>NC_084702.1:42633052-47633052 GCF_028389875.1 Rhea pennata | reverse complement strand
ACAATTTCACTCCTAATTTTCAGCTCAGCTATGCCTTTAGTGAACACCTGTGCAGGTAAAGGACTAGCATTAGAGCAACTCCATGGCAGGAACAGAAACAATCCAGTCTGTTAAGACATAGTCTAATTGCCTCAAGCTTTTCCTGCAGTCTCGTGTCTCATTGACCACAGTCTTCTGACATCCAGAATAGGATAAAGTGATCTTATGTCCCTGTACAGCCAGCAGCACAGGCCATTCTGTGCATTAAACGAGGTAAAGGATCGGGGGGAGGGGGGAAGGGGGGGAGAAGGCTATTATTAGTACTAGAAAATAAAAAGCCTGTTTTCTAGAGTTGTGTCTCACAGTAGGAATGGTTGGTTTGGCAGCAGCACTGCTCTAACTGAACTAGGCAGTCACCCTTCCACCCAATTCAGTTTCCAGCTGGTTAAATCCTACCTTTTTTTGGCGCTCAAAAAGACTGTACTAGAAGAGTAAAAAAGAAACAGGATGATAAATGGCAAGAAGAGCCTCTGGGCTTCTTTGTAACCGAGCCATCTTAAAGATGTATCAAAATACAGCGTTATTTTTTCATATAGACCAATTAGCCAGTACAGTGTCTGTGCAGCTGTGCAACACATCCATCAGCTCACAGAAGGGGGCAGAAATAAGAGCTCAGGTGTGGGCACTGATTAGACAGACTTATTTGAATTTTCTCTCCCGTGTAGAGCCTGTTGTCTCCAACAGAGATGCGAGCTGATGCTGCAGCCTTTTTCTTAATTCACCTGTTAAATGGTGTCTCTCCTCCATTTAGCTACTTCATTGAAATTGCAAGAATTAAGATTTTTTCCACTAACAGTTTGTGAGGACACAAAAACATGCAGAGTAACATCACCCAGGCCTTGTTGCCATAAGAAACCTGGCTAAAAATAGCTTGTGATCAGCCAATTAATGATGAAGACGCATTTACAATGAATACTCGTATTGCTTAAATCAGTAATTAACTTTGCTGTATCAATTGCGTCATTTTAAGATACATGCAGTCTTAGAGTTCAAGAAATCAAACAAAAATAAATTACACAACATATCATCAACTCTTAATCAGTACATTTAGACCAGCAACTTAAAGGCAAAGCGCAGAGACATCACAAAGGCATCTCTTCTTTTGCACAGAAGTGAGTATTATTCCCCTGTAAGAGTAGTTTACACAGTTGTAGCAAGTGTACTAGTAATGGATTTTTACTTATTTGCTGACGGCAGAAGGGAGTGACTTGGGCATTCTTAGCTCCACTCTAGGCTCTGGAAGCACACTGTGGTTAAGAGACCTTCTTGAATACTCCCATTCCTAAGTCAATGTTATGCTTCTTTCCTTAACATAATTCCTGCCCTGCTTTTGTCCAATGCTAGCTCATTCTACTCTCATTCTCTTCCCTTAGAAATCTGAGAAATGGGAATGAACTGACCTCACCCTCAGGGCTCCAAACAATTCTGGCTCCCAGCCTTCTCCATCAGTCCCAGTTACCTCAGTCTGCAATCTACTTTCAGTCTTCTATAGATGATGAAAAGATAGAGAAGATAAGCTTAGTTCTCCCTCTAACCTTCTTTCAATCCCTCCTACCTCATTTAACTCCCAAGCTGTTCATCTAGGGGTAGCTCCTCCCTGTGGCAGACTTTTAGGTTCTCTTGCATCTTTCCCAAGTCCCAGGGCCAGTCCTTTTTACTCCATCTAAATACCACTATAACTCTTAGCATACACAAACTGCAGCTTTAAAAAGAAGAAGAAGAAGAAAAAAATAACAATGCATCCATTTCTGAGCAGACTGATAGGCAAACAAAATGCAAAACCTAGAAAAATTCCCACATCTATGAACAAAAATTCACCCCCATTCAAAGCAGAATACTGGTAGACTCTTGGAAAAGGCCAAACCTTTCAAACTAGAAGTTTCTCAATCACTCACTCCAAGCCCCAACAGTTTACAGCATTTATTAGTCATAAAGAATTTCAACTCTGCTAAATGAAATACGGTAGAGTCCTATGACTCCATTTCAATTGCTCAGAACACAGCAACATCAGGCAACTTGAGCAAACACTACTCTTCATATACTTACTAACTCTAGAATCTCTACAGCTGGGACATCTGAATGGTTATTTGAAGAATACATACTCACCTGAAATAAATAAATCAATTTGGAACTGAAGTACTCAAATACAAGGCACAAAGTCCCAAGAATCACAGTTATCCTTTGATGTTAAAAGCTCAGGTTTACAGGCCAAAAACATTTGCTTTAAACCCATGCAGATTAAGACTCATTATTCAAATTATTTTTATGGGGGTGATCAAAGCCAAAACTTACTGTAGATAGATGTTAATTCTGCAAAAAGCTGTGTCGGTTGAAGACAGTAGTGCCCCCACTGCTCTGCAGATGAAGATCAATGCAGTATTTCCTGATCTGCTTCAGAAATAGTCAGGAGGTTAGGTCAGCCAACTACTAGCGAGAACCTAGGCGCTCACTGTGCACCACAGGAAGATGATTCCATTTCTCTTGAATCTGTTCTCACTGAACTACTACTGATGATCACAGAGCAGGCCAACTTCATAGCTAAGCCAGTAAAAACAATTTTTTAGCTTCTGCTGGATCAAGGGTAGAGTTGCATGCTATGATTTGAGCTAATCTAAGTCAGCTGCCACTGAAAAAGGCAGGTTCTGCTCCCACCTCTTATCCTAGATGCATGATCTCTACTCTCTTCCATTATGTCAAGTCTCATTTTTGTCAGTTCAGTGCTAAACCTGCAGAAAAATGAACCCTGCAGCTAAATAAAATGGTTCAAGCAAGTACCAGAGTAGCATGCAAGAGATTAGGTGGGGAGGGAAATGTATTCTGGCTAGGAAAGTCTTTTCTGGCAATGGTGAGATGTCAAACCACCTAAGCCTTGCTGTGTAGCCTCACCTGCAGGCATACCTGAGCTAAGCCACCTGGCTGCTCCTAAAGCAGATGAGGGACTGTTCACACCACATCCTTTGAGGCCTGCCCACCCTGCCCTCAGCTGGCTCAGCCAGATCCAGAAAGGAGCATCCTTACAATGTCATGCATATTTACTTTTGAGGAGCAAGGTATGTGGTTTAGTACTACTTTTAGTCCAGATCTACCAACTCCAGAGACTGCATCTAAACATTGCTGACATTGTGCCTATATATCCTCAGACATGGGACAAATATACCACATTCCTGTAAGTGATCTTGTATTTCTTCACTATCCTCTTGTTTTCCTGGGGAGCAGCTCCAACACACTGCTACAAGTCTACAGCTCTGATTTCTGACAACAACATGCAGCGCTTCACTGAACTAGAGCCAAAGTATTACTTCCTGCTAAATAGAACTTGATTATAAAACAATTAGTCATGCTTTAAATTAATACTGTCACAGATAATGCTCAAGTGTTTTTACTCATGCTACTTAATACTATCCAAGCGATTCTAAACAAGAATGTTCTCTGTCCTCTGAATTCAGTCCACCCCATGCTTTGAAAGCAGAGTGTATAAAGCTAAGTAGTGAACCAGGATTTGTCACTACCTATGCTAAGTTGAATCAGTCAGGCCTGCTGAAAATACGATCTTTATCTATTCTTCGGAAGCCAGAGGTGGAGGGGAAGGGGAACTTAGATTTTTCATAAAAGAATTCAAGAACCCAATTTTTCTTTAATTTTCACGCAAGCTAAGCAGATCCTTAGCAATACAGAGCAAGCACGTCATTCTTTATGCAAACGATTTAAATTCCAACGTTCAGCAATTACAGAGCCTGATTACATGTTGCCTAGGTTCTACAAGTGATGGGGTAAGTAGGTCATTTGAGGGTTATCCTGAATTCTCACCTCTACACTCTTGAAATATTGCTTGCATTACATAAACAAGGTCTTTCAGCACAGAGCAGGGCCAATGGCAGAGCTGTAAGTTGCTCTTTGCATTTACCTTATAGTGTTCTCCAGTTCTCCACAGTGCCTGTAAGCCTTCATTACACATTTTTTCAATTACACAGTGGGAGCTGAGATAGGTCAGCAATGTAGCTGAGCATTAAACCAGAAGAAAAGATATTATCAACTACAGATTCAAGAATTCATCCCTCCTCAGGCACTGCAGAGATGTGTAAACTAGTAGATTATAACTGAAGCTACTTAAAAGTTAAATGGAGAGTGTTTCTTCTCAGCTCCCCAATTTCCCTCCAAAATGCAGATATCTCACCAAAAAATCTAAAATCTCACCAAAACTGAAAAGGTATCTCAAATGTAATAACTCTGAAGACTGCTTCTTGAATAGCGTCGAGAAGATCTTTTTTGCCAGTGCAAAAACAAAGATCATTTGACTCAATTTATAAAACAAATATTTTTAAAAACAGACATTTCAGTGGCTAAGACAAAGTTTTACATGACAGATTTATTCTTTCACTCGCTACTATGCAAATGGAACAGTTTGCACTGCCCCTCATATTCTAGCTTCTGTAGTCTCAGATTACGGTAAATGGATCTGTGGGAAAAGTTGGAGTCCCATTTACAGTTTTGGAGGTGAACAAATAGTGAAATATGAAATATTATTTCAATATTTTCTTGATCATAATCACAAGTAATTCTTGAGACTAGATATACTCATTTTTACATAACAAACTCGGAAACTGATCTTTGTTTAGAAACAGAAGACAGGGAAATAGTTTACCAAAGTTGTTTCATAAATTAGAAATAATTAAACCTCTCCCAAGAAATATTTACCCGCAATACAGAAAACAGTTTTATTGCAGTCAGCACAATTTCCAAGCTGTCATCTGTTCTAACATGCAGAAGTGTCCAATTTCAAACTACAACATCACATACATCACTTTTATAGTGTGTGGATAACCTTTCAGAAATCAACTCCAAATCAAATAATTCAAAACTAGAAGTTGATTTGTAAACTCCTTGATGCTTGGCTTCAGTCAAAGGGGAAATATCCCAGTTTGAAAAGTATGTTTCATGTGTATTAAACTAGCTGTAAGAAGGCGACCTTTTTCAAGACCATAGAACTTGTTCATCCTGAATAATTACTTTAAATTAGCTTTATGCTTCAAGGATCCTCACACCTTGAAACATGGCTGCAACTGCAAATATCAAATACCTTAGTCACTTTTAAACACTGCATATACATATATTCACTTTAAACCTTTTACAGCATTTATGGTGATAAAAATCACTTCCATAGCCAATTTACACGATTACTTAACCCACCATGACTTTCAGAGGACAGAAACGAAATGCTTTCTAACTGCACGAATAATGAGTCTAACCAATTCAGTCAGAAAGCATACTGAAGAGCTGCTAAAAGTTTATGAATCAAGTGGCACAATATGGAGAATACGCAACAATTTACAAATTTTATTTGGCATTTAAGACCTGAAAGCCGTCTTCTTTAAGCCTGCGGTTCACAAGAACAGCTGTGTCTTTAAAAGCCTACAAAGCATGAGTGACATCTAACTCTGCCCAGCCGGGGTTCTCTGGAGTTGGCTCTGGCATCTGAGCTCTCACTACCGTGAATAATGCATAAGACCCAAAGGGACTGAAAGGGTGGGAGGGATGGATAAGGCTTAGGGCTGCAGTAATCAATGCACTCCACCAGCACAACATCCACCCTGAGATGGAGAAAAGGAGCCGGGGGGGGGTGGGGGGGAGCAAATTCCAAAATGAAGCATTTCTAAGAAATAGCTGCAAATCCCCACTCAGAAAAGAGGGTAGTAACTGCAAATCAAAGTTTGATTCCTGTGGAGCTGGCAGCTTTGCAACTGTAAGAATCACAGACAGGCAAGAGAAAGAAGTCAACCAGTGGTGTAATTATGCAGCAGGGAAACAGGGGCCAACTAGACACTGCTAAATCATATGTGCAACATGGAAGCAAGCTGCCAAACACATTAAAACAAACAGAGGATGCCAGCACACCGGAGGACACCGAGCAGCACACTTGCATGCTCTATTTTAAAGTAACCCAGTTATTATGGAGGAAGGAGAAGCAGTTATTAGTCACAGGGAAAGGAGCAATTTGGGGGTCAGTTCTGGGAAGCCCAAGTCTGAGTCAGTCGTTAGTGTGAAGGAGGATGTAAAGGGAAAAAAGAGCAACTGGGTTTGTAGAAAACAATCTGGTGTCAGTCAAGAGCTTATTGCTTGCAAACAAGTCACCCTTGAGCTTTATGTCTCATTTTAACACAATGACTTTTAACTTTTCTCCTATCTTTAAGACGTGTTGCTAGAAGCTGATTCAACAAGCAAGGCCTTTTGGATAAAAGCCTGCTGGCACAGTAAGAAAAAAGAGAAAAGAAAAGAAATGCTACATCAGCACCTCTCTCTCCCCGGGTCCTGCATTGCACACTACCAAGACAAACACACCACTCCCCAAAACCCCCCTATTCAACATTACACAGAAAGCACACAGCATAAAGAAAAAAAAAAAGTATTGAAGCTGAAAAGTAATAGAAAGATATAGGCGAATTAGAGCTTAATCTTTCCCCTCCTCGAAGCACACAGCACTACGTAGCCACTTTTAACTCCACCAAACGAACCGAGGGCTCAAATTTCTATCGGAAAACTCCGGTTTAAAAAAAAAAAAAAAAAAAAAAGGAGGGCGAGAGAAATTGCAGAAGCCACCCCACCATACATAGCTTCTGAACAGCAAACAAGATCTGCAGTTAAATTTTGGCAAAAGCTATCAAGAATTTTAAACCGCTCAATCATCTTTTTTTAAAGAGGTGAGCACAGTCAGGTCGATCTCTGCTGAAAAGAAAACCACAAACCAAAAAAAGGATCAGACAGCAGAACGTAATACGGAGGAGAGCCGCGCTGTGTCTCGCCGCGTACGTGTGGCAGCCGCAGGTGCCCCCGCCGAGGCCGCGCCGCTGCGGGCAGCCGCCGGCCGAGCCCTGCCCGGTGACAGGCGCGAGCGCGGCCGGTGCCCGGCGGCCGGGGACGCTGCCGGCGGCCCCGCAGGGCGCCTGAAGCCCCGCCGCGGAGACCGCCGCGCCGCCGGCCGAGCCCCGCAGCGGGGCAAGGTGCCGGGGAAAGGCAAGGGCAGAGGAGCCGCCGCCCCGGGGGGCGGCGCGGCCAAACCCGCCGCGGCCGGTCCCCGCCGGAGCGGTGCGGAGCGGGGCAGGGCCGCCCCGTCGCCCCCCCACGGCCGGTGCCTACGTGACGCGGGGGGCGACGGGCTCCCGGGAGACGGGACGGGGACGCGGGGACGGGGCGCCGCCTCACCTTGCTGCCCTGGTAGCTCTCCAGCGCCCGCACGGCGGTCTCGGTCAGCTTGACGTGCAGCACCGTGATGTTGTCCGCCGTGACTCTCCCGCAGGACACGCCGTACCTGCCCCCCTCCCGCAGCGCCGCCATCTTAGGGCCCCCTCTTCCGCCGCCGCCCCGCTACTGCCACCGCCGCCGCCACCGCCGGGGCCGCGCGCCGCCGCCGCCGCCGCCACCTCCTGCCGCTGCCGCCGCCGCCGCAGCTACAGCCATCCTGGCGCTGACGTCCCAGCCATCCCCGCCACCGCGCAGCCGCCGCCGCGCCCCGCCCCCGCCGCGCCGCGGGCCCGCCCACCGGCCCGCCGCGCCGCGCCGATTGGCCGAGCGGGGAGGAGCCCCCGCGGCCGGGGCGGGGCTCGCCGGCGGTTAGCGGCGGGAGGAGGAGAGGAGGGGCGCGCGGGGTGGGGGGTGCGCGCGCGGCTGACGTCAGCTGAGCGTGCTTTTAAGCATGTTTGATGTCATTGTTGACGTTCCCAGTGAGTGGGACTGGGGCTGCCACGTGATTCTTTCCGCGCGCGGCGGGGGGAATGGCGGTTGGTGACGGTTGGGCAGCGGCAGCCCCGTAGGGCGGGCGGTGCGCGGCCGCCCCGCGCCCGACGCCGGGGGTTTCCCTGGCGAGGGACTCGGGGGGGCGGGGGGCGGCCGCCACCCCAGCGCTTGGCACATCATCATGTTTAAAGGCAGTCCTCGGGAAAATTTTTTTTTTAAACACGCCCAGACTTGTCCCTAGAAAACATCTGTGGTACCACGGGAGGCAGGTGCGGGTCCCCAGCCTACCTAAACTGCACGGGCTGTGCTCCACCCTTCCCCACGTGAAACTGGTGGTTGGGTTCGGCTTTATTTATCCATTTTGTTTGGAAAACGTGCTCTCTTGTTTCCTTGGCTGCTGGCGCTTTCTCAGCTCACTCCCCTGTTGCCGGAGATCCTGGCTATTCCCACCTGAAGCAGAGAAGTGGCAAAATAGAACTGTAAACCTGCATTTCAGTATCCCAGGCTGTTCCAAACTACTGCTGCTTCCGCTTTAAACGAAATGCACTCCTCTGCTAGTCTCCAAGTAGACTCTTTCAAAATAATATAGGTGCTAATAACCACACTGGCCTTCTAAAACTTCACCAATCTGTTTGCCTTCATTTCACACTTCCACAATTAAACAACCCTTTACGTTTCCCTTGATTGGAATCTTCCAATTTAATTGACTAACAGGGTGCGTTTAAGATCACATGTCTCTGAACAAATACCCCATCTAAGAGGTGGAGGGTCGGCATCCTGGTATATAGTAGTAGTAGTAAAAGCTGTTAAGTTTGATGCTGTAACCAAGGGGTGAATGCACTCCACTGGTATCTTAGATAAGTGAGCATCAGATCAGTAAGGTGTAAAAATATACTTACTACCTTTGTATATAATGTAAGAGTAAGCTGCTAAAGATGTTCAGGTACAGTGACATACCAAAAATGTTCTTATAAAAAGGGACGGGATTTGAAAAAAAAATGCAAGCATGCTTAAGGGTTGGGCTAACTTGCCTTGTAGAGAAGTTTAAAATGTTTATTTCCTTACTTGAGAGCAGGCTATGAAGTGACTTGACCTGGACTAGTAGGCTGCCTAAAATGAAGGAAAGCGTTCTGATGACAGCTTCTTAACCTAGAAAAGGAGGCATTGGAAATAGCAGCCAGAATATGAAGTTAGACAAATTCAGGTAGAAATAAGGTGTACATTTTTAACAGAGATGCCACTCAACAGTTGGGAGGGTTCCCTGTCCCCTGAACTCTCTTGGGGCAGGGCTGGTTGCTATCCTAAAGGTACGCTGTACATCAGATGGAGCATATATATGAACTGAATGTAGAACGTAGCCAGTTGTAATTCTGGCTTGTGTTATGCAAGATATTGGACTACCCTGCCCCTAAAAACCTTCTAACCAGAACAATTATATATAGCTTTTCTAACACAGACCAGCTCTGATTCTTAGGTAGGTATGTCAATCTGCAAGCAGCCTGGAAACTACTAATGCAGGTGCCATGTGAGGATCATTTAAATGCCATCTGTTGAATTCCTCTTGGAAAAAAAAATGAAAGGAGAAAAAAAGATGACAGGCCACTTGTTTCCCCTCATTTTCAAAAAAGAGGCAGACTCCAAAAGCTTACATGTGCTTTGCAGAGGAGGAGCTAACATTAAAGAGCACTTACCAAAATCATATACTGATAATTCTACTGACTGCAGGTTGCCATTCAGGTTACTTGCAGAAATGGAAAATATTTTGCAGGGAGCTTGAAACAGTTTTATTTTCTCCCACTCACAGTCTTTCTGTGCTCTACTATTCATCTCAATCAGCTGATACTAAAAAGATAACAATAAAAAAGTTTGCCCAATCTTTATGAGATTAAATCATGTCAGTTAAAATAGGTTTGCGATCATCTTCAATAGCTTTTTTTCTTATTGTAGGGGAGGGGCTGCTTAGGATACCTTCATCATGTCAGAAATTCAGAACTTGACTTCACCTTCAAGACCCTGTGGTGGTCTGGCCTCACCTGACTGCCATGTTCAGGTTTTGATTTACCACTTCAGCTTTCATCTCCACTAGCTTTGTTCTTTTTCTCCCTTAGCAGTAGTGTTTCTTCTACATTACCCTAGAATAAAATATCTTTTCTCATTGTATATATCATACAATCCCCTTTCAGATTATTTCTCAGTATGGAGAAATATCTTGATACTAAGTATCTCTTTAGTTTCTCTTTTTAATGATGATTATTTACTGGCCACACTAAGCAAATAAAATGCATAATAATAATAATAGAACTTTCACAATCTTTTGACCATATAATGCATAGTTTTGTCTATATTGTGCCATTCCTTATTTAAGGAAGGTTTAAGTAACCCCTATATAGATTATACATGTAGGTGTATCTCTGTGCAGTGCCCTGCTGAAATCAGTGTTGCCTGTATATATTTCTTTGCAAGACTAGTTCTCTGGAATGTAAATCTTTCTTAACATAACTATGTTATTATATAAATAACATTACAGGAAACAATAGGATATAGACAGTAGGCCTCAGGGATTTCTTCAAAACAACTCAGTGCACAAATCTTGAAGCTGGGTGATAAGGTACATCTCACTGTATCATACTATATGCAGCAAGTGGCAATGCAGAACCTGTACAAAAATAGAAGAAGAATTAAAGTGAGTAAGGATTTAAACCTGCAACTGACTGATATGAGATTTGTAAAAATAATGGATCAGGTTAATGACTTTACCAAAGCTTTTTCTTTGTGAAATTGTACAGCCTATTCCTGAAAACAGCTTCAGAAGAAAACCCTGCATAGTGTCCCATTTAAGTCAATGGTCTTGAGTTTTCAATACCACAGTTTTTGGTTTCTTTAGGGCTTACCTATATAGAGAAGAACCTGTGGTCTTGCCAATGTATGAATTTGCACCTGTTTAATTAAAGGTGTGATTTCATGCTGAGCCACTTAAATTGGTGCAGCTTTGTAAGTAGACACCTGTAGGCTAATGACAGAAGCTTTCTTTCCCTGTAAATTGTTTAAGCTTATCTTGCAAAAGTGAATTAAAAAATGTTGACACAAACTGCTTTAGTGGCAAATGGTAGGTAGTCTCCTTTCCTAGTACAGATGGATCTGAAAGAAGGCATTTTTTTTTCACTGATTTAAATGCAAGTTCTATGTTCAGATGAGCTTTAAGATTTGTGCAATTTCTGTATCTTCTTCTGATGACTAGTTTTTTTCAAACAGCATACTGAAGATGTCAAGATTAGAAAACTAAGTTCAGTTAAAAAGCTTAAAATATTTTATTTGTCTTTTTCTGAAGGTTGCTTTCTGTAAATAGTGGCCAATATCTGTTACTAGATAAGATTATTATTATTATTATTTGTTATTGTGGTTTGAAGTGGAAAAGGAGAGGATATGAAGGAAAGGGGTGATTATACTCATACTTTTGTGTATCATTTGCTCTTCTGTTTTGCCCAAGAAGAGCTGCTTGGGGAAAGGAACTGTAAAATAAGAAGCCTGGTAGCTGGGCAACGCAATCATTCATCCATTGCTTATTGAGGTGTGACAGACTAGCGTATACGCAGGAAGGATGAGGGAGGGGAATGTGGGAAAAAAAAGAAAAAACAGATGCGTTTCAGAGATGCATAATTATGCTGACAGAAGATTTAAAAACCAAAGCAAAATGATGGATTAAAAATAGACTATTTCACTCCTGAAGCGTTCCCCTTATTTCACTCAATACTCAAATGAGCAGAAGTGATTTACAGTTTTTCAACACTTTAGTTCGTTTATACAAAAAAACCCCACAAATATTGAAGAGCAAGCATTAGCAGCAAGTGTAAGACACATGGCATGTTAGCTTCCCCAGAGCTGCAATGTTTGGCTTACTTCACAAACAGTAAGAATTTGGCTATCATTGCTGTGATGCTGTTAATATAAATCTGTGTTTCTTTGCTTTGTGTTCAGAAAGGGAAAAAGGAGATGGTTCTGCTTTGAAAATTCTTCATTTATAGCAGGGGTCCTCTGGAGTACTGCACTTGTGAGTGGAGGGTGTTTATCAGGACAAAAGTGCAGCTAAAGTGATACTGGCTTAAGAGAGCGGAGCACCACGGACCCCTGACAGCCTGATAGGATCCTGCTAAAGACAGCCGTAACTGCAAAGAACTTTTACAATTAAGAGATTTCAGTGTGATCTTCATCTCATTAAGATCAATGGCAGGACTTCCACACACTTCTAGGCCAGTAGGATCATATCTTACAGGTAGTAGCCATGACCCAGTGTGTGTGCTTTTCAGTGTGTCCTTTTTTTCTTTTTTTGTAATTGTTAGTTACTATAAACAAAGTTTAAAGGGCTTCAGCCCTGGGAACTGTTATTACAGTGCATAATCATAATCACTGACATCAGGAGAAAAAAAAACAAACAAGTATTGAAAATACTACTGCTTTCTCTGTGCTCCCTGTATCACCAGGTACATTTGTGAGCTTACTTTTCTTTTTCTCCCTCTCTCTCCCTCTCTCTCCCTCTCTTTCTTTCTTTCATAGTTTTTGTAGTTTGTTTTCATTATTACTTGATTACTTTGAACTCAGCTCACTAGAGAATGAAAAGTGGCCTACTTGGATGAACAGGATTCCTAAAGTTCTTTTGGCTAGCATTTATTCTAATGAATGTACTTAAAAAAATTAAAGTAGCCAGTGTTTGGGAGAAACAGCCAATTACTGCTGCAAAGCAGCTAATTGCATTATTTGCGCTGTCTTTAATGCACCATGAGCTCTTTGTAGTTCAGAAGCAATGGAGACTTCAGAATTCATGCTGCCGGTGGAACGGTGAATGATGCGGACATATTTTGTGGTCTGCCAACAAAAGTCATTATACATGTTAAAAATTCTCTTCTATGGAGAAATACTCTTCTACAGACAGTGGAAATGATATCTTAAGTGTACATAAGAAAGGCTTGTACTTAGTTTTATGTAATCTTCGATAGTTAATTAGTTAATAAGAATCATAGAATCAGTAAGGTTGGAAGGGACCTCTGGAGATCATCTAGTTCAACCTCCCTGCTCAGCAGGGTCACCTACAGCATGTTAGACAGGGCTGCATCCAGGCAGGCCTTGAAGATCTCCAGAGAAGGAGACACCACAGCCTCTCTAGGCAACCTGGGCCACTGCTCTGTCTCACAGGGAAGAAATTCCCCCTCACCTTCAGGCGGAACTTCCTGTACTTCAATTTCTGCCCATTGCCTCTTGTCCTGTCACACGGGGCAACTGAAAAGAGTTTGACCCCGTCCCCTTGACACCCTCCCTTGAGGTACTTGTACACATTGATCAGATCCCCCCTCAGTCTGCTCTTCCCCAGGCTGAAGAGGCCCAGCTCTCGCAGCCGTTCCTCACAGGGCAGGTGCTCCAGCCCTCTGATCATCTTCGTAGCCCTACGCTGGACTCTCTCCGGTAGCTCCATGTCTCTCTTGTAGAAACTGTACTGCTTTGAAATTTCAGTTCATTACTGACGTTTTAGTCTACTTAACCACTTACATAGTTTTTGAACAGTATTCATAAAATGTGCATTAAGTTAGTTAAATACTATCTAGCATGTTAGCTATTCTGAATTGCATATATACTTATAAAAACACAGACTATCACTGTAATCCTTAAAGGCCTGTTCTATATGAGGTCATTCATCACTGTAGGGAAAAACAAACAAACAAACAACCTCCCTGTTACTTCTCTGTGAACTTGCATTACCCACAGCAAGTCTTATATGGCCTCCAAAGGCATAATTCGTATGTATTCCTAGTCCTTTGTATAGGTTCTTTGTAAATCTGTAAGGTTGGACTTTCATAATTTGGTGCTTGTGAATTATTTTTACTGCTGTTTACTGATTTTGCAAAACTGAGAGGCATGTCATTTTAAATTACCCACATGGATCGTTTAGGCATGTTAGTGGTCCGTATGATGCACATGAAAGATTGAGAAGCATTTACATAGGATAATTATTTTACTTTATAAACACTCTCTATGCAGGGTTTTCTCTCAGCACTAAATCTGTAGTTGTGCCTATATATGTATATACTTGTGTATGATGTTTATTTCTGTGGCATATATATGTATATCAAAACATAAACAAGGTTTCTTTTTTTCATAAGTCTATTGAAAAAATACAAGAACTGGAATTTGTTTTGTCATAGGGTAAATATACTAGTCATTACTGTTATTCCGCCCCTCCCCCCACCCCGGATTCAGTAGAGCTGTAGAACAGAAGCACACCTGCACAATGTACATTGCAATTATTCTTGACTCCTACAATCTTTCCTGCTATTAAATAGAATCATTTCTTTATTCTACTCAAAGGAAAAATTAAAATGTGGTAGATGAAGAATCAGTTGTTTAAACACTGTACTGTATACTAATAGCATTACATATAGGCATAGTAACTATTAGAAAACACCTACCTTATACAGCATAATATGCCATCTTTGTTTTAGCAGAAGTTCTGTAGCTTTGATACATTTTAAATTCTACTGGATAATGGGAAGTTGCTAAGGTAACCAAGGTTTGGATGAAGAAGTAGGAAAACCAATCAGTAATTTATTTGGCAAAAAAGACATTATCCACTTCTGCAATCAATTATATACAAATGTAATCATACCATGATAATTTGATGTTTTTGAAGCAAATCTTCTAATTTTGATTGTGAATAGTTTCAGGATGAATTTGTATAGTTCTCTGAAATTATCTTGGGATCTGTAACTAAATTATTGCTTATTATTAGATAGAGGGGATAAAATAGGGGTAATTTATTTTCAGGGTAGAACAAAAATACAGTTAAGTCAAGAAGAAATTTATGGTGTGACTTATGTTAATACTAATATTTGAAAAAACTGAATAAAATGAAAGACTACTTTAGAGAAAGGTTTGTAAAATTTTTGTCATTGTTGCTGCTCTGTTTTATTTAAGTCTAATGTATTTTAGGCCATGATCCCGAAAGACTGCTTCTATTTCTGTGCCAGTAGTTCAGTGCATACATAACTGCTTGCAGGACAAAGGTAAACTAAAATCTCGTATATCTAAAGCAGAAACATTAACAATGCTTGCTGTCTGCCCTGACAGTTTAATTAATCTGGTATTCTTAATGTTAATATGCTGCTTCTCTTTAAGTGTCATTCATTTACTTTGTCAGTCATGAAAGCCTAGTTCTGGACCAAAACCATTTGCCCCCATGATGAAAAGCACTAAACCTGTATAAAATCATTGTGATGGTTCAAAGACCACCTGAAAACTTTGAAGAGTAAATTTTCTTTTGGTAGGTTTGCTGGTTTAGGTGTCCGTTCTACAGCAACTAACATAAAGCCAGTATAAGCACAGCATGATGTTTGCGAGTTAATCAGTCAAAACTGTGATCCTGCTTTTATACTAGCACTTTCGCACTTGCACAGTGAGTAAAAAGTAAATAAACTAGCCTGTTTGATACTCAATGATGAGCAGTGAGAATTGTTTAAATACTAATTCAATCAAATGAAAAAGGAGGTGTATGTTTTCTTGACTATACTTTGCTTAATCCAGAACAGATTAGTAGTATCAAACTATCCACTAATGCACAGATGCTGGTATTAATGAATGTAGAATCATAGACTAAATTACATGGTACAAGTGTTTCTATAGACAAGGCTTCAGTGGGGAAGAGCTCACCTTACAGCCTATTCATATTCTCTATCTTACCAACAAGGCTTTGATCATCTTTTCAATGTATTTGGATCCTGTCTAGTATATCTAGACTTAAAAATAGGCATAAAATTAAATCAAAAGCAGTCTTGTTATGTCATGAAAAGCAGCAGAGAGGACAGACCTAAACTCTTGCTTTTCTTCACTTTTAAAATATGAGCAATAATCTGTAATACCCTTGGTTTCTCATATGAATGAACTCTTTGTAATTTTACTTGCTGTAAATAGCTGAGTACAAGCCAAATATTATTAGAAGAAAATACACATGACTTTTGCTTTTTTCCTTCCTTTTGGCTTTAGAGATGAAAGAGACTAGAGTTGTATAATTTTTTGAAAATTGGGAAAATATGACTATAATAGTATAGAGTAAGAAGCAAAACTTTTTTCTTATGAGAATGACACCTGATCTTCAAACTTTTCTCTTTATTTTGAAGTTATAGAACCATGAAAACATCCAGATTTCTTGAAGTTTCTGTTTATAACACTTTCTTTATCATACCTCATGTCAGGTATCTTTTGTTTTGTTGCTTGGATACAATATTAAAAATTATGAATATGAAGGATTTTTTACTTTGTACTCTTTTTGCATAATTTTAATATATCAGACTTGATGTGCTTTTTTATTGGAAGAGTTCAGTTGCTAAACTTGCTCCATGTTAAAATATATTGTTGAGTCCCTACTGTAATTTTAGATCTTATTGTAATTTTATTCTATAAATAGAAATACAGTCTCTTTGCAATATAATACATGTCTTATAAACCTCTGTCATATTGGAGAATCATTAAACCAATTAGAGGCATGTTTTTCCTGACTATAATTTCTTTGAAACTGGCAGTCTGTAATTTATATGTAACTTAGTATGTAGAAAGATACTTGGGTTTTTTCTCTTTCCCTGCACCATTCTTAAAAATAAAATTGTCCCAGATGTTTAGATACAGCTCTTGAAATAAGGACAGGCAGCATTGGATTTTCTTTACAAAATAGCACTGTTGTTGCTATAGTAATAAGATTTGTTTCCCCTATTTGCTAGAAATAGTCACAGTCACCATTTAGACGCCTTCAGTTCTGTCAAAATACCACAGTTGCTGTAATTTTGAGAATTGGAATTGTGCATCCCATTCTGCTATTGTTTATATTATTGGGTAATTGTCAGCTAGTCACCTTTCCGTTTTTCCATTGCTTTTTAAAAATATGTTTTTTTCTTTCCTATATTTCAAACTATTTTTTTCTCTTCTTTTAATTGTAAGTTTGGAGTTTTTCTACTTTGTTGAAGGGAAGTTTAAATTTAGACAGAGGCTGGAATTGCTGAAACCAGCTTATTTATGTTCAGTTGGTTTTGGTTTACATTTGCTCTGTAAAGCTTATTCATTCATCCAGAACAGTTAAGTATGACTTGCAATGTTTGCCTTCCACATTAGTTTCCAGTCTTTAAATTTCTGTCATGCATTTGAAATGAAGACATGAGTTTTGATATGATCCACTGCATTAGACAGTTAATTACACTGTTAAGTAAAAACAAACCTTCAAAAAACAAGAAAGAAAGAAAAAGATTACATGTATCAATAACACTATCATTTGTTATTAGGGGTGAAATAGTAATTCCACTTAAAATGTTGGAAATGCTGGAGGAATGTATATTTCATGCTAGGGACCATCAAAAGGAGGCAAAAGAAAATAAAAAAAATCAGCTGTCTTGGCTCTCCAGTCTTTTCTGCTCTCATCCCCCAATCCACCATAAAAATGCTTTCTGATTTGGGAAAACTGAGGCAAAGGCAATTGAACTGGATGATAAAAGCCAACAGTAACAAAAAATCTAACTTGGGACTACAGTTTTGATTATGCTCAATATGAAGACCTGACTTAGAATTAGGAGCTGGTAGAGGCTACATTTATACAATAACAGAACCGGTAGAACCTTGTTCCTTCTTCTGGCAGTGACTTAGAAGAAACACAACTTCTTGGCACATAATAGTAATTTACTTACCTTGGCATTGGCCTTGAATTACTCTGATGAAAGCTTTTCTATACATGCAAAAATGTTTATTTTAAAATATCTGCTATATTATGAAGCTAAACTGAAGAGAACAATAGGTTGGGTTTTACTATATTGTTGTACATGATAATAATTAATTTAGCCCTAATCCTGAAAATCTTTTCATGTGTGAATTCTCCCTTCTGAGGGAAGTTTAATGGTGGAAAGCCATGGTGAGAAGATCATGAAGAAATAGTCAACTTTTAGAAAGGGATTTTATGGACTCTTCCATAAGGAAAACTCAAGTGAATTATTGTTGCCCTGTGTGTTGCAGGGGCAGGGAGAAGGCTGCTTTCTTATGGAAGGGACATTTGCAAGTGGCCTGGAGTTTTATTTTGCAAAAATTTTGCAAAGAAGGCAAAATGTGTGTGTCCTATTAAGATATAAAAGATCCCATTTAGATCACTCTGCATCTTACAGTGCTGAATGTCATTGCTGCAGCACTGTAGGAATTAAAAAGGATCCAATTGGCAAATTGCTGAAATGAACAGTGTAGGAAAATCAATAAACCCTCCAAACGATGTTGGACCACTTCCTTGAAAAGGCCTTGTATAGAAATGTCAAGCTTGCAGGCTCTCATTTAAGAGCCACCATATATATGCTTTCTATTTCCAGGACACCCATGAAATAAATCTTACAGCTTCAGTTGCATAGTAGGTCCCCGTGGAATCTCATTAGCATCTTTCTAAGTCACTTATTGTCATCAAAATCCTTAATGACTTTGCTCAGGATTTCATTAAGTTAGAAGCAAATCTAATTAGCTTCTTGGTGTTAACCAGAAGGGCCCTGTAGCTCTTTCTCTGGACCGAAGACTTCAGTGACAAGATAAAATTAATGTCTTCACCTTTCAAGGACATTTGGCATTTAGGGGACACAAACACTGCTAGACTCTGTTCTAAAGGAATCTTTGGAAAGGAAGCCATATTCCTAGGGGGTTCCTCCTGTAGCTCTCAGTAGTTCCTTCAGGCATTCATGGCCTAATTTTTCAATTTAAAAGTTTCTTGTGTACAATAGACAAAATCCCCAGTCCTTTTTTAAGACCGGATGGGTTGCTCAACAATCCTGTTGGTGCAAGCAGGTAAGTGATAAATCTCTTTCTAGCTCTTTCTTCAGAGAAGGCTGGCTTTCAAACTTCAGGAATTGTTAATTTATGCACACACACACACACACACACAAATACATATTTATACACACGTGTATAATATATATGTGTGTGAACATATATAGTGTATATATGCATATATATGTGTGTGTATATGTTTCATATACGAAATGATTTCTCTGAGTAGCATTAATATTGTTCCTACCCTACATAATCTCCCCACAAAAGTTTTCTTTCTAGATACCATTCAGCATCTCCTAAAAAGGCTACTATAAAGAGAACCCTGCCAGAATAAGCAGTTATACAGGTTTATCCTCATTTGGGCTGTCTTAATAATGTGTCAAAGACATTGTGTCAGAGAAAAGCTAACCATGGTTAACTGAATGTTGTGACTTCTTACCAGTAGCTTAATTAGATTGGACTCTCTGGAACCTTGATTTTTCCATAGTGATTTGATGTACTAACAGCTGTCCAAAGGCCTTATCATTCTTGCAACAAAGCTGGTGTAACTACGCACTTCTGTAAACTACATAGGAGCCACGTAAACCGCTATTGAGAGTTTTTGTATGGGTGTCACTCTTCTGCAGCATGAGTAATTGTTCAGATACTGTCATTGGAAAGAGACAGTTTTCCAGACAGTACTGTCACAGTTCTGACAGTTTGGAGCATTGGCTCTGTCACATGTCAAGCCAACTTGTTCATACCCAGGGGCTCCTGAAGTGCTACTTGGCTGCTCTTGTCGCCTTCTCCCCAGTGATCACTGAGGCAAGCACGAGTAAAACGGTTTGAATACACAGCTGGCGAACTGTCAAGAAAATGCATTCAGCTCCTTTACTAGTAGCCCTGATTTAGATTAGGTTAAGGTTGCTGACAAGTCTCAGCCAGAGAAAGAAGCAAACAAAAAACAGGAACTGCAGCACTTGCAATGAATGCAGTAATGAAGCTAAGAGATTGAGGATTCTCACGTTCTTCCAAGATGTCCCTCCACTTTTGCTTCCTTGTTTTATGTCACTCTGTGTCCCAGTCCTGAGCTTCTAGGCCTAATGCATTCACAATGCAATACAACAGTATTTGCAGAGCACTATGGATATTTGTACATGAAAGAGCTAACAGGAACATCTGTTGGAGCATGTTAAACCTACAAACAGAAATTGGTGAAAATAGACATACTAACTGTGGATAGGTATGCTTGCTTCAGGGAGCTGCATCAGGGAACTGTAGCAAAAGATATGGTAGAGACAGTAACGTGCAAGTTCTACACTGCTTGTAGAGAATGATGAGTCTGGATGCAGCACACCTCATTGAAGCAAAGTGGCTTATGAGCCAAAAACATTTTCTGATACTCTGGCAAGCTTACGTCTGGTTAATCATTGACTGCTATTGCAATCAGTAAGAGCAACAACTAAGTTAACCAAAAAAAAAAAAAAAAGCCAACAACAAACCTCACAACTTTGTATTGCAACCCAGAGGTATGCATTTGGCACAAATCTGGTGGATGCTGCCTATCTTTTCAGGTGATCACTTGTGTGAGATTCTCTATAACAGAACTGGTGAAACCAGTTTCAAAGATTGTGTATTGTATTCTAGCAGATGGCTAACTGTAGCCAATGAGTGACCATCATTTTGGAATACTGCCCTTAAGGCCTTCATAGAATATTTTCTTAAGTTTAAGAGCCACAAAACACTTACTGCATACTCCAGAAACCTGTTTGTAGGAGGAACTCGGAGCATTTCTCAAGAGAGAGATAAAATCCTACTCCATTCTGGGATGGGGTTGTGTTTTGACTGCGTACCTGACTCTGAAAGTAATCTGTTGATGATGAAATAAGCTGTTGCTGCTGCTTTACTTCCTCCAGCAGCGGGGAATTGGTTCACCCAACAGTCCCTGCTGATCTCATGACACGACCCCATTTGAACGACAGACGAGCTGCATGAAGCTCAAGAGCCACATATTGGCTGCCTCTGCTCCAAACTACAGCAGTCTCTTAAGTGCGCATCTGCGTTTCGAGACAAACCTCTGGAAACACCACTGCTGTAGAATCCAGGAAATGTCAAACTTAAATGCAGTTACTATGATAAAAGAATTAGATCCTTGCTAGCCCGTCACCAAAGGGCAACTGATTTGATTGCTCGCAATAGTTTCTAAAGATTGCTAGTAATACCGCATTGAGTTTTGCAGCTATGGGAAATTTCTGTTGGCTACTTAAGCTTTAAAAGATTAATTGCAGAAAAAGTGTTTCAGGACAGGGATAAAGTGAAGTGTGAGGATGATTCAGCAAAACTTGGTAATATTTTTAATGAGGACAGTGGTCTTTCTCTAGAAACTTCAATCATCTGGATGATCAGACTCTAAAAATTGCCAAATATTTATTTTTAACGATTAATTTCTTTGTGAAATTATGGACTCTTTCTTCTATCGCAAGTAGAGAGCATTCAGCACATTGTGATCTCATAAAAGTAATAAATATACATATAGGCTTAATTAAAAAGAATGGCTGTCATTTGCCAATACAGGAAATAATATAACTAAGTATGATTATGACCTTTTCAACTGTAAAGTTGTCTTTTTGGGATCTGGTGCATAATCATAGGCTGAGTGACGTCAATATAGCTATTCCCTGGAAATCCGCCATCGTAGATGATGAACTAGGCCTGGACATGTGAGGGGAGTAAGGGACTCCCTTTTATATGCTCACATTGGAAGAAAAGAGATAAATCAGAAAACAATTCAGCATCCATATTAGATCTTATTTACAGCAGGCTCCAAACTCATGTGGTGGGGTAGACTATTTAAAAATGGTTGCACTGTGAAAATTAACAAAGATGTGGAGGATAATAAAAACTGTAATCATACCTTCATGAGCATATAATTAGATAGCTTCCACACTTTTTTTTGGCTACTATTTAGCTGAACTCATAACAGCTATTTTAAAATTATATTCCTGCATGATTATTTGTAGGCTGGGCCTTTATTTGAATGCGAAAAATTTGAGTATTAGACAAAGTCTTTCTTTCAATTTTGGGACTCTAAATCAAAGGTTACTTTGATAGCAAGTTATAGACTAGTTTAGTGGGCTATTACTGGGCTAAAAGTTAAGTCATTAATTTCCTGATATTTCAAATAAATTCAAATAATACATAAGGTAACAAACATGGAAATGAGCAGTGCAATGATATTACAAAGGAGATAATTCTGAATAATTTACATATATAATATATAATAATTCTGAATATTTACATATTATAAGGAAGGGTCAGAATCCTTGTATATGAATTAGAGCACAGCTACTTTACACATTCACTCCAAGCAGGAGAAGAGGAATGTCTTCTGTCTCACTAAGCCATGAGTAAACAAACCCACAGCATCCTATAAAGTCCAACACAATTGTAGAATCTTGAGTTCCTGAATCTCTTTACAATGAAGAACAATGAATGCCTCCGTTTACAATCCTGTCATCTTTGTTTTCCCTATCACCTATAATAAAGCCTGCAGCTGCATATTTATACCCTTTCAAACAGAAAGATCAGCATGATTTGCTCAAGTGTATCTAGCTGCAACAAATGCATGCCGATTCTGGAATGAAGTTGTGCTGTGAAACAGTTAACCTTATTGCCAATTAAATGGTTATAATCAGTCTTCACAGCCTAAATCCCATGTATGGGAGAAATCCACACAATTTACTGTTGTTGTTTCAATCTGTTTGATTGCCAGATCAAAAGATAACAGTGCTTCAGTTTACATTGTTGTCAAGGACAGATGAGGTGCTGAGAGCTGAAGGGCTTCCAACAGAAAGTTGCCCAAATATCTGGGGGAGAGCTGTCAAAGAAAGCCAGTTTGCCTAGTTGCCAGTCCACTGTCCTATCCAGTAATGTGTTGCGTTACTACAGTATGATTTGAAATATGGGCAAATTCTTATTGCTCACCACTGGTGGTAGCTGAGAGCTATTGTGTTAGCAACTCAGCTAGGGGATTATTCAACTAGCATATTTGCAGGGTGTAACAAGCCATGGCCCCTGGCCCACAATTTTTACACTGTAAGGACAAGCTACAATAAATTAATTTTAATGTTTTTAAATAATGGGAAGAACTGTAAGGTATCTTTCAAATGTGCTACTACTTCTACCATGAAATAAGCTCTGGTTAGAGATCAAATAAGTTCTTTAATAGGACCAATGTAAGGAGAATGTGAGGCTTCTTTAACTCAGCCATGGGCTGATCCCCAGCCAACTAGCACACTAAACCTTTCCAGCACAGGCCTGCTTTCTCATACAGGGGTTGACATTGTGGGATCTGGTCCAATGGCATAAGTTCATTTCATACACATCTTTTTTTTTTTTTTTTTCCTATGCTAGATGAATGAAATCTATGTGCCAGAGGCTCATATACCTTATACATGAAGGTGAGGCCTTATGATCTAAACTGTAACTAAAAAAATGTTATAAAGCAGTAGTGCTCAAATCTGCTAACTAGAAAAAAGTGATATTTTTAAAAATTGTCTAGCAGTATAAGGATACGGTAATAAATTCTTCAAGCAATCTGACTGACTCCCAGTAGATAATATTGCACTGATATTGCATGATTACTCTTTTTATTATACTAGAAACACTTCTGTATCTGCAGCTACAAACCTGTCACAGTTTCTGTTGTTATGCCTTATTCTGACAGCTTTGCAGCTCAATAGTTAAAATTTGCCTGTGGTTAAAATTCGCCTGTCTGAGAATAAAGGACTCTTTAAAAAGTGAGAGAACAAGTGAATTGTCCAGCTCCTTGGCCTTGCCACAGCATCTCTGCGGGGCTGTGGATGCAGGAGGCAAGGACCGTGGAACCGTGTGCAAGGACTGCTGCAGAACTGCCTCCGTGGGGCCAGGACGCACTCACCTGGCTCTCCAGTACAAGTAACGCAGAAGTCTGCTGGGCAAGCAAAGCGGATGTCGGACCAGCCCTGAAGCTCACACAAAGGCATGTTCTCCATTAGTATTCCCTCAGCAGATCGTTCAGGTCCTGTTTAAATCATTCTTGACACCCTGTCATCTCCCTGCCCTCGCTGTTTGCTTCTGCTGTCCCCCCATCAGTACAGGGTTTTCTCTCTCAACCCCTCCCCAGCGATGCCGAGGGGCAGCTGCACCCTCCTGCTGACTGGGGAAAGGAGGGAGCAACCTCCACCATCACATTTGGGGAGGTCATATTAACCATCACAGATCTCCTTTAGTGTTTGGCCACACTGACAATTGGGCTGGGGTATCTAAGGGGATGGTAGCCTTGGATGATGGCAGGAAGAAGGTGGGAAACACTTATGCTGGTTCTAGCTCTGAAAGAATAGCAGTATTGAATTATTTCCCAGTTTACTGCTAAGAACCAGCACTATTCATGGCTATTCTAGCATCAGGCTACTGGTGAGATAAAAGGCCACCTATATCCCTGTCCTGTTTCTCTTTATCCTGATCTGAGCCTAATGCAGCTTTGTCAAAAGTTAGATTTGAGGCTAATGGCTTTTAGAAAAATGAGGCTGCACAGAATAGTAAGAGCACCTCTATACTGGGAGTCGTAGCAGTGTAACTAAACAGGTATAGTTAAGTGATGCAAAGCACTAATATGGATGAACTTACACTGATACAGAGTTTCATTTTTTTTAAAAAAAGAGAGAAATAAATCTTCAGATACAAGTAATCCTTAATTGCTCAGACTGTGCCATGCTTGAGCATGTACATAAAACTTTTAGTAAAAATCTCAGGATTTTTTCTCTAGTCTTCTCTCTCCGCACCTTGGAAGTGCCAAGGCAAATGTCTGCAAGTCTTAGACTCCTTACATTCAACTAATTTACAAGGGGTTTGTGGACTGTGTATATGGACTGTATGTTTTTTGAATCTGCAGTCCTTAGTCATGTGAGGTGTGAATATATGAGTAAGCATGAGAGGACTGGAGTCTATACATACAAAAATACATGCAAAATAAACGAGCAAATCAAAAGTAGATTTAGCATTTAGAAGAGCAGATAGCATAGAGAAACAATAAAGTTTTTTTCGAAATAGCGTGGGTATAGAAAATTTAAGACTAAAAAGTGTATTTCAGAGCTAAATCAAGCATATGAAAGCTTATTTCATCAGCAATGTTGCTTTAGAATGGGCTTTAAAAATCAAAAAAGAGAAAGAAGATGTACATAAAAAGCTTACTAAAATATTTTAAGAGCATTAATCTAAATCAACCTAAGTCAGGAAATGGAGAGTTAAGATTAACTCATTTTGTTTTGCCTAGAGATTTCAGTAGTCTCCAAGCAGTGGGCGATCTCACATACCACATACTTCATGCTGCAATAATTAGACACACAGGGCTAAAGATGGAATTTCAGCCTCTTATTAGAAAGCAAGCAAGCAAACAAGCAAGCAAGCAAGAGCCTGACTTCTGGGCTAGTTATGGTTTTAATGTTATACTAAGGCTTTTGCAAATACTACCATTGTGCTAGTTTGATTCCTCATCATGAGTGTGATTTACATTTCATCTGGAAGGAGTATAAAATATTAATTTGAATCGCCTCCAAGCTATGTTAATGTTTTGATTGGCTTTTTAAAGGCTCATGTTGCTTTAAGCCATTTTGCGCATCATCTTTTTAAAACATACTGTGTATAGTAATTTATTCCAGCTGCTTACGAAGTATTGGACTGCAGTATATGTTGCTGCTGTTAAAACAAACACTTCAGAAATCGTCATTCAGTTTGCTTCACAATATGTACAAGAGAGAAATAGCAGCTGTTTTGTAGGCTGGTGAACAACCAGATAGCACACTGGAAGAAATCATCTCTAAATATAAGCTTAAGCAAAATTTTTTCTATTTTTATTCCTTTCAGCAAGAAAAATGGTGATGGGTTCACTGAGATAATTTTCATACTAATTTTTGCCAGGACCTTTAAATACCTAAGTACTAATTTGTAACTAGACCATTTATAGTGCTTTTGTAAGCTGGATTTCTCCTGCACAGGAAAGCAGGTGTATGGTCAAGAGAGCCTCTCTCAAAGTTCTCTTTCATGGTGGAAATAGGTTGTAGCCATGTCCACTGGAATCCAGCTCTCTCAGACTGGCATATGGCCCCTTCTAACTGAGACTGAAAACGGGCAGAGTAAAGCAAAGAGTCACAAAGCACTGTGACTGATGCTCCTATTGCCCTTGCTGTCCCTTGCACAGATTTCAGCTACAGCAGGGAAACAGACCCAAACTCTCTTTCTTTATATCCCTTTAAAATGTTTTTAATAGTTGTAAGGCTTTCTGTTTTGTGGTGGAATGATGCATCTCACCTCATCCTTCTATAGTTACGTTTGTGAGAACAGAGAAACAGCTCTGGTGAGAAGAAGACAGAACAGGAATACTAATTGGCTATAATGATGTGTATTGGAGAAGAGAAAAAACTAGCAATCAAAAAAAAAAAAAAACCTGCTGTGATTCATTTGTCTATGCAAATGAACTAACCTCTTGTTTTTATTCATTTATACCAAGTTTTATTATTTCACTCTATTGCTTAAACTGGGAGAAGTTGTTAGAGGAATTTACATTTGCTTTCCAACCACAAAATAAAGTATTAAAGGCAAATTTTCATTTTTCAGACAAATTCTACTGTTAGGCTCTATCATACCATCTAACAGGACAACATACCTTAAAGACTGAAATCAGGCTTCCTGCTCATAACGTAAAGTGTACTTGTTCTGAGCTTGCAAGCCGGTGTTAGTTCACTGTGCTGGTTTGCCAGCTGAAAAAAACATAACGGAGGGATGACATTTGATCACTGTTAAATACTACCTGAGAATTTACAGCAAATAGGATCAACAGATTAGTATCTCTGCATGCATCTGACAGTCTGCTTACCTCCCTGTGGCACTCTGAGTCATGGTAGAAGGGTAATGCTGATGGAGTTGGAAAGTTAGTGGATTACCTGTGCGTTACATGACATATTACATGAAGGATTTTTGGCAGTTTGTACACTAGAATTAAATTGGAAAATACTACAATGCATAACATTTGACTTAGCACATTCTCATTTGGCTAACTGAAAGGTTATTCTTTCAGTTCAGATTTAATTCATCTAACTACTGCTTCATAATCATTTGATCATTTGTCATGTGGCAGGTTACATTCATCACTGTGTGGCAGGGCTTCTACATTATAATTCTATGTGTTCAGACTAGAAACCAAACAAAGGCATATTCTTTGTGTTTTATAGCATAAATTTCAAATACTTTTTCCAATTGCTTTTCCCCCAAGAATCCTAGAACTCTGATTCAGGAGTGGGGGATACCTTACTTTAAGATAATTTAAATAAATGGTTCCTGCTCTCAGTTGCTGGAGGATTAGCTTCACTAGTCATAAAGCAGCAGCTGAACTGCTGTAGTTTTTAGACTAATGTATTAATTGATTTTGATTTTCCTGAGGCTGTAATTTGCATTGTTTCAGTAGCTGCAGGTGAGTCATCCTCACAGCAGGAGAGGAGACATGGAGATGTCGGGAAGATGTGGAAGAACACAGAAATGTGAAACCTAAAAGCTAACCCAGAGGAATCTGTCCACTCTCATGATTCAAAGCTCTCATGCAGAAATCCATTTGCACAGAATATTCTGTCACTTTAGCTAAAGGGGAAAATAGGACAAAGTAAGGCAGCTGTATGAATTAATCTAGAAGACTTTAACTTAAAATTTTCTTTAATATTTTGTGTGCTTGTTCCTTCTTAGTAGAACCCAAAGACAAATATTTGTGCTGAATTTTCTGAAAGCTTAGCTTTTTTTTTTTTCCTAATGTGTGACTAGAACAGGAAAAAGGCAGACACTAGAATTAATCCCTGTGGCACCAGACCCTTGTAGTCATACTATGAGATTACAGTCTCATTAACTATAAATAATAAAAGTATATGTTGTCAGCCATCATGAAGAAAAGCTTGAAAATGTGAATGGAGCATAAACTGATGCCTAGATGGAAAAGTTTTCCTATATTGCCACAATATGCATTTAAACTTGTGCACTTACAGTGACATAGTCTTCTATGGAATTAAGATTGCCTGTGTCAGATGAAGGTTTTAGGTTAAGCCAAAAATTCAGCGCTCTTCCACCAATATAATATCATCCTGGAAGGATGGAGAGGGCACAAGTACATGAAGCCCTCCTCTAACTTCCTCCGGCTCTACTTCTTCCTATGTTGCAGATGAAGTAGGCAGTGGCAGCGGGGCTCTTCACGGGGACACCATGAGCACCTCTTCATTCCCCTGCTCCTTGCAGCCTCTTCTGACCCTTCAGTCACTGAAACTGCAGTTTTAAATAACCAGAGGAAGCTGTGATAATCATGGCAGAGGAGATAACAGTCAAGCTAAGAGAAAACAGTCATGCTAAAACCCTGTGTACATTAAATGAGAGACAGCATTTGAAAATGGCTCTATTTAAAAGTACATTGAGAAGTCCTTACTCCAGAGAACATATGAATGATAAAGCAAAAAGCAGAAGAAACAGCTTCGTTATCTTAATTCTGAAAACTGTAACTCCAGGAGGATCACCAGCGTTATCCTGGCAGAGGCTTTTAGAGTCTGGCATAGGGCTCTGCTACTGCAATTTATTCCAGGTAGTGGGGGCAGCCTGTTTTCTCTGTTTTTCTTCTGTAGAAGGATGTCCTCCATCATCTAGGGCAGACCCAGTGTGCCTGGAAGTGGGACTGGCAGTCCAGTCACCAAGGAAGGAGCCCTCCAGTTTGGCCAAAGAGAAGCATCTATCAGGTTCTCTCTCTTCTGGCCCTTTCATTTTTCTCTGGGAAACCTGAAATGAGTTGTGTGTAATGTTTTCTGTTGCCTGTGTCAGCACATAAAACTGCAGCTTTCTCCCCAGTACCTCTCAGACTTGAAACATCAGTCCTCCAAAATGTCTTACACACATTTCCTACTGTAAGAATTAAAATTTAACCTCCTAACCCTGCTTGTGGGTAAGGGTTAAAAATATTGGGCTTTATGCTCCTTTTTTTTCAGTATTACAAAAATTTTGAAATATTTATTTTTCATCTCAAATGTATCAAGAATACCAGTTTTAGTCCTGCCTGATATTGCTGAAGAACTCTGTAAGGGGAAAAGGTATGTCTGAGAGCTGCACATTGGGCTTTTACACCATAACTGAAGAGAGGTTGAGGTCTTCAAATAAAAATAATTATTTATTCTTTTCTCTTTGTTGTTCTGTCTCACTCTTTCTCCAGAGAATTCATTAGACACTGGAGTTTTATAAGTGTCAGAAAGAAGGGATAGATTAAAACAGTGACTGAAGTTCTTTATCCTCTGAACTAATCAACTTTTAGTCTTGTCATTTCCAGCAGTCTTCCAAGTGCGAGGGTGAACAAAAATTGGAGTCCTTTTCCTTGTCTTCCTTTTTTTCAAATAAGATTAGACACATATTCTTTTATTAACCATCTCTGGGGATGTTCTGCAGATTCAACCCTTTCTGGTTCTTTCTGAGATGACTGGCAGTTATGTAGTAGGTTAGCAGAGTTTCTAAACATGATTAAAAACCTGATAAACTTTTTAAGGTTATTTTTTTTATCCCAGCTTGCCCCTTCACAGCAGAGAGTTAAATCAAGCTTTAACATACTGTTTAATTAAATTACTCTATCGTATGTTGCAAATTTTTCAGGTTCAGATAAACCAAAGATCTGTGAACGAGGATGCTCTGATGTTTTTTCCAGCCATGTAAAAATCTTCCTGCTCTTTTTCTTCCCTTTAATTTCTCAGTATTTTCACGCAAGGTCTAGCTGTCTTGATAAGGGATTGGCAAATTGGTATGCAGTTTTTGAGCTTGAAGTGAATGTAACATTGGCAAAAGCCTTTGAAACTGATACTTTGACTTGTCTACCATCTTCCTGGAGTAAAGGTGATGGAAGGATTTGAGAGTTAGCACAAATCTGGTTCCTTGTGTACATTCTAATCTCAAGTGATTTTGGTCTCTTGCAAGTGCACTCCTAGAAAAGCCTGAATAAAAGATAAAGCTATCTTCAAATAGTGTTTCTGCTCATGTGGAAAGGGAAGGATCCTCAAGGACTTTGAACATGCACTAGAGGAGAGAAACTGTAATAATAAAAGCTGAAAATACTCTGAAGCCACCAGTGTCTGGTACTTGGGAGGGTATCCTTCACCAACACGTCATCTGCTTAGATGACAGATTTTTCTTCGACATTTGTTTACATAATATCTACTCAGTTAGGTTCAGGATTCTTCTGTCTGCCTCTGGCTCAGTGTCTTCAGAAGTTTTACATTTCGTTGTTCTGTAGGAGGCAGGAAAGCTTCTCACAATCTGTTAGGGCTAATCTAATACTTGCCTGGAGAGTTTTTCAGTGATGCAAAGTATTTTCTTCAGCTGAAGCTTTAGTTATTTAGCTGGATTCTGGAATTAGATGTCTTAAGAGAAATTTTATCCTCAGAAGAAGTATAATTGAAAGTTTTCCATCAAAACAATTTTCTGTAGAAGAAATATTGATTTTTCAACAAAGCACTGAATACACAGCACTCAAAATATTTTGATTTGGCATTTGCTACTAGATACGTCATGTCTCTACTTTTCAGTGGAGCCAGTTGCCCTGAGGTACTAAACCAGAGATTTCCAAATTTCTTACACTAAGGTCATAGCATATTATGGGTGAGGTAAAGCCATTAGGGAGTTTGGCCCTGAGAGAACACAATCAAGAGACATGAGGCTACTTCTGGTGACTCATGATGGCAACAGTTCAAAATCAACCCATTTGCTTTTAAATTGGAATATTTTGTTTCTCACCACAAATGAAAAGTTTTCAGTGAAAAGCATCCTATTTTCCAAACCATTTTCGCCTCAGATCTATTCAAACAAGTACTGCTGAAGAAATCAGATTTGTATAAACATATCCTAAGGCCAGTATTTGAACTGTAGTAGTGCTGCCTCTATTAATTAATTTTTGTTTATTTTTTTTGAATGTTGGTTTGCATGATGAACACTGACCTCCGTGTTAAATAACAGCATTCCTTCATGATATGCTTTTTATAGTGCATATAATCATAATCCTACCCTACATTCAAAAAATAATTTCTTAGAAAGTTGTTCAGTTCTTTTTGGTAATTTAAAGAGCCTCGAAGAATGTTTTCTGAACCTGAGATGATTTTAAGTAAGTTTGGGAATAGTCAGATATGAGATATGAGATTAGTATCTGGACCTGTTTCTAGTTTTACAGCATTCAGCTATACTTTTACATATCCAAAGAATTCTTCATAAGTAAACAATGTAACAATGTTTTGTTGCATAAAAAAAAGTGGATTGAGGACAAGGATGAAGGAAGTTGGAACTATCACAGGAAAACCCAAGTGATGTGGTGATGTTGAGATGATGTCTATAGTGATGACCATGGATATCAATAACAAAATGCTCCTTGACAGCAGGGTAAGATTCCAGCCAATCTATTCAGTTTCCACTGAATAGATGGAAGGCAAGGGGAAGAGAAAAGGGAAAGGGATGGAAAAGGGAAAGGGAAGGGGAAGGGAGCGGGTAGTGAAAAGGGCAGGTAAAAGAGAAAGGGTAGAGGAGGGGAAGGGAAGAGAAGAGATGGGAAGAGAAAAGAAAAGAAAAAAATGAAAAAAAAGATAAAAACCAAACTTTCATGTTTTGCTAGGAAGACATGAAAATATTTGCGAGTTTCGCTCTTTCTTTGCTTAAATTCTTAAGTTGGAGGCTCAAGCCTTGACTATTTTGCATGAAAATGTACATAATTGGAGAATGAGCAGACTTATAACCTCATATATATCCAGAAATTGCTTTAAAATCTCCATATCAAAGTTGGAAATGAAATTCAAAGATTACAATATATTCAAATCACAAGTCAAGCCACTCTGCATTCCAGAACAGTGGAAGAATTAGCACATGAAACTGCTGGACTGGTAGCCAACACTGTTAGGATGGATATCAAATTGAGAGTGGTGCTTTGTGATTGGAAAACAGTGTATCTGTCTAGTTATCCAAGCGACTACATTCATACAATCCCAATAGTATCATAGAATCATAGTACACTGGACCCTAGAAAAAAAAAAGGAAAGAATAATAAGCTATGGACATAAATGAAAAATTATATAGCAGCATAGTTTTTTATCTGACATAGACTATGCCAAACTCATTTGCCATCCTTCTCAGGTAAGAATGCTAATGTTGTAGGTAAAAGATGTCTCTCTGGACTTAAATAAATACTGTCTGTCATAATGCATGGAAAATCATACCTAATAAAAAGAATTACATAATAAACTGGTGAATACGAAGATTAGTATAAAAACTTGTAAAACAGGAAAGGAACAGGCTACATAATGCATTGAAAATCATACTTAATAATGTATTGAAAATCATACCTAATAAAATGCATTGAAAATCATACCTAATAAAAATAATTACATAATAAACTGTTGAATACAAAGATTAGTATAAAAACTTGTAAAATGGGAAAGGAACAGGCTACAGAGATGACCATAGTTGTGCTGGAAGAACTATTGAGTTGAAGCTTTGTCACCAGCAAAGTTGCACAGATTGTTTTTGAAGCAGTGCTATTTATAATTTATAATACTTTCATTAATGATAACAGTGAAATAATGAAATTTGATCATGATGATGATATAAAATTGGAATCTGTTGTTGTTTTGGAGAGCATCACTATGAGTACCATACACAGTGAAATGGATGGATTTGAAGACTTGAGCAACAGAAATGGGACTTAGTGCAGAATGTTATGTATAAATCTGATTACCCATTAGATTTGACCCAAGTCAAAAAAATTATATCAAAATAGATGCATGAAAAGGTTCAGTGTGGAATGACAGTTATTGTATGAAAGAAAGCATCACACACTTAGCTTAGCACAAGGCACATGCGAGGGGATTACACCCTCTAAATTGATCAGAGTCAATCTCCAGGAGGCCAAAGAACTGTTTAAACTAAGGGGCATTGTTGGTAAAAGAATAAATAGATTTAAATTGGTTGTGATAAATTTAAGTTGGCTATCATAAGAAAGTAAAAACTCATTTATGTCTTCTTTTGGGTTGGCTTGAACTGTAAACATCCAGAAAAGGCTTTTCTATTGATCTCAGATTTTAAAAGATAAATAAATTGGGACTTAGTTGTTCACACAGCATATTCTATTCTTATTGCTAAAGAACTTGTTATCTAAAACAGCTGCTATAAATACAGGAGTGCAATTCAGTGTCACCTATTCAAGCAGTGACGTCCCACTAAAATGGGTAAAAGGACATCCCATGCTCTATTCTGATACGTAAGCTAATTTTTCTTTCGTTTTTGGTAACTACATTTTGTAAAAACTGTGAAACGTACCTTGGCTGATGTCAAGAAAACAATGTCTCTTTGATAAGATCATATATGTTTTAAGATATTATTTCTAAATCAAAAGAATTGTTGCTTTCATGAAAGAGTGGAGCAACCAGTTGTTCTATATAAATTTCCATTATCTTGAATTGGCATGATCTTGCAAAAATGTCATGGAACAAAATTTTAAAGAAATACTTCAGCCTTAAGGACTAGATTTTAATTTCATTTACTCCAACAACACTGAGAACAAAAGTATCACCAACATATAAAGGTTAAACTGAATAGATACTTCAGCCACAAGCTGAAGGAACTAGTAGTTCTATTTCCATGTATGAAAAACCAAAACACATGACAGTCATTAGCAAAATTACCGAAAACCTTGCCACTTCCTATCACAACAGCTTTTGTCATTTTTACAAGCGGTTACAAGTCCAGTGTTCACGACAAATTTACGCAATGTGTATGATGTGTTTGACAGTTCAGGTATGTTATTTAAAACAGTGGTAAGAAATTACAGTATTGTCCAGAAACTAAGATGTAGTTTTAGACAAGAATCATCTTAACCCATACTATTGAGCTTGAATTACTAGGGAAAGAGTAGTATTCTAGGCCTTAACCTACACAGAAAGCTGTATTGTTTTAATCATATTAGTGTAAGTAGACAGTAACCATCTCGTTTGTCCACAGATAGATTAGAGAGTTAAAACAGTAGGCTGTTCTGATTCTGGCAGATATTACTGAGATGGGTGAGGGTGCAGCCCAGGCACAGTCTCATGGATCTGACAGATAGGCACCCTCCAGCAGTGGCGCAGTGATAAGCAGCTGGGGACGGGCTGAGGAAGTAACTCTTTCAGTTGGTCCAAATGGGCCCAAAGACCTCGTCCTATGGCCTTTGCTTATGAACAGACATGCAGCGATTATAAATATTTTTGTTGACTACGGCTAACTTTTGAAATTCTTGTAAAATTTCTCTAAATTGGGAAAAGAGATTAAATTTCCATTAGAATAGCGAGCCACAATTTTTCTTCAAGGTAGAAGTTGAAACACTTTATCCTATTTTAAGTGATTGTCGTTAACACTTGCAGAGAGACCAGGCCTCAATAAAATACTGAGCATGCTGTGCCTATTTTCTGCTGTTGTACTATCAGTGCCTGCATATGGGATGCTGTGTCTTCGTTGCAGCCTAACTGAGGTGGGAGATCTGTGCTGTGCGGAGCATTCACCTGGGACGTGGTAGCTGTGCTTGCACGCTGCCAGGCACGGCTCCTTCTTGTCCGCCCGGACTCACCTGTGCCCGTCCCAGCTCCTCAGGGGAGTCCAGGTGGACAAGAAAGAGCCACGTTTCATGGTCCCCATAAAGAATCACAGGGAGGTCACAGGGCATGGGCTAGACTTATAACTAATACCCTTGGCTCAGCAGTTCTCATAGCTCAGCTTCAGCCCCCTGCTGTCATGACCAGTCAGTCCCCGGGGTAGCCCAGCTTCTGAACAGCTCAGCTCAGCTCAGGGAGCTCTGCTTGCTGGGGCCCAATTGTTTGTTGACTTTATCAACATTTGTCCAGCTGGCTACATACTAATACACGATTTTCCTGAGAGGCATTCTTTTTGCTCCTCTATTAAAGATTGGAAATGGTAGAAGCTGAACAGTGAATAGAGCTATCTGAAGGCTGATCGTTTGTGATCATGGGATGAAGCACGAGGATATGGCAGGAAAGGACAGTCCTGAGCACTTACAAAGAATCAACTGATTGCTGCCACTGATCACAGCTGTAAATATTCACTGCAGGAATTCAGAGGTAGCAGAAAAAAAAATAAAAAAGAGAGAGAGGAGAGACAAGCCAGCCTGTGGTTTGCCATTACCTCACAGCGCGGTTGCTTACTTGTGATGTGGCATGGCAGGGGGCATTGCCAGATGAACTCGAGGGAATGTGGCTGCAGGGGTTGAGGACGGCTAACTTTCCAGCTCTCTGCCCCAGCTCATTTCCTGGAAGGGCCCACACCCACGGCACGGCTGGCAGAACAAAGTTGGTCCCATGCGGGTCCCTGTGGCTTAGGGCCCTCGTTTGTGAGCTTTGCCAGTTCATACTGGGGTGATTTGAATTATTGCTGCCCCATCTGTCTGCCCGGCTCTGCAGAGGTCTGATCCTGCAGTCATTCAAAGCTTAGTGCTACACAGAATAGCACTTACCTGAACCCCCCTGGAACCGCAGTGGCTCGGGGCTGTGGATCTGTGGGTGCTATGGCCAAACCTGACAGGAACTGTGAATCAGAGGCCTCGACTGCTCTAGGGCAACGTACATTGGATTAACCTAATCCTACCTCCACAGGAAGTTTTTAAGCTAAACTGCTACACATACGAAATTGGCCACGCTAGGGACATGCACTCTGTTTTGAGGAGACTGGTGTGAGGGCGGTAACCAAAGGGAAGGTGAGTTGCAATGTCTTTAACACCTGTAGGTGTTTGCTAAATGCACAGGAAACAAATCTGTATGGTGTGCTACTCTTTGAACTTGATGCTAACTAATAGCAAAAGTTGTACCTCCGAAGGAGTTAAATCCCAGGTGAAGTCACAGCTGCTGATAGCGATCACGGCCTTTGCCAGTCACAGGCTGGGAATAAACTTCATAAGTAAAGTTTAGCCAAGATCAACTACATAATGATGAAAATAACTTGCCCATTTCTCCTCTGAATGACAGGTCACAATCAAAAGTGCATTAATTCGTAGCTCCTAAGGGAAGTATTTTTTCTGGTGAAAGTGAGTGCTATGGGGAAGAAGATTAACTGAACACAGGAGTCTTGTTACATATCATCAGAATTTGCTCCCACATTATTTCTTTACTTTTTGCTTTCAGGCTCTTTGGATCTATTAAAATGTCCTTGCTAAATGTGGCCACTTTTTGAGCGGTCACTATTGAATACTGTAGAAAGAACCATTCTTTAACCCAAGAATCTATGAATTTTAACAATACATTCCCAAGATAATCGTGAAATAATTGCAGTGAACTCTATTCCCCATCACCTTTTAAATTGAAAGTATGGTAGCACAGAACATGATTTTCTTAGCTGGGAAAAGTTATGCTAAAAATGCTGGCTTTCTATAATGGCAGATTTCTTATTTATGATTATGTCATTGTGAGGTCTGTTCTTAAACACTGACTTCTTGGTGACTAATTGCTCTTAATGAACACACAGTCTAGATATTAAAAGTGTATTTTCTAGTTTCTAGCTAGGGAGCACAGAAAACAATAGCTGTGAACAAAACTTCGCAGTATTTCCCAATGGAATTAGCAGATAAGGTTGAACAGCAATTACGCTTTTGATTTTAAACAGGTAAAAGGGAGAGAGTGTTCGTTTAGCAATCTGAAGTTGAAATGACAGCTGTGGTCATTGACAGAGAAGAAAGCGGTCTTGAATTTCAAGTCTAACCACTGTTGTATCCAAATGTTTATCTGCCTTAAATCTCAGCAGTGAATTAACTTTTTCAGTGCCTATCTATACTTGGCTGATTTGAAAAAAAAAAGGAGAAGTACAGCTTTATGGGGCCAGATCCATTCTAATTTTCCCTTTCCTTCAGATATTCCTAGACAGCTAATGGGCTGATTTGTCTGTGGGCTGAAGGCTGCCTGTTATCTCCCTTCTAAAAGGTGATATTGCAATATGCTCACAAGCTCGCAAAGCATGATAGTTCCTTAAACAGGCTATTTCACAGAAAAAAATAATTTGTCATAGCAATTCAGAAAAATGCTTTTCTGGGATTCTTTATGTGAAATAAGAATGTGCTGTCTTACCTTAATTCACTTTTCAGTGAACAACGTCAATAGCATATTTATTGGGAATGAGAAGGACCAGTGGAATCAATCCGATGTAGCTATTCTACTTTATTTTCACACACTGCCATATTCTGAAATGATCCTCCTGTGTGGAGATGCCTTCAGGCCATACTGCCTCCTGCTCAGTGAGGGTAACGGCACGTGAACAGCTTATTGCTACATGAGTTACTGTGTGAATTTATAGTAAAGCAACTGCACTGTAAAAATTGCTTTTACCTGTCATTACACAACAGAGAGCTTATCCCTCTTTTAGGTAAGAAGTATTTTAGCTTGGATGTGCAAGACCATGTGCAGGGGAAACTACTACAGGGCAGCTTTTGTCCAGAACATTCACCCCTAGTTTGCCTCAAGATAACCCTCAGTGAGCTCATAATCTCAATGGTCATTGCACTGGGAGCCTCCTCAGTCGTAGATCCACCCTTACTCAAAAATAACGACCTGCAGGTCTGATTATGCACTGCAATACAAAAGTGCAATGCACATACAGAAGCTGTAAGGTCATTTATACCTACCAAAAGCAGAGCACATCAAAATAGCTCTGCTTTGTGTTCAGCCTGTAAGTGGATGAACTTTAACTTTTCTTTCAGCAGTAACAGGAGATTAAAGAGACTCTTCCCTCCTTCATCTTTTGCCTTTCGGTTGTTCCTGCTCCACGTCAGCCTTTCAGTTTTCCAGGTACAATTGCTTATGGGTTGCAGGCTAAAATAGGTCAATTAACTGACCCAGGTTAAAAATAAATTGGTAAACCCAGTTATTTTTAACGCCAGTCAGTTAATAGCATGACCCTACAAACAGCTACATCAACACAGGTAAGGTAGAAGTAGAAGAGTGGGAATAAGGAGGCAGGAGCTGCTTAAGTATCGGACTTTTCTCTTGCTTTGTCCTGATCAAAATGTCCACAGAAAGTACAACATGATAGAGAGCCAGATCTCCTGCAGTATATCAAAATTACAGATAAAGGAACATACATCCCAACAATAGTGTGCAGACAGATGGGAAAATATTTTATCCTGATAAATGTTTATTAAAACTCCTGCTGAGTTCTTCAACTAACTGTAAACCAGCCAGTTTAAAAATAGGTGAAAAAGGAAGCTGAAGGTCTGAAGAAATACAAGGCTTCTAAGGGATGCCGAGAACACACTATGCCTACTTGATCTATCAATAACAAACAGTCTTAGGCAGAAAAGAAGCTGATAACAATGATTCTCCTAAGAAAATAACTAAAAGGTAGGCTATGCAAAAGCTTCTGTTATTTAAGGAAATGTAACCATAACTTTAAAAAATCAGAAATGTAGTGGTCATTACTATCAGTGGATTCAGAAGATCTGCACAGGAACACAGTCCCACTGTGTTAGAGCTACAGCAAAACTGTAAGAGAGATTTTCCTGGCAGTTTCATATCTATGACCTTGCACCTACAGTTTGTTCCTGAGCTGGCTCCTGGGCAGGAGCCAGTCAGAGAACTGAAGAATACTGAAAATGAAGTACAACAGGAAGAAATGGGAGAAAAAGCTTGAGGAAAACAGTGAAGGGAACACACAGCTACATTGACCTGCTACTAAGTGTGTCCATCAGCACTGTTGAGTCTTTTTAGATGAAACAATGTAAGATTAAAAAAATGAATACTGTTAATAACCATTAATCCTTTCTAGCCATCTACAGAGTATCAGAAGTAGTTCCATTTTCATTCTTAATTTATCCCCAAAAGACCTCCTGCCTGAGAAGTCTCCTGTTCAGATTCCTCACAAAGTCCTAGCCTTTATATGCCATAATTGTTCTGCCCAAGATAAGCAATTATCGTGCATATACTCTGGATGCCCTCTGCACTTGTTTCACAAGAAATAAGAGGCTGATGGAGCCCCAGCTAGACCAGCCCTGGCTGTGACTCTGGTCTGTTGGCCAAGATGGTGCTTGTCACACTCAGAGGGTTTGTGTGAATGCGAGCCCTTGTTGCTGAACGGCTACTAAAGGAATGGATACTACTCCACAAAGAAGCCTCTGTTCTTGTTCCCACTTAAGCATCTGAAAAAAAATAGTTTCAAGACTGTTATTTTCTTCTTATACATTTCAGTCTGAAGACACATGAGATTCAAGTCCTCTCTCCCTGACACAATACACACTATAAGTCCTTGCACTCTGGCATCACAAACATATTAACTGTTCCATCTCAAAAGCACCGCTGGCCACAGACCATGCAAGGGAAGACTGTGATGCTAGTTAGCATTTAACGTTATGTCAGAGTCTTACTAAGACTTAAATTTTCCTTTAAAAAGCCTTTTAAACTTTTCCACTGCATTTACTAGCTGCAGTATTTCAAATGTTTCTTCTTCTTTTTTTTTTTTTTTCTTTTGGCTAAACCTGCACAACAGTATGTTTCAAATTTATTTGTTTTTAGCATTAAACTGGATGAAGCATGACTTCAGTGCAGCTGAAACTCCTACTATGTAAAAAACGCCTGCAAGCTATTAGTGCCACACATGCCTACAGCAGATTTACAAGTGGGATTTCATCGTTTGTTAACTAGCATGCAGATGAAGCAAGATATAAAGATTGAAGGAAAATTTACAGCTGCAATAAGTTAAACTTTATTCAAAAAATTATTGAACCTCTTCCAGGAGGTCTCATTCACAGATAAAAAGAAGTGAAGTGTGTATACTTTATATTCATAACTGTAAAACTTTCTTTCCTACTGCAAGAGATCCTTTGCCCAAAAAGGATTAGGTGTGCTTATATTACAGCAGCGCTCAGCAACACAAATCCAAATCAGAACTTCTCTTTGACTAGTGCTGCACTAACCCATATGAAGACATGTTTTAAGAGCTAACAATATTTCATAAGCAGCATTATATAGCTTTTTAGTAAACTGCAGATAAACAATGTTGATGTAACAGGAACTCCACAAGGACATTAGAAAACTGCTGATACTGGAAAAAGAAAAAAGCCCTCAAATCTAAATTCCAGGGTTAATTTCAATACCCTGGAAATAGGCTGTGTTGATAGGGTGTCAGAAAAGGAAGGCAAGCGTTTTGACATAACAGGAAAGACCTCTGCACTTCCTGAGCTCCCAGTTTTCTTTCTCTCCTTTGGAAGGAAAGGGAGTGCTGAGAGGTGGGTGGTGCTGAAGAGTTGCGAGGAATAAGCACAGAACATGCCAAGGGAACCAGCACCAAAATGAAGCTGGGACTGAGCATGTGGGCATGGCCTCTGCTGCTTATTTTTACAGCAGCTGTATTTGCTTAAGTGGATTGTGAGTCAGTCCCTGCATTTTTTGATCCTCATTTTTACTTTATGACTTTACGGTTAGTCCTGCAGTTTGTCTTAAAGCACTGCTCAAAAGTCCTTCTCGATTCCTGAGCAATTTAGAAGCCCTCTGTTCGCTATGGTTTTGCTTTTAGCTGTTTGTCTTACGTGAAGATTTTAATGGAATAACCTTAAAATTGTCTGAGAGTGAAACTGTTGTGAGATGGGCTTTGGAATGACTTCTTCCTTTGCTTACCTGCTTTTGCAGGGAACCCAGTGATTTGCACCTGTGAATCTATGCTCTAACACTTTGCAAACTCCAGTCCAAAGGAGTTTGTCTGTCAAGTTGCAGTTTGCTTGTTGGTTTCTATTTTCCATACAGTATGATGACTCCATAATAACTCACTTTCTACATATTTTAAAAAGTATTATTTACAACACATCTTAGGAAGAAGTGCAATTCAAAGTTGCCTGTGGGGCTTCCATGGAAAGGTGTGTGTGATGCATTACAAATAAAAATATATTTTCTCTTTTTGCCAAACTAGTGGATTCTGTTGCAGTACATCTGTTGCCTCAGCTAAAATGAAGAAAGAGTTAAAGCAGAAATAAAAAAAAATAGTTAAACAGTTTTGGAGAGAAGAAAGAATGTTCCCTATATGGTATTACCTGTTCATATCCAGTTTTGAACCTTTTCTGAGATACACATTTCGAAAATAATCATGCAGTTACTTGGGCTGTTTTTATGATACCAGAGATCTTTCCTGCTGCTAGTTTATTATTTTTTCCTTACATTGTTTCAGTCTCTCCTGGGTTGCAGTTCACTAAAAGGAAAGCATTATAGCTTATTTGGTGATAATATTCTTCTTATCTCAAAACACTGCTTGCAATCTCCAATGTTTTCCTTTATGAAGGCAAATACGCTTAAGTAGGAGTGTCAGTTACACCTTCAATCCAAATAAAACCCCAGAAAAAAAAAAAAAAAAACAGAATGCAGTGGGCTTGATTCACCACTGTTATATTCATTTAACTACTTGTAATCCTGGAACCAGCAATGCTTTGGTTCAGCATAGTAACTGAAATACAGCCAGGATAACACAGTCCTGGAGCGAAGCCTCGTTTGCCTCACATTTTCATCTGCTCACCTCTTAGAGTCTGTCTCTTTGCACAGTTTCTGTTGGGGCTGTCACTTTTCTGTCTATTAAAAACAAGATGGTCCAACAGATCATATCTCTAACACTGAACTACTCTGACAGCTAAAAGAAGTGATATCTGTTTCGTATTTCCCTCTCTCTGATAGTTGCTATGATTAAAAAAAAAAGAAAAAAGTATTTTCTTTTCTGTTCTGCACCTGGGAGACGGGAGAAATGCCATATTTACAAAGACAGCTGTTTCTTCATGAAAATATTAATGCAGCACGATAATAGTGGTTTCTTATTGGGTACTCTCATACAAGCATGTTTGTCTCTCTGTTTCCTTTAATTTAAAATTAAAACAGATTGAGCATTAGATTTCAGAGGAGAGCATCTGAGTGGTATGTTTATTCCTTTTCATCTTCCAGAAATTTAGCTATTGGCTTAGAGGGTTTTTTCCTCTTTTCAAAATGTAGAAAGCTCTCCCCAGCTCCATAGTAACACTGTGACACGCTGTGCATTTTTTCTGGAAGACTCCTACATCATGTATTTGTCCCCTATCACTCTCAGTCAATTTTCATCTCTGGACTGTAGAAGAATTAAATCAAGCAATTCCCATAAAAATGCAGTTAAGATGGAAAGTATATGCATATGGAAAATGTGACAGAGAGGACAATCTGTTTTTCAATATTTTGCAACTAGCCATGAACATTTGCCAAAGACCAGACTGGCAGATTGCTTGACTTAGTGCCACCAGAGTAAAACCACATTTTGGCCTGACTTCCAGAGATTGGAATAAACAAGTGTATAAAAAATTGTTAGCACTATACAGAAGTTCACCTGCCTCTAAAGATTATTGATTCAAATGTCTAGCCTCCAAACAATAATAATTATTCTGATTTTGTTATGATATGTGGACTGCCTCAGTCAGTTATAGTTATGACACTTACTCAGGATAGTAAATGGCTCTAGCAAAGAAACATTCCTCCAGATTAAATAACTTGCTCTGCTGAATCAGCATTTCACTGACCTATTGAATTCAGTAAGAGCAGTTAACAAGAACCAGCATTTTCTCTCTTTGTCACATCAGCTTACTCTTTCTGCTCATAATATGGGTACAGACTCTGTGCAAAACATTACGGAGAATAGTCCAAAGTTTGTGGCATTTTGCCATTCCTTTTTTTAAAGAAGGCTCTTGAGAATGTATTACTTCATGATTCTTGACATTTCCTCTATTTAAAAAGTATTGTTTGCCCACTGCCAGCAAGAAGCTGTATACATACAAACATTGTCCTTTCATAGAATTTTCCATAGGAAAGTCCTTATTCCTGACTTAAGTGGAATACTATGTCTGATTTAAAGCAATTTAATTAGTAAATGTATCCTCTAGAAAGCTATAGTAGAAGCAGCTGAGTCCTACTTTTGTTCTTAGACCGTGAACTAATTTATATCTTGAGTCCAAAAAAAAATATATCTTGCCTGATAAAGTAACTGCACATGTTTTGGGTTCTCTGGAGCTTTGTGAGAAGGTAAAAGACAGATCACCTGTATGCTCCATTCCAGTGAACTCCCAAAAGAGAGATAAACCTCGGTGACAACAACTGGAATATGTACACTTTGGGTCTGAAGAAGGGAAAGCTAGTGCAGGTAGTCACATGCAAGGTCAGTGGAAGCTGGCCTGCTTGACACAGGCTGTGAGTTAGGATGCAAAAGCTTTTCTGAACTTCAACAAATTTTGTTCTTACCTTCTGCTTAGAATTAGCTAGCTCTCACACCTTCCCACAGCCTTTTAAGATGTCTACTACCCAGAGACTGGCAGACCTGGATGCTGGAGGAGTTTCTTTCTGAGTTACTTTTTCAATTTTGGCATTTTTAAAATTTTCCTTAAAATTAACTTTTTTGAAAATGCAAAGATTTGCAGGGAGATAGCAATGATCACAATTTCAAAGACAGGCACTGTGGTTATTATATGTTGAAATATAGCTGGCCTCTAAACCTCTCCATATTGGGGCTATTAATAGCTGATTTGGACATAAAACCTGAATGGCCCCATCACTATTTTGCAAAGCAATGCTAGTTTCCTCTATTTAATAAATAGTAGAATAAAATCTCTGGCAACTTTTAAAAAAGGATTACTCTATTGTTCCAACTGTAGAATAGTAGTCTCTAAGAGTATCCTCTTTAGAGTACTTCCAACAGGCATTGCTATTGCAAAATATTGCTGTATTGGTTCATACAGCTCTGAGTGAGAGAGGAAATTTCAGTGCTTTCCAATTCATGCCAAGAGATCATATGCCCCAAATGCCATAAAACATCACAAGTATATAAAGAACAGGAACTAAGGACAATTCTGCCTAAATGCCTATCATTAAGAATAGCAAACTGAAAAGATTTTTTTCAGTATCCTCAGGTTTTTAGCTGGAAACACATCAGAACAAAAATTAACAGCATTTAACGCAAGGTCCACCTTTTTTCACTTATTTCAGGCAAGCTAATGCTTGCATTTTACTGCCACTCCTACAAGACTGATTATTGAAGCATGAAGTAAAGGAAAACATTTTCAAACATCTTTACTCTCGATTTCATGCTCTGCTTGACAACCGTGAAATGTTGGTAAGCCAGAATTTACATACAGATCAGTAAAACGGCTTTGTGGTTTAAAGCTGATCAGAAAAAAACTGAGTACAAAGTGTAGATGTGAACATGAAACAGCTGTGGATGAATCTTGATCGTTTTGGGCTCAGGATTCCCCATTGCACTGCGTCTGCAGAAGCCTTCCAAGAAGTGTGGGACATGCATAAAAGTATGGGGCTTGCATAGAAGTGTGGGACTAAGTAGACCTAAATTGTCCTCCTTTTGGGATACTCAGAGACAGGAGAGGCTGTGAGGGGTTTTGCCCTTATACCTTACTGCTTCTGAAGAGCCATCTATAGCCGCAGCTCTGGACCAAAGGAAGCATAATGACTATATGAGTCCAAAAATGCTATCAGCTGTAAAACTCCCCAAGGGAGTGAGGATGCTCAAGCACACAGCACTGACCTTCCTCTCTCTCACGTAAAGCTGCTGCCCAGGAGATAAGAGGAACAGAGACTGAGCCTTGTAATAATGCCTTTCCTTTGAGCTTCTAGAGACAGGTTACTACTACAACTGCTCTCAGGGAAGCGCCACTGACTCACGCGTAAAGAAGCACTTCTTGAAGAAATACATCCTTGTATCCTTGTGTTAGCTTCTGGGCTTTTTGCAAAAAGAGCCATCAGGAGATCAAGGATTTACAAGTAGGTGTTACATCTGTAGGCAACAGCAAGACTCAGGGAAAAGAGAATGTGCTTGCTAAATTGAGAATCTGCAAAAAAAGAAAAATAAAGCTAAAGGAAACAGGCTGAGCTGCATGGAACAATTCACCTGGCAAGAACAAAGCACTCAAAAATCACCCCTGCTGTCTGCTTTGGCCATTATTTGCTTATCTCTGCAGCTACGTTTAGTGTTAGATTTGTCATTGTTATTACAGGATAATGACCTGTTATTCTTAAATAGCACCATTCACACTGAAACTGAATTTCTTTCATTCTCAGACAGCTTAAACCAGAGTTTAAATTCTAGGCTCTTAATTCTTTCACTAATACTGAGTTTGTGCATGGCAAGGATGCAGCTGGAGCCAAAACCTTAAAAGCAATCTGTGTCCAGCAATATAGAAACAGGCAATGAGTCTTCCTGGGAAGGAAGGTGCTTCCTGCTTCAAGTTCTCCTGAATAAGTATACTGCTCAAAATAAAGTTTTTCATTAACTTTATGACATGTTCTTTGAAATCACAGCTGTATTAGTAGTCTAGCTGGCCCAAGGCCTTGTCTATATCACAGGTTTTGGAGGATGAGATGCACACACAAATAAATCACTAATGCAGATTTATATTCTGAAAGTATAAAAATGCTTAAAATAAAAAAATATGTGACAAAAACTGTTTATATTCTTTTCAAGCAATTTGCAAGTGAAATGTGAAAGCAGGTAAAGCATACTGATTTGAAGTTGTTCAGATATTTTTTTCTTTTTCTTTTATTCCTCTGATATGAATCTGCACTGCCAAAGGCAGTAAGTTGTGAGCCATGGAGGTGGTAGATGCCAAGCCTCTATAGGACTGTAAAACTGGACTTTTGAGCCATGCTCTCCACACGTCTGTGCCAGGTCTGGATGACATGCCACCGCACAACTCCAGTAGATATTGTCTACCTCACAAAACTATTGTAATCCACGGGACTCTCTAAAGACAAACATTCACCTGTGGTAAACTGTGCCTCAATAATAATTACACATAAATAAATGTACTAATATCCCAGTACATAAGCCCTGTCTTTTCTGTTTTTTAAAATAATTTCTCCTGGCCTACTTGCTGCTCATATACCACTGTGCCTATCCTTCCTTCTCTTGAAGAGAACTGCTCTTCTTCGAAGTAGTTTATCTTCCTAATAGCCATATGCTTCCTACTAAAAGCATCTCTTGTGGCCAGCAGAATCTTGGAAAAATAAGTGATTCAGAAGTTATTAGGCAGCTAAAGAACATCCACTCTCCCGTACTTCTTTGCCTTCATGTCTACACAACCTATTAACTAAAACACAAGAGCTGTAGCCATGTTCATCTAACAGTGAACATATAAGGAGCCATTTCTAGGCTTATCAAAGGACACTGCACATATTGTGACAACCATGTCTCTGACATAATTCTAGGTGTGATCCACTGGAAAATAACCGAGAGGCAGGGAGAGGTGATAAACGCTGGTGTCACTGGCTCAGGACTCTCATAACTGTGTGGCAGTATTCCAGGAGCTTGTTCTCCCAACAGGGAACAACAGGACATGTCATTTGCCACCTTCTCTTCCTTCTTCCTAGCATAGTTAAGATGCATATGTGTGTGTGTATGCATATATATACATACTTCTTCCCCCCACAAACTCACTCTCTCTTTTTATCTCCTCTGCACATATGTTTGTTGCTGTTCTCTTTCTTTTTTTTTAATGACAAATTATGGCAACTGATACTGAAACTGAATGTTAATAAGGATATATTAAGTACAGCTTCAGGCATCTATTTTACTAGTAACAGCCAGTGTGTACTTTTTCAGCTAGTGTACTAATGAAGTAACTTAAATACCCATAGGGATTTGAGTAGTAGTGGTCAGACTCATGCTGCAGGTTAACAAACTGCCTTGTATATCTAGACATTTCTAACAAAGTCCATAGATTGAATTTTAATTGATATATCTACACATTATCTATACAGAAATAGAAGAAGAGCCAAGATGGATAAAACAGTAAATCCAGCCTCCTTTTACTCATTACGACCAAGTGTCAGTTGCTCCTAAGAAGGGCGCAGGAAATGTCAGCAATCTCATATGTACTTGAAGGAAAGACAAGAACTTTCATTAACTTACTATTTCTCTGTATACAAATAATAGAGGCTGTATACAGGGCTGAGAAATTTCCCCAGAGGATAAAGATGAACTGAAAAATATTTCTACCTTCTTTCATGAAGGTAAAATGCCTTTCTGGAACTATTTAAATATGAGATACTTCTTTTCTTGCTTCTCTTTGAGCCCTTTCCAGCTCTTACTGATATGGCTGGAAAGAATGGGAAGATTCCTACAGATTTAACTGACAGTTGGATTAGCTTCTAAAATTAGACTAGCTCTGCTTCAAAACTGGTGCATATTTTGCTTCAAATATGAGAAAAGTGCTGGCAAAGGGAGGTGCATGCAGGTGTTTTTCTCTACTGCATACTTCTGAATATTTGTTTTAAATTAGCAGGATTTCCAAAGGCTGTGATCTGTGGAGGTCAGCCAACAGAAATTTTGCACAAGTATGGTTACCCATACTGCACTTGATGGCAAGACTCTTACTCTCCTTAAGACTGGATCAGATCATACCATGGGTATGGCAGTTCAAGTACTTTGGACTCACAAGACTGACATTCCGTTCCAAGCTCTACTTTTATTGCGATCTTGAACAAGTATTTTCAGAGCTGTGTCTCAGCTACCTATATATAAAACATACACATAAAAAATATGGATGTTCTTCTGCTTATTAAATTAATAAGTTGTTTGAGGCAAGGTGTGTCTCTTCATATACACAGTTACAGATACAGCTTCTAGTACAATGTATTCCTGATCTCAGTTTTATATGCTGCTATGCTGTAAACAGTAGTTATGCCAAACAAAAGCTGTCAGAATGTGGTTTGTGCTGCAGCTGCATGTTACCTGCTTTTCTTTACAAAATTTTTTAAGTAAAGTCAAGGTTTTTGACTAGTTACAGATGATCTCTGATCATATCAGTTATTCCTTGTTCATAGACTTTTGTAGACAGGTCCAAAGCAGATAAATCTACAAACTCAGATGTTTATCAATAATTTGTCCAAATTTAGCAACACTGCTTAGATCAGAAAACAGCAGGAACTCTTGTGGGAACCAGTTCTTCAACAAATTTCCAGCAGTTGCCAGTTCCAGTATAACAAAAGTGTAATGAGTGTAACAAAAAATGTTCTACCTTAAATAGGTGTATTTAATAGTGATAGTAATGACTATTACTAAGTATAACTATTAATAAGTAACTTACAATAGCAAGTTTAGGATTTCCCATACAGTGAAAAGTTTGTATATCCGTACACTTTGTGCTCAATGTGTTTGATTCCTCACACACATGAGATTTACATGTATAGTTCTGCGGATTTCATTGGAGCCAGTGCTCATTTACGTCAGCGTAAAAGAGAACTGTTTCAAGCTCTCTGTGTTTATATAGATGCAAGTCAGCTAAACCGCAAAAGCTGACTGCACACAATGGTTGTTTAAATTATCTGGCCAGTTCTGTGGTGGCCTATTTTGCTTTCTGTAAGATCTGCTGCCTGCCCGTCCCAACGAGAATTCGTCTTGAATGGCTGTGTACGTGATTTAGGGTATACATTGCTGCCTGAGGCTGCCAGGCTCACTTGTTTTGGGGACTCTGGCCACAGTGGCTAGAGAGTGTGCGACAGTGGGCCTTAGCTATATCCTGAAGCAGGATACCAATTCATATGCAAGTGTCTTTTCAAGTAATTTGGGGAGCCTTTGAAGAAGAAGTCAGCAACATGGATATATAAGACAATTGACCAATGCTGTTTCATTATGGTGGTCTTTTCTCCCCTTGGCAGAGAGTTCTCTAAAAGGAGCGTGTCTGTATGCAGATTTCTGGCAAGTTTTCCTTCAAGTTCATTTACCTACTTTATCACTGTGGGAAGCCACTCTGATGATGTGCAAGGCACATCAGATAGATAGCCCTGATCCGGTCAGAGAATGGCTCTGTGAGGAATCCTTCTACAAATGTTTGTGTAGGCACATTTCTTGCTGTTTGGCTTTATTATTTTTCTGTCTCTTTGAATTTTGTTGTTCCAGGAAATTTGATGTCTCAGGACAACACCTCCATTTTGTTAATCTGATTGGAAATGAAGCATATTACTCTCAGGAAACGCTTCCCAAATTGTATCCTGACAATGATGTATGCCAATAGTGGATATTGGGAATTTAGATGGGTATGAATAATTTGGTGCAGAAGAGCTCATGGTTGTGCATCTCATGATTAGTGACCTCAGATGAGAACATCCTATCAGGCTGATGTATGCCAGACATACATGTATTCAGCAGCCATTTTCTTTACATTACTTAGTCAACAGGTTAGGAGACCATGGTGAATACAGATTAGTGTTGTGTCCAGATTAATGTGTTGTTAGCTAGTGAGTGGCAAAGCCATAAGTATAACTCTGGCCCTGTGATTTAATTATTAGAATATGCTTTGTTTCATGGGCATCCTAACCTGTCTGGAACTGGCAAGTACTGGAAATTTGTTGAAGAACTTGTTCCCAATGTTTTTTGATCTAAATAGTGTTGCTAACTTTGGACAAATTATTGATAAGCATCTGAGTTTGTAGATTTATCTGATCTGGACCTGTAAACTTGCTGAATAGGTGGCACTTCTGCTGAGCTTTCATTGTAAAAAAAGAAATAGATCAGCAAATTTCCAGCCATAAAAAGAGATAATATATTATGTTACAGCCAGTCTGCAGAGAAAGATTTTGCTGCTCCTTTCAGAATGAAATGATGAGGAGACATCATTTCATCTTTCCCCCATAACTCTACAACGTTTTGCATGTACTACATTTTATTTCCATGAATTCTCATAGTCAGTGCTACAGACATTGTATTTTAATGTAAACAAACACCATTCACATTAGGTAGTTGAACGGGGCACTTTAATAGGGGAGGCTAGAAGAGTTTAGCTTGTGTTGCATAGGAAAAGGAAGACTGGGAGGACTTGTACTTGCTTTCTATAAATATTTTGGGGGTAAATACCAGGAGAGAAGAACTATTTGAGCCAAAGGAACAAGTAGATATGATCTTGACAGGAATAAATTTAGCCTGAAAATTAGAAGCAGTTTCCGAACATCTATGTAGTGAGGTTTTGGGACAGCTTTCCAGCAAGACTAGTGGATGCTGAATGCAAACTATGTCTAAGACAACCCAATCAGTTTAGAGATAACAATTGTGCTGATGCCAGCAGTAGAAGGAAACAATGTGTGCTGTCTCCATTAAAGTGCTGGGGACATTAATCTCCTTACCACAACTATCGTCACAACCTGAAATAACTGGGAACTTACTAGATGAAATAGTTAGCTGGCACAGGTAAAGCTGCCTGTGGGTTTTACCTAGTCAGACTTCTGACTGAAACACTGGCTGTGCAATGAACCAGAAATGATAGAAATAAATCTTATGTCAGAATGGTGCACAGCTGGGTAGCAAGTTCAAGTGAAACATAAGCAGGGCTTGGCTAGGCTACTATCTGACATTTCTCCCTCTTAGATAGAAATATGTACAAATTTTTATTTTCAATTAGTTAAACTGATCTCTCAAAGTAAATGTATTCAGCTTGCACTTCATTACGTATCTTTCCTAGCACTTCTTTTGAGAAAAAAATTGGGAGGGGAGCTGCCTGACATGTAACTTACCTCAAATACCTACAAATAGTGACACTGTAGCATAGCTGTCTGATTCACTAAAGCCACAAAATAAACGACCAAAGACAAGATTAATAAAGAAAGTGTGTCATCATTCAGAAGAAATATCAAAGAATCTAATTTTAATTTTCATTCATAAAACAATGCTTCTAACACTGTAATAGATCCAAATCATATTAGTCACCATTTATAATTTCAGCAGCCTCTTAAAAGATTAATAAAATATATTCTGAATCTCTTCCCTCTCCAGAAGAACAGTAGCTATGGGAGTGTTGAGTAACTAACCTTGCTGTCCTCAGCAATGACCCCCTTGTCAAAATGACAAATCATGGCAGAGAAAGAAAGCAGTGACTGATGTGGAGAAGGGTGGTCTACCAAATGAACAGTGAGGCAGAAAAAAGTAGTTGTCACCTGTCCCTGTTAGCAGGAGATAGCCTCTGAGAAAATAATCTTGATTTCATGATGTCTTAGAAGAAAAAACCTAAAGGAGAATATATTTCAATGCCCTGATGGTTCTAGCTTTAGCTTTCAAGTATGGGAAAAGCTTGCAGGTTTCCTAAAGTTTGAACCTACCTATCTGAACTTTAGTTTTGGTCCATCATTGTTAAGCAGTTCAGATTGACTTAGAACCATGTACTTTCTCATGTGGTCTTCCACAGATGTCACCGTACCTATTTTTTCTGTGTGTGCTAATAGACTTCATGGTCTGCAAACAAGTCTTCCTGGCATGTAAAAGGTCACATTCCAGGGATCTGGCATTTCCTGTTTTCATTTGCAACAACTATTTTCCCCTCACAGGTCCATGAGAATTCCTTCAGCCTTTGCCAGTGGGCTCTCGGAAGGTGTAAATTCTTCGGGCTCTTGCCAGGGCATTTAATAATTAATTCCCATTGAACCACATACCAGCAACTCTGCTAATTTAACAAATGGGGTGTACGCGAAAATCAGCTTCAATCAACTTGAACCAAGCTCACAGATGTGGACACCACAAATTCTGGACATGCAAGTGAGCCTGTCTCAGAGATACTCAGCTTGGTCATAGATCCAGTCTAAATTACAGATACTCAGCTCCTAAAATTTGGCAAGTCTGTGTCTGAGTTTCTTGTTAAATTTGGAGCTGCAAATTGCAGCTCACTGTTTTCAAAAGCCAGTGCTAGTGGTTCAGCCAGAAATGTTTGGAACAAAACTGATCGTATACTTAAGGGCTTGTTTCGTCTAGTGTTTGCCTACTTATCCACTGTCAAACTATGCTACAATTTTACTCAAAATTAGCATTTTAAGATAGATATTCTCACAGGCCAGCAAGTGGCTTAAGTAGGTGTTCTACAGCTGTAAGTCTTTTCTGGGGAGCTTATATAAGCACTTTCCCCATTGCTTGTGGTTTGTGAGCATTCATTTGACTATTTGCTATTAAAAGCAAGAAAAAAAAAAAAAAAAAGATGGTGCAGGAGTTTGTAGGCTCAGGACTGGATCACACATGCTCCTGCTCCACAACAAACATCTTCATGAATCATGAAAATTTAGACTGTGAGAGTATGCCTATGCCATTTTTTGACAGACATACAGACACTCTTCGAAACCAGATTAAACGTCTATCTAAACAGTGAACTTGCAGAGCATAGCTGGCAGCTACCTTTCAGAGCAATGAGACCCTGCTTGCTGAAGCTTGGTGGGTATTTCAGCACACCTTCACATGGCCCTGGATGAGCTGTCCCAGAGACAGCCATGAATGTGAGAGGTGCCATCCCATGCCACGCTCATAGTCACTTTTAAGTCTACTGTGAAACAGCAGTATAGATGGACTCTTTGTGTTTCAGCTCTTCATCTGTAAAGTGCAGATATGAGGACATCTATTTTTTCACAATAAATACAGAAGATAAACCGGAAGCATTCTGATACTAGGCTAAGGTGGTCCACACAAGCACCATAAAGATACTGTGATATGGAGTCGTTCATGTTGTACTGTTTCTGTTCCTCAGCTAATTAGTAAGTAACTATGCTTATATAAATGTATGAACCTTTCAGGATTGATAACATTTTCCATGGTTATCAACTGAACATTCAAAGAGAAATAAAATAAACTCACAAACAGTAGATCAGATCCATTATTTTTCTTTTCTCAGTATTCTGAAGATTGCTTCCCAGATACACCACAGACTCCTCATCCAGATTATGTTCTGCAAATCATGATCTTAAACAGTTTTATAAACCAAATGATATTCTGTGCAGAGTGAGAGCAGCTTAGAGGCTATTCTAATCTTTGCCACTTACCAATAGTCCCTAAAGAGCTGGAAAAGAAAAAGACGTATCCCATATATCCCATATGCTTCAGCTTTTTCTCCAGTTGGCCTAGATGGATTCTCTCTATCCCTACCATTAAATATTCACCCTTTGCAATTAAACCTGGATATACTGGTTTTACACCACTGTGATCAGGTGTAAAAGGAGTTAAGCAAAGCAGAATACGACCTTAACAGCTATGTGGCTCCTTTTGATACTAAACTATGTTTTAAATAACATGTTGGCTATTTCAGGGAAAATATTTGAAAGGCTATATCACAGCAGGGACTAAATTTCTTTCCACAGCAGTCTGTTCTCCGCCTCCAAGTTAACCATCTCCATGTGCTTGAATAGCAAGTACAAATATGAGGGAGAGACCCTCAGACAGTAACATTTGTCATACCACAGTTATGAAACCTTGTTGTTTCACCTCATCCTTGGCCTTTAGCAGAGATATGTGTCTAGCAAATATCTCTGGTCCCTGGAATTTTTGCTTCTGTTTGGTTTCTGAAAATTGGTGCAAGCATTCTTTCCTTTTTCTGCTATCATTGTGCCATCCTATATGCAGAGAAATGGAATTTTAATAACATTTCCTTCTGAATGCAGAAAGTACTTTTTTAAAAAGAGAAAAGACAAATACACTACTTGACATAAACATTTAAGAGAATATTATTATTTAAACTGTATTCAGCTACTCTGAATTGCTCTCTCAACATCCTTCCATTTATCATAGGTCGAACATGAATTCCTCTAAATGGAATCCAAGTCAGATGCTCTAAAGGAAATGGAGAGAATATCCTGTTATAGGACAAACCCTGCTCTGTTGACATTTATTTGAGTAGTCAAAATTTCACCTTTAATACAAAAGAGCAGGAAAAGAAAGGAATAAGAGAAGTTGTGACATTTTGTTCAGTTTCAACAACCATCTATTACCTAAGGTTAAACTGTAAGCACTGAGAAAACCAATGTTCAAAAAAGTAACAGAATGAATTTCTGCGTTATTCCTAAAATCAGGAAGCTCTCCTTTTCTTGCCTAAAACAGATTCAATAAATATCACAAAAAATAGGTTTTCTTTGGAAAAAAAAAAACATTATTCTCAAAGGTCAAAAATTTTTCTTAGACTGATTTCAGAGGACAATTAAAGAGTGCAAGAAACATAAACTGCTGCAATATGCTGTTTTTGTGGATCTCTGGACTCGCCTTTTATTTTCTTTGCTATTCTTAATTTGAAGACTTCAAGATTACCACTTGAACCAACTTGAAATCAAATCTCTCAAATTTATGAAATGAAGAATTGCAAGGAGGTGAATAGGATTAAATATACACATTCTGAAAATACAGAATAAACAAACAGTTAAGGACAATGCATATCCCCACTATTCTAAAGCTGTGAAATGAATACACTCTTACTTAATCACTTCATTGCTTGACGCAAGAGACACTCCATCCAGAAATTAACTCATCGTTCTCACTCTACATTAGCACCATATTATGTTCCAGATCCTGTTATATAACCTTTGGGAACAAATAGTCTTTGCCTGTTTGAGAGTGTCTGTGAGGCTGGGAAGGAACTGAGAGGAGACAGAAGTCGGGAGAAACTGAATTAGATTTTTTTTCCAGTGCAGACACTACTGCAAAGAAGAAAGGCAGGGGATAAAAAGTGAAGATCAAGCAAGACAACAGTTAAATCTCTGGTGATTAGCCTAAATTGGGATAAATATTATTTTGGAAAAACAACAAAAAAAAAAAAAAAAAAAAAAAAAAAAAAAAAAAAACAGAAAAGCCCTCCTGCAAGTGGAGGGGCAATATACTTTGTAGTTTGCATCTGAACCCCTAATATGCAATCTCCTCATATACAAGGCTACAGAAACATAGAAAGTAAAAGATTTTCCAAATGTGAAATACAGTTTAGGCCTTGAAGATAATGAAAACATTAATTTTCCTTCACTGATATTTCCCCTTGCCTACACTAATCTTTTAGGAACATGCAGCAGCTGGAGCTGCTAATGAAGTTTTACTGCAAAGGAACTACCCAACAAGAACCAGAAGGCCTTTCCTTCAGATTGAATATGAGTAGCTCTTGCTAGCATGACATATTAGCTTGTCTGTCTGTGACATTTGGATATAGTAGGCATTATGCTCTGCTGCTTTTCTCAACTGACTAAGCAAGAGACCACATATCTACTCAACCAGCAGAGCATTTCCTTTAAACAGTAGCACTTTCCTTTAAACAGTAGCACTTCACCTTGGCTGCATGGTTACAGCTACAGACTGGCTTGTGAGGCAGTCCAGGTGGAAATCTCTAATTGCGCAGCGATGTAGCTGGGAGTAGTGCCCTCTGAACCAGCTTTCATTTCTCAGGAAAGCCAAACAAATTAATCTAATGTATGGACTCAGTCAGTATAGTTAAACTTTGATGCACAGTTCTGTGTGCAAACTTTACTTATTCCAGTTTTACAGAAAAAGGCTTATTTGGTTCACCTTAACTGAACAAAGAACACTTTGATGCTGTTTATCTCTTATTATCCAGTGCTTGAGATCTTTAATATTCAGGGAAGAAGCACAGATTTTAAAATAGCCTCCTGAAAACTACAAGCTCCATTTATTTCCGGTGGAAGACAAACTACAGAACTCAGTAAGCATGGATTCATTCCTACATGTTGCATGAAGTGCTTGAGTTCCAGAAAACATGAGTGAGGATGAGTCAGAGAGAGGACTGATGCAGTGAGGCAGCTGCTCTGACTAGCATCTTAGGACCCAAAGAAGAGAACATAAAAAGGGAAATCATAATAAGATATTCTCATCCTCCATAAATGTTGGTTTCTACATATCCACAAAGAAATCTTAGTTTTCTGCTTACCTCTTCCCTGCTCTGCAGATAATCTCACCAAAGACCATGTATCACCAGAAGGGACTGCAGTGTGAGCTGGGAAGAAGTAGTCAAAATGATGATGCTTCAGAGTCTTCAGAGGAATGTCCCATCTCTGGATACAGGCCTGGACTACTCAAACATTTGATAATCAGAAAGAAATACATGAGAAAAGTCATCCATTACTTTTTGAGCAAGCTGTTATCTACTAAATATCATTTTGCAAAAGTAGAAAGAATCAGAAAAGTGCAAAAGTAAATCCCCTTTTCTAAAGTAGGACCATTCAGTGTCTGTTCAGCAGGCTCCTGGGACCAACGAACTACTTCTAATGGACTTACGAAATACCATTAAGAAAGAAAGAAAGGCTCTTGTCAGTAGGTTTAATTTGCAGTCCACTAGAACACTTGTAGGAATCTGCAAATTGAAAAAGGTTGAAAACTATGGTCCTAAAGCGGTAGTACTTAGACATGGTAGGGGACCGCTGTGGAACTTGCCACATCGTTGAAGTTGTGCAGCAAGCATGCTGGCAGATGGTGGCTGACATTTGCAAACTGCTGTGACAGAGTATTTGTGAATCTTGGGCAGGACAGAACCTGCAGCAGCAATCACTGAAGAAAGCATAACCTTGTATGAACAGGTACAAATGAATACAATTAATACAATATTGATTAATTTTATATTCATGGTAGACAATAGAATATATATACAATATATTTATGCATATATATAACATATATATGTAATATGTGTATACAGGTATTACTTTCAATCTTAATTTAAGCTAAATCATGATTTTATCTGTAAATATGTAATAATCTGCCAACCATGTGACGTTCTCCCAAGTTCATGTTACAAGCAGCACAATGCACAAGGTTTCTATGCTGGACTGGATACCAGGGGACACTGAAAAACTAAATGATCTGAGAGTACTTAGAAACTCAGCTTTTCCACTTAGATGGAGAGAACAGAAGTTCTGTGGTGTATGATAGTTGGAAGTGTAGCCAGTTAAGGCTGTGATTATCACAGGTTTGCAAGTATTTATCAGGATGTGAGTCCTCTTCACATCATACTTCTCAACTTCCAGACAAGCCCCTTTCCAATCTCCCTTTCAAACAAAGCCAAGAAAAAAAAAACAACAAAAACAAAAACAAAATAAAAAAATCAAGTTGGGACACTTCCAGTGTATTATAGTTGTAAATATTTTTAGCCTCTCCTCTTTATCAACATTTCTTCATTCACCTTCTTCATCCTGTAGAGGAACCTCATTGAACAAGCCATTGTAAGGTCATTTGTTAGTAATGACAAGGAAATAAACTTACTAGAACATTTTACTATTGAGGAGTAACATCACGTTCTTGATGTGAGGACAAGGTCTACTAATACCTTTTTTTTTTTTTTTCCTAACATCACTGCCTTAGCCTTAGTCTTGCAGTGATGGCTAAGCTACCAAGATCTTAGCTTCTGCTCCATGCTCATTTTTGATGTGTGTGGGTATTTTTTTTTTTTTTGTAATTTAGTAGCCTGAGGTATAGTTGTTTAATTAGACTCCAAAGTCACAAAAGATTTTGCATCTTGAAACATTGTGATCTAATGCTTTCAGCAAAATGATGCATAACTTCAGATTTTACAAATACTCCCTAAGTAACCCAGGATTCCTCCTGCTTATAAGAAGATTCTTTGTAGTGAGGCAAATTATAGTCTTTTAAAAGAATTCAATCTATGTAAATAGCATATTGGTGGACGGCAATATTAAAATAGGCTCAGCATAATAGGAAACCACCACTGTTAACATAAAAAGTAGTAATTTACATGCTGTCCATAAAATAGTGAAGTTTTCATAGCAGATAGTTCTTTACTGGGGACAGAGAGGGTGATAATATTTAGTATGCATCAGAGCCTCAGTTAGTGTAGTTAACCCACAGCCTCTGAGAAACGGTGAGGGCTTACCTCAGCTGATGATTTAGCTTTATTTATTGAGTGCCAAGAGTGTGTTGGGCTGTGTCTGAAACTTAGAATAGCAATATGCAAAAAAGCAAACCCAGAAAAGGCAAGCAACCCTAGGAAATCCAGGCAGAGAGATAACTTCAGAGTTTTTTCATTCCTTTCTTTTCTATAGCTACAAAGAATGAATAAATTTCCAATAGACATTATAGAAGAACTTAGGTTCTAACTTCTTCTATTCTTCTAACTTTAGGTTAGAACTTAGGAAGATAAAGCAATTTCTTAATGAACTGAGATTGAAAAGATCCTCTGGAAAGATGAAGGTATAAGCAACTTTTAAACAATGCTTAAGTCACTTCAGTAGAATTTTATCACCTTATCAGTTATGATTTATTTCAGATTTGTATAATGTACATATCATGCACATCCCATCATCTAACAAAGGAATATTCAAAAGCTCTCAGTAAAATACAGTGCATCATGCAGGTATTTTGCTGTACTTGCAGCTTGCCCATTACTCACTGACAATTATTTTATATGAGATACAAGCAATATAAAATATTTTGCCTAAACATGGTACAGAGTCCATAGGGCATACCTTAGATAGAATACTTTCTAAAAGATAAGAGTATCTGTATGACAGAAGAGGGAAGTACTTACTTGGCCCTGGGCAGAAAATCATGAAAACAAAGACCAGCTAAAAATAGGCCCCCTCTCAACAGGCGAACTTTACTAATTAATCGTGCTCCTCGCCATACACATGCACACATATATACAAGAAAAATTACATGTCCTATAGAAATGCTTTACTTAGCCGCGATACAATCACATCCCTGACACTTCTTAATATGTTTGAAGAAAAATATTTGAGTAAAAGAATGAGAGAGGGGTATTCCTTTATATTCTTCCATTTAGAAGCTAAATCTTTGCGAGCCACAAATCCTTGCTCATCTTTCAAGTCATACAATTTAAACACAGATGTAGACTAAGGGAATCATTTTCTGATTCATCCACTGGATATATGAGAACTGATGACTCAATGCCCATTCACCTGGGCTTTCTGTCAGGGCCGCACCTACAGCAATAAGCCTGGCAGACACAAGGAGGGAGGGATGAAAGCGATCTTCGTTTAGTTGGCTAATGTCTGAAACAGCAGAACCTCTGATCTCAGAATCTGAGTCATAACTCAAAATGTGAGAAATAGTGAGGAAGAAAAAAGAAACCCCTTGGTGTTTTCTAGCATCTTCCATCTGCATCAACAAATTCTGTATATGAATATCACACACGGAAATCAGTCTGGGAGAATTCCAGGTCCAACAACTTGTTCAAACCTCTTAAAGCCTCTCTTCTTCGGGAAATAGGGTAATGTTTGAACTGTGTTGGATGAAATCGCATAAACTAACACTATGATCAACATAACTCATGTTCAGTAAAGACAGGAAGAAGCAACGTTAACACTGGGAAAGGTATGGTATTTACATTATCCAAGTTCACACGCTTAGCTCAAGTGTCTAACAAGCATATCCTCTGTAGCTGGCGAGTGGGGAAAGGTAATCTTCTAGCTGAATTCCTTTGAATCACTTTATAGAGACTTCATTGACTACAGAAGGAGTCTAGGCTAATTCAGCAACTTGATTTAGATGACAGGGGCAACAGTCATTCATCTTTTTCATCATCTGATCATCCAGTACTCTAAAAGTATCTCTCTCTCTCTCTCTCTCTCTCTCTTTTTTTTTCTTTATTGAAGGGTGTCCTGTGGCAAGAGATACTCAGAGCAATTTCTATACCTATTGTGCAGAAGATCTCTAAACTGACCCAAAATAAATCAAATTAAGCAGATTATGGAGAATAGTTAAGCCAGCTCTCCAGGAATTTGCCTATCATAGGTTCAGTGGCCGTATAAAAGACACACAGATTCACCACACTAGCTCACAGGATCAGAAAAGGAGCTTCAACATCTCACTGCTGTCAACTTCCCTGTTTAGCTAGTCAGGTTTGTGTAAGGAAGTATAATACTTTTTCTCAGCTGACCAACCAACAGATCTGACTTTTGAGGCAGGCAGGCACACAAATGTTATCTCCTCTTCACAGAAAGTCACTGATACAAAGACACAGAGTTAGAGTGATTTGCAAAGTGACTTGAAGCAAGCACAGCACAAAGTTGTAAGCAAGATCAACGTGCTTTGAAACTGGGCTTTTAATCTAGCTGCCTGAAAACATCTGCTCTTGAGCAACCTCTGTTAGAAACTCCGGGTTTTTTTTCTAGCCAAGATCCCAGAGCAAGCAGACAACAATTTTATCTTGCAATAGCAACAGGAATATCACCCTTTGAATTTAGCCTGCTGTCACAGAAACTCTTTTTGCTTCAAGCATCTTCCCCGGGAGTGGATTTTGAACATCTCCACCCAGGGCATTGAGTTCAGAGTGAGTCTGCCTCCCACGCTGGCCCTTATTAAACTATCAGGATATACGTTCCTCAAAGTGTTATTGGGGCTTTTCTCACAGTCCTCCAAGCACACTACTTTCAGAAGACTCACAGTGCTCTACCTCACCTCACTAGTGGGATGATATCATGCAGAGGGCCAAATAACGTCATACTGTGAGCATTGCCAGGCTAATCTGAGGTGAAGTTTGACTAATTCAGCTATTTTAAGGTATTTTTCTCTTTTGGAAACAGGTATGTTAAGATCCTGTATGATAAAGACTATCAGGAGACACAAGTAATACAAGATTTCTAATGCACTTTTTCAGGATGACATGAAATAAGATGACAAAAAACAGCAAAAGTACAATTTGGCACAGTTTGACAGCTCAGTAGAATATACTACACCTTGGTTACCATAAAGGTTATGCTGGATTTAATCTTGGAAAGATAAATACCTTGTAGTTTAAATGGGAGGATAATGACTCAGTCATCATCTTTAAATGACTGCCTAGCAGTGAAAGGATGCCTTAGCAAGCAGTATTCCAACATCTTTATTGTAAAGTGTGTAGCTACTGATAGAAGGCTGTGACTGCTTACATGAAGGAGGATACTTGTCTTACCAGTTCCTAAACACAGTGCTTGTGCCAAACAGACTCAACAGCACAGTAAGAAGTTTTTCACTCTACATTGAGAACTGAGTGGCTCAGTGGTTTAAAATGCAGAACTGGAAGTTAAGATTTTGTGGGTTTTCTTCTCAGCTCAGTCCTTGAACGGCATAATACACTTTTTTTTTGTCTGATATAGTAATCTTTCTGTGACTAAATATGCTAGCCTTTAAAGAGGTTTGATATTGTAGAACTGATTATAGGCTTAATTATTTCATATTTGTAAAGCACTGTAAGGTTTTCACATGGGAGACTGATAAAATCTTTAATAAGGATACCTCAGCTTATAACAGTTGAGGAATGGCCAATACATACTAACTTCTGTTAATCACCTGTCCTTTAAAGATTCATAGCTAATGACTCATGAATATCCAGAGCTGAATGCTAAGAAGGATCACTAAAGAAGACATCTTCTTCAGAAAAAATATTGCGAACACTGAATATGTATTTTCCAGATCCTCATTCTCTCTGTTGGCAGATAGGGAACCAAGACAGTTGTGCACCATCATCCTGTATTTTATGTTGCTTTTAAGAAAGTGCAAAGAGATCAAAGAGATAAAATGGTATTCATCAGCCTTGTAATGTCATCCCAATCGTCTTTATCTCAATCTACGTTTACTTCTACCTTTCATTAATCTGTTTCTAAGATTGCTCTAGGTGTTTCGAGACATTTGCTCATGTAGATGTAATAATTTTTAGTAGCTTGACAGAAGAGTCAGGATATATTTAAATAAAACTAATGAAGAGAAGGCTATATTTTATTAAATCAAATGAAAGGAATGTGCTCGGTTGCTTTGACAGCTCTGTTTTTGTTTGGTAGCCATTAGAAGAGAGAGCTGTAGTCAAAACAGTGAAGGATAAAAGACTGACAGAAAATTAGCCAAGCTTTCTTGCAATCTTAGAAAGCATCAATAAAAATGTGGTGAAAACAAGCTCGTGAGTGCAGCGTATGTCCTTTATTGTCATACTACCTACTGTGTTATGCAAAGGCTGAAGGTGACAGATAGGGACAGAGACTGAAGGGATTGCCTTAACCAGTTGGTCCGGTCTCTTCTCTCATGGGCAAGGAGCAAATCTTTAGCTCAGAAGGACTACAGAGCATCTGCGCCACGGCCATTCATCCACTACAAACTTCAGGACACTGCCTCATGTCATCAAACACATGCAAAACTTGGAGAAAAGGTTAAAACCTGTAACTATGCTGGCCCACAGCTGAAAATTAGGACACGGCCAAAGGCATAAATACTTTCAACAGCAATAAGAAATTCTCAGCGGAAGACAATAAACCTCCCAAGTATCTGCCATCAATTTGCGTGGAGAGAGGCAGAGAAGGGTCAGACCTTCCTGTCTACTATCAAGCAATCCTGGGCACATGGCAAGATGGCAAGACGTACTAATTTGGAGCATCATCACATTTTTCCTTGGAAGAGTATCTCCAGTTCTGCAGAGAAGACAAAAAAAAAAAAAAAAAAAAAAAAAAAAAAGAAAAGAAAAAAAAGAACCAAAGAGAAGAGGGAGGGACAAAATTTTTTTCTACCTCCTGCAGAGGCATGAAGATCCGTTGAATAAACAATGATCACATTTTCAACACATTTCCAGCAAACTAGATGTGCTAGACACAAATGCATTCAGCGGACTCAACGGCAGACTCAGGCCCATGCTTGAAACACAGCACAGATGGAATCAGTGTGAGAAAGGTCCTGAACTCCAGTCTCCTATCTTGTGGTCTACTACATATGCATAATGTAGATCAGCTTTTGTTATTGAAAGATAGCTCATTTCTGAATTCCTCTCACTTCTGTGTGTTTTTCTACTTTTTAAATATGAATACTGGATTAAAATAGACATTGTTTTGCACATTGTATTTTTTTAAAAAATTTGATTTTCAGCTAAAAGAAGCAAAATGTAAAGAAACCCGACTGGCTTTTACATCACGTATCACATATCTTGTTTATCTGGTCCCTATGACGAGAAGATTTCCATGTTTTGCTGCTGCTAAAACTGTTCCATATTGCTAGAATTTTTTCATCACATGTCTCTGAACTTTGTTTCTAAATAGAACGTAATTTACCCCTGAGGTAAATACTTTTCCTCATGACTACCCCAGCTATCTTTTTAAATGGGGAGAATTCAAAGACCAGAATTAATGTTCTGTTCATGTATTGCTTAGCTAATAATCATATAAAAGGCATGTTCTGCATCACACATACAAGTAATGAATAATAACAAAGATTTCTAAAAGAAACAGAAGTTTCTGGATGCTTTTGAAGATCAGACTTTATATTTCAGTATCTGTGTATATGAATTTAAGAATTAATTTTAAAACATCATCTTTCGAAATCAGTGCCATAAATATTTTGTGCAAGAGGAAATATTCTCAATGCTGTTACTAGTGTATAGTGAATCACATACACAGGAAGGTGTTTTTCTCCTGGGAAAGATGCTTAATTTTTATTACGTTATTAGGCAAATCCTATTTTCAACTTTTTCAGGAGCGTGAGAGGGAAGCATTGATACAATCTTTCATTGCTTGATTTCACAGCAGTTTTATTCTCAAGTATTTTAAGAGAACTTATTAAAATTCTCCATGTAATACATATATAGCATGAATTAATATTTATTGCAAATGCAGATGGGAAAACCACAAGATACTATTTTCTTGTTTAAGGCATGTCCATTATTAAATAAGGGAGGAGAAGCAATACAGTGTATTAAACAGCCAATATTGAAGGAATAGAAAAAACTTAAAAGAAACAGCTTGTAAGTAACCTAGAAATAGAAAATTATTTGTCCGAATTATTTCACAAAGTCTTATGAGTAATGAAGGCAGGAAGTGAAGTCACAGCTGTTCTCTGAAGGATTTCAAAATAATAATAAAAAAGTAATGACTAATGCTACTATACATGTTTATTTGTGGGTTTCATTTTTACTTCTTTCAATTTAAAATAAAAACAAACAGAAAAGGCTTTGCATAGGCTATTTACATCTGGCAAAAAAACCCAGTAAATCACAAAATTTCAAGAGCCTATTATCCTGCTTTCCTCATTACTTTGCATTCTCACTTCAGAATTTTGGAAAGCTAAATCCACAGCAAATTGTGCCTGAAATTGCTTCACTGGCAGCATAGATTTTGAGTTTCCAAATATATCCTGCTGAGATCGCTGTTGATGAAATCAGCTTTTCTCAAACATGGAAATAAATCTGTGCTTACGACTTGATCAGGCACCTGAGTGCCAGTCTATAACAGGAAGAGCGGCACTCTTTAGGCATTCACAATTTGTCATTGAAAATATCCAGCACTGTGGCATGACTCACTGTGAAACTTGTCTCTTCGTTCAGCTGTAAAATGTAGGAGGCCTTGTCTTCAGTGCACATCTGATTATAAACATTTAATTTTAAATTCATTTTAAAAAATTGGAATCAGACTCAGCTGCTTATTTGTCATACTGAAACATGGAAATTTCCACATGGATTTCAGGCACTGCCTGGTCTTGACCACTTCTAGTGCCAGATTTATGCTTGCTAAAGTGCGGATGCAATTCAGTAAATGGACTAAACTCCTTTTAAGACAGCTATGAAACCTCCTCTACACAAAAAGTGTCTTCAATCTAGTCTTAATGATTTTGGACATAAACTATCTTGTATCATCACACAAACGATCACGTCCCCCATAAATCTTGCATCTTGTCTCTTTGAAGTGAATTTGCTTTGGACTCTTTTCCAAAACAGGGTATGATGCTTTAAGGTCTGCATGGGTTTTGATGAACTACACCATTTCAGGTAGCTAATCTAATCTGCATTGTCTTGGGTTGACCTCTGTGGTTGCCTTAGTGCCTTCTCCTTGAGTAGACAGTCTCCTTTTGTTTGAAACTTGGTAGAAACCCAAAGCTTACTGTTCCTGTGGCTGTGATGGCCCTGGGCCTGTGACCTTGCTACCTGTCTTTTCAGGTCTGCATAGTCATATCAGGAGATCCAGGATCCCCTTGAACTACTGAGAGAGGTATAAACTCAGCCTCACCTTTCCAAAAGTCACTGGAATGCCTATGTCTTTTTGTGGCTAAGTTAAAAAAAAGGCCGAAGGGATGATCCAGGACAGATGCTACTTCTGTGCCAAACCCAAGAAGCTGAGGCATCATTACAAAAACATTAAAGGGAAAAGCAAGCTGGCTCATCCTTCTCCCCATGCACATGCGATCAGCAAGGAGCTGGCCTGGGTTTCTGCCCAAGAGGCTGGCAGACAGTGCCAGGATACAGACAGTTTGGCTCCTATCCAAGCTGAGACAAGTATGTTTCTGGAAAGGACAAAGGCAACTAGGGGAACTAGTGAAGAGGAAATTTCACCAGACTACCAAGGTCAAAAGCATGCTTAACAGCCAGACTGGAGACCCAGGCAGTGTTTAAGAGAGCACTGCAAAAAAGCACTCCATCCAGTTAGTATAAATGCATTTATAGTGATCTGTCTTGCCAGACTCTTGTCAGTGCTCCTCATTAGGGAATGTAGAAACTGCTTTTTTGTGTGTTAGCTTTATACCATTGCATTTGAAGGCTCTTGCTCCCTTCACAGGCTTTGGCTTTTCCCCAGCTCAGTATGGCTTTCAGGACAGAAGGTTAGAGAGGTTAAAAGCAACCTCTTCTGTTTCAAAGTATTTCATCCTGTACTCTTACACCAAAAGAGAGCTACCAAGCCAGTTTCCCTGTCCACATTTGGACTTTCCCCTCCTAGTCAAATTTGGCTCTAAAATTCGCCCAAGAGTTCAGTAGCTACTGAAGAGAAAATCAAAACAGCCAGAGCATCACAAAATACTAAGAAACTAGCATGAAACAAAACACAAACATAGTGGTGTGCAGATACAGACTCAAATGAGTGCTTAGAAAAAGGAGCATGGGAGCATTCTTTCAGTTTAATTAAACATACATAGCTACTGGGGAGGCAATTGATGTCCAACAGAAACTCTTCATGTAGGAGAGGCCTGAACTTGCAGCTACATACATAGCTGCCCCATCAAAGGAGATGCTCTTTTTGGAATGCTTTGCATCATCTAGTTATTCCTTTGACTCAAAAAATGATGAGATAAAACTGAAAATGTTCCTTCCCCCCCCCAAAAAAAGCAATGAAGTCAAGAATCTCCTGATGTAACTACACAGAAACAGGAGAAATGATTCAGTGATAGACTCAATGAATACTATTTTTTTCCTAAACAGAAGTGCTTTGATTCATTCAAAACCATTTTCAGAGTTACTCTAATTTGAAACAATTAGCATCAGAATGGAAGAATGTATACATTATAAAAAAAAAAAAAAAGATGCGGCTTAAAAGTAAATGAAGGTGCTTAAAGCAAGGACAATTGTGACTTATTACACCCCAGCAGAATTCAAAAATAAATTAAAAATTACTGACACATACATTTCTACATTGAATAAGTTGACAAATCCAACCACTATTGCTTAAAGCAATAGTCAAGAATGCCAAGATTCCTTCAGGATCAAATATTAGTAATATAGCAATGACTTTTAAGTAACTATGATTTAAATGTACTTCTCTAAGAAAGAACACCCTTATAGACATTTTCTTCTTTGTTTTATGTCTCACTTTTATTGCAAAATATGATATTTTAATGTTCAATTTGTTTAAATATATTTATACATTGAGTTACTTGTCTTGATATAAAATACTGAAAAAAAGAAATAATGGACTTTCACCTCGATGCCATTGCCAGCTTATTCCTAACTTAGCTAGCTACCTAACTATGCTGAGGCTAAAATCACAATATCACAAATCACAAATCACAAATCTATCACAAATCACAAATCTAATCACAAATCTAAATATTTTAGAAAGAGAAATATAGCCTTTTTTCTTTTTCTAGCATGGAAGATGTAATTTTAAACACATTTTAAAATTCTAACATAGACAAAGCTTTAATAAGGGCAAAGATGATCCAGTTTTGGCCTGCAGAATGCTTTCATAGATTCCCATAAAGTTTTAATGGAATTAGCTTAGTAAGTGTCACAGGACACATAGCCTTATTTTTAGTACTATCTGAAGCGGTGTTTGCCTGGCAGGTTATGGTGGAAATGTAGAATGGCATCCGATCTTTCTCAGTGAAAGACAGAGGACCATTGACATCAATATATAGTACCAAGTAAATATGTCTGTCTGGGACATGTACTCCAGTTATTTCTGTCCTGCTTTCATTGTTACTGTTTCCTACACCAATAACCTTAAAGCTGACTTGGGTCTGCCCACCTCCATGTCCATCATACTTACATTTTGCAGAGCACCTGAAGAAAGTATTCATACATGTTAGTTAACTTATGCTTCAATCTTAATTCAGTAAAGTTATAGAAAACTAGTTTTAAGATCATTATCTGTGAACCCCCACAAATCTTTGAGCATTTCTCAGAGATTCATAGAAGTTGACTAGGAATAGCAACTTAGATATCAGTATGAAATTCACAGATGCCATTCAGCAATTTATATACACAAAATTTCACACTAGCATTGCACAAGGTTCAGCAGTCCAAAAACTGGAAAAGACTGACAAACAGTTCCACAATCTGTTGGGAATACATTTTATAATAAAGACAACACAAAGTAGTAAACACAAAATAGCACAAATCCTAGCTTTACACCAGCTATCTAATATCATAACAGATGCAACGTTGCAACAGTCTTCCATAAGGCAGTTCAATTTTTTAACATAATTGAATGTTCTGGTTCTGTATGAGCATCTTCCTTCGTTATCACAGATAGAGAAGGAAATGAACCCAAAAAGGTTTTAAAATGGGCTTGCTCATTACATTAACAGCTGTTTTTCAGTCCTTCCTTTTTCATTCTCCCAGCCCTCTTTCAGAAGAAAATGAACTGGAACAGAAGAGAAGTTGTGCAATATGGGAAAAGAGCTATGGGGACCGCGGCAGCGAAAGGGTGACACGAGGCAGGGAGCAGAAGCCGCTTGCCAATCACCTATGATGCAGGCAATGGTTTGCAGCAAATCTCAGTCACGGAAAATGTCCCCTGTCAAAGTGATAGACGAACTAAGCAGAGAGCCAGCTCAGCTTCAGTTCTCTGCTCTGCCCTAGACTTCCTTATGACTTTGGCAAAGTCCTTCAGTCTTCCTTTAGTTCTTCAGTAGTAAAAGATTTCCCTTTTTAACTGGAGTAATGCAAACATATACATTACCATCATATTTATGAATGACTTTGCTACGACCAGTGATCGCGAACATAAAATTACTTATAGTTCATCATTTGCTGATTTCATCAATGTGCAAACACTGCTGGTGTTTTGTGACAACCTCTCTTAATGAAATCTCTGATTTTTTTTAGACTTCATCTTTCAAAAGCTTCATTTAATACTTAGTAAAATGAAGGGTGGCCTCCAATTGAACATACATATTGGTAACTAAGAGTCATCTTGCACTGCTCTAGTAAATCCCTATGACAAAGTGGCCGGTAATTTTTGTTATGAACAATAATCCTTATTTTGTAGCATTGCAGAACACATGTATTCTTAATCTTTTACTGAAAAAAATATTGACTTAGATTTTATTTTACCTTTTTTGTATCTGAAAAAGACAAATTCTTACAGCAACCCTGTAGTTGCACAATAAATGCAGAGCTTATTGTTGGTAAACAATGACTCTGGCATCATACAGAAATGAGTATGAGATGGAATATGATAGCTTACTATTAAGTGTATGTGCACAGTGTGAACTTCTTGTGCTGATAACCTGCTGTACCAAAATCCAACTTCCCAAACAGTTTATTGATTTGAATTCTTTCACAATGTCTGTATTTGTCAAACAAAATGTTCTGGTACTAATTCTACTTCTGTTGCTCTTACACAAGGTGCACTTCTTTCTTTTTTTAGGAAACGAGCCAGCCTGACAGAAAGCATTACTCTGCTTATCCGTCTGGCTAAGGCCTTGACCATATGCAGCTTAAAATCAATGGGATTCTCCCCACTTATTTTGGAGTCTTCAGATTAGGCCTTCAATATTTTCTTGGCCTGCATCACCAAGTAACACTTGCAATTATAGCAAAGTTACCAAAGATGTTACGACTGCAGCTTAAGTAAGGTGCTCTGCCAAATGTGCCTAAGCTAGCTCTGAATGCGATAGGATGGGTTCGGGGGGGGGGGGTACGAGGGAGAAAGGGGCCTACAGTTTACATACTTGCAGCATTTTTAAAAAATCTCTACACGCTTTTCCGTCAGAGGGGACAAGTTTCACCAGCTTACTTCATAGAAGCCAAAACCTCTTTCTTCCCAGATGGGCTAATTTAATACAGGTTTTACCTGGGGCTACAGACATGCAAAGCTCCAGATCCTATCACCTGCTTTCTGAAATTCTGTGCTACTTACAGCCATTCCTTAGCCATGTTTTCACCACAAGGGTTTCTCTGAATTTCTATGATCTCATATAACATGGGCAGAATATGTTCTTTTAACAGGTATTTGGATGACTACACTCCACACTGTTTGCTTCTCTCCATGGTGGGTTTGATTTTACTGTGATTAAGAAAGAACAGTTCCTAGCTTTGCGTTTTCACAATCAAACTAATCATTAAGTAACCCAATAATGATCCCTGAAGAAAAAATGCATATGAGTAGCAGGGGGCCTGGAAAGCAGAAATCTTTTCACCTACATCTGACAGTTATCTGGAAGATGAGATTCACTAAACTTTAATGGCTTAAAGACTCCTCAGAAGTCACTGCTAAAGGGCACGCATGTCTACAGTAATATTCATGGCACGTATTATATAGTTTTCCAGAAACTAAAATTCAGATTGCAAACACACATAATTGTACTGATGGGCAAACTGTACTGGTGAGTAAATCCTAATGAGGAGAGTACATTACAAGAATAAGAGCATTCAGGAAAGCTTCACTGAGTTGATGCCATGGAACTTGTGATAAAGATATTTTTTTTATATACCAGAGGTGTCTTTTTAAGAATATATTAGACACATTTGAAACCTCTGTCTAGTGGGCAATACTAGTTTTCCATGCAGCACTAGGACAGCAGCAGTCAGTGGGGAGGTAGCCCTGTGGCGGGGCTGATAGCGGGATGGGCAAGGAAGGCTGAGCTGCATGAGCATGGTCTGGCAGCGGTACCTAAAGAGGGAGTGCAAAGAAAAGAGAAGGTAAGGGGAAAGAGCCTGTCAGATTCTTTATGTAGCTTTCTATAGTATCCCACATGAAATGGCAAAAGAGATTTTTGACTGAGTAGCAATCTCTGTATGCTACAAATCTCATTTAATCTCATATGCATATAATGCACCCACTGCTGCAGGCATCAGTGCTGCAGTGGTTCCAGAAAAGCAACTGTGCATGAGATTTTTAGGTTAGTTCAAGAAAGCTTTTCACAGTCTCAGTCCTAAGAGTTAAATAAAATTTGTCTTTTAAAACACCATATAAAAAATTAGAACAGATACCCTAACAGGACACTCTTTATTGTGATCTAGTTGCATCTATTCCTCAATCTTAGGCCATGCTTTTGTAGTCCTTTTGCTGCCTAGCCATTGCTTCAGGTATAATGAATACAAACCATAAGACAAATACAAGAAGAGATTCTGTTCTAAAAAAAATCCTTCTTTTGTAATTAGGTGCTTTCAGAAAGCTCTTCCATGTGCAAACCTAATAGAGGCATAGCTTTTTGTTGTTTTTTAATTCACAGTAATTCACAGAAATATACTCATTTCACTTCTTTTACAAATAATGTTTGTATTAATACTTTTTTTTTAACTATAAATTATTTGGGGCAAGAGTTTAATGGTATGCTGGTCATCCCTAGGAAAATCACTGTGAAGTTCCATATATATGGGCTACTGTAACAAAACCAGTAATTAATATCACATGCTATTATTGAGCAAGATACTGCAATATGTCTATTCAAATTCACATGAGCTACTATCAAGATTAAATGAAATGAATGAAAATAAATCTGTGAGTAAGTGCAATCTATAGCTCATCTCCAGAACTATTTTGAAAAGTTCCAGGAAATTACATAGGTGTTGACAAGACAACATATAACCTTTAGCAGGCAAACTATGCTAACCATGAAAAAAATTCCCACTGACTTGAATGAGATTTGAATGAGGTTGTATCTCTAGCATTTTTAGTCCTGTCATCCTAAACTTGGATATGAATAGAACAATTCTGCATAAGATTAAATGAACTTGTTACTTACAATTAAGCTAAAGGACTGTATCTCTGCAACAAATTGCAATTACGATGCACGTATGTGTTTCTATTTGTGAAACTTTGTAATCCCATCTAGAATTCTGCCTACAGATAGTATAAAAATTTACTTGAGAGAAAAGACGAGACTAAATGGTTTTCCTATATATTTGATCATATCTTCTTTTATATGTTCACATACTCCAGTTTCATTTTTCTGTGTCATTAGAATCCGGTGTGTTGTTATGCTTAAAGAGATTCTTGACAACTGTGTTTTGTATTGGCACAATTCCTCTGTGGAATATTTGCACCATCTCTCAACTCAGAGATGATGGTTAAAAGAATTCTCAAGGTTTTAAAAAACTTCTCATCCAACGGTAATTACATTATTAGATATTTTGATATGGCAACGGATTAATGAGATAAAGCTGGCTTTAGAAGACTTCGAAGCAGGGAAAGCAGCACAGAGAGTGACAGCAGACTTTCTAGAGGAGCTGAATAAACAGGATGGAGACAATACAGCCCTTCTTAGGAATAAAGAATTGCTGCAGCAGGTTGGTCCATTAGTCCAGCATCATGTAATCTGACAGATGAAATCCATAAAGGCCCCAGAGAAGATATAGGAATTCTTGTAAAGACAGTTATTGAATATGTTGTCCTTAAACATAGTTTCTTCCTTAGTGCTATTTAATGGCTATTTCATGATACGAGGCACTATTTAATTTTATCTAATAGAACTGTGGACTGAGTTTACTCTCTTTCCTTTGAATTAGCACTTCACAGCATTATAAGTTTGGATTTTACATAATAATGCCATATACTTATACCAACATTGCTGCTGATGCACTGGCAAACACACATTTAGCTTTATCCCCTCGGGCCAAAAGGAAGCTAACGGGTATCAGAAGGCTTTATTTTCTGGAAAGAAAGGAGTTATTCTCTGAGACCAAACGATCTGTAACATTCCTTTTTTTCCTTTTGAAACCTCTGAATAACAGTAATCCCCCTTCTTGGCTAAAGAGGACTGGATGTTCCCCGAGGAGTTTGAAACAAGAAGATTACTGAAGGTAATAGGGGTGACCATCCAGATGTACTTCATACATACAGCTGGACTGAGAATCAGAGAGAAAACTTGAGATCATATCTCAGGATGACTCAAGCTCCTCGTACTGTATTGGAATAAATTTCCTATTCATTCTCTAGCAGGAGCACAAAATGCTGATACTGTAAATACTATTCAAAATGTCTTCTTCATATCAACATTTTAATAGTCACATTGCACAGTCAGAATTGTGTAACATCAGGTGTCAATCCATGCGTTAATATAGTTTTATGTACACAAGATAGCAGGATGTGCATTTTTGCACAAAATTGATAGAATGCAGTGAGGAGGTATTCTACCGTTTTTCTGTGCAGATGAATTTTCACAAATAAATTGTCAGGCATATGCCTAAAAGATAGTTTACAAAATTCTTATATAAAGAATTTATATGTGCAGATTCACATATGCTAAATTGAACCCCAGTTTCAAAAAGCTCTTAGGTGCCTTTTGAGTGTACATTGGCCTCAGTATAGATTTCTAACTACCAGGGATAAAAGCAATGTGTAAATTATTTTTCACAGCACATTGTTCTAAACTCTTTTCTTCTCACAGACACAACAGGCAACAGCAAGTTCTTTGTCCAGATTTCTGAAGTACACCTGCGCTAATTTAAAATGGTAGTCAAACTTCGTTAGAACATTTCCCTTCTGACTACTTGGCATTTATCTAGATTATTGGCTGACAGAAAGTCACTGGGTTTCAAGTGTCTTTTTTTTTTTTTTTTTACATAAGAAGCAAAACACTGATAGAATTATAAAAAGTGATAGAATGAATACAAACCTCACAGAAAATTAGGAAACAGTTTTCAATTCTGTTGCTGTATTTCACCTGCTCTTTACTAAAATGCACAGACAAAGAAGTTAATTTTCCCGGGTGCTTTCATCAACTCACTTTGCTTTCTGAAGTGAAAGGTTGTAAAAGAAACTTTAATTGGCCTTCATGCTTCCAAATGGCATTTGACAAATACAGAATCGGAGCAAGTAAGGCAGTTTCCTGCTAGTTCTTTAAGTTAGCTGGGATCTAAAGAAATCACAAGTGCTAAAATAACTGTAACAGTTAAGACAGTTTAATCTCTAATTTTGTAAAAATAACTCAGGACTGTTCCCAGTCAAAAAGGAAAAAATGCTGAATAATTAATTTGTTTAGAACTATAAAATTAATTTTCTGTTTTAAACAAATTGAGCAAAATCAAAAGTCAGTCGCCCCTCCGTGACTGGCCTATTAAAAAGTTCCTGCAGGAAGAAGAGCTAAGCGACACTGCTTCACTGGTAAGCGCCAGCGAAGGCGCAGTTACTGCCAGGCTGGAGGGAGTGAAATAGGAGCCGTATTGACACTACGGGAGTGTAAATGCAGAGGACCAGCTTGGTTTGTACAAGTCGGCACAAGCACGAAGTCGTCACCGTGGAGCTGCGCTGCCAGCGCACGCAGCAGGGACCTCCGCGCCTCATTCGCGCCCCGGGTGAAGAGCCACCAGCCCGAACAGTACTGCAGCAGGACCCTTTCTCACAGGGAGAAATCAGAGAGCCCGCAGGCCAGAGGGGAGCGCAGGGGGGCAAGTTTCCCACGCCTGAAGGCAGGATTAGCTGAGTATGTCCGTCCCGTCTGACCTGTTCTTGAGGAGCTGGCCTACAGGAGACTTCACAGCTCCGCTGCACTGGCCTTACTGCTAGAAAGCTTGTCCTAATATTTTACAGGAATCTCCCCGCACCTTAATTACATTATTTCTTATCCTATCCACCACAGACAAAAAACAAATTGCTTTTGTTTTTCCTTTGCAGTAGTCCTGGATGTTTTCAAAGCTTTTGATAAGCCTCCCTTCTCTTTTCTCCAGGCCAAACAGTCCCATTTCTTCCAGTCTTTCTTTGTAGGTCCTATTTTCTAGATTTTTTACTGTTGCTTTATTGTAGGCTCTCTTCAGTTGGCTCATGATTTTCTTGAAATACAGAACCTAAAACCAAGCACAGTTCTCCCTCAGAGGCCTCACCACTACAGAGGAGAGATCGCTGCAGGTATCTGGCAGACTATATTCCTATCTATAGATCTCAGTGAAGATAGACAGGAGTTTTCATACCTGGTCAGGCAACAATCTTCAAATTGTCTGTTAACTGCCCTATCCACCTCAAAATGATTGTATTCCTGCCAGGACACAGGAGCCCCTGCCTCCTGCTCTTCTCCAAACTTGCTGACAGTAAAAAAAGCCTAAATATTCTGGGCTTGGTATCACCCTAGTGTGCCGAGCGTTCGTGTCACTGACAGAAGAGGCTGTGGAGTCTCTGTGCTCGTAGAGACTCAAACCCCAGCTGGGCACGGGCCTGAGCAACTTGCTCGAGGTGGCCCTGCTCTGAGCCAGGGACTGGACCATCTCCAGGAGCCTCTTCCAACCTCAGCCATGCTGTGATTCTGCAAAATAAGCATTTCACAGCCTGGCTCACGACAAGCAACATTCACATCACAGTGAGCTAGCAGGGAAAGGAGATCGGGAAACCTCACTCGGATGACACATTAAGCCACAATCCTTTTGCTCATCTAAAGAAGCTGGAGAAGAAAAGAGTATCTTTATTCAGGCAACACCCAGCACGTACTATACACTTTGCAGAACAACTGCAAAATGCATTCCTGGCCCTGAAGTTTAGAAATAATACAGAGGGCTAAAGAAGATAAAGGGTAGGATTAGAGGGAGGGCAACAAAAAGAAAAGCTTGCTAGACTAATTTTAAACTTATTTTTTTTTACTTTGTGTGTGGATGAATACATGTGCATTTACAGGCACTGAGGATCTGAGCCATTGTTGGCTACATAAAACTGCTATCTTTATTTTTGCTGTTAGCACACTAGTTAATCTGTTAGACTTGACACCTCTATACATTTCAGTGCAGCATCAGCTTTTGCCTGACTTGTGTCATGCATAATGTTAAACTTGTGCAGTTTTGCAGATTACATATTTTAGCTTGTAAATCGCTCTGATATGTGGAGAACTGAAAGACATGAGATAAAAATTGTAATGTATCATTCATTTAAGCAAAATAAGCAATATCCAGGATTATAAAGTGAAAACTTTTTCATTGGGTAGCAATTCAATGGAAAAATACAAAATGTTTCATATACCCTTTGGCAGCCTTAACTGGGTGGGTGTTTTATCAAACACTGCAGACAAACCATTTAAATGTCTAGTTCATATAACAGTTTTGAAAATTAAAGTAACAAAATTGAAATAATAAGTGAATAGTCCAAAATAGCATTTCTTCACAGAAAAAGTTTTATCCTAAGAAGTTTTTGGAATGTATTCTAAACAAACTTATTTTTAAGGCTTTGACAGCGAATGGGTTGATAACACCATTGCTTACTATCAACTTGTAATCATATTTAACACTTTTTTTTTTAACATTTTAGCTTACAATCTTTCTTGCTACTTTATATTCCTTTTAATTTCTGAGTACTTAAAGTTTAGAAAACACATACTGCTAGCACAGGGTTGCAACTGAATATAATTGAAATGAAGAAGCTGATAACAATTTCTTGATGTATGCAAAGTAACAAAACCCAGCATGCTCAAGCTAGTGCGCATCCATAGGAAATGTTTTGAAACATTTGGCTGGAAGTGAGTATGTAAAGCCTTTTTGAGCTGTTTTGAAATTCTTAATTCTTTCAGGGCTTTGCATTTACTAAAAATTCTAAATGGGTCTAATTCTGACATCAACAGAAGAACCACATTGTACCGAGAAATTTTGTAAGAAAATATGCCCAGTAGCTCTCCCATGAAAGCAGATGGTATAACAGCTGTAATTTGGACTCGCTCACCCACATAGTGTGGCACCTCTTCTTCTGATCGGGAGCAGTAACCCGTGTTTTGGAAGCAGGGTTAGAAACCCAACAGTAGAAGCATGTGTCTAACCAAGTCTTCTGCCTTGGATCTTCTGGGTTTGTATCACCTGCAATTTTTTATCCTAATAGAAATGCTAATGTAATATTACACATATAGTATTTTCCTCCTTCTAGTATTTTTTCTTGATTGACAACCTGTGGTAATGAGCCTCATATTTTATTTATAGATTACATTAAAAGATCTTTACTTTTAGGAATGTAAAACATTTTTTCTTTGCAATTTAACTGAAAATCTTCTGGCTTTGAAATTACAGGAAAACGTAAAGAGGACTACCTGATTTACTTTGTCTCTGACATTCCTTATATTCCATTTTTCTATCCTCTACCCTGCCTACCCAGTTTTCAATCAGCCAGCCATTTCTCAAAGAATTCCTTCATTTCTCTTGGAGTATTTTCCACACTGAAATACATAGAATATTATGTGCTCAGTGTTTCTGAGGGGAAAAACTAGAGACTGTTTTGCTGTGCACATATTGAATAAAGATTTCTCTTCTAGTCTAGTTAACTCTTCCTTCAGGATTTGGCCCAGCGTGTCATTCTGAGTAAATCTACCACTTTTTTTTTCAGATTATTTTCAGATTATTAAAGTGAAGATGGAGAAGCCTTGTAAAATCTGCTTATTCAGAAACTTGTATTTCATTTCGGAAAAATGCTTGTATTTCATTTCTTATTTCTGCAGCATTTTCAGAGAAAAGTACTATACCAAAACAAAACAAGGCAGTCCAGGAAACAGATTGATAACATGCTTACCATCATGCAAAAGAGTATTAATTTAATATTTTGGAATTAGTCCTCACTCACATGAGCACTTGTCCTGAAAACAATGCAACTGTCCCTGTAAGAGCTACAGGTCCATTCCCTTTGTGCTCAGTGTACTATAGTATTTCCACAGGGAGCTTTTTCACTACATCTCCCGTGGCTGAATCTATAATAATCCTTGCAGAAATTCCTAGGTCCTTCCAAACAACCGGGTCTCTTACAACATATTTCACTGAAGTTGCCCAAATCAGTATTTAATGATGATAATCTGTTTTTAATGATGACATGTATCATGCAAATGGTAGGAGAAATATGATCCTCATAACGTCTCTAACTGACGCAATTCCTTATGGTAACAAGTAGGATAGGTTAATTGTTTTTATGTGGATACTATGGAGGTGACTCCAAATGATTTTCAGATTTTACTGTTCCTGTGGTCTTCTTGATTCTTGATAGAATAAATAAGGTAATGTTAGTATGTGAGATGTACAGGAATTGTTTTATAGTTACGCATTTACACTGGGATGCATGAACAGATTGTTTTCTGTAGCATTTATGAAATAATTCTTTCCTCTCTTTGGGACTCAAATCCCATGTTTTGGGCAGCAAATGCAAGAACGATGCAGACCATAAGAAGAGACTTCTCATGAGATCACTGAGGATGGTCAAAGGTTCTGGCAAAACATGTATCTTGCTTGTATTTATCTTCAGTCCACCATGACTCCAACTGCCAGGAATGTTCAAAGAGAGGTATCCTGCTGGGAAGCAAGTAGTTTGAACCCCCTGAGATTCCCTATAACCTTTCTCTCTACTATTTCTCTGCTTAAAGTGATATTGCAGTGAAAAGATGAATTTATTCACTTAAATGTTAAGACATGCTAAGACATATATAGAGTCATATAATTTATTACCTTTACTCTTCATGTAAATAAAGCCTGCTAAACAGATACTCTGCCATTGAGTTGTGCTACATCATGTACGGCATGAAGGATCAGTCCTTGAATTGCACCAGTCTCCATGAAAGAATTGTTCTGAATTGTTTTGTTACAGCATTAAAATTGTGTTAAGATGGCCATTAAAGGATGATGATGCTTTGTGCTAAGTTTTACACAGAAGACAAAGTAAAAAACAATGAAAATCTTAATTTGATACACAGAGTGTAAGATGGTGGCAAAGATAAAAAAGTATTATCATTCCCAGAGAATCTATGGATTTTAGATGAAAAACAGCTTCTTTCTGCAGATATTATCTATTTCTCCAAATATAATTATAGTTCTGGGAAAGGTCCAAGTGAGACATGGAATTTCTGATCCAAAATACATGGACAAAGTCTAGACTCATATTATTTGCAATCCAAATCCCTTTCCTCCTTCTTTATCAGAGATTTCTTGTAGTTGCAGTAAGTATACTTCAGGGAGAGAGCTAGATATATTGTCTGCATAATTAAGCAAGTCATTTTTTCCCATGCAAAACGTGAGTAAATGTTTTGGAGGCTGGGGATTTTCACTGTAGTGTGGAGGACTATAATTGCCTTCGTAGGCCTCTCTCTACCTATTGTTGCAGCTCATGGTCTGAAATATCCTGCCATCTGAAAAATCTTTTCATCCATGGTCACAGGCCAAACAGCCCAATCCCTTTTCCCAAAACCCCTCTGCATGCTAATTTATGGATGAAAACCTCACCGCACCGTACTGTTGCAAAGCAGAGGAAGACTAGTCATCTGAATGTTAGAAGGACAAAGTGAATATGTTATTGTAAAATCAATGGTGAGCCACATCACGTGATCAAAATCTTTCCTTAGCTCTAGGTAAAAGTGACATTTGCAAGCTAGTCAACAGCATATTCATATCCAAAGGACAATATTCTATAAACAAATATTCAACACACAAGTGGACTTTGGGCACTCACAGGTTTTAAGCTGGAACCTGCAAACTACTTTTCTATTTTACTGTTACAAGCAAATGCTATGTGCTCACGGATTTATCATAAGAACAGGAAACATCAATAAACTGTAAACTTGTTTTGGAGCAGCTGATTCATAATTTACTTTTAACATCGAAAGAGAATAAATGGTAAGAAGAAGGAATAGCACCAATAGCCATATTTTTAGTATTCCTAGGCACAATTAATTTTCTAGATAGCAGATTAGGTTGCAACTGCACGACAAACCCTTAAAGAGCTGTGTATATATATTTCATTATTCAGGATTAATTTCTTGCCTTACTCTAGTCAATGACTAATTTTCCACAGATCTCACTGAATTCAGAATTTAAGTCACAGGGTTTCTTACATGTCTAATGTAATTCACAAACACCCACATTATAAGTCAGCTAGTAGGAAGGAGCAGGAATGACTTCAGGTAATGTAACAGCCCCTATAGGGACCTACGCCAGGCAACTATTGAAGAGGGAATAAAATCTTAACTATTAAATAAATCATTAAGAGAAGTTGTCGTTTTCATCTCTTGCTATTGAATTGATTTGCCTGAAACTGTAACCTCAATTCCAAAAAGATCTTCATGGTACTTACTGCAAAAAACAGATTACTAAACACATGCTAAAATTAAAACTTTAAAATGTCAGCCAGTTTCTAATAGCTAATGCCTAGGCAAGTATAGTGCTAATAATAAATAAAAAAATGCATTGAAATAGCAAATTCTGGCACAGCAGTCTTATTAAATAGAAAATCTGAATTAGTTTAAATTAAGGTACACCTGTACTGTCACCAGCTTCTCAGGAAATTTTCATCAGCCACTGATCTCTGATTTAAAGACACTGATCTTTGAAAATAAACACTCAGATAATTTGCATCGTCGGAACACACTTGGGGAAAAAACGGCACTTTACTTTGTGCCAGCATAATATAATTTAGAATTTGGAGGAAACAATTTCTTATTATACTCCAAGGCGCAGATATGTATTTGTCCACGGATATGTACATGAGCATCGCTCATACTGCTACGGAGTTAAATCTTTCTGACAAATAAACACCTGGGAGATGCGTGTGAAAACACAGTGTACTTTACCATATTAACCAAACTGCTTCAACCGGATTCCTTTAAACGCAGCTTCCTCCGATTTACTTTGCCTCAGATCAGCCTAATTCTGTCCTAAACGTCCCAGCAGGGCTCACTACCTCAGGCAGAGCGAGGCTGCAGCACAGCTGGGCTCTCGTTGCAGACCCCAGCCCTTTCGAAGCCGGCTTATTCATCCCCACCTGGCGCTGCACGGCAGATACCGTATAAGGTGTATCCTGTTTTGAACAGCGTCATTCACTGACTTATGCAGAATTTGATATAAATAGGGCCTCCAGTCTCATGCCTCAATCGAAAGGCACATTTCACAGAAAGGCTCCCAGTAACCTTCTGCTCTTGCCTTTTGAAAGACAAGCTCAGATCTGGACTGATTTTTAAAGGAGGAACTCATTCCAAAGAGAACGGACAACCTAGGCCAAAGGGAAGAACATCCTTTTCCAAAAACTGACAGAAAAATGAGTATGGGAGAGCAGTCAGCAAGTCACAGGGAAAAAAAATTCACATGGTACAAATGGAGGGAGCTTAGCAGTGATGATGCAGAACTGCTCCCACCGTTTGCATTTTATGGCTTTGTGGGTTTACATCTCCCTTCTAATATTTGTGTTGGCTTGAGGCTGCATTAATTATGCTAAATACCATCACTAATTTATTCATTTGTGAGACAAAAATTACTTTGACGTTACTTAAAATTCTTGTTAGTACTGAAAGCAGACTCAAGACAGGCTACTTGAATAGCTCAACTGAGGGGAGAAACTAGAAGGAAAAAAGATTTTTTTCAATGGGTCTTTGCCACAGTGAAGGAGCTCAGGTTAGGAAATCCTTGTTTGTCTCCTTCCATTACCTACTCCCCTTCCAGACTTTCTTCATGGCCTACAGATCAGGTTCAACTGTGTGTGGCACCGTACATTTGAGGAAGAGAAGGCTCTGCCCTTTCTCCATCTGGTGCTGGTATGAGGTGTCGCCTCAGTTCTTACTGCGTGGTCCAAGAAGGAAAGCTACTTGCTTCATCTTTTTCCTTGTAAATCTTTCTGCATGAAGACAAACAAAACCTAACAGGAACGGTGGTCTTGCACAGCTCTGCTCAGCTTCATTTCTGTGGCACTGAATGCAAGGCTGAGGCTAATTAAAATCTCAGTTTGCCCTTATCTGACTACCAAAATTTGCAGAGAACAAGGTGGAGAGACAGGTTCAGCTTTTGTCCTCCACCTCCTACCAGGATGTAGAGTCAACCTTAGAACGCTATTACCAAGGCTAAAACATGGAAATGATAAGACTAAAAAGCACACGTAGTGACTCACAAAAAGCCAGTCATGCTAGATGGAGAAGCACAGTTTTAAGTACCCTTCCCATATTGAAACAGCATTTCTCACTCTGATTATAAAACCATGCCATAACCCGTTCCTTCTTTTCTTCTCAGAAGCTGAATGCCTACAAAATCATGTGTGTGTAATCTCACGTTCTCTACAGCATTATAAATTAGCATTGAGCAGCCAGACCCATGCCTTTTCTGTGACTGTTTGCAGTCCTCTGCAGTCTGGCTAGAGGTGCACTGAGCTGGTTCAAAACAGCAAAGCAGCAGAGCTACAGCACCACGACAACACAACCAGATGCCCCCATTTGGCTCTAATAAATAGAGGACAATGCTGCAGTCTCTTCACAAAAAGATGCTAGGTACTAATTTCTCCTGGATTTTCACTGGACTAAGTATGCAAGATTTGCCCTTTCTTCCCCTTCTAAACCTGGGATTTAGGAATTTTCTCATTCCCAGTGCAGTAGGTAAAGAGCAGGAGAGAGGCTTCCTACCCTTGCATTGAAACACATAACCAGACACTGCCATGTGACTTAATACGAGAAGCTAAAGCCAGTGCTGCTTCTTTACTTTTTTTTTTCTTTTTCTTTTTTTCCTAACCGGTCATTGTACACTATGTGTAGTCTAACATGTCTAACGTGTCCTGATTGAGAAGGGGAAGGTAGCCTGGGCAGTGCTCCATGCTGCTGCTGCTGGACAGTGTTCAGTGCCCAGCTCAGCTTTCACAGAACTAGCTTGGCCATCTTCATATTATACTGTATTGGCATGATAGACATATGCTTAGGTAATCATATATTCACTGGAGTAGAGAACTTGCAGCATATACAGAGCCAAAGATCCTTCCAGGCTACGTCTTCTCCTCAGCTTTTTCTCAGCCAGCCCATTGTGCTCCAGGAAAGATGGATTCAAACCTAACTAAGGGCTTAGGAATTATTTTCAAGTACTGCAAGACAAGAAACTATCTTGCAGAGACATTCGTCAACCATGCACAAGCCACTGTGCAACCCCAGTCCCGTTCTTCACAGGCTGCACAATGAAGGAACATATGGCCATTTACATTGCAGTTAAAACACAACCAAAACATTGTCCCCTACAATACAAGCACTACCAGAGGGAAAAAAAAGGAGAACAGGTTCAATAACATGTATATGCTTGCCAATATGCCTCTTGTAGCATAAGTCATGAGCAGCCCACAGAGGCACATAACAGGAAATGTAGATTAATACACAAGCTTGAGCATTCGCCATGAAGGATGTGGCAGCTAACCTCCACTGAGATGTGTCCAGAGTTGTTGGCAAGGATTATGGGGTTGTACAGGCCGTTTCCCCGTATTCAGTGAGCTTTGCCTTCCAGTACAAATGGAGGAAGGTTATCTGGCTATTTTTTTAGAATATTTCCTAATATCGCATTTGAACAGATCACTTTTATTTAAGCATATTAGCTATTGCTTGCCAAATACAGATAACTGTGCAAAGCTCGTACACAGATTGCTTTCAAAGAGTTTGTACCTTCTGTGCACATCATTTTGTGAGGTCCCACAAACTCTTTCTTTTGCTTATCATTAACAAACGTGTCACCATCTCACACATAGAACATACTAATTGGTTCATGCTGAAATCTCTGAATCTCATTTGTGTACTATAGGTATTTCTTTCTCACTCTCTTTTTTTCAGGGGGCAGATGTGTAGAATTTGGTCCAGAAAAAGTAAGGAGTGTAGATGACCTGAGCTGCTGGGGATCTGACCAGCTATAGCTGAAGCTTCAGATGAAAGTTGGGTAAAGAATCAGCTGTGTAGGAAACATGAGAAAGCCAAGCTGCAGACCATTCTCTTGTATAGGACATTCTGACATACCAAATATACTCTGTGTTTGGAAAAGGTGCAGTGCATCTAAAACTGGCTAGTGTGAAGTGCAAAAAGCTCTGGCAGTACTTGTACTCTATTCTTTTTAAGAAGACATAGCACTCAGAGAGCAAAGCCTACCATTCCCAATGAACTGTGACTCGTTTGTGGACTGGATGGGATATCTCCTGGTGTGCCTGTTCAAAGACTGGCCATACACAGCTTAACAAATCCTGCATATAAACTGTATATATTTCCTATAAACTGAAAGGCTGTTTCAGGTTCTCTTACATTGTTATGATATCTTCCTTATGCCTATATACTGTTTACAGCAGCTTCAGCTTGTATTTAAAAGGTGACTTTTTTCCACTGTATTCTTTAAGGTGGGGGCATGCAAAGGAAAAGATAGCAGCTCAGGAGTCTAACCGCTTGATCTCTTAAGAGCAATATTTGTTTAGTGCACAAGGAAGAAACTGTGTGCGTATTCAAAGATATCAGCATTTACTTTACATGTAATGGAAAAAAACAGGGAGCTAAAGAATGAGTGCAGTAACAGCTGATATTTCATACCAGGAAGAGAACAAACCTTTTCATGCATGGCTCTGGGAGAGTTTAGCATGATCAGTTTGACTAATGAAAGGTCATTTCATACCAAAGACCAAACCATAAAAAAAAAAGTATCATTCTTGAACAAAAATCATGTGAGGCTTAATACGGATCTGAATTTAGTGAAAGTTAATTTTGCTTAGGGATGGCAACATTTAGCCTTAAGTGACCTAGTTGCTTTAAAAGCTCTGAGGGCAGAATAAATTGTTTTGGGTTTAACACACTGCCAAATTTTTCCAGTCTTTGCAGTTGAAGCATTTAGTAGGCAAGCTACTGCCTTTCAGAAGTGTATTGTCAAACTGTAACATATGTTATATAGCTTAGGAAGTTTTCAAGTACAAATGTTCAATAGTGCTAATCAGCTGGAGACTACTTGCCATGTATGGTTTATAAAAACCAGACAGCAATGCATAAAACTAATGGAAAGAACAAATGGTGTTCGCTAACCACAGCTGTTGGCAAACACACTTTGCTTTTAGCAGAGGAAAGCATATTCAAACAGAATGATCTTAAGCAAACATAGAACAAAGTTAAATCCTTGGCAGCTTTTATTTTAAGAATCTTTGCTTTAATTATTAAGTAATTAGTTTGGTTTATCAATGACCTGTTATCTATACTAAAACACAAAAGCAATAGTTTGTTAATAGAGAAATTGAGGTACATAAAGCCCTGTTAACAGCAGCTTTATTCCTGCCACGAAAACTAGAAAGTGCGGATTGGTACGGAAATGAAATACTGAGTCTTCAAAAAGAAAACTTCCAAATGTATATAAATAACAGGCTGAATCTGGCAGTTCAGATGCCACTTTCCTGCTATGAAACACAGGATCTTATCCCAAAAGGTTTTGAATATCCCTTACACCCACAATCGGCCATGGAAGTCTCAGGTGCATAATAGCTAGGCAAGGCCAAAGTTCCTGAAAGGGAGAAGTTGTGACTCCATTTTCTGAAGACAACTGCTTCTTTTCCTTTGGAAAATAAATCTATCTGGACACCGTAAGTATTTGTTTCTAGGAGATACTTCTGGAAATCACTTCATATAAACAATTCCATGTGGAAGATAGGATTGTCTAACATCACCTACTCATTTATGAGATTGCAGTGTTGTGTTTTTCCCCACTCGCCCTTGTTATTCTAATGTAGTTGTATGATATGACAGCTGCAGACAAAGCAGCTAGTGAATACTCACTGTCTCAGGGAGAGCAGAATGAAAACATCATGTTGCAGAGGTGCAAGCTATTGATAATGTTGGGAGTTAAAAAAGGTTAAATTTTTGTCTTTGTAGAGACCACTGTGCAAATTATGATTCTGGTTGTATCAGACTAGTCGTGGTTTTAAAGGCAGAAAGTGTCTCTTATCTCAGGCCAGCTGTTCTACATTTGATAAAGCTGTATTATGGGTGGGGGATATGGTCTGGAGGAGGGCAACTTTTGGTTACTGTTCTAGTTTTTACTGAAATCATACATTGGATCAGAGAAATAGAGGGTTTTAAATACAGAATAGATGAGGAAATAGTTTTTGAAGAGTTAATGTTACAAATAAGTGTTTAAAAATACCTGCCTGGCAGGCAGTAGCAAAGCAAATAAAGCAGCAAACAGAGCAGACCCAAAGACCCAAAGACTACATCTGTACTTATAAATAAAAAATGTGTGGGACAGTTCTCTAGCCTTGATACCAGCTGATTTGCAACAACTGTACCCTTTAGCTTCCAGAATAGGCTCACACTACATATTGGCAATTGACCACCCAAAGACACCTGGGCTCACTCGGGGGCAGCTCTCTGTCATGAGCCGAGAACCTGCCAGCGACAATTCTAGCAGGTTAATAGTGTCGACCACATAGCACCTGGAAATCTTCCTTGGCACTCATGAATTTCCTTGTAGAATTTACTAGTTTGACTGCCAGAGATGTGGTGGGATATAAAGAAGTCAGGCTAGTGGTCTCCAGTTGTAGAGCTTCCTCCCATCACACAAGCCAGCAGAGCTCCCTCCTGAGAGGCACAAGCAACGCTCAACCTCTTTCTCTGGACAAGTTTTGGCACTACAGTTTTTATTTGCAGGCAATGGGTCTCTGACTGTAATTTCATGCACACTTTAAATTTGCATAAGCTAGCAGGGCTGCTGAAAGAAATCCTGCCATCTGGTCACTTGTTCCCGTACTTCCTGCTCCTTTGTGCTGACGCAAGCGTTACTGTGGCCACAGAGCAAACCAGTCAGAGAACTGATACAGGCTAAAATGAACCCTTTTGCTGATTTGTTTTCTGCTTCATTGGTCCCTTTGCCTGGATCACTGCATGGCCAAAGACTGGAGGGAGGGGAGGATTGTTTCTTTTGATGGGAATGCTGGCGTATGGCATTTTAAAGTGTACACATAACTACAGTCTAAGTGATCTGAACTGCAGACGAGGCTTTGTTAGACCAGAATGGAAGTGGAGAGGAAGAAGAATTCTTTATTTGAAGTTTTTTCTCATTTCCTGCCCAATTCTAACCTCCCTAAGACTCATCCAAGATCTCTCAGTGATGTTACAGTAGATTAGTACTCTGTAACGCAAAGGAGAATTTGGCCTAAGATTTCCCCCTCCCCCTGCTTTGCTACTCTGCCTTGTCAGTTAATACAAACACAGCCAACAGACTTGGAAAAGCTTTTCTCTCAGCCATGCAGCAGCAACATCCTTCCATCTGCCATCAGGTCCTTTCAAATTCCAGACCTTGAAGCAGAACTTAGGTTCTGGTGCTGGTTAGATACTTGCTATAAATTGCTACTGAAGAATTTCCAGGCATTGTGAATTACTCAGCTGGCTCATTTTAAAAAGATTTTTTCAAGGGAATAGGCTCATAAATGGTACCTTAGCGGTCAGTGCAGCTGGTCCAGAATTTCTGCAGGGACTCACAAGAGGATACACTGCCTATCATCCATGGGTCACCACCTCAGAAACTAACGCCATCCTATAAAACTGAATAAATTGATGCATGTTTGATGACAAATATTAAACAAATTTGCCTGCCTCAGGCACACAAAGCATCACTGAAAACATGAAGCATTGTTTTATTTACTGTTCTACTAGCTACTTTATTTCAAAGCTCATACTGTTTTGCTACAATTTGCCTGATTTATCTAAACGGAAAGGTACAGTTGGCTTCAGCTGCCTACATACACAGTCAGTATGCACTCTTTATTAAGAGAAAGAGCCTCGCAAGTTAAAGGCCACTTTCCTGGATATGTTGTATGTTTTGCTGCAATGCTGAATTTGCCAAGGTGAAACAGCTCACTGGCAATCCTCCCTGCCTCCAGCAGTGCCAAGACATAATTGACATTTCAGGATGCAGCAGAGGAAGAAGGTTGGTAACCTTCCTTGGTATAACCTAGCCAAGTGGTTGATGCTGTATGTGTGTGAGGGGAGCACAGCAAGCATCTTATTTTCCGACACAGTATAGCTTAGAATTTATGCTTTCAAATAAACAAATCCTCCTTTTAAATACACTCTCACTAATGACCTAGTCCCAGTGCCTGTTCATTGAACTTACACTGCGGCGTACATAATGTTCACTGAACACTTCAAGTACACAGCATGACATGAGACCCAGTTCTTACTTTTGGCAAATTTCTGTAGTCAGTGAGTCAGTAAAACAACAGCTAACACAATGGACCTAAGAAAACAGCATGATAATGGTGCAATATCAAGAGTTTTTCTTAGAGTAGATTACTTGTCTTTGAAGGAAAGGAGGAGAAAAGAAAAAGCAGAGGAGCAGCCCTGTAGCTTGAAATTACTTGCAGCTTGTACTGGTGCAGCTGAAACAAGTGCTGCGTAAACTGTGACTCAGCAAACACTCTTGAACTGGCTGAACATGACTAAGCAATCCACACCCAGGCACAAGGCAGAACTGCCCACTGCATGGCGTGTCCAACAGATAATTATTTTCTGTTTTCAGTTTCAGAACCCATTCTTAGCAGATGTCTTGAGTCCCACTTGCGGCCACTGGATTTTTTATCTAAAATAATTTTGTCTGCCAAGACAGCAGAGTTATTTCCTTATTCCCCCATTTCAATTTTTCTGTATACAGATTTTTTGCACTGATGTCACATACAACAAACAAACTGTGTTTTGCCAATGCATTCTGCCACGTTTACTTGATAAAGAAAAAGCAGACATAAGCACTCAGAGACTGTGACTGACTACATATGACGTGGGAATTTGAGAGATGATTTTTCTTTTCTTGTCCATTTTAAAGAGACACAAGAATTCTACCCAAGAAAGGCATCTCACTATGTCTAAGAGCAAGTGCCCACTACTGGAACAAGTACTCCAGAAATAGGAAGCTGGAGACGTGACAATTATTACTCTGTGGAGTTTGGAAAAAAACAAAACCTCAGGGAGACAGCAAGCCTCTTCTCTTTTCTAAATAAAAACTAAAAATCTCTTTGATGAACGGGAATGTGGTGATCCACTTGCGGTGCAGTGGGAAGGCAGAGGTCTAGATGTCTGGATATTTGGCTTCTATTTCCGTCTTGTTGTTGACCTGCTGAGTAACTTTAGCAAAGTCACTTTCCATCCTTTATGGTCTTTTATTTGCCTGCAAATAATATGTGGAACAGGGTCTCTTACTTAATATGCTATGGCTTGCACAGTATGAGGGTGAAGGAACCATAATGGCAGAGGCCTTATAAAACCAAGACTGTCACCAAACTCTGCCAGTTTTGTCTCTAATCTCATAAAGGTTTTCTTTTTTCTTGGAGGAATGTGATTAGATTTTTTTTAAAAAGAACATTTTAAATCGATTTTTTTTAATTTGACCTCATGGTTACGAAGAAATAAGTTGAAAGTGATGTGAGTAGGCACACAGAAGAACTCTTATTTTCAACAAAAGAAAGGAAGAAAAACTAATTTTTCACACAGCAGTGAGATTGTGGCACCTGGCTCATTGTTTCAGGGTGTTTGGAGATGGCAGTCTTGTCCAGGGAGACCTCAATATAACACGAACTGTTTTCAGCTAGGCTTCTAGACTCTGCTGCACAACAAATAATAACCATAGCTACTGGTCAAACCTTCTGGAAAAGTGAAGTGAGCTGGGAAGCTCACAGGAGCAGGCCTGTGAGACTTCTGTTTCAGAGCTACAAAAGACCAAACACAGCAGCTTTCCATACAGTGTTCCAGCAGATCATTTCTCATTTTGGCTAGAATTTAGTATCACAAACACAAAAATGTAGAAAAGGGGAAAAATGTGACCACATTATTGCAAACCATAAAGGTTTGATTCCTGTTCGAGCTTGGGCTGGAACAGGGAGGAGGAATAGTTATATATCTGAACCAATTTTCCCATCACACTGAACCATGATCAAAGCACCAGCTCTGCAGTTACTTCTTGCAACACCCAGCTGCAACGATCAGATAAAACTCCTCTGAAAAGCTAAGGTTACATGGAACAAGGAGACCTTTAGAAAACGTTAACATCAAACAGCAGAAGCATGGGCTGCCACCGGAAGGAGCATCGCTTCCCAGCCCCACAGCCCAGCTCCATGTCCTCGTGCTCTCCCTTCTGCCAGAGTCAGCAATTGCGCGGCTGCCTTGTGAGTCAGACTTCAGAACTGACTGGGCTGAAAACTCATTGCTTTTTTTTCCCCGGTTTGTCTCCAGACAGATCAGCCCCAACCCTCACCATGGCGACCAGGCGCATGGGAGCCCTGCCTGCAGGACGAGGCGAGAGAGAACGTGCAGCTGGGGACAGAGCAGGGGGATTCCAGGATTGCCCATTTCCGAGGCACGTCAGGTTTGCTTCAGACTCAAGTTGTTAAGAAACAGCAGCGTAAAGATGAAGTGTTCAGAGACTGTTCACAAATGTGCAATTAAGTGTGATGCCAATGTTGGGGTCCAACACTAGCAGCTACAATTTTCTACTCCCCAGGTACTAGCAGGGCAGCACCACTCAGCCTTGCCACTGCCCTGGGTGCTTCCAGGAGCAATAGGTACTCTTGAGCTAAATCTGAAGCTCTTGCTGTAACCTGAGTTACTTAATACTCAAGTGTCTGTGGCTTTTCAGATTTTATCTTAAAAAATACTACTCAATTATACCTTCCTCCATGCTCACTTAGCCTAAATGAGGACAGCCAGCTATAACCTAATCTCCACAAGAACACTCAAGGGCTGACCTTAACGCAAGTGTAATATCTTAATGCTCAGTTCAGCATATAAAAGAAAGAAATCAAAGCTACAAGCAGAGAGTTGAAAAAAAATCTTGACTGCAAATGGGAACAGTTCCATGTATACACACACACACAAACACCTCAGTAAAGTAATTTAGACTATTTTACTAAATACTCAGTCCTGTGAGAGACTGCAAAACCATTCTGATCAGTCAGAAGGTAACCCTTGCTCTTCAGACTGGGATTGGAGGCTCCTCGAAGAGGTAGGGGAGGTATGTTGCACACTGCTGAAGTCCTGACATTTTCCAGCACTGATGATCATTTAATCTATCCTTACAAACTGCTTCTAGGCATCTTGTCAGATCATGAACCCTTTACTGCAGGGCTTTGCTAACTGTATGCATCTTTGACACCAAACTGGTGCAGGACAACTGAGTGTAATTAGAACATTATGTAAGGTCCTGATTCAGGAAAGTATTAATCCACACAGTTAAATCTCACCCTGTGCAGAATAGCACTTAAGTATGTTCTTAACTGCAGTCCCGAACTAGGATGCAGGGCCAAGAGGTTATTAATATATTCCTGGAGCCACTGATTGCTGGGTTGTTGCAGCAGAGAAACCACCAAGAAACTACTTTTTAAATCAAAGTCCCAGTTTTACTTTGCTTTATTTTTATTATTCTTACTCTATTATTCTTCTGATATTCTTTGTGTGATTTTTTCCTGGTGTTTTAGTGATCTCTTTTGGCAGTGTATTTTGATTTCCGCACCATCTTCCTCTTGCTTAACTACAGATTCAGCATGTTTTTCATTTATAATCCTCTGTTTATAAACACCTTACACACAGTAGTATGTAGGTATTCTTTAAAAGGATACTAAACAGATCCGTTTTTTTAAATGTATAAAAGGATACAAAAAGGCAGACTGAATCTGCCTTAATAAATCTACATATTAGACTACCATCATACACAATTTTGGGAACAGTTTACGTATACTGCTGTTGAGTACCTGTTCTCTGCTGGAACTTGTTACTCCGACAGGGGCACTCCTCATCTGTTTCAGTGGAGAGTCACCAGACTAGGATGGGCTTCCATGCTTCTGGTAGTAGGACCAGCCTAAGCAAATCTTACCCTTTCATCCCTTTGTGCTGCTTGTTTTTATCTCTGTTCTGACAGTGCTAACATTTGGGGGGCAGCTAGCTGAATGACAGCTCAGCCATACCAAAAAGAAAGGTTGTTTTTCAGATAAATCATTTCCCTGCCACCTTATAAAGTGTATGTGCAACTCTATCCTTAGTTTAAATCAATTCTGAAACAAGCCTGGCTGAATTCCTACTGAGGCGGATTAAAAGTGCTCACACAATTGCGTGTGGCATCCTCCAGGTGTAGGAGTGACAACTTTTTAACCCACTCCTCCTCAATGTGGGAGCACAGTGACTTGGCAAGTCAAAACAGAAACTTAGCTAGCATGAATATGACAAATACGTCTTTCAGATGGTTGCCTGCATGTGTAACACCCGTATTTTTTCCTCTAATTATTCTGCAGATTCCATTTTGGAAAACCAGGAAGAGCTAGAAATTGATGACAATTTTCTGCATCTTGAACAGCTGGAGCACAAGATTCACATTCACTCAATTTCCTGCTGGCAGCAACTCAAAGCTGTGCTACAAAGAAAAGGGTAATTAGGTCAGTGCCCTTCTTCTCTCTTTATATCAAGGAAAACCCAATCTGTTTGCTTTTTTCCACCAGAAATGCAAGCCCTTCTAGGCTGTAAGATTCTGTATTACCTCCAGCACCATCACAACAGTGGCATTGCAAGTGATAAGAAAATCAAAACTGAGTGACTCAGAAGATAAAGGATTTTGGGTTACAGTCTTAGTTTTGTATCTTTTTTGTTTTTCTTAAAAATCTATTCAAAATGTACACAGGCAAGTGGTGCTACATAAAGGAATTCTTTGTCAGAGACATAATTCTATGTTCTTCCACTGAAGGGCTAAGAATCTAAAATAAATGCCCCTTGTTCTTCCCAAATGTTCCTGCAACTAAGGGAAACTCAGCCTTTGCATTTTTAGTGCTTTTGTGTTGAAAAAGGAAAACAAAAAAAGTAAAGAATTCCAGGCACATAGCTAGTCTTTTTTTTAATCAAAAGAAAAAATAGAAGGGAGTAAAAGCAGTATTTAAAAAAGTCTTGTTTTCCTTTAAAAGGAATAAAAGGATACGAGATATTCCAATGATTAGGTCTCTACACAGTTTCATTTCATAAACTCGCAATATGTGCACTGAGGTTCTACATATGGGAAAGAAGTCATTAGAATGGAGAGCTTTTCAAATTATATGAATGGATTTAGTATTCTAGAAATGATACATTTCCTATTCAGTTCCACCTGAAATGATTAAATCTGCCAGCAGTGGCACTGCAAGATATTCACTAGCCTTAAGGCCAGGCCCTGAACTAGTTCTAAGAGCTAACAAGTTTGGTATATTTGGAATAGGCTATATCCATTTTCCTCATAAATAACTTATATTCACGTACAGAAAAAGTAAAAGCAGAGGACAAAATTAATCTGCGAATAAATGCCACACATTACACCAAAACTTCTGCTGACATTTTAGTTTCATAGGTTAAATGAAGGTTATGCTATTCTACCACTTTTCTGGATCCACTCATAAACTAGCCGAGCCTACCCCGAAAACCTTTGGCAGCAAGAGTAATAAGCAGTATATCATGTTGAGGCATACATAAGCAGCTACAGGAGCCAATCAACAAATGGTTCATTCCTGAAGCAGATGTTGCTGCCTGGAAGATATTCTGATCTTTGTTTTTTAAGAAACCAGATCACTAAACTTGCAAAGAAATTTGCAAGAGATAATTCATGGGATAATGGAGATAATTGATGACTGTTCTGGGGCCATTAAACCCTTTTCATTTACTACACTATAGGCAAGATTTTAACTCCTCTTCAGATGTATAAAGCCTATTCACCGACACACTGAGTCACTAATTGCCTTTAAAGTTTCATTAAAAACAGATGCCATGCTAAAGAGCAAATATTAGTCACACTCTGATCAAGGTGCAGCTAGACATTCTGAGCATGTACTGATAACATAGCTAATGATGTAGAAAACAGCTGCTAATGCAGTGATTGCATTCTCCACTGTACAATTACAATTAATATTGATAAACTTAAAGTGCCTAGTGGAAATGCATCATGTTGGCTGGATAATCAGAATACTGATGGAGGGAAAAAAAAAAAAAAAAAAAAAAAAGAAGGATTATGATGAGACAAAAGATGGATCCAAGCATGAACCATTGCCATTGAGTTTGTTTTCTTCTTTCTTGTTTCTAATTAATAGTGATAAAACTGGTGCCTGGCAGAGGCACATTCATGTGCACATGCTATTTAAAATTTGCTAAATATTTCAAGTTAAGCAACATTCTACACAAACTAATAATAATAAGTAGCAGGATGCAAGACCTGGCATAATCAGGACTTCTGGTGTTGCACTGTCATGTATTTTGCTTTATCTAGCTCACTTTGTTTAATTAAATATTTCAAGCAATGTAGTCCCAGTAGTCTAATTGCTTCTGCTGAACATAGGCTTTCTAGAATTATTTTATGCAAGAAAGCTTATGGCCTTAACCCATTTGTCATAGACATCTTTTATAGTAGTTTGTTTTGGTGCAACTAGTTGATTCAGCTAGTTATTCACAAGTTACAAGGAGACAAGAAAAGAGCCATATCAGCTACCATGGAGGGATAACAATGGTACGGTTCCTCAGAAGGATTGCGATAGGACCTGGAGAACAGATACAAGCACAGACGGAGTCTAAGCACTTGCCTGTATTTGAAAAGAGACAAGCAACTGTTGTTCCTGAACAATTTTTTCTTAGTCTTTTGCCTTCTTCCCATGTTACTGAATACACTTTGTGACTGGTTCAAGCTAGAATGGAATAAAACAATTTTCTCTTGGAATGAAAGCCTCAGCAGGCAAACAAATCACTAAAGAACAATCTAAAACAAAACTTTACAGGATATCATTCCACAGTAACTGCCTGTGCTTTTCCTCCGTGGTAAACACACGGAAACTTTCTCCATTTACTAAATAGTAAAAGCACATGCACCACTGATTATGGAGTACAGGAAATACTCTAGACAGTCTCAGTGTAGTTTATCCAGTGACAGCTCATGTATGGGCATATCTGAAGTATGTGTAGAATTATTCAGGAGTAACTAATACATATATAGGCAGTATAGACAAGCTGCTAGAGAAACATGCATATGCACCACTGTCTTCTCCAGCCCCTGGAAACAGCTTATTTATAAAGAAGCCTGGTGAATGATAGAACATGTGAAGCATCACTTATGTCTGCTTAGACGAGTGTCTGCCTCATTTTCTTTGATCTGCCCAACATATGTTATAAATGTTATGTCAAGAGTTGTGCAACTGTGTAGCCTTGGTGTGTTCTCTGGACAAGCCATAATTTGGTTTCAAAAGGAAAATTGTTTTAGCATGAATTGTAGGCCTATGAAAACACATAGATTTCTCAATGTTGTTCTTTATTTTGAGATGACATTTTAAAAATAAATTTTAGAAGAGTGTATTAGGAGACGCTGTTACAGGCAAACCCTTGAATTCTAGCTCTCTAGATCTCATTCAAATTATCAGTGGTCCACTAGTTTCTTCAGATCTCCTCCACTTGCCTTTTCATGATGGAAACACTCAAAACCCAAAGAAAAACTTGTTCCCCTATCTGCATCTCAGCTTTCCACTACTTTCATACCTCTCTTCAGATACAGAAGAAAATAGTGACTTTATTTCTCCAAGTGCTGCAGTACTATAAGGGTTCTAGTGGTTTTGTTTCACGCTTTTCCACATCTCTCTGTGATTAGTCTTCTGAAACATTTCGTTTTCTATCCCAAGGTAATAAGAACTTTGAAGATGTCAAGGCTGACAAATATTTTAAAATTTATCTGGATTTAGGACTTTTAACACATTATGGATTGCTGAGTATTGAGCCATAGTAATTTTTAGCAAGAAGTGTTGATGCCTTTGCTGAGTATGGAAAGTGTGTTGCAACATATAAAATCTTGTTTTCGCAACAGTTAGATTTAACTCCCTGTCTCCTAGTAAATTAATTTGTAGTATATCGTTTTAAATTAGCATTGTTTATTTTGGTAAAAGAAATAGTGTCCTTCCAAATACAATTAGAGAATCTAAGTGTTAACTTTCTCGTTTGGATAGTTTGCCATAAAAACGTTTGTCTCCTTCGTCCATAATGTTATCTGTTAATGACCCAGGCAGAACCTGTCTTCATTTTGTTTTAAATACAGATTTGGGAGAATGGGGAAATGAGGACGCCTTAGACCTCTCTCCTCTTTCTCATCAGCACCAGCTAGCACAGAGTAAACTCTGTGTGATGCAAGGGCAGTGCACTGTTTTAGCCAGACTAAGGCTAAGCCTGTTGCAAAACGGTCAACTAATCTTGTTGAGTCAGTCCATAAAGGTTTGCTTAAACAGTGCTGACAAACATGCTGGAGTTTTTTGACATGTGTTTTACCTGTCAAACTCATCTTGTTCATGAGACTCCCATAGAGAGATCTCAAGTTCAACTGACCTGTGGACATTTATGAAAATACAAAGTCAGGATAAAATAAATCTAATGCAAAAGTTATTTTCAAAGACTGTTAATTTCTTTTAAACAATTCTTTGACTGCTGAGAAAGGAATATTTACTACTGCCTTATTCTGTAGCTATTACTTATACATAATCAAGGAAAACTTTGTCCTAATAAATACACAGGATGCAATCCTACCTTCATCTGTTTTTTTAATTGCTTGAAATGGGATGTATTGTAAAAAGGATCATGTGTTTGATCTTCTACCAGCATTCTTACGTTTGTTAATGAAACAGCTTTTCAGTGCATTTTTTACTCTTATTCAGTAATGGTTCTCCAACAGTGGCCTTGGTAGTTTATGTCGCTTATTTGTTTTGTTCCCTCTCAGTTTCTGGCAGTCACAGACTCATTGACCTGGAAGCTGCATCTGGATGATTGCTTTTAACAGCTCCTGCTAGACACATCCTCCATCAGCTTACCTAATCCTTTTTTGAACCCATTTATACTCTTGGTCTCCACCATATCCTGTGGCAATGAGTTCCACAACATAATTATGTGCTGCAGGAGAAAGTACTTCCTTTTGTTTTGTTTTAAACATGCTGCCTGTTCATTTCATTATGTACAAAGCCCCGTCCCTCTTCTTTTGAAAGGGTTACATTGTCAAAGCAGTGGGTAGATTGACAAAGCTTTGAAGGTTCAACAAGCACAAAGAATTCAGGTTCCAATACAAGAAATATCCAGACTCGTCTGAATCCCAAGCAGAGCTTTAAGTTTCTCATCGGCTTTCTAATACTGTTAAGGTGTAGGCTCCATGAATTTTTAACAAAGCCCTCACTTAAAGAGCTTTCTTCAAATTCTCTCTCTACATCTCCTCCTGTCTGGCCTCACTCACTCTGTCACATATCCCCAGAAGTCCAAGTCCTCTGTTCATATTAGCATGTCATGCACAGTTGTTCTCTTCTTTCAAATCCTTGACTTCAAAATAATAATATATGAAGAGAAAGATGACCTGAAATTCTGATGAAATTAATGTTGCTTCCTCCTTGCCTGGACAAGGCTTGTAATATTCCTAGAAGAAAAGCAAACTCTCAGCCCTGCGTAACAGCACAGTGCAGTGCCCATCTTTCTGGCCGTAATAACATTCAAGGAAAGCTTCATCGGCCACAGTGAAAGAGAACTGACTACACATGTGATAGTCATAAATGCAAATATTTGTGAGTTAGCTGTGAGGGATTTATCCACGATGCGTTACGATCTCCCTACGGTCAAGCACTGTGAGGATGGTAGAGGCCAGCTGAGGGGAGGCCAGCTCCATTGGTGCCCTGTGGGAACGCCGTAGGAGAGGGACGGCATGCCCCATGCTTCATGCAGCTCATTCATTGCCTGACACTAAGCACTTGTCATTTGCGCTTCTCCAGGGTTTTGTCTGGGTCCCTTTGCTCATCTCGGTTGCATTTCACGTTCATAACTCACAAAGTGAAGAGAAAACCACAAGAGAAAGTTTCTCTGTTTCAGAAACAAACTGTTTCTGTTCAGTACAAACATAACTCTGAAACGTCATAGCACAAGCACTTTTTTATACATATATTTTGGTGTCAACGCATTAGCAGCAACACATACATTGCTTTAATTAATATTCATTTTACCCTATACGAACTGATCACCTCCATTGCTCCAGGGATACTAACTGATAAAACTGACTAAGAAAAAATATTATTTATCATTGTGAACAACAAAATGACTTCCTCAAGAAGTCAATATTCATTAGAATTTTTGAAAATATGAACCTAACACAAGCTCTACAGCTGTTACTTTATGGGTCTGTAACATGTTACACTATTACTTGTGCATATGGCTTGTAAGAGAATGTGCACAGAAAGGAAGTTACATCTGTGGTTAGAAATCAGTGTATAAACTAATAACTACAAGCTTTTCTGTGAACTGGTATAGGTCTAGGACAAAAAAACCAGCAAGTTCTTCATCCTACGGGTGCCCACTGAAGTGTGCACCAAAACTTGAACAGAATTGGTTGAGAAGTTTCTACCTTGGAAGGGAAGTGTTCTAAACTGACTGGTTTGATGGAGGAATTTATTCAGTTTTACAGTTAGCTTTCTGTTAAAATATTCTGATCTACTTTGTTTTGGATAGCACAAATCAAAAACAGAAATTCAATGCAAATTTGAAGCAATTCAGATTCAATAATTTCAAGGCATTTCAAAATCATACTGCATCAGTCTGTGATGCTATATATCTTGAGAATCTCTTGGAGGCATCACTTTGAGCCTTCCTCTTAATTTAAAGTTTGAGCATTTTAATTTAAGAGTTTATTAAAGGTATCTTGTCTTCATCATGTTCATTGATCACTGGAACTAAACAGAGGCTGAAAGTATCTCCTCCAAAGAAACAGACCTTCTTAGTTTTTTCTCTCACAAATTCTAAGCTTTCAGCTTCTAACTGTTCAGTTCTAACTATTCTCATCACTCACTGTTCCTCAAGACAGATGAAATCTGAGCCTCTAAATAGACACAAGAAAAAGAATCTCCACCTCCTCTATGGCTTAAGCCCCATATTGCTCAAGTCATCTTTAAAAAAACTTTGGAATAGTATATTCCTAGGAGGCATCTTTAAAAGCAATCGTTCATTAAAAGCACTCCTTCTCAAAATTCCTAAGTTTTCTTTGTACCCTTGGAGAAGGGTTTCTGGAAGAAACACTGCCTGACCCATGATTCTCAAAGAAGTGGCTTCCTTCAGCAACAGGGCTAAACATCCCTTCCTCAGTAGGTCAAGGCTCAAGAGGAAGAATCATTTTGTAACCAGTAAAAGGGAAATTGAAGTTTAGCTGTCAGCTCTGACAAATATATCACATGTTTAGTCCATTACATTACTTATTCTCTCCCTGACTCAGCTTGCTCTTCTAAAAAATCAAGATATTCCTAATTAACTCCTTCATATTGCAGAAGTAAGGTGAAATTCATTGGTATTTCTCAAAAGTTCAGATGCTTTGGCGAGACACATCATTTGGAAAATGTAAGTTGTGTTGATCAAGTTCTGTCTGGTTAGTATCTGGAATCTTGCAGTTATTTACCTCTGTTTTGATTTATATTCCACTGCCAAGAGGCATAAGAAGCTTACTCATCTTACAACCCCTTAGGAGAACGGACCATAAGGGCAGCCTGATTCCTTTCTGCAGGATGTAGTCAGCATCCTTTTGTACCCTATTGTAGAAAAAGCCTGCACTTTTTAATATTAAGGGATACAAGATGTTTGGGTTATTTGCATAATATACAATTTAATAATACATCAAGGACTTATTACTGCACAAGGGGAGAGCAAAAGTGAGACCCACCCACTCAGAAACAACATGTCTAATTTAAACATTTTTCTGCTCAGTTCATTTACCCAAACCAGCGACAGGCACTGTATCAACTAAACAAACTAAATCACTGAGGACCAAGCCCTGGGCTTAAACACTATCTGCCACTTTTAAAGGCATGTATTGTGTGCTGAAAGGTCTACAGATGCTTTTTAGAAAGCCCTGCCAGAAATGCACAAAGCTGTTTTGTTAACCCTGAAACAATTCAACCAAGCTGGATTTAAATGTATAGAATGTACATTGTTTCTTTCCATTGCCTGTATAGGGAGGCACAAGTGATGAACAACAGCTGAACTGTGTTTGGGCCTCTGTCTGGGGTATTCTTTGGTGGCAGAGTTACTAGAGAGCACTGGCATAGCTCTAGTGTTTGCATCAGTCAGTGCTCCGCAGTCGCAGGCTACCTGCAGAAGCTGGTCCGGCTGTCTCTAGCTCTGCTGCTTTCGCCTTTTCTTTCCTCCGCAGGTAGCCTGCTGGCTCTGATCACCTCCTGCCTCCCTCAAACCCAGCCAGCTGCTGCAAGCTTTCCTATTCAGCAGAAACACGCCAGGATTCAGTTCTCTCTCTCACTCACCTTAATGCCTTTGAACCAACTACGTTGCTTCCATTAAGACCAGCAATTTATCTTACCTATAGCACAACTAGCTTTTTAATTACATCAAAGCAAAGCTGACAGAAATGCCCCACATTTGCAACAACGAAGTTTCATAGAGAGAACTGTCCCTTTCCCTCCCCCTACTGTCCTCTTTCAGCAGAAAAACAGGTGCTTCACTCAGAAATTGAAAACTCTGGAAAGACCATAACAAACTCAAGCAAACTGACACATACCAGGATATGTGTTATAAGGTCTCTCAGGCACAAGCAATATTGAAAAAGCATTTATTTATGATGGGGATAAGAGCAAGCCCGTGTAAGCATCTCACCTACTACTACTACTACTATAAGTAGAACTAACTTGCATGGATGCAGTCTTTCAGGTTATTGCTTTGCATGTGGGGAACAGCAAAATTAAATCTTTTAGATTCTCTCATACTCTAAAGGCCAGCAGAGCTATAGGGTTTGTCATTGTGAGACAGGTATATATGGACTCATTTGCAGAATAAAATATTTCTCCTCTTTGTTCTTCTATGGAGCCTTTCATTATAAACATTAATTATAGTAATGAATGTTTGCAAGCCGAGATGTTAATTATTTATCCAGCTGGGGAAACTGAGGCATGGAGGGTCAGATGGATCTATTTATTCCAGTGGAAGAACATCATAAATGAGTTCAACTTAGAGTCACAATTAGGCCAAAGCTGTAAGTGAATCACTGGAAGAGCAAGAAGTTAAGCGTGGAGGACCACCCATGTTCTTCACGGTTTAACACTAGCTTGCTCTCTGAAGTAAGAACTATCCAGTATTTGTAAAAGAAAATATCTTCCCAAGAGACTTTAGCAACAACCACAAAATCTTAAGCTGGTCCTTTGCCGCTCGTTTCATGCTCAGAAGCAGTTGTTCAGAGCCAAGAATATGCTATCTGAACATAAAGCTACACAATTTCATTTTTAGAGAGTTGACAAAGATATCACATCACTTATTAGAAATACTTTACAAAAACTTAATAGCCACAATTCTTACTCCAAGTTCTTGGCATAAGCAAGCTGCAGTAATCTGGGATATCATTCTCTTTCCTAGTCTCAGTCTAAAGCTTATATCAACTCAGAGGTTTGATGTTTGGAGCTTAACCCCCATTTGCTTTTTTCATTATTTTTTATTTTTAATTCATCTTTCTCCATTCTGAAAAAAAAAAACAAAATAACTTTCCCTGCTACAATTCCAGTGAACCAAAAAGTTAACCAGAATCTTATCATGAGACTAGCTTTCTATACCACAGAAATCTGACTAAGCACACATGTTTATTATTACCAGTTGCTGTTTTCTCTCTTATGACAATAGGAGCTTATGATAATCCAGAATGGAACATGTAAAACAGTGCTTAGGAAAGAGGAATGATGTATATGTGATCCTTCAGATCTATGTGGATCAACACTAGCAAAACTCTATTTAGGTGTTAGGTGTTGCCTACAACAAGAAGATATTGTTCCTTTTAGCGCTGCCCAGGGCAGACACTGCCTTTGTTTCTGTATAGCATCATACTCAAAATTTTCATCTCTGTATATGGATGAGTCCTTAATATGTAGGCTGTGCCGGACAGTGAAAAGAATGATAGACTGTCAAACTGTAATAGTTATTTTTCCTTAAATGCATTCTTCCTTTTGATACTTTCAGAAAGTCTGGTTCTATAATCTTGATATGGGGAGGTGACCAAGTTTCTTGCATAATGACCAAAGAGCTAATGCAGCTTGTGTAGTAAAGATTAATATCTAATGAAGTTAATTTTTGTATATGATCTGTACTTTCATGCACCTTCTTTGACTTTACCTTTGTGAAGTTGTGTGGTAAGCCTACTGATAAAGTAGCAAATAACCCCTGTAATTACATACAATGCTTTGAGAGTCGTCTGCTGCACAAGTCTGAGGATGAATGACTACATGCAGCTAAAGAGTGCTAATTGCCAGGGTATTAGGTTTGAAGTTCCTGCTAGTTATTAGAAATCAAAGTTAAGGAAAAAGAAATGAGGCTCAAAGTTAAGCCAAGGATTTTTTTGTGTTAACTAGCAACAGTACTCATTAGCTAAGACACACACACACACACACACACACACACACACAAATTTGTTGCCAGGCATTTACAACATGTCTCTTAACCGAATTTCACATTCTGTAACAGTCTATTCAGTCTACAACAACATACAAATGTTGATGAACATGAACCGAATAACAGGTGTTCTCATTTTTACAGGTGGGGAAAACTGAGGTACAGTTGTTCCTAATGTGCTAAAGGACATTTAACAAATCTCCATCAGAGATGGAAACGGAACCCACTTGTGTGTCTCCCCCAGAAAATCATGAAAGAGTGAGGCCTGCCCATGTCTGATGGGCACGAGCTGTACTGGACCATACCAGGCCCAGACATTGTGCTTTGAGGGATACAAAGTTTCTGGACTCTTTTGACATTGACTGTGCAGGTATTTGACTTTACCATTGTCCATGGTAATGGTAATACCATGGTCCAGTACCATTTCTTCTCCCATGATGCATGCAGTTTTATTCCCTACCTCATGGGGTGTCAGGGGTGACTTGAAATTTTAGTTTTGCTCAATCTTTGCATTTAATAAGACTATATTTTGAAACCGTAGCTGATCCCTACACAATGAAAGAAATCTTGCACTTTAAATTCTATACATAGATAAGCCACACCACGGTATTTTCTACACAGTAAGTATGTTTATACACAGCTTTGCAATTGTTTTAGCAACAAGCCTTGAATCCCATGAATTGCTATATATTACTGTTCTACAGACCACCTGGGTGGGGGAAAGTAATGTAGTTACTTTGTAGTTTTGAAGTGACTGGAAATTACTTTTGAAGGAGCTATTCAAAGTTGGGTTGACTTTTCAATCCTCTGCCTGGGGACAAGAACATTTCTGTACCTTTTTTTTTTTTTTTTTTTTTTTTTTTGACTGCCTCTAAGGAATTTAGTCTTTAAACAGCCCAACTATGAGGATTCCTGCTGACAGCTCTTTTTCTTGAAGTAGACTTAATTTCCTGCCCTTCTCTGCCTTTGCTACAATGGGGGAGGGTAGCTGGTGCTTTACAGAAGTCACCAACAACAAAGAGAGACATGAATGCTAATTTTGCCAGTTCTCAGAGTTGGTCGAAGAAGGCGTTTTAAATAGGCTAGATGTCACTCTCATGCTGCTACTCAAAGGAATTAATGGTCAGATTAAATTTGCGAATATAAATTACAGGATTTCTAGCTTCGCTTCACCATCATCCCTATCAAATTACTTTTGGTGCAGATTCAATGCCAGATGGCTCCTCAGATGCATCAGATGTCCATGCAGAAAATTCATTTCAGGGTCACTTCTTTGTTTTGTTTCCTTGAAGACCCTATGGATTCCTGCTCCCCATGGAGAAGGATTTTATTGAGCTCTTGGGAAAGGGAATGCTGTTTAGAGGAGACTGCTGAAAGATCAGATCTCTGAAGAGCACGCTGCAAACTGAGCCAAACTAGATATGCAACATGCAAGAATGTGAAAAAATAGTGTTCCAATTTACATTCCTTTAAATGGGTTTAATGTTAATGAAACTCAATCAAGACTTAAGAACATGACAGTAATTTGCACTAAAGTTCTTTTAGCATTGCTAGAAAGGTGTAGAGGGGTCATATGGCTTTAGCTTGATGTTAAAATTTAAATAATTTATTTAGTTATAGCAGGGTAAATGTCTGTGTGAATATTTACACGTGCTGGCTAAAGTTGCCCATAGAAGTTTAGCTTGTGCTCATAAAAAGAAAGTAATGATGTAAGCTAAACTGATATAAAAGGTTTAAATTGCATTAAGAGTGTTCATTCAGGGATTTGTATAGTTTAAATAAATCATTTAAATTTCTGAACTGTGTGTTTAGATCAAACATTAGCATAAAGAAAAAAATGGGTATAAAATTTGTTATTCTGGCATCTGACTATGGGGGCCTCAGTCTAGGAGTAAATGGAAAGGGTAGTTTCTAAAATCAGCTAATGTTGTTATCCATAAATATTATCCGTCTAACTTTGAAGTGATTAACATGAGCACTGATATTGCACTTCTCTGTCCTGCCCTATAATGGCTTTAGATCTTTAGAGTTAGAGCAGCATCTTTCTGTTTGCATATTTGTGAGCATCCACATGCAAAGGCCTGCAAAAACACACTAGTCATTAAAGGACCATTAGATCAAGAAGTCAGAATTTGGAAGCTGCCTAGAGCAGGAAGATTTAAATAACAGCAACAAGCATGTGGGAGACTTCAGGAGATTAAAGGATTCTGGAGTAATTCCAAGCAGTAAATCTTTTCTGCATATACTGTAGTGAGTTTGATATTGTCTGGAGCACACTGGAAGTCAATGTGCCAGCATCAGTATTAGAATTCAGAATGAGATTTAGCCAAAAGGCTGGAAACTATCCTTAAAATTTGCTTTCTGATCAAATTGGATTTACACCTACTAAGTCTACTTAAGCCAGAAGCTTTGCTGGCAATTTTGAAAATTGTAGTTAAGTAAATTTTAATTATCTCCTGTTTCACTTTAAAATCATTTTTTTTAGAAAAGCCACGCAATCTAAGTTATATTTATATTTGCTATGGGATGTGGCTATTATTAAAGAATGGGCAACTAAATCTGATTTCAGGAAAGAGATATACACATGCAAATAAGAGAAAAGAATACCAGCATTTTACTATTTATATTATTCTACAATTAGCTGTCCTAATGACTGCCTTGGTATTGCATTCATTTTTATTTCCATTAAAAGTATCAAAAGAAGATAGCATTGAAATTTCCTCACTAAATATTCATTTAGCCCCTACTGTCTTTAAAAACCAGAATTTCTACTTAAACAAGAAACTTTAAAAAAAAACTGTGAAAGGAACATTATTCATAACACGTAAAATGATTTCCCCTGATGAGCTGATACTCTATGTATGTCCCATTAGGAATAACACTGCACCAAGGATGCAGGCGCCATGTCTACAGAAGGGATATTAAAAAATAAAATCCTGCTGTCAGCAACTTCAGGAGGCCTGATATAGGCAAGATACTGTGACACCATTTTAAATGCTGTGTAATTAGGCTTGTCCTCAGCAGGATTCAATCAACAGGACGCTTCCAGTCTGCCGGCTGTTACTATGCCTTCTAATATTAACACTAAAAGAGCTGAACTGGTTTTAGCAGTAGCAGGCAGGACATTAGAATGAAGTCACGTCTCTCTTTACACTTGTCCCCCTCTTAAAAGGCCTTTGCTCTGACCAGACTGCAATTGGCACATAAAAAACCCTATGAAACAAGAGAAATTCATTATAATTGAGAATTAGAGGTTTATCGATATTCATGCATTAGTTGCATTATTCTTCATGTACAGTATCTAACATAATGCCTCTTCTGGAACCACTATTTTGTGCTGTGAAAGCACATTAACAATAATGCAGACTGTGCTATAAACCTATAAAACTGACTGCAAAGCAAAAGTCCTCCAGAAAAGTAGCCTTAGAGCATTGAGTTAATATAATAAGTCACAGTAGCTTGTCATATGGATTTTTTAGTGATAAAAGGCTAGCCTTTCAAAATAAAAGTTATAACCATTTTAATCATAGAAGTATTAAAAAAAAAAAACTAAAACATTTAAATTTCTCCTTATTTTCTTCTTCTTGCTCCCTTACGCGCTTTTATATGATTTTAGTTAAGGATTGAAGTATACATGATCAATTGCTGGAAGTCACTATATATTTGGAATTCTATATATAGATAGAAGCTGGTGTTCTACTTACACCACAGCTCCTGAAAAGGATACTGCCTGGATTTGAACCAAATGGGACACGGCATACTCTAAACAGGGTGTTTGAAGCTGGTTAAAATCCAGCTTGTTTTGGTGTTTTGGGTGGCTTTTTTTTTTTTTTTTTTTTTTTTTTCCATAGCTAGTTTCAGAAATTCTGCCAGTATAGTTATCTGGACCTAAATTAATCAAGTTATGTAAATTAAAGTGGAGAGAGAAACCTGAAATAAAAACACAGTACACAGTGCTGAGATTATAGCTCAACAGCTTCATTTTGTTAGTATTCAGTCACCCCTGAATCAAATGCCAAATTCTTCAGAGAGCATGTGTGAGTCAGGCATCTGAAATTAGCATTAGACAAAAAGGATGCTTGCACCATAATGCAATGTGTAAAGAACGCTACCAGACACGCTGAGGAACTTGCAGTGCTGACGCTGAACAGGATACAGATCAGCAAAGCTAAAGGAGATCCTTAGACAGACGCATTGACATCACGGGGAATTTTGCATATATGTCACAGGGGACAATCCAGTCAATTCTGAGTTTCTCCTCTACTGAAATTTAAGGAGTTGTTTCCAGTATCTAAGATTAGAAGTCTGCCTCACTCAGTGTCACCCACTGAATACTCTCATTTCTCTGTCCTGCCAGAAGTGGCCATCATTGCATTTTGCTCCGCTCTGCTTCAGATGTCCAGCAAGGAGACTGGTGTAAAGTCCCAGGAGTAGCTACCAAAGGGGCAGAAGGATCTGACAAACCTTGTGTAGCTACTGCCATGGAAAAGGAGGAGGAAAGGGGCAGAGCCTTTAAGAGATAAGCAGAATGTCTTGCCTTGGCCCAATCTCCGTGGTGCTGCTGAGGAAGCAGCAGGGGTGGCACTAGGAGGCTCTTGGCAGTTTGCCACCCAGTCTTTTCCAATTAGAAGTCATTGGTTTCGAAGACCATTCAAGATCAAACTAAGAAATAAGGACTGGTGTGTCTCCTGTGCCATAGTTTATAAAGTGACTGTGAGAAACCTTGAAAGTTCATGGACTACAAAACTGTCCAGCTGTGTATTTCCCTCTTCCCAGGAAGTCAGTCATGCAGCTGCCTCACTGTCTACAATGAAGAGGCACTTAAGTGTTGGGCTTTTCTCCTAAATTAATCTGGATAGGAATAAGGTGAGGCCATCCAAAAAACAAAAGCTCTTTAAGAACAGACAGAAGCACCAGCTTGTTTTTGAATCTGCCTTCCAGCTACTTAGCGCACAGCCTCCACTGGTCATTGGTCCATTGGTCCCAGTCACCATTATACACAAACACCCAAATAAAAATGCAAGGAACTGAAGAGTCTTTTTACTGCCCTGACAAGCCATCCTTTGCCCCCATGAAGAACATTTAATTCATATGGAATGAAAGCAGTACAGAGACCACAGCTGATTTCCCAAAGAAATTCAAGAACAAAGCAGAAAGAAGATCTATGTCCAATTCTAACTCTGTCTAGTTTTTCCCTAATTACCTTTAAAGGTAACTACAATGAGGCTATTTTGAGGATAAACAAATAAGCACCACCATCAAAGCTTTTAGGAGTGTCACAGCTAGAACAGAGGTGACACTTGAAAACTTTTGGCAGACGATCCTGTTTCTGGACAAGATGACTTCTCTGAGAAAGGCAGACAAAAAAAGCAGGCTTATTTCCAATAAAAGAGCCCAAATACAGTGGGTAAGGTTTTCCATAGGCACTTACAGTGATAAAGGGATAGGCCCCCAAAGCAGGCATAAACCTCACACTGCACCCATGTTCCTGTGAACTGTTTGCTGTTGGAATAGTGAAAATGGGAAGAGATTGGTCTTAGGGGTCAGGCACTACACAAGGCTCAGCAGCCTAGATTCATGCTATGACATTCTTGTCTAAGTTTGTCCAGGATGAACAAGGTCTCGTAACATGAGCCTAATACTTACAAGGTACAGAGAACAAAATCAGCTAATGATTATGAGATGTAATCATGGTGAACACACTATGAAATAGGATAAAGTCAGACTCCAGGTGTAAAAAAATAATTTACAGTCAAAAGAATTACTTCTGGTATTAGTGCAGAGGTTGGAACTTAAAGTGAACATGAAAATGAACTGTTAAGAGATGACAGAGTAGACTGCCAAAAAATGTCTAAGTGACTTTTGAAAATGTAACCTGAAGCTTCTGGAAATACTAACATCGGGTTCTAGCATCTGAAAGGATGCTAACCCTCATAACCTTCAGAAGCCCTCTCACCTTCACTGTGAGTGCCCAGGCAGCCCTCACAGGCTAGACACTTCAGAACATAAGAAGGCGTAATTCCACTGTCTTTAATAAACCCACATGGATCTGTATCAAATTTTGGATCTGATCATTAATTTTACTCATGTCCTTAAACGTACTTTCAGTATTTGCCAAGCTAAGACTTCCGTTAGTACCCTTGTTAACAAGAAACATCTGTTAACAAATGGCTACAGATAACTGTTCATGCATGTGGATAAATCTACTAAAGCAGACTTCTCTCTTGAATTGCCTGTTTTAAAACCATAATTAAAAACCCAATGGTCAGTTCCAACTCTACTTTCTTGCTGGATACAGTTTTTGCTATATGTATCCCTACACATTAAATACATTGCATATTCCAAACTTACTTTGTCTGAAGAAAAAGAATCGTTTTATGAGCACTGTAACTAACAAAGCCAGGTTGCCCTCACATTTGCATCTCTTGCTTGATTGACTTTGATGTGGAAAGGAAGCAAGAGCTCCATTTAAAATTTGGTCTTTAATTAGCAAATTTGTAAAGTCTCTTTTTAGCATGCATTCTCCAGAAATGAAAGAATGTATTAAAGGTACAAGTTGATACTACAGCTCTACCTTTAACTACTGCACTAAAAGGCTTCACTACTTGCCTATTTTCATAGACCTTGTAGGAACTGTGCAACATCTACCCTCCTGTAACTGAAGCTGGCTAAAGGAAGCAAAAGTTACACTGAGACCTCAACATGTATGATCACTCTGTCCATGCTTCATTTTCTAAAAAACAGCTCAGTACTTGCAACTTTTGTTATCAGCCTCTTCTGCATTCCTACACAGATACGAGCAAGATACCTATCTGCCAGTAAGTTCCTCATACACCTGCCTATTATCTGACCTATAGAGTGATTTTCCAGTCTAACAGGCTTGTCAGAGAATGAAAGAATGAAAGCCAAACTGCAAGTTAATGTCTTGAGTTCTGTCTGACCAGTGTTGTTTTCCTTTCCTAGTGTCTCTGGCTTCATTTGCATTAATATTGGACTGATGCATTCAAACAACTTAAAGCCAGAGGAGACTGAAACTATCCAGTCTGACTTCTAGGTCACTCCATTTCATCCAGTTATTCCTCTGCTGAAGGGAATTTATTCCAAATTACCTATGTTCCAAAAAGTAATCCCATCATCATTTGAAGATTTCAGGAGATGCAGAATGCTAACAGAGTAGTTCTGGATGTTTTATTTCAGTAATTCTTCACCTCACTGTTTATCCATATGTGATATATTGCTTCAGGTTATGATTTTGTTCATGAGATTAAAGAATCCTTCAGGACTTTCCTCAGGTGGCAGTACTTCTTCATTATAACCAAGCAGCCACTTGGTGATGATAAACCATTAGTGCATTGAACAGTACTCAGACATGCTGCTGAGTTGCCCACAGGTAAACAACTATCTCCTTCATTACAGCTTAGGCTAGTATTTGGATGAGCTGTGAGCCAATGCTCAGGATTCAGCTACATGCCCTCACCTGTCTGTAGCTATATTTGCTACCTGAAGAGGTTATTTCCTCTAACTGCTTCTAACCATACCACCACGCTTCATTATGCACTACTAACCCTGTCAAAATTAACCATATTCATTTCAGTGGTATGAATAGTACCTTTTTTTAACCCATACCATTTTGACTAGAATGGGTTAGGAAAGACTAACAGGACTAGAGGAAGGATTGCCAAAGCCCAACAACTCTGGCTGTCCTAGTGGGTAATGACTAGCTGAGTACAGGCTCGCAGAGAGGACTTCTTCAACCAGTGCAGCTGCAGCCAGAGAAGGGGGAGCATAAGCCCATTGATGATTACTGGCACTCTGCTAAGAAACAGTTAAACTCTAGCAACTCAGCATATCCATGTCTCACTTACACTCTTCTTTCACTAGTCCACAAAATAATTCTTGAGACTTCTCTGCATCTGCATGCGAAAACAACAGTTGTTGAATCTGACATATGCCATATATGGAGTAAAAATATGCCTCTACTATTTCTTATCATTCCCTGGTTTGTAACTCTAAAGATTGCATTAGCCTTTTATTCTGCAGCACCACACTGGGAGCTCATAATGATCTGCTTGTCCATTATGACCCCTAAATCTTTCTCTGTCACTGTTGGTACGCTGAGATCAGCATCTTCCCCAGCACTCAGTATACAGCTTTGGCTACCCTTGGGGCTCTTCACAGGCATGGGTATGGCTGATTCTATAAGCATGCTTATTTCATATTCTCTCACTGTCCAGAAAATTCTTAATTATCGGTCATTGCTTAGCTTCTGTTCTCCTGCTCTTCCAAGAAAACTTCAAAATCATTGTTAAAGCTCCATCCTATCCAGCAAGTGAAATCAATTTGACCCAGTAACTTTGTTTTAAAGAAAACAGGATTGCACATTCTTGCTTCATTGTATTTATAGAGACAGTTGAAATTTTAAGTGATAAACTTTGAAATGAAACCTATACTTTGTGGATAAATGGTCAAATTCACATTTGCCTCAGTTACTCATTTCACTTGGCTTTGCCTCTAAACCTCATCTCTCCCAGACAGTCAACAAGTGTCAGCAAACATCCAACCCATCAGCCACTGCTACTTAATTACAAGTAATAAAACTGTCTCTAATACATGACTGTTAATGCTCCACTGACCAGACTAAACCAGAATGTCTAACTGTCAGCCATGAAATCCGCACATGACAGCAAAAAACAATTTTCCCAAATCAGTTCACTTTGTGTTGCACATGTTTTCATGGGATTGGTGCCAAATAAAGCCTTAACAGAGCTGAGTGATTAGTATATCATGGGGGAAGGAAGCCTCATCCTGTGGTTAAAGCACAGCACTGGCAATCAGGTGGCCTTCCTACTGCTGAGAAAGATTCCCTGCCAGACAGTGAACAACTACAGGGGCCTCTGTTTCCCACATTTGTAAGTGAGGAAAAAAAAATTCCTTCTTTGAAGGCCTAAATTTAGTAAGTGTTTATTTTAACTGTAGTTATTAATAATAGCAGTTAGACAACTATGTGTGTTATGACAACTCATTCAAAACTCTTCTTTGGAGCTGTTTGCATGCGGCGCTCCCCAGCTGCGCGAGGGCAGGCTGCTGTGTGCAGAGGGCCGGGCCAGGCCGGGCGCCCTGCCGGGGTGGCTGCAAGGGCTGTCCAGGAAAAGAGCGAGCCTGCAGCGTGGGCTCAGGCTCTTCCTGGGGCTCAAGGCCCCTCTGAGTTTAGAAACACCTGCAGTACCACATGGTTAACACATGACTGCTGCAGACTGGTAGTTTTGCAAGCTGCTTTAGCGTAACAGAAATAGGATTTCTGAAGAGTCACTTACTTTGTAAGATGTTTACCCTTGTCCCTTCAGCAATTGCCTAAAAAGAAATCTTTTAGAAATAAGAATCTTGGTATGAAACATCTGGAATACAGGAACACATCTACAGATATTTTTTTCTGGTGTTCCTTGTTTCATTTCCCCTTGCTGCTTTCTTTCTAACACTCCCATTCACCCTACCCTATTTTTTTTTTAATTCCCACTAGCTGAAGATAAAATGAGATTTTCAACTAGTATATTTTGTCTACAAGAACGGAAAGTTTTACTAGCATTTTCCTGAGATTTAAAACCTCCATTCAGTGCTCCATTCCTTTCTATACTGAGGTCTTACCTGGAGAAATCTACCAGCTCCTAAGACCCAGTGAATTTCACTTGCCAGTCAGTTTAGCCAACGTTATGTCAAACCAGTCTCCCTGTCAAAATAAGACTACTGCTATTTTTTTTCCAGATGTTATTAGAAAGAAATAAGCTCTGTAGGGAATAAGTGAAAGGACCTGAAAAGAAAAATCATTCAAAGGTAACTACTCTGACACTCTAAATTGCACAGAAGTCAAGCAAAGCATCTTTAATTACATAAGGACATAGCTATCATGAACAAAACACCTGCTGTCAATACTTAGTAAATCAGACAGATCTTTACAAGTCAGTTTTTACAAGTCAATAGGTCAACTATGGGCCAAATGACAGAAAATGATGTCGACACTAATAATGTCAGAGTAGTTTTCATGTCATGTTCCTTCATTTAATCCACAATTCCAATACCAAGCAAACTTTAAAAACAACCAATTAATTTCAGACACTTGTCAAAATAAATCTGGTGGTAGCTGGATTCTTGCCTTACTGCCTAGACTTCCTGCTCCTTCTAAGATTTATAAACAAAATAGCATCTCTTCATCTCCTCATTATTGCTCACAACTACAGAATGGTAAACTCACTTGTGTAACACAAACAACACAGACTACACTTAAGGAAACGATTTATGTTTTTCCATGCCTAAGTTAGGACTGTGGCTAGAAACAGAGACAGTGGTATGCAGATACAATAAGAAGCCATATTGATGATGCTTCTATCCAGCTAGAAGCAGGAAGAAGTGTGGGAGGGTGAGTGAGTTAAGAAAGGTCTGTCAAACAAAGAAGATGACAACATTTCATTTTCCATTGAATTTTGATAAACCCTAGTCATATAGTAGTCTCTTCTTTAAGGATATGCTCGAAGTAATTGCTTCTAGTCTGACTCAAGGGACTGGCTACTTGAAAAAGAGAAAGAGAAAGAGAAAGAAACAAATCAGGATTGGTTCCCAATATGCCTCCAACATATTCCTTTTCCAGCTTCCCTGAAGCTTGTATTGGCTACACTCAGCTCAGCAGGTATCTTGTCTTCTGTCTGCTGAGGGCTAGATCTCTGAAGGACATTATGTGAGAAGGTACTATGTTGGAGGAGAGGGGGTAGGAAGGTACAGTACAGATACATGGGGTAAGGTGCCCCAACTATTGCTAGCTGTCCATCCCTAAGGCCACTCCTGCAGCTGATTCTTCCTTGGTTAGCATACCAGTTACATGATCAACAGTTACATAATTAGTACTGATTTCCACTTTACTCATCCTCATATTATTTTTGCCATGTTCCAATATAAAGTCAAAGTGCTTTCAAATAGCTATTACCAATCCATCAGTGCTGGGAGTAAGGCCTATTATCTAGCAAAAACATGTAGAATCCCCAGGACAGGCAGGGTTATCAAATGTATTTCTGAGATAGTCAAATGTTATTCCTTTTCCCCTTTAAATCTCTGTGCAGCCAGCTGTACTGAAACCTCTTCATCAGGAAGACTTATCATATCTCAAAGGTCCAATGCAAAAGCTTTTAATTTGACCTCCACCTCCAGTTCCCACATGGTTATATCTCCCCCATACATTTGCAAAGCTGAACTGTAATCTCTCTATTTTCAAGTCCCACATGCCAAGCACAACTAATTGAGCTGACCCATTCATATTGATGAACGACATGGCAGTGGCTCTCATGAGCTTCATGAATCACATATGTATGCATGGTACATCCATAAGGCTGGAACGCTACTGAGATTATTTCTAGAAGTTAAGAAATCCAAGATTAAAGTACATATTCTCATTGTCAAGGCCCTGCAGGCACCCTCCCTGTCCCTGTCCACCCCCAGCCCCCAGCTTCCTCACCCTGCCCAGCTCCAGGCCCCCATTTCAGCCCAGCTGGGGGCCGTCAGTCCCTGCCTCGCAATACTGCTGTCCCACAACGCCGCAGTGTTGCTGGCTCCAGACCTGCCACAACTCTGCTGGTGCTGGGCCACAGGCCCCCCAACCCTGACCCATAGGCAACCATCCAGCCTGGCCTCAGTCTGCCCCGTGCAAGTGCTCAGTGCCTGATGCCGGTGCCCCAGGGCGCCATCAGCACATGCGGTGCCCTGGCACTTGCAGCTAACACTGATTTTTTATTAGTTAAAGTATCATAGTTTTAAGTACAACTTTTGCTATGTTTAGCTCCTTTGAGCAAGGGTAGATACCTATATGGATCTGTAATCTCCCAGGTGGAAGAAATAATGCTGTCTCAGCAGTGGGGGAACCTCCCCAGACATCTGGAATGATAAGATGCAATCTTAAATTGCAAGTTTCAGAGCCAAACAAACCTCTACAAAAACAAATGTAAAGGTACTCTAGTAGTAGAGTGCCCTCTAGAGTATTAGGGTTGAAATAGTTATGTGTTCAGATGAGCATGAGTAGATCATTATATGCACCTGGTATGACACATATCCCTTGCTGATCAATGTTCATTTTAATACTTTAATTGAAATTAAAAGTTAAGATAATTAATCAAAATATATCTGGAGCTTATGCACATCACTCATGTCATGCTGCCACATCAGTTTATTTTGAAGTTTATGTGTCAATAATTCCTTTCTGAAAAAGTGGGCAATTAAGTCTTATGTTGGAGCGCTGAAGGTTTGTGGTGTTGGTACACCTTTCAAATCTGCTGCTAGAGCATGCAGGTCACTAGTTGTGCTATTTTCACAGACTGCAAAAAAGAGTGGAAAAGATTTTTAAAGTCATAACAGCCTTATTTGTTTCAGTGAAGCTGATGGTTTCTGACAGAACAGCTCCCTGTCCAACACAAATATTTTATCTCCCAAGCCTATTCAACAGAGTTGAAGAAGAAATTATTAGCCTATTAATCCATAAAATTACCAAAGTAGGAGCCAGGCTCATTGCCTGACTTGGTGGTCAACCAATTGCCTCACCACCTTTCATGGCTCAGAAATTGACTGTTAAGAATTTCCTTCTTCATGGAGGATTTTATACTTCCAACATTTTGTTACAATCCAAAATGGAAAAGAAAAATCAATGGCACGAAATGTTGTATGAAACTGGAATTCTTATTCTAGCTCTAGCTCTTTGTGGTTCTATTCAGAGGAATGCTCATTCACTTATATAATGCAGCCTGCGTTGCCAGATATGTGCTCAGAGGACCATCTGAATGTACTGCATTCTTCGAGTCCCACACAGACCCTATCAGTTCCTCAGTTTTTATAAAAAGCCACTGAGAGCAGCAGAATCAAAAGGGAGTGTCATTCAGGTAAGTCATTTAACTCAGTCTTCTGGTATTTATTGACATTAAGAGCATTTTGGAAGGTGGCTGGCTGGCTGTTCAGCAAAGGCTTTACTTAGTGCTTTGTCTATAAACATAGAGATCTTTTATTTATATGACATGACAAAACAACATGACCTTTGCTTTCAGAGAGCTGTTTTTTCATATGGGCTGTGGTATGTGAGCTTTACTTCAGCATCTTATCCAAATACGATTGTACACCCTGTCAGGGCAGGGCTGACACTCTTTCCAAGGAACAGAAGATGTACCTTAAACATCTATTATATGCTGCATTCGTCTGACACGCTGCTATTTACTTCCTCTCCCACTGTTACTGCACATTCCCAGTAGAGACTATTCCACACTCTTCAACAACTTTGCCCTAGTTTTCTCTGAAGCACAATGCTATAGATTAAACCAACATATATTAACAACATTGTAGTATCTACTCTGGAGTATATATTTTTTTAAGAGACATGGACTTTGAACATCTTCAAAGTATCTTAGGCAGTTGAAAATGCCTCTTTAATGTTCTGTGCAGCATTTCATTTAGAAGATGACAAATGCATACACGCCAACTATTTTAATTAAACAAAGCAATCGTAATCCTGAAGCCTTTTCAGTCCCTCAGCTGTTTCATCATGGAGCACAGAGAATTAAAAGACAAACCTCCAGGACTGGGAAGTAGGCTGATCAGTAACTCCCACATGGGCATTTAAGATCGGTCTTCCTTTACTAGGCCTTTGATAATGTCTATACTGCATTTATTAACTTAAAAAACTAAAAAGTGTGTCCATGTCCTCTGACACCTTGTTTCAGCTCCAGATCTACCTAATATTTTACAGACTTCAGTATCTCTAGTTAGGACCACTGCTTGTTACCAATATCCACAAGGTGGAGCTCTAAACATTGATATGAGAGCAGTAGGGACGCTTTTCATCTTGCTAATTACAATCATATTTTCTCTCATTCATGCAGCACTGCAGACCACTGCCTTGCTGGATAATTTGTTTCGTTATAAAATGAATGTTTACTTCAAAAGTAATCTTAAGAGTTTCCCTTCGTGCATTTCTCTGACTTTATCTAATAACTATTTACTCTTGTTTAATCACAGAACCTCTTAGATATGAGATATGAAAACAAATATCTTACTAGAAAAATGGAGCATAGTTGTAAAAATACATTATTAGGCTGATTTCCCTTTGTCATCATGCTGAAAGCTCTAGAAGGCAGAGATTATCAGTAAAGTCAAATCAGTAAGTCAAAGATAATGACAGTTAAGCATAATAGAGGCAGGCAGAACCACATTCAAGAATTTCAAGTGTTGCATCAACTTTTTTTTAATAGCTTCACGTAGTCAAATTTTGTAATTGTATCAGGAATTTAAATGTCTCTACTGTAGCCTTGGCATAAAAAATCATGATAATTTTAGAGAAACAAGAAACAAAATTGGTTCAGAGTAATCTTACCATTTTTTTCTGGGGCAGTTTCAGGACATTCTTTCTCAGGAGTTTTTTGCTTGTTTTTCTGATAAGGTCCAGGGGAGCAGTTCTGCCGTTACCTGAGACAAGCAAAAAAGATATCTTTCTGAATTACCAAAGAATTTAAGTGTTCCCATGAGCACTATCACATACACTCTTTATCCATCACTACAGACTCTGTTCAGCCTTCTTGATTCATCATTATTAGCACAAGGCTACGCGTAATTGGTTTTATTGTCTTCCAGGCCTAGTGGATTGGCCCCTCAAGTGCGGTTCACCAGCCCCTCAGAATCAGTTTGGACAGGGGTCGAAAGCACTGAATCTGGACACTGGTGAGCTTTGGCTTTAGTCAGTGTCAGAATGCTATATCCAGGGGTTCTGTCTATATTCATTTAACTAAAGCACAGTTATGAAAACTATATAAACTCCTAAGAGTTTATCTCATGAATTCTGCTCTGGCATACAGTGGCAGCATTTTTGTAGCAATATATTGTCCCATAAAACGCTGAACCTCTACTCTCATCACATTCCTTTTCCCTTATGGCAGCTATAACTAATAAAAGTCAAAAATATGAGATTGTTTGACGAAAGCACACTTGAAATCTGGTAGACATCCAGATATCATACAGAAGGGGACAGACCTCTTTCTGACTTAACAGCCTCTATCTGCAGCGATGCACAGGGCTCCTTGCCAACACAGAGTCTTTGGGAGATCAGCAGAGACCTGTTCATATAAGAGACATAGCAGGAACAAGGCCTCTGTTCTTTGTAATTTCTAGCATACTATTTTACTCCTTAACTAGATGTGTCTGAACTCCTCTGCTATTATTTGTATCGAGATGATAATTATCATATTACTTTTTGATAAGTGATTCCTTCAGCTAAAATAATCACTGTATTTTCATCATCTTGCTTTGACCTCCCATTATGAAAGCAATGACTCACCGAGGGAGAGCAATGTTTTAATATTTGAAGGCCTTGGCTTTATTTGGCAGTGCATCAGGCCTGTCAACCAGATCATTATTTATCCTCTGTCCCCATCAGAGCTCAATATTTAGGGTGTTAATCACTTCCATTTTTAACTGCTGGAAAACATTAAAATTTATTTGAACCTCTGTAGATCTAGAAGTGCAGATTTTGCCTTCAGAACAAGTCCTACCTCTCCAGCTCTGGTTCCTGGTGTTATCTCCTGGTGTTTCAGCTCTAACTCCAAATCCTGCAGTGTCATACAGGCTGCTTAAATTCCTGGTCTTTAGCCCAGGTTCTGGCCATAGTTCTTGGCAGACTTTTGGTAGACCTTGCTCTTCCCTGATCTCAGTTACCTTAGTTTCAATAATTGTTTCTACCCAGAGAACGGCAATTCACATCCTGTGTGAAATCCCCTACTGCTTGGTGCTGAGCAGAGGCAGAACTCGGAGCCCAGCCTTGTGAAAAACAACGTGCTGCTCAAATCAGTATTCACACAGACATGTGCCTAAGTGTCTCCTGGCTTAGTCACAACCTACAGTCCCGAGAGTCCTGATTCAATTTGTGCTGAAGACTGACTTTTGGTACCTCTGGCCTTTTGCTGGGTCTTGCTTGGACAAGTTCTGGATATGCCCAGCAGCTATTCAGTAGTTTCCTAGTGAAAACTTAGGCAATGCAGGTGCTGGCTGAGGTGGGGTATTTTGTAAAGCGAAATGTTGGAGACTTGTGCCTTAGACCCTGTTTGGGAGCCCAGAGTTACTTAGAGCCCGTCTGCAAAACTAAGGGAGAAGAGAGGAAAGGGAGAGGAGAGGGAGAGGAAAGGGACAGGAGAGGGGCAGGAGTTGCGTAGTCAGTGCAAGCTGAGATTGAGACATATGAAAGACTCTATAATTTAACAGTGACACTATGTTTACACCAGAAAAAAATAAAACAGAGAAGTTCCTTGAGTTTCAGGAATGGCAAGTGACCTGTAAGAAATGCCAGTGAGGAAGTGCCTCTGACAGCTACGATGGTATCTTCCTGTCTCACACTCTGCCGATACTTATGAAGGCAGACTCACATGCAGAGCATATCTTAGCCGGGAAAGGAAAGACCTCATGTATGTCAGTGGAAATTAAGACACGGTCAAATGGCGGGGGAAGCGCCCAGCTCCTGCTCTCCCCTCGCGGTGTCGGCCAAGCGCGGCCTCCTGGCGCAGCCCCTCGCCCTCTGGCTGGGCCAGGGCCGCTGCCGCCATTTGACCAACAGGCCCTGAAGTAGGGAGGCAGCTCCCACCTTTGCAGATTCATGCCAAAGCTAAAGACTAGGACCCACAGCCATTTAAAAAAAAAGGGGGGGGGGGATTTTTCGCTTTCGTTCGCTTTCGGCATGACCGAGGGTGGCTTTTGTGAGTCGGCGCGACTGCCCAGCGAGGGGGAAGGTCTGGTTTCCTCCTCTTACCACACGCTGCTGCCAGGCTTAGCGGGTCTCCCCGGGAGCTCTCACCGCCCTCACAAACCAGCGGTGTTTTCTGAGGGCTGGCAGGTCAAATGTTGTCAGGAAAGGGCCAGAGGCGAAACCGGAGCTGCAGCCCAGGGAGCAAGGAAAAGAGAGAGGTGGGAAGCGGGGACGCAACCTTCCCGCCTGGGGGCAGCCAGCGGGGCTCGGAAACCTGGCTGAGGAGCAGGCGATGCGCTAAATCCTGCTCCGGTTCTCCGAGCACCTGAACTCTGTCAGTAATAAGTCCTCAGCGGTAAGTTTTCCTGGGCTGGAAAAGCTGTAGGGGTGGAAAGGCTTCTTAGGGCAGGAGGTAGGTTTGGTTTGGAATATTTTATTTAGTTGGTTTCAACCATCTGTTCCCATTTTTTTTAAGGATTCTGCTGCTCTTACTTAGGTGTGTGCATTCTGGGAAAAAAAAGAGTCTTACCAGCTGGAGAGTTCAATGCAATCCAGTGCACTCATTTTCAAGCCAGAGGGAGCAGCTGAGTCCCCTTCAAGGTTGCCTGGACTAAGGGTCGCTTGGCGCAAGGCAAGAGCCCTTAGCCCCAGTGCTAGACAGCCCTGCAGCTGCTTTCCTCCCTCTCTGGCTGTAAGAAAGTGACAGCCTGCTCTGTCGTTAAAGGAGCAATGTGTCCCTCACTGTCACTCTTAGCAATAACTTGCTGAGCTGCCATTTTGGGCTGGGTTGCCCCAGCTCCCAGATGAGTGCTCACCGCTTGCAATGCAGAACCGGAGCAGCACCCCTGAACAGGAATTGGGAATTCCCAGATTTATTTTGCTCAGCTACTATGAAAAATGTGGTGGGAACAGCAACAGTTCCTGGCCTGGAGCCCCATTACTAAATGGGAGGTTATTGCTTTGAATTAACTTGTGTTCTGCTAGAGAAACTCTTACTCCAGTCTGGGAACTTCTAACATGTATGCACAAGTCCAAGAGTTTCTACCTGAAATTAGACACCTCGCTGCAGCCCAGATCAACACAGTCCTGCTCTCAAAGGGCAGGATTGAAGGCTCTACCCTCTCCGGCCCTTTCTAGCGCCTCCCTGGTCCCTCAGCACCAGGAGCACTTTGAGAGGCCCAGCCTCCCTGCCCCGTTCTCCTCCTGTGCCGAGGTTGAAGGTGTGAATTCCGCCTCCGGAGCCAAGAGACTGCAAGGAGATCGCTGAGCATTGCAATGTGTAAATTCCTAGAATCCAGTCCTAATTCATCCAATTTACAACTACCTCATTTTTGCAAGTTTTTTCCTCCTACTAGCCAACTAAGAAGAAAATATATGATTGTTTTTCCTACAGAATACAGGGCAACACAGCCAACTGGAATAAAAGAACTATGTTTTCTGGCATAGTTTTTTTTTAGGAATATATTCAGTGTCAGAGTATGTCATTGCCCAGCTTCAGCACAAAGGTGAGCTGCCACAAGCAGACCTCAGGTCTTGCTATGGAAACACAAATTGCATGCATTTTGTATATAAGTCTGCTTATCAATTTTCTGTTTATTTTGTTCCCAGTTGTCTGCAGCCGTGTTTGACAATACCATTTTTTACTTAATTCCATATAAAGAAAGCCTCCATAAGCTTCTGGTTTTCCTTACTTACAAACCTGCTCTTAATATACCAAAATAAAATTTTAAAAATCAAATCTAATAGTTGAACAGATGACCTGTTTAGGAAGAAGAGGTTGTAGCACGGAGATAAAAAGGCATTAGTGTCATCCTAATACATTCCATAGTTGTTAATAGAACAGAAGTTTTGATCTTACAGAAATATGTTAGACACCCTGGGTCAATGCTATTTTTTTACCCAGAAAATTCTGCTCACAGTATGAGAACATTTGGCACAACCATAAAATATTTGGAAATAGATATGGAATTATGGTACTGAATCAAATTTAGTTCACTTTCAAATATTTTGCACAATGATGCTAAAAAAAAAAGAAAAAAAAAAAGAAAAAAAAGCTCCTTTCTGCAAGTTTTAGGTCAATTTCACCACAATATGACACAGTAGCTTTATATAGCATGTTCTGAGGGATGGAGCACCAGAACTCAAGATAAAGGGAAAAAATGTTCAGCTATTATTTGGAGACTCATTGCCTTTAGAGAGTTTTAGAAGGATTAAATACAGCATAACATCTATGCACTTAAGGAACTCAAGAAGAAACTTTACACAATAAATGACAATAAGATAGTCATCTTCATTTCAAGGTCCTGCTTGAATTAGAAATTAAACATAAGATCTCAAAGAGGCAAAGAAAAACTTGCAGTGTCATGGAGCAATTCTTTCCAAAGGTCACATGAAGATATGAAAATTAAAAACAGAATTTTGTAATTCTTCACAGTAATATTGTTTTATCTCTGCTTAACTGAAGGCAAAATTGAGATTACTGTTGAACTCTTATGATGCAATTATTACATCAACAGATAAGAGGATCTGGTAAATAAAAAGAGTGAGAGGTTTTCATGCTATTAGTACTTTAACATTGACTATTTCAAGCTTTTATCAAGTAGTGATAATCAAACTTTGTTTAATGAATTCATATCCCAAAGTGTTGATTTGATGAAAATTATCTTCTCAGTAAAGGATGTAATTTTCCAGTGCTAAAATGAAGGATGTTCTGAATACTGGTAATTGCCCAATTATTTTGTACAATTATTATATTTTAACAAGCTCAATGAGTTTCAAGGCAATCTGAACACTCTGCTTGGTTTGTAGACATGTTTAATAGGAAGGCACCTGGCAGTGTTTCAATTACATAGTCTTCTTGTTAGCTAGGAGAATGAGACTGCTATCTTTTTTTTTTCTTGCTGAGTGTAAAAATGACAACCTCACAATTTTCACACACCAAAACATAAAATACACCTTACTCAATTCATTTTCCATTCCAAAATACATGTTATTTATCAGCATCTATCAGAGCACAAAACGAAATCCAGGGAAAACACCTCTACGTTGTTCAATGTGAGCAGCTACTATCAAAAATACTATGACACTGGATGCAAAGTTAAAGCTGGTGGCATAGTACATCTTAATTGGGATGACTCATTAGACACTAAAAAGCTATGAAGAGATGAAGCTAAGCCTGGTTCTTGTATATCTCAGAAGTTCAAGAAGTAAAACTCTATGTACCTAACTTGCAGTGGGGTAACCCTTCTCATTGCAAACTCACCACTCTCCCTGGTCTCAGAGAATAGGGGGATCTGTGATAACTTTGGGCAGTTACTTGCCAATATGTGTCTGCATTTTGCTGAAAACTGAGATTGGTAGACGAATAGCGAGAACAAAGTCAGGCAAGGATGAACCTGTGAAAAACCCTAAACACAAACTGAATGCAAATTGATGTGGAAACATTGATTCCCTAGGTCTGCAGATAATTAGTAAATCTCAGACCTTAGAAAATTCTAAGACAGTATTCTCATACAGTATGTCCTCCCCTTCAGCTTTCTGAAGCTGGTCATAACTCCTCTTCAAAATTATCACAAATGGTTACAGAGTCTCTTCCCCATAGCAGCAAAACTGAGAGGAAGCCTGGAGGCTTGATGGTAGACTTCTAGGGGAGTTTGAGGCTGGAAGATCAGTGCGCACTACTGAAGGTAAGGGCATGTACAATAAAATGTGGTAGAAGAGACTGTTCCTTCTGGACAGTATTGTCCTTTTAAATTAAAATTTCAGGTAGCATAAGCCCAATGGCTAGAAGGGCTCCTGTATCCTAAGTCAGAATGCTACTAAGGGGCTACATATATCCAAGTTATTCAGGATTTAGGCCATATGTTGACTACAGAATTACAACCTGAACTACCCTGAAAACAAAGCACGAGATTACACTAATTTACATACATATACTCTGTTCACAGAGACATCAGCATTTGGAAGTCTGCTTTTCCCCGTAAGTGGGAGAAATATGATTTGTACCTTATATATAATATACTAACTCCCATTTGCCAGCAAAATAGCACAGTGGCAAAAAAATAGGAAATGAAAGAACCAGGTTACAGAGAAGCCACAGTGCGCAAAGCAATAAATAACATCAGTTGTGCTACTGAATACTTTATGTGACTTGAGCTTTGAGTACTGGCAAATCCACATGCACAACTGAAACCTTTGTCTATTTGTCTGCCTCTCAATGACGCATTTTCTTCCTCATTTACTTACATTCCCTCCCTCACTTTTTTTTAAAAAAATCTTTATGTAGAATAGTAAGGAACGCTTTTAAGGATTTACAGTTGAACATACTGAAAAATGAACAGCCATCAAAAAATCATATAGTCCTATACTCATGCTTCTGTGAAATATTGCATTTATTCTTATAGGTGCTTCTGGTTAAGAAATAATATACTGTGCTAGATAATCCTTGTCACTGAAAAGACTAGCTGAATCTTAATACAGAAGTGAAACAGAAGTACCAAATAATGCACTGTGATTTCTATCACTAGTAATTTAGAATATAAAAAAACTCTGAACAGCAAGAAACAAGTGTTACCTGACAATGTTATTGATCTTTTAATTTTGAAAGAATCACTAGAGGGCAAGGTTGAAAGAAAGCAAAAAATAAGTAGATTTGGATTGTAGTAAAATATTTGACTTGCTAATGAAATTTCCTTCTGATAAATCCATGCAAATTGGCCTTGGAAGGAACAGCCTCCCACTAATGAGTTAAAAACCATAAACGAAATGATAGGTGACAATATACCTAACTGGAGAGGGGTTGTTTAATATCATAGAAAAGGGATATGTGTCAGGACTTGTTTTATTTAACATGCTTATTAATGGTCTAGAAGAAGAAACAAACAGCAGGTAATGAGATTCAATACTTGGGAGGATTAGTTAGCACTAGTGAGAGCCGGAAATTATTGCAAAGCAATAGATGACAAAATCATGGGCAGAAAACAACAAAAGGCACAAAACAAATAGGTAGAAAGTAAATTTAATAAAAATAAACCTGGGGAAATTTAAGCCAGAAGAAATAGCACTTCAGTAAGAAAAAATCTAGGAAGTAGGAACATGGGAAGAGATTTAAATATGTGGATAGATGACATTATATATCAGATTGTATTTTAAAGATGTTGCAGCTGAAATCAAAGAAATGTAAGGCAATATTAGAGGGCTGGGGGTTGACAAGCATTCACATCTCTGCAACATTTTGGAATATTGTGTTTGATTGTTCCACTTGCAGCATTTCTGCACTTTCAGAGGAGAATTCAGAAAAGAGCAATAAAGGTGATAGTGAAGGAGCTAGATGGATTGATTGATCTCTATGGAAAGATTGGAAGTGATATATCTTAGCTATTAAAGCATAGCTTGGCAAAGTAACAATTTTGAGGGGACAGGAGAGCATAACAGTCATTTACATTTAAGGAGATACAGAAGAGCAATATGCAGCTCAGAGTACTGACATTGCATCACAAGTTAAAGTTTCAAACAAGAAAAATGCAGGGTAATTCTTTCCAAATTATTTGGGCCTTAACATATATGGAAATTTTTACATTTGAGAATGTAAAAGTAATTTGAATAAATTCTGATGAAAACTTATAAAATCTTACATCGTTAAAGAGATAGTAATGATGCAATATTAATATCTGCTTGGTAAATTCAGTCTTACACAAAGTAAAGTTTATCATTTATCTGGGCACAGAAAAGCAGAGTGACAGCATAAAAAGCATATTTCTAAGCTTTCTATAAGTTATGGATGGTTACGAAGTCTGTTCACGTAACTTAAATAATGCAAAAGGCACAGTCAGTGCCTTCAGATGCCTTTCAAGGAATGGTTTAACTACTATTATGAAACGGGATTTATTAATAAAAGGAAGCCAAGCAATCAGACTTACCTGGGATCACTGCAATGCACACAATATAACTGACTGATGGTGTTAAGTGATCATTTCTAGTTGATATTTCAAAATCCTTCAGAAGGTTCTTGATCCTAGCTAACACTGGCAAGCTTCTTGTTTTAGCACGCAGCACACAGCTGGCCTACAGCTCTCCGTTGGATCCATCCTATGGGAGAGCACAGGCTGAAAGAGCAGGTTTTGAAAATCACATCAAGTAATACCATCAAATATAAGGGATTACACTGGGGACAGAAAACTGTAATCTCATGCCACAGCAAACCAATTGCTTTCCATTAGCTATCACTTGCTAAATCCAGTAGCAAACCTAGAATGGGAGCACAGCTTTGTAAAAAGGTTGCAGCTTTCTTAGCTTTTCTGTCACTATCTTTTGCCAAATCAATTCTCATTTACATGTGATATTCCTCAGAGCAATCTTATATAGTGCAAGGCAGTTTTCACAGGTACACATGCTAGCATAGACAGCAGTGGTGTAATAACAAGTGATAAAAGAAAGGGCACCGGAACTGGGATCTTAAACCTCACATGCAGTTTGCTGATTCAGCAGGGCCAGGACTTAAAATCTATGGTCTATAGCAAGAATTAGGTATTGCTCTGCCATTTTATAACAGCTACCCTGTTGGTAAAAAAAAAAAAACTTTTGAAAAATTTCTGGACAAGTTACTTTTGGACACTTATTTCTCCCTGACAAGGTTAGTATGTAAATAAAGTTTATTATCATGAGTTTATTTCTGGTGTATCCAACTCTATTTATTCTGCTCTTAATTTCAGTTGGGCCATAATGGCATAGTAGCGGTAGTAATGGTATATAGAGTGATAGTAGCATCTCACCAGCTCCAGGCAGCAGCAATAAAATCTCTAAAAAGCTTACAAAGTTCAGTGGAAAGTAGAAACTCTGCAGGGTACCTTTCATCTCAATAGAGCCATGTTGAATGGGAATTGAAGTCCATAGGAAGTAATTCATTCAAGATCACAGGAAAAATTAGGTACCACAGAGAGGTAATTTTTCCACACAATACAGACAAGTAAGAATCCTCCAAGGCAGTCAGTTATTTCTAATGTAATAAATATGAGTGTGACTCATCTGCCTTGAGTCCTGGCTCGCTTTAGAATCAAATGTGACAAACTAGCCATCAGGCAACTTGGGAATAATACTAGAATTGAGCCCAGTCCTTTTCTTGGCTTTCCTAAATCCAGACTGGATCAAAGTGAGCTCAAGCCAACATGCAGAGCTGCCACTGCAGAAACACAGAAAGTTCTGTAGACCCAGGAAGAGGCTCATTCATCCTCTCAGCTCCTTGACCCAAGCTCTCTGACTCCTTCCCATCTTTCATGCTAGAAAGGAAGAGGGAGGTTTGCTGACTAGTAAAACATATGTCAGCCTCCAGCCACTGAACTTTGTGTAGGTGAGCTATTGTCTGTCTAATGGCAATAACAGGAAGGCTCTGGAGCTTCTCCAGCTTTGGTGTGAGGTTTAGGACTCTATCACAACACGTTTTGTCACACAACCAGGGTCTCATGGATATCTATCCATGGACAAAATCTTGGGCTCTGTCGAATGAGCTGCAGGAAAGCGAGCACTTTGGTGACTTCTTCTTTTCCTTTTTAATCTTTCTGTGGGACACAATGTAATCCTTTCATCTACAGCAGGGTTGTAGGCTTCTATGTTTTGTACAATGTTTATAAAAATAATATTTTACACGTCATCAGAAACTTTTAGCTGTTCTCATTTATCCTTTTCAGATCATCCCTGGTTTGCAAGAAAAGGATTCTCTTTTCTTCTCCTTGGTTTTTATCTGCTCTAGGATGACTTTACTTTTATCTGCTCTAGGATGAGAAAGAACACACAATAAAATGTCAAGTATCAAAGAAGCAGTCAGTTTTTTTTCTTGTTTCCAATTTTAATCCCACTGTGAATCATTTTTACTCTTCTCTGGGAGATAGCCTTCATTTTATGTCCTTAATCTTTGATTGTAATGGCTCTGGTTTATAATTTTCCTCAGAGAAAGCTGTTAATGGAGAGTATACTTCAGTACTGTGATTCTTTATTTGTGTTACAGTAAGTATATATAACTCTTAGAAAAAACTGAGTTGGATTGATAAATGTTCTACACACACACACACACACACACACACACACACACACACACTGGAGCCCCCTCTGATTGTTAGCTTCAGTAGAACTGCTTGTGGAGAAAGTTGCTCCTCGGCGTCAGTTGAAATTGCAGAACTGGAAAGATGGATCCTACTCTCGCAGAGGTTTAGCAAATGAAGTGCAAATCTCTCTGAACTAGGTCTTTACTGGCCATGTGTTTCTGTCTGTCTTGAACAGAAAACAGAACTATGTTGAAAAAGTTGCTAAGTACTATTAAGGGGGCGAGACCTCTCTGGAAGTTGATAGTTTTCTGTAAATCTCCCAGTCTTTTTGTTCACAGCAAAACAAAGCATTTTCATAAAGAAAATTCCTGAGACTGATTATCACTCTTCAGGAAACAAAAACATTTCCTTTGCACATGAAAGATCATGACACAAGTAGCAAATGTGAATGCCATAATCACAGGCATGGTCTTTGCCACTCAAAGTTGTAAAGAAGAGCTGTTGGGTAATGGGACATATATGCTGAGATGTGATTATTGTGATTATTGTCAGACTGACTAGGATCTACAACACAGAAAACCAATGCCAAAGCATCCCACTGTTGTCTGAAATCCATATCCTCCCTTCACCCTTCATTCCTCTGCGTCGTGCTTCAGGCTCCAGTCTACTCGGCTTAGGGACTGTCATACACTATATGTATCTGCTAACTGTCTAATGCAATACAGCTCTACCTAGATAAGGCTGTATTTATCTTGATGAATTTAGAGTATTATTAAACACAACAAAGCACCATCATGGATTCACAGATTACTTATACTTAAAAATATCACAAGTATGTTATAATCTGGTTGAAAGGGCTCCAAGCAACTACTTATTGTTGAGAATAGTTTGTTAAGAATAATCCAAAATTGGAAGGAATTTAATGATCAGTTATACAGATGGCACAGCAAGCTACTAAAAAAGAAACGAGTCTGAAGATGACTCAGCCTTCCACTCTTTCAGGGTAAACAAAAGGTGGTCTTGGCTTTGCTACATTACTTTTCCAGTTAGCTGAAGTGCTAGTGCTCATTTTTCTCCTGGCTGTCTGCAGACTGGAAAAAATTAAAACCTAACAACTGGTAAAAAAATGGAGCTGTTGTTACTGTGACACTGCACTTAACAGTTGTTGCCTAAAAAAGTGAAAAACACTATCACTGAAGGAAAACTAATGCTACCCAGGAGAGAAGTTAAAGTGATGCTTATCTTTATCAAGGAGTTTTATCATTCTGTTTTATATACAGATACATGTATGCATGTATTTATGTATATGCTCTCCTGTAATTCTAGAGAAGAATAGCCATTATCTTCAAGCTGGTATTTCTGTTTCACATCTCACTAAGACAGCCCTTGGCTGATTTATAGCTTTCCAGTCCTGAAGTTGCTGTCATTTCAGATTGGTCATAATCGGGAATCTACTTTGGTATGCGTGAAGATCTTGGTCGGAAACCAGTAAAATCCTATGTGTTATGGAGACTGTAAACCATGAACACAATGTACAGATTAATCACTGAATGAGATTTTTTTACATAATTAATTTTACTGCACCAAAAATGCACTGAGATTCAGTATGCAGTGTTTCTATTTAAATTAAAAGATTAGAAATGTTTAGACCACTAAAACATATATATGAAAACATATACCAGCAAAACAATTGCTTTTGCTGCTATAATTTCTTCTGTTTGAGGAACTGATACAAACTACACCAGTGAAATCACCCTTTCACTGGTAACAAGTGCACCTGAACTAGCCATGCCAGAAAACATTGTCCAGTGGAGATGAAATCTCAGCTGTTTTATGACTGGATGGTAGAATGGAGATCAACAGATAGAAATAACTTTTTACTTGGATATTCTGGCCGAAGATTTTAGTCTGGGGCTGAGCTGAGCTGTTCTAGGCTAGGCTTCTGGCTGATGCCAGCTAGAATACTAGCTTGATTCTATCAACACTGCAAAAAATACTCAAACTTTCACAGGTTTTGGGAAAAGATATATTTTGCTAAGTTCTTGTACTGCATGGGATCATTGCCATGCAGGTAGATTCTAATAAAAAATCTACCTTAAATCAGTCTCTGAGGTTTGATTGTGAGGAAGGTTTCTCCCTGAAGCAAGTAGATCGTTTCTATTTAAATGTAAGCAAAGACCTTGTTAACTCTGTTTCCTGATTTCTTTTGAACAGACATAATGACAACAGTACTGCCTAATAAAAACTATGAGTGAGAGCAGATCAGCTCCATTTATGAATCTGGAAAGAACAGGCTGATCAGACCCTATAGGGAGACAGTGTAAGCTAGACATTAGCCTTTTTTATGTGCAAGGTGCAATGCAGTAAATTAAATCTCTTCCTCTTCCACCGTTACTTCCACCCACACAAAGAAACTAATTGTATGACTCTGCACACTGCAGATGCAGGCAAATAGAAGACATTTGCAGGTTGAGCCTCATCTTTGTGTTAACAGAAAATGATTACACTCATTTTAGTGAACAATCCCCTAGCCACACTTAGCAATCCGTACAGGGATATGTCCAGACAGATGCAATATTGCTAGGGTGTAAAAAGATCCAAATGGATTTAAGGACTGAAATATCACTGAAAGATGAAGGGAGTCAGGCCCCTACTTCCTTGTGTGTCCTTTTAAACAATGACACACGTGTCCATCAACACACCTTTGCAAGAATAACGTTTTGTGGTGATGCTTCAGCTAGATATATACAGGCTTTTAAAAAAGTGCAAAATGTTGAGCTGACACAACTGCCATTGACTTTGCTGAGAGAAGTGAATAATGAGCATTGTTAAAAGTAAGCATGGGTACATGTATGTGCCTAAATATGTGACAATGGCTTGGGATCTCATTTGATATAAAGTAACAAACAGTGGTGAAATCAAGGAACTAAAGTGATTAACACAAACTGCAGAGCTGCTGAACCTCGAGTATCTGGAAATGCTGGCCTTTGGATTTTGTAATTAGAATTCTGATATGAAGGGAAGATATGAAAGATTAAGAAAGCAATGAATTTTGGTATGAAACAAGCCAAATCTGACTCATCAGCATGAACAGCAGAAAGATCTTTAAAATTTGTCCTTTAAGGCCAGGATAATGCAACTGAGAACTCCTTTGATAAAGAAGAAAATGAGAGATACATAAAATCGACTCTTTCTTGTCTGAATCTGTTTCCAGTCTGCCATCTCTTTCTTTTCTCCTCCTCTCCACTGCTGTGTGGCAATGTCTGATTCACATTACCTTTGGCCAGTTTCATTTCTCAAGTACCCAGCTGAACATTTAGAACAAGCCTATAGAGGCAATGGAGTCATAAAAAATATATGTCAAAGTAAGTAACAGCAAATCTGTCTTCAGATTGTTCTTCAGTCCGCATGCATTGGTACAGCACTATAATATGAAAGTAAATAACTTATTAGAGTGTTATGCTCTAGCTCCTTCTGTTAAATGTATAGGAGTCTCTGAACTTCATAAGAAGACTAACGTCACACAGCTTCTAAATACCTAAAATGTTTAGCAACAATATGAAACTAACTTGTATAGAAGAAAGATGTCCCAATGCATAGGACTTGCTTTGTGCTTTGTAAATGTTTTTTCCCTTCCTAGGAGCGAAACTGCCTTTTCCTAGAGGAAGGTGATTCACCATATTAGTTGAGATCCAGTACACTGTAGTGTAAGCATTTCGTGAAATTCCTGTATGGAAATCCAGGCATGACTCATGATGCAATACAGAATTGCAAGCAGACATTTACAATAACTTAAGTAAGTAGAACTTTAAAATCACATACCCATACTCTGGGCTGAAGGATTCCAGAGCAGCAATCGTTTTGGATTCAGCCAAGCACTTAATCATGTGCTTAATCCCAGATACATGCTTAAGCAGTACATGAGAATGATTTAAGCAAGTGAGTGAGATCGAGTACATGTTTAATAGTTTGATATGGTCTGCAGCATGTGCTTAAATTACTTGCTAAATTAAAGACAGAATCATCATCCCAGTGAATTTTGTCTGCAGTCTGAGGTTGCACGTTTCTTTAGAGAGAACAATCCTGGACTGAAATTGAAGATCCTTGTAAAATTTTCTGTAGTGGTCACTGAATGGGAGTTTGAATGGATGCCTAAGTTGACACAGCTTCAGGCTGTTTTTTTCAAAAGCACTTAACAGCCATGCCCAGTTATGCTCAGCACCACTGAATACCAGACGGGAGGCAGGGAGGGGAAGAGATGAAGGGAATATTCACACTACCTAACTGTAGATGCAGAATTTGAATATCTGAATTAGGTACCTGATTCAGAAGTAAGTTGCTACCTACTCAGCAAGACCATCTTCTCCATAGCATGATTCAAGGTAACTGCTCAGTCCTCTGGATGCTCTAAAGGAGCTATTTCCTCTAATTTTAAAAGAAACCTAAAGAAATATTCAAATGAGAGTGTTATGAATACCTTTCCCTCAAGAATTTCAAATCGGATGCTTAAAGCCTCAACAGAAATTTTGACTGTAGTGTCTTCAAATGAGACTTCAGATCTAGTATTTACAGTTCCTGATACAATACTAACATATTGCCATTCAAATTCAGTATTTTTTTAACTGTCTTAACCCTTCCATTCAAAGCCCCTTACACAGTTACGACTATTTTTTTATGAGACTATTTTTCCATCAGTACAGCTGCAGAAATATAGAATTCTTTGGCAAAATGTACCCCAGCTGTTCAAAGAATTATCAGATGAGAAATCTCACTTTCTCCCTGCCCCAACCAAACCCTGCTGCATTATCAATACTCTGTTGATGCAAAATCTGAGCAAATATATAGCTTTGAACTCTGTTCTAGCATATTACTACTGCTGCTCCTTCCTCATTCCTGCTAAGAGTCTGCCATCAAAGTGAGCTTATCCAGAATCACGTAAATGTGTATGTAGATTCTCTTCATATAAAGGTATAAGCACTGACTTCAGAGAGCCTCATGTTAAGTCACTGATTAACAAGTGTTAATATCTACATGCATTTTTCAGAAAAGTTTCATTCAAGAATGGTGACCATTCTAAGTAACTGGTGACCATTTCAGAATAACTAAAATATAGTGCAAAAATGAGAAATTAATAGCTATCTTTTTCAATTACGAAGTTTTTAATATGTTTATTATAAACTGTGAATTAGCATGAAGATAACCGAGTTACCTATTGATGTGTGAATCACACAGAATACTGTCTTTACTTCCTGGATGTTTGTGATGCTGTGCACCACACTTTCACTAGTCCTTAAATGTAGGACTTCAGCACTAATTCACTACATCTAATGGAGCTGCCATATGGCTTTATCCTTCGCAAAACCTTCATAGGACTGGTTCACATGAGCACTTTGTGAATCAGCATATGTAAAGCTGCACGTCCTTAGTTCTAAGTGCATTTCCTTATCAGAATATATGGCACTGCATTATGCTTCATGTTTATGATATGAAACACTGACTGATAACATACAGGCATAGTCAAACAAAATGGAACAACATGAAACAACAATCATTTCATTTGTTTGGGAGAAAGAATAAGACACCAGAAAGAAAGAGTTATATGCTCAGCTATATTTGATTGGTGATAGTCAAATAGCTGAAATAATACAACCATTAAGATCTATTTTCCTGATAACTACCTTTATCCACATAATATTATCTATTTATTTTTCTCTGGTATCTTAGTGGAACTTTGAACGTATTTGACCTATTTTTTCCAATGGGTATTTACTGTGTTGTTGAAAGCAAAATTTCTTGTTCTTTCTAGTCACATTATCCTCATAAACTGTAATAAGACAGAAGTAATATTTTTAATGAGTATTTGTGCTATTAAATAGAAAAATGTTTACTGACATTATTTTATGAGTGCCTAGCAGGACTGGAGTTTGAGCCTTTTTAGTCTGTAAGCATAAATATTACCAACCGCTTCAGAGCAAAATATGTATTTCTAGAGTTGGCCCTTTCCAGAATATTGTTACAACTGGATAGTTCCTAAGAGCTCTGGAAATGGGTTTTCTGAATGGAAAGATCTGATCATCTAGAAAGGCTTTAGTCTGTGTAGGTGTTCTGCATCTGCATAAACACAAAAGTGATGTTGCAAATTAATGACCAGAAAGACTTTTTCTAAAAGTTGTAGAGTACAACTATTTTCAGAGCTGAGCTAATTTAGAGACCAGTTTTCCTTAGGTTTGTAATATTTGAAAAAGAAAACATCACTAGTTTGCTATTGCAGAAGGAATTGCTCAGCTGTAATAACACTCCGTTACTCTTATGCACATGGAGTTAAGCATGATTGTCACTTCTGTGGACTTGGAATCTGTACATAAGCTATATAATGATTCATAAACAAAGTTCAAATATTTCCCCTTCCCATGAATTGCTCTTTTCATAAACAGATTATACCTACTCCTAATTTCTGGTATTAATATAATTTTAAAGCTGTTAACATATTTCTAAGGTACCTTTTCTCTTTAGTTTTCTTTATATTGAAAACACTTATTATTTTCAGCTTGAAAATATTTTAGGGGAGGTAGAAAAGATGACAAATGTTTTGAAATCTGATTTTCTGAGTTTGGAGCTACAATACACATCTCATCAGAAACTGTGCTTAGGTAACTCAAAAAGGCTAAAGCTAGGAAGTTCAAACTCAATACAACATTTAAAAATCAAGCTGACTTGAGAGAACCTCCACTGGTTAGTGTGAAAGTCAGTTAATATTGCTTGTATGTACATTTACGGTTTTTTTAGCTACTTGAGAAAGGTATTTTCTACACACATTTATCTGAAGTATTTTGGCTATGGATCTGAAGCTTATTTAAAGCAAAAAAATGTTTTAAATTTCAAGACAGCATTTAAGGCAGGTTTGTTAACCAAGCAGTAATTACCTGAGACTTGAGAAGCAAACTAAATCTAAATATGAATAGTCAATAAATCTTCAAACCACAGAATTTAAAACTTTGGAAAGTTCAGACTTGTTCATCGCAGCTCCATGTCTACCTGAGCATGGTATCCTCTTGGTGTGACAGTGAGAGAAGGGGAAGTTTCACGGAGAAAGTTACATCTCTGAGGCCTTGTCTGGGCACCAGTGCAAGTTAGAGCGGCCCACACAACACCCTAAACTCTCTGCAATTGCTTAGACACAGGCCCGTAGGCACAGGCCTTTCCTTTCCTTGCACTACAGAGGCTTGAGAGACAGCCAGAACAGGAGATACGTTCCTCTGTACAGACTAGCAAACAGCTTCCCCTAAAGAGACATTTCTCCATAACTGTTTACATTTATGTTATATAAGGGCTTGTTTCTTTACTATTGTGAAACCTGCATAGTTGGAAAAAATATTTTAACTGCTACTGTTCTGATGCAAGACAACAAAATCTGCATATTTAATGTAAGCTCCTTGACTCATTCTTCTGTGTTATTTACTTATACTTCTTCCAATACCTTTATGCCCGTTAGGTGAAATAGGCAGAAGAGTGCTGTATTTCAAACCTATAGTGACAAATACTGCAGTTAGTGACGTCAGCTGCAAAACTTTGTTTGACCTTGGTCACAAAAGCTAAGCACTGTAGTGTTCCTTCTTGAGAAGAAATCCTCTGTAATTCCTTGTTTTAAATAAATTACACATTTTCTCCACCCAACCATTCTTTACTTTATCAAGCCTTTACTTTTAATTCTAAACTGTATTTCCCAGTCAATTCAAGTCACTGGCTTGACTTTAGCTTATTGTTTTCTTTACAAAGGTTAAGACCACACACTCTGAGCTCTGCTAACACACTGTATTATGCTACTAGACAAATTTTAACATCACATCACATACAGTTGCAGTTGCTGTTGGAACATGCCTTTTAAAAAATACCTTTATTAGATGAAATTGTCTCTTTCCCAAGAAAAATCTGGTTCTTTAATATAATTTATTACGCCTTTTAAAATTCTGTCTGTTCAATAAAATCTTTGCTATATTATAAATACCTGTAAAGAAAATATAATTTAAAATTCTGAGAGAAAACTTTTTTTTTTTTTCCTTTTACATTTTTCACAAAACCCACACAGGTACCAAGGAAAGACTTAACAATAAAAATAATTTACTCCTGTACAATCTCCTCTGGGTTGGAAACATTCAAAAGAGAGACTTTAAGGTTGTCCTCTGATGAAACTTTGGCTACAACATGGGAACTGAGCTTAAAACAAAGGAGAGTTCTATGTTTTCCCCTGTTTAATTGGAGTACTTTTTTCAAGGGCTAATTGACTGTTGCTAGTACTTTCCTCACCTGATCATACCTGACTGATGACTGGCTAAAACTGCTGTTCTCTGAGGGAAGCAGCCTCTAAGCTTCATTGCACAGAAGTACAGCTCATCCTAACACACCGTATAGGAATATTTTTGTAGAGAATAACTCCCAATTCTGAAAATTAAACATCAGTGGAAATATGTTAGTGCTCTCAATGTCTAATAGCAGCAATTAGAAATTTTAACATTTTGCTTGTTCAGTAATTATAAATTGCCGGAAAGCTTGCGTGTTGAAGGGCCAGCGTAAGAAAGCTTTCTGATTTGGACGACTTCTGTATTTTTTATCACTTCTTGTTCTAAGCAAATTACTTAGTACAGAAGGAGTGATTCGGTATAAGACACATTCAATCTCAGAATTGCTATTTTTGAAGTATGATAAAATAGCACAGAAACATGGAAGAATTCTTCAAATCAGCTAAGCTAAATTTATCCAAAGCTGGCAAAAATGCAGATTAAGCCCAAGACTGGCATGAAACCATTAGAATGAATGAATAAGCAGAGATTTTCAAACCTTAAATTCGGTAAGACAAATTTCAAAGTTGTCTTTAGGCTGTCCTGTTTATCCATAAAGTAAGATCTAAGTACTGTTACAGGAAACAGATTTTGTTTTAAATTGCAAGATTTAGTGTGAAGTTTGAAAAAAATCACTGTCTAAAGTGATGATTTATCAGCAAAATGTTAAACTTCTGTTTTACAGACACTCACATCATTTAATGGGATAGTGAAAGATAAACAAGTATTTCTGGAATGTTTGGAAAATATGATAGATATCTAGATATCATATAGATAGATATGGGGGGGGGGAGAGAGAGAGCAAGAGAAAAAAGTAAAATCCAGTCAGTATTTATTCAGATTATCTTTAGCACTGCAATTAGGTACTGCATTTTTACTTCCATTAGGAATCTTTATTTCCTTGATCTAAATCCCCTTAAATTTCTGACTGTCCAACATTATACTGTTTTTTAATTACAAACAAAGCAATAGGCCAATATTGACTTTGACTTTAAAGAGGCATGTGTGGAAAACTATTTCTCTAACAAATTGACTGGACTGATATCATTCTGCTCCAGATTTGATTTTTTTTTCACCTGGGAGAGGGTGATAGACCTCTCTGAGTCCTTTCTCCTTTTATTACCCCTTTTCTTCTCATCACAGGCTTTGCAACACATTTTCCTCTATTATCTCACTTTCCATTTTTTCTTTCCTAAAACTGCTACTGTCAGGGAGCAGCCTGCCCTTGCTGCTCCCTCATAGCTGCCTCTACTTCCTTTCTCTTCCTTCTTTCCTTCTTCCTCCTCCACATCCCATGCAGTCTTTCCTTCTACTTCTTACTCCTTTCTCTTGATATTGTATCTCAACGCTTCCCCCAACCACTTTCCCTTAACTTGCTAAATATTTAGGAAATGTTACAATCCACCACAGACATTCCAACAGCTAGTCTTTAAGTGGACTTTGCAGAAATAGTTCCCTTTTCTATACCACTTCGGCCATTGACCAAGGAAAGGACAGTTTTGTTGTCCTGACTGCTGAGCATGTAGACATCTCAGGACATGTTTATATTACTTAACTTCAGAAACCTAACTGAGGCTCCGAAGGTAGGAAGTTGGTCCCCCAAAACTCATATAGTCCAAAAAAAAAAAAGTACTCCAGCAGATAATTTAAAACCAGTGTAAAAACTAGTGAAGTGCTCTGAAATGCTATCTATAGGAGCCTCTGTCTTCATTAACTATATACAGCCTACAAAGAATAGGCTTACAATCCACTTACTTCACTTTAATTAAAATTAAGTGGCAAGAATGTCATCCCATGGTCTGGGATGCCTCAACTGGGGCTCCTTTATGTTAGCATATATTTGCCTGCACCCTAACTCAGCAATAACTTCATTACTGTGTGCTTAGACTAAAGCTTCTTTCCAGGCATGGATAGTAAATGACTGGTTGGCACTTTCCTGCAATGCTCCAACTCAACTCGAGCTTTACAGCTGCTCCTTTCCTAGAAGACAGAAGGTTGCATTGTTTGGAAAAGGAACAAAAAAACTGTGACAGAAGCGGTACTGGCTGCCAGTCTTAAATCTTGAATATATGCCATGTGTAAGAAAGACTGCAACATTTATTACAAATCCAGGGATGAAAGTACCTCCCATAGCTTTGGCAGTTCAGTTCAAAACTGCTTGGTAATTCAGGTTTTGAATCTTACTGCATGCTAAGGGAATAGGGTGGAAGAGTAAATAATGTGATTTTTTTTTTAATAGAGCATTAGTGGATTTTTTTTTTCAGGGGAATACTGTTGTGTTTCATGCCTGAGAGGGCAAGTCTATTCTGATGGTAATGAATAAAGGCTCTGAAAAAAAGCTATTACTAAGGCAGTTTACTGCCTTATCCTCCCACATCCATTTTTTCCTCTTCCTTGATATTTGTGTTAAACATGAAGCAATCAAAGCAGCAATCACACAACTAGAGCATACAACAGACTTCTGAAAAAAACTATGGAGGTGAGGTGGGGAGCATGAATATTTCCAACTCAGCACCATACCCTATAGTTTAGTTTCCTTCATTTATAATATTAACCAAGGCCTGGAGCAGTCTATCATCTCTATGCTTGTATGGTTTGGCATTGTAAAAAAGATCAACGTAGTCACTGTACAGACTTTCTTCTGAGTCTTTTAACTGGGAGGGCTTGTTTAACTTTTCGAGAGCTTGATAGAAGTGTTCATAAGGAATATTTAACTTCTCATTTGCAGTCTTCTCTGGCAGATGCTTCTGAGCCATCTGTCTGCTAAAAGCACTTTGTAGTAAGTGTAGCATAGCCTCTGATGGAATTTTGTCTTCTGTTTTGTCACTGCTACTACTGGCACCTTCTGTGACTTTGAGTTTTTCACTCAGGTACTCCTGTGTGGTATGGTCCTAGAATACAGAACAGTATAAAGATTAAGTGATGATGAAAAATTGCCTGGAATCAGAATTGCTCTGAATATGTGTGCATGTGTGCAGATACCCACTACTTTTCCATTCAGGAGTCACTAGCATCTAGAAAAGAACTAGATCATTATATAACAAAACTGACTATCAAAAGAACTATATTGTATAAAGTATCAATTCTCCTAAATAATTAGGAAGTTATAAATTCACATTCTAGGATAAATTCAGATTGGCAGGATACAGCATGCCATTTTACAGACTGATCTTTCCCAGACTTAGAGATATGCTTAGCTGCACTGAAGGAGAACAGCTCCCCAGTTGTCTAAATAGAGAAAGTGCATGAAGTGGTGATGGTGACTAAATGTGGTGCAAACCCTTGTGAAAAGGACTGAACTTGTGCTTCCATATAATCTACTCTGGAGATGCTGTTCTGCACTTTTCACCTGAGACGGGACAGTGAAGTTTGGCTAACTAGCAGTCATGACATGTATCAGTGGAAAGATTAATGACAAATACAGATTTATAGAGAAGTCCAAGAGGCATGGTCTCATTTCAGCACTGTCTGTTATACTTCCCACTTTGACACAGCAGCATGTGCTTGCATAGCTTCCTCATTTCCACTGAGATTCTTTCTAATTGAATACTAATTTTATCTTGAGCTGCTTTACTATGTTCACCAAACTTCTCCTACAGTGCCCCAAATCCAGCTTTACCTTACTTCAGCACTACATTCTTGCACACAGTTGCCATGCCTGTGCACACTGGCTTTTAATGTATTTGAAGACCATCCTCAAGCCTTCTTCAATCTTCTCCTTCCTCAACTGGCTGAGGAAGGGACATTTCCTCTGTATTTTACAGACACACTAATTACTTAATGGGGAGAGAAACAGATGCCATATGATTAAGTATTCTGAAGATCTTCAGATAATTGAGCATTGTGAAAATGAACAATGTTACCATCATGTGCATCCAAAAACCCACTACTACTCCCAGAAGCCTAAAAGGTTTGCTTTCCATAAAGCACTACTTCAAAGGTAAAGAAGGGGTCAAAAAGGAGCCAGAAACAACAGATATGGTTAACTGCAACCCTCTGAATCAGTGAATCCCTGACCTCTGTGTTGTCATTTGTTATAAACTTCATTCCAAACATCCTGGAAGCATTCCAACAGGCAGGCTCCTTTGGGGTCTGAGACTTGCTCTCACTGGAATTATGATGGATTTAGTGCATCTTTTAGAGGGATAGTCTTCCTTCATTGTACCCTTCAACTGCATTAGATATTGAGTTCACAGCTTAGTATCAATATCGTCTTAACATCCTAAAACCCTTGGATGTTGGTATAAGAAAACAGAGCCTAAAGAAACTATCAGTTGTTGACCCAGACAAAATCACAATACTCACACAACTTAAATGTGGTTAAGGGCTGGAGGAGGTGAACACAGAATGAATATGTGTCTTCTTATCAGAAAAAATATCGTTTTCTTATAAATTGAAAAATACATAAGGAAGCAAATTAATGTGACTACCTCTACAAGATCTGTTATCTTTTCCACTCCCCTTCTGTCATTTTGCACGGCATTATAGGATGTGTACACACGTGGCTGCTTCATGTGTTCAGGTTGGGTAGAAGTACCATGCAAAATCAATTTCCAATTTACAATTCTCCCTTCATTTTGTATTCTTCTGGACTAAAAGACAAGCATGGCATTAGCATAGGTTCTCAAGAAGTAAGAAGATGAAACAGAGGATACTTGATCTTAAGGTGGACAGAAGCCACTAAAATAAATTATAGGGCTTTCAATGTTTAAATTTAGACAATGTTTTATAAGCACCAAAAGACATTAGAAACAGAATATGTCAGAGGTGGAATTTAATATAAGGACTTGACTATCCAAATATTCATATTTTAATGCAACATAATTATAATTGAATCATGTGAGCATCAAAGAAATTTCATCACAACACAGAATGCCAAAATTACTGAACCAGTATTTTGTGTTCTTGGGTTTGCTCACTAAGCAAGACTCTGGCAATGTCACAACAAAAGCTGCCATTGAAATAGTCATTTGGAATAATATTCCATGCTGACTGATGTACAGCAGTAATCTGAAACACAGCTTGTGGAGGTGAGTAACAAACACTTTATAGATTACTTTTGATGACAATATTTAAATACTTGAAAGTAGTAGAGACAAGTATGGAGAATGCTGAAACTTGCTTTTACCAAAACTTCTGATCATAATTTTTGCTCAAACATGAGTTACTGAAGATAGCTGCTGAAGCTTGTTTTCTGAAGAAACCTTCCACTGAGTTTTACATATGTTTATTGTAGGTTTCAGGAACTTCTCTCACTTGAAAATGGAAGGAGAGAGGTAACTACAAATAAAATGCTCTTAACCACATTCCAAAAAAAAGTGTTATATTAGTTACAAAGAGCAGGATTTTTGTAACCATGGGGTTAGCTATAAGCCCACAGTATTAACACTACACTGTTGATAATAATATTTACTTCTACTGTATTGTCCATCTGCTCAGTAGTTGGCATTATCGTGCTGTTTACAATTTGAGGCCAATAGGGTTTGAAGGCTCAGTGTCTGATAGGAAGCATTCAGTTTTTTGGCAGAATCTGACCCCTAATGACAAACTTATTAACAGACAACTTAATTGAAACTCTCCAGAGGTGAGTGAGCCTGATCACTCTCTCTCTTTGAAGAGGATGATTTTTCAGTTGCCTGTCAAACAGCTTCTTCTGGTGTCTCACTGTTGTAATCCACACCCCCAGGTGGTTTTAGTAAATATACTTACTTTATATCTGTAGATTTTTTGGCTTTAATCTTTAAAGCAGTAATTATCCTGAAAAGAAGGTAGGGAAAGATATACAGCAGAATAGCTCTCTAAGGTCACCTGAAATTCATTACTTCAAAGGTTCTGAGTTAATGAAAATTATGAACAACTACTAAGAAGAGACTACATCTATCCCATGCTCTTCTCTGCAGAAAGACTTAATTTGTAATTAATCATATATAAATTGTATTGCATACTCCACTCCACAAATCACAGAAAATTATATTAAGTGATTTCTCTCAGTGACATATAACGTGAAAAATATATAGGCATGAACTTTTATTGAAATTATTATGAAATTATTATTATGAAATGAAGCTGGTTTTGTGTTTAGGTAACGAACAAGAAAGTCTGGCCCTATCTTTTTTGTGTGTTTCAGAGGAACCAGTCTAATCTTTTAAATAGATGGATATTTACTTTAAACAAAGTCCTGCGGGAGTCTGCTTAATGAGAAGGCTCTCTATTCAAGATACCTGATAGTGGCTAGCAATCATTTTATTTATGTTAGTTTCCAAATACTTCACTATTTAACATACAGATTTACTTACCACATCAGTAATTCTTAATACCCAGGTACCTGTTGGGTTCTCTCCCCATGTGTGAACAGACATGAAGTCCCAGTCCTTAAAGCCATTAGGAGACTTATCTCTCTCCCTCTCAGCCAGTAAGACAGTGCTGGTCCCTGTGTTAATGCAATAAATCAACAGAAGTAATTGTTCATCCATATCTTTTATTTTTCAGATTACTCAGCCTACAGACTATATCGTGCATGCAGAGGTAACCTGGAATATACAGTATTTAATACTGAGCTTGTGGAATTGGAAAAATGCTATTTCTGATCACTGGTTACTTTAATTCTTTTTGTAGCAGTATTTAAAGAGCATAAAAACCGTCATATTAGGTCACATTAGAAAGGTACACTTTGCTTAGTAACCTGTGTCTAAAAGGAGCCAGTAGTAGATGCTCATAAAGAAGCTTAAAAAACATATCATACATGGCCAGTCTTTCTCCAGCAATGAGCAATTTAGGGAATTTTTGAGCTGGAAGTTGCTAAGCCAAACCAGCATTTTCAAGAGCCAGTGATAGATATATCTGTCTTAAATTTGTTTGCTGCATTTAAATGCTCTTTTAATTCTAAATTACAGGATCCTTTGAAATTGAGTGTTACAATTTAACTTGCTAACCTGGATTACTGCTCAGAATGTGTGAAAGGTGACTATCACATTTTTAAGAAATAGGCATGGTAGCAGAGAGGAAAATACTCAAAAAAAAAAGAAGATTGTACAAATTAACATATTTTTATGAAATGACTAAGCCAAAATAATTTTTCTGTGGGCATCAAAAGGAGGATGTTTTACTCTCTTTCCCACTTCATAATCCTTGTTCTTTCTCCTCCTTTCTCACCTTTTTGGGGGTTAGTTTTCTGCTGTTCTGATGAGTTAGACTGGCTTATCATGAAAACAGACAAGCATCAAGGGAGTGGGAACATGTACTGGGGAATAGTGAAAGGAGAGGTAAGAGAGTTTAGAAAGAGGAAGTGGGACATCTCCTTTCAGTATCAGTGAGTTGTTAATTCATCTCACACAGTATTGTGAAACCAAAGCTCATTATTGTTATGTTTTTGGGTGAGTGAATTTAAGTTGTTACAGCCTGAAACAGGGTGAAAAGCATTTGCATTATTATTATTATAAAAATGCAGCAGTTCAGAAAATATTTCTGCAGCAGAAGAGGTTTTGCTGCACAGTAGGAGACTTGTTGTGCTTGTTTGCATATAAAAAGAGAGCAAGGGAGCTATATTTACATAATAGAGCAGAAAGCCCCAGGGAGCCTTATCATAAGCTATAAATACATTCAAAGACAACACTGTAAATATAGAAAAGGAACAACGTGCATTTGGTAAGAATATTTTTAAGAAAAGTGGAAAATCTGCAAGAACGAAGGGAAAGAACAGTTTAACCATGATAGGAACCTGACACTGTGGTAGAGACAGTAAAACCAACTATTGCTACCTCAACTAAACCCACAGGAGTACATAGGGACATGAGAAGATATTACTATTATCAGTCTTTCAAAAGGAGTGTTTCACTGAGGTTCAGCATAATTCCTAGACATCAGCAGTAGAACAGTATTTGGTAGTGAAAAGTGGAGTGAAGACTACTGTTCCTGTCATCTCCATCAAATGCCTCAGGATTTACTACCTCCATCTATTTACTCCCGTAACAAAAAAGGTAAGCTCAGAAAAGGAAGAATTAAGATGAAACTTGAAAGGAATCACAGACAGGTAGGGTTTGGAAATACATAGCATATATAACACCTTAACTTTGTTCTCTAGTAAAGTCCTGGAATAATGATGTGAACATGGCTCTAGTAATTTATTATCTGTGAATTACAAGATTAGCTTTAATATTAGTAAATTATACTAATTTTTAAACAGATATCTTTTTTTTTTTCCTAATAATGTCTGTTGATCTTACAAATCTTACTCTCTATGAAATTTTTTATACTCATTCTGCTCTTCTTCTCCTCATATTGTTATTTCAGGGTACTGTCAGGTAACTTGCCATATTCTAGCACATGTAGTGTAGGGGTACTAAGGTGCCTAGCAGAGATGTGTTTTTAAATAGACCACTGAGTTTATACAGTTATATGAAATCTAGGGAGCAGATTTCCTCAGTTTTCCATTAGTTCACCAGAGCACAGGAAGGCAGATAAGCACTATCAAACTATAATTTGTTGTCTGTCAGGAACTCTGAGTCTTTGCAGTGTTCATGTCCTGTGTCTAAAATGTAAGGTATTAGAAATGATGCCCTCATTTTTTGAGCAATGATTTCCCAACTTCTATTTACAAAAATAACTGAACATAAAAAGGCAGAGAAGAGGATTCAGAGAATCAGTTGTCTAATTCCAGGACGCTTTGTACTCACACTTACCTGTCAGAAGTGACTAGTTTTGTCTAATAATGTATTGAACTACTTTTAATCAGGTGAAGAGCAAACTGATAGCTTTTAATGAAATATATTTTACACACTACCACAGCAGAAACAACATATTTCTTTTCCTCTTTTACCTGATGGAGATACCAGGGTGACATGAAGATCACCCCTACGGGAATATTCAATTGTTGCCTCAAGCTGCACATGCTCCAGTGATGCAATGGAGTTTTCTTGACCTTCACAGGCTTTTGTGGGAATTTCAATGATGACCTCCCCATTTGCTCTTAATAATCTGGCAAAATTACAGAATTTCTTTGGTTACTTACAGAAACTCTTTGATTCCGTATTGTGTGACACATTTGACACCCATATCAGAACTACAGGAGAAGAAGAAGCAAGAACAAATTTTGCATTCTTCTTCTTTTTTTTTGAATGCTCCAGTAAAAACCCTGTAAGTCCTCAAAGCACAAATAATACTAAAGTGGACCAAGTTCCAGGGGCTGCATAAGCTAGACTTGTGCAACACACACTAGAAACAAACAAGCAAATTTGATAACTGAGGGTTTCTGTCAACACTTCCTTATCCCCAGGAAATACAGAAAATAGTATTTGCAGTCAGCTGTTTCACATGGCTGTATTAGATTTACAATTTAGTTGCCTCAATGAAATCTCCAGAAGAGCTGTTATCATGGAGCTAAATTTTGCAGGAGGCATACTCTTTTTAATCCTTTGTAGTAAATTCCATTCCTAGGAAAAAAAGCATACACCTTCAGTACCCTCTTGGAATATTGTGCCTAGCTTACTTTGAACAATTTCCATTAATTTTGATGAGAACTGGTTATCTACATCTCCACATAAGATATTTAGAATTCAGGATCTTGGGATCTTTGGTTTTCTAATGTAAGATAGAGAATTGCCGTAATAATACATAAACAGTAAGTATCACATACATCACGACTGTATTTAATAAAAAAATTGAAAAGAAAAAATAACAGATTGTGCAGGAGAGGGAGCATAAAAACAGATTGATAATAAAATAGGACAAATAATTGGTTACCATGCAGTGACACTCCACAACGTTCTAATGTTTCTACAGAAAGATTTTTTGTGCACTTACATAGTATAATTTGTAGCTTTGAAATAACTGTATTTATTCTATGTGGGGACAAAATACTTGTAAAGATCCTTATTGACTAGCCAAGTTAATGACTGATTATAATTTACCTGTATTTTGAACTCAGTTTAAGCTCAATACAATCATAGCATTTGTGATGGCTAGTAGGTCTTTGAGATGCTTGCATTTCACAAGAGCAGTGCTATGAATGTGACTAAAGCTCAATATATGACCCTAATTTCAACAAGTACTATGTATGGCACAGAAAAAATTGCTAACAATTACACTTTTTTTTTAAGGTCCATGGGAGACTTTGGTAGCCTTTTCTTCAACTGCTGATAGCAGCATAAACTTTCACATCTTATCTGACCACCTACAGTCTCACAGTATCCTCCATACATACACTGGCTGCACAATCAGACATAATAATCTTATTCTTTGTTAAAGCTTACATAGTAGTAATTTCCACCAGTCTCACACTAAATGGCAAAAATAAGATGACAAATGCTGCTTGCCTGCCCCTGGACTCCTGAGGAATACAGTAAGGCATAAAACAAACAAATCAGAAAGAAACCTTTTGGTTGTAGTCTGGCTCGGAACAATCTGTGCAAAACACTACTCTTCTGGCTTTACTAAAACAGATGCAATCTGATGTAAGATTAGCTACTGCTAATGCAAATTCTTACCTCGGTTCAAAGCTTTTGTCTTTGACAATACACTCCTTCTTTTCCGGTAGTCCTTTCCATCTTTCAGGATCAGCTAAATCCACCAGTGCATTGGCATTGAGTAATCCAAATCCGAATCGGCTGTTTACCATGAGTCCAGCTCCATTCTTTTTCCATCCTGGATTGCCAGCCAGTGGATCGTATTCAGAGGTCCAGACTACCAAGTGTTGCATATCCCTCCAGGTTAGATTTGGGCTGTTAATAAAACGTTCTTGGTTAATTTTTACAGCACTATCTATCAAATTTTCTCACAATTTTTAGTCTGCAATAGAATATGTTTAGGAATGTATATGGCACACACTTGCATTAAAACCAAGAGCTTGACATATGCTTATCCTCACAGTGCTTCTTCAGACAGACAGTAACTCTGTTTAAATGAAGAGCTGACACCTAGCAAGACTAGAGCCCAATTCTTCAAAATTGTTCAGACATTTAAAGATAAGTATCCAGCAAAGCTGACATTTCCTACCACTCTTTGTGGGACCTTAACTTTGAAAATTCATTGGGTATTTGATTCTGTTTGGGGTTATCTACACCCTTTAAAATATAGCCCTCAGTATTTCTCTTGGCTTATGTCAAAGAAATGCAAGAGAAAAGGGAGCTGAATACACATCTTTATAGGACTAAGTCTAAGCCCTAGCCTGCCCTGACAGTCCAGCTTGGGTACTTCTCATTTTAGGTTGCATCACCAGCAGCAAAGGCTCTGCAAACTGAATAAAGACTTCACTTAAACTTGTGCAACCTACTGTCCACGAATTATTTTCTCCTGATACATGAGCAGCCTCACCACCTTTAATGTACTCAGTAAACAATTGTTGCCATTGCACAAAAAAGTCTAAAATCCCTGGCTCATCCTCTCTTACACGTGTTGGCCCTGCTTTGCTAGGTTGTTGCTGAGGCAAGCAGCTGCTTATTTTTGTCATCACACCAAGCAGATCTGACTGACAAAAAGTGGAGCTGCAGCATAAGACGCTGCCACTTTTAGATATATAGCATTTAGGGGATGACAGTGGGATGGCAGAGACAAAGGAGTTTCAATAGTAATTTTAGGACATCTTACTTTGCTTCCAGAGCTAGAGCAAAAATTCCTGCTGCCAGTGGTGCAGATGCAGAGGTCCCAGTGTGAGTCTCTGTACATTCATTGTGAAGATCAGCACTTGTCTGATAGGCAAACAATGAAAAAAAAAATGCGTGAAAAACAGTGGTAAATACAGTATTATCTATGCTCAAAAACATAACCATGTATCCTTTATTCAGTGCGTATTAATACATTCCTCACCAGAAGACTAAGTGATGGATGTTTAAATCTGTTCATATTTCCATCTACTCTTTTTACATCAACTATAATTTTTGTATCAAAATGCTTTGTGTTGGAACAAAATACTCCCACACTGAACATCTTACTTTATTCTAAGTTTTCACAATAAGTGTTTCAGGCTTACTGGTGAATCATAAAAACATATCATTGTGTTGGGTCTAGAACATTTAAAATTACTGCATGCTTCAAAATTACTCATAGGATTAGTACTAGTGTTCTTCTCCCTCTTCTGCAAAAGAACTATAATTTGCAATGAAGCATGTGCTTTATTTTAAAATGAAATACCAAAATCATCTGCCCAGATATCTGAAGAGGGAAAGGGGGAACGCTGAAACCTTCATATCTCAGCTAAAACGAGAAGCCATTTAGGAAGAACCAATCTTTTGACTAACCTGCAATGACGTTATTTTAATCCCCATCCATGTAGTGTTTTGTAAAATTAGCATCAGCCAGAGCAGAACAGAGAATACAGCTCCTTGAACATTATTTTATCAACAGCAAATTACTTTAGGACAAAGTATTTCTTCAAAGGGTAAAGAAGGCACTAATTTGTTCATTTGCTAAGTACCTTTTACAAGTTCAGAAGCACCACTGTGGCTGTCATCAGTGGGAATGGAGGAGCTGAAAATCTTACAGAAGGTAAGCAGTAGAATGGCAAGGAACACCAGAGGTCCTTATATTCTAAAGCTCTCTTACTTTTTTAATGCTACAATCCTATTAACTCTGTATCAGCTCCTACCCATTGGTTGGGACCTTGCTCTCTTCAGGAGATGAGATCTGCTCTTTTTGAAGAATGGGACCATAACAAACTTGATGCAGAGACCTCTGTCACACCAAACAACAGAATATTTCAGCATACTGATATAATTGCCACTGTCACTTAGCCATTGCTTCACAGTAGAGGATGTTCTGGGAACAAAAGCACTTTTCGGATTTCTAATTCCCCAGTGCTTAAGATGGAAGTACTAAGCATGTAAAACAAGTACAGCAGGCACTTGAAATTAGGCATATAAAAGCTCTTATTTATTATTTTCATATACAATACATATCTATGTATGTTCTGAATCTGGTAAAAACAACCTACAATTCTTTGGTCAGTATAATCCCCACTGCTGTATGCTGTGGCCAGAGTTGAAGAGCACTTCTCTGCATACCAGGGAGAAAGGCCTTGTTGAGAAGCACTGCTAATGGAGATAGTGTAGATACTATCAGTGTAACCATCACAGTCACAGTTATCACCCTGACGACCTCCATTTCCAGAAGCCCATACGAAAATGGAGCCTTTTCCATTTCGGCCCTGGAGGAAATGAAAGAAGTGATTACCAAAGGAAGACAAGAGTTTTCAGTCTCCGAAATACGTTCTTAACTACCTCTCTCCACAAAAATGACAGCATAATATCTCAAACATTTTCAGATGGAAGAGGACAATTTTCCATATGCGCTGTAGAAGACCGAGATGGAAGAAACTGGCTAGATGATACATCCTACTTCACACCTTATAGTAATACCTTTCAGTTTATCTAGTCTAGATTTAGTGTTCCAGGTACAGCAACTTTCCTCAAAATAACTTTTAGATGTAAAAAAAAGCTGTGATTAATAGGTAAGTTTTTCTACAAAATAATGTTTGGTCCTAAGAATTTCTAGGAAAAAATCATCTTTTTTTAAACAAATGGCAAATTCATTAGGAGTTATTTCAATCACATTTTTTGTAATCACAGAAACATGAGTAAGTGGTATGAATGATCCATGAAAGGAGTTTTCCACACAACTCTCTTTTGCAATGAAGCCTTTCACTGTTTGGCATTCACTTCCTGAGCAACTGCAAATCAGTAAGCATCTGATTTAAAACTCTTTTTCCTTAAAAAATTGTGGGCCAGCAATCATCAGTCTCAGGACACAACCATTTTCATTCCCTGCTCTGGTCTCCAGTGTATAATGAGGTAGTGACAACTAATAATCGTTGCTGACAATGGAATGATGCAGCAGCATGTAAACCATCACAGCTATCCTAGATGAAATAAATATCAGATACTCTGTCTTAAACTGTGCTAGTCCTTCAGCAGAAAATCCATTTCATGTGAAGAGCAAAAGCTTGTCTTTTCAGTGTTAACAGATACATATTCACTGCAAACAGCAGTCAGAGATTCAGATTTTTACCATCCTCCCTCAGACAAGACTTGATCTTACTTGGGCAATGGACAAGAGACATGCAGCACTTAAAATATTAAAAATAAAGAAATTTTATAGAAAATAGAATTTTATAGAAATTATATAGAAAAATAAGCAGTACTCCTTCTTACAACACAATTGCTGAAACTGGAAGGACAAGCCATGTCAGTTACAGTAAATGAGGTAATATCTTATTTTGAAAACAAAGGCTGCAGTCCAGGGAAGCATTGGTATATTTGAGCAGCTACTTTGATTTCACTTGGAGTGCTACTCACATCTCTCAGATGCTTAAGGCTAAGCATATGCTTAAGAGCTCTACTGGGCCAGCAATAAAACTGGTGTGCAACTCCATCTCCGACTAGTGGAGAGCAACCAGATGCTTGCAAATGGAAACGTTGCAAATAAATGGGAAGTTTGCCTTCCTTAAGAAATAAAATAACTTGTAAAAGATTTGTGTTCTTCACCACAAAAACAACCTGCTTTTTCAGAGTAAGACCATGGAATTCTGGCTCCCTAATTCCTGCCCTTAATTCTCCTTCTTCTCTTGCTGCCTACTTACGGATTTAGATCTCTGTTTATCATCAGCCCATTCCTCTCAGCCTCCATTCTTCCCTCAGTGAATGCCTGGCAGCTGTCAGACTCTTCTTTGTCTTCTTCCTTTCTTCTGTCTGCTAATGTTAATTGCTCTTTTCTCCAAAATCCTCTCTTTCTTTGCCCTTCAAGCTTGCCTCCATTTCTTTCCTTTCTCATCCGTTTGATTCAATTTTATTCTCTGAATTAGTACCTAGTCATCTTCAGATGTCTTTTCACCTCATTGGCTACAGCAGTTTATTTATATATCCCCAATAGCTCTCATTCTGCACCCTACTTTTCATCAAGATCTAAAGAGGATAACATAAAAAAGAATTGTAAAACCAATGTTTTCAATACTCTCCATCATGTATTTTTACTGTCTTCATTTTAATTGGAATATGTTATGCACCAACTTAGCAACTAGTGCAATTAACACAGTACAAGTCCATCCACAGGCTGCTAAAATGCATGACTATTTCACCAAGTAAAATATTCTCAAAGCAGAAACTTTGTATTAAATTTTTATAGGCTCTCAGAGCAGAAATCCAATTACAGTTCAGAGCAAAACAAGCAGGCAGAGTAGAGTGGGGGTAGGGTGAGACAAAGGCAGGAAAAAGAAAGATTATCTGTAGAGGATACCAACCTAAAATGAACTTTAAAAGCTCTAATAGTGTTTTTTAAAAGTCATGTCCTGGCTGATAATTTCTCTGACCTGTACAATTAAAATCTCTTTTCTGCTTTTCAACTGTTTGAGTGACATGAGTACAAACCATTTTCCTTTCCTTCCTGATACAAACCATTTTAAAATTCTGCTCCCTGCTATATTTCCCTTTCTCTTAAGTATCCTACCTGTTTTATCCCATATTCAAAAGCTTTCTGTGCCAGTCTGCCAGGTCCCTCTACAGTTTTACCATCATCATTAGGGCCCCAGCTTGCACTGTAAATATCCACGTGATCTGGATTGAAGCCAATCGAACTGGCTTCAATGGCATCAGTGACTATTCCATCCAGCATACGTATACCTTAACAGAAAAAAAAAAAAAAAAAAAAAAAAGGGAGACAGGATTTATTTTCTGTTCTCTCTTCTTTGTCTGACTTCAACATTTATAAAGTTTCCAGTACAATTATTACATAATTATTGCACCAGTGGCCTACTGCTGTTCATGTAAGTAATACTCAGCACAGTTATAAAGTCAGTGTGAAACAGTACACTTAGCCTTTATTTGCAGAGCTTCGTGCTCTCTATGAATATCAAAAACAAACTTGTAAAAACTTGGTTGCACCTTTTTTACTTCTTTTTCTCCTTTTGCAGAGAGTCAAGATGTTATATACTGTTCCTACTTTTCCTTATTTCATTTTGAGTTCTTCCTTGACTTCTCTTTCTTCCTCTCTGCTAAATCTATAACAGACTTCTTTCCTCAAATTGCTAATAAGTCACTGAAATTAAACAGGTTTTATTAACATTTCTTTTATCTTTAAGAGATCTAAGAGTTTTAGTTCAAAGCAGCAGTTCAGAATGTTCTGCCCAAAACACTTTATCCTCACAGTCATTAAGCTTTTGCTGTCTTTGTGATGTTATTTCACTAGGTCTTCAATCTTCACCACAAAAAAATTCTCACTCTTGTTTCACTACTACATTTTTTCCACTGTGAGCAATCCAGAGATGCTCATGATATCTAGCCATTAACATTTTATTAGGAACTGCACGATCTAACCTTCCTCAGAGAAAGCCTGATCTCAGTGATACTTAAAATTCAGTGGCAGACAACAGCTCATCTGCACTGGATCTTTAGCCCTGCAAATCTCTAGATCTGCACTAGGATTGCTACCACTGTCTACTGCTGGATAGGGACAGAGGTAGCAGGAATTCTGGCAAAATTCCCACTATGACATGGCTCTCCAGCAACAGCAACTGTGTAAGAGACAGAGTAGTCAGGATTCAGCTTGTGTATTCTAGCAATAAAAATGTCTGGGTTCTTCTGATCTTGGCAAGTTAGTACTACAGCAGCTGCACCATTACAGGCAGCCAGTGAATTATGAATACTCATTTTCTAGTGTAGAAGTTAATGTGGATTTTTCCAAAGTAAAACAAGCAAAAGGGGAGTGCTCTATATAGAAAAAAGAGATAGCGAGAAAGAGAGAGAGAGAGAGAAAGAGAGAGAGAGAAAGAGAGAGAGAGAAAGAGAGAGAGAGAAAGAGAAAGAGAGAGAGAGAAAGAGAGAAACCCCCTTTGCTGGCCATCTCAGTCAATCATGCTTTTTTATTCTATTAAGCAGGAAGAAAAAAACGCCTGTAAGTACAATTCTTTTCTCAAATGGCTAGTCTTTAAGACTCCTAACATCTCTGAGAGAAAGCTGTGTTTTATGGTTTCATATTAATTAGTGGCAAAACGAGACATAAAGGAGTTAACCAGCTCAGCCACTGCCACTCCACTGTCAGTAGTAAAACTGGCAACAGAAACAAGGTATATCTTGTACTTCAGATGCCAAAAACCACTTATCGCTGCTAGCCTTAAACTCATATCATTTTGAATACTCATTTTTTCTCAATCAGAGGAAAATGCTTAGATTCATGAGATTCTCTCATACCAGTGTGCTGTGAGCAAAGATCTGTCTGTGTGGAAATGACTGCAAGCTCCGGGTGCTAGGTTGTAACATATAATGAGATACTGAGATTGCAGAGACTAGTACACAGATATTTCCCAAACAAGACAAAGTCACCCATGCAGATAAATAATGCAATAAGGATGAAAACAAAAACACTGACAACACACTGGTAAAAACAATCCAAGAAAAAACCTGCTGTCTTAGCTTTATAATCAGCAAAAATCCTGCTCATTTAAGTCAGCTCAGAGATTTGATGACTACAGTGTTATTTCCCTAACAGGTTTCAATTATTTGCTCCTGCATACTGTATCCTGTTCTTCCACATGCTTATTCCCATCATCAGTCCCACAAATTCAAAACCAGGCAAAGCCCAACACAATTTCAGCCAGATACGTGTATCTGCCTGGCAGAAAGGCTATTTTTAGCAACACGTCACTGTGCTGGAACTCTCAGCCCAGTCCTTTGTAAAATGGAGCATCTTAATTATTTGATTTCCATGGCAGCACCAGAGAAATATCGTAGCACAGTGCTATGGTTAGAAATATATATACTCTGCTTTACTACGAAGAGGATTGATATGCACATATTTCTGAGCTCTGCACAAAATAACAAGTGGATATTAAATGAGAATCAGAGGTATCACTTTTAAAATTGAAATTAAGAAGTATTTTTTTTCACACTGCACACAGAAATGCCTGTGGGACTCACGGCCATAAGGTATTGAAGAGACTAACAAAGTAAAACATTTCATTAACATGAAATGACATTAACGTGACTAACGAGAACACTTAGGATTATTAAAGTTAGTACATTTAAGGAAAATAAAAAATTTGAATGGAATGTTTTGTTTTATCCCTGAAAGCAAAGTTAAACCAACCTCCGATGCTGAAGGTTAGAGAACAGGCTATTCCAAATGTCAGGGTTTCTTTCTCTAAAGCAGCTATTGTTGACAGTCAGAGAGAAGGCACTGGTCACAGACTGCTGGATTTATCCAGTGTGGCAATTCCTACAAGCAAACAACTACTTAAAGTAGTCATCCTGAACTAATGTCAAGCAGAACTGAGTAAAGCATGCTTTCATGGATTTAAAAAAATGCCTGTGAAGAAACAAAACCTATATAGCTTGGAACATCAAAAAAGTCCTCCAATGTTTAGCCAGTCCAAATTTATCTGAATCCTTTGAAGACTTCTTCAATCTCTCACTGTTCTTCACTTACACTTTTGTTACATCCCTTTCTCTTATCAGGCTGGTCACACATACAATCTTATAATTTCTTCCAACTTTTTCATTTTCTATCCTCCCCTGGCCAGGTATAAAAAGCCTTCTGGCTAATCTGGATTGCTGGATTGCAATTCCTCCCATTAGCGCCTTCCTCTAGTCAAAATTGGTCAGCATAGATTTGTAGTTTGCATTTGTAAATGAAGACAGATCTCATGCAAATAAACTGTGAAAGAATCTTCTCTGTAGATGCCAACGACTTAAAGAATGGGCACAGTGGGAGTTCAAGTATCTTTGCAGCTTCATCCGTTTTGCCCTGCTTTGAAAATTTGTCGTCTTTATCTTTTGAGTGAGATATTTTACTTAAACAGAGCATGACAGTGTAATGCATTACGGCAAAGGCAGACTGCAAAGCTGACATCTATGACAGCTCAGTAGAGTAAATGGGAACTTACAAACGTAAGACTCATAGGGTGTGAACAGCAGTTATGGTTGTCAGTTGCCACTCACTGTCCTTTGTTTAAGAGGAAAAAAGTTAGTAATGGAGAAAAATAGGATTTTACAAGCCTCTCCTCCTGAGCTAAATAAGCATTTGCAACTGATACTTTGAGTGTGTGTCTTTCACAAACCTATAATGGATTAAACTTTCAATCACCTCTTTAAAAAATGGCAATTATCAATTGATAAGTAAGCAAGAGTTTACCTATTTTCAAAATTAATTTATGATTGTAGCAAAGAAGCAAGCTGTTGAAACAAAAGCCACAACAATATGAATACTGTTCATGACCTTCAAAATGTCATTGTGTAGACGGAAACAATACACTGCAAAGTGTGGGTATAAATTTGGATATGCTCACTTATACTTTACTCAGTCCCTTCTCCTTTCTCATGCCACCTCCTTCCAGAGAAGCAATTGTAAGGAGTGAACTTACTGCTCATTAAAAGACAAAGTCTCATTTCTGGGCACAATATATACTCAAGAAATAAAACAAATTTCAGAGAATATGTTGGCACTTAAGAAATTGTGTCATATAGATATAACACTTTGCACTATGACCAGACAGGAATTTGTAGTCTAATACTGGGAGTGACGTTTCCTGAGAAGGACAAACCATCTGTATTTCAGATTAATGGTGACTGGGAACACTCGGCACTTCCCAGAATCTGTCTGGTTTCCATTCTCAGACATCTGTTTTGGTTTTCTTACCTCCAACTTTTGAATTGTAGGCTACTCCAACCCCACATTTTCTGTTGTTGGCTTGCATGACAATTTCTCCTGCACACCGTGTCCCATGTCTGAATAAATATAGCAAGAATAAACAACATTTGATAACCCACACACTTCTCTGTAATATACACAAAGACTCACCAGTGATCTTTGTGATTTGGTAGATGTTTTCCTTTACCTGAATTTAATGCAACTATTGAATTGAATTATGTCTGCCTGATGCAAAAATATTTGTTTCCCTTAGGCCTCAACTGACACAATCTTACCTATTTAATCATCCGTGAATCATCACAATGACATGATAAATACCTAATCTGAACCATACTGAGGTCCACAGACCTATTGGCTATCAGTACTTTAGCTGAGTGCAATAGTGAGGTAACATTACGGGGCTAAAAAACTGCTAAACTCCTTCAGAAAAAATATCATATATTTAGATATTCTTTTTTAATTACTGAATTTACTTATAGACTATTTTAAAATATCTTCACCATTGCTAATTTTTTCTTGTAACCAAGTATTTTCTATGCAATTTTTTCTTGCCATAGGGGATTCTTGCTTCTCAATACATAAAACCTTCAAATAAGTGTAACTGTAAAAGAGCAGTATTATTTAATACTACAGATTGTTATTCAGTGAAGTGTTTGAATGCTTCTGGGCTGAATTCCATTTACTTATTAATAAAGATTAGTGATAATACAGGTAGATTTAAGAGATAATGTCATTGGAACCAAAGAATAATGGTCTCCCTGTCTTAAATAATGCTATAATAAAGTAGAAATGTCATTCTCTAAATGCTTCATTTATGGTACATTCATCCTTTGACTGCTTTATTTCCATACACTTACTGATTTATTTTGTGGATGCTATCACATTTTCTGATAGACAATAGGGAACCAGAGTATCAGTTCCTTGTATCTTTGCTGAATAGTAGCATCCTAAGTGGTTTAGGAAATCAACTTTTTCTAGTACACTAGCTTTTAAACAGGTCCACTGTCTTTCTGATGGACAAAATCCCTCCCCGACCTACCATGGGTGAGTTCCAGGGAGGTAGCTCTAAAGAGAGCAAGGAAGAAAATTCCTCACTTTTTCCAAGCCACACAATTCCACTAATCAAACAGGCTTTTTGTCTATGCTCAAAGTTTCCAAAACTTCTGAAGCTTTCACTGTTTCACTGGAGACACTTAGGCCAAATCTGGTCTACAGGAGGCTTCCATCTCTATATTTCTTCAGAAGAGACAGAAAGATTGTCCAGGAAGTGCATGTAACCTCCTTCAGTATCTGAACGTGTGTCACACCTTTAGAAGGAGGAGGTCTGAAGCATGAATTTATCTGTGCATGCATGCACAGAGTTGGAAATTATTCTGCCATTCTAAAAGGTGCTGCCAATACTAGAAAATAGCACCCTTAGCTGCAAAACCTGACCTGAAGGGACAGGTTTTTTGGTAGGCTCCTCTGAGAAACAGTCTCTTCCAGAGCACTTCACAGGGGACATGTATTCTCTTAACATCCACAGTACAAGGCAGAGAAGCGCAGCCAGTATGTGCTTAGGCAGGGGTAACTCTACTAACACACTTCATGACATAAACAGATTATTCATTTCAAATACGAAGAATTTCAGAACATTAAAGGGAGATTAAAGAGCTTTTCAGCTAGGGATTTTCTTCATTTCCAGTGTTCGTGCAATGCTATAAAGGCTTTTCCTTTCATATGTAAGTATCTTATTGGGCATGGACAATTCTGCACTTGAATATCCTAACACAAAGTAATAGTGCAGGGTTTTGTTCTCTTTACACAACTGGGAAGCTACTCACTTGTTTTCGTTTGTTGGGTCATATCTAGGAAAAGGATCATGATCATTGTCATTGAAATCATAACTTGCCTTTGGATCCTGTATTAAAAAGAATAGAAATAATTGTGACAAGTAGAAAGTGCATTTCAAAATGTTTCAAAACAAAAGGGTCTTTACTGTCTTTGTTTATTCATTTGGTGTGCCTCATGTTGATAGCAATCAAGTCAGTAAAATCTGATAGGCATTAACAATTCCATAAACTTTTTATGGAGCTAGAAACATTTTAATAATTCAGCACTAAACCATTGTATACAAACCTGTGTGGGAACTGAATTCACTGAAAAAAAAAAGTTATCTTTGTTAAGCAGTATTTAGACACAGACCAGGTTTCAAACTATGCTTGAGGCAAATATTTCACTCTCTAGCATGTTGGGGCTACCTTATCAAACAGGTAACATGCTGCAGAAGAGTGCCTGTTTATCAAGTGTACAACTGATTAAGTTATTCCACAGCATTCTAATGCTCAAACTTACATAGTTAGCATAGATGTCAGTATGATTCCACTCCAATCCATCATCTAGTACTGTAATGACAACACCTTTTCCTGTAATCCCTTTCTGCCATACAGGAATAACATGGAGATCCAGTTTGGGCAGTGATGGAGTTATTCTTGTATCTTGCTGGCAGACAGAAAAGGGTAACAAACACGTCAGTATTTTTATCATTTACATTACACAGGTCCAAAGTCATATTGTAAAGGTGCTCTATATCATCCTAGCTTTAACTTGCAAATTTCCCAAATATCAAACAAAAACAAGTTTGTCCAAATCCTTGTAGCATCAAAACACTTTCCTCATTACTTTAAGCTCCCTAAAGACCACCCCTGAATAAAGATTATTTTGTATTTACTAGGGATAGGCAACAAAAACATGGGAATGGTAGGGATGTACCAATGATTCTTGGAGAACTGTGTTAATAATCAGATCTACTAATGTTTGTTCTTTTCACCTGATGAGAAGTTAAGGCAATAATGAACAGTGCAACAAGCTGCCTTTTCTCCAAATGCACTTTCTTCTTTGAAGTCTGAGCTAGCCAGAGCAAAACAATTAATGGATAAAACAATTAAGGTAGTCGTTTGGTTATGAACAACTGTGCTGAATCACAACTTGCTGTTTACTACCTTCCTTATTGTTCCTGTGGAAAATCAATGGGAAGCATGAATCATCCAGAGCCTTCTCTTCCAAAGCAAGTTCTTTAAAGAATAGCTTCTAAATGGTCATTTTTCTGCTCTAATATGAAACATGTAGCGCATACATCTAAGTTAGAAACTTTGCTTATTACCCCATAAAAACACAGATGTAAACACTAGCATTTTCTTTGTTTTCCTCTGTGCATAAGTAAGTAGCCAATTTGCAGGTTTTTCATATATCTGTTTCCAAAAAAATATGAGGCTTAGATAAAGAAATACAATGTTTCTTTTACTTTACTTCTTCCTTTCTGACCGCTGCAGTTCAGGAAATTATTTAAGGTTTTGCTCTCTAGAACCCCTCAAATAATCACTTTTCTGGTGATGTATGAAACACCCTGAACTGAGTTAAGAACTGTTGCCATCAAATCAGGCAATAAATTTATTATTATAAGGCAGGGGAAATATCTTGAAAGAAAATGTTTAACACATATTTAATCTAAAACTTAAATATGCAGTGGAAGCAAGTATAAGCATATAAGTATGTTCTCTGTTTCTCTTGTGGGAAAACTTCCACACAAGATGGAAAGAGGAACTGTTTCTCCTAGAGAGCAGTACATTGCTTTCCTCACAAAACTGCTTTTTTATTACTCTATGTGTGCTTGTGTATTTTTCCAATAAAATCATCTTGGAAATTCCATTCCCTATAGGAAGTAAGTAGAGAAGAGCGCATATACTCAACTTCAAAGAAATGTAAAATTCTTTCAGATTTCCTTTTTTTTGTGTTAAAAGAAGTTTGCAGGAATCTTCATGGGAATATTTTATGCTAAGCATTTCATAATTTTTTTCATCCAACTCAAAGGAAAAAGAGGGCAAAGCATTATACATACAGGCTAGAGATTGGTCTGTTTTCTCTAAATTGAAATGGCAAAGAAAAAAAAATTCCAGCCACTTGGTCCAAGTTTGTGTTGAATATTTCTCTCAAGTTACTATTCCCATCCTTAATCCCATCCCTAGTCTGAGCAAAAGCAATGAAGCCTTGACTAAAGACACAATTAGATGCACAGAGGGAATACAGATTCCCAAAGAAACTATATAAAACACACGCAATCATCAACTGTATTTCTGAGTTGTCACATACAGACAGAAACTATAGAGGGCAGGAAATTCCTTTTTATTCAGGTTTTGAACATGAGCTGTAGAGAACCTCTTCACTTTAAATCACAGCCTGAAGAGGATGAAGCATAACAGACCGTTTTCTTCTGCAGGATGCACTAGGCACTACCAATTTTATTAAAGAAATAAATGGTCAACTTCAGAGATAAGGGAAACCTTATATGACAAGAGCAAATATTTTAAAATTCTTATGGAGTTGGATTTTAGCTGTTATACCACTTTCTAATGTCAAGCACCATCCTAAGCAGCAGCAGCCTGAATTGGCTTCTAGAATCTTTGCACAAACTACACTTCAAAAGAGACAAAAGGTTGCCTGCGAATATCATGTACAGATATCTCTCATTTTTTAGCCTATGCTAATGAGAGGAACTCTTCATCTACTCTTTTCAATGCAATTTCTTTGATACTGGCAAAAATAATACAGCTGATCAGCACAACTGAAATTCACCATTCCTCGTTTCACAACAAAACAAATTCTTACCAGATACCACTGCTGATTCCACATAGGATCATTGAAAAGATTTTCTGCTGAGTCTCTCAGGGTGGCACGCTTAGTTCGCTTTTTTTCATATTGCTGTTCAGCCCACGATACCTACAATTATTTGTATGAACATGACAAGTAAGCAAGCCCCCATAGGTTAAAGATTTTCTTAACCTAGAGGTTAAGGGTTTTCCTTGCACAGCAAAATTGATATTCAAAAGGAAAAACTGGAATGTTTGAGGCCAAGAGGAGAATTATTTATACAGTAGTACAGAATACTTCAGGGAAGTGGACTTGGTGAGATCACAATACTATAGTATCAATTCATATAAAATAATTTCAAATTAACAGTGGAACTCCTGTGAATGCCACACAACGATGCTGTTACTCATAGTCCAGTTGGACTTTCAAGTCTCCTTCCCAGCAGTGTTTTGGAGTGTGTTCAGTTAGAAAGCTATGAATATTAGACTAACTTAATCACTGGCATAATTCCATTTAAGGCAACTGGAAGCCAAAATGATCCCATGTGTTTTGCTAGTGTGTCTATGCACTGAGTTGCATAGCATTTATGCATGAACACAGCCGTCTCTACAGTTAGTAGGTTGCATTTTGAAAATGTTACCAGCTTTGGTCTCCTAAATGGATTACTAGTACTAGTTCAAATCAAATCCAGATTCTGATACATTTCTTTAGGCTGTGTGCCCCATCTGTAAATGGGAATAAAATGTTACTCACTGCTAGTACCTGGACTATCACTCTGACACAGAGCAGGTTGGTACTTTTTATCCCAATTTCCAAACACGTAAAGCAAACTCAATTTTAGTAGATTGCCATGACGCTGCCACAAGCCTCAAGTGGAGAACACCTTTATATCTAACCTTTTGCTTTAAAACCCTGAACAGATTTTACTACTTTTCTCTACTGTCATCCAATGGCTTTATGGTTCTTATGTTTGTCACCATGTAAGATACAATAATGACTCAGAAATTATTATCATAAGAAAATGTACTGATTTGATCAAAATACATTTTCCTAATGAGAGCCTAATGGAAATTAGGTACAATAACACAAACCCTTAAAAATAGAAGCTACTCCACACAAGTAGTTAGAAAGCTCTCAAATAATACTCACTTTGCAATGTAATTTGTGCTGAAAGTTCTACAAATTGACAGTCCTACTAACCTTAGTTACCCATAGAAGATGAACATACCCATGCAAACATAAGTATTTTAAACTACCTTATTGATATCCAAGAGTATATGTATTTGTGCACAGGTCAGAGCAGTTATCTTTCTCCCTCCTCCCTGCTCACAGCAAAGCTTAGCCTCTTCATCACCTAATGGCAATTAGCATTTGACATCTTCTGTGCTTGTTATTTTTGTGATGTGGACAGCTGCTCTGTGGGAAATGAGCTGAGACCACCAAGCACATATGTCACACAAACAAGCCAATGTTTGTCACTCAGCAGCTGGACTAGGTTCAAACTACTCATCTATTACAAAAGATGAAGGCCCTACGCCAAATCTCCAGTCACTGCCATATGAAGTAGTGAAAACAATTTTGAATCAAGTCCCTTGCAAGAAGCAGATTTGGGAGCTAATGCAAATATTGGTAGGAGTTAGGGAACCAGATAATCATATCCTTTCAAAACATTCACAGCCATTATCCATTTTACAGCATACATTGGGACATCTATAGGAAGCAGATAAATATTCAGACTGGACCAAGTTTTGCCCCAGCCTTCACACTTAACAGATCGCGTAATTCATGAAGGAGCCATACAAACAAAAGCAAGATTTGCTTCTTCTCTTCCCCTTTTTTAAAGGATGAATTTTCATCTTTTAAAATAAGTTGTTAGTGGAACAAGTATAGCTCTTTGGAGTAAAGGTCCACGTGTAACTACATAGCAATACATGATTGCTTTCTGTTTATACACTAACATAATGACATAATTACATCTCACTCATTCACATAGCTCATTTGCATACTAGATGATAATAAAACGGAAATTGGAGAAAATTTAGCAAATCACCTGTAGCATTTTGAAGTCGTGTTTTTAGGATCTAAGTAAATAAATCTGCCGTAATGCTCAGCAGTAACTTACATAACGCAGTTGCATCCATTCTGCTTATGGCATTAGAATTCAGTACATTAAACATGGTTATATTCCCTGTATAATACATGTATTCCATGTAATCAGTCCAAAAAAGGGAAAAATACAACCAAAATTCTGTTCCTGGATATTGTATTATGAGAGCATCGAAAATTTGAACATTAGGTGCAGGTACTAATCAGAACATTTATGTTAGGTCCTTTTCATGTCCTTTATGTCCGTTACATATAATTGGTACATTAAAACCGTGGCTTTGAACATCCCAATTTAGAATGATTTCAGCTAACAGACTTAACTGTTAAACCAAGTTTACAATGAGATAGATGGGAATGTGCAGTTTTCAAACAGAACAGGCAAAACTAAGCACTTACTGTCTGCCCTCCTCCTTTTGTTTTTGTAGATATAAATAGAATATTTTCTCCTAACTGACATTTGCATCCCAAAATTTCATTCAAATAACCAATCATCTGTTCTCAAGTGATTTGTCCTTAAATGTTAAAATGGTATTTTTCACAACCAGATTGCTCAATGTTTTAGACAGTCGATATTTTGACTTTAATTGCTACAATAATGCTAATTTGAAATTCAAATTTCATTGTTCTGAAGTTTACCAGCAATTGTGTTTAGGAGGGGCTAACAGCATTCCGCTCCATTCTTTAAATTTGCCACCCACCTTGCTTCCCCAGCATGTTTACAAACAGATATGTATATCTCTTAAATAAAGCTAATTAAATTCACAATCCACTTCACCAGTGAATCTACCTTAGATCTTTTATGTCTTGGCAGGCTGAATGCCTCTACACTGTGCTGGTTCTCTGATTTTAACAGGATTCTAGAGTACCAAAAGACTAAAGCCTACATCTATGACGGACCCTCTTTGAGAGTGGGTTTTAGCTTGTCACAAAAGTGAATACAGTAAAAACTCGGTCCTTTTTTCCTTGCATTTTTGCAGTATTCAATCATTTTAAATCAAATCTAATTTCCATGGCTGTTGCACAGACATAGTCTAATTAAGCTCACTGTATTTACAGATTTTTACTTTGAATTGAGCCCTGTGGTTCCTCATTCATATTTTCATCAACACAGATTAACACCTGAGATTCCAAACCTTTGCAACACTACAAATCCTAAATCTTAGTTTGGAAACTACTTGCAAAAAATATGGTAGAAGAGGGTCAGATTCTGCCTGTTAATGAGAGAATAATGAAGTATTATTCAACACAAGTATGGATGGCTGAATATATTAGACTTGCAAAATGAGTAAAGCATGCCTGTGACCTCATCAGAAAGCTAGCAATATGCAGACAGCATAAATACAGGGCACGATAAAGAATAAATGTAACACTTACCCGCTCATCATCAGAAAGTCTTTTAGTGATATGAATGGCACTTCTTCGAGACCGTCTTGGATGGCTTTTATGTCTGAATAGGTAATGATTTTTGAGTGATCCAATCTATAAGACAGAGGCGGACTTTAAATACTGAGAGGTATTTCCCCACTACAAACAAGTATCAACAATTATAACCTGTCAGAATTTATTCAACAGATGGAAGAGCAAGAAACTAGCCTTTAGATATTTTAATCTAAATTAAAACACTTTTCAAGAAGTTGTTATCACAGCCTTTGTGCTGTTAGAAAGAATTGGGGGGAAAAGACCTCACTTAAGCTAATGTAGTTATTCTTGTAGTAGCCACCAGTATAAAGGTACTACTCATATCTTGACAGAATCGCATGTTGAAGGACAAGTTTTAAGTATCATCACATCACACAATTTCATCTTCTCTCACTGGGGTTCAGTTGAACAGGTGGAAACAACTTTATGTGGCTTCACAAGCCTTATTACGGGATTTGGGTTTTTTCAGCACGTACCAAACCGGCACCTTGATTTGCACAGTAACAGGTTACCTGGAGAGCTAGGCGCACACAGCCCAGTTTAAGTATTCCTCTTCACTAAGCGGGTGCTGTTTGACCCTGGTGCAAGCGAATCCACTAACTTCAAAACAGCAAGATCAAGCGTTACTTAGGGGCACGGGACGGTGCCTGGATGCGGGAGCCGAGCCGTGGCGGGGGACGCGGGGCCCCTTCTCACAGGGCCGCCGGGCCGGGGCCGCCCGCGGAGGCGGCGGGAAGGGGCCCTGCCGCGAGTTCGCTGCAGGCGCAGCGCCTGGCACCGGACCCTCGGCTGGAGCGGGGAAGGCGCTTTACGCAAAAGCAGTTACTCATCCCTGACAACGCTGACGTCACGGCATCCCGAAAAGAGAGCGAGGGCCGCTCTGCAGAAACCCGCCAAGGCACCTCGGCGCGCCGGGCCGGGCCGGGCCGGGCCAGGTGGGGCTGGGCACGGCAGGGCCGGGCCGGGCGGGGGCGCCCCGCCGCCGGCCGCCTCCCCGCAGCGCCCCTCCGCGGCGGGCGGCGGCGCCGACCCCGCGGGGAGCCCCGGCCCCGGCCGCGGTGGGGGGCTCCGCGCCGCGCCACGCCGCGCGGACCCCCGGCCTGCCATCTTGGGGAGGGGCGCGGGCCGGGGCGCTGCGCGGGCAGAAGCTGCTCGCGACTGCCGGGCGCGCGTTTAACGGCAGCGCCGAGGGGAGCCAGTCCCGCAGGCGGCTCCGCCGCGCCCGGCAGGGGGAGCTCCCGCCGCAGGGGCGAGCGCGCCGCGGCCGCGCCTCCCGCCGGCCGGCGCCCGCCGCCCTTACCTGCCCCACGAGGTCGTACTCCAGCTCCTCGGCGATGGCTCTGGCGGCGTCGGGACCCGCCGGCACCTCCGCCGCCCACTCGTTGAGGAACTGCCGCTCGGCCTCGCCGCCGCGGGTCACGCAGCAGGCGGAGAGGAGCGCCAGGGCCACGCACCGGCCGGCCCAGCGGCGCCCTTCCATGGCCGCGGGGCAGCGGGGCGGCGAGGGCAGCGGCGCGGAGCTGCGCTCCGGGGCGCCCTCGTTGCTAGGCGAGCGGAGCGGAGCGGGCGGCAGCGGTCCCGCGGCGGGGTGCGTGTGCCGGCTCGGTGCGGCGCGGCGCGGCTGCCTGGGGCTGTGCGGCGCCCAGACCCTCCGGAGCCGGAATGGCAATGAGTGTTTACACGTCAAAACTACGAAAGCCATCCTGACGTCAAGTGTACCTGGCCCCCGAGCGGGGTGGTAATTCCCCAGGGGGCGGGCGGGCGGGAGGAGTGTGCTAAAATAAGCAGGCGGGACGCACGCGTGTGGAAGCGGCGGGCGGAGAGGCAGCGACCCCCCCGCGCCGCGGGGGCTCCCCGGGCCGCGGCGAGGGCGCCCCCGCTGCTGGCAGGGCGCCGCCGCGCCCCGCCGGCCTTGCGCGGGGGCCCGCGGGGAGTCCTCGCGCGCGGCTGCCGCCTCCGGACAGCGGCACAGCGGCGCGCCGCTTCCACACGCATCGACCTCGCTGGGGCGGCTGCCGCAGGCACATTTTTAGCGCGGCCGGAGCAGAAACAGCGGCGCGACAGGGACAGAGGCACGGGGTGGCTGCGGGCATGGGCTGATGCTGCGGCTCTGCAGCCGCGGGCGGAAGGAGAGGAGAAAAGCACGCGTGGGGCTTCACGCCCGGCTCACCGAGCCCGTCCCGCGCTTGCCAGCGCCCCGGGGCAGGTGGCGCCTGCCTGGCCCGGGGCTCCTCCGTGACCCTTCCGGGTGGCGGCCGGCCGTGGCCGTGAGGGGCTGCTGCTGCCGGGGGGCTGCGCCCAGGCTCTGGCGAGCGGCCACGCGGCGTGCCGGGGCGGCCGTTAGGGGCCCGGGCGGCCGTTAGGGACCGGGGCGACCGTTAGGGACGGGGCGGCGCCCCCCGCCGGTTTCGCGCCTCCCGGCACGCGTCCGGCCTCAGGCGCGGCGGGGCCGCTCGCCTCCCTCCCCTTGGTTTATTTTTTAAAGAAGGCAGCGCTCGAACTGGGATCGTGTGCGGCGGCAGGCTGCTGGCAGCGCCTGCTCAGGAACATACTGGGGGGTTGCAGGGTTTGTGCGTGAGTGTGTGTTTTTAAAACATACATACAATCTGTAAGATTCATCCTGAGCTGACAACTAGAAATGAGTAAAGATTTGTCATCTCATTAAAACCAAACCCTTCATGATATGATTTTTTTTTTTTTTAGCTTGTAGATGTCGTTGGGAGGAGCTGTGCTCAAATCTGAGCTTCGTTACAAGAGGAAAGCTGGGAGAATAAAACATTTTTCAATTAAGCTAATAACCCAGGACCAACTGTGCAGTAATGCTTGATTAATGCACATCGTCCCCTGATACTTCCAACACACTGTAGGTATGCTGCATTAGTCGGCACTGCTACTCAGTCTGATTATATAACAATTTTTTTTCCTGAAATACAATTATTCTTTTTTAAAATACTTTTTTTACATCAAGTGGTCTGCATTGTTGCCATTTCTCAGAAAATATTGGAATTTGATAAATGTTAATTTATTTCTATAGTTTAATTTCTCTATCTCCTATTTTATTTTGCTTTCCTGCTGCACTTCCACTGTCTTTTCTCTCCTCACATTTCAGAAAATGTCTCTAAAAATTTTCTAATATTCCATAAATGTGTTTGCTTCTACCTCCAGAACTGAACCTTTCAGCAGTTTCTGTTTATAGTTAACTACATTTAACTGCTTGATTCTTCCAACTTACTTTTATTATGTCAAAGAAAATATTCAGTATAGAGGGATATATTAATATTGTATTTTTTTATATTTTTATCCTAACACAGTTTCTGTGGTTTTGTGTTAAAGACTAAACTTAGACCTTGATGTAGAATCCTTTGATGTCAGGACAGCCAGTAGAATATGATGGGAAGAAATACAAAAGTTTCTTCTAAGTATCAAGTTCTGCTTTAGTACTATTCTCCATCTGTTTTGTGGAGTAACAAATATGCCTGCTTGCCTGCTGTACTCTTCATGGAAGATAGAGCAATTCTAAAAGGCCAACATTTTAGTATCTGAAGTCTCAGCCCTAAAGATCATTGTATCAGGATGGGTACAATGCTGTAGAGTCCCATGAGGACTCATGAATTCCTGTGAGGATCAGAAGATTCTGATAATCACAGCTGAAGTACGGACCCCTATGCTTACAGGAGACCAAAATAAAAGCAATTTGAATGGATCAAGGGAGGGGGAAACAAGTAAATATGCTAGAAGTGTCAATAAAATATCAATAAGTATCAACATAGAATATAAATAAAATGACACTACAGCACCTAGTTGGTATTCACCAATGCTCACTTTCTGCAGTATGGTAATAGTAGTACAGGGTTTTTCAAAGTCAAGGTAGAGACTAGGTTGTGTGTTTTCTGTTCATTTTAATTGGTTTTATTCTCTGCATGATTTTTTTTCAGTATTCACTGCCAAAAATATATTTTCTTCACTTTCCTGGACAGATGCCTTAAAGATTCCTGTGTTCCATTTTTAGCACTGTATTTCTGAGGCTTTTTTCAAATGTTTGTCTTCCAAGCAATTTCTGGGTCCATGCAGGTCTTTCTTGTGTCTGTTTTATCAGCACTGTTCCACTCAAAACACAAAGGTGTTTTTACCTTTCATTTCTCATCACTGAGATTGCAACTTAGCCGGCTAAGTTTTACATTTACTATGAAAAAACTGTGCAGAAACTTGGTCTACATACAAGAAATGAAGCAAAAGCCATATATATATATGTGTGTGTGTGTGTATATACACACATACACATAAAGAAAAACTAAATTTATATACCTAAGTGTTAAGTCAAATAAATGGTGGGTAGAAACAGTCCCTTAGACTGTTTTAAAAATCTTAGTACTCTTTTCTAAATTATTAGTTCATTCAAATGTGTTTGTTTATTGGGAGTCTTTTTGTTTAGGACTTAGACTGCTGGTATACAAAGAGACCTGAACTGTGCTGGAGAATGAGCTGTGTGCTATACAAACCTGGTTATCCTAGCATTCCATTAGTGAAGGATGCTATCCAACCCACTACATTCCCATCTAATAATAGCACAGTAAAAAGGAACAGCTTGCTCAGCAGCATCAGGTGGAGTCATAGAAAATTGTTGCATGCTTCATAAACATTTTGGATTTGTTGTCTTTCAGCGAAAGATTTATTTAGCCCCTAGTGCACCCAATGGTATTGTGCCTTAGTGTAAGATCAGAAACAAACATAAGAAAATTATGAAAATATTATTTGTAATGTATAACTTCAATTTAGTACAATATTCAGCATTGCCTTGCTTCTAAATGTTGAGGTAAGGACCTTCTTATCTGCTTGTGGAGAAATGTTTAATAAAGAAGCTCTTGGGTTTAATAAAGAAGCTAAGTGGAAATCCTTAAATTTCCCAAGTGGAAATAACTTCTTGTAGCCCAAGTGCAAAAACTGCACATAGGGTAAGAAGTCTTATCAGTACAGTATATAATGCTCAGTATGAAATCGTAAGCCACCAAAAATCCCACTGAGAATTGTAACCACCAGTTTCAGGATGGCCAGGAATGAATCCTATCAGTCCTGATTTTGGTCAAACATGGGTGTAAATTGATCTACTTTTTTTTTCTTTCTTTTTTTTTTTATGAAAAATATAATACAGCAATGCAAATTAATTCAAAATCAGAACCCATGAGGCAAGCATATTTTTTCTCAGGTCTCCTCAGTAGCTATAAATACATATCTTCACCTATATATGTTTTAGGTTGTTCATCTGCAGCATGCTTAACTCACAGGAATATTTTGCAGAACATTTTGTTAATATTTGGTATTTTGGTCCAAGACATCAGATGAAAGTGATATTGGAAATGTCCTTAGACACCCCAGGTGAAAACATATTCCTATTATAGCCAAAGGCAGTATTCCAACTCTGTCATTATGCTTAAGAGTTCAACTGATTGTTTTTTCTTCTTTGTCAAAAGGTGTTTAAAGATTCCAAGCTGCAGCTGTATTTTTGCATGTGCATTTCTGATCCTTCAAAAGGATGCCAATGAAAAAGGGGTACTAGTTTTGAAAAGTCAAGCATGCACACACAGCATTGTATTTTCTCATTCATTAGGAGGGCTAAAACAAACCTAAAAAATTATATTCAAGTCTTAACTCTGTTTTTGAGCCCAACTTGCTGCTTAATTGCTGCAGTGTCAGTCAGGACACCCCTTCCTGTTTGCTGCAGTGTATTCTGGGGTGGGGGGGGTGGAGAGAGGAATGGGCATTTTGGGAAACCTGGGAGACAGGGCCAAGGAGAAGTAGCAGGGATGTGGAGAAGGAATGAGGCTCTGTTCCAGCCGGTACCACTTGGCTGTACCAGAGATATATCACTTAGCATAGCCCAGCAGCTTCACTGGGGCTGCCAGAAGGCACAGAGAGCAGACATACCTCATTTTCCGTATCTTCCTGTCATCTTTATGCTTTCTGTTTCCTAACATCTTTTTCAGCAAGTTTTCCCCAATAAATGATCCACTCTGCTCTGAAGCAGTCCAAGGCCAGGGCCATGTTGGAGATGTTGATCTGGCCTTCGGTGAGGCTGACGGGGTTGCTCTGGTTTGCATTTGCAGCAGAGCTGACCCATCAGCTTTTCTGCTTGCAAGATGGTTCAGAGCCAAGCGGCAGGCCAAATAGGTCAAGCAGCAGAAGCCTGGCAAATCCAGAAGCTTCGCCGCCTCGCAATGGCAGCCTGTTTCTTGACAAAGATATTCATTATGAGGCAAGAAGCACAGTCATGAAACACTGAAACTCACAAAGTGAGAAAGCTGTCACTGAAATAAAAGCACTCCGGGAAGCTATAAAGAGATAAAATTGTATTCCTTCATCCTTGTGCACTTTATAAAAGAGGAGCATTTGTCTCTATTATTGAGACACATAAGGAAAGAGTGAAGATAAATAGGGAAAGGTCATAATGAAAACCAACGGCAGGTAAAACAACATATTTTGATTTTATTTGCAGCAAAAAAAAACCAAGATGTTTCAGGTGAACTCCACCATTTTATCATATTATTATTTTGAGAGAGTACTGCTGATAAAGAACATATTGCATAATCAACTTTATTTCTGAATCTGTCACAAAGTGAAAGCCAGAGAGCAAATTCATCTCTGATGCCATTTCATAAGGTTGACCCATTTGATTCTGTAGAACAAAACTGAACAGTTTTACCTACCCACAGAGCTTTCTTTCCGCATGCAAATTTAATTAGGCTAAAATACTAGTCATTCTTCTTGGCTGAACTATCAGTCTACCTATGTAGTAGGTAAGCCAGAAAAGATGTGTTTCTAAAACAATCGGGTAGAGATTCTGAATATGTTACTGCTTCTCTGCACTCTGCCACTGAGCTGACAGTGAAAGACAAGACCAGAGTTCATTGCTGGGGAGTCTCCACAGTGTGAGATAGCAAAACAGAGGCTAGTGCACCGCAAGCCTTGCTCTGAAAGAAATAGTGATGCTAGCAAAGATGGGGACACTTGTTCGGGGGGAAGAGATCAATGTACAATGATCGAAGATCAACCTGATTCTATTTTAAGTGTTTCGACTAAGTATTACAAGCTTGCATCATTCAGGAGTCGCTTGCAGGCAGTTCTGAGTCAGTTTGCTGCACACTGAGCAGCTCCCGGACTGGGCTTCACGCCAGTTTTGCAGAATACCTCTGACTTTGCCCCTGACCGTTCAGGAGCTGCTCTGCGCTGTCATCCATTCAGAACAAAGCCTGAAAGTGACTCTTTCCTTCTTTTTATTTCTCACTCAAATACCTTAACCTAGAGAAGCAGTACATTGTAAAAAATGTATTAAAAGAGGGACCAGTGATATTTCTCACTACATCTCACTACAAAATCTGCTTATTATTAACTCTGCAAGTTTAATTGGAGATCTTACCCAGTTAAAGGGCTCTACAAGGTAAAACTTCAGGTTGTACAGTATACAAACAATCAGCTATGTAAGTGTCAATATTATTTTACCAATTGTCTTTGAAATATGCAATTTGAGATGGTTAATAACATTTAAATAGGATTTTGTGTCACATGTAGCTTGAATTTCCAAAGTTAGAGCCTCAAATTTTAAAATGGCAGTAGCTGAAAATACAATTTGATGGCTAAAGTAGATGCTGATGTGGTCTGATTATTTAAATACTAAAAGGGCCATGCTACTTAGATTCAGTTTGGCTCTAGTGTGAAGAACACTGTTGAAACCTACCGTTTTTCAGTAACAGTGTTTCTTTTTCTGCAGGAGCCAACACTACAAAATAATTGAAAGATAGTATAAAAGAAGCCATATGTGTAGGCAATCACACAGAATATGGGAAACACCTGTTTTTCCTTCAATTACAGCCTGCAAAGTAGTGGTACATGTTTATTTTAGGGCATTACATTTGCTTGTGTAATAGCGCATGACACATTTTCATTTTACTGCAGACGAACACTGAGAAAAGCTAATCATATCTGAATAAATGAAACACAAACATGCCCTCCTAGCCATACGTGCGGTTAAATAGGGGCCTAATGACACCACACATTACCCGCTGCATCCACTTGGGCAAGCAGGAAGCAGTTGGTGAACAACCTTCCATTTGTAGCAACCTGGCTCATTTTGTTTACTTTAAGTCTCAAAGTAATTAAACCAAAAAAACACGGAAAAATGCATAGGTAGAGCCCTTCAAGACACAGGAAAGCCTGGTAAACATCAGTAGGGTAATTATTAGGAGGAGGCAAAGTCTCCCCAAAATTATGACATTACTTGTGGTGATAGAGAGAGGCAGAGTAGCAAGTTCCTTTCTGGCTTGCTAGTAATTCAGATAGCAGAAATGATCAAAAAGAGGGGAAATGTTTTGGTGAAGTGTTTTATTGATTTAATTTAAAAAGATATTAAAAAACACATTTTTTTAATTCTACATTTTTGGGTAACACTTTTAGTAATATTTTACTTATAGTAAAGGACTTTTTTGTCCTCATTTGCAAGTTCTTCAATAAATCTCTTGTGAGGGGCAAAAATTCAAAAATTGTTGTACAAATATTTTAATAACAATATAAATAGTATCCAGTGTTAATGAAAACACTGCTGAGAATTCAAAATGACTATTTTTATGAAATATTTAATTTAAAAGAAGCATTTTTGTTGAAGTCTTCTCAGAAGATTAAGCACGCTGATTAATTAAAAATAGCTCTAATACAGTGTTCTTCCTCTTCATGTTCTTCTTCAAATGTAGTGAAAAGAGAAAAGACAGGAAAGAAGAGAGAGCATAAGTAGGAAGAAGAAGAAGAATACCTAGGTAAACAGATCAAACTACATTCAGAGAAAAATGGAAGCTATACAAAATTTTTTTTATCAGTTCCCTCTCTCTTTCCCGTTTTTTTTGTAACAAGTTATGAACGTGATTTGTATGTAAACAACAAAATGTGACAACAGAAATGATTTTGGATTAAAAAATCAGAAAAGTTTCTTTCTTTTGTGAGGAAAAGGCAGTCTCATTGAAAAACTATAAGAAACAGAATTGTAAGCACTTCTTAACAAAATCAGTACTGGGCCAATGCCGTCATTTCTATAAGGGAAAAGAATTGAGTCATATTCTGGAAAATGCAAATTTTTGTGGCAAGTCAGAATTGCTGTTAGCAGGTCAGCCTATCCTAGAGGGTGGGAGCAGTCTCCCGTCACCTGCCAAGTCCCTCTTTGTCACTGACCCCCGAGCACTGTGTGAGCGGAGGTGCATGGCTGACTGCTGTCTTCTCAAGGCAGCGCTGGGTGTCCCACCCCACTGAGATGCAATACTGCGTTTGTTTTTCATAGTATCTGACCATGCTTTTGAGGCTCCATTTCAGTGTCCGAGATCATTTTCTCACTAGTAGAAACACCTCTGCAGCTCTCTGTAAAGCTTACATATTAGGCTGATTTGTTCAAACTAGAGAAAATTCCTCTGTGGCCATGTGGCCATCCTTGTTTCAGTTTAGAACACTCAACTTTGGTTTGGAATAAGTCAGTAAAGAAAAAATTTAAATGTAACCATTTTAAAACTGAAATTACAATGTTCACATTTTGGTTCGAGCAGTACAGCTAAAGCAGCATCAGACTGTGGCTAGGCAAGGCTTGTGTCAGTGCTTTAACTCTTTCTCGGGGCTGTATTTCAGATATCTGTATTATCCAGCCTGTATTACTGAGTGACACTTAGTGACGCATATTTTGCATTTGGATGCTTTCAAGGGCTGCCACTGTACTTTCGTCTAAAAAGTCAAGTGCTGGTTTTTATCAAATTATTAAAATCCAACTTGAAAGGTACAAGTGTTTGAGCCACTAGATCACCACTATTAGAAAAGCAGTTTTTAAACATTTTTGAGCTGAGGTTCAGCTATGATGAAGCAATATAATTTCAAAGGAAATCACTCATCTCCCAAAACTGCTGTTTAAATACAGCGCCAACTCTTCAGTACATCCATGTAAATAGGAAGCATTTTTATTGGTGCTCAGCAGTGTGCTAGCTGAAGTAAATACAATTTTTAGAAGTGGGAGGTGCATTTTAGACTGTATTAAATATGCAGTAATAAAATCATGGGATTTCCATGGAAGATTTGCATAAAAGGCATCACCACCTCCATCTAATAGTGTCCAGTATCAGATCCTTCATCCTGCCTCCGTGTTGTGTGGGACTCCATGGCCTGTGCATTAGAGAGTTTTCCTGATCCCTGGAGGGCAAAGGCTGAATAACACATCTGTCATATTATATGTATGTATTCAGCCCACAGAAGATGTCTTGGCCTTGCTTTGATAGGCTCTGCACATGTTATAGTAAAGAATGCTTTCCCCAGAGAATTTATAGTGAAGTTTTCAAAACTTTCAGCACTCCAGGAATTATAATTCCAAAATAACAAAACCAAGATGCCACCCTAAATAAAAAGATTAAATATTCAGACACAAAATTGTTAAATATCTTCACAAGTCATTACTACTAAAATACACAAATGATCCCAAAGGTATCTAGTTTCCTGTGCACATGTAGAGATTTAGGACTTTTGACACTTATGGTTAAAACCAAGGGAGTCAAAAAGAGGTGCAAATAGGCCTCTAAATGGACAGGACCCCCCCTCACCCCCACCACCTGGCACAAGCTGCAGGATCACTGAACTGAACAAGTACCAGAGCTCAGCTCTCTAACTTTTTAAAATATTAAATGTCACTGGGTGATAGCAAGATATCTGAAGATCCATTTTCTTTATAAAATAACCTGCTTCAAATGTCACTGCATGATTTAATCCCATCCTATATTTGGGGGAAACTGCAAAAGAAGGGGAAGGATATGTTTTTTACAAGCAATCTTCCCTAAATCATCTTTCTTACACCAAGTAATCGCAGACGTTTCTTTCTCCTGCATACCTAACACACAGCATGAATTCCCTAGCTCCTCATTGCAGAGTCTAGGGAAAAGCAATCTTCCATTATTTTTTCCAAAAAAAGGCAAACTGAGCTGAGCATGATGCTGTGGGATGGGAGTGTCAGGCCAGGAGAGAGGGCCGTGCAGGGCAGCGGCCGCTGAGCGTGGAAGCAAAGAACATGCAGTGGAGCTCCCACCAAGCTAAACTTAATTCCAGTGACAGCTGAAGACATTAAGCATCTTCCAGGACGACGGGGTTTAGCCACAGGCACAATTACACTTTCTGGGGAATACACTCAATTGCATTCCATGAGAAAGGAAACATAAAAGGTTAATAAAATTAAAGCAAATGCATTTGAAACTTCAGGCCACTGGTTCTGAATAAATGTTTCAGTGGTTCTGCAACACCCATCCCATTGGGTGTTAACTACAGTGAGAATAATCTCATCCAAAAGACAGCCTACCATAACATTGCTGGAAATCTGCGTGGAACAGCACAGGTGACAGTCTTTTTTATCTGTTTTATCTTGAAAATCGATGTAATATTTAATAAACCCCCTCCTGTGAAATAGGCCATTATGGACAGTGTGTTTATCTAAGCTGCTTTCTGTCTCCCAGTCTTCTTTGTGTTCTGTTGTCTTTGGTATATTTGAACAGTCAATATAAAACTTCATTTAATCAAACTAAATGACAAAACCTTATTCAAATGTAAGAAAACGCTTCCATTTAGCTTCCCGCTGATCAAATATTTTACTTTTGAATTTTATTGCTCAAATCTTCCAATTTAATAACACTTCTGTCTGAGATTAATATCCACAATATTTCCAGATCAGGTTATCCCAAATAATTCTGTTTTTCTTTTGCCAACAGCAAGGGGATATTTGCACATTCTCTGTATTTTTATATAACCAGCATGAAATTCTGTTGCTAAGCAGAAAGAAAAATCAATGTAGAAGGCAAGCCATAGCAGCTTATCTTTGAATTGCTGTAGGCATTGCACTTTCTTGTAACCTGTTTTCTTTTAAAGGTTTTCTTCTACACAAATCTGGCATGACTTTGTGAATAGTTACAGCGGTTTGCATTTCACCTTATTTCCGGAATATATCACCTAAAAAGTCATGCTGTTTGGCTGAAAGGTACTATTTTGATAAAACTACTAAGGCAGCCTTTGCTAGTAAATAACCACTTCCGAATGCAGTAAGTGAAACAGGCTAAATTTTAAGTAGAGACTCCTTCCACTAATCTGCCAATAGCTCTTCCTCTTCCACACAAATCATGACACTGAAACTTTCACTGGCATCTAGAGATTTAACATGGTTATAAAAATTATTTCTATTTCCTGTTGCAAGAACAGCTTGCAAGTTTCCAGTCAGTGGAAAGGAAAAGAGAAAATCTTTTCCTTGCCTTTTATTTAGCGAGAAGGATTCTGTGACCGGTGTTTGGCGGGGGGGGTGCGGGGCCGCAGGGCACCATCGAGGGCTGCTCTGCCGCGCGACGCGTCGGGGTCCAGGGCCAGCAGCTGCGCCTCCGCCAGGGCCAAAGCCGAGAGCGCGAACAAGCACGCCTTGCGATGGTGGCCCCCAAAATTGCCAGCGTCACCGGGAAAGCAGGTTAAGCGCTTGATTCGCCCTTTACCTAGCTGGCGCTGCGAGGAGCAGGTGTGTTTGGGGGGTGAAGGCTGCCGAGGTTTTCAGGGCTGGGGGGAGCTTCCGAGTGGCCAGGAGATTGCAAAGCTGAAGGGTCAGAAGGGCTAGCGAAAACCTCCCTTGGGCAAATAACCACTTCAGGAGTGTATGCTGTCCCTCTTGCCGTATCTCACAGCATTTCAGCGTATTTCTCTTCCTCCGTCAAGCTGTTTGCCCGTTTTGCGGAGAGGCCACTGTGGCGCAGAGGGACGCCTGGCCTTCCAGTGGCTGCGCGGTGCAGCGCAGGAATGGGAGCAAACCAGGCACGGTCACCCCCGCGCAGAAACCAGGCTGAGAAACCCCAGCCCCTTACGGCTACGAACCGGTTCAGCTGGCTTCCCTAGGACAGCCGTTCTGCTAAATCTTCTCTCCGTTTGTGGCTACCAGTCTCTGCACAAATCATCAGCTTTACTTCCTAAAACTGGATATTCCTTTCAGCACTTGTGAAAAAAAGAAAAGATAAAAATATTCCTTTTCACTCAGCATCCTTGATGCTCAGGGCAGAAATAACTGTCTCATGATCGAGCAGATATAGCACAGCTTTTGCTGGATTAAAAGGATGATTAGTTTGTATATTTTAATACTAAAAGTTATTTTGGAGAGAGAGTGAGCAATAGATGCCTGGAAATTCCCTGTTAGATTCAAGAGCTTGTTGGCATGAATAACGCCCGCCCGCTGGAGCAGCTGGCTGTTTGCGCTCTCGCAGCGCGTATCACCTACCCAACCGACTTCAGAGACAGCTGGGGGCAGGGGAGGAGATGCTGCTGGATTCAAAGTGACCATGAAATTATTTTTGTTATGACACTTCTTGGGGGGGAAAAACAGTCCTTGGGGAAAATTTCACACTGAAAGGCAGACGAGAGAAAGAAAATAGCTCTAAAAGCAGCAGAGAAGGAAAGCACCTTTAATTTCCCAGCAGAGCCAGTGATGTTCAAGGAAGCAAGCAGGGCTTCAGCCACCTGCCCTTTTGTAATGAGCTCCGGGCTGTGCTTCGGCAGCTTGGTGTGACGGTCTGCGCAGTGCCACGGCTGCAGCCTCGCAGCCTTGCTGCCCCCCGGGCACCGGCTTCCCCTTACAGATCCTGGGGCACTCGCGCGGCTGCTCCTCAGTCCCTCCCCTCCCAGTGGCTGCAGGCTCAGTGCGTCGCTCAGCAGAACGCCGTCTTCCTGACAGGGTTTTCTCTAGCACCGACGTTCAAGCCCCACAAAATCCCGTTTACATAACCTCATAAAGTAGATGTGCTAGGATATGTATCTGCTTATTTGCCTCACTGTTCCTACAACTAACAGAGATTTGTCTTCACTCAAAGTGTTGGGAGCAGAGACGGTCTCATTAAGTCAGTATGGCTGCAGCTCGCAGGGTAGGGAATAGCTGCAATATTTCCATCACTAAAGTAACTGTAAAGTACACATTTGGGGGATGTGTAATGAGAAATGTGCTTACTAGGAATGCTGCTAAGATTCCTCCCTCCCTCCGATTCTCTTTTTGCAGAAAGACACAGAATTTGTATAATATACAGAAAACCTGTATAACCTGCAGTTCTCCTTATTATACAGCTTTTAATCTAAGTTCCAGTAACCTCATTGCATTTACCCTGCACTTCACTAGTGACTGAGGTAACCAACTGTGAGAGACCTTGCAAGTCTTGCTGCAGCAATTCAAGACGCTGTGGCTCTCCTGGAGTGTGCCCCGCTCCTGTGATGGAGGTTATCTTTCCTGCAACAGAGTAGCGCTGGGGAAGGTGCCTCACTTCCATGCAAATTCAAACGTTTCAGATTAGACTGCTGAGGGAACTGTGTTTTAATTAAAAGCCAGACTTTATATTGAGGTGGACAAGGAGTGTTCATAAGCTCCCCCCCGGCTGACTGTGCGGTGAGAGTAGCAGAGGAGCAGGGCAGATCAGTTGTGACTTCGTGCAGCACCGCTGCGGCTCTTTGCTAAGAGAGAACGAGCCAGAGATCTCAGTCAACTCCAGCTTTTGACATGACCGTGACAACTTGTGTCACTAAAACATCTGTCCTGTGTCACAATAAATGGACACAGGTTCAAACCACAGAAACTAGCTAGCTGGTCACATACATAAGCTATAAATATAAGGATTAATTTATTGAATATAAATTCAGTTTTGATTATTATGGATGTAGGTCTCCATCTTAAATTTCTGTGATTCCTTTAAAATCTTCCTTAAGCTTTTATAAAGCCAAGAGTTAAAATATTATAGATACGCTGAGTCCCATCTCTGTCTGTAATCAAGAAATATAGGCACCATTTCTGGCAAGTGAAGCTGGATTTAATTTACTCTTTCAGATGTCTTTGTGTCTTAAACAAAGGAAAATGTTAATCTAAACCCAGGAAATTGATGGCTGTGTCACTTTGATAGCAGTCGTATGCAGCTTTCCCTTGGTGTCCTTCAGCACAGCCCAAGTAAGCGGGTCTGGATACAGAGCACGGGCTGGCAGAGACAGAAATCCTCTTCCCCATCCTCTGGGCAGATTCAGCCAGCAAGCGTTACATCAGTAGGGTTTCAGGAGTGTACATGCCCTATTACCTAACGTGGTGCACCAGCTTCTCCTCTCCAGGCTCTGCTGCAGAGGTTGCCATAGAGTTATTCACTGCATCTGAAAAACATGGATGTTGTGTGAGCAGAGCAATGCAGCTGGGTTAGAGGTCTCCTGCAGTCCCTCCCTGGGCAGCTGTGTAATTGTGAGCCTCTTTTCTAGCAGCCACGCTCCTCGAACAAACAGGAGTGTTTGATCCTGATGATTTTTAAATGACATGTTGTGCTCTCTCCTTGATAATTTAGTTATTTCTTCTTTTTCTCTTCCCTTTAATCCAAAATAGATGAGAGTCAAAATTACATTCTGGCTCTTTGTCTGTGAGAGGACTCATGTCTATACTTAAACGGGCTTGAAAACCTTGCAGAAATAGGAAAGATGACACAAATTGCATGTGAAGAAGCAGGACGCCTGAAGGCAAGTTTACAATGTCAAAACACTTGTTGGCTGCTTGTTTAGAGACTTTTGATTTAAACAATACATGAAAGGCAGCGGTCTGACTCCTTTTAGCAGGAGCTTTAGGGAGACCAAGGAAAGCGCTGTGGCTGCTGCTACACTGTGCAGCTAAGATGCTCTCATGATACTCTCTCGTTTGAATTTATTTTTAGAGATGGAAGCCTCTGCCTTCCTGTGATTGTCAGCTTTGCCGCACCAGGAAGACTGTCAGAAGGAATCAGCTCGTGTGCTCCCTTTCCCCATGACCTTAACAGGGAACATCAAGAGCTCTGAGCTCTGCTCAACATTTGCAGCAAAGCCTTCTCCAGATTGGCTTGGCTTTTTTAAGCACTGACGCCACTCATAAAATTTCAGAAAAAATGTGACAATTAGTGTTGCTTCTGAGTAACTTTTAGGGAAATGTCAGCTACTCTGCATTCAACATACGCTGAAACAATATTCTTCAAATGCTTCAAATTGCATCTCCAGTTTCTCGTGGGTGAACAGGTCATATCCAAGCTATATTATGACTGACATTGCATTAGAAAGTGTAGATATTCACTACCTGCAGACTCTGTTAGGTATGGAAGACAAAAATTACCATTGAAGGGAATAAGGGAGCTGAAGTGAGATTTCTAATAAGCCATAATTCCCCTTTCTTCAAGCTTTTCTGTACTCCATCTACTGTAAACTCTCACTCTCAAGCCCACTTCCATTTGCCTCAATTCGCAGAGGGTATTAGAGCTGCCCAAACACATCAACATTAACAGTCTTCCCTTAAGACAGAAGATGGAGTATGACAAGTCCAGGACACCTTAAAGGCATTTGTGTTAGCAGAGGACATCTATCACTGATTTTAGGAAGGATGATTTATTTACCAGAAATCTTGGTAATAGAAGCCCTGATCTCAGCTGCTACCTGTCATGATTAAATGGTTAATACTTGTCTTCTTCCCTCATTTGATAGGGATATTCCTAGCTGTGAGCAAATTAGTGGTGAGTGTCTTTGAACCCCTTTAAATTTCTCTGCTGGTTGACCACTCTTTGAGAAGGAAGGTGCTGATGAAGGCAGCAAGCCAGTGACAGGAGCCATCAGCATCACCTCAGGTCACCTCACATCAGGCTGTTGCCAGCTTCTCTACAACACTGTAACTAGTCCAGTGGGGCCAGCTCACTTGGGAGAATGCTTGGCTAAAAAAGACATTAATCTTTCAAGGCTCGGATCTCTCTTCCTGGTAGTCCCACAGCATTTCACTCTGTGGATCAGCCACAGAAAGGGATTTGTTTTATGTTCTGTTTTTAAATATTGTCTTGTTATTCTCAGATGTCACAGTAACCTTGTGTTATTTCTTGAATCTTTGAATATACAGAAGTAGTCAGGTATTTTGTTCTCAGTATGAGAGTAAGAGAAAAATAACATCTGTATATTGATAACTTAGAGTCCAGATTAATAATATTCATTTACTTTGACAGGAAAATCCTCATCCCATTGAAATCAATTGAAAGCTTTAAGGAGGAAGAGATTTCTCTCTGTGTACACAGATTTCTGTCTAATTTGTACAGCTATTCTGGTCGAAGCAGGCTACCTTTTTCCCCTTATGTTCCCCTCCAGAGAGGAACCCGTTTGTTCTTTTGAAGAAGTATTTTTCTTCATCTTTCTAGTGTCTCTCATCCTAACTGCAGTTATCTTGTTTCAGATGTCTCATTGTCTTCCCAATTAGAAATCAGCCGCAGGGTTTGATTCCCCATCCTCCTAGCTCCCTGACAGGCGCTGTGAGACTTGCAATCATGGCTTGGATTTTGTTTCCCTTCTCTTGAGCCGACAGCCTGGTTCAGAGGGTCTGATTAATGCTGAAGATATTCTTTGTGCAAGATTCCTATCAGCAAACCAGTGACACAACTCACAGACACCCGCGTGCTAGCCTTACAGCTGACAGGCCTAATAGCTTCTTAGTGTTATAGGTCTCTTTGGCTTTCTCATTAAAAATAAAGAAGAAGAAAAAAAGCAAAAAAGGGAAGCTTTCAGCATACTAAACCCTTCTGCATTTCTGAATGCAAAGGTGTTTCTGAATGTTTCCCAGGAATGGGGAAGGAGAATTCTAGCCAGACACAGCTCTGATACAGCCTTTCGGAAGTCGGTGGGAGATTTTGCCTTTGACATTTGTAGGGTGAGGTGTTCTCCTGTTGCTCTTACTCAGCACAACTCCTAGTACGAATAGCAAGAGACCTCCCTGAGCAAAGACAGCAGGCTGAACCCTTGGTGGGAGGTTGAGTTAGGTGTACCATGAGATGATGAAACTCCAAGGGAATGATCCCAGAATGAAATTAGAAGGAGAATAAGGTAAAATAAAGGTCAAGACTCTTATTAAAAGTGTATCGGCTTGATTCTCATAGTCCTTTCACCTCTGAATCTCCACTCATTCTGTAGGCTTGCTTTTATGGTAGTGCAAATGAAAGGAGCACTGGGCAATTTTTACGTTAATGGGAGTGCTACTGATAATGGTTAATAGAATTTGATAAAATTGTTAGAGATTTGGAGCTGTCTTTCAGCAGCTGAAAATAGCTTGAATGTTCTAGCTCCAAGGGCTACTGGGGCAGGACATACACAGCATATTTCTTCAAGCCTTTAAGCAAGAAATTACACATGCATTTTCAGTCCAGAACTGCCTTTTCTCTCCCTCCCACCATTCCCTTTGGAGTCTGACTAGCCAGGCCAGCTGTCTCATTGCAGTCTGGCTAGATGATCTTTTTTTAAAAAAAACAGGGCCATTTACTTGAATTGTACATGAAAGTGCAAGATTTGCATATAACCCCAACTACCAAGCAAAAATATTCCAAATCAGCCGTTTTCATTGACGAGAGCATGGTGCTTAGTATTCAGGATACAGCATCTGAATACATTGAGTAAATTATATGTGGCAAACTATTCATGCATTGCCTGACTGTAAGATTTACTCATGCAAACAGTCACAGAAACTATATCATAAGAAATCTTCAGCATAGTTTCAGAATACAGATATCGTAGCTGTAATGGCTTGGGGACTAAAAATAGGGCTTACATTCCACAAGAGGAAGACTGTACTTGTCATTAAGATGCTAGATTGGGCTCAGAAATCTGGTTTCCACTGCTAGCTCTGACATGTCCTGCCTACAGGACCCAGGCAACCTACATCCATCTGCATTTCAGAAATATCAATATTTCCTTTCTCCCACATTTTTTCTGCTTTAGTATATCTCAGCTAAATAGCTTCAGTCGGCCTGGGAGGAGTAAGGAGGCTATGTAGCCACATGGCCACAACCACACTGCGTGAAGCGTGAGCGTCTATACCATTTCACATAGTACAAGTAAATCTGTGCCTGTTTGATGCTTTAACATATGCTCTGTTAGTATGCTTAGGTTCCACAGTAATATAAATAAAAAACTCCACACAATAGCTACTAAAGGTAGGTAAGAAAGAGCAGCATTTTCAAGTAGCTTTCACAAAAACACCCAGCAAAATCCTGCTTGAAAGGTTCAGCTGCATTCACGGTTAGAGTTCATAGTCAGGTTTTAAGTGTTTTATGAGCTCACAGTCATGCTAAGGAAGCAGAGAATGCCTGAGGATTTGCTATGTCTGGTAAATGTCCTATACAAGTGACCCGAAACAAACTTTCTGGCTGGTTTTAAAATGGCAAGTCTCTTCAAATAGAAATCAAACTAAATACAGGGCTGATCCTCCTTTCACTGGAGTTCGTCATAATGAGGAATTGAATGAGAAGAAAAATACTGACAGAAAAAGGTGAATGGCATCTATGCGCCCATCACCTAGCTAGAGATGCAGTGTAAAAGTTGAGTTTATGAGAAGCCCGAAGAGGATGGCAACTCTTTGTTCATATTAACCAATATTCCATGTACTCCAGGTGTGATGGGAGGGACAACACCAATAAACAGCAATATCCCTTCTTTACCATTACACCTGTACGTAGCTTTGGAGATGACTCAAAACTGGGATATAAAGATTAACTGAGCTGGATTAAAGTGGACTGGCCAGTCAAGTCCCTGCACATGTGTGTCTCTGAGCTTGTTACCTTCTGCCACCCAGCTGACCTGTCCCAGAGAGCTCTGGAGGGGCCTGCAGTCACATCTTCCAGTGCACTTGTGACAACAAGCCCAAAAGGCCAAGTAGATGGAACGGCAGCAAATCCCAGTGTTTTAGGATTCAGAAGTCAGGTCCGAGCAGAGACACGAGTCTGAGTACTTCAGACACGAGAGCGTTTGCAGTGCAGGGAGTAGCACAACTGTGGGGAGTCAAAAGGAAAGCACTGAGTTGCAAGTCCCTTTTGTGAGGTGACTCACAGTGTGCAGCAAGTACCATTTCACTGTTATGACAAATGTAAGGACAATGATAAAAAAAAAAAAAAAGTGATGAAGACAGCACAGAGGTGGGGATAAATACCCCAGGGGACAACAGACGAAGGTTTGTATCAGAGAAATGGTTAAATGAGCATCTTAATTTTGCCTCAGGCACATGCAGCTATAGAGCATTTATACTATGACCTGGTCTCAGATAATGGGAGAAGCAGCAGAATCTCATTTCTATATATAGGTTCTACAATTGCATGATTTTGGTGAATTTGCTACCCTATAGGGAAGCAAAGACTAAAATTCAGATCATTAATCCTTAATAGTGAGTAGATGCAGCTTGTTAGTTTGCATTTCACCATGTAATTATTGCTGCTGTCAACAAGCCTCAGAAATGTTGAGCTGAGATTCTGCACATCCAATTTAGAAAATCGGAGAGAAGATGCTTAGAGCTGACAGATATCACGGATGTGTGATTCTGGGAGCCACGCTCTCTGGTTCGCAGGCGTGAATACTCGTCTTCAGGGATTTCTATCAGAATCGTATGTATATTTGTGTCAAAGATGGGGAAGACAGGCTTTCAGAATCACTGAAAATTAACAGCATATTTTGGTGATTAGTTTGAATTTAAAGGTAATATTTTCAAATATTTCATAAGAAATTTGGATTCTAAATTGTACTAACCTTCCTAAAGAAAATTCCAGTCAATCCCTTTGTGATCCCCACTTGTAAATGCCTTGATAGGTCCCTAAATCTGGCAACTGTTTTTGACAGTGTTGATCTTCCTCTGCAGAATCATTTGGTCTTGAATCCATCACATCCCTCTTGGACTTCTTGTTAAGTATATGACACTTAAACCTGGTATGCTAACTACCTTTCCCCAATTCCACCCTCTTAATTGCTATATTTACAGCAATAATTTAATTTAGAGTTAGTGAATTGCTTTGTGCAGATATTTATTAACATCTATATCTTGAATGACACTGACAGTTTCATGCAAGGGGATAAATACTCTCACCAAACAGGCACATCTTAGTGAATTTGTGCTATCTGCAGACAGAAGTAGTAAGATGTGTTTACAGTCATTCGGAAGCAACAGTCACCTAGTTAACAGATTAACAGTCCTTATGCCGTTAACTGGTGACCAACAAAATCTGCTTTTAGCTGTAGAATCATAGAATAGAATCAAAGAATCAGTAAGGTTGGAAGGGACCTCAGGAGATCATCTAGTCCGACCTCCCTGCTCAGCAGGGTCACCTAGAGCATAGACATCTTTGCTAAGCTACCAAAGTGCTCTGTAGGAGATCAGTAAAAGCTTTTGGAAAAATTAGTTGCTCGTATTTCAATAATCAGAAGCAGAGACTTCCGCTGATAAAAGTGGCCAAGCAATACAGACCATAGGACTGAAGCCTGAAGACTGTAGTAATCATTGGTGAGCATAGGAGTGAGAAGGCAGCTGAGTAGAGTTCTGCTTTTTAACAGACTTAGAGATAATTTTGGAAAGAGCAAATACATGTTACAGAAGCGTGGAGGATTTTAGAGAAGAAAGAAGAGACAAGCATGACCATTACTCATTCTGCAAACTGCCTAAATCGAAAATGCCTAACCCCACCTTGTGGTAGTTCTGAATTAGGTTGTTTGTGTTGTTCCTTGGACTGCACACACTTCCTGAGGTTCAGCCAACTATGCTTAAGATCCCATAGAGAAGGAAAGATTAAAAGAGAAAACTGAGGAATGTTCCCGGCCATTCAAGCAAAACGAGATGCTGGAGAACGCAAAATAATTGGCAAAAGGAGGACAGTAAGTTTAATTGTGAGCAGCTTAAAAATTGAATCTACTTTTACTGATAAGTTGAAGAAAGTTGTGATGTGGAATCATTTGCATTTTGAGTAGACTATTGTGAACTGGAAACAAATACTGTCTGAATTTGTTATACTTTCAGTCCAGCCACACCCGAGGGGAAAAATTACCGTCTTCCCATTTATTCAGAGCATCTTTATTTTTTTTCAAAAGGTGTATTGGAAACACACTTTCAATAAATACAGCCTTACTAATGGCCATGATTAACCAGCTGATGCTTCTGTGTTTGCTTCCATTTAATAGTAACAGTCTGCTACTAAAAAACACATATAAAATACTATGCTTAGACAATAAGAAATGTAATTTTAAGTGGATGAAAACGATCTCTTTTCCAGAGATACCTCTGTTTGCCCTGCTTTGTGAAATTAAAACATCAAAGAAACAAATATTCTATCAAATGACTCACTGGCAATCTATTAGCATATTTGTGTATCTCTCTGCCAGCCATTCATATACCAACACTTTTACAAAAGCTGCCTACTGCAGACTGGTGTATGATTTCTGGTTAGCCTGCTGGTCACCATCGTGATATAATCTCCTTCCAAAGCAATTTAATTAGCACAGTGAAAGAACTGACCTTTCTCAAAAAATTTTTTTTCCACTACGCTAAAAATATCCCAGTGAATATGTCAATAGTATCCTTGATGCACATAACACTCTGATACCCCATTGTAAGGAAAGAAGCATTTTAAAAGAATAATTCTATACAGAATGAGAAAAATAGGCTTTTTAAGTGTTTTAAAATGGACAATGTTATTCAAATGCAACATTACTGTGAATGTTCTAGATATCAAGGCATGATACAAAAGAGCAATATATTTCTACCCATTATTCATGGATATAGCACAGAAAAAGAGGCACACAAAATTGAACTGATGTGCCAAACTCCATCCCACAAACTGTCCATGTTGCTGATTCTGTCCACTAGGATCCACCTGAAATATTTGCTCATTCATCATCATTTACTAATTTAATTCTTGCTTGCAGTGTAAAAGCTTCAGCTCATGTTTTGCCCCAGGGCTCTTCAGAGGCTCCTTGTTGCTTGATGACGCTGTGGAGCAAATGCTACTGACCCCTAGCAGTCCCAAAGGAACGGCTGCCCAGTCCAGGTCTGCCTTTCCAGTATGTGTCTAATATTAGAAAGGACACAGCTTGAAGCAGCACTTGTAAATAGACAGAAATCAAGCTTTATCGGTAGGTACACAGCATGTGTTTCTCTCTTGCAGTGAAAGTGCTCCTTGCCATTTCTCAAATCATTTAAAAAGTGAAGGGCAAGCAATTATTTCAGAGCAACTTACAGACCAGGCATAAGCTACGTATGTGGTTTGTTGGTAATCGAGTGCTGTCTCGTGATCAGTGATATTTTCTTACTAGATTGCTTAGTTTTCAAAGCTGACAAAGTTAGTGAAATATTCTGTAAGTCCATATGCAGGACAAAATTGCTATCCTCTTCGGTTGCCTCTTTCTACTACTACTTTGTGAAAGATAGTAGCAGCTAAATGATCTGGCTGAACCATGGCCCTTTTCTACCCTCCAAGAAGGTAGGAAGACAGTAATTCTGGGCTCAAAGAGCTGCTGTCTTCCTCTCTCTAACACTAATCCCCTCTCCAGTAAAGACACACTTAAAAGTGGGGAAAATGCATATTTTAGAGGGATATAAGAGTCTCAGGGGACATGAAAATCTAGCTCATAGTCCTAAGCATGTATAAAACCTATACAAACACATTGGTATGATTGCACAGAGCACCACCAATACCAGCGGCACTCACTGTGAGTCCAGGTTACACGTCTGGAGGTTTTGTTTCCAATGCTTTTGTATTACTAGCCACACTAATTTTAACTATTATTTCTGCCTAGCTTGTGGTAGTAGCCCAAGTACACTCAGGACTAAAAAATCAGAGTTCAGAGCACATGGTGCTGTGAACTTTCAGCGATGAAAATGCAGAAGGTATTACTTGGCTTTGCGCCACCAGGAACAAATCAGTGCAGAGATCATTCAGCATTCAAAAGACCTAGGCTCTGTTTACACAGGCTGGAGAAAGGATGAAAAGCCTGTGTGCTTTCTGATCTGCTTCTGCACCCTGCCTGGTCCTGTTGTCCTAGCTAGGATACCTGTCGCTCAGCGCAGTACAGGAACATCACTGTAAGAGGACCCCCCATTTTAGCTGCTCAGTCATCTTGTATGAAGACTTGTCTGCCAAAAGTTGTTCACTGAATATCCACAAGAGAGGACTTATGCACCACTGTAAAGGTGTGTGTGTGTGTGCGCACGTGTTTGTGAAAGTGAACACATACACACTCACAGAACGAAAGAAAAGCTACCCTAGAATATACCCTTTTTTATATGGGTTTGCCTAAAAAGAAGACTGACGTAAGGGGAAAAAAGGAGCAATGAAAAATATCTTATTTGTGCTGTGGTTTGTTTGAACTGGCCATTATAATAAAATCAGACAATGCTATTTTTAACACACAACATTCTGCTTATGAAACTTAGCAAGCAAAAGGGGCAGGATGAGGTCAACTTTATGGGTAAAAAGAGCCCAGATTTTCTCCTTCACCTTGTTTTTGAGTTCGCTTAAACATTTCACAGTTCACAATTCTTTCCAAACAGTCTGCATGGAAAAAGCAAGTTGAGCTTAAGCACAGACTTGATCCCACAGCTGAAATACAATATACACCACCCTGATTCTGTTCCTGGTTCGGCTGGTGCAATGACTCCCTGTGTCTCTAATTGCCAAGTACAATATGAGCTACTGATTGAATAAAATCTATAAATTCTATAAACACTCATCCACTGTAGCAATAAGGGCCAGAAAAGTATTTGGATGGACTATGCACATTGGGAAAATGGCAAAATGCCAAATATTAAGGGACTATACGGTACGAAAAAAAAGTGAATCCAAGCTTTCAAGAGGAATTATAACTTTTAGTAAGTGTAAAAGAAAATATTAAATGTCAAAAGTCTGTGTCATGCCCATGTAAGTTATAGGAGTGACTCATACCGACTTCACCTCAGCATCATAAAGCCAGCACTGAACGCAAGAGCCTTCTCTTCTGCCTGCAGCTGTTTATAAGTTTTTTTTTTTTCCTTTAGCATAACACAGGGAATAAAACAACAGTATCCTGACTTTATACCATACGTTCTTGCTTGGGATCTGCAAAGCTCTGAAAACTTGGATGTATATAAGAGAGAAGAAAACAGCATTCTTTACTGAGAGCCAGTGAAAACAATTTTCTTGTCTTGAAAAGAAGCAAGGCTATAGACAGGCTTGGTGGGACGGGGAGGATGTCTTCCTGCCTTCTGTGCCAGAAAAGTCCAGGTTGGTATGGAAATGCTTTTTCTTGTAGGCTTCAGCCCACTTGGAAGCAAAGTCACCTATCAAAATCTGCCTCATTTGTTGGCCTTCGCCCTTTACTTAAAAGTACCAAGTAAGAATTTTAAAAATTGTAATACCAAGTTTTTGCCTACCTGGTCCTGTAGCAGAGCCCTCTGTGCAGAAGGATATGTTCAAGCTGCCCCCCAGAGCTGCACCATATTAGCTGAAAAGCAGTTGTGCTTTTTTTTTTTGCGCCTTAAGTTTCTCTTCCCCTGTGTTACCAAAAAAAAAAAAAAAAAGAAAAGAAAGAAAAAAAGAAAGAAAAAAAAGAAAAAAGAAACATTTCCATTTATCATGCATTCAAAATGGATAAAGTTCTTTCGACTTTTTTGGCGGTTTCATCAAGGTTACACTGCAGCAGATAACAAATTTAGGTGACGTCACAGTATCAAACTAAGTCAATATAAAACAAGCGCAGGATTAATTCACACTGAAGAGTTTGCAAGCCTCTTTCTGGAGCATGTGAGCTGAGGCAGCCTGAAGACACACCAGCCTAAGTATTAATGACAGGACAGCCTAAGCACTAATGACAGGATCAGTACTATAATTTGCATGTATAAACCATACAGTTACATTTCCAGGAATGTTTTGGGAGAGATCAAGAAGATTTTAAGGCTCAATATGTTCCCACGTTTCCGTGTTGGCTGGTACCTCTCCAGTGGCACAGTGGGGCTATATGAAACCCAGAAGAGCCTATAAGTGATTTCACCTCACACTGGTAAACCTAAAATAAGCGGCTTCCTTCTCACAGCGCTCGAGGACTCTCCGGCGGAAGGTGCCGTGGCAGTGCAAAACGGCAGCATGGCTGGAAGCGTCCGGTGAGGCTCTTCCGCCCAGCGGAGCGCGACCCGGGCCCTGCAGCTTGCTCGCCCACGCGCCGCTTGCTGCCCTTCACGCGGCAAGACCGTCGGCGTGAGGCGCAGGCAGCGCAATGCCCAGCTGATGTGATCAGCGGTGCTCACGCAGGAGTGCCAGAGGCAGCCCTTTAGCGACTGGGAACGGCAGACTGGTTTCAAACTAGCCCGTCGGTAAAAAAGAACTGCACGCGGGGAGGCCTTTCGCACTGGTTAAGAATTACTGAAAGAAAACTGCCTGTCGCATCCACCTGATAGCACCGTTGTTCAGTATTTGCGCCGTGTCCAAAGGCGAGCTGGGCACCTCCCAGGAGAGATGCCGATCACCTGGTGCCGAGTGTGGCCGCCCCTCAAGTCTGAGATAAGACAAGCGGTGATAGGCACAAACGGAAGAGGAACCGAACCGGGAAGGAAAGGATTTTATATGTGAAATGCAGGGGAGGGGGGCTTATTTTGTGTACAATTACACAGGCTGAAGATACTTTTCGTTTAAAATTAAAATGGGAAGCAATTTTGAATTTTAATTTCAGCGTTTTCCCTGAGGATTGATAGCATCCTGCGGTTCTGAAAAATCTGAGAAAGCAGTTTGTGACAATAGCTGTCGCTCAACAGCAGTAACTTCCAGCATAGTGTTACAATGCAAAATTAGACTTATCCCAAAATGGAAATATGTATTACTTGAGCAAATTACTGTAATTCAATATAAGTTAATGTAATTTAATGTAATGTAACTTACATTTGACCATAGTTTCATTTATTTCCAGGGCAGTTTCTCAGACTTCCGCAGGAAGACAGAATATGCTACAAAAGAGTAAGCAAAGTTGAGAAAATCTACATAGGCAGAAAAAATATGCATCATTCAATGAGGACAAGTCAATGAGACTGACATAATGATAACCAGTCTTTTTCAGCTATCCTTTGCATCACCATTTTTTTCAGTAAAATTTTCTATTTTGTGGAAATTTTTATAAACTATGAAAACAAAGTTAAAATCAGCTTAAAGCTATCATAAGCAAAGACGCACAAGACTTAATGAACCTCTTCATGCTTTCCAATTTATTATAATTTGTTGGAAGATTATACCTTGGTTTTGGAATAAATGCAAACTTTTCAAGAAATTTGAAATACGTCTCTCTATGGGAGAAGCAATTCTCCATTGAAACATCCAGATTTAGCTTAACACAGGAAATGTCGCTGAATTCCGTTTTGAGAGAGGGACCACTGAGCCTCTTGAAGACTTTGCAGCCTTTGAGTCAGGCATAACTGGTCTGTTTTGTCATCAGCTTACAAATGCCCTGCATCTTCCTGCAGCACAGCCCGTGACCCCATTGCTCCGGACAGCTGTGTGCCACCGCAGCACTGGCTGATCTTCTGGAGCGATTCCTCAACGGCTACCGTTAGCAGCCCAATATTTTCAGACTAAACCAAATAGGTTCTTCTTAATTTAAAATGGCTATTACTAAGTGCAGTCTTTCCAAAACTCTTCCAAGGAAAAGGTGGTTGTCTCTGTAGTGGGCCCAGGTGAACATCCGTAGGCAACAAGGTTGTCACCCATCTCCATAAAGGTCATTCCCACCGGTGCCTGCAAGCCCTCGTGCACACCTTGGCCACTTTGCAGTGGGAGCACAGCAAGGCAGTCCGGAGGAACACAAAGCTCGGTGTCCTGAGGAAATGCAGGCTGTTACAGAGACTCGGCAGCCATCCAGGCTACCGTGAACGTCAGGCGTGCTCACCTCTTGAGGGATTGTGGAATCTGCTTTCCTTTAACCAGGTAATATCAAGAGGTCAGCCTAATACTTGTTATTATTTAAAACCTTTTTGCAATTAAGCACATATGCTAAATTAACTATTATTAGGCCACCGAAGCAATGAAAACAAATTCCAGAAAAACATTAGCATGAACAGAAGTCAATTAAGTTATACCAGAGGAACACAGGAACTGCTGTATTGCACACTAAGTGTTTAATGAACAATCAATTATTTTAACGCATGATCACTTTTTATTTCTTATTTCCATCCATAATATCATGGTAAAAGCTTCTGAAAGTTGAAATAAATTACTCTTACTGTTTACTCCTACTGATTTTACCATTATTTTACTGCTACAGTCATTTCTACTAGTTTAGACTATACAGTTTTCTTTCTGAGTAGTTGTGCTTGTTTGCTCATAGATACTCTGGCTGATAGTACAAGAAATAGTTTTTCCAGCCCCGCAGATTTTTTTAAAATAAAAAATATTTTTGTTTTCTGATTGACACAACTACACTGGGTACCTAGCCAGGACTAGGATCCCAGTTTGAGTCTGCAGATTGCACTTGGTTCAGAATCAAGTGCCTAGAAGTGAGGTATTGTGGTACTTGGGTATCTACCTCAATGTGCTTGGCAGGGTCATACATCAACTGTTAAGCCATAGTGAATTCATGATGCTTTGATCCATATGGATTTTTCTAATAAAAAAGATAGGCTAGCAAGAAGTCACATGTCATCTCTCTCTTTTTTCTGCCAGTACTAAGGGATTTGATTGTTGTTGTGGAGAAAAAAAAAGCCTTACAAATCACAAAGCCATGCAGGCAAAAGAACAAGCCTCTAATTTTGAAATTTCTCTGGTTCCAGGATGGTAACAGGGTGGTCCCAGCACCTCAACTAGCGCACGCTTCTTAGTGCAGCTAACTGCCCACTTGCTCCAGGAGGCAGCCTGCAAGCCTACATGGGACTCATCCACAGCTGATCTAACCAGCATCAACAACCCTCTCCAAGAGCTGCCTAGTCACTCATCTCTGATTTATAAACAGTGACTCACTTTCTGTTCTGACTCTTCCCTGGTGCTTTTGTCTGCAGAATAATTTTAATTAAATATTTATGAAGAATTCTGCATAGTCACAAAGTTACTATAAATGACCAAATAAATTGGAAAGTGTATGCAACTTAGTAAAGACACCCTGGTGCTATAGTTATATAAAGTCATGTAGTCCTACTGACAAAGGGGCAGTCTTAAAGAATAAATTGATTTAATTCAATATATTCATGAGGATGGTCAGTAGTTCACTTAGATAGTCATTGTATTCCCTGGCTATTCAGTAAGCTAGAGCTGCTCAAAATCCAAAGATCAAGACATGTCTTCTCTTGTGATGTGTGATGAAGAATCATTTTCTCCTGCAATCCAAAGTTATATTTGATTCGATGACTAAAAAAAAAACCACCTAGGGATGTTACTTTTACAAAGAGAAGACTGATGAAGATTTCACATCTGGGATGTACACATGCAGAGTTTGGAGACAGATTGCCAAATGAGGCTATTAGGAACTACTTGCAAATGTCAGAATTCAAGAATGGATTTTTGTTTTGTTCTCTTTTTATCCCCTCTCTGCTTCTGGATTAAGACATAAGCAGTTAAATTCTCATATGCTTTGCTTGTGAAGATATCTCAGAATACAATGATTTTTTTTGCCCCTGTTAAAGACCATAGTCCTCTGCTGTTTTACTTCATTGCTAGGATTACAGATAATCTATTACATCGTGGGTTTCTAGGGTCTCTGGAGAAATAGTTCATCTTTCTGATATGCAACATCAGCTCTCTCTGCTGCCATGGCTACTGGATGTACTTTGTACTTTCCTTTCAGCACTGTTTGGGGGAATTGGCTTTTCTATCCCCCAATGAAAGTGGACTATTGAAACTTGTACTGCATATGAGACAAAAGGGAGAGTATTCAAAACCTTCCCAAAAGACAATTAAGCTTTTTTCAACTATTTTGAAACAATTTAGGGGGAAAAAAATGAGGTCCTTCTATTTCTTACACTGTCCACTCCGGAGAAAAATGAAGAGTAAATGGCACGCTATGCTTAAACAAGGAGAATTTTCATTATATGCACATTTTTGGAGCAGTTCAGCTGTGAGGAATGTGGATGTTCTTACAGTAGGGGAGCAATCAGGTACTCATTTTTCTTTGTAGACAAATTTTATTAGAATAGATCTAAATCTCTTCATTTTCATGATGGACACAAATTCAGTAACACTTAACAAGCAAAAAGTTCCTTGGCGAAGAGGAAATTGAATGAAGGAATTAATCTCTTGATGTATATCCAGTTGTATGAGCTACTCATTTTCAACAAACTATACAATACAGTCAGGCATTTTCTGGAAACAGAACGTGATGAACCCACAACTACACATTTACTCAATTACACAGTTACAAAATTTGGAAGGTGAATATAGAGAATTAAAATTTCCTTAACTGCCCTCAGACTATGAGTCTGTATTTTCACAAACACACAAATTCAGTCACGACAGGACACAATCAACCTGGAGATCTTTTTTCATTATCATGACCATTCTTAGGGATACAATTTGGGTATTAAATAGAGTCAGTTGTTTGTTGAGTTTCATTATCAGAGATTCAGTAATTTTTACCATTTTCAGTAAGGCAAGTGAAGAAACTACAGTCCCTTGTGATTATTTGCCTTCACAAGTGGCAAAAATGATCGGTGATGAATTAAAGTATAGTGTGATGTAAGAGTTTTTAAGGAGTTCTTTCTATTCTGTGAATTTTCTGATGTATGGCTGTGGCACCTCTCCAGCTGTTGAGTTTTGTTCCTATTGATGTGTGTTAGATCTTGTGTTTTATAAATGACACGGAGGTAAAAACGGCTTTGCATGACACTGCCTTTATTAACCAGATTATTCACGGTAGCTTTTTTCGTGCTGAAGTGGAAGGAAGTGCTCTGCTTCAGCTGCAGAGGGGCAGCAGAAGAGCCTGCTGTCGCAAGCGGCTGGGAGCGCCTACTCTATGTGTCTGCAAAGTAAAGGCAGGGGTAGTGAAAGCCAAAAAGGTTGACTGCCAATCCTAAGAAAAAAAGGCACCATGCAAAATCCTCACATTGACATATATGTTCACTTTCATTAATATTAATAGAAGGCAAACGAGGTATATGATTACCTTCATTAATATTAATGGCAATGGAAGGTTAGGTAGGTATCTTAGCTTCCCTATAAATATTACATAGAGCAGCTTTTTTAACGTCTCTGAAGAACCCATGTGAAATGCAGGCGGGAAGACACTGATACTGCTCTCAAACAAATGTAAAGGACAGTAACATTTTAGCTTGCTAAGCATGTCTGGTTTTTTTTCCCAGTGTTACATCAATAAAATTCCCATTTGCCTGATGTAAAGCATTCATTTCCTCATGGACTGTTGCCAGTTATGGGAAAGAACTGATCAATAAAGTAAAATGATGGGATTCATGAATGTTAAAAAGTCATGCATTATTTACGGACTATGCTTAATTCCAGCATGCTGGAAATGAGACTGCTATAAAACAGTGTAACTTTCATGTACTGCAGATATCAGGAAAAACAAGTCAAATCGCTGCATTTGGTTAAGGTATAGAAAGTATTGTCCTGATATTTTTAAAGCAATCAGGAGATACGGACGTGGACGAAGATTTATGACTGTGATTATCTTTTTGCTTGCTGACGTAAATTAGCCTTCTGGGAAACCTAAGTTATTTCTCAATATGCTCTTAATGGTCTGAGTCAGAACTGCAGATGATCTCTCTCCTACAGAGGATTTATAGTAAAAACAAAGGTGAGAGCTTCCGTTGCAAAGGACAATAGAAGTGGGAACAGAAATATTCCATGCGAGTGAGCTCATCCTCCGGCGTCTCACAGGTGCTACTGCTAAGCAAACATGACTCTAGGGGTGCAAGTGGAGCATTTACTTTTCCAGCTGGATCAGGCTGATGATTATTCCAATCATTGACATTATCTCTGCAAACAGGGAATTATACCTCACACTGGCAACACAGGATTTTACCAAGATAATGGATGTTTCTTTTGTCTGAGGTCATCTATATGTTACTGGCCTATGTCAAGGGGATTGAATGATTGATGTATTTCCACATCTCTTTTTTTTCTGATTAATATGGTTATCCTGCCAACTTTGCTTCTAGGATCAGCCCAGGGTAGCACTTTACATAATCCTGCACTGCAGCAGGTACTAGTTAGAACAAGGTTAGCAATCCCAGCACTCAGGACAAAGATAGGAAAGGAGGGAGCCATAAAGCCTCAACAGTCTTGCGCCTTACAGAAATTATTTTCTGTTATCTAGCTGGTAGACCAAGAGATTTCCCCACTGCTTCTATTTCTTCGTGTTGTAACTATTCTGTGTGTAACTATGGCAAGTACTGCTGCAGCTGCGCCTGTGCAAATCGATTTATAAGGCCACCACTAAATGAACTGAATAAAAAAAGAAAGCCTACAGAAAGCATTCAGATATTCTTATCCTTTTACCAGTGGACATCTGTTCTCATGATAAACTTCCTGGATAGTTTGTACAGTATATTGCCCTGGCACAAAAGGAGTAGTGAAAATAATAATCAGATGCCAAAGCAGGAAGGCAAAACGGCACCAGGCGGCCGGGCAATTTGCAAAGACTACGTGCAATTTATGACCTAGATGGTGCTGTTGTTCCCCTCCTAAGAGCAAAAGTCTTCAGAAATGGTGTCCGGATACTTCTGCAAAGTGGTTCTGTTCCACTGAATTATCATAGATGGGCTAGAAAAGACAAATTAACTTCAGTTTTTCGTGTTTTGGCTTAAAACAGACAAACTGAGAGCCTCCACTCTCCCTTACTGGTGTGACAAAGCTGTCTTGGGTTTTGATGCAGGAGAGCACTCAGGCCAGCAGCTCCCAGCACTTGATCTTTTCTTTACAGATGTCTCCTCAAAGACTGGCAAAGGTGCACTGCCTGCACGTCAAATAGCTTCCCTCCTACTGCGTACAAAGCTCTTATATTGAACAGACAGTAAGCATATCATGAATATTCACACCAGAGGAGGTGCTCCCAAAGTTGGTTACTAGAGTTTAACAAATAATCACTTTTATTTACAAAAGCTAGGATCTCATTTACTGCCTTCACACGTGTCCTTTGCCAGTTAGACCTCCCCACCAGGCACCTTGTGTTTGCTTCACACCTTGCAGAGACCTCCCCACGCTACAGCAAGAAAGCAACCTGTGCTGCAAGTGAAAATCAAGCACAGAGCTTCTCACGTTGTTTGCAGACACTTTATTTGCAGTGATGCCCAGGAGTAGTGCCATGCATATCTTCAAATTGAATTAACCCTTCTGATTCATGCAAAAACTTAATGAGGACTGTTCTGTAGCATATCATTTTATTGAATAGTCTTGTAGATATTCTTGTGTGAAAAAAACTCTGTTTGGACAAGTAAGATTTTTGCTTGGGTTCTCGATACATGTTCACATGCTTAGGTAGCAAGTTCAAGTTCCAGCAGAATGTGCTGCTTATCTCAAAAGCTGTCCCTAAGGGGACCTGTGAAGAATTCCCCTCTCTATATTTTTTCCTTTTGCTGAATCATTTATTGCCACTTCTCAGAAAAAAAGGGACATGCTCTCCCTATCACCTACAGACTCCTCCAAACTGAGACCTACATCTTCTTTTATTCTGCTGAAGTATGTTGCTATAAAATAAAGATGTGGTCCACGCTCCTGTCAAATATTTCCTGACAGCATTCACCTGGCCTGCTAGAGGGTTATGAAGATAACACCTCTGCCATGTTACTTGAGTCTTTGTACAATACACTAAGCGCTTCTTGTTTTAGAACTGGACTCTGCCACAGCACTGCATGGTGCCAGAAGAGAAAATAAATCAAAAAATATATATATTCTTACTGGCCATAGTAATTGTTACTTTTCTGCCATAATTTCTTCCTATTCCTCTCCTGTTTTCCCTCATCTTATACTAATTATGCCTCCTCCTACACCCTGTAAAGCAAGTGACAATGCTTTCACAGACTGATGAACTCGTAGCGATTTTAAATATAGGTGCATTAATTACCCCGTTATTCAAATGAGCCGGGAATCCTGCCACAGCAGTCAGGAGCTGACTGACACTCCCAGGAGCAGCTGGGAGCTGCCTCCTTTCCCCGAAGGCTCACACAGAAAGTGCCAAGGCTGCAGTGAGCAGGCAGAGTCGGTGGGCTCCCAACCAGGACTTCCAGAGACGGTGCTGAGAGTGCGGCACTCTGAGCCTTCTCACGGCCCCTACTCTTTCCTTCCCAGAAAGAGTCTGGAAGAAGAAAAGGGGCTCTGATCATTTGTTTGCTACCGAGTTACAAAATAAAATAAAAATAAAAATAAATAATAATAAAAAAAAAAAAACAGTGATGGTGAAATAGTTCAGTCACTTCTATCTTCCAAAACATTCCAGTTATGCCTTCACATACAGAGAGCAGAGACTATAAATCATTCCTATATAAAGAAAAAACTTTCTTCAACTCATTTTCTATAAGCATTTTTATAAGACACTGAAAATTGTACTATGCCTCACAATCAGGTAAAGAAAATATTACAGGAAAAGCAGCTCTCATTCCTGTTGGGATAGATAAAGCAAAAGTTAGGGAAAGAAATCATGGAACTTCTCAAGGCAATGGGATACATGTCAAGGATCTGAGAGAGACAGCTTTACTTAAAGGTTTCTAATCCATCATTAAACTAATCCAGCACATCCTTTTCATAACATAAGGGTATTTTACTGAGGTCGGTACTCTCTGAGATTGTATAGTTCTGTCTGACCAGCACCTGGAAAAGGTAGAAAAGGACACAAGTATTTTAGATGTTTCTGGCTTGACAGAACAGAGAATAGCGTTGCACGAGCAGGCAGGCATCTGATTGCTGCTTTGCAGAAGACCCAAGAGAGTCAAGACGATACAAATTAAACAGGCACGGAAGGGATTATGAAATAGGATTACAGGGCAGAAACATTTTCTGCATGGAGAAGAACAAATCTGAAATGAAACTGGGACAAAAGGCAAATTAACAGAACAGCAGCAGAGACTTTTGGCCGTGCTGGAAGGACCATCTCAGTGGCTTGAAATGCAGTGTTAAAATCCTGCTCCTGTGGAGCTCAAAAGCAAAGTTTTCCTTGACTTCAGGGCTTCCTCTCAGATCCAGGTCTAGCTAGAAACAAAGCTGACTTGGTGTTAGTCATCCTCAAGCCAGAGAAACTGAATCGCATGTAATTTTTATCAGCCTGGACACAACCACAGCCAGTGAGACTGCGCCGTGCTTGTGCTCACACACAAAAGATGACAGGATCCGAACCTGTGTAACTGCACACCAGGCTTCTCTAGCCCCCTCCATGGTGAAAGAGGCACCCACTGAAATTCAGTAGCACTATGTCTCGGATATCAAGATGAATCTGGCCTTTAGCACTTGATCAAGACTATGGCTATACTGGCATTATAAACAGTCAGTGCTGGCTGGTGAAATTCTTTTATCTGCCTGATTTATTTTCAGACATTTGGCTGACAATATAATGGCAGGGAAGCAAATACAGCTGCCCTTTTTTAACAGAAAAGCTGTTTGCTCATCATGCTGTCTGAACTGAAGGCTGTTGCAATTATTATGAAACTATTGTGTTCTTTGACTTGCTTAAAACAGAGAAGTTCCTCACGTAACCTTCAGGACAGTTGGCCAATCTGATTAAAAATGCTCATACTCATATGACAGATTATGGGAGGGTTAGGAAAGAAACCATGGTGGCAGGCTGACAGCTCACAGATTGGCAGTAAGTACTCTGCTAATAAGCCATGAATTAACCCACTGATTAAGAAGAGTGGTGAGTGAGAAGAAGAGTGAGAATTTCAGAGTACCATTTATTCTGCACTATCATCCCAATAGCTGCAAAATGTAGATCACTTGCAGATATAGTGGTGAAATTCCAGTACTCTCCAGTTGTTTTGCCTCCACAAAATGCAAGTGATGATTCCTCCCTTCATGAAATAGCAACTACAGCAACAAAACTTCACAGTAAAACCTGCAATGGTTAATAATACAAAGCTGTTATAGAATGAATATGCAGCCAAAAAAAGATACAGCTAATACAGAAAAAGCCAATGTAAATGGTACATTGTGTAGGAAAGCCTCTACTTCTCAGGGGAAGGTACATTGAAAACTGATGCCAAATTTCTCATCTTGATTCAAATAAAATGTCTCAACAAACAAGTTTGTGCAAGAGAAGGAGTTTCCACATAGTGATGCCCTTTTTCTATCAGAAGGCTTCTGTATTTCTGCAAATGGTAGAAATCAGGCAATATCACTCAGCTATTGCTCCAGGACAAAGATCAAATTTGTCTTCCTCTGAATGCTAAACAACTGTGCTTCATTGTCGGGAAGCTGCCACTTTAAGGCTTTTCTTAAGTAAGGATGCTTCTAATGTATTTGAAATGATATGAAAAAAAAAATACATGCTCTCCCTCTCACCTACAGACTCCTCCAAAACAGAAACCAAAACCAAAACCAAAACACCTTGTAGTCCTGCTGCATGTCACAGACTGTCATCCTTGTATTAGTCTTTTGGGTAGCACTTTTAAGGAGCTGGAAAAGTATATAAACAAGCTTGATAGCCGCTGAGTAGTTTTCATTTTGGAATTTGATCTTTCTTATCGCTAGCTAGCTTTCTTTTGTTCATTTGTTCTCCTCTCCAGGAAGATATGCAAACACTGGAAAAGAGCACTAAAGTCCTTACGTATGTATACTGACCTTTCTTTGTCCTCAAGGCATCTAAATAGTTGTAATAAAAGTCGGCAGCATGTATAAAAGATTAGATACCATTATAGTTTGTGAGAAAAGTACAAACACTGAAAGCATTGGCCTGAAGCCCTGAAACAATACCACTGCCGTGCTTCCACTGGCCTCCAGGCATCTCACTGGAAATGACGTTTGTGCTTCCAGAGCAACCATGTAATACGCAAAGGAAAGAATCAGTTTCACCATTACATGCAAATACCATTTCAGCGCATCTACAGGAGGATTGAGGAGCATTGTGGTGATAGCTGCAGCCACAGTCATCATGAGGGACAACCTGCGTGACACAGCTGCCTGTTACTCCTAGTGTTGGTAGCTGGTGTGGCTTTCCATCACTGCAGCTTCATTCACCAGGAAGACATGTTTGGAGAATGATCTCATTTAAATTGATTGAGCTATTCATAAAACAAATGTCTTGTTGGGTTTTAGTTTAGGAGCTAAGTCAATTTGTATATTAAGGACCAATGTTGATTACATAATGCCATTTCAAGAGACAGCATTCTGCTAACGTCATAGTGTTTGTACCCATTGAGATCAAACCTTCTTGGAGCGAAAATGCCAATTCTCATTTGATTTTTGAATGCTAGTCTTTAAAATTGGATCCTTGTATTTGCACAGTGTAAGTGCTTGTGATTTCCTTCCCTTTGCTATTGCATAACAGTGAGCAGACACAGATCTCCTTCGATGGTCACTTTAGAGAAGCAATACCATAGAGAATCTAAGAGTATAAAGGAAATTACTGACAAAATAAGACAAGGGTGGAGCTTGCTGATGACTGTGAAAATCAAGTTATCATACACTAAGTAGAGGCTAGACTTAATTTCCTGGCACAGTTATATGATACAGTCACTGATTTTTTTTCACTCTGCTGCATGGCTCCAGTGACCACAACTACAGACATATCGTAGTTTGTTTGTCCACCTTCACAAGATAAAGAGTCATGGTAGGAGGCACGAACCACTTCATGTCCTACCACATGTAGTGACACTGCTGAGTATGCACCTGGTCCCCAACACGCCTCTCTTCAGAGTAATGTAGCATCACCCTATGGATTGCTCTCTGTTTTACGAGAAAGCCAGTCCAGTCTCTCCTTTCCCATCCCTACTGCGATAAAGCACATGTGAATTTGGAGATTTGCCCTTTTTCAGGGATATCATTGTATCAGAAAAAACAAGGTTTGGTATGAAACTGAAGGGAGGATACTTAAGCACATGGAAATATCAGTATTGCAGATTAGGGGCTCTCATATAGGCTGTCTGTTGGTTTTTGAAAACTATTCTACCTGCACCACGCTATCTTGCTGAGCAAAGCTGGCATGGCCACAAGAGCAATGGTGGTGGCTCCTGCAGGAGAGAGAGCTCAGGTGGCAGCTCCCAGTTACAGTGACTCTTCAGTGTTGTAACAGAAAAACTGGAAGAAAGTGTGTGCGAGAGCTCGAAAGAAGGGGCCTCTTCATCAGGCTGCTCCTGAGTGCCCGCAAATCAGTCTGGTCCTGTGATTTTTGCCTTTCATCTCGTGCCTCCTCAAGAGAGTTGTTCCTAGGTTCCCATGCAGTGCTAAGAAGGTGCTATGTAGATCAAGAGCGAGCTTGTGAATATGCTTTTCTCTTAATTGCTAGTGTCCTCGGGCCTTCAAATGATCTGTATGATCTCAAGTAACAAAAAGAAGTGGTTTTGGCTGTCTATATTAATGAAAAGAAAAACCTACTGGAAATCTTAAGTAGTGCTTTATCATTAAGAAGGGCTATTCTGGGAATGAGAATGCTAAAGGAAGGACAAATAGACTAGTACAGAGTATAACAAATGATGGTAATAATAAAACAAATGCAAAAAGTTCAGGAGCAAAATCCCAGGTATTTTGACTCCAGCCCTTTAAGGTCTTTAAACTGGAGCAGGATTAAATCTATTTTTCACTCCAGACTATATGCCTAAGTGGGAGAGTTTTTGAGGCACAATATGTATAGTAGTGAAAGGTTTTTTATGATAGTGTTGAACCCCAGATGTTGCTGACTGGCCTTTGGAGGAGAATGGCCCCTTCCCCTGCTCGAATGCGAACAGGCGTCGTGCGTGACGCAGGGAGCCAGCCAGCGGCCCAGCTGCAGGGGTCCCCAGGGTGGCCTGCGAGGTGACGCTGTAATTCCCACCCCAACGGGGAGGGAGCAGTGGGTACCTCTGTCCCTGAGTTCCCCCCTCAAGGGACAAGGTGACTCACTTATGACAAAAGAAAATATGAACTCTTGCTGAGGCTGACACTTGGCAACTCATTTTTCCTTCAGGTTTAAGCTTGGGAGACACCTTGTGCACTGATGGACAGAGGAGAAGCTGTAACCTCCATAAATGTCACAGCACACTTCGGGGCTCCCAACTTTTGCCTAACACCTTTGTATTTCTGCAGGTAGATGAAGGGAAAATGATAATTCCTATCAAATGAGTTCATTTTCCTATTCCTTCACATGAATTTCTTACTCTTGGAAACTCACTTAAAAATAGAGAAAGAGCGAGCATGCTGGCAAAGAGAAAATACAGAGTTTTTCTCACAACAAATACTACAGATTTTATGCTACAAATAGGGAAAAATATCCCCTGTGTCTCTTCTAGAAAGCTACTGAAGAGACTGCTCCTTTCTGATATTTGGTTTCAGTGCCTTTTGTGGTGCTAACTCTTCAGCGATGGACATGTTTGAAATTTTCATGTTTTACTTTTAATTTTTTTTAATTGCATTTTCAAATATTTTGCATGCCATGAAAACTGTCACCTGTAGATAAGAATCACACAGAGTCTTTTAGTGCATAACTAGTAAATTCTGCATCTGTGCAACTGGGACATCATGTACATGCATGTGCATGTGCAACACCGTCAGTGCAAACAAACAGCCGGTGGGGACCGCCCTGTCCACCTTCCCCAAATCTCATTATTCCAATTCCAGACGAAAGTCAATAAAATCACTCTGGGTCTCTGGTTTGGTAATCACATAATAGCTTGCTACTGGGCACTGTGCGCTACATTTCCTCTTACTGCCTCCGTCCTTGCCCTTGGCCCCCGCTCTTACACATCCAAGCTCTTTCCGCCAGCAAGTTGAACCTGGAGCGCCTTGTCCCTGCCATGACGCAGAGCAAATGAACCCCGAGCTGCTGGCAGGGATTTAATGCCCACTGACAGAGTACAGAAAGGGGAGCACACTGTCACTCTGCTACAGAAATGAGAGAAATATACAGATAACAAGATTGCACGTATTTTCATGTTAGGCTGTCCGAAACAGCAGTGAGGATTCAAAACTGTTTGAGTGAAAGATTTCCAAATGAACATCCATCAGTTACCAATAAAAAAGAGGCAAAATATCTGGAAATGCTTTCTCTTGAAGAAAGAAAATGCAGTCTGGGACCAGAGCCTTCCCATTTACAACATCATCAGGTACTTTGGGGAAAATGATTAGTAGTGATTTTTAAATATATTTTTCCTTTTCCTGGCTTTTTTCCCACCCAGGAGTTATTTGTGGTTCTACTAGAACTTCATGTCTGTTCAGTCTGCAAGCAAAGATCTCTACCATATGTGTATCCATCCATTTTCTTGCCCCATTTTTGGTCCTTTGTGGGTGAGAGAACGAATAGGTCCCGGTCTTTCTAGTAGATGTGCGGTTTTTAAATAGCCTCTTCTGTGAAAGTGGAGATTTCCCTCTGAAATCTCCCTTTCTCAAAGGCTTTCTTCTGTGGGGCCAGTGCCTCTCTGAATGCTACAGAAGAACTGAGATGGATTACTTCACATCATCCAGGAATAAACCGCAGCTCCGTCACTGTCTTATTTATATTTGATAGCATGAATTGCTAGCAGGCTTGTATTTGCATATTAGATTAATTAGATGCTGTCTTCCTGGCATTGCCTGAAAAACTTTATAATGTGTCAAATTAAAATCTACACGGATTTCTTTCACACTCAAGATTTTTTTGCAATGTATATTTAATTTTCATTTTACTGGAAATTAATTAACACTGAGTACAGAACAGGCAGGTGACAAATGAGTTGCCACATTAGAAGGCAGGCTAGCAAGCAATGCGAAACACACATTCCTAATGCAAGAACACCAGTTCCTCGGGTTACAAGTTGCACGCACCGTAGTTAGATGTCAAGATACAAGCAAAACCCCACCATTTAGAGCACAAGAAGTGGGGGCACCAGCCCAGGTTAGCCCGCTGGCCCCAAGATGGCTTGGCTCACCCGTGTGTATTCCAGATTTAGCTGTCACTGACTGTGGCAGTGCCGTTACACAAAGCCAGACCCTCACTGTCATCCCACTGACACTGTGTTGCCGTGCAAAGAGGAATGAAGCCAGAGATAAAGTATGCAAGGGAGTTTTACACCATAGCAGATAAGATCGGTATTTACCCTCTTTGCAGGGAGGGAGAAGCCTTGGATTGCAGTCCCAGTGCCAGAGACAGGTCCTGTACTGGGAGATGCATGGATGCCAAACACCACCCCAGAGTCAGCGACCGCCCTCCTTTTTGGGACACCGGTGTTGTCCCGTGTGGTCTCTCTCTCTCTGTCTTTAACCCTGTGGTTATCGAGTTTCTCCACCCCTCCTGCCACGGATAGTGCATGGCCACGGCCCGCGTAACCCGAGGCCAGGTGGGATGGATTCGAGCTGCCCCGAGGGGTGCCGGACTCCCCCGGGGGCTGTCCCGAGGCGCCGGCACCCCTTACTCTGGCTCCCTGCAGTGCCGGCACCTTCATCTGCAGTGATCTCTGTCTTTCCAAAAGCCAGAGCAGCTGTCTGAGCCATCTGAGCTGGCAGCATGAAGGAAATACGGGCATTAATGAAACACCTGCTGGATTATTATACTCAGAGGAAAAAGAACTGAACATTATTTTAAATTAAATTGTCTTTGGAGGGCCCTTGTCTCTGGCGAACCCCTGGGCAGGAAGGGAAGGTGCCTGTCCTCATCAGCTCACCATGTCTTCATGGCACCAAGAGCACCAGATGGGGTCCGTGGGGCCTGCCCAGAGGCTGCCAGAGCCCTGCCTGCTCCCGGAAACACTCACTCGGCATCTCTCCATCATGGATAAGTTCTTAGCTATTTGCCCTGCCTCCCCGCACCCCCCCCCCCAAAAAAAAAAAAGGCAAAAAGCATGGCACACATCGCAGCATTTCAAGAGAAAATACGGAATGAACCTACAGACTCTGCCAACATGACTAAATCTCTCTCCTGCCAGTGCAGCTCCTGTTTATAATTTGTACTAAATGAGTTGAAAAAAATAAAACGGGCTCTGCATTGCTGGAATTTCAGCTGCGTTTTCTGATATCCTCTCATGTGTACTGGGAGAACTGCCTCTCACTGTGTATCAAATTTTAATTGCAATCAGTACTGAAGTTAAAGCCCTGTAGAAAAATATGCTAGCAATTCCTCTCTAAGAAATTTTCAGTCTTGAAAACTATTCTTCTGCTTTTGCTCAGTTTATTCAGTTTGTTTATCTTCAAGACACTCTGCAAGTTTGATGATTGATTTATTTGGACAGTTTCTTAAAAACTGAGGTATACAGTGCCCTATTTTGCAGTTGTAATGTTGTAGTTCTGCAAGGCAGCACAAAATTACAGAAATGCACATATGAGACTTCTGTAAAAAGATATTTTTTTTAACACTCACACATTGAATTACAATACAGAGGCTTACACTTCAGTCTCACCTCTGACTGCATCTCTGGCCTTTTCTTTTGTAATAGTGAACCCCTAGAACTATACTGCTATGCTTTATCTGTTCATACTGTATTGAAGATTATAAAAAAATAGGATGCATTTGAAACTGTCAGCAGCACAGTTTGTTATTTCTAGGCTGTGAGGACTACAAATCAGTAGGACAGGTAGTTTCCAAATGTACCTCTCTCCACACATCCTGAGATTAGCCTGAATGCTGACTTTTCAATCTGACTTTAGTTTCTGCAGCAATATTGTACTGTCAGTACAACACTGCTCTGTTGTGCCTTAGGCCTAAACTGAGAGCAGCCCTCTAATTTCCAGTCACAATACCCATGAGTGTGTCTATTTGAATGTGTTAAGATCTAATAACTGTTCACGGAAACACAGGAACTCATTTGCACATCACCACTGGGCTTTGAAAACAGAGGAAGAACTGAAAAAAGAACCCTCAAAATCCATATCTTTTCCTACTGAGAGAAAAGGGCAAATCTCAGAATTTAGTATGCTAAATGAAACTGCAAAATTTTAAGATTCTTACCACTCAGGTTTCACTGCCTTTTGTCCTTAAAACCAATAGAAATAATGAGATAAGAGATATATCTGAGTGACAGGGCAAAAGGAATTTAAGAAGGGGAAAGCAGAAGGATAATTAAAACTTTCTTACTTTCAGTCTCAGAAAGGATTGGTTTCCTAGGCAAAGAATGATTGATTTATTTTATAGGATAGTAAGACCCAATTTCTGCGGTGCTATACATATTACAAGTAAAGAGTGTTATACACACGGACTAGAAACCTGTGAACCCCAAACGACATTGCTAGCTTGCTCGCAAAACCATGCATGTCATCGCAACGATCCCAGCAGGTGGCACTGCAACCCAGGGAAATCTTTCTTACTTTGGTTGGTAGGCTCCACACTTAGACTTTAACTTATACTAAAATTATAAATGACTGAAATCTGAGACTGCTTGATTTCTTGAGTTATTTTCATTGCTGCCTTTCTGCATATTTGCACAACGATAATATCCCATGGCACTGCATGAACATAATTGGATTTTTTTTTCTTACACCCTTCTTACAGACTGGAGCGTCTGCAAGCAAAGCTGTCTGTGTGTGCTGAAAAAAAGGCAAGATTTCAGACAAAAACCATACCCTAATTTGTCTTTATAACATGTTTAACTCGTATGGAGGGACAGAACAAAACACAAGCTGGCAGAGCAGAGCACAGGATGAGGTAAGTTGTCAGAGGAAATGAGTCAGTGCCCAAAGGGAGGAGAAGGGGTTCCGGAGAAACCAGGCAGTAGAAATCAAATGCTGCCTTCTGCCCAGGGGATCCTATCGAGAAGCTGAATATCATGAAATATTGGAAATCCAGTGCTGGCATGCAATTTTTATATGGAGCCATTTTGAGCAATAGAAAGGGTTGTGTACGTCTTACAGCATAAATTCCTCAGATCCTGTCTTTTTGCTGCATGTTTGCATGCTTCTCAGGACAGAGGAGTGCTTGAGACTCCCAGATGTTATCACAATATCACATAAAATAATTGAATTGAATTAATCAAGATAACACATAACATCTAGCTAATCCTGTCTTGATTTTCAGTGGTTTTCAATCTGGAGTGGTTGAGACCAAGGTGCTTCATGGACCACTTTTAAGGGAGGTAAGGGACGAGGAGAAACCAGTTTGTATACACTAAATGGCAGCCTAGCTATATGTAATCTTTAAAAAAAACTCATGTTCCTGGTAACGCTGAATATTCTCCTCTGCGCAGTGTGTGAGTAATGTTTTGTGCAGCTCTTAAAAATCTCTTAAAAATCTGGTCTGCGACACTGTGCTCTGTAAACAAGCCTCAGCGCTGCGATTAAGCAGCAGAGGAGAATGTCGGGATTGTGGTCAGAGGGAAGAAATTTAACTGGCAACCGCAGGCCGGCTCAAGGAGCTCTTGCAGCAGAGCCTGGAAACAGCACCCAGGCAGGCTTTTCCCCAGCTGGAGGTCATCTCCCCGCTCTCCCCGAACCAGCAGGTCCGGGCAGAGCGCCGGGGCCAGCCGCCGTCAGGAACTCGCTAATCCCTGGCAAGCTTTGGGAACCCCTTCCAGAGTCCCAGCTGCACAGCCCATGTTTAATCTCTTCCACTGGGAGCTCTGGTCCCCCAAGGAAAGAGGAATTTCTCTCTTTGGGACGTAAGGCATGTTCAGCCCTCTGGCTTGGAGCCCAGCGCTTCGGCAGCAGCGGCAGAGAGGTGGAGGAAGTGCTTCGGCAGCATGAGCACAGACCCGGGCACCCTGGCGCTTAACCATTCCTTCCACACAAGCATTGGCACGCTAGCAGCCTGCCGACGGCACCTCTTTTTTTTAGGTTTTGGCTTAATCGGCATGTTAGAAAGAAGCCAGAATCTTCCCACGTCAGCCTGTAATGCTGGCACAGTTCATCGGAGTTTGGCTAACAGGCAAATGGACTGGTGTCTCGACTTAAATTATTTCTTCTGATTTTTCCCCTGCGTGGGGGAGAAGGGACTTGTGCACGCACTGCTCTCTGGACACAGCTCATATTGTCATTGCAGAAATAATTGTTTTCAGGCTCGGTTTAAAATTCAGAAGGGCCGGCGGAAAGGCAGCGACTGCAGTGAGCGCTGCTGAAGCAGGTCCCTGGCCAGCACGAGCAACCACAGGTCCTCAGCCGGGCTGGACCCTCCGCGGTGGAGGAGAAGGAGGAGGAGCTGCCTTCCCCCAGACCAGGGAGCAGCAGATGTGCATTCGTGCGGATATGATGTTTATAACTCTTTGAGCGCAAAAGATCTTGTCTCACTTTTTTGCAGGGCAGGGAGCGTCTGTCTCCTTGCTTGAGGCCATTATTTTTGCCACATTTAATGACTGCACATTTATTCTTTAGATGATTACTCCACCCCCCCAAAGGAGGCTGCGGTCGGCCCCAGCCTTTCGAGAACAGCTCAGCGCTGAGCAGACGTCCCAGTCCCAGCCCCTTCGGTGACGATGATTCAGAGCAGAGGCATGAAGTGACTAATAAGCCTCCAGCTTATTAGCTAGAGGGGCACAAGGGCGGAGGAGCCATTTGCTTCCTAACAGGAAGGCCGGGCTCCTCTGCGAGGGAGTTTTCTCCCCTGGGTTTCGGAGATCAGCACGTGGCCCGAGCACCACAGGCTTCCGCTGAGGAAAAGGCCCCGGAGGTGGCTCCTCGGCTGCGGCCACGAGCCCGGCTCTGGGACCCAGCATGAGTCCTTCCAGGGAGGAATCACACGCTCCTTCCTCCACTACGAGCGTCTCGTGTGACTAGGAAACTTCTGCGCCTCCGATGGCCTTTCCCGTGGGAAGGCGCTGGTAAAGCGGGAGCCGAAGGACGCCGACGGCGCCCTGGCAGGGGCTGCGTCACCGTAGGCGAGGCAGGTGGTCAGCTCACAAGAGCGGCAGAAGTCCAGATAATTTCCTTTCTCTCATCAGCAATTTGCGTGACGGAGTTTTTTTTTAAATCCTGCCACACGTGTTGAGTGAAATACTGCGGAAATACTTTTGTAATTGCTGGCATCTTGTTTTATAGTCAGTTATTGAAAATACATTAGAAGAAGCGCCATCAGAGCTCAGCGAAGACAGCATCAGTGAAGACTCTTTAAAATGCTAACAGACGGCAGAAAAAATACTACGCAAGGCTGGCAAAAGAGCATTTTGGTGTTTTCTAACCAGTGGTGGCAGCCAGCACAGACAGAGGCACTCTCCCAGCAGCAGGCTCCAACAAGGCCCCAGGGAGCAGGCACCAAAACGACGCGTGTGCCCAGCTAAGGGCTCACACTGTGGCTACTCAGCAGCTACGTGGAGGAGGCGGGTGCAAGAGCTACTTTTCCCTCTTTTCTGATCACTGCCTAGCCCTAGAGATTTTCTGAAGTTTCTATCAAAATTCTTAAATTATTCTTAAATTCTTAAGTTTAATGTCTTCTTGTGTAAATTCAGCGTAGATGTGTACAAAATAGTTGAGAGACAGATATACAAACATACATACACACATAAACGTAAACTATTTCAGCATTATTCTTATTTTTGCTTTTGGATTAGTCATAAACTACAATTTCATCTGTTCTGGGCTTCTTCAGCCCTAACTGCCAATGTATCTGGGCCTGGGTAAAAGAGTGAGAAAAAGAAAACACAAAACAAAATAGATAGAAAAAGAGACAAAATGTATCATGATAGTGTGTCACATAAAACCTTGTCTTCAATATCCCAGGATGTTACCAGAAGTAACACCCACACAAATGAGTTCCCGCATCTTTGCAAACCAATGTAGAAAGCTTTTTAGCTTGTTCTGTGGAACACATTTTAGCAAATTACAGCTATTTTTCCTCACCTTTCCCCTGCAAAGTCATTTGAAGTCTCTATTAATGCCAAGAATCCCCAGACTAATTCCATCTGCAGGTAAGTATTGTTTATTATAAAGCTGGCAAAACTCTGGCTTAGTGAAAAAAAAAGGTCAGTCCATTCCCCCCAAAGCTGCAAGTGTTGAACTCTAAATTTATGGAACACTGTCCACTGTGACAATTAGCAATTAGTGCTATATGGCACTGAAAGGAATACTGCTACTATTAAGGAAATCATTGTTTCTATGGCAAATGGAGACCAAGAGAGGAAATGACCAAGAAGTACCTGAAAGTTGCAGTCTCTCACAAGGATTTTATGTTTTGCACGATAAAGCATTGACACACAAACAAATATACTCTGCTAAATTCTGCGTGTTAAAAATTTAAACTGTGCTTAAAAGGCATGTATTTGTATTGATGTGATTTTCTGTTGATTTTGAGACTTTCTAGTGTACAAAGGCTTCCAAATTTATTTCTAAACACACAGTGTTTGTTCTGGCTTACCACACATGGAGCTCTGAAGAGTCTTCCTTATCTGAAGTTTCTAGCTATAAATTAATCTAAGCTTACACCTTGAAAATCAGAGGCAAATGTTAGTATCATTTTCATGAATATGTTTTGCATCCAGCAGAGTTCCTCCACATCTATAAAGATCTGAAATTTCTAGTACATACATTTTGCTGTAATTGCATAATTCACTTCACACTTAAGAGAATATACTTCATCTGAAAAAAGCTTTTTTAAAAAAAAACCAGCAGATAAAAATGAGCTACAGGCTAGCCACTCCTACATAGTTGCAATGTTTGACATTCATTGGGGGTAACGCCTAGCTTGTTCTGCTATACTTCCCTTTGGACTTCACTTTTGAGTCATAACTTTGTGCTATATGTATCTATACTCAATCCATGGAAATACCTGTAATTTGCTACAAGCTGTACTTATTGAAACAAATAAATGTCATAAAGCATACTTCCCTAAACTGTTTCCAAATTAATGTCAAGAACTATTTTGGGGATACCTTGGTCTCATTCTAGTTGTCTTGAATCTCGGACGACTCCCCAAACTGACAGCACAGGCTGGTTTCCCTGAGAGAAATAGGAGAAAAGAAAGAACCAAAGATGTGGGGGGAGGAACAAAGTCCTGTACAATAAAAATTACAACATTTGATTTTTTCATTGATGATCATATGTATCATCATACATATATGATCATTTGGATTTCTTGTGAAAATGCTCCATATAGGTGTAGTGTCCTCCAACTTTTGTACGTATCATCCGTATCCAACTCTGTTAATGACAACATTCTAAAGTTTTTCTTTTTTGAATTAATGCCCAGCTCAGGACTTACTGATTTACAAAAAAAAAAAAAAAAAAACAAAAAAAAACAAAAAAAACAAATCAAACCAAACTGAAACAAAGACAATTGTGAAATCAACTGTAATTTCCTCTTGGCTAGCATCAAAGGTAGGGATGTCTGTCTGCAGAAAGGAAATTTCCATTCAGCAGAGTGATGGAGTCTGGTGTAGAATCTTCCAGCCATGCTGATGAGAGCTAGATCAATGGAAAGGGCATACAATTTACATAATAAAAATGAATATTTTTATACCTTATACAAATGTATGTGTATACACGCATACAGCGAGAAACTATTCTTTTTCAATGATAAAGATCTAGAACATTTTCAGTAGTACAAGGATGTTATCAAACCATCTACTTTATCAACAAATAGGATTTTTATAGCCAAAACCATCAGCTGTACATCACTTTACTGAGTAGTATGTAAACAGAAGCAGTAGAAGAATACATGAAATGTACTTGTCCATCTTAGTTACTGCTGGTGTGTTAAAACAGGGTGGGAACACATGCATCAGGTGAAAAAGTAAATCTCGTTTGCTAAAGGAAATACGAGCTGAGACCGAAGAAAGTCTTCTGCAATCATTTACAAGTCAGACACTTCAGAAGGATAGTTTCAGGAAGCTGCAATCCCCAGGGACACATGGAGACAAAATACAAATGTTTGCATGAGTGTGACAGCAGCATGGGACGATGCCAGCCTCTCAAATGTTGTGGCTCCTAAGTTGTGCCTTGTAAGTACTCTACTTTCCCACTTTCTAAACACATAAATGCAAATTTTGGAGTGCTGCTAAGCAGGTATTAGATTTTAGCTGCTCTTAAGTCAGGGACTCAGGTTAACAAACAATATTTCTCACAGGATGTAAAATTTGATGGGCAAAACCATTTAACTACATGTTGTTCATGGAGCCATTTTACCAGTACTGACCAAAGTGCAGGACGTGCCATCCATTAGAAAGTGAAAATTTGTTTGCAGTTTGAAGAGAACAGATAGAAAAATCATGACAAGAGTTTCTGGGCCAGAAAGAAAAGAAGTAAAGAGATTAAACAAAACTTGTTTAACTGGTTCTTATACTCCTCTTCATATTTTTCAAAACTGCCACAGGAAGAAATCTAATTATAGAAGAGATTTTGTATTCTATTTTGTAAATTTGGTGAGTGACTTACAAATTTGTGGTACTATTATGCAAGTTATAGTAATAAAATATGTATACCTGTCAAAAATCTCTACAGACCCTGCCAGAATTTTGCATCTTTTTATTCAGAGATACTTGATATCAACCGGAGCTGTTCAGAGACTGAATGTGGTAGGGAAAAGGTAAGTCTGTGATTCTGAGTATAAATTTTAGACTCCCAATACCTTGAATTAAATGCAAATGTACCCATGAAGAGTATCTCTAAATGTCTATTAAAAGCCTCAGAATTATTTTGGAATGCTTATTTACATTACACATTATCAGAATAAATAGCTCCTGATGTTGCTACCTGTCATTACTCCTGCTGACACACACTGGACAAATCCTAGGTCTGTCGATCATCTCTTGCATCTGTCTGTGTTTCTGATCACTTCGGTGCAGTACTCCACTCCACACACAGGTAAAACCTCAGCAGGCGTAAGGGAGTTTGTTGTTCATTTGTGTATGACAGTTGCAGATCCTGTGAAGAAGTAAGCAGAAAATGTAACAGAAAATCAGTGTGAAGAGCCCTCTAATAGCAACAGCTGAGCAAACCCCCTCACCCCAAAGCAAGAACTGCTTTTAGGACTGGAGCCCAGTCACGATCCAAAACGTTACACAGGCACGCAGTGCTTGCGGGAACTGGGTTACGTGATGGAGAGGCGCTCCTCCTTCCTCCGGCTCTTGCGTGTCTAACAGCCTCCACAAAACGACACGTGCCCGTATAGCAGTGACATTTTAGGTGTCTAGTTTTGGAGGTAGATTAGGTACTTTTGGAACAAGCAGTGTGTATTTAGATGGCAAATTGCATAGCCGAATGGGGTTTCTGAGAGCTGTTTCAAGCCGCATGTATATACCTAGCTTGTTAACAGGAGAGCTTAAGGCTGACCATGTGCTTCTGGATCAGCCGAACCCTCAGGACTCTGCAGGATACAGACTCAGATGACCAAGTGTTTCATGTACTACTGCCTTGTTACTATGTAACTCCGTAATTTCAACTACTGGCAGCTTCAGCTGCTGTCATTAGGCACGTAGCAATAAAACCAATGAAGCACAGTTAAGTGCCTCCTGAAGCAGTGTGTCAGCAGGGAGGATCCTCTGCCCACAGCCTAGGAATGCAGTCCTATCTGTTAGACCTGTCAGAGTGACCCCGGAAAAAATAACATGCAAAAGACTGGTGTAAAAGTCATGCATTAAACATCCCTCACCTGTACTTCCTCCACAGCATCTTGCCTACATGCACGTCCTCATAGACCAGTCCTATGTAATTGCTTCTCATATCGTGGCCTGCAATACAGAGCTTAGTTAAGGGCTGGGTACTCAAAATTGTAGGCACTCGACCCTTAGAGTAGAACGCAAAATTCATAGACGTTGTGGGCTTAGTCACCTGAAAGGCTAGCTTAAAAATCTGCCCAGAGGTAGTCGAAAGGCATGTTAGGCAAGGCTTTAGGCAAACGAAGAGTCCAAACCTTCCCTCCCCGATGGGGGTTAAAGCCATCCCCAATGCAGACTCTAGGGACTCACCTCGGCCCACTTGAACCCCCTCTCCCTGAAGGTTCATTTCATATTATTAGTTACATCATTCTTGCTACAATGTCTTATTTTATTTTTCTAATGTTCTATCGTTTTCGAGGAAAAGTCTCTTTTGCATTATATGCAATTTTAGGGTTTTGGGACCGCAAGGGTTACATGTCAAGAGCAGGTACCTGGAGCTACTGCAGGGCTGCGCCCAGAGGCAGCGGACAGCCCTGGAGGGGAGGGATGTCAGGGGGGAGCTGGGAACGGCTCAGGCGATCCCAGAGGGGAGCTGGGAACGGCTCAGGCGTCGCTTGCGGACCAGAGGCCCAGCCGAACGCCTTCGCGGAGGAACAGGGAAAGGCCGAAGGACTGGCTTTCGCGAGAAGCTTTCCTTCGGTACTTCCACTTGCGACTTGTCTAGGGAAGCGCTTGCGTTTTCCCTCAAACCCTGCGGGAGCCAACCTGATTTTGGAGCAGATGTGCTGCTTTTAGAGGCGTTTCGCTGCCTCGACGGGGCGAAGCGCAGAGGACGCGGCAGCCGCCCCGGGGGAAGGGGCGTCGCTCGGGCACCGGCCCGACCCAGGGCGAGCCCTGCGGCCCGGCCCGGCCCGGCGCGCCGGGAGCGCCGCCCGCCGCCGCAGGAAGAGGAGGGACGGGACGGGACGGGGCGGGCCGCAGCGCAGAGACCGCTCGGCGGGGCAGGGCGGTGCCCCCGCTGCTGCGCGCGGAGCCGCGGCCAGGCAGCCCCTGAGGCGGCGCCGCGCCATGTCTCAGCGCGCCCGGGGGGCGCCGCCGCCCCCTGCTGCCGCCGCCGTCGCCGCCGCCCGGCCGGTAGGTTGGGGGGGGGGCGACGCCGCGCGGCTCCGCGGGGGCTCCGCGCCCGCTGCGGGGCCTCGGGGCGGCCTGGGGGGAGGGAGGGAAATGAGGGGGAGGGGAAGGGCGCACCCTCGCCCCAGGCCCCCTCAGAGCGGGCGCGGGCGCGGCGCTGGGCGCGGGCGGGCGCGGGGCGGCTCCCGCCGCGGCGCCGCCCCGGGGCGGGGCAGGGCCGGGCCGGGCCGGGCCGGGCAGGGCAGGGCGGCCCGCGAGGGGCAGCGAGCGGTGGCGGCCATGGCGTTCGCGCGGTGGTGGTACGCGATGGTAAAGAGCGGCGGAGCGGGGGGCGGCGGGCGCGGGCGCGCTGCGAGCGGCCGCCGGCGCTGAGGCGAGGCGAGGCGAGGCTTTGCCGCGCCGCCCGCCGCCTTTGCTCGTCCTCGGACTGGCAGGACTGTGTCATCCTTTGGAAGACATCCGTAGGGAGGCGCCGCGCCGCTGCCCGCGGGCCCGGGCTGGCAGGGCCTTGGCGTGCCGGGTGCTCCCGGAGCAGCCGGCTGCTCCCGGTGCCTCGGCTGGCCTTGCCTTGCTGCTCGTCGCTGTGACCGAGCCCGCCGTCGCTTCGCGGCTGTCTTCTCTCCGCTTTCGTCGTGCGAGGAAGCAGTTTGTCTTTTTGTGGAATAGTTTTTAAAAAAAATAGGGTTTGCCTTCTGTTGAAGTTTATATAAGGTGACTTTCGCAGAGGGCATTGTGTTGTCTGCTGGGTGTCTGCACTCAGGTAGATGAATCCCTTGGATTTCTAATCGTACTTTTAGGTTGCTCTAAATGGCCTTGACGCGTGATTACTAATGTGTTTCAGTGTCGTTCCGTGTGTTAAGTCAGTTATACAATATGGTGAAGGCGGCACAAAGTCTCAGATAAAGTTTGGGAGCTGCTGCATTAAACGGAGATAGGAATATTAAAGACCTTTGTAGTCCTGGGTCACTGAGCCTCGGGTGTGAAAAGATGCTAAGCCGTACGGTATGTTTTCAGGTTAGGAACCTACTGATTTGTAATGTTTTCCAGTCATAAACCTGCCAGTGTTTTTCCTGGGTGGTGTGTTTAAAGCAGAACGTGATTGCTGTAAGAATAATGCGTTTTTTTTGCCTGTGCATTCCTTGCACATCTTGGTTGAAGCTCCTTCCCAGGTCTCTCCTTGCTGTGCTCTGAAAAACATCACTGCTCTCATGGGTATGTTTCCCCATTTCAGCAGAGAACAAGTACCAGATTCCTCTCTAGCGTAAAATGGTGCGCCTCCTTTGACATCTCTGGTGCTGTGTTATTTGACATCAGCTGGGAATCTGGCAAGTAGATGTTCCTTCTTACCCAGTTACTGAATGTGTTATCACCGCAGTCCTCCAAGACGCTACGCAACGGCTCTGAGCCAAAGGCGGCTTGTTAATGCTGATGTGACTCTGAAGGCCTGGGGAGACTTTCACTGTTGTCTTGTAGCAAGAGCTTTAGCTGGGATCTGATTTTTGCAAGTGCAGATTGAAAATGTGGTTGTGAATTCAATCATTAATATTTTGCTCTGTCTTTTTCACTTAGGTCGTGAATTTTCTAATTTATGAATGCTCTTTTTTTCAGAAATTGCAAGTACAGCTATAAAATGATAGTCACGCATTTTTGTATACTGTAGAAGATGATGAAGATCTTAAGATAAACTTCCATGTTTATGATACTTCTTTTTCTTTATTTTGAGATAGATTTTGTGAGAATGTTATGATTCCAAATAAAGTTTATAGGTGGTTTAGCTTACTCTGTTATTGGTTAATAAAGTGTGAAAGTATTTTGGGGCAACTTAATTCTAGGAAACAGTTGTTAGTTAAATTTAAAAATGCAATTCAAATTCCATGCTGAGTGGTTTTGTGACTGAGTTGGAGCCACCCTGTCTGTTAGCCTGGTTATGGATATGATATTACTGTGTGAATACAGTGATTTGGTTTTATAATGAAAAATGAGCAGAAAAAGAGGAAGAATGGTGAAAGAAAAAGTCACCTCTCCCAGGCAGCTGGGGTTGAAAAGGAGCAAACTGTGCATACTGGCCCAGAAAAGGTTAGTTTATTCTCTTGCTGAAAAGATTTTTTTTTTAATTTTATTATTTTTTGGAAGAAAATTCAAAGTTTGGAAATGCAGAGCAGCAAAGAGAAATTAAAGAACATTTTGATCTCTTCTCTTATTTTATACATGAGCCACTTGGGGGACAAATGTGGTCTACCCAGAGGGTGTATGAGGTACTTTTGTATGTTAACTCCTCAGGATGGCAAACTTTTAAGTGAGACAATACACTCATAGACCGCTTTATTATCTGAGGCCAGAGACTATAGTGCACAGTATTATATGGCTGCCTGACTCTAACTGGCTTTGGGTTAAAAAATACTTTGATCTGGACATACGTGCTTTGTTCCAACTGCTAAACAGCATTTGGATTTTAAGTCAAAGTCTCATTATTATAGATGATGTGTGGCTTAAGTTTCTGGAGTAGAAACTGCAGGCTTTTAATTTCCAAATGTATGTGCCTTGACACCCGAAAGGGAGATGCTCTGAGCTCCATCCATCCATTTCAATACAGCATGTGCCTCACTTTAGTCCTGGGACAGGGCTGAACTGTCCCAGGCTGATGCTGTGACTCCTCTCTCGCCTGGGTTTCCTCTGTATGGAAACTAGCTGATGGACTTAGGGAGGAAGGGTAAGATGATTGGCCGTGGTAAATATTTGGCGTGCACAGGGCAAGCTAGGTAAGGCTACTGCCTTTCACAGATGGAGCTAGAGAGACCAGGGAGGAATTGAGCTGTAAAACTCCTTAAACTGTCTTTCTTTCTTTCTTTCTTGGGAAAAGAAAATGCACATTCATTTTGGACTTTTAATTGGTATTACGGCTTTTATAACAGTGCCCAAACCAAAGAAACAAAAACAACAAAACATGGATCATGTACAGAAGGGCAAACTTGCATTGTTAGCCAGCTTTCATGAAAATAATTATTCCATCAGACAAGCCAGTGAAATCCCATCATTACATGCAGTATTATTTTCACAGTCATATACAAACTAGATGCTATCTACATAGATAACAGTAAGACCTGCATAACCGGAATCATTTTGGGTGTCAAGGCACTTGGCTTTTAGAGTGTTGTAATGCTAAGAGCATCGATTTAGGGCTAGGGCCTAGTCTACATTGGAGTTTTATTGGGTAGGAGCTCTACTTCCTGCAACTTACAGCTGTGCTCTAGAACAGTTACTGTTTTGTCAGCAAAAGCACTTTTGCTGACATTGTTTTTACTGGTGTGTGTGTGGTGTGCTTTTACTATACCAGTAAAAAGCATAGATAACTGGTTTAATTGTGTCTGTATTAAAAGTGGTTTTATGGGGCTGTGAGTGAATTCACTTATTACCTGAATAAACAGCAGTTTAAGTGGCTTGTTTTGCCCATGAAGAGGAATAATTGGAATATGAGAACAAAATTTTTAAAATTAAGGCCTATCAACTTAAGCATCTAATTGATGCCCCAACTCATTTTAAAAACTTGAGTCATTAGGGTTTTGTTAAAAGGAATTTTTGAAATGTTTGTCCTGTACTGTTATAACTGAAATAAATTGGAGACAAGTAATGTTTTTTTTCTTTTAGTTTTACGACATCATTCAACTGTACAGTTTTCCCAGGCTGTCCAGTGCACTTGAACGCATTCCAGCTGAAGATAGTGCAGTGATATATGGATCAATACTTTCTCCTTATAGCTATGTGAAAAAAGTGCTGTAGAAACTCATTACTTTAATGGATTAGCTAACTTCACTTCCTGCTACTCAACCCACAAAGCGGTAGAGAAATAAATAGGTTCAAACTCATCTCTCTCTACTTAAACAGAAACAGAGATGGATCCCCGTTCTCATGTGTTTGGGTGCTGTGGAAAGTTACTGTATCGGGGGTGCTAGGTTAATAGCTATATTATGTTGCCATTTGCAGTCATTATAAAACCTATAGCCACTTTCTTTGTTATGAAGATTAAATAACATGTTTTTGGAAAAGATTTTTTGAGTGATCGTATTCGCCACTTTTTAAAGATCTATAAGGCAAAGCTTGCACAATCTAAATGCCAGTGTGAATGCTGAATCAACAGTGTCTTCTTCTATGTCACAGCGTGCAGGGACCTGGGATTCGCTTCAGGTCGGGGGGGAGCAAGAAGTTTAATATCCTGAATGGAATGAAAGATAGAGGAGATTTGGGGCATCTGTGCTGGAATTGTTAAAGAGATTGTTTTGTATGCCAGCAATATAAGTTGAGAAATTATGATAATAGCTATCCTCCAGGTAAGGAGGCCTGGGCATAGTGAGCATTTGACTGGAATTTTTCCGAGGACAGTTCAGCTGCTGGAATAGAGGCTTGTGATTGCATGAGTCATGTTGGTCTCTCTGAGAGACCTGTTGGATTTGGATTTCTACTGAAATCTGTGGGACTGACAGCTTTACTGAAGCAGGTATCTGTTAGAGAGCACTGTGCTGAGGAATAATGGATATAAATTTAAGTATCTTACAGAACCTTTCACACACACAACAGTGTTAATTATATTGCCCTGAAAGATACTTTTTATGCGTGATTTCACTTCAAGTTATCTGTCAGATCATCTAGAAGTTCTGTAACTAGTTAGTGAGAAAACTTATGTTTCATTGTCTCATATTACAGTAGACAAAATGGATCATACATGCACTAAGATATTTGGGAACCTCCATACATAGAAGTTGTAATTTATGATCTTAATAACTAAACATTTATTTTCTATATTTGCAGCGTGGTGAGAAGACGACAAGCAGAGTTTCTTCTGAATCGGGAGAGAAAAAAGCAGAAGCAGCAGAGGTAAATTCAGGTGTTCCATCATATTGAGAAGAAAAGTTGGTAATGAATTCCCTCATAAACATTTTTTTTAGTCTTCTGATGACAAAATGGTGGTTTTCAGATAATTGACTGGTGACTGTAGTCACGTACAGTTCATTCCAGAAATGCATAGTTCTTTCTTGTGCCATTTAGCAACCTAATGGAAACATTTCTTTTATCTGCTCCTCCGTTCACTAAAAGTTTCTTGTCAGTATCAGTGGAAATTCAGGCTCTCAGTGGATGGGTCTGTTCTGCAGTGGAAGTGCACTTTGTTATGCAACTTACAGTGTTGTGTTTTTGATTGTCCAGAAGTAAGCATGAAGTGAAGTGTGCTGTGACCCTTCCCACCTTGTCTGCATCCTGGCTTTTCTTTCAAAGGAAAATAGTGAATAGTGACACCTGGGCCATCTCCTGACACACTTACAAATGTGTGAACAATGTTGTATTTTAGAAAAACTCATCTATGAAGTATTCTTCTTCATCAGGAATTGGTTTTATAGTTCAAGAGTCCTTGCTAGGTTATAACTTTGAGTTTACGACATGCAGTTTTGTAACCTGATCGTAACGGCTGTTGTTAACTATCAGATGCTATAGGGTTGTGAACAGACAGTGTTAGGAACAGTACTCTGAAGGGTCAGCCCTCTCCCACCAGCTGCAAGCCATTGGCCTCCGTTCATTAGCTGCCAGCCATGTCCTTGTGTGCTATGTGCTGCTGGGAGTCAGGGTCGTGGTGCAAAGAGACAGTGCTGTCCAGGCCAGGAAGCAAGTACTGTGGGCGAGAGCCGGCGCTGATCACTTGCTCGCCAGCAGCCTCTGCGATTGCAAGTAGGAACAGTACTTTCTCAGGGAAAGTAGAGAGCAGATTCAGAAATAGAATAATTCATAGACACATCTATTTCTAACTGTCTACTTGTTGGCTTTAAATGTCAGTTACTGAGACACAGGAAACCAGAAATAGTACACCTGATGTTTTGCTCATATTGCAAGCTATTATTTGGAAAATAACTTTGTCTAAGCTGTATATTTAACTCCAAAGCTATAGTATACTTAACTCCTGTGCAAATCAAGGCCAGCGAGCACTTACATTATGGTCCTCTGAGGCAGGTGATTAAAGCAATTACCCTTCTCTCCTGGCCCAGTATCAAGGCTTGTCTAGCCTGGAAATTTGGTCCTTCTTTCGTCTCTAGACAGTTTAGCTTTTTTTCTTAGTGGTGTTCTTTTTCTTCTTAGCTTAATGCTGAATTCTTTGACTGCATGTTGTCACTCTTAATATAGAAGTGCTGATCTTTTTGTGGGAATGGTGGGAGTTGAAGCCTGCAGCTTGGCTTGTGGAGTTACTATTCATAACAGATACATCACAGAGAAGATCTGTTCCTAGCTAGCAGAAGACTGTTACCAAATTTATTGTTCTGATCTTTACAATTTTTAATTTTGAGCCCTGAAAATACTATGTGTTTTCTCTTGAGAAGTTCTCAGGATTTTTGACTTTTCATTTTTTTTAGCTTGCAATTGTTTACAAGCTTTGTAAAATCGTTTTTTAGCTTGTAATTCATTTAAAAGTGAAAGTAGGTCAAAATACTTTTCCTTAGGCTGACTAAATGGCACCAACTCTACCACTATTGACTACTACTTTCAGAACTCTCCAACTTCTTAAGTAATTGAAGTATCAATTCAGGATCTTTGTATTGGTTTTTGAAGAGTCGCTAGTGTTATCTTTTAGGTTGTAAGTCTGAGATACTTTGTATGTTACTCCTGTAGTCTCCAATTTTTGAAGCAGAGATTTATAATACATCTGTAGAGGACTGCAGACAACCATGCCCAGAATATTTTGTTTTGGGCACATATGTCACTGCCAGAAAGGATTTGATCATGACCAGGAATTTGAAGTGCTTATATTCATATTGAAGGGAAACTTTTAAAAGACTGTATGTTTATAGTGTAGTTAAAAAGAACTATAAATGAGCCTGTCTTTCAGATATTTAGATTATATAAATTCTGAAGGAGTAAGAAAAAAGGAGTAAAGCTTAGAAAAGTAAAGGTAAGAACTGATTATGCTGACAAAAATATGAATAGGAGACAGAATATCAAGGAGAGCTCAAAATACATGTTACTGAGGTGTGGAATAAGCTTCTGAAGAAGCTTGTGGAAGGCTTTCCTTCTTGGAGACTTACAGCTAGATTAGGAAAAAAAAACACAGCAGATGTACTGTAAGTAGAAATCCTACTTTGGTAAGACATTGTTTTGTGTAGAGGCGCAGGAAGATTAAATGATTCAGTAATACTTTTCCATTTCTAGCAGCATAGTACGACAAAATCATGCGTTAAAAGAGTTAGGCATTATCAGCTTGAAGATAATCTTCTAGTGACATTGTAGGAATCATGTATACTCTTTGCAGGGTGCATATGTGCTTTATATATGACTACATACCTACAAACCTTTTATACAGGTTTATAAGACATTTTCTACAGGGAGTAATTTTACTTTATAACTTTTCAGTGTTTTAGTGCTTTTCTCTCATCTTGTACTCTTAAAACATTTTTTAAAGGAGATAAGCAACATTATTTGAATGACATAGGTAAAATTGGGGGGACAGGAGGAGCTGAGGCGTGGGACTGGAGTTAGCTTGCTTAAGATCATCCAACAGTTTAGTTGGAGAGAAAAGAAACCGAGTTGCCAAGTACAGGCTGGTGTAAACAGCAGTGTGATGCATAGTTTCCTCAAAGCTTAGAGGAGAAATCCTGATCTCGCTGAAGTCAGGGAGGGTTCCCATTTGAATTGTGGAGAAGGCTTTTTTCCTGCACAGTTTAGTTTAGCTGGCAGCTAGTGCCTACTTCTCACTTAAACTTTCGAAAATCCATTTTACTTTACTACGTTGATGTGGCTGAAATAGCACAGCTAAAGTGTACTGAGTGGCTGACTGGAAAAGACAGCAAGCAGGTGAGTTAGCTGATAGAATTCAGTAACTTCTGTTCTGCTCGATGGCTGTCCTGCCTGGGAGGTAGATACACACAGTTCTTCCTTCCTCCATCTCTTCCCAAAGGTCCACGCTTACCTTTCTACTCAGTAGCCAAAAGCATTAAAATTTTTTTTTACCACAGTATTAAAGATTCTATTTGAGCCTTCTTTCCTTTCTGAAATGCTAAATTTAGTGGCCCTAAGCCTACATTCCCATTTTACTGTAACTCTGTTCCTTTGTAGTGGCCAACGGCAGTTACCTGGAGGCACTTCAGTTATACTGGTACGCAGTACCGCTACATCTAGCACACCAGAGTGAATATCGAAGCAATTTGCTCAGAACAAATATGACTTTGATATGTAGCTTTACAGAGTCATGCTTCCCTTGGAAAGACTGATCTCCCCCAATTGATTACTCTATGCATGTTAGCAAAGGATAGAGATACCTTTATACTTAAATCCAGTTTACCTCATTCCAGCTATGCTACTTAAGCTTCAAATGTGGATGGATTCAGGGATCTAGTTGCTGCTGGGACAGGTCAGCTTTAGGTTGAGAGATGCATAATCTGTGAGTGTAACGAGGAACAACTGAATGTACAGCCGTGTCTTGACATGTGTCATGGTGTCTTGTAAAAATATGCAGAAGATTGGTTAAAGCGAATGACAGAGTGTTACTACTTAAGCATGTTAGAACATGTGATCTTAAGGAAGATGTAGGCAGTTCTTTATCGGCACAGTTCAAAGAGGAAGTGTGTGTGTCATGGGCATACCGTGCTCTGCCCAAGGACAAAGATTCAAGTCACAAGGGTGTGTACCTTAACTCTTTGTGTCTTGATTTTCAGAACTATAAATCTGTTAAACTCATTTGGACTTCTGGAGAGTCTTCTTGAGAATCTAAATCTACTTTAATTACTGTTTTTATTCCTTGTGTGCATATGGTAGATCTTAACAGAAAAGAAATGATTCTTGTTCAAATTGGTGGTTGCTTATGCACTTGAAGCTGTTGCGTGTGTTTACAGCTGGAGTGCACGTGGAACCCAGTATAAATGCATACTGTGCTGCAATTTTCCCATATCCACCCTTCTCTTTGCTTATTGTGTTTTGACATTATGGTCCTGAATCAGCGTGTTTGCAGCATGCCATTGCAAAGTGGGTACACATAAGAAATTGCAGATTTCCTTTCCTTCCCTCTCAGTATTCCAAGGTTTTGAGAATTTTGCATGTGAAGTGTTAGCTCACGAGAGACCACTGGTGTTCTTTACCCCTCATCTCGACATAATCTTCAGCTTTCATGTGCCTTTGCAGCAGTTTCAGCTCGCTTTAAGCTTCATAGCATTTTAGAACCTAAAAGATCGAATTCAAGGGGATATGAGACAAACTCACTGAGGAGACGCTCAGACTAGTTTATAAAATACCCAGAAATTAAGAAGTTCCTGGGCAGTGAATTGTTTGAATCTGTGAGATTATTTGGGATGTGTATCACTATATACCTACCCATTTTTGTATCTTCTTTTTTTAGTTTCTTTTATATCTGCTGTTGGCTACTGTTGGGACAGGGAAGCAGGACAGGTAAACCTTTGGCCTGCTCCAGTAAGGTACTTCCTGTGTGATAATACAAGGCTGCACCTTGCTGTCTATTACCCTTTGCCACTGCACCTACATAGTAAGTGGGGGCTTCTTGGAGAGTCTTGCATTTCAGTTGCTGATGGTGCGGTGAACCAAGCAGCTCCCCCTGCCTCGCCCCGTTAAATTCGTCGGTCCGCTGGCATCCGCCAGGCCCCTTCGTGGTGCCCTTGCCCTTTTGAACTTGCCTTGGCTGTCAGCAGCGGGTGGCAAGGTGTGAGGCTCCGGTGGCATCCAAGTGAGAGGAGACCAGACAGGTCCCAAGTGAAAGCCTTCTGCTTGTCTGTGGAAGTTGAGCAGCGTTTCAGGACTGGAAGGTAGCACGTAGGCCTGCTGTTCTGTTAGTGAGTGCTGTGGTCAGTATTGCCCCTTCAGAGGGCTGCTTTTGGGCGATGAGGGTTGCCAAAACAAGAGGAACTCTTTCTTACGGGAGTCTGGACTCAACTGGTTAAAGTACAAGTCCTAATACTGCCGTAATCTTCTGTGAAGCGTGTAAAGTGCTAAGCAGTCATGATTAACTTTGTGGGTTACAGAGTAAGGATATTTGGTTTTTAGATGCCATATTGAGCTTTCATTTAATGATATTTTGGAATAAGACACGGTCACTTTGAAGTATGTGCATTAAACCTAACACTTGTAGCAGAAACAGAGGTGCAGGGTAGAATTCAGCTAGCTGTTATTCAGATTAGTTAATTATAGAAATACTAAGTTCCAGAGTACTTAAAAATACATAAATATGACACTGTCCATTGCATATTGAAGTGTACGTTAGTACACATTATATGTATAAATCATAGTTTTGATGCAAAACAACATTCCTATTGGGTGTGATTGTATGATTAGCATATGTCTATAGAAAGCTCTGAGATACCTCTACTATGTTTTGAATTGATTCATGTGATTGGATTTAATCCAGCTTGCATTATTAGCTGCACATGATTTTGAAAGCACCATTTTATTTTTATTATTATATAGTGAAATGCCGAGCGGCGTTTCTGTATCGGTCGAATAATCTAGTCTGTGCTTCGCCAGAGTGTCTGATCTGAATGTAAAAATGCTACACTAAATGGAAAACAAGGTCATATATCCTAGGAATTTGAAGCTCTAGCTTAGAGTGGGACTGGATATGATATGAAATCAGACTGTCCTGTCAAACCCTACCATTTAGAGTCATGCTGTCAAGCAGTTAAACTGAAATATGTGCTGCTTGTTTAGCTTATTATTCTTTATAGCAGGAAATACATTCTTTATTTTGAGAGGGCGATAGGGATAATTGGCATTAGAATTGATTCTTTGCTCTAACACTTCTGGATTTCTGTGATATTTTTTAGTCTTGACAGTTGTAGTACAGGATTCCTTATCCTAAATAAACATTAGATTTACTAGGAGTCCAGGAAAACAAAGCTGAGTGAAGACCGTATGACTGGTAAACATTTGTGAGGATGCCCCCTACTCACTCCAATTATAGAGCTTCTTAAGTAACTAATTAGGGCATTTGTGAGTTTTTTTTTCCTTCAGTTTATTATTTAGTGACAAATTCTTTATTTTAAACTGCATTGCTTCTCTTGTTTTTTAGTTCTTCTTACAACCCCAAATACAGTGCTTTCCAGGTCTCAGAATGGAGCTTTGCTTTAGCAGTATACTAGTCAGCTGGAAGTAATTTTGGGTTAAGTAGTGGGAGAAACGTAGACTGTTAATATGATGCTGCAATATTATGGGTATCATTAGAAGTTCAGAATTTAATTCATCCCTCTTTTAAAATAAATCAGTAAACAAAATCAGTATGTCTGTAAAAAATGTTCTATTTATGCACAATTACAGATTTATTTGTATTTTTCATTTAATCAAAAAAAGTCACACTGTAGATGAGATCTCTATATCCCTTGAAAAAGGCCTCTCTTCAGGGTGGTTTGGCTCATCGTGTGCACTGTAGAGGAAACCTAGATATTCATTTAGTTTGCTGAAATAAGGTGAGATGAATCCCTGCATGTCTAACAAAGAAGGGGAGTAGTGATCTGTCTGGTGCTGAAGCCCAGGGGACATCTAGTGGCCATAGGAGATAATGTATGGCAAAATAAATCTGTAAATGGAAGAGTGAAATGTTTTTAAGGAATAAAGTGCTCTGACTATTTTCCTCTTCTGTTTTGGTTTTTCTTTGGCTGAAGTCCAATAAGTAATTTAAAGATAACATTCTTTTGCTTAATTTTTAGTTTTCATTGTGAGTTGTTATGATCACGACACAGGAAGAAAGAGCCTGTTTGCTACTCAGCCAGCTGTTGAATCAAAGATCTAAAGACTGAGACTAAAATACTGCTTAGATTGTTGCAAGCATTTGCAGAACAGAGATGAGACGTTCTTTCCTCGTATGATTGTTTTGGGAGAAAACAACTGAATTATGTTTGTTTTCATTGGAAAATCATTGTGAACAATTAAATGATATAGTCAATAATAATGAACATTTAATCAGTATTTCTGACCACTACTCTGTATTGCATTTCTTCACTTGGAAAATCTAGCAAATATATCAAAGGGATGTATATTTTATGTCCACCTTATTAAACATGGAGGAATTAATCTATTATGCTGGGATATCTACACATACGTGTTCAGGATTTCACAACCAAGTACTTGTGGTTCTGTTTTTGGATATGAATACTTGCGTAAAAATGATAAACTGTTTAGCAAATTTTTGTGGGTAACCAGCTAGCAAATATAAGCTGGATATACCTGTTACAAACATAGTGTTTTGCCTTTTTGTTTGAAAGCATTGCTAATAATGAAGAGTAGACTTAGTAAGCCTAAGTAAGAAAGACACATATGCCACAGCTTTTATTCCTTTGCACACAGTTTTGTTCAGCCCTTTCTTATAGTTTGTTTCATGAAGAAACTATGCTTTGATAATTCATTAGCTCTGTTATCAGGTTGAGAAACCTGATACAGCTGCAAGATGATTCTTCCTTTAGCTGAATGAGGCTGAGACTGTTGCAAAAAACAAACAAAAAACACTTCCTTCCACTGCTGTAAGGGGGAGAAGATGGGGACAGCACTGACTGATCTACCGGAGAATATCAGAGCTAGAGTGCCTGGAGGGAGTGTTGTGGGGAGGATATTAGGATGTACGTAACATCATTATTTTATCAAGTCTAAGAGAAAGATGAACCTAGTAGTATAATGTTGCCAGTTTTTCTCCTTTTATAAATGAATTAAGGGGTAAATACCAAGGAAGTTGCTTTCAAAAGCTGATGCTGTCAAGTAAAATACATAACTCTGTTTAGCCTATCATCTTTAATATCCAGTAAAGAATAGCGATTTGGTGGTGTGGTCTGACTTTCCACATAGTTTACCTCTGGGTAGCCTTTCGGTACTCCAGGAAAGAATGATCTATTTTCTGCTGCTTTTTTTCCCCCTTTTTCTCTCTCTCCCAGCTTTATCACTGCTTCGCTTGCTAACATTTCTTTGTTTCATGGTATTAGTCTTTTTTTTTTTCCTCATATTGTTTAATTGGTTTATATAATCAAGTTTATGCTCAGAGCATGGTTTTATTTCACTCTAAATATAGGTTGTTTACTGCTTCTAGTTTAAGCTAGAAAAAAAGGCTTGTTCCTGAAATCATTGTATTATGTAGTATTATTGACAACTTCTGAACCAAAGGCTATAATCTCAGCTGGCTGTGGAACAGACATTGAGAATCATAATGGTAGTATACTGAAGTCATACTGACAATATTGGTTTCTCTTAAAATAGCTATTCTTTTTGAGTTTTTTTTTTCTGTTTGAAAATGGAAAGGCTTATAAATAAGCAGCACTTAAATCTTGTATTCTTTCAACAGCTTAATAACTTACTTAAAAGTTGAATGAGAGGGTTTGTGGATAATACTCAGTAATGACTCTCTACAATAGCAGAGATGAAATTCAAGTTCTGCATCTCAGAACTATCTCTGCAAAACTATAATACATTATGCCTCCTTCACTTGCCTTTAGGAACATTGTCACATAGAACTGGAGATCGTTGTTTTCTTAAGGAAATGGAAAAGATGGATTTTAATGGGGAAAAGGGAAAGCACCATTGCACTTAGGTTTTGCAGTATTATACAGTGTCTTATTTGAATGTCTGTTCTCAAGTGATCAATCTGAAGTGTGAAATCTTGGAGGCAAATGTCATACTTGGTGTATCAGAATCTGTAGTGTTGGGTCACATTTCTGTGATGTTAATCTTACGTACATGGGAACGGAACATGGTCCCCTGTGCTAGGCTCAGACCAGAGCTTGACCGTGCAGAGGAGTTCTGCTTGCATGTGCAGCTTGCTTTATGTAGGAGTTTCCCTCCTGTTTTCAAAGCAATGCCAGAAGTAGAACATGAGGTGGCAATTACTTTAATGAAAGACAGCCCTGAGACTACAGGTCTTCTGTAGTCTCTTATTCCTTGAAAATTGGTGTTTCTGAGTCTGAATACTGGTTTGCTTATTGGATTTCTGAATTGCCGTTCTGTAGGCTTTCTTCCTTACTTGCAGAGAACCGTGGAAGTGTTTATTTGCAATCTTCCACTTACCAGAGAAAATGAGTAGGTCTCAACCATCTGCTGCCTCCAAAAATCTGATGCTTTTTGCCCTGTTTATTAGTGATAGCTGATTTATGTAGTCTTTGTTAGATCTGATTTCAGCAGTCACTGAGTTGCTGTAGTGATACTTAGTGACACTTGCTAATAATGGAATTGCATTGGTAGGTAACTGGAGGGTCAAAGGAAATGTAATGCATTTGTTTCAACTACAAGTGTATTTATTAAACCATCAATGCCATCATTTTGCCCTGAGTTTTGTATATTTACTTCCCTGCCTGATCTGTGATGTTACCTTCTGCATTATCATTTAAATTATTTCTGAGCAGCAACAGCTTACCTATCGTAGTTTTGTTGATATTTTTTATTAAATTCTGACCACTAACCTGTAACTACTTATATGTGGTTGTTGTTGGTTTAACTATTAATTAAAATGAGTCTCTCTGTTACTGGAAATAGCATAGATTTATATATACTCCTTAAAACAGTACAAAATTCAGCCTTTTCTGGCCTTGGCAAAACTGTCTGAAATAAGTCTACGTGAATTAAAGTTATATAGGAGAATTTATTTTTGGATGACTTGATCTTGAATAACATATTCTAATAGACTCTTATTAGAAATATTTTTAATGCAGCATTTTACTTGGCTTTTCTTTTTCTTCATCAAAATTTCTGACATATTTTTCTGTCTTTTGTTTTGTAGAAGAAATCAGCAAGTGCTAGTGTCAGTCAGCCCTCCAAAACACAGACAAGTGGAGCACCTTCTACCGTTAAGGTAATGCACAATTAAGAAAACAATCTCTTTTAAAATAGTGAAGGACATATGGAGTGACTTCAGCCTCTGCAATAGTATAGAAAGCAGCTGCTGTCTACCAGTGTTCAGAAGCACTAGAAGTATTCTTCCTGTCTTGCTAGAAACTGTGGTAAATCGAAATGAAAGAGGCATTTCAAATAGGCAGTATTGCTTTTTGAGGAGGCTAGGCTTTTGATAACACTTTTCCCTTTCTTGTGTTCTTTGGTAATCTCCTAATTACTTAAAGAAAATTCTAGTGTCATAAAAAGCAGTGGCAAACTTAATTTGACTTACAGGGCTATGGTTCTTTTTTTACTCTTGGATATTCATATGTTTGGTCCTGTTTATTCAGCAGGACCTGATGAGAGCAGAACAGCAATAACTTTCTTTATCTGCTTTCATAGCCCCTGGCTTGATTCAGTCATTCAGGAAGTTAGTGTAAGAGACATAAACATGACTCTCATATTGTTGCTGTTGATACTCCATGAAATAAAGGAGGGATTACAGCTTTTAAGCAAGCTATACAGAGAAGGGTTTTCTCAAGTATGTTTCATTCAAGCATATTAGTTTTCTGCTGCATAATTTATTGCAAGCTCACATAAAATTTGCTAACTAATATCTATGTCTTTAAGAATTAGTTTTTTCCTATATATTTTTATTTCTATTATAAGCATATTTTTCACATTAAATGCCCCCAAACCATTTTTTAATGATCTTATTAAGGATAAGAATTGGAGTGTAGTATAATGGGGAAAAAACATAAAGCAGTTCCTGGTGATTACATTACTTTATATTAGGTTATGAAAGTCTAGGCTACATATTTTCTGCAGTATTTGATGTTTCTCTAGTTTCTGTGACATTCCAAACTAATTAACAGTGAAGACTATGTATTATAAATGTATTTACCTTATGCTAATATTGGCTCTTAATCAATAGGTATTTTAAATTTAAACTTTTTATTTCCCACTTGGCCATAACTACCTTTCTTCAATTAGGTCAAATTTTTTAAAAATTATTTCTTTTAGTTTTAAGTCTCCTGTGATACTGTGGCATTATTTAAAATAGAATGGAATTCATAGATTTATTGCCCTGGTTCACTTGCACCCTCCCCCCCCCCACACACACTTTGTTACTCCTGCATTTTTTTAAAAAGCCATTTGACTAGCTGTACTTTTTTCTGCCCTTCATTCTCTCCTTTTGATATTTCTAAAAGATACCATTTGAAATAAAAAAATGACAGGAAATATTTCTGTAAAAGGCAAAACAGCCTTTTCTCTTTTGTAGCAAAAATAAAATGTTTCAATACTATTAAAAACATTCCAGCAGTTTTTAAGATGATGTTGGGTCTATTTCTTCATTTTTTCCCCCCCTACTGTAACTTTCCTGTGTTCTGAGTGTGAAATCTCTTTGGACTCCTTAGGTAGTGCCTTGCTCAGTAACGCTTCTATGAACCTACCTTACCCAAGATTTTAAATTCTTTGAAATCTGTAGGTTTTGTTGCCATTGTCATTTTTTTTAAGTTGCTTGGCATAATATTGTTCATTCTTTCAACCTACTCGGACTCTGTGGCGAAATTACTTAATGCTTAATTAAATAACCAGAGGTTTTTTTGCTGACTTCGGGTCTAACTCATTCTTCTGTTATTAAATAATAATAAGTGATGGCTGCTGTTCTGCTTGAGTTGTCTGTATTTCTGAGTTTAAAGCCACAGGTAACCTTGTACTTGAAAAATACTGGAATTGTCAGCTACATGGAGCCTTCGAGAGCTGTGGAGGTTCGTGCTGGTTTGGTTGGTAGCCGAGGCGTGTGGACTAGACACTAGAAATTGGAAGCAGTAGCAAGGCAGAAGCTGCCTCCTGCGTGGGGCAGCTGCTATTGCTGAAGCTACGGCATGTAGCTTCAGACACCAGAGAGACAGTCTTTGCTTTTGAGAAGCAGGGCTGTAAGGGAAGCCTCTGGTCAGGAGACTATTGGAAAAGCTAAAAATTGTAATGGTATTAAATCATGGTGTGGTTGTTTAACAAAAAACTTCACTAGAAAGACAGGGTGTTTTCCTCACCAGTCTGTGTTGTATCTTTGGGTGTTCTCTGTCCCTACTATTCTCTGATTGAGCTTTGTTTTTGTTTCTCCCTTTGAGACAGAGGGGCTAGAGACTGATATGAAAGAAAGTGATTGAAGTGTGTGTTAGTTTTTTTTTTTCCTTTAAAAAACCTCCCAGATTACAGTTACTGATAGTTTGATTATATAAAAAATAAAAGAATGGGTCACTACTGATATTTCAAGAAGCTTCAGATTGCACCTTTTAACTTCTGAGTTAATATAAATTATTTGGATTTGTTATGCTTAAATCTAGTGGTCCTAATAAGCCATCTGGTCGAGCTATCTCAATTCCTTTTGATTGATAACATTTGTTGCTTTAGATGTTTAGACAATAAACTTATAATAAAAATGTTAATCTTGTTTGCGGGGAAACTAATAGGTTTCTTTTCTCAGCATCAGTACTGTTAACACAAGAGGTGGAAAATGGATACTGCTCTTTGAAAGCTAAAACTAGCTACCTTCTTGATTGTGCCACTGTGATGGGTGTTTCATCTGCGGTTTTTTGCTCTGGGTCTTCACGCCGTCAGCTTGGTCGCAGCAGTGCCAAGCGGGGGAGTAGGAAGAAGCCGCGTTCAGAAGTTTCACGAGAAGCTGGAGAGGAGTTTTGCGCGTTTTCACTTAAGGTAGCGCGTCACGCGCAAAGACGCGTGCGGTGCCGAGGGCGGCGGGTCCGGCGCCTGCTTCCCCATCGGCTGCTCTGGCGGAGCCCTCCGGAGCGGGCCTGCTGGCGGAAACTGCCCTCCGCAGAGGCGGGCGGCAGCGGGCCGCCGCGGAAGAGGAGCGGCTGCGCCCGCCGCTGGCGCGGTGCGCGCCTCGGCAGCGCTGTGTCATCGCGCAGAAAGGGGCTGGCCAGCACTTCGTGCAAACTGAAACCGTAGGCTGTTCAGACACTGACGTGAGAAACAGCCTGTTGTAACAGTCTCGATGGAAGCCTAAAATTCAGGTGTACCGAGTAAGTTAGCTGTTTTTACTGGCTTTTCTTTGATATGGCCTCTCCTTTAGGCTATTTTATGTTCCCGTTTTAATTCTCTCTTTTTTTTTTTTTTCCCTTTCCCCCTCCCTTCCTCTCTGCTGGGAATTCTGTGGGCTGAAACACTAGCTGCTGACTTGCAAGGCTTCTGACGTGATCCTTTTATCTGGAGGCTTGAAGCACTCCAACTAGCTGCGTGTAATGAACTGCTTTTAAAATTATTTTAACATGTTGTGAGCAGTCTTTTCAGATACTAACTGTGCAAGTATTTATCATGTCTGGTGTATATTTGCATTTCCAAATGTGTCTTGTGGGTTACACAAATGGTTTATGAGACATAAGCAGAGTCTTGAAGAAGAGACAGGCAAGGGGGAAGAGCAGAATATTAAGTAGTGTCCTAGCTGTTCTGGATTTATGTTTGATTTTCTTTGTGCATTTCTAGTAGCCTAAACTGTCCTTGCCTCAAAAAGCCGTATCATTTTTTGACATATGAACGCAGAGCTTGGCATGCCTGTGGCATGCAGAATATTGCATAGTCAGAGTGTGATCATGTGTAAGAACCTGCTTCTCAGTAGAAGCGTGTTTAGGTACTGATACGCATTTAACAAGAAGAGTTCATTATATTTGCTACCTAAAAGATGCAGAGGTGTCAGTTGTATGCAACCACATAGAAATGTATGATTTTGTTCATATTTTTCATTAAATTGTCTATTATTTTTGTTTCTGTAGTACTAGAAATTAGATAGCTAGATAGTACTGGGTATTAGATAGCTAGGTGTTGCTTAGGTTTTGCTAGTATTTGATTATAGTTACTGTAAAATAAAACCACTGCTCCATAATCAGAGGTGTTTCCAGTTTGGTCTGAAAACAAACTGAGAAGACAAGATCTTGTTCCATGTGAGATGTGATAGTATCAGTATCATCCCTGCTTCTCCTTTTTCCCTTTGGTGAAAGTGATAACTGTAGATTAAATAACACAATAGTTCATGAGCTTTGCAGAGACATCTACTGGGTTTGTGATCTGTGATCTTTTTTGGTGCCTAATTTTCCCACTGTTATATTTGTTTGATGTCTTTTAACTAACGCAAAACGTACAGAAAATTATTTCTTCTAGATAAGAGATCTTCTTTTCTAGACTGAAATATTTATTGCTGTCAGCCTCTTGTGTAGCATGATGCTTTTTATTTTTTCTTAATGGAAGCAATTGATGATGCAGGGTATGTAGAACTGGGAGAAAGCTCCAGTCCTGAACTTAGCGTTCCAGTGACTTGTCTTGCCTGGGAGTTTCCAGGCCTGCTTTTCTCACAGCGCTAGTTCTGTAACTATGAACATGAAATGGGCACTCCCAGCTTGAAATCTAGGTGAAGCTGTGTTGCGTTAGAGGGAATGGCTCTGGAAGGACTGGGGATAGGGCGGAGGAGAGACTAAGAAACAAACCTCTGTCCTGACAAAGTAAAGGACCCACCTTTCTTTTTCAGTGAGTTAGTGCTCGCTGTGTTGATCCTGATTGTTCCTGTCCATGTTGCTTTCCTGCGCTGGGGGAAAAAAAAAGGACTCGCAGAGACCTGGGACTTCCTGCAGACTTTTTATTGCAAAAGCCAAAACCAAGTATGAAGGCAGAGAGATTCGTGGTCTTGTGAATTCCTCACGAGCTCTGCAAGGCTTGGAAACCTGACTGCTTCTGGAAGAAACTGCTTGCCTGCCTGCCTGCCTTTGCTTAGTAGAAGCATGCCTGAGCTTAACTGTAAACCTGAAATTTTGGGGCTTCAGTAAGAAACCCCTGTGAGGCATGACGAGGCCTCGTGAAGATGGCAGGTTTTTTTATATGTTGGAATTGAAAAAGTGTGCTTATTCCTCCAGAGTGTGCTGCGGGCTCTGCTGAAGCAGGTTTGAGAGTTCTGAGTTAAAAGCTGGTGCAGAAATCTGAAATGCCTCAATCCAGCTGTTCTTAAGTGGCTAGTAAAACAATGTAGATTTTGTTTTCATGTAGGGTTAAAAAAAAAAAAATGCCCAAATCATTTGAGAAGGTTATATAGTGGAGATGATATTTTTAAAAACAAAATTCTATTAAGATGACCTGATATGGAGATTTTTGTTTGTCCTCCCATCTTGTTTTCCATTGTGCCATTGTGTGACAGTGTGCCTATCAGTTCATCTTGCTTTACTACTGATTTCCTTTTGCTTCTACATACTAAAACCCCAATCTCTGATTCAGAGCATCTTTCACTAGTTCTTGTGACCCCTAGCTGGCCATTATGAATATTGCCTGATTAGATTATTGTAATAAAAAATAATCAAGTTTATTAACTTCAGAAATCTTCAGTTTCTGGTAAAGTCCTTTATTAAGTAACATTTTTTGTCTTTTTAAACTTCTCTTTAAAGAATGCTGGTTCTTTTTGCAATTTACCATTTACATTCGAGTTTTCATGCTCTTCCTCAGTAATACTCCACACCAAGTGATAAATCCTAGCTGAATTCAGCAGCTCTATGTGGCATGTGGCTGGCACCTAATAGCTTGTTTTCCTGGTCTTTCTTATCAGCTTGCAGTTTGCTGCTGTGGATAGCTTTGGCACATTCTGGTGCTTGAAACAAAAACACAGAAATGAAAACTGTTAACTATAGTAGTTACAGCTAGTAACCACTTCTGCTGGACATTTCTGTACAGTAAAACATAGAGCTGAGAAGAGGATTTTTTGAGCTTCCTATGGAAAGGAGAGCTCTGCTGCAGTGACCAGAACACGTTACCATAACGCTCCATTGTGTGGAGCGGAAACCTGAGAAGAGCAGTGATAATACTGACATGCTGCTACAGGTATTTGAATGTGACTGCATGGAAATAAAATTCCAGCATATGTCAACCTGAAGAAATTCTAGAATAAAACAAGAATTTTCCAAAAAGACAAATCAAACAGCATATTTTAAGAAGAAATAAGAATGAGGAGTTTAAAACAGATTATTCCTATTAAAACTCTTTTTGTGTCACTTCCATATCCCCAGTGAGGAGTTCTACCTGATGCTCAAAAGCTGTGGCTTAGCTAAGTAATTATTTATGCCTACCCGAGGGAACTTTGGTGTTGGTTAACCCATACTGTGATCAGGTCGGAGTGCTGAGATCATGTTTCATGAAACTTGCGAGGAAAAAAGATGTTTCTGACACTGGAAAATAAGTTTTAAAATGTAATGCTTTTACTTGACTGAAGCTATGAGTTTAAAAACTTACAGTGAAACAAAGTCTGAATTTGATGATGGAAAGGTATAGTCTAGATCCAAAAGTCAAGCTTTCTTGCAATCCTTGCTTTTAGCTACATTTAATGGAAACAAAAAAGGAAACAAAGCCTACTAAAGATACTAAAGAGGTAGTCTGTTGGCATGCATAAGGAATCTGAAGGCAGCAGGTGAACTCTGATATCCTTTCTGTGTTAGGAACAAGCTAGCTTGCTTTCCAGATCACTTGCGGTAATCAAAAACTGCCTTAAATAGAAGTCATCCTTGTATAGGAAAGATTATAGAGCAGAAGCCATGCAGAATACTTAAGTGTCAATAATTTCTTCTGCTCACAGATCAAATTGAACAGTTTGTTTGTGTGCATGTCAAGTCTCTCCAAATACAGTGTGCATATTCTGTGATTGACTAGCAAACTCCATTCCTCTGCTTCTCCCAAAACAAATGAACAACCAAACAAAAAAAAAAGAAGACTTTAGACATGGTAGGATATACTAACAAATGAGTAGGCAGAACTTCTTCCTGTCCTCTGTGGGGTAGTTGTAAGTTTTTTTGCATATCAGTAACTTCTAGAATGTAAGTAATCATAAACTGAGGTGTAGAAAGTTTAAGAAGAAAAGAGGCAAATGGTACAAAAATGAGTTAAATCAATTGTTGCTCACTCACTTTGGAGTGTACTTTATTTAAGCATAAAGCTGTTTTGAAATCTAAACAGTGACATTAAGATAAGAAAACCCTACTGGTTTAAGACTTTTTAAAACTTTAGACTTAACATAGCTTTTGACTTAACGTAGGTTGTTGAAATGCAAAGATTTTAAAACGGACATCTAACCTAAAGGTGGTTTGGTTAATACTAGCTTCTAGATAGACAAAGCCTCTGTTACCCACTGCAGTAAGTTTGAGATTGGTCTTAATCACACCTGGTGCTTGATAACATATGATACAGCATAAGCAAATTCAAGTGCGAGTAAGTTATCTTAAAACCCACTGTTTAAATGGAACCATTACTTTAAATTTGAACAGTATAGTGTATCAACTTTAATGGATACTACAGGATTGAGGGGTTTAGAATTGCCAAATTTCTTTTCTGTGCTAAAACAGCGTAAATTTTATTTTAGTAATCAAAATAGAAGAAAAGAAGAGGTATGAATCCATGTTAGGATGGATTCATACTCTGGCTTGATGTGATCTTCAATAAATTTAGAAACACTTAATACCATTAAAAAAAAAAGTGCTTTATTAACAAATAGGCTCTTCTGTTTCTTGGTTCAGACCAATCTCTTAAAAAATCTTTTATATGCTTTTTCTTTCATGAGGAAATGTATTTGTTCATTTCCTACATGCTTTTTTAGCATTTCTAAATGATGATTGATCTTACTCCTGTGTATACATTAACATCTGTTGCAAACACTTATTCATGAGAAAATTGGGGAAAAATGAGATTTCACAGTTAGCCTTTTTCACAAGAGTAACCTGGATCATCCTTTAAATTGAAGTTTACAGAGAGGCTTGGTCTGATTTTATCACTGCTGGTCTTTATCTCTCTGATTTATTACATTTGATTTCAGGTTCAGAAAAAAGGCAACGACTTAAACCTGCTGTTTGTTTTTAATACTAGTGTCATTCAGTAGGACAGTTTCCATGGAGTTTGAAGGTGTCAGGTGGAGTATGTAGTTGTAGAGCTCTCCTGAGCTCCCACCTAAGACTGGGATGTGCTGACGAGGCTTTCCTGACGCTCCGTTCCTTGCACAGGTCTCCACCCGCGGTTTTGTTGCACACCAGTCCATCCCTAGACAGCCAGCGTGTTCATTCTCTTTGACTTGTAGCAGGAGTCTCTGTGCATCCTCAGTTCAACATGCAGTTAAGTTGCTTGTAGAGGTTTGTTTACTCCTCTGCAGAGCATTGTATGTATGTTTTATATAAATGTAACGCTCTGCAGAGTGTTAATGTATTAATGCATTCTAGCTGTACTCTAGTTTATTCTTCACATTTGCTCTGAACTGTGAGCCTGCATTTCAAAAGAGCAAATGTATTTTTGATTTTCTTAGTTTCTAAGGGGGACTCTTATTTTGGAAATTGTTTTTCTTATCTTTGTGAAGCTGAGGAATGTTAAACTATCTGTGGATAAGAATTTCTGTGAATTTTTAGATTGTATTCACATCCATTGAGTTTGTGAATTTCAAAAGCACAGGAAGCAGCCCTAGAGAGGTTTTTCTTTTTTTAATATAAGAATATTTAAAACTAAATGTGTGTTGAAAAAATTAGCCACAAAAGCGTGAATTTAAATAGGCAGTTTGTTGAATAAAACTTAATTTTTTGAATACTAAAATCTTGGAGGTGTAGTTTTATTGCTGGTTTTTGTTTGTTTAAATGGCCTTGAGCACAAAGGCAGGGAGCTTGGCTGAGTCAGGGCTGGAATGAGCTTAGCAGTATCAAAGTAACAAAATGTAGTATAGGATTTTGCACTGGTTTAGAATTTAGCTACTGAAAAGCTAACTGTCCGTTAAGGGTTTTTTGGTGTGTGTTGTTGGCTTTTTGTTTTTTTTTGTAATTTATCCACTCAACAATAGGCATGGACAATAGACTTTGTTTATAACACACAATATTTGTGAATTCAAACAATGACAATAGCCTTCAAAAACAAAATAGGCACATCCGTACTCAAATGTAATAATTATACATTAGAATTTCTAATGTAAATTGTTTAGAAAAGGCATCATGCTGATTATTTTTACACAGAAACTCCTCAAAAAGACAATATAGTGGTATATATTAAAAGAATGTTTTACGTAAACATACCAGTGACTGCAGGTACAAACTGAATTCTTATGTCCTGCTGCTCTGTCTTTTAAGTTTTTAATATAAGCGTCCTCAAAATTAGCTGACAGCCTGAGATCTCCAAATGAAATATTGTTCTCTATTATCAATTTTTTTTTCCTATTAAAAAGTCCCTTTTTTCTCATGACCTAATAGCTGACCATTCATGCATAAGAACGAGAAGTAGTTTCAGTTGTACTTTTGCCAGTTATAAATCTCTGCACACTTTAGTTTGCCACTATGTGTATATATGCACACGGACCCACATGCATGCACACTTGCATGCTTGCGCACATATACTCACACACAGACTTTTGACTCAAATTGTGTCCTGCAGCTCCATTTGCCATAATGGAAAATGGATGGAATTGTTTTCATGTGACTCATTATAATTTTGATTTTGGGGGGGGGAGGGAATAATGAATTCATTTTGAAAATTATATATTGCTTTGCTTACGATGTTATGAAATACATCAGTCCTCTGCTATTCTTGACCCTTTCTGTTAAAGGGCTTCTGCAGGACTCATAGAGGTGAAAGTTGCATAGCTATTAAAATATACTGTTAAAGCAAGTGACGGCTCAAAAGGTATTTCACTTGAGTGAATTAACCTGTTATTTTTCACAACAGTATTTCCAAGAGCATTTATTGCCCACATCTAGCAATCTCTGCTAATCAAGGGTTAGTAACAGAGAAAGTGATGTTCAGAAGCAACCATTTTAAATCAAAAATCGCAGGAAAGTAAATTTTACCTTGGGGTACAGAGCCATAATTGAAGGAACTAGTCAGTTGGATGTATGTATGTATGTGAGCTGGAACAAAATTAAGCTTTGGTATTTTATGCTTTTTTCCTTCTATCTCTTGTACTATATAAGTTAGTAGTATTGAAATGATAAAATTGTCCCAACACTAAGCCTGAGAAGTAGTCACAACTTGTATATCAAAGGCATGCAAGCCCAGAAGAGTAATCAAGTGGCCATTGAGCCTGCTGTCCTGGAGTAAGTACAGCTAGATCGCTGAGCAAATACTTGTCTAACCTCTTTCAAAAGCTGCCAGTGCTGCAAATGCTGCAGTTGGTCCAGGTGGCCACTTCCACTGAGAGACTAGTCTTGTAGGGAGAAAGGTCTTTGCGGTGCGTCTTCTAATAGTCTTTGCTACAGAGTAAGCCCTTTTCTTCTTGTTTCCCCCTTTTCTTGGCTCCCTGACCAGAGGGGACAGGACATCAGGTGCCATCTTCCTTTTCCTGTAACTAGGCAAATCCAGTCTCTTACACCCTGCTTTTCTTCATAAATTCTTTTTCTAAACCTCTCTTCAGATTTCTTTTTTCTCATCTTTGCCAAAGTGCGATGGCCAAAACTTGGACACAGCTGTATTTAGCACTTTTCCTAGAGAGGATCAAGCCAAAAAATGGAAAATTATTCCTGTATTTTACATTTATCACTCATAGTAACAAATCTTACCGTGGGTCTCTGTTTGTTTGCTTTTTGGCAATAATATCTCACCTTGTGGCATTGTAACCCTCAGTGTTTTTCTTAGTATTGCTGCCTGCTTAGCTTTTCTTTGTTTTAGGGGGATTTTTGTTGTTGTGTTGGATCTCTTCAACCTAAGTAGCAGCACTTTGCCCTCCAGCTGATCATTTTCAGGTTAGATCCTTTCCTCCAAAATACTAGCAACATTTCTCAATTAGACTTCTTATTCTATCCTGTAACATGTTGTTGAAAGTATCATGTGCAGCCCAGTCTTTGAGATCCCTTCAGGAGCTTCTTTGAAATGTTTTTCCAATTTGAAAGCAAGCTGAATGCAAGTTTATAATCCAGTGTCACCTGGACCTTATTTCTCCAGTTTATTTATGAAAATGTCACATAAAGTGCTGTAAAAACGTTGTTATAGTAACATCAAGATGTTCCCTCTCAAGACTTTTTCTTATCCAGTAGGCTTGTTACCGTGTTTAAAAAATAGTCCCTGTTAGATTGTCTTTACTTGCTTTATTCTTGACAAATCTGTTTACTCTGTTGTTATCATCTAAGTGTTTATATATTGGTTGTTTGTTAAATATTTTCAATATCTTTTCAGTTTTTGAAGTTAGCTGACTGATAGGTTGATATCTGGCTGCTCTCCTAAAGATAGGCAGTGGCCTTTTGTAGTTCAAGACATTATCTCCTCTTCCGATTCCCCAAAATTATTTTTTTGGTTGATGCTTTGAGGGTAGGTTGCTGTGCTGAATATGGTGTAGCTTCAGTGATTTTTCAGCTTTCAATACAGAGAGCTCTCATGGAGTTCTTCACCTGCTGTTTTTTTTTTTTTTTTTCCAAAGGCTTTAGCTTCCTGTTTCCTGAATAGTTGAAATTATTTTCTTCTAAGGTTCGTTTTAGGATTACCTTCTTTCTGTTTTATTCCTCTGTTGCACTTTCCCCTTTACTTCCTCATCTCTCGGGCACAAACAGTAAGATTAAATAACTACTTTTTTGTTCTTGTTTTACTAACCTGTGTTTTGCCTTTTGTCACAGTTCTCTTTCAACAGTAGCATAAAGATTGAATTTAACAAGTACATTTCTAAGGGTGTGCCTTCTCTTCTGCTCAAACTAGATCCTATGTTTTTTTTCAGGGGACCTTCCTGAAACGTCATCCTCTAACTTGCAGTCAGCAGCGTGCCAAAGTCTCTCGGTCGGTTCCTATATCTGTGTGTTGGTGCCTGGGCTTGTAGCGTCCGCTGGAGGGGCCGATAAGCCTACAAGCTACGGTTGGGCAGCCTTCGCGGTGCTCGTTATCTGGCAATATTATTAGCAGAACAGGGTAGGCGTCAGGTAGCTGGAAGAGCCTCCAGCAGTCTGGCAGATACAGCGTGCCTCCAAAACGGGCAAGCGCGTTGTCAGAGAGCCATTTCTGTCCCCTGTGGAAGGGGAACTCTGCCTACAACTGTTTATTTTAGGAGTCGTGGAGGAGTGGCCTTCTGATCCGCTTAACAGGCGTAGTTCCCCCCACATCTAAGGTGGTGGCCGTTTTATTTTCTCTTGGTCCCAGGACGAGGCGGTGGCTGTTTTGGTAGGGAAGGAATAATTTCGGCTCTGAGCTGTTCTCAGTTATGCGGGAAAACCTGCTCTCTTTTGGCGCCCTTTCTGGGGCGTTTCTGCTGGTCTCTTGCTGTTAGTGCGTTCCCAGGTGTTTGGCAGTGGAGTTTACCTCCTCGTGCAGCCGTTTGCAGAGCAGTTCCCCACGAGCTCTTGGCTGTCCCCTCTCCGCTGCGCGGGGTCTGCATAGAGTCCGCCAGCCTCAGCACCTCTGTGCGGGCAGGACCCACGTAGGTGTGGGCGTGGGAAGAACAAGCCTCACGGCCAGCGATGCTCGTTTTTCCATCCGTTGCATGTTCTGCCTTCTGGGGTATCTACGACAGCACAAGAAAAACTTGGCCTTTTCTGCTAGAAATCATTTAGGTGACTTTCCTCTCTCTACCGCACAACCTTGAGGGCAAATTGAATTCCCATTGTTCCTGCTTTTTATTTGAAGATCTAGCCTTTTTGGACAGGGCTTGTTTGGCCCAAATTGTGGCAGGGGTTTACCATCCCTTCACAGGAACAGGGTGTGCCTCCCTATCTTAAAGTCTCTTTCCAGCTTTTCCACGAGCTGTTCGTCAGGCAGTAGTTATGCTAGTTACTAGGCAACACTTTAATATTTACCTCCAAGCCTGACATGCGTTCATGTGTTGCATCGGGAGACAAGGCTTCATCTATTCACACTGTCGGACGGCAGCAAGTAGAGTGCACAGGGGTTTTTTTTAGCAGCTGCGTATTGTTGGGTAACTTCCCCTCAGCCCGCGAATGAAAACCAAGAGAACTCGCAGTAAAGGGACATCGTGCAAAAGTGGACTTATAAAAATAATCTGACTTTCTTATAGGCTGTATGGTAGTTACCAAACAAATACTTAGACGTCTGTAGCTTGTGTTGTCACCCCATGAGGCAGAGTGCAAAAGGACCGGGATGGATGAGGACCCTCCTTCCTCTTTGTAGGGCTCTTTTGTGGGGGTCTGGACGGCTAGAGACTCTGGATGTTGGGGAATTCAGGCAAAAAAGTGCTCTGTAGTGAAACCAAGACATACGCTGCCTCTGAGGGAGCTGAGAGGTCAAGGTAGTGCGGTGCCACCTTCTTTATATATGAAAATCAGCTGCAGTAGGAAGTGCCCTGTGCCTTTCTAGTCCCTCCCTCCTGCTACCCCTGCCTGAGTCTCCAGCAAAAGATACAACATATTTTCCCTGTCAGCCCTAAGTGTTTACAGAGGAGGATGGCTTGGCACTTCTTCGTAGTAGTTCATCAGCAGGCATTTATTTGACTGTTACTATCCTCAAACTTTTCTTATTCCTCCATGAGCATTTAAACTTCATCTGTCTCCTAATTACTACTAAGTTGTAAGTATTTCAGCTGGATAGCACAGAAAGAAGTAGAAGCTAGGGTTTTTTTTGAGAGAGAAATTTTAACTAAGATACAGAGCTGTAAAGCTTCCTCTGAGATAGACCTCCTTAAATGAGATTGCCTTCTGAGGAGCAATGTTACAGCAACTATGATGGTAAGTAACACTGTCATGGTCAGATAGCGCTGTGGTAGAGGATCTTTGGAGGTTGTCGTGGTGCTGTTGTAGTGAAACTTTGTAAAGAATTGTTCAGCATGTTGTAAGCAAAAAGTTTAGTGGGAGGTTTTGAAGGGGGAGGAGGAAAAAGGGCTCAGATAAGTTATAAATAAATCATGCCATGCAAGATACAATGATATATCTTTATTAAATGAATAGTGATTAGGATGATTAATGTGAAGAGGTGTAGAACAGATACTTGTTAGTCATCCAGAAGGAATTCAGATTAATTGAATACAAAATTATGAAAAGGAAAGGAAAGTCTGTTACTGGGCAGAATAAAAAAAAATTACTTTTTTGCTTACAGATTAGCTGGCAGTGATGGTTAAAATATATAAAAAGGTTGTTAAAAATATTTGTTCCCTGTCCTGAGGTAGGAGGCTTTATACATTCTTACGTGATTTTCCTCTCCACCTCTTCAAATATTCTCATCTATTATAATCAATCTCTATCTATATATGGAAGCAGAAATTATTTGCTTACAATAATACAGCAATTGCAGATTCTCTCCAGTATATATTTAGTCATGAAACCTCTTACAGGCATGCAAAATATCAGACAAGGCTTTGTGGAACACTCTTGCATGTGATAATTAACCAGTTCGCATAGTTCCTGTATTATTGTTAGTCATGTTAATGAGAAGACTGGTGTTTGCAGTTCGACTGGAAGTCCATTCAACCATGTTCCACCACCACCCCCCGCAACACACGCACACACAAGTGACATCTGAGCGTCCTTAGATTTGTATATAGCCAGTTTTACTGTGCGAATTTTCCTCACAGTGCAGAACGTTGTGAAAATGTGGAAGAGCAGAGAAAAAAAGTGTAACTACAAAACCATGAAAAATTGGCAGAAGGACCTAAAGACAATTCTACTAACTAAAAGTGCTGGTATTTGTCCTTGATTTTTTTGGAATTTGAGCAAGGTGGGAACTTACCAGCATCAGAGTGTACCTTTTAAATTCTCTCTAAATTTCGTCTTATTTTTGAGGAGTGCGTGTACTATGAAAAGTTTTGAAGATGCTGGGTAGATATATTTAAAAATGACCAAGTATCTTAAAGTTTTATTTCATGTTTAAAATGAGTTCTTACGGAAGTAAGAAGTCACTCCTGATATGGAATAATAATATTGCTTCTGAATTCGTTCAGACTATATGTATTTTCATAGAGCAAGTGGCATGAGTAAACATCCAAAAAAAAAAAAAAAAAGAATTTGTGCTGTTCTTTCTTTTGAACATAAAGAGTGAGCACGTTGCTGTGGCTGAGATGGCAGAAACAGCTGTTGGGATGGCTAGGCAGACAGATGTTAAGTGGGAATAGAGAGGTGGTATTATATCTGTATAAAATATTGATGAGACAATTAGAACATTCATTTCTGGGACAAGAAAGATGTAGTCAGAATAAAAGTAAAGCATCCGCTATTCTCAGCGAGAGTAAGATCACTGAAGCCAGAAAAAGGGATTATCATTTGCTGCTTCTGTGCAAGGATTGCATGGTATGCTGAAACACTTTTTGACTTGTGTTACATAGTGATTAATTATTCCTCCTCATCTCAACATTTTTGAGTCTGCTAATTTAGTATTAAATATTTTGTATGACAAACTAGTAAATCCAAGAATCCAGTTTCCTTGAAAAGAAAGTTGAATTGTCCACGAATCCTGCTGAGAAACTGTAGGTGCTTCAGTAGGAGAGCAGGATTTACAAATATTTCAATACTTAATATGAAATTTACTTTCAGTTCATCTTAGAGAAGAGAATGCTGTAATGCAATGTATGGGGAGCAGGCTGTAGAAAACCTACATAAATGTATTGTAGAAATACAGTCAAGGCAGAAAACCTAAAATGGTAACTCTTACTCTTCAGTAATAAGTCATTCTTTATTTTTAGTTGGATATCTAATGAATTCAGGTTGCTTATGCTTGCTTAATATAAATTATATATAACAAAGGTGAAATTTAACTGAACTTTTCCTTTTTCTTTCTCAGAAACAGTCTGCCTCTGCTGATGCATCAAAAACACATGTTATGGAGCCAGCTGAAACAAAGGTATGATTTCCTAAGAAACTCATTTTTAAATTAAGCACAAACATATAAAGTAGGGGAATTTTCTTTTTTTTAATACTGACTCACATTGTTACTCTGCATATTTCTTGTCTGCAGCTTAATTTCTCCTTTGAAAAATACCTAAAAAAAGTTACCAAGAATACTTGGAGGATTTTATGAAAACAATAATGATTCTAATTTTAATTCAGTCACACTTTTTGTGACATGTATATAGCCCTCCTCCCAGGGTAATTACAGGGTTTTTTACATATTGATAATTTCATATATTTGAAGAATTCAGGGCAAGTTTCAGCTTTTAGTGTGTGTACAATCTCACCTTCTTAGTCATATGTCTGTGCCTACCTGTCAGCTTCCTTCCCTTTGTCCTTTACACTTGTTTTATCTTGTTTAATGACTATAACTTCTTCAGTGCATAAGCTGTATCATCAATGCCTGTACTTTGTGTTAGAAAAAATTAGTAAACCTCACTTAGACCCATTGCCTAACACTATTGTCTGAAGTAATGAGCAATGATTCTGTCCCTCCCTCGTTCTTTCATTTTCCATAACCGTAATAGTGAAACCAACAAAAATACCGAACATCAGACTAGACCAACAAGGACTTGTGCAATGGTAAAGCTTAGGACTTGTTTGTACGCTGTGTATACCTGAAGAAATAGTACCTGTACAACTGTAGAGCAGCGGTGTTGGAAGGGGCTCCTGGAGGTCCCCTTGGTTCAGCCCCCAGTCTGTGCAGGAACAGCTCTGAAGTTGTATCAGAGTGCTCAGGGCCTTGTCTGGCAAGCTTCGAGTATCTTTAAGTGTGCAGGTTGCACGGCCTCTCTTGAGGAGCCAACTCTGATGTTTGATCACCTTCATTATTGTTGTTTGTTGTTGTCTTGCATTGGAGAGTTCAAACCTGGACATAATATTCCAGATGTGGTCTCAGAAGTGCTGAGCAGAGGGAAATAGTCTTTTCCCTCAGCAGTGCCTCAGACTGCTTTTAATAATGAAGCCCAATATGCAATTAGTTCTGCTCACTGCAGGGGCATGCTACTGACTCATGTTCCACTTACTGTCCATGAGGCCCTCCAGGTCTGTGTCTGCAGAGCTGCTTTCTATAGCATTGGCTCACAGCCTGTAATGCTGTGTGGGCTCTTCAGTTCTAGGTATGGGTGCCTTTTTGTCTTTGAATTTTCCTGAGGTTTCTGACAATCTCTCTTTCCAGCCTGTTGAGGTCTTTCTGACCAGCAGCCCTACCCTCTGGTGCATCAGCTGCCTCCCCTTAGCTTTTTATTGTCCATAGACTTGATGAGGAAGCCCATCTTCAGCTAGGTCATAGATGGAGGTGATAAGCAGTATCAGGATCACTTACTGACCAATGGGCAATGCCACTTTTTTTTTTTTTTTTTTTTTTTTTTTTTAATCTTGCTGAAACAGACTTCTTTTGTCCAGGTACACAGGCAAAGTTAATGCTTGCCTGTAGACTTTGAGCAAGGACTCACGAATCTTTTGAACTTTTCTGAACGAAGAAGTCTTTGTAAGAAGTATCCATTTCCTTTTTCAGCTCTTGTTCCTCTAAACACCACTATAGTCATGCATGAGTATGTCTTCAAATATTTTCTTTCAGAACAAATAGCTACAGAAGGCCAATGTGTTTAGTTTTTATAACCTTTTTCTTCCACATGCTCCCACAATATGTAAGACCTACACTGGTAGTAGTGAGCTGGGGAACAATTAAACCTTTTATTTGTGAATAATAATCATCATACACAAAAGGATCTGTCAGTCTTCAATTTCAAATTCCTTTTACGTTTGTGAGCAAACTCATTTGTATGATGTTCATTTCTGATACCGTTCTCTGTTATTGAATTCAGCCAGATATCTAAAAATAGATATTGTCTTTTTTTTAGTTATGTCTTGAAATAACTCTCAGAAGAATGGGGTAAATTTCTAATGAAATCAATAAAGCTGGTGTTTGCAAGATGAAACAGAGCTACTGCAGCAGAGGCGTAAACTTCAGTGCTGAAAGACTGGTAAACACCAGTCCCTCTGAAACACTATCCTGCGTTTGCATATATATGACAATTTTATTTTAAAGGTGTGGTGTTATTTAAGTTTTCCTTCTTGGTTAAGCAGATTATCTGCATTTTGACATTAGTCTTTGAAAAGAAATAGTTCCTGAGTATTGGAGCTTTAATTTCTAATCCCAAATTTCTCGCAAGTGAATCACTCCAACTCTACACCCTGCTGTGACCAAGTCTCACTTCTCTTTCTTAGAGTCTCTCTATTGTACCACTTTCCCTAAAGGTCCTCTGGACCCTCTTTAGCTTTCAGATCTGTACATAAATCCTTTGTCTCTCGCAGTTTTATGCCACGTTGAAAAACCTGGGAGTTAGTGCAGCTGAGATGAATGTGGAATTTCTTGTTTTGTGGCAATGTCCAAAGGGTTAAGTGAGGTGGTCAGAGGTTTGGAAGTGAGGGCAGGAACCCAGTGGATTTTGTTGGAGGAATAGGGGGAGCAGGGTGCAAGTACTGACTGCCATTGAGGAAAAGATTTCCTCTTCAGTTTCTTCCTTTTGCTGATGTAAACATTTGCGCATCTGCACTATTAAGTGAATAAGAAAACTGATCTAGCTGAAAAAGAATTTTTCTTTCCCAGACTATTTTCCAATTTCGTGGGTCAGTTTAACGTGTGGCCTCACAGATGCTGGCACGGTGCAGCTGGGTCTAGGTAGCATAAGGAGAAGTGCAGCGTCTTTCCTCTGTAGGAGATCAGTGTATGTTATGAACGGATGCTGTGGCTTCACACTATGACTGCTCACAATTGATTGTGTTTAAAAGATGACTAAATGTTGACTTTCAGTGTATAGCCTCATGCTGAAGGTGTGAGAGCACTGCTTTGATTTGTCCAAGAATAAATCTGTATCATTAGAATTGAACGTTATGGCCAGAAGTGTGCCCAAGTAGAGGGGTATGGGTGGGTGTGCGCACGTGTGCATTCAGGGTCATTTATTTAATGTGACCTTAACGTCTTTAGATGTTTTTAAAGAAGTCTTGAATCAAAGTGTTGTACGTGTCAGTCCATATATTCTGCAGCATTGTCGTAAACTTATAGCAGGAGCAGTTTTGTAGATTTTTAAAAGCTATACAAGAATAACAAATAACACATAACCTAGTCAATAAAATACACTAAGTAGTCAATGATATTTACAATACATAAAAAAAAAAAATGGCATGTAGTTGCTAGTAAATGGTGTCTGATGCTGTAGGATGTTGACACCATTAAAATGCTAACCACTTAGCTCTGAAGCCATTAGTCATTAGCTAATAATCTTCAATTACAATCTTTTTGTCATGCTTCTTCACATTGCCACCTTCCCTGTAAGCCCACCACAGTTTGGAAATAAATTATTGAGACCATATGTTTCTTGAGCCTCGTTCTTTTGCTTCTGTGGCATTTTTTGTGCCCTAGCTGCCAACTAAGAACATCTTGTGTCTAACTGAATTTTTGCTTCAGTTGGTATATAAATATATCTAACCTTTTCAAGCTAAAAACTGAAAACTTAGGACTACCTTTTTGAACATAGAATTAAGTAGTGTACAGGTGCACATACAGATGTGAGTGTCTTTGCATTAACCATATGGTAAGCATATATATGTATAGGAGACATATACATAAAGTATTGACTGAACCTGAGAAGTATCCTGTTTTATTCACGGTTCACATGAAGAGAAAATCCAAAGGGAGAATCTGGGAGGTTTAACAATATTCTTTTTTTTATAATTTTTTTTCCAGGAAATTTTTGGCTTTCATCTGTAGAAATAGTTTGCTTTCTGTGCTTTTTTTTTTCTTTTAATGCTATTCTTTGCATTAAAGAAAGCACCACACTTTCATGTGGTGTTGTGTTCTTCGCTGTGGTCTACAGCTTCAGGACCTTTGCTGAGCTTGTGGCGAGATATCTACACATACATGTTCAGGATTTCACAACCAAGTACTTGTGGTTCTGTTTTGGGGTATGAATACTTGCATAAAAATGATAAACTGTTTAGCAAATTTTTGTGGGTAATCAGCTAACAAATATAAGCTGGATATACCTAAACAGTAATTAATGTTTGGCAGCTGAGATGAGAAGAACTTGCAAAAGTGCAATAACAAACTTCATCTTTAAATTACAGTCTGGTTGAATTTTTTGTTGTTTCTTCACTGAGTTTTAAATAATGACTTTTTTAAAAAAAAGTCTATAACTTGTCCCTCAGCATCTTTAAATGCATTCAGTGTATTGTACAGATATGGAGGGTTTCTGTCTGTGGCCCCGTATTTCCTAAGCGGAGTCTGAAAATCCTCTTGCTGCATGTGTATGCCATGCTGTGAAATGCGGTGCTGGTGTCAGCTGCCACTAGAGGAAGCATAGTGATACCAGTGATACCAGAGGAGGAAAGGTCCCGGGATCGAGTAGCACTGCTACGACTTGCACTGCTTTCCGTACGGAGCTGTTGCACCCCTGTGGAGCTCTGCCCTGCGACTGTTACCCGTCTTTGTGGGTGCTGGCTCAGGAACGTGTGCTCTGTTGCATGGCATGTACGTGGATTTATATCTCTCTATCTAACTTTAGAGTCTTTCCACCTAGTGCTATTTCTAGCAGTAATAGACCAAATCACACTCTGAGTTCATGTTCTCCCCTGGTGATTCTGCAGCTAGAACTTGTGAGGCTCATGCATTAGTCGACAGCCTTTGACTAATTCTCCTTCAGAGTCTCCAGGTGACTTTCCAGTGGCCACATTGGCTCTTCTAGTGTTAATCATAGCACAGTTAAAATAGTAGCAGCAAAAACATTAATAAGATACGGTGAAGAGTCTACCATTTTCATGTTTCTTCTTTCTTATCAAATATAACGATCCTTTTGCTTTTTAGTCTTTTGTTCTTGCATGTTTCTGTTGGGATTAATTTATTGTTTACTGTACTTTGACTTCAGGTGAATCATAAGAATAGATTTTTGTGGTGTGGCTGCAGAAATTTTTCAGATGTTTATTGCATTTAAAGTCCTCCTTCTCCCTCTTTTCATTCCTTAAGTTAAATATTTATATGACGTATGTGCGTGCACGTGCGCATTTTACTACTCCTAGAACACCTGAATGGAGTTATGTGCCAGTCTTGTAAACTGCCAAAATCAAAACATTATGTGTTAGTTGTGTAATACATGTGCTCTCAAGAATGAATCTATCTGATATAAAGATACTGCTCTTTTAATAAATTGACCCCTTAAAAATGACCAAGCGTGTTAATCTCTGTCTGTATGTACACTGCTTATATTTCAGCCCACACCAACAACCAAAACAGAACCTGGAAAAACCGCACAGTCAACCAAGGTAAGTGCTCATTTTTCACGCTTGGTGATTTGTTTTACTTTGCTTTCTGACTGACTTTGAAATGACAAGCTAAATCCTTTGCTACTTCTGTGCCACATGAAACTGCTGCGTGAGTAGAGAGAAACCTACCTGTGTGCAGAAGAGCTCAGGAGCTGGCAGGTGTGGAGATGTATTGTAGGAGAACAGCTAGTGTGCATCAGCACTTGGCAACTGCTTAAGAAACCTTCTGATAACAAGTTCTAAGTCCAGCTCATGCTTAGTCAAGTTAAGTGCAGGTAGGAAGAAGTGGAGAAAGCTGGTGTCTTTACTTTTCCTGAATAGTTGATCTGAGACATGGTATGGAATTTACTCGTACATCAGTTGCAAGCTCTGGGTTTTTTCCTCTGTTGTTTGCTGTAATACTAGTTTTTGTAGTAAATTGACTCAAACATTTTAGGGAGGATTGAAATTCCTTCCCTTTTTACCCCTCTTTCCTTACTTACCTCCATGCTCAGCCCAAGGAGAACAGAAAAACTGAAGGCTTTTAAAGAAAAAATAAATTATCCTAAGTATAAAAGCAAGCAGCCTCCTTTCCCCGAAAACAAAGAAATCTCTCGAAATTCAAAGCACAAAAGCAAAGTTATTTCAGTCTTAATTTGCAAAAGGGCGGGAGGAGGTAATTGGGTAGAGAGCTGTAGTTTTGCAAGAGTGTATAAGAAAAGTTGATTTCCATTTATTTTTTGACTATCTGAAAACATAATTTAAAATACAATTAAGGATAAGTGACTGGTAGAAAGTACCATAAGCATGTTTTTCCTCCTCATACAGTAGCTAGCAATGGCTGTACATCTGCCAGCTTCTCTAGCCAAATGTGAACTGTGCCTTCCCCTGTGAATATAGTTTGAAAGTAGAGTTATTACTGCCTCTTCTAAAACTGCATATGTGTGTCAGGGAGGGAGGTGCATATGTAGCTGGCTAAAAATAAAGTAATTTGAAAATGAGAAGGTCTTTTAAAGTATGGGTGTAGTGATACAGCTTTGGCTTTCACCTTTTCCATTGTAGTAAGCCCTATGTAGATAAATGTTTAAAGGATTGTCCACTTCAGAGTGTATATTCTAGGCAGGAAGTGCACCTTCCTTTATGTAGCCTGAGTTTACTGAATTTCCCTAGATGATAGGAAATATTATTTCCTATCTAATGACTTCAGTCAGTCAAACTGTTTATTTGTAGATGTATTTATTGAACTAGTCTAGATCTCGTCCCATTGTATTGAGTGGTGATAAGAGTAAAAGATCTCAAATTTTTATTTAATGACAGCCAACAGACTCTCAAAGTAAAAAACCGACTGAAGATAACCAAAAGGAAACCAGTGATGTAAGTTATATCTTTTTTTTTTCCTTTGGGGTTTTCTTGTGGTATTTTTTTGTTTTTGTTTTTAATACAAAAGAGAGAAAGAAGAAAAAGAACCCCAAAATAATCAAGTAGCAATGTTTTTCTCTACGTAGGGAAAAAGCCAAATAGGACCTTCTGTGACAACAGCTTCTAAACCAAACGATACAGGAAAAGGAACTACCAGTCAAACTGATCAACCCTCACAACCAACCTCCACAGAAAGAGCAAAGGTATAGTAAAAGTAGAAATCCAATTTTTATTGGTTTGCTATTACAGGGAATAGAAATCTGAATCAAGAATGCTGAATGTTGTAAAACCGGACTAGGCCACAAAAATCACAATGTAGAAGAAGTCTGAAACCATGCTATTTTAAAAAGTGTGTATGACAAACTTCCTTTAGGCTGCTCCAAAATTCAGCTTCTGGAAGCTGTGCAGGATTTTAGCCTATTGCTGAGTCAAAAATATATATATGCAGTTTCTGAGTTGGATTTTTTTAGCCTAGACTTGGTATTATCAAGCAAACTGCAGCTACCTGTCTTCCAGACCACTCAACCAGTAAGTAGAAGCAGCCTTTATCTGCTTTTTGTGGAAGCATAAAAGAACATGAATGATGGATATACATACCTCAGTGGAATGTCTCTGTTTTACTTACTTTTGTCTCTAGAATTTTTAACATAAGGTCATGTAATAATGCTGTCTCACACCCTTTCTCTTATTTCTCCAGGCTAAGTCTGAAAACAAGTCTGTATCAGATGGTGCAGCCCTTGCAGGTGCAGCTGGTGCTGTTGCAAGTTTGGCTACTACAGCTGACGAGTCAACCACTGAGGTAAATAAATAAATGGTAAATATAGCCTCAGACAAAAGCTTTCCTTATAAAAAAAAAATCTGCCTGTAGCACTTCATTTCATCCATTTTGCAGCATAAAGAAACTAAACTGGCAATTGCTGAAGTATTCCTATGTAGTAGTTATGTACAGTGGTGAAGAACTATCTAAAAGAATACCTAACTAAATACTGGTATGCCATTTGTGTTTTATCTAATAGGGCTTACTTAGAATCACTTTTTACTGCATCTAGTGTTGTTGTCAACAAAAAGCTAATTAAATGTAATCTTCAGTTATATTCTTTTAAGTGTATATTCATGTGTGTGCATATACATAGACATACATATATACATACACATATATAGATGTATCAGGTGGTATATAAATAGAAGTAATCTTATTACTGACACGGAGAGAGGATTTTAAGAACAAATGTTTAACAAGTATTGGACTTGCTCAGAACAAGCTTTTGGTTTTGTTTTGGGGAATTCTCTACAAATTCTCCACATGATTCAAAACTGGTTTTCTTTGCACAGAATAATAACTTCTATAAACCTCTGCATATTTTTTAGCCTGCTATGGATGAGTCTGCACTGGATAGCCTAATAGATACTCTAGGTGGACCTGAAGAAGATGTGCCTACTAGTCCAGTTTACACTGGTCCGGAAGTTACGGTATTTTATATGTGCATATATATGTATATATTTTTGTTGTTATTATTTATTTATAGAAGATTCATCTTTTAAAATGTGTGTAGTTGCTCACTATTACATTGATCTAGTGATTGGCACTTTAGTTTGCTAAGAAGTAAAATAGTGTTTGCATAGTTGCAGTTTAGTGTTGTTTTTAGTAATACAGAAATGATATAATTATGTATATATTGCAGTAGAAAACAGTGAAATGTCAAGAAAGTTCACTGCTCTTTTCACTGACTTCCAAGCATGTTCTCTACCAGATTTACAAAAGTCAATGGTGGAGGCTTAGCTAGGAGCTTTTTTTTCTACTTGCAGCACAGTAAAGCGTTGAGAATTTGGGGAAGAACGCATACTTCTCCAAGTTTGAACATGAGAGTTGCATAAAGAATATTAAGATTACTAGTTCAATGTAATAGTCACCCGTGATAAAAACTTCAGAATTCATAAATATTTAAAATTCAATCCAGATAGAGTAATGTATTCTGTGGCCTGAGACATTGGAATGCCTTACTGCAGAAGGAACCTGACTGCAGAGATGCAGAGTTTTGCTAGATGGCATCTCTTGTTGAAGCAAGTTGAGATGCTTGTGCATGACGCTAGGTTCTGAAAGACACTGCCAGGTCATGCTCCAAGACCGTCCTTCTGTCCTACCCAGTCCTTGCCTTTTCTTTCCAGAAATCACTGTAGATAGCTCTACATTAGAAACAATAAGCTGTTCAGTAAACAAAGGTACAAAAATATTAACCCTTGCATTCTTTTCATAGGAAGATATTTCTTCAAGATACTTAGAAGAACTGGGTAAACGGGAAGGTAGTCTTCCTCCAGAGTACGTTAAATTGTTGAAGGTTAGTGACGTGAACAAAATAATTCTTTGTGCATGTTTTCTTCTTTTTTTGTATTTTGTTTTTTCCCATTCACCGCAAAACTAATTCTCTTTTTAGAGCAAAGGGGTCTACAAAGATGGAATCCCACCAAAAACAGATGAACGATCTGAAGTAAGACTTATTTTTTATATTGCATGGTGAAAATAAATCAGTGTTATCATTGTATTCCTGGGAAAATTAAAAACTTTTGTGCCATCAAAAGTTCTAGGAAGTGGGAGAGCTCCAGTGTCATCTGGAGCTGCCAGATGACAAAAAATACTGACAAAAATAATAAAATATATCAAGATTTTAAATAAATAAATAAATAGAACCTTTCAGGAGACTAACTGAACCTGAAACAATTACATCAAATTCTTGTTGATATTTTGTGTATAATAATAGTAAGATAGGAAACAGTAGCTATACATGCAGGAATACCTTGATAATGTCATAGCAAAGTCTACCTGAATTCTGTACTTAGCAGGATTATTCTGTAAGCCCGCTGAATTTCACTGTTCATAAATTTAACATACAAAAATAAAAGCTTATCTAAAAAAATGCATCAACAAATAAGGGCAAATATATTTTTTTCTTTGTCAACTCAAAATTGCAACAGCAACATGCGCTTATGAGTCATGTAGGTAAGCATGGAGCACACTCAGATTTTAAAGTGAGTTTGACTGCATTGATACCTGAGTTCTAATAGTTGTAACCTAATTTGCAATTTTTTGCTTAGAAATCAATGACAGATGATGAGCTTGCAGATGCCCTATCATCTGATTTTACCTGTAGCACTGCTTCGACTGAAGAAAAGAAGGCAACGGTGACAGAGGTATTGAAAGTTTTTGCTACTGCATATGTTTATGGCTGTAAAATATTGCCATTATTATCTTAAATGTTTCACTTTAAAATTACGTTGACCATTTTGCTTTTTTCTTTCTCTTTGCAAACTTCTTTGTAATTGCATCTCTCATTTTGCCTGTGTATAAAAGAAGCCAAGTAAGGAAGGAGAAATCATACAAGCAGAAGCAGCAATTTCAGTCAAAAGCTCAGCTCCTCCGAAGGAGAAGAAAACAAAATCAGAAGAGGTATAGATAGCCTGTCTTTGACTAGATAACTTTTAATTAAAATTTCACATGTTGTAAACACATTTCATAGTGTATGTGTGCCTGATCTTGTAAAGATGGTCATCCTCATTTTCAATTGAAAATTCTGTTTGTCTCAGGCAGTATTGGAAAAATAAGAATTGCAGTTGCTCAGACTCTTAAGGAGGATGTTCTGCATCTTAAAAACCAGTCTTTAATGGGTCAGATAATTCTACTTCAGAATTCCTGTTCAGGATAACTCTTGTTCTTCTTGTGACTGGAGGCAACTGGAGTATTGGAGTATTGACTGGAGTATTAAAATTAATGTTTTCTTAGCTATGTGAGGCTTTTTAAAAATATTTATATGATTTTATTTTCTTATGTTTTGGAGATGTTTCTTTTTTCCTCTCTAGAGAGAGAGGGTAAGCTTATAATTTTTAGGTTTGTGAATTTAAAGAATTTGGCGATTGTATTATGCAATATTGTTCTTTTTGCTTTTTCTCCCTCCTTAAGGGGAGATTTACTTTGAGTCTGTGCTGGTTTTGTCACAGAATTTGCCATATGTTGCAATCTGATGTTAAGAAAATCGGGTGAAGTCAAGCAGAAATGACCCATATGGTGGTGGCTGTTTGCGCGAGCATCATATACAGCATAAAAGATGCATATAAATGAAACCTGGGCCATTTAATGGAAATAGTAAAATGATTTACACATTTTCTTAAATACAGGAAATTACAGATGATGCAATGGAAGCTCTACTTGATACTCTTGGTGAACCTGAACCTGAACCTGAACCAGATCTTAGCACTGTTGTAGAGGTGTCGGAGGTATACATTTTATTTATTTGTTTTTAAAGCATTTTTTGTAATCCCCAAAGGAGTTCTGGTTCCTTTCATATCTAAGTCACTTTTTTAAATTATTATTTTACAAATTTATATGGTATCTAGTAGAAAGTCCTAAGAAATGTCTCAGGCTAATATGGTTAAGAGAATCAAGAAATTAACTATTCCGAAGAGGATACAGGTTTGAAGATAGTCTGTTCTGTATAGTCATCAGTCCCTTTAGGTTATACATGCATATGTATATATCCTTCTGTGTCTGCTTTAGTTCCTCTTGTTTTTTCCCGAGCATTGGGTACAATTTGTAACAGGTTTTTCTCTTGTATGTTTACTGTTTTGCTTTTTGAATAGCTTTTTTGCTTTCTGGTGGGAATTCTCCTTTTCTAACCAAACCTCCTTATTTTTCTAATTTGCATCTGGTCTTTCCCTTTATCTCCTCAGGTGTCTTTCCAGAAGTTTAAACAGTAGCCTTATCTTGGCATGTTAAACTTCGGCTTTTTAGTTTAGTTTTCTTTAACTCTGCCTTGCCTTACTAGTCTCACCTCTTTTTTTTTCCTGTCTTCACTTACAGCTCAGAGCAGGCAAATGACAGGGGGATAGTAGAAAATCAGCTGCTGATGAAGGAAGACATTGGAGCTCAATTTTGACAAAATATATATCTATATATATAGATACAATAATGCGGATTCAGTCAGTCTGGGCCTTCAGATAATTTGGTTGATGCATTGCTTCATTAGAGAGGTCTAGAGAATGAAAATCTGTGCATCAGTAGCTCTAGTAGACAAAAGATTCAGCATAACAATTTATGTAATTAAAGTGATGTTAGCTAAGGAAATCTGAGGACTCTGTATACCTCAGAGTCTTAAAAGTAGCAGCCAAGTAGCTACAACTCCAAACAGTGTCTACAATGGTTTGGAATTTAAAATAATATAGCCATATCTATGCATAGAGTTGATTGTTAAACAAAGATTATTTTACCAGAGAAATTTGATATTAATAAATTGAGGAATTTGATATGTGTAAATAACCTCATGCTAGTACTTCTTCAAATAGTAGACAAAATAATCCTGATAGTGAAGTTGAGTGTGTTTTAAGTTTTCCTCTGAATTTCTCTGAGTGAGTGTTTTTGTCCTTTCTTTTTTCAGGTAAAAGCTAAAGAGAAAAAAATAAAAAAGGAAGGAGAACGTGATGATACAATACCTCCAGACTACAGGTTAACACCAGAGCTGGTAAGTTTTTCATCTTCCCATTGTCCTGTAAATAGGGGACTGTCTCCTTCACTCTTTCTGGTCTTGGATAGGGAACATACATGGGGAAAATAAACAGTAGTAGTATTCAATCTGTGGTTTTTCCCTTTTGGTGATTTCTTATCTCTAGGTTCTTCCCCTTCCTTTGAGGGCATAACTTGATTTATCAGGTATCCTCAGCAAATATCAGATCTTCCCAGCTCCGACATTCCCTCTCCAAGAATAATGTGATTTATTTCTTATATTAAACCTCAATGTTGGAAAATATATCTCTTTTTAGAAATGCTATTGGGTATCCTTTTGTGATGTACCCTTAAACACTGTTGCAAAGTGGGATGAAAATTACACTCATTTTTACAATTTGTCACTTGGGATGATGGAGATTTTGTTCAGGGTTAACCTAAACAGCAATAACACTGAGATCTATTTTCATTGCAGTTCTCTTTAGCTTACAGGAATTAATTTTTTTGCCATGATTATTAGCCCTATTGATGTTAACAAAGTTGCCATATAACTGGCCTTACTGGAGCTGAATGTTAACAGCAGTTTTACCTCTCTATTAGAAATTTCAATACTGCTTGACTACAGGCCTGGTATTTAACCGTTTTGGTTCATGTGCAAAAGTTTGTCTTTTGCACTCAAAGCCTGTTTTACTTGTGGGTTAATTCCTGTTGTATATTGATACTGTGTTGAGCCAAAGGAGAAATACAGTGAACAGGGTTTTCAGTCTCTTGACACATTTGTATCATGCTAGCATTATAGTTGTTTTCTTACCCACTTACTAGGCCATGTAAGAATTCCGTCTGTGTAGGGGAGCTCCTGTTACTGTGTCACTGATTCCAATTTGTGTGCCTTGCTTGTATTATTATGCTAGTGACTGCTGAGTATAACACTTCTTTTAACAGTGGAAAGATATCAACAATATTTTTATTTTTTACTTTTAGGATAAAGATGGAAAACCAATATTACCAAAACCTGAAGAAAAATCTAAGGTTAGAAAACTGACAGTATTGTAGGAGTGTGAATAGATACTCTGTTTTCTCCCCCTTTGTCATCACTTCTCTCTGTGCAATTATGTAAGTCTCTTAACCTTCCTGTGTGTTTACTTCTTTGCACAAAGCCCAATGTTCTCAAGTGCCAGGTGGAAGCTTATTTTACTGAAATTTACTGATGGTGATTCAAGACTTCATAGTAGGAAAAAGAAATTACTCAGACATTGCAGTTACAGGAAAGACTGTTAATGCAAAGAAAAACTGTAATGAGAAGTTAATATAAGGTTCCCTATAGAAATCTGCTGGAACTGTCAAAAGACAGAAGTGAGACAAGGAAGTCTTTAGATTTCTTGACCATATCCTCTAGTCAGTCATCAGATGATAAGGAACACAACTGGAAAGGAGGAAAAAGCTGCTGTGGACATTTTGCTGATCACAGAGAACAACTTGGATTTTGCAAAATCCATCTCCGTTATGGCCCAGAAAGTGCAAAATAAGTTGTAAGAGAAAGTAATAAAGGTTATTTGAAATTACACAGGAAGAAAGCAGAAATTAGGAAAAGGAGCTGTGTGCTGAAGAGATGAAAGGCTTCACTTTGGAAATACTTTGAGTTGAGGAGTGCTGTCAAAATATCTGGGCTAGAACTGGAAAAGTACAAGTAACCTCTGTTCTTCTGAAATAAGCCTAAAGGTCAGGCCAAATCTGAGCAAGAATGAGACTGCGCCTTTTTAACAGAAATACGAAGTCGTCTGTATTATTCAAGTTTGAAATATAGAGAAGTGCAAAGACAATGATGAAAAGACTTAAGGTCTTTATAAATTGGTGTCTGTCAGATCTTAGACATTTAATCATCTGGATGGGGTAATGTGTGAGAGACTGCACAGAAGAACACCTGCCAAACATGTCATAAGGGGGGGAAAAAAGCAGTTATGCTCCGAGGGAATCAGACACTAATATTAAATGATAAGCCTTCCAGTTTCACAGGGAGGCAGAGAGAGAAGAAAGATTTAAAAAAAAAGAAAAAAAGTCATCCAGAAGAGGAACATAGCAAGAATTAAAGGGGCCTGGTTCCTAGTTTGTGTAATGGCAAATGCAAAATCAGAACAGGAAATGAGCTCAGAATTGTAAAGTCTTGAACCAAAAGAATTAAGGGATTAGCAGGAAAGTAAATATTGCCATGTTTTCTACCCAGTATCAATCTCAGGCACAAATGTAATTGAATATTTGTCCTTTCAGTGAGTCACAAGGGTATCTTCAGAAATATATTGAAGGATTTTTCTCTGAATTAGTTCTCTATAATTTGTGGAAGGCAGTTTTGAGTAAGATGTGTTTGTCAGTAACTGAGAGCTTTGAAATCAAAAGCAGCAGAACAAAGTTACGTCACTAGCTTAAAAACCTTCAACCACTTTTCATTTCTTTTTCAGTCCCTGATGAATAAAAATACCTTCATTCTTATGATTTCAGCTAGAGTTTTATTCATTTAGGCTTCCATTCTACGTGCTTTTAAGTAGATGCAATGGGATTACTTTTGTGAATTAAACTGTTAGGCCAGAATGATTTTTTTGGTTTAGTGGTTTAATGTGTAACTCAGTAGTCATGAAAAGTGGGACTTCATATGGGACCTTGACAGATGACAGAGGAAAAGTAAGAGGGGGAAATGATAAGAGACTCGCCTTAGGAATAACATTTTACATATTATGAATTTAACCAAGTAGTCTGTGCTTAGCAAGCAAATGGAGATCCCTGCTAGAAAAGACTTAAATGTTTAGATGTAGACATAAGTTTGAAGGGTCACAGGAGCATCAGCAGTAGATGATAGAATAGGGGAATACAACTGCATTTTATTCACCATTTGCTGAAATGGTCACAGTAGAAACCATTGAGTGTCAGCAGTCACTGCATAGGCTAAAAAACTTTCAGAAGACAAATCCTCTCAGTGGATTTGTGCTTCTGTTGAAAAAGGGGGGGAGGGGCATATAAAATGGGAGAACCAGAATTTGATAGTGCTGCTTCCCCCTACCTGTGTGTACTTGAAGTATTATAATTACGTAATGCTGCTTAGAGTAAATATTAGCCAGTAAATATTAGTATTTTTTTTTCTAATGGGAAAAAGTTGCACTTCCCTTTTCACTAGCCCTGTAACAGTATGTTCTTCATTATTTTATGCACTGTGAAATTCATTCTGTTTTGTTTTCTGTAAGCATGAAAGGTTTTTTCTGTATAGGCTACAAAAGTTTGTCTACCCTCTGAAAAGTTAAAGTATAATCACTGGAAAAAAATCAATTAGGAAAAAAGTGATGAGTCACCCATGGTACATATGTCCTTTTTTTTGCAGCCTTTAAGTGAATCTGATCTTGCTGATGAATTTTCAAAAGACTTTGCCTGCCCTGCACAGCTTGAAGCACAATCCAAACCATCAAAGCCCAGCAGCATATCTGAAGTATGTCTGTCCTGTTTGGTAAAAATACTGACACAAATAATTTTGCTAAAACTGGATAATGCTACTACCATTTTAGGAAAAATCTTTTCTTTGTTTTATTTCTGAGTTTTTTGTTTTGTTTTTTATTGCCTTCAGTGAAACATGCATACAACTATTGCTTGTATTGAAAACTCTAGTTGGCATTTAATATTTAACTGAAGGGCTTCTAGCTCTTTTTCTTGTTTGTGCTTGATTTTAAAAAGCCATTCACCAGGTACATTTGGGTTTATTAGCACAGTCAAAATTCAGTGCATTTGTTCTGTTTCAGAAGCCTTCTGCTCCTGTGCCTGCAAAAACTACTAAGGATGAAGTAGTTCCTCGTGCTGCAGCTTGCACTGTGCAGTCTTCAGCTCCATCAGCTGTTTCTTCAGTGAGTAGTTAGCAGTCTCAGCTGTTGCTAAAGAAAAACTCAGTGCTTTATTTCAGCCTCTTGACGATATGCTATATCATTGCATATTTCAGTAATGCATGTTGTTCTTCCATAGATTTAGCCATATAATAGATCTCTATAACACACTGGCACTTCTTGCAGTAAGATGATAAAGATTATAATGATTTGGTACTCAACATGTTGAATATATTCTATCTAGCTAAAGAGATAGAAGCGCTTTCTGCTTTTCATTGCATGAACTACCTGTTGAACCACATGTGAACTACATTTCCTATCATTACAAGAATTAATTAGAATTTGTTCTAAGGAGGTTTTTGAATGAAGCTAATGTGTCAAAGGGAACATCATACCTGTAGTCATACCTTTCTTACTGGTTTCAGACATAACAAAGAAACATCTTGTTGCAGAACGTAATTGTTAAAAAATTAGGTGAAGTTAGCATAATTAAAGCCAATCTGCATCTGTTTGTGATTGGGAGGAGTAAATGAAGATCGTCAGAATATTGTTAAATTGCTTGCTTGATAGAATAAGGGTAAGTTCACAATATATTTTTCAGTCCTTAGCAGCTGTCCTTCATTTAAGATGCAGGCCAGAGTTACAGGGTTGAAACTTGGGAGCCAGCTGACCAGACGGTGTCACCAGTTGAGTGACCTCTTCGAATTCCCTATAGAGAATTCTTAAGCCTGGCAATTCCCAGGAAAGGCTGAGTGCTTTCCAAATAACATGGTACAAGTCAAATACAAACTGAACAGGGAAGATCTATGACCTTAAAAGAGGAAGTCAGACTAACAGTTGTCATGGTCTCTTCTAGCCTTTAATCCTTTAAACAAGATGTTGTTTGCAAACTTAATAAATACTGCAGTAAAAAAACTAAATTGTACAAAAACCTGTAATGTAACTTAAACCTGCTGAAGATTTTAGCTGTAAATGAGTCTCTGGAAAGAGACAGAGCGTTTACAAGCAAACGTCTCTAAGTTCCCTTATACCTTGAACTAAGCAGGTGCCAAGTATGTGAAAACAATTGGGGAGAGAGGCATTACATTTTTTTTCCTTTACTCTTTGGTGTTTACCTTACTTAATATGTGGCTAAAGGTGATAGTATGTCTTTATGAGCAAGTTGCTTCAGCTGCAGCTGAATTCCAAGCTAAGAGTCCTGTTTGACTATATCAGTAATTTTACAGGTTGGCCATCATGAGGCAGATGAAGCATTGGAAGCCTTGTCTAGTAGTCTGGGAAGGAGGGAGCCTGACCCAGAAGAGAAGAAACCTGCTGTGGATAAAGTTAAGGTAGAAAAATAATCAAACCTTGTTCATGTAGCTATATTCAGTGTTGTATTTGCTCAGGCTAAAGAATTTAGAGATAATTTTTTCACTATTTTAAAATAAAATTTTCTTGTGAAACCAATTGTGTTCTGCTTAGAAAGTACTCATGGAATTTGCACAATGAGTACACTTTCTTAATTGCTTTTCACTTTGTAATGCGTGGTTTCTCTTCAGCCTCTGAAAATTGCATCTGCTTAACATCTCAGTCCTGAGGCAAAGCAGAACTAAAATGCACATTAGAAACAGCACAGAGTTTAGCCCTTTCTCAAAAGGAACCAAATTTATGATGAGTTGCTTAAATTAGGACCAGTATATGAAAGTGGGTTTTTTTTCAGTGACAGTATAATTTTAACAGGGAGCCCTATGTCTTGAAAATACCTTAATTCTGTCTTGTGGGATGTTGTTCATATCCAAATCTGAATGCCTCCTTTTTGCATCCCCAGGCCATGGGCCAGATGGTATCAAAGGCAGTGAAAAATAGAGGACAGTTATTCTGATGTACTGACTCTGTCAGCAGAAAGCATCCGAAGTTGGCTTTACTGCCTTTTCTTAGTTGTCGTCTTGCAGAGTAATTTGTATGGGGTTAATCCTTTGTGAATCTGGCTACTAATTTCTCTATTTAGCCTTTGTTTGCGTGTAGTCCAGATAGCTGTTGAGCGCATTTCAAACAAAGTGTAGAGTCAAGGCTCAGAGGTGCAGTGCTATTTTGTAATTGGTCTATGCTTGTCTATTCACTTAACTCTGCTACTCTTAATTGAGATAGCTAGAGCTACTCCTGACTTATGCAGGAAGAAACAGGCAGAGATAAAACAGGCTGAGAAGTCGACCTCTTCTCAATTTGCTAATTTTGGCAGTTACTGAATTGAAAGAATAAGTAGACTGAAGACGTTCAAAACTTGCTCATATCCATTCCTGTTGAGGTATGCTTATTTTTCTTTTTTCTTCTTAGGAGAAAACTAAACAGGAAGAACTCAAAAAACTGGGTGAAGATGAAGAAACAATTCCTCCAGAGTACAGATTAAGAGAAGCAAAAGTAATTCATTTAATGTGCTGCATTAATCTTACTTTCCTTTCATTACTCACTATGTATGGATGAAGCTGAAGCTCCATTTCATTATTGAATGTTGGCATTTACTTTAGGCATTTTCATACTATATAAAAATTGGCGTTTGTAGTTCGTGAATATCTGGCATCTTTCATTAGATGCCTGTATAGGCACAGAAGTAGTTTAAATACAGGTATCTACCTGTAAATAATTTTGACTGAAATTAGTGCATGGGGAGCGTTTCATTAGCTTTCTGTATTTTAGAAAAACTTAAGAAATTATGATTGGTTTGAAAACACTTCAAGTTGGTATTCTTACAAGCATCACCACATGACTCATTTGGCATAAACAGATTGCTTAAGTATAACCGAGACTTGCACAACACCTGCCACAGCTGCCAGTGTGAGAAGATGCAGCCTCTCTGCATCTAGGGATATTGATATAAAGCTGGAAGTTAGGAATTAATATATACATTTCTGTGGAAATTGAAACAATGAGTAGGGGAGCTCAGAATCCCACATTTCAAATTGCTTTTTGGCACTCAGCTGTATTTTTAAGTTACAGGACCTGTATATTTGAATGACATTTTGGATAACAGCGGTAGATGCTAGAGGTTACAAATTAGGTCATTTTTCTGTGTAGTAATTACTTGTCATTCTGTGAATACTCTCAGAATTTGTATTGCACGGTCATGTAAGGACTACTTTTTAATATAAGGAGCTTTGTCTTTTGTAGGATAAAGATGGAAAAACACTCTTGCCAAAACCCGAAGAAAAATCTCAGGTAAGTAAGTGAGTATCCAGATAACTGTTTCATCTACCACTTACTCATGACTAAACTATATTTTTAATAGGAGAAAAGGCTTTAAAAGTTCTTTTTTTTTTCTATTCAATGATAGCCTATGAGTGAAAATGATCTTTTAGAGGGTTTGACAAAAGGATTTTCCTGTTCTCCAGCCCCTTCTGCACCAGCACCTCCACCAAAAGTAGTAAAGGTGACTATACTTGATTTCTGATACTGTGGTTTATTTTTAAGTTGTTTCAGTAACCTTGATTTTTTTTCTATGTTTTCCTTAAATTTTATGTACATTTTCTTAAAATGTAATAAATAAAAAGCAAAAAACTAGTTTTCTTACAATAAATAAAATAATAGACCAGGACTTTAATCATGAGGGGGAAAAAAGGATAAATTAATTGTCTTTTTACCAGCTGCTATCATTAGCAATGCTTAGTAGTCAGTATTTTAGAAGTGTTATTTAGGGATATAGACAAGCTTGGTGAAATCTTAGCTCCTCCTAAATCATGTTTTTTTCCTTTTGGCTTCAGCTAAGCCAGTGTTTGACCCGTTAGTTGAGATAGAAGATTGAGCTTTAACAAACTGAGATAATTGCACAGTGCTTCTCGGAAATAGGCTGAGCTTCTAAGAAAAACAGTATCCTAGAAATAAACTGAATAGGCCTCACTTACATTTCACGTTCACGGGATTTAATAGGTGTTTCTTCCCATGGTACTCTCTACTACCAACAATGCTGTGTCTTCTTTCAGAAAACCAAGAAGGGTAAAAAACCTGCAGAGTCCTCTGAAGTTGTCTCTGCTGCTACGGTTCCTTCAGTGCACTCAGCAGCTCCTCCAGCTTCTACCTCCGTAAGCAACGCTTTCTTTTGATCCTTCGTTCCAGTTCAGATCTCGATGATGAAGGGAAACAAAGTATGATCAGACTGGTTTTACCAGTAGAGTGTCTTGTAAATTTAAATAATTTATTGTTAATGCAATAAATTAGGGGGGGGGATAGGGCCGTGAAAGCTTTCTCTGGAAAAAAAGAGTTTGAGAGCCTGTGGACATTTCTTCTTCACGTTCAGCTGAATGTTAAGACTGCTTCATCTGTTTACCGTCTGAATTCCATTTAATGGTGTATTTCGGTCTACTTTCGAAAACGCTTCACTTGGAGGAAGTGCCCATCCCTATGTATATTCCTCCAGAATTACAGAGAGTGTGAGAGGATTTTTGCATTTCATTTCTCTGGGTAGATACATACAGTATCTATCTGCAAATGATTTCATTTTTAGGCAGGTTGGCCTTTGATTGAATCGTTCTTTCTGTGGTTAGCTAGTTACAACGTTTCAAATACTGGTGGCATAGGTGTTGGCATAGTGGCACAGTGATCTCTGAAGCCTGTAAAAGAATGAGTTCAAGGGTGATGGTGGGAAAGGCAGCTTCATGACATTAAGGAGAGCTTTCCTTAATTGCATTAAACAGTAATGTTGCAGGTCTCTTCCTTTTTCTTTCTTGATCTGTGCAGTGAGAGCTCCCTCTAGTGTTTTCAATCTAATTTGAGAAGTGAATATAAGAAACTCCTCCCACCTAGGTTTTATTTGGTTTAAGGTTTTTCTTTTCCTAAGCAATGTTTGAATAAAGTTTTCATGAATAAGCAAAATACCATACGTATTGCAGATAAAATATTTTAATTCAGTTTTAATTCAGTCAAATTTCACTTTAGAAAGTTTTACTTTACATTTTTTAAATGTTTTTAAATTTAAACTTAAAAGTTTGAATTCAGAATGACACTTGCTTAATCTACATTGATAATGATCTTTGCAAAATGAATGGCACCTATCAAATATAATCTTCCTGTAGAACTGGTTTCATCAGATCAGTTTGGCTTACATGTAACAAAAGAAAGGCATTAAAATCAACTCTGTAACCCCTTTTTGAAATTAGATATTCTCTAGGTCTGAATAACCTGTAATTTTTTTCCAGCTATTATCAGTGCATTGCAGTTACAAAGGCGGAGTTGATTGTTCATTGTTTGTTGAAGTTAACAGTTCATTAGTCAGTATTTATTTTAGCTTGATGAACTAAATTATTTTTACAGCTGATTTTCTTTTGCGAATACATTTATACTTTGCTAGGGAGGAAAAGAGATGGACGAAGCCTTAGATCTCCTGTCTGATTCCTTGGGGCAAAGAGAACCTGACCCTGATGAGAACAAACCAGTTGTGGATAAAGTAAAGGTAAGAAAAGACATTCTGAAATTTGTGCTAGCTGAAAGAACTGAGATAGCTGCTTTATTTTATAAGAATTTTTTAAAGAGTAGTATACCATGGTACCCCTCATAGAAGTACATGGCATATGATTTTCAGATACAGGACTAAAATTACTAGGAAAAAAAAACATAGTAATTATTGTACCTCATGTAGCCTTATTAATCATTTCTCTTTGTTTTTTGATTCTCAGCATACACTCTTGAATCAGCTGAAATCTTTGAGTTTTGTGGTAAATGTTGAATTAGTTAGTGTATTTTAGATAAGTTGAAGTGATAGTGGAACTGTTAGGAGAAATTTGCAATAATTTCACTTCAGTGCCTTTTATTACCATTATTCTAATTATTTTTCAGTTTTCTTCCTGTGTTTCTAAAATGAATTTTATGGCCTTTTTGTCAAATTTAGTTGAATTTTTAACCTCTCAGATGTTGAGTTTTTCAAAAGACATGTGAATTAATTCAGTTCTGTTCTTTCACTAGTTTGTTACTTTTTTTTTCTAATTTAATCTTTCTCTTTATAATGTGTAAAGGCCTGAATCTAAAGCATTCCATTAAGCATGAAATGCATGTTCCTGGTATGCTTGTCAGAAATTAAAGCAGTATAAATAGAAAAATAAACCTAGTGTGATGATGGGGTACACAGGAGCTTGTGGTGTCCTCCAGTAGTGTTGTATTTGAAACTGTCTCTGCGTGCTAAGTCTGGGGAGAAGTGTGAGCCCCCCTTGATCGGTTTGGATGTTAGGTGGAGAAGTGCCATCTGTTATGCCACACATGCTCAGACAGATTCACAGCTAAGGTATCGTAAGAACGTCAATTTTACGGTTAAGCTGCTGTTGCAGCTCATGGATGAGCTTCAGTGTGGAAGTGTAGAATAAGGTTTTTAAAGTTATATTGTTGAAAAGCAACTGACTGTTGACATAGCTATTTCCTTTATGTTGTGCTGTTACTGTGTATATGTATTTTTAACTTATTAAATGTGTACATTCATTGACAACTAGTAATTTAGAAAGTTTTATATGTGTAATACACTCTTCACAGTGGAATAGATAGATGGTTATTTCCAATAATTCTGAACTTTTAATTTCAAGAAAGGTTGCTGTCCTCATGTATTCAAGCTTAATGAACAGTTTGCTAATGTTTCTAGCATTTCTGCTGATTTGTCAAACTTTCATATCGTACATAATAGAGAAGAACAACTTGTAACTGTTGCAGTTGCTTATTAGCATCTCAAAGTACTAAAAAAGGGGATCAGTATTAAAGTTGTTAAAAATTAAATACTTTCAGGAAAAGGCTGAATCTGAGCACAGAGACAAACTTGGAGAAAGAGATGATACTATCCCACCAGACTATCAGAAACTTCTGGAGTCAGGTGGAGAGGTAAGCAGAAGCTTTGTTAAGTTTTTATTCAGCTGTCTTGCTGCAACGCTAGAAGTTTGTACATGCGAGCCAGTCTTGCCATCTCTGGAATTCAGGGAAGAACAGTGAGGCTGAGTAAGCATGTAAGTTATATTTATGTATTAGAATTGAGCATGTGTACTTGGAACAGGTCTCCAGATCATTGTATATATTTGATTTAGGAAAAAAAATAAAAGAAAAAAGGGAAAAAACAGTTTTAGATTTGTGGGTGATTTTTTTCCTTCTGAATTGGGTAATTTGAGCAAGTAAACACTTTAAACCAAACAATTGCAATCAACAGAAGCTGGAGATTGAGCAGTAGACATTCCAGTTAATCAGGTGCAGTGTTGTAGGTGCTCAGGAGAACCAGGTGAACAAATAGGGAGTCCCCCTTAACAAGTCTGACATTACAGTCTCCTGTAAACAGGGCACATTTGCGCACTGTGGACAATGATGCTTATTCATTCAAAATAGTTTTATACTTGAGGCAGAGAGCATCGTACAGATTATATTTGTGAAAAACTTACTGCCCTGTGGAACTGTCATTCACTGTATGAGTTACTGACAGTGATTTAATCTTATCCACCAAGAGGGAGTCACAAGAAACTATTTTTCCAGTAGAAGCAGCGTGATCACAAGGATAGAAAGGTGAGATCACAGACATGTAATCAAAAAAACTGATCATGAAAATAAAGTGGCTTTGAGATAGCCACATGACATGAGAAATAAAGAAATTAGTTCAGAAAGGTTTGATTTTCTTGGTAATCTGTAAATTCCCAATGTAATATGTAAGTACTTGTATCCTAAAACTAATCTAGCTAGCTCAAAATAAAGATGAAATCTTTCTTCTTTTCAAGGATAAACCAGTAAAGCCACCAGCAAAGGATGGTGTGAAACCCAAGGAAAAAAAGGTTAAACTTATTATATTTTTGTTATATAACTTGTTTCATTCTGTGTGCTCTTGATTTTTTTTTTCCCAAAGTGGTGTCACTGTAGATTCAAGGCATGATTTATTGTAAATTCTCACAAATGCTGTTGAATGCAGTGAGTAATTGTAGCAATGTGGACAGTAAAATTTTTCTTTAGGGTAACTCTTCATAATATGTATAGGTTTTGTGCATAACATAGTATGGATATTAAGACCCAGTATTCAAAACTTGTGTAATTTGGGAATGTCAAATAGATACTTCATTTTTAACATATGTATCGAGCTATGAGATGTTTTATTAAGAAAAGGGTGATTAAACCAGGCTTAAATACCTGAAAAATAAATTGTCTGTCAGGAAGTAGTGCATATTGTATGACTTCAGAATCATAATTATTGCAGAAGCCTGCAGATGACTCTGCAGCTATTGATGCTCTGTCGGGTGACTTTGATACATGTGCAAAGGCTCCTGACACACCACAGCACTCAAAGGTAGGACATTTTCTACCATCTTGCAAAATAAACTTTTTTTTCCACTAACCCATGAATGTTCTTTATTTTTCTTTGTAATTTATGTTTGAAGCTGGCCTTTTTGGAAGGTACTGTCAAGATGTAATGGTTGTCATTTTCTTTAAAGAAAGTTTGAAGTTTCTTCTTAAATATTTGGGGAGAGGCAGGTTTGAGATATTTAGGGTCTTCTAGAGAGCTAAGACAGGCTATGAAACATGAGTTTAGCAGGAAATTCTGGTAACAGATTTTGTGTATGGATTACAGCTTCTAAATAAATAAATATAAGGGGAAAAAGAGAAAGGCAGAGTTTTTAATGCCTGCCTGCACAACCTGGGAGTAGTTGTAGGCTGGAACAGAGAAGCAATTCAGGAGGGGTTTTGCAGAGAAAGTAGAGAATTTGGAGAGAGTTTTTATTACACATCAGGGAAGATGATAGAGTTGCCAATAAAAATGAAGCAGTGGATTGGAGAGTGTTTGTAGTGAGAAGTGGAGCATTTGTTTGTCCTGTCATCAGCTTAAAAACAGCTGGCTCACTTCTTTTCCTTCCAGCAAGGTGGGGAGAATGTGAGGCTGTATGAAACGAAGTAGCAATGGTAGCTGCGCGTATTTGGAAGTCATAAATGTGAGGATGGTGTTATATATGTGAAAAGGGATGATCGTGCTGGAAAATGATTTAAAAGAGGAGACTGAGATTTGATCTGTGTTTGGGTAGAAGCATAGAAGCGCTATGAGACTTGCTTCTTGCTTGCTCTCCCTCAGCCTTAACTCAGTATTTGCTGCCTTGAGCCCGGACAGTGGGAGAGATCTTGGCTTGCTCTAAGACATCTGCTGTACTTGCTTCCAGCCTCTCTGCGCACCGGCATGTCCTGTGAGGAGAAGGAAGAAACAAATAAAGCTTGAATTTACTGCATTTTTGAGCAATTCACTGTACTAGTAGTCAAATCTTAATTCCTTCTGCCAGACACAGCCATGGGAGCGTAACCTGTTCCCAGGTGAATTCTGAATTTGTTTCCTTAATCTTATACCACAAAGCAGTCCATTACCAGAAGAGAATTACAAGTTTGTTCATACTTAAAATGTTGATTATGGTCCTGTTCTGTGCTTCTATGCTTATGATGGTTGCTCTCCTCTACCACTAAGTTAAAAAATTATATATATAAACTAAAAAATTATTGAAACTGAAGCTCAGATCAGATGCAATTCCCAGAAGGAAATGACTCCATTCCTAAATAGCTCTTCTGACCATTACAGAGCAGTAGAAATCTGCATGTTCACCCATAGGAAAAATGTAGATCTAATACCTTCTGACTGGCAGCAATTGAGGCCTTTTCTCAGTATGCCTATTAATTAATAAATAATAGGCTTACTACAAATGTTGAATTTTTGCCACATAAAAATGTTTGGGAACTGTAAAAGCTAATTTTCTGATTCATATTCACTCACACAGTGCAATCTGTTAATCTCTTCCAAATAATTTCTTTCCCCTTTCCCAGAAGAGTAGTTGTTTGATGCATGTTTTTTGAATTTCTTCTGAGTCTCCTAGCAATTGCTGGCATTATGGCTTATTTTTAATCAATACTTTCTCATTGCTATGCACCCTGATCCTTTTAGCCACCCTCCTACGTGAAAATTTCCCCCCACACACACCAAGCTCATCCTGTTCCCGGAAGGGAATTCTAGATCAGCACAGCTAGATCATTATACCTAAACAAAACTAATTCTGTCTTTCAGGTTGGGGGAGATACCCATGTGCTAACAGTCAGGGCTTACTTTGACAGTGAATCCCGAGATGGCTCATTTTAAACATAGTCTTCGTATTTTAAATACCGTATAAGGGTAGTTTATTTGGCTGTGAGCTTTAGAGCAAGATCTTCAGGTGCAATATTATTGCTTTGTACTAAACGTAAGATCTGCCCAAATATGTCAGCTTTATTATTTTCGTGTGTTTTCTGATACCCTGGTCTCCCCAGTACTAAACAAGGCTCAAGATTCTAGCTTTCTTCGGACTAAGGAAGTAATTACATGTATATGCAATTGAATTTTAAGGTGGGAACCTTAAAATCAGTGTCTAAAATAATTTGTTATGGCAGGTGTATAGAAGGGGTGACCTCTGATTCTCTGATCTGTTTGTAATTGTAACTATTTTGTTCTTTGGAGTGTAGGACAAAAGCGAAAAGACCACCACCACCACTAAACCAGCCCCCAAAGAGGGAAGAAAACCCAAAGATCCTAAAAAGGTAGGTCCACGCTACCAGGTGGACAGTCAGGGTTACCACAGGGTGTAAATGTGGAACTGACAACTAGAATTTGGATTCATATTATCTGGGTATTAGTTTGCAGAAAGTTTTACAATAAAAAGCTCAATTTGGTCCACTGACATATGTATGCACGTGAGAAGAAAGCATCCCTCTATGTACTGCTCGGACTCCTTGCTGTCTCATTTGCTGTTCTAAGACCGTCGCGCCTCCCGGGCCTGTCATGCGCCCGGATCCCCGTCATTTTTCCCTTCCGTCTCCTTCTGCAGTGGTTTCTCAAATCTTCCTGTTCCTCTTACCTAGAAGAAACTGTTCTCTCTCCTGCAGCCACTGACATTGCTCTATTTCCAAAACCCCGTGTTCAGCAATTAATGCAGTGATGCTACCTTATGAACTAAGCGTAAACGTAAAATGCTATAATTCTGTAGATAACTGGAGTATTTTGATGTTTTTTCAGTAATAATACCCTGAAAATGATTCATTCGACCACACTTCTTTCTCTCCACTTTTTATCATGATTTATCTTTAAAAATGAACAAAAGACTACATATATTCATTAAAAAAATTGCAGAATGAATCTAGTAGAAAGGGGAGGATGGTAGTTTCTTTAAAAGATGCATTAAAAAAAATGCATGGCTTGCTTTTTCCCTTTGTGATCCACAAATACAGAAAATGAATTTTGGTAAAAATAGATTTAGGAAGAAACTTCTCCCATCAAGTTGTTCTCTCACTCATCTGAGATAGATGCAGATAGCTACCTGAATCAAATGATAAAACACAAGATTTCTAGAGCAGATATGCTAAGTGATTACAGTGTAGGAGGTTTTTTTTCACTATAAAATTGCTGCCCATTTCTTTTGAGTAACAACAAAACTGTTACATAGTTTTCAAGGTAGAATGGGAAATTTTTAATTCCCCTTCAGAAGGATACGGGGTTTTGGTAGGTTCTGAGTTGTGATTGGATCACTAGCATAGGATAGATGATACCAAGAAATAGGGTATGAAGAGGTCAGCCACAGACTTTGAAATAAAACAAGCAATAGAGTAAAAATGAAGATAAACATGCACAAAAATTTACAAATGTTCTTCCTAAGTTATCTTTATTTCCGATGGACATCATACTTGTTTGAACTGTGACTTCATATGAGTATCTGTCATTGTTTTATTTCAAATTTTAGTAAGAAACTATGAACTAAGCTCTCTCATGCATCTTTTTTCTCTTCAGACAAGGGAACAGTCCTCCAGCAGCAAATCTGAGAAGCAGAAAAAAAGCTAAACGTTAACATTATTGGGTGAGATTTCTTGTCTATTCTCTGAACTACTATAAAGACAGTTTACATAAGTGTTATTAAAGATAAGTCTTGGTGACACTCCTGACTTAAACAAGGAGATGGCTCACTGTGAGGATTCTCTACAATGACGTTCAAAAACATCCCAAGTATTTTCTCTATGCAGAAAGGGGCATGCTAGTTTTCTGTCCTTCTGTCCCCACATTTCCTGAAGTTTATATAATTCTAAGTATTCCAAGACTTGACACTTCTACTGCTTTCCCAGTAGGGCCTTTATACAGAGTAAGAAAGACCAAGCATATTTCGACTGATTATTTTTATCTGTGGTACAGTGAGCTTCTCTCATTATTTCTCTACTAGGCTAATTTTGGAACAATGTCTGGATATTAAAAAAAAAAAATCTATAAAAACAGCTAAGCTGATAGGTATAGCTGTTTTCAGTGTTCTGTTCTTGGCTTAAATATAGTGCTGTTCTATATATTTGTTCCATTATTACTATATATTTCTTTATATTCAGCTTGGTCACACCTTTAATGTAATTGTAGGTAATTACACTCTGTCATACTCATCACGGAGTTCATGGAAGTCATCGCAAACTGCTGACCTTACTGTAGTATCACTTTTGAACAAGACCTAATGGCTTTTGATACTACTTTTGGATTTCTTCCTCTCCCTGGATGTTCTGATAATTCTTCTCCAATATATTTGTAATTCTTTTCCAAGCTAATGTGTTTTATGCTTACCTTCTTTCACTTTTTTTTTTTTTTTTTTTTTTTTTTTTTTTTTTTTTGTCCACCCCTTCTCATCCCCCCTGTTTCAGGATCTTGGCATATGATGTAAAAAGTCTTCCTGCTGCTGCTGAATAATTATTCTTGAAGAACAAAAGCTGATGCAAAAAGCATGTGGTTATTCTGGGTGGTTTTTGTACAGTGGTATTTGCTGCAGGTTTTTCTTATTTTCTTCTTTTTCAGTAATGGATTACAATTTCTTTTTTCTAGCCATTCATTTTATTGTAGATACATTTTGATTTTTTGTAGTTTTCAGTTCTGAGAGGGAAAGGATGCTTTATATTTGTAAGAAATATATTTCATAAATTAATAGCAATGCCAAAAAATTTGCAAATTTTTGCACATAATCTCCACATAGTGCCTGTAAATCTCAGAAAAGTTCCTAAGTATTTGCTAGCATTTTTATCATGGCAGTGAATGCATTAAGAATTCTGGAATGTAATGAGCTTCAGTTATCCATACCCTGGCTGTGCGAAGTATTTCCTCGAGGCAGTTCCTGGTAAGAAACCATAGATAACTGTGGATATCTAAAGAATGAGAAACTGATGATTAACTGCTTCATCAAGAGCATCTAATTAAAAAAATAAATTTTGGATGATGCCTTAACCATAGTTAAAACAACCCCAAAACCACTAGAAAAGGAGGAATCTTACTTTTTTACTTCCAATTGCATCTGTGCTGTTATAATTTCAGGAGTCTCAGGTCTGATCCAAATACAAATCACCATGTACCACAGACACTATTATTATCACAGAAGGTGGTGGTGGGGGGAGAAAGTACCTGAGCCTTAACAGAAGTTAACGAGAAACCCGGGTGGACAGGAGAAGGTTGTTCACTGTTTCTAGACCTTGCCTCTGCTCCTCTGTCAGCGCTGCGGCTGGGAGCGCTGGAACAGAGCAGAAGTTCATGCTGTAACGATGAGCTGGTCCTCAAGAGAGCAGGCACCGAGAGCAGGCAGCCCCTAACAAGGTCTGCTGGGGGTTTACAGGCTGGTGGCACCTCAGTGTGCCGAGTTCCTCACTTTGCTTGCCTCTGTCTGAATTATCTGTAAAATGTTTTTGCACGTCCTTACACATGTGTACTACTTCACCGGTAGTTTACAGAGGAAGGTAATGTTGGGGACAGTATCTGTAAGGATATAACAATCTGACTCTAGTATATAGTATTCCAGACAGAGACAGCCCAAAGATTTTAAATGGAGGATAATCAGAGTTTTGACTGTACTTAGCAGTCTGTATCGAGAACCTGTGTCACACTAATAAAGTTTTTTAGAATGTATTATGTCTGTAATGTCTTTCATCTTCTTCAGCTGCTACCTGAATAGGCATTTAAAGGCAGAAGACGAACATCCACCTTAGAAATAATTTAGAAATAAACATTAGCATATTAAAAATGAATGCTTTTTTTAAAAAAATCAAGTTATGTCTCATCAAAGCTCCATGATGTCCCCTCATAATCTGGGTAAGATCCAGCTATAGCTTTTTCCCCTCACTTTGTTTGTCAAGGTTAACAGCAGTTAATTAGGACCAAATATAAATTGTTGAATCCTATTCTGTAGAGGTAGGCTTAGGTTCAGACACAAAGTAGCTAAAAGACTAAGCACATAAGCACAAGGGTTTTCAGAAACAAAATGAAGTTACTGCTGAAAAGTTCCAACTAAATTTTACTAGAACGTAACATATACAAATGATAAACATTCTTAAGAGTCAGAAGAAACACTTTATTTTGAAGTTTATGAACTCTGCCCAGCATCCCAGTAACTGTTAAGACTTGAGTATACAAGAAGTTCAGTGTTACCTACTTCTGTTTTTTCTAAACAAGTTTTCTTTGTGGGATACAACGGTTTAAAGTGTGTGTTAGTGTCAGGTCATACAGTTCAATCAGTGAACCTTACTGGGTTAAGGAGAAAGTGACATATCTACTTGGGATCTTTAGTTTGGAGAGGGCTGCAATGTATCTGGATATAAACTGGATAATCAATGCTTCTTCAATTAAAAAAAATACAGAGAAAGGAGATTGTGGCTTTGGAGGGGAGGGGGATTTGTTGGTGGGCGTACTACTTTGCAATTTTCCCCAAAGCCAAGTAGCTAGAAAAACTGCAACTGAAAATGAAGGAGTTACAGTAAAAAATAACGTGTAAAAATGCATGTAACTGCTTACAGTAGCAGCAGAAAAGAATGGGCAAATGGGAAAAGTGACACACAACTGAAATACTGTATCTAGAACTGTGTAAACAAGTTTTTTTTATTAAATTGCTTTTTTTTCAGTTTGCTCTGAAAACATTTTAAAGAATACAGCAATCAAATCAAAACTGAAATACTGCATTCTCAACTCTTCCTATTTGCTACCAATTACTCCAAGACTAGACAGTCTCTTAAACTATTTTCCTCAAAAAATATTTTTTGTTTAGCTGTGCACTTGTCTACTACTTCAGGCACCAGTCTTGTATTTTAGTAGCTCAGTGAGTTTCCACTGGCATTACAATTCAAGAAGTGAACATCACCTGTATTTGAAAACAGAAAATAAAACTTGTAAAACTATTTATTTACCTGACTAAGGTCATCAGTGATTGTACACTTGTTGCACAGTCTGTTCAGAATTCCTGTTCTCATTGAGTTTTGAGGTACAAGCTTCCTTACATGAAGGACAAAAAAAAAAAAACATACAGCGACCAAGTTGAAATAGTATTTTCAACAACAGAAAATTTCAGGCCAGACAGAACTTCAGGCTTTCACTAGAACTCAAAAGCCTTTCTGAGCTCTAACAAAATAGGTGTCAACATCCTGGGCAGGTATTATCTCTAACTGCAAGAAAAGTGAACAAGGTGCAGTCAAAAACTTACGGTTAGTTCCAGATGATATGTTTTTTCCTAATTGTTTTTACAGAAGTTTCTGGCCACTTTGAGAGATCAGCGAGAAAAGGGAGACAGATGAGAACAAGCAGGGAACCATGTCATTGTAAGGGCAAATAAACAGCAAGTGGATTTAGGCACACATGATAGTTACTTGGAATTTTCTTTAATGGTTATTATTGAAATTGCAGCGTTTCTGTAGGTAATCAGATAGAGAAAGTCACTTACTTACAGCTTGTCTGGGGGTGGGAGGGCGAGGGGGACCCACAACCTTCCAAGAGTACAGCTCAGCTTTCTTAAGAATCTGTACCTTTTGGGGGCATAATAGTCATCATTTCTCTGCCTACAGCAGTTACCCGCAGGCTAATGATCAGGAGCGTAAGTTAATAAATACACCGCGATGACATATGAAAGGACAAAGTCATTTGTATCTGACAGCAGTTACATTTCAACGAGGTAAGAAAAGGATTACTAAAAACAAAAATATAAAAACTAAATTATAACTTAAGCTGATTAATAATCCAAAATTATTATTTTTTCCACAAAAATTGTGTTCTGATTTCCTGAATGTTAATGTAAAAATAAAACAGGATTTTTCCCTATATGAAGACTGTAGAAAAGGTATTTACATCAGCAGCAAAAGTAGCAGTGCAGATTTACTGGACTAGAGTAGGATTAAGGGGACTGACGTGTGCAGTACGTGCTCTACATCACCTCGGCAGAGATGGAGCCAGTACCTTCCACGCTATTACAGCTGCCCCTAGCCCTGTTGCATAGACACAGTCCTTATCCTATTTACTTTGCAGTACGCAATGTTTATTATAGTCAGTACTATTTTTTAATTTTGTGATGCTTAAGCTGAGATAAATATTTATAAAAATTACTCTCCTGCAACACATACCATGAGAATAAAGGCACATGCAAAGCAAAAATTTCTTTGCTCCATAACTTCAGTTCACTTCAGTATTAAATAAAGCTGCTAGTTGTATGTTTGTGGAAAAGATATGGGAAGGGCAGACATTCACAGGTGGGAAATTTCACTTCATCTCCAAATACTTTCTGCTTTTTCAGAATAAATAATCTCACACTTCTAGTAATCAGTCTCCCTTACCCCTTAGATCGCTGTACAATGAACGGGTTCATTTTTTCCTAAAACTGCTACCTGATGAAAGATGCATGAACACTCCAATTTTATTACAGTATTGTGGTTTACTGGGAATATAAAAATACTGAGCAGCATGATTAAGCTGCTTTAGAGCTCCTTCTAAAGAAAAAAAAAAAAGATAAAATTCAGCTTTCTCTCCATCCCTGAGTTTTCAGGGCCTTTTCAGTTATTTTTGACAAACATAAACAATGTTTTACAGTTTTTTGTTTTGCAGCCATGTTTTGAGTTTCTCAAAATTTCTATCCATCCACTGTATGTTGTCTTCAATGGTTTCAATAGCTTGTTGGACACAACGAAGCTGTGAACCTTTTTCCTCCAGAGAACTGAAGAATTCTTTCACCTGTTGAATAAAAAGTTGAAAGAACAGTTGATGAAAAGACAGTGTGAGTTAATTCATACACAGGAAGACCAGGAAGAATTTTTTAATTTTGAACCCAATCTTCACTTGCTTGGGTGAGTGAAGGACCGTTCTTCCTGTCCCCTCTTTTAACTGCCCTGAGAAGAGTTCCCTTAAAAGTTTCCCTGATCTCTTAAAGGCTGGATCTCACAAGCAGAGAAAAGATTTCATTTAAAATTAGATTTAAAATAAAATAAAGTTGCAATAGATGTAATGCTGCATATGGGATCTGTATGGCTCCTGCTCATTCAGCAAACACTTGCAATCATTTAAGCCATGTCACCTACTGCCGGGAAAGCAATGTCTCATTCTGGAGTTCATACAACAAAATGTGTATTGCTGGCTCTGGTTCACAGCCACTCTAGTTCCTAGGACACCAGTAGTTTAATTACCATCCCAAATTGTGATCTGAGAGGCGTGGCATGCACTCCCTTCTGATACAGGTGAGCAGGGGGAAAGACTTGCTTCCTTGCAGCTGAATCTGTGAAGAAGCTTATCAGGATGTATCAAAGTTTGCCTGTCTGAACTGTAAGTTCCGTCCATTTGGATGAAACAGCAGTAACCTAAGTGTTTATAGTAAATCATTTGAAGTTTTTCCTACATGGGAAGTCTGTGCCTCATTTTAGTTTTCTACTCAAAAAAAAACCCAACAATAACCGCCATCAAACCCCACTGTTTAGAAGGCAACTGTCCTCTCTTCCTTGACGTATTTGGGAATGCGGCCACTGGAAACCCTTAGACTGTTTTTCACTCTTTGAGTCCCCTCCATTCCCTTTAGCTGCTGAAATTAGCTAAAGACTGCCTTCCTGACTTTTTTCATGAGGTGCTCTTAATCACAAGGTTTCACTGTGAGAATTTAATCTCAGGCATTAGTTGATATTATGCTATACAGATACTTTCAAAGGACACAATGACTGCACCACATTATAAAACTAGATACATAAATTTTGTGAGGATTTTCTTTGATGAGTATGATACAAAGTAAAATATGTACAAATACATGCACAAAGAAATACACAAATAGGATACAGAGAAGGATGTTAATTTTTCATTATTATTTTTCTCTCTCAACCTTATACTGACTGCATCTGTGTCCAGAGTCATACCTAAAGTCCCACAGATACCCAAGGGAGATGCAGCCACATTCAACGGAAATGTTCCTGCATCTGTGACACTAGACAACATGCTACTATTGACATACTCTGAAAGAGTCCATTCAGACTTAAAATGAATGTTTGGAACTAAATACAAGCTAAGCAAGCACTGCTCCCTATATTAAATAATATTGTTGCATTATTTATGCCCCAAACTAGGAAATTTTAGGCCAACAGTGAGAGAAGTTTCTGAAAAGAAATTGTCAGGGCCTTGAAGGGTTTTGAATCAGCACACCAATCAGTCTTAATTTTTTGGTGCTGGCAGAGAAGTTTCAAATTATGGAAAAAGCAGACAGACAAAATTATTAACATATATGAGTGAGAATTTTGCCTGTTGAAGATGATGTAGAGCACTGGTACATTTATCACTGCCATTCATCTTTTCTCTTCTGTCCATGCTTAGTAGAAATACTTTTTAAAAATCATTTTCAGCATGTTTTTCTCATCACTTTGCAGTGAGTAGCAAATATTAACAGAAGCAGGTATAGATAACATGAGCTCTCTGACAGACACACAGTAGTATTCTGTATTTAGGACCATTGCTTGAACAAAAGCCATCTTTCTCCTTGCCACTGACATAATTCTCCGCCCTAAGTAATCCAACCCAACACTGCTAGAATCTTTGCCAAGGAAAGGGCAAGCTATTCTCTTAATACTTCATCACTGATGATGCTTTAAGAAAGATGTTAAAATTTAATCCATGGTTTGGTTTCAGTTAAACTACAACTAAAAAATCCAGAACGAGTGATCTGAATGGCTTACCTCTACGAGCTGCGACCGTGTGGAATACTGATTGGTCACTCCAGTGACAATGTTTGCTATGGAATGTGAACCAAGTTCAAATCTGGCAAAAAGAATCACGTATACTTAGAAAATGCATAATTTGGTTGAAAACAAGTTCAAAATTACAAATAGGGTAGAGAGAGCGGTAGAACAACTTTATGTTCCTTACTTTTCTACAAGTTCTTCCCAATTTTTCTTTAAAAATGTCCAAGCTAGATGATAGCCAGATGGGTTTCTGGCAACAAATAGAATAATATGTGGAAGATCCTGTGTTTTTATTATGTCACCATGCAGACCTTGATCCATTAACCTAAGAATTAATAACAGAAGTGGAAATTGTTTAGACCAGTAGATAAAACTGACAAGTGACTATTCCCTTAGTATTTTCTGCTCTACTGTGAGTCTGCATGTCTGAAGGTCCTCCTGGCATATCATTTCAGTTGTGTTACTTCCAACTTTTTGCAATATACTTCTTGGCACATTCATCGCTACCACTTCTATTATGTTCACAGTTACAGTTACTTAGTAGGGCTGCCTTCTAAAAATAAAGGATAAAAACAATGCTATATTTTGCTCTTATTCAAGATTTCCAAATTAATATGAACCTCTAAAACTTCCTGAAGACACATTTGTCCTACACTAAGTGTTGTTGTCAAATTCAAGCCTGCAAGTGCTGCTCATGACTAAGGTGTCCAAATAGCATTACAGTGCAAATAATAGATAATATCATTACAGAACAGCTAAAGTAAATCTCCAGTGATATCTGAACATGACTACATCAGCATGCCATCATCCAACCCCCAGCTAATGGAAGGAATTAGGTTTACAGAATGCAAAGCTTGAAGAAAACACCTAAAAGCCTCAGTGGTGGCCATCTCTCTCTAAAAATAGGACAACTCAAATTATTGTTAGAAATATACAGCATACATACCTATAATCAAAGGAAACACAGACTTAAAGAAGTGTCTGCCAGGCAGTAGTAAGGTATCTGAATAGCTGTTTTATTACATTTTGTCTGAGCTTGCTACTGCAAATGCTGAGCTCAGCTCCTGGCACCAAAAATCAGAAATGGAACACTGAGGCCACTTTCTCTTCCCTTATTAATTCTGTAAAGCATTTTACAAATCCAGAAACTCAAAAGCTGTAAAACAAGACTCTCAATAATTCTAACTCTTATTTCAATCTTTGCATCTTTCTCCAAATATATTTCTGTTCATAAGAGGTACACTACTTACCAGTGAAGTTTATCATTATTTCTGCTGAGGCTAAGAGCTAATTCTATTTCATCTTTTTCTAGGTTGAATGAGTGCAGCCTGTATTTACTTAAGAGGAAATCCCAGCCTTCAGATGTTTGTGCTCCAACAGCATACACTGCTGTCTTCACATCTGTTGGCAAGCTACAACAAATTGAGTATCAAGTTATTCCCCATATCATGTTTAAGAGCATATTTAAAAGTATTTATGTAGAAACATAACTATGTCACTGTCACATGTCAATTGGCATAACAGACTATTTCTTAAGAAATACTGGTCTGACTACTACAGGTATTAGCAAGTGATCCCTGCTGCTGGGAAACAATGTTAAGTATCAGAGTTTGCATCTCAGTAATGCTCCTGACTTGCAAATGATTTCCAAAGATACCAGACTCATCATTATTTCTGTGTGTTTCTTCCATGGATATCCTGCTAGCAAGTCCAGTCAGATACTAATACAGTCTTCTCTGGCCTTCCCAGAACAATCTCTTATTGTAGTGTTTTTGTAGTGTTCTTAGGGAGTTCTTATGTCATGACCAGAAACAAAGATTAGGTGAAATTCATGAGCAGTAGTTGAAGTAGTTGACCTATTTTTACAGCATGTATAGGGCAATCTTCAGGCATATAAATGAAAGAATGTAGTTATGGGTTGTTTTCCCTTTCCAGAATATCTTTAGTAAACTAATTTGGAGTAACACGTGATGCATGTGCTAAATTTGGGGATATAATATATGCCAAGCTGGGAAGGAACTGGGAAGCTAAATCCCATGAGATACAGAACTGAAAAGACTAATTTCACATTGCAGAAAGACTGAAATTTAGCTCATTCAGCAAATTAACTGTAGTATCATTAAATAGAGTATCGGAAAGGACAGTATTAGCTACAATACAGACCTCAAAGTTCCATTGGATTTCTGCCATTTTGTAAAATACTCCTGCGCCTTGTCCACACACGGCTGGTACCCACGCACACATGCAAACAGGAGCAGCGAGTGCTTGAGCATTCTCTCAGACACTGAGCCTTCATCATTCCAAGACTGCTTGTCAATTAAGTCTTTAAATAGATTGACTATATACTCCTAAAAATAGTGTAATAATAAAAATGTATTTTAAAGTGTGTTTTACAGGATACACGCAGAATCAGAGAGTTCTAGGTACTTAACATGTTACCTTTAACTGATTTGCTGTATCATTCATATTCCTCCTCTCCATGAGCTTGTATATGGGAATCAGTTCATTCATACCTTGGAATACAGGCATGATTTGTGTTTCATGTTTCAGGTACAAAGTTAGATCAAAAGCTTTGGAAATTGACAGTTTTTTTGTTCTAAGAAAGATAAGATAAATAAGTCATAGTTAAATTTATTTCTCTTTAATATTTTCAGAAAACTATACAAAGGGGGAAGCCTTAAACATTTCCAAATCCTTTTTAACTTTGCTTTCAGAAGTCAAATGTGGCTGAAAACTACATAAGCCATGAAACCATGTGTCTGATGCAGCAAAAAACAAAAATCAATTTGAACAAAGAAATGCACTATAAGGGAATGATTTAGAAAGATCTCTTTTTTTTTCCCCCTATTGCAAGGTTCTCCTAGCATAGCCTCACCCTCTCTACTCACTAGTACTTTTGATCTGCAAAGTGTTCTACAAAGCAAGAACTCAACTTTCTCTGCAGTATCTTTCTAGCTAGAAATGTAGACATTTAGTCTCCTGCATTTATTCTCATAGTTACAACCCAAACTGCTTCTTCACTCTTTGACTCACTTCTCAAACTTTATTCTACCTCTGGCAGGCTGTATCTTGATGACTTCTTCCCAGGCAAAAAGAAAGGAGAAAATGCAAGAGGATGTATTTCACTCTCTCCGTTCACTCTTTTTTATACATTGGAAAAAAAATCCTACTTCTTTTCCCATCTATTTTATCTCCCTGCAAACAATTCTAATTTTGTCCTTTTTCACCTTTATCTTCTGCTTCCAAATACACGCATGTTTTAGTCACAGATCTTTTAAAATGAACCATGCTTGACTCAATTTGCATCATCTCTAATTCTCCCTTCTTCCTTTCATCTCTAACATTCTTGAACATGCTGAACAATCTTCCTTCAGTCACCTCTTTTCTCTTTAAACTAGAAAAGATCTTTCTTCTGCTGTCTAAACAAAAATCTGCTAGCACCTCCTTGGGAACAGACATTTCAAATTCATACACTTTTAATTATCTTCCAGCTCTTCCCATTAACCTCTTTCCTGAACTCTGGAAACTCAGACCAGTAATTCATTCAGTCAGCTCTTTAGTTCTCTATGCCAGACTATGCACAAGTCTTGCATATTGTTTGCAAAACACCTCTAAGGCACAACCTTTTCTAATGCATCCACAGAGTTCAGATCAATCATGGGCATAATCTCACCACACCTTTATTACTGTAATACTTTTTTCTAACTGACAAATACCACCAGAATCTTTCCAGCTGAAAAAAAACATTATCCTAGTCTATCATTTCACTTTGGTGTCCTTCTTCTACCTTATTTTCTTAGAACATGACCTATTTTTCCTCCTTTTTCAAATATCTTCACAGCCTTCTGTCCATCATTTCATATTAAGAATTTTGACTTCTGACCCTCTTTTGGTCTTTTCTGCTGTCTTCCATCCCTCACTTTTAGATTTCCAAGCAAGCATGCTTGTGTTTCCCCTCTTCCCCCCACACACATTTAGGAGGAAGCTCCTCATAAGCAACCAAAGCTACACTGGTGCTCTCCCCCAGGTCTCCATTTAAATGTCTGCTTTGCTGTATTGTCCACAGAACACATCAGAACAGTTAGGCAACTATCCTGTGTTACAACTGTCTGTTGTCTGGAGCTCCGTGGAGCAGCCCTACCCCAGCTGCAATTCTGCCATCTTTCACTGTAAGGCACGGTCCCTGAGGCAGGGACCATCTTTCGTTGTTTTCACACACTGGTTAATGCAATAGCTCCTGGCCCAGGACTCCTAGAAATTGCCAGAGGGAAATTTCAAAAAAAATCAAATCTAGGTCAGTTTGTCCTGAGAGAAATCACTAGTGGTTTCTACCAGCACAGACAGCTTGTCTTTGTGCAGGACCTATTATTCCTTGTGTACCAAGCTTTAGATGGAGATGCTGTTCAACTGCTAAGGACAAGCAGTGTGACATCAGAGTCAAAAGTTACCACATTTTTAAGAAAGCTGTAGCTTGCAAAGAATTTCTTAGCCTTTCTCACAAGTCTCACAATTTTGTGTGAAAGACCTCACCCCTACAATAAACAGCTTATTGTTTTGGACCACTGTCCTTCTCTATGCACTGCTTCCTTGTGAAAATTGAGCTCAAAAGTTAGAATTAAAAAGCACTAAATTAACATACCAGACATGATGTTTCACAGAGAACCCTGCTCCCGCTCTCCCTTTTCAAAAGCAAGAGCCCAAATAGTGATACTACTATGTCAGCTGGGTCTATTTCATTTACTAGGCTTGGATAACTCCACTGCAATCAAAGAGAAATTCTGAGTTTATGTTGCTGGAAGTGAGAAAAGAATATGTTCTCAGTGTACTTAAAAGATTCAACGAATACATCAACGTTTCCTGCTTCGGTGATACATACTCAGAAACGCAGAGATTGTATTTTTTCAGACTTGGACAAAAGGCCTTACCTCACAAGCTGGAAGGCATTGTTAATGAGACTTGCTCTGTCATTGCTGCTAATCACTGTATGGTTCTCTTTCAAAAGGTTAATCAGGTGATCCCATCCATCATCTTCATAGTGCACAATGTAATATCCATTCATGCCGACATTGAATTTAATCCATTCTACCTCTTCTGGAAGGATGAGGACATCTACAGACAAAAATAGAATTCTTTTTATTTGCAATTCAAACACATTGTAATGTAATAGCCAAGAATATTCTTACTCTCATTCCAGGGATTTAAAGAAAATAATAACATGCTTTCTGAATATATTAAGAGATTCTTATAGTGATGTTACTGAGATACAGATGACAAAAAAAAAAAAAAAAGTGCTCCTCTTGAGCTAGCAGTCCCAGTTCCCCATTCTGCAAAAAACTCTGCGGATCTCAAAGGCTTGCAAATACACTTTGAATAAATTAATCACTGTAAAAGGAAATTACCTGTTTTAGTTGTCATCAAAAATCTTTGAACAGTATCAGATTTACTGGTAATGTAGGTTAGTGGAATGTGCCATAAATACCTGCTGCAAAACAGAAGTGCTTTGTTTAATGACAGAACTTCACAAAAGCTTCTTCAACTTGGTTCAAACAGCTGAGTAATGCTCATGTCTGCAGCATAAGAGCAATGAGATGCATTTGCATCTCTGATTTCAGTGCAGAACCAGACACATCTAGCTAACTTTAGTTTGCTTGGGGGGACCATTAATAGTGAAGCTGCAGTAACATGAATTTTCTAGCCTAGTTCCCCCAACATGTCTCCAGTGCAGGTTTATTCAGCTCAACTACATATCCAGCCACCATAGCTTTGCAGCTACTGGTACCTCAGCTGGGCTCTGAGAGTCCAGCTACATCTACTGCAGACCTGGTGCTGACCCCAAGTTACACAGAGGAAGCCTCACAACTGATCAGCTCACAGAGGATTCCTTAAGAAACAACAGTAAAAGCTTTTATGCTATATCAAAACCTGCCAAAGGAGAATATTCCAACTTGCTTGTTGCGATTTCTTATTTTGCTTACTTTGTGGATGAAGAAGAATCCACTCCCTTCATGTAGTGCTCCTGCTGCAGATGGACATTCTTTCCTCTCACTGTGATGGTTACTAGGGGAAAACCTTTCTGCAGTGTCCAAGTGTTCATCATTGCCCTCACATCAAGAGTGTCTCTTTTGCTCCAGTGCTGTGTTTTAGTGAGGGAAAAAGAAGATCTAAGAAGAGCAGGAAGATGAAGTATATTGACAACAAAACAGAAATGAGTTTGTAAGAACTTCAAAAGAGCTGCTGGGTATTTGTAAGCTTTACACAGGTAAGTGGAGGCTGGAACATGGAAAATGAAGATGTCTCAGATTTTGTCTTCTTGTGAACAATTTCATACAGTTATCACAGCACTTTAAGAAGCACTGTTTTTCAGTCAGTCCTGGGCTCAGGGATAAGATTTCTGTTCAAATTCAGAAAGATCACATTTCCAGCAGAACTGAAGAAACCTATACCCTCTCAAGAATCATCCTGAAGTAATAAAGAATGCTTTTAGAAGGTGCATATATCAATGCAACAGGAAATAATAACAACATAAAGGACAGATGCTTACTGCGCTTGAAGATGACTGTTGGTTTCTTCTGCAAAAGTTATCACCTTGTAGTTCGTTTTCATCAGTATCTACAGTAGGGCAAATCTGAAAAAATATTCTTGGTCATGTCTCCTTAATTTCATAAATATATATCATGGGAACTGGCCACAGTCTTCAGTAATATATTAACAGAAATATTACTACTCATGAGAAGTTACAAACTTTGAAAAGATGAGCATAAAAAAAATACTTGCCTTTGTCATACTGTTCCATAAATCTTCATTTTTTGTATTCTGATAGCTGTATTTCTGCAGATATTGCACAAGTCCAGCTTTAAACAAATCAGCAGTCATGTAGTCCCTCAGCATATTTAATATACAAGATCCCTGAAAAAACAGTCAAAGTGTTTAAAAAAAATAGCTGTCAAGACAATTATTTCAAAAAAAATTTCTACATGCTACTAATATCCATAACAGTTCACTTTTATATGGCTTTCTGACTAAAGAATAATCAGATCTAAATGCATATATTGAAACAGTAATTTGGTTTTCATGATCATTATTCTCAAAAATACTTCTGTTTAAGTTAACTATGTTGTTATTTTTTGAACTTTGGTACTGAGCAGGTACTGTACTGTTAATATACCATGCAACGCTCCGATGAAAAATGCTGCTTGGTTTTAGCACCTTAAACAATGGTTTAATGCTAAATTGATACAGAACAGACAGAGGGAATAAAAGCAACTTCATTTACAAATGGAAAAGTAAACCACCATTCGATCTCCATCCAGGAGTTTTGCGCAAAGAATTACACAAATCATAAAAGAAGTTCATGTTCTGTGTCATGTGTCAGAGACGTCTTTTATCTCTGTCTATGGTGAAATCAATACAATACAATTTTACAGTACAATGAGTACACATGAAAGCAACAGCAGTTATATATTTTACCTTTTCATAAGAAACATCATCAAACATTTCTAAAATTTGAGCTGGATCTTCCACAGGAGTCGACACAGGATGTGATGAATTTAATGCATCCACTTCCATGGCATCAAAGCATTTGCCTAAAAAATAATCTTCCTAATAGGAGGCAAAAATGATTACTGCTATTAAATTTTGCTTGTGACCACTGATTTCACATTTCAGGCTCTTCCACATGAACTTCAAATTAAGCACAGAAAACAAAACATACCTTTTTTTTTTTTTTTTTTTTTAACTCTAGAGCATAAAAAAATAAGTAACAGCAATATTGACAGCCAAATTATCTATAGTATTCTATACTAGCTTAGTCTACCTAGTAAATAACTCCAAAAAGATACATACACATTTTAAGATGAGAGTGAATCATGAAACAAAGAAAAAAAAAAAGAGGAAGGTGAATTTATCTATTATCAGTCCACTGTAGTGCTATAGCAATTTGAAAAAATTGCACAGATCTGAATACTTTTTTTAAAAAGAATATTCACAGCAATCATTAACTTTCATCATCGGTTTCTGAAAATATTTACAATATAATCTTTTTAAAGAGAAATTAAAAAGTAATTCATAGGAAAACCTATCTGATCTGTATCCCCACAAATTACTGATTTTAGAAGGCAGTTGTTAAAGAAAATACAGTAATTGCTGCTTACAACATGCAGTTCTGGGTGGGTAATGCTGACCGACACAAACTCCATAAACTTCGCAAACCCTTCATTTAACCAGAGATCATTCCACCACTCCATAGTAACTAGGTTGCCAAACCACTGAAACAAAAAATGAATTCCTCATAGATGTGAGCACTTCTGAAATTAAAATACAAAGTTTGTTACAAAAGCTGCTACTAACCTGTATGAAACTGAATTTATAGAATGTTACTGATCTTTAAGAAACATTTATTTTAGTGATACAGATTAGTCTGGCTTCCTCCTATTTCATTTCCTATTTAAATGGTAAGAGGCTAAAGCCTTCACTTCCACCAGCATTCCGTGAAACACTGTAAACGATCCATGGTTGGCAGGAGAGCTGCATATGAAACAGTAACATTTCCAAACTTTTATGCACTTATTTTTGTGGTCTGCAATTAATTTCAAGGGCTGACAATGGTGCAAAGAGCCCAGAGCGCTGGAACTACTGAACTAAGTATGTTTATGCTTAAGTTTACAGCCCTCCACCTCTAGGAAGCCTGCCTGGACTCCTTTGCTTGAAAGGGTCTTCATGATTCACAGATGAAGCAGCTATTTTCAGCTTATAGCTCAAGTATCTCCCAACCCACACAGGAATCATCTAGCTTGACCATTCTTCCTGCTCATTCTAGTCTCTTATTTTTACCCCTAATTCTCACCTGATGAGCCAGTTCATGGGCTATTACCATAGTAACCCAAAGTTTAGAGGAGGCTGAGGACTTTTTAGGGTCATACAACAACACGGATTCTCGATATGTGGTCAATCCCCAATTTTCCATAGCACCAGACTGAAAATCAGGAACAGCTACTAAATCTAGAAATACATGAAAATACTATTAGTACTGTTACACTCAATAAGGAACTTGCTCACCCCTTCCCACTTCAGTGATTTGCTAAGGCTCCCCTGCATAGGCATACATATCACACGTATTTCTATAACATGATAGCCAAAACAGACTTTTTAAAAAGCTCTGTAAGGAGATTCAGTACTTTTCAGTTCTCAGTGGAACATTTTAATCTATTCTGGAGTTATATGAAGCAGCCAGCAAAAAATGAACTTCTTGTCTAAAAGCCAACCTTGGCTCTGTCTTATTATTCTAAATCATTAATTTTGTGCAATTTTACTTTCTAGTCTTAAGAATGTTCTTAAATACATTAAATGATTTAACACTTACCTTGTTTAGGCAAAGGATATGGAATGCTAAAGTAATCATCATAGAAGTCTAAAAGTTTAACTGCTGCATCCAATGCATAATCAGCTTGGTTGATCTTGTCTGGTACTGTGTATACAGAAATCTATAGGATACAAGCAAGAAGTATTTCAATACCAGCCTCAAAAGCTTATGGAATTTATTCTTTCCCATATTTACTTGAATGATCATAAAAAAATGACATCAGAATAAATATCTAACATTTATCCTACAAAAGACTGCAAAAGTATGCAAATTTTTTCAGAAAATATGATCAAAATTAGAAATACGATTTTTAAAACTTATCCATCAGAACTATTATGCTCCTTCAAGGGCCTCAAAAATTTCCATTCCCTGTAACGTTAAAAGAATTGTTCAGCTGATACAGTATTATCTCTTTGCTGGTTCTCCCTTACGAAAAACGTATTTATTTTGCATTTGATTAAATAATCTGACATAAAACAATGTTACTAATAAATGCAAATATATAAACAACAAGAACATTATCAAAAACATTTGAAATCTATAAAACTCATAATTCAAACAAATCATCCAATTACCAAACCAATTCCTTTCTCTCCTTTCATTCCTATAAAACTTCAAGAAGTATAAAGCAAATAATTTAACTGAAAAATAAATCATACATATTCATACAGACTTTATTACCAAAAACCTCATAGAAAATGAGACAGAATTACCTTAATGCCATTACTGGTTATTTTGCTGACAGATTTAAAATCCGAAACAATAAAGGCCACAAGGTAAGTACTCATCTTGACACTTGTATCAAAATGATCCTCAACAAGCCACGAAGCTATATTCACAGTTTTCACCTGAAAATTCGGGATACAGTTCATCATTCAACTGCACTATTTATTATGACTTTGGCACCAATAGTTGTTGTGTTTCTTTTCAGTTTCATTATGAACATTTTAAAGATATACTGGAAGGAAGTCCTCCATCCTTACAAAACCATGCATCTGAGTAGTTTTATCAATACACTGCTAAAATTAGAAAATCAGAAATATTGCTTCTGCTTCAATTTTCTTCAGTGTTTGTTAGCACAATGATAGAATTAATCTTATACAACATTACCTGATTAAAATGACAGAAATGAACTCTTTCAGAGAGTAATTCAGCTACCTTAGATAATTTATTTTAGGATTAAATGGATCATCTGTTGGAGGCTTCTATTTTCTCCCTCTTGAACACAAACAGAGCCTTGGGTAATTAATTTAGACTTAGATGTTTAGCCCTATTGAATTGTAACACTTGCATCTGCTCTTTATTCATCAATTTTAACCATTTCTCTATGAAAGAACTGAGTTTTTAAACCATCTTTCAAATGTTTTGTTCTGAACATTACTTTGTGGTTTTTGTTCTCTCATTTACAAACACTATTTGGTAAACAATGAATAACAAGAACTTGTTATTGTTGGCCAGAATCTATTATGGCCAAAGTAAGATCACATGTATAAAACATAGCTAACCCTACGTATGTCATATATATGCATACTACATATAATATACATATATTTAGAATTGCAAGCAATATTTGTAACTATGACACATACTGCACCTTCACTCTGAGATATGTCTTTTTAAAATTCAAATTATCTTTTCTAAATAAAAGGTGCTGCTGAGCATATATTTGATGTTAATACATATGGACCGTTTATCTATTGATTCATATAAATTTCATCATTCAGTCTTAAAATCTAAGTGATGCAAAAAAGTTTGTGCATGAAATAAGGGTTATGGAACCTGCATTATGATGAATTTTCTCAAACTCCAACAAAGAAGTAGGACCTGACATGATGCATTACATCCTCCATTCCTTTTTAACTTTGCTGTCAAAACTGCCAGAAATGACACTACATAATCTAATAACAGAACTGGGGCAATGTTTAGGTCAACATTCTCAGAACAGCTATTTCCTAGATATTCAGTCCTCCTTTTACTTTTGCATATTGATTAGTGACCTTGCAGTGTTAAAATTATCCACATACAATTGGCATATTGGATAGCGCAAGGTGATTTGGTTCTCTCCTAATCTTAATCGAAAATCTAGCTTTGAAGGCTGGTTCATCAAAACATGGGAAGGCCATTCGTGCAGCTGTCGGCTCAAAATGTGTTGATGCAAGTATTCTATAATTAAAAAAAAAAAAAGCTTGTTAGTCTCACACCTTCATACGCACAATGTTCACCACCCTGATATGTGAAAAAAGAGTAATTTCATATTTACAAAATAACTACAAGTACTACCAGAAACTTTTGCAAGTCAAGTAAAGAATTACTGTTTCTCTATCTGTGGTGGGGATCTAAGGTGGCCAAATTAAACTTCTTGACCGAAGTCCCCAGGGCAGTGTGGAATAACAGGCAATCTGTTCTGTGCTCAGTGACCTGCTGAGGCCAAAATCAAGAATCTCATTACTACCATGAAAGGATAAGAGTCTCTGTAAGATAAACAACCGATTACAAATACAATTTGATGCAACTTGGTCTCTAAAATGGAATATGATCCTTAAAGAGCACAATTTCAAAGAAAACAGAAAGTAAATGACAACAAATTCTAAAAGCAATTATGTTGCATGGTTACCTTTAATGTCACAGTAGTAACATCTATAAATTTACAAACAGATTACCTGAGTTCTCCATCCTTGGTTCTGTAGGTGCTTTTATAAAAGCCGTGGAAAGATTCAGAGATATTTGCAGAGTAGTGGATGGTGACCGTGTAGCTGTGCCCGGGCCGCAGCGGCTCAGTGGCAAGGAGCGCCACCTGCTCCAAGGGCAGGTGCTCCAAAACCCGCACCTCTTGTGCGGAGCGGGCGCCCCCGGCCCCAGCCTCGATGGTAGCCTTGGTGATGTGCAAGCGTTTGCTGTGCAGGACAACCGAACTGGTTTGCTGGGTGACTGTAATTTCTATTTTAGCAAACCCGGAAAATGTCAGAGTGGTGAGATTAGGATGGATGAGGAGGTCGTAATGCACTGGGATAACGTGCTTGGGGAGCCTCGTTTTATCCCAAGGAAACTGCATGTTGTTAGCAGCACGCGGGTCAGCGCTCGCAGAGAAGGCAGCGCGCCCGAGGCCTAGCAGCGCTACCATTAGAGGCAAAAGCCGACCTAAAAGCAGCCGAGGAGAGAGCAGCGCTGCCATTTTCGACCGACGGTCAGAGACGATCGCCTCAACAAGAAGGAAGGAGCGAAGTCACCGTCGTGACAAACGCAGCGCCTTTCCCTCGCGCAAGGCAGCCCCGGGGGCGCAGGGCCCCGCCAGCAGCACCGGGCCCGGCGCCGCCACCCCCGCCGGCCCCGCGCGGTACCTGCCCGCCGCCGCCGCCTTCCGCGGAGAGCGAAAGCAAAAGCGAAAGCGCCTCCCGGGGCATGGCGGGCGGGGGAGCGCTGGGGCGGCCCTGCGCGGGGCGGCGACCCTGCGCGGCAGTGCGCGCCCCTGCCGCCATCGCGCCGCGCCAGGCGGGCAGATGCGCGGGGCTGAGGGGAGCCGCGGCCGGGGCGGGCCGGGGCGGGCCGGGGCGGGGCGCGCGCCCGCGGCCGTTGCGACCGTTGGGGCCCCCGGAGGGTGGGGGAGGGGCGAGGTTGTGAGGCGCGGTGCGCGTCGCAGCATGGCAGGCGGCTGGGCGGCAGCGCTGCGGCGGTCGCCCCGGCGCTGCGCTAGGGCTCCGCTGCCGTGAAGGGTTTTTAAGCCTAACTTAGTTAAAGGTATACTTCTTAAAAAACTCGCACTTTTCTCTTTGTCTGTTAGTACAAACCGCGGGCCAAGCTAATTTACAGGCGCTGCTCTGAGACTATTTCAGGCTCACTGTGCGTAGTTATGCTCTATTTGTATGTGTGTTTACTATAGACTGGCCAAACATTTGCTAGAAATACATCATTTATTAAAACCTCCATACCGGAGTGTAATTTCTTTCTTGTAATACAAGATCAAATAAGTAAGCCCTTATGTTTTAGAACCTGATCTCATTGATTCTTTTTTAAAGGCTGTAGCAGTAGTTCAGGAACACAGTGCTTATTACTCTGAAAAGCTTAAAATATTCACTTCTAATATTCCAAAGAAACTTATATGTCTGGTTTTTCCTTAATTTCCTTCTTAACATACAGCATCATTTCTTTCAATTCTTAGATGTTGAACCATCGTAACAAGTAGAGTATTTGAGTAGTTTTTTAACATAATGCATTTGATGGAATACACAACTGGGCAGATAAATAGATGATTTTATGGTTAAAAGGTTCAAAAATAAAAAGTTTACTGCTGGTTTTGTAGCTGTTATGTAATCAGAGATCAGAAAACCTCTTGAACAGCCATTCTTGCTTGTGAAAGACATCAAGGGGAATTCATGCGGTGTGAGTAGAAGGCTAGTGTGCAATCATGGACTGTTGTCTTTATTTACTTGTTTTTCTTGTCCCCACTCTACACAAATTCTTTTGAGTCAAGAAAATGTTTGAGATGTCAGTAAATTTCTCTAGTATTTTATCAGACTTTAAATTTAGAGTGCTGCAGCTGGAACCTGTGCTCTGGTGCCTTTTTGGTCTCAAAAAATTGATGACAAGTGGTGGTAAGTGTTGAATATGCACTGGCTGACTGGGAAGGAACTGGACAGAAAGTGCAAGTGAAGGAGTGAAGTATGTAGTGTTCAATTTATTCTTTCTAATTTAATTCTAGAATGGAAAAGACTTTACAAATGTGAAATAAGGTTTTCCATATAACTATATCAACATTTTTTAACTAAAAAGCCTTCTATGGAAAAGTAATAGTTTGCAGAATAAATTTCTGAAGGATGATGTACTGAACCAGTATCAGTATTCCTCAGTTGCATAATCTATAGCCAACCATTCCTGACTCCAGAAAGTGCCATTTATTTGAACTATTAGGGCAATAACAAAATTCCATAGCATAAAAAGAGAAGATGAGTAGCACAAGATTATTTCCACCTCTTGGATTTTCATGGGGGAAAAAAAAATAAGTGAGCAGATTAAACATAAGTTTAAAACCTCTCGATTTTATATCGAGACTCTTTATGTCAGAACATCCAAGAGAGTATAATGGATGACAGCTCAGCTCAGTTCTTTTTCTTTTTCTTTTTTTTTTTTTTAAAGACCCTCAGTGTCAGTTCTGGGTAGTTTTTAAAAGCAGACTTGTAGCAACTTTATTCTCTTAGCAAAGGGTGTATAACAAATGCCCAAATATGCAAATTCAGTTTCAAAAGTACTTTAAAGTGCAGCATTACATACTACCTTATTTCTTAAATGCTGAAAATGATTCTTAATCTGCATCCACAAGAGGTGGCTCTTTGCATTTGGATTTGGACCAGGCAACTCAAAAGAGACTAGAAATAAAACTATAGTTCTTCTTTCCTCTGATGTAACAAAAGAAACAAAATGGTAGCATACTCCCCAAGTCATGTTTATCTGTTTCTTTTCTTATATTTGAAGTATTACCATTTTGTTGTTTTTTTCTATGAATTTTTACATCACAAAGCTTGTATGTGAGACAGTCATCACAGAATAAATAAATCTAGTTTCCCAAGCAGGGGATACAGTATGTAGTCTATGATTGTTAGGTCTCTTCTAAAGGGTTGAGAATCATCTCAAAGTCCAAGGGTGATGGTCAGTCAAATGCCAAGGGTCAGTGATACATGTGGAATGGCTCAAAGGCTTAGTCCTTTGAGTAAGTATCTGGAGAGTGCTGTAATAAGTAGATTTCAGGAAGGCCTGAATTGAAGCCCTGAAAATAGTTTAGAGTTATGTGGAATTGGAAGTTAAATTATTTATTTAAAATAATTAAATGTAAAAGGGTATCTCAGACATCAAAGTTGGAATATTTTAACATCTGTGTAACTGGGTATAACTTTGTTAACTTGGTTTCATATTATTTGTTTTTGTTAATTGCACATAGCTCAGACTAGTTTTAATTTCTCATTTATTATACTGGAAAACACATTTAAACTAGCAAGGTACTCACGCTTGAAATAGGCTTTTGACAGTCCTGTGCTATATAACTACTGTATAACTGAACTATTTACTGTTTTCTTTTAGTGTTTTTTTCTTGCATAACACATACAACATTTGCAAAGCTATTTCAAAGAGCATTTTCTGCAGTTTTGAGCTGTTTTTATTTGATCATAAGTATATAAAATACATTGACTTACAGGATTCTTTTTTCCTCTAACTGAACTCCATCCTGAGTCTTTCAGATATTAATACTTGTAAGTGATCTGCTTCTTAATGTTTCTTTCCTGAGAACTGATATTAATTCAGAATGGAGAAGGTCCATCTGTTCGCTTATGGCACCCATCCCAAAAGACCAGATCTCTGGAGTTTGACTTTAGTACAGAGTTCAGTTCTTATCCAAGACCTTAGTCTGCAGCAGTAAGATCTTTTTCTGCTGCTGAATTTTATATATTTTAGAGAGTCCTAATAATTTAATTTCCATGACTGCTGAACACACATATTTCTTTTCTGAGTTCAGAACTGAAGGAGCCTCAGCTTTCTCCTATTAATCTTTGGTGACTTTGAAATGAGCATATGGATCATAATGTCAAATTCAGGAGCAAAAAGAAGATGACAACCTACACGGAATTTAAAGAACTTTTCTTGTTCTCCGTTGTTTTTCATAAGCATCTGCTTTCTTAAAATTGTATATATAGCTAGTGTGACTGCAAGCATATCTTTGCATTTGAAGAAAGTATATTATACATTTTAAATGTATACCTAGCTCTATATAAGGGCACTTTCATATTCCATATTGATAACATTTATAGCTGCACATACTTTTGAGTATTGCAATTTTGAAAGTTGAGTATCTCCCCTTAAGAGTGTGATGTATTTAAAAATGTAAGACCAGGTCCTGCACAGTAATATGTGAAAATGCTGTGAACAGGCAGACTGTTCTCAGGTGCACTTACAAAAACAAAGCTAGGCCCCTGTACAGGTTTCTGGATTGTGTTTGGAGAGTTCTTATTTCTTCTATTCTCTTTTTCAGGATAATTTGTCAAAGGCATTCTCTGCTGAAGTTTTTATTTGCAGAAGATACTTCATGAAGTTCTTACTAGCCAAAATGAAATACTAACAAGCACCAGTACCAAAAAAGCAAAATAGTTACAAAAAAGCCCCTACATTTTGTTGGCTGATAGCAATGTTATCACTACCGTATCTTTTGAGTTTGGTTGGAATTAATTATTCTCTTAATGGAGAGAGGAATGTATCTTACTTGGAACCAGCTAAGGCTTCCAGGCTCAATAGTTCCAAGCTGTTATAACCTCCTCATTCATCCCAAGCTGACTTCATCTGTATTCACAGGCACTGTGAAGACTGAAGTTGCTGTAACACAGGAAACCAGAGCTATAGTCTTGCACAGTAAACATTTGGAAATCACTAACGCATTTATTGAACAGGAAAATGGAAAGAGACAAGCAGATATTAAACAGCTAGAAGTTTTAGAATATCCTCCTCACGAGCAAGTTGCCTTTCTGACTACTGAACCTCTTCAGGTGAATAAGAACTATTTCATTTTGATTAACTATATTGCCAATTTTTCAAATGGCTTCTATGGGTTCTATAAAAGTACCTACAAAACCGGGATGGTCAAACAAGGTAAACAGAGAGTATAGAAGTTTTCATGCAAGATTTCTTACATTAATATTTGCCTCTGAAAGCTCTTAAAACTGCAAAGGTTAGTGTTCTCATGATACAATATTTTATTTTCCTGTCTTTTCCCAAGTTGCTTCCAGTAGTATAGCAGTAGAGTTAACAGTTATTCTGCAGCCTACCTGTACAATCATAAAGCTGTACTTGTTGACTTGTGTAACACAGAAACAGCTTTACCAGCACTTTCTTGAAAATCTTGTTTTTAAAACCATTAGTAAAAATACTATTTTTTTATTTTTCATTGATTGCCTAAAATACTGTAAAATACTGTAACAGTACAAAACAATTACTATGTCTAAATAGAAACTGATATTTATTTACATGTGATTCATAAATGTTCATATATTACAAATGATTGTATAATGATCTGTTATATCAAAACATGCATTATCTAAATATGGTTGAATTTATGATTTATAATTATAGGTAGATTATCAATATAAGTATTCAGAGAGAAAAAGAGAGACAGAGAGAGACCAGTAGAACTAGTTCTTAAGTTGTGTGCAGCTGATTCACTTTTCACACAAAATCTTGCTCCCTGATCTCAATGGCAATTTCTATTGCTATTATTTAGAACATAAATACTAATTTTGTTCATTTAGTTGTTGTACAAAATGTGAAATTTTACTTGCCAGTCAAGAATTGTTGAAAATTCATAAAAATGAGCTCTTCTCAATCGTCGTTTTACTTTTTTATCCTTCATAAATGAGCCTGTAAACATTACAGTTCAAGAATTTTTCTTAAGAGCCTGTGTGGCTAGCTAGGCATTACCTCTCTGTCAGAGTTTAAAAGTGATTACGTAAGTGTTTCAAAAAAGATTTAATTATAGCTGTTGCACTTTCATTTTCTTAAGGACTTTCTTTATCCTTTTTCTGATAATTCGTTTTTCCTCTGAATCTTTCTTTCCCTATCTCACAGTTTCTTCCGCACAGCTTCACTCTGGATGTGCTCGTCTTTCGCTTCTTTTCTTTCCAAGTACTTTTGTTTCCTTTTAGGCAGTTCTATCTGAGCTAAGCATGTACTCATTCAAAACTAAAACTCATTTAAAATAGCATGATATTTTCTTTAATCTCATAATTTATTTAATGATTTTATGAAATCCCTTTTACTGCTTCCCTTTCATCATTTCCCTTGCCTTTCTGGAAGATGAACTCCCCATTCCTCCATGTTTGTAGCACAGTATGGCACCAATGTGGTTATTAATATGATCAGATTGTATGTTACTTTATTAAACAAAAGCTGCTTCAGTAGCAACAGAGCATGTGTTTGGGTACACATACTACTCAAGTTGAAACATCAAACTGAGGAATCTGGCATCCCTCTGCAGTCAGTGAAGAGGGAATATCTTAAAAGAATGATTCAAAAGGCTACATAAAACATGATTTAAATCATTCTGTGAAGGAGACCAAGTATCTCCTTCAGGTATGAAGGGACCCAGCTGCATAACTCAGTGAGATGCCTATTGTTGAGTGATAGATTTTCTGGCTACAGTATTGCTCCATGTGTGTCACCACTTTAGCCATTTTTGAAACTGGCTCAGGAATAAAAATATCATGACTTGGACTGCCTTTTAGCTAATTCTGATAGGAATGTGCTTATAAATGCTTTGAAATGCTTCATCAATGCATAGCAGTTTAGGTTTCCTCTATCCAAGCAGCTTTTTTTAATAGTCTTTAAATTTGATGATGATTATGTAATGGTTTGTCAGCTTGCTGTGGCAAATTAAAAAATACTTCATAAAAAAAGTGCATGCTTTCTATGTTATTCTAGATTGCTGGCTTTTACTCATTTTGAACCAACTTTGGCCCGGATGGCATTCCCATGTTTTGATGAGCCATCCTTTAAAGCCAATTATACAATAAAGGTTCAGAGAGAAGAGCAGTATATTGCAATATCTAATACGCCAAAGGTGATTTGGGGGGGGTTTAATCTCAAAACCTTTAATTTCTTTCCATACCTTCTTAATGAACCAGGTAGAGTAGGGTATATAGCTGTACTGTATCAAACAAAGGGTTGTTTTATGCCTGGCTTTTACACTTCGCAATATTCTAAATATTAGAAAGCGCTTAGTACATTATAATGGATGAGAGGTAATTTTGGTAGAAATGACTGAAACTATTCTTCACATAAATTCTTCAGCAATTCTTCAGTAGCATGAAGAATTCTCTGCTGAAGTATATTGGAGGTAGTGTTCTGGGTTTTTTTGTTTGCTTTTTTGTTTTAACCTTTAGAAACATCTGTAGTCATATATGCAAAGATAATCTCATGACCTGTGTTATTTAGTAGTCTGGCCATAATGATCCCTTCTCACATTAAACTCTAAGTGTGTAACATACACTTACAGAATAGTTGACTGTTAGCAATGGATAGGATTTCTCTTTTTCTCCTCTACACAGTGCAGAAATACCTAACGATCCTCTTCTGAATAACAGGAACTTTATACAGTTACAGGTTACAGAATAAAGATCTAATGATTCAACTTGTCGAATCATGTTGAATTTTGTCTGTATTTGGCTTTTAACAAAAACAAACAAAAAAAGAGAGTGAATGAAATCATGTACCAGTTCCTGTCTTCCAAAGTTCACCTTGTGTTTGTTGTCTTGTTCATGCTAATACTGTATTAAGCACTGTTCTAGTAAAAAGATGACGTATTTTTAAAAAGTTAAATATTTTATTTAGAAGAAAAAACAAGTATAATATGTATCATTGTTTTCCTAGGTAAAGACTTCGAAACTAGGCAGCAATCTGAAGATCATCTTACAGAAATGTAAAAATGAGTACCTGTTTGGTAGCATTCATAATTAGCGATTCGCAGTCAGTCAGTGGTACAAATTCATCAGGAATTATGGTAGGTTTAAAGATGATTGACACTTATTTATAAATCTTTCAGGATAAATCAGATGTGAAATTGTACATATTCTATATATTGACTTCAGTCAACATCTTTAGGCTTCTGTATTTGTTCTGTAATAGTTTCCAAAATACTGGTTATTTTAAGCCAAAACAATATTACTAAAGTAAATCAGAAATATCCCCATTGAAATCAATACTGTTACACACTGGTGTAGACACAGCCCAAAAAATATAGTTTAAAAATTGTGAAGTGAGTAAATCTGCTATATACTGTTGCAGTATAGCATTATTATGCAATTCTAAGTTTAAAATAGATGGGAAGAACAGCTCTGAGTGTATACAGGGACTACCATTTAGGGAGAAGTGCTGTAGACTTTTCTAAGGGTGAAACCAGTAAGCTACTTTGAAATGCCTGTACCGTTGATACAAATTGTTGGAGAGTGTCTTCTCTGCTTCATAATTTTGTAACCACAAAATTTGTAAATTTGTAACTATAATCAGCTAGATGTCAGTTACCATGCTCTTCATTAAATTCCATCAGCCTGTTTCATTAACAACTGAGAGATTAAATGATAATCTTGGTATCAGAACAACTTATTGTAAACTGTTGTCAAGGAACATTTTCAGCTGTAGCAGAAGAAAGTAATTTCCTTCCTCCTTGTCCAGAGAGAGATAGAGTATCCTGGCTACAAAGGAAAAGGTGAATTGGAAAGAATCAAGAATGTGAGAGGAAAGGAGATCACTAGATAAAAATCTAAAGAAATATAACTCTCACTTTTGATGTATGATGTATGTATTTTGATATATCATGATGTATTAAAAGGGATATTTCTAAGACTCTGAAAAGGATGAGAGGGATCTTGGATCAGAAAATGCATACATATTCAGTTGATAAATTGTCCATTTTTCCCTCCTCATTACTCTATCTGGACAATACAGAAGGCTAAAATTTAACCACACTATTACTATATATGTGTCTATCATACTTTGTACTCAGATGAAAGAGGCTTTAAAATGCAGACCTTCTGTGCATAACACCTTTCCAAAGTAATCAGTTTCTTTGGTGAAAAATCTGAAGTCAAACCTGTGGTTAGAAATGCAGGAGATCAGGAGGTTGAATAGGTTCTTGCCTGCGTTACTGAAGATGGAGAGTGCAAGTAGGGATGAACAGGCATGTTCTTATTTTATAGTTATGTTCTTACTACTTTGTGAGATGTGGAGACACTTTTCATCTGTCTAGAAGAAGATTATGTGATTCTGCCTATGTTAAAATAGATGAAAAGCATCTTGACAACTTTTACAGTGCTGTTTTTGAGCCCCTTTTGAAGCTGTTTATCTAACAGGTGTCTGTATGTGCCAATCCAGGGAAGCTGACTCAAACCCACTATGCACTGGAAGTTGCTATCAAGATACTAGAATTCTATGAACAGTATTTTGGTATCCCTTACCCACTTCCAAAACAGGATAAAGAGTTGAAAATAGTTTGATAACTATACCTGATATGAAATGCAGGAGATTATGCAAGATAGAGTATATTGAAACCATTATTGCTACTTTTTATTTATGTAGTATCTAGAATAAATTCATTACTAAAAGCATGAAGATGAAATTTCTGAGTCATAGTGAACTTTCTGTCTAAAAAGACAAAACAGAGAAGGAAGATGAGGTAAGTGATGAAATAAAATATATAATTTATATTCTCTTCCACAATTGTTTTTTAATTCTTTTTTGTTGTTGTTACAGAGGGTCTGTGCTCTGCAGTCTAATGTGGTCTGTGTTAGAAGTTGAATAAAGAACAAATAACATCCTTAAGCAATAAGTTACCATAGGGATTCTTTAAAAAATTTGTCAATCAAGGCCTATGAGAGGTTGATGAATCCATTAAGAATTTGACAAATAAATGTGTTAGAGGTTGGAGATACCGTGCTTTTGGATCTGTTAGTTTCTCTGAGAAACAAGTGCTTCTTTTGACATAACTCCTGCTTGTTTGTAATATACAATACTGTACAACGCAGGAAGACATTTTGCTTTTCATCATTTTTGATGGAAAGTTCACAGTTACAAGGTAATCCCTCCTTCTGTGAAAATCTGTTCCTTGAGGTTATTGAAAGTTACTAGATTGATTAAACATACTTGTCAGAGAAATTATTTATGCATGTGATTGTTTTACTCAGTTCTTATCCATAGTGCGCCTGAACCAGCTCCATCCCTGTTACTAGATTCACACTGAATCCAAGAGGCACTGAGTCAGGCCATTAGTGAGGACATATTTATTCAGTTGTTTGCTAGAGCTAAGCAATGATGCTGGAGTTCTACATATCAAAGTAGGTATGTTTTTCTTCTAGATCTTGTTGCTGTTCCCGATTTTCAATCAGGAGCTATGGAAAGCTGGGGCCTGACTACCTTCAGAGAGACTTCTCTGCTTTATGAGCCAGAGACATCTTCAGCTTCTGACAAACTTTGGGGGACCATGGTGATAGGACATGAACTGACTCATCAGGTTGTCCAGTTTTGATAATTTATCATACGTGTTCATGAGGATCTGGCATTGATAACAAAAAACACTGGTTTTGTTTTGAATAATAATGTCTATATTCATTGGCTCACAGTAGTTATATAACTATAGATCATCTGTCTTCCTGGATCATAAGGTACAGTAAGGAGATGAATCCAGTCTTTTCCCATATTGGCTCAGCATACTCCTAGGAATCATAGCCTTCTTCCACCACAGTAGAAAACACAAAGCATGTATGTCCGTGAAGAACTCATCTATGAAGTACTTGTTACTTATGAGTAGTGATCAAGTGAAGCTAACTATAAATTAGGAACTTAATACCACAATTGAGGAAGTTTGACAGCTAGTGACAACTTATCAAAAATCACACTGAAACTAATAAGAGTTTTCTGTTATTTGTAAATTAGTGTTATTTTAAATTTCTAATTAGTCTAGCTGGAAGTATATCTATTAGCTATCATAACTAATAACTATAGTTCTAAGCTGTACTGTGATAGCTAATTTAGATAAATAAACTATTTCAGACAGAACTATAAATGAGCATGAAAATAGATATCTATCTTACTAGCTACTTCTTGAAAATAGTCACAACAGCATACCCCAAACTTTTGGCAAAACTCTCTCAGTCTGCTCCGGATGATAGTCCCACTGACCCTAAAAGCATGGTTTAGATTGGTGAATAACATAGTGCAGGTTTACCAGCCCTATTCTAGATGCAGCCTAGCAGCCTAATGCTTTTCCATTTGGGCGCAAGGTTGGGCTCACTGTAGTAGACTCAGCTAGAATTGTTCTTTTGGTCCTTTTGAGTCTGGGGTTTGTGAAGACAGAAATGATTTGAGAGCTTTTTGTCGTCCAGCACAGGTATTTCCTGTATCATGCATCATTTTTAAAATTTCAGGTGGTCTTCTAGTGGCTTTCTGAATATTTTACTGTACCCAGGATAGTATCCTGCTGCAGAGGGGGAGAAGCCAGGGCTAAGACTGATGTGGTAATATGCTATGTAAGAGTGAGTTTTGAACAGATTTGTTCAAAGTTTTCCTGCCTTGTTTGACAGAGAAGAATTTTCCATTCTTGACTGGATTTTGTCTTTTGAATATTGGTTACATGAAGTATTTTTTTATTTTCTTGGCAGAAACTCATTGTTCTTCATGCACGCCCACAGGTACACACACGTGCACACACACAGTTTATTTTTAAATTCTTAGGATATTCTTTAGCTGCTGCTGAATATGTACGTTAATCTGTTTTAGTGGTTTGGTAATCTGGTCACCATGGAATGGTGGAATGACATCTGGCTGAATGGAGGGTTTGCAAGATACATGGAATCCATATCTGTTGATGCTACTTATCCTGAGTTGCAAGTGGTCAGTATGACAGATTAAAATCTGTTGAATTTTGTAGCTCAAGATGCTTTTCTTGAACTAATCTGTAAACACTGCTTTTGAAAATTTTCTCAGAATGATTATTTGTTAGATACCTGCTTTGCAGCAATGGGAAGAGATGCTGTGAACTCATCACATCCAGTATCTTCAAGGTCAGAAAACCCAACACAGATTAAGGAAATGTTTGATACTGTTTCTTATGACAAGGTGAGTTTTTTCAGTTTCTGGCCATTTTTTGACTACTAGAAATGACAGCAATGACACTGGCTTAGGTACAGACAATGCGAAAGAGAAATTTGACATGGAAATATTGTTTAAGAAGTTGGAATTAAAATAAATCAAAATAGATTTCCAATTGGAGATGTTAAACATTCACAATTTACACTGTCACATTGACAAGCACCATTCAGGATCACTGAAGGAAAAAAAAGATGCTAGTGGATATAGAATTTCCATACTTACTCTAAAACACTGTAATTAAATCCTCTTATACAGTAGTCAAAATAACTAGAGTTCTTCAATTGTTTAATCTTACTCTGTATAATAGAAATAGAAAAGATGCTTCTGTAAGGAGGAGGAGACTTGAAGTTTTGATTTCAGATATTCTAAAAATTATCTTCTTGTTTCAGATTCTCTCATTCAGTCTGCGTTCATCTTCTTACCCATAATGTTATGATATGCACCAGCAAATTATCCTGAATAGTTTTAATCTATGTGTTAAGAAAACTAAAAAAATTAGCTAGTTGTAAAATGGTTCTGTATCTTACTGAACTTATGGCTAAGTAAGTACCTTGCTAAACCTATTTGGCTATATAGCTGAAGTCTTTCTGCATTTAGAAGGAACATTATTTTTTACTGGTCTAATGATATATATCTGTAAATGTGAAGAAAAAAATTACCATAAAATGCTTTTCAACTTAGATCTGCTGCTGCATACAGAAAAATGATCATGCTTTTTTATATTCAATGAGGTTTTTTTGTAGCCAGAAGTTTCATGTTGCTTGATCAGTTCTGTACTATATCCTTAGCCTGTTTCTATCCTCTGCTAGTCCTTGGATTAGGCAAAGCTATTGCTAAAACCAGTTTGTTCCTGCACGAGTCAGTATGGTGTCTCTTGGATGTCCTTGCAACCACAGAGAACTTCACACAGAACTTCAATTTCTGAGTTTCATCATGAGTACTTTTGATGTGAAACAAACAATGAGATGAGATAATGACTTGATCTCAGTTCCCAATTATTCAACATTTGAATGGTTGTAACAATTCTCCATTTATTTTAGTAATTTTGTATTGTTCTCCAGTGTAGCTGTAGCTGTTTCAGAGACACTGGAATTTATGTGCTCATCTGGTTGTGTTCAATCTGTGTGTGTAGGGGGCTTGTATTCTACATATGCTTAGGAACTTCCTGACTGAGGAGGTGTTTTGAATTGGAATAATTCATTACTTAAAGAAACACAGCTATAAAAATGCAAAGAACAAGGACCTCTGGGACAGCTTGGCTAATGTAAGTTCCCTTCTGCTATTTTAATTCATACATCTCACAGTAGTAAATATGAATTTGGGAATAAACGCATTTTCTAAGCAGACAACAAGCCGAAAGCCTGTGCAGTTTAAATCCCGTGGAAGTTTTGTTTTGAGAATGTAGGTGATACACAAATTCTGTTCTTGAAAGCAGATTTCACCTCTCATCTTTGTTGCAATTTGTGTCAACATACAGCTGGTCAGAAGGCTGTCATTGTAAACAGATGTACTTTGAATGTTTTCCTCGGTGTCTCTGAAAGATGTAAAATGATTAAAAGTTTGAGAGGTGTGTTGGGTTGGCCATTGGACAGGAGAGAGTTCCAGAAAGGAATGTCACATTTATTGTGACAAATTCCTTCTGAGGTCAGCACCTTGCAGGATCTGGCTGCAAGTGTGAAGCTGAGTCAACAAGTAGATCCTCTCTATTTTGTATTTGACAATAGGAATTGAAGTATTAAGAGCAAAAACTTATGGTAGTAATCTCAATACAAATTCTAGTTCAGTGGGAACCCTTATGGTACACCAGACATCTAATGATTCCCATTTTGGGAAAATAGCAATTGATGCAAGTGTTTGTTGTGGTACTGTTCATGTTTTGAATTTATTATATCATTTAGTTAGAAAAAAACATCAAACAAAACATGGGGTGAAAAGAAGGAAGACACCATAGTCTATCTCTATAGTAAAAAGCTACAAATAACTCGAGGATAATAAGCTAGTTTGCTGCAGTGAAGGTCGTGTAGGTCCTTCATGGATAACAGAAAGACACTGAGCCACATTGAGTTAATCAAAGCTAATATAGTGACACTCATTTTAGCTCATTTGATGTATCTGGAGCATCTTGAGTGCATCTCCACTGGCTTAACTGAAGTTTTAATAGTAGCTGCCCAGATTTGCTGGACTACATATATGATAATGTGAACCTATTTGTTTTCACAAAAAGGTGGGCACCTTTACAGAGAAAGCCTTTTTTTTTTTTTTTCATAGCTTAATCAGTAAGCGGAAATCCGTCAACATATTAAGTTCATAGACAAAGTAATACAATAATAATGTGTCATATTTTGTATATCTAAAGTTTAGAGGGAAGTATTCACTGTTTGATCCTGACACCAGACAATAACATCCATGTCATTAAAGTAAATTCAGACTTTAAAATCTGACTTCTCATAGCTATGCTTATATCTATAGCTGATAATATATCTAATTATAATTATCAAGACAATGACTAAGTAGAATAAAATAAGAAACAAAAGCTGAGTAAATAGCAAAGCATGACAAGGCTTTGTTTTCTATGGGCTATATTTAAAAGAATAACAAACTAAAAGAATAAAAAATCTTATTGTGTCCTCAAAATCTGTAAAATCTGCAAGGATTATGCCAAAGATTAAGTTCAGTTCTAAGCAATTCTATGAAATTTGGATTATTAGCACTGTTAATCTTATTAAGAAACCAGATTCATAAAAAACTATGTTGGATTTGGTGTGCAATTAAAGTCTGTCTAAGGAATTTCAAAATAGAAATCAGAACACCCAAAACTTAAATTGCTCAAGAAAAAGCAGAGAAATCAGGGAAAAGCAGAGGCAGTTGTGAAGGCAAGTGTGAGAAGAGTGGGACCAAGGTTAAACGGTAATTTGTTGATGACAGGCTTGAATGCTGAGTGTAGAAGAGTAGATTTTTGAACATGACTGTTAATGATCAGAGAAAGGAATACTTCATATTTTTCAGGGACACTTTCAGCAGAAGGATTTGAAAATGAGCTATGGACATAAGTAAGGGCATTAGTGCATTTATTCAGTGATACTTCAAGGGCTCATAACAGGTTGCAGTGTTTCTTGTACTCAGGAATGGTTAACACTAATAATAGGAAATTAAGAAAATAGTAAAAGGTATTTTCAATATGACTTATTGATCCTGCATTTTACAGACTTGTTCTGAAGAGGATTTTACTTATGGTAAATACTGTTACAGAAAAAGTCAGGCTACTCAACATGTGGTGAATGCATGGATTTCTTTAATTTTATTCAATTTCTGATAAAAATAATAGGTTGTTGCAATTCTTCTCAGTATAAGCATGATTGTTGATATAAATTGAGTAGATACTTCATACTGTATGTCTCATTGAAATGATAACTGTACTGTCTTAGCAGGATGGAGTAAAATTACGAATTGCTCTACATCTGTGTCTATATGAAAATGATACCTCTGTCTCCAGTTGCCATATCTGTTGGGAAAATATTCGATAAAAAACCAAACTTTGTATACTTGTTCTGCATGAAAAAAGATGCTCAGAGAAGAATACAGATGAGATTTCAAAAAGCCAGTGAAGTCCACTAGTTAATTTAAGACTTCACTGAACTCTTCTGTGAAATATCTTTGACTCATAAGACTATAGCCATGAAAAAACATTGGCAGCTAGGGTTAACTGTAGATTTTAACACACCCTCACAGATTACCAGTGCCGTCCCAGTCTGGAACTTCAGAACCATTTGAAAGAAACTGTCAGATTAGAACAAAAATACACATATTTATGTACATTTCTGAAACCTCAAACTGCCTTAATTATTTCGCTAATGGTAACACACTGTTATCAGCAAAAGAAAATAGATTTAATTTAATTGCTGCCTGCCTTTGTGCATGAGCAAAGAAAAGTCACAAATTTAACCTTTCTCTCTTTCCTCTGTTTTTCCTTGGGACCAGAATTATATGCATTTTGTTCCCAAAGTAATAGCAAAAACTATGGTTTTAGAACTTCCAATAGCATTTTTGTTGTTACAAAGTATATAGATCAGACTTCAGCCAAGGATGTGCTTGGTAAGCCATTTAAGTTCAATTTAACTACAAAGGCATTACCTTTTAGGATTCATGTGGGCCTCAAAGGGGCAACCTGCTGTTGTGGCTGTGGGCCTACCAACCTTCATGTACCAAAGGCAATGACTGCTGAATTTTTAGCGTCTGTTTTGAAAGTGTGCTTGTTATGCTCTGACTTCTTTGTTTTGCTGCTTTGGTTAATTAAGCTTGCTTGCTTTAGTGTGCTGCAAAGCAGAAAGCATTTATAAGAATCTTTTCTAACAGCTGCTCCACTGTTAAGGATATAGTTTGGGTATGATTAGAATATGTTAATCTGGATGTGATTCAATAGTTCCTACAGCAAAAATCTTGGTAGGTCCAGCTAGTCTCACAGGCTGGACCAGCTCTGCAGCCAAGCATCTGTAGAGCTCCCCAAGCGAAAGTCCAAGGGGAAAAGCTGAAGTGAGGGTGTCATGCCATGAATTCAAAGAGACCTTGTTAGGCATGGCAGAGCAGGGCAATGCTACTTTATCTTGCAAATATGTTACAAATAAGCTTTGTTGATGAGAGGCCCTCAGCCTTTTCAGAAAATCTGCAGTTCACCTTTGTCTTTTGTTTTAATTAGGAGAGACTTTTAACTGTGGTGCAGAAGATGACGCCAATTCACTTCTTACTGCAATGCATTCATATTAATGATTTTTTGTTTTCCTAGCTTGCTAGTGTAACAGAGGATAATCAGTTTTCATGCATTACTCTCACTATGTTTACTTAAGTATTTCAGGGTTTTTCTTTAGATACTGTGGAAATGACTAAAATTTTACAGCAAATGAGTACATTCTTTCTGATTGCTAACACTGTCTGATAACATCATCTGAAAAGAGACAGGAAATACTGAGTTTAAAAAAAATGTTTGTTTTGTTTTGCATTGTTCTAAGTATGACTATTACCTCAGTGAACACTTTAATGTTGCCAACATAATGGATACCTGGACTATTCAGAAAGGACTTCCATTGATTATTGTTGAACAAAATTGGAAGAGAATCAAAATAAGACAAGAACGCTTTCTTAAAGGCATTTTCCCAGATGATCCTCAGTGGTCCTCAATGCAAACTGGGTAAATGCAGGGACTTTATCATGGTATTAATGAAAAGTATCTCAAATGTATAAAAACCTATTGACATTTCTCATCTTGTTTCTTTCTATTTCTTAGGTTCCTGTGGTATGTTCCTTTGACATACATTACAAGTCATTCCAAAAATATTGGAAGACATTTAATGAAGAATCGTTCAGGTTACCGACTAATTTATTCTGTTACCTGCTACCATGTGCTGCCCTCTTATTATTGCTTCTGCTTATTGGATTTGGGAAAAATATCTGATTTTTCCATTCAGTGACTAAGCCAGGAAAGTAACACTTGTTCTGAGTAACCTAAAAATGAAAAAGCTTTTTTTTTTTTTTTTTTTTTTTTTTCTTACCAGAACAAACATGGTCAAATGAGAAAATTCATTTGGGTTTGTTTCCTTTTAAAATCCTGAAGATTAAATTTAGCTCAAGTAAATTGAGTCACACTGAAATTGTTTGGCTTTCACTGTTAGGCAAATAAACTTTGTTTAAAAAAAGTGCTCAGTTCCACTGCATGTAATGCAGTCTTTATAGTTTTCATTTAGACTACAGCCACCAGCAATACCACATCGCAAACAATATTACAAGGAATTATACAGCACTGTCATAGATAGAAGACTTAAAATCTTTGTCTTCCCCATTGTCAGCTGGAAATTATTGTGGATTGCTTCGGAAATTCCATACAGTTCTTTTTTAGATACCATTCTAGAACAGATAAAATTCTAGACATTTTCCTGTTTCAAAAGTTGTTTCTCACTAGTCAAACAATTCTAAACTGCTTAAACTGGGTTAAAAATTTAAAAATATCCATGTACACAAGTACAAATACAATACTATAACTGGTGAGCATTCTTATATTCTATATTATGAGAACTTAGTCAAGCTTTTTTCATGTTGTCCTTACTGGTGTAGAAAATTTTCCATAAGGATGGGGACTTGCTGGCAAGCAAAATCCTTGATACTGTGGCTTTGAAAGCCTGTAAAGAGGACTTGGAGGACAAAACCCCTGTAGGTTCTGACAAGGTTATCTTGCGCTGTAGTTTATCCATGTTGAGGTCATGTTCTGTTGTCTGTACCAAAACCAAGGTACTTCCTGGTGTGACAACATAAAAAATTTGGGTACAGCAAAATTTTCAGAAGAGTGGTCCTAATGACTACTTTTCAAGGGGAAGTTTTGCTTGTGAATGGCTCTGCTACTGCAGTGACTTACTTGCATCATCACCAAAGACATGTTAGTTTAAATTAAAGTGTGAGATGTTGTATTAGCTTGGCCTGTACAAGGTTAAAAAGTCCCCTCCTTTGTGCCAAAATTGGTTCTGTGAATAGGTAAAGATGATAATGAACCAGATAAGTAAAATATTTCCTGCTACTGCCCTTTCTTAATCAACGTGAACCTATTTTTTTTTTGTCTGGCTACTTTAAAAAATGACTTTAATATTAAAAAGCTTAACTCTGTACGTAAATGTGCATGCATGTGTGTCTTTTCAAGAGACTAGTTTAATTGCTACTAATTAAAAGGACTTTAAAAGCAATGCCTTGCGATCTTCCTGTACATTTCAGATCACTTTTTTGAAGTTTAAATGCCCTGATGCATATTGGGAAATACCACTAGTATGTTTGTTTAATTGTTTTTAAAATGATTTTCCGGCTCCTAGATACCATAGAATTGGAGGAAGATATCAGCTGGGTGAAATTCAATGTGGATATGAATGGTTATTACATTGTACACTATGAGGAAAATGGATGGGACATTATTAAACTATTGAACAAGAATCACACCCTCTTCAGCTACAAAGACAGAGCAAGTCTGATCCATAATGCTTTTCAGTTGGTCAGGTAATACTGGTTCTTTAAAAAGAAAGCAAGAAGTTTGTTGGCCCCCCAGATGCCTCCCATGATCTCAGAGTGTCCAAAGTCTTAAGAATCTTAGGTCCTAGAAGCAGACTTTCTTGAGGATAGCTGCCTTTTCTCTAACCAATATTATTCATCCTCTGTTTTTTGAAAACTATTGTGAATATTAAATCTTCCTTTTGAATTCAAGACCCAGATGTACAGGTTGCTGATGCACCTATACATTTCTTCGTTTCTTTCACATGAGATCTGTGTAGAGGACAGGATGATGAATACACAAGGAGGCTCCCCTCCCATGTGTGTACCTCCCAGGATATTTTTATCTTAGATAATAAACATTAAGGACCTCAGGGCCATCCCCCTACCCTCTTGCCATGTGTGATTAGAAAGACACTAACTCCCTTTAAATTATCTCTTAGTGCAGGGAGACTATCGCTTGACAGAGCTCTGGATCTAACACGGTATCTCCAGCATGAGACAAGTAATATAGTACTTCTGAAAGGCCTGGGCTGTCTGGAAGTGATCTGTCGCATGATGGAGAGACTAAGTATTTCTGATGTTGCAGAAAGTCTAAAAGTTCATATCTGAGCCCTGAAATGTGTAACATTTTATACTTTTATTTGCTTGCTTGTATATTTACTCATTAATGAAATCTGCATTTCTTTTACTGATGCTTTGTAGTGACAGATAGTATGTTCTCTGCACTTCAGAGAATGTGTTATCCATAGTAAATCCAACAATGTACATATAAAATGCTGCCCTTTGAGTTCAGTTACCAATTCTACTAGAAATCCTAAATAGTCTTAGTACAGCAAAAGTCATTACTTATAAACGAACACTACCATGTTCTTTCTGCAGGGGTACATTTTGCAGTATTTTAAACCAGTGATTGACAAGCAGGCCTGGAGTGATGAGGGCTCTGTTTCTGAAAGAATGCTTTGTTCTGATCTTCTAGAGCGTGCGTGTGACCTGCAATATCTTCCTTGTATCCAGAAGGCAAATCGGCTTTTCAGCAGGTGGATGGAAATGGGGCAAATATAAGGTACATACTTTTTTTCTATCTTATAGTCTCTTTTTGCTTAAGTTTCTTTTATTCTACCCTGAGATTTGATTTTTACAACATGGACTTTAGAAGAAAAGCAGTTTCCCGTAAAGTGTATGGAAATGCTTTCATTACCTGAAATAAAGCAGCATCAGAAAACCATGTATTCTAGTGTGTGTATTAAAGCGTAAATTTACTCAGTGTAGTTCCCTGTCCCTTGAGGTTTTCCTTCTCATGTGAGGTGCCCACATAAACATTTTGGAATCTCTGCCACATGAGCTAACAGAGCATGGTTTCTTAGCTCAGGCACCAGATACAAGCTCTTATTTTTAGATCTAGAATTTCTAGATCTTTTTCTCCATTGCCGAAAACCCATGAAGAGGTGTTACGTTATAGCAATGTAAATAAACATATTTTAGTTGTTCCCTCCTACTTCGTTCTTTTGATTACCTGTGTACTTATGTTATTCTTCATCTTGCATATTGTCCTAGTAAAGAGATGGAGTGTTACTCAGTCAATCAAAAATCCTTTGCTGAAATACTACTTATCTACAAAGAATACACAAAGTCTGGTATCTGGACTATAGGAAAAATATAACAGGAGGCAGTGATTTTTATCACCATTCCAAACAATGGCATGAAACAGTATGTTGATCACTACTTTACTGTGAAGATACTTAATTGTTCCTGCTAAATGGTACTGCCATCCTTTTAAATGGTAGATAATATTTATACTTCTTCCAGTTTCAACAAGACTTAACCTAATCTCTCAGACTGATTCCGGTGTGCTTCATTGTGTGAAAAGTTTTTCATAAACATAGAAGGATCAGTATACCCTGAAAAATTGCCCAGAATGAGGATACAGTGCTGCACTGGGATGGGAAACTCTTGCATCTACATACTTTTGACAATTTCAAATGAACTCCATAGAAGAGGAGTATCTGTGGCCCACTGCAAAATCAGGACTTGCTGCTTCTGTGTGGTTTGTTTCTTTTCCCTATTATTTCTGAACATGTGTGACAGATGTTTGGAAGTCTTCTTTAATCCTTAATCTATATCTTACCAATTTCTGTCATCTATCAAAAGGAAAAGCAAAGACATAGTAAGGTTCATATGCATCAACAGATGTATTATGCATTCCTTTCCACATCTATTGAAATTTTATTACTGCTTTATTTGTGTTACATGTATTGGGGAGTTATAACTGAGTCCAAATTGGGCAGAGACATAATTTCTGCAGGATCAGGGTCGTTCATTGTATAATTTCAGGGCAGAAATGCAAATCTGTAAAGTACCTCTTTATCATGCTAGATTAATAGCAAGACTATTTTAAAACTAGAACATCAATCATATTTAATTTTAAAATGAGGGAAATTTCTGTACATTACAATGAATTATTACTGTGGAAAGATTTACTCCCTTGTATTTAACATTTTTTCCACTGCTTTTTAGCCATAAAAAATACTAGATTACAACTCCAAATGAAACTTTCTTTCTTTCTTTCCTGCTTAGTAACATTCCCTCTGATGTCCTTGGAACAGTCTACTCTGTTGGAACCAAAACAGCTACCGGCTGGAATTTTCTTTTGGGTGGATATAAAGTGTCCATATCTAGTGCTGAACAGAGAAAGAGCTACTCAGCTCTGGCAAGCAGTAAAGATGTTAGTAAATTAACAAGGTAGGAACCATTCCATACAAATTATTTACTTCCAAATTACACGTGCTCCATGCACTACATCTTACTAATCTCACTGACTTAATTCCAGTGGATCTAACGTGATCTTTGTTCTTATCTGACACACTTTTTGGGTGAATACAGCTTGACTGTTGAGTATGAAACAAAAAGTTTTGACACATTGAATTTCTTTAAAGGATAATGATGTTGTTCCCTAGTTGGGTTCTTCAAAATGTTTTTTAAAAAAATGTTGCATTTATTTGTATTTTCACTCCCAGGCTTTCATCATTATAATTTGAAAGTTTAAGAAATAAAAGGAGAGAGGGAATAGGTTTGGTGAGTCAGTTTCCATTACCTTATTCTGCTACAGAAAAATGGTTCAAAATCAATGTTAGTTTAAGGAAAGCCAGTATACCACTGCACTTAGGCCTTGAAATATCTTACTGTGCTTAGTATGCAACTGAAGAAGATAGGCGTTAGATATAAATACGTTCTGTATGTGCAAGTAATCAGTAAGTACTTCATTTTTGTACCTTGGCTGAGAGCACAACAGAGGCCTGATCTTTGAGGTTTTTAAATGTATTCCCAAATGTAATTCTACAGTCTGGCCTTTTCTTACTTTTATAATGTATTTTGATGCTATAGGTTGCTTAAACTTGGAATAGAAGGAGATGTAATCAGGATTGAAGACTTGCCTTCAGTTATCTATTCAGTCAACACAAATCCAGCTGGACAACTCTTTGCATGGAACTTTGTAAAGAAAAATTGGAGCAAGCTACTGGAAAAGTTAGTATTTCTATGGAGGGGGCAGAAGGCTACTTGTGTTCACCTTATAAGCAACATAATCAAGACAAGGGTCTGAAACTCAAGAATGATAGGCATTTGCCTAGAGAAGCATCTTACTCCTTTGTGCCTCAGATTTCCATTCTGAAAAGAGAAGGTAATACTCAGCCATCCCTGCCTAATGATGGCTCAAATATTTACATCACAGTGAAACAGAGTGCTGACTATGGCATTGTTGTTAAAGTAGCACTGGCACTGGCAAATATTTCCCTTTTAAAATTTTCTTAACAGAAGCCTATTGCTTTTTTTTTTCTTTTTTTCAATAATGTTTCAAGTTCAGCATCACTGACAGTTGCACAGAGGTGAAGTTTTAAAAATTTAATAATTGCGAGATGAAACTTTAACCTTGAGTTGTAGAGAAACAACTTTCATGGGTATGTACAGCAATTACAGTCTGGGGAGGCAGCTGCGCATTTTGGGAAGCAGGAAGTCAGGGACACTCCTTCCTGTTCTGTTTTCCCCACTGTTTGTGCATGAGGCTAAGGATACAGCACTGTTTTCACTAACTCCTGAAGCAGATGGTTCATGATCCACCGGGCTACTGTTGTCTTCCATACCCTAATGTTGTATGATCCTGCATACTGTGTCAATACTGGCAATAATGAGGTTGAAAACCAACAGAGAGAGAGAGAGAGAGAGAGAGGAAAAAAAACCTTTGTATTTTTGCAATGCAGTCACACATTCACTAGTAACAACACAAAGAAGTAAGCAGGGCTGTAAGGCTGGGGAATAGAAGTGAGGGCAGTCTCTGTTGGGATGTCAAAAACTCCAGCAATAAGAATGCAAACAATTCTGAACAAGTTTTCCATGAAAGTGGAAAATATTCCAAGGCATGTGAGACCTAGGCTTGTTTTCCACACAATGCTTGGAAAAGACATTGAAAACAAATGGCAGCATTCAGTAATGAATGAAAGCTGGTTTGATTTTCAAGCATAAACCAGTTATACAAGGATATCATTGTGGCAAGCTTTACTGTAATCTCAGCAGAATATTATAATTTTTTTGTTCTATTTCAGGGCTTTTGGCTTGGTTGATCATTGTGTAGGGCTCTCTGTTTCATACCACCCAGGGCAGGGACAAGCACTGACTGAGTTTGTTTGGATTTAGTGTGAAAATAAATATTCATGAGCTGTACTCCAAACCATACCCACTCTTGCAGCTGACTGTTGGAATGAAAAACAAAAGTGAAAATAGGAGCCATACCATTTAAGGCCGCAGAAGCTTATGAGATACTGTGGTGATTGGTTGTAAAAAAAATGGGCTTTTTCTTTTCCCCTTTTAGAAACACTGTGATCACACATGTGGTTTAAGGTGGAGAGGAGAGATTTGAAGTTGTAGAACATCACTTCTTTTTAAGTCATTTCAGTACAAATGTCAGTTATGTTTTAAACATTGTGAGATGCTTAGTATCATCAATATTTCCTTCTCAAGTCTTCAATAATCAAAAAACAATTGCAGCTGTTTAGTGTGCTGTGTTCCTTAGGCTCCAGTTTTAAAAAAGCACATTAATAGACTCCTCCATTTTTTTCTCTTTTTCTATCTTTTCATTAGGTGTTTGAAGAGATTCACTGTCTTGGTGTACCAGAGAATAGGGGAACAGAGAACAGGTGGTAACTCTCAATTGTGTCTTCTGTATTTGAGCAGCTTGGCCACATTCAGAGTCTATTAGACTCTTGGAATTAAACATTGCTATGTGAAGCCAGGAAGAGATTCAGAAATGGAATGACATAAACTTACTGCCAGGTGATAGAGACCACTTTAGTAGCTGCATGCTAGACAAGCTGCCAGAAACATAGTTGCTCTCAAAAACACAGTGATATAAACATACATACACACATACATACACACACACACACACACACACACACACACATATAATATTTACATTTATGTTATATAAATATATATACACACACACACACGTATATATATATGTAAAAACTGAAGAGCTGCTATAAAAAAAAATGCATACAATTCTGAGCTTTATTTCTGAGTCTCATTCTCCAGGGAAATAAGAAGTAAGCCTGACAGTGGAAGTCTTACTCCCAGCACATGTAATAATCTCAAATATTTGTAACATTTTCTATGCAGGTTTGCAGATCTTCAGGATGTGCTAAACAGTACAGATTTTTATGAGGGCTGTCAACAAAGCACAAATCAGGATTTGAGAGGAAAGTAGAGAGAGATTGGGATTTGTTTTTTGCATCATTAATTAATTAAGTGCTGTGTATATGTATGAGGAAGAGAAGAAAGAGTCTTTATTGTATCAGATGAATTTTCCTTTGCTGGACCTGAAGTCCTTACTTAAGTGCATGTCTTGTGTTAGTCATAGGCCATCCCTTTAGAATTATGGCTTTATTGTATTTTCAGGCAACTACTAGAGGTAATAGAAAGGATATACTTCATTTTAAACATTTAGATAAAAAGATTTAAAGATCCAGTGCTGTGTGTTTTGCATGAGTGCTTTACAAGTACTGAAAAACTTAATCATTGAAGCTCTGGCTATTCCTATGTTAAAGCTCTTTTTTTCTTTTTTTTTTTTTTTTTTTCCTTCAGAGATGAATTAATTTACTGGAAAACAGAATTTTGTCAAAACATGATGCATTCAAAGCAAATGTTTTCAAGGCATGGGCCATTTTAGTCTGATAAAACCACATCTTCCCCCAAAGGGAAGAACTCTCTTTGTATGCATTTACAATAGCTTTTCTCTGCCAGACATGTTTTTGCGAATTATTGCTACAGCTAATTCTCTTTTATTTTCTGGAAACTTTATATTGGCAAGCCAAGAAATTAATGTCAATATGACCTACCCTACCAGTGGTAAGCCATTCCTTTGGCACTTTCTGAAGCTTCTTGTTTAATATTTTCACTTCATTATGATCTGCCTGTTTATCTTAACCTTGCAACTTTATATTTTACTCTATTGTAGAGAAGAGAGATGTACATTTGTGAGAGAGAAGGCTGACTTCATCATCTTGTGCAGCAATGGTCTTGAAATCACCAGTGCAGTTCTTTTGTCCAGAGATGATTTTGATACCAGTAAATCAGAAGAAAACCCTTCAAGTTTTAGAATATTGTGCACATCCTGAAGGATGAATAACTGGCAAGTAATACCAGTATTTTACTGAGTTTCATGCAAGACTGGAAGATGGGTTTTACAAGCTAAACAAAAGTATATACAGTACTGTTCGTGGGAAAGCAAGGCACAAGGTCTTTATAAGTTGTTTACATTCTCAGGTCATTTCTCCTGTGAAAAATTTTAAGAGAAAAATTCAAACTGCCAATGTTATTTTATCCTTCACACAAGGATTACTTAGAAAGCTTTTCCTTTTGCTCTGCAAATTACAGTATTTTGTGGAATCCTGTAACAATTACCAACCTAATTATTCAAACAAATACAGAACAAGGTGTTCTCTTCGTATGGTGAAGGGCTTGATGCCCAATGAGACATTTTGCGGCCTTAACAACTTGTAGAGTTGAATACTGTAATTTTTTCTTGTAAAAAGCTAGTTCTTCTCTCCATCTGGTTTTATCTAATGAAACATTGCTAGCAATGACAGTGTTACTTTTGATTTAAATGAAAAGGGGCTCCTTGTAGAAGTCCAGCATTCTCTGGTATGGCTATGCAACAGAACTGCAGGCTAACTTAAGATATTTTGTTGTTAATTAAAAGTTGCAATAAAATGACAAATCATTTTATTTTCCTACAGGTCAAATTCCGGAACAACAAAATAAAGGCATATAAAGCTCAAGTAATACCGCTAAACTGCTAACTTTCTGAACACAAGAACTAGTGTCTTTTGACTGGCTTTATTTTTATGTGTTGTATAACTCACTTATACACTGCCAATGCTTAGCAAAGTAAATAATTGTAATTTAATAACTTCATATGACATTGATGGGGTATTAAAGTAGCAATAGGCCTCAGTAAATAATTTACAAGGAAAAAATTATTTGTGAATTTAGCTTTTCTCCTTGTTCATGTCTTTTTTTTTTTAATACTTGTTAGTTAGTCCAGTGCTCATTGTGCACAATTTTATCTGATAAAAAAATTCCTGTGTCTCTTCGAGGGTCTTCTTGTTCTGAAATGAATGACTTTTTAACTATGAAACAAGCAGTGTTAGTGATTTAACCTGTCTGTGCAATAAGCCTCAAATGAATTTTCCAAGAAAGTTACTGTGAATATAGCTGGATTAACACAAATCTTAGCAATAAACATTTGACATGAAATACTTTTAGTAGTCCTCAATGGGTTCAAAAAAAGAGCTCCTACTATCTGCACAGTTCTTGTCAGTGATAGCAGTTACAGCATATCCAGTTTTATAGATCTTTTAAAAACTTGAAAGTACTTAGGATTCCTTTTATTTGACAGTTTATCTAGTAGAGACTACTTTTCCTGGTATGTCTGATAAGAAATCTGGTAAGTAAATCAGACTGCATCAGTACCTGTTACAATCTTGTAATGTAAATGTAGGCTTTGATTGAATGTAGAGACAAAATATAAAAAGATCAGTAGCTTTTTCTGTTATTTCCAATACTCAGAGACGTGGATGCGAAAGCAACAACAACCACACGTACTGTTAACAGTTCTAATTCAGTGGATGTCTACATCCTTGTAGAATGATGGCTGGTTTCCTCAGAGAAGTAAAATTCCCATCAATATTCCTGAAGTCATTGACAGCTTAATCTGGATATTGAGTACAGGAGCAGATCCTGTGGTTGGAGACTAGAGCCATCAGTAAATAGAACCAGTAATTCTACAGATTGTAAATTGCATGAGTAAGTATTTGCAGGATCAAGCTCTTCATTGGCAGATTTCAGTATCTTGTTTTAAAGAATTTCCGATAACCAGAAAACTTCTTACAGGTGAATTTTTCAATTAGTACAGACATCATTAGCCAAACTTAAGTTATTGGAAACTCTTTATTAGCTTAAACAGGGACATGTTCTTTATAGATCATTACCTTCAAAATTCCTTTGATTAACTAAATTACACTCATTTCTCTTTTGGGACAGTCAGTGAATTAGATTAGGAGATTCAATAAATGTAATGTCTTGTTTTCCAAATTGTTACTTGTTCTATTATTTCAGGAAGCCATTCTCCACCTTCAGTATTCCACAGGCAATATCTTTATACTCTCTCTTCTCATGTATTTAGACTGCACAGATTATTAAAAGGCTTTGGGGTTTATCTGTTGTACAGATAAAAGAAGTGAAGTGTGTTCTTATAAGATAAGGTCTTTTGCTTTCAAACAAATTAGAAAATTATGGAAATGCCAATAAGCATATCATTAAAAATAACTTTTCTGTGATATGTTCATTTTCCTTAATTGGAATAAAATTATGCATGATTTGCTTTGTTTTGTGCAGGATAAGCCTCAAACATGAAAAGATGACTGCAAGCATTACCTATCTGGACTGAAAACGTTATGTTAAGCTTACCTAGTTTTGGTAAGGAAAAACTATTATCAACACGCTGCTCATAAAATTCCAATAGTTTCACTGCTATATCTAATGCCTAGTGTACCCAATTCTATTTCACAGGTGACACAGACATCTACTTGTGAAACCACTGGTAATAGCAGTCATACCCCAAATTTTTCATACTAGAAATTAATTCGCATTCATTCTTCACAATACCTCCTAGAATTAGTCACTGGAGAAAGTTGTAGTAGAAATTCTATCCAAGAGGCGAAGCTGGAATGCAAAAGATGTAGTAGAAATTTCATTGAAGAAAAAAGTTGAAATGAACTTGCTTGGCTAAGCAAGCGTATGCTGCTACTTGGTTACATTATTTTCAGTCTGCATCATCTGTTTTATCTGCTTCAGGCAGCAATTCACATTTTTAGAGTTTCCCTTCACTACTTGCAGGCTGCTTTCTTAAAAAAGTGTTACCACATACATTAATTTTATGTAGCTTCAATAGGTTGAAACTTGAACTCATCTTGATTCTTGGTGATGATGTGTGTTTTTTCACAGTCATGTCAAAATGAGCTTTCAGAAGTCTACCTTCAAGTTGAATTAATTTGATCTGAAGAAATACAAACTTCTGTTATTTGTGCATTTTGAGAATTCTTGCAAACTAGTAGATTGATTCCCTGTGTAATATCCCCGTTAACTTTCTATAAAAAATACCAGTTTCCTCATTGTGTAGCTGTAGAACATCATAAAAGAAGAATAGATTCAGGAAACAAATATTCAGATCCTGATTCATATAATCTTTTTTTTTTAAAAAAAAAATTCAATTAAACCTTAGGCATGTTTGTATGTTTGACAGTGTTCAACTTCTGTTGAATAGTGTTTTCTTTCTCTCTCTTACCTTAATGGAAAAGGTGGCCTTGAAAAAATGTTCAGGAAAACATGCAAACACCATTTGTGCTGAGGTAGGTTCCAAATTCATAGTAGCAATTATTTAGCCATGAAATTACGGATAGCACAGTTTTTAAGATGGGAAAGTTTAACGATTTCTTGTAAAGTCTAAAGTCTTTCTAAGTATAGAAGAGGTTGGTGGGATTATGGAAATGCAGTTACTCTTATTTGTTAAAATATGTTTGCAAATAACAGTAGAAATAATAGGCTTTCTCTGTTGAAGAGTTTGCCCATTTTGTTCTGGTATCGCCATTACTTTTGGTTCTTCTAGCGAAAGACTTGCAGTAACATTCAGCAGGGATTTCTGGTCTTTAGATTTGTCATTTGTTTTCTAAATTAACAAGATTTTTGGCATAAAGGGAATACTACATGATCCATAAGATGAAGAAAAGTCGTTTTGGCATCAAAGTACCTACTTAAAAAGCTTTAAATGTTCAAGTACCTTACAGAAAACAGGGGAATTTGAACTGTTCTTAGTATTTTGATTTGTGCTTAATTCAAACTCTTAGATTGGATTCCTCATTTCCTCACACTTTCTATGCCCCTAGCACATATTATTACACTCTGAATTTTAATTTAGTATTTCTGCACTATAAATCTTTAATGTTAATGATTCATTCTCTGGTAACCTCTTGTCTTTGAATCTTTCATACCTTCAGGTTCAGTAGGGTTTATGTTTTCAAACATTTTCTGTATTTCTTTAAAAACTAGAACCTTTGCTAATATAAGATTAAGATTTTCACATAACCTGATGATTCTAGAAAGTATGCTTTTAAATAGTACTAGATCAGTGTTAAGTCATGATAGTTTGTTAATTTCTAATCCTGTACTTTAATCTGTTCCTTCATTTTCACTTTTTTCTGTAAAATCTAGAAGGCTCAAGAATTCACTGGAAGAATTATACAATTGTTTGACTTAAAACATCCTAAATTATGAAAAACACTTTTAAAAATCATTCGTTAATTCCAACACATAGTTTTGATACTTTCTTTTTGATGTCACGTGATATTTCAACTTTTTCTCAGCCAAAAAGACCTCAATTTTTAAGCAGAAAAGTTATATTGAAGTAAGGTAAATGGAGGACTAATCTTATAAAATAATTTCCAGAAGTATAGGAACTGAAAGACAATAAATAGAATTTAGAATGGAATTTTCCCAAAGTCATTTTCAGATGTGGATACAAAACTATGCAGTGCAATAAAACCAAACAGAGAGAAAGAAGTAGCTTGAAGAGCTGCAGCAGCATAAATACAAAGAACAGGGGCAGGTTTTATTCAGGTTTTTAACTGAAATGTTGTCAGATGAAGAACTTCTTTTCAATGGTCCCATTTAATGCCCGAATCAAATATGGAGCTAGCCTACAAATGGAATCATAAATATTAAAGCTTATGATGTGTGGCACTAGCTTGATGAGAAATAAATCATCTACCCTTGGCAAATTATCTTTCTTCTGCAGAAAATACCTTTCCTTTAATACTTTAGGTTTTTATTTCTTTCTTGGAAACCTCAGAACATCTGAGAAGACTTTTTTATTTGTTCTCTGTTTCGAAGTAAGTCACCAAACTCATATAAAATGAGTCATTCTATGTTAAAACTCTTTTTGTATACCATTTTACAAAGCTACTGCTCATGGTATATTTTATATAAGGAGTTGTAATGTTAAGTTGATGGTATACTGACAAATTACAGCTGCATATAGAAGACTAATTGAAATTCTTAGATCTGAAGGTGAAGATTTGTGGGGAGGAAATTAGAGGGAGGAAAATAAGACTTCTTTGAGTTTCTTGTACTGTGTACCTTATTTTAGGATACTGTACCACATGCAATTTAGCACTGTGCTAATAGAATTGCAGAACTGTAGAATAATTGAGATAGTAAGGGACCTCAGAAGATCTGTAGCCTACCCCCCCCTGCTAAAAGCAGAGTCAGCTCTGATATCAGACCAGCCTGCTCAAGGCTTTCCCAGCCATTCTTGAAACCCTGCAATACTGGAAATTGATCAACCTCTATGGGTTCCAATGCCTGACTATCCTAATAGTGAAAAAAGTCTTCCTTATTAGTATATTAGTCCCAACATTACTGATATACTTAATATTTCATTTACTTTAAGGTAGTCCTATGTAATGCAATGTAAGTCCTTCTGTAGTGTCACAGTCCTTATCCGCAAACAAAGTCCATGTCCACAAACATGGGTACATTTCTGGAATACAAGAATGTGCCACAGGCAAGAAAAAGTCTAGTGCCAACATTTGTGCTTTTAACAGCAGAAACACAAAATAGGTTCAAAGATAGGTTCACAAATGGGTTGTAGCGGAAGTGAAAATAAGACTTTAGATTTGCTAGGTCTCAGTCCACTGTCATTATCCAAGGGTTGTAAGTGGCATACAAGACTGGAGATAAGAATCATTTAACAGATCTCCTTCTTAACTGCAGCGTGTTTCTAAGTGAAAAAAGAACAAACAAACAAAAAAAAAAACCCAAAACAGAAAAGGCAAAGGAAATATATGTGGTCTAAACAATGGAAAAATGTTTCAGGAACACGTCAGGTAATTCATTTTTCATTGTTCTTTGAATCATGTACAATATTTGCAAAAACTCAAATGTGCTTTACATTAAGACTGATGTTTGCTTTGTAAATACGATTACTAAATTTTGATTAATACTATGCTTATTTGGGATCTTGCTTTCTAGTGTTCCAGCAACTTTGTTAACACGGGATGGTGGAATGACATTTGGCTAAATGAGGGGTTTGCCAGATTCATGAAGCTGGTTTCTCTTAAGGCTGCCAACTCAGTACTGCAAGTTTTAAGTCATATAGCTATCACAAAAATCTTTGTGCGATATAACTAACTAGTTGAGATTAACTAAAAGTAAAGCAAACTTTAATGTTCAGAAAAAGGTTGATAGTGCATATCATGTAATAAATGCATTTCTGATCTGCAAAAAATTCTGATCTGCAGCTTTTGTAGTAAAAAATCTCCTTTTACCCTGTTTCTTTCCTTGTATTTCTGTTCCTTAGATGTCAGCTATTTGATATGACTAAAAAAATTCTAGTAACTGATGAGTATTTTGATAAGCTGTGGGCTTTTAACAACACAGTTATAGTTACTTTATAGCTCTTTAATCTTTTTGAAAAAGTATTATACTTTCTGCTAGAACTTATTTTAATTGTTTTTCATTCAAAGATGAGTATGTTTCAAAATTTTGAAACCTCTCAGCTTGTCTATGTAATACTTCAGATTATGTAAGACATACAACTCATATATTCTATTCCAGCTAAAGGAGAATACTTTTCAATATTAGATTAAATACTATGTTGTAAAATATATGTGTTCATGGGAAGAATTTAGATACTGCTGATTCTGCCTTGGAGATAGATGGCCTTTCAAGATGCCTGATAGTCCTTAAAATAATTTTGTAAATGGAAATGTTTTGTTACTCTTAGAAGTTATCTTAGGTCTCATCTGAAAAATTCAAGACTTATAGTAACTTCACTATAGAAAATAACCAAATTTGTACTATGATCATTGTTTCATTTACAGATTTGGGAGTCTGAGTGACGTCATTAATGTTAGGCTGATCTTTTTTAAGAAAGTCTTGAGGGCTGCTTATTATCTTGCAAAGTTTGTATATGTTTAATTTTTTCTAGCATGATGAAAATATGCTAGCATATTTTGGTGTAAAGTAAAGCGAACATGGTTGCAGTCTGTTTGGTACAGAGATGTCTCCTAATTACTATATGTAGCAAAAAGTGGGCAAAAAGTTTTATCTTTGTCCTGATTTGTTTCCTTTTATCTGTATCCAGTTAAATCCATGTCACTGCTATAGGACATGATTAACTGTCTGTGTAGCCCACAGGACAGTTACTTCCTAAATGGATGTTTGGTGCAATGGAAGAATTCCTTAAATTCATCTTGTCTCATCTCAAATCCAGAAGAAACTCCTGTCCAAATAAATTAAATGTTTGGTACTTTATCGTAGGATAAACTATATGGCAATTCAGGAGAACTCAGCAATACACAAATATCTTAAGTAATCTAATTCCTTGGAATTCTCAACAACCTCAGAGTTATTTGCTTACAAAAAGACCATTAATATTCTGGTATCATGACAATTTGTCTCCTATGGACAACTTAATGATTATAGTTCACTTGATTGACACCTCTGGATTGTATCATGTAGGACTGCCACACCAGGGGAAAATAACATTTGTGAAATTTGGTTGCTAGGTGTTATTTGAATATATAAGCTATGTTCAGAGAGTTCCCAAGTAACATTTTTATGCATCAAAATTCTTCCATCCTTGCCCCTTGATGGTATCTAAGGCATGTATTAACCATCAGCTTGGCTGTGCATCATCTTTGTGAATGGAACAAAGAGACCATTGCATAGTATTCTGGCTCTCTTCCCAGCCCATACAGAAAAACACATCTGAATTCTTAGTCCTGCTAGCCTTACTTTCCTGTGGACTAAACAATGAGGTAGGAATATACCTGACACTCATACCTGGATCCTGTGACCTTTTCTTACCAATATCTGACCGCAATTACAAGTTGATAGAATACTAATGTATATTTGCCAGAGAAAACATTGATTTATGTTTCCTATCAACTTTAAAATCTGTGTAAATTAGTAACATTGCCAACATATACACAAGTTAGCACAGAAAGTAGTTAATTAGTATTTACAAAATGTTAACATTTATAAAATGTTTTTGAATCCTTAAATGAAACTTTCTACATGCAAAGTTTAGTATCAGTTATTTTTGTGGTGCAGTCTTAACTATATATCATTCATCAGAGTATCTTTCTGAAGAAATATGAGAGGAATAATTTTAGTGCCCAATATTGTGAATGACTGTTCCTTTTGCTAAAAAAACAAACAGCTCATAACTGAGTCACTGAGTGTGATAATACTAAATTTTTGTTTTTATAACCTCAGCTGTATATAGTTTTCTGTTTTTCATATCCATATTAAAGCACAAAATTATAGAATGGAACTGTAATGTATAGTAGTAATTTCTATTTCTTTGCAAAGTGCTGGAAAGCCTTCACGTTATATAACAACACTGAAGTCAAAGGTAATAAAACTTAGAAGTATTAACAATGAAAATATTTTTCAGAAATAAATGTGCAGCTAAATAATGTTAGTCATCTGCCCTCCAGTCCACCAGCTCTTCATGTTTTCTGAAATCTCAGAAAGCTCTCCAAAGCCTAACAAAATTGAGTCATTATGCTTTGAATGTCCAATTTTAACTGCACAATAATCTGATAAAATGAATTTATCATTCATTCCACATTTACGCTGTTGTGCTTATACTTTTGATATAATTCTAACTAAACAACACATAACTTGAGATGTGTGATGCTTTCCTACTTTAGGAAGCTTATATTTTGAAGATGCTCCAAGATTTCTTACCAAAGAAAGTATTGCATAAAAGAACTATTCACTACCTGAGGAAGTACAACTATAGGAACGCAAAGGATGGTGAACTGTGAAACAGTCTAGTCAGCACAGGTTTGTTCTTTGTTGAAATATATACTATTTTACTTTCATGATGGTCATACAATAGTTGCAAATTGGAAGAATTTGAATTTTGTGTAGAATTCATTCAGCATCATAGTAATGATAATAGTGAATACATGCATCACGTAACTGCTCATTAAATCTATTCTGTCGAAAAGCAGCACTTTCTAAATTTGTGGCCTAATCTGGCAGCTACACCTAGCTCATTTGCACAGGGAAGACACAGTGTAAATCTGGGGACATGCTTGCTTCTTCATCATTTTCCATCCTACTTCTAACACACATGCTATAAGGACCCTAATGCAATGATAGGCCCGACCGAGTTCTGCAGCAGCCTCCACTCTGCACACTGTGCCCATGGCCTCAGTGCGTCATCAAAGCTCAGGCCCAACCCCGGTGCCCAGCTGAGCTGCACCATGGGTAGACCCATGCCCAGCTCTGTCCCTGCTGTCCCTGACTTGTTGACTAGACTTTCCAGCCTGACTCATTGCCTCACATTTGTCGCAGGACTGTGTGACTGACCAATAACCCCTACAATGGAAGAAGGCTCAGAGGAGATGGGCAAGGGTGAAGTGCCTATGAAGCTCAGGAATAGTGTAGGCACAGAGAACTGGCTTTGTCTCAACACAAAAGGGGCCAGTTTAAAACCTTTGTTTTAAATAAGTAATTTCATAGAATGGTAATTTCATGCAGCCATAGACCAGGTGTAAATGTTTCTTTCTGAGCTGATCCAAAGAATGTGAATATCTCCCTGAGATAGCCAGACCAGCAGGAGGGAAGTGTGTATGTGGCTCAGCCCAACACACAGTATAAAACCTCAACAACTAACAAAGGAATTTTGAAGAGAGCAACAGACTTGAGCTGACTTCAATCCATATATTCCTTCCTGGTGACTGGGGATGCTGAGCATTGTGAGATGAACTTCTTATAAAGACTGGTAATGGCAATTACATTAGTATTGTGATTGAACTTTGTAAGTGTACACTTGAATTGTGATTTCAGTATATTGCTGTATCTGCTAAATCAAAAATCCCATGTAACAGCAAATATCTTCAAAGTAAACTTTTATATTAAACGTTGCACTCTCCATATGTGTAGAGTATCTAAAAGAACTTGGTCAGGGAATACTGGACTCTGACAGACTGTTGGCAGGAACCACTACTGCCACTGCCACAGCCCCACTCACCTTGCTTATGTGTCTTGGGCCTGTGCCCAGCACTGCCTGTGCTTTGTTACCCTTTGTCCCAGCTTGTTTTCACTCAGGGAGCAGCCCCACTCTTGCTGTATCCCTGATACACTTTGATTCAATTGCTGTGAAATAGCTGGTGTGCTAACATCTTATGAACCATGTGTTCACCAGAGTCGCATAATTATTTGCAAGATACCTTCAGAGGCCCAAGTTCTGTGGTTGTCATGCTGGCAGGTGCAAACTTAATCAGTTTTCAAGGACATAGCTGTGGAATTTTTGTGTGCCAACAGGTGCTCCTGCATAATTTTCTAGGCTTCTCATAATCATTTTCGAAAACTTGTTTTTCTTAAAAATGTGTATATCTTTCTGTCACTCAGGCCTCATTCATGACTCTGTTGCTTCTGATCTCAGAGAGGTGATTCAGCTGTGGTTTGCAGCTTTTATGTAACAATTTCAGTGCTGCATTAGATCAGGAATCAGATTTTCCTCTTTGCTGTCATCCCTTATCAGTCAAGAAGCATTCTTGCTTGTGATTTTACTGTATCATCTAAGTGTTTTCTTTAATTTACAGTTTTAGTTTACTGCTGAGCTTGTTGCATTGAACAAACTCCATGCTAAGGTGATTTTGAATTAGTAAGAATATCGCAGTGTATATTAGCAAAAGAAGTCAATATCACAGCTAACCTGCTGTAAACAGTACAAGGTGTAGCCCATAAGCAAACCTTTGCCAGCTAGGTCCTAAATTTATCTCACAGTTTTAGTCTAGAGTGTATCATGAATCTCTCAGTTAAACAGTGGAATGTTGCAGAATAAAGCTGTGCAATGGCAGTCATCAGAATTAAACCAAATGAGTTATTTGAGTGCTGACAATGTGGATTCTTCTACATCCTTACAGTATATTTGAAAAAAAAAATGGAGTCCTTCAGTCACTTAGAAGCCTAGATATAATATTGGTAAATATTAAGCTGTGGATGCACATTTTAATTGGTACATGTGTCTGCATCCAAACATATCCACTGAGTATATGTTCGAATGACAGGTTTCACAGAAAGCTGTTGAGGATCTGTGTTTAAAGACTGTTTGTTCACAGTAAGTAGATTTTCTAGGCTCAGGTTTGTCAGCTAGTTTTATTTGCCTCTTTATATATAACTGTTTTAATTGAACTATTAGGAAATATGTTGAATATATCAGAATTCACTTTTCCAACTTCTGATCTGCTAGTGTTCAACATGTAGCTTCCAGGCCATTAGCAGTGCAGTAAGGGCATTATTAGAAGATAAAATACAGCCTTGTGGAGATGATAAAATGACAGGATGTTCTACTTCTGGCTCTGGGGGTTGAGCTTGGAAAACAGTGTATTCCAGTTCTTCAGATCAGCAGCCACCTGAGCTTGTCCTTCACTGGATGCTCTCAGGCTGCAGGGAGAGTACAGATAAACTGTGCTTAGAAGATGCACACTCTGAACCTAAATTATGGAGCAGTGGAGCCTGTTAATTTTTTTCACTGGAGATAAGTTTAACATCATAAAGAGTGAAAAATAAAAGGCCACATTCAAGGGAACAGCACACCTTCAGGAGCAAAGCCCACCACACTTTGCATAGCAACTTGATCAGTAAAGTGAATCCCTCTATCAGTTCTTTTCAGAGAACCATGATGTATTTCTAACACTAGAAATACAGTAGTATCAGCCCACACTGGCCTTAGTCTACCCAAGTATCTGCTGAAAACTGAAGTTAATGGCCATACTCACTCACTGAAAATCATATAATTTGCTCTCAGGCCTCTTATAGCAAACAGTTATTATTATTAGCCTAGTCACATGAAATCTGTGGCATTGTCACTAGCATTACAGAATTATACTGTCTCTCAATTCTACTTTTTAGCTCTAAAGTTCTTTTTATATTTTAGAAAGTGTGAGAATTTCCTTAGTAGTGTGGGAGCCTTTTTCTATTCAAAAATGTACAAAGAATTCTAGGTGCATGTAAGTATTTACACAACCATTCTTACAAAAATAACTGCATCCCTAGTGTGAAAGCTTCACTAGGTGTGCTAACCAAACTACTTGTCTGAAACGCAGCCGACCTCCTTAGGAGAAGCATTACTATTTTTTGCATGGCACATATTCTTGGTGTTCAATAAGTCACAGTTTGCTCCTAGAATCAATCAAAAGCTGACCTAGAGCCTAGCTGGTGTTGAAATCCTGACTTGCCCAGACTAAACCATCACCTTCTTTTGTGTAGTCTGGTGGGATCTCAGGGTGTGATTTATCTGAGTTTGTTTAAGTTCAGTCTTGGGAGTTCAGTTACACAGATCTAAGAAGTGATGAATACCTGAACACTTCAGAAAGGAATCCCTCTATTTCTTGTTAAACATGAAGGGAAAATAGTTACATTGCAACAAGAATATTTCTTAAATAGCATTTCTGAAGGACACAGGTATTTCTGGCATATCCCATTGACTTGTATCACAAGCAGCTCCAGGGCTGTTCACAGATATCTGTTAAAAAATAAAACAGGCATTGAAAGTGATTGGTCTTGTCGCAAGTATGCTGATTCTCAGAACAGACTGAACAATTATTGATCAGTTAAGAAATACATAATAATAACATTTTTTTTAATTGTAGGCAGCATTTTTGAGTGTTGTCCCTTGGTGTTTGTCCCTATCCCAGGCTTATTCCCTTTCCTACAATTTTTTATTCCTTCTTGTATGCAACTGAAAATAGCTAGATGCAAATCCTGAGGACTTTATGATCCTCTTAATTTTATGTAACTCTAAACATTAATATATGAAAGAGAAAACTATGCTGAACTTTCTGTTCATACCAGTAAGTAAAACATAAGAATGTGTCTAATGTGATTCAATTCCAGTCATTTTTGTTATCCTCATTATCCTCTTGATAGCCTCCCTTAAGGTATTTGTATGTGTTGATAAGAACCCCTCAGTCTTCTCTTCTCCAGACTAATCAGGCCCAACTCTCTCAGCTTTTCTTTGTAGGGGAGATGTTCCAGTCCTCTGATCATCATTGTAGCCCTACGCTGGACTCTCTCCAGTAGCTCCATGTCTCTCTTGTACTGGGGAGCCCAGAACTGGATGCAGTATTCGAGATGAGGCCTCACGAGGGCTGAGTAGAGGGGCAGGATCACCTCCCTTGACCTGCTGATGACACTCTTCCTAATGCATCCCAGGATAACATTGGCTTTCTTGGCCACAAAGGCACGTTACAGGCTCATGGTGAATTTGTTGTCCACTAGGACTCTCGGGTCCTCTGCAGAGCTGCTTTCCAAAAGGTCAGCCCCCAGCCTGTACTGGTGGGGGGCGTGGGGGGTTAGTCCTCCCCATGGACCAGTACAACTGGTAAAGTAACTGGTAAAGTGCCACTACTTTACCAGCTGTAATTGCCATTGCAAGTAATAGATCTTAAGTTTTTTACCATGTTTGCAAGGCCTCAGGACTGAGACTTTTCAGGCTGCTCTAAGCTTTTCTTGATCTACCTACAGCTTTGTTTAACTTAATTTAGCTGTAACAGCAATTCCTCTAATTGACTAGGTGTCTATAGGTAATTTGTTTTACTTTTGCTTATCTTTGTATGGTACCACTAACACAATGAAGACGTATAGAGAAATACAGGCTTGCTATGCCAGTGGAGGCCTTGAGAAGTGACAACACAGGATGTGGCATAGAGAACAGGCATGAAATGTTAAGAGGTGGGGTACAGGCTTGCCACAGGAGACTCTATGACTATAAACAACTCACCAGTGGTAAGAGAAATGCACACCTGGAGCTGGACAAAACTGATTTTAGAGGTAACTGAGAGAACAAAGAAATAGTGTCTAATGTATGTAAAAGGCACTGTGTATAATAAATTCAGATGTAATATGCAGCTACAGACCAGTGAAGAAAGAGCAAGGTATAAAAGCATGCTAGCAAACATAAACATGATCCCAAGCTAATTCTAGAGTGAGGAAGAAGAAATCATCAACATGAACATCATATTCCTTCTGGCAACAGGACAACTCACCGTAACACGCCCTTCAACACCAGAATGAAACCACCGATCTTAGGACCCAGAGGAGCAGGGGAAGGGTGAGGCATTGTTATCAACAGGAAAAGGGGTAGAAACCACATGTATATATAACAGTTTTAATTATATTATTAGTCTTTCTTTTTTCATAATAATTAGATCTGGACTAATAATGATCAGAGCCTTAGTATGTCAGTTACACTAACAATCAATTCTTGGCTTTATCTGTCTGTCTATCTATCTAGCTGGTGTACTTCCTCTTTACTCATAAACAAGATTTTGAGCATAACACAAGTCAGTTATACCCTGCAGCTGATGCTAACTGAAAAAGACAGCTCACCTCAATGGCCACAAGTCCATTGACAGAGGCTGAGAAAAAAAATATGGCTTTCATTTCATGTCATTTTTCTTAGTTTCTTTGAAATTTTTGGCTCGTTGTTCTTTCCCATAAAGACAGAGTACTTTTTTATTTTGTTAGGAACCTTTCCCACTATACTCCTGTGGGAAATAATATTTTGGACAAGTTTCTGTCTTTTAAAAATACTTGATGGAAATTTTATCTATAAATGTAGTATACTATTATAATTGTAAGTGCTAGCTAGGATCACATACAAACAAATCAGCAAAAGGAGAGTTGTTAGAGCTCTGCATGGGAAAATAAGGCATTTTGGGTAAAAATAGAAACCATGATATATTTCATAGTAATAGTTAATAGGAAGGAGGTCTTGGAAGTGACCGTCGGTATTTTAAAGTGCTTTGATTAACTGCAGCAATGTTAGGGATCATTAGGAAATTAAGAAAGAACAATATAAAACCCATTGCTACCCAATGAGCTGATCTGTGGCACTGCCACATTCTAAGTATGTGGGAAGATGGATCCCATCTTAAAGGAACAGAGTAGAAAAGGCAAAGAGAAGGGCAAAAAACGAGCTGAAGCATGGAATGGCTTATATATGAGGAGAAATTAAGTTAGCTAGGAGTCTAAAGTTTTGAAATGAGATGAAGGTGGGAGGCCTATGAAATCATGGTAAGTAGGGGCTGAATGTGAAACATTTCTGTACTTTCCATACAAATGAGGAAGAACACAAAGGGAAAATGGCATCAGAGTTGGTGTTCTGTGGGTGGATGCCTGGCATCTGTGATTCCAGAGGTGCTCTGATGTTCAAGTAAAAGCCCTGAATGTTGGTACTGGTGTTATTAGAAAAAGCAGGGGTTGTTGTCCTGTTTGGGTTTTGCTGGCACCTCCAAGCAGGTTTTAGAAAATATGGAACAGTCAAAGGATATTGACCTTCTTGGCCTCATCAGCTGTATTCCAGAAACTTCATGCACCCAAGAGTTCCCAAATATAGTATCATGGACTTTGCAGAAGGAAAGACAAAGGAAGCTCTAGGAGTGCTTGCCAGTAACTTCCAAGTGTTCTGCCACTCCTCTGTAGACAGAGCTATCTGGACTGCTGGCCCGACATAACTGGTGATCTTAGCAGCCCTGCTGGCTCCCTTCCTCCAAACCTCCTTGGGTTTACTTGCCCAGCAGCCTCCCATCAACACAAGTCCATCACTAGCCATGTGCTGAGAACTGTATTTGACTGCTTAGGGACTGCATGCAACTTAGTACCTAGTTTGGCCACCATCCTAAGTGTAGACGTCTGCAATACCGACATTTGAGCTATTTGCCTAGGCTCACCTTGTTGTCAGTGGAGAGTAATGAGCACTTTAAGTACTCCTTTCATCCTATAGCAGACCTCTGAAATAGGTCAGATGAATTGTACTTTGTTTCTTTCCAATTTACTTTACTAGCTACCCCTCTCCTCCAGAGTGTTTCCTAAAGGGATACTCTGGGGTCAGAGCTCAGATAAAGATGGGACAATGCTTCTAGAAGGGAGAGGAGCAGTTCACTGTGATGGATGGTTCATTGCTTCATGGTTCATGCAGGATCCTTTGCAAAATCTTTTTGGGAGAGCCAAGAATTCTAGCTAAACTGTGAAACTGTATTTGCTGGCTAGCTATAGAGCTTACCCTGATCTGACCTGCTGCTGTGGTTTATCTGATTCAAATTACAGAGAATAAATTTTTATAGTGCCTACTTCACAAGGAGTTGATTTCAATGGGCAGCATCTTTATCAACTGCAAACCAGCTGAAATTAGATTAGGCAGTAAAGGAACCTAACCTTGTATATCTGTACTGCCTTTTGCCCATGACCTCAAAGCAGTTCACAGTGATTCAGTCTTCATTCCCTACAACACCTTGTGCTAAAACATAAGTAGTGGTGCTGGACTGATGTAGATAAACAAAAAAGTATATCAGATTTAAAGCAGGAAAACTTAGACCCAAAGTTTAGCTGAGTGAGTTGCACAAGTCTGCAAGCCCAACAGACTGGTAAGTACATAGTAAGCAGCCTAGTTGGGAATGCAGTCTAGGTCTCATGAGTTATAGTCCTGGATTCTTTTGACAACACAGCGTGAGATCCAGGCAGCATGCTAAGAGCAACCAAGCAGCACATGCTAATGTTTGTGTATGTTTTTTCTTTTCAGTGCAGGAAGGCAATCACTAGCCAGAGTCCTGGATCTGACCCATACTTTCAGCATGACAGCAGCAGCATAGTACTCCAGTAAGGCCTTGAATACCTGATTTACCTATACCATGATTTACCATATTACAGAGAGAATAAGATTTCTGGCATTGCAGGAAACCTTAAGATCTATTATTTTACTTGGAGAAAAAAAATGTACCATTAAAACACATTTTGTCTACGAGAAATTGGAACACGCAGAGCAGTTCCCTAACTGAAAGTACCATCTTCTTCCAAAAAAACTAAAAGTGAAAATAAACTCTCCTGAAAATCTGAAGGCCCATATTCATCAACTGGCTGAGCTATAAACGCCGTATCTGTTCTGTCTATATTGTGGTTTATGATGTTTAGCACAGTACTAACTCGTGTTCTAATGACCCGTAACTGATTTCTACTTCTCTTGTTCTCTAAGATTTGCTCAGAAGAAGCCGCTGTAACTGCCGTTGGGATTGCACTGAGACGGTGTTTTGCAGACTGAGTGGTACAGCCTCAGACTCGCATTTCTGTGTCTGAAGATCTGCCTGGTTATGAAAACAGGAGAGCTCTCACTGTCTTTTAGTGTTCTTAGCCTTCCACTCCCTTCAACCCCTGTTACAGGTTGATGCAAACAGTGAACAGTGATACATAAAGCAATTTCTGTGTCCTTGAAGTGGGAGGGGGACAATGAGTTCCTGTTCATTCTGTATAAAGACATATAACCAGGTGCAAAATGCTTGCCATTAACCTATCATGAGCAGTTTTACTGAGTTAAGCAGAACTCCCCTCAACAGCTATTTTTTATTATGATAATGGGGGAATACATGGATCCCTAGGCTAAATCCTGTGGGGAAGGTCAGGAATTGTAGGTATATTGTGGAAGTGTTTATGAGTGAGTGTCCTAACCAAAATGAGTGCAAGGGTATAGACATAATGAAAGGGTTGCAGTAGTGAGATTTATATTTATGTAAGTCATTTTCTTTATAGTCAGTGAGCACTAGAGTGGTCCTGGAAAACAGCACTTACTAACCAGTCCATATTCTCTCTGCAGCGATACATTTTGAAGTAGTTTAAGCCAGTGATTGAAAAGCAGACTGGGAGTGATGAGGGCCTGTTTCCAACAGAATGCTTTGTTCCAAACTCATGGGGCTTATCTGTGACCTGCAGTACTCTCCCTGTATCCAAGAGGAAAAGGAGCTTTTAAACAAGTAGATTGAAAGTAGTAGGATATTAAAGTAAGTGGCTTAGATATGTCGTTTCATTTAAGGTTCTTTAACTAGATGGTTTACTTTTCAAGCAAAGTTTTAAAGGAATATTAATGGAAACTAATGAACAATCGGTGGTTTTGGTGTAATCGTAATTAGATAAAAATATCTGTTGTTTTTATCAAGTGCTTTTTAGAACTTTTCATCTTTCAATTCATAATACTTTTTTTCCTGATTTTCAAGTGTGCTGGAATAGTTTTTCAGGTTATTTAAAGGGTCTGACTTGAAAGAGACCATGTATGTAGACATTCCCCATGATCTCATGTAGAGATTTAGATGTAGACCTCAGCTCTACATCTGTAAAAATGCAGCTGTATTTCAGGAGTCATGTGTCCTTGTATTTATCCACTTAAGTATTCTTTTTATCACCTATGCTATATTTTTTCCTTTAAACAATGCTACAAAGTACATAGTTTTGAGTCTTACTGTTATTCTGCTAATGAATTTATAACTAAGGGTGTAATAACACCTGGCAAAATTGTCATGAAACTTCCAAGGCCAAGTAGAAAATTATTTTCCTGCATCTCTCTGTCCTGTAGTAGTAAGAAATGGAAAAGAGAAGAATTAAAATATTCTGCTCAGTTAGACAAGGAAATAATTGTCCTTGTGTTAGAGTGTAAAAAGAACTTTGCTGAAGTGGTTGAGAGTATGGAAGATGAACTTATATTTTGCTTAATATTTAATATCAGTATGTCCTTAGGGATAGTCTTGTTTTATATCAGCTGCTGTTTGTCAGCTGTAATAATGTCACATGGCCAATTTTGATGCAACACCACTCTCTGATTTGCAGTTCTTACACTCACCATGTGGTACAGGATTACAAATGCTTTCATTGACCTTTTATATGCCTCATTCTGCCAGTCAGTACATTTAAATAGTACACTATAACAGTTCTGCTCATTGTTGAGTGATGAAAACATCTCAGATGTTTATTTCAGTTCCCCACTCTGCTTATGGACTGGAATGCTGTTCCTTGCCTTTGTGATCTAATGTACTAAGAAGCTGTAGCCTGAGTTTTAATACCCCAACTTAGCAGTAAGTGAGCATCATAGTTAGCCAACAATTATCTTGCCCAAGAAGGAGAGATTAAGGCAGAGTAATAAGTAGCTGATGAAATCATCTGTGACTTTTTGAATATTGGGCAGATTTCCAGCTGCTTGAAAAATGCAGTTGGCGTGTGGATTCAACTAATCACTTCAATTGAGCTCAATAGCTTCTAATATGACAGCTAGACTCACTCCAGTCTTGTTTCGTGATTGTACATAAATTCATAGGAGGACTGAAAGTGAGTGAAAACATAATTTGGCTAGATGTATATGAAAACTCTGAACATTTTCTTAGCTTTTTATTAAACCCTTGTTATTCCCATTTTTATGGAAAATTCCTGCAAAATCATAGCAAACCAACTCATATAAGCTGTTTTCAGAATGGAGACACGAAGTTTTATGTTCTACCTCTGAGTAAATATGAGAGAGAAATGTTAAGTACATGAACATGAGTCAAACAAAATTGCAGGGAAAAAGCTAAACATTGACTCTTGTGATGTTCTTTAGTGCAACCTTTTAAAGAGAAAAAGAAAAGAGGGCAAAACAAAAAGAAAAAATATATTGTACATGTGTGACACTATCATCATACGTCTGTGCTGACACCAAGCAGGATAGCCTACAGTGTATGGGTCCGCATACAAAAGGAAAAGCCTTATCACTTACCATGGCTTTGCTACTACAGCCTTCCAGCTGCTGCTATACAGACAGCCTTCCCAGCTGGAGCAACGGGAGCAGCAGAATGGAATTGTCTCCTGAAGCAGTACTTTCTGTCAGATTCGGGTGCAGAAAAGCATAAAAAACCTCTATGCTTTGACAACTAGCAGGCATCATGAAAAGGTAGAAATCATCTTTACTGAATTATTTAATCCAAGATAGTACTAAATTCTTTCAACATGAGAGCATGACAATCTCAATAGTGGTTTTGCAGAGCATTAAAAATGTGGAGGCGTATTTTGATTTATATAATCACTTTCCTACATAGTTTGTTAAGAAGAACAGTTTTCCAGGCAACAGTTTTTGGGCAATCTCTTTGGACTTCTTTGCAACTACCAGGCTGCAGAAACATTTACATTAGAACATTAACTATAAAGACAACTGTAGCCACTGTGAAATGAGTTTAATATCTATAATTCAGATACACCAGAGCATTAGGAAGATCAAACTGCATAGTTTAAAAATAGACACTTCCTTTATTGTAAACAGAATCTAAACCCTTTTAAAGTGTATTCTGATAAACTAGTATTTAATGATGCCACTTATCAGATTTATTCTAACTTCTTGAAATCATGTTTGAGTTTAGAGACTAAAATAATACCTCTCTTGGAGCCTCCTCCAAGGTCCCTGCATAGCTGCAAGCACACTGAATTTATCATTCTTTAATGTCTGGATATTCAGGACTGACTGTTAGAACAGTGGCTGAAAACAAATTCTGTAGTCTGAACAGGTTTAATTTGTAACAGTCCTATGAAACCACTATTAAAAGCATAGTAGAACATCTCTTTCAGCAATAATTATACACTCAACTAAACTGCTATGTTTTATGCAGAAGTCTCCACTGAAATTCTGAATAGCTTTGCTAAAAAAATAGAATATATATTGTAGCAGTCTGTTGAGCATTTTATCTTGAATAAGGAAGTATCTTGAAAAAACTTTCATCTTGAGAACTTTCATTTTCTTAGCATGTTTGTCTGGAACATCAAAAAACCTTAACTATATCTGTTGATAACAAACTGGATAAAAGCTGTAACCAACCAGTTGTCAGCAGGTTAAAGAAAATGGGTATGGAAGGTGACAAAATTGAGACTCAAGATCTGTTAGCTCTTCTTCATGCTATACTCTTGAACCCAAAGTTACAAAAGCTTGGAAGAGTGAACTGAGCTTCTTAAAAAGTTGGTACCTGCTTGCATACTTTAGCTCTTGTTGGCAGAACATGCTGCTGAATAAGCATGATAAAGAGTAATTATTGTTATTAATCCTTTGTGATTATCATTGGCTTATAAAGATATTTACCTTCCTTTTGTTAGACTAAGTATTTTTAAAGAAGAAAGTACAAAACACTGAACTGTTATTTGGAGAATTAAATTCTGAAAGTTCTGGGGTGGCATTTCAATGTGATATAATTTTTACCCAAAATATTTTTAGGAGGAAAAAGAGAAATTTTTTTGTCTTTCTTTTCTGTAAAAAGGTTTGCAACTTAGATTTTCAGAATTTAGAATTTGAAAGTGATTCACTGCAGAATATTAATAGAGGTGCTGTTAGAGTAGACTTCCACGATTCTGGAGCTACATAATAAAGCAGCTGTTCACTGAGGTATTTTTTGTCTAGTACAAACAATTTAGAGTTATTGTCTCTTGCGCTTGTTGTATGCCATTGAAAATAGCATTTCAGAAGAATGGGTATTCTCATTGCCAAATATCTAACTGCAGTAATCTGAATTTCTGCTAGTCTGAATGGTGATGCAGTCCTAAAGTCAGAGTCACAAAGTCTCCAATATTTGGTTTTTTATTTTTTATTATTCTTCCTAACAGGACTGTATGCTTATTGCTGCTTGAGCATTTTAGTGTTAAAAATGCTATTGTTGACTAATACCAAACAAGTTGTTTGTTGTTTACTGAACTGTTCAGTGAATTGTCTTCAGTGGCATTTGTTTTTTGCCTGATTTAAGTGATTTGTAGCACTTACAATACGTTATGAACCTTCAAAGGAAAAAAACCCTAAACTTGTGAACCTGTACAAGTTTGCAAAGTGATGTGATGTCTCTAAAATCCTACCAGCATGAAAACGGCCTGATTATTACACATGGTATTCGTTGCTCCCAGTAAACTTCAAAGAAGCTATAAATGCTCAGCTTGTCTTTAGATTACTTCTGATAGGCAACTCAGTGTTATTTATAGGGCACCAAACTTCTGGGATAACTGGATAGGTGGGAGTGTAGATTCACTACTGAGAAGTGCTTCTCAGTGCAATTCTATCTTCACAGTTTTGTTGCAAGTCAAGATTTAATAAATTACATTTTCATTTTTCTGCTATCTCTTGCACTTGCTTTTAATATCAGTCATTCATGGTGTGGATGGGTATCAGGAGCAGGGAATTGTCTTTATCATAGAAGCAGAAGGAAAATAAAGAATGATTTGTTTAGCAACAAAAATAGCAGAGAAAAAGGGTCATAATCTACCACCATTGCAGAGAAAACATTTACAATTGCTTTAGCACTTGATCTATACATCTTGCAAGAATTGAAGGAGGAAGTAGAAGAAAATGTAACCTTTTGCTCAATGTATTTCATATCAGCCAGGAGGTTAGACTTACATGGATTGATATTCCTACAATAATAAGTAATAAATTAGATTAAAACAAAATTCTGTTTAAAAAGTTGCTCTGTTATTGTCTGTTAGGGTGAAGACATATTTTTAATTGGAACTGTGTTGTCTTAAGTAAAAGGAAAATAATATATTTAATTATTATAAAAACTGTGAAGATATAATTTCAGTATTCTATACTTCTATATTATTGCTGGGTTTTTTTCATATTCTTGTTTATAGGTTTCAGTTAGTGTCTTTCTCTTTTAGAACTATTATCTCTAGGACTATATCTTATTTTTCCCCCAAAGATAAGCTAGAAGACATTGGTGACCTTCTATTAATATTTTTCCATATTTTAGGCATACAAATAAACAAACCAAAAAGCTAAGGAACCTAACATACGCTTATTAGCATTACTTCTTTCAGTAATGTGGCATGATAATATGCTAAAAGGAAAGAGCATTAAGGTGAGGGTTTGGAGATTTAGGTAATAATTTGTAATAAGTTTGCTCCAATTTTTGTGCTAGTCAGATCTCTCTCTATATAGCATGGTATAATCTGGTGTTCTCCAAATGTATCACTTTGCATAGTGGTTCTTATTATAGTATGTATATCCCTTTTCCATTTATACAGAAGGAGATTTAATATTCTGATAACCATCCTTGTTCTTTGGCTCTGCCTTGAAAAATATATACAGTTCACAACACAGACAGGCATCTGATTAAAATCAGTGTGTTCAGATGTCACAAGGAAGTGTTCTGAAAGCTTAAACTGTACACGTCTATATGTTTCTGAGACTGCATATGTCTGTATCTCTCTATTGCTCCTCGGTTTCTTATACTCGTTCACTAACCATCAGGAACAAGTTAACATTAGAGATGAGATACTGGTCCAGATAGTTTTACAACAAATGTGATTCTTATTAAAATCAAGCTGTTTTTTTCTTGAGAGAACTGCCAAAATCAAGTTTATTTTAATTATAATTAAAGTGATGGGCAAAATCTGATTGGTGCTCTATTACATGACAAGATGACTTCTTACATTCCTTGGTATAAAGATCACCTAAAAGAAGAATGTGGTCAAAAGCTGGCAGAAGTTATGGCAAACTAGAGCCATAACTAGCTGGAGCACTGCTCTGCAGAAAAACAAGCTGACTTGGACTCGTGTGATATTGTGAAATTTCAGAAGTAACTGGGGTTTGTTAAGATGTAAGCCTCTGCTCATCTACAGCACCTTAGAAATCAGGATAAGGGAAAGCTCACAACTCATTAATATGGTTAAATATTTTAGACATGCGGTTTACATTGTATGTAATATCTGATAGAAACTGCTAGAGGTGCTTGACTGAAAGTTGACCAAGCCAAGCTATTAATTCAATTTTCCTATTTAGTTGGTTGCTGTCTTTTTAAGTGTCTGGAGAACCAAGAATTTCAGCTGACAATCACCAGATTTGCACTGGATACCATCACTAAAAGCATCAGATGGCTGGAGAAGAATCTTAACAGCCTTTTAAACTGGCTGCTGAATAATGTTCAAGGCCTAAAATGAGAGATTAATTTGTTTCTTACCTCTGCTGGTGATGGAGATCTGGATATAGTGTTCATTCAAAAAGAAAATGTTAGGACAGAAGATCTTAGGACAGATAGTTATGATGTTTTGAAGCTGGCAAGAGTAAACATAGCTGTACAAAGCTGAAGGAAAATTCAGACATTCTTCTTGATCTGCTATTGGCTAGTACGTTTGGAAAGAAGATCTGCTCCAAAAAAAAAAGGTGTATGAACTGGTTCAAAAGTGTCATAATACAATGCTGTAAACATCTGCCTGGAGATACACTTTGTTTACTGCTTGGCTATAGGAAGTAGAGCATGTTATTTTTTCCTAGTTCCCTCTGTTCTATTGTTCAAGCAAATTATTATTTTTCTTTTATATGGTCTGGTAACAGAAGAAAATGAATGTGTTATTTCTAAAAGTGTTTTGGATGCAGACTGAATTGTCTCAACAGGAAGGGCAAAGAACATAGGAATTAGATTTTTAAAAAAGGTGCTTTCATACAGAGATGAATTGCTACAGAGAAGCAGTCTAGTAGAAAACACATGACAAGGGGTTACAGGAGCTCATTTTTACTTTTGGCTCTGTCACTGACCTGCAGTATGACTTGAAGTCAAACCATTTCTGTATTTCTGTCTCCCCTAAGGCCTCTCTCATCTCCTTCCATTGAGAAGATTTCACAATCTATTTCAACTTCCTCTTCAAAGCTTTCTCTGCAACTGTGGTCCAAATGGGTTCTTTTCTCAGCAGGGGCCTGAAAATTTCACTAGAATTAATAATACCACAGACTTGGGGGAGCAGGATACTATTTCTCCTCTTTTCTTAAATGGCAAGTTCTCAAATTAGTTTCTCCCTCTAGCTGAAAGTAGAAGCTGTTGCCTCACTTTTTTTTTTTTTTTTTTTTTTTTTGAATTTTCAAAATAGGTAAAGCATGAATGGGTGAGATAAACAGTGTGCAATATCACACCTTACTTTTCCCCCACCCCCCTGCCAAATCTGTGAGCAATCAGTAAAAGCACAGAAAGACAGCTGGCTCTCTTTCAGGAACCCATAGCACAGCGTTCTAGAGGGCTCTGACTGGTATGTTCCCTAAGAAGTATTTAGGTGACAGAGCACTCTACATAAGCCATTCCAGTCAATCAGGAGGTAAGTGTGTTTTGACTCTTACTTTTAAAAATTCTAGAAGTTAACATATTAAGAAATTAACATATTTTAAATGGAAAGAAATCAGTTTATCTGCTGGTAGAGCACACTGTCTTTCATGAAGTGGATAGCTGCCTCACACAGTGAAAAGCTAAGACTGTACAACTAAGTTTTCAAAAATATGTAAGGATTCTATGTGCTTCAGTCTGAATGTGCAGCCTGAAATATCCTTTTGGCCAAGTGATGAAGACCTACAACTTGCTTTGGGGACAGTTTCGGGGAGCTCTGTGCTGCTAGCAAATAAAGGTAGATAACTAGTACAAAAGCTTGCAGCCTGTTCTGTTTTTTATGCCCACGAGAAAACAAATTGCTGAGAGAGAGAAAAAAAATGGGGAGTCTTTCCTGATAGTATCTGTTACATTACATTCCCTAGGAAGTTTGGGGACTTAAAGTTTGGGGAATACATACTACTAGATGGAACAATATTTGGCTTTACATTTAAGATTAAAGTTTTATAAGTACTGAATAATTAAGTCTTACAATAGCCCTGAAATACAAGATAGGAAGGACTAGAAAATGTATTACTCACTGTCTATAAGTCTGCTTGTTCACAGCTTTTTTTTCTCCTTGGTCATTACTGATTTCTCTGGTATTCATTCAGAATCAAAGGGGCTGCTACTGGCAGCAGCCAGTCATTGCTCAGTTAATATTTCTTAATTTCTGTAGTTGATTTGCTCCATGAGATACTCCATGTTTTCTCCATGTTATAGCATTTTGCAGGAAATAATTGTGGAGGAGGATGAATAATTTGAAGGAGGTGAACTGAAGTTCGAAAGAAAATACTCCTACTGACAATACTACAGCTGCCTACTCTGAAGATATAGGTAAATACAAGCCAGAGATCCAGTTACAATGATGCAATGAATGACTTCTAAATGAACAGGTACATGATAAGTGATTGTGTGCAGACACTTAGTCTGATAAATAAAATATATTAAGTGAATTTACCATGATTGTCTACTTCAAAGTTGAATTAAATATCAAATGCAGACACATCCTAAAACACATTTCAGATGACTGCTGTAACCATCAGGTTACTAGCTAGATTCATCACTATCTAGATTTAACTAAGAATTTCATCTCTGATCTGACACATCTTTCCAACTAACATTTCATTGGCATTTCTGGGGAGAAAAAACGCTGTATGACATGTCTTTTTTTTTTCAAAAAATTATAGTAAACTGTAAAAACTCCCAAACAATTCTTGTAAGTGCATGAAGTTTTTTTGTAATTTTTTACTATGTATCACTTTCAACTTTTCCAAGAATAATCTGGGAGCCTCCAATTACATAAAGTTGAAGCCTATATATCTTCCATGGTTTAAGATGGTCATCCTTAAGATGACATCTCCCAAACAATGATCAGCTCTCGAAGGTATTTAGGCAAATTATAACATAATACATATTATAATGTTATCAGTTCAGCCCATGTTAAGTTTGTTCTGAGAATATCCTGTCTGTGCCCTGTGATTCACTGGTTGACTTTTGGAGGTGATAAATAAACCTGATATGACATCATCTCATCTTGTCAGAGAAAACAGAGGTGTAAATTAATTTTTTTTTGTCTAATTTGTCTTTAGTCTCTCAGCATAAATGAATGAACAAAAAAGCGCTTTTCTTCAGCTCAACTGTTAAACTATTTTTTGGTAATATTGCAATTTCTAATGCTCAAAGAAAAGAGGATAGATAAAACAATGTGCATTCAAACCTCAAACCAATCTACATTTTGTAAAACCATCAAAACATACAACGAGAGTTTAGACCTTCCTATGTGTCTGAGTATTTTCTATCTTTCTCACAGATCTGCTTTTTCTCTCTGGGATTTGTAAAAAGTTAGGAAATTAAGTTCATGAGTTTCTTTCTTAGAAGCAGAATCAAACAGCTGTGAAGCTTCTCTGCAGGTTCCTCTCCAGTATCTTCTAAACAAATTAGCCTAAGTGCTTAATGCAGGTGCCACACTAGTGCTGTTAAGCTGACTGTCCCAAGCGGGGCAGTATGCTCTCAGCGTTTCCTGTACTCAGCCTGACTTGTTTTGGGTCGGCCCAGATTTCTCTATGCAAAACTGCTTTGCTATATGGAGGCACATCCAGAACCCTTTGCCATAGAAATAGCCTGTGTGAGCCAATGTTGTTATTAGAGACTGGTGTTCTTCTGGCATGTATTTGTATCACGCAGTTTTCTGTTAAGATTTGGAAGTGACAGCTTGTTTGCTGCCCATGAAGATGTTTTATCTGTTGGTAGCCTTCTCATATTAGTGTGACTCTGTTGTAGTTTGTACTTTGTCTTTTCATTTGGCAGTGAAATGTTTTGTTCACCAAGAAGGTTATCTACGTGATCAATACTGTTCATTATAAATGGGAATTTGTTGTCATTAATTATTAATAAACAGAAAGTATGAACATCCTTTAGATAAGAAAGATGACATGTAATCAATTATCTTTTACTGTGAGAATACAGAAGAAAGAGTGTGATTGGGTAAACTGTTCACATGTTGGTCCTTTTTCTCCTTAACAGTAAAACTGACAATATATTTTTGGGGCAACAGCTACTAAAATGTAATTTCTTTTGTTCCATTTTAGGAACAAATCATCTTAATGGGAATAGTCTGCTTTGTGTATTAATGATGTATAGGAGAAGAACAAATGAGCTTAAATAACAGTAAGGTAAATTCAGTTTAAATTTTAAGAAAGGTGAAAGTTTCCTTAAAAGCAAGAAAAGTGAAATACTAGAGGAGATTGCTGGGGTAGGAGAACACTGAGGATTTTTAAGAACATATTAGATCAACATGTATCAGGACACTAAATATAGAATGCCTTAGGACTAGAGAATGCTCTAGCTGGCTTTCTGTTATCCCTTTCAAGACTATTTCTCAGTGATTCTGTGATCATCCGTCATATTGTTCCTCCCTTCCCCCTGCCTTTTAAAAAATACGTATTTATACTACCATTCTTCAAAATAAGTAGCCTTTTGGCAGCAAAAATGAAAAAGTTATGTGATACACCACACCATTTAAACTTAGTATGTCCTCAAATCAGCACTTATCACAATCTGATCCACTTGTATGTCTCCTTAAGAGTGAAAATTATTGCACTAGTCAAAATATTTCCTTCTTTTTGTCCTTTATTGGAAAGCAGATGCTACTTAGTAGATCTATACTTGTAATTCTCATTACATTAGCATCCAAGCAACCGTCATTATAATGTATCTATCAAGTTGAAGTTGAGTGAAAAGAGAGATCCGTGTTTACAAGGTATTTTTCTCCAGATACAGTAAGAGCAGTCAAGTTCTAAAATTATTCACAAAATATAAGCACATAAAAACAATTTATATAAAAGTTGAATTTCATTTAAATTACTAAATAGTCACAGATATAGTCTGTTAATTTGAAGCTATAAAAACAACAACAAAGAAAAACAGCATTGGTGAAATGAAGAGACAGATGATTACCTTGACTGTTTTGCATGGTTAAAAATGTTTTGTAAACTGTGCCTGGTTAAACTGTCTGGACCATTAAGTCTTAGGGCACGTCTGTGCTTGAAACAGGCTGCTGTGTATCTGTGTTAAGTGATCCGAGGCAGTTGTTGAATGCGCAGTGGATACACCCCACATTGTTAAGTGGTGATTATATTACCTATGCCTTGTATTGTATCACCACATAGCACATTGATATTCCAAAATACCCACTCTACATTCCAGCCAGACACCCTACCAAGCATTGCTCAGCTCCAGTAGTAGGTGCATGCTGGTGGTATCATTCAATTTTGCAGATTCTCTCTAGACATCAAAAGTACTTTGAAAGTTTAATCTACAGGGCAGTCTTACCTGCTTTTTTATTATTATCATTATTATTATTATTTAGCATATACTCTGTCCTACTACTTCAAGGCACTGCAATTTTTCAGTGCCCAGTCAGGTAGCATTGATGAGTACTGAAGTTCTCATAACAGTGAATACAAGCAGGCTGCTGCATGCACAGCTGAAGTTATGTGAATTCCTTAGAAACAGGACCATAAAACTCTTTGATGTTGTTCACAGCCCTATATTTTATTTTCAATAGATATGCATTTTCTGAGCCTGTCAGCATAACTATAGTGTTCCTGACAGCATACTATTTTCTCATTACTGTTGCTGATGTGTCAGTGAAGAAGGCTGGAGGCTGGTGTGGAAAGTTCAAAGCTGTATGCTTTGGGAGAGTTGTTTTCCGTTCCCATTCTCAGAAGCTTGGTCTGTGGTTTCTGAACCATCAATTAGGTTCTCCATGTAGGATTTGCACCCTAGTAATGTGAGTGGATGGAGAAGGACAGGACAGTATAATGGGGATGGATAAATGCCAGATGTGCTGTGGGTATTGTGGGAAGCTAGCTAAGATGTTGCAGGAGAAGGCTAGTAGTTGTGCATTTATACTTTCAGTTGGCCATTTTGGAGAATGTCATTCGTGGGGTTTTTTTTTCCCCTTCTTTTGCTGGAAAGTGAGTGTGATATGCATTGTTGCAGAGGGATGTCCTAGTTTCACCAAACCACCATGAAAATTTAGATTACTGTGAAATGTTGAGCTCTGCTACTCCTCTACCTACCTCGCAACTGTAACTGTGCTGTAGGAAATTTATTGAATTATAATGGTGATGATTCTACAGTTGGATAGAAATCACTAGTGTGAAAGCTTAACATATTCTTGTAGTTAATGTACAGTTATGTGTGTAGGAATTCCATGTTTTCAGTTCCAGAGAAGATAGCAACCTTTTGATTTCTCCAGATCAATCTATGGCAAAATGAATCATCATCCTAGAAAAAAACAGTTAAATCCTTATCTATTGTAAATCAATGTAAGCTTACAGAAATCAACAGAGCTATGCCAGGCCTACTAAAGTCAATAGGACTATGCCAATCTACCCATTTGTATCAACAATGTAGCCCAGTAACATAGTAACAAGAAGAGTCTTAAAAATTGGAGGCTGACTTTCTGAAGAGTTTCCAAAAACTGATGCATACATTTAAAACTCATTGCAATAAGGGAATAAAAATAGGCAGGACTGGTTAACCCTGGCCCTTTGGGACTGACATTTTGGGTTGTCTGAATCTCAAGTAAGTTCTTTTTATTTCCTTCTCTTTGAGTGCTATGACAATATTTTGTTTCACTGTATGACTCAAGTCTGGAAGGAGCTATTACAGTGAAAGGTGCCAAGATGAAAAAGGATTTTATAGGAGCATGAGATCTGTAGATAAATTCCCTGAGGAAAGCTGATCCACAAAATGACTTGTTTCTTAGTGCATGGGCTTGTCGATACTTGAAAGCTGTTCCAGATTAATTTATATTATTCTGTACTAGAGTGTCTTATGTCCACAAACCTCTTCTGTGCATTACAGGTGCTTTACTAACTGATAATTGCTCCCTGCCTTTGGAGCCAGAGGTGTTGGGGTGATGCATTCCTAACCCAAACCAATTTCTGCTATTTGCCAGTGATATCCCTCTGGTAAGCCATGTTGATTTTTTTAGGTATTTGTGTTGTCTGTTTCTTCATGTCTGTACCATCTACTGCTCCAAGGTTATCCTAACCAAGTGGCATGTTGATTCTTTTGGTCATTTTTGTATACCACTGAGGACTATCATTTCCAGTTGACACCACTTGGAGAGTTTACGTACCTGTGTGTATGTATCTTATTGTGTGGATATATCTAGTCCATGGTTATTTACCATTTGTGCTGAGGCTGCATTGATTTTTCTCTGTAAAAATGTCATAATTATAATATGATAACCAGAATCTCACATAATCAGTATTTCTTATGGAATGTGGTTGTGGAACAAATGTATGGATAGAGACTTTGCAATGGTCAGAATGTAATCTGTAATGTTATTGGCAGTAACAACTGTTTAACTATTTTCCCACAAAACAAGCACAACCAGCATCAAGCAGAAGCACAAAAGCCCATTAGACTTGCAGTGCAAATAGGCTTTTGTTTCATCAGCTGAGTCCAATCTATTGCTCAGAATGAGTGATAGAAATAAGAAAAGGCCAAAAGCTTGAAGTATTGCTTAAAACAGAGAAAATGAAAGGAGTTATGTTAAACTGTAAAGTTATTTTCATTTTTTTTATTTAAAAACATAGCAGAGTAATTATACTGTTCCACTAGAAATAATGGTATGTCTCTTCAACATAATATTATCAGGTTATTTGTTTTTTGCTTTCTTCTAAGATTTGTTTTTGAAGAAGTACTGCCAGCATGTAATGGGTATACTTTCAGTGAAATAAATAAAACAGCAGAAAATTCACAACAGGCAAAAGGAAAGGACTCTCTTGAAAATATACTTAAATCAGAGCTGAAAAATACTGTAGAGACTATGCTTCCTTTTTGTCTTAAAATGCTATAAGTTAGGTTAGCATTGTTTAAAAGGTGCCACTGAGATGTGTAGTTTGTTTACCATGTACTGTGATATTTCGCCTGTTGCATATATTATCTGACTGAAGGCTACGTTTTTATAGCAAGTAAAGGCTCCATCGCCTGCTACATCATTTAAGACTACAAGAGAACATTGTCAAAGAAAATTTTATTGCTACTGAAGTATAAATCCCACTGTTTTTTATAATATTCTCTTATAAACCTCTTCAGATGATAGTAAGGGGTCTTGCACATCTGAAAGCCTTATGCAACTGGAGTCAAATTAGGGATGTCAATATTGAACTTTTCAGAGAAGTACAAGCAATAAGTATGCAGATGTTTATGTAGCAATACCCTGACCATTATATAGTGCCTTGTTCTTGCTCCCCCTGTACTAAAGATCATTAAGAAGTCAACCAACATAGGACCCCATGGTGTTCTGTACTGTGAACATGCCTATCATAAGCCAGGTTACCTCCTTTGCATAATAACAGGAGTATCATATTCCCTAATTCAATACTTCCATGATTCACATAACTTCATTTTTTTTGATACTAGCACAAATATGAATGAATATATAATGTCAAGAGCTCTGGTGCTACCTTTGCACTTCTTCTTATAAGGCGCTGATCATTTCACTTAATCTTTCTTTTGGGGTATCTCAGTTTGCAAAAGGAGAAAGTATTACTAATTAGTTTGTTCACATCTCATCTTGGAAGTACCCGATGAAACTAGATACCTCTTCTTAATTCTAAAATGTTATTGTGGCTATAAAAACAAGGATACTTATGCATCCTATTTATAACTTATTAATTAAACATTGTAATTGAAATTTTCAAAAATGATGATTGTTGCTCTTACTAACTAACATGAACAGCAGCTAAAAGCTGATTTCAACTGCAGAAAAGTTCTGCCAGCCCTGATTACTTTCAGAATTCTCAGTGTGGATTTTTTCTGAGCAGATTTGCTACTTTATAAAGTTTCTGCTTCAGTGAAACAGTTTACTACCTTTTTCCTCAAGATTCAGAAATAGTTCTTTTCAATGCTATCAAGTTTCAGTCAGTGTTAAATAAGAAGAACAGACTGCCTCCTCAGCTGGGAAGGGAATCACTGGAAGGAGAGGGACAAAGACATACTTGTAGAAAGCTGCAGAACTGAACCCCAAGGGAGAAATTACAGTAGACAGGTAGGCAGATCTAACAGCTCGTCACTACGAAAGGATGAAAACCTCCCTTCTCCTCTGTTTCACTTCTCTCTTTGAGTTGAGGTTGCTCAGCTGCATGTTCCTGAGCCCTCTTGGGTACTGGTGTCATCCAGAACCCTTTGCAGAGATACAACTCTGTAAACCAGAATTAAACTATCCAGTGTTTTGTTGAATTAGTTTTCTACCAGGTTAGTGAGTTGGAGAGCTGAATCATCCCGTGAAGGGAATTTGCAAGCATCAATACTGATGCAGGGCAAGCAGGGAGAGAATGAAGCAGGTGTAGCAGAAGGGAAGAGCTGAGCAGGGAGAAGGAGGATATTAAAATTTTGCCAAGTGGCAAGCTGTTAGATCTGCCTCAGCCTTCATGTTTAACTATATTTTAACTTCACCAAAGGAAAAACCAGCCTCTGAATCTTCATCCTGGGACACTCTGGCCACAAAAGCTGGCAAGCCATTTCTGTGCTACTTAGGAGGATATATTAATAATACACAATAATTTCTTGCTAATACACACTTTAAAAAACTCACAAATAACACATGACTCTCTACAATCTAGAGGTGAGTTATGAACATGCTAAAAATAGTCTATGGAAAAGAGAAAAGTCCATGGATTTAACTTCTGGAAGTTTTATGGCAATTTATTTATTTTTATGACCTAAATAAAGTCAGCATTACATTACATTACATTATATTACATTAGAGCTTGTTTCTTGATTTGTAATACAGCACTGTAGTTCATCTGGGGGCACATACACCACTGGCCACTTCTGTGTGCCTGTTGAGAAGAAGATTGTAACTGGCCTGTTGCCAAACTCTTGTTCTAAGCCATAGGAAATGCAAAATTTGCTGGACTCTAAGAAAATACACAGATATAATTAAATTAAGCCATTCTGGGAGCAATAGACCTTGTATCTTTTAATTCATTGTGAACTCTGCTCTTTCTCACTCTTTCTTGTGTACCCCTACATACACAATTGTAAGTACTTCTACGTAAGGATTCTTTAGTGTTTACTTCATACTGGAATATTTTTCACATTGAAACAGTATGGTATTATCTTATTTCTTAGATCTATAGATCTATTTTCACCTAACTGGCAGAATTGTTTTGTCCTTGAGACATTTTTCCTATGACAAATGTGTTTTAATGAACCTGTGGTCTCAACTTCTGAAGGAGGCAAAGAGAGAGACAAGGTAACAGTGTAAACTTAATTACAACCTATTAAAAAAGTAATATAGACCTAGGAAGTATTGCTGAAAGGTTGGTTGTGTGGCAATGTAAAATACATAGCAATGGTTCTTCAGTGGAAGCAACTGCTTCTCTCAGGTATGGATACACTTGTAGAAATAAAGATGGTCATTTTCTGTTTTGTAAATACAGTGCTATGGATTGTGCATATCTGCCTGAAAGTAACTGGAGGATTTCCACTGGGTCAAAGCACTGAGGCGTCACCTGACACTTGCAGTGTTCACAGGGATCAAATCTCTGTTCCTCTCACCAGAAAAGTAAACCAGAACAACTAAGGTCTGAGTCATATTTCTTGATATTTAAAGCACAATTATCTCAACCATTGTTTAGGGAAAGCAGGTCTTCAAGGATGAGAAAGAGACACACTTGGTAGCTATGATATTTGTACCATGGCAAACATTCAGCCAATATGTTGTTGGATGGCGGCTGCCAAACAAAAGTGAAATGTAAATCGTTCCAGTTGCTTTAAAAATATATTTAGGGCTTTGAGCGTTTACAAAAAAAGTTTTCTTCTGTATCGTAAATAACAGTACAACATTGTGATAATTGTTGCCATAAGGCCTGAAAAGAGAGGTATTTTAACATTCTTTGCTTTTGTTAATCACTCATAACATTAGAACAAGGACTAGAAGCTGTGTTTTACAGTAAAAAAAGTCTGTATCTGCTGGGTATTGAGCTTTTATTGTATTCTAGAAATTTTAGCTGAAGTTTCAATTACAATTTTGTTCTAAATTATGTTATATAAATTATATTGAAATCTTTATTCACCTAATATTGGATAGGTGTGAACAGTTCCTACTGTGGAATGACCTCTGGATTGAACTTTGTATATGTGAGTAGCTCCCATTGTATTCGCCTGAAACTTGATTTTAATAGGAAAATACAGATAAGGAAATTTCTGCATGTGTAATAGAGTGTGACCTTATTTTGCCTCTTCTGCTTCATAGACATGTATAATGCTAATAAAAGATTTTATGACTGGAGAAAATGAAGAATGGTGAAAGCAAGTGATGAGGATCAGAAGAAGTTATTAAGGTGCGTTTGTAGTTTGTGTGTGACACTGTGCAGGATCTGGGTACTGCAGAGTCAGATACCTGATCATTAATTTTTCTTTTATGTATTTAAATACGGGCCAAGCTGGGTGACCTCCTGGGACATGTTAAGGCATTAAAAGGAATGCTGTTACTGATTTAATAATGTAACTCTTCCTTTTCAGGATGGGCTATACTGACGTTTTACTTTTGAGAAATGTCGTGCTGGAGCTGTGATACCATTTTGGTGAGTAAATATTCATTACCCAAGCACCAGATATGAAACTTAACTGTGGCCTGGTGTATACTACAGGATTGCAAATGTAACTAAGTCATTTTGGGTGTGAAAAAGTGCACTTTTGCCTTTATGGAACAGTGAGAACAGCTACAGGCCTGGGACTAGCGCCTGAATTCTGGCTTGACTCTAGCTTTCCCTCCTCTCCCAAAGGAATGAAAATAACATAGATTTCTTTTTAATAATGAATGTATAATTCTCGGGGAACAGGCAAGTCATATTTTCTTATTTTCCCACAAGCAGGGGTTACAATTTTCCCGTATTAAACCAACCACCGGTGTTTTATCAGTAAGGTGGTGCCAGAAAGCGCAGAGGCCGGAGGGGAGGCTGAGCGGGAAATAAGACCAGAGAAACGAAAAGCCAAGGGGCCGGGGCCGGGCCCCCAGCGCCACAGGTGGTCCCGCCCGGCGGCGCCGGCGCGCAGGTGGGGGCGCGCCCCGCCCGGCGGCGGCGGCCGCCTCTGGAGCCGCCCAGGCCGGCAGCGGGCAGCGCCGCGGCGGGGCGGGCGGAGCCGGCGGCCCGGCCGTGAGGCGGCGGCCGGCGCTGAGGCCCCGGCGGGAGGCGGTCGGAGGGCGCTCGCCGCGGCGGCGAAGCGGCCGAGCAGGGGCGCGGGCAGGCGGGCGCCGCGGGCCGAGCCGGCGCCTGCGCCTTCCCCTTCCTCTTCGGCTGGGCCCGGCGGCGGCGGCGGGGCGGTCTGGGGCCGGGGGCAGCGACGGCGGCGTGAGGCGCCGCAGCGGCCGGGGAGCGCCCGCCCCAGGAGCATGCGGCGGCAGGAGGAGGAGTGAGGAGCAGCGGCGGCGGCTCCCCCGCGCCTCTCCTCCTTCCCCCTCGCTCGGGTTTCGCTCTCGCGGGCGGCGGCGGGACTCCGGCAGGAAAATGGAGCCGTTCCCCAGCGGTGAGTACCGCTGCTGCGGGCCGAGCGGAGCGCAGCGGAGCGGAGCCTCCCCGGCGGGCCGCCGGCTGCGGGCCCGCGGCGGCCCTGCCGGCGGCCGGGGCGGCGGCGGGGCTGGGGCGAGCGGCTTCTGGCGAGTGCAGCTGGCTGGAGGAGCGGGCAGGCCGCTTAGCCGCCGCCCCCTGCCCGGTGTAGCGGATAAACTACACGATTACACCAGACTTGGGGTTCTTTGGGATAATTCCCACGTCAGGCACGCACGTTTTTAATGAGAAGGTGAGAACAGGCTCCCTTACCGCTTCAGTGCTGTTGCGCTTTTTATTGCCCGGCCGGGCGGCGGATCAGGTAGATAGAGCGAAGCTGGGGCAACTTCTAAGGCAAGCAGTGTGCTTGCTCTGGGCTGCCCCGCAAGAAGGAGCCTGGTTTGTGCCAGCAGTGCCGAACCCGTCACGACTTTCTGACGGGGAGGGAGGAACTGGGCCCTCTGTTTACGTAAGGATCCCAGTCGAGGCATTCTGAACAGCATCCCATCCCGGCGAGGGAAGTGAGAAATACAGTAAATAATGGAAGATCTAGGAATTTACTTTCCCCCGTGTAAGTAAGGAAGCTTTCAGAATTGCCCCTGCATTGCAAGAAATGCTTAAAATAATGATTTGGTTGTAGCTTTAGAATAAGCATGCGGGAGTATTTGTTGAAGTTCTGTGATACAGCAGTGTATGTGCACCTGTGTATGTGACTAAAAATGAAGCCCTACCTTTTGCCATACTACCACTGCAGAGGCAACAGTAATGCATTCTACCAGGACAGAAGAAGAAATGAAGTTCTCATTTCAAATTGAAACCAAAGGATGTTTGGTTAGACAGAAGGCAATAGCCAAATGGAATTTGGACAAGACACTGGCTAAAACATCTTCCTTCCTGTTGAAAATGCACCACTTTTATTATGAGCAGGATTTGATAAATTACAAGCACTCATAGCTGAAGCACCAGCTAGAGTTTACTGCGTTGTATTTCACTTTCTCTGGGATTTGTCATTGGGAGTACAAAACTTCTCCCAAATCCAGAAAAAAAACATAGAGCAAAAACTAAATTTTTTGTTTCTCTTGAGAAATTTTAGTATCATTGCCTTATGCTTCCTTATTCTCAACTACATTAAAATTCCCTTTGCCTTATAGACCCTATAGTTTACCAGAACACACAGTTCTTGCTGTCACAGGATATCAGCCTGAACTCTAGACAGTTTTTGGTGGTCTAACTAACAAAATGGACTTTATTATTATTTTATTAAATGACCATTCTAGGGCAGGGATATTTTGTCATGTTATAATTGCGGCTTGTACAAGCAGATAATGTTTTATATTCATGCTAAATCCTGACCTTAGTAGAAGATCTTTCTGCTGCAGCTTATTGCTATTGTAGAGTTGTGGTCTACACTCTTGTAAGGTAAAGGGACTTTGTCTTTAACTACAATTCATTTTTTTGGAGAAGTTGTACTTTTTTCTTTTCTTTGGGGAGGGGGGTAGGTTACTCACTAAGCCTGTGTCGTTTAAGTTGAGGGAGATGGCCATCATAGATCACTCTAAAAGTCTAAAAAGTCTACTTGACGTAATACAGTTACTGTATTACGCGAGACAAGGTGAAATGAATTCTGCTCTTTCTCTGTGAAAATGGATGAAGTGATTTGGTGGGCCTGAGAATACAGCTCAAAAGTAATTTCAGCTGTTCTGAGACGCCATGTTCATGCATAGTGCCATTCCCCTCAAGTGAAAACCATGGCACAGCGATGATGGTGAGACTGTTCAGAGGAAAACTTGAAGTTAGTCTGTAGATTTCTTCCAGAAAGCTGACTCTGCTGAAAGAGAAACTAAAGAGAATTTACAGAGCAGAGATGTTGATCATTATGTTAGATTATTATGTTGATGATCTTAATGTGTGTTGGTGGTCAATAGCAACCGTTCAATTCTGAAATGAAGAGGAGGCTTACAATACTGCATTTTTGAATAGCGTGTTTGTTTCTTGGGCTGGTGGTCTGGAAGCTTTTGGAAGCATCACATTTTCAAATAAACTGCTTCACAGTTACTAAAAGGTTTTTATCCTAAATGGTAGTTAAGAGTTCTGTTTGTGAATCTGTATCATTTTACTGTGCAACATGCTGTATAAACTTAGAGGAAAAGATGACTGTCAAAGAGGCCTTAGACTATTATGTTTGTAGCTTTCTGGGGTTTTTACCCTTCAAAAGTGAGTACTGATTTGATCCTAAGGTTTTCAGAGAACAGGTTAGTTGGATGACAAGAAGACAATCTTCTTTTATTTTCCAGATATAGAGCTGCATACAAATGCGTATTTATCTTAAAATAGCTTTTGAAGCAGCAAATACACTAAAGTGGGAATGGAAGATCACTGTTTAATTATTGTCCTTTTTTTTAATGAAAAACAAAAACATGGTCTTAATTCATTTCAAGAGTCAATCTCACCTCCCTTAAATAACATCAATACAAATATTTAAAGTTTATATTTTTTCTTTTGGTAGGACCTAGAACAGTTGTGTTAATAAATGTTTAGAAATACTTCCTGATAAAATGTTTATTTTTGGTCAAATTCTTATATGTTACGTGACTTTTTAATTTGAGACCTTTTCAGAAATATATATAATCAAAGTGTAATTAAAAATACACGAAAGACTTGCTTATTGTTGCACATGTGCATGTTCTTCTTTTTCTAAGATATATGATCTCAAATTCCTCTGTTATTTGGAGACTGCAAATTAAAGGATAGATTTTTATTAATTCTGACCAATCATTTGTTATGCAAATTGTTCTACTTTAAACAAAAAAAGTGAAATACGAACTGAAGGGAATATGTCATGTAATTTGGGGTGTCTCTTTCTGACAGTGTTACAAAATATTTTGTAAGGCTTTCGTCTTTGCTTTCAGATTGCATACATTTCTGATAGATAACTTCCCCATTTCCTGTTGAACACGTTAAGCATTAAACTATGTAGTTTCCTGTTTGAGATGAGAGGGGGGAAAAAGTAGAAGTGAGCTATTGCAGTTTTTCTCACTTAAGACAAGTGACTTACACAAGCAAGTATATACAGAAGGGATGGGTGGTTGTTGTGAGATGCGAAAATGCTTAGAGTGATCCATTTATTCACTTTCTTGAATCACTTTTTATCTCTGTTTTTTTTTAACCTCACAAATGGAAACTTTAAAATGAAATCTTATTAAATAACTAAGTTGATGAGCAAAATAAAAAAGATCTCATAGGAGGAAATACTGTTTTTGCGTTTTTGTAGGAGTAGAAATAAGCCAATCTAGGTAGTGAAATCATTTGTGAAAAAAACGTAATTTGTGTAGTCTGTTTCATCTCAGCTAATTCCTATCTCTTCCCAAATAATTTCTTCCTGTGTACTAGTAGTGTTAGTTATTTAAATGGGTTGCAGCAGTATATTTAGTATGCATAATTTAAGTCTACTGAGACGAGACACTTACTGTCAGTATTGTGCACTTTTCTGTTGTGAAGCAGAAAGGTTACTGTTTGTTTTGAGTTGTGTTACTTGATCGTAAGTGATTAAGTAATGTGTTGGTAGGATAATATAACAGACCTCTTCTTCTTTTTTTTTTTTTTTTTTTTTTTTAATCTCAATGTCTTTTTTCCAGGTTCTCAGTATCCCAACATTTCTTTTGTAGTCAAGTAAATACTACTGATGGAAAAAGTAATTGCATCCATTTGTTTCTAAATACATGTTTTCCGTTGTCCACGTGTGCGTTACTAAGCACTGTTTTTCCACAAAGCCATATTCTAGCGTCTATAGCTTGTGTTCCTGGATTTTTTTTTGCTTTTATTGTAGTTCTGTGAACTCTGTCTTGCATTTGATGCTCCAAAATGAATGTGGTAATTCAGATGTGGTCTGTGCAACTGTAGAGGAGACATCATCTCTCTCTTGGCTCCGTCTATGTTTACACTCTGCCGAAGAGTTCCTTGTTTTTTTTCTGCTGGCATTTTATGCTACAAGCTTGGATCTGGATGTATAGTATATATCTACTTGGAGTAGAGTACTTCAGCACTTGTTATAAAGTGAAAAGCCATTTGATGATCAGAATAATGAGGGGAGAAGATAGATAAGTGAAGGGAAAGGAGGCAAGAGAGAGATAGAGAGAACTTAGTCTGTTTGAAATGTTTTGTTTTGGCAAGACCAAACATTGCAGGCTGAGAAGAGCTTGAAAATCACTTCCCCTGTTAAAACAGTATCTGAACTTGAGGGCCTAATCATTGACCATGTCTTTTTTGTTTGTTTTTGAGATTTTTTTTTTGAGGTATTCCATGTGCAGAAATGAATGAAGTCACTGAATATCTGCAAGCTATCCCGTGAGTCATGTTGAAAGCTTATGTTGACCTCGATATCTGTCATCTGTAAAGCTATTTCAGGTCTCTCTTGTCATCTTTTTTTGGCAAGGTGGTGCATAGTCTGGCAACCATGACTGACATCTGAGAGGCTGCATTCACGTGTGCTAGATAAAGACCCATAATGACAGCCATGAAGAATGTTAGAAAGTACTAACCACTTCTGTCTGTTTAGCTAATTAATCAGACTATTTTTTTTTTGTACTTAATGGGCACTGGCATAATAATTAACTACAGAGAAGCCAAATTTAGCTTTGTTTAATGCTTAACTCTGGTTTCATGAGTGACGTATTCAGCTTTAGGTTTCCAGGGTTGAATTCAAGTCTTTTCCTTCTTTCTCCTTTCCCAGTGGTTTGAGTGAAAGAAGTTCAGCCTCAAGTGAATTTCCAACTCCACTAGAGATCTTTTTTTTTTTCCATTAAATATGGAAACAAAAAACCTCCAGAAGAACAAAAATGGTCAATTTTTTCCGAGAGAGAGGTCAATACTGTTCATTTAGCTCTCAGAGAAATTCTTTTGCCTGGCAGCTGCTGCTTAAACATCTGTCCAGCAGTATCTCAAAAAAAAAAAAAAAAAAGTTTTAAAACAACACATCAGCATAATGCAGTATGTAACTTGTGAACTAGGTTTTACATGTCTGTGAGTATTTTAAAGAGTGTGTATGCATGTGCTAGTAGCTGTGTGTTTGATTTTTTTTTTTTTTTTTATTTTTTTTTTTTTTGCCTTTAAGTATGTTGAGCTGAAATTGTAAGAATCACAGAAAGATTATTTAGCCTGCAGCCAGGAAGGGAGAGAACAGATGGAGGCTCTTGAAAGAAGAGGGGAGGGGGAGGAACAGCTCTAGAAGACTCAGGCAGCTGATCAATGAGAGGGGAATTTGGGGGTAATAGGATGTGTTGGGTTCTGGTCTGTTTGCCTCCCTCAGGCACAGCTGTTGTTTATTCAGTCCTGAGTGTTGTTGTGCTAAAGAGATTCAAGTAAGATCTCAGTGGCCAGTTCTATTGCATTGCTCTGTGCGTGTAGTAATGTGCTGCAGCAGTGGTCATTTTTACTACAGCCAGCAAAGACTGAGGAATCCTGGTGCCACTGAGAACTGATCCAGTGTTTTATTTGTTTGTATGGAAAAAAGTTTTTGTTTTTGTTTTTCCAAGAACTTGCACTGTTTGGGGAAATTGATTTCACTGTGCTTTAGTGAGAGCTAGCTGAGTGCAAAGAGCTGCCCTTGAGCTGTATCACTGTGGCGGTGAAGGCAGTAATTCTGCAAACCCCTGAGTTCCCATGTAACAATGCTTCCCTCACAGCACCATTGGCTTTCATGGGGAACCACTTGTGTTTAAAATTAAGAATGCACTTAAAGCTCACTTAGAACTTTGGAGCCTTACACTACTTTTTGTTTAAGCCTTTTTTTGTATAGAATCTCGCAGTTGAAAACAGTTGCTTCTGCACTGATAATGGAAAAAAAATTAATACATCAGTGGAATAATTTTAGCTGTTTTTCATGCATGTAAACAGATCTTTTTGGAAAGTGCTAGGCTTATATGTGTGGGAGTTCAGAAAGCTCCAGAATGCTCTAGAAATCTCCTTACCTGTAAACTGTGGCAGGTGAGAGAACGACATAAAGAGCGATCTTCAAGAAAATGGAGCAGTGAATACAGCATGTATTAGCTGTCAACTTTGCTATCCAAATTTATGCTTTTTATTACTGACGATGAGGCTGTGGTATCTCTTGGCACAACTGAGCAGTCTTAAGTGTGAGTATACATATATTAAAATGCTGTTCTCCAAACAACTGGAAAATAATTAAAGTAAGTCATTACAGAATATGCACTTTAGCAATTTAAAAATATAAACCAGAAGGAAATGACAACTATTAGTGATGTTTAGAACACACAAGCCTGAAAAAAGCTATGAACAAATAAAAACCAAAACCCCAAGGAAATGGGTTAAATGTTCCTTCGTATCTATCTTCTATGGTTATAAAGGAATGCAGTTAATGCCCTTTAAGAGTGAAGGCTTTGTGCTTGAAAGAAAAAAATGTAAATTCAAATTTCCCAGTTCTCTGCTATGTGGGATTAAAGTTAAATGGAACAGCATTTTCCCCTGAGTTGAATAGTGCTGTGATGCTATTATGAGGGTGGTCTGCATTGCAGTGGAGGGAACACCGTTTTTGTCCTGTATTATGTATGCAGATTGGGCTAGCAAGCTCCATCATAGCGATTGACTTGTTGGCAACTCTGTTGATTAATCTGGCAAAAGTTCAGGGTAGTGCTGTGCTGAGGAACGGTGCTGGGATAAAAGAGGCTACAATAGATGTTAAAATATAGGAGGGACAGTACCCTTTGTACTTAAGTTCTTTGGGATTTCTTTTTCCACTCCTATGTATACATAAAGCAGTAGCAACCATTAATGTAGAATATTGAAAAGAACAATATGCGGATTCTAAATCTAGTCTTTGCCAAACTTAGGTACTTCTCAGAGGCAGAGTAGGCAAAACCATGTTAACTTTTCACCTTCAAAAATGATGATTGTGGGATTAAGATCAATGAAGATGGAAGAACATGTGTGGAGCTTCAGGATGGAAGTGTGTTATTAGCAGGGCTGTGAGCTGCAGAAATTCTTCTAAATAAAAAAGTGGTGGTTTAAAAAATAATACTTTATTTAGAGAGGAACTGAGATGAGTTCAGAGGGGTATTACTTTTATTGTCTTTTCCGCTCATCTTCTTCTCCTCCCCTTCTCTTAGTAGCAGTACACATGTACTGATGTGCATGTAAATCTAATAACAGTGATGCAGTCAAAGATACATAAGTTGCTGGGCAAAGCAGTCCAGAGTGCTCACAAGATCAAAATAGCTGCTTATGTGCACAGCTTGCTGATGGGAGCTCCCTCGGGGCTGGCTCTGGAGTGACCGGGTTGGTATTTTTGTGGAAACCTGTCACAAACCCTGGAGGGCATGTTCACCTGCTGTGTGCATGGGTCTGGCACTCTGTGTGATCTGCAGCTCTCCCATCTGCTTTTTTCTATGGTGACACTGAGCAGAAGAGATGATCTAGGGGCCCCAGGGTGCTTCCTCCAAAGTCTCTGATATTTATGCTGCTTTTCCCCCCTGCCCCCCAGTGTGTGTGGCGGGTAATTCTTGTAATTAAGCTGGTTTCAAGCGGACAGTATATTTTGTGGCTGTGTAAGGCTTTGGAGCAATTTGAATTTCAGTATTTCTTAGAGGTACCACACAGGCATACTGCCAATTCTTTATCTATCAAAACACCTTCTCTAATCATAAAATGAGACTGATGGGTATTTGGGAGATATATTGTTGCTCTGTTAAGACCATGTACTGTGTGTCATGGATAATAACCTCTAAACATTGTTGGTTCCACAAGCTGAAAAACCAGTTAAGAAGCAGTAAACAAAACGCTTGTGACCTACAGGTATTGTTATGCAGTGTATCTTAGGAGTCATCAAATGTGCATTAAGCAAAAATAGTAATCTGAAGGGCATATCAGGTTGTCTTTTAGAAACTGTTCAAGATGAGAGGGTATGATGAATAGAATTTGTGTTTGAAAAGGGAAAGAAAAAGAAGGTGAGCAAGCACCAGATTGTATGTAGTTTCATAAACTGATCTGTTAGATGACTTCAAGTTCTCCTTAAAAAAAAAAAAAAAAAATCCCCTGAAAAGACTGGCTTTGGAAGAGAAATCTGTTGCAACTTGAACTGTGAGAAATCATGAGCCTAGTATTCATCCACCATGGTTATACAGCGATAGTCAAGAAGATACTCAAAGTCCCATCCTTGAAGGCCACTGACTATCTCAAGAGATTGGAGACCTAACTTACGGGTTTTATGAAAAGGCATTGGGTCTTGGAGAGTCCTTATAACCTTAAGGAGGTAGGTACCTTATTAAGGTATCTTAAACAAATGTTTTCCATTTCCAATATGGTTAATGGTATACTTAGCAATTAAAAACAAAAAAACTCCGTCTCCTAAAATTGATGCTCCGTACCCTCTTTCCCACTATTTTCCTGTGTTTTGTTGCACTAGTGATTGAGGATGAAACGCTGGCTTGACGTTGTTGAGACTTCTGGGAGGTTTTATCTCTCAGTAGTGTCTAAAGAGTAAAGGATCATTTAAAACAACTTCCTCTTGTCCCCCCTGCCCTTCCCTTCACCCTTTTTACTGTGGAAAACTGATTCTACTTGCTTGAACTTGAAAATATTTTACAAGGTGTGAAGGGACATGATAAACCTACATTAGATACCAAAACCCAAACTGAGCTTGTAGTGCTTAGTCTTATTCTTTGCTCATCTCTATTGACCTTCAGGGAAATATTTATGGAATAAATACCCTATGTTTTTGCATTTGAGTAGTTGGAATGTTTAGTAAATGATAGCTGCTTTCTTCTCCCCTTCCATGAAAATTTCTTTCTGCTGATGATGTAAAAGTAGTAATTCAAAATGGCATATCAATATAACCTGGCTGTGTACTTAAAACTGTATTGGTAGATGTTGAAATGTGATTGATCCATGTGTTTTTTCAGCTTGAAGTCCTGCCAAAGAAAATGCATTTGTGCTTTCATTAAATATCAGGAAGAGACTTTGAGAAAACCTTTTAGAAGCACCCAAGAATAATAAACAGTGACTCAAATGATATTACGCTCTTATTTTCTGTTTTTTATGGCAACCTAAGATAAGAGAGGGTCTGAAAATACATAATAATGTATTGTTTTAATTTCCAAGATACAGTCCTATGGCAAAATGTTGCTCTAAGGTACGTGCAGGAGCTAGCTATTGAAATATCTGATCATTCATAGGTGGAATAAACAAAACCCTGTAAAAGTAGTCCTTCCAGTACAGGGAGAAGGAGAGGGAGTAGAGACCTTGTATGGCTTGGAACTTACACTCTGTTACTTACTTCAGTTTGGAAAATGACACTGGTCCTCCTTTACAGGAGAAACAGTACATGTTTAAGTTATTAAAAAAAAGTATAGAAGTTATTAAAAACTTATTTTTCCTAAACAAGTGCATGTGCATTTCCCTTCTCTGTCCCCTCCTTTTTTTTCCTTCCCATGTTGCCTAATTCAAGAAGCCAAGGTTGTGAGATTAACTAAACAGATTCTTGCAAACCTCTACCAGTTTGATTATTCCTGTAGCTCAGTCTCCTGACATGAGTCCCATGCAAAGTGGCATTTGTCACTAGGACACTGCCAGTACTTTGAATGTTGGACAGACTTCATTTAAGGTGGTGCATGCCTTTTTGATAAAAGTTTGCAGTTAAAAGGTACTGAAGTGTGTAGAGGGATGGCATATATGTTTGCATGTTAGTAATGACACTGCAAAAAGCAGCACAGGTTGTCTGAGTTTTTTCCACTGCTCTGAACGGAGGAGTTCTTATCTGTGTGGATGAAGAGGTGAATTCCTAGCCATAAAAGAAAAAATCCCACTTTCCTTCAGGACAGTTATAATTTTATCTGAGACTTTATGGGCTTGTTCTCTCTGAGTGAACGCATGCGACTTTTTGATGCTTATGGACAATTAAGAGGACCAGCAAATGCTATTTTAGGCTCCTTATCAATGAGAGGCACAAGTAACCTTGTTTATCTCCTTCTCTTTTAAATGACTGCTTTGATCACATTAACGTGCATATGTGTATGTGTTTAGGTATGTGTTTTATTTATAAGAATATACATACGTACTCACATATGTATGTACTCTTTATTCATAGGAAGTGAATACGTGCTGTTAGCTTCCTTTTTGCTTCTATGCTGTCTCTAAAAAGCCAGCAGGGCACACAGAGATGATATACAAACATTTGTAGCAATGTTTCCCATTACCTCTTGGGTGTGTTTTCTTCTATTGGATTATTCTCCCTACCTCCTGAATTCATAAATCTAAAAGCAGTGAATCTGTTCTGTTGCAGCCTAATTTTTCTTGTTTTCAGGAATGTATTTTAATGAAAAGGATCTAAAAATAAGATTTAGCAAATTAAAAAAAAAAATAGTACAGGTGTGGAAGCTTTTGATTCTAATTTGAATTATTTTTGGTTTCTCTCTTATACATTTCATGGACTGTTGCTCCTGTATGCTGGCTATATGAGTGAATAAAGATTCTGAGTAAACTTTATTTTAAAGAGTGAAACTGGCTTCATAAGAGCCTTTTGCTGTAAACAAAGACTAATTATTGTATAAAGATCTTAGTAGTGTACTTAGTACTCCCTACTGATGTCAGGCTCTGAAGCCACGGCTTCTGTGTAGCTGCATGCTACCGCACTCAAAAGCTTCTTAAGGGAGTAAAATATGTTGTGGATATGTGGATATTGATTAGATGTCTCCTCTGTGGACCTTACCAGCTCTATGTATTTAAAAGAAAATCAAATTACAAGCATAATACTGTGTGCATGTGAGGTCTGTATTAGATTGTCCTTGTTGGTTATCAGTCACATTTGAGCTAAGCGTGTCTAATAGAAAGAACTGGTAGTGCTGTTTATGAAGGTTAATGGTATGAAAGCTATGAAAGTTAGTGGCATGGGAAATTTGAGACTAGATTTCAAGTCATGGAATTAAGATTTGGTCTTATAGGGATAGTAAAATGATCGCTTATATATCTATCTGAAGTTGTCGTTCTTTTGTTTTTTTAGGAAACTTGGTATTTATTTGCCACCCTGACTTTAATTCTGAATGTTATGTATGTATAACACTGCAATACGTGCATTCCATCATTATTTGTTATAACTTCTTTCATGTGTGAATTTGTACTGTACCATGTTATGTTACAATGAGAAAACAGTTACGCAGCATACATCAAAAATATAGTACTAATTTTTCTGCGAGAGCTCACGCACTCTGTATGTTTGGTTTTTTTGGTGCCATTGAAATTTTGTCTTTCAGCATTGTGTTCTGTGGAACACTGAAAATGGCAAGGGAGAAATATGATTGTAGTGTTGGATAGATTTTTGTATTAGGTCAGAAGTTAGGTAATGCCTGTAAGGTAGAAAAAAGTGTGCATGTGCCTCAGCTTTCTGCTCTCTTCTGGTTACTTCCTAAAACTCTTTCAGTATTTTAAACTGGTGTTTATGATTATAGATATTGGTTCATTTCTCTTTACTTATTTATTTATGGATGCTAAAAGGATCACAAAATAAATCTGAGCTTCCTACATACTGTTGTAGGGTATTGCCATTAGGCCACTAGGAAATGTAGCAGGGGATATATATTGGCTGCAGACATGTGGGAATTTAGCTGCACGTTTCATTTAGTCTTTGAAAAATGTCTTAGCATAATTGCTTGATAGTCGTGGTCATTCTTCCCAGCACCAGAGACCTGTACTAAACTGGCTTTTAGGAGACTTCATTAGATACGCTCAGACGAGGAAGGTCATTTGCAAATACAGTCTGCCGTTCTGATATCAGGTTCTTGTAGGTTCTATAATATTATAATTTTTCTGGAAGTACTACTTATGTATGTGCTTTGTTATTTGAATGTTAACATTGTACCATCACTGAAATAATCATTTTTGCTGTTATATGAGCTGCTGTTCAAATTTCATGGCTGCAGGCATTAATTCCTGTGCAGGCATCTAAAACACTTGTGAGAGTGTATGGAAAGTCGCATATGCTAGTGTTATGAGTAAAATCCCTAAGCTTTTTTTGAAAATTTTCAAGCTCACTTTCTAATGGCCAGTTCTGAATGATTCCTGTGTCTCTTGCTTCTCTCCATAGTAATTGAAAAACACATGCAGCTTGAAGATTGAGAACAGGGCACTTAATGTTTCCATAAATGTTTCCTTCCAGAGCAAATATTTACAGCCATGCTTTGGTACTATTTATAATAGAAACGTTGGCATGCACTGTTAATGAGCCTATGCTATCTTGGGCACAGCTCTGATTTGATCATGTGTTCCTGTGAGGAAAAACCTTAATTCTTAGAAGGTTCTGGCAGTTCATGATTTTTCTCCTGCAAGTGGAAAGTGGGAGCACTCCTTGCACCGAAGTGGAGCAATGATAAAAGAGCTGCAGAGCTAGGGAACCTGGCAGTCTTTTGGGAGCCCTTTGTAGAGGAAACATAGATTAATTGGATCCTATTGGTCTGGAGAGAGTTGTTTCAGCACAGCTCAACTGATGCTATAACCACTGAACCTTTAGTTGTACCTTTGGAAATGTTTTGGAATTTAGGAACTTTAAGCACCTTGTTGTATGTGAGTGCATTTGGGACGTCTCAGTGCTGCTTTTTGCATGAAAAACTAACAGTGCCTGGAACTGTAGTTTGTTGGCAGATGGGATTTTCTAAGATGCCTTGTAACTTCTGGAGTGCTGGGTTTCTGTATTTTGCAAGATTTTTTGTGTATGTGTTCTGTTCTGCTTGATTTTTGTTACTAAGACTTTCATTCCCTCTGACATGTCTGTGACAGCTTTTCAGTGGTAGATGAGATGGTGGCAAAATGCTTTCAGCTAGGACTTCTGATTTACCTGAAATTCTGACAGCCAGATGTTCTCCTATTTCTGAGCTAACTGAAGGTTAAAAATGTGTTTTCTTACTGTGAATTTTAAATAACATGCATTACATTATGCACGTCTCTTGACTTCTCTATGTAGTGTGGGATTGTATTTTCTTGCTTAGAAAGAATTTGAAATGCATGGTGTACATAGGAAGACTTGATTAAAAAAACTAGTCAAAATGTTAGCATAACTAACGTGCTTGCTGATGCAGGCAGCAGTTAAACAAGATTGTTAGGAAAGACAAGATGAGCACTTCTCCCTTTTTAAAAAACAAAATAACAAACATTAGTATGGTCTACTTGTTTTGTTTTGTTTTCATTTTTTTTTTTAATAGGTTAGTTGGAGACAACCCAAAGCATAACAATGCAGGAAGTCTTTTGCAGTGTATTGGGAGGAACTAAATCAATATGATAGAAATAATGGTCATAAACCAGTAAGTAGATGGCTTAGAGCAAGCCAAAGGGATTTTACTAGCTCGAAGAACTGGATAAAGTCAAATTCAGGATGTCGCAATTGGAGTTGGATTTAATGATTTCTTCTTTGCTAGATCTATGTTATACGCTTATATGATTATTTCCTTACTTTGTGGTAAGTAATCCGAAATGCATTCGTTATTGGTGAGGGAATGCTATCAGTTCTTTTCAAAACTGGAACAGTCATAGATACAACATCTGTATTGCATACACTATTTAATTTCATTTGTATGTTTAGAAAACTTAAAGATGTCTAATAGCAAACACAACTGTGTATCATCTTAAAATTAGAAATTTACAATCCATTTGAGTTTTAAAGAGGAAAATGAAAAGCCTGTCTTTTCTCAACTTACTGCTTTGTTGAATGCTGTCATTTTAAGTGTGTGATGCACCTGTTTCATATTTTGCCACCAGAAAAAACATGAATATAATGTAATATAGAGATGATAGAGGGTGACCTTAGTTACTGCTCCAAGAACATGCAACTTCGCAGCAACGTTTGAAAATTATACAGATCTTTTTTTTTTGAACTTGCACTGTTTTCAAATATGAAGATTATAGTGTCTTTAAAGAGCAGCAGATTTCTTAATCTGTTTTCTTATGTTAACAGTTTCTGGTTTCTTAGATTTTAGGAATTTTCTATAAATCAGCTAATAATGTGTGGACAGAGATGTGAACCTGGCTTGAATTTAGGAAGTTACAGTCCTTATCCATGAGGTCTATGCAGTATATTACTGTACAGGGATTTTCTATAGGCTTCGTGGCCAGGGATCCCTTAGGATGAGTAATTTGCTTTTAAGCTATGATTCTGACTAAATAGAACATTTTAGTTTGGGATTTTTTTTCTTCCTGTCTTCCCTCGGGGAGGGGGAAAGCTAAGATCAGAAATATTGCAGCTTGCATGACCCACAGAAGCATGAGGTTTTGGCTAGGTTTTTGAGTAGGTTCTATAATATGTTGTGTTGGGTGGTATGGTTTATTTGTTTTTTGGGGGAGATGTTTGGTTTTTTTGCATGTGATCCTCAAGAGTCTGTGCCAGTGTCTTACCCTTTCTGCAAGTGACATGCTGTGTCCCAGAGAACTGTGTCTATGCACTGTGTGTGAAAATAGTAACAGGGATTATTTGCTGACTGTGCTATGACTCAGTTGTCCCTGGGGAAAACTTAAGGAACACTACATAATTTTTGTTGGATGATGCTTTAAAAACATAAGAACAAAGCAATTTTAAAAATTAGTTTGATATTTAAGCATTTTTTTGCATTTTAATTTTTTATTGGTTCTTCCAAAGCTTTGAGGCGTTTATTTCCCTTGAATTGCCCTTTGAGGTGTTTACATACATTCTTTCAGCTCTGTTCTGAAACAGCATTCCATTCTTGATAATATTTTTTTTAACCCGTTCAATAACTACCGAAACATTTAGATTCGTGCATTGAACTTAGGAATAGTGCATTTTAAAGGAGTGCTTCAGGCACTTCAGTGTTGATTGGTCACAAAAGAAGGTAGCAACAGGTAAGGATTTTAAATGGCCTTAATAAGGGAAATATGAAGAAGTTGTAGTTTTGTTTCTTTTCTAAATACAAGGTGCAGTCATTCTGTGAATGCTGCTGAATTTCTCTCCGCTATGACTGGGCCCATCTGATTCATCAGTACTACTGATCATGCTTTTTGGGAAAGTTTTGACATTATGTAAAAGTGAAATGTGTGTTACTTGAAACTAATAATAAATTACATAGATGGTATCTGCTAGCAGCTCCAAGTAATCTAGACCTCAATTTTAATCAGTCACTTTTAAGAGAGACTATTTTAAGGAATGGTAATTGTCCCAAAGCTTTGCAGCCCAAGTCCAAAAGAGAGGGATTGTGGAAAAGTAGAGGTGCATGGGAATTAATTTGTTTCCCAAGCTAGCAGAGCTAGAAATGAAACCGAAGTCCTAAGGGTTACTCTGCTGTTCGTTAGGCCATGCTGCCTTGTGTTAACTGAAAGGATGTGTAAATAGTATACAAATATAGGACAGAGTATTGCGTTTTGCAGTAAGGAGAGAGGAGAAAAATTAAGAATTTCTAACTAAATTTAGTAGCATTTTGTTTGAGGTTGCAATGTCACTTGATACACTTGCTCAAACCTTTGCAACTGTAAATGCTTTATGTACTGGAAAGGCTGCATCAGTCTGTGTGTGTATATTAAATATATTGCTTATAATGGAAGGTAAACCCTACAAAGTCTGTTTAAAAAACCTACCCAAAATCTAAATCTTAGTCCCCTGTTCATATATGGAGGGTTGCCAGGTTTGGTCAGTCTTCAACCTCTCTAAGGAGAAGCTCTGTGACAAGGAAGAGCTGGCAGTTAGAGAGAGGAAGAATTGAAAGTGAAAGGGGATCCTATGTCTGCTTGGAGACTGAAGTAAGGCAAGAGCTAGTTAGGGGCTGTAAGTGAGGAACTGTAAGTTAATTTTTTTTTTGGTAACTCATCTTGGAAGTAGGTTTACAAACCCTATAGTGAATTCGTGGCTGTAGCACTCTGAGGAGGATTAGGAGCCTAGAAGAACCTCACATTTTTAATCATTTCATCTTCTCCTGGGAAGCAATGGGAGGAAGCCCAAGAGCTGCTACTCTGAAAGGAATAGGAGAGCAAAAGGAAGGATGAAAAATGCAGAATGCTCTCTGTGCCTGGGAAAGGGTGGAGACTTGGAGGGACATGATGAGAGGATGATGTACCTTCTTGTCAATGGTAAAAAATGATGAGTCAGGGAGGGGCCTAGGAACCATAATGTTCACTTTGTGCTATTCTACCAGCTTTTAATAACTGGGAATGCAGTATGCTTTTTCCCTGTGAGAAGATGTGATACCCAGGAGGCCTTACCATAGGCAAAGGAGTTGAAAGGCTGTGCAAGTTGAGCAATTTACTTGATTAACTTTGATTTTGTAAGATTTATACATAGTATTAAGAATCTCCAAGGCAAGCGATGCTGAAGAATTCTACCTTGAGGTAATGAGTAATCAGAGAAAAAGATAAGAAGGTAGGGCTAATGATAAAGTAAAGGAGTTGGAAGGCTTCGCTTTAAGTTTTTAGGTTCTGCAGAATTGTTTGAATAGAATTGTATGTAAAATCTGTCTGGACTGACCATCAATTCTATTGGTTGTCTGTGACAGCAAGAGTGACCCCAGTCAGTACTGTATTCCTACAGTTCAGTTCACTGATTCAGCAGAGATGAAAGGAAATTCAGGTAAACCAGTCACTTTGGAGATGGTCTCCTTTTAGGTGGGTCAGTAGGTGATGAAGCTGTTGCTAGGTAGTGGACAATCAGGTGGACTGAAAGGCTCTATCCTGCTCTTCCTAGACTGGCTGTGGACATTAGGATGGCAAGCAGTACTGCAGATCAGTGGGGCACTGTTTGTATTAGCTATCTGGTTTAAAAAATGGATTCTACTTCATGGGTATACCCCTGTGCTCAGAAAGCACAGCTTTTCTCTTAGCCCTTGATGCTGCATCAACAGGGAGTTACAGCTCAAGTCAAAGTAAAGGTTAATTAGCAGTCCAGTTGCTTTCATTGAACTGTCTTAAGTGTCCCTGGTATAATTCTTTGTTTGGATCATGAAGCAAAAATTATTCATCTAAACAAGCAACTAGTTGAAAGGTTGGGGAAATGTGGAGACTCTCTAGAACCGTGACTCACTAGAACCGTTACCAACTTATCTAATGCGTTTATTGCTGCAGGTTACTGCACAGTTGATCATTTGAGGAGACTTTTCTTACATGTATTTGCTGGAAATGCTAGTCTTATTTTAAGAAATCATAGAATTGGTAAGGTTGGAAGGGACCTCTGGAGATCATCTAGTCTAACCCTCCGTACTCAAGCAGGGTCACCTAGAGCATGGTAGACAGGGTTGCATCCAGGTGGGCTAAATCATGTTCTAGTTTTTTTTTAAACTGAGTTTATTTCTGATGTGACCAGCAGGTTTTGAAATTTATTTAACACATAAAGCAACTTCAATGAATTCCTGGCTGCATATGTCAGTAACTGCTCAGAATGCAATCATCTGTGAGTAACCAAGCTTTTTTCTTCACCTGAAACTTTATTTCAGGATCATTCTGAATGTTTAGATCCAGCTTCAGTGTAATTTGTTTATATTCTTTGAGTCTTGTAGAAGAAATAGAATCTCCCCTTATGATGAAATACTATTACTCACATGTTCAAATTCTGTGCTGAAGATCTTAAGATACAGTGTGTAAGTAGGAAATAATAGATGGGTTTGAGTAAGAGTAGAAGTAAGGAATTAAAGGAGATAAGAATAAAAATCCTTAAAAGAGCTGAATATTGAAGCAATCAATGTTAATTACAGCCTTTATTTGTGTTTCATATTAAACTTTTGATTTAAAATACTGTAGAATGTACAAACTGTCATTTGTATTTGCTGACCTTTTCCCTATTAGTATGTCTCAGTTGCTATAGTGGTTAAGTGAGGTGGAACATAACAGTATTTGAGTTGCTTCCTTCTCTCCTGGATTTCTGGAACATATTTCTGACTTACCTGATTATGCAGTTAGTTTTTAAATAGTGTTAACTATGCTGACTTTATTTTAGTTTTAAATTTAGAAAAATACAAAATTTCTTGTTATGGAAATGCTAACAATGATTGTTTTTAAGTCTGCGTATTCAAAAGCTTCCAGTTCAGATGTTTAGTTGAAGGCATGTCAGTTAAGCCACTACCTCTTAGCAAGCCAAAGCCACTCTGTTCATTTAAACTGTTGAAAAGATACTGGATAATAAGTTGCATGTATCTATATTGGGCCTGCTTACTTCTTAAACTCTAATACTGATTTACAGTGGTAATGTTTTCAACCAGCAGTATGAAGAACTACTGATTTTTTTTTTTTTTTTTTTTTTTTTTTAATCGGCTGAAGAAAGTAGTCTGCATTGAGGAAGCAATTGCGTTTGAGATACTTCTCACTTTTTGGGTTTATGTGGAATTTTTCTCAGCTTCCTTCAGAATGCTTCTGTGTATGATTTTCAGCAACTGCGAAAATGAATCTGTGCTTTGGAGCCCTCCTTTGGGCTGCCCATCTCCCTTCTTTCCCTTCAGCCGAGGCAGAGATAAGAGCTGCAACAATTGTTTGTTGAAGCTTCTGAAAGTTTGCTGGGTGTTGCTTAGTGAGACTTGATAGCTTGTTTTACTCCTTCTTGCATTCAGATAAGCTATATGATGCAAGTTCTTCTATTTTGTATCTGCTTTTTTTTTAAGAAATGTTCTGTAGCAGGTGTTTTTTTTTCCTTCCCCTTTTTGCTGGGGGTGTTTATGGACTGAAATTATTGTTCTTGATATAAAATGGTGAAGAGACTTCACATGTGTCTGTTTCCACTTAGTTTCTCTGTGGCATGACATAATCTAATTTACTGATGTGAGTTAAGTAATATAAAGGACATCAGCATTTGTACAATCTGTGTATCCATGGCTGCATATGTGACCTGCTTAGCCTTCATTGCCGTATTATTTTCCCTTGTTACTAGCCCCAAAGCCCAAATAAAGGATGGAATATCAGGTTCTATGTGGTCTTACTATATATGTGTATATATATATAATTTATTTATTTATTTATGAGAGTACCTCTGTCCCCTTGAAATATGCTTACATGCTTTATATGTTGCACTTGCAAGTGCTTGGAAGTTTTTTGCAAGTGCTTGGAAATGCTTTAAATCCTTGTATCAGGAATCATATATTCTGAACTTTCTGATTCTTCTGAAATTGTGCAAGTATTTCACTACTTCTAGAAAAGGTGGCATTTAGACTGATAAATATGCAAGAACATAAAATAAATCTTTAAAGGAAAAGATAATGATGAGTTGCCCTCTCCCCCTCCCACTCCACTGCATGATTTAGCAAATGCAGCCAGTCTCTACTTAGTAGGGAGAAATTTCATGTAGTTTATTTTTGGGATATGTTATTTGGTCTGCAACTGTTTCTATTAAGAAAACAGTTTTGTGACCCTGAATAATTATTGTTAAAAATCTGCAGCTCTTCCTAAAATCATTCTTTGCATATAATTAATTTTTGACATTAAAAAAAAGTTGTGTAGCTGAGTACTCTATTTCAGTGTGTATGGCTTTTATTGTATAACTTGAACTGTGATGTTCAAGGTGTTAGAACAAGAGCTGCGTTCTGCTTTGCTTGCCTTGAATCCTATGGAATGACTTTTTTAATCAAAGTGGATCAGCTAGTTCATTATTAGACATTTTCTTGCTGCTTAGCACAGCAGGAAAAAATACTGCTGAAGCAGTTAGATATTGCTATTCTATTTTCTCTGTCAAAATATACTAAGGGAAGGACAATGAATATTGAATCAATTATACTACAGATTTATAAAACAATCTATCTGATTTTATTAAGTCATGATATATTTCCTTGGAACATGCATCACTTCCTCAGTGTCTGCTTACATGAGGATGAATGGGGGTGTGCTTGCGCCCACATGTGTGTGTTGTTTCTTCTGTATGAAGTGGCTTATTTCAGCATTAGGTAGCAAAACAAGTCACTTCATGCTTTTCCTGTGCTTGGACTATTAGTGAAGAGTATAGAACACATCAAAAGATCAGTGAATACCTATTGCTGGACAGCAGTAATTCTGTACCCTCTTTTCCACTACCTAAATGCAGCTGACGTATTTTAAATTCTGTAGGAATTGATCCTTCTTCCAGTGAAAAAAATGTGTAGACTTTATATAGAGCCATTTGGTCTGCTTTGGGGTTTTGTCCCTTCTCTGCTGGTCTGTGACAACATACCACTTGATAGCTGGTTGGCTTCTGGGGACTTTCTGTTAACCTGGAATAACCTTGTGCTTAATCTCTACAGTAGGGCTTGGTTGCTACAAAGTGCCAGGAATTACTGTAATTATTTTAACTTTAGTTTAGTAAGAATGCTACGTAACATCAGCTTGTTAATTAAAAATAATGGAATGAGCTTCATTTTCAAAAAGCAATGACAGTCTGTCTAGCTGGACCTTTGGGTTATAAAAATGATTAGGGGACAGGAGCATCTGCCTATGAGGAAAGCCTGTGAGAGCTGGGCCTGTTTAGCCTTGAGAAGGGAAGACTTAGAGGAGACCTTATCAATGTCTACAGATACCTGAAGGGAGGCTGTCAAGAGGATGGGGCCAGGCTCTTTTCTGTTGTGCCCAACAAGAAGAAAAGAAGCAGTGGGCACAAACTGAACCACAAGAAGTTCCGCCTGAATATGAGGAAAAACTCCTTTACCGTGAGAGTGGCGGAGCACTGAAACGGGTTGCCCAGCAAGGCTGTGGAGCTGTCTTTTCTGGAGACAGTCAAAACCCGCCTGGACATGATCCTGTGCAATGTGCTCTGGGTGGCTGTGCTTGAACAAGGGAATTGGATTAGATAATCTCCAGAGGTCCCTTCCAAGCCCAACCATTCTGTGATTCTGTGCGATTGTTAGCTTGTGTTTCAATTGTGTTTTTTTTTTTTTTTTTTTTTTTTTTTTTTTTTTTTTAATTCTAATCACTTAATTAGAATATAGAAAGCTGGAAAAAGCCACCATTTCAGTAGAACTGCACACATTTTAAAGGGGCATGAATTTGAGAAACAGATCACTTGAATTCATGTAGAGACTTTGAGTGTTGAGATTTCAGTTCTTAATAGAACACCCATGTGGGAGAATCTATGTGGCCAAAAGATTGTTTTGTTTTTGCAAGGGAGAAGTGTGTACTTACATCATTATAAAATGTTGTTGTTAGCATTATTGGAAGATACTTAGAAAAATAAAAGGATAATGATTTTGTGGTCTATAGAATATTTGTAACAGATTCCCAAAACAATGTTGTAACGTACTTCATTGTTGTACATAAAGCATTGGGATGCGTTATGTGGTGTTGTCTGAGGCTTTTGTACTGCAGGAAAAAACTTACATTCTCCTCTTTAATGGGAATGTAGCTCTTTTGAAGAAAACGAACACTCCCAGCAAATGTTAGACAACTATACTTCACCCTCTGATTGTTCCTGTGTGATGAAGGGTTCCAACTTAGTTAATATATTGAACTTGAGTATTGTTGTAAAGTTGCTTTGTAATTTGCAAAGGGATATAAAAGTGAAAGATGTGTATTTTATAGGAACAAGGAAAGTGCCCTACTTTAGTTTGTTCTGATTAATTACTCTCTACTTTGTGGTCCTTAAGTCATACCACTTTTTACTACCTAGATGCGACTGTGCTGTTGACAAGGACACATTAAATCTGCTGAATATATCACATCCTTTGTATTGTAGTGTCCTGTTTTAAACAATATCTGAATTTCCTATCTAAGACTTGTATCCTCTTTATGGAAGCCAACAGACTAGCCTTATTATGGTCTCCTGAATAGTGTAATGGGAAGATACCTCGTAACATGTTTTCAGGCACCTGTGTTGCAAGAAGCCTCTCTAAAGAAATTTATGAGTAAACATCTACTTTAGGAAGTTGTCTGTCCTCCTCCAGCTTTGCAGTGTAGGAAGACTGGCTTTCTGGATTAATGTCTACCACATCTAGTTTTTAACCTCACACCTCTTCCCCAGGATTGTTTCTAAACTGAGTATTTGGACTACTCACTGCTAGATGTAACATAGATCGTGTAGTAATGAAGTTATTGGAAATCTTTAATTTGCAGATTATGAGTGCACCTGAAGAATTTGTAGGGGGAGAAAACTGTGTAAATTCACTTTCACTTGGAAGCATTTCACCTTTTAACTGCTGTAAGGGCGCTGGCTATCCATCTGGACTTCTTGAACTGTAAGAACTCGGATCAAGGATTGAGTACCATTTCATCAGAGCTAACTAGGAGCAGCATAAAACCCAGACAAATGGATCTTTTTATCCGTTTATACACCCTTGTGTTAAGTGGATTCTGCAGCTGTTGTTTAGTAAGAATTTAAATTTAAATTGTGCGTGATGACAGAATATTTATGCTGTGTGTTAGCAACTCAAGTAATTGCTTTCTTAACCGTGGATCACACCACTTATCCGTGATAACACCTGGATCTGTTGTTAAGGATTCTTCAGCTTGCTTTGTCCATGCTATAGACTTGTGAGTGGTGGACCAGTAGAACCATGTTGCTTCTCTGTAGGGTGAACTTTCCAAGTCTCGGAGTTATACTCATTTTTTCTGCCCTTTTTAGAGCCCTTCATTGGTATCTGAATTAACCTGTTCAAATCTCTAAATTAACGTGCTATGATGTTTTGCAGTTTGGTTGCTTGTCTGTGATTATACTTAGTATGCAAGAAGATGGTGAAATATGATGGTTGCAATCATGTTCCTGAGCCTGCTGCTTTACTTACAACTTGCTTCAGTTAAGAATACCTATTGCATCCTTCCTATGGGATATTTAGCTCTTGCTGCAGCAGCTCATGGGCTTAAACTGAAAGGTCTTCAGAGTTCAATCTCCATGGCTGATGTCTCACACTGTCATGTTATAAATCACAGTAAACCAGTAGGAAGCAAACAAATTTAGAGTTTATCTGAATGTAAATGCTTTAAGCATGTGTGCTGTGGTTCCTGTCTGAAAAGTAGCCTGACTTCTATGCTTCTGTGCATGCATATTTCAACACAAATAACTCCAGCAACCTTTTGGTACTTTGGATGCATTCCAATGGAAGAATGTGATGTGGATGATGCCCTTGACCTTGAGTAAGGTTCTGGCCTTGCAGCTGGTGATCAAACTGATAGGCCAGTATGACATTTTTTGGCAGTACAGAATAACCAAGGCCTTCACTTCTTCCAGTTTTTGCAAACAGCTCCGTAGTAATTCATTTTTAACTGCTGTTTCTCTAGAAATGAATGTCTCTTAGGTGCTAAAACAGACTTATTTTGAAAATAACTTTCATTCTAGCTTTTCTGTCTTATTTTTTTCCAGATTTTTCATATAATTCTTCTTGATCAGAAGAGTTGTTAGTGTACATGTTCAAGATCTAAAGGGTTTTTGAAAATACTAAGGTAGTTTGCTTTAGTAGAAACATACAAAATAATCTCTTAAAAAAGCTAATGGTTCTGTGAGTAGCAGAGCTGATGAAGCCTACTTTCTGCCAGTTTTATGTTCTGTGTTACCTTTCTCCTTCCTTCTGCAGTGCCTCCCCTGTCTTCTACCTCTTTTGCTGGCCATGAGGCAGCAGGTGCCATGGCTGGGGTTGGAGCTCTGTACTGATTGACTGCTACCTTTTGGAGTGGTTAAGATGTGAGTTTTAATACCTGCCTTTCCTACAGATGTTGACTTCTGTGTCTTTCTCCTGTCAGAAGTTGATTATTTTGCGGCGGGATTGGGTGGGATTTTAAGGAATTTGGTTATCCTTGAGTCTGCTGTCAAATGTGACTGAAGTTAGCCAGCAGTTTTGAAAAGCAACCAGTTGAGGGAGTAATCGAGAAACAACCATAAAAGTAGCTTAGGGATCTATGAACTATTCTTGGAATTGTAAGAGAGCTTTCCTTGCACAATTCCCCCCCACCACCACTAGTTTATCTATCTCTTTTCACTTGGAAATCCCTCCCCTTGGAGGCCTTGCACAGCAAGGAAATTGATCCGTCTGATAAACATATTGCAATGCTGAGACAAAAGTACTGAATCACTGATGTGCAACCGGGGCCTGAAGGTTTGAACATGAGCACTACCCTGGGAAATACCGTAAGGACAGCAACTTCCAGAAGCCATTTTCACCTAGAGGTTGGACTAGATGACCTCCTGAAGTCCCTTCCAACCTGAATTATCCTGCAACTCTCTTCATAATTAGACCAGGAATAAGCAAGTAGACCCAAATTCCAGTAAACTGCCTGCTTTAATCCACCTCTGTACTGCTTGTTGAGTTTGACCAGTGCACCTTGCTCTTACTGGTTTGTGTGGGATAGGATTTTTTTATTTTTTTTATTTTTCACTTTTCTTTTTAAATTTTGTGGAGACATATTTCAAGTTGGCCTTTTGTAAAGTAACTGAGTAGTTTTTGTTTTGAGATGCAAGATGCCTATTTATGAAGTTATTTTGAAGGGATCAGAATGGTATGTCAGTTTAATACTGAAAGAAGTGGCAGACTTAAGTATCTTTTAGATGTTTAATATATAGGGATATCACACAAAGAAAAAAGCATGATGGATGGAACATGGGCTGAAATAAGTCTTTCCATCCTTTTCAGTGTTACAGCAACAAACACCGAAGTATAGAGTTTGTGGCCTTTAAACAGAAAGTCTTGATACATTTTAAAGTAAATGTTAAGTGGTTTGCTATTTGTAGTTTGGAGGGAGACAGAAAAAATCCTTGCCTCTTTTCTTGTAGGTGTTTTATTTTTGTCTCTGGAAATTTCAGTCATATGGAAACCAGACTTCAAAAAACAACTCTTCCCACCCCCAAACTTCCCAAATCAAGAAGCTTCACACATACCCCCAATGTTTTTTTTTTTTCTTCTGCTAGTCTGTTTCAAGTCTTGCATCCTATCAACCAACTAGTTAGCTAGATTCCTGAAGCTATTTGTCTAATCACTTTGTATACAATATTAACCTCCAGTATTGGGTGGGAACTTAGCATTTTATATAACAAATCAGTAATGTATTATAGGTGCACTGATGCTTCAATCTATAGATTACCCTACCAAGTTCTAGGAAAAGAATATTCTTGTCAAAAATTATTAAAAGTCAACCTACGTTTCAGTATTTTCCAAATTCAAAGAAAATTTTTTCTTTCTCATTATGAAAACATTGACTGTGGAAGATAGAGGCTTTTTTTTTTTTTGACTAACAGAGTTCCTTCGTGTTTGAAGGAGCTTAGTTTTGTTTCTGCAAGTCATGCAGCTTGACAAAAGTTTTGTCTACTCCTATAGAAAGAAGCTGTTAGAAGAGACCTAATTCAGGTTACTTATAAATTGCACAGGCCTAAAAGTTGGTAGTGGGATTCTTTGTGCAAGAAATCTCCTCCATATTGAGGGCTTTTCCATTCAAGTTATTCTGTTCTCCTCCAGACAACTGTTATCCTAACGAAGGCCAATTAAAATCCTTTGTAAGATTTTTTTTTTTTTTTAATGGTGCACTGGATATGGACTCAGTATACAAACAAGCTTTTTGCTCTTAAGTAATCCAGTTTTGGCTGTTCAGAATCAGCTCCTTCTATCTACTTTCTTCCCCACAGTGTTTTTAGCTTTTCCATGCTTTTCAATGAGCAGGTTAGCTGAAAGATAGGTGTGACCAGAGATGATTAAAATGTAATTACATATGAAATAGGAGGAATATCTGATACTTATTAAAATTTAGATGAATTTGAACTCGTTCTGTACTGTATATTCAGTGATCTGTTAACTGTTAAAGACAAATTTTATGGAGACAAGCTTTTCTCTAATTGGCACAGATCTAGTTTCTTACCTGCAGGGAATGTTTCAAGGATTGTATGAGCTGTATCTTAAACAATGAGATCAATCAGAATTGTAATTTTTATATTTCCCTTTTTGTGTAAGAAAAATACGCACTTATTTCTCTCTCTCTCTCTCTTTTTTTTCAGGAATTGAGTGAAAAGTTGTTTTAAGGAAAAAGGTCCATTGACCTTTTTATGTTTATATCTGCCAGCACCTTGGTAGCTCTGTCCTTTAATAAAAAGCTCAGTAACTAATATATTCAGAAACACCTTAAAAAGTGTATTGGTTTGTCCTGCAACATAGAGCTTTCTATGTTAATTGCCTTTGTTAAATACAGTATGGGTTATTGGAGTAGCAAAAATGTAGCCAAGACAGTGACATCAATGTAGTGGGAGTGCTGTGCAGTGATGTAGCTCATCCCCAGTGGTGATGTGAGACATGGTCAACTACATGCAAGGAAAACATCTTCTTGAAGTGCAGAAAAGCACAAGGTGTAATTTTAGTTCAATAAGATAACAGTAGGCAAAACAGCATGGAAATGTTTTCCGGAAACAAACCTGAGAGAGAAAATTGCAGAGCTCTTGAAATGATGTGCTGTTTAATGTTTCCCATGCTTTAACTCAGTCAGTAATCTTTGGAGTATTATAATCATGCCCTTTGTTTTTTATCAGGTAACGTATGTTCTTTCCTGTTTCAGATCGAGTTCAGTTGCCAAGGAATATGATTGAAAACAGCATGTTTGAAGAAGAGCCTGATGTGGTTGATTTGGCAAAAGAGCCTTGCTTACATCCCCTGGAGCCCGATGAAGTGGAGTATGAACCAAGGAGCTCCCGGCTCTTGGTGCGTGGTCTTGGAGAGCATGAAATGGATGATGAGGAAGAAGATTATGAATCATCAGCAAAATTGCTGGGCATGTCCTTCATGAACAGAAGCTCTGGTCTCCGGAATAACATGACTGGCTATAGACAAAGTCCAGGTGGATCGTGCTCAGTGCCCTCTACGAGGACCATGGTGGTTTGCACAGTTCTTCTGGTGATTGCAGTTTCAGTAATAATGGTGATTTATCTTCTTCCCAAATGTGCCTTTACCAAAGAAGGATGCTATAAAAAAAATCATACAATGGAACTAATATACCCTTTGGCAACTAATGGAAAGCTATTTCCATGGGCAAAAGTTAGACTTCCTACTGATGTTGTACCACTGCATTATGATCTTGTCTTGCAGCCAAACCTAACCACTCTGAAATTTGCAGGTTCTGTAAAGATAGTGGTTAATGTCATCCAGGTAACTTGGAAGATTGTGCTTCACAGCTCAGGACTTAATATCACCAAGGCAACTATTACTTCAGCAGGAGGGAGTCAAGCAAAGCCAGTTGAATTCCTGGAATATCCACTGCATGACCAGATTGCAATCATGGCTCCTGAAGCTCTCCTTGTAGGACAGAATTACACCCTCAACATAGAGTATTCGTCTAATTTATCAGATACCTACTATGGGTTTTACAAAATTTCTTACAAGGATGAGAAATCTAAGCAAAGGTATGCCACAAATGCTGCTTCTAATTTCTGCTTCTTCTGTAGACTGTGTTCATACGTATGTCTGATCTTGGTGACTGTGCTTTGAGTGAGATGACGAGGGTTGGGTTCCCTGGATGTTTGGTCGCTACAGTTAATCCCTGTAGGACATAAGGGATCTTTAATCTCCTGTTATTTTAAACTAGAATTTAAAAAAATCCTTTTAACCTTTTCCTTGTGTTGTTGACACTTTATGCAAAGCTGAGCTATCAGGGAAGGAGAAGTTATCCAGGACTAAAATCAGCATTACCCGGAAAAACTGACTTTTGTGGGGAAGTTCATTAAGGCAGGGTAGCTTCTTCCTCAGTTCAGTGTGTTTTCTGTACTTACAGATAGCTGCGGTGTGGGGCTTTTTGCTTATTTTTTTTTCCTCTCTGCTGATGTTCTTGGCTGGTAGATAGCGACATGGCTGTGGGGATCAGTGCTTCTTACCAAGAAGGCTGATATGGACAGGCCACACTCCAGCCCCCTCAAGAGGGGCCGTAGGCTCATCATAGAGTTAAGATTGTTTGTTTCCTTGTTAGAATATGACAGTCTATGCAGGTCATCTAGGAGCAAAGACAGACACAAAAAATGAAAGACTAGAAAGAATAGTTGGGATCAAGTTAAGACTCTTTAGCTGATAGGGAAGTAGTCAAGAAGGGTCTACGAAACAATTGCTAAGTAAAACAAGAATATAAACAGGTAACAGCTTGCACTAAGAAATGTTAAGACCTAGAGTTAAAAAACAGAGGGGAGGAATGTGACACTGAGGAAGAAGCAAGAAAAGTTTAATCAAAGTTACAAAATTTCTGCTGCCAGAGTGAGTTTGTGTGAAAAAGTCCAAAAGATTAAGTAGCTTTTGTTCCCTGAAAAGGGAATGCAGTTTTAATATTAATCACCACTAGCCTTACCTTTTACAAATTGACAATGTAGTCTTGAAATTTTGCTCTGGAGAGAGGATCACACTGGAGTTTTATTTATCTTCACAGTCTTGTTTTAAAAGTCAGTTCATTGAGCTGTCACTAGCTTTTTCTGTGAGCCTTCTTGAAAAATAAAGCAGAAGTGTGGGATAATCAGTCATAACTTTTCTCTCTCAATTGAGATCTAATCACTATTCCATTTGTGCTTGAGTTATTCAGATCCCTCAAGGATAGCTCATTTAAAAATCCCTCAAGGATAGCTCATTAAAAAAAAAAAAAAAAAAAAGAAAGAAAGAAACAAGGCTACTCGGTGTAAAGATGATTTCCTAGACCATTAGGAAGGTGTCTGGAATAAGGAAAGAAGTATTCCTATTACTTTACTCTTTAAATAAAAGTACAGTAAACTTTGCTCTAGATTCAGGAAGCCTCCTGCTAACTACTGCTAAAAAGAGACTTTTAAACCAAAAGAAAAATATCTTTTCTAAAATCTACTTACAGTTTACCTTTAAAGTTTCCCCTTGAATAGATGAAGTGCATCTATGACATACTGCTGAAATGTAGAAAAAGTTTGCACATACCGGGGAAACAACTGGTGCTGCTGAAACAACGGGTGTGTTCAGAGGAACTATAGAGCACAACCTGGTTCTCAGACTGATCAGCAACTGAGATAAAGTGGAGGCTTTCTTCCCTCCTACGTGTTCCTGTTGATCTTTACACAATGTAGTCTGGAGGGCTTTTTTCTTTTTTTTTTGATCAAGCATCAATTATTGATAGCCCCATTATTCTGGCATTATAAAGAAAATACAAGATTGTCTTGCTACAAGATTAAATGAAATGCTGTCAGAGCTAAGTAACTTATCACAGACATTGCAAGACATGCATTACCATGAAATATGAAGAGAAATGAGATTTTTTTTTGGTTTTCATATTTCTTTGTAGTCTGATGTAGCTGCTGAAGCTTTTAAGTTTTTTCCTTCTATTTTGCTGTAGCAGAAAGAGGATATGTAAGTGTGGACAAAGGTCAAAAATGATCTGTCAATAGCATGTTTGAGTTTTTTAGAGATTGTTTTTTTGATTCCCCTTCAGTGCAGCAGTACCTACTTTCATGCAGGGTGTGGATGTAGTACGCCCTTTAACTTGCATGTTTTTAGTAAATGCTCTTCAGATAACTTTTCTGCTTATACCAGCATGTCTGTTGCCTTGCCTGCCCCTTTTTATTTCCAGGGGCTTTGTATGGTTAATGTCAGTGGTTTTAGAAATACGGGCTATTACAAGGGCATCTGTTTTTATTACATTTTCATGTAAAACTTGAGCTATCAAATTGTTATTGCAACGTGAAAATATTTTTTCATACTAGTCTCTCTTTTCTTTTTGGAGGGCTTTTTTGCATTGCAACAAAAGTATTAAAGCCTGTCAAATAGCAAGATGTCTAATTATTGCCAAATGCAAAGTTAAAAAAAAAAAAAAAAGAAGAAAGCACAAGTTGAGAGCTATTTTTATTTTTATGCAAAAAGATTCCTTGCTTTTCATTCTCTTCCTTTTGTAAAATCTCAGGAAAAATAAAACTTCTGACATCAACTACAAGACTGTTGGTCAGAGGGGAAGAAAGACTAAGACATCAAGAGTGGAAATAGAGGCAAATCTTAGGAATAGGCAGCAATGTGACTCCTCAGAAAAGGTGTAGGTCACAACTGTTGGAGTGAAAATCTGGAATAAGTTCTTGTTCTTCACAGGGCAAAAAAGAGCTGTGAGTAGCAGAAACAACAACAACAAAAACCTGTGGGTAGTTTAGCAGTAATTTTTTTTATTTAAACAAACAAAAGCAATTGTAACTGCTGTTCTCTCTGCTGTTTAGTCATAGAATCAGTAAGGTTGGAAGGGACCTCTGAAGATCATCTAGTCCAACCTCCCTGCTCAGCAGGGTCACCTAGAGCATGTTAGACAGGGTTGCATCCAGGCGGGCCTTGAAGATCTCCAGAGAAGGAGACTCTACAACCTCTCTGGGCAGCCTGTTCCAGTGCTCTGTCACTCTCGCAGTGAAGAAATTCCTCCTCACATTCAGGCAGAACTGCCTGTGCTTCAGTTTGTGCCTATTGCCTCTTGTCCTGTCACATGGGACAACTGGAAAGAGTTTGTCCCCACCTCCTTGACACTCTTCCTTCAGGTACTTGTACACATTGATAAGATCCCCCCTCAGGCTTCTCTTCCCCAGGCTGAAGAGGCCCAGCTCTTGCAGCTGTTTCTCATAGGGCAGGTGCTCCAGCCCTCTGATCATCTTCATAGCCCTACGCTGGACTCTCTCCAGTAGCTCCATGTCTCTCTTGTACTGGGGAGCCCAGAACTGGAGACAGTACTCGAGATGAGGTCTCACGAGGGCTGAGTAGAGGGGCAGGATCACCTCCCTCGACCTGCCGGCAACAGTGTTCCTAATGCACCCCAGGATACCATTGGCCTTCTTGGCCACAAGGGCACATTGCTGGCGCATGGTCAGCTTGTCCCCCGGCACTCCCAGGTCCTTCTCTGCAGAGCTGCTCTCCAGAAGGTTGGCCCCCAGCCTGTACTGGTGCCTAGGGTTGGTTTTCCCTAGGTGCAGGACTCTGCCCTTGCCATTGTTGAACCTCCTGAGGTTCCTCTCCGCCCAACTCTCCAGCCTGTCCAGATGTCTCTGAATGGCAGCACAGCCCTTGGGTGTATCAGCCACTCCTCCCAGCTTGGTATCATCAGCAAACTTGCTGAGGAGGCACTCTGTCCCCTCATCCAGGTCATTGATGAAGAAGTTGAACAGGATGGGACCCAGTACTGAGCCCTGGGGGACGCCACTAGCCACAGGCCACCAGCTAGACTCCACGCCACTGATGACGACCCTCTGAGCTCTGCCTTTCAGCCAGTTCTCAATCCACCTCACTGTCCACTCACCTAACCCACACTTCCTGAGCTTCTCTAGGACGGTGTTATGGGAGACAGTGTCAAAAGCCTTGCTGAAGTCAAGGTACACAACATCCGTTGCCCTCATCTATCCAGCCAGTCACTCCATCGTAGAAGGCTATCAGGTTGGTTAAGCAGGATTTCCCCTCTGTGAATCCATGCTGGTTACTCCTGATCACCTTCTTTTCCTCCATATGTCTGGAGATGGCATCCAGAATGAGCTGTTGTATCACCTAGTCCTTAACTAGACTTGAATGGGCAAAATTCTTGTTGAGCTCCCAAGGTTGTCTTGTAGAATTCAGCTTAAAGAGGCCCTCTAGGAAAAGGCATAATTTCTGCAGCTAGTTAATATCAAAATACTCAGGAGGGGGAGAAGGGAACATGCACCTCTGGGAAATGGATAATGTGCTTCTCTGATAAAACTAGCTATTGGATCAAAGGCAGACAAGTGCATGGACTTAAACAGCATCCAACTACCAGCCAGCAAAGGGAGCAGGGAGATAGTCATATGAATTGTAGGAACAGCTGCAGAAGGAAGCTCAATGGTTAGGTGCGAAAGTTTCCCTGTGTCCTCTCTGCCACTGAGGTTTCAAAACTTTCATTTAGTGGGCATGCCTACAAAATGAATTTTTCAGTTTGCTTTAAGTTTTGTTCCTTCTTATTGGGGGACTTTTAAAGCTGCTGGACTTAAATTTTCATGACTGTTGTTGTTCCAAGTATAAGCTAAGAAAGCAAAAAAAAATTCAAGCAAGTGAACCCTCAAATAAACAATTTGTTTTAAAAAACCTTTTGTTTCTAATCCTAAGGAAATGCTTAGTCTAACTGGACCAATCCAATCATCTGTTATAGGAAAAGTTCTGCCATATCAAAATATCAAAAGATTTTGTAGAAAAACGACTGTACTGTAATGTACAGAAACTGATATTTCTCCTTTTTCATAAATTTTAACTTGCTCTCCTCTACCCTTTTCATTAGGTGGTTTGCAGCAACTCAGTTTGAGCCTCTGGCAGCAAGGTCTGCTTTTCCATGCTTTGATGAACCAGCATTTAAAGCTACGTTTCTAATCAAGATCAAGAGAGACGAGCAACTTTCTACCTTGTCAAATATGCCAAAGGTACTCTTATGGAAGAATTTTAGTAGAGCTATCTTCTGTGTAATCTATTTAAGTGCTTTTTAGTATGTTTCTGTTGTGATGATGTCCAGCAGACTGACTTAAACAGGTAAGCTATAAACTGTATGACTTTATAAAGAAGTGACCATCTCTTCCTCAAAGGCTAGAAACTAAGTAGTTTTATAGAGGAAACAACTGTTTAATACATTGCATAATGTAGGGATATTGTGGGCACAGCTGAATGGCTACAGAAGGGATTCCTGTTACATGTAAATGTATCACTGTTTATAAGGATTTTTGTTGTTGGTTGCATCAGTCTCAAATGACCTTAAGATACGCTTTTGAGGTTTTTATGTTTTCTGATACTGTGCATATGTAGAAGACTGGAATATAGCTATCAATAGTATGTGTACCCTAGGAACAATCCGTGAAAGAGATGCCTGATTTGGAAGGGTGTGCTTTCAAGTCTTGGCAGAAGGAAATAGGGTGTGAATAGGGACTCAAATCCTGAAATTTGAATGAGGAGTCTGAAGTCCCATCACCTAGACCCTTGCAGCCAAAATCTTGTAAGAGTGTATCTGCATTTTATGGTGACCATTAAGCCTTTGGAGATATCTGTAGAAATCTAGTTCATTTGGGCAGTCTTGCTAGACTGACTCATTACCTATACTGTCTCTGAATGAGGTCCCCTTTCATCAAAAACTTAACATTTTTTATCACCCAATAGAGATACACTAACATTGGTGTTAATCTAACCAGTAATGGAAAAAACTACACACTTTATGTTGATGGAACATGTATGTATACAGTGCAGTTAGGGTTCCAGAAGGCTATCTAAGGTATTGATGTAGCTATCTTGTTTTCAAAAACCAATCTAATAACTGTGCTCATGGGAAATAATCTCTTGCTCATACTGGGTGAATATGTAAGTTCATGGGTTTGAGGTCATTCTCAATCATTACTTTTATAGGATTGCAGCACTGGTTTCCAGCCCTAAAAGTATTTTATTTGCTGTTCTTTTCTTCACTGAAAGAATTGCAGTACAGACTTCAATGGACATCTTTCCTGTTCATGTAAGCAAGGAGGGGTGTTAGCTCACTTTCCTCTGCTAAAGAGTTGAATGTGGCTTGAGGCAGCTTGCATAAAAGAGCTTTAGTTTTTCATCTGTAGAAAGCAAACCACAATTTAACATTGCTGCATATGTGAAGCAGACATTGCTGAGCCAATTGCAAATAGTTCATAAAAGTCTATCATTTTCTTAAGTGTACCTTCCACAAATGATGGGTCCTCTGAAAGACACATTTGCCAGCAAAATTTTCTTTTTTCCTCTTCTGCTGCACCACATTGCCAGCATAGACTTCCATAGAAAGTCATTCCTTAGTCTGCTGCTAATGTAATCTTTGTATCTTCTGTATCCTCTCTTGCTCACGGACATGATTATAAGGAAGAATATTCTGTGACAGTTTTTGTGTCTGTTGAGTCAGACAGAATTATCACACTTAACATCTAGCTCCTTGGCTGCGAATGACCGGCAAAGGAAGTGGAGAGAAAAATAACCATCAGTTCTGCTTCAGCTGTGGTTGGCCAGCTGAGAAAATTGGTTGAGGTTAATTAAAGAGTCTTTGCAATGCAGGGAAAATTCATAAAATAAACAGAAGCTTGTGATAAGTATCTTCTACTTCCCAGATCGTGTTACTGCTCTAGTACTGGGGAGCCCAGGTAGACACCTGCTTTCCAAGAGAAACATGGAGCTACTGGAGAGAGTCCAGTGTAGGGCTATGAGGATGATCAGAGGGCTGGAGCACCTGCCCTATGAGGAATGGCTGCGAGAGCTAGGTCTGTTTGGAGCCTCTTGGAGAAGAGAAGACGGGGGGGGGGGGGGGGGGGGGGAATCTTATCAATGTGTACAAGTACCTGAAGGGAGGGTGTCAAGGAGATGGGGACAAACTCTTTTTGGTTGTCCCATGCGAAAAGACAAGAGGCAATAGGCACAAACTGAAGCACAAGAAGTTCTGCCTGACCGTGAGGGGGAATTTCTTCCCTGTGAGAGTGACAGAGCACTGGACAGGTTGCCCAGAGAAGTGGTGGAGTCTCCTTCTCTGGAGATCTTCAAAGCCTGCCTGGATGCAACCCTGTCTAACATGCCCTAGGTGACCCTGCTTGAGCGGGGGGGGGGGGGGGGGGGTGGACTAGATGATCTCCAGAGGTCCCTTCCAACCTCACCCATTCTATGTAACCATCTGTGTAACTATCAGGATCATTAGGTGCTACTGTTTCATTTTACCTATCTTTAAAATCTACTGTGCTGTCCCTTAAATCACATGTCTTCAGTATAACTTTTTGCTGCTTCTGGAAATCTTCCCTATTTAGAAATCGTTAATGCCTATTCAGAGGCTTGAAATGAAAAGCATTGCCTGTCTGCTTTCTTAGTATATCTGTAAATGCACACTGTTGTTAGTAATAGCCTTGTCCAGAATAAAAAGCAATGGCCCTCGCTATAGCAGCAGGCATACCTACTTCCTTGCCTTTCTTCCCCCATAGGGCAGGCCTCCAACCTGCCTTCTTTGGTAAGTGCTTTGTTTGGTTATTTAATCTAGTCATTCCGTCAACTTCCCTATTTTCTCCCCTGAGTTCACTCGGCTTTCCTATGTTTTGCGCAAGATGTTTGTGCAACTTTGTGCGGGCAGGAAGAAGTCATCTGGGGAACCAGTGCATTTGTTTTTGGCATCAAGCAAGGCTTTGAGAGTTCAGGTCTTCCTCTAAACTTGCAAGTGGGTCATCTGATGCAGCGCACGGTGAGTTTCAGCAGTTATGAGCAGCTGTTTTAGCCTTCCCAAGACAATCTGCAGAAAAGCCACTTGGAGCTGAAGCTCTGTGTTGGCAAGAATTGTGATTTGAATTCAGTGACTGGTTCAGCAAACATGCCTGAAAGAGCAGCTCTGTTTTTTCTTTAGTGAATTTCTTGTCTTGTTGTCTGAGGATCATCCTGTGATTAATCTGGAACTAGCAGGCTCCTGCAGTGTAGAGACATGTAAACTAACTCTGGGAAAGAAAGACTGTTATTTGCATTACTCTTGCATCTTCCCATAACCTCTGCCTTGCATTCCCGGTCACACAAAGCATGTATCCGTGGAGCTCTGTGCTGAGGAGGGAGCTGCTCCCCTTCCTTTTCTGTCTCTGCTCAACTGTGAAGACTGTTGCAGAGCAGCTGGCAGCTCTGTTGGTGCTGTCAGAGCTGTTTTATACTTGACATATGTGCACACCACAAGCTTTCATCCACATGGAGAAAATCTGTTGAAGAGCTGCTTTTGCTGTAAGATCATTAATGCATCTCTCTTCTTCCTCACCTCAAGGCCTATTTACATGCAAGTTTTGCTTTTCTTGCTGCAGAGAAACATTCTTTGAAATACTTTTGCAATATTGTTTCTGAGGAGATAGAAGACCTTCTGAAAATGGAGGTTTGGGAAATGCGACTTTGTAACCATTCTCCTTGTAGTGAAAAATGGGATGTATTGTGCCTTTTTAAATGTTGATATTATGAATTTTCCCTGCTGGTCACTTTAGCTGTGTAACTAGCTGCTCCTGGACTGGAAAGAAACTGCTGCTTCCCATGGTTCCAGCATGATGCCATACACAGAATCATCCTTCAAATGGTTTATGATGCTTCTGCATCATAAATTTCTTTTGAGATGACATGATGCCTCTTGCGCCACTCTTTTTGGCGTTTTCATTCTTACCACTGCTTGTTGTACCATTTGTATTAGCTACAAATCTCTTTTTTCCTCTTCTGCCTTGCATACTATATCTCTTCTGCTTAGATACCTACTTAGGCAGAAGCTGCTGTGCTTCCTTCAAGCTGAGATCCCTCCTACCCTCCTGTTTTGTTAGTCTTTTTCATCTAGTGGTTGTCACTTCCCTTCCCTGCAGTCTCTGTCTTGTTACATTTATGCTTGCTATCTGACCTTTCTCCTGACATACTTCCATCCATTCTTTTTGTTAGTAGCATCTATTGAAATTTTTGAGATGTTTAAAAGTGCATTAAAATTATCATATGCTCTTTTCCTGTTTTTCCCATCCTGCCTCTCAATCTCTGTTTTAAAATTTGGTTCTTGTCTGTGTGATTAATAAAGATTTGAAAAGCTTTCAGTTGTGGAAAAAAGAAATGAAAAGACATTAACAGGAGTGAAGCTGTATATTTAGTGCTGGAGTCAAATGTTAGCGCTCAATTCAGAGGAACAAGTCAGGTTTAATTAAAACTTATCAAAAAGTGATAAGAACGTACTGAACAACTGAATTAATGATTTTGCTAAACAGCAAATTGAAAACAGTTACCTTACACTCATCTGTGTTTACACTCCAAAAAATTTAATTCTTTTTGTTTCCCTCCCTCAACTCCTTATTATTTGATACTATATAATTTCTCCTTTTTGCTGTATGATAGGCCCAATTCTGAAAATAAATACATGTACCTCCTCCCACCTCTAACAGAGCTACAAGTTATCCTGTAATAGCAGCAGGTCTTGGGAATGCTATGCTGAATGTAGAGACTTAAGAAGTCCTTTGTGTGTGTGTGTGTGTGGTTTCCCCCCTCCCCAGTTTATCCAGGAGAAGGTTAAAGGGTGGAATTTATCGTAGTCTATAAATACCTACACGGGCAGGAGATCTCAAGCAGATCTTCTACTAGCATGTACGCAACTGGTATGGCAGCATATAGTAGCTGCCTCAAATTTAGGCTAGAAGTAAGTTATGTGTGTTTTCGAATTTGAATTTTGGACGTTTTTATTATTATTTGTTAATGAGGATAATTGACTTGGAAATCAATTATCTGCTGCCACAGTAGATAGGTTATCTCTGCTTTATGAAGGAGAAGCTGTAGTAAAGACAGAAGTTACGGATTTGCTAAAGGAGTTCGAGAATAAAATTCTGTTCATGTACAGAGAAGGGATGATATTAGGCTCACACACGAAGATCAGACTACGTAATTACACTGTTTTTTTTTCAAGCCTAAAAATTCATTCCTCTTTCAGCATGGCAGTTGAATGTTGATCATTTTTTATGCAAATCTTGTCTAAAAATAGCTTCCTCACCCCCATGCATTTTTATTTGAGAAGAGCTGCTTTCTGGGAAGAAATGATGATTCATTTGTTCCAGAAAGCATGTGGGGGGCTTTTGTATTGGGGGCTTTAAGTGTGAACTAAGAGAGATGCAAGGTTTCTCTGTCACAATGCTGTTTTCTAGTAATATGTTGTAATGAAACTTGACAAATTTTTTTGGAGTAAGTAGGCTTAAATGCTCCAGGTCTCCTCAAGTTATTAAACTATGAATAATTTAAATGTGGGCTGTGGGTCTTGTCTATCCTGTCAAATCATAAGCAAACTTGCAGAACATCTTTACCTTTTAGTTACAAGCTGTTGCTAGCCATTTGTGAAGTAATTTTATAACTTACCACTGACTGCTCGCATGTCTTAGTCTTCTGTTGCCTGCAATAGTAACAATAGTTTTCTTTTACCTGCAGAAAGCCACTACTCCTGTGACAAATGGAATTGTGCAAGATGAGTTTTTTGTGAGTTTAAAGATGAGCACCTACTTGGTAGCCTTCATTGTTGCAGACTTGAAAAACATCAGCAAAGAAACTAATGGGACTCTGGTATGTTTGTTCCCCTCAAAGTACCCTCTCGGGAGGGGGCGGAGGGAACAACTTTCCCTCCACCCCCAGAAGCCTACATGCCATTTACGTTACAAAACCCTTTTTACTATGTGTTGCAGTAGTGCTGCAGATACGCTCCTCTTTATACTCAGAAACCTGGTAGCTACATCCAGGACATTCTGCCCCCCACAAACTCTGCGTTAGAGCAAATTCCAAACAACCTGAAGTCAGTATTTAGTCACTTGAATACAATGGTTTAATTATTTTGTGTTTCTTTCCCCACCCCACCCCCCAGAGGTTCTGAGAATCTAGCAGTTGGTCCTGTTTAATCTTTGTCCTTAGCAGGGGTTTGGTCCTGCAAGGTCAGTGAGCAGTTCCTACAATGTATGCAATTACAGTAAGTAAATAAATAATAATACTAAAAGATCCTCCTTAATCTTGCTCACAAGAGGTGCAAGAGTTTCATGTGACTTTCATGGCTGTAGCAGGAGCTGCCCCTTTGTGGTGGTATGTGGGAATTATCAGTACCTGCCTAGAAAAAGCCAATGGGGTTAGTACTAATAGAGATTCAGAGGGAGAGGAAACTTTTAAAAGCTGTACTGAGCAATGCTATCTTCTAGGCTAGCAAAGTAATACCATTGTTTGCCTAAGTTTCTTCAATCCAGCATACAGAGGTAAAGATACTGGGTTTGTATCAATACACTTTCCTTCTGACTTGGACAAGTTATTGTAGTTACAGCTTAGTAAGATGGGCTTTATTTAGTCCAGCTTGAAGAACTGCATCCCCACCACGACCCTGTTCCCTGCCCGTATGACTGCTATTCAGGTCTTTAATTAAACTTGTTTTCTGGCCAAAGCATTTAGCCTGCTCTTTACCAAGGAGAATATTAACAGTGTACCAAAACTTTCATGTTTGCAGAGAGCCTGAAGCAACTGTCTATGTGGTATGCTCTTCTGTGTTCCTAACAGAGATATTAACTTGCATGGATTGTTTAGCATTTTCATGTCAGTATTTTAGAAATATTTTATGCCAGAGCAAAGAGCATAAGAGGGGAAAAGAAGACTGAATGATGTGTTCTGGCTGAGGGAAGGTGGTTGCATATGCTGCTCCTCCGTTCTGACCATTAGAAGCAATAAAAGACTATGAGAATCATGTGGGTCTCTGAGCCCCCTAAGCCTTAACCAAGCTAGGGAAGTCCGGCAAAGTTTAGAAGACACCCGTGCCCAAGGGATCTAGCAACGTGTAGGAGTGCTGATCTGCTTGGGGAGAGAAAGCACAAGAATGATCATAGCAAATCAGGCCAACATCTCGGTGGTGGGATGTTCTGCTGCCAACAGTGGGTAATCGGCCTGGGAGACTGTAAAAGGAGGGCACGCATATATTGTTTTTCTAGAGATGCAGTTTCATCTTCCAGCAATTTGTGGCCTGTAGAGACAAAAAATCTGAACTAACCAGTTCCCATAAAATGAGCTTATTGTCATGGATGTTATAATGACAAGCCTGAACTTGGAGTGTGTGAAGTTGCTTTATGTTGATAATGTAGTGAATTTTTTTCCAAAAGATCCTAGATGACTTTGTTTTTTTGAGCTTAAAATTTGCTGCTGATTAAGTCTTTGTAATTCCAGCAACACTAGATTAAATCTCTGCTGCTATGTACTTGGTTTTGATCTGCTCAAAAATTAAAAGTGCACCCTATTCATCTACTTGAAATGTTATTTGTTCTTGGATTCATAGCCTAAAGGGAGGCCAGCTTAAGGGTTTTCTTGTTAGTAGTTTTGTTGATTTGAGGGTATATGTGCTAGAGTTGAAAATATAAAGGGGAACAGAAAAATTAGTCTCAACATTTTTTGTGCATTTAAACACACCTTAAATCTGGATGAAGTGGGTTCTTGTTAACTGATCAACATTCTTATTGTTGTAGCTACCTTGGCATGAGTGAAGGGAGAACTTAAATTTTCAATTTTTAGGAAAGCTTTTTACACTGAATCTGATACTACCCCTGCCTTAGGGGCAGTAATGATTTGATGCAAATCATTAGTTCTTGAGTGAATTTCTTGCGGATGGTATTAGTGTTGTCATAGTGATAATTGAAAATTACAAATGAATCAAGGTTTGCAGGGAGGATCAGTTAATAATGGGATGTGAAAGGGGAAATAGATGAACTTTTGTTTGTGCAAACTCTTCTTGAGGAACGTCCTAAAGGTGTCATAAAACAGCTGATAGCCTTGCACTGCCCTTGCCTACACTTCTGTTAATTGGATAGGCTATATGTTCTGTATGTAGCAAAAATCTTCAAAGACAGCTTGATAATCAGGGTTTGTAATGTGTGTCCCCTGAAAGTGTGCCCCAGAATTTGGTCCTATCTGTTTCGGGGGTTTTTGCCTGCTTCTCTTTTACTTCTAGAGTTTTTGTGGCTGTACATTTTGAAATATTTTCTTTTCTGTTTGGATTAGGTATCTATCTATGCCATACCGCAGCATCTAAACCAGGTTGGGTATGCTTTAAACACGACAGTGAAGCTTCTGGAATTTTATCAGAAGTACTTTTTAATAAATTATCCTCTTGAAAAAATAGGTAAGACCTTTCTGAACTTTGCCTTTTTTAAATAGAAAAAAAAAAACTCTAAAAACCTGTAATGAACTCTGACAAATACAGGAAAATGTTCCTTTCTTCAAGATGTGCTAAAAAGATAGATAGCATAAAACATCTCTGAAATAAGACTCCCCAAAAATTATTTTAAAAGTCGACTAAGCATTTGACTGAGCAGTAGTGTTAAGTTGGTCCCTAAAATGGAAAATTGTGAGCTTTTTGACTCCAGATTGTTTAGACTTTTATGTGACATCAAAGGAAGAGTCAGTGTCCTTTTAAATGTGACATGCTTGGATAGGGAGATATAAAACTCTTGTCTGTGAGGCGTGTACACCTGTTTGTTATCTGCAATCTGACTTTTCTGTGCATCTGACTGGGAGAGTTCTTAAATGCAGCCTTCTAAGACCACTGCCTTCAGTAGTAGCAGCAGCAATTCCTGCTTGCTTGTGTTCACACAAGATCTTTAGACAAGATTTCTGTAGTGCTTTGAAGTTGTTTGTTACAGAGTATTGCTAGAGAAACATGGCTATAAATCTACAGGGCAGCTTGTGTTTGAAAATGAGCCATAGGATATAAATAACGAGGTTTTTAGGGCTTACGTAATGCAGTCTGTAGACTTAAAATACAGAATTGCTTTAATTAATTATTTTCAACAGTAACCCTAGCCTCTTTCAAATCTTTTCCAGATCTGGTAGCTATCCCTGATTTTCAGTCAGGTGCTATGGAAAACTGGGGCTTGATCACCTTCCGAGAAACGGCTCTCTTGTATGACAACAAAACCTCTTCAGCAAGGGATAAAAAGCGAATAACTGCAGTGATAGCTCATGAGCTGGCACATCAGGTATTGGATCATTGGATCCTTTAAATGCTTTTTTAGAAAACAGTCATCTTACATTTTAATTCCCTTCCTGCTCTCACTGTGACTATGGTGCATATTATATCTGTTTGGAGTGCCGTATTATCTCCAGTACAAAAGGCAGAGTACAGCTCTTATGACCTATGTACTGAGGTGTTCATACAAAGGCATTACTGTGGTTTTGACTAATATATATATATTTTGGCACGAGATTCTTCATAAAGCTGAGGAGTCACTGTACTCATTTTGTTATTTCATCAATTTTAGTGAGTGTGTGTCTTATGGCGAAAAAGGATTGTTTTTGGTCTGTCGTAGTGGTTCGGCAATCTAGTAACTATGGAGTGGTGGAACGATCTTTGGCTGAGTGAGGGATTTGCTACTTTCATGGAGTACTTTGCCATGGAGGAGATTTTTCCGGAATTACATTCAGTAAGTACTTCGTGTAACTAGACTTGTATGTTTACTAAGACCAGATTTTTAATACTGACCACAGAGGACTGATATTTATAAACTCACACGTAAACTTTTTGTGCCCCATTTAAACTATGCTGTATTTCTTTTACATTGGCACTTGATAATACTGGAGGTAATATTGTCTTTTTTATTAATTTTGTTTTTCTCTAACACTTGTTAGTGAAGAAATGTGCAGAAGTAGCCTACATGCAACCTTTCTTTGTTATGTAGCTAAAATATTCTCTGCAAAATAATGGTCATTCAAAGCTGTGCCCGTGTACCAAATTATAACTTAATCTATGTACTGAAAGTCCAAGCATGTTGCTGCCCAAGTTTGTCAGTTTTCAGTTTTCCTGGTAGACTTGGGCAGCTCCAGAGATATGCCTGAAGTCATTCCTATCTTGTCATCATCTTGGTACCTCCCTATGTGTAAACCGATTTGAGATTCAGAGACTAAGGACTTGGTGTAATAACGTGTTATGGTTCCACCCATGAATTCTGATAACTTTGAATTACACTAACAGTACAAAGCACTAACCCACAAGTGCTCTCTTTATGAACATGGCTGAAGGAAGCTTTTTGATGTAGTAACCTAAAGATGTTTTCAAAACTCACTCAGAAACTGAGTGACCTAGCTTTTCAGGCCTTGGATAACATGAGGGATTCAAACATAATCTTTCACCTCCAAGGAGGGAATATTGGCTACTGTGGATGGTAAAGCAACTTAAACATTGAATAAAGGCTGAGAAAAAAATACTAATGGGACTCAAGGGAGAGAGCAGTACACAGAATATAATTTGCCTCCTGATATAGAGATACTTTTTTAGGAGAGAACAGTTCTAGGCTCAGCTTCTGGGACTGCTTACGCAGTTTGCATTAGGGAGTCACTGGATTAAAAAGCCTAAGTGGCTTTTTTCCTGCATGCAGAACTGAGCCCTTCTCAGCATCCTGGCTGTTTAAGAGCATGTCAGCATCTAGGCTCTTAATTTCCCCCAAGTTATTGTTTAAGGAACTGGGACTGATAACTTGGTTCTGTAAATTTCTTTCTTGAATCTGGGTGTTCTAAAAGTTTGTTCATTTGGCCTAAGTTTGTTGTGTTGATGCCTGCCTGCAAGTGTGGTTATATAGCTGTTCTTGTTGGGCACACACATAGTGAGAGGAGGACACAAAATTGGTCTGCTGTTTTAGAAGGAGGCACTTGTCATAAAATGTATTTTGTGCTTCATTTTGAACTGCCTGATAAGCTGCCTTCATCTACATCTAATTTCACCACATGGTGGTGCCAAAAAGTGTTTTATTAAAAGTAAAAAAAAAAAAAAAAAAAAAAAAAAAACCACTCAAAACTTCTCCATTCAGCGAAAATAGCTTTAAAATGTTAACCTTTTTAAAGAGCATCTCCATTTTCTTATATGCTGGTGTATGGTCGCTTTTTGGTAGGGGAGAGGTGAGGTGGGGTTTTTGGTGATGAGTTCCTATAAAGTGGTAAGATTCATTTCTATTCTGCAGAAACTAGGGAGAAGTATGTACTCAATTCTCAATGAAATGTACAATGTATTAACTTCATTATCTTCATCCTAGAAGGAAAGACAGAAGCATCTTCGGTACTAGGATCATTAGAAAAGACAGTGTTCACATGCACACAAATATCATTATTTCACTGCAGGCTTCACTTTTAACATTAAAAGAATGACTTCTTTAGTATGCTTTATAATCCTTGCCTTCCATAAATGAACTGAAAACATTTTGCGCCATATCTGAAATTTGGCGGATACTTGCTTGTTTATTAGCTACCTGTATCTTCTGTAGTACTGAAGATATTTTTAGCTGAGATAAGTACTCAAGGGTCTGGGTTACGGTGCAAATTAAAGATTGAGATACCACTGCTAAAATCTGGCAGAAAGAGGTAGATTTCACAAGTGGTACTCTGACAATACTTTTGCTGCCTTCATTGGCCATATGGTTAGCACAGTTTTCCTAAGGACAGGGGAGCAGACAGTGGAAGTGGAAGAAGAGGACAGGACAAGTTTTATTGTTCTTGCCGTGTGTGTTCTAGCTTCTCAGATACTTGTAAATGTTTCTCTTCTAGGATGAAGATTTCTTAAATCTAATTTTTAAGGCTATGATGAAGGATTCCTTGAACTCTTCACATCCAATGTCGTCTGCTGTTCAGTCTTCGCAACAGATTGAAGAGATGTTTGATGCACTTTCTTATATAAAGGTAACTTCAAAATAAATCTTTGGAAAGTGATTAGCTATAGTAAAAAAGGATGTGAGATTGTGAGTAAGTAGGCATATACTGACAGTCATTTTGGGATATTTTACACGTAGCACAAAGAGTCTTGTTCCCAAGGATATTTCAGTAATGTTTCTGAGCAGCTACGTAATTTTTCTTTAGGAAAAGATTATATGTACTTATCTGTGTCTTAAACAATATATTTCTGCTTGGTGCATGCCTCAGCACAAAAATAAAATACTCCTAAAAACAAAAAGGGACACCAGGCAAAACAAAATGTCCAACTAGCCATGTATTCTGTCTTGGATAGCAGACTGTAACAAGTGCTTAAGAAAAGAGTAACGAAAAGGCAGGTATCATCAATTTTTCCTCTTTATTGTACCTGCTTTTAAAAATCAATATTTTTGAGACTTCCTGAGGTATAGATTTGCATCTGGAATTTCAGTTTGACAGCATACCTGGTTTTCTGAAACTTGATTTATTTCTGTTTCCAGTGTGTAGTGAGGTTTGTGCATGTAGTTTCTTTTTAGAGCTTCACCTGAGCCTTACTCAGGAAAACATGATGAGAGCAAATACTTCTATTTGCCAAATTTTCACCTGTATTTTCTCAGTCTTTAGATGCTGTATCCTATGCTTTTGGTAATATTGGAAGAAAGCCTTTTCTCTCTGATGGGTTAGCTCTCGTTTTTTCATGTTGTTTATATGTTCCTATTGTCCAACAGGAAACCTTGGGACAGCATCCGCTCCCTTGCGAGCAGTCTAATGCTGCGTCTTCCTCTGCTCTGTGCAAGGCAGCTCCCCCAACTGTTTTGGTTTGTGAAGTAGTTCCCTTTTTTGGGGGCTTCTGGGAGCTACAAACCTTGCATGATAGTGCTTGTAGTAGTGTAACTTCAGAGATAAATTTGTTTCTTTGATCAAAACTGTATAATTTCAACAGAAATATTCTAAAAGTAATTGGGCCAGAGTTTCAGTCAATTAGTAAAACATTACATTAGGACATTTCTACTATTTTATTGCTATCAAATCTTTCGTAAGGGTATCTATATGCACCTTCTTGATGGAGACATAACAACCTAGATGTTTGAGTTTAGGAGCGAACCAAAGAAGTTTTGGCCTTTGACCATAAGAAACAAGTTTCGTGTTGCTCCTCTGTTTTGTTTGACAGGTTTTCATTGCATTGTTTTTTCATTCATACATGTCATCTTTGTATTCTACTGTTCTTAGCCCTGTATCTTCACTAATACTCTTGGTAATTTGAGTAGAAGGACGCTCGCAATGTAGACCCTAGCCAGCTAATGGGGACTATTACTGAAATTCACAGCTTGCTTTGTTTTTACTCTTCTACCAGGTGACACAGGTGAATAGATGTCCTTTGCATTTTATTGCCCTGGAGTAGAAATTGCTATACAAAATTATTTTAGTCTGGTTTTGCAAAGTACAAATAACCTTAATGCTCAAGGGTGGAACTGCAATCCACCTGGTATAACAGTACTGTTTGGGAGCATTTGACAGTAAATACTCCTGAGAGAGCCAGAAAGTAGAGTGTAGCTTAAATATGCATGCATGCAAGAAAGGAAAGAATGTCCATATTAGTAAAGCTTGTAGTAAGGGGTATTCCTGCTGTTTCATGAGTAGATGAGATTAACGTTGTTCAGGTCAACTTCAGTTTCATCCAAGATCACAGAATCACAGAGTGGTGGTTGTTCAAGATGCTACTTGAATTCTAGCGTTTTAATGTGAAATCTGTAAAAAACATAAATGTTCTCATGAAAATCTTGCCTTTAACATTTTCTTAAACCTTTCTCTAAAATGCATTTCACAGAATGATTGAGGTTGGAAGGGACCTCTGGAGATATCTAGTCCACCCCCCCCCTGCTCAAGCAGGGTCACCTAGGGCATGTTAGACAGGGTTGCATCCAGGCAGGCTTTGAAGATCTCCAGAGAAGGAGACTCTACCACTTCTCTGGGCAACCTGTCCAAGTGCTCCGTCACTCTCACAGGGAAGAAATTCCCCCTCACGGTCAGGCAGAACTTCCTGTGCTTCAGTTTGTGCCTATTGCCTCTTGTCCTGTTGCTGGGCACCACTGAAAAGAGTTTGTCCCCATCTCCTTGACACCCTCCCTTCAGGTACTTGTACACATTGATAAGATTTCCTCCCCCCCCCCCTCAGTCTTCTCTTCTCCAAGAGGCTCCAAACAGGCCCAGCTCTCGCAGCCATTCCTCGTAGGGCAGGTGCTCCAGCCCTCTGATCATCTTCATAGCCCTACACTGGACTCTCTCCAGTAGCTCCATGCCTCTCTTGTACTGGGGAGCCCAGAACTGGACACATTTTACTATCAGAAAAGTAAAGTATACCTTTAAACATTTTAAGGACTATGGCTGCTCATCTGCATTCAGTTGTATAGTGTGCAATTCTTCAAGCAATTTATTGATTAATGATTGTGAGGTAGCAGTTTCCAGAGAAGGGCAATGGCTTTCAACTATGTGAAAACACCTTTCTATTTACATGTTCCTGGCTACTTTGAAACCGTAACTGAAGATAATATTCAGTGTTTTGCAGAATTAGCTACTTAATATTCTTGTTTACTAAAACATGCGTGTATTTTAAACACTGTCAAAATGTAATTCTTTGGATTTCAGGTTGGTAATATATCCCCCCCCCCGCCACCAAAGGTTTTGGTTTTTTGATTGAGCTGCAAAACGTATACCTCTCAAACACTGTCTCACAAGTGCAGTTCTGTTACTACAGGTGATTATTGCTAATGAAATATGACAGCCAGAAGAGAGACTTCAATAAGAAAGATTAATTTCATCATTTTAGATGATGATAATTTAAAAAATCCAAAAATTAGCTTTTTTTATAGCTTTTTAATGGCTTTTTTAGTGGTTTTGAGATATTCAAAAATATTTTCTCCCAAAACAACTGGGTGTTAAGATAATTATTCAGATGATAATGTTTGGGATAAAATCTACCAGATTCTGATGTACACTCTTTTACTATGACAGTGCCATCACAGTATATACACACAGTGTATGCTCTGTGTCTATACTTCAGAAGATTCCATAACTTCTCTTTAACTTATATTATATATTTTTTTTTTCTTTCCCAAGGGTGCTTCACTTCTGTTGATGCTGAAGCACTATCTCACTAAGGATGTTTTCCAAGCTGGCGTTGAGATATATCTGCATAATCACAGCTACAGATCCACCAAGAGTGATGACTTGTGGGACAGCATGAATGAGGTATCCATCTTTGATGCTCTGTTCTTGTTTTTCACAGGTGTGCTGTGGATTTTGATTTATTTCCTTGTTCATATTCTTTTTTTAAAGAAAATACACTACAGATAGATACTTCAGAATTTTTGCTTGTGGCAGTCCTGTGTTCCATCATACACAGGTGAAGATTCCTGTAGCTTCTAGAACTCCATTCAGTATTGTCCTAAAGCCTCTAGGGAGTTCATATGCATTACCATATCTACCACATGGGGACATGTCAGCATCTCTAGACTTCTGTTGTTAGGGTGTTAGGGCTGGAGTAAAATGACTCATCTTTAAATGTGGGACTGTACTTTGCTTTTATACAAAAGCTGAATCCAAATTCCTTAGATAGTGAGCATTCTAAGATGTAAATACTATTTGTATAACTTTGTTTCTGTAATAGCTTCTGTTTCAGTGAGTGGAGGTGGAATTGCAGGAAAACAGACTGTCAGGGACCACTGAGTCCAACAGCGTTCAAATGGGAAGGAAGGCAGAAGGCTGTATTGGAGTAAAGTGTGTGTTCTAGTCTCCCTTATGTCAATTAAATTATTAGTATTATCATGGATTTGGTTTCCTTTTGGATTGTTTTCCATATTTATTTTAGAAATAAAAATCTGATACTCGACAAGTTGGCTGGATATTCTTCCTTTTGTTCATATTATTTAGGTCAAAACTGAATATGTGTGAAAATTTTAATCATAAAAACAGCGTTTTCTTTAATTGTAGATTTCTGCTGTCTGTAGACCAAAATCTTTTTAAGTCTTACCTTCCCACAGAAGTTGGGAGAAATTGTAATTGGAAAGGAGATAAGAAACTTGCTGCAGCTTAAAAAATCTATCACACAGCAAATAAGCTTTCTGTTCACCTCATCTGGAAGGAAGGAGAGATGAAATAATTGTCATGCATTTTGTCCTGCTTTCAGTGGAGCCAAGAGCTGCTTTGGTGTTAAGATATGTCAGTAAAATCAACTATTGATGTGGTAGAAATATAAATGTGTCATTTCTAATAGAATTAGTTTGATTAGCTGATGTGGAATATCTTCTATTTATGAGTGAAATTATTTCAGTGGCTCTAACTGTGGCACACAATTTTGCTTACCTCAAGCTAGGATCTATGTAGATTAGAAACAAATCTTTTTGCCTTTGTGGATCAAATTTTAACAGAGTGAGATGTAAATCAGGCAAGTAGACTAAAAGCAAATATCAGGCATGATTAGTTTCATAGTCTCTTAACGTTCCTCATCATCTTTCAGTATTATTTTATTTCTTGACTGATTGGCATTGACCTTAGAGTTCCTGATGGTTTCAAAGTAATATTGGGAAGGAAAGAAAAAGATAATGATAGAGGGAAGTGAGAGGAGTTAAACCATTCAGTACATCTTGGGAAATTTAAAAAGGGATTACGTGATGTAATTGCCCATGATAAGAAGAGTCTCATTCCAGTGACCAGTGCAGCATATTGGAAGTGGTCAGAGGAAGAGGATTTAGCCAAATTCCAAAAACTTGTAGTTTTCAAGCTTCTATAAATTTTAAACTTTTAAAGAGAATTGCTTCTCTGGAATTGAAAACCCTATTTAAGTTTGGGTGGCTTTTTGTTTTGTTTTTGTTTGTGGTGGGGTGTATGTGTCCATTTTGTGTGTGTGTATATGTCATTCTCTCTGTGAAAGTAGTGAAATCATTTACTATGAAGGTAAACCATACATGTTACTGTAGGCTTAGATAGAGAATGTGAATTCAATTCACTGGGCCAAGAGATGCTGACAAGGACAACTAGAGAAAGACATAGGGCGAATTGGTACAAAAGTATATGCAACTTGAATAATGATATGTTAATTTTCTTACGTTTCTGTTAACTCCACCCAAAATGCATATTTTGTAAGTAAAAGGACATACTGCCTTTTGAAGGTCAGATGATCATCTCTGCTAGTAAAGTGGCAGTGATATATAGACATTATATGGATGCCCACCAGTATGAATGTGGTCTTATAGATGGTTAGTAAGGGATTAGAAGGAGGTTGGGGGTTAATCTGTATAAAGCCTGGTAAGTGGGATGAAAAAAGTGAGAGACTATTTAATACAAAGAAGTGTAGCTCTTTGTTGTAAAACATGTTCATTTCAATTCGATTTTTAATGTTCATAATAGAGTAAAAAATATTCTCTAACGTGAAACACCCAGGTAATACCAACAGAGAAAGAGAAAAGGGCAGGGGAAGGAGAGAACGTACACTTAACATGACTGACTCTTCTGTAATGTTCTCTGCTCTGTTTTTGCAACGTACCAGTTTTATATATAACTGATGTTTCCATATTTCTGTTTCCACTGCTTGTCTGGGGTTCCTTCTGCTTAGGAAAATAACCAAATTTATAAGCTCAGGTGTCAAAGTGATTTTCTAGGGGAGCTGAATCCTTCTGCTACTTACCTGACAAGCTAGGGAAGGAGGTTTAAAATGGTTATTTTTCGTTTGCCAACTTTTTCTTGTGGAAAGTGTTTTTTGTTTTTTGTTTTTTGTTTTTTTTAATATATAGATTACCAATGGAACATTAGATGTAAAAGAGTTAATGAAATCATGGATCCTGCATAAAGGATTTCCTTTAGTGACTGTTGTTCGAAAAGCAAAGAACATTTCAGTACAACAGGAGAAATTTTTGTATCGTGTGGAGCCAGAAAATTGGACATCAGATGCAAGGTTATTACCTTCTTGTTACTACTTATCCATTATGTGCAGATTTGTATATCATTCCTATTTGTTTTCAGGTGCTCTAGTATTTTCTCTGAAGGTAGGCAGTGATAAAGAGAATGTAGCACAGAAACACAAATGTCTAATATCTACCTTGAAAAATAACTGATGATCCTTGTCTGTTTCCACCTGAGCAATTGGTAAAACTGTGACTTGCCTCGTAAATGGAATTTATTTACATGATTTACTGAAGCTTTTAAATTTGATATGAGTTGTAGCAACTAGTAGAATAAATTGTTCAGCTTTCTTAATATCAAAAGGCGAATCGGGTAAAGACTCTTCTTTTAATTTCAGGAAATTTTGTGTGGTTAATGGGGAGCAGAAAGGAGAGTGGATTTAAGAAGTTATGGTTGCATTGGGAAATGCTATGAAGATAGAAATAGCATATGACCTATTCTAGAGCCTCTGCTTCTTTCTGTCAATATTAAGTGTGCACTTTGGACCTTGTTGGAGGAGAGTATAGAAGATAAAATCAAAGCTTCCTTGGTTTAATGTTTTTAAAATAGCACTCATGCATGATAATAGCTAGCTGTATGAGGGGTAATGTCCACTGTACCAAAGAATAAAAGGAAGTAGATAAGTAGATAACTGAAGAAGCAAAGAAGAGGCAGTTCATGGTAGTTGCAAAAATGAATTTACTGCAAATGTGTCTAATACTATGAAACTTAACTATTTTGTAGCAAACCAAAGTATGCAAGTTTGAATCCTTTGCGATATTAGTGTTCTTATTTAGCTGTTTGAAACCTTGATGGGAACTGAAATGTTAATGGGATCTGAGTCCTTTGCATTATCTTACAGAATCAGGCCTGAAAGGAATTTTCCTCTTGAAATGCTGGAAGTTACAGAGCTTTGGTTTATCTCTGTTGTGGGGAAAAAGGAAAGTGTTACATGGTTTAAAGGTTAAGAAAGAAAAGGAGGATTGTTAGGCTTAGTTATTCTTTTGTTTCTAGTGGATGTCATTTTGGGGAGAGTGTGAAAATCTTTTGAAGAAGAGCACTCCATGTGAGTCATTCACAGACAAGGTCCATGTCAAAAGTGTAATGCATATGTAAAATTTGATTGATTCCATCAAGGCAGACTCAAGCAAACTACAAGCTGGAAGAGTAAATGTTAGCTTGTCTTGTAATTATAAGAATTTGACTATTAAGAAAAAATACAATTTTGAGAGAGATCAATCAGTTGTTTTCTGTTAGCGTGATTTGGAATTTTAGTTATGTCCTTTATTAGCATAAATCATTAAAAAAAAAAAAAAAGTAAAACTTCAGCCAGGCAGAACATTAGATTGGGGCAAAAAGAATATTGACTGACTATCTTATGCAGGTAGAGATTTCATGTCCATGTGGCTTCAGACAACCTGATTGTTGTCTAGAGTTGGGACTGAGGAAGTACTAGGGAAGTCTTCTACCTCCTGAGGATGACAGGAATTAAAAAAAAAAAATAATTGTTACATGTTTCGCTTAGATATTGTAATGATGTGAGTTTAATATGCACTTTATCATGTTACACAGCATGTGGTAGTTCTAGTGCTATTAATATATTAAGATGCTTAAACAGGGAAAAAAAAAGTAACAAGACAAGTATTAAGCTCTATATAATATGTAAGTAAATATTTGTTTTCCTTTGCAGTTATCTATGGCATATTCCTCTCACCTACATAACTAGTAACTGCAACTTTACCCATTGTACAAATGCATATTTACTGGACCAAAAGTCAGGTATGTGACCCAAAAGTAAGTTCCTTTTTATAGGTTACTTATCTTTCTCAGTACACACTTGGGATATAAAGGCAAGGACGTACATAGTACAGTCTTAATTACTGTGGTAAGCTTGACAAAGTTAGGATTTCCATATACGCATAAGGCCAAAGCCAGATGCTGCTGGTGGTGTCATCAAACATCATCAGACAGCTGAGTGCCTGTAGCATCTTATGTACAAGTAAATGGCAGTAGCTGGGACAGAAGCATAGGTTTAGAATTCATAGGAGCCTGTTCTCTTTGCAGTGTTATAGATCGTGTGTGTGCATTGACAAGCCGGTCCTTTGGAGAGTGGGCATGGGGAAAGGTGCTCAGCCACTGTACTGAAATGTTGAGGAACTCATTTTACACTGATATAATTTACTTCATTTAATAGTATAAGAAAATATTTAATCTGGAATAGATTTAAGTTTTTGAGAATGCTGTTGTAGAACTCAAAACTCCTAGATCTTTTTCATGTAAACTGTGTTTTTTCTGCAGTATCCAGTTTGAATCCTAAACTGCAAATCTGTGTGGATTTTTGATTCAGACCTGTTTTTTCTCTTCCCAATTTGATTAGTTACTATACAAGTAACTATACTACTATACTATACTACTATACAGTTAGTGTCGTGCTAAAATTATGTTGGTTACCTGTATTGGACCCACTGATATCTATAAGTCTTCGATGTTTTGTTAAAGCCGATGAACTGGCTCACTGTCATACATCTGCAGCTGTATCTTTTTTTTTATACCCAATTAAATTTACTATTCAGTGCATTTAACTGACAGAATTACATTTAATTCATAAACATACCTGCCACATCTGCTGTTTGAAGTAAAGCTGTACAAAATTAAAATCAGATGCTTAGTGCTGAACTTGAGGTTTTTACTGTTTGAGTTCACAAACTTCCAGTCCTTTAAAATGGCTTTGGAAGCACTACAATTAAAGTAAATAATGTGATCTTATATCATTTTAACATTGCTTTTGCAAAGTCTTCAAATTGTTCTTGGCCTTTGTCATTTGAGCTGAAGATTTAGAAAGACTTTTTATGGATTATCAGAATGGAAAACAGAGCTGTTTAATTGTATGAGTTCTGGACTTTACTAAAACTAATAGATAAGTAACCTGACTTCTTTAGTGGTGTTTGACCTATAACAGCTCTGCTGGTGGTCTCATTTGTCATGTTAATTCGGCACTCACTGTAGGAACTTGAGCGTAGAGGATATCAGAATAGGAGGGGTATACTGAAGCCAGTTTGGGGTGGAATGGGATCGACAGAATATTTATTAAACCTTAATGGCATTGCAGGAGCTACAGACTGACATTTTTGATAGTAGATATAATGAACTGAAATGAATTTTGTGTCCTCTATCTCACTATCTCAAATCTTCTTTTCTTGCGTTTAGTTGTCTTTGGAACTAGAGCACGGCCTTTTGTTCACTTAATGTCATCCCAGTTTCTCTGTCACATGTCAGTGCTCTATGTGTGTATATGTGAAGGTGGGCAGAGAGGAGATGCTGTTGTTTGAAAGGAGGACTGGACAGAAGGAGGAAAATTGCTTTGTTACGTGACTGTCATCAGCCCTTGTTTTTGAAGCTGTGTCTGCACAACACAGCTCAATGCATAGCCTGGCCTTCTTGGACTATTTAACTTGATTTACAATTACGCTGTAAGCCAGCTAATTTTGAAGTATCGGCTCCTTGAACAAAGTCTTGTGCTACTTTTCACACAGGCTTTGCGGATTGCTTTAATATAAGGAACATTAAAGTTCCTCAGGCTTTCAGTTTATGTTTAAATTTCATTCTTTATCTCTTGTTCTAATTAAAAAAATGTTAGTTTATCAACAAAAAAACTATACTAAAATGTAAGGATACTGACAAAATTCATCAAGTTTGTAACTAGGACAGCTCAAAGATATAAATGTGATTGTAAATTGATGCGTAAAAGAGGAACATCACTGGTAAGATTCAGTGTTTGAATATTAAGTATTCACAGCCAGGTAAGACATTTATACTAACAGAAGTGTCACATGGATATTCATGTGTTGCTATATTAACTTCAATTGCTGTAGTCTACCTAGGTAGACTGTCTCTTGCAGTCAATATGCTGTTGTTGTTACGAATGTCTGTAAATATTTTATGTGCATATGCGTGAACATGTGCAAATGTATATGGGCACACAAGCACAGTCATACTGTTTTGTAAGTTTGTAACTGAAGAACCGTATCTTAAGCCTTTACACAAATGCAGCAGTTGTATCAAATTTTAAACTTCATAAAATTTCATCAAGAAACAATTAAAATGAAAGTAGATGTCTCACGTAGGTTTTTTTCTATAGAGATTTTTGTTTCAAAATAGAACTAATTTAAGAAAAAAGTATAAATTATTTTGGTAATAAATGAAATTAAAATTGGTTTTGAGTGCAGCATAGCAAAAGGTATATACTGTTCCACTTCACCATGCTGCTTAGTCAGTAAATTAATTATCTAGGTCCCCAATAATTGTTCTTAAAAGCTTTTAAAAACACTGGGACTAGTTGAAATCTAATCAGTTTTACTAACTCTAAGATGACAAGGGTCTTCTAGAGGTGGGAAGAGCAGCCTTGTTCATGAGACTTCAAATTTGAAGCCTAATCTTGAATTACAACAAACCTAAATGTCTGGAAATCCTGTATTCAGCCAACCAATACTTTTTTTTCTTTACTCTCTATATTTTTACAGGTTTTCTCATTTTGTATTTTTATTTGGTATTCTTTAAAAGTGAACACTGGAACAAGATTTACATTGTTTTTCAAAACTCCGTAGGTGGTTTTCTGGTTTTCTTTCTTTTTTTTTTTTTCTTTGAAAGTAACTTTTTCCATAAAGTGTTGGTACTTCTTGATGAATCTGAGCATTCTGATGATTCTGATGGGAAATGGCTTCCTTAATGGGTTCTAGATGTGGTTTCTTTCTCTCTCTCTCTCTCTCTTTCTCTCTGTTTTATTTTTTTTTCTTTTTCTCTGACCAGTTTTAGCCTATTTTTAAGTTCCTTCTTTATTGCTGAAACTTGTCTGGAACATCAGGTATGGCTACCTAAATGCTCTTAATCCTGAGACTGAAATGCACCTGTGCTCTTACTCTGACAGTCTTCTGGTTGAGTTTATTAGGAGGTGACAAGATAGGCGAAGGCTTTTGTTGATGGCGATTAGATCTTAACACACTTAGTGGTGCCTTGCCTTTCCTGAGGAACAGGTAATATAGCTTCTTAGAGAGAGCTGAGAAGGATGAATTGACATTCCTTGCTTTTCATGGGAACATAACATTGGTGTCTTCTGTTATAGGATGAGAATACACCTGCTTATATAACAACAATTGTAAACAAGTTGTAAGTAGTCACCTGTATTGCCACCAAATCTGCTTACTCCGTCACATAGCTGAATGAATTTGCCACGTAACTGATGCATGTTTTCTCATATGATAGAGGCAGGCTTTTGAGCCCTTGAAAGAGTAAACCACTGCCCACCAGAACATTCATTCAGCTCTTTACTCTTTTCTCATCCATACCTGAATAATAATTAGGTTAGCGAATGATGATGTCATTCCTTGCTGAGTCATTTCTTGCTGTTTTTGAAATGAAATAAAATGTGTCCAGAGGCTTCCTTGCTGTTGGACTGTTAACATGTCATCTAAGTTTGTCAGTATTTTGTATTGGACAGAGTTCCTTCCTCTTTGCACCTGTGTATGATGATGGCTCTTATCTCACAATTAATTCATTCCCTTTGCCATAAGAGCTAGTGGTATGTTCTAGCCCTTTACCTTATACCATATCACCTGTAGGATCTTGGTAAGAAGGCAGCAGCTGAAGGCTAAGTAGCTAAATTGCAACTTAAGTAGCTTCTTAGCAAGAGTCCTTCACTCAGACTTTGACCATTTTTCTTGAAGAAGGCTTTGTCTGAAGAAGCATGCAACAGGCTGCTTAGGGACAACATCAGACTTCTGTTCAGCAATTCTAAATGGAAGTTAGCTCATAGCTTGATAATGCTACAATAATCCTGCATTCTTCACTGACTTTGTGATTCAATTGTATGTTGTCACACAGTGAGTATTGAAGCCTCAGAAGTCTAGGATCACTCAAATATTTATACACTCCTTTGGAAGGATAACACTTAAGACAGCATGTGCATATTTAGTATGAAGTCTCCTACTTATGAATTTACTTCCTACTAGTAATTCAGAATTCTTTATAACTTGCTTATTCCTGCCCTTTCCTGCAACCTACCCCTTTAGTCTGAAAGCATACTTTCATTTTGAAACTTTCATAGTTTAGCCCTTCTCTGAAGTCTCTTACATATGTGAAAAGCTTAGCTGTATTGAATAAAGTACAACGTGTATTTGCCTTGTGTGACCGAAGTGGTAGCTGAGTGAGTTCTTGAACTGTCTTTTGTGATTGCTGCAATACTTTAAATAAGAAAACCAAAGTAACGTAGGTTTCTACTGAAACATAATGCCTGCCAGTGGGAAATAGGTGCTCTGGTTTTGTTGAACAAGTTAACTATTGTGATGGAAAACTTGCTGAGCTATCGGTGTTTAAAAATTGCCATATTGCAAGTGCCTTCCAATTAAAACTGACCACTAAAAAGTAGTGGAAACTGGTGGTGGTGGTTGTTATTGTTTGCTTTTTGGTTGTTGTGTTTGTTTTCCCTTCCTTCATCTAAAAATCACAGTGGCAAAATAAAGTTACTCAGCATACTTCCACAGTAGTATTTGATTAGTTAGGTTTGCCTTTTGCCTAATTGTTTTTGGTGTTAGGTTCACTGTTAGGATATAGTGATTAGCACACCATGACTGTAGCATAGTACTGCTTATTTTATTCCCTATCTTGTCATGCCTAAAGTTTGATTTGTTGTGTTGAAATACTGATCTTGATCCTCCAGAGTAATAAACCATGGCCCGTTTAATCCATACAGTCGTCATGAACTAAAACTACTCTCTCCTCAATTTCTAGGTAGCAGAGGCTCACCTATTATAATTGTTCACTATGTTGTGGCCACAAGGCATATATGTGCCTTGTTGTTGTATTTTAGAGTGCATAGATAGATGCAGCTAGGAGCAGATTTTTGATACTGTTCATTTGGTCAGATCCAACATTGAGGGAGGAAGAAATAAAACCCAGAATTTTGGTGCCTTTGCATGGAACAATATAGTTTTCATCCTTAATAGCAAGGGAAACTGTTGCCCTAGTGGGTGGAAAAGGATCTCTTGGCTTTCCAGACAGACTTGGTCATCTTTAGAGATTTGGAATTGAAAGAGGAGATACTGAATGTTCATGTCTGCTGCTAACTGGTTCTCTCTCCATTAGCTGTCATTGAACTTCCAGAAGAGGTGGAATGGATAAAGTTCAATGTGGAAATGAGTGGTTATTACATAGTACACTATACTGAAGACTGGAAAACGCTTATTGATCTGCTGAAAAAAAATCATACTGTTCTGAGCTCTAAGGACAGAGTCAATTTGATCAACAATATCTTCAGCCTTGCAGGGTAAGAACTTTGTATTGGAAAACATAGTTAATGTTTAGATTTTTTCAAAGTCAAAGATGATCAGTCTTGGATTCTGGAGAGGACTACCTCATGGAAGTTTTAAGTCTTCCTTAGCCTCTTGAAACTACTCTCTATTCAGTAAAAGTAATTTTTAATTTTCACTGATGCTTCTGTATCAACGTTAGGTTTAATCTCCTTGTTCTTAATAGCAGCATCCATTTCTTTGCATCACAAAGGGCGCATGGTAGTTTTTGTTGCTGGAAGGCAGTATCTTCTTTGGTATTTGGTATCTGCCTAGTATACTATTCTTCTGTACTCTATCTGCAAGTTTCCCATCTTAGAGAAGTAAACTATTTGCCTTTAAAATTTTTACTGACTCCTTCTTTTGTCTCTTGCTATTGGCTCTACAACCCAGGTAAGGTTGAATATACTGGATGGCCTCTTCAGTCATTGCTTCCTGTATCTGATTATCCTAATTTATGATTTATTTTTTCTTCAGTCATCTTTTTCATAACTTAGTTACTGTTTACTGAGGCATATTAATGGCCATAGTTACTATCTTCATTTTAACATAAGAATATGAAACTGTCTGTGTCTACACTGTTTCTTATGTTACTCCCTCTGCCTACTGATCCTTCTTCTAATGTAATTGAGAATATTATAACTTGTTTAAGATAGATAGTATCTCTTCTGATCTTATTTCAGGGAGCACTTTTATTCCAGAATGAATTTTAATTGTTTGTGCTTCTTAACATTATAGTTTAGGAAAGGAGTCTCTGAAAATGGCCTTTGAGCTGATCGATTACCTTGAGAGAGAGAGCAGCACTGCACCACTCACTCAAGCTTTGTTTCAGATGAGTCTTATTTACAACCTCTTAGAGAAAAAGGGTGAACAAATACTGGCAGCACGAGTAATGGTATGTCTTAGTTTTTTGGTAAATTGTTGTTTGAAATAATTTGCTGTAATGTTCATTCGCAGTTAAATTATCCACTTCAGTATTGGTCGTTGAACAAATTCAATAATCTGGTTAAGTTGGATTAAGATTTAGATTGTTGCCAATCTTGTCTGCTTTTGTTAAGTAGTAATGGATTCTTATTGAGATGCTAAATATTCCAGATTGACTTTTGTTTTTGTTCAGTGTTTTGTAGGAACTGTAATGCAGTGGGAACCTTGTGGTGACTCTGTATTTACTACAGTGACTATAAAGGTCAATGCAGCACAGACATAATTAATCCATGACATTTTCAAGTACAGAGAATAAGAGAAAATAGCTCTTTCTATGTTATTTCAGAAACTCATTAAAGTGGCTGGAGTTTGTAGAGCTATTACTTCGCATAGACACAATAGAAACCTTCAACCTCCCGTTTTCTGTAAAAGCTAGAAGTACATGAATGGTTGTCATTGTTGCATTGCAGTTGGGGAAACAGATTAACTACAGTCTTAGCAATGAAACAAACATTGTAGGCTTGGTTCTTGCTGTGGAAATGTCTTTCAAATTTCATTCTGCCTTGCTATTTTGAAGCCTCCTTTAAACCAGTGGAAGAATATGGAAAAAGGTGCTTGTTGCTTTGTATTGTAGAACATGAGCAAAGGGATTTAGGCTTGAATGAAAGCTTTTATTTTTTTTTTTTTTTAATGTCCAGATAAAATAGTGGATATTCTTTTTTTATATATTGTAGATAAGGGTGAAATATGAGTGCTTAAAGAAACTTAAAGAACCAAAAAGCTACAAATCAGATGCTGTGAAAAGTAGGGCAAGCTATGTTTTGCCTGCAGAGTGTATTAGATTTTGCTCAGAAAACACTGCCACTCTTCAGTGTGTCATAGAGGCTATGCCTAAAGTTCAGTTCAACTACTACAGTCTTCCCATGAACACTAGTTCAAGGAGTAGTTTTCAGTTTGCATGTGCAGCTCGAGGCATTGACCTGGCATATCTTTCAGGTGTATGTGGTGTCTGACATTTAAGTAGGCAATAAAATATGGTGCATGTTAATTGGAATAGAAACATGAAAATGTACTATGTTGATTTTCCATAGTTTTAAAAATCCCCCCCCCCGTTTTTTTTTTGCTTATTTTATATATGGAAAAATCTCTTGAGGTAGATTCTTACCCTGTTGCTAATCATATTTCCTCCTTTAGCATAGAATAGAAAGTCTGTTTGGAAATAAAATTGACCAACAAACTTGGACTGATGATGGGACCCTGTCTGAACGAGAGTTGCGGTCAACACTGCTGGCTTTTGCCTGCACTCATAATATAAGCAACTGTAGAACAACTGCCAATGAGATGTTTAAGAAGTGGATGATTTCTAATGGCACAATGAGGTACCAAAAAAAATAACCTAATACTATTTTTATCTATCTATTTTCTTGCTACTTCCTATGTTTTGAACAAAGGTCTGAATATTGATAGTGTTTCATTCTATGTCTTTTACTGTTGCTTGTCTAAAAGTAATTGCTATTTCAAGATGAGAGGGAAAATTGTACTAGAATTTAAAACTTTGTCTTCAGTCTTATTGAGTGTGACTGCAAGACCAGCCACAAATTGTTTCCATCTGCATTTCCTAAGCTGCATGCTCAAGGAGAATTACTTAGTAGCAGCATCAAAGTTAACCTTTTTATCTCGTAGAACTCGCTCTGCTCCGGGTTTATGTGGATTTTGTGCCACAGAAAATGATTCAGATTCTTGTACCATTTACTATGCTTTCATGTGACTAATGTAATTTCCTTTTCCCAGTAAGTTAAAATACTAGAATGGCATGAATTCCTGTATCCAGCAAACTTACTGTTGTTACAGAATTAAATTGCTCTAATGAGAGGCATCTCTTCTAGTATTTTTACTTTACTTCTTTTATTTTATGACTTCTTCCTTCCCGAGATGAGCATTTTTTGTCTCTCACACACATGCTTTTTTTTCCCTTCCCCCACCCCCTTCCTCTCACTTGTTTTTCCCTGTAGTGTGCCTAGTGATGTTATGAAAGCTGTATTTGTGGCTGGAGCCAAAACTAATGATGGCTGGGAATTCCTCTTAAAGATGTACTCCTCTTCAGTATCAGAAGCAGAAAAGAACAAAATGATTGAAGCTTTGGCCAGCACAGATGATGTCAGAAGGCTGATCTGGTATGTAACAGCCAAAAAGTTATATATTATGTAAATCTGAAGCATTAAAAACCTTCTTTGAAAGAATAGATTGTAGTCTTTGCTGTTGTAAAATGAAATCCTGAATGCTAAAGAAAATCTAGCTAGATTTTTCCGTGAGCATCAAGAGTCTGATATTTACCCTTACAAACAATTTATGTAACAGAATAATTCAAAAAGACAAATTTTGACACAGTTTGGAACACACAGAAAAAAACAACTGGAGTTAAATGCTTTGCATTGCTGGAATGATAACACAGCTGCAGACTGTTCTATTCAGTCTTCAGAAACTCATATGTCTTTGTAACTAGGATTATAAATAGGATTTTTATTTCTTTGGATGAAATTTTGGCCTTGTATTATGCTTAAATACCTATCATAAGACCAAATCTCCGTGCTACATAGTACCATGCAACATCATACACCATAAGTATCCTGATGGGTGACTATTGTTATAGCTTCCCTCTCTTGACTTGTCCATGAATTATATTTTCTCCTACAAGCTGTGAGAGTTTACTGCGTCTTTTCAGAAAAGAATGAAAATTCAGATGCTTGACTTAGGGCTAAGACTTTGAAACTCAAGGCTAGTGAGTATGGTGGATATCAATTGCAGCATCAGTGTGCTCCAGATGCCAGAAATAGTTAGGTCTGTTACAGAATCTTCTTTTAACTCAGGAGTAGCAGGAGAATTTTAAGGAGTCGTGAATGGGTTGTAGGTGGTTGGTTTTGTTTTGTTTTGTTCTTTGTTTTTTCTTGTCCCTTTTCATAGCTTTATCTTTTAGGTTAATGCAAAACAGCCTTGAGGGTGAAGTCATCAGGACACAGGAGCTTTCACATATCATAGCAACTGTTAGCCAGAGTTTGCCTGGATATTTGCTGGCCTGGGACTTTGTTAAAGAGAACTGGGAAAAGCTTACACGAAAGTATGATTTTTTTTTTTTTTTAATGTAGCTGAAATTTCACACTCAGTGGCAAAAGACCTGTTTCTTTTAAATGCAAAATAATAAATAGTTAGCTTCATACAAGAAGACTTGGATTAAGATTTTTAAGCCTGTTTTCAAATGTGATTTTTTTTTTTCAGAAGGAGGTTGGAGCATACACTTTAAAGTATTTCGTTAGTTGATGGGATTTTGGTGCCTGAGTCTTGTACTCACTTTAGAAAATACTGATTTCAATTCCTGTTAAAAGGATGCTGTCTCTAAAACAATTGCTGCGAATGCAGGATTTATGTGAATCAAATGCATTCAAAAGGAGATCTACGGAGTTCTCTCAGCATGCTTTTCTTCTCTCTTTTTATAGTAATTCTGAAACCAAACAAGAAAATCCCTCTTGCGTTCAAAATAAAGTTCTCTTTAATCAGCCTAGCTGGCTACCCAGTAGGAGAACTGGTCTGTGAGTCTTCAAAAAGCTAACTGTTATTGGAAAGCTTGTATTTTGATTCCCAAATTTGGAATAGCTTCATGTTGCTTTTAAAAGAAAAAGAAACAAAGCAAAAACCTTCTGCTGTAAGAAAATTCCTGTTCTAGCAAGCTTTTAATAATCAGTATGACAAAATTGTTGTGCTTGAAATGAAATCTAGGGGTGAATTTGATTATTGTAAAGTTTTGGAATGCATACTGCAAATACAGGTTTTGATATTCAGTATGGGATGTCTTCAACTCTTTACTTTGGAGCTGGGGTAGAAGTTTGAAAAAACTACATGTCTTTAGCTTTAAAGCTCAATTTTTAGAGGGTTACAGCTCTTCAGACTTAGACTTCTAAAGGCTTACATCTCTTTCAAAAATGAGTTGTGCAAAGTTACTCAAATGCTTTTAACAATTTTCAACTGTAAAACAAAAAGCGAGAGTAAGAATGTGTACATGTTCTGAACTTGTATCTCCTAGGTGTTTTCTTCTGTGTTTGTATTTCAGGTTTCACCTAGGCTCATACACTATCCAGAATATTGTTAGTTGGTCAACTTGTCAGTTTTCAACAAAGGCACATCTACTTGAGGTTGGTGGCATAAACTACCAGAAAGCTTTGGTCGCTAGTGCCAATGCTATGCATTTAAGTTAATTGGGGAATGAGGAAAAGGCATATTTTTGCCATCCTTAGGGCCTTTTCACAAGGATATTCAGCTATGGCTGTCCCCTTTTAACAGGTGGGAAATAAGCTTACTGAAGGTTACATGTTGAAACTGTGGCAGAGTTGGGTATTTGTGTTCTAGTTTCCTGTTCACTAGAACACGTAATAGAGATACTGAGTTTTAGGCATAGAATTTGTAAACAAGCTATGCTTCCTGCATCTCTGGATCTGATGGAGAGCTAGAAATGTTGCTGTATTTTACTTTGACTGTCAGCAATTTCAAAGAGCTGTTGTTGCAGTTGAGGATCAGTTAAAATATGTGGTACCTCAGCAATCTCTGTCTCCCCTCTATATCTCCCTTTTTCAAGGGTCAGTGAGGTTCAGGGGTCAACAATGGTTTAGCCTAATGTTCTTACTCAGGTAATTTTGTTATTGCTGCGGTTTCTGTGAAAGATGCTCTCCTTACATTTTGGGAATCCTACTATTACCACGTAGATACGCGATTCCTGATTTTCTACATGCACTTGTAGCCTTTTGCTTTTGAAACTATTTGTGTAGCCTATATTGATTTCAATTAAAACTTACTTTTTCTTGTTGTGCAGGTGAAGACATTTTTTGAGTCAAGATCAGAGGAGAGCTCTCAACTGCGTTGTGTAAAAGAGGCAATTGATAAAATTCAGTTCAATATCCAGTGGATGGAAAGGAACTTAGCAAAACTACAAGAATGGCTGTAGTGAATGAATATAATACTATGTTTTTTCAGCCATTCAGTAAATTTGTGGACTGTTGCTCTGTTACTTTTGCAAAAGCCAGGGTGAAACCAGGCATCGCTGCAACATTGTTTGCACTATTAGGGAGTCTAGATAGCTCAGGGCACATCTCACGTAAGTTTTGTTTTTCCTTGGAGCATTTATGGGCAGGATGTAAGTATTTATTCTGAAACTGTTTTCATCTATAGACCAAACATCTGCATAAATGATTATATATAATTTTGTTTGCAATGTATGCCCTTTCATCTGGAGTCATGTTCTAATTTTTCAACAGTAGGTAAATACTGACAGGCAGGAAAAGATTTACCATGCGAATTGTTTGTTCTTTGCAGACTGATGGATGAGCAGTAGGGTTTTTAACACAAAAAAATGTAAGTAGTTTTCATGTTTGTAGATACAATAGCTGTTGTGAAACAAAATCATACTTCAGATATGTAAGTATTAATGGATCTCATAAGATACACCAGTTTGAGAGGAAATAAATAAGTTTCAGATTTGCTTCAAATCTTGATTTTTGCTTTTCAAGTTGTTCTCTAGAATTTACCCAAATCATAAGAAAGAGTAGCATAATGTTCTAATAATATGCACTTTCATCTCTAAAGTGGCTGAGTATTAATATTACATATGTAAAAGCAAAAAGCTAAACAGCAAAAGCAAATATTTTAGAGATGAGAGTTCCAGAAGCACCTATGTAACTGTGAAATTTTTCTCTGAATTCATTAGACATTTTTGAGAATCTTGTCTTTAATTATTAGGTTTTAATTAATGATGCTTTATTAATCTCTTTGAGCAACAGCAGGAGTTTGCTATGGGAAGTTGCTCCAGGCTGGTTCCTTTGTTAGATTGACTACTGATTTGTCCACTCTTGACTACTGAATTTTAATTTCATCACTTGTTGCAGAGAGCCTGCAATTAGTAGATTTAGGTAAGCCTTTGCTTTTCCCCCTGTTACCTCCCATTTCACTAGCATAATTTTGTGTGCATTGCTTATTTTGTATAACATAGTATTAGGAAAGCTTATCATTTAGATTTTAATGGTATATTCTTCTACTGTTGTGAAAAAAACAAAGGAGTAGTCTTCAAATTGTTCTAAGGAAACAGATCTAAAACCAGAAATGCCACATTAAAGAGGCAAAATACCTACAGTACCACCTGCCCCTCTTGTCTGAAAGAGTTAACAAGGCCATTTATGAAGCATAGCATATACAAAAAACCTGTGCAAGAATAAGCATACCTATTTATCTGAAGATCTCATTTTTGTAATGTTCATTTCACTACAGATGCACATGTTGTAGATTTATGCACACATTCAAACCTATTTTACCTTACCACAGTTCAATTATGCGATCAGTTTTAAACTAGTATAAACAGCTGCCAATTAAAAGTTGAGCTTTTCAAATTTGTTAAGTTTAATTCCAACCAGTGTAAATTCTGAAGAAGGCAGTAATTTGAATCAAAGTTAAATTGTTAGGCTTAAAATTTGCCAGATAGTAACTTAAACTGTGAAATTTCACTTACGGAACTGCAGCATTTGCTATTCATTTGGTTAGCAAAAATTGTCAGCTATGATCACTTAAGACATGCCATACTATTCCCCTCTTTTCTGAATATCTGTCAGAAGCCCTGGGAAACAGAAATTTGTCACCAGCTTTGATTTCGATGACTTCGACACAAAGTCATCAGAAAGAATGTTAGACTTTAAGAGTGCGCAAAATACTTGTTTGCCAAAAAGGTCCAGAAACGAACACGTTTTGCATGCACTGAAGGTGGAATTGGCTATGTAAGTGCTAAAAGTAGATCATACTTTCTTAACAGTTACGGAATTAGAGTTTTAGTTAACTTTGTTCTTGGATTATTTGTACCAACTGCCATGTGTTGGGCTTTTTTCTTCCTTTTTTTAACCTTGAACTCTCTGCAGAACTGTCTTTGTTCCATGCTTGTGTGTGTACATAGTTTTCATGTATTTTTCTTTACAGTCACTTCATACTAAATGACAGTAGTAAACTTGCACTTTCCTTACACATGGTTTATCTCATCCCTGCCTGCTATACTGAGATATATAAATTTCAGAAACAGACTAGAGAAAGAACTCATCCTCCTCTTGTTTACAACTGTGGGATTTAAAAATGTACCATTTTGTTCAAAAGCTTTATTTGGTAATGAGTTCTCTGCAAGGAAGTAACATATAGATGAGTTTTAGACAGCAGATACTGAAAATGTGGGGAAAGTTGGGAGGTTTGGGTGTGTGTTTTGTTGTTGTTTAGCTTTTTTGTTTTGTTTTTTTTTTGTTTGCTTTTAATACAGTAACTTTTAAGTAACTTTTTTGGTATATGAATGATGTCATAGTCTTTTCAGTAACAGTTGTAGAGGGCTTTTTAACTATTCTTCTGCCATGGAATCTCTGAACTTCTAATTATCTGTATTAAGAGTTATGTTGGAGTCTTTCTTCCATGAGAAATGCTTAAATATACTCCTCCATTTCTGAATTCATTACAAACTAGGAAGATTGGAATGGCTAAGGCCATTGCACTTTAGATAAATGTTTGTCATGCTTTAACTGGGAAGGAATGAAATCTCACCAATTTTTTTAGGTTTTCTGTCTTCCAGTCAGAAGAAAATCTATATTGTAGCCAACAGCACCTCTTTACATAATTTCTGTAGTGTTTTCTAGTTAAAACTTACAGAACCAGAGTCTGTGTACGTCCTAGGCCACTGTTACTTTAAAGCAGAAGAGCTTTCCTGTAAAAAGCTTTGGGTTTAAATGCCGTTAGCTTTGTATCATCTGCTGCAATGTGAGATGATTTTTGGTTAATAAATTGGAGCTATATAGTTTATATTCAGTCAGACTGCATAAATTACTGTCTTCAAAACCGTTACGCACTGGTTGTCTTGCTGCTGTCCAGCACCATCTGCTTATAAATAAACCACTTGCAATTTTTAAGAACTGACTGTGGTGATAAATATACATGTAATAGCTCATCTGTTTTCCACTTCTATGCAACTTTTTCACTTTCCTATGTGAAATTAGCCTACCAGAAAAAATGTAAGGAAGTCATTGAGTTCTGAGTTTTGTCTCTAGAAAAAGGAACGATCTCTCCACCAACTCACCTTTGATTTTTATTAAGAGAAGTAAGAAGTGCAGATAATTTATGATGTGTTCTCAGCTTGCATGAGACTTCTGAGACATGGGAAGATGGTAGCATGGGGAGTGAAGGAGTTTAGAATAGGTTAAGTGTTTCTGTGTAAACTGACTGTAGCTATGTACAGACTGGACCAATGTATCAAGGTCATTGTGCCTTATGACTTATAATTAAAGTCGTATGGCAGTAGATATGCTAGAATATGCATCCTACTTTGCTGCAGGAACCAACTGAGGTTTTGTTCTTAAATTGACAAGTTTAACATTTCTAGCCCAAAGATGTTTTTTGTTAGAGGCTGGAGACTTCATGTCTCAGAGCATGCAAAATTGTTCACTTCCCTGCTAATGGGAAAGCAGAAGAGGGTTGCTAATGGGACTTTCTTGTCATACAAACAGTTTCATGTGTATGTGAATCTGTGTTGATGGATGGGGCATGGCAGAAGGAGAATACTGAGCAACGTTGGCTTTCCTTGCTTCCTATAAATGTGATGTAAACTGTACTTCAGCATAGATCTTCCAATTACTGAACTACTGAAGCAAGACTGTGTAAGCTTTCCTGAAATGTTGCAGTTCCTCCCAGGCACTGCATTGCTGTCAAGCTGATTCTTTTTAAATTAATATTGAAAATTTCCCCTTACCACATCTCTCCGAGATTGGCAATGTGCTGGTTTCTTAGAGACCTTGTTTGGGCTGTTGACTGTAATATATTGTTATCTGATTTAGCAGTTAAAAGGCATAGGAAGATGCTGCTTGCCGTAAAAGTAACAACTTCAGAGATCTTGCAGCATCTAAGATGGTTGATTTTGAACAACGTACATTGTAAGAATGAGCTACAAGATACCTAATCTTGGAATTAATTATTTTCTTCTTGGTGGCCAAGTACTATAGAAAGTTTTTTTTGTTTGTTTGTTTTTGTTTGTTTGTTTGTTTGTAGAGGGTGATGGATGTTGGAGGGTGCAAATACTACTTTGTGACTCCATGTCTTTCACCTGTTTACTGCTTGGTGGAACATTCCTTTTTCTGACAAATTGGATCCTCCTTCCTTTGCTTTGCTAGAAGATGTTATCTTTCATTGCACTCTGAAGTTTAACATAGTGCTGCTTCAGTAACCATTCTCACTTATATGTACTTGATTCATTCAGTCATATACATTTTTTCCCGCATGTTCCTAAATCGTGTGTCACATAGTCCAGTTGATTCGCCGCATGATAGATGTTTTGCATTTAAAATAAAGTGCTTGTGTAAACTTATTTTAATAGTAATTCTATTTATGTTTATCACTTTTATCAAGATGCTACTAAATGTTCAAAGATTTTTTTTGTTACTTTTTTAAAACATGGTTTCACATGATTTCTAGAAAAAAATATAATGAAGACATTTACCACATTTAAACTCTCAGGTCATATTACTGAAGAATTTAAATCTCTAGTTTTGCTATTTTACTTAAACCTGCTGCTGTTGTAGAAATACAGACTTTTATATGTGAGTATTTAGCTTTGATCAAGATTGAGAGACGGGCATCTTTTTTGAATTAGTTGTGGTGGTATTTAACAAATTACTGTAAAATCTAAAATATCTAGTTTTATAAAAAATATACTAGCTTGAATGGATTAAAATATGGTCTAATTTGAACTGAATTCTTAAAGATGAAGTAAAGATTTTCTATCCTAAAAATTGGAGAACAGAGTAGTTTGAATATATAGTGTAAAATAAATAAATTTTTGCAGTGAGGAATGAGCCCTGTCTTAGTTAAGTGTAGTTGAAGTTCGGTATCCCTAAAGAAAACCTTAGAAGTTAATTTGGAAATGTTACATATTGTAGGTACTTGTAAAAGGTCACGCTTTGCATTTTAAACACTGTAGAAATATTCAAGACAGTGTAAATTTACATGTATTCGAGTGGTGGGTGGTAAAATTCCAGGCTGTACAATACTTGCTTTTAGGGGGAGGGGTTTTGAATATTGTTTGTGTGTGTACATAGCTATATAAATATATATGTGTATATATATAGTATGCAAATGTGTCCATTTGACTTGTAAAGGGAGAAAAAGCTTATTTTCTTTATATTTCAGAGAAATATAACCAGCACTGATTTGAAAGGCATGTGTACTGTAAACACTGTTGCTTTTTGTGAGATGGAAATAAAGTATTTAAATATAAATTTTTTTTGTGTTTTTTTTTTTTGTTATGTCACAAGAGTGTTTGAAAGTTCAAGAAATGCTGTTTTCTTTTTGTTTGAGACTGAGACTTAGAAAATCTGCTGCTGCTGCAGATTTTCTGACTGAAGATGGTGCAGCATTGCAAGAGATCGTGGAGGTACACTGTCAGTCTTCCAGTGTATCACAGGCCCATAAATTTTGACCATTACCCTGTACTGAGTCTAGTAATTTGTATTTTGATGGAAAGTGAGCTTTTTTTTCTTTCTATTCTAGAAAGTCAGCTAGCCTCTTTGCAGCCATCTAGATAGTTTACTTCTTCCTCAACAGTTTGTTCCAATGGTGAGTCCATCCTTAGATGAGCAGTTAAATAACACATTAAATAACATGATTCCTTTTTTTTTTTTTTTTTTTTTGTCAGCAACTTCCAGGCTTAATCTGAATTTCCTTCATTCTTTCCTAAAGATTTTGGAGTACTTTATTTTAGGTCTGTGGAGTAATTTTATCTTTTGTAATTACCTCTGCAAGTTAAACTGCATCTCTCCAGGTCTCCTACACTGGAAATCTATGTAGAATTCTGTAGAAATCTCATCAATGTCCAGTGAAAAGGGAAAAGCCATTATGACTTTTCCTCAGTTTTAGCAGTTTGATACCAAGTCAGTTTTCTGAACTTTGTTCCAGCCAGAGCTTTAAGCCATTCATTCTTCATACTCTCTTTATATATATATATATATGTATGTATATATGATGGTAAGGAATTTGAGAAGCCAGACCATACAGGAAGTAAAATCAGATTTTCACTGAAATTAAGGGTTTTTTTTCCTAGAGGTTTACTAGTATGAATTGCTGCTTCTTGTGTTCTGTCTAATCAGCATATGCAGCAAACAAGCCTTTTGTTTGTTTTATTTTGCTTGATAATTTTTTCTCTTCTAGAAGGGAACCATTATATTCCTGTCATCAGATCTGCATGGAGCACATGCTTCCCTGAAGACAGCATAGTTTGAACTAAAATGCTTTTTTTTAAAAAAATAGTTTTTAAAATTGTTAGGGAAATTACTGTATTTCTGAATAATTTACTCTTATAACCCCTTTCCATTTGTCTTAAAAAAAAAAAAAAAAAAGAAAAAAAAGAAAAAAAAAACCCACTATGCTTCCGTCTAAAATTATTTAGCTTCAATTTCCTGTGATTTGCAGGCCCTGGATGGGTTAGTAATAGTGACTGTTATCTTCTGTGTGGTTGTAGACCAAGTCATTTCTTAATCTTTGGATAAGTTAGCTTCACAGAAGTTACTTTAGATCAGAATTTGCTTATGAGGTGAAGAATGGTATAAACAAATACATAACAATTATATATTTCTGGCAAATAGTTTATATAGTATAATTGTCTTTTCTCTGAGGTACTTCTGAATGTCACTGCTATGCTGCTAGCATTTGAGTTTTGGAGTACGCAGTTCAAGAAAAAGCTATGAAGCAGTACCAAGGATGTAAACGTTTTCATCTTTCTAAGACTGCTCATGTGGATTTTCTGCCTCACCATGTCAGTCCCCTGTAGCTCTTGTTACTTTGTATCTGTGTATTCAATAAATATACCTTCTCCAGTGCCTAGCGTGAGTTTATCTGCCCTGCTGAACTGATGCCATCAAGTTTAATTGTCTAATTAAAATCAGCTCCTGCTTCATTTCAGTGCAATTCCTTGTGCGAAGATTTTGCTTTCTGTATGGTCTGGCTACTGAAATTTCTGAGTAATAGTAAAAGAATATTAAAGTAGGCGAGAGGAATGAATGGCTTCAAGCTCTGACTAGAGCTAAAGTTTAGAAAACTGATTTAGTTTGAAACTGCTAGAGATCTATTACCTAAAATGGGAACATAAGAGTTTTCTTTGCAGAGATAGATTCAGTTTTCTTTACATCAGAAGGGTTCTGAGAGTGTCTTCTGTGACTTCCTGATCACTGCTTGTGGAAATTTAATTGAGGACAAAACAGTTGGTGTAAAATTCCATATATTAAAATACAACAGGACCTGTCACCTCCTTAAGATTGTGCTGGCATAAATTGTCACAAGTAGCTGCATGGGAGCCATTAGATAACATCATTGTGATAATCTAAAAGTGATGTTGAAAGGGAGGTGAGAACATCTGGGCTTCTGCTACAGGCCCAGATGTATACAAACATAGTGCAAATAAAATAGGGCTTACAAGGCCAGAAATCTGTTACTATGCCAGAAGAAAAACTCTCTGATCTAGAGGCATGCTGGAATGCCTGTCTGGCCTACATTATCATAAAAGCATGCGTGTACTTGAGAGTTTGGAGAGAAATCAGTGGCAGGTGGTTTCATTTCCAGGCTTTGTGACAAAATTTAAGGGCAAATGATTTGAGTTACAGTAAAATACACTACCCTTAATTCGCAAAAGTGGATGTTACCTTGTTTGAGAGTTCACAAAACCTTTTTGATTTCTCAAGCTGATAGGTACAGAACCATATTTTATGCGTGTTCAAAATATTTCTCCCTTCTCTCTACTTATTACCATCTAGGATAGCAATTAACAATGTAATGTGAACTGCAGAAAAACTTTTGCTTGGCTCCTATTCTGGCTTTCAGAGGGGCTTAGAGCATTTATCTTTATGAAGACACTAGAGACCTCTTACATATCAAAATGATATGTAAGATAAACAGAAGCAGGACCCTTTTTCGAGGGGGAAGAGGAAGAGAAAAGGGAATTCGGGGTAGAGGGCAGGAGGGAGTTCAGTTTTATTAATAAACTTAAATGTCTTACTCTGCTTCTATACGCTTATTACAAAAATGTAATGGTTAATTGTTGAGTTCTAATGCTCTTAAAAAATAAACACCAGAGTTTTACTCTTGGCCTACTGTCCAGCTAGTGACCTTGATTTGATTATCTGTCTTCTCAATGCCTTCCCAGTAAAACAGGAAAGAAATTTCACTTTGTAAAGTGCACTAAGAAGTCTTTTGAAGAGTAGTAGTCTCTTGTTATTGGGTTGTCTTTATTATATGTTAACGTAACTTCACTGAAGTTCCATGAACCTCTTTAGTTCCCTCTGTTTGCATTTCTGTCACTTGTGGAGCTGAGATGCATGAAGTCAGTGAAAAGATGTTTCTTTACTAACCTGGGAGTTTATTCTGTTTCTTGAGTCTAAGGTCTGTAGCGTGACAGAGGGGTTGGTGTTTGCATATCTGAATATTTAGCCGTGGAGGACACTTTGCCCTCTCTTACCTACTTGTGCTCCAGTTAGTATGTTTTGCTCTTACCAGTTTTAATTTCTACTTACTTAGTTGATGGAGGTTTAAAAAGAAGACCCATCCCACTGACCCCCTTATATGGGGAGGTGAGAAGTACAGCTGCCTGTAACCCAGCTTTGTATTTAAATCCAAATCAAAAACACTCACAAGTTGCAGACATTCCCAAAACAGTATAACCCTTTTAGGTAATAAAAACGACTAGAGGCGAAGATTATTCAAAGCAGTAGTTTTCAAAGGAGGTCAGTGCTGGGCTAAGTAGTTCTTTCAGATTGAAAGTTCAGGGATTTGGATACGTATTGTAGACTGTGTCAAGGCAGGAAGCACGTATGGAGTGAGTTCTTGCTGACAGAGCTCACTGGAGTGGCAGTCTGCAGGATTGCCGGGACCTGATCGGGGCGGGGGGGGGGGGGGCATGTTCTCTGGGAAGATGCTGAAAACTGCATAATTTACTTAAACTTGCTTGTTCACAAAATATCCTGGGTATACCCAACTTATACTGCTGTTACATTACTAGGTTTTATTCGATTCCGTATCACCCTGGATTTTGGTGTGCTCATTGATGAAAGTGTTACTGTTAAACAAGCAAACACGTTGTGCCCCTACACTTGGACTCGGCTTTTCCTACCTCAGAGCCAACACCATAATTCATAATTATAGCTGAAGTTTGTTTTTTGTCATGTATTTCATGCTCCAGTTTTCTTTTAGTGGGCTTATTTCTCTTGACTCTTGTCATCTCACAGCTCTCTCAACCTGCTCTGTGTTTGTAAATAGCTAAGAGGGATGGTGCCAGTGAACAGTGCTCAGGGATGTTTGGTATCATTCCTGAGTTAGTGAGACCAATGATGTCTGTTGTACACATCAGACTGTTTTGTTTTTTTTTCTTTTTAATAGGTTCTTTCTTCATCCTTTCTAGTTGTTCATGTGGTGATTTGTAGAAGACCTGAAGATCCCAGTCATCAGTACTTCCCTGATCCGGTGCAGACACTTCTGCTTGGATTCTGTCAATGTATATAGAAACAAAAGACTTGCTGTTCACTAAAGAGACTGAAAAATTAAATTTGGATTCCCTCCTGAGCTGTAAGTTCAGCAAGCTGACACATTACTAACAAGTAATGTATTAATATATCTTTAGTCTAGGCTATAATTAAATTACAGGAGGAAATGAGGAAATGACTGAATATCAAAGGCTATTCCATTAGCAGTTATTTCTCCCACCTCCTTAGTAAGTAGTAGTTTGAATGTCAGTGTAGTGAATTGACATGAATGTCAGAGGCTTATCCTTTCAACCTTGTATTTCTGACTTCTTTTGTTTCATGTAGATTATGTTTGACAGCTTGTGCTGCAGTCTAGGACAGGTTGTGCGGTTGTATGATTCCAAATTGCAGATTTTAAATATACATCATTTATATCTTAAACAAAACTATTGTAGATAGAAACAACTAGTGCTGTCTTGCATCAGAGTAGTAACATTAGGTTTAGGAACAAATTCCATGATGGTTTAGACGAGAACAGGAATTTCCTGGAATAAAGGAAATAACTTTGATCAGATGTGAAAAAGTTTGTTCTGGGAAATGGTCTGAAAAATGTGTGGGGGTACTTATACCCTACAGGCAACCTCAAGTTCCTTATATGAATCATCATGTAATCTATTTTCTACAGATACTAAATAACTACTATAACAAAATGACACATTTCTATAAAGCAAAGATATTTGCCCTAACAAGCGATCGCTGTGCTACTGAATTATACTGATACATTTAATGTAAAACAAAAACCTACTTTTGCTGAACACCTGCATCTCATACCCATCCTAGAGCCTTTGTCTATAGAACTTAGTATAAATCTAATGGTGATCTATTTTGATCTTAGCAATTTCAGATATTTCTGGCAGCTTATAATGTCTTGCAATGTCTGAGATAAAATTGAGCATGCACTGTAAAAGCAAGCCTGCATGAAATGTGGTGGTGGCATTAATTATATTCACTTACCACATATGTGCTGCAGGAGGTCTGACCCTTGAAGTGAGTTCTTCTTTATGACTCTGTATCTTTCACCTGTTCTCCATTAGATGGAGCATTCCTTCATCTGACAGATTGGATTTTTCCAATGCTGGGAGATGTTATCTTTCACTGCACTCTGAAATTTAAAACAATGCTGTCTCATTAACCATACATTTTTGTATGTGTTTCATGCATCTGGACCTGCATGCTGGCTTTCAGTTCCTGTATCATGTTTCGCGCAGTTACCTCAGTCCACCACATGGTAAATGTTACTGTTCCACATCTGGCTATTATATATAGAAAGACATGTATGTTTTTAGTTACTTTTACATTACACTGTTGTTTGTACTTAAGGATTTTTATCAAGATGCTACTTATTCAGGAAGTTTAAAAAAGGAAAGAGTGGAAGACAAGATTTGTGATACTTTTAGCAAGCTCTAGAGTGTCTGTCACTATGGCTGTAGCAGTGGGAAGGATTTAAATGTCTGCTTTTTTAGTATTGCTTAAATCTGCTATTGCACTACAAATCCAAATACTTGAGTGACAGCTCAGTACTTGCACAGGTCTGTGGGAATGACATGATTAATTCGGTTCATAGTGGTAGTTTTTTGTCACATTGCTTTGCAATAATGAATTAATACAATAATTTATGCTCAATAGCTTGGTTGTATTGTTTCCTCTTCTGGATTGGGGTCTGGATTTGGATTAAATGTTGCTGAGTTTAGACTGCACGTTTCTTTCCTTCTTTCAATCCATATGCTTTTCTGTATAAAAAAGGAGGAAAGTGTGCTTTTTTTTTAAGCAAACTATATTAAAGCCTAATTCAGCAAACTAACTGTAAACACATTTAACTTCCATGAAATGCATATGCTGTCACTGTGCTATAAAACACATAAGCACATGCTTAAATTCCACTGACTGATCTTTGGAAATAGGAGAACTGTAGTACACTATGAAGGTTATCATGTATCATGATGTGGTGAACCAAATTTTCAGTCAAAATTTGGAGTCAATTATCTACCTGTGTTCTGTCGTGAGAGCTGTGCTAATAGTATTAACATGCATACTGTTTCTCCCACCCACAGGTGTTTTCTTGAAGGTTACAGTGTTACGAATAACTAGCACTTTTGTAAAAGGCTATAAAGAGGCTTTCCAGTACAAAGCCAGTTTTCAAACTATTCCAAGCTGTAAATGAAAATGGTTACGACTGAGTTATGACTCGTGACTCAGTGTAAAATGTGCTACTGTTTTCTGTCCAGTTTTGCTGGATACCAGTCTTCTAACTCTAAACACTGCTGTCACCTCAATTGATGCCATTGTTTGTAGCATCAGAAACAGAGACTAGCAAGGAAATCTGAACTCCCCCGTTCCCTCCAAAACTGTCCTTGCAGATCGATCTGCAGGGTTCCAAGTGTTTTGGCAGGTTTGTGGAGGCAGGTGAGCATGGCTGTGTGAAACGTGTAAATGCAGGATCCCTGATTCAGAAGCATTATTTCTTCTTTTAAAACATGTAAATTATCTCCAAGATGGACTTAGTCTTTCAGGTCTGGTCAGTGAGGGAGACAGAAAGGCCTACTGAAAAAGAAAGGTATAAGTTACTGTTCCTTCCTTGATACAGATATACGCTTGTTCAGATAAGACACAGGGCCTGGCAGACACTACCTAGTCATAGATTAAACAGTTGCAGAATTTGCTGCATACTTGTTGTCTCCTTATGGCACAAACATAAGCCAAACTTCAGGTAACAGCGTTATCTCCCTCAATTCATGGAAGACCTGAAACAATAACTCATGTTGTACATGAGGTATTCCAGTTTGTCACGTTGTACTTACTTTTAAACCAAATTATTCCATGGAAGTATTTTAAGATTCTATCTACCCAACAGGCCTCCTGCTCATCTTCACCAGGGGTTCAAGTTTGAAAATTTGCTGTATATTCTAGTGTTTGGGACCAGCATAACACATTTTTTTTTTACCCAGTTAATTGATGCAAGGGGAACAGAAGTAGGAAGGGATTGAAGAGCAGATGCTGAAACAGGCTCTCTTTGGCCCCCCAGGGTGAAGATTGGGTCCACTGCTACTCAATTTTGTATCACCTGTGTGATGGCACCATTTGCCAGCAGCTCCATCTGCTCCATGGAAATGCCTTCCTTGTAATCCTGTCACAGACCTATGTATAGAATCATAGAATTGTTAAGGTTGGAAGGGACCTCTGGAGATCATCTAGTCCAACCTCCCTGCTCAAGCAGGGTCACCTAGAGCATGTTAGACAGGGTTGTATCCAGGCGGGCCTTGAATATCTCCAGAGAAGGAGACTCCACTACCTCTCTGGGCAACCTGTGCCAGTGCTCTGTCACTCTCGCAGTGAAGAAATTCCCCCTCATGGTCAGGCAGAACTTCCTGTGCTTCAATTTCTGCCCATTGCCTCTTGTCCTGTCACATGGGACAACTGAAAAGAGTTTGTTCCCGTCCCCTTGACACCCTCCCTTCAGTTACTTGTACACATTGATAAGATCCCCCCTCAGGCTTCTCTTCTGGTTGAAGAGGCCCAGCTCTCTCAGCCGTTCTTCGTAGGGCAGGTGCTCCAGCCCTCTGATCATCTTTGTAGCCCTACACTGGACTCTTCCCCAGTAGCTCCATGTCTCTCTTGTCCTGGGGAGCCCAGAACTGGACACAGTACTTGAGATGAGGCCTCAGCAGGGCTGAGTAGAGGGGCAGGATCACCTCCCTCGACCTGCCGGCAACAGTGTTCCTAATGCACCCCAGGATACCATTGGCCTTCTTGGCCATAAGGGCACATTACTGGCGCATGGTCAACTTGTCATCCACCAGCACTCCCAGCTCCTTCTCTGAAAGAATATAGAATACAGAGCAGCCTAGGGATCAGCTCCTCTAAGCTCATTGGGACCTTAGTGGGGTTGATTACTTCTGTGTCTCACCTTCATCAGAAGCTGGTAATAAGTTGCATACATTGACCAATCTGTGCAATTGTGTGAGGTTTGACTTTTAAGATACATTTTATGCAAAATGTAAGATTCAGTATCTGAGGAGGGTCTGTGTAGACTTTACCCTGCCGGAGGGAAAAGTAATTAAATCTTGTAATAGGTTAGCAACTTGCTCATAGACTAAACATGGGCAGGAGAACAGTCCAGTGATAAGATCAAAACTATCTCCTGGTTAAAAACATCAAATCCATAAATTTCTCAAAAGTTACACAGTTTGTTCTTGTTCACATGAAGGCAAACTCACCACTAGTGAACAAAGACATGTTTTCCTGTGAAACAGCACATAGTGCAAATGGACCCTCTTGCTGCTTTTCCTTCCATATACTTTTGTGCAAGATAGCTCCATGTTTAGTTCTTGCCACTGGAACCTGTTTTTCACACGTGTAACAGTGCTGATACCACCGAAATCTGCAGTAAGCCTGCCTGTGTCTGCTGTCTAAGGTCAACTGCTAAGCAAGAGAACCTTCTATGTAATGCTTAGGAAGTCAGGGGGGAGAGAGGGAGGAGAGGAATATAAGATTGAGTGGATGGTGAAGTGTGTATTGGTGGATGAAAGAAGGCAGGATTTCATTACCATGATGTTGTACCCTCCTGAGGAAGAAAATATATATATATATATATATATATATATATATATATATGTATATTTAGAGGATCCCTTGTTAAATTGTGGGTAATAAAGTGCTCTTTCACCAGTGAAAGTTTATGTAACGTTTAGAAAGTCTTTGTCAAAATTTCAGGTAGAAAATGTTGGTAATCTCTGCTCTGCTACTCTAAGTACCAGCTGTGTGTAGTGTCTCATGATAAATATTTGCAAGCCAGTATTGAGTAGAGAGTGCTTTTGTTACTTTTAGTTTGTTCAGCAAGGACTGTGATGGTGCTTAAAGACTCAGTTTAAAAGAAATAAAACATTCCTTGTTATTTATTCTTCTATCTTTTAGTTTCTAACCTTACAAATGAGGATGGTAGACAATCTGAAAATAGCTGGCAGTTCCTGTAGTATCCCTGACTTGCAGCTCGAGACAGGTCTTTCTCACAGGTCAGCCCTGTAAACCAGCCCAAACAGAAGGGGAGAGGGCATGGAGCGATGTTCTTGCGCTGCAGCCCCTGAAAAATGAGAGGGGAGGCAACTACGTCGAGCACCCTGGTGCATGTAAGTGTTTCAGCTGAAATCATTGAGCTAGGAGGCCATCTGCTGTGATGGCCACTGCTCACAAGTATGTGAGAGAATATATTTAAAATGAATTGCAAGCAAGTTACAGAAGGAGAGTGTGTGTGTGTGTACATTCTTGCACTGGCAATTGCTCGTCAGGCAGGGCTGTGCTGATTTTATTGTCTGGCACAGAGTGTAGAAGCAGCAAGCAAGCCCTTGCTTGAGTTTGGTGGGGTTTTTTTTTTTTTTTCTTTTCTTTTCTTTTCTTTTTTCCCCTCTGGTGTGAAGGTGATGGCTTCCAGAGCTGTGCAGAGGCAGCCAAACCAGCTCCCAGCAATGCCAGGGGAAAACTGCATTGGAGCTAGTAGTACACCCAGCCAAATAACAGCTGCTTTTGATTACATTGTATTTCACATCTCTGGTAAGGAGCAGCCTGTTTCATTTCTGTTTTTTGCTTCCCCCATCCCCCAGTGTTAATCTGACCTTTTTATGAGATGTGTTTATCTGTAATCAATGACAAAGTGAGCTGTAGAAAGGGATTTTTGCCTACTTGTGGTTAGGCTTTTGTTAATGAAGCATCACATGCCGCCATCCTGTAAAGCTGTGCTGTGATGGCTGGGTGCAACAACAGAATAGCAAAAACTATAGTTCTAGTGCTAGTGGGGTGGTTGATTGTTTTCTTTTTTCTTTCTTTCTTTTCTTTTTTCTTTTCTTTTTTTTTTTTTTTTTTTGCTTTCATTTTTTTCTCTCATTCTCCTCAGTTGAAAATACAGAAATATCACTGCAAGTCGTGAGAAGGGCTATATGTATTGCATCTCTTTTTATTGGATCCACTCTGGGTCTTTACTTTGCATTTTCACCCTTTTATTAAAGGAACAAAAAGGATTACTATGTGACTATTATTCCCTCTCCCTCTCCTGTGTCCGGCAGGTACAGTTCTTGCTTGTTTGGGATGACAGCTCTTGTGTACTGAGCCTATGAATGTTCTCAAGTGTTTTAAAAATCACTGCATTAGCTGTGAATGCAGCTGCAGAGCTGTTGCAATGTCATAGGTAACCCCAGAGAGAAGGTGAACATCTTCAAGCCACAAACTAGGCAGTACTGCTTTCTCCCTAACTTCTTTCTGCTTCATCTTGCCATGTTACTCAGGAGGGCCTGCTGATCCAACTGCAGTGGATTTACATCTCTTATCACCTAATAATTCTTGCTGCCTGGCTACTGTGTGGTCTGTCACGCTGTGTGCTCCATTCGTTTGTTCTCAGTCCCTTCTGTTGTACTGACTTTTAATTCTGCCATCTTACATGCTGCTTGTGTATGTCTTTGATGTTTTTTCCCTCACCTCATCTGCCTGCCTGTAATTCATCCTTTCAGATGTTATACCTTTTTTTCAATATTTAAGTCCTAGGAAATAGGTCTGCAAGAGATTGAATAGGTTCTTAGTCATTCCTATTATCCCTGCCCAGGGTAATATTAACTATAGCCAGGGGCATCTGTGAGACATTTTGGGGCTCAGATACCTCATGACACATCCTTCTTCCACCTACTTGCAGGCTCCTCCTAGTAGCTACCAGAACAGCTACTAGCTGCCCCTTTTCGTGGGTGGCACATGTCAGAAGCTGCAGTGTCCAGAAGAAAACAATTCTTGAAGGTTCTGTTTGCGTTCATTTTTGTGCTAACTTGGCTATGACTCTGACTACACTTAAAACTATTTCTGACAGAAATTAATTTTTCACATTTTAATCTTAAAACTACCAGATACTAATCACTCCCTACTCTCTCCTTCTTTTCCTCCAGCAGTCTGTTCTAGTACTCAACTACCTTAATACTGGGAAGTTTTTGCTAATGTCTAACTTAGACCTCTCCTTGAAGTTCTCACATGTGGTAACCATCTTCTACTGAAGCTTAAATGGAGACAATTAAATTCTTCCCTATAGCTGATAGCATGAAAAAACTATTACCTCTTATGTGTTTGGGGAGTGTATGGGGCCTAGGGAGCATAAAATGTGTTTGTACTGGTCCATGATGACGTTACTAGCCCAGTATCATGTCTGCAGCAGTGGCCACAACTGCGTGTCGGGAGAAGAGTAAGAACAGGGCAAATGTATTATGATACTTGCCCACTGAAGTGCTGTTCTAGCCTCTGTGTTTTCAGCTCAGGGGACTGCATGGTCTTGGTGTAGCTCATCTATTTAATCATCTCACCTGGCTCTCCCTTGTGATACTGTCTCCCCTTGAATGTATGTAAGCTCCTCTGAGAAGCTGTACGCTCACAGGCTTCTTTGGCAAGGGGTTTGAGAAATCTACTGCTCACTGTGAAGGACAACTGCCATTAGTTTGCTTTGCAGATAAGAGTTGAGGGTTTGGGTATGCTGCCGTCCCTCTGGGCCTCAAAGAGGAACTGAAGCATCAGGAAGCAACAAGGGAACTGAGAATATCCAGAGGTGTATGCTTATAGGCCCATTCCAGAAAGAGTTGAAGAAAGAAAGAATTTTGAATGGAAATAACGGTAGAAAAAGGTTTAGGAACTATAAGCAAAAATCCCTGGTGTTTCCTGGTGTGTTGAATCCTTGCTGTGTTCAGGCCTTTGGAGGTTCATTGTGAAGAACCAAAATGGTACTGAAGAAATGCTGACTCCATTGTATCTGTCTCTTAATGAGAACAACCTGCAAGACCCCAAATTTTGGCCAACTGCCTATGGTAGAAAGCGTCACTGGGATTCATAGTCTGTTAACCACCTCTGCAGATTTTTGAAGAACTCCAGCGCAACGCAGTGATCATCCGCTCCCATTCTGCCAGCCTTGGAAGCTCCAAGCCCCAAAGTTCTCTGTGCCTGGAGCAATGTGCCAGAAGTCATTTGTTTCCCTAAATAAATGTAACTGGGAAACTAAGAGACATGTGCTGTGAAGTGACTACTTGAGCTTTCTTTGTGACCAAGGGAAAAAGATTCTGTATAAAAGGCTTTCAAAAAACAAAACAAAACAAAAAAAACCAAAAAAAAAAAAACAAAACCAAAAAAAAACCCCCAAACCACTTCCAATATAATAAGGTTATTTGATGTATTCACAAAGAAGTAGGAAAGCAACTGATGGTTCAGTGCAGTTCATGTTTCTTGTTAAGTAGTCATGTTAAACAGATAATTTTAGCAGAAAAGTTAGCTAAGCAAATAATATTACTTTATAATTATAAATGAATATTCTTATAAATATGTCAGTAGTTAATACACATTGGTTACAGTTTTCATGACCAAGGAATTTTTAAAACAATTTTGCCAAATATGGCATGAGTTTGTGCAATATATGTTGAATAATATCCTTGAACCTAATATATACTAAAATCATACTATTGTTATATGCCCACTGGAGTGGAGACTATTTTCTGATATTTGTGTTTGTTTAATTATCTTATTTTTTAAAGGATATGGTCTCTCAAATCTTAAACTGTAAGTGATGTGGGAAAGATTTTATCAATGGTGTAACTCTCAGATATCATTTCAGATGTAAACATCTTGTATCACTGGGAAAAATGTGTTATAGAGGTTTTAAGAGAAATGCTTCAGGACCTGAAGAGATAAGAGTGTTGCCTTTTTTGTTCTCAGGGCAGGTTGCACTGTTTTTCTTGTGTCTGTTCTCTCTTTTGTAAACTCAGCCTATATTTATTTTTAATTCAGTAGAGAAATGTACTTTGGACCTAAAAGTGTATCTTGCCACTGAAAAATAGCTTATACATGCACAAATAGTATTTATACTTTATCTTTGGCATTTTTGGTGGAAAAGGCTTGCATTAGCAGGTGAGTAAGGCAATATGATTGAAGAGACTTCCTTTTCTATTATCTGTAATTTCTCTGAGTGTGTGTCAAGCATAGCCCAGTGTGTGCAAGGCCCTCTGAGTATTGCAAGTACAGGCGTTAAGTCCAAGTGTGATAATATTTGCTTGTATCCATTTGGGTCTTAAGTTGCAGCATTTATATCTGGGACAAGGCTGTTTGTCTTTGTGTACAATATAAAAATAAATAAAATGTGAAATAATCAAAGGAACTAATGCCTTATCATTGACAGACATGGTGTAAATATGCCTCTGCTCTGGCATGTGATGTTTTTTATCCTGGGAGTAATTCTGATACAGATTTTGTTGACAGGGTCCTTTAGAGGAAAAAAATATATACACACATACAGACACAAACACAGACACAGAGACTCACATACTTTCTCCTTTTTCTGCAGGAGAGGATATTGTTTTAAAACAAATGGTTTTTGTTTGCTTGTCTTTGTTTTTGTTGGCCACTTAGGGATCATAATACGGTGCTGTGAGGTGGACCAACTGATGTTCCATCATGAAAGTGGCTTTTCTGGCCTCCTCTGTATTTATAGCCGTTTCTAATGAGAAGTCACTGTTCAGCTGCAAATGCCACAGAGTTAACGCTCTGTCATATTCTCAGTAAAAGAGAAAAATGGGCTAATTACAAGTGCTTTTAACTTGCCAGATACTTGAAAGTCCTTTCGGGTGAAGGTACTGGCTCTGTTGAAATGGAGGGTTCAAGAAAAATAAATCCATATTCACACCATAGAGAACATTCTTCATGGTCCTATTATGCTCATGTGTATGGCAGGTGATGTCCAGAAAATGAGTTTTGTACCAAGCTGACAGAAGCCATGCCATACTGTGCCCTTCATGAAAAAGTCTCTACAGTTGTTACCACTTTCCTAAACATCTCAAGCAGTTATTTCTGAGGACTTTTTGAGTAAATTTTATGTGAAATATATCTTATTCCACATGAAAGAAGCTATTGGGAATGAAGCCCACAATCAAATCATGCCTGAAGTTCAACCACTCACAGAACTTTTTATTACCATGCATGATTTATAGATGTGGCTTGGTACTTTTCTCATTTGTAGAGTACATAAAACCCCAGAAATCTGGGCTCCTGAGAGTCCTCAGTTCACCATCTAGCTTGTCTGTCAACTTCTGAATTATTTCTAAGGAATACGTTTTCCTAACAGGTCAACTGTAAGAGGATGACAGCAGAGATAAGAGTGTTATTTTGGACGTACCTCAACCTGTGCCCAAGGCTATCCACAGCAGGGAACGCTGTGAGAAACAAAGTTGTCACTTTGCAGCCAGCCAGAGATGGGGGAAAGTTCTGGCATAAGCAGACAGCTGTGCTGTGGACTTTCAGTCATTTGGGGGCAGTAGGAAAGGAAAGGCTGAATACTCATAATGTTTTTCTTGCCTGTTGTTGCTGCTACTGTCTTTTAGCAAAAGCTTTAATGCAGAAAGTATTTGAGAACAGAACTGAACTGATGTTGCTAAACCTAAAAAAACATAAACTAAAATGGTCCTGTCCCTTGTCGGGGGGAGTATTCACTGCGGTAAATATTTTAAAACCCAATCTACGTTTTGTCATGAAATAATTGCAGAGGGCATGAGGTTATGGTTGCAATATTTCTGTCTTAGCTTCATCTAAATTAAATGTTTTTCTTATTGCAATTTTAAAATATAACATTGCTTGTTTCTATAATGTCTACAGGGATGAGTGTTAATGTTTTTGGTATAAACAAACAGATGTGGCCTACTGTTCTATTAGTAAATGAATCTCTATCAGAAGCCAGAGTAAAAAGCTGTGGAAAATTTGCATCATCTTTGGTTTGTGTTACTGATACTCTCATGTTTGCCCAGTCCTCCCACAGCCGTTGTGCTTACTATTTTAAGGACTGACTATGGCTAAGAATTAGTTTATGTGTAGCTAAATCCTCGTGCAGTGCTTGCACAAGAGAGCACATCCACGTGCATTTGGAAACTGTAGATGTGGAAGCTTTTATAAGGTCTGTAAGAAAATACTGACATGGACAAGCCTTGACCATGCTATCATTAGGAGAAAAATTTGCCTACAGCCTACCAGTATTTGTGGCAACGTAAGGGCTTCAGCTTTGATAAATAAATAACAATTGTACAAGAATCAAACTAAGTATAATGGTTCTGTGGTAAAGTCTTCTCCTCTTTGATCCACTCTTGATCTTCTGATGCCAGGAATGGTGGCTGCAAATAGTCTTCCAAGGCCAGAATGCCCAGGGTGATCATTCCCTTGAATCTTGTAAACTAGACATCTATTTGCGTTACAAATTCCTCATAGGTCAGTCAGCCAGTAATGCTCAGGAGAACTTCTTGGTACTATTTCTAGTGATGAATCTTGCAAACTGTTAGAAGTTTGGTTCTGCAAGGCAGCTGTTTTTGCGCTAGTTCTCACTTTTGCAGCATGATGATGCAGCATAAATGATGACTTCGATAGCTAGAGTTCATTGTCAGTTGTGAAGGACTCCAAAGCTTATTGAGAACTGCTTCAGCATAATTTTTTACTCATTTTTTGACCTGTACACATATCTATTTATAAAACAAATTAATACAGATCTGGTTGTACTTTTAGAGAACCACGTTTTGGGTTCACTGTAAGGCAGGGTAAGCTTCCTCCTCTTCTTCATTTCACTACGTTATTGCAGTAAGAACTTCTTCCATGTTTCTGGCTGTCTCTGGGCAAAAAAACTCTCCATTTTTACTCTAATAGTAATATTATAACTATGTTGCTTTGCTTGTTGAAAAGGCCCACAAATTATTCTTGAAGCTGAGAGCTTAAGAAATGAAGAGAATATCTAAAACTGCTTAACCAAATACAGTGGGGGAAAATTGTGTTAGAGGAGTGAAACATCAAATATAATCCTTTTCCTGACATATATCATATATAGGCTTATGTATAAAAGGAGCTGTTGCACAAAGCTGGTCTGGCATTAATACAGTGCTGTTCCACGAAGCATTTGAGAAGCTAGAAGACTGCTGCCCAGTTTTTTGGAAGAACTAGAAAAAAAATGAAGAAATCTTAATGCACTGACTTCATGGATAAACATGATTGGGTTTTCCTTTACAGCTGTTATTTATTCCTTACATGTATCATACAACTTTCTCCAGATGAGTTGTCTGTATATTCTCAATTCTTTAAAGCACAGCACTATTGGAAGATAAAATGGCATATGATATGCTTAAAAAAACATCAAAGATGGCAATAAAGATGAGATTAAATTTCTAATTAGAGAATTGGAAGGTCTTCAAAGGTGTAGTCTTCCTTGACAGAGCTCTTGTGATTCCTTGCTTACCTTACCTTTGTGATCTTTATCAGACCTTTAATCAGATGTTTATCTGATCTTTATCTTCTGTAATGTGACAGAATAGAAATGAATGAAACTTAATTCAGGATTCTTAACAGTAGTGCACAGTACTGTGCTTTCCCTTACTTGCATGAACACATGTAACTGTTAAACATAATCTATCCATGGTGTACACAAGTAAATAAGCAAATCTTTATATCTTAGAGAAGAGGTAGCAGAGAAGAGAAGGCCTGGGAAACAGGCCTGGGAGTGTGAATCATGGAGTCAGTGCCAGTGGCTTTGAAATTTTGGAGCTGTGTGGAAAATGATGAATAGAGACATGGAGCAAGATGATGTACCTTAAATAGTTGTGTGTCATCTCCCCACCCCCACCAGTGATGAATGCAAAATGCTTATAAACTCTGTTTTTCAAAGAAAGTTGCATATGGTATTTGTATTTAAGGGAAAGCTAGTTGATAACAAATTTTTATCTTGTGTGATGTCATTTTGGAAACTGTATCTACATATGTCTTCTGGATTTGCAGGCAGAGATGCATGGGAGTCCTCCACTCTGGAGCAGCCCTTTGGAGTGGTGTCCCTGCTGGTGGAGCCCGGGTGGCAGGCCAGTTCCAGAACAGCAGCCTCCAGAGTTCTCTCCCAGGAGCTCTGGTTTACTGCAGGGAAGCTGCAGGTATGAGGGCTTCCTGGGCTCTTCCCTTGCTGATCAGGGATGGGGAGTCAGCAGGCTGCCCCCCTGCAGCCAGCTGGGCTAGGGAGTTTGGAGGACCCATTGCCATTCCCCTTACACCAATTAAAAGGTGATTTAGGTGATGGGTCTATGGCAGCAGGAAACTGGACAGACTTTGAGCCCTTACATTGCAGAGTGTGTGTGGAAAGAAAGATGCTGTGGATGAATTGACATTTTCTGAAGGGGAAAACACATTGTTGGAAAATTTCTAATTATCTAAGGGGAAAAAATCATGGGAAAAGCTCATGATTTATGAATCATAGACCTACACAATAAAAGGTGTCATGGTTCAATGTTGGTATTTAATAATGCTTGTTTTAGGATAACGATGCAGAAAAGGACACGATTCTCCTCCTTATTTTGTTTTGAGTGCTACAAGAAAGACCGTATGGCTCATTTGATGGTGTATCCTCCTGTGATGTTCTAGGACCTGCTTCATCATCAGGTACAGACAGAAATATTATCAGTATATGATTGCCTGAAACTATTCATGCCCTTCTAATCACTGCATGAATTATATAGCATTTCAGTGGAATGCAGATTGCAGGATTTCAGTCTGTGTGGTGATAGTATTCTGCTTTGGGAAAAAATACTGGGTTTACAGTCCACAAGCTTTGAAGCAATAAAACTTCTAAATTGATAGTACCCGACTTGTCCAACACAAAACTAGTGTAATGCAAAAGCAATGACCAAACACCTAGGTTACCTTCTTTACATAATATTATCTACAGATTTGTCTTACAAGTCACTTGGTTTAGTTTTTTTTTCACCCCATACTGTTAGCAGTTCCTCATCCATATATATATATATGTTTTTTTCTTAAACCAGTTCTGGTGTGGAAGAACCATCAAACTGTGAGATCTTTTTGAGCTGCTTAATTTGAAAAAGTGCATCTAACCAATACATGTGCAGTTTTTGCAGTTAAAAGTATGAATCATATACTTCTGTACTCTCTAGTAGGCAAGTGGAAACAACACAGCATCTGTGGTGTGTGTTCATGCAGTTAGAATTGTGTGTGTCCCGCATAAACATTTATAGGCACTTCTTAAAAAGAATTCTCACTAATGATTGTGGCCTGAGGTGTAAAATATTATTATTAGATCATTTATGTTTATAACTGAGAAACATAGGTTAAATCCTGTATATTCAAAGTGCAGAATCAATGCCAACTGAAGGAGACTATCCTAAAGTATTTTGTGTGAACAAAGCAGCCTTCACACAGTAATTGTGTATGGGAAAAATAAAAATATTTAGGTATTGTATTTGTCTAATAAAATTGCCGGACTTTGTAGACTTTTGGATTTATTCTGTCACATCTGCAGTAATTTTGATTCAGATTTGGGGAGGTTCTCTTCTAACTTTCAGCACTTAATCATATTTTACAGTTCTCCTGAAACTTAATCTTTTATAATATTAGAGTGAAAAAAAGAAGGAAGATGTAATGGTTGCTGTCTTATCTCTTTTGTTGTTAACAGGTTTAAAGCAGAGTTTTTGCTGTAAGTACTACCCCTGTGATGACACTTAAAATCCAGCTGTACTGCATGTCTCAGCCGCAGTACTAGAGTGAGTTTGTCAAGGCATCCCTGATGAGAGTAAAGAGGCCCAATTCATTTGGTTAAGTACTAGTTGGGGGGCTTTTTTTTTTTTTTTTTTTTTTTTGATAAAGCAACAGAACAAAATGAATGGATCAATAACATCTGACTAACTCTGAACAGTTTCTCTTTAGCTTTTGACTTTCCTTTGTTAAAATTTACAATGGTGAATTTTGTGCCACAGATTTTATGCAATGCAGTATGTGCTTGTATCATGTTTCCCTGCTACATCTTAATGGCTATTTTATATCTAGGTTAGCATGTGATATAATTATAGTGTCCCCTACTGAGGAGTTGGGAGAGAAGTGGAGAAAATACTGCACAGCTGTGTTGGTGCCATTAACATTTAGGCTTGACAAGCTGGTTATTGCAGACAGTTATTTGGTGTTGTTTTGGACTGAGCATCTGTTTTCTCTAAGGCCAGACTTCACAATTATGTGACAGCGGAGGTTCTGGATAGCTTCTCCAAAGCCTTACAGTGAAACAGAATATGAATAAAGATGTATAGCAAATACAGCTGAATAAGCCAGGCTTTTCAAATAAGTAACTTTTTTTTTTATTATTACTCGGAAACATTAAGATAGTTAGAACTACCTACATTCTGCAAGTCTGGAGGACTTTGAAATGCGACAGTTGCAGCTGGGAGGTCTACATTCTGTTTTTATAGGTATTTTAATCTTCCTGTGTGATCATGTACAAATCATGCCACACTACTAATAAAATGAGCGTGTAATAACAGTAAAGGTCCTGTGCACATACCTTTAGTGCATAGTGCATTGCAGTTATATCAAGTGAAATAAAATTTGTCCATTGTACTTAATTCATCAGTTAATGTAGTTTTTTTGTTTGGGAAGGGCAATGAATAGTATTGACTTAGGAAATAATTCATAATGCATACTGTGGGGGAAATGCATCTTTATTACAGAATATGATTTCTTTCCTCTTTTTCCTCTCCCAGCTGTCTGTAGAGATGTTAAAAATAGGGGTTTATGGCCACTGCATGCTATTTAGAGGCAGTAATTCAGTGCAGCCGGTGGATCTCAAATTGAATAAAAGTAAAGAACATCATACTGGTGCAAGTTCTGTCCAACAAGCCTCAAGCTGGGATGTGTGAAGTGTTGTGGGTTCGATGCAGAAAATAACTGTCCTGCTGTGTACTGGACTGGAACTGGAAAGGCTTCGGTCAAAGTACTCTGTGCAGTTTGTGCTGCCACACTGACTTAGCCTGTGTCTTCCCTGAAGTAACAAGAACAATCAGAGTCTTACAAAGAAAGAATGAAGGAACAGATTTTGTGACATCTAGTGAGAAATAAGTTTGGGAGATATGATAACACTTTTATAATAAGCTAAAAGAAGGGAATAACTCTCCTATACATCTGCTAGGGTGAGAAATAACAGACTGAAATTGCAAAAAAGTTGGGTTAAATTGAGATGTTGGGAAAGAGAACAGGGTATCTAGGTATATATTGTCTAGAAAGCTGTAAAATCTGTCAGGATACTTAACACACAGTTCAGTTTGTCTAGGGGCAGAATTTAGATGTCCTCTCCAGATCTCTTCCAGCCTGTATTCTGTGAAAACTGAGGATTCACCGCTCTGCCTCCATACACTTGCAATGCAAATTTCAATCTGGATTCAAATTCTCTTGGGAAATTGAGGTGATTCAGATGTAAGATGTTGTCTGAAAGTTCTCTTGTTTTGTCTAGTCACAACTAGTAGCCTAAAGTTTAGACTGTCCGCTTCTGAAAGGAGCAGTTGAAGCATTAATGTGTACTGCAATTTCCATTTTCCACAACCCAAAGGAGTCCTAGCTACTGGAATCTTTTGCAGAACTCAGTTTCTTCTCTATGAGCAGTTCAAGTTTGTAGAAATTGTTAGATGCTTAGTGGCGCATATTATATTCAGATCGCCTTCTAAAGCAGTACAGCAGATGAGGGCAGAACTTAACACATTTGAAAATGGAACCTGACCACTTCAGGATTATGTTATGTGATGCCTACAGTAACAGTTTTTGCCAGCAAGTGCCTGTTTGGTTCTCTGCTGCAGACAGATTTTTCTCTGTTGTGCAGAATAAACTAACATCAGTAGTATTTCAGTTTAACATCAAGGGATGACTGGAATAATGCTTCCAATAGGTAATATCAGCGTGAAAGAATGAAGCTAATTTTTTCCTGCTACTTACCATTTATTTTTCTTGCATGCTGTTTGTAAGAATTTCCTGTGTTCACTTTGTAGTGAGCTAAGTCAGTATTCTGTATATTTAGGTTTCACAGGCTTTCTTCTTATGCTGTGGAGCTCATCACAGTCACCATCTGGCAGCTGGCAGGGAAGCCCCCCCCCCCCCTTTTTTTTTTTCAGGAGATGAGAGCTATTCTGAAATTTCTGGCTAGATATATTGAAATATGCATCACTTGGCACAGACATTACTGATTCAACTGTACCATATTCAAAAATGATTCAGAAGCAAAGCAGGTAACAGTGTGATGATCTGTTCTGCAGGTTGATTCATAATAAGAGCATAGATGCACAGTGGAGTTATGCTTTCTCCATCTTTTGGGTCTTGAGGTAAAAGACATGTAAAGAAAGAAAGCAAATTCCCATTAAGGCATGAACAAAATACTTTTTAAGAAAGGCCAGGAGGTTCCAAAGATTGTGATAGAGATCATTCTGGAGGGCTCTTTCTGTGTTAAGCATCTGCACAGAGATGCTTATTTCTAAGAAGAATTTCATCTTAGTGCACATGAAGCCATGCGTTAAAGGGCAAGTATTCTGAAATTGTGCTGATTGTTTAGCAAGTGAATGCAATAATAAAAATCTTTTCACCTCTCTTACCAATTGGTGGAAAAAACTAATTGCAAAGGAGACTGTCAGAAGGTGGAGGAAGGTGGCTGGGTATTCTCAAGTTTGCAGGGGGGAATCTCATTCTTCTGTGACTACGTTTGTAGAAAACTTGCGTCCTTCAGGAGACCTATGGTGCACTATAAAGTGCAGTTATAGTATTTTTAGACAAGTTGCATGCTTCATATGCAGTATTGTCAACATTTCAGCTGAGAATCAAAAACTTGTGAAACTCTTCATTTGCATGTCCCTATATTTTGCATACTACATAGAGAGGTAAAAGTAGGCAGACAGGTAGATATATGTATATATAGATAGATAGAGATGTGTAATACAGATATGTATCATATCCTGTTTTACATAGTGAATGCCTAGTCCTTGAGGAGGATAGCTACTTTTTTTTTTCCCCAATTGTATGAACAATTGCAACAGTGTGGGAGTTAACTCATTTGTTATTTCTTTATACCTTTTTGCTTTATCCTAACATGTGCACTGTTATGCAACATCTTGTAACAATTTTAATTTTTAGTATCTGTATTGCTATTATGGCAACAATGATTCCAAGTATTTTTGATTTACATGCAGAACTCTTATCTCTGGGGTTGGCATTTCAGTAGTATTGGCAACATTCATCTAACATACATGCATTTTTTAGTCAGCACAGTAAGTTTTTATAGCTATCATACCCAAGTACACTGTCAACCTAGATGCCCTCCCATTTACAGGAAAAAAAAATCTGTTTTTTGCATCTATATTATGTATCTAAGGGTATAATTTACTATGTGCTTTTTCATACATTTGACTTGCAAGAAGTGTCATGCTGGCAAAGCTGTAGAGAAGTCACAAATGAACTAATACATATGCATTAAGGGCAAAGCTAAAAATGTATGTGCAAAAGAGAGAAAAGACAAAGTCTTGCATTTAGCAACCAAGGTACTTTTTTGACACAAGAGGGAAAAATCTGACTTAATATGTCATTTTAAAGCTCAGCTATAATTTAAAGATTAATTCAGCAAGTACATACAAAGAGGATAGAAATATTTGAGTTATGTACCTTTCCCCATTTATCTATTCCTTTAAATTAGGAAATACCACGACTAGAAAGAAACAAATGATTCTAAAAGCAGAAGGACTTGGAGAATGAACATATCATCTGCTCCATGATTTGTGATTGTGTGTTACCAGATTCTTTCCGGTTTTGATTTCACTGTAATGAGATTATCGGTCAATCTTGTGGGGTGTTTCCGTTAGAAAGAGGGAGAATTTGTGGATGACACTAATGAACTTCTATCTGAACAGAGGCAGAAAAAGCCTGATGTTTGTTTTCTGGAACCTTTGTTTTCAAAGGTCATGTCTGACACGTTCTGAAGTTCAACCATCTTTTGTTCTGCTACAGAAGTTACTGTTTACTGTCAGTATTGGTCTGACTAGGATATCCTGAAAACATAGCTAAGCTTTAAGATGCAACAAATTGCTTCATCTCACTCTGAATAATTATATTTACACTGATTTTCTTTCTTTTCCTAGGGTCACTTGTCTTGAATCCTGCAAATCCAAGTTTTAATGTAAGCAAGAACAGCAATGCCTCGGATGAAGTTGCTCATGTGGCCAAGCAGAGCTTCCTTAAGCCTGTCTTTAATAGTGTGAAGGCAAAAGAGCTTTGAGTTTTCACAAACAGCTAGTAAAATATCATCTCTGAGGACACATTCTGGCAGAACCTTCCCTACTAATTTTGTCAAGGTAAATGATACAAGCCTTCTGACAGAAGTGAGCATCTGGGGTCAAGGGGTTCTTGTTTTCTCTGTCTACCAATTTATTTAGCAAACAACTGTTGTCATCACTTCTGAATTAACTGCATGCAATTCACTCTATTCAGGGAGTTAAATCTCCTGCTACAGCTTTATCCCTCTGTAATGGAAAAAGCTGAAAGATATGTTTATTGTTCTTTCCTCGGGTAGCTAAAGAGCTCAGGGAAAAGAGCAGAGAGGGCAACATCTCGTAGGCCTCTTATTACATACTAGAATAGATTTTACTTCCCAGCTCCCTTGAGCAGGAATTGAATTCTGTAAAATGTTAAAGCATCATTTACTTAAGTGTCCCACTGGAAGAACTATGTGGTTGCACAGTAAGATGACTATATATTTTCCTAACATCTGGCAGATCACTGTGTTGTGATATGTAAATATTGGGAGGGTGTCCAATAGACTGTCTCTCCATACGTCAATTAGTTCCAGAACTTACAGACAACTATGTATGTCCTGAGTGCAAGATCAAAGTAAAGCTTGAAATGTAGTGATGAGATAAAATGATGTAACCAGACACTACCTCTGCTCAGGATAGGCAATAATGGGTTTCAGTCTCTAACAATAGACTGTTTGTGTACTGGCACTGCGTAGGCTCGTAGAGGTACAATATGGAATTCCCATCAGAAAGCAATTAGGCATTTCACTGGAATGGCATCACTGTCAAAGTTACCTCTTACAATAGGGGGAACAGCATGGAGTGTGTGTAGCTTAGAAAGGCCTACGTGCTGCTAGGTGTCTGAGTGTAGTCAGTACTGACCAGGGCCAGGACATAAGACAGAAATATGATGGAGACAAACAGGAGGAGTAGGGAGAGAAGAGAGATGCGAAAAAGGACAGTCCTTGTTAATACTGAGTCGAATGGTGAATCCAGCTAAAGGTAGCTTCCCATTAGCCTGAAGAATGCATGGAGAGCTAGGATTTGGCCTCTACTTATTTTAATTTGTCTCTGCTTTCAAGTCTTGATTTCTGTATAAGTCCATTGATTTGAAGTAGCTAGTAGGAAAAGTAAAGCTTGAACGCTGAAATAAGTATCAGTCAGTCCATTGTGATAAGACTGTTTTATTTCTGCATCTGATAAACAAAAAAAATCAAAGCATCCGAGTTATTCTAGTAGTCTATAATCTGCTATTTCAAATACTTTAGATACCACATTGATGATCATCATCCCCCTACCTAAGTTACTCAGTATAAATGCACAGGGAAGTATGTACAACTTATTGGTCCTGTATAAAAATTATTTTCACTTTCTTGTTACATATTTGAAACATCCTGAATGAAGAGCATTTTTACAATGATACAGGCCAAGTATTAAAAATTAGGAAAAAATTACTCTTCGAGTTAATAAGATGTGTTTTTTGAGGAACAGTCAGCTAGCTGCATATACTCTTCTGATAAGTCATTGAAAAGAAGAAAAAAAAAATTAAGAGGTTTCTATTTTTTAGTATAAAGACCAAGATCCCACTGTCTTTATACTTATTTTTCACTCAAAATACCAATGTTTCTTTAAGGTGAATTTCTGTTCTTGGGACTTGTTCTGTTTTTAGTTCCTGCCAATAAGCTGGGCTTCTTCCTCAGTGGGCTGAAATAAATAAAGAATCTTAAACTCTTAAAGAACATGTTGTTCTATCCCAAGTGAAGTAGCTCCTTCAAAATAAACCTCCAAAAGTTCCAAACTGTGCACTCCTTCTGTCCTTTTTTTTTTTTCTTTTTTTTTTCCTTTTTTTTTTCCTTTTTTTTTCCTTTCTCTCCTTTCACCAGCTGCTGTGCTTACTGTAGGCTGGCTTTAAGGGTGATTTGGCTCCCTCTATGGTGGGCATGAGCCCTGGCTGAGCATCACACATCCCTCAGCAGAGAGCAGCTCAGGTACCTTTACGAGATGCCAGCTGTTTCTTTCTGCGGTGAGGTTGCGTCCCATAGTGGTGGGCTGCAATTACCAGTGGTGTGAACAGTTTGGAGGAGGATCATTTTTGCTGACCAGTTCCTATATATTTTTTATTTTGGAATAGTGACGTAGCTTGGTCCATACTTGTACTAGAGACTAAAATGAACAGTCCCCACTTCCTCCTCCTCCATCTCTTTTATGTTGAAATACATAATGTTTAAAATGTATTTTAAGATGGTAGGAGTTACTACTGAGGTCACTGAGATGATTTAAACTACAGCTCTGCCAGGTATCCATTCTTCTTGCAGAAACTACTGCAGAGCAGAAGAATCAGGAAGAAATGTGTCCATGTTCATTGCCTGGCTGCTTAGCACATTTTTGCCTTCAGCAGCAGCTAAAATAGCAGGCTGACAAGTACGTGTGTGTGCCTAGTGCAGACAAGCACTGCTGACTCTGCTCCTAGGGTGGTAACTTCTAGCAGAAGAATTGGACTGACAGCATGGGGGAAGGGAAGATCTTAAAGCGCAGTAGCTATTTGTTTCAGTGCATGTGAACCACTGTTCTTTGAAAGGGAGGAAAAAGAGAAACTTTTCCTGGAGAAAGATCTTACTTGACAGCAGATTCAGAGCGTGGCAGTTCTCCGAAGTCTTAACGAAACTATTATCACACAGCATTTGTTACTCATACTAGGCAGAACATGGTCAATCTAATAATTGTAATAATTTATGCTCCTACAACTTTGCAATGTCTTGTTTGACTTCAGCAGAGATTACAACAGGTGAAATCTGAAGCACTAGTTGTATAGTGCAACTTTTTTGCTTGGAAGATTGTTCCTGCCCTTAAATAAACAGACTAAATGAACTTCAACCATGGCACCTACTAGCACTGCCAGGAGGAGTGTAGGTACTGTGAAGGAGTTTGGGAGTAAACAGGAACTAGTGCCTAAACTAGAATTCTTTTTACCATTTACTGCTAACAGTCTGTAGGTTTCTGATCATAGCTTTTGTATCTTTGCCAAAGAAAATGTAGACAGTTTTTGTGCAGAACAACACCGTAGTCTCCAGAGTACCTTGAAAGTTTTCTGCAGTTTGTTTCCCTTTATTGTTTATGTATGGCACAGTATCAATACTTCATTGACCCGTAGAGTTTCTGTCCATCAAAATGATTTTTTTTAAAAAAGATGCCAATGCTTCTAGATACAGAAATTGAAACAACTAATGAAAAGAATGCTACCAATTTATGCATGTGGTCTTTTCAACAGAGAAGAGCATGCATGTTATCATTCAACGTCAAACATCATCTTCAAGGTTAGTGGTAGCCACGCAGGGCTAAGCTCATTTGATCATCCTGTGAGGAAGAGGTAACTTGATCGCTATAGATCTGGCTCAGCGCTAAGCTCAATATTTCTTTCTTTTCTTTGTAAAACCTCAACTCCTGCCCAGCTTTTCTGGCTTCCTCCAGTTCTCTGAGTGCCACTTGCAGCTCTTGAGAAATAATTCCTGGAGATTCTTGCTCCTTCATAATCCAGTCTAGGGCCATGTGACTTCTCATCCTTTCATCTAAGGAATACTGGGAGTAGTAGGAAATTACTTCCTATTATTCAGAAAAAGGACGAAAGACATGGAAGTTAATAACATACACTTTTTTTTTTTTTTTTTTTTTTTTTTTGCCTTGCTTTGTATTTTACTGAACAGCTCAAATCTCAGAACCATTCTGTGCTCTGGGCAAAAACTATAGCACGACGCTTCCATAACATTCTGTGTGTCTTTCAAATACTGCCCGTTGAAAGGGAATAAAATGTCCATCAGATATTGAATTGCTTTGTAAGAGGTTTAAAAAGTTAAACTATAATTAAATGTATCTTCTGCTTTAGAAGACTTCTCTCGAAAAGAGAAGCAGTAATTTAAATGCTGAAAGTGATTTTCTTCCCTTTGAATGACTCAATGCATAAATTATCTGTAGAATGTGATATAGTACACAGCCTAATTTAAGAAGTTAAAAATATCTTGAAATTGTTCAGCCTAGTACATTTCCAAATGTTTTCACAAAATTCAAAGACAAAAATGCTGTAGTTACAGTTTTTCTTAAGTGAATTTTCTGTTTGTTTCTTGATAGATAGAACTGAGTAATAGTCTAAGCCTCTTGCAATGATAGCAAGAGATAAGTGCAGAAAACACAAGTCTATTTCAAAACTTACCTTTGTCTGATATCCAGTATAGCTTAAAATAAAGGATGACCAAATTTGTTCAGAACTTCAAAAAAATTCTTTTGAGTATTTTAACCCCAGGGAGTTAACCACTCACTCGCACAGCCAAGTTTTTGATGTGGTGTCCTACCTGCCGGGAGCACTTCGTTTCACGTAGGGCTTTAAGGCTACCATTCCAATGCAAAAGCTGAAAGATGATCATCAGCTCCTGAAAAATCAGAGCATGCTGATTGAAATCTTCAAAAACCACACCTTTGCTCTTAAAAGAAAAAAAAATAGCGCAGATTCGGTGTTTAAAGGTGATGACATAAAGAAACAAAATTGATCCTAATCACATTAAGAGGTATAATGAAAGGCATATGGACAACCAGCTGGAAGCTAGCCTTTCCCCTTTCAAAGCAAACAGTATGAGTACTGAATATATGAGTATATATGTGTACTGAATATACGAGTACTGAATAATATTCATATTCTTAGTAATACAGATTTACGACTGATTTGTAAAGAAGCCTTTATTTGCCATCAGGTGAACATTACAACCTTGTCTGTAGTCACAGTGATGGGGTATTCAGAGTAGTTTGACAATCAGACACTTATGTCCGAAACACTTGCAATCTCCTGGTGACCAGACTGAATATTTTTCATGTTTTTCTGCAGGTTGCTAGTACAACAGGGTTTAAAATTACTTGCTTTCTATCCTTCACTGAGAAATATGTGTAGCACAAAAAGTTTAATTTGGTCCACTAGGAATGATATCTGAAATTAATCCGAAATCCTTGCCCCAGATCATTACTGGTTGGTTTTAATAATTTCAAAACTTCAAATTGCATAGGGCAATATCACAAAAAGAATCGTATCAGCTAAGCTATGTAGCTATATTTACACATAAACAAAAATGGATCCATATATGGGTAGCTGCTATCTAACAGACAATTCTTCTAATAAGATATTAGTATTGGGACAGATGTCTGGTGGCCATAACAAAATTTATTATCAGTTATCAATGTGTTTGGTTTTATTTATATGCAGTTGAAGCGGTCAGGGTACCATCTCTAAGCATTTAGGACTTCTGTGGAAGACAATGATCAATTGTTTCAACTGAAATGTGATTGATGCATTTTAATGGGTCAACAGGTTCTTTTAGATGACTCTGCATATTTGCACTGAACTAGATCCTTGTCTGGATATTTATTACATTTGGAAAACCTCCAAGTGCAGCTTGGATGGAAATATTTTCTCATCCTGCAATGTTTTGGACTTCTAGAATTTTCCTATTCTAAAATGGGAATGTTTCTAAAATCATCCTGTCTGCATGATGCCAGGGTCCTGTGGAAGTTTTGGATGGATGGTAATGGTGAGTGGGAAGAGCTGGAGGGGAGAAGTGGATACCCTCTGAAGCTGCCTATGCCTGTGCTAATCCAGACTGCTACTTGGTCAGGCCCCGTTAAATCCGTACCTGTCCAATTATTAAGCTGTCGAGTTGATGTCTGAATGTCAGAGTGGCCAAAAATTTTACTCTTTGAATTGAAAAAAGCGAGAGAGAGAAAGATAAAGACTAATTCAATAGGCCCAAGGATTTTTGCAGTCAGTGATGAAGTTCAAACCCTTGCTACAAACCGGGCAGAATAAAAACTGAATCTTAGTCTTTTACCTCAGGTCCATTTGCTGTTCTTGTTTTGACCAAAAATGCTGGCCTACATTTGTTTTCTTGTATCTAGCGTGTTAATATTGAGTGAATTGGGAACCCTCTGACAAAGCAGAGGGCAGAAGGATTCTCTGAGGAATCTGAGAAAAGGATCTATATTCCATTGCTTATAAAATGTAGACCTTTAGTTGTATTGAAAGAACTAGTTTGCTTGTCTGAATGTTCAGTTAGATTCTTCAGTTCCAATTATTTTTATTTTAGCTAGTAAACTTTGTCATCAGCTTGGCTACCTTACTCTTTTTAGCTTGCGAAGGAGACCGTACGTGCAATATAATGAATTCTATCTCCATTTTAGATGGCAAAATTTAGGAGATGAATCAAGTGGACTGCTAAAGAGAGTAAGAACGTGCACTAAGTTATTCTGTCTGCTGCTGAAATGTGAGATTCTGCAATGTGCTTACTAGCCCTAACAGATAGTATAGCCCTTTTATGTGGTATATATTCAGCAGTATAGATTGATGGATGAAATGAGTATGAGGTGTCACCATAAGAACTTCCTTTTACCTCAGTTAAAGTTTTTGTACCAGAAATGTTATGACCGAAGTACTCATTAATCCAAGATCTGACTTAACTATCCTCCCCTTGATAATATACCTCTTAGCTTTTCCTTTTCTTCCACCTCAAAAAAGCCCCAAACAACAAACAAACCCAGAGCAAAAGCTCCCCAAACCATGGAGTGACTCATCTCTAACAAAAGAAGGAAGCCCAAAGGATGTGTTACAAGACTGAAGGCTTCAAGCCTGCGGCAGGTTTTGCTTGGACTTCAAAAGCAATGTTGTCTCATGCTGCATTGCTCTGCATTTGATTCTTTTTCATTCAGCATTTGCAAAATCAGTAACCATTGGGTTATTTTTAAATTAAATGCCCTGATATTTGCATTTCAAAAGACAGATAATAATCTATAGCTTATGACAGGGAAACTTGCAAAATGCTGTGTATAAATAGTTCTCACACACCCCTTTCAATGCCTCTTTGATTATGGAGTGGGAATCACAATGCTATATTTTTTAGTTAACATTTAGCCTGGCAATTGCTCCCTTTGTCTTTTTTCATGTTTCCTTTTGCTTTCTGGGCCAGACACTGAAACAGATGAAAATCATCTTGGAAACTCAGTAACTTAGGGAGAGTAGTGTAAACTTCTTCAGTCCCTGTTCTAATTTTCCCATGTGTGAAAACCTATTATGTTGAATCTCCTTCACTCTTGGCTTTTAACAGGTCTTCGGTAGATACCAATCTTTCCCTCTAGGAAGGCTTCTCACTCATTTGTAACAGTAGTACTTCAGGGATTCTGGGCCAGCTGCTAAGTCCTCTCAGTTTACTTGTCAAAGTGAGGAGGAAAGATCTTTAAGGTTTAATTGGGATGTTTTAGTTAATGGATGGATTTGCAGACATATTTTCCTTCACGGATCTCTCTGCTTGTAAGTTAAAGAGCCTTACTGTGTTAAATGTTTCTGCATTTTGCGAGTGTTCTTTCTCAATGCCTGATTTTAAGAGTTTTGATTTCCTTCTGTGGATGAAATGCACCTTGGATTCAGAAAACGAGGTGAGATCAGACACCAACAGGACAAAACTTAGGCCATGGCAGCAATCCTAAAAGTTTGTTATTGCCAGTTGAGTATAATTGTTTATGGTACTGAATAAATATGGCAACTTCTTCACTGATGCAATCATCCCTATCTCTTCTGTTAGTCTGTTAGACATATGCTGCTGTATCAAGTACAGCTCGGCCAAAATGCCTAGGCTCTGGAAACATGCAGTTCAAAACGGGCGTGCTCTAGGAATACACAGATTAAAATACACAGATTTCACTCATGAAGTTGCTTGCCCTTTCCACTCATCTGATACTTACATATGGCCGTGTTGCTTGCGCCAGTAAGGTGAAGCAAAATGCTCCCAACAACGTACCACCTACTTCCAGTTAACTTCTGTTATTCATTAATGAAACCTCAAACCCTGTCCTATACTGCAGGCAATTTGAGATTTATATGACATCACTCCACACTTCATCAAATGGAAGAAAAGCAAACTGACTCAGAAATATGTGGAACTATTTTGGTATCTATATGAAAAAACTGTTTATGGATGAAGGTTTTAAATATGATTTGGTTATTTAGAAAGCTATAAACAAACAGCTGCCTGAATATTTCATTAGGGCCTCAATATATCAGTTGCCTGAAGGGAAGACTCAAACTTCTCTCAGTTAGAGTGAAATTTTGAAAAGACCCTGGCAGAGTGCCAAAGATGGTCACCATCCTGCTGAGATGACTGGCATTATAAGAAGAATATTTGTCCCTAAACATGTTCCATTTGACACTGTGTGGCAATTCATACACCTGTGTTTAGTACTGCATTTTAGAATTTCTTTGAAATACCAGAACAGGAAGTCATACTCTCCTTTGGATGTACCACTCCAGTGTAAGATTATTATCCACAGTATTTTCTGCAATAATGTAGATTTAGTTTGATATTTTTCATTAGGAATTGGAATGAAAGAGGTGAATCTATTTTATCAAATGGTCATTTAAGTGCAGCACTGTGGGGAGCATGTTTGAGCAGGTATAAGTAGTCAGGAGGGAAAGCAGCTCTGTCAGTTTTCTAACATTGTGGTTACATGGTGTTACTATTTTACTTATTATTATAGTCAAGTTGAGAAGTTAGCCTTTATTCACTCCATTATTATCGTTATTATCTTAATCCATTTTTTCACTTGCATTATCACAGCATCCTCACTGCTTACCTCAAATGCCACAATTTTTGTTAAACATTAGTCATGAAAATAAGTTACTTCATTCAAAAGTGAATAAAGCAGAAGCTTTATTTCTTATACCTGAAATTCCAGCATTGTTTTTCCAATATTTGACTCCAGCATGTAGTGATAGGCTCCAATACTAGTGCTTGGGTCATCAGCATCCCTTAAGTTACCCTTAGGGAAGAAACAAGACAATGCGATTGGAATGGGAGTGGTTGGTTTGTGGTGTGTAGTATTTCTTGCAATTATGAACATGTTCTAGATGCAAACCAGAGTCATTTTTAATGCCCCTCTTGTCTCTTTCTTTCCCCAGCAAAGAGTTTGGGAGTCCATTTTGGTAGTTACCTTAGCAGTTACTCATTTTACCAACCTTTTGTGTACCATCTGATTACTGTGAAATGGCTATGACAACTGGTAAACTTTGATTTCTTGGTTCTTAAATATTGATCTGTCTAGTCTTAAGCTTGGTGATGCATTGGGATGTTTGCCACTTCCTAGAGTGATGGAAAATGAGAATGCTGAGGTGCTAATGAGTTGTTGATTACTGGGAAGGAGCTGCCCTTTATAGCTGATTTTCAGTGTCCCAGTGCTCTAATGACAGAAGAGCCTATCTCCCGTCTTCAGGCTTTACTAATCTCTGCAGTATTGTTGCTGCTCCATCTAAACTCTTAAGTATAATTATTTGAGTTGTATCTCCCCCAAAACCCCTTCAGTTAAATCAGTTCTGTCTAGTTGCAGGCTTATCACCACAGTGCCTAAATGCTGACTGTGCAGGTTTTGAGTCTCATGAAGGATGTCTGTGGTAATAAGCACATTTCATAAAGTGCCATCTTGATGAAGTGTGCTGACATGCTCCAGAATCTGGCATTTGCTTTTTCAGTAGAATCCCCCAACAGCCAGTATAACAAAGGGCTGAATTTCACTTAAATTCATTGTCTCCCCTCCCTTTCTTGGTGGTGGTGGGGGGAACCTAGAAAAGAAGTACAGGATAATTTTGAACAAATTCCTCTGCACAACCTTAGGTGCTCAATGGCAACTTCACAAAGTTGAACAGATTTCTACCCAATATGGTTCTGCTGAATTGCTAGTAAATTTATAGCTTTTGAATGCTGTAGCATTAACACACTGCTGCTGAAATATTTATGTTAGCTTTTAAATATCCCTGAGGAAATCCAAGCAGAACTCTGCAATGTGTATACCCTTTTACATCAAAAATTTCCATAAAAAATGATAAATTACTTGAGTCAAAACTCCCTTTAAATTTCACACACAAATAAATCATGATCTATTTTTCTTAACTTTTATGGATTTTTTTTCCCTCCAAAATGTATAAAATTCACAATGCTGGAAAAGAAAACCCTTATTTCATCCTCAGAACAGATATAGACCAGACCTCCTCACGCCCCTCTGTTTCTGCATCCTCCTTCTCAATGTATCTTATGAAGGAGTACAAAACTTTTTACTTGAAAGGTGAATACTACAGAACATCTCACAAAATACATGGAAGTAGCAATATTTCTAAACTAAAATGCATTCCACACTTATCAGAACTCTTGCAAGTAGTTCTGCAAATATAAAAGGAATTCAATTAAGCCTTTCTCTGTCCATGACGTATGCCTTTTGGTGAATTAGCGCTTTCATTTATAAGGATTACTTGTGCTGTAAGATGATATCTGTCACATTCATTGAGTATCATAGAATTGGTGAGATTGGAAGGGACCTCTGGAGATCATCTAGTCCAACCCTCAAATGAGTGGCCCATATGGGGATTGAACCCACAACCTTAGCGTTATAAGCACCACACACTAACCAGCTGAGCTAAACCTAACCCCATTGTACTATTCTGAACTATAAATATTTTATCTAGTTATTAACTCCAGAGAAAATAAATCTAAGCAACTTTTAAGGACTAACATAGCCTTGTGGAATTGTTGTAATTACCACAGTCTTGAGCATAAAATTGATTTGGACGATCTTTACTAGAACAATGGTAAAAAAAAGGGAAAAAAAAGAAACACTAAGACCTTTATTTGTCATCTGGAGAAAAACCCATAAGCTCTGGACAAGCAGCATTACACAAAGCTATATTAATGGGTATTAGTATAGATACAATCATAATCCTAAAGTTATTTGGTAATGATAAGTATGTAATTGTGTTTCCCAAGTAGTTTTTGTTTATATATGATAAGCTAAGAAGAAAAAAAAAGCGACTGCCAAAGAAATATAAGGCATTCAGATAGACATCTTGCTCTGAAAGGGCAGTTCCATATATTTTAAAACTAGAATTTAGGAAAACTGAAGACTTAGACCCAGTTTTAAAGGCTGGGAAGTGACTCCAACACCATTTACTCAACTGAGTTTGAAGGTTTTGAAGATTAACTTGTTAACTAAACATGGAATAATGATTTTCAATTTATATAAGACTAATATACTTGGGAAATACAGGCAGACTGTAATCATATCAGGATTTCATACTTTACAGTTGTGTTTCCATAAGCTACTTACAGTTCACAGTGTAAGAGTCATTGGCATTTGGAGTGTGGACATTTCTAAAGTGGCAAATTGTATCTGAGAAGATTGCACGTCACCTTAAAAAGTTTCTCAAATTTTCCCCAAATTTTATGTAAGAAAATTAAAAATAAAAACATGTACACCTCATTATCCTCCCCTCTCCCCAAACCTCAAATCGAGAGAAATAGAGAAGTTTTGCTAACTCCTCAGCTGACATAGTGAAAAAATTATCTCAATATTCTTCAGGGTCAAGTTCCTCCCATTTCCTTTACTTCTCTGATTCTGATGGTACAACAATGTACATGTTAATTGGTTATCACCAGTTTGGGAGATGCTTCAGATTTTTGATTTTCTCATATAAAGTTTTGGTTCAGATCTTTGGAGTAGTTGAGCTGAACTGATCTTCATTGCACATTTGCACCAGCAAAGTGCGGATTAAAGGAGTCAGTTTTGTGAGCTGTGTCCAACTCACTGATGCTATTTAAGAACAAATGTTCTCTCCTTTGCATTTCATTTCCAAAGTCAGTATCTTATTATGCATTAAAGCCTTAAAGAGAAACGTAGGGATAAATTAGAGATCTGGAACACTGCACTGTACTGTTACCCCAGAGGCTTTCACTGATTTTAGTAGACCTCTGAAATTAACTGTGTCAGTTCTACAGAGATTCAGCTCTTTGGACAGGAGTAAATTCAGAGCACTTCAGTGTTGTCTATAAATTACTCTGCAAGTATACAAGTAAACAACTCAGCTGGAGTAAATGAAAATAACTATTTCTGGCTCAGAGTCATTTTTAGACACAGATTACTGGGGCTTGAGAAGAAAGTTCGGAGAATTTGGAGCTCTGTTTTTGCCTGCAAAGTGTATGTACTTAGGTTCACATGATTCCTCTCCACCACTGCCCCAATTCTTTTAAACTGAGATCAGCCTATATAGTAGAGAAGTAAGTGAACTCTGAGTTAATTGAATTATCAGTGAAGATACAGTTGCATAGGTTCTAATAATCCCATCAAAGGAGTTTATTAATAATCTACAGTCTTGTACTGATATCAAACTCTTTAAGTGTTTTGCACTTACACTGGTTGAGGAAACGGCCTCCTGAACACTTTCCATGATGAATTCCTTTGTGATCCTGCGACAAGGCAATTCATTGAAGAGAGAGTTGATCAAAGCCACTTTTGCAGCATCTCGCCTTGCTTCTGCTCTGCTTAGGCAGCTCTGAAAAAGCGCAGAAAAATTCTATGCGTCTCAGGTAAGGTCTGTGTTTACCACTGCGTTTGTTAGGTGTTGTTTTTTGTTTCTCAATACAAGAAAGGCAAAATACATTTTTTTTTCAAAAAAGATCATGTTAATTATTTTCCTCACAAATTCTGACTTCTCAGAGCCAAACATTTTTAGTGAGAAATAGGTTTACATCAGTTTTACAAAAATTACCAAATGAATTAAAAATTCATCTACTTTGTCAAAATTATGCGACTTTGGTGACATTTTAACTGAATTTTTGAATAGTTACTGCAAGTGTTAATTCACTGCTTAGCACATGTTCAGATAGAAGCCAAGCTTTAAGTGAATTTTGTTTCCAAAAAATTTTTTGATGAAAATGTCTCTTAGATATTTTTGTTTATTTTTCTTCAGAAAACAGATCTGGTTTGAGCTCTGCAAAACAATGACACCTCTGAAATTCTTGCTGATGCTGTCCCCTTTAAACCAAATATACTACATAAGGGGTTTTGAGAAGTATCTGAAGGGCTCTGACTAGTAGAAAAAGACAACTTAACTTGAAACAAAATTGGCAGCCATAGTTGACCACCCTACCTTTGCTACAGAGCTGCTCAAGCTGCCTGTCAGCAGACCTACCATGGTTTACAGGGTGCTGCCTGCTAGTTTAATCTTATCTTTTAAAATTCAAGTTTGTGTTAGTTTCCTTTGGGTTTGTAATATGGTGGGAAAATTTCTTAGCTCTTTTAACCAGCCAACAGTACATTTCTAATTTTAATAATGTTAGGATTTGTTAATTTAAGAGGCACTGGGCATTCTTAAACTTTATCTCTGTGAGCAAAAAGCCATGCTGCTAATCTTACAGAGTCTTAAGGCCTGAAAGCATCCCCACCTCATCTTGCCTGCCCTGCTGCACTAAGTATGTTGTTGGGACTCACCCATGTACCCCACATCAAGCCCAAGGATCTTAATTATATCAAAGCATTTACAAAACTAAATTGTATACCGCAGGCAGTGAAAAGTAAAGACCAAAGCACTGACAATGCCTGAGGCCTCAGCAAGCAAATACAAGGAATAGATTACGTGAATTAAATCCATATGAACCTAGCAGATGAATCACACTCAAGGCTTTCAAGCAGACTTTAAAATGCCTCGAAAGATTTATGCCAATCTGACCACAAGGTGAAATTCTTTTCCACTTTCAAAGCTGGCAAACAGTATGGACCTGCACATGCCAATAAAACATACCTCCCAGGCAACAGAGTGCAGGTTGTCTGTGTTAGGTTGCTGCTGTATCCTGGCTGGGGAATCAGTCCCAGTGATGATCATTCTCTGATGGCTACAGTGCAAAGAAGTCACTCTCATATGCTCCTTGTTCTACTTTTCCAGCTGCTGCCTCTCTATCCCAATAATTGTGTGTGTAGATAGTAATTTATTGGGAATGGAGTGAGAAAAACATTATGTTTTTATGTAATAATAATAGTAATAAATTCCTAGCCTTTCTAAATAATCAATCAGCATTTGATTTCAGTTGTTTTAATACAGTTTGAAGCGTATGAGTCTGTTAAGTCAATGCATCTCTGCATTCCACTCATACGCTGTGAAGAGAGTGAAAGAGTAGGGGCAGTCAAGACCAGCAAAAACTGCCATGGTTATCAAAACCAAAGCTGTCTTTGCAGAGACATGCTGAATAGATTTTTGTAAGAAGTTGATGAAAGCTGTCTTAAAAAAACTCTCAAACACAGTTTAAATGCCAAACAACTGTGAATAACACTTACACACTTTTACAGACTTAGACAATTACACTTACACGTAATTTTCTCCAGAGCTAGGTAATTGTGCCTTACTAGAGGCCTTTGTCTTGCTTCAGTGTAGATGTTATATGGATAGATCTGTTAACTATCCATTTTCTCTTGTTATTCTTGTTATGATATGCTGGATATTCTTTTTTGTTCAAGTACAGCAGTCTGCATAGTTTCTTGTTTCTTTTATTGATTTCCTTTTTTTTTTCCTCCTCCAGGCCTTAAGGAATTCACTACCTGACACAATCACCTTAACTCAACTGGATTGCTTCTATTCACTGTAATAAGAAGTGTGAGTACACACAGTTGTGTTACTACTGGGAGATTTCTGACTATATTGTGTAACTAGTTTCTGTGAAGCAAGAGAGTTAATTGTTTGAAATGCAATTAAAATAGATATGTAGTTCTGAGAAACCAGGAATGTTTTAAATGCTTATCTTTTAATTGAGTAGATTTTTTTTTGTTTGTTTTAAAGATGAGGACTTTGCTCTCCCTTTTCAAATGACTTTTCTAGCAAGATTATTTGAAGAAATGTGCTTTCTGAAAGGAGAGTGAGTTTAGGTTTTTCTGTTTGTTTCAGTTTTGCTAAATAAATACGATGCTTCTCTCAGAGGCTGGCATCTCAATAAATGTATAAAATATCTAACTCTTTTATATCCATTTCAAGCTGCCCAGGTCAAATGTTTTGGCATTGTGTATTTTTCTTTTATTAGGTTTAAACATTCTCTTGCAGGCAGCCTGTAATTCTGTTTCTAAAATTCTGAGAACAGAACTCAGACTTATGTGCTTTCAATAATAAACGTTATAATAAAAACCAATCCAAATAATTTGGATTTAAACCATCTTTGTGAAGATGAAATCTAGTAAAAATGACAGATAAAAGAAAACTATTCGTTTTTAAGTAAGACCAGCAAAGCAGCAGATCAAAGAGTCTGCATATATTTATAAGCAAATGGCAACCTTTCTGAGATCAAGAGATTTACAAATCTGGAAGAACAGAAAAATTCTTAACATTTACTAAATGTAACAGGAGATATAAATACTTAAACAAAAATGGAGATTATAATTTAGTATGATATGTGACTTTCCTCCACATTTTTTTCCTTTAATTTAAATTTTTTCTCAGTCTTGAAAGGATGAAACTGATTAAAGCTCATTTGAGCTGGGGAGTAAAAGGCTAAAAATCTTAATGTAGTTTCGCAGAGGGCAAAGGTTTCAGCACAGGCTCTTTGGCTCAGGTATTACAAAGAAATCTTGAATTATCCAAAGCTGAAGCTATGTTGGAGACTGCAGAAGAGCTCTCTTAATAACTGGTCATACCAACTAGCTACGCTAACTGACAGGCCTCCAAGAGAATTGAGGGATCTGTTTTGGTGACATGCTGTAATATATATCAAAAGGTAAATACTGGTAGTTATATCCACTTTTAACATGCTGTCATTTAGGAATTTAGATGTTTATAGATGAGAGAGGGAGAAAGAAGCCTTAGCCTCAGGGTTCAGGGGAAGAAGTTATTGACTGGTCCGAGATGAACAACTAGCAGTGAGTAAGACTTGGAGAAGGAGGTTCATCGCAGCCTTTCTAACATGTAGAAAACAACAGATGTAGGCTTTAGCTGAAAGATACCATCTTTCCTCGTTCTCAGTAAGTGAAAAACTCCAAAAAGCATGAATGTTTCATTATAGCACATTTCTCTTTAGATTCTTGCTAGATATCTGAAAGCAAAAGTCTACTTCTCATACTTCTGGTATTGTGAGCATTAGACTATGGGATGGATCCTCAGTGCAGTAAAATGCACCTATGCTGAGCCAGATATTATAGGTAATGTAAGCAGGTGGTTTACAGTTCAGATTTGGACTCTTTTGACCCTGCGGCAGCTCTGTGTAGACTGATTGTCCCTGTGTTATCACAAAGATATGATAAAACCTGCTTGTTGTATTAAGTCATAGCAAGAACTGAAATCACTTAGAAAGATCAAAGTTAAAGAAGGGTCCTTTTAGATGGCCCTCTACTTCTGTTAGGCCCCTAGTAAGGAGATCAAATCAGATTTCCACTGCTCAAAGCTATCCTTTCGACTTCTGCTTTAGTAGTCCTTCTGATGACTTCCTAAGTTCTTAGGAGATAGTTGGCCAATGATGTCCTCTTAGATGAGAAATCGGCAAAAGGAGTCCCCTTGCCCTTCATACAGTGACAGTGAAATGAAGGAAGATTCCCTTGACTCTGCTGCTCTCATAAGTAAGTCTGAGATCCAAGGCAGTAATTGCTGCAGTTCCCCACTTTTACTTTTGTATGTGAAGAACAGTAGTTGAGGCAACTGTAAGACCACACAAGTATTTCCTGGCGCTGTTTATAGCAGCAATGGGAGAAAGGTTCAGAGGCCTCTTTACGTGACCACTGCTGTGAGTCAGCCACTTTAAGCAAACTAACATTTTTCCCTGTCCATTTGCAGCACAGGGATTTTAGTTTGGATTCTATCCTTGGCTTGATTTGTGCTTTGGTTAAGTTATTTGGATAACAAATTATTACAAATATCAAATGTATATTGTTGCACAGTGATTGCTCTGAAAGCCTCGGTGAATGCCAGCATGCTAAGGAGGAAAGAAGCAGCTGCTTTCTGTGGAGAGTGAAGTTAATAAATTTCCTAAGTCGTTTCTGGATAGTATGGTGCAAAGTAAAATGATTTTCGAGAGTCAGACATTAACATTTAATGAGTCTATTTCTATTCTTCCAAAATGTACTAGTTCTGCTTAAACTTGGTGTTAAGTACATTTTGTTTAAAAATAGAGACTTAAGCCAACCTTTATGATAAATTAAAGACCTTTCCCTTCCCAAAGTAACAATAGTCATTTCAAATCCACCCTCTTTTCATTCTTCAGCTTGGAAAGCTTGAAAAACAGACTAAATTTGAGACATGACCTACAAAGTTGGTCAGTGAATTTGAGAGTTGTTGGATTCCTGCTAACAGATGCTTTAGCAACCATAGTTGACTTGAAGTGCCAGGGTAAAGCATGGAATCTTTTAGTATCTGTAAGACTAAAAGGGCTAAAGCTTAGGGACATCTGTAGATCAAAAATCAGTGCCTTTCATCACAACAGGAATGAATGTTTAACTAAGTGCATTCCTTGGATAATACAAGTAAAAAGTTGCCTGCAACAACATATTGCTGAGTAAGCAACCATTCGCCTTCTGCTTCGGTTATATTTCTGAGACTTTTTTCCAGTATTGACCAAGTAGAATACAATGTAATTAAATCAACCTGGAATAACAGAAGCAAGCTCGGCAAGGTGTGTTTTGCAGAAATCTTAGGCTAAAAAGTAGAAAAATATTCTGGTTCTGCTGTGTACATATTTTGAGGCAACAGAAGCTCCAGTGAGATTCTTCTTGCCTTTACCTGCAAAACTAAATAGTGAATAGTACACAAATTAGTAATTCTGGTAGCTGTTCATTCTCTCACAGTGTTTCTGGCAAATAACCAGACCAGCAATAAATCCAGTGTCTTAACACCCTGCATATGTATGAAGAGGAATGCAGAACAAGGTAAAACTTTATCTAGGACTACCATCCGCCCAGAAGAGAAGTCTTCAGAAGTTATTTGCTATCTTTATTCTGTACCGGGTATCATGATTACTGTAATTGCAAGCAAGCAAGGAGGACAAAGAAAATCAGACGTTTCTTTTGTACAGTGAGACAAGTTTGGTCAAAAGAAGGAGGTCAAACCTGGAATGACCAGAGAAGGACCTGCTGTTTAGATATGGGTGGAATAGCATTTGGCGTTATCTATACAGACTTCCTCTGTCACAGCTCTTGAGTGAGATTCTGCTCTGCTCTGCATCTGCAGCGTTTGTTTCTAGCGAGAGCGCGTGGGGGCAATACAGTCACTGGAACTATATATCACCAGTACTGCTTAGAGCATCTCTGACTACTTAAACCCTAGAATCCAGATAGTATGTGCTTGAGCTACATCCGGAATCCATGGCCAGGAGAACCCAGGCAGGCAGTAATGCACCTCATTCCTCTGCCATGGCTTCTCTGGGAGGGGAGGCCACCTGCGGAGGTTAAGAAGGAGCTGCAAAGCATTTTGGCCAGGTTTACAGTCAAGGTCATCAGGGAAGAAGGACCCACCACGGGCATGTGTTGTGTACTCAGGCTGCTGTGTATTATTTCAGACATATAGTGTAGCACCAGCCTCAGAGGCAGGGAGTGACAACACCATTGAACTTTTCCTCCAGAATCTGGGTAGCTTAACTTCTGAGGAAGAAACCTGGCACTTTTATTAGCAGTGAAATCGCTTATATGGAGAGAAGTCCATATATTAAGTTGTAATTCTGAGGCATTCAGGTAAATCTTTAAATACCATGGGCAACATTTATTTGATTTCAAAGAGTTTCAGAGGAGCTTAATTGGCCCTTGCTGACTGAAGGCAATACTGATAACTTGCACTATGCTATTTATGCAATCTGTCTGTTCCCCCCCCCCCCCCCCACCCATATTTGCTCTTTCATACATACACGTGATAACATCTGGAAACATCTGTGGAATTATTCAAACCTGTAAGGCCAGGGGAAGCTTGAGGAGAGAGGGAGAGGGTGCTTGTTGATTTTAGCTGATTTCTAGCCCTTTGATATGAAAACACTCAACAAGAATTGAACAGAGTCCTTAAGTCAGTGACATCACACAGGCTGCAAGAAGGAAAGGAATGGTTTTTTTAATTACTTTTTCAGTCCTGTATGAAGGTAAATCTGAGAAAAGCCTGTAACCTGGATGTGGGAGGAGGAAAAAAGTGTTTGGAATGGAATTCCAAATGGAATTACCTTGCCTCTTATTCAAGGCCAAGCTTTTTTCAAAATGCTCTATTGCCATTCCACCCTCCTATTCTATTTTGAATTAACATTCCCTTTCTTCACCATGTTTTGTAGAAAAGAGTAAACCAGTGTCTGTGAGAGTGAAGGCTGGAAATCAAAGTAAATAGCCTGTCCTTTGCTGAAGGATATGATTCTTCTTATTACCATGGTCTTTTAAAATTATTAATTAGGTTGTATGTGGCTTGGGAATGCTAATAGTGTATAATTCCTTCAAACATCTTTCAGACATAAGATCATATTAAGGAAGCAGTTTGTTTCTATGTGGAGAGTTCCATCACCTAAAGTCTCCAGAGAAATTAGTGTTTCATTGTATAGTACAATGTGTGTTTAAAAAAAATAAAGAAAGAAAATCACTGTTCTTTTTTGGTTTATGTCTCCAGACAGAAATAACTAATTTTAAAATAACTTTACTAGAAGTAGACAATACTTTAAGGAGACCCCTCATGAAAGCTAAAACCTCCACAAACTTTGCAAGAGAGGTGTTAGGAATTTTTGAAATAGGTATTAATTCATAACTTATTTAAAACAAAATTATATAATGATATTCAGTCCAGCTCATGAACCAGGTACTATTTGTACAATAAAGTCTTCCTTTACTTATATCTCCCTTGGGAAAAATTTAATTTTATAAATTCAGTTTATTGTGACTTAATGAGTTCCTTAATTCATTGGCCATTGAGAATCACCACCTAAAGTGTATGGGCATATGGTTTTCATCTACATCTTCATTATAGCCCTAGGTAACTTCCCCAAACCACATCCTTAACTGTTGGAAGGCATGCAGTTTCCCCAGAAGGCTCCACCTTCTCTGAAATATTTCTGCCTTTCTTTGTTTTAATCCTCAAATTCTGTAGTTTAACTGAGATTTAAATTAAGTCCGTTAATAGAACTTGGACTCCACCATTTCTTTCAGACCTTGAACCATCTTTGAGTTCATGTCTCTCTTCATCTCAACACAGGAAAAATATCCTAGTTCAAAAATCTGACATTTTCACTCACTGTGCAGCATTTCAGTGAGGTACTACCGACATTTCAATGAGTCTGCGGAATGATTTTTCCCCTACTTCAAAATATGTGCGATAGTTTCAAAGCAAAGAAAATAACAGATCCATAAAACTAGTTCTTTCTATTATGTTAATTGCTTTCCATCACAATAATTTTCTGAACTCCCCAAATTATCTTGCTGATGCTACTTTAGAGTGTTCCTACATCAACAGTAAAGGTAACGGAGCACTTGGCCTGTGGCCTTCACTTCAAATGGGTTGATAGTGTAGACAGAGGATCATTTCTTGTGTGTAGTAATTTGTGCAAAAAGTCCTTTCAGTGTTGGTGTGGTCAGATCTCTGCTTTCACCTTTGAAAAGGTTTAGGAGGGCTAGGAAAGACAGAAGACACCTCACCTCTGCTGTGAGATCTTACTGAAAGAATAGGTCGTCTTTTACGAGTATGGGGATCTTAGAGAAGATAATGCTTCTGTATTGTTGGCGGAATAAAAAATCAAATTCCAAAACCTTATTTTACTTTTTGTATAAACTCTTTATATTTGTGGCAGAGATAGGTGGACAGATAAGTTTAAAATAAGGCAGAGATAAGAGAACTGTGTTTAAGAGTTGATATTTGGAAAGATGATACAACTTCAGATCTTAAAAAAAATTAGAAGGTGCATTTTCTAGCCTCCTGGTTGTGAAGCTGAAAAATGTGACACTAATGTGACCCTAACACAGAGATTTTTTTTGTTTAATTGTGTGGGAAGCCCAAAAAAGTCTTTAGGTTAAAGAAGAGTATGCCAACCCAAGCATCTGATTGGGATGTTCATTTCTTCCAGCTATAAACTTTGTGTTTAGTTATGAAGAGTTTCTTCACACCATAAGGAATGGGGTGAGGATTGAATATTCACTCTCAGGGAGGTCAAAGGATGGCTCTTTTAACAGGGAATGCGAGTAAGAGATTTGTCTAACCTTAAATACTCCTTCTCCTGTTATTGTAAGTTTCAGCAGTAACTTAAAATATAGTGGCATTTCTAGCTAGAAAAGAAGGGTGCATGTATATATTCAGATTTTCTATTTTTTCCAGGAAGTGTAGTGACTGTAGGCATAATTTAAATTGATAATGAAAATCTTGCACAGCAAGTGAGAGAAGATAAAGATAACTGAAATTTTGATTTTTGCAAAGTTAAGGGAGTTGCTATGATATAAACTTATAAAGAGGTGCCCTGGAAAAAGTAAGGGTTTTTTTAATGCATTTTATTTTCATAAAATGCTATAAGAAACTTTAATAGTATATTTTAGAATGGATTTGATCTAGTTTTTGTTCTGCAAGTACATTACTTTATACTTCACTAATGCACGTTCCAGTTACATGCAGCTTGGATGCTTGTATATTTGTAGTGATAGTGTTAATATTGTTGTGTCCATAATAGTCTAAGGCCATAACTGAAGAAATATTCATTGGGTAAGGTAGTGACCTTTTATTTGATTAAGTAGACTTTCATTAGACTTGGAAAAACTGTTCACCTTTTAGTTGCACAGGCCTGCATGTATTGAAGTCCTGCAGACTCAAAAAAAGCACTGAAGTGCTCAAAATCTGGTCCCATTTTTTGCCCCAACTGTATTGCTTAGTCTAATAAAAGATATTACCTTTCCTTATAAAGCATACTTTGATTAATAGTAGCAGAGAAATGCCAGTGAGTACATAAGAAAATAATAATATGATATTTGAACGGTCAGCTCAGGGTATTTTTAGCACTTCTATCCTTAGTGACCTACAAACCTATTGTTCAAATGAATTCATTGCTGTAGATGATCTCACTTGCAAAGATGAAAGCTAGGCTTGACTTGCAACACTTTTCACTGCATTTATAAAGTTAAAGTATTCATCAAATTTCCCTTCGGTATTAAAAGCAAAAACATCTGCTAAAACCATGAGCAGCTTCATGCCTGAGTTCAGCAAGAGGGGAGCCAGAAGTTGATCAGATGGGCCTTATGCTGGTCCTTTTGTCATAAATGAAAATTATTGCACAGTTTTCATGGTAAGTCATGGTATGTGATTCTTAGTATTAAGTACCCAGAACAAAAATGGAAGAGAAAATGTTTAAAACACATAAACAAATGAATAGGTTTTTTGACTGTGAAGTACCATGAAATATATCATCTAATATGCACCTGCACGTCTTAAGGCAGAATAATGGTTCAGAAAATATTATTTAAAACAAGGCTTGAGCTGAAGTGTTTGTAGTTTATCTGTACTCTGTTGCTTACCATTATTTAGGGATATTGTAATACCTACAGTAGGTTTTAAGTAGCCTGGATACTGAGAGCCTTGATATCTGTAAATTAAGATACTGGTGGTTCATTACTAAATTGTTCTAATGCTATTCAGTGCAGTCTTTGATGAGCCATTTTCAATTAGACCCATCTGTGCATTCCTAATACTTCTTCCCTAAAGCGTGAACGGAACCAATCTGTTAGCATCTGCCCGCAGTGGCTCAGCTCAGCGCGCGGAGGGGGCTGCCAAGCCGGCTCGCTTTTCGCTACCTTCCTGCTTCTGGAACGGTGAGGTGGCTGTGAATTATATTCACGGCTGGCAGCAGCAATAAAGCTAAACAAGAGAAATACCTGATCCAGCTCTTTGTAATGCACAGGGAAGTTATTCAATTATTTGAAAAGCATTGTTAAAAGAGAAGGAAAGAAAGAAAAAAAGGGATCACATGTGGGGCAAGTGTTGGCAAAATAAGATGAAATATCTCATAAAACTGATAGCCTACAAGGCAGCAAAAGAATTTAGCAAGGGAAAAAAAGTGCAAAAAAAATTTGCTGTTTTCCTTTTTCACATTGTATTTTCACAGACCACGTGGGCAAAACTGTCCTACTTTGGCCGACAGACATCATCACCAAGTTTGCAACACATTTCAGATTCAGGAAATTCTGGATTGTTTTAAGCCACTCTGTTAACAGTTCTCCCCAAAGCAATAGGAAAAGTAGACCCAAAATGTTCAGAAGACTCTGGGAAGAACTGCAAAGAAAAGCTCTGAAATATAATCTTTTCTTTACATTTCTTAGTAACAAGCATTATTAATTTAGTTTTTTCAAAGTAGTTTACTGCCATTGCAGTTTGAAATTAGGCTATATATGATGTTCTAATGTGTTGTTGAAGTGTTATTTTCAGTCTTTATTTGCACAGCATGAGAAATAGGAAGTCACTGGAGAGCAGTATGTGTTTTCTTAAATTCCTTTAGTCCATTTCAGTAATCTGTCAGAAGCTTCAGAACGCTACCCAGACAAGTTACTGCTTGCTAACACTCCTAAACCCCTGATGAGGAGAAAGTTACTGCAGAAGTGTGGGAAAATGAAAAATCTGAACCTCTGTCATCTTCATGAAGGAAAGAAGCCTAATATGAAGCTACTGCAAATCCACAGATTTTGAGGTCATATTTTCTTGGGGGGTGGGGGTAGGAAGAGGGACAAGCAGTGCTGATTTATATTGAACAAGAATCTTGCCTTGAAAGTTTAATGCTAAGAAAAGAAAGCACCTATACAGTAGAACACTTTTGCCAATGTGTGCAGCTAAAGTCGAATACAGTTCCCCAGCTCCAGTCAAAGCCGATATAAATCACTATAGCTTGCTCGATCCCTGCCCTAGTTGAGGTTTTAACTTTCCTATCATGAGTTGAAAGAGTTTTAATGGCACATGTCTCCTTACCCTTATGCTCTGAGAAAACATTCCAGAAAGCACATAATGCAACATTCACAGTCTCCAAGCTGTCATTTGCATCTCCTCTGTTTAACAAAAGGGAGAAAACTATAGTAATCTGGAAGACCTGGGGGTGCTGTTCAAATTGGTTAAAGTGTTTTGAATAGCAGGAGTTACCTTAGCTTCTAGATCTTAATGGATTACATATGCCCATTAGATTACAACTAACCTACAGTTGTTGAAATTTAGATGCCTATATGCGATAAAGCTATTGTGTTTGCCCCTATGGAGAGGAAGAATTAATGCTGGTTTTCGGCTGAAGAAGATTAGGCATCTGTGCACAGGCTGGCAGTAGAGTAACACTGTTGTCTTTGCAGATGAAAGAGATTTTAGTTGGGGGGGGGTTTCCCCCTCTTGTCTAAAGGAGGAAAGATAGCTAGGTTTAGAGAGAGATTCTGGATGACTTCCCCTAGAAATTCTCCTCTTCGTCAAAGGCACGTAGTTAGCTCTATTTTACACCTGCTCTGCATGCTCTCAAATTTCTGACCTGCTTGCAATGCTTACTGCTTCTTTGCTGTACAAATCACTAGAGGTTAATTAGACTTTTTCCTCTCACTGTTGCAATGGTATAGATGTGCCTTAGTGATGTAAATCATGGACAAGCATTCATTAGACTCAGATAAAAAATACCTATGTGACAGTGCTATCCTGCTTAAAATGCTGGCAATACTAAAAATAATGGCACTGTGCACAAACAAATGGATAAATACCCCCCTCCCCCCAAAAAAAAAGCTTAAGAATACCTATATTCCTGTAATATCTTGGCTAAGACAAGCTTGAAACATAACTACTACTGTCTTATTCTCAAAAAAGTGATCACTGAGGTTCTCAAAATTTGTCTTCAAAAGGTCTTCTAAGACCCCGTGCAGGCTTAACTCCTCATCAGTAGGTGCTGCACCTTGTCCATGCCTGTTGGATTCAAGCTGGAGCTACTGTTACCAATTTAAAGGAAGGTAGAGGGTAGAGCGCTTGACCAGACAACCTTCGTCCTCCTGGATGCTGGAGGCATCAAATTCAATTCCAGTTTTCTTTCACTGAAACCTGATCTGCCTCTGGTAAGTTTTGCTCCCTGCTCTTTATATGTCAGCACAGCATTAGTATGGGTTGGATGGTATATATTATGGGGCATACTGTTGCAATGAAAATATCTTTACATTGAATGAAAAGAGAAATTACAAAACTATTTCTACTTCAGAACAGATTTTTTTGTTTTCTGAAGGAAAGTGACTGTAAACACTTTGGTCTTAGACTCCACTGACAAAAATGCTCGAGTTGATCAAAATGTTCTCATTTGTTGCAGATCTGGGGAGACCAGAGACTAAACTGGTAAAATCATGCCATATTCAACTAATAGCTGGAACTGCTTGTTCTTTTCTTCTAAGTTATTTTTCTCTAAAATCACTGAGTGGTGGTGCCATGGAGGCTGAAGAATTCAAGTGTGGAACAGCAATGTTGCAAAAATGGAAATTGCCATGTATTTTTTATGGCAAAAGTCTTTTCAGAAAGAAAATCCTCCCTGGCAAAGATTTGAAGGTGCCACTTACCTGAAAGTTCCCAAAACAGCTCCCCCCTGGCAGGGTGACATAACTCACGAACGGAGGGCCCAGGGAGCTCAGCGACTCATACACCACGGTGCCTTCGCTCGGAAATGCGGCTTTCTGCTTCTGCTTGCTCTCCCAGAACTCCTGCAATATTGCTACGACATTCACTGTTAAAGATATGAAAAAGATGAACAAGGATGAACAGTACAGGCCTTTGATCTTGACTTACTGTTTTCTGTGTTGAACAAGAAATGCAGACAGATGAGTTAGGAGCTTGATACATTAAGTCATCACCAGCATTAAAACTCCTATAATTGTCACAAGAACAGACTGAGGACCACCTGGGATTACAGGCTGCTGTTGATCGCCCATTGCAGGTTAGTAATGCTGTCCTTCTCAGTTGATGTGTTGGAGCCCTAATTCAATAGCTGGAGATAGAGCAACTCGCCTTCAAATAAGGAGAAAATGTTACATTCTAACTTCCCTTTACCCATTCTGAAAAGAATCATATCTGCCCTGAACAAGTGGCTGAATTCCAATATGAACCTTCATGCAAACCTTGGGGCACAAAGTGCTGTATAGTATGGCAGCCATAGTTGCAGGCTAGTGTGAAAATAGGAATATGGAAATCACAAACTCAGCTGACATCATGACTGTTGCCTTGGTGTTCTGAAGTTTTGAACTTTGGGGTGGAGTTTCCTGAATAGGTATTTTGTTTGGACTCAGAAGGGATTTAGTGTTTATCAAGACACCTTTTGTAAAGCCATTTGTGTTGTATCTTAGATCTAATGTTTTTCTAGGAAATAAGTACCAAAGTAATAGCACAATACAGATGCTCTTTTTACCTGTGTCAAAACTGTTGCCATTATTTACCTTAGAGCTTGCCAGAAACACCAGTCTCCCCCAAAGAGTAACTGTGTTGGACATTCACCATTAAAATACTTGCTATTGTTAGTAGTATTCTCTTACTTAAAATTTAGAAGATGGGAAATAAAGACTTTACTCTGAAGCTTGCGGCGTGGTGTGAATTAGCCCTAGACAACAGTGTGGATTGTTCAGAGTATTGATATAAGTACAGTATCGTAATGCTATCAGGGCTTTAACTGTTTGGGTAGGGATCAGTGGGATTCGGAGGATGTGTGAGAGTAAAGATCATTTCCCTCACTAGCCCTTCCCTTTCCCCAGTCAAGCTGAACGTGTTAATGGGGAGAGATGGGAAAAGGGATCCATCTTCCAGCAGCTTCGTCCTGGTGGTAGCACGTGCATGGAGCATCGTCCTGTTCCCTGCAGCATGGGCCACGTGCTCTCCAGGTATGGCCTTCTCCTCAATCTCTATTTAATCCTGCTCCACCGGTCTTGTGTGCGATGCAGCTTTTCTTGGGCAGGGAGAGGGTAGGGTCAGGGAGCGTGACTGGCACTAACCACTGCCTCTTGCGTGTGCTCAAACCGCGAGGACGAGCAAGCAGTGTGGTCCGAGCTCTGGGGAAGCGAGGGAGAAGGTGACAGTGTTTGCAATATGCTGCCCTCTGCTACGCGGAGGCTGCAATGGTGTTGGCACCTACCAGTTCTGGCATTTGAGGCTGCACAACTGTCATGACCTTAAAATATTGTGCTGAATGAAAGTATTTCTAACAGGAAACATACTGGGATAAACATCTGTCAGGGTGCAGCAGAGCTTTAAGAAAGACTCTTACCGCAGAGATTGACTGCTGCTTTTCTAAGTTACAGTTTGTTCCCTCTTGAGACTGTCAAAGCTTATTACCTGAAGGATCTCTTCTACCTACTGCTCATCTCTGAAATTCAGTGCTTGGCAATCTAGAAAAATTAAGCGATTATCTGGAACTGATGACCCAGTTTTTACACTCAAGAAGCGCAATTACTCTCCTATTAGGAATTATGAGTAATAATGAACATGAGGGGAGAAAAATTGGACTTTTAGCTGGGTAACTCCTAACTAAATAATACGCGTAAGGTAATGCAGCTTGATGAAAGAGTATTTCAGAAACCAGTTCTCTCTGAGAGTTTCTCTCTGATGTAAATGCCTGAGTGTCTTTTATTAGACCTTCTGCTCCACAGAGCACTCACATGTGTGTTAGGTAACAATCCAGTCTAAAACCTATTAAGTAAAAGCTGAAAATAGGCATAAATTTTATGACTGTCAAATAGCCAAGCTTTAAACTTGACAATTCAATAGAAGCTGCTGCTTCAATAGAGAAATGGTATTGATGAAATTCAGGTCTGTATTGAAAAGGTACAACCAGGGCAAAAAGAAGTCAGCTTGAAATAGATCAAAATAAAACTGAGCAACACTAAGAACGCCATGGGTTTAAGATGGTGCCATAAAGCACTTCGGCCTTTAAAATAGTTGTTTCAAACAGTCAAAGTGTCTGCACTGTCACAGTGCAGTCATTAAAAGCAATAATCCAGTGTCTGCAAGAACACCAAGCACATTGGTTTAAGTAACCTACAGTACTTTCAGCGGCCTTATGATTTAATCTGTACTAATGTACAGATTAAAACAGCTTTTGTTTAAAAAACACATGAATCGATCTGAGCCACATCATCAGGTTAATATTCTGCAGCTGATGAAGTGCCGCAGTTGCCTGCTCTACTGAAACCACTGAGTGTTTTAGCAACATCCAGGCCTCAGTTTGTAAAGAAGCAGAAAGAAGTCCTGGGACTTGGATTTTGTCGGGGCAAGGGAGAAGGAGAACTACCCACAAACGCAGAGATTTTGGTTATTAAGAGAAAATGATAGTAGGCCATACAACAAACACCCAGTATTAAAACTGTTCAATTCCAACAATAGCAACAGCTAACCTTCTAAAATAGTTTGTGTATGAGATCCTTGTTTCTCATTTTTCTTTAGTTATATAGCAATTGAAAGAGTTCAGCATGTAAAATGTCTGTTTTTTATTTCCATTCTTGTTCAAGAGTACTCTTGAAAGGTAGTTCAGCATTTGGACAGCCTGCCTTTCTCTGCTTGGCTGGAGCTCCTGTTGCTCTACAAACTAATATTTGCAAGAATTTTTAAGTGCTCCAAAGAGCTCTCAAAAGAGAGAGTGTTGACACCTCTCCTTTTGGTGAAATCCTTAAAAGTGCTTTTGGCTGTCACAACCTATACAGCCAAAGACACATTTTACCAAGAGACAGCTAAGCTGTGAGTAGCCACTACAAGTTAAACTGGTATGACAAACAGTTTAAAAGTAGCTGAGCTGATACTCATGTTTGGATTAGAATTGCCGGCTGTGAAGCGGGCTTCATATGCGAAGGAAGCCTGATGCTCCAGCTGGCTGTCTCTGTAAAAGCTGTGGAAATCTACCTTTTTTAAAAGAGGCTGATTTTGTACAGAAGTGGATGAGGCACATCCATAAAACCTAGCTCAGCTGTGAGGATGGTAACATCCATCTAGGAAGTATTTGGCGGTAACGTTTTAAGATACTGCAGCAATTTTTGCTGTGATTTTTCAACCCCAGCCAAAGTTAGCACCTCAAAAGGCTGATGTACGCAAAATTGTACTGGCTTAACTAATGGCAGAACTGAAACTGTTGCCAGTGTTAGTTTTCAGTTAAGCCAAACAATGTTACATGAGAATGCCTTTATGTTGATTTTAATTTGACTTACAGCAGTTTAGCATGTATCAGTAAGCTCATTGTCCTGAGGTTAAAATAGCATAGCACTTTTAAATAGCTTAACTAACTAAATTAATATAAACTAAACTAGTAGAAGGTCTGTATATAAATTTGCCTTAAGTGCTTCATCCTCAAGAGTTCATATGTTAAACGTGTTATGAATCCTGAGTATTGTCCACTAAAAAAATCAATTTAATTTTATAAAAATGTATGCTTGACAACTATTAATTTAAATGTTTTCATTATAATGTATATTTGTAGTAATTTAAGAAAACATGAAAGATTAGCTCAGTTGGTTGGAGCATGGTGTTGCTAATGCCAAGGCTGCAGGTTCAATCCCTGTATAGGCTACACTGGTGGTTGGAGTAGATGATCTCCAGAGGTCCCTTCCAACCCTACCATTCTATGATTTTATATCCAAGAATACACCACTTAAATCTATGTTTTCAGGTCTGCAGCTACTTAATTACTTATCCTGAGACACTACCATGATTGCTTATGTTTTATTAAGATCTCTCAATATTCATTTGTCCTATAAGAATTGCGTTCTTTAGTTTCATTTTTAAACATGCCAGGTGGAAGGTTGTTTGGTCAGATGCCGCATGTTAGTATTTTGCATCCAGCTGGTTTGCAGTGGAATACTGCAGTGCGCTGGTCCTGAGGATTTTGAGAAGTCAGTAGTCATATGTAAATGAAACAGCAAGATTTGCTTTTACTCGAGGGGTTTAACAGTGAGTAAATACAGCATTAAAATTTACGTCTCATTTTGAAAGGTCACTCTCTTCTAAACGCTTTTTGTATTTTGGAAGATGTCTATAAAATACAGCTTTTAAAATAATGACTGTAGTATTTATATGAATTGATAAGTACTTTTCTTAAGAATTTCATTATCTGCTCTTTAAAAATTCTTGTTCAATATATTGTGGATTGCAGAATTCAGTCAACTATATTGGTTTTATTGAAGTCCTCCATGAACCTCAGCCAGATAATACTTTATCCAAATACTGCATATGTGCTCCCTCCCTAGCTATCCTGACTTTTTAAGTTAGAGGTTTATAGTAGTGCAGGTATGATCAGGTTCTAGGGCAAGAATTTCATACATCCTTTTTCCTTAATTTTTTTTCCATCTGTGAGTGTTAAGGGTTTCACCATAGTCTGTTTGATATTGGTTGTAATGTCTAGTTATGAGGTGGGAAGATTATCTTTCAATGTAGATGTCTCTACTTTGTTTTTTAATCAGCTGGAAAAGCATCCCAGAGGCCCAGGAGTTGAGCACTCTACCTGGTGAAGCTATCGTAAGCTGCGTATCCTGGTAGCCTCTTTGAAGTGCCTCTCATTTGCAAGGATTGTATTTCTGGAGCAGACTGCTTGGAAACTTTGAGCTCTGCAGAGCAGAAACTCACAAGTTGTTTTGCTACACTCACCCTACACGAACCCTGAGCTCTTTTCGGTGTTTGGAAATACTGTTTTATGTCAACTGGATTTGGAAATGGATGAAATGATGAAATGTATCTTAAAACGTGGCATTATTTTCCAGATGATTTCTCACCTTTGAGTAGGAAATGCCTACTTCCGTGACCTCTGCTTATGGAAGTGGGTCAAATTACTTGTCATTGCAAGTGGGAAACAAAACTCCCAGAAATGAATTACATCCATAGATTTGTGTTCCACTGATGCCAGGAAAATAAATTAAAAAAAAAAAAAAGGTTCCAAACTCATGGAGTTACTGTAAAAAATACTGACTAGGCATTTACCCCAACTAAGATAAATAAACACGACTGAAAAGAGGAGAATGCCCAAGCTGGGGGGGGGGGAAGGGGTGTTTTGGCTAAGACTAACAGGGCTAAATGGGAGCAGGAGCCCGGTGAGTCTATCAGTGGAGTGGAATGGAGCCATATCCTTGACAGTATTTTACTGTCAAGAGAGTAGAATATAAAGAGCACCCACAAGATAACCACCTACTTTGTCATTTTTAAACTTAAAACAACCTTTTCTAAAAATCCTTTTAACTGCCTTGATAGAGTTAATTTAATACCTGAATGCAGAGAAAAGTACAAGCTTTTTTGAGTTAAAGAAATATCTAATATGAAATATATTAAAGAAGATTCTTTAGTGAAAGGCTAGTAAAGTTGTCTTACATCTCTTAAATCAAGCTGTGGCACATAATCAGTAAAACCATATCATTTAAACAAAGTTCATAAGTTACAAGTGCACCCTTCTGCAGCTGTATCCTATTATAGCTTGTAACTTAACATACTTATCTTACGGAAGCTGTTAAAATTGGGTTCAGGCTAACAAACAGATATTGTTTAAACCTGTACAAAAAAGGTCAGCAGTTTAGTTGGGAACCAGCAGATTTTTAATGGAAGGTTGATATCTTCTCTTTTGATTAGTTTTGTATATTTTAAAATGAGTAAGTTGATAATATGCATGTATAGAAAAGACTGTGTTGCAAATGTGAGTAGGTGATACTAATTAATTTTTCCATGACCTGACCATAGGTTTATAAGCTGTTATATATTAGCGTATTAGTAGTAATTTCATCAGGATATACCAGTCTCCATGCTGTAATTTCTATTCTTCATGTGTAATTTAAGCTATGTACTGTAGTACAAATAAGAACAAGAAAATCTCCACTAAGATAGAACAAAACCAGGCTTACAGTAAACACAGTATTATCAGGTAGCATATACTTGGGCACCAACTCTATGCTGAGGATTTCAGGGGCCTTTTCTCTTCTCTACAATAGCTAGTTGCTGCTTGGATTGATCTGGATTTCTTTATACTTGAAATTTCTGTGGAAATACATAGGCTAATATATCTTCTGGTACAGAAATGCCTATAGGTAGTGTGTAGGAGTAAAGGTGCTATGGGTCTTTTTTTCATTGAGCACTTGTCAATCAGAGCTGTGGGTCCATACGAAGTAACCATAAAACTTTTCCTAGTGAACTACTTAGCAGCTAGTTAATATTTGGAATGCACTTAGTACATTTGCACAAAAAGGGACAAGCCTCCAAGGCTTGAATAACTGTGTGCAATATAGAGAATTTATTGACAAATAGTTCAATTTCTGACAAAGTTCTAGAATTCTAATTTGCTTCTCCTTTTCACTTGCAGTCTCAGAAAAAAGAATATCATCATAGGCATTGTTGAGTACTCAGTAAGACATGTGAAAGGAAAAATTTGTAAAAGCCAGACAAAGGTAACTTGGTGTAGGCTGCACAGATCTCTGAATAAACCTCTCAGTAAGCCTAAGCAGGCCAAGGTAAACTATTGATCAGAAATTCCATGCTAGATGATCCTATCTAAAACCCTTAAAAGGGGCAGACAAATACCAAGACATCACTTCAGGAAGAAAATATCGTCTGATTGACAGGTGAGCTGGTGAAGAGCAACATCATCAATTTGACACCGAATACATTACACTCAGAACTGATTGGCAGTTCCTAAAAGGCTTTAAAGATTTTGGAATAGAACAACAACAACAGAAGAAGGAAAGAAATCAGCTGAACAGCATCCTCAAGAGTCATTTGTCCCAGGTATGTCGTGAAACAGAGGAAGAAGGAAGATGGAAGATGTTGGAGGTAAGAAGATGAGAAAATGCTGTAGGTGCAGAAAGTTTTCTGAAATATCAGTATACTTCTGTAAGCTAGCTGATTATAGGTATGGAGGTTAGCTAGAAGAGTCAGCAGCTTAGGTGCAACCAAAGAGAAGGAAGAGCAATAACTGAGTGTGGTTTACTAACACCTTAATCTCTTGAGCTTGGAATGAGGCCAGAAGCCCTCCCCTACAATATTATGAATCGAGTAAGAAGTTTATATCACATGTTACAAAATAAGGAGGAGTACTGACTGCTAAAATTGGGCATTTTTAAGATCTTACTATCAAAACAACTGTTAACCAAGAGCCGAGCAACTTAGTGCAGGCTTTACATTCTTATTTAACAATATTTGGGAAAAATGAGGAGAACTCTAATACAATTTCAGTATCTAAAAAGAGCTATACAGAATTGTAGAACGGTTAGTTATCTAATAAAACATCAGAAGTATTACTGAAATCAGGGAACATAATTTCCACAGAATACAGTAATCTAGTCAGTAAAAGACAGTGGTTTGTTTGTTAAAATTTAATCTTGTAATATTTCTTCAAGACATCTGACTTCCTATTGCTACACTGTGTTGAATTTAGAAGCTTGCATTACACAGAGCTAGCAGGGTGCACACTAAATAGAGTAAGGACTGGCTCACTGACAAATCTAGTTCAATGGTTAATGGAGAGATAAAAAAGAGCTGGGCTGATTCTGCTGTGATCCCATAGGGATCTGCTCATAGTCTATCTTAAAAAAGAAAAAAAAAATCTGCAGGCTATTGCTGACATAAATTTTTTGCTGGTAAAATGTGCAGATGAAACTTAGTTTGTCAGAGCCAGTAAAAAATGAAGACGCATTGCAGTTACACTGATCTGAAATCACTTGGCTAAATGTTCACAAATCAACTAACTATAAAGCAGTTCTGCTAGGAACCATGAATTAAATCAGAGGATTGAAAATCTTTGTGGAAGTACTTAGGTTTCTTTGAGATAAATGATAATATATGTGAGATACTAGAGCATGTTTTAGCCTTGAAGAAAAGATGTAGTAAGATAGAGTGGTTAAAAAGTGATTTAACAAATTCAGTCTTGAAACAAGGTGGTGTTCTCCAACGGAGTTATTCAACTAGGGAACAGTTTAGCAGACATAGGAATTGATTCATGATTGCGTGGAGTCTTTACATTGTCTTACATTTTATATTTAGATTTGTAGTAAAATCTTCAGGCTGCGTATGGAGAAGGAAATGGAGTCTCCCCACTTCGATTCTTCTCTACTCTTGTCTTTCACCTACTGGCAATAGACTGCATCAGTCTCAGTAGCCTTGCTGCTCTTCTAAGATTGCGCAGAGGTGACAACCACAGCCAAATAAGAAGCCTCTTCGCTTCAGCTGTCTTTCTAGAAGACTCAGAACTTTTCTCCAGCAGTATAACTGATTACTTAACGCTTGCAGTTATTTGTCCTCTCTCGTACCTAAAGTGGAGACTAGCTGTAGCAGAAAACAGGAAGGAGATGTGCTGGACTGATGGTCAGTTACAGTGCTGGGTTGATATGGATGTAGCCTGCTCAGAGTCACTTCAGTTCAGAGGCAAAAGGGAAGTCCTCCTGCCTCCCCGTGCTGTGCAGCCAGGAGGGATGCTGAGGGGTGCTGCAGCGTGTTTGCCTTGTTAGATTCAAGACTCTTGGCTCTAGACATTTCCCACGTAATGTCCTATCCTGCCTACTTGCCTGGGTCTTGCTCTCTTCTACCTCTGCATGTGACATAGCTGAGGACCAAAATATTTTACTCTTAAGTACTCTCCATTCTCATTATGAATATGCTTTTTCTAAGACTTTCGTATCTTCTAGTATCTTGAAATAGGAAAAACAGGCATTTTTAAAAAAAGAAAGAATAATAAACCCCTCAAAGAAACCACATTTCTTTGGCAGTTTTGTTATATTTCCTGGGGTCATACAGTGCCTGATTCAGAGTCTTTGGGTTAATAGTCTTCGACTTCTTTGAAGTTGGATCAGGACTGTAGCTAGTTACTTTTTCTGCATCTCCAACTTACTAGGTAGTAATATAAAATGTAAGAAAATTAAATAGCACACAATATTGTATTTGGCTTAAGAACAAGAAATAGCCGAGAAAATAATTTAGTAAAATTAACATATATTTGAAAAAAATCTTTCTGTACAGAACATCATCTAATATTAGATCTGGGAAGAGAGTTTCTGGATACTTTACAATATGTTTCAGCAAAAACTCGGGGTAATGATAGCACTGTAGCAATACATTACTTGTACTGTAAGCATTTTCAGGCAGAGAATCTACTCTGTGATTGTACAGTATTTAATTGTACAATTAAGTTCTAACTTATATTTGGCTCTCCTGAAGAGGTACTTCAATACAAAATCAGTCATAATACTGGAAACCTCTTCTGTAGTACATTTTAGAGTGGCTCTACTGAGGCAATGCTACATCAGATAAAGGGTTTTTTCCATTTCTTCAGCTTACAAAAATAATTCACATGCAGGAAATGCAATCTCAATCTACATTTTAGCAAAAGAAGAATGATATTATGAGATATAAAAAAGGTAGTATGTCGAGTGATGCATTACATTCCCTGACAGCTGTCAGAAATATAAAAACTACCCTTCTGCACTTCAGCCTTTCAGCCTTTACTTGGACTGCTTATGAAATTCATAAGCTCAGTTTCCTTCCTTGCTTGAGTATCCACATTTCCCTCAAAGAACATTAAAAAAAAAAAAAAAAGTAGTCAGAATACACCAGTTTATCATAGTACATATGGAGAAGGGAAATGAATTTAATTTGCACGGAGAAAAAATTGAATTACGTAGTAATTTACTCTCTCATTCCTCCCCTGCTGTCAGGGCCCTTGTTTCCTGCTGTCAGGGCGCAGGTCAGACCTGCTGCGGGTTGGGTGGCAGAGGATGTTATCGGTACGACCCTGCAATATCTGAGATGGAAGCTACATAACGAACGCAGCAGGGAAAGGCCGGGCGGGCTCCTATTTCCTCTGCAATCAATCTCACGCTTCTGCCCCTCTTCGCCCCTGAGACGAGCAGGGTCGGCCGTGCCCAGGCGCGAGGGCCAGTGCCACGTCAGTGGGCCTGGCCGCAGCCCTGAGACGCTGCTGAAGGCCCCGCTCCTCGCCGCACGCGCGCCAAGGAGCAGAGGAATTTCACCTCCAAAGACTGCCGCCACAGAGCACGCGCAAACCGAGGTTTTTCAAAAGCGGAAACGCAGGTAGGATTTTCTGTTAACTTCAGAAATTGCATCTTTTACACGAAAGGACACTTCTGCTGGTAAGCTTCAAGTCCTTATCAAAAACAGGGATTGCAGCTTTTCAGAGGAAGAGAGACACATATTTTGTTAATTCAGGCAAAAATTGTTTTCTACCTAGTGTTGGACAAAAGTTCCCACGTGGAACATAAGCAGTTCAAATATGCAGGCTCAGCACAGAAAATTTCCTCCTAAGGAGGAAATCCTGAAAGACAGGGCTATTGGCTCAGCTGTCCATTTTATCTACTAACAGGATAATTTAGCAAAGACAAACCACCTTTCCCACTCCGTGTGTTTTTGCAAGGACTAACTATAGATGCAGGCAAAGTTTTGTATGATGGGGAGGGGCTGGGAGGAGCACAAGAGCCCTGTGGCCCTGTTGCCTGCGTGCCCAGCAGTGTGGTCACTGGATGTGTTTGTGTTCTTATCTCGTTGTTTCTGATAAAGGCTGAAACTAATGTGTTTGTAAAAGCTGTGGACATGCTCTTACAAAAAAACATATGATGTTATCTTCTTTCCACAGTTTAATCCCTGCTCACGTTGTTTAAATGCTATTAAAAATCAGATGAGATGGGCCAGTGCTACCTAAATCTTTTTGGACTTAACTTTGTGCTGAAGATAAAGAAAATGAATGTAAACTTCAAGGCTGTGTGAACTTCTGTCACCAGTCAGCTTGCTGGCACACACTCACAGCAGTGTCAAGCCCAGGTATGTTACTTCTGCGTGAGAATGCCTTTGTGTGCCTTGGAAAACCCAAAGAAAAATGTTACTCCAACCCACTTACACTTTTCTTTCATTTTAATCATTGCTCCCAGCCTGAGATCTGTGGGTGGTCACAACCGTGTTGTCCAAGCAGCTTGTGCATACACTTCCAATAAAATCCTTGTCAGTAGATCTGCAGGAACGGGTTACCAAGGGTAACTTATAAAAGGGAATGCCCTTCTTCCTCCCCCTTCCCCCCTGTGGCTCGGTCCTGCACTCCTGCGATGTGTGTACATTCACAGGCTTCACTGCCAGCTCCCAAGACTGCGATGCTAATGCAGATCTATCCAGCAGCATAAGGATCTCCTGCTGGGTGGCCAGAGAAACAGATGTCCTGCTTAGTTTCGGGAAGGATCGAAATACTGTAGTCATGTGAGAGCAGCATCTTTCTATGTGAATACTCCTACTCATTTCCAAGGAAGTGCTTGTGCAGTCTCCCAGTTTTCAGTGTGAATAGGAATATGGGAATTGGGCAAATAAATAGAGAAGTTTAATACAGAAGTATGTAGGCATTTCCTCAGCTCCTTTACTACCCATGTACTTAAAAAGTCATTTCTCTCATAGCAATTTAGAAGGGAAGAGTTGATTGTACAAGACTGATTTTATTAACTCTGACATAGCTGTTGACAAATGAATGAAGTGGAGATTAAATAAATGCCTCTGCACTGTGCCTTGGGGCACAATAGGTTATAATTAGATCTGAATGTGAAGAAAAAAAATCAAATGTTATCCCAACTTTGTCTGTACATCACACAACTGATCAACTTAGACTGAAATGACACCTCGCAATCTTCCAAATTTATCAGTCAAAAAGCTTAGGTAGAACTGGATTTGGGGACACAAAATTAAGTGATCCCATTCACTACTGGAGGAAACTGTAAAAATAATGGAAGTAAATGGAAGTAAAATATTGTTTTGTTGAATTTATTGATTTTATCTGTTTTTAATTTGTCTTCTAGCCACAGGCATGGGAAATCTATGGGACTGTGGGTGAGTCTTGTAAAACTTTACTAATTAAATAGAGTTTAAGTTCATGCATTATTCTGCTGAAATCGTAAAGCCATATTCAAATACTGTTGTTTCTGTGATCTGGTTTTGATGCCATTTGTTTCATAGGATGCGTCAGACCAGTTTACTATGCAATGCTTGCTATAAAGCATTTCAGAATTAGTGGTGTTTTGGGAGAGACAGTTGCATGTGGCTTGTAAAATGAGAAAAAATGTATAGAACAACTATATGAACAGTTTTGATAAACTGTAAAAAAAAAAGTGCATTTTATTCACAAGTCTGGTATTAGGAAAAAAAAATCACATTTCAAGTACTTGCAGGAAAACCTCTTGTGCTTAAGCAGGATATTGCATTGGCTCTATCTAAATAGAAGCATAAAGATTTTAATATTTGATACTTTAGAGTTTTACATTAGTTAAAAGTGCAATTTAATAGGACAGACTAATCACCAGAGGAAGAAAGGGAAGTGACATAAATTTTTCCATGAATGATGTTAAACGGTAAAGATCTTACCACAAGATCAATACTAAATTCAGTGAAGTATGCTGTGGAAAAGTTCTGAATGGACCTGCTGAAACACGGTTAAACGCTAACCTGCGACGCCGATGCGTCGAATTGAAATAGCGTTACGGTTTGTTGTACGCGTGCAAATACGGGCAGGTCCATCGCTTCAGTTTTATCGTGCCTTGACTGTAACAGGAATTCGCATTAAATACAAAAAGTGCGTTGTTAGGGAAGGCAGGTGTTTGGTACTTACAGTCCTTAAAGGCCAGGGCAGGGTCTCGGTGAGGAAGAGCCTGGGCGATGATGTGCTGCAGGGACTCCCAGGTTCTGTCCATCTCGGCGCCGCGGTCCCGCGCAGCGCCCAGCCGCTGCCCTCATGCCGGAGGTGGTCCGCGCCCGCGCCGAGGTTCCGCGCTTCATCGCGGCGCGGGGCGCCGAGGGCTCCCCCCTCCTCTGCCAATCAGGCAGTGCCCAGCGCCCACCCCCGGCCGCGGGTCCCGCGCCTCCGCGGAGGCACCGCGCGGCGCCGGCGCGGCTCCCGCCGCCGCTTCCCGCGGCCAACACGGCCACCTGCAGGCGGGGCGGGGAAGCCGAGCGGGAGCGAGCCGCTCCGCTCCCGCCCCTCTGCCCGCCCCGGCGGGCTCACCGCGGCGTGCTTCTGCTCCCCTCCTGCTGGCCCGCCAGGGCCGGAGCTCTGGCGTTGACGGCAGCCGCCCCGCATCAGGCAGCAAAACCGAACCGCGGGCGATGCATTCGCTTGGACCGATTCTGCCGACCGGGTTCCAGTGCCGCCTATTAAGTGTATTAAAACGCCAGTAAATTAAACTGTTCATATATATGAGCATGGGACCTGTGGGTTGTGCAGGGGTCTGAAGAGGTACTGAAAGCAACGCACTGCCAGAGACGTGCTGGCAAAGGCATGAGGCAGAAATGCAAATACACTTCTGTTTTACAGGTGTCACACCTGCTTTTCTCCTTCAGGCTGAGTGAGGGGCTGTTTGTTACAACAGCCATGAGCTATATAAATTAGAGTCATTTTGCTGCTCTAGAATACCTTTATTTCAGTCCCACTAAAGTCTTCCTGGTTTGGAAAAAAAAAAAATCCAAAGTAAGGATGACTGCACTTCCTCCCCCCCCCCCCCACATTCCCACACAAACTTGTATCTTAGGATGCAGCAGCTGGATGCTGTCAAACAACCCTGTACCTAAATCACTTACTTAAGTTTTAACACGTGCTGTTGCTTATGTATGTTGTTGAGTGTATGTATGTGGTACAAACAATGTTTGTCTGCTCTGTATTCACTTTCAAATCCTGCTTGGCTACAAATCCATGCACGCCAACTATTACCTTGTATGCCTATTAAAATGACACATTTTAAACCAATTTTGCTATAACCTATGCATTCCTTGCTGCTAAATATGTGAATTTGTTAAGACTTGTCAAGAACATCATTATTGTCTTAACCTCTGCATTTCCCTAAGTAAGTTCACTCTAAATAAAGTAAACTTTGTTTCCAATGTGGACATTCAAACAGAGTGAGTACTATGAAGTTCTTTCTATGTGTAAACTTCATTGTGACCTTTGATGACTTTAGATATTTCAGGAATTCTGCTGCTTGGAAAAAACAAAAGGCTTAATAAAGATATATTAAGCTATAACTTTGAGGTTCAGTTCCTCCCTCGCTAACTCCAGTCTCAGAAGAGTCTAGCCTGGCAGAGTAAGTGAAAATGATAACTTAGAGCCATCCATTAGACTACCTCTAAAAGAGCTAATGGGTGCTTTAACAGGACATTTTGAAAATAAACAGTGTAGATTTCCACCATCCCTTCTTTTGTGATGGAGCTGAATCAAGCTGAATAACCTTTGTATATTTTTGGAACCAGTTACCAAGACAGACTTCAGATTGCTCACCAAAAAACCTACTCGCTCAGAAAAGTTCTAAATTAGAAGTGAATAAGTACATGCACATCTCACTCAAAGAATGGTTTTTGAAATCTTGTTAAAGTGTCACTGACTGAGCTGCTTAGCAGGTAAGAACCTAGACATGTAAAAATGCAAAAAATATAACCCCCTCCCCCATGTTTAAAATGGAAACATAGTTAAATTCACTTGGGTTGCTTTTCTTCCCCAGCTAAAATCATTGACTCTAAAACTGTATCAGGAAACAAGCCTACATACCTCTATTTCAATCACCTACAGTTAAGATTTAATTGAACTTCCTTACTTTTGTAAACATGCTTCCATGCAACTCTGATGGTTCAAAGAAGCACACTTATCTGTTGCATCTTGCTTCAGTGACCCACTGTGGTTATATTTAAGACCCTATGTAGCTGCTGGCTGAGACTATGTTTTATACTGTTCCAGCAACAAAGCAAAAATTTAAAACTTCAAAAGCAAGAGCATGCTGCAAGACAGGCTAGAGGCTGTAACTCTTCAATAGGCAGCAACCCAAATGAGGTATCATCAGGCATACCAGGAACATAGGGTGGAGCGGAACAGATACTATCAATCAGACATGAGCATAAAATCAAAGATCAAATTCCAAGTTCCTTATTATCCCAGGCAAATAAAATAGATCTAAGATGTCAAAAAAAAAAAAAAATAAAATAAAATAAAAGGATTTAAACTTCTGTCAAGTTGGTCTTCCTAAGAAGTGTTCCATCTCACAGACTGAGCAGATACACTGGGTGGAAGGTTAAACGAGACCGAAGAAAAAGTTGGAACTGCTGTCTCTTCCTTCAGCCTTTTCAGCGCTCACAAACACTTCTCTCCTTTAAATAAAGGATGTATTTTTTTAAAATACAGACACCATCTTATTTTATTACTTGAAATACCTTGCTTAAAGATGTTTGTGTTTCTTTAAGGTCTTCAAAGGGCACCAGAAAATTACAAGCTGGAAGTCAGAGTAATATATTTGAAAACAGAAGGTCATCATCCTGTTGGTAAGTTATTAGATACAAAGGAACGAACCTTACTTGCAACTGCACAGGCGCATTCAAAAATCTGAGTGCTTGCCAGATCCGTACAAAACTGGTTTTATTACTTGTCCTTCTGGGGCAAGATTTATATGTGAAAGCTTGGAGTGAAGAGAAAATAAATGAGAATTGCTGGGTTCAAAGTATGGGCATTAACATATGGTTTGCTGGTGTTCATACAGGTACAAAAGAGATCTTAGTGTTAACTGTTTCAGTACTAACTGCTATCAGGTTCACATTTCTCTGATCTTTAATTAAACTGAAGAAGTATCTGTTTATAATGTTAGAAGGCAGCATTTTAGATTTCAATTTCATGTCCTTGCAAAAACTGGTTTTAATGTGGAAGGGAAAATTTTAAGAGGAATCTTCTGTACAGCCAAAAATTCTTAACCTTACACTAACATAGAACAACTCATTTTTAACATGATTGGCAATTACTCTAGTTTAGTTAACCTGTCTGATACCACTGATTCAGTTTAAAATCACAGCCAGTGCTTTTATCTTGAAAGATAGAACAGGAAGCAGAATGATGTTTATTAGCTTTGGAAAATAACATTCCATTGTATAAAAGGGCTATTGCTCCAGACTATAATTATTTCAAATGTATGTATTACTAGTCTTCTGAAGTTCTAAAGGAAGCTTTAATAAATTATCCCCAGAAACTAGCTGCATCCAAACTTGACTTAATGTTTTGCATATTTTCTCGACGCTGTTTGGTATAAATATTTGCCTCTCCTTTCTGCAGCCGCCGCCTCAGAGCAGCCTTCTGTTGCTTGGTCAGCTGACGCTTTATCTTCTGTTTCACCAATTCCTACAAGTAAATACATTCAATATCAGTATTTTCTGAAGATCATTTAGTACTAAGACATCCCATAACAATCTTGCACTTCAATACCAACATGCCTTCCACAAGAATGTAAGAGCTGGTAATGTTCTATGCTTGAAGATTTGACAAATGACTTTTAACTTAAACAAACAAACAAACAAACAAAAGCATTTCATGCCCCTGTAGAGTAAAGCAGTTTGGCTTGTGTCTGTTTTTCTGGCACCCTGATTTTTATTTAAAGCCTGGGTTACTGTGCTCCAAGTACACCTCTTCACCACCAGTGTGGCTAGCAAAGAGGGGCGGTCAGGAACCCTTTGGAATTCTCACTTCCCGTCTTCCCCTGCTGGGAGGCAAGATGCCTTTCCAGCTGAGAGGGCTGCTCCTGTTCAGATTCACAAGCTCAGGACTGTCCCTTGCCTCTACAGCAACAACACTGAAACAGCAGCAGCAGCGACTGCCATTTCCCTAGAATGGCAGTGGTTTTACAGAAATTTCATTTGTTATTTGTACTTATGTTTTCTTTCTCAGTTCTGCTCCCCCTTATAATAACAAACAGTTGTATCTGATGTGTCCTTCTTTTGTTAGGTACTTAGCATTTCTCCCTTGGCTTTTTTAATAAAAATTGTAGATTCTCTAAATATTCCAGAAGAAAAATTCATCAGAATTAAAACTTTCACTGATGCCATCTTTTGTCAGTTAGGCAGCTGTCATTCTGCACTTTTTACAGGCAGAACCCTGAAGGAAGGCTTCTTTACTTCTCTTCCCTGTGGTCAAGGACAGCAAAAGACTTTCTCTCATAAATTTTTGTTAAAACTAGCAAGAAACTGCAACACAGATGTCAAAAATCTCTCATAGGTATGTAATCAAAATTGAAATTCACAAACCTTTACTGCTCAACTACACTATAGAAGTCTCACTAGTCTTTTTATCATGGTCATTTTAAGCCTAAGCAACTATTTAAATGCTTCAGAGAAAACTGATTTGCAGTTTTATTATTTAACTGTTTTGACAGTTCACATAATTTTCTCTAATTAATTAAATTAGAATTGTCCTTACAAAGATTTGTACAAGCACAAGATAACTGTTTTCATCTAGAATAGCTGATTTTCCATAATTCATGACATTCTCTTTTCAGGATAGTCTAAGTTATGAATGTGTCTACTGCTCTTGTTTTATATATGCCTATAAGAATTGTCTACATGTTTAATTTGAAAATATCTTTATGCTGTTTGTTTTTTAATGTTTTTGTCCACTGAACAGAAAGCAAGCTGGATAAACAAAAGAAATGCTAGCAGCAATAACAGACATTGGCTCTCAGCAGCTCAGTGAGTCTTAATCCAGTGCCATTCTCTTGTGTTTTTACTTTTATAATAATTTTCAAATGTTACAGTTAGCTCACTATACATACCCTTTCTTTAGCTCTAACACTCAGAAGTTCAAATAAGATTCCACAATGGGCAGAAAACTTATTTTACTTAGCATAAGAGCATGTATGTATGTATGTGGTCAGTTACTGAGGAAGTGGTATGCAAGATAGTACAGTGTTAAAAATCGTTTATGTGGCCAATCTCTAGAAAGCTTCTCCTGCTATTGTGTTTCTTTCTTTTGGAACAGAATACTAGCTAGGTACTTGCCATCTGAGTACTTCTAATGTGTTTTATGTGTCTGCCTACAGAACAAACATCCCCCTAAGAACTCACAAACCTTTCATAGCTACATAATGACACTGCTGCCACCAAGTGGTATTGGAGCATAATTTCAAGCCATTTTCTCTATAAGACTTAGTAGCAACAATTTTTTTTTTTTTTTTTTTAAAAAAGAACTCCTGCAGACTTAAATTAATGAACTGGGGACAAAAGAAAAAAACATAGATAAAAAATAGACGTCAAGCACTAGAAGCTAGAGAGTGTCGGGCAGGTCATCCTGGCTCTCGTTTCCTTCATTGCACAGTTCTAATCTAAGCCCCTGTCTCCTTAGGGGGAGACAAGGCCATCCCCCTAGAATAAGAACTGTGATGACTAACACTGGCATCTGTTTCCTTCCCACATGAAGTCCTAGAAAAATCTGTTAGTCACTTTCTAAATAAAATAAACTTTCTAATAAACTTTCTAACTTTATTGCCATATCTTTAACATACTTATCTTAGAAGAAAGAAAAAAAAAAAAAGTAAAGCAGCCAAGCATTTTATGAATAATACAGGCACTTAGAGGCCCCTTGTCTAAAACAAGGCTTCTTCATAAAATAAAACACATCACTTAATAGGATGTGGTAAAGCCTTTTTTAGAAGCCTACTGAAGTGGTAAGTAGCAGACCCTGGATTTAAGAGACTGCTTGCATATGAGAATCATCAAATCTAACTAACTAATCACTCTTGCCAGTACTGGGGTTTTCAGACACAATAGTCACAGGATGCATTCTCTTACTGAGCAGTAGAAATGCTTTGGAAAGACAATCTGCACACTTTGACTTTTGTTCCATGCCATGAAAGAGTGAAAACTACACTAACAAGTTCCTCAAAGCAGATTCTTCAGACCTGCTGTTCCTAACTGTTAATGAAACTGAATCAACACATCTACAGTGGCAAGTATCTAGTCTGACCCACAAGAAAAATTACCTCATGGATCAACTGTGTCAGCTGATAAGACTGCAGTTTCTTCCTGTTTTATATGGGCAATATAATTTAGCTAGAAAGAATCTTCTTCCTTTTAAAATTAAATTGCACTTTTGAAATGTGATAAAGGAAAACATATTGACTATATAGACTAGGGTTGAAAAAAAGACATTACATTCAGCTGCAAAATGTTCTCATTTACATGTCAAATTCACATTGCCAAATCCCACCTATTCAAATGAGTTTGTATGAATGTTTCAGAGAAGAGGGCGAAGAAATTTGTAACACAGGAAGTAGAAATGGCCAAGCTAAATTTTGACTTAAGCATTCATTTTAAAAAATGCAAAAATATTAATTATAGCTAACAAGAGAAGTATCTGAACCGATTATATTTAAATTAGTGTACTACCATCTGTACACTTGTTACTGCCTACAGAAGAGAGCTGCTAGTGCTGGTGTAGAGCTTTGGTGAAAAGCAGAGCAAAGAGCAACCCATACTGGGAAGTGCTGGAAATTGTTTACTTCTAAAAAATTACAAAAATATTAGCCTTATTTTTCTGTGGGTATGGAACTGCAAACCACAGAGGTACATCATAATGACCATTCAATTCAAAATAATGCTAGAGAACATTTTTATAAATGTTTACTATCTGCTATGTGCAATGGAAGATAGTCTGAGAGTAAACCAGAAAATAATAGTAGCAATTATTACCGGTGGAATGGTTGAACAGCTCCCAACACTACTGACTGAAGTGATACTTTTAGTCCTGGTTCTGTGCTCATTGACATGAGCCATATTCTCTTCATTTCTAAAATACATAAATAGATATTTTATTCCATGCAACAAAATAAACATTTTTTGCTATTTACGGCCATTGTTTTCTAATCATAGATTTTTGAAATCTCTGAAAATTCTCAACACAACATCTGAGTACTACAGAGAATTTACAGTTGAAATCTTAACTCTTCAAAACATGCATTTTATGTCACATACATAATAAATTCACTAAAAGAGACTTCAGAAAGCGATAAATAGTATTTTGGATTCTGCATATTGCCTAGACAAGTCACTTCCCTAAAACACCAAAGGGATGAGAAGAAGAGAAGTGCAAGAACTTCCATGCGTATTCAGATACATGAGGAGCTGGCAAACTCAGAATTATAGTTTTATGTGTAAGATAGCAAACCTGAAAGTAAGCAGGAATTTCTAAACAGGTCAGGAAAGGAATTAAAAGCCAGAACAACAGACTGGAAAATATAGTTGAATAATATATTCCAAGGAACGTGTTCTGGCTAACTTAGCTAAGCAAGGGGAGCAAAGAATTGGCTTTAATAAAGAGCATTCTAATTATAAATCTAATCATAAGAGCTATTCAGAAGAAGCACTTTAACATCAAGAGCTCTTTCACTATCGTTATTAAGTAAAATAAAGCAAAAAAAAAAAAAGATGGAAGAAAAAAAAGTCTATCACAGAAAATGAATGAATCTATGTATTAATTCCAAAACTAGTTCTTTCACTGGATACTATACTGACAAACAACTGATTGGTCACATATATAGTACCAATCAACAGGTTACCTAGCATGAGATCAACAGGAAAGATATTCACTCTAACATTAAAAAAATAAACTGAAATTTTAGTCTTCAGTTTAAACATGGGTGGCTGAAGAACAGTCCTTGCTGAACTACTTTGAGGATGCCCATTTACTGGGGGGGGGGGGGGGGGGGGGGGGGGTGGACACGACTCCTAGACAATCAACGTGAATCTTTACCTGTAGGGTCTGAATTGCTTGTTTAATGTCGACAAGTCAACCAGATCAGGGCATTCATCTTCACCATCTCTGTCACCATGGCCTTCTCCTTGACCTGTCTGATTTTCAGCTTCAGCAGTGTTTTCAGTTATCCTTTTGTCCTCAGAAAAAGCAATTACAGAACTCTCTGCATCATCACTGGTGTTCCACGGGGTAGTTTGCCCTTCAACTCCTTCTAAGGCAGAATTCAACTCTGACATACTCAGCCTCTGTGCATTTTCACTACTTTCAGTCTCATCGGCCTCTTCATTGCAATTCGTCAAGCCTTTAGAGGATCTGCTCTCAGAGAAATCATCCACTTCTTGTATGAAGTCTCCATTGTTCTCTTTATCTGTGCTGAGGAAGTCGAATTTACCTTCAGGATCTTCTACAAATTCTGATGGCTCTATTCTATGATCATCCTCATCAGGACCTGCTGGGTAAAGCAGTTCATCATCTTCCTGCATTTCTTTTGTATAGCCACTGGCAGCAATCTCTATGTCAAGAGAATACTCTCTCCTGAGAAAGCAGTACAAATAAGTTTATTTTAATACATGAAATCATTGTGCTAGTAACATGCCTTATTTTGGATTAAGAATACTATCAAGTTGCACTGTAACTATTCAGATGCTATCTACAGAGTATACTCTGTAACATATGGCACACAGTATGATAATGCTGAGCTTTGGGTGAATTAGTTAACTGACCATAGCCTGATAGTAACAAACTTCTCCTACAGAAGATGATTCCATCTCCACAACCAGCATTTTAGAATAAGCTATTTGATTTTAGTAGGGATATAATCTGATTTAAAGATCTAGTAATGTTTATGCACACAGAACAATAAAGGGTACACTGACATTTGCACAGATTGATGCAAGTGTGGTTCCCTTTTGAAAAGGGGCTCAATATGAAATAAAATCCTTTTCATTGCAACAACTTCATTCTTAAAATGTGTGCAAAGTGACTTTTCAAAAGGGACAAAAACATCAAAAAAATCTGAAAATATTAGTCACCATATTTACTGGCATTTTAAAAATAAATTTAAAATTGGGAACATAAATTAATCCTCCATATATCAGACGTGTCAAATAGGCTTTAAGCAGAGAGAGAACCTGATTCTGCATCACTGTAACATTTCCTAGATATCTCTTGTTTGTATCAAGACTTTGGATCTTCCCCTTCTCAGTGCCAGTAGGCACTGCGAAATAGGCAGCAGATTTTAAAGTGCACTTCAGCTTTTAGAAATCACTTACAGCAGCTTTAGCTGAAGAAAACAGATCCTTCTTACAGCAGGAATGACAAAAATATAATTTTAAATTGCATAATTGCACCTATTTTTTCATCTCTCTCATAAATATCCATTATTCTCTTAGCACCAGAAAAAGAAGACATAAATAGAAGAACTCAGATTCATGTGGCATTTTATACCTGATATCCTGGAACGTTGGAAAGAGTTCACTCTCATAGCTGAAACGTTTCTTAAAGAACTCTTTAATACATTTAACGTCTCTATCAAAATACCTGAAAAAATACAGAATTGTAGAAACATAACATCAAGGTAATGAAACTTACTGCACTGGTCAACTTTTACCCTGAACGTCTTGTAATATAAACTTTATTTAAAAATTAATGTTTTACTGGTGATCTCATAAGAAAAAGCTAGGGAGACAAACTGCTTACATGCAGTTTATTTCTAAGCTTTTCTTTATTGAAAGACATCATTCTGTTCAAGAACCAGTGAACTAATTGCATGTTTATCCTGAAGAGAATTTCTCTCCATTCATTCAAACTAAATTTGTCATGTTGTGCCATGTGACAACAATAGTAGAAACAATTAGAAACAATTAGAAACAGGCTTAAGAAAATGAGGAGTCACAGCTGACCATTTGCCGTTATCATCATTTGCTAGATTTACTTTGAAAATACCTTTAAGTTTCCACCTACCATTCAGCATTTGGATGTGATGTTGATACCATCTGAGGGAAATCAATCATAGTTACACGGTCGTCATCATCTAATATGAGATTAAACTCATTGAAATCACCATGAATCAAACCGTGATTGGCAAGTTTTACAATTAGATCCATCAATTCACTGTAGACCAAGGCAGGATCTTCCATTTGGCGCACCTGACATCTGCAAAGTTAAATAAAATATTCTGAACTTTCAAGGACTTAAATTATATGAAATATGTACAAGGTAGATGAAATATATCTTACAGGATCACAGGGTAGTTCAGGCTGGAAGAGATCTCATGAGATCTCTAGTCCAACCTCCTGCTCTCAGTAGCAGCGATAACTAGGTCTTTCTGTAGTCAGATCAATAGGCTCCATTACATTTGCTTTCATAAAATGTATTTTATAGAGTAACTCAGGGGAAAACAAAAACAAACAAACAAAACTCCTCCCTGAACCTATACTAGTGAAAGCAAAGCAGCTTAACAGGGCAAAATACAGATCATCTTCTCTTTACAAGCAGACAAAGAAAGAAGGCAGTTGTTTTGTTACACTAACCACTGTCAAGAAGAGGTCAGCATTTACAGTTACTTCATGAGATATTTTGGTCTGAGTGCAGCAGTACAGTGTTATGAGAATGAATCATTTTCATATAACACAAACAAAGTACAGTGGAAGTCTAGCAGCTTTGTATAAGGCTGCTGTCAAAAATTTTCATGTGAATACTAAAATTAATTGGAAGTAGAAGTTATGTTAACTGGCCCCTTGCAAGATCTTGGCATATTTGAAATATCTCATCCACTACAGCCTTTCCTTCAGGTCAGAACTGCAGAACAGTGACATTAGTAAACTCTCACTGCTGATGCCCATATGGAAGGGCTTCATCTACAGCAAAGATACACATAGGTTATTTTGGACTAGACTGAGTATTAAACAGACCTTATGCATTCAGCTGTGCAAACAGATCAAGCTACCTCTTCACATACAAACTTCAATGATATTTACTGTTTCTAGATGTTAAGCAACTCAGTGAAACATTCTCTGAAGCAACAACAAAGCTAATTATACCTGATATTCTAGGTGTATAAAGCAAAGAAACTCATTCTTTTTAAAAAAGTTGTAAGATGGTGAGTTGTAATTTTAGCTGAATTACCACTGCAAGGATCATAAACTGAAGCCAAAGAAAGATCTCAACATGAAAGGCATACAGGATACACAATTTCTATGTAGAAAACAGTTCTAATAGTAACCTATGCCTCACTGTTCTTTTGATGTATTCCATAATTAAAATATCAGCCTAATTCAGCAATTTCTTTGGACAAAAGAAATACCAGCGTCTTTGAATAAAGAGATAACAAAGAAGACCATAACTAGACAGAACTATAGCCCATGTAGGCTAGGAAGCACGAGTAAGTCACAATTGACACATATGCCAAGGAAAAACGCAAACCCTGTTGCCTTATTAAACCTAACATTGTCAGGATTTCTATTACACAGAGAATTCAAGCTTCAGTACTTACAAGGGATAACCATTAATAAGTTCCATAACTACTGCATGCCTGTTGTAGTCCACAGGTTTTGGAACAGGAAACTTTCTGTCATGCAAAGCCTGGAAAGAGACAACAACAATATGCTGAAAAATTAAAGTAAATGGTTAAGAAAACATTATGTATATTAACAAACTCCCATCTACGCTAAGCAATAAATACTACTGTGGAAGTAGCACAATAGAGATTTATGCAATGGTAACTAGAAGCATCAAAGTACATGCTCAAGTAGGAAGGCAGCATGACATCCCTCTGAATTTTCACCGTAAAAACAAATTACATTCGTAAGTTCAGACACTAAACATACTTCTATCTTGTCCACAGTTTAATTATCTTGCATCTGGAAGAAAAGAAAATAGAATAGAAAAAAGACAGAATCAAATCTAGTGCGTTAGTCCAAGTAATCAACAGGAGCAAACTAGGAATAGTGCAGCAGGCACTAGAAAATGATTCCACATTTTAAGTTGTTGACTATTCATTTCTGTCTGGTTCGTTAACTCAGTAAACACACAAAGTTTCCATAAGGCAGAAGTTCATTTCTTAAATATTAGCAGCCAGCATTGCTCCACACTGCAAATGGAAGTGATAATATTTTGAAGCACTCCTATTAGCCTTCTCTGATGCAAACTTTGTTTTTCACTTGATCCAACACTCAACTTCTTTATTGGTTTGTTCTCTTCTTCAACTCAAGTGACTGAGTACTCCTAACAGATATGAACAGGAACCTCAATAAGTAAATAAGTCATCAAGAAAATGATTTAACTGAATTCCAACTATCATTAAAATTCTTAACTTAAATTGCTGAGTATAGAAAACAGAAGCAGAGAATTATGTGAATGGGATCCTGTGAACAGGTTGCCAAGAAAGTTTGTAGAACCTCCATCCTAAAAATATTTTCAAAACTCAACGTGATGAGGCCCTGAGTGACCTGATCTAACCTTTAAGCTGGCTCTGCTTTGGGCAGAAAACTGGACTACATGACATCCAGAAATCCCTTCCAACCTAAATTATAGAGTATCTTTTATGCCTAACAAGCAAGAATCACTAGTACATGTTATTTGTGTTCCGAATTAGATCTATGTCTAGTCTGGAATTTGTTTTGACACTTTCCTGACTACAGCCCTAAGAATACTCCACAATTATGTTAACAGAAAGAATCCAAATTAAATGACAAGACTAAAAACGCAGTGAAGATGGTAAGGCATAACTCAGCATTTCACAGGTTTTCCTCGGGACGTGAGCTCATGTACCAACAAAATGATATTGGAATGTTTTTCTTGGCTTTTCCAAAGAAGTTAAGTGCAACAACAGTATGTTTAATCGCTGCCTTATTAAGATAAAGGTGGTTGGAGAGTTGTGTATATGTCATTTGTCCACAAATAACACTATCTGAACTTCTCACATGAAATCTGTTTCCATGTCATATGGCTTTCACGGCATGGCTTCATTTTGCCGCTGGAAAGTATACAGCAGGTATACCACAGAAATTACCTGAAATGTGTACTTCAAGTCCAGTAGAGAAAACATGTAAATCTTACTAGTATTACAAGTATGAATGGATTGAAACAAAAATCTAAAGAGTATCTTCCAGTCTATTACACCATTGTTAATTTAACGTGAACAACCACCTACCTTCATATAGGCAAACTCCTTCATTGCTGCTAGCCGGGATAAATACAGCCATGACATTTTATGCCTGTGCTTGTGGTAGTCACGTTTATTTTTAAGGCTGCGAAAGGAAGTTCTTCCAAGCCTGTGCAATTTCAATGCAAATTGCTGCTCCTCTTCATTTGCAACAATATAAATATCTAGAAGACAAAAGAAATACTGGCACACATCTAAAATAAATAAACGGCATCTAACAGGCTAGTATCTGATGAGAAAGTGCTGCAAGTAACTTGTTGCTTCACTTCTTACAACTGCTACTTCCAGCATGGTGAGACCACCTACACTTACTCTGAGTTACTAAACACAACTATATTTATATATTGTACACTAGAGATCTGAACACAAAAAGAAATTATTGTCAAAGAGATTATGGTGCACCATTAAAACAAACTTTGATGTGATCCAAAACATAATTTGGAGTGGGAGATTAGGGAGGAAAAAAAAAGAAAAAGAAAAGAAGGAGGAACAGAGACAATTCAGAGTGCCTGACTCAAGGTACCTATATTTAGGCTAATCTCTCCAGTCTACCTATATACCAAAGAAGAAATATAGATTGCTCTGAAAGCAGAAGCCAAACTTCTTAATCATACTCTGGGGGACTCTTTCTTTCTGTTAACTGGATAGAGAACCAAACAAACCAGCCTCTTAGTTTAGAGTTAATAATAGCCTATGTTTCATTTCTACCATTTGTCCTCAATAATGGTCTTTCTCATTCTTCAAGGAGTTTCATGCTGTGCCAGACTAAAATCTGCATGAACTTAAGAACAACCAAGACAGTACTCCAATAGTTCTAGCACTATTCTGACTTCCTATCTCAGAAAAGCTAAAGTTATCTTTCTGTAAAACGGTTCAAAATTTTTCACCAAGTATGAGACAAAAGCCACCTGCCTGAAAGTTTCAAGTGACTGTCCAAAAATTAGACAGAACAACCAAAGTGAAAGTCATCTTCTCAAAAAACAAAAACAAAACAATTAAATGCAGCCAGCAGCCTCACAGAGCATTTCTAATAGTGACCCATAAATCTTAAATGTTTGGCAGGTCAACTGACATGTTTATCTAGAGAAAATGTTACTCATTTTTTAGCAAAACACTTGCAGCAATACCTCTTTCTTTGCTTAAAAATTACCAAAAACATTTTTCAAATTACCTGATTCTTTACCAACACCCATCTGGTTTCCAACAGAATTGATGACTTGCCGGGAAGACAGAGTTTTCAAAGCAAGGTAATCATATCCTGCATTAGTTAACCGGTAGCCCTGGACAGCTAAATGAGAATAAATTGCAGAATGTTTTATTCCTTATTATGTATACATTACCAGTAAAAAAAAAATCTCATTTTAGTTTATTTCTTATTTCAGCTTATGGTAGGCAAAAACCTGTTCTCTCCCTGTTGCCTATTATCAGCCCAATTTGACAGATGATAAAGATGTTTAAGTACCTACAAGTTTTACGAAAACTAACAGCTCAGTAAAAGACAGATAGGCTTGTTAGCCTCTCAATAATGGAGGCAATGGGAGCAGTTTAAATAACATAGGAAAGCTCGAAGAGTATTTTGGAGAGTAGGAGACAGACAGGATTTGGGATTTTTTTGAAGATCTAGAGGGATCCTCACCCTTAAACCTCTGAAGAACTGAGACAGGAAGGCAATTTCATGCAGACTGCCACAGCATGTTTGCGGAGCCCCATGCAACTACAAGGCTGAAGGAAAGGACCTGCACAACTACTACTTGTCACATGACAGGGAATAATAATTAAAAAAAAATTAGTAACTTTCTGATGGGATGAAGGGTACCAGACTCTTCTGTAGTCTGCTCCAGCTTGTGTATTATGATAGTAATGGTAACCCATTTGGGCTGATACCTATATGCCTTTGAATGCTGCCCTAACTGGTGATTCTTTTATTTTTGCTGAATTTTGTGACTAAGCAGGGGAACGTTAGCTATGTTCCTCTATTCCGGCTCTCACCTCTATTGGCACGAGCAGCTCAGCAGAGAGCTGCAACGCTTGGGGCTGCACATATCCAGGCTCGCAGGCTGGGCACGAGAGGGCCGGGCCAGCAAGTGCCCTGGGTGCCCGCCCACACAGGCGAGGTCCAGCACGTCCGCATGAACCACTGCGAGGCATCTGTCCGAGAGAGGGAGGCCCAATATAAAATTCAAACTCACTTTTAGTTCGTTCATAAGCCAGGAGTTTGTGCTTCGACAGCTCTCTCAAAATTTTGTTGCAACCCCCATGTTTAAGGCTGGCGATGGAAGCGATTAAGCTAGCAGGGACAATTTCATGGTTCTTCATGCCCATTTCCACCTAAAATAGCAAAGGGGAAAGAAATCTGTCGGTCCTCCAGTCTGGCAGTGAAACAGCGTCAGACCCACCAGGAGACGCGACCACCTCGCGGCAGCGACGCCCGCCCGCCCGCCCGCCCGCCGCGGGCCCGGCCTCCCATCCGCGCACGGGTCCTGCCCGACTCTGCTTAGCTAAGCGGCCCGGCGGGCCCCCCTCGTCGCCCCACGCCGAGCTGCCCGGCTCACCGCGGTCAGGACCCTGAAGTGCTCCCGGGAGAGGTACCGCAGCATCACCACGTTCAGCTTCCCCATGGCCGCCGCGACCCACGCAGCGCCGCGACCCACGCAGCGCACCGCCCCGGCCGCGCGGCGCCTGCGCACGCGCCATGGGCCCGCGGCGGCGCCTGCGCAGAGCTGCCAGCGCCGGCCGCGGCCGCCACGCCCAGCCCCTTACCGGGCGCGGTCGCTGCGCGGCACAGGTCCTGGCAGCTGCGTACACACCCGCGTCCTCGGCCCGGCCTGCCTGTGCCTCACTGGTCACTTAGTCATTACCGGATCAGCAGTGGCCCAGAACAAGCCCTGGCTGGGAGGCTTGGCCGGAGTCCGCTCCCTGCGGCGAAGGAGTGCGTTGGGTCGCCGGTAGTACATCTGCCAGGACCGACTACCCACAAGAGACGCCCCTCCTAAGGCACGAGGCAAAGTAACGGTCGTAACGGCTGGTTTGGCAGGTGTCGCGCGTTGTTGGCGGGTACGAGCCGCCCCCGCCGTCTCGCACTGCTGCCGCAAAGCTCCCCGCCCGCCCCTGCTGCAGCTGCGCCCAGCGCGCCTGGGAGGGCGGGAGGCTCTTACTGCGGCCGTGCCTGGGAGCCGGCGGGGCGGGAGCGGAGCGGAGCCGCCCGCGGGGCGCCGGATGCTGCGGCCCTTGCGGTACGGGATACACGAGTGGTGGCGTGCAGTGTATTCTGTGAAACGTCTTGATTGCTTTGTTGCTCTAAAGCGTTTTTGAAATCTGCTTCGTATAGTAGTCCTGCATTACAGTTTCAGTGTGTGACCTAGAAGGAAACCTTTCAAGTATGATTTGGTACATAACATACATACATTTATATGTGTGTGTGTGCGTGCTAGTTACATGTTGCACCAAGATACCCAAGATAGTAAAATACTTACAAAACAGTCTGAATCACTGTTAACCCAGTTGTAAAAAGAAAAAAAAAAATGTTTCCTGGAAAAACTGAGGACGTGGATCCTCTCCAGTCTGGATGCTCTAGGCCGGAGTCCTTGGTTTTGACCTGGGCAGTGTGATCAGGTCTAGCTCCTGGTAGCTTCCAGCAGGTCCAGACCTGCTTCTAGTTTTTGCCTCTAGCTCCCGAGGCCTGGCAGTGCCTAGGTCTGCCCTCATTGCAAAGGGTCCCCGGGGCCTTTGCCCTGTCCCTCTGCGTGGCTCGGGGCGGGGGGAGGGGTGTGCTGCCTGGTGGTGGCGAGGAGTCCTGTGCGCCTTTGCTTGCCCATCGGGGAGAAGGGTGAGTACCGCCCCGCGTCCTCTGCAGGCCTTACTTGTGATTATCAGGCTTTGTGGGATCCCTGTGACTTCTGGTAGCGCCGGGCAACTTCAGTAGAAAATGCAGTGCGTGTTTTCAAATAATGCTAAGAAGCCATGGGGAAGTATTACAAGGAACACTACCTTTGCCATCACTTAGAACATCTAAATCCACTTTAGATAACATTATAAATTATGTATAATGTAATTACTGTAAACTGTAGTAGTGAGTGTCAGCACATAAAATCTGTGACAATGTAGGAAGTGCTTCTTTGAAGTGCATCAGTTTTGATCAAAAAATGGATATTCCTTGGATAATTTTTTCCCCCCTTTTCCCTCAGAACCTTAGAGAGAGGTGGTTTAAACTAATGTTTACCAATGGAGACATTTTCTACTGCTTTGTTAGTAACAGTTCCGCATTGTATGCTAACTTGCAGGGGCGAGAGCTTAACAAATCTTGCTATCCTGTAACAATAATGATGTACTGGACATCCTTCCCTCAATTATTTTGTAAAATGACATTGTGAAACTTTTTCTTCTGTATTTTTCTGATTCTTTAGGTCTTTAAATGGTGAGAGGGGACTCTTTCAGTTAACTTAAGCCAATAAAACCTTGACTTACTCTTTTTTATCCCCCTCTTAAGAACTTTCTTAAATGATTTCACTTTTCAGTGTTCTTAAATGTTTCACTTTTTCATGCAAGGTAATGTATGCATGCTGTTCACTAGCTGGTGATACAGTCCTCTTAGCTCTAAGGAATGGGATATTAATGGCTCATATTAATGAGCTCCAAGGAATGGCATATTTTGTGTTTAAATTCTGTAGAGCAGTAGTATACAAGTTGAATGAATAGGCAGGTTTGCCTCAGTCCATGGGTTTGCATCTTTTTCCAAACTCCTTGTCTCTATTCTCTTTATTGAAAGCAGAGCCTCGTGACCCTAACATTCTACTATAATATCCTCATCCGTCCGCAGGCCCTCATTCCGTATCCATTCCTCTGCTTCACTAGTGCTATTTTTATTTTTCAAATCATGGTATTTTACTATGGAACAAGCAGTCATACTGGTCAGTTGTAGATTTCAGGTACCTCTGAAGGAGAGGGTCACTGTCTAATTAATTAGAACTGAACCAGTTACTCTGCAGTACCTGACTGACAGTGAATAATTATAGTTTACTAGCTTTTGTTCAGTATGTGTATTGAAACACACAAATTTGTCCAGGATAGTTCTATTTAATTAATTCTACATGTTTTTCTCAAAGTCTTCCACTACCATGCCCCCACTGTTTCTGCATTTTTGCTTTCTCCTTTTCATTATTCCACTCTTGCTTGCAGGTGTTGGCCAGCGTGCAGATGGGCAGAGCTGTTAGCTACAAGGTGATTAGTGCCTCACACTGCTCAGGTAACTGGGACTTGGTGGTAAAATCATATGCCATGTGGTTTGGTGGCTGCAGACTACAGACTGCTGCTTGGGGAGGTGAGGGCTGCTGTAGATAGGAGCAGGCAGAGTTCAAGATTTTTTGTTGTTTCTGCAACGTATTGTGGCAGAAATACTCTGTTTGTCTAATATCTTAACAGATTCTTTGTGCAGAGTTAAAGCTTAAATCCGTAGTTTATCTTACTTCTTTTATATCTTTTTGTTGCTCTCATGTGGCATGAAGAGGAAGTGCATTTATTGGTTTGTTCTCTGGCATCTCTTGAGCAAAGTTTTGCAGGTAGCCTTGAAGATGGGATATATAGAATGTAAAGTCCTTCCACTAGAAACACTGGGAATGTGCGACTGTGAGGTAGGTTTCCAAATGAAATCTCTCAAGGAGAAAAAGAGGGCATTAATTCATTGTACCATTAGTTAATTAGAAGACTTGCAGTTTGAATAATACTCCTATAATAAGACTACCCAGAACTTCATGTTCCTGGCTCTTGACAAGGAATGTTAACTTTAACATTTTTCTCCAGTCTGGAGAATATTTAAGAGCCTACATTTTTAAAACATTTTCTGGTATGAGCTACTGCTACTGTGCTTAGGATTCTAGCTGCAGCAATCTTGTAAAATATTCTTAATATAACAACACTTCTTTACAGCACAAAAACATTCTGGACTTACAAGGAGGCACCTTGAAGGTTGAACTCATAAACTGAGATGTTAAACTTACAGTACAAACAGTTTAAAAAAGGAATCTTTCTTGAAAATTCTACGTGAGCTTAAAGTCATGAGTTTAACCATGAAAAAAGAATGTTCTCTAGAAGTCTGCGTTGATGTAACAGAATTAATGAGAACTGTAAAAGCATGGCTATTTTTGACTGGTTAGTTTACATCTCAGGGGATGCTGACTTTATTATGAAAAATATGCATTGCAGCACTGCATTTTTTTTATATTTCTGAATATTGTAGCTTTGACCCACTGTGTGTATATAAATAGATACAGAAGATAAGTGTCGGGACAGAAAGGGCCCGGTGTTTGTAAAACTTTTCTAATGAATAGTGGAATCTATGCCAAGTATACAAATCCTGCACATTCCTTTCTGAAGGTAGATTTATAAATCCCCAAAAGCTCTTGTTGAAAGTAAGATTTGAACAGTGCAGTTCATATACTAGGCTCATTCATAGCAGTGTTAAGAAACTGCTGTTCTCAAGATACATATGAATACTTATGATTTTATTGCTGCAGGTGTCCCTTTTCAAATGAAAATTAGTAATAACTCTTAAGGGAATAGACTTTGGTAGTGTTACAGTTCCTAGTTTAGTTAACTGCTAACGCATCTGAATTACTAAAAAGAAAAAAGTGATTACTGTATGTATAATGAGTCCACAGTGATGCCTATATGTCACCTGCATGTTTATACCTGGAATTTCAGATCAGCAGTTGGCATTTGTCAAGGTAGTACTTGGTAACTTCATGAACCTTAGTTGGTGGTCACACAGTTCACTTTGCATCAGAGTTGTAGCTCATCCAGTATGTGTGAGGTCTAGCTGGGATGCATTCCCTTATTGTGGCTGAAAATACCCTCCTGAAAGGCTTTTAAAGCAGAGTAGTGTATGTTTTCAGGGTAGATAATATGGGAACTTTTCAATTCTAATTAAATGATGTAAAAGCTTTAACACTGTTAAATCTTTCCCAAAATACCTATTTAGCCAACTATTCATACTCTTTATTGTTAAAAACTGTAGGGCTCACAAAGCACACCATTATTTTAATGCTCATGGCAAGTAGTGTGTGAAGCTTAGTGCTCATGAAGTGTGTTAGCAAGGATTTCTTTCCACATGAGTGCAAGCTTCGCTGCTCTGCCTCATCAGGATGACATTGCTCTGAATAAGCTTAGAAGCTGAAAGGTTGGCTCATTTTCTGAGCTAGTTAAGTTTCTGGTGTTTGTTGAGAGACTTCCAACAGAAGTCTTAAAAATAATAGTACATTTTGAAGTGTTAAAATGCAGTCTAGCTTTTACAGATACAGGCTTTTTGTGGAACTTACTGCTTCTTAAATAGTGCTTAATTCAGATTTGTGGTGGTCAGACCTTGGTATAAATTGATGCCACCCAGTAAAATTGTATGTACGTCATAGTCGAAGTAGTTTGCTTTTTCCAGTTTTTCTGTAAACAGAAAATGATATAATCATCTGGAGGCTGGTTTACTTCTTTAGAAGGATACTCACTTTTCTTTATAGCTCTGTCACTGGAATCACTGCTTAGCTATTCAAAAAGGAGGGAAGGACTGTGAGTTCTGTCTTGGACTGAGTTGCTGTCCTGCAGTGGATGGGTGCACAGAGGAAGTTAGCGTAACGGACTCCCTTGTTGAGACCTCTGATCTCTCGGGGGAGAGATTGGAATAAGCCTCAATACTACATCAGTTCTTGATTAAGGTGAGGGGAATTAATAAATTGCACGGAGAATTTCAAACTAGTATGTTTTTGTTCAGTTTCCATGGTTTGGAATAAAGCCAAGGAAAAGGGAACAGAGCTCTGTCCTGGGCATAGGCAGTTGGCAGGCTGTAGTGGAGTGAGAACTCTGCAAACCTGATCGTGAAACCTCATATTAGGAGCTGTGGTTCTCTGGTTTGCAGGTTCCCTGCCAGCCCACCTACCGGGTCGTTAGAGGTCTGTAAGGTTCAAAATGAGTGCCCATCTGCCCCTGAAGCAGGCTGCCAGATAGCATGTGCATAATGAAGGCAGCTAGCAGTGTATCTCTGAAGCAGTAAGGATTTAGTTGACAGAAGCTTGTTTCATCTATTATTTGAGCTATTTTCTACTGACCTCACATCACTTACCTGGACTGTGAGCCTGGACAGATCTTTTCTTGAATACTTTTTGTCATCAGAGAATAACAGTCAATTTGTGCTGTCATACTTGTCCTGCATCATCTCAAGTCAAAAGCAGGGATTGAACTGGAAAACTAAAATACAATATTTTAGTTTTCCAGTTTAATCTCTGCTTTTTCTTTTCTTTTTTTTTTTTTCTGATGCCATTTCGTTAGTATATGTAGAAGATGATCCATAAGTATGTTGTCTTCGGTGCTTGGGCTGCATGTACAAACTCCAGCCTCAATGCCATAGAACGAGTACTGGAAAAAATGCACTTTATTCTATATTAAGACAATAATAAGTAGACTTTAAATACATCAGAATGCTTTAATATTATCAAAAGTGCTAGACTGCAAAAGCTGCTATGAATTTATCTCTTTCCGGTGCTTTTTTATTAGAGATCCTTTGAGAGACAGGTGTACCCTCCGGGCTTCCTTTGCTTCAGTTCAATCTTATCATACTTTGAAGAAGACATTGCTTCTTCAGAGGCCTATGATAATGCTAAACTGTCAGAAAGTAGACAGACAAACAAAAGAAAAATTAATTTACAAACTTCTTCCAGTTATAGCGAGAATCCTTTGGAAGCTTAATGACTCAATTATTAAAAAAAAAAAATCTGTGGTCAAAGTCCTAGTGCTTATTTCTTAAAAGACTATCAAATTTCTTTCTGAAAAACTAATTATTTACTAAGGCAATACAAAAAAGACTCCCCCAAACTTGCAGGCTAGTAATGAGGTTGTTACTTTAAGTATGTAATTTGATCAGAACACTGAAGAAGTCAGCTGCATAATATGGTTTTATTTTAAAAACTACAGTTTTGTCTTGTTCCTTTCCAACAATATAAGCATATCATAATTTTTCATCTCGTTATCCTCAAAGTATCAGTCCTGAGTTTAAAAATACGAGGTTAGGCACAGGGAGAATAAAGGAGCTATGTAGGTTACACAGGAAGCTTGCAATTTAAACTGCATTTCTGGCTACTGACACACACAATAGACTGCCTTTTCTTTACATCACCATCTTCTTTGCTAATTTCACAACTATCAAACTAGGAATTACTTGTACTTTGTGGTAAATAAATAGTATACTGAACGTCTGTTTAAGTGCTCTTTTGCTTAATTACATAGATACTATCCTTATTCCGACCTGCATTCAGATTAGGCTTTAAATAACAGTAACGTATTTGAGTATTTTAAAGCTGCAATGTGCAGCCTGACTTTCTTAAAAATCGTAACACTTTTCTTATTGAATATCCTGTATTTCCATGCAGACACTTTTATTTGCAATCATTTTGTCCTTGAAATTCAAGATACTCTATTTATAGTGCCATGTTACATACTGTTCATTTCTTACATCTTCAAATATTAAATGAACCTTTCTTCTTCTCTTTGGTGCCACACGCAAGGACAGCATTGGCATAGCCCAGCAACAACACTGGGTTGTATTCAGATTATGAAGCTTTGTCATCATCATTACTTTCCTTCCAGCCTTGAGGAAGAATGTTCCTGAGCATATTTACAGAATCATAATCCTTTAACATGCTATTGAATGTATTTTATTAAACTGTGATGCCAACTTTAACTTCCCTTGGATTCTGTATCCTAAAATATGCCTACTGTTCTCTCATCATTTTCACTTTCTTTCTGTGATGTCTGGAATTTAAAATGCTACAAGTCCATAACTTAAAATGCAAAGTGAAATGTAAATACTGCAAGGTTGATTTCACAGCTCATGTATATTTTATTTTCCTAGTAATTATTTTCATCAGCTCAAGTCATTTTCAATTGTTTTTCCTTAGAATATTATCTAAGGAAGCTTCGGTTGCTTGAAAATTGCTAATGATTCTTTAATAAGATGTTCCCAAAGAGTGTGTACCACAAGCATTACACAAGTTATTTTAAAGCAATATGTGAACAAAGCTTATACTGAACATTGCCTGGCATTGAGCTGGGAGGCCTAAGCAGTAGCTGCTATTCCTGATTGTGGTACCAAGTAAGTTTAAGTTTGGGAAGGTGTGCCATAATATAAAGAACTCAGAAATGCAAATACAATTAATCTGAGACAAGCAGGTTGAAAGAAATTTAGACTTCATGGTTTGAAGTTCAGTTCTATTCTGATGACTCAGAAACCTGTGCACTGAGGAAAGTTTTAGTAGAGAGTCAGGACCTTGTTTGTGGCCCTGAAGTCACACAAGTGGTGGCACTGGAGCAGTTCTTCCTTTCTCTTAAATAGCTGTTAGGAGTTTCCGGTTTCTAATTTCTTTTTGCTTTTGCTGAATACTCATCTGCCTTCAAAAACTTCTTGTATTACCTTTTTAAACACTAGCAAGACAGTATTTTCTGCTAACCATATTCATGAAAACAGCTGAGTTTCTTTAGCTGAAAAACAAAACAAATGACAACTCGCTTTGGGCAGACTCCTGGCATGGAGGATTTCAACACTCTGGAGGCTCTGTTGACTTCACAGGGAGCTCAGATTTCCAGTTTGGGCATCAGCAAGCTTAAATGTCTTCATCTGATGGCATGAATACAAGTGCACTGTGTGGGGCCCTACTTACTTATTTAGTGAGCAGATAATTACACCGTGTACATACATATAAAGTGTGTTCTTCTGAAACCTTGTATTAAAAACTAAGTGTTTTATTCTTTTCCTCTCTATCAGACAGGTAGAAGTATCCTTCATATCCGATCCTCAACTAGATTGAAATAGACAGTTAAACTGGAAATTGAAGATGAGCACCTAGCTACTATTGATTAGCAAAATTAGTATTGCTTCCCTTTTCTTTACAGATTGTCCACAGACAAGCTGTTATTGTTAAAATGGTATTTAACCTGAACTTATGAAATAACAGTGACTAATTTGTTCTTGAATATTTTGCTGTTCTGCTTGTTTTCATTGGGCTTTTAAAGCATTTCTTTTTTTATTAGGGGTAGAAGCAAATTTTAGCATCTCTGAGCATTCTTGCAATTATGAGTTAGAACTCTCTTTCGTTTGGTTTAACTGATCCTCTTCTCCCTTGAAACATACTTTATTGTCCACCCAGTCAGGTAAGCAGTAAAGAACTGAGAAGCAGCAACTTGTTAAACCCTTTGTACCTGATTGTCATACTCACTTTAGTCGTTATTTTACTATGAAATCTATTATGGGCAGTTTTATTAAAGTTGGTTTCTTAAGTCAGTCCTTAAGCAACTTCTTTGAAGAAGCATGAACTCTCAGGTGAATTGATAATAACATTTTAATTAAGCAAATATAACTGTATATAAGCAAATCCATTTTCTATCTTAAAGCTTTTCAGAACCAGGTACTCTACAGGAGTATCTTCCTTCTTCAGCTGCGCTGTAAGAACGCAGTTGTCTTCTGTCATGGATGTTGCCGTTCCCAGGTATTTCCCACATAGGGCTCCTTGCCTATTTTAATGTTTTTAAGTTAAATTGATTGTAAAAAATCCAAACAACTATTAAGATGGTCATACATTATAGAGCTGGGGGCTTCTGAGTTTGTCTGAAATATGACCAAGCGAGTTTTAATTCTGCAACACTGTAGGAGTATGAATACGCAAGGGAAGTATAATACTGGAACTTGTACCTCTCAAAAGTAGTTTGCTTCACCATTGAGAATGAAAGTTCAGATTAAGTTCCTAAAACTGAAGAAATAAAGTTTATAGAAACTTTAATATTAATCTCAAGTGTGCAGATTTTCCTTAAAAATACGATGAAATCAGATGAAAAAGATGATACAATGGTCTCACTACAGAAATGGAAATTCAGAGAGAGAAATTTTATAACTTAATCAAATTTCTAAGTATAAAACTATGAATTTTTAACTAAATAAATTTCAGAAGGTGTATGAAGTATGTGTAAGTCCATGCCTAAGCATCTTGTTTTATTACTGTACTTCAATTTTTCATCTTATTGGAAATCCAAAATAAGGATATAAGGGCTTGCTTGTTAGGAAGGGGAGAGGAAACATTCCCCTAGGAAGGAGTTTGATTTTTGGACAAGATGTAAGCTTTTTGCTCTTGCAAGCTTACTGCTTCATGTTTTACTACCCATTTTGAACTGACTGCTCTTTAAATGAGGAGTGGATCATTTGTGGCCCAGTTCTTGGATCTCTGTGGATCAGGAGTTAGTGCCTCCTAACTTGGGAAAATCCAGGAGTTTGGCTCTCAAAATGTAAAAGCTGTACACTCATGATGATTGAATGAAGCACATAACTGAACAAAATATCTTTGGAAATACAGCGTTTACTTGATTGGGAGAGTCTGGAAATGTATTTGATAAATTTTGTGGTTCTGGGCACAGTGTAAATGAGACACTTTCTGGTGCTGCAATATGTAAATATGGGAATGTTTTTCCTGGCTCTGCTGTGCTCTGTGACTGGCCAACTACTCTTGTATTAATCCTAGCACTGAAAGGAAGTGTACTGAGTACAGCCTTCTGATTTAATAAAATACTCAAAATAGTTTAGTGTTAAGTATATTTATAAAAAGCAGGTGTCTGAGACAGTAGCATAAATTATGTATGCAAACTTAGGGTAGAAAAAAGCTAAAATATATTTCAGAATTTATTCAACAACAGTGTAATATCATGTGTTTCTTTATGGTATCAAATCAGACATGCTTTCTAGAAGTGCTATGGTGAAAGATGCACGTTTCCTAATTTAGCATATATGACCTGTTTCTTAGCTCTTCCATTCTCCTGTAAGTGACCTTGATACCACTTCTGAATTCTGTTTTGGCTCAGGTGCCTGATGGATGCTTTTGTTTTTCCTTCTTTTTTCTACTCTTAAATGAGGAAAATCCCAGTGGTTTGAAACAGTGAGAGGAACAGTGTGCTCATGAGAGACAACTGCAGTTTTGTTATCCCCAATGATTCAAAAGTCAAGGGCTAGTTCTCTCTCTCTCAAAATTGGAAAAAGTAAAGATAAAATCATCTGTCTTCCAATGTATTTGTTATGCTGAAGCAGTACTGCACACTGTGATGAGTTTGGTCCCTACGGCATTTTGCCTCTGCTTTACTTCAATCCTTTGGGTAGTTTTGGAGCCTCTTTACTCATGGCACATCTTTTTCTTTTCACAAGTTTCCAGAATTGTGGAAGCAATTCCAGAGTTTCTTTACTGCTTGTTCCCTGTCCCTGAACCTGTTTTGTGGAGGCAGGGAGGCCACAGTGAGAGCGAGCTGTTGGCTTGTAGCAGGGAGTCACCGAGACAAACCACCCTTGTTTCAGAGTTCTTGCTATTTCTCCTTCCCTTCCTATTCGCGTAGGATCAGTTTGGGGACTGAAAATAATACGGCTTGTTTTTTGCAGCTATTTCAGATTGCTGTACTTCTGTGGGTGGTGGGGCAGTGGGGAAGACAGCAAAGTAAAGAAGCTTTTTTCTCAACTAGATATAAAATTAGTGCTAGAGCTGGAGCTTCTTGAATTGTTGAAAAGCTGTCTTTAGCTTTGGCTCTATCTCTGTGGCTCTAGATCTGTTGAAGAGTGTTAATTCTACTGTGACTGCTACTCAAGCCTATTGCTTCTTCTGAATGGACCATAATAGACTGTATTTCCAGCAAGAGGGCACTTTTCAACTGACTAAACAGAGCTATAGAGAACTCTGCTTTACTTCAGCTCAAGGATGAGTTTAAAACCAATTTCTGCTTGTTACTCAGTAGCTATTTTTCAGTGTTTGTTATGTTTTCCTACTTGCAGAGACAGGCTGCTTGACTACATGAATTGATATCATGAATGGGATTGCCATTCACAATATCCAGTTGTTTTTTCTCATACCCATCTACCTGGCCTTCTCCAGATGATGTTTCTGCTACCCTGCTCTTTCCCTCTCCAGGTCAGTTCTGCCTCAACTGTAAAGATGGTAGCTGCTCCAAGCTTTAGTTCTTATTTCGGTAAGTTTGGAGAGTATATCTTGTGGTTCTTGGGTGACGCTGAGGACAAGTTATTTCTTTGAGGAGTTGAGATTGATGCTGACTGCTAGTTCAGCTGGAGCCTTTGGCAAGGCTGATTTCAGATGCATTTAATGTTTTTACTATTTGAGATCCCTGAATGCAATTTGTGATGACAACATTTGGACTTTTTTTTTCTTTTTTTTTTTTAGTAAGTGGCATTAGAGATATTCCTCTGTCATGCTGTGTTCTTTGCTTAAATTGAAATGGTGGCCACTGCCAACTGATCTTGTACTGGAAGCATATGGTCAAGTGATTAATCACCTTCTCATACAATATTCTTGACTAACTAACAGTATTCTTTCCTACAGTGAGAACAATTTAGAAATAATTTGCTTGGTCTGCCCTTTTAAACATATTTGGCATGTTGTCCATTTATTGAAAGGGTGTGTTTCCTATGTCAGTGCCTTTCTGAAATATTGTTACATTTTAAACCACACTTGAAAAAGTTAGAATCACTGTGCATTTGAGTTGTGTTTTAGTTTTTACCTACTGTCTGTAGGAGTTATACACAGAAGGATGGAATGACTTTTACTATCAGTGCGCAACTTAGTTTAACAGTCACTGTTGTGATCTAGGAATTTTTGTTGAACCACAGAGCTCGTGAAAGATGCAAAATTCATACATGTTTTTAGCTGCCTTTACACATTGGTCCAAGGAATTCCTCCCCTTAGAGCTTGATTTCTGTTACTAGTCAAAACTGCCGTGTTTAGTGTATCCTAAGACAAAAGGATAATTAATAGTGTGTGCTATGGATGATGACTTTTGGTTAACTGCTGACACGGTCTGACAATATTTTATATAGTAGTAGATGGAGGATACCTTGGTGCAGCATTAGTATTAATTTTTGTGTGGTCTACTGTAGGAAGGAAAGGCAAGGTCGTGTATGTCTCTGTTATACCAGCATGCTCTTATATTTGTACACCTGCTCTGCATACTCTTTTCCTTGGTGTGTCATTAGGCAGAAATACTTACCTTCATTTTGTATCAAAAACGAAATATGGTGCAGGGATGATATATTCATGTTTGTCTGCAATTAAAATACATATTTCAATGTTTAATAGTAAGCTGTAATGAAATGTTATAAATAATCTATAGTGTATACCCTTATGGGAAAAAATACATGCAAGAACTTAAATGCAAATTTTTATGAATGACATAAATCTGAACCTTAATCTAGTATTTAAAGGAATAAAGCGTAGTTATAAAAGTTCAGGAGCATTCCTCTGAGAAAATATTGAGGGATTTTCTTCTTGTATGGTTTTAAGTTAAAGAATCTTAAAAATGGGTTTTTGTGTTTAGTTATCTCAGTATATTAATATTCACTAAACTGTCCTGTTTTCAAGCTGAGTTGTATTGGTAAAGAACTTGAAAAAGATTGTGTTCAGGTGGATGTGAAGTGTTAAATTTACTTTTCACACCAAAGGTGATTTTTAGTTTTGTTATTAAAAGTGGTATACGTAAAAATGAAACTAATCTGTAATAGTTCAGTGCATTTATTCATTTGTTGTTCTGTATTTGAGCAAACTGGTGTGTGTGCATTTTCACATTCTCTGTTAAAATAGTTGGATTTGGTTGCATTCACATAGGACTCAAATGGGACAAATGGTAGCTACATGGTAAATAAATGCCACAATTTAGTTAAGTTGACTTAGCATAGCTAACAGTTAAATCAGAAGTGTACAGCTACCTGCAGATATGTATACCTGCAAAGATAATGAGCTTTTATTTAGAGAAATGTCCATAAGAGCATTTCAATCTTGACAATTCAGCCAATAAATATTGACCTCACTGCTGAGGTAATTTAGGGGAAAGAAGAAAAGCTTTCAAAATCCTTGGAGTATAAACTAGAGGAACCTGAGAGCTCAAGATATTCCTGAACTTCATCTTAAACACTTGCTAGTTTTTTGACTTTAAAAAAAAAAAAAACTTGAGAGAGGAGCCTTACCTAATAATTTTTAGACTGCAGCAGTTCTTTGATGGAAACACTTTTAAGAATGATCAAATTTTCCATTATATAATTTGTAGTCATTCAGCCGTAATAGAAAGTGATATGAATCTCTATAAAATAGATTCCTGAATCAGGAATGAACTAGTAGTTGACTCTCTTTCCAAATTCAGACATGTTGTGTTTTTCTTTCCTTGGAGGAACAGAAGATGTTACAGTTTGTGCCAAATTTTTTTCCCCCTCATTTGCAAGAAAGAGAAACAAAAATTATATCCAAACAATTTAGTTTGTTCAAATTAATTGCTATTTACCTATTGGATGGATAAGCTTGAGTAGAAAATACAGCTGCATCCCCAAGATGCTTATGTGCTATTTAGTGGAGACTTTTCCAAGGAATAATAGGTTAATTAATTCTCAGCAGCATTGATTCTGCAAACAAGTATGCTGTGAGTCCTGGTAATATGCATATAAATATGATTAAACCAAAGTCATTGTTGGATATCATAGCTCCATCTCTGTGGATTGACCTATGCATTTCTTAATCTTTTTTTTTTATTGTTAAGTGTAGGATCATTATGTTTTTTCCTTTTTTTTCTTTTTTTTTGTTCTTTTTTCACCCTATATAATATCAGTTAAACCTGTCTGTGAGAGAACTTGCTGATGAGGGGAGTAGGCTTATGGGCAGCAGTGCTGGGACTCGTCTGTAGTGATATCTGCCACTAAACTGAGAGAGGTCTCTTCCTTTACATGGGAAAGTTTTTTAATATATGTACATTAGCTTAATTAGCCTTGCTGATATGGCCATTTTCTCACCCATCTTCTTCCTGTCAAGGTCATATGCATGCATGGTCATATATGTATTTTTGTTCTTTCTGTATCTGTGTAGGAGGTCACAGTAGAATTTACTATTGAGTGTGTAATATGGAGCCTGAAAAATGCTTTCTTTTCTGCATGCAGTCTCTAGCAGTGTGCTGCAAGAACATTTATAATCTTACGTCTTTGTAGCACAGGGACGCAAGGTCCTTAAGCTAAAAAAGATAAAAGGGGAAAAAGTACGTCTCATATTCTGTCAGGAAGAGCACTGTTGGAGACAAGTAGGCACCTAAACAGACAGGAGCAATAGATCAGTTACAGCAGCCATTGCAATCGCTGGATGTAATCATCAAAACTATCTAGAGTAAGTGATGATTTCTCTTTAAAAAACGAAAAAAGGCTACCCTTAGTGTTTTTTTCACTGCTTTTTAGGAAGTAATGTGTTGCTTCCTTCTATTTCTGACATTGCTTTGTTTGGATGGGTGATTTTAAATCTTAATTCAAGATCTGCGTTAATTCTTTGAAAGTGTTACCGCAATGAAGCATTGCGGTATTAAGTATTTCTGCTTTGCCTGAATGCCTTCCAGGACTGGAAAGAAACATTTGACTCTGTGGAGCCCTCAAGCACAGTTCCCTCCTCTCCCCAGCCTTCTGAGCCGGGACCCCCAAATTTCATTGTGTGTGACTAGTGTGGTAAGTATGTTAAAGCCCTTCTAAATATTCTGTAAAGCTGATCTGAATAAAACAGTATGTCATACTTGAAAACAATAGCATTTTTCAGTAGCAAGAAAATTTATTAGTATGTTTATACTTTTTTTTTTTTTTTTGAGTGAGAGTAGAAATTGGGGAGGATCTTGAATGGTGACTCTTGTATTTTTCGTAGTAGTCAACTGAAGATGAAAGGGGATTTGGTGAAAAACTCCTGCTATAACTGTTCCTGTGAATAATGTATTTCCTCTAGAGGGCAATGCTTCACTTTCCTCTGAAAGAGGACAGGAACATTAGTAGGAAAATGTGATTTTTGAAGGGGATAAAGAATTGCTTTCAATGCTGTGTTTCTCTTGAATATTGCTTTTATGGACTTAGGATTCACTTTTTAAAAGCCAAGTACCCCAAAACCTTTGAAAGCCAGAGTTCACAGTAACTCTAAAGACTTTTTAAGTATACATCTATCTGGGCAGCCAGGGCTAAATTACAATTTTTAGATACCTGCTTCTCGCAGCTGTAAGTAAATAGTTCAGGAAGGCACTGTAACTCCGATCTGTTTATCATGGCCCTCCTCTGATCCCTCCTCCTAGTTCCTTTCTCTTGGCCTCGAAGAACCGAGTGCATGTAGAAGTCTCTATGCTTGGGCTTGCTTGGGGGATGGCTGTGGAAGCTAACACACTTTTCTCTCTCTCTCTTTTTTTTTTCCCTGAAGTCAGCAGCCCAAGTTTTCCACAGTATGATTTGGATAAGCATTTGTAGAGCGCTGGTGCGCAGGACACTGGTGCCCATTTTGGGGGTGACGTGGGAATGTGTCTACTTCTTAGTTCACCTTTTGGTTGAATGTGGCCCAGAGCAGCGCAGTTTATAGCACTTGGTGCCTTGGACAAAAATATGACAATATTCCTAAAGAAATGTATACTCTGCTTCGTTAAGGGAGTTAATTTTTATGTAGGTAAAGTAGGTCAGACACAGTAAATATTTCACAGATTTTTCTCTGTTGTTTTTTCTCCAGTAAATGCGTTTCTCTGCCTGACAAGTAAGATACCTGTATTGTTTGATGTGAACAAAGCCAATTTTAATTTGAACAGTTCACCAGACTTTCCTCACTGGGAGCAATAATAGAATTAATAATAATATAGAATTCCTTTTAATAGCAGTGCAAACTAAGATATCAATTAGAATAGAACTTGCTTTTAGATAATTCTACTTTTTTTTTTTTTTTTTAACTTGCAACTCTAGCAGCAGAGCTGTATCTAAAGCGTTCCTGTTGCAGATCATTACTGCTAGTTCACATTGCATTTTAGAACTCCAGCTTTCTTCTCTTTCCTTCAAATCTCTAGAGCTTCCAAAATATTTATTGACAAAAGAGAATGAGTGGCAATAGGATAGAAGAAAATGAGGAAGCAATGAAATGGGATTTTGGACAACAAAATGCAGTCACATATATCCAGTGTTTACATCATAACTAGTGCAATTACTTCTGTTTGCTAATAGATGAAACGCTTTCTATGTACTCTAACTTTCTACTAAAATTCTTATTGTCAAAGTACAGGTTCTTACAAATGATGCTAGGTGAGTACAGGTAAGTGTTGTATTTGAGTAGAGTGGAAGAGAGGGGACAACCTGAAAGCTGAGCTGAATTTTCTTTGTTTTCCCAATGTTAGCTGTTGCCTGTAAACTGGAATAGTTGTAGTATATCTTGTCATTTTTGTTTAGGCAAGACTTTATTTAACTTCACTGGGATTTTTTGGGTGGCACTGGCAGCCTGATGCTGTGGCTCTCTGTTCAGAACTCAGAAGACCATTCTTGCATGTTGAAGTTAATCCTTGTGTTTGCAGGCTACTTCTGTCTTTTGTAGTACACTTGTTTTTTGAGCTTTAAGGGTTTTTTGTTTGTTTTTTTCTCTTCCTTTGAAGAGTTGTATATGAGCATTATGGAATAGAAGTTCTTTGAAGCCTTTTAGACTTGAGAACTATTATGCCTTTGCTTGTTGTAGTTTGACAGTCCAAATTCTGATGCAAACTGTTCATTCTAGAAATGCTGTAGTTTTTATTTTCTCCTGTTATTTAATACTGTTTTGATGGGAGTGAAGTTTCAGAAGGCAGTCCTGATCAGATGGCCAGCTGCTGCTGATAGCGCAGTTCTGCTCAGCTACCTGCTTTTGCCAGGTGCCTCCAGCCTCATGGTGAGCCACTTCAGCTTGCTGAGCTGGAGGAAAATAGGGTCTGTGGGGCAGAAGGAGAAGGGATCATCTTTGGCCTGTTCAGCAGCTGCTCAGGCTGGGAGTGAGAGCAAACTCGAGGGAGAGCCAAGCACACGTGGCTGAGCGTGGCGTGGAGGAGGGCAGCATTTCCCCTCTGCCAGAGAAGGAGGAGAAGATCTTACATGAAATCTTACCCTAAACCTGCTGTGCAGCTCCGTTCCCTGTCGCACCTCCCTACCTCGTTGCCCCTTGCAGAGCTTTGTGGCCTCTCTGGCCGGAAGTCCTCCTTTAATATAAATGCTGAGCTTTGCTGGGCTTAGGGCTATGCTTTCCACGCCTTTCTTCTGGAAAGGTGGTGGTTGAATGTGTGCAAGTGCATTTCTGGCAGTTGGGTTGGTAAAGTAGATGAATTGAAGTTGGTGTGGATGCTAGTATTTAAACTGATTACTTTCCTTGTTTTTTTAAATAGAATTACAAAATTACATTTCCTCAGTGTAATAAGGTTTCCGGGAAAGATATTTCCAGGGTTCATTTATCTATTTTAACTTACATTCTAAGTTCCACTCTCTGGCTGTGGAGGAAAGGAAAGAAGAATGTATTACAAGCATATTTGTGTCCTCAAATGCAGTCATGCTGCTGTGGCTTATGTGGTGTTATTTTTGCAGAGACTCCATGTGCTATTCCAGCTAGGTAGAGGTTTTTAAATATAAAAATAAGTATCACTCTCTCCTCATACAGTTTCTTTTTCTTTTATTTTAGAAGATATTTTTAATAATATTGCTGATAAGAGAAATACACTTCTAAACTAATAAAAACAATTGCTTTTAAACAAAGGATTGAACATTATTGGCTGTATGAAGCCAGTTTGCAATGATACTTGTTTTTTCATAAAATACCTCTTTGAGACTGAGAGATACTTAGGAACAGCAAATAGTTAAAATTCACATTAGCTTGTCATTGAAAATTAAACACTGTAAGGGTCAAATGTGTTTTCCTATTGAAAAGAGTACTGCTATTTTGGAATCAAGATGATATAATTTTGCATGACTTCTTTAGGTCTTTTTTGTACTTCCGATATTTCATTTCTAGAATTTAAATTGAATTGCTTTTGAAAAAGTGTTTGAGAAAAGAACATGACTGAACACAGTAATGTTATTAGTAATGATGCTAATAATGTCATGCACAAGAAGTCATGTCAGAAGGGTGTAACCTCATAAATTCTAGTTTATTTTTAATGTTCTAACTTTTGAAAGCTTAGCAGGAGAGGAAGAATTTGTGTACCTTAGCAATTTGTTAACACATATTTGACATTATTGTGTAGAATGCAATATCCTTTCTTTACCTACATTAGCTTTGTGCATCTGATAACATTTGCAGTTAATAGGGCATCACTACTTAATTTAGGTTTGGTTATCAGTTTTTTGATGCTATAAGCTTTTAAGACATTTAACCTACATTATTTCAATGAATTATAAATAAGCTGTTAAAGGAGCCACCTTGGCCAGTTGAACTCTGCTTTCCAAGATTTCTGTGCCTGTCAGAACTCTAAAGTGGCAATATGATTTTAAAAAAATAAAGCTATATATGTATCTTTTAGCTAGATACAGATCACATGTGTATAAAAGCTCTTGTCTTCTTTGAGTTTTTGTGCTAGTACAAAATTCTAGTGCTAATAATCCTTATTATTAAAGAGCTTGGTATTTAGGTTTATTCTTTATTTAGAAACTAGTATACATAAAAAAGTGACTTTATTTAATAACAGTTTTGAAATATCTAAAACATGATGCTGAACAATTCTATTTTTCAAAGCCTGTTTTTGCTAGTGATGTTTTTTATCTTTATTCAGTTAAGATTAGTTCTGTGGTATTCAGTTATGTCAGCAAGCATTTCCTTTGAATAAAAATAATCACTGAGGTTTGAAGGTACAGTTTTCAAACAATATATTTCAGCAGATCTCTTGCTTTGTTTTAAATGACAGTAGCAAACAATATGATCCATTGAGCTGTGCTTGGTAATTCGAGAAGCGAAGAGGAAACAAAGGCCCGGCGAGGCCGGGTCGGACCGGGCGGCCGGCCGCTCCGTGCCAAGCGCACAGTTCACTGTCCGGTCACCTGTGTCTGACGGCGAAGCGCGTGGGGCGCCGCTCTCGGCACCCTCCCTCTCTGGGGCTGCAGGCGTCCCCCGCGGAGGCTAAGGCCTGTCCTGCCCGGCCGGAACTGCTCGCTCGTTAGAGGCCTGGCTTCGGCCCCCGGCGGGTCCCGCCTGCCTACTGGGCTCGGCCGCACTCGCTCGCCTGAGCGTGCGCTCGGTGCCCACCTTGCCACAGAGCTGCCTCCTTGGCTTGGGCTACGAAACTAGTTTGCGTGGTTTCAGAAGGGAAAAGTTACTGTAACAGGCAGAAATGAAGCTGTTGGAAGAGGTGCTGGTTAATCCCCTCAGAACAGAAAGGGGAGGGGGAAATGCGTTTGCCTTGAGCAGAGTTCAGTCTGCTGCTCATCGTGTACTTGAATCCTTGGCAAAGCTTGGAAAGAAATTTAGACTCGTTAGTATTCTCTGCTGGTATTTTTTCTCTGTATGTACAGAGTTTGGAGTCTGTTGTGTTTTTAAACATCTGTAAGAATTAACTACATCGTAAATAAAAGCTTTGTGAGCAATATGATTGATTCAGAGTATATATGAGGTGTTGTCATAAATAGATAATGGTTACTGGCAAGGTAAACATTTCACTAGACCTTTTTTTTTTCTTTTTTCTTTTTTCTCCTTCTCATTAGGTATATTTCTATATGCTGGGTAGGATTTTTAAAATGAGCTTGCTTTGGCATATGATTTTCATGGAAATACAGACTTGGCTTTGTATCTTGGAGTGGCCCTTCAGTGATCACCCAAATGTACTCTGAATATTCTTTCCTAGTAAAAAAGTTAAGAATTACACTTGTAAAATCTTTCTTTTTGCCCTCTGTGCTGTTTCAGGTCAGAATATATTTCTTTCACTGGGCAGTCAGAAGCTGAGTGGAATAGATTTTGGCTCTTTTTCTTGCACTTTTATGGTTTTTTATCGTTAGAAATATTGAATTTTTTGATGCAAAGATTATAATATAAAATTGTACATTTTGTAAATGTAAAACTGAATATATGAAGTGTTCTCCAGTTGCATGTATTTCTCAGATTTCACAGTGGAGAGGATAGTTTTTAAACATCCAGTTAAAAACAAAGCTAATCCCCACTGCATTAATCATGTCTTCATGCCTGGGAATGAGTTCTATCTAATCTAAACATTAAGGAGAGCAAAAGACAGGCTGTTATATAGAAAAGGGTGACATTACTTCTTCATTTTACATGAAGTAGTGATCTGTCGACTTTTGAAAGACAATGACGACTTTGTTCTGTGCTATAAAAAGGGAGGTGGGGTGAACTTAATATGTGAATAAACTGATTATTTCTGATATTGCTAGTTCTGTTTCTTAAACAGTGTGTAACATCATGTTAACCTTAATGGGTACTAGAAATAAAATGATGCTTTGGGTGGGGGGAATGTTTGAGTTTCATAAGGAGAGGAGTTTCTCTGTTACTAGGCTAAAGGGATTACATAAAACAATGTTAGAATCTGGATTGTAAACTGGGAGTAGATACAGATTCTGTTCTGGATCTTCAGTAGAAGATTGAATTGTGAAATGGCTGCAATTACTGTTAATGCAGTAGAATTTACTGTCCTGTTGTGCTGTGTGTATTCAGTTCTAGAACTGCTCAATTTTCTTATTTAAAATCTGGTTAATATATACAACTTTTACAAAAACAATCTGATTAAATTGGGTGTTTGTAACATGTCTTTTTACATCTCCTTCTTGTTTCCCTAGTTGTTGTATTTCTTTTGCAGATCTTCCACATTTTATGACAAACAAAATGAGCTGGATAATAGCTTCAAATTACATCTCTCTAAAAGAGATGTAATAAATCATGATAGCCAGAGCAGTTGTTTCATTGTACTGGAGAACTTCATCAGAATACTCTTTCATGAAGCAGAGAGGATCCTGTCATACTTATTTGGGAGAATAAAATTGTGGTAATATTGACAATTACTCATTTAGAACTGAAATATTTCATATTATTTTTTTTTGGGGGGGGAACAATTCTCCAGTTTGTCTAAATGATTTAAAATCTGCCAAGTTGGATGCAGTCTTAAAATCTTTATGGTAGTTGGACATTATTTGGTCACCATTTTCTGTAAAACTTGTTTCCATTTCTGCAAAAAAAAACAAGCCAAACCCTATGTAAGATAACATGTGAGTAGCTCTGAAGATAAATTTAAAAGAGAACACAATACAATCTTGGTTTTAAACTCAAATGCGTTGTGGTAAGTTCTGAACATTGTCTATGGGACTACTTCAGATCGTTATGTTTTGGTTTGTTTAGTAGAAATTTTGTGCAAAAAATATCATCTGCACTTGGATACGTGAACCTTTTTCTTCCATTGACTTCAAGGTAGTTGAGAACTCTCCCTTTATGATATAGAGAGGGTTTTGCTGTTTTAGTTCTGTGTATTTCCCAAGATCAATTAAAATTTTTCATGATAGTTGTATCTTTTCTTGTTATATATATGTTTATTTCTTTAATGACATCAGAATATTAACCTTTGGGGGCTGTCTTAGAGTACTAACATATTATTTTCCATTCAAGAGTATTCTTCAACTCAAAAGTCATATTGTCAGCAGAGCTACCACCATGTAATTCTCATGAAAGTGTGTACATCTGTCCTTGTGAGGCCAAAAGGCAGTGCTTACCTGCCTTAATAACAGAGAGAGTGATGGCAATAGTAATGTGAGAGCATGTTGTAATGTTAGTAGTATTTGCGGGAAAGAGTAGCAATTGTAATCTAGCCTATTACAGGCTAGATATGGAAATCTTTTAGTCCTCAAGACTGCAGTTAGGAAAAATTGGAGGAATATTTTATTGAGCTTCTCCATGGTGACAGAAAAAGGTGAATAACAAGTGACTTTCTCAGTTGGCTGAGACACTTTTGAAAGACATGGAGTTTTGAAGAGAGTCAAGGTTCAGTCAGAACATTCAAAGATAATTGTTACAGGGCACTGATAATGTTCCTGCTGAATTCTTAAAGATAGGTATGGAAAAGCTAACTGGAAAACACTCTATACCAATGCTATTCGTTTGGAGGTTAGGAAGAAACTTTGGGTATAAAAGGAAGGCATCATATGTCTAATTTTGGAGTGGGGAGGGGAGGTTGGTGGGACAAAAGAAACATTGTGGTTACTTCCCTGTTTGTTATAAGCTAAATCTTATTTTAGGTATTTTAAAACATTTGAAACTGTTGGGAAGATAGAAGGAAAGCATCTGTGGATTGTGGTGAAAACATTCGCTTTGTGAAGTAAAAGATTTTAACTTCAGCAAATATTTGAGAAAATGGGAATAAGAAACATGTACGTTTGTGGATTTTCATCGTGTGTGTGATAGATGGTAAGAGGGCTTCTGAAAAGCAGGGAGATAATTTTTAATCTCTGGTAAAGTTGTTTCACTGGTGCAATTTGTGACTCCAAAGCAGATTCAAAATTTTGAGCAAATTCTCCGTTGCATTTCCCATTGCCAAGGCACTGTGTCACAGAGATGCAGGTGCACTGTTGTCACTTCTTCTAGTGGGGTTATAAAAATGATTAAAAGGTTGTGAAGTTACCTGTCTGAAGTTATTTTAAATGATCTATACCAGCTTTAAACCAATTAGTACAACTGACGAATGACTTGTCTACTGTAACAAAGGTAGGAAGTTTGGTGGGAGACTTGAAAGAGTAAGAAAAATGTGACTTGTCAGTCAATTTTGAATTCATTGATTTTGGTTGTAAGCTGATGGATGGGAATCTCTAAAGTAGGAGTGTTTGCACTTTTTTGAGACCTACTGGCTGTTGACAGTCAAGCTGATATAGCACCAAAGAGTGCTCTACAAGGATGCTACCTTGGATCCCAAAGTCAGTTAAACCTCTTAGCATGCAGTTATAGTCAAGCTAATAATGAAGCCTGGTACTAATTAATTGTCACACTTTTTTTCTTTTTCTTTTTTTTTTTTTTTAGGCTCTCCCATAAAAAAGTTATTAATGAAAGCTCTACTTTTTTTTTTTTTTAATTTCAGATCTAGGCTAAAAGTCTCTGTCTTGCCAGTAGACTGCATCTAGTGGTGTAGATGGGTCCTCAGTCCTGATTGCCTGCTTCTCTTGCATACAGATGTGATGCCTCAGTGAGAGCTTGCTTAGTATGTGCTGCTGCAGTGCAAACATAAAGGGCTGTAATAGGTTGTTTAAAATCTTCTCTTGCTTGCCCTTGATAAACAAGTCTGTGTAATTCTCAACTGTGCAACTGAAATTTCATTTCTGTATATGCGTATTAGCATTGAATAATGTGTACGGTGCATTGAAAATTATCAGATTCATCAACCTACATTTACAATCAGGCCATTAATTTCACCTTTCTGCAATCCTAAGCACTGTTAAACACTGAGTACTTCAAACTGTACTGCAAAAAAATTTCTTACTGCTCTCTGTTAACTTCTACTGGCAAAGATTCCACAAAACACATTAAAATGTGAATGCTTTATAATACTTTTAAAGACTTTTAAGATAGCTATGTAGTCCTCTTTTTAATACTCTGTTTTCTTTAAGTAGGTATTTTGCAGAAGTAAATATTCATGAGGGAAAAATCCAGCCCAAGAAGCTGAGATACTACCTCATTTAATGAAAATGAAGAGTAGCGGCAGAATTTTGATTTATTTATTTATTTCAGTTTAACTTTTGTAATTCCACAGAGCTTTATGGAAGAAATGTAACAGCATAAGTGGACAGTACGAGCAGTTTTTTCTCATAGCTGAGATGTAAGTGGAAATAATGTTCTGTATTTTTTCTCCACTCTTTTCAGTTATGGCACTGGGATCTTTTAAAATGTACATGTCTGGAAAAGGATGCGTTGGGTGATGTTGACTGAACTATTTTATACTAGTACTTCATTTAATTTCCACTGAAGTAAGGGGAATAGGAGGTGAATTAAATACAGTTTAGTGTTTGCTGACTGCTAGAAAATGAATTTACACACAATAGCGTATGTATTTTTTTCCCCTTTAGGAGACCATTTTATTTTAAAAAGTTAAATCCAATTCTCAGTACTTCATTCATTTGCATTACAAAATAATACTTCGCCAAAAGCATTTTTACCCTTGAGACTCTTTTTCAATGACTGTGTTATGGAAAAAGTAAACGCATACTTTTAAATATACTATTTTTTTTGAAATCCACCTATTCTTTTTAAATATGCTCAAGTATTATTCTCAGTTATTAGCACAAATTTATAGTCGAATTTGTAGTACAGGATACATTCACATCAGCTATTTTAACCAATAGTCACCTATTGCATATATTGACTGTAATAAATAGCAATCAGAAGTTTGTTTTTGTCAGCATAGCAGCTGTCAGCAAAGATTTAATAAGCTGGCAGAGTTTTCTTGTGTATGTTTTAAATTCTTACAGTTGTGGCTACATTCTGTTTGAAGGGCACTTACTGAAACTTGTGCAGGCAGCCATTTCTCTAGAAGTCCATGATGCTAGGATAATCTTCTAATAAAGGAGAAAAATACATCAGTGGACTTCCTACTCCTGTTAAAATAGAAATTTATCAGGCTATAAGCAAAAGTTATATGTGAATGTTTGCCACCTCTTTAAATGTGAAGTTTAAATATGTGTATTCTGTCATTGTGTGTGTCTAATGGATCAGTTCTACGTGTACTTTTCTGGAGGAAAAAGAAGTGGATCTAGAAAAGGTCCTGTATCAGTTCCTTTTAAAAAACTTTCAGCTGTTAATGAACACATATATCTGTAAAGAAATATCATACGATTTCATAAGCAGGCTGAAACTGTTGTTTGTTTATTTGTGCATGGATATTTTGCACCCTCAGCTCTCCTATGCTCCATTGACATAGCTTTTGCATGGACAGGGTTGCTTCTGCAATACTTTTGTGATTTTATACCAGATACAGAATGGCACAGAAAGAAAGGGAGTTTTATTATTTATATATAATACATGACCCCTGTGTGTGTATGTATTTGTATGAGTAGAGAAAGTCTGAGAACAATTACAGGAGCTTTTCTTTGCTGTAAAGCATGGATAAAAGCCGTGTGATGAGGCAAGATCTTTGTCAGCTGGTGATAGATTCACTGCAGCTGGAGGACCATTTTCTTTCTGATTCTCATTTTAGGAATTCTTCTTGTACATAACCATCCCAACCACCACACATGTAGCACCAAGACTTTCCTTGGTATTTCTTTGGTGTCTAAAGCTTGTTAATGTCCTTTGATATGTTATATTGGGATTTGTGTTTAACCAGATTTTTGCTCCTCCATTCTGGCTATGTTTTTCCTTCTGTGTGCATAATCTTGACATTGGCTATTGTCTTCGTATTGGTAAAACAACAGTCACCCAAGGATTTGGAAATCAAGTTATTGAACATCAAGTACTGGGTAGTAACGGTCTATGTGTATTATTACTGCATTGTAACTTGAGTATTTCATGGTAGCTTCAAGAAAAGGGAATACACTACATTGCCTGACGTATTGTGTAACACATTGCTCCTTGTTATGACGCGTAAGTGACACTTCCCTGTTTTTTGTTTTTTTTTTAAACTTTTTGTTACCTGTAACTCTTATTGATGCTGGTTTTGTACTTGTTTTTTTGGATCAGTTTTACTACGTTAATTGCTGTGTGTAGAAAAGTTTACTTATGGACTTTGCTAGCTATGACATTTTTAAAGGGCTCTGTTTGCTAAGTAAGCTTTTTTTAAACAGTGTTTTTCATCCAAATGCTCTACAAGTCTTAAAGCGTATGCTTTATATGAATTAAACTATTTTGAATAGCCAATATCTTTGTCTAAGTTTTAATCCTCTTGGAAGCAACAATGGACAAAACAAAATTTCCACCCAAAGCCAGATCTATTTTTCAGTGAGTCCTAAGAAAAATAACATTGGGTAGGATTATGCTATTGGCTTTTAACTTTTTTGGATTGTTTCTTATTCCATTGTTCTACCCGAGGCTGAAGTAGTGGTAACATATCCCTTTACATTATTCTGTTTATTCTTTAAGTGTTACTCTTTTGCCAGGTGTTCCTTACTGAATTCTTTTAAACAGCATCATCTCATTTCTTTATCTGAAAATACGGAAACTACTTGGATATCTTGGTGACTTAGTGGGCACTTCTTTCCACTCACAAGCAGAGGTAAACAGATCAGATCAGAATCTTAATGGAGAGAAGAGAAAGGGAGCATGTACGTTTATGAAACCTGAATGCTTTCCACCAAACTACTTGTCCTGTTTGCCTCAAGTATCCTGTCTGAGTTCCTCTTTGGCAATGGCGGATAATCTTCCTCTAAATTTTGTTTTCCATTTTAGAGTCCAGTAGATGATCAGGTGAATCAGGGAATTAAGTATTTGCTCTGATTTTACTACCCTAAATAGTCACTCTTTTGCTAGCTAATAATGCTGTATTGCAACAGATTGCTTGTCTTGAAGGCTGTGCTGTTGGTACTGGACGTTTCTGCTAGGATTTCTTTTTTTTTTCATTTTGTATCAATGCACTGTGAAGCTGCAATATTTGTGGGGTGTGAATGGGCACTTTTAGACATACTATGTAGATAGATAGATAGTTTATGAGTTGCTTATGATTTATTGGTAATGAGTTAATCTTTAGAGCTACTGGTGGGAAGAGCAGAAATTTTTGATCCCAAAAAACTTGTGGTGCTCCCAAAGAAAGGAGTAATGCTGTTTGCATGTTACCTGATCAATTAAATTCAAGCTTTCTTTAAATTAAGTTCAGAATTGTTTTCATTATTGATTTTGATATCCAATATAAATTGAATCTCATTATACTTGGTTAAAAATTCTGGAAAGGACATTATCTACACAACCTGGTGCAGAGTGACAGCTATCCTGTCACCATTGCACGCATATTGCAGTGGAAAAGCCAAAGTTACAACTTCAAAACCACTAGCAGTGTTGCAAATGGAATTGAGCATAGATCTGAAGAATTACAAATTCTAGCTACTGCTGGTGCAGGGATTTAAGGGAATGGCACAGTGGAGAGGGCTTATTTTAGAGCTTGTCAGAAAATATTTAACAGAACATAGTTTTTTAAATAGTTTACTTTTTCAAAAAATCATTTAACTTTGATGACGCTCCTATGAAACAAATATTGCTGACAAAGTAATTTATTTTTGAAATTTAATTATGGGAGGATTTAAGGCCTTTTTGTAGCACAGGCTTGAAATATTTGTGGTAATTCTATTACAAAGCAGTGAATAATTACATATCGTTCCTTGCACAGCTGTTTTACTATATGACATCTTGTATTGGACACTACCACTACTATTGACATGTTGTAATGACAAAAATGAAAACAAGGATGAATTTGAACTAAGTCTGCTGTTAACTAATATGTATGGATGCTGGTCCTAGGTTTAATGATACAGAAACTGATACGTACTGAGAGACAGTTAAAATGGATGAAGACATTACGCACAGGTTATCAACGATATGATGGCATATCTGAATTCAATAGAAGGTAGAACTCAAGATACTGATTAAGATCAGATGTAATTCACTGAAAGTAAATAGTTTCAGGTTAAGAGACTGAACAAGGATAGACATGTGAGTAACTGCCTTATTTCACCCAGAAGTGAGAAGGTGTGAAGAAGTTAAAATGTGTTCATTAATGCTTTGTGTGTGGTCCATTGTCTGCTGTGGAGAAGGTATTCGGTATATCAGCTTGTCAGCCTGAACGTAACTTTGCATGCTGCAAACATTCTGGAACTTTTGTTGCTTTTTTAAAAAAATAACCTGTATGTCTAGCAGTGCTTTCTCAAAAATCAACTGCTGCCATGTGGGTATGCCTTGTGAGAAGTTTATATAATGTAGACAGTTTTGTGAACTGTTACTGGAGGTTCAGTTCACTCAGTGGTTCCTCAGGCCTAGAACCTGGGCACTGGAAATGGATTCACACTAATTTCCAACTCCACATACACTTCACTCATTTATGAAGTATCTAAGCAGAAAGCATGTGTTAAATTAATTAGATCATTTAATTTGATACGAAACACTGCATTAATGAAGTTGATTAAACTATGTTCATTAACAGTTTAATGTTTGCATGACAGAAAAAAAAAACGCCAGTCTTTTTTTAGCTACCAGACTCTCTGAAATAACAGGACATGATTGAGTATGGTGCTGATTAACACAGCTATGTTACAGCTGCTTCATGAAGGGTATAGAGAGACTGCATCTCAAAAGTTAAGGGGGTTAATGTGTTCCTGGTCTTTCCAGCTTCAGCTATTAGGTCAAACATTTCAATATTAATTCTGAAGACATGGATCATTACATTTAACATAAAAATGTTTAGCTTAGGAAAAAGTAACATTTTTTACGATTTAATATAAAATTGCTAATCTACGAAAATGAATGTGTGTTTTCTATTTTTGTAGTTGCAGCAACATTCTCAAATAGATTCAGATGGTTCCGGCTACTACTCATGATCTATTTGAGCCAAAAAAAAGGGCAATACTACTTTAGGAATCTGGAAGGTTTATAAACAGATCGATTGTGGCACTTTTAGGATCTCATTTTACTTCAGGAACCAGTAAAAGTGGCTACGCCTCTAACAGAGAGAGAGAGACATAAATACAAGGGTCAGTTTAAAATTGGGGCAAATAATTAGGGGAAGAAGAAACTAAGCAAGCAGGAAGTGTGATGAAAAGGAGAGCAAGCAGATAGTGGCTGGCTTTCCCCTTGCTTTCTATAAAGAAAGCAGAGAGTAACTGGCTGCTGCTGAAGGCTTCACCTGAGTAATTTCTTCAGCTTGGCACTCCAAAAACTGGGCATGGTATATGAAATTGCCATATATGAAACCATGTAGGCTTGTCAGTGAAGCTGAAGCCTTCTCCTGACTGTATGTGCCTATCTTTGGGACAGAAGATGCTTGTCAGTCTCAGTTCAAAACAGAAATTCTAAACTTTGGTCAAAGATGTAAAATAATTACATTAATGGTCAGCTTCTGATTTTTTTAAAATTAATATTTAGCACTATATTTTATTTCCTAGAAATCACTGTAAACAACTTACAGAAGAAATAAGGAGTGAAAATTTTGATGAAAGATGCGTCAATCTTCTGAAGGCACAAGTAATGCAGTTGGACAGGCAGGTAATAATGAATAATGAAAATACAGAAAATAATTACAAAAACTTGTATTTCAAGGAATCATTCCTAAAGCTATTTGATGCACAGGAATGTCAAAGGGTGGCATTCTTTAAATTGAAATGGGAGTGCACTGTTGTGGTTTTCAGATCTTATGGTCCCAAAATATAGCAAAAGCTGGAGGGAACTTCCGTAACTGAAGGCACCTCTTCCAACAAGAATATGTACACAAAGCAGAAGCTGGTACAGTCCATTTGTAACAGAGGCATTTTTTTCCTTGCTGTCTGTTGTTGTCTGTTGTGATCTGTCATTTCTCCTCTGCTGATAAAGTTTCATCTTTCAGAGAAAGGCATTTGTATTTGATATACTTTGTGAATTTTGCAAAGGTTTTCCTCATTATTAAACTTTCCTTATATGCGTAGACCTTATTAAAGTATGAACTTAAAGTGCAGAGAGGCATTTTCAGTAAAATATTTAGAAGATCAAGAGGGGGAGATCAAAAGGAAACTGGATGAAGTTCATGTGTATGATTATCCTAACTGAATTTTGTTATTTTTTCTGTGGTTGTGTATATTCTCTTTTTAAATATCAAAATGTCTAAAAAGTACTAATATTTTTGAGGTTGTGAATGTTTAAGGCTATCTCCAAGGCAAAACTTTTAAGAGGCTAGAGTAACTGTTCTAGCTAAATTGACAGTTGCAAAAACAGACAAGCTTTCAGGCACGCGGCCCTTCCTTGGCACCTACACACACAGGGATACCCAAACAGGCTATGGAAGAAATTTCCCTTCTGTTACTAAAAGATTTGAAAACTGTTGCATGACTTCCATAATTTCTTATAATAAAGATTGCAAACATCAAACAGTGTCGTTTGTCTAAAACCACTGATGATTTTAACATCCTTTAATACATCATGGGGGTGTTGGGAACTCCCTAGATTTTTAAAAAAGGAGAGTAGTCCCCAACACACTGAACAACTAGGGCAAAAGGTTTGTATCTTAAAATAATCTCCAAGTGTACGTACATCTGTAATGCACTCCTGTAATTTTTAGGAAGTTATAGTCATTGTTTTCTTAGAAGTGATTTATGAGAAACTAGTTTCTGCCAACACTACCAGTTAGATCTGAGTTTGGAGAGTTGGTCTGGATTCTCTCTCACTTGTAGATTGATAATAAAAATAAATCCAAAAGCCAGATCAGGAGTTTAGTGGGATTTATCATACTGCCCAAATCTAAGGTAATCTCATTCCTTCCTCATCTATTTGGATTTAGATTCGGATCATATAGTAAGCTGCCAAGTAAATTATTTGATGCTTTTTTTTCTACTTTATAGCAGTGAAAGATAATTATGGGTGGGTTTGCCTCCCATTAAAAGATGAATAAACGCCCTTGTGTTTACAAGGGGGAAAATGTATGCACGTGGGCAATGAGATGATGAAAATATAACTTAACTACTCAGATACATCTACTGCATGGTAAATGTGTGTTATCTCTATGTTGCTTACCTTGGTCTGATGGTTTCCTATTCCAACATGTTGAAAAGAACACATATAAGCTGTCTAAACATCAGATTTATTGTGGGAAAACACACTTGTTTTGATTTGCTAGGTAGCCGAAAGCAAAATAAACCAGAATAAAAACAAACTCCCTTAAAAGCATAGTTTTAAAAATAAAATACAAATGGAATAGAAAACATTTTGGTATTTCCCAAAACTGCATTAAAATGTTAGCGTATCCTGTCGTCAACATGCATCGTAAGCTCTCCAAATCAGTCAGAGGATTTGAAGGAGATACTGTCATGACTTCAGACTTAAAATACTGAAGATAATTTAGGGAGAAGATGAGAATTTACTGAGTTATTTTAGATTCAATGTTATTTGACTTTGGGATTTGGGTAAATTTAGTGAATACTTACAGAGGTGAACATTAACTATGGTAACTATTAAACTTCTGTTACATGGAGCTAACAGTTTTTCTCCCCTCTGCAAATATATGATTCAGTAGGTAATACAGTCCTTTTTGCTGGTATTCATTCTCTTACTGTCATTCCTACTGTTAAGTACAGACCTTTTTATACAGTATGTAATCCTAGTTTCCTTAAAAGTACCTATTCCAACTATATCCTTTATAAAAGTGATTTGTTTATAACTGCTTTTCTATTTATATTTACAATCTCTGACTGCATGTTTCACAAAAATATATTAGAGAGACTCAAGCTTGGGGCTAGTCTCTGTCTAGTATTTTTTTTAATTTAAAAAGGAGAAAAAAAATAGAAAGCAACAACCCAGACTAGAACCTAAAAAGTTCCAATAACGATTAAAAAAAAGTTCCTATATTCATACCTTTTGGTCTTTTTTCAAAATGTTTAAGCCTACTGGAAAAGAAATACTGATGTTTTTAGTTCCTCATTTCCCACTATGGAGGTACTGAACTCAAGGGAGTATCAGTGAAAATCTGAGTACTGAGTAGCCACTGGGTGGCTACTGTGCTTGATAAAATAATGAACTTCCATATAGTGGCCATATTGTGACATTCTGTTTCCCAGGAAACAGTGCTGAAGTGGATGAAGATCAAGATTTTTTTCTTACTGTGAACTGTAATATAGTTTAATAAAACAATGCATTTTATGTTACATAAAAATATCTTTTAAACACTTATTTGAACTCTGATAAACCACTTAAAGAGATGAAGTGATTCTCCTGTACCCTCAAGCAACGTTAAGTGCTTTAGACAGGTTTCAGTATGACTTCATCCTGTAATTAAGTGCTTCAGTATGAGACTCATAAAATTGACGTTTTTCAATTTGTATGTTAGAACAATACAGAATGTCATAAGGATCACCTTGACTAATTTTAAATTCATGAAATTGTATTATCCTTAATGCTTTGCTGAAAACAACTTGAAAGCTGGACTAGAAAAAAATGAAATTTTGGGGAGGGGAATTGCACTAAATGTAGCACTCAGACCATCCAAGTTGATACAGACGTTTCTTAATTAGAAAAAGGTAAAACTGAAAAGCATGGAGGTCACATCTGTCTTCTCGCCTGTGTTGACTTTCCTTGTGTTAACTGAGACATTTGTTTTTATTATAGTATGTAATATTTGAATGCATTATTGCTATTATTATTGTTGATGTTCTCAGCCCTGGTGAGGCCTCATCTGGAGTACTGCGTCCAGTTCTGGGCTCCCCAGTACAAGAGAGACATGGAGACATGGAGAGAGTCCAGCATAGGGCTACAAAGATGATCAGAGGGCTGGAGCACCTGCCCTGTGAGGAACGGCTGCGAGAGCTGGGCCTGTTCAGCCTGGGGAAGAGCAGACTGAGGGGGGATCTGATCAATGTGTGCAAGTACCTGAAGGGAGGGTGTCAGGGGGATGGGGCCAAACTCTTTTCAGTTGCCCCGTGTGACAGGACAAGAGACAATGGGCAGAAATTGAAGCACAGGAAGTTCTGCCTGACCGCGAGGGGGAATTTCTTCCCTGTGAGAGTGACTGAGCACTGGCCCAGGTTGCCCAGAGAGGTTGTGGAGTCTCCTTCTCTGGAGATCTTCAAGCCCTGCCTGGATGCAACCCTGTCGAACATGCTCTAGGTGACCCAGCTGAGCAAGCAATATATCACTATCCATACATATATTTTTCATGGACACTGGCACTTGGGATAAATGACAATTTTCTGCTTTAAGGGTTAATTGCACAAAATTAGGAAAGATACTTCTGGTGGTAAGGGTTCAGGGGATATATGAGTGAAACGAGTGAATTGTTTCAGTCCCCTTTTTAAAAAATAAAAGATGGGGAAAACATGGCAAATTAAGACAGGCAAAGGGCACAGGAATGCATGTTAGGAGGAAGATTTTTAAGATGTTTGACTAAGGGAAGCCTTTACTGGAAAAAGCCTTTTCAGAGGTTAGATTCCCCATCGCCTGGTGTGAGGACAGTAAACTAAGAAGTCAGAAATGAAGCTTTGGAAGAAGTCATGACATCTTTTATCCTAAGTTGAGTACATAAGAATAGAACAGTATGAGAAAGCAGCAAATGGCAAGTGATGCAGTAAGAAGGGGTAATGGGGAAACAGGAAGGGAAGGGGCAGTTACAAGTATTTATAATAGTGATAGATAAGTATTTTAACTGAAGAACGGATGCTATTGTTACTCAATTGTGGTCAGCAGGGCACTACTGAAGTATTTGTGTGGTAATACAGGAGGTCTTGTAAAAAGACAGGGGAGCCTGAATGCTCCCTGTACAGGTTAACAAACAGAAATAATGACAGATATGAAGAATGATTTTCTGAGGAAAATGAAAATAAAAGTGTATGGTCATAATGTGGTACCCTGGATTCAGTATACTGAGTCTGGGAAGAGATGGTAAGGAGATTCTGATGGGGTGGTCTTTGGAAACTGCAAATCTCTTGGACAAGATTTGCCAGATCTCACAACGTTGGAGAGAGTAACGCTATTCCCTCTATTTCCAGATATGAGGAAAAATTGCCAATAATCATGTTAGAACTTAAATACTGATTAACATTTAATCAATATCTTCATAAATTAATTTTTTTCAATTATACTAACTTGATACTAACTTGATTTTAGGGAGTAGCATGGAAAAGCAGAATACTTTTAGGTCCTGTAGTCCTGCGTTGATTTGATTTGACTTGGATTGATAAGCAGTAATACATGTTTAATGTTCTTAATTTCAAAAGGGCAAACACTGAGAAATTAAGGATTTATGAAGACAGCTACACTGTAGAGCCCAGATAATCAAATGAAAGGGAGACTTAAAATTCCAGATGGAATATTTTTTGAAGCAATGTAATTTGAAATGAATCCAAATGCATGAGAAGAATACTGATGTCCAAAAGAATATTCCTAAATGCAGGCATGGGAAAGAGGCAATCAGTCACCAATCAAAGAATTCAAAATTAGGGGTGAAGTGCTAATTGCCAAATGCAGTGTGTTAGGAATGAAAGCAAAGAGCAAAGTATTTTTCAGCCAATTAGTTTAAAAGAGTAAGGAGAAAGATGGGCTGCATGTAGTGAGGATGAAATGGAGATTGAACATAATCTAGATTGGTTTGGGAATGAAATACTTTGCCTCAGCTTCCAGGAAGGGGGATAATGATAGTTTTGAAAGGGAAGTAACTAAAGCACTAAAACTTGAAACAGTAATGTGCTGTAATTGGCATTCTGTTCCAGCGTTCTCAAGGAATTGACACTTGAGAGATTTATTAAAAACCTAATGGATCCTTGCATTGAAGTGAGAAGTAGTATCATATGACTACGGAATAGTAAATGCTTGTACCTGATTATAGATACAAGAGTAGAAGGGTAATTATTTGGAGGTTTATTCATCTGAATTCAATAGTATGGAAGCTTTTTTGCTTGTTTTCTGAATTTCCAAAATCTTTGAAAAGAAACATCTGTGTCCAATTGTTTAAGTAGAATTTGAAATAATACGCATTACCCACCTTAAAACAAACAAACAATATTTAACCTTTGTTGTTTAAAATCCATATTTCTAAACAGAGAAGGTGTGTTTAGAACTGCTGCATCAGTTTTAGAGAAATGCAGGCAATACAGTGCCACAACGGAGATTAATCCTTTAATGGGAAAAACTCTTTTAGTAGAATAATTACTGGTTGACTGAAAAAAAAAAAGGGGCAAATAGGAAGATAGCAAAGGACAAATGAAGCAGAAACATCAAGTTAGAGGATATTTTTTAGTACCCTTTGTTATTAAGAGGCTGGTCTTGGGCTCATTACATTTTCATTAATGACTTTGGCATGAAATCAGAAAAAACATTTTTTAAAAAATCTCAGTATAAAATTAGGAGATGTACTGAGCTAAGGCTTCATACAGGAATGGCATGGCTTTGAGAACTGAAATAATACATGAGACCATCTTCTTGTGGCCTTCCACCATAACTACACTTATTTCCAAAACTGAACCCAGCTTATAGCCTGATCTGTAGCCTTAAGTCTTCTGTGTTCATAAGCCTGTTCAAGAGTGCACAAACCAGTTATTTTTCATCTGTTTCCTCACTTCCACATGTGCCTATATAATGAGAATAGTCTCGGTTATGCCTAAGATTTTATCTTACCAACTTTTGTTTAGAAGTAATTAAAATATCTCTAGTTTGGATACGTCTTGAACTGTTATGATGCATCCTTATAGTAGATGTGCGTATCCTCTTCTAATTGCAATTGCTCTGCTGATGTCTGATAGGGGAATCCTGACAAGCAAGTACGGGTTTATGTTAAGTAGAGGTTCATTTACCTACAATCATTTAGTAATACATCAAGAACTTTCATTCAACACAGTGTATTGCTTCTTTGTACGTACTTATCTTTCTTCTGTGAGATGTATGTATTCAGCTGCTAATTTTAAATTTATGCACTTCCTTGCGCTAATCTTAGGCTTTGTCTCCTGATGTTCTCTAAAGGAAAGTGTATGTGATCGAGTGTCACTTGATAACTGGTTCCAGCAATTGGTGGAACAGGTAGAACTTTCATTCAAAATTATACTGAGTTGTTTTTAGCTTTGTGATTCTGGAGAGGAATGAGATTAACTGATGTTTAGTTCAGTTAATACGAAATGAGAGCTTGATGAGTGCTGTGATGAACTGTTTGCATGAAATTTGTTGGTGTGAACAATAATGCAGAAATGATCCTTACAGATAAAAGTGCCTATGTGAAGTGGATTGGTCATGTGTTTCTACAGGTGTTGGATAATACAGGCACAAGTATGCTTCCCTCCTCAGGGTTGTTTCACTGCTTTTTGCTAGCTGTGTACTTTGCTAATTTGTACAATTGTCCGTTTCCTCATGGTCATCTTTTGTGTGATAAGTGCTTGATTCTCACATATCTCATAGTGGATTGAATGTGGTAAGTCAGGTGGGAAATCGGGCATAGGCTTAGTAAACGTAACTTTGCCTGTTCTTGGCCTGTACCAAATGCTCCTTGAAGTTGGATGACCTGTTGCCTTTCCACATATAGGCAAAATGTACGTAGATACCTTTCAAGGGAGGCAGAAAGCAGGAAAAAAAGGCCTTATTACTTAACTTTTTTTTTGTTGGGGGGGGGGGCGGTGAAGGGGAAGGAGGGGCAGGCCTGTACTATTCGTTGTGAACTGCCAAGGTGTTAACATTGTGGGTAGACTGTTGAAAAATGACTACAAAAAAGATCTGGCTCCTCTTTGGAGCTACTTTGATAGAAGCAGGGCATCAAGCCCAGTGCCAAGCACAGAGATCCATTTTGCTTTATTATATAATGTTCAATTACACATGCCCTGTTACCACAGTGTGCACAGCACATAACAAAAGTTTTTAACAAAATCTGATTACAGTTATGTTCAAAGCCATTAGAATTGATTTCAGAAAGCTCTTCCTAACATATGGAGTTACATTTGGAGTTTTGGTTGTTGCAGTAGAAGTAAAGTTATTGTGGTGTACTAGAATATACAAAGCAGTACAGTATCTTTTTGTACTCAGAGCTTCTGCAGATCGGGATATTCAGTAATTTTGAGAAAAGCTTTGACTAGACTAAGATGACTAGTCTTTACTATTGAACATGTGTAGTTTTTTCAGGTGTCCTAACACACTTGTCTAAAGCAGAGTCTTAAAAACAAGAAAATTAATTATAATTTTATCTGGAAATATGCAGGAATTAAACTTACTTTATTCTAAAAATATTTGTTTAAGGTTTCTAGATAAAGATAAAAATTACAAACAATTCAGCTTGTTTTCTTTATCTGTATGGGCATAAAGCAGGTCATGTTTGTTAATTGTGAATTTTGCAGCTCAGCTGTGCCTATGAGAGAAATTGATTTCTCACCAAGAGACACAAATGTGCCGTGTGTCCTACTTTAAAACTGCCCATTCAGAACTAATTTGCTGCATATTAAGAAATGTACAGATGCATATAGTGTTCATATGTCAGGTTTTCTTAATGTAGACTATGGGCAGTAGGTTAATTGAGGGGTCAGGTGCAAGTATTCGAGTGTTAAAATTGCAGTGTTGCCATCATCCTTAATAAGGCTATGTGCCTTGAGAACTTGGCGTAATATTTAATTGCTTGTAATAACTGTAGCAGAATCATTGGCAATCAATCACATTTGCTACAAAAATGTTCAGTGTCAATCACTTTTCATAAAAAAAGTTTGTATATGTATTTAGTATTGTATTATTGTTTTTGCCTCTAATTTCTCTCTCTCTGTCTCTCTGTCTCTCTCTCTCACACACACACACACTCTTTAAAGCTTTAAACTTATTTTTGGTTTGTTTTTCTGAAGCAAACTGATCAGGAAATAGATGCATCTCAAAGTCTGTTGGCACGAACATACCTTCAACTATGCTAATTTATCTTCCATCCACTTTTATGATTTTTTTGCTTTAATCTTTCCTTCCTTCCCCTTCCAAGTAAAAAGAAACTGGCTAGAAATGAAAAGCTATGTTTAGATTAATCATAGCATCTGCTATGTAAGTTTTCACTTTTATTTTTTGTCTTTAAGATGTTAATGAAAAACTCAACTTTCAGATTAAAGTTTTCCATGAATTGTCTACCGTAATTTGCATTCAGAACAAACAAGCACACCATCCTTATATAAGATAAGCCAGTATCATTCAGCTATTCTGCTGAACAAGGAGACAGCATGCACAGCTGGTACAAAGAGTTTGGTAGGCAGAGGGCTAAGAAAAGAAAGCACTACCATGTTTACAAGAGTAGTATTCCGGTAAACTGACTGCTCCATCAGACCCACCTATGCAAATTAAATTACTGGCAAACAGTTTGCTGTCTACAGTGGAATACATACAGTTGTGAGTTTGAAGAAACTGTTGCTCCACCTTTTTTAAATCTGTATTGACAACTTACTATATTGCCATATTATGAGGTCTCAGCTGAATAGGCTTAAAATGGTCTGGGAATTAATACTGAGTTGACGTTACATCTATCCTTCTTAGACAAAGCATGTCCTTTACCAGGAGGATACTGCTAAAACATCCCTCTTTCCTGTCCCTCAGTCAGTTAATATGCACCTGCTCTACTACTGCAGTGAGATCTATCTTGCTAAAACATTTAAGCGAATTACTGAGGTTTAGCATAAGCAAGTATTTTTATCAGTCCAGCAGGTTTCTGCCATTGGGTTGGTGAAAAATATTGTCATTTTTAATATTAGCAATTAACAGAAATAGATGGTATTTTGTCCTGCAGGTTTCTTTTGAATTTTCAGCTCATTTCTAGAGGACAGAAATGTGCTCAATGGGGCACTCACCACCTTGGTTTTTTTCCAAGAGTTTGGCTGCATTGGCCCATGTAGTTGTTGCTGCTTCTCAGTCCTAGCTTGTCTCAGTGTTTTTGCTTTTGGCATAGCAAGGCATGATTTCACTTGATTTCTTACCAGATGTCTTCTTCCCTCCCCCTCTCTTGCCCCTTACGGGAATCCAATTTTCTTCTCAGTTGTACTCTTCGTGTGTGGCTCTTTCTTCAGCTCTTACAGGTTTGCCCATAATAACCTAATCATATCTGCATGCCACTGCTATCTTTGATTGCCCATCTCCTCCAGCAGTTGCCCACGTTCTTCTGTGTGTATGGTTTCCCTTTCAGACTTTCCATACTTGCTGCACTGTCCTGTTGGTCCCAGCCCTTGCCCTATTTACTGCTTATAGTGAGCTCCTCCCTTCTAGTGAGAAGCACGTGAGGTTGGTGAATTCAGCCTCTTGTCCCTGGTAGTGAACTCTGGGGGAGGCTTAAGGAAAGAATATAAGAAACAGACGTGATAAAGTGATCCTTCCTGTGAAACACTCACCCTGGATTCTAGAAAGCTATCAGGGACTTCTTGAACTGAAAGATTTCATCCACTGTGTGCAGTCTTCCCCAAAAGACCTGTCATCCATTAACTTCATGATATACGTATGTTTAAGTTTCCAATATTCTACATGATATTTCATTTAACACCTGTGTTTAGGAAAACTAAAGAATCGTTATGCTTTACTCAGCTTTTCCACATTGCTCATGATGATTCTATTATATTCAATGCTGTTTTCAAATACTTTGTCAAGTCTGTTACAGGTTAAAAATTTTGGTTTCTCTGGCAGGACTGTTCCATACTTCCTGCTATCTGTGGTCTTTTCTGCACCTCTCATAGTATCTTTTTTCATCCTCTTTTGTTATTCTCTGAACTCACTGATTGATGTCTTTGTTTCGATTTGCTGCTCTGATTTCCCTTGAATGAATTTCTATTCATTTGTTAGGAGCAGGAAAATGTGATGCTTTCTGGGCATTTGCAGGGGAGATTGGGCATGTATCTCCATTTGGCCCCATGTAGCCGTGCACTACAGTTACATAAACAGTTCTGTTCAACCCCTTAGCCCTGAGCTCACACAGAGTCAGTAACTGAGAATGATGAAAACCCCCGCCTATGAACAGCACCAGGAGTTGGGAAACAAGGATAACATCACAGATATTTTAACCTGAAACTGAGCAGTTGTCTTTTACTTGAGTCTGTGTAGTTTTTTTGCTGAGATAAAAAAAGAAAATCCCTAAAACAAAGGAAATTTCTTGCCAAATTTGAATTCTCTACTTCTGGGGGACATATTTTCTCTGACCTGATTTTGCAGACAGCTGAACAATTTTGGCTGAAAAGTATGTTATATTTTATTTTGCCTGAGGCATGCAAGCAGCACGAAAAACCTAAGCCCAAGTGATTAAAGTTTGGCAAATATACAAGCAACTGAGAACATAACCTTAAGATTGTACTGACAGTTCCACCTACAGTATGGAAATTATTTGTTAACTTAAATACACTAAATTCTCTTATTATTTCCTGGTATCATGTGCTTGTATAAGTAATTGTGTGTTGTTACATTAGGAATATGAAATGATTTAGTGTTAGGGTGTTTTTTTTGCAGTGCAGTGTAATGAAATGCAGGTGCACACTATCCATAGAGCATAAATAGAGTTGAAAAGAGACCAGGATTTTTTTTTCCCACTTTTTTTTTTTTTTTTTTTTAACAGCAACAACAACAATATTCTCCTTGCCAAATCACTCCTGTGCTCTCAATAGCTCCATTTAAGTGCAGGGAGAGACACTGAATCGGAGAATAGCTGAGTTTGGAAGGGCCCCTGGAGATCATCTAGTCCAATTCCTGGCTCAGAGCAGGATCACTTTGAGCAGGTTGCTCAGGACTGTACACAAGTTCTGAGTATCTCCAAGGTTGGCAAACCTGTTCCAGTGTTTGATTGTCCTCAGAAGTAAAGTTTTTTTTTTTTCTTATGCATAAATGGAGTTCTGTATTTCAGTTTGTGCCCATGGCATCTCATCCTGTCACTGGGCACCACTGAGGAGAGTCTGGCTCCATCTTCTTTACTCTTCCATCCCACCCATCAGATGTTTATACATATTGATGAGATCCTCCTGAGCCTTCTCTTCTCCTGGCTAAACAACCTCAGCTCTCTTAGCCTCTCCTTGTATGAGGGATGCTCCTGTCCGATAATGATCTTCGTGGCCCTTGGCTGGACTTGCTCCAATATGTGTCTCTCATGAGAACTGAACTCAGCACTCCAGATGTGTCTCACTGGTGCTGAGCCAGAGAGAAGGATCACTTTCCTCAACCTGTTGGCAGCACTCTTCCTTAGGAAGCCTAGGATGCTGCTGGCTGCCTTTGCCACGTAAGTGCATTGCTGTCTCATGTCCAACTTGTCCAACACATTCCCCAGTTTCTTTTTTACAGTTACTTTCCAGCCAGTCAGCCTCCAGTCTATCCTGGTGCATTGGATAATTCATCCCAGGTATAAGATTTGTTTTTTCCCTTTGTTAAACTTCATGAGGTTCCTATCAGCACCTTTCTTCAGCCCTTGGATGTCCCTCCGAATGGCAGCGCAACCATCTGATCTATGAAACACTCCTCACGATTTTGTCATTATCAAACTTACTGAGGGCACGCTCTGTCCCATTATTCAGGCCATCAGTGATGATGTTAAACAGTACCGTCCCCAGTTTTGATTCCTGTGGGAAGCCACTATTGACTGGCTTCCAGCTAGACTTTGTGCTGATGATCACAACACTTTGAGCCTGGCAGTTCAGCCAGTTCTTAATCCATCTCACTGTCTGTCTACCTATCTCATTCTTCATCAGTTTTTATGAGGATGTTACGGGAGATAGCACTGAAGCCTTACTAAAGTGAAGATAAACATCTCTCTCATCTGCTCTCATCACTGAGCATATTACCTCATTCTAGAAAGCTATCAGGTTGATCAAGCTTGATTTTCCCGTCATAAATCTATGCTAACTACTTTCAATCACCTTCTTATCCTTAATATGTTTGTAAATGGTTTTCAAGATTATTTTCTTTAATAATCTTACTGAGGTAAAATATCAATAGAATTGTACTGGGAATTTTGGAGCCTCTGTGCTCAGCGAGCTGTTGGTTGAAGGAGTATTTCCGAGTTCATCTTATCCTGTCCTGAGTGTACAAAATTGGTACAAGTTAAATGTCTTTGTACTCCTGAACAGATCTGATTGGAGAACTGGTAAGTCCAAGTATGGGAAGTGTCCTGTTGAAGTAATCTTTGGCATTCATGGTATATTGCATCACTCGGCATTCTAATAATGGTGGTGTTGCCTTCTAGTCTAGAAATAAAAGCATTTTAGGTAAGTCACATCCCAAAATTGAGTCTTTTTTATTTTGGGGAATCATATTTGCAAATGGTTTGTAGAAAGAAATTAAGAAAGGTCTGTTTTAATAGATATTCCTGACTTAGGCTCTCAATAGGTTCTTCAAAGCTTTAGCAGATCTGCAGATCTCTGGAGAAAAGTATGAGTATTAATACAGTGTTTAGATTGTCCTTTTTTTTTGTGATCTCATAAAAATGACTGAAAAATGACATAATTGCAGGTAGAAAATTACTGTGCCAGCTGGCAACCAATTGTTGTTGGTGACAGATCACTACACATTACCATTCCTCCAGTTCTCCGTTACACTCTATTTCAAAGCACTCATCAAGTGTGAACTGTAGCTATTCTGCTGACAGAGGAATAATTTTAAGCAATCACTCTTTTGTTTTCATTTTCTTCAAAATTTGGTACAGTAGATACCTTCTTAGATTGTATTAATTGTATCTTAAGTGCATACAGTTTGTATTTCCGTTGCTTTAATCCTTTTCCTTAGGCAAATGATATATGAAATCTTGCAGTTTTATATCAGAAAGGAAATCTGACCAAACAACCTGTGATACTCTTAATGTTTGCAGTGGGAATGTAGACAGTTTAAATCAGCAGTGTGGTTAGAATTTCAAAGTCAGAAATGAGAAAACAGTATTTGAATGTTTATACTGCATTTCTGATGAGCATCTTTGCTGATTTTCTCAAAATGTCTTCTAGATGTTGAACTAATAAAGGCTTCTATTGACATTTCATGCTTCATATTTCTGTTGAGAAAGAATTTGGAAAGGCAGGGAGATCATTGCTCTATCAATAACATAACTGAGGTCTGAGATTAGTATAATATGCCTGCAGCTGCTACTGTAGCTTTGCTCCCTTGTTGTTTCTCATATAGCAGAGCTTGACCACAACGCATAAGCAGTTACTGCAACACAAAAATAAAAACTGCACTAGCCAAACTCCAGATCTTTAATCTTTGTTTCACTCTGAGACTGATCTGTAGAGAGTAACAGCAGGGAGAGATGCTGTGTTTTGTCCCGTTATTTTTACACTACACTGTGGATGTGTACATGGCTCTTTCCAAGGAGGATTGAAGATGTTGCCGTTGGCCTAAGCTGCGTAAGACTCAAGAAGTTCAGATGAGATGAAGGCAAGCCAACACACAAGTGAGACGTTTTGCTGGAGGCAGAAGAATATGGGAGGGATTTCTAGGAAAACACAAAACTGGTTGCACTAGCGTTGCTCTATTAAGGTTTTGTTTTCACGTATATGAAGAACTGTTCTAACATGCTTAAGGTAGGTAGAAGACACAGGATTGGGAACTAGGTTGAACAGTCATTGACACTTTCCTAGATGGGCCTCACCAGAAGACTTCTCTTACGTGAAAATGATGATACTGGATATTCTGGATAAGATCACTCACCATCCAGTTTGTCTTGTCCAGTCTTCCGCACAGTGGGTAAGCATCCACTTGTCTTGACAAAATCTGGCTCTTCATACACAGAAAATAATATGTGGCTTCAGATCTGAATGATCCTAAAAACTTAGTTCACAGAGAAGATATCTCAGTTTCTGGGATCTGGATCCATGTCCTGTGACCTTATAGCTCCTGCTCTTGTAATAGCCTCGATGCCTAGTCAGATTTTAAGACTTTTTTCACAAGCATATTACGTGCTGGTCCCATGGAGGTGGACTTGTTCACAGAAAGTCTATTTCACATAGGCTTATAAGACAGGACTTCCCTTTGCAAAAGTTATCTCAAACAAGCAATACGTGTTCTGATGCTCAAAAATTCTGTTCTACAAATCTGTTAAGTAGTGGAGCAGCATCAGTTATTAGAAGAAAAGCAAATGTAATGCCCCTAATTAAGAAGGAACAAGAGTTTCATGCAACTACATGTTCTGGTAAAGAGCGGAGGAATAGCATTGATATGGTAGTTAAAGAAGTACAAAGTCAGGTTTTCTGTACTCTGAACTCTCTCACTGGAAACACCGATGGAGAAAAACCTGGGTGTATTAGCAGATCATAGGATGACCTATGCCACCAGGAGGATGGAGACATGGGAAAAACGAATGAAATCCTGAAATGTGCCATTGAAGAGAAAGGAAAAATACATGCTGCTATTAATGCAAGACCCTGCCAGCATGCTGCAATACAGTTCTTCTAACTCATTTTCAGGAAAACCTGAAACTGCAGCTACTCTAGAGAGGCCTGCTAAGCTGATCAAGGAATTGTCTATATCTCTGTTTTCTCCCTGTGTCCTTAGACATCCTTGGCACACACAGATGAAGAATAAACAGGCCACAGATTTAAAAAGCTGCAAGTTAGAATAAAGTTTCAGAAGTTAGCAGAGGGGAGACTTAGAAACAGACTTTCAGCAGAAGCAGCTGAAAAAACACCTAGACTTAGGGTAATGCTTAATGAGCTTATTAGTTTATGTGGTGTGAGGATATGGAACTGGATTTGAAGAGCCTTTTGGTCCTGTATATATACATAACTGGAATATATACTTTCTTCTGATTCTTTTGGGTATTTCAAAATATCAACAGCTATTTAACTTAAACACCTTTTAATGAAAATGGAAGTTCTTAGACCTGTGAAATCATAAAATGTTAGCGCTCTAAATCATGAAAGCATATAGGTACTTAATTAGTAGTGTTCAAGTAGTTAGCAAATATGTGTAGTGAATTATCCCATTTTGTGTGTACTTTGAAGTCTAGCATAAATGTATTTTCTAATATCATTAATTGCTTTGTGGCCTCAAATAATACAGCTTGCCTGTTTAGATACTTGAAGTGTACTATGGAAATGCATCTCTCTCTAATTATGGTACTCTGTTATCTTCCCTATTGTAGAATGCAGAGGTGATTGATGGATGTATTCGGATCTTAAGTAAACAAAAGCAAACAAACAACCCCCCCCAAAACTAATTTACAAAGCCTCTGCTTTCATTAACTCCTGGAATAAATGACACTCTCTAGGTGTCAGAATAGGCAGCATAAAAAGAGAGTGCAGAAAATGTGATGCTGATATGTAAAAGAGGAGAAGGGCATTTCCAGCTTCCTTTGTGTGTCAAGGGTGTGACCTTTTGAATGTAAAGTGAAACAAATTGCCAGTGACAGCTTCTGATTTTCACTGATCTCACTTGAAAAACATTATTGCAAATTGTGTCTCAGTCAGAGCCCTTTTCCCAGTGAATTATTCATGAAAATCACTTCATCAGATAGAGTGCCTGCTGAGAAGATTATGCATTGCATATTAACATACAGGTAGCAAGCTTTGCAATTGAACTATCAATATCAAAATTCATTATGCTTAGATGATTTCTTGTAATGCACCACGTTAAAGGTGATGACAAACATGTATTTGCATTTCTAGGGTATTTAAAATTTTAATTAATACTAGAAAAGGTCATATCCTGAAAACATGGAGAATTGTGGTGGGCAATTTGCTGAGCTCTAACTATTAATGAACTCTGCTGTTCATCTTGGTCCGTACATCTAAGGCTTTAACTTACATATCATTGTTTTATAGACATCAACATATTCTCAGAAAGCTATGTGTATAAAGGAGTGAATGTGGCTGACAGTTAAGACTGTTGATGTTGAGACTGCTTTGTACCCTGTTACTCTGATATACCAGTTTGGTCCTGGTAGTTCTTTTATGCAAGTGGAATGCAGCTAAAATTCTCTAATGCTATGAAAATAAAAACAAAGATTTTATGTGAATAGATTTTTTGATAGCATTTTTGTTCCGTTTCTCACAGTTGTAGTCCGCTTCCAACATGCCTTTCATCCAGAAGTTGTATATCCATCCTTTTTATAATTATTTTCTTAACTGAATAACTTTAATTCTTAAAAAAAAGATTATATTAGTCTAATAAGATCAACAGTAAACCTTAGCTTCAGGAGTTACTTGTCTTTGAGTACAGTAGATAGTTCATTTGGTTATACTTCATTTGTCTTTTACTTTTTTTTCTTGTTTTGTTTCAAACTATAGTAGACAGCATCAGCTGGGTTTGGGAAAATAAATAATTGAACTAGCAGTAATTGATACTGGTTGGGAAGCCGCTTGCAAATTCTGCTATAATATTAGTAAAAGTAAGCTTGATTTGTCTAGTATTTTCCTACCTGCTGGGTAATAGGAAGTGATTATTTTGTGGGGAGGATGCTTTCGGTATTTAGCATGTAGCAGCATAGAACTTCTGTTTATTACTCCCTGTGCTTTCAATATGCCGCATATTTGGTTTATAATCTTGCTTTCTCTTTTGCACAGACTCACTAGCAAGGAAGAAACTCAAGCTCTTAATACAATCTCACCTTCCTCTCATTCCCAGTTCTTGAACAAAGACATGTTTGAAAAAGACTTGAGGAACTGGTTAACCATAAGTACCAAAAATAGAAGAATTTTATAGAAAAATATTTGTTTTCAAAAATTCTAGTGTTTAAAAAATACGAGTCAGCAAATGCCGAAACAAACTTTATCAAGTTGGTTGGCAGATTTTCCAAGCGCAGTTTCCCAAGTGAGACTTTAAGAATGTAATGGCTGTTCTCCATTGTGCCAAAATGTACACTGTTACGGTAAATGCATCAAAATGTTGTTTACCATAAAAATTTACTGTTGCTGAAGAATTGAATTCTTTAACATTGGCAATTTAAGCTATGATTTTAGTTACTTTGCTATGCTATTATTAGCATAATGAACAAAGTTCTTGTGCTCTTGTGGCATGTAATATTTTTTCTGTAGAATAAGAAAATAAGCTTCCTCTTTCTGAAAAATTTCAGAACTTTTGAGATAATTTTTGAAAAGCCTTTCCCCATTGCTGACCTTTTTTGCCCAGGCCTCCTTGCTCTATTTGCTGTGGAACTTTAAATAAGCCAGTGTTGTAGATTAAGAAAATACAACAGATGTACTGTGTCACTGCTGATTTTTTTTTAACTGATTAAATGTGTTTAGTGTGAAATAGCAAATCTGAGGATCCTATTCCCTGAGGAAATGAAACCAGTCTTTTAACACATGTGAGCTACAATTCTCATTATGCCAGGACTCCAGAAGTGAAATTACCATTTTTCACTTTGTTTTGATTTTATGAAGTGGGTTTTAAGCTGCAAAAAAGCATTGTCCTAAGGTTATAAACCAATTCTTATACTATTTTTTTGAAAGCCCTGTAGGGGAAAAAGGAAGAACTACAATCAGCTGTGTAATAGATGCTGGATTTTTTTTTGGAGTAAGAGTATATATAAAACAGTTTGGAGCATTATCAGAAAGCTGACAGAATACTTGCTTTAAAAATCTTAACTGTGATAAATAGTAGGCAAGAATTTCAGCTGGTGCAGGACAGTGAGTTTCTTGCTGTGCTGCTGGCTTGTACAAGTTGAAAGGTTACTCCAACTGTGTAAAGAGCCACTTCATTTCCTGATGCTAAGAACATGTAGCTAACAAGCTAATAAAGGACCAAGATGGAAAGGGCTGTAAGTTCTGTCTTATGTTCTGAGCTTCTGGGCTGATGAAGCATTAATTAGCAGTTAAACCTCTGTGTCTGCTGGAAGAGATCTGTGGGATTCTTTTTATTATTATTTTTTAATTTATTGATGTACAAAATCAGGCTGTATCTAGCAAAATCACTGGAAGATTTGCAGAGAAACAGGATCCAGAAAGATTAAAACATTGGGTATATGCATGGGTTATTGAAAGACTGAAACAATTTTTTCCTGTAAACATGTGGAAAGAATTCAGTGAAGAAATTACTTTTTGTTTGTGAATGCTGCTTTCTGTCTTTTCTTTTTTATAGGTTAGGGCCCTAGAAGGAAGGATGGTCTAAGAGAGCTGTTTAATAGTCACGCATCACTTCCTCCAAGTTTAAGATCAGAGCATCCCTATGAGTAAGAAGTCAAGCAAAGGGGGCAGGGGACCTGCATGGATGAGCAAGCAGCTCCTGGCAAAACTCAAACAGAAGAAGGAGGTACACGGAACGTGGAAGAAGGGACAGGCCACTTTGGAGGAAGATGGGAACACTGTCAGAGTATGCCGGGATGCAACAAGGAAGGCTAAGGCCCATTTGAAATTAAATCTGGCAAGGGATGTCAAGGACAACAAGAAGGGCTTCTTCAAATGCATCGTTAGCAAAGGGAAGACTAGGGAAAATGTGGGCCCACTGCTGAATGGGTCAGGGGCCCTGGTGATGAAGGATGCAGAGAAGGCAGAGTTACTGAATACCACCTTTGCTTCAGTCCTTAATGCAAAGGTCAGCCCTCAGGAGTCCCAGACCCTGGAGACCATAGAGAAAGTCTGGGGAGAGAAGTGCTTTCCCCTGGTCAAGGAGGATTGGGTTAGAGATCATTTACGCAAACTTGGCACCCACAAATCCATAGGGCCTAATGGGATGCACCCATGAGTGCTGAGGGAGCTGGTGGATGTTACTGTTAAGCCACTCTCCGTCATCTTTGAAAGGACATAGAGAACAGGAGAGGTGCCTGAGGACTGGAAGAAAGCCAGTGTCACTCCAGTCTTCAAAAAGGGCAAGAAGGAGGAACCAGGAAACTACAGGCCAGTCAGCCTCACCTCCACCCCTGGAAAGGTGATGGAACAGCTCATCCTGGATGTCATCTCCAGACATATGGAGGAAAAGAAGGTGATCAGGAGTAGCCAGCATGGATTCACCAAGGGGAAATCCTGTTTAACCAACCTGATAGCCTTCTATGATGGAATGACTGGCTGGGTAGATGAGAGCAGTGGACGTTGTGTACCTTGACTTCAGCAAGGCTTTTGACACTCTCTCATAACATCCTCATAGGTGAGCTCAGGAAGTGCATGTTAGATCAGTGGATAGTGAGGTGGATTGAGAACTGGCTGAAAGGCAGAGCTCAGAGGGCTGTGATCAGCAGCACAGTCTGATTGGAGGCCTGTAGTTAGTGGTGTCCCCCAGGGGTCAGTACTGGGTCCAGTCTTGTTCAACTTATTCATCAGTGACCTGGATGAAGGGACAGAGTGCCTCCTCAGCAAGTTTGCTGATGATGTCAACCAGGGAGAAGCGGCTGATACACCAGAAGGCTGTGCTGCATTTCAGGGAGACCTGGACAGGCTGGAGAGTTGAGTGGAGAAGAACCTCATGAAGTTCGACACAGGCAAGTGCAGGGTCCTGCACCTAGGGAGGAATCCCATGCATCAGTACAGGCTGGGGGCTGACCTGCTGGAGAGCAACTCTGCAGAGGAGGGCCTGGGAGTCATGGTGGGCAAGTTGACTCTGAGCCAGCAATGTGCCTTTGTGGCCAAGAAGGCCAAAAGTATCTTGGGGTGCATTATTAGGAAGAGGGTTGCCAGCCAGTCAAGGCTCTTTGCCCAGCCCTGGTGAAACACATCTGGAGTGCTGGGTCCAGTTCTGGATTTCTCAGTATGAGAGAGACACGGACATACTGGAGCAAGTCCAGCAAAGGGGCCGCAGAAATGATCAAAGGACTGGAGCATCTCTTGTACAAGGAGAGACTGAGAGCTGGAACTGTTTGGAGGAGAGAAGGCTCAAGGGGATATTGTCACTGTGTATAAACAAACATCTGATGGGGGGGAAGCATGTAAATGTAGAGAGAATGGAGCTGGACTCTTCTCGGGTGTGCCCAGTGGTAGAAGGAGAGGCAGCAGACACAAACTGAAACTCAGGAAGCTCCATTTGAAGATAAGGAAAAGCTTTTTTTTTTCTTACCCTGAGGATGACAGAGCACTGGGACAGGTTGTCCAGAAAAGTTGTGGAGTCTCCATCCTTGGAGATACTCGAAAGCTCTCTGGACAGAGCAGGGAGTTGGACTAGACAATCTCCAGGGGCTCGCCCTTCCAACCCTAGCTGTCCTGTGGTTCTCCGTCTTAGGGGAGTAGGATAGAAATACCTGTGGTCATATGAGATGCTAATTTGTACAGAATTACAGGAAATACTGGCTGTGCACAAAAAGCAAAAAAGTAATAGGATTTAAATTTTATGAAAGCCTAATTCTTAAGCAGCAGCTTTAATGCACATGCCTCATATTTAAGATTAAATATACATAAGACTTTACATCCGTGTGCATTTATCTATGCTGTAATAAAAATAGTTTCTGGTCAGAAAACCCCCCAAAACTGGCTTCTGTCTGTCTCCCTCTCTCTCTCTCCTCTCTCTCTCTCTCTCTCTCTCTCTCTCTCTCTCTCTCTCTCTCTCTATCTCTCAAATGCATGATGTGTTATGGGAATGCATATTTGTTCTTCCATTTGCCTCATTTCATATACATTTCAGTATGTTTTCTCTCCATGGTATTTGCTTCAAAATAAATTTCCAATCTTTGGGAATAATCTCATGTTCTTAGTAAATGAAAACATGCTTTCAATAAATTGAATGTCCAGCTGGCTAAAGGTTTAAACAGGAAAAGAACCCAAGACGATTCTGTGGTAGGTATGAGATAAACATGCTCTTGTTTATGCTTTGTTGATACTGATTGTTTAGAACGCTGAATATTTTCTTATGCTGGCTTTGGGCTGTTCTTTAGAAAACCAAACAATCAGCCCAGTCTAGATGATGGCTTTGATCTTTGTTTTCATATTTGTTGTAAGAGGCTAAAAGACGAGGAATTTGTTGTTTCATGCTTTGTCAGATCATCCTCCCTCTACACATTAACCACAGATGGCTTAGAGGGGAGAAAAAGAAAGGCAGCCTGCCTAAAGTTTTGACATCTTCAATAAATTCCCAGGAGACTGTTTTATAAATGTCAGCATATTTGTGGCTCTTCTTGCAGGTGCTTAAACAAGACTTGTGGCCTTTCACCTAGCATAATTAACTTCCTTTTATTTCACAGTGTTTACCATTTCTTTGCCTAACCTTTTTGTTTTTACAGAGTACTCTTGAAGGAAAACTTAACAAGTTGCTCAAACACCTGCTTGCCATGAGGCAAACACTGAGCTGCATATTCGCCCCAGGACAGAAGTCCTGGGAGAGATCTTACCACATCCTCCCAGCAGCGGATAAATCATATGACTAATGTCATCAATCTCTGAAGGAATGTGATAGAGAGTAGCTTATTTTGACACTTCTTGTGCCATCTGTGCCGTCGGTGAGTTACAATTCAAGGCTTTGTGTTTGGAATTTCATTGATTAACAAAAGAGAATTTTAAAAAGCTTTTGCAGCACTTTTCATAGGTCAAAATCTGCATATTGTTTAAATTATGCCTGTCAAATCCTGTTTTGTTTATTGCTTTCATGTGTGTATATCTTGCGTGTTCCTAAGTAGGAGCTGGATATGTTTCTCTGCACTTGGTGGATAATTATATTAACCAAAGTTTGATTGTAATTTAAAAACTTTATTGGCATGAAATGTGGTGCAATCATTTTTTCCAGATGTGCCAAGTTATACAAAATTAATTCTGTTGATGAATGAGGATTTCTGATTATGTTCAATGGAGGAAAGTTGAAAAAAGAAATGCTCCTTCTTGGAACACTTCTGATACAGAAAGCTTCAGAATTCCTTTATTCTTTCTGACTGTAGTGATGAATTGGTTGTTAAGATCTGATGGGTGTTTTTCTTAGCTGTACAGATGAAATATACTGATGGGGTTTTAGACTAATTGCTCATAGACTGTTGTTTCCACCAGAAGTTGTATAACTGGTACTTCTGTGTAGAATCTCAGCAGAGAGGATATGAAATGCATGTAGAAATAGTTAGACAGGAGATCCAGCCTGATCTCACAAACTATGACTATAGTCTCTACATTTGTGGGTAGGGTGTTTGTTATACACTGAAGTTAAATGCTTGGTTGGTTTTGGTTTGCTAGTTGGCTTTCTGTGAGCTTGAACAGACTGAGTGAAACAGGTTTGTCTTTCTGCTCATATACAAGGCAAAGTTGTGTTAAAAGAAACTAGTAAGAAAGCTAAAGCCACAAAAGAGATGTCCAGTTACCCAAGGATACCAGATGGTCCTTTTCAGAAAGGCATATTGAAAAGAACAGAAAGGCATCCTAGAAAAAGTAGGGAATTACAGATGTGGCTTTCCCACAGCACTAAGGCTGAATGGGTAGGTAGGCTTCTACAGCTATCTGTGAATGGGCACGCTGTAATCAATTGTACTTTTTCCAAGAGATCCATCAGAGATTACAAATAATTTCAGGGAACTCAGAAATGTTCTGGATTGTAATAATGCTGTAATAATCATTCTGTCCTTTGGAAAAAAGGAGGGCAGAAGGTCCACAAATGAATCTCTGACTAGGTATTGTGAAACAAAATGTTAGGATCCTACAGAACATAGGTCAACATTTGTATAGCAAGAAAGTTTTTTTTTTCTTTCTTTCTTTTTTTTGGGGAGGGGGTTGTTTTTTTTATGGACTGACCAGTTTAATCAAGAAGTCAATGAAGTAACAAGATAGGAAAACATGGAACAAATGAACAGGTATTTAAAATCAGCTTATGATGTTGAGAACAGCAATAATAAAAGACCAAAAACATGAAAGAAATTACTCAATTGACCGTGCTAGAGATTTAAGTAATAAATAAGAACAAGATTTACTCATTTGTCCATGTAATAACAACCTATTTAGAGAAATAAACTGAGTAAGAGAAGGCGTATTCAGCAAGTATGGTTCTAGGATGAATGAACAGGGCTATAGGCATAAGTTTACAGAACTACTCTGCAACCTACTCTCTGCAAAGAGAAAGATCTCCATTCCCTTATGGACAGTGTCTGGTAAAACATGTAGTGGACCTGAACTGCACCGAGCAGGTTTAGACTACATATTAGGAAAAATGTGCTAATTACAAGAATAATGAAGCAATGGGCTAAACTGCTCAGTAAAGTTTTATAGTTGTCTCTTCTGGAAGCCTAGAAATGCAGTTGTCAGAAATATGTAGAGGTTTGGTTGCTTCTGCTTTAGGGCAAAGAAACGAACTGAGTTTCTCAAGGTCCCTTTTTGTATGGTGGGAATGACTAAGAGTGGTTTAGAAACAAATGTGTTCTAACTGGAAAAGAAAACTCTTTTTCCGTAGTACAGAACAAGCTGCTAGCTCTGGGAAGCAATGGGAAAAAAATAGACTTTAAAAATTTATAATCCAGTATCTGGATTACAGTTCGTATGCCTAAGTCATGACCAGTTTGATCCCAAATTGCTGTAGAAAATTAAGTTAATTTCTCGTGGTGAATTGTTTTATTTTTTTAAAACTTTAAGCTTTTGAAGATGCTTAAAGGTTTTATGGAGTTAAAAAAACGGATTTCAGAAATGAATTAAGAGAGAAAGCAGTGCAATTGTAGATATAACAGGTTATGTAAGCTCACTATAGATTTGTTTGCTGCATATCTATTATGTAGGTGCCATTTTCATGCTTGATTTCATCTGTGTGTGCATGTGTGTACATGCATAAAACCACAACATAATTTAGCTGTAATTGTTAAGTGGGTTCACTATATTGCTATCCTTGTTCTTACATAACACCAACTCTTTCTCTGTTTAGAAGTCAGAAAGGTTGATCTGAACTTAAATGAAAAAATAAAAAAGCTCCCCTCCCACTCCACAAGAAGCCAAAAAAAGGCAAAAGAGAATATCTCCAAAGAAATCCTGAACTTGAATTATTTGTTATGTATCCATAAAACATGTGTGACTGATGAAAAGATTCTTTTCAGTACATAGAGAAGTGTATCTGCAAGCATAAATGCAAACCATGGCTAGATAGCTCTTTTGTCTGAATTGGCTTTATTCAAGTCCATAGAGTTGTAAATATTCTTAACCAAGAATAGAAAACAGGTTTGCTGTTCAGAAGTTTAAAAGGGCCATTAGCACATCCATCACACTTTTGAGTTTTAGTTTTTAAATATCAAATTTAAACTTTGTAAATGATTAATAAATGAAAATACTTTAAATTCATAGTGTCATCTACTACAAGGAGTAAAATTCTAGTTCCTGGTTGCTAGTGTGATTGAATGAGAAACTGATCAGTAAGATCCTCGGAGACTGATTTTGTGGAAAAAATTATTTTTTGCATGTATATGTGTCTGTACACACACACACACATACACACACATATACACAGACGTATGTGCACATGTATATATATTTTATTATGAAAACGGGTATGTGTATTTTCTGTTGAGGGGATTGTTTGGAAATACTCTTTTTCTTATTAAGAAAACTCATTATAGATCTGAAGTGGCTATATAATACTGTATAACTGGTATTTTAAACTCCTTTCTTGGTATTACTGTCTCAGTTCTAGGAGCATGAAATTTCATGACTAGTGTTATTAAAGGGTGCTTTGCTGTTTCAAGTGATAGATAAGGTGGGGATGTCATGAGCTAAGGTTATAAAATACGGTCTCTGTACTGGAATACAGTACAATTAAAGCACGAACAATGTTTCTAGTCCAGCTCTTTTGGAAATACACTGAGTGTTGAGAGGCCAAAATTGTTCTCTCTAAAGGAACTTGAAATACTACTATTTTCAAGGATGGAGGGAGACCTTAGCCAGCTGACACAGTGCTGTATTTACATGGAAGGGTAGATTCAGCCTCCTGGACAAACTGGTCTGTTATATGAAAGTTTATAACTTTCATATAAACTGTTAGAATATATTTGCATATACCTGGAGATATTTGTGTTTGTCTACTGTACACATAAAATATCCTGAGCTTAGGCTACATCAATATTCTGGAGTAGAGCACCTTTCTTAGTGTTGAAATGAAGGGACTGTCAACTGGAGTTGTTTATTTGCTTGTTGTTAGAACCATTACAGCTAATACGTCTGCTATTTGTAGGCCTAAGCTCTCTCTCTTGCATATTTAAAATTTACACTGAAAAATACAATGTATAATATTATACGTTATACTATATAATATTATATTTCCAGTAAAAAGAAAGAATGTTTGCTATGCAGAGGAAAATTTTTAGTTTTTGAGAAATACCTTGGATTTTTCAATATTTGTAAAATATTTGACTGCAGACCGCAAACAAGATTTATTTTCATGGCTATTCAGCAGCATGTTACTAAACTTCGCCAGGGTAAAGCTGAGAAAATTCTGAACCAGTTTAGCTATGAAACCTTCTACCATCTTTAAAGACTAGAACGAAACTGGATTTTAAAAAGATGATTGTGCTTGATTCTTTTGTTCTCTTTTTTACAGAAGATGTGGTCAGTGGCCTAGTGCATCTTCCTTAGGGAATGGTTTTCATATTTCAAGGCTGTCAAAAGGTGATCAGTTAGGCATAACTGAGTTAAGACTCTCCACCCCTACATTTTACTCTATGGTTAGTTATTGTAAGAAATTGTGCCACAGGCAGCAGTAATGACTGAATAAAAAGTGTATAAAGCTACATTTTCTCTGTGAAAAGCCGCTATAATTCTTACTCTTAACAAGGAAATCTTGACAATTGGGGTCCTTTGAAGATAAAAATGCTTTTGGGTTCCTATAGATAATATGAGATAGATTCATACTTTCATGTTATGCTTTGCTTGTCTTGAGATACTTTTTAGTTTCTTTATGCAAGGATTATTAAACTCTTGGATATACACAATTTAGAAGAAACTGTTAGACCTTCTGGACATGGTTTTCTCTTTATGTAGTAATGTTGAATTATAGAGTTTTCCATATAGAGTATTGTATAGCTGTTTTCTTTGTTTACTGTTAAATAGTCCAGAGCTGTTATTAATAGTTCAGTGGTGCCATAAACCAAACTTAGTTGTTATAAGTAGGACTTTTCCTTTATTTCACATATTTATTAAACCTGCCTTAGATTCAGATGGGCTTGTGAATCTCATTGTGGAGCTAAAGGGAAAGCAGTAAGTTTGAGAAGGCTCTGTCTTTATCTTGTCTCTCGTGTGTCTTATGTCTACACATGGTGGCAGCAAACTTTGGAAGAAAGAGGAAATCTTTGTCAGTATTCATCTTTACTCTGAACACAGAAGTTTTCTTAAGAATAAGTCTAAGCCCTGCAGATGTACGAATCCTTAGCGGCAAAATCGTCTGCTAGCAATCATGCTCATAAAAGATTAATTGAGCTTAACTTTCTTGGAATGGAAAAAAAAGTCATCCTTGTTCCCAAGTACAGTGATATATTGCATGTGGTAAGTTTTGTTCCACTAAAGGAGCTTATCAAAACAACTTGTTTGGATCCAGCTTTTTCCCTCCCAGATGGGGAAAGAAAAGTTTGATATGGTTACTGTACTGTAAACAATAGCAGAAATTGCTTTTGAATACATAGTTGCAAAATTTTCTTCAGAATTTTATGCTGAAGCCTCACAATTCAGATCACACCCTACTGAAACAAATACAATGATTTCAAAATCTGGTGCTGAAATTAATTTTTGAGCAAGAACACATCCTGAGGTCATCTCAATAAAATTGATATGATTTGAATGATAATTTAACTACAAGCTATTCAGAAATGATCCTTTGAAGATATTTAAAAGAAGTCAGCAAAGATCTGCACTTGCGTGTACTTCATTGAAAAGGTGTATTTTACAGGGGAAAAAAGAGAAAAGAGCCTCCTTCAATCTGGGGATTTAAAATTGCCCAAATGAAATATCTTATATGAAAAAAGAAGATTCAGCTTAAAAAAATATATATTCAGAATGCCAGCTTCTTGAGAACAGAATATGTGGATTTCAGATTGGTGCTAAAAAGTTAGGATGAAGATGAAGCCAGTCCAGCAGATCGGCATGTTAATACCTGGCTTGAATCAGAGAATGCCCACGGCCACACAAGAGTGGGCTTCACAAGTTCCACTTTTCATGCAACTTTCAACATGAAGATTCAAACTTCAAGGTACCTGATAAATTACTAATTTATTCAGGGAAAAGTATCTTCCCTTGAAAGTTAAAGTATCACTTCAAAAAAGTATAGAATCATACTAAGAAAAACAACAAAGTGCCATTTTTGGAATTCAGCTGATCCTTCAGTGGGCTCAAATTCTACTTACTGCACCAGGAGGTGCTAGTGCTTTTTGATACGAAAGGAGAAAGGCAGAAACACTCTCAAAATTAACTAGTCTTTTAATATCCCAGAAGAGATGATAGCAAGTTATAAACTCTTACATCCCTCCTAATGCTGGGAACCATGAGATGATGTTGCATTGGACAGACCTGTGGTCAGGTGATAGCATGCTGAGCAGGCTTCCTGTCCATGGTGAGGTTTGCCAGTATTGTGATCTTTAGAGTTTTTTATAGGATTTCTAAGAGGATGTTTTTACGTAAACATGCTGCTTCACTTCAAGATAAAGACAAGGACATGCTGCTGGTTTCACTGCTGATGCCAGTGCCACTTCCATGGGCTCTTTCTTTATGGTCAGCTGGCTAAGTTCATCCTACGTAAAGGGATATGTGCAGCACAGCACAGTCCTGAAGACCAAGCAAGATGTACAGTGCAGCACAGCTGTACCTACTCAGGTCAACTGATGTATGGATCAGTAACACCTCGATGTACAATAACCTTCAGGTTAGGACCATTACACTTGCCTTCAGCCTGAAGTCAGCAGTGTTGCACACAGGTAGAGTAAGCAGGAATACCACAACTGGAAAGGGCACAGCCACTCTTCTGGAAGGTAATAGTTACAGCATTATCCAGTGTGCTGGACAGCTTGTTTGTTTTACAGAACTAGTACAAATCTGTCATACAGGTATTAGCTTATTTCTTTTGCCAGCTTATAAAGGGAAAATACAGCAATATTTGTTACAGAAGTATGTATGTTCTGCAGACTGTTTCTTCTGCTTTGCATTTTAATTACATGCTGAGTAAACCAATTGAAAAATTCTGATTCCTATCCGAAATATTTGCATATGTAATTGAAATGTTCTCAGTATGAATGTCCTGAATATGAAATAACTACATTTGGATTACATTTTGAACATTAGCTTGCATTTCATTGATGGTGATTAATTCTAATGTGCATCACCAAATCTAAGAAAGATTTATTTGTATAAACTTCACGATACATAGATTTAAATAGATTTGTGATATTTGGAACTTTAAAAATCTTCCCTATTTCACAGGGAAACTGTGTGCAAACTATTACAAACTATTATAGCTTTGGAAAGTGAGATTTGAGATCAGTACATAAATGAAGTGTGTAAAAATAGTTGGAAGTTATTTTGTAAAAAGGGGAGAATGATCATACCTTGTGGTATCTGTTTTTTCAGATCACATCTGAACGATTATGTGATCTGAAAAATTCAGATCACAACAGAACCACATCTGTTGGTTGATTATTGACTTATATTTGGTTTGGTTGCTAAATTTTTAATACAGGAATTAAGAACAGAAAACTAGAATAAAAAAGGGTATCAAGAGAGGAGTTGAACTGTATAACCACGGTTGTACAAATGAGCTTTGCGTTGGGTCATACTTTGTGTTGGATCCAATTCTGCTTTGCAAGCACAATCACAATCAACTCAGGAGAACAAAACCAGAAAACAAATATTATTGTTCCTCCCCTCTTAAAACCTGGCTGCATAAGCAAATGCTTCAGTATTTGCATAACTGCAGAGGTAAAAACCTCCAGCTGGGAGAAGGAAGAGGACTGGAAGTGTGCAGAAGCAAATCTGCTGACATTGTTTGCTCTGTCAGCACCTGACCTGTGCTAGAAAACTTGGCTGTGGTCTGCCCGGACCTAGCTCCCCGCTTTCCCAGCGGTGCCAGGCCAGCGAGGCCTGGGCTGTGCCCTGCGGGAGCGGGCGAATCCCTCGCAGGGCGGGCGTCAGTGGCTGGGAGTTAGGATATCCGCAGGCAGTAATGAAAAGGTAAATCATTCCTGCCCGTGCAAGCGATAGAGCGGTTACCGCACAGCAGTCCTACATCTGAGCACGTTACAATTTTTTAATTAAAATAAATCTGTGTTAATTGTCAACTCCAGTGAGCTGTTCGTTCTTGCAACAAACTACGTGTAGCTGTGTGTGGTGGGGATGCCCTGTCTGCCCTTTGCAGTGTTCTGAAACTCTAGTTGGTGAGGAGCCCGATCACGAGGAAGCCGGCCCGGGCCCTGGCGGGAGCAGCACCCTGCTCCAGGAGCGCATGCCGGGCTGAGGCAGTCCCCGTGCTGCCCCTTAATCTTCACGCATATGGAGATCTGGAGCGTTAAAAACCTCAGGTGTTTCCTGAGTTTAGACAGCAGCAGATGGGCGGTTGAGGACTGCAGTTTTGGACTTTCAGCTTCTGAAATCCTTGTAAATTGTTGCTCTTCAGCTCTGAGCTCTTGGTACGTGCAGCCCTGGCGTGTTTGGGCCCTTCCAGTGGCATAGTCACGGCTCTAAAGCTGCAGCCTTGCTTTGGCAATGCAGCTCGGCGTACCTTCCCGTGCTTGGGAGTTTTAAACAGTTAATTCAGTTAAATCTCTAATGTTATCTAATGTTATCGAAATGAACTTGGTTCACTGCTTTCAGTTCAGCTGTTTTCAATTCCAGATGTAAATTAAATAATTCAGAAAAATCTGTCCAGAGTTTTAGAACATGATAACTTCCCCCTCCCAAGTTTTTTGCTGATCTGTTTTATAACAGTTGGAAAAAGGCCTCTGGAGCTCGTTCTTGCTGTTCCATAAAGGTCATTGTGAGAATGGTGCTGCATCTGTAAAACTAGCATGCGTACTAAATTGAGAAAGTATTTCAACAGCTGCATCCTTAGAAGCTGCAGACTGTCACTAAGGAGAAACAGCCTTGACAAAAACAATCTTCTGCTGTGCTCTTCTCTTGTGGATGTTTAACAGTAATAGGTCTAATAATGTCACTGTATCAAACAGTGACAATTCTGCATCTTAGAGTTATGAGACAAACATTTTTTTCTTTTATCATTTCATTATTTTTTCATTTCCCTTCCTTTGCTTCCTGAAGATTTCATTCTTACAGACACTGTCCTCTGGGGGAGACAACTGGAAAATAAGGTGTACGAAATTGATGGAAAAGAAATCTGAATTTTGATTGTGAATTAATTTGACTGTAATTGAAACTGTGCTCTTCATCTTAAACATGCACTGCTGGTGATAGAGAGGGCATGCTCATGATCTGACACATGAATATAAATAGCCTTTTTAATGACATAATTTTCTGAGTAAGATAGAAAGCTTGCATAACGATCTGTAGTTTGCAATAGTACTTTCTGGAGCTCAGGGAATTTCAGATAGCATGTAGCTCGCTGAAAAATAAGTGTAATTTTTTTACCTTTAATTTCTCTGTGCAATTATACTCTAATAGCAGCTAGATCAGTCTGTTTTGTGTACAGTATAATCTTCCTGCAAACTAATTAGTAATAGGATAATCAAATACTGTGCCAAATGGTTTCCCTGCAAAAGAAATACATTTAACATCATCCTGCTTGGAAAAGAATACTGTTGTCATTTTGTTTAGCTATTTTATGAAAAGTGAGTTCAAATTTTTTTTTTGTTTCTGTTTTTTTTTCTTTTCTGAATCCTAGCAACTAGTAGGGTACATATGCATTGAGCATTTTCTTTTCAGTCAAAATAAATCTCAGTACATGCATGCAATTTAGAAACAATTGAGCACTTTTGTCTTTTAGTCGTTATTACGAAAGCTTTGTTGTCAGTTTCTTGGTTAAAATTGCACTAAAAGTTTCACTTGAAACAGGATTAGGATCTTACTGTTGCACACTCCATTGACATTTAATTGACATTGGCATTTAATAGGAAAATCACTGTTTTGTCAGGCTAGAGCTTCAGACGTGTGGTGTATTATCCAGTGGTACTTCCTTTGGTAAACTATTTGCTCTTTTAGAAGAAGCAGTGTAAATGGCTCTCCTGTGAAAGTTTCCAGTGAGAGCCCTTACGGGTTTATGGAATCCTCGCAGAAGATCTCATACGCCGACGCCTTTGCAGGTTCCAGGTAAGCACAAAGCTAGCTGTAGCTGCATTACCAAGCAGGCTAAGTAGTCACAATCTACTAGTTCCATATGGTTTTAATATCCCCAGTGAACCCCTGTGACTCCTCATTTCCTTTCCTCTCATGCAGGCTCATCTCTGCCCTTTAGGGCAGAGCAGAGCCTTGGATCCCCACCCACACAAGTCTTCTCTGAAGTGCATTTTATTCCCTTCTCTCAGCCCTGCTGTTGAATCAGGGTTTTCTCTTGTTTTCCTGGCTAGCTGTTCTGAGTGGAGCCACTTCTTACAGGTCTTGTTTCAAAAAATATAAGTAATCTCACTGAGTTTATTTGCTACTAAAGAATTTGGTTAATTCCTTTTTGAATCTGCCATATAGATAGATGCTCATGACATACTGCTTCAGCTGCCCTTTTTCCCTTTTTGCATATTTGGTCAAGAGGTGAGGCGGTGCAGCAGGATTTCTGATCCGAGAATCTTCAAATCCTCTTGTATCCAAGCAAATGGCTTTTAAGTTGTGTCGAACATGGAACTCGTCCTGAATCTGCCTGCTCAGTGCTTCTCCCCTGCAGGTTGGAGCAGCGGCATTAATAGGTGCATTCATGGATGCAGCCTGGTTAAACTGATCATCCCTTGGAAATACTCATTATAACTGCCTTTCTGGCATACTAGTTGAGATTCTCTGAGGTTGAGCTGTTCTCCAAAGAGCTCACAAGGCTTCCTGAGACATGATACATGCCTCCCTTCACATCAGTAGTTGCCGGCTATGCTTCCACCTGTGTTTTCTCCTCTGCTTCCTTTGTTTATGGTCACTGTGGCTTCCAAGAGTTGGGAGAAGATGGGATAATTAGTTTATAGAGAGTTTCGGGCACATTTGGCTGACAAGTGAACTACGTTTGTTAGTGGATGTGTACTCAGCATTTCTTAAAACACTGTCAGTAGCCAGAGGGGAGCTAGATTCATGCAGGGAGTAATGGGGAGCCCCTCGCACCAATCCTCTGCTGGGCTGCAGCCTTCGGAGGGGAAGTGAGAAGCACGGACAGACCCTGCCGCAGCATTTGTGAATCACTGCACTCAAAGTGGTCCATCACCACAGAAATAAAGACTCGGCCTGAGAGCCAAGGGTTGGATAAGCCTTGTGCCTCCAAGATTATATTTAGAAGTACAGTAATATTGTCAAATATGTTAGTGAGGACAAGGTACTGGTAATTCATGCAACAAGGTAAAGATTAACCTTTTCACAAAAAGTGTATGAAGAAGAAATGTGCTTAGGGGATGTATTGGAGGTAAACAGGGAATAAATACTAGTTGCAATGGTGATGGGCAAAGAAGTTTTGAGAAGAATCAGTGGGAGAGAAATACAGCAATAAATAATAAGGCTTATTTTTATATTGATGACTGTAAAAGAATTGGTAGTCAGTTCCTTCCCCAAAATATTTTCAAAAGTTTAAAATGTAAATAACTCAGGGCTGTCTTAATTTATTCTGGAATTGTTTCCTTTTTTCTTTTTCTCTTTTTCTTTTTTTCTTTTTTTTCTTTTTTCTTTTTCTTTTTTTTTTTTGATGGTGGAGGGTGTATTTTAAAGATTTTTGACTTCAAACAAGAAAAACAAAATACTTCCTGGAATGGAAGAAAAAGGAGGAGGAGGAGAACTAAGAGAAACACCAGATGTGAAGGGACTCAAATTGTCTGGCAACAAGGGTAGATAAACAGAACTTACTGCGCAAGTATAAAGTCCTTATGAAGATAAAAAAAATACTAGAAAAGGCACTAAGCAATTATAAAACTTTGTAAGTACAGCTATTTTTAAGCATCTTTTGTAAATAATGGAAGTAAAATCAAATCCCATTTTAATATGGTAGACAAAAAGTGCAAGCAATTGCAGATTTAGTAACTCTCCTTGAGATCAGTTTTATCTCTGTGTGGTAATGAAGGAAGCATTGCAAGTGCCGTCTTTTTCCTTTTCTTCAAAAAATGGGTATTTTGGTTTGTATGTGAAGGACTTTATCCTTTATGCCCAGACTTTCTTATGTGCTGTGTTTTTTTCTCTGTGTGAAATGAAGGTATGTTTCTCTAGAAATATCTGAAGGCTTAAACAAAACTAGAGTGTGTTCTAGGGGAGTTTTCATCAAAGAAGTGAAAATTGAGAAAGAATTAGCTAGAGGGTCTATGGATGGCCATGCAAAGTAGATCTGCTCATTCTAACGTGGTGTTTCATGAGATGTACACAAACGTAAATGACTGCAGAGTTAAAGATACTTGAAGGGTCTTTTACACTCCTGCTGTAAGGATGGTTTGATAGAGTGACAGCTCTTACTCAGTTGGTGAGGAGTCTCAAAAAGCCCCGGTTCATTCAGTTTCATTGTAAAAAAAAGGGTTGAAATATATAATTATTTAATAGATTGTCACTACTTACCTCACTGACAAAATCGCAGGACAGCAGGGAGTTGAGACTTCCCAGTTTTCTTGTGTGATCATCTTTGTGGTATTAGGGATAACTGGAGATCTCACTGAGTGTTACTGCATGGATATGGGATATGGTGGTGCCGAGCTTCTAGTTAGCGCATGCACTGGCAGCGTTTCGCCTTTTGGTTTGGTTATTTCTTAATTTTAACAAAAGCTGTTATGCAGGATTCCCTGGGATTTTTATAGAGTGTTAAATATAAATGGCATTGCCTACTTTGTATTTATCTCATCAGCATATGTGGCAAAAGCTGTGATTTCCTGATAAAAGTAACTTGCATAAAGCATATTTGGGGGGAGTTCAGTGATGTAGACTAGTTGAGTCTTTTTTATATTCATGCAACCCTTGCATGGGAGGGTTTCTGCAGGGAAATGTTGTCGTGTTCTCTTGACAGGTAGTGGCAGAGCAGTGAGCTGGTTCATGATTTGCCAAATGCCCTTACCTTTTTGCAATATTATCCGAAGTCTCGATGAGTGAAATACTTTGTAGTTGATGTTTGTCACTGCTAGTCTCAGGCAGCCCTGGAGCTTGGGAGGTTCCAGACTGCAACTGTCTGGGGATTAATAGGAAGGAATTACTCTGTTTTCTTTGCTCATTTCTAGTAACGAAGGCTTCAAGAAAGCCCGTCCTTTCCACGACAAAAAAACACAGGCACATTTTAAGTGTACCTTCTACTTCATTCCTTTTCATTCCTTTTCAGTGATTTCTGAAAAGAAATCCACTTCCCTGCAGTGAAGTTGTTTTGGACTCTTACCATCATCTTGTCAAATGGCTCATACTAGAAATGTATCTTGTAGTAACTTCCTGGCACATTTTGATCGTGCATGTGCATGATTTGATCTTTGACTGAGTCGAATTGTCTGTTGCTAGTAGTGGTGTAGACAGCATTGGCTTTGGTTGCTGGGACAATAAAACTGTGGCCTTATTTTAAAATAGCATCAAGATTTTGCTCAAGTAATTTTGCTGTTGATGAGCTGTTCTGCAGTTTTATAGTGGACAGAACTGTTTAAATGTTAAAAATTCCAGTAGTTCTTTTGCTTGTCTTTTTCATATTTCCGTAATAAGTGAATTTTTAATTGTCTAGTTATGACGGGGTACATACATGCACATTGATGTTTTGTTTTATTTTTAAGTCTCAGAAATGTAAGTAAATTTTTTAATGTATCCTTGTTTCAGCTTTGTGTGTTTTATAAGGTAAAGATGAAATTCTGGTAGGGTAAAACAGACTTTGATTTAGGTTCTAAAACAAATGCATATATAGCTGTTTCTTGAAATATGTAATGTAAGCATTTATTTGGCTGGCAGCTAACTGCAGAGAGGCTGTTTTCAAAACAGTGCTGCTTTGCCAGCTTAGCTGACAGGGGTCATAAAAATGAAAAATTATTAATGAATAATTAATACAGATAAATGCACACATAATTATCTGTAATCTGTTCTTTGAACACATATCCTGCTTATAACTGAAAACAACCACCCACCTTCCCTAGAGCACTGTGATCAGTTATTTATGGTGCTAGCAGACAAGGGCATATAGTGCCCTAGGTTGTAGTTGCACTGATAGTGGGTGGCTATGATGCATTATTTATCACTCCCTTGTCACCATGACAGAGAAGAAATTCAAAGAGATCTCCTAATATTTTATGCATAAATATTCATATCCTAGCAAGCCTGTTGGTAAAAAGAAATTAAGCTGTGATCTTCAATGCTAATTTGTTGGGGAGCGAGAGAGGGTGTCATAGAGTATTACAGATTATCCTTGTCCTGTTCCTTCCACAATTAAGCTGTCTAACCAGCCATGTTGTCTAGCATCATATCTAGATTAAACAATACATAGTATGATCTAGAAAATAAAATTTCACGACCAATTTATTTTTTGCATGTAATAGTTCCTGTGAATTTTTAACTCTTCTTTTTTTTTTTTTTTTTTGTGGCTTATATTTGTGCCAAAGCACTACTGTTCTGGTGTCAGATAGCATGCTGTAATTGGCCCTTTTTAACATTAAAAAAAAAAAAGAGAGAAAAAAGAGAAAAAAGAAAAAGCCCACAGCTGAAAAGAAAGCATCTTAATGAACTCAATTGATAACTGCATATCCAAACTGTGCCCTGTTGCTAATAGTCTGATGGCTGTGGTGGTGACATGGAAGTGTATGTATGAATTGTGTATACAGGCTTATCCAGTCGTATTGAATTATCTGATAACTTTTCAAAGATTTTTAGTTGTTTTTTTCAGCTAGATTTTTTTTTAAGTTTACCTGATTAATCTTGTGATAAAAACACTTGGACTACCTTTTACCTATTCTCTGTACTCATGTGCGATTCGAAACTTCAGTTAAAATACATGGTTTTCTCTTATTATGCAGCTAAGTGTTGCGAATAGTCTAATATATTAGGAAAACAGTACACTTTTTCTCCTTAGAAATGAAGTCTGAAATGACAGAGTGCTCAGTAATGTTCTACTTAGTATTCAGAATGCGAACTAAAGCAAGCTCATTTAACTCTATATTTGTACCAAGTAAGAGACATTTTTAATTCATCGGGATGAAAGCTGATATATCAGCTTGACAAATAAAATTCATTCGATGTATCTACTTATGGATATTTGTGGTATATTTTAACCTTCCTTTTTATTGTATAGTAGTGCTCCTGTGGGTTTATTTGGTGGGAGGGGTCACTCAGTTGCATGTGTTTTAAAGCATCTGGACTTTTCAGATAAAACCTTGTGATTAAAGTCTATGACCTGCAAAGAGTCTCAGCAAGGAGGACCACCGTGTAGTGTTAATGTCTTCAGAGTAAAGGGTCTTTTCCATCTGTATTTTTGCAAGTATAATGGTTCACAGAAAAATGACATTAGGTATGCTGAAGTAACGCTTCAAGAAGGACAGAAGAATGAAATGGTGATCAAGGCTTATTAGTTTGTATTTACAGAGATATACTTAAATATTTATCTGTATACTTGCTTCCTGGTTCTCTACTATTGTTTATGTAAATGTGTCATGTAGAATTCTCAAAATAACAGACAGCTGTTTTCTAGAATAAATGAAATCGTTAATTCAGATTTTCCTAGTATAGCATTAAGGTGGAGTTGTCCGTATATCCGTATATATGTCCAATGCTACATATATTTTGGATTTCAGTAGCAGTAATGATTAATCCCCAAATGACTTCACAGATCTATGCTGTAGCTTTTTCTCTTGTTTTTACTGATGTAAACTCAGATTTATTTTAAGTAAGTTACAAGTTTTGATAAAGAGATTCTTATTTCTTGGAAGAAGGCTTGAATACTAAGAGAAAGGGTTTGAGAGATACTTTCTCGGTATTAATTGAAGTTACTTAAATTATTTTGAACTTATATTAGGATAGCTGAGGCCATAACTTGAACTGGTACAGGCTCTCACAGAATCACAGCCTTTCAGGACTCTGTGACACTGTTTCATCAGATATTTGAGTCTACAAAATTGGGGTGAATGTTTCAAAATTATAAGTGAAGGTAGCTTTAAGTTCATACAAGGCTTATGGCTGTAGGGAGGGGAAGTTAAATATCTCACTCCCACTTACGTGAAGGGGCCTTGTGGACAGTTTACACAATTCTGTTAAAAAGCAGAATCTTGTTTTTGGTCCAGGAAAAAGAAGTCACATTCTCTTCCTTGCAGACAGATGGAATTATTCTGTAAGGTTGGAAGCAACAAGCAGCTCTGTTCCACCTGTGCAGTAATAGAGACCTGACTGAGAAACTGAGACTGAGAAAGAAGAGTTCAGGTCTCTCAACTCTCCTCGCACTCAGACTTCTTCTGTAAAACAGATCTGTTAAATTTGGTGTATATATTTAAGAAACTAATAACTAGCGTATATCCTTGTGTGGAAAAGCTCCAAATCTTCTCTGCCTGTCATAGCTGTGGATTTTGAGGGTGAAAACCATTTAGGCTTATGCAGGTCACAGAATTAACATTGCAAAACAAATACTGGGTAAAGGTTATTAACCTTCTGAAATGCCCGTCCTTGAGCCTGCACCTGAGTCAGGTGCAGTTCTCGAAGGTACAGTATCAGAAGTGAATGTCTGTTCCGTTACAGGCTTGCAAAGGATATGAGCAGTCAGATCTTTTGTAAGTCATACTTTCCAGTGTTTTGGGATACTTTGTATTGCTTAAAAATTAGAATCCTCTCTCAGTTCAGGTCCCTTCTATGAGCTCAGTAAATTGTGTCTGATTTCTTTTTTTAGTGATAAAATTAAAACAAAAAAGATCCCCCTTCTGTTGATTGTATGATACTCATTCTGTTCGTGGACAGTGATGGGAGGAGGCCACAAAATCAGCTCATAAAGCCAATCTTCCTATTGATCTTTGCTTGAGTTGAAAAATTAGAGCAGAGGTAGTCGCTTATCGCGATAAGCAATTCTGATTCTCTCTCTGACAGGTATTACGTTATGGTTATCCAACATTCCTGCCAAACTGGACATAGGTTTTCCAATCTGCCTCCTTTACTTCACATCTCAATTTTTCCAGGCCAAGGAAAAGGATATATTGGGTATGATTAAAACATTTTCCTTCTATATTAACAGGATTTTGTCAGTAAAAGCTCATCAAACCTATGATGTTTGTGACAGTGCTAAAAGGACAATCAGTATCCTTGTTGTAAGCACCTATATAGTTTTAGATTGTCCATGCTACTAAATATAATATAGCAGGAAGAGAAGAATCTGCTGGATGATTAAGTTTCATTTGAGTTGAACCAGATGGCCTGTGCCTTTTCTTTGAACAATGTCAGCAAATGCTAATAGATTTAGACTTTTCGAGAGAGATCTTTCAATTATTATCAAGGTAGCGTTTCTCTTTATCTGCTCTGGTGCCTATAAAAGACTGTCTCTCACACATTCTACTCTCCTGAAGAAAAAAATATTAATTTTACAGTAACTGGGTTTTTTGAAATGCTTCACTCACCTTTCACCTGTGTCTTACAGTCAAGTTTTGTTGGTGAAATGGTTGAGAGGTGGTTGAGGTTACCTTGCCCTCCATCTCCTTAGTTTCTGCAGAAACTAGTTCTTTTAGGGTGTTGTTTTCAAAATGTTGCTTTTTTAAAGGAATCTGATTGTGCCTTGATTTCCTGAAAATTGTAAGTGGAATCTTTATGAACAGTGCGTCTTGAGGAACTACAGTTACTGCTAGATAAGTATCCATTTGCTTATGTATCCATGCTTTTATTTAACCATGCTTTTATATATCTAGTGACTGCTTTAGTTGCTATAATCCTTTCCAAATATCCTAAATATGATAATGAATATCTTATCATTATATAGTATTTTGATCCATCTATGGAGAAATTAGGCTGGTCTAATTTACATAATATAAACTACTTCTGGCAGTTCTGATCTTTTTGTATGTGTCAACAAAGCCCTTTGGACTTACTTGCCTGTTGCTGACTTACTGTAGCACATTTATTCTTCAAATATTTCAGAAAATACTTTGCACTTCATAAACTTCAAGTGCAGTATACAAGCAATTTAGTTGTTAGGGGTCTGACACTTAATTATACCCTTTCTGGTATCTCAATGCGACATTTAAAAAAATATATGAATTCTAATTTCACTGTTTGGCATTTAGTTTAGGAAAGGATTTAATGGATACCTAATGGAGTTTTCGTGACAGGAGTGTTACCAGCTGACATTAGAATGACTGCAAGGTGAATAGATTGTGGATCTAATTATCAGTTGCTTTGTAGTATGAAATCATTTTAAGACAAGGTAATTGCTGCTTAATTCACATGAAATGACAACCTCGGACACTAAACACAAAATCCTAGAGTTTAAATAATGTTAACATACAGAATATTTAGGTAGGATTTTGGTTGTATTATACATTGTTTTAGTCTCTATGTTGAGCTATGAAAACCTCACAAATATCTGCTTCATATCATGATAGTATTATATGAAGACTGGCTACAGGTGAGAACAGTAGGAAAAAAAGAAAAACGGAGAATTGTACACTAGTGTCCCCTGCACACTGTGTTCTCACAGTTAGGTCTTGCTTCCCAGCTTCCTCATATTTATCTCAGAGGCTTTTTGAGTTGGAGCAAATGCTGCTCAATCTCCTCTGTGCCTTAGTTCTGCTGCTGGCTCCTTGCTGCCACCTTCCAGACTGCTCGCTCCAGGCTGTGGTGTGAGGGGGGACACAGCTCCCTCAGCAGCATTTGCTGCACAAGGAGCTGCTCCATGTCTCAAGGAATAGGTGGCTGCAGATTCTCTGCAATTGCTCAGTGTGATGCTTAAACAGTGCAGTGGGAATAGAAATGATGTATTTCTTTTTGTAGTCCTCAGTTCCTTGAACTTTTTTTTTCAAGATGAGAAAATTCTCTCTCCTCTCCTCCCCCCACAATTCTGATTTAAAATGTTATGTAAGATAGTGCTGCTCTGTCTCTGTATCTTATATTATTTTTCTCATATATTATCTTTCTCATATTTTCCTTAGTTTGTCTTGTCTAGGATTCATAGAAGTTCTCAGATGGATAGATTGCCCCAAAATAATTACTAAGTGGTGTAGTTTTTCAGAAAAGATAAAAACTTTATAAAATATACTTGTCAAGAAATTAAATTAGAATCAGTTCTCTGGAGAAATAAGGTTTTATTTATTTAAAAAGAATGTATACACATTTATATAAACATAAGCCTCTGTGTGTGTACACATATATCTGTGTACACACCCGGTGTCCTTCAGGAAAGATCTAGCACTATTGGTGAGTCACTTTATCTTGTGTCACCAGAGCTTTGGATAGTCATGCTCTATATTCAAGGGGCAAAGTAACTAAAAATCTAATTCCTTGGTTTTAGAGGAAAATGGAACAAGTGTGCTCAGAAAGAAGGCGTTACAGAAATATGTGATGATGTTCTGATAATAAGGAACAGCAAGATTAGAGTTCTGTGGTCGTATCAATCTTAAATCTTGGAAAAGTCATTCACCTGAAAATGACATGAATGTGCTGACATAGTGAAGAGAAACTGAAAATTATTTTCTGTTTTTTGTTGATGATTACAAAGTTTATTATTTGGAAGAAGGCCCCAATTCATTCAGCATCTCTACACTCCAGCAGAATTTGCTTATTTCTTTGTATTAAGACAGTAATTGCTGATAGTGCTTAAGCCCAAGTAATCTTCTAAGAGGCCTGGTTTACCACACTGAAGGAATAACAGGTATTACCATATTTGTGTTGATCAGGCTGGCGTGAGACACCACTGTCAAAATGTTTGCTTTTTCAGTGACATTCTGGTGGCTGGTTCCTCCGCCTCTTTAATAAAGGAATTACAGTGCTTCCTTTCCACATCCTGGGGGTTTTGTCATCTACTTGAGACAGCACGGTCATTGCTGTTATCAACACCTGAGAAAAGCACAGAAGACTACCTTAACTTTCAGTGGGTATACTGTGAGTTTACTAGTAGTGAAATGTAGTACAGGATCCTAATCTTCTTTATTTTCTCCTTGCTTTCACACCCTCAAAAATGATGACCACAGTTTTTCTTCCATTTTTAGCTGGTCGTTGTAATCTCTTCTTGCTGGCCAGTAGCCTTTTCTCACAAGATTTTGTGATGGGCACCTTCCTTCTTTGCTTTCCTTCCCCAGTTCTTTCTCTTCCTGAGCTGTGTTCCCTTCTTCTCCACTCTGTGTGCATCTTCAAGGAATGTGCTACTACTTAAGTGCTGAAAATCATTTTATGCTTCTAGACTCAGCATGCTGTGCTGAGTTTCAAAACAGTGTTGAGATCTGGTGAGTGGGGAGTTGGTGGTTAAATGCTCCACCTGGCTCTAAAATAACAGAAGAAAGGTGAGGGAAAGCTTGTATTAGTGACCGCAGCCCTGCTGTGGTTGATGTGAGTGTTTGAGCAGCACTGTGGACCTTGAATATATAAACATTTTGAGGCATGAGAGAAGATGGGCTCTCTAATTTTCATCTACTTTTTTGATTTGTCTTTCCAGAGTCTTTGAGATATACTTCCCAATTTTTTTCCTGCAGCTATGATAGCTGGAAATCTTCCCTTTCTGCCCACCTCTCCGCATTTTGGGGTTTGATCCAAGTTAATCAATTCATCATATTAACTGCATAAGCAAAACTTTTAAAGGACTTGGAATAAAATTGTAGCCTGGCACTTGTCATACATGACAGTAAGCCTTGGATTGTGAGCATCCCTGAGAAAATACACTGAAAGCCTGGGAATTTTTTTTTAAGGCTGCCATGCCAGACCACCGTATAATCAACATTTGGTATGCTTGCTGTATTCTCACTGCTTGAAAATACTTAAATAGGCTGTTGGATGGAAAAGAGTTTTCTCAGAAATCTGAATGCCATAAGCGTATTCTACTGAACATCTTTTTTCTGTAGAAGTGGGTCCTTGAAAAAGTTATGACAGCTCGATATAAATTACTGTGTTAGTACTCATTTGGAAAACGGCTTTAGCATCACCTCGCAGTCTTTTATGTCATGCTGTGGAGCAGACTGCTGTGCCTAGACAAGGGCTCTGGCCAATAGCCCAGGTTTAGGACTAGCCATGGTTTTGGGACCTTGCTATATGACTTGACTGCTCTGCTCAGAGAAAAGCCAGTTCCCGTCAACACTGTGGTTTAACTCTGCAAGTAGTTATTAGGGTAGATGCATTTGATTCTTTCTGTAAAAAAAAAAAAAAAATGTTTTAGTGCTGTATGTTAAGTATGCGTTAGATCTACCCCAAAGGCTCAGAAACTAGTCAATATTTTAAATTTCATACTTGTTGCAATTCATTTTTATCTGGGAATGTATATTTTCAGTTTGATATCCTCAATTTTTGATACACAGTCTTTGGTGTTTTTAAGGTTGTTGTAATCATTTTACTCCAGTTTGTTGAGACAGTAAGCTAAGGGCAAAGACTGGTTTTGGTCTCTGCTTATGTGGCAACTGAAGTAATGAAGCAACTGATCATTGCCTGGAACTGTGTGTTTTTCCTGAGATATGAATAGTATCTTGTGTTATTTAAAAACGAATAGTTCACTGAGCAGTATAAATAATAAAATCTGTTTTCCTATGGGTATATCTCTTTCTGTTGGATTCTTTCATGTCTATTATAGTAAAATTCCAGTTATGCTTTTTTCTGTGATTGAGACATAAATAACATCTGTTCCTTGGTGTGGATTCTCTGGCATCTAATAAAGCATGAGAGTATGCTGAAGCCTTATTGTTTATTACAAGAACTTAAATCATTTTTCTACTCTACCCACTGCCTGTTTTCATGAAGCCAGTGATATTTTTAAGATCTTTCTTCCCACTCTTCAAGTTTGGTTGAAAACAACTCAAAAGTTATTATGAAGATGCCTGATGAGAATTCCCAAGAGAACAGAAATGCAACTGCGTAAGCCATTTTTCTTTTGGAAATCAAGCTAAAGATGTATTTAATCCAACCAACCATTCTGTTCTCCTCTTGGAATATTAAGATGTTGCAATTGTTTACGGTCAATTATACTAGGATGCTGTTGTTGCTGAAAGGGCAATTTGTTTAGACTTGGATAATGGTTTCCACTTTTAAACATTTGTTTGTTTATGGCTTTGCTTTCTGAAATTCCTTAAGTGATCTCTTAACCGTATTTAATTGAACCAAAGATTTCTCCATGGAGCAGCAACGCTTACATAACTCAGAGCAATGTGAACACTTGCAAAAAGAGGGCATGCAATTTCGCACAATCCCAGTGTAACACTTACATGCTGACACTTTTGGAAGCCTTCTTTTATTAACTCTTTCAAAGAAGTAACTAACCATTTGATCATTGAAAATAACTATAGACAGAATATTCTGAAAATTACTTGCGAGTCTTGTTCAAAAAACATGCAAATTTTCATGCTCTTCTGTGAGTTTAGAGATTCACTTTCAGAATAAATGAAGTAGGATGAAAAAGCAGGGGTAGTTTACCATACTACCATGCAGTGTGGTGATAATACGCTCGTTGTCTATACATCTTAACCTAGGGAAAAAAAGTATCCTTATAGATACTGTAATTAACTCTCCAAAATGTGTTAGTCTCCATAGGATGCACAGAACTAATTTTGTAGCTGGTGTTACTTGGTTCCCTTGCAGTGGCAAACAGTATAGAAGGAAAAGCTGTGATTCTGAACAGATAATAGAAGAGAAGCAACAGCAGGTAGGTGTTCTTCAAATGCAATGTGGGAACAGATACTGCAGCAAACAGAGTGATGTTCACTCTGCAAAGATGTGCATGTACCAAACGTGCGGGTTATTACCTGGAGGCAGGTGCTGAGCTCTAAAGAGGCTGCCTTTTGGGGTAAGAGCCCACAGCTTGAATAATGAGAAGAGACAGATAAAAAGGATTCCAGTAGTAGTTTGAACTGCTGCAGTGTGAACTAGAGGCCCAGCACGCATCTGGTTATTAAACATAAATTTAGTCCAGAAGTCTATTATGGATAATATGCATGTGCAAAGTCTTGAATTTGGCAGTACTCTGTGCAAGTAATACATGTATCATCTATGGAATTAGGCCTGTGGTGACAGTTAGATGTATGTTTTGCCTACTACAATTGTATATAATCTCGTAAACCATCTATTAGCATCAACACAGAACAAGAGCAGAATTCTTGTAAGCTTCTGCTGATATATTGAACACAGACAGTATTTATTCCCTGGTGTTAAACCATTTGTCTCTTATCTGCACTCTTCTTACCTTGGAAGCTAGATTTTTGTGTTTACACATGTCTCACTCTGAAATGTTTAAACTTGGATGATTGGATCATAGATGTTTCTTGAAGACAGCGTGAGAATGTCAACAGTGTGAATATGCCAGTATTCTCAGCATAGAGAGGACAAGTTACTGATTACTTAGCCCCTCTATTTGTTTCCACCTATGTTCTGTTAGAAGTATAATTCATTCTAAAAATACCTCTTAATTAAGAGATGATTGCGTCATTTGAATCTGTGAGTATTTTAAAGGCTTGATGGGAAGACCCAAGTCAAGAAGTCACAGTAGATGTGCTTGCAACGCTGCTGGTGATCTCCCAGGGAGCCTGTCAGCAAGGGGATGAAAGGGCTGTGGAGGCCCTGGTGGAAGCTACTCACTTTTCCAAGCTGATGTCAATGCAACAGGTGAGAAAATCATGTTGGGTTGATTCCTTTCTGTAATTACTGTTTTCTGTTTTTATTGTTGCCAGTGAGTTATAGGGTTTTCTGTGCAGACTTTGTTTTACAGGCTCTTTTGTAGGAGGGGGATGTTCCTTCTCCATTCTTTGTATGGAAAGAAAAGACAGATACTGTGGGGTTGTTAGAAAGCTGAAAGACATCAGGAAAGGCTTCTAGGAAAGGAACAGACTGAAGCTGACATTGCGTATTTTTTTTTCTTTTGAGCAATTTGTATGTATATAAACTTCATGTGAGAGTTTTTATATTCAATGTAGTATAAATTTTTTATGCTGCTCAATTTTTTATGAAGTTTCCTCATTTTCAAATGAGTATTTCAGCTTTAGCTTAGAAAACCCTTTTTCTAATTATAAAGAGAAAGCTCTCTATTATTAATGCCAGTTTTGCGCTGATCATTTCCAGAGATAACTTTTTTATCTTTGAAATCATCTGCAAAGCTTGATTGCTATTTAGGTTTTTTGTAGATGTATGGGTACTGTTAGATATGCATAGAGTCTACATAGCTCATTGTGTTAAATTCAGTGGTTAGAAAATAAATTAATAGAAAATTGAAATTCTTAAAAATGGAATCTAGATCTTTGTAACAAAAACAGTTAAAAATGTTGTTACAATTTTGATAACATTAATAATCTAGAAGTTATCAATACTTACAGCTAGCAGGGTTTTTTTCAGAATTAACACCATCAGAACTTTTTTGGTTTTCTGAGGCATTTTAATGTCATGCTTTAGTGCTGGAATGAATGAGACCATCAGTTATTTATACAGTCAGTCACAGTAGACACCATTGGATTAATCAGATTTCATGGCAGCTCTGTGATTTATTTTAAAAGTGCTTTCAGTAATTTAACCTGTGACTGGTGAATTTTGTTACAGGATTCAGTACTGGAATAATATTCACTGTGATTTTGATTCTAAGTGTTCTGAACAACATTTAAAAAAGTAAAAGAAACAATGTGGTTAATTTTTTTTCATTTAAAATAGAATTCAGAGCTTCTAACAATCCTAGGTGTCCTTTTATTGGTTCTTTACAAATATTTTGAAAATATTTTTAATAGATTTTTGTGCATGACTTTTGGAAATACAATTATGCCTTCTGACAAATGGATTTTACTGTTGGTGAGACAAGATGAGCTGAGTGCTAATAAAGGGCTAATGATGATTTTGTGCATTTACCTTCTCAACCTAGAAGCTTCAGTCTCCCAGTATAGGGAGCCGAACAAAACAATGATGTAACTGCATATATGTTGCTGCAGTTTGTCTTTTCTTTATAAAAGAGGGAAGGTGAGGAAGTGTGCTGTGTGTTACCCTGATTAGCTTCAGGAGAAGACTGTCATGGCTTTCTAATTAGGTAGATGTGATTTAAAAGCAGCCAAGAGCTGTTGCAAAAGAGAATTTCTTCTGATGATGTGAAACTATTTCTGTGGTGTTGTAATATACTCTTTTTTTTTTTTTTTTTTAATTTCATGAAGTCAGGAAAATTTCTGAATATCTACTGAAGATGTAGATATTTATGATGGAAGTAATTAGCTATTGTGATTAGCTTATAGCAAAGCTCTTCTTTTTTTCCCCCAGAGTTTCAGTATTACTAAACTGGATAAACAAAACCACAATCAAATTTAGAAAGTCAAGAGAGGCAGAAGAGGGGGAAAGTGTTGTACTTTTCAGTTAAATGGAAGGTGATTGTTTAGTTGCTGCTTTTTCGGATGGGAATTCAGATGGAGACCTGTCACTTAATGATGATAGGTTAGATAGCCAGAATGGATCAAAGAAGGATGTCTGATTCTTGGGTGATATATATGGTTAAGTTTTTTACTTAAAATTTTTTATGTATATATATTCTATATATATATATATATATATATATATTTTTTCAAGGATAGCAAACATCAAACAACCTGGCAAGCTCGAAGTCTCTAGGACAGTAGATTAACTTGTGTTTTCTCAGGGAGTGCTAGAGTCTAGGGATAAGATGATTTTTCCAACTAATTAGGTTATAATTTAGATTAGGAAATAAAAATAACAAGAAGAGGAAATAATATGTACATAGTGGTGATTTTTGGCAGTGGTAAGACAAACCAAATGAATAATTGCTTTCTTCCATCCAAATTCGATCACCATTCTCTGTTCATAGAGAGTCTGTGGCTTTCCAAAGAAGAAACAAGTTTCTTCCAAAAACTTCATATGCTAAGCAGTTTTATCTGTTTTGGAGACAACCAAGTAGGAATGGAAAAAGTATCATTGGCAGGCTGGTCATCGAAACAGAGTTCAGTAGGAACGGCAGATCCATTCTTTAAGCGCAGGTGAAGCTAAGTAACCGTTTATTTGGAAGCTCACACCGTGAGTCCAGTTATTCAGTGAACTGGATGCGCAACGGCTATTCTCACCGAATAGGTTCTGCTGACTGCCCATGGCATGGCAGGCAGCCTCCCCGCAGGCCCAGGGCTGCCGTTGTTTTTATTAGAGAATCTGAGCCAAGAATAGCTACAATATCAAAAAGTGAGTGTTTTTTTGGGAAGTCTTGTATGAACAGCTACAAGCCAGGCTCTCTCCCTCTATTTACAATAGCAAATGGGTTAGAAAAGAACTGCTTAGTTTTTGTTTAGTTGTTTGTAAAAGGCTAATTACAAATAAGCATTTTGTACATTTTTGAACCTCTCTCTGAAACTTTCCTAATTTGGAACATAATTCAGTTGTGAATTTCTTTCTTTAGATTCCAGAAAGTGCTCAGGAAGTGCTATTGGGGTAGATGAAAGCCTTCTTCTGATTATATCCAAGTCTTATGCCATCAACTAGTTGTGAAAAGAACTAATTAAAAACATTATTAGTTCCAGGGTTGTACCTTTTCAGCTGTGATAAAATTAATGAAGGTTTTATAAATGTTCAGACAGCCACATGCATTGTGAAGCAGAAATGCTTATTGTATTGTAGAAACACTTCGGTTCTTGCCAGTTTAGCTCCTAGAAATGTCAAGTGTTGCAGAAGTTGGTATGCTTTCTCCTACTGACTTTGAGACCAAGATACCATTCATTGAATTTTTAGGTATTTCTTTATTACTTAGCACATTTTCATGCTACTGGTAATGCATAAACTAGAAAAAAATTATGTAGCAGATTAACTTTAATGGTCTCGAAGAGATGAAAAGCTCTGTCTTTTCTGCTATTAATTGCTAAATGCAGGGAAGGTAATCCAAGCTGAATTCATCTTTCCATGCATTAGATGAATGTAGATGTTACACTATATACTGAGAGCCCATTTTGCATTGTTTCATTCCTTGTGTCTGATCAAACTCATCAGGCAAACTGAAAGGAAGAGGTTTGTTATTCTTCCCCCTATGATGAGGTTTCTCGCCTTCTTATGGAGCACTAGTGTTCTTGCTTAAAATTAAAGCTCTCAAGAAGGGCACTGTAACCAACAGTAATTTTTTTTTCCTAAAACCAAGTCCCTGGTAATTTCTACAGCCAATCTTTTATCCTTGGGATATAAAAGACACTGGTTAAATACAGAATCTGACAGAATACTGAGCGTTTTCTTTGTGCTTAACAAATAACTCTGTACAATAATAATTAATATTCTCATACTGGCCATTTCTTCTAGAAACTGGGAATTCTTATGTAGCTTTTGGCTCTCATTTCTCCTTCAAAAATTCAAAATGGAGGTTGGATTCTTTCCATTTCTTGTTTTCTCTGACCTCAGGGAGAATTTTCCAGCTATGTAAAGAAGGCAGCTTCTGAGAATGGAAGCAGGAACCTCCGTACCGAAACTCTGATACTGAGAAACAAAGCACCATTTGTGATTTGTTAGTTTAATACTTAAAATAATGGAAAATATTCTTCATGTCTTATATAAGCTTTGTGTTAAGGTCGGGAGGCTTTATTCTCATTGCACTGTCTTAAAGTGTTTAAAAAAATATGGGTTTGGAAGATAGAGTTCTTCAGTCACCAGAAAATCTATTACAGAGTATTACTGACTGCTCGTGGAGTCTTTGCCAGATATTAATTCATAAGAATGCTTTTAATGGTTTCATTTAATATCCACTAAAACTGGTGGAAAGTCTTCTGTGAATAGAGGCTTTAAAAAGTCTTTGTACTGCACTACTTTGCTTACAGGGACATCCTGTTTAAGTTTAAACTTCAGATGTGTTCCCTGGCTATCTAGCTGGGCAGCTGGCTTGCAAGCTAAGAACTTTTCAAAAAATTGTTCAGGTCCTTTCAAAACAGTACCTCAAAACAATGTTCTGTTTCCTCTAGGAGTTATTAATTCCTCACTTTGCATTCTGAATATGTAGTGCAAGAATCAGAAATGTAAATGTAGCTAGGTGGGTAGTCTAAGGATAGTTCCACTATCACTGTAGTGTAACATAGATGTATAAATTCAAATACATGCAGACTGTTCAGCTTAGAAAAGAGGAAACTAAATGAGCATGTGGTAGAAGTTTACAGGATCTTATATGTGGTGCAAAGGTGAGTAGGGAATGGTCTTTCACTTTCTTTTTCACAGTAATATTTGAATTAAGTTTTCAGGCATCAATTTTAAAACAAATGGAAAGATGCTTTTTCAGAGACTCTGTATTTAAGCTGTAAAATTCATTGACAGAAGATGTTGTGGAGGCAAAAATACCAGTGGTTCGGAAAGGAATCATAAAGCACTGAATGGAGGATAGATTTCTTACTTGGATAGATGCATACAGAAGGGTTTGGATGAAACTTTTAAATGAAAGAAATAAACTTTTCGAATCCAACTTCAGATAATGATGATTCTGATGGCTTCTAGATAAATGTTCTGCAAACTGAACTCATTTTCCATAGAAGCTTTTACTCCTCCAAGTTAAATGGATATGACCAGTCTTCAAGGGAATAGAACAAGTTTGCCAGTTTTAAGGAGAATGTAGTGGCAGTTCTGTGTTCACTGCTGCAAGGTCATTATGAATTTCTTTGTTATATTTCCGGTAGGGCAAACTAAAAAGCCAGCTGGAAAATACTGATAAGCATTACATAAAGGATTTTAAAATGCCACCCTTTGCAATCCATTCCAAAACCAATTAGCAGCAATCTCTCATCCTCATGTTTGAAATAATTCCTTCATGCATATACTGGATTTTGCACTCATACTCTGCATTCGTACTCTTAAAAATTGTTTAAACAATGTAGAAAGTACATAACACTATATGGCATTCACAAGGAAAATGAAGATTTTTTCCCTCTTTAAAAGATCTTATTGTCAGATGAAAGTCTCCCATAAGTCTTCAGTTATCTGAGCTGAGACCTATTAAATACATTTTAGAAAATCCCTCAAGCAGGAATAATTATGTGCATTTTTTTAATCGCTTCATCTCTAGGTTTGTGATCAGACTGCTGAGAAGGAAAAAAAAAAAAAAAGGCAAAAAAACCCCTCAGCTTGACTCAGTATATACAGCTGTTTGGCCTTTTAAATTCATTTACTCCACAACAGGGAGAAAAAAAAAAACACTACAAGACCTAGGCAACAAATACTTGCTTTGGAGCACATTCTGGATGTGAGGTTAGATCTTTTGCTTAGGGTAAGTCTCCTTTGTCTTGATCTCAGGCACAAAGTAATTTTAAGGCTCTCTAGAAGAATCTTCCCAAGTCTTTAAGCCAGTGCATTTGCCAGCTGACATTACTTTGAGTAATCTATTTTTGCCTTAACCCACTTAACTTCTGACTAGCTCTAAGATGTTGTGTAGGTAAGTCAGCTTAGAGATCTGCTTCAGACTTTACCAGGAATTTAATCTCCGCCCAGTCAATACAGTTAATTTTTTTTCCCCTTACAAAATAAGACTTAAAGGCATAAAATAGAAAAATGTTTCTCAGGTTTGTGCCTTTACAGAAACTAAATACTAGTCGTTACCTGTTTGCTTGACAAAAGTGCGTATGTTGATATGTCTGTAGTTTTGATCTGAAGAGAGACTCTGTAGCTCTGATACAGAGTTGAGATATATTCAGGATATGCAGTAGACTTGCAGACTGGCAACATTTTGAGGTCTAATAATTACGACCATGCCTTAGCATCTTGATGGGAAGACAGCTGGTCACCCTAGCATCTTAAACCTGGATGCAAAAGAGTTTGCTGCTAATACCCTCAATGCTTTTCTACTAAGAAAATAGTAATGATGTCTGCTGATGACATAACTAGAATGAACACCAAACATACTAGTAACTGATTATAACTTGTAGGCAAGTCCGTTCCATCAAAAGATAAATTCTTTATTCCTTCTCTACCATGACAACGTAGCTAGGTATAAGGAAAATCAAAGAGTGCATATGAAAAAATTTCATTAATGCATACATTAAAAATAACAAGTTAAAACAATGGAGAAGGAATATGAATTACAATGTCCTACAAATGTCTTCATTGCTTCAATTTTTATACAGTAAGTTTTGTTTAAAAAAATTTCAGTGCAGTATTTATTCTCAGCAGACTTTAATTGGTAGAATGATTAAATGGATCTTGATAAAAGTGCTTCTTAAAGGTTTTCACTTTTGTTGTCCGACATTGTTGTTCCTAAGAGTTAGCAACTACCTCATTCCTTTTGTGTAAGAGTTCTCAGGTGATGGTTGTCATTATGTTTCAATGAAGTATAATAAAACACCATGTAGTGTAAGTCTGTATCTCACTTGCAATGTATCAGATGTCTGTGTCTAAATCTGAACAACCTAAAAACTGGTTAGATGTAGATTTTTACTATTATTGGGTCAAAGCTGAAAATTTGTAACCTATTTCTAGGCCAATGGAAATGTACGTGAGCACAAAAATATTAAGAACCAAAGAACAGGATGTTTTTATTTTTTAGGTTATTACCTCACACCTTTTTATAATGGGTGGTATAGTTAAACTTCTGCTTTGGGGACACATGCTTGTATTTCATAAATGACTAAACTGTACGGTATATCCAAGGTGTAAAGACTATAGTTTTGAAGCCCATTACTATAAAAATCAGAATCTGTTTCTGCTTTTCCAGACAAGTGGAGAAGTTGCAACCAAAGCTTGTGTTTAACAGGCACAAACATAAGCTGATTTGGAACTTGGTTTGGCAAATCTTTCACTTTGGAATTTGGTTTGACATTAACATATACTTCACATCTGATGGTATTGTGAAAATGGCAGTGACATTAAAACATTCAATACACAAATATTTTGTTTGTATATTAAGATGAGTTACTTTGCACTATTATAAGCAACATTGCAGTTGAAACTGCCTGAAAGTGGTGTATTTAAGAAGAGGAGCATTGCTTTAGTTTGAGTGAAGGCCAGGAGTGTTTGGTACTTAAAAAAAAAAAAAAAAAGAAAAAAGAAAAAAAAGAAATAAAAGGCGGTAGGTCCAAATTTTCTATGAAGGTCTTGGTTTGCCCTGTAAATATCACTGATAGATTAATATGTAGTAAAAAAAATAACAGCAGGCGATGAGGTAAAATGGACACCAGGAGGAAGAATCTAGATAAAATACGTTGTTTTATAGAAAGATTGTTCAAATGTCATAGTAATGTGCTGCAAAAAACCTCAAAACACTAAAACCATGAGAATGTTCTAATAAATCATTGTCTTGCATGGTTTGCTTAGACACACAAGGTCAGGTTTGTCTATGCAGTATGCTGTGGTATTGAAATTTATGAATGTGCTTTAAGCTTGAAAATAGCAAGCTGTAGATTCAGATGCATTTTTGTTAGAAATGACAACAAACAAAGGACTAGAGATGTAGGAAATACTCCAGAAATATTAATCTCAATTCCTGTTCTGCTCTAATCTCTCATCTCTTGTCTTTTCTTATACTGGAATCCAACTTCGAAAAATTCTGTTATGCCCATAGTGTGCCCTTCATTATGCCTCTAGGCTTGTACCTTGTTTTGACTGACTATTCATTTTGATTCTCAGTCATCATTATAAAGGGAGAATATATATATTGTCCTTGATTTCCTTAATTTGTGTGGAGGTTTGAAAGCCTGATACAAAATAGTCTTTTGGGCTGGATTCTTGAGTGTTTTAAGTACAGGCCCAGGTGTAACTGAAGGAGGGAGATAAGGCAGGGTGGGTTCCATATCCACCCTGAAAACTGAGTGTGAGCCAAAACCAACTCCTTGGCTGAGAAATTTGTGTAGTGTATATTTAAGCTGCTATGTATTGGTATCTCTGACAGTAGAAAGGAATAAGGGAACGTATTATGCCTGTCATCTCCACTTTTTGACAGTGTCAGTGTTGCTTTGTTCATGTGTGTATAGTACTTGATTTTATTTGGCTTTCTGTAATAGCTGAATGATTGGTACAGCTGCTGTGCAAGGCACTGTAACTGATTGGAAATTAGAGCATTTAAACCACATTTTCTCTCCATCCTAGCAACACTTGTTCTCTTTGGCTTTGTTTCCCATCTCTGTTTTTTTCTTTCTTTTTTTTTTTTTTTTAACTATTTATCTACCTCATTTTATGTAGTTTCTGCTAGCAAATATATATATATAAGTATGCCACCAATACATTAAAATATGAAAATAAAAGCTGAATTTATCAGGAAGGCTTTGTGATCTGAATCTGTGAACTCATGGAAATTTATAGTGTCTGTCATGCAAGCTAAATGGGTTACTGTTGGTTGCCAAATTCAAAGCCAATGTTTATATTTGCAGCGGATTGGCTCTCACACACTCTCTTTGCTGCTGCAGGAAGGTTGTGTATATAGATTGGTCTTGTACCACTGGAAGATCAGGCTTGGTTGCTGAGTGAGTCTTTTGAGCAGATTCAGTTCTCTCTTGTCAGAGCAGAGGAGGTTGAGAACCACAGTGGTATCTTCCCACATACTGGAAATGGCAATTTCTTCTTCCTTGACCTTGAGTAAACTGCAAGTGCCATCACTGTAATTTGTGGTGACTGTTCACTAGATGCTACTGTGTTTGAGTTGTACCAAACAGGCTTCTCATTACTGAGCTGAGACAAGCATCAGGAGCCAGTGGCTTCTTCCTTTTTCTTTTTTCTACCCCCCAAGATATATGGTGTGTATAGCAGGACTGATGGAAGCCATCTGCAGGGTTCAGGGCCATATACATTGCCTGCCCAGACAGTAGTTGTTCTACTGTAATGAAGGTAATAGGAAGGTTAGTAGAAAGATGAGATCTGGTTAATTATAAAGACAGTTAACATGACATGAACACTACCTAGTAGGATTTTGCAAACATTAGCATTCAGCCATTTGGATTAGGAAAAGGGTATTGTTATTCCTATTTTGCATACACTTAGTCATAAAAAAGCTACCATTGTGGTACCTAAGCTACCACAAGCTACAAAAAGAACTACCATTGCATACTCTTAGAAGCCCTGAACTCTTCAGAAGAGGATGTTCCTGTAGTCTTGCTCTAATACTAAATCCAAGGTACAACAAGGAAAGTTGTGTGCATTTCTGCTACATAAAGCTGTGTGCACTTGCACAGCTGCCAAATAGTAAATCTATAAATAGGAAAAGTGATGTTTCTTATGGACATACTGACTTAGATTTGTACAGAACAGAGATTAGAAGAACAAAATTATGTAATTTGAGATGGGCTTCTGAAAGACGCCTGATCAACTCCTCTGTCCAAAGCAGAGCCAACTTAGATCAGGGTGCTCAGCAGCTTGGCAAGTAGAGTTCTGAATGTCACCAGGGATGGAAATTTCATGTGTGGTTGTCCAGAGAAGTCAACTTTGCATTTTACCAGTATTCATTTTTGAAGTAGAAAATGTTGATTGCCAAGTGCATGTGTAGCCAGTGATGGCTGCTGTTGGAACTGCTCTGACCTACCATTTTTTACATTCTGTGACAAGGGCTAATGGACTAAAACCACATCATTGTATTAGCAGAAACTTAGACATCTACCAGGCAAGAATCTGTTAATGCTTTCAGTATTTGTCACATAATTTCTACAGTTTGGAGGTGTTTTTTCAGCCCTCTTAAGAATTAGTGACTGCTCTATAGGATGGTACATCTCTGTTTTCAATAGAAAAAGAATCCTCTGCTAGCACATCAAATTGTCAGTCAAAGTTATTCTAAATAAATGATGGACCACATGCTGCAAAGAACCAGGTGATCCCCCGCAGCTTAGATTTAAAGCTTTCTTGACACATTCCAAGCACCGTCAAAGCTTCTGTTGATTTATGTTTTCATCCTTTAATGCAACAATCGCAGTTATAAATCTTCTTCACTTTTCCTGTTGCTGTTGGAATGTGTGTTGCAATTTAGCTTACTGTGTGCTTTCTGTTAAGGTGATGAGGCCTGTCCAGGCTTGGGAGAGAATTCTCCTTTTCTTTGGAGGAGTCCCTCAGTTACAGTGGAAAACAAGGTGATAAAGCAACCAGTGAAATAGAAACCTTACAGGCTAAAATGGAAAACCTTTGGAGTTTAAGAAAGGAAAGGAGAAAGAAGAAAACAGAATCCTTTCCCCATTTTACACAGCCTGAAGGAGGAAGTGTAGAAGGAGCAGCAATAAAAGGGATGGATAAAATTTCACAAGTTAAGCCAGTGGCAGGGCCAGTATTCATACTCCTCTGCTCAGACAGATCCCTTCATTCAAGTCTATTTCTGTGGCGCTTCTTCTAGTGGCACTTCTATCTCATCAACTTCCAAGCTGCAGGGGAGGTGTTCTAAGAAGCTGGGCAGTCAGCACAAGGATGAGAGTCCACACAGGTGTAAAAACATTAAGACCATTACAAGGCCACCATGGCAGATCAGTCAGTGTTTATTACTATTCCCTTAATATATGTTCTGGACCAATTTATAGCATTTTATCAGAAAAATCAGGGCCTAATCCCTCTAGGTGCTGATAATATCTTCAGTACCCAGTGGGGTTCATGGTTCTCAGCACCTTCAAGATAACATTGAGCTCTTAAACTGAGTATGATTCCAGGTTCACTTGGGCCCATGACTCCCAGCTGAAGTCAGTGGTCTTTGGATCAAATTCTTTGTGCTTATGCCAAGACAGCCAAAAATCGGAGATAGTGACAACAAGCTAGTGTATAATTAGAGTGAGCAGCTTTTGAGAATATTGTTACTTTTGGAAGACCATGGAACTTTGTCACCCAGGATGTCAGTGTTTCTTCATAGATGCATTTTCTTTCTTTTTGTGGGGATTATTCTAGAAAATTTTTAGAAAATCCTAACACCAAGTTTGTTTTGTAACATAATGTGTGTAATGCTCTTCTGTGGATCACTATGTATCTAATATTTATAAATTTTTCTTTGACTTGACATCTCTCCTGAAGGAAAATCTCTTTAGACTTCCATGCTCATTGGAATGAGGAAATACTTGAATGTCTATAATCATTAATGCACAGAGTAAAGAAAGAATTGTATTCAAAATGTTTACTGATAGCAAATAGTTCTCATGTATTCAGAGTGACAGAATAAATAAATCAGAATTTAGTGAGCAATGTTTTTTTCAATATATTTAAAATCCTTTTTTTTTTTGCTTATTACTTCTTTTGTTAAAATTGTAAAGGTTACAAAGTTTATTTTTCTGTATTTTTGTATCTTTCTGTAAAATTGTATGTTTTCAAATAAAAGACTGAATATGTAATTATCACTTGGAAAGACTGTCCCTTTCTGTCTGGTCGCAAAGTAAGATGGAAAGTGCCTTTAGAATATGCGCCTTTTCCTAGATGTCTGGATGCTGAGCATTGTATGCCTGAGCACAGACATACAATGGCAAAAACACATTTGCTTTTGTCATTCTGCTGTGTTCTGTCAAAAGAAAATGTCATTTAATGGTTACACTAATGACTTAAAGAGACTAGCTGTGAAGTTCAAATGTAATTAATTGGATGATATTGAAGTGTACTTCTTTTGACTGTTCTTTAGTGTCAGTCATTTCAGAATAGCGAGAATGGAGACAGAGCACTAGTTTATGAGCTATGTTTCATAATCTGTTGTTTAACTCTGGCTCTTTATAGGCTGGCAAATATCTCTACCCTCCATGTAGAATTTTCAGAGTCAGCAAGCACTTACTGATTTTGTGAAGATGAAATAAAAGTTAATTATGCTTTGTCTTCTCCTCAAGTTAGACAGTAAAAAGGATCAACCTAGAAAAAACACCAGGGAGACTAAATAATAGTCATTGCTTCTGCATCCAGAAGATTTCGATATGTAAAGAGTCTCTAAAGGAAATACCTGTGGAAGGAATGCTTGTGGAAAGGATGGCAAAACTTATTCGACCCTTCAAAATCAGCTGGGCCTGCTTAAATTTAGCAAAAATGGGATCTAACCTGTGACTTCTGCCCACTTTGAAGATTTAGAACAGTATTTCTGTCAGATGAAAAACCTCTTGCCATCTGCATAGACCTGTATGAGCCTGGTGTGATAGGTTGCATCTTTGCCAAGTTTGCTGTCCTACAGTTCTTGATGTCAAAGGAAGATGCTTGTCTGAAACTGCTTATTTATATAGATTATTTGCCACAGAACAGGCCTAGTCACTTCAGTGAAGGCACTACACATTTATGAAGTCAAACTCATTTTGTTGCTTAATAAAAATACTGGATCTTGAATTAAGAACAAAAAGCTGTGTTAGATAGTTATTGAAGTCTTTGCAGAATCGAAATGACTTCAGTGTCCTTTATTTATAGTGGGAATTTTGTAATCTTCATTAGAAAGTCTAGGTACCACTTTTATTATATAAAGTAAATGCTGACAATTATAGAAAAAAAATCCTAAAACCTGGATAAGAAGAAGAATGTGCTCACAAGGAGTCTGACTAAAAAACAAAAAAACTCTGACCTGTTCACAATTCTGTGTTCAACTGCACATTTAATTATTGTAATTTTCCAGTCAAGTAGATAAGAATTGTTAGTTTAAATCCTAATAGACTGCAAATTGGTAAATACCTGATTTGTACATACAGACACAGCTCACACAAACACTAAACAGGTATTTTCAAAGATACTTTTTGAAGGATATAAAAAATTTTTTTTCTTCTGTGCACAGACTTACTTGATGTGGCAATAGTAGGAAAGCAGAACCATTTTCTCTGTCCTATCTCCATTTCTGAAGAAAACAAAAAAGAAGAACTGGGTTTGGGAAAAGTGTGAGTGGAAGAAATTACTGTGCTCAAGATAAATTAGATGGTTTCTGTATAGGATTAAATGGTCCGTCCTGCAAGCTGCTGAAGTACGGCAAACGCTTTTTAGCCTGTGTTTCACTTTCAGGACTGATGAATTATGTACCTCATGTGGAACATGTATTCAGAAGCTTTCACCTCTGCAGAAGCAGGAAACAGACGCTGAAGAAGCCGGTACAATTCTTCCGCCTTTAGATTGTTTCTCAGGTTTAAGCAGCTATTGAAAACTGAGATTTAGTAAAGAGTATGTGAAGGAGATGGAGTAAAAGGGTGGGCAGGGAGGAAAAGAACAGCAGTCCTGGAGATGCTTCCCTTTGTTTTGAGAGCAGCTTCCTTTTCTCAATTGCAATTTTAGTCATTAGATTATATTTAATAAAGCCTTGACAGTACATGTGGAAAAATGAGGATTACATCAGTACTTTTGTTTGGGCACAAGAAGCCAGAACACTAGCCAGTTGGGAGGAGGGAGATTTCTTGCCTTTCTTTTGGAAGGGAAAAAATAGTCTCATAGTGAGATGAGAAATAGAAATTTTGGGTGTGCAAAGCACTACTGTACTTCAAAATCACACATAAATTAGGAGTGTTTCACCAGTATAGCAGTAGTGATCCAGACACTAAATAAAGAAGTACCAACTAAAAGGAAGCTTGCTGTGGAACAGGGATCACATCTCCCAATATACTTGACTGACATAGCTGTTCTGACAGGAGTCCATAGTGTTACTGGCAGTAGTTTTTTAAAGCTGCAAATTAATAATTTGACTTTTACAATAGCCAAACTCCATTCAATTTAATTAACTCAGGCAAAAGAAGGAATACCAACCATGAAATGAAACAAAGAAAAATAGACTCTCTTCTTCTGGCTAGATTTCATCATAGAACATTTTCTTTTATTTTCTGCTTTGGAAGGCGGAAACTGCGGCAGGAAGGTGAATGCTGGCAATGGTAAGAGTGTGGTTTGTCAATGATTTATTTTTAAGGTGATTTTTGGCCTTCGTCATGAGCAGATGTAGGACTGAGATTCATTAGGATATTTGAAGTCAATTTTCCTGTCAGTTTTGGGGGGGGGGGGGGGGGGGGGGGGGGAAGAAATGTAATCGCTGTGCCAGCAGCTCTCACTTAATTTCTAAAAAGATTTGATCCCTTAAATTCTGTTGGTTAGCTGTGAATAATTTATGAGCCTCGTTTATTCTGTGCTTTCTCATGTAAATAGCCATCCGCCCACTGTTTCCTCTGAATTGCATTTTAACTAGGTTATTCTTGTTCTTCCTAATTTATTGAACTAGCATGGAATATATTTATATAGAATTAGTCATTCAACTACTTCCTTGATGAAAAACATAGCTGCTGTAATTTTATTAGGAGTTTTAATCAGGGAAAAAAAGAATGACCTTTTAAAAAGCTGTGGAGCTAGTTTTATTCATTGATGTCTTTGTAAGATTACAAATCATTTTGATTTAATTAAGTATATATCGGAAATGTGTTTGATAACTATTTATTTTATAAAACCTTAAATGCACAATTACTAAATTAACTTTCAAAACCTAAAAATGTTTTTATTTGAAAGAATTCTATTGCAAAGCTTAACATCCATGTGACAGGAAAACAAACTGAATTTTCCTTTTGAATCATACATTTTCTTTGAAGTTACTCCAGAAATGATATTCACTGTTCTGTCATGTTAATGGTCTGATACAAGGCTTCTTGTGGAAAAGAATCAAAATTCGTTGTAATTATTCATATTCTAACAACCTCCTTTCTAGGGCACTCAAAATTCTTGCTCGTGAAGATTACTTTTATCAAGGAGCAATATGAATTTCAGAAATAAAAGAATGAATTCCAAGGTGAGATGGTATATTGCTAACCCCTTGGTTGTTCCTAACTCTTGAAAGACTATGCTCAGGTCATCTGTAGCTGAGGTGAAATGGCAAAAAGGAAAGACTTTGTTACATGTGTTTTTTTTTTTACATACGTCAGTCCAACCAACCAACTTCTCCCAATCCAAATGAATAGACCACAGAAAGGTTTTGGAGAAGGGATCCTTCCTTTTGTAAGTCACCAATGCTTCAACAGATTAAATTTAAATTTTTCAATCCGTAATCTTTGGTCGGAGGCACAGCATGGAAAATTTCAGTCCTGAGAGATGGTGTCAAAGAGAGTTATGATAGTGTGAAAATAATTGGATAAAGTGTAAATGGAAATAATAATTTTAATTACAGTATGCACTACCAGCATCTGTGGTAAAGAATCATAACCCTTCATCATAACCCTTCTAGTCAAGACCATTCATCAGAGATGGACTAGTGTGTTTCCAAAATAACGTATTTCATTCTGGTAGCCAGTCATCATCATTAACAGCGATGCTGATCAAACTGACAAGTGAATAAGTAACATCGGTCAAGGAAGATTAGCAACACCAGAGAAAAGAAATAACCCCTCCCTCCTTCCGTTCCCATTTCTGCGCTATCCCACCTTGTCCGCCTAGTCCTGTACAGTCAAGGGCTCTCTGTGCTGAAAATACCTTGCGTGAGCGGAGAATGCTAGTGTAGCTTTTTCAAACAGCTGTCCGCGCTGGCCGAGGAAGACTGCTTCCTGAAGGGCACTGAGGAGGCGCTGTCATGCAACCTGGTGGATCCTCCGAAACGCAGAGAAGTCCCGTTGCTGTTCCTCTCTTTTCTAAGCATTTTTATGTGAGCTGGCAGTGCAATTTTGCCAAGATGAAAACATCTTCAAAGGTTAATGTATCCTCCCTCCCACAGTCTCTGTTGGGAACAAGGTCAGCTCCCACTCAGGAAAAGAAAGCTCTGGAAGGGAGCCCAACCTGAGGAGCCAGGCTGCCAGCAGCTACACAAATCGGAACGGAGCAATACAGCCCCGTTAAAATGTGCAGCTGTGAAAAAAAGCTAGGAGCCTGGAGAATTACCAATGTATAAAGCATCTTTATAGCTGAGGCCTCTATGTCCCTATTCCCTGAAAGTGTGCTGGTTTGACTATCTGTTTTAGGCTTGCGCATGTTTTCAGTGTCTGGTAAGAACAACGGTATCATGCCTGTCGATAAAAGCAGAGCACCATACGGTGCAGCTCTTTCAATGGGCTTTTCACTGCTTATCTCTGTTGTGCTGGAACATGAGTTACCTGCACACGTACATCTACCTTTTTCATATAAAATGTAACTGAACCACCCTGGTACTTCCTCTTTCATGAGCAGAGAAGGAAGGAGAATGGATGTGAAGCTAAAAGGGGACCACAGGAGCAAATACAAAGCGGATGACCTGAGTGCGCCCCATGAAAGACAAGGGGAGCACGTACGGCCTTGCAAGCTCCTTGTAGCAAAACTTGCACCTGACGCAGATGCTACCGTTTCTGATAGCTCCGGCAGCGGTTTCGTCAAAGTCTGCAACAACTCCCCCGCGGGAGTGAAGCGCACGTTTGGGTGGCTCCTTCCCCGCGCAGGTGCGGCAGCCCCCGCCTGCCCGGGCAGCCCCGCTCACGACCCGCTGAGGGGGCCGTGCCTCTCTCCGAGGAGACGCCGGGAAGGAGGAGCTGCTCGAGGGGCCTCGGAGAGGCAGGTACCGGGAGGGGGAGGCGAGGCGCCCCAGGGGCCCGAGGGCGGGAAGGTGGTGGCGGCTCTGGAAGGTTCTGGAAGCCGCATTGGGGCTACTGCCGCCTCCCCGTGTGGTGTGAGAGGGAGAGCGAGAAAAAGAGAAGTCGAAGAAGGAAAAAGGAGAAAAAGAGAGATGTTGGCCGCCCATGGGGGGCCCGGCTCCCCTTGCAGAGGCGACTCTGCGGCCGCGGCGCGCCTCGCGGGCGTTGCGGCCCACCTGACTGGTATCTCTGCCAGCCCGGCGGCCGATCTGAAGCTCACGGTCCGCCTCCGTTGTGGCGCCGGCGAGGCGGCGTTGCTCTGGTTTTGTGTGGTGATCTCCTCGGGGGGAAATTGGGGAAAAGGGACACTTGCACAGCCCAGCGTCCTCCCGGCTCTCTGAGGTACAGCTGTGCCGAGGAGCCGGCGCGTTGCCCCCTTGTATTCTGCCTTTCGTGTCCTGGAAATCAGGAGAGGCGTTGCTCTGGTTCAGTGGCCTCTTCTGGCTCTGGTCAGGCTCGCTTGGCTGGCAGCCGAGCGAAGGGAGGCTCGGCCGGTGCCCCGGACAGCGCAAGGCTTCGGGCCGGGCGCTGGGAGCCCGCCGGGGGCGAGGGGAGCCCTTCCGCGGGCCTTGCTTCAGGTGGGGCGCGCAACCCGTCTGCCGCAAGGCCCCAAACCTGAACCCCGACTTTGTAAACGTGGTCCGTGTGCCTCCCCGAACAGGCTGTGATTCTCAGGTGGCTTCCCTGGCTCGCTTCCCGGCGTGCCGTTGTTCTTGCGCCGCTCCTGGGACGGCGAGAAAACGCTCAGTACGGTGGTGAGCTGCGTAGTGTTTCTGCCGCTGTATTTCATTAGTCTTCAGATGTGAAGATGTTTCAGCAGATCTGGAGGGGATGGTATATGCTTCACCAATGAAATGAACGCTTCAGTTGAAATGCTCTTTAAAGTCTATACTGCGCTGCTTTTGGCACTAATCAGAAGACTTTTGAGAGGCCACTATAGCTAGACAGACACTACTGAGCTCTTGCAGGATTTTCATATTCCTGTTGCTTACCTTGCAGCAGGCAGGAATTACGTTGTACTAATGCTTTGCATTGGTGGTTGGGCTTATAATAAGATACTTAGAGATCTGGGTGTCAGTTGCAGCTGTGTGGAGGATCAAAATTCCACTTCTTACAGGATTTTAAGATGCTAAAGCTTAGTTTTGTTCTTATGAGGAGCAAAACCAAGTTCATTTAAAAAAGTAATGGATGTAAACTGTTTTGGTTTGGACTGATAGGCTACTTTTAATCAAATTGGAGGGAATCTTAGTTTTTCAAAACAAAGTCATTCTACCCTTCACACTTTGTATTACAAAACCAGAAAAAAAAAATCTTTGGCATGAATCGTAACTTATGTGAAGATTAAAACTCTTAAGGTATCATTATCATATCTTGCTATCAAATAAGAAAGAATCTTTCCCTTACTTCTTCCATTAAATATTAAGTTTTACCCTATGTTATCGGTTCTTAGGGAACTTTAATTTAAATATGTGCTTGTAAAAGGAACATCTCTGGTACTTCAAACAAACCATACAAAAAATCAGGTGCCTGATTTGTTTAGGAAAAAAAAGCTGTGTGTGGGGGGGGTGGGCAGGTAGTAACTGGCAAGCTGACTTGTAAAAGGCATGTAGGGTGTTTGTTTTTCTATGTGATTTGTAGCTGTGGGTAAGCTTTGACTTAATCAAGTTGTTTGTTTTAGCCTTGAGAGAACTGAAATTCTAACAAACTTTCTAACAAAATTCTTACTCTGAAAAATGAGCATAATTTTTATGAAAAAGATATAAACTTGAAATGCTTTCTCTGTCTGGGAACATCAACATGAACTATGTTTGATATGGCAGTTAGTTCTGGAAAGCTGATTGGAAGGTGTAAGGCCTTTTTATACTTAGGTAGTTCATGCTCTTTCACTTGCTTCTGATTACTTTAACCAGCCTACTGAAAGGGAGTGAAGTATTTTGCAAGGAAATTGCCTGAGAGCATCTCCTTTTAATACTGATATTTGACAAGTGTCCCCATAAGAAACTTGGGTTTTCTGAACCGGATGTACAATGACATACATTCATTTCCCTGAATACACCTTCTAGATATTTGGATATAAAACACTATTATTATTAGAGTGAACATTTGAAGGGGAATCTTGTGCTCCAAGTCTGATGTTCTGCATAAATCTCAGAAGATGGAAAAAAAAGAAGGGGGGGGGGAAGTGCAGATCATCTTTGAAGGACCTGGAAGACAGTGAAATGAATATTTAAGCTATAGATAAAAATACTCAAGCTGAGTAGTACATAGTTTTTTTAGTGGGGCTCTGAAGAAGCTAGTGATGGGTAAATAGTGTAACTTCTGTCTTAGAAGAGAGTGAATTAAAATAGAGTATGGCAATCTACAACATATGTAGATTAAATTCCTACTGTTGTCAAAAGTAACAGTAAAATTTCACTTTCATTATGATGTTTAATTTGGTGTTCGCTTTTGAGGAAGCAATCAATGCTGTGTTCCCTCTGTGTTGACTACAGCTCTCCTACGGGGAAAACAAGTGGGATATGAGCTGAGAGAGTAAGGATTACATGTTTGTCCCAACAGCCTGCAAGGCTACAAGTTGCCCAACTCAGGTGCTAAATTCAAAGGAATGAAAGGATGTTACATTATTTACCTGAACTAGCAAGTAAGTGGCTAATTTTTTTTTTCACTTCCTGTGGCAGCTGTTCGGTGACTGCAGCTTGCTTCAGTTGTTGGAAAGGTCTGTCTTTTTAACAAATAGTCCCAGTGTCAAAGGGAAGAGGAGTGAAACCTGAATTTCTTCATGTGAGCCTTATTACTGCTGGGCACAGCATGCTTCCCATACAGGCGTGTCTGTTTCCGTCCAGCCAGCCTCCCTTGGAGACACAGGTGGCACAGGCAGTGTCCTGCCTTACAGAATGAACCCTATTTGCTGCTGTAGACAGATGAAAAAACCCTGCAAAAAAATCTAAAACAATAGCCTCACAAATCTGTGCACTTTTGGAGATTAGTGCAAATCCTCATTTTTGGGACAACATTGATTTAATTACTGTAAACAGTGTTATGTTTCAGTTAATTATTTTCATTGTACCTACTGCAGCTTGCTTAATGCCAGGAATTGATTTCCTGTTATGTGTAAGGGGTACTTTGAAAGGATGTGCATTGTCCTGTTTCTGTAGAGCTTCTGAGGCTATAGGGTGTCTGGTAACTGCAACAATAAATAAACTGCAATACAAACTGCAGATTGTTTCTGAACAGTTAGAATTTTTCATGTGTGCATGAATATTTGTGCTTGAGAAAACCTGTATGTTACAAAAAAAACTGTTTTTTACTATGACTTGTTGACAGTGGTGTATTAATTTTTCTCCTTTGTGGGCCTGACTTTCCTGCTCCTACTTTTTCTGAGTGGTGCCATATTCTACTTGTGATCAATTCTGATGTGCTTCACAGAGTGAGTGATCACTTACAGGCCAGAGAGACAGCAGAATCTAGCCTTATGTTATCAGAGCCCTTGCCTCTTTCAGCAAATGTATTTATGTCACCTTGTGTTGAGAACTGCCACATGCCAAAACTATGCTGAAAATAAGCAGTAAGAAATTCTGAGTTGTTGTTTACCAGTTCATTGTTTAAAACTGCCTTATTAATGTCTGAGAAACTAGATTAATGGAATGTGTTCTGCTGCCTTTGGTAATTCAATTACATCTTTTGTAATTAATTTCAGATCCTGTCTATGACAGTGTGATCAGAAGGAATGAGCATGTAGTAGGACTCAGAAACTCCTGGTTTCTGCTTCTGGCTTTTCCTGTGATTTGTAATGCAACCCTGGGCAGATCATTTTGTTTCTGTACCTCTTATCTAACAAGGCTTATCTTCTCAAAAGGCAATTGCCATCTGTGAAGTTAAATATTTTCTATACAGAGAGATAAACTGCATATGATTCAAATATTTGACATGAGTTGCCTTCCCTGAGAGGCCATGTGCTTAAGCCCTTTTTTATCTCTTGGCTTCCTAAGATGATGTTATGGAAGTATTGATTTCCAATAAATATCTCTAAATCCTATACCTTTTTAATCTTCATCCCAGACCTCCACTAAAATGTTGATTATCTTGGGCCAGCTAGCAATATATTGAAATGAGCAGAGTTGGTCCCTAGAAGGCCTTCAAGTGCAGTAAACACTGGGAGCAGACTCCTTGAGATAGGTCATTTAAATGCTAGACAAAACAGGGTTTCAGTGAATGAGTGTGTCAGTGAGTCAGTGAGTACATAGAACAGAGAAGATGCACGTGTGACTAGGTGTTAAAATGCATTTTAGGGCTAGAACTCCTCCCCAGTTGTTCCACTGTCTTCCAGATGACTATGAGAAAGCATTTGAAGGCTGTCAGAATCCATGTCCTGGTTCAGTTCTTACCCAGTCTGTAGCTCAGGTGAGTTAAACTCAGTACTAAAGCAAAATCTGATGTCTGACTCTTGCCCTCGGTTATGCAGTTACACAAATAAAATCAGAATCGAGTTATATCTGTCTGACTGAAACATTCGGTTAAATTAAATAAAACTGCTCTTGTGTCTACATACCAGCTTTATTGGATTGTTCAGTAGGCATGTTCTAAAACTTCATCCCAAACTAGGGTTTGTGTTTTTGTCTTGGAGTTTTAAAGTCTTAGGGTGAAATCAGGCTTTATATTGAAGCACTGACTGTAATTTTATATAAAATGGAGTGCTACTAGTTTCTCTTTAATGAGTCAGTGCCCTGTTCTTGCTCATACAAACAGATGTTAAAATGTTGTTGAGGCCAGGAAAAAGAACTCACAACCAGCTGTTTCATTTACTCTAATTACAACCTTAATAAATGAATCATTTCCTTTGGAAGGCAATAGTTGGGGTCTGATCAATTTAATATGTACATTAGCAGTTTTGGAAACATTCCACTGTCTGACTGTCCAAGTCGGAGCTAAAGGCATGAAAATGCAGCAAAATAAAATCATGGCCGTGTATAGAAGAAGGAAGTGAAGCAACAGTTTACTGCATGAGTATAACAAAAAGAATAATCACGTCCTTTGCAAATGGGCCTTTACAGCATTCTTTCAGGAAAGACACTCTTCCCACCTGAGAGTTACATTCACTTTCCTCTATGATTCAAGTTTACTGCTGAATTTTTATCCAGATTATCATCTATTTTTGATAGAATTCTTCCCTTTCTTCCCAAGTCTATTTATGGTGATGCAGTTGAATCTTCTTGTTGAGGGAGGGTGTCTGTATGTATGTCCAATTTTAATTCTCTGTATATGTATCCTGCTGGTATATGTATCAAGAGCTCTTGGATTTAAGAAACTTAGAGTGAACAAAACCATCCAATAGAAATGCAGAGTATCCTGTAACATAAATGACAGATATTCAGCATTTCAGTTAGGCTTCCTGGAAGCGGTTCTTGCATCAGTAAGAGAAACTGAAGATCCAAATTGAGCAGTAGAGCACAGTGCAGAGGCTCTCGCACACGTGTACGTTTGTCCATTGCTCTGATGGAGTTCAGTGCTGTGTGCAGTTACCAGCTCTGGACTGGAGACAGGGCAGCTATATGAACATGCTGCTCCTGGGTGACAAGTGTCTTATGGGCAGTTACACTGGGATATCTAAAGTATGTTTCTGAGCACTTCTGGTTATGAATTTTCTGGGTAGTTTAAGGCTAGATGTCCTATAAATGTGAAAAATGGAATATTTGGACTCTGTTTCCCACTTGTTGATTACTGGTGAAGAAAATACCTGTCCTGTCTGCACTTGGTTTATTTCTTTGTAATATTTGTGTAACAAATAGAGCCTTTTATTGTTCCCATGTAAAACACTAATAATAATACAAAGTATTTGTATTACCTAGAAGATACTTACAAAGACATATATTATAAGGAGCATTGTATAGTGTGAAAGTATAAATGCTTGCATGTTTTTTGTCTTCTCTCTGCGGTAACAAAATGAAGAATTAGGACTATGACAAGCTGACAACAGCACACTTAGTAAAACTGGTTCAACAGAAAATGGTAAAAGGGGAACAAGTAAATAGTTCTGAGATTACAAAAAAAACCCTTTCTTTTCAGTTTGCCAGTCAAAATCCATCATCATATTTTAACATTGTCTGCTGCTGGTTGGTGTTCTCCCCAGTCAGTGAAACACCTTCTTTCCCTTTCTCCGTCAGTTAAGGAACTTTCCAGCTCATCTTCTCAGCTTGACTGATTCTGTTCTGGTCTAAAGCTTAGGCTTGTCAGGATGTTTACAGTGACACTGGAAGAACACTGCAAATTTTGAAAAAGGAGCTTTTCTGTCCAAAATATCCATCTTTTTATCCAGGTGCCTTTTCCATCCATATCCAAGCTTTAGGAATGTATATTAAGGGTAGGAAGTAAACAACATGATGAAAACCATATGTTCTCCAACAAGCAGCTATGCTTTGGAGGATTTTAATATGTTTTTTCATTATTCTAGGAAGATGCACAGTTATGTGCAGTCCAGAAATTTCCTAGATTTCAACCTTCTCCTCTTTAACCCTGAAACAATGTAAATTATTTGCATACTTGTTGTTGAGCGTGTGTGCATGTGTATGGGAAATCTGCTGGTAACATTTGCTCAAAGAATTTAGCTTTACTCCATCAAGATCAAAGATACGTGGAGGAACAGCAACTTTACAAAGATGCATGCATAGATTACATTCACTTTTGTCTCTGAGGAAAAAGTAATTACTGCTTGTCCTTATTTCCTTTAAAATGCTGAATAATTACTGACCGACTCTTAAGTGCTTCTCCTGCTCCAACACCCAGGGTTAAAATTTCTGATTTTCTTAGCTAATGCATCAATCACCTTACTAGTCTATCTGCTTATAACACAGTGTAGAATGGATATGTGTTTATTGGCATAATTTCTTTGAAGTTTACTGCTTTGCTGAAAGTCCCAACTGAAGCCTCTCTTGCTGCTAATGCTATGCAGGTGCACCTCACCTGGGACAATCAGAGCACTCAGGCTGGTCTGAGAGCTCTGGACTACTCTTTCATAGGCACCATTCTTTGTGATGGGCCTATCTTCACTATGGACATTATTTTTCCTCCCTGTAAAAATGGTAGTAAAATAAGAAAAAAGTTTTCCATTGTTTAGTTTAATTTTCTTACATTTCTATTTTCGGTGCAAAATTAAAATAATTTAGAATGTGGGTGATGAACTGAGGGAGCCTGTAATAGGGATGGGCCTGAGATGTAGGTCATGAGGAGAGATGGTGCTAGGGACTGGCTTCTTTTGCAATACAGAAACATGCTGGCTACAGTTGGGAGACAAGGAACGTGAATGGGAGTGCTCATGTAGATTGGGATGCAGAAAGTAAAGTTTGCTCAGGATGAATTATGGACCAGTAAAATTGGGGAACACCAGAAGAAATTGCGTACCTGAAGCTAGTTACACAGAGATATTCTTATCTTTTGAACAGAAATTAGTGCTGAGATTCAACTGTGTTCAAAGAACTTGCAAAAACACTTAAAATCCCATTAATAACTTGTTACTAATCACTACACAGTATTGACACTGAAATTTTAGTTCTGGAAGTACCATACGATCACGCAGCTTGGAACTGCTAGCTCAGCACCAGAGAAGACAGTCCTGTAATGCAGATCCTTGAAATAATAATTAGGAAGATGCATAGAAAATTAATGGAGGTTCTACATAGGAAGATTTTTATTAACTAATAGAATCTCATGTAGAATAACTTGGATTACTTGAAAGACGTGCATGAGAAGTCGGTGTTCCTGAGTTTGCCACTGAACATTGTGCTCTCGCTACAGCGTGCAGCTCTCATTGTAGTATCGGAGTACCACAGTGGCTGGTTTGCGAATATACCTTGAATCTTTATTCCCACAAGAATTATTTCGACAAAGACAAGAAAGTGAGTAAGGAAGATTGCAACATAAATCTGTAACAAAGGGTCTGGCAGCATTATGCAAACAAATTTGGCTATGTCATTCAGTACGTCTTAGAACCAAATCACTCACCTGTCACTTGATCTCTGTTGCGTGTAGTCAATCTTGAATTAAGAAAGCTTTATATGTAGAAGCTCTTGTTCCATTCTCCCGGTGTTTAAAGAAGTAATGCAATACTGCTGCAGTGTTGAATATTTATATATGTTAACACATCTGTATACAATGCCAGCAAAAGCACTGATGATCTCCCTTCTAAGTAGGTTCTAACAGAGAACTTGGAACAGGATTTCATGCACTGCATGAAAAGAAGGCAGTTCTAGCTGCTACAGGCCTATTAGTGCATCGATTTCATCCATGTATGCTTGAGTATCTCTTTTGGTGAGAAAGCCTTAATATCTACAATCCTATTATGAAACCTGGGTCTTACCATGAGTGCGTTACTTATTCTCACAGGTTCCTTTCATGAGGCAAGCTAGGACTGACAGAATCCAATAAATCTTTTTATTTCTTAATTAAAGTTACACTGTATTTTAGTCTTAAGCTATAGCATTTCCTGCCTGTTGACCCAGGTACTGTCTAACCGTGTGAAAAAATGAGCAAAGTGGTGATGTTGGTGCAGAAACAGGTATCAAACAAGGGCTGTTGTTGATGTGCCCTTAACCAGTGTGAACGGTAGACCAAACCCAGGCTGGTGACTGGGTTTGCCTTGGAGAAGATGGGAAATGACTGGGCAGCACTGTTGCCTTAGCAAGAGGATGCCCCTTTCTGTGGTTGCAAGCTAGAGAGCCCTTGGATCCAAACTGCTGCTTCTGTTCCATCTATGAGGGAGGAGGATGTGAGACTTGCTGGGCTAGAGCTAGGAGCTCCTACAGAGGCCTCAGAACTGGATGAAGTTCTTACAGATAGGGGATTGAACTGCTCTGGTTTAACCTACAGAATTGCATAATACGGCCCATTGTTTTAATCTTTCTTATTTATATAGGCAGGTAATCTTTTTTTAAAAAAAAAGTCCCTAAAACCTCTTTCCCACAAAAAGACTATTTAAGCCATTTACTACTTGCAACTTTAAAATAGAAATGCTCTTATTTTTAGACACTTCCATAATAATATTTTACTGCTGGAGCTTCTCTTCTGCTCACCTGTTCCTCTTTAAACTCCCCTGTATTACAACCTTTATTTCCTTCATTCTTGTGGAATGGTATTGCTGAGCAGGCTTTCCGTCTCCCAGTTTGCTTGAGTGCTCAAACTGTAGCTTACAGATTCCGCATTAAGAGTTCAGTTTAGCTTAGATAATATACTAAGCTTATATCTTCATTTAATTGAATGACAGTCCTAACCCAGGTGTTGTCAGGATCCTTCTTCAGTATGTTATCCACAGCTGAACAAGCCTGGAAAGACTTGGGAGCGTTTCCCACCTTAGAGACCAACGGGAAAAGCTGGGGCTGATGACAGCTTCTCGGAACAGCACAGCCCAGTGGAACGAAGGATTGATGAGTTGGTAAGAAGAGGAGTTTGGCAATAATTCAATGGCAGGAAAGAGGAATGGAGAAGGAGCACTGGAGCCAAGTCAGTTGCTTGCAGCTGACCTCAGCTGGCTCTTACTTCAGTTCAGACCAGAGTAAAGGAAGTGCTTGTAAGATTTAGTTTATATATGGTGTCTATGTGACATGGTGTGGTGAGTGGAGTTGCACAGGTGTGACAGGAAGAGGTCCACAGACAATCTCCTGCTCATGTATGTGAGACCTTAAAATGTAACCTCTTTTTTTTTTTTTTTGTTCAAATGTTTTCAGATGCATAGCCTTCATAAGGAAATTTCCACAGCCTTCTTGCAGTCCTTTTTCTCGTGTTCATTCCTCAGAACAGCTAGCACCTTTCCAGTGATGACTTATGAAACTGTGTGCCTTAAGTGCTTAGTCATGTAGACCTTGGTCACTCAGTGTATTGAAAAGGCTGCCTGTTTCTCTATTTTTTTAAAAAAAGTTTTAAAAACTCCTACAGCTTAAACTTCCTCATCACGTAGTCCATGGCAGTTTTAATTTAGCTGTTTCTGAGGGCTCTCTTGTGGTGGCTGGATTCTTAGATGCAACTTGCTGCACAGTCAGTTACTGGTGGGGCTTGTTAATTATGTAGGTCTGAATTTCTAAACAAGTGGCAGGTGCTAATCTACTCCTTGCAGTGTGGTGAGCTACTTAAAAGTCCTTCTGCCAGGATTCCCTGCAGGTATTCAGTGAAGGTGTTAAAAATAAAGCTGCTAATTCACTGCTAAGGTAGGCTGTGCTTCCATTGAGTTTTGCTGCTGAAATCCAGGTATCTTCCTGTTCAAGTGGTAGTCTGCTGATGCCCAGGTACCTTTTGTTTGTTTTGTTTTTTTTGTTTGTTTGTTTGTTTTGGTTTGGCTTAAGGAAGTAGCAGTTTGCGTGGGCTGAATGTGGCTCTCAGCCTTGCGTGTTGTTTCTGCTATTTCCTCTGCACTCCAATTCAATTGGGAATATTTGAGCTGTACCTAAGAGTCTGCTGCTCACCCAAGCTGCTGCTAGGTGGCAATGTGCTGCCCATGAAAGTTAGAGCCATGCAGCAATCTGTGAGCAGCATTACTGCCTCTGGGTGTTAGGTCTGGACAATGTAATTGCCAACCAGTAGCATCCTCCTCCTCATTTGAAATTCTACTTGCAGATTTAGTTTTCTTTGCATTTTACTTTTATTAATCCCATTCTCTCCCTGCTCAGACACAATGGGAGAAATGTCTAGAGTTACTTCATCAGCAGACATGCTCAGCAGCCTCTCTTGCCACCTTTCTGTATTGAGGGGGCAGCAAGGGAAATTTCTACTAGATGCATGACTTTCTGGCATTAGGACAAATGCTTCTTTAAGGTAGCTGCAGCTAGACTTCACCTCCACACCTCTGATTGCTCTCTTGTCTTAAAAGTGAGTATGTCCAACCTTGCAGTAGTTTGGCTTTAGGAAGATGGGATGCTAGCATATATCTGGTTTCTCCTGCAGGAGGAATGTCCAGGCTTCTCTTTACAGTGAAACTGCTATGTAGTAGAACAGATTTTCTGCTACTTTGTCTCCTGGCTTGCTTATATTTTCTAAGGAGGAGGGAAAATAGTGATGGGAACATGTCCTGATCTTTTCTGGCTGAAGGAGGTGTGGCCTGTATTGCTTTTGTTTTAAACTGGTTTTGGATGTGAAAGTAAATTATAAAGCCAAAGTGGATTGATGCTGGGTGCATTAACTCTGCCTGCCTCACCTCAACCTGACGTCACTTTGCAAGTATTGACTGACATTTCCACCTACCTCTCCCTTATTTCAGCCTCAGGCTTTTATTCCAGTTCATTGCCTGTATTATGGTAGTACCTAGAAACCCTCATCAGGGGACACAGGTGCAGTAGGTCTCCTGAAAAGAAAGAAAGAAAAAAAAAAAAGTATTTCTGTCCACAATGTAAATATCTTCTTCTCCAGCACAGGGTCCTTCCTTTGGGTTCATTTTCCTTTCCCTCACCAGCATTTGTGTCTGATTATTTTAATTTTTGGCCTCCCCTTAGTGTGTATCTGTCCACCTCTCTTTGTATATTAGTTCTTCCCCTCTGTGCTGCTAACTTAGATAAACTAACTATACTAACTAACTATAATTTAGACAAAAATGAGAGACCGGTGGTGCTACACAGTTGAAATGTTCTTTAGGTGCCCAAATGAGAGCTAAGTCTGGCCTATTGTGAAAGTAGACGCAGGTCTGTTAATGGTGCTAGACAGGGCTCAAGGTTGAGCATGAGGATTGTTCAGGCCCTTGCTCTGCCCTTTGTATGATGTGCCTGATGGGCAGTTCTTCTGATGGAGACCATAACTGCCGCCTTCTGTGGCTGTGTGCACCCATACAGCCAAACCTTTGCAAATAGGTCCTGAGGTGCGGTACTTGTGTCTAGGCTGAGACTAGTTTTTGAATGTGTTGTGCACTGGTTACATCCCAGTGTGGACACATCAGCAGTGGATTAAGGAAGGAGGTTGAGGCTTCTCAGACATGCAAGTAAGCACTGTATGTTGCCATACTTGCTGTGTTCAGGAAGGTGGTATTTAAAGCAAACCTCAGCTTGCCTTAATGGAAACTGCTTTTGTGTAATTTGCTTCTGCACAGCATTTCTATGTTGACATAACGTGAGATAGTTTCAATATGACAGCAAATAGAATTGATGTACTACTTAGCTATAAACTGGAACTAATGAGGCTTCAAAGTTAAAAGTAAATATTCCGGAGTGGTCACCTAACCAGGTGAAAGCTCTGTACTTCTGTAACGACGTGCTGCTGAGGTTCAGGGACTTTCTGACACAGATGTAATTCAGCTCCTGTTCCAGGACAGTTCCTCGTGTGGTGTGCTTGCATCCTAGTTCTACATCAGTATTCTCTGGACTATGCCTGGAGGAAGCATATTCTTTTTTCCTTGAGCAAGTTGGTCTAAAATAGTCCCTCCCAGAAGAGGTTTGTAATGAGCTAGAATGCCCACAGGATTGGAGTCCTGGGAAAGAGCAGCGAGTAATGCAACAAAGTACCTAGAAGGTGGTCAGGGGAGGAAGTGCAGTTGGACCAAGACATCTTACTCCTCTGAGGAAACAAGTACAGGTAAATAGGCCTTGGAAGTTTGTTTTAATATGACTGCTTTTTGCTTTAGAGAGCACAAGGAAGATCAGTAGTTCCCACACAGTTGGACTGGCATGTGTTAGCAAAGAGTTATTCAATCCAACATAAAGCTCTGGCTCTGCTGGTGTCCTAGAAAGGATGAGGGGTAGCAGCGACCCTGGCACTAGGCTGTGGTGGGAGGTAGGTGGTGAGCTAGGCACAGATTGCAGTCAATTTTGTCAAGGAAAGCTTGGCTCCAAAAAGGCTGAGAGAAGGCTGAGAGCTGCTAATTTAGAACAACAAAGCATCTACTTCCATTTCATTTCACCCTTAAGGGGCTTATTTCTTCCCTTGTCTGCTTTCTCTACTCCTGAGAAAATGGTCAAAAGATACTGAAGGATGTCTGTTTAGTGCCATCACTAAACATATGCCTGATCTGCTCTGTGCTGCTGTTAGAGGATGTGGAAGGACCGGTTCATGCCAACCTGTTCGTGCCTGTGTTGGTTCTGTTTCCCTCCCAATCCCTTCCTTCAAATTCTGTGGTATTTGATCAGAGTCCTCGAGCACAACCCGAAAAAAAATCTGACCGAGAATCTTTTCCACTCTCTGGTCCTGGCTAACCTGCTTATGAGCCTGTTTTTTGAAAGGTGTGGTCACTTTTGTCAGAAACTCCTTGAAAACTCCCACCAAAAGATTAGGCATGTCCCACAGAGTGATCTATTGCTTACTGTGTGACTGAGTGCTTAGTTATGTCCGTTTGTCCATCCAGCGATGTTTCCTTTTGAATCTTAGATTATGAAGGATAACCCTGTGTCGTATTATATATATGTGTGTGTGAGGGGGAATAACTTTTTGTCTCATGATAAATATAAAATTATAGCAGGGAGGACACTGAGATTCAGGCCACTTCAGCTGCGGTGTCCCAAGGGTACCTAAGACATAACTAGTGCAACAATATCATTATGCTGGATTTATTTAGGAAGTGTCACTGAGCAGTCTTCCTTTCTGACTCATTTACATCTTTTAAGATGGCCCTGTAGGATTCCTGAGTTCTATTTGAAAGTTTGTGGTCTCTTCATCCTTTCATTTCCAGCTAGGGCCAGTAAGATGTGTTAGTCAAAACAGCCATGAAAGATGATTGCAATGGAATTTGGCTGGTAAGAAGGCAATAATCAAGTGTAATGAGTGTAATCAGGTCAGGTTTGTTTTCTACTCCAAAGACACTAAAGTCAGCAAAGACACTTACCAGTGTATGCTTGTAATGGAGTAGCTAATATTGCCAGGTTCACTGCACTAGGATAACACATACACATCAAAGAAGATCTATGAATGCTGATCACAGTGTTGAGCTGCTCTTGGTGGAGGGACAAACAACCTTAGGGAAACAAAACTGCAAAGGAAAATAAGACTGAAACTGGAAGCATTCTCTGTGTGTTTGGTGAAGACCTTAATCACCAAATGCTTGAATGACCATTCTGTTGTGTTTACCAGTGCTATTGGTGGACAGGTAGAGAGGAGAATCACAAAAACTAAATATCTGTGGGAGCTGAAATCTGTCCCTGTGGCACAGCACAGATCAGAATGAAATGCCTGACAGTGGAGACCCAGCATTTTTAGTTGGAGTCCAGCTGGCAGAACAGATCCTTTTGCGTGTGATTGCTTAACGGTTGTATAGCAGATCTTGAAAATCTTTCTGCCAGCCAAAGAAATTACTTTATCTTTAAACATTCTCACAAAAATGGACAAAATTCCTACTGTAAGAGGAGTATTTTGTCACTTGGTAAGTGAAGAAAAGTCAGATGCTGTCAGAAATACACAAGTAACTTTGCTCTTGCCAAGCTTTTTCTATAGAGCATATTTGCTAGTGATGGACAATGATACAAAATTTTCCTTTCAAAATTGAAAGGCACTTTAGTTACCAAGAAATGCTCAATTCTACCACTATTTCTCGGTTTGACTGATGTTTTAGACATTCTTTAGTGCTGTTGAAATTGGCTCAAATCACTCGTAGCTTTTTTTCTGTCTTCATTCACTTGTATGTTAATGAGTCAGATCTGTATTTTTCCATAAAACATTTTGTATCATGTGAATGGAGAACAGTCAGAATGATTTAATCTGTGCAGTCTGCACAGTTTATTAGCAACTGTGAGTGGATGAAAGAGCAGATGGAGGAAGAGTGTTGCTACCAGAAAAGTTAAACAAATGCAAAGAATGAAGATTTCTGAGTCTTAAGCATTCCAGGGAGAAAGTGATTTTTTTTCCCCTCTGAAAAAACACCTTATGAGTAAAACTGCAGTATCCCTGTTTGATTCGTTTTGAAGTTCAGTGTTATTCCTGTGTAATGCAGACTTTGTGGGAAGTACTGTACCGACTAGTGTTCATCTCTTTGCTTGATGTCAATAATAAGGTTCATAAGACCTCCCTCTGCTCATTTCCCTCATGTAAGTGCTGGCCATGTAAGTGTTTGTCCCTGGTTCATCAAAACACATGATCTTCTGGTGATCTTGAGGCTTGCTTGGTCCCTCTTCCAAGGAACATGTTGGCCTGTGAACACAAACATTATTATCTGCATCTGACCCCAAGTTTACTTCAAAAAAAAAAAAAAAAAAAAAAAAAAAAAAACTCAGATTCCTACTGAAGCATGTATTTCCCTTTTCTATTCTTCTGCTTTGTAGAGATTAAACAGCCACTGAGATTTTGTGTTCATTTTTCTAGAGCTGTAGCTCTAGACAGTGATTGTTGCCTGCATTCAATAGGGTAATGTTATTGAACATTCCCAGTTTCACGCCTAAGCAATTACCATCAGAATTATCAGATCTTAGGAAAATCCAACCAAGTGTCACAAGCAGAACTCAGTCTTGGAAAGGGTTGAACAGGTCTGCTTGCCAAGGAACTCAGCTTCCTTGTGCCTCACAACTTTTCTCTAAACCCTGAGGGCAGAAATGCCTCAGTTGTGGGTTTCCCTAATGGGCCTTATACAAAGGAGGCCTTGACATGCCTAGATGGCTCACTTTCTCCATGTATCAATGTATCAAATGATGTGTGAATTGGACCCTTCCCCCCCCCCCCCCCCCCAAAAAAAAAAAAACAAAAAAAAACAAGATTGCCTTATGAGGTGTATGAATATTTAAAACAAAGTTAATGTGGCATATGACTGATAATGAGTGATTTGTTTTGCTTGTAGTGACTGATTTGTGAAAATACTTTGCCTGTTTTGCTCTAAGTATTCCTGCAAAATAAAGGAAAAACAAGGGTATTTTCCAAGTGGTTAAATTTTCTGGAAAGGAGACTTAATACAATGTATTTAGTGTCTCTGATAAGAAGAAAAAGTAATTAGATGTAGAAGCTCTGTTTTCTTTAAGTAGTGTTTGGATGTGGGGAAAAAAAATCTAGGAAGGCAATCACATAATGGTGCATTTTGCCAGTTGCTAACCAGGCATTTCTAGATAACTTGTTAGTGAGAAGAAAAATAAACAGTTTTTTGTTGTCAGTGATATGCTAATGCTGAACATTCCAGACCCAGATTCTGGTTGAAAACACTGTCGTCTTTGAGCTCTTTGGGGGAAAGTAAGGGAGAATCTATTTCTACAAAAGAAGTTGGTCAGATTAATTTTCTGATTTCACTACAGTGAGGTTACAAATAAGAATTAAAAGCATAACGTGCAGAAAGTCATTTGCATCCTACAGGAAAGTACTCCTTGTGCTAGATTATTTGGCTCGTGTATGGCCAAAACTGGTATGTCAGAGTACGTGTTTACCGCCTCCTCGGTGAACAGCAGATGGGACTGAATTACACTCATCACCCTGACAGCACCTTGCAGTGCAAGCAGAGAAGATAAATCCTATCCTTCCCCACCTTCCAGACATGGACACATTTAAGGTTCTACGCACGAAGATAAATCACTCACATTCTGGGCGAGGTGTGACTTTCATCTGCTTTCTGCATTATATGCTTTAATCAGAGTGGTCTGTGCATCCCTTTAGCTTGAAAAAAACTATACAAGCAAAGCTGAGAGGCTCTGACATCCCAAGCGCGCACAAAGAAAACTGCATATTACCTGCACGGTAAAAACGCTGCAACCAGCTCAGAACAGAAATTTGTTTGTTATTTAATCTTAAAACCCTCCTACATTCCTCTCAAAGTACAATGGTTTTACATGTACATAAAAACAGCCCTCCAGTCATCTGACATGCTTCAGTGCTATAAAAAGATGAAAGAAAAGGAAGGATACAAAATACCCGTTTCAGAACTGAAGCACTTCATCAGATCCAAGTTTTGAAACTCTGTAGAATACTTTGAGTTCTGTATGTGTTTGAAGGTAGGGAGCAAGACACTTGGAGAGCAAATGGAAAGGGGTTCACTGGTTAAGTGCATGCTTCTCAACATCCTTAAATTTTTCAGATCCTTTCCTTTTATCTAACTCTAGAATGGAGAGCAAATCCTTAAGTTTGGTTTATAAGAAAAAAGGAGCACCCGTCAGCTTTTTTTTGTGTGTGTATTTTATGTAGCTTTCACTATTTTAAGAAACTTTCAGATTTAATATGTAATTATACAATGTAGATAATCTATTCTCTTTAATTTCTGAACACAAAATAACCCTAATGTTCACTGTACTACAAATTAAATAGCAAAATACTGAATTTAGAGGTGGCATAGAGAGTTAAAGTTAACCTTCTAAGATTTCAAAATGGTAACACCGATTTCAATATTTAATTTCCTCTAGTCACTTCAATGTATCTTGGATTTATAATAATTTGTGGCTTAAAGTTTTAAAGATGAATGAAGACATGATGAAAACTCTTTAAAGACAGTTGGTCCTGTAGTACCTTTTACTCTATATTGCCTTTTATCATGAAAGTTTAGCTATGAAAATGAGGCCAAACTGAACAGACTGAGCTTGTTAAATATTCTGCCTATTAAGCATACACAGATGGTTGGTGATAGCATGACAGGATAAGAATAGATCCTGACATCTATCCAGATGTAAGTGTAGTATTAATTACATGCATTGTTCATGACTCTGCTCAGACATGCATTCCTAGAGAGAATAATCCACTTTAAAACCTGTATTTACAACAGTTCCTCCCAATTTATATAACACAGAAACCTTAAGCAAAAACAAGATTAAAAATATAATGAAATAAGATGGAAATATATTTTGCTAAAATAACTGCATGACCAGTTTCTTTTAAGTATTTAAACTTTACATGGAGCCTTAGAACATGATGATATGGTAGGTGCCAGTTCATTTAATTCCATAATATGAGTGAACTTTACTAGGACTGTATGAAGTTCTGGAATTTTGAGACCAAATAAATTAGGAAAAGGGTGACAGAAATCCTCTGGGATTCAGTTTTGTCTTACAAATCAGAGAAAACCATTTTTTCCTGTGCTTTTCAGTTCTTTGTTTCATCAAATTTCATCAAGAACTTGGTTGTAAAAAACAAACAATATTACTGTATGCATGAAGAAGCATGTTAGACTCTTTTGAAGTCAGTCTTGTCCCCGGTGAGGTACAGCTTTTGTCTCAGAGAAGCATCTGCTCTACATGTGGAATGCAAGAAGGAGAGAATCAAAAAGCAATGTTTTCCTTGGCCTGTGAAGGGGTATTGTAATCATCATCATCTGGGGAAAAATGGTGACTTTGGAGTTTGAACATTAGTGCTGAACACTTAATACCACTGAGGGGAATAGAGAATTTCCCTTTGTTGTGATCAGAATTTCATCTGTGAATGTCCATATTTTGATAATGGGACAGTATCATAAAGGCTTTTTGTTGTATCACACTGGTTCTCCCTGGGATCCCCCAGCGGTCGGTGGAGACAGAAGCTTCTCTCAAGAGCAGATCAGAGCAAAAGCTGATCTGAAGAGCATTTCCTTTTGGAGGATCCTCTCTGTTCTCACTGAATAGCTGGCAAGTTTAGAGAAGCCGAGAAGTTTACCTTCATGGTTACTCTGTTTCTTAAAGCAATGCACTCATGTCTTTCTTCCCTTTTATTAAATTGGTTTTCCCTTAAAATGGCATGGGAAAAAAATGCTATGTTGATCAAAGGATTTATGAAAATGTGTCTGTATCTCTTATGCAGGATCATAGATGGTAAAGGTTGTAGGATGGGAACTATTGCAATCTTTTTCTTGTGCAGCTCCTTAATGAACAGTGATTTAGTGGATAATATATGCATGCATGCTATTTTGGAGGGTACTCACCTTTTTACCCTTGCTGGTAAGCTACTGGTAAGCTTTTTTTTTTTTTTTGTGCGGTGGGTACAAATTGTTTAATGAATGGCTGGAGATGCTCTCGAGGGTAAAAGGAGGGACAGAGTGAGCTCTGCCAATGGTATGGTGCCAGGGATGAATACACTACAAGTATTTCTTTAATGGCAGTTGCATTTTTGAAAAGATTTCAAAAATGCATTTCAGCCACACAGGAAAACTAAAATGCATTGACAGACTTTGACTTGCCACGATATGCAACCTTGAGAACATCTATTGGATTTTTTTTTTAAGTGTCTTTGAATTGCCACCTGAAAGATTGTAGCTGAGGCTAAGCATCTTTTTAGAAGGAATTTTCATTTAGAGTATGGCTGACTGAAATACTTTGGTAAGCTGGCATGTCCTCCAGAATAAAAGCTCTTCAGTTTCTGAAGTCCCACGTTGCTTAAGTGCAAATGGTGACAGACACTAAAGAACTGTGACTAATGAGGCTCTCCATATTTTTTTTTTTAAATGTGTTTGTGGGAATATCTCTGTATGCTCGTAAGAGATCAGGCACTGTATTATTGCGTCTGCTCATAACAGATGAAAATTAAGGCTGGGTGTTTCTAACTGTTCCCTGTACTCTATAATTTGTGATTGTGTTCACAGGTCCTTAGAAGCATTTCATATCAGTATCCAGGCTCACCTCTTCTCATACCATTTGTTTCAAAAGAGGAGGTGTTCTCCTATCCTTTTCCTTTTAATCAGAGATAATTTTTTGAAAGTATGTACCCCTTTAAAGTTTAGCTATTCAGTTTAGTAATTTAAATATCCTACTGTTTTTAACCCTGTATTTGCACTATTTTGTTCGATTTAATGAGAGATCATTTAACTGACAACTACTAATAAGTCATAGATAAAAAGTAAAGAGATTCAAGAGATTCTTTCAAATTAAGCCTTAAAAGTCTGAGTAATGACTCCATATCAGTTTTACCTAAACAGTCTTACCCAGTATCTTTGCAATTTATTGAGGAATTGGCATGGTATTGGTTTCAACAGATCCTGTTCTGTATGCAAAAGCATGTGTGATGTCTTATGGGTGTTAAACTGTGCATGAAACTTAGAGCCTCTTCTCTTTTTGAACAAATTTATGAAAGATTACAAAGTAACACCTGACACTAAGTATTTTCTCCTCCTCAAAGCATGTTACTTTATCCTCCATCTGGCTGACAGAGATTAAGAGAACGGGCTTATTTGAAGGTTGATGCAGGAAAATGTACTTTAGTCACTGTTCTCTAAGTCAGATGCTGACCATATGTACCAGAAAGAGGCCAGATCAAAGTCAGCCTCCCAGAAACCATGGTGTGGTTTTCACTGAAAAAATGAGAGTTTCAGTTTACAGAATTGAAGTGGACCTGGTATGGACAGAACTCTTTGTTTTGTTTTGGCTATATTTGTCCTTACCCTGATAGTTTTAGATGAACATGCTTCTTGATAGTAAGCTTTTCCACAGAGCAAGGAAATACTAAAATATACAATCAAGGAAAATACAGTATAAATCCATTAAATTTTACTGGTAGGGTGGCATTAACACTCACATATGTTAGTGTAACTCCGCTGATTATGTAACTGATAATGTAATGTAAGTAATGTAATGTACCTAATGATAATGTAACTCCACTTTACTAATAGATCTACCTTCTTTCTCATTGTCCGCTGAGATTCAGGCTGTTTTACTTGAAATTCTCCAGGAGCCTGGACAGGGAGGAGAAAGCCTTGTTTTAATGCTGAGTACATTTTTCTCAGTATAATGCCACTTTATATTTGATGTCAAAGAAGAGACTAGAATTTGCATGTGCGTCTGTTGACACTTTTTTGTGACGTGGTATGTTGTAGGTTGAATAGGGAAATGCTTCAACTGCAGCTGTTCTAGAAGGAAATTCTGAAACAAGTGATCATTCGCTGTAGTGTAACATTTCTGTCAAGTGCTACTCCTGTATGCGTTTCTCATGGATCTCAACGTAAACTTCTAATGCAGGCCAAAGCGCTAATTTTTTAATTATTTGATCGCGTGTGTTAGGACTATTTTGGTCTCTTATGTGTGAAATATGAAAGATCCCATTTGAAACTGGCTCAGCATTTGAACACTTATTTATTTAAATAAAACCCAAAACACCAATAATGAAGTGCTTTGGTTATAGCAGGGCAAAGTTCAGTGCCAAAGAGTTAAAGAAAGATAAAGATTATCAAAAAGCTTTAGGAAAATGGTGCATATTTGTGGAATAAAACTGAAGTGACAACAGTATCGGTCTGTAGTGAGTGATGTGGAGATAACTTTCAAGTCCTTGTAGAAAGAGCAATTTCTTAGAAACTCTAAATTTGAGGAACTTTAAGTGCCCATGACTGCTTATAAAATACAGTATTTTCAGTTAAAAATACTGCAGGGTATCCTAAAAATAGTTGTTAAAATATAAATAATGAAAAAGTGCAAGAACTGTATGCAAAAGTGAACAAATAAATGTCTTATTAACAATGAAAGCACTCCTTCAGTATTTGGGGCCCATTTGATAGGTATTCAAACCACCTGTTGAAATCACTAGTTCACCTCGTGCAATTTGAATAATATTGATTTACAGCAATATATGTACATTTTGGCTAAATAAAGATTCTCCTAGGGAGTTCTTTGGCTTGATGCTACCTTGGGACTCTCTGACCCGAATAGTAACCATAAGGTTTCTCAAATTGCATCACTAAACAGCAAGAGACTGCTTAAACTTTCAAGTACAAGAATGCAAATTTGCTTTTCTGTGACAGTGGATGTTAATAAAACAGGATTTTTGACTTGATCCTTGCATAGTATAGCTACATGGAGAATATGTGGAGACATACTTTTTCCTCTTAGTATTTGTGTATAGATTCCACTGGACTAGAGACTGTTTTTTAATGCTCTGATTATGCATGATTTAGAATTTTTCTGAAAATTAAATTTAGTTGGATTCTTTAATTTTCACGTAACAGAATAACGCTATTTTGCAAAGTAACTAGCACATTTGTTCTGTTTAAACCTATACTGTACGTCTCTTACTCTTGTCCAGTCCTGTTCAGGCGTAACGCATCCTGTCTGGACATGAGTGGTTATAGCTGAGAGCATGGTCAGTGGTGTGAGCTACACTGGTCTTTTGGCTTTGATTTGTACCTGTTAAATATATGGCTATAGCCTGGGAGAGTGAACCCATGAAATAAGAACCAGGAGTTAAATGACAAAATTATATTCCTGTTTATACTTGCTACTTTTCTTTCGATGGAAAATACTGAAAATTGAAGATGTCAGGATTTTACTCAGTCTCTGTGTTGATGCCAGTTGTCTGACTTAGAGGCTGAACGCACAAACGGAGGTGCGGTGTGGAATCTGTCTGCTTCGTTTATGTGCAGACTGACTTGAAGATCAGATCTGCGTGGCCAACTATCCGATAATTTTTTTGAACGTCTGTGGTGCCACGTACTGAATAGTGTAGTCAGTATCTAGCAAGAGACCTAAGCACGTGCTAAACTGCAAACGAATGAACGGTCATTAAATAGCGAGGAAGTATGTTTTCTTATCTGTTATTATAAATTAAGGATAGCTTTGAAACTGCAATAGCAAATTTGGGATTACAATCTGGTACAGAAAAATCTTTGTAAAACAAGCCTGTTGCAATGTTGATTAAACTGATTAGGAGCTACTATTTAATAATCTAGAATTCTCTGTACGTAAGAGGCCTGGAGAGCAAGGTGATGGCTTTCTGAGTTGTAAAGACCTTCCTCAGTGATCTAAAAAGAATAAACAGAAGGCTTGTCATAGGGACAAAAAAATAGGGAGGATCTGGAAGGAAAAAAAAGTAAATAGTAAGTGCCAAGGATCCTATCCCCAGCATTTCCAAGACATATTTTTCCAGTACTGGTTCTAAATATCAAAGCAAGACAAAGGAAGACCAAAAAAGAAAATTTTTCTCAGCTAACAGTGAAGTGAATTGTCAGAAATAGTGAAGAAAAGCTGGAGTTAACAGTAGTTCTGTTCAGGAAGTCAAGTCCTAGATTTGGGGAAAAAGGCGACCCTTCGGAAGAAGCAGAGGTGCGTAATACTTATCTTACTCTGGAGTATGTGTGTCTTGTTTGTGGATTCTATGAATTTTTTTTCTACGTTAATGAAAAGGCAAGATTTGCAGAATGTGGTTTAAGTGATGTGAATTTGGGCTGAATATGGCTGCCTAACACTCAATGATGAATTAGTACCTGGAGATCTAGCATAGCAGTAGCCTTGTTTCATGCATTCAGTTGCAAAAAGATAGCTTGAATGTTGTTGGGATTTATTAGGTGCTGAAGCAGTTAATAGTGGTCCCAAGAGATTGCTTCATGCTTGGGCATCCTCAGCTGCGAACCGTCTTGCTTCCAGAAAAACCTAACCACTGTCCTCCTTCAGAGCTGTGCTGTGCCTTTAAGTGCTTACTCCATAGCAAAGGAGTAACTGTGGCAGCATTTAACTTCATTTGATCAGTAGGGAATTTCACCCTTGGGGATTCTGTTTTATTTCTTTGCCATATGTAAGGGCTACTAGAGACTACTAATATATGCAAAACAATGACACAAGATTTACGAATGAAAACTAAATAAATACATATTAGGCAGCTTTTTTTTTTTTTTTTTTTTTTTTTTTTTTTTGCTTTTCCACAATTACGGTAGGTAGAATTGAAGAACTATCATTCCTGTTGTGCAGACTCTGTAAGCACCAAAATACCATCCCCGTGCTCAGGTGAAGACATGAGCAAGGGAAAGCTCTTCTGAAGGGAAATCTCCAAAAATGATGTGGCAGTAGATGGCGCTCAAGAATACACAGCGCTGTTCATTTAAAATGATGCGCACAAGCCTTGTCGTCTTTGTAGTCTTTTCCAGGATCTCTGAATTCAACCCTGAAAGCTCTCACAAGGATTGTTACAGAGAAGCATAAGGTATTTCCTCACTTGGAGTGTTTGTCCCTGAGCTTTTACTGGCCCTAAAACTTCGAACCTCAAACTATAATTCTTGTTACTACAGACGTGTGCCAGAGTTGCACAGTTCCAAGTCTAGAATAAAAATACTTAACATACTTCTGGAGGATTTATATGAAGAAGTTTAGGGATGCTCTGCCTCACATTAATTTCTAGCATACATGCATAGTCAGGAACCTCAAAAATATTTTTCGTAGTCATCAGTGGATTTCTGGTGGCCTCAGCCAAATTCTACTGGATAGCGTTGAGTACTGTTAGAAAAGAGGCTCATTTCCTACAGAATACATGGTATTTTAAGACTCCAGGACTTTTATATGACTATAAATCCAGAAAGAGCCAAACTCTTTCTGAATTGGGCTAGTTGATCTCTTGCTGGTCTGTTTCTCTATGTGGTTTGAAACCTTGGCTTTCTCTTCTTCGAACTGGCTTGCTAGTTTGTTGATCCGTCACTATGGATTTGAGTCTGTCAGTGCACCACGTCCTGTTCGAGCATTTAAAGATGTTGTTTGTGCCCAGTGTTGTGTGACTCTGAGGAAGAAGGGGAAGGGTGCCAATAGGTTAGGGGAAGGTTTGCCAAATTCCAGCTCTTGCCTCAATCTGAATACTAAATATAAGTGTACTTTTCATTATTGACTAATACAGAAGTGTCAGCTGTTTCCATGTCCACATGAAACACATGCCAGGCGGCTTTTGTCAGGAACCCTAGGAGAGTGAGTTTTTGCAGCTCTTTCAAAATGCTTTTCTGTATCTGTGACATGAGCTGAACACGCATGTGCCCCAGATAGTAACGCACAAAGCTCGAGGAGCTGGAGCACTCTAATGATTCAGAGGTATCAAAGCCTTTGTCAGAAAAAGACTCCTTTTTCTCCCCATCTCAGGCTACTTCCTTGGTAATATATTTTGAAAATAAGAGAAGCTGCTGTAAATCTTAGAGATGACCCTGTGTGCCAGGAAGAAAAATAAGTCTTTAATTCAGGGCATATCACTTTCACAGTTCTTAAAAGGCACTCCTCTTTCTGACTTATTTTTGACTTGATGTGAGCTGGTTCTGTACTGTAAAATCACCTTCAGGAGACCTGAAAGCTAACACAGATATTTTGCAGACTTGGACAAATGATCTGGAGGCTTTTATTTTCTTTCTTTTTTGGCTATTGAATGAAAAGTCCACTAGGAAAAAATATTGATATGATGAATGAGTATATATGTGGACTACCTATCATATAGTATATATGATAGACAGTGGACTGCAGATGTCGGCTGGTTACAGTCAGTCTGTGCTTCAGGGCAAGTACACAATGTGGCCACAGCTGAATTGGTGACTAGATAGTTAAAGCTGCCAGTGACTCAGATTATTAATGGCCCATTGGTCTCTAATTTCCATTCTCAGAAATGCTGGTGAATGGTGCCTCACAGTTGTGTGTATCCCCAGGATTTCAGCAAAAGACATACACAAATGATTTTTCTTACGTTGTCACTTTGGCAAATTCTGTTGTGTCAATGTGACTAGACTAGACCTGATCTGAGGGACATGGAAGTCAAGGGAAAACAGACAAAAGATAATATGGTGAAAAGACTGTAGTTATTTCCAGTTTGTCTTTGGCGTTTTCCAGTTGAGTTCAAGTTAGCTTTGATAATTTCTGAAAACGTGGGTTGTCACTGTTCTGGCTTTTAAAAGAAATTCAAATTAACTTTGAACAGACATACCAGAGGAAAAGGGGATCAGATGAACTGTTTTCATTTTTTCATTGTTTACTCAAACACATCTCATGCTACAGCTGTTGAAGTGTGTGACCACTTTAGACTTAATATTTGAAACAATAATGTAGCTTCCTTATTATTCTCTGAGCCCAGCTCCTTTCACTTTAGAACCATAATGTGTGCTCTTGAGAGGCACAATAAGCACTTAAAATGCTGTCAGCCTAGTTGTCGGCAGTATTTGCACACTAATTATGTATGCAGGTTTTATCTGATGACAAAATTTTTCTTTGGTAACCAAGGTCCTGGAATTAAAACTGTTTCAAATCTTTAGAAGGGCCCAATCCAACTTCTGTTGCCCTTTTTATTTGCTATTTTCATAAAGTGAAAACCCGAGGAGAAAACCAACCACTTCAAAACAGAGAGTCCTACTTTTAAGTGGGTTTATTTTTAAATAAAAATACTATATTCTTTCATAGTAATAGATTCAATGTCATGATGTAATATGTTTCCTTATTTTATGTATCTTCTCAGCAAAACAAACCCGTATAGTTGAAAACGAATCAGGGATGGAACTCGGCCAAATGGTATTACGTTACCTCAGTGTAGGCAAAAATTCCTTGTTCTTAAACTTATTGAAAGAAGTTTAGTGCTATAAAAAAGGATGTAAAATGGCATCTCCGACACAAAGTTTCCACGTTCTTTTGCCATTGCTGTCTCTGAGCATTGCCAAGTGTTGGTGGAATGTTTTTTGTTCTGGGCCAAGTAATGAGTGACTTTCAAAAAAAAAGTAGAGAAGTAGTCTGGAAGCTTGGTCTACCGATCTCAAAAAGCACAGCAGATGCTTCAGACACTGCTAGCTCTTCAATTAAAATCAGTATTGCTGACAACAAAATCTCATATAAACTCAATCAGCTATCTCCTTAAAAAAACACTCTCCTGGTTGTCTCTCCCTTAAAGATGAAAGACATCCTTAGCCTTTTCTAAAAAGCCTGACAAAGGATTTCTTAGTTGTTTTGCTTTTTACTTTTCTTTCTTGTAGAATGCTTGGAAGGTTATTGCATTTGAACTGTTTTGTTTCTTAGCTCCACATGCAACTTCTCTGCCAGTGAATATATTCATGCATCTAATACAGGGAACTGCATAAAAGCACCAATGCTGTTGAGAATGTGCAGCAAAGAAGCTAGAGATGGTGAACACACTGGAGCCCCAAATCTCTTGAAGACTGAACCTTTCCCCCATGTGTCACCCTGTTTTGAGACTCGCCCATACTGCAGGATATCTTGGATGGTTTGTCTTCAGCCAAATGCTCATTCTAGAGAGCTCTTGGAAGTCAAATATGACCTAGGAGCAGATTAACAACGGAAATGTCTTGAGATGCACTTACAAGCCTGTTTGTTAGAACGGAGGCATTCGCAAGAATTATTTATTTACAGAAGAGTTACGAGGGCATCGTTAAAGCCAACCAACTACAATTCGAAAGAGTCTTTCTGCTGGCTTTGGAGAGAGCAAAACCAAGACAGCACATTATTGAAGTAAGATCAAAGTCACAAGAGATAAACATGGGAAAATAAATCATAAATATATTCACCTTTTACCCAGTCACTGCTTACAGATTGTAAGCAAGAAGAACTGTCAGAGGATCAGTAACAACTTTGTTTTGTTTCAGTGTATACAAAGACAGAAGATGTGTTGTTACCTTTGTACTATTTAAAATGCAATCTGCAGAGCTGGTGTCACTTGGCTGTGAGATCTACCTTCTTAATAGCTTTACATGTAGTGTAGTGGCCATATGTGGTACTGTTGGTGCTTTTAAGAGAGAGGAAGAAAAAAAAGGTTGGAAAGAGTAGTTTTCAGCCTGTCCATCATTCTTGGCAACCAGGCCACATGTGAATCCTCAAGCTGCAGGTTTAATTTAAATGTATTGTCAATTGAAAATGGAAGTGAGCACTCTTAATGACTCTGTTAAATAACATGTGTTTAACAACATAGATTATGAAGAGCATCATTAAAAAGAATAAAGCTTCAAGATACTGAAGGAATATTTACCCCTCAGAAAAGAATCTGCCTTCCCCTTAAACAATAAAAGATTGCTCTTTCCTCATTCTTCTACAGTTCTTCCCTAACTTGTACTCCAGCCTGGCCTGACCATATTGTCTGTTAAGTACTGCCCAAGAGTTCCTGGTTGTCAGAGAGTTTAACCTCTTTGGCTGAAGTCTTTCTTCCATACTGGATGTCTGGTTTCAAAGAGAGATCTGAAAAAGTTCAGCTAAAGCATAAAAGGGATTTTCAGAACATGTCTAAAGAAAAAACAAACCAAAACACTGTTTTGCAATATAAACATACAGTGAGACAAAAAGCTGGGTAAAGATGAGTGGGAGACAAAGTGGATCAGTGACACAGACAGAGTATAAAGAATTGCCTTGAGGGATGGGGAAGTTCAGAGAGGAGTCTAGGAGATAAACCGAAAAGGATAGCAGACCTGTCGTAGGAAACCTAAGTGAGAACTGCAGGTTTTTAACATTTTTAACACATGATGTTGAGACACTAAAGGGTTCCAGTCGTGCCCTGCCTTCTAGCACATGCTTAATCCAAACTTATGCAAGTAAAGTAAGGTAGAACAGCTCAAAAAAGGGACTGGAACTCCAATTCTGTGACCAAATACCTAACCTTGTGCAGTGTGGATTGTGGCTTCTGTCAGATGAGAAGGAAGCAAGAAGGAAGCAGCTCATCTACTTGATGGCTGGTCTTGGCTAGAAGACAGTGGCTTACAGCAGGAAAGCTTCAGACTCAAACCTTCTCACACACACACTTTGTGTGACTGCTGGAGGACTGTTCCTTTGTCAAGTCAAAACATAACTTTTAAAGCCACTCTAAAAGAAGTTACTTGACAGAAGTGATCTACCAGAAAACAGAACAGAGAAATTAACCTTAAATATTAAACAAAAGATTTTCTTGTTTCCAATTAGATCACCTTCTTCTCAGAGCCTAGAGTAGAACTCAAAATTCTTCACAATTTATCTGCCATCAGTAAGTGAAGGCAAAATATCATTGGGTCCCATTTTCATCTGCCCTGGTCCACACAGGAGGCAGCAGTCCATGTTGCATTTTGTTTTTATTACCTTCACTAGCAGAAGGCTCATGTGGTTTTAAATGGTCCATCTCAGCTGATAAATTATTTGGGGTGTGAACATTTATAAGAAAGATGATGAAATTTTTATTTTATTTACATCGAAATGAAACTAAAAGAACATTGCTGAAGTCACGTAGGAAGATACTAAAATGCTTGGAACTATGGCTGTCTGATGAACTGCAGCTCTCCTTGTGTTCTCTGTCTTCCTCCCATTGTTTCGATTGTGGACTCCATAGGAATCCAATTTGGAAATAAGTGGCATGTACTACTGTAACGCTGTCGGACCACCTACTATAACGGCTAAAGCGAGAGAGAATTACGTCTGCCCATGTCCTCATATGAATTGCGAGATTCCTGCGCGAGTTGTGGATCTAAAGCTTTTACTTACTTGCCCACGGTAACTGGTGAACAGTAGCAAGTGCGAACACAGACTCCTTGTTTTAATGCAAAGGCAAATGTTTATCATTAATTTGATGGGATATATCCTGCCTGAAAAGCTTAGCATAAACACACAAAAAAGTGCAAATAAAAGAATAATATGATGAACAAGTGTAGCACTTTTACAGGAAGTTAACAAAACGTTGCTCCAGTGCAGCCACTTGCCAACTAATTACAAAATGCAAAATAACCACAGAAAATGCTAAAACCCTAACTCTTCTTCATAATGGTTAGGAAACAATTTACACAGATCAGTGTCTGATTCTCCTCTTCAGTGTGCCATTTTAACTCGCAAATAACTCCATTAACTTTACTGGATTTACTTCTGGTTCATAGTTGTGTAGCTGTGAAAGGAACGAGGTCCTCAGACTGTAAACATAGATGTGTGTAACTGAGGCTTTCTTGTAGTTTGGGTACACACAGCTGCTAATGACGTTAGTCATTTGGATGGACTCCTAGCTAAAAGAGCTGTGTATCACTTGGTCCTTTTTTTTTTTTCCTTGACTTTCAGAATAAATTTATAGTTTAATCAAACTACTACAAGACTAATTGGAAATCTTTTGGAAAGGTCAAAGTTTCAAATAACTGATTTCCTTTCATGAGTCATCATATACTGCCTTGTCAGTGCCTAGGCAATGAAGTTTATTTAGTAAGCTGTTCTATGTAGTTAAAGTGTGGTGGCATTCTCATTTTCCACTTCTGTACTCAGTTGCTTAATACATATTAATTTTAGAGGATTGAAACATGATATAAAAGATCTTAGCCTGTAAGGAACAGTCTTCCTTCGCAGTCCAAAAAATTAGGTTCAATTCTTAGAAATAAGAATGCAAGTAAAAGCCATTATTAGACCATCAAATGTTTCTACCACAGAATAATACAAAAGCTCTTCTTTTTGCTAATCCAAGAGATCAGTTGCACCTCATTCCTCTGAGGCATGGCTGTTGGGAAGAAACTGGAGGGAATTTCCTCCATCCTTTGTCATCCTGCAGGCTTGTGAAGTCACAAGCATCTTCTTTGTTTTTGCCCATACGGGAACTGCGTTGAGTTAGTGTTGCCAGTAACCAGCATGAAAAAGAAATGGAGAAGCCATGATGAAGCCTGTAAGCTGTCATGGATGGAGCTGGATATCCAAACATCTGGCAAAACATCTATGCAACTCTGTGCTTGAAATATGTCACTGTACTGCAATATTTCCAAAGTATTCACTGATTGATTTCTTATCCAGAAAAACTTCTTACTTTCTACTTGCTTTTCCAACAGCTTACTAAAGTGGAGAAGTATACCCATGCCAGAAATCTTCTTTACTTAATCTCTCAAGACTTTATATCGCGCCAGGCTGGATACAGCATTCACAAAATCGTTCCACGCCTGTTTTCTAACTGTATTGTAAGGCAGTTCAGGTTTTGCATGAGACTAAGCAGCAGACAGTAGTTTTGGAAAAGATAGGTGGGAAAGATTTTTAGGATCAACAGTTTATTACCCATATTTATTCTCTGCTTAAGCATTACCTGATGTGAGGCTTTTGTGTGCATTTCAGTGGAGATAATTTTTAAGAGGAGGAATGAAGGGTGACCCTGCTAAGCAGGGAGGTTGGACTAGATGATCTCCAGAGGTCCCTTCCAACCTTACTGATTCTATGAGTCTATGATAGTGCAATGTTGTAATTAATTCTGCTTTCCCTATGTGATAAGAAAATCCCACCATCTATATTCATTCTGCAGTGCTTACTCTACCAATGGGGAGATGACTTTCATGGACCTGCTGTTAGGAGGGAGAGATTTATTTTAAAGAAAAGCTCTTTTGAAGAGCTTGATGTGATCTAATCTGTGCTGATCACCAGTTAGGATCTTCAGCCTGGCAAATTGAGAGTCTAGGACTTGCTGTCTGGTCCTAGTAGTCTACCTAAGTAGAAAGACTTGCTAATTTTTTTCCTCCTGGTAGAAAACTATGTGAAAAACAATTAGAAAAGTAAGCATCTTGTTCAGAGGACTTTTGTTATAATCTCTTTCTTCTTTTAACTAGAAAGTGCAACTCTTGCACACTTACTATAAATAAGTTATTTTAAGAAATTTGTAAATCTGGCTTTAGAAGTCCATGGAGAATAAGGAACATGAACCTGCAAGAAATGAGATGATGGCATTGTAAAGAATGGCCTATCAGTATCAGTGACTGTACAGAAAGAATTATTTTTGTTTCTGAACTAACTTGTATTTGAAGTCATGCCCAGGAACTATAGAGAAGATGTATATCATGGATTACTAGAAAACTGAACATAGAAAGAATAGATCAGGTATGTACAAAGACTTTAGCAGGAAAGTGTTTTGCAAGACTTCCAAAAGACCATACCAACTTATGCTTTAAACTAAAACTAAGGGAAGCACTGAAAGATGCCAACAAATCAGTTCACATGGAACAATAAGAGACAGCACGAAGGATGAAGATCCACGTGGAAACTTGTAAACCTCTGGAGGTTCACTAGGTGATTCTGGTATTCTTTGTGTCTGTACTTCTTTATATATGTTCACATCTTTCATACAAGCTGTATCCTGAAAAAGAAGCTATGCTTGCAAGGCTTAGCTGAAAAAAAGAAAAGAAACACTTCCCCCAACCCCCGCCCAACCTAACAAAAATCCCAAGAGGCCAGAAAGCGAAGCTGTCAAAGAGACTACAAGTATTGAGGTAGGATGACAGATCCAAGATGCCAGGCATTAGAGAGAGACAGAGAAGAAAGTTCCCCAAACCTATAGTAACTTTGAGAAAAAAGCTCAAATACTGGATGAGAAAAGGAATAGAAGAGAGAGATAAAGCTTCAGAGAACAGAACATAATGATTCCTAATTTAACTTTTTCTGTTTACATATTTTTAATTGATTATAATTGAAAAAGAGAATTTATGATTACAGATTATGTGATTATAATTCAAATGATAGTGATTATAATTCAAATGATATAATCAAATGATTATAGAACCATCTGGGCCATGTTTTAAAAACTTCGTTGTATATGCATATATTTTTTTAAAATTGAAAATTTCCCTGGTCTGATCTGGCAGCAAACAGAATTGCTGAAATGCTAAGTTTATGATGAAAAGAAATGCTAGTTTTGATGAAGGCTATAACTGTGATTGTCTACAAGTTGTTCTTTGTACAGTGGATTTTTAATCATTATCAGTTTAGTGTGGCCATTGTTGGGAATGTAACGCGCATGCTTGTATGTCCTTAAAACCAACTAGAAACAAATCTAAATGATGAAATCCTGTTTCCCTGGAGCAAAGCTCTCACTGGTTTAATTGGGCCTAGTATTTCTCATATGCTACTAGTGGTTTCAAAAGTAAATTTAGATACCTGCTGCCCAAATCAGCTCTAATTCAAGGTATCACAGTATAGAAGAAAACAAATGAAAGATAGTTAATAAAACAACTTATGCCTTGATAAATTTTTACATTTGAATATTTTCCTAATTTAATGCTAATTATATTTATTGGTGCAATAATTTATGTAATTGTAATCATAATTGAATTTTGATGGCACTTGCTGTTGACTTTGCCAGTCCAGAACTAACTTACCTGTAATTTTGCATACACAAATGTGATTCTGAAAAGTTTGGAGCTTATCAGGTCAAATGCACATTTTTAATAGTTTAAACACTAGAAAGGATTTCAAGTCTAGCGTATTTTCTAATTTTATTGAAACTATGAAGTTCAATTTTACTGATATAAACAAGTCAACTTACTTTTTAAATACTGCTTCTGACAAACATGAAGTAGTCCACTGATCGTCCTAGGATTTCCCAAGTTGTCAAAGTCTGTGACTAGCTTTGGTGGGATGGGGGTTTACTTTCTAACAGATTTTTCAAGTCTGTAGGGCCTCTTACCAACTGTGTGCTGATGGAATACACAGGAATGAAAATATAGCAAATAGTTAAAAAAAAAAAAATCAGGATTTTTTGCATAATCTCTAAGTTTCTTGTTCACTGCTATCTTTTAGATAGCTTGTCAGTTAGAAGATGTGAGGAATTTCCTCCACCATTACTAAGCTGGAAATAAGGTTAACTTAAGCTGGTATGCAGTTTGAAAAACATCTTCCAAAATAATCCAAAAATAACAAGAAATCTGTAAATTTGGAAAGTCTGAATATGCAAGTCAGTCCTCTCCTCTCCTTCCCAAATACATCCATACACCAATGTGAAAAAGGCAGAAAGCATTTTGTCCGTGCTCCACTACTCTTTTAATCTTTTGTGTTGGCATTTAGTGTATCTTACATAAAATACAATTATTCTTTGAAAGACTTGTAATGAAGAAGATTTTTCAGATAACCTGAGGAACATACTTTAAAGCATCTGAGCTTTTGGGGTTTGGCTGTAGCAAGAAACTGTATTGCTTTGGAAATACAAGACCATGATATTGCCACTGTGCTAAACTGCAGTGTATATGTGGTGCATGTATAGGGCCACAGTGGGACACTGTGAAACTGTGGGCCAGCTGTCACTTTGGAAACTCCTTTGGGCTTTGCTTCGTATACTCCTTCCATTAAACTTCTTTAGGAAGCTTTTCTTAAATAGTCTAATGATGGACAACTCAACGCAACCCAAGTAACTAGTCATTTACAAATAAAATGGGGAAAACATCCTAATGCTACCATTTTACCTGTATACCAATCAGGTACACAGACATAACATTTTTCCCAGTTATGGGACATTTAAGTTTTAAGATGGCCCCTGATGACATAAAAAAATTTAGGGTAATGATGAATATCTTGGAAAGCAGTGTTTGTAAGCAGCCTTTGTGACAGGAACTTAACTGTCCTCTGCTTGGAGAGAATTTCCAGAGGCAGCTTCTCTCTCATGTGGCATTGATCCTATTAGTCAACTCTTTTGATCTAGTGCAAGGACATGGAGTGAGTCAGGGCCACCATTATAAGGGGACAGGCCTGAAAATAAATTCCTCAGAAAAGAGGTTCTCTGTTGTTACTTTGGAGCTCAGAGAGCAAACTATTAGCTCATTGAGGAGGCCTGGATGAGAACATAGCTTGAATTTCAGAGAAAGAGAACGAAATTTGCCCAAAAGAGGAAAAAAAAAGAAAAAAAAAAAATAGAAGAAGCATCTGATTGAGGAAACCGATGAGTACAGTGAATAATTTGGAAAACACGCGTTACTCCTGCAGACCTTACTGAGCACTGATGGTCGCAGATTCAGGATCAGGAAGTCTCAGAGGGTACGCAGTGTTAGATGATCTCACAACATGATTACGCTGGTGGGCTGAGCTGACCATATGTCATTTTTGTTTTGGGTCAAATCCTCAGCACTGCGTCAAATGCAAACGTATCTTGAAATAAAAGAACTGTAGTCTATTTGATCTTAGGGAATGTCTCAAGATCCCTACCGCAGGAAGCAGGATTACAGCAGCAGCTGCTGGAGCATAAAACCCCATTGTAGTAGCAGGTTAGTGCTCCTCAATCTGTGTGGCCCTGTGTGGATTAATATACATTCTTGGTGGTTTTCTGCAGTCCTAACAACTGAATGACTCGGATGTGCTTTTTGACTCGGTAAAATAAGCGTATAAAGAATGGATACATGGTACTACGCACTTTTATATCCAGATTACTTCAATACTGATACTGAAAACAATTGCTAAGTGCTTTTTTTCCCCCTTTCATTTCAAACTTTAGCAGGATATTAAGCAGGAGATAGAGCACAAAATGGCATGCAATGCTATCGGACCAAAAATGTCAAATAATGAGTGGAAGTGCCATTAGATGGTCAATTTAATTTGTAAATGTTGGTGTATATCTTTATAAGTTATTAGGAGATAGAACCAGTCTGGGCATGCGGTACTGCATGAGCTGACTGAAGCAAGACTGAATTCTGAAAATGGTTTTTAGCTGACTAAAGGAACCCAAGGAAGCCCCAGTTTAACCATCTTGTATCAAATGTCCTTTTCAAACACAGGACTAGAGAAATGTACATATTGTCTAATATATTTGTGAACTGGGAGACTTGGAAAAAATACTGATTTAATGGGACCTATTCCAATGTGTTATTTGAAAATCAAGGTGGAATTGTCTTTGTTGTACATCTACTTACAGAATAGATTGCAATATTTACTTGAGGCATTTTGTAGGTTAGCATGTTAAAACCCAAAGGATTCTTCATATCTTTCTTAATGCATCCTCCATAATGGCTCTGTTGGAGCTGTTATTGAAAATTTTGTAGTAATATTTACTGAGAACAGTAAGTTTTGTATGCTGAAACCTTAATTACTATAAATAAAACAGACCAACAGCTGGAAATATTTTAGATAGCTGCGTTCATATATATTCAGCCCGTTTTAAAATCTCTGGCCCCCAAAGCTGATACGGTCTACAAGTTTGTTTTATAAAGCTGCTGGCATATGAAGTATTTCGTTTTATTTTTGCATTATCACTGGTTAGCACTAACGTGCATGTTAATGTTTTGCTTGCCAAATGTGATTGAAAGACTTATTTGGTCTTCAGCAAGGAACAGCTCTCGTAATTGTGTCTGCGAGAAGATGCTAACAAGCAAAATAGAATTAATGGCTTACTCATGACTGAGAGAGAATTGCTACTAATGCCATTAGGGTGTTTTGACTGTGAAATAAGAACAATTAGGAAATGCATCATTCTAGAAGGAGGTGTAGCTTTTTAGTATCAACTATAATGGCAGCCTAGCTTAATGCTGAAGGAGTTTGGGATAGGTGCAGATACAAGCAGTCTTCCTTTTGCTGCACCTGCATGTTGAAGTAGGATCAGACTCTTCCTGTCTGAAAGAGTTCACCTCGGATCTCTAATGTCCACACTGACTTTTCAATGCAATTGGGGTATGATATGAAGATAACTGAAAAATGACAAATGCAAAACTCTATAGTGCCATTTTCCAGTCTTTGGCATGGAGGATAGTGAATTAAAGCTGCTGAAGTTTCTATTTAGCATGGTACTTTCATTAAAAAAAAAAAAGAAAAAAAAAAACCCAAAACCAAAAAACAAAAACCTGTTCTGACTAAAAGGATATTAAAGATATTATTTCTGTATGTCTAATGGCAACTTGTGAGCAATGACAGAAGTATTTTGCTGAGCAGAACAGATTCTGATCTCTGCGCCGTGGCCTGTGGTTCTGATTCGGGCTCTGAACTGCATGAACATTAGCTACTCCTATTTAGCCACCTTCAGAGTGTGACCATAGACTTCGGTAGACTGGCTACCAAGAACAAATGTGTCCATGAAAATGAACTACTGTGAAAAACCAATGCATTGAGATCACAACCAAGTCTTATGAAAACTCACTGATATGGGCGGGAGATGCAGCGAGTCAGATATGTGCAGTGAGACATTATGTCAAGATGAGCTCAGCTAGAATGTAATCCTCTGTAGAGGATCCTAAGGACATCTGCAGGTTTGTAATCAAGCAGAGTTTTTCAGCATACATTAAAGTAGTGACTATAAAATATTCTAGTTTCTTAGTCACAGGTAGAAATGTTAGAGTAAACACTTATATTACAACGATAGTCTCTAATGATCTCATTCTATGCCTTGATGGGCTGCTGTAATACTGAATCTCTTCCAATAAAATCTTTGGGGTTACATAAAGGACTTAAAATACTTTGCTTATTGACTTTAACATTGTGAGTTCCATTTTTTTTACACAGATGGGTTTGCATTGCAAACATGAGGTCTTATTTTACTAACTTGAAAGACAAGGGGAGAAAAAAGTGTCCAGAAGAAAATACTCTCTTGTAATTAAACAAAACAACGCAGCAGTATCCAAGGTCAGGTCCTTCCGATGGGAGACAGCTTTGCCTTCACCTCTGTATTTTTCTGCAGACTGAGAAGTGCTTCTCATGTAATACTGGTAGGAAGTTGGCTTGCACTGCTTTTGTCTGAAACTGACACCATACCACCATGGACAGTCTGCCCTAGTCACAGATCAGTCTTGCGTTAAAGCATTTAGGGATGTGCAGTATCTTGCATGTTTATGAACTAAGTGGAAGTTTTGGGGCATGAATTACAGAAGTTGCTGATAAATTTCCATTTGGCTGCCAGTCTGTTTGGCTGTTTCCAAGTTAGTTGTGATTTGATGGAAGCTTTTCGAGAGTACAGTGGATCTTTTAAGTTTATTTTGTGTTTTCTATTGTGATGCCTGAGCTGCTCCTAAAGCTTTAGGATTGTAGCTATGCTGTCTTCACTGAGAAGAATAATTGGACAATTTTGTTATATTGTCAAGGCAGTTTATTCAGAGGAAAATGTAAATTGGATGAGCTTATGTTCTGTCACCAGCTGAGAATCTGGGGCAAGTTTCAAACAAAAGGTCTAGAGTATTGGGGCCCATTGGCCAAAAGAAAGGGTGTTCATGAGCAAAAGAAAAAAGATGATAACAATTGTGATTGTTATCCAAAATGCAGGATATAGGAGCTGCAATTTTATTAAAATTTTTCCTCATGCATTATGGCATCATTGCATTACCGCCCACAGTCCATCTGGTGTGGGCTGTTCTATGCTCACTAGTTACTGGAGCAAAGAAAGGGAAAATCGGCTTCCAGTTTGATGGAAGTTGGAATAATCTTACTGTCTCTTTATTAGATTATTTCTTGTGTCTATGTGAGAAATAGCTTGGAATTTCTTTGAAAGACTTGACAAATGGAGGCGGAGTTAAATCTTCTTGAAAGGTCTATATATAGTAGAGGACTGTAGTGATTTCTTGTAACAGAGTAATTGCAGATGCTTGGTAAGGAATTTATTAGATTTTAAAGTAGTATCCAGCTATAATTTGCTAAACTCCTGCTTAAAGGCATATTTAGAACACTTTTTCAGTGCGCTGCTTTTAGCTGCTTCCGTCCAATCTGACATAACACAGCCTTGGTGGTTCTGCTCTGTCTGCAACTACTGACGAAAGAGAACCTGATCAGTGGAAAAATGAATAGGAGAAAAATAGCCATAAAACCAAATTTTGTATATTCTATTTGTTCCTTTCTATCCATTTTATATATTCTATTTTCCTATGAGATTCAAATAAAGGGCTTTCTAGGGAGCCTTTTTCAGGAGGTCGTTTTGTGTATTTACTGCATAGCAGTTGCCAAATGTCTTTTGCTGCTTTAAATGCATCTGAGCTGCCTCTTCTCTCTGAAAGCAGCATCCTCATAGCCCTTCTTTAACATAAATGCCATTTGCCAAGAGGAAGAAATAAATACGCAGAGTATTCAAATACTCATTGTATTGCAGTCACAAAATACTACAATACTAGTACTACTCTTTGTAGTCACAAAGTACTCCTTTGGGAGTATTTGTCTTTGGGATTCCCAGCAGCAGTACGGTCGGTCTCCTTATCATTTGCTGTTCATTATGAGGTGCAGAATTGTTTCTGTAGCGTGTTTGAAGGTGATTAGATCATCTCTGAGGCAAAAGAGGCTTCTTTCCTTCTCTGAAGTAACAATCTAGATAGTTCTGTATAGTAAGATGTGCTTCTTCTCATACACAAAGAATTAGGAAATGGAGATGAAGTGTCATTTGGAGGGACAAGACAAAAAGAATTAATGAATTCCAAGACACACATGGAAAAACCACCTGCAGTTTCTTATCAGAGAACAGAACCCATAGATCTTATGTTGGTGGTGTGTATAATAAGGGATTATTACACCTCCGTGCACCTAGTTTAGTCCTGGACATTGCTGACGACTGAAAAACGCTATCTAATAGCTGTGAGGCTTTTGTGGTGTGACTGTTCAGCAGTGAAATGGCTTAAAGGACAGAAAGAAAAGTAACTTCTCTGAATCTTATTCTGAACTTGCATGTGTTCTAAGCCAAAAAAGTTTTATTCCTCTCTCAGATTGAGTATTTAATCTCTCAGACTAAGTTAAGTTATCAAAGAGGTTAGAAACATAGACAATCTGAAGATAAAGCCTGTGGATTACTTGATCAAGTCAGGCCCTACTCCACAGATACATTACAATTAACAGACTCTTCTGGCAGCTTCATGCCCTTGCAGGAGTGTATCTAGTGGCTATCAGGATTTAGTCCTGTCAGGAAGTGAGCTGGGACTTTGGGAGCCTGGTCAGGGTGACTCTGGGACGCTGGAGCGACTCAGCTGGCTGCAGGTACATTTCAATCTGATCTGAATCCAAAGATTTAGATCTGGTTTTTCTTATGCAGTAATCTCACCAAGCACATGATTATTTTGTTATGGGAAGAAGAAAATGTTTCACAGTAGAAATTGCTATCTGCCCGTGGAAATCTTCAGTTTTGTATTTATTGATTTTAACTTAAGAATAGAATTCCTGATCAACTCTAGAACTAAAACTAGCATATGGAACTCCAGTTCTATAAGTTATTGTTAAAAATGAGTGAATAAGTGAATCACATAACAAAAACGTTTACTTGACCAAACAAAATTGTCTTTCCTATAATCATTTATTTATGCCAAGTTAGAGCCTGAGTATAGGAATTGCTAACTATTTCCTGTGAAGTACTGAGTACTCATATCATGGACTTTGAACATACTGCCAAATATACTAGAGTCTCCTGTGAATGTTTCAGGTTAGAATTTGTCCTTCTTTTTTTCCTTTTTTTTCTTTTTTTTTAAGCATCAATATTAAAAAGGCTATTATGATTGCTCCATTTATGAATATATTTGACCTCTCATCGCATGTGTGTATATAGTACATTGCTCTGAATCTAGTAGGAAATGTTTGTACAAGTGAGACTGCCAACTTATAGTGAAGAACTCCACAAATTGCTTTTCATCACTATGGATGTCTCTTGCAGAGCACAATAATGAAATTATTGAATTTCTTTTGCTATTTAACAAATTTGAAATGTATAATTCGTTTTATATAAATGATTTGAATGTACTAATGCATTTGGCTGAAAAAATACACATGTATAATCCTGTGTACATATTTTTTCTAATTATACCAAGATTGAAACAGCATGCAGAGAAATGTGATCGTTATTCAAAATTTGGAGAAGGTAATGACAGGGCTTAGTGTTCTCTGCATTCTGCAGAATGACATAATTTAGAGGAAGGAACAACTTCTTGCAGAACTGGAGTTTATTTATAATTTATAAATTCGATAGTATGCTGTTAGGATGCACCATACCTGGAAAGGTTAATCAAAATCTGTAGAACGGTAAGGACAGCAAAAATGCAATCAAGGAGCTGGAAACTGAGGCAGTGGAGTGAAGTAGACCAAACCGTACATAAATTTGTCTTGTTTGACTTACATAAAGAAAATATTTAAAATCTGGATAGGCAAACATTCTGCCTTTGTATTAACATGCTTAAAAAAGTAGCAGCTGTTCTGCTAGTTATCACGCTGCAGCACCAACACAGTATTATAATTTAATTTCTTGGACAAATAAAGCATTTGGCCATGGAATTGCCATGTGTTTTAAATCCTGTTAGGATTTGCTGTGTAAATATCAAGAGCTACACCCGTGGTTCTGTAAGGGCTCTGTGTAAAGTAAAACACTAGGACTTAATCCATCATCCTTTCTCTGCTCTGCCTCTGTTGCACTGTGGTTTTCCCAGCCTGTTTCCTGTCTGCCTGTTGTTCCCTCCTCCTTCCTGCCGAAGTTCAGAAATCCTGGCTGAGCAGCAGAGAATTTCCAAGCAGGATTCTGTTCCCAATTGTCCTGATTCATCCCAGTTAAAACTGCTTCATTGGGCCGTAAGGAATACAAGGAATTGGGGGGAGGGAGAGAAAAGCGGGGAGGGTTTCAGTCCACGTAGGGCCTGTTGGCTGTTTAGTCTAATGCCACCAGACAAAGATATTCTGGAATCAAGTGCTACCTGATCAGGTGGTCTTACGTCTGGAGAGGGCATTCCTGAAAGATCAGCACTCTCTGCAGCTCCATAGGCTATTTTACAGGGATAAGATACTTATTCTGCTTCTTTAAGCTCTGACAGTTCTCTTGTACATCCACAGACTTAGCACTGGAAGTCTTTATAAGTTTATTTCACAAAGAAATGTGAAAACATGTAGTTTATCTGGATGCAGACTAAATAAAATGTATGGACCTCCGGATAGTATTTTCTGGTCTGTCCCGTCCCTTCCTTCAGTGGCTTTCAGTATGTAAAATTTGGGAAAATTGCCTTTGGCTTTTTTTTTTTTTTTTTTTTTTTGGTATTGTACTTTAAAAAATCTATTGTAAGATCAATTGGTAAAATAGTTCTGAAAACTGTCTGATAAAAATGAAAGACAATACGTTATTTCATTAGGCAAAACGTAGAATAGTAGAACAGTGCTTGAGGTGCATCAGATGGTTGGTTGTTTACTATGTATGAACTCATCTGTATGCTTAAATTAGTTGCTCAGGACCTCATCAATATTTCAGTTTAGCTCCACTTCTACATATGTTATCCAAAAAATAGAATTATAAGTAAAAAGTATCCTTCTGCTAGTATTTAAGTAAATCAAATATGATTACTTCTCTGTATATCTGTACTCATTGAACTGCTAAGATTTGCCATGTTGCCTTAGAGTGGGATCTGTGTGGGAGTACACACTTGGTGTAACTTTTAGGCAAGCTAACTTAGCAAGATTTTAAAGAGGTGGTTAGGCACTAGAGGATGCAAATATAATCATGGGTATAGTAATTAATTGAAATGTAGGTAGAATTACGTGTTCAGTAGTCCAATCTGTGGGGTAAGGCTTCTGTTATTTAAATTAAAAGCAGGTGCACTTTCTTTATTTCTGTTTACCTTGGATACTGTGATACACCTATGTGGACTTTCAAAATCTTGCATCATCTAAATGTCACTGTAGTTTCATTGGAGATATTAGGGTAAGACACCTTGCACATGAGTAGATCCACTAATTTCTAGTTTACTTATTTACACAGCATTTGAATGTTGAGTTTGGTTCAGACTTCACTGCTTATTATTCTTTCTCACCAACATATGGGATAGGCAGAAAACACTGCAGTGAATCAGGAATGTGAGCAACCCATTTTGAAGAAGCTGAGTGATGTGCTCTGGCCTAGGTCCTCAGAGGCAGCGTCCACATACTTGAGAGCAATTAGTCTTTATCTGATGGCAGAATGAAGACTCACTTGTCTATAGGAAAAAGTTACTTTAAAGAATAAGTCCTTTATCCAGGAGAAAACAGGGCAGTTAGGGTGTCTTTGAGTTAAAAAGTATGATTTTTTTTTTTTTTTTGTAGTTCATGTTTACAGAGCAGAGAGTAAAAACTCCCAAATGTGTCTGCTAATGAGATCTGCTAATTAAATGTAAACACTTCTGGCCATTAGAAATTAACTTCACTGCCATCCTTGCAGGGCTTGAACTCTTCCTTATGCAAATGGATTTGCTGGAATGCTAGCTCCCAAGATTTTTGGTTTTTTAACTTAAATGAAGAGAAAAAAGTAATATAGCAGGTATTATAATTATATGTCATGTTGTGGCTCTTGCTTTGAGTTTACTACAAGAACAAAAAGTGATCAACTTCATTAGATTAAAAGCCACAGAAGTGTGGTACTATTTTTTTAATAACCACTTTATTTTCATGTGACTTTGGGTATTCTTTCTTCCACATAACTTCTGACAGATTCTATCTCTGAACTAAATTTAAACTCCTCTTTGTAAATTTAATGTTACTTGCACTGGGATATAAATATCTACTTTTAACATTAACTGACACCTGTGCAGTCAGAGCCTCAGTATATGAGAGAAGAAGAACTAGTACAACACCTAATGGTCTTCGTGAAAATGAGTTACTGGAAAGGGCACCACGGAAGTGCAAAGCTTCCTCTGAAATTGTTCGTTTCTGTCAGAGGAAATCAGACAAGTAAGGAAGAATAGTTTCAGAAATTTGCATCAGTCCGAACAAAATGTTCTCGAGGTGAAGGCTGACGTGTAGTTGGAAGTACAGCGCTCTGGAAAGTGAGGGAAAACACATTGGCAAGGGCAGAGGGCTGCTGAGTGCGTGTGCAGAGCAAGTCATAGTGAGCTTCCATGCATTTTTAAACTTTTGGAGACAGAAAAATACGGCCATTGCTAGTTGCAATGTACTGAGTTTATCAAACTGCTTTTTGACTGCTGTGTGTTTTGAGAGGTGCCCTAACTGTTTGGAAAAAGCCGTCCATCTGATCTTGGACTCTTTCTTCCTCCACTTTAGCTACCCTTTACTAGAGGAAAGAAGGGAGCACCAACTCTAGCAAGTCACTGAAGACAGACAAAATAAAGCAACAAAAAATAACCCTGTTGTTTTAGAAACAAAGCTGTATTCCCAATAGGAAGTGCTGAGTTGGAATAAGCAGCACCTGTACTCCACTTCTACATGCCCAAGTCTTCCAAATTCCTATATTGTTTGCTAGACTCATAAAACCCAGAATAGCTTCAGCATGTTCTACGTGAATCTCTCAGGTAAATTGCATGGCAGGTATTTGTGAACCTTATCCAGAGATCTGGGTTTACCCTAACCTGCTGTTTTTTACCTGACCTTTTTTCTTTACAAGATTTTTCATTTTGGAGAAGGAGCTGTAGCACAGCAGGTCACAGGTCCAGCTGTTCTTCAGCCTGCCTTCCTGGCTGTCTCCCCTCCCAGTTCTGTGGTGTCTTCTTTACTGGAACCTTCAGCCCACTTCTTATTTTATTCTACTTTATTTGTTGGTTTGAAATAGCTCCATAAATGAAGAGTATTTACTTCCAGTAGTACTTACATTAACATGTGTTAATGAAATTAAGCATGTTATGTCTGCCACAGGAATAGTTTTATCTACATCCCAGTTCTGTTAGTGTATCCCAGAACCACAGTTTGTTTGTGGATATGGAATTTTATATTTATATTGTTGTGGAATAAAATATGTGCAAATTCACATAGCTAGACTACTTGATACTTCTCAAGTTAAGTCATGGTTAAGATAGAGTAAAGAAAGACTGTATTAGCTTGTATTAGCTAACAAAGCTTATCAGCTTGTTTCTGGCCTGCAGGAACTGAATTTGAACTGTGATACATCAAGTTACTTCAGAAAATCAGTTCTAAGTTTTAGCAAATCTATGACAAAAATGCATTTGTTTTTAAAGTATCTAACTCACACTAAGCATTTTTTCCAAGTACCCATTCTATTTCATATCTGCCTAAGTTCATCTTAATGTCAAGCTCAAGCTCAACCTTGACTTTAAGGCATAATTCATGAGAGTTGTTAATAATTATGAATATTTACATTTAAAATGGTTTCAGGTAAATTTTTATAAAATTATAACTGAAGAGGAAAGAAAAAGGAAGCTTAAATTCCTACAAGAAATCTTAATGTGATTAGCATAGACAGTGTAAATTGAACATATGGTCAATATCTGGAAATTTTTTACAATACCTAATTCCAGGATTCAGCCAGTTCTTTGCTTTGTAGTGAGACTAGTCTCATTCAACACTGAAGCTCTCAAGCTGTGTAAATGTTGAGTAGGAAACATTAAAATGATATAGAAACTCACCTAAATGTAGGTTTTGCTACAAATGAAGCAATAGCATAATAATAAAAAATGGTTAATTCTTAGGTTTACTGTATCTTAAGCAATCAAAATGAAAAATAGGTGAGCCTATCACTATTACTCTTTACATTATTTTTATTGCCTTCCTTCCTCACAACTAAATTATAATCTTTAAGACATGATTTTGCTGGATTCATTTCTTTACCACTTGGAGACTTGCCTTTTCTATAGCAATAAAGGAAAAAGATAGAAAATGTTCGGTCAGTATTGTGTGGGAGTACTAACAGGAAAAAAGTGTTTTGTGAGCAATATAAGAATCAATAAGAAACCTGAATAATTCAGAAGAGAATAGAAGATTTTGTATTTAATAGTTCTTTGTACTAAAAAATAACCAAAATTAGGAAAAAATCTTACTTGTATCTATGAATAGCCTTACTCTTGGCCAGGTTTCTTAATTGTGTGTGTTCTGGCCAGTGTTCCCAATTCCCCTTAATTTTAAAATTAGTTCAGATGTTAATGACTAGTAAACACTTATGCCTACAGTGAAATGATGTGAATAGATTTGAAATATAAAACAAAGGATAATCATGAAGTGCACACACAGAATACATATTTCACTTTGTTCCAAATACAGATTTTTTTTCTCTTGCATTTATAAATTGTTTTTAATTTTGCTTCATCCTTTCTGCCCAATGGGGTGGGTTATATACTGATGCTGTATGATACATAAGTTAGTGCATATGCTCTAGCAGGGTGGTTGGGGAATCTCAGCAAGCTCTGTGCACCCAATGTTCCATTAAATGTGGGGAAAACACAGAGCTTCTATTTACAACTTGCCTGGCAGTCACCAAGGAGAGTGAAGGAAAAAGAGGAGGAAAAAACCCTCTTCCAAATCATCAGCTTTCTCTACTGAAGGCCCTTTCAGTATGCTGGAAACAATTTTGTATGTCTGCCACAGTTAACACTCAGCAGCTATTGTGCCAGTCAGTCCAGAATCAACATGCTGCAGCTATTCAGAAGTACCACACCATATGCTCTAAAAGATGGAAAACATGATACCTGGCAAAGGAGCCGATGAGTGATGGTGATGCTGAACAAAAAGGCTATTGTGCAATGAGACCTTGCAGGCTCCCTCCTTCTCTGCAGGGAGTTCAGAAAACAATATATTTTCTTCCTTCATGCTACTATGTTCCCTTACTGGCATGCAGCTCATGAACCTTAATGGAGCATCCCCTATTTCAGCTACTTCCCACTGCCTGTTTAACAGTTTATATTTCCCTTTGCTTTGCATTCTATGTTGCCACCAGCAAATCAAATCCTTCCTACCCCCTTTGGCTTCTGAAGCACTCTGTAGCTCTCTATATTTTCTTCTTAAATTCTTTAAAAAGCAATTAAGTATTACTGTAAAGTACTCCACGGATGATCTTTTTCCAGTAACATTTAATGGTTTCTTCTACAGTACTTTGAGGGCTGACAATGCGAGCTGATCCACAGTGAGCAATGCCAGGTCTTGGTTGACTTGGTAAGTGTTTACTGGTTGTCTGACAGATTGTGGTATTAGTTCGCTGAGCCAGAAGAACAGCATTTTGTCTCTAGCTCTTTATATTACACAAAGCCTGAATTTCTCCTCACTTTCCCTAATTTCACACTAGCGCAACTCTGATTTCAGTGGAATGACTCCTTTTTTGCCATGAGGCAGGTAAGAACAGAGAAAAGTTTCTCCCCTTTCCCATGTCCAACAATCTCTGTGCTGTTTTTTGCTTTCTGAGAACTTGTCAGCAGTTAAACTGACATGCAGACAGGATGTATGTGACCTAAAAGCAGAGAAATATTTAGTATTTTAATTTGCTAATTTTGGAGGTTGGGGGAGGAAGGGAGAGGTTTAAAAAAAATTGTAATTTTTTTCTGTTTGGAAGCATTCATTTATCAGTATTGCTCTCTTATCCTATCCTACACCAGCTCCTGTAGAATAAGTAAGGATGGCTTTTGTTGATGTACTTGCCGTATAAGATAACATAATGCTTTGCAAATTGGATGAATACTATGACCTCCCAGTTGGCCCTAAAGCAGAATCATTTACTGTTTTTAGAAATAACTCCTCAGGGTGACATTCCAGCAATTTCACTTCTGTGCTTTACATTACACACATCCCCTCTCAGTATCTCAATTCCCTGAGGTCTCTCAAGGACCAGCATTGTTGTTACGGCAGAACTTTATTGGAAGATGCTCTGCAGAGATGATACATTAGGTCTGAAGCGCCAAAAAATTAATGCCACAGCCAAGCTAAATACATCACACTCTTTAATGTCAGTTTATGAGCAAATTGGAAAGAATTATTCTTCAGAGATTAATGTGAAAATAATTCCATGCAGCAGATGCAAACTTGCAGAGGAGTGCCAAATTTTTTGTTTGCTTGCTCTTTGCTTTTTGGGAAGAGTCCTGGAACAGTGAGGCTTCAACAGCAAATTCGATCTCTCTGAAGAAGTGAGTTTTCTTGCTGAAAAGGCGAATACAAGGTTTTGTGAATCTTCGTCTTGGTTAAGATAATTTCTACCAGGTTCAAGTACTAAGAAAGTAGGAAAAAAAAAAAAAAGATTGGCATCTTTTTATTTTGTTCTGTTTTCTTCTTCAGAATGAGTGAACTCCCCTAGTTCAAACATAGGACTGGCACTTGGGGCTTCTGTGTAATCCAAGATTTCTTTCTTGATCAGACTCTTTTGTCAGATGAGTAGTAGTGAAGTATGCAAGAAGAGGAAGAAGGAGGAGAAGAGGAAATCATCTACATTTTCATTATTTAACTGTTTAATACATTTAAAAAACCTGAAAAATATTCTTAAGGCAAGTTTACTTTGTGCTAGGTACTGCTTGTGCATAGAAACGAAGTTAGTGGATGTTGAGAGACAGCTAGGAGATCCTGTAAGCAAATCCAAGTGAAGGTCTGCGGAGTAAAAACAGAAAGGGGCCAAGTACAGCGATTGAACCTTTTTTGGTACAGTGCACAGCTACACTAGTCAAACTGCACTGTGGAAAGTAATTCACCTTTAAAAGCATGTCATACTAGCAGAGTTTTTTTGACAATTTTGCTATTTGATAATTTAGAACTTATTTTCTCTCTTCTTCTGACCAGCACCTTTTTCTGTTCAACCTTTTAAGATTTTCTTCATGTTGAGCCTGTATCCGTTTCTTTAATATGTAATGGCAGGGAAGCAGCCCTTCAGTATATGTGCACCAGTTTGCTGCGCATGGGTTTGCTGGAAAGGCAGGAGGTGCAGCATGCGTGGGAAGTCCAGCAGGAGGGGCACGAAGGACTGATTCCACCCTGCTAAGAGGATGAGTGTTTCAGTACTCCCAACGTTTGGCTGCTGTTAGCCTAGAAAATATGAAATCTGTGGGTGCCTAGGAATCAATCCTTAAAAGAAACTGATTTTAGACTTTTATATACTAAATTACTACCCTAATGTGTCACAATCGAAGTGGATCTGAAAGCAAATAGAACAGGAGCGACTTAGGGATTATGCCAGTCACCATTAGTTATTTGACTGTGTGCCAAAATAAGACATTCAAATTTATTCTCTATCTTCTACTATTTATTATATTATATCATCTCACTGACTTTCTGAGTATTCAGAGTAGGTACCATAAACACTGCCAAAAAAATGAAGCCAAAACTGATCCACTGCTACATTCTTTTCAACACTGCTTAGCAGTTTTACAGTTGCATGTTTTTATCATCCACCTGTTAATGGTGCTTTTATGTTGCTATATTTACAGACTAAATCTCCTAGTTTAATAGCAAGTATGATTTTCTTTTACATTTATCTGCTATTAGAAATGAGACTTGCGACGCAAGCAAGTTGTTCTCATTAATCTGGCACTGCTAAATAGCTTCTGCGAAAAGACCAAGGACATGGTCATACTCAAGTGTGAAAGCTAAATTATATACAGAAATATCCTTTTTGAGTATTGAAAATAGAAAATATCTTGCCTATATTTAGTAATCACTAACGTCATCCCACTGTACATCTTAATGAAGTGAAAACAAGCTCATTTATATTAAAAAGCAACAAAATACAAGCTCTTCAGATAAACTTTTTTACACAAGGAAGAAAAAGCTCAAATAAGTAAAAGTACTAGTTCAATCACACATAACTGATTAGAAGACTACTAGGGACAAATATTCCTATTTCTCAAGATACCATCAAAGGTAAAATGTCTCCTCAAAATGATGTTCTTATATAACACAGAGTAACAATTTAAAGTGTGATTAACTGTAGTAGTTCCAGAATAACATTCCTGGCATCTGTATTCCAAGATGTTCTTATTATAATCTCCATTCATAAATATGTTCGGTAGATTGAATGTCCTTTTCCTTTTCACTAAGTACTATTTCACCTGTGAAATGGTTAAGCATTGGCTCATGCAAGTGAATTTTTTCAGCACCTGTATTTCCTATAAATACATATGTTGTGCACTTAAACATGTTGGTGGGGGTGAGTAAGAACAGTTGGTTCATACTCTGTGTTAACTTACTAACCAGGAGTGTGCAAAACTCAATGCATCTAGTGTGCCTGACTGCCTTCAGTGAATTAATGCAAACAGACCTATTAAATAATTATTTGAGGCTTTTAATGTTAAGCAGCAGTGGTTTAGAGAGAAATTCATTTTAACGATTATTACCTTTCTTATTTTTATATATGACTATAAATTAAGATAGAGATTTAAGAAGATAAAAGAATAATGTGCTCGGTCGTGCATGCTACTAAATGACTAAACATTATTTAGAGCTCCCTGCTCATTTGAATTACATTATTGACCCTTCACAGAAACTGAGAAGGAAGGACTTCTTTTTTCTTTCTTCTTTTCTTCCTTTTTTTCTTTTTTTCTTTAATAAGAAGACATTATGCTTACAAAACTGCTAGTGTAGTATAAATAACATAAAGGTGATTAAAAAAATCAAGAAAGTGCACTTGTTTGACTCACTGTCCTTCCTCTTTATTAATTTAATGGTTTATAGTTTCTTAATTTGTAGCAGACTGCTGGTTGTTGATGCAAGTTGATGTCTTTCAACTTGATTTACTCCACAAATATATAGCACATTTGTCCCTATCAGCATGAATCCAAGATGGCTGCTTTGCAAGAGGAAGAGAAAGCTGCCAGCTTACAGCAGACCTCACTGCATGGCTAAGTTCTGGAAGAGTCCCAGAGGATGAGGTATCTTAGGTTGTTAAAACTCATGCTTAGAAAACGTTAGCGTGATTTGTCAATGTCTTCCTGAAACTGGAACTCTGATGTAGATAGTAAATAGAAACAGCAAACATGAAGCGTGAGAGGAATAACATGCAGAAACTGAACGTGAGCCGTGGTTTTACTGATGATCGTGATTTGTGTGGTCCTTTGCTATCGTTTTCCTGCATAGCTCTTGAAAAAAACAACTTCCATATTTTCACTTTTCCATCAACCCTCAAAATTACCTACAGCGTTGGACTAGATTTCTGCTATCAGATGGCACTGGGACTGTGCGGCACCTCTCGCCACACGGTACCCTGCAAGTCTGAGCTGGTGCTACATCATGGCCAGAGCAGCCTGGCTGCACATCCCATCCCAGCCTAAAGCGTAGCCCAGACCTGAAGCTTAAGCGGGGTCTAAAGTTTGGCCTTGCCTAAGTTTAAACCACCTCTGAAGTTTAGACTGGTCTTAAAGTTAATCCAGGTCTAAGCTTTAGGTGTTTAGCTAAAACTTGGGCTCGGTGTTCTAGTTAGATTCCTGGGGGCCAAACCTCCGGTTTGCCAAGCCAGCACAAACTCTCTCTCTCACACACACTCCTCAGTAGCAAGCAGTTTATTAGTAGATGCTTACAAACAGACCGACCCGATGGTAATCTCGAGAAGGGCCACCTCAATGCTTGTCCCGGTCGTCTGCATGGTGAGAGAGAGAGTCGGCAGGCACAATCTTTTTGGGCGTCCCCGAGGAGGCAACGTGGTCCTCTGTTGTGTAGCAGCCTCCCCCTCCTTGGGAAAACTCCGGCATTTATGATTACTTGCGGTAGGCGGGAGTCCCGGCACGTGGGGCCAACAAGTGCGGGGAGTCTAGCCCAACTCCGCCCCGGCTGCATAACTGGGCTGTGATACTGCGCACGCGTGCAGACTTATTTCAGGAGCCACATTGACTTTGGGGGTCGCTATTTCACTACTCTTCAACTTCTGACCTTCATGTTGACTGCTTCTCATGGTGATTCTGTGGCTGGAAGCCACCGAATCTGTATGTGACCAACCGCTGCTCTTTCGCACAGATTTCCATGACCTTGTTAGTTACTTGTTTGTATCCCGCTTAACACAGCGGTATTGTTCTAGGCGCTAAAAAGTTACAGCACTAGACTATTCTCACCAAGTATCAGGTGGTACAGATAAAAAGGTTACAACACGGACCATTCCCATCAAGTATCACATACTACAGATACAGCTCGGCCCAAAGGTAAGACCAGCTTAGCTTTAAGCCAGGCTGTTCAGCTTTAGGCCAGGTTGATTTTAATTTTAGGCCCTCCTGGAGGTCAAAGCCCACCTCGACCTCTAGGTTGGTTTTAACTTTGGAGCCTGTCTTAAGTTTGGGCCCCATTTTGCCTTAAGACCAGCTTAAGTTTGGGCCTGGCTTTAGCTTGGGCCCCATTTCGCATTAGGCCGAGGCCTGGCTTGGGCTGAGCCTCCCTCCTCTTCCCCCCAACACATGCACTTTGTCCCCCACTCTGTCCCCAGGTTTAGGCTGGGCCTAAACCTTGGGCCCTGTTTAAACTCAGGCCAGGCCTAAACCTTAGCCTGTGTGTTGATCTGATTTGGGTTCGGAAGATAAATTGCATTTCAAAAATAGGACTTTCTTGCTTCTGTCCATGTCATAAAAACAACTGGCTCAAATGAGAGTAGTTCCTGGTAGGAGTTTTCGGTAGCTGGGCAGCAGGACTTGGGAAACCAACCTTAGGTCTAATGAAAGCAAGAAGCAGTGGGTGACAATGGGTAAGAATAACTTCTTCAGAATCCTTTTGGATTGATTTAGGAAACAGTTAATAAATCTGCAAACCGATTTATCTGAAGATCAGTCAGTAATACGTTTTTTGTATTGAGAGAAAAGCTAGTAAGGTGTTTGGTTTTTGCCCAGACTTCTAATGGAAACAAGCAAATGAGAAGATTGATTTTGATAGATACATGTTAGCCCAGGGGGCTTAAGAAAAATTATCCTAATTTTAGATTTAATTTCCATCTGTATTGCGTCTTCTGTCAGAAGGTCTGCAACTTAAACAGATGGAAATAACAAAATGTCTGCTATCTGCTCCTACCTGTAGATACTCTAAAATTACCTGCTTCTCCTGGGTCCGTTGTTCCTCTAATCTCCTCCTGACTTTCAAAGTGTGTCTTTAAACATGAACAGCCTGGGGCTTGAATAGTAGCACATGGACTGTACTGTTAAAGGTTTGAATTCTCAGGACCTCTAGTGAAGACAAAAATTCATTATAGGCGTTTTACTTGAATTTGCTTATTGTGATAAAAATGAATAAAGACAGAGAACAAAACTTAGATAATATAAGTTTAAAACACTACTCTGAATTTCAGGAAAAAGACAAAGTTCATTGAAAAGATAGGAGGTAAGAAGGAAGGAAAAACATCTGAGGAAAGGTGATGTGAATCACACTGTTCTTGGTTTGAATACACCAAAGAGACTACAGCACTGCTTAATGATATCATTTGTTCAGGAAATAGCCATTTGAATGTGAAGACAGTGGATTGTGGTGCAGGTAATGGTTGGGAGATATTTAGGACATTTGTGTCTTAAAATTTTAAAGGCATGTGCACATTGTGATAGACAGTGGTTGCCAAAGTACTGGTGCTATATGGTGGTTATATTCTGAGGAATTCCTACCATGATGCAGCAGTGTGTGTTTGTGTGTGGTGGGAAGGTGGGCAACAGAGCAGAGAGCTGGCATACACCTCCTGCCACCATATTCGTTGTGCCAAAATAGCAGTTGTGGTGAACTGCTGGTGAACCTGGACATTAAGAAGCATGAACATACTGCACGAATGAGGGGGGAAAAAATCCCCTCCTTTTTTGGCATTTAGTTTTGGGTGCCTGTGGCATATGCTCAGGGCCTGAAATGGAAACAGTCCTCAGCAAACCTCACACCTTAATATTACCAAGCAGAGAGAATATCAGGGAAAGAGTTGAGAAGGGGGTGTACGAGGGAGACAGAAAGGGATGCAGAGAGGAATAAGTGAAACCAAGTGTCATTCTCCTTTTTTTTGTCTTCTATTTTCTCTGCAGAAATTTGACTTGGAGGTAAAATGTTCTTGATGTGGATTTTGGAACTCAGGACTACCACTCTTGGCAGCAGAGGAAAATGTGGTGAGATTGCAGTTGACACAATACATGGTAGGTGTAACACTTAACCTATTCTGCTTTTTAAAGCGTGTGTTAAAATCCATTTGTATAGACAACGACTTTGGTGGAACTAAAGTATCTTAAACCTGCTTACATCAAAGAGTTATAAAGTCTTCATATTGTTGAATAGGTCTTTAATGTAATTGTAAACTGAGAAGTGTAACCACTGGGATCACAGGCAACCTTTAACATCATGGTGCACGATGGAGAGAGTAAAAGGGAAAATAATGTTGCATCCCCACTGCAATTATTTTTATTTTCCCAAAGAAACGGAAGTAGATTTAATCGCAGGATGAGGGAGAAAAAAATAAAATAAAAGGAAGACACAGCAGCAGTAGAAATGCTGAGGCAAAATTATGTGTGTGTGTGTGTGTTTTCTGGTGGAATCGTCATGCTGTTGAAGCAGTATCTTCTCAAGCAATCTGAGTCTTAATGGAACATATTGACTCTGTCAGGCTTTGGAGAAGAACAGGCAGGCTTTCCTACTCATTTGTCTTCCTGGTTTCTTGTTAACAGCTCACTATTTGAGAGGCTTCCCAGTTGTCCAGAGCCATGCCCACAGATGTGTACACTTAAATGTATGAAATGTTTTCCTGCAAATAATTAATCTACTTTTTTTGCAATTTTGAATAATTCATGAATTTAAGTAACAGAAAATTTAAGAAAAATCATTGGTTTTGATAAATGTTTTGAAATAGACTGAGTAGGCTATCTATTTTGAAATAACATTTTAATTCTGAACCAGCTCTAAACATAAGAAAGGTTAAACTGAAAAATATTTTTGGACAAATGAAGAGCCCTTCACCACTCCAATGTGATACAAAGTAGCTTTGATTTGCTTATAATCAAATAACCACATACTGGCACAGTGCTGGGTAAAGGCCTGAGGAAGCTCACTGCTTTCTGGTCCGTTTTCTCTGGGGTTACTTAGTCTGAGGTGCCAGGGCTGTAACGATATCCTGGAAAAACGCAGGGTTTTTTTGATGTTGTGAATCCCCCTCCTATCTTGGAGCAACATTGCTGCCTTTACAAGATTCCCAAGAGCCATATCCCTGGTACTATAATTTCCAGATTTGGTTAACTTTCTAGCTTTTTAGCATCTTTAGGGTTGGGGAAAAATATTTTTGAACTAAAGTACTATGTGGAAACATATCATGACGTATATTAAACTAAGAGTTGAAGTAATGTCTGGGGGCTTTGATATTTCTCCTTTTTAAAGGTTGGATGATCAACAAGAGGGTTGTAAATGAGAAGAATCCAGTCTACACTGGTTTAACACCTAAACGTTGGTGATGTTACTTGTTCAGTAGTTAGAGACTGCAAAGCGAACAAAAGCACAGAAGATTAGAAAAGGAAGTTGAAGTAGTAGGTTTGCAGGTACTCGAAGAGCAAACGTGAAAAGAATGGGGAGAAAAGGGGCCTGAGGCCCAAAAGGGGTGAATGCATGTCCACAGAGAAGAGGAAAGCTTTGCTTAATGTGTGGGGTTTGTAAGCTGGATCAGGGACACTGAGAACTAGAAAATCACAGGTAGCTTTCTACAGTTCTGAAGCCAATGTTTTTCTTGATTTGCCTTAGAGCTAAGTTTCAGCTCTTTAATAGGAAATATGAGCTTGGTTTTATGTGAAGCAGAAGTAGAAATACTTCTGAAAAGTGAGTGCTGAAAGAGTGAATATGAGTAAAGTGACTGTTAACATCACAAGAGTCACAAGAATGCTTAAGAAATTTGGGAAAAGACTGAATATCTTAGTGGAGGTCAATATATCATGGGCTAAGGAGACTAGACTAGTTTTGAGTGACTTCAAAGACAGAGGTAGATGCCCTGTCCTGCTCCAGATACAAAGACTACCGAGAACTTGATAGAGATTTTCTAGAATTTCAAGAGATAGGTAATTTTGTCTGAATAAACCGAGAAAAAGATTAAGATAAATTAATTGCTCTTTTTCACACTTCAGACTTCTGAAAAGGATGAGATCCATAACTAAACAGGTTTGAAATGTGTGGAGGAAAAAAAAAAAAAAAAGGGAAACTGGGTAGGTGATGTGCTTGCTTGCTTACTTCATGTCCTGTCTGACTCACCCTGGGATTTCAGTCCATTTTTTTTTTCAGCAGTTGAGGCTTCATCTCACATTGCCTCGACAATGCTCACATTTGTTTACTCTGTGGATCATATTTGGTTTCTAAAGGTAATGCTCACCGTTCTGGGGTTTATTGGCCATTTACCCAAGATCCCGGGCTCATTGACCAGTGTTTTCACTCAGCTCACAGAACTAGTTGGAGGGCCTGGAGACTTCTCTCTGCTGGAGTTCATCTCTCTGCCTGTAAATGAAGGGAGAAAAAAGCAGATCAAAACAACTCACATGATTCTTTATCTCCTGAGCAACAATTTCAGGAATTCCTACCTGGAGTTTTCACAGGAACTTTATTTTAGCAGGTTTCTGGTCATTCTCTGTTGTCTTTTGGAGCTTTTCCAGTAATCAGAGATTTGACTTAAAAAAACCCACACTAGTTATTCAGAGAGTTTCTCAGCTAATTTATATAATATCTTCAGATATGAGTTACTCAGTTCTGCAGGTTTAGTAAAGTTGATTAGTTGTGCTTTAACACACAACCTTTCACCAGTGGAATAGAGATATTTCATTATCATTGAAGTATTGTCCTTGATCTTTCTAAATGGCAAATAGTGGTATTTATTGATTGCTATTCCTGACAGTCGTTCATCTATATCTAGCTTTTGGCCTGAGCCATTGCTAGGATCTGATTTCTTTCTGATTATATGCAAAATCCTTATTGTGCTTAAATTTATGGACCATTTACTTAACTTACCTTATTAATTGTTGTCCTTAATGAAGCGTTTGTATTTTATTTGCCTTTCAAATACATATTTTGTGTGTATGTGTCTGTTTATGTGTGTATACACATATAAAATTTTCTTTCTTATAATTTAAGTTGAATGAATTTTATTTTAGAAGATATATTTTGAACTACTCTAAAAGCTGACCAACTGTCAATCTTTTTCCTCTCATTTAGCTTTATGCATCTTTCGTTTCTGGCTTTGGCCCAGTACAGGTATTTGGCTCTGTACAGATTAGAAACTATAGGCTTTAGGTTAGAAACTGTATTCATAATTGCATGAAAGATCTAGTCATCTTTTTGTGATTAAACTACTCTTATCTGCCTTATAATGAAATATAATACGAAGTTTTTCTGAGTTAGTTTGCAAAATACTGTTTCTAATTTTTATACAGAATATTTTAGTAATGATAGAATGAAACCTCCAGCATGTGTCTCAGATTAAAATCTATGTGATGATTCAGACTTTTTTTTTCCCATGTTATATACACCGGTAGGTAAGTAATGAGTCATCTCATTCTCTTGATTCATTTTAGTAGAGGTCCTGTTATCCTATTGCTCCATTTGGTATTTTTCAGCTTACTGCACTTACTGTAATACTTAATCTCCTTTGCAGCATTACCATTAGAAGTCAGGTTAAGCCTTCCTAGCTACTCTGCTATTAAATCATCTGAGATGGAGAGTACTGACTCTGGTCACAGGCTTACAGTCATATTCTGTTATGGAAAGGACTGAAGGGACTAAGCTGAAATACAAAATTCAAAATTAATTTGAGCTTATAAAAATAAGGCTAAGATTCTACTATAGTTGAAATGGATATCCTTTAAAAAACAATGAGCATCCTTTAAACAACAGAAGAAAAACTGCTGCATAGGAAAGATTGGAGTAAACCTAATGCATAAATGAGAGACTTCATTTTCCTTCCAGAAAAGGCACATCTTTCTTGCTAAACAAAACAGAGGGAAGAAACAATTTCAGTATTGATATTATCAGGTATCTTGCATCTGATCTAATTATATTTATTTTCCCTATGGATTAAATTCAAGCAATTCTCTGCCCTGAAATGTAGAAGGGCAGGGAGAAGAAGCAAAATTTTAAAGAAATTGTTTACATCTTGAAGATATTATTGTATAGACAAGACTGCAAACCTCAGAGAAAACTAATAATACCTTCCAAAGATAACTGCAGGAGGCTCCCCTTTCTCTGCTGAAAAGCAAGTTTCTTCTTGAACTGAAGTTTAGAGCACCACCTGATTCTGTAGCTGACAAATTTTCTTTCACATGGATTTTTAAATCGATTCTGCCTTCCCACCATCTTGCATATCTAGTTAAACTACATTTGCTTGCCAAAGGGCATCTAATCTAGAGTTCAGGTTTGTTGTGTTGTGTTTATGAACAGTAGAGATTCAGCTTTTTGGAGGTGTCTTTTGTAAGAACTGATAAATGACCATGTTAGGGATTCAGATCCTTGGCCTAACCCAGGTCTGCAAGCACAGAGAGCTGCTTCGCCCCTTATGGGCCCAATACTGATTCCTCAGAAATACTGTCTGCCTTTCCACTAGTACAGGCATGGCAAAGACGTATTTTCTTGTCTGAGGCTTAAGGATGCAGAATAGGAATAAGCAGATAAATACCTGTTGTTCTGTAGAAAAGTCAAGCAAGCACTATGGACCTTTACTTAGGAAATGAAGCAGAAAGTGACTGCAAATCTGTTAGAGAGCAATATTCTGAACATAAGTCCCTTCTAGTGGACTTTGAAATCTGGGAGGAGATTTGGGAGCATGAGTTTCCTCTGCTTTATTTGGCTTGTGCATGCAAATGCTCTTCCTCAGATTTCTTATCATTATTTAAGGCTGCATTTAGGTTTTTTGGTTCAGAATTTCTTACTGCTGTGAGTACCTGAGACCTAGGACCACTGAGGGCTTCAATCCAGCTTGCCTTTCTTTGTTTTTTCTGAAAGCTCAAGCATATTTTGCTTGATTTTTTTTCTATCTAAAGTTTCTCAATTTTCTGTCTAAAGTTTCCTCTTTCTTCCCCTAAGCTTTTTCCTCAGTCTTTTTAAGGGCCAGCATTTCAGTTTTGGTGACTTTGTCCTCTGTTTAACTTAGGAGCAATCCCATTGCTCCAAGATCCTTGACCCTGGAGTAAGTGGCCACTGAGTTCTAACAACTCTCTGTTGTTTTAGCAAGAAGGTGATAAAACTGTATCAATGCATGATGGATTCCCCTCTTTTTATAGAATCATTCAATAATACAAATATTTCCACAATGGCATTTTCATAATCTGAATCAGACTTCACAAAACATGCATGCTAATAATGACAAATATAATTAAATAATTCTGCAGGTTTGTGTTCAATTGTCTGCATTAGGTGGTGACCAGAAACAAAAGTTTCAAAGTGTCATGATCTGAAATCATGAGCAAAACAGTTTGTAAAATTAGCTACTTGAACAGTGACATCAAGAAACTCACAGTTTTGATCTCTCTTAATAAATAGCAATGGCTTCCACATTTATTGAAGCTGATCTATTTTACTGAAATGGTCTGGAGCTGAAGAAAAGCTGCCTAAATCTGAATTGTTTGAGCTTCTGAGTACCTAAATAAATTTTCCAAAATAACTTCTGATCATACATATTTTGAACATACATGCTAGAACCTCTTTTTGCTCAAAAATTATCACTCGCTCTATTTTTTTTAATTTGACGTAACTTCAAGAAGAATAATACTTCTATGAACATGTTTCATTTCATTTTAATTCTCTTTCAAGAAAGGCAATGAGACTGTTGAGAAAGCCACTGTGAGGACATTTGTGACGTTACTAGTGACAACATGTTGGCTGGCAGTCTTTGGACTGGCACTTGCCACTGATTTCTTTTACTTTTGCCTACAGAACTTTCTACTTTCAAAAAAACAGACAAAAACCCAAATTTGTCAAAGTTCAGCAGACCTGTGGTACATTTGGGACCTTCACAAATGAACTAATTAAATGGGTTTTTTGTTCATTCCTTGTAAGCTTAACAACTTCAATTGACAACTGAAATCAATCAGTTCTATGCATCTGAGATTCAAGCTTATGAGTCTGAGATCAAGACTTTATTGGACGCTTTATTTAAGCTGGCCTAGCTGTGCTGAGGGCGAGTAATAGAGTGAGTGTGCTTTTTTGAGTTTGGTTTATGAGTCTGTTTATTCTGCGGCAGTTTGGGTGCAAGGCCAGACCGATTGCTTTTCTAATAACCTGTGTCACTCATCAGACATAGCCTGAGGGCAAGAGAGAGATATTTGTCAAGTGACAAATATGAAACAGCCCTCTCCAGTGATGACTTCTTAGTTCTTCCTCTCGTTTTCTGGAGCTTTACTCGGCTGTCAGGCTTTTATAAATTGCAGTTTCAGTCTGACAGACTCTGTGCTGTTGGTGTGATTATCTGAGGCAGAACATGTTTGTGATGGCCCCAGTACCAGAGCAGCCCAGAAATGAAGGGCTTATTTGGTTATGTGTTGTCAGCATCACTGCTGATCACTTCCTTGTTGAAGTGGGAGGAACTGATAGAACAAATGGCCTATGGACTATGCTGGTTATCTATACTGTAGTGTAAATGCTGGATCTGTGTGCCAACATAAAACACGGTCAGTTCAGGAAAGATTCCTTTTAGACAGAGCCAGACTACTATGATTTTCCCTGGCCTTCCCATTCATGTGACCTCTAACTATTTGTTAAGAGTTAGTGGAATAGAAAATGTTCATCACTGGTGCCCATTGGAGCTTTTTCTGAGAAGCTTTATCAAAAACGGCTTAGTCATTTTTGAGGGAAGAATGGATGGGAAAAATTGAATTGTTTTTCCATGACAGAGATAAAAATCATACAGTATTTTAATTCAGAAAACAATGTGCCTTCATACTTTTAGCAAGGGTATAAAATTTGACATAGAAGGTGGCAAAATTCTGCAGAAAGGAATATGTAGTCATGTAATTAAAGACTTTCAGAATGTCTGTGCAAAGGGAGGGGAAAGCTGGGCTTCTGGCATCTCTTCTAGTCTAGTTTTGTGACTTTAATTTTTGTTATAAGTAGCTTTGTACCACAGATCCTTAAAAAAATTTTTTTTTTGAGTCTTGTTCCAATGCAAGCATAGAGCAGTTAAGCAAAATGTATCCCAACAAATATTTTGCCATCTTTTAAGCTGTAAAGTTGAAGAGTGCCATTAAGAAATACGTTATGGTATAAAGAGGCGTACTGAACATCCTCTAATCATGTCTGGATCTGAAAGAGCTGGGTATTGTTCCTCTTCAGAATCTCATCTATTTTATGGATATTACTTTTCTTATGATTGCAGTGCTTTTAAAAATGATGTTTATAATGAAAGTCTTTGCTAATGTTTTTTTCAAATAAATTAAGATAGATAGCTCTTCTTAATTCTATGAAGTGGTCTTGAAAGACCTGTTAGAATCAGTGTGAATGCAGGTTCAGCGGCCAACTCTATAGGAGGAATAAACACATTAGAGAGAACTAGGCTTACGGTTATTTCCCAAAGAACGTTGTGTCAAATGCATAAAAGAAGCTGTGTAGCCAAAAGTCATTGCTGTCAGAGGTCTGACATGTCTGTTTCCTGACACTCCCCTAGAATCTGATAGGTCTGTTATATTTATAGGTAGTGAGGAAGATGGAAAATAACTACCTTAATATAGACAATCACATAGGGCTCAAAAAAAAAAATGAATATAGCATAATGTCTTGAGGACTGAATGCCTATTAACATTATTTAGCAGGATCTACAACCACGTAGAGTAACACTAATTTGCTGCTGAAGTTCAGTGAAACATTAACTTGAAAGCTTAGAAAGGATAATGCAGTATTGCAGAGCAGGCTGAAAAGTCTTAAATCTTGTCGTAAGTCAGATTCTGCTAGTCAGAAAGGCAATTATGACAAATTGCAGCCTAAACTGCTTTCCAAAGATTAGACAGTTTCCAAAGGTAAAACAGTACAGACCTCACATCCAGAACAAATGATTCCCGTTTGGATTGTCTTTCTTTAAGATGTGAAAATTTCAGGTATATATGTAGCAATTGCACGTGTATGTGAACACACATACACATACGCGCACGGAATCCTGTGTATTGGTGTGTATCTGAAAAACAGCATCAGTGCAAGAGGTGAGTGCATCATTATCATGTTCATATAAAAGATATGCTAGAAAGCTACATAAAAAGAGGAATGTGACAGCATCTTTTTTTTTTAATGGATAATAGAAGAATAATTGTATTATATACTGTCTATGTTCTTGGTTCTCAACAAATCTACTGAATTAAATGTAAAAGAGGTGGGACCTGCACATCCTAAAAATCATTTCTCTAGTGAAAGTTAAGGTTATTCTATCAGAACAGTAGATCAGAATTTTTCATGTTATAGAAATTAAAAGCTGGACTGCAAATGTTGGTTAAAAGAGCTTTTTAAGAACAAGACTGCATCTTTGAAATGAAAGATTTGTCTTTTACATGGTATGAAAATGAGGTTGGATATCACTCCTCATTTATTTATTATCATCTTACTTCTCATCTCTGTTATATAAAAGAGACAATTTCGAAAATTATAGTATCTTTCCCTATCTAAGCTGATGCACTGTTTAGCCCCACACTGGAACTAATGCTGGTGTGTTGCAACATTGCAGGCGGAGCGATGCTAATTATTGAATTGCACCAAGGAAGTTCTGGAGAAATTGGAAGTCAGTTTTGTAGGCTCTGGAGTCTTTAATAGTTGATAATGTTTGAACCGTCTAGGATTAGGGGCCACTGAATGCTTTTCGACTATGCTTGTAAGGTATCATACAGTAGTTGTTTAACCTAGCTAGAGGAGCTCACAGAACACATGATGGGTCACAAAACACTTTTGACATACTAAAAACAGTTTTGAATGTAACATAAAAAACTCAGAGACACAACTGCAGCTTTCTACAGGAAGAAAGAAGAAAACATTAAGGCCATCACTAGTATCTGAAACCCTTAATGGAAGAGAATTTACTTGGTAGACATGCTCAGGTGATCTAAGAAAGTGGACCACACTTCATACCTAGAGGAAAGAAAAATCGGGCAATCTTTGTCAATCTTAACTTTTGGAAAATTGACTCTTTTTCATCAGCCTCTGGAACAGTTTTAAACATAATAACAATGCTCACTGGGTACTTGGAAGCTTTTAGTCAGAACAGCTTTTCCATCTTTGGACTGCAGATCAATCATTTTATACCGTAGAAGAAAGTGAATTGGGAAAAGGACAATCAGCAGTCAGGTTAATGTAAGTATGGAGAACAATCCTTTTTGGTCCCTGTAGGTGGCCAGTAGCAGTTCTGAAATGCTGGATTAACATCATAAAAACAAGGTCAACAAATAGCAAGCATATCTCATTTCAGCCCTTGCTGGAGGTTCTAAAGTAGATCAAATGAGCGTTCATATCACACGCTTAAACCAACTCTTGCTTTGTCACACAATCCAGTCTAGAAAATTGAGCTCTACCTTGAAGCAACCTAAATTAGTAAGGCTTTGAACATGTGAGGGCTTCTGTGAAGACAATCAGTTCAAAAGAGGTTCACCCATGAATAAAGGATATCTTCACCCTCCCTCAAAGAATACAGTTTCCTTCTGGTGAATACAAAATCTTATACAGTAAACAGCACCAGCAACAACTTTTTTTTTTTTTTTTTTTTTTTAATAAGCAGACCTGTCTTTCTTTGCAGTCATTTGGAGACCAAATTAAACGAAAAATACCTTTAAATTAAATCTTTAAATTTTTATGTTTTTTTGGCATTTAACACTCATGGACTATGTAATTTAAATAAACTGAATCGTAGTAGAGCAAACATGCAAACGAGGCTTATGTTGCTTTCAGCTGCCAGTACGCAACTGAGAGGATAATTTGTGCTGACATGGCTCACACTGAAGAGAGGAACTGCAGCTGAACCTTAAATAGATGATGAGAACTGAACAAAGTGAGTGGAAATCTCTGAATATATTCCAGTGGTGTTATGTCTAATTGGAAGTGTAAGAGTAGCTGAGAGTGCAGAGGTTTACTAAAATGCTGGAAAACGTTTTTGAGGGGGAAAAACAACAAAAGAGTCAATACAGAGTTTTATTCAGGTTAGGCAGGAGTTTGGGGAAAGGGTTTCCAGCTTTTTTTCTTGGATTTTCTATTCTGATATACAGATGTGTAGCATATACTGTACGTCAAAGAACAAAGTCTTTGGAATTATCCTCTTATAATCCTGTTCCCTATAATGTTTACTGCAGTCATTTTGTAATGTAATTTTAAGTTATTTATTACTTATGCTGTGCAACACTTTCTATTTGAATATACATCTGATATTGATTGCTGGCTTCTATCCAGCTAAAGAATTGATCATTATATGGAGAACTCTTAATCACTGTATTTCCTCTGCTTATGCTATAATTTAGGTGGTGTCACCTGAAGTACACTGTATGCAAAACTAGAAACTTAACTTTACATCTCACAGGGGGTGCTTTGACACTGTACATGCAAATCAGCAAAGAAGGTGTTTTGCAGATGAAAGAGACTTTCATGTACTTTCCTTACTTTGCTTCTATCTTTCGGTGGCCGTACTACCTCCAAGCTTACTGATTTCCTAGAGTGCCTGACTGCGGAATCTGATTTTAATGGAGTGGGCTCTGTAACTGAGTTTTTGCCTTTCTACTTTCTGTTTTACTGCCTCAATACCGTAACACTGTGCAAAGATGATGTTCAAAACTGTAGAACTGTAGTTGTTAGAATAATTTTTCTCAGGATTCATTTGAATAAGCAGCATGGAGAGTACTTTCCACATTTCAAAGCAGAGGTGTATCCATAAAGTCATAGGTAACAATATGTCCTCAGTCACTTTACGAATTGGTAATATCCCTGAACATGTATTATCATACTGTCAGTCACAAATTGGAAAATATATGCTGTTATTCTTATTGTGGATGAAGACATAGATCAGGATTAATAGGGAACACTCATCTCTTCTGATTTAAAACGTTCAGCCTGTGTGTGACTGCTCAGTTAGAAAAATAATGGGGACAACTCCAATATTTTATTAGAAACATATTGTAGAAGTTACAAATTGTATAGGGAGTGAGATTGTGCCAGCTCTTTTATATCTTGTTGTGAACCTGCTTTTTTATTTGAGCCCTCCTGGGCTCTCCTCCCTGTCCACCTACATCCTTAGAGAGGAAGGCATTTCTCATTGTTCACAACTGCTGGATTCATTATGCTGCCAGCCATTTCAGGAATGTTAATGCAAAGTCAAGATCTCCAGGCCAAATGCAAAAGTCAGTCCTACATGCTGGTGAAAGAGTAAAGCATGAAGATACCATCTATCTTTAAATGCTTGTAAATATTCATAATGAAATAGTATTTTCCATATGTTTGTTTTCCTATCTCATGCTAAAGTAGGAAGAAGTTTATTATGAATAAGAATGATTTATTCTTTGTTAATGAAGTCCATACCTAGATAATACCACAAGAATCAGGAACCTGTTGTGTAAGTCAGCGCAGATATAATCTAAGGGGAAATAGCTTGTGACAATAAAGAATTGTAGGAGAAATTAGCGGTGATCCTCTAATACCATTTTAATTATACTAGAGCTCTTTTTGTTCTTTTGCTTTAGTTTGGCTGTGAAGCTTTATGAACAGAATTAAGTAGGGCATAGAAAACTAAAAAACACTAGCTGGAAGACAAAAGGCAAGAGAAATGGATGAGGCCTTGAGAAGGAATGTAAGTTGGAGGGAAGGGGTTTGGAGTACCCGGCTGTAAGTCCTAAATGGAGAGGAGGAGCAGTGGGGGTGGACTAGATGATCTCCAGAGGTCCCTTCCAACCTCAACCATTCTGTGATTCCGTGAAAGCTATGAATTGAGGCTCTTCAAGTAAGATTAAACAAGTCTCTTTTCTCTCCATGGCAAAAGATATTACTTCCCTTGGTGAGGTTTTATATTTGCCTTCTCCTTTTTGTCAGTAGTTTCTTTTCATTCTTTCTTTCTAACTTGTGTTATGCGATTTGCATTTTCGTCCATGTAACAGTCAGTATTCTCTAAAATGTTAAAAAAACCACTTCTTTGCCTTTCTCCATACTTGCTCACATACGAGCAGTTAGGAGAGCTTGCATGAATACTTTTTGTCATGAATAGACCTTGCAGTGCACTAGTGAAGACAGATGTCTTCACTGGGTGATGGAACTTGGGGACAAAGGAGAGATTAATCCAGGTCCAATTTGCTCAATCTGTTCCTCTGCCGCTGGGACTGTGATGTCTGGAAGTAGATTGATAGAGCTGTCAAGGCATTCTTTGTTCCTGCATAATGCTGCCAGTTTTCCTGTGAACCTAACTCCCTACAGATGTTTCAGATGAGCCCTTATAATCATAACTTGCTGACATTCATTGTTGCTGTACTGGAAAACAACAGCAAAATCACGGTAACGATCCACTTTGTTGTTTGGTGAGAGGCTAATGAAGATTATGTCCTCAAGCAAGTCAGATACAAGAATCAAGGCTAATTGTTTTCCAATGGAAGAGTAGTGGTATGGAAAGCATTAAATTTCTGGGATCAATTAGTCAGCTTGGATATGCACAGCAAGAAGTTATTGCAGGGTTTTTGGAATGACTACACTATGTTACACTAGCTACACTACTGCTAGAACCTAGAGCCTTGAAATGAGTGACATTCCTAACACACCTTTAAGGATAAAGTTACAGACCCTGTGAACACACCATGGTTAACCATCATATACTCATTTCTTATCAGTCGTGATCTTTGATTGAAGCTTTCCCCTAGTAATGTGTAGTATTGCAGGGGCTACCTTGTGGGGGCTTTCTGGAATATAAAAATTTCTGTGTTCACAGAACGGCCTTTATGTTGGACGGAGTACCTTAGGGGCTCTGTCCTTACCTATATCCTCTCTTGTGTTAATGATGGTGAAAGGTGCTCCTGGGCCACAGGCTCTAGGGGACCTTGCTTGAGCAGGGAGATTGGACTAGATGATCTCCAGAGATCCCCAGCCTCAACCATTCTGTGACCCTGGGTTTAAGAAGCCAATTCTGTTGGAAATCTTTGTCTAAGTTGGTTAAAATTGGGCACCATGTTCAGACATTACTTCAGAAGGGGGTACATAGAAAATGTGATCACAGAAAATGATACAACAGTGAAAAATGTTGAATTAAACCCAATTTCCATGTAGACAGGGGCAGTCAGTTTTAAAAATTCATCTTTTAAAAGGAAAATGTTTTCAGTTAACTAGTTATAATTAAGTAGTTGCAGTTAACACAGAGAAGGAAGAGAAAAAATGTAAGCATTAGTGATATAATAGTTAAAGAATAATAAATCATTTATTATCTCCCTCAAAGAGAAAATAAAAGAATGTAAAGAAGAACAAAAAAAAAAAAAAAAAAAAAGAAAAAAGAAAAAAGAAAAATACCACTGATTTCGTAAGTCAGTGTTTGAATTCTGGAGAGTGCTATGAGTCTACTGAAACAGAAAGAACATAGTTTAATCAAAATAAAAATGCTGTCTACTTTTCTTTGCCTACTTAGTTTCAGTGCTACTGGAAATATTAGTAAAGGTAAAAAGTCAAAAAATTATCTTCATAGAGTTTTTGTGTTTCTGTTAGCTTTTTTGGTCTCGATTGTATGGGAAAGAATACGTAGTCCTGCTCGCTGTACATTGCACTGTTTCCATTCTGACTTTATATGCCTTTCAGTTGATCATTTCTTCAAAAGCATCATGTTAGAAAATGGTTGAGTGGTTTTACATACAATGAAATAAGCAGTCAGTTATTCAGAAAAAACATCCTTCTCTGATGATCATTGTCGAACCTCTTCAGGGAAATCTGGAATACCTTCTAGGGTTTTCAGCATTTTCCTTGTGGCAAACTGAGATGATAAAATGACAGAGCTGGGTCACTACTGTGTGATTTCAGAATAATAACTAGGTTATCTAACATATATTTCAGTGGGAGGAGTACTGGACCAGTACTCAATGTTACTCTAGGAGACTGAATTAAAATATAACAGTACCAACTGTTAACACTACTGATCTGCAAGGTCCAGAGATAGCAAATTCACTCTAGTCATGAACAAATGTCAACACGGTGTCTCTAAGAGTAACATTTTCAAAGGTTCTTACCAAATTTAGCAAATTTAATGAAACTTATGGCCCTAGCTCACTTAAATTTTGCTGTTGCAAATCCCAGTCATATCAAATATAACAGTTTATCAATTGGTTGTCTAAACTGGACATCAGTGATTATGAATGTGATGCATGTAATGCCACCTCACTGACCTGGAAGCGTGAGTGATCCCAGCAGAAATCCTTATTTTTGTACTGTTGCGTACATTTTCTGAGGATTGGAACCTTTCAGTTTCTACAGTAATAGCATTTGAGAGCAAACTGTGGAAAGGTTGAAAATTTTATTTTTAGATCCGTCCTTTAGAGCCTTGTTTTTGCTGCAGTCTCTTTCTGGTAAATTCTGGTACTGTAGAGCTTGATGGAGAGTGTTTCCAGACTGTCTACACCGCAGTGCCAAAAGTATGCTTGCTAAAACTGTGCTCAGATGTGGTTGTCAAGCACAATTCTAGTTAACACAGTAAAGCCGTGCTTGACAGCTACTCTTACCCCCTTCGTTCATGTGCTTCACTCTCTTATTTCGGAGAATGATTTATAATGGTGTGGGGAACAGTGCTTGGGGAATGATGGTCTCTGAGAATTAAGGGACCCCTTACCAAACAGACGTGAGACAGTCTGGGCAGCAGCTGTATAAGAATGCCTAAGCTACCAAAAATTATATATATATTTTATACATATATATAAAATATTTATATATAAATATGAAAAACTCCCTGGTAACTTCTTGGGTAAGTTTTGTATCTATTTCATCAGTACCACCCACAGCTGAGTTTAATATATGATATGAATGTGATGGTTTGAGTTTCATTAAACATAGGAGAGAATTTGGTTTCCTGTGTGTGTTTTTGGACAATTTCAAGTTTCTCATGCAGACAAGAAAAATGAAAGAGTTGGTAATGGCTATAATTCACTGAAAGGAAGGGTTTTATTGCTAGGCAGTGGTACATACTGTGAAACATTAGTAGCAGGTCTTATTGTCTGGAAAAAAGAATTATTTAGGATTTCGGAGTTTCCCACTGTATCTCCGGACAAAACAAATGCCTTCTGGTGAGAACGCTCCCCTGAGCATGTGAGAAGCCCAGACCGACGTCCCTCTGCTGGCAGATCTTAAGCAGAGCCTGCGGACCCGCATCAGCGTGTGCATACCTACAGCGTATTGCTTGTGTCCGTGTATGTCACGCTAGCTGCCCAAAAGCCCCACCCTGGCTCGCAAGGTTGTTCATGCGAGTTTTGCTGTTCCAGTGAAAAGTTTTGCTTTTGACAAATTGGCATTTTCTACCAAAAGAAACTCGATCAGTATTTTGTGCCAATTCCACGTATGTTTTTTAGGCAGATTTTTGACTCAGGCTGTGTTAGTCAAGAGAAAAGAGTATTAGTCTATTTTTTGAGCAAGAGGCACACTTGCATTAAGAACTGGAAAGAAGGGAATGTAGTACAGGGTTTTAAGTGGAAAGGAAGAATATTTTACAGTTCCGGGCCTGTAGGAGAGCATGCAAGCTGTCGAACCCACAGAGGGACACTTCTCAAACACATTTTGGCTGAAAAGCAAGGAGGAGCGGATCAGTGATAGACAGGCCTATGAAACTGTATAAGATGATAGCTGAAGTGCAATTTGGCTTTTTTTCTAATCGATGTGGAAAAGCAACAAAAAATAGCCTGTTAATTTTATATTGGAGAAGGCAAAGTATATTTTTAGTGCTAAACATATGGTAATCCACTGTAATAAAAAGTATGCATTTTTCCTGCTCCTGTTCTATTGTTTTTTTCTTTTTATTGTGATAACTACGGTCTGTTTTTGTCCCAAATCTAATCATTTTTTAGCATATGTTCTAAATAAGTTATTTTTCCCCAATGATTTTCTTGAATTCAGACTTGTTTGTAAGATTTGTAGAAAAATAATGAAGCTGTTTCTTTTCTATTCTTTTCTTTTTCTCTTTCGTGTCAGAAGTGGGCCCAAGGCCATGTTTCCCATAGTGATGGGCCATCTGGGTTGAAAATCTGACTCCAGAACTGAGGATTACCTCATTGTCACGAGGAAACAGGAAATAAGTTTGAGAAACATCTGTTTTTCACCTTGGACAAGTTTGTTAACTTGGATGCGATGTTTTGCAGCTGTTTTGCCTTCTACAAACTTTGGAAAGTTTTGTTTTCTCCTTTCTTTACCTGAGGAGTAGTAACAGATAGTTAAACAATTTGAAAACAGGTTTCTCTTCATGATTTCTAAAATTAAAGTATAAGAGGAGTTATGTATATTGAGAAATACGGACATTGAAAAATGGGGCATTTTTCTTAGTGATATTTGTTAGAGAATTTTCAATTATTTACTACAGTTGTGTGTTTATATAATAGCAGGCACTCACCTGAAATATTTGTGGAGAAAAATATAAAGACGTTGTCATCTTGTGTCGCTTTTGTCTGCTTTGAAACAGCTCTGATACTTCTACTGTGTATGAAATCTGTTGTAGTTACCCAGTTGCACGAGATATATACATAAGACGAATATTCAAATCATGTAAATAAGTTCATACATACAGACTTTCTGGATAAAAGTCAGTGCGAGTGTATATCTGTATTTTGGAGTTCTGTATGGAGGAGGAAAGTGCATTTATCATTTGGCATCGGGTATTACGTCTGTAGTAATGCATACGGATACTTGTGATTGCACAGCCGTGGTGCACATCTCTGTGTACATTCACGTCTGCTGGGATTGCATACGGTGCCCTCTTTGTTCCTATGTTCCTCATATAGAGGGGACTCTTGTGATCAGCTGCTCTGGCATCTTCCTACTGACCCAGAAGGTTTTGTTCAGTAATTGTGGTTTGTCTGTTCATATGAATTTTGTTGCAAATCCAGACTAACAACGCTACTGATTTTGTAGAGGTGCAGTAGATTCGCGTACACCAAGTACTATCAAATAATAAGATCCTGCTGTGCACAAATGAGTAAACACGGAAAGAGAAGGTTTAGCCTCCGCAGGGCCAGAGGAAGCTGCGGATGGGATATGTTAGCGTCTCTGTGAGGCAGTCGTCACAGAGTCACCTGCCTTCAGCTGGGGAATTGCAGCAGGATCAGACCACTTCAAAATGCAACAGCACTGTGCAACTGCTGGGCACCCCACATGCTCATGTGGTACATTTGTTGAATTGCTGTAAGACATGGACTAATTCAGCTCATGAAATTTGATTTTTTTTTTAACTTGGTTTTGTTCCTGAGGAGCAAGCTGTCTTTTGCTGATTGCATTGTACATGCATGATAGATTTAGACTAATAGATAAAGAGCTTGCCAAAATAAATGTGACCTTTTCCATATATCTACTGAATCATATTAAAAGTTGACAAAATGTCACAAGTGTTCCTTTAATTATGTGTGTGAAGGAGTTATTCTCTCTGTGTAAATATGTTTTCAATGCTAACTTGTCACATTACTTAAGCTCTTTTAAGTGTTGGGAAGCAATTTTAAAGTTGCAACAGATTATTGGCTCCCTAGGCAGTGTGTCCGTTGGCTGACTACAAAATGTAAGACAAGGCAGAAGTGGTCATTTTTTTGCTTTGCCTAAATCCTTAAGGTGCATTTAGTCCAGGACTACAGCTGAGCTGCGTTTCACTGGATCAGTGACACAGAAGCTTTTTAGAGTCTTTCACCTTACATGTCTAGAACCCCAGCTTTAATTTTGAAATGCAATTTTTGTCTCTTTTGGGTAAGGTAAGATTTCAGCAGAGGTGAATGTGGGCGATGAAGTCCAGAGGAGTGGAATTTTTACTTGCGGGAGATTGTTCAAGCAAGTATAAGCACTTTTGAAGCATAATTTTATTTTCAGTTTAATTCTGTATGGCCAAGATGCCAGTTATTCCTGGTGAGTTAATGATAGCCTCTGGATGTTCTACGTCACTAAAGCTGATGGTGACTTCTGAAGAAATATCCTTTTTTAATATCTAGGAACATTTCATGCTAACTGGTTATACATATGTGTGAGGGTACATACCTATGTCTATATTTCTGTAACTGCATTCAGCGTTTGTGCAGATAATGCGTAATACTTTCAATAAAATATATTGAAAACTGTAAACCTAACAGACCATAGTTCATCCCATTAAGGGAAAACCTCACATGTAGCCAGCCAAGCTCATGTGTCTATAACTTCATTGGAGCCGTGGAGTTAAACCAGGGGAGCGCTTGTTCCAGGGACTTACCGAGGGAACGTGAAACCGGAGACGCGATAATGCATTCTGTTGCACAAGTGACAAATGTCATTCTGAACTTACCTTGCCAGCGAAATGTATGAAAATGATAAAAAGCCCACGAAAAGATGATTATACGTGACTGTATACCTTTTCTATGTAAAAACGAAATTCTTGGAGTGAAGTCTTTATCTTGTTTATTTCCTCATAGAGATCGACTTGTTTCCAAGCAGATGATCACAACTAGAATGGCTGCTAGCATATTGCAATCAGGAAATGCTGGACTTCTCACTTCGTTTCAAATGAACTTTCTTTGCTGCCCAGTGTCATTCTGACAGATTGCATTGTAATTCCTAGTACGATAGATAAAGTTTATTTTTGGAAAATACAGTCTTGGATAAGTTTTTTATTTGAAAAGAGTGATCTTTAATTAGTCTGTTGAAGATCAAATACATTAGGAAACTTCTGTCAAATTTGCCTAGCTATATGTGGGAAAAGAGATGTGTGGATAAAGTATTTTATTTGACTTCATATGAGACCAAACTGTGACTTCTGAGGGCTGCATTAGCTAGGCTTATGCTGTATTAAATGTACATGAAGCCCTAATCCTTTTCTTCCCAAGGTCCTGATCTTTTAAAGATTTTATGCATGCGCTTATCTTTATTGTCTGTAAATAACCCTAAGGTCTGCTCACACGTGGATGTCTTTTCAGTATCCGAGCCTGAGAATTTACAAGCCCAGCCTGTCACTGGGCTGTTACGAGCCGCACAGAAGCTCCAGGCAATCTCTCGTTTCTTGGGAAGAAAGGTAGTTGAATCCCTGCATGCCTACGTGCCTCTAGTTACCTTGCTGCCTCTTTCTGTTTGATGTGCTAAGGAGGTACTGCTGCAAGAACAGCATTTCTTTGTTTCTTTATAGTCTTTTACTCTCTGAGTAGATCTCTGAATCAAATAGATCACCTTTTCTTAAAAGGAATGCTAAAAGAAGACATTTTTTGCCAGGGATGCTAGTGTTTTGACTGATAGTGTTGCCCAGTAATGAAGTCTTCATTCAGCCCTCTTAGAAAGGTTCTGCTGAACTGGATTCTGAAAGCTGAGATGATCTCAGTGTTTTTTGCTGAGTTAAGACTCCAGTTTCTTGTTTAGACCTTTATTTTATTTATCCAGAGTTTACTAGCAATGAATCTGTAGTGAAATAATGTGCAATACCAAAAAAATTGGCTATTTTATTTATATATAGCTAATACTAGCTATATTTAGCTTTGTTCAGAAACTGTGAAATTAATGCTATAGCTGTAAGTGAATCAGTTCACTGTGCATAAACAGCAGAGTAACTACAGGGATAAATGCTATCTTGACATTAATAGGTTAATGTTTGTGATAAGTATGCACTGAATAGCAAAAGAACTTGTATACCGTATAAAACTACAATATAAATTACTACTATTATATAATGTTATTGCGTTGCACTTTGCACTGTAAATTAGAAAAAAAATGAGAAAAGCTGAATGTGTAATTTCAATAGATATTTATGTGTGATTTTGTGTGCATTGTTACAGACTTATAAGAATATCTACACAACAGAAAAAAAAATCTAGGATTGTTCAGAGGAATAGATAGGTTAGTCTAATAAGGGGGAAGACGGAAAACGTAAAATGACCTTATCCGAAGGTCAGTGGAAAACTTTTGTCTGTCTGTCAACTGTGATACCTGATAACAGAAGCAAACAGTGCCTAGGATAAAGTACTACATGTCCCCCAGGTCATGTAAGATAAGATGAGTTGCCGTGAAGTTGACAGTATAGTGTCGTACAAAGCGTAGAGAGGTGTTTGCCCAGTTAAAAACAAATTACCCTCGCTTTTATCAACATCTCTGTATAAGGAGATTTCATCACCAGTGTCAAAGGGCATAAATTGTCTATTTTTCTAAGCCCTGAATAAGATTCAGAAATTGCCTGAGATACGGCTTGGCAGGGGACGGGGCTCTGCGTGTCCAGCTCCGCAGTACATGGGCCATCAACTGCACTGGCCCTCTGTTTGGTGAGACTGGGTGCCTGGCTCTATGGAAGCTTTCACATCTTCAACCATCTTCATTAATTTCTCTCTTTTCCCACCCTGTTATTTTGTCACGTATGTTTAGCAAACCAAGTTTTGATTTGTATTTTAAATAATTTTCAATTCTGTTTAGTTTGTAGGTTTCTTGCATGTTTATTCCAGAAAGCTTTATGCTTGTAAGAAACAAAACCACTATCAGATAGGAGTGAATTCTGTTTTATCTCTGACCTCAAATCGTATTTATTTTCCGTAGCTAGAGGATAGGACTGCCAGTTTCCAAAATTTGCCAGATGCCTGGAACTACAGATTCTCATTTAATATTTTGGCTAAGATGTGCTGAGCACAGTTCTTCAGATTTAGGTGAAATAACAAACAGTGTCTTTTATAACTATAATATTTCATGATTTTCTTGCAGTGTTAATTTCAGTGTGTTCAATTTATGAACAGCATTATAACATTTTTTCTCTAGGCTCAGGAGCTGAAACAGGCTTATTTATTTGAAAGCATCTAGGAAAAAACAAACCATAAAAAAAATAAACTCCTAACAATAAATTATTACTTCTAGATGAGGATAGTGGAAAATATCCTATCTAAAACCTATCCTATCTAAAATATCCTAAAATATCCAGAATGTATTTTAGGAGGTATGTTTTATATTGCCTGCTAAAGTGTTCCAAACAAGACCCTCAAATGCACTTTCTTCCCCTTTCAAAGCATTGTGGCCGCTCGAATTTACATGTAGTTCCACTGTAATTCATCACAGTCTTTGTGGGTTTAAAGGCAGAAGTAGCTTCAAGTTTCATTTCTAACATGAAAACCTACAGCAGTAAACCCTAGTTGGCCTTTCAAAGATCATGGGGCCAATCTAAAGTTTGGTTTGGTTTCATTTACCAAAGTAATAGACAAAACTCGACAAGTTTAGTTTTAGATTCAAATTCCTGAATGGGATGGAGATGTATACTTGTTTGACCTTTGTTTCATAATAGAATTGACAAATTTTGTATTACAGAAATCATAAGTTTTCTTTCCTGTTTTATATGTTGTTATACATACTGCACATACTGTATACTTTACATGTTGCATTAATGCTTCTGCAATTCCATGTCAGATTAGATCCTAACAGATTAGATCCTTGGCTGATATAAATGAACAACAAAGCCACCAGAGTTACTGAAGTAAATTGCAAAAGCTGAAAAACCAGACTGTAACACTACAGAGAAAGCTGTTTGAAATGAGTGGACTTAGAATTACAGTTAGCATTGCAGATGTATAAAGCATTTGTCCTTAAAAATAAACAGAAACACTTGCCGTAAATGTTTTTTTCATGAGCTAGCCAAAAATTAGAGAGAGAGAGGAGCAAAGAAACATCTGTTTTCCTTACATATCTTTTTGCTTTGCTTGTATCATAACTGAATAACTTTCAAATATTCCCTGCAAAACCTATGTGAATCATAATTAGAAAGGGAACAACCTTAATGAAATTTGTCTCTAACTTTTCAAAACATAAACTACATTTTTGACTCAGAAAAAGTACGTACCAGTGTCTTTGAATACAGGGGAGAGGCTTGCCTGGTTAGACTCCTTGCTCAACTTGCACCACTGCTGTATTTCCCTCCACAGTGGAGGATATGTATGGGAATACCAGTGACAAAATTGACAGTTAAGTTGAAAATCAGGTCAATTTCTATTAGTTTTTATACTTTTCATCAATACTGTGAAAACCCTTCAAGTGTACTCATTACTTTCCAGTATCTTTCCGGTAATGGGCTAAACCAGTGAAAAGAATTAATAGACCCAGTCTTCCTTGAGATCTCTGATTCCAAAGAACTTCATCCAGATGCAGCACAGGACTGAGCAAGATGTAATGACCCACGAGAGCGTTGCTTACCAGTAATATTAGAGCTTCTGCATTTTGTTTCTAGTTGAATGTATGTCTATTTCCAGCTTCTTTTTTGCTGTGAGTTTTTCCTATAAAAGTCAGAGTTTATATCTCTTTGGAAGGAGATCAAAAGTGAACATGGCCATGCCATTACTAAAATTACTGGAGGGAATGTAGGCAGATTTCTGTTTCTTCCGTGACACAGTGAGAAGGAAGAATATATTGTGACAAAAATGGGACAGGTATCTTCATCTTCTGTCTCTCTCTATATTCTTGAGTATAGATTAAGCTTTGTCACTCATGTACTAAATTTCCTTGAAATCTGTATGACAGTCTGTTATGAGTGGCTTTCAATACTAATATTACATATACCTGCATATTTTGGGAATGAGATGTTGATGGACTATTTCATTCAGAGGAACAGAAAGCAGTAAATCCATATTTTGTTTCAGAGAATTAGTGTTGACAAAGTATTTAGATGCAAGCGTAAAGATTTAATTCTGTGCTTCTGGTATAAAACCAAATAAGAAATACTAGCTAATCTTGATAAGATGTGAACTGGTAAAAGAAATGTAGAGGTTGGTTTGAGCACATTATTCTGGCAAGGGGTTTCTTATTAGAGTGCAGGACATCACTGCTGAAGCTCCTCAGGGCTGACCACTTCCCATTAGTGACCTTGATATAAAGAGCGTGCCAGTGGAGTCTGGGGATTACCCGGGGCTGAGAGGCACTGCTCCCACAGACCTAGAATATCTTGCTCTGGAACTGGGTGCCTGTGAGGATTAGAGGAGCAGACTGGGGAGAAATAATTAACAAAGTTTGTTCTTCAAGACTAAAAGCAAGAATTTCACTATAAATTGAGGCTTATCAGTTAGCCATGACAGAGGAGAGATGAAGATCTTAGTACACTGGCTGGTCACAGGATGGCTGTGAGCCACTGGTTTAGTGCAGACAGTGGAAAAGGAAACAGAGTGTTTGCATAAATGCCTGTGTCTATCTATATTTTATATATATGTGTATATATATGTGTGTGTGTACGTATACTAGACAAGACACTTTAAGTAGAGATATGGAAGTACAAATGTAATGGTACAAAAAAGAAATTATTTCACTAAAAAGCAATGTTGACAAAAAGGCAGACAGCTATTAATTGGCCTAGGCTAACTTGGTCTGGAAAACAGATGATTTCTCACCAGTGAAAGGTTAAATACTGAAACAGACTCTTAATAGTGTAAAAATATGCAAACCAGTCTGATTAGTTTTAAGGAAACCTTAGTACACCAGCTTAAGAGACTGATACTGTCTGCAGCATTAGGGACCTGACTTGATGAGAAGACAAGACTCTTCCATCTATTTTGTATGTGCCCATGCAGTGACTGTGCAGTCATGACTATGTAGTAAAGGAGGCCTTTTTGTCCAAAAAATACATGTTTTAAGGACTGGGATTTTGAAAGGACTTAATATTCACCTGTCTTATATGAGTGAACACTTAACACTTCTGAAAAATTTCTGAACGTGAATGATATATTAAAGCATTTTGTATTTAAAATAGTTTTAAAGCATTTCTTATAGGAAGTGAAGAGCTTTCTATTTTCATGCTGATGTTGGGTGGGTATTGACTGTTTCTGATCAGACAAGGTTGAAACTGTCAGTATTAGGACAATTGTGGTCAGATTTCCATTCTCAAAGAAAAAGTTATTAATAATAAAATATTAATTAATGTACTCTGCAAAATACTTAAATAGTTTCTTGATAGTTTAAAAGGAAAACTTCATTAGGCTTTAACATTAACCCCATTAACTGGGAAAGGGCAAATGAAACAGTGAATGACTTTACAAGGAGTCAAGAACCTAATATACTGTGCCCTGCACACAAGAGTATGAGCTGTGTTAGATGTTGATGTTTGACCTACAAATCACATGTTAATTCTGTCAGGACTTCACAGTGAGAAACAATAACCTTGAGAAATTGCAGGAGAGAAAACAATATATATTTTTTTTGTCCTGTGGTGCAAATTCAGTATGTTAAATTAATGGCAGGAGGTTATCTAATAGTTATGGTGTCTTTCACACATTCGACTGGTGCCTGAGGTTCAAAGATTTTAAAAGAACTTGGTAAAAAATAAGTACAAAGATAAAAGACTTTGATAGACAAATAGAAAGATAGTTATTTATTAGAACTCTGATGGCACTGGGAATTTAGTAATATCGTATATCAATATTTGCTGATTGCTGACACCATCATAAGCCCTGTGGTATAGTGGGCATCATAGAAAAAAACACTATATTTGGTGCTTTTTGAAGTATTTTGGAAATGTGCAGATGCAGGTAGATGTGCTTATCACTTCCATTTATGGGGATTCACGCAGTCTTACGTGAGCCAAGTGCCATGTCCTGTCTACTCATTTCCAGGCCTGCAGATCTATGTAGCATCCCTGATCTCATTCTAGTTAGTGCCTTTTAGTGACTTTTCCAGGTGCTGCAGACTTGCAGCTGGAATGATTAAGACAGATCTACTGCCTCCCATATTCCAGAAGGATTTTTTTGGACAAATTCCCTTTTCAGCCCACCTTTTCTTATGCTTCTGAATCCACCCATGTGTAATATAGCTTTACATATTAATAGCCTTAAGTATTACCAGATAAGTTCTTGCAAACTAATCTACAGCTGTTTTCTGCAAACATGGAAAGCTCAACAAACTTGAACCTTAAAGAAGAGCTTCCTGCTCACAGTTGACTATATGCATACTCTAAAAAAGTCTCCTTGTACATACCTAACATGCCTACATAATTCTATGAATGGACACCGTTATGATCTTTTTATCCAAACTATTCATCTGAAGCTGTGATTTTCAGTCATAGTCAACAGTGGCACATATATTCTGCTCCTGCTGAAGACAGCAGTAAAGCTGCCATTGACAACAACAGGATCACAGCTGAAACAAATGTTCATTCACTTGAAAATCCAGTCTAATGAGCAACAAATAAAGCTAATTTTTTTAAGAACACAAGATACTCTGCATAGGTGCAAAACGTAAGCCATGGTTGCTGAAGAAATTACTTGTATTTTGTCATCTGTACATGTTAAGTTCCCTATAACAGTAGTGTGTTAGACTTGTTTATTGTTTTATAAATATAAATTGTTTATATAGTATTTAGATAAACTCCTGTTACAAAGCATCCTGTTTAACCCTCCCCCCCCCAAAAAAAAGTAGTAAGTGGGGAAATGCCCACAAATTACAAAACCTATTCCTTGTATTTTATTCTTCTTCCTTTCTCTGGAATAGCTGATGTGAAAGAGATGGGCCACTGAATTACTGAAATGCTCTTTTCCCTTTGGATTTTTTTTTAGTTCCAGCTCAGTTCAGTTCAATTTACTTATTTATTGTCTACAGTGAATGGGCCGCAAGTAGAACCTGCTCTCAAAGGAGGACTGAAAAGAGGGCAATTAGAGAATACAGACTCTTCTCTATAATTAGCTAACACTAAATGGTAATATTACTAATGTAGGATGTATGATCATGAGGAACAAAATTAGAGAAATCTACTCTGGTGTTTCTAAGAAGATTGAAAATCAGGTTGTGCTGAAGATACTCAACAAGAGAGCTGACAGATCAGTAATGCTAGCTACCAGCTCTGGAAATGTTGCCAGAAGAAGCAGTCCTACTAATAAATCTGAGTGAATGTGTATTAATCCAGTTGAATCAAAGTGGCTTTTCAAGGGGACACTGCAAAAAAAAAGACTTGTTTTCCTGCAAAATTTCTATTTGGCCTTCCAGGCATTAAAATTATTAAAATATACTTTATTTCTTTAAAATGTTTTTCTCCTGTTGTCAAAAATGACTGAATTGCTTTTGTCTAATTAAAAACAAAAACTGAACTTAAAATCCCCAAACCAATTCTGCTCTTGGGTTGAAATCGAGCGTAGAGTATAAAAAGAAGACAAAGGTTCAGAAAGATACACTTCCCACTGGATTTTCTAAAGCATGAAGATATTGTGGGCTTCAGCCCTAACATACTCCTGACGGAGTACAGGAATACTTCCTCCTTGTGAGAGTGATTTTTTTGTTTAAAAACAAAGAAAGCTTTTAAAATAGTACTGCTTTTTAATATACTTTCATGGATATTTTTGGCTTGTTCTGTTGTATAATAATATATTTTTTGCTTATAACCTCAGAGGTCTTCTGAAAACTAAATACAAGGTATGGCTAAGAGCTGATTTAAGATTTCCTTTTATTGCATTTGTTCTTAGGGTTTACTTGGACAAATTGTCCAAATTTTACTTTCGGCCATGCTTAAGAGTGCCCAGTGTGGTCATGTGCGTTGGCACAGAGGTAGCAGAGAGCCAGTTCTGCTCACAGCAATCTCGCTGAGGCCCAGAGCTGTTTTGCTTCCCTTTTAGCTAGCTATGCTCTTCCAAAACTGTGTCATTAAATTAATGTTCACTGTGTTATGTGCTGAGGTAACAGTTTTTCTTCACCTTCAGCATCTGCTCAAATGGACAGCAGATGCCCAGAGTGAAAACTGTTCATCCTTAGCAGATTGCCAGACTGGAAAGTAACTATCCATTCCTGGATAGCCAGATCTCTTCTGCAGAGGGTAAAATGAATCTTATTCTTTTAATATTCAAGGAATGTTGATTATTATCTAGTTTATAAGAATTTGAAAAAAGTGACATGTCTTCATTCTCCAGAAAACCAGTTAAAAACAACTAATATTAATTTGCTTAAGCCTGATGAATTATTCTGAATCCAGTTTTGTGTTTTCTTCAACATTTTCTTCCTCAATCTTGCACAAAAATTAACAATACTTAATTATTATACCAGAATATCTTAAAATGGAGCAGCTGACTTTGACTCGTGAACAATACAGTTCAGAATGTCTGAAGAAATTAAATTTAAAAGCTCAAATTCTGCCCTTCAGTTGTTTTATCTATGGTTATATGCTGGCTGATTAAATATTTCAAGAACAAATCAAATATATATTTTTTTAATGTAAGCTGTAAAATGTTAAAGGTTAAAATTAAAGAAGAAACGGCAAAAAATGCAGAACGAATTTACAAAAAATGCAATTGCCTGGTTAAAGAAAGAAGAGATTGCCGGTGAAGACAGTCACTGAAAATCCCTAATTCCACAAATAAAATACGAGATGCCACTCTCATTTAATTGATTCAGGTGGCTTTTTGTTTGCTTTAGAAGGACATAAGCAGAAAACTATGCTGATGCCATGCCTTTTAACTACTATTGGAATTCATGTCAAAAATCCCTAACACAGAATCAGACCTGTAATATCTACCTCCTGACTTGGGACCACTAACATTTTTTTTTTTTTTTTTTACTGTATTGACTGCAGCTGAGGCAGTCGCAGCTGGGGGGTGACATCTGTTGTAGATTAGCTGAAACTCTGCGGGTTTATTTTATGAATGTCACACAGGAGCGTTCAGTGTAGGATGGTTAGGCTTGGTGGCTGGGAGGTACACCTGAAACGGCCAGTCGTTATCCTTCTGTAATTATTTTTGTTACCGAATTTGGTGAGACAGCATGTGTGAAGTTGTAAAAACCGAGGCTAGAGAATGAGTTCCTTTGTTAATTTGTTTGCAATCTGTGTAGACGTTCGGCCTGCGTCCTGGGGGGCCTTGAGCAAAGTTCTGGCTCGAACGCTCCTTAACTTGGGAGTTAGTTCGGCATTTGCTTGCATGTAAATAAACAGCAGGGGGGTGGGAGAAGGTGCTCGCAGATGGGCGCGTGCTTCGATGCATTGGAGAACTGCAGTCTCACAGTGATTTTCTTCTCCTTTAAACTCTTAGTTCTAGTATTGCATCTTTTAAAGGAAAATTAAAGTGAACAGATGACAAGGCAGAGGGATGTAAACCCAGCAGTGAAAGCTCCTTATCAGAGGGCAGAAACTTTTTTCTCGATGAGATGATGTGATGAGATGAGATGAGGTGATTCAAGAGCAAAAACAAGTGACAAAAACTTGTTGTTAGGCGCAAGGTATTTTAATTTTAGGAGCCAAATTTTTACAGTGTTTGCTGTTGAATCTCACGAAGTAATTTTTTATTTATGGTGTTCAAAAGGAAAAAAGAAGGCCCACTTCAGACTGCAAGGTGAGTCTGAGTGAATAGTCTAAAGAGAGAGCAGGACAAACTGGGAAACATCAGCTACAAGCCTTTTTTTATTCCAGTGTGGCTTTTTATTTATAAAGTAAGGTTTTTGGAATCGAGAGAGGTGGATTGAAAAGAATTTTGAATTCTGTTGTAAAGCTCATCTAATGTGTTAAATGCAGAATTATGATCAGATTTAAACTGAAAGAATACAAGTTTGAACAGCTCCTGTTCAAAATGGTAAGCACTATGTAAAAGAAAAAAAAAAGCCAGTTAGCCAGTTATACATGGATCTGTGATATTTTTGGTTGGCTGAAAAACCTGAATGACAATTCCTGTAAAAACATCTGCATTTGCTTATGGGAACTGAATCCCTAAAAATGGAACCACATATCTTTAGTTTCCTTTTATTTTCTTTTTACTTTCTTAAGTTTCTTGCTTAGATCAGCTGTAATTCCAATAGTGCTGGAAGGAAATATAGCTGTTGACAGATACAAAAGGAAGAGATTTGTAGAGGACATGAAATTACATCCATAGTCCATTTCTGAAATGCTTAGTAAATGTACATCCTCTTACCTTCTCAGTTTATTTTTATAAATCAAAGTTATCCCAGATTTTAGAAATTCTTATCATGAGTATTCCAAATTTAAAAATAAAGCAGATAGGTTGATTTCCCATTCAGCCTTCAGGCAAGTGGGATACAAACTTCTGTTCCCCAATTATTTATCAGCCTACTCAAATGTGTTAGCATCAGTACTTTTTCTTAGTATGTCTGTTTTTCTTAGGTTATCAGGTTGTTTTGCAATAATTTTAAAATGACAAGACATATTATCACTTCCTATTAAAATAGTTTTCCAAAGACATCTTTCAATTGTTTTTCTGCATTTCATTCTTCTAAACAACATGACTGATTTGCTCGCTTTGTCTCCAGTGCACATTCTTATCTCTGCTTCAGGGAGAATGGCTTCTTTACTGGTTACCTCCGGAATTTGTTTGCTCAACAGAACAACATCTCTTTGGGTAGCATTACATTTCATTTGACTTCTGACCTATTTCACTCCTACTAAATCCTCTTGCGGTCTCTTAATGAAAATTTATATAGTGATGATATGAAAAAAAATTTGACCATTTTATGTTCCTCATTTCAGGATCTGTTTATGACTCATCAGAATTTGACTTCACTGGGGACAGTGCAAGGATGTTTTGTCCCTATGGTAGTTTTGAAACCTAAGGCATAACAATTCCTGGGATTTGATGTCAGTGTGGAAGCTATTACTGCACCATTTCAAGAGATGCAAAAGATTTTAAAGGATGCAGTATATACATTTTTCTGTCCTCATTGAAGTGGTCAGGAAAAAGAGATTTAATTTTCCCTTCCTGTGTTTTCTTAAGAGTGTGCAGTTGCTGCTCGATTCCAATGGTCTTTATGCTGAAGGGAATTTGGAGTGTGATGGTGTCTGATGGGTGCATGCTGATAGCATGGAATGGAGGAGAGGATCACCTTCTTTCTGTCAGTGCAAGCAGGACGACTCCATCCCTCCCTCTGTAACATCTCAACTAACAGAAGTTAAAAATAAAATAGGCATAAAGTGGGGGATGGAGATTGGATGAATAAGAAAATGGGATAAAAAAATATTTTGTGGGAAGCAAGAAATTAGTGTGATAGGTGAAGCCTATGAGTTCTTGAATAAGCTTCAGCGTGCTCCCTAAAAGCTTGAGGACAGCTGAGTTTCCCTGCAAAACACGTTTTTTGAAGAAGGGTTAGAAATCTGTTACTGGCAGTATACTGCCATACATTTTAATCAGTGCTGTGTCTTCTGCAAATTCTGCAGCTTGTGTATCATGAAGGAGGTAAAGCAGGTAGGAAAGGAGGAGTAATAGGATATCAAATCTGTCCTCAGTTGATTACAATTAATATATTTTTATGTCAGTATAAACCTTCCAGTGTGGATAACTAGATGGATGGAGAATCAAAGAAGAAAGAAAAGTGTCAATGCATAATTCTTTAGTTCATACAACAATTTAATATGCGGTGTTCTGAAGACAGTGTAGTCTCATCCATCATACTTGAACTCCTATGAAGCTGTCGCATGTATTCTAGAATAACTGAGAACTCGATGTGACACAAAATGTTTGTACACGGGAAGGAACCAGGAAACCACACAAGACTGTTTCTATCCTGCAGGATGATATGACTCCACGGTAATCTCTGAATAAATACTGGGCAGGAGGTGTTCATCTTCTCCCAGAAATTTTACTCTTTCTGTCTTCCAGGTCTTGTTTGGTAAATGTAACATGTCCTGGCAGATGAACTGATGAACAGCAAGTATGAGACTCTAAGTTGGGACCATGGTGCAGTAGGTGGATAAGGCTGACTGCTAGACCAGTAGGTGGCAAGGGTTGAAACTGAAGGTAGGCTAGATGGGAGAGGATTTGGGTAGTCTGAAGTTCTTGATGGAAGGAGTGGATGGTTCTGTTTGAGAGAGACTAGGGAGAGGATCCAACCCCAGCTGGACTGGAGTGTTGAAGATAAGGGAGGGCCATGTTTTAGGAAGTGTGGAGGCTAGTATTGGAAAGGTTGAGGGTTCTGGCTTGGTAGTTGGGCCAGAGAAGCTCCAGATCTGAGGGATGGGCTTTGGAGAAAGGCCAAAGAGACCTGAGGACTTGAGGCAGGGTAAGTTATTGTGGGATAATGGATTTGGGAGTATTTGGTAGTTGTGATTTTTTGAAATGCAAGTGGGAGTGGAAATACTGAAGAGCATGTTCCAGCCAGGCACTGTTCTGGAGGCATGGTGGAAACCTCACACAGCACGTTTCAGATAATGTGGTGCTGCTGGGCACCAGCCGGTCTTTTCTTCATTGTTGCATTTGGAAATATGGTAATCCTTACTGGAGGTAAAAACTTGACTGAATTTAAGGCACATTATGGATGTAGTGATTTATCTCACACCATTCCATCTCAGAAGTGGTTAGATGAGCACACTAGGGGAGAAAGGAGAGTTTGCACTCATGCTTCTAAAATGGATAGTGGCTCCCTACATGATAGGGGTCATGTCATGAGGGACACTCCATTAACTATGCCTCATTATGTATTTAGAAATCCTCCAACCATCTAACTAAAAATGGTTATAAACTTTTTAAGTTAGTCCATTGACTTTACCATTGTTTATTTGACAAACTGAAGAGGTCTCCTTAAATGAATAGCAAGAGAACCTACATGGAAGTTGGATGAAGTTAGAGTGTGCTGAACATGCTAATAAAAAACAAAAAACCAGACTCATCTAATAGAACATCACCCCTTGAATATTCTAGACAGTGAGGCCCAGGGCAAAGGTGCAGTCAGGTAGCTTCAGGGTCCAGATTTTTATCTGGGTTTTAAGACATGAAAATTCTGAAAGATCAGTTAGGTCTTTGGTGTGAGTTTTTGTAAACAGAAAGTAGGCAGTATTTGTCGGCTCACTTTGGTAGTGTCAGAGGTTTACTTGAACTGTATGTCTTACAATTTCTTTTTTTTTTCTTTTTTTCTTTTTTTTTTTTAACTGTGAAGCTATCAAACCTTGTAAATTTAGATTTTGGAGTGGGAATGTGTATACCTTAAAAAGTAAGATAAATTTTTAATTCTTTTGCTGTTTGACTCACTGTCAACATCAGTAATTTAACGATTCCCACAGGATAGGTAAAATCATTTGGGTATCTCATCTCTCATCGTAAAACAACCCGTCCATTTTTATAAATGCAACTTCCTATAAATAGGGCTGAACAAAAATGACCTTGGCAAAGCTACCCAGAGAGAATTTGAAATGATCACATCTGCTTGTGCAGGGACTTTTGTTTAGTCTTGTTATTTTGGACTGTGTAATTCCACAAAGTATGCAATTACTCAGGTGCTCCATCCATGCAGTTTGTAGAGGCACCTGTTATTGATCTAGAGAGCAGCTGACATATGGTATTTGAAATGAAAATGGCAAGTGGAAAATGAGCAGGCAGTGAGCTGTTCACCGCGGCTGCTTGTTTGTTGTCCACACAAATTAAATTTGTCGAGTTCTGCTCATCCCTATATAAAATTGTATTTGTAATTCCTCTAAAAGATTACAAAGATTTTCACTTGCTGCTCATATAATTGTAGTAATGCACTAGGCTATCGTTCCAATAAAGAGAAAACATACAAGTTTAGTTCAAGGATCTTGGTAATTTATGGCTTTTCCAAGACACTAAGATACACTGTTTTTCATTCTCTTTACTGTCCACATGCAGTTATATCATTTTATACTGCCTATCTTTTTGCCTTGCTTGTCATCATGGTAATCATACATGAGTAGTGTAGAAGGTACACCATAAAAATAAGAAACTAATGACATCTAAATTAGCTTATGGAAGATTACTCAAAAGCTTTACAAAGAGTTGCCCCAGAGAGGTAATAGGTATTAGATATTAGGAGCAAGTCCTGCCATAATCAAGATGTGCATCATGTGCCAGATGGCTTGAATAACCATCAATTAGTTGGTTCTTCCAGCTCAAGATATTTTTTAAGTTGCTAAACTACTGTGCTATTGAAGCATGATACATATTAAAAAATGTATGTTTTACCTCTTTCCCCACTGTTTCTGTCTGATTTATTTTTGCATCTGAAGATTTTTTTCCATTGCTGTTGTACAAAATCTTATACAATGGGCCCCTTTTCTTTCCTGATGCTCTGGCAATGCCATAAGGCTGTGATTGATAGTAGTTATCAGAAGATTTAAGGTTACAGTTTTCTTTAAAGTGTCTGAGGAAAATTGTATTACTTTTCCTGAGAAAAAAACATTTCAACTGGTGGAAAAATCCAGAGATTCTGTTTTTAATTTGGCCTTAGTCTGTGCATCGCCATTTTATCACAATGAGATGCACAACTGAAGCTGCAGATATAGTTACGTTTTCCTCAACTGCGTTTATGCAAGAAAAGAACTGCTCAATGGGACGTTATTGATGGTTGCATTGATGGGAATGTGCAGAGGAGTATACAACTGGAAGTCCTTCTTGGTCAGTGACATGGTCACAAGCAGCCAGGTTGTTTAATCTCTGGTGTAAGCTGATCAAATGCAGCACTTTTATTTTTTATTTTTCCCTCTTCACTACACCTACTGGAAGTCTTTTCTGCAGCCTCATTCCTCTGATAGTTAGAAACTTTTTCCAATTTCAAGCCTGGCTAACTTATGGTCAATTTGTACTCGTTTCTTCTTTTGCCAGCATTGTTCTTTATCTTAAATAATATTAGTCCATTTTGAGTGCTTGAGAGCTTGATCCTTTTTTGCTATTCTAAACTAGGCGGGTATTTGTAGTCTGCACGCATATGTAAGTTTTCAGTCATGATCTCGTTACGTTTGTCTGTGCCTCAGTTAATCTTTCGTGATGATAATGGAATCAGAACTGTGCACAATGTTCTGGATTAGAGCACCTCGTGACCCTGTACAGTAACGGTAATACTTACCAGGCAAATACTAATACTGCATTTCTTTTTTACCATTGCAGTAAGCCATGTAATTCTGATGTACCGGTACATCTTGGCTCTCTCTCCTGATGCTTTCAACTGAGGAGCTCTAAATGTATTAACATAAATGCATTACCTTCTCCTATATATTACTGAACGTCATCCTACCTCTATCATTCTGCTCTTCAAAATCATTTCAGTGCTACTGTGTATCTTGATCTTTCTCTTCTTTGGGAATATCTCTTAGTTTTACGTCATAGGCAAATTCCATCAGGACATTCCTTTTATTCCAAGGTCACTAAATAAAGTAGGAAGTAAATTCTTTCTCAGAACTGAGTTCCTGTGCCTGTAATTTGCTTTTAATACAAGAGCTGGCAGATTTCAGGTCTGGTGAGTCACGAATCGGCGAGTCCCAGGTCGCAAGAAGTGGCACTGCCATCAGTGCGCTCATTAGTGATGTCTGTCACTTGGGCATTACTTGCCTTGGGGTTTTCTCTAAGTGCTCATGGCTAGCATTCTTGTTCATTCTTTCTATATAAGCAAATTACTTTAAAAAAGATAATTGTAAGTGAGATACTACCTTTTCTATCTATCAATATGGCTAAAAATGTTCACATGATCATTTCCCTTCTCAATTACAATATACTTTACTATGGCTTAACTGGTTTCAGTCTTTCTTCGCTTGCATTCACTTGGTTGAAAATTGTCTTAACTGTGTTGTTTCTGATGTTATCTGTTGCTAAACCATCCTCTGAGGGCTGCATCTCTTCTGTGATATCAGATTTGGTATAACGTGAGCTCCCACGACTGGTCTCACTAACTTTATGGCCTGTTGCTCCCCCTCATGCCTGGTAAAAGCACCTTATAAATATCTGCAAAGCTATTTTATAATCTTCCTCTGAAACTGTCATTAGTTTCACTACTTTTTCGTGCTATGACCAAAAGACTTTAGTGGGTCATTGGTAGCTATTTTGATACTTCCTTGTTCTGTCTTGCCTGTCAGTAACTATTTATTCTTCCTTGTGCTTATTTTTTAATTAGAATATCTTTCTGGCAGCCAGTATTTTTTTTTTCTCAATATAGTATGATGGAGCCATGGTTTATGACTGGGCTCCAGGGCAGGATAGCAATATTATTGCTTCTAGTACTTCTGGTTGGAGGACTTTCAACAAAAAAAAAATGTGTTTTGCTGAAACACATTACTTTGCCCATATTGAAACTACTTCTTGATGTTCTGTGATAATCTACTGACTTTTTGATATCTCACATTTAGGTACAGGGCTTTGTGTTCAGTTGTGACCTCATATACAAGCTTAAATCAAAATAAAAGATTTTTGAATCTGAAGAATGTTTTCTTTTCAGGATTTCATTTTTTTTGAAGCATGAGAAAAGTTTTTGTTTTTTCCCCCGCCATATGGAATGAAAACAAATTTTGGAAAGCTCAGAGCTTGTCACTGGAGTTGGCAAGATCTGGATTGACCTTCAAGGGCAAGGAACAGTTTATGATTCATTTTGCTTAGTCGGTTACACGTAGCTCCATAGGAAAGGTGCTTTCATATAGAGCGACTTGTAAATAGGTTAATTAGTGTTATGTAGGCCATAATTTTAATATCAGTTATTTTATTTACTTTAAGACATTTTGAAATAGGCAATGAAATAATAATATGAAATCACAGCAAATCACTGCTCATGCAGATCACAAGACAATAAGATAGTTCTTCAGTCAGACAAATCTCTTAAGAAATAACTCTTTCAATGGTATTGTTTTCAAACTCTTTTCATACACTTATTTTTATATAGGCTTAAGTGTATCTGAAAGAGTCACTATCCATTTGCACCTTTGTACAACAATTTACATGTGATGTCTCATGTTACCAGAAAGGATCAGATTGATTGTAGTTTTTGCATCAAAAGACATTCAGAAAAGCTAACTTCTCTTTTATTATATAAAGATAGTTCTGAAGATAGTTATTTGAAAATATTCACTGTTGTCAGTCATTTAGTATTGATTTAAATGTCCTTTGGACATTCATTATCTCCCTCCGTTTCTGTGCTTTGTAGTACTAGCAAACCAGCAAGGTCCATGAACTACGTTTATATTACAGCGTGTTGATGTTTTTCCCATTCTAGACTGTCTGTAATTGTCCTTTATAGGTAAATTCTCCATAAAGAGGAGACAAAAAACACAGCAGATGATATCTTAACATGGTGCCAAATGAGGAATTTTGTGAACCGTAGTCAATTTATCCTGTGAATAGTTAAAACTGAGTGATGAAAGGAAACTATATTCAAATTTGTGGGCCAAACCATTCTGAACAACGGTAAGCTAACGAATTTAGACTTGTAGTCTGTTAAGTTTCCTGTGCTCTGTTTATGAATTTGGTGATAAAAGCTTTTGATAACAGTTCTGTTAAGGAAGCCCTTGCGGGTTTTTTTGTTCGTGTTTGGTTGGGTTTTTTTGAGATGTTCAGAGAACTTTGCTAATGGTGTTACTCTGTAGGCATTTAGTGAGCTTGTGCTAAAAATGTGAAGTTGATTTTTATACTGCTAAAAATGGAATACAGTCAACAATACAGGTCTCTGAAAAAATGAGTAACATAATAAGGGTGAATCTCCCTATTTCCTTTACTATTAACCTAATTTGGACTAATGATTGTGCAATGTAAAATTTAAAGTACATTCCCCCAGTTCTGAATTCAGCTCTTCAAGTAAATCAATCCAATGAGTCAGAATGATGACCAGGTTTACTCTATGATTATAAGGGGTGTGCGTGTCTGTGTGTGTATCTCTGAGTGTTAGTCTAGGTTTCAAACCTGTTCTCATTTACACTTGTGTAAATACTAGGAAGAATTTCACAGATGGGTAAAAGTGAGAAAGGATTCAGTAAGCTTGACCTTGTTTACACGTGCTTTCCTTGGGAAAACCTGACCCTTCCAACACTGTCCACCCTACTTGCATTGATGTAATTTAAGCACACGATGACATGCTCATCGTGAACGCGAGCTGTACACACTCAGACCATTAGCTCGTGCACTTTCAACAGTTTACAAATTAAATGAAGATCTTCGCAAAGCAGAAGACTGCGAGAGCCTTACAAAATGCATTTCACATGAGTGCAGCAGTAGCTGGCTCCAGATACTAATTTTAACGTTCCAAACATTGTAGTAATGGCTTCGGTTTGCTGTAATAAAAATTGTCATGAAGCACATTACTTAGCTATCAACACATTTCTTGGTGCCTATATTTTAATCTCGGACTTCAGTGGAAGTTTGCACCAGTAGTTAAGCATAATGCATTTTCTAACAACATCATGTTTAAGTTTGTGAAAGACCATGCATTTGTCCTGAGATCTCTTCAATGCAGAGAGGTTCCTAGCAATTAATTAGTATTTATTTTATTTACAATATTTATCACTTTGCATTTTATTTAACCATTTAGTGGAATGCTCTTAATACAGTTTAAATAAAATGTTGCAGTACTAATGAGCATTTTAAGTATGTTTTTATCATAAAATAGCCATAAAGTAGTTGAACCAAAATAGATCATAGTAATGATATGGAAATGTTACTTTTTCCCCTCCCATTATGTAAATCAGCCTAGCAGTTTCCTTCCTGTATTTTATTATCCAAGGTTTTTTGCTGTTTATCTCTTCCTCTTTTCCTGGGGCTAAAAAGGTCTGAAGACACTGCCAGATACATCTTGTAAGGACTGCTCTTCTAACAAGAATTCTTCTCCTTTTAGTAGCTTACATAGAATTGTTTTTAATTGCTGCTGTTCTTATAGCCTCATTCCTCAAGAATAATTTAAATTTCTCTGAATTATTCAACAGATAACAATGAATTGAATTAGCAGTACTGAATCGTAAATATGTCTTATTTAAATACTGAACACATAGCAGTTGTTTTCTTCCCTTAGTACTACCACTTTACTTAAGTCATGGGTAATATAAGTTCAGGATAATTCATGCCTTCAGCAAGCTATTACACTGTCACAGAAACATTTAGATTATATTTTTACATACAATACAAGCTGTAATTCTATGTTTACTCTGTAGATCTTTAAAAAATATATTTCTCAGTTTGTTTTTATATTCTTTTATTATTTGTAAACATTCGTGAACCACCCCTCTGTCCTTACTTCTTGCTTTAAAATCAGTAGATATCAGCTGAACAAATCGTTGGTGGAAAAAAAGGATCATAAAATCTGGCATGTTGAAAACAATTTTTCTGAATATTTATTAGAGTTAGTATACATTACATTATGTATCTTGAGGCAGGCATAGTTTACTGAATGTTCTTGAAAAAAGGGAATGAGGTAGAATTTTCTCTAGCAGCATTTGTAAATTTATAAATTATAAATTAATCTATTGCTTTTCCTCTACCAGCATTATTTTGAGCACGTTACCTTTCAAAATATAGCATTGTATGGATGTGAGGAAGATGTTAAGGCGAGCTCTGTGAAACAAGTGGCTAGCTGAAGTAAGCCTTTTATGATGGAACTGAGTCCTGATAGCTGTATCAGTGTGGATTCAAGCAGCAGATGTCATGCCTTGCCAGAAATCTGGGAAATCAATCAGCAATAAATGGCCTGTGTCGGGATCCCCAGCTTGCCTTTCAGAATGCTTTAGGGTTCGTAGCAAAGAAGCGGCAATTTCTCTTCAAACTTTGAAAAATCCAGGTTACTATATTTCATATTATGATCACACTGGATATATTAAGAAATTGCATTGCAAAGAAAGTAAAAAGGGCATACTTTAACTTGTGAGTTCATTGAAATATAGAGATGTGCATAGTGGAACTTTATACAGAGATACAGCCACAAAAAAAAAAAAAAAAAGAAAAAAAAAAAAAGAAGGCTGAAAGGGAAGAAGACTTCACTTCTTACTCTTTTTTTGAAAGCTAATCAGAAGTATATTAAACATTGTGGAACATGTTGCTGTATCCATTAGGGACTTGTTTCTAAGGCCTTATCTAATGGTTAGGCACATAACACAACTCTACTGGTAGAAACTAACTCTTAGCTGAATTTGAAATTTGAATCACTTCATCGTAATTGCATGCTTTTAAAATGTAAAGGAATTAGTTTCTTCTTTAATGAAAACTTCACATTTTCATTAAACCTTGTGGCAACTCTCTGTGTGTTTGGCTGATATAATTACGTATTGTTTCAGCAAAGTGCTCAGAGCACGAATGTAGGATGTATAGATAAAAGCACATTTTTGCCAACATGGCTTATCCAACATCTATTTTTTGGAATAAGATATGACTCTGGATGCATGAAGAGTTTAATAACTTACAAGAATGCTTGTGAATAAGTATAACCTCTTTTCTGTTTAAATTATTTGTGCCTACTGGTATATTTTTAGGGACTGAATCTCAACAATTCCCTAATTCTTTAGAGCAAAATCAAGAGCTCCACAAATATGTTGTTGATTATTACTGTAGCTATAGAAATGTATAACTTTTCTGATTCAAGTGTATCATTTGGATAGTTGCTATTTTCTCTAAGTGTTCCAGCAACTTCATTCAACTGTCTGTTTTTTGTCAACCTGTTATATGACTTTTAGGAGTCTTAACACACATCTGTCCTGGTAAGGCCTCAGTGTCTGTTAATAATTCTATTATTTTGTACAAAAACTCACCTCTTTATCTAATGGTCCTGTTCAGTTTTGTGAGATTTCTAGCTTACTGTATGTAAGGTATCAGGGTATCATATATGTAAGGTATCATTAAACACTTTTGGCTGACTCGTATGCAAATTGGGTATGGAGCAAGGTTTGCTCTAGTTCAGTCACACAGAGACATCAAAAGAGACGTGACAGATATTTAGTAATTTATTATATTTTTACTGGAGATGAATATGTATTACTAAGTCTTTAGCAATTTTGAATATCTTTTATTACGATTTCAGGGGAATAGGTGGAATTTTAGACTTCTTCAAGATCTCAGGTAAAGTTCTAGCTCTGCTGAAGTCAATGGCAAAGCTATCATTTCATTCCTTATTTGATTTCACTCTTTTTGCTGAGGTGTCCTTCAGGACTCTCTATTCAGCTGTTAGCGTTCCAATACGCGTTGATGCCTCCTTGAGCTTTGCACCATCAGGTACTGCTTACTCTGATAATAAGATTGTCAATATTACCCATCTTTAGTAAACTCAAATTCATACTAATTGTTTCAGATACCTGGTTAAATTATTGATGTTGATACAAAATATTTTCAGTGCAATTTTTTCTTTTGAATGTCTTAAATTTTTAAGGCAGGATTCACAATAAGTATAAATCTTTGTTATTTACTTTTAAAGTTACAGTTAACTTTAGAACCATGTACTACTATTTGCTAAAGAAACAAGAAGGTCCTGATAAATATGTGTGGGATCAGTCTGGGCTTTCCTAAGAATGATTCTTCAGGACAGAGTTAAAGGGAAAACAGGATTAGGTTTGCATTATGGTGTTCTTGTCAGTCACCTGGCCACCGTGTCTGAGGACTTCTGAGCCATCTCTTCTGATACATCTAGACTTACACCAACATAGACTGTTTCGAAACGCATATGGAAGATAAAATGGGTTGTGGTGCGTGGCCAAAACAAGAATGTCTTAGGTTAGCTTCATCACCACCAGAAAGCTTTACAGAACCAAATTTTTAGATTATCCACTTGTGTGAGAAGAGAGGAACAAAGAAGCTTGGGGTATACAAGCTCTTCAGCTTTGAGAAAGAATTAGCAAAGCTCAGGCTAACTGAAATAGGCTGAGCAAAAATTGTGAAATAGGCTGATAAGTCAATTGTATTAGTTTGAGATTTTTGGCAGGGGAACTGAGAAAACTTGTAGCAGGAGCAAATAGCAAAAGCAGTCTGTAGTGACACAAGGACAAAGACAATTGCCTCACTCAAAGCCATTTATGTGGCATGGAGACCACATAAACGTTTCAGCAACTGTCCCAGGGGTTTTTGCTTTTCTCTGTATTAGCAGAGAAGACTTAAGCTGGGATTCTGACGTGGGGTTTAACGTGCGGTGTGATCACACGATCACATCCTGAAAGGTAAACCTCCTCATTATACTGAAACCAGCCCCTATTGGCTTGAGGCCTGTTGCAAAACAGTAAGTTTTTATACAGTAAGGGTATAATATCTTAAAATTATAACCTGCTTATACAAGACACAAATTGCTTTACAGCAGTGCTACCCCTCATAGAATCAGTAAGGTTGGAAGGGACCTCTGGAGATCATCTAGTCCAACCTCCCCGCTCAGCAGGGTCACCTAGAGCATGTTAGACAGGGTTGCATCCAGGCGGGCCTTGAAGATCTCCAGAGAAGGAGACTCCACAACCTCTCTGGGCAACCTGTGCCAGGGCTCCGTCACTCACAGTGACTCACATTCCCCCTCTGCTCAAAGGAGCAGTCCTGCCTTTGCCCCAATCAGACAGTTCTTTTGTTGTGTCCATCCCTATCTAAATCCTCAGTCCTAAATCTTTTTTCATACTCTTCCTCTGCTTATCATTTCTCTATGCGTCTTGGTCAGGAGAACTTTGTATGTGTACAGAGTGTTTTGCAGCAGTGCTATTTAACGTCGGCTCTTAAACACGCATGACAGATCTGTGAGAACATGTTGCAGAACCGTCTATGGAAGGCAGGTGGTAAAGCCGCAGGCATATACGCTTGCAGTTGCAGAATAGTTTAGTGTACAGGCATCTCTGTGCAAAATGTGTTTGATGCGTTCAAGAACACAATATATTGACACATAAGACACATAGGACATTGTGCTAAATTTATGATGCCAAAGTGTAGCCAGTCACCTGGTAGTGTTCAGCTGAGTGGAAATGGCAGAGACAGCGTGAGTCTCTCTGGCTTGTATTTGTCCTGGGACTGCATGTGAAATATGCAGAAGGGAACTGGCCTTGATACCATTTTACTTTCAAAACCCAGTGACTTTTCAGAGCTTCTGTGAATTCAGCACTGAATGCACCTGATAGATCCGCTACTTGTATTTATGGCAGCCATTCATTCTCCATAGAGGGACAATCATCTTTAAAGTCTTCATTTTCTGACTTATTATTAGCTTCCAGGTTTTTCCATAAAAAGTTGCCTGTCACACATCACACCTTGACAGCTTTATCCTTCTTGACATCTGTGAGCTGAGCCATCGACTCTTTAAATCAAAAATAAAGATTATCTATTTGTTGTGTCTACTGTCTTTGATAAGCTGATTCTATTTGTAGCCTGCCCTACAATACACTGACGTGAAGTATTACTGTGGCTTTATATACTGCTCACATGGAAACGTACTTTCCTGCTCTTGGTGAGAGTGACATGAGCATTGCTAGCAAAGTGCGGATGTTAAATAGAGCTTTTCTAGGTAGAGAGTGAAATAATAAGGGCCTGCAATATGGCAAAAGCATGTCTCCTATATCAATACCTGACATGGTAGTCATTGTTGCTGAATGCTTTCTGCTCTGAGCCTTCTGCTCTAGTTTGCTTGGTGTCCTGAATTTGCTCGGTTGGTGAAAGCTGCGCCACTGCTGCTTGGACTAGAACTTCCTGCCACTGCAACTCTTACGTGGCCCTCTAAAGATCTTACCTAAAAAGCTCATATGATATTACTGGTCAGTGTGGACAGGTAGGACACTGCAGCAAGCAGAGTGTGGAAGGCTGTCCAAGGTAGAGGGTATTGTTTTAATGTCAGATAAGAAAATGGCTTGTTAAGGACAACTACTGTTACCGTTGGACATTGTGAACTTTCCTGCCTGTGATCATACTGTGCAGTCCCTCCTTCAAAATCAGCATGAAAGTCCCATAAAAAGGTATAGCTTATTTTATGAATCAAGTCAACAAGCTGAAATAAAATTAGTTTCATGTCACTATCATTATATATTTAATAGCCATTGTAGTACATCCCATTTGTGAGAAGTTCCATTATTCAGTAACCAGTGAACTTTCGAAGACCCCATACTCTTTCATGTTCGGTTGTGGGAGGAAATACAGTAAATGAATTATTCACTGGTTACAGCTGAGGAAGCATTTAGTGCATCCCAAGAGAAGTGTTGAACAGAGGGCAAGTTTAGGTAGACGGGTTTCTGATGTGTCCTTTGCATCTGAGGACTTTACACCCTTTTCTAATACAAGCATTTATCAATGTAGCCCTGTGAACTCACCTGTTAATCTTTGTTTATGTAGCTTTGAGTGGATTTTAGACAGAAAATTGGATTAAGAGGTTTAACTGAACCACATTATCAGCAAGACTTTTCAGTGTCGAGAGCATGTGAGTATTTCTGTGTTCAACTTCAATATGCAAGTATGAAATGTAGATCAGATATTTATTGGTATTCATTAACAAATATGGAATTAATTGACTGAATTTATACATATTAATACTCGGTTTGGTTACCATAATAAGTACCAGACTGGGAATTAAAAATACTAAATATCTCTTGGACCTTAGTGACTTAGAAGATAATATATTATGCTACAATGCCCTTGGTTCCAGCTGATACCAATCTAAATGCAACAGTCTTTTCAATAGGGAGTTCCTGGCTTTTACTGTTGAGCGCCGTTTTAGATTTTCCGCCAACTTTGGTCCAGTCTAGAGGAAGAACAAACCCATTCCACTGATGAATTCAAAGCATTTTAATGAAGCAAGTGAAAACTATTGCAAGAAGGAGCTGAACTAGGGCATGAAGAGTATGGGAGGGAGGAGGGAGATTAGCACCAAAGAACAGGACTGATATTTTTGGAAATTGAACTGACATATAATCAAAAGTCATTATCAGCAGCAGTTGGCAGTGAAGGGCTATTAAAATGTTAACAAGGTTAACAGTGTAGGCTCAACGTCCAGCTGCCACCGTGATTGTGTTTTTGGTGTTTCCTGCCAAATATCAACACTGTGACATTCAAGTCAGAGATCAATGTAAAATTAATCATTATTAAACTAACACATCAAGTAAGAAGAGATCCTTCACTTCTGTACCTTCAGTTTCTTCCATACTTTCTCCTAGATTGCCTAGAAACAAAGCATTACCTTTGCTTAGTGTTTTCAATAAATATCTAAAATGCTGTGATGAAAAATGAAAACATTATTCAGTCACAATGTCTGTAAGCAGTTTTCAATTTTATTATTATTATTACAGACATATTACTTGTCTCCAGTTTTCCCCTTTATTTTGGTGAAAGACAGCCTTTTAAAAGGTTTCAGCTGCACAGTTTTGTGATTTTTCGGAACTCTACAGGGATCTTCCTCTGAAAGCCCTGTTGAGCTAAACTGTGAGTGAAGAACTTTAAAAGTTTGCCTATTATCCTTCTGATAACAGGCATAGGAAAATCATCAGCTCATTCTCAAAGCCTAAAACTGTGCTTGCTTTTCTAAACTCTTCCACTTATTTTTCTTACTTTTTTAATTTGAATTAATTGGAAATTTGTTGGTAAGACACTCGCTCTAATTTATGTCTACACACTAAAGGTTGTTATTTTCATTTTTTTTTTAAGAGAAGAAATTGGCTGTTCATTCTAACTTTTATTAGCATGACTGGGCACAAAGTATTTAAATACATAAAGATGGTAGTTTTATTTGCATACAATCCCAGCTGTGAAGCTGAGAACCCTTGTGCAAGCTAATCCCAGCCTCTGGGATTTTCCCCTATAGTCTCTTGAGAAGACTGTGGGATGGTGCAGTTACAAAATATCACTGCAACAGTCTTTTACAGAGTCCTCACAGGTGCCATTCTCCTGCTTGTGAAAACACTTGAGCGTACCGAAACAGAATCTCAGTGTGTTGAAGCTATCTAAGTAATTTTGTGTATGCAGTCACCATGCCAGCATTTCAGAATGCCTAAAACTATGGCAAAGTGGCATTAAAAACTTCAGTGGCTTTCATACGTTCTGTTAATATTAATGAATAAGCTAAGGCAACAGAGGAAGCCTAGAGGTGTGGTTCTCCACCGTGGATTTAACAGATCTCTTCATTTATACATTGCAATTGTTCATTCTGCTTGGTTTTTAGGTTGTAAACCCCCTGAGACAGAGATCCTTTATTCTCTTATGAGTGGAGAGTAATCAGCACATTGTGGGGTAGAAATAATGAGTGAAATAATAAGCCAGTGCATCTCTTTTACTATGATACTTTTCATTATTAGGACAGACCAGCACAAGGCAAGCCTGGTCTGCAGCCTGCGCCTCGGCTGTGCTGGGACACCCTGCTCTGCCTGCCTTCGGAGCCCTGCACCTCTGTCCTGAACTGGCTGGGGACCAGCACTGCTGAGTCTGTCCGTGGGCAGCAAAGATAGCTTATCCAGGGAGATGCCTCCATGGTTTTAGGAGGAAGGGGACTTCGGAGGATAGCTTTGCTGTCGCTGGTTGCTCATTTTTACACTGAACTTTGCTGCCCATCTCAGTGATGCCAGTAGAGCTAGGCAAGCTGTGGAATAGACCGGTCCCTGAAGCGAAGCCAAAGGTTGTAAATAACCTTCCATTTTGTGGCAAGGGTGGGCAGCACTGCGGAAGGGCGGGCAGAAGCAGCATCCTGAGTAGCCTTCTATATAGCCAAAGCTTTCTTAATGCTAGGTTTGACTTTTTTTTCTTTAAATTGGATACTAATATTGTATTGATTGCTTACTTTATTTAATGCCCCCGCCCCGATTTTCATTTAACAAAAATAATTCAAAACTACGCTTTGTTAATGAAACAGTGCACACTGTTGGTATGCTACAGCCGCCGTGTCTGGGCTCTCTCGGGCAGGTGTGTAGCCACTATTGAATGCTGACTTTAGACTGGGCACGTAGTTTCCAGTGGTGATCATTTCACTTAAATGAAAATCTATTGATTTCAAGGAATATGACCCCAATTCTATGAAACTCTTTTATCTGGAGAAATTGAATGTCAGATTAATTAAACTCTAGCTGGTTTCCATTAGATTCAGTTAGACATTTGTCAGGCAGACCTGAAGTCTAGACTTTAATTTTCCTCTGTTCTTTCTGGAGCAATGAAATTAAATCATATATATTATTTTTACCCTTCCTCAGAGAGCGGCAGCAGTGCATACATTGTCTTTGAATGAATAATAAAAGGTTTATTGTATTTATCATTCAATATTTAAATGGAGCTTAGGGGGAAAATTTTCTGCCATTATATTGTCACATAGTTTAGGCATAGGCTATTCTGGAGGGGTAGAGGGGAAAGGAAACAGAGAAAGACCCTTTCCTCCCATCCTGAATGTTGCAATCCTTAAATGTGTCAATAAAAAAGTCACCATCACTATCTCTTTTTTCTTACCATGTTTTAGAAGAAATTATTTTGATCATTTTTTGAAAGATACTTCAAGAATAGAGTCAGTAAACACCAGTGGGAGTGAAGGATTTTCCTGTAATATTGAGCCTGATGCTTAAGAATCCAAGGGAGGGATGCAGTGCTATTCCTGATGTTTTTCTCTTGCTTCAGATAGATGGCTCAGGATGTGCTTTTTACTTTTTTTTTTTTTTTTTTGGGGGGGGGGGTGGGTCCTGTTTTGAGGCACCCCGTGGTTCCTTCTGGTGTTGGCAGAGCTGAGATATCTGACTTCTGGCTGTGGGTTCCTTCTGGCAGCTGAGCACCTGAAAGTTCTCGTTCCTGAGGGCTGTTCTACCTCAACCTTTAAGTGTCTCTAAGCAGGAACTAAAATTAAAGTTGAATTTGGTGGAGCAGAAGATTATAGCCATTCTCTAGAATGGCCATCTCTAGATTCTCCCCTTCTATGCTGTTCACCTATGCTCAGGCTGTTAAGAGACAAGTACCCACTTCAGTTTTTCCTGGCGGTTCTTTCTGGCAGATGCAGGCAGTAGTCTTGGAAAGAAATGCAGAGAGCTTTCATTCAAAAATTAAAATGTAATTGTGATCTAGGAGTAGTGGGATATGAAAAAGAGGGGAGAGGTGCTGAGAGGATAGTTGATCACTGAAATGTAAAAATACTGTATGCTGTGTTATCTGTGGATTAGTATTAATTTTGGACAGGATCAAAGTACTGGAAGAGATGCTGAAAGGAGTAAACACATACTGTCCCTGAGGGGACAGGTACCATAAACGAGTATATCTTATCTATCTTTCATTTCTGTAAATAAATTGAAAAATGGCCTTTGGATATTTTTAATTATTTTTTTCCCCCAGGACACTTACAACCATTTTATGTGATCAAGATTAATTACAATCATAGACACCATATATATTATTGTAAAAATGTATCACATTAGCTTTCTCCACCTGCAACATGGCAGTTATGTTAACAATAAAAAGGAGCCTTTTAAACATGAGGATGCTTTATTTTCTTTCAGTGATGGAGTTCTGATATATGCAGCTGATATCTCCATCTTGCAAGTGGAGTCTCTCTTACCAGCCACTCCAGATTGAGTGTAAACTGATGTCTGACAGGAAAGTATGCGGTCTATTTTTCTAGCCATTAGCATTGTTCATAAGTAAGATAAGAATGTAATTCCCATCCCCTTGCATACCCACCGTGGGATTATTTGGCTAGGATCATTCTCCATGGAGTCTCTTCCTAGGGTGCCTTCAACACCCTTGCAGAGAACATCGCTAATGTTGAAGCACCCTAAGTGAACAGGTGCATGTTAGGGAAAAACTCTGTGAAGACAGCAGGATTAAGTATCTTGTGAAGGTTATCTGTAGCTCAGCGTAACATGCTTTGTACTGCATGAAGTGTGACTGTTCTAGAAGTATTGAGATTTTTAGAATCTTTACAACACATTCTGACTATATTCCTCCCTCTCAATCACTGCAGCTTTTTTTTCCCCAAAGAAATGTGTTTCTGTAGAGTGTAAGTGAAAGAGCAGCCTTTCCCAACTTTCTGCCTCTCTAATGCTGACATTGAATGAGTTAAAATGTTTCTCAGCCTTAAAAGGCCAATTCTGTAATTTTTAAGAAGTCTATCACTAACTGCCTGCTGGGTTCTGCTATAGTTTTGACTGAGCTTGAGGGCTGAAATACTCTTCCTGTGCTTTCTTTTAGGATGTTCCTGGCAAGTGTTTTAAATGAACTTAGCTTCTCCTGTTAGATGTAGGTGACTTTGAAAGTCAAGAGAGGGCCTTCTTGATTTGAACGTATTATTCTGTCATTGAATTTACAACTTCAAAGCAATGGTCTCTTTTTTTTCTGTTTGTTAGCAGAAAGAGCTTGCTATGGTTTATTTCTGATGGTTATTGATTTGGTATAAAAGAAACCCACCACTTGAATCTACCCCACAAGGTATTGAACTTTCTTCTGAGCAATGAGAATAAATTAGAGTAATAATTTTAGTGCATAACTCTTCACTATTCGTTTTCATGCTGGCAGACTTTCTATCAGAAACATTTTCTTAAAGCTGCTGTTCCTGCTCTTAGGGTGGCTATATGTATTTTTTCCCTGGAGTTCAGTTTTTAACTTCCAGCTGAAACATGATCACCTGACAGTTGATCCAAATATACATTGGAAGAGTTGCTGGCTTTGCAGATGTGCAAACTGTATATCATGGATCAGCCTCTCCTGTGGTGATCCATGAGGCACTTACAAGAAAGAAAGTGGGGATAGAGTCTCTCGAGGCTTTCTACCGAGACAAGAATTCATTGCAATCTGAGTCTTACATTACTGCATTTCCTTGATGGCTAGGCCTTTCCCCTTGAAGGATCTAGATGGGAAATCTCAGTAGAAAAAAATTACGGGACTCATAAAGTGAGAATTTGTCAAGTTCTAGTTCTTTTAAATGTCTTTCTGTAAAGATGGCCCTGCATGCTTTTATGCAGTCTTCTTGCGCAGTTTTTCTCATGGAATTTCTGCAGACAGTGCTCTGGTTATCTGACCCACGCTGTTTTGCCCTTGTGCATGCATGTCAAGATGCAATATTGGATTAAAAAAGGAAAAAAGAAAAAGGAGGAAATGAGTGCCTTTAGCCTTCACTGCAACTGTACAGGAAGGCCCCAAGATTAGGGTCCAAAAATGGATTCTTCCTAATTCTGGTGAGGAGTGTGAATAACTTGATGGCTTTTGGAAAACGAGGAACATGAAAAGCTGTCTCTTCTAAGGGGCTGCAGAGTTGTCTTGGGCAGCAAGCTTTATTTTGCAAAGGGCTGGCACAACACAAACATGTTTCCCGCCTGCAGGCAAATAGAAAGGATTGCATTGCCTCTGGAGAAGCAATCGCTTCATCTCTTTTGGAGCCGCAGTGGGGTGGATGACTTTACAAGTATCCCAGTGGGAGCTATTGTGCCTGCAACGAAGTCTGGCCTGGGATCTCCCATCCAGATGGGGAAATCTCAGTGATACATTTTCTTCTTGTTTTTGAAACAGATACTTTTTTCACAGGGCTGGTCTTCCCTTATGTACGAAGCTGTTTCAATTTCCTGAGCTCAGCTCAGTTCTATGTCTCTCTCACCCAAACTGCTTATAGGAGATGACATGCTAATAAAACAAGAAAGAGGATCTGCTGAGGAAACGAATGTCTAATCACACCTCCCTTTCCCCGCCATGACTGCGTTGCAAACGTTCCCTCGCATCGTGAGGAAAGTGTGTGCTTAAGCGGAGTAAGACAGCTAAACACCAACGTGGCACTGCCTCGCCTCACCCCGGGCATTCCGCCGCCACGTGCTGACTCTGGCCCCAGGGAGCGCCTGTGCTAGCCGTGGGACCAGCAAAAAGTGTGTTCTGAGTAAAATGTAATCATTTATGATTTCAAACATCATTTTCTTGGTCATCTGATACCTCGCAGAGTGAAACCTTAGCTCGCCTTCTGTGGCGGTTTGCTACCCGATGGGCAGTGGCAGCACAGTTTTGTGTGAGAACGCACCGGGTATAGCCTGATGAAGGGACACGAGTTTACGTAGTCCTCGAGGCCCCTTCAATGCATGAGCACCCAGACTGTTGCAGCTGTTGCCCTGTTAAGATGACAAGGGCTGGCTAAGATAAAGGTCAGGGTATTATTTCTTTACAATAACAAGTGCTATGTTTAATATTTAGAGACAGAGGATTAGCTTCATCTTCCACAAAGAGATTCATATAATAATGCATTTAATCTGAGTTTTTAATAAGGTTTTTGTTCTTTTGTGTTCACTGTAACATGGAATTAATTTCAGTCTGGTTACACAAAAGTCTCTGTTGGCTGGTGTCGCATTAAGGTGACAATCGGCAGAAATCCAGCAGCCTCATACAACAGAGTCAGGCATCTTCTCCTAATAGTAGTTGCCTACCCAGATTTTATTTTTTTTAAAGCACTGTGGCATTTCTCCACAATATTAGTGCATATATTTATGGTAATTTAAGTTGCTGCTATTTTGTAGTGTGATTGTCTCTGGTAAGTAAATACAAACTTTCTGCAACAAGGTGCAGGAAGATCGTGTGGGCTTCCACCTTCCTTTGGGGTATCTCAGATGAAAACAAAACGTAGGAAGAAAGTGAGATACGGAGGTGGAGAAGACAGCATTGTCTCAAAACCCTCCTGCATCTCAGTGAGGCCATAAGAGAGAGTTGTGACAGATACTAAAGCATATTTGGAAGACATTCTCCAGAATTACACTTTAAATCTTTATAGGACCATTATGCAGCATTATGTCTGATACTTGCACAGTATCAGACAAGGCACCTATTCTTGTAAATTCTGATTTTGTATAAAGTAACAGTTTCTCATCTTTTTTCTATTCAATATCAGAGCTTTTTTTCTCAAGTAGGTGTGTGATTTTTCTTCACAAGAACAAAAATGTCATATGAAGCTTACAGTTTATCATAATTCAGAATTAAGAATGAGCCCTCTTGTACTCAAACTTTCTCATAATCAAGTCAGTGGGAGACTTTCCCCTGACTGGAGGTGACCTAGTTGTCCTCTCAGGGGTAGAAGGCTTGATAAGGACATTGCTAAACTGACAAGTAAACTGGCATTTTGTTCAGAACCTTAGGATGGGCCTATAAATTGTATATATTTCAGTGATCTTAATATCTTCCTCACAGTCTAATTAAACCTGAACTATGGTTGTTCCCTAAATGCCTTTCTTGGAATTGTGTTGTGGTTTTCCCACCCCTGTGTTCCTTTAAGCTGATGCTCCAGAGGTTCCTACGTTTCCTCCCTATGGCTTGATGTACAGTAGAAGCAAGAGCATTGAACAGAGCAAAATTTTTTGACTAGTGATGCCAAGAAATCCAGAGTAGCTAACATTATACTGCAGGTGAAGATTACTGATAAACAAAACAAAACAAAACAAACAAAAAAAAAAGAGGGAAGAGATGGGCAGGCATGTGAAAAAAAGCAGCAGGCAATGAGGAGTAAAGTTGGCTGCAGGCAGGCACCAGGGGAGTTCTGTTAGTGTGGCTTTTTAGCCTAGTTAAAAAAAAAAAACCCACGCTTATGCAGTTGTCCTGACCCTGCCCAATAGCTATTCAGTCACCTAATTATTTTCAGTTATGTTTAAGAAAGTGTAAGATGATCCGCTTTAATAACTTATGTTAAAAATCTATTCTAAGTGTTCAAAAGCTCCCATGAAAGTCTTTGAGACCTCTGAAACAAGGATACTTGAAGAAGAAAGGATGCAGGGACGGCATTTGGGACTTGTTTTTTTTATGTTTCATTCTCCCAGGGAGTCAGTTAATATGCTCCCAGATGTGTTTCGAGGTATGGCTGTGACTCCAGCTTCTTTACCTGGCTGTCCTGTAAAAATGAGGCAGATTGGGTAGGGAGCCAGCATCTCTATTCATGTACAAAGTATCTAATTTCCAGGGAAATTATAGCTCTGCAGAAATGCTGACTAAACTTTTACTTCAAAAGACGTTTTCATAATTTTGCATATTTTATCGCAGGCCATTATAGAAACATTTTGGAGTTGATTAACTCTGTTATTTTTTGAAATGAATGACTATTATTTCTGTAATTTTTTCTACATAAATTATCAATGTTGGGTACATCAGCAGAAAGAAATAAAATAGAAAAATAGAAATGCTTCAGAAATTGCCTAAAATAGCTCATTTTTATCTTAAAACACAGGACTTTAAAAGCTGTGACATTTTGGAGTTACTTGTGACTGTTGGATGCTAATGGAAAGCTGGGAGACCTTGTTCCCTGCAGTGTCTTCCAAACAGATGAAATTAGTTACTGTAGCTGTTCCCTTCTCTAATAATCAGGGTAATGCTGAACACACTTTCTCAATCACTTCTGACATACTTAGTTACAATAACAAAAATGTTTTCACTTATCCCAGATACTACACTTTACTTTTTTTTTCTTCTTTCAATTTAAGTTGGTTTCCAATCATCAGTTTAAATGTTCATTTTTATGGTAAGTGAAAAGGGGAGAGATTTTAGGACAGTTGTGCTATCTTTATAGGATCTAAGGACTCTAAATCCTTAGCATTGCCTGTCCTCATAAAATTCGCTGCAAACTTTGCTCCTTTGTTATATATACTCAGGGGAAAAATACAAAACAACCCCTAGACCCTACTAAAACAAGACATTGCACTGCACATGAATTCTTTCTTTGGGAATAGGATGAGAGAACTGAAACCATGATGATAAATCACATCTTTTAATGACATACTGTTGTGGAAAATTTTATCAAAATTTAAGTAAAAGGCAACAGAATCCCTATGCAGCATTTTTTAAATATGATTGCAAAATGAATATAATTTGAGATGCAAGGTTTGCAGGGAGAAAGACCAAGTAATAGAGAAGTTAAATGATTTTCAGGCTTACAAGCTCATTTTTGTATCTCAAAAGGAAGCAGGAGCTTTCATATTTACATTGCATATTGTTGTATGTGCTAAGTAATATTATAGATTGAGAGCAGATTGTTATCTACTTTTTAATTGTCTTGTAGGGCCTTCTCAGGAAGCTGAGAAAAGTCCCTTGCACTATTTATTGAAGGAAGAAGATTAAAAATACTCACAGAAAGATGTGTGAACTATGTTGTTAATGGTTCTAGTGATATACAGAAATCCTTAGCCAAAACAAATGCATTACAAATAGTGTTTGTAAATAATTTGTATAAAACTGACCTTGTAACACTGCATCACTTTTCTGATATTTATAGAATAAATATAGCCAAAAGAAATGGAAAGAAAAGAAGTGAGATGCATTGAGCCTGAGGAAGACTCCTTGCAAAATAATTATTCACTTTTTAAGAACTAAGCCATGATTGCTTGGGAGAAGCTTGTGCTGAATCTTCATATGTAGAGTACATCTAAATAGATCAACTGAAAAAGAAAAAGCATGAGTGGCATGCTATAGTAATTACTCACTGTTCAAGTCGTTGCTGTTGTTGAAAAGCTGTGTAAACCTTCATCTTTATTTCTGTGAATGTCCACTTGGAGAAAATGAGTTTACTAAACAGTACAGTGGCAAGATGACTCCTACTACAAAAATAGGCAGCATAAATTCTTAGTCAACCTAGGGAAACAATTTGAGGGAGGAAGCTGATGAACTGTTTAATCAAGTTGTGTTTCTATTTTCAAGGAATTTTCTTTCTGCTTTGCTTTGTTTGAGATTGTTGAGTAGGACTAAGAATAATATTTGATGAGACTGAACTGAGGGGAGAGGAACTCCGGTATACCTAAAGGGAACAAATGTAAGTGTGACAGTTGAAAATAGATTATAAAAAAAGGAGAGGAGTATGCATTAGTTTTTGATCTGTTTTAGAAACCTGAGTAGATGCAAATTGCTGTATAATTCATGAAATGACAAATATTCACTACTTTGAGTGAATACTTCCAAGTGATGAAGCACAAGAACAGCATCCTTAGGCATTGCAGAGGTAGGTGGCATCCAGCTGCTACTCGCCTGGAAATTTGTATATTTAGTTATAATCTCAAGGTAGCCACTTAATACAGCTTTACAGAACAAATCTTTGAAATGATGGCTCCATGTTGTATTCCTTGTTGCGATGTTTGACATTATTTTGGCTGCAAAACAGAAATTTGTACTATTGTCACATGGGATAAACTGTAGTACCAGTCAGTGCTTTGAAACTGGGTTGTTGTTTTTTTGCGTTTTGGGAGGGAGGGAGTCTTGCACTTAAATGAAAAATACCACTGATACCATTTAATACATTAAAGGTGTGCTTGATCCCCGATTGTCAGTAGTTGAGGAAAAAAAATCTGTTCACTTCTGACCTTTCTTTGCTAAGAAATTTGATTTGCCATGCTCTTTTCTTCTATATTGTGCTGTTCATTCTAAAGACTTTTCCCTTTGAAGAGACTCTTCACTATGTGAATTTGACTTTGCAGTACTGAAAGTAAATGTGCCTCAAAGGAAAAACTAATAAATTCACTAGACAATAAATTCTCTCCTGCTACTAGCAGAGGCAGTGGAGTGGCAGAGCATTTTATGTAACTACTTCTTCATCCAAAAGTGTTGTAGAATGGGAACAAGGCAGTACTGTGTAGTTTATGGGTGAAATATGATGGTCAGTGCACCACACACAGGTACAAAGTAGTAATTTGGATTCAAAGTGTATTATTTATTGGCTGCAGTCAGTTATGTTAAAATTGCTTAGGCAGTACTATTCTTGGGGGTAGGTCTCACACTTTGTTTCTACTGTATCATCAATGAGATAGCCAGATGCCATGATTTTGCTAATAGTGAAGAGTATTTCTAATCCACATGCATTTTTTATGTGATTTGGTGTGCTGAAAGCAAACTTCAACCTTTTGTAGTAAGGATGGCTGCCTTGCGTTGTGTTTGGAGAAGGACTTGGTTATTCACTGTCATATTTGTGTGAACACTGATCTCTCACAGCAGTGCCGTCTTTGTGCATCGTTCCCCAAATACTTTTTTGTATGGTAGGTTAACCGTTGAAAGCTTTCTTCCCCTCATCCATTCCAGACTTCAACACAGTTCCAGATGTTTCATAAAACTACAAAGGAAAGGAGACATGATGTTAATTAAAAGCATTAACAATACTATGAAAGAGAAGAAATATCCATAAATATCTGTTCTTTGGAGAAAGATCTGTATTGGAAAACTGTAAGTGTAACTTGATTTAAAAGAGAGAGATTAAGGTCAGCTTCCTATTTATACTTACACCACTTTTAAGTGAGTTTTAAAATGCTTCATTACATTGTTCATTTGGTGTCTTTGGAGAGATTTCCGGCTTCAGCATAACACGTGCATTTTCTTTAAGCTTTTCAAAGAGCTGCTAACATCTTTGGGGTTCAGGGCAGAACCAAATGCTGTGAGAAAAACAGAAACATAAAATCAAAGCATTGATCATTTTAAGTATACTCTCCCTTTTACTAGTAGTAAAATAAGATTTATTTCACTTTTTTCTTCTGTTCTGAAATGTGCTAAGCATTTTTGCTTTAATTTGATATCCTGCTATGCAGTGCTATTATTAAAAGTCTGAAGAGTCTGTATTTGTCTTTCAATGAAGACAGGTGACGCTGTGGGACTCGGGACTAATGCCTGAAGAAAAGGAAGACATTTTCTTCGTGAACATTTGCCACAAAACTATAGAAAGCTCATTTTGTCATAACACAATTTATTTCTGAACTGACAGGCCTTTCCTTCCTATTTACTTCATCAAAGGATATGAATTTAATATCCTCATAAAGACTTCCTGGGTATATTGCATTATGCCTTAAAATCTACTTGTCTAGCTTAAAAACTCGATTTTAATTCTTTTCAATAGGCTTTATGATGAAGATGTGGAAGGAACCAAGTAATTTCAGAGTAGCTGTTAATTTAAGGGTACAAGAATATTCAGTAGTTCTTGCTAAAAATCATCCCTGCAAAGCTTTGAAGAGCTATACTGAAGTATCTGGAAGTAATAATTTTCCATCAGACATGTCATCTCCAGAGACGCTACTTTTAGAGCTCACACCTTTTGATATAGTAATGAAACTTCAGTCACTCATAACCAGCAGTAAATGAATACAAGATGTTTTCGTTTCCACAGCCTTTTAGGGTTAGAATTGTGCTTCATGAGGCGCCCATATTTTTAATTGTCTGTGTAACAGCAGTAGCTGTGAAGCTTATTTCTGACTTTCCTTCATGTACAGAGCCTGAAAGCTTAGGCCTGATGACCTCAGGAAATCAAAAGGAGGGTTCTGTAGGGTCCATAGCACTGCCCTGGCTTCCTCTGCAGTTAACATCTACAGGTCCCCTGGCTCCAAAGCAGTTAGCTATCTCAGAGTTTCCAGATTCTGCAGTGGAAGAAGAATCTTCCACTCGCCGGAGGTGCGAGTGTCTTGGTATTACGACCGCTAACGCGGACTGCGCCTCCCACTTCTAGAAGACCCGTCAGCAGCCACAGCAAAATCATGAAGGAGTTGGATGGGCTCGGAGTGACTGGCTCTGGGGAAGCTGCTAGATGACACAGATTTGGGGAGTCCCTGCCGCTGATCGGTGAAGTTACCATTGCTTCAAGACAAAAGATACAGCTTACACTAAACAGCGTATCACTTTACATTGTATCATCTACAGAGTAAAAATAGCTTTAGAGTTATGTGGACCATCAGGATAGATGCATCTTTAACCCATCCACTACAAAATTCAAATAAATGAAAGATTTTAGCTGAGAGGCAAAAGGAAGGAGATCCCTTTAGGTTTTTCACAGGAGGCAGAATTCACTTTTTATGTTTATGTATGTTTATATAATTTTGTTTAGAGTCTAGCAGTATTGATCACATTCCTGCAGCCAGTATTCCGTAGAAATGTTAATGCGGTCAAGTGAAACTTGTGGTTTGATGTTTTGGAGAGAAAATTGAGGCTATGCTGTCATAACATATTTATTCTATGTTTTTAGGCAGTGTTGTCTCATTTCATTTTTTTTTTACTTTGTACCTACGATGTTGGAAATCAAATTATATGAAGGAAAAGTGTTTTTCTCTCCCACCAAAGCCCATAAGTATTTACTGGGAATACAAGCCCAGCTGTAGAAATAGCCAGGAGGTTTTAAATGTCTTTGTGAAGTACTAATGTCTTTAAATCATAACCTCACAAACATTAACAAAAGCATTCCAGAGTAGCATATTGGAATATACAAAAATTATGCCTGCTCAAATATGCAGTTACTCATACAGTAAGTCTTTGCTGACCTGAAGCTTGATTTCGGTATCATCAGGAGTAATTAAATAGATATTTTGACTGCCTGATGATTCTGTTATTGTGTTGAAACCCTACCTCCTACTCTCCCACACATGCCCAACCTTCCTGAAGTATACGGAAAGGTTTGAAAATGCAAGTGCAGTGTGTTAGAGCTGACTCAGTAAGGCAAATCCAGACATAATACGCAACTCAGAACATATGAAGCATATAAAAGTATGTTGTCTGCAGAACATTCTGTAACATTGCACTCATCAAATTCAGCAGGAATATATCCCTGAGAAAAAATAAAGTGGTTCATCTTTCTTCCACTAACACTGAGAATAAACATGTATTTTGGACCAAAAATGTGATGTGTTCTGCACAGCGTAGAGCACTGCAATATGCCAGGAAAGACTGAGTGGCAAGTGCTCTGCTATTACCTGTTTCTCATAGCAGAGACTAAGAGCAGCCTTGTAGTTCTGCTCCCACCTTCCAGCTCCTGGGCCACGTTCCTGCTCTGAAAGATGATAGTCTAGACAAGGAAGCCTTCTTTCATATTAATGCTTTTCTTCCACCCCCATAATTTTCCTCTTAGAATTTCCTGTTGTTGGTGGGAGAAAATGAGCTCTGCATGTGGTGTAGGTAAATGTGGTTATAAAATTAGCCATGGAATGAGAAACAGCTGAGTGGCATAATTCTGGGAGGAACTGATCCCATCTCAACACTTTTAATAAGAAATACCTCAATCTAGCGGCGAACACACATCGACAGGAATTACTGGTACCCAACCACAGCAAGCACTCACACAAACTGGACCAGGTGATGAAATGCCTCAGAATGCCAGAGGTCTGGGTGACACAGCCATTTCATTTATTAAATAATTTTAGGGTTAGGGTGAATTATTTTCATGTTCTTCCCTTCCCTCCCCACACAATTTTGGGTGGCTGTATGGTTCTAGGAAACCTCAATACGTTCTCTTAATGTTATTTGACCACACAAAGCCCCATTTTATATAAGGTTCTGGAGGCTGTTGGGCAGCGGAGACACTTACGGAGAACTTCACATGAGATCTTTGAAACTTAGTGGGAAATGGATCAATTGAGAATGGAGGCCATTAGGTTTGTAGACTGGTATCCTAAATACGTGCAGTGTGAGCAGTAGCAGAATAAACTTCACTGTAATGCTTGGATGCATGGGTCCTCGCCTGCTAGGGCTGCAACAAGAGAAAATGCTGTATCTCAGATTCTCCTTCTTTGCAGAGTACAGAACTGACAAGTTTGCCAAGGGTGTCCTTAAAAATAAGGGGGGGGGGGGGCGGTGGAAAGTGCACTGTCCTGAGCATAAATTTCAGTTACCATCTTTGGGTTTCTCAGTCTTGTTTCTACCCTCCAAAAATATGTTGAGTGCTTGTTGTACGAGTGGAATAAAGCTGCTGTAGCTCTGGCTTTGTCTCTCGGAGACTTAGAAGTTGGTAAGGTTTTACGTAGTTACTCTCATGGGGTCTTTTCTCTCTTTTTTTCTTTTTTCTGGAGGGGTCAGTTTTTCTCAGACAAATTACTGGAGTAGAATAACCACAGCAATGATAGACCCAGATTAATAAATCGTTCTGGAGTGGTGATGTGGGAGTGAGAGAGGAAGAGACTGCAATAATGAGCTTCAGGCAAACAGTCCTATTTAGTATTTGTTTACCTCCCCTGTCAATTTGAATTTACTTGTACTAATTCTGAAGAAACCAGTGTTACTATGCTGGATGACTTATTAACAGGCTAGTGATTTGATTGACTATAATAATTTTAAATCTCAACAAGCAGTATTGTCAAGAAGGAAGAACTGTATGTATTATAGTTGTTAAAATTAACTTTGTCTTTATTAAAATGAAATACTCAGATCTGCAGAGATACTATCCTCAAACCATAGATAGATACAAAAGAATTAAGGGTAGTTACTTTGTGCAGGCCTCTGGCTCTTTTCTTTTTACAAAATGTGATTTTCACTTTTCTTTAAGGGCAGAATTTAAAATCATTTTCTCCAGTCATTACAGAGGCTGAAGTGAATTTGTTTAAAAGGGCCTAAATCTCCCATCCTTATGGGTGTAGAAGCTGAATATTAACGTCTAGTTTTGAAACTTTTTTTTCCCCTTCACCTGACTAACTGAGCTCACGGAGGCGGCTAAAGAGATTTAATAGTATTCTGAAGTTTTACAGCTTCATACAGCTTTAAAACTTCAACAGTTTTAGCCCTTTGGCTATTGCAGAGCACACAGTTGCAACTGGGGGAGTTAGGGCCCTTTTCCAAGTTCTGTGTCACTGCACACATTTGAAAGTGAGGATTTAAGAGCTTAAATTTTGCAATTTTGCTAACTTTGAACATTGACAAGTCTCACAGGTGGATGAAATCACATTTCCCCCACACCTCAAATATTCCCCTTCAACCACACTTTTTCTTTCTTTTAAGAGGTCCATAGGTTTTTCCAAAAGGGGTCTGTAGTTTTTCCCATAGAGGAAATAACACAAGTGTATTTCCTTTAAATGCTCATGAAATGTTAATGAAAAATGTTGTTTGCAGATTCCACAGAACTGTGAAACTACGTATTTTTCCTTCTAATATGCACATTTTTTTGCAAACTACTGGCTTTTTTTTTAATTATTTTTTGCCCCGTAGCCATCATTTAACTGTTACATCGCCTCAAATAAAGTATTATGGCAGAGGATTCAAAAAGATATCTTGTTCCCTGCTTATGAACATGTTTAGGAAAGCCTTCCTAAAAGGTATAGGGATGCCAGCTTGGGAAGTTCAGAATCTGAGGTGCTAACGGGGCTGGGGCAATCAAACACTAGCAGGATGAGCGAGGGTATGAATTTGGTAAATCATTAGCAATTGCACAAAGACCCCGATATCCCTGTTGAGATCCAGCTAAAGAAAGAGTAGCTTACCCACTAAGGGATAAACATATTCCCAAGAGGGAACACAACTTGTCCCATAAATAAAACAAGCAATTAAAAACTGGGAAGGCTGAATTTCTTTGGGATGGTTTTCTGAAAACTTAGACAAGACTTAGTCAGACTCGGATTGTTTTTTTTTTCCCTTACCAAAGACAAAAGGTTTAGTTTTGAATTATTTCAATAAAACATTAAATGGCATTTCTCTGTCACTAGAGATAACCGTTTTCTTGAATGGACAAGGCTCACTAGACCAATACTTCCCAATCTTTTAAAATCAATGGAATATCTGATCTTTTTTAAAAAAGGCGCAAAGCATTAAAAAAATCTGCAGTGTTATTATAAAGGTTTTTATGAACAGTGTTATCAATATTGCATTTGCTCCCGTGCTAGTTTTGTTTCTTTGCGTTTGCTTTCTTGACTGCATGGGGATATGTGCATATATTTCTTCTCTGCAATCTGAGTATCTATTTTCTAGTATGTTACAGGTCTTCCCTCCTGGTTTCTCTCCCTCTGATTTGTGTGGTATACTTTGGGCATCACATAACTGAAAAAATGAAGTTTAAAATCAGATATCTGAAAGAGCAGTGTTACGTGTGAGAGAGTCAGTGTAACCTTTCTGCTCTCCTGTAAGGAGTCAAGGCCAACTGGGTCCAGTTTTGGGCAGCGTACCTCTAGAACGATGGGTGGGAAAGCATGACCTAAGGGGAGGGTTGAAAGAATTAGATTTGTTCGACCTACAGAAGAAAAAACTGGAGGCAGACCACTTTCCAAATATGCAAAATGTTCCTGCAAAGACGAAGAAGCAACCGTTTCCAAGGTCTGCTGAGGACAGGAGATGCTAGGAAAAAGCTTTCTAACTGTAAGGGCAGTTAAGCACTGAAACACATTGCTTAGGAAGCTGTGAAATAGCTCCAACGCTGGAGATGAGCACCTGTGAGAAAGGCTATAGTTGGTGCTGGTTCTGAACAGGGAAGAAGAAAACGAACCAGGCAGCCTCCTTAACAGGCTATCCAGACCTGGTTTTGTAGGTGCCTATAGCAGAGCGCCGTGTGAAGGATATTGTCCGGAGAAGTAGGTCTCCCAGATTCCCCTTAGCCAACGGGAGGAGAGTGCTTAATGAATAACCGTCTCAGAAGGAAGCATTGCAGGATATTTTAGCAAATTGAAATCTAAAACATTAGACAGCAGGATGCTCGGTTATTTAATTTCTGTTGAAAATATCTGAATTATACATTTCCGTGTGTCTAATTTTTGTTTAATTAACTTCTGTCCTGGAAAAAAAAAAATTGGGAATTTCTGATCGTCATTCTTTTTGGAGGTGTAAATGAAAATGTAGAAATGGCTGCATTTCTGATGGGGTGGAATTTTACATTTTTTTTTTTTTCAAAATGATTCTGGTTGTTGTGTGAGGATAGTGGTTTGGGTTTTTTTTTTTTTTTATTTCCTGTATTTGTTGAGTTTGCCTAGAGATATTTGCACATCAGTGCATACTTTTCCTGTTAATGGTTGGATATGTGAGATCTTACTCAACTGACAGTTTTCTAAGAAGTATAGTAATATGTTATGCATCTGGAAAACAAATGTAGAGTCCAACGTGATTCATTTAGCTTATGGAGAAAGATTTCTAATAAAGACAGGCATATTGAAGCCTTTAAAGATGCAAATAATCCAAGTGTAATTCTAACACAGTCTAGAAATAGAAGATGAGACTAGGGAACATTGCAAAGATGGAATAAAGATAAAAGGCTCAGAATAGACCAGCATGGTATTAGTGGACTTTTCACTGATGAGTTATGGCAAGATGGTGTTCACATGTGACATTTTTAAATGTGAATACAGTTTATTCTTCTGGGAAAAAATGCGATGCTTGACAAGAACTGTTAACAGATGGCTGTGTTCTTACTCCAGGTAAGAATAGATGACAAATCATGCCAAGCGGCAAGACAACTGTCATATGTGTGGTATAGACTTGGTGGGACTCTTCAGACTGCTAAGTGATTGTTTCAAATATAGTTTTTGTCTATCACAATGGGTAAAATAAATTTCTTCAGTGGATGAAAGCCTGCTCACCTTGTGGAAGGTTTCCAGTTTTGTGGAGCATTTCCAGTTTTGTAGGATACTTTATCCTCCCTTGTCATTCTGCTTTACGACCAAAGCAGAACAAGAAACTTCCCATCCATTGTGCAGTAAAAATGGTAACATTCATGTGTGCGAAAAGCTGGAACTTACTTATAAAGAACACCAAAGCAATTTAAAGAAGTTTGCTGTTATTCCTGGGCCTGAATGTAGCATTCTTGCTAACACCAAGAAGACCAGAACAAGACCAGTGCTGTGAAGCAGGAAACGGCAAAGCACTTACATTAACACTAGAAATAAGAGGGTAGCATGTCAATGTTGAAAAAATATGATTAAATATCTTTATTTCTGTAGACTCTAACTTTAGGAAGAATATTGTAATTAAAGTTGGCTGAACATAGGTTATTTCTGGGGAAAATCTCCTAAAATCTTCTAAGGCAGAGATCTGGAAGAATTTTCAGAAATCTTTGCTCAAGATGAGAGCTGCAGTCCAAGATGAGAGCTGCAGTCCAGCCAGAGAAGACAGGAGATAGAAACAAATTAGGATCTGGGAAACTGAATTCCATCGCTCATAAAGTTCCATAAAAGAGTTATAATATGTGTTGGCCAAAATACTCCAGTTTTCATATTTGTTTTTGATGAAAATTATAATTTTCCCTAAAGGATGGAAACTCTTCCTGAAAATATTCAGGAGCTCAGTTGGAACTAGTATCATTAATTAAAAAAAAAATCGTCCAACAGTGGCTGGAACCAATTATTATCTGTAAAAGAACTGAAAGGTTTAACTATTTTTGTACATTGATTTGAAACTAGTTAGCAACAGAATTCTTATTGGGCTGTCACTTGGTTTAATTTGATAGAAATGTTACCTATATAAGAGATTCTTACTTTAACTAGTATTATTCAGCCGATGGAATTTTGAGAATTCTGTAATTGTGCATAAAACTTGAAACAGAAGGGAAAACATTGAAAATAATTGATTTTAAAGACAGCCATTGGCAGCACTTCCCCGTAGCTGGCGTTTCTCTGCAATTGATTATTCACCAATGGGCTGAGATAAAGCTGCACTTGCAGTGTTTCTATTCAATGTAGTTTTCAAACACTTACAGTGTTTGGAAAGGCATACAGACTGGAATTAAAATATTTTAGGTAGTAGTCAGAAAATAGAAAAAAAATTCAGGCTAAGTAAAGATTAAACAGGCAGGTTTATTTTCTGGTACCGATTTACAGCTGATCCATGTTAAGCAGCGTGTTAGAGTTTAAGAGCTTAAAAGGGCTTGAGCCCTCCAAAATGCCCTAAAGGACACAAAACCTTGTTTTTTAAAACTTCCTTAATGACATGTTTGGGGTTTTTTTGATAATTTTTGTTTTGTTATGAGAAAAAGACTGGGAAATACAGAGAAATGAAGGAATTAAGAGCTTTGGCTCTAAATTAAACACTGAAATTTGCAAACAAAAATGACAAGCGCAAGCGAGCAGCTCCCATATGGCCTCGGTTGCTCCCTCCGTGTACCAGAGCAGTAATTACCTCCCACTGTAAGCAAATAAAAATCATTAGTAAAAACCTGCATATATCAGTTCTAACAACCGTGTGCCAGATGTGCTCAGCTGTACGTCTGAAACTGCCAATCCATTTTGGGAGACAAAAGGCAAATGAATTTTGTTATTAAGCAAATTCAGTCTTAAGCAGTCATGTCTGTCCCACTACACAATTAATTAACTCTGGGGCCTGCAATCGGATTGAATGGCACATGAGCGACGTGCTGCCTCCTTCACAGGCATGAGTGCCATTGAAATAGGGATTTCTCTTACAGGATTTTTGGGGGTTTAGTGATTCTTTGGTGTTTTGGGGTTCCTAAAATTTCTATGATAAAAATGGATTTTGATACTCTTCAGAAATAGTCATTTCCCATCCTTAACTAGATGTGATGCTTTATCTCTAAGAGTATTAGTCTTATATATATGGCACTCATTTTGCAAAGTGCAAAACTTGGCTGTTATTGGAGTATCTCTTTTTATTTCTAATACTTTTAGTCTCTAATGAAAAGTAGTTTTACCTATAGACTAAAAATGTGAAAGGTATGGAATTTTCATTAATTTCAGTTTCTCTATTAGGGCAAAGAATAAAAAGTGCACCTGTGATTAGAGGTGGTTTGACGCTGCATGGCATATTTGCAAACATTCATTTCAATAAAACCCATTTGCTCATGGAGATTATATTTGAGTTGGCTTTTATGCAGTTTCCTCTGATGTTTTTGTTTGCAGAAATGTTCTGAGAAAGAATACATGTGAACGATACTCAAAGTGGTATTTTATACAAGTGTGTGAGGCAAATTTGTCAAGAACACCCAGGCAAGTCTACATGCATGGGAATCTCCGTTTTGTGACTAACTTCATTAGGCTATCTGCAGCTTATAAATGTTGTCCTTACCCAGTCAGGGAGTGGGTAAAATCAGAGTTCACCGATTACATAGTGAAACAGTAACTTATGAACTGTAGTTCCTCAAAAAATACTGATATTACTTGATAAATGTGAATGAAGAGTTTAAAAAGTTGAAAAATAAGATCTTCTAAAAATCTAATCTCATTTTATAGGCTGTCCATGGCCTATAAAGAAGCTCTACTTCCTTGCATGGAATAAAGAGTTTACCCGTCTTTATTTGTGTCACATGCACTTCTTTTTTTTTCAAGTGCTTCCTACTGACTGTATCTGACATAGAATGAGTAAGGTTGGAAGGGACCTCTGGAGATCATCTAGTCCAACCTCCCTGCTCAGCAGGGCCACCTAAGGCATGTTAGACAGGGCTGCATCCAGGTGGGCCTTGAAGATCGCCAGAGAAGGAGACTCCACAACCTCTCTGGGCAACCTGGGCCAGGGCTCTGTCACTCACAGGGAAGAAATTCCCCCTCATGGTCAGGCAGAACTTCCTGTGCTTCAGTTTCTGCCCATTGCCTCTTGTCCTGTCACATGGGACAACTGGAAAGAGTTTGTCCCCGTCCCCTTGACACCCTCCCTTCAGGTACTTGTACACATTGATCAGATCCCCCCTCAGGCTTCTCTTCCCCAGGCTGAAGAGGCCCAGCTCTCGCAGCCGTTCCTCACAGGGCAGGTGCTCCAGCCCTCTGATCATCTTCGTAGCCCTACGCTGGACTCTCCCCAGTAGCTCCATGTCTCTCTTGTCCTGGGGAGCCCAGAACTGGACACAGTACTTGAGACGAGGCCTCCCCAGGGCTGAGTGGAGGGGCAGGATCACCTCCCTTGACCTGCCTAATGCACCCCAGGATACCATTGGCTTTGTTGGCCACAAGGGCACATTGCTGGCTCATTCCTTCAACTCTGAACAAATACCATTTCTCTCTTAGTATAAAATATAATGTTTTTTGTACTTAACAATTACAAAATTATTTTTAGTTCAAACATAGATGAAAAAAAAAATATGTTGGAAGTGCAGCCAAAATACCTCAGGAAAATTTCTTTTAATCTTCCTCAAGTGCTTTTTTTCCTCTTTAAGCTGAGCTCCCTGATTGAATTCATCTGCTGATCCAATCTCTCCTCTTGGTTAGGGGAAGCAGTTACACTGGGGGAATTTTTAATTAGGATGAGAAGTGTATGTGGGTAAGGCATGAACAGGTAGGGAAAATCTAAGGAAAAATATAGCGTCATTTCCATTTTCAAACATTTTGGAGTTTGAGTGTTTGGTTCTTGAAAGGAAAATTGAAATTATCCGGTGCAGTCAACAGTTTTCATTGATAAAAGTCAATTAGCAAAAATGAGTCATTGTTTTTTTTTATTGAGGAAAAAAAACTTAGATATATTTATCAATCCTAATTAAATAAATAAAGTAGAGGAGCTATAAGGGAAGTTAAATAGAGTAAATGGAAAGCCTTTATTACTTACAACATCGTGTTTATGGTTTATGAGTTTATGGTGTCTCCATAAATACATACTGATAGCAAGCAGATAACCGGGACCACTTTATAATGTGCGCACTTCAGCTTCTGTGCAAATTAGATCGGAAGCCGGGATCCAGCAGAAAGAAGTCAGATATTTGGTTGCTTTTTTCAAAAGTCACTTATCCTGGGAGTGATTCTGCTTCTACCATCCACACTGCCGGGATTCGTTAGCGCGACCAGTCGGAAGCCAAAGGGATCGAGAGAGCTCCTGCCAAGTCGGTGAGGACTCTTGGTAAGTCGGGGTCCCTGACTCCAGCTAGCTTGCTTTGCTGTGCGCTGTCGGAAAGAGAATACCGATCGGAAGGTTCATGGGGGGAAATATAACAAATGTTGAATGTTGCATCCTTCCTTCCCCTCCCTCTTCCACCAAACAGTAAGACTAGAAAACCATCTTGAACAACAGCATTAAAAAGCACAGTGCAAAAGGAAAAGATATTGCGCACTGCCTAATGTTTACGTTGGACTGCTCTGCTTTTAGAGTGTTCAGCCTCTGACTGTCATCTTTAGAACATTTCCTTTTATTTGCAGTAATCAAATTAACAGCTACCTAATGAAATATGGTTCCCACAGCTTAGTAATTGGGATCTAGACATAGGGAAAAGAAGCTATAGCAACAGGCAGCAAACACTGCTTAAAGTAACAAGGCAATGTTGACTCCTGTGCCGGAGACATGGAAAGCCAGAAGGAGTGTGCAGGCACGATGGGAGGGCAGCATGGTGGGGGGATAGCAGGTGCCAGTAGGCCATCATTAAACTCCAGCTTTCCCTCCTTTCCCATTCTTCCCTTGTGACTGAAAGGGCTAAATGCTTGATCCTTTATCCTTAGGTTGGTAAAATACACTCATTTTTATGTCTACATTTACATTAAAGCCTGACTTTGCTTTGGTAACTACTGGCTGATTTCTTACTGAAATCTTAATTTCTTTTTTTTTCTCATTTTACCATAGTTGTTGAGCCATGATTAACTGAGCTATGATCCACAAAGGAATTCAAGTATCTAAAACCTGTAGATTTCAGTGTGAGTTATGTACCTAATGAATAATAAACACTTAAAATTGTATATTTGTCATAGACTACACAATAAGCAGCAGCAGTCTGGAAGATTTGGTGTCATCAGCAGTTTGTGTTTACTGTAGGAGATACAGTTAGCCTGATTCAGTCTCCAGCAAAGTAAATTAATCTTAAATGGCAGGTTCCTTTAGTGACCTCCTTTTAGCTATTTTGCTGTCTGTCTTCCAGTAGGCGGAAGCTGCATTACTGTTTTGAAAACGGGCGATATGGATTGATTTCAATACTGTAGATTACTTAGGAACTACATGCATTTCCATCTGATAAGAACAAATGTGTTTGTGTATTAAGCAGGTTATGCTTAATAAAGGTGCAGTTTTATGAAAGTTTTGGGAAGCACCAAAATCAGCAATAATAATTTCTTGTTGGAACAGATAAATGTTTATGAAAGAAAACTATTAAAATAAAAAAAGTTTGGAAGTTTAACATATGCTAAACTTACAGATATGGATTAAAAATTCCATGTTGTAAAGCTTATTTGACCAGAAAGTTTATGTAACTCATGGAAGGCATACCACTAGAGCACACTCAGATGAATTTTGAAAAAAAAAAAAAGGTATAAAATCAGACTGTAAGGGAGACTCTAGGAAAAAAAAGGTGCACTTTGAGCCTCTTGGCTCTTGGGCCATAAACACTGGAAAGATAACATCGGCTGCCATCCCTATACGTACGATATATATGTATATCTGCTTGGCTTACTCAGTGGGTGTATTTATCAGTGCAGTAAGATTTTGACCCCAGGTTGTGTTTTTGATTGAAAATAGATGTCTGAATAATAAACCTGTAGTTTAGGCTTGAGTGTTATATCTTCACTCAACAGATAAAACCACAAACCAGGAGGAAGTAAAAGCTAGCACTGCCACAGCCAGTGACAAAGACTGAGGCTTTCACACTGTCCAGGCATGTTTGTTAGTGCGGTAAGAAATCCAGTTAATCTAGAGAAGAACTCACCTAGCACAGTTGTTAAGGAAATTGCATACATCTTTACTTAAATGTCTTGCATGAACTCTTCTATCTCATGCTAAAAACGGTGGGGAGGAGAAGTGTACTTTTATTAAAGCAGTTGAAGAGGCTGATAAAGCCACTCGGTATCCCTGTAGGATTCTGTTAAGATCTAGCCATATTCCGGTAAAATATCTTCCCTTCAGGTAGGCAGAAACTAATGCAAAAGAAAATTAGGGAAGTTTACTGCCTACCTGTTTTGTTGTACATTAAAGCCAGAGGCATTCAGACAAAGAAGAAAAAGGTTTAATTGCGATTTTACATTTACAAATCGAAGCAGCTAAACTTTAAATTATGTGATCACAGTGCCTTTTTTTTTCTTTTGCTTTGAATCCTGCTGACTGTGCAATAGGCTTCTTCCTGAACACAAAAGATTCACTTCTTTTTCAGGCACGATTTCTCTAAAATGGAGATCATAATAAATTCTGTATTATTTGTGTGGCTTAAGTTACGTTTGACATGACAAGTTATGTTTGTTGGTCTAGCAACAACGACAACGAACAACAAGTAGTTCGGATAAATGTAGTTCTAACCTTCCCCTCTTTCCATAAGCTTTCTGTTTCCATAAGGTTTATACCAGTTGGATAATTGTAGGGCAGATTTTGTTACCAAACGAGAGATGGTGTCAAGGAAGAAGGGGTGGTGATTTGCAGATCTCATCTCTTTGCCTTGCAGCATACTACAAATTGAGGCCTATTAGCCACACGAGTACACTTATCTCTGCTCTGAAAAATGGCTCTTCCTATTAGCTGCCACAGAGAAGCTGGCTGCAGGCCTCCTGTCAGACGATGATTTATCACGGCACGGGAGGTGCTGTGGAGGGTGCAGTAGCGTTTCAGGCAACGGACAGCAGTTTCACCCTGGTCAGAGGATCCGCTCTGTGAGGTTTCTTTCTTTTCATAGAGTAGATACATTATTCTCCAGATACTTTGCATATGCATATAGTTTCTACATAGTGGATTTGCCTGCTTAATAGAGATTTACCTAGAGGAAAGAGGATTGGAATATGTATAAATTCTTTGGGAGCAAAATTTAAGTCTCTTTTTGTACATTCACTTAGATATACATGCTACAGACTTGTAGCCTTGTCGTGCTGCTAAAATTTTGCTTTTTGCTTTCATGTGCTTCTTGAAGTATTGCTTATGGAAATAATTGTTATTTATTTATCTTATAGTAATGTATGAAAGGACCTGTGTCCTGTTGTGCTGAATGCAAGTGAATAATGACAAGACTTTGTCCAAAAAAACTGCTTCACAAAGTTCAGATGCGCTTTGGCTGAGAACCTGAGGACAGTGCCTGCTACTCGCCTTCAGGGTTATAAGTCAACCTATTCGAGATCAAGGCTGGAGAAAGATTTCAGCCAGTGGCTAAAGAGTGGTGAGCCCTTACCTGGCCCTTCAATATTTAAACTCAGCAGGCACAAATCATTTTTCAAAATCTTCCTGAGGCCAGGAGATTTTGTACCACCTCCGGGATGAGAATGTGTCTGTGTATCCAGCATAACCTGTCTGTATTGCTGTTTGAATAAGAACATAAGGAGCAGGAGGTAGAGGAACCATTCAAACTCACTTGGCTATCTGCTTTAAAACCCACGTGAACCTCACCCAGTATGGGGTTAGTGACACTGGAAAATGTGGTTATGAATGTTCAGGAGAACTTAAATGATGTTTTGGTGATTCACTAACTATTAGGCATGTACATTTCTTTTTGTAGAGGGTGCTTTATAAGTGTGGTTGAGTTTCTAATGTGACCTTCTGGGAAGGTTTAGGTAATGTGGTAGGGAAAAGTGAGAAAGTATGCATCTCTACTACCCATGTTGTATAATGACTGTTTTGTGGGATAAACCAAAGGAATTCAGTATGAGACTATGAATACATCTACCTCCCCATGCACAGAAACATAGTACAAAAACATGGCTTGCTAAAATGTGCTTCTGTGGTTCTGAACACTTGTCATTCAGATGGCTGTAACTGCAAATCTGGTTTGCAGATTGGACACATTGCAACACTATTAGTAGGAGTTCACCAATATCTAGCTAAAAAGGAACATATTTCTTTCATAAATGGGTTTTTAATATATTGGAAAGGGAATCTGAGTTTGCTCCTTACCTGAAAGTATCTTTTACTGCAGCAAAATTGTTTTATGGGGCTGTGACCTCTCTCTCAGGCTTACCTTTTTAGGACAGAAAATACTTTGAGTTTTCCTGCACATAAATCCCTAGAAAACCTTACACAGTAGAAAGCAATATGCTAAAAGCACGGTTAACTGCAGCTTCCTATCATTAAAGGCAGAGTCAGCACAAGGGCGATGTAGTCATTCCCTTTTGACATCTCATTACTTTGGCCCCCCTGCCACTTACTTAGTTTGTAATAGCTTGTCCCCTGTTCACCACTCCCACTGGGATGAGCCCTGCTCAGGAATAAATGTCTGTAGGAATACAGACAAAATCATTTTATGATCCTTCTGCATTTATCAGAATCTGAGGTTGGCAAAGGATTTCTGCCTATATCAGCTCTCTCTTGGCCTTTGCTGTAGTCCAGAATATCTGGTGTATTCTCTAGCTTTCCTCTTTTCCTCTTTTCATCTCAGTCATTTCAAAGCCCAGATTTTGGGTTCCAATAAAGAGATGTAGAGAAAACATTTGAATTGAAGTTGACGGATTCTGGTGGTAGTTAAACATGACGATACTTACCATTTTCTTTCTGCCACCTACTTTGCAAGTGTCTATGGCAAGGTGGATTTTGTTCTCTGTTCGACCAGCATTAATCCAAAAGTGCTACTTCGGTGTTCATATTAGTTTGTATGGGAATAGAAAACTGGTCCTGAAATAGTCCTTTCTCACAACACTTACTTGTCAGGAGAGAAGCAAGCTTCCTCATGTGGTGAGTGTTCGTACGGAGGAGGTTCTGCGTTTTGAAGGAACCTCTGTGACTCTGACCTCTCTGTGACAGCTGAAGTTCCTAGTGAGGCAGCTACTTCACTGAGGCTAACGCTGGTGCACTGAAAGGAAATTTGTCTGTTCCATATTTTGCCAGTAAGCATGTAATGATAAGTACAGATGAGGTACGTCCCTTTCAGAATTTAAACTACATTTTAAATTAAAGCACTGTCATCATCTGTACAGTTCTGTAGAAAACAGTGATGTCACTGATAAAAGCAAAACAAAGGGAGAAATATAAAATGGTAACAGGATTTAACCAAGTAGCTTCCCTTATGGTTGATGATGCTTTGCAGGCTCTGCTGCAGAGGAAGCTGTGATCAGCTCCGCTTCTGAAACCTCTCACCCATTAAGAGCTTTTCACTGATAAGGCATTTCAGTAGGTTCTCACTTCTTAGAATCCCGGGTGGGTCCTGGAGTTACTTTTATAAGCTGTGGACATTTTACAGCATTAGTTGCTTACGTTGCAACCTTTTAATGTTTGAGAAAAATGATCCAAAAGGTATATTCAGTTAGGTTGTTGCAGCCTTTTAATAGTTGAAAAAAGGTCTTGGAAATGTCTTGGGGGAAACACAGATGATACTTTCATTTTTGAGCAGTGTGCATAGCTATGCTAATCTTTATAAGAGAAGAAGAATTAAAACTCTCACGATGATATAATATTGGTGATTTGGGAGATACAGCATGCACCATACCTTTTCTTCAGGAATAGAGAAGCATTTAAGATTGATTCACTTACATTTGGAGAGCTTGGGGTAACATTGGCAGAAGGTGCTGATTTGTAACTGTTGAGGTGGAAGAACTGAATGCCAGACAAGTTGTACTTCTGCATCAGTGCTGTAATGTTTTTTGTGTGTTATGAAAGGACTGCAGAAATCTCCTGGACAGAAAAATCGTTCATAATTTAGTATGTTCTAGTTCTGTGCAACTCGAGAATTTTGCCATTTTTGTTCACTTTAAAAACATCTAATAGCTGTAGATTTATTTTTTTTCATTAATGTACTCAACTCATACATCTGTTCACAACACAACAGATAAAAAAGAGAGAAATTCCTTATATATACATCGATCAGCAGATAACTGGGATTCTGGTTAGTACTTTCTGCGTTTTAATCTTTTGTCCTTCAAAATGCAAAAGTATTTTGGATTTGTTTTCTTTATTTAAACCAACTTAGCTTTCAAATGCTTATACTGGTACTGACCTAGTGAAACCTCTGTGGCAGTTTACTGTCTCCATGGGTGGCATATTCAAGGATAAGGATGTGCAGACTTAAAGAAACTTTTTTTGACTTAACAGGATAGATGCAAAAAGAAAACTTCACAATTACAGATTTTGTTGCTAAAGACCCCCTAAGGAATACCTTGAAAGCAAAACTGCTTGTCTTCTGCAAGTCTGTCTATCTTAAACTCTGCATTTTACTACACTTTGATGTACCATAACCATATTTTTTTGCTCTCTTCTGTTGTTTGTTCTCACATATCTTCTCATTGCTCCATCTTATTATTTTACCGTAATCGTCCAGAAAGTAAGCTTTTGAGTTTTCTCTTGAATGACAAGGGCTGCAATCTTATGCAATAAATGCTCACCAGTACCCAGATGCCTTGGCTGTAGGCAATGGCCTTAGAACAGATGCCTGTAAGAAGGGAAAGCATTAATGGGAAAAAGCAGCCAAAATATGATGCTAGCATGCAGCAAAGCAGCAAAAATCTAATAGGCATTAGGATTTCTGAGATCCTTCTACTGTGTATGGGAAAAAGAATATATATAGAAAGAGGCAGTTTGCATAGTATTTTTTACAGCTCTTGCTCTTACTAGAGTACCTGCCAAGATACCTTCTCTACAATTTTCAATTTTTTTCCTCTCTGAATGTTTTTTTTCCTAGAGTCTGGAACTATGTCTACTCTTAAAAATACAGGTTTACGTGAATTTATATTCTACTATGCTTTGGAAAAAGATATTTAAAATTATTTTAGGCAAGAAACAAAATTTCAAACTGTGGCCTCAACTTTCAATCATCAGAAAGCCTACCCAAATTGTTTAAAATTAAGATGATTTAGTTTGAGCAATTTGAGTAATTAAATGGATATTGCTTTGAATAATACAAAGGTATGACTAGTCTAACATCTTGCCATCACCAGGATTACTGTCAGTTTGGATTTGATAGACTTAAAAACTAAAAGTCATGTGATACCATTTAGTGGTTTTAATGTAATCTGAACTGTAACTACAAACTTGCAAAACCTCTGTGGCTAAAGAGGTAGATGTATTTAGGTACTCATGATCATATGAGAAGAATCTGTCATCTGTTAAAATGTGTACTGTGCACAAATGCAGAGGAGGAGGAAAAGGTAAAGTCTCTGTCTCTAAGGATTCTCTGACCAGATGACTAAAAAAAGCATTCCTGGCAGCTGATAAACAGCCAAATGTTCTTGAAAGGAGTCATTGATTCTCTCTTTGGCACATATGTACATACACATACAATCCCCCCCCCACCATTTGGATGGATGAAGACCAGCTTATAGAGAATTTTCATCAAATCAGACAGTGTAACACACCATAGTTTCCATCTTTTTTTGAAATCTACTAAGAAACTGATTTTTCCTTCCCCTTTTTATGACTGTATTATATAATTTTGTTTTTAGAGTGAATTTATTTCATGTCTGCATTTATGAAGGATATTTTGCATACAGCCAAATGTTATATTTAGGGAGCTAATTTAGTAATTTGATCAAGCGAGATGGCCAAAACATGTTTCTCACATACTGCAAATTGGGGATCATTATGGAGTATCATTAAGGAGATCATTATCCCTAAAACCATCTGGATAATGTTTGGCAGCAGTAAAAATGGAAGACAAGTTCATGGGATGTTCAAGAAGAGATACAAACTGTTGTGAGTCACAGTTTTAAAGTAGCTTTTTCAGTACAGAACCAGTGCCATATTGTACAATTCTGTTTATCACGTGGGAAACTTCAGGGGACTCAGCAGAAGAAACAGAATATTGCGAAGTTTAACAGCATGAATTATAAACAAAGATGCTATAGTGTGTCATAGCACAGCAGTAGACAATAAGGGAGCAACATGTAAGCTATTGCGCAGGGTATCATAGTACAGAAGCCAGTACTCTTTTTGACTGGAGCTAATTTGAACCAGAGAGTATTGATTCTTGTTTATATCAATGATCTTTTTCTTCCTGTCCCCAAAGACCCATGCTTGAGATTGCCTATAGTATTATTTATAGTGAATCTAAGATGGATGAATACTTTGCCAACAGCAGTGGACCCACAGGAGTTGTTTCACTTTTCTGGATTGCTTTGCACCTCGTCCTTCTTTTGTCCCTAGTAGCATAAGAGGGAAGTGTGGTTAGCTTGCAACCACAAGGGTAGCCCCCTAATGCAGGGTGCCCAGCTACTTAGTTACAGCAACTTAACACTTCTGCTGGAGCACTGCAAATGGAAGCATCGGGAAACAAAATTTGGCCCGAAGTATGATCTGTAGATGGAGATAACTGGGAAAAAAACAATGCAATAGTCTGCTTCCTACTTATTTCTTATATCAGAAGATACCCCTAACAGCATCACATGCAAGACAACAGCTGGAGACAGGTGTAGCTGTGCCACGTATCCCTGCTAAAAGATGAGACCAAGATGAGCTGATCTGTCAGCAGAAACTGCCCATAGACTGTCTGGCCATAGGCAGGGCAGGCAGTTAGACTGAGGGGGTGAGTATTCATTGCCTTCTGTTGGCTCTCTTGAAAACTCAGTGGTACTGATTTTATTCCAGGTTCCTGCATAAGGCAGGGGCCAGCTAAAGATGGTGTGTCAGAGGCAAGTCAGAATCTTTATGGAGCTGGTACCAGAGGATAATTGCTGAAGTCTTGATTACAGGCTTATCTCCCTGTATTACAGATTTATTGCAGTACAAGGACTGTCTCCAGACATAAGCTGATGCACAAAACTCCAGTGATGCAAAGAATTGCTGCATGAGCAGCTGGCAAGCCACCAGCAGCTGGTACTAGGAAGGACTGAGGGTTTACTGACAGCTCAAGATTGGATCCTAGGCATGTGGCATGAGGCAACTGTGTTCCAAGTGAACATAACTATTCTCACAACAAATGAGTGGCTGAGGGTGATCCTGAAATGCTTTTATACTTTAAACACAGTTGTCCAGATGGAGCCCTGTGGTGGGTGCTTGACCAGAGTGGGATTGGGACATCTGATAAATATATATGCCAGGCTCCCATACTGTAACAATTTTTAAAGAGATCATGCTTTTGCTTTGAGGTGGGAAATTGGTGGATGAAGAGACCCAAACCCACAAAGTCCAGGGCAGTATCTGCGGTGGTGGTATGTATGGTATGTTACAAGACTGTCCTTACACATATTTTGATAATGAGGATTCTCTCAAAACAACGATGTAACCTGTACTCGTTGACAATATTGGTTCTTCTCAATGGACAGAGAGTTTTGATGTCAAAGTCTCAGCATGGACAAAACCAGCTCAACACAGGGAAATGATTCAAAAGATTCATACAGACCATATATATCTGTGATAACATTAAACTGTATCCAGTGGTGGCTACTGACGCTCAAACAATTCTGTACTTCCTTAACCATGGAAATAAAACATCATCTTAGGATACAGTGGGGGAATACATAAACTGCTGCTGGATTATTTGCATTATTTATTTTAAGCCTGAATACAGTTCTGAGTTCTGAATGCTGTTTGGAGAACAGTTAATTCCTGTGACGATGCAGGAATTGTGTCTTTGACTTTGGGGGGCTTTTTTGGGGACTTTGACTTAGAACAAGAATCAATGTCTTAAAGTTGATCTTTGAGACGGAAGGAGGGATACGAGTCCCAATTGGCCAAACTGTTTCACACAGAAAGGATCAGTTTGTTCTGAAAGGCTTCCAAATCAGAGAAACCACCATGCAACTACTAGTGCCTCTTCTTGGCACTGTCTCCAATATTAACTCCTAAGTTGTCCTGTCAGAGCTCTGCAAAACAGAGAGGGGCCAGGAGCTTACTAGTACTGTTCCAGGAGGAACTGGATTGTTGCTGCAGAACAGGATGCCCAAGAAAGCTGCTTCTGACCTTGAACAAGTAGTAGTTTCCTATCAAATGGATCATCTCCCAGAAATACTGCAAGCGATGGTTGTCTGAGCTGGGTGTGATGCTTTTAGACCTGGCTTACTAGATGAGGATCAATGAAGCTTTTTAGGGTAATCTCCTACTTCTGCTTCTCCTACTTCTGTTACTCCTGGTGAAACATCCAGTGACAGAAATATCCTGTTTCTCTCATTCTGGTATAAGGAAAAGGAAAGGGCTCATTAGGACAGCCGGTGGAAGAAGCCAGAGGACAAGAACAAGGCCAAGTTCAACAAATAAAGGTCTGTATGTTTAAGCCTATCAGTTCTGCTCTGGAGATGAGCTGCTGCTCAAGTGATGAGGCAGTAGTTTGCTTTAGTATGAGAACTCACAATTTCATTCTCATTTTTAATCTCTTTTCTTTCTGCCTTGCTTTCAAGAGTTAGTGTCTTGGGGTCGGCTTTTGTGCCTGTGAAAATTGCTAAGCCTTGATTTATCCAGTGAAGCCTTGGGGGATTGCTGGAAAGTAGAGTCCATAGACAGTGACCTTCAAAGAATGTGCTTTGTTTGAAAAGAGCATTGCATCAAGGGAAGAGGTTTCTGGAGTCTGCAATGACTTTACTTCATTACTATCAATATCAGTTTGTAATTTATGTGCCAAATTTTCACAAATAGCTTAATAGAAAATTCCTTTGATCAGCATGGTCGAATGTACTGTTCTGCTTGTCATTTACAGAAAAGTGGAAGGGCAATAGATATCTCACACATTTACTTTCAAGTGCTCAGTAGTTCACAATGCAGGAAAAATATTTAGTTTTTACTTTGGTGCAAAGCATCTGACAAAGATCTGCTTCAGCTGAAGTTTCTATTCCAGATGGTCTTGTAATGGAAGGCATTGGTTTCATCCTTGATTTTTAAATTCTAAATCATAATAATAATTTGATCATGTTTCAGGATCTTAGTTATCCCTTACAAATTACAAGATTCAACTGTCAGCCTCTTATGAGTCTTAATCCCTTCTTTATATCCTCAGAGATTTAATTTCACATGTAGTTTAATAATCTGCTGAGACTGCCTTACAGTGGTATAATAATTTTATAAAGTCTGAATGTATTAATCACTTCAGAATGAGTCATTAGCAAAAGTAAGGCTACTTTCTGATTACCTTCCCTTTAACAGCATTCACTTCTTTGGGATAAAGTGAATTTATTCCAGCAGTCTCCTAAATTTCCAGACAGCTTCCCTTCTGTCCCTTCTGTTGAAACCTACATGTTACTGTTGCACGCCTTGATTCATTTTAAAATCTGTTTATTCTGGACACCATGTTTATTTCTTAAGTACTTTGGATTGAAGAGCTTGACAGAATCAGCTTTATTAAGATCTTCTATGCAAGGAAATAAAAACTGCCGTTTACTGCCATGTATGTATTTTACTGCTGTTAATGATTTAGTTGACAAATTAGATCCAATTCCATGACCTTACTGTTTCAACCACATACCAGTCAGTGAACTAATTCTGTTATCCAGAAGAGTTTATATCCTCTTAACTTCAGTTATTCATAAGGTTTTGAGAAACATACAGTTTCACACCCTCACTTTCTAAAACAATGTGAGGAAGATGTCAGAGGCTAATAAGAAAATTAGCTGTTGGTATCTACCCTGCTTTGAATCTACTTGTTATCTGTAAGTGCTACAGGTTTATCAGGTGATCCATGACTGTGAGATCAGGAAGGACAGCCTAAAATTATAGTTAGGAACAAGCTTCCATTTCAAGAACTCTAAAAGACAATTCTGAGATGACAAGGCTTGAGAGTATTGAAGGACAGATGATTTCACAGAAGAAAATTCGGGACAACGTCATGAGAATACCTTATTGATTTGAAGACTTTGCAGCAGTGATTTACATTCCACTGGTAAGGCTTCAATGAATAGTGTCGCTAGACAGGTCATATCATTGCTGTGATGGGTTAATGGAGCTCAACTACGTACTGGCAAATGCATTTCCATCCAAGGAAGGAAGAGATATGTTTTTCATAAAGATGCAGTTAAAGCAACATTAAATGGCATCAAGACCACTCTTGCTCAAAAGCAGCATTTCAGCAAGGTGACAAAGGACTTGCATAGGAAGCAGCTTAGAGTAGATTACATAGTATGTAGTCAGTCTACCGTATGGCTTCCCAACAGATTATGGATGACAAGGTTAGTTTGCTCCATTTATCCAAGTAAGACTCAATAGTCTAAAGCCTTAATGAAATTTACTTAAAATTTCTCTAAAGCTAGGACAATTATATCACATACATTAGAAATTTGGTGAGGCTGGGAATATACTGAGAACTTCTTTCTTTGTTTTAGCTCCCAGTCTAGAGAGATGCAGCAAAGAAAAAGTGAATTCATTTACCATGAACATGGTGTTTGGGCACTACATGAAGTCAGTTTATAAATAATGTATTTCTAAACAAAGTGAAGCAAGTCACTTTTTTTCTGTACATCCATGTAGTGTTTTGCATTCTTACCATACATGGCATTGAAATTAGCAAAAAAGTCTTGAAAAACATTTTTAAAAAAAGTTCTAAAGTTTGGATTGTCTTGGCTAGTTTTTGTCTTCTTTACTGTGGGTCACATGACAGGAATAACTGAAACCCTTTGTAATAGCCTTTTCCAGAGTCCATTCCTGAATGGGACATGTATGTAAGACTAATTTTATCTTAGCTTCTCTCCTTATACCTTTTTCCCTTTCACGAGTTCCTTCTGGGAAATTACTTGCTAACACTAATGTAAAAGGATGAACTTTTAGGCACTCAAATGAAAAAACATTGCAGAGGATACTGGAATTCACTTGTGTTTATGGATTACAATGCAGCCTGCTTATTTATCAGCTATTCTCATTTAACTACCAGGGTATAAAGTCATCCAGAATTTTCTATCACTTGGATGCAATACATTAATACAGTGCTAATACAATGTTATTAGGATACATCTTTGAGGGAGCTTTTGAGATGACATTGAAATACATGACTGATTAGGTATATTTGGTTTACAAAGAGAGACAAACATTCTATAGTTATATAGAACACTGATGCTGACAAAATTACTCAAATTTTGGGATACTTTGAGAAGGTTTTACCTCTTCTAGGAGTAAACATTGAAATTAGCCAAGCAATAAGGGGTCATTGTTGTAAGTAAATTAATGCAGGTATGTAAGAGTGTTTTTAAAATGGCTGTATGTAGGAAGACTTTGTAGGAAGAAGAGTTTTATATGAGAAAAAAAGTGTCATTACCACCCAATTTTTGTGTACAAGGGGCAGAGTTTAGGTTGTGCATTCCACCTTAGTTGTGCTGTTTCTTGATTTTGACAGCCTCAGTGTACATCTTTAGTTTGTAAGAATGAACCTTTTCCTCTGTCAGAGGATATCAGGGAAAAGGTACAGGGTCATGCTGCACATTGCTTATGCTGGAGGGCATCCAGATAGCAAACTGCTGTGCACTCCTATCACAGTGTAATTGCAATTTAATTGTTTCTGTACAAGCAATTTAACTTTTAGTCAGAGTGTTACTTTCTGGCCTACTAAGTAGCTCAACAAAATCTGTTTTACAACACTGTAGTGGCCTTAGAACTAAGGCAAAATGATTTCTAGTCCACACAGGGGGCTCATTTTTCTTCTTTCTCTAGTCCATGTTGCTATAACCAGGCCACTTTGCTCCAAAGCAGAAGTAAAGACTGTCTGTGCCAGTGAGCATAAAAACTATCTATCTCCTCTGCAAAGAACTCCTGCGTTAGTAGCTGCTTGGAGAGATGGTGTTTTTCACAAATAAGTATTTACTTTTAATATGGCCTAATGCTTCTGTGAATAATGCCTGCTTTATGGAGTCTCAACTATGAATTTAACAGTAAAACTGGGTGCGCTGGGGAAATGTGCTGCTTGAGTAAGTTCGCTCTTATTTTTGTTTTGAAAAGAGCTCAGAATTGGGGGGGATTAGGTGACGCAATGGATTAGCACGTTTTTCTTTCTCCTTCTTCAAAAATAAGCCTTAGGTTCACCTCACACACATAAATATTCTTATTTAGACTGAGCTCATATGCTCGTAAATGTTTATGAGTGTGACACATTAACACAAATAACCCTAATTTTGCAAAGCTTTCCCTTAAATTTGCGAGGGAGGTGAGGGGAGCAAATCAACCACAGTTCACAGGCGGACACGAACAAAAATAAAGGCTATGAGATTGACAGAAATCATCCTTCTGCCGCAGCACAAGGAAGATAAATCAGTGTGATCCCTATATAGAACAACCTGGATAGTGCTCGCCTGGAGCAAAAAAAGAAAAGGCTGTGAGACTCTTCACACCTTGCAGGGTTTCTGGCTCCGGTACCCAGAGAGTGCCGAATCTCTGAAGTTCACCAGTGATCTCATGCCACGTTTCACCCCTTCTGCAACAGGACTGCAGGGCTCCGGGCAGTGCTTTGAGGAGGTACCTGAGGTAGAACTGAACAACCAACCATAGCAGGGTCAAATTCTCAGTTTCTATTTTCACTTAAACAAACTGTAAACACTTTACACAGAGGCAATTTAGGAAGCTATCAGATACCAGCTGCAAGCAGGGATGGTGGCCTCTACACGCTCCCATGTGCCATCCCCCTGCTGACTTGGCTCTCTGGACACATCCCCTCCGGCTGTCCCTACGTTGGGTGCGCCCACCGCTGAAAACCTGCCTGCCCTCTGCCATTGCTAAGGGCCGACGGAGTCGGGATTTAGATTTAGAGTTTTTCCTTTTACTCCTAGAAGGTTACTAGCTGACTGCAGAACAGAGCACGGGGAGGCTGATATTTCTCACAATTTGTGTCTTTTTGTGAGAACACGTGAGTGTCAGGAGAAGGAGCTGAGCCTGGTCGCAGTGCTATTGCAAGCACTAACCAGCCGGAGTTACAGCCTGCCTCCCTCCCAGTACGTAGGAGGGAGGGCGGTGGGAGTGCTAAAGGACGGATGCACGGGGAACAAGGCTCTACCGTAAATGGTCCTTCCTGTATACTGCAAATGGTGCCTTAAAGAATTTAGCTCAGCTTGGTGAGGGGAGCAGCTTTCCAGCTTCCCGTCAACGTTGATTTGTACAAGGGCCGAGCAGATGGGATTTGGACAGTTGCAAAGGAGCTGACAGCTCCTCCGCTCCTCTAATTCCAAATCAAGTTTATGATTTTTGCTGAGTGTTTGACTTGAGACAAATTCATGGCTATAATTTTATTTTGGATGCCCTCATTTGCATTTATTTTATTTGGAAGCTATAGCAGCTCTGTGAGCTAAGCTTGCCAGTGCAGTGCCAAGGTAAGGCACTGTAAAGGTTCCGCAGGTTTATCCTTCAAATCTCACAGAAATAATAGTACAAAGTGTGTGCATAAGGTATGTGGAGAAGCATGATTTTGTGTTAATGTACTGTCATGTTTTTCAGTTAGGCAGGTATTAGCTTAATATCTGGTGACAATGGCAACTGGTGTAAATTAACTAAAAAGGTATGGTAAATAAGTGATATGATAAAATGAATTTGCTCCTTAAAGATACCAAACTTTTGATTTATGCCAAAGTCTTATTGAATTTTCAGCAGAGGATTGAGTGTGTATTATTTAAAATTATTAAGTTTTCTTGGAAAAATGATGAAGATCACTCTGCTGTACTTGCAGTAAATTACATCATATTAGTAGGTTAGAAATTAATCTTTCCTCCCTCCCCCCCCCCCCCCCCCCCGCAAGGTAAAGTTGATATTTGTTGTTGAAAAAACAGTAACGGATAGATGTTGACAACTTTTTCCAAAATCAGCTAAGAAAAGACCAGGATACCAAAGGGGGGGGGGGGGGGGGGGGAAGGTCTCCCTATCGAAGTCCTTGCGAATATCTGCTATGAATTTGTTGTCATCTAGATTCTCGTATCTGTAAGCCTTGCAGCCAGGGACTCCTGTTCGGCTCCCATGTGCCTGCACTTTGAAGGGGTTCATGTCGTGACAAGGATCCTGCCACGGAGCAGCAAGGGCCGGCTGCTCCCTATGGGGGGTGAGCCAGGAGCCGAGGGCGACCGCAGTGCAGGCAGCACCCTCACTCGTGGGGCGCAGGGCCATGCGGTGCGAATGTCACGGTCACAGCCAGGTGCTGGTAACAGGGTCCATCAACAGCCCCAGACAGGGCAAGCAACGCAAAAGCTTTGAACTCTAGTTATTATATTCAGCAGAGTTAAAGTTGTTGCTTTTTTACTGTTAAAATGTCTTCCTCAAGAAATATCCATATTTAGTTTAAAGGAACACCTGGAAGGTGAGTGTTTTCCTCATGCTTTTGGTAATTAAATACATTGTGGAGATTAAAATTGTACAGTCACATAATACAGAGCAGGCTATTCACATATCATAGTTTCATTTGCTCAGTTAGGTCTTGACAGCCAAATTTATTCATGTTAAAAGGGGTATAATTTTCAAGATACTTAGCATTATGAGCTCTTATGCATGAATTTTCCATGTATTGACTGGGATGGTATTAGGATCCTTGTGTTGAAAAAGTTTGTCTGTCTGAATATTTGGAACCTCTTGTGACTGTATATTGTTGCCTATGTCTACTGGGTAGTAGGACTTGAAGGAATTTGCTCTTTCCATTTGTTCTACCAGTGTATTTTTTAATTGCTTGACTTAACTTCATTTGATTATTCTTTAGAGAGAAAGATTTCTTGCTGACAGCTATTCCAGTATGGTCAAAGGGATCCAAGCCCTTCCTCATAATCTTGTTCAAGACAGTTTCATTTGCTTATGAAGTTAATATGTAGATAATTCACAGTGATGCATTAAATATTTTGATATTATTTGTTACCTTTATTGTATTCCTTCATTGTGTACATTAGCCTACACATTTCTACATCACCAAAGAAAAGGGCGGTAATGAACTGTGTACGGTAGACGAAACCTAATTAACTGTAGACTTGCGGGTACACTGATGATCAGTTGTCAGCCATTTACTGTCTGCATACTCAAAGAGGTGAATGAATCTCTCAAGTTCAGCACTGAGAAAAACTCAGAAGCAATTGTAACTGTTTAATGTCTACTGACTCTGTAAGTTATACGGATTCTCCGTAGCTGATTTTCCCCTGAAGAGACGAATGGGTAAATGATCTATTTCACACCTTGTTTCTTTTCTCTTTCTTCCGGTGAGCAAATTGGAGGCTAGAGAAGTTTAAAGGGCAGTTGCTTTGGGTACAGAAGAAGTAGGTAGAGTGGCACACTGTCAAGGGCAGTAAAGCAGTCACAGGTTTGTATATCATTGTCATAGCATTAGAGCCACGGGACAGCTAACTGCTGTTTCTGCTCCCAAAGAAAATGCCAAAGGATGGGAAAAACAGACAACTAGAACCAGTTTAGGTAAAAAGATAAGGAGTGACCATTGTGGCACACTTATGTATAGTAATGATGTATTTTCATTAGTTAGGTTGAACAGTAAGTGGCCTTTGAAGTGTAATTTCAGTGGAAGACAGTTCTGTTACAACGGTTTCAAAACGAGGGAAGTACTATATTTGCAAAGTGGCATCCACCAAAGTCTTACAGTTAAATTCAACACAGATAATTATAGTAAGGAAATAAAGCCAAGGTTTAGAATCCAGTGTTAGAATCCACCTTACTCCGTAACTGTTGATTTTGTAGTTTCCAGTCTAGGTCACAGAAGCTGCATGGAGTTGACTGCTGGTGACAGACCTATGAGGCCTCGATATGTGAACCTGTGTTGGCTTGCCTGTAATCCAGTACATGATTACACAAAACAAGTTTATTACCCTGTGTAGCACCAAATAGGCACAAATCAGAACAGGACAGAAGTGGGCCATAATCTAAAAAAAAAAAACAACCCACACAGAAATCTCTTTTCTTTACGTAGTGTCATAAAGAAAGGTGAACAGATGACCAAAGGGCCTACATACATGTCTGGGTTAACACTGAAGGAAAAGCTCTCTAGGGAGAGAGAGAGAGAGTATCTCCATGTTGTTTTCAGGGAGAGTGAACCAAATGTGTTGTCAGTTTGCAAGCTTGCTCAGTGGTCTGTGGCTTGCTCAGGCCATCCGCTGTGGCTGAGTTGTGTAGTCACCCAGCGGCTGCAGGGCTGGTACTTCTGAATGGTTCTGGTTTGCAACCAATATTCTTATCCCCCAAGGAGACTAAGATGGCACAAAAGTAAGTTTTCTAGCAGTGTGTCCCAGCATGTCTTAATCATTAGTCAGAGGGGAAAATGAACTGTCCCCTGCTGAATAAGTGTGATAATTGCACATTATTAAACTTCTGAGCATATGTAGCTCTTTTCCAAAGAAATATTTTCTTGACCAGCATTAACTGGTCAGAGCCTAGATGTCACAATCATGAAGGTACTGGTGAGCAGGCACAGAGGCCTGGCAAATCCAGACTGTCACAAACAAGTTTTCTGGTCAGGGTGTTTTTACGTAGAAAGCCCAGGCTCATCTAAAGAAACCTGCAGAACTGGCATTGATTGCAAGGGAGACAGCTGAACACTGGGAAAGAGGCGGTTTATCAGATGGTGATGTCTGAAGTTATTAACGGTTTTTAAGTTAAAACTGAGACTTTGAATGCCATTAGAAAGCGATCAGCACCGCGAAGCGTAGAGCGGCGGTGGTGCGTGCTTTCGGCACGGCACGCTGCTACGCAGGGGGAGCCTCGCTGTCCTGGCTTCGGGTTCTGAATGGTCGCAGTGTGCGTAACCTTACGGCACGCAGAGTGCATTACAGTAATCTAACTAGGAAGTGCCAGAGGACATTTAAAATCTTTTCCTGTCCTCCTTTAAACAAGAAAGAGTGCTATATTTGTCTATGTACATAGGCTATAGATTTTAAAATAGCTGAGTTCCTTCCTGGCCAAAAGCAAAAAAAGCCTTACAACAGATTTATTGGTTAACCAGCAGATTTTTCTTCTCTTTGTCATTCTCTTCCTAGCTATATGTCTGTTTTCTATACAGAATGGTATAGCAAGTGCTTTTGGTGTACATATAAATAGATTAGCTTTTGCATAAAGGCCTGAATGCATGAAATTCTTTGCTAGACAGTTATTCAAGCAACTACGGTCATATAAATGTTCAATAAAAAATGAACAGAAAAGGACAGAAATATGCTAAAATCAAGAGTCAGATTTAGCTAGCATGTCCATGAATAATTTTTTCCTCTATATCCTCTTTTTCAGAAGCTCTGGGCTGAGCTTTTATTCTTCTGCTGGCTTGACCAGATGGTCATAAAATGTCCTTACAATATTTGAAGGCTGCCAATTACATCTGCAGGGAGAAGTTTGAATCCTTGTTTTTTAACTTCAGTATGAGATGGCTGCTCAGCTGAAATAGCAGTCATCTTTTGGATGACTAGAGTAAAGCAGATCTTTCTGTGTGGGGCAGTACAGGAAGATGACTCAGAAGGAAAAAAGGAAGCTGGAAATTCTAGAGAATGCTGCTTTTTTCATACTTTGAGCTCAAGCATTCTGTTCTTGTTTGGATTTAATGTTTGTCTGTCAGATACTTCTGACATTACTGTGACGTATTTTACCTTACAACTTCATTAATAAAAGAAAAAGCAAACTGAGGAAGGAAAAGGTCAAGTTATTTCTCACATTCAAAGCATAGACTGTCTCTGAAAGATACAGCCTATAACCCATAACTACAATCTGCCATCTCTGAGCTTTTGTACACAAGACCATTTTTTCCCAGTGACTCACAAAATTACCGGGAGGGCTGTAGTCAAGAAAAGAAGTGATGCTAACTTGAACTAAGCTTTCTGAGCCAAAAATTGCAATCTAATAAATACATGTGCTGAGCCACATTGATATTCCTTGACGCAGCATAATGCTTGCAAGAATCACCTAATGAAGGGGGTATACTAGTCTGCTTATTACTGATGGCTTGGGTGTGTTTGTATGTGCAGGTGTTGCACAGATTAATTGTTGCTTTTAAAGTATTTGCATTATTCTTGTTATATTACTACCTGTTAGATATTTAATGTTTTACAGACACATAATTGAATTTCCTCTCTTGTGTACTTGTTCAACTTTCAATGTCACTGAGAAGAATTCTCTATCAAATTGCTTTAGTTATATTGAATGCAGTTATAGTTGTGTGACACATTTAAATTATTATCAGCTTTCAGAGTCATATCTCTGTTTAGATATTAAACATTAAAATACTTCATTTATTTTTCTTACAAATGTTCCAAAACTTAACTCCTTGCATTTACCGTATCCACATTGACTGAGTACAACTATTTGCAAAGGTGTTTTCTCATCACCTAAGATAACTTGTAAACAATGAAGCTAGAACCAATAACTTAACCAACCTGCCACAAGAGAATTAGTTCTGTGGGAATAAAGAACCAACAAATAAGGACTGCTGCTGCAATGACAAATAACTTTCTCCTGTTAACTCAATTGCATGGTATAGGTTTATATGAAATTTTTGAATAAATCTGATATTGCCTTGGCAGTGAAACTGGTAGAGATCTGAAGGGGATTTTTTGTGCTTGAAGCTTATTTAGTTTTCTAGTTATATCAGGAGGACTCTTAATTCATGATGCATAGTTCCAGTTACTCTGGATCATGAGGAAGTTTTCCTTGGATTCCAGCAAAGTTCTGGGCTTTTCTTTAAGAGACTTCCTACTTCTTATATCCTGGTTTGGTTTTTGTAATGTATCAGTAAGCAACCACCATGCAGCATGGCAATTAACTACCTTAGGTAGCCCAGCAGATGCAGTGATCTAAGAGTACCCAGCAGACATTAGCAACAATAACTGAGTGATCTTGCAAGATGTTTCATTCATATCGTTAAAATTTATGTTACGATATGTATGCACCAACAGAGAAGAATTAACTTCACTGGAATTTGTATATGGCTGTATAGTACTTGACATAGCAATCTAAATAAATCCTTTTAATGACTTCTTAAAATGAAAAAAAGAATTAAAGGCAAGCATGCATTTCCTTTTCATGTCACTGGTGAAGACTGAACCCTGAATGACAAACATTTCTGCATAAACAATCACTTAACTTTGAGAATGTTTTTACTAGCAGGAGGAGACTGCTCTAATCCTAGAGATGGAAAAGGAGTAAAATTCTGGTTGTATTATCTTTTCCCCCCCTCATTCTCCAGAAGTTGTAGGAGTTTGATTTGCAAGGAGAGCGATGAGAATGAAGGAGCGAAGACTTAAAAAATCTTAGTGTTGTCTCTTAGTGTGATTTCTGATGCTACAAGGAAGAGAAAATGATTCTTTTCACTCCAGTTGCTTGAGGTACTTAGACAGAGGAGGACCATGTGGCTGTGCAAAGAGCCCAGCTATTTCCTTTAGCTGCCACCCTACTGCTGCTCCACAAGCTTCTGCCATTCCTAGTCCATTGGACATTGCTGTTGTGACAACAGTGTAAGCCTTAGAAAATATATAAACTTATTCAGTATTTTGGTGGACTGCCAAAACCTTCCAGAGGAAGATTTCTCAGCAAAAGAGAAGAGAAATAGTCATTCTCAAAGCTGAATTTATACGTTTACAAGATATGAGAAAAATTTCTCTGGATAAGAAAAAAAGTGAACATCACTGCTGATTTCTCATTTTGGTAATGCTGGAGGATTACTTTCATAAAAATGAAGGCAGAAAGGAGGGAAGAAACAAACACCTGCTGTAATACAGATGTTTCTTTTCCATTTGGAAGTCAGAGGATCTACTCAAAAACCTAGCATGACAATTAATATTCTAGCTCTTATCCCCACTATCCCCCATGTCCTAGCCAAAGGATGTTATAATCCAGAATAATCTTATTGAGACTTTCACCCCAATTTTTCACTAAGAAATGTGTGGCTTTCTTGATATAATCTTTTTGGAGAAATTTAAATTTTTCTGATGAAAAATAAAAATTATGATGAAAAATTTTCATCAAAATTCTTCTGAATACTTCAGGATTTGAAAATAAATCCAGAGGTACTGGCTTTGAACATATTTTTAGGATTCTAACAAAAACATGTATCATGTATAGTATCCATGCTGCACATAATTTACATGCTGTCGTGCTGTATAGAGTTCCTGTTCCATCCCACCTCCTGCTCTCCCTGCCTTCTCTCCCTCTCCCCTTTCTCCTGGTTCGTTCTTGAAGGCACAAAGAGTAAGAGGGCTGACATGTGAGCAGTAAATAAGTCCAGAGAGTTCAAATAGTGCTCATGGTGGCTCTCAGCATGGTAAAAGGCATTTCGCTGCCCACTCATCTCTTGTACCTCACTCTGCTAGAGCAGTGTAACATGGTAAATACACAGCAAGGCTCTATTAAACCCTGTAGTCTCTTGGTCTCTTTCCTACTCATTAGTTTTTATATTATAGATACATTTGCAACTCTGTACACCTACGCTGATAGGATCAAGCTCTTTCAATAATAGTGGAGCAGAATTACAAATTAGATTTGCACAACACTCAAGAAGGAAAAATGACCTGGAGCAAGCACTAAGCAGTGCTCACGATGGCAAAAAACCCAATCACAATTGGCTTCAGTCTGAGCAGCAAGCTTCTTTTAAATTGTATTTAAGGAGGCTATCTACATTGCCTATAAAGAAGAGAGAGCTGGACCAAGGAAATTTCCTGTCATGTTGGGATTGAAGGAGTATCATGTTCTTTTTTTCCCTCCCCCTATCTCTTGGAATTTTTCGGGAGAGAATGTGTTACTTGTGGGTTACCTGCAAGAATCTTTTTTTCCCACAGCTTTTAAAAAATACTTTGCTGCAATGTAGGTTTCGCTTGCATTCATTATTGAGAGCAATTTACTCTGGCGTTTTGTTGCAAAGCCGTACCGAAGGAGCGCTCCCTTCATCATATTCATGCAGGGCTTAATACGAGGGCTGTGTCAGGAAGCTGTTTGTCAGGCACCCTGTTAAGAGATATTGTTAAAGCAATCAAAGCCATTAGAGGTAAAATTATTCTCTCTCAGCCAGTACACGCACTCAGGGAGGTGACATTCACTGCCTTAAAAAGCTGCCAGGCTTTTTAGCTTTTAGAGTATAAATATCTCCTTCTCTTTTAGACTCATTTTGTAATCTTTACTTACGAAATGGTTATTTTATACATGTATTAAAATGCTGCTTTAAACTCTTACTGTAGAGCTAAAATCACTTACAAATGTGTAGCCCACTTAATTATGAATTTTTACTTCAACAACAGCAATCTTTGTTAGAGTATAATTTATAATGCTCTGTTAAATTCATTGTAGTGTCCTGCTTCACTGACCTTGTACTGAAAGGTGCAAGGGTGGGAGAGTTTTGTGGAACTTTGGAAACATTTGTTGTTTGGTGTGTTTAGTGCATTAAAAGGAATTGCATGCTCTTTCTACTTGGAATTTAAATGGATAAGCGTTACTCAGAATTCCCTCTTGCTGTGATACAGGTATGCTGAGGCTAGTGTTCCAGAAGAAGGTAATGTCAAATGCAAAGAGCATTTTAGGAGAAAAAAAGCTCTAATAACAGAAAGAATACAAGAGATATGCAGAATAAGGATATTAATGACAGGGCGCAGCATCTAATTATAGAGCATGGATCTGAGGTGCCGCACTGATAACAAGGCTAATGAGCCATTTGCAGATGAACAACATTTCATTTCATTGCGGTGTTTTAGAAAACGTGTCTCATGTGTTGCACTTCTGTTTGGAAGCATTTTGCTAGATATCAATACCTTCGTATCATTCTTCTCCACCATCAAAATTTTGTCATGTTGATATTTCTGTACATCAGGGTGTCCTGGATCAGGTCTCTGGACACCCTCAGCCTGCTGGCTGCAGGCAACTCTACAGAACAAAGCTGCTCCCATGCTCTAGGAGGGAAACATGCCCCTTACTTATAGGTGTATGGGTAGCAAGGAGTTTACAGCAGAATTTGAATTAAAAATCCTGTCCAGCAAGCATGTAGGACTGCGAAGGGCCAGCCATTTGCATGCTTTGATGCCTTCCGAATCATGCTTAACTGCACTTGAAACCATGCGACACCAATGTCCTGCACGAGGAACTAGGAAAATTCCATTGAAATGAAGAGGGCAATGTCACTTTAATACAACATCAAAAAGATAAAAATTACAGGATAGCACATAGTGTTGTGTAGGATGAGCATGAGGAGGATTACTCAGATTGAACCTAACATTAGGGGATTTCCTGTTACAGAGCAACATGCAGATTTTTAAATTGTTTTTAAATCATAGGCTGAGCTTTCTATGTAGAGCTTCATGGACAGAGCACAGGCTTACATTTTTGTACCCTAAACAAGATTTATTTGATCTGAGAAGGGCAAAAATGAGCTGCTGAGAAAAGCGTTTGTTGTTTAATAATGTCAGCTTCCTTGCTGTAAAGTGAGATCGGCTAAAAGTCACGGCAACTGCAGCCAGAACGGCTTTACTAAGGGATTCGTTAGTATTTCTGAAACTTTTTTACAATACCCCATTCAAGAATGTTCATTTTAAACTGGAACATCAGCAATGTGTAGAAGAGCTGCACCAAAGGAGGCTGATTTGCTTCTGACATGCACCAGGTCTAGGCTGTCCTCCGTCAGCCGGGGTGCAGGTACCCGGTGCGCTGTCCTCGGCAGCGAGGCCAGCAGCAGAGCATCCCGCTGCTGAATGCGACCCACCACCACGGCCCTCGCACAGGTGCAACTGGCCATTTAGTGGCATGTTATCCTGGGATGTTTTGGTGACCTGGTGCCTAGAGCAGGCTCACCAACACCCCGATACTGTCGCTAGTGAGAGCTTCTCTAAAAGGACAAGGACGGAAATGGGCCGTGAGGAGCGGGGACAAAGCTCACAGATCATGGGGCTGCTCTGTGAGAGGCCTGTTTCACAGCTGAAGGAGATCTGAGACTGTGCTGCTGCCCAAAAGGGCAGTTTCATCTACTTGTGGCATTGTCTCACATTTAACAGTGCTAGAAACACCATGGTCAAATTGTGAGTTGCTTCAGCTCATATGTTTTATATATATATTTTTATATATATATTTATATATATATATATGTATATATACACACATATATATTTCTTTTTCTCCAGGTGTATCAGCTAACTGAATTGACCTAGCTGGAAGCTGCACAATTATCAGGGAGCAGGCAGAGACAGGGAGAAAACAGTGCCCCCATTTTAACAGCAAAATGATCTTAAATTGACTTATGCTGCTCATGAGCCTGCAGCCTTCTTTTAAAATTATAACTGAGGGGCAAATTAGGCCAAGTGTTAGTGTCTGTGAAGTGAGTGAGTAATGTAGGTGCGTATTTAGATGGAGAAGGTGTATGTGTGTAGCTGTATTTGTGTATATATACAAATATATATATATATTCATAGTATATTTGTGTATAAATGCATATGCACACACTGATAAATACATATATAAAGAAAAAAGTCTTTTTTTTTAAAAAAAGTCACCTGCTCTCTTTTAAAGATTAAATGGACTAGGGGTAACTTCAAGCAACAGAAAGGGTAATTTTAAATCCTATTACATCCAAAGGAGTGGCGTCAGCATGAAAAGTGGTAGCGACATACTGTTGCTATGTTGGCTTTGACCTCAGATAAACCACAGTTTACAGAGCAGTACATCTTGATATTACTATTGGACATTAATACTTTTTTCCATGGTGCATTAGGTGCAATCCACACACACAACTAGACATATGTCTCAAACAAAAACTAAAAAGCAAGAGAAAAGGCAGTACTAAAGCAGCAGAGTATTCTATATATGTGAGATCCATAAGCACCAAGATAAGAGAAAGCAGAGGCATACATTTTTATTAAGAATTTATTCTAAAGGAGAGAAAAAGAGAGATAAGCATGGAGAAGGTACATGCTGATCATCCTTTCAGCTGTCTTGGCAGCAATCTCACCTCTGCTTGTATGGGCAAATGAAAAACTGAACTCAGTAAAACTATATGCAGAACTATGGTATATATCACTATAGACTGTTTCAAGATCCTGCAAATAAACAGATTTTATGCAGGTTGTCCTGTGTCCATGTACAAGCCTTATGCATATATATTTATATAGAGGTATAAGAAGAAAATAGGTTTTTATTCTCTACTGTCACCTACTGGGGCAGATTTTGTAGAAATCCACAAACAGAAGAGTTCATTGATCTGAATCAAGGTGGGTGTTAAGGTTGTAGGAGACCATATGAGTGAGCATACTGCAAAACCAGACAACAACAGGGTCAATAAAGGGCGGGATTTTGATACAGTTTGCAGTTCTTTGGAGCTCTCTGTTTCATTATTTTAATGAGCTTCATGCATTGGAAAAATCCATATATGAATGTTTACAGTTTAATATCATTTTACATATATTCTAGCACTTGAGATAAGGTATTATACATATTTGCAGGTCCCTTTTCTACAGTTTTCATACTTTTCTTGCACATCAGACTGGATTCATGCTGTCATACAAGAGAGAAAACAAAGAAGAATCACTCCAGTGATTTATGACATCTGTGCTTTAGAGCACCATCAAGGTAATAGAGTATTTGAGCATTACATGAGAATAGATGGGGATTTTCCACAAAAAAGTATCTTTTGAAGTGGGAAAACTTGTGTGGACTGTTCTACGCATATGACACTCATATATCATGGACAGCATGCATCACTGATGACTAAATGTATTACATACCTACATTCCTCTCAAGTGACTCAGTTGCACGGAAGTGTCAAATCTCACCATAAATTTTGTTTTCCTTCCTTAACCTGAGGCTCCCTAATAAATGTTAGGATTTTACAGCCTGAAAAAAATCAAGGACTGAGATGCTGAAAGTGTTTGTAATGAAATGTGTCGGTTCTAGTTCTTTAGTAGGTTTGAGTGGCTACATTAATCTAAAAATATATTTGATCCCTAAAGTATGTGTGTGTTTAATTTGCCCTTTGTATGAATTTAGGAAAAAGGCATAGAAAAAAATTACACCTATTATATTTTCCAGAGTTCTTCTATGAAGATGGATTCTGTATCTGCCTTGGTGGTTATTGACACTACTCAAGGCATTATTGTGGAGAATCCTCGAGCGTTTTTCAGACAATTTAATGCAGAAATCTTGTATGACCCTATGGAATACTACTCTAAGGCTGCTGAATCATTTAGCTGACTTGCTTTATGGATGAAACTAAACATCAATGGGACTTAAGGTCAGGCTTTTCTGGATTTGATGGGGAAAAAAATGATTCCGTGGGCAGCTGGCTGCTCCTGTTTAATATATTGCACATTTATCTTCAGTACACAACCAGATTATTAATACATTTGTACAAAGCACCTTTTGTCATGCAAATTTGAATCTTCATTTTGAAATTCAAATCTTAGAAAAGACAAACATTACTAATTCTACCTTTTTGCCTAGGCTATCTATGATACTACCATTTCAGGGGAAAACAAGCTAGCTCACTCTCATTATTTTTAGGGAAACCAAAATAGAAACCAATGTCAAGCTTTGATAATTATATCTCTTTAGAGTTGCCAAGACATTTTGTTGGCTGCAGAAATTAGAAGCTAGTGGAATGGCTTACTATAAAACTACTTGTATGAGTAAACATCTGAATAGTATCAGTTCAAATGCTAGTAAAGGAATATTGAGGACTGAGTACACTTCCACCAACAGGTATCTGTGATGAGTACTGCCAATAAATAGTAATATTTTGCAGATACTTTTGAAATTTTCTGTTGTTTCTAAATCCGTATTTAGAGGCTAGAAAGAAAAAAAAAGTTTCTGTTTAGCAGTAATGGATGTGATTTCCTCTCATGTACAGTAGAAATCAGCATGACTGCATAACCTGCTTTTTCATTAGACATTAATGAATAATACAAACTGTTCTAAAAATGGGGGTTGATGATTACTACTGGTGCGTGAACATCATCCATGTATATAAAGGTTTGAAATTTTATTGTAATAAAAGAATTCAATGCCTGTAATTATAAAGGTAGATACATTATAAAATACAGTAAAAATTATGGTCTTGATCAAATCTTAGCTTTTTTTTGAACCTGCATTGATTAAAATGTTGATTTTTGTATATATGTGTGTGTATATATGGGGGGGTGCATGTACATATGTATGCATATGTATGTCTGTCGTTGTACCTAAAATTTGTATTTCTGTCATCAGCTTTCCACTCATCTCTGTTCTAGTGTTTTCTAATGCCTGATTAGTAATTGTTATATTGAATTGGTCCCTTTAACATTAAGCACTCTTCAGAAGAGGAATATTGCATTTCTACTTGTCCTTATGGGATTTGGGGACTTTTTACTCTGCCTTTTACTCTTATTGGTTTCACTAATTTTACAGGGTGCAGGAAATGAGGAATCCAAGTATGGATCATGCGCAGAGAAACCTTGTGCCAAGACAAGGGTCTGAACAGAAGGAATGAAAAGTGAAGGAGTTTTAAAAAACTGACCAAGTCTCAGCTTTGCCAAGGTCACTTTCCTTATATGTAGAATCCATGCAAACATTATAGAAGGCAAAAGGAACCTGTCAGAAACTGTCAGTGGCCTTGATTCAAAACCCTGGAAGATTTCATAGCTGCTTCAGTTTGGTAAGGTTCTTTTCCTTGGCAGAACCAGATGCAGGGCTAGTTTATAACATAATTAGAACTAACCCTAATCAGATCTATGGCAAGCAGTAGGTGGGAATATGTTCATGCTCTTGTATACAAGATTCCCCAACACTTGTAGATTTTAGGATACATGACACTGGAAGAAGAATACCTTCTGTTTCTAGACAAAAGGATCATAGTTCTACTATAGCTGGAACAATAACAACAACAACAAATTAGTTTTTCTTAAAGATAAATTCTGTATTTGCCTCTTAAAAGTAAGGTCTGCTTTGAAGGAACATGCACATTGTTAAAAGCCCTTGGAGGAAAATCATCGTCTTGTCAGAAACTACATACACCACTTTTTCCAAAATAAAGTTTTTACTGTGGGAAAACAAAGGAAGCTTCATTTTCAAAATAATAAATTACCAAAATAGCTAAAAATGAGGATAGATGGGATGAAAAGATCTTAAGAGAAGGACTAGTTTATGTCCATATGCATGTGTTATAAAAACCTGTGCTACAGGTACAAATGCACAGCTCAACAATGCAGTGATCTTGGGATGCAGTTTCACCACTAGCTTAAGCCAATCTAAGACCCTACTGCTGCGAAAGGAGTTGATCTGCCTGCACCCAGACTACAACCTGTTCCAACTGCTAACTGTTTTATCAAAAATGACTAGTTTTTAGCCAGTTAACTCAATGATTCCGTGAACTGTGCAACCAAAGATTGCTTGTGCTGGCATAGGAGAAGAGGCAGAAGCATCTGTCCCTTTCTTTTACCTTGTTTGAAGGAATAAGTAGGAATTAACAGGACCTAAAAGTTGTTTAAGAGGTTTAAAAATAAGTGGTGTTTTTATAATGTATTCTCTGTCATGTTCTATGAGATAGTCCAAAAATTCCATTCTACTATGAACACTGTAAAATCCTCAGTGTGTCCTCCTAGCCTTAGATGGCATTATTAGATGTTACTGTGGCCTTTTCCAGCCTGGATCCCTTTCTCAGATTAATTATCCTTGCCTTTCTTTATGGAAAGCCATGGTACTGTAGCTTTTGCAAACTCTTGCTCATTGTCATGTCTTCTGTTGCTGCCTGCGTATAATAATTTGATCATATGATTTCATTCCATAAATAATGGGTAAAAGTCATCATAAGCCTGTAAGAATAGCCAAGAGCTTGTGGGTGCTGTACAAACACAGAAAGAACTTGTGCCTTGCAAAGTGTGTAAGATCTCTGTGCTCTCCCTGGGTAAAACAGCCTCTGCTGTAAAAACACACCAGAAGATTTATTTCGAAGTGGTGGCCTGAAGGCTGGGCCTCAGGAACCCATGCTTTAAGGTGTCCCTGAAATGATGTGGTCTGTCTCTGCACAGCCCCACACTTGGACAGCCACGGGGAGTGACAGCACTGCGTATGAAAAACAGGATTTGTCACCCTCCTCCGGTGGGGCTCACTCATGCGGTGTGCCATGTTTTTTGCTGGAAGAGCCACAATGCCATACGGGTTTTGTGATGAGATTTGCTTTCTCTTAAAATTTCCTCGCACCAGAAAAAACTGAATGTTCTGACACGTAGGTAAATATAACCCAAAAAGATTAATAATTGTCAATTCTGAGATTATAGTATTGTAAACATCTCTTTAATTTAGTCTATAAATACTGTAAATCTTTGTGCTAATAAAAGTTGAAGCAGATCATTTTAATTTCTTTTCTTTATTATGACTTTGACCACATGTTTTTAAAAGCATGGTTGCAGGACTGGGGGCATAATAAAAATGTTTCATACTCCATATCCTAGCTGTTCATGCCAGGCTTATATTGACTGAAATATAACAAGAAAGCGTAGCAAAAACACTTCTTTCTTTGTTTTCTGTTGGAAGTTTGTAATCGTTCAGCAGACTAATCTGTTATAAAACCCATGTTCTTAAATTGACTTATTGGGTTGGAAAGAAAATGTAGAGGAGTGAGGTGCTATAAATTAGGTAATAATCTTTTGAAAATTTTCTAGAGTTTGATAAAATATTTTCAGAAGCTTTGGAACATAAAAAAACAGGCAATATTCTTTAAAAAAGTGAATTTAATGCAATTTAAAACATGTTGATTCATTTAACTTAGAAAAAGAATTTGTTTTGTTCTTGCTCAGAGAAATTACATAGTTAACCTCTACAGAAATGAAAGAATTATGAAAATAAGTAACTGAAAAAAACTTGTTACAGGAATTCTTGGTTTTCCAGAGAGATTCACACAAAGTTCTTATTCCCCATCCATAATTATGCGCCTGTTGGGAATAAAAATACTCATGCTCTTAGAAGTAGATATGGGCCGGTTCTCTTCGTGAGTTATTCAGTATCTATTTGCATATGTTGAATCAATCAGAACATACAGAATCAGTATGTGCAGTGCCAAAATATGGAGATGATGCATAATTTTGCTAACCTTACTACATGTGATCAGATTCTGACCAAAAATGTAGCACAATGCTGGCGAAGGTCAGCTTGTGGCTGAGCAGCGCTTTTGATGCTGCACAAAAGCAGAACCATGATTATGTACGTTGGAGGGAGAAGGTACTGTGATGTGTTTGCAGTTCTAATACAATGATTGTGATGAAGAAACAGCAATTACCAAGTACCAAAAGCAGGCTGGTAGTAGCTTTATCACCAAGCTGTCAAACATCTGCACCTGCTCTTACCAGTTGTCTAGGAGCCTCTCCTTGTTCACAGCAGCACAGTATATTTATTAGTGAAGCCATTAGTCAGTAGGAAACTCTGGAGTACACTGCTGTAACACAGCATCTCGCTCTTGGCTGTGAAAACCTGAACCCAGTTAAGCAAGTTGTACTGGGAGCCTGGTTGCTTATTGATGGTCTGGGCGCTGGATTCCTGACAATTCTGTTCAAACAAAGAAGTTGTCTACTGCAAAGATACTGGAGAAAAGCATATTGGGGCCAGTTCACAACTGTGGCACTTCCACAGAACTTACCTTTTGCTATGCCAGATTTAACTTTTTAAGTTACCAGCATGCATGGAGTTTTAAGTTGCCAGCAGCAGAGTCTTTGGCCATTAGAACGTACATAAATACGCCCCACAAAACCAAAACATAACCTTGAATGTATAATTTTACGCACTCTTCTCTGTTCCCATGTATAGATAAGAAAGGAAGAACCACGTACATTAGATGTCAATCACATATCTTAATATTCTGGAAGATAATTAGAAAGTAATAAATATATTTTGAATTTGGTATATAACATTTTCAGTTGCGTGTCACTGCTATAAAAGGAAAAGTGAAATATTTTAAAGATCTAAGGTTATTCTCGCCTTTTCTGCCATTTTGGCTTCTGGGCAGGTGGCTCTGAGTGTGCAGGCATGAAACAGAAGAGTTTCCTCTTTGTTTAGAAGTGCTTTCAGCCACAGTCACACTTGCAGGAGCAGGCATACCAGTGATGAGTTGCCATCTGTATGCTATGCCATAGAGGATGGTGTCTGCCAGAGTTATTCTGAGTAGCTGGATGAGAACAATGACGTGGGCAACAAATGGCTAAAAACTGAAACATTCAGGGGAGTTTGAAAATATAGAGATATTATGCAGAAAATAAAGATTGCTATATGAAAACAGCACAGCTGTGTACATTGGAGGTGAACTTGTTAGTAGCTGCAGGAAATTAAAAGATTTTGTTTCTCCTGTAGACTTAGTGCCTGCTAGCTTCCTAGGAGTTAGAAATACAAGCATACTACAAGGCAAGTTTTCAACCATTTTAGAAAATCTCAGTTTCTAATCCAAAGGACTTAATGTCATTAACTCATTTGAATTTACTGTAGGGAACATTTTTATTGTGCCATCTACAAGGGTAAATTAATTGAGCAATGAAGCATGGCAATTCTGCAGGTGAGACAATCTAGTGATAACTGCACCCTAAGGGCATATGCTATAGCTGGGTGTCCCTGCTTCTCTCAGCATGGCGATTGGTTCCTGAGAAAAATTTGAATTACCTCCTGCATAGTTTAATGTTTTGATGAGATTTATCCAGTTCAAAAATATAAATGTGTCAACACATCTACATACTGGGTAGTAATAAGTAGATAGCAGCAAATCACAAAATTGCCTTTTCTGACTGGCATTTCAAAATAGCATATATTTTCATTGTTTTGTTTAAAATATATCTTAATAATTCAAGTTGCTGGCTTCCAAATTAAGCAGTATTTTTAAGGGAACTATTTGGGTTGAGGAGTTTAAAGAAGCTAGCAAGACAAGTATATAATACAGCTTAATCGTGCCTTTCGTTTTATTGCCATGTGTGTTTGTGGTTAATGCCTCCATATCTTCTGTGCTTGTGAAACGTATCTTCAGGTACTTCTATAAATATACTTTTCTGGTACTTTCTCCTTTCCTTTCTCTGTTTGTCCCTGGATTACATACTCAGAGTTAAATGTCTTTCCTAAGTTGTGGCATTCACCTGAAAATATACCCAGAGCGCTTTTCTGGTAAAATTTTGGATATCGTTTTCCCTACGAAGACTTGATCCTTTAGCAGTTGCTGCTGTGGTGATCTATGACAGGCACACCACACCGGTGAGGCACAGCTTTGCTACTCTTTTCCCATTAAACATTGTCAAAATCCTGCCAGTATGAAGCTGTAGCAAAAATACACCTCAGAGTCATAATTAAAAAAGAATTTGGGGGAGTAGTAGGGAGCAGAATGGGCCAAAAAAGTCCAAGTTGTTTTCACTATGAAATGATTTTCAGATCCTGCTGTAATTTAAACTCTTTGGGTTGGCTGGCACTTACTTTGCTTCCATTTAGATAATGCTTTGCGGTGTACTGTGTATAATGAATGGTGCACAGTGTTTTCCCTACTTTTATGTATAAATTCCATCTCCTAACAGTAATATGTAATAAGACGCTCTTGGCAGGGCATTTTGAGCAGATTATTGCATTTCTTGGGTGGTTAAGTCGCTCAACTTTCTGCTTCTTGCCTTATAACACTGCTGAAAGTGTGCTATAATCACCCAGAAATGTACTGCCTGTCATCTTTTATTGCTTAATTGAAATACATACACATCCGAAAGAGCACTAATTACGCAGAGATTTCTAAAGTCAATTTGCAGTTCTGGATAGCTTCGTTAAAGCACTCTTATTCCTACTTGTATTCCCATCAACATTTCCTTTCACAACGTTAGGGCGATTACAAAAATTACAAAATAATTAAGAAATACACGAAACATCTTAGAATAATTTTAAAGGCTGTGATTATTCTCCTGCCTACATTGATTTTGCACTGTCACACCTCTAATAAACATCAGGATTTCAATTCAGTGAGTTTGTTTCTGTCAAGGTGGTCTGCTCCAGCAATAGGGTTTTTTTTATGCCTGACTTACATTCACACCCTCATTTATTGTGCTTGCTGTCAGTCAGGTAACAAAATAATTGGAAGATACAGCGTTTAGGTGCGCTTCTCACAGACAGGTGTTTCTAGCTTCCTTTTTAGGTTTTAGTCTCCTTCATTTAATGATCGTTTTTGTTCAGCACTACAATGCATTTTGCTTTTGCTACTTCCCAGTCAAATCTACGCTTCTTAAAAGGTAGAGCGTTTATATATCCTAACCGTATTTCTTTGATGCGTGTCACTGTAATTTCTCCGGGTTTTATCTTGGGTAAGAAAGAGCTCTCTGGTAGCAATAAGGTAACATGGAAGGCCTTGAGGAACTGCCGCAGGTAACGCACCCAGTTCCTTGCGTCTCGGAGAAAAATCGTTGCCAGTCACTCATCACGCTCTACTGCTTCTGTGAAAAAAAACTATCCTTTCAGTTTAATTTAAGAATTCAGTCTAGCTCTTACACTGAGAAAATATTATTAGCTACCTTAATAATGAAAAATATGTCAGGGATCAATATCAGTCATCAGAGGCGCGATATGGCCATACTGCGACAAGAGAGTCGCACGACCGGGAGCTGCAAAGTCACAGCAGGTTTCTGTTGTGGTTCAGGATCGCACAGGCTAAAACAAAATCCCAGTCGCCTGCTAGTACCGGGAGATGAATACTTTTGCATCACTGAGGAAATTAAAGCTGGATTCAGAATTTTGTATAAAGTGAAGAGTGAACCTCCCTATTTTGTATGAAGGGTGTACTAGAGTTTCCAAAATTGTCTTGTATAATCTCAGGAAGTATTTTTTTTTCAAGGTAAATTCAAATAAATTCCATTTTGAAGTTAATGGGAATTAAAGTATTCGGCAAAAAAGATAGTTGCCTAACCTTCCAGTCTCTTTTGTTAAAAATTCCTATTTTGTTTGATTAAAGATTTTCCCACAGTGAAATTGTGGCTACGCAGGGAAATTTGTGTAAAGTGATAGATGAAGTCTATATTTCTATGGTATTCACGAGGATTTGGTGTTCAAAATGGCCTCCATTTCCCACAGTTTACGGTGGATTGGACTTTTCCGGTGGGACTGAAGTAACTCTTCCCCTCCGTAATGTTGGTCACTGTTGAGGATTACAGAAGGTAATGGGGGAAGAGAGAGTGGAAGAGGACGTAGGTGAGCAGCAGTATTTCTCATAAAGACAGAAGCAACTTCCAGTTATATTTGCTAGGGCTGAAGCAGCAATCTGCTCTCAGGGAAAATTATAACATTCACTAGTCTCCTAAGAAATTCAGCTGTGTCAGTTTGAAGAGCATGATTGAAATGTGTGACAGAAAAATGCTATTTAAAATGCTTGGGCTTTACTGTGCCTTATAATATAAAGAATTAAAAAAGAATTAAAAAAAAAAAGAAAAGAAAATCCGTATTGTGCGAGATGTGTAAATTAAGCCAGCTTTTTAATGTGTTTAGATGCAATCCTACGAAACACTCTTTTCTAGCAAGTCATTTGCAGGCCTGGAGCTCAATGACTTTCCCCCACTGCTTGAGCTAGCCGGAGTCTCCTATGTAGAGAGGCAAACCCCAGAATTCGGATCCACAGACCAACTAGGTATTTCTCAGAAGCAGCTAAATACTAGGGGTCAGCATTTCTGGTGTACCCCAGGTGCTAGCACGGATGAAAACAGTGTGGCTAACAAACAAGTGTGACATGTTTTTTCAGAAATGCTGAGTTGTTAAGAAAAATCTTTCTGTTTCGGTGTCTTTCAAAATTATCAGCTAATTATTTATGAAATAAGAAGGTTGTTCCCATGCTGCAAGGAAGACTAATAAGAGCAGAGTTCACTATGGAGTAAGTAGCAATGATTGCCAAGAGATTACAGCTGAAACTGCTTATCTGCTCACCATACCTTCCTTCTGAAGGATTCCCCCTCCCCCCCCCCCCCCCAGAAGCTGCCTTCATTTGACACCTTACAGCTTTAAAAGCTTTTTGAAATAACTGCTGCTTGTTTGGGGGAAATGCAGCTAGTTTTGGAGGTGAACAGCAGCTACAAGAGCAAAGATTTTCTTCTATTCTTTAAGGAACCCTGATAGATTAAATGGGAGGAAGACTGAAGTAGACAGGAGGCTGTCCCTACTCCATGAGGGTAACTGTAGCCATGCTGGAGTTAGGATGTTGCATTTTCATTTTCTCTCTCTCAGTCTCCTTACTCTTTCTGTTCTACCCTCCATTTCTTTCAGTCTTAACAATTATCACTGTTTTGGCATTGTGGGAGTTAAGGGGCACTGCCATGTTTGCCTCAAAAGCACTCATTGATTTGCTGCATTAATGAATGAAGAAATTCCATCAATCTCTATTCCAACAAGAAACCTAAACTTTAAACACCCAGGAGATCAAAAAGCAGATGTTAGCTGCATCCTAGCACTTGTACAGTTTGCTTTAATGGACAGGGAAGAACCTTGTATTTCATGTAAGTCTCTGGTCTCCCCCCAACAGACTTGGTTTTGAGTGTTTTCTGTCAGAATGCTCTGAAGCTGCCTAAATGACTCACACCTGGACACAATCATCACAGGAGGAGAATGGATGCAATCAACTGAAAGCCTGAGTACAAAAATGTGTGTTGCAAGGTCTTGAAGAAAGAAGAGCAGCCTTTGGAGGGGGAGTGTATTTCTGAAGCTTAGCAAGTGTAAGGTAAGCTGTGCTCTCTATGCCCTATTGACAGCACCAAATTTGAATTTGAAGAGTTCAGTGGGCAACTGCTATGTCTGCTCTGGAGGATGGAGCGTGGCACCTTCAAAAGTGGGAGTGATCAGTGCTGGAATCATTTAAGATACTGGTTTAAGAGGTTCTCTGTCCTGAGGTGCTATGAATTGCTTTAAGTGCTCTCAGGAAGATGGTTGCTTTGGTTTTTGTTGATGTCAGTGAGTATTGCCAGTGCTGTGTTCATTTGGGGCTCATGCTTTCAGTACACACTAGCATATCTGTGGTTTGTATGCAAATAGCATGCAGTAATGTTATTCAGTAAACAGGTGAGGCTGCTTTGGAGACAGGCAGAAACTGTTATGTTCTTCATTTGAGAAAATTATCTCCTATTGAGTAAAGATAGAAATGCTGAGAGAAGCTGCATGTGAAGTTGTGGTAGTAGTTCATCCTTAAAACTGAGTGGTTCTCATGGAATTCAAATGACAAGTAATGTTCAAGAGCAGCAGGGAAGCATTAAGGGCTTACTCAGGAGGGAAAGAGTTGAAGAGACTGTGGATGAAGTACTCTGGTTAGAAAGGGTAGAAGGCAAATGGTTTCTGCTATAGAACACGGTTCCTGCCATATTTAGAGGAAAAGGATTTTGTGCACTTCTGTAGTAAAGTGTACAAGACCGTATCAGACAGCTGGAATCCATATCTAGTGCTTTATTTAATAGAAGTGTAACTGACTATTAGATGTCCGTGTGCATGTTGTTTTCAAGGGGAAAACAAAGCCTTGGAATTTTGTGTGATTAGCGGATTTCAAAAAATATAGGCTCTTGTCTGTGGCATTTTCCATATTTTATTGTTCCTTCCTCAAAAATATCCTTCAGAAAACATTTGAGTTGACATTGGACTCTGCAGTTTGTGTGCATCTATGCCTTTGTGTCTGGGTGTATGCAAAAAGCGCAAACCAAAATACTGCCTCTGTGCAGTAAAACATCAAACTCTGAAGACTTTTTTTTTTTTTTTTTTTTTTTTTTTTTTGAATAAGCAGTATTCTGGTGAGAGTTCTCTCTTGTCTGAGTTTCATGTATTGCTAAATTCTTCCTCCTTCTCCTAGGAAGCCTAAGTGTGTGTGGTTTTTTAATTGGAGTTTGTGTTAACAGGCAAAAACTAAGATGATTAAGTAGAAATACATAGGTTTAAGAAAAGTATGAGCATCACTGGAAAAAAAACTGTCTGCAATCAAGATATAGAGTACTAGAGACTGTAGTTTAATCTGTGGCGACCATGATGTGTGTAGACTTGTGTGTGTTTTCTTTCTTTTTTCTTTTTTTTTCTCCTTCCAAGACAAACTTTATGTATCCTATAGTTGATGACAAATGGGAATTGTAATGCTTTACTCCTGCACCAGAGATGCTGTATTTCCATCATCACACAGGTAATTGATTGCAGTTTCTGCTTATTAAACTGCAGCATTCTACTGACTGTACACATGGCAAAGATTGTGAAAATAGAAAAATGTAATGCTCAGTAGCCAAATGAGGGTGGGTGACTGTTGTGTGAAAACAGTCTGTTCATCCTAAGGGGACTCTCAGATCCTCCTGGGCTGGACACAAAAGGGAAAATAAAGCTGGATTAAAGATCGAGCAGGAGAGTATCACGAATGTGTGTTACACAGGACAGGTTAATATTGTCAAAGCTAGTACAGCTGAGGCTTGACATTCAGTCTCCTCTAAATGTAGCTTCGACTAAAATGGTGGAAAAATACTAGTCTATTCATTTTTAATATCAAGTTATAAAATGGCTGTCATAATAGTTATCTTCAGTCTTGTAAACCAGTAGATAGATACTCACTCTCATATGCCTCAAGTACTATGAGAATACAACGGTCAAGTTTTTTTAAAATCTTCTGAGGGCTCCTGTTAGTGATTTCATTTTCTGTGTATGGAAGTGCCTTATTTTTCCATGTAAATTCATATGTTTGTATAGTAAACATTCATATTAATAGGTTAAAGAATATATCTGAGATCCCTTTGTCTGCTTTTTGAAACATTTTTGATGCCAAACCACCTGAAGAGCAGTATGAACTCATAAGATCTCCTTCAGGAGAAGTTTGCAAGTCCTTATTTATGACTCAGATGCTAAATGAAACGGACCTCAAGCAAGCTTTAATCTGCTACTGTCCAGAAGTTGCTTATCTACTGGATGGTACTTCTAAGCCTGGTCTTCAGCAAGGCCCTGTGTGCAAAACGAAGGGGGTCAGGTCTGTCTGTCTCCTCTTGTAGAGCTTTACACAAAGGAGCGTGCTCAGAATCATGCCACAACTCTGTTGCGGCAACCAGTGACATACAGAAAGTAATCAAGGACTAGTTTGATTACTCCTAGATTTTCATTCATGGTTGCTTTCTTGGAGGCTAGATTGCTGGAGAAAGAAAAAGGACAGAAAATCCAAGTGTATTCAATGAAGCTACAGTAGTGTTAGGGTGTCTGAACACATATGATATGAAAAACAATAAAAGATCCCAGGGAATATTCTTGGATATAGATAGTCACATACGAAATGAGTTTACATCCTCTGGAGCCTCCTGGAATCCCTGATACTGGAGGACCCATTTCATGGGCATAAAATAGAGGTGGTGATTACTATCAAGTACAGTCAATTCCATAGTGAAAGATGAAGTCAGAGGTACGCACTGCTTTGTCTGTTGTGTATATTCTACTGTTCTATATTTTGTCCCTTGGTTAATCTAGCCTAGCATCATGATATATGACCTTTTCACTGTGTTTGGTTTTGTATTGTTTATACAATAGCTCTCCCACTCAGATCGTAACCAACATAGTTTTTTAATCTGTGCACTGCTGAATTTGCCTCTGTAAGAATCTACGTTATCAGAATAATTTACCTGCATCTGACACTTAAAAGATGTAATAACCTAAAGATATAGTATCTAGTTGCATTATTTCTCCAATTAAAGTAAGGAGTTCCACATGGACATCTGTGGCTTTTCTGTCAGTAGAAAACCTCTTTGCTGTCATATCCTTGACTTCTGTGCTTTGATAAAGGAAGTTGTTTATTTTGCTTTGCTAGCTGTGTTTCCAGCGGACTGTATTGTTATGCTTAGTGAAATGCGAAAATGGATCATCTGTCAGAATGACAGCATAAAAATGCTATACTGTCTCACCTAATAAAAGAAATGGCCTCTGAAGTGAACTTTGCCTCCAAGACCGAATGGCTGTTCTGCATGATACAAACTGAAATATTTTCATCTCGCTCATTCTTGTCAAGCTGATAAGAAACTCTCATACTAGTGAGTTTGGAAGTCCTAGTCCTGCTGTGCTCCTGTCAGTCTTGGGAGTGTGGACCCCAAGCAAATGCTTTGTCTTAAATATGCTTCATTAAATTGGCCTTGCTGGGTTCTGGTGGTGTGAGACTCCTCTTGAAAGCTTGAATTCAGTCCTCCTTTAAAGGGTAGTTGATGCAAACTTTAATTAGCAGCCAAGTTTTGTGCTGTGAATGTGAACAACTTAAATCTGCCACGTGAATGTATATGCTTTATGACCTAATGTTTTAATTATATCCAGGCGTCTTTCTTCCCCTAATCTGCAGAGAACTTGCTCTTACATCTCCATTTTTTGATCTTGCATTAAGGCTCTGCTTAACCCTGCTCTTATTTACCAACCTTGCTCTCTTCTTGTGAAGAAGTAAAAAGAACAAGACTCTTCCATCAAATCAACAAAATGCTTAAATGTTTAAAGAGCTAATGAAGCGTACTGGCTTGGCTTTCACTTCCTGTTTTTTGATTCATTATTACTGCTTATGAAGCAAAGGAGAGTTACAAACATTAATACCACAGGTTTGATTTTATATAAGTTGTCCTGAACAGGTATTACTCCCATTCCTTTTGAGCCAGTGCATGCTTGTAGTAATATCCCATAAGCCAGAGAAAATATAAGGTAAAATGTCTTGCCAAACATGCTTTCTACAAGATAAGTTAAATGTTTGAAAACTACATTTCAATTTTGCAGTGATTTGCAACATCAGTTAAGATTGAATTCAGTCCCTTTTGTTTGCTGCTCCATGGAAAGATATGCAGAAGAAAAGAATTTAGGAATTTGTGGAAAAAAAATAATTTCAGTAGAGCCTGATTATAGTTCCTGGGAAAAAGTACAAATGTCAGTTAAAACCATGCCAGTTCTTCCTTCTGGGATTTCTCCCCCTCCCCTTCTATATAGATAATTCCTGTAAAATTACATGTCAAATTAGTCTTTTAATAGCATCAGCAGGTTAATGGTCTAGTTCCCTCTGTACTCACAAGGCTCCCCCTCTTTTCCTTTCCTTTCCTTTTTTTCCTTCTTTCCTTCTCTCCCCCTCTCTCCACTCAAATTCACATTCTGAAGCTTTGTTGTAAAACCCTACTCACTGACTGGAGTGCAGAAGATGTCCCACTTAAAATACAGCAGAGACAGTGTAATTGTATCCTTTTGGAATATCTAGATAAAATCTGTGAATCAGAATCCTTGAATCCAAGAATAACAAGGCTGAATTTATGGCTATAAAAATCTATGCATTGACTCAGCTGCTACAGAAAATACTCTAAAGCAAAGGATATTCATATAATCAGTGATTCCAACATCCTTTCTATTCACGCAGATTAATGTTTTTAATCAGTGGAAAGAATATTACCTGTATTAAGGCTTATGGTTTTAAATAATTATCCATTTATATTTCAGAAAGGAGTATGTAGATAGACAGTTCTCTCAAATAATTTCTCCTAGACAAATATAAAACACAACATATCACAAAAAACGTAGGCCAGATTTTTATTCCTGTATCTGCAGTACTTTTTTTCTCTCCACTGTTAACTTGTAGTAATGTTTCTGTAGAGTAATTTTATAACTATAATGTTATTTTTGTAGAAAATGAGGACTCTCCTAATTCTTTAAGAAAAGTTACGAAGAGCTCTTTAGATACAAATTGTCCTTTTTAGAGATGTAATCACCTAACATTTGGGGGGAGGAAGGGGAAAGATTCTTCTGAATATGCTCTATGGCAATTAAAATTAAGTCTTTAGAGTTCATGTTCTCCAGTTTGATCTTTGGTAGTCCACTTTTGGAAATTCTCTTTACATGTGAGCATGACAAGACAGGAACAAAATATATAGCAAAATGGAAAACCAGTCAGTGAGATTTATTTGAAAATGTGCAAGGAGAAGAATAAATTCAAAGCAGATATCCCTCTCGGGGCACCTGGCAGTATGCCTATGCCTACCTGTGTGCGTGCCCAGTGCGAGTGCATATACGAATGCAGAAAGTCAGATGACGGGAGTGGATCTGAATTAACTGGCTATTCAGTGACTGTCTCCAGCACAGCATTATACTGTTTTCTGTAGAACAACTTCGTTCCCAAGGGACGCAAAGAAGGGACATATGCATGGAAAAAGAAAATGCTTCCTGAAGTCCTTTGGTACCTTTCAGCTACCAAAAAGTGAGAGAGCTATCTAAAAGTGAATGTGGCCAAAGTACAAGCTCCTCCTCTTCCTGTCTTCCCCCATCCCCAACAACTTTAGAAGATACTCCTGTTGTATGGACTAACATGATTGACAGGTTTAAACGAGGGAGAGGGAAAAACACTTGAAGGCATTTGTCACCAAGTTGTCCGGGACAGATACGACACCAAACTGGCTTGAAAACTGTGCTGTTATTTAGAGACTATGCCATGAAGTTGAACCAATTGTCCCTTGCTCATGAAATAAATGATTTTTCGCTATATGTTGTTAAAGGAAAGTACTTGGTTATTTCAGAAGTGCTGCACTATGTGAATGCAATTCATGTTGGTGCCTGAAAACTCTTACGGGGACAGATGTTTGTCTATTCACAGCAACAGCCCTAGTGAACTGACTTTTTGTTTCAGTCAAATGGCTGGAATTTGACTGAGCATCTGAGATGAGGATGCAGGTGCTTTATTATTAGCACCACTTTGAACTACCATGGTTTAAGAATTACAGACACTTTACCGAGCTACACAAAGTGCAAATTTGTAATTATTTTTTTTAGCTCCCTGTGCAGAAAGAGTGATCATTCTGCTTCCTCTACCATCTTCACATTTTTTTTTTTTTAGCAACATTGAGCTAAAGGGAAAAACAAAAATTACCTGAATGCACTATTCTCAACTTACTCCTGATTCCAATCATTACAATATTCTCCAAATATTGCAGGTACACAGTTCCAGAGACTTAATTCAAACTATTATAAAAACAGTAGTTAGTCATATAGTCCTTAGCTGCCCTTTGAATCAATTGTTTTATCTTTTAGAATCAGCTTATTCAAGATGGGAATCATCTGTGCTCCTCACACTCTATGCATGAAGCTCTGCATGTTAATTATAAAAATAGCCAAAAGCAATGGCAATATTTAGCAAACTCCTTAATTTCTGTCACCTGCACAAAATAAATAGCTAACTAAAATCTATGGCATTATTTTATAGATACATGCGTCTCAACAGGAAGCTCAGTATGAAGACAAGTAAAAAGGCAACAAATTGGAATTGAAAATATGGTTATTCTTCATTATGTTACTAATAATTCATGTGAACGCAGGGCCAGGTGTCTCACCAGAGGGCATAGCTCTGAATGACATGGTATGCTGCTGGGTCACATTGTATTTCATGATGGACTTATCTAAACCATTATACTTGTAAAATGCCTTGGGCCTGATCCTGTGGTTTATAATTAGGCAAGAGCTTATGACTTTGGAGAATTGTAGGTTCCTGCCTATTAATGAGGAGTAAGTGAGAATTTTATACACCTAGAATATGAATCAGTAATTATAAAGTATAATAAATCTTCCTCTAGCTTTTAATTCTTAAAACATCATTGGTCTTGCTGAAATTATTCCTCATATGCCCCCTAGTACAAGGAGTGATGGGTGCTATTAAAAAAAAAAAAAAAGGCGCTAGAGGAATTCCCCATGATGTGGAGTCCCTTGCAAAGGGATGCACTGGATGCTGAAAGTTTACATGGACCAAGGGCAGACCGGACACTTACTCGTAACCCTCAATGGGTCTTTTTCCTAAATAGATAGAAACCACATCCAGGTCAATAAATTTTTTCCTCTTAAAATTGGGGAAGGCTAAGAGAGCGTTTAGGGTAAAGTTCTGCCTCTCAAGAAAGCAAACAAGTTCTTGCTCTTTTCTTATTAATCTTCAGGATTCTGCTTGACACTGGCATAGGGAAAAATGTTTTGACTAGACAGACACCTGGTCTGGCCCAGTCTAGTTGTGATGGTGAATGGCAGTATTTTGAGTAAAGAACCAAACCCACCCAAATGGAATTATTTCAAAACAACAATCTTGCATTCTGTTTTCTTAAGAATTTTATTTCAGAGATTCTGTATAAGGTTCAGGTGTCCACAGAGAAGTATCTTAATTTCTGCAAATCAAATTCCTGAGTATTTGTAATACAGGTTTGTTTTAGAGTACAATTGTTGGCAAGGTAGGATCTGGATCTTTGCATGTGAGTATACATTTTCTGAAGTTCAAGAATGTAGCCAAACTTATTCTTTGGACTTTTTAGTTGTTGGAGACAGTACGTACAGATTTTATTTGGTATTTTAGGGATTAGAGTTCAGAAAGTTTCTTGTGGAAAATATTCTGATTTTTTTTTTTCCTTCAATGAAAATCAACCTGTGAAAGCTGTAATTTTTTTTGGGAAAAAAAAGAGCTTTAGTAAAAAATGTTTTGTGGAAATACAGAGTTTAAAAAAAACACCCAACAAATGCAGGGTAGTTTTTCACAGAGAAGTGGAAGACCTCATATTTACTTTAATCAATTTATAGATTGTTTTTGTTTTTTTTAAAAAAAAAAATACAGGGAAAATTGTCTTTAAGATCTAACACTTTTCTTCTCATCCTAGGTATGAGCTAACTATAACTTAAAATGTTTTAAGAGTCTAAAATAGTCTTAAGTCAACAAAAATCATGCTTCTGAGACCACCTCTTATTAAAGTTCCTTTCCTGTAGGACAGAGACTAGCTTCTTTAGGAGCCCTTTCTAGAGGGTGACGTTTCGGAGTCATAATGCAGGCCAGCATCTGGTTCGATGGAGCTGTCTTCTCGTATGGTGTAGTGCACAACCGCAAATACAGTAGCAGTGACTGTAGTTTAAGTTGCTTATGTTCAGCATCTCTGCCATCCCAAAACATAATTAGGTGGTTCTCTTCAAAGCCATCTTTTCCCCCCCGTCCCCTACTTACTAACACCAACAAATCCTGTATTTTTAATGTGCAGTATTTAGGTATTGCTTCCCAGCCTCTTTAGATCTTTGAGGTCTATTCAACCTTAATTAACTAACTAACGGGTATCGTGCTCTACAGGCACGTAACTAGCAGTTCCTGTATTGCAATCATTGCACATCTCATTTTCATTTCTATTTCTCATTGCCATTTTTTTTAGTTGTATGTTAAAGATTGAGATACAGTCTTCAAAATGAGACATATATGACATAAACATAACAGCAATTATAATTCTTATGACAAGTTGGGGAAGAACATTCTCTAAATGGAGGTATGAATGTTAACTGCAAAATATCAATATAACTGGCTATAAGCAAAACTTTATTTTCCAGGATGCTTTGAGGTTTCCTTGACACTTTTAAACTTTTCAGCTGTCATGAATTTCAGTGGACAGTAAAGTGGGCAATAGATTGCATTCATCATTTTGCTTATATTGCTCAGTAGATCTGTTGTTAACATCTGCTGTTGATGGGATAGATGCATCAGTGGTGAAATACCAGTATAGGGATACTTCTCCTTTTAAAGAGAGAAGTATGGGTGCAAATCCTTCTGTTACTTCCCCACTAAAATCATTTTTCAGGAATAAATTAGGATTTTCTTATTAACACTCTTACTACTTACAGTCTTACTGTGCAAATAGTCTTCTTGTGTCAAGACTGTATTTTAATTTGGAAAAGCTGCTGTATTTTCTTCTGGGAGTTGCAGTTCGGTAGGGCGTATTTCCATTCTGATTTTTTTGCCTCCATACTTGGATAGTATCATATCTCCCACAATACACAACACTGAATTGTGGCTGCCATAATTCAGCAGTTCCTGATTTGAACAGCTTTGTGAGGAGAACAGAGACAGGAAGCACCTGAAACACCATTTTCATGAAGCACCACATCACTGTTTCCAAACTATAGTACTTTGGGCTTTTGGGAACTGGAAACAATTCTCTTCTATTGAGCCCTGCACCTTTTTTTTATTATTGTTTTTAAATTTTTTCCTTCCTGCACAACAGCAGCAAAAGAAATAAATAAAATAAAGTGAGTTGGGTTTCATGCAGGTTTTCCTGGGCTCTGGCTCGTGTGCTGAGCGGAGGGAGGAGGAGTCACAAATTGCTTTGTGAGCATGGAGTGGTGGATCTCCGTAGGTATTCAGCTCCTTCCAGCTGCTCAGCGACTCGCCCCGTCTTGGCACGCTCTTGAGCAGCCGTGCTCGTGCGGATCAGAAAGCAAACCGCTTGCGAAGCAGTGCATGGGGAAGAGTCCGTCCCGGTGAATCGGGGGCAACAAAATTCTTCCGTGGTTGCTTTAGGTCCTGGGGTGAACAGTTACAGGTCACCGACTCGTTCGCTCCCGGGGCAGGTGTGAGCCTGAGTTTACAGCAGCAGATCGCTCTGTTCAGGCAGTCCCTCCGCAGCGTAACACCGGGCACATCTGGTTGCTGGTGTGCTTTTGGGAGGCTGGGGCAGTTTCTTTTTTTTTCCTGAGAAAATTCCCATCTTCCACTGGCTTTTTAAAATGGCTTTAAGAAAATTCCCTTCCCCCAGCTTTTAAATTGGCTGATGGCCTGCAAATAATGTGTGTTTTGCTAATCCTTTTGAATGAAGGAGAGCCTCAGAAAGATCACATGCGGTACTTTAAATTTGGTGTTTGATAGGTTATGTTCGTAAATGCATAGGTGTGTTCAGTTCTGGGCTTACTGCAGCAGAAACGCCTCCTCCTGCCCTCTGTACCTAAAGTCCAATTTTAAAATTTGATATATCTTGCTAGAGATGCCAATAAAGTAATTTTTCCCTTTGGAAAAATTCCCTCCAAATGGCAGTAAGAAGTGTTTGTGCAATGCATTTCTGAACCACATCCTCTTAAATAGCTTTACTGTCAGTGGTCACTGAGCGGCCATCTCCAAATGACCTGAGCTGCAGCTGGGAATGGTTGTCCTCTCCAAACATTCCTCCTATGTCTCTAGCCCTGTCCTAGGGTGCGGGCAGTATGTTTCTGGTTTTTATCCAAACCCAAAAGATTTTGGACCTGGAATATTTCACAAAGCATTTCGTTTCAAAGGCATTTCAAAACCAGTCCTTATATTTAATTCTCTGTTGAAGGAAGTTGCCCCCTGCAGCCCATAGCGTTAGGAGATGGTTGCTAAGGGAAATGGGGGTGGCAGGAGGAGATCCTCAGCCCCGCTGCCTCATCATCCTGGCACTCTTTGATAGTGCTGTATGCTCAGGATGAGCTCTTCTGCAGCACAGGGTCCAGCAACCCTGTTAAACTGCGAGCAGGGGAACTGAGATGTCCAAATTATTTCAATGATCGAAGGTGAAAATTCATGAGGCTTTTTGGAGAATCACAACTGATGGCTTACGGCTGGTCAGTTGGGAGCAAGGTACAAATGAGACAACAGCAGTCATATTACTGTTTCTGTAAGCTGTCTTTCCTTAATGTTTACTCGGATTTTTTTTTTGAAGGGAGACCTTCTAAATTAAAGTTTATTTTAATGTGTTCATATTTAAAAAGATTTTATGGCTATGTTTTCATGTTTTAAAAACTTACATTGATTACTACTCAGTTTTTCACTCTAATAACAAGCATGAATGCATTTTTCATCTCAATGCACTTCATCAAAAAAAACCTCTTTATCTTCTGAAACTGGAGTATAAATAAAACATCCTACCCCTATTGTTTTGAATTACTAAGCTTTCACGCTTTTGATTAATTCATGCTGTGGGATGAAATATTTGTGTGATCACCTTCCTATTTCTGAATTAGGAATAATATCCTGAACCACTGGCAATATAGTCTTAAGCTGCTGTTGAGTCACTAATCACTGATCATGTGATAAAAGGCTAGAATTACTGTGGGAAACCCTCTTGGATTTTGAGATTTTTCATGGGTAAAAGCCTAGTCAGGCTGCGATGCTGGATCTTCTGCTGTTGTGTCTTCTCCTGCTGTGTCAGTGATATAAAATATAGGAAAATATGTTCTGATAGCTATTGGGAAATAGCTGCCAGAGAAGAAATGGCCTGCTTGCGCCGCGATCCAGTCTGCATGCTCTTTTTGTGAAATCAAGAGGTATGTGAGATCAAGCAACGAGGTAGTTGTTTAACGCCGTAGAATTCCACCCCTTCTCTCCTGCTCGGTAACGTGGTGGCTAATAACAAACAGTTCTGGGTTGGAAAAATGAGCTTTCCCCCACCCTCTCCTAACTAGTTTTTATGAAATGAAAATGTGAAGTATGACTAGATGACATGTTTTCCCTGCATCATCTGCTGTTTATGCTGCAGGTAACTTTGTGATAACAAAAATTTCTCAGGAATCTTTTGCAAGGATTTAAGACTAGTACTTGAAAGGGAGATGCTTTTTGGAAACCCATTTTACCTGCTTCCTTTCTGCACCTGTACACACATACTTCACTTCCCTCTCTAGGGTTAGAACCCTTTTGCTGCAATGATGCATTTGATCCTATGATGTAATTGAGACAGTACTCAAAAATAATGAGAGGAGAATAAAAAAAGTGACAAGTCCTTCTCCCTTCTGGGATGTCTCGCACATTCTTTTGAGTTTACTTCTCTATCATACAATGAAAACAGCATTTCTTTAACACACACTGACCTGTGGTGCAAGTTACTGTTCTCAGTATGTAATTATGGTAGACATATCTCTATGGTGCACACAAAGAAATAAAATACAGCGTGGTAATAACCGGGACTAGAGTTGGAAATGTGTTGGAGCTGGTGATTAGTGCAAATTCAGCTCAGATGGTTCAATTTCAACATCATCTCTGCAAAGCCATCAAAAATAGTGAAAATTCCTGCATGTTTTAGTATGCTGCCTGCTGCTTTGTAAGTGATGGAGTTAATTCATCATGGTGTCATACAAGCTCACTTCTGGTGTGGTTTCAAGAGTCTCATTATTTTTTTTGATGCCTGTGATGTATTAAAGATGAGAATATTGCTGGCCTAAGGGTTCACTAGCTCTGCCTGTCATATTTGTCAGCTACAAACCAGCTCTTGAGAAGGGTTATAAGGGCATTTGGGCTCCTGGGCTATTAAAAAGCTGTTCTGTTCCTTACACTCAGTCAGACCGAGGAAACGTTCGGTAACAAGCGTTAGAGTTAACTCACGGGATTGTTTTTTTCTTGTGTACCCAAGAAGGGAAATCGGAGATGACAGCAGAAGCAACAAGAAACGTTTTCAATGTCTGATCAATATGTTCTGTAATTTCTTAGCACCCTGCCCTGTGAGGGGGAGAAGTTTGGCTGGGTAACCTCTGAGATCGTTTCTGGAGTGCTGGTGTGGGCAAAAGATCCTGTCACTTTAACATTAAAGTGCCAAAGAAAGGAGAACTTGGGATGATCCTGACCCTTCATGGTCTGATAAAAATTATTTTCTTTTGGCATAAGGCTCACTGCATACTAAGCACCACTGTTCAATTCTTCTTGCCTCATATTTTTTTGAATAAGCCCGTTTAGGAATTATGTCTACAACAGAGCTGATGTAACAGCAGCCAATAAAAGGTATGAAGTCATATGTGAAGATGCATGAACAGGCAAATTTGTAGGCTGTAATCTTGATTTCTGACTTAGGTAGAGTGCTACTAATTTCCCTGTGAATCTATGGGGACAAAGAACTCAATTTGTGGCTTTTTCGTTTTTTTTTTTCTTTATCAGAGAAAATATACTGAAATGAAAGCCTAACATCTCATACAAAATTATATACATTGTAATATTTCATACTAAAAAGCTTTCTTATTGCCTTAATGCAGAGTTTCAAATCTGCTTGATTAATCAATCTGTTGATCTGTTTACTACATGTATATACTACATGTAATTATTTATATACAGCAAAATGGAGAGGCATATATGATTTAAGTAGCATCAGATCAAAGAAGTTAGACAAATGCACTAATATATGACTGATTATTCTAATGTCAGCAGACCCCACTTAGCACTTTCCAAAAAGTTTCTTACCAAGATGTGTGATATACTCGTAAAGAGTTGTCCAGTGCTCACCCAGTCTTCCTTTAATTGAAGAAATTTATCTTGCATGTGTTATTCAGGAAAGCTTTACTATATTTTTTAGATGTACACTAGACCTTTATGGTATTTGTAGTGGAATTTCTCTTCATTTCTTTTTGTGACAGTTTAAAAACACTTCTAAAAGTGAGTACATTAAGTATCATGAATACATCACGATGAATACATTACATATTTTTATATATTGTGTTTCTATAATATGTGAAGTGCTTTGTGGCAATGTGCAAAGAAATGAACTTTCCATTTCTGGTTTAATAACTGTAAATGATTTTCTGGAAAATTGTGTAATTATTTAAAGCTTTCATTTATTCTTGAAGCAGCCAACTGTTGTGTTGTCTAATAATTGGGGATAAGTGGCTTACTGTAAAAAAAAAAAAAAAAAAAAAAAAATGCCAGAACTTTCTTTTTATGCTAAGAAGAGTAGAGTCTTTATTAAAATTCTCCAATAGTATCTTCTTACAATGCTATCTGTACAATGTTGAACAGAATATAGCAACAGTAAACTTCCCCAAATTATGTCACTTTTTTTAAAAAAAAAAAAAATGACTTTAATTGCTGGAAGAAGGCAGGGGAAGGGGAAATACAAAGTATTATAGAATGATTTAAATCCTAATGTGTAGTAGGAGAATTCTTTTAAAGGGATGCAGAAAATAAAACATTCTTTTCTACTCTTCAGCAGAATCAGCTATGAAATAACACAGCAAGATTTCACCTGTGAGCTAGCCCACCTCACAGATGTCGTATTCTGCTGTACTCGCACTGCAGTCTTTTTTCTCACTGTAGCTCACTCTGACCTTTCTTAATGTTCTTCCTTTCAGGGGAAATTTCCTGCTTAACTGCTTCTGTAAAAAATTTTGGAGTTTTCAGGAAATTAACTAATAACTTATTCTATCCAGTCTTGTTCCTTATGGACTGCTTTGAGTATCAGAGCATAACAGGGGATTTGAAACTTCTGGCCAAGTGGAATTAAAGTCATACTGTTTCTGTAGTAGTATTAGTAAAACTATCTGTGTCATGTGTTATCCATAGAACTTGATGTACTACGTAAATGTTGCATCAAACAGGTACCCAGACTTGAAATAAGTGCAATAAATCCATTGACTTTTTGTTCCTCCTTACATAGGAATGGTTGTTAAATTGGGTGCAATACTGCAGATAGCATGTGAATGCAGAACTAGATCCAAAAAAAAAAAAAAAAAAAATCTGAAGGGAAACAGATGGCAAACCTGAGGCTGATTTCCTGCAGGAGCCAGCTCTGATGGAGGATGAACCAGCCTGGATTGACTCAAGCTATCAGACAGTCCTGGATCTGAATTTATTAGAATGATTTAGAGCACAGGAGGCCTTTACAAGTTATCCTCTTTCTATTTGAAATCAAAATAACTATAAAGATGGAAGGGTTCCATGCAAAGCTGCACCTGGCATTAGCATTTTGGTGTAGGTGCAGGAACTGACCTTCTTCTGCCTCCTCTTGATCCTGACTCCTGCCAGCTCAAACTCCATATAGCAGTGCTTCCTGGCCATTTTTTGTATATGGCCTTGTTGCTCCCCTTTGTTTTCCTTATTTCCTCGTTCTACTTTCTTCAGCTGCATTCAGAAACTTAGCGAACTGAGTCTCTTCTACTTGCTTCTTGGACAGCCAGGCACAAAAAGAATTTGTCTTTCAAAATAACGCAAATTGGTCTTGCAAAAATAGCAACAACTATAATTGCAGATGTATAATGGTGCCATCCATTTGATTTACTTTATTAAATTTCTTTAAACAGAATATGAGCAGATCATCAATTTTCACATGAATTGTATCCTCTGAGATGCAATATTACCAAGCATGGAAGATAGTCAAAATCCTAATGAAGGCGAAACAGAGTACATGAGAAAATGCTTACCCTTCTTACTTCTAAGTATAGCAGTAGATACAGTCTATCCTTTTTTAAACAAGGAGTTTAGAACTGTCTGGTGATTCCATTTGTGATTTTTACATAAACTTAACAGCTATTAATGTATGAAATTAAATTGCTTTATAGAATGGCTATATTTGAAAAATAACCTTGGGTCTCTCTTAGTAGCTCCTGGATCCAGAGGTGTATGTCAGAATGAAACCCCGTATTCATTAACTTCCTGGATTGCTTTAGAAGGAAAACCAGGGTAGAGGGTATGAAGAGGGATGGATGCTTCTCTTGGTCTGCACAAGCTGGTGACCAGAAGTAAAGGGTGCCCACTGAGGTTTACTAGCCTGGCGTGTAGGCAGAGTAAATAAAAGCTTCATCAGTCAAACAGCAGTGCCTAATATTAACTGCGTTACACTTGAGATAAATAATTATTTGCATCAGCAAATAAATCAAACTTTGTTTATGTAAAAATCCATAAAGAGTATTTCTGAAAGCTTTGTTGTGGAAAATTAACTTTCTAGGACAAATTCACTTTTTTGCAGGATTATCGGTACTTCCCATAGGCAATCAAGTTGAATTTGTGAAATCCTCAGACTTCTACTGACTTCAGGAAGAACTGTGTAAAGCCCTTTGTAAGGACAGGCACACAACCCTGAGCAGCTAGAGCAGTGATGCTTGCTTTTACATCGTTCCTCCCTCCCTCCCTCCCCTTCACTCGCTGAATGACTTTCTCAGAGAAAGAGATGGAAATGTTAGCTTTGACTAACAAGCTGAAAATAGAAAAAAGAAAAGAGAGGAGGATAAAGGAAGTCTGAAGTTGATTCCAAATTAAATTTTGGATGAAACTGAGATTAGCGAGGAAACCAGTAAAACTCCCACTGCCTTCAGTGGAACCAAGATTTTCCCCCTTTTACCATCAAGATACAGACAATCCTCAGAAGTTCTCTCGGCTCTGATACTGCAGCTGCTATTTCAGCTATGGCGGGCATGAAATTAGGATTTCACACATCTACAGATGCTTTTCTATTGCTGCACATAGGCTGACAGATCAAATCTTTGTAAGATGTACATAAAATTTTCTAGAATCATGCGGAAAGCATGTCTGCCTCTTTTTTATGCAAGAATGTGTACACTCGCATGTTATATCAGATACCTCAAGCCTCCCGCACTGATACTTCAGTCACACTCACAGATACATACACTTATCTGTGAAGATAGACCAGGGAGGGTAATAGAAGGTCCACTGATCCAGTCTGCTTAGGTCTTCTTCCAAATCCAATTAAAACAGATGATACAATAGAAGTCTGTGCAAATTGGTACATTACTTTTGGATTATTTTGAGAATGAGTGCTCTGTGCATTAGATGCTGTAGCAAGTGTAGCTTATTCTTTCTTGTTTCACTTAGCATGGGATCAGCTAAAGTCAGTCTAAGTGTCTACTTGCACCAAAACATAGGGCATGTGCATGTGTCAGCATTTGCAAATGTGTGGCTACACCATTCTGTGAAAAGAAGTGATGAGTCTTCAGCTGGGTCAGTGAGCTGCTTTAACATAGTACAGCTGCATGTTTTTGAAAATTGACACAGGGAAGAGGAACAAACATGAGGCTGAGGCTTGGGAAGAAGATAACTGCTGCTTTTTGTTTTAGATTGCTGCAGCATGTTTCAAATTCACATTCTTGTTTGCTCCTTTGTGGTAACTTTTGATTTTTGTATGTAGAAATGACTTTTATGATTAGGAGCAACAGGACATCTGTTAAGGGAGCTTGGCTGAAAGATGCATCTTTCGCTTCTTTCTTCCAGAAAGAATCAGAAATTCTCTCCCATGCTGTGTACTAGCATGGTAAGCATGATTTCTCGGTCCCCAAAGAAAGGAAACATTTATATTCGTCCAAATTGCTTGCTTCACTCCAGAGCTAAGCAGGTGGAAATCCATGGCCCATTTCCAAGCCCTCTGTGACCACTGTGAACAATGCAGCTACTTGTCCGTTGTCTCAAGGTGAGAAGAGTTTTCTGCTGTGTCCCATTCCACTCTGATTCCAAATTTCATCTTCACAATTCATCAGCCTCAACAAAATTATTCTGGTTATTCTGGTTGGTAGTTGTGTTCTGAAGATCTTGTTCTACTCATTCTGTTATTGCTGTTTTCTTTTTATTCCCTATTGTGTCTCTGCTCAAAAATGTAAGGATTTGATGCATATTTTTTAAAATTGGTATAAAGTAGCATTCAGGAATCTCAGTGAAAGGCTGAGGTTATTACTGGTCATGGTGCAGGCTAATTACTAATAAGGGCAATTTCGGGCCCTTGGAGTCAGATATCAGCTGGATTAAAATGGATGAGTAGAATGAAGCCATAATATTAACAGGAAGGTAAATGGGGTTTTGAAGAAAACTAGAATGCAGAGCTTTCTCTTTGCCTGATGATACTGAAGAGTTATTTTTAAACATCATTGTATTGTCGCTTTTTAAAGAAAACTTAATTTGTTTAACTGTGATTAGCTCTTAGCAGGGAGACCTGTCTACCCTCTGAGAGCTTTTTTAGAAGAAAAGTTTTCACAGGATTAAAGACAATGATACTGTGTATAGGACTAGATCAACATGAAGTGTTAGATGTGGTGTAAGACATGCTATAAATGAGTAAAGGTCCTTTGCAAAATTGATCTTCTAAAAATATGATTTTACTAAAAACTCCCCATGGGAGGACTTTTTCCTCCTAGATTATGTTCTAGCTACACTTTAAGTTTGAAAATTCATGTTTCTTGTCCAATGAGTTAAAATATATATTTGAATTTCATGCTGATATCTGACGTGTATGTGTATAAAATGTGTGTGTGCATATATATATACACACACATATGTATATCTCCATACATGATAGTAGAGCTAGATGGAGTATTACAATCTGGATATATAAACTGAATGTATCTGAATATACGTGCACTCTGGTTTTTTAAAGCTCTTTTAAACAGAAAGATTAAATATACTGTGATGGCTTTACTGTAGTAAAATGGTAATGGACAGTTGCATTGACTTAGCTGAGTTTAAACAGTGTAAATCTTTCCTTCTTACCCACTCCAAGGCTGTTACACCCTAGATCATGATGTTTTGTTAAATGATAATAGTTTCCTCTCAGACTGGCTGTTGTATTTGTCCCAGAAGCAGAGAATATTCTAGCTCAGATGTGAACTTTTTTTTTTAAAAAAAATATTTATTGCTTTAATTTTTACTGTGAACTCCTGTCGATATTGTAGTTTCCATGGCAAACTTTCTTCTATTCTCTCTGTGTACCCAGATTTTCCTTGTTATTTTCCCTATGTGATCCTCCTCTGTTTCTTGCCTGTTTTCAGACGCTGATTTCTACGAAACGCAGCAAGGCTACTTCCAAAGCGGCCGTAAGCCGCGCGAACCTTTCGGTGTTGAATCGGGCTGGCGGCGCTTCGAGCAGCTGGGCAGAGCGGCAGCCAGCTGGTTCTGCTCTGCCGCGGTGCTGCCTTGCAGAGTGCCCATTTGTTTCTCTCTTTTTAACGCTAACAAGCGTGTCAGAGGAACAAACATTTACTATCAATTTCTCCTTAAACAAAACTGGGTTGTGCTGCCTGGGTTTTCAATTAGTATGTTGCTAGTGACGTTTCTTGGCATACAATTCACTGCATTCCCAAAGTTAAAATACTTTTTAGTTCTGGCAAAAATGAATATTATTTTGCTACGTGCTAATGAGATGACAGGTTTCTGGATGTGCTGACTGCATATTTTCAGATAAGCAAGATAAGATAGTGTGAATCTGGATCGTTGTGAAGTTTCTTGTTCTCAGACCTGGTTTTGATTCATGTTTTACTTGAGCAGGGAACATTTCAGGAGTAGTTAATCAATGGAAGCATAACAGGCAGCACACTAGAAAAGACTTAAGTTCATACAAAAAAAACAGTGGTGCCAGATAATTTGTAATATGAGTAAGTGAGGAGGCTCTGAAAGAATATCTTTAATACATGGCAAACAAGAAGCTGCGTCTTTTTCTTCAGTGACAAGTTGATGCATTCCTGACTAATTTAATAAGTGACATGGTTAAAATAGCAGACAGGTGAAAGCGAAGAATTCACTGCAATGCTACTAGTCTGTCAGTCTTTATAGTTTCACCAGATATTCAAGTATGAGGAATTTTGTTTGCACAGAAAATCAATTTAGTAGAATTCATTCTGCAGAGCAAAAATTTCTCAGTTAAATTTACAATAGCAGTGATAGTTTTAAGTCTTTGTTGCCCTTGTACAATAGGGACAGGTAGAGACCGACTGAGAAGGAAAAATTCACTATATGGAGGAAATTTGATTGGATAATTAAGTTGCAAACTCCTTTTCCTTCAATAGGAGGAAAAGACTGACCTATTACTGATTTATTTTTCTGCCTTGATTGCCAATCCATCTTAAAAGACAGCAGAAAAGGAAGAATTTTCAAAAGAAACTGAAGAAACTCCTGAAAAACAAACTGGCTTATTTAAAAAATAAAAATAATAAAAAAAAAATAAAAAAGCAAGCAAGCAAACAAATGTAATTTCCTCTCCTGTTCAGCCTGAATGTACATCATATCCCCACCTCATCTTTCTCCCACTGATTTCATACTAAGGAAATCAGGCTAAACCCACACCCTCTTTGGTTGGGTTCCTGAATTTCTGATGCTGTCCACAGGGCTGATATGTGGCAGACTGTTCAGTCAGTTCCTTCGCTTATTTGGTTTTGTCCTCTTTATGTAATGCAGTCAGATAAATCACTAAAGAACCAAAAGTCCATCTGTTCTTAGCCAACAGTACTTTTATCGCTCTGGACTGTATCCCTCTTAGGTACAGGTTGCTGCGGTAGCTGGTTTTGGTGTGGATACTTTGGTTCGGGTTACTGCAGGTGGTCAGTATGACCATCCAAAATGGCCATGCTTACCATCCAAAAACTTCCAAAATGAGCTGGAAGTTTCTCTGTGTTCCACCTGTAAAATATAAAAGCTGGATTTAACTCATCTATTAAATGTGCTCATCAGGGATGTTTCTTGTAAATTTTGAATTCCTCTGGGAGAAACGATTTTTTGTTGCGCTCTATTTTGCAGTTCACCAAGAGTGAACGTGTAATGACAGGAATTGCATTCCAGGCAGTAGGTAAAATAAAACTAGAATCATATTGGAAAAAATGACCAGTGTTTTTATATATTATGTGCTTATGTATCAGAAAATGCACAACTTCCCATACACACGTAGACTCCAATGAAAATAATTTTTGCAATCGGACAGTAAAATGAGTTTAATTTGTTTTACAGTAATTTATTGGGTCAAAAAATGATCTTTGCAATTGGACAGTAAAGGGTTTAGTTTTACAGTAAAATGGTGGGTCAAAAAATGAAAAGGTCTCAGGCCCTAGCCAGCGTGAAAGAAGAGCTGATTTTACTGCCTGCACAATCCTTTCTCATTACCTTTTAAATGATGCTACCTTCATGTTCAAAGTTCTTTTCACTTTTTGCCAAAATCCCGGAAAGAGAATATTTCTACTGGACTGCCTTAGACTCCCCAGCAAATACTTACACATCCTTCCACACCCTTAACTCTAGAATCAGAAATTTCTGAACTGGAGATATTCCAGAAATACAGATCCCTCCTATTTTCTTTGCAGACCCAAAAGTCTCTCTACATGAAAGTTATCCAATCCAAAATGTGATGAAAGGTAACTGAAGTGTCTTGGAATTTGCCCCTAAATAAAAGCCTCAGTACCGTGTGCGCCTGTTCTGCTCCCACTCTCCAAAGGGTGCTAAAACTTGGAATGAATGAGAATTGGAGCAAGTCCTTTCCCCAGGTGGCAAAGGCTACATGAACAAAATATGCATACCTGTAGGGGGAAAATAAGAAGGGACAAAATCTGGAATGAGTTTTTTTTTTTTTAATGTTGCTTCTTGACAGTGCTGTGGTGCAAAGGGTTTTCATGTTGCAAAAGTCCGTCTTGCATCTACTAGAAAAGGATCTGCCATTGGTCAAACACACAGCATTCAGCATGTGTAGTCAGTGGAAAAAAACCTTCTCTTGACATTTTCACATCATTTGGTTTGAGTTGGATTTATGCTTTTCTTGAGGAATGCATGAACAGACTGTTTGCTTCACTCACTATGGGAAATGTTAAATGAATTTTTAATTTTCTTAGAATACTGAATTATAGTTTGAAACACTCAGTAAAGGAGGGAAGTCAGGAAAATGTAACATATGAGATGGTTGTCTTCCATTCAGAGATAAGAATCAAGAGATGCCAGTTGGAAGGGACCTCTGGAGGTCTCTATTCCAACATGCTTTTGAAGTAGGACTATCACTGTTGCTGGGTCAGGTCAGGCATGATTTTGTCATGCTCAGCCTTGAAAGCTGCCAAGCCCAGAGTCTGCAACCTCCAAGAGTCAGTGCTGCAATGTTCTCCCTGTTAAGTTCCTAATGGAGTCCAACCTGAACCACCCAAGCCACAATTTTTCACGTTTGGCCCTTGTTACATCCTCTGCTGTTATAGAGAGGTATTTGGCGCTGACATCTTTAGCCTTTGTAACCATCCTTTGACTGCTCTGCTCTAATAAGCATCAATTACATCACCTTTTCACCTCCTCTTTGCCAGATTAAACAAGCCTGGCTGTTGTAGCCTCCTTCACAGAGCATGTGTTCCAGGCCCTTGACCTCTTTGCTAGCTGTCTGCTGGATGCTTTCCAGGTCCTCCACCTCTCCCTTGAGACCTAGAAGAGGGTCCAGACCTCCAGGCGCAACCTTGCCAGTGCTGGATAGAAAGGGATGGTAACTTTCCTCAGTCTGCTGGCCCTGATCCTCCAAACACAGCCACAGATGTGATTTGCCTTATTTGCAGCAAAGATGCACCGTTGCCTCGTATCCAACATGGTATTCACAGCAAACTGCTACTCAGCCGTTTGCTTCCCGGAGTGTAGACGTACGCACAGGGCTGTTCTGTCAGAAGTACAGGACTTTGCACTTCTGAACTGCACCTTGAACTTCATGAGGTTTCTCTTGGCTCAGTGCTCAGACTTCTTGAGGTCCCTCTGGATCGAGGCTCTACCATTCATCGAGTCAGTCACTCACTCTAGTGTAGTGTCACGCACAGATTTGCTGGGGTGCACCCTGTGTCATCAGCCAGGTATCCAGGTAGCTTTCCTTGTTGGAGCTAGAAAGGTACGGTGAAGGAGACTGGAAGAAATGAAGGGGTTGTGCTGGCAATTCAGCTCATTAGCTGGCCAGCAGAAAGGGCAGCTTTTTTTTTTTTTTTTTTTTTTGGGGGGGGGGGGGACACGACTGCTCATTCATCATGCAGGTGAGTGAGCTGTGAGGGGACACAGCTTGGGGATGTGGTGCAGCTAAAGCGAGCAGCAGGTGATTTAGCTCTAAAGCTAGGCCAGAACTAGAAAACCAACTTTCTCTCTGTGAGGTAGACTGTTTGTAAAATAGTGCGTCTATGTGCAACTCCCTGAGGGCAAGCTATAAATTCACATTCTTGACTATTTGAATTTATTTGATCATTCTAAGAGAAATACCCCCTAGGAGTGTTTTGTATATATTAAATGTTGCAGGTGTTAGTCTGACAAGTCTTACGTCAGAAAAAATTACTTTGCTTAGTGTCTGTTAGTCTGTGAGATAAACAGGTGAGTACTTCCAGAGCAAATATCTCTTCTGTATATAAATACCCACATGTGGAAATTCTGAATTCTACTTTTTGTTAATGTTTTGTTAATATGTTTCAAATGTCTAGTTATCTGCTGAAAACAGCATGGTTATGAGCAGAAGAATAGAGAAAAAGTACTGGAAATTTAAAATGAGTACTATGGGGAAATCTTTCTCTGTTCTGATTTATTCTTTTTTCAGAGAAGCTATACTACACAGATAACAGCTTCTATGTGTCTTGAAAATCTGAAGTAATAGATTTTTATGAATGGAGGTCAAAATTTTGGGATGCAGAAATTTGATAGTAAATGCTTTACTGCTGCCATTTTGAAAAGATGAAACAGGACAAAAGTTCTGCATTATAAGCTAAATTTCTTTCTGGACATTTATACTACTTAGGGACAACACATGTCATAAAAAGGCATTGAAACATGGATAGATGGGGAGTAGCTGTTGTGAAGAGAAGGGGGGATGTTCTTGTGGAATTAACCTCTAAAAGGAGAGGAAAAAATAACTGGAATAATCTCTTAGCTTTTGTCTTTGATTTTTCTCTACCATAAAAAGAAAAAACAAAACAAAAAAAAAAAAAAAAAAACAGCCTCTGCTTATTTCTCCTCTTCTCAAACAATTCAGATAGAAAACATTAAAAGTAAAGACCTTAATAAGCAGAAAAATATGTAGATATCCTGCAAAGAAAACCAGAGGCTTTACTAATGATATCTGTTGGTTTTGGTGTACGTTCTGTGATATTAGGTGCTAATGAAAAGCTTTAAGCAGAATATACATACTGGGACAGGGTTTAGTCAGAACTCTTTTAAAGCACTTGAGTGTATTAATGACTAACTTCTGAAAATGGCCTTAAAAAGAAAGAACGTCAGGAACATACAGATAAAAATACTGGTAGCTACTCTGCACAAAACAATAATAGCTTTAAATAAAGTAAACTCTATATAATTTCAGTGGTTTCATTACTCCTGGAAGATCCCTTCTTTGTCTTTCTTTTACCTAGGCACAAAAAGACTTGTATTTCTTTCTAGGAGAAAAAGGATAGGAATGACAGTGATTAGCACATAAAAGGATTCTCGTGTAAGTTTAAAGGCTGCTCAGAAGTGCCCCTTTCAATGTTTTACAAAGGGCTGCTGAGTAAATTACCACAGGTTTTTGAAGTATTTTTAAAAATATGTATAATTACTCTATTTGCAAAAACAGCAATGTGTGTATATGCACGTATATTAACTGTACATCCATTGTATGACCAGTAACCTCAGGGCTATCTTGACTTTTATTTCTCTCTTGCAAGCTTTCCGTAATTCCCTGATGCTCATAATGATTACTTGGAAATTACTGCCACTTGCATTAGAGTACCGTTATGCTTCTAGAACCACTAGGCTTCTAGATGGCAGCATGCTACAACTCAGGCTCACGCTTTACTGCTCTGCTTGGTGGAAAAGCACGTTATCTAGATGACAGTAAACCTGCGAGTGTAGGTTTATAATACACACCCTGGAGGGAATGACTTGAAGGGGAGAGGACGAATGCTCGGAGGCATGCCACAAGCCAGCAACCATAGTGCAGCCATGCAATTGGGGAAAAGAAAGTGTGTGTGTGTGTGTAGGGGTGGGGGGGTGGGGGGTTGAGAGAGAAGTACTAAGACTTCTCTTGCCTTACATAGCTGGAGCCAGCTTAGTCCGTAGTAGGGCAGAATCATGACGCAGAGAGAGTATTCATAGATATCAAGGGAAGAGCATGGGGAAGGTCTGTTTCCATTAGCGTAATTACATAATTAGTTTGTCTGTGGGCTCTGGTAGTTGCAACAGGCTCTTGGTGAATGTGCTTATATTGTCTTTATTCAGTTATGTCAAGACAGCCCTATGTGAAGGATGGCCACTTGGTTGGGAACATAGTTATCTGCTTGTTAATGCTTCTGGAAGAAAGATCATAATGAAAAGCTTTCACAGCATACCAGTATGAATGCAAAGTAAAGTTGTGCTGCTCTCAGTGCTGTAATCCTGAGTACTTGTTAAACATAATATTGGAGTGCTCCATCCCAGACAACAGACCCGTTACAATTTAGAGAACTCTCTACAATATTGGAAAAAAAAATCTATCTTTTTTAGTAACACATGCCTAGGAAATCTTCACAAAATCTGTAAGTGGCACAGATCTAGACCCAATTTGTTTCTTCGACATGCTAACTGATCTAATGTCAGAGGGGAGCAATAGAGGTGATGTATCCTGACTTGAGCAGAGCTTTAGACGTTGACCTATAGGATGTTCTCAAGAACAAACTAGAGATCTGTAGCTTAAATAGTAAGCAAAGGTTGAATTTTAACTGTTTTAAAGTTGAAAAGACTTAACAAGTGGGATCTCACAAAATGTATACTCTCTTGTGTCCATTATTCTGTCTCCAGTAGTGGTCTAGATTATGGAATAAAAAGTATAGCTGTGCATTTAACCAGCGTCATCAAGTGGGAAGGGAGTGATTACAAATACTCTCTAGGGCGGGATTAGAATTCAAAGTAACCTTTGTAGACTGGAGAAACAGTCTTTGGTAAAATGCAGTAGAGACAAGTAGAAGGCATTGCAGAAAAGAACAGCAGCAATAAAAAGCCCAGAAACAAAAGAATCTTGGTTTACACTCGATCAAAAGCATTCAACACCATGATTCAGTTGCACAGATTAATTCAAAGATTTTTTTTTTTTTTTGCAGGAGTATTGCCCACAAGGGACAAGTGGTAATTATCTTGAGCTACGCAATTCCAGTGAATCTCAGTAGGAAATTTTTGTCCTATTTCATCCACATGAATGTGGCAAACAAACTCCAGAGGAGATCAGAAGAAAACGATTTTTTTAAATGGCTGTAGTTTTTGGTTAATCGATGCATTCAGAGTTTTGCCTGTGGTGTCTAGAGCCAGAATGTCTAAGACAAGAGACATGTAAATGTGGGAGGATAAAGGAAGCGACATATTAAATAAAGCAGTTAAGCAAATATGCATATTTCTCTATACACATAAACATGCATTTTACTTAATGAGTACTTAATGTACTGAATATAAATGCAAAAAAAGATGGTAATTATGCATGCTTTCCCTTGTTACGCAGCTGAGACATCTTGTTTATAAAAGCTTAAGGAAATAGGAAGGTTTTCTTTCAGTATTTTATAATGCTGTATCTTATAATAATGCAGTTTCCAGTAATGTCAGAATCTTAATCTGAGAATTCCTTAGTCTCTAGCTGGCAGAAACAGAAAAATAATTTTGACTTTCCTACCTCAGCTTGAAATTCCCTCTGATCAAATAATTTTTTATTGATGCTTACAGTCAGATGAAGCTAACTCTTCATTGTACAGACATAGGGTGCTTTTCTTCTGGGGAAACATTAAATTAACTAGTATGATATTAAATTTGATCTAGCACATATATTCAGGTACCCTAACTTTATATCGAAAATACTACATTCACCCTCTGTGCCCATTGTAACCAAGGACTTTCCAAAGTGCTTTGGAAAGATTGAGCTAAGCTATCAAAATTAATGGAAACTGTTCTTCACTTCCCGTCTATGTAATTTTAATATTAATGAAATGCTAATGATGCTTATGTCAAAAAATTCCAAGTGCAATTATTTTTTCTTTTATATTCCATGCCGTAAATGTTATGGTAAAAAAGATGTGAATGACCAAGGCTCACACTCAAGACTGCTAATGTGTGAAAGGCATGTTTGAAGGTGAAAATTTGTTTGGAAGCGTTTTCAGCATTTCCACAGTCTTACTTGTATGACCATATTACAGTTTTCATGCAGTGCAGCATTACTGACCATATAATATCTTCTGCAGTCTCTAATAGGGATAGGGTCTCTTTGCCTCTCAGTAATATAGGCAAATATATATCAGCAGTAATACATTCTGTGCCTTTATCATGTTTGTTCTGCAAGTTTTCAAGCCCTTAGACGTCACAAATGCCTGCGTGCTCACCTGAAGCGCTGAACTGGTGAGCCCGAATAAGGAGCCTGGGATCTGCGTGCAGTCAGCAGGACTTAACGAATTTGATGAAGCTGTCCTGCGTGCGAGTAGGGTTAAGCATATGTAAATGTGCGGGGTCTCGGACTATCGTTAGGTGAACCAGTGCAGAGCTCTTTTCTCAGCTGACAGAAAATACCAACTGATAGACTGAACGCAGCCCAAGCCTCGGGACGCTTGGGGTGGAGTGCCGCTAGGCAGCGGCGATCGTTGAACGCTCGGGCGGCGGTGGCCTTGCTGGTATGGCTTAAACAGGAGCTTCGGGCTTTGCGCTGCAGAGGCTTAGGGTGACCGTGGGCAGATCCAAGTTACTTGTTCAGAGGCAGCATGCGAGTGAGGATATATTAGCTCTTTCGAAGTTTACCTTGGTGAGCGTGAAGTCAAGCTGTTGATAGGCAGCTTTCGCCCTGTGGAGCCTTTTTTGGGGTAGATAACTTGAACGCTCTTTTGAATATTGGGTTTTCCATCACCTCTATTTATCAGCCTGGGACTGAGTTCCCAAAGGGAATTCTGCGGGAAAAAATGAGTTTAATTGGATGTGCTGGGGTTTGCTAGATAGGGGCTGAGTATCTGACTGATCCATTCTCTAACAGGAGCAGGAAGGAGGGGGCCGTGACAACAGTTTTGGCTGTGCCTGGGAGGCTACAGAGATCAACACAGAAACTAGATCATGATTGTAGTTCATCCCTCAGTAATAACTGCCTGAGATGTCTGGCTGAATTATTTCATTTATTTTCAGGATTTTTTTTTTCAGTGCCTGGATTCCACTGGACTATCCTGTGGAGTTGTGCAGAGTTCTGTAGTAACTGTGATGTATTTTTTACAAATGTCACAGATAAGGACAAGATAAATATTCATTTTTTGGAGTAATTTTATATAAATTTTTTTGCAATTCTCTAAACCTCTATTTCTGACAGGCAGGTAGTAATGTTTAGAGCTGTTCTTGACAGTTATTGCATGAATAACTCTCTAAGATGAGCAAGTTAATCTTTGTTATCCTGCAACCACTTATTATTTGATTTCTGTAGGACATTTTGGCAGCTATTTTTATTTGTTTGACTCTGAAAAGGGCAACATATTTTGTATCTGTAACATCTAATTCAACCAAAGAAATTATGAAAAAATATGTAAAAGAGGAATCAGAGGATTCTGTTTCTATTCCTTAACTGAACGTATATTTTGACGTGCAAATTCTTCTGTTGAAATGCAAAATATATACATTTAATGTGTCATACAAAGTTGGATTAACAAGAGCATGTCCAAATTCTAAAGTCATTTGGGGCGAAACTAAAATTCCTGAGAGGCTGTTTGCAGGTTTACTAGCAAGGTTTCTGAAGTCAAGTATACTCTTTTTGAACTCAGCAAATGGACTAGAAGTATCTTTCAAGAAAATGTATGTATCTGCTGTCCTTTTTTTTTTTTTTTTTGGTCTATTTCAGTCAGGAATGAATGATCCATTTGCTTCTCCTGTATCTAACCTAAAAAGCAAACAGTCCTTCAATATTTTGATGGACTTTTTTGATAGTTCAAATTTCAAAACTCCAATATCCTTAAAAAAGAAAAAAGAAAAAAAAGAAAAAAGCTTGATGCATCCAATTCTATCTAAACTAGGGGAATGTAATATGTCCAGCAGTTGCCTTTTCTGTCCCTGTGATCATGGATTTATTCATTATCTACTCTTCTGAGTCAATTTTCCTTTATAATGCTCTGTAGTTAAGTCCCAGGTCCTAATTCCCGCAAATTATGCTTTTGCAGTTGACTTTGGATATACTTTTGCTTTTCCTTTTTCTCATTTATTTTGATGAAATCCTTAAAGCTGCTGCTTTCAGGAACAAGCAATGCATAGGTGTACAGATGACTTTAGGGATATTTTCTGGGCACAAGTAAGGTTACAAGAAATGTTCTCATAAGCATACTCCACTGTATGGGTCTTTATCTTTTTTCTTTACTTTTTAAAATATGAGAGATTGGTTTTCATTAAATACCTGCTGTCCAGATTCTTCTGTCCTACTAAGAGAGTGTATCCATTAAGCAAATAGCGGAATATACCTACAATTGATAATACAGAAGAACATTAAGAACTGTAATGGGAAATTGAGTCTCTTTAAGTTCAGTGTTAACTTTTCTGGTAATAGCCCTTCTATATTAAATTATTGGCATCATTGAGATGAATGACTGTAGATGATATTTTAAAAGTATGGGTATGTTAAATCTTGCTTCTGGGAAGAAGGAGCTGAGGAGGTGATTCAACAGATTGGTCATTTCTCTTATGATGCCGATATTGAATCCAAGGATTGATTTAGTTGGCTTAATAACTCATTAAAAAAACTTATGCAAGAAATAGTGAACATCAATAGGAAAAATGAAATCTAAGGATGTGACAGGTTGTCTACATAGGATCTGTTATTAATTCTAGCTGTTTATACAGACAGCTGTATGTTTATATTCAATACTATTTGTGGCACAGAGCTTCTTCCACAGACCCAGTAGTAAGAGAATCCCTAAATAGTATTAACTGCTGTGATGTGTCAGTACACAAGAGGAAAGGCAGAGCCTTTCAGATAGCTAAACACTTTAAAGGTAAAGCCAATGCTAACAAGAAAAGCCAAAGTACCCTCAAACGGTCTGCCAGACAACTGGGGCTTTAAGTTGTGGTGAAACTGGATGAAACACATTGGACTCCAGTAATGGAGAATCATCTGCTGTCCAAACCCTGCATCTCTCTTGTCCCAGCTCACTGCTGCCACCATGAAGTGAGGTCAGTTGGGTCCTTCTGCTACCTGGTTTGGATGAGGAATTCTCCATGGGCCTGAGGAAACCTTGCAGGGAAAATATCATGGAATGTTTTTGTCTGAAAGCAATTTTGTGACATGAAAAACAAAACAACTCTTACTAGTTCTACAGACACAAGTATCCATGTTCTATACTTGGTTCTCTGCATTTCCAGAGTTGGTGAAGATCTGGTAAAATGCCCAACTGTAATCCAGTGTATTTAAGAAAGCCCTTGTTTTCTCATCTGAAATACAGCCTGCACTATTTCCTCCAGATCGCTTTTCGTCATCAGTATTGTCCTCTTCAACCTTTGAATCACTGAAGTATGTGAGAGGTGCAGTCTAATAGAGATGGTTTAAAAACAGTCCCTCCAGCATTCATTCTAGTTTCTATGCTTCTCCTTCTGCTTCAGGCTTGTAGGGCCATACTGTAACTCAGGACAGACTGAAAAATGACCAGGTCAAAATCAGGTAACTTTTACCTGGAACAGTTAGCCCAGTTTACCCACAGCCTCACAAATAACTCTTGAGTAACAGATGTAAGCAGCCCGGACCAGTTGAAAGCCTCTCTTTTTCACTGCCAGTCTTCTTCCATCATCTTGTGCTCCCCCCTTAACATTTAACAACAAGGAAGGACAAAAGGTCCAGATGACAATTAATTTGTGCCTTTAAAAATATTTTTAAAACTTCTAAATGCGTTGAAACTTTGTCTGCCGGAGTACTCCCATTTCTTTCTTGATCTTGTGAAACCATCATAGTCATGATCTGGCTGACAAATTCAAATAAAAGGGATACAGAACTACTTTTACCATATAGAAAATATGTAAAACAATCTCACATTTCTCTATGTTCACCTTCAAATTAATTTGAAGCAATAGGATAGGTTGACCTGCTTGAAGATTTATTGATGGTGGGTTATAGATAGCTTTCTTTTTGGAGTAGACTAAATGGAGATGCTAAGAAACTGATAGACTAGGAAAAAGAAACCCCACACCTGTCTTCACAGTGAGCAAGAGTTCCTTGGAACATAATTAAAAACTATTTTTAGGAGCTTGGGATTGAGTGTTTGTATATAAGTGCATGCAGTTCCATTCAGCTGAAAGCTTCTTTCCCCAGCAGATATGTAATGATAAGGATAGTTCATTGCGATCTGGAATTTTACTGCTTCAGTTTGGCTGAGCCCTTGTGTCTCCTCCGAGTATGATACACTATTTAGATAGGTCTAAGCATCTGGTTAGACTGGGGCATTTGGGAGCTCTTCCCAGCAGCAGCGATGTATAGCTAAACTCTTAATGTTGTGCACAGCAAGAAAGTACTCAAGACAGGGGTTGCGCAAAATAAAGACTCTTCAGGACATTTGAGACAGTTACTGACAAAAAGTAAACTAACTATAAGGACATAATAAAGACTAATGAAAACATCTGTGTTTTAAGGGAATGTCAAAGAGAAAGTAACCACTCTTTAAGTTATGTGGTGCTGATAGCCTTTCTCAGGTCATGGCATTCTTAATCAAACAGGCAAAGTACCTAAAGCAAAATTTTCCTCATCAATTACATGAAATCTAATTTTAGCCTAGGAACTTTCAAATACAAGTTATTTAATTTTTTTATTGTTTGGTGATTCAAAATCTAACCTGAATGTCCAAGGATGTCATTGAGATGGAAACAAAAATGGTGAGTTTTCCCTTCTAGTATTTGCAGACCTTCATTTATTTTTTTCAGTTCCACACTCACTTGCTTTATTCAATCTTGACATGAAAGTATGTAAAATGGAGATCCTGAAAAATAGTTCTTCTTTTGACTCAATTTGCACAAATTCTTAATCTTTAAAAAGAAAAATCACCCATATTTTCAACTGGCAAATGTGTTTCTATTGAAATCATCTTTGTCAGTCCATGATTGGAACTAAATAGTTTCAGGATGGAACAGAAGTTTACCATCGGCCTGCCTTTCCCCTGAACGCATATTCAATGGACTCTGCAAGAGACTAACGTTGCAGTTAGTCTGCAATGCGGATTACTACAACACTAGTATTTTCATAAAGTTATGTAAAAAGCATGTTTTGTGGTTAAGTTTATATGATGTTCAGAAATTAAACATCATCCATTTAGAATTGTAAGCATGTGTTTTCAGGAATAAATAACACTGTTATGACTTATTACTGGGATGGCAGTATTTCATTTTATTTTTTCAAGACATTCTGAAAACTGCAGTAGGAGTCTCTATATGACGCACCAAAAATTGAACTGCTTTCACGTCGCCCAAGGTCTAGCCTTGTCAAAACTATTCCAGAAAGCTTTCAATTATATAATTCATCACTTCAATTAGATCTTCAGTACTTGAATCATTAGGAAGCAGGCTGATTAAAAAATAATGAACTTTCCACAGGAATGGACACTGACATTTTTGTGAAGGTGATTCTAGAATCACTGTCCTTGGAAAGTAAAGTCCTGCTGATCTGATCTTGTCTTATTTATCTTGTCTACAAAGCTAAGTAAATAAAAGGCACTGCACACTGGGCTGATCATTGAATCTGAATCACAGATGTACGCTGAATCTCTCATCCTCCCACTATGCACCAAAGAAGAGCTTGGCTCTGTCGTCTTGCTAACCTTTCCGTCAGTATGGACAGGCTGCTGTTAGGCACCCCTGAAGCCTTCTCTTCTGGCTGGACAAGCCCAGCTCCCTCTGCTTCCCCTTACAGGGAAAGTGCTTCAGCTCCTGACCATTTCAGTGGCCTTCTGCTGAGCTTATTTCGCTTGATCAACCTCTTTCTTCAACAGTGGGGACTCAAAACTGGGTGTAGTATACTGAATGCTGAATCGAGGGGGATAGTCACATCTCAATCAGATTGAGCTTCTGTTAATACAGCCCAAGACACTGGCTTTCTTTACTGCTTGGCTGCAATCTTGGCTTTTACTCACCTTGCTGCCTACAAAGACCTGCAGGTCTTCTCTAGCACAATTGCTCCCCAGCCAGTCAGTCTGCATTGCTGCAAGAATTTCTTCCTTCTCAGGTGTAGGACTTTCTGTTTGTCCTTGCTGAATTTTGTAAGCTTCCAGTCAGCCCATTTCTGCTGGCTAGTTGAATGGCATCCTTTTCTTCGGGTATAGTTCTCCCATTTTCAAGTCATCTGCCAACTTTACCAGAGTGCTATCCATCAGCTCCTCTAGATTCATTGATAAAGATGTTGAATAGGACAGTTCCCAGGGTAGACCCTTACAGAGCTCTAACTGTAATTACTGTCAATATAAAATTAATCTATTATATCCACTCTCAGGTCACTAACAGAGACTTGTGAAAAAGATTTTATTTAAACAGATTTCCATCAGTGATTTGCTACTGTGTTCTTTTGGAGCTTAGGCACTACCATCATGCTGTGATATCTGGGCTCAGAATCATCCCAGAGAAATTTTGCTGGGAGTGTTTATTTTTGCAGGTGTTGGAAAGAAGGGGTTATTGCTGTGAGAACACATCAGCTCACATTCAGCATAGTGAAGAAGGAATCATCCCTTTCGAATTTGCAAATACTAGCTTTTTATCTAGCAATAACAAGTATTAATTGTACCAATACTTCTTTGTAAGAACAAACACACGCTTCCTCCTCCCTCCTTAAAAAAAAAAAAAAAAAAAAAAAAAAAAAAAAAAAAAAAAAGCTCAAGTACATATCTGTTTGTATTTGATGGCATCTTTTTAAATGCTGAGGTATAAATCACTAGTAGTCTGGACTGTATTCTTTTAGCTAGATGTAGTGGAAGATAGCCATGCCTTTTCCACAAGGCATCTACATGAAGGTGCTAGGTACCAAACCCTCACCCCCTTCCCTCCCTTCCCCCAAAACCCTCTTGAAATGAAGATTCACCTTCCTTTTACAACACTTTACCATCCAAAATAAGATAGGTGTCTTTCTCATAATACACTGTGTGGAGACACCCTCTCTAGCTGTTCCAGAGTAAGGTGCCTATGCCAGCATGGAGAGCTCCTGTATTTCATCCCGCTTAGTAGTGTAAATTAGCCAAGGCAGAACTTGCGTTAATGCAGTGCTGGGCTGGGTAATCAAGTTAGCCTGAGTGCTAGCTTGGGGGAAAGACAGAGCTGTCTGTAGAGATTCTGCCTTGTGTTATATAGATGTATTTTTATCTTTGATGACTACCTTCATCACTGTGAGACAGGCAGATGGAATTCCCTGTTAGCTGTGCTGGTTTCAGCATCCCTTTACTGTGAAAAGTGGGGCTTAACAAAATAATGAAGATGGATGATAGATCAAGAAGTCTCAGATGATAAAAAAGGATATCTAGGTCTTTGAGAGAAAAAAGGAGATGGTGTTCGTGTTAGGTCAGTCTGAATTACTGGGTCTTTGCTGGTAAAGACAACCCTCTAGGCAAAAGGAAAGAGGATTATTTTACATTTATTATGGAACTAGGTGAACATCTTATGCCTGAAATATAAATTATTTCAGTAGGATATTGTTAATCATCTCAACTGAGCATAGTGCACTTTAGTAGTGTTTTCATTTCTAGAGCAGAGCAGAGGTGGGTAGTTACAGGTTTGAAAAATCAAAATAGCACCATCATCTGTGGAAAAGGGCAGCCTCTTCTGTCCAAGAGATACAAAGCATGGGAACAGTCTCACTTACCCCAAATTAAGCACACACGGTCCAGAAGTGCCACCCACAATGCAAGTTAGCAGTCTCTGATGATGAAGAAAAAGCAATGAAAAGGAATAGGTGAAAACCTTAAGCTTGAAAAGGTGAAAAGGGATAGTTCCTTTCCAAGTCACAAAGATGAAACTAACAGGGTTCCAGAGAAATCTTTGTGAAATACAGGAGATTTAACAGGAAGTTGTATTTTATATGGAGAACTAGACTCTCTTGTTTCAAATTCCTAAGCATAATTAAAAAATAAATATGTAGAAGAATTATCATTGTGTTAAATTTTATAAAACCTTTCCCATACACACAATAAGTCCAGGATCTCTTAACAGGCTTGGTCAAATTTTTCCTGTCCCTGCAAACTTTCAGCCAAGTTTCACGATAAATTTTCAGGGATCCTGAAACTCTCTATGCTGAGAGTAGTAAAGTGTGCTGATTGAGTAGTACTGGAGGAAAGTGGTTTTCACACAGCCTGGGCCACTAGCCTTTAGAGCAGGAGGGCACTGCACTCGTATTGCTTCAAGCAAAGCTCGCGTAGATGGCACTTGGAGCACCATGGCTGCAGTGACAATGACCGAGTGACCAACATGCTGGGAGGCAGACGGGGAGAGGATCTTACCATGGCAAAATTAAGGGGGGGGGCAATCTTCCTCATCCCCCTGCTCTCTGAATTGCAAAGAGCTAAACGTACCCACGTGTTACTCATGTTTTTAAAATGTCTAAGTAAAATATGACATTGCTGTAGCCTGTAAAGAAAAATCTCTTACTTTGCTTCAAGATTGAGCTGAGCACAGTTAGATTCCACCTCCTGAAATGGCTGGTATTGAGGAAGGATAAGGAAAATACTAAAAAAGCAAGGTCTGTCAGCCAAAATCAGAATATTTGTTTGAGAAACAGTAACAGCATTGTTGTCCACATGCAGGTTCTCCTAATGCCAGTATTGTCTGTTGTGGCTTTTGATTTGCCTGTCAAAGCTATAGAGCTTAATAAGAGAATCTAAATTCTCGTATATGTACATCTTGAGATATTTATATTCTGAGTGCCTTGAAGTAGGGAATGGTGGGATGGTTACTTTCATTTTCTTCTGATTACTTCATCCATGGCAAGGTTTAAAAGAGAGTAGGTAACTTGAGGGTGGCCTGCTTTGTTGCTTCTGCAGGCTGGACTTACTGTATATATTCTTTGGGATCCTTGCATCTCTCATTCCACTGCTCTTTCTCAAGCATCCTTGCATGAGTACAAAGTGGTTGTCCATCATCTCTTTCTGTTCCATCTTCCTGTGACTCTCCAAAGTCTCTCAACCCTTTTTCCCTCCTTTCCAGGACCATGTTGTGCCCATGCACTCCACAGCAACAAATGCGATCAGAAGAGGGAGGGAGGGAGACAGGAGGTTTCCACATGGTCATCATTTACCTTCAGGGCAAGAATTTGTGCCTAATCTGATAGGTAAGTGTACATATTGTTCTTTGCACACTCTAACTTTCAAGATTTCAGTATTTCATCTAGTACTGCTGGATTTTTTTCATGACTTTAGCACCATGAACAGTCATCTGTTCTCTGTATTAATTTAGTTGACTCCAACTCTTTCTAATTTGACTCAGACAAAACCGGTTACAGTTATTGTCCTGTATTTCTTGATGCAAAAATGTGTATCATAATGATGACAAAATAATAAAGCAGAAATTCCTGGGATATTTTTGAGAAACAACTTTCTTCCCCAGTAGGGAGAATAAATTAGCATTTTCCTCTCCCCCTCTCTCTCTCTCTCTCTCTCTCTCTCTCTCTCTCTTTTTAAGTGTGGTTAAGTAAACATACTATTATTACCTGTAATAGCAGAAAATCCATCATTCCAGTTCAGGAAATCCATCATTCCAGTTCAGGTTCAAAACCAGAGCAAAATTAAAAAAAAGAAAAAAAGAACTCAAAATTTCGTAATTTTCAAATATGCTGCTTTCATTATTCTTCCTGTTGCTTTCTGGAGCTTTTCTGTAATATGAGTCATCCTTTTAATGTAATTCTTCACCTTCTGTTATAAATGCTTCTGACATATCTTGAATTCTTTACTTTAACTCTTTAGCCTCTCATTTTAATTGGCTCTTTAGTTCTTACTGGATGCTCCTTATTGGTTAGTCCTAACTGATGATTTTCTTAGAAATTAAGAATGCAAGATTCCTACTTGGCTCCTGGGCTGCAGATCTGGGGTATGTGCTTGTAGACACTCGCTGCAGTTTGCAGGAAATAATGGCCATGGATTTTTTTTCTTTTATTTTTTGGTCACTGAAGTTGTCAGCTCCGTAGTAAGAGGCACCGGCAGCGCAGTAAGTCAGGGTTTCCAGCATTTTTCAAGCTGCTGTTTTGCAGTCCATAGTTGAGCAGCTTGTTCATCTCGACTGTTTGGGCACTGTGGGCTTGCATCTCCTCTCCCACAAGCTGCTTCTGCAGCATCCCCGGGCAGTTCCTCCATGCAGTTACCCTTCGTCTGCAGCAGCGGGAAGTGAGGGAAGAGCCAGGCCCTTTGTGCTTGCTCATACATAAAAGATACCTTGAGAAATCCTGTGAAAAGTTTTTGGTGACGCTTAGAATTGTAAAAGCCTTCTCTGTGTGCTGCCTGCTGAGATGCCTAAAGCCGTGTCAGATAGGGTAGCTCAGAAGCAGAGGAGTGGAAGCCAAAATGTATGCAGCTTTTGGCTAAGAGTGTTTCTCAGGTGTTTCTCTGCTAGGCAGGAAAGACACACGTTTAAAAAGCTCTTTAAATTAGCCATCTTGGACATTTTGTAGGTACCTGAACGTGTAAGCAGTAAAAGTGTATCATGGACAAATCTAAAAATATTCAAGCTACCTCCTGATGAAAGACACTTCTCCAGGACAACATACTCGGAAGCATTTTAGCATCTCAATAAATTGAAAGTTTGATGTGAATAATATTCTAGAAGTCAATCATACAACAGTAAATATGTGAGGTGCTTCAAGATGCAGCTGGATATTTGTTATTGTTATGAGGAAAAATACTAAAAGACTGATTGGTTCCAGTGTCTTATGATGTGTATTCTGTGTTTTTGTCGTTGTCTTGTGTTGTAATGATACACACTAGGTATTCTGAGTGGATGAAAGAGGTTTAATGGAGTATTTGACCAAAATTTGAAAAAGTCCAATTTAAACTTTTTTAGAAAAGAAGAAATGTGATTATTACTCATGATTTTGTTGTAATTTTAAGTTTTAAAATGCCTTTCAACTTTCTATTATGTCAGGAAGAGCAAACAGAGATAATAATGGAAACAAATGGTGGAAAACAAATGGTTATTTTTTTAGTTAGTAACTAGTAGAGAGTAACATTAGTGTAGGAGGATCTCTCAGGGTTTCCAGCAAGTTCTGAGTCAAGAAGGACACAAGCAAGTATGAGGTACTTCAACTGAAATGGCAAATTCTTTGGCTGGTCCGTCCCCGGTGTGGTTGTTAAGAGGGGTGGAAGGCAGAGCACCGCCGTCCCACTGCGACGGGCTGGCACGGGGAAGGAGCTGGCCCTGCACCTGGAGGAGGAGGGCGTCCTCCAGGCAGCCATCAGCTATTCCCCCAGGCTGCTTGTTTCCGCAAACCATGGGAGGAAGGGCTCTCTGTTATGCATTGCCTTAGAATATTTCTCAGACAGGTGTATATATAAGATTTTAGTATGGTTTCAATGTTTGACTGCCACGCTAGTTTGCTCCCACTGTTGGTTCTCGAGAACATTGTGCTTGCCTTTGAAGTATCTCCAGGCAGGCTGGAGAAACGCTGTAGCCTAAGGACCATACAAGGTTCGTTCTGCAGTACAGCAAAGCAAACAGGCTCCATGTGAAAAAGTGGCATATGCCATTATTAGTTTGTTTCCAAATGATACTGCAGGGAGCTTTTTGTTTGCGGTTGTTCCCTCGCTGGACACATGTGATGTCATTTTGTTGGCGAAACCCAGCTGTTAGTTGTGAGAGGTTTTTCTTTTTGGCATAGGCCTGAGTGTTAAATCAATCACATACCGGGCATCAGAACACATGCAAATGTAATTAGAAGAAAAGGCACGTACAGGCTTCAGCCAGGACTGTTCTCTGATCTGCAGTTCCTTTTCTCTTCTCTGTAGCTCTTACATAGCATATATTAAAAATGGAAGGTTACTGATACTGAAAAAAAATGATGATTTAACATAAAACAGGTAGTGAACTCTCCTACAAATTTCACTCTTGTTGGCATCAGAAGCCATGTGCATCAACCTAAATGATGCTGTTTTTCTGGCATGGCGTGCTTTTCGAGCAGTTTCAACTAGTTAGATTCTGCTGGAGGAAATGATGGGAAGAATTTGAGGACACACACACCCTTTTCAAGCTTCACATTTCTACTCTTTATAGGATCCCTAACTCTATGCTGTGATGGTTTGGGATGTTGGGTAGTAATAGCAAGGAAGGAATAGCAATAGATTTTGTTGATCCAGAAGCATATAAGTACAAAAGCCATTTTCTGTCAAGGAGAAAGTGGTGACTTCCCTTTTCCCCATCAAACAGCAGAGTACAATAATACCACCATAAAATGGAGTTAATTGTAGAGTTTAACTCCAAAGGTGGACTTAAACTAGGTTCAATTTCTGTGAGCCTCCAGTGAGATGTAGGGCATACAATTCAGATACTCATTTTCTCGTAAAATTTCATCACTGCATCTTCCAATGACCTTTTATAATTTTTATTTAAAAGGAAAATGAGAAAATACGCTTTAAGCCTAAGCTTCATGTATCTTTATTTTTGTTAAACGTCCTCCTTCCTGTTGTTCTGATGTTATTCAGATCTTGGTAGTATTGAGGTAATATAAAGAGTCTTCATGTTTAAAACAGCTCTAGAGACAGCACGGCTCTCATGTTTTCTGCCCTCCCTCCAAACCAGTGCACGCACAAGTGCCTCTGATGAAGGGTTTATTGGTTTAGTTCTTGTAGGTATTCCAATAAGAAAATAAAACCTGTATAAAAATGTACATGCAGGTCAGATAGCAATGTGCTTATAAAGCGTACGATGTGGAATATGTACCTATCCGGCATGTGTGATGACACACGGCTAGCTGAGAGACAGGTGGAGGGACAGCAGCAGTATGAGAAGGGAATTAGAAATCTTGTATACATTTGGTGTTGGACTACATTCAGAGCTCATATGTGTTGAGCTATAAATAGCACAACTTCTATGAAGTTGTTTGTGTAAAACCTCATTGACATTGCTTCTTTTTTAATTGCCTAAATTATTTATCTACAGCAGGCTGTGTTCGTGTATACACACCTCTCCCTGCACACATACATATGCTTAGTGTTTGTGTATGAAAAAAAAGTCAAGCAGCTATGAGCCTTCGATATTTCTATAATTTTTGTAGTTTCCAAATTGTCTACAAACACTTCTTTTAAAGGTTGCTTTTTCACTGCACTGTTTGGACATCTGAATATTTTCTGCAGTACCAGTATTTTTTGAATATAATTACAAAAAGGGCCATTTGTTATTTTCTTACAGCTAAAGCCATATATCTACATCACCATCTGTTAGGCTACTCTGCTACATACTTGCATCAGTGAGAATTATACTAGCTGTAGGCAAAAGAAATTAGATCCAGAAATTTCAGGAAGCTCATCTCAGTATAAATGGCTGTAGCTGTAAGAAACTGATTCTATATTAAAGTTTTAATGCTTTGTATTTAGTCTCCTTTTAAAACATATATATTGTATAAGGCAGCAAAGCAACTCTCCACAAATGAGGTATGTTAATTTCTACCCAAACTAAATTTCATTTTTCTTCCTGTTGAAAGTGATTCTCATATTTTTTTCCTCAGGCATAAAATCCAAATACAGTATCACATGGATTCATAAAAAATGTTGTATTTTTCTTATTCTCTATTCTCTTGTAAAAAATGCTATCTTTCTCTGCATTATTAAAACATGGAGAAGCATTGCTCTTTCAGGAAATACACTTTACTACTTACCCACAGTAGCAGATACCACATACTTCATTTCAGTGGGGAATGATATTAGGAATGCTCTGAGAAGTTGTAATTTCAAAATTTCTGCATAGAGCCATATAAAGCTGAATCAAACTAGGACATTAAGTTTTGATTTTAAATTCCTGACATGTGCAGAGCTTCTGAGGGGGTTGGTCTATTTAGACTATAATTTCATACTGGAACTTGAAGATGGGGACAGAGGACCTAAAGGACCTTCTTTGTGTGGGGCTTGGGAAAGACTGTCACCTTGGTTAGCTGTAGTGGTTGCTCAGGCTCTGGGAATAGCTAATGCAGCAAAAGACCCTATAAGTCATGTATCTGATATTCTCCTCCTAAGAACTAAATGCTTGGCCTCATGGAGAGGCTCCCATCACAGTACAGGAAGAAAGCAAGCTGTTTCATAAGACAATCTCTATATTAAGATGCTTTGCATAAAACAGACAAAAAATTTCGAATTCTGTGGCTTTTAGATTAAGACAACTTTTCTTCTTACTGAATTGTTTTAATGTAAGCAGCTAATGAGTCTGTGATTGTTCTAAAGTTTGCAAAAGAACACTTTAATAAAAACACTGGAATTTTTAGCTTATTCTGATGAGCTAAAAAAAAGAAAAAGAAAAAAAAGAAAAAAAGTTAACTAACAAAGCCTGAGTGCTATCCAACCCACTTCAAAGACAAATGGTCCTGGAGCAGCGCAGGCTTCTCTGGCAACATCAGTAGATGTTGACATCTGTGGTAAAAGGGTAGAATTGGTTGAAACTCAATATGTTAGTTTGGTGAAACTTCAGGAAATTGAAATATTCTTAAACACTTGTTTAAATAGAGACTGCCACACAAGTGGTTCCATAACATATGATTATCCAAAACACTGTACCAAGCACTCAGCCAACCACAAGGCTATCTAGTAAATAAGACAGAACCAAGCTGGACAGGATAAACATGAGGCTTACTTCAAAAAAGAGCATCTCCTTAAATATCTGACTACTTCTGTGTTGTGCATACCTGATGGAGGGACAGAGTCAGAAGATAAACGAGAATAATTGAGGGCAAACGTGAGCAGGGGTGCTTGAAAGATAAAATTAAATGTAGCATTTTTCCCTTACAGATAAGAATTTTAGTACAGTTAAATTAAACTACCACCTTAAAAAAACTCTAAATGTTAAAGCTTTGACTGATAGGAAAAAGATGACTTTTTTGAGAAAACATTGCTCCTTTTTTGACAGAAAAGAGTGAAAGTGATATTAGTATATTGGCCTATTTTTCAATATTTTTTAGTAATCATGAGAAAAGTCTTCTCATACCTCAGAATTATATGTCTTTTTACAAAGATAATCTTCAGTACATATATTACAGGTTTAGCTTCCTCAACATGCATTTGTTAATGTCTTATTTCCAAATACAGCTTTTGTGCTGGATATAGAGAGAACTTAGAGAAGATGAATAAATATAAAGGCGGTAGATTGCATAATCTTTTCAACTATATACTTTACATGTGGAAGTTTGGGAGATAGAGAATGTTTTGGAAAAATATTGTCACTGTAACTTGGTATTTTTATTCTTGCACATTTTCATTGGCTTCTGCTGCTTCTAGCTGTTAATGCTTCTAGCGTTAATCAAAACAGTACCAGTCTAAATATGTCTCAGTGTCAGAGATTGATAATTGTGCTAATCTAGTCTTTGAGTCAGCTAAAAATTCAATAGTGTGAGTGGTCTTCTGAAATAAACAGCAATCCTTAGACTTCATGTGCTCAGTTAATAGATGGCACCCCAGTGCCCACGGTGTGTGTGAAATTTGGCTTAGAGCCCTAGTTTGAGCCATAACTCGCTACCTTTTGAAATTGTGAAGCCTCAACCCTAGATTTACAGCATCCTTATTCTGAGTGTGGAAACCCTTGGAGGCCCCGAGGGTCAAGACCCAGTGCACTGAGGTGGTTCTCCTTTACTTTGCAATTTAAACAGGAGGCAAGTTATAACCAAGTGCCAGTTAGGAAGATGTTTTTGCATATCGCTTGCCTAATAAATGTGATAACTCTGATGCCATAACAAGAAATTGAAGCGCAAGGAGGAGGTTATGGGAGAGGAGGACAAAACTCTCTATGCCAATTTTTTTATTCCTTGGCTCTAGTATTTGCTGTACTTACATAAGTCCAAAAAGAAGGAGAGAAAGGACCATTTTATGCTATGCTTTGCCCTTCACCCTATTCCTAGTATCAGCTGTGAGGAATGATACAAGCTGTATCTGCTTGTTACGTTTTACCAACTGGCCTGAGGAGCCATTAATAGAAGAGGACAGTGAAATCAGGTAGGGTCTCGGATGGGCAGCTCAGACCTAATCCTCATTGTAAATTGAACAGTAGCAAGGCAATAAATCAGAATTATGAGCCAAAAGCCATAGGTCGGGCTTGAGATAATTTATAATGGCTATGTCTATGTGGACACACCTTTAAGTTATTGAAATACTTTGACTGTATATCAAGTGACAAAATGTTGCATCAAATTATGGATTAAGCCCATTAGGATAAAAGGTGATCTCTACCAGTCTGCTTTTCCTTTTTTTTTCTTTCCTTTTTTTTTTTTCTTTTGCCATAGTACATTGCTGATGAATCTTCCCAATGGTCTTTTATAGGAGAAATAATCAAATTTAAACAAAACTAAAAAGAAGAAAAAATAGGCTGTTGTTAAAAACTATCCTGAAATATTGTTGCGTGGAACATGGATTTATTAAGTGAGAAATTCTACTGGTACTACTTTTCAAGGCCAATGAGTGAAATTGCTTGTAGAAATGTCTTTGTGTCTTTTACAGTCCAGGGTCCAGCATGAGTGTTGAGTTAGAGTGACTGTAAGTATCCCATGTCTTTTCTAACCGGTAATTGGTAGAGCTGCCTCCCACTGACTTGGGTATCTGTGTTCTCATCTCTTCAGTTTTCTGCCTCTTCCTAACACATAGCACATCAAAAAAGATCATAGATACCGGAAAAAAAATGAATTTGGGAGTCTGGGACATATAAAAAATACTGTGAAATTACAAAATCTGTTTTCTAAGATTGGCTTTCATTGTCACTAAACATTTGCTCTTTAATTCCTGACTTTGTTTTCCATCCATGTGGCACTAACTAAACGAATAGCACAGATCTGTAGCACGAGTAGATTGCTAGTGATAGTAGATTCAGGAATGGTGCACCAAAGCTGAAGTGCTGTGCTAGAAGTTCGAGTGAACTAGAGCTCTTCAGGAGTGAGGTTATTTCAATACACTTCTTACAGCTCAGAAGAGACAATTTTCTCTTCTCTAAAATAATTATTTTGTGCATACTATTAATTATAGGACTCATAGATCCATGCAGCAACTTTGTGCCAACAGCACAGGTGAGACGAGAGAGGGAAATAATTTGTACAAAGCATGTCAATGTTGTGCCCTATGTCTGTGTGTGTGTTTTGGTGATGTCCAGTGACTGTATACAGCTTAAACTCAACCACACCACCCAAGAAAGCTCTTCCCTCCCAATTAAAGAACACACACAGCATTAAAAACAACACTGCTTAATTTTTGGCATTTGTAAATTTTTTTTATATTGTTAAATTTTTTTGTTTGTTTTTCTAAATTCTAGGCACCCTTCAGTCACATTTGATTCATTTGGTTTGCTGGCAGAACATGCTTTCACCACAAATATTAGAGTGCGTTGTACATACTATATACAACTGCCTGTTTTCAATCAAGCTGTAAGAGACAAAATCAAGATAAAATGCAGGCTTAGAGACATTCTCTCACATGACCTAGATCTGAGTTTCCCTAATAGGTCACGGCAGAGATTGGTATACTTCCCAACAGTCAAGATATGAACAGTAAGACATGAAGAGCTGTTCATGCCCCAGCTCTTTCTGTGTATATCTTAGTGCTTATGAATCCGTATGATTACATTTCCTTGTTTACATTCAACGAATAGAAGAAATTAGAAGGAATTTTGGGGTACTTTAGCTATCTGTTTTGAAGAAGGGAAGGGTATTGTATACTACACTGAATCTATTCCATGGCATAAAAAATACTATGTTTTAATGAATTTTATTGTCCTTTTTACAGAATCAAATCATGTAGATTATATGCTTGTTTATATGTATAAATATATCTGAATGAATATGCAACTTTTTGTCTTTAATATCAGAGTGCTTTGAGTATTATATGTGCAGCACACCTTACTGCAGTTCAATCAGTAATTTCATTTTTGTGAGAATAAGGTAATCTTAGAAGGCAGCATTTTATGTAAAATAATCCAGTGTGAGCCTTACTTGCAAGAAAAGAACCCATTATTTGGATATCGTAAATCACTTGGCTTAAAGATGGTCTGGTAAAAGCAACCTGATTGCTTGTTATGCAAGTTACAATACATGTATGATCAGTGCCATACAACTCTGTGGAGCAGATTCCGTAAATCTGACATCTAAGATAAGATTGGATACTATTTCTTATTAAGACATCTAGTAAGTTTTTTTTAAAAAAAAAAAAAAAAAAGGAGAGAGAGAGAAAGAAACAAAATAGTAGATATGGATAGTATGGGATAGTATGTACCATTGAATAAAGAAGTCATCAGCGTAACACTGTTTAAAAGGATTTGAAAAAAAGACATAAAATATTTTTGATTTCAGTAGTGTTTTCACATGCTGGATGAAGCCAGGATTTTAAATACTGTACTCTGATCTTCTGTTGTGATGTTTGGGGAAAAGAATGCCATGCCTGAAAGTCATCTTTATTGATAGATATGCTCCAGATAGAAACAGATGAGCATGTGTTTTTTGAGAACATTATTCCTAAAATCGAAATACTTATCATTACTTACTTCAGCATTTGTCTGTGGAGGTTCTGGAAGAGCTCACCTGTGCTATCATAAGCTAGAGACTGTACAGATGAGCACGAGTGCTGTTAGCCATTTTAATAAAGTTCTTTCTCCAAAGTGAGGGATTGTGGGCATGCTTCTCAACTAGTGATATGCAGAATAAAACGCGTTTGCATCTTATGGGGGACATACACATCATCCTCACTGGTGTCATAAGCAAATTATTCCACCTTGCAAGAGGATGAATATGATGAATTACTGTGTATGATCTCAGGCATAGGAGCCTGCTGGGTTAACAAAACTAAATGAAACAATTGCGCTCAGATGATCATATCCCATGCAACACACATTCCTGATTAAATTCTTTTGCAAAACAATGAACACTGGTCGTCAAAACAGCTCATTCCAAAGAAGTCACTGCGAACTGCAACTAGAAAACCAGTTATTCAATATGGGCAAGGTTCTGTTACTCTCACCCATGGCACTTTGTGAATAATCCCACTGCAGTTGTTAGTTAAATGCTGTTTTGCATGACAAATGAGACAGATTTTTTCCCTGAACTTCTTTCTAAAAAAAGCTGAGTAATATTACATTGTATAATAGGAGTAGATTTCATGCAGCATTTTGAAAATCAGTACTTCTCTTTTGGGTTTTCCTTCCAAATGTAAGGTACTCCTAAAAGTCTCTTTTGTGCTCTAGCCTCTTTTTGCTGAATCTTGGTTGATTGATCTCCTTATAATTCAGTCTGCAGAAATGCATTGAAGTAAAGAAACATTACCTTTAACTTGAAGCTTCACAAGTATTGACTTTTTCAAGGATAGAGCAGTTTTGCTGATAAAACGTAGTCTTCCAACAGCGTGAAAATCTGCAGGTTTGGACAGCAAGGAAGCGTCATATTGTGCCGTCTATTCACGAAGTTCACTTGAGAGCAGCAGTGCAGTTTGTTGCTGCGTATGTGAGAATTTTCATGGCATTCTGAACTTCAGAGTGTGAATTCTGTGTGTCAATCATGAAACCTGTATAAGAAAGGGACCAGCTGGTGTTCAAAGGATTTGACCTAAAGAAAAGATAGTAAAGTTTTCGTAACAGAGATAGGAGATGTATTGAAGCTTTTTAGCTATATTTGAGTTCAGAGATCCTCCTCTTAGCAACTTGACCTGCTGAGTTTAAGCAGCTTCCCTCTGCCTTGCACTGAAATAAAAATCTTCCCTTTTCACCACTGAGTTGGTTAGTGGAACCTTGTTCTACGGTACCTGGTGCATCTTTCTCAAAACAGGGCTTAATTGAGCCGCCTCAGGTCTCCTGAGATAGTCTGGCATCATGTAAATCAGGACAGTAGAATATATATTCTAGTTAGTATTTGGTGAAAAAATAAAATAAATTGACTTAAGATAAACTAACCACAACCTGAAATCCAATCTGATCTGTTTCCTTCTCCTTTCTTTCACTCATCCATCTGCCAGAAGGTGGAGTTCTACCTTTCTGTATTTTAGGGTTTGACCTGGAAGAGAGGAAATAGTTCATGATTTGTAGAAAACACATTGGAGGAAAAAAGTAGACAGAATGTAGGTAGTTTCAGTAAAACTGGGGGGAGGGAGGAAGGAAGTTGAGATTGCAAAACCTGCACGGGAAACTAGTTACGGACTCGAATTCAGTTCTGAACGCTGTGCTGCTGTGGTACCTTACTGCAAGTACCCAAGCCAGGGAGTTTCATGTTAGCTTGGATGGGCCCATCCTGGGCCCAGGCTTATTCCATGCCAGGAACACACCTTGTGCTGGTTACTGGAGCGTGCAGGAAGATGCACGCCCCAACGTACAGAGCAACCTTTGTGTTGCAGCGCAAGCCTGCTGCAGCTTTGCCCAGTGAAGCTGTCTTCAGCGCTTACAGGGTGCCCGGCGCACTCTGGTGCGTGTTTCCCAGGTACCACTTCTGTTTCTTTAAACCCCTATTCTGTTGTGATTTCCGCTGCATCATTTTCTGTTCAGGAGGCCTGGCAGTAGGGTCGTAGATGTCTCAGTATGTGAGCTGAATAGACCTGCTCTGGCTGCCGTGATGGATGAATTGTGCCCAATGATCAGGTGAGAGAAGGAGGGGATAAATGCAGAGCAAAGACTGTGGAGAAGACATTAACAATTCATGACTTTCCTATAGTATGCAACAGGCCATAAGAAGAAAGTCAGTGCTAAACAGAAGGTCTAATTACAGATTTCACACTTGGCAATCATAACCTTAAAGACAATCAGCACAATCATAGTTTCACGTGCGAGTTTATTTTAAAACACCGCTTACAAATAATGCTGTTGTCAGTTATGTGCAAATACACATAATAGTACTGTATAGATTGTTTCCCATCTGATTTTTCATTGTCTAAATTGTCCATCATTTTCACCCCTTTGCAGTCTGTCTCTCTTAGCTGTACCTACTTTGACTCTATGGTTTTAATAACACCTGATCACCTCAGGGTAGCTGGAACCCACTCGCTCAGGAGTGGGAAGAGGAAGTCCCCTTCCCCCAAATTAATCCAAATACTATCACATTTTTACTTCTAAATTAGTCCAAAAACATCAGAGAACAAAATTTTTAATAGAATCATTGCATAGCTTGGCACATTTTAAGATCAGAAAGCTCTGCAAACTTCTAACAGTTTCTAAAAAAACATGAGCTGAGGAGAACAGTGTGTTCTGCTTCATTTTGTCAGCTGAATGGAAGCCGGTTTATTTGGTTTGATTTGACATCTGTTGCCCGTGAGCTGTTGTGGTGCCTTATGGCAGTTACAGTATGGCTGTCTCATAGACTCATTCTCCCTCCTTAATAACACGCTCCCCATTCCAGGCTACTTTTTCTAGTGCTCCAGTTATGGGATGAGCTTGATTACAGGTTATAGTAACGCAGCTCAGTGGTGAGTTAGTGTGATGAGAGGCACGGAGAGAGCGAGGGGAGGAATTTTTCAAGTAGTTCTGCCAAGTATCCTGACTCATGCAAGTTAATGGAGTCATGAGACATTTGAGTTACAGCTCCTGTGAGATATTCCAGTGGAGCCAGCAGATAGCGATACAATCTGAAACCTATATTTGGTTCAACAAACTGAAAATTCTGTAGGTGTAAACTGCAATTTTTGGTATTTCTATAGAAAATTTCTATTTTGAGGTTAACAGATTTTTCATGTAAAAAAGTATTTCCCAGTGATCTCAACACTTGAATGCAGGCGACTGAATTGAAAGAAGGGATTTCTGTTTTGCAGATGTACAGGATATAGATAAGTATCTGAACTTTCATCTGTGTATCTAAATTGCCTCAATGAATCTGTGAAGTTCCCTTGTCATAGCTCCTGTGAAGGTCTCCAGTGTTGTCCTTTGCTCTGCTGTGAGACCACATGCCTGAGGACTGGAACTCCAGCAGCCTTGGTGGTATTGTCATTATCAGGCGGTCACTGGGTTTGCCAAAACACCATCTTTCAGGGTTAGGACTCTCTGGGGTATCTATACTGGATTCATTACAGGAATCAAGTTCAGGCATGGGAATGTTGCAGTGCTGCGGAGAAATGTTATGCCTTTATGTTGCCGTAAGTTATCTGAGCTCTTTCCCTGCAGTTCTGTATCCAAGAACAATGTGTGGATATGAAAATGTATTTTATATTTTTGACCTTTGAGTAGCCTTAAATGTTCATGTTATTTGTGAAAATACCTGCTGGCAAAGTCTGATGTTCTTTATTGAAGTAGTGATAAGGGAGTAGTACAGCATATGGACATTTGAGGAGAAACAGTGAATCACACTGAATTTTCTTCAGACTACATCCATAGCTGAGGTAAAAGATACCGTACATCAGCTGAGAATCTTGTGTGTTGCTCCAAAGTAAATAGGAACGTAATTTGAATTAAATAGACTGGTCTATGTCTGTTTATTTTGTTTAACTGGCATAGGCTTTTACCACTGTTCAGTACTTATGCACTGCATGTCAGCCTTTGTGAAAAGATGAATGTTTTTCTTAAGTGTTTGCTAATTAGATCTGATGGTGTAAATTATTTCTACTATCATGGCTTTCCTTTGGTGTACTTGGTTTCTAGCGATCTGGTGAATTCTCTTGCATCTGGGAATTATTTCTTTAGGGTCACTACCAAGGCAGGAAGAAAGAATAGTGCAGAAGTAAATGCCACCGTTCCTGTGGGCTTCAGCCCCTGTAGGAGCACAGAAGTGCCTCTGTCATCCCATCCTCCCGCTATTGTGACCCCATTGCTTTGAAGGTGTCAGACCTTTGCCACTTTTGTCACTATCACATCAGGCTTCTGAACCGGCTTTCTACCCCTGAACAGTGGTTGAGGCAAGAGAGAAAAATGTTTGTTTTCATTAGAATTTGAATTAGCCCTTTGGCTGGGCCTACAGGACTCAATGAGCCACTTTTTCTGTTCTAATGAGAGTTATTACCTCTTCCTACAATTCATGCGTTTTCTGTTATCTTTGACAGTGACTTCTCAATACTGTTCTTGATTTGTCTTTCCACACGGGGGATCAAACACTCAGCAGAATAAAGGCAGTCCAGTCACTCTTAAACATGATCTTAAAAACTCCCTGGGAATCAAAAATGCTAAATCCACCTTTAAAAAATAAAACCCGCTCACTTTGCACAAGTCTATCAGATCTACTAACATGCGTCTAGGTGTGTCTGGCAGACAATTAGTCTGTTCCAGTCTGTGTTACAGAAGTATCTCTATTGATTCAAAGAAGGCTCTATTTGCTAACCTAAATCTCATTACATTTTTATGTGCCCGTTACAGTGTGCCTGAACCAATTAATACTGATTAAAAAAATTAACAGTACTGTCATTATTTAAGAATGTTTCTTTTCCAAGGACTGGTAAGCTGGCAATAAAAGCCTTGTTATAATAAGATTATCAATTCTCCAACTGCTGCTAAGAGATTAGAAATTGTTTTAATTAAATATGTGATTGGATATTCATAATAAAAAAGCAATTGATTCTCAAGAAAGTCATAAATGGCTAAGGCTCCAGGCCTTAGTACAGGTGAATGCTACTTCCCATTGCTTTCAATGGACTCATGGAGTAGGTGAATCCAGTTTCCATCAGAGACCATGGCCAAGCTTCTCCTGAGCTGAACTAGCACCAGAACTTCAGTCACAACACAAAGCTGAGTGTGTGTATGAACAGTCAGAAGGATGGGACCCATGAATACACACTTTCTCCTTTGCCTCATTTCATCTACCTAATACATAGGGAAAGGGAAAGAAATTCTAGTTTTAAGCATCAAATGTATACATTGATTTGGTCTCTGGTATTATCTCTGGAGGTAACCTTAGGTATATGTCCATATTAATCCACTAAACAAGGTCACAGCACGATCCTGAACTCTGCCATGAAGGCATCCACAGTGTTAAATTTTCAACACAGTTCTGTTCTTGGCCAACAAGCTTTCTCATGGATAATTCTTGGCAAGTTTAGATGGTTGAGATGTCCAGGAAGTGTTCCCTTGGATATGGCCACCCTTTCTTAAGGGGTGAAAGAGTTTAGGTGCATGGACACAATTTGTGTTATGCTACTTGGCCGTGCTAGACAGCAGTGGAAATATACTTTTTAAAATAAGCACCATGTGTTTTAAGCATCTACATGAATGCCTAATGTTAGAGAAAGTAAAATTCTGCCCCACCCCATTTTATATTCAAAATGAAAGAGAAAGTGAATGTGTTGCAGACGCTTAAGCATACCTGTCCTTGTGTTTCTTTATATTCAGTTTTTACAGTTCTTAACATTTTTATTTGTCATATAGGAATGCTATTCACTCTGTGTCCAAGACTAAAAAAGATTTTGGATGCATCACTGCAAATTTCCATTTACTGCTTCATTAAAGGGCCCAAGTCCCAAGATCGTTTGCAGTTATGCCATATGAAGGTGATTGTAAGCGTAATATATTTACAGTGGTCTCTTTATGGTGACAGATTAGTCTTAATAAGAATCAGGTCTGTAATTGGCAGGGATCATTCCTCAGTGGTTCGTAGCTGACATTTCCATGTCTATTCCTTTCTGGCTGCCAGTGAATGCAAACGATAATGCTGATTTTGTGATGTGACCAGCAAAGATGCAATATGATTGTTATACCTTGATATAATGTAATTTACATTTACAGCTATCCACCAGTCCTTATTAGTTTAATACATTTTTACAAGATGCAGTAATCATCAGGGGTAATTAGTATTGTGTTATCAGTTCTTTATCATTGTATAGGAACAGCAATTAAATATGCTTTGTAGATGTTTAGTAATACGAACATGACATGCGAATGAAGACACATGATTTCACTAACATGAACTTACTAGAAAGGGAACTCAGTAAATCATTTATTGATATGACTTTAAGTCTGCGAAAAATGTCAACAGTGATACAACCATGAAAGAAACCAGCGATATAAAACATCACAAAGATGTCATGTAAGAGGTTTACTAAAATATTGGAACTGTTCATTGTTTAGCTGAATCTGTTCAAAGCAAATTTAGATATCCTTTGTGATGAATGACTTGGTCTGCTCAGAAGCATATAGAATATAATTCCAACACCATAACATGATATCCATAAGTGCAGAATCTGTTGCATCTCTGTGCTAGTATATGCCTTTTATTTGGTGTGATAGTATCTTGTGCTAGTCATACATGAAATTCTCTCCCTGCTCCATGGCCCAGAAGATCTCTTGACATTGGAATAATCATTATTTATTACTTCAGTAGTTATGAACAAATTTGTGGTCTAGCTTAGGGCAGCTTACGTGTACAGTGTGACTGATGCACACACAAGTGAGTATAGATAGCGAAAAGCATTTTTATTTCACTATGAAAGCTGTATAAAAATCAATATTTGAAAGACAGTTCAGGGAAATGCTGTTGAATTTGTTTTGATGATTTCTCTGAGTGGTGACAGAATACATTTAGTGCTTAGTGAAACATGTCATTGGTCTTCCATTTCAAGAAGAATCAGTTGGATTGTGACAGCACAGGTCTGAAGAGCAGTTACAGTGTTTATTTTAGCAGTCTTTTGCCAGCTGTCTTGCTAGAATGATTGGTAATGATGAATGAATCACAAAAGGTTGAACTCAAGTACCAAATTCTGAATCTATCTAAAAAATTATCTGAAATATAAGGCTTTTTTAAGGCCAAAGAAGGTAGAATTTCTCATGTAGTTTTTTTCATGTCTTATGGCTGTTCCCACTGAAAAAAAAGACACAAAAATACACCAAGAAAATAAATATTTAATTCTACCTTGATCCTTAGTAAAGCTTCAAATCAAGCTCAACCTCTTTTCTGGGTTCTCATCATTATTTATGTTTTATGTAAAAGTAGAAATAGTGCATGTGTCTCTGCAGAGATACTGGTGTATTTAAATACAAAAATAATTTGGTGCCCTGTCTAAAGGGTTTGGGGTTTTTTTGATGATGGTGATTAGTACTGAATATATGTTGCTACTTTAGATGCAGATCCTCTGAAAACGTCTTAAACTTTTCTAAAAAATGCAGGCTGGAATGCAAATCTGCAAAAGACAGCTTGACAAATCGTCAAATAATTTGACAATTCATAGACAGAGTTATGAAAGATAATAGACAGACTGTTGAAATGTGGACTAGGTAAGTGGACAGTGAGGTAGACTGAAAACTGGCTGAGCTGCCAGGCTCACAGGGCTGTGAGCAGTAGCATGAAGTTCAGCTAGAGTTGGTCACTAGTGAATTGACTCTCCCAGGGTCAATTCTTTAACATCTTCGTTAATGTCCTGGATGATAGGACAGGGTGTGCTCTTAGTAAGTTTGCAGATGGTGCTTGGAGGAGTATTTGACAGACAAGATAGTTGTGCACTGTTCAGAGGGACCTTGACAGGCTGGAGAAATGGGCCAGTAAGAACCTCATGAAGGGAATCTCAACAAAGGGAAACGCGAAGTCCTGCACCTGAGGAGGAATTATCTGATGCACCGTATAGGCTGGGGGCTGACTGGCTGGAAATCAACTTTACAGAGAACGCCCTGGGGGTCCTGGTGGACAACAAGGTGAACACGAGCCAACATCATGCACTTGCAGCAAAGGGCCACTGCTGCATGCCCCAGCATCCTGGACATCAGGAAGAGTGTTGCCTGAAGGTCAAGGGAGGTGATCCTTCCCCTCTGCTTAGCACTTGTGAGACAGACGCATGGGGAGTGCTGGGTCCAATTCTGGACTCCCCAGTACAAGAGAGACATGGGTTTACCGGAGCCAGTCCAGCAATGGGCTGCTAAGAAGAGTAAGGGACTGGAGCATCTGTTGTACAAGGAGGGGCTGAGAGAGCTGAGACTGTTCAGCCTGGAGAAGAGGAAGCTCAGGGGGATCTTATTCATGTGGGTATATCTGATGTGTGGGGACAGGAAAGGGGAGAAATAAAGAAGATAAAGCCAGATTTTTCTCAGTGGTGCCCAGTGACAGGATAAGAAGCAGTGGGCAAAACTGAAATACAAGAAGTTATGTTTAAACAGAAGAAAAATCTTTTTTTACTGTGAAGGTGATCAAACCCTGGAGCAGGTTGCCCTCAGAGGTTGTTGAGCCTCCAGCCTTGGAGATGCTCAAAACATGACTGAACGTGGTCCTGAGCAACCTGTTTGAAGTGACCGTGCTCAGAGCAGGGCGGTCAGCGCAGATAATCTCCAGAGGCCCCTTTCAACCTCAGCCATTCTGTGATTCTGATTTGAATTAGACCTTGCAAGTGGTTCTTCTGCTAGATAAAATGAAAGAACAAGTCTGGTACAAAGAATGAATTGAAGATTAAGGCTAAACTAAGTCTTAGCTAAAAAACAATCTTTGCCTCAGTTTTCAGTAAGGATCGTGATATTGAAATTGAGGGCAAATGCAAACTAAAAACTTGGAAAAGAGGAAATGAAGGGAGATTTCAACAACTAAGCAGAGCTAAGCCTCCAAGACTTTGTCAGGTCGAGAAAGGCCCTTGGCAGAGTTCTGAAAGTAGATCCAGCAGCAAGTGCTTTTAAAACTACCAGGTTGGAGAAGAGCAATATATTTTAAAAGACGAGAAGAAAAGAAAAGTGATATGAGCGAACAGAGTTCCTCTGAGTTCAGGAACATATGAAACTTTTGAAAAAAAAAAAAAAAAAGAGTAATCAAAGACATCAAGGTAAACAGAAAATGGAATGAAATATGATGTGAGTTTATGAAAAATATATCATGCCAAGAGAACCTGAAACATATTATTTGATAATTGATTTTATGCACAAAGGAAATGCGATATATCTCGTTTTGATCTACTTCAAAAAGGCATTTTGATGTAGTGCCAAAATCAATAACTTGCAAAGGTGGAGAAGAGGATGGCTAGCAGAAGAATTGAAAGGTATTTATGGAACTCAGCACAAAGGAAGACAATAGATTGTGTTGCAAAGGGAACAAGTGAGCTAGAGAGAAGCACTTAACAAAACTGAAATTAATGTTTAAAAACAGTTGCTAAAGATGCTTCAGGATACATAACTCTAGTACTCCAACAATACAGATTCTGAATGCTGAGTTGAACTGTAACTGCCCAGATCCAGCAGAAACCCTCTCAAGTATTCTTTTTCCTATTCCATTTTAAACAGAGGCTTTAAAGATGCACTTAATGTTAGTGTTATAACAGTAAGTATGGGTATTGAGGTAGTTATTATGGAAGCTTTAAATTAGCAACAAATAAAAATGGGTCTGTAAATCAAACACAAATCTGTTTATCTCTGTTAGAATACAGTTTGTAGAAAGAGAGTATAAATTATGCTGTGCTTCTGAACTCAGAAGGAAAAAAAATACACTCCATTGACCTCACATTCAAATAACAACAGGATAGTTTAGAACTTTGTCATGGGAAGTGAGTGGGGTGGTGAGAGTTTAAGATTGATCTTATCTATTCAACAGTAATATAAATTTCAAAAATCTTTATTGGCAAGGTACTGTAAGGTTGTGTTGCCAAAGTTAATATAGTAATACATCAAAGTATTTGCAGGTATATGGCTATTTAACCCCTGAACGGTGATGTGTAGGGGCAGATGCTCACATGTGTGTTCTGGGAATGTCAGTCAGGTGTGTAAAGGGATGCGTGATCAATACAGCTGCTCAGGAAATGTGCATTTTTGCAGTGGAAAATTTTTCATGCAGAAAACTTGCTCTGTGAGAAAAGGGGAATAATATGGAAAAGTGTACTTGAAAATTAACATGTTTGTTAGGTCTGATTTTAGAGCTACATTTCAAAGGTTTTTTTTTTCCTTAAGTTGTGAAATAGCAGATGTTTTAGCGTAGTTTAACTTGGCTCTTGATTACATTTCTGATACCTTAAATTTTCTAATGTGTTTTCCAGTTTATTTCAGATTTCTTTTACATTTGTTTTTCTTAGTATTTGTCTTTTTCACTCTGGATACTAGAGTTGGGAACAGTTTACAGTTTTTCACCATTTTACACAGATTGCTAGAATGAATTTGCACCAAAGGAGATGTGAAACTTCCAGTGGAAGTGCAAGGGTTTGTTAAGAATTTTCTAATTGGAAAATGTTATTGAAAATGATAGCCCTTGGAAAGAGGAGGAGATTTAATTGCTCTGAAACCTTGAACTTCTTAGAGGGCTTCTGCCTTTTTTATTTTTATTTTTAAAAAGAAGTCTGCTGAGCTATAATCTGGACAGAGCAGCAAATTGCATAGGTCCTCGGTGCTCCAGGGGACCTTGCGTGGCTGCCAAGCAGCTGTTGGCCGACCAGGTCCCCCTGCCCTCTGCCTCCACCACGCAAACCAGGACCTGCCTGCCTTTGGCGAACCAACTTAAATGCCAAGTTAAACTCACTGAGCCTCCGCAAGTCAGGACAGGGCCAGGACGGTGTAACAGCACAGCAGGGGTGTCTCATCAAGATCACTGTGTTTTTACTTATACACATCTGTTTGCTGCAGCCTGGAAGCTTTTCTCCACATTAATGCCTCAGTCGCTCTTGCCCGAAGGTGAGTTGCATGAGCCTGTATCAAGATTCAACTGCAGAACACTTGCACTGCGTCTCCCCAGCCCCTGCTCCTGAATTTGTTAGCGTTTCTCTGCAGCCTCCTGGCAAAACTTCCTCCTTTGGATGATGCCTACAGCTATTCAAACCTCTCATTCGCTTAGATTTAGGGTAGATTTTAAAATGAAAAGTGACAATGGAAACTGTTTTTACAAAGTTTAAAAACAACAGAGAACAATTACTAAATCTTTGCAGCTGCTTGGGTAACCTAGTTGGCAATAGTTATGGCACTAATGACTGAATGTAAGTGTTACAGAGCAGACAATAGCAGTTTTTAAAAGAAATGCAGTCCAGACTGGCTGGCTCAAGTGATTCCTTCTCATAAGCAGATTGAAAAATGTGTGGGAAACATTTCCAGGTGGCAGGAGAATATCTGCTGGGATGGTTTAAGCAATGCAGCCCCAGCTTTGCCGTTTAGTGTGGTGAGAAATGAAACCTGAGGGCTTGTGAACGCCCACATCGCTCTCACTTATGTAGACTGGGGAAAGAACCACATATCAAGGGAGCTGGTGGGACCACGGTTAGCTCCAGGCACCCTTGCAGGCGTCCCGCGGACAGAGGCCCATAGGGCTTGTGGTGGCAGAGGAACATGAAATACCTCGTTTTAGGAATGCCGTATTGACAAGTAATTACTTGCAGCAATTTTGAAGTCTGAACAGCTGCTGAAGGGACCTCCCTGATCAACTGCAGAGCTTGATTTGTTTTTGTTAGAACAAAGCTTTCAGTAAGAAAATGATGTATTTGAAGAGCATAAAATGGAAAGTACCGACAAAAGTAAAGACTGGAGTTACTGGGAGTGAATCAGCCACAGGCAGACAGAACGGCCACAGAGGACCTTTGAAGCTGCCTAACTGCCCGTACGTGGTCTCCTTTCATAGAGAGAGGAGTATTCTTGAAAGCAGAGCTGTCATCACATTATCATGCCGTTTCCAAGGACAGAGGACACGCGAAGTAGCCGAACATGATGGATGGGAAGGGTGAGGCTGTGCCATGATCATCAGCTGTGCCAGAGGTTGGTCAGAGCAGCCTTGAAGCTGCTCTGAACTGAAGTGGGAAATACATGGCATATGCAAAGGCTTGTGGAATGCCTTTCTCTCTCCTTTTGCTGTTCTTCCAACTCAGCCATGTTTTGGAAGGCTGCAAAATGAGAGCAGAAGGCCTAGGATTTCATGTTCACATAACGAATCACATTATATGGCTCTCGTGCTCAGCTAACATATTTAAGACACCATTATACCATTTTTAGCTAGTTGTCAAGATTTCCTAGTGATGAAAGTAAGCTAACACCACAGTGCATTACTGCATCATTTGTTTAGATGCCTAAATCATGGCCTCAGTACACGTTTACCATGCAGACAACAATGTGCCTCTATTCAACGAACAGTACAAAGGGCCTTGAAAGTGTTAACGCCACTGGCCCAGCATTTTACAACAATATAGGTGAAACAGTGAATTCCTGGGATAAATTAATCGCTAGAAACTTTTTGTTTCAAAGTTTGAATAGCTTATTTTAATAGATTTAATAGCTTTTAAAAATTTAGTTTATATTTAGGATTGGTTAAGCGTGTTTTTGCTGATTATAAATGATGTCTAAGTTCACAGTATAAAGTAATGTATGGAAACTGATCATAAAACTTTACTTGATAACCCACTGCAGATCTTTCTAGTTTCCTTTAACTTTAAATATCCAGGAAGTCTCAACTTAGTTATCTGTATTACTAGCTACTTGGATTTGTGCACATAATGCTTCTAGTATAATTGGCTATTGCTTTTAAATCTGAATACTATTTTCACAGGTAAGTATCTGTGCATTAAATATGTACAGTACTAGAAAAAACATGAGGTCTTAAATGTGAGCACGTGATGTTTACATGAGTTTTTCCTCAATATTTGTACCAGGAGATTAAAGTTCTTGGTAATATGTGGATAAAGTATTTAATTAAATCATGGCAATCAACTTGACAAAGATGCTGTCATTTACATCTTCTGAAAATATTAAAGATGTTGGAGATGAATTTCAATGTTAAAATGCTGGTGGTTTGAGGAGATGATTGGAAATCACAGCTTAGAGATATCTGTCAGCAGCTGGAAGAAGTCCAAACTTATTTTCTTTGGAAGAGTCTGACTTTCTTTTTCTAGTGAATGCAGCATTTGCTGTGGAGCTGCACTGATGCAAATCCGTCAGTTTAAAGACTCTGAGCTACAGTGACAACAGAGTCAACAAACAGCAAGTTGAAACTGAGAAAGAAAATACACCTGTTTCACATTGGCTTTGATAAACTACCCAGTTACTTTACAGATGACAGGTTATTTCTGATTATGGCAATGCCAGCCTTAGAAAGCACGCACACCTCCACACACATGTACACGAAACTCAAGGTAAAAGCTGTCAAGCTTCAAATTTTGGACTCCTGTTCACAAAGATGGAATGTAACCCTTAGAAAAACATCTGGGATGAAAAATAGTTTCCAGAGGTTGCAGGATAGCTACAGTGTTAATAAGAATATGTCAGCCCAAATGAACCCTCAGAAAGAGAAAATCAAGGCGAGGGGGAGTGTACTATGTGGTTAAATATATGGATTTGCTTTTTCTGGTGGAAAGAAATGGGACAGCCATATAGGGTACACATGTTTTATAATGATAAAATCACATCAGTCTTGGGTATGTCTTCAGCATACTCTTTGACCACGAAAGGTAAAAACAAATGAATTTTTGAAGTCCCCTCTAGATTAGCCATGTAAATCTAATTTGCCTAACATGTACTGACTAACTAACCACAAAGACTGGATACTCTGACCCTTGAAATTCATCTCTGCTGTTGAGATTTTACCATTGCCACATTGAAAAGTCCCCAGTAAAAGAAATCTTAATTTTGTTAATATTCAGATGGTCACATTGGCAGAGTAATCAGTGAGATGAGAGAGCAGGAAGAGAATAGCAAAGGTAACTTTATGCCTTCAAAATTTTGCATCCAAACAAATCTACCTTAGCTTCTTCCTGCTCAGTTTAAAATGGCCTCAAACGTATTGCAAGTCAAAAAAGGTTGCCCAGAGAGGTTGTGGAGTCTCCTTCTCTGGAGATCTTCAAGGCCTGCCCTGATGCAACCCTGTCTAACATGCTCTAGGTGACCCTGATTGAGCAGGGAGGTTGGGCTAGATGATCTCCAGAAGTCCCTTCCAACCTTACCAATTCTGTGATTCTGTAAAACAGGTTTTAATAATTTTTAAGAGATAATTATAGAAAATAGGAATAGCTAAGGAACATCATCCATTTGGCCACTTTCTTTTGTCAGCTCAACCTTTAGAGATAAGTGAAGGGATTGGATAGCCAAGATCTCTGCTGCAGGGCATATCCTATGCAAAGGGGCTCTTTAGCATACTTGTATGTATCAGACCGAAGTATCCAGAGCAGTCCAAGATACATATTAATTCTGCTTGCATACACCACTTCTTGGGACTGGTGCACCACTTGGGGAAGTTGCAGCAGTTTCCATCAAAATAAAGCAGGACACAATATAAATTATATTGGCACAAAGCCTAATAGCCAGACAAATAAAGTTTAGACTGACATTGCCTTTGGAGGGATTTTACAGGTGCAGACACTCTATCAGACATGGTAAGCTCTGACTGAGGGAGCTGATTGTGCCACCTACCCTTCTTGCAGAACAGCTGCCGCAGAGTTACGCCAGGCTTCTCAGGCCTTGGAGTGAGCAGAGAGCAAAGAAATATATGCAGGCTGGTGAACTTAAAAAGTTTTACGCATTAGAACGGGACTTTATGGAAATTGTATGTCATAAAACCTGATACTCACTTTTTACAGGGCAAATAGAAATGTATGTAGCCAGACAACGTTGTGGTTGGTGCCAAAGCAGCAAAATTCATGTCATTTGCTGCTTGTGTTTTCAAGCATAACAAATGATTCAATTATCTTTTTATTGTGAGAAGATCCCATAATACTTATTCAAGTAGAACTCTAAATGAGGTTAGTGAGACCAATAATGTTCAAATGTCAATATCTGAATGAAGTCTTTAAAATCTATAGGTTAGCGTCCAAATATAAGATTGGATATTCAGAGCTGATGAGCCCCTAAATTCAAAAATTTGTTAAGTGCTGAGAATTGCCTTTTAGCAAGAAGTGTGTAAAAGCAGAGTTAGTTGAGCAGTACAGTTTGCTACAGGGCAGAAAGAGGGAAAGAGCAAATAAAACCTAAACCCACTATCTGTAAGTCCTGAGGTACACTGAGTAGGGCTTCACAAAGCATGGCAGTATTGATTGTATTTACTTTGTTAAAAGGCTAAAGAAATCCACAGATAATTTTTTAATTAAAGTCTCTTAAATCTTAAGATTTCCATGATACTCAACAGTTAATGCTTATAATTTTCTGAAAGGGGAATTCAAAAGTGGGGCTGCAGCTCTATGAATGAGCTGACAAATAAGCCTTGGCAGAGGTACTTTGTGAAGGAAAGAGCAAGGTTTTAATCATACAAGGGCTTTTTTACTATTTTTAGACAGTGTATTTGCAAGTTACCCATGGTATTCAGTATTTTGCCACTTCATTAAAACCTATCCATTCTGCAAGTGCTTTTGCACTCAAATCAACCTGCATCTGATGAAACAGGAGAGGTAAAAATATTGGTCTTAAGCTTTTATGGTAGATTAAAACACTCAAAACCCCTCAGATTTTCAGAAGATGAATGAGTTTCCCTCTCTACTTCAGATTAATTGCAAGTACATACTTTCTTACAGCCTCACCAGCAAATCAGGCTTGTCTTGCCTAGGAGACTAAGTAAAATAGTAAAGCAACTGCTTGAAAAGTATACTCATGCCTATTTCTTTAGCTTGCGGTAGCACCCGGAATCAATAGGTGCCTTATATGACACTTACACAAAACAACACACAATACATTTGGAAAGATCAAAAATTTTCTGGAATCTGATGCTCAGCTCTTTTCTGATAATTTTCTATGATTCTGTTTGATGGGAGTTTTGGGGAGAGTTTGAAATAAGCTTCTCGTAAGGGTGGACTTCTGCTGGCTGAGATTTTGCTGGTGTCATTATTCTAATGTTGCTGAGATTTTTAGTAGCTATTTGAGATGGCCAGATAAGTCTCTTGTCTTCTAGAGCTTTGGAGTCTCCACACGTTATCTGAAAAATATTCAAAATATTTTTCAGGGATTAGAAACTAAAACTCAAACCCTTTAATTTTCAATGACTTTGTCATTTTTATAAGAAGAAGAGAAAAAGGGAAAGTAGTATTGGAGATCAGATAATGTCAGGGATAACATTTAGACAATGCAGTTCTCCCCTATATTTCTTATCCTGAAATATATTACCATTAGTAAAAATAAAACCTCAAAGATTTGATTTGAGGAAGTTTGGGTTATTGATAAAATGAAATTCTAGCTCTGCTCAAGTCAAAGCAAAGCTTTCGTCAATTGAATAAACTATTCACATATCAAATCAATAAGTCGTAAGAGAAACCTCATAAGAATTCTCGAGTTCCTCTCATTGAATAGGTTAGAAGAGGCCTCTAACATTAATATTAGTGTGTTCTAATAATATTCTGGAGTTGGGGATTTCACCTGAACCTCCAGTGGGATTCACCTTGGTTTGAGTTCTTTTTAAGAACTGATTTGTTCATATTAAACTGGCCTTCCTGATCTGCTCCATGGTTGGGGTGGCCAACTTGAGGGCTTTGTCTCACATATACTCTCATTATTACATAGGTTTTCAGGAGTCAGAGTGGGAGTCCACAGATAACAGTAAAATTAGGTTTTGATCCAAATATTGACTCTATGTAGGATGTATGTATGGAATTTTTAAAGAAGCCTAAGGAAATTAGGCTTGTTATACTGACTGCCGAGAGCTTTTAAGTTTTTTAGAAGGTGTCCTAACAGACTTGCGAATAAAAGATGGGAGACCATATCCCAGACATCTACCTCGCATCTCCAATCTATTGCACTGGCTAATTCAGAGTGTGTAAACTACATCCCTAAATTCCCCATGCAAAGCAAGGGAGAATGCCTCTGGAAAGCCCATACAAGAAGGGGACAGCTGCCAGGAAGAAGGCATTAGAAATCCTGAGGAAAGGTTGTGCCTTAGTTTCCAAGTCTTTTTGGAGTCAAGGTTTCTCCGTCCGCTCCAGATTTGATTCTGAGAACTGAAGTCCATCTCCAAAGATAAGTGCCTGAGTACTCTCCCCTGTTATAGCATATTCCTGGGAGAAGAGGACCCACTTGTATTATCCATAATAATCCTCTACAGAGCATGTACCTGGGGAGTGAGATCAAAAAAGTGAGCAAACAGGTCAGAGACTGAATCTGTAACTCAGAAGTTGGGGACATTAGCCAGTCACTGGATAAGAAAATAATCCTCTGGTAACAATGTAGGGAGAAGACAGCTAAGAGTAGGTGCCTAACTGAGTACTGCTTCTTCCCCAAACTGAGCCTGAACCCTAGCTACACACAGAGGTTTTTATGTGCTGCCCCTCACACTTGTAGTGTAGCTCATAGTAATCTACAATTAGTGATAAAAATCACTGCTATTCTAACCAAATCATTTATTCCTTTTATCTGGTGTCTTATTTCTAACAAAGGCCAGTTACTTGATACCCCAGAGAATAACAAAAATCCCATAGTGTACCTAGTTGGTTGAGCCTGGACTGAAGAAACTCCTTCCCAACATCGCCCTGTAAACAGTCAGATTACACCGTGAAGCATGAAGTTGGGTTATGACTGTGTAATAGTTGTGAAACAAATTGGGCAAACACTCACTCATGCAGTGACAGAATCTATTCCTCTGCAGAATTAAAATTCTGACTCCAGGCAAAATCCCAAGACTCTTCTGGGTCCCCAGATCTGAATAATCTAATTTGCTGATCAAGAAATGGTATTTGGATGTTCTTTCTGTCATTGCTGTGAACAGTATGAGAGCAATAATAATAAAAAAAGAAGAATCTCAGAGTCAAAAGCAGATTTTTTAGCCATAAGTTTGAACACTGCTGAATCAAAACAAATGAAGAGATGAAATCCTGAGATGCATATAAGTCTTACAGCAGGACCGTCTGACTGTTTCTGACTTTTTCCTGATGTGTTGTGAAGGAAAAATAGAAGTGCGGCACTCTTCATAAAGATTTATCTGCAGGTGTGAAAACCACAAGACAAAATGAAAACAGTATAAAAGAGGAGGGGAGAGAAATTAATCATGTTGCTTTTCTGTTAAAAGCGATCACAAAAGGTATTTTTATGAACGTTATGTTAACATCTGCCCTTAATCAGTTCCTGTTAAATACGTGATGGCACCATAAAGACCCAACAGCTAGTGCCGTTTGTGTTTGTAACCTTGAGATTTTGCACATTTGTAGCGTGCTCTAACAGCTTGTAAAGAAGCCCTAAGGAAATACAGTGGTATCAACCAGCTTGTGTTGTAGAAACAGACACTTAATTTAAGGCATAGGTCCTTCTGCCTATTCCTGACCATTGGCAAGGAAGAGCAGAGCCTTAGGCTGTCCTGTCTGTATTAACTATTCACTTTCTTTTTCTTGCTTATTCTTTAATCAGGTGCGTACAGTCCAAAGACAAATTAGGCATTTAGCAGGCAGTGAGCCATGCTTTTATTCATTGCAGGAGACAATTAAATAGAGCTAAGAGTATTATTTGTTAAATTAGCTCCTAATTTAACCATCTTAAAAGTCTTTCCACAAAGACAGTAACAGTAGCTAATAAAACAGCTCATCTTTGGTTCAGCTAGAAGCTTATGAGTAATGAGAGGTAAAATTTGAAAGAAAAGTACCAAAACCGTGGTGAATATCAAAACTTGTGTAGATAAAGCATTTTACATGAAATATTTCTGGATTTGATTACTGAGGATTGAGATTGAGATATTTTTCTTCATAAAATCAGTTTTGCAGTAGCCAGATGTTCAGACATAGATCAAAATCATCTTTTACACAGGGCTCCTGAGAGGCTCTCCTCATCCTCATGTCCAGCTCTGTAAACCCAGAAAAGCCAGGCCTGAGCTGAGCCATCTCCTCCCCGAGCCCCGAGCAGAGGCAGCGTGGGGCAGAGGGACCAGGTCACTTGTGAGAATGGTCACCTGAGCCAGCACGCAGCCTCGGCGCCAGACTCGCACTGTGTCCCTTCTTTTATGAAACAGCTTAGGTTGTTCACCTTGCTGCCTCTGCTGGAAGAAGGGTATAAGGCTTCTGTCTACTGCCTGAGCATATTCCCGGTCAGGTTACGTCCGTTTGTTCTTCTGCCAGTGCTGTGCGTAAAAGTCGTTCCTTTTCCTCCCCGTTATCCACCCTTCTGATTAATGTACTCAATGCAATCACATTCCAAATCAGATTTTTTTTTGCTTTTAGACTGATTAAACCAAACCTTAAGCATTCTCCGCTTAATGCGTTCTGTCTTTTAGTCAGGATAGGCATGAAGTGCTTTAACTGATGGAGGATAAATTGCTTAGCTGGAATAATCTGAATGTGCATCTTGGTCCGTGTCTCCCTGATTACCCAAGAGGAACTGTGGCACGGGCGAGAGCTTATTAGCCTAGGTGCAGAGCTGAATTTGGGCTAATTCTCACTGCTGTATAGCTGAGTTATCCCTTCCCAGATCCAGAACAGTAGCATGATGGTCTAGCGTGACCATGGGAACCAAATGAGAGATTTTCACGGAGTTTAATGGTTTTAGGTCAGCATCGGCTTCACTGAACTTCTCTGTTTTTTTTTTTTCAGTGTTTCCATTAAATAAAGCTTGCTAGTACCTACAACCTGAAGTGCAATACTATGTTTACCATTCTCCCATCCTACTGTAACACACTTATTCCTTAATAGATTTATTAGTAAATCTTAAGACTAGACTTGGCATTTTCTTCCACTTCAGATTTAGCCATTTTCATTCCTATATGCTCTGTACCTCTATCAAACTGCTTTGGTCAATGTTGTCCTTTCTACTGAAAACCACAAATGTACCCATTTATATTGTTTATCTTTAATTTTTAATCCTAAGTGGCTTCCCTCATTCTTTCCTTGTTCTCATTTTACTTCTTTACCAGAAAACCCTTTTATTCCCTTTTAAAATTTCCTCTGTGAAACATAACTGAACTTAGTTTCTTTGTCATTCCTTTTATTCACCTTTGAGCCATAGCTTTCTCTGTTGCTCAGTCCTTTTTGCCATTGCTAGTTGGCCACAGACCTATTTTTTAATGTGTTTTTCAAATTGTGGAATATTCCCTTAAAAAGCTTTTCCCTTTCCTATATCTCAATGCTTATAAACCAGTCAGAAAACAGGATAAATGTCTAGTCATTGCTTGGAAGTCAAGAAAACAAAAACAAGGTAATTTATATATCATTGTAAAAAGTCACAGTGCAATAGCATCTACCTGCAGTTTGGGTTCTCTAGTATTCAAAGGGAAATAGTAGAACTTGAGATGATACAAATCAGGCTTGCAAGTGATGAGAAGAGGCATGGAATGACTTCATCATGAGAGAGGTAAATAGACTGGATCCAGATGTGGGACAGCTGAAGGAAATTGTGATAGAAGGTTCAAAAATCATGAGTGGCCTAGGGAAGGTGAAAAAAATCTAATTTTTCATTGTTTTTTCTACTTTAAGAGCTTGTAATGCAAGTGAAACTAGCAGATGATAGCTTCCAAAGCCACAGTAAAATTAGTACCTCACACGTTTGTAGCTGAACTGTGTAACTCATTGTGTGGAGACACTGTTTGTATGGGATCAGAGATGGGACCAACAATTTTATGAAAGAAAAATTCATCAAGTGTTTTTAAATGTAGAGTTACCGTCTCTGCCTCAAGGCATCAGTCATCCAGAGCTTGCTGGTGTGTGGGGAGTGTGTGAGAGAAGTGTCACTCAATTTTCTTTTTGCATTTTTATAGTCTCCCCCAGCTATTCACAACTGCTTTTACTGGTGTTCATTCGTCTTGTGGTTTTGAGGACAAAATCTGAGCTGCATGAATCTTTGTTCAGAAACAGTATGTCCACTAGACCACGCAGGAACAATTGGATCCTACCATTTTTTTAGTAGCATATGTTCTTCAGTCTACATATAGTCTCCCAGGCCGAATCAATTCTTAGTGCAATTTAATTTTATAGTACCAGACCTCTCTGTTCAGCATAGACAGCATGTCCTAATGGGACCCAATAGAATTTCTTCTATTGTCTCTTTTCCCAAAAGTGATTTTGACCACAGTCAGTTCCATTTTTCACGTTACTTCTATTTTCTTCTTCTGTGTATATCATTAGTTAATGTACAACTCCATTCTATCACTTATAATTTCTTACGTTCTGTGAAGAATATAAATGCCCACAAATAGGTTATGTCCTAGTTGTGATTTTGCTTCCACAGCACTTTGAGTATCTCTATAATTTTTGATTTCACATCATACATCAGTTTTTAAGTTCGTCTATTTTGTTGCTTTTGCTCCTTCTGTTAGTGTAGAGGAGTTGCTCTTGTGACCTTCTCCAGTGTCCTGTACAGATTATGTTATTTAACTGAGTATTTTCCTCACCCTGCCACCTACCTCACAACTACTTCTTCAGCATCCATGTTTTTTTTTCTGCTGTTCATTGTACTACATGATACCTTTTTTCTCTGTTTTATTTCTTTAGCGTGAGAGGGAAGAACCAATATGGAACATTTCCCTATTTATTATGGATTCAGTTTTAGTAAGAAAAGAAAAAGAATGATAGTTGTGTGGGTAGTGACTTGTCTTAATGGTCTTCTACATGCAAATCTTGGATCTAAAGTATGTTTCAGGTATGGCTGGGGTAAGTTATGTAGGCTACATGTACACTTAAAAATTGCCCCTTTATAATGTTTCATTAAGGGAAGTAAAATGCCAAGAGCTGAACCTAGGTTAAAGCTGTAAGTTGAACTGTCTACTCATGGATTTCAATGTATTAGCAAATAAATGTTAACATATAACATTTTTTCTTCTTAGTGAAGACAGGCAGTACTTTTCTCGGAAAACAAGGATATCAGTATTTCCTTTCTCACAACCTTTTTTTTGTTTTGTTTTGTTTTGTTTTGTTTTTTTTTGTTTGTTTTGGGGAAATGAGACTTATTAGGCTACGCTGTGTATATGGCTTTGCATGCTAAGATAAACTCTCCTGTAAAACTCATGACTGATTGAAGGGGCTGTAGGAATAACAATACTCGCTTCCACTGCCATTTTCACCTGTTTTGCTATTGTCTTCAGTACAGTTGCAGTTGGATTTTGTCTCATGTTCTTTTCACAGTCTTAAAGCAGGGTAAAAGAGTTATTGCACTTCATAAAAGCAGACGATCCCTATGCTGACTTGCCATTCTTTTGTGTGTTATACTACATTATCAGTGAACCAAGGACACTTCTGGACCAAATGGAATAAAAATGACAGACCATTAAAAGCAAAAGGACCTGACTTGAGGAGCTGAACAATCTGACTCTTGATGGTGCTGAAAGCTTCCTTTGACATTCATGGAAGCTGAAGATATTCAGCACCTAATGCAATTGGGCCCTAATGTGGACAGATAAGGACTTCCTCCAAGGGGGAATGTCATTACTGTTCTGAGCTCAGGCACAAGAGCCTGAATACACCTACCAGGAGAACAGGATCAGTAAGCCAGCCAGTGGTGGCCAGAAAGGAAATGTCAGTATCCAGCTATTGCCTGTGCCAGCTAGTGGTTCCTTTTTCTTTAGAAATGGGAACATCTTTTGGCTGGTGTCTTTGTACAGCACTCAGAACAGCTGGTCATAAGATGCAGCAAGTTTCAAAAGGGGTCTGCAAAGGGATGCAAACAGCCTGTCTACAGGAAACTAAAAAAGGAGGCAGAATATGCCACCAGCTCCCAAGACTAGGGTGTGGTGGACATGTTCTGTCTCAGGCATCTCTGAAATATAATTGAGGAATGACAACATTGCTTGTGGGAAAAGAAAGGGAGGTAAATAGCACAAGACGTTATTGCTTGATGGTGTTTAAGTCCTGTACGCAAATGACAGCAGTTACTTGTGCAAACTTGTCTGAGCACAAAGTCTCTCATATGTTAAGGAGCTCAGAGATCAGCTGTGCTGTGTTTTCAGGCCTTCTCACCTCTACAGTTAGAATACTGTTCAAAAGGTTCAAGCTGTGGTTGTACTGAGTTGTGATCTGTAGTGTTGCTTTTCTGTTAGTTTTTGCAGTAAAAATGTTTCTTGGATCTGTTAGAAAGTCAGCTAAAGCCAAGAGGCTTTGGTGAGGGAGGCATCCCAAACCCTTAAAGTCAAAGTGAACGTATTAACTAGGACATTGAGAGTTGCTCTGTGTAGGAAATACAGGTGGCCTGGGCTGGTATATCCTTTTAATGCTGGATTGAAGCCATATGGGTTCTCACTGTGTGTGGGCCAACTGACCACATCCTTGGCATCTCCACACTCCACTGCCCTGTGGATTACAGAGACCTACCACAGAGGTGTGTGCAATATGCATGGAGATACCATGTCCTTACGGATGAGACCTTTACAAGACAGGGTCACCAGAACAACTCCACTCTGATGCCATGATGTCTTTGGCCTTTGGTGGCAGATGTGCTGCTTTGGGTATTTGTGAGGACCACAGAATCATGAAACAGAATTTACACACCCACTTAGAACCAGAACTTATATAGCAAACGGATATGACAGTCCTCTGTTCAGTTATGTATCACTGCTCTCTGAAATGAGAAAAGTCTGACCCTTTTCCCAGAACCCTGAAGACAGGAAGAAGGCTGAAATTAGTTCATTCAGTTCTGCATACAGAAAGACACAGAACTGATAATATAAAGCACAATTTACCCAGCATATTTCAAAGACTTGGGAAGAGTGAAAGGAGAAAAAACAGATCATATATGCCATTGGGCAAGAGGAGAAAAAAAGCATGAGAGAGGTAAGTATGGTTTCATAGAGAACTGAGACCGGTTCCAGCACTGATTTTATTGGTGCTAGAGTGCCTCAGCATGTCTTAGAGAATATTTTCCAGTGGAACATAACCGGCCAACTTTAGGTTTTGACTATGTTGTATGCATACAGTGGGGTCAGCTATTGGATAATGCTCTTCATTTACTGTTTCTTCAGTATTTTTCATGCTAAAGGAGTATCAGCGAAGTCCATTTCAATGTTTGGCCAGCTGCTTGCAAACACAACGGAAAAGCCTGTCTGAGTTTTCAGTACTGAGCTGAATATAAACTGTTTGAAAGTGAGTTTACTCTTGTGTATTGGCAGGTCAATTGTTAATTTTTGTAATTTTTTAAGAAGTAATATACATCATACACACACAAACACACACGCATTACAGCTGTGTAGATTTAATTAGGAATGTTCCATAGTGTTTACCTGGGAAGGATGATGTTGTTAATTCCCTGAGCTTACTCAGTATTTTTGCCCTTTGGGTTAATTTATCTTAATTTCATTTCCAAGTGTTCCTCCTGGTGAAGCATAGCATATACAGTATTTGTGTGTGCTTTGGCTCTCTCTCAATCTGCTCTATAAAGACTGTTCACTGTTTGAAAGTAAGGTCATGCAGGTTCCTACCCAACAGTACTGTGCCTAGAGCTCTTTGATGGTTAAAAAGAAAAAAAAAAAAGAAAAAAGAAAAGAAAAAAAAAGTAGTTGCTCCCAATGACCAACTGAAGACCACCCACACATCCCCCAAACACATGTATTGCTGATGTGCTAAATGAATATGTAGTAAATTTTAGAGCTGTACAATTAAATGTGCCTGCAGTCTCCTGTACTGTTGTATTAGAGGCTGTTCATACAACCCTTTCTTCTACCTCTCTCTTAAGAAACAACAGAACCAAAAAAATCAGAGAGTAAAAATAAAAGGTTAACATCATGTACATTTCTATTGTTTATTAGACTGGAAAGGAAAATAAGAGAAAAAATAAATGGGTAGAAGAGGATTAGACAGTAGAAACTCCTGTGAGAACTATTGCCACATAATTTAACACCATTGGGCTGAGTTAATATTTCTTGTTTCAGTGCTTTCAACTCTGTGGTCTGCTTGCTGGCATAAGCACTACTCTATTTTTAATACAGGCATTAAACCAGATTGCCTGGTTTAAAGACTAGTAGATACTGCATAAACTTCAGGGAGTCTACAGATCAGTTGGCATCTGTAATCTCTTCACCTCTTGAGGATCAGCACAGAAAATCTGGTATGGTAATTACTCTGGTTCCTGGCAGGTCTGAAGTGTTGTGGTGTCAGGGATGCTGTGTCTGGAGCCCAGAATGCACTTTTGTCTAAACAAATAGCACAGTAAATGTGAGCCAGGGGTAAGATACCAGAAGATAAAGGGCAGTGCAGGTTGTGTTTCGGTTTAGGAGAGCTGTCACAATGTGGGTGAAATTTGTGGAGTACAGAAACGTATGAGCAGGAAAATAACCCCTGATGTAAACCACCTGGGGATAACTATCTGGGAGAGTAGCTGTAAACCAGAGTAGCAGATACTTGTAACTTTTGGTTAAAAAAAAAAAAAAAAAAAAAAAAAGAAAAAAAAAAAAATCCTTCATGCTGATATCAACTGCATATCTGATGACACAGCCTTCCCTTCCATTGGGCCTTTGTGTTATGTGGTGGCAAGCTGCTCATGTCAACTCACTTGGGAAGAAACAGTTCACCTCAACATTTTACATTTCACTTCTATTATACCAGTTCCAGCAGCAGTGAGTAGTTCCAGGCATGGTACAGGCACTTCAGAAACCTACAAGAAGGAATTTGCCCTTTTAGAGCAGAATCTCGTTTTAGTTTGATTAAAATAACTTTGTCTTTAGTTATGTAGTTCCCAAAGCAGATGCTGATTGGAGAAATAAAATAACAGATACCATAGCAAGGGAAATTTAAAACATTCCAGAAGTGGGTGGCAGATGCTGACAAGATTCAACTACTTATCTGGTGAAAAGTGAAAGAAGATAGCTCTGAAGAGATTAAAAGCTGTGGGCTGCCAACTTTAGCCTCCTTTATATATTAGCAGAATTATTTTGGATAAATGTGACAGGTCTTCAGGCTCATTTCCCATTTCTCAAGCTCTGATTTAAACGAAGAATCTCCTAGAGGCTCAAAAAATTAGCAACGATATAAATATTTTTTTCTCATCTTACAAATGCTTATTTTCCTCTAAAAGTGCTAAGCTTCTCATCTCTAAATAGAATTTGCCCCTACCTCTTTCCTATACCCATTCCTAAATTTTTCAAATCTTTCAAAGGAACATACTTCTGAGTGATTACTCTTCAGGGAAGATGCTTTGGAGTTGCTGTTGATAAAAGAAGGTGTTCTCTCACCCCCTTCTTTTTCTCGCCAATACCCACATTAATCTTGAGTGCTTTATCCAGTGATTCAAGTAATGCAGCTTCTGCTACTTTCTCCCCTTTTAAAAGTCTAATAGAACTCCCTGTTAATGGTTTTGCAATTGCGATTTCCATCTCAACTTGTTTTCTTTTTTTGCTCATTTTCAGCCTCTATTGCAAGTTATATCTGTTTACCTTCATGTTCTCTCCAAACCTTTCCAGTCTTCTTATTCTCCTCATATGCTATGCATAAAATACACTCCACCACTACTTTCAATAGCCAGTTATGCAATCTGAATTTAGTTTTCAATGTTTCGTTAAAATAAATCCCATCAGGCTCACAAGTAATCATTATTACTCTTTTTTGACTCTTTCTTAATGTCTGTCTCACTAAGAGGTGTGAAGCCACCCATGGCAGGTCAGGAGTTCTTCCAATATTGTGTACAGAAGAAGACATAACTTGTCTTGCTTCAATGACTAAATACCAAAATTATTTCTGTTCCAGTAGCTTGTACCTCAAAATCATGTCTTTTCTGCTTCTGTTAACTGCCTCTTTTGCTGTTACCAGGACTCTGTTCTTTGATTACATGTCTTATATGTTAAACTTTTATATTCCAAAGTTTTCAGCATGTGTTTTCTTTATATTAAACCTCATGTTGCCTTTTATTCCCTAGTAATTTCTAACTGCTCTAGAAACTTCAGCACTAGCTTTATATGTTGAAGGTTAACTGAGATGTAACACTTCCCACAGTAGGACTGAATTGCAATTAGTTACCAGGGCGTTGGAGTGGGAAGGGGAAGAAGATGCTGTGAATCTCTGTTTTTACTGGACATATATATCTAAAATGAGTGGGAGAGAGCAGGGAAGAAGAGAAATTCCTCCTCACAGTATGAGAACTAGGATGACTCTCGTAGGGAAAATAGATATTTATTCCCTAAGCAATAGGAAGATGCAGAAGATATTACTATCTTAAGTCTACGTAGTTCTAGCTTCCTATCCTGCTCCAGTATAGCAATTGCCTTTATGTGGTATTGTTCATAACATGACTCTAGAGTAGAACATCATTTGGAAATTGAATCTTTATAGGAAGGTTAACATGTATTTTAAAATAAAACTGTTTGTAAACAGTTTATCAACAAGAACTCAAGCCTGTTTTATAGCAATACAAACAGAAAGGTGACTAAAATTACCCAGCTCAGATTTTACCATCTTGCGATAAAAAGCCTTATTTTTTCCAGCAATAATTTCTTAGCAAAAGATTCAGAAAGTATTTCACACAGCAGAGGAGGTGAGCAGCGCACACCAGGTATATATAAGAAATAGAAATTGCATAGATGTTTTTCTTGTCTCTTTGGCACTGTTGTTATTTAATCCAGTACTCTTTATCTCAGCTTCAAAGACTTGGATGCCAGTATGCTTTGCAATTACAGTGAAACATACCCACCCCAAGATTTGTATTTGAAATAATTTCCATTCCACCTCCCATCTGAAGACTGAATCGAGCAGGTGGATCTGATTTTGTGGTTCCTGTGGTAATGCAAGGGAACATGGTGAAGCAGTGGGGGCTCATTATCACAGCCTCTTCTGCACAGCACTGCAACAGTAGAAACCATATAATGGCTTCAGAATGGCCTCGTCTTGCCTCAGTCCAGGAACCCTTACTGAACACCAATTTCCCACCTCATCCATTAGAATAAATTTTGAAAACATTTTTGTCTTTCCATAGCTATTAGTGCCCACCACAGCTAGGTACTGATCAGAAGGCAAAACCTTAACACATGTGAATTAGCCACTGCTTGAGCAATGTATTGCTGTGCCTGGTCTAGGGGAAAACGAAAAGGCAATACGTGAATTTAGCATGCACTTTGCACGTGTTGATTGCTCAGTGAAATGTTGTATGCAGAAAAGTTCTGAAAACATGTGTTCTTGCCTTATTCCCCACATTGGCTGCAGAGGCTCATACAAAGCAGATCATGCACACTGGAAGCAAAGCAACCTGTACAGTTTTATCTGGAAATGTTTTCAAGTGCCTAGCAAATTAATATGTATAGTTAAACAATTAGTCCTTTCATTTTCCAGTAGCCTCAGAAGGAGCCAAAAGACACTATTTTGCCCTTTCTTTTGTGAAAAATCATTTCTTTTGCTTTGCCAGTATGGCAAAAAGCACCTGGATTTTAATCCTCTGGCTCTCCTTGTTTTGAGGTTTCATTTAATTTAACATTAATGCAGCTCTTTGTGACTCGTTACAGGCAGTATTGTAGTCTTACCTGTATGTTGCCTGTGGGTATGCAGCTGAGTCGTTAGGAAAGGGATATTGTAGGTGGCAGAGAAAAATGTTGTTCAGCAAGGATGATTTGATTTGGAAATTTATGTAACTGGGATAAAGAAAGTCAAGGGGTTCAGTTCCCACCCAGTGTTGTGGGTAGCGATAAACAGAGCTCCCTGCACCAGTGTGACTCCTTGCACTGCAGAAGGGTTTAATGTATCTCATCTGAAGGGGTTACAGCCTGAGGCCTGCCAGGGAGGGCTGCCGATGAAAAGCAGCACATCTCTCCTTCCCTTCCCCTTCCCGGTTTGTGCCACTTTTAAGTGTAGGTGTATATGGCTGCAACAGTCTGAGACAGCTGGTGGCTATGGATATCTGATGATACTGTAAATACTCCCTTGGCAGTATTCCTGGTGTCTGTGCAGATCCGGAATGCATCTAGGCTCAGACGTCTGAAGGCTTGGTTCTCGGCACTACCTCAGGTGGCTTTATGAGATTAAGGTAACACAGGGCAACCAGTCAGCTGCATTGAAGGGGCAGCTGAGGAATGCTTCCTCTTTGACCCCAGGAAAGCCCTTGGCTGGAGCTCTGCACCATGCAAATTTTTACTGTTGACTTTGTGTGATGGGGGATTGTCAAGCGTTGCTGGGCATGACACTGTCAGCTCATCCACCGTGGCGTCTGCTGACTGCCGCAGTACCACTTAATCCAGTTCTGTGGCTTCTCCGTGTTACACATATGATCTGAGCTAGGAATCAGTTTTTATTCGCTTAAGGTGCATGAAAAACTTCTCTGTAAGGGAGCACCGAGTGGCTGATGCACAGCAAATTCCCACGATACCTTATCATGTGCTAACCTCCTAATGTGGATACATCACGAGATACAAGAAAGATTAGCCTGGGAACGTGGTATTTTGTGGGCAGACCTGTGCTGCCTCTGTTCATGCTCCAAGTTACTGAGAGCTAGGTGATCATCCCTGACAGGACCCTGTGCTAGTCAGAATTGTGAGTTATCTGAACGTTTTGAACATTTTCCTTGAAAGAAGCACACTAGAAACACCAAAGGGCTAGGCTGTACTTGAAACTACTGCAAGAAGGCTTTTGAAATAGAGAGAACTCAGGTGTTTTGGGAAGCACTCAATAAAAATAGAGAGAGTTGTAAACAGCTCTTTCCCTTTCTCACTATGTCTTGGCACAAGAATTCCTTTTCCTTTAGTCTAGCAACTTTTAATAGCTTCCTGGGCTGCTACAAATTCTACATAGCGCTCTCTGGGTCGCCAGGCAGAAGTCTCACTTTCTGTCATCTCTGAGGCTTGGCTAAAGTGTGGGATTGCTGCTCCACTCAGGAGTCTCCCAGGCTTTCTCCTGTGCTGACTGCTCTGTCCTGCGCCAGAGTGTCCTTCTGGCTGAGCTACTCTCAGGACGGGAACAGTTCCTCCCTCCAAGAGATTTTCATCAACTGCTAGGTCAAGACAAAATGGTAGCCTTCCTTCTTTCAGCCTCCCTGTGGACTTTTTGCCAGACAAGTCTGGTATACACCAACTGTAAACAAACAAACCAGATATCATCAAATATAGCCTGTCAGCAGAGTGGCAAGCCCAAACTACTAACATAGTTACAGCGGATCCAAGATCCAATTCTCTGAGCAGAGAAGTATGCAGAAAATCTCTCCAAGGTTAATCCCCCAAGAATTGAAAAAGCTTTCATTTGAAGATTGATGACAACTAGTCAACTGAACTAAGGATGTCCAAATCCCACCTATTTCTTGTGACCTAGAAATTCTTCCAAGTGATCAGGATCATGCTTTGGCTTGTGCAGTGGTTGCCTTGGGTAGGATGCTCCCTTATCAGGAGCTCTGTGCTAGAAGCAGATAAAGTAAAGAGTACAACATTTAGAAATTTGAGTTATATGACAAAAGTACTTGCTTTTGCCAAGAGTTAAAATACCAGAATTATTCAATTACATTATTCTATTTTTCTTCACAAATTTAAATTCTTGCAATCCATTTTTTCATTGCCAAAAAACTGTGGTAGCTGTAGTGGAGAAGTGGAAATGCTCTCTATTTCCATGTAGTTTGCCTTGCAGCAGATGTAGAAAATTTTGTAATTCATTGGCCTATGCATTTAATTTCTGTGAGCATTTATCTCAGCATGGCTAGAAATCTGTGTAACAGTTTCTGGATTGCAATTATGTCTGATATTATTTTGTCCACATTTCATTATATAAAGAAAGGGATGTTCATACTCATTTCCATTGGCTGTACTTCACTAAAGAGCAATCAAAACGGATGAGTACTTTTCATATCTGTGTCTTTACAATTTATTGCTGCCTGATTCATAAATGCTACTGGATAGACTAAGATTTGGGTCTCCAAAGATATTGCTGTGCTAGGGTCAACATGGTTACTTAAGCTAATACATGGCTACTTACACAGAACAAGCTAGCCCTGGAATTGTCCATTTCATATATTCATGTTTCCAGATCTTTTCAGGTTGATCTTATTGCCAGTTTTATTTCTTCTCCTTGGGCAACACTTAGTTTTCAGTATCACCCTCTCACAAGATGCCAGAATGAAGACTCTGGAGAGGTTTAAATTAAGATTAAGCAGGTAGCAGAAAAGTAGCAGTTTTATGTCTCCCTACTTATGAAAAAAAATTGAGAATCGAGACCTTTTTGGTTGCTCAGAGAAAACAGGAAAGGAGCTTGTTGTTTGCAAATATACAAAATCCCTTTGCTGCTGCTGCTTATCAGCAGATGAAGAAAAGTGGCCTGGAAATCCAAGTTTTGTTATGATATTTATCAGACCTGCAAGTGTTAGCAGTATCTGCAGTGGCTTGCTACACAGCAGTGACTTCCTTGTGTGGAAGCAGGCAGCTCGAGCAACAGATACAACTTTGAGCACAAGGCACATGCCTGACTTGGTCACCTGTGCAGGATGAACTTCCTTAGATGGGAAGAATTTACAAAGTCCTATTTCTCTCCATGCAGAGAGAATCAGTCGGGGTCCACTAGCCTTGTTGCAAACTGGCTGTTTGTCCTGGTCCATATCAAAGAGATGGCAAATTTCAGTTACTGTTAGACACACAGCTGCACCAAGGTTTTACTCTTAGCGGCAGAAAGGAATGTGCTAGCAGACAGAGCTATCCCTGAATCTCCCTATTGTCTCTTCAAGATGAGATTGAAGACAAACAGGAATTGAAAACAAACATGCCAGGATGTGTACGTTGGCATATAATATACTCTACTACTTAAATGGAAAAAAAATGAAAACTACATATTCCATTGAGGTAGCAAACATTGCATCACACCGGAAAGGAACCGTCCTGAACCCTGTGATTCCTAACAGCATGTGATACAGGTTGCGCAGTGGTCACGTAACAAAACCATTCATATTCAACAATAAATAATGTCTTTAATCAGATGAGAAGAAAATGAACTCTCTCACCTTCCTTCATTTCCATCTGTGCTAAAAAACATTGTCACCACTATCTACAAATGATGGCTTATTATTATTATGGATAATGCACAGGAGACGGTGAGAAGGGAAGCTGCACTGCCCACTCAGGTTAGGGTTCTGCAGCTACTCACTGTTGCCTTGTGGTCGTCCTCACCAAGAACCGAGAGGTAGCTTAGTCCCACAGCTAGGAAGATTATCACTTAAGAATCCATCACATACACTTGAAGTCCATAAACTTAAAACACAAATATGTATACTACTTTTAAATGTTATGATTATAGGAGCTTCAAGTGGTCATATTTGAGCAGCGCTGGTCAGGACTGCACAGGAATATCACAAAAGCAATCCTTCTCTTAGATGTGTGTTCATAAAATGATCAAGAGGTATCTGAAGGCTGTACTGAATGTTTTACTAGTGTTATCATTGCATGTATCAAGAAAAGAAAGCAACCACACGCCTTTCGAAGGGGAACTGCAAACTTCGTATTTTTCATCTTTTTATCCAGTTAGCCTCACTGGGAAGCATTGCTATGAAATAGCTGTTTGTGCTGTGTTTGTCCGGTTGTACAGCTCAAGTGCCGAGTAGCGTGGTGCACAATATCCGTGGCACATATTCCCTAAGTTCCTTAAATTGCTGCAGCCCTGCAAACGCAGGAAACAAAACTGAACACCTAGTCCAGACTCACCCTAACTTTCAGCTACCCCTAACTTTGATCAACAAATAATTCCCCCTCCCCAGCAATAGCCCTCATGAGATGACACTTCGCACGCTTGATAAGAATGAGAAGGGAGCTGTCGTGTGAGGGCCGAGGCATGAATAACGCCAGCAGTCTCGCTCGTTTGGCACCTGTGGCTCACAGCAGGCATCCCACCACGTCTCACCCGTCTGGTCCCTCTGCCTCCATAGGAGCCCTGATCCTGCAGCCGCTCCGTCCTCCCAGCACGCAAGCAGCGGGGGCCGTAGGGAGAACACCCGCTGCTTGGTGGTAGAGGAGGAGCACGACTTCTGCGCAGCACGGCAGAAAAGTGTGACTTTCCTCCCCCCACACCATTATAACCATTACGCAGCAACACACAGACCAGAGGAAGGGCTGGCCAGCCATTTCTGTTCAATAACAGAGGGGACGAAAGCGTACTCCACCGGACAGAAAAATTATATAGGCTATATTTGCACTTGGGTAACTTTAATTAGTTTTCCTTTAAAGCTTTAAATTTGTCACGAATCTGGTGGACTGTGTGCTGTGCTCTGTTAAAAGAAATTTAGTCTCGATATAACAAAAATTGGAATATTTACAGCTACTGTAGCAGGGTGTACTGTCTGAGTAATGGTGCTTCCCATTGATAATGTAAAGTGCATTGCAACTTGTGCTCTGTTGCAGAGGACTTCTGGGAATCTTTATATCATGCATAGACATCGAAGGGATGAAAGACAACTGCTAGCAGCTGTACAACACCTGTGTTTTCCTGAGTGTTTTCAAAGTTCTTGTTGTTGTATCTATGGTAATTGTAGTCTGAACTGGGGGAGCCTGGCCTGTAGATGTTTCCTTTTCAGAAATATCTGACTTTTCATCTCAAGCTGTGAAAAATGTTGCAAAGCTATAAACACATCTTATTTGACAAATAAATTATAGTTGACACAGAAGGTGACCCCAAAGTTGGTTGTAGATTATCATCTACAGGTTATTTTTACCTTGGTAAAAAATAAATTAAAGCTGAGTATGATATTTTTTCATTTAAAATGTTTATTCTTTTCTTCTCTTTTCTAGAAGTCCAGTAAACATGTTCTTGAAGGTTATTTTTGAATTGGGCTTGATATTATCTCCAAGAACCACGCTCTGTGTTTCCAACAAAAACTTGCCTTCAACCACATGACTGTAGGCAATGTTTTTGACAGCAGTTATATGCTAGATAGATTAAACCTGGCTTAGATAGTGAACTCCAAAGAAAAAATCATCCTGTGGAAAACATATCTGTCCATCAAGTGGTACATACTATCTTGCACCTTGCAGAGCTTGCTGTTGTAGACTTCACTTAGTCTGCTTAACTCTGCAAAAGGCAATATTCCACTATATTGCTTAGAAGAAAACAGTTGTAAATCTGCCACATTATTAATAGCAATGCTGTGCTGTTGTTACCTGTTTCTTTTCTTAAAAAGACATTAAACTGTCTTTGCCTGTTTCTTCTTTTGTTAAGTCCTAAATGAAAGTTGTGAAGTCCCCTGGTCAGAGACTTGCTCTTTAGCTCAATATACCCCTGACTGTTAATGCAGGTCAGTCCCTGAAGCTGCAGTAATACCAATAGGAGTCAGTTTGCTTTTGCGTCCTGTCAGCACATGATCATACGTTTGATAGTCGTTTATTGCTTTCCTGATGTTCTCATTATCCCCCATATAAGTATCAGTATGAAATGATTGCATTGGACTAATAAATATGGATGGGAGTCCAGGCCAGTGACTGAAGCACTAACTTGGCAGTCAGAGTGTTGATGTCCTATTCCCCCTGTTGCTGTCTCCTTTTCTACAGCTTTAATCAAGTCCTTTCACCTCTCTGCTTCTCAGTTTTTCCTCATCGGTAAAACAGGTGCAATGATGCTGAAATCTGTTTTGCTTAATCATCTCCCATGTGAAAATGAAGGTGTAACTGTGGCATGCTCATGCCAGCTTGAGCCTCCCCTGCATGAGGAGTAGAGCAGGTGGAATAAAAAGAAAAGGTACTTAAAATCCTCAGGGGAAAAAAATGAGTGGGCAATGTGCTATGTTTAAAATTTGTATTTTTGAGTGGAAATCTTTTTATTCCAGTGAATTTATTTTTTCTCTAAAACATGTTGGGAAATATCTATTTTTAACATAAGCATATGTATGTGTGAATTCACCAAGGAATTCTGATTTAGAAGTAACCTTAGCTTTATGAAGTAGAATTAATAAACCTGCATCTTTAGCTTTGACATCCTACTTTATTAAAAGCCTGTTAAAAGGCATATGAAAAATTGGAGCAAAATCACATGTACATAATGAAACCAAATGCCCTATATAGCTGACAAGTGATTATTGGTAAAATTGTCAAAATGTAATAGCTGCTGTTAGTTTCTGCCTTGCAAAGATAAATTATCTAAGTAACAAAACGTTATGCTCTTATTACTGCTGTATTAATGCATCTGCTTGCATTCTGATTCCCTTTTCAGTATTTCTATTTACTCTGGTGGACATGATATGTTTCTTCATGTGCATAGCTGTTCATGTAGTGCAATGCATGGTTCAGAGTGCTGGCCTCACAAATTAAACCCCCATGTTTCTAGCCTCAAATGTTAGCATAGTTGTGTATGACTAATAATCTAATAAAAAAAAATTTAAACAGCAACAGGCATTACACCCCAAAGAAAAGCTCTGGTGCCATCTGCGGTGCTTGCAGAAAGATGCTCACCACACTGCGTTACTTGCTTTTGTTTTTGTAGCTTTCCTGGTGCAGTCGCTGTCCTGCACGGAGCTTTCCATTACGTGCTCCTGAGGCCTCTTCCCTCTATAGCAAACTAAACCAGTACATGTGCACACCAGTCAGGGCAAGTAACAAAATTACCATTTAACCAAACTCTCACACACATGTGTGGATGGATGTTTATATATACAGTCAGATGTAGAAACACAGAGTAGAAAATTGCCTAGACAGCTGTTTGAAGCTTTTTAGAGAGGAATTTGTAAAAGACAAATGAAATTGCTTTGCACGTTAAACTAGAGGGGCTGTTCCAAACCACAGTTCAGTTTGAGAAAATGAGGTCTTAACCCCCAGAGAGCTGTTGCTGTGAAATTGTAGGGGGTGATTTACCCATATAGTAAGTATTGTGTTCCTTCTCTGTGCATGGGCTTCCAGAGACTAAGCTAACCTTCACACACCATATGCTATGAATGTCCCCATAGAAGATTAGCAAGAGCCATGAACTGTTAATTCATCTTAGAGAAAAATAGTTTGGAAGATGCAAGAGTTAAAAGATGAAGATGGAACAAATTTTGTCTGGAAGCTGGAAACAAGTAGAATTTAAATTTGACTCAGAAACAGAGGAGATCATGAAATGTAACTAGTAGTATGTCCCCATGTGAAAATGAAGGTGTGTCTGTGACATCTGTGCTGGCTTCAGCCTCCCCTGCATGATTACACCACTGTAAAGTGGTCAAGTACTGTGTAAAGTACATTCATTTATAACTGAAAAAAAAAAAAAAAAGATGTCGCTTGAAGTTTATGGAGCATGCAAGAATGTCAGCTGCTTTATATCTGAAGAGGCAAAGCTGGCATCTTGGCCAGCTACAGCAGACCTTGAAGCTTGCTGAAGTAAAGTTAGTATAGGGGCTGAAGGAAGGTTACTAGATTTCTGTCTGCGTTCTTCTGAAGGGTTAAGCACTGTTGGCTTGGCTGAATTTGCTCAGGTCTAAGCGGGAGAAATGGCTTCATGAAGAGAGAAGAATCAGGACATGGAAAAGAACGTGATGCAGCGTATTCATAGTGTACAGTGAGTCTGACATCTGGCAAAAGACGACTGCATGGAAGCCAGGAAAGATCATTGCAACATAGACAGCGTCAATCTAGTTAGCTTTAAGAGTGACATTTGAATTTTATCATTTGCCTCTCAGAAGGAGCCAAGAAAGGAAACTACACAAGCACTGAAACACAGATACGATCTCTGCAACGATCACTGATAATGCATTCAAATGTGGCGAAAGAAGCAAAACTGTATAAACAAATTGCAAAACAACTGGTCTTATTTTGGGCCAGGGCAAAACTGAATGGTTACTGCTCTCTGTCATCCATCAATGCACATCTAGTTAAGTGAAGATCTCACAGCAGTGAGCACCAGTCCTCAAACTCGTCTGAACAAAATCTGGCTCAAACATTGTTTGTTTTTCCCTCCTCTTTGAACCTAGGACTTGACTTCATGAAAAGATTAGAAGGAATGAGAAATAACCTCTGCCTCTGGCCAACTGTCTCCCTTGACTGATACAGAGATCTGCTATAAACAGGTCCCCCTGAATGAGAGGGAATATATATTCATTATCTTCAGAAAGCATTTTTATTTCGGAAAGTCTTAGTTTCACAGATACACTGCTTCTTTTCTAACCCTTTCTCATGCCTGCTACTTTTTAATTACTCTCCTCCCACTTTAAAACTTTTAATGTGGCCTCCACTTATTTCTTGTTCTGTTTTTATCCTTTGATATTGTTATCTCAGTCCCACTTCCTCCCTCAGAGGCCAGTTTGGCTGTGTTGCTCAAGCAGGCACCTTCACGCTGAAGAAGAGCCTCTGATACTTGGTCCAAAGAGGGGTGAACTTGTCTAAACTGAAAGTGCTTTGATTACATGGAAGAGAAGGTAGCCATAGGAAAGGAGGAAGAGGAAATGGGATCACAGGACACACCAGACCAATGTAATCGCAAAGGTGCTTCTGTGGAAGACGAAAAAGCATTTAATCTAAATGTAAAATAGAAGATCTTGATGAAGGTTACCAGACCCGTCTACTGAAAGAAAATGTGTTGCCTTGTCTTTTCTCCTCACTGGAAATGAACCAATGTGGTTAGCTGTGAAACATCAGGACTTGGTCTGTTTTCATCATTGAGCAGTAATATAGATGGGAAGCTTATAATTTTTCCTGAGAAGGAACACCTGCAGGCACTTTGATTTCTATCAGATTATGCAATTGTTTCCTAAATTATCATGTGAAATCACCGATGATGTAAACAGCCGCTCTGAACAGAACAAAGCACAGATTGATTCCTTCAATAATATTGTGTATTTCTCAGGCAACTGCTTACATTTGGGTGCACAAAGAATATCATGTATTGTATAGTCCAGAAACATTTAATGTGGCTATTCTGGTTAGCAACGGTTGCTATCAATAAAGTCCTCAAACTACTTTGTTTTTTAATTATACTGATGTCTAACCCAGTGATTGATCCTATAAACATTTGCTGTCATGGGCAGAGTACCCAGAATAGCACATCTGACGCACACAGAGTAGGAAATATCAAACGTAATATTATGAGGACATTTTGGCACTGTGTTGCATACGGTTTCTGGAAGTCTCATCCCCAAAATAGAAGTGTAGTGTGTTTTTTTTCCAGGTGATCTGTTAGTCTACCAGCACAGAAAATGTGAAGAATTACAATAGTTTTATGTCATGGCCTTTTGAGGACAGACATACAGAATTGCTAGTCACTGCTAGAATTTGATTTAGTCTCACTTTCCCTCTTCCACTAACAAACTGAGGTATGTTTCTGGTTACACCAACCCAGAGGATATATGGGGGTCCTATGTGTTCCTAATTTTGGTGATAAAAATGTGTTTGGAGTCTGTTGCCTTATTCAATATGAAAATATATGCATTTCCTTCTGAGGAACTGAGACACTCCTCCTCAGTGTGTCTCTTGGGGTCCTAACAGTGAATCTCCCAGTGGCATGCTATTTAACATCTCCTGCTCTACGCCTAGGGCCAAGTCCCACATCAGGGTAATGTTCTATTTTTATATTCAAAAGGACAAAAGTGAAACCAGAACAAAATACAAGCACAAGTACCTTTATAAAACGTCTCTTGGTATCCAAACAAAATCGCAAAACTTTGCATTGCCAGTTGCAGCCCTCTTGTGCAAGGACAGGAAATGTGAGTATGGGGAGAAATCGCTAAGTCCCTGTTGGGAAACAGATTCCACCCTGCCGAGCGAAACCTGTGCTTAGCTCATAAAGTGCTTTGAAGTCCCTCATTTTATCAGGACCACAATGGTAAGCTCTTTTTAGGCCTGAGCCATAAGTGAACATTTTTAACAGAGACAATTCAACAAAAACTCTGCAGCTAGACTTGTGAAGTCACTTGGACGGCAAAGAGGACAAGGGAGAACACAGTGAGATTTTCAAAGCGGTTCACGTCTACTACTGAAACCAATCAGGCACCTGGCTCTAAAAAGTATTGTTTTAAAACCTGTGCTGTATTTTTAAACAGGCAAATACCTGGTCCTGTTCTTTGCAAATTGATGACCCCCCCCCCCACACACACACACTGGAAATCATGTTACCCTAAAAGACAGAACCTGGGGTCATGGGGCTGGCTGTCCATGCAGGCAAGTTGGGAACCCCTGGAGCAGCCGACTGCCAGGGGCCCCGACTGCCTGTGACCCTGCTCCTCGCTTTGCTGCGACCCTGCTCCTCGCTTTGCTGCCCCGGGGGCCCTGCAAAGCGCAGCTGGCTGCGGCCGGCGGTGCCAGAAGCCAGCGGGCGGCAGGGTGACTGCCCTTGCTGGGAGGAGAGGTCTCCCTACTTCCAAACCTCTGGAGGCATCAGGAAAAAAAACAATCTTGTACCTCTAGCTTTTCCTCTCACTGTGCCTTCTGTTCTAGCTTAGCTCCTCTCCTTTTCTCCTTTCTGTTCGTGTGGCAAGACCTTCCTGCCCTTTATCCTTTTTCAGATGCTTAATGATAAATAAACTTCTGGCAGGTATGGCTTGCCCAGGATCCCCAAGGAGACTGTGTTGTAGAGGTGAGAATAAAACACAAATGTTAAGATTTCCCTTCTGGCTCTTTCTGTCAGAAACTAATTTTCTCTTTTATTATTGAAATTGAAAAACATCCACTTCTTTCTTCTCAGGCAGAGAATGTAAATTGTTCATGCTAAAATGTGACTCTTTTGATTAACAAGGCTTATTTGGGAAATCTCATGAACCCTCTCCCCTCCTACTGCAGCTCTGCAGTTTGCAGGGAAAGGCAAATGCGTTAATTCACAAGCATTTGTTAAAATATGGATTTCATTAGCCTTTAATAATAGGGCTTCAGAGGAAAGGAGAAGTGCAACGAAAGATGATTAAGTAGCTGGGGAGAATGCCTTATGACAATAAAGTAAGGCAGCTAAATTTATATAGCTTAGCTAAGTGACAGTTCAGGAAGAGCCTATGCTAACCATACGGGATGATATAAACATTGAGGGTGAGGATTGCATTAAGATGGTCCGTGCAATAAGGAGGGATGTAGGTCAGTAGTGTGTTGAAGTTCAAAAGTAAAAAATTAAAATGAGTATCACAAGAAATCTTGATAGTAAGAGTATTTTGATTTCAGAATACCCTCCCTCATAGAGATACAGAAGTCATATTGCTTTAAACATTTAAAGGTAAATTACAAGTAGAATATGTTAGAGAAATCATTTGCAAATTTGCTGAGAAGTGTCTTACACAGGCAAGGATTTGTATTAATTTGCCTCAGAGATACTCTTCGTCTCTGATTTCTAGTTTACTTGGAGCACTAAGTTTTATTGTAATTAAGTAATATGTCTTTGAAGTGGCAGTAACAATAAGAAACAAAGTAACAAAACAAACAGAAAAGTAGATCTTTGCATTACTTCAAAAATGTGCAGTCCTTCATCTTTCTTTAATTCTTTCTTGTCTCTTATATGTACATTGCTAGCTAAGAATACATCTTTATCTGTGTTTCTGAGAAAGAGGTGCTTTGTCTTATCTCCCTGTTCTAAGAAAGTTTTTTTTCTGCACAGAACTATTACTTGAGTCCTACTATTGAATGGAAAGACATCATACTTTAAAAATATATAAATTTCTGGTGCTTTTAAGAAGAAAAGAAAAAGAGAAGCAACTGTTTGTTTTCTGGTGCCAAAGAAGACAGAAGCCTTATGCATTGCTATAGAAAGAGAGAGAAGTAGAGATTATTCTAAGGCAATAAAAGTTCCTTTTATTTTCAGTCTCTTTCTGCAATAAATGCTCTTACTCTGAAATTCCCCTGAGAGTGCAAAACTTATAAAAAATTCTTTTTTTTTGCAACTATAAAGTTCTAAAACTTACAGTGTAGAAACCTCTTGGTAAAAGTAGATTCAGATCACTGTTTCTAGGGTTCATCCATATGCATGGCCAAAAGACACACTGCAATGTTAAAAATGCAGCAAAGCTATCTAATCTACTAGCATGGCATTATTAGCATGTCTTTTCACAGAACATTTAGTTTTAAACTGAATCTTCCAAAAACTGGAGGAACAAGCTGTCCCTTCATTGTTCTGATCTTAGTTCTGTCAAAGACAAAAATCCCATTGATTTGAACAGAGACAGATTTTTAGTGCTCACATATTTTGATTGTATCTTTTATTTTATTCTCTTTTATTTTCTTCCCTTTCCAAAAGCCTGTATGTATTGATCCCTGACCACTGTGGCAAAATGAATGATTACTGTCTATGGTGAAGATTTATTGGTGCCCCCTAATAGTTTCCGCCACTCTGAAGATACAAGGAAGCTAAAAAATATTAGCTGGGGGTTTCTATATGCAGTACAAGCATACCAGAAACCAGGTAGGGTGTTTAGGAGTTTTTCATTCTTCCAAGAGAGATTTTCATTAAAGGTTCTCTATGAAATCTCATATTATGGAAAACAATGCTGATATTCTACTTCACTATTTTGTCAGGATGAGACAGTCAGATAGTCTGTTCTCTTGTTGTGCCTTAAGTATATAAGGAAGTTGCTCTACCTGTTTATACAATTGAATATTTTATAACAGCTTATTTTATTATAGATTAAATGACTATTTTATCAACAAAAAGTGATATTTTCACCCATGCTGATGTTCAACTTTTTGTGACAAGTTTTAGAAATGCAGGAAGTTGAAGAATGATAGAAACCTCTGTTAAAGAACACCTCCAAATGTGTGTTTGAAAACTTAAAGACTTGGGGGTTTTTTATTTGATTGGATGACTTTCCTGTTTATACTGGGCTGTAATTTGTCCATGGTACTTTGTCAAGAGCCTCACATATTGAGGGGGCTTTTCAGAGAAATAAGCTATACAGAATAACAGTAGATACGCAAATGAAAGAATTGATGCACTTAGGAAGAAAGGTAGTGCTAGAATCCCCAAACTCATTTTAATGAGACTGTGGTGATCTTCAGAAGTGCAAGCTGGAATAAAAGCTTATAGTGAAACTAGAAAACCTGAGCAGTTGGTAGAAGGAGCTCAAGGGCTGGACCCTTCAGTGCAGAAAGCAATGATTCTGTCGTTGGGGTTTTGCTCAGATGCTTTGGCCAAAATTTCTGTGATTGCCTATTAGGCAGTATGGACATCCAAAGGATGAGGAATTAGGTAGCGCACAAAAGTACTTGCCTCCCTCTCAAATGAGCACATGCGTGTGCATTATTGACATCTAATCAGCAGTACATCAAAAACTGTTTATCCTTCTTTACTTGCTATTAACTCAGTAGTAATGACAGGCCTAACGAAGTCTTTCCACTTCCATACTACCTCAGGTTCCCAATTAGTTTCTCTTCAAAGTGCTAATCAGGTTAAGGCGTGCTTATTATCCGAGCAGATAAGGCTGGTTGGGTTCATTCTGGCTGCAGATAGAGATTATATTGTCTGCAGGTATGGGCCACAGAATTCACTGGCCACAAACAGGAATATTCCATCCGTGGTGAAGATACATGTAAGAGGAGAAGGGGGTGATTTTTTTTTCCTTAAACAATGAGCCTTATTCTAGTCTCCATCTGTGCTCATTGCAAACCATCTGATACTTTGCTACACTTGACTGGCCTAGCTTAAGAGATACTGTGGTTGAGGACTGAAGAGTTACTTTAGGATAGGAAAGCAGCAACAGGATTGTGTGAGGAAGCTTGCACAACATCTGTCTGTACTTTGTTTGCAAGTGTATGCAAGTGTCTATTATAATAATTACAAGTATCGGAATTCATTAATCAAGCAATATCTTATCAAGGTAACGATGCCTTCCAATGCAGTTCTATTACCTTCCCTTTTTCAGAAGATAAAGGAGTTACAGACAAACCAATCTCTTGGCTCATTTGTTTTTTATGAGCTAGAACATGTTTAGCATCGGGCCAAATCCTGCAGTGCGCTGACAATAGCGTACTGTTTCGAAGGGAGTTGCAGGTGCAAAGACGTCAGTGGAGAAGCTGCTGTTTGTTGCGCAGACTAAGGTGGGGGTGCTCAGGCCTTCTCTGGACGAGCCCTGAGACTGACAGTTGGTGATTTTCTCCATGTTTTTCTCTTTTCCTTTCTTTTTCATTACCAGTAAACTTCCTAGTGAAAGACGAAACTGGAGCAGTGAATGTTTCAATGACTGCTGTGGAAAGAAAAGTATTTTTCTTTTTTGAGATGACAGTGAGGCATTTAGGGGGATCTTTGTGACAATTTTTTTTGCTTCATGTTACATTTCTTAATTGCCTGCTCCATGTGGGAATAGGATAAGCAAGTCAGATTTTTGGTATGTATTTCAATATAAGAAAGAAAGTCATGATAATGTTCTGAGATAATTTCTATTTGAAATCTAATGCTTTATTTTTTACGCTGAAGTAGATTTTATGAAGTCTTAATCTCGAGTCTTATAACATTTAAACCTCTGGATATCCTTTTTGTCCAGAAAGAAATTAAGATGACTCTAGTAAAAAACACAGATTTTTGAATAGTAAACTAAAACCTGAAAAACTTTGAGTCTCTAAAGAGTTATAAGAAGGAACAAATTTAGATTCTCCACAAAGATAAGAGTTAGGAGTTTCAAAGATGGAAAGGGAGACTGCAACATTTGAGTTTGGCAAGTGTAAAACATATGTTTGTGTGTGTACACATATATATACAAACACATGCATATTAACTATATGTTTGTAGAAAATGCCTGCCTCAACAGCACATAACTTCAGGAACCAATCCTTTGACTAATGAAAAAAAAAAAAAAAAAGGAGGTTGAATTACAGTCTCTTAATTATATTGCAGGAAACAGAAATTTATCTCTGTGGTAAACATTAGGATATATATTTAAAGGGAAAGAGTGTGAGCATGAGAGCACAGAAGCCTGCAAACACTGTATTTCAAAACAGAGCGGCTGATACGAAAGCCAGCTTTCTCACCACGTAACAGTCTCCCGGGCTGCTCCCGGGGGGGGTGAGTTTATTCGTTTCACCAGTGTTTGCAGGATTGGGCTTACGCCTTGTTACAGGAACTACGCAGTCACTTTCTTTAAACAAAATCTAATTGAGGGGATTAACTTTCCTTCTTTGCCTGCTGTTTGGGAAATTGCAACCAGCGCATCTCACACCGATCCTTTTATACTGCTTCTCAGTTCCATGGAGGCATTGGATTTCCAAACTTGATTACTGCCAGGATGTGTTTATACTAGGCGGTATGACTGTTACTGTGCTTTCTTCCGTTTTTTTTTTTTTTTTTCTTTTTCAGGTTGTGTAACGGACTTTAAAAGAGAAAGCAGATGCCCAGTTAGGCTGTAGCATCATGTGTTGTTCCTCAGAGCAGTTGAGTCCGTGTGGATGACAAAGTTAGAAATTATGCCAGAACCGTAACCTTCTTCAGGCTCTTTGAATTCTTTGAATCTGGATCTTTAGGTCAATTTTTAATTTGAATGTTTTTGTAAGTAACTATTTAGCCTTTGAAGTTCCCATTTCCGTGTGCGGTGTGATTACCTTGAAGGACTTCCTAGCTCCAGCTTCCTTCCTTGTGGAGTTTGATGCGAGTTGGGGTTTCATTCGCTCGGTCCTATTCCGAGAGCTCCCTTGACAGACAAGCCGCTGCCGTTGGCACGTCCTGCCCGCTGCAGGCGACGGCTGCGTCCTGCCAGGTATTCAGGAAAGCAGCAGCAGTGCTGAGGTGCTTCTCGATGGCGGTGACCCGCTTTGTCATTGCGTACAGACATTTTTGGAAGCCTGTCACGGAAATCGGTCACACGAGTAAATGCTAGTAAAAACACTCCCCCTCGCAAGCTCCGCTTATTTACGGTTTTACTGGATTTCTCTGTTCCTACGTAGCTTTCCTATCTTTCTGTCGTTACTTTTGTCAAAGATACTGGAGCTGTTTATACCGTATTGTTTTGGTGTCTGTGCTAGAGGCATCACCAGTGATTGTGGCTGGGCCATTTAGAAACGGACTAAAAATCTGTGGTGTTATAGCATGGGTATTCCCTTGGCTGTGCACGGGCTGTTGCGTTGCAACGCTCGTAGCCCCTCAGCTGAGCGAGAAACTCTGTCTGGGGAGCGTACGTGACTCCAGCGAAGCACCAGCACCAGCACCTTCCCTGCCCAGCAAGCCAAGCCCTGCCACGAGGAGGAGCTGGGCCTGACCCACCGCTGCTGAACTCCTCACCCACAAAATCCACATCCAGAGCTGACTTTTGTACCACTGAAATCTAGAGGAATGCCACCCAGAGAGTTTCATTTGATCCACTGGGAAGATAGGGAGAAACTGCAAAGCAGGGCAAAACACCTGAGGGTGAGAAGAGCTCGGTCCAAACCGCCTAGCAGGGGGTGAAAGCCCTTAAACCAGGAGGAGGGGGAGGCCTCCCTTCGCTCGCTGTCGTTTCGTGTTGCAGGCGCCCGGGCTGTGTTTCAGCAGCTTCGCGGGCAGAGCTGGGGAAGCAGCTGTTGCTGCGGAATTTGCAGACAAGTCGGGTATGGCTGTTCGCACGCGGCTGGCCCCTTCCCCGAGATAACACGAGAAGGGAGGGAAGTTGCTTCAGGAAGGAGTTCATCGGTTTCGCTGACAACGAAGCAAAACCTTTGCATGCTCTGAAACCTGCTCGGTCAGTGGCTCAGAGGTGCAGTCTGCGGCTTTGGGAACCGAATCAATTTTTTTTCTTTTGCCTCTTCCCACGCTGTTAGCATGATTTCAGAAGACAAACTCTTCTTACCTTCATTAACCCTCAGCTTCCCTTGCCTCCTGCTTTCTTCCCTCCCACGCCTCTGAGGAATGAGCAGAGGTTTTGCCTCTTTTTCTTTCTTGATATCTATTACAGCTTCCACAGACTCCATTTCCAATCTCTGTAGAAAGATTTGATTTTTTTTTTCTTTTCTTCCATTGTATTGTCTGGGCTAGTAAAAGGGTGTCTTCAGCCTTGCCTCCCATATACCCTCAGACGATCACACTTCTCTTTCCCCAGGCAGTTTGGAGCTGCTTGTTCTGTCTCAGCTTTCCACGTGCAGTTGCCTCGGCTGCTTCTTCTCCTGCTCGGGAGACGCCTGCTCTGTCCCCAGCCTCTCTGCTCCCTGGCGGCTCTGTTCACTGCTTCCCCCTGTGCCTGGAAGATTTTCCTCCCTTATCTGTTCTGCTCCATTGCCACACCTGAGCATCCAAAACTGAAGAGATTTGTTTAAAGACAGTGAGATGTTAAAAAGCAAAGGAAACCATTCCAGCTTCTTTTGCCTGCTTCAGCCCTTCTAACATTCCTGTTTTCAAACTTTTGCACAAGTGTGTGGGAGAGAAACCTTTCCCCTCCCAGTTCTCCTGTAATTGCAAGGTTCCAGTAGTAGGTTTTTAAAAGGTAGAGAAACTACAAACCACAGAGCTTAACACATTAATTACGAAATCACAGGCATTAGCAATGGAGATGAGCGGCTGTCAGTCTCCTCTTTTCTGTTGTTCCTCAGCACAGCAACCTCCCGTTTCCTTCTAATCTTTGGCTCACAAAGAGCAATGCTTTTCTGGACAGAGCTAACTTCTTATCAAGATTTTTTTTTTCTTCCTTTTCTGTAGGGAAAGGCAAAGACCAATTTTTCATCTTTCTCATGCAGCTGAACCTGTGTCCTTTAGGCTTTTCTCCCCCTCTGAAGAAGAGACTCTGTCTTGGTCATTCCTGTATTTGAACAGAAGTTTCTCCTCCCTCTGCTCCGCAAGGCTCTTGCCTGAAAGGACAGAAGTTAACCGGCACAAGTTGCTGCGAGCGAAATTCCGACAAAATACAATGAAAAATCTTCCCTGGGAGGTTGGTTAAGCATAGGAACAGGCTTAACACAAGGAGCCTGCATCCTTGGAGAAATTCAAAACTCAACTGGAGAAAGCCCTGAGCAAGCCTCATCAAACTTGGAAGCTGTCTCTGCTCTGAGTGGGAGGCTGGACCACGCGGCCTGCAGGGAACCTGCATTTTTGTGTGATTCACTGAAAGTGAAGTGGACCGTTCACACTGGGATCCTGTTCATGAAAAGCTCCAGTCATACAGGCAGGGAACAGAAGCAATAAGTGATTAGTTTCACCGCAAATTAGTACCTAAATTAGCGACTGTACACAAGCAACAGTGTTTGTAAATAGATATCAAGGTCTCTGTGGAAATAGGGATTTATTAATATGCTTGAAGGAAACTTTAATGAACTGATATTCAGTGAGAAATTTGTAAAAAAAGAACTAGTTTGTTCACAAATGGTTCATAACCCTTCCCTCCCACATCCCCCGCAAAGGGATTAAATGAATCTCAAATAACAGTTAGCTGAATCTGTATGGTAAAAAAAATATTCTGACAGGAGTCAATGAGACCCCAGAACTGTTAGGAACTAGGGAAAGGCAGATGCCCCAGAAGAGACTGCAGGATGAGAAGGAAAATGAACAAGGAATAAAGTCACAGTAAAGTGTAACTGCTGTACAGGGAGGTAAACCACTATGTTTTCACTTCTGAGTGATGGAAGAGCTTGCCAGAAGACATTAAATAGGAAGAGAAGGAGGAGGCAAAAATTTCCCCCTTTCCTGGCCCCTAACCTGGCTATCAAAGAAAACAGAAAAGTGGGCATTTCTATGAGTGATGTTTTGCCTTCTGTGCTAAACTGTAACACTTAATCAGTTGTGCTTTAGTTGTAGAAAAGAAGGCACAACTGACCCTCTCCTTAAAAATTGTGTGAGCTGTAGAAAACTAATGTAGATATAAACTGAATGCTAATTGAGAAATATTTCATTTGGATTTACTATAAAGAGGAGCTATGTGAAAAAGAAAGGCAGGAGATAAAGAAGGTGCAGGTGTGGAACGCGTATATGTAGATATAGATATATTTTAATTGTCAAAGCAGATGGAGAGAAAAAGAGTTTGGAAATATTCACTCTAAAAAAATAAAGGATGGAATTTGATGAATTTGTGGATGTTGGGGACTGGTAAAGTTTAATAAGAAAAATAATGGTGTTTAGAGTGGTGGAAGAGAAGGGGAAATAGTATTGTCTGAGGAGAAATATGCCTTTGCACGGGTTAGTTGATATCTCAACTTTTGTCACTTGAGGGAAGTTTTGACATGCCTTGCAGTAGAGTCAGCACTGAGCACAGTGAGCCCAGTAGGCTCACAGAAACCAACCTGGCTGAGCTGTGTAACAAGATACACTTGGAATTTAAGGTCCCAGAAGGCACCTGTCTCCATTTCAGGAGACAAGTCAGTAGGCCCAGGTGCTAGAAATGATCTCTGTTGCCTGATATCTACCCAATGGATTAAAATGACAAGTTTAGGAAAGGAGTGGCTTTCTTAAAAAGTTGCCTGCTGATCTGAAGAGTGGCAGAGTTATGTTCCCTATTGCTGTTAGCAGTGTAGAGTTGACTCATTCCTTTTCTCAAGCATAAAATTGCAGGTATTCTTAAGTTGTACACAGAGTTGATATAGCATATGTTGCCCTGAAATGCAGGGCATGTCAGTGTTGTTTAGAGTTTGCATAAGATTCTACATGTCTTTAGTTATTTAACTGATTCTATTCTTTGACGGATGTTTCTGACCTTTAAGACCTGTTAAGACCTTTTCTGACAAGATGTCTTCCCGACTACAGGTAAACAATTTTGATGGAGTTCACCAGTCAGCCAGTTTGCACCTCTGTGAGGATTAGTGAATCACAGTAGAATTTATTCCCTCCTATTGCTCTGGCCCCTTGTTCCAAGTGAGATTATACTTTTTGTAGAACTTTTGCACGATTATTTTTCTGTGTTTAGTAATGATGCTAAGACATCCAAAATGAACTATTTAAGAGAAAGGTAAAGGTAAGAGCTGGTCATGGATGAAGTTGTTTGAATGAGCAAATGCATTTTGTAAATCATCAATTTAGAAATGACAGCTGATTCCGCAAAAACATAAATTAGATTATTTAGAGACAGAGAGAGAGAGAGCATAGAGTTAAAAGAGGCTAGAGGGCTGAGATCTTGGAGACTTCAGTGGCAGGAAGTAAATTGCATGAACTCTGCACATGTCTGTTTAACTTCAGTTCCTGAAGAATGCTGGTATGAATGTTCAACTTACTTGTTCAACCTATCTGAAAGAAGGAAAAGAGATTAGTATCTACCAACTTGGATTGGTAGGTTGAAAGAAACTAATTTTCTTCTATGGTGTTACAGCAAAACTTCTGGATAGAGGAAGAACAGTAAATGTAATATATTCTGACTTACACAAGAATTTTGACATTATCTCATGTCTTTCTCATAAGCAAAATAAGCACCACAGTCTAAATGAAGCTATTATTCAGTTTTCATTGTATATTGAGCTTATCCTGGAAGAGCCACCTTTTTTTGGTGATGGTGTTGGTGGTTTTTTTTTTTTTTTTTTTTTTTTTTTTTTTTTTGAATGCAAGTGCACAAGGGAGAGCAATTAGGAAGTTTACAGTTAAACTAAGCTAAGCTGGGCTGCAAGTTCACTGAAGGACAGGATTCAAATTCAAAATGATCTGGAAAAATTGATGAGATGGGTCCAAAATGTAAGATTAGGAAAAGTACAAAAACCCACAAACACTTCAGGCTGTCTTGTTTTTAGCTTTCTAATTTAGACTTAGGCAGACATTAGAACAATCAGCAGTACGAAGAGAAATATGGATTTGGAATAGCCAGACTACTCTACAATCTCTATCACTGTGAGCAAAATCTCATGAATACTTGTCTCAAAAATTCAGCTCTGCAGAGTCGGACCCTTCATTACCAGCCTGGTCTCATTCTCCTTTTTTCAGATGAATTCTGTTTGGAATAGGCAGTCAAGGTTTAGGCACAACAGATTGGGGGTAAGTGTCAGGCAGATATTATTTGCCTTTTGTTTTAGTACAGAAGAAATGAACATACATTTAGCTGTATTTCTTCATCAGGACAATGGTTTTCAGTTACTGTTTTAATAAATTCTCTGTAGAATATATGTACACAATATTTTCAAAGGCTGCCTTGGAGAACATATCTTCATTGAAAGAAGGACTGAAAAGGAATTACCTTATCAATTTAAACTGTCTTTTTTTGGACCCAATTATTCAAACTATTGGTTACACAGGGCCTCTTTTCTCTCCACTTATTCTACCAGCTGGGTTCCTGTAGGGCAATTTCTGTCTGGAAGAGATGAATGATCTGAATGTTAATGACATAGCATAAGATCAATCTTTTCTTTCAGAGATTTCAGTTGAGTATCTTGTTCTAGGTTAGCTAGAAAGCTAACCTACATCCAAAAATGATTAAAACTAAGAACGAAAAATATAGAAGAAACTACAGCAGTTTCACAAAAGAGACACTACCACAAAAGAGACACTACCACAAAACTAAAGGCAGATTCATGTTTTCTAGCGTTTATGATACGAGAAAATCTAGTACAAAAAAATCTACCTTTTGTAAAAGCAGATATGATGTGTGTACTTGGTGGGCATGGCTTAATGTGTGTGTATGTTTGATAGTCTTTTTCTAATATTTTGTAGACCAGAATTGTACAACAGACTAAAATGGTTTTGTTTCCATCAGTTGTTTTACAACACCTGATGGTTGTTTCTGTTAATAAAGATAATAAGAAAATAGTAGAAGCAGTAAACAGAAACAATTAGAGAATGAAAGAGGTTGTAATGCATTTGGAAACTCTTGAATCTATTTCATGTCAACTAAGAGAAAATATTTATTGCATATAATATAATAATATTTGTATTAATGTCTAAATTGCAGCTGAGGAGATTAATTCTGTTTCACAACAGTTTTTGGTTTCCATATTCTATTTTTCATATCTGTATCAAATTGGTTTTCAAATGGTCAAAGTCCAGTGTACCAGAGTGTCACAGAACAAACTTCTTATGAGTGTTTGAATACTGTGATTTGGTAGTTGTCTTTCTTCCTGCTTTAGGCCAATGACAAGCCTGTCACAATAATATATAGTAAGTTGAACCAACAAACTACAGGACAGTTAAGAGGAAGATGAAATAAATATTAACATATTGATTTTTTTTTTTTTAAATCTGGACTGTCCCAAAGTTCTTGCTTATGAGGACCTTTTCCTGTAGAACCAGAGGTAGACAGATACCAGATATTCTGTAATGCTTGCCTCCTTCCTCAGGGTCCTCCTATTACAAGTAGGACTACATGTAAAAAGAAACGTATGGTCACTTTCTCAGCACTGAATTCCAGAGCAATAAGTTAAGGAAACATCCAGGAGCTGCATTTGGAGTCCTTTGCGGAACCAAGGTGTGCCAAGAGGCAGGGTAAATGAACGTGGGAGGAGCATCGTGCTGCTGTGGCTAGATTGCTTCTGCTGCCAGAGCTAATACGTATCTAGATGTACCTGTAAATCCTAGGCTAAGGTACTGCTGCACTGCATCTTGTAAGAGTGCAGCAGACCTACTAGTAATTTTGAGCTTACCTATGTATTGTTCTATCACCTCGTGAGACAGAACTGGGAGGAAAACTGTGCATTTACTGACTATACTGTTGAAATCTGGAGAAACTCTTATTCCTCCTCCTTATTCCTAAGCTATTTTGATGAAGATTTGTCAGTAGCCAAGAACTTTTGAAAAACTTGTGTGCTGTTGCAATATCATCAAATTCCATATTCCAATCTCTATTTTGACAAAATGTTTGGATAAATTTCTCTTCAAAGTTTTGTTTTTTTTTTTTTTTTTTTTTTTTTTTTTTGCTTTCCAGCCTGGAAAATTTGAAGTATTTGTAAGCAGTACTTTATCAGGTAATTCATGGACACAAGAATTAAATCAACATTTTCTAAATTAGTATAGGAAAAATACCATGTTGTCAAGTCAGGAGTGCTTTTTACAGTACATCTGGACATTTTAAAGTTGTTTTTGTTTCTTGCTTCAGTTACAGGATTTTAGTATTCCTGAACTTCCCTCTTGCTCATATGTTTGAACATATATAATCTGTCATTGATCTTGTATTTGAGAGTAATCATAACAAAGAAAAATGATCTGTACAATGGACTGAGTAGAAAATATTGCAGAAACTACATTTCCCAGGGAAAATTCCATAGATGTCTATAAGTCAATTTCTAGTGTAGCTGGCAGTTGCTCTTTCAAAATTAGGATCTGTCCCATTTTAAAGTACTGACTAGACTAGCAGTCCACAGAATTACTAATGCTATTACAGCACTAGACAAGCACAAAATAAACTCCCGTATCTTAAGTTGCAGTTGGCATTAAACCATGCATACAATGGCAAAACCTCTTCTCTAAAGGGAAGATGGTCAACCTTCTGCCACTCCAGAAGCAGTAAGAAACAAAAGATACACTTCAACTATCACCAAAAAAACCCTCAAAATGTATCAAATAACCTGAATTCAGCCCTCAGGCATACTATGAGTGTTCTTTTGTTTCTTACAGACTTAAGCACTCTACCTCTTTTTTGCTACTAAGTTATTAACAGAACTTGATGAAACTTCAGCTGTGATGAAGAAATACATACAACTGCTACATACTCTACTAACAAAGCAAGGAACACTTTAGTCTTTCTATCCTCTCTCTATTTTTCTTCTCCTCCTTCCTCAAATGTCCATACATGAATTAGAAAAATACTGATCTTTCAGAAACTCCACAAGTAACCTCCAAATGCCATTCTCTTTTCTAGACAGTTGGTTGTCCTCTGCTTTTTAGTTCCATAATCATCTTTTTTTTTTTAATTAACTCCATTTTTCTTTGGAATATTTTATTACTCCTAACATGCCACTTACCAAATACCCCTCTCAGGTACACCTACATGAGATCTTCCAAAGCCAATGCATAGAAAATAAGCTCCTTTATCATAAAAACATAAAGAGTTGGTTTGGCACAGTCAACTTTTGATTAAACCCTGTTGTGTTTTATCTCATTTTTCATTAGTTTCCTTCGTGTTTGCTTTGAATTTGGTTCTACAGCCTCTGTACTACTGAATTCAATTAGTGAGCCAATAGCTGCCTTTTGCTTATCTTTGATTGCATAATCCAGTTTTGATTTTAGATATATTAAAAGTACCTGCTACTGAATTTGAAATTCCTTGGAATTCTGAAATGGAAATAGTCTTTATCTAATCTATTCTTTCTTCTCTACCTTTTGCTTTTTTTCTTACTTATGTGGATATATTAAAGCATTTTGTTTCCCTTCTATCTATGTTTTTCTTTTCCATGTCCTCATTTCTAGTTCCTATTTTGGCTTCACTCCACTCTGACTGGAAGCTACCCAAAGAAGACGGCTCAGTCTGAGAGGGAGTAACTAAACTGAAGGAGCACATTTGACTTCTGGATATAGGTAGATACGTTCATGACCTGTTTCACAGTGAAATGTAGGCAATGATTAGCTATTCATTGTTCTGTATCCTAGTTTTCATGTAAAAGTGGCTATGCATCCTGTCTTTGGATCTGTATAGAAGCAACTAATGTCATGCTAACTCTGGCCATGTGGTTACCATTAGTTTCAGAATCCAGACTGTCAGCTGTCTTGGTTTTGTGCTGAAGCATCCCTGTTTTTAATGAAAACTCAAAGAGCAACATCTGGCTTAAATTAAGTTTTGATTCTATTTCACCTGCGTTGTATAGCATCTCATCTCTTCTCTCCTGGTTCTCTTTCCATGTAAGTATTGGAAGAACCTGTTGAAACTGATATTAATATCCTTTCCATGGTCTAACTCAGCTTCATATTTGATAAAGTGTATTTCACAAGGAGGGACCAAGAAATAGTGATCCACATTTACATTGGAGCAGCTTCTGTGGGCATCCTAAGGGATGTGTCTGAAACAGTTGCTTTAATTAGTTATGTCTAGAATAGTGCCCAGAGGAGGGAAAGGCTGTGCACAAGCCATTTGTCTAGGTACAAGTCATATATCCTGAAATTAAGTGTCAGTCTCTGACTTGAGCTTTGCACTTCTAAGAAACTGTCAACTTGCTGTTACACTGTAGATCCTGCCATTATTTAGAAGAAATTGCTCTTTCTTTGGTACCTTTCAACCATACCCCACTGGCTAATACTGCCTTTGTAAGCAAACCAAGATGTATCACTGCAGAACGATACAAGAAATCTTTATATATATACATATATATATATATATATATTGCAAAAGAATAGTCTAAAGAGATCTCCAAAAACAAAATGTAGCTATTCCAGAGCCTTTAGGACTTTGGGGAAAGGGCCAACAGTGATAATAGTTTTTCTATTTGCTTTATGGACCATCTTTTTTTTCTATATCCTGCTCCTTAATGATACATTCTCTGCTTTTAGTGCACTGCACTAGGAATTATTAATATTTGATTCCCAACTGTATGCATTTTTCCATCAAATTAAGCCTTGAAGCAACATAATTAAGGGACAGGAGAGGTGTAAGAGGTAGAGACTATCATCAGCATATAAACCTAGAGTGCCTGAGGGAATTATCATGGAACCAGTGAGAGAATCTCTGCAAAAATTATGAGTTATAGCTGAGAGATGCAATCTGTGAAGGCCAATTAGGATTTGTTTAAAACAGGAAGACATCATTGCCCCCTGAGAAAGCTCACTGTCAGGTCTAATTTTTTTTGCCTATATATGTGAAAATCCCCTCAGACAACAGTGGTACCCTGCTGGTTGTTGAGATTTTTATTTATTTTTAATTTAGCCACGGAAATAAATTGCTTATGTTATCCTTTGTCATTTATATTGCAGCAGTCTCTGAGGATGCCCAGGCAAGGCTAGGGCTCTATTGTTCTTGACACCTTATACTCGTGTGGGAAAGAATGGCTTCTGTTCTAAAGAGTTATGAAATTAAGATGTAGATTTATGTTTCTGTTAGGAATCAGATGGCTTAGATGCTTCCAAACTTTTCATTGTGTTTGCAGATAAATACATCTGTTGTGAACTAGAGTCCATCATAGATGGACTTTTAGTTCATAATCTGCCAAGGTTAGGCACCTCACCAAAACTTTAGAGATCAGGTTGTGGGAGAAGGAACTCAGTTTTTCCCCAACAAAGCCACCCACATTCTGTAGAGAACAGGTTAGCACATCTGAACATCCAAAAAGAGCAGTCCAGGATGAGCCATCACACCTAACTCAGGTGCTTTTCTCTCTCCATGGACTCTATAAGGAACTCAGATGTCTCAAATGGCCATTTTCTCTCTTCCACTGGTAGAGTAAGGAAAGCACCTATAGCTAATGTCATTAGAATTCACTTTGCTAGCTCTTGAGCACAGACATTTAGAGGAGGAAGAGGCAGCAGTGATGATGATTTTACTTAGGTTCTTCATAGTCCTGCAGGAAATGGGAGAGCCTAGTCTCTGTGCTTTATTAAGTTTGTGAAGGTAGCGTCCATCCAAGAGTCTTCTGACTGCAGCAGCATGAGGTATTTTGAACTGGAGTGAGCATTGGTTATCTTGAAGGTGGGCCACCAAACAGCGAGGAGTGCCAGACTCAATAGCCGTATGGAGACCAGGCAAGTGGTAGCTTAGCACTAGCTGACAGCTTAGGGTAGGCAAGTGGGGCTAGGGAGACTTTTCAGCAGTTACGGTCTTGATGCAGAGGCAAAGTAGATAGATAGTTATTTCCTTTGAGCTGGTGCCTCTGGGCATGGTTAGTTGTCCACAGCTGAGCAGCCCAGAAATTTTTAAAATAAGTAGACTTGAGTGGTCCCAGAAGGTAAGAGGAATGGGTTGTTTGGGCTTTTCTTGAGATTTACGTGGATTAGGTCCGCTTTTCCTTTGTTGTAGCCCAATGAAGAAATGTTTTGTGTGCAGTAGGAAAAATCCTGGCTCAGGAAGAATTCAGGTTTCTTTGATGGGGTCGGAAATTTCTTCATAATGTTACTGTAAATTTTGTCATTTTTGTGGTGTGCTTGCTTTCTTGTGGCTTTCCTTATCCCACTGTGTCTTTTCCTTCTGTGTGTGTTTTCCTCCTCACAGCACAATGGCTATTTCACTCTGAGCAGTGTGGAGTTGCTACACAGTGATATGCAATGCCATGTATCAGCATGCATGAGAGTTGCCATTACAGTTATCCTAAATGTTACCGAATGCACAGCCCAGACCCACTACCAACAGTTCCCTATCTCTGTTTGCAAAGAAAAGATAGATCCCAGTAGGAGCTTTTCGTGAGGACTATGGCTTGACCGGTGCCTCTGTGAGTCCTGCTGTAGCAAACTCTCTCCAGTGCACACTGCTTGAGTAGGCCTAGGCGATGCCTCGCAGGAGAGGATAGGACCAGGCAAGGGAGGCCTACCGGTAGCAGCAATAGAGAACTTCAGCAGAGCCTGTTCCTTTCAGATTTCTGTTGTATTCATGCAGTGGGAAAAGATAACGATGAGCAGAATGAAAGTTTGTGTCGTTCCTCCCAGATAATGCTAGCTTTTGTGACAGAGGTAGCATGAAATAGAGAATCAAAAGCTGAACACTATCATTTTCCATTGTCTGAGAACTTGCAGGCTTACCTTTGGTTAAACTACAGTATATGAAAGTCCACACAGATGTACTTTTGTCACAAGACAGCTATGACACAATCTCCTCTTAGATTGCAAGGGCAAAATGAATGTGAGGGATGTGAGGAAATTTGCACATGTAGCCAACAACAAGGAATAAAAGTGCTTGGCCAGTAATTGTACTGTAAAGGTTAAAATAAAGAATATGTTGTTCCCTGGAAGTGTTTGAGGCTGAGTTATTAAACAGCAATGAAATGACTAGAACAGCAGTAAAATGCTGTTTGATTTTCTAATTATTATTGAAGAATGCCTCCTGAGCCCAACCTCTGCAGCTCCTCTTTTGAGTCAGCTGCAACTCATGCTGTTTCTCATGCATTATACATTAAACCCGTATGGCAGTGTGTGGTGGAGGGTCTCTGGAGAGAAGCTCCATACTGCTCTTTTCCCTGCAGGAGGGAGAAAGGTAAGAAAAACAAGAAAAGGGGGAGCACAAGGGAAGAGTAGAGGAAGGTACATCACCACACTAATAGCTACCTTAAAGTTGCCTTAATTGCAGTATTTTAGAAAGAAATGGACTCTTCTAGGAAAAGACCATTATTTCCTTGCCACTTATGTCCTTTTTTACCAGAGCTGCTCTTAAACTGTGATGCTATTGTATCCTGTGCCAATTATAATAAGCACCTCTGTTCTGTCTGGTGCCAAGATGAGAGTTCAGGTCTGAAATAGCTACTGTATGGCACTGGTCCATAGAACAAAGGTTTTATGTTTATGTGCTATTAGCTTGGCATTTATTAGCTATTTATAAAGTCATCTTTGCAAAGAAGACTGGGTTTTGTTTCTGTTCTAATCCTTAAATGGAAGAGTGGAGGCTGTAGCAGCATGTTTGCATACAACTGAGGGGAGTGGGGGTTATATACAAAGATAGCGTAGATATATCCTGTGTGCACATTTGAATAATAGACTATGGATTATTAATGTGGATGGAGAAAAAGCAACTAAGCAAAATGCTTCAACAGAAGAATTTAATGCCTTTTAAATCATAAGGTAATAGACAAATTTCAAAAGTAGCTTCCTTGGCTAACCTCAGAAAGATAATGCATACTTTATGGAGAGGAAGAATGTAAACCTTAAAAGCAGCACCTCACAATATTTTATTTGTACCAGTTTTAATGGTGAGACCTTTCATACATTCATGATTAGTTTGTCTTTCATTTTGGCTTTAACTTTCCATTTTTTTGGCTTAGAGATGTGCTGATGGTGAAATTTTAATAGGGGTGCCAAGAATGCTCTTCCCCCCCCCCATCTTCATAGACAGATAATTTTAAGTGTATGCATGATGCTAACAACAGCTGACCAACCAAATGTATACACATATTAAAAAGTTAAGTGGCATAAATCAAGTCATTTTTCTTCTTTCTTCTCTTCTTTTTCTTTTTCTTTCTAGCTTGAAATATTAATGACGTTTAGGTCAATGTACTGCTAAAAGTTATCCCACCCAAATTTTAATTATTCAGATCTTTTGTTATGTTCTGAGTCTTACTGTCTTACATTCTGATCTCTCCTGGGTTACATTTTTTTTAATATGGGAAAGATGTGCATTTTTCTTAACACAAGAAGAATTCCCTGATGTTTTTTTAAAATCAGACACGGGCTATTGAACACACCGAGGGAGGAAAGAAAGACGCAAAGGCAGTGAATAGCTGTGAACAGATTCTCAACACATGTGAGCAGCAAAGACTGAAAGAATAGCCTATATTTTGCTTCTTTCTTTAGAGATGACCACTGCAGAGAGGCAGTGCTATAGAAAAGTTGGGTTGGGGGGCTGGGAACAGTTTTATTCCTGAATAGTTTTATTCAGCCATTGCTTTTCAGTTGAGGCTGGACAAAAGACTTCTCGATACCTTTGTTTCTTCAGATGCAAAATGGAGTAGAATATTTTCCCTTTTGGCTGAAGGAGGCAGAAGGTATGGGAGCTTATAGAATATGGCATGTAAATATAAAGTATTACTACTAGTAGTATTCCTTATCATTAATTTCTCCCTCTTGTTCTTCTTTTTCTTTCTCATTTTAACTTGGTTTTCAATTTTAGAAGGTGGAATTATGGATTTTCGTCTTATCCTTGATGCCATAAACTTGATTACTTACATTCCTTATTCATTCAAGAGACAAACAACTTTATTCAAAACAGCTGGGGCTGGTGCCCTTTGAATGAATGCTGATGTGGGCAAAATCTCCTTGGTAAGAAGACGATCTGGCTCTATAAATGTGTGTTAGGAAAAGTAGCAAGATGGGAAATATAACGAGTGAATTTGATTCTGTGGGGAACTTGCTGGGAAATCAGAATGGGGCCAATCTTTTTTGTAATTCTCTTGCTAGGAGAAATTTTTCCTTCAAAAGATCAGTGAGGGCAACAGTATTACGCTTTTCATCTTCAGTGCTGGAAAAAATGAAGGCTATTAGGCCTCTCAGCAGAAAACAGCTGCCACAGCAGGGGTATAGCAAGAGAAGGAAGGCAGCCACATACTAAACAACGTAATCCCTCTCACATGTTTGTAGGGCCAGCCATCACAATATGGAAAGAGGGCAGATTAATGTAAGGATATGGGTGCTGGAATTTTCAGATCTTAACTGTCCATATTGTTCTCTGATTTAAAAAAAAAGTATTTTGAAGCTTGTTTAAAAAAAATAAAACTTTAGTATGTAAATTTTGGGGAAGGAAAATATTTATTAGAGTACAGTTGCTGTTAGAAGTAGGATATTGAAACAGGCTGTATTCTTGCCTATCTCTCTACAGCTTGATTTGAAAGGAAATCTTGAAAATGTAATTCATCAAAATTCAAAGCTGCCTAGTGATACACAGCAATTCAATAAACTCTGAGTCTTTCCCAGCTGTTTGAAAGCAAAAGCAGGCTAACATGATCTTGAATAACACCTTGTCTATTCCTCTTGATGAACATGTTTTGTAAAGGATTACTCCTAACATATGAGAGTTGTTGTAGGTCCTTTGCCTTTAGGTTACTCATACTCAGAGAACATTTGTGTGTAAGTGGCATAGCATACTTTGTGGAAGCAGAGGCAGTCGTACTCGTATCGACAACTGCCAGCAGTCTTGTGAGTTTGATTTGGTGTAACTTGATGGGGCTGGAGTCTCATGTATTCTGTCTTTCCACAACAGGCAAAAATCTTTAAATCCTGTTTCATTTGCTCAACGTTGGCAGTTTAAAGTTGATTGCAGTAGCCACTTTAGCTCCTTTAGGCTGAATCATGATCTGTGGAAAGGGGTAGTTATTAGCTGAGTGGGCACGTAAGCATGCAGTCAAACTGTTTTTGTGTTCGTATTGAAATTTCATGTGCATTTTTTCCTGTATGCTGTAGTATTTGCCCATTGCTTTGAATAATGGAATCGAATCATCTGGACTAAATTACATTGGCTTAACTACATTTGTAAACAGCAATGAAATGACTTTTTAGGGATATTCTGAATGTCTTCACTGTTCTAATATTGAAATTTAATCTCATTTCCTGTCATAGGTTCCTCTAATGATTGAATAAACCATGTGGGGAAAAGAATGAACAAGTAGCCAATAAATACAGAGCTGTTAGACCTGAAGAAAAGGGATTGCAATATCAAATATTATAGCTGGAAAAGGAGAAAGGAGAACTTTCATAGTTCTGAATTACCTTACGTGTTAGTGTTGTATATTATTTTAAATGTCCCTTTGCACCATATTAAGCATGTTATTTGTCTTTTTTCCCATAGACTATTGGACTATTAGAACCTTGATGCATGACTTGAAATTCTAATGTGTATATTGCATTTCTAAAACAACAGGAGTGAAGCAATTATATTCTCTGGAATGCATGAGACCTAAAGTTGTATGTGCTTAAATTAAACATTATCTGCTTTCCTGTTATCTGAAGAAGATTCAACCAAAAATGCTTCAGAGCTGCCTGAGCTTCCTTGCTTCCTCCACAGCAAGAGATGACGTGTTGTTGAAGCATGAGAAGCCAGGCATTCCCATCCTTGTGCTGAATGTGGCTTTGTGTTGAGAAAATCCCTAATTTGTGGTAAATTATTCATAGTTTGCCAAAGTCACAGAATTATTCAAATATGAGTCCATGCTAAATGCCTCTTTAATTTCTCCTTCCATTCCATTATTCAAGTGAGGAAACTCTAATCGCTGAGAATGTCTTCAAAATTCATGTGAGTGTCACATGCATTTCTCTGGGCAGCCCATTGTAGTTCAGCATTATTTCGGAGTAAGACTACATTTTAGTGCCTATTAGTTAATCTTAACAAACGAAGAACTAAAATAGAGGTTTTGCAGAAAAGCACATGACAGCCATATGAATGCAAGTAAACGCTGTCATACCGACTGATGGAACAAGAAATAAATCTAAAGCAAATAGATTAAAAAAAACCAAAACCAAACATTTGATAAACTGTTCAGAGGCACATTAGAAAGGCCTATTAACTAGTTAAAATTCATTGGTCATTTTTTCAAAAGCGGTTTTCTTTCAGATCATTTCTATCAAACCTAGATGTTTTAAAGAATCGAGTTACTGATATTAAAGTTTGGTATAGAACTACATTCATTTATAAAACTTGTGACAAAGTGTTTGCAACTGAAGTTTCCTCATCAAAGGCTTCATCTTGCTTTGCATAAGGAGAAGAATAAACTTCACAGCTCTATGCTATCTACTGTACTGGGAGGTCACAGCTCTACACTACTTGCTGCTTATTTATCCTGGCGAGCAGGCCGGTCTGGCTCATAACAGCAAAGTACTACTTTCCTCATGAAGTGTTACTTAGTAGAGCATACTGTGGGGTATGGCTCAGCATCATCGCTCTGGGAAGACCCTATCATCAGTCAAAGGCAATTCTTTTATGTAGTAACTGTGTGTGCAGAAGGCAAGGGAAGCACCAGCTCCCTGTGGCGTGTGCTGCTCCTTGCCCTAGGAGCATTTCCTGTGTGCGTGATCTGGGTCTCAGCTGGTGTCACCGCGTTTCCACAGCTGATTTTAGGTAGGAGCACTGACAAGGCAGAAATGAACTACTGCTAACACAAAATTGTCCAGTAAAGGATAACTCCCTAAATTTGCTGCTCTGAGTATAACTGAGATATTTTTTCACTCTGATAATAAGGTTAAAGGTGATTCCAGGCACTGGCAACCTGACAGTAAATTGACAAGCAAGGAATATTTCATGTAAAGTTGGAATGATTTTCCTCTTCCTGAGCAGCTACATGTAAATAATGGCACGTGATGCTCAGCGAGTGCTTCACAGAGGAAATGAGAAGGCATGCAGAAATCTTACAACTCTCCCGTCTTTCCCAAGTGCATTTGTGCTTGTCCAGATTGACTTCAGCCCTGATTGTACTACACCTGCCATCTGCTTCAAGAAGCATTAGTTGGTGTTCTTGTCTGCATCATCAAGGACTGGCTTGAAAAGGAACTTTTACCTTGCAAGTCAAGGAGCTAAACAGCAAGAGGGATATGAATTCTTCCTTTTGGCATTTGAGAGGAAGATGGATCCCAACATAAATATATATGATACATAATCCTAGTGCTATTAATGTCAAGGCAGAACTCCATGAGAACATAAGCTTCCCTGACCTGGAAGAACAGTTCACTATCCCTTCTTGGTTTTACTTGGTGGGAAGACACTTTTGAACCACAAAGGACACAGTAGGTACAAGAGGAACTAGAGCTCTTTGTGTGGTCACAGAACTATAACATCGTAGGAATAACTGGGACAGGAAACTTTTATGGGTGCTGGAATAACTGAAGCTCACACACTGGAGTGCTGTGATGGATGGGTAAAAGCTCTGCAGTAACAATGACAGAAGATGAAGAGACTGGGTTGTCATCTGATCTTGGACCCCAGGGTCTCCCCCAGCCTGGCATTGGTCCCATAGAAGAGGTTGGTGATGATGATGTTGGGGTAGCAGCTTGTTACAAATCACTCAGTATGAGAAAGTGGATGAAATTTTTGAACAGCTCAAGGAAGTCTCTATATTACAGATCCCAGCTCTTGTGGAAGTTTAACCTCCCTGACATCTGCTGAAGGGGCAAAATGGCAGGATGCAAGCAATTCAGGAGATTTCTGGAGGGTGACAGGGATTCCTTATTGAATCAGCCAGGGGTGACACACAGCTGGATCTACTCTTCACAAATAAGGGAGAACTGGTTGGGGATGTGATGATCAGTGGCAGCCTTGCTTGTAGTGATCACGAGGAGAGTGAGTTAGAGTAGTAGCATGCAGACCCTGGCCTGGGGGACCTATTAGCAGCTCCTCAATGGCTACTAGAAGGCTGTTGAAAAGGAGCCAGACTCTTCACAGTGGTGCCTAGTAGGAGGGTGAGAGACAATGTGAACAAATTGAAGCAAGAGAGGTTCAGGCTGGATTTAAAGCAAAACCTTTTCCCCATTAGGGCAGCCAAACCTCGGACCAGGTTGCCTGAAGAGGTTGTGCTGTCTGTCTGCATTCCTTGAGGTTTTCCAACATCTGACTGGATATAAAGCCTGGAGCAACATGGTCTAACCTCAAAGCTGAGCCTGCTGTGAACAGGGGTCCCTGGGGTCCCTTCTGACCTCCATTATTCTGTGATCCTATGTGTCTCTGATCTCTGCAGTGCTAGTGTTATATCTTCTAGGTCTTGTGCTTTGGCTGCTGACCAGTAAGATGCTCATTTGCAACATAGTAGCTGCAGTAACTTTTATTCACATGGTACAACACAGCATCATATCCACAAGAGTCTGACAGCAAAAGGATTACCCTGGTCACATAGAAGCACCTGGTGTTATACATCTCCGAATCTCACAATTATGTCCAAGCTTTTGGTGATGGAAACAATCAATTCAAACACTATGTTGCAAAGTGCTGTGCGTAAGAAAATGGCCGGGCTTTGTTAGCTCAGGTTCAGCATAGCTAAAAGAGTGCTTTTAATTTTCACTTCCTTTGTCATTCCTGCTACCTCATTTCTTGATCACTGTGGACAGTACAAAAAACATAGCAGTCACTCAGACCTGACATGTCAATGCCATCTCAATTTGTGCCCCTCTCTGAATCCTCACATCCAAAGTATATATGTTACATTCTTGGCATATTGTTCTGTCTGCTTTTTGCCCATGTGTCCTCTTTTTCTTACCAGAAATCTTTTTCAAGTGAATTTGTTGTATATTCTCTGTCTATTGGGGATCGCAATTGCCTTAGCCTTAGTGGAAAAACCCTACTGGCTGTACCTTTGCAAAGTGTGGCTTTATCCCTTTGATCAAGGGTTTCTTTGCATTCATAGATCTTCAGTGACTGCACCATAATGCATCGTTGCTGTGTAGTGTATGTGCATTAAGTCCAATGCAGACTGACTTCCTGGGTATTTGCACAATAAGGCCCAACCTCTTGGGCAGCATGAGATGCACAAAGCAACTGCATGGTAACTTCAACACATATTTCAAAACTTGTTAAAGATATTTCAGATATGCTGCATAGTTGCTTTGCACATAAACAGCAAAATTAAGTGCTTCCATAAAGTACCAGATTTACTGAACATATGTAGAGGCATTCATTTCTCATAGATGTGATGTTTCCCAGAAGCCCAGTAGATCCCTGAGGTAAGTATGATAACTCTACGCAGATTTTTGTCTGCACATGATACAGTTTACCCTAATCATTTACACAGCTAGAAGTCTTGGCCAGGCTTACATCATCTCCTGCCTCATTTTGGAAAAATTGCTTTCTCTACCTTGCTTATATGCTCCTGAGCAGGTTGCTCTTTCAGTATTCTCACTTTTATCTTTTCATATCTATTGATGTATATCTCCTCTAGCTCATCCCTCCTTTCTAAATATTTGTCTTTTTTTTCCACAGATCTTTCATGATCTACCCTATTTTTTCTCTAGCATCTTCCATGTCTCATGATGAGCTTCCTCTTCCCACTTATTCTCCATTTTTACGTCAGCACTTATGTGTCTTCCCTGGCTGGGGAGAAAGTCCCTGAAACATCAGCTCTCTCGTTGGGCTTGTCTTTGCTGCAGTGCTTCTGAAGAAGGGGAGGGGGGAAAAAAATCTATTCTCTGGTCCTGAGGAGGTAGAATCTGCCTTAACAAGCTGTTGTTCTAGTGTACCCACCTTTCTGCCTTGTATCAAAGGGTCATCTCTTGTCTTGCATAGATTCTAATTTCCTGAGAGTATCATTTTTTTTTTCCCCCATGATGCCTAGCACTATGTGATCTTGGCTGTGGTTAGAGTATATTGGTTCTTTGGTACTGCTGCTAAAAATAGTAATAGATTGCATGTGGAAAAGCTAGCTTCTAGTTCTTCTAATGGCAAAGTACCTTGAAAAAATGTTTTCCTGGCTAAAGAGCATGCCAATTTATTATCACTTCTGCAACCTGCAAGATAAATCAAAGGAATCAGAAGGAAACACTAAAACAGCATTTTCCAGTCTGAATAAATATTATACCAAATAATTGAAACGAAAAGAAAATACGTGCAGCCTACAATGCTCAGCTGGCTTCTAACAGAAATACTTCATCATAAAGCAGCTATTTTTCCAGTGGAAATACACAGTGCTGATTTTGGAATGTTTTTCATTTTAAATCATTTAGCTGGTGAAAGGATTCAAAACTGGACAAAGCCGTTAATTAGTTTGGAAGAGATCAGTTCTAAGCACCAGAAGGAAGGAAAAAAGGGATATTTTAAAGAGTGCAAGGACTGTAACGTGTTCTCCAGATACTGGCAGCTTTACATTGATGGGATAACTTTTGCATCTTGGAATGAGAAAGCAATTTTCAGTCACACCCTCAGTGTTTCTTCAATTCATTCTACAGGATGCAGATACCAGAGGCAGGTCTGTATTGCTGTCCACAGCCAAACTGCAAAACTCCTTCCTTTGTAACAGCAGCATGGGGAGCAGTGGGGGGAAAGGAACTGGTTACTGTGTCTATTAAGGGGGGAGGAATGTTTTTGCATTCAGCTTCTTTCGTACAGCTGCCTCTGGGTAGGTTTTGCTGTTTTTCGAAAGGCTGATGCTGTAGTACCAGTACGTCTTGCAAGATCCCTCCTTTTGCCAAGCAAACGCCATCGGCAGTGTGAAACTTCATGAGACCGAGTCTGCTGTTAGGATGCACTAACGTTTTTGTGCAAGGATCGTGTGGTTTAAAGTGTTATTAGAGTTCCGTTGCGCTGCAGATAAAATGCTAACCTGCTCATTGATGGAGTTTGTTCAGAGGCAGAGGACCTGCCTGCGAGGCGGGCGGCGTTTTGTGATGAGATTTGACAAGCAGGTAGTCCGAACGCTTTTCCTCCTTCGAATGCTTCAGCCCTGCGTTGCTGAGAACTGGTCACATCCGAGTTATTTATGTTTTAGCTTCCCAAATCTATGAGATCACAGGTCAAGCAAGAGGTCATGGTTCATAGGTCAGGTGAAAAGCTAAAATGTGTTAAAGCAAGCAAATTAAAGGCCAAATATAGCTGGAAACAAATAGACACACATTTCAGTGTATCCAAACTACAGAGTTCCCACACTGTAGTATATGTTAACCCTCTATTAACTTATTTTTGCAAGCTGAGTTGGCCTAGGTTTCCTTTTGTCCTTTCAAGCAGCTAAAGAACTAGATTTCTATTACCATCTCTATTACAGTCTCACCTTAAGCACCCCAAAGCATTATAAAACATTGAAATTCATGTAATTTAAAATATTCTACCAGCCTGGCATTTTTAAAATGCTGCTTATATAATTTTTATTATTTCTAAAAGCTCAAGAATGTTCTCATGGATTTATTTTTTTTAACATATACTTCCAAGCATGAGTTGGTCTTGTGACATAAGTGTGTATTATTTTCCTAGAACTGCTTCGATGAACAACTTTTCCCCGCTTTTTGTAGCAAGGAGCCTAAAGAAGGGCAAATACAGTGACAAAACATGTTAGTGTGTTTGGCATTCACCCTTTACGTAAGAAACAGATCCCCCCAGCATTAGTTTATAGCTCATGGAGTGCAGGGCTCAGGCAAAAGGAATCCCCTTCAAAGAGCAGATAGTCTGTTCTTATTTTGAGTAAAAAGAAAACAGGTATAATTTTAAAAATACTAACATTGATTTCTCTATCCTTATGGCTAATTTTTATTTTATTTTTATTTATTTATTTTTTTTTTTTTACTTTTCCATGTTGAGGTCTTCTCATGTTTCTCCTCTTCTATAAGCCTGCTTGAAACCTTACTGTCATTTGAGACACTAAAAAAGAGAGCTTGGTTTCAAGGCAGCTATTAGACAGTGGCATGCTGGAGCCTGTGTACCAAGGCTGACCTCTTCGTATTTAAGCATGGGTGTTTTTTCCTTTATAATACTGAGGAGTCCTCTGATCTGAATTATTCTGCCTCTAATGGGTTACCATATACATGTAAGGCTAGGCTTTGCTTCCTCATGTTTCTATCGAGTGCCTTTAATACTTCAGTACTCAGTTTGGCTCTTTCTCAGCCCAGAACAAGTTGTGATTCAAAAGGTCTGTTCACCAACTCTTAAAATATTAGCTGATACTATTAACTCCGAAAAGAAGCAGCATCTTTTCTGTTTAAGATGTACTTCTGGCTAGTCATGCATCAAACTTGTTTTTTTGAGGGAAATTGCAGCTAATACAAAATTAAGATGCGCCAATCACAGCAAGCGAATTTTCAGTGGTGCAGCATGTCTCGCTCTATCTGAAGCAAAATGTTTGAGTGGGAGGGAAATGGATAAAGCATTATATCCAGTACCGTATGTGCGATGAATGTGCAAGGAAAACATTTTGGAAAAGCTGTGGGGACAATGGTCACCTATTTTCATGGTTAATTTCCTGAGCATATTGCAGCTGTGCTTCAGCCCAATCTTTTAACCCCAGCTTTGCACATGAAAAGATCTTTTCAGCTTGCCTGGTTTTCATAAGTATTCTCTAAACTTGTTTGCTCCATTGCAGGTTTTTAGATGTCTCCCCTTAAAACAGACAAAGCTCTTATAAAGTAACATTGAAAAGGATATTTAAAAGCCAACCAAACAAAAAAAGCTGTGCACAAGGGAGGGAAATACACCCTGTTTAAGATAACCAGCAGATGCTCTAGAATATGGAAGTCATATGAAAGTATTTAGTGGACTGGAGAATGCTGAAGCAGTTCTCCATCTGCCAGATGCCTGAAACAGAGACAGATGAGCTGTTTCTCTGAACTTCAACAACAGAGCCAGCTGAAAAAGCAGACCCTTTACACCAAGGGTCATTTGTTGAAATTGTCAGCTGTAAATCAAAGTTCTGCTTTTGGGCTTACTTTAAACTGCAATATGTGACTGAAATGTCTAATAATACTCTTACTTGGAAAATACACTTTTTCTTAGCATTCAGTATATATCAAAACTTTGACTATAGAGGGAGAAATTGTTAACATGTTTATTTTTATTTCAGAATGTATTCTGTACCATGCTCAAATTCTGAATCGTCACTTCTTGTACTGCTCTTAATTTTCAAGGAATGCCCAAAATAACACTCAAGGTTTTACAGAATTAAAGTTCATACATAGCCTCTGCTCAGCCTAAAAAGGCTTCTAACATGTTGTCTTGTCTGATCTACCCACCAATTGATTAAAAGATGCTATAAATCTGCTTTTACATTTTCTTTAAAGATCTTGTTTTCCAGCATCTGTAAACAAGTGGTTTTTGGCTAAAAAAAAAAAGCTTGCTGAATCTTTAAATAAACTAATTTTTGATGTAATGCTTTTCAAGGAGAAAAAAATATATATTTTTTGTAGGGAAGAAAATCTCAAATATCTGTTCTTTCTAATTTCTTTAGAATTACTTAGAAGACTTTAGTCTTGCTGTGAGCCCCACTTCTGACCTGTGAGTTAAAAAGTTCAAAGCCACTTTTGATTATCTGAGTGCTCTAAGAAATTAAGTGGGACACACTGAGACCCGTGTAAAGTGTCACCAGCTGGCTTCTAATATGGGATCATCAAAATCATTAGTTATGCCTAGGAAAAATTAGCCTTTCAAATATGGAGCCTGCCAATCACAGAAGTATCCATTTTGCTATTAGTCTCTCAATTAAAGTAGAGAACTCTCCCAGCAGAACTGTTTAGACCCTGCGTTTCATGTCTTTTTTGTGTGGCCTCAGAAATTAGTCGGTACAATGCCATGCCATTTCAGCCTACTGGCCTTTCCAGGTAGCTTTACAGATTTATGGGACTGCTGGCTATGTAGCGATCTCCAAACTAAGCAGCAGGGCAGCAGCTTCTCTCAAGGAGCAGGACTTAGTACAATAGTAATCTGATTGAAGCATGAATCTCAGGTAAGATGTGGTGCATTTTCAAATTCCTGATATCTATCTGGCACATTGGGCAGGAAAGTCCTTTGGTTTCCTTTTCAGTTAATACCTAGAAAGACAGATATGAAAAACTTTGAGAAATAATGCTGCCAGCTGGATAGAAGACAGGAACACAGATAAAATTTTGAAGGAATGAATCACACACTTCAGCCACAGCATCCTTGTAGGTAAATAAGAACAACTGATTCATTACTTTCTTTAATTAACTTTGTACGTCTCACTAATCTCAATTACATGTTAAGCATTGCATTTTGGAGTGAATGGCAAAAGGTATTTTAGATGTAAAACCCCAGATGGAAATGTTAAGAACACTTTTTTCAAGGCAAAAGTTTCCAGTGATGATATTAATTAAGGTGCACCACTCGAATAATTATGTGCACATACTACCACCAGTATGACCCTGTTGTTGGTACTTAACTAATCATAATGATTAATCATAGTAATAAAAAGAAACAAAATCTTCTAAGCTTACTGTTTCAAAAGCACTCACTATATCTTGGTTCTTTTCAGAAATGAAAATCTACTTTCAATAGCTTATCTACATCATTTACATCCTTTTCTCTAAAATACCTCTAGAGTAAAGGTCTAAAGATAAGAAAAAAAAGGGGGGGAAGCAGGTGACAAGTGCTGCAACACATGTTAAAAATGGCAGCTCTGGTAGGTCATACAGTTTGGTAGCAATATAAACAAGATGGAGTGCAGCTAATACAGAGTTAAAAAGATGTACCCTATTTACGAAGCTTTCTATATTACATGTATTATGCTGAAGTTGCTCCACTTTTTTTGAGGATAGCCTTACATACAGCACGTTGCAATAGGAGGCAGATTTGGTCCGTGCCAGAGTGGAAAGACTAATTTCTCTGCCAGCAAAAGGTGAGGATAAAATACAGCAGGGAATCCGGTAATGCACCATGAGACTGAATACTGAAGCAAAGGAAGTACTTATCCTCTCCTTCAGTTCCTCAGAAGTTACTGACAAGACTATTGAGGTGTGCACGGATTTCAATTTTGCAAAATCACTGAGAATTTGATGCAGATTTTAACAAGCCCTTTCTTAACAGAGGTGGCTTATGTACGCTATAACCAAAAGTCTCAGCAGTTAGAAGTAATAACAGGTCCTAGTCATCCATTCCTATGTTGTAGCAATAGTGCTTCCGTAAATCGCTTATACATTAATGCAATGCTTCCACTGCATTAACACCTATAAATCTAGCTGGTCAGTCCTCCCAAGGAAAAGGCTTAAACATAGGATGAAAAGAGATGTTGGATCTAATTTATATATCCCCAACAAAATTGGAATATTTAGTCATATATTCAATGGAACAGGAGTATTCAGTACAAATAGAGAAATAATTTTCAGAATAATGTGAATAAAATTTATGACTGATCTGCTGGAAGTTAGTAACACTGTAAGGCCATTGCAGTGCCTATTCCCCTCCCTGTAAAGACTGCCTTATAGGCTTCTCAGCTGTTGGTATGAAATAAGATAACTGCAGGCTCAAACTGTAGGATAGGTGGCTTGATAGTGGAGAAGAGCAAGTCTGTTGATTGTGGTTGTGTGTGGAGTGGTGATGAGGCAGTATACCAGTTACAGGACTAAATATTTATGATACCAAATGATATTAATATTAATAGGCAACACTACCTCAGTACCAAATAGGACACCTGTCCTCTTTTCTACATTATCCTGGATGGGTGGGCCTTGCTGCACTCTTTTGCCGTTCAGCCACTTTTTCTTTTCTTACACTTGTGCTCTTCCCCTTTGCTTGTTGCAAAGAAATATCAAAGCAACATACTGAATGCTTGAGAAGGATAGGCAGCAGTTCAAAAGCTTGGAAAGGAATTTCCTGTGTGAATGTGGATAAAGCATTTAGTCTTAATTACTGTGTAACTGTGACATTTTAGATTATTTTTGTTGTATGTTCTTGACAGAATGCTTCTCTTTCTGACTACTACTTGCTCTAATACAATAAAGTCTCTCTCTGGAATGAGACATGTTCTTGCTGCTAACTGTGAATATTAAGAAATGTAAATAATATACCTATACTTTTTGATGTACCTCAAAGCTTACATTTTCTGTGAATATTTTGGTGGGTAAAATTAATGGGTTTCCTGATAAGGCTTGAAAACCTATGTTAGATAAATACTCAGATTATGCCAGGGATACTGTTATTTCATCTAATCTTGTCTTAGCTGGAGTGTATTTTCCTTTTGTCTTGTCTGAAATCCCACTTCTTCTGTGCTCTTCACATAGAAGGGAAAATACAGGTTGTTTTGAAGTTGTAGTAGGATATGAAAAACAGGTACAGCTATTATAGTGTAGTAGGGTATGAAAAATCTCTCTGTAAAATGGAAATTCTGGGTGTGACTTTATGCCCCATAACAATGTATTTTGTTCTTGCATAAAATAACAGCGTGTACTGTACTTAAAGCTGTGAACATTTTCACACCCAGAGCAAAAACCAAGAACATGTTTGGCTCCTTGCCACTTTCATTTTTCACAGCATTTTGCAGAAGCAGAAAGCAATTTTGTGGTTGAAAATCAAAATTGCTGTTCCCAACTGAGAATAGCCTTTCAACTTGATGAAAAAACAACATGGGGCCAAGGTTTTACAGTCCTTGTAGTCCAGGCCACAATGACTTTCTTCTTAAGAAAGTCCTTCCTTGAGAATGTCTCATCTTCGTTCATTCCCTACTGGGTCTTGCACTGTTCTTCCTATCATTCACCAGCTTTCTGCTGAGATTAGACTAGTGATGCTGTAAAGATGTTACTGAATTGGATAAAAAAGAGAGTTCTGTGTGGTTATACCTGTAATGATGGATTCATATCAATACAGCCAGGGGAAGCATAGAGCAGCTCTTAAAAGTCTGTCTACTGAGAGCTCCTACTGGTCACTCGTGGCATCTTGTTTCGTGTCTTAACCAAAGCTATGCATTCAGTTCATGCATAGAGTGCCCTGTCTCATGCTTTTCTCTTTTACCGATTGCCAAAGCCGCCTTTAGTAGTGGAGCCTATGGAGAATACAGAGGTCAAACAGAGAGTGAGAGAGCATGAGGGATGCTTGCACCATTTTTACATGCCCCAAATAGTTTTACACAGTTTCCAAGCTAAGAGTACACACTCTGATAGAAAATTTGCAAAGATACCTCCTTGTAATATAAATTACAATAGTGAAAGTTGGTTTTTTTTCATTCCCTTAAAGGGAAAAAATAAAACTCTGGCAATAATTAGAATATACAATAGAGTAACCCTTTCCCTTCCAGCATCCCTCTTTTGGCTTCTCTTCAATACCTTTTCCTCTTGACACTCTTCTTTGGCCAGCAGTGTCATGTACCCCCTTCAAACTGTACGTGTATGTTCTTCTTGCTTGGCAGTGACTGTGGGTGATGATCTGTGTGTTCATGGCACAGTTCCACCAGGAGCCATTAGTGGAGCAATATGACTTCACATTTTCCCATGGGCTGTGGTGGGAATTCATTTGCTTCTCCATGAGTGGAGCTTGGAGCATGGTTATGAAATTTATCTTGACCAAACACGGCTGCTCCAGCTGAAATACATTAAAAATATGAGTGTGTTCTTGTTTTGGTTTGTATCTATTTAAATCACAGGGTTGTCCTGATATGTTTAGAATTCTGTCTGCTTGGATCTGGTTTGGTCTAATTCTTTCATAAAGCTTGATTTCAATTTTAAGCACAATTAGAATTGTTCCCTATTGGCATGAACGAACAAACATGGGAATAAAGAAAATCCTAGATGCTTACTCAGTAATTTTTGTTATCAGGAACTCTATCCTGTCATTTGAACAAGATGATTTACTATTTTATTATTTTGAAAGAAAATATGAAAGCATTTACTATTCAGTTTCAAATTAAAAGCACTTAAAAACATCACTCGTTCTCAGAAAGAGGTCCAGAGTCATCAAGAGCTCTGTTGCAGTTCAATACAGTTGCAGGTCGACACTTTGGTTCATCTACTGTGTATCTAAGACTTCCCCTAAACTTCAGCCATGGAAGAGAAAAGCGGAAGTCTCCACCTGCCTCATTTATTGAGCTTTTTACACCTTACTGGCATCTGGGTCACCTAAAGATACTACAGGAAATATGACAGTGTGTGGTTCTCCTGCTTCTCTTTTGATCTGTTCTGCCTGACAAGCAGAAAGCTTCATTATCACAGGTATGCTGAACTGAAGAATTATTTAATTCTATAGCAATCAGTCTGCACTAATTTTCATGACTCTTAGGACTGAATAGCATTATCATCGAGCTGCTGTCAGAAAAGCTTCCATTCCAAGTCTTGTTACTGAGGTTTATGGTTTAACTATTACAAGAGAAAGTGAAAATGAGAGAAAAACTGGGTTATGGAGAGCAGTACAGAGTCCTAAGAAACCTGGACTGAAAGTTTTCTGAGATAGTATATATAAATATCGTAACATGAGAGGCAACATGAAATGAGGATTTCCACACACCTTATGATGTAGCTGAGATCTACCACAATTATGAAATTTCCTCTTTGTACACAGAGTAGGAGAAAGAGCATCCAAAAGGACATGTGGGTTTCCTTCATATGTCCTACTTTGCTTGTCTAGGATGAAGGAGAAGAAAAGCTTTGTTCAGTATTTTGTTTGGTATTTTATTCCATCTTTAATGAGTGCCTTTTTGTTTCTCTGTTTCCTTTATTTTGGAGAGGAAAACAGAATTTTTTCATTTCAGTTTGTATTCAGCTGATTATGTTTCATTTTGAGTAGTCAGTCAGAATGTCTGTACAGCACCGCTTTCAACCAGTTTCACCAGCCATAATAAACTCTTTCATTTCCAGGTCATGGCCTTGGTAATTAATTCCTTGGTCATTCAGAGCAGCTGAATAACAATTTGTATGTGTGTTTGTGCAAGTATGTGTATTTGTGTGTGGTTAATAGACAGTGTTGGGGTAAACAGGAAAATTTTAATCCTGACCATTTAAAACAACACCTTAATATTCTTATGTTGATGTTTGTGCAGTTAGTTAATGAAGTAGTTTCTAGTCAAAATTATGAGTCAATTCTTAAACAAACTTATCTGCAAGACAGCATTTAGGTGCCCTCAGTGCTTAAGTGAAACTGGTAGGTTTTTGCTCCTAGTGTAATATGGAATGAGGGAATTCTGAGATGTTGTTTTCTCTGAGGAAGCCTACAAGGTCATGCCTACCAAGGTATGCTGGCAAGTGGGTTGTAGGAAGTACAATTAGAAAATTTTCCTCATATTAGGGAGATTATTTTTCAAATAGCTCGAGATTGAAGGAAATGCTAAGGAAGCATAGGTTCTCCTATACTCAAAGATTTGAAAGAAATAGATGATGGGTTCCTCGTCAAATAAAAGGCTGTGCACGAGTCCTTTGTATGAACATTTAAATTCACAGAAAAAGTAGGGAAAGGTTTGTTAGGACTGATCAGAGAAAAATGATATGGGCTTGTTTACCAACCAAGGCCCTTCAGATGGTCACACACAATGGGACCAGAGGGAATGGAAGTAGTCTTCAGTTCCTGGCACCAAGAATTCCTACAATAATTTTTGGTATAGGAATGTTGCAGATTCTTTTGTGCTTCTTCTATTGTTTCATCTGGACTGCTATGCAGCAACAAACCATACAATAGTCATTTTCCCAGACAAGAAACTGTTCACAAATGTGGAATAATTACCCTTCTCCTACCCCCTGAATGAGAAGAGAGCAGCAACAGTATTTTAAAAATAAATATTTCTATTAAAAAAAATAGGAATCATGACAGTAGTCAAAAATAAACAATGAAACAGGCCAAACTGAAAACAGTAATTCCTACTTCTTTCATATTATTTGGTCAATATTCTGTGTCATTTTGAGATTAAGATCCTCTGAATCATTATGCCTGTCTCTGTTACAGTTGTTGTATGTGTGGGTGGTAGGCAACACAGAGGTGTGTTTTTCAGTTTTGTTGCCATATCCCCTGTATGCCAATATGTTTTATTGAGTAATGTGAACATGTTCCAATAATTTTGTCTCTAAAACTGTCCATTTTTAAATACTGGCCACTATGTAGAAATCCTGAGTAACTGGGTTGCAATTCTTCTGCAAGAATCTACTCCAAAGCTCCACTTTATAAAAATAGCCAGAAAAGGAGTATTCTTTACTGTGAGATGGAGGAGGATGTGAGTAGGACCTACTATAAAATTGTTGCCAAAAGATCAATGATAAGGTTCTTGCCACTTCTCTAAAGTACTTAGGAGTCGTACCAGCAGCAATTACCTCTCCAGGCTTACAAGAGGAGACACAACCTTGGTTTGACTAATTGCTGTTCTCATCTGTCATCTTTCTGGCAAGGATAAGAGGTGGGGAGGAGAGGGAAGAGTGGTGTGTTGTAAATGACAAAAGTGAAGTGTTTGCACCCTAAGATCAAAGGAAAGAGAAGCTGAATGTGATCCACTGAGCTACTTTGGCAATAGTGTGATGTGTGTATGAGGCTGGTAACTACAGCTCACGATAGCAGGTGCCTGTCAAAAGTGGAGAAAGAGTAACAGTGTGGTTATGCTATGCGAAGTTGTCTTCTTTGTTTCATGAGGTTATCTGATGAACTCTGTTGTCCAAATATCCAAATATAGACATCCAGTGCCTTTTGAGATACCTAAGGCTATCCAAAACATCAGGCTAGGGCAGGCAGATGTGAGTTAGAGCCAGTGTGAGACTTGTGCCGTTCTGGAGCAATAGCTAGAGGCCAGATGAGATACTACCTAAAACAGCACTGAATGTCTATGATTAGGCAACTGAATGCTACCCTAAATATTGTACAACATTTCTAACATGCAGTGATTTCAGAGAACATTCGTCTCTTCAAATGCTTGATCTTCACAAAAACAGAGTTTGTTAAAACCAGATTTAGAGACCTCCCTCATCATCACTGAACAATTGGGGAAGGTCTGACTGAAACTAGTTGTCACAGAATTTGAGTCTCAACATTGTTTTGTCTTCTAAAATTATTCCTTAGCAGAACCAAGGAAGCAAGCTAAGGACTTTTATTTCAGTTTTCAGTTAATTTTACAGTGACTTTTAAGTTAATAAAAGGAGCACAGCATTGTCTTGCAGACTAGTTCACCAAATCATAGCATTGCCATCACTTCCCCTCTTTGTGATGAAGTTTTTCTTACCCCATATTTGCCCATGAAAAGTGAATTTATCACTATATTGTAATTAAAGCAAATAAGTCCTTCTGGACTTAACGGTGAGCATAATCATGTTAATCATACTTTACCCATATGTAAGACACAGATTTCAAGGTGGCTGTCTAAGAGCTATGTGAAAGCAGCATGTTTTCAGAATTGGTCTCCTAGTGTCACAGATAAAAATAAGCCTGAAATATTTGCTTATTTTGTTGTTTCTGGAGTACCTATAGTTACATCAGAAGTGACAACCTCCCAAATATGCAAAACCAGCAGCAAGTCCTGCTTAGTTTCTACAGCACGAAACAGCCTTTGAAAATCTACTCGAGTGTCTTCAGCTTCTGCTGACCTTATTAGCAGTTCTGGATGCTGATCACTTGGGAAGCTGTGAGCCGTGTGCTAGATGGCTGTTGGTCCCAGTGCTGTGGGTCTTCCTGTGCTGGGGAGGAACAAAATGAGAAGCAGGAACTGAGGCGATCTGTGTAGCATGAGCAGACATCAGCACGGGGTGCCAGCTTGGTAACAAGTTGTCTGATTTGTATAGCAGTCATTGCTTTGCCTTCTTTACACTAAGCAAGGAAAATATGAATGGAAATTGTGTAAGGTGAAAATATTACTGTTTTCTTTTCACTACTCCAGTAAGGGAAATCTAACAGATGGAGCGTTATGGCTGGAGCTAAATCCAGTTGAATAAAACATTTTATCTGGAAAATGCTCCCCCTTATCCTTTCATATCCTATTCCTTTTAAGGGCCTCAGTGCGTTCATTTAACAAGTGACTGGCCATGCTGGAATTTTAAGTGCGGAGTTCAAAATTCTGTCACCCCCTCGTTCTCCCTGCATTTCTGCAAAGAGTCTTTAGTCAAATCATTTAGCTTTTCTACTTTAATTGCTTTCTGTGGAAGTAGCTGCTTCTCAAAGCTTAATCATGTCTTTAATCACAGTGTGTCAGGTAAGGCTGGCACTTAATTATGCCATTTGTACGTGTGTGCACTAATGTTCAGATTCTCTAACTCTGGGTCTTACAGTTCCATGCACGCCCAAGGGAAATCTTGCATGCTCAGCCTGAGTGTTAGCACAAGCAGGTAACAAATGATATCCTTGTGACAGAAGACTAGAACAAGCTGAATTTTCCACCCTCTTTCCGTAAGACTAACCCATTCTGTTGTATAAAACTAATAATTTCTGTAGTACTTTTCTATTCTATAATTTGGACTTGACTATAATGATGGAAATATCAAATATAAAAATAATAGATATGTAACAGATGTCTTGTCAAATGCATATTTTGACTAATCTCTCTTAAAGTGCCAGCTATGCAAAAATAGCTGCACAAAATCAATAGGATCTTTTATATCCTGCAAATAGAAGACCAATGTCTGTTTTCACTAAACTCATGGGAACCTCTGCCATTGATATAAGCATTGTCCAAGATTCTTATTTTCAGAGCTGCCAGAGGAATAGGAACTACTTGTTGCCATAAATTTGTAGTAGTTGGATGTCCAAAATCCCACAGGCTGCTTGGCACGTTGCATTCCTAAGATGAAAAAAGGAGGAAATAAAGACTCAGTTTTAGAAGTGACTTGTACTATGCATAGAGGAACACAAGAAAAAGATTGATTTATTTTTCTGAAACCATCTTCAGCTTTCCTAGTCAAAAAGTGCTACCCTGCACATTGTAAAATTAATATATCTTTAGATCTTCACAGGGAACAAGCCTGGTTTTTGTGGGTATCAAACCTCCCACAGAAGCCAATTAGTTTTGCATGTGCAAGGTCTACAGGATGTCAAAAGACTGCAAGGTTTTAAGCGGAAGCTAACCACAAAAAAAATTTTTTTCTTTGCTTGAGAGTATTTTGGATTTGCAGGCTGATGTTCATTATAATTTTTATTAATCTTTTAGAAAGAAATTACTATAGCAACCGTTTCAAAGCACATATGTTAACATGAGATACAGAAAACTCCTTTAAAGAGCCTGCTATTTGTGAAGACTCTTGCACAGATATCTATCAATGTGTAGGTGCTGTGGAGCTTTTTGTTAATTTTTAACAATAAATAATAGTTACCATTCACTTTTTCATCCTGCAATTGGACAATAGCAAGTACTTTTAAATCTTATTTCAATTGTTTAGGTTAAAATTGTCTCCAGCACATTTATTTGAAGGGCAAAGATTGTTTCTAATCATTCAACTTTATTTCTGGAGGACCCCTATAATTTTGATAACTTCCAGTATAAATAAGAAGTAAACTAAGTTGAGAAAACTGCCTAATTAAAATACAATAGATGAAGTTTCTGCCTTCGCTCTATACCATTTTGGTGGCATAAAGGAACAGAAGTGGCTCTTCATAAGTCCACTCACAGGAAGGTTCCTGATGTCTACCGTGTTCTGGTGGCACTGGCCATGGCAGTCTCTGGCAGGGTTATGATGAGCTAAGGAGTGGGAGTGGGAAAGAAGTAATGGCTGCAGTGCCCTGTGGTGGTACAGGCAGAACAGCACTAAGGCTCTTAAAATTCTTAAAAGCTTGTAAAAGTTGATGTAATTCAGAGAAGTTCTGGCACGCTGAGGGCTGCAGGCAGATGTAGAGAGCAGGCGCCTCCTCTACGTGTTCTCCACCTGCTGGGGTCTGCTGCGGAGCTGTATATAGCACTTGGCTTACTACGTGCTGGTTCACAGGAAATGTTGGAAGTGGACTAAAAATGATCTGCAGAGGCAGTTTAAGAAAGACTCTGTTCTGTAAGGCAACCAGTGTGCTTGTTCTGCCAAATCTGAGGGAACCTATTAGCTCAACACCTCCTCCTCCGTAAGAAATAGCAAGCAGGGATAGTGGCATACGCTGCATATCCGTTTTGCTGCCACTTTCTGTCCCATTGCAGCCCCACTGCTTTCTTGCCCCCAGTCACCACTGTGTGTCCTGCTTTGGGAAGACAGGGAGGAAAGAAGCAATCCAGACAATGTTGCGGGGAGAGTGGATGGAAGAATGTAGGCAGAAAGTATAAAAGACAAACATTGAGATATAATGATGTAGGTACCAAGAGCATGTGGTAGAAGAGGAAAAAAATTTAGAAGAGAACAAATGAGTCAAGAAAGAGCAATGAAAGAGAAGTGTCAAACCTAAATAACTTTGTGGGGGAAAGAGAAAACAATGTTGAGAATTAAACGGAAGAAGAGAAAAGAAGGGAAAAAGTAGGTAAAATCTGACTTTTTGTAACTTCATGGAAAACTAGATTACAGAAAAAAGTAAAGAAAAACAAATATAATCATTGCTGGTCTGGTCCTTTGGGGTTTGATGACCCAGAAAGCCAGATGAGCCTACACCAGGAGGAGGTGCACAAGCAAGAGTGTTTTCCAGTGCAGTAAAAATAGCTGGGGATGGCAGAAAAAAGAAAAACTCTGTTCAGTGTGATTTGCTATTTCTAAAATACTATTTTTTTTAAATAGAATATTACTAGACTGACTCCCCTCAAGGACAATGTATAAAATGTGGTATTTTTCTCCACTGCAATTAATACATTAGCATTTTCATCTAGATAGAAGCAAACGTGCTTCAGACACTAATATTTTGGGAGCACTCCCTCTATCAAGAAATGCAGCTGCCACTGGAAGAAGCGTAGCAAAACGCAGAAGCATAACCATTTGGTCTAGATGGAGAAGAATAGCACATCCAACTAAAACAGCATGTGGGGGAATTTTTTTCCAGGGGAATAAAATTGCACAAATATTTGGCCCTGATGCCAGCGTCGGTGTTAGCATCCTACAAAACTTGCTGGTTTAGGAATACTTGTAAAGCAACATTTCATCTACAGCTGTGTAAATGACAGCACATCAACTCTCCCTTGCCTTATAATAGCACATATGTACTTCACGGAATGCAAACCAAAGGGCAGAGACTGCCATTTAGCTCTTCTGGCACAGACCTCCTTGTGGTTTCTATAAAATGTGGCAAAGACTTTATTAGCTGTTATTTTCCCGCTACTGGAGCAAGGTCTTCCTTTCTCCTTGGAGAGAAAGCACTGCAGCAGATGCAGCGAAAGCATGCATGTGGCCTCAGTAGATACTCGTGTAAATTTGCATAATAATATCTTTCAGGAGACGGACTACAGAGGTTGCATTGGCCAATAATGTATTGACTAATCATTTCCTGAATAATTACTAAGTGATGCTTCATAAAATTCTTGGCAGCTGACTCTTTTAAACTGCAACAGATGTGGACTAGTGAGTAATAAACTTCTGTATTATTCTCCCTCAAGGCAGCTGAAATTCAAATAATCAAAGTCAAGGCAAAGGCCAATTGACAGCACTTAATTAAACGCTGATGCCAAAGAAGGCCTTAGACCTTATCTGCACAAAGCTTCTTTAAACAACAGTGCCCAGAAAAATCAGTTTTATTTATGGTTTACCGGACAAGTTAGCTTCCCATGGCAGTATGGAAGGTAAATAACACTCCTCATTCTTATGAAAAGAAATATCCCAAAAGTCCTAATATCCAACAGTCCTAATTTCTTTTCTTTTTGCTAAATATATGCATAGTTTTTGAAGAACACAATATAAACTGATACTATACTAAACTTTCAGTGCATTTTTTTTACTTTTGTTGTACAAAACTTTCACCAAAAGATTGCAGTCCGTTTGTGCTGAAAGTAAGCAGACGTTCCCTGTGGTTAGTAATAGATATTTTAGAATCACACTGGAGAACATACCCCTACACAGGTTTGGAATAAGGATATGTCTGAGACTGTCAAAATCATTTAGACAGCTGGCAAACTCAATGATTCAACAATCTGTGGAGGCTACAATATTTACACTTTTGCTTCTCCTACCTCCCTTCTTCCAAGAATACCTGCTTGTATGCATGGTTGCATATGCTTATAGGTAGATAGGAGGATCTCAAGATCTTATGGAAAAAATTATGATACTTTTCCACATACTCTTGAGTTTTCATCATATGTAAAGCTAGAAAGGTCTGTTGTGAAAGACTTTTCTATGACAGGCTCATCTATGACAAACCAAATAATTCCATGACTTAGATCCTGTTTGCCTTAGAATATATATGAAGGAAAATCATTTTTAAATAAAATTTCCCAGTGATGGGGAATCCACCACAAATCTTACAGATTTTCTGACTAATATTTCTCATTCCTATTAACATTTGTATCCTTATTTCTAGTCTGAATTTTTATAGCATCAACTTCTAAACTTTTAAATACTGTTGTATGCATTTACCTCCTATTTTGAAGAGGTTATTGTAAAAATTTTATTCATCTTGGAAGTATTGTCACTTAAACTTCTCTTTAATAAACTCAACCTCCTTGGCATTTTCTATTTAAGCCCTGCTTTCTATCCCCCTGATCAAAGTCGCAGCACTTCAGAGAACCCTTCCTACTTTTTTTTTCAGTGCCATGCACAACCAAATTGGACTCATCATGCTGCTGGAATTATTGTAGGACTAAATTCAGAAGGAATATAATCTTTCTTTTCCTTGATATTCATCTTCTCTATCTTAGCCCTTTTGGTCATGCAGTGTGCTGGGAAGTCATGTTCAGTCAGTAATCCACCATGATTTCTGATCCTTCTCAGAGTTTCTGCTTCAAAGAACAGAGTTTACCTTTCTGTAAGCATCGCCCACATTTATTTCCCTTTAAATCTGGCTTTATGCAAAAACATAAAAACATGCCTTTCTCCAGTGAATTATGTAGCCCAAGTCACACGCTGTCTCCTTCCACTATCACTCCTTCGGTTTCTGTGTAGTTTTTGCCAGTAAATTTTGCTTTCCATCAGCTCAACAAATTAAAATATTAAATAATGTAGAGCCAAGTACACTGATCCCTGTGGGATGATTGTAGAAGCACACCTGCGCAGAAGTAATCCCCATTAACTACTTCACAGTGATACCTGTCAATTAATCATTTCAAATCCATTTGATGTGTTCTATGTTGATTTTATAATAGTCTAAATTCTTACAACTATCTAACAAGCATTTTATAAGCACCTAGAGAACAGGAAGGTGGATTAAAACCAGCCAACATGTATCTATCATGGAAAATTGTGTCAAAACAGAATTTAATATGTGAAGGGACCAAGTGGCTACTATCTCTTGATTATTAGAAGGCTGCTGCTGTTATTGCTCACAGTGTCTCACATACAAAGTAGGGGAACGCATAACTTGGATTAAAAAAAATGAAGTCAGTCTACTAAACTGAAAAAAAAAAACGTGTTGGACAAGTGATTCTCAAGAACATTTCAGCAAATAAATATATTTTTACCTCAACAGAATGACTGCAATGAAAGTACCAGCAAAGAGACAGTTTGGCTTTGTAGTTGCTGATTATACCCATGGCAATGACATTTGTTAAATGTAGGAAGATTCTACTTTCTTTTGCCCTGACCGGTAAGATTTAGAGCCTCTGGCCCTGAGAGGACTCACCATGACCCTGATGTGCAGCCTGGGAGCAGCTCTGCTGAGCTCAGTTTGCCTTACTCATGAACTTGCAGCTTCACTCATGTCTACACTGCAGTCAAAAAGCTGACTGCCATGTAATATAGACATATGCCAGCTATAACATATAAAGCTAGCTCAGACACCACTAATTCTGTTTCTGCAGGAGCCCTGTGGTGTCGAGGTTAAGCAGACATTTGAGAGTCAGCCAGTTCACTCAGCTTTTCTGGTAGGTTTTGATTTTTGCAGGCAGTCCTATGCTCCCTGCTGGTTTGGCTACACAGTTAACCACTATCCAGCCTAGCTAGTTTAAAGCTAACTCAGAAATCCTCCCCTCCCTGTTACTGCTGTGTCTTCTGAAGACCAAAGCTTACTGGAATATTTAGGCAGGCTCTTTCGCTGAAAATAAATCTCTTGCAAGCCAGCGCTGGGGAACTGATGCCAAGAAGAAATGCAGTCATATTAGCAGCGGAAGAAATTTCTTGTCTCTTGTAAGATCCTATTTTTGCGTGCTATCACGAGATAATTCCCTGTTGCAAAATTGTCTCAAGAATTCCTGCATCCTTGGCTGCCAGAATGTGAAACTGTTGTCTGTCTTTGTTTTAGTCTGCCATTTTTTGCTGTGAAACATTCAATTTCAGTTAAATATCTTTTGCTGATCCTGTAATCTTGTATCTGCTAAAAAGTGCTATTCAAAGTGCAAAGGCTCTAAGTGCCTAGATGCAGTTCTCACTATTCAAAGTTTACTAAGTTAACTAGTAAATTAGGGGAAGCTATGGCTTCTATTTTTCACACTTCTACACTTCATCAGTATTCAAGTTCTTATATTGTATCCTTTTTATATTATAGATAAAGGTTTTTCCCGAACATGTTTCAGAATAAGTATCTCTGGAAGTCCTTTTTTTTTCCCTTTTCACATAGCAGATGGTGCAAAGAGACCACCATGTGTTTCTAGAATTATAGTTTAAAACCAAAAAAGAATATAAATCTACCAGCCTGACGTTGACACTGACTGCTGGTGAAAGAGCTTTTCACTGAAAGTCAGTTTTGATGAGATGGGCTGATGTAGGAGTGAAACCAACAGACCATGCTTCTGATTGTCATAGATGTGTTTGAGACTAACCTTAATATACCAGTCACTCAGCAAACCCATCATGAACTTCATTGCCACTCAGGTACTTTCTTCTCTGTTGTTTGTCTCACACTTGTCAAATTGATGTAGCTACAGGAGATGCTGGCTGGGAGCTCATCTCATGCAACAAAGCAGCTGGATTTTTGCTGCCAGACTAAGGCTTTCCAAATTTCCTTGCTCTGTGTCCCTCCCTGAGGCTAGTTTTTAGTGTCAAGCCAAAGACTGACTGGAAGAGGCTGGCAAGGTAGCAACAGAGTCCTCATTTGGGGATGGGCAAAATTTGGGAGTAGTTAAGGATGGACAGTACTGCAATCTATGAAACACTGAGTGGATCCTGTCATAAACTGACTGAAGCAAACACATTTGGATGTTGATGTAAAACAGGCCTCCCAGCAAGGGATGTTTCAATTCATACACAAAAATATACGTTACTCTAGCTAAATACTTTGGACATACTTTATACATAATACTTTGGGAAAGAAAAAGATAAAAGGAGTTAACCATCCTCCTGAAGATGGTTAATAAACTATATGAATATGATGAATGCATAAGCACATACAATACAGTATAGAATATGCAAAACTATTATTTGGTTCTGTCTGACTGAAAAGTGTTCAGGTCAGGCCAGCACATAGTATACTTTGCCCTTAAAAAAAAAGGAGATAAAGTATATAATAAAAAAAGAAGAAAGAAAAGGAGATGGAATAATGAAAACCAGAAATACTCAGAGAAATAACCATTTAGCTGGGTCCTGCAGTTTGCTGAACAGGCAAAGAGGTAGAGGTACGTAGAGGGTCTTCCTTGGCCATCCTAGGAATTGCTTTCAAAAACAGTCATAACTAATGCAGGGAGATATGGCCATCAACAGGATTTACAGCCTGGGAACAGCATGCAAGGAATAAAAAAATCAGCATGAAACATCCCACCTGGCCTGTGACCCCTTTAGCCATGATTACAAGCTGGAACAATCTGTCTGTATACATAGTTTTTCTGATTCCTGAACTCTCCTGGCTTGAACTTCAGAAAGAAATGAGTAGACTAAATTGTCCTTTATTAGCAGTTTTTAACTGCTACATCCTCCTATCGTTGCGTATACACAAGCTCTCAGAAGTTCACTGCACATGTGCACCCATACATAAATGTATGCACTGAAGAACAAGCACTAGATGTGTAGACAAACACTAGTGTAACATAGACACCTTGCAGGCTACAGGATATGTGTTGATACATGAATTTATCTAAATAACCTAACATGGATACAGGAAGTGTAGAGCCACAACAGCACCAAGGTGCAGTAAGCCCTACCAGGGGTAAGATGACATTTGTGTGGCTGCAGCCTGCTGCAACTAGGCTTGTTCTGGTACTTATGGTGGTAGGACAAGCTCTACAACATGCTGCACAGCAAGCATAGCCCAGACCCTTCTTGCACCCCACAAAGTGAAAGTGCATCTTCTTCTGTGCAGCTAAATAATAACTGAAATCCTCTGTACACACAATGTTCTGAGGGTGCCCTGCTGGCGATGCACGTGGACCAGGTGCAGTCAGGGTGTACTAATTGGCAGCACCCAGTCCTGCGCTAAGTGCCTCAGGGTACAGCTAAATTACAGTTGTTTCTTTGACTGAGAGGTCTCATGGGGGCAAGTCTCTCATTATGTGTATTCGCAACACTGTTAAATATTTGGCTATATAGCAGTGGCTGTTCTTAAACTCTCCTCAGTCTCATATTATCCTGCAGATGTGCCTCAAATAGGCTTTCTCCTGAATGAACACCATATGGCATTCAGTGTGGCACTGAATGCCTCCCCATTGACACCCAAGGGTGCTTAGCGCCTTGCAGGATCAGCCTAATCTTCCTAAAGCAAAGAAGGGATGTGGGTTTTCATGTAAATAGAATGATATTGAGATGCTATACCAAATGGCTTTCCAAAGATGGTTTTCCTATTCATAAGACCTACAGTAAGTCAGCAGTGCTGACATTAATCTTCAGTAGTTATTAGCTTTCTCCTCCTTGCAGAAAAAACATGGTGTGTGATTTTAAACCATTAGACTCACTTTGTCTTATACGTTCTTTGCAAGTCTTGCAGGAAAAATAAATGAAAAGACCTTTGCCTTCCCTGCTCATGTAAAAATGTCCAGTAGATGCCTTGGACATGGAAGAAGGTCATTAAGGTCTACCACTGAAGTTTAATAACAAACAGAATGATTACTGAGGAAAAGGGAAAAATATTCATTTTACATATGGACAAATGTCTGCTATGATTTCAATTAGTTTCTCTGTTGGAAAATTTTAGCACTTTACAAGCCAAAAAAGCATCTTTTGCAGTGGAGAATGCATGCAAGGCCTGATGAGAGCAGAAAACTGGTAACACCATTATTTGGTCTGAAGAGAATTCTCAACATTTAGTCAATAATAAAATAATAATTTCTAGTAATTCCCTAAGACTTTGTATGACTGAAGAATTGTATTAATTAACCATGCTCTGGTGACTTAGCCATGAGAAATAAGTATGGACACTTTCCATAAAGAAGTAGCCACAGAAAATGAAAGAAGGTATTGAGACTCACATTGAATTTTCCTATTATGCATAGATGACACACTAGAATAAACCTAGTTCTAACTTATTTTCATTACAAATAACAAACCATCAGTTTTCTTTGAAAATTATTTAAATTTGCTGCTTTTGCTTTCAAATATTTGCAGAAAAAATAATATTGGTGACAGTCAATGGTATCAGGAGCCTGGTAGGCTTGCTGTTATTTGAATTTGCAAATTGTTTTCCTAAAAGGAAGATGATAAAATCAGAAAACCTAGCCCCAGTTTCCTTCAAGCATCTTATTTAAACAATACGTCGTATCATGAATATGCCGTGCACAGAGGCAATAATGAAAGTTTAAGCTTCTTAGTTTCACGAGAGATCTTGCCTGAGGAATATGAGAGGGCATATTTACTTCTGTGCTTGCAAAGAATAGTTTTCCAGTTGAAGCTCCCTGAGACAAACCTAGAAGCTCTATCTACTCTGAGTGGCAGGCTTAGGCCAAAGGCTGCAAGTAAACTCAAGTTTGTGTAAGCTCACGGTCAGGTTTGTGCATTAGGCAGGCATCTAGGCACACTAGAAAAGAGTTAGGGTCTTCACTACTCCTTAGGGTAATTCAGATTGCCCACCTACGTGCATTGTCATCTAAGTGCGGTACAGTGCATGCTGGAAAGCACACAGCAGAGCTTCCTGTAATAAATGGAAAGGATTTTATGCAAACCAGGCAACCTGGCAGGGCCAATGATTTCTTAATTTTCACCTTGGCAGAAAAGAGTTTGTTTAGACAGAGCATGCTGATGAGGGTCTGTTTGTGTTTGTTCACAACAGTATGTTGTGAAGAAGCTTTTTCAAGCTGACAAAGTTCATTCAATTTTTAAGAAGGGGAATGAGCCCTTCAGGGTATCTGAAGTGACTCACATACAAAAAACTAGGAAGTTTCTTGGGACTGTGACTAAAGAAGAAAATTAACTGCCTGGTTCATTGCCAAGAAGGACACCCTAAAGAGTGTTCTTTATCATACAGCGTTGACTCTTCTGAAGACTCTTCTGAAGACTCAGGATCATTCATTAAAAAGTTTCGGGCTTCTTGCTTTGGTGGATTAAGGGATGCCATAGCAATTAAGGGAAAGAAATACTAGGGACAATTTCTTATACCAGTAAAATATGTGACACTAAAAATAAAGACTAAAGTAATAAGCCAAATCCTCACGTGCTATAGCAGAAGAGGAGGTGAGGAAGAGCAAGGCAGCTAAATGAGTGGAGCTCATTGATGTTGTGGATGGTTCAGATGCCAGAGGTTTACAGGGGTCTAAAAAATCAGATAAAATTACTGGAAGAATAGTCTATCAAGGGCTAATCAACGCAGGCATTGTGTTTAATAGTCGCAGATGGCTTTGAGCCACAGATTAAAGGAAGCTTTGATGATAAGGGGAAACTATCCTTGAGTGATTTGTTCTTACACTTTTTTGGGGGCATCTGCACTACGGTCCATGTCGGAGATGGGGTGCTGGGCAAGATGGGCCTTTGCTATGACTCCAGGCACCTCTTTCTATGTTCCTATTTGTACTGCCATGCTCACCAGGACGTCCAGCAGCTGGTTCAGGACTTCAGGAAACAAACATAGAGGTCAGAGTAATAATAATTTTAAGGTCACTGGACTGTGATATGCCGAGCTTGTCAACAAACCATTTGCTGCCTGCTGGGTCAGACTGGAAGGGCACCGCATGAAGCTGGCTGTGTCCGGGCCCTGCGGGTGCCCCAACCCTGCTCCACCAGGAGCCTATACTGGCCCCTTGCCCCTGGGAGCTGCCTGCCATGGGGGCACCCTGGCAGGTTGTGCTAGCTCCTATGGACAGGCTGGCTCCTATTTTTAATTATATTATTACTGATTTTCAGAATATACTGGGAGTCAGGATTGGGTTTGAATTTAAGTTACATCAGAGGCACAACTACCTGTTGTCTTATTTCTGTATTTTAAAAAAGAATAATATTGGTTGAATCTAGATCTAGTTCACCTCTGTTTCTCTTTCAGCCATAAAGCCAATTTAAAAAGCAAGACAGTAACTGACCACTGTTTCATTATTCAGATATTTGACAAAGAATTTTTAAGATACTTTGCATCTCCAGTTTTGAATCTTATGCCAAAAAAATACTGTTCTAGTTTTAGCATTCTGACCTTGTCTACCCTTGTGTCAAGTTTCGTAGCAACTTCAGACCTCTCTTGGGATGGTTCTTCCCCTCTTCCTAACTTGCTGGGAAACTACCCATTCTCGCCACACAAAGTCTACATTTCTGAGCCGCAGCCACGTAAACAGAAGAGACCCAGGGTGTATTTGGCACCGGTTTGATGTTTCCCTCCAAGAAGCTGGGACGAGTAGGTGATTTCAATGATTCAAAACCAGTTTCTGGAAAACAAACACGTTGTTTATTTAGTCACAAGTATACACCAAACAGAGACAAGGGAAGACACAGCTGGTTTAACTACTCACTCACCTAACCTTAATTCTTTCCTGGGCAGTTTTTGTTTCTTTTCACTTGGCCCAGAGGCCTCTATGTCTAGGCTGGAAGAAACATTCCCTCCAGGTACGACTGTATCTCAAAATGGGATGTGATGTGAGGATGCCTGAGCTATGTTACCATAGTGCGTGTGAATGACATTGAGATTCCTGGGCCTCATATTAGTTTACTGGCAGAAGCTGGGATTCGTTACTTGAGATGCAGCTCTACATTAGCATGATTAAATTTTAGCTGGATTAAAATAAAAGCAGTTCACATAGATTCCTGACTGAGGTCTCCTCTAGCTGGAACATACGTTTGCTGTGGTCCTTTATGTGCAAGAGATGTCTGGAAGATTTTTGCAGGCCAAGAGTGCCAGTAATAAAATAAAATAAACCCTGTATAGGTATACCTAATGTAGACCCATCTGCAGTTGCTGCTCCTTTTCCTTCATGGTCTTCACCTGTACCTTCGAGGATTTGAAAAATAATTCTGTTTGACCACAGCTGGGCATTTCTCATTAAAAGCTTCCACATGTTGTTCTCCTGAGGACTCTCAACAGATGCAGGAGCCTCATCTCTGCTATTTTGTTTCTTGGATTTTATTTTTCCCTTGCAAGTGCTTCTGATTTCGCCGCATGCAGTCAACAACAGAGAACTGCTGGGTATTATGAGAACACTGTTACATATTCTGTGACCTTCATAACAATGTTAAGGAACTCCTCCCATTCCTGGAAAAATGAGTATCCTAAAAGACATATTTTGTAATAACTTTGTAATTAATTTCTTTAAAATATCTATTTTTTATTTCTTTACCCACACAGAACTTTTGAGACTATGTTTATGTGAGGCACTCTAGCAGTGAATGAATTTCCAATTATTCTTAATCTTCCTTGCATGAAACTTTCTGCTTCCTCAATCCTGGATACTTATCCATATTGTCTGGTGAAGCAAGAGATAGCCCATAAGACATCTGAAATACTTCACCACCTAAAATATAACTTCCTCCACATATGACAAGCTGCTTCAATTCTCAGTAAGAAACTGAATGCTGAGGTCTTTCACTTCGCCAACGCTGAGTGTCAATCTTTTGTTTCCATGCCATCTTATCACAGGAAGAAGCACTGTATTTCAAAAAAATCAGTTTGTTTGAAACGATCCTAACTTCTTTTAAGGACGTATGTGTATCTTTTCTGCATTGACTTTATAATCCAGATAAGAGCCCATTGCTGATTTGTAAAATGTCAAATTTTACATATTACTTAGTGTTGCCTGCTAATGGCAGTTTCCATTCATTTGTTTTTACGACTGACTGCATTTCTTTATTGATGAAGGATTTCTAGTGAGTGATTTTTCTGTCATGGCAATTTACTTCTTGGACATTTATATTTAATTCAAAAGCTTACTGAAAGCCAGTAAAGCCATCCAAAAGATCCCCTGTGTGCTTCAGTGTAATTTGGGTAAGGTACGAAACACACCTTGCTGCTAGGTTCAGCATGCAGCTGACACTGATTTTGTTTACTACAGTGTTACTGCTCCCCCATTTCTTCATAGACCTTTTGGTCCCACTGCAGTTCTTCAGAGTTTTCTCTAATGCGAGTTTAACTATCAACTCATCTCATAAGGATGAGTGTCTGGTTGCTTGGTTGACTGTTGAATTTCTGTCTGTTTGTTCATTTTGTTTTGTTATCCCATGGTCTGGGCATATTTTTTAGCAAATATTTGCAAGTCAGACTCATACAGAATCAACACAGACTGGAAGTTCAGTATTTCTGTATATTATTGTTTGCTACAGCAGTTTGTTTTTAACTCCATGCCAATCTAGAAAGAAAATTCCAAAAGGGTAATTCAGTACTCATTTCTTTACTCACCATTTTTTATGTAAATTAATTGGATTATAAATGGCTAGTTTCCGTTTTCTTATTTACTGCTTTTAAGGCAAGGGTGTTTAGGGGCAGGGAAGGCTTCGGTCTATTTCAGTACAGATCCTGCGTGAAGAATAAGAGCACATTGTATTCATGTGACGTGACCCTGAACCACTGAGCTCATCCAGAGTGGCAAAATTAGCTCTTCCGTGCACTTCCTTGAGCTAAAACTGCAAAAATAAGCATTATGGTTTCATCTTCTGTTTCTGCATCAGTCACATGTTGTCAGATGATTCCTATGGCTTTGGCAATTTCTATTGATGCCATGAATAGTTTTAATGTCCTGCTTATAAATTATCATGGGTTTTATTCTGTCCAAGCTGTTTTTTTTATTCCTAGGCCTTAACTGAATTTTATTGAATCAGAAGGATCAGTTCTGTGCAGAATATCAAAGTAAACAGTGATGCTTGCGAAGCTTTAAAGCTCTACAAAGTTTGAAATTCTGTGGATGTCGTGTCAAATCAGCTTTTTGTTCTGAGTTGGGTTTTAGGGAGTTCTTTTTGGAGGGAGAGGACTGGAAAGTATTGTGAGTACTTTGATTCCTAAACCTTTTGCTGACGAAGTCCTTGCAAATGCAAAGTGATTGCAGCCAATGAAAGTCTGCAGCAAGAAAAGTCAATGAAACAAAAGGCACAAAACAGAGTTTAATTATATTTATTACTATAAACAAATGATTCTTCGCCTGTCTATAAGAGAAGCAACACCAGAATCTTGAAGTGCCTGCTAAGAAATAATAACTATAGATTCACTGCATTCACCACACCAGTTGGGGAAAAATAAGTATATATAATATATAGATATAATATATATTATATATATGTGCAATATGTGTGTGAGTGTGTATATATATATATATATATATATATGTATGTGTGTATATATATATATGTATGTATACACACACATACATAAAATCATTTTGACCACAAGGGTATTAAAATATTTGGGGGATTGCAAGTTATTCTATGTAGGAGGAAAAACTGATGATAAAACTGACGTATGCAATCCTCATGAACGAAACTCATCTTTGATACAGCCTTGCTCACCCAGAAAGAATAGAAAATGTGGCCAGGGAAACAGGACAAGAAGGATCAAATAAGATATTCTTTGTTCGTGACTCCAGCTGCTTTCTGCTGGCTCTTAATTTCAGACTTCTGTCTCTTCCCTTCTTTATGGGCTACAGACAAACCTTGTCTATGGAGCTCCTTCTCGGTCATGATTTTCCCTTCCTTGTGACACTCTTCACTTCTCTTTTTCTGTTTCATACCTCCACACTCACTCCTGCTCAAGCAAAATTCACCAGACCCCAATAAATCATGTTTTACCATGACCTCGAATGGCCCTTTGATTTTAGATGTTTATTATTTTAATTTTGCTTTAGGAGACTAGTAGTTCATAAAGGAGTGTAGCCTCTTTGACATTGTAATTTAAATGAAGAATCTTAACTGTTTTACCCCACAACAGTGTTGAATCCATTCTCATAGAAGGAAACAGGCAGGCAGAAATTTAAGGGTGAATTTTTGAAGTGTTGTTGTTTCAAAGTGTAATGTACGTGAAAGCTAACAGTTTTGTCTAGGTATGTAAATAATTGACCTTTATTTAAAAAAATGTAGAGCATTCCCAGGTGACAGGAAACCTCCTTTGAACATCAGAGCATTAACTTGTGTGTCTGCATTTAAGGAAATAGAATTTGAAAAAGTTGGCATAACTGACCTGTCTTTTCCACAGCTGCAAGTAAATCCCCCAAAGTGTCTGTACTTGGAGCAGTCTACTTAATTTTGCGAGATGCTTCTTCCCTTGAGAGACATGAAAGATTGCAAAAGGGACAGAGGGTACAAGATGGAGAGAAGATAGACAAAGGAGGAACAAAAAGTTGTCACTCACTGAAGAAGAAAATATATTTTAAAAGAGTGAAAATGTAGACAGATGTGAAAGCAAAAATAGTATAGAAAATGAATGTATTTGAAAGTGGAGAAAATATAGATAAATTGGAATTATTCCCTTTCCATCCTTATTGGTTCCCTTTTCTTTCACTTGAACCCTGAGCTGATTTATTCTTCCCAGTCTTCTCCAAGACTGGGCATAACTACTGCATTCTGTACCCGTCTGCCTTATTTGAAAACCCTTTCTTGTTGCTCTTCTTGCTGAAAGCCTTTGGGCTACCTAGACCTGGAGTTACACCAGCTGATATTTGCACTAATTCTTCTCCTGACTGTGATTCATAGGCTTTCAAGATGGGAAGGATCTATTAGTGTAGTTAGTCCAGCTGCTTCCCAGAGCAACAGCTTTTGCTATAGACTATTTTCTAATATGTTTTCTTGCCTGATTTTAAGTCTTCAATGCAATGAGGCCAATTCATGAGGGAGATGAGTCCACAGACTAATACATCGCATTCTAATGAATGATAGTCTTTGAATTTCCTGCCCTGTATATTTTAATGTAGCAACCGTCATAGTATTTAAAAATCCATTTAAATGAAATTACTTGTACATATATGAGCTCACAACAGTGAGAGGAATAATTTTATCATCTTTATGTCTGTCACATGCAGTTTCATAAATTTTCACTGGAATATAGCTGGTGTTAGTAGACACAAAAATAGGGCCATTTTGTTCACCCCATCATTTGCAATGAGATGATGACAATCAAATTCCAGAGCTATTTGCATAAGTCTCCACAGTTACTTAATGTATATACAAGAAGATGAGAAATAGAGCAGTAGCTTCATTAACTTTGCCTCTTATGTGATCTGCCTGTCCTTGGAGGTACGTACATTAGGTATCAATCACTGTGATGTCTTACACTCCGGTATTTCCACTGCTGAGACTGAAGAAGCTTGCTCTGTCCCGTTCTGAGGGTCACCTCTTCTTGTATTGGTTGCAAGTGTCTTTAAAAGCACTCAGATAACTGTATTTTGACTATTCGCATTAACTAACTCTCAGTTTCCATTAAATAGTCTTTATTCTTTTGTCTGAAACTCAATATAATATGATGTGTCATGAGAGTGCAGTCCTGCCTAACTTTCATTTGCGGTAATCATCTAGATCATGGTGAACATGGGCATTTCTATTTTATACCAGTGTAAATTAGAACCAAAGTCTTGTAAGCAGCCTGCATTCATAAAATGGGGATGAGAAAACTGACCCCTTCTAAAGTCCTTTGATATTTAAGCAGTATTATTCAGCATTTGTACCTGTTCCATAGTCAGTTAATGCTTGTGTGAAATACACTACTCACGTAAGCAAGGAAGTCAAGGTAAGGCACTTCTACCAATTTTGCTTTTCTTCCTAGATTGGTTGTATTGCAGTGGGGGAGGGGAAAGGGTGTGAGAAACATGTCCACAGCTTCGGCAAAAAGATGTGCCCAGCTGGACCTTTCTGCCTGCATCTCTGCAGACACTTGAGATCCTTTGGAAAGGATGACACAAATGTGCATTATTAGTGTATATTACCTGTGATAGGTTACTGGTCACGGAAGATAGAAGCAGAATAATGCATGCTTGTATGAATAAAAGTGATTTAAAAATTCCATAGACCACAAATGTGAAATGTATCACTGTTCCTCAGAGAGCAAAATGTTCCTTCCAGAGCATTTTTAATTCCTAGAATCTTTGAAAAGGCCGAATTCAAAGCCATATTGTTGGTTATCTCCATGCCCTTAGGCAGCTGGAAAATGCTAGTCCTCCTCTCTAATGACCTTTCATCTAATGGTTCTTCTTAATGATCTTCTAGAAGCTTAGTGTTTTTTCGGCTCTCTGCTCTAAGTAACATCCTCCTATTTTTTGACAACTATTATTTCATGTAGTATCCATCTTTCACATAGTGTTCATCTTTGCTGTCTCTCTTCTTCCATTACATTGGCACTGCTCCCTCAAATCTTCCGTGTTCCCTCTCTCAGTGGTTCGAAAGCTGTGAGGAATTCATTTTTCATTGCTTTGCTCTTTGTATATGTGGATCTAAAATGATACCATTCTATACGCACGTTTGAGCTGATGTAAAGAGCAATCCAAATTACAGATAACTGAAGTGGTAGGCCCTTACTTGCATTGAAATGTGGCCATTGCAGTAGATAAGTGATTTGTCAGAATTACTAGAGGCTATTCAATATCAGCTCTTAAGTGAGAACTATGGCTGATCTCTCAGGATATCTCCTGTGCAACCACCTTTTATTCAAGAAGCAGCCTTAATTAAAAAGGTGAGAAAATGCAAGTACTGTGCACCTGGCTGCTCTGAAAGCATATTGCATCAGACACAGTATACTGAGTAGCAGTCAGGTAACTAGGAATAGTCCAGGCTTGTTCCTGCCCATTCAAATCAATTGTCAAAAGACATTCATATTTTATGTGGATTGTAATTAAATAAAACACTTTGCACTGGTCTGATTCATTGTCATGCAACTTCTTATCACCCAGAGCAGCCCTACATTCTGTCAGCCTTAGGAGAGGGTTTAGGCTCTATTCAGGATGAGAATCTGCTAGTGGAAACTTTCCATCGAGGGAGTGAGAGGCAGCTCTTTCCATCCACTCTGCTAGGGGCGCAGAGCTGTCCGTCAGTAAGCCAGGACAGGCAGCGCCGCGTTGGGATAGATCCCAGCAAAGGGGCCTCGTAGACTGAGAAAGCCTCAGGATGCCTGGAAGCGTTGGGGAGCATGTTTGTGGAAATGCAGCCTGCCTTTTCCTGGAGCTGGGCTCGTTCCTGAGGCCAGTAACAAGCCCGACCAAAACCGGAGGAGTCGAGCTCTCTGTTTTATGACATTAAAACTGTGCTTCCTCAGCTAGCTTCCTTACTTCAGACTTCCCTGGGAGAACACTTCGGCTTGCACGTGCGTGCCCCAGGCCTGACCCTGCTGTGCAGGCAGCCAGTCTTTATTGCTATTGTTGCAAGTCAGGGGAACTCAAAGCATTTCCGCCGACTGGCTAGCAAGCCCTCTGCAGCGCAGCAAGGCACTCGTGTGACCGGAATTTTACGGACCCAAAAATACCGGCTAATTGCTGCTTTGCAATGTTCCTCACTTTGCTTCATTTTGCTCCCTCTCTCTTCCACTTTTTTGAAGTATAAGCATCTTCAGTATATGGGTGTAATTTCAATTAGCACTTCATGTCAAAGCATGAAAGTGTATGTGACTATGCATGTATTTGTCCATGTGCATACTTATCAATATGTAAGAAGTACTGATTTTTTTTTCTTCTATAGGTATAAAACTGGTTTAAATTTTTACATCAGCTGTGAATTTTACACAATGGTAAGTGCTTGTGTTCAAATACTTATTAATTGACTTCAAGCCTAATGCTTATTTGTAGTATTATCTCTAAAGATCTGTGAGATCCATATTATTAAAATACTATCCATACTGGGTTGTGGTTGTCCCCTAGAATACGTTATTTTCTGTGCCTAGTTTCTTTGCATATACCCATTGTAGGCTAAAATAATCTGGAAATTTGAGCTTCTGTTCATAAAATGTCTTGGGAATGGACCATGCAATAAATCACTGTGACTGACAGCTTTGGCATTTCACAACAAGTGAATCTCCTGCATGTAACCGTGGGACTAAGAGTATTTGAACATATGATACCAAACCTGTCAGGAAATGTGTTTTCTGTCCTTTCAGACAAAGCATACATCCATTTTTTGTCTGCAGGTTCCTCTTGGTTGTTTTAAGAATACACTACGAGTGTTTGTCATAGCTGGAAAGTTTACAGTGCTGTCTTCTTTAGGAAAAAAAAATGTCAAACCCTCTACTTAAAGAAAAGGAGTCCCACTGTGACTTTAGGATTTTGACATTCTTTATTATCAGTTTAAATGTTAGGGATACAACTCACCTTCCTGTTGATTTTATTATGCAACATTCAAACAAATTTCCTTCTGTTGCTCTTTTATTTTTTAGTAATTTTAAGCACTTTTGTATACTGTAATTTCCTCAGAGGCATTTATGGCAAAACTTTTTCTCTTTAATTTCATATCCTGAAGCAGAAAATCACAGATCCTGTGTCACTGACATCTGCAGTGGTGTTTGGTGCGGTAATAGATGTCCTGCAATTTGGCCATATTTGAAAAAAATATATATAGTGTTCAGTTTTCTCAGCCACTCAGAGAGCTGTCAACAATGGATAGAGACCTATTTTCTGAGTTTTAGTTTGTTTCTTTTGTCTACTGCTATGTGCCACCTGCTGAAATAAAGTAGGATCATTTTTATGCTACAGGAACTCTTCAGAAAGCCAGTCATGCAATTACAGACACTGCGTCAGTGTGAACTGTGCTGCAGGAAACATCTTGTGGGAGCCTTGCCGCATAACAGAAGATGAGGGAGGTGACATTCATCCCTTAATATTATTTCAAATACATCTCAGGTCTCCTTCATATTCCTTCCAGCATTTCAGCAGACCTGGAGAAAGGACCCAGAAGCCTTTGCGATCTATGGAGACCCACTAGGACAAGTCATAACTCCTGCTGTGCCAAAATCAGTATGAGCTAAACACCGACCGTCAGCCTTAGTCCTGTCTCAGGTGAGGCCTGGAAAGGCATGGTGGCTGTTCTCCAGCAGTAATACCAGAGATTTAGCGCAGGGCCCAGGCACGCAGGCTCTGTTTCCCTAAGGTCTCCAGATGTATAAATCAAAGCCCAAGAGCAGACCATAATCAGACTTAATGCCTATAAGATCTTATGTGAGCCTAAGGTAGTTGTTACCACTTTGTGTGCTGTTCTGCTGTGTTTTCCTTTATCAGGGCCTTCCTCAGGCTTTAAATGGACACCAAGCCATGCGCTGATGCAGGTTGAACTGCTTTGACCTGGCATTGACAAGACAGAAGATGAGGATTTTTCTTGTGATTTGTGTCTTGTTTAACCTTTGGAGTGCAGCTAACACAGCAGTTTGCGCAGCAGTGTCTGGGCTCTGCTTAGAACTTTGGGGAACCTTGCTGGAGGTTGGGGGGGCTTTCTGAAGACCCCCAAAGAACTAGAGGGTGATTACTGCTAACAGGAAAGGGGAGCTAGGCAAGGACAACTACAGGAGGCCTTAACTTCTGGAAGAAGCTCTAGTTAGGTGTAGCTGCCACTAATGAGCTCTCTTGGTTGCACCTGATCAGAGGGAGTTGGGGACTTTGATCCAGGTGGCCCTTGATTACGGTGGATCAAGCACCCTGTGAATCAGTGCTTGGGAGAGGCCTACATAAGAGCCAGGCGTAGCATGCAGCAAACAGATGCAGCAGTTTGTGCAGCAGGATGCAAGAAGGCACCTTTATTTCCAGTCGTAGGAGTCTGTGCTTCCTAAGGTATGGTCATGATGCTGCACAGCCTGTTCCCCAGTAGCTGTTGGAATTGCTGCATTAGCAGCAACTGGGTGCTTTGACCCAGACAGACCCTCTGACAGCAGGTGCAGCCCTGCAGGTCTCAGGCTGCAGGGAGTGCTTGGGGCCTCTCCATGAGGCCTGGGCTGACTATCAGCTCTCCTGCACAAGGTGTGTTGCTGTTGATGAGTTGGGTTGTCAGCAAAAGGAGTTGCAGGAAGAAGTCGTAGGCTGCGTAGCATCTGTGAAGATGAGCAGGAGATAGGCGGAATATTCTTGGACACCATACAGCTCTGGGAGTCTCAACTCCCTACAGCAGTGGAGTTGCTGGAGAGCTCTGTGCAGTGTGAAATGGTACATCACAACACTGTAGAAGACTGGAAACTGGTTGCTTCATGCAGGAGGAGAAAGGCTTTTACTCCTCCTGAAGACTTGCAACTGAAAAACAGGTTTAATGCCCCCCAGGCTGAGGAGGAACTGGGCATGGCTTCAAGGGAAGCAACTGGGCTGACAGACCCTGTGTGACTGTGAGTGATTGTTGTGGGTGACTCCCTGCTACAGGGGACAGAGGCACCTGTCTGCTGACCTGACCTCTTGTCTGGAGAGGTTTGCTGCCTGCCAGGGGCTCGGATATGAGATGTGGTGAAAAGACTGCCGAGGCTTGTCCGCACAACAGGCTATTACCTTCTACTGCTCTTCCATGTGGACACTAATGGTACTAGGAGCAAATTGGAAACCATCAAACAGGACTTCAGAGCTCTGGGGACAGTGGTCAGGGAGCCTGGGAGCCCAGGTGATTTTCTTACCAGTTCTGCCAGTGATGGGGGAGGATGGGAGGAGGAGTAGACAGATTATCCAAGCGAATAACTGGCTGTGCCACTGGTGTTGGCAACAGAGTTGGGTTTCTATGCCCATGGGACCCTGTTTGAAGACTGACAACTAATTGGGAGAGATGGGATCCATCTCACTGAGTTGGGCACATGTGTCTTTGCCAACAGGTTGGCTAGCCTGGTAAAGAGGGCTTTAAATTAGGAAAGATGGGGGAAGGGGAGCATTATAGAGACAGGGTAGTCAGCAAAACACAGCTCAGGTTGTGATGCCTCCAGCAGGTGCATGCAGCTGGGGGAGTGCATATGGGACATGGCTATAGAGGATCCTCTTGCACCCCTCCTGGGAAACCTGCATGCTCGATTACCTCTCTGAAATGCCTGTACACCAATGCACACAGCATGGGGAGCAAACAGGAAGAATTAGAGATCTGTGTGCAGTCACAGGGCTATGATCCCATTGCAGTTACAGAGACATGGGGGGATAGCTCACGTGACTGGAATGCTGTCATGGATGGCTACATGCTTTTTAGGAAAGACAGGCCAGGAAGGCAAGGTGGTAGAGTTGCTCTTTATGTGAGAGAACAACTGGAATGTATCTGCCTAGGGGCAGATGAAGAGTGAGTCAAGAGCTTATGGGTAAGGATTAAAGGGCAGGCTAACAGGGTGACGCTGTTGTGAGTATTTACTACAGGCCAACTCATCAGGAAGAGGAAGTCGATGAGGCCTTCTACAGACAGCTGGAAGTAGCCTCATGATCACAGGCCCTGGTTCTCAAGAGGAACTTCAGTCACCCTGGTATCTGCTGGAAAGACAACACAACTAGGCACAAACAGTCCAAGAGGTTGCTGCAGAGCATTGGTGATAACTTTTTGACACAGGTGGTGGAGGAACCAATGAGAAGAGATGTGCTGCTGGACCTTGTACTAAGAAACAATGAAGGACTGGTTGAGGATGTGAAGGCTGGGGGCAGCCTTGGCTGCAGTGACCATGAGATGGTGGAGTCCAGGTTACTGAGTGAAGGAAGCTGGGCAATAAGTAGGATCGCAGCCCTGGACTTCAGAAGAGCAAACTCTGGGCTCTTCAGCTACCTACTTAGAGGAATCCCCATAGGTTAGGGCCCTAGTAGAGAAGAAGCAGCTCTCTTCCTAGAAGGAAGAGAGCTAGTTAATATTCAGGCATTTTTTCCTCCAAGCTTAAGGTCATTGCATCCCGATGAGTAAGAAGTCAAGCAAAGGAGACCTGCATGCATGAACAAGGAGCTCCTGGCAAAACTCAAACAGAAGAAGGAGGTACACGGAACATGGAAGAAGGGACAGGCCACTTTGGAGGAAGATGGGAACACTGTCAGAGTATGCCGGGATGCGACAAGGAAGGCTAAGGCCCATTTGGAATTAAATCTGGCAAGGGATGTCAAGGACAACAAGAAGGGCTTCTTCAAATGCATCGTTAGCAAAGGGAAGACTAGGGAAAATGTGGGCCCACTGCTGAATGGGTCAGGGGCCCTGGTGACGAAGGATGCAGAGAAGGCAGAGTTACTGAATGCCACCTTTGCTTCAGTCCTTCATGCAAAGGTCAGCCCTCAGGAATCCCAGACCCTGGAGACCATAGAGAAAGTCTGGGGAGAGGAGGACTTTCCCTTGGTCAAGGAGGATTGGGTATTTATGCAATCTTGACACCCACAAATCCATGGGCCCTGATGGGATGCACCCAGGAGTGCTGAGGGAACTGGCAAATGTTATTGCTAGGCCACTCCATCTTTGAAAGGACATGGAGAACATGGAGAGGTGCCTGAGGACTGGAAGAAAGCCAGTGTCACTCCAGTCTTCAAAAAGGGCAAGAAGGAGGAACCAGGAAACTACAGGCCAGTCAGCCTCACCTCCACCCCTGGAAAGGTGATGGAACAGCTCATCCAGAATATTATCTCTAAGCATGTGGAGGAAAAGGTGATCAGGAGTAGCCAGCATGGATTCACCAAGGGGAAATCCTGCTTAACCAACCTGATAGCCTTCTATGATGGAATGACTGGCTGGGTAGATGAGAGGAGAGCAGTGGACGTTATGTACCTTGACTTCAGCAAGGCTTTCAACACTGTCTCTCATAACATAGGTAAGGTCAGGAAGTGTGGGTTAGCTTAGTGGATAGTGAGGTGAATTGAGAACTGGCTGAAAGGCAGAGCTCAGAGGGTTGTGATCAGCGGCAGTCTGGTTGGAGACCTGTAGCTAGTGGTGTCCCTCAGGGGTCGGTACTGGGTCCCATCCTGTTCAACTTATTCATCAGTGACCTGGATGAGGGGGTGGAGTGCCTCCTCAGCAAGATGATATCAAGCTGGGAGGAGTGGCTGATACACCTGAGGACTGTGCTGCCATTCAGAGAGACCTGGACAGGCTGGAGAGTTGGGCAGAGAGGAACCTCAGGAGGTTCAACAAGGGCAAGGGCAGGGTCCTGCACCTAGGGAGGAATAATCCCATGCATCAGTACAGGCTGGGGGCTGACCTTGGAAAGCAGCTCTGCAGAGAAGGACCTGGGAGTGCTGGTGGACAACAAATTCACCATGAGCCAGCAATGTACCTTTGTGGCCAAAACATCCTGGGGTGCATTAGGAAGAGGGTTGCCAGCAGGTCGAGGGAGGTGATCCTGCCCCTCTTCTCAGCCCTGGTGAGGCCTCATCTCAAGTACTGCATCCAGTTCTGGGCTCCCCAGTACAAGAGAGAGATGGAATTACTGGAGAGAGTCCAGCATAAGTAGATGAAGATGCTTAGGGGACTGCAGAATCTCTCTTCTGAGGAAAGGCTGAGAGAACTGGGCCTGTTTAGCCTGGAGAAGAGAAGACTGAGAGGGGATCTTATCAATGTGTACCTTAAGGTTCCACCTGAATATGAGGAAAGTCGTCTTTACTCTGAGGTGACAGAGCTCTGGAACAGGCTGCCCAGAGACGCTATGGAGTCTTCTCTGGAGATATTCAAAACCTGCCTGTGCAACGTGCTCTAGGTGACCCTGCTTGAGCAGTGGGGTTGGACTAGATGATCTCTGGAGGTCCCTTCCAACCTCAAACATTCTGTGATTTAGGCAGCAAATATCAAATACTCACTAATCTCCACCATTCAACTCTTTTTTTTTTTTTTTTTTTCCCCTCAACCTTATTATTCACTTCAGTAAAAATAATTGAATACAGGGGCCCTTAATATATGGAGTTCATCACCCATCTCACCTTTGTTCACCTTGGAGATGGCTCAAATGGCTTCATCTCTGTGAATTCAGAAGCATTTTCACTTATCTTCAGGATAATATCTCTGGAATGCTTTCCATGTTCATGTTAGTTCCCCACCCTCCGTTTTTAACGACAGGCATAGACGCTTATGCTAAAGGCACTAACGTACTCCTTTCGAAGGCTGTAGTTTTGCTACAAGTGAACTGCTGAAAAAGAGGGAGGAGAGGCAAAAATGCATACAGACTACTGCTACGCTGCAGCCCTCCAGGAGACAGCGAACATCAGTTTCTCACTGAAGTTTCATCAAAGATCTACATCTACCTGCATATCGATACATAAATAAGGCATAGAGATGTTAGAGAGTGCACAGCAGCCTAGGTCAGCAAAAGGATGGACTTTCTGTCCTTTGAGATTACAGTGGGAACAACTAGGAAAATAATTCCGACTTCCTCCCCCCCACCCCCCCCAAAGACTGCTAAACTATTTTAATGGAATCTATCTGGACGATGGAAATATATTTGTTGCAAGCATAGCTCGGGGCTTATGCATCTATCTGCCTTCAAAGGCTGTGGCTGAAATTAATTTGAAATACACATTAAATTTTGTCTATTAAACTCTCTCTGCTAAAATTACTGCAATACTATTTATTCTGCTGGATTAAGCCTGCTGATATGTCTCATGATTTTTCTTCAATTATTATTATATCATATTTAGTTGAAATGAATAAAAATGAGTAATAGATATATAGTACATGTTCAAAAGAAATAATAATGATAATATAATAAAATATTATTATAAATATGGAAACAAGTGTTTGCCAGAAATGTTTAAATGATAGCTTGCTTACTGGTGGAAATAAGTGAAAGTTGCATTTAGATAGTACAGAAAGGGACTTATCAGGCTACTCTGAACGTGTAATGTGCCAGGTTAGAAACTCTGAGGGAGTATATGCAAAAGCGTGTGTTTTCCTTCTTTTTCCTTCTGTTTGCACGACTTCTTAGACAACCCCTGAAGAATACTGATGTCCAAGTTAGCAGTTCTGACCAGGGAGGCTCTTAGCCAGAACAAAAGCTCTGTTGTTGAAGAGTGTCACAGAGCAGCATGTATAAGATGCAAGATTGAATGTCCTTCAAGCACATAGTGACAAAGCAGTGCCAGGACACCAGCAAAAGGGCTTTTCACCATGAGCAAACAGATGGCCAGAGTGAGAAAGACTGGCCTTTATGGAAAAGAAATTCTCCCACCCCCAACTACTCAATCACTTGCTGTTTCAGGGCAACATTTGATATACTGCAACATCATCTGATGTTTGTGTCCTTTTAATTAAAGCAGGAGGTTTGGAATAGAAACGTCCTTGTTTTAACTGAGAAGTGAGTTCAAAAAGAAGATAATGCAACTTCTTTTTTTCCCCTTGGTTTGAAAAAAGCTTGTGTGTGATTTGTCCTTTGCAAGAGCAATCAAAGATAACCTATATGCAATTGATTATAGGCATTGTATCTTTTAATTACTTGTTTCTACACAGTGCTCTAGTTACATGCTGAAAATAGATAACACTGGGTTGTCTGTTCCTTGCTTACATGGTTAAATAGTAAAGCTGGAGTCACCACTCTGTCAAACACCATATCAGAGTCAAGTGAATCCAAAACTGTCTTCCACCCCTCTGCCAGTTCACAAATACAGTACAGACATTTGTGTGAAAAACAGTGTTAAACAATTTAACCATATGTCTCACCACAAAGTAAACTTCATATGAACAAAGAGGGGAAAAAAAACCCTGCATGCTTAGGGTACCAGCTGGGAAAAAAAAATGTGAGAAGAAGATTAAAAAGCTTTTGCCTTATGGAATAGGAAGATGAATCCATGTTCAGCTTGTCACTTGTATGAATATGTTATGGATCAGTATCAGTGCATTTATAATATTCTTTTTCTTTAGTAGTTTGATCTGAAATTTGTATTTATGAGTAAAAATAAATCCAGAGAACGAAAGTAATTCTTAAACGTCCTACCAGTTAGCATCAAAATCATTATATTGTAAATTCTTTTCTTACATCAATGATGAAGTCAGTATAAATGACTGTAACAGAAGGCCACAAAGCTGAAACTGAGAACTGCTTGAGATTAACATGTGCTTTAGCACACTGCATGTTTTTTACAGAAAATTATGGGGATGGGCTGTACAAAATGTATAATTTATAAAATTGTCTGTGAAGTAAGGAAACTGAAGTGGAGGAGAATGTCTTGACCTAAGACAATTGCTTTAAAACATTAATATCTGTTCCAATAATTTAACGTGGTTTGGGCTCAGAGGTCACCATGAGTACTGTTCTTAAAGCTTTGTATAATGTACATGCTAATACATGTATTTGGCTACAGATGATTAGCAATGATGGTTTTTTTCCAGTTCAGATTCCAGAAAACCCAGGGAGGGAGCTTGTGCTATCATTACTGGAAGGACAGAGAAGTAAAAGCAATTGCTTCAGGATGTCTTATAAGGCAAATGAGTTTTATGACACACATTTTTATACTTTCTAAGTGCAAGAGCACCTGTTTGACAAAGTAACTATCTCTGCCAGGAGCTACACCTCTCACAATTAGTTTTACAGTGATGGAGAATAGTTTATAATGTGTAATATTGTATTTCAGTTGCCTTCACTGCTTTCCCGTAGAACGTTGCACATGGAAAATGTGATTGAATCACTGCGAAAGTACTTAGCACGAACTACTCACTGAACATTGTTCTCCCTATTACACAAATGCAGGTGTTACCTATTTCTTTCTAAAGAACTTGTCCTGCAATAGGACAAGTTGTCCTTATTTGGAATTTTCTATGCATGCAGAAGCCAAGCCTCCCTCTGTATGTTGTAATGGCTTTGGTTTCCTCCAGGAAACAAAAACAGTAACCAAGATTAACATGATTTGAAAGTATCTTGCAGAAACAGTAACTATCACGAGATATGGTATTTTATGCGTATCACAAATAAGAAGATTTATCTGGAAGATACTAGGAAGTTAGCTTTCAAAAATTTAATTATGCCTCAGGAGCTGGTATGAAAATATATAATGAAGAAATTCTAAAGTAACTTTATCAGAATCAAAACTACTATTCATGGATCTCAAAGAAAAATATCTGTTCAGGATATTCAATAGTGCCTTTTATTTGTTCTGTAATATGACAGCTGTCCACACATGGACCAGAGACCAGGTGTTTTCATCTATATTCTCCTCAGGAAAACCATCTACCGGGGAATTTCTGCACAGGTCCCGTAGTAACCCAGGTAATATCTCACCAAGAGGGTTTCAAAGTAGGCCATGTCTTAACAGCAAAAGGATTGCCTGGTGTGTGACTCATTCTCTTTGGGAAAAGTGGGATTCTCTATGAGAGGATGTTTTCAAGGTTTACTAGGTATATTAAACCTGAAGTTATGAATGCGTATCTCAGGCAAGCCACTGAACCTTTTTGATGTGATCATGTATTTGCTAGTTCCCAAACTGCATTATATAACACAAAAAAACTGCAAGTGGAACAAGAAGTCAAAGCAGAGCAAGTATTCTCTGCTCCGATAAAGTATTCTTGTCCCCCCCTGTTGAAAATTATTTTCAGTATAAGTCTTGCCTAACCAGTTTCAGATCTTACTAGTAACTAGGGAGACTAATGGATCCAGCTGCAGGCATGCAGGGCTTGGAGGCAGTGTATGCGCAGACTATACTAAAGCAGGGATGGAAGCTCTTGGGAATATTGTGTATGAGTGACAGCAAAAGCTGAGGGGAGTAAAAAAGGATATGAGGAGACCTAGCTGAGACCAAAACACTCACAAAGATGTATGCTTCAGGGACGCATAAGTGTCCTTCTCATGTTGCCTTCTCATAAAGACTAGACAGGAAAATGTAAATCCAAAGTATATGATTAATATTAACGTGCAAGCTTTGCATGTTTAACTCAACTCAGCAGTTGAACATTTTTATCTTAATTGTACACTAGCTATCATAAGTGGATGGCTGTGGAACGGTGATTTTCTTAATCTTGTCCAACACTTGCTTTCAAGTTCCAGCATTGTTTTTCAGTACAATATGAGTATAAACATTTCTGTAGAAATCTGAAATAAGAAGTTTAAACTTTCTGATATTTTTGTCAATAATTTGTATTGAGACAGATTTAATGCTCTGACTTTTTACCTGTATACCTTGATCTTTTTTTTTTTTTTTTTTTTTTTTTAATATAACTCACTTTGAACAGTGGATATCTTTTATGTAGATATCCCTAAACCAACAAAGCTAGACACTTGCCCATTCTGCTTCCAATTGTAAATAGCAGCTCTGCTAATCCTCTATGCAGACAGGAAGCATTCACATGTGAGCTTTTAAAATAAGTCTGTACTGCTTTTACTACCTTGAAGAAAATGATCATTTAATATCAAAAATAGAAATGCTGCCATCTTGGCTTGTTGTAATAGAAACACTGTTTGCTCCAATAGTTTTAATTAGAGGTGGCTGAAGCATTTCTGATTCACAGCAAGTTCACTGAAAAATAGTGCTTTGTCAAAGTACAAAGTATTTTGATGAGACTTACAGCTTTTAGGATACTTTTCTTTGGAAAATATTTTCTAGAGCTGTCTAATCATGTCTGTCCAAAGAGAAAAGAAGAACTGGAGACAGAGAGTTAAAAAAATACTATGAGACCTTCAGAGCAAACATTTTGACAAGACGATGCTTTCTGAACATGTTCAAAGGGCTTTGTTACCGTCCCTTTGTGGAACAAAACCAATTCAGAAACCTTGAATGTTGCCATAAAATGGATTTGTCATCCTATGTGAAGCTCTGTTTTCAATGTAATGGAGATGAGCAATAGGCCTCTCGAATTCACCCTTATGACTGGCAGAGTCTTTGCGAATTACACAAATAATCATCTCCACAATAAAATGGCAATGGTAATGCACCATGATATGCACTTTGTTTATTTATTTAGCAAATGTAATCTGGTTTTAATTATGTATGATAGCACTCCACAATAGACTAATAAATGCCCTCTTATGTCTTATGAAAATAACAAAGCATAGGTCTTTACATCTTTTTTCTGACCTGCCTCTGCATATTATTTAGTGAATTCTGAAACTTGTAATCAAACTTCATGCAGTCTTTCAAATGAAATGAAAACAAGTTTAGCAGGTTTTGGAGGGTTTGGCTCATGGTTTATCATCATAGTTTCTTCTATTTCAAGAAAGTTTAATTTCACTGTTTTCTCTGTGTGCAATTGAAAGCTCATGTAACTTCGGATGTCCACAGCCAAGCTATCTGCCTCCTTGCTTTGGAACTTGGGAGTTGTGAATCATAACGAAACAAGAATTAGAACTAGCTCTGAAAGCACTGACAGAAAATGGCATAGAACGTTCCAGCCTATTTCACACTATTCTAACACCAAAACTTGGAGAGAATTTTAAGTAAAGATTGGGCTCTGGATAAACAGCGATGCTGAAAATCATAAATGAAGGCTGGGTTTTGACTGCATTATCGTCAAGGTGCTGTCACATATAGTCCATAACTGCAGTGTTTTCACAGACATCCTACAAACACAAAAGGTCTTGACAGTTCCTCTCGTGATCTTTGAAGTATCCAACACTTCTCTCATTTTCAGTAGGGTATGCCACCATTTAATTTGATGACATACCTGTTAGATTCCTCGCAGATAATGACCTGCTAACTTGCCTTTCTCTTTGTAACACAGGCAAATTAGCTTGAGTTCATCTTTGACATAGACTAAAGCAGCACAGCATGGAAGAGAGGAGGAAAGAAGGGAGAAGAAGAGTTATCAAAACACTGCTGATCCCGTGAAGGTAGTTTTACATTGTTATCCTCTAAGTATGCACTGCTTAAAAGAGCAACAGTTGAATGCAAATTTCTCAAGAGAAAAGGGGAATTTTGTAACTTGTCAGTGTGGAGGTACACAAATATGCCTGAAATGCTGTGGTACCAGCAAGACTATCAAATCAGTGGATGATGTGACAAATCCAGAAGTTAATGCCCAGAAACTGTTTGGCGGCAGCTCTGGGAGGCGCTATCCATTTGGGAGTTAATTAAGAGCACCTGTAGGTATTTAGGCTAAATACTTGAAAAGAAAGGCAGCTTGTAAAAAGAATAAAAAGAGAAGGATGGTTGTGGTATGTAGAAGTATGGGATTCATGGGGTGTGGAGAAAAACCCTGAGGTGTGACCTTGTGCATGTCAAATGTTTGCTTTGTATTGCTGTTCCATGCTTACAAGAGTAAACTATGGATAATTTCAAGATAGTTTTTTGAAACTGTATTACTTCTGCTGCGAAACATTTGTGATTTGATGTAAAAATGTTCTTTTATTTTTCCTAATTACAATAGTAGTGTGTTTCTTCTGTGCTTGTGAAAATACTTCAAGGAGGGGGGGGGAGAAAAGTAAATTAAATAACTTCCATAATTTAATCTTCTAATGCTTACTATTTTTGCTATTTATAGTATTTGCTTATTTTTGAGGGGAAGAAATGTGGGAGATGTTAAAGCTTGTGTTGGCTTAACAAAAGAAACAATTGCTCCTTAAAAAGTTTGGTTTTTGCCACGTTAGTGCTTACCAATCAGTTGTGCAAGTGTTTCAGAGATATTGATGATTTTTGTTGCTGCTGTAAAGGTGAGCTGTGTTTGCCTTGTGTGGAGAAGCTCAGCACTGAAATTAATTTCATCAAACATTCTTCCATTCATAATTGTAGAAGAATCTCCTTTGAAGTCAACAAAAACTATACATCAAAACTCTTCAATGGAGAGACTCAATCAACAGTCAGATGCAGCTAATTGATTTAGGAAAGTATGCAAAAGGTAGTATTAGACCATCTTTCAAGGACTGAGGAAACAGCTTTGCTTTTATTTTCTTTAAGGGTTTCTTGGATTGAAAACCAATTTAATTACAATGATTGCTACCTTCTGAGCATCTGCAATGAGTAGTTTCAGTTTTCCTTATTTTTCCATTCAATATGAAGATGGATGAACTGAAATACATATTTAAGAAGCCAGAGGAAAACCAAGTTATAGATGCCTTCACTGCTTCTAACAAGCAGCCAGATGAATGATCTAATTATTAGAAATGGAACTGGATAACCTACTAGCTTTTTTCCTAGTCTTAAGACTATGCATGACATGCACAAAGACAAAGACTTAACTGTGCCAAGGTCATTCCAGCTGGCTCAGAGCTGCTGCGTTGCACTGTGTGTGGGGAGGAAAAAAGGGAATGTTCTACAGAAAAATCGGTGAACCTTCTCCTGTTTTTAACTTTGAGAGTAATGATATTTCTAGTCTGAAATGGCAACTCTTCTTCCCCTGAATCCATGAAATTCTCTTCTTCCCCTGTCTACCCAGTCTAACTGAAAATCTTCTAGACCTAACTGAAAAATGGATTCAAATGATGTTACCTTTTGCTTGGATGACTTAAAAGGAGTAGCAGGTTCCAACGTGAGTCTGTCTCAATTTGATTTAGTGAAGGAGAGGTGTGTTTAGCTCTCAAAGGGCTGTTAATGAAAGTGATACCGTGCCTTTAGGATATGATTAACCACAGCATACTTATACTGATGGGAAGCTTCCAACTGGATTTTAATTGGTTTTAGTGCTCTATATAGTGGCTCTTCTAGGAACTTCTAAGACAGAAGTTCATGGAATCAAAGTGGATATTTAGGGAATGTCACAGACTATAGCCCAATAGGGAGATGCAGATCAAAGATGGTAAGTACCTGTGGCTTGGTAGTAAATAGGAAAAAGGAGCTTGAAGAAGATTTGCTTCTTTGGCGTATTGTATGTTGCATTAACATCTGGCTCTGTAATCTACTGAGAACTTCATTTTGTTAAACTTGAGCTGGAGTGCTTCTATGCAAACTGTTTTTTCCCCACTTCTCATTTATCCTCCAGACTATGTTGTTTTGCCATCAGCTGTCCCATTGCAACAGTTTGGGTGGCTGTGGTGTAAATCAGAGGGGATAACTTTTTTTTTCTTTTTTTTACTTGATTGGTGTCTTGTATTGGTATTACTCGCTGAATACTTTTTACTATGTTACCACAATCACAGTAAACAGTAAAATGTCTATTAGTGAGGTTGTTCTGCAGAAACAGGGATAAGTAAGTCACCGTTGTCATAGGTTTTATTTTCAATACCTTAATAGACTTTTTGTTTGCTTTTTTAGGCTGTAATACTTCACAGCCTTGTGAAGAATGCTACAAATGCCTTTTCTGCTGCTCTATGGTACAAGCTCTATTGTTCCTTTCCTAATTGTATGCATTCTTCAGATGCCCTGGAAATGTTAGGGGTATAAACTACAGAAAAGATAGCATGAAGCAAAATGCTCCTTTGAGATAGCCCGGCTCTGAAATTGAAAGGTTACTAATGTACAAGGGGGAAAAAATCCTACTGTCTGCTTTCGAAATAGACATTTGGCCTTAGTTTCTGCAGTGGACCTATGACCACCCCTTCTTTCTGCTGAAGCTTCCTGGAACAATGAGCATGTGCTAGTTCCAGAGCAACTAAAACATCCACCAAAGCCATCTCCTTCTATTAGAAAAGTCAGAAATTTGCATACAGCTCTTCTAAGAGCAGTGCCCAATATCTTTAGACCATTCGAGGTCATATCTGCCTCTCAGTGTTGATGTGTATGTATTAAAGAAGGAGGCTGACATCCACTGATTTCCCCCTCAATCCTTCTCTGAAAATGAAGTGTAATACTGAAAGTGCTGCACTGGAAAAAAATTGACTCCGTGGAAAGCTGCAGAAGAACTGCAGGTTGTACTAGTATGTAGAAAAGTACTAAATTCTGGATCGTATGGAACCTACTTTAATTTTTAAAAAATCTCTTATGGAGGCTTTATGTTGTACTTATGCAAACCCCACAATTTTAACAAGATCTAAGAAAAATTTTGCTCCTTTTGGCCAGGAAAACATAACTTTACAGTTCTCTTTTATTATAACCTACTGTTTCAGTTTATGAAAAAAACTTATTGAAAACAATACCTGCAGCTGGCCAGGGAAGGGAAGATTCAAGTTTGACAGCTCTCTGGAGGAGTGTTTTGTCCTATTCAGTACAGACAATGAGGAAGAAGTCACGGACACAGTCCAATGTCAAAGCAGAAACTAAATGCAAGGGAGAAGGTAATGCAGTAAATCTGATTATGAGAAGTCTAAAAAGAGTCTGAAGGCAGACAGCTGTAAATTCTATTCACTTTTCTGTGAGTGGGGGTGAAAAAAATCCCTCTTCTTTTGAGCCAACTCCTCCATGAAGTTGTCCCAATAACTGGACGGTAAATTAAGGCTTCTCAACTCCACAAGAGTAAATCTGTCATTCTTGGATAGGTGAAAGAGCATTACGCATATAAAAGAATATAAATAAAGAACAGTAATGTGAATTTTGCAGCAGTGCAGACTACAGAGAGACGGTCCTTGGAAGAAAAGAGAGGGGGAGGAGGCAAAGCTAGGCTGAAACAAGTGTATTCTAGTTGATAAAAGCCCAGTTGTGAAGTGTAATATTTTCCACTGAGGTTGAAGTCAGATCCAGGCAAACTGTCAATGCTTCAGTTTAAAAGACAGTTTTCTACTTTTTGATGCAGAACAGGCCATATGTATCTCCATTTTGCACTGGGGGAGGAGACCTTCTTGCCAGTTTGGTTTAATGGGGAGCCAAAACTTGACACTCTTCCGCCTCCCACGTTCGTCTTTTCACAGTCTGCCTCGAGAAGGGACCCAATGATTTTCTATTAGGTTTCAAAAATCCTCTGTTTGGCTAGAACACTAGAGTACGTGCAATATCCATTATTCCTTCGTTCCAAGTCTGGCTAGTTACTTCAGTTAGGGACTGAAGTAAACACCAGTCCCACTGACCGTAGGACTGGGCCCTGTGGATGAAAAAAACATTTTTCTTTTTCAGCAGAACACAGTATGAGAGTATGAGTATGAGTTCTTAGTATGAGATAATTTCATGCTGGCAAAGCAGAGCTGCAGTAAAGTTTATCCGAGAGAGCAAAGAGTAAAACTTATCTGTGGCAGATAGTATGACTCAATTGGTTTTATATAATCTTCAAAACAGAATCATTCATAGGATAAAATAGACGTTGTGATTATCACTATGTTTTTTCTCTGTTCCCCATGTCTTGTAATGCAGCATATTTAATAAAATGTAAAGTGCAAAAAATAGTGATTAATCCAAAGAAAGGTATGCACACTGATATCTTACTATTGGTTCTTAGACATATAGTTGCTGTTGCAATGGAATGACATACTTCAGAGATTATTGGTTTAGCCACTGAATTCTGTCCAAGAAATTAATATGGAAAGCTACTAAGTCCACAGGGACTTCTGTCCAAAGAAGGATATGTTGGGTGGGAGGTCTTGGGGGGTTTCTTGCTTTTTTTTTTTTTTTTTTTTTTTTTTTAATATATATATAGGTCTAATTGGGTATTTAAAATATGCATTTTGCCTTTAAAATATTTTGAGGTCATTCTGAACACAGGAAATATTTGTGCAATCTTTCAACTGGACTGAATACAAGGACATGAGTTACTAATCATCAAGGCTACTGAGGAGTATCCAAGTTAACCTCTAAAAACTTTCAAGGAATTTGTTGTCTTGAAAATTATAATGATCCTTCTTTTGCATAGTTTTGATTCAGAACTTGGCATTTTTGACCAATCTTTAGAGAGATGATTTTATTTGAACTAATGTTCAAAGTAACAGCTGGGGCTTTCAAACAAACCATATCAAATGGAAACATGTTCAAATCTTCAGGAACTGAAACTGTGATCTAATTTTATGAATTCCAGCACACAGATTCCTCTATCAGCAGTTCAGGCTCATGTGCTGCAGTAATTAGATAACTGATGCCTCTGGCTGATAAAAGTTTTCTGTTGTCTCATAATCTCTATTTTGTTACTTGTGTCAATGGAAGGTAGTCTGGTCTAAGCAAGAAGAATGAAAAGTATGGTTATATTTACGTAAACATATGAAGAGAAGAATGCATAAAGGAGGCTGGCAATTTAGCTTTACAGCTGAAAGGTAAAACATTCAGCTCCACAGTATAGCTAGATGTTTCCACATCCCTAAGCTAATGGTGATAAAGAAAGGAAGAGAACGTACTTACTCTTTTCTTAGAGTCGTTTTGAATCTGAGATGAAATCTGCTCTAAAGTGCAACGTGTTGTTTCTAGGATAGTAAAATTTGACTGTTTTGCTATGGACTTCCTTGTACTGGGAGACTCAGATAGGTGGTCTGGGTTGTTATGCAAAAGACTTTTGGATGTCTTCTACGAACACAGTCTAAATCAAATTGTCTCCATTATGAATCTGTTTTGCATCCTTGATAGTAGTTATGTCATTCTGCCTCCTTACGTATGGCAAAATAAATCTTTTCTCAGCAGAATGGAAACCGATGACAAACGTTACAATGAAGAGGACTTCAGTCTGTGAAGAAACCATATAAACACCTGAGGGGGCTTGTCAAAAGGCTGTCGAAGAAATGTCCATCACTCAGGCGAAAAAAAGAGCACTGACCCGTTGTTTTGAAGTGTAAAATAGTAAGTAACCACAGTATTAGCCATATTGTAGTTGGACAAAGAAAAACTTTGTTACTCTTTAGCAGCTATATGTTACCTCAGATTTGATAATAAGTCTTAGTTGTGTAAAATCTGCTTTTGTTTTCTGACACTTCACCAATTGTTTTTTTTTCTGCTCTAGACATTTTTCAAAGTAAGTCTACCAACTAACAATGCATCTCTTTCAGCTGTCTGCTTCTCTTCTTGACCAGCTTAATTTTGCTTTCTAAATTTAAAGTTCCTGAGTGTTCTTGCTTAATAAAGTAGTTTCAGGAAAAATTTAAGAGATGCGATGTAGAGTCATGCCGCACACATATGGAGTGTCCTTTATGACTTGAAAGTAAAAAAATCCTTATAGTATTTCGATAGACTTTCTGATCGGCCTAAGTTAATAAAACTGATACAGAAGTATGATTAAGACTGGGAGAGCTTGGCTTCCATTCTGATATTAAGCCTTTGACCAAATTGAACTCTATCAAAACACTGTAAAGACGCATTGCTGCCATGTGCAGTATTTGCCTGGGTCCTGGCTGGGCTGGGCTGGGCATTATAACTGTGCCAAATCCTTAGCGTTCTGACAGCAGTGGAATCAAATGATGGCATCATGAAGAGCCTGGAAACGCTCGTGGGTGGTTTGCTCATTTTCCAGACATGCTGTAGCTCAGAATATCTGTTTTAGCTTCAGCTTGCAAACTCTTTCTGTTCTGGTGCTTTCCATCTGGTGGCTTATCCTGCAAACCTGGTCTAAGAGCCCTATTCACCATGACTACTATAAGCTCTTTTCATGAGTGATGAAGACGGAACAAGGAAGCATTGCTCTCTTGTTTTGGCAAGTACTCCAGCTGTAGATAACTCAAAAGGGTAGTTTCCCTGAAAGAATCTGTCAGATTTTTTAACATGTAACAGTGAGCACTAAACAAAGGAGAAACAAGAAATAACGAATGCTGCCACCATCTCACTCTCAAAGCTAATAAAAACAATTGGTGTCCCTTGTTTGATTTACTGGTGTTCTGGGACCTGAAAATAGTATTTAGTTCCTCATAAGCTGCAATGCTTACTGCCAGAATGTAAATGTCAGTGCAAATACACTGGCCTGAAGCTTTTTTGTTAGGTTTAGGTGTTTTATGACCAATTTTGTGGTGGAATTTTAAGTATTGAGTAGCATTAGGATTAGCTTTAGCCATACTACATATGCATATCTGCTAAACGTTCTTTCCTTCTGGTGTGCAAGTAGATCTTTTTATAAAATATTGTGAAGGGGAATAAAGAGGAGCACAGCACCTCTGTGGCATGCTTTCTTTTCTGCCAGTGTAAGATGGTGCTTCTCTCCATATTTTCTGATGATGAAATTCTCTTACAGTGAATTTGCCACTTTTCTTCTGTCTAAAACTCCTGGGTAAGTACAGATCAGTTCAACTCTGTAGCACAGAACTGGACAGCTTGAGTCAAGAGCGGGCTGAATCAGAATTAAGCAAGCAGCCCAAGCTGAACAACCTGTGTTGTGGACCATTGCATCCAGCGTTGCTAAATATTCTAGTTTCTGTCCATGTTTTAGAAGCAGCTTTCCTTAATAGCATCAACCATACATTGCTCTGAGATCAGATATTTTGTCATGTACGCGCCAGATGAGTTTAAAAGAGAACGTGGTATTTCCTCATTGTGGCTTTGCTTCTATGAGATATTAAGGACTTTTTAAGGCTGTCACTGTAAGAGGAGAGAATTCTCCAGGCTTGGAGTAGGCTCTCTGCTGTTCTCAACCATTTGATTTTTAATTTGTGGAGTATAATGGAAAAAGCATTGCTCAGACATTTGGATTTGGCATTCTCTGAGCTCAGCAGTGCAAAGACGGGAGCTAATATCCTCAAGATAACTTCATACACCAGTGTGTTTCACAGCCTAGTAGTCCTATTAGTCTCAATTAAAATTCAGAATAAGTAATAGGACTTGTCTGTCCCTGGGGATTTTTACAAAGATTGGATAAAATACTTGTCAGTGCGAGGAAAAGATTGAGATGCATTCTGTCTATAAATCAGAATAGTGCAAATACTAGCTTTCCTGTGGCACAAGGAAAAGGATAGTGCTTGCAGTGAAGATATGCTTTATACACAGAGCTACACGAGTGGGAATGTTCAGTAATATTCCCAGAGTTTTTCATATGCATCTGACTACGTAGGCAGAGTGACCCAGAGAGAACTGCCTGGCATTTCACTTTACGCTATACACCATTGGAAGCCCTAATACCTCTGAGCTCAGGTCAGATTAAAGCAGCTATGCAAATTTTTTCCCTCTAGCTCAGCTCAAACACATCTGTTGCTGGCCTGTGGAATATATGACTTAGGTGGCAGCGGAAGAATTGCTGGCTTGTCCCAGCGGCAGCGCGGCAGTCGGCTCTTTGTGTGGTCCCGCGCGAGGCGCTTCGCTCCGGCCCCCGCAGCTGCGCCGTGGGCAGCGGGCGAAGGTGAGCACAGGGGAAGCCCTTCATTTGGCGCTGCCCCGAGCTGAATAGCTACGGAGGAGGGCCACGAGGCTAGGAGTCCCAGGTTCAAAGGCCAATTTGTTCCCACTGGGCCAGGGACGGGGTCAGAAAAGACAAAACAATTGTTCATTTTCAGGTTTCCTTAAAAAGAAAGAGGCTTGTAAACTGCTAATTTACTCATTCTTGTGCTCTGTATCACACTGAAAACTGCCCGCTAGTTATAAGCAGTACGCTTTGAGATAGAAGATGCATCATGTTTCTTTAACTGCCTTGGCTTTGATCTCAAGCTAACGCTAAAGGGAAAGCCTCCTTGTGATAGCATGGCTTTTACTGAAAAGAATTAAAATACCATTTCATCTAGAGCTAGTTAGCTTGCATTTGTATGGAGTATGTATGTGAGTAAATATGCATAAATTTAGGACTTGCATAACTTGAGGGAACATTTAGATGAATATGAGCTGTTGTTGAAGCTAAACGCAGAAGTGCCAGCTATATTCCTCCAAGTATCAGCAATGCTCTCCCATCTGAGGCTAGGGATGGGTGAACGCTGTAACAATCTTATTTTATAAATATCTTCCATTTTTTAAATCAATCTATTTTTACTATTGCATCCTTTTTAAAATATGACTTCCATTAATGATTGCTTAGTTGAGCTTGATGTCTGGAATATTTGTGGAAAGAGGGAATTCTAAGAAGCACTGGAGGACAATCATGGAAAAAAGTTTTGAATTCATAAGCGTGAATGCTTAAAGTATAACTTATATTTCTAGTCAAGGAAGTAAAACACAGCAAGTGATATTCTTCCAATCAAAACCAGCTCAAATTTCAAAAAAGCATTTAATTTTTGCATCAATTCTTGGAAATAATCTATGGATTTTATTATGTGGCATCTCTTTTCAAATGATTATGTGCCCGGAAATTTCCTAGTACAATTTCAAAACAGAGCTTTGCTTAATTAATTTTAAGTAGGATCAAAAGAAAAAAGTCCTCCTGACTGCTCTGCAGCTTGATAATATTAGAGCTGTAGGACTCAAACCTGGAAAAGAGTCCAAAGTATGGAGACATTAGTTTTCAGTGTCTGCCCAGGAGTGATGGGAGCACTCCTTAGTGTTCAGGAGGTCAGTGTTGACAAATGCTCTCTCTTCTGAATGTAGGCAGAAGTTTGATCATCTGTGCATTGGACTTGGTCACGTTGTAAGTTAACATCAGTACTTTTGGTTCCTAAGGGGAAAGAATGTCATCGTTTCAAATGCCGTTTTTATGTGTGCCGAGGGGCAGCACTGTTACTTTTGGGCTGCATGTCGTCGCTGCGTGGATCTTCCTTCCATGGCAGGCACAGACTTTGGTAAGGTCGACGCAGCTGCCTGCCCTTTGAGCAAGGGACCACCTCCAGGAGCTCTTGGCAGAGCAGGGCCCGTGATGCAGCTGAATGCTTCTGCTTCCACCCAACAGGAGGCAGTGGCTTGCGTGCCCGGTGGCTTCTTCACTGAAGCCTTTTCACACTCCCACTGTTGCTTCCCAGCAGAATGGTTTCAAAGCCTCAAAATCAAAAATAAATGGCTGAATCTCCTCCAAATGCAGCCTCTAGCTCCAGTTCAAGATTTGGGTGGTCCTCTTTATTATTACTTTTATTTTTCCTGTTTCACATTTCCCATCTCTGAATGGAGGGCAGAGGTAGACTGAGACACGTACTTACGTACCTTGCACTGTGAAAGCGCTATCAAATCCAGCTACTGCCTATGTGGAGATGTTTTAGAAGAGGTAATAAACAGAGCAGAACTTGAAGGTATTTCTTTTGGAAAAGATCCAAGAGTTTATAATGAGGACTGTGGTTTTACTTTTCAACACAGAGATAAAAACACTGTACTTTCAGTTCTATTTGTTCATCTGTAGAGTAGCTTCAGCTCTTTTTCTCCCTCTCCCTGCCCTTCTAAAATCAGCTTTTGTTTCATATTTCTACACCTGTTTGTTTTTATTTCTGCAACCTGTATTGCCCTATCATGGCACTGTGAGTCAAACTTTTTTTGAGGATTGTTTTCACCTATGTTGACTACAAAATTGTCACTCAAAAAAGACTTGCAAATGTTTTGTTACGTGACAGTGTGTTAACAAACATTTTAAAGTATCCTTGCTGGGATATTTTGTATGAGTCATGCTTTTTATGATGTGAAATAAAAGTTGTTCTGGAAAAGACCGAAGTAGTGGTATTTCCCACTGTTTTATTTGTATCTTAAAATTGCTGTCCCATTGCTGTTTGCAGGTACAGCTCTGGGTTGTAGCTTTTCTTTGTTGCAGTAAAACCTGCAACTACAAGCAAAAAAGCTTTGTTTAGGTTTCAGTATAAAGTTGTAACCAGTGTGTTCATACTTTTTCTTCTGGTAGCATTGGATGCATGGGTGAAAAAGCTGGATACTAGCTCTTCTTCCCTTTTTCACTGTATCTCTTTTTCTTAAGACTAGCATCCAGCCTCATTTGCTTTTCCATCGATTTTAAGAGTCTTGTTTGTCTATAAAACTCCCCCCCTCCTTGGGCCATGGGGACAGGTCTCTCCCTCTTGGGAGAGACAAGTTAATCAACTGGCTTTCTCTCTGAGGGAGGAAAGGCAAGAAAACTTGTTTCACCAATCAAACTGCCTTGAAAATTCTCCAGTGTAATGTGGGATGACTAATAGTGATGGAAGCAGCATTATTGTTGGTATGAAGCAACGAGCTGTGTTTGGGTAGAGTCTTTTCTTAAACTTGTTCAAGAAAAATGGACCTCTGAGAACAGCTCAGAGGTGGATCGGTCTAGAGGAAATTCTCCTTAGATCATCTTCTGAATGTTAGAGGACACAGTTTCTCCAGCTCTGACTAACAGAGAATAGGGCAAGGGGTTATCACAGATTCAATAAATTTCATCAAATTACTTCAGATTCTCGAGAGTCATATGATTCTAAATTGGAATAAGGGGCTTTATCAAGCCTGGCAGTTTTTTGTTTCTTGCATTACGTGCAATCCCAAGTAAGTGACTTAGTGCTTAATGCTGTTTCCAGTTCTAACCTCTGCAGTTAGAAGATTACTGATTTTTACATGCTAACCAGGTCAAAAGTTGCAATGATCAAAGATAATCACTACTTATTTTCTGATGTTGAAAATGTTCATTCAGAAATACGCATGTGAATTTCCGAGTATGTGCCCAGAATTGGCTTACTGACTCTGCTAAATAACACAAATGTTGTTTCCATTCCATGACCAGGTAAATATGAAAGTGCTTCTGGCATGAAAATTTATGCATGACAATTAAAGAGCTGTATCTATGAGTACTCTTTGAAATTTGGGAAGATTAACTATTCTAGAGGAGGCATATTTAACATTTTTGATCCATTCTTTACCACTGTTATGATTCAATGCACTAATTGGAATGAAAGGGAGAGAATCCTAAAGGTTTTATCATTCTTTGAAACTGCTAAATTCTGGATGCATCTCTAGAATGTGACAGCTGAACTCTAAGGCTCTCAGAGGACTTAAGTTGTTATTTTGCTGTATTTTCAGAAAAGATTGATTGTCTTTCATTATTTTAAGATGTAGAACATGCACAGTTTTTTAAAGAAATGAAGACTAAAGCAGTAATAGCTGTATTAAGCATTAGCATTTTGCCAGTACTGTATGTAATTTCTGTTGCTTTGAAACATCCAAATCTATAGGCCAAAAAGGATGTTGGTAGTAGGTGTACATATTGGCATCCAGTGTAACACATGTAGGCAATTCTCCTTTATGGCAAAAAATAAAACATCGAGGAACTGGACCACAAGGTAAATTAGCTAATTAGACTCTTAGTGGTTGGATTTTAAAGAGGTTTTTAATCTTCTATAATGGCCCACTAACTTCACTTAAAGTATGCTTTTATTGTTCTATTTTTATAGCACTATTACCATTTTCAGTACTGTTGTTATTGTTATGTGATTAGAATGTGAAAAGACCAAAGAAATGTCTAGTAAATAGTCTTGTTTCTATGCATTTTTGTCTTGTTTTTATAGTTTCCTATTAATTTTGCTTGATGTATGACAAGCATTTACATAATTTCTGCAGAGCAGATCCCTAATTTCTTTTTGATTTTAAGCTATTATCCAACTGATAAATCTAAGAGACTCTCCTCATTGTGCTCAAGTGATCTCCCAGGAAAGTCTATTTTCCTAATTTTTGTCTGTCTTTATCCAGTAAACAATTTATTCATCATGTGGCATTTTGAATCACTGATTCTAATCCTGCTTCCATTTGGAGAGATCTTAGCATGTTAGAGAAGTTTGATTTCCTTATCATATGGCAGTAGTTTTGTGCAAATGACTGTGGCCCCTTCTGTTTCCCCGTTTTACCTCTGGATCAAATTCTGTCTTTTGTTACACTGAAGCTTGAAGGTTGAAGAAATTGAATAAGGAATATAATTTTACCTTTTATGACTTCACTAGTGCACCAGGATCAGTGATGATTTGTGTATCTTTTAGTAGAAAATCTATTACTGTTCATATATTTCTGTCCATTCTTTTTCTTAATCACAGATTAAGATAATCTGATGCAGAGACCCAAGGGTTTTTGATGAGTTATCTAGGTAATTGTGACCCAGGTTTGGATCATAACCCGTGACTGAATTTAATTAGGAGATTGTTATAAAAAACTAACTACTAATTATTTAATGGAAAAGAGGAGTAGCTAATGATGCAGATGAAGTACGAAGTAGCTTATTTTAACTGTGTACTCCGCAGCAAAATTACCCATATCTTACCATTATCATTGCCAAAATTTTCTGTGGAACGTATTTCTGAACAAAAATTCAACTTTAAAATGTGATGCACTAGTGGCATCACTTGCATGGCACTACTTGCAGTCTTTAAATAAGATCTGCATATACTTGAGTTTGAACTGGAAAGTTATAGCTGTCTCTTCGTCTAATCCTGAATCCGCACTTACGAATCGTCTCTTCATCAGTAGATTGCAAGATGAGTGGTCTTTGAAGATTTGGGTTGAAATATGGACACCCTTTGCAAGTTCTGAGCAAGGTCTTTGCATGGGTGAGGTATGCAGTCAGCAACCTAAATGAAAGAAATGCATCTCAAAATCATAGAATGAGTAAGGTTGGAAGGGACCTCTGGAGATCATCTAGTCCAACCTCCCTGCTCAGCAGGGTCATCTACAGCATGTTAGACAGGGTTGCATCCAGGCGGGCCTTGAACATCTCCAGAGAAGGAGACTCCACAACCTCTCTGGGCAACCTGTGCCAGGGCTCCGTCACTCTCACAGGGAAGGAGTTTTTTTTTTTTTCATGTTCAGGCGGAACTTCCTGTGGTTCAGTTTGTGCCCATTGCCTCTTGTCCTGTCACATGAGACAACTGAAAAAAGTTCAGCCCCATCCCCTTGACTCCCTCCCTTGAGGTACTTGTACACACTGATAAGATCCCCCCTCAGTCTGCTCTTCCCCAGGCTGAAGAGGCCCAGCTCTCGCAGCCGTTCCTCAGGGCAGGTGCTCCAGCCCTCTGATCATCTTCGTAGCCCTACGCTGGACTCTCTCCAGTAGCTCCATGTCTCTCTTGTACTGGGGAGCACACCTTTCTTGCTCTAATACTTCTTAGCTTAGTCAGGCTCATAGGGACTTTGTTTTCTTTTTTTTCATCTTTTTATTTGTAGTACAGAGCATATTAGGTCTAGCTGAGCGTATCTCATCTAACTGATTCTTTGCCAGTCTCTGCAAGAGCTCTGACAGCTAAAATTTTGATCTTCCTAGGTATGATACAGAAATCTAGCCTGTAAAGTTCAGTAAGAAAGGAACTGGGTGAAGGTCTTAGGAGCTTGCAGTATTGAGGTGAGTTATTTTTCCATTTCCTTCTGAACTTAAATTCTCTGAAACTTCTTAAATTGTTTCTCAGCTTATAAGGCTTGCTGGGACTACTCCTTTTGCTTTCGTTCATCTCTCTGCTGTTTTGTCTCACTCTGATTTTTGCTTTGCCTGAGTAGTGTCTGTGGTCTACAGCTCGCTGTTGCAGGAGCAGACTCTTCTTTCATTAAAAGCCGATAGAGCTGCTGTGGTGGCATGCTTCAGAATCACGTGTTAACTGTCCTTTTGAACAGCTGGGGATGTGGTTTTAGTCATTTGAATGCTGCACTGGGCTTCAGGACAGTGGTTTTGTTGACAGTCTGATTACCCTGAGAGTACAGAGGTCTAGAGAAGTCCCACCACTTGTAAAACAGGGATATATGGGATTCAGGTAATAGCTACATACGTGTTTATCGCTTTAAGAGAAATGCAGTCAGAGATCTGCACACAAATGAAAACAGTTGTCTGTCTTTTCTATATGGGGCTCAGAGTATGTATGTCCATGTAGGCTACCACACAGGAGACAGATAAACTGTCCATCTCATAGCGAGTCTCCCTGCCTCGCTGTGGGTGAGGCAGGATGCTGCTACGGGTGAGGCAATCAAAGATGTTTGATAAAGGCAAAGAGTTTAAAGTCACCAGTAAAACTGCACCTGTAATAGCGACCATTTTATTGAACAGAACAGCAGTGAGTGCTGGAGGGCACAGAAAGAGATTTGCTTGCTTCGAGAACACCTTACAGAGTTAGAAACAGGATGCAAATGCAAGAGGAAGGAGGGAGAGGCAGTTGAGGAAGAGCTATGAGAGCTCACTGATGGGCAGGGTGTCAAACAGATAGAAATAGTGAGGGTACTACAGAGTTCTCCCTTGGCATTTGCACTGCTGGCCAGTGAAGTATGTTTCATGTGTATGTACTGTGCAGTCTTTTTAAAACATGATTCAGCTGCATAGCTATTATTTTGAGGCTTTCTATTTAGCTTTAAATTGGTTGCCAGTCTGATACTTCAAGCTGCATTCAAAAACAAATTCTTTTTCCTAGCCTGTGTCCAGTTCTACATAACAATACAAGCTAAAAGAAAAAATATCCATTGGTCATTAACACTCATTGACTTCAGAAAGGAATATCTGTGTTCTCATCAATATTCCCTGTTAATCTCTCACAGCTAAACTCTTTTTCTTCTCTACATTGGCCTTCTATTTCTGACCTTTCAAGCAATCTTTAAATCAAATTGTGGAATCTTGCTCGCTCTCTGCAAAGCATTCCTGAAGCCTCTGAATGTAATTTATAATTGCACACACAACTCTAATTTTCAGTGGCGCATCTGCAGCAAAATAAAGGGCCACCTCAATGGCATTTTGAACAAGCATCTTGTACAAACATCCACATGAAAGCACATTTCTGGGTACACATACAGTAAAGACTAGTCTCTTGCATCCTGACTTTTGCTTTTTCATTTTGTGACATATATATGCTCAAATTCCTTGGCTTAGGTGGGAGCACCATGGATGTCTTGAGTTACTCACACTTGGACCATCCTGTAGACCAGAATCTTCATCAAAATATGTAATTCAATTCATTGACTTCCATAGCTGATAGGTCAGTGACTTAACAGTGATGGAGTATTTTAGGATATTGATGAGCTCACTGTTTTCAGAGATCATTGGTTTACTGTCAGCATTAGAAGAGCCGTTAATACTGAGACTGTGTACAGATTCAGTGACTCAGTATCTCCATTTGCCACATCTCGATAGACAACATTGTCCACGTCAGAAAAACCCTGATAAATATTACTGTGTCCTTCTGACTTACACGTGGGAGCTAAATATATTCAAAATACATTCAAAATATGTTCATTAAATGTCTCTTCATTCAAGTTATTTTTAAAATTTATTATATTATTATTTTATATATTATATACTGTAACTTATTCTATTATTATCTTCACAATTTTAATCTCCAGCTGTTTTAGCAGTAAAAGGCTCCAGTGAGCCTTACAGCATCATGAAAGTAGGTAAAAAGGATTCTTATTCCAAGGCAAGTATAAGATAAAATTGTTTGGGAGCTACTAAAGCTAGGGACAGATTCTGCACATTCACTAAATACCTATGAAAAATGCTTTCTGCTTGGTGGAAAGGGGGGATTTTGAGGGTTCCTGCCTACCTAGAAGAGAGCACAGGTTAAAAACGTGAGGACAGAACTGTGCCTGAACAAGGATGGGCTTTAAATGTGAACCTCAGTTTGCAGATGGAAAGGACAGATCCACGATTGGGTTTACTCAAAAAAGAAAAATCTTTTTTATGTAAGGAGCTGAACCAAGTTACACCAGCTGTGGAAATGGCTGGCTTTGTCTCACTTACCTGATATTTGGTGTAACTTGGCAGCTGCAAAGCAGGACTCTGTTTGTTCTCTTCCTTATTGCTACTACCTTGCTTTTTCATATAAAGAGCCTATCAGCATTGTCTCACCTTCCTTACTGGTGAGAAGCATTTTACTCTGTTATACATGCAAAGATATATTCTTTGTTTATGGGTTCTGACTACTGAATGGTTGAGTCCATGCACATGCCAAAAATACAGGCGAGCAATATTCTGTTTACTGGCTAGAGCAGGTTTCTTTGTCTTACTAGTGTATCAGCAATTATTGTGAAGGATTTTGAACAGATGTAACAATATTTCCTAGGGTCCCCCGAGTAATAGGCTCAATAAAGGCAATACAGTTGCTCTGAGTGTCTTGTCCCCTTCCTCCAGCTTAATGAGTAATTTTCTTCTTTATCCATCTGTGTGCCTGACCACAATCAATGCCAATAATGATAGATGTGTGACATCCAGTTTTTAAAATAAGTAGTTTTGTGTGGCTCAGCTGGGATATCACCATAGCCTGCAGATGCAGTTTGGCTCATTTGCACAAGAGCATGCAGTCATCAGTCAAAAACACCCAAGCAATAAACCCTGTTTCTGTTAGTTTTGTATCACAAAATGTGTTAAGCTCTGCAGCGAGTTCCCTTGGACTTAAAAGTAAATAAAGGACTGCAAGACCCAGCTAAGCATCTGCCCAAAAGAAGCAGCTCACAGGAATTTTTTTCCAAAACCTCAGGAAAGTCTGAAGCCTAGTTTTGCTGTGGCATTTGCATTTTTGAAAAATTTATGTACAAATTGGCTGTAAGAGATGAAATTCTCTTTTTGGATGGAATGGTTTGGAAACAGCAAATTGTTTGGTTAGAAGATTAATATACTGGACTTTTTTAAAGGTTAAGCAGCTGAGACGAGAGAGCGCGTAACAATCTGGGCTTTCGGATATGGCTGCTTGTATTGAAAATCCACAGCTCTTTGGAGCTGCTTTATTTGATGATAACACTGTAATTTCCAAGGCCTTACAGTTATTATATATACCTTGGCAGGTAAATATTTAGTCAACTTGGTACTGTTCATCATGTTTTCATGTTAGAGAGTCTTAGAAGCAATCGCGTTAGACATGCAATACCTATTCTGCAATGTATAGTACCAGCTATATGTATATAGCTCAGCTAGAATTGTGTGTTGTAAACCTGAACTGTGTATGATCCTTGCTCTGTAGTTTTAGAGATACATAGCTCTTAAATGTCAACCATTTAGTGTTAATTCTACAATACAGTCAATCTTCAAAAAAACGGTGTAGAAGCAAATGATGTCTCTGACCTTCAAAAAAAAAAAAAAAAAAGCTTGCTTAGCATAGCTAGCTATAAGTCTTCCCATGGTTTAATTTTTACTGTGTTTCTTATCCCAGATGATAAGATTTGTGATAGTGTCCAGCATATGATAAAGGGAGTAGCTGAAAGGGTGTAAGCCTGTTAAAGTGGAATACTAGCAAAGTAGTGGTGAAGCACAAGGAATGAGAGTCAGGTCATGAGTATTTTCCAAATAAAGTTTCAGAAACCTCTCATACCCAGAGAAAAAGCATGTCACACTTATAAGCAAGAAATTCTGATGATAAAGTTTTTCAAAAGATTAAGAATCCCACAGTTTTCGTCTTCAAAGTTGCACCTAAAAAGTCAGATTTGCATTTCCTTATAGCTTTCTCCTACTGAGAAGGTTCATCTTCTATTTTAATAGACTTGACTGAAGGATGAGAGCTGGAGATGCTACAGTTTTACTTCTTAGTGGCTTTCTGCCAGCACAGAGTTAGCTTTAGCTTATCAACACTGGTTTCTGCAAAGTAATAATAATTTTTTTTATTTATTTATTTTTTAAAAAATACTCTTCCCTAGTAACCTGCTGCTTATTGTTTGTGCAACATTACTGCTTCTACGTCCAGCACCATGAGATGTGTGAGGATTTCATAAGAATGAGAACCAAGACAAACCTGACATGGTGTTTCCCTAAAAAGTAGGAAGTCTGATACGTCCTAAGGGATTGATGAAAGTGGATGTGGCAGTTTTAAATAGCTCTTTTTTTTTTTTTTTTTTTTTTGATCGACTAACCAATTGGTTACTTTTTATTTGAAGGAAGAGGGGAAAGCAGTGCTTCATAGGTAAATCTGAGCACTGCATGTTTAACGTAAAACTTCTGTTAATATGCGCTCACAGTTTTTGGAGCAATTTGTCAGGGCCTTCCCTGGGGAGCAGCTTGCCCTTACTGCTTTCAGACACAGGTTTGCGTCCTGCATTTGTTGGATAGCAACAGCGGAAGTAAGAAATTGCTCACTTTGTTTATACAATTTGAGGAATTGCAGGCTATTAGCAGACCCTCAATTATTTCTGAAAATATTTGAAAATCTTTCTATAACTCATTTCATATTGCAATGAGAATGAGATTAGCCTGTGAGGCTTACAGGCAACTGTGACGGACAGAAGGATCTGCTGGACAGCAAAAGGCAATTGGGGCAGCAAACCACTTTCTAATTTTCTTAGGCTTTCAAATTCACTTTTATACCTTTTCTGTCCTGTGCTTTCAATCCGGTCTTTCCCCATAAAATGTTTTGCTGCTTCTTAAAGTGCTAAGTTATTTATTACGATGGCTTCCTTTGGCAACTAATGCCGTATGTTCCACTTCTAACCTCATGCTGACTTTTCACTATCTATCAAAAACAAGCTGTTGGAGTGTTCGAATAGGTGCACTGTTCCCATAGCCATTAAAGCCTTGTTTGAATGTCAGCTATACCAATTTATAAGCAGTAATTTCCAGAAGATAAATTTTTAAGGTGCAGAAGCTTTGATAATTTATTCTATCAGATGCAACTATTGCTTTTTCTACTTTTTATTGTTTCAAACTGAGTGAAAATTCTTGGCTTCCTCAGCTCTGCTCCCCAAGTCTAGTCACCTTTCAGTATGGGATAGTTCATGGCAGGTGCACATGATTCAGACTTGCAGCCTTTTACAAACACGGATTAATGTCCTTTTCAGGAGTAATCCCTTGACATCTATGGGACTCTCTGTGTGAAAAAAAAAAAAAAAAAAAAAAAAAAACAAACTGTGCTTGAGCTCAAACTTTTGAAGCGTCAGGACATTCTCCACTTATATGAATGATTTCTTTTAAAGTATACAATGAACCAGATTTGTCAGTAGTCTCATCAGTTTAAAGCTAATTAGAAAGCTTGGTCAAGGGCAGTTTTGCTATAAGGCAAAGAGATGAGCTAAGCGGGGAAAGGATGCATGATCATCAGAAACAAGGCAAAGCCAGGGATATTTCTTCAGTTATGGGCATCCTCACTGTTGCTTTGCCCAAAGGCCTTTTTTTCCGGTGGCTGGCCAGAAGAGTTTGAAGGGAGGCAAACAGTCATTTGCAACCCATGTAAAAATACTCTTTACACCATGGTATTAATGGTGGGGTTATGGCGAGCTATCTTAATGGTGGCTTGCTTTGTATATTTAGAAAGGTCTTTTCTTCAGATGACTAGCAAGCATAGTTTGTGGTTTGAATTCTGTCCACACAGGCACACGATGAAAAAAAAAAACCAGCTATTGAATTTTAGCACATTGTCTATATTTTAGCATTATTGTCTAGATTTGACTTAAAAAGAGGACATGAGACCAGTAGGAAGGGAGTCTCTCCACCCATAAGAAAGCAGCTATTGGGAAGTGGCTTCTTATCAGGGAGTGCACTTGAACAGTACTCTCTGTTCGGGGCCATCATAGGACAGTAAAAAACAAGGGTACAGCACCAAAAAATGGCCAGTCAACTGCCTATCTGTATCTCACACCTAATAAAATATAGAATTGACCAAAGGGGCTTTTGATTCTAGTCTTGTGTGTGAGAGAGAAAAAGAAAACGTATCAGTATAAAACATTTGTGCAGCGGCTAAAAAATAGAGGAAAAATTTCCCACAAAGCTGTAGCAAAATGCCTTTCTTTGGAAAAGGGACTATTCTAGCTAAAAATGATTTTGGCTAATGAGAAGTTATTTGTATGTACAAGGAATTTCACCAAGGCCTGGGTTATTTCATTAACTGTGGCTTCCCTTAGGTTGATTGTCTATCGGTGGGAGCAGCAACAACGCAGGGTGAGGGCAAGATTGGCAAGGAGTGAGTCACTGCCTGCTGACCAGCTGCTCAGCTCCTTCTTCTAGATGCCTCTTATGGCCAGACTATTAAAATGCTATTTGTGCCCTCACAAAGTGCTCTAGTCCACATGAGCTTTTACAGTAACATCAAAAGTACCTCTTGGCTTTACGCATATGTCATCTCACCAAAAGCGGCTTCAACAGTGAAGAAGTGACCACATCTGTCAGTACAGTTGTATATTGTGCTGTTGCATCTCTGTCCGTCTACCTAGCTAGCTATCAAGCACTTTAATTAGAATTTGAGCACTGATCAAAATCACTGTTAGCATCTTTGAAATACAGATTTGAGGAGAGAGAGGGAGCAAAGGAAGTTAATACCCAGAGCAGCATGCTCACTTGCCTGGCTGTTAAGTCAATGTCTGTAAAAGACATTTGTTACTTAATAAAATACATGGATTAATGGCAGCAGAAAGCCAAGAAAGCATAATTCAGTAGCGGAAGCAGGATTTCATTTTAATTCTTTTAATTAGTCAAGGTAATCACTTCTAGGTATAAACCAACTTTTTACAGCCTTTTCAGGATTTTTTTTTTATCTCTGGTCCAGTTAGATAAAAACACAGCTCTTTTTCAGAGTGTGATGAATAACAGGGGTGATGATTTGCCACAGGTCTGACACGTTTATTGACTCCTCTTATGAATGGTGTTATAGCTGCTACTGCAAGGTTTTATTATCAGATTTAGAAGAGGATGAGTCTAGATAGGCAAGTATTTTCAGGGAGGATGGATATGTCATTTGAATTTCCATTATGCCCACTCACTAGCTGCTTGGCAATGACTTGGCCGAAGCAAATTAGACAAGTGCCAACAAGGCAGAGAGTTTCAAATATTTATACCATGTGCTGTCACAGAGCCAATATTTCCCCCTCTCTGAATACGCAATTCTTCTAGCAGAGTTTTGAATCTTTTTCTAGAAGTCAGCAGAAAGACAGAGCAAGCAAATACTGTGCATTGTGGAATACAAAGAACAAGTTCTCGAGCTCTGCCATTTCTGTAATAGAAACTATTTTAAGTTCTCAAATATTTATTCATGGGACTTATAAAAGTCTCCATAAAATGCATGTGAAAGATTTAAGAAGGCTGTAGTTGCGGAGTTGCATTAGTCTGCTTTAAACCACCTGAGTCTATACCTCATAAACTGCACTGAACTGAGATTAAGATTATTTATTCATTTTAATGTCGTCTCTTCCCTACTTCTCCTTCATATTGATGATCTAGTATTGGTGTACTGGGTCCCATTCTGGAGAGGTGATGTGCTATAATTCCTTTTCTGCTAGGTAGGAATAGAAGTAGGAAAAGGCCCTTTTCAACTTAGTCAAATGAAAGATGAATAAATTACTGTCCAGAGCCCTTGAAAATAACATTGATGTTTTATAAAAGCCATCAAGACTTTGTATGTGAGTAGCAGCTAAGCAGGGTTAAGCCAGTTTTTGAAAAATCGCACACTTTCTTAGATTACTCTTGTTTTGCCTGACACCCCTCTTGCAGTAATAAAGAGGTTCCTATAAGATGTATTGCTTGGGTACACAGGTTCAGTGCAACTTTTTCTTGCACACACAGTGAAGATGTATACATTCTAGTTGCAGGTAGCCTGACCATGTCCTCGTCTGGTCCACACCGGCAGTCTAGGGAAGCCAAATCCCTGCCTAAGGCCAAAATCTGATTCAACACATTTTCTGAGGCATGTAAGCAACCCTGCAAGGTTCAGGTATGTTTTTCAAAGTTCATCCTCTTCATTCTCAAGTCTTAGAATACCCACATAGGACTAAAGCAAATTCCTCCTGCCTCATGAATTACTAAAGCCAACGTGTACTAGATTCAAGAATGGGGTTTTACTGAGGTTCATGTATTCCACATTAACTTTTAAAACCCATGTGGTGACTTTAAAAAATATGTTTGCACAAAGTAATGAATTACTTGCACAGAGCAGATAACTTTACAAAAACTTTGGAAAACAGAAAAATGTATTGAGCCAACATGCATTCTTTTCCATAAAAAGATATATTGAAATGGCAAATTAAAATATTCAGAAGTTAAGGGATAAACAGAGCTAGAGATAAGTGTGCAGCTGAAACATTGCCTTTTGTGAATATACGTCCACTTCTAAGCTATTCTGGGCTGGGTTTAAGCAGTTTACTCTATTGCTAACTGGAAATGTGACATGATGGGTTTCCCCTCCGCACACACATACACAAAGGTTGAGGGTATCCAAGAGTCAGATCCAGAATTACATGAGTGCAGAATCGTAGTCCAATGTGACTATCCAGCAGGTGTACCTCTATTTTTCTGCCTGGCCAGATTTTGTAGGCGTTTGTTGGTTTTGATAGTTCAAAAATCCCCCATGCGCCCTTTGTTGGTTCGGGCTTTCCATACTAGTTTGTAAAACATGGACAGACCTTTTAGGACACACCAGCAGTTCAGGTTGTCTGGGAGGTGTGTTTAAAAATAGTGTAACCACACAATATGTTGCACGTGCTCAAAGCACAGTTTTCAAAGTCCCTTAGTGCAGAATCACAACCAGTTACAGAACAAATAATACGTTAGATAGGATGGTTAGTATATTAAATCTTACCTGCCAGCTTCCAGCAATTTTTCCGATCAGGCTGCCCAAAACATTTGGGTTTGTTTTTAAAATCAGTTTGTTTTCTTCCTTTATTCTTGGGAGGAGAAAGCTCTGCTGTTCATTCTTCGACACAACTTTGACACCTTTTAAAACAAAAACAAACATTGGAACACATTTCAACGCCCTTAAGAAAGTTGTGACACCATTTATTTAGAATGGGAACTGAAGGGGAACTGTTTTGCAGTCCATCAATAGTTTCTAATGCTACCAAATTAATAACATACGTTCTTGTTTGCGAGTTAACTTGCTTGGTTTGCTTCTGTTAGAATGTCTATATATAGTAACGCTGTACTTTTCTGAGGTAAATGGCTGTATTTCCAACTTGCTACAGTCAAGCATTAATGCAGGGAGGGAAAAAAAGAAGAGATTGCTACTGTTTTCTATAGCAGTTGCTTTTTTGTCAGTAAAGGTGACCAACCTCTGACCCGCAAGCTAGACAAGAAACATGGGAGCTGCCATCCTCTTCTCCAGACTCCAGTGTGCATCTGGCTGTATGCTGGAGATGCAACAACACGTTAGGAAATGCATGCATAAACTTTGTATCGCATGATGAAGCTGCACATGCTCAGGTGGTAAGGCCCATAAAAGCGCACTGGAGTTGTCTAGCAGGGACGTTCTCGTGTTGGCCATACGACAAGTCATGGCTGAGCATGCAGGAGCTTAGGGAATACAGCTGAAGGCTTATAAGAAGCTTGGTGTGCTTTGGCCCAAGGCTAAACACCTCTGCTCCTGTGTATGGCAAATATTCAACCTTCTTGTCTATCTCCAGAGTATAATCATGCTTTGGTTAGTGCTGAAGCAAATGCATGGTGCTTAATGAAATTATTTAGAACACCCCTTTTCCAGGCTGTATCTATTTTTGGATAAGTAGATTTGTTATGGGTATTGACAATAGTACTTTTCTAGTACGAACAAAAATGTTAGGAGGAAAAAAATAAATGTCCTCACAGTGTGTGATCTCCTTACACTGCATGCTCTTCAGCAGCTAGGCACAATAAATGACCTTACCCCTCAATATCTTTCCTCTGAGTGGGCTAAATCTAGCTTTGGAATATTCTACTTGTTCCACGTAGCTCAGCTTACTGCCCTGCATTTGGTATTTGCGTCTGACACTAGCAATGAAAGAGCCATTCACTCTTGGATACAAAGAAGATGGACGTGCTTAGTCACATCTTCAAGGAAGAAACGCTCTCTTGAGCTAGTCTCTCCATGTCAGAATCTACCCCCCTTCACCCAATATTGACAAAGTTATTGGGAGTAGCAATATTTATGCCTTTCTCCTCCCAAGTCTGCTGCTGTCCAAAAGGCAGCGTACTTCGCTACAGCAAAGATGTTTTCTATAAACATGGGTAAACACAAACAAACAAACAAATTTTTCTTTTCTTAAAAGCATATTCTGAGTATTGAGTCTGAGTTTGACTTTTGTTTATTTGCTGTCATCCCACAAGGTTTCCTATTGGTATTTCCCTAATCATAACAGTATATCCTTGTACCCCACTGGAATGCAGACCTGCAAGTCAGGCAAGGTTAACCTGGCCAGCTGCCTCTGTCAGAAGTCACTCAAAGACAATTTCCATCACTTCAATGGAAGGTATTCAACAGCAACCAAAATATTTCTATGTTTTTTTAATTTATTTATTCTTTTCTATGCTTTTTCCTTTGGGGAATCTCTACCAATTATCCAGCTTCGGTGACACATTTGTCAAGCTGCAGAGAACTGGAGGGGGGGGAATTGTGTTAAGCAGCCAGGCACCCTATAAATAATTGCTTCCTCTGTTTTCATCCTGAAAAGAAATAGTTTTCAAAGTATGTTCTGCTGGCAGAGATTCTTCAGATGCTGTCGATCTCATTAACATTCTGCTGCAGAGGAGGCAGTAAAATAATAGCTACCAGAATCCCCCAGAGAATTGTCACCTGCTACATCAGCTATCGCAATTCCAGTTGCTGTTGTTACCATTTAACGCGCACACAGCGAAATACACCTCAAGGCAGGCTAGTTTGAGAGCCCTTTGTGTTCAGCTTTGTGCAAAGCTGCAGAAACGGGAGGCCTTACCCCAAAGAACTCACTGTTGCTAAGGCAATGTAACACGTGCAGAAGGCAAAGGAAAGGCTGAAATGGAGTGCGTACTGCCTGGAAAATAGCAAGGAGTGTGTCTCCTAGCCAGCCAGGAGACTCATTTTCAGATTGCCTTTTAGTGTATGCCTGATGCAAAAGAAAGTATTTAAAGAGAATGGGGGAGGGGAGGTATTCATAAAGCTAAAGGATGGATTTACACATTTTGGTTTGGAGCTTTTCTGCTCTGGAAGGAAAAAGTGTTTTACAGCTATGGGGAGCACGGTATGATCTGTGACTGGCCAAGCCACCACAGACCATGTCTAGACGAGACAGGCTATGTTGCAAAATAGAAGATTTGATAGGAATAAAAAACCTGAGCTGTGGAGAACTATCAGTCCGATGGTGAAAGAAGAGCTGGAAGGGAGAAGGAAGAATTCATCTCCTAGATTGATGAGCCACAGTAGGGCTGAGAGGGATGAGGTTACAGACGGGACTTGAGCCACAGAGGAGTTTCCAGCAAGCAAGGCCCCAAGCAAGTGTGTCAGCTGCTTCTCTAAAATAGAGCATTTTCAAAAATAATGTATGTTTTGGGGTGACTGTTTTCTGAATGCCCAGCTGTAGGTGGCTCTGATTTTCAGAGTGAGCAACCTGCCAACTTCAGGGCCTGAATCATGAGTCGCACATAAATCAAACTGCAGGTGTTGACCCTGAGTGTTGCATGCTAGCTGAAGGAGGAAGCGCTGTTGGTTTTTGCACACAGGCTGGCGTGCCGTTTCAGTGTGTCCTTCAGAATGGACAGATCAGAGGATTGAGAGTCTGGAGGAAGTAGTAGGGTGTTGGGGGTTACAATCTACCGTCCTCCACCCACGTTCAAAGGAACTTGGAGACTAGTTTAGTAGTCTAGTTCTGTTTTCATATCTCTTCCGGAGTATTTGGATGCAATAGAAATGTTATTTGCTTATCTTTCAGACTGTTCTTGCTGTTTTGCTTTCTTGATAAAAGGACGGAAATAATTTCCACAATGTTTTATGTATGTGACCAGAATTTGTACGTAGAAAAACTTGATACAAGCTATCAGTGGTCTGTCAGTTTGAAGTCAGTTATCTAAGATGACATGGGTCAACTCTGAAGTAATCAAAGCTTTGTATTGCCGTATAACACCTTCCTACGTAACTCAGAGGATCAGTGAGGGCACTAGCAGCTTTCCACCTCCAGGTCAACAACTGGAGCCCCCAAATGATGGAGAATGAGAGTTATTGCCACTTGTTAGTTGTGCTGCAGCCAATACATTGTGGGCTAACGTGTCAGTCCACCTCCCAGGTGGCAAGTATCAAAAGACACTGTTGTTGTTACTACTTTTTAGCAGCTTTAGGAGAAAGCCCTAGTATAAAAGACTGAGTTACCTTTCACTCCCAGGGGGCCAAAAATTGGGAAAGGACTGCTCTACTGTATTATTATGTAGAAACCAAGGAGGTTTGTCAGGTTGGTTTCTGGCCTGATCTGCAAGTTTGTTCTAAAGTTATTTTAAATGAAAAATAATAAAAGTGTATTTGTGTTATGTCTTTTTATGAGCATAGTGAATGCTTTTCTTATCAAAAGCCAAACTCACATGCCTCGAAAGAGTGCTGTGGGGGATTTGTGTATAAAATACCCTGCAGGTGGTATGGCTGTACTGCTGTGCCTCTATGAAAAAACAAACTGTAGATTTTATATTGGTAGATCTTCAGCGGGAAGCTGCACCTGAAATACAAAAGAGAAAGAGTAAGAGCTCCCTGGAACAAAATGTTTCGCTTAACTGAAACGGTATTTCAGCCAAAGCCCAATTGTTGTACATTTAAATAAAAGTCTTTGGATAGCTTCAGGGAAGCTAGTTTTCATGACAAGCAGGATACAAGACTTAATGCCGTATAATTTCCTGGAGCAGCAGGCTATATCTCCTACATTTTATTTGTATCCTTACATCTACAGTAGCTTTTAATACCTTGATGCTGATGGGAGAAGTCAGGACTCTGCCCCTGCGCTCCCATCCTGCTGGGTCCTTTCAGACGAGCATGCAGGGTCTGGGACTGGGCTTTGGCAGGGCTCGGGCTGCTTGAGGGAGCCTTTAATTTAAAAAAAAAGGCTAAATTCTTTCTTGGTGTAGCTGCATGGCCATTAAGCTGCACTAAAGCTAGGTTAGCTTTCCAGATCCAATAAGAAGTGCACTGAAACAGTTTTAATTTTACTTTTGGCTCACAAAATTGTATTCCTGAATATATAGATGAAAACATTAAATCTGAAAGGAATGGTATTTTTGGGTGGCCTGTTTTAGGAGTTAGCTCTGTTTCTTAGTTTCTATGATCTTTCTAGTGTTTCTATAGTCATAGAGCAAAACTAGGCCTAAAAGAGTGCTGTACTGGATTAGTACTGATTGTGGTCACTTCATCACAAACTTTGCCTCTCTCCCTTACTATTCTCTATGTCATCGTGAGACCTAAATTCCTGTTTGATTCTTGTGAAACTTTACTGTGGCTACTGACTTTTGGGTTGTGCTGTACTGTTTGAATGCCTAAGTAAGCACCCAGAAGTCGGGTGGTTAATCAAAGGTACAGGCTGTATATTAAGGTTTTATGCATCCAGGGACCTTATATATTACAGTTTTTCTCAGAAATGTTTTGTTTCCAATCTTGGCTCAAAGGGGGAAATACATACCCAATAAATTTAAACATAATAGGGAAAACTTTGGGAAGTTTTTCCACATTCTGTTCAAATTCTGTATGAAGGATCTGAAAGTTTTTATTTTATTCTAACTGGTTTGGACATCTCTAGTATTAACTAATGCTGTAGACAGGCTAGATAAAATCTCAGTGTAAATTATCTGGTGAAAACAATAAGCTTCTTGTAAACTAGAGGAAAAAATCTCTTGATACTGACTGTTTGAACTGACATTTTTTTGTAGTAGGCACAAAATTTATGAAGAGAAGCTCTGATATTTCTTTACTCTGTCTATTTTTTAAATTTCTTTGAGAACAAAACATGCTGAATGTGACATCGTGTTCCAAACTGAATGTTTAATACGGAGTTCAGTGTGAGGGCACAACAAGCAGCAGTGGTCTCTAATAAAGATAAACTTGTACAAGGGACTTAAATAGCAATAGTGCAGTGTTTTGTTTTTAACGGGTCATTTTCAGTAGTATAGAATAATAAATGGTAAAAAAAGATTGTTGTAGTGTTAAGGATTTGTGGCTAATGCATTTTGTTTCATGGGGTACATAAACAAATGCTGTGCTTCAGATACGACCTTGAAGCTATTTGGACTCCGTCGAGAAGGTATGTGGCCAGCCACGGGTACAGCTGTGGCGCAGCTGCAGTACAGCTCAGGCAGGCACCAAGCAGGAGAGCCTCAGCTCAAAAGCAGCTCCCTAGGGTGGGAGGGGAAGGTGCCCCCAAGGCTTCTGCCCAATTTTTTCTCCTCCAAGGCCAGCCAAGGCTTCTCAGACAGCTCACTCTTATCGGAGCCTTGGTGCAGAGAGCTTAGCTCCTGCAGTGGGGGAAGAGTGTGCAGCAGACCCTGTTCCAACCACTTTGTTGTTAAATAGCAATATCAAAAAAGGAGAAGAACTGGTATATCACAAGGAAAGATATTTTTGGTAATTGTTGATACAGTTTTGTTGTTACTATTTTTGTTTTCATTATAGATTTCTTATATGGATTACGTCTTGGTTAAATGTTTAGAAATGTATCATAAAATGACTGGCAAAGGCAATTTGTATGACTGTGGGTACAGCAGAATGGCATTAAACGCCTTATTAAAGCAGAAAACACTATTTGAAGTGCTCCTCTTGGGTTTTAGAGTTCCACAGCAGAAGTGAATCTGTGTTGAGCCTCAGTCCTTGTACTCTCAGGGGACTTTAGAAATAGCTCAGATCTTTGGACCTCTTGGAATTGAAAGGTTATTACATCATCTAACTATTTGCTTTGCCTGAACTCTTCTAAAAAGTTTAATGAAGGACTTCGGACTCAACCAAAGAATTAGTTAAGATTTCTTGGCTGTATTTTGATTTTAATTTTAGCAATATTGTCAGGTGACACAACCCTTAGATTAAGCAGAGGTCACAGAACTCTGTCAGAAGTGTCAGTGGAAAGATCCACAGACACTGGAAGGTCTCAGGCTCTTTCCTTAACTTGTTCTTCTGCTTCCTGTGGAAAGATTTGATTTGGCAGTCCTGAAGATGGAAAGTCAAAGTTGTATTTAAATAGCAAACAGTTTACCAATATTAACTGGAGAAAGCTTAACACAGAGGCAATCATAATATTATTATTGGAAACAAATTACATGTCAAAGTGCATGTTCATTGAGGTAATACACTAGGCAATGGCCTCCAAAATTCTTTGTGTGTGGATCAGAAGCATTATAATGTTACCCTTTTTTGACCTGAATGCACCTGCTGGTGCTTCCATTGGGAGAAGACAGAGCAGGTAATATGTATGTAACCTTGTTTATTTACGAAGGCTGTACTAAGTCTTCTTTCAGAGGCTCCCGGAAGAGCAAACAACTGAAAACCATTCTTTTGCTCTTTTGCCATCCTTCACGCAGCATCTGTGCTAAAGACTTTCTGATTTTTTTGGTTATTCTTAGGGCAATGTGACCAGTCTTTCTTATGCTACCTTCATGCTTTCTTTCCTATCTGTACTGATCGTTCTGTCTTTACCTCCTCTTGATGTTCAACTAAATGGCTTTTAGATTTGCTTTAAATTATGGGCAGTGACCAAATGCCTATGTCAAAGAGGCTTAACTCAGCCGTTGCAATGGGTTTCTCTATCTTTTTTTACTGTTATGTTAGCTGTTCCTGTAACTGTCTCTGTCAGTACTAATTCTGACAGCAGAAAATTGAACAAGTTGCACTCTTGGCTTTTGGGGAAGGTTATCAAAATTAGTTGTGGAAGATGAGGTGTGAGGAGTGATCCCAGTGTATTCAAATACTTATCTTTAGCATCTATTATCTTGGATAATAAACTTGATAGCACCTCTTTCCATACCATTTCCCTCAGATGGGCATCAGTACTCACACAGTAGGTGTCTGCAAATAGTTTGTATGTATGCTATGTATCTATGCTATGACTAGAGCATTCTTCTGGAAGATAAGAAATATGAATTTGAAGATACTGATTTGAAATGTGAATTGACTGGCCTGATGCTTCCAGCCAGTTGACTCTAGATTTCCTGCAGTCTTGGAAGTTATCTAAATACTAGTCCACTGGAAGACCTATGGATTTGAATAATGCATCTCTTAGAGCATCAGCTGGATCCACCTGGATAGGCTTCCAAGCTATGGAGCTAGGTCAAAAATACCTTCATTTGCTGGAAAGCAGTGGCTTTATCTAAGAAGTGAGGATAATAGTATCTTTCATCTCAGTGTAAAGTATTGTGAAAAAACGTGAATCATTTGTGAAGGACTCTTTGTATATTACATTGATGAATCCATGAAACGTTCGCAAGGATATTAATAATTCTGCCTTCAATGTAAAGACAGGATAGCAGGCAACAAATGAGCTCTCAGTCACATATTCTGTAATGACAATGAAACAAAATACTAAGTAGCTGTTGTATGTGAGGTGGAAAAAAGCATGTAGCTATGTAACTAAAATTGGTTTCATAATTCATGTACAAACAGGGCCAAAAACATTGCGCATACAGACTTTATTTTGGTGTTTCCTAAGTTATGATATCTTGACTCTGCATATTTTAAATTCTTTCAATGTATTTGTAAGTAATTGCTTTAAATAGAAAACTTTTCTCTAATTTGCAGAGGCTTAGTGCTAGAAAATATAATCCTCAGTTGCTGTTTTAGCAGTGCTGGGAAAAGAAGTAAACAGAGGACAGCTGCAACATAGAAATCTGAATTTCTTTTCATCTACTTTCTGTAATGAAGAAATGTGACTGGGTTCTTACTCACCTAGAGCCTGCAATGTCATCTCCCTGTGTGCACGCTTGCAACCCTTTGTCACCTATCCAAGCATCTCTCTTCTATAACTTTTACTCTGTCTTCAGCATATCCTTACGTATTTTGCTTGTGTGAATCATCAGCATGACGAGGAAACAGATTGATGCTTTGTAATATCTTTCGCTATCAAACACAACCGTTTTCCTTTTAGTGCTTTATTTATACATCCTGGCTCTCCCCTTAAGTTATCAGCAGAAAGCTTCCAACCTTTCCCTCTCAAAGTGTAAAAGCAAGTAAGTCTCTTGAGCCTCCGAAATGTTTCCACCCTAACACAGGTGTTAGAACTGACTTCTGTAGGTAGTGAGCGTTGGTTAAAATCAAAGGCGACAAACACTAGCTCTTAATCCCCAAGCTGACATCTTCCTTTAAAATGAAGCTTTGATGTGCTCTGGGGTGTGACGCCTCAGTTAGGATTGATATGGATTAGTTTCACTAGGAAAGAGTAGTCATTCTGCGTTTGTTTTCAGTGGATGGCCCATACTCTCTTACCGTGTCTGCACTGAGGCATGATGTCTGCTCTGCTGATTTATCACTCCTGAAGAGGCACAAGTCAACAAGGAAATACAGAGTTCACTATAAAGGAAAATATTCAAAGTCATGCACATGCAGAAAAAGCCGACGAAAGCCTGGCTTAACAGTTTGCTATAGTTGTCTAGGATATTAAAAAAGAGGTGGGTGGAGGAAAAAAACCCTTTTGTAAGTAAAGCATAAAACAACAGATGAAAACTAAAGAATGTCAGGCATCACTAAAGAGAGTTTATACAACCCATGGTGTGAAATGAATGGCTGAAAGCTTATGATAATAAATATGTGGACTGTGTATGTCCTAACTAATAGTAAGTCATACAACCTGAATGTCAGACTTTTCTAGATGTGGGTCTCATATGGATAAAAACAAAACCCTTAAAAACAGCAGCCTGTAATCACAGACGGAGCGCAAAGAGTGAACTACTAGAGCTGATGAAGAAAAGGGTGAGCTACCATCAACACCATAGGCATTCAAACAATTTTGGGTGGCCCAGAACTGGGGGAAATAGAAGCAGGGGTGTTTTTACTTTGTGTTTGTACAGTGCACAGAACAGTGGGAACACTGTCTGAGCTTGGGGCTTGGGAGCCTCCTGAAGTTATAGACAACAATTATTATGAAAATGGCAAAAGGAACACCTCCAAACCCAAAATGTCTTCTGAATCACCTGAGGAAAAAATCACTCCTTGGAAAAATCCAGCTGGCTGTGGAAAGGAGCTGAGTATAATGTTTTAAGATGGTTGCCTCATATTTGCGACAGTGAAAAAACAAACTAATCCACATTGAAAATGGAGGAATGAACTCTACAAGAAGCTGCCAGTGTTGGCAAGGAAAATTTAAGGGCAGCAGGAAGCACACTTAGTTAATTCTTGCCTAAGGTGTTAAGGAAATAAGGAGGGTCCTTACAAAGCCTCCTTACATGTAAAGAGCAGGCAAATACAGGAAAGAAAGTAGGTGTACACTAAGAAGGGAGGTGTTAAACACAATAAATGATAATTAACATATTGAAGCTACTCAGCTTATTTTATTTAGATCTGTCTTTAAGACTGAGTAAACACAGATATAGGATAAAATCTCATTGACTGAAGCCTAGACTAGACTCCCCTTAACTTTGAGGGGATAAGTTTTGCCCAGAAGTTTAGAAGTAATAAAGCAACTGTCGATAAGCATTTGATAAAAACAGGCTAAAGGAACACTTTGGAGAAGCTAAATACAAGCAAATTATCAGATATGTTCAAACTGTTTCCCAGGGACATCAGGGATACCTAACAAACTTGAAGACGCTCCTCATTTAACTTTTCTAAGCCATTTGCAGCTGGAGATCCAAAGCTCTGCAGAAGTTCATCAAGAGAGAAGAGAAGCAACTCTCAGGACCTACTGGATAAAAATGAAGCATATAACTCAATAATCTATGAGTAAATAAATAAATAAATAAAACTAGTCTAATAAGAAGAAAGTGTGAAAAATATTGGAGAATATTAATACAGATCAAACTCTGCAAAATAGCAACCACTTTACTTTTTCTAAATCTCATGTCCTTCCCATAATTTTTAACTCATTTCAGTCCATGTCCTTCTGCAAAAGCTCTGATTAAAATGCTGCATAGTATTTCACAGTGATTGGATTGGCATCGTGTGTCTTAGCACAGCGGACGTACCTCATAGCTCTAGCATCTCTCCTGACATTCGGCATCCTGGAAGGATGCAGGTGTGTGAGACTGCCCTGTAGAGCTGACAGTTGCAGTAGCTGCCTTAGTCAAATGAAATTACTCTAAGGCAACTACATGGATATTAAATTAATCTCTGTTCCTACGCTTAACTTTACTGGGTAATTAAATTACATAAAATACAATTTAAATTTTCTCTGCCAACTTTCTTACTGCCAGAAGTCTCTTTGGAGGTCATGTCCTTCCCCAAACCTGGTGACTTTCATCTAGAGCGATTTCAGCTTTCTTTTGCCCACACTGAACTGTCAAGATTCATTTGTTCCGTGTCAGTTATCTGCAGTCCCGCATTAATGCAGAACTGCATGGCAATGTTCAGATTTCCTCAAACCCAGTTTGGGGAATTCTCGTTCGGTGCCTTGGCGCATGCTCAGCTCCCGCCAGGGAAGTGGTCCGTGCACTGGTGCTCAGGGGCACGGGGACCACACCATCTCTCTTGCCCGTAGCGTGCCGTGCTGGGTACTTCTGCCACTCTGCGTTGTAAACTCATTACCAAATCTCTGCTTTTGTCAGTCCTAGCAGAAATCTCCCATGGAGGTGGCTACTAGATGGAAAAAGTTGTTCTGTAGACTAGAGCTTTCTACAGGCAAACTATGTTTTTTTTCTCCACCACCCCCCAAAGTGTGTAATGTTGAAGGAAATCTAAATGAAATACCTTGTGACAATACTATCTCACCTGAAGCTTACCCTGAAAAACTTTGATTTGCTGACTACCCTCAGAAACACTGTAGTTAATTCAATATAACCAGTATTTGCTTATGTAGCTCAAAGGCAGTTGGGATTACCCAATACCATTTTTTTCCTGCTACAAGCTGTGTTGCCTATCTGAATTACATTTCCTATGATGAAATGGGGTCTACCCTCTAGTGACCAAGGTATGTGGTTCAGTGTGTTGCTGAAGGAACCTACTCTGGCCAAGAGGTCACTGCAGAGAAAGAAATCTGTACCTCTCTCAGTGGCCCCAGGAGACTTTATGCTGTTACAGGAAATTGCATATCATTGCAGAACCAATTCAGTGCTCAGTATTTCTAGTTTGTTTACACAATGGGTATTACAGTTTTGATTATAAAATATTACTGCTCAACTTGAATAAAAATGTATTTCACTATAGTCAAATATATTATGTTTCCACATTCCACTCAGTGGGAAAACATACTATTTCAACCTTTCATTTGAATTTGTGCTGAGAAAGAAAACCAAAGTATCAGCATTTCCAACAAAATAAAATTTATTTTTTCTTAGCTCTGTTCTTAAGTGTATTGTATATCAGTCTCACAGTTGCTTCACTGTTGACAAGCTGCATTTCAGAAGCATAAGCCGGAGCAATAATTGACTAACTCATATTTTATTCTTTCCCCCCTAGCGAATGCTTATGTGACTGGGATTCAAGGAATTTGGTGTGCTGGCTGAATCATCAGTTTCTCCCACAGCGATGGATATCACAATGGTACCGCTGAGCTGTATCCTCCCACCGCTATAACCCTTCCACAGTGTTCCACAATGTTTGCTTCACTCATATCATTCTTCTTCTTTTCACTGGCTGCATAAATCCACATTTGCAGTTTGTCTTTTATCAGCTGACTACCACTGAAAAACAATTTTATCACCCAGTATTTCAAAATGAAAAATTTGTAATGAATTTGAGCCATTCCAACTACAAGATAATTTTTAATACAAAACATAGTCAGTCCTTCTGAGTGGTATTGCTATTTTTTATGTTCTACTATGATAAAGATGTACATTGAATTGCCTTTTTGAACTTTTCAGTTTTTGTTTGTTCTTCCGTCATGAAGAACACATCATGAACTCAATGAACTCAGAGATAATGTATCTTCTTGTTGAAGCAAAAATGCATGGTGCTTCTAGCCCAGATAATCTTTAGTATGATATAATTTGTACTTTTGTGTCTTAGTATTGAAAAGTGAAAGAAAAAACAACAAATATGACTGTGAGGAGATACTCTGCCTTTCTATAGATCTGGAAGGCCTCTAGATACTTGCTCCAAAGTCACCCACACTATGACACAGTTCTTAACAAAGTTTAATTAGAAAATCTGTAGGGCTTGAGAAGTAGATTATGATGGGGTAAGTGGCAACATCTGGAGCTCATTAAGCTGTGGGGGTATACCACCAAAAATTAAAGGGAGAGAACAGAAAGACAGGGGTGTAGGGGAAGGGAAGCTCTATAGTTGCTTAGAAAAAGGAGGGATTTGGGTTTTTTTCTGTTTGTCTCTTGCCTTCTGTAAGAAGAAAGCTCTTCAAGTATTTTTTTGCTACATATCAGCTTTGATAACTGGTAAGAAGAGGGTCTGTGCTTTGCTACTATTTGTATGTCCTGCCTACTAAATGTTAAATGCCTATTTCCCAAATACAAATTATCTTACCAATACTAGTCTGAATATTGCAATGATATAGCTGAAAAATGTGCAGTGAAGCTCAATAGCTCATGTATGGAATTACTGTACAGTTATCTTTGATACATACTAGTATGAACAGCAGTTAGAATGGAAATATCAGTGAATGCAGTTTTTCAGCTTCAGCAGGTTTTCTGAACTATTGCAACAGTGCCTCATAACCAAAGCAGAGTCCTCAGCTGCAGCATGTGCCTGGACTAAGGTAGGTATAATCAGAGCTTGGATTAGAGAAACTTGAGTAAAGCCATATACATGAAGTAATATACTTCTTTTTTTCTTTAATTGTGTTTTTTTTTTCCCCTCTCTCTCTCTTCTGGCTAGTGCTTTAATAGTCCTGGTATTATCTTAAGAAAATTCCAGTGTAGCTTTTGTTTTCTGCATCAAATCAGTGAGACTGAAGTTGTTAATTCACTCTAAATCATCCTATTATGTGTAGCTAATGTGGCCCTGCAAATTGTGCAAGACTGCCCTCTTCAATGAGATTTCACTAAGGCAATGGATGAGATTCCTATTGTATGGTTTTATCCAAACAGAAGTTAGAAGATAAAAGCCTTCTTTAAATCAAATGATTCAACTGAATCCAGATATTTATTTCCATATGTGCTGTTCTAAATTCAGGTTTGGTGGCAGCTTATCACTCTGTGTTCCAGAAGTCCAGGTAATCATTATCAGATAACTAATAGTGACTGGAACACTTCATGCTTTTCTACTAAAAGAGCTGATGAATAGAGATTTTTTTCAATGCTAACTGCAATTCACGGGAGAATTTTAGTTCAAGACCACAAGAGTCATTGTGGTGATGGTGCAGTGGCATGGGCAACACCTTCCATAGATCCCAAGGGGAAAACTAAACAATGAACTAAGCAGCAAATGTTGGCATTAAAAAATAAATTTTAACTTCTAGTCTGTTCTGTGTGGACATATTTTACAATGTAACAATTTTTCTTGTATGCTTTCTATCCAAAAATCAATAGGATCTGAACATGCGCTCGAGCATTTTGACAGTCTGTTGGTGGGGGGGAGAAAAAGAAGATGCAGCTTATGCCACAAAAGGGGGTTGGCAAAGACTGAACAAAGTGAAAACCTTCTGCTAAAAAGCAGTAACTGAGGTTTACATAGTGGTGCACTGTGGAACGTGAGCTTCAGTGAAATGTTGTATCCAGAAGGACTTGCATCTTTTTAGATAAAACAAGATTAGAAAAATGGATGCATTTGCAGCTGTATTGGTTTCTGGTGTCATCGATACCTCCGTGTGCAAGTTTGATGTCAAGGACTGAAGGTGAATACTTGTCAGCCAGAGTTGGCTCCAGGAATGGCCACACTTTCCTTCATTGTACTATATCCTCGCGCTAAATAAGGGTCTCTGGATTAGACTGAGAGTCTGCTTAGGTTGGCATCTTTACAACCTCAGTGCATTGACATAAAGGCAACAAAAAAATCTACCCTTAAGACTTTCAGCTCGGCTGCATCTTTGTCCTTCAGACCAATGGCAGGACACTGCTATTACCAGGTTTGAAGGGACAACACAAGTTCAGGTGTCTGACGAGACCCTGCATGGTATCTGGTGATAGAAGGACCATGTAGCTAACAGATAAAGATCTACCAGTCTGCAAGGGTTGCTGGAAATATCTCCAGTAGAATGTTAAGTTATTGGTTTTTAACTGTAACTAATCCTGAGAACAACTTAACAAGGGTTGTGATGGATTTCCCATCACTGGAAAATGTTTAATCTAGGTTGGTTGCTTCTCTGTAATACTCTTGTTCAGCTACTGCTGTTGAATTTCAATCTGCAGTTAGTGCTGGAAAGTTCAGCACACAATTAAGCAAGCTGTCAGTCTGTATAATCTGTTTGGCCTCACAATCTATGTTTCTCTAAAGAACTGGACAAATAAATAGAGGACACAGAGGGACACTTAGAAATGTCTACACACATTTATTCATTCATCTCTTCAAAAATAAAATTCAATTGACTAATCACTACATACAATCACTGCTTTGCTCAAATACTCTTCACTTACCAGCAGAGCTTTTCTCCCAGATCACCTAGAAGGTACCCCCACAAAATTAAAACTGTATAACCTAAAGGTGGGGTAAATATTTAAAGAGTAAATATGTTAATGAAAAGGTAGAAAAGATGAAGGTAAAATCTTCAACATCTAACAGTCCATCCACCACATACAGGAGTGTGTATAGCTACTTTTCTGGGCAGTAAAGGGGATAAAAAGAATGTAAAGTGAAGGTATGTAAACAAGAAAGCCAATGCTTGCTTTTTTTTTTTTTTTTTTTTAAAAAAAGCCTACATTTAGGTATCAAGATTTAGATACCTGTCCAAGCAGCCTCATGAGAGCTGCTAGAGCTGCTAACAGTGCTTATTGACTCAGTTTCACTAGAGTCTAGGCTTTAATGGAAGATGAATTTAAAGCCTGTAAAGTCTGTTTGTTTTATTATTCCTGGTTTAAATCAGCGTTTCTCTAAGATAATGGTCAAACTCCAGCTGACTTTGGTGGGAGCAGAATAGAGCTCTCTGGGAGTTATAACATTAACCCATTTGTACGCAGCTGCAGATGCAGCTTGCTGTCAGTGTGATTTGTGTGTGTGCATCACTAACTGAGAGCCTGCTTAGTAACGGCGATAATTAGCCCTGTTTCAGTGCAGCCGTAAACCCATGACCTTGAGCAGATGTCCTTCTAGAAATAATACACGTTCCTGTGTTTTTGCAGACCCTCAGTAGAGTTTATCTGGATTGACCAAAACTATTTCTTCATGGTTCTCTGTGCCATCAGGTTTTCCAAAACACAACTTGAAGTTTTCCAGTGCACATCAGGGTAGCGCTGGTTCTCGGGACATGTAACCCTTTGCTCTGGCAGCAAAGCAAAGCTGACTGTATTTCTTTGAGCGTACTGATAAAAACAATGTTAAGTGGTGTAATACATGTGGCTGGGCAGTGTGGTTTCAGTAAGAGGAAAAACCACTCTCTGGGAACAGCTCAAACAGTGTCGTTTATAACTCATTATGGTGATCGCTCGGCCTGTTACTCCAAAAACCGTGGTGAAAGAAAGAAGTGGAGCAATACAAACCCGCCTCGCTAATTTAACTCGAGAAGATTTTGTTTTTCCCTTGAGAATTTAATTTCTCAAGGAAGCTTTTTGTGGCAAACCCTACAGTGGGGCAACCAGAAGCAGCATTTTTACAGCAGTGCTGTAAAAACCTCGGGGGCAAGAGCCAGCCCTTCGTGACGGGCACGTGGTTAGAGCATGGACAGTGGTAGCGTGAGTTTTCCCATGCTGTTTTGCCAGGGCGTCGTGATAGGAGAGTATCACTGGAGTCAAGAAAGCAGCTTGGGCTGCATCCCTCGCGGGCTTCTTGCTGAGAGCCACGAAGCTGCCGGTGCCGAGGGTGGCTTGACAGCTCGGACAACTGTCCGGAGCGTTCTGACATAAAACCACCTTCCTCTGTTTCCAGAACCTCAGATGGTCAATGGAAAGGAAAGAGTTGAAAACAAAGGTTATTTAAGATGTATTTTACATGCTTGTTACCTTAATCTGTCTTCTGAGTTTCCCAGTGAGCTTGAAGCTGTAATATAAACGATAGACCCAAAATAACTGGCGTGCTAAGCTGCCTGCTTTTTGTGCTGTGGAGTGTGCTTAGGAACAACAAAAAGGAACTCCAGTCTCCTCGAGTTCCCTTTGGGTGCGAAATGATGGTACGAGACAAGAAAAGCCTTTTGTGCAAAAGAAAGGGGGGATAATTTCCTATTCTGATGTGGCACCACATGCTCGCCTACACAGCTGAATTATTTTAAAACAAACAGCGTGCCTTGAATAGTTCCTGTTTATGTCAGGACGCTCTTAGTGATAAGCGATACCCAGATGATGAACGAATAATTAAGCCGTGATGAAGCACAACAAAGGAGGTGTGACTGTCACGAAATACACCCTTCCCAGGGGCTTTTAAAGCATCAGCTGCAGCTGAGTCCCCCCGTCAATCAGATGTGATTGCATCATGTAAACGGCACCCCCTAGACTTGCCTTATTTGCTCTTATGAAATTCCTGTCAGTTCTTACCCATAAATAATTTAGGTAAATGGCTCTGGTCGCTGCAAGCTGCCAATTATTGTAATGCCACCACTCACCATCATTAGTTGCCGCTTTGTCAGCTACTCCATTACAAAACCCCAGTTTCCAGATGAGCAAAATACTAATCAAGTATTTTTTGCTCCGGGGCACTTATTTTCTGAAGTCTTCCTCTACTCAAAAATAAATGAAAATATGAATTTAATTCAGATTAGTACCTTGCTCTGATTGTAAGTTTATTCAGATTTTTAAAATGTGTAGAATTTAGTCATATACGTTTCTCTGAGTGTGGTAAGCCAGGAAAGCTTGACTGACACTGGAGCTACACCAGTGTCTATTGAACAAGTATCTCACTCTAATCCTGTTCTTCAGGTTTGGAAGGTGACTCATCTAGTTACTGAAGTTGACTTATGTAGTTATCCGAATTGTCGCTGTTTGTTTGCATTGTGGTACTTTCTGGAAGATGAAACCAGAGCCATACTGGGTTAGCCACTGTACAACCACTACAAAAAATGTCCCTGTGAACAAACCCTGATATAAAACTATCTGTGCTCTAAAAGAGTAATCTTTAGTCTCTTTGATTATCTGAAAAGCAGGTGTGTGTGTGGGGGGGTTTCTTTTCTTTCCTTTTTCTTTTTTTTTTTTTTTTTTTTTTTTAATGTGGTGGCTGACTAGAGTTGGAATTGTTTCTGGTGGTGATTCTTTAGGAGTCCTCAAAGTGAAGAGAAAAGCATTCTGAATTATTATTTACAAGGTACCATTCTAAAATACCGAGGAGTAAACCTCAGCTGGATAGCTGGATTTTTTTTTTTTTTTTTTTTTGCATTTTTTTTGCATTTTAATCTGAATCTTTAAAAGAAAATCTACTCCTTGAATTAGTCATCAGTAATAGCTGCCTAATCTCTCAAGCACTTCCCTTTTGAAAGCACTAATCTAGGAGGAGAGTGTGGATGAATGAATATAGACAGGAGGCAGAAGAACCGTGTTTTGGGAGTGAGCGCTGCGGTTTTGCCTGGAGACTCGGGTCGCACTGAACAGACCTGGGTGCTGGCGTGCTGCTAAGGCGTGTTGCTGACATTGAGCTAGTCCCTGTGTCAGCAGTGGTGCGCGTAAAGAGTGAAAGCGTGTGGTTTTCCCAGTTCACTGCTAGCCAACTTTTCAGTGGATTATTTCTCCCTTCTTCCTAAGGCTTTGAGACAAGCAGTTAATTATGGTTATTTCTCTTAAGACTCTTGTGCCTACCGCGTTGTGCTGCAGGCTTCGTGTCGATCCTTCAGGAAAAGTTTATGGTAAATCAGTATCTTTGATAAGCCTTATCATGTGAAGTGTGCAGTCTGGGCTTGTAAAGCACCGCGGTGCAGTGATGTTTTGCTACAGTTTGTGCTCTGCTGTGAGGAGGAAATCCTCCCGGCTGTGAATCAGCTGTTGACCCTTGTGCTGGGGAGCCTGAGCTGCTTTTCTTTGGTGATTAAATGATGCTTTGCAGGCTACTCAGCCAGAGCCAGTCAATAAGCTATTAGTGCCATCATCACCGTGGTGTCACAGCGCAGACCCGACCGGCGCGATTAGCTCCGTTATCAGAGCCGTAGCAGCCTAGGTAAAAGCACGCTCGGTGCTTTCTACACAAAGATTTCCGTAGCGTACTAAGAAACGTGCCGAAACGTCTAGAAATGGGGCTGCCTTGCCACTTGGGATGCCACGATTCCTCCTGTGACTAAACTGAACGAGGAAATGGGAGAGCGCGTTCAAAAAGGAGGGAGGGATCCGTTGCAGAAATGGGCCGGGAAGGCCTCTTTGCCTGGCAGAGCAGTGCCCTGGAGCTGCTAACCCCGGGCAGAGCAGTAAGAGAGAGCACGGAGGTTTCCTCTGGGCTGATTTGCCCCACGCTGTTGGAAGCATGGCTCGTTATTAGTGGGTGATCTCTGTGAAATGGTCTCTTCTATTACTGTCTGGAGCAAGGATTAGTAGTGTAGGAGGAGATGGATGGAATGAAAAGACACTCAGATACTGCTGTTTCCTCGTCCTCTGTTTAAACTTCAGTTATGTTCAATTACTGTTATAGCAATATGATAACCATCCACAAACGTAAAAACAAACCACAACAAAAAGCCGTGGTGTTTGAGTGATAAGGAGGGTATCTTCGCTGAGAAGAGCTGGCAAGGTCCTCTCAGATTACCATTACCTTATCGCAGTGCTGTGGAGGCAAGGAAAAACCAACAAACTCCTCTCGGGTAAAACCTCTGGCAATCTTCCAAGCGGTAAGCTACGTTGGTCATAGCGCACAAAAGCAATTTTGTAAGTTGCTTGAGGGAGAAAAAAAGCTTCCTGTAGCTTCAGTTACTTTATATGTCCAAACAGCTTTGAAAGTTGAAAAGAACTTGCTTGTTTTATGCAGAGGAGAAGGACAGGTACCTGGATCTTGTTAGAGGGCTGCTGCTATTGCTGTTGTTTTTTTCCTGTATATTTTTCCTTTCATTTTGTGCTGAGCGTGTTGAAAAGTGTGACAGTTCATCAGGGCAACCACCGAAAAATTGTGAAGAAAGGACATTTGCCTTCAGGATGCTGAGCACGGTTGTGTGACTAAGCTCACCTGCCAACTGGGTTGAGATTCTTCGTGAATGCAATTTCCTGGAAATCGAGTCTGACGTCGTGACTTGTCCTCCACGTGTATGGGTGGGCGTATGCGTGTGCACATATGTTCCTCTGCCCTCGGTCTCGAGAGGATGTCAGCATTATAACAATGCCGTCAGCAAAAAGGACAGATTTTGCCATCAGTCATGCTAACACCAAGGTAGTCAGTGTGAATTCATTTCTGGAAAAGACTTAAATGGAAAAGGTTAAAATCTTGTTTCTAGCAAAAGTTAGATGGTTTTAATCCACAATGTCACACATACAGCACTTAATTTATGAATTGTACTATATCATCTCCAGCCAGAAAGGTCTGTCAGTTTATCAAAGCTGTTCTGGTTTGGTTTTAAAAGAATGGATACAAAGATTCAAGATTATACCAGGTCGTTCAGGGAATTTGGGGAATTTTGGAGTGGAGAAGAGAGGATACAATTCATCATATAAATGTTGGATCATCTATTTAGAATATTAAAAAGTGTAATTAACGAACAGATAATTTCTCTAATTTGTGACTTAGAGATCCCTTGCCATCATTATTCCTATGAGTTCTACTTTCTCCTTATTCATCAATAACATCTTGTTCCTTAATAGCCAAACTGAACAAATCTTGATAAAGAAGCTGAACACAGAAGAAATGAAGCCAACGACAGGCCAAAGGAGCAATTTAATTTACAGAAGAAAACTCCGTAAGAAAGATTTGCAGACCTACTGGCAGCTCAATGGAGAGGATATTACAGAGCAGCAGATGCCATCTCCCAGTCCCACGCAGCCACTGCATCTCCTTTAAGTCTTCTATATTGTATATGCAAAGCTTTGCTCCTTAACTGAGCTGGAGGTCATAGCAATGTCAGCTGAGTAACTGGCTAATATTGAACTGTCTGTTTCTGATAGAATCAGGCCAAAATCAGGCTTTGTTCAGACTGATTTGGAATCTGGCTAGTTTGATTAAGCTATAAATAAATGAGTTGCCATCTGCGCATCTAATTTAGAGCCCATTCAGTGTAACATTGCAATAAATTCCCTACATTGTATTAGCAAGGGTCTTAACTTAAAAGGAGTTCTGCAGTCCAAGGCTACACAAAATGTTGTCATATTATATGAATGTGAAATATGAGAACTTTGGCAGGAGATAAAAGGAGGAAGATATTCTGATAAGATTTGGAAGATTTCAGGCTAAAGAAGTTTTTTTTGGCATTCTCCCCGTCCTCCCAGTTTTCAGCTTGTGTTGCAGTAACATGAAAATAACATGCCTTTAAAACATAGAGTCTGTTTTTAGGATCAACTTTCAAGGTGGGAATTAAATGACAACTTTTGTATTTTCCAGGCTGATGAAACTGTTTGTGCTTGTTAAAAATTTCACAGCAGGGATGGATCCATTCCTGCTTTAGCAGAGAGGTGAATGTGGTTGGAGGAGCTTCCTGATCAAGCTGCATCATATCCTGCAATCTTAATGAAATGGTTAGAGGTCCTGGCAAATCCATGTGTTTCAAGAAACCATGGATGTCTAGAGTGTTTATGAAACAGAGAGCACTGGTCTAAGTGGGGAAATCTCAATGCCTTTCCTCCCAACGATGCATAGCTCCTTCTCTTTATATCCTTCTTCCAGCAGCCCTTCAGCATCACTGTCACTCAGAGATGTCCCCAAATTGCTTGAGATCAGAAACTGTTCCACAGAAATAATAAAAAGGCTATACTTGAGTCTGAAAATTACAGCCTTTTATCCGAAGCTAGCAAGTTTGTTTTTGGAGCAGAGGACAAAGAAGGAGGAACAAAGTGGCAGGGTCAAAACAAACAGGAGGAGGTGGTTCTGCACTGCATACCTAACCAGGCTGTAGAGCACAAGATGTGGCAGATAAGAGTTTACAGGAGTTCAAGGAGAGATTGCAAAAATTCATAGAAGAGAAGGCTATTGAAGGTTACTAAATATACAGAAACCATGACTGCCTCAGGAAGTCCCTAAGCCATAAACCCAGACAACTTTGTTGTCTGGAGAATATCTAGGGGAAATACCATTATATGTTGATTCTCACGCTGTTCCTTAGACAAGGAGCAGGATCTTGGGCTAAGTGAACCCCAGCATAACTGTTCCTACACAATAAACTGAAGAAACAACTGAAATTATTTACCTGAACTCTTTGATTTACTCTGGATATGTGTGTAAATTAGCCATTCTTTGATCAGGGATTGGACCAGATTGTCTCCGCAGGTCCATTTCAAACTAAATTATTCTTTGATTCTATGATTTTTATTCCTTTTAACAGTGTTAACCTTTTCAGTCTGCTATCAGTTGGCTCGTATGAAGAAATGAAAAATTAAGTGGCTTGCTACACTGAGTAAAGGCTGTAAGAATCTCTGCCAGGGATGCATGTGCGTTTTTGCCTGATTCAGTTCTTTGCCTGCGGAGTGCAGCTTTCCAGGTACAGACGAAGCCTCCCAAGAAGGCAGAATAATGTAATGAGCCTCTTGCCACGCAGGCAAGAAAAGAAAATGATCTCAAAATGAAAATGAAATTTAGCTTTCTGGCAAATGAGCCACCTGTGACTTAGCTTAGAACGAAGCTAACACTTAACCTGGGCAGAGCCTACCAATACATTAGTATTTTGGTTAGGGCTGTAGTGTGGTTTTGAAGCAAATCTGCTGAACAGTGCGCTTGCTGCACTTCACAAGTGGTTTTGGCATGTTGCAAACTGCATTTCTTTCAGAAGAAACCGAACCACAGCCTCTACTTCAGTCACACAGCAAATGCACGGCAGCCCTAATGGGGACATAAGGGTCTAAACAAGATACCGATTCTTTTAATGGCTTTAAACCACACACATAGTGAGGACATTCAGATTAAATCTTGTTCCAGGTAAAACACCTGGCTCTAGGAAAGTACTTAACCCATCTTTTCCTTCCCTTTCCCCATGAAGGGAGCTGGGGTGGCACTTGCAGTCTGAGACCTATAGCACTTGCTGTGTGTACACATTTCTTTGCATTACAAGGGAGCATCTGGCCCAATACGGACACGTGTGACTCTAGACAGACGTTTTTTTATGCCAACCTTCAGGATGATGTGATTTGAAAAGGCTTAATTTAGAGGGCAGGCTGTATCTTTCAGATCACAGGACCGATTCAAAACATGGCAGTCCTTCCCCGCCGTCTGATTGCACCTTGTCGTGTTGGAGGGGAGGGTTTTAAGTGTACATAATTTCTATCTCTGGTAAATGGGCATCTATACATTGTGGAATGAGGCTATATTGTTTCTCATGTCTGTTGTAATCTTAGTCTTTAAGTGATATCAAGTAGACAAAGCTGAATTTCCTGCCCTTGCCAAAGTTGTTAGAGCTCCGTATGTACATTTATATATATATATATATACACACACATACACACACACATACATTACTTTATAAAAATACATTACCTTCCCTTCATCACTATTTTAAAATCAGACAAAAACTAAAATGCCTAGACTGTAACAGCTCTTAAATGTTTTCATTAAAAAAACAATTTGAAATGTAGAGCACATACGCACTCGAACATAACAGAGCCGTCAACATTGTCATCAATGAGAACAGTAAAAAGTGATGTATTTATTTCAGTAAGGACAAAATAGGATTAATACACTATATATGTTTCATTTTTAATTAAAACCAGTGAATTTTAAGCTCAACATCATTCAAATTAATTTTATCTGATAGCAGAGTTTATGATTGCAGAAGCTGTGAACTAATAACTTTTAGAAAAGGCTTTTCAATGTTTTAATTGCAGCCATAATTACTTTTTGTTCAATTCGCAAGCATCTTTGTGCAAGCTGAGTTACCCAGTGTATTGCAATATCCACCTGGAATCCTCTCGAAGTTGCCGGAGTTGCCTGATACGCGTAGGCTACGTACCTTCCCGTCATTTAATTCTTCAGTGCCTCTCCCAGTTCACAAGAGTTTTGACTTACAAGGACAAGTTCTGCTTTCACATAGACCTGTGAAGAGCTGGAGTAGGTGAGATAAGCATCCTGTATTTGGTGTAGCTGTGGCGAAAAATGAAGCATTAAGCGATGGCTACAAACAGCTCTGTCTGTTGAGAGATTACTGAAAAGTTTGTTCAGCTGACTGCTTTTGAGGTTATAGCGTTGATCAGTCACCAGAACTGCGATCAGTCTGGGCCTCAGCTGCCCTGTCTGTGCAATGGAGTTGTGAAGAATATTAGCTATCATGTTGTTGTTCTAATATTAGCAGGACAATATTGCCAGTAATGCTAGTATTACAATAACAGTATTTTTATAGTTAAGCTATGGTTATTTTAAACTATATTATACCGTATCAAGCTATATAATATTATAGTTAACTATATTTTTAATTATAGTTATTATAGTTATTTATTTATTTAAAATGAGAGTTGTGGTAAGGCTCATTTCCTAATTTTGAGATGACTGGGTGAAAGAAACTATACCAGTGTCAGTACTAGACATGAAAACTATTATCTATCGTTCCCAGCCATGTGAGTTCTGTACGATATTTGAAAGTTCAGCTCTGTAAAACCGAACATAGGATCTGTAGGATTCCCCACTTTTTTTACCCAAAGTAATGCACAAAAAAAGTGAAAATAAGAACAACTTGCATTTCCATGATACCATGTATTTGCAAAACCACAAAAATTTGAACTCCAGAAAACCCAAACAACTGAAAAGGGAAAAGGATATGAAAGAAGAAAGTCTCTGTGAAATCAATGAGAGCACATTTTCCCCAAAAACATTTCCTATGCTATTTATTTAATTATTTATTTGAAATCTCACCACCATCGCAGTAGCTGTCCCACCTGAAGAGGGCAGCTCTGCTTTCACTGGGGATCATCAAAGCCTTCTTCCCACACTTCTGCTCTGGCACAGAGTTTTGGTAACCCATTTAATATCTGTTAAGATGCTTTAAAATCCTCATTTGCAGTAGAGGTTTTTTTTACACTGAGCTGGGGTTGACAGCCCAGCTTCTTTATGCCTTTGTCCATTCTTCGAAGTAGTCCCTAAGGACTGCTTAGTGGTGGCCACTTGAACAGCTGGAGGGACTAAGAACACAGCTTTCCACTGATCCCTTGCTCAAAATTACAAAGAGAGGAAGTTATTGGGATGGGAATCTGTTTAGAAGGTTATTCTAATTAAATAGGTGATTATAAGTGATGAAATACGGAGAAGTCCTGTTGTGTGGGAAGCTGGTGGTATAAGATACCAACAGAAACACTGCACACAATTACAACTCCAGTAGTGGTTGGACTCTCTGTTAACACTCTGCATAAGCTCAGAGAAGCAATAAAAAATATTTTTCCACTTCCTACCCCTGTACAAAGTATGGGTTTTTGCAAGGGAGGCAAAAGGATGGCTATGGCCCTCGTACACGATTACTGGACTGTGCTGTGAACAGTCCTGGTGTTTTCCATGTCGGCACAGCAGTGCCTATAGCTAAGCACACACGGGGCTGCTGTTACCAGTCTGGAGGGGCTGAAAAAAACCCTTTGCAAATCTGGCCAGGATTCCTTAAGGAATAGGCTTAAATTCAGAGGAGACAAAGAATTCAGATGATAATGTTGAACACTTACAATATAAGTAGGAAGTGGTAATCTAGTAGCAAAACTTGTGTCTGAGCATGTGACACCAAAATGCACCAAAACCACACAGGTCTCTGCTCTAAGGAGAAGGTCCCCTTTTCTGATTATTTATGCTGAAGCTGTACATAGCCAGATTAATAGACTAAGGGAGGTATCTCATCTCTGTTCAGATACCTTTAAGTCAAGTTAAAAGAAACTGTGCAGCATAAAGAAGATCTAAAGAAACCCTGAGTGACAGCTGAGGGAAGACTTTCTCAATGTGAGCATTAAGAGAGATCTTACCTCTGCCTCTGCAGGAGGGCATCTTTGCAAGCCTAAAAGGAAGAAGCACTTTAGAGCTGGAGAAGGTGGTAGAAGAGCTCTGTCGAGGACTGAATGACACCGAAACAGGCACCGCTGAGCGCTGCTGCTGTCCGTGCGGTCGCACTGGGTGGCTGCTGCAAGCCCCCAGCATTGCCGAACGGTGCGGGGGACTGATGCCGGCCTCAGGACAGCCTGGGATCAGCAGAGTGCAAATGGTCTGAAGCCTTTCAGAGCTGCGGTGCCAAAGCTTGTGCCAGATCTATAAATACTTCCATGGAAATGATATTTCTACGGAGGCTGAAATAATTCACTGTGCTTCCTTGTGACCTGAACTACCAGGACAGTAACGGAGTCCTGGCGGCGTGCCCTATTTCCATATCGGTAGGAGTTTAGCCTGTAATCTGTTTGAGTCTGGGAGCTGTGACATCTCCTCCACATAAGGAACTGTGCATGCAGGTAACGCGCATCAAAATAATAATTTTTTACAAAAAGATGTAAGTGAAAAATTGGAATTTTAGCACAACAGTGGGAGCTGTGGTCATTGTTGCTTCATATTTACTCTGTTAGAAAATGAAGTTGCATTCTTTTCTTTTCTTCTGAAAAAGAGCACCAAGTCTTTTTTAATCAAGAATTACAGTTCATTTGTACTTTTTTTTTTCATATGGGAGATGTAACCTTCAGATCTCTGCTATAAATAGATGGTCTTTTTTAAATCAATCCTTTGAGCAGTGAAGAATTTTTTTTTAAAGAAATACTTGTTCAGATCCTAAATAAACATAACTGTGTACAAGTGCTGTCAGATCATTAAAACAAAACTCTCTACAATAACGTTTTACCTACCAAGAGAAAGAGCTCTGAAGGTAAGGAAAAATATGGACCTAAGAACTCCATAGCATCCATTTTAGTCGAGAATTGGAATTATTCCTCTTGAAATAGTTCGCTGCCTTCATTTGACAACAGAGTTTAGTGAGGTACATGTTCTCCTGCCAAGCCAGAAAAGAGAACTCCACAAACAAATAACTGAAACATTTTCTTCTTTCACACTGCCTGTTCAGCAGTACCGGGGGCAGGCGGCAGGGCACTGCTAGCTTCGCACAAGCAACTGTTTCTTTGAATATCGGCCAGTCCGAAGGGATCATTTTCAACCCTTCTTAGGTCAATCTGTGCCCGAAACTTAGATTTCGATTGTGCGCTGCTATGTTGTGCCTCTCTTCCTAACCAAGCAGGTCGTAAATTCAAGGTTTAAGAGAATTGCGTTAGCATCAAGGGAAAGCTGCAGACAGCAAGATCTCCGTTTGCCCCTATTTTAACGCAAGTGTTCGTAGGGTCTGTTGTTGTGCTACAGGAAGGGTGGTTGGCAGCGCGGTATCATCCAGCCCCAAATCTGTAGTTCCCAGTAATGCGCTTCACAGTGCTGCCTCGCAGTAAATAGCGTTTTTTTGACATAAGCCCGTTCTTTAGCTTGAACGAACACACTCGCAATGCTCGCGTAGGTCTGTTTTTACTTCAGACTAGGCTATTCAGCACTGGCGAGAGAGTCTCCTCGTTGGTACAACCAGCGAGGACTCGAACCGTACCGCCAGCGCTTTACTGCGAACTCACGGCCGCACAAATTACTCGGCTCGGGTGTTGGCAGGAGACTCGCTTAAGAAGTGCAAGGTTTTCTCTCTGGTTTATTAATACACAAAGACGAAGGGTTTCCTTCCACGGTATTCACAGGAGCACTTTTGTCGGGAGTTTGTGAAACAATTGCATTTTTTTTTTTTTTAATATCCAACAGCACGAATATTTTTGCTCCTAAACTTCAGAGACCCGCTCTCCTAGACGGGCCTGTCTGCGGAGGCTGCTGGGGAGGTGCCGTTTTGCAAGCGCCGCGCGTGAAGAGGCTTGACGAGCACCGCCGTAATTGGATTTTTCTGAAGAGCTGGGTGGCGAGGTGGGAAATGGCTGTACCTCAGCTTGTTTGCTCGTGTCTCAGAGGAAAGCTGTTCTGATAACACCTTCGCCGCGGCTCCCTTCGCCGCCTTTGGGGGCTGTCGGCAGCGGCTCTGGAAAGAGTAGCAAGGCGCAGCGAGGGGGATCGCGAGCCATTTCGAACGTAGAATAAACACGCGAAGGACGCGGCAGCAAAAAAAAAAGAAAAACTCGTGAAATCTTGACTCATTTAACTGAGGGAGTTTTATTGCTGATTTTATCAGGACCAGCACTTGAGCCCTGTCCAGAAGACAGAACACAGTGTGTCAGCTGATTTTACGAGTATTAATAAAATTGGGGCCAAAGAGAAATGTCTTTTCTACTGGCAGTAAAATAACGCATCTTTAAATTACTACAAATGAAGCTCTCCGGCTGCGTCTCCTGTGCTGCGTTAGCAGAACTGCGCATTGCCGTAATCGCGACGGTAAATGCAATTAGCCCGCGAGCCGGACTGCCTGCCCCACGCCCCGACCCACAAGCCGCGTTCGCGAGCAAGCTAAACGTCTTGCAGGCAGGCTACTGACCAGGCCTGGCTTGGATCCGGATGTATATTTGGATGATGCAAAAACACAACTGTCCTTGTGTCTGTAATGAGTGGGTAGCAGCATTTTTATCTATTTTGGGCATGCTTTCATTGTAACTGAAGCGATGACTTCAGACTAGCTTGTGTAGGAGCTGGACCTGGATTCAGTAATCTCCTTGGTGCCGAATATCTCTGTCTCTGCTGTCAGTCTTCTACAGCATCATTCATTACAATGATTTATCATTTATTTAGTTACCCTTAATCATGTTTTTTTTTTCTTGGGAAGAACGGGAAGGCAAGACTTTCAGCAAGAGGTGGGGACGAAGGGAGTCAGTCATGCATTAGCTTTATTACCAATAAACAGTAAGAACAGTATGTGAAAACATCCTGCGACTTGCTATCCAGAGAAATGTGATTGGAGGAAGATCTTGTTACATAATTCAAGACTTTTTATGAAGTTTTGTTATAAGATAATGTATATTCCGAAAGTGAAAGGCAACATCATATGACTAAAGTGAATTCTAAATCATAAGGCTATATCAGAAAAGAGAAGTTTTTATTTTTCAAGAATAGAACGGTGGAATAAATATGTAAGCCATTTTTTCCCAGCCAACTGTTGCAACTGACCTGAGAAAAACATTTCTAGTGTTTTTTTTTTAAAGTAATTTCATACATAATCTCTTTGTCATTCAAAAAGAATAAGTAATAAAATACGAAATATGGAACAGAGCATATTCTTGGCAATGTTTCAAGCTTCAAAAAAGTACCTTATTATTTCTAAGCATCACAGCATAACTTGCTATTCATATTTGTGATATGTTTTTTCAGAATTTATGAGGTTGTGAGACAAGGTGAACAGAAAATATGCCAGATATGTTTTATCTCTCTACATTAATTTTATTGACTGATATGTCCCAACTGGGACTGGTCTGGCATCACAGAATTTCCCTCATGCATGCTTACTTGGAGTTTTTGTAGTGATCAAATAACTATAGTGAGCAAAGACTGTATTTGAGCATGGGTATGTGAGACAGTGAGTATACTTAACTAATAGCATGTCTTTTTGAGCAAGGTTAACATATTTTTTCATTAAGGTTGGCTTTTGAAAACAGATTTTCTTAACATCAGACAACCACCAACATCTTGGAGGAAGAAGAAAAGGGATGAGGGCTTTGTTCTTGCTTTGAAAGAGAAAGAAAGATGTCCCTAAGATGCTGGCTTGTGCACATCTTTGGGGAAAGTCAGAGGAATGTAGCAGGTCACTGGATCTTTCTAGTTTCCAACTACTTCTCTGGATGCTTCAGGATCTTTTTGTAATGTTCACGGAAAAGCTGCGTGGTAAGAATAGTTTTGGTGATATGGTTTTGTAAAAATGATTACAGAATGATTAATTCTATTCTATGCATTAATGATTTCCATATCAAGAGCCATCTCTTTGTAATTAAAATGACAGTAAATAGTAGTGTTGATACCAGGAATAGGTCATCCACCTAGCAAAGACAGAAACTAATTCTATGATGTAAAAATCAATATGTTACTTCATTATTACATACTGCTACTTGTTGCTAAATACTGCAGAGGGCTGTTCATGAACCCAATTATATCTTCCAAATATCATCTTCAAACTCACCGTTGAATGCACTTGTGCAAAACCCTGTGTATTCAGGTAGCAGACCCACAGAATAAAAATGAGCCATTTAAGAGATTTCAGTGTTTATGAAACTAACTATTTTGATTTCCTTAGAAAGTTTTGTTTCTCATGTTTTGCAATGAAGAAGTACAACAAAAAGAATGAGGTCTGAACTTCCCTCTTATTCTTTAATCACAACCCGGAGTGACCACCTGTAGAGATCAGAGGCTTCATTACAGCTTCCTCTGACCTTCCTTGGCTCTTCTGATAAGGATGGGGTGGTTAAATTGTCACCCTCCTTCTTTGAGGAGGATAATGCCGATGTCACAACTAATCTGAACTTCCCTTCTACAAAGATGCTTTAGCACCTTTCTCTAAATCCCCTTTAAAAGTCCCCTCTGCTGTGATGCCTACAGAACTTGGCACCTGGTTGGCAGCTGCCAGGCTTGGGCTGACTACTTGCATTGGCATTCCTTTGCAAATGTTATTTACCTCTTACCTTTCAGTGTCAGTACTATGGAGAAGGGATAATCCGTTGGTTCTGTGTCTGAAAGCACCTGGTCTGCAAGTAAGCCAGTTAGTTGTTACTATTTGAATGTTTATTTGTCTTTAACATAGTAGAACGTTTAATTTTAATACCTGTCGTTTCTGGGAGAACTATTGCCAACAGCACGGGGACCCAATATAGCAAATAGGAATTCAGCTACTGCACTCATCTGTGACATAATTTATTTCACTAACGGAAATCCTTCAGTGGATACAAGCCACAAGCTGAAATTTCTGCTATGCTGTGTAGAGTCTGTGCTGGGGTGAACAGTGCATGGCCTGCAAAGACATAAAGTGCAAACAGTAGCTACCTCTTCCAGTAATTGCAGGAGAAGGACAAACCCAATTAATTTCAGTCCTTACTGGTTCTTGACTCAAAAAGGGAGGAATTTCTGTGTGACTACCAGGGAAGGTCTAGGTACAAGCAAATAGTGCTGGCGCATGCATTTATCACTGAAGAAGATTATAGATGTAAACTAGGGGCAGTCTCCGACTGCATGAAATATTAATTCTGCCTGAAAAATGAAGAAGTATTTTCAGGCTTTCTTACTGTGAGGGTACAGTACGGGTCCCTGCTTGATTTGCTTCTGTTCCCAGCACGGTAAGGCTGGAAGAACAGAAATGTAATGCAATGAGCTGCTGCTCCCTCCCGCTCTTGCCTCAGTGGGACTCGGAGGTCAAGCACAGCCCTTGGAAAACAAACCTCTAAATGAACCTTATACAGCCTCACACGTCATTTCAGATGTTACAAAAAGAACCAAAAGCCAAAGGAAATACCCACCTAGAAATATCACCGATATTAGACACACTAACAATTCGTGTGCGTTTGGACAAACATTCCTATTAGATTGTCATGTAAACGGCTTGCAGGTTTCTTTTATCTTTGCTCTGGACAAATATTTGCCTATCAAAACCTGAATGTTTCCTTTGAACAGTGAAGCTGGCTGACCTACATGGCCTTCAGGTTTGGTATTGCAGTTTGCAAAAAGCAGATTCACAGCTTAAGGAACAGTTTCTTCTTCCAGCTTTCTTTTTCAGTACAAAAACACTCGACACTGCCAAGCTATTCCTAAATTAAAGCTAACCTTTAGGCTAAATTTTCCCACACAGATACTTACAATGCTTTAACTCCTAACTGCAAGTTAAAGTGTATTTACACAGGATGCTCCAGGTAAACAGGAGCTCACTCTGTCCTTGCTTGGAGCTGGAAAAAAAGTGGTGTGACCACGTTTAACACAGCACTGAGATCCAACTAACGTACGGTGTCTCACAGCTGCCTCTAAGCTGGATTTATTAGCGTGATCCTAACACTGTCATGTGGTCATTTTTCAGCTTGGAGAACAAGCAGGGCAAGTTCACGTCTGCCTAGAACATAACGTGTAGATGTATCCAGTTCCTTCATATTCACATCCAAGTCTCCTCTTGCGTATTTAAATGGAGCCCTTCCTCCCCTTGGAAGCCTGATCATCAGCATTTCTATCCGATTCAGTCCTCTCTCCCCTGCTAAGTCTGCCTCATCTTGCCCTAGTTCTTCCCATTAGGTTTCCTAATGCCTTGTCTTTTCCTACCAGCCTGTCTTTGGACCACTGTGCTGCTTTGGCACAGGGAAGGTGCCCTCAGAGGCAAAACATCATTCTCATGCTCATGATCGGGGTTTTGTCTCTAGTGCAGCTTTCCTTTTGCACCTTGACCAGGTTATTCCATATTTCCTTCTCTGTCTGTAAAGTGTTATTTATGGGGTCATTATAGGAGCCAGCTGACTATTGGCAGGGAGATTCTCTAATGCTTTTGAAGATAACTAAGTGAAAAGGTCAGTAGAAATACTGACTTATTTTGCAGATAGGCACAAAACTATTTTGATTTCTTTCAGCTTTTTCTCTAAGCCAAGACTTTTGAGTACAAGTCCAGGCTCATATCTAGGATCCCAAACACGACTACCTCACGGCCAGTTATAAGTGACACTGGAAGCATTTGGTTTCCTTTGATTAGCAGCGTGATATGTCTGTGCTCTGTAGCATAGCTTTGCTGAATTGACCTGTCTTCAAACAGCTTAAGAAATTCTCTGCAAGTGCTTTTCTTCCCAAATACCAACCAAGTGTCTTTTTCATTTAATAGTTTGGATGGAGCAGATCGGTGGAGCAGCCCTGGGTAATGCGCACAGTTTGCAACGGTTGTGCCAGCCCCCAGGGAGCTCAGGAAATGGGGAAAAGCACTGGCAGATTTGTGATGTGTGTGCATATGTGGGTGAGCGCTTCTCAGCCTAATCCAACAACTGCAAGGCGAATTTCACACGGAGGCTTCTGGCGCTTGTGCTGACGAACGAGGCTTTGTACAATTCAGCGGTTCCCAAGCTGTGGTTTGAGGAGCTCTTCCAAGCAGCCTGCGCAGCTGCTTCTGTCAGAGAGGAAGGGAGCATCTGCCAATTTAAAAGCATTTCTTCCAGTTACAGCTGAGTCTGAGCATTGCTTAGATTTTTCAGAGCATTTTAAAGGGGGTGTTTTCAGTATAAGATGCTCCTCCACAAATGTCTTTTGTTCTCGCCTTGTGTGTTTGTGTATGCATTTGGTTTAGATTCAGTGGTTTCCGTGCTGTAACATGCAGCTCAAACTGGCACTTGAAGGGGCAGGTATCAAAGAAGAGGTACAAGGTGCCAAAAATGCTGGAAAAATTAAAAGCCACTAAGAGGACAGAGAATACTAACATCTCTCACTGGAGATGTTACATCCTATTTGCAGCAAAGAAAATAGCTGTAGAATTAAGAGGCTGAGCTGTGTGAAGGACCGTAATCAGCACATACAAAATTCAGTTTGTCTGTTTTCTTTTTCTTTTTCTTGTCTTTTTTTTTTTAACACTGTCTCAGTGTTTTTTGTTTATCCAAGCATGGTATATACTACAAGGAGACCTTCCAAAGGATCTTGTGGTACAAGGAAAGAAGACATTTATTTTTAATGATCTTACGTAATATATATATACACATATGTATAAGCACGTACACACATATATATATACATGTGCACGTGTATGCAAGCATAGTTCAGTTAGAGACTGATTTAGTTGCATGATATTACCAGGTGCAGGAATGCAGAAGCCTTCTCTTTTCTTTCCAGGACTGTTGCTTCTTAGCAGGTTACCATCACTTAGTTCCATGGGAGGATGGGGGAAAAGGTGTCCTTGCAAGTTGTTGAAACAAGTTGAAATTTGTAGTCACTGTGGTAACTTAAGGTACTTAAAAAAAAAAGGGGGGGGGTGTGTGATCTTGAGCAGGGTTGGTTTTGTCCTCACTTTCTCTTTCTACATTTTGGGAGAGCTGGCTTCTTAGCAAGATAAAAATGCAATATAATATTCAGAATCTGCTGATTTCTCTACAATTTGGATTCAAAGCATATTTGTAAAAAGTCAAATAGCAACTGCTCTTTTAAGTTTTCTAGACCCTAAAAGTCTAATTCAAAACACAGTGAAGTCAATTGGACTCTTTCCACTGACTTCATGGATTTGCAATCAAGCTCTAATTTACATAAAATGAACTACTTATGCCCCAGAGCATTAAATAACTTGAGAAGCCCTTTCTGGGGAAGGGTGTGCTCCCCTTCCTCTGAATTGTCAGGTGTTATTAGATCTGATCTTGTTAACAGCTGGCTCAATCACATAATACTTTGTTGGAAAGCCTGTTTCAAATCAGTTTTTCAAGTCTCAAGCTTGATAGCATTATGGCAGCTAATCTTCTTTTCCAAAAACACACCTGCACACCAATGTCTTCAGGAAAAGATGTTCTTCATATCAGGAACTTGATGTGTAATATGTATTTATTTATACATATATATATATGTATCATACAAATACATGTACTTGTTTTACCTTTCTCTGTCTATGCATGATATTATTCATATTTAGTTCTAGTTGTGCAGGAATGTGAAGTGCTGTGCAGCAGACAGCATACTCTATGCCCTGGTCAGGAAAAGTGGTCAGAATTCTGACCACTTGCAATTACAGATATTAGCATCAACATTAGCTATATTGCAGGCTACTGTGAGTAAGACAGCATAGTAATTGCATTGACAGAGTAAGGCAATGTTATAATATCACTGCTAATTAATATATTGCTATGACTTAACTCAGGAATTAGCCTAACAATTCATGCTGTGTCATATTCTGAGTAATGCAAATTAATACACTGCTTTTTGTTTCCATTCTCTTCTGCCTTCCAGAATGATTTGCTATTGAGCATGTATGTTGCTAAGTAAGTATTCAGTACAAAAAATGCTGTAAGAAGTTCTCTTCCATGAAGAGAACAATATCAATATAGTTTCAGCTAATCAGCTGAAATGCAGCCTTTTAACTACTTCTACGCAGAGGAACAGGTTTACTAACTAGCAACATGGCTGTTGAATTCCCTCTCTAACAATTGGCCAGTTACATCCCAAAACTAAAGTTTCACCTCACTTTTTGTGCTATTCAAACATATAGCAAACCTACCCACTTAATGTAATCTATTAGATGTTACAGATTTTCTTACTTGGACAAGTTTAAGCGAAAGCTGTGTTGCCGATGGGAACAAGGCGTGAATCTAGGAGACTCTTGGACTCCCTGTCTCTGCAACTACCCTGATGCTTCAGAAAACTCAGTTTCACGTATTTTGGAGACTACTGCAGCAGGTGATGCCACACTGAGCCAAGAACTGAAGTTCATCCTTAGCTCTAGCAATGCTTGCTTTTGTCATATGGCATTAGCACTTCCATCATATGGCTTTTCATACTTAGCACTGAAAAACAATATCAAAACACCAATGCAAACTGTCAATGGAGATGTTTGTATCTAACCTTAGAAACCGTCTTATGCTGGTTCTATTAAACACCAAATTTGGTGGGATTTTTAATACAAGACAGATGACAAAAATCTCTGTGAGAAGTTAAGTCTCTGCAAAGAGCAGTTCAGTCTCTTGGGCACAAAAAGTGCTCGCTAATAAAACCATACATCATTTCTGACAGCTCCACGTGTCTGCTAAAATAAGGGCATTAGAAATATTATGTGGTAGAAGGGTGTAATCTGTGATATGATAGAGGAAATACACAAGTGAAGTCTGTAGTAACTGGCGTTCAATTATCTGTGAGACTGACTAGGACAAGTTTCTGCAGTGCGTTGGCTGAGCAGCCCCAAGAAGGGAGAAGGTAGGTCTGTTAGCTGTGATGTATATTCTTTCATGTTGTGGGGACCATATTAGCCAGAAGGCTTCATTCCTTATGCAGCAACTTATTTTTAAAGTTTTATCAATTATTGACCACTACAGGCTATTCATGTGTATGTGTCTGTATGTCTCAGAAATGTGTTTCAAAATATGGCCTCAAGCACTTTGCAGGCACTTTCAGACTTGTAAAATAGAGAATTTCCTCATCTATCAACAGCTATCACAAGTTCTCCATCCTCATACCTTTGGGGAGCTTTTCCTGTAACAGCTTGAGTACTTGAATGCATGAAAAACTGCTCCTAGGGCACAGGAAACAAGGAAAACAAACTGCTGTACTTATAATTGCTTCATTTTAGGCCTGATTTACATCAACCAGTGTGAATAATGATGACATAACTGGTCCTAGAAATCAATGGCCGAGCCTGTAGAATGAAACGAACGCTTACTTGGCATTAGTCAACAAAACATGATTTCTTTAATCACTGTGTCCCATATCTTGTTTTCTTCATATTTTTTTACTTCAGTGGGAAAAGTCTGTAGCAGTATAATATTATTAGATCCTAAGAAAAAGGAAAGGTGCCATCTGACCTCTAGTGAAGTACCTTCTCAGGTAAGTTAATTACAGAGTTAACTGGTGAAGACAATGTTGCTGACGTCTGATGCTACAAAGCTTCACAGTACTTTGCAGGTCAGCATGAGCAAATATCTGCCTCTGTGCAGAGCTGGCCAGATGTCAACCAGAGCCAAAGAAGAAACTGTGGTCACAGGCGGCTGGCATGACACGGATCCCGAGAGGATAAGCCTCCTCGGGCAGAATATGGACCGTAGCGCAGGCTAAGCCCTGCGCTAACAGAGCTGCGTGGCTTCTGGTGCGCAGGGCGAACAGGCAGAGGAAGCCCGTATCAGCCCATGCAGAGCTGACACGTGCGGCTGTGGCCTTGCTGTGACCCAAAGCCAAGCATCACGTCAAAGGAGGCTTCAGGGAAGGCAAGTAGCTGCACAACTTTACTCTTGTTGAAGTGTTAGGGTTCTGCTGGAGCAGTACAAAATTAAAGGGGGGCAGGCACTGCCTGTTAATAGAGGAAAAAGCACGAGTCCTTTGTGGAGCATTTTGAAGCAGGAGCAAGCAATAGGCGAGGTGTGTTCTTACAGCCACAGCTCTCCTAATGAATAGCGACTGTTTTACAGAAAAAGCCAAAGGTTTTCTTGCTCGGTTGTGGCAATTTACATTCATTCTAACTCTTACTGAAGCTCATGTTTTTGTTTCTATTTTCTTATACTTTGCAATTTGATAAAATGAAGTTTTGGTGTGGGAGGGCGATTTTTTCAGTGATTTTCATATTAAAGGGGGAACCCAAGGAAATCAATTTGTCTCACAATTTTTAAGATTCAATATGCTTTTCCTGAGGACTCTCAGGTGTCTGTAGAGGTTACGTGAGGAAGATGAAAACTAGCCCTTATAGAGCCTGCCTTGCTTCAGCGATGCCTCAAGCACTTAACCCTGATGTAGAAGTACTATGTGATGTAACTGGGACTCCCTTGCAGTAAATGAATTTTAACATATACTATAAGATATCCAAAGTGATGTCTTGTAATGCATATCAGACACTTTAAAAATAAAATACAACTGGTTAAATGTAGGTCTTTTGTGACTTCAAATAAATATGTAAGAATCAAAAAAAAAAAAAGTCTCAGGTATTTGCATCTTTCCTGCTATTTATGCCCTTTATTCTTTTTTAATACTTTATCTATAGAGCCTGAAACTTTAAATGGGAATTTATAAATGGGCAACTCCCTACAGCAAAATGATAATGAATGTAATGCCTGGAAGTTTAATGTGCTGAGCAAATACAGGCCAGGCAAGTTTCCAAGCATACACATATATAAAGACAGGGTCAGAAAATTGCTAAGTTGATATAATAGGAGGCAGCAAAGACACCGCTTGTGTACCCGAACTGTGTGACAGAGTCTTGTCTGATCCCAGTAACATGAACTATGTTTGCTGGTGCTTTTTCTCCTGCGAAGACCCGTCAAAGTACACCGTATCGATATCACACAAAGTTATTTTTACCCTTCACTAAGGGTTGCTGCAGCTGTTGTCAAAATCTTTCTTCCTCTCCGTCAAAATCTCTTTCACACACGCGTGCGCTCGCACAAACAGCGTTCTGCCGTTGCATAGGTCTCACAGTTGATACCGAAGGAAACTTTAGTGCCGGTTTAACACCCTGGGCCAGAGTGCGAGGCGGGCGCGTTAATACCCTCTCCTGGCGTGAGAGTGGCTGGCCACGTCGGTGCCTTCTGCGCTCCCCGTGTCACGGGTGATCGCCCTCCCGCGCGCGCACGCCTTTCCCAGGCGCTCGCTGATGGCTGCGGTGTTGGGACGCGCCTGGAGAGGGTCGGCAGTGCCGAAGGAAGCTCTTCGGGCGCATCGGCGGAGAGTGAGCGCCGTGCACTGAGATGTCGATCTTCCTGCAAGTCAGGGTCATTTATAAAGGGACATGTGACACACCAACAAATCCATTAAATAGAAGAAGTTTATGCTTTCTTGGAAGTGCCATTTTTGTTGCAGAAGAGTCACTTTTCTGGTTTTAAAAGTGTTCTCTTTTTTACAAAAACAAGGACTACCACGCACGGACATGGTATTTAACAGAATCTTGTCTCATCGTAGCAATATGAAATATGTTTGAGAGAACAGAGAAAGAAATTGGAAAAAGAAATAGCCCAAAAGCAGTATATTTAACCTACGGCTGAAGCAGGCCGTCTCTTCCTTCTGATAAATTCTTAATGACAGACAGGTTTGAGGGGAAGTTTACCTTTGGAAGCTCAAAAAATTCCCTGACATGACAGAACTGATCTTCTCTTGCAGATACCCTTCCTAATTCTTCTCCTCCAGGGATAAGCTAAACATAATCTTTGTTCCAAAATATTCAGACTTTTTTTCCAAATCACACAACATCCATGGGCTTTAAAACCCCATTAAATCAAATTATTCAAAATGGAAAATCTTCAAAGAACAGGTTGTAAGTTTTTGCCAAAGGGAATTTGGGGGGATGTGAAGGAAGAGGGAATAAAAAAGGATATTTTTCAGCAAGCACATTCCAGAAAGGCACAACAGACCTTCAAACGGTAAGGTAAACAACTTACTCAAAGAGAAGCATTTCAAATTTCTGGATAACCTTCACCATACTATTAACTGAATGGCAATGTTAATTGATCAGATTAGACCATTTCAAAGTTAAAGAGGCATTAATTACTGGTTTCATTTTATAAACAGAGAGACTGGATCTCAACATGTTTGTTCCAAGTGGGTTGGAAAGATTTTGCATATAAATGTACTTTACAATTCTAATAAACAGTTTTTAAAATGAGAATTGTTTTTGCTCATTTGCATATTGTGTTTTCATGTTGCGCACATCAAGGAAGTTTCAACTTCCAGGAATAACTGTTGTCAAAAAACCCTGACAGACATTTCGGATCTACTTCATAACGAAAACAGGCCCTATCCTGTGCTCTGCTTACATCCCTGCAGATTAGCCTTGGAATCACTGACACATTTTTGAACCCTGAAAATGGCAACAGAAGAATAAAGGTTATTATAACTTAGTCTGTTAAATGATAGAAATTTTCATGAACGGGTACCAGAAGCCTGACGCTGTGTATAGGTCAGGCACAGGTAAGCACTGTCTCACTTCATCTACGTTACACACCAAGCACGCACAAACCAGGTCTCCTCAGAAGACTGCAGCCGTGTTAGAGCAGTGCTGTGCCCGTGCAGATGTCCTCTGCTGAGGGTCTCGGTATATTAATTTGGGCTCAGCATTGTAATGACAGGGTGGACTAGACCTATGTTGTATCCTGCGGGTGCAGATTATGGCGAGAAGAGGCATGCACTGCTCTGCAAGTGGCCACATATACACGCTCCTTTCTAGTCTGGCAATTCATAAATTTGCATTAAATTCAGAGGGTGCACTTCTAGTTGCAAGGAGGTTTCTAGAAAAATTCCTAGTGACTTCCAGGATTTTAGCCAAGGGATACTCCAAAGGCTCTAAGGAACACAAGGACTGCACAGAGGTAGCCGGGACACGTGGCACGACCTTAAAGCACTCACCTGCGTGAGGCTAGGCAAGTCTTCCAGGGTTTGACTGAAGTTGGGATATCAGGTATTACCAGCCCTATCCTGTGAAGACGTGTGTGTTATGAGCTTACCTTCTGACCCTATTGAGCAGCTGTGTGATCAAGGGAGAAAACAAAGCATTTGCCTACATCTTTGGAAGTTTTAATTTCACATATCGGCAGGCATCATCCCAGGATATTTCGCTCTGGAGATTTTGTGAGGGTTGGTGACTAGTACTCACAATCCTTCAAAGCTGCAGACAAACAAATCCCACTAAAGAAAAAGGTAACATACAGCAAATCACTAAGGTATTTGAAGAAGCTGTGCTAGGGCCTCACCTCACAGATGCAGCGTAGGACATACAGTTGAAGAAAAACTCACTGTTTACTGTAATGCAGAGAGCTAGGGCAGAAAGCCATCAGGAGACCAGAAGCTGAGTATATGGCCCTGTCAGACATTATCCCCATGAAGCAAGAGGTCCAGAAGTTGCTGGAAGATGAGGGTTGCACTGGCCACTGTGAGGCCATGTATCTGACCTACTTCATCTCACACCAGCATGTTCAGGGTGGTCATTGCTTTCTGGCACTTGACCAATACCCTTGCAAAATGCCTTCCTAGAAGAAAAGAAACCTGCAGGCTATTTTGCCTATAGGAAATGGATGAAAAACTTTGGCATTTCAGCCCGTTCGACAGCGAAGCTGCCTACTTCCTGGGAAGGATCCATGGCCAGAAAATCTAAATAGAGGCAAATGCATAAAAGTCTCCATGCTGAAAATAGAGGGTTTAACGTTTTTTGAGGACGACTGCTTACGCTCTGTCCTCCTCCAGCTATTCTCCGTTTTCAAAGACTGGTGGCTCTTAGCTCAGCATGTTGTTTTGTGAAATCCATTCTCACGTGCCCCACTTGCTCTTCTGTACAGAGACCCTTGTTATGTTTACATCCCGTAAGTGTAAGGTATTGCAGACTTGGTTGTTGCAACTTGCTGATCTCCGTTCTAAGCGTAGTTCTGTCCATTGGGGTGGATTCATCTCCATTTTATGCATGAGAAAGCGGTTTAATCCAAGGTGCTCAGCTCTGAAGGAGAGAGAAGGGCCTCACCGAAGGATGGTATAGCCTTTCTGAAATAGTTTTCTAACGCAGAAAAAATGAATCATTTTCTCCTCCAGTATCTGCTGCTTTACTTTGGCGAGTTTAGGCAACGAACTTATATTAGACACCTTATTTCTGTGTGGCAAAAGTTAGCTGAGATGACTCCTACCTTCTCTTACTAATAAGACTCCTATTAGTAAAATGAGGCTAATCAACAGTGATAGGACTAGGTAAGAACCAAAAATAGATAGAGATAATTGCAAAAGAACAATCATTTTCTATCAAAATATAATCCTGACTAAGAAATTTACAGTGAATTGGTGTAAGATCTCCTGAATTATATCAGGGATGTTGCTCCAAATAGGTAGATATTATTACAAGCTTATACTTGAAGTCTTCTGCTCTATTTCTTTCCTTGGTACTTGCTCTTTTTTTTTTTTTTTTTTTTTTTTTTTTTTTTTAGCTAGTCAGCAAGATTCAGTCTCAGTTTATAGTACTGAAGTATTTTAAAAATAGGGGATAGCAATAGAGGAAAAATGTAATCTTGGTGGTCATTTTCTAAATATTGAATGCCACATATGAAGAAGCATTTTAGTGTTTCCCAAACTGTTGGTTTGGGTTGCTATTTAGCGTATTTCCAGTCTGATGCTTAGATTTAAAAATAGGTGACACCAGCAATTTCAGATCTCTCTCTGCTGTGCTTAGCAGCTACTGGAGTTCGACAGATGCTTGTTTGTATTTGAATATAAGAGGCCTATAGGTTCTGGGAACATGCTGCAGATTGATTTAAATGTATTGAGATACTACTTTGACTTTTTATTACTTCTTTAGTTAGGAAGTGATGAGACTCCTCTGGGCTTGCCTATAGCTGCAAGATCTAAAGTTATCTAGATACACTGGGTGATATAAAATGTGAAGAGCTTCTGCTTCTCCCAAACGTAGTTACCATTACAGCACCACAGTAACTGAGGTGATTGTGAGTGACTGGAACGGGATCACTTAAAATCGTTTCTATCCCTATGTCTACAATAACAGCAATTAAATAGCATTTGCTGGACAGTGTTTGCTTGGTAGATACTGGAAGAGGACAACTTCCATAGATGCAATTTAGTAAACTATTAGACCAATGTGAGATTAGTACTTGAAGCCACAGGAAAATGGAAATGTAAAGGCCTGATCTAACGGTGGCTGCATACTATCACAAAATAAATGTTAGCAGTGTTGTTTGCAATATAAATGAAGCAGCAAGGGAGTATCATAGCCCATGAGGGCATATAGTTACACCTGTAGGAAAACTGTGCACTACAGCAACTGTGGTTGCTCTAGTTGAAGTTAGTTTATTTTCTACTGGAAATGAGAGGACTTGATTCCTTATTAATCAGCCTGTCTCAATTGCTGGGAGCTCTCAGAGCACAAGGTCATTTTTTTACTCTGACATCTAAACAAGCGAGAGGATGAAAGTCTGGTTCCCAGCTCGAGGAGAGCCGTGAAGCTGCATTGGCAATGTCATGTTGCTGTTCCTATATGCGATTTTCTGAGGGAGGTTTATGCAAGGCCCCTGTATCCAAAAAGGTCCCTGTTTACTAGCATGGGCTAGATTGGAGGTGAAGGGGAGGGAGAAGTAGGGGGGGAGGACCTGCCTCCAGGCCCTGGAGCTTCTCCAGCAAGTTAGCAAAGGGAGCCAGCAGCTTGGAGCTCTTCTTGGCCTTTGTTCCTTCTCTAAGGCCAACAACACTGACAAAAATACCCAGTTGTTTCCTAAAGTCTGAGGGCCCAGACTGACACAAAATGGGCCTGTACATAAACATGCATGCACACACACACACAGAGACATAAAGTACATACGAGACTACCAAAACATGTTCAAAAGAAAAAAATACATAAATCTAGGCAGCCATCTGCTCTGTCTGCTCCATGACTGGCGGGTCTGGGAGCTGTGATGGGTTAACGCTCCAGGCTGCAGAGGCAACCAGCAAGGTCTGGAGCACCAATGCTCTTCCTGCCGCGAGCATCAATGTTCTTCCAGGGTGCCAGGACTGAGGCCAAGAAGGAAGAGAGTTGTTTTAAAGACAGCATCAGGTGCTTCTCCACCTGACTAAGCCAACCCATCTTCTCATGGCAGATACCCATGTGGAATGTTTTCTGCAAGGATCGCAATAGCAAAAGCACAGGGCTCACCTGAATCAAGCAAACCATGCAAGGGTTTATACTAACCCTTAAATGCAGTGGATGCCTAAGGAGGACCAAGGATGCCTTTGCCATGCATAAGTAGTTTGCTTCTTGTGCTTCAGCTTTTCCTACCATCCTGGTCTCGTGGATAGAGGTAGTACCTATCTTACCCCTTGTGTGCTTGCAGAGCATAACAGAGCCCACCGCAATATTTTGACCAGAGTGCCACAGCCCCCACGTGTAACGCAGCTTTATCATGACAACGCTATTTCATTCTCGGAGGCTACGCTGCGTCATTTAGACACTGTGAACTGTGAAAAACTGTGAATAACGAATGGGAAGAAATGAAGAGGATGGTCCTTGCTTGGAACAAGCAGCTTCGCAAGGAGGGCGATGAACACAGCCTCCTTTCGGATGCATGCGAGTCTCTCTGTCAAAGCCTCTAAGCAGCTCTTGTCTAATAACGTACCAGCGCTAAACGCAGCTTTTCCCCGCTGTGGAGGCACTTTTGAGGGCTCTTTTTCTTCTTCTGCCCTCTGTGGAAGTTCTCGGGTATCTGATAATAGCAGAGCTCGCAGCATTCCCCCCCCCCTCCCCCGTGGGAGGTTTCTTGCTTCCTTTCTGCACACCTGCTTTGTCCATTAAAGTTACAGGATTTTGTGTCTTTGAGACCTGCTCCCCTTCCCCCCCCCCCCCCGCCCCCAAGTAGGTTGCAAGTGTCCAGCAAGTTTAGAAACCAACTGGGAAGAGGGGCAGGCAAAATCATGCATGCAGAGATAATCACAGTACCAGTTTCATTTCCCAAAACAGGCTAAAATGAGGGTATTTTAGACTGGTCAGCAACTCTGAAGCCTGACTAACACGGGGCCAGTGATTTCTAGCACCCTAGGTGGCCGAGCGAGGGAAAACCGCGCTCCTCGGCGCACCAAGGCACCAACCTGATGCCTGCGGGTAACGCTCAGACGCCTGAGAGCGGCGGCCGCTGCGACAGCTGCGAGGGCTTCGCGGGCAGCGCCGCAGCTGCAGCAACTCGAGCCCGCGGCGCCGCCGCCGCCAGCCCTCCCGCGCCGCGCTGAGATCCCGCCGAGGCCCGCGCGCCGGCCGTGATCGCGCCCAGCTGGGGATGACACAAGTGGGAAAGGGAAACTGAATACGCCCCGGAGCAGGCCTGCAAAAAAACAAAAAACAAAAAAAAAAAAAAAAACAAAAAAAAAAAAAAAAAGCAAAAAAAACCCAAAACAAAACAAAAAAAAAAGCCGTGAGCTGTGGGAAGGGAGTAGGAACCACAGAGGGAAGACAGCAGAGGGGCTAAAGCAAGGAACGGGGGGGGGGGAGGAAGAGTCTGCAAAGAGTGAAAAGCAAGGATGGAAAGTGGAGATGAGTGCAGAGAATGAGAGGAACTTAAGGGGGTAGAGGCAAAACTAATAAAAAGAAATGCAAAATGAAATGTGGGTGGAAAGGGGAATACTTGCAGTGAATGAGAATTTGAAAGGAAAATAAGAAAAAATGAAGAAGTACCTGGAAAGAGCTTACAGAATTACCTAGATAACAATCAGCCATTCAACATTTTTTTGGAATAAAGAAGAAAAGATTTATTGTTTTCTTTTTTTTTAATCAAAAAAAGGTTTGCTTTTTACATCCTATACATGAGAACGATACCACCCCTGTAACTTCTCTGATAAGCTACATTAACAGAAAGATGGAAAAAAAAGAGCACTGAGAGGATTATAAAGTTAAAGACAGGGGCTACAAACATACGAATGAATGCCGGCAATCTCGGCCGCCCCAGAAAGCGGATTTGGGGGCAGTTCTCAACGCCCCCAAACTAGCGCCCGCAGGGGCGGTGCACTCCGGGGGGCTCCTGCCGCTCTGCAGCCCCCCGACGGCCCCGTACGGGCGGTGGGCAGCCCCGAGCCGGGCTGCAAGCAGGAGGCAGCAGGCGGGCTGCGCACCCCGCGGCCTCGCTCCCGGGCCCTGCTCGTCAAGCCGTCAGCCTCGTGCTAATGCCCTCGGAGGCCACAAGGACGCAGGCACCATTTTGGGTTTTCCAAATGCTGTGGCACATGCCAAAATTGTGACAAGTGTAACTTAATCCTCAAAATGACCTGTCTTTTTCCAGATGGACGGGGAATAAGCTAATTTGCAATAGGGAAAAATATGCTTTCCAGCTCCCCACGCTGACAACGAGCCTTGGCAACGCCAGAGATGCAGCAATTAATGAAAGGCAGGGGATAAACCAAAATCACAGTGCAGCTTCCAGGCTGCAGACCAGATCAGCGTGTTCAATAGGAGTTGATAACTCAGCTTTGGCCTTGTTACCAGCATCCATTGGATCTGAGCCCCCAAAAGACGTGACACCCCCACTCCCGGGTGACTCTCACTGCAGGTGGAAAGTACCGAGAAGTGCAGGAAAGGGAGAGCATCTTTGCAACAACCGCCTAAGCAGCTCCCAGCCCAGGCCCAGAGCGCTGGGGCGGCTGAGGGCAAAATGCAGTTTGCACACTTCCTATGTGGACAAAATAGATTTTAACTTTCCTTACATAAAGCAAACCGATTACATTGCATATCCATTTGCAGATTTTCCACTCTGTGCTTCTTATTAAGGGGTGACAGTGTGCCTCTCTGGGCTCTCCATTTAAACTGCACTCAAAAAAGTAAGCTGGGAGGAAAGCAATAGAAAAGCCAATATGTCATTTGTTAAAGACTCCGTTGTTTTTTTTACCTGTTCATGAGAGCGATGCCAGAGGAGAGGATTCAGATTTTTATTTTTCCGTCTGAAGACAGCTAGATTCCCTGAGTGCTGTGAAAGTAAAACTAGTAATTATACTTTTATTCCTGTTGGAAAGTCGAGTAAAGCCTGAGCTGCTCATCATGCTGGTTCACCAGGGACACAGGAGATGACATAGATAGAGGGGTGCCTGCGGGCCAGCCTGGTGCTTTGCTTGTATGACGTATCTTTTTCTGCACAGAGAAGAGTCTGGGAGCATGATGTGTTTGCTAAAAGGTATTATCCACAGCATCTTTCCTTGGGCGAGTTCTCTTAAAGGTAGAGAGGGCGAGAGGAGTAGCGGGCAACCCTTGGCAAAAACTCCACAAGGCTGGTAATGCACCCCGCAGCGACAGCCTGCCCGGAGGAAACCATCCGAGCTTGCTGCAAGGGGAACGGGCTGAGAGAGCACCAGCCCAGCAGAGAACCCGCGATGGTGAAATGAAGTGGGCAAGACCAGAGGCTCAGGGGGTGCCGGCCGGCACAGACCCCCCAGCAGCCTCACCCGGCCTTGCTCCCAAATAGTGCTGCACCAACAGCGCTGGTGACTGTGGTGGGCCGCCAAACTCCCCTGCTCAGCCAGCTGCCGCACCACTGGGCACTCTTATGCTGGTCCAGATTTGCTAATAAAGTAGATTTATTAACACAAATGTTTATTTTCAAATAATAGGTTTGGAATTCTATTATTTTCTGTTTGTTTGTTTTTTGAATGAGCATTTTTTGCCAGCACAGTACAGCGAGGAAATCAAAGACAAAGTGCCTGCAGCTGCTCAGGTATTCCCATTAGCACTACGTGCAGTGTGCTGCTCTAAGGCTCAATGAATAATTCAGAACACTATGCTACAACGAAAAGTCACCTTTTTTTTTTTTTTTTTAATGCATCTCAAAACAATAACAGCATAATTCACCTCAAAAAGAGATGAGAAATCCAGTGCCCCTAAATTACAGCAGAGAGATGAAAGCCGAGCGCGGACCTGGCCGAGCACGGGCAGATGCCTGGAAAACGCTGAGCGTGTTACGAGCTGCCCCGGGACAAAGGCCAGCTGTGAAGGCGCAGGGCTGTAACGCGGCAGCAGGCTTTCCTCTTTCGTGCTGTGCATCAGCCTGCTTTGAGGGTTTTCGTTCTCCTGCTTTAAAACATCTTCCAGACAAACTTAAATAAAAAGCTCTCTCCCTCTCTGCCACTCTCTTTTTTTTTTCCTCCCCCCCCCCCCTCTTTTTTGGGGCATCTGTGCTTAGCTCAGCTTAGAATATAACACATTTAATGCACTTCTATATAATGGGTACAGAATGAAAGCATACATTTTTTTTTTTTTTTTTTTTTTTTAGTAATAATAATAAGTCCAGCCTTTCATAGATCCAGCTTAGTAATATAAAGGAGCACGGCCTTGAGGTAGTCAAATTGCAAAATCCCTGTCAAACTGAGTAGTGGAGTATCAGACTAGTGCACTTCCTCACTTTCTTCTTCTGTGTCACTAGCTTTCTAAGAAATCCATTGAACTGACCATACTTGTACGGCAAAACGTTTTCATCAGCACTCACAAGCCTAAGCTCAGCAGGAAATATGGAAATCTTAGCAGAGCAATTCTGAGCTGAAAGGCAATGATTACTATCCTGCTGGACTGGGTCTTTTCATTTACAGCAGGAACAAAGAAATTTTTTTTCTTGCAGTTTAGGAGTATACCTTGACTCGGGAGTGGTTTTCTGGTGGGGCAAAGCAAGGCTTTCATAAAAATACTAACAAAATGCAAAATGAATTCATCTCTTCGCATTTCAATGGAAAATTTAAAATTTTCATTGGAAATGTGAGTATAAATAAACTCAGCGCAAATGCTATTTATTTATTTTTTTCAAATTTTTTTAATGTGTTGGGTGTTTAGCTTCCTTAGGGAAGAGAAACAGCCACATCCCTTCCAGCTCTCACTTTTTGTTCTTTGATACCAACTTTTTAATTTTGATGGAAATCTTTTCCTACTACCATCCTCCAGCTCAAGTCCAAATAGAGGCAGCAGCCCATACCCCCCCTTGCCACGGGCCACCAGCCTCACGGCACCCCGCTCCGATGATGCACTTGCTCTTGCCCCAGGCAGCAGAAAAGGAGCAGGCTCCTAAACTAACTAACTACGCCAATGCCCCACAGACTAACCGCACACATCATCCCAATGGTAGGAAAAAATCCTTCAGTAGTGTCAGAAAGAAATCACCAAAATTAGGAGCGGCGAGGTGACGGGGCGGCACGAGCCCCCACCTCGGCCAGAGAAAGCCCCTGGCTGGTGACCATGCGTGGGCTGCACAGGAACTGCTTCGGCAGCCACAGGCGAAAGGTAGAAGGGACAAATTTTGACCCGTAAACCCGTCATTTGTTTGGTATGTAGCATAATCTCACACTGCCGCCGCTGCCGCAGCCGCTTGGTCCTCTGCTTAATGATGTGATCATTAGGGACAGCAGTTACTTCCAGATGTGATGGCAGGTGGAAACCTGTTTTGCAAGCTGCCCCTAAAAGCAAGGGCAGGCAACAGACCTATGTAATTATAGTGGCCCACCACATACCTATTAACGCAATAGTACAATGGTGCAAATTTAGCTTTCATTTGTTCAAATTAAATCTGTTTATAGAATAAATTGCCCACAAAGAAATACAATAGTAACTCAGTTTTAAGTCTTTTGTGTGTTAATTATTTAACATTGCAGTAATTACTGTTCGCTGCCGTCAAAACAATGGATACAAAAATATCCCTTAGGCGTCCTCTTTTTATAGGCTCTGTGTTCAAAAAAAGCAGTGCTGCCAATATTCACATTTGTTACCAACAGTGTAGTCATTTGCACAGGCCTCACGTTCCTGCTTGATGTTCAGATTGGAAGTGCGGCCTCGCTGCCTTTGAAGGCTAACGCACGGACGAAACCTCGGAGCAAGCCACTGTTTCCTGATCAAGGGTTTGTCCGGAGCAGGGGCAGAGGGAGGAAGTATAGCGCTTGACTTTCCATTCGACTCCCAGTGCAGACTAGGGATTGCAGCTTGCTTAAATTACTGTTTCTGATGAGAGGACCTAGTAAGTCCATTCCCTTTTCATGTTTCTAGAAGAGAAGGCTTTCTACAGGAGTGCCCCACTCCGCAGCGTTGGATGGGCTGAAACAGCAGCCAGGAGGAGGCTCAGCAGCTGCTCGGGAGCCTAAGGGAGGGAAGATTTCCATTCCTGGTACTCACAACAGCTCTTCGCTTTCCATGCTTGTGCCTTTTGAGCACTTGGGGGAGGGGGTCTCATTTGCCCATTAAATGCCAGGCCGGTAAATGGACTTGTCAGGGAAGCCCTTGTGCCTTGGCCAAACCCCTCTGAAGCCCAGGTGGACCTACTCTTGTGGACACAATTGTCAGGATACAGGCTTTGCCTTTGGGGAAATACAAGCAGCAGTAACAAATCTACAGTTATGTGGTAGCTGCAAAAAATCCACTGAGTTCTTGGAATTATCCCACAACAACTCCTTAGTTTTAGCAACTAATTTAGAATAAGAAGAGAGAGATGAAGATGGGGAGGAAGCTCTGCTGAAATGACAATAGAAGTAGCCATTGTTGAAGCTGGAGGAGCGAAAGTGTTCCTTGTGCGGGAGAGAAAGTGCTGAGTAAATGCAGTGATGTCCCAGAGCCAAGAAGGCTTACACACATCCTGACAGAGTCACAACTCAATAATGACAGCTCAAAATCAAGAGATAAGGTTTAAAATTAGCTAATGCAAGAGATATAGATAAGCAGGACATTTCCTCCACATTAATTATGGTAAAATTTTCTTTTGAGAAGAGAGGCCTGCATCATTGGGTTTTTTTTTTTTTTTTTTTTTCTTTTGCTGACGGGAAACTCTACCAGGTATTAGATCTTAGCCAAGAAATTTCACCTGTTGAGGATCATCTGCACCATTTCTTCCCAGACAGTCAGGCTCTGCCATTGCACTCCTTTTTTTCTGCTTGCATGCCCTCCTCCAGTCCTCTCTGCTCTCTCATTTCTCCTTGTGGTGTTTCACCAACCTTTGTGCACAATGGGGCTGTGCCCTAGTCCATAACTGGGACTTTTGGAGTCAAAGTAGCTCAAGCAGAAAAAAAATCAGACTAGAATAATTGTTTCAATAACCATAGTGAGCTGCAATGATGAACACATCCAGATTGTGCTTCCCTCTCCAAAGTGATGTAGCTCCAGTAAAGCCAATTCGATTATTTTAGGATTAACATGACATAGCTGGATAGAGAACCTCTTTCAAACCTGTAGTTACAGTCCATTTTGTATTGAAGTGAGGTGAGAATCAGAAGGGATTCTGTACTTGCAAAACTACTGCTTCTTACTTAAATATGATCCATTGTTTATCCTTACTGCATTTCTAATAGTCAAAAATATTATGAGCGCTTGGGTTTGGGCTGTATATTGAAAAGCATATTTCCATAAAATAGCGAGCAGAGTTGCAGCCCCAGGGGTCACCAGGGATTTCACTTTGGGTTCTGGGGGGCTACCCTCTCACCCAGGGTGTCTAGGGAGAACTGCTAGAAAAAAAATCATTGGAGAGCTGGCTGTGAAGCACAGAAGAAAAGAGAACTGAATATTGAGATCAAATGAATTTGAGTCAACATTGTAAATGGTCAGGAAAGAAAGCAACAGAATACAACATTATATTTAACAAGTGGATTATGTGCTTCTTTGGTAGTGCCTTCAGGTCAGCTGGTGTGTGAACTTTTGTTTTGAGTATCTTTCTTTTAAAGACAACAGCAAACTGGAGATGTTTTATACAGCAGCAAACAGGACAAAGGCTTTGAAAAATTATAAAGAGAAGTTATTCTAGAGAGAACCCAATACAATCCAAGACCAAGAAGATGGAGTGGAAATACATTAATTGCCTCCACAGTCCAGTAAGGATGCTAGCAAGGAAATTGGAACTGGAACACCATCTATCAGTAAGAGAAGTAATGGGATTTAGGTTAGATATGGAGAAAATTATGAAAATAAGAGTTCTGCAATAGAGTAAGCTACCAAGGGAGGCTGCAAAATTGCTTTCAGTGCATATATTCAAGGTTATATGTGACACCCATCAATTAAGACTGGTTTACAAACAACTAAACTGATCCTTCTATAGAGGGGAGGACTGAGTAAGCCACTTCAGGTATGCTCCCTACAAAAAAGATCCTATATGCTATTTTAACAGAAGTAATGACCTGCTTGCTTTGTTGCATAGAAAATATTAATATTCATTGTTTATGTGATATTTGCAAACTAGAGAGAAAGACTGTTTTCTCAAGTATACTATCAATCTGCCCAGGTGTCTGGAGTAGAAAACATGGCCGCGATATAACTTGGAGAAGAGAGTAAGTAAACATAGAAAATACTAAAAGGGGGGGGGAGGTTGCACGATATGTCATTCATCTTGAGAGGTCATCTGTCATCATGTAGCTTGCAGCGCAAGACTGATCTTGTCACCTACAGCGGAAAATTATTTCCATCTTTATTGAAAATACCTCATTTGGCCAAACAAGGGCAAAAAACCAAGCAGCAACAGCAGCAGGAGCAGCAGCATGCAGAACTGTTTTATATGAAGCTATGCAATTTCTGGCCCCTTCTGGCCCACTTTAGACTTTTCTGCCCCTGAGGCAATGCTCCAAAATGTTATCACTCATTTTTGCCTGAAAGGTTAGCCAATATCTGGGGCCTCACAGGTTGTTTCTCTTAAGAGGAGATGGGGGTCAGTTCCTTCTTTGACACAGTCTTGTTTATTTACAAGGAAAGTAGCAATGCCTGGTTTCCTGACCATGGGAGGCTCCAACAAGGGGAGGCGTTTTCCTCCTCAAAATCCCAAGGCCCTCCTTCCAGTCCAGCTTGCAGCCTGCCTTGGGCAGCAGTTTCCACCTATTCAGTTATTGCAAAAAGAAGGGGTTATTCCCTTGTTCTCTTGGTTAATCTCAGGGTCATTCAACTCATCCTGCTGTTTAATCCCAGTGGCATCCTATCAGGCCCAGCGGTCACACAAGGATCAAGTGTTTGCTTCCCAGCAAGTTGCAAGTATAAAATCTGGGGAAGTAGAAACCCTTCAGGTACCTTCTTGCTTTTTCAACATTGCATGAAAAGCAAAGTATCCTCAGGAAAATTAGAATGAATCAGCATCAGGCAATAAAAGCATGGTTTAAAGCATGGCCTCTACCAAATCTTGAAATGTAACTCCCGGGGGCACAGCAGTGTTTTCACCTACGTATGGTAAGGTGCAGAAATAGCCTGCTAGCATGATCTCTGGTTCCTATCTCAGGTCAACAGGCTTCCCCTTGGTATTCAGTTTAAAAGATTGTGTGTCCTTCTACTTCAGCCTCAGGACAGGAGGTTCCATGATGCAATTGCTGAAGAGGAGCATATGCTCTTGGTGGTTACCTACCTTAATAGCAAGTTGTTTGCTTTACCCCATAGCACCTTCTTAGAAATATTTTCAACAAATAAAGAGACTGAAGATCTTGCATCCTGCTGTCATGATTCAAAGCACATTATCATAGCTCACTTTTGCTGGCAGTTCTTTGAAAAACATGGACTCCAAAAGTGCATGACGATGTATATACATGCCAAAATGCATGTCTATACATGCATGCTCTAGTAACAATGCAATGCATACACAAATTACAATAAAAATGCATGCTCAGTTGAAAGCACTGAAAATTGCTATACCACATTTTTGCTAAAAACAAAGACTATATCTTCACCATCATCTCATCACACGTCTCCTATTTTTAGTCATATTTTCATCAAAAGAATTCCTTAATGTAGCCTTGGCCCCTTTTATTAGCCTGACAGTGTTTATATACCTATAATGCTTATATAGCAAGAATTAACAAAACTGGAAAGTGTGAAATTTTACAGATTAGGCTTTGCTCAGATAGATCTATGTGCCTTGTGTTGCTACAGGACAGGCTCAAAATCGTGTCCAGCCTCATCACTCTACTTCAAACATACATTGTTTGAATGCTGCAAACATGTACTATAGGATTTGTTTAAGTATACTCAGACATATGGCCTCCGGCACTTCCATCACACAAATATCACACGCTCGACTGCATTTACACTGCATGCAGGACTGGCTAAAATGAATGTGCAAAGCAGACACAGAGCAGACATGCCTCTGCGGACTCCCCAGGATGTTCATTCATTGCTAACCTGGTGGAAAGATGTTAGTCAACTGTGCAAAACAGCACCTTTCCTTCTAGCCTTCCCAAGCGAAGCCTGCGTGCCTAGGACAAGTGGCCTGCTATCAGGCACCCGGACTGCAGAGTGGCAGGAAGACTTACCCACTGGAGCCCTACGTTGGTTGGAAAGCCCCCATTGCACTCCCACCACCGACCCAAGGACTGGCTCTTCGTATTATGAAAGCAATTTGATTATACTGAATACCAGAATGTATTCAGCACATTCAGTACAACCCTATGCCAGAGGGCTTTTGGCCACAGAATTGAGGCTTTTGGTATATCTCTTACAATAATTCAGCTTCAAGCTCTAAGACCGCATCTGTCTCGTGCAGGGACTCTGAGAGTTGGTGGTACTGATACTGGAGATGATGCTCTCAGACATTCATATTCCAGGATCTGCTACGCTAATGCCAGACTCAGTTTCCCAAGAAGGATTATCCAAGAGATTGTCTTATAATATTAACCCATTTTCCTTCATACTCATTATGCCAATCATAGAGAAATCATATTTATCTGTGACTTAGATCATTTTATTCTACTTTCGGAGTGTATAAATTAATCTATCAGATTAACTTATAGTATTAACATACTATACTATGGGAGAGAAAACTTTTTAAAAGTCAGAGTAAATAACATTATTTCTATCTTGATGTCTCCGAGATAGCTATTATCTTGGCCTTCTGGCTTTCTTTAAAAAAACTCTTGGCTTTGGATTTTTTTCTGCCAATGTCCATCTGGTATCCTTCTCTACATCTAATCCTCCTACCAAAAGTCACGCTGTCTTTTCCCATCTACTGACACCTAATTCCAAAAACCTTTCCTCAGTTTCTTCACTCAGCATGAAAGAATCACCATATAGTTCAAGACCTAAATATGACAGGGTATGCTGCCAGGTCCCCATTCAAACCCCGTGCAACCAGCAATTTTTTTTTCTGCTTTCATAAAAAACTGCAGCCACTAGGAGAAGTGGGCAGATACAAATTCCAGTGGCAGCAGCTTTACAGGCCACAACTCCCGACAGCTAAAATAGCTCTCGGGACACACCCCACGTTCCTATCTAAGGTAGCCCCAAGCCTGTATCTAAATTAAAACACCTGTCAAATGTCTTTATCATGCCTAAATTCTTACTGAAGAACATTGCACACCTTGGATGGTGCAGGACCCCAGCACTGATGGCAAGATACTAAAACCCTTCTCAAGAGCATCTCCCAAGAGAGCAAAGAATAACCCTGTTTCTCTTCAAATGAGGGTTTGAACAGAGCTGAGTGCTGTGGAACACAGAAATATAGAAGCAGACGCACTTGAAGAAGTAGATTTTTCTTACCCGACAGTAGCTGATGTCCAGACAAGCCTTGTCTGTCTCTGTCTTATAACCTGGACTGAAGCATCCGTGTTAGGTCTGTGGTGGCACCTGGACCTGAGCACAGTTGCTTGCCTGGAGTCCAGCAGCAGCAGGACACTCATGCCAGCTCTGGTTCATGCTATCACATTAGTGACAATAATTAACAGTCCTCAGCAGGACCAGCTACCTGGGGTGCACCTCTACAGCCGTGGCTACGCTGCTGCTACCTGGATATCTGGTTCAGTCGCCCCTGGCTCATGCCCTCAGGGTTTGTGCCTGGCCTCAGAAGACACCGACAGCCAAAGTGCTCAGCTTCGCTCACAGCTGCCAGACCTATAGCTGGATAAAGTATTTCAGAGAGCTCCAACTAATGTAAAATAACTCTTTAGTTTTAAGCCCTCATTCTCCTTCTATTTTTTACCTGAGCATATTGGGAGTAACTCTAATGCAAGTAAATGTGTAACTGTTAGATAACATCTGTGTGCTGCCCAGGTCCATGTGTAAAAATAACGTCCTGAATTTTAAAACCACTGAACCCTTAGCAGCTGCCACTGTAATCACTGAACACTGGGATTTCTGTAAGGAACAGTGGGGGGTGAAACACCAACAACACCTAGGACAGGAGCTGTGCCAGTAGCATCGGGATGAAGGATGCTCGCCTCCTGTCTCTGGCTAGGAGAATGTCACCCTTTATTTTGCAGTTTCTATCATTTCTTCCTTCCTTTTGTTCTTTCTACAAATCCTAATTTCTGGGAGTGTGCTGCGTCAGAGCATGCATGTCACAGGATGCCACAGCTGCAGCCCTGCTTTCCTCGTGACGGATGCTAAGAGTAATGGTGAAATGGGCAGCATGGATGTTTCTGGCAAAGACCCTTCTTCTCAGACCTTCCTCTGCATATCAAAAAGGAGCTTAATGGATTACAATAAGGACTTTTCTAAGTGTCAGAAAAAGAGAAAGAAGCCATTAAGTGTTGTTGGTGGAGGTTTTTCTTTTTTTATTTTTTTCCCCCTGTGTAGAATCTTTAGAAATATGCTTTAAAAATGATGTTGAAACATTTTAGGGAAAAAAAAAACAAAAAAACCCAACAAACTATCCTTCTTGGAATATTAAACCTCTAGTGGTTTAAAGGAGACAAAGAGCCAAAATTGTATTTCAGTGCCTTTACTCCTGTAATGCAATAATCATGCAGCTAAGCTTCCATGTTAGCTATTTCTCAACATACTTTTCCATGCGGAATTTGAGGGCCTCCTTCCAGTAGGAAATGGTGTCATTATGCTAATACAGTTTCACCATCACAAGCCTCTAAAGGAGATACAAGGTGCTGAGCAAATTGGTATATTTGGTTCTGATGCTGTCCCAAGAGCACTGCCCTGATGAAAGCTGCATTTTGTACCAGGAGTTCCACTACCAATAGGAAATTTGGGCAAATTTCTAACTGTTTGCTTAGGATTCCTCCAAAAACATTTTCATGATGTCTTGTGAACCAGGATGAGACTTAGCTATTAGTTAACTAGCGATTCATGAATGTTACTGCCTATTACGTTTCTGTATGATACGTAAGTCACTTATAATTTCACTGAGCATACAGAATGGTCTTCTCCTGTCTGTAGTATTTCTGTCAGAGTAAAGTAGTTAAGAGTCAGAGCAGGAGCTAGTTGGGATATTTCATTTCATCTTTTTTAAGGTGGCAAAAGGCCTTTTTACATTAAAATACAAAATTTTATCAAAACGTCAAACTTGCTGACAGACTCCATGGAAACTTAAGCAGCTCATTTGTTCTGTCTCCAGTATTTGGCTTCTCTGTTTCTTCTGCCCTCCCCCTCCATTTTTGCCTTTTGAAAAAGAGGGGAACTGTCCCTTTCTGCGTGCTGGGACAGTGTTGACATGGCAGTGCTACCGTACAGATAAAATGTGTAGGGGACATGTCTCAAAGGGATATTCCAAATTTCAGTTCTTCCTTGGAAAGCACGTTAGCCCCCTGTGATATAGAGGTGAAACACCATTTTTGCTAATGCCCGTGGTGATCAGCATCAATGCAAAAGTACGCAGATGCCGGATTGCTAGCTGAGTAAATGATGCAATACAATCGTCTCTGAAAGGTGATGAAAGGGAAGAGCAGTCTACTCCTTGCATTTTTTTCCCCTAGTTCTCCAGCACTTGAAAAAAAATGCCCTGGAAATACTACTACTTCTGGTGTCAGACATCTTGGGAATCTGACAAAAGTCAGAGGCAAGGAGATGTCTTACCCATACCAGGCCCCTTGTCTTGATAACAGCGGAAAGGTCTGTTCCAGACCCAATTCAAAGTATTAATTTAATTACTGTATTTCTTTTAGATCGGACAAGCTGACTTCTAAGACATACTGATTAATGTTTTCAGAAAGAAAAGAGCCTTGCCTTGCTAGAGTATGTCTGTTGTGTTGGCGCTCACTCAGCAAAGAAAAAGAATGGTAAAGGGCTGGAATTGCATTAGAAAACATCCTCTCTGGCCAGCTTTCTGGGATTGCTTTGAAGTCTCACTCATCATTATTTTATGCACCCAGTCGTCTTTGTGCTTTTTTTTTGGGGGGGGGGGGGGAAGCAGAACACACGAGACTTGTATTTAGGATTTTTAATCAAAGCTGCAACTCTCCTGATTGCGGCAATGGACTTCCAAGCTCCAAAGCAAGTGGGTAAATTTAACTCCCATGTTCCTGTGGGCGACGAGCAGAGCCGCTTGAAATGCTCTTTAACGAGCAGAGCCTGTTCCCGCTGTCAGAACGGGGAAGCTCAGCCCATGCCATGTGCAGGAACGGACAGGAGACCTCGGGCTGTAGGCCTCAAATGGACCGTGGTCTCCCTCCCGTGCAGGGCAGGACCTCATCCAAAGCACCTTGAAGTCCTTAGGAAGTTTCCAATGGGTTTTCATCAGATGCCCATACACAGGACTGAGTACCAGAGAAACCAGTAAGGCATGCAGCAGGGAGGCAAAGGGCCGCTTGCTTTGAGAGGCCCCATCCCAGCACACAGCGCAGCGCCCCGAATGCCGAATACCAGCACAGGTGCATCTGCTCTCCTGAAACACTGTGTACCAAATTCAGGGTGAAAATAGGATGGCCCGCAAAGAGACCTCCCAGTTGGGTTCATAAATTTTCTAACCCTCTCCTCCAACCCAAAATACTTCGCTGATCAAGGCCATGTTTGGAAGATTCCTCCCCTCCTCGCTCCCATTTCGGACGGACTATTGCACGCAATCGCCGCATTTGCGGGATCAGATTTCCAGCCACAAGCTGCGCATCGACGGATCCGTCGCTGCGACTGCCGCGGGGGCAGAGAGCCCCAGCTCCGGGCACCCCGTGCAAACGGGAGCTCGTCAGCAGGCCGGGCCTGGGTCCGGGTCCGGGTCCGGGTCCGGGTCAGCCCAGCGGCTGACAGGTTTTGGGCTGCAGGCGGGGCGGCGGCAGCCCCCGACGGGAGGGGAGAGGCGAGGGCACATCCCCGCACCCCCGGGAGGAGGCTGCCCGCGCTCCCCGCTCCCTCTGCCCCCTCCTCCCCATTTGTTTGCTATAGGTGGCGGAAAGATCACGCTGTCATTAAAAGCACATCCCCTCCCTCCGTGCCAGCGCCGGGAAGAGAGAGCGAGAGGGGGGAAGAGGCGCGCCGAGCCCGCAGCCCGCTGTCCGCGCTGCCGCTATGGGTGTCGCCGCGCCCGGCGCCCGCGGCTGCCCGCCCGCCCCGTCGGGGCCCGGCCGCTGAGCGCCCCCCGCCCCCCCGGGGCCGCGGAGCTGCCCGCCGCCCCGCCGCCCGCCCCGCCGGGGCCCGGCCGCCGCCCGCCCGCCGGCGATGGGGATGCTCGCGGTGAGTCGCTCGCTGCGCCTCCGCGCTGGGGTGCTGCGCAGGGGCGGCGGGGGAGGGGGCGAGCCGCACGCCGCGGCGCGGAGCCACCAAGTGCTGGGGGGCACCGCGGGGCTCCCCCCTGCGCGCCGCGATCGCTGTCACCGCCCGCAGCCGGCGGGGAGACCCGCGGGCGGCCGCGCTGCCGGCGCCGCGGAGGCAGCGGCGGGCGCCCGCGCGGAGCGGAGTCGCCTCCCGAGAGCCCCGCGCGGGAGCGGCGCCCGCGCGGGAGCGGCGCCCGCGGGACCGGCCGCTCCCCGGCGCCGCGGCACCTGCCGCAGCCGCCCGCGCCGGCGGAGCCCCGCGCAGGGGCCGCTCACCGTGTCCGCGCTGTCGCCCCCCCCGCCCAGGTGCCCGCCCGCCCGTGTCCCGGCCCCCGCGGGAGCGCGGCGCAGCTCCCGCCGCCCTGAGCCGCGGCGCCGCCGAGCCGGACATGCCGTGAGTAGCGCGCACCGCGGGCGCGGGCGTCGAGCGCACGGTGCCGGGGATCCCCGCGCCCCGCTCCCGCCGCGGGGGCGCCGGGGAAGAGGCAGCAGCGGCCCGCGCGGCGCTTTGCACGGCGGCTCCCGCCGCGCTCCGGGGCGCGCAGGTTGCACCGGCAGCAGAGCAGCGAGGGCACCGCACGCACCTCCCGCAGAATAGACCGCGGCGTGGCCCGGCCCCTCTAATACTTCTTGCATGTGTTTGGCTTTTACCCACTTACACGATCATTTAATTTCCCCTTTTTTTCTTTTTTTTTGGGCCTGCTCCCGCTGTGCCTCCGCCCGTAACGGGCCCGGGGGGGCGGCAGAGGCGCGCTGCGGCCTTGGATCGCGGCGCCTCCCCCCGCACACCCCGCGCTGGACGAGGCTTCACCGCCGTCCCGCGGAGCGGCCGCTGCGCGGGCGCGGTGCTGCCGCGCGCCCCTGCCCGCGCAGGCGTCGCGCGCCCCCTGGCGGCGGCGCGGGGCGGGGCCTTCCCCCACCCGCCGCCCGCCCCGGCGGGGCCCCGCGCAGCCAATCGCGGCCGCAGGCCCGGCGCCAAGGCGCCGCGGGGGGACGCGGGCGCCGCTCTGATTGGCCGCGCCGCCGCTCACGGGCGGGTCACGTGGCCTGGCGGGGGGGAGGGGCGGGGCCGCAGAGCCGCTGCGCGCCGCGGCGGGGCGGGCGGGGCGAGGCGCGCGGGAGGGGGCGGGACCCGGGAGGGCCGCGCCTATGGGCGCGGCGCGGGGCCTTGCTGGACGTGGCGGCGGGCCAATGGGGCGGGGCCGGGCGCGGCGCGGCGGCGGCGCGGCGCGGCGCGGCGCAGTGCGCGGGGCGCAGCGGCGCGGGGCGCAGCGCAGCGGGGCCGCGGCCGCCGCCTCCGTCGCTGCGTGGGGCGGTCGCTCACCCGCGCCCTCCCTTTGTGCTTGTCTCTCCCTGCCGCCATGCCGCGCCGCGCCGCGCCCGCTCCGCTGTGGCCCGGCGGCCTCCGCCCGCGCCGCTGAAGCAGCAGCAGCAGCAGCAGCAGCAGGAGGAGGAGGAGGAGGAAGCAGCGAGGAGCCGGAGGGGGCGGCCCGCCCGCCGCCCCATGCCGCGGCCCCGTCCCGCCGCCCGCCCGCCGCCGCCCTGCATGGACGGGCATGGGGAGAGCAGCGCCGTCCCGCGCCGCCGGGGCTGAGCCGCCGCCGCGCCGCCGCCCGCCCGCCGCCCTCGGCCTGCTCGCCGCCCTGGGGCTGCTGCTGCGCGCAGGTACGCGCGGCGCCGCGGGAAGCGGCGCCTACCGCCGGTGGCCGCGGGCTGGGGCGTCTGCGCTCGGCGCGGTGCCTCCGCGCCCCCCCGCCAGGCCCGCTGCGAGCGGGGGAAGAGGTGTCGCCGAAGCTGCGAGGGAGGCGGAGCGGCGGGTTTGTCGCGCTGTTTGGTAGCTCGCCTTGCCCACCTAGCCTAATTTTCCTGCGATTAAAACGTTATTGCGAGTCATACCCTAAAGCGTAGTGAAAGTTTTTGCTGCTCTGAAAGTCAGACCCTGAACCGACTTGGCCTGTTTCTGTTTGCTTGCTATACTCTTTGGTTTGTGATCGTGTAAATGCAGGTTTTCATGCCTCTCTCTCCCCCCCCCTTCCCTTTTTTCTTTTTCCTTTTGCAAAGCTGCGTAACACTTGTGCAAAGATCAAGTGAGAAACTTACTGCTCAGTGAGATGCTTCATGGTTGCGCTTGGCCATGGATTAGAGGCTTTTTCCCTTCTGCCCTGTGTTGTGTTGGGACTTTTGACAGGAGATGCCACTATAAATTTGTGTATTGGATATTCTGGGTCTGTCATGCGAGTTGGTATACGGGCAGCTCAGCTAGGGGGTAAGCAAAGAAATTGCTAATATCGTCTCATCACTAGGTGAATTGCAGAAAACAGCTACATTGAAAAGTTAAAAGTTCTGCATTACTATTCAGGCCCTTTTCCCTCCCTGCATCTCTGAAGTTTAGGAATGTTGGAATTAGGCTGTGAAGACCAAACTGAGGCCAACGCTGTTTCGCTTTGAGGACAGGAAAGAAGTGAGAGACGGTGTAGAGGGAGACAACAGAATATCTGTAAAATGCATTGTGTTTTCCTTTTCTCTCTGTTCACACTTTCCTAAATATTCTTTTTTGTTCGTCTTTATTTTATGACCATTTGAAATCATAAATGAACGTATGCACAGCTGAATTTTACAGGTCATAAAAATAACAAATAAGCAGAGCATGTCTTCAGTGCATAGTTCTTGGTGCTGGACAAGTATTGCATGAAGTCTTGCACGCAGTCTGTGCAGTTCCTTGTGCTGTAATGGCCGTGTTTGGCTGGGAGGAAACCTGATTTATCGTTTGACTGATGTCCTCCTCATTTTAACCCCTGTGCAGTATGTGCATCTGCATTTCCGTTAGTGCAGTGTTCAGCCCTGTTTGTTTTCTTTCTGCCCCGGTGTGTTGCTCTGTGTAAAAGCTGCCCTTAGGAGCCTGGCGTGAGCTGCTGCAAGAAGCTGGAAGGATTTCAGGTCGTGACAGTGAAGGCTGTGAAAGGAAGGGCTGTAAAAATGCCAGTTTCCTTCCTGGGATGGTAGTAGGTTTTCTTTGCGGAAATCAGGTGACCAGATAAGGTGCAACTGGCTTGTTCGTGTAAACTGAACTGTGTACCTGTTAGTTGAGTCTCATGAGTACTTCAGGTTTGAGTTGCGAGAAGTGCTTTTCACCCCTTGTCTCGTTATTTTCTGTAGGCTGTAAGAGGTGCTATTGCAGTGTTCGGATTCCCTAGCTGGCAACCTGAGCTTCAAGCAGCTGTGGGTTTTCTTGCTTTGTAATCACAGAAAGCAAGCAGTGAAGCTTAACCTATAGCAGTGCCGTGGAAGCAAAGCAACTGGGTTTATGGCCTGCTTCCCTCTCCCCCCCTCCCTTTTTTTCCTGCTTTCTTGAAGAAGAGCTTTGATCCTTACTATATTCTGTTTCTTTCTGTCTAAACCTGTATCACTCGCCTTCTTTTTCACATCCTTCTCAGGAACAGGATTCTGTTTAAAAGTTCAGTAACTTGTCATGTAAAGCCCTGAAAGACTAAATAGAGACTTGCTTCCTAAGTGATTAACTTCAGCATAGAATTGCATCATCATCTTGATATCATCTGGAAGAGAAATACTGGGCTCATACTTGGCAGGAGTTAATGCTCTTAATCCATTACTTGCTATTGTCTAGATGGAAGTTAAGTCATGCTTGGGTCATCTCAGCCTTTTAGAGAGACAGTCTGTATTGCTATCTTCCACCTTCCCCTGCCAAATGCCACTCTCTCAGCCCCATTTTCTCCACTATAGAGCGTTTCCCCAACAGGTAAGCCCTCTAAGTTGTCCTTAAGTTGTTTCTTGTAGTACTTGTGGGCAAGGGGGGGGGTATTTGGATTGCAGTCCAAGAGGTTTGCTTGATTTCTTTCTGTCTTCTGTTTTGTACGTAGGTGACTGCCAGCTGCAAACACATTGTCGAATCCAGAAGTGCACCACAGACTTTGTGTCCTTAACTTCACATCTAAACCCTGCTCTTGATGGCTTTGATTTGGAGTTCTGCAAGGCCCTGCGGGCGTACTCTGCCTGCACCTACCGCAACTCCAAAGTATGCCGGGGAAACCTCGTCTACCATTCTGCGGTGCTCGGGATCAGCGACCTCATGAGCCAGAGAAACTGCTCCAAGGATGGACCCACATCCTCCACCAACCCCGAGGTGACCCACGATCCCTGCCACTACAGTGGGCATGCAGGAACCAGAGACCACCAGGGAGGAGAGCAGACTTCTCCTCCTACTTACCTATTTTGTGGCTTGTTTGGTGATCCTCATCTGAGAACTTTTAAGGATCACTTCCAGACATGCAAAGTGGAAGGGGCCTGGCCTCTCATAGACAATAACTACTTATCAGTGCAAGTGACAAATGTGCCTGTGGTCCCAGGATCCAGTGCTACTGCTACAAATAAGGTATGGATTGCTCTTAAACACTGTGTGTGTGTACAGAGGTGGAAGGCCAAGACAGTAGAGTAAGCCACTTAACCCTTACGAGTTAAGGGGTGAATGTTTTAGGCAGTAGTTTGAGAAAGTAAAATTGCTGGGCTTCTGTTTTGTGTAATTGCTTCTTTGCTGATTTCCTTAGAAACAAAACCCATCAAAACAGCTCTTCCTTCTGTCCCTAACCCATCCTGAAATATTGCTACAAAACACTTAAGGAAACTAAACTGATGCCTTAAAGCAAGCATCAGCTTGCAGCATCTCTGACTGCCCCTGCACTAAGCGGAAATCCCAGGGTAGGAACAAGGAAAGAGAGGATCCTTGCTTTCCATTAATTCTCTAAATTGTACAGCCATAACAGTAGAAAGCAAAAAAAAACACGGACAGAGTGGCCCGACAGATTAGCTAGGCATTGAGGGTTCAGCACAGAGACAAAAAGGAGAATTGCAAAAAATTGAGAGGAGATAGCCCCCCAAAAAGAGAGGAGGAGGAAGACAGTGATGCTACATGGCTGTTGGAGGGTCATAGTGCCCTGGCTCTACAACGGAAGCAGCCTGAAGATCCTGCTGACAGTATATGTCCCTCTACAGACAGGCAAGACTTGAGATTGCTCTATTCCCAACCACTTCAAGTGGCTACAGAAGAAATATGTGCTCTAGTATTAATAGCATATGCCCTTTCTTTAAGAAAAGTACTTAGCTCTTTATGCCAAAGGCAGATAGCAGGCCTCCTCATAGGAAGAAAATGAGGAGGTAGGGCTGGGCCTGGCTGAAATGCCCTTATGTTTACACCAGAAGCCAGGGGAGAAAAATACTTCTAACGTTTTCACGCACCTTTTTATCATAAAATGAAGTAACTCGAACATATGTGTGAATCTGTTGCTGTCCCTCTTCCATGTTTTTTTACATGAAGTGGCCAGTTATAGCAGTGTACATAACTGTTGTAGGATCAACCTGTGTTGGGGTGTGCTGCAGTGTCCCCAGACCATCAGCACTGGAAACTTCTCTCTTGCTATACGTGAGAACAGGCTTGAGCCTACACATCTGCCATGGAGATAACTGTGCTACTGCATGTACTAGTAATGAGAATCAGCCTTGCTATTTGTTATGTGTATTCTTGCTGAATACTGAGATGTTGTCTAAGGTTGATGCTTGTATGCGTGAGAGAACACTTTTTGCTTGGGTAATAAATCAAGATATTTCGATTTACAGGAGGCCGAATGTTGGGTTGATATATCAGTGAAACCCAAAATCTCCTTGTGTTACTTGTGCTTGTGCCAAACACAGTGCCCAAATGAGCTTGGAGGGAGTATGAAATGAGGGAATGAGGCTATCCTAAATAAGCTTTGCAAAAGAGATTTGAGTCTCTTGAGAAATCTGTTCCAGTGACTTTTCTTTTTTTTTTTTTTTTTTCTCTCAAGGCTCTAAAATAAGGAATACAAGAGAAAGTTAAGTTGCATAATCTCAAAAAGTTGTTATCCTCGGTTTTGCTGAAGTCTTACGGAGTAGTCTTTGTTTCCTTGTTTCTGGTGGTACTGGAGAAAAAAGTGTGGAGAGTCATCTTGTGCACAAATTGCATGGGTGGCAAGGGTGTGATGGTAGTAGTAAATAGGTGCTTATCTTTTAACTGGCCATATTCTAAAAATGATTGACTACAGTTGCATGTTATGCAGGAGCAGGTATTTTCAAACAGATAACCAAGAGGATTTGAGGAGGTAAATGTCTGTGCGTAGTGGAGGGAAAAAATATGTTTTTAAGGGAGTACCTTTTGCCTTTATTTCTAACTCTGTTTCTAATCCCCGTGCATCTGAGGGTTTTTTGTTTGTTTTCTCTCTTCTCTTGATTGGCATTCTGGAAAAAGCAGCAATACATTTTTCACTTTTGCAATGCTGGTATTGGATTTTACGTCCCTGCAGTTGCACAAGTATAGTTAAGGGTGCAAAAGCAATTAAATGAAATAACACATAAGCTTTAAGATACTAGAAATCTCTAGCACCAGTATCTGTTAAATGCGTACAGTGCTTGTTTTCTTTCTTGGCAGGTAATCAAACTTTTGTTGTACACCTTTTTGTGGGAAAATGAAGGTTGTGTTTTGCATGCATAAGTAACTTTTCAAGATAAGTTTTAATATCTCTAATGCATCCTTTTGATTTCTTTATGGAGCAGGCTGCTATAAAAGATACGGAAAAAGCCTATTAAACTACACTGCTACTGCTGGATTGATTCATGTATTTTTTTATTTATTTTTTTTCCAAACAAGTGTTTCATCTTGGTTGTGATGTGCTGCTGGATTTGCTTATATTATTTTGGGCATAGGGTAGCTTAAGATACAGCTTAAAGAGACAACAAAAAAATAGTTACTGATTCTATCATTCTGTGATTCTATGAATTTTGGTGGTTCAGTGGTTTTCTTTATCTAGGCAGTATTTTTTCCTAACTTCTGCAAGTAAGCTATTTACCTTCTCAGTAAGAAAACTTTTCAGAACCTTATGCATCATCAGTCTTGCTGTTTTTTTATTGCAAATGTTTGAGATAGATGTTTAATTTTAACAGGAAATAATAACAAAGGTTTATGTTGAATGTGAGTTGGGGAGAAGCCAAAGCAGTATCAGATTGCTAACTATCCTGCTTAGTCCTCTCTAAAGTGGACCTAATAAAAGCAATGACCAAAATTGTGGAAGCTTTCATTTATTTTGAATGCCATTTTTTTTTAGAGGAAGTGATTTAAGGAGTTGTAGGAACAGAATATTGAATCTATATCCCACATGCAGTGATCCAACTTCTTCTGACTTCTGAAATAGCTGTTTCAAGAGGCGTATCATCACTTAGCCTTGTAGGTGGTTATTAGCTTCAAATTTATCATACCTTATGGTGTTCAGAGTGGCTTTTAAGGGAATCAGCAATGAAGGGAGCGTTCTGTGTAAAATAGAATTGTTTTCTCACTCCAAAACCCATGTGACTTGAATAATCCCAGCAGTGTGAGGGCTATCCAGCAAGTTTGTAAAGAACAAGAGAATGCCAGGAGGAGGTTTTTAACAAGAATATGAAGAATAAAGATGTAGTTTTCTGCCTTCATTACGCGTCTGGCAGGAAAGAACAGAAAGCAGGAAAACTCTTCCTTTAATTCCTTAATTGGAAAGGTATGTCCTCCTGTGGGAGATGTGTATTCATTCACAAAATGCTCTTGGCAATTTGTTTATAGGTGTTTTGCATATTTGTGATGCCGATAGTAAGGACATCTGTTTCTGCAGAGTGAACAAAGCTATTGTATATTCTGTGGTCTAGTTGAAACTTGCAACTCCACTTTCTTCTGAGCTTGTTTGATCTGTTTATGCCCCTTAGCATAGGATCCCAGGGCCTTTCAGATGGAAAATGAAGGATCACCAAGTAGCTGGGAAGCAGATTTTCAATATAAGCTTTGTGCAGGTCACTGACTTTTTTTTTTTTAATCTGATTTCTGCAACTATGGAAGTAGAGTTTCCCAATCTTTTGGGGAGCTCCTGAGGATAAATAGCTATTTCAGTGGGCTGTGGTGTGAGTAGCTAGGAAGGATATCATGTAATGCCTTAAATAAAACAGAAAAAAAAATCTTATCATGGGTTTTTATTTGGAGGGGAACAAAATCTTTGTTGTCTTCGACCAGTGTGACAGATGTTCTGGATATCTCTAGCAGAGTTAGCTGTGAGTAGCAAGTGAGACAGAGGTGCCTGCACTTCCCTATGGAGATTTGGCCTTCTTGTTTGCAGTGATCGGAAATGGACAAGGAGCTTTTCCTTTCCAGATGTTTTGTAGCAGATAGCTTGAGGGTGAGACAAGGAGAACAGATGTAGGGAGGGCGGAGGGAAAAACAAACAGGCAGTGGAAAATCCAGAGCTTTTAGTGTAGCAGGTTTACTGGGCATAAAGCTTTGAATCTGGGAATAGACTGCATTAGCAGTGTAATGAAACATTGGGTAAGTGTTCTTTTTCCCAGAGTCAAAACACTTAGGTATCTCTCTTGCAGTCTGGTTTCTATTTTTGCAAGAGGAAATCATTGGACTGAACACCCTGTACTTATTCTCCTTTAAATAATTAATATTAAAACAGTTGTCTTCCAGTTCAGTTGTGCTTCTGAGTGGGAGCAGCAGATCACTGACCACGTGTGATTAATTTTCTCATCCTTAGAGGCTTCCTGCCCGAGATAAAGATGATCTTTAGCTTATTTCTCAGAGGAGGGGCATACTACCTTTTTGCTGAAGGACTTCAGTCAAAAGCTGCATTGTTCATGAGGTGGAGTGGATAACACATCTCATTAACTTACAAAGCAATGTTTTATTTTTCTTACTGAAGAACAAGGAAGATTGCAAGCAGAAGGAGAGAATGAAGGACCTGGGGTCCTTCAGCCTGTGTAAGGTAGTGCTGTGTTTGGGCATACAGCTGGGCACAAAGTGGTTCAGCAGGTAGCTGTGAACAGTGTGAGAACATAGGTGCCAGAGCACTTTCTGTGGATCTGGGATGTTTCTAAAAGGCTCAGGCTTTCTCGTGCCTTCAAGACAGGCTATCAAAAGCTACCCAGCTGAGCCTAAACAAGATGACCTGTGGGTGACTCTGCAAACAGCTGGTTGCTGAATCTCCCTTGTGAGCAGCATTAGTGACTCCGTGTTAGAGGAGACTCAAAACTCTTCTCATGGTTAAACATGAAAGGTTTTGTCTTAGGATCTCTTCAGTATATTTCAACTTTAAAATCTACCTCTGTTGATGTATTTTATCTATTATATGTTTGGGTTTTTTTTCCCCTCATCATTTGTCATCTTGAAAAGATGAGGGTGGGAGAAATAATATGCTTTTTAAAGAACCCAGAGTGGTCAGGGACCAACTGGTACCTAAAACTTAATTGAAAGTTGTTAATTGTCTTTTGGTCATGGCCAACTGATGGCTAGTTCATAGCATGCTGAAAACAAGTAGGCTTTCTATTAGGAGTGAAACCAGGTGATACAGAAGCTCTGGAGAAGCTCTGGTTGGAAGATAGGAGGTAATGTAGTCTTGAGGCCAGCTTCTTGGGCAGAGGCTGAAGCAGAAGAAACTGTCTACCAGAAGCTCTGTTTTCTCTGCTAGTGGGGTTTCTGTGTATTGGGCAGAAAATGCAAATAAGTTCTCTTTTGGTTTTTGTGTTTGTTCTTGGAACTCAGAGTTACCTAAAATTAAGGTCTGCATTTCTCCCAGATGTGACCTCTCAGGTCTTTGGCCTCCACTATGTGTTTTTTGCTTTTAACACTTTCACAGTGATCTCCTCCTCCATAAAGAAAGCTCGTTTAATTCTGTTATAGGCAAGTTTAGAATGTGCAGAGCCGTCCTTGGTCACACCAGTGTGCTGCATTGGTTTGGTCGGACTCATAAGAACAGCAGGACACACAGCAAAAATACCACAGTTTTCCTGGGCACAGGCAATTTACTGACTTTGGTGATTTGCCAACTTCATCAATATAAAGATAAACAATCCTGTTTCCTGGTGTTCAGGACAGCGTGGCCTTGCCAGAGGTTGTTTTCTAGGACAAACTATAGCAGTTTGTCAGGTGCTGAACTGTTTTTCTTTCTCTGTTTCTGGGACTGCTGGAGAGCTGTTGCTGAAGTTTGATGTCTTGAACCCTTTGTTCAGGGAGCAGGAGAGGAGGAGAGATCATGCACACATATATCTCAGCAGTATCTGTCTTCATAGCTCTGGGGTTTCTTAGAGGCAGAAGGAAGGCGAATAAAGTGGTGGATAGAGATGGCAGGTTTTTCTTGGACGTGGAGATACGAGGTAAATGTTAATGCTGTGCACTTAAACAGGCTGTGTTTGCTTGTTACTATATATGCTTTACAAATTCACGGCAGAAGGGAAGAGCCCTTCTCCTTGAATCAGGAAAATAAAAGATGGAATATTTTAGCTACTCTTCTCATTGATTAAAGGACATTTAACTATGATCAAGTTCTGGGTAGTTTTGAAACTAATCAATAGCAAATGCTAGATGTTTCTAGAGTTATTTATAAACAATGACCTTTTTGTTCAATCACATCTGAGAAATCCTTTTCCTGAGTGATGTTGGGTTTCTTTTTGGAAGTCTTCTCATGCTGAACTCTCTCTCTCTCTTTTTTTTTTCTTTTTTTTTTTCCCCAGATTGACTTCCTTTTTACTTCTGTTCTGCATGGGATCCCCATGCCTTCCTTTCCCATTTTCTTCCTGACATAATATGGTATCATGTCAGGGTGAAAGGTGGGATGCTTCTGTAAGTGACCAGTGGGCAGAAGAGCGGTTGGTGTATTAACTTCTGTAATGCACCCAACAACTCTTTTCTGAGAACTTGGCCCCAGCAACATCACTGAGGCAGTCTCCTCTGAATTCTTTTTCCTCCAAACAGTTTTTTCCCTGCACCCCTTCCAGCATGCCTGAAAGGAGCAAAATGTCTTCCAGGCAAATGCCTCTAGTTTGCGTTCTTGAGCTGTATCTACTTTACCAAGTAGTGAGCCGCAAAAGAGTGGATGCGTGCAGTGAAACAGTTTGTGCTGAGAATTACGTATTTGCGTATAGGTATTTCAGGGGAAGAGGTCCTACTTTGGATGAGCTGTAGTGCTATCGGATGACTTGAGCGGTCATTAGCATTTGGAGCACATCTTTTGGTTTTGCTTCATACAAAAAGATTTGCTATGAGTATAAAAAGGAACTACTGTGTGTTCAGCCTTTAAGTGAGGCTGAATGAATCCACATTTTCAAACTAGTCCTTATGTTTTTCCTTTATTAAATCTCTAGTTCCACCCTTCAGCATTGCATTATTATTTAAGTGGTGTCCTCTGGATAGTACTTGTTTTTTAAGATAAACTTTTTACATGCTTTGCACCTGTTGCAGGTCTCTGGAAAGGGAAGGTATGAACATTTCAGTTAGAGATTGGGAGGTCATTTAATACCTTGTACTTTCAGCTTTCCTGTATGTATATATGAACTTAAAAGCTTTTTGATAGACTTTTAGAAATTCAGTACATGCTCTACAATTGTCTACCTATGGATGTTTTTAATAGCTGTTTCTCACAGATTACTGAAGTCATTCGCCTGGCCAGGCCCAGGCATCTTTGAAGACCAGTGGTCTAATATCATAGCTTTTTACTGCTTTTTCTTCAGTGCTTGATGAAATCGTTACTAATCCATTGGGAATATGTTTCTCTTCAAACACAATCCTTCCTCATCTTTTCCCATAGACTGAAATGACATGTAATGAAAGCATCTGAATGCTTTCTTCTGATGCCAGTATGGCATGTGCTTTAAACTGCAGACCTATACTGAAGGGAAAATATAAGCAGCAAAGCTTTTTTTCTGCTGCATCAGAGTGTCTTCTCGACAACCTGCGTGTCCCGCTGTACCTTGCTCAGATGTCTAAGGGTGTCACTAGATAGGTCCATGATGGGATCTCCTCTGTTTCCATGCTGCTCTGTCTGAGCCACAGAAATTCTCAGTGGCAAAATCTCATGCCTATAAGAAACATTGTAGGGGCTGTGTTTCGGTGTGCGTATCCACTTTCTGAGTATGTGGTTTACAGTTGTTAAATACTTGCATAAAGTTACGATCAGTGCTCCCTGCCTATCTAACTAGCTTCTCTTGTTATGTCCCTGCATGCTGACGGTAACCTCTCTGAGACAGTTGTGTGGTCTTATATGCTGAGAATAGTAATTGGGAAGGAGGGGGTGGTTCTGTGAGTTTCAGCAACGTCGTGAGTCTTCGGCGGTGTTGAGGTAGGCTCTGCATGAGCACATGGTGATGCAGGCCCCTGTCTGAAAGCACAGCCCAGTCAAAAGAAACGTAGGTGGGCCTGGGGACTATCCCGCAAAAATCAAGAGTGAAACTGGGCAAGATCAAAATCTTTCCAAATCTGATAGAAACTGTCTGTCCTTCTATGTTTTTAAAAAAATAAAAGTCAGGCTTTTCCAGCCTCGTTGCCTGTTCAGTAAGTAGTGCAGCCTTCTTGCGTGTGGTGCCGTCATGTCTCTGTTCTGACGCCTGGCCTGATTCTAGGCAGGCTTTGTCTGAACTCTCTCCTCAGGAATTGAAAATGTTTTGCATTGAAAAATGCACTCCTCGTGCTTAAGAACAGCATATTAAGTCTGTTGGGTCTTGTGGCACTTTTCAGCTATCAGTATTTGAGCATATATTTATACTGATAACAGGAATGTTAATGAAACTACTAAGAAATGTAGTTACCAATAATCTGATTAAAATTTTTGTTTTAAGAATACTATCCCACATGTACTGCAAATGTGGGAAATTCAAGGATACAAAGCTGTAAAATTAATAAGAAAATAGGAAGATAGGCACACCTACTAAATACAGCGTTGTAATTGCATTACAGCGCTCACGTAACGTAGTGTGAGGAGTCAACGTGTTGTGTTTGTTTAAGGCGTGCTAGCCAGGTGCCTTCCAGAGATGTTTGGAGGTCTTCTAGAAACATCGCTTGGGCAGCTCCAGAAGTTAGGCTTTCCATAACGCGGTCCTGGAAAGGCATTGTGCACGTGGTGGCCGTCACGCGGCCTTCATGTTCAGCACGCTCCGGGAGAATGATGTTACCAGCATCCTCCTCTCAGTAGGAATGAAAAAGTGTGGGCCAAAATTAAATATGTATATGCAGATTGAGGGGGGGAAAAAAGGTATCTTTTGGTTTTAGTAATCTTAATGTGATGGAGATTTGTATTACGTAGCCTCAATTCAGCCTTTGGAAAAGGCTTGCTTTGATCCTTCAGTCCTTTCGTCCTCATTGATGAGGCTCGATGGTGATAATTTCAAAAAAGCTCTTCCTTCCTCTGAAGGTTCAAACATTTGGATTTTTTTTCTAGGTGTAGAAAGGGTAACTGTAACTTCTAGTCTGTAAACAGTGACACATGAGCAGCTGTGTGGGGGCGTTTTTACAACCAGCCAGAGCATAGAAAGTGTTGTATGTGTGTGTACATGTATAGCACGTGGTCTTCTTGTTTGGAGTGGCATAAAGCGTTGGATAGTGAGAAAGGTTACCTTGAAAACCTTAAAAAGAGAAAGGTGGGCAGTGAAATCTGCTTTTGGGGGGCAGGTTTAGCTCAGTTGGTTAAAGCATGGTGCTGCTAATGCCAAGGTCATGGGTTCAATCCCCGTACGGGGCTATGCTGAGCGTTGGACTAGATGATCTCCAGAGGTCCCTTCCAACCTTACCATTCGATGAGTCCCTGCCTTTGTAACAAGCTCTTGTAGCAAGCCAGCAAGGGTGTTGGGCTGAGGCAGGAGCAGCCAATGAGAGGAGGACTTCACACATCTCTGGTTTTACTGGTCTGGCTTGTGGATTAGACAGGGGTGGCAGGAGAGAAAATGCAACATCCAAACTGAGTGCTTTGAGCCACAATGTTTAAATATGGGTCTGTGTCCTTAGCAAGCCTTAATGGTCTTTTTTGCTGAGTCTGTGTCGGGAGCATCCTTGCAGGAACATCCTTGCAGCCCTCGCTCCGCGTGCGGCGTTATCGCAAGCCTTGGCCAAGCGAAAGGCTCTGTCCTTCCTCGCTCTCCCTCGCGCTGCGTGCCTTCCCTCTTGCAGATGGAGGTGTGCTGGAGAGCGGCGTCTCGTGGCTGTTCTTATTGCTTCCTCTTAAATCTCGCCAGCTCCCTTGCTTAGCTGTTGCAGCAAGTGGCCGGTTCTGCGTCCCATTAAAACCACGTGTAGTGTTAACTCCGGGCTTGCTCGGGTGCTGAGCAGCCTGAGAGGGCTTCGCCTCCGCCGGCGGGTCGATGGCTGAGCCCTGGCGGAGCAGCACAAGCGTGCCGGGGGAGGCAGGAGCGCTTCGTTGCCCGAGCAGCCCGAGGCGGAGGTCCGTTTCGTCAAAACTGTGTTACGCGAAACGCAAGGCCTGGCTGGGGGAGCGAGGCCCTGGACGATACGCAGAGCGCGCGTCAGCCGAAGCTCGGGTCTGTCTCCTCTCTGGGTTGCTGGCGTTACTTTGCAAAACGTAATGATGTTAGGTGGTCTCTACAGCACGAAAGGCACTGACGTTTTGAGGAAAAATACTTGTACGCTATCTAGATTTTGGGCAAAGACCTTAAAGCTCAAGCTGTGGCCCACAGATATGAGTTTACCAGATTGCTTGACTACAGCTGGTCTCAAAGTAGCTATATAACTGATTAAAGCAAAGAAAAACCGTTGGAAAATTCCAGTCAGACAGCACCAGTGGGAACATACGGAATTAAAATAGCAAGTACTCTGTGTGCATGTGTGCACATGTAAGAGAGAGAGACTGACAGTGTGTCAACTAACCGGGACAAACCAAACATTAAAAACTAATGCAGTACTTCTTAGTGTGTGCCTGCATATTTGGAGGTGTTGTTGGGACAGGAGAAGGGAGGAAGACGTGCTAGAAGGGAAGACTCCTGTCTTTTACAGCTGGTATGGAGAGGTGAGGCTAAGGAGGGTAGAGGTTTTTTTTTTTTTGAATTGTCTGTAACCCAGCTGTTTGCTTAACCTCCAGCTCTTACTTCAAAGCGGAGGGACAAGAAACTGAAGCTGTTATGCAGAAGTGTGCTGGTTAACTGGAATTAAAACATGCGAGGTTGCCATAAATTTCAAGGAAAATGCTAATGTTAATTAAAAATGTTTTCTAACATGTTTTGGAGTACTCTGAATCTTATAGCAATGTGTTTAAATGATAGCCTGTAAATAGATTTGATGTAGTCAGTCAACGGCAAAAATAATGATTAAAATCACTATTTCTAGTGCCAAATATCCTTCAACCTTTTCAAGAATTTACTATTTCCTCCTCTCAGAGATGCTTCTTCCTTTACAGCTTCAATTTCTAATATTTATATTGTCCCTTCAATATACGTTTTATTTTTTCAGAAAGTCACTAGATACCTCAGTTTGCCAAATAGCGTAATTATCTCTTTCAAGTAAGACCAGAGGACCTACTGTTTCTATTGTGGTTTACTCAAGTAAGTGTTAAGCTTTAGAAAGCAAGTCATAATCTTAAAAGAACAGGTAATTGGTTTATGCTCCTGGTCTGTGTTGCAGGTCACTCTTCAAAGGCATGTCTTTGGGTATCTTTGTGTCGGGCTTTGTTTCTCCGTTGGCACGTTCTCTAGCAGCAGTGGACTGGAAGAGTCAAGTCTCCCAGTTCCTTGGACTAAGAGTGCCAAGAGCTGTAACCAGTTACCTGACTAGTTGTATTTCCTGGTGCTGCATCTCATCTTGCTGCCTGTTGTATTATAGCAGTGGATAGATCAGTGCTTTAACAGTACTCTAGTGCAGCTAATCTTGGCAAAATGTCTAAGAAGTGTGAAGCATTCTGACAAGGGTCAGTCATGCAGTCGCTGTCAGAGGCAAGAGGAGAATATTGGGAGTGAGGGAAACGAAATTCTGCAGTTCCTTTCTGTGCTTTCACACAGTCTCGTTCCACAGTTTTGCCGTAGCAGCCAGCTGTGTGGGAATTATTTGGCACATAAACGTCCCTGCGATTGCAGGATGCATTCCTAAGTGTTAAGAAACCATCAGACAGGAGGGAATTGTGATGCTTAATTAAATATACAGCCTTTTCCTTTCCTGACCCTGTTGCAGTTGCCACATGCTAATAGTCTTGCTTTCAGGCCAAGTTAAGAACAAATTTAATAATTGCCATCTGGTAAAATGTTGCTTTCTGAGCATGTTTGCAGACTGTTCTGTGCTTTAGGCATAAGTGGGGACAAGCATCAAGCTCTGCGCTTAGTGGGCAGTCCAGATGATCACAGCTGCAAAATGGAAAAGGGATTGAAATGCGTATTTTTTTTCTGTGCTCACTAACTACTTTTCTTTTTCCTCTCCTTCCAGATAACTATTATCTTTAAATCATACCAAGACTGTACAGATCAGAAAGTATATCAGGCAGTGACTGATGACCTACCTGCAGCCTTTGTGGATGGCACAACAAGCGGAGGTGATGGGAACACCAAGAGCCTGCGAATTGTGGAGAAAATCAGCGGCAAATACGTCGAAATGCATGCCAGGTACATGGGGACTACAGTGTATATACGCCAGCTTGGGCGTTACTTAACACTGGCCATCCGCATGCCTCAAGAGTTAGCTATGGCCTATGAGGAGAGTCAGGACCTGCAGCTGTGTGTGAATGGTTGCCCATCAAGCGAGCGTATTGATGACAGCGGCCACTTGCCACTGCCTGTGATGGGGCAATCGCTCCCCCAGGCCGGCACTGCTCATCCCCGCTCAGTGTACACACTGGAAACTGCCACCACAAAATGCCATGAGAAGATGCTGGTGAAGGACATCTATTTTTACTCATGCGTGTTTGACCTACTCACCACTGGTGATGCTAACTTCACGGCTGCTGCTCACAGTGCCTTGCAGGATGTGGAGGCATTGCACCCCAGAAAAGAGCGCTGGCACATCTTTCCCAGCAACAGAGGTGGTGGCATGAGCAAGGGTGGCGAATTGTTTGTCAGTTTTGGACTTGTGTGCTTGATTCTTGTTGAGTTTTTGTAGGATTTTTTTTGTCTATAACAAAGTTTTGAAATATATATTGTCATAATATATTGAGTAAAGATAAGTATATATGTATATACCATGTATATGAAGGGATGTTTTGTCTTGAGACGCCCACCAGACTGTACATATTCTGTTACTGTTTTCATGTATGTTGGATGTAGTATTCTTTGTATCTATTTGTTTTGCAGTTGGTGAAATGTTTTATAATGTCCCTGCATTGGGACCTGATAGAAAGCACTTTATTTTTTATATATTAAATATTTATGTGTGTATCTGAGTAATTATGTATTATACATATACACATGTACATACAATACCCAGTGCTCCCTCTAAGTATTACTTTGTTTAAAAAATTTTTTTCATCATATTGTTTTTTTTTCCCTACTCTTTCTCTTACTGTAGAGGTTAGCACCTCTCTCTTCCTACAGTCACACTGGTGATTTGTTGCATTCTCTAGTTTAAGCCGGTTAAGAATGGAATCTTATTCTGTCCCTTGAATGCGCCTTCCTTCTTTGGCGGGAACTCAAAAGACCATCTTGTATAACTCTGCTTCTGCTATGCACAGCATTTATGCTGTAGAGACTTGAAATACAAAACCACCTTTATAATCCTGACGTCTTCTAATTCCATAGCATGATTTTCAAATGAAGGAAAGTATGTACACCATCCCTCTGTGAATGCAGTGGAGTGAGACTTACGTAGCCTGTAGAAGCACTGGAGAATTGACTTCTAAAGCTATTTAAATCGTCTAGTTCTTGTAACTTTAGAAAGAGTTAGGTAACTTTCTCATATCCTCTTCAAAATACTTACTTATTGCAGCAGTTCCTACCTGGAAGGTCAGTTAAGTTATTTTGCAGCTTGGACTGGAGAAATCACATGCCTTTGTTTAGATTTTAATGCTATCTATACATTAAAGGGGAAGGTGAGCTGCCAGGCTCTGACATGCTCTTGCTGAGGGACTAGGAGAAGATTGCTTCAGTGGTCTAAAGGTTGGTTCTACCTAGTGCCTTAATGTGCAGCAAGAAATGGGAGCTTTAATACATGCTAAGATAACCTTCCTTCCCCCAGTTCCAAGATGGCCTTATTCCACCCTTAAAAGTGTTCATCTGAGACTGACTGACTGGTCTTTGATGTGTTAGGTCTGCTTTCTGAATGAGACTAAAATTGTACTTGCTTTTGTTAGACCAACTTGAGCTAGTGTTTGCTGTGGTGGAGAGACATGGAGTGTATTTTTACAAAGACTATTTTGGCTGGATTCAGGACCATTGACTGGTAAGGACAGCAGTAGTCTTTTCTCAGAAAACTAATTAATTGCCCATTTGGATGGGTAATTGCATAATATGTTGTTTTGGAAAAACATTAGAAGAAAATAGCCTGAGATGAGTTAATGTTGAAGATAGCATTTTATTCTAGGCTAGATCGTAGGTATCTCTTTAGGCAGCTTGTTCTGTCTGTGCCGTCTGATCGTGCTGTTTCAGGTGAGTTAGACTTGTGGGTTTATGCTCTGTATGGTGATGTGGTTCCTGCTGTTTCACCTGGTGTGGTGAGGAGATTTCCCCCTACTCTTCATGTGGCTGGACTTCCTCATTGGTGTACTGAATTTAAAGGTCTCATGGCTGAAAGCTGGTAGAGATGCCTAGCATTGCAGCACTGATGCACACACTTAATACATAGGCATCAATTACTAGTTAATTATTTCCTCTGTCTGTGGATCCCATGAATATATATATATATAATATGTACTTATATATATGTATACTAGTATTGAATTGTGAGCCCCTCAGATAAGTAATATTTCAGAGATGCAGTACTTCCTCTAAAAAAGTTTTCATTTTCTTGTTCCTGCTGTGGGACTTCTTGAGAAAATGTTATTTGCACATGTTCGTTCTTGAAATCTACCATAGCCAAGAGAGCTTTAGTTAATGCCAAACATGTGGATATTTTGAAGCTAGTGAATGGTCTCTGGGGAGAACTTAAGCTTGGAGGCAACGCTGGTTTTCACAGACACTCCGAATGGCTGTCTTTTAGAAGGCTGCAGATTTTATTTTCATGCTTGGAAACCCCACAATGTGTCAGTCTTTGCAAAACCTTTTAGATGTGGTTCATGAATATACCAGTAAGTATATGTTTGTGTAAAAGAGTGACTGTGCAGTGTGTAAATACTTTAAATTATTACGGTAGAAGAATAAAGTTGCCTGCCCTGCTGAGGAACGTCTGTAACGTGGTGTTAGTGACCCCTGGTGGGGTGCTGAGAAATTGGGGATGGGGGCTGCGCACCGGGTGGGCAATCCATTTATTGCATGGCCCCTATTTATTTTCTAGCCATCACTTGCTGTGTAGGAATGTGCTGAATACGATCACCATACTTCCTTGCAGATGCTTGCTTCCCTCCTCTAAACTAGCTGTGTAGTGAAATTTATGGTCAGCAGCTGCAAAGCAGGCCTCTTTCTTTATCGAGGAGACAGCGTGTGGGAAAGCAGCGGCCGGAAGCGTCCACTCCAGATCCCACTTGTACGCTCTTCCTTGCAGTGTTTGCAGAGATATTTAGAAGAGCTTAGACACAGCAGTCTGATTTTGCTGTGACTATCTTGAAAAAGGTTATGAAAATCCTGTTTTCAGGTTAGTGGGTAACTCTCAAACCGGAAGGACCTTGGGAGAGAAAATTAATTGCTGTAAAAATGAAGAGGAAATTGAGGGATTGAAAGAATAAATGGTACAGAAGAGTCTATAAATAGACTACAGAAGTTCATATAACAAAATGATCTGTTAAGCATGCATGGGAACTTTAGTATTTGAGCTGCAAGGCTAATCACATGGTATGAAGGTAAAATGAAAATGCCAGTGCTTAAAACAGGTTATATCGCACATGTACCAAGAAAGACAGACCTAATAGATACAATTTTGAATGTCTTGCTTTTTATCTACAGCTAGAATTAGGGGTGGAACAATCTGAGTGAGTGAGTGAGCAGTTGGTGCAGCGCTGAAACACTGTGGGGAAGCAAATGGCTGCAGGAAGCTAAAGGGAGCTTTCAATGATGTATGTTTAATGTGTACAGGAGGAGACATTCATTTCTGTAAGAGTTTATTTTCAGATGTGTTGATTTACCACTGCAAGCTCCGTGGAAGGCAATATAGCATGATCATTGGTGTTTTGATGCAACAACTACTAAATTATTGCTGAAGATACCTGTTGTTGGCCTTGGTCAGTCAGTGCCTTGGATGTTACTGGCTTATTCAAAAGATTATTTTAAGTCTCTTCTGTAGCATTTCTAACCAGAGTATCCTCTAACCCTGTATTAATATAGCCTGTTTGTTAAAAGCGGCTGAGGATAAGTCTCTGTGTTTATAGCTGTGGAGACGAATGACGTCCCCAGGATACAGGCAGCATGTCACTGCGCCGTGCAAAGAGCCTGGCACTCGGGCCTTCATCTTCGATGCATGTGCAGCGCCTCAGTCCTGGAAATAGTGCACGCAACGGACTGTCAAACCAATGTTGCTTTTCTCTCTCTGTCGCACTCCACTTTGGAAAAACTCGTCTGGTAGAAGGAGCTGTATAGAGCAAATGGAGCGGGGGGGAAAGGCAGCGGGGCACTACCTGAAGGTGAGGAAAAGCAGGGGCTGAACGCAACCTGCTGCTGTGCAGTGGGGTTAATTTAGGGACCTTCAATATGCAAGCACAGCAGTGCATCTTGTTTCAAACAGCTGCTATCTTGCAAGCAAATAAGTCCCCGACCATTTATGTTTGCATACATAAAAATTATGGATACTGTGCATTTGTTTCCTGGTTTTTGAGGCTATGGGAGTGGCTACTTACTTATTACACTCCTACATTAAGCAGTTTTGCAAGCTCAGTAACACCTAATGACTGCTTCATTAGGGCACACATTTAGAAAAGTCTCATTGTGGCTTGTGGGTTTCCTCTCTTTTGTCACACCTGTAGTAGCGTTTCAAATCTTGTGCTCATTTTGTTCATGTAAGTACTGCTGGGGTGTTGTACACTGAGGTTTTCATGCTTTGGGTTATTTTAATTCCCATCTGTGTCTTTCTTACTGCTAAACAGTATTTCTTTCTCTCTTTCCAAATTCTAGGCATTAAAGAATGCTTCTCTATAATTCCTAGACTTGGCTAGTAATGACTTGATTTTTTTTTTTTTTTAAAAAAAGTTATTCAGTGCTGTTTACAAGATAAACTCTCTGTGTCGTGATGTTAGTTCTCTCCATCTATACTCAAAAGAAGTGAGGGCTGTACGTGTCAATGATGTTCATTAGATTTTATCATTCTTATTAATTAGCTTGTTTTGGAAAGAAACATAGCCACAGAATAAAAACAAGTATGCAGGTAAATTTATTGTAATGCTGATGGAAAATGATTGCATCTGATCTGGTTCAGAATTATTTTAATCTGTCTGTGTTTGTAAATTATACTTCATTGAAATTAAAAGCTGTTGATTAGTAAATCAACTGTGAAAAGTAAGATTGATTACAGGGTCAGATATGTATGGGGTAAGACTCAGAAGTAACAAATAAGTATAAAAACATTGTAATGTGTAGCATATGCAGTGCCAATACTACTTATAGGAATTATTTTCATGAATACTGTAGTTTTAAAGCTTAATTTCTTTATATATACCGTAACAGTAGGAAAGTAACCCCTTAAAAATATGATGTACATACTTTAAGTTGATTTTAGTATGTACTGAAGGCTGAGATTGCAAAGGATTTTATATGCTCCGGTGTGTGAAGTGTTTAAATCCCAAACTGAGATTCATAGTACAGGATCCAGGACTGCAGGATCCCAGTCTCACTCTCCAGTGAGACTCACCACTTAATCCAGTGGTGTCCCCCAAGGAATCTTTAGTTTTGCTGCTGAGCGAAGGAAAGAGAGACTTGAGGGTGATGCCTTCACCCCAGCCAGATTCACAGGTCAGTCGTTCAGCTGCCCGGTCTATTTGCAGGGCACTTTTGGTATTCCACCTGATTACTCCGCATGCCTGGCCCAGAGGAGGGTAAGAATTACGTATAGCGCAGCAGTTTAAGCATTCTGCCCCAGCTTGGGAGAGGCGAGTTAAAATTCCTCCGCTGCCTGAGCAGAGATTTGATTTTCACATCTTGGGGAAGTGCCAAATCCCTAACAACTGGGAGGTATTCTCAAATAAATGCCATTCTGCTTTGTTAGATAGTGATAGCTTTATCTAAATTAGGTCTTAGGTGCCGTGAAAGAAGCTGGAGGCATACTTCAGATTTATTTCATCTATGTTCAGTAAACAAAACATGTAATCCCTCTCTATACTCAGTGGAGTCAGAGGCACTATTTTAGGCTGGGTGAGTTGTCTTCTGGAGGTGCCTAGTGATGACCTTAGAGAGGAAACCCAGGTATCTAACTTTTAGGTAACTAAAGTCAGATGAAGGGAATCTAGGCCCAATGGCTAGATCAAAATTTCCAAGCTAGGCTCCCCCTCAGGGACTACCTGCACTTACTGGAGACCAGCTAGCTGATCCTGGTGCTTCCCATACAGCACCACACGTATCTCCTGCTCAAGCCTGGCTGAGGTGCATCACTTGGCCTTTGAAAGCCCCACAGTGGATGCTTTCAGTGGCTTTCAAACCCAGCCTGCCTCTGAAATCATTGCAGGGGCCTGTAACATCCTCATTATAGATAGCTCAGCACCTGGCTTACAGCTATAGCTGATAAAAATCCTCTAATTTAGCATCCCTTTTGTAAGACTCCCACAGGCCTGTCTTTTCCCAGAAGTACCACCCAGCTCTTCCATACCAGTCTTGGTGGGAGAGCATGAGAATGGGCGTCAAAGATCTCTGCGAGATTTAAACACATTGCTCCTACTTTGTGTAGCCGGGGTAGCAGCTCCTGTCACAGCAGCGGTTTGTCTCTCCAACAGTTGCTCTCTCCATCAGGCTAGCCTTGTAGTGGCAAACCTTTTCGGTAATGAGGACAAGTTAAAGAAGAGTAACACACATCACTGTCTTTGCTGCCCCTGCCAGGCTGTTGGTCCTGACCTTGATGTAAGTGCCAATGAGCTACGAGAGATAGATGGTACCAGAATAAATGATTTTTTTTTCCACATTTAGCAATTGTATAAGACTTTTTATCAATCAATTATAAATTGTATTAAAAGACCATAGATAATTAAATTGTGGCTTGCAAGAATCATGCTTATGAACCTTTTTGGAAAGCCACCATTTTGTAAGTAAGTTTTCTTCTTTGTTTTGTACACATTTATAGTCACAAGTCTCACCTCTTCCTACAAATGACATGGCCTTTGGGTATGATAAAGGGATTAATAAACATTCCAGTTGGGAAACTAGATGCAGCTATGCCTTAGGTGAACAATAATTTCAGGTGCACGTACCTTTATGGCAATCACAGCCTTCTGCCCTTCCACACCTCCTTCCCACTCCCAATCATTTGGTTTCTGCACCACTCTCTGTTCGCATTACAGGGAATCTCACATCTTTGGACAAGGCCAAAGTGTCCCTCAGTGTCCGGACCTCATGGGTTTCTCAGGTTGGTCAAAAGTTTTAGGTAGCATTACTGTAAATCAAATAAAAATAAATGCTTAGTGCCATCCAGCTTTGCTCAGAGAATATTTCTTCTAGAGATTTAAATTGCCCGCAGTAAACTGGCAAGATACTGGCCTCTGGTGGGATACATGCCATAAACGTGCAATTGCTAATTATAGATAATAAGGGTTATCTGACAAGCAGGAATGAAATTTCCCGAGATAACAATTAAGGTTTCTTTTGGGGTAATTTACCCTCAGTGGGGTTCTTAGCAATTCAGTGTGCATATGGATCAGTATGTAAATAGAGTATCTATCATCTGCTTGATTTCTAGGCTCAAGGTATCAGTTGCAAATGTGCCAAAAAGTGCCTTGTGTTGGTGGCTTAGGCCCCTAGAACAACTAGGCATTTCTCAGCCTTGACTAAAGAGTACATCCCCTGCCGACCCTTTCCACCTCTGCTCCTTACCACAGAGTCAGCATTCAGTGAGTCCAGCCCATAAGGGAGGAATACAATTCTTCTGTTCTTCATTTATTTCACCCTCGCATGTAACTTTGAATATAGGGATTAGAGTATCGTGTATCAGCTTTGGCTGGAGCAGCTACCCGTGGCACGGCATCCCTGAGCCTCAGCAGAGCTCTCCCCCGTTGCCTGCCGCCTCCATCGTAGCTGCAGCAGCTTTGGTTTGAGCTCACAGAACGTGCCGTTATTGAATTTTTTAAATATATGGGATCAAAACCCTCCTAACTACTTCCTTACCCCAAATCCCTTCTCCTCCCCAGGAACTGGTGGAGCTCCTGCACTTACAGATTTTCTACCTGGACCGTTAGCAATTCACAGCAGTAAACGATAGCTTTCCGTACACTGATGATGCTTGTCCCGTTTCTGGTGAAGGGGTATAAAACATCAGACTTGAGCTCCAGCACTTGTAGTGGCAAATGAAAATGCCTGCGAGATTGAGCCCTGAAGGAGGACAGGTGGAGGAATGCGTGTTCGTGGATGTGGGCAGGAGGCAGCACTGAGCCTGCGCAGCTCTTTGAAGCCAGGGGATTGTGCGGGCGTGTGATCAGGAGCGGAAACTTAGGAAAGCAATGAATTTCAATATAGAAAATTGAGGTACTTCAGGTACTGCTGGATAGACAACAGCTGTGCAAGGGCTCTGAGGACTGCAGCATTGGCTTTAGGTGTCTAGATTCTTCAGCTGTAAAAGGCTTGTAGTCAACTATCTCTTATTTTTGCAGATAGGGCTTGATTTTGCCACTTGATATTCAATGCGTGCCATTAGCTGACTGGTAAAATTAGTTATTGGGTATTTTTGACTACATAATTTCAGAGGAATTTTATATTGATTGCAGGATTCAATTAGAACCAAAATGAAAACAATGTGAGTTCAATAGATTCTCTCTAAAATATGAAAAGTTATCACTAAAAACTTTACCATTTTGAAAGAAACAATCCAAATATTTATTTTAATAAGGTATGTAAACACATATACCTTAAATAAAGTCAGTCAAATAATGAATATCTTATAGTACTAGATGATTAATTAGACTCTGTTAAATATGAATGAGATACCACAAGCTAAATATGTTAAATCCACAGGCTAATATGAAAAACTATTTTCTTTTTCTCACATATCCATTTCACAAACTCTGAGCCAGTTTAAACCAGTGTAATCTCTTTTCTTGTCCTAAAATTAAAGCCTCAATTTAAATCATATTTTCCAGCATTTAGCTTGTTCATTTTGTTCTATGTTTCCTTATTTCCCCTACCTGCACCTCTTTCACTCATCTACTAAAGCCATCTTTTGAAAATATAAGCCAAACAACACACAGTGAAGCAAAGATATTCAAGACTGTGGTTCTGAGAGTCTAATTCTTGGTGGTATATTTAATAGCTCTGGATTATGGCACACATTAGAAGCTTGGAATATCTATATGAAACAGAGTTAAATACAGGTTGGCAACCTTCCACCTGAATTTCCTTGCTTTTGACAGTCTATTAGATCTGTACAGTATGTGCTTGGCAGTCTTCTAAAGCAATCCCCAGGCTAGCAATCAAAATCAATATATCCATAGCTCTTTTAAGCTGGCTTTTCAAACATGAGGCAAAACACTGTACATGGAAATTGAGAGAGAAGCAAATTGTTTTTCCCATGAAACAGTTAATTCACCATAATAATTGTCATTGCACAACTCCTAAATCACTACCTAAGCATGTTCCATTTCATTGCTCTTTGCAGTATATTTATTCAACTGCTTAACCATTTTCAGGATTCAGGCCCAATAATGTAATTAGCAGACACTTTTGGGGGGAAAAAAATGGAAAAATACCTTCTGAAGAGCAGCCTCTTTAGCCTCATCACACTCCCAAAGCTCCCTGGCCTGTCTTTCAGCAGTACAATGTAATCAACAGAGTGATTGAAACGGACTGTTTGGCAGCTGTCAGGTGGTCCAGGAAGAAAGGTGTTTGGTTTTCGATGCTAGAAAATAACCAGTCTGATTTTTTGCCCTGATTGCTAACTACTCTTTTGTTCCCAATAAAGGTCCACAAATTCTTCCGAGAAGTGGTGGCAAATGAGCTGTAATAAATGACTCTTCCTGATGGCATGAATCTGATTTTATTAGGTTATTACTATGTCAGGCTTGTTAATTTAATTCCTTTTGGGACTCTGCAAAACTTGCAACCATAAATAAAACTGTTTAAATTGGGATCAGGAAGAGCCAAAGGTTGTGACCTCATCTGCTGAACCACCTGAGACCCACACCTCCTATCTTCGCCTACCTGTAGGTACAATCAGACCAAAGCACCCTCCAGCGAAGTGTTGCATACTTTTCTCAGCATCCTTGACATCAGGACAGAGAGACAGAGAGCTGGCCTTCTTGGCACTTCTTCCTCTATAGAAAACATTTTGGCATAATATTCAGGTGGCAGGTGGATTTGGAAAGCTCTAGACACATGCACCTTTGTGCCAAAACAAATTCTGTCTCTGGGGTTTCCCTATAGGGAACAGACTTACCCAGGCAGAGGACAGTGACAGCAGGGAAGCTGGAAGTAGTGGTTCAGGAGGAGCCCAGATCAACAGTGATTAGGAGGGCCAACAAGAAATCACTCACGGTATGTGTTGGAAACCCCTGGTGACTAAAGTTGCAATGTTCATGATGCAGGGGAGTCCTCCCTCGTCAGCCTGGAGTTGCCCTGGCAGAAGGCTCAGCAGACACCTGCACATCAGGTACACTTGCGAGGAAAAGCATGTGCCAGTCTAGGACACAGAGAAGCCACTGCTGCACAACTGGAAAAAGGTAGCCAGAAGAAAAGCTCCTTTCTGGGAGACAACCTGACATAACAACGAACAAAAAATCTGACATATCCTTGGTGATAAAACAACAAAAGCTCTTGGTGTGTAGTGCTCTGAGACCTAATGCACATATTAATTGGTAAGAAACAAGAAGACAAAACATGGAGGAGACCAAGAAGATTGCAAAAGAGGGTTTGAAAAAGTCTTCATCATAGGAAGCTATCAGGTCAGTCAAGCATGATTTCTTTTTCATGAAGCCACACTGACTCCAGCTAATCACCTTGCCCTTAGTATATTTGGGAATGGTTTCCAGGAGAATTTGCTCCATTAACCTTCCCAGGGATTGAAGTAAGTCTGTCTGGTCTGTAGTTCTCTGGATCCTCCTCTCTGTCTTTCTTGGACATACAAATGACATTTGCTTTCTACTAGTCCTCAGGAACTTGCCTGGAGCACCACGACTTTTCAAAGAAAATTGAGAACAGCCTTGCAATGACATCAGCCGGCTCTCTCAGTGCTCATAGGTGCGTGCCATTGGGTCCAATGGACTTGTGTGAGTCCCTATTGTTTAAATGTTCCCTAATCTGATCCTCCTCCGCTAAGGGTAGGTCTTCCTTGCTCCAGACTTTCCCACTGGTCTTTGGGCCAGGGATTGCTGAAGGGAAGTCTTGCCAGTAAAGACCAGGGCAAATAAAGTATTGAGTACCTTGGCCTTTTCCACGTCCTTCCCCATTCAGCTCCCCTTCCCCATTCAGCAGTGGGCTCTCATTTTCACTAGCTTTCTTTTGCTGCTGGTACACCTGTAGAAGCCCTTCTTGCTGCCCTTCACATCTCTTGCCACCTCCAGGTAGGCTTCAGCCCATCCCTGCATGCTCATATCTGTTTCTATATTCCTCCCAGATCACCTGTCCCTGCTTCCACCTCTTGTATACTTCCTTTTTATGTTTGAGTTTTGTCAGGCTCTCCTTGATTACCCATGCAAGCCTCCTGCTACCTTTGATTGATTTCCTGACCATCATAGTGGATGAATCTTGAGCATGCTGATCCTTGAAAATCAACCGTCTTTCCTGGACTCTTCTTCTCGCCAGGGCTATATTGTATGGGATTGTTCCAGGCAGATTCCTGTACAGGTGAAAGTCTGATCTCCTGAAGTCCAGGGTTGTGATCCCACTATTTGCCTTGCTTCTGCCTTGCAGGATCCTAAATTCCACCATCTTATGGTCACTGTAGGGGCAGCCTCCATCTTCACATTTCCAAATAGTTCTTCCTTCCTTATAAGCATGAGCTCCAGCACAGCATCACCCCTTATCAGCTCCTCCATCATTTGTGTCATCAATGCACTTCAGAAACCTCCTGGATTGCTTCTGTCCTGCTATGTTATCCCTCCAGCAGAAACTGGGGTGGTTCAAGGTAACAACAGCCTACAACTGTGAAATTTCTTCCATTTGTATGAAGAAAGCCTCAACTGTGGCTTCTTAATCAGGTGGTCTATAGCAGACACCCCCAACAATGTTATGTGCATTGGTCTACCCTCTAATCCTCACCCATGAGCATTCAGCTGGCTCTCAGTTGGCTCCCATGGCAAGAGACAATTTATTTGCAAATGTAAGTTTGCATTTTAAATCCTTTTTATTATTTAGCAGGAAGGAAATCTTTCACGTTTATATCAGATCAAAATCAAAGCTTTCACTTTGCTTTCTAAAGACATACAGTATTTCAATTAGTATTTTCTCATTCCTAACCAAGAGAAGACAAGAGCATGAAATAAATCTTGTTTACTGCTAAGCTTTTTCAATGATGCAGAGAAATACCCATCATATTTCTGCTAGCTATATCTCCTAAGTAAACCACAGCATTCTTCTGAGGAGCCCAAGTTTGAATCTCCCTCTGCCAAGATATCCACCCTTAGGCAGAGCTCCATGGAGCTTACACATCCTGGATGGCTATGGGGATGCCTGATCATCAGCAGTCCTTCCATTTTCCACAGGTAGCAAAGACTTGCTGAGTGGAGGGAGGTGGGGAACCTGACAGGCCCAGAACTGCTAAGTACACATCCTATGCACCCCTGACTTCAGACCTGCAATCCTTACCTGCTCCATCCTTAAACACCACCTGTACACAGTTTCCATATGTCCTGTAAGCCCAACATCTCTTAGTTTCCCTCTGAACACATGAAAGTCTAGCTGCTCTTGGACCATTCATGTTCGCTACCTCCTGTCCTGTCCTGTGAAAGAGCGGAGCTGCCTTGGGGCTACCAATACTCCTCTCGCTCAAGCCCCAATGCAGAGGCTGCAAGGAAGCTCCAACACTCTTGATGAACTGAAGTGAAGCACAGGCTAGCAAGGCTGAGAAGCACTGCCCTAGCCTTCACGATTAGCAGATTGTTGAAAAAACTTACCTTCTTTCTCCTCTTTGTTCATTTTCATATACCTTATGGGTTGCACAACACTGCCATGATGTTCTCCAAATCCACAGTAAAAGTTTCATTTTCTTAATCCGTGAGCTGCGACATCCGCTTCAGAGGTTTTCTCCTGGATTCTATGACTCTGCCATGAGATGAGATTCTGCCAGATTTCCTGTTTCCCTGATGTCATAACGTTTCCTAGAAAAACACATTTCAAATAATAAACGAAATCAGAAATGGCTGCAATGACATCCTCTTATTTGTACAATGATGTTCTTCTAGTGGGAAAGTAATACAGGGCTTGCTTTACAGCCTAGAAAAATCTAAAATTAATTGAACTGTCTCATTCTCTGCCTTGCAGTACTGGAGCTGAGAAGACGGCTCCATTGTAGAACCCAAAGCACAGCTAACATGTATTTCACATATGAATTGAATTTGAGAGAAACACACAGATCAGAGGAAACACAAAAATCACCTGTTGAACTATCCACAAAGCTCATAACAAATGCAAAAAATCATATGACTAATCTCCAAATGATTTGCCTTTTAGTAAATAATTGAATATTCCCAATGCTTCATGGAAAAAGGAAAAGACATCCCTGTTACAACTATTCAGAGTAGCATATTCTTCAAAACCACTGACCATTACTAGCAATTTTTTAAAAAATCAGTATTTACTAATTACACGTGATTGTCTATGCAAACATTTTTCAGGCGTTTTCTTTTAATCATTTAGGCATTAAACTTCCGCGGCAATGCAGTCTTAAAATGGACACTGCTCTGAATTTTCCATTGGAAGCATTTTAGTTCATCTGTTGTCTAAGGTAACTGAAAGTGCACCTCCCTCTAGCGGCTCAGGCTAGTCCTTTAAACACTGGGGAAGAGAATGAAGATTTTCCCCTCCATCTTCTACCATATATTACTCATAACAAGATATTAAACCCTAATTATACAAATGCATCTTTATCATATCAGAAGATTTAAAAGGAAAAATAAGGGGCCAAAGAAAGGATGCACTGTTACAGAGACTAAATGATTTAAAGTCAATTTACTAAGTAAATGAAGCTTAATAAACAAAAAAGCTATTACTTCAAGCAATGCTTTCAGACTAAGAAATAGGTCAGCGGCTCACTCATACAAACACTTCCTCTTTCCACTTTCTAAAGTCATGTTAAAAGACAAAAACAATAGAGCACTTAGCCTAAGAAACGTTCTTAGAAATAATGGCGCATTTGAAAGACGTGAAGCACAGAAGGCAAGCAACTACAGCTGATGCCCTAGGGCTGTGTCTTGGTCATTATAGTAGGAGGAGAAATAATCACAAAGAAGAAACGAGGATAATCCATAAGAATCTGTCTTTTCAGACACATTCCACTTAATCAACAGGCTTGGCGGCAGAGACTTAAATTAACATCCAACATCTGTGCTTAATAAGTACGGTAAATTATGCTGTCTAACCATTTTTATTGAAACGACAGAACAAAGCAATTGTTTTTAATATAATGCAGAATACTCGGTACAAATGGTGTCCAAAGAGAATAACTCAGTAACTCATTGAAATACTTCAGCGATAAGCTGCAAACTGTGAGCTCCTAACACAGGCACCGCTGAAGCAGACCTTTGCTAATTCGTGCAGCTGCGTGGGAGACGCAGCGCGGGGAGGAGAGCTCGGGAAACAGCGTAAACAGCACCCGAGGGACAGCCATGACATCTCCACATCTGCTGTGAAGCACCAGCCTCAGGAGACCTGCCTTGGAACAGGGGGAAAAATGGGGTAAAAGCCTCTCGGGTAGCTTAGCGACCTCTCACTGCCTTCCTTTTGGGGGCAGAAAGGCTGTGTCCGCGTTAGCGTGCAGCAACGCTCTCATGGAGCCAGGGCTTACCTGAGTCAAGCGTCAGCGTGGTCCTCTGGCTGGATGCTCACTCTGGCTGGAGCACATCAGGTGCTGTCCCAGAGCGCCTCTTCCCATACAGCATCACCCGAATTAAATCTGTGCGGAGGGAGACTGCTCCAGGGCAAATCACGTTGTGGTAAGTGGAGGGAATCAGGAGACCACTTCAAAGACGCACTCCGTACCCAAACTAAGATCATGTTGTAGATAGAGGGGGTGTTTGCTAGGTATTTCACATTTTCTTAAAGTTTCTGCACCTTCTCAAAGAAAACATCTGGTACCTGTCTCAAAAGAGTCTGAGGACAGTTCAGGACTCAAATTTTTTAAGCCAACGTTATAAAAGTTTTGAGCTTCTAAAAACAGCAAGCCAGAAATGACAGCAGGTATTTCCGGACAATACGATCTGAAAAATATAACAAAACAAATCAAGGTGTTTTTTCCTTGCTAGACTTCCAAGAAAAGATTATTTCCATTAATAATACAGAATTTCCTTTGATATTTTACTAATTTGCTATTCTATTGTCCAAAATATCAGATTCCTTAGTATCTAGACTCTCCAGCTCGAGGTGGCCATGTAGGTATTACTCAGCCAAGTGTAATGATTGACTCCTGGATGCGGAGGATACTTATTCACAAATCTGCTGTTTTGGGGGGAAGGACGTTTTTTGTTTTGTTTAAAGAGTCATAACAACACATCTGTGTCTAAATTCCCTGTCTCCTCTCCAGGTTGCCAGTGGAGAACAGAAAGATCCAAAAGCTCCTGAGAAGCCTGACTGGAGGGGCAGGCCACGGGGGCCAGGAGGCTTCCGGCTGCCACGGGCAACCCCCAGCTGCGTGTTGAGCTCCTAGCAGGTGACTTCGGAGCGACTTTATACAAAAACGGCAGGAAATTAGATTTTTCAGCTGTGTCTGTAAAACAGCAGTTTTAGGGCCAGTCTCCCAAATTTGGTATCTGCCTTGCAACTAGGTTTAGCATTTGGCAAAGATCAAAAGATTTGCTGTTTTACAGATTTACTAGGTTGTTACACTCGTAAAGCAGGTGCTAGATACACTGGAGCCACCAGCCCCAGTGTCTGGTGAGACAGTAGCTAACCAATTCAAGTAACTACTTTGCACAGGCGATGCCAACTAAATAGCCCAAAGGTTGCTTACTCTGTCGTTCTGTGTAATTTTAGCAGCCAAGAATACAAGTGTATTTACGTGTGGGACACCAACAAGGCCAATAACTAGACTTGTGCTGTGTTTAGTTGTAAGATTACATTCAGCCACTCTCCATCTCTACAACAGATGGGAAGAGAGAACCAGGGGAGGTGGTGGCTGTTCTGCGTTTGTTCTCTTGCAGAAACACAGGCAGAAGTCGCACTCGTGAGGCTCGTGGCCACATCCACTAAAAAAGGTTACAACAGCAGCAATTTTGTCAGAACAGCCCTGGTGCACTGGCACTGTTAGGCTGAACTATAAAAAATTAATTCAACAAAGTGCTCCAGTTTTGAGGCATGGGGTAAAAGGGGATGAGCATTGCACTCAAGTTTCTATCCCAGAGGACTAGGACCACTTTTACCTGCTGCCCATTTCTGACATTTGCAAACTGAGGCGCAATCCAAACAGGTCTCCGTTAATATGTCTGCTTTTAACTTCCTTGTTTGGTTGCTCACAGCTACTGAGTATTTTATTTTTAAGGGAAGAGCCAACGAAGAGCCTCAGTTTAGTAATCAGAATTCCCACAGACTAACTCTTTTTCTGACAAGCGAAGGAGCCGCTCCCCATCTCCCGGCTTGCCCAGGCAGGAGTGCTGGCACAGGCAGTGTTTGCTGCTCAGCTGCAACCCAAGGTCATTCCTGTAAAGCTCAGCAGAGAGCTAGGAAAAGGAATCAGAAAGGCCAAGAGAGCTGAATCAGCCCTGATGTTTGAAAAACGATATTAAGGAATAAAGAAACACCAAATTAATTATGATGTTTGGAAGCATCAGCTGGGGATAAAGACATACAAGAAATAAAATACCCTAATTAAAATATTCTGGTGTTAAAAAACAACAGCTGTTAAGGACATTACTATTAACTGATGTGTGTCTCAGGTCCCCCAGTGTTATGCTGGAATAATATCAACTTACCTCATGAAAGAGAGGTTTTATAGTGCTTGTGATACAAAACGGAGTGCATCACAGTGCGCCCAAGAAGAAATGATTAGTTTTGTATTCTATATAGAACTTAGAGTACATCTTGTGATCGTACACTGAATAACAACAAAAGTAGTACTGAGTAACTATATACTTAGTGCTTACCATCTACTTTCTACAGTGAATGGAGTTCCCTGGGACCTAGAACTCTGTCATTACAGTTCTATCATGAGGATGGCATACAAGGGTCTGAATTAAGATTCTGCAAGCAAACTTGATTTGGGAGTGCCCTAACTTTTGAGTGATTCACATGCAAACGTGAAGTTACTGTTACGTTCATGTAAGACATTTTGAAAATATTCTGACATCTAAAAACATTCTTGCCTCAGTTTTGAATATTTACTGTGCACTGATTGAAAGCACTTCTTTTGCTAATGGTAAGCACTTAGTCCACCTGTTTATTCTGTATGTTATTACACTACAAACCCATATATTAAGCCTTTAGGTTATGAACTAAAAAAGAACTTGACTCATTGTTAATAAGCAAAATTAAAATAATAATTCCAAGGTATTTTTTTAATTATGGAAGCATTGCTTGTGGTTCTAGTAGTAAGGTCTGAGCTGAGTTTTATGCTTAAATAACATTTTGATCATCCTATTATGTATTAAGAATAAATTTTCACTAAATTACAAGAGTGGAATTGCAGATGGAATATTCAAAAGTAAATTGGATAATTTACAAGTAAATTGATGCTTTAAGATACATACTGCTTCCTTGTTTTCAAGACTGCAGTTTAAAATAACACAGACTCTTTAAACTTGACACATTCTCCCATCATCTCTTAAGCTATGGCAGAGCAACTAGTTTTGGGGGGTTTTATTTTTTTTTCCACCTGCAGTCAAGATTATGGAACTTATATAGAATTTAGAACTGAAGAAGAGCAGACTGTGATCTTTTGAGGCTATGATGTTGGATTTCACAACGGTAACATTATTTCAAGACATAAATAGTTGCAGACTGCAATAATTTGGCATACTGTCCTTTTCAGATAATTTCTTATTCGTTTGTTCTAGTAGTCTTGTCATATTCTTGTCTAAGTGTAAATATCATCCATCTTATAATGGACTCATTTAATTGAGACAGAGTGAGGAAGTTTATCAAAGATTCTATAGTAACACACTAGATAAAATGGAAATTTTTACATTAAAAACTTGACCTGAATTCGACAGAATAGTGGAGGACCCACAGTGTAAACTGTTCCATTTCAAGGGGTCTGCTAGCTATGGATATACACTTGAGCATCTCTCCCTCTTCAGTTCCTGGTTAGAGGTTGTCCCAATACAATGCCTTCAAATGGAAGAATACAGTTTTAAAGCACCAAAAACAGAGAATGCAGCACTTCAAGCATTTTTTTTCTCCATTAAAAGCTGATAATGAAATATCTCTTTCCTGAATGTATTCTCTCTTTAATGCCAAGGTTAACGAATAACTGGATCCTAACTCTTCAGATATAATTATTTGGAATTTGTAATGATTTAGGGAACACTTAGGACCTTGGGAGATAGGAGTAATGTTCCAATCTAGTTTACCTTCATATCAGGAAAAAGAGACAGGATTAAACCATATCCTTCTAGATCTTATAGTTTTCATTGATTTCCGTGAAATAGAATTAGACTATTTTGTATTGCAGGTCTTTTAAAACTGATCTCTTACTTATTCCATTCTGGAAAGATAATCTGTTCCCAGATATCATTATACCAAGAGAATCATCAGCCCCTCTCTCCCGACCCTGCCCACTCTAATTTTTACTTTAAAATGTAAAATAGGAAATTGTCATATTAACAACTTCTTTGCAAATAGTGCCAAAAAAAAAAAAAAAAAAAAAAAAAGAAAGAAAAAAAAGAAAAAAGATGGTTCTAGAAAAGAGAACTGAAAGGCATTTAAGGCCATGGATTTTTGATAATCTTCTTATGGATTCTGCATGCTACAGTAGCTGTGTGTGCAGTTCAGCGATCCACTGCATTTCATGGTTCCAAGATGCACAAGATACAGCATGTATTTAGGCTGCTGATAGGCACAGATAGTTTCACAGAATCTATTCTGAAGTATCTCGGAAACTTCTGCTGAAAGATTAAATCAAGCCTCACTCAAAAGAAAGATGGTTCAATAAGCTCCAATATACCGCAACTTCAAAGATCTCTTTGTGCCTCTGCGGTTTACAAGCAATGCCGAGGAACCTTTTGTTCACGTCAGTTCTGTACACCACAGATACAGTCAATTATCAGTGCTAGGGTTAATGCAAACCAAAAGCAGTAGCTATTTTTAAGTGAGGAGTGAGAAGATTCATTTCCAAATGTTCCAATTACTTCAGCAAACATTAAATTTATTGCAATTAAAAGTCAGCTGAGGTAGAGTACAGGAGGAATAAAAGCTGCTCTGATTCATTTCTTACATGTGATCAGTGGTATGTGATTTTCTGACATCATTTCAGGATGTTTATTTTCAGAGAAGACAGACTCAAAACTGGGCTTGTTGAAACACCTGTGACAAATAAAATATTTAACTTTAGCAAATAAATAATAATAATATTACTTCAAGCATAACGAAACACATATGTTCTTTGGGCTTCAGCCTTAGTGTATGAACTCAACCCAGATCTATATTCAAGCTGACTGGACCAGAAGTTTGTATTTTAAAAATGCAAGACTCAAAGTCCTGCTTCAGAGATTTCCGTAATTCTTCGAGTTATGTATTCTTCATCTCACTTTCAATAAAGTCCACTACGCGTACTATAACAGTAGCTGCTCTTACAGTGACCACGTTTCCATTTGAGCATTTCACCCACCACTAAACAACTTTGACAAGCTGTGGAACTGTCAGAAATAGGGCGATTGCAACATTAAGCAGCATCTACCTTAAACACTTCCAGGGGTTGTAAAGCTTAAGCTGCAGGGTAACATCTCCCCCACATTCTGGTTTAACCAGTTCTAGCGGTTTTGCCAGCTCCTTGCTAACAGCTTAAGAACAGACTTGCAGCATACCTCACCCTCTCTTGCTCACCTTCATTCCTCTACATGTTTTTTAGTCTGATTGTTATTATATTAAGCCAGTCAGATGTGGACTGTCCATTAATCACTTCCCAAGAACACATCTGGCTCCACAGAATTTCAGATATGATGTATAAATAACTTTTCCCTCCAGATGTCCCATTTTTCTCTTCTCTGCATGCTCTCTGGGTGGATTTTGGGGGAGGAGCAGCCTGCCTGGATTTCCAAAACCCTCACCAAAATGAGAAGTTGAGCTTTGATTTTACAGGGCTGCACCGGCTTTGCCAAGCGCAGCAGTCAGCCAGGAGCAAGGATGGGTGTTGGCAGGCAACAGAAGCAGCAGCACGTTCAAAAATGAAACTACAGAGCAGCTGCAGGCTACAAGTGCACTGAGTTAGAGACCTTGGAGAAAAGGAATTGAAAAGTGCAATTAAAACGGGGTTGGTAGAAAACTAGGGTAGGGCTGGGCAGACAGATTAAGTAGAGTGGTGAGGAAGAGAAGAAGTTATGAGAGAGAAGTGGAGAGAAGGTCTCTGCTCCACCTCCTCCTCACCTCTGGAGCAGGTTGACCAAAATGCTCAGCGAGGAGCTGGGAGGGGGAAGCTGTGGGGTGGAAATTTGGGCTAGGAAACTTGGCGTGTCAGTGCCAGCTTGGGCTGGGGCACTTCAGGTTGGGGCTGTAGGGGTCAGGGTTAACCCTGAGGCATCAGCTACCTCAGTCCTTAATCTGAAGGTCACTTAACCAGCACCCTAAAGAAAGAGACACTCACCAGGCTCCTCTTCCCCACAGAGCGTTGCCAGGCTCCCCATACAAAGGTACATTGCTGTCCTGTTAGCAAGACCCTCCTTTCTGTTGATGCAAACACAGTACCTCAAACTATGAGAGATCAGCTGTGCTAATTCCCGGATCCTACAATTAGTTTCACTAATTTCCTTCATTCTGGGATTAATATTTCTGGCAGGAAACCCTAAACAGAAAAATATTTCACGTGGGTTTAAGTCATTATTATGTATTTTCACTGGCTTTCATTTGTAACCTCCATACAAAAAGGTACTATGCTGTAGTGGAAGTTTGCAAATCAGTTCCAGAATAGAGCTAGTACAGCTGGATTAATTTTCTTAATAGGAATGTGCCCATTCGGTGGTTTCCCAACTAGCTCTGGCCCATGGCCCGTTCCTTGCAGACCTCTTCACCAGAGGCCCTTCAGACGTGGCCCTAGGTTGACCTGGGCAACGTGTGAATTGTTCTGGCAGCCTGTGTCCTGCCACCCTTTTTCCAAAGTGCTCCGCAGTGCTTTGCAGCCGTGTGGCTGGGAGCAAAGGATCAGTATCTTCTACATGGTCAGTCAGGTTACAGAGCACACGTGCTGCCGACACGCACATTTGGAGGGTAGGGTAAAATAGATAACGCACTGCCTGACTGCTGATGGGCCATCATACCGGCAAAGGATACTTTGTTCTTTAGTCTCACCACAGCAGAGGTCTAGCTGTACAGAAACTTGCATGGGAGGCCACATTACCTACCGTGGCCAAAGGTTGTGGGACTCTTGTTAAAGAAAGACTAAGCATTTAATCAAGGTTCAGACAGCAGCTACCTTAGATATAATTTATAGATATTAACATAGAACACTACATGGCTACATTTTTCCTTACAGCTAGAATAAAAGGAGTGCAACAAAGTGACCTTTGATTAAATAGATTGGGTTACAGTTAGGTCTCAGGTGTTGGGTAACCATAGAATTATTATTAATCACTTACCTTTCAAGTTTCTTCATAAAACCCAGATAGCATTACATACCTCAAAGGACTGTTGTTCAGCTTACTTTCTGTGACTTGGAGATTCATGGAGAGAAGCGTATTATGTAATAGAAGATGACAAATTAGAAATACAATCTTGATAATTCACAATAAATGCCTGCAGATTTTCTAATTAATTCAGTTTATGTAAATGATTTCTGAAGTAAACTGAAAAGTAGGCACTTAATCAAGACTTACCCCTTTTCTTTAAAGCAATGTCCTCCCTCCAATTTTTTCTACAGAACATATCATATAGAATATTAGCACATATCTGATATTTTAAATTTATCCTGTTCTCATAAGTGGGCATTGTATTGATACATACATTAAAAGCCTAGTGCTTTCTCAACATTAGATTGTAAAACAAAGTAAGTAGCTTCCACAATTGGTTTATGAAAAGATTCTACAAATAACAATTTTAAAAATTGTTAACTAGTGTATGTTAACTATTTCCAAACTTACCTTTTTTTTTTTTTTGAGCAGGACAATATCACTTCTTTCTTTTTTATGTAAATTAACCATCATCCTTATATGTCATTTGCCCCAGAGCAATTTTTCACTTGTTTATAACTGAAAATAATAAAGTGATAGTAAGCAATTAATAACTTACTTAGAGTCACAGTAGTGGGCAAGCGGATGCTTTTTTTAGTATTAGCCATATCCAAAGGGAACTCATTTACCGACCTCACACAACACGCTGCCACTGGGATGGCTAGATCAGAGTGTTCTCCCCTACACTCAGCCACTCTCAACTTAGTATCTCAAAAAGAACAACTGGACTACAGAGAAAAAAGAAAAGGAGGGTAAGAAATAAATCATGAACTCCAGAATCTCTTTCTTTTTCCTGCTCGTAGCAGTGTCTCACACAACCGTATTTCTCAGATAGAGCTTTCGGAGTCCTTCACACTAATAAAAGCTTCAGCATAAAGTTTTAAGAACATAGTATAACTTTCAAGCGCAACTACAATTTGTGCACTGCTTGCTGGAAGAATGAACAGAGCTGCAAGTAACAGCCTTACATGTTCTGTCCCAACAGAGTTTAGAGTAAAGCAAACTCGTCTCAGTACAGGTGGACAAATCCTAACAGGCGTCTGTTACCCACCTGAATAGTCTTGGTATAGAGGCAGCTACTCTTTGAGATTTTGACAGTGAAGATGTACATTGTCTACAGGATTTATTTCTACGAAGGTAAAAATAAGAGCACCACGCTTCACCAACAGAACACAAAAGAAGCAAGGATTCAATTAGTTTTCTATTCAAATAAAACTTGACCTGGCAGAAACTTGTAATATAATGCCCCATTAGGAAAAAAAGCTGCATAAGGATGATTCCCATTTAGTGATTTTAATCTTCCCACCTTCTCAGGTAAGGGTATGGTCCAAAAAAGCCACTGAACACTGAGAACCTAACACTAAACATGGACTAAACACTTAACAGTCCACTGGAGACAGTACTCCTCAAAAATACATCACAACTACAATACCCCATAGGGATTTTTCTTAACTCAAAAAGCTCTTCAGCAAAACAGTAAGGGCTGTAGAAGTAACAAGCAGCAGTGAGCTATAATATCTACACTCATTAGTTGGTGATGAAACAAGCTGATTAAATTCCAAAGGCATCATCCAAGCCATCGAGCCTAGGCAGGCTCCTGTGCTCTGGCAATGCACTGCCCCTGTCTCATACAGCAGTTGTACATCACTTTTTACGGGTTGACAGTTTTCTAAAGAAAAGGCCATCCTGCTGCTGTTTGCGCTTGAATCCTCTGCAAGGCCTGTACTTGAAGCACGGAGCATCCCTCAGAACGCCTCAGAGGCTGTCTGAGCACAGCTTTGACCCACACTGAAGATCAAAATGGGGAAGGTAAATAGTAGTGCTAACACAATGGCAGATGAGCTAATGGTAATCAGTCAGCAAATATACTTTTGTCCTTAAAACTCAGGGCAGCAATATTTTTTCTTTTTTTTTTTTTAATATGCCTTTTCAGATAGACCATCAAAATACTTGTTTTAAGTAGTTCTAGGGATGGCAGATTAGAAATATTTAACATAATTCAGATGGAAATCTCAATACTTCCATGTATGGTAGATGAAACAACTGAATCTATCACAAGCATGAGGTCTCTTGAAGCCACCAGATTTCTTACTTCCTAAAACATCTTGTAGACAGCAGCATTAAGATTTGAAGCAAGAGGCTGTTGTCAAACAGATGCTTCAGAGACACAGTCCTCATGGACTTTCCATTACTAAAGAGATCAAATCTGCATGCATACAAAATGAATAAATGGCTTTTTATGGAGGATATTGGATTCTCCTGCAGAATTTTATATATATATATATGTGTGTGTGTGTATATATATATATATATATATATATATCTCATAATAGTCAGCCTCATAAGCTGTGGAGACAGCAAAGCTGAAAGACTATCTTCCACCATCAAATTTCCTATTTAAGACCCAACTGAAATTAAAGGGGAAAAATTTAAACAGCTGCAATGCAGTTAAATAAAAATCAACACAATCTAAATACACTAATTGCCACAGGTCCTGACCAAAGTCACCAGATCAGCATATTCTGTCTTGCTTATGTCAGAGATGTGAGGTGCCTTTAACAAAAACGGATGCAGCCTAACCATGTCATATCATGTCACGTCCTGCTTAGCCACAATGCCATGCCAGCGTAGCTGCACTGATGGTAAAACAGACTTGGGGGACTGCTCTATTGATATGTTACCATGACGGATCTAAGACGCCAGCTCACTACCAAAAAGTAAGAACAAGACAGCCGTTAGTGATGCTCTTCTAGATTTCCACCACTGGGAGAGGAAGATGCACAGCACACATGCACCACCTCGCTAGGCACCACCAGTTAAACACTGCTTCAGCAATTAAGCGCAAAAGCAGAACAACGCAAACTCCTCCCAGTCCTGAGAATATGAAGAGCTAATAACTGAACAAGCACTAGTTAACTGAGTCCCAGCTTACACTAAATTAAGTGTACTTGACTAAATGATATTAACTTAAAATGAGCCACAACTGTGCCTACAATAAGACCTTAGCAGACAGATACTCCGTGAAAAGATTTTCCTTTGATTTTAATGCTTTTATATATACTTGATTAATTGGGGAAAAAAAAAAGTTCAACACCACAAGACAAGAGGAAAAAATGGAGCAACAGATATGGCTCCACCCACATGATGCTAGGCTAGAAGTTTATCTTCCCTGATTTTCGTGTCATGTATTAAAATTTAGTATTTACAGAATTCTAATATTTTTATACTTAAATATGAGAAAGGTACACTGTAGAAAAACATCAGCAGAAAACTACAAGAGCCCACATATCCTTTTAGTTTAAATTTAATTTGTCAGATAGAAGTTATCTATGTACAATCAGTGTGCATTGTAACAATTCTATTAATAAAGTCATTCGGATCTGCTAAAATATTAACTGGCTGCATAGCACATTTGACATTATTGCCCATGTTAAAGAGGGAAAACAAATGGATTTACAATAAATTTTGGCTGATTTGGATTCTGAAGTGTTCAGATATTGAACACTCCTTCATTAAAACCAATGCACCTGAAAAACTTTCCAGAGCACAGTTTAGCTGAATATTTCTCACCATTTCATTACAACAATCACAACACTGACAGTTTAATAGAAAAAAAAATAAACAAAAAAAAAAAAAAAACCAAAAACATGTATCTAAAGTATCCAATAAAAAAAGAGCACTAAATGGAATAAAATGTTCCCTTTCCCCATTTTTACATTCTGGACAGTGATTCCATCAAGGTATTTTATTAAAAAGTGTAAGTACACTGATTTTGTTTCATACTTGTGATAAGAAGGCCTGAGTTGGTGGGGGAAGGAACAGTCAAAATAAGCCTGAGAGGGGAAAAAGCTCATTTAATTAATTTACAATAATTTACAGCCATTTTTGTGGTTTTTTTTTGTTTTGTTTTGTTTTGTAAAAAGGCATTACAACTGATCACAAACAGGAAAAATCCTTGCTATTTTACAGGTATAGGTACAGAATTTAAATATTCAAGCTTGTGATGAAAAGCGGCAAGGTGGTCGCAGTGTACAATGTAAACAAGTAGCTTTGGAAAGTGAACAAAGTCCTTGAGAGTTCTTTTCTAAGAAAAAAGAAAACAAAATAAAACAAACTCCTCATTCCTTCCTGAAACACGATCACAGGTCAGTGTTTAAAAGTTCATTTACAAACATAATTTAAACTGTGTTCAGCCTAAAACCACTCTGACATGAAGAGTTTTATAATAAGATCCAGTCTGAATGGGGCAGTGTTGAGGTCCCTGTAAAAGTAAACATCTTCCATTTCTTAAAAAAAAGTGCCGCAACATTTGCAGCACAGTGCAGCATAAACTTTAAATACAAAAATATTTTTCTTCTGTTGGGATAATAGACCTTGCATCCTGGAAAGAAGTAACAATACTGCTACTGATAGAATATCCAGTCCATATCTTTCAAGTCATGTAAGGCAATTACTGTGTTAGTTTACTGTATATGGCTAAAAGAGGGTCCACAAAATGTCAGTCTTTGTTATGTTTTCCGGCTACTCCATGAATGTTCAGGTGTACTTTTGTGATCTGATGAGTGTTCAAATGGTGATCTGTGTCCTAAGGGAGATCTGGAACCATAAGGAGACCTCTGATCTAAAGGTGACCTTGGGCCACTACCAGAAGCTCTGTGGTCCATTTGCCAGTCTGAGTGGTATCTATAATCTCTGGAAGATTTATGATGACTGTACTCTGAAGTGGAACGGTGATCTGAATGTATCCTGTGGTCTGAATGGGAACGATGGTCTGAATGTGGCCGACTGTCTTTTAAACATCCTTCTAGGTTTGACCTGTGATCTCTGCTCCTGTGATCATCCAACTTTCTGTGTTTACTATCACTGTAGTATCTGAAAAATAAATTATTTATGTTAATGTTATTGAATCCACAATACGAATTATAATTATGCCATTTCAACAAAACTGCATTATAAAGAAATAATTTATTTGAAATTCATCGTTCCTCAGAAAAGATGCTTTGGTGCTTAGTACAATTATATTACAAAAGTAAAAAGAGAATTCTAAAAATAAGACAATTCTGAACAGATTTTACAACTGCTGAAGCAACTCACCTGCTGTCTTGTTTGTAGTGATCCCAGTCTCTATGATCTTTTCCATTGCTGAAGGCTGAATAGGGCCTTTTCCTAGAGTCACTTTTTTTATAAACATCTCCCTGATGCCTTTCTTTGTGGTGATCATGGTATTGTGATAGATGTCTATCAGAAGAATAACTGTCCCTGCTACTGTCATCATGATTTGTATTCTCTTTCAGTCTTTCCACATCTGTTTAATAAAGCAAAGGTTATAAGGAAATTTCATACTCTATATAAAACCTTTTCCTCGCCTAATTCAAACAGCATTTCTACATGTCAGATTTAAAACAATGCAAAAACGACATTACAGTTTGACAGAGACAACATCTAAATAGTTCAAAGACAAATGCACTATTCTGAGTAAACTCAAAGAAACCTAAGGAGTAAGTAGGACGGAAACAAGCTAGAAATGTGGTTGTGTAAGGCTGAAAAACTTAACTTTTCAGCCTTGCAGATCATATCCTTCTTAAATGAAGGGAAATAACGTGTCTGAAATGAACAATCAGTAGAGATCTGGCACCTTTAGTACAGTAATTTTAGACAGAGTGGTAGGAATTACCTAAGGACAGATGGCTCTAGCATGAGTATGAGTTTTAAAGGTATACCTGGTTAATGAAAGATATTTTAGGAATACCACTAAAAGCATTATATTCATTTTAAACCGATTAGAATATTCCCAAGTAACAACATAACACCGTAACACCTAAAAGCCAGTATTATAAAAACATAAGTGTTGGGCTTAAAAAGATGGTGTCAACAATAAAAGACATCCCATATAACTGATTGCTAACCATGACTTCAGTGTTCATTTTTTTTAAACTGTAGTCATATTACAACCGCTATAAACAAACACAGAATCTCCAAGTTTTGAGTAGGCCCTTCTCCCTCCCCCAAATTAAATACAAAAAGCTTTTCAGTTTTTCTTTTTTAATAATTTACTAGTAAATCCAATAAGCACCAGGTTCAGTCTGTGCTTGGTTCAACTTCATCAGTGAACTCATTAAATTAGACTCAGTCAGCATATCCCTATGATATCCATCAGTACGGGAGTTCTAAGAAACAGCTTTAAGTAACCTTTCTTACCTGGATTTCTAATTACATGTGTATTCACATTGCTGCTAATATTCTGGTCGTTGTGTTGCTAAAAGAGACAAGTATGAAAACCGTCACTGACAAAACTCAGTTACACCTGAATACTTGAAAAATATTCCCCAAAAGTGGCTAGATTACTATGAACAAAAAAAAATACACCTCAAGTAATGTATTTTTTTAATTGTTTCTGCTAATCCATTAAATTGCTACTCTAATGAAACAGTTATAGTAAAAATATTTTTTTTTATATTTAGAGAGAGCCTGGAAACGTTACCTGGGACTCTTGGCGTTTTTTGATTGCATGTTTATACAGTTTGTGCAGCTTTCTGGCATCAAATTCTGTAAACTTAGAGACAAATATCCACAAATTTCTGAGGAAGAAGAAAGAGAAGTTATAATTCTTCTGTATACTAGCTTATTCTTGTATTATGCAACAGAACATGGATTTAAGTGAAATTTCAGCAGTACTTTGGCAAATTAAAATCACCATAAGATCCACTACATAACATATTATCTAATTGCACAGCACACATTATCTAGCTGCATTTCAAACACTTGAAAAAAAAAATCCTTTAACAATTTTTTACTTTCTAAAAAGTAATCATAATGATTTCAGAGTGCAAAGAAAAGCATGTGAAGTTATAGATATAACAATTCTGTTAATAGCATGATTTGTAAAACTGCCTAGAAACACAGCTTTCAATTTGTTGTGGAAGTTTTTTGAAAGATTATTTGAAATATGACAGAAAATCCGAGTATTTACTATTCAATAATGCTTTTTCCAAACTTGAAATATCTTGCAGTATAAGACATTTAACCTATATGCCTCGTTTCCTAAAAATATTAGAGAGGATTTTTCCCTAGAGAATTCTTAAGCCTGGTTAAAACTATGGAAACCAAACAAGAAATCTAGAAGAGAATGGAAGCGGCATGGCCAAAAGTTCAACCCTAATATCTAGCATCTATGCTACAAAGGAATAAAGAAGAACAGATCAACTCTTGCCGTTGAAAAGGCAAAACCCTAAAGAAAATGGTTGCTTCTACATTCACAGATATCTGAAGTCTAGAATTGTTTTAGTCGAATTTACAGGTGGGATTTTAAAAGTGACTACAGAGTATTAGTGTTCAACTTAGTGCTTAGTTCAGAAACATTTTAAGCGTGTATATTCAAGAAGCATCAGTTTGCTCTTCTGCTGTGATGACTTAAATACTATAGCTTTGGCTTAAAGTTTTGCAAAAGCAGACACAACCAGTCTGTAAAACTTTGATAAATGTAGTATTACTACACTATATATCTTACAAATAGGTGAAATACATATTTTAATAATTTGCTTATGATATTGTAGCATTATTACAAATTACTATTATAGTAGATGTATTATGAATTTCCACTAAAAGAAATATAACATTACCAAAATGCCTGAGACATGGATCTCACTTTTATATTTCAGTTCACCCTACTCTTTTGAAGTAAAGTAAGTAAAAACAGAAGTATTCTATGCTGACAACAGTCTGCAAGGAAATTAAACAATTAACCGAGCGTTTTACAGAGAAGTTCAGAATATGTTTCCAAATATAAAGGATTTAACTGCACACTATGATAAACCAACTCAAATTATATTAGTTGAGATCATAAAAAGGGAATACTACAAGTTTATAAAATACTTTTTCTTATTTTTTTTAAGTTATCTCAGAGATGCATAAAACATTTTGAAATCTCTTTTTTCATTTTTGAAAAAACATCTGAGTACGTGTTATGGCTTTTTTTTTTAATGAAGTCTTAGCTAGTATTTGATTTAATTCTAGAGTATATTTTAAAAAGAAAGGATGCCACAACTCAAAATCATACAAATTTCAACACACAAATTTAGAATGGCCTGTTTTTAGCATGAATAAAAACCCCTTAAAGTTGAAAAAAATTGATTATTTAAGGATAAGAACCCTTTTCCACTAAACTTTAAATACTGTTTAAATACGGTTATCTTCTGTTTGCTTTTAGTTGCAAGAAGTGAGATGACTCCACCTACTGGACAAAATGCATTGCTATGCCAGTATAAAAAAGTGTATGCATTAAGTACAAAAAAGTAAAAAAAGCGAACACATTAAAAGCTGAAGCCATTTATAGGTCCTTATTTAAAACAGCAGAAAGATAAAGAAAGGGAGAATAAGGAACAAGAGCAAATTAAAAATGATTCTTTTTAACAGAAGCAGCTGTGGATTTTCCTTTTTTTGAGGAAAATATCACAGAATAACTTACTTCCTCCACTGTTTAATTTGTTCAGGATTTGTGTACTCCTTTAGACATTCAGTAATGTGATCTCCAATTTTTATTAGACATTGTCTAGTGTGTTCTAGTTGTTCCCTTTCAGAAAGGCCTTTCTCTGGTCTATCCAGCTGTTTCAATGCTGCTTTGACAGGCCTCATTCTTTCTTTACACTGTAAAATGGAAAAAAGGAATACATTTATTCAAAGAAAAAAAAAAAGAATTCTAAAACATGACCCACCCTTAGTGTGATATTTATACAGGCAAAGACAGTACTGTTGTAAGCCAAATGAAACACAAGACTTCGCTCACAGCTCTTAAAATTTAGTTTTACTACAGGTTTCCTTTGGAAAAAAGTATTTTAAATCCAGCTGGAAATTTACTCCTATATGAAAGCATTAGATTGTATGCAACAAAGATATTAAAGATTTAAGAAAGCACTAATTTAATGTAAAAGATTTTCTGAGGGAAAGAACTTATTATAACTGGATTTTGCAATCATGGTTATAATTTCAGCGTAAATATATAAGACAGGACTTTTTCTACTTTTTAAGAACTTGAAAAGCTATACAAACTCAGTGTCAAGATTAAATATGAGAGTGTTTAGTATATTTTAAATAGATATATAACAATTAAACCTGGCATTCAGCAGATGTTCAGCATTCCTTCAAGGAGCCTGAGCTCTATGCTTCTGCTATCTAGGGTAATCCTAGTTTAGATATGCCTAAATTAGCAACAACAATGATAGCAACACACACGTACCCATAGATACACTTCATACGTGTATTCTTGAATTTTCGCATTTTAATTCAAATGTATTAATGGTAAGACCAGATAATCCAGTTAGCATATTTGATATTAAAGACACTTGGAAATACTATCCAGTCATGATGGCAAGGTAAACAGATGAAATGCACACTTGCAGAAGTAGTCAAATGAGTTAGCCTCAGCAACCTACAACAATAATTTCCATTTGAAAAAATATTGAACATGCTAATTAGATTGCATCTGACCATGGTCTAATGACAAACATACATTCCAGAAGAGAAGGCCTGTCCATAAAAGGTTCAATGCACAAACCCAAACTAGAATTGCTCCATGTAAGAGGAAAAAAGCAAGTCTGTATATCCAGAATCAAAAAATATGAATGATTTTGGAGAATATTATTTACCACTTTGCCAACATCTAGGGACAACTCAGAAAAATCACTAAATCTGTTCCATTGCCAGCTGATGCCATTAAGTAATTAAAAAACTACATTACATACTGCACTAGCCACAGCTTAAAGTAGCCTTTAACCCACAATTTACAGAGTGCACTGCCTAACTTAAGTATAAAGGTGATCAGAGAAGTGTAACTGAATATGAAAATCAAGTGATTTTCAGTCACCTAGCACACACGTATCTACCTGAATGCATCATTTGAGACGTATCCTGGGAATCACAGACATGTCGCTTGTAATGTTTAGATTAAAATAAACAAACTGGCCACTGCCATAATGATGAGAAAACTACAATTTGCCTTTCACAGTCAACACCACAATAGACCCAGTAAACCTGCCTGGTAGTAACAGACAACTGTTGAAACCTGAATGATAAAACATTCACAGCAGAAAAGTAGATGCTCAAAATAACTCCTTGACACCTTTCCAAGTCCCTGAATTGACCTAAGAAAATCTGCATAGACTGAGCTTATCTACCTTTTTTTCCTCCAATATTGATTCAGCTAGTTAAATCAGCAGTACTGGTTTAACTGCTATTCTTTTAGTATCAGATAGATTACTCTGGTAAAATATTTCTAAGGGCTTTAGAATTTGTTTCTTCCTCTGTGTAACAGTGAGTCTTTAAACTTAGGGGAAAGTTAGAAACTTAATTTCTCTTGTCAGCTTACAAAGAAGGAAGAGATATTTGATAGGGCCAAACTAGAGACTCCAGTAACTACGTTAAAAGTTCATCAACTTCTGTTCTTTAAGAAGCAGTATACATGAGTTATTCTTGAGGATCAGTATTTGTATTTTAAAATTATTCAGTGCAATAAGCTGCATAAAATGCAATAAATAACAAAATAGAATTACTGGCCTGAACACAAACCTGACTTTAATATGGTATCCATAACCTTCACTGATCTGAGATTTTATTGGCAACAGATTATTTGTATTACAATGCCTAATGGCAGAACGAAGAACATTAGAAATTGTGTCTGTTTAGTATATATCAAACGCAAACACTAAGTTATCAATAAGGGCCTTACCACACTGAATGTCTTCTGGTCAAGTTCTTCAGATTCCTCCGATATAGGAACTGGTTCACTAGTTGCCGTAATATGAACTGGAGTATCCGACAATGGAACTTTTTTAGTTTTTTCTTTATTTTCAGATTTGGTTTCATTTACCTAAGAACAAAATACGAAAATTAACCCAATACACAAACTTTGTTTTGGGTTTGGAATCATTCTGTAATTAAGCAATTATGATAATTATTGCATTCTCTTCACCAATAACAAGAAAAATATCCTAACATTCAATGCTAGTATATTTTATTTTCTCTGAATGATGGAAAAAGAGAATGAAAAAGAAATAAATGAGTTTTAGGCTTCTTGCAGCCCCACTAAGCTATGTATCTTCAAAGGGTAATTCCCCATTTCATATGCCTGTCCTTGCAGTTACAAATGGTGAAAATAAAACTTTAAATTATGTAAAAGGTTTCAATGAAATGACAACTGCTCAATAAATGATCCAAAACACCTCTTCAACTCAAAACCATTCACAAAAACCTGATGGCCTTTTCTAGTGCTATATAAGATAAGTAAACCTAGTTACCTTCTCTTCCTTTACTTCTTTTTCTTTCTGTGTGGATTCTTTTACTTTGTTTTCTCTCTTTTCTTTAATATCTTTTTCTTTTAATTCTTTCTTATCCTCTTTTTCTTTTTTCTCCCTTTTCAAATCCCTCTTATTTTCCTTTTCTTTTGTCTCTCTTTTTTCTTCAGCTTCCTTCTTTATACCAATATCTGGCTCAGGCTTTTCTTCATTTTCTTTTTCTGCTTTTATTTTTTTATGTGGATGTTTCACTGAAACAATCTCATCCTGCAATACGCAAGCATATATGTCACATCAAACTGAGCTCCTACCTATACAGTTTTGTAACCATCAGATTAAAACATACTTTTTATTTGTATATAAATTCTTTAGACTTAGATTTAACACCTATCAAACAGAGCTGGATGCGCTCACTCATTTCCTTGATGTGACACAAAACAAATACTAATTTTTCATAGTTTGAAAAAAAAAAAAAAAAAAAAAAGGCAGAAGCAGACACCACAGAACTGAAGGTCCTGATTGGTCAGGACATTCAAGTGATGGTGATGATAGAAGACCTCTGTTCTAGTTAGCTTTTGTTCCAATAACCCTTTACTGATCACATGTTAAACATTCACAAGGAGCAAAGTACAAAGTTTCAACCTCTTGTCCAGGAGGAAGGGAAAAAAAAAAAAGTAGTAGTCTTAGAGATCATCTGAGAAGGGCCCATTTAATTACTTCATGGTGAACAAAACCTCTTCTGAGAGAATGACCTCACAGAGCGCCTCTACTGGCATTTATTACAGTCACTTAGGACATCTGCGATAGAAGCTCAAATTCTTTAAGATGCAGGAAAATACTCTAATAAGCAATTAAAAGGTACAAGTGGAAGAATCACCACTGTTATGAATGTATTTGAAATGCATCCTGGGAGAACATATACAGAAACCCAGCTTCCAGAAAAGCAGATGAGAGAATGCCTAACACATGAATCCCAACAAAGTATCTAGATTAGGTACCTAGCAATAAGTCCAATCAGGACTTTGGCATTTAGCGGGAACTACCAGCAAAAAAAAAAAGGGACTTAACGTGTTTCCTGACTGCTACAGCAGTTAAACAAAAGCCGTACCTGAGCTTTAAATACAGCATATTCTATTGCAATTCAGTGTCATTTCAGTTGTTAAATCCTATTTCTGGGTCTAGCTCAGTTTCCAGACGAACAATTATTTTACGTGTGTATAAGAGTATTCAAATGATGAACATTCCTTAGCAAAGATACAAAAGGAGACAGAATTCTAGGTTCTCTCCCAAAATGAAGTCAACTGACAGACTGCCAGTGCCATCTGTTTCAGGTGGAGATTAGCACCCAATGTACATTTAAGTAGACTGAAGACCTGATTTACCTAATGTTATGATTCAGCTGCCCTTACAGTTTAGTTGTATGTTCTAGACAAATTATTGCATGAAAATATTAAAAAGTCTACATTAATTTTTTTTCCTGGCTTTATGTTTTATTTTTCATAGTATAATTTAGATGTATATAGGAATGCTTTAGTTAAGATTCATGATTTTATATAAATGTATCATGATCCTTTTCCGTCTGACTCAGTTTTAAATGTATATTGGAATAAATACTTCTTCACCTTACAGAAAGGGTCAATCATTATGATGTTAACATATATTTTCAATGACTTGTAATAGTTTAAAATGGTTATGTAAAATGTTTACTTCACTTTATTTTAAACCACGAAGGAAGGATTTTAATGATATATATATTTACACCAATTTATTTCAACTGTCTTCAAAGTAATAAATTGGGTTCAGTGACCTTAATCTTTATCAAAGTTTTTCTCTTTAGTAGTTTTGCTGTGAGATGTAAAATAAACCAGAAAACCTAAAAAATCCCAACAAAAGTAGAATACACAGTCCTGAAAGAACACATCAGTATTAAAAAGTAACAATGTTAAGTGGTTTATCTGAAGAAAGCCAGCCATGATATATACAGGATCTTTCACTTGTATGCCTCAAAACATCATTTATTCATGCTGTTATTTCTCATCAAAACTTTTTTCCCTAAACCCGAAGAAAAAAGCCTACCAGAGGAATCTGTATAAGCAGTAGATTAACATACTAGCCAGAAAGTTTTATATCCAGATGTTACATTAGATTTACACTTCTAGCAGATACAATGGTGAAGTCATCAAAGAATCTTGAAATTGCACAGTGACACTAGTAATCAGACTGTAACATTATTTTATGATATAGTAATTTGGAAACCTAATCATAATGCTTCAGCTAAAAGCCTACTATTAAATTAATATTGATACTATCTTTCAAGTGACTGTGTCTATTCAGTATTAACAATAACTTCTACAAAAATATTCAAACAACAGAAGTCCTCTGCTGGAGGAATGCCATTCAGGCATTTCAACTTCACAACAGAAAAAACTGAATAGCCATCTTTACCTTGTTCTCCTCCTCATCATCATCGTCAGATTTTTCTGAGGGTGGTGGAGAGGAGTCACTTTTTACTTCTTCTTTTACTTTCATAGCCTTTAGCACTTTATTCTTCTTAGTTCTTGTCTTCCTCCTCTTTGAATTGCCCTGAATGCAATAAGTATCTTTACTATGTTAACTGACAAGCATCTTTGCACCACAGTTACAGAAAAAGATCAGTTTTTACATTAAATAAAGGGTTCCTCTTATTTATGGCCGTCAATGGCCAGCACTTTTCTCAGGAACAGAGACAGAACATACTGCAATAGTTAAAAGTACATACAAGTAAGAGAAAAAAAAAACAATATTAAACTTGCAGTTCATTTCTTGAGTTAGTCTCATGTAATATGATTAGTAACATGGAGAAAAATTGCACAAAGAATGAGCAGAAAAAGAAGGAAAAAAAGAAAAAAGAAAGAAGATCATGCCCGTAAGTATATTACTTTATCTCAGTACTGCATGTCACATTTTACTTACTGCACCAGCAAGTCTTTGTGCTTCCTTTCTGGCAAGGTCTTTATTCAGTAATTTAATGAGGTAGTCTGCACGAGTCTGTAATTGCTTGGCCTGGGGTTTCTTATCTGGATCGTCAGGTAGAATCTGAGAGGAATAATGGTATTATCAACTATGTGCAGAAATTACTAAATTTGTGAGTTACTAACCTGGAGCACTAGGAAAAGAAAAGGCTGCAAAAAAATTAAGAAAAAAAATCCACTCCAATTATACCTGGCAAACATGTCAGAATGCTTGAAAGAATGGAGAATATCTTAAACATTCTATTTTCCCCCAATCACACAAATGAAGTAGACAGTTTTGAAAATTGTCTCACAGAGTTCACCACAAACTCAAGAAACTAGCCTCAGATTTCTGTTTCCAACCTTGTAGTTTATCTAAGAAATTCTGAACTCCTGTACCACACTGCTATCCACAGATCTCTTAAGTTCTGCCTCATGTTTCTAAATGCAGAACTCATCACTACAGGATATTGCTGCAGCCAAAAATATAAACAGCTGTGTTCACAAAACAGACTAATTAATGGATGGTGAGAATAGAAATCATTATTAAATAGATTTGGACACAACCCCAGCTCCTTGAGACCCAAGCTACGGGTTGTTGGTAATATCACTACGTTTGCTTCACCCTAGTGTATCCTTACATATCTGTTACTCAATAGTGTTAAGCAGCTATTGCGTTACTTCTGGTCTGATGAGTACAGCTATTCTCAGGTTGAGAATGAAAGTCAGTTTCAAGTGAAAGTAATCAGGATTAAGCTGTGGGGCAGGTCAAACACACCAAACCACAGAATAGCCTCCTTTCCAAAAGCTCGAGAACAAAATGAACATGACTAGAGCATCTAAAACAGGGAAACAAAAGATTGGAAATATTTAGATGACAGAGGTCCAAGGACATGGAAATACAAAAAAAACATAATCAACTGTAAGAAGGCATACTTTAATACAATACAAAAGATCTACCACAAGAAGGGTACAAAGAAGTACAACTGATATATAACTTTGTGCAATTTCAGTTATCATAAAATATGCTCTTTCAGTGACTGCTCTTACTAGCATTATTACCTAAACAAAAAAAGTCCTTGATGACAGGAAATTTTGTAGATGACATACCTTCTGTGTCAAACTGAGATCAGGATCCATTTTTATCATTTCCCAGCTGCCATAGCCATATTCGTAGATGCCTATTAACAGATTGGAATCATCTTCCTTACCCCAATCTATATCAAAATGAGCTGCCTTAGTGTGGCATGGGACGACATATCTAGTGGAAGTAAGTTAGACAAGTAAGTGATCTTTACTCCAGAAACTTAGCAAGGGGGTGAGAAATGTGCTGAGTGGAAAAAGTAAGTTTTGTTACATCACTAGGAGATTGATATATTTAGAAAAATAATTCAGTTATCTACCATCAGACTTTCTTAAAATTTCTTTAGAACATTTCCTGAAATCAGTTTTGTAACTTCTTTTAAAGCAGATCACGATTAAGACACATGGAAAAATAGGTACCTGTCTACGGCCATGGAGCGAGTTGAAGTTGGCCAGCCTTGAAGAAAAGCTTAAAACATCACCCAGGTGTAACCACTAACTGAATTTGTGGATAGTTTAGGGAGTATGATGCACAGGGTGGCAAGCTGAAAAGTTTAGAGAATGAGGACTGAAACAAGTACCAACAATAATTGCCTGCTCCACTGTGACAGATACTACTTTGCCTCAGGTGGAAATAACAGATAAAGCAGCTCCTCAGTAAGCCTGATTTCTAGTCTGGAATATTAAGATTAACTGAACCCAGTCTGCAAAGAATACAGTTCAGAAACCAAAGCAGGTACTGGCTACTAAGGTGAGGGAAGAAAGAACAAGGACACAGAGCAGACTGCTTCTGCCAGTCCTTCACAGGGAATGAAGGGACACTAGTGTTGCAGTGTGTTTAGTCTGGGTTGATAAAATATATGCCAAAAAAAAAAAAAAAAAGAAAAAAAAACCCTTTAATAATTTTCTACATTACGGCTTCCTTTAGAAAACAAATACCTTTTCCTTTCTTCTGGGTCTGCAGGAATGGATTTATGCAATGGTGCCAACTCTTCTTCGTGAGAGATGACCAGCTTCGCGTTTACTTGCACTCCTGATATTCGGAATGTTGGCCCTTTAACTTTCCCAAGTCTACCTCCTTAAAATAAAAAACCAAATTATCTACCCTTTATATGTACAATACGAACAAATGTAAAGAAAACAAGAAAGATTGTTGCTGTAGCAGCACACCTTCAATTCTATCAAATGTATTTTTCTTAATCAAGCACCCCAACTAAACTTCAGATTCTCAAGGTCTTCCATATAATAATATCAGATTAATCTTAAATTTCATGGTAAAGCAAAAACATACTGCATTTTCCTATAACAACTCACACAAGAAAGGGGAGAAGAACTCTTCTTACTATAATCCCTTTTTTAATAGCCTAGCATGCTAACATTTATTACTATTATTTATATTTTTCCCTTAACACTATTGTTTTATCTTATAATCAGAGTGCAAGAATAACTCAGGTTTCTTAGTACTTTTTATTCCTCTTCCTCCCCAGCCAAGCACACCGTACCTGCTCTCTCTGGTCCAGAGTTGTCCTTTAAAGCCTTAATGCATCCATTATGTACAAGCTCTCCCAGACGCCTAAGATCCGTCTCAGATTTATCGACTAGCTCAGCATCTCTAGCTATAGCATCTAACCTGTAACAAAACAGATACGTATTTTTTACAGCTCTAAAACTCCACTACTTCACTAATTTGTGAATGACTCCTTCAAATTCTGAAACTAGAGAGATGATCACATAAGCTATCAGTCAACCACACCTGTTATACTGTGTGCGATTTTGATCAATGCAGTTAAACACAGCTATAGACAATTATACAGAAACTACAAAAGAAAAAAAAAGGAAATACTACAATTGATCCAGATATCAGAGAACAATACACCAAGAACTGTAAAGGACACTAGCTATACAACTTTGAGTTACATTACTGGGTATTGTTTAAAAAGAAAAGGAACTGTAACATGATCACGTAAGACTCTTAAGTATTTTTAAGGAAAATGAAGACAAGAAATTATTCTCAAAAAATGGAGTAATACAGAAAACTTAAAAACAAGAATTGACAATAAGAAAAATGCAAAACTGCCTTTGGCAGTTATGGTGGATAAAACTATAGGCTTTCAACACACTATCAAACAAGATAACTAGAAGATTATCACAAATACAGACTAAACAAGACAACATGTAAAGTATAAGGAAAGAGCAAGGAGTCTTGCAAAACTGAGAGGTCTGAATTACCGGCTGTCTACGTACATACAGGGAAGATACTAAATTCAATTCATGTTATGGTCAAGGCAATGGATTAGGTACAGTATTTTCTCTTCAACTTAAGTTTTCTAGGTATATTGTTCTAATTTTATGAAAACAAGGTTCCAAGTTGCTACACAACTACAATCAATAAGTTTACCTTTCAAGGGGGCCACCGAACTTCTTGTAACTCTTGATAAATCTAGTAACAGAAAATAATTTTACATTTAAATATATGCTTAACTAACCCACATTGGCTTTAAAATGGTATCAATAAATTTTTAGTACAATACTATATGGACAATGGAAAGAAAATGAGAAAGAGAGAGACTAGGGCAGCTTAATATATCAACATACCTTACATTTAAAACCGGAGTTCCATTTAGTTTAACAATTGATACAAATAAAACAATAGATGGTACAATTTATTTCAGAAATTACTTTATTATTTTCACGAGACAAAAGATTCAGCAACTAGATGTGTCTCATTGTGAAAATCAAATGTGGACTTACAGTAAATAGAGAATTCAGACATCTTATGCCTCATATAATAAAGAATATATAGCTGCGACTCAAGACAGATGATTTTAAGATCCAAGAAAACATGACATGAAAGATAAGGAATGTCACTACACTCAGAAAAGATGTGAAAGGATGGAAAGAAACTGGAAATATCCAGGATGCAGAGAGGGAATGAAATAAAAAAGGAGTTTTCCTCAACAAACAAGAATCCAAGTTACTAGTACGAGCACAAAAGTAACCTTGTCAAATGCTGCAATCCATTATGTTAGATGGAATGCAAAGGGAATAAGGATCTTGTAAAGTTGTTTCTATAATCAAAAAATTTTAAAATCTTTGAATACCGAATACTTAAAATTCCAAAAGCAAAGTGGTATTTCACAAACCCATAAAGGTAAAGCAAAAATAATTCTTCCTTCTACCAAAATATATTTTAAGTACCAAATACTGATGTGACCACCTGTACGGATTTACTAATGAAAACGGATTATTTAAGTTTTAAAAAGCATCATATCACATTCGTTCAATTACAATATCATGACTAAATCTGTTTTAAATCTAAAACAAACCAAAACCCACTCAATCTTCTGTGTATCACAAAAGATTGGGTATCTTCCGGGTATCACAACAAAGATGTTTGGGGCAGTGGGGGGTGGAAGCTCACCTTTTGGAAAACCTGTTCTTTGGAAATTACTGTCTTCAAGGGATGGACAGATTAGGAATAGTATTTTTCCAACCTAATTTTATCCCTCACCAACATGAGTTCAAATCACAGACAATATAGTCCATTATGTCAGTACCACAAACTACGTAAGTAAAACCTCAAATGCCTTGAATAAAAGTTTTCAATCAAATTTAGGAAAAATAAACTGTCTTTGTATTTACAAACTCTAAAATGATTTAAAACAATTTTGTTCTGTCCCATTAAACATGCATGTTCCTCCCCAATCTTACCGTCTAATCTCTGCATCACTAAATCCTTTAATATTTTCTCGAGGAATAGTTCGTGGTCTTCCTCGTTTTTTTGGCCTTTTTCTTTCTGAGATGGAGTCACTATCAGATCCAGAATATCTTCTGTTCCTGCTGCGTCTTCCTTCACTTCCATTAAAGCTGATCTGGAATTTCAGAGCAAGTTATTCATGCATTTTAATTATGTTCCTTTGAACCAAGTTATCTAGTCTGTCAAAAATACACGTTAAAAGAATGGGGGGAGGGAAAAAATAAAAGAAAAAGCAATGCAAAAATACAAACCAAAACAACAAAAATGAAAGTTAGTCAAAATGCAGAGATACCTGTTTTGCACAGTTTCTCATTCTTGGGAGCATATATATTTCTTCAAGTTCTTTTTGTCTTTCCTCTTCTTCTATTCTTCGCCGCTGGACTTCTGGAATGATTTCTTCCCAATTTCTTGAATTTCGTTCTGGTTCCAATTCAATGTCATCTTCATCCATATTGGAAAAGTTGGCCACCTTATTTATCAGAACAAACTCACTAAGTCAATATATAACTGTACTTAAATGGCAGTCAGCAACTAAATTTTAGGAAAACTTAGTTAATGATGGCGTATTTTTACACAGAGACACATCAATGTTGAAAATAATATGTGTGTATATATAATTTATAAATATAAAGTGCTTAATGAAACACTGTCTCTAATTAAAGCATTTATATATAATGTGTATACACACACACACACCTCACTCAACATATTTGAATATGAAGATTATAATCATTTTCTTATTTAAAAGTTGACTAATATAGAAGCACATTGAAACAACCTCCTTGATAGCTGTATGATTGCTATTTAATTTTCCTTCAAAGTAGGACTAATGGCATGTGAATGCCTAAGTTAATGTGAAACTGCCATAACAGAGCTAACCACACTTTATTAAAGGGTAAAAATCACAATGCATTGCAAATAATAATCATCAGGAAGGTGATTTAATACTCTACTGATCTAAACAACTATATGCTACTCTGCATTTTTTTATGCAAAATAAACCAATTTGGACACACTTTATAATATATCTAATTGGATAACATTTAAAATATCTAGCATTCAAGTTTACTGAATTTTTGGGGCTGAAAGCTGGTGTTTATCCACCAAAAGTATGATGTAAAAACAGCCCTTTCAAAATTCTGATCATTAAATCAAAGGCTAATACATTTGTAAATTTATACTTTTCTTTCTCTTTTAGCAAAATATATTAAGTATTTTTAAATAGTTTTTCTGAATGCAATTATTCTGTATAGGTAAAAAGGCATTTTCTGCATAAAAGACAGTGTTGACCTACTGTGGCATCTGTTTCGTAAGAACGAAGAAAAGATGGAGAGATATGCAAAAGAAAACAGTAGCATTTAAAAATGAGAAGTGTAATTATGTGAGGAGGGAGGGAGGGATCACAGCAATACCTTAAACTGTGAAAGCAGCTCATCTCCTACAGTTAATGGGCCTGGCTCATTTTCCCGTGTTTCAGCCCTCTTCAAGATTTCATCTATATCCATTTCCTGAAACAGAGTAAGTTTCTCTTTATAATAAAATAACTCACAGATATTTCTGGTTGCTACATCCATCAAGCGTAGAAGCACTGTTCCATTTACCTGGGGCTCCTGTTCTTCCCCTTCAGGTTCTTTAAAAAGTTCCTCAGCACCAAACTTCAAAATTGCTGATAACTCCTCCTTATTAAAGGGTGTTGAGCTGAAATACAGGAATTTCAGAAAAACATCTGAGAGAATTTTTTCAAATTATGATAATCACGAGTCAATCATGCTTCTACTTCACTTAAAAAGCTGTATTTAACACGTAAATAAAGATGTGCAAAGACAATACACTTTGCACTTCCCTAACTACACCTTTTTTGCCTTTTATTAGCCAGCTGAAGTATCTTGCATTTTCACTTGTTGGTCAAATATACTTAAGGGTAAATTGATATGGAAGAATATACAAATATACCTTGAAGGAGTCGAGCCTGTATGTAGCACAGTTTTCCCTGTAGTATCCATTCTCTGAATTACTAAATGATCTAACACCATCTTTTTCTTGGCTCTTTCAAGAATATCCTCTTCTACTGATCCTTTTGTGACTAGCCGATAAATATTAACCTATGTATATTAAAAACAACAACAACTCTATTTAAATGTTCTCAAATTGCAAATGAAAACAAAATTCAGATAAAATTACCAAGGTAACAAAAAAATGCCTTAAGTAATAATAGAGAAAAGTGCCAGTCTTGATTATGAACCTTCCGAATTTTATTAACTGGTTTCATTTATGAAATTACTTGTTCAATCATGTTATCATAGTCTCTGCATAACCCCCTTAAAAAACAAAAAAATAAATTCTTAGACTTTTCTTCTATAAACTGCAGAGATTAGGCATAAGCAAGGTCATAAACAAAAGTATCATATCTCTGATTTATTCTTTGATGTCTTCTGCAAGAAAGAAATCTGCAAAAAACCAAGAAATATTTCACTTTCACGTAAAGGGGATGCGCCTGAAGAAACAGTTATTTTCCAGAATGACACGATACCAAAAAACATCAGGCAAGTCCACAACTCTCCTCCCTCCCTATCCATATACACCTACAGTTGCCATACCATCTCCCATATAAGGAGATTTAAATAATTAAATAAATAACTTGGATGAGTACTATTAACAATTTTAGACATACTAAGCAAACATTAGTTATTCTTAAAATACATGAAGACTGTGACGGCCCCCAGATGCAAAACAGACAGCTACTGTGTTGAACCCTCCTTCAGGTGTGGAGCTCAAAGCTGAGATGTGCGTACCTGTTTCTTCTGTCCAATCCTATGGGCTCTAGCCTGCGCTTGCAGATCATTCTGTGGATTCCAGTCAGAATCAAATATAACTACAGTGTCAGCAGAAGCCAAGTTTATACCTAATCCTCCAGCTCTGGTAGACAGTAAAAAGCAGAAGTCCTGAAATCAAAAAATAAGAAATAGCTTTACACATACTAGTTTTTATATTCTTCAGGGAACCAATATGACACTTGTTTATACATTCCGTGAACCAGGCTACGAACTCATACGCTATCAAACAGCTGTTCCGTAGCAGAAGTTTATTTAAGGATAAAGCAAACATTGATACCAATTTCTCTTGCAAACAGTTTTTCTATAGTTTAAAGAAAGCAGCACCATAGAAGATGAGTACTAACCACTTGTGGGTAGGGGGAGTGGAGAAAGGGGGAAAACAATCAAACAAAGCACCTGCCAAAAGGACAAAACAATCTGTTGCTAAAGTCTTGTAGGTGCCAAAGTCTCTCATCAAAAATTTTTAAGGAAACTAATATAAAAACTAAATAGCCATGGCATAGAAGGGAAAACCCTTGAACATAAAAGTACCTGGTTAACTATGAGACAGGAAGCATGTGGTCTGCAGGGATCAGGGCTGTTCAATACGAAAATGGGATGAGCAATGAGGTGACAAAATTTGCAGATGATACAAGTTATTCAGGGACAACTACAAAGGACTACGAAAGGATCTTAGGAGACAGGCATAAAACAGCATACAAAATTCAAGATAAAGTGAATTGGAAGAAAGTATCCTAATTTTACATACAGAGAGAGGTAATAACAAATCATTACTGCTCAGGAACTGCTCCTTGGAATTTGTGGTACATTATTTCCATATTTCCATCTCAGTTTATTAATGTCCAAAAAGTCACGTGAAATGTTATGAATTATTGAGAAAAAAATTAGAGAATAAAACACAGGACACAATTATGTTACTGCACAATCCAAAGTTTCTATAGCCTACATTCTTGTATACTGTGTGAAGTTTGGACTCCCCCCTTCATCTCAGAAGCTGTATAGTAGAACTGGTAAGATTTCAGAAAAAGGCAATGACATCTGTACTAGAATTTAAGACTTGTGTGTTTAACAAATGTGCAGTTTAATGTTATGAAGTTAAGTCCTTCCTCCCCAACCACAGCAGAAACTTAAGCTCAGCAGTAACTGACAAATGCTATCCTTCCATTATTCCAAAAAATCCTGCCAGGGTAGGGTAGGGATCTAAGACGACCAAAGGTAAGGCATGGCTTACTCATTAGGAATACTAAATTATGTAACACAGAGAAGAAAAAAGCTATAACACAGACCTGTAAAATTACAAGCAGGTTAGAAATCAGTTCTTCACTATTCTCTTCCAGGGCAAACAAGTAAGAGTCAGACTCAATAGATGACAATAACAGAAGCCAAAGATAGTTGTGCTTCACACAAGGATACACACAACTCACTTCTGCCCACTGCCCAAGAATGCTTTTGATGCTAAAGTTCAGGACTCATGTAGAAATCACAGAATGAACTTCTACACCATAACAAAGGTATGAAGCTAAATTTTTCAGTGCTTATATAGTATTTACAATTACTTTGATGAAGAGTACTGAAAAAATATTAAAATATTGTAATTACTGATTATACTAATTAAACATCTTTTTCATAAATTGTGTTCCTAATTAACCTCAATTAACCTCGTATTAGGAAAAAAATCTAACAGTTGTAAAAATTATATTCTAGGTACTAACAAGGAAATGTCAACAGCAGAAGTGATAAATCCAATACTTTTCTCAGCCTTCAGTTTTTATATAATGTTTGCTATATTTTTTGGGATATATTCATTTTCCGAGGTAATTTCCCCAAATTTCTATTTCTTTGGAAAAAAAATAAAGTTGAGCAGACTCCTTAAAAATATACAGCTAATACCATACCTCTGATCCTTCTGCATTAAAATGATCCAGTGCTTGTTTCCTCAATTCTCCTTTTATTGATCCATCAAGTCTCTAAAGAGATTTAATATTAGAATTAAAAAGGAATTCTTACACTATATTCTAATCAGAACAACTTCAACTTCTCAGTTGCTAGAACAGCTACATGAGAAAACAAAAAACCCCAAACCCAGCAATGTAACATTTTTCACTATCTTTTCCATCAGCTCCATTTTAAAACATCATTTAGCATGCAGCAATTGCCAGGCTTCCTGTACATAAAGAGAAATTTATATAGATTTTATTTTCTTAAAAAGAAGACCAAAAAAAAAAAAAAAAAAAAAGAAAAGAAAGAAAGAAAGAAAAAGAGAGAGAGAGAGAGAGAGAAAGGGACTAGGGACAAGAGGTTCTTAGCTACTACCAGCAAAATTCTTACTTGAAAGGGAAACTGGCGATACTTCAAATACTCTGCTAGGATGTCCAGCATCCTCACCATCTGAGAGAAAATCAAAACTCGGTTGCCGCGTTCTCGTAGACGAATCAGTAGCTTGTCAAGAAGGATTAGTTTCCCGCTGCTACGTATTAAATGCTACAAAAATAATGTAAATACATATTACAGAGTAAGTCGATCTCAACACTAATACACACTGCAATTGGTTAAACATGCATTTTAGGTTTGCTTTCTTGTCTACTGGCATAAGAATGACAGAAATTCTGACATTCCTTTAAAAATATTTTAGTATGTGCACACAATACATATGCTCCCAGAACTAACACACATATTCAAGTGACCATCCTGCACTGCTATACAGATTAACTACTATGTAGCATTAACTGAACATGAAAGTTTAACCAGGATTTAGCAAGTGTCCTGATCTCGTAAAAAGGCATTATGAAAGCATTGAGTACTTTTAACAGAAGTCAACAGCAGTACCAAGCAGCGTATTTTTAGGGAAATGCATTTCGCAGAACAGCACCTTAACATTCCACCAAAGTGTTAAGGAAATACACGGAGCTGCAAATGAGAGCAGTTAAGGTGTTGGCTCAAGCTCTTTTCTGCCATATAAACAGTAACTCTGTAGTCAACAAAATACTTGAGACTAATAAAAGGGACTACTTTATTACTACTTTCTCCTCACTTCCCATCTTATGAACAGAAACAGGCACTGCTGCCTCATCCTGTAAGTATTCTTAGACGGTGAGTCTCACTCGAGTCTCTCATGCAAGCTGAAGTGAGAAGAATCTTGTTTGTGGAGTTTAATGGGCTTTAGGTAGGCTACAATGCTAAGCCTTCTCAGCTGCCCTGGGAATACCTAGAACAAAAACTCCAGTGCACATGGAATTTAATAGTGAAAACTTTAGGCCTCTAACTTGAAGAGGCTTGGGATACAATTTTGGGGAGTGAAAAACTTGGAGTTAGGCACTTTTAGTCTTTATGCCAGAAAGGAGGAGGATATTTTGTTCAGAATTAGAGCTAACAAAGCTTATTAAGATGGGCCAAGGAAGTCCCTGTTAAAAGTATGTAATTATTAGAACGAATGGTTGAACAGTTCTGAAAAGTTTAATTATAGTTCAGATAGTCACACAGTACACCAAGTTGTAAATAAAATATCCTTTTGCTTTGAGAAACACTTTAAAACATGAAATAGCTTGAAATCACAAGCTGTCACTGCATAATCCAGTATTTTTCCCCAAAGTACTTATATTATCAACTTCAAAGCTTGCAAAAAAGATTAACTTAAATATTTATGTTGGTATTAACTGCATCAAATGATACCAATTGTTTTATCTGTTGCAGTGGTTCTCAACAGTATTAGTAAAAAGATTAGTTAACCTATACAGAAAAAAAAAAAAATTCACAGACCATCCTTGGTAGTGATGCTACAGTTGTTTTCATTCATAACAGTAACAGCAAAAATCATAATAAGCTTTGGCTGTTTGTTACTTTATTTCCTTTCACTTTGGCTGGATGTAGGCATATAAAGAACAGTGCTTCATTATAAAAAAACCAATATCTTAAAAACATTCTACAAATCACTTTCAGTTATCACATGGATTGTTGCTGTACCATTACCAGTCCCATGCATTTGTATTTATATTACATTTACCTGTTTAACTACTTTTTTTTTCATTTTGCGTTTAAATAGGTCTTAAGTTTATTTTGTCTGAAAATACATAGCCTGTTTCAAACTCTTCCTTTTTATTTTGATCATTACTAAAATCATGGATATTTTATTCAGTAATGGACTATTATTCAGTTCTAATTAAGAAACAAAAAATCAATTCACTTACCTGTAAAACTCAAAATGCACATTTTGTAGAGATCTTGTTCTTCCTTAATATACTTTAATAAGCACAAATAAGTTGCCTCAACAGTATAAAATTACTACATACAAATTACAGATGTAAAACAGAACTTTTTTTTTTTTTGAATTAAAAGACAACATAGTATTACCTGTAAGGCCTCCTGTTTATTATAGAATTCATTATCATCTGGTGGTTTAATGAGGTAGCAATGGTTACAACACTTCTTGAGTTCCATCATGATGTTCAAAAAGCCTGATGTACTGCCTTTTGAGCCTTTACTCAAGGCTTTGTAATTCCTGGTTAAAATCCACCTATGATATACAATGTACAGTGTAAATAATTTCTAATCATATGTGGGATTAAGACACATGTGAGCTTTCAAAATTCAAGAGAAAAAGCAGCTCCTGACAAAAGAAACATACAAGTAGGCCACATAACAGAAATTAAATGAATAAAAATTAGACCAGTGTAATTCTTAAGCCTTTGCTTCATGGAATTTCACCGTGGTAAAATCCTGAAAGGTATTAGGTTTTTACTTTTGCCTCAAACTCAATTGCATCAGAAAAACTATTAAAATTCAGTAATTTGCAGATAAGATATATTATTTAAAAAAGCAAAGTTTAAATAATGTCATTTCTTACTTGTAATATTGTTTCTGCAATGCACTCATTTCCATCCTCAGAATTTGTTCAACCTTAGCAGGCAAAGATTTTTCTACATCTTTTTTAACTCTTCTCAGTAGAAATGGTTCAAGTTCTTTGTGAAGACTTGCATAACCAAACTCTCTCCCTTTGCCATGCTCCTCTTCAAAATCCTCCCAAGAAGAAAACCTTCAACATAAGAGAATAAGTCACTATGAGAATCACTATGAAAATAGTGATATACTGTGAATGACCTGAAGAAGTGACAGTTGCAAAGAAAAAACACAAACACACAAAGCCCATAAATACACCAAATACGCACACACACTTATGGACTTCCTCCCTACTCCCTCCATTTCATTTTCATCTCGCAGGAAATTCAAAGTACTTTCTCTATAAACAGAAGAATCAAAATTTCCAAATACTTTTGCAGAATTAGAACTGAACTACTGAATTTGAATTTCCCCAGTGGAAATTCATTTACCTTGTCTGCAAGGAAACCCTGATTGATAGATGGTTGCAGTATTTATCAAGAGCCACATGAAAAACAGTCGCATGGCTGGAAAAGTGTGTGTGAGAACAGACCACTTCATATACTTTTTGCAGCTTGTATGGAATAGCTGAAAGGTGATTACTTCCAATATGTGCTAACATATACGACTATGGACTTGTGATCAGATGAAAAATGTGCTAGGTAACAGCCTTATTGGTTGTGCTTGTAAAGTTCTGAAGAAGTCAGTGCAAAGCACAGCTCCCAAAGTAAACCTATAGTGCTTTGCATTTACAAGATATCTGATACGAACATGTGCTTACAGTTCTCATTTATCTTAGTCATAAACACAGATCAATACAACAAAAGGTCAATACAGTAAACCTATTGTACGCAAACCACATGGGCAAGCTAGTTATGTGACTGAACTACTGGGTATTCGGCATCTTGGTATAAACTTGCTTTCGTTAATGGTACTAACAGAGAAAAGAAGATATCCTCAATCCCATTCTATTTCCCCAGAGTAAATCCATCTGGTTTCCCTTTTAGACTAGGGCAAAGCATTTTTTCAGAACTCTGACCCATATATCACTCCATCTTTTTTGTGGACTGGTAAAACAGAAAAGAAGTAATAATTGCTACCAGATTTATTTATCAAGAGTAGCATGAAAGACATGTATGCCTACTTCACAAAAAATATTTAGACTATTTTATATAATCCTCCCAAGCGCTACAATATTTCACAGTAAGAAACTTAAAAATAAATAAATAAATAAAAGAGATCAAACTCTTTCTTACTTTTCTGGCATGATGAAGTGCAGCAAAGACCAAAGCTCTTTCAGAGAGTTTTGCAGAGGGGTTCCAGTAATAAGAAGACGATGGTTAGACTTAAAGTCTATTAAAGTCTTGTACAGAAGAGAATCGTCATTTTTTAAACGATGAGCTTCGTCAACTCCTATAAATGCCCAATTCAGACCACCAAGGAATGACTTAAAGAAACAGAGGTGGGAAAGGGGGAGAGAAAACGTTACACTGATGAGCATATTATGCAATTTCTGGCATTTTATAACAGGCTACAAATACCATCACTTTATTTCAACAAAATATGGACACCTATGTGTCTAGGCACCTAAATTTGCTGGATCTAACAAAAAGCTATACAAGTGCCCCAAGAAAGCATACGCTAAGTTTAAAGGTAAAAAAAGGCCAAAAAGCTGATGCATATTAATTTTCACGACAGAAAGAAATGACTATTGACTTTCTTCCCAACATGTACAAACAAACAAACAAAAAAAAAACTAAAGACGTTCTGCTCATTGGCTTTCTACAGACATTTTAATATGCTATTGGAAGGTATAAAGACAATTGTGTGTGACCATCATGGAGACTACTACACAAAGAAAAAGCATACAGGATTTCAGAGATCTCAATCACAGATACCATGGGTGGAGGGCTGTTTTGCTTTTTTAGTTCCTTGATGATGGTCTATAAAGAAGAAGAATGCTTCAAGATGGAAACTGATTACTACAGTAAGAAGCCCAAACAAAAACTGAAGAAAAAAGTGTCCTCCACTCAATAAAATAGGAAAAAGAAGGGGGGGGGGGGCTAGAAAGCCTCACCACACACACACACACAGAGAGAGAAAATCTGAAAGTGCTTAAAGAAAACTCTACTGCCCTACTTCAGAAAGCAAAGTTGTCAAACTCCCCATCTGTTTAATGATTCAGAATCCAAACATGCATAACCCTAAAGTGATTGTATCTCCCTGAAGAAATAAGAACAATTACCTTATCCTTCAGCAAGATTTCATAAGTTGTTAGAAGTATATTAAATTTTAATCGCTTGGTCTGTGGATGCATCCATTCGTGAGTTCTTATCTACAAATAGAATTAAATGAATTGTAAGCTACAGAAAAACAGTCTTATTGATCGGGATGATTTCAAGCACTACAGCAAAATGCTGTAGGGCCCAAAGATGTTTTTTAAACTTATGAAAAAATGGCAAGAAGTTTCTGTAAAACTTTTTTTTTTTTTTTTTACTTTAATGGATGAGATCACTTACCTTACTTCTTTACAAAACCAAATTAAGATCATGTTTATCTTACCTTTTATTTAAGCACCTAAATAATTCCATGGCAAAAGATAAATGATTTTCAAACGCAAATTTGCATTTTTCATCCTTTTAATTAGTTAGCAGGAAGGAAATCTTTCATATATTTATATCAGATCAAAATCTAAGCTTACACTTTGCTTTCTAAAGACACAGTGTTTCAAATCGGTATTTTCTCATTCCAAACCAAAAATACTGGAGAGAACACAAGAGCATGAAGCACTTACCACCAAACTTTTTCAATGATACAAAGAAATACTCACCATATTTCTGCTAGTTATATCTCCTAAGTAAACCACAGCATTCATCTGAGGAGCCCAAGTTTGAATCTCTCTTTGCCAAGATGTCAAAGTAGAAAGTGGCACAACCAGCAAGAAAGGTCCATACAGTTGATGTTCATGAAACAGGTAGTTCAGAAAAGAAATTGTTTGTATTGTTTTACCCAGACCCATTTCATCCGCAAGAATACAACTATTTCCTCTAAAAAAATGGGGAGTAAAATGGACAAGAAGAGAATATTATTTTTTGAGGAAAAAAAAACCACTCATACAAATTTTCAAGATTTTGCAACTGTAAATCTTTAAGTCTCTTTAGATACAGTTGGACACAATTTCAAATATCATGTAACACTTTTTAGCATACTGATTATTTTTCAAGTATGTTTAACAAAAAGCTTGCACATGTTCCTTGCATGTATACTTTAAATTATAAAACTAGTACTGATCTTTCAGAGGTTTACTTTGTTTTCTTGTAACATATGATCTTACAATTTGCGAACAGCAAAATTCATTTCAGACTATACTTACTTGCACCATGAGTGAGCAAGCCAGTTCAGTCCATTCAACTGATAATCTCTTAATTCTAAACTCTCATGCCCTCCAATATAAGATGGTTGCTTCTTTAGTGCAACAAACCTTGGCCTCTGTTTTAGAACCTGTCAAAAAGAAATTGAGCATCAGTCCTATCACCAACAGGAGTTACCAAAATGTTTTCCTCTCGAAGCAACACAGTACTAGAAATCTGTTGGGTAACCATATCTAGTTTTTATCCCTCACAGACAACTAGACTGTACAGCAACACCTGAAATTAATTTGATCGCTGATCTAAATTCCACAACAGGAATGACATTAACACATTAACAAAGGTTACCTTTAAAACTAATGAAACTAAACTCTGCCTATGAATGCAAATAAAAAAAGCAAGGAATAAACATCCACAAAAGGCTATTCTCAGTAGTGATACTCACCGTCTCTCACTGTTTCTATGTATGCACACATATATATCTCATTAATACTATTCTGAACAACACACAAAATACTATAACTTGCATGTTATTTCCAGATGCATAAAATACTTTCACACTTTTACTATGACAATTGACGACAAACCCATTGCAATCACGCACTCACCTTGCAGTCCTTAAAGGGAGTGGTCTTGGATTGATTTCTGCTAAAATACTCATCAATGCGTGTCTGAAATTTTTTAGCAATGAGAGCACCATCTTCCCAGCTGCATTCTGAATAAGGCAGACCCTGCCATTTACAATAGTAATCTGGATAACCAGCTGCTGATTTCTGATTTGAATGAGCTGCAAAAATGTATCAAAGTTATCAGATCAGTATTTTCCTTCTGTATTTTAAGAACACACTCATTTTACATGATAAGATGACTTAAACCGTTTCACAACAAAAAGAAAAGACAATTTTTTTTTATCAGAAGTTTTGTTTGGCATTAAGATGTTAGTCATATTCTAGATTTCTTAACTACAAATGCAATATACAAGCAATAACCATGTAATATTCTCAACGCTATTTTCTGTCTGCAAGTTGGTCACATACCAATTATTCTTTCCACTATTTGATATTGTTTGTGTAGATCATCTGTAAGTTCCTGCTGGCAGTTATAATATTCCACATCTTCTGGAGAAGCATTTTTCAGCCTGAAATGGGAATTTATTTACAGTACTTATTACATTATGTAGTTCTAAAGCTAAGAAAATTTGGCAACTCTAAAGCTCTGAACGTAAGCATCACAGGAATGCTTCTTAGAGAGCTTCTTTGAAGTGACTACAACTCAGAAATTCCTGTTATAGAAGTGATCCATCTGGCCTAAGTGCCTCATCACTAGTGCCTGACACACAACTTGTACTAGGCATGCATATAAATCAGAATATTCACAGTGCACAATGTACTCCACAGGATGCTTTTATGGAACAACATCAGGGATGGTTCATTCTGTAAGAATGCATCTTACAAGTAGTGGGATTTTTAGGGAATCCTAGTGTTCACAGATGACATTAAAATATTAATAAAATTGAACATTAAAAATGTTGTAGTAAGAAGTACAGATTTCTTCAGTTCTTGGCTCTCAGGCTTTCAGAGAAGTTTGAGTCAAGAAAACTAAATACTTTGCAAAATAATCTCTGCATTGACTCCTGAAGAACTCTGATCAAAATATAACTATAAAACTAGTAAGAAGTAGGACCTTCTTTTTTTTTCCCCCTTTAAAAAAAAAATTTTAAAAACATTCACCTTGTGCAAACTTCATTTATAACAGACACTAAACTTAGGAGCAGAAGCTCCTCACTTAGAAGTCTAGTTTTACATGATGTGTATGCTCACCCACTCAATGAAAAAGTTGGTATGCTCAGAATCTTACAGTATCGTAAGGTTTTAGGAAGGCCTTAATTATTTATTTATTTAAGTTTTTGTCTTCCTGTTGTATCAACACTTGAAATCATACCCTCACAAACAGGTAACAGGTCTCAGAGAAACTCATAAAACATCTATATTGTTATGAAAATATGTAACACAGAAGTAGTTATAAAATATTCACCATCGTTTTGTTTCCTGATCCTTTTTCTTATAATTGTCCAGTTTCTTCATTCCTTTAACATTTTGTTGCTTCAGTGTTTCCTCAGTTTCCCAAGTATTGTGGATGTGGGACCAGCCTTTCCATTTAATAAGATATTGTACTTCTCCTGGCTCCTTTGACTTTTCAAACCCAGCGTTCGGATCACCGTCTGCTTCAACTGCATAGATGGTGGTTGCAGCACCAGTGGCTGAGAAGGAAATCATATCATAAGCCTTAATTAAATGTGCAGTACTATAAATCAACTGAAAAGAGATGTGCTATAGAAAGCATTCAGTGATGCTTTTAAATGAATTATATCTACAGCTCTCAAGTAATTACTCTTATTTGAACAATTATGATATATGTTAACAGGCGCACAAGAAGTCAAAAGAAAAATCAAAAGTAACCAAAAACCCCCCCCTCATCTAACCTATCTCATCTTTTCTTACCAGAATTTTCTTATTATTCCTAGTTTCTCTAGTGATCCCAAGGGAATGCTCCATTAACATTACTTGCTGTCTTCCCTGCTATCTCTGTCTCATTTCCGAATGTACATTAGACATCTAACCCTATGCTTGGTCAGCCCTGAGACCTGAATAACCTGCTATTAGGGATGTTATAAATCTATTTCTTCCTAGGCATGTATTACTACATTTTTTTCCTTCTACCCTAAGGAAATTTTTAATTAAATACAGCCTGCATCCCAGTTGAAGCATACTAGCATCAGGGAACAGGCTCATTTCTGTGAGAAGGGTCAGGTAAGCAACAGGATTCAACCAGCTGCAGTGGCCAGACATGACAACAGAAAGTGGCAACAACAAAGGACAACATGAACAGCAACAGCATCTAGAGAAGCAAAATATAACAAGCCTGGTCCCAAAGGCTTTGAACACAGTGGTAACACTGTGCAGTGGAGTAAGAGACTTTAGGATAGACTAGAATTTAGGAAAGCATGGGGGAAGAAGAAAGTTGAGAAAAGATAATGGAAGCTCCGAGATGGGTCAGAAATTCTATATATTGGTTATAATTAATGGAGAAAGGTAACTCTGAAGTGCAAGGGGTCCAAATTTTCTATAGTTAGAATCCTAATTTGCAAGCTAAAACAGAGGATTGCTGGGCACTGCAACCCATTGCTGCTGGGAATATGACACCCTTACCATCATTCATAAAAAACCTTTTAGAAGTTCACATGCAAGCACCTCTCTGAAATTTTAGAGGCACTTTGTAACCATTCCACCATTTGTTTGTATTGCATTGAGAAAATTTGCACAGGAATAATTGAAACCACAGTCTCAACGCCAACACCATCCTTCAGAGTTCAGGTTACTGGCTAGCTGTCCTATCCAGTACACTTTCTCCCCTCCCAAAGTATATAATTTATATCCATCAGGTATCAGAAATTGTACAGACAGTGCTGTAACAATATAGTGTGCATTTATGCAATATAGAGCTATCTTTAACTTATCTAATTTCTTTTTGCATTACTCAGTTCTGTGAGTTCTTTGTTTTACCTTATAAGGCTTGAAAAGAGACTTTAAAAAAACAGTCTCCTTATCAGGTTGAAAAACAACAGAAGATGACTTGCAGGTAGTATTGTTTACAAACATTAAAGGTGACCTAGAGCTCAGAACAGTTGCTGAAGTTGTACCAAAACTCCCCTCAGCATCTTAAGGACACCGATTAAAATAATAATAATAATAAAAAAAATAAAAAGGAAAAAATACCTCCTTTTCGGCCAATTCGACTATCCATAAACTTCTCTATAGTCTCAAATTCATCTTCTTCAGGTTGTGGGACATCTTCTCCACAGACTTCCAGCAAGTCATCAGAATCTGTCTTAGTTTCTTCAGCTTCTTTGTAACTAACGTTGACTGTTGCCTGGCGACGAGATCCCCTCTTATCATAATCATCATCGTCGTCGTCGTCGTCATCATCATCATCCGATGAATCAAGCTGCCTCTTTTTCTGTCCTGCACTCCTTTTGCCACTTTTTGGCTTAATTCTTAAGACAATAAGATATGACAAAACAATGGGGTTTCAACATGGAAAACCAACCATCATCTTTATTTGTTTTTGAATATGAGTATTTCATGACTGTTCAGTTATGCCAGTCATAGGCCTAGTTTCTAGGCCACAGAAAAGAGGCATTCACTACAGTGCAATGGTATGACATGTTTTTTAGTTAAAAAAAATCTTCAATTTCTGTAATAAATATTTACGTTTTCATTTGCATGTATAGTAGGTACAGCGCTCTAATTACTAATCAGAAATCGCACTAGACAATCCAAAATGCAAGACTTCCTACCTGCTTGGAGGTTTCCGGCTTCTGACCTTGTTTTTTGGCTCATAGTCAGATTCACTCTCTTCACAACTGCTTTTCTCCCTATCTTCTTCTGATTCAGAATCGGAGCCAGTTCCTGATATTGACCCTGATCCAGACATTTGCCAGTCTTCACTGTACATATTGAAAGACAAAACAGTAACCCACGCTGGTTTTTGTATGAAGTATTCATCTACATGTTTGCTGCTGTAATCTCAACTTTCTTAACAGAAATAGAATTCCTCTAACTGTTATTTCAGCCTCAGGTGAAAGGACAGAAAATTATCATGAACAGATAATAAGCAAGTAAAAATACCTAATTCAACTCTCTTTGGAGCCATTATGTTTTCTATTATCAAGAGGTAGATTTAAAAAGAAAAATCCAAAACAAAAATCTGGATTTCTATACGAGTTAATGTGTAAAATAAAGACTGACATTAAAAAACCCAAGTACTTCACAACACTAACTGGAAACTAAATTCATTTACTGTAGCTTATTCACGCTCAAATCATAAAACACTGTAACATTATATTCTGGAGAATCCAGTATTCTCCAATAGCTAAGTTCCTCTTTGCCTCGTGAAGAATAGGCAACTTTGCCACAGGAACCAAGAATAATGCAGAAGCAGATCTGAGAAGCACACAGAACTGCAACAATTTGTGAGAGTCTCCGAAGAGCTCCCACTGAGTTCTCAAATCAGTATTTCACAAACAAGCAAGATACTACGAGTAAATAGCTCATGACTCTTGAGAGGCATTTCCTCCTTACTCCTGCTTAGCTGAGATCTTCTACTTTGCAATAGGAAACATGTACTCACCAATCAACAGCGTCTTGCTTCAAATCCTGAGTTTGTACATGCAGATTAGTTTGTACAGACAAATTTAAGCTTAATAGCTTTGCGACCAAAGCAGTGCAAAGGGAAGTCTGACATGGTTGCTAAATCTTTACACTATCATTTATCATTGGGTTTAAGGTTTCTCGAGCAAGGCCCTGGAAAAGCACTAATGTTCTTCAGAGGTGGATTATCACTCAGACTTCTTCATTAAGTTTCAAATCAGAAAGCCTAGAAATCAGTGCTTTGACATCCCTTCCTCCCCATTCCCCACTTAAATATGTATTGGAAGAAATTATGTTTTCATTCTTCCAAGACACATATACTGAACAATGCTATAGTACCATTTGTCTTATTAAGACTTTTTCTGCATGCAGTAAGATAAAAAAAATCCACACAACCTGCATTTATTTGGTGATACAGACAACAGATATCATCTTCTAGGGCTTGATCTCATGTCACGTTATAGAACAAGAAATCTCTGATTTGCCTATCAGATAGCAACTGCAAACATACTTGTTCAAAATAGTCAGAAAACAAAACTAAAGTACTGAATATATGAGTTTATTTGGTTAGCAGTTTAGGAATGGCTGTGAGAGCTGGGCCTCTTTAGCCTGGGGAAGAGAAGACAGAGGGGGGATCTTATCAATGTGTACAAGTATCTGAAGGGAGGGTGTCAAAGGGACGGGGACAAACTCTTTTCAGTTGTCTCGTGTGACAGGACAAGAGGCAACGGGCAAAAAATGAAGCACAGGCAGTTCCGCCTGAATGTGAGGGGGAATTTCTTCCCTGTGAGAGTGACTGAGCACTGGCACAGGTTGCCCAGAGAGGTTGTGGAGTCTCCTTCTCTGGAGATCTTCAAGGCCTGCCTGGATGCAACCCTGTCTAACAGGCTCTAGGTGACCCTGCTGAGTGGGGAGGTTGGACTAGACGATCTCCAGAGGTCCTTTCCAACCTTACCGATTCTATGATTCTACACTTAAATGTCTTTCCTGTAACAGAGTATGTAAATAGGCTTAATCAAATTCTTAAGTAACACAGGACTGCAAACAACTCTTATCCCTAGAGAAGCATCATTTTGCATAGTTAACCTTCTGCGCATGTTATCCTTTGATTAATGCTTCTCAAAGATATTATACTGGCAACTCTGCATATTGAGATGACTCATTAATTGGGAGAAAAGGTATGACAGTACAGTACAATTGCTATACACCATTCATAAAAAACACAGGTCAGAGTCTATTCTCCTTTTGTTGTCATGAGGACAAAGTATAATCCTTTTCATAAGCTTCTTGATCTACAACTTAACAACAGCTCAACTTCAATTAAGCTTCCTTGACTAGTCAAATAAAGCTAATTTACTATCAGGCATGTAATAACTTTTAAACAATTCAGAGAAAAAAATCAAAAGGGACTGGCACAACCAATGGGATTCTAACTTAAATCTGATCTGAGACAATTTGTTAAAGTAGTATCCTATTTCTTCAATGATTTTTAGGGAGGATGCTCAGCACAAAAATATGCTGCACCTAAGAATATTTTATATAAAAGTGCTGATAAATGTTTTTGAGTAACACTGCAGGTAATACAGGCTCTTTTTCTCAGAAACAAATATATGTTCCTCTGAGATTTTTTAATTGAAAAAAATTCCAAAGCATCAATCAAAACTGCAAGATAGAGACAAATTTATAAGGGAATTTAAGTATTTCAAGTGCGGAAAAATGAAGCCTGGGTAATTATGAGCATACACTACCATGACAAAATATGATAGGATATTATTTATGAAAATATCTTACTCCTTATGTTTTTTCTTCTTGGTTTCACTGGATGAGTCATCTGCAGAATCTTCGCTACTTGATGAGTCCTGTAGATGAAGAAAAGAATATACATGATTCATTATCACAAAAAAAAGAAGTATTTTTAGTACTGAAAAAATAATTCATCTCCTACTTTCACAACAGAATCATATTCTTCATGTTTTTATCTTCTTCATCCCCCTCAGTGTACCTAATGATACTGAACAAGATGAGGACTGGCGATGTTTTTGTATTTATCCATCTATGAATACACCATGTCAGAATTCTAGAAACTACCATCAAAAACCTGACTTAAAAATAATCAACGTACCTATGTAAAGTATAGTTTAAACTGTTGCAAGTTAATAAATCAAGATGAAATTCTACTTAAAACCTAACAGATATCTTCTGCCATTTCAGAGCTCTATCACCTTTCATATTCTCTCACATTTAAACATCAATTTAAGAAAAGTTTGAGAATAGTATATGTTTCTTCTCTTTCCAATCCTAAATAAGAAAAGAAATTGATGAACCCTCTTAAAACCACGTTTTCCTAAAACCAATTTCATAGAGAATTAGATCATTTTTATACTGACAAACAGCTGCCAAAAAAAAGAGTTCTTAGCAACAATTCTAAATTAACATTTTAACTATGTATGATTGAGTCCTTTGTTTTAAGGATGAACAGCTAAATCATACTAAAACAGAAGTCTGGAGCAATGAGCAAAGATTTGTGACCACAATGCTTCATTTTTGTAATGAAGGGGATATAAAATGTCTGCTTTGTAAGTAAATTTCATTTCATAGTCACTGGTGTCCTTAAGAAAATGTTCATATTGCACAAAGTCAAATTTTTTTTGGCCTATGGTTTAGATTTTAAAATATCTAACACCGAGGTATGGTTCTTAAAATACAAGATTTCTTTTGTAATAATTGTTACAAAGTTTGCAAAAATGAAGTTTTCTACTGCATACTATGCTTTTGAAAACTGCAGCTACCTTTATACAAAAAAAATAGCTGAGAAGTCTTTTAGTATTTCTAACTGTATTTATGAACACAGAAGCCAAAAACACAATGAAAGTCTATACTACATGACCCGAAAATTTTGTCCATAGATCAGATTACCTAGCTAAAAAACACTAAATAATTTAGACAGTTATAAATTTGGCACAATTCTCAGCTGAAAACATGCAACTGAAGACATTTTTGCATTTCCTCACAAGCATGTCCGTTACTTGAACATTACTTTCATAGATTAAATCAGATTTTTAACACATATTTAGAAATATAATTTGGCTCTACATGATTTTATTCCAAAATATGGGGCAATGAGACACACAGGTTCACATTTTTAAAAAATGACTTATTATGTATTATTATTCACCTCTTCTGAACCACTGTCTGATGACGCTGCCTTTTGCTGCTGTTGCTGCTGCTTCTTGAGCACTGCTGATCTCTGCACGGCAAGTATACTCGGACTGGACTTCCAAAACTGAAGCAGAATTCAGATACAAGAGTGATTTAAAAATACTGAAACTTTAATGTTTACCACATAAATCTCTTAACATGAGCAGCATTACTAGTGAAACTGATTTCAATTTTATTAATAACAAAAATTCAGCACAAAATACTGTGTGCATTAATAATATCAGCCAGCAGTTTAAAGCAGCAAGATTTCTGCAGAGCAGAACACTACATAAGAATTTCCAGCAATATTTTTACTGCAAACAACAGCTGTGCAGATCTCTCTATTACTAAAGTAAAATATTTTTAAAGTAAATTGTTAAACTGGTCCTGATAAGTCCTTTTAAGTCACTCAGTTGATATGATCTTCCAGTAATTTTGCTTTATATGGGAATAGTGAAGTACATGAACAAAAATACAAAAGACAATACAGATCTTATGGTAACTAGTATTTTACTACCTTTATTTTATACATGATCTATCATCCAAATAAAGCCAAATAAAGAGGAGAGTTCAGGTAATTTTGATTCACTGGATTTAAAGGATTTCAAAACAATATTTTTTCCTAAACTTAGCAGACCTCTACCATACAAAAAGCCAATGGTATGTCCACTTAAAATTTTTGTAACATCATTTATTGATGATATGAGGAAAATAAAGTTTGAGAGAGATAACTTTGAAAATAAAATTTTAGAAGTAACAGCATAGTGTGTGGCTTCATCTTCAGAAATAAGCAGTAAGTAAATAGGTGCTTTTGAATGATAACATTTTAGGTAGGTACTTAACTGTAAATACCTATAAATGCAAGAATTTAAGAGTACAAATACAAACACTCATCTATGAAAAACTTAACCCATAATGAAATATTATGACAGCTAAGCATGTGCATTCACTAACCCTCCCAAGTTAAGTTCTAAGTAAAAAAAGTTTTGTTACCTCATTCTCTTTATTCTTTTCTAAAATGAAAAACTGCTCTTGAAACTAACTGCACAGGTTAGTTCATTTAAATGTTTTGTTTTACCTCACATCCATCAACTTTTGGTGGCTTAGCTTGAACTTGCTTCTTCTCTCTAGACGTGTCAGACTCCGATTCTGATTGACTGCCTGACTCGGACCCAGAGTCAGAGTCACTGCTACCTGACTGGCTGCTACTTCCATCACTACTGCTTCCAGAGCTCGAACCAGATCCAGAACCTGATGCTGACCCCGAATCATCATCTGATCGACTGCAATTAGAAAATAGCAGGATATTACACAATGTCTAACATAACCAGATTAAAAAAAGGTCACAGCAGAAAGACTTTAGCTTCACCTAAAATCAGTTGTTAAGTTAGCCCAAACATTCGAGAAACATACAAATGGAGGCAATAGATTAAGTCAGTTAAGAATGAGAATTTAGAGCAAAATAATTTCAAATTATATTCACTTGAACTGCAAACATTTAAAAATCTCTGGAAAGATAATGGCAAAATCCAAAATAATAAACCCAAAAGGTGGTATCAAAATCTAGCCTATCACTGCCCACACAAATCATCTGGGTGCGAGGGGAGAGATGGCAAATTGACTATCCTCTGCCCTAAAATACACTTAATTGACACCAAAGCAAAAACACTACTCTTTCTGTTGTTGCTAACAGCAATGAAACTTGGCTAGCGTGGGGGAAAAAAAGGAAGCAGACTATAGACAGCACCTCAACTAGTCCTCTGCTTCTGTTGATTCTGAAAGAAAACAGAAAGAAACAAACTGTGGGGATGCGATGCTTTCGTGTTCTTAAGTAATTGTTCTGGACTTGGATGTAAAAATAAAAAAATAAAAATAAAAATAATAACAAAAAAACCCACAACCCTAATCCTAAATCTTTTCTTTATAAAGAGATCAACTAGCTACCATCTATGCTGTCCACTAATATCAACCTGTCAACAAATAAACTCCTTATCTTGCTGATGCCTAAAAGGCAGTATTCTAACCCCAAAACCTAAAGTACTTGTTTCCAAAGAAGGGAGGAAATGGGGCAATAACAGTAAATTCTGCCTATTCTGCAATGAAGATAAACTGCAGATTGTTAAGAGTACAAGCAGCACTGTATGTTTAACAAGTGATACTTTTAAATCCCAATAGCTGCAATAGTCTGGGTATCAAAAACATTCCTCTGAGAAATCTAATGGATTTGAACCAACAGTAACAGTGAGGGGGAAGCTGAGGCAAAACGTACTCCATATAGGAAATTTTACACAGCAGATGTTCCATTATCAGCCTAAAAAATACATATTTTCAAACATCAGAGAGAAAAATTACAATTTGCTTCTTAGCACTGATATCATTGCATCCCAAGGGCCAGTATAGAACAAATTCATGCCAAGGCAAATCATATAGCTGTCGTATTTCTGGGTGCAGACTGTGTCCTTGCTTTTCCTACACATAGGCTAAATCTTCACACATTTTTTTAACATTTCTCCTAAAAAAAAAAATCTTTCCTATAAAGTATAACACTGATAGATCAGCATTTTCAAACTATGACATTCAACGGACTTTTCAAAAAACTTGGCACTTGCACCTTCCATTTTCAAATGATTTTAAACTAATATAGGTGGCAAGAAAGGACTGAAAAAACAAGCATCTTAGCTTAGCTATCCTCTCTATCAAACTCACTGTCTCTGCTCTCTCACAAAGCTTATTTTTTCTTAAACTAGAAAATAAAATATAATGGAAAACTCATACCTTACCCAATATATTTGGAGATGCAAGCAGCTAAAAGAAAACCTCTTTGCATCAATACCACAAAGAGGGTCTACCGTCTAACAGGACTATCTATCCAAACAGAGTTGAAGCAAGTTTTTAGCAAAAGACGTATTTTTAATTATCTCTGAAGGTAACTACCTACATGACAGACAGAAAAACTTGATCACTAACATTTTTCTTGTTTTTGTTAGCCTCTCATAATAAACAGTTTTAGACCCACATCAGGCTAGACTACCAACCTGCACCATCAGTTTCTGAGATGAAGTGATGCCTTACTTATTTTTGAAATAATATTTTTAAGAAAGCAGTGACAATAAATTAAGAACATAGAACTTTCTTACTAGCTAAAACTAAGAAAGGCACCAGCATATGTAAAAAAATCTGCTTGGAATAAAGGAAGAAGAGTTATCTAAAGAGAAGAATAAAAAGGTTACTTTTCCTCTCATACGAAAATCAAAAAGGAAAGTGCATCTGCAGCATTCTAGCCATGTCTCTTAAGCAGCATCCATAATGAAAAATTCAGGTACTGAAAATTCCATCTTACTGAAGAACTACTGCAGTAATAATTTCCAATTTCTGTTCAATACAGCTACTAGCAACTTACTACACCATGTCAGTTCACCATCCCTTTCCAGAACTTGCCTTTGCAGATACAGAAATCGCTAGGATGTATACATATGTGACTTTTTCTGTTTCACTTGTGCAGTGCTGACTTCCCCAAAATTTAACAAGGAACCATTGCTGCTCAGCATCACTTGAGCAGGGCCCAGATTCACCTTGCCTCAGGATTTAACTGAGAAATCTATCTCTGAAGGCCAACCTCCCTGGTGAGAAATGCAATGTAAAGGCTACAGCTGCCTATAGCCTCATACTTCTGCTAATATGAAGAATACCAGATTTTCCTGAAGGCTTGATCATCCTCCAAGAAGCCAATCTTTTAGCTACAGTATTTATTTTAACTAAGGACGCTCATTCCTGGAAAAAAAACAGCAACCCTCACACCTCCAACACATACATTTTACCATGAACACAAAACTATTTGCATAGTAAGGGGTAAAAGTCATTTCCTTGCAAATAAAGGGGAAAGAAAAAAAGAACTTCATAATTTCACTTTAAACGCTCTGAATTTCAGCAATTTTCACATAAGCTGAAAGATGGTATAAGCAGCAATACAAACTTTCACAACTGAAATCAAGCATCTTGAAAACATAATCTTAGTCCTCAAACAATACATTTGCCTGTTGTTGAGCTATCTTCCACAAGAGTAACTTATTCTCACATTGCTATTGCTACTTTCTCCAACTTTCCCCCAGCACAGCACTCCCTCAGCAGCGCCAGAACAGTCTGTAAACGGAACAGATTCAGCTTGTAAGAACATCCTACCAACCCAAAAAGCCCGTGAAGCAATGAAGCAAGCAAGCAGGAGTAAACAGCACAGTATTTAAGACCGCTATCCTCAAACCAAAGTATAAAATGGTGCAAATCAATACAGAATTAGAAAAATTGACTAGATTCAAAGGAAAGCTTTTTTATTACTTTTGATTTTAGTACACACATTCCACACTGCATCATGAGAGACTGGAGGTCTTTTTCCAAGTGCTTAAAATTTTATACAATCTAACTCCTTTCTCTCTTTCTCCATAGAGCATTACCGACGTGACTGAAAGAGTAATACCATGCAGAATTCTTACTACAATACAGCGCCTACCAGCATCACTGTAAGTTCAGAAAGCTTGTTTGCCAGCATTTTTAAAATCTAATGGAGTTTTCGAATTTCATAGGAAAAGATATAGAAGACATACTGAAGTTTCATATAGGTTTCTAGCAGCCAGATTACATTTTCTTAGCCTGCTAAAATGAATACTGTAACATGCAACTACTACAGGGCAAAAACAATCATGACCAGCTTCAAGAAAGTTTACATGTTTTTGAGAACCTGAAAGACGAGCAACCTCTTACTCTTAACAACTTGTGTCGGTGGCATCCCAGAAGTGATTTAATTTTTCTTGAAATTAAATGTTTTTCTAAGAAAAGAGTGTATGCTTTCTAGCAATAAGCTATACATTACAAGCATTTCATCATTACAAGCTATAATTGCTAACCAAACCACAAGTGAAAGCATTTCATACTATATCAAAATTTGACTTTTAAAATAGTCCATTAAAAAAACACAAAAAATCCTGTGTGATAGCAAGAGACTATACTTGCATTAAAGGGAGGAGAATCTGCATTAAAAGGAGAATCTAAGTTCTATAATAAAGATGTTAACATATAAATTCAGAGAGTATAATATGACTACCTCACAGCTATTACTTGTCACTTCTGTTTTCCTCCTTTGCCTATAGGCTTCCTTTATTTTCCATGCATTTTTTGTGGCATACTATACAAGCAATGCCACCTCCAAAGAGCTTTAAATATTGTCTGATGTTGTCCACCTAGGATCTTTAATTTACCTAACTCTTCTCACAGTAAGCACTGCCCATTAACATAACTAATATACTCTGGTGCTGACAGCACCACCAACCTCTATAAGATTAGTCACCTGAACTGGCACTACTGATTACTGAGATTCTGGTACTATAAACCTAGTGCTAAGATGCAAGGAACTTGGTAAACTGAAATATTCCTGCATACAAGGACTCAGAATACTATTGGAATTGCCTCTGCTACCTGATGCCTAATACCGTTACGTAAATATCATCTCAGGAACAGCAGTCAGGATCCTCTGTTCTTCACATTTCCTCTTACACAACAGTTCAGGCAAAGAGCTTTATTTCTTGCTTCCTTCTCTTCCTGTACGGTCAAGAGTCAGTGCCCTTGATTTAGACACTTTAATTTGAACAGGTAAGCAAAAAGCAAAAGAGGACATCATGCTCTTCCTGTTGTGGACACCTGGGGGTACTGCAAGAGGGTTTGGGTACAACATAACCAGCCTGTGCACTCCTTCCCAAAAAGCTGCTTGAAACTGGGAGGTAGGAGGGAATCTCCACTTCTTCAGGCACCCTGCCCAAATCAGAACCTCCTTGTCCTTCCCTCACTCCTTCTGAGTGCAGTCAAGATATAAGTTCTTCACAGAAAATCCAGAGTAAAATCCTACCACCTTCTTTTCTAGAATAACCACATATACCTGACATAATCAGAGAAAGAGACAGAGCACAAGACTTCATTCTCAGTTACTGAGAACACCTGTGTTTGTCAATTTACTCTATCCCACTTTGTCACATTAAAGACGCTTTGCTCTGGAACCTGTGCAGGACCCTTTACTCTGGTACTGCATTGCCATCCTCCTCTTCCCACCATCTCTATCCTGTGATCCAATTGGCTTCTTTCCCTCTCCCTTCTTCATTGAGGGTTTCCAAGAAAAGCCCAAACACTAACATAAATTTTAAACATTACCAAGACCATAGGAACTCTGGATAGAAAACAACAGGACACAAGTTAAGCTACAGAACAGAGGTGCTGTTAACATGAAGTATACAGAAAGAAAATATTCAGCATTTGCTTACACTAAAGAGCATCCATGCTCTTTTAGGCACTTCATTTTGTTACTCCAAACAGAATTATTGCTCTCTTTCGAAAATGAGTCATATTAGCCTACTTCCCATGCTCCAAAAAAAAGTGTATTAAAAAAAGGTAAAATTAAACCAGCATTATGTGATAAAAGGTATTTTTGAATAACAAACCACACATTACCTACACTGTACTTTGTTCAACTGAAAAGAACCTAAACAAAGACAGGCACGCATGAGATGAGACAGCACAAAACAGTTACAGGAGCATCACAGAACTATAGATAAAAAGCGAGAGTGATGGATAAAGCAATGATGATGACATTTTCAGTCCTGTTGGAGCAAGACTATTTCTCTGGCATGGAAACAAACCACTGCAGTGATGACAAGGTTAGTTAACAACGCTATCTTCCAGTAGCAGGCACACAGCAGTACACACTAAGAATGAATAGCATGTTCTCTGAATGAGACTTCTGCATAAAAAAGTATAGCTTCATGTATGTTAGTAAATCAAAGTTAAGGTGATAGAATGTATCTTCCAGGATATTTAGCAAAGCAGTCTCTCACATCCCTTGTCTTTGAACCAAGTAGTTGCATTTGTACAGCAGCCTACGTCAAATCTGATTTGGTATTGAAGTCTGACACAGCTAAGAAGTTTGTCTATATTGCATTTTATAAACACTGCTTTTGGGCACTCTCAATATATTTAAGAGCAATTCAAGAGAGATCTCTGAATGTAGTATTTATTTTCAAACTGTTCTGCAAGAGAAACAAGATAGTTTGATAAAAGTACCGAAAGAAGTAATTTTTGAGTTTGTTTATACCTGTTGATATTTCAAACCCCAACAAATAACTGTAGAATAAAATCAGAGCATGCTTTGGGGAGATGACAGAGATATACTTGAAAAACATCACTGAGAGTGAATCAGATGAAAAGCCTTTATTCTGTCACAGAGTCACTAATTCTTTTCAACAGTTTTTTGTTGAACTTTGCTAGCTTATCTCTCAAAACAAGGTCTCCCTGATAGCAACATACAATGAGGAACAGTTACCTGATTTATGCAAGGCACCAGGCACAGAAACTCTAAGATGGAAAGCTACACAAGCTATGCTGCAAGAGCACTGCTACAGCATTTTGATTCCTGTATAAGGTCTAGGGTGATAATGGAGTGAGAGAGGACAATTTATCTTTGCTGGTTTAGAGTACATTCATTACGTTAAGCTGCCTTAAAAATCTTCCGTTTTAAAAATGGCAGGAAACAAATATCAATTCAAGTGGAAGTTCAACTTACACACACACACAAAAAAAAAAAAAAAAAAAAAAAAAGGAAAGAAAAAAGAGAGGCCTGCAAGGTCTTTGAAAAGCATCTGATGCGACAGTGAACTGCTATTTTAACAAACCAGATGCCCAGGGAAGGGATGCATTTACATATGAAAAGCTCCTCCTAGAATAAGCAGAAGCATCAAATGCCAAGCTCTATAAAACTGCAAGTTCACAGGTAGTTTTCTTTAGGGAAAGGCAAGTGTTTTCCAGTTTTGTTTTCTAAGAAATCTGAAGTACTTAATCTGATCAGCTATGTTAAAAAAAAAAAAAAAAAGTTATCCTATTCTTCACCACAGGTATAAAGCAAAGGGGACAAGGACTATAAAGTTCAGGCTCTCGAGAAGTGTTTTTCCTGCCCTCAGCTATTACAAAGCATAAATTCAATTCCATTTGTGGGACACAGGCTGACAACTGGAAGGACAGTAAACGATACATTGTATTTCCAGGACTGCAGATTTATCTGCTGTTAGTACTATAAACTTCCTCCATAGCAAACATATTAAAATTGAACTGATCATCTAACTTTCACAACCCTGTGAACCACACTGTAGAAGTCGTTACCCGAGAGCCACAAGTCATGTATCTTAGAGGGTGAAGGAAGCTGGGAATATCTCACAGGCAGGAGGTATCAGTAGCTCCTGAGGGGTCTACTACTCTTGTGCAATGTGACCATGCTTAGATGTGCAGCTGGTTTCAGCAGCAACAAAACTATGTCTGTATCACAAATACCTTCTAGACCACCAGCAAACAAAAGTATTAGATAAACTCCACCCCCGCACAACCTTCCCACAAACACACTTGAGGAGCTGCATCTGGCTAGATCTGGAGGTATATGCTAGCTGCATGGTAGTATCTTGACTCTTAAAAATTTTACCTTAAGGAATGAAAAGCCAGCATTAACTAAAAATTTGAGACTCTTGAAAGAGTGGAATACAATCCACATCCTGTGAAACAAGTATCTGCCAGCTCAGTTAGAGTGGACAAAGATTAGGATCTGGATAAAGTCAGCAGGATTCCTATAACCAAACTAAAAGCCATATGCAGAATGAAAGATGTACTGTGAATTGAGAATTTCTTCTTTAAATAGGTAAGGCCAAAATACTAGCCCAAAATACTTTTTGATACATATCTTAGAGAGTTCAGACAGAAAAAAGGGAAAGGATTTTTTAAATTTAGAACAAGACAGTGCATCAAACTTCAGTATGCTTAATTCCATAATATTCTTATGGATTTTACAAGTCTGCACTAACAAATGTACACTTCTCTATTTTCTTTTTTGCTCTCCTCCTTCCCTCTGTGTTTCTCTCTCTCTACACACACTTTTATATCACCTATGAAGCATCTACCAAAAAGAAACCAGTAGACAGGAACACTTCTGCAAGCATGCTTGGGGATCCTTTGTTTTAACTCCCACTTAATTTCTTGATAGCAGGAATCTAGAACAGCTGCTTTCAAATTATCTTTTTATCCATAGAAGGTATGACTTCATACAGCAAATTCAAGCCTGCTGACAAAGAACTAGCTTTATTTAACCATCTTTTGTGGTCCACAGACTATTAAAGTGATTTAAATTCACAGAAAGTACAGTCTTTCATTAACATCAGCTTCTAAGCGTGTAAAGAATAGTAAGGGTCTTTGGTGTAAGAAGCCACTTTCTGGTTACTGGGGGGGGGGGGGGGGGGAAGAAAAAAAGGAGTGCAACGCACCTTCCCAGGTAAGCTATCCTGAGCACAGCCCTTTCTAACTACAGAGAAGGGAGGCCTGCTAAAGTGCTCCATGTCTTCTTCTACAGGAAACAAAGAAAGAGCACAAAGATGGGAAAAACATTTCTATTCAATTGGCACCAGTGTTTCACTTCTGCATTCCCTGCTCTACCTGGAACTCATGCTCATTAAGCTTTATGGGCTCATTAAGCTTCTGTATTATTAGCTAACTGGTATGTATTTTACTCCTGTTCAAGTTTGCAACAAAATGTGTTCAAGAACACCACACAAAAACGCTTTGCTTAACTTTCAATAGCAGTCAGCCTCTCAGACCTTTGCTATAAAGTTTGTGTGCTCACACTTGCTTGCTATCTAGATGTATCTGTGATATTTCACCTACAGCTACTGAAAAAAATTTCAGATTTCAAGTAAATAAAAAGCTGGACAGTACACTCCATGACAATTATTACATAGAAATTGGAGCATCAGGCAGCAGTATTACATGATAGCATTTATGTCAGCCTATAATCTTCATCATATTTGGCATTAGCAGAGATTTATAGCTTCAGGTTGCTAATGTAGCCAAGGAAAATCCAAATAGTGAGACAACAAGTTATTCAATGGTGAAAGCACAAGAGGTTCATTTTTCCATTTGTGGCGAAACAGAAGTTCAGGCATAGCACCTGCATCGAGGAATATTTTTCCAGTCATCCATCAGCCAGGTGATTAGACTCACTGGTGGAAAGGAGCATGACAAATTGTCCATTTCTTTTCCACACGCTTCAGAAATGCATCCTCTTCACAGCCAGTCACAGGGAACAGAGAACAGCTATAACACTTTACTACAATGCTGGTCAGTGTATAACGTCTAAGGCTTCTGATCAGTCCCTTCTCCAATCCTCCTATTGCTGAGGAGAATAATTCCTTTCACTTCCAACCTACAGACTTTCCACAGCTTCTGCAAATCATGGTAAGAGTTTCTTTATAACAATATAAAGCAGTATTGATTAGGCTGTTTATTTCTGTAACTCCAGCCCTGACCTGCAGCATCTCTTAACTTTTCAAAGTAAGGTGGTAGTTCCATTAGATCAGGCTATATTTAATTGTGATCAGGACTATCACCTGACAGTGACAGCCCTGGAAGTTTACATAGTGGGAAAAATGGCCTTACTATATTTGTAAAGTCTCATATTTGTAAAACAACTTACTTTTCAACGGTTTGTCATCTCTATCACTAACGGTATCAGCAATGCTGCTACTTAGATTTGCTGCTGTATCATCTCTGCTCCTTCTCCCTCTATTTTTGAAAGTCTAATTTTCTCTGTGGTTTCTTTCCAGCAGCAATTCTCAACTGCTTTCTCAACTTGTTTTGCTTCTCTCATTCAGAATGGAACGAGATCACTAAAGCCTTGTAATGATACTTTGCTATCAATAGTAACTATTTTGTTACTGATTTCTATTTCCATTCTGCAGAGTTCACATTTCCAGATCATTTGAAGTCTAAATGCAATTTCACTTTCCAAGTTAAGTATTTGCCTGCAGTCACAGCTGGCTTAGTGAATTCCTGTCCTAGTGAAAATCATTTCAACTTCTGGAGAACTTCATTTTTTTTTTTTTTTTTAAAAAAAAAAAGCCGACACCACCACAAAACAATACAAACCCAAATGCCCTCTCCAAAAAACAAAAAGACCCCTTCCCCCCAACCTAAACAACAGGCAAGATACACTCAGATACACCTTAAGCAAACTCATTAGTGATAGTTATTTTAATAATGGAAATAGGTTAGACAGAAAGGGTTCAGTTCTTTAAAATGTGAAGCTTTCCTCTTCCATTTATAAAATAGAGCTTCCTGATAGCAAAAGGGCAAACATGCAAATAGACTTTCCAGGACACGCCTGTTAATCTGGCTGCAAGGCTGATGACTGACACAAGTTCAGGGGAAAAAATGTTTAAAACTTTTTGAAACTTTTTAAAGGCTTAAAGTGTGCTCAGCATCACACTGAAGATGCAGAACAAAAGCCACACTTCACAATCAATTACCAAGCTTTAAGTACTTAACATCTTCCTGATACCTACTTTTAATGAAAACCCTGGGAAACTTTTCATGTTTAGCTGTTCTGGTCTTATTAATTGCTACAGCTTTTAAATAACTTTGATATACCAGTATCTCGGAGCAGTCATAGTTTGAAACAAGTAGGTGGCTTCACCCCCACACACACCCCCCTAAATGCAAAGTCATCAGAGTTGTCTCTGACAAGTTAATGCTAGCTGGAGGTCTGAGTTATAACTCTCAGAGTTCAGAAAACTAGCCTCGTTCATATCATTTTATTTTGTTCATGCTTCTCTACTCAGTTGACAAGGTTTGTTTTGTTTGTGTTTCTCTATGAGTAACCAGGAATATATGCCACTTATTGGAAGAATTCCCAAATTTGTTTGTTAACTAGACAAGTACCATCTTCACTGAAAATAAAAGTTTTCAAAAAGAAATTATGTATTAGAACTTTCAAATTATTCAAAAGATTCAAAGTTTACTGACTTTCTAGCATACTCTTACTTATAACAGGAAGCTTGAAATAAAAATGCACAAGGTTATTAGAGCTTTTGGTTTTAGTACTGAGATTTCCTAGTGATTTGCACCAAATGTCACCTAAACACTTCTCTTCCCACCCCCTTTCCCAACCTATCATCCACTAGCTACATGATCAGCTAGCCAATGTGTTTTTATTGCATTTCTTCACTTGGGGCAATAATTTAGATTCTCTCCTCTATCCAACCTGCAGTTTTCATAAAGCCTCAGAACTCAAAACTCAGTTTTCTTTATGACCTCTGACTGGAATGAACTGGTTCAACAGGCCATGATCAAAAAGAGGAGTGAAAGACGGGTAGACTGACAGCATGATCACAACCACCTATTAGAATTTTGTCTAAAACTGCTTTTTTTTTTTTTTTTAAACGTGCAAGTCTGCCTTGCCTTCTTAGATCTGAAGCATTCATCATATTCCTAGTTTTAAAAACATGAACTGCCTAGTGTAGTAAAGACTTGTTGAACTTAGCGATGTTTTAGAATAAGAATTTTCACAATTTCAGTATAATTCCAATTTACAATTCCCTATAATTTCATTATCCTCATCTTACAGGAGAAAGTTTTAAACTGGAGTATCTCCTTGGTTGGAAGAGCCTGAACACCAGCATCCAAAGGTCTGCTCATTTTTACATTAGAGTGCTGAATTATTATTATTTTTTTTAATTAGAAAACAGCTGGAAAACTGTACCTTCACTTTGGAAAACAAAGTCAGTACTCTTTCAGTTATACTGCTTTAACAGCTCAAGAAAGAAGGAAGCCTCATGAAGTATTACATATTAGAAACTAGATTTAACAGCCCACAATTCCTGCTTTAGAGATGGTCTAGTTAGGGGCTTACACAGCCCATATTATAGGGTGACTGGTTTACCTCGTATTTTGTGGACACACACACAAAAAAAACCCATTTTTTTTTCATTCCAGTGCAATCTGTTTCAGCTTTTGACATTTCAACTATTTCCTCAAAGTGTAATGCCATTGTGGTAGATGCTGATGCAGTTCTAATACTATTTAAATTTTATTAAGGTATATACATGATTATGGTTACTATGTGAAGCAAACTGAATGTAACAAGCAGACTAAACATCTGTAATAAAGTATGGCTGATCCTCCTAACCACAGCCTGCTTGCTAACCAGAAAGTTTTGGTACAAAGTTAAAATGCAGATGTTCTGCATGTAAAATGTTCTAATAAACACAATATAGGAAAATACAAAGCCAAGGAGGACTGAAATGATGAAGTGCTTACCTTGACTCTCCACTACTGTTTCTTACACTTTCTTCATCACTGTGCCCATTCATTGTAAATATTTAGAAGTTTAAAAGATAAATAAGAGTCCACTCAGATTACAATGTGGATGTCAAGAATTTGCTTCCTGGTACTCTTTGCGTTTTCCAGGTGATGTGTTTGCTCAGTTGTTCTCTGCAGGTATTCACGATTTCTCCCAAAACTACCTAAAATAGTAAAAGAAAACATTGGCACAACTTGTAGTATTTGATGGTTGCAGCCAAAAGACACTGAAAGCAACCTGTCTTGTCACACTAACACTGAAAGAAGGTATCTATCCCATTTGACATTTTCTTTTTAATTAAAGAATAGCTTTTGGTGTTATCTGCCCATACTTGATTGTCTTATCATTCTCTTGTCCAAAAAGCCCCTTTTTGTTATCTATGAAAAAAAAATCTTTATAAAAGAAGAGATCTTTTTTACTAACCATACTGAAGAGTTAGAGAACTAAATGAAATACATGATATGCACAAAAGGAAAGACCTGCTAAGCTTTTTGCCCAGCTGCTGTCAGGTGCCAAAATACAGTTCATTATGCTCCTTTCTGCCACTTCTCATTGAAGGTGCTGTACAGGTGACCATTTCTGCAGAACCACTAGCTGCAGGCTGCATGGCAGCCCACAGTCCAGCTTCAGAAATGCATTTAGGGGCTAGGAGAACGATCTGTGGTATGTCTACACTATATCTGGTGGCATGACTTTTGCCATAGTACTGTCCTAGGGACAGCCCGAGCTAAGTTTTAAAAGGAAACAGCCTTTGCAGGTGCATAGGTATGAATTAAGAATATTAATACTCTACTAAAATTTGAACAATAAAAAACATTTCATGCACAAAACACACATATCAGAAGCACTTCCAGAGGCAGAGGTTTTCATCCAGCTGGGGGCAGGAAGCCCGTCCCATTTCAGAGAAGCTGTTCAACCAAGCCAAGCCGTTTGGAGGAAAGTTGGCGATTTCCTCTGCGAGCACCTTAAATCCGACCGCTGCAGTATCGGCGGCGCGGGGCGAAAGTTTGGGCTCCGCGTCGGCGCGCTGCAAGCGCAGCCTCGCTGCTGACCGGCCCAGCGCAGCGCCGCTCCCGGGCGCCGCGCGAGCGAGCGAGCGGCGCCCGGCCCGCAGCTGCCCGCCGGCGGCGGCGCTGCCCCGCCGCGGCCTCCGGGCCCCTCCGGCCAGCGAACAAAGGCGCTGACGGAGCCAGCGGCAGGAGCAGCCCCGCAACGCGCCCGGGCCGCGCCCGGGCCCCCGCCGCCCGCGGGGCCTCCCGCGCCCGCGCTGCCCTGCGCGCCCCCGCGGCCTGCGCCGTGGCGGCGGCGCCGCTGCCCTGGCGCCCGCCATGACCGCCGGAGAGCGAGGGCCGCGCTCCCGCTCCCGGCCGGCTCGCCACGGGCTCCCCCCGCAGGAGCCAGCGAGCGCGGCGCGACCCCGGCTGCCCGCCCCGCTGCTCCCGCCCTCGCTCCCTCCCTCCCTCCCTCCGCGGACAACAGGGAGCGGGTCCCGCGCCGCGCATCCGCCCCCCCGGCCTCCCCGCCGGCCCCGCTCCGCTCCGCTGGCCGCCCCCGCCCCCACCCGCCCTCGAAAGCGGCGGCCACCGCGCAGCTCCGGACCGGCGAGCGGGAGCGCAGCCATGGCGGCCTCTGCCTACCTGCCTGCGCCGGCCCGGCCCGGCCTCCGCGGGGCCGCCGCGGCCCGAGGCGGCGCTGCGCCCCGCGGGGAGGCCCGTGCCGCAGCCCGGGCTCGGGCGCTGCTCCCGCGGCCGCGGGGCCTGGGCCGCGCTGCGCCGCGCCGCTCCGCCGGCTCCTGGCGGCCCCGCGCGGCCGGCTCGCCCGCGGCCCTCGCCCGCTCGAACAATGGGGCCCCGCAGCGGGCAGGGAGGGGCGCGGGGAACCGGGTGGGCGCTGCGCCGCTCCGCCGCCGCCGCTTAAGTCCTGCCGACCGCCGCCATCACGCTGCCGCCGCCGCCGCTCCGCTCAGCCCCCTCCCCCGCCGCCGCCCCTCCCCCTCCCGCGGTCGGATGGAAACCCCGGGCGTGATGTCAGCGCCGCGCGCTGGGACGGAGCGGAGCGGGGCGGGGCGGGGCCGCGCCGCGCCGCGGGAAGGGCCGCGGGCGGGGAGGGGGGAAGGGAGCGCGGAGCGGCGGCCGCTTCCGCGCCGCGGCGGGCCGGGCCGGGCCGGGCCGAGGGCAGCAGGCGCCCAGCGCAGGGAAGGGGCCGCGGCTGCGCCGGCTGCCGCTGCGGCTCCGGCTCCCACTGGAGGCGCGGCGGGGCCGGGCGGGCGCCATGACCCCGAGCGGCGGCGGCGTCGCTGCCAGCCTCGGGCGTCGCGTTCCCGCTCTGCGGCTGTGCGTGTTCTTTTCTCTCTCTCTCTCTCTCTCTTTTTTGGCTCGTTTGGGGGTTTTCTGTGTAAAATCCGAGCCCGGTAACAAGCACGAGCGCGCTTCTCGGGCTGCGCCGGCGGTTGCGAGCGGCGCCTCCAGGGCGGCGGGGGCGCCGCTGGAAGGGCGCGGGCCTCCATGAGGGAGGCATCCCGGCGGGAGGCGCCTCTGCCTCCCGGCCCTCTTCCTCCTCGCGGCTGACTGTAGGAGCTGCAGGGTGGTTAGCGAGCCACTCGTGCAAGGTCGCTCAAGTTCATTAGAAAGAGAAAAAAAAATAATAAAACTATGCAGATCACGTTGCTGGTGGACCCTACCTGCTCCCGGCGCAGCCAGGGAAAGCGGCGGCTGCGCAACGCCCCGCGCGTGCCGGCCGGAGGAGGCGATTCACCTGCAGCTGCCACCCCAGGGGCGCAGGCTGCGCCCCACGGCGCTAGGGAGCCTCGCGGGGAGCCTGCTGCCGCCGGCGCAGCAGCGGGCCCGGCGGCTCCCTCCGCTGCTGCAGGGGCGACGGGGGCTGGTGCGGGGATGCAGCGAGCTGGCCGGGGCAGGCAGAGTCCTGCTGCGCGTGTCTTCACGCGACGGGGCTACGGAAACAGCCAGAAACTCTCGGCTGGGGCCGCGCTTCGAGAGCCCCGCGCCAGGGCCGCGTTTGGTTGTGTGGAGGCCTCCCCGCCAGCGGCCGACCCCAAGGCGCCGCTGGCACCGCAGCAGCACGCCACAAATCTCAGGGGAAGAGGGAATAACTCCTTTCCCCCAGAGTTAAAAAAAAAGAAAGAAAAAGCATCAGGAAGTGTTCAGGCAAGAAAACGGCTTCAGAGTCTACAAAAAGCTGTATTAGACCATCTTCCCTGAAAATGCATTTAAGTTTACCCAAGTCAGTTCAAGGGAGGCTCCTTCATGGTGACAGACAAGGGTGCCACCGGATCAACGCATCAAGGTTAAACTCCAGAATGTCGTGAGGAAAATAGTCATTTTAAATTAAGGTAATTGATACTGAAACACTCTGCCAGCGATGCAGTAACTTTGCCTTGAGTTGCTGCCGTTCAAAAATTAATGCTCTAATTGACAGTTTTCAGATCCTTGCTTAGATTTACTATACAATAATTCACACCCTGATAGAAGGCTTATAATTAATATATTTGCCAATTTTAAGGAAAGAAACACTAGAAAGCCTTCATTTAGAAGCTGCAGGCCTAGTGCAGAAATTGTAGAATAAAGCTGCTGCCTGCATCAAGCAGGAGGTGAGAGCAAGTTGAAAAGGAGTCTAAAACATATCAGGTATTAGGTGTATGGCTGATGAGGCTTATCTAGGCAAATAGCTTGAATTATTTGGATGAATACTTGAGCAACAAAAAGTTTTCCTTAAAGTTGGTTACAAAACTCCTATAGATCAAGATATATATATATATTACATAATTACTTAATACCAGTTACATAACTTACCCCTTCAATATCAATACCATCCACAGAATTAGTAAAGCCTTCCAAAATTCAACCACATCCAAATACAAATAAAAGGAAATAAATTTATCCTCCCTTTCTGTTTACAGACTCTCTTACAAAACAAACTGTTTCACTTTTTCTAGTTCAGAGATGTATCAGAAATGCTGAGGGAAGAAAGGAGGAAGGAGAACTAAACGAAAACTAAATAAATTCCAGCAATTCCAGGTGCATAGCCATAGAATGCACCCAGTTCACGTTAACCATCCTAAAAACTAAATGTCAACAAAGTGGCCAGATGTTAGTCAAATTCCTCTATTTTTGCTATCCAACTTCCTCTCTAAGTTCCTAATTATTCACAGAGATACAATGTCTTTTTCGTCCTTCCCTTTTTTTTTTTTTATTTCCCCTCCTTCCCCCCTGCTTTGTAAGAAATCATATACAGATAATATTTTATCCTACTATCAAAGATCTTTCCAGGCTGCTGCTTAGTCATGTACATTAGTTCGTTCTGATACACATTGAACTTGAATCTGTGGTAAAATCAACAGCAGTAATAAAATCCTGTTGATGAGTGACAGACAAGTACTATTGTCGTGAGGCCAGTAAGTTAGTTTAAACATACAGGAATTAACAAAAATATCTGCTCCTTCAGACAAAAAAAATCAAAGGGAGAAGTAAAGTTTTCCATCCTGTGTGACCCCTACTACTATGTCTTTTCTATGGTTAAAGTTACTGTGGCTCAATTCCCATATTTAAATATCATTGATCACATGCAACTGCAGTTTCCTCTGCAAGTTAGGTCTGCAAATCTGCAAATGTTTTAATATGTGCACAGTTTCCTGGTATCTGAATATTTAGGTCCTTTGCTTTGTTAGGAAGGATATATTCTGTGAGATTTTCTATATAGTAAGAAAGTGTGACTGTACACCCACTGTGTTTATCAAGTATATTTGTAATAGCTTATTTTAGCTACCAAAGGTAACAATAGCTATGAAAATGTGACAGTTGAGCACTGGCATAAATCAATAATCTGAGTGTGTGCTAGAGAATTTCACTAGCAGTACTGTTGAGGTTATGAAATCACCTGTTGTGGCATATGCTTCTTTTTGCAGATGCACATTCATCCTCTTTACTACTGCATCCAGCCCAGTATATCAAAGGTCCTTGGAGAGCTGCTCTGTGGTTGCCAGAACACTGTGGAACTCATGGTGCCATTTAGATTAATTCAGCAATAGCACAGGTACTTGCACCTGCTACAAATACCGCTTTGCCAGGAAGATATTTACATGTAATCTTTACCCTAATCTGCTGCTATAACTTGCTATTAATGGTCTTTTCTGCTGAGACTATCAACAGTGATTGTTTCCACATCCAAACTACTAAGTTTAACCTATCTTCTTTCCAATGAGGATCAAGAGGCAACATCTTTAGCTTGTTTATAAAGTTTAATGATTGACTTAGAGAGATGTGTTTCTACTTCCTATTTGTAGTAAAGATGCTAACCTGTGTTCACTAGAAGAAACTGCTTCCTGAACACAGCACTTAAAAGTACTAGCCACAGTTTGTAAACCAGGAGATACTCTGTAGGCCATAAGTCTTCTAAACATGTCTCTAAGATCAGTTTTTCCAGGAAGTATGTGCATGTATCCTTTCATTTGCATTAAAAAAATGAAGGTGCTTCACATTTGCTAACCTCATCTGGAATCATTGCTAGTACTAGGCAAGCTTAAGATTTAAGCAGAATAAACCCTGTTTCAGTGGACTTGAAGTTAAACTCCTTATCCCAAATTGGGAAGAAGTTTACATTTTGTGTTGTATTTTACTTAATAATCTTCACATCACCTTTCCATCACCTAGATACTTTTGGTAGAGTTTTTCAGCTTTCTGTAGCTTGCCATTGAGTTCACAAAATCACATACCTGCACCCCTTCTCAGCACTCAACAATCTCTTGCTTAAGCAACCTGTTTCATTATAAGGGTTGTTTTCCTTTTAAAAGATATTTGAAAACCTGCTAGCTGGCCCTCCTCAAGGTCAAGCTGCCTTGGAAACCCCCATTATGGTTCCATAATGGCTTAAAGAAATTGGAGTCAGAGCTGGTATGATCCCATCCTCTCTTCTGCCTTTGCTAGCCAAAAACCAGCCCTGTCTGGAAGTGATTGTGTTCTGGCCACTTTAACTTTCTGGACTAGATCACCAAACACTTGTACATACAATGATCCTTGTGCAGTAAGATGGTAGTGGTAATCTTGATTTAGAATGATTTGAAATTACCACAAAACAGTATCTGGCAGTCTCGTTCCACATTCCTTAAAGAGATGGTACTCTCTTTTTTTTCCTCAGAATGTGTTTGTATTTCATCTTTAACCCACTGCTTCTTGCCTTGATGGCATAGTAACGTATGTGTGACTTTCCTACTTTACCAGTGTTTCACAACGTGAGTAGTATTCTCTTTTATTATAAATAGCTTTTAGTCTCTGTCAAGAGACAAATACATGAAATACATAATATTTTAAGGGAAGTTAGACTAAGGTATCTGTTACCACAGAAAGGCTATCACCTTTGGGAACATGCTTTCTTTTTTCTCTGCCTTCTGAAACTGGTGTTTTTATTACAGGTTTCTGTCATCTAAGTGTGCTTCTGGGAAGTGGATCAGAATATCTCTTGTGCCTAAGGTGCTACTGATTTAAAGAAAAACAAACAAAAGACACTCCCCCTCAAAAACCAGTCCCCTACCACCACCCCTCTGACTGTTCTTGAGTCGGCTTTGTGCTTGTAAACAAAATACGCATTCCACTAGACATAGTCTAGTGTCCGAGATAGGTGCACAGTTACGCATTTAACACAGTTATGCGTTTAACACAGTCCATTTTAAAGTCCAGATATTCAGGTTGTTTATCTTAACATCTCATTCTGACTAGTGGTGATTCACGTTTGTCACAGTATATTTAGATTAAAGAAAACCTTTTTCCCTTGCTCCATTTTTAACATCTAGAAGCTCTTCTGGGCAAAGAAGCTTTTTCTTCTTAAAGTAGCGAAGCCTTAAATACTGAATGAAGCAGCCTTTTTGAAGCAGGAAATACACAGTAAATATCCTTACCATTTAACCAGGCACTAAACCACATATTAATTTCATCTTTTCTTACCTTCTTTTGTCAACAACCTGCTCACCCACCTAGTACTTCTGTTTCTTTCATTTTACTCTTCAATTAATTTAACATTCAAGAAATGTGTTTCCTGAAAAGCTCGAAGACCGCACCATACTGGGTATAACACAACAAAGATTTTTTTTTCTTCTTCAGTAGAGCTAACATGTAGCACGCATAGCTTTACTTGCTTTCTTTGCACTCTCATTGTATCCCTGCCTTCCATTTCATTTTGCCTTCTCTCTCCTACATCTAAAATGTTTAATGAGGAAACAGTAGGTAACAAAGGCAATTTACATAGGTAAAGCCATCATTATTTTGTCACCTAAATACTACATCTTTCTTGCTTTCTCTTTCCCTCCTCCGACGTCTGTTATTTACCACACCCCAAACCCCTTCTCGCTTACCTCCCCTCCCCATTTGGGCCCCATCAACCAGCCAGCTGCACAATGCTGAGGATTAGGGAGATTAAGATTGGCAGAAAGCAAAGATGACAAAAATCTTTGCTTCTCTAGAAACTGCTATAGGATCTGTTAAAGCATAGACAGTAAGAGCAAGGAGGCAACGAATAAACTAGAATTGTGCCATTTCTGTTTCAAAAAGTAAAAAAAAAGAAAGTTCAGTTCATGTTTATAGGAAAAAAAAATTAGTAATAAACTTCTTACCTGTTTAGCTTGTGGACTTCTTTTGTTACAAATCAGTTTACATATGCTACTTGCTTAGGTCTTGTCTTCACATGGGATTGATCAGAAGTAATTATTTCTAAATAGTTTCAAGTGTAGATAATTATGTCACAGTAAAATACAAGTTTTTGTTAAGTTTGAATATCCTTATTCTGGAAATATTGCAAACACAGGCAGATCTGTTAAACACAAGCATGGAAACAGGCAAAAAGGAAGAAACTATCCATGCAAGGATGATAGTGGCAATTAAATAATTTGGTTAAGTTTGGCCAACTAAGCACTGTTTTTTTTTAATAATTTATTTATAAACCTGTTAAATTATTTGTACAAGCTCTTACGAAGTACATACATACCTTGGTTTAATGTAAATGATTGTTGGCAAGCTAAAATGAAATAGACCAGCTTCAACTGGTACAAGCGTATACATAAATTTACTTTAATTAACTTCAAAGGTTTAATTAAATTGAATACTAAAACTGAGAATGGAGCAATTATGATTCAAGGCTGTCCAGAAACTTGATACAGAGTACAATAAACTAAACCCTTTTCACATATTATTGCCTTGTCCGGAGAGTATCCGTACGTGACTGGAACATCTGAACAGCCACACTGGATCAGTACATTGGCTGAACGTTTTGCTGAATAGATCAAAAAGCAATTAAAACGTTGGCATTTAAGTAGTTATAATGAGGCTTCAAAGTTAACATCCATCAGGACAGCTGAGAGAAGTTCATGCTTCTCTTTCTCCTGCTGTTTTTGGTCTGCCTCTAAATTACTCTTGGCTTATTGGGAGCATTAATTCTCTCTAAAAGCAGCTGTAGGGTGTAGACCTAGCCTTGCCTGCTTTATAAGCATGGTATCCCTGTTAGCATAAGCTTCTCAATGTTTAGCTAGGGAAAGCATAAACTGAGATTGAAGTAAGTCCTTTGTTTCTCTCTTAGGTGATAACCCTTAGTATTTTGAATATAAAAATGCACAACTATTGCCTACAGAAACTACAGTAGATTGTTTTAGACTATGTTCTAGAGTAGGGGGAAAACAAATTCCTGAAGACCTACTTGATCACTGTAAGAACTTAGGTGGCTAAGGATAAAAATGTTAAGTTCAGCAACTAGAGCTAAAGAAAAAGCTTATAGCAACCATCTTAAAAGCAGTAAGCAGCTTTTGTGCACGTATATATTAGAAAAGGTAATTTTAAACACTATTATTTTCTCCTTGAGATTTTTTCTGGTTTAATTAAATCTTAACACTTCTATTGCCTTTTATTTTTTTTTCCTTTCAAGTCAGACTGATCCTGTACATAGCAATTCTTTCCTAGAATATTTAAAGTAAATTAAAAAACTCTTCTCTTTAGGAGAAGGTAAGATTAGTATATATCCTATTTTAGAATTTTTGTTCATTTGGTTCTGTTTTGAGATATGGTAATGAAAGAAATAGATTGTTTTCCTTTACTTGCCTTTGATGTCTTTATTCTATGATGATATTGTCAGTCTTTATTTTCTTACAGTTTTGCTCTGTCTGGAAAAGCAAAGATACTTTCTGATATGAATAGAATGTGGAAGGCTTCTGTTCTATTTTGAATTTACTTATTTTTGTCCTCTTCCCACTTTGTTTTCTAGAATCATGGATTATTCTGCTCCTGAAGCAGTAATTACAGCTATTACTGTAACTGGTAGAAGTTGTAGCCTTAGTCCATGTTTCTACTAGGAACCTGCTAGTTTAATGTTTTTGACTTTCATATGTGTAAAGTTAAGAGGCTAGACGTACCAAGAGAAAGTTTTTTTGCCATTTTAATTTGGGAATGCAATAAAACCTTGTTTCTCCATGTTTCTGGTGCTAGAAAGTGGTAGCTGCTCTAACAATAATTTCTATTAAGTTCTGGTTTACAATTATGTAAAATTCATATGAATATTGAATTAGTCAACAAGATAAGTTAAAGGAAACTTTTAAAAGCCAAAATAAATACTGTAAATGCCTAACTGAAATGGACACATCCCTGTAAAGATGTTATGTTTAAGCCTGTACTTAAGCTAGTATGTGTTTTGATGAACTCTGATGTTGGAGCTAAATGCAATAATTCCTGATACTAGATAAGTTGATAACATTACTGAAGCTTTTATAAGTAGACCAACATATCCTTAATATATTAACCCTCACTTAGAGGCTCTGGTATTATTTACTTTCTAAGAGTTTAACTTTTTTTGAAGTGAATATAATCACAAAGAACTGATTTTAAGTCTTCTAAATTTGCTTTCTAGTTCGTAGTTGAAAAATAGCTTAAATTCAAAATCAACAAATGAGTTATTGACATATCTAAGCTTTAGCCTAGATTAAAGGAATCTAGAGAAGCTGAAGAGGAGTGGGGAGCAAGAGTTGGACAAATAAAACTAACTTCTTAATATTGTACGTCTCAGTCTTTTACTGAGGCCACTCTATTTACATGTGGTAATAATCATGGTAAGCTGTGCAGAAATGTCTCATTTGTGGCTGTACAAATGGTTAACAGTGTAACTGTGTTTCTTGGCACTGTATACCAGAGCAGTTCTAATGTGGGTGTCAAACCATTGCTGAGCAGCAGCTTCAGCTGTATGTCTCTACTTGCAATCCTTCTTTTAGGACAGGTAGTCCCTTCTTGAAAAGTTTAGTGAAGGCTTGAATTATCTAGAGAGTTATCCAGTGGGTTCAGTCAGTAATAGTATCTAAGAGAAGATACGGTTTGTTTTGATTTTTTTTTCACCTAAATTTGCAAATTGGTACCTTATTTCAGAACAGCAATTTGATTTTAAACTCATACTATCTTTGAATGCAGTAAAACCAGAACTGCCTATTAAAAGGTGTGCTTGGCAGGGAGAGAGAACAGACACAACCATAACCATACCAGCTATATAGATATCTTTCTTTTGTTTACAGGGTGAGATTAGTTAGCTCTGTAGCAGGTTCAGGTTGTAAAACTTAGAAGGAAAAGAAATAATTGTTCTGGAAACAACTAAGAAGACCTTTCTTCCTGCAAACTTGTATTGCAAATTCCTATATATCACCATCTCAGTCTCTGTTATGTTCCCTATGACTCTCACCACTCTTCAACATTTCAGGTTCCTTTTCATATCCATTAAATACTGTCTGCACAAAAAGCTTCATTTGCTGTGTCATAAGTGAGGAAAGAAGGCTGATTTGACTTTGCCAGATATCAGCTGAGCAAAAACTACAACACTTTTTCTAAAGGAACATTCATTTAGGCCTCTTCTTACAACTATGGGCTTCATATTTTTAGAATCCCTGCCCTTTTGGTAGATTTGGTTGAACTTGTGAACCAGTTTCAAAAGTTATTATGGAAGAAGATGGGGAGTGGAAAAAGTAAATACAGGCAGTGCAGATATACCTTTTTCCTTAGGAAGCTCCAGTAGGAGAACAATACCAGTAACGGACAGGAAAAACTTTTCAAAGACTGTCTTCTGTCTGCTTGTGAAACAAGCTTCATAAAATTCAGGTTTAAAGTTACTTAAAACACTTATTGAACAATCCCAAACTGTCAACACCTAAATACAGACTTAAGTCATCATAAATGTGTTGTAGAGAGTTATTAGAGGATTTCTGGTATGCATACCCTGAAGGAGGAGATCTAATGCTAGTATCAGACTGGTCTTGTTCATCTGGCCACTTTCTCACTTTTTGTGTTTATGTGCTGTTGTTTTATGAACCTGTGGTCTTTCCTGATCACTCCTCCCAAGTTCAGCTGGTTGACCTGCTTGGTGAAGTGTTGGACAGATGCATCTGGCAAGCAGCGTTCTACAGCAAAAGGCCCAGAACTGGGCAGCTGTCTGGGCACGTGCACCTTTGCTTGAAAAATCCCTACCAGAAGGCATTTTCTGAGTGGTGAGCCCTTCTCTGTTGTAATTCAATGTTTCTGGGAGTATACTGCTTATCTGATAAGCATTATGTGATCTAATTCAGAAGATGCTTATTCCTTGTGATCTGTCACTGGAGTCTCAGGTTTTGTAATTCATTTGAAATTAAGTATAAAATACCATAACATATGCTGTCCTACACACCTTGTAATAAGTCTAAGGCAATACATGATTTCAATTGCTCTACTGCATACTGGAATAATACTTTTTTTTTTCTTTTTTTTTTCCAGAGGCATAACAGTGATGTGAGTTTTTGACTGATTATAATGGTTATCTAGAGTAGCATATAATGATTTGTTAAAACTGATGGGTAGGAGTAGCCTTTGGATCTTCATAGCTGATTGGATCTACACAATCAGCTGCATTTGTGGAAGTTTGTAGTGTAAACTCTGGCAGGCTGGGGTATGAGTAGAGGAGGCTTGTGACTGAAATAGTTGTGCAAACAAAAGCTCCAGGTGTAAATATAGATACTAACAATACCACACTGTTGTTAGTGTAGACTATTTCCTTAGGAAGGAGGTAGATACAAGAAGCTCTTCTGACAAAAATGTGGTTTTCTTCGTTTAAATTGCCTTCTCAGACTAGAAATGTTTTCTGAAAATGGAGTATACTGATTGGTGGAACTTTCCTGTTAGCTTTAACTAGCTTTAATTAGCTTATTAGTTGGCACAAGAATGTTTGTAAATGTGGGCTAGAAGGGAGGAAACATATTCTAATTGCTATAACTATACTATTTTAAAAAAATTATTGCAGATTGCAATTCACAAGCCTTCTCAAAAGGCCTTTGGTTATTGTAGCTTACTTTATTTAGGTTTAATCTATAACACTGAAGGACTGGAAGAGTTCTAAGCCTTTGTTCTTGTGTTCTTCCTCCCAGTCCTACCAGTACAATTGGTAGATCTACTACTGGTTATACAAAAGAGTAGTCACACCCCTTTAGGTGTAAATGAGATCACAGTAAATAACTGAGTGTTTTTGGTATTTAAATCTTCAGAGAAGACTAGACTGCCAAGGTAGTGATAAAGCACTGTAATGTGAATATATGAATATGTAGAAATCCAGCTCAAAGCTAAGGATTGCTACAGACGTTAGTACTGAGGGAAAAATAGAACAAAGGATTGGAAGGACTTGGAAGGATTTGGGTGTCTGAGCTGCTTCTTCCAGTTACAAAAAGGAGTCTCCATCGTAACCATTTAGCATGCCAAATGTGTAGAGGTCTGTTGAAAAGATCTACGGTATATTGCTGTGACAGTAACAATTAGAGTTTGACCCATAACTTACTTTTTGAGCTAGACTGTAGTGAAAAGTAATGATTTTTTTGAATCTGAGAAGAGTCGCAACACATGAAAAATTGTACTTATTTATATTCATTCCTTCAAAGTATTTGTACAGACAGCAAAAAAATTAATCCTCAAAATATTCCTGGGAGGTAGTATTATCCACAGGTTACAATAAGGAAAAGAAGGCACAATGTAGTTGTACAGTAAATGTGAGTTCACAGAGTGATACAACAGAAGAAAGGAAAAAAGCCTATAAAAACTTAATCTGCAGGGACTTCACAGCAAGACAATGAAGACATAACAATACCTCCCTCTGACTGCGTATGTTTTCTCGAGATACATTAGTAGTACATCAACAATGTAGCTAGTAATTGTAAAAGGGTCAGTGGGACTTCCTGAAGATTTTGAGGCTAGACAGTTCATTAATACAGTGAAGTGTAGGTCTTGATCTTGGGCTCTTACCTGTAAGACAGGATTAAAATTCTTTCTGAACCTATTGATACCAGACTTTTATTCTTGCACCAGGAAAAAAAAATGATAATGGGAATTATGACTGTAGTGACCAGAGCTTATCTGCCTTCACTAAATAGCGGTTGTCTTGTGTTTGGATGTAAATGGCAGTTCCAGGATACCACGCTTGTTGTCTTTACTTTCTGTCACTTTATGCTGGGGGTATGGCATCAGAGTGGAAGGTGAGTGGTCTAGAGCACAGTCATGTAGGTATATTAGTGGAACAGGTTAGAGTTCTTCATTTTTCACTTGAATGGTACATGGGGAAACAGCTGGGTGAGTGGTATGATTCTCATGATAATATTCGGAGAGCCAAAGATAGATGAGGAGTATTTTCCCTTAGAACTCTTTTGAAATAGGATAGGTAGAATAGGGAACCTGAAGCATTTGTTACAGGACACAAATTTGACTCCCAATCTAGTGAATCTAATAAAGATTCACTGTATACTTTGTGAAGATCTGGAGAAAGTTGTTCAAGATTGGCAATGCTTCCCTCAGCTTAGTCACTGTTAGGCTTGTATACTATGTAGTACCAGTTTAACATTCACAGCAAAATAAACATTAAGCCTAAATGTACATGTACCACTAACAACTTTTAAATAAATTCTTTCCATTACAGACTCATTGTGAATCCATTGCCTTTTTAGCAGGAAGAAACACCTGAAATATGTAGCTAGCAGTGTGTGAACTTAGGAGAGAAAGAGAATTAACCAGAAAACCTACAGAAAGGGAAGATTAAATAACTTAGCCCGCTGGATACCGTTTGATACCCCATGGTCCAGTCAAAAGAAATAGAAAGAGAGGATTTGCATCATATCAAGCCATATGTGAGAGCAGGAGCAGAAAAGATGGTTCTGTGAACTCATGCCAGCTGTAAACTGTAGAGGTTAATTAGAAGCTGGAGTGGCTATTTGTATTATGAATTCTAACCTTTTTTAACTTCTAGGTTATTTGGAATTTATGAACTTAAGTAAATGAATTCTTTTATCCCATAACTTGTCTATCAATGAAACTGAATCCTTCAGTCTCACTCTTCATTTTCTTCATGGTGCCAGCTTCTACTAAGGTATTGAATTGCTTTGCAGTAATCAGAATTCCAGTATCTCCAAAAGTTACGGACTGTAAACTGGCTGAAGCTGTGTAGGCAGTCTGAGAGCTAGTACTCCAGAAGTTAGAGCAAGAAGTTTTTCCTGGTGGTAGACATGAACTGAATATGTAGTCAAGTAATAGTGGCACCCCTGCACCTCAAAGGGAGTAATACTTGTGCTGTGATTGGATAATCCTTCCAAGCACAGCTCAGGAGACCAGTCAGGACTGATCTTTGTCACATGGAAGGCCACAAATTGTGTGTGCACCAAGTTGTGGGTTATGCAACTGATTTAGCAATTATCACTTCCTTTTGATGGTCACAACGAAGTCATTTGCTGAGACGCTTCTCCATTTCCTGAGGAAGCCTTATTAATTTGCTAATAGTGTGGCAAGACTTTGCAAGGGATTTCTTGACTAGAAATAACAACTGTTAATTGTATCGTAGGAAACTAGGCTCTTGATATATTTTATGCTAGAGCATGAAAAAATTCAAAAGGACCTGTGTAGAACCTGCAAGCAGAAGGTATGAGGGACTGGCTGTGAACACAAGCTGCAGAAGGAGGCTAGGAGTAGCTGGCCCCTCAAAGACCACTTTATCCTTCTTTGATCCTTCCTTGAGACATGTAAGATGTGGAAAGAACTGGCAAAAGGTGTTCAGCCTGTTTCAAACCTGCAGAAGGCTGGCTGTTTGAAGTTCAAAGCATTCTTGCGTAATGGAGGCAGCAGAGAACTTCATGAAATTTTACATGTTCATCTAAGTTTGGACTTGTGCTTGCTTTGCATGATATTCAAGATCAGAACATGGTGAAATATGTTTTGGGGAGGTGGGAGTCAGATCCTGGATTTCTCAAATTATGCATGCAAAAGTTTTTGGGCATTTGTGTCTGTACTACAGCATGCCAGTTGCAAACTGGAAATAAAAGCATTGCTATACCTCAGATTTCATAAAGTTTAGCAAATTATTATGTAACAAGAGGTTGCGATAATATGAGTTATAGAGCAACCTCAGAAATTAATAGGTTTATATTCAGGGGAGGAGTGGATTTGCCCATTCTGTCAGTTTGGATGTAGTACATCCAACGTTGTGGATACCAAATGTTCCTCTGCAAACTGGGTGAAGCAGCAGTGTTGTGCCATTTCAGCATGTGATTATGTTTGTCATTATCTTGGCCCTTAACAGTTTAAAGAAACTGACACTCAAAACTTAGAAAGTGTCAGATTTAAGTAGAAACAGACTGTCTAAATCCAATCTTTTAGTTTTTTTATGTATTTGTATTTGTATTTCCCAACCCTACTGCAAAAATACACCTATAATTTCAGGAAATTTCATAATTTCATTCTTTCAGAGATGTTTTTAAATAGTGAAAAGTACTTTGACACTGAAGTAACTGTCAATGTCCCTATTTTTTTCATTGAAAACATAGGGAATAATGTTTTGTGAAACATACAAAGTGTCTTCATTTAATAAAAAGAAAAATCCACTCCTTTCATGTTAATCCATTAGTGTTTAATTCCTCTGATCTTTAGCTGCTTTTATATTATACTTATAAAGTGTCATGATTTTATAGTTGTAATAGTGGTGATAAATGTAAATTCACATTAAATGGCATATCTTACTTCAAGTGTTCACTTGTGCTGCTTTGAAAGGTTTTTGTGATAGGAGATACTTTAGTACATGAGGAATTCTACCACATCTTTCTATCCACATGAAATTTAAATAGGGGAAATCTGCTGTCTGCTTTCTCCATGTTATATTTCAGAAGAGTTTAGGAAAAAAAAAAGGTTTATAATGGATTATAAAATTTGAAGTAGATGTAGCAGAAGTATTAAGCTTTAATTGAAGTAAAGGAAGGAATGTCTGAGATCAGAGAAAAATGGCAATTTCTCTCATAGAAGTCCTGGTAATATAAGTTAAATATTGCTCTTAAGTTTAGTCTTTGGCAGTATATACCAAACAAAATAATATTTAGTCAATACTAAATATCACGATTGTGTAGAAAAAGAATGAATGCTACCTTCAGTTTATTTTAATTTCATGTAGTATACTGAGCAATTTAACAAATCCTCTAAAATATATCCTGACATTTTTATAGTATTAAGAAAGTGCAAGAAAAGGTCGACATTAAGCTCCAAAAATAGTTTAAACACATGTTTTTGTGTGTACGTATGTATACATGCATACATGTTCAAATGAAGAAAAGTATGTACTTATTCTATATATTATTAAATCTTTTTGCTGAGCTCCAAAGATAAATGTTAAGACTCTTGGGGAGGACAGACTGCCTCAAGATAAAGAGAAGTATTTGTATTTGTCTTGCTTTGGTACACTCTGTTGCTTTGAAAGTTTCTAAGTTACATTTATGAAAGTGGGAGGATAAACAATGATTTGTGAATTGCCTGAGATTGCACAGGTGTCTGAGGCAGATGTGGGAACTAAGCAAAAGTTGCTTGGATATAAGAGTAGAGATAGATTATGCTGCTTAGGTGGGATGAGATATTCCATGACAGATAGCAAAGATTTACCTTCAAAATGGTGTAATTAAGGATTTTTTTTTTATATCAACTTTTAAACTCAAATATTTTAAGCTACTTTTTTTTTTTTTTTTAACTTGATGCATCACAGTAATGTGAGAGAAAAGTCAAACCTAAAAGTGCTTTTTACAACTGGTCCCTCCAAAACAAGAATTATCATGTTGGAAAGTGAAGATACTGTTTTTTAATGAGCAAATCAAATAATTGGGACAGCTTATCACAAATGGTTATTTAAAAATAAATGTCTTGTGATCATTCTTCCTCCAAGTAAGGATTCTTAATTGTTGCATGGTTCATTTTTTTTATTCTATGTGTTAATATTTGTGTTTTCTCTCTCTCTGATTCAGAAGTGGGATTTGTACATACAATTTTGTCTTGTCTTGTGTGGGTGAACTATTACAATGCTAGAACTGTCTTCTCATAGATATTTTCTTCTAAGATTTTTTTTCATCATCCACTCACTTTTAGCTTCACTTTAGGATAAAGAATAAAATTCCAAAGGCTATTTTTTTCTGAAGAAACAGAATTCTTGTTTTCCAGTGAGTCAGAATCTTCATATGACGTGAAAAAGGAGATATGGACAATAGCAGGGTTGTATTTGCTATGTAACAAAAACTGCAGCCATCCAAGAACAGTTAAAGGCTTGAGGAGGAACAGTATGAAGTAACTTGGGCAAATTGAAAACTGCAAGATTTAAGCTCTCTGATGGGAGTGAATTCTCTTAAAAGAGCAGAAATGATCAGTTTTACTGCTTGGAGGATCGTGTCAAAGAACTGAATAGTTTTTCTCTGACATGTTAAGAAATGCTGTACTATCACTTTGAATCTTAGCGCTCCTATGTAAGAATGAAACAGGCTGTCCCCTAAGTTACTGTGTGATCATGACTTTCTAAACTTTCATTTCCAATTTTAATAGCATTCAGGTAGATGGATTAAACAGTCTCCTATGCTGTCTTGTCTTTTTGGTTTTTTTTGGTACTATAAATTATTCTAAGTTTTGTATTATCTTCTTACTCATTCTTAAGAGTAAGACAAGTTTATGATGGAGGCTAAAATTAGCCAATATTAAAAAAAAAAAAAATCTGTACAGCAGTTCCAAACTGGGAAGCTTTAGGTAGATTAATTTATCTTCATTTAGTGATTCTTGGTTACTGTGAGCTATTGCACAAAAGTCTGTGTTCAATGCATTCTAGCACTTCTGTGTGCAAGTTGAAATGCAAGTCATTATATATAGTGTCAAATTTTAATTCTTTGAATGAGTAACTTTTTAAAGAGAACTCAAACATGTTTAATATAGTAGATTTTCTTTATTAGGTAGTCTTCCTCCTTATTTCTTAAAGTAACCTGTTCCTCATGGAATGAGTTTCCAAGTAGCATTTTCACTGTAAAGAGTTTTCCCCATGTTCCCTCTTATCAAATATGCAAATACTGAGTTTGATTCTACAGAGTGCTATGAAGGTGTATGAATTTTGTCTAGAAAAACGCTGTGCATTATAAGGTATATTAAAATCAGGTATATTAAATAAGGTATATTTTCCTGAATTTTACTAGTGGTTCTAAATCAGTGCTTAAAATAGGGAATTTGTTTCTTTTTATTTGTCTTGGATAGGTAATGCATTAACTCAAAAACTAGATGACCTTCCTCCTTTTTAGAAGGATAAACTCTACAGACAGTTGAGAAATATTGGGTAGCATAGTAACTAAAGTAAAAATCAAGACTATCATCCAACATTTTTTTCATTGTTCATCTGGTACAGTGAGGCAGATACCAGGAAGTGACAGAAGAAAAAAGGAAAAAATGAACACTGGAAAAGAAAAAAAGTAATATTAATACAATTTTAAATAAATGCATATATCTTCATGTTAGTCACCTAATCATTGAGGATATTATAGTAGAGTGTTTTTTTTAATGAGTGTTTTACTATCATGGTTCCCTGCAGAGCATCATCACACTTTTTCCTCTGCTCAAGGAGGAGCTCTGATCAATATATCCTACCTAAGCAGGGTAGATTCCTGATGACAGGAAAGAACACTAAACATTTAAATACAGGTGACATTAAGAGCAAGATTTAAATTGCTGTTAGTCTTCTATAGATGATCTCATAATGTAGTTCATGTTTTTTAAAAAAGTCTGGCAGTAAAAGGAATTTTCATTATAATATTTTGAAACATAATTTGTTACATAAATCTGTATCAAAGCCAAGTTATAGAATTCTATTTGAAGCACTTATCATTCTATTTGAATGTAAGATGTATGTTTAGTTTCTGCCATCATAAATTCAAAAACTGTTAACGGATACCTAAGAGGAAATGGGATCAAATATTGGTAACTCAAGCCAGGAAACCTTAGAGCAAGTGTGTTCTGGCCTAATTAAAACAAGCTCAAATTCTATTCAGCTTAAAATTCTTGTTTTGCTGCTGTAATTAAAATACAAAAGCCTCTTGCAGCTTATCACTTCAACAATAATAAAATGAGTATTAAGAGATAAAATAATAAATATGATTCTGGAAGACTGAGGATCTTGTAAATATAAAGTCAGTTATCAAAAATTGTCTAAGCACAATGTTGGAGCCTATCTGTATCTTATTTGAGGAAAAAAAATTTAATGTGTTTAAATCCGAGACTAAAACAGAACAGATGCAGTTTTAACAGATGGTAAAGCAAGGTCAGATTCTGCAAGAAATTTAGTGTTTACCTGGTACTGGCATCTGTAAAGCTAGTGCTGTATTAGTGATACTTCATTTGCTAGTTACTATTTGCTAGCTAATTATATCTTAAATAACTTTTTCCACAGATGCAGAACCTTTTCTATAGACACTCTCTTGGATAGAATGAAAGATGGGATAAACTGCTTTTCTGAATCATCCATTTTTCCCTTCCAAGAAAATGTGAAGAGGCTGCATATTTATGATCTAGAAGATGTATTAATTCTCCCCACTCTCCCTCCCTTCCTCTGTACCATAATCCATTCATGCTGCCTGAGAATTCAGTCACTCTTTACTCTCTGCCACTTGAGTTGATGAGATTCTGTTGCCTTTGATAAACTATATATATCCCGAAGAGTTAGAAGGAGAGAAAAAGAATCTGAGTAGTAAGGCATTTCTACTAAGATATTTGGATGAAAGCTAATGGGTTTCACTCCATTAGAAATCTTGTATTAAATATCAGCCTATACAGAAATGGATGTCATTTTAATCGCAAAACAAAATGATGCTATAAAAATAAAAGCTTGTTAGAAAAAATCCTAAGATCTCTTTGCAGATCCCTTTGCAATTTTAGTATGTGAGGATTGCAACCTTTCGAACGCATTTAATAATGCAGTGTTTATTGGACGTTAACAACTTGATTGTTTTAAAACCTCATTCTTGATAACCAGCAACTTCTCATGTACCTATGTGAAAATCAGCTTATTAAGTAGACCAGTATTCCCTGTGGAGCAGGTGCAAGTTGCAGGAAAGAGACAAGCTTTGCTGGCTGTTTTAAAATTGCTGCATATACTGTCTATATTACTTTAGAAAGTTAACTGCGTCTTCACTAGGCTTGGCTGAACCCGTCCAAACAGTCTCTTGACCTGTGAATTGATCTCTTCTGTTCCATAGCTTGCATTTGTGTCTGTTAATTTCCTATATATAGATTTATGGTTGATAGAACCAGCCACTCTGTCCAAGCCCCGACTTGTGAATGTCTTACTGCAGATTCCAGGGAAAAAGAAAGCAACTGTATTTCCTGCTCTCATCCAGGGAAGTCTGTTACTTGAGAGGAAACCTCCTCTGTGTGTGTTTCAGCATTCATGAAACATCTCCAGTCCCAGTAAGATTAATGCAAGGCGAGGACTGGAAATGAGGTAAAAATAACTGGGAGTTTGATAGCTGTGTTGAGAGAGAGAATTTATAAACAGCAACCAATATGGTTTATTTAAAGAGAAAGTTAAGATTGGTTATGGCCTATGTATACTCAAGGAAAAGATCTCTGATAATAGAGTACTCTTAAATCACTTTAAGTGTTTTAAGATCCGTATTTTGGAGGCTGTGAAGCTAGCCATTCAGTCTAGAAATAGAGTAGCTTTTCAACTGCAATTGGACCAGGGTATAAGAAGATGACATAAAGATTCCTAGTAACAAAGTAGCAATAGCTGTGCAACATGTCTGTCTTGAAAATGTCCTAGTCCCAGTCATTATAAAGCTGATGCAGAAACTGTTGGTTTTACTTTTGGTATCTGGCATAAATTCCCAGCTTATATTCTCGGAATGGTTCCTTACTGTTATTAAATACCTATGATTCAGTATTTTTGTACCTCCAAAGTAGATCAGTTTCTGTACGACTTAACTATTTTTGGGTGTCGGAGTTTGACTCTAAAGGATTATCTAACTCACTTTGCTAACTGGAAATTTCATAGTTAAGTCCTTTCTGCTCTCTATCCCTTTCTTCTTTGTTGCTTCTCAGAAAGGGTTTTTCTGATGGCTACAGATACGTTGCCTTCCTTTGTTAAGTCTTGATGAGCTGATTGCTATTCTCCATTTTGGACATAGTTACAAATTATTAATTCTATTTTCTGCTATATGTTGGTGTGTTTAAATTTTTCTCCTCTCTTTCTCTCCTCTCTCTCTCAACCTTCTTTGGAGCAGGCAGTGTATGCAGAAACAATAGAGTCTATCTGTAGTGATATGAATATGGATTCTTGCAGAATGGGAGGATAAAGTACCCTGCCTCTATGTGGGTGTTACACTATTATTCTCTGTGCTAATTTTATATTTGATTATATCAGAATAAAAAAAAATGTGTCTGGTTTATGAAATTAAGAAGTATCTGCAAACAGAGCAAGTGTTGGATTCACATATGACAGTAATCCCTTGTTATTGCTCCCATTTACTTGACTCACAAAAATGTTAATGTGGCAACACAGCTGTGTGCACATTTTTTTCAAATGACCCCTTAGGAGAAAGGAATATTGATATTTACCATTCTTCCCAGATAAAGATCTGGACTTCTTAAGATTAATACATAATGCTAAGTTAAACAGTTTTGGTGTCAATGGCACAGTGGAATCATAATATAATATCTATAGTCACCTTGATTTGCATTTCCTTGTGGGTGTTTAAACTCAGTAATAACTTAAAACTAAAACAGGAATTTCTTTATCACTAAAAATACTACATAGAAGTTGAAATATTTAAACTACAAATTATTGTTTTAAAATTAGTAAGTTAGCCTCTAAGCTTTATTAGGTTATGATTATGTAGAAAAAGCTCATTTGAAGGACTGCGAAAATCACAGAATGGATCACTCTTTTGTTAATAGAAAATTCTGTTAATTTTCGATTTTGTTAATCTGAAAATTCTGAAATTTACTGCCACCTTTTCTTATATGGCCGAACACTTCAGAAGTACAGAAGGCTAATTGCTGATCTCCAGTACTGCTTTACTCAAAGCAGTTATTAACTAATGCTAAGTGTAAGTGAAGCATACATGTCTATTTATATACATTTTCTAGAATAGCAGATACTATTATGAGAAGAGCTACTTCAGCGTCAACCAGTTGCTTTCATAATGACAGAACAGCACAGGTTAAAGTGATGTGCTGTTTTCTATCTTGGCAAGTGGTCTGTGGGCACATAATGCTTTAAAGAACAGCTTTCCCCTTGCTGGTGTTCATCACTGAACACATGCCCTTGAAACATATACAAATCTAGTTATTAGTTCTGATATTACTAATTCTGAAGCATCAGTGACTTGGACCTATCAGGAAATAGGAACTCTGCAAGATCTATAGACTGAGTAGGTGAGCTAGTGGTAAGGCATGCCTCCTGTCCTGAACCGGAGAACACGTGAGGAGACGAGCACAAGCAGATATAAGTTAAGTCTAGGCACAGTGTTTAGCATACAGTATATATTTATCCACAGGGGGTATTTTTGGATGAGAAAAAATAACTTGATTATTACGAAGCAACTTATTAGACAGTCTTAATATCTTTGCTGCTTAGTTGCTACTTCCTATTTTCTGTGTTTCTGAGTTTTATTAGATCTCTAAAGTGCTTTCAAGCACAGTTCAGTTATGCAAAGCAAGTTGCAGGTTCTCTACGCTTCACTGAGATGACTTCCTTTGACATTATCTCCAGCTGCATTGTACTTATACTGAGATTTGTGCAGTAGGAGGGTTAGTGACAGAGGAGACCACAATGCTTTTGTGCCTTGGAGATATCCTAGACAAGAGAACTGTAGAAACAAAGGGATGGTTAGAAAGTGCTCTTAGTTCTGCTAGCATAGTAGAAGGGCTAGAATGACAGTCACAAACCCTTGGAGCAGAGGGGCTGGAATTGGCACTAGTAATTACTAATTATGCAAGACATTGATTAAGGATTTGAAATGGAACGTTGTGCGGGTTTAAAAATTGAACTTATTTTACATACTAAAGCTAATATGCATCTGTATTTTAATACTATGACTAGAATTTGGGCCACTTTTTAATCTGCCCTTATTTCCTGTATGAATTAATCTGTAGGAAATTTGTATTTATTTTCTTACATCCAATTTGTTTTCAGTATCTCTTGAAACCAGGTGAAGCTCTTACCATTTTTTTCTTGAATATGTGAATGTAATTTCAAATATGTGAAAGTAGGTTCAAAGCATTAGTGCAATGCAATCTAGCCAGCAAGGTCTGCTTTCAGCTTTTGAGGAACTCTATTGACTTCATTTAAATTACCTTAAATACTACTGTACTTTTGATCTGCTGCACTAGCAAATCTGAGAGTTGTTTTCCCCTCTCAAAAAGCAATTACTTTTCCTCCTCCTCCTCCCCCTGTCACCCCTCCAAAGTCATTTAGGGGGAAAAAATGGCTTAGAAATATAGGAGTCTAGTAAGGAACATGTTAATTGATGGAACACAGCATGGTAACCTTGCTTCTCTGGCAGAAGCCAAGAAGGACGTGTTACTTTCAAGATTAACCAGCTCTCAGGCTGAGAAACGGATTCTGTTCCTGCCCCGTGCTTATTTTGTGTGGTAAATCATCTAAAGAAGCAGCAATATGCAATGGTATATACTTCATGGCTGATCTGAGCTGTTTGTCCTGAATTAATCATAGCTAATGGGCAAAACCAAATAGGAAACCAAAACACAAAGTAATCTAAGTAACAAATTAACTCTCTTGTATCAAATATATTCTTTTTTTTGGGGAGGGAGAAGAGGATGATATAGGTGAGAGTTAATTTTGTTTTCAGTGATTTAAAGGTTTTAGCTTTCTCAAGTTACTTTTAAAAATAAACAAAAAGCCCAGAAACCACCACCCCGGCCAGTTCCTTTCTTGTATGTGTGAAATCTCTTGCCAAACAGAAGTCAAATTTAGTATTGCAACCTCACTGAGATTATTGTATATCTGTAAGAAAAAATATTGGGAATTTCTTAACACTATCAAAAATGATGGGAGATCAGTATTTTTCAACCTAAAGGTACACTTGCACATTCTCCCTGTTTCACTCAAGATGAGTACAGTGTAATTAGTTTATGTACATGTACTTATCTTAGATAATTAAAAAGAAATCAAGTATAATGTATTACATCATTATCTTACCTGTATTAAGCTAGATGTGATTCTATGGATTCTTATGCACTTGCTTAGTGAATACTGTCTCTGAGTTGCTATAAAAAGGGCAACCCTGCGAATTTGTGCTAATATTGGAGCATGGCTGGTCCTGTGCTAAGTTCTCATCTGCTCTGAGGTCCTTTCCAAAATCATCTCCATTGACAGGAATGCAAAGAGGAAGGACTTGCTGTGAAACGAGGAAGGGCGTATCCTATATAATGAATTGTTGTACTGTTCCTCACAACCTCTCCTTCCCCATTGCTACTCTCTCTGTCTTTGCTTCTCAGAGAAATCCGGAGTCTCAGATGTGCCTAGTTCAATACCATGTATTAGCAATGCACTGTAAAATTGGCATGTGTTCTGGGTTATCCTCTGCCACTGAAAACAGTGACACTGAGACTTGTTCTGAGCACGGGCTACTGCATGAGATGATCAGATACAAAGCAACTTCCTCATTACTACTAGGATGCAAATACATTACCTGTTGCTATAAAGCAAGGCTTTAAGTTCAGATGCTTAAATTCCTGTAAACTTGCAGCAGCAGGACTAAAACAGTTCAAGTTATCTCCTTAACTTCCCCTCTTTCCCTCTAATAGTAGGTTTTGTTTTTCCTGGATTGGCATGTTTACGTTCATGACAGTAACTACTAACATAGGAAAACAAAAACAAACAAACAAACAAAAAAACTTCGGAAGTATTGGGGCTTAAAAATACATACTTACAGATTTTGGCTCCCTCTACTGGGGAAAAATACATTAACGTTCAATTCCCGATTTGGAGCGCACATCGAGATCTGCTGTATGTGCTGTAGCAGCCCGATCTGCTGTGCTGGGGGGGCAGTGCAGAATCTTGCTGACGCCAGCTTCTGTACTGGATGGGCCTTCATAAGCTGTGGGGACATCTCTTTCTAGTTATTTCTTGTGGGGATTTATTTAATTATTAGTACTTTTTAAAAAATTTCTGTACAAGTACGTAGTATCAAAGGCTACCTTTAAGCACCTGATGGCATTTTTGTTGTTGTTGTGTTTTAGCAGCTGCTTCTGCTGTGTTGAAGTGCTTGAGTCTAGCAAAACTATCACAAGAATGGGGGGGGGGGGGGAGAGGAAGGGAATGAGGAGGAGTGGCGGGGAGGAGTGCGGCAGGAGGGAAGGCAGTGCTGGGGTTTTTGTTTGAGAACTAGGAACAGAAGATGTACACCCAGGGTGCTTTCCTAGCCAGGACAGTAGTTTTAAGAGAAAGATAAAACCAAGTGAAAGCAAAAATCAAGGAATATAGCAAAAGATCATGTCTAAAGATAACAATAACCCTGACAGTGGAACAAGGTGAAGAGTACTGTTGTCGAGTCTTCAGCGATCTTCTGTTGAAGAGATCTCAAACTATGCAGTTAGTTAACTGTTTCTCCTAGTTAACACTGCTTTACTTAACATAATTATAACAACCTTTCAAAACCCTTTCTATTAGTTTGTCAAAATGGCAGAGGCACAAGAAGGTAGAGTTTGTTTTGATAAAGTATGAAAGAAATACACTTGATCAAGATATTTTAGGTGCATCTTCTCTCTCTCTCTCTCTCTCTCTCTGGTAGTTATAATAAAAGGCCTGAAAAATGTAGTTTCATTTCCAATTATCTGCACAGATGGAAAGAAAAAAGACTGTTCTTTTTTTCTTTTCCCTGGATCCAACTGATTCAGAACTTAAAGGAACCTTTTAAAGCTTGAGATAAAATGATTTTGCTTATTTTTTAAAATGCAATGATTGATCATCTCTAATATGTCTTTAAATCGTATTCAAGAACATACAGAGTAATAAACAGAAGAAGTGAGGAAAAAGATCTTTTAAAATGCATTGCTTTCTTGATTCTTCCTTTTTGTTTCTGTTTAGCTATGTCTCTAAAATCTAGTCTCCTTAATTTCCTGGAAAATGACTCTAAGGCGTATTGCAATTCCAATCATTGATCACTAATAGGGTATGAAAATTATTTTCCTGGATAGGTGTCCAGGTTTTTCTTTAATTATGAAGCTGTGGGAATTTGTGCGTATTATTTTCAAACTACCCCTTAATTTGTCTTCCTTTGTAAAATACATACTTCAGAGTGCAATAAACTAGCATGAGTAGGATCACTTAAACATCAAAAGGGGGAAAGTGGAAGGAAGTAAATACTGGTATCAAATATTCTTCTTTCTTAGTGCTTTTCTCAAAATGGAAGGCAAAGCAGAAGAGCAAAAAATGACAACTATCTCTAGATTTGTCTAAAGACAAAAAATAGCAGAGAACAAGGTTTCCTGATGCTCTCTGCTTGTCAGCTTGTTTGCAGCGGATGGTTGTTAATAACAGAGAGGCCCAAGAGCACTGTTTATTCCTTCATTAGAGGGTTGAGTTTATAGCTCTTTGGTTCATCTTGTCTTTTCAGCATTGAAGAGTATCTGCACACTAGTGAACATGAGCTGAAGGAATAGGAATTAATTAAGGTATTACACTCTATTTAACTCTTTCTAGAGACCAAGGGGAAGAATGCCAACAGCCATTTTTGTAAGACATGTCAGCAGTGTGGCTGCTGCTTCACTGATTGAAGGAAGAATAAAAAATTACTGCTAATCATAATATAAAAAACTTGCAGTGTGTGATCTGGCTAACTACACTGCAGTGATTCATTTCCCTCCATTAAAGCCATCAAAGGTATTATTTGAGCACTGTGTTATAGAAGTTCAGAAACTTGTGTCACAGAGAAACTGAGAACATCATAGTAGAACTACACAGTGGTTTGACTGTACCTTTAACTATACAATGTGTAGCCGCGAGAGGAACTGCAGATTCCAGCCTACTAAGATTTAGTCTATTGATGACTTCACTTTCTTAAATATTTTGGGGGAAACTCTTTAGAAATGGTCCAAAGAGCATGTTTTGAAAGCCACTGATGCTTTGTTTTGTGTTTGCTTTTTTTTTTCCATCCTTCTCCCTACAATCCAAACCTAACTGCATGTATTTGAGCTATGACTTTTTTTTTTTAAAAAAAAATCTGTTCGTATTCATGTGTCTTAAATTTAAAAAGAACAGTTTTGATGTCAGTGGTATAATGGAGAGGAGGGAATTAGTTCCAGTGTTTCCTAAGCAGAATTTGGAGCTCATGTTTACTTTAACTTCCATACTGAGATACTAATATTTCTTCACACCTTCCAAGAAGTGTCATGAAAAATGTGAACTACTTGCCATTTTAAAATAGTCTTTAATACATATATTAATAGATGATCAGATATCATCTATTTTTCAATTATTCCATCTAGTTATCTGAACTTCAAAATTGAGAATGACCAAATCTTCTTCTTCTTTTTTACTATAAACTTGTGTCATCAATTTTCATTTGTTTTAATTGTCTTAGTGTGCTACCTAAGAAGAATAGATCCAAATTGTATCATGGTGAATGTGGAATAAATCCTATTAAGGAAGCAGCCCCACATATAGGACATATAAATGTGAATCTGATCAACAGGGAAATATAGGGAAAGTTTTTAGATGAAAGAATGGAGTGAATTTGCTTGTGGTAAAGTTCTCTGACCTTTTATTGAACTAAAACTTTACGCAGAAAGCAGAGGTTATATTTCTTGGATCTCAAAATACAAAAAGATCAGTGGAGTGTACCTCTCTAATTACAGAGGAAAAATATCTGATTGTCTTTTAAAGTTTCTGTTTAAAAAAATGTACTACAAGCTAGTGAATTTTATTGGAACACAATTTCTTTTTGTTTACTGCTATTATTATAATGCTAGATGTAAAATGGATTTATTTCTCATTTTTAATTTCTCGTCTCTGATAAGTTGGGAAGCTGACAACGGACCTAGTGTGTATAGCCAGTTCTGGGGTAGCTGCTACATTGTATTAGTCAGTCATGACCTGTAAACCTGTGAGTGCTTGCAGCTGTGTTTTATTTGTGGTGGTGTGTGGCCTTTTATTTATTTATTTATTTTTTTCACAAAGTTAGTGGGCTACCTCAGAGAATTTGAGGAATTGAGTAACAGTTGTCAGTGAAATATATATTTAACAGCTAAGAAATGATCCTGCAAAACACACATACTCGTTTCAAAATCTCTCTCACATGCACTCAGACTCCCAACTACCCATAGGCAGACCCTCAGTTTAGAATTTGGTTTTATAGCCAGCGTTTAGAAACAACAGCAACAGAACAAACAACCTCCTGCACCAACTGATCTTAATCTCTCCTTCTCAGAATGGCGGTGGTCTCCCTGCCCCAGCTAATTTACGAATGAGTAAATTACTGGATTAAACATCAGTATAAACCTATGGTTTCAATGATTCATATCAATTTAATGTTTTATTCTCTTCAAACCTTGGAAAACTCCAAGGGAAGCATAGGATCTTTAAATACTTTTCAGGCTTTGGTTTATGATTCATTTTTGGTTGCTCTTCAAGCAGTAACAAATTCTTCAGTCCTCCAACAAAAGTAATTATAAACAAAATGACTTTTTACAGACTAGGAAGTGATCTCTGTTCTCTTTTGTTAGAGTAGGTTTTGGCAACACTAACTGTGGCTTATTTGCCTATTTAGACCACTATCTTGCAGTGCTTGTAGGACTAATGAGTGGTTCCTACACTGTTATCCTAGTTTTTCCAATTGATATTTACAATAGAAAGTTATAATACAGTTCTTTAAGTGTGTTGCATTTCATTTTAGAATATAATGCTTCAGGGTCCTATATATATATATATATATATATATGTATATATAAAAATATATCCGATGACTTTATGCTCCAAGTGGTCTTTAATGGACCATTGCAGAAATAAATAAATTGAAATATACTGTGATTTGCACAAATGTATATTGTGATATTAGCTTACATAAACTAAATGAGAAATGTTATAAATTTAGTTCATTATTCACTTCATAATTTAACTAGAACTTCAGAAGCTTTTATGACTTAATTATTTCTCCAAGAATTTTTTTGCAGGTGGACTCCTTTTTGTAGTAGTCCTCCCCCCTCCCCCCCCAAAGCTGCAAGGAAAAAGACAAATGTTTTTATTTAAAATGTTTAGCAATATAATAGGTTAAAATAAAAATCGAAACTTCAATGTTTAGTCCTTTACTGAGAGTGGCATCTGTCCAAAGATGAGTTTTCTCAGTTTGTAGTTGAAGCTTAATCCTTCTTTAAGGTTTACAGTATATCCTTTGGCTTTTAGAGAGGTTAATGCTTTTGGGGGTGGTGGTGGGGTGTGTGGTGGTGCCTCCCCAAGTGAGAGGTGTGGACAGGTAGTCTGGAGTTCTGTCTTTATGGGGCGTGAGCAGTAAGTGCTAAATGGGTTTGTTTAGCTATTCGTTCTGACACAAGTTTTCCTTTTAGGTAGAGTTAGAAAGATAGCTGTTCTTCTGAGATAATGAGGTACAAGAAATATTTGTTTTCTTTACTTGTGTTTTGTTTTTTCTGGAGAGGTGAGGGAGAGAACTAGTTTGCTTTGTTTTTGCTTTTTTTCCTGAAAACTTTAAAGTACTGCAATATTTTGTTTTGTGCTCAAGCTATGTAAATTAACCTTCTGTCATGAGATAACTGGCCTGGTGGATGAGGGGAGAGTAGCGGTTTGTTGTTTATCCTCATTTTAGCAAGGCTTTTGATGCAGTCTCCCGTAACATCCACAGAGACTGATAAAGTACAGACTGGGTAAGTGGACAGAGGGGTGGACTGAAAACTGGTTTAACTGCCATGGGTTGTGATCAGTGACACAAGGTCTAGCTAGAGGCAAGTCACGAGTGGTGTCCCCCCAGAGTTTGATACTGGGGCCAGTAATGTTTAACAATTTAATGACCTAGGTGATGGGTCAGAGTTTGCAGATGACACAAAACCAAGATGAATAGTTGATACACCCAAACCTCCAACAGTTGTGCTGCCATTCAGAGGGACCTCGACAGGCTGGAGAACGGGGCTAATAGGAACCTCAGGAAGCTCAGCAGAGGGAAGTGCAAAAATCCTGCACCTGGGAAGGTGCGCATTTTTAAAAGACTGGAATACTTAGTTTACCTATATTCAGTTATCTGAATTAACTCAATACCTGGCATTAAAAAAAAAATCACTTTTATAGTGCCTCAGTATTGATCTAGGATTTTGGCACGAGCAAATCCTCTTACAGGCAGAACAGTTAGTGAGGACAATTGCTTCAGAAACTTAATGTACTACTTGTAATGGTAGTTTATTAAGCAAACAACTATATGATCACTTTTGACATTAACTTTCTCATATTAAGAAGGAGAGAAAACTGAAGGAAGGCACTTCCTCTTAAATGTTTTAATTTGATGGAAAACTTGGATTTGCTGAAAAACAATGGTAGGGAAAATCTATGACCAGCCCAAGACATGTAATACTGAAAGATTGACAATGAATGCTGTTATTGCTATTTAGCTACAGTCTGTGCCCATTTTGTAACTTGTTATCGTTTGTTTCACCCCAGCCTGGCCTGTGTGTCTTACCAGCTCTTTGGAGCAAAATGTGTGTGGTGCTTATTTTTTTTAGCTCATTTTGTGAAATGTTCAGGCACTAAATCTTCAATAAATGAAGACGCGCCAAGAGACATTACAGCCTAATCTTGTGACGTATAAGAACATTGGAAGTATCACTTAAATGTTTTAATGCAGATTTTACAGTTACATTACAGTGGAATTGTTGAAGTAGTGTTGGAATTGTAGCATAATGCACAAATGAACTGCCACATTGTGCTCACCTTGCTTGGTGACTTTCTCTAATGTGCGTGTCTTAGCGTTTCTAGAAGTGTAACTTGGGCTGTACCTCCAGGAGCTCCTTTCTTCTTAATTATGCTTAAAGCAAGTGCTTGAAGTCTGTGACTATTATATGCTATGTAGAGGCAGTAATTGCTCTGACATACTTGATGCAGAAGTGTGCGATGAATGCGAGTAATCAACAGGCATGATCTGGCATTTGTAGCAGCGATGTAAACGAGAGACTCTGCTCTCTTGGTTTCTTCAGAGTGACAGTAATAGGTTTTCTTGTTGTATGAATAGGAATGAATTCAGTACAAGGAAATGAATTTTGTAGGAAATATAAGATAGTCCAGTTGAAAACTTGCCTAAGAAGAGTATCACTTCATACTAGCTGTTCAGCATATAGTGGATGTGGAACTATAGAGTATATAATAGTGATGGGACTGTAGTGAATAACAGAAGATAGTTGCAAACAAAAATCAGGTTTGAGTTCTTCTTCACAGAATTCAGTGACTATAAACATGCAACATGAGATACTTATTCTGGCAGGTGAGGTTTTCACAATGTATAGGAATCAAGAGATGATGAAATCTTGGTGTGTGTCATACTGAAGTTAGACCGTTAATCATTCTATGAGCACTACTGTATATTTTAAACTGATTGTCCTATTCTGACGTACTTCATGTGGGGCTCTCATAGTTATTTTTAATAATTACTTTAACAGACTTCTAAAAAGTAACTTGCCCAAGAGTCCAAAATCATTGTCTGCCAAAAATTATGGAAGTGAAAATCAATTTTTCTTGAGTTCCCTGAACTTCATGGTGCATCTGTTTCCTCCATACTAGAGGACTAAAACTGTCTCAAGGAAACTAAAAGTAGAGTTTGAGAAAACTACCAAATACAGCACAGCTCAATAAAATTAGCATGTGTTAGCAAGGCAGAGTAACCAAAAATAGAATACTTGTGCACCAGTGTAGTGATAATTTTAGTGCTTCTAGGTCTGCCTCACATCTTATTGGCCACTGTGCACTCTACATATCCCTTCATTCAGAAAATGGATCCTAGTTAATATTAACAACTGCTGTTTATAAGAATTAGAGAATCACATTGAATTTTTTTTATAATGGCCCCAATTAAATATTGACTAGATAAATTTAGCAGCTCTGAATAGCTACTGACTTGACCCTCACAGGGGAAGTATCCTCCCTGTAATTATTCACAATAAAAGAAAATACAAATACTGTAATTATAAATTCTAGTAATTTTTGAGATAGTTTTTCCCCCAAAATCTCTAAAACAAAACTGAGTATTTCTAACTTATGTCCTGTGTCAGCTGGAATAGACAGGGGACATGCAGCAAGTCCTGATCCTACCTGTCAGCCAATGCGAGGGTGGAATTTTAGACAAGCTTATTTTCTTTTCCCAGGCACTATTAAAAGATGGGAAGAGATATAAAGCTGAAAATTTTGATGCAAAGGAATTTAAACCCCTGAAATTTCATTGGAATCAAATATGATTAAATCAAAGGTGCTTTAGTGGAAGCAGGGAAAGACATATAGTTGAAATTAAGAGCTGCTGTCCTTTGTTTTAAGGACTGCTTTGAGTCAGACAGATACTGTAAATAGTTTGGGGCATGATTGACTCATGTAGGGAGGTAAATCAATTTCTTAATCCACATGCTGCAGGAAGTTTACAGCTCATCCTGTGAATAAACGTCATTGGCCTTGTCACTTCAATAGCTTGTTGTCAAATCTGGTGCTCTTGTACTGTGCAGACAGCCTTCCCGAGCCCTCCAGGTCTGTCTGGAGTATCCCCTTCCTTTAGGGCTTGGCTTTGCCATCTCCCCTCTCTGCAGGTGGAATCGTGATTACCTGCTTGTAGGCCAGGTCCTGACATCCAGTCCCCTGTGATCTGTGAGGATTCCCTCTCGGGGGCTGGCTTGCTTTCCTGGAGTTTACATTCTTGAGGAGCAGTTAGAGCAGTTGCCAGCGATGAGACAGCCTTCTCCAAGTCAAGGCTGGGCTGCCGCAACTGACTTTCCTTTTTGACTTTTCGTATACATGTTGTCATCTGGTTAGCTCTTTGCGTTCGCAGAACAGCTCTAGCCAGACATCTGGAAGTATGGTGCTATGAAATTAGTCTCCCTAGTGCTTTACAGGAGTACTGTTTTCTCCTCTCTTGTGCTTCATTATGACCTATAAGGGTAGACTGATGAATTCATACAGACAAAAATTTTGGAATCCACTGTGATTAAGTTAATCTCTCACTAAGTTGTGAGTATAAATTCATGAAATTTTGAGTTGGAAGAAAACAGCTACTATTTATTTCAGGAATCTATTACCATATTCTGTTTTCAATTAAAGCTGTATTTTAGCAACCCAATAATTTAAAAGAAAGAAAGCCATTTTGTTTTCTGTATCATTTCCATTGCATACTAATACTTAGCAGCATTTGTTTATAATGCACATAATTTATAAAATATAGTTGTAAACATGAACACTGTCATAAAAAGGTATAACAACATTACTGTATGTTTGGCATTTTATGTAGTTATTTCTTTGGCAAATGCATGAATGCTCTTATTAGAATATTACATTGAATTAATTAATTCAAATATAATATGTACTTAAAATTAAATGAACACGTCAATGAAAAAAATCTTCCTGAACCCAGGTCTCCTCTCTTTCCAAGAGAGAAGCACCCCCTTTACTTGAACTGAAATACCGTCTCTTAAGAAAAGTGAAAACTTTAATATTTTAGAACCTTAAAGTGATGTATATGATGTGATTTCTGCCTCTTCCCAGTGAATGGTACAACTGACTTTGTAATTTAGAATTCTAATTACTCCTTGCAGGGAGACACTGAAAGAGCTGGGATTTCTCAGCTTCTAGAAGAGAACTGGGGAGATGTAATCATAGCTTACAAAAACAGGAAGACAGTGAAGAGGAGAATACAAACTCTTCCTCCTCCTTCCCCCCCCCCCCCCCCCCAAAAAAAAAAAAAAAAAAAAAAACACCCTACAGTGGTAGAATTAGGGGCATTCTCTGAAACTGGTAGGAAATGTTAACTGGTTGGAAAATAAACAAAAAACAACTATGAGTTTAAATCTTTTTTTTCCCCTCACTTATTCAAAATTGGTAGTAGACTTCTGCTGCAGAAGGTTCTAAAGGCAGATGGCATCAGTAGATTCAAAAGGGATTAGAAAATTCACAGGGGGCTGCTTTATTAGAGGTGGATTCAAAAAATGTTTTTTTTTCCCTAAAAATGTGTTGTCAGCATGAAATAGACTATCATTTACATTAGCTGTATGAAGTAGACAGGCATGCAAAACTTGGAAATCAGTGTAATAGGACTTAATGGAGTTTCAGGAGAAATGGAATTAACTATGTATAAACAGAAGGAAAATAAGCTGTAATACAGGAATAAGCTATTGTTGTCCATCCCACTATCTTGGCTTAGCTCATTCTGTACTACTTAGGCAGACTTTAAAAATTTAATGCGTCTGCACTATGATGGTATTTCAATATAAAACTGGCAGAGTAAATTTATTAGTATTTCTGATAGTTTCTGTCTTCTTGGGTTAATATTTAAAGAAAATATACAGTTAGATGTTTTTGGAAAACTTCCTTAGGTATTTGCTAAAGCGTGATTACTGGTTTTTTTTGCTACCTTCTCCTGAATAATCTGACCCTTAATCTTTTTGTGGTTTGGTTCTCCATCTCTAAATCACAGCAGTTGCCTATGTTTGCAGTGGTACATTTGGGAAGGCCATCTTATGGTATGGAATCATCATGAGTTTGAGATACAGATTGTCAGGCTGTAGTTGCAGCACAAAAACTAAGAATTTGCTATCTCCTTTATCAAGTTGCCTATAGCATTTAGATGTAAACATAATGACCGTTAAGAATGGTATGTTTTTCTGAGCAATTATAAATGATGATTTTTTTTTTCAGCAAGAGTGTGTAAATAATTGCAACTGTTTTATACTGATTACACAAATAATGCAGATGATCTTAGTGTTGCCAGTATTTTGCAAATGCAGCCCAAAGAGACAGGAGAGAAGCATAAGCATTTAAAGACAGTATAACAGTCACTAAAAGTGTGCCAGAAAGGCTGGAGGAATGCTGGTTGTAGATTCACTCGTCATTCTGTTGAATTGGTTTCTGCATGAGACGATAATAATCTGCCTAATATCCCACATGTGGCAAGATTTTATTCTATTTTTTTTCCTTTTATATGCCTGTCTGCATCACATACAACACCTTTGAGAGATGGATATTATCCTACTCTTTCATAGAAAGCAGCAGAAACCAGACCATCAAGTAACTCCTTCAAAGGCAAAGGAGGAGGCCTCATCAGAACCAGGTTTATTTATTACTTGTGAGTTACTGATTCTTTTATTTGATGTAGTCAAGTAGACTTCTAGGGGTCCTTGTTACTGTGGAAACAGGGGCTGCTGACTTATCCGCTCTCTCCAGATAAGATTATTTGTGCTGCCAAGGTAGGTTGTCATTACTTTGTGAATCAGTATGGGGCGGGGGGAAGAAGGGAAAAGCACATATCTGCAGCAGCAGTGAAGCAAGTAGGTGCAGCAAAGAAATACCACAGCTATTTTATGAGCAATCCTGGCACAGTAGCGTAGGAGAACCTAAAACTTATGTCCCTGATCACAAAGACACAGAAAGGAGAAGTTAATGTGGGCTATGTAACATCTCATCAGGCGATGCTTACAAGCATCTCCTTCTCAAACTGTTTTATTTTTAATAATACAACAGCAACCTATGGCAAATATAAATGCTATCTTCACCCTTCTTTTTCATGTTTTAATGCCTTTAGACATTTTTTCATAACAAAATTAGGAATACAGCTAGGAATAAAAACTATTGTTGTTTAGGAAGAGGTCTGTGAACTAGAACTGAGAAACAGATTGTTTTAAACCACTGCAGCAAGATTCACAAGAGCTTGCTATTAGCATCCTCAGAGCCTGTTAAAAGACAGTTATAGAAACCCTTCAGATCAGTAGGAATTATGTTAGGTGCATATGTAACTTGAGTGGATAAACTTGTGAGCTTATCTCCTCAGTGCTTGCATTCAGAGACCTCCTGCAGTTGTTCAGTTTTGTGGTACTTTAACTGTATTGAGCTCTCTTACTTATTATATCTTCAAAGGTGGCATTAAAATTATCAAATAGGTTTGTATCCTGCTCTCATCTCATTCTTCCTTCCTTCCTTCCCCTTTCTTCCTGCCCTTCTCTCCTGCCCCCCTCCGAAAAGCACCCCCCCAATATGTTAATTTTGGAGTCTAGTTAATGGTGACTGTAAGTGAAATCTAGTACTTTGATTTAAAATACTGCTTGAAGAATCTGAAGTTTTTTCTGAATTACTGTGTGATAGAGCAATGATACCCTTTGTTTGAAAAAATAACTCCTTGTCATTTTGGTCAGTAGGTGGCATTTGAGTTCATGTATAGAGCTCACAAAGCTTCAGGAAACTTTATTTTTAAATATTCTTTTTATTGTGCTCTGAAAGCCTGTTAGATTTGCTTAATAAATTCATATGCAACATTAATACAATTTTTATGACTGTACTAATAGGATCACAGGGCATACCAATTTACACTTTTCAATTGTAGTTTATATTTCTGGAAAAAAAATAATCTGTTTGGAGGCAGGTAATAGGTTACACAAATCAATTTTATAATTTTTGGTTTAATTTTCTAAGAGTTACAGAATGCATAAAGCAAAAGTATAAACTATAACTCTTAATATGCATTTGATTAAGACTCAATTTTTATAGTCTGGTAAAATTGGTGTAAAAAATGAAATTCTATACACACTTTAATAGCCTGCAGTAGTATGCTAAAATATTTTTTTTTTAAAAAAAACTTTAGTCCAACACTTATTCCTGAGCTTTAAACATGCATAACTTTATGAGTAAGGTGTTGCTTCCAGGTCCTTCCAGGTGGTTCAGTTTGGAAATTGCATTCTGAGGTGTTAAAATGGTGATTCAAATTTAATTCTGATGTGTGCCCAGAAGAAATACATTAGCCTGGGTGCATGGTCACCATTGGATTATTCACTGAAAAACCAAAAGCTTTCTAAAGATTTGGCTGATATGCTAGATGCTGTTTTAATTAAAAACAACAACAGAAACAAACTTAACTATTGAAGTGGAAGGCTGTACAAGGCTGCAGAGGGTTTTGGGGTGGAGTTGGGAATTATGTCAACCTCCCTATATGTCTCCTTATTTTGAGTTTGAAATAACAGGTGAATATACCTGCAGAGTTGAACATAATAGCCGGTACATTTGCCCAGTACCTAGAATGCAGTATAATTCTGCCCCTTTTTGTATTCTGCTCCATTTTCTTTGTCAGAAAGTTCTTAGTGTTTTAGTAACATGGTCTACCCTTTCATCCTGCTTCTGAGGGGCTATAGCTAAGTATTGGTGTCTGATTGTCGAAGGGAAAGCTGACAGACTGAAACACAGATTAAATGACTCTGAAAAGTAAGGGAGTCAGGTGTGCAAACAAGTTTAGAACGCTGATCAAAACATCCTTTTTTGCCTTCATAATAAGGATATCTATTCTTAAACATGATCTAAACTTAGGATTAACCACATCTTAATTACTACATCTCTCTACTTCTAGCTGTGTTTCCATTCATGGAGCTCTAAGTGCAAGGATGGCTCCCTAGTGATGCTCCTATGTTTAGCTCTTGGATTTCCTTATGACATATTTTCATATACATATTTACACTTGTGTATATAAGGTGTTTGGATAAAACCCCTATATCCTGTCTGCATTGAGATTTGTTTGTTGTCTGACTGCTCTCGCTGTGCTCAAGCTCCTATAGAGATGCTTACCTGTTTTTGGTCACCCTGATGGTTTGTTTCCCTGAGTTTTGGGCTGCTGCTTCACCTGACTTTAATTACGTGTTACTGGTATCCCAGTTTAGTTTAGAACATCCCTGGGCTTTGACAATTGTACTGTTCTAAGCTATGGGTGGTGATTTATTTCAGCTTGAAGTGAAATAAATTTCACAAACTTCTGTTTTCCATGTCATGCTTTTAACAAGTTGTGTTGTTCTGCTGCTATCAGCAGAACGCCACATCTGCTGCTGCCGCTGTGCTTGGGCTGGGAAGCTTGGCCAGCTGCCTTCTCTGCTGCCTGTGGTTGAGCCACCTCCGCTGGCAGCTCTGTCCCTGCACACTGAGTCCTGTGAATCTTTGGCTATTGATTAGCTTTATTGTAGCTAACGTAGCTTTGGTTGTATTATCTCCTCAAAATAGTTATCTTCATCTGAGGCAGCAGTATTGACAAGTATAGATGCCCCTAATTAGATTTTCCTTCGGGTCCATCATAGCATGTGTTTTGTCCTTAGTTTTTTTCCAGCATTTTATCAAAGTCAAGTGTACTGTGTGTTTTGTTTGTTTGTTTTTTTTTTTTTTTTTTTTTTTGGGGGGGGGGGGGAGGGGGGTCAGAATATGGGTTCTCTCTCTCTCCCCCCCCCGCCTTGAATCATAACTGAGATCCTCAGGACACACTTTGTTTTTTGAGACTTAGTGGTACTGATAGGTTGCAAAAGTGGGACTGGAAAGCCAAACAGACCAATAATGATGGTTTTATATTGTAACTGTCCTCTGGGAGAAGGGAGGATTCCAAATTGCTTAAAAAGTACACCTTCAGGCAGTATATTTCTCCTTTTAATTTAGATTTCATCTGCTTTTTCAAAGAGGTGGCAGGTGGAGGGAACCCCCCTCCAAAATTCAGTCAAATCACTGAGAAAAAGAACTTGGGCTTGGAATTTCACACTTGGAGGTAGATTTGGAGACCTAAGAACTACAGTTCAGGAGTTATAAGAAGCCCTTTAGGAAGCTGAAATAGTAACAAACATACAAAAAGAACTGACCCTCTGCTTTCCTCTGTCATCAGAAAAATTCTGTGCAGTAGTCAGCAGATGTCCTCAGTTCCACGCTGCACCGGGCATATCATGTGCCAGCAAACCTCGTAAGCTTGCTGTAATCCTGGGACAGACTCCTGGGTTGGTGTTAGCTCTTTCAGCCAAATGATTGCAATTGACTGAACTGCCTTCTGGCTTGGGCTAGCAGAGGATACTTTCTGATTTCAAAGAAATGTGGTGATATTTATCCTAAAACATTAGTCAGCTATGTCAAAAGGGTCGACAGTCAAACGGGGAAATGTGACATGCGGCTGTAGGAAACATGGAAGGGAAAAGTAAAAATAGGTTTTTCTTACTGCATTGTATTCCTATATACACTTTTACTTAAATGCAGTCTAGATTAAGGTTTTAAGAGTATTTCAAAATGGGCAAAGCTATAGCACCAGTTGAGATCAGAGGTGATAATTCAGCAAGTAGGATCTTGAAGTAGTTAATCTTGTTACAGCATCACTGATTAACTGTGCAAAAATCACTATTTTGGACACCAAAACAGTAAATAATCATTTTTAAGCTTTTAAAGTAGTCTTAGTTTGCCAGGCTTTTGAACTTTGGTCATCCCTTCTTCAGGGACTGCAAGGACTACAGAGGAGGTTGAAAAAATCTAAAAATATTGTTTCAGGAACTGGCATGCACTGAAATATTTGATCTGCCAGCACAAGAGTGGATTGTGGCTCTACGCAGGGGGAGTTTGGCATGTTAAGTCGTGTAAATGGAGACTTCATCACTATGTCTACCCAGCAAGATCCTTCACTGCTACATCCTACTATCTGTAATAAAAAATAATTAAAAAACGCTATAAGGAGCCATATACATACACTTCATACAACAGTGTGATATGTAACATAGATATGAGTTTGGCTGCTGTTTCTGAGAAAAATCCTAATATGTGAAAAGTGAATTTAGTATCTCCAGGATTTAGTATACATCTAAGCCTGCACTCAGTCTCTGAAAAGTGAACGTGACAAGCTCTACCAATTCTAAAGCAGAATTAAAAACACCAACCTTTGAAATCCTGAAAAAAATGGAGATTTCAGTAGAATTTCTGTTTATTCATAAGTAGCACTTGCAACACATCACACTTACATGCTCTCAGAGCTTGGATCTTCCTCTGTGCATCTGTGAGGTTCTTTACTAACTTTAACTTCATTGAGATAAGAAACAGTAGAAAGGTGGCATCAAGGGAATATTTCCACATGGATATTTTTTCCTTATTTTTTTTTTTAACATTCAGGGTTGAATGTCATCTTCAATAGGTCATGCACAATGGGAGGTGGAGAGGAATGTAATGATTTGGTTTGAGATTGACTTCTAGGAAAGATGTGCACGTTCAGTTAAATATATTCATTAAATAATAATGTGATAGTATTAGCAATAGAGGTGAAGCCATTGTGCAACATAAAGCAATGGGTAGCTTCTTGAGAAAAATGAGTGTCAACTAGAAAAAACTTACGTTCCTTCTAAACACAAGTCTATTCTATATCTCTTCAGGAAATCATTATTTTACCTTTCATTATCTTGGTACAAGGATTTTTTTTCTTATCAATAAAGATAAAAGCTATATATGCTGTATAAATACAGAAAAATAGTTAAAGCCTGCATCCTAATTCTATTCTTACTGCATATGGGTTAGTGTTGAAGGCTCTGGTAAAACTGCCTATAGGTAACTGTAACTGCAGTAGAGGGAAATTGTGGCGATGAGGAATACAAGTTTTAAGACCGTTTCATTCTGAATCAATTGTTGTTCAAGAAGGCATGGGGAAATGATGAGTCAGGTTTCTTGAATCCCAGAGTGTTACAGTCTTAGTTGCTAACTAAGAGAAGGTAGGTAGTGTAATAAATCTGTGGCCTGCTCAGACTTATGGATGATATCGAATCAACAGAACTTTGATTAAAAAAAAATCAGGTGCTTCTGTTTCAGAAGGGCACACTGTTATATGTGGTGTATATAGCAATGTCAGATTTGCAAAGAGCGCTTGAAAGAAAATATATTCTGTAATGTCTTCAGTGTGTTAGAATTTTTTAAAAATCGATGCTCTTTAAATTGGTGTTCGTTTACCACAGTATGTTATTCTTTGGAAACATTTGAAGGGTGGTGATTTTTTTTAATGGTAGAGATGCTTTCAGATTTTTTTTTTAACAATTATAATAGATAAGTGTCTTGTTTTAAAGTGAGTTTGTGTAGCGACCATGCTAAATTTTTATACATTTATGTGAGCTATTGAGCCCCAACATAATTTTTTAGCTTGCTTGGAAAAGCAGTTTATTTTTCATCTAAGAACTGTTTTCCCTTTGGAAATGGAATTAGGGTCTTGTTGTCATGGCAACAGAATTTAGTACTTGTTTCCCACAACTTGTTTCCCACAACAATTTTCTAGGTTACTACATTCCCAGTGCTTATCAGTGTTTTATCCATTGAGTGAGCTTGGTGGTGGCTGACACCTAGAATAAACTTCAGAACAGGGACCTATGATTTCTCTGAGGAGATGGGCAGCTTTCCATTTTCTGCATATCAAGGTTTTAAAGCTTTTCTTCAAACATTTAACATTTAGGAATTATAGATGTATATTAAAACATATGTGCTGTGTTTTTTATTTGTAATCAAAAACAAGTAGAAATCAACTCTTCCTCTGTGGATTTTAGGTAAAAGAATAAATGGTGTTTATTTAAATAGAGAATAACTATGGAGAATGGAAGGGATGACTGCTGTATACAAATAAATGAGGTAGATGTGGATGTTGTCTACCTTGACTTCAGTATGGCTTTCAATGCTGTTTCCCATAACGTCCTCCTAGGCAAGCTCAGGAAGTGTAAGTTAGATGAGCAGATGGTGAGGTGGCTGGAGAACTGGCTGAATGGCAGAGCCCAGAGGCTTGTGATCATTGACACAAAGTCCAGTTGGAGGCCTGTATATAGCAGCGTCCCCCAGTGGTCAGTACTGGTTCAACTTATTCATTAGTGACCTAGGTGAAGGGACAGAGTGCTTCCTCAGCAAGTTTGCTGATGATGCCAGACTGGGAGCAGTAGCTGATGTACCCAAGGACTGTGGTGTCATTCAGAGGGACCTTGACTGGCTGGAAAGATGGGCAGAGGGGAACTTCGTGAAGTTGAACAAAGGCAAGTACAGTGTCCTGCACCTAGGGAGGAATAACGCCATGTGCTAGTACAGGCTAATGGTTGACCTGCTGGAGAGCAGCTGTGTTGAGAAGGACCTGAGAGAACTGGTGGACAATAAGTTGACCATGGTCCAGCAATGTGCTCTTGTGGCCAGGAAGGCCAATGGTATCTTGGGGTGCACTAGGAAGATCATTGTCAGCAGGCTGAGGTAGGTGATCCTTTTGCTCTACTCAGTCCTAATAAGGGTGCATCTAGAGCAGGGTGCCCAATTCTGGGCTCCCCAGCATGAGAGAGACATGGAATTACTGGAAAGAGTCTGGTGAAGGGCTATGAAGATGATTAAGGGCCTGGAGCATCTCCTGTGAGGAAAGCCTGAGAGAGCTGGGACTCTTCAGCATGGAGAAGACAGAGGGGGATCTTATGTGTGTAAGTATCTGAAGGGAGGGTGTAGAGAGAATGAGGCTAGGCTCTTTTCAGTGGTACTCAGTGACAGGATGAGAGGTAGCGGACACAGACTGAAACACAGGAAGCTCTGAACATGAGGAAAAACATTCTTGCTGTGAGGATGACAGAGCACTGGAACAGATTGCCCAGAGAGGTGGTGGAGTCTCCTTCTCTGGAGATATTCAAGGCCCGCCTGGATGTGATCCTGGGTAATGCGCTCTAGGTGACCCTGCCTGAGCAGGGAGGCTGGAGTGGATAATCTCTATAGTCCCTTCCAATCTCTACCATTCTGTGAAATACTTAGTCCAAACATCTTATTTCCAATTTGTATACAGCACTTTATGAATGCTCAGAAATCAGTGGAATTTTAAATTCTGTACTGAATGGAAGGTAGAGGGAAGCCAAATCAATAGATACGATGCAAGGAAATATTGTTAGCAGCAAAAGCAAGAGGGGGAAGGAGTGAAAAGGTGAGAGGAGAAAAACCCTCAAATTGTGAAATATTAGCTACCAAAATGTATTCTGTAGCCTCAGAAAGCTGTTTGTCCCTGCACTGCTCCCACAATTCCAGAAGCAAGGCCTCCGTCTAATGGTGTGCAGAGGTGTGAGACTGTGACTGTCTTATGTAATGAGTCTGCACCACATTAGCAGAATGCTACATGCTTCAGCTTGCTCAGAGGTGGTCTAATCAATAAGTTTTTACCAAAGAAAAGTAGTCAAGGCCAACAGGTCTGTGCTGCAAAACCTATCCCCAAGGATGGAATTAATACTAGTTATGGAGAGATGCCTATCTCTCTTAAACCTATCTCCTGGCTATGCTTAAGTCAGTAAGAGTTATACTGTGCTTTAAATCGGATATTAAATTTAATTTTCATGTAGTCTCTTTCTGATGAAGATTCTACTTGATTGTATTTTTTGTGTATTCTGAAATAAGATCTGCATATTGAAGCACTAGCTTTGTTCTGATACATAAGAAAACATTATTTTTGTAACATTTGACAAATATAAGCACACGTCACAGGCTGTTTCTTGTAGGATGTCTTTTTTCAGTGAAAATCTTTTTTTCTAGCCCTCAACCCATTTAAACTCCATCTGTTATCAGACTCGTACAGACCAGAAAGTAATGTTTCCAAATTCTACACACTGAATTCTTTCATACTGTGTAAAGGATTTTTTGAATTGCCCATGCATGACATGCATTAAAAAAGCTTACACTTTTAATTACAGTGGTGTAATAACTTAAAAATTACCTTTAGATTTCTTCTGTTTGTTTTTTCTTTTTGTTTTGCATCTAACAATGCTTTAACTTTAAAATCCTGTCTACGTTATAGGCTTTTCCTTGCCTGATTTTGTTGTTGTTGTTTCATGCAGCACTTTAATTAATAGAGATAAGTGCCAGGATACTGAGTAATGATGCTATATAAATGTCCAAAAATGATAATTAAAAGATCTTTTTTCAAACACTTTACAATTTGTGTAATTTTAAAATCCTCTTATGTTTGATTACTCCTAACCTATCTATGTATCTTCTAATAAAATTATGCTTATGCCATTCAGTGTATTTGGAAACTACTGCTTCTCATCTCTTCCTTTAAGTCTAACAGTACCTCTAGTGCACCAGATGTTCCAGGTATCCAGACCTTTGGGCTATTTGTTATTTGAGAGAAGCAGCACAACATACACATCTATCTTTTGATACACTGCTTTAAATATTGTTGCCATCAGATGGATGCAGTAGTGTTCTTAATCGTTTTTCCCTCCCTCTCCCCAACCTCCAGTAGAAGAATAAAATAAAATGTGTTAGTTGGCTAAGAATGAACACAGCAAAAAGGGAAATATTTGTTTTCCTGTAGATCAATGCACTGATCTGACTTTCATGGCTACACAGCTCTATTGCTGGTGCAAAAAAGGGGTGAGGAGAAAGAAATGTCCAACATGGCTTTGCTGGAAAGATGGTTATGACATATTTTTAGAGATCCTAGACTCCTACTTGAGCTGGAAAGTATAGTCAGTGTTTAGTGTTGATGTGTATGAACTAATTCTAATCTTGTTGAGTACTACTGTCAGATTAGCCACAGTTACCTACGCTTTATGCATGCTAACCTGGAGTGTTTATTAAGGGGAATTGTTGTACATGACTTCCAAGCATTTCTTGGCTTGCTTTATCTTTGGTGTACCAGATTTTTAAGTTAACCAATGATGGTTTCATGCTAACCTGCAATGTGTCAGGAATGAAAGCTATTTTTTAACAGTGCCCAAAATGTTGTGTATCACACCTCTGTGAGGACCAACATAAACTGGAAATCAGAAAGGAAATAGGAAGTTTTGACAGAAATGCTCAAGGAATGATCAAATGCTTTAGAGGGCAATGCAGTGTACTCTGGGAGAAAGTAGGAAGAAGGGTACTGATCCAGGCCTGTTTCTCTCCATCAATCCTCTTCCAGCAGTGGCCATATGAAACCACTTATGGAACCACTTACTACCTCGGCAAAAAGCTACTTTGCTGTACTGTAGACCTTCCTCCTTTCATTTGCTTTGAATTGAACCCTCAGTTGTCTCTGCTGAGTATACGCTACTGTTCTATAGACTTCCATCATTTTGTCCTGAAATTCTCTCTCTCCCAGGCCGAAGAGTCCTAGCCTGCTTAGGCATTTCTGATATGTAACCAATCTCTGTTGCCCTCCTATGAACCTTATCGAGTTTTAATACATCCTTGTTAAGATGAGGGGAGAACTGCACATAGTATTTGAAGTTCAGAAGAAAAATGAATTTATACTGCAGTATTAAGGTATTCTCTGCTTTGTTCTCTATCCTTCTCTAGTACTTCCTAATGCTTGGCTTGCTTTTTGACTGCCACTGAGCACTGAGCTGGTGATTTCATGGAACCATCTGCCACAGCTCTAAGATTTTACTCCTGAATAGGAAAGGTCATATTAGAGCTAAGATTTTAAATGTAAAGCTAAATGTTATTTTCCGTGTTTGTTAACTCTAAATTTAACTACACTGAATTTCATCTGCTATTTTAGTGAAAAATCTCTGCCTTATGTGCTGCTTCTGCAGTTCAGCAGCCTGTCCTCCCTTGTAGTACCCTGAATAGCTTGATACCATTAGTGAACTTTTCACCTGACTGCCATTTATCCTCTTTTTTCAAGTCGTTTATGAATAAGTTGAAAACTCTAGGTTCAAGGATAGACCCCTGCTGGTGACTGAAAGAAGTGTTTTAACTTTGCTGAAGATTCTTATTTTAAAATGGTTTACTTTTAAAATGTTCTTGTCTGAATGGACCTTGTTTCTGCAGAAGTAGTAAACAAAGGAGAACTCTCTGGAAGTTTTTGTGGGTTTTGCTTTTCTTGTTTATTTTTTTGTTTTACCTCCTATATGGCTTGTGCTGTAGTGACAGGATTACAACACTGTCTAAATTTTAAACCTTAGCCATGGTGCAGTTCTAATTGTGATATTAAGTCTAACATCCAATATTTTCACAGATTCAAAGTTTTGTGCTGTGTGTTACATGCTCAACTAGACTGATTACTAGAATATATAGTTTCAAAAGCAAAACCCTTGGCCAACTTAGGAAGATCAGGGCCTTGCACCTGTCTCTCCTTGTGTCTATAGCCCAAAAAAAGAGTGCCTCTATTTCATGTGGAAGGTTACGGTGATGCTGTCACATAACGGGGCTGTAGCAGGGGAAAGACTGTATTACCATACTCCAGCTGCTGGCAGCAGAGATGCACGGGCCTGTGGCCTGTTGTCTGACTCTGGTTGTTGGCACTTAGACCTCAGAGCACGTACATGTACACACAATAGTCTCTTCTCCTAGGAAAATTGTCAGAATTAGAGATTAATGAAAAGACGGGACAGATGGTGCTGATGATGTGCAGGGCATGGCCAGAAAAATGTACTGACAGCAACCTGTTTACACATGGCTGATCCCTTTTATCCTTTTATCCCTGTTTTCCTCACACTTGCACCTTCCTCCACCACCTTGATCCTTCCTTTTCCCTCTGCTTTTGGTTCTTCGCCTAAACATCCCATGATAAGTTTTGAGTTAACTCCAAATGCTCTTCCAAATGTTCTTCCCCTGCATCCTGCAATGTGTCCCTCCCACCCCCAAAGCTCAGGAATCCTACACAGTCTGCAAGGTGCTCTGGAGAGTTTCTCTATTGATGCATCTTGATGGGTTTTGCTGCTGGTCTGTGAGGTTAACTGCTATTCTGTGGTGTGGTGGGGGTAGCTGGGTCCAGGCACTGTGCAGCTTGCCCCACCTGCCACTGTTGTTCTCTACCCATTTCTCTGTGATACAAGCCTTGTATCCCATAACCTGATGCTTTGGAGGTCATCTGGTCCCAACCTTCTGCTCAAAGCATGTGTGCTCTGTAAGGTTGATCCTGCTGCTCAGGACCTTGTCCAGTCAAGCTTTGAAAGTGTCTGGGATGAATAGTCCACAACCTCTCTGGACACTTCTTCACTGTGAAGATGGTCAAACACTCCAAGGATTTCTTTACTGATGAAAAATAATTTTTTTACAATTCCTCTTCCCACTTAACAGATGGTCAGTTTGAAGAAGGAAGAGTTCTTAGAGGTTTGTCTGAAGAGGATTTTATTACTTAGACTCCTTTATCCTTCAGCAGTTCTTCAGTTCTTGAGCTGTTTAGCAACTCCTAAATGCCTCTCCTCCCTCCCCCCCACCCCCCCGAGTTTTTTATTCTGGGAGAACACTAACTGATCTCTGCAAAGGCCATTTGCTTCCTTGTACTGGAAAAACAAGTGAAACCAAAGCTGCTAACAGGGAGCAGAGAGAAGGGCAAGGCAGAGCACAAACTGAATTTGGAAATGAAGATTGAAATAGCAACTATGAGCATCTAAAGAGGATGACCTTTATCAGAAAAAATAAGTAGGGGAAAAAATGTGTGCCTGTTTCTTCTTATTATTTTGTTTTGCTTATATATATATATATATATATATATAAAATAAAAAAATATATTTAGTTATATATAGAACAAATATTTTCAATGTGTATAGTAAGGAGGAAGGGGAATAATTGGTCTTAGAAATAAGATTGGATAATAGGGAAAAGAAAAAGAAACAGTACCAGTGTGGAGGATCTTTGCATGTGTCTCTACTGATATACATCAGAAAGCCCAAAACATTTTTTTGAAGGAGCTGGCAGTGGTGTGTTGTTGTTATTTTCTGTGATAAAGTTATAACTTTCTTTGAGCCTCTTTCAATTCATAACACTTATTGTGATTCAACAGACTTTTGGTATATCCTATTTAGCCATACAGAGGGGATTTACTGTTGATTGACAGCACAGACCTGCATACAGTAAACTTCTCTCTCACTCTCTTGGTCTATAGTGGAACTCTTTCCAGTTGGCTTCTTGACACTTATGCAAATGTTCACAATTTAAAAAACATGATTTAGATACTGGCATGAGGACATATTAATGCTGTGTGTGTGTGAAGCAGCATGCCTTCTGCTGTTCATCATATGATTCCTCTTGAGACTTGGAGTAAAAGGAAGATGAAAGGTTAAATAGGAAGAGGTGAACATTTCTTGGGTTTCCAGTATGTGAATTTGATGGTTGAAAGCTCTATGTAGCCAAAGGGCATAGACAGCAATGGGGAGGCCCTGTTAGGCAGTAGCAGCAGTGCCTATAGCTTCAATTTAGTGATGCTGCTGCTGGTCAATACAAGCTGTTAATTTGTAGCATACAGAAAAAGAGAAAGCTCCAAGAGACATCTTTCTAGTTCTGATGGTGCTGACAACAAAATTCCATAGCATTTCCATTTTAATGAAAATCTTTCCTTTCATATTGCAAGTCTGCCTTTTTGCTGAAAAATAACCTTGAAATACTGATGATTAACTTGTATTCATTTTAAGTAGTGAAAAGAACCTCATTCCTATATATTAATAGGATCAAGTTAAGACTTACTTATAAGACTTTCCTCAGGCTTGTACAGTAAAATGATTGATTCATATATAAGATGTCTCCTTTATATTTTAAGTGATGTGAAAGATGGATATATATTTGAAACTTAATTTGAAAAGGTTCATGGCTGAAACTAAAGTCTTCCTGTTAGCTTTTGCTTTTTTGATTCTTGTTACTGTATGTCGGAGCATCTAATTTTTTGGAATTAACCTGAATTTCCCTTTTCCTTCCTTCCTTCTGACAGCAAATAATGCATACTTAATGTCTCAATGTTCCCGGTCAATATAGGTCAACACATACCTAGTGTTTCAGATGTCTACATTTAACTGGTTATAATTCTCAAGTTTTTCAATCATTTCTTAAAAAAAAAAAAAAAAAAAAGGGGGGGGGGAACCCCCACCTTTGTCAGTGGCTCCTCAAGTGACTTCTGTTGACATCTGTAGGGGATGCCCTTTCTTTTAAATAGCATGATAGCTCCTGCTTTCTCCCCACAACTATTGGTATTTCTAGTTTGTGATTCAGAAAGCAGAGCTATGTTGGAAAATTGATTGTTAATGACCATTTTTCACTAATCAAAATTTGGGACACAATTTGTGAATGGTATTACTGAATTAGAAGGGCCACTGTCAGTGCCACTTCAGTGATCTATAGTTGGTCTTGCACAGGTCTATTACCACTTGCTTGTGTTTTGAGAGCTGGTGTAGATACAACTTACTCCTCTTGTTTTCTTGGTTTATCTTAAGCTCGAACAACTTTCTGAAATAGAGAATACTTATCCTCCCTCGCCCACTCCCCTTCTCCTACATGTTTAGTTTTAGACTGTCTATATAATGATTTTTGTACTAATATCAGGGAAGAGCCCTTTTTCTAGAGTGGACCTCTACAGCTAAATAGCAAAATGAAACGTGTTTCTTGTTCCATAGAGCTTAGTCTCCGCTCATTTCTGAAATCTCTTGGAGGTGAAAGAGGACTGGAGGTAGAGCAATGCTATTTCTTTTAGCAGGGAACTGAAGGACAAGGAAATCAAATGATTTGTCTAAAATCACAGAGAAAATAGCTGAGATAGGGAACTAAACTCTGGCTTTCCAGTCTGTAGTTAAGCACTCCAGCTGCTGACCTATCCTTTCTCTTGCAGTCATTTCAGCAAAGTCTAATTAGTAATTTTCTCATTAATCCAATTCTCCAACTGTTAATAGGTAAAACAATTTAGGTATCTAGTATCTTGTTTTTTAAATTTAGACTACGAACCCTTTGGGGGAGGGAGATTCTCTTTGGTTGGGAAGGCTTATCACTCCATAGCGTAATTACTGAATAAAAAATCCACTTAATTAGAATAAAGTGGACAACTTGAAATGTAAATAGCACTTGTTATCTTTTGTATTTCTCTTTGGGGGACCAGAAAGAAAAATTTATGAACATCTAAACTATAGAAAGTACTTTAAAGATATCTAATACAATTGAAAGTAAAAATCAACACGATACTTTCAAAACCTTGATGTGAAAAACTAAAAACTTCAGTACAAAGAAATTCAGTATTTCAGTAGAGCTTTGGATAATCATACAAAACTAACTTTTAAATCTCCTGAAGGCTGCCTGTTGCTGCTATATGCCTTAGTCATGAATATACATATATTTAAAAGCAGCCTGTGTACCTCTTCTGCAAATCTCTGAGCAGCATTTACTTTTTCAGTTCATCAGTGGATAGTAAAGTATATTTGAAGGCATACTGTGTGTGGTCCTGCTTTTTACTGAACTGGCAAGGACTAAGTTTATCATTAGCTTTATCAATGATGGGGAGTTCTGCGTATAGCTCTACTAGAATCCTGTTTAGCCTTTTACGCAGCATGGACTGCTGAGTGACTTTCTGCGCAAGTATACTTTACCAAGGTTTTGTTTCACCAGGGTATTTAAACAGATCATTAAAGTCAGCTGAATCAGATCCAAATATTTATTCTCATGGCATAAATATTTTGTGCTAACAGTATGAATCAAGGACTGTAGAACTGTATCTGACAGGAATTTTTAATTCATGGAGTTTTTCTAAAATTTTCTTTCAGCAGTGGACAAACACTAGTTAATGCATTTTCTGAATTTTTATCCCTCACGTATACTTAGAATTACTAATTTTACACAATAATGCTTTTATTGTTCAATATTTTAGTTGCTTTTAATTTGCTCATGTGAGATATGCTGGTTAATGCATTTTTAAAAAGTAATCAGTTGACTATGTAGTGCCAAGGACACCTCAGACTTAAATCTGTAATTGTTGTGTTTACTGTAATCCCTCAGAACACTTTGGAGTCTCCATGGTTCTACTGATCAGTGATTTCCCCAGTGATATTTTTACCTTTAATTTGTACTAGATACTGATAAGATATTACATACCAGTCTGCAACCGACTGTGCTTGGGTGGATTGCTTTTCCCTCTGAGATATCCTCCAAAGTCAATAAAGTTCTGTCTCTATGTCCATGTGGAATCAATTCAAAGACTGTGGCCTAAAAGTTTAAAGCTACAGGCAAAAAATAATCCTGTCAAATCATTCTGATGCTTAAGAATGATATCAGATCTTTGAAAATAATACAAGTAAAAGGCCCTAAGCCAGGGGGGGGAAAATCACCAAGGCTATAAAAGTAGACCATTTATATATGAGCACAACTTCATTTTTGAAATCTGTAAGACTGAAATGTTCTTTATTCCCACCTATACTTAAACTCACATTTTATATTTTGTCTGCATTTTAACATTTCAGCTCTGAAAACCTCGTGCTAGAAATGCTCTTTATATTTAAAAAGAAAAATAAATCGATTGCACATTCTCTTGCCTTTATTCTACAGGCAAAAGACATGTAAAAAGATAATAAAATGTCTCACAAGCTTGAAACTGCAATGTAGCAAAGACTAAAAATGTTTCACAGGTGACAAGTTTGTTGTTTTCCAGCAGTACAGAATATAGGTCACAATCCCTTAAAGGTTAGAGTTCTGTTTTTTGGGGAAAAACAGTCCTAGAAATCAGAAGTTTTTGCCCTTTGAATTTGGAAACTTTATCTAATGATGACTTCCAGTGGCAAATGCTAGTGAAGTTTGACTTTGCACTGTGATTCATTTATTTCTCTGGAAATCTTGGACTTCCGCAAAGTTGTATTTCCCGGCATCAGTTTAGTAATTTGAAAAGACTCCTTTCTCCAGTGCCAGTCCATTCAGTAGAGGAATCAGAGTTGCGTAAGGGAAGAGGCAGTGCTCTGCATTACACTTGCATTATTTTGTTGCAGGAATTTGAAATTACGTGGTGTGAACACCTGCACAAAGAGGTAGATTTCACAGCTGAGATAAGTAAATACAGCTGAGATATTGGTTCCTTCCTCTGTTTGGGCCCAGTGTTCTTGCGTGGTGTAGGGCAGGATAAGCGGGATACTTGCAACCCATTTCTCAGAACCGACAGTAACTGTGTCCCTCATCTGCTGAGGCACCCACGCTTCAGCTTAGCTCCGATTTGCTAAGTGTTGAATATTTGGCTGCTACTGAGATGGGTAAAGAGATACACTCTGATTATAAAGCCATTAAGTGACTTGCAATGCTCAGTACTCTGGCATAGAAGCTCCCAAGCACTTTAAATCTGGGACTCCATGTTAAACTCTGATCTTCATTTTTCTTTGCCTCAGCTTATCATAAAATGGAGACAATAAAACCCATTTTAGCACTCAGATGTATTGAAAGTTGATTTGGATTACATCTGGATGTAGCAGCAACAATTCTGCGGTTTCCCTTGTGGGCTTTTCTTCCTTTGGAGCTTCTGTAAAAATATCAGCTTGGAGCATGCATGATGAAATAGATCATAAAAGATAGATAAATAGAAACCTTTAAATAGATTAACTGTTACAGAGCTCAAGATACCGGTAGCTTGCTTGTAAATGTCAGTAATGCATTTGTCTCATGTCTAGTAACTGTTTATAGTATTTTCCCTCTTTTTGTAAACATAACGGTATATCTATTAATCCTTTAACTGTTCAGAAATAAATTGTTTTTGTTTAACATAAGACCTGCATTACTGAATGCTGGTAGTGATATATGTTGCTCCTCAATAGCATCCTTTTGTTGATGAGTGCCTACCTGAAATACTTTAAATATATGTCCTTTTTTTTTTTTTTTTTTTGCTGGCTCTACATACACAACTAAATAAGAACTTATATACATATATGCATGCCTTGATCCTATGAGAGTTTCTGCACAGTGTGCCATCACTGCATGATACTCAAGGATTCCTTTAAAAATACTTCAGGATTCCTTTAAAAAAGATATATTTTTTAAAATACATATTTGCTATCTGAACTGATCTGTATTTTCTTATCGATCCTTCCTTTATCACTAGCTCTGCATTGTACTCTTGCATTGCAGTTCTCCTACAGTCTTTTAAAAGCTCAATCAAAATCCTCTTCAAATCTTTCAGGTCTTTTCCATATAATGAAAAAAATGGGGGAAAAAAAAATAAAAGCACATGAAATCTTTGGTGACTAACCTTTAAACTAAACTCATTTTGAAAAGACTTCTTTTAGTCTGGCCTGACCTTATGTGGGTTTTGTGACAGATGAAAATTGAATCCTGATAGCAGAATAGTGCAAGAAAGTGCATGGTTCTCCCCTGGATAAATATTAAGAATATGTTAGGGCTATTACAGTTGAAGAAATGATGAATGAGGAGAGATGTCTTTATGGTTGATGAATGGGAATTCAGAAGCTACTGCTTATCAGAATTTTGGGGTCATCAAAAAAAAAAATTTAGGCTGGAAGGGTCCTAAGGAGGTCTCTAGTCCAAGCCTCTCTTCAAAGCTGGATCAGCTCTGAGCTCAGACTAGGTTACTGAGAGCTTTGACTGGTCAGGTCTTGTGAATCTCTGAAGATGGAGAGAAATGGCACCACCTGTCTGGGAAACCAATGATGCTATGAGACTGTCCTCATGGGGAAATTTTTTTGTCTTTTTATCCCTTTGGAGCCTCTCTTGTTTCAGGTTATGTATATTGACTCTCATTTTGCACTATGCACTGCTGTGAAAAGCCTGGCTCTTTCCTCTTGCAAATCAACTTGTAGCTGCTGGCAGGCTGCTATTATGCCGCAGCTATCTGGGATATGCCCCAAAGTCACCCCTTCTCGAGGCTAACAAGCCTAGCTCTGTCTTTCCTTGGGGGAAAGTTCTCCAGCCCCTTGACAGTCCTAAAGGCCTTCCCCTGTAGTGTCATCCACAAACTTGATAAGCCTGCGCTACATCACCTCCTCCAGGTCATTGGTAAAGATACGAAACAGGACAGGTCCAAGGATAGATCCGTGCAGTAGTCCACTTGGTACTGACCTTCGGCTAGAGTACAAGCCGTTAAGCATAATTATCTGAGTAGTTACACATCTAGTTGTCCACCTATTGAGGCTGTAATGTTTGACTTCCATATAGGAATGATGTCGAAGATGGTGTCAGACTTTGCTAAAATTGAGGTAAATGATGTAGCTATATGTTGTTCTCTCCTCATCTACAAGTTCAGTTGCTTTATCATGTAAGGTAATCAGGTTGGTCAGGCATAATTTACTCCTGGTAGATCTATGCTGATTTCTCCCTGTCAGTCTCCTTCATGTGCTCAGTATTGCTCTTATTAAAACCCTGATATCAAGATTTCAGTTTTTGATTATTAAAAAAAAAGTATAGCATTTAATTTGGGGGTGAAAGCACAGCAACATCAATTTCACTCAAGACCAAAAAGATCAATTAAATCCTAAGTCTTATTTGCTATTATTGGCTTCAAAAATAGTGTGTCTCTAGGTTATAGTCTGACTCATGACTAATGTTTGTTTTTGTGATTGATGCTTTGAATGTTTTATGTAATTTAAGAAGCTTGTGTTTTCCAATGCAAAGAAAGGTAGTTCTTGTATCATATTTCCAACTGCTTTATTTTTAACATTATTTTTTGGCTTGAGTCAAATACAAGAATTAAATGATTGGCACCTCCATGAGGTGGCTCTGTCTAGTTCTGAAGTCACAAAGTGGACATTGCCTTCCAGCTGTCCCTGCAAACAACCAGGTGGTCCTATATATAAAGAGTATCAAATCAAAACAAAGTGGTGTTTTTATGTCTTACTGTCTGCTGAATGCATCTCAGCATGATCTCAGATGTTTCTCCTATTTTTATTTTCATTTAGACTTTGAATATTCTGAAACATTGCATTTTAATATGGAAAGAAATACTTGTTTTCTTTGGGTTCTCATAATCACATCTCCAGTGGAAACAATGGACTCTACATGATTTTTATATAATTATGTTAGCTACCTATATGAAATATTCATACTTTATGGAGAAACTTATAAAATTTATAGATCAGTGAGATTTGTGAATTCTCTTAAAGGTATCCCCAGTCTTGCCTTCTCATTGCTAACATATAGAAGGCCTTCACTTTTTATTCTGGTGTTATTTTTTTAAATGGCTTACATGCAAGGTGTTCTATAGCAAAACATAATGTTGACAAGAACTTGTTCTGTAGCACATTTCATGCTAAATTTTTTTCTTGTGCTCTTTAAGTATGCTTTGTGAATTTTAGCTAGAATATTAAAAACTAACAATCACAAAACTGTCAGCTCTGATTTTTCTTTTATGAGCAATCCACCTTTCATGCAGCACAGGGAACAAGACAGGTTTTAAGGTATCCTCTTGTCTTCTTGGGCCTTTGGGCTGAGTCTGGTTTGTGCAAAACTTGGGAAAGCATCTGATAGTTCTGCTGTGCTTTGACTATGATTCATTGTGCCCATCAGAGAGTAAGGGGACAATGGGCATGAGCTCTGTCTGTCTGTCTTGGTACCTGCTGCGCTTCAGGTTGAGAGAAAGGCGAAGTAATGTCACTACAGACTTGAAACCCGTGGGGAATTCCCTTGCAAAAGATGAATGATGAATGAATAGCATGGTCCTGTGTAGCAATAAAACCCCAGTTGTGATGGTTCTGAGGGTTGGACTGGCTTCATGTGGCTTTTTAGGAAGAAAAAGAAATAGATATGAATTTTGTACGTTCTTCTCACAAATCTGGTCTTTGTATAGTCACATAGAGGACAGATCTCTTCACAGTGATGTAGGAGAGATGGTTCTGTGCAACTTTGATCATTTACCTTATAGCAGTGTTCTTTTTAAAAAAAACAAAACAAAACAAAAACAGTTTAACTTCCTTCCTTCAGCCTCAACTGAGAATTTAGGTGTCAGTGGTATCGTTCTTGGTGTTTTGGTAAATAGCTTTTGTTCTTTAGAGAAAAGAACGTATAAAGTCTTCATACAGGCCCCTGAGTATTTGGTAGCATGGCTTTCGCTGAGCCCTCAAGATGTAAACTTTTTAGTCTACTTTCTTAGGACATATATAGTAGTATTCCACTTCTCAGTAATTCTTATGTCTATTAGCTCTCTTTTGCAGTAAGTTTGGAATGCACCTAATAGGCTTTTCTAAGACTATTTATCATTGGTAGTCCTTCAAGCTGAACTGAATGTTAAGAAGTGTGATTACTGAGGGCAATAAATGCAGCCATGTGCTGGAAGTACTCTCAAAATATCTGAAAGAGTTGAATGATTTCAGGTTTAATTGAAAATTCAGAAAGCATTGCGGGCTCACTGAAAGATGATTAATTTTCAGCTGGGTGAAATTGTGGGTATACCGCAGGCAATTCCTTAGAAAACAAGACAAAGTTCTTGACAGAGTTGCTTTGTATTTTGTAGCTTATTCAAACTTGAAAGTTGAAGCAAATCATAGAGGATAAATCCACGTGAGAAATATTTATAGGCATTCTGCCAAACAAAATGAAGTTTTGCAAAGATGCTGCTGTAGTTACCCGTTCTTCAGCTGTAACAGTTGTCTCTTGCTTTGTGTATCTAGCCATGAAACCAAGTCAGTGGAAGATTGTGGTTAAAAAATGGATTTAGAAATAACATGTCAGGATGTATCAGCTGGTTTACATGTTATCACTCATTCCTCTTCTAACTGATGCACTGCATTAATGCATCAAAAGGAGTCAGCAATAGATGCTTTTAGCATGGACTGTAATACAGTAGGGAGACTTCTGAAGACAGTTTGAGATGGGCTGGAATACGTGGCTTTTGCATGGGCAACAAGTGTTGTAACTTTTGAATGGAGAACCTGGAACTGAAGAGTTATTGCAAATATAAATCTAGGAACAACAATATAACAAAACAGGCTTTTTTTACAGGAGTAGGAGAAGAAGCAGAGACAGGTACCATGTTTTGCCCCAAACTGCTGAATGCTCTAACAGTGAAGATGGAAATAAAATGCAGGGCTCCAAAGCCTATTAAGTAATTCATCATGGTGCCAATCTGACATTGTCATGAGAGGCAGTGATGCTTAGTATTATACTTAATGTTTGTTGGTCAGTGGAAAGAATGGCAAAATGCTTAGATTCAATCCTATTTCCTTGCTGTTGTTTTCCTACTTCTTAACATTGTTCTAGACTTACTTTTCATCTGACACACACTTTCTCTCTAAAAGGAGAGTAGAATCATAGAATCAGTAAGGTTGGAAGGGACCTCTGGAGATCATCTAGTCCAACCCCCCTGCTCAGCAGGGTCACCTAGAGCATGTTAGACAGGGTTGCATCTAGGTGGGCCTTGAAGATCTCTAGAGAAGGAGACTCCACAACCGCTCTGGGCAACCTGTGCCAGTGCTCCGTCACTCTCACAGGGAAGAAATTCCCCCTCGCGGTCAGGCGGAACTGCCTGTGCTTCAGTTTCTGCCCATTGCCTCTAGTCCTGTCACACGGGACAACTCAAAAGAGTTTGTCCCTGTCCCCCTGACACCCTCCCTTCAGGTACTTGTACGCATTGATAAGGTCCCCCCCTCAGTCTGCTCCTCCCCAGGCTCAAGAGGCCCAGCTCTCGCAGCCGTTCCTCAGGGCAGGTGCTCCAGCCCTCTGATCATCCTCGTAGCCCTACGCTGGACTCTCTCCAGTAGCTCCAGGTCTCTCTTGTACTGGGGAGCCCACAGCTGGACACAGTACTTGAGATGAGGCCTCCCCAGGGCTGAGTAGAGGGGCAGGATCACCTCCCTTGACCTGCTGGCAACACTCTTCCTAATGCACCCCAGGAGACCATTGGCCTTCCTGGCCACAAGGGCACATTCCTGGCTCATGGTCAACTTGTCATCCACCAGCACTCCCAGGTCCTTCTCTGCAGAGCTGCTCTCCAGAAGGTCAGCCCCCAGCTTGTGCTGGTGCCTAGGGTTATTTTTCCCTAGGTGCAGGACTCCGCCCTTGCCGTTGTTGAACTTCATGAGGTTCCTCTCTGCGCAGCTCTCCAGCCTGTCCAGGTCTCTCTGAATGGCAGCACAGCCCTCTGGTGTCTCAGCCACTCCTCCCAGCTTGGTATCATCCGTAAACTTGCTGAGGAGGCACTCTGTCCTGTCATCCAGGTCACTGATGAGTAAGTTGAACAGGATGGGACCCAGTACTGAGCCCTGGGGAACGCCACTAGCCACAGGCCTCCAGCTAGGCTCTGTACCACTGATGATGACCCTCTGAGTTCTGCCTTTCAGCCAGTTTTCAATCCACCTCACTGTCCACTCATCTAACCCACGCTTCCAGAGCTTCTCTAGGACGGTGTTATGGGAGACAGTGTCAAAAGCCTTGCTGAAGTCAAGGTAGACAATGTCCACTGCTCTGCTCTCATCTACCCAACCAGTCATTCCATCACAGAAGGCTATCAGGTTGGTTAAGCAGGATTTCTCGTTGGTGAATCCATGCTGGCTACTCCTGATCACCTTCTTTTCCTCTGTATGTCTGGAGGTAACATCCAGGATGAGCTGTTCCATCACTTTTCCAGGGATGGAGGTGAGGCTGACCGGCCTATAGTTGCCTGGGTCCTCCTTCTTGCCCTTTTTGAAGACTGGAATTACATTGGCTTTCTTCCAGTCCTCAGGCTCCAGTTCTCCAGGACCTTTCAAAGATGATGGAGAGCGGCCTGGCAACAACATCCGCCAGCTCCCTCAGTACCCGTTGGTGCATCCCATCTGGGTCCATGGATTTGTGGATGTCTAGCCTACCCAGAAGGTCTCTAATCCTATCCTCCTCAACCAAAGGAAAGTCTTCCCTTCTCTGGACTTTCTCCCTCACATCCAGGCTGCAGGATTCCTTGGGCTGCCCTTAACAGTGAAGACTGAAGCAAAGGCGGCATTCAGTAATTCTGCCTTCTCTCTATCCCTTGTCACCAAGGTCCTGCCCCATTCAGTAGTGCACCCACATTTTCCCTAGTCCTCTTGTTGCTGATGCATTTGAAGAAGCCCTTCCTGTTGTCCTTGACATCCCTTGCCAGACTCAATTCCAACTGGGCCTTAGCCTTCCTCGCTGCATCTCCACATACTCTGGCTGCATTCCTATAATTCTCCCAAGTAGCCTGTCCCCTCTTCCACGTTCTGTGTATTTTCTTCTTCTGTCCGAATTTGGCCAAGAGCTCCTTGCTCACCCATGCAGGTCTCCTGCCCTTTTGCTACACTTACTCGTAGGGATGCACCGCTCTTGAGCTTGGAGGTAATTACTTTGTAACTTTTCATAACTGACTAGTTAACTCTATTTGGTCAAATAATAGTTTTTCTAAGATTACTAATGGAAATTTTCATGGGTCCTTGAGAAGGGTGTTAAGAGACTTAGAGGATTGATTGCTGCGTCACTGCTTACATCTTCTCTCAAAAGATTGCTTGAACTGCAGTTGTAAACTTTTGCTGTAACACTCTGCCTTAACCTAAGAAGGTCCTTCGTTCCTCTGACAGTAGAGGTCAGAACACAAACCTCTATTATTGCTTTATAATAGCTTTTGATTGAGATATGACGAAAAGTATTGTTTAGTCCAGCCTAACAACTCAAGTTGCATTTCAGATGCCTTGAAATCTTGCTTGAAGTACATGGATGATTCAGTTGGCACCTGGTGTACTTCAGCTTTCCTTTTTTGTCTGGTTTATTGAATTGGACCATTGCAGCAACAAAGTTTGCTGAAATTGTTGGTCGCTGACGAGCCTTTATGTTAGTGGTTAAGTATCAGTCTGCTAATGAAAGCAGGCATGTCTTAGGCTGCAGCATTTTGTCATTTGGTTGTTCAGGATACCATTTTTTCTCCTACTTCTCAAAGTAAACTGCCACAATTGACTCCCAAAAAACAAAACAAGCAACCTGGCATCTGAAGCCCAAATTAGCAGTAGTATATGCTAGGTAGGATTGGTGCGAGGCTTGGCTTTTTCTGTTGCTGCTGAAATGTTCTGTAGTTGTTGGAATATTAAACAACTCTAATGGCACTGAGGGCAGCCTCTTTTGGGACTGTACTGATGATTAACACCTCACTTGCTCAGCAATTGCAAGACTGAATAAAATACCCCAGTGTGTTCCAACTACCACAGTTAATGTTTATCTACCATAGCAATGAATGCCTCGTTTCGTTTTGTTTTGTTCCTGTTATCAGTACTGCCTCTCCTATTTTAGGGTCATTGAAATTCAGTCTTGTGTTGTTAGTATGTGAGTATTGGTATTTAGTTTGACCATAGGTAGGCAGACCTGTACTGTTTCCCATGCTGGCAAGCAAGTTCCTGTATGAGAGGTACAACTTTCTTGGCTCCTCCCTGGGCTGGAGGAAGTGCCATATGCCTTACGGAGAGCTCAGTACTGTCCTAGCAAAGGCAAGTGTTTCTTGGGTGCTTCAGCTCAGCTGGCTTAGGGTATAGGCAGAGGAAGAACTGGCCTGGCTGAATGCTGCTGTGCAGGTGTGCTGGTCCTCTGCAGTAAGGAAGAGAGAAACTTTATATGCTCTAGCAAGCTGTGAAGTGTCAGTGGAGTCCAATAGTCAGTAAACTTCTTTAAAAACAACTTTCTGTTACCACTTTTAAGAGACAGTGACATGAGCTGATTGGGGCTGGCTCCTAAGTCTTGTTGAAACTGAGATTCTGTAACATTAATCAGTTGCCACAAAGAAGACTTCTCTGAAACTCTCTAAACATCAGTAAAGAAAAGTGAAAAGCTTTAATGTAAGGTTGTAGTAGAAGTGAAAGCATATCAAGATTCTCAAGAATAGTCAATTAGTGTGGAAAAATTTGTGGCTAAGCTGGTTTCCAAAATGTATATTAGCAATCAGAAGTGTCAGAAGGATATAACATGAAAATTATAGTAGAGAGTTTGAGAAACTTCACATTTAGTGGCTCACATTTTTCAAGTATTAGGTTGGTGAACTAATTGTCCACAAATATTTTCAAAGAGGACAGTGGTTTATCCAGAACCAATGGAATAAATAGAATAAGATAAACATGATGACTATGCTGTAGTGATCTGAAGATTTCTTTGCCTAGAATGAAGAGCCTCTTGAGATGAACTTGATAAAAATAATGTATTTTTGAAAGTCTGGCTCCAAGAACCTTGTCAATAGAATTGTTATTTTTAATGTGTTTGGTAGAGAGAATTTTCACAGGACTAGTGAAGACCCCTAAAGACAATTGAAAAATCTGAATTTGTAACAACCAAAACTTGATTTGGGAAAAATATAGAATGAAACATATGTCAAACATGTTAAATGATAATATTTTCTACTGAACATAGCTAGGAAGGACAAATTATCATGTTCCTCTTTTTATTCTGAGTGACTTCCAACCAGTAGAAATATAAATGTGATGTTGGTATACAAAGAAGAATTTTTGAGATGGTATTTGCCTAACAGCTTCAATAGCTGAAACTTAATTTCTGCCGCATTGTTATTCACATCTGTATTGTAGTTCCTACCAGTCAGTTAGGTCAAGGTGACTGTATGCAGTTGTGATTAACCAATTGGCAGTGAATTAAGAGAAATCTGGTCCGTGACACTTACCTAGTCTGAAGCATCTATGCTGTTGCATTCAAGATATTTTATGTCATCCTGCTGGCCTTCTGAAAATAGTACATCACCCCCAAAAGATGAGCTTTTCTCTACTCCAGATTACTTTAGTCTTACTTGCACATTCAGCTTTCTTATTAAGGATGGTTCTAGACATGACCTTTGCACTCTGTAATATTCAAGACCTAAATACGTCTAGCAAAGAAGGCTTTTTATTGTTGACTCTCTCTGTAGAATATAAATAAAAGCGTATCTTGGCAGTGATGTGATTAGACTGAGATCAGCAGATACTAAAAGCAAATGTAACTGAGCAATAAACAACTCAAAACATCTAATATACTTGTTGGGGGGGGGAGTCTAGTCCTTTTCCATTTACTTGTTCAAGTTGACTAGTAATTAGGTTCCAACAGCAGTGTTACGCTTCATTTGACACTTCATCTGGCAACTGGCAAATAATTTTAATTGCTTTTTTTTTTTTTCTTTTTTTTATATATGAGCTGTACAGAAAGGAAGGTGATGTATTGCCATATACAGATCAATCCTGTTTTGTCTTTGAGACTGAAGCCTGCATTGGAGTTGATTTATTTCTGACTCTACCTTCTGGATCATCAAGGTATTCGAAAGAACAAAGCTGTTCTAGTGCATTGTGCTCACCACTCCTGACGACGTTTTTGGGGTGTGTTGCAGCAGTGGCTCTGGAGTAATCATGCACGCATTTCAGAGGAGTCAACAGCCTCCTCCTCTTCTGTGCTGGTCTTGCACACACACTGATCCACTACGAGCTAGTTCTCAGTGACTCTATCATGAGCATACAAAACAGAGGTGGCATTGAGTAATGCGAATGGTTTGTATCCATGGTATAGGATCTAGGTTCTTCGGCCAAAGTGCTTTTCTTCATGATCCAGGAACTTTTCACTTCTTGTGATGAACTTCGCTCAATGTCAGAAATGTCCCTTCTGTTCTCATTTAGTCAGGTCAGATGCCACGGCAAACAAACACGTTGCACAAATACTGCATAGTGGTGCTGACCTTTCGGTTAGAGGCACAAACTTTGACTTCCTTCGTTTGAAAGGATTAACACATTATGCTACCCATCTGATAAGGAGTTGCGCAGTTTTCTGCTAATTTTTATTCTGGCCTTGATATCCATTTACATGGTTATTTTCACCATTGCTTGGAAAGCTGTGACTCTAACTAGGACATGTGCATTTTTATTCCTCCAGTTTCTTTCTTTCATCACTTAATACCACTAATGTTGGCTTTGTTGTTTGGCTTTATTTGAGGGTCCATGTAATAATTAGCACGATTTCCCTTCTCTGTTAAAGGGCTTTCACTGAATAATACTTTTTTACAGGTAACAAAACTAAACTTCTTCAAGAAATTTAATAAAATGATTTTTTTTTTTGTGAAAACAAAGGACCAAAATGCAGGACTTCTAACACAATAGTACATTCAGTGTACTGTTTTGTAGCTTCAACTCAGACAAGTTGCTTATTGGTTTCAGTGCTTCATTTTAATGGAATGTACATTGGTAGACAAAGCTAGGATGGTGATGAAAGTAAATGTAAATTCCTTCTACCCCCAGTCTCTAGAGAGGAGCTTTTTAGTAGAAATAAGCATATTTTTATTGCTTAAGGCCATAGAGAGCTGTGAAGAGAGTACTATGCAGGAAGCTGCTTCTGGTGTTTGGTTGTCCTGCCCTGTCACTCAGCCGTGTTTCCTGTGAAATGACCCTGAGTGTTTGTCTGTGTACATGCAGCGAGCAGACTGTGAGCTGGTAAAGAGAGTTTGTGTGGGTGCTTGCCCTCTGGAAGGAAACCAGCCCATTTGCCTGTATGAGATAATTCAAAGCAATTTCATGGGATCTGATAGAGAACGCTGTCAGGAAATACATCATGCATTGTTCTCAAGTGTTAGGCACTTAAATTCTTAGAAATAAGGATACAAAATCCTTGATGTAATAAATAAATAAATAAATAAATAAAATTTATTATCCTACTCCCTTATAGCTTTTGTTGGCACTGTCACTATCTGTTAGATCAGTGTCAAGTAAGCCAAAAGATCTTTCTTGAATTCCTGAGCCACAGATTGCAGCCTTGTCTCTAATCACTCCATGTGCCCTTTGCAGCTTTTTTCAGTCTATAGCATTTAGAGATCGTGCTGTTTTCTTGCAAAAGGGTGCTATTGTAAGATGCATTGACTTTTTGTGTGACATTGTAAAGTTTTGCTTTTCTGATGTTTTGGGTATTTTTTTTTTCCTGCGGCTTTTACGCTTTTTGGACCACAGTCAATAACCTTGGAAAATAACCTTGAAAAGGACACTTTCACCTTTATATATTTATATATAACGTATATATATACGTTATCTGCATATCTTCAGTCTCAGAAATTTCAGTTAGAGGCTGTATAGATTTTGCCTGGGGAATTTTGCCAAATATTTTTGCCTGAGTTGAAAGATCTTTTTCAAGTAGGGATGATTTTCATATCAATCCAGTTTCCAAACACTTTAAGATCTAGACTCAAACTAGAGTTGCTTGTTTTCATGAATATTTATCATTTGTCATTTTACTAATTCACTATTTTGTTCTCTAGACAGTCCAAACAAAAAAAGTTTTAAAATGTCCCCTGGAGCAAATAAACTACTTTTTTTTTTTTTTTTTTTTTTTTTTTTTTTTTAGGAAAGAAAGAAAAGGGCACTTTGATATTCAAGTTAAAATCTTCTAACTTATGGTTTATATATCCTAAATTTACTGGTGGACCTAAATTAGTGCTCATAAATGAATCAAAATTATAAAGAAACTTTGCCATCAAATGAATGCTTTGAAATAAAAAAAAAAAAAAAAAAAAAATCAAAGGATCTTTAGTCTGTTTAAAGCTCACAGAAATCTATGTGGTCAGGAAATGTAAAATGATTTATTTGTGAAATGTAACTTTGGAGCTTTGAACTTTTGTCTGTTTTGTTCTGAAATGCTTTTTTTGGAGATAGTGATAGTTGAGCCTTGCTTCCTTGAACTTGCACTCTGAACAAATTCTACAGAAAGTGGCTCTATGTCCTTCAGATTTGAATGGTTCTGCCTATATTTTTCTAGTCAATGTTGACTTTCAATTTCTGCACCTTTTATTCTTGTGCCACCAACTGGGCTGGGTTTGCTGTACTAGTCTGCATAGGAGTCTGTACATGGGAGGTCATGCTGGGGTACAAATCATCAACCAGGAAAAACAGTTTTTTGGTTTAAACATAGGCAAGATATGATTGTTTAAAAGCTCTTTCGTCACCCAAAGATGAAGATGCCAAGCTTATGGTTCCAACCTTTTGTCTTTACGTTTTGATGATTTAATTTTTAAAGGTAGTGGAGAACAGCCAATATTGAAGGTTTTCAGTGAACCCAAGCCTGAAGGTGTAAAAACGGATAAGCAATACAAAATGACCTGAACCAGTTTTAAGTAGCTGAATAATATCCATGGAATAAGTAAGGGTAGCTGTTTGCATGTTTTTTCTAGCAATTTATTTTTCTTTTCTGTCTCTTAATTCATTGGAATAGGTTAACGTAAGAGATATTTAGTGGATTGGCACTAGTAAGCAGTTCCTGTGAACCACCAGTGTCTTCTGCAGTCAGGCTGGCTTCATAACCAGCGTTGTTATGAAAGCTTATTTCTCAGGGATTCCAAATGATACTATGCTATGATATTTTATTGTCCAGGAGAGTTTGTTGGCATGCTAACTCTGGGACAGATGCCAACCAGATGATATGGGAAGAACCTAGCCGGAAAGCAGCTGGACTGCTTCTGCTTGGTAGATGCCTGATCTATTATGCAAATATATTTCTGTGCAATTCAGAAGGTGTGTATGTGTGCATATCAGAAAGACCTGCAGAATAAATAGTATGTGTCATATTTGTCAAAAAATCACAGTTATGAAAATAAGAGAAAGAATCTTATTGGCATACGTTTCCAAAAAAACACTTTACCAATTACAACTCCTTTTAAATAATAACACTTTAAATACCAGGTATGGTAGGTAGTTTGGAGAAAAAAAAAAGAATATTCAGCAAAATGTTTGTATCATGTTGTGTGGCAGTTCTTCTCAGACCTGGCTAAGCTGTTGGTTGCTGACAAAAAAAGGAATTGGTTACAAAATACTGAATGCAAGTGAAATAGGCAGGCAGTCTTGAGTGAGAAATGGTACAACACCATGGAGATTTTTGGTTGAAAATGGACAACACATCATGCAATAGAGCACTGCAATGAGTCATCTGTTACGTGTCCTCCCAGTCTGTCTGTTCTGTTCTGGCTTTCTTACTGCCTTTAAAATTGACAGCTCAGGAAGATGCATCAGCAGCAATGTACAAACATGTTATTGATAGAAATTTTGACTTTTCTGTTGCTTATGAGATAAGCTAGTGTCATCAAGAGTTTTCTGGTTTTGTTTAAAATATTAGAAAATAATAGAGATGATGCATTTTAGCCAGGTTAATTGTTACTGATTAAAAGTACTTCTAGCTGTTGTGGTTCCCAATTGCTGCAATGTTTTCCACTGAGTGAAGAAGTTTTTATTTTTTCTTTATAACCTCACAAAATAGCTGTTCCTATTAAGCTATTATACAGGTAATGAAAAATAAAGTTTAGGTTCTTTAGGTTACATAGGTGAGGGAGACAGCAAAATAATTAAATGGGGCAGAATAGAAGAAAGGTGCCGGGTGGGTCCAGAACTAGATTTTAAAGACGATAAATATTTTAAGTCGTGTCAAATGGTTCCATATAATATAGGTTCTCATTATTATTACATTTTACAGAGTCTTATGGAAGTCTAGGGTATACAATAAATATTCTTTAAACTGTTTTGGGAGAAATAAAATATTCTGATGCTATATTTTAAGTGAGATTTTTGCCATTCAGGTATTTTTATAAATCTTGATCAGGAATAATTTGATTGTTAGAAAAGTTTCCAATAGTTACAAAGCCAGATATATGGTGCTGCAAAGAAATGATGTAAATAAATTAGAAATTGAAACAGAGGGCAAATGATTTGCCTCTAGCTTGGTGTTACAGAAGATAGGCATCTGAATAGCATTCTCGCTCTGGTTTTTAGCTCCCTTGTGTAAAAAAAAAAAAAAAAAAAAAAAAAAAAAAAAAAAAGGCAAAACATTTTCCACCCTTAAAGAAAATTGATCTTTCTGAGCATAACACACTATTAATACTATATTTAAATTTTGAGCAGTGTGAGAAATGAATAGAACATTTCTTATGAATGTTCTCTAGAGACTTTTCAGTGTTGTCAGTGAGAAAAGGGAAATGAAGAGGGAAGAACATGTGGAGAAAGGAAATGAGGGAGAGATTATCTGGGAATAAAGTGGTTAACGTATCTCATAACCTACTGATGAGAATGCAAGATGAAAGGGGAAAGAGCAAAAATGCAAGGTTTAGGGGAAACAGTTGTGAACGCGTGTCTCCCAGATGTGGTGACCACATCCCATGAGTGCCACTCATTGGCACTAGGCTCTTGATTGTTTAAGGCAAGAGAAGAACTGTCTCTTCTTTTAAGAAATTATTGCCTAAAGGCAAATTGAATACCTGGGTTCAGAGGGTGCTGAGAGGAGGGAGTTTTGCCAGCTGATGTTTTTGGTGTAAAGGGATTTCCTCAGAAAGGGAAATTCTAAGCCACTTTAGCATAGGAAAAACTCCTTTTAGGAGGGTAGGAGAGGAGGGGAGAGAAAGGAAAGTCCCAAAGGAAAATGAAATGATAAAGAATAGCCAACATGGATTTGTCAAGAATAAATCACTTCAGAAGGGAATAGTAGATGTTTCTGTCAGGGTAACTGAGCTATGGGCAGGGAGTAGAGGTAGATGTGATAAATCTTGACTTAAGGAAAGCTTTTGACACAGTTACATGTGACATTCTCATAAGCAAAATAAGAGAACATGGTCCAAATAAATTAACTAATTATTCTAGAAGACAAGAGGCACAATCTGCTTGAACGAGTTGCTGGTTAGTAGTTGCAGGTAGTATGCTGTCAACTCTAGGACATATGTGGAGTCCTGTCCATTTTTGCATTGCTTTTATATAAATCAGCTCATTCTTCTATTGGAAATGAAAACTGGTTACTCGAGCTGACCTTTAGATCTTAATGAATCTAGACAACTATGTTCAAAACTGTACTTGAAAAAAAAAACATACTCAGCTCAGATTATTGGAGTGTGTACAGTCCACATGTATGTCTTCATTTTTTTTTTTTCTATACGCTTCTGAAACATGTCGAGCGAAGCAACTCTGCCATATCCAGAATTGACCATAGCCTTGATGGAGCTAATCAGCTTGGCACTTGCGTTGTTCTGGAGCTTGATCAGGGTTCAAGAAGTACGTGTTTCTCTTGTGTCTTTAAAAGAGTCTCTGCCAATGTTCATGCTTTAAGAAAATACACAGCATCAGGCAATTAGGGCTTTGCATAAAAGGTAGCTGTTTTTATTTCAAAAAATAGCCAGAAAGGGACAAAGTCAAGTTAAGCCATCATCTTTTTTATTTGATGATGAACTGAATAATTTTTTTGAAGCTTAAACAGTCGTTTCAGTAAAATACAGAAGTAGTTCTGAGAACAAATGTTGGAGACCATATTTCTCCTTCTCCTCCGCCTTTCTAATGCTTGTGGTCCATATTGCACATTTGGGTGAAGTTTCCCTGTGGGTTTGTCCTATACAAGTGTGGGCTGACCTTGGGTGCCTTTTTGTTCATCTCTGGTTTGGGATGCATCCTGAGGCACCCGGTGCTGTACTCTGGTACCCCATAAAATTCTCATGTTCTGGATCCACTAGAGAAGATAGTATTATTTAACCCCCCCCCCCCAATCCTTTATTGTATCAAACCAGTGTTTGACTGTAGGTTTCTTTTTTTTCTGTTTTGCTAGCAAACTTGGTAGTTGTTCTTTAATTCCAAGTTTATTTTTAAGGTAACAGCAGAAACAGATACAGTGTCAGATAATGCTTACCAAACGAATGAAAAAGAATAAAAATCATGTTTCTCACTCTTCTGTGATTTATATCACTAATAATCATATTGAGCACTAATATCTAGAAATATCCCTTAAAAATCTCTGAGGGAGTTCATGATCATAAAACAGTGCCTAAGTGCATTCACCTTGTCATGTAGCCTATGCTGTTCTTTTTGACCAGTCTCTTGTCATAATTTACCAGTTTCACAGTATTTGTGTCGGCTGCAAATTTCACCCACAGTAACTTTTGTATTTTCTTCCAGATCGTTGGTAGAAGTGTATTTGTGCTGATCCAAGTAGTAACCAGACGGAATCAGGAGGAATGATGCTTGGGTGTTGTGTTAGAAAATCTTTTTGCCAGGTTGCTTGGAAGAGAGTTGATAAAGTGTTTAGGGAACAGCTTTGACAGCCAGGAGGATTTTGATGGGGAGGTTGGAGGAGGGGGGGGGCTCCAGGAGAGAGAGTCTAGCATGTGCTTTTTAAACCTCATGCTGGCCTAAAAAAAATTGGGGAGGGGGCAGATAATTTGATATGAAGACCAAAATATGAGAACTGTCTGATTAGTCTTTATGGTGAAAGTAAAATCTTATTCCCACTACCTTCAGTGAATAAATCCACTGATAACTATTAGAATGTCTTCCCTTGTTTCTGGTAAGCTGCAAGCAAGACACATTTTGCTGTTTCATTGATACTATTTATTCCAGTGAACTGGTGCAGCGGCAGCAACTGTTCAGCAAGCAATCATATATGCATTCAGAGACACTCATACATGTTGAGTGTGCCTGGATATACTACTTTTGTGTGGGAAAATGGATTTTTGCATTGGTTTTGCTTTTTGTCATATCTGACCACTCAGAGCATGAGCCCTGCAAATCCAGTACACTGTTACTTCTTCTCCTCTAGTTTTCACTCTCTGGTTAGGCCATTTAAAAGCCATGTTACTTTAATGAATTGTTGTATTACTGCATAAGCTAAAGCAGCATAAGTTTTGTGGTCTGAAAGTTTGTTCCAGAACCTAGTGGTGTCAATGGGAGGATTTTTACTAACTTCACTACTAACTAATAGATGTCTGCTCAAAATCTACTGAGGAGTCAAGTGGATCAAGGAAAGAGTTAAGTGTGTGTGTGTGTGTATAAATATACAAAATATCTAGTTGTATTATAATAAATAATAATCTAAAAACTCTCTATAATTCTGTAGTTAAATTAATGTATGATTCTGTCTGGTTACTCCTTTGTTTAAAAAAAATTAACTGTATGTGCTATTTTTTATCACTGTCTTATATGAAGTTTAAAATCTGAAAGGTTGATGTTCACGAGAGTTGTACTAAATATTGGGTAGCGTATTTTATTCATCAAAAGATATTAGTAGTGTCAGCTAAAAGAGGAACTTATGTATTCTGTCTATTTATTCAGTTTTTCAGTAGAATGAGTCAGTCTATTATCAGCATTAATGCATAATACCAGAATAAGCTTAAGTTTTTAATTTATCTTTAAGTTTTTAATTCCCATCCCCCCTCCCCCCAGAAAAAGGAAGCCCAACTTACTAGACAAGATTTAAAAGATTCACAGTTGCTTTCTCAGCTCTGAAGCTCGACAGTGCTGCCATAATAGAAGAGAAGCTTTAATTCTTCTAGACTGATATATTATAACACAATGCTGTGACACATAAGATATCCTGTATAATAAATTTCACCAGTGAATTTCTAAAATTGCAGTTAGGATTAAAGCTGATGATAAGATGTGTCAACTATTGAAAGACAAGAAAATTTATTTGTCAAAAGAGGAAAATTGAGGAAGAGAGGCCAACAGAGGAAATGTGTCCCTGAGGAACAATAATTACCAGATTAGGTAGATACACAAGAGAACTTATATAGGATGACAAAGGTGGTTCGTAAAAGTAAAATGGGTCGGAAGTTTACTTTAATTAGTCTTGAATACATTATTCCTTAAAATTCTTCATCTGTTGTGGTGTGAAAGAAGTAAAAGATTTAAAAGTCTATTCTCATTTAACTATTAATGTTTGATAAGTCATGCAGATGGAAATTTTAATACATTTTAATAAGTCTTTGTCACTGAAGTCTGCAAATATTTGAGAAAGTATGAGGAGATGAACTCTCTCATCATCCAAAAGACAGGGAGTGGTCTGTGTGAAGCTTTAATGGAGTGTTATGTCTATTACTTCTTGTATGAGGTCAGGGATGTGTGCTTTTTGTTCTCTCCGTAAGTCTCTATCTGTCACTGGGTTTCTAAAGCTATCAAATATGACATTAAGTGTAATTAATTGGTATCATGGCATGTATTTTCTCTATGAACATGCTCCAGCTCCTGTTTTAGCTAACAGGATTTTCAAGTAACTGGGAGCTGGATCTGAATATTGAGAGAAGACATAGGAGACAAGCTTTTGTGTGTTGTAGTTCCAGTTGTCTAGATTATATGCTTTTCTTCTAGCATGTAAATGTATCACAGCTACTAATAGATAGATGTGCTAATGCTTTATGGAAAGCCTGGGCTAGCTCACTGTCAATATTTCTGAAGTCAGTTCAGCTCCGTTGACTGTAAAAATGGAAAGTAAATTCTTAAAGGTAAATACTGTGCTCCAGCTGGGATAGAAGTATTTGCGGGAATCTTGCAGAGGCTACTTCTTGCTGTAGTAAAGTATATAAGCTGCGCAGCAAAGCACATGGTCTGTACTGTGTATATAGAAACCTATATTGCAGGGAGTGTTACAAAGATTTGGAGCCGCTGTTTGCCATGGAAAACCTGTTGTTTGTTGTTTAGTTTTACACTGTGCATAAGAAATCTCTCTTTGAGAGGCAAATATTAAGCAAGGGCAACAGATATGTTTAATGTTAAAGCATACAATTTATTTTATGTGTCAGCATCCTGTAATCTCCACAATATTACCATTTCCTTTAGCAGTATTGATCAGACTGGAGGAAAACTGCAAAGTAGGACTATTTGCCTTTTGAGAAAATCACTGCTCCCTTCTCTGCCCTTGACCTTTTTATTTGTTGTGTGAATCTACCCTCCTTCAACCATACTCTGTACTTGTTAAAGTGCTGTTGACGTACACCACAGTATGCATACGTGAGATTCTAATATGTTTATATGTACTGCTGTCTTAATACAGTAATACTCTGATTTTGTAAGTCCTGGTCTGGTGGTTGCAGTTGGTCACCAGACTCCTCCTTTCCCATGCGCTGCAGGGAGCGATGCTGAAGGGGCACGCACGTGCTCTGGGAAGTTTTCCAGGATCACTTTGGGGTAATTGAAGCCCTCCATATGGCCTGCGCTAAACAGGGCTCTGCAGCAGGCCACAGCACTTTGGGGAGCGTGCCTGATAAAACTGGTGCTCCTGCAAGTGCAACTGTATTAAGTGGGAGAGGAAACCAAGGATGAGGGTAAAAAGATGCAGCTCTCTTACTGATGCTGTACTTTCTTTATAATTTTTTTCTTTCTTTCTTTTTCTGACGGTGTTTTTGCTTCTTTCTCTCTGCCTGACAAGATCGTTCTTCAGTGCGATTGTCTCTTCCTTTCCTGGCACATCTGCTTGTTGCTGCATTGTTTTCACAAGGCCTAAACTGCCTCTACTTGCCAGCAGTGATAAAACTGGTTTGCTTGCATCCAGGGGTGATACAAAAGTGGTTAGGAGGCACCTGCTCAGACCTGCCACACTTCACTCCCAACACTAAGGCTTATGGCCCTTGTTCCCTGCTCACAGCCATAGCACCAACATGATAAATGTCTGTAGCATGGAGCTGAGAGATTCTTTTGTGCCTTGGCTTGCACCCGGTTGGCAGATCTCTGCACTTGTGCTGCAGCCAAGGTTGCTTTTCCCAGCAGAGCCCGACTGGAAAATGCAGTCTCTGGCCTGGCTGTTCCTACCTCTGCTGCCCCATGTCTTGTATGACCTGGCACATTCTTCATGTAGCCCGGTGTGTGGGGAGCCTGTGCCAAAAAAAGGAAGACCTCTTCTGTGTTCCCTTCCCACTGTGTGGCTCCAAAGAAGGGCATTTTGGTAAAATATGTTTTGGTCTTTTGGTGATCTTACTAGAATGAATAGATGAAATATGCATATTCAGATTCCTACTGTTGTCTCTTCCCAGACTAGGGCAGGCTTAGCTCAGTTGGTTAGAGTATGGTGCTGCTAATGCCAAGGTTGCGGGTTCAATCCCTGTGTGGGCCACACTGAGGGTTGGACTAGATGATCTCCAGAGGTCCCTTCCAACCTTACCATTCTATGATACTCAATTAAGATTAAATTGAACTTCTACAGAGTTACTGTTGCAGCCAGGATTAAGATGTTGGGACCAGTTCTTGAAACTTTTATTTCTTCCATTATTTTCTCAGTGAACTGGTGTCCTGAAGGCAAATCTGCCCATGACTTCCAATACAAATGTCAGAATAAAATTCATATTTCATACTTTTATTGTGCCTGTGTATAAGCTATCAGAAGATCAGCAAAATAGCCTAGCTGAAAGGAGGAAGTAACAATCAAGAGAAGGAAATCTGCTTACAGGCAAGTCTGTGAGCCTTAGGAAGCTGTGGAGATGCAAAAAATGTAGCATAATGAACTCTACCGTAAGCAGTCTCAATTATTTTCGTAGTTGGATACTGTCATTCGTGCTAATTATCTACTTGTGCGATGTGGCATGGTGCCAAAATTATCAGCCCTCTCAGAGATTTTTATGCTGTACCAGCTACTTTTTACAGTCTGTTCTATAACTTTGGGGTTGAGGTGGCAGGGAAATAGGCACCTGAAAGTGTTAGTGTTAATTCCTTTTAGAAGTCCAAGCTAGTTCTTCTAGAAAAAAACCCTCTAAGTAACTTGAGTTACTTAACAAACTAGTGGTAGCAAGGAGGCACCACTCTTACGAGTATATCCTTATGCAATTCTAGGTCATCTCTTCTCTTGCTCTCTCTTTCCCAGTTGTTTCTCGTTTTGTTTTATAGCAATCCTTGGAGGAAGGCAAAACCAGTTACAAGATGTGCATGAGCTTTTACTTAGTATTAGAATGAACATTAATTGTTTAGTGAAGTTCAGGGTGAGTGACAGCATGACACTGGCCATAAAAAACACAAGTATAACTAATCGGTCATCTGGCTGGGCTTGGAATTAGAAAATGGAGATATGAGCTAATGTTTTTAAAGGAGTTAAATTTGTGGACTGATGCCTATTACTTTCCTTTCTAAAGTTAATTTCATACTCTATAGAAAAGACACTAAATTCATCACCTTAAATTAGCATGACCATTATTTAAAAACAAGTCCTTAAGGGAAGACACAAGCAAATGCTTAAGAACTAGGATTCACCAAGAGTCAAGGGGCAAAAGCATCTTTCCTGAGGAAGAGGGAGGAAGGGACGACTTAGTATACTGAATTTGTGCAAAACTTTTTTGACTAATTCACCTGGCAAAAGTCTTTTTCAGAAAAGTGAAGTGCTTAATTTATTTATTTATTAAGCAATGTTTCATTTTAACAAGGTCTTTGAGTTTCTGATACTTCTTACTTCTAGTGGAAAATATATTCCATATTGTTCAAGCAGAGGTAGTCGTGTCTAGCAAGGAAGGAATCGTGGTGTCTCCTGCTTACTGGTCAGATAGGGTCTGCTTCCACAAAGGCCTAAGAATAAATGGTTCAGTAGAGCTTTAGGAAATAGTAGGATAGGCTCTATTGCATGACGTAATGTGTTTTGTGTTTCCACACTGTATTACATATAAGCGTGTTCTGCAGCACTGAGCCTGCTGCTTACGAGGGCCTAGCAGCGGTGTTGTCTGGCCTTTGGCTGGGAGCTTGGGGAAAGAGGACTTGTGGCTGTTCAGACCTTGGGCAGAGTGCTCTGAGGTCTATCTGCATTTTGCTGTGCAGACATTAATGAAGCCTGAATCAAGACTTTGTTTTTAGTTGTTAAAACAATGGTTTGAACAAACGGTTTCACCATTGGCAATGTTTTGTAGCTTAAGGAAAAGAAATACCTGGTTCTCTGCACTAGTCAGAGCAATCCAACTTGCTTGGCTGCGGAGCAGATCCAGCATTTGCATTTTTTCCAGTGTTTCGTATGTGCACACTCAAGGACTCTTGGTGCAAGAGAGGCTTTCTGTCCCATACTCTTGTAGCAGCACAGCTCTGTGAGTGCCTTGGGAGCTGTCCCAAAACTCGTGTGGGCTGAACTGGTAAATCTGAGTGAAACTGTATTATGCACTGTTCATTAATCTCTTTCTTTCAGTGTAGAGAAAGAGAAAATGAAAGCAATATGTTTCCAAAATTGTGAAAAGTATAAAGTTTTGAGGAAAGGACAGAAGCTGAGTTTGTGTATGTCATCTGCTTGGTGTAAGAATCAAAGCCCTAGGCAGGAACGCATGTTGTAGGGCTTTTTTTTCTCCTTCTTTTTGGATGGCATGGCAAGCTCACCTCCTTGGTATTCCCCTAGAAAAAGAAATGTAGCAATATGATGTGGATATTTACATTGTAACTGAGAAGTGTAGGATAAATGCTGGTAGTGCTCCTGTGCAAGGCACTCCCGTGCTAGTCTGAGCACTTTAATGCAGCCCTGCTTTCAGCACTGCTGAGTTGAAAAGGTTGGTTGTATGGAACCAGTAACAGAGGGGTAGAAATGTGGGAAATGAGCAGATTTCTATCAAAGTCACCAAAGAAAGAAGGGAAGGAATTCAGAGATCATATGGTATTAACTTGTTTATTACATTCAGTGTAAGGCTGAATTTTAGAAATTAGTAAAGAGCAAATTCTTCCTGTATCTTTATATAGCTGTTGGTAGGGTACTTTGCTATCTGCTAGTAATAACATCTCCATTACGTTTAGGTATTACGGGCTTTACTTGTTACAAAGTTCTTGCGAATCCTGGAATGGTCAACTGATACTGCCCATGAGTTTACTCTTGAGCGCAGCATTACCCTATGGGTGCAGCAGCAATAGCCTGGGAAAACTCCAAAGAAGTGTATACGGACCTGAGATAGCTTATCCTGAAGGCAGCTCGGTTAAGTACATGCCGTTGTGTATCGCAGGCCCCCTTTGACTGACAGGGGACTGATTGGTCCCAGGGCCTAGGTTAGATGGAGAGCCCTGTGGTAGCTAGGTGAGGGAGCTCGCAGTGTTCGGCTCTGGGGTCGGTGTTTTAGATATGAACAGATGGAAGGTTAGGGCTTAAACCTGCAGCTCTGGCTCGCACTTAACATGCACTGTTAATATCCTTACAATGGGCTTGAACTTTAGCGAGGGAAACTTAACTTAAATATTAGGAAAAAAACTTCCTGATGATAACACATTTGAGTACTGAAATGGATTATTTGCATTGTTGAGGAATGTTATAGAATTCTTGTAAAAACTCTTGTTTTTAAGAGGTAAGACAAATGTCTGTCAAAGTTGTTAAAACATAATTCATCCGGTATTGGGATTGCCGGGCTGGGACTGGTAACCTGTTCAGGTTCATACTGGCCCTGTTTTCTGTTACACTGTACTGTTGTTCTTCATTCATTTGTGATAGACATCTAAACAGACAAGCAGAGAGAATCCAAATAATGGAGAAAAAGGTTATCCACATGTTTTCTGGTACTGCCAGTCTAAAAAGCAATTACAGGTCTTTGCTGAAAACATAGAGAGAACACTTCAATTAAATGTTTTTTTTTTTGTTTGTTTGTTTTGTTTTTTTTTGTTTGTTTTTTTTACCTTCTTTGTCTCTAAGAGAAAATGCAGTGAGGAAAGACATATTAAATTACAATTCCTGTAAGCTTGTCTCAGTTAATAGAAGAAGAGGGAAAAACATTTGTTCAATATTTTCTTTGTTTCCTTCATAGAAAACAAGAACCAGAAAGCAAGAGAGAAGGCGCTTAATTTTTAGTTACATTAGAGAGCACAGAGATATACCTGCAGTTCAGTGACAGATTGGTTTGTAAATCTACTTGCATGCCTCTCATCCTTTACACCTCCTGCAAATGCCGTGACTTTCTCCATCATGGTTAGAGCCTGGTTTAAACAAAGGAGATTGCTTTGGATGTGTAGTGACAAGGCAAATGGTTTTCCTGGCAACATCCATCAGAAATGCCCTGTTTCTATCTTTTGATTTAGTATTTGGTATATCAGTTCTTAAGGAGAATCAAATGAGTCTATTTTTAAAACTTGGTAGGTGAAATGAAATGAGAAAGTTTTAGTCTGATTGAGTCACTATTGAATGAGCAAGCAAATCATAGTCCCTCTACGTTTTGGAGTTAGGCTAGATGTGTTTCTCATATAAACTACAGGCTATTAGAGAATGGACTGATAGCTACAGGTGCACTGCAGCTCTCAAATGCAGCTGTCTAAAATGCAGAGCTAACCAAAGAGGATGTTTTAACAGAAGGAAAAAAGTCACAGAATCACTTTTTTCTTAGTTTTCTGATTTATAGTATGCTTTTTCTTTCTCCAAACTGAAAATTTATAACTCAGTTGCATGCCTTTGTAATAGGTGACAACATGTCATACTTTCTAACTTCCCAGACCTCACACTGCCAGTTATCTTAATATAATATTTTTATTTTATTGATGCAGTTTGTGACTGTCTTGAAAATGATACAATTTGTTTTTCTCCTATATGTCAAGAAAAATCCTCAGTGGTATTGCCTGTAAGTTAGCAATTGTGAAATTCAGATAATTGCTAAAAGAAATAAAAAATACTGGTGAGCTGTTTGTGGGCAATTTATTTATTTATTTATTTATTTTCCTACAGAGTAGAGGACAATAATAATAATAGTCTTAATATGCTGGGTACCAAAGTTGTGTTAGTAGTCCACTGAGAGGGATGGTAAAAATTCTAAATAAGAACATAAAAATGTAGAAGCAATCATTAAAACTATCTGTTCTGTATTTAGGGGGATGAACAGCTTAATGCCACAGGTTTTGATGATAACGAAATACTGCCCATTCTGATAATGAAAGGAGTCATAGGTTTTGTTATAGCACTTCTTTTGGTAAAGGACAATGCAGTTAAGGCTCAAGCTGAAAACTCTAAATTTCCGACGAACGGAAAGGTGATATACGCGAGTTTGCCATAGGAGCATTAACCTGAATGTTTTATATATACAGAAGAAAGATTGTCTAACTATGGTTAGCACCCTCTATTCTGTAAACCTAAAATAAGTGAAATAACAGGGTAGTTCTAGAGGTACAGCAAGACTGAGGAGGAAAGAATCGAAGTTGCCTGAGGTCGTGCAGCATATGTGTGACTATTTAAATCAGTAAAGCTCCTATTGCATTATTAGGCAAAATACTCTAGGGCTGAGTCATACTGACAGTTTCTAGTATTTGGTTATTTAATTAGATAAATCTTAGTTTAGCTTTCCTAGTTATTTTAGATATGTAGGGTATTTAGATCTTATGCCACAGCTGAGAGAGCTCATGAAGTGGATTTACCCAGGATTGGCAGTCACCTTTGACAGGATTACAAAGCAGCAGTTATTTGTACTGTTTATAATTTAAAAGATCAAATGCTACAGAAGGAATGAAGTAGAAGGATAAATGCACTCTGCACAGATGTCACAGCCGAAAAAGCACAGGCTGTTGAAGACAGTTGTACCTGCCACAGTTCACTTTATTTGCTATAGACTGACAATTAGTTTACAAGAACCTACGCTGGTAATTGCTGCAACATGGGTGGGAGTTCTTTGCGTTGATTATAGGTATCAAGTCCTTGTTGATTTTTGTTGTGTTATGCCATATCTAGCAGCTTTGGAAGGGTGATTTAGCATTTGACAAGATCTGTATGGGATCCTACCTTAATTTTCTAGATATAATAAGTGCTTTCTCTTAGATAGAGGAAAGTTCAACTAATTGCAGACTTCATTTAAGAAATATAAGGTGAGGTAAATGTTGCTGGCTGAGGTGAGCCTAAATAATTAATAAAAAGGAAGGTGCAAATTGCATTAAAGGAACATTGTCAAGAAGGAAAGGCCATTCCTTAGCCTTAAGCTGAAAATGTTCATGCTTTCTGTTACCTGTTGTGGAAGTACTGACAGAAACCTTAATGTTGATGCTGTGTTGAGTTTTTCCAATCTGAATCTCCCTACTTCGTACCTCAATGGTTTAATATGATTATCAAATTTAGCACAATTACTGTTCATAGGAAAATTGATATTGAGATAACTATATAGAAGAAAAAGTAAACATTTGTTTTGAAGGACCAGTGGTTCTACTGCAAAGCAGTACAACACTCTCTCTCTCATTTTCCAAGTACATGTAGTAAAAATAATCACCAAGTTCAAAATTTAGGTAAAGTTGCTTTTTGAATGAACTAGTGAACATCTCAGTGTTTTTTTCTTTTCTTTTTTTTCATGAGAACCTGTGGTTTTGCCTATACAACACGAAGTTGATCTTTATAACTCATTAATGAGCTTGCGCCATGGAAAAAAGTATTGCACCACAACTTGAAAGACCTTTCTGTGCATTCTCAGCAGTAGTTCACGCATCAACTAGCGTAACAATTTTAACCCTTCCAAAGAGCTTTAAAGGATGCTTGTTTTTTCCTTTTATATAGTAATTTGCTGTGAGTTGCTAGTGTGTTGTTCAAATTGACACTTCAGTTGTCATAGAGACTAGATGCTTGTCCAGGTCCCTATTAAAATTACTGGTAAAAGCACATAATGGCAGCATATGCTATAAAGCTTTATGCCAGATAGCCTGCATGTGTGGGTCAAACTACCATAGAAACCTGTTTTTCAGTGTGCTTTCTCCTCTCTGATGGGAAGCTTTAGAAACTAATCTACTTTTTTTTTTTCTCCTGCTTTTTCTCAGTTTATTGGAAACATTAAACCTCAATAATCATTTTCCTTAGCTAAGATGGAGTGTTCTGCTGAAGAGTTAATTAATCCTCCACCACTAGATGTTGTCCAAATTTCTGTGACTGTTTTGCAATAATGCTTGCTTGTTTGCAGGACTGTGTGCCCAACTTACTACTTATTTTGTTAGTGTTTCACAACTATTTCCTTCAAGCTCGTAGGCCATTAAACCTGAGGCATCCCTTTACTTTGGGACTCAAAGTAGATCTTTAAATATCTTACGTTTGTAGAAATGAACTGCAGATATAAAGATTTCATGATGGGTAATAGTACAGTTCAGTGATTTATTCTCATGGTGCTGAAATAGTAAGACATACAGACTTGTCTCTACTGAATTACTGATGTTTTCCAACGCTGGTGGATCACCTGTTTGGTTCTGCTGCCGTTGTACTAAGGGGATCTTTGGGAATGTGCCACCATGCCCTCGGAGGCTTACCTCCCAGCTACACAGCTTAGCTATTTAAGTTTTAATCCAGCAGGCAGCTGGGCATGAGTTCAGAAGTGTTGAATATCTTACGGGCCCACAATATAGATGTAGTCACTTAAAGCTAAACAGACAACTGCTTTACCTGCTGATCAATCTTTATTCATCTACAGACCATCTATAACTTGTTTTTAATCTGTGGAACCATCTGAACTGAGACAAGATATAAAAGTATTTGTAATTTGATCAGACTGGTAAACAAGTTACCTCCTCATCCTTTCCCATAGTCAAAATTCCAGATTTACTTCCCAATCATTTGGTTTTCTTGTTTAGTGTATCTGTTGTTACTTGGTCATGACTTTCTTATAACGGTTGTATTTCTTCTAGATATTGGCAGAATAACCAGGTCAAACATGCTAGAGTCTGAAAGTTACTTGAACTCGCTGTCAGAAATATTTAATGACTTTTGTTGATGTTGTCTTGTGTTCTATTTTCATTCTCATTGAGTAATGTTTAGTGCAGACTGTTTCCTGAACAGCGACAGCAGTTATTCACTTTAAGTCACTACTACAGCTATATATTTCAAGTAGTGACTGTAAAACAATGAATAAGACATTATTTTTAACAGTAGTTTATTTAAAAAATAATACTTAAGAGTCATGATGCTCATAGGAGTCATAAATGCTGTCATAAATTCCTGCAGCTCCTTAATGAAATCTGTGACCTCAAGAATTCTTTCAAAGTAATATTTTTATTCAAAACTAGGATGCATGTTTTTGTTCTTCTTTGTGTTGTGTTGTTATTTGATCAGTTTTTCTCATAGAAATGCATAGTTCTCCATAGATAATGGCTTGGTTTTGACCGTAAAGGTAAGTGTAAATGAACTGAGGAGAAAGCCACTACAATATCTGCTTTAAGACATACTAATTTTGTTTTTGTTTTAAAGAAAGATGGTGTATATCAACATGGTATTCTTGTAACATTTTACAGGACAGCATCTACGTTATAATGACTTTGATCTTTAAAATTCTCTCCCTTATTTACAAGTGGTCAAAAAGGGCACTTTTGCATTAGTACTTTTGCTGCCAGTACATTTTGTTCTTTTTAAAGTTTGATCCGTAAAAGTGATTTTCATTTCATCGCTTAAATGATAGCACATCTCCATTACTAAGACGATAATTTTAGTCTGGATTTTTTTTTGTATTGTAATTTATTATTTCCACATACTTTCTTGGATATGTCCTAACCTAATCCACTGTTTAACTTTTCTCATTACTTCTAGAGAGCTAATCTCTTTTAAATTTTGTCTGCATGAAGAAATTGCAGGAGATTAATGAAAAATATGAATGCAAATGATAGCGAGGATTGAACTTGCTGATCCAAGGGTTTTTTTTGTAGTTGTCTATTTCTGGTATAAATGTATTTAGCAGAACTGGTGAAGTGCCTTGGGTGATTAGAGTGTAAACTGCACATTATGCTTCAACTAATTCACAAAACTTTAGCTGAAAAGTTTAAAATAAAGTAAACCACTCCTCTGAAATGAAAATATCTGCTTACAAGTTTGTACTGATAACTCCATCGGCTCGATTTCATACCTTTTGGTGATATTGTCTTTGTGCAGTAAAGGCATAAGCAACGAGTAGCAAAATTCTTTCATCTTGATAAGTAGTTCATGAAAATCCATTTTCTTTAGAGGAAAAATAATCTTTTTGTTCCCAAAGAAAAACATTCATTTCAACACTAAAACACAGTAAGAGATTCTTTTTTTCCCAGTTGCACAAACTTTTAGCTTCTGATGTTTATCAGGACAAAGCAAAAGTATTTCTTGTTTTCAGACCTGTTTTTATACTTTTTGTTGGTGAATCTGTAACAATAATACAGTAAAGTAAGAGAGCTTGGGAGGAGGAAATGGCCCATTCTCTTCAGTGTGGATTATGAGGCTCTGATCACCAGTCTGAAGAACTCAAGCTCTTGAAGTGCTCATCCAGGTCACTTGTAGTTAAATGTGAACCAGATTGCTTCCTTTGAGAGCAGTACATTTGTGTTGTTTTTTTTTTTTTTTAACAATATTTTTCCTATTCACTCTATTCGTCTTCCTTTTATAGTTATTCCTATACAGAACACAATGTAGAAGTAAATACATATTTTAAAGCAAAAATAACTTATGTTATCAGTGTCATTCTTAGGGCAGAGTTACTTCGTATAGAGTTTAGATTAAAATTTTGTGCATTTTCACCAATGTTCATGGTTTTATTCCATGGTAGCTTTTTCTTTTTAAAAATGATTTAACTTGATTTAACTTTTTTAAAATGATGCTTAAACATTTGTTTGCTGTGAAGCTGCCAGAGGACTAAAATACGATCTAGGCTACAGGCTGAAAAGATTTTTCTACCTGCCAGCGGCAAGCAAACAACCCTGCAATGGAAAACCTTCTCAGTAGCCTTCCTTTAGGGGCATGGGTTTTCATGTAGTTGACTATACTGCCAAAACTGGTTCAAGACTAGTGTAAGATACTTGACATCTTGATTTTATTTTGGTACTAAGAGCTTTTTCTCATCATATATTACAGCTATTAATGATTAAAAAACATTTCTTAGTAGCTTCCCTAAGGTTAGGTATCTTTTTTTTTTTCCCCAAATACACACATTATACCTTAAGTTGAATGGATGTCTTCTGCTTCTATTTATTTTTCTGTTGTCTCTCTCGTATGTGATCAAGAGAGACTTGCAATGCTTTTTATTATGGCAGGCAATTAACTGGAGAAAAGTTTTGGTTCTAATTTTTACACAAAAACTGTACTAACTACTTTTTCCTTTTCTGTCTTTGTTGGTGTTTCTGTAGGACTCTAAAAGGTTTTTAGGCTTAATAAGTTTAATTACCTATTACATTAATATCTTCAGAAACTGTGAAACTTATTAATTGAAAAAAACATTACATGCAAATTATATAGTACAAGCATGTAAATGATCTGGAAAATAAGATGTCAGTATTTGGCTATTTCTTTTTATTAGATTGATATCTGTTCTGGCTAAAAGATCGTAAGATCATCTACTGTGATGCCTTATGATGGGCCTTTGAGGATAAGTTTGCTGCTGCTCTCCTGAGCTTGCTAGCATGTAGTTCCTTAAAGCAGAGCCTTGTGGACAGGCACTCAGTGCCTTCTAGGGAGCACTGAGGGATGAAGGATTCATCACCTCTCTTCTTGTAGTGCCGGGAAAATAAATTAACCTAATATAGAATATTGTAAACGTTGATTTTCTACGTAACATGCTGAGTGCTTATTTTCTATTGTTGAAAATGAGCCTGTGTTCTTGTTTAATGTTTCAAAAGTAATCTTGAAGAGTGTTTTGACTTGACTTAATGCAACCCATCCATGCTATATTACTTTTCCCTTATCTTTGCTTACTATTTTGCTAATCTTTAGCAAGCGTCCTTCCTGGACAAGACTCTGGCCCCTGTAATGCTACAACAGGAACTGTTTATTGAAAAGCAGCAGTAATGAAGTAGCGGTAGAGTGGAGTGATGAAAGCAGACTCACTTCATTATAGTGTGTTATTTGTTTTCCAGAATAAATATGCGTTTTGGCTCTTCCCCCATCCAGGCAGTACATGTGACAGACTGATCCCCATTTCCCAGGAGGACTCATTCAGAAGTCAAAATGAGATATGTAATAGAAGTATTGAGGGTTTTAAAAAATATTTCAAGAAAATACAACTTCTTTCCTCCCCAAATCCCTGAACAATAAAGATCTAGAGAGGAAGAAAGGAAACTCATTTAGTGTGGTAATAGAAACACGACAGAATTGCAGGCTGGTCGTCACTCAGAATTGAAACTGGTGAAAGACTACTTTAAATACAGTACAGTCATGGAGAAAGAGAGAAGGAACCTGTGTTAGTTGGGAACACATGGAAGTATCTACTTATTTTTTTAATCTTTCTAGAAATAGCTTTTACTCCTTCATAAGTATTTGCTTGGAAAATAAGCTGCTTTTGTTGAAAACTTTTTAGATCATAAGCATTGTATTAGAATTCTAGAATTTATCTTGTCTGAACTGCTGACACTGGCTTTCTTTCAGTGTTTTTTCACATTAAGCAACCGATTCGAGTGGTTTTATTTTTTGAATCCAAATATGATTTATGTGCAAGTATAAGCAACAGTTGAAGCCCCATTTTTTTCAGTTCCTAGAATATACTACAAATTCAAAAGCAATTATTTTTTAATAAACACTGAGCTGTTTTCAGTAGCCTTGCTGAATGTTACTATGTAAAACTTTTCACAAGTAGAAGAATGGTTCAGTGTGCATGACAGTAGTCCCAGTGTGTGCATGGGTTTCTGAATGACAACTGTATTTATATTTGCTCCACTTATATATGGTTGATATTACTCTCTAATGAATCCCCTTATAGGCATATTGTTGAATTCTTGTTCTTGAATGTTGTTATTTTTGTAAAACTACTGAAATGCTGGCATTTCTGGAACTAAAAGTATAAAATAATGCACCAGAACAGAATATTCAATTACATATTAGTAGTTCAGCAACCAGTTATTTACTTTTTTTTAAATAGTAGCTCCCAACTGTCAATATATCTTTTGACTTTTGAGATACTTCTTTGAGTAAATTTTTAAAGCACTTTTGCCATGATTAAGAGTTTTATCATGAGTTCACTGCTGTATCACAATGTCATTATTTCTTTAGAAGGAAAAAAAAAATCCAGTAAGCTTGACTATATCAGCACAGTGCTGCCACGAAGCATTTCAGAAGTTGTCATGTGATTTTTCCCCCCCCTTCCCCCCCCCCAATATCTGGAAGTACAGCACTATGCCAGGAAGCCTTCTCTTGTATCTAACTGCTCAAGGACTACTTTATCATTATGTATCATTATGTCCTATACTTTAATGACCGTGATGTTCACTCGGATAGTGAATAATGTAGTTAATATTCCCTCAGAGGGAAAAATGGATTTATAATGCCATATCTGTGGTGAGGACTCTAGCTTCTGAGGATCACTGGTTCCTCCAGAAAGGTAGATGTTCACACTCAATATCTGTCTGAAAATATACAATGGTTTCAGCTGAAACTTGGACGTAACTTTCAAATAAACATTTGGTGAATTCACCTGTTGGTTTGCCTCTCCCTTTCTAAATTCTCTAACTTGTAAATAACGATCTCCTCCATGAAGTATCGTATTGCAATCTCTACTTAAAATGCATACTGTTCATCTGCTTAAATGTGAAGACTCCATACAGTGAAAGAAATTGGTTATTGGAAGGTGCCACATCAAACTAGCATTTTGTGTTCTGCTGAAGTTCCTGCTGCCATACCCTTAAATAACATACATTTCTTTGGGCTGCTTTTGAAAGGAATTAACCAAGTTGACATGGTAGAGTTAAATGGCAACACACAAAAGCTTTATTTTTGGTAAGTTGTTCCTTGTGAACTTGTTGCTAAATCCCAGGTCTGAATTTGCTTGATGCTTGCTTTTTCAGTGTCTGCAGGGCTTTGAGCCGTGCTTTTAGGCTTGGACTGAGGTAATGTTTCAGTAGGCTTTCTATTTCATGAGCTTTCTGGAAGGAGTTGGCAGAGCTGATCTGACTTTGCCTTTGGTAGTCCTGCATGCTGGAGCTCGCTCTTGCTGGAGTTGCTGTGAATTGCATTTGAGCAGCAGCCACTGTCCCAAGTGCTCTAATCTTCCTACTGGTGAGGAGTACAGCTCTGCTCTGCAGGGCTGCTGCATTTTGGCACTTTGGCACTCTTCTTGTTTTCTTGTTCTTTTATCATTCCTTTTATCATGGCAGGAGCTGCAAACTCCACTTTTGTGTTCCTAATGTGGTATGAAGGAATTTTACTTACATTGCTGCGAGACTCTGAGGTTGTCTGGTAGGTTAAGTTCAGTTCATTTTCCTATATCCTATAAGTGTGTCTCCATCACACAGACAAGGAATGTACGTATTTAAGCATTACTACTAGTAAGTTTTGTGTGCAGATCTGTAAGTATAATAGGACTTACCTATTCCAGCTGCTAGACCGAGTGCTACGGGTCTAGCAGGAAATTCAGGAGCATTAATGGGCTCGACACTGTATTAATAACAGTCACAGAAGGGACTGAAGTGAAATCCTGTTAAATGGGACACTGACTGGCAGGTCTGGAAAGGGAAGGAGGTAATGCTCTCGCAGTAGTAACAGGGCCTGCTGTTTAGCAGTCTAGCTGTGGCTGGAATTAGATCAGCTGAGCAGTTCAGCCGGTGCAGTAGAAATGGCTTTGCATAGCCCAGCTGGGGGACAGTCACTGTTTAGAACATCCGCACACCAAAGCTTTTGTTTCTTGACATATTGCAATGACGTTTTCTAACAAAGTACCCCACAAGGAAGTTGAAAAATCTTTGAGGATTTTAAAAATTACTTTCTTTTCTTAACAGTGCTACATAATTCTATAACATTTGAAATAATTCATTAGCTTTCATCTTAGAAATAAGAAATTTATGGATAGGCAGACAGTGAGCTGCTTCCCTTCCTTGTGCCGCCGCAGCCTGCAGGTACATGTTGCAGCTGGAAAGCAGTCCAAGCCTAGAGCAGCATTAGCTCCAGCTTGCTTGGGCCATCTGCCTCTGCACTGTTGGTGGCAGATTGGTCTTGCTCTCTGAGGAAGGAGCCTCTTGGTACATAATGTGAGCTCTTCACAACTTGTTTTTGACCAATTATTTTACCTTGCTTGATTGAGAAAATATTTGGACGGAGATAAGCTATAAATACACAACTTGTGATTTATAGAGCTCCTCTGAACACAGGACCAGTTGTACCCCCAAAATGATCTAGATCTAGTTGTCTTGAAATAATTTTTCCTCTTGAATCATGTCATCACACCTGAGATTTACATATACTTGCCACTGAGTTCTGGTATTGCATCTTCTACAAATACTTCTTTCTGAAGCCCTAAAGTTCCTCTTGATGGTCTGTTGCAGACATATTTGGCATCCTTTGAAGGAAGCAGACTGTGAAACACACCTGGTTAATTTTTTCCCCATTAGTTCTTTCCAAAGAGTTATTGATGGTCCCTTTAGCCACAGAAGTAGCAAAGTGCTACTCATTGTGGGTAGGCGGGCGGTTACATATTTTACCTTTCTGTTATTGTGTTTGCAGAAGATGACAGTATTTAAAATCAATAGAGAGCAAACAACAACCTCAAGTGAGAAGAATGGTGCCTAAAAAATGGTGACCACAAGTAAGTTCCAAGAACAGTTTTTTAAACATTCGGAAAGCTTCTTTGTTCCTTTTAGCATGTTTCAAGGAAGTACCATCTTTAGGAATGTTGCATTCAGAGTTGCTGGTATCTTTCTCAGTTAATGATTTTTATTTTAAAAAAAAAATACATTTTATATTTGGATGCAACATATGTACTGTTTTCCATACTGAAATATAGTGTTGTGGAGGGAGAAACAAAATATCAAGGAGAGCAGAGGATGAATTTCTGCTTTGCAAACTGCATCTTTGTAATGGAGGAGGAGCTCTTGTGAGGCTGCATCTCCTTGTCCTTCCTTGATCGTCCAGGAACTGTCAAGACCTGAGCCTTAGTGTTGCAAATCGCCTGCTGAAGATCTTCAGCAGACGCCAACTATTTTTCAATTGGTTTTTGCCTTACCATCCCAGTGAATAGTGAAACATTATCTTCTAGCTCTGTGAATTTCTATAACTCTTTGATAGTCCTGATCTTTGTTCCGAAGGTATTAATAATGTTACTGCTAACAGAGCTTAATCATTGCTATACTGTAGTCATCCAAGGCCTTAAAGCTTTATGAATAGAAAGGAAGTCAGTTTTATGCACACCTAAGGTGGTATTGTCCTCTTAGCTAGCATTCCACGAGTGCATACTTTCAGAAGTTATCAGATTACTTAATTAAGTAGACTAGAAATTTAATAAAGATGTTAGTCAAAAGAATTACTGCTCTATCTCTTTGTAGAACACTACTTTTGTGGTTCTTTAGTCATTGAAGCTGGTGGAAGAGGAGAAATGAAAATATATACGAAAAGGGTTATCACAAGTATCTGAAATCCTGTAAGCTGCTAGGAGCAGAACTCGTAATGAGGTGATGTGAAGTGTTTGAATGGCAGCAGCTCTTGGAGCTTCCCAGTGGGGCTGCGTGTCTCCTGACGTATGGGCGCTCTGCCTGCTGCCAGGAGCAATGGCTGGCATTTAATGGCTATTCTTTTCTTTCAGCTGTGATGGGACTCTAAAGACTCCCAGCATGGATTTTAATTCTTTTATTTAAATCAACAAATGAAGATAATTCATTATTTTGTTCCACATAGCACAGAAATGCCACTTTTCAGTGTGGGAAGATAAAGATCATTGTCATTCTTAAGAGAGTTTGCCAGTCAAATATATAAGCCTTGGGTGTTTCATCCGTAATTTGTGTTTTTCATTACTGAAATGTGCATAAAACAGGTATGTGAACTAGCTTCAGGAGGAAGGGAGAAAATGGTATCATTTTTAACATTTTTCTGTAGCATTGTTGCAATTTAGACTTTGACTTGTAAGCACAGCTGCTATTCTGGGCTGTACAACACTGAAACCTTAAACTTTTGAATGTTTTTAAGAGCTGCTTTTCTTGGTGAGAAAAACTTTCACCTCTAGAAAATTTAATATTTTAAAGAGCCTTGTCCTTTCTCTTCCATAGGCATTCAACCCCTTCCAGAATAAATACAAACTTTTTTTCCCCTCATGTTAAGTACAATGGAACTAAAATATAGTTACTTGGTGAGATTTCTTTTACCTCTGGCAAAATGTTACAGGGTCCTCCCCAGTCAAGTGACTGCAGAGAAGCTCTTTCTGAAGGCAAAATTAATCATATAATTATTCTGTTTAATATAAATATTACTACCAGCTTCCCAAGTCAAGTTAGAAATAGCTCTTATAATTATAACTTAAAGGGTACAGTGCTCATCCAGATAAGGGGGAAAAAAAATAATTTCACTTGGAGGTTAGGCACTACCAGTCAGACTGGAATAATATAAATACATGTCATTGCATTGGCTTATAGCATGGATAAATAATGTTATTTCTAAGCTTAGCACATGTTGTTACATGGCGTTATAGATGCTATATATCAAAGTACACGGTTGTCCACCGTACTGGGCTAAAGCAAATTATAGGCATTGGGATGGACAGGAGAAAGTCACTTGACACCAGGTTTAGTTGTGTTTAAAAATTCAAAAGTTAAGATACAAAGTCCAGGGTTCTTCATATCTTCCTATATAACGAATGCAGTAGGACTTGAATAGTAATACAGTGCTATTATTTTGTAAGGCCACTACAATTAATATCAATATTGCTCAGTCTTGCTAACTGAAGGCAAGTGGAGTAAATTTGGACCCTGCTGCATGAGCCCTTCCAAAATCAGATGTATGCATGCTTTTTGCATTTTTCCTTTAAGGGAAATGTGAAGAGAAGGAAAGATTCTGCATACAGTACCTCGCAGACTAGAGGGAAATATGCTGGGCAGTAAAGCAGAAGACAAGAAGCTCACATGTCACCTCTTCCACTAACTCTGGTTCATATTTCTGCTATTGCAAGTAGTGCTATTAATATTAATACAGCATGATCCCACTGACATCAGAAAGAGTCATTACCATCCAGGATCAAGCCTTAACTAGATGAGACTCTTCATTAGTCTTGCTAAGTCACAGGGGGCTCCACACTGAACTCTGATTCTGAAGTCTGAAGTCAAGTCCTGCTTAATTGAACTGTAAGATGCTTTTCTCTTGGAAAAAAAAAATCACATCTTCCCTGTATTCTTGCTATGGAAATATGATGAACTGCTATTGAGGGGTCAGCTTGATAACATATAACCAACTTTGGTCCTGTTTCTCTCTCGGTAAGTTGCGTTAGAGAACAACGGGAGGAGTGATGTATTTCATTGTTTACCTGGCTGTATTAAGAAGGGATTAATGGGCTTAAATGGATTAATAAAGCTAGCCTGCTAAATAAAAATGTCATCTCTCCTCAAGTTACTAAAGTAGCTCTCAATAGTCCTTTCCAGGCCTTAGGGCTAAGAATTGGGACCCATGGTTTTAATTTGAGAATTACTCTTCTGCTCTGTGTGCTGCACCCATCTACTAACAGTGTTTGATCCAGCATGACATATTTATGCCTTAAGGTTTGTTTGCTGGCTAAATCAGTAAATAAATATATCCCCCCACATGTGTGGGTGCATATATATTTTTTATCTTTGTATATGTGTACATGTAGTTTATTAGAGAAGTACTTGATTGGCATCACTATGGTATAGGAAAAAAATAGAGACAAAATTTTGTATGTTTCCATGAACACAAATTATGTATTTATCCCAAGTTAGGGGCAATATTAATCCTAAGGGCCCAATAAAAATGTGCGACTTTAACAGAAGATGGCCGTGCAAGGGAGCATTTGTTACCCTTCACCATGCTCTAGCTGTTTTGTACTCAGGAGCATTACGTTCTTCCTACTGAACTTGCTACTGCTTTGTTAGTGGCTATTTCTTTAGTTAGAAAAAGGAAGATAACGTAGGTATAGAGAATAATAGAAACCTAGTCTTACATTAATTACTCAGCAGTACTTGGACCAAGTGCCAGGAAAAAAAAGCTGAGTGGAACTCTGCAGAAAACGACCATGTCAGCAGGGTTTAAGAAGGAAACCTTTCAGAGACAAAGCAGAGAAGACCAAGGGAAAAGACTCATTTTCATTTTTACTCATTTATTTTGCAGAATATCACAACTTAAGAATGCCTGTAGAATACCCCAAATCAACTTTTCTAAATTTGCACCTCCAGATCTTGCTTGGTTGCTATGGCTTCCTGTGTGGGGAAAATACCGCTGGTGGCGGGGGGCTGGCCAGGCCGGGTGGTGAGAGGACAGGTGTACCTGCTACAGTTGCAGTCTTCATTGGAGCTTTTCTTTCAGATTTCAGCCTTTTGTCATCCCGCTTTCCCCAACTGCTTTGCGATTTCCCTAGTTGTTTTGCAGACTTTCATACCACGTGCAAGATTTTTATTTCTTGAGGCAATAATCTAATTTTAAATTAATAGAATATTTTCAGGACCTGTGCATTATGGGTTTGTCCAACTTTTGAAGAAATTGTTGCTAAACTATTATCTGCTGCAGCCATAAATAAAACTATAGTATTTGCCATGAAAAAGCCTGACTTCTGAAATCTGACTACCTGTGGAACAACCAGTTTAAAAACTAGAAAATAAGGTGAGAAATCTCATGAATAGATATTGAGCCACCCTTAGGTATCGTATAGTAGGAGGAAAATGAACTCTAATGTATGCATTATTGAGCAGCTCATGTCAGCTTTAAGAAAGACACTCATCCTTGTGTCATATTTCATTCCATTATGTGATTATTTGGCTAGTGATACATGGTATATTTGTTCCAGGTTACAACAGAAGCACTTGTAAAAGGTTTCCTTATTACTGTGTGAAGATTTCATAAATAAATTCTGCTGTTTGTGTTAGAATGAATGCTGAACCTATTGTTGCTCCTTCTTTTGCTTGTTTTTAAAAATTTAAGAATACTAAAGTCATTAGAAGAAGCTATCTTTCAGTGTCTCCCTATCTTTTATTGTACTTGTTGCTTCCCTTGAAACTCATTGCTTCTGTAGCTTATAATTGCTAACACTTGTCAGATATTTTAAATGAGATTTCAACCTTCTAAGCAATGAATGACAGCTAGTAGCAAGAGTCCCTGAGAAGGCCTCGTTTTGGGATTTTTTGGAATGAGCAAGGGAAGTTTTACAGGACCAGGCAACTAACTGGTTAAAAGTGAGCTGAGGCTAGATCGTTGTATATTTTATCTCTCTTTCCAGGCAGAAATCCACTGATATCCACATAGCTAGATCATGAGCAAAAGTAAGAATAAGTTCCCAGTTTGAGCATAAAGATTATTTTTAATTTTTTGTCTGTTTTTCAGTTGAATTAGAAGAAACAAGTTTTCTTTTAATCAGCTGTATTTTGACTATAACTTAATTAGTAGATAGTGTGACTAAACTGCTCTCTAAAGAAGCTGTACGGATTGCTATTTTGGGGAAAGAGGCTGTATCTTGGAATACTGTTTCTTGAGGAACAAATTTGTACTGGAGCAATTTTAATAGGTGCTATGTACTCTTCAGGGAGCCAATCTAGTATAAATACATTAATTTCTGAGAAGCTGTAGTTGTTACATTTATACATAGTGGATGAATAGAGGATTTGCATGAACAGCTCTGTATTTCATGTGTCCCTGCATTATTGATGCAGTATGGATCACTAAGAGGGGCAAACTGCTCTTTCCGTGTTGTTTCCTCCCATTACAGTGTACATCAGAAGCAGTCAAGCATTCAGGCGCTGGTGCTGAATGTCCTTATACATTACTTGGAAAAGGGGTGGATGGAAGTAGCCATGGCTTGGGTCTGTAAACAGTAGAAACAGTGGGATTCATACTTGTTAATATTTATGAAAAAATAAACATTAAGGAATTCTTTAATTTTTTATGCATTGTGCAGTCTCTCTTGTTGCTGCCTACATTTAAATCTAATAAATTTATGTATGTTGCCCTTGGTATTTACTTAGATTTAGTTTGATATTAGCTTGTGCCTATTGTCAATGCTCCTGGGTGCATTTATAACAATGAAAATTACATCAGAGCTGTAAATTAACAATATTAGGCTGTGGCAAAGATCAGTTCTCTGACTGTCAAACATAGCTGTCACTGTTATTTTTGCTATTTTATGGTGTTATAGTTGTTTTATGGACAAACAAAAGCATAGTCCAAAGCCTTATGTCTGAGACCTGACCCTCAGTGCTTGCTCTTGTGGACAGGCTCATGCCATCTGAGATAAGGGTCCAGCTGCATATGACCACATGCAGTCCTGGAACCTAATCTTGACTTCAGGGAGTATCAGAGTGGACAGTATGGTGAAAAATCAATAGAACGGTGCAATATTAAGAAAGATGTGTCTGTGTGTAAGGTGTCCTAAAAAAAAAAAAAAAAGAAAAAAAGAAAAGAAAAGAAGAACCGATGTACCTATGTGTGTATTTATGATTTATGCATACAAGGCCATTCTGTGTGGCAGGATTCTGTAAGCAATTAACACTACAGACTAAAACAGCAATGTGAAATGAATGGAATCTAAAATTTCTCAGTTGCTTAGGATCCATAGTGATGACTAGGTTATAAGTTTAGACAAGTGCTTGTCCACTTCCTCAACTCCCTAATGGTCAATATGATGCCCCAGAGCACGTGAGAGCTCACAACAATTCCTCTAGGCAGTGTTAAAGCCACCTCTTGCAACAAGCTGAATCTAATCCTTTTAGAAGTGTCCTTTTGGTCAAAAGCATCAAATTCATCTTATAGGGAAATGGAGCAAGGTAGGGGCCGCCTTCTTCCCCTGTGCGCCTTCCCCCAAAGAAGCCTGTAGAGAGCAGGTGGAATTCCAGCTTTGCGATGAAGGGTGCTGATGGCTAGCAACATGATATAATGATACAAGAGCAGCCCACGGTAGATCTAGGTCGATCTCATGACAGAAACATAACAAAAGTAGAGCCCTCCAGCCCTGTGTAAAGGATCTCAAAGCATCAGAGTTTTTATTTCCTGGCATGACTTTGGGTCTAGGAGATCAACGAACAGTGTGGTGATTTAGCAGCTCATCATTGTCAAAATTCTGCAGACAAAACACCAGTGTTTGAATTGTATCCCAGGTTATTTCTAGATGTAACGAAGGGAACAGGGACAGTGGATCCTTCTCTGTTACTGCTAGGACACAGAGGCTGCCTTAGTTCCTTTCATAACAAACCTGTGCTGTGCATCTACAAACAGCTGAACAAAACTGTCCATTAGAAAAATATTCTGTTATCTGTTGTTCCTGCAGGGAATGCTTGAGTGGTTGTATAACACCTCTTTCACTGAGATTTCCCATTTTCTGAGTTTCATCTATCTGGAAAATCCTGAAGAAGAATTCAGTATACTCAGCACTTAGGTGTTCTTTGTCTGTCTTAATGTCAAAATTGACAAACACAAAAAGGCACTTTTTAAAAGATTTTCATGAACTCTTGCAGTTACAAGTAGGACAGCCTAAATCACATAAAAGTAATAAAAGGTGGTGATGGGTAAAATTAGATGCATGATTTTGGTAACAGAAACAAATTGTATTTATATTTGAAATGTAATGTCATTTAGAGGACCTCTGTGTAAGAAACACAGCCAAACGTGTTATATTGTGTGGGATACATGATGTGCGATATCTATCCATGTGCAATTTAGAAATTTTGGATGACAGTGCAAGAGTTTGTTTTGAAACACTTTAGATCATGAAGTGCCTTTAAGTATCCACTCCTGTTGACAAAGCCTACAGGATGAATGAAGAGATGGGCTTCAGTGTGACAGCTATACTTTGACCAAATAGCTGACGTGGTGGCTATTGCACGTGCGCAGGGATAGGGTTTAAAGAATGGAATTTCCCAGGAAAATGGGCTGCAGGTGACAGGAGATGAGTCCCTGGAGTAATCCTTACTGGGCTGTACAGAACACTCAGGGCAGGAGCACAAGCAACAAGGTGTCAATGGAGGTGGAGGAGCAGTATCCTGAGCAAATAAATTGAGGGAAGAAGACTGATTCAGAAAATGGCCTTTGAATTTCAGGAAAAGGAACCAAAGAGGGATTCAGAATAGCAAAGAAACTGAAAGAAGGAAAGAAATATAATGGAGTATTATTTTATTGTACCTGCTTACTGTATTAATGAAAGGAATGAAAGCAATTAAGGAAAGGGAGTGAAAGAGAAGGAAAGAGACAAGGAGAAAGAAATACGTGCTTGACAAAACAAAAAACATATTACTGACAGATACGAAGCTGGAACTTGGTAATAAATAAACAAACATGCATTCTCTCCTGAATGCATGAGATTTCTGTTTAGGCAAAGAAGTGCTATGTGGTATTTTTCTGTAGCTTAATGTCTTTCATGACATCTCCTGAATTCTTGCTTTCCTTCTTGATCTAAATAATATTTTGAAACCTACATTGCAAACACACCTGGATTTTTTTTCTAAGAAATCAGATGGATCTGTGACAAGAAGAGGAAACAGGATCAATCAAGGTAATTGACATAGACTCAAATATAAACTTGCTTCTTAAATATCATACTTATTTCTGATTCAGCAAGATATTTAACTCCACTTAACTTCTGGCAAAATGAACATTTGTAGTGTATCAACAACACCATTCACCTGCCCCAGGTAAAGGCATGGACTGAAGTACCTGTGCTCATTTGTGGTCTACATTTTGCAGGGATGTTAACAAGTGTAAACTCCTATTTATTTCCCTCTGAAGACCCCCTACATTATGAAGCTGGAATATTAATTTTCAGTTTCTGAGGAATGATTCTGGATGTTGTTTTTCTTCCCATGTTCTTTCTTTTCTTCTGTTTTTTTTTTCCTTTTTTTAAGCTTTCTTTTGACTCTGAATCCCAACAGGTTTTAATTCACAAGAAGCCACAGCTATTTCATCTCTTAAGATCTGCATTCCAAACACACCATCACCTCCAAATCTGTGGAAAGCACTAAAGAGGGGAAAAACAAACAACTCCACAACCCACAAGCATTCTTCCCACTGTGCCTGATTAGAGGTTTTGAGTGATTGAACTTGATAAGCTCTGTTCCACCCGTGCTGTCAAAGAAAGCTGAACAAATGAAGGCATTTAGTTTGATTTTTCTTCTAATTAAAGTAATAGCAAAACTTGTTTACGCTGCAGCTGGTCTCCTGTTGCTCCTGTAACTGGTAAAAATAGACTGCTTGTTCGTTTTGATTTCCATAGTGGTCTTCTCTCTTGTGTCCTTGGTAGAACAATTTTTTTTGACTGCTGTTGATCAGTGAATAAAAGCTGTCTGTCTAGTGCCTACAGGAGAAGTGTGAGGGGGATTATTTTTGTTTTGCTTGTGTGTCATAGGAAGTGTCAGCATATTAAAAAAAAAAAAAAAAAAAAAAAAGTTAGCTGGCCTGAAACTTGACATGGAAAACAGTAAATACAAAAAAATGTAAAGGATACTCATTTCTAGTGCACTGTCTTGTAGTAGTAATTATGAGAGTCCACAGGAGATCAAGGTGATAAAAGCAAATGCCTGCCAGGAACTTTAGGTTTTCTGAGTTGAGGATGAAAAAGGAGTATGTAAGGCTGCAGCTCTGACTACTAAGAAGTTCATAGTGGACCCACTTCATTCAGAAATGATCAGAAGTTTTGGCAACACAACAATAAAGAACTATTGTGTGAAATCTTAAATTTTCGGAAATAGTTTAGCCTATTGTATTTTCAAGATGATTCTCAGAGGAATTCTGACCTATTGTACTACTGCAGTATTAAAAGTTAGTTCTGCACAGAACCAGTGCTAACCTTTGCAAAATCACTGCTTTTCTTAATGTGCATAGACTTAGCTCAGAGTTGCCCCAGACTGATTACGATGTTGCCTGGTAGTGCGTCCAGCAAAGGAACGACATCTGCTTTCTAACACCTGACTTTCTCCCTCTCCTACCCCAACATGGAAAATAAAGGGAGATTTACCTGAACATTACTCATGCCAGCTTTAAACTGGATGAATGTTCTCAGTTTATAAAGAAGAAATGGAAAGGGTTCTGTTACCAGAGCATTTAAATGTGCAATTTTGAAATAATTTATGGTTTTGATATGCAAGAAAATAGTAACTCGAATTCATTTGTTAGTTGGGAGTAATTGCGTGGTGGGATATTTGGGATGAGGAAAATAAAAAATGTAAAGATAAGGGTAGCTCTTAAGGTGAAGGGAAGGGGGGATGCATGAGATATTGAGTAGTGGCAGTTTTAAGGTCACGTCCTACTTATTTATGTTAAATCTTACTTAAGGCAATGGCGTATTATGTAATGTGAGTGGTTCGGTAGTCATAATCAGTCTGTCTTTATAGCTAGGGATGTGGGAGTATTTCCCAGTTCCTGGCTCGAGTGTGCTTTCTGGTCGTATCCTGAGTTTTTCCATAAAATAATCTGGATATGCATCATTTTCTGTCTCTTTTCTGACATTTGGATGCCAGTTTATCTTCCATAGAAAGGAAACCCTAGATGTGTGGGTAGGAAAGAAGTGTAGTGTATGAGCAGGGAATTAGATGATGGAGAGCACAGTCAATGACTTTTTGTGACAAATTAGAACAGCAGTCTAGATATCGCCAAGAAAACACCTTTTCACAGATTAGTAATTAGAGATTGCTGCACTAATTTCTCTTTCATAAAATAAGACTGTACATGTAAACAATTTTATTCCCACATTCAAAATTTCTCTTTAGAAAGGAAAAGGACTGGCCTTGTAACCTCCAGATTATATTTTCTGGTTCTGGATTGAGTGGAAATGTTGAACTAGTTGTTAATGCTCTCTGCAGGATTCTAGTGATGGAGACTGTTTGACAGCTTGTTTAAGTTTTGAACAAATAGTTCCTTCTATCTTTCTCCCCTTTTTCTTGAAGTTTACTTAATCCTAAAATATAAAGTTGGTTACAAGGTGCCTCTTGCTAACGTGTGCGCATGGGTCTCATTACAGCTGACCAACAGTCTATGAAATACCTACTGCTTTTTGATTTACAATGTATGTCAGGAAACCTGTCTGTAATGTTTACTTCCCTATACAATAGCAGCTGCTGTAGAGGGCGGACAGCCCCATGTTCTGGCTCACGTATGCACTTCTGTGTCAATCCTTCTATCTACCTGATAGGCCTTAGACTGGCAGGTCAAGGTCATCTACCTAGTGCAGTGTTAGACACTTGAACAACAGAATCTCACCCTCTCAACTAGGACTTGTCTTCAAGACCCTTGTCTTCAATACTTCTTGCTCCTAACATCGTTAGGTTAAGCTTACGCTGATGGGTTAAGCTACTTCAGAGCTGTTTCTGCAAAATGTAGGATACAGGGAGTTTTTCTGCATGAGACTTTTACGACTGTTGCTTCTCCTGTGCAGAACCATAGAACCATGGTGCTCTAAAAGTGTGCCAGTTCCCTTGCATCAGAATAGGGAGGATTCTTCCAAAACAGTGAAAACTCCTTCCCCTTTAGGTCTAGACTTTATTTTTAGATTATTTTACTTCTCTTAAATACAGGTGTTTTTTTCTTTTTCTTTCCCAGATTCAAATTTCCAGATAGAAGATGCCAGTTACTACTGCACCAAGAAAATAGGAAAATTATACAGTACTTAATGTTTTTAAAATAGTTTTCTTTGCTAACTATAATAATAGTGGGGAAGCTTGAAATAAGATATGTTTTCTAGTTTACCTTCCACTCTGAATACATGTGAGTATGTTGCTTCAGTACTGTTCAAGATGCTTTGATAGTGTATAATGGTGAAGTTTTTAAAAGTAATCATTCTGCATCCATATCCAGATGTATGCTTGCTATGCAAGGAGTTTGCATATAGGTAGGAGCACAGGTTTTAAGGAGTTTGGAATTCATCTTACAGGAAATGCATGATGAGTTTTGGATGAAATGTCGAATGTGCTGAAGTGGATGATTCATTGACTTCAACTCTTAAATTTATTTCTTGATCTTGTTTGATGTAGACAAGGGTATACAAAATGTAACATACTGCTACTTGGTGGCAGGGGTGTGTGTACAGTCTGTGATTTCCATTATGAATCCTCTTGGGTTGATTCAAACAAATTTGTCATTAATGTGAATGAAAGCTGTGACCAAATCTGTCAGGATCAAGCCCTTCCACCCACTTATGTTTACAGCATTCCTTTAATCATACTTGTGAACAGGAATAATTTGTTCTATCTAGACTAAAGCAGTTTATTTTGAAAAATACTTTAAAGCTCCAATGTTTCATTTTTGCTCTGAACTATGAGGTACTGGGGAAGTAGGTTAGTCCTGATTTTTTTTCTATTATTATTATTGTAATACTGACTTGCTCAGTGGTGAATGATGGATGTTTTTTAAGACTTTAGAGCTACCACACAGATACTTAACCAGCAATCAGTTGCTGTATGTGTCATCAGAGGCATAACACACTAGACACTTGCAAGGGCTGTCATGGTACTACATTAATATGTACACTGTAAACTCTGTAGTTAACATTGTGACATTCATAGCAATTAATCAACATCTTATTTAATACGTGGCTATTTCTATGCCTTTTCAGTGCGAGAATTGTATTGATTTTAAAGTCTCATTTCGCTTGAGATTAATGTGAGTGTTTTTTAACATTCTGGATCTAAAAAAGTGAATTAACTGGATGCATGGTTAAATATAATGATGTGTCATTAACATTAGTAATGCTAAACCAGTGAATGGACGAGTCCTAATGAGAATCCTATTGATCAAAATGGACTGGGTGAAATACAAATTGGGGAGCTTTAAATATAAAAAGAAAGAGCAAAGCAGAATTTTGAATATCTAGTGTTTTTTCCCCCTAATACAAAAAATAAATCTCTCCACACCAAATTACTTGGCAAAAGTTTTGTAAGAAATTCAGATCTAACACCAATCGGGACTGCTTCTGCTTTGGCTCTTGTTATTGAAGGTTCTTGGTATCCAGGCTTAGTGCTGATAATCATATAAATGAGCTACTTGAATGCCAGAGAGGTTTTCATGCTGCACCAACCAGGTAATCAAAGTACTTTTTCAGGATATACTTGGTACATCTAGATTTCTATTAGTTCTTTTAGTCATTGAGTAACTAGAAGAGTTTTATGTAAGATACTGGAAAGGAGTATCTTGGAATTTGTGGTTTAGTTTTTTTTAACAAAGTTGTTCTGACTCTTTCAAGCCTCATGTGGTTCTCGAAATATTAAAGAATAAGCAGATTGCAGTCTTCACTTTGCTGAATTAGGCCACATCCTTAAATATCAGTCTTGCTTCACAAAATTGCCTTAATGGAAAGGAGGGTTTTTTGAGTAAATTCAGACACAGGCCTGAAAGCATACATGAAAACATGGTCATTGAATAATTTCAGCTCAGAACTAATTTAAAAGTATTTTTAATACAGCTTTCTGAAAAAGTTCTGTATTTTTTCATTTCAACAATTTTCTTATTTTATTCTACTTAATCAAAGCTAATAACCAAAAGTGTACATTCGGCCCATCAGCTGAGAAATCAAGAGGCAGGCAGAGTTGTACATTACTGTTGAGGATGGTTCTGAAATAAGAATTTAGCTAATTTGGGGGGGATTTGAGGCAATGAATACGTGGAAAAACATAGAAGGTGCATGTGGCAAAATGAAGGTTGAGTTGATATGGGTGAAATGTGGTGAAGAGTAAAATTAGCTCTCAGTTCTTCTCAGTTTCTCCATGAAATCTCTGCGGCCATTCTGCCTTCCAATTACTGGTACTAATTTCGATATTCCATTGTATGTTAACTCTTGGCACATAAAGCATTAAGAAAACACTTAACATATATCACCTTACTTAATTGTAGTTTATATGCTTACTTGATATTTCTCTATGATTATATTTTTGAAAAAGATGCATCATGGTATTTGGATATAGTTTTGAAAAAGAATATGGAATAATTGATTTCACATCGATCATAACTGCATAGGTGCATAGGTGTTTGTTTAAAACAGAAGTAAATTACATAGATTTGTCTTGCTTAGAAAATGAGAAACTTTATGTGGAGACCTTTGAATAGAATTTTCTCTTCAGAGAATATAAAATATCGATACAAATTTCCAGAAAGTACGTATGATCCCATGTATCTTCCATCATCACATATTCTTTTATTTTAATTAATTAGATAATCAGGATAATAAGATGGAAGAACTGAATTTAACATGTGCTAAATCTAGGAAAGAGAGAAAATTTTAGAAAACTGGTAAGATGTTGAGAGAAACTTTTGAGATACATTGAGGAACTGAAATGTAAGTATCTTAGTGACATGAAAAAGAAACTAGGCATTAGAAAGCTGTTCTTTAAGAACAGAGTTTTTGAAGAAAGAGAGAGGCCTAGGATTTGAGAATAAATTAGGCAGAGAAAGATCTTGGGAAACACACATCCTTGGATATAAGGAGGGTGAGATTCAGACTTATGCAGAAAGCAAAGACACTGGTTTAAGTGACATTGAATATGACATAACATATGCTAAGGTAATGTGTTAAGTTAGAGCTTCATTAGAAGGTACAGTAAATTTAAGTGCAGAAGCAGCAAATAGTTAATCACAACAAATGAGAATTATAGTAGGTGACAAATAGGGAGGTAGGATTGTGAAGGCAGAGACGGGAACAGGCTGAGAACTTAGACTGAGGTTTTCTTGGTGATTTTTGAAACCAAATTCTGATTTTTAGAGTTTCAAGGCTTGATTACATTTTTAGAATGAAATTCTAAATTTTCAACATCTTTAATGACAAAATAAATTGATAAAAAAGAAAGGTAGCAAAAACTAAATAGACAATCACCCAAACCGACGGCTAGTGGTTGCATTTTGTGCCTCTCTTTTCTGCCAGCTCTGGCTGTTTCACATTCAGAGAATAAAGCTCCACAATCAAAATTTCACAGAAATGGATAAATTTCTAGTGGAAAAATGTTTTCAATACATATTTCTATCTTTTCCCCAAACAGTGTTATTTTTTCTTTTTCTCTTAATTACAGTTTGGAGATCAAATTGAGTAGAGTCTAGATTCACATTCCGCTCACTAAGGAAAACATACAGAAGAAGAAGAAAAAAAAGAAACATTTGTATGAAGGAAGAATCTTGAACATTTTTTTCTGTCTTCAGATACATACTTGGCTGATATTTGACATGCCAGATTTACTAGATAGAATGTAAGAATTGCAATTATTAATTAGATGAAAATTGAAGTTACTAATTTAGAAAATCAAAGAATCTAGCAATATGCTTCCCCCCCCCCCCCCCCATAAAAACCTGAATCTTTGGCTATATGTTATATGATTTGACCACTGGAAAAGTTACTGTTGGTAAGTCTTCAAGGGATATTATTTTCTCATACTATATTCAACATCCGATCTGGGCATTTGGGTTCCTGAACATTTAACAGCAAATACTCAAAACTGCAACTTTCTTCTCCAATAAACTGTGCTGTAACTGTTTATATACACATACAAAAAAAGCATAGATGCTTCCAGCTTCTCCTCTTTCCTTTTGGAGTGTGTGCCACAAATCACCTGTGCCAGTGAGTTCCACTGACTTACAGTCTTGCAGTAGTTCTTTATACTGCACTGTGCCTGGAGTTACATTTGGCCCCTCTTGGCATCAGCCCATTCTGTCCTCGTCTCACCGTTTCTCTTGCATCCTGTGTCCGTGATTTGTGTAGTCAAGGCTTGCTGCAATTTATGGTATGTATAGGCCAGGGTCACTTCTGCAGCATGTTTTCTGTAGTCAGTGGATCACAATTCTGCCACCCATGCTCATCCTGCACACAACAGAAGTAACAAGACACTTTAAATCCTTACAAGGTCCAATAATATGAAAATTTGGTTATGGGATGATGCTTAAAGTGTCCTCTGACATTAGGAAATACTAATGTTTTTTTTTCCTATGGAAAGTTAAATTGAAGGCATTGAGCACTTCCTGATTAAGTAGATGTTAGAACAATCTTTATCTATGTAACTGCTATCTACTGGGAGGCATTTTTTATATTATGCAAAATCACAAGGTGTGAATCTGAAAAAAGGAATAGAATTGAGTGAGGAGTTTTAAAATGAAAAATCAGTATGTAATTTGAAATAAAGGTCCCAAAGTAGACATAGAAGAACAAAGAAAGCTTAATAACCAGAAGCAGAGAACAGAAAGCTGGAGAACAAAGAAAAAGCATTCTTGAAGTCCTGTGCTATGGTTATGAGAACATAAAACATTTACATTCTTTAAACTGTATATGTGACAGTTGGAGATGAGGCTGAACAAATCCCTTGATCTGATTACCCAGGATTTTTGGAAGAGGAGTTTGGATCCAGAGGATCCAAAGAACAAAGAGGAGTCAGATTCAGGTGGAAACTTCACATCTACTGTCTGTTTCTGGAATGCATAGTAATGGCTGAAACTTGAATCTTGATTTTTACACTCTAAATTTTAGATCTTGATGAATCTATCTTCACTTAATGCTGAAGGTCCCTAAAACAATAGTGAAAATAATTGAATCCCACTTTGGTTTGGGTAAACATCCAACAATTATTTTTAATTTTAGATGTTTAAGAATACCAAAGGAAAAAAAAAACAATCTGACCTTTTTTTTTTTTTTTTTTTTTCCCCATGTGATTGGTCATGAATTAGCTCCCAAAAGATAGCATACTCTGTACATTTTCCTTAAAAGGCAATTTTTTGACATCAGTTTGTAAAACAATGAAAAATAGCAGCTAAATATGTTAACAAGTAGTCTTAATCAGAAAAGTGATAATGTGCAAGAGTTTTTTCTAATAAAACTCATTGGGTGCAGCTACATACTTTATGGAGTATAATAAATGTTTACTAGTGAGCAGATTGACTAGGTAGTCTGGCAGAAGTGTCTAGGATGCTTATCTCACTTGTGCGCTATCAGTAAAAATTATTAACCAGGTTCTGACTGTTGAACCTTTATAGTTGGTGATATATGAGCTGGTAAAATCCCAAGCTGGATTTGCTGAGCTGAGTGTTAGCAAACACATTTATTTTTACTTGTAAACTGTGAAGATTTAATCTGGAAGTCATAAAGAAATGAACATACAAACTTAGTATGCCAATTTACAGTGCAGCATTTCCTGGCAGCACCAGGAATTAAGTATATTTAATGAGCTATCATGATAAAATAGAAATAACAGAAGCCTGCTGCTTCTGCGAATTTTTTTTAGAAATACTTTTCAAGAAATAATGAATCTCCTAAGACCTTTTTACTTTTGATTTTAAGTACCCAGGACCCTCTTTAAGTTAACTCCAGCTGATATGATGTAACAGGCAGTTAATTATTGCATGCTCTAAGTTTTTAGTGCTGTTCCTTCTGAAAGAGAAAATTATTGTTTTCCTTTGTTCTAACAAAAAACGACCACACAAAAAAGGCAAAACTCAGTAGAAATATGTACTTACACTTAACTATTTAAAAAGTTGACTTTATTTTAGATTGGTTGCCAAAGGAAAGCAAGTCATGTAATCTCAGTCTTTCTATCCCTCTATGCACTGCCCCCCTCCATATCACCCCCGAATAACTTTGGAACCAATAAACTAATTTAAGTCATATTTGACAGAAGAGGCAGATCTGTCAAAGCTGCTTTGTTCCAAAACCCACCAATTTGGAAGGAGGAAGGGACTTTATTATTGCCCCACTGAGAAAAAGTTTAAGAGAAATCAGAATTTCCTCCTCCTTTATGGGCAGCAGCTAAAGTATAGACAGAGTAAATTAAATTTATTTAACATCCATAAGTGTTTTGTCATGACTGATTACTGAACTACTAATTTTTTCTGTTTTTAGAATTCTTAGGGTTTTTTAAAAAATCTTTCTCATCTTTTATCTTTCTCCCAAACTTTCTGTATAAACAGTTGGATCCTTTTACCAATAAGGAAGCAGTGAACCAAGAATGACTTTCACTGAGCCTCTTCAGGTGGTGCTTGTCCCTTGGCAGTGAACTGCTGCTCCTTCTATAGAAAGAATCTTCAAAGTAGGATATTGAAGCTCCTCTCTGTATAGCGTTCATTCAAATAGCTCACATCTTTCATATTGCTTAGCATACTCCTCTTTTTGTATTAACCATGTAAGTAACAATATTTAGTAAGAATGGTCTCAGAATCAATTCCTGAGGAATTCCAGTAGTATTTGATCGGTAGCCAGTCCAACACTATACTCCAAATTGTCTCCCACTTAATTATTTCCTTACATACCTTCTAATACCTTTCAGTAAACTCCATTCTCTCTGTTTTAAATATAATTTCACATACATTGTTGTATCAGATATTTTACTGAATCCAAGATAAATAACATCTTTGCATTGCCTATTCTCTAAATAATCAAGCATCTCAGAAAAAGGAGGAAGATGATTTGTTTGTGACAGTCTAAAATTAATTAAAGTTCTGAATCTGTTTGGTATTTAAGACAGGTGGTAAAGGATGGTTGGACACACAAAAGATGTTAAGTAAAGCCTTCTGGCCAAAAAGAAAAACCACAACTCTCTCTAAGGCATATGGTTAAAGTCTGTCTTGGTAGTTGGTATTTAAAAATTGCAGCTCTTAGACTTTCAGCTTTCAGAAGGAGTACTAGGATGAGGGACTAAAAACTACTGCAGCATAAGTTCTGACTAAAATTTTAAGCATTTTCTAAATTCTTCTTAGGATTTTACACTATACATTTCCATTATTTCAAGAAAAAAAGACATTTAAAGTACAAATACCTACTTTAACCTAGGTACAAAAGATGAGTACTAAAAACTTAGAGCATGCAATAATTACACAATAATGACTCTCCAGAGTCAAATTCACAGATAATAGTCTAGAAGCAGCTATTAGTGAAAAATATTTGAAATATCCAAGGTGCCACTGCAATGGGGGAAAAAACGAATGCAACAGGTTTAGTGAAATTCTATCAGTCAGCTGTTTAATAATAATAGTAATAAATAAAAAAAAAACTTCACTTAAAAATCATTATGTGAAAGGGCACAATTATTAAAGCTTTAATTACAACGAGGACAAGATTATACCTCTTATTCATTATTTTGTGTGTGGATTCGTGGATTTTGATTTCAGCAAATTGTTCAGTAGGAGTGAGAGTGGCAGGGTCAGGCCCTAGCTGAGCAATGCTGATAGTGACGAAGAGGATGGAAATCCTTTCCTGAATATAAAATAAGTCCTCTCATGTTATCTCAAAGGCAAATATTGAATGTTGCTCTGTCAGCAGTGCATATTTAATAAGCCTGGAGGGTTTAGAGAACCAGATGATGTAGTTCTTTCTCAGGATAGTGATGAAACACTTTCATTCAGTACCAGCTCTGGAGAACATTTAACAGCCTCTACCAAAGCTAGACATTTTTATACTGCCAAGTCCACATAACATGCACTCAGCAGTATTAAAAGACTTGGCTGAGAGGCACTCTGGGATATTAATATTTATTTTCAATAAATATTGTACCATACTGGATGTTTCAGAAGACTGAAAGGAAGGCAGTATGCTAATATTTAAAAGTGATAAATGGAATAGCACAGGTAATTTTAGCCTTTTTTTTTTTTTTTTTTTTGTCCCACGCCAAAGTAATTAGAGCTGCTTTCATTTTGATTATTAAGAAGCGAGGCAAGGTGATAAAACAAAACTTTAATTATTATGACCATGAGACTATTCTTCAATATGTATCTGTGGAAAACAGATTACTTCTATTAACATTGTGTATGAGAACTTGCTTGATGAATGTAATGGGGGTGAGAACACCTTGGTGTGCCATTGCTTCTGAAAGGCTTTTGTACGACACTTCATATCAGACGTGGAAGCGGTGCCAACTCAGCAGGGCTCTCACTAGGTTGATTACTAATTGGCTGTGAAGTGTAAAAGTCTAACTCCAGGGGAGGAAACAAAAAGCTCCTGTAGTTTCTGAAAAGTCCCACCTGATCTTGTTCGTGGACCTGTGATCCATAACACTGCTATCAGTGAGCCAGAAGCACTTATATATTGATCATATTTTCAGTGGGCTCAGGGATGGGTGATGTGTAACAAAGAACACAAATTATAGAGCCAGAATAATCTAGATTGCTTGGTGAGCAGGGTACAACTGAATAATGCGCTTTTCAGTGTAAAGAAAGTAAGGAGAATCTTTTTACAGAGAGAGGAGGATCTAAACTGCAAAGCGATGGCTGTATAAAATGTGGGAGGTCAGAGCTGTTAATCAGTGTAACATTGGTCCAAGGAACTACTGTGATCCCTGGTTATAAAAGAAGATTCTGATCGTTTCCAAAACTTAAAGTGCAAACCTAATTTAAATTTAAGAAGGAAGGTGATAAATTGGAGGAGAATTTAAAAAAGAAATCAGAAAATTGATTAAAGGGCTGAAAGATGTAGAACTTAATATAACTGAGGTCATTGAAACTCTAACACATTAAAGAACTCTTCTGTTGAGGAGAACAGTAAGGGTAGTTTAATCAGATGTTCCTATATATCATATGAGGAATAGAAACTTGTTATATCTGTTTAATGTAGCGGTCATAAGTAAGAAGCATCTAGCAGTTGTAAATTGTCATCCAACCAAATTTAGAAGTATTCTTTCCAAAGAAGTAGGTAAAACTATTAGTAAATAATGTAATTCACCAATGGGAAAAGGTGTCCATGTGTATGCTGGGTTCTTTACTACTTGGAATTGATGAACTGAGTGGACTTTTTTTTTTTTTTTTTTTTTTTTTTTTTTAATAGAGCCAATCAACAGTAGTCATCTTTGTCACAGTTGAAGAACTAGAGTTCTTTATGTTGTAGCTCCCTTTCTTGGAGATTTTATTTTAGAAATGTACCGATTCGTTATATTTTATCCTTCTTTCTTAAAGATACTCTTGGAATTACATTCCTGAGTATGTTTCAAGTAGCATTTATTGTGCCTTTGTTGTAAATACTGGCAATCAATTTCTAATTTGAAAATCTTTTTGTTTACTGGGAAAACTGCCAGTCTGTTTTTGGCTAAGAATTGCAGGTGAAGCTTGATTCCCAGTCCAATTATAACACATAGCAATCTTTGCAACACTATTCTGACTTGACAAAAGAACAGTCTTGCTAGATCTTGACATTCGAATCAAATAATTTATGATTAATGGAATGAATCAACAAGAGAATTGAACTGCAAAGAATGCTCTGTCTGCCAGTGCTGTAACAAATGTGTTTGTGAGTAATGTTTTATAACACTGCTAGTGAGGACTACTAATCTGTATCACTGAAATAAATTAACAGGAGGGCTTTGGCTAAAAGAATGAGGAATGATACCAAGTGCTGTTGTCTAACACAACAATACAGAAGCCCATTTAGTTTGAGTTTGGCAGACTGCTCATGTTGAGTTAGGGTTAACAGACTTCTCCGCACGTAGCCATCTGGCCCCTTCAACTAAAGGGGAGCAAAGCAATTCCTAAAAAATCAGAAAAGCCCTGTTAAACATTCAAAGAGCTTAAACAGTTTTGAAATAATGTGTGCATTCTCTTGAATATTACCAGCATTTTTTGTATCCAATCAAAAAGATTTTTTTTTAGCATATTAATTATTCACTCTGCTTAAATGCAACGCAATGCATGCACTCTTTACACATGGTAGATGTGTCTAATTTTCTAAAGAAAAATAATTCCTAAGAAATAATGATTGTTTGGCTTGATTCCCACACACCCGGAAATAAACACCTAATCAAAGTCTCCCTACTTCCAGCTTTCAGAAATACATTGTTTTTAATAATAGCCTGAAACTCCCGTTGGTCCTGATAGTGAGAGAATGCGTTGTTTTCACTTCCTTAGTACTATCTTCCATAAAATGTTGAAACATCTATTGTTTAATAAGGGATTCTAAAGTACAACACAACCCATTAAAGGTCAGGAGCAAGTAAAGCCATTTTTGGGGGCTTGTTTCATCTTACCAAACATTAACTGAAATGCTTGTGACTGCATGTTAAAGAGAGAGAACATAGGAAGTCCTATCGGGTAAATGCTCTGTTTCAGGGCTGAACTGTTGATATCTTCATCTGCAGTGACACACACAGTGCCAGCTTGAAGCAAATCCAGCTGCACACATACAATCATCTCTTTATTAAGCAGTCATCAAGGAGATATGTGTTGGATCTCCAATGGTCTGCTGCTATATAATCTAAGAAAGGTCTCATGATTTTTCTTGACATGATATATTTACATGATATCACTCACATGACATGCCAGATACTCTCAGGAGATTTAGAAAAGGTCAGTGGGAAAGATTGCTATAGATTCTTTCAGGATAATTGGCAAACTTTGTATCAGATGAAAATGCCACATACTGGAACAGGCCAGTGCATATAGCTTCCTCTTGCATAAGCAAGTCTGGAATAACTGCCAGAAGAGAAGTGGGGAAAAAAAGAAGCAATGTTGATAGCACACCATACTTTCATGCCAATGTAGTTTTCTGTCCTTCATATAAATTGGTGTCATCCATAGTTTTAATAGTCTTTTGGTAATGTTCACATTTGAATATTCCTAATTTTCCCTCTCAGTATACTAAAGTGATAAATGGCGAGCAATGTCATGGTCATGGTTTAGGCAGGAATGGCCCAATATTGTTGTTACTCTGTCATCTTCAGCCATTTGTTCCAGCTAAGCCCTCTTTTTTCCTTTGGGCAAAATTTTAAGTTTTCTGGGCAGTGTCAGAATTTTTGGTGCAGCCAAATACACAACTGAGTGAAATGGAATGAAGGAAAATAAGACTACTAACTCCCATTTACCCTATTCAGTGTCTAATGCAATGAAGATCTTTCTTAGAGTAGTTCCAAGAAACTTAAATAGTACAAGTAATACCTTTGTTTTGCTTAATTCTTCAGTAATTTGAAATATTTAGCTATTTATTTATTTGTTTACACATTTGAAAAATACAGCAGTGGTCTGAAGTGTATTGGAACCAAAATAAACATATTTAATAACTAAACAATCAAGAACTTAGATATGACCTTACAGTCTCTGCCAGGATACTTCCCTGCTTATCCACGTATAGAGAAATAAATGGGGTGTTTACTATAGCTTGCAGTCTTTTAAATCACAAAAAGAAAAAAATTGAATATTTTGATAACCTGTTTCAAAGCTAAGGTGTTTTCGAGGAGAGTGTTCCTACAAGCTGGACCTTTCTTAAGAAAGAGCTGATATGTCCTGACTGACTCAAGTTTTAGTAATATGAGACTCTACCTTTCACAAATAGTGTCATTTCTGTGTAGCACAGGTGAAAGCATTTCATGATTTGGTGGTTCTTGCAGTTGATAGAGGTGTAAAGGGATATATAGGAGCCTGGATTTTTTGCAGTGCATAGACAGGGAGCTGAGATGAAGAAAAAGGGGTTGATAGGGAAGGGAAACCTGCTTGGAGACAGTGATGAAACAACATAATTAGAAGACTGAAATGAGAAGTGAAGATGATAAGAGAAAAGCAATTTGCAGAAAGTGAGACCAGGAAATGAGAGAAAGAGAAAGGGCTATGATTTAGGAACAGCATTTGGAAGACTATTGAGGTAATAATAATAAAAAGGATATCCAGTAATTAGTGATCAGAATATTCTTAACAAATTGATTAAAGTAAGTTCAAAAATGTTTTTACATTTGGGTCAGGAGTGATGATACTAATTTCAACATACCTGCTGTTCAGATATGGGCCAGATTCTGAACGGGTGTCAGCAAGTGAGGCTTAGAGCAGCTTGCCGGTATACATCAGCTGAGGACCTGGGTCTGTATTTCTGTCAATCTCATAGTGTCTGATAATTTAGCTGTGATTTAATTTGGTAGAACAGCACTGTGCAAAGTACATGCAGATTTTGGTCATATTAATGTAAGTATGAAGACTGCATAAATGTATCTTATCAATATATAAATACATAAATTTTGTAATATAAATAGAGACTTTTTGACCTAGTTATTCTTGCTGCTAACCATCAGGTTCAAAATAAAATGAACACTTAAATAGCAAGGTGCATTGACTTAGTATCTCCTATAAACCAGTATTTGTTGAGTAGCTCACCAGTATTTGGCCTCCAAAAACCTATTAAGTATCTTATGCTAGAGGAAATCAAGAAGAATTTTTTTTTATTTGACTCCCTGTAAAGCATCATAGTGGAAAAACCTGGGTTTTGTATTAAAGTGTTTAAGAAAGTATTTGTTTTCCATACTAACCATTGAATTTTTATTAAAAATGAATAAAACTTAAAACTGAAATAAAACTGAAAACTTTTGCTTTAAATTTGAGTTTTTGGAAATCAGAAACAGTACCTTATTCCCAATTCCTGTTAAGACCTGGGTTCTTCAACCAAACTTTTTTTTCTGATTGACTTCTGCTGAAGGGCACCAGTCATGTGGTATAGAAACAATGCAAAAAGGATTGTGATGCATTACAGAAATATAGGTTATGTGTAGGAAGCTCATTGTGATGAAAAGAATTTGAGGAACTGAAGTGAAAGTAGAGAAATTGCTGATATTAAAATTCTTAGGTGATAAAATCGCTAGATTTCACTCTATTTTTTTGACCAAGAATAAAATAAAATTGGAAGTGTTATCTGCATCATTGCCTGCTTATCTGCTTAGGAAAATTCATGAAGATAAATTAATGTTTTCCCTCTACTTTTATTCAGGAACATCTTCTCGATAAACAAAGCTCTAAGCTAGTTTCAACTAAGGACCTCCATGTGTTGTCTGAATACCCAGAGGAAGGGCTGGAGAGCTGCGGAGCCCAGGGACAGTCGCAGGATGTTGAAGAATGCACCATTCCATGCAGTGCAGGCGTGCACGACGGGTGCAGAAAGGTAAGTCTGCTTTAATCCACCTGATACGCCTGTGCGTAGTAATAGTATGTTCAAATATGACTTTGCCTTTGCTGTTGCAGTTTGATAATTAAACGTAAGACTTGTAGAGCCTGCAGAGGAGGCTAGTTACTAACTGCAGTTACAGTTAGTGATTGACTGCAAGCAGTTTAAAGGTAATGACTCTGAGTTTACAGTTATACAGCAAGCTCGCTTTGGCAGGGATCTGGCAGGTTCACGGTGAATCATCTGCTACTGTGAACCTTCGGATCATGACATCCTAGTCCCTTACAGGGAATGCCTCACCCTATTTATTGCACAAACTGCCTTGCGCAGAGTTTAGGTCACGTACTCTACAATGAGTGTGTGTTAGGGTTAAGGTTTTGTGTCTCTCAGGCATATGTGACGTGTTTTACTAGTTCTTTAAAGTTTTTTAACTTGCTATTACCCAGTTGATCATTTGCATGGTTGAACCGGATGATCAATCAAGTTATTGATTAGTGAACAGCTTTGTCCACTCTCTGTGGAACTTTAACCAGTCTCTTTTGATCCTTCTAACTAAGCAAATAGTTATTTTGACACTGTTTCAGTTTTGAGCAAACAGGGAGTGTTACTCAGGCTTTTTTTTTTTTTTTTTTTTTTTTTTAATCTATGCTACCTTTATCTCTGCCATCTACACATTCCACGTTCTGGAACTGCAGGAGAGCTTGTTGGGTTATGGCTTGAAAGGGAGCCATGGGAACAAGGAGGAGAAGCTATAACATTCCTAAGACTTTTTTAAATCAGTCAAAAAACCTGAATGTTTAGAAAATGATTAATTATTTCTTACATACCTGAATCATGCTTTAATTTCATTATTTGTTTTCAACAACTCTGTAAGTTCTTTCAAGCTGAGTTTCTCTTTTATTCCTGCTTGCATTGCCTGTACCATGGTGGTACTATGATTTGGAAGCTCTTTTGTTCTGAAAAGAATTAACTATTATGATGCTGGGTCCCCTGGCAGGTGCGAGTAAAGGTGGCAGATTTTGTACTACCCAACAGATGTGTGCCTTTTCTTTGTTTGTTACCATCAATTTTAATCCTGAGTCTTCAATCTCCACTAGCTACAAACACACACACTAAAGGCAACTTAACCAGCCAGTAGAGCAAGAATTGCCATCCCCTCTGGGATTCCTGTCAGCACTAATCAGTGAATTATATAGCTGAGGAAGAGGCAAGGGTTACAAAAACAAGTCCTGCTTGAAGCCTGCCCCAAACAACAGGTTTTGACACAGTGCATGTAACCTGGGTCTTAATGGCAGAACTTCCTCCTAGTACACATTGGCTCCTAAGCCAATAGGCCAGATGCTTTAGATGCTTAAAGTTTATTCTTTTAAAATAAGTTTTGAGTGTTACAGACATCTCAGGAGAGCATGGTTGCCTCTCTCTGGGCTGCCTAAGATTTCTTCTGACTAGGAATCTATAGCTTCATTGTGATTGATGTGGTAATTTGAGATGATGTTGGAGAAGAGAGAGCTTTTGATTTTGTTTTGTTTTTTTTTTGCTGCGGAAAACAAAGTAATCAAGATGCTGCTAGCATATACAGCATTTTCTCCATTTTAAAACGGGGTCAGATCAATAATTTATGCCCGTAAGTCTTCAATTCTCCTTGAGGAGGTTAAGGAAAAAAAAGTCTTTTTCGTGGATGAGAATTTTAGATCAATAAAGGTCAAAAAGTTTAAAGATAGGGAGAATTTAGTGAGTCCTTTAAGCACTGTGCTAACATTCTGAGGCAGAGCTGATAAAGGTCTCAATTTCTTTACAGCCTGCTAAAAAGAGACTGTAATATCAAAATTTCATCATTTTTTAGTATATTTGTCTCCATAAAAGCCTGCCAAGCTCCTTCAGGATGGCTTCAAATTAGGGTCCCATGATATTTTACCTGTTGATCTCTGTGTTTTGAGAGTTAATCTGTGTTCGTGCTTTTCCCACTAGTTTGCAGAAAAGTAAAAAAAATGCTGGTAAACTATGAAAAATAATAATTGTTAATGTAATACAATGATGTATAAATAAAATATAGCACACAATTTTTAATATAATTATTATGATGCTAGTAGTATTTCATAAGATAAAGATAAGTATTTCATAAGGCAAGGTGGTCATACAATTAGTTCTAGGGTATCGATGCTTTGTAATCTGCCAGTAATATACAGTTCTCATAATATGTCTAGTACAATTTCTGGAGTTATGTTTGAGCTGAATATTCTTCAAGTAACATTTTATCTTTCATGACTGAAAAAAAGGCAAATTATATTGTTTCTTGTTGTGGAGATCTTAGACTATCTGAAGTATCATGCTGAAAAGAGATCCAAATGATACAAGCACAAGCAGATTTTTATACTACTTGCTCTTTTCTCTTGAGTTTACATTCTGATATTATTCCTCCAAAAGAAAATCAGATTACTTTGATCCCTATGGCATCACAGTATATTCAGCCTAACACTTCTGTGAATATTTTCCTCTGTAAAAGTCTTATTAGATTTATTTTGCTAGGCCTTAACTGTGGCAGGGGAAAGGGTTTATGTTACTGCTGAGGCCAATCAGTCAGGCATGTTTCCAAGAGAGATTTTGTTTAAAGCAGGACTGTATTTCTGAGGGATTGATGCATGCTGAGAATTGTGCCGTTCTGTTTTCTCTACGTTGAGCATGGGAGGGGATGGGATAGTCGGCAATTATAGTCATTGTTTCCTTAGGTTGTTTTAGTTGGAAATAAAAAATTATGGTACTGCTATGATAACTTCTCTGTTGTTTGTATTCTCTTTTCCTGATGCCTTCATACTAGCTATGTAGCATCAGCTATCCTACAATATAGGAGTCCTTGAAAGACTTGGACAGAAAAATGGACAGGACTTGATCTGAATAGGGAAAAAGTATATTGTGGTTAATGAAAATATGAACAAGAAGGACAGTAACTTTCTTCTAGGTTGGACCTAGCAGGTTTATACAAGCAGGCAGTGCTTGGGTGGCCCCTTGTATTCGTATTTTTCTGGAAAATGTGATGGTGCTTTTGTAGTTCTGTTTGGTTTTGACTTTGTTTTCGTATTTGTATGGTTCCTACATCCCATTCTGAAAGTCCTTCTAGCATGTCCAACCCTAGCAGGCTTGTTCTTTTGGTGATATCTTTGTAATGGATAAAAGAAACAAGTCTAACAGAAGTTGGAGATGTAGAAATGTGGCTGCCAGCAGATGTCGTGAAGTCCCTTGATATACAAATTCCTCTAAAGATGCAAAACACACAAACAATGTAAAAGAAAGAAACCTGTTTGCCTACATCTTTGCTCTGTAAACTCTGCTGAAAGTCTCATTTTCAAGATTTAGCTGTCCCTTGCTCATGGCCAGAAGAAAGATGAGCATTTTCGTGCTGGCTTTGGCACCCCCTTCATGGCTTTGTTCAGGCTGGCAGCTTTCATGGTTGCTTCTGGGCAATCCCTGCCCCTCTCCTGCAAAGACCTTTCTGGTCTCCTCGTGCTTAGCCTGAGGCCTTGCTGGCCCCTACGCTCGGAGAGTTCCTGCAGCCTCTTTCTCCTGGGCTTTAACACAACAGCTGTGTAGCAAGAGCTCAGGCTGAAGTGTTTCTTCTTCATACAATGTTTGTTCATATAGATTTTTCTTACTTTTTTTTTTTCTTTCCTGCCTACTTCATCTTTTACCCCTCATTGGCTCACTTTATAAGAAGCAACGCATCAAAAAAAATGTGCAAAGTCTCTACCATGGTCATTAAAATAACTGAGAGCTCAGCACGGTTTATTTTAAGGATGCTCTTCGTAAATCAACACGGTTATTTTCTGGGGAAGAATCCATGATATTAAATTGTCCAAGAAACAAAGGATGGGGGCAGCCTGAAAACTCTGGATTTAAGCACCATGCACTTCACTTAGGGAAAGCTGGTATCTAGACAAATCCTGCATCTGCTCCAGTTCTCAACCTTTATATTTACAAGCTAGCAGAAGATGCAAAACAGTTATGAATACAAAACAAACAATAATTTTCAAATTGTTTTATTATGAACATGGATTACATACTACCATTGTAAAGTAATGTGTTAGACAAAGTAGATTACAGGATTAGAGCATGTTCACTGAAATACTTTCTCCGGTAAGAGTGTACAGTAAGAGTGTATTCCTACAAATAAATTTGTAAGTTTATATCTGTGCAGATATTCTGTACTTACCAGTGTTTAGATTAAATGTGAGCTATTTCATTTCTTCTACTTGCAAAGCTCCCATTGAAAGCAGGAGTACCTACATACTACTGAAATAATCAGTTACACTGCTTTATTTTGTTTGCTTTTCAAGTACAACAAAATGGACCCTTTAACATAGTCATTACATCACTGCTTCAAGTTCTGTCTTACCCTGTGGCTGCTGAATATGTTTTTCCAGATTATTGCTATTATTATTTTTTTACATCTTGCAGATTGCAGCAAAATTGCCTTAGCAAAGAGGAACAACATGATCTAAAGACTTTGTCCAACAGCAAGCCTGCTTTAAATTCGTTGTTTTATATCTCCTCTGGGCTTCCATTCTGTTACCCCTTTTCTTATTTCTCTCACATTTATATTTTTCAATAATTAAGCAACTCATGTCACCTGTTCAGCTGTGTGCACAGCATTGACACCTTTGGAATTCAAAATGCAGAAATCTCACATTATTCAAAGGCAGGCAAACAGAACTGACAAGGAAAATGGACTAATATGTCCGTAAACATAAGTGAAGCAGCAGTCTTAAATATTTTAGAACTTCTGGCAGCATGCCTGAGTGATAATAGAGTTTTTTCCCCTTCCTACAATAATTAAAATCCTTGATGAGTTTTCCCTCTGTTGTGATATGGTTCAAATAGTAAATTGATAACAAATTTTGCTGACAGCTCTGAGGTAGTCAAAACATCATGGGTATGAGACTTTCAATTACCCTTATTCATACTAGTTCTGAGTGATTAGGTGGCTTCAGGAACTAATGGTAGGACACAGTCTTTTACTTCTGAGTTACTAGGCTGAATCCAACAGAAGTTCAGAGTGAGTGAAGACCATATGGCTGCTCAATGATCAGGGTAGAAAATGAGATTCTGATCTTCCCTTAGTTCCTAGCAGACATGTCTCCACATGAGAAGAGCAACTAATACAATTAACAATAATTGATACTATTTAGAGGACCTCACTGCAAATTCTTGATATGTTTCTGAATTTTCCTAGAATGTGTACGAATCTGTATCCAGTTTCAACTGGATTGCCTGAAGTGACATGTGCAATAACACTAGAGACCCTGAGCTAAGAGTTTCATAGTACACACCACAGTAGACAGTAACAGGACAGGAGATTCTCTATATCATATTTATACTTGTGCCATTTTCCCTTTCTTCTTTGGTATTTTGAGGATAAGACTGCAAAGAGTTTTCTGACAGTGCATAGCTTTTCCATCTATTATAGATTCAGACCAGTTCTTCTGCAGTTGCAAGTGGAATTGAACAAGATTTTTTATCACAATTCTTGTAGCAGGTTGAATTTCTTCCTACATATAATCAGTAGTACAGAGCTTTATACTGCACAATGACTATTTAATTGAAATGCAAGCTTTATCAAAATTAGTGGTTATCTGTATCCCAGAATTTGGTTTCAACATTATACTTTTTATTACTTATCTCACAGTGTATAATAATGTGCTTAATGAATAAGGAGATAAAATTACAAAAAGAAAACAATTGTATTTAATGGAGTAACAAAATATGTAGCAGGGATTAAGAAGAGACTATCTGAGAACAGCCATGTGATCCTTTTGGATTAGCCATGTTCAGCTCTTACTTCATTAAGGTTTCTTTTCTATGAATAGTATTGAAAAGGTGATGGTATGAAGTTGCAGTGGACACCTCAGATCAGGTTAAAATATGTTAAAATATGCAGGCAGATCAGTAGGCCCTGGCTGCTTTACCTAACTAAACAAAAAATAAGTACTGTAAGTGACAGGAGAATTTGTTGCTGGATACAGTAACAGTGTGAGAAGCTGACAGAAGTCCTATGAGGAGTGACTGCATTTCTCATATAACTAGGAGGAGTTATATGAGAAACGTTGGAGATTCACAGAGAATTGGAGGGAGTGCTGGGGACTTGTTCAGGGACTGAAATCTTGCACCGTAAACACTAGGTAATTGCATCAGTAACGCCATGTAAGACCAAGATTACCTAGGCACCCATCTCCCAAAATACCAAATTTGAGTATGGATGTAGCCAAACTGGGACTAATGGGGGGACTAAAGCGATGCGGAGTCAATTGTTTATTAGGAAGGAGGCAAGGCTGGAGAAAGGGAAGATTTGAGGTGAGTGGGTGCAACGGAGGGGAAGCAGAGGGGTTGCATGTAGCAGGCTGTTGCTCAGTACAGTTGTCTGCCTGAGCCTTCCTCTAATCACTGCTGTGTCCCCTTTCTTATTCTTCTGTGTGGATGTGCTCTCTAGTCCCTTGGTGGGAGTGCATGCACATGTGAGCTTCAAGCTGGACTAGCTGGCAGTGGAAGAAGCCCAGCCTTTGGAAAGACCCCAGGTCTGTGCCAGTCACTGGGTAGAAAGTCTGTGCTAGCATTCAAGAGGTGAAGGAGGGAGGGTGCGTATATCTGTTCTGCTAGTGAACCTCAATCTGGATCAACCAGAGAGGAGGAGCCAGGTTCAGGCTGTCTGTGGTGTTCATGGAGGTATCAGTGCTGTTAGTGTTTATATGGATGCACTTAAAGACACTGCTCTCTGTGCTGGTCTGCATGCCATGCCATATGTGTTTTTTATGTGCATCTTTGTAACTCATGTGCAGCCTCCTCTCCAGAAAGGAGAAATCTGTGGGCTCCTGATGTCCACTTGATTTGACTACACTCTTAACAGAATGTACTCATGTTTTAACTACGGTTACCGGGAATAGCTAATACCTGAGGTTCCTTTCTCTCCCTGCTTCTTCCTCCTTCCTTTTTGAATAACACTCCTTTTGGATACAGGTTTGCATAGGCATTAGCTGAAGTAATAAGAATGCTAGTAACTTGTGTTGGAAATTTCTTCTAGTGTCTGATATAACTGTAAAACCATTGCTGCTTTTTGTTTAATGGCTAATTCTCTTTTTTAAGTTAGTCCGTTCAAAAGCTATTAAATCCTAGGCTTTTCTCCCTCCTGAGATGAATATCTGAATCGACCACCTGCAGTGATCAACTTGTTTTAACTACAGAATCAGCCAGCAGCAGAAGGATCCTTTAGAAATGCTCTTTGAAATACACATGCAGGAATGACTTGCAGTTGTTTTGCTCATACAAAGAGATAGCTAGACACCCTAAGGCAGGAAATAAACTAAAGCTTTATTTCAGGAACATGTTTGTAAGATGTTTGATTCAAAACATCTTATCTGGCATATCACACTTGCATTAGCTTTGCCGAACTTCAACGGTACAACAACAGACAACTACCATCTCACTGAAGAATTTTTCGGTGCCGGGAGTACAGTATTATCAGTACCTTTTTCAGAGTGGATTCTCTTCAGTGTAAACAGATTGGAGTTTTTAGATACTTCTAATTCCTATTTAAAGTGGGAGGTGCTGCCTTAAGGACCTTCATTAGCTCCTTATAACAGTGTCTGGCATTCAGAATAGTCTACCCAAACACAAATTAATTAGTGAAATGCTTAAGAATATGAGTGGAAACACTAGTATCAGGAATTTGAAAAGTGAAGCCCTTATAGCCCTGAGGTTTTCACTGTAAGAGATTCTTTTATTTATAATGAGGTAAAGTAACCCTGTATGCTGTGGCCTGCTTGTGAGAGATTTATGACCACTTGGAGATATACTGCTAAAAGTGAAGCAGTGATCTAAAGGATTTCCCCCCATACCTTACCTGGAGATGGAGACCATCCACAAAAATGTAGCTGAGCCAGGAGGGAATGCTCAAAGGCTAAGCAGGCTGTTGGCATTTCAGAGTATGTCTGTGTCGCTAAATAAAACAGAAAAGACTATTGCCTGAACTTGAGGCCAAGTTGGTCTGGCTGCATGCATGCATGCATAGCACTTATTCTGAGATCTTTGTGGGCCTCATGTGGTCTTCCTAGGGCCTTGAACAATAATATTATTTCTGGAGGGTGTGTGCATTCCTTCCCCTCACCCCCCCAATTACCTTATTTGTTTTTTCAGCACAAAGCATCTAAAATAATGAGTTGCTTTGCAGCCCATCAGAGTGAAGTTAGCATAGTATGAAACCAAGACAGATTTTTGTATGCCCTAAAATGTCACCTAAGGGTGTGAAGGTTGCATGACTCTGAGCGCTGAATGGCTGTATGTGGTGGAGCACACCCCCTTGTTTATGGGGCTCACTGGGAGCAGGTCCTGACTCACCTTGTTTCTTCAGTAAGGATGGGCATTGGCTTGGAGCTTACTTGTTGGCTTTAGAGAAAACCGCACCTGGGAGAAGGCTACCACATAGGTGATCAGTGGTCAAGCTTACTTCCTCTATTTTATTTAGCAGCACAGACTTAGCCTCAGGTTCACATGTTACGCTAAACTGGGCTTTAGTATTTTATTTTACTGAACTAAAGCAAGCTCTCATGTAAAAGCATATAAGAAATTGTATTACTTGCACTGGGTCACTGTTTTCTTTTAGTTTCCCCTTGCTGTGCAGTATGGCTCTGGGGAAAGATGACTGGTGCATTGACAGTATCATTGTGAGCAGCATGATCAAGCTTATTAGTTCTTAGACATTCTTAGACCTGAATTTCGCGATCTTCTGCAGTGAGAAATTACTTGACTTGACGAGAGCAAGAAATCATGAAGTCCATATGGCTAACTTTTTGGCAATTCATGCTCTGAATCTTAAAATATCCTTTTTTCTTCCCTTAGGCATTACAGCTGGTGTGTCTGTCATTTGGTACCAATTCTGATTCAGTACAAGAACAAGCAATAAAGTAGCCATATGGACTCAGTGCTACCACATTTGATGGGTAGAAGTATATGATTACATAGCTGCCAGTTGCTGGATATGAGACTGTCACATATCTCAGACTTCAAAGAGATGTAGTGTTTCATCTCCACTTTTGTGTAATAGTGAAAAGGAATCAAACCTCTACCAAAGAATATTGCTAAGTCTTGCCTGAAAATACTCAGGATTCCTTTGCATTCCTCTTGATAGATTTATAATAGCTCCGCATGACTGTTTGTACATTAAAGGAGCCATGTTAGATTTGTGTTGATGTCTGGTTTTGGGGAAAAGATGAAGACTGACTTTCCAAAAAAGGAAAATAAAATAGAGAGGCACAGCATAGATTCACAGGGGAAAGAGACACCTTCTAGTTGTCTTTTTTTTTTCTTTTTTTTTTCTTTTCTTTTTTATGGCTGCAAAGGTTTATGTTGACTATGACCTCAGGTTCTTTGAGCAGGCTTAGTAATGAATGGGGTGACCTGATCTTCTGAAGAACCAGGATGATGTTTTTGTTATCTACCCCCTCTCTGACATCTCAAGGGACAAATATATCACTCTGAGAATAGTCTAGTTACTGCAATGTTTATGTTGCATATGTAACTGAAGTCCAGAGTCCACAGTTGTGACCTGTTGAATCCAGTGGAAATGGGCTTGTCTGTTCAAAATAACATTACAAAATTTAGGTCACCACTTTCAAGTGGTAAAATTACATTCATGTAATAACATCCCTGTGATTCAGCTACAGATCTGCAAACACATGCTATGAACTGACTGCTCCTGCAAATAATTGATATTTGTCACACTATGCTTGTGGTACTTCAATTAATTGCTCTGTTAAACAAACTGCTGACTGAGTTTAAAAGAGCAGTGGTTTTACATGCAGAAATGCAAGGGTGTGGGGATTGAATGGTGATAATACAGAAAATTCCTGTGGTCACCAAAGGAAAAGAAAGGAAATTTGTGGATTACATTGCTATAAGAAAAACAGAGTTTCCAGCCAGTTGATGGTTAAATGCTTTTCCCTTGTACAGATAGCTGCCAACTCTGTTTAACAGCACCAGCTTTCCTTAGAAATTGCTAACATATATTTTTCTTATTGTCTTTTACAAAGCCAGGCAGAGTTACTAATGCATTAGCTAACATTAACTTTCATCTGTCTACTAAATATGTAATGCATGATTTAAAGCTTTTTAGAGATTTACAGATGGTTTTTTTCTACTTGAATAGTCATCCGACAATGGGTGAAGGGCAAGATAAGATCTGGTGTTTGGGCAACAGGGATTTTTCCATTTTACAAGTGAGCGGAGCAGAAAAGTGAAGTGAAATGCACATCTCATAATGCTTTATTCTTTTAATTTCTCATTGAACTGATTATACTGTTCACACGTCTGTTAGTCGTCATTTTTTTCTGGTTGTATAAACTTAATTTTCAGGCTTGTGTCACACTTTCTAAAGCTATTTGCATTTAAAAGATGTATTAACTTTTTTAGATCCTATCTATGACAAATATCAATAGATAGGTTTCTAAGATCAGTTCCAGAACAGATGTCAGTAAAGAGTGTATTAAAAGCAACGTATGTTATCACAATTCTAGTCAGTCTGTTTCTGTTTTCTCCACATATCTAATTTAGTAGTGGCCAGTTGTCATAGCATTACGGTTTGTGCTTTAACATTGTTTAGATTGTTAGAATAAACTTCTCCGTGTAATATAGGAAACTGGTAGTTACTCCTGTTATTTGAAATATTTTTCCAGCATTTCCTATGTTTCTTTTCCATTTAACTTCTGCAATCATCTAAGTGTGATGTGATCTATCTTTTAAGTGATGATGTCTGTTAGTTGTTGCTGTTATGTATTACTCCATGAGTCTCTTACAAGCTGGTCCAGAGCCTTTCTGGACAGTCAGCAGTCCTTAGGAAGTGTACTTAAATTGATGAAGCTGCTGGGTGTGAACATAATCAATTTGTTGTTTCTAGAACTAAGTCCAACTCTCTTAATTTCTGAAACAATTGCCTCAGAGGCCCTATTGCTCTTAAAAACTTCACTCAGAGGTCTACTTAGCTCTAAATGTGCTGACTTCTAATTTGACATTGACTGAAAGGCAAAGCATACAATACTTGGAAAAGGAATTTAACCATGGCCACTTTTATCATCAAAGAAGGAAGAAACTCAACCTCAGAATAAAACTTTTTGAGATTAGCAATTTCATAAAGGGGAAAAGAAAGAGCCCTGAAATTTACTGGTCCTAATTCATTGTGGTACTTTCCCTGGGTTTAAGACCTTGGCCTCTTTTTCATGCTTGGGCAAATTCTTTTTCTCTTTTTCTGTCTCCAAGCCAGTCTTATCAATATGATGTTTGACAGCTTAGTTGCAAAGAAACAGGTTATTTTAAATACAGTCATGTTGGCCTTTCAACCTGCATGTCTTTTCACCTTTTCCGACATCTTAAGATTTAGATAATAAGTTTAGTGTTCAGTGGAGGTGGCTGAAAGGCAGTAGGTTGCATCTTGGCCCCCAAGTGCTCTGTTGATGGTTTTTCAAACAACTTCAATAATGTCAAACATCTTATGGACAGAAGCAGCCAAGTGGAATATATTCCAGTATGCTTGCCTTGAGCAAACTTAGGTATATTTTAACCCTAGATTAATTACCCAAAGTAAAGAATACAGTTAGATCTTGTTCAGATTTAGGAAATACTGACTCAACAAAGCATTAACATGCTAGGTAGCATTACAGATTTTATCAGAAATGTTGGCATTAAATTGTGAAAATGCTTTGATATACAGATCAACATAAAAATAGATATGAACAAATATTTTGTCTTTTCTTTTTTCCAAACTCAGCATATCAGAATGTTTCATTTAGTGATTTCAAAATTGAGAATACTCTAAACTTTGAAATCTCAGGGTTTCTTACAGGCCAGCAGTTTACACTAATTTTAGTTATATTACTTGCTGGAGTTTGCAGCCTAATTTAGGCATATCCCATCTATCCTGTTACCAGTATTTCTACTGTCACTGACATGTGTTTCCTTAAGTGTAAAATATATTTCTATGGAAAAGAGCTAGAGACCGTTGTGGAAAGAGCAAAGGAACACACTCATCCTCAGCATCTATTCAGAAATGGGTAAAGCTTATTAATTGCTAAAAAATGGCTCTCAACAGTGTGTCCTTCTGTTGGCCTGTCCGGAAGAGATGCCCAGAGTGGGTGCAAATCAGAAGCAGCCTCGGCACACTGGGAAGTTGCTCTGCCTCAACCTGACTGCTTCTGACTGAGCAGAATTTTTAAAGAGAGGGGCCTGGGTAGGGCTGTCACCTCCCACTCTCCCAGAGAGCCTGAGGGGAACCCCACGGACACTTTTCTTCCTTTCTCCCATTGTGGAAAGTGCTTCCAGAGGGAATGTGCATGAGTCAAATGCTCACATAGTGCTTTTAACAGGCTTTGAAGCTGATGTAAACTCAGTTTCCTATTCTGTATTAATTTTGACGATTAATCATGTATACTGTAGGTTTTATCTCTATTCTCTCTATCGTTATACTTCAAGCAAGGTAATTATTTTTCCATTAGAGCCATTGTTGCTGCTGCTCAGTAAGCTCACCTCTAGTCAGCGAACACATTTGAGAAACAAAATAAAAACATGACAGTAAGTCCTGAAAACCGAGAAACTGAGAGTTCAGAGAGACTCAGGGTGGGAGAGGTTGAGAGTTCTTGGTTCAAAACACTTCTAATTTCATGTAGGGGCAGATTTGCTGAGGGGGCTTTCACCTGGCCTCACAGCATCAGGGCACAGAAGGACTCTTGAGGCAATCTTACAGCATGGTTTTACAATCCTTTCTCTCTTTTGCAGTTAGCTTGTTTGCTATTTTTGCAGAACTGTGCAGCTGAAGCACACTGGCATTCCATAAGCGAGGATATCCCGTCAGCGGCTTGCAGTCTTGCGTCTGGCCCAGTGGATAGTTATATTGTTCAGTAAGTTTGCCTCTAGCCAACAAAACAAAGTACTAAAATTTAAAGAAACAACCAAAAAAGCCACATGTTTCTAACTCCTGAAGGCTAACAGAGTGTCTGGGAAGTCCTTTTTTACTGTCTTTTCTGGCAAACTGGAGAGTTACGGAAAACCTCAAGGGTCACTGCGAGTTGCCTGCTCCTAGCAGAGTGTGTCCTTCCTGCTGCTCCTGCTTGGAGAAGGGCTTTATCATGGTGTCAGTTTGGGGAGGGCATGTGGAGGTGCCATAGAACCAGGCTACCCCAATGTGCGTGGCGGTGGATCATTCTTCTGGCTTGGGATCTGGCCCTGAGAAGCGCTGTGTGCCACGGAGAGCTTATTGGAGCGGACAGCACAGAGGAATACCAAAACAAGTGATTTCGACTGTGAAAAGTCTGGCTGCTGGTATTGCAGATGGTGCCATGGCTCTCTCCAACATCTGGCCTAGCATGCTTGTGTGGGCAAGAGAAGTCGGAGATGCCGAAAAGCTGTGATGAGTTTGGGAGGCTGCAGCAGAGCAAGAGCACGGCACCGCTCACAGTGCTTGACTCTGTGGCGTCCTCCTGCACTGGCAAGTGGTGTCTCTGCTTCCAGGCTTTGTGCAACGCATTTTATGGAACCTAGTCTGTACGTGGAAAGTATTTCTCCCTTAAGGGACATTTGGATTAAATTGTTCTGAAAATTCTTTGCTTTTTCTTTTGGACTGGCAGCCTCATTGGTTTGATGTATGGAGCAGTTTTGAAGGCCTTTATTTTTACTGTAAACATTCGCCACAGGAGTATTCCAGTGAGGCCATGTTGATTGATGTCCAGTTTTCTTATGTGGCTGGCCTTCGAGACCACGTACTATTTTATGACCAGCAGAATTCAGAGTCACGGACTTTATTTTACCCTTTTAGTTCTTTTTTTTTCTACTTTGTGCTTCTTTCCTTAGGGTTCGTGACACTTGATCACAGTGGTGTTTTTGAAAATCTCCTTGTTCCTCACTAATGGAATTTTCAGAGCTTGCTTTCCCCATTGAAACACAGTCATTTCCACTGTGTTTTCTTTAGCATAATCTCCCTGGTTTGATGTGTAGCAGTCAATTCTACTTCACTTTTCTCTTCTGCTCTCTGGCTGTGTCGTTTCCCTGTTAATACAATCTTTTTCATTCATCGATGTTTGAATCATTTCTTCACTTCCATTCTTGATTTTCTCAGACAACACTCTTCTACCTCCAAGTAGCTCTTCTATCGTTTATGATTTATTCATTCGCCAGATTAATACTGCTTCTGTGTAGATGTCTAATTTTCATCTAGAATAATAAATGTAAATTCAGCCATAGAAAGTCTGAGTATTCCAAGTACGCTCATTTGAATCTAATCCCACATCCCTTCTAGTATAATTTTAATAGACTGAAGATAAAATTATATATTTGCAAGTGTTGTTAGTTTCAACCTAAAAATATTCAGGAAAAAAACAAGCTATGGGATTGTTGCTGGAATAACTGATTCAGTTATTTATTTATTTTAAAATATAACCGTTAAGAAAGATGAAATTGGAGGATCTGATGGAATGTGTGCAATGACACACATTTTCTTACTTTCTTCGTTATAAAGATTTCGTTATAAAAAGCTCCATATTTTACTTCTAGTTTACACATGAGGCCATGTTTTAGAATGGAAAACATGATACATACAATTACGTTTATCTATTTCCAAGTCTGTCATGGGAACAATTATCATTGTTGTATAATTAAACTGAGTTAATTGTTTATCTAAATAGATGCTCTGCTGGCCTACAATAAAGAATTATGGTAGTTTAGTAAGACCCTGATCTCACTTGAATGGCTGATGCAAGGGCTTCTGCAGCACAATTCTGAAGCATAATTCATAAAATGAAGTCATAATTATTATTAGAACAATATTAAAGTTGATGGACTCAAATATTAGTTTACATCTGCTTGTCTATTTACATATGCTTTCTAACTGCCTTTATTTCCTTGTATTTTCTTCTCTTCTCCTCTCTGTAAAAATATCTCAGAAATGGAAGGAATAATGCTATTGCCTCTCAGTAATCCTGTTCGTGGATGAAAACTGCAGAGCTAAAAGCTGAGTATTTTTTATCACAATATGCGAATCACATTATTGCCAAGAAGACAGAGGGCTCATGACATTTGCTGTAATAGTGAATAAGCAGACAAGCAAAATAAATTGAAGGCAGCTTTATTGAAGGCTTTATTTTGAAGCATTTGCCTTGACAATAAACTGAAAAACATTAGATTAATAGCAATGAAAATACTCACTGTCCTGAGTCTTCAATCAAGAACCATTTGGTTTTTTGGTCCAATTTCTCTAAAGTCTGTTCATGCTGTTGTACTGTTTGGATAGCATAATATATCCAGAGGATCAAGTCACTTTTAACTCCCTAGGATTTAATACATACAGGCCTATAAGTAAAATATAAGCATCAAGTAACCAGTAGTATTGTATTTCATGGATTAAAATTTCCCAAGTCTTCTATATTCAGCTTTGTGATATTGAACTCACATAGCCGTCAAATTTTCTTTTACTTAACGTTGATGAAAGTAATTCTGTGACTTGAATTGAATTGAAAGGCTAGATACTTCCTTGGGAATGCCAATTGTTGTCTTTAGCAAAGTTGTAATTGTCCTGTTGTAAGAGAATATAACAAGGTGTTAGAATGCTACTACTATCATTACAGTTGCTGTTAAGGAACCTCAGAACAATATACATGATCACATGGCAAGGAATCCTTGGTGCAGTAACATAGTTTCTCCTCTAAAAGGTTTAGCATATAAGAATACGGATAAGAGTATTAAGGAGACACAAACAGAAAAAAAGAGCATCATTCATTGTTATGAGATAGCAGCAATCTCAGTACACTGATTGCCTAATTAAAAAAAAAAATTGAAAGCCTCAGAGTGAATGATAACTTTTAGGAAGGCTAAAGAATTGACCTTACCTATACTTATGAGGAGCTCCCCCAAGAATATAGGATAGCTTAGAGGAAAGCACTTACACTAGTGCAATGTGGAAGAAAGATTTAGATAAAAAAAAAAAAAAAAAAAAAAAAAAAAAAAAAAAAAAAAAAAAAACAAACTGCGTAGAGGATGAGGTCTGTGGATTATAGGGATTACACTGAATGAATTTACTAGAGTTAGATGTAAACTGACTGTGAAGACCTAGAGACTGGTTTTAAATTTCTCAGTCTACAAAGTGGTTATATTGGAGAGCAGTTAATGCACCGATCAAGCTGAACAGGCAGCACTTGAAATGAGCCAAACTTTCAATATTGAACTTTCAGATTCAAAGAGAGAGACTGGGCTTGAAAAGCATATGATAGGACTGTTCTGAGGCTAGCTGAGATTCCATAGACTCAGTCCTTTGATTGAATTAATAATTTCTGTAACAGGTACCACAGAAGAGGAACATTACATGAATTCTAATCTACTGTTTCCTGCTCAAGCACTATAATTGTGAGATAAAGTACTCACAAATGCTTTGATGAAATCTCACTAAAATTTTACTTCCCGTAAAATTTAATCCCTAGTTTATACCTGTGACCAATAAATGGGACTAATAAAAAAAATATATTTGCAGTGTAAATAACCTGTAAAGTCTATATCTTCCTGATATGAGATAAACACTGAACCACTAGTTGAATGAATAGATGAATATATTGGTAGAGGTAATATTAGTCTATCACCTAATGAGAAAGATTCACAGTAAGAGATGACTGCAAACCAGATATTTTCTTTCTGGCATTTGGGAGACCATAACTCTTTTTTGATTCAATATATCCTGCCTACATAAAAATCTACTTTTTAATTTTCTTTAAGATGGTAAGGAGAGGTGTTTTTTTTTTTTTTTTTTTTTTTTTTTTTTTTTTTGAAAATGGATTGATGGATAGGATTTTTCTTATTCTGTGCTCTGTTGCATGGAAGACCTGTACAAGGCATATAGATGGATAAGTACTAAAGCTCTTGTAACATAGGGTATTTGTTGAATGCCATCTTTTTTTTTTTCATCACAAACTGAAATGTTTGCTTCAGAAAAGCCATCTCTAAAGTTTGTCATCTGAAGTAACATATCTGCACAGGCATAAAGTCTGAATTTATAAATGAATTAATATCTGTCATTCAGAATCTCTATAATCATATAATATGCTCATGAAAGTAGAGTAGAGAAAGTAAATTTCAATGTTTTCTTTGTTTTATAGTGTAATACTTTTACAGAAACAATTTTAATGAATGTCCCAGCTGAATGTAAATGCTTCACACTAAAGCATACATATGTAATAATCTTTGTTGTCAGTTTAGACAAAAAATACCTGAGAATTCAGATTCTGACTACGAGTTACTTTGAATTGAGTAAGTGTCAAGACACATTTTTGGTTTTGTTTGGTTTCAGTTTACAGCTTACAAATCATGTATTTTGAAAGAAGAACGCTAATACACAGTATTTGAAGTAGGAATGCAAGAAGAACCACTATGACAATGTTTTTTCTATCATTTATCTATAATAAATTGTTTCAGATGTAGCATAAAGGTAACAAGTTCTTTATCATAATACTATACTTGAACAAAGAAGTTGTAGTAGAAATTTTTTAGCACTAACCATGAGAAGTTTTGTACTTTTTGTTGGAATATACAAAAGGTCTCACACTGGCCTCCTTCCTTGTCTTGAGGGAGAAACTATATGATTCCTAAGGATATCTAAAAATTACATCATTTAGTTATTGTATGTTGAAGGAAGTTTGTATCTCCAGTATATCATTGAAAGTTGGCTGTATGAAACTGATTTGTAAAGTTGCAAAGAAGTCCAAATTATTCAAAATGAGTTACTGTCCAAATGGTTAGTGGTAGCAAAATTTGAGGCATCTCTTCCAGCTGAATAACTACAGAAAGGGAAAAAAGGTGAGAAGGAAGTCTTATTTCTTCCATCTGGAAGATGAAAAGAAACAAGATGAAGCTTTACAATTTTTAGGGTGAAATCTCATTAAAGTCAATGGCAGAATTCTCTTTGATTTCCTTTTGGTTGAAGTTGGGATTTACCTTAGTTTTGCCTGGTGTTGTACATGGGATTCCATAGTTATATGTTCACTGTAATCTTGCTCTGTTGGCCAAATTCTAGTCATATTTAAAATAGAGATTATGTCCCTACAAAATGATTTAGTGCACCAAGTGATTAATGTCCCTGCTACATCTGGTAAATTAACAGTGAAGCCTTTCTTAAAAAAAAAGGCAGCAGGGGAAAGACTGTCATCACGGCAGTACTCCATACTACAGAGGTAATTGTGTAATGCCATAGTGCCAATTTGTTTCTAACTAATAGTAGCATATTTTCAACCAGAAAATATCATCATGTGCTTGTAAGTGTCAATTACATCTATTAAAATATTTTGTCATTTGAACTTCAATCTTTACTTGGATACCAGTGTCTTGTTCTGACAAACTTATGTATGGCAGCCAAAATATGTTAACAAGAGGCTGCTTATTTCTTGTTTATTATTCTCTTTTGGTGTACTTCTATAGCATAGACACACACTGTATGAAATATTCATCATTATTTTATTTTTGTCAAAAAAACATAGATTGCTGAGTTCCAGTGAATGTTTATGAGGGCATGTCCCATAATTTAAATAACAAAAATCATGAAGTAACGTTATTCTCCAATTCATATACCTCGGTGAGTAAAAAACAGATTTGACAGGCCAATCCATTTTACAATACAATTCATTTCTGTCCAAGCTTGCAGTTACTCAGAACTTGTGCACCAAATTCCTCAAACTTATTGTAGTGTGAGAAGTAGACATTCCTCCTCAGTTACATGCAGCTATTCCATTTGTATTTTTCTTGCAAAATTGTATCTTACAGTTAGAATTGGATAAAAATAGTTGCCCAGTCCTGTGTGGATTTTCCTAATTTCCAAAAATGCCTGATATGCATATGCTTGGACTTGAGCTCTCATATGGAGACCTGAAATTTTTCTCCAGAAACACTGTTCCTGCTCTGTAGGAACTACTGTAGCTAGTAGTTTCCTGATTAGCCCATTCAATTAGGATTCAGGAGAAATGAGAAAACTGGAATCATATATCTCCTGCACTGAATTAAAACCAGTACTTGAGCCCAGGTCTCATCTCATGAAAGAACCTTTCCTTTGTACAATACTGGTGTTTGGTCTCTATCAAGACTGGAGCATGTCTGATATGCTAAAAAGTCGAGCAGTTTCAGTAGACACTAAAAGAGCAAATACCAGTAGCCAGCTGGTCAGGTTAGGATGGTCGTGCGTCGGTCAATGCTCTGAGTCCCACAGCTAGGGCTCGGGTCTCGTGTTCTCTACGGCTTCTGCATTTCAGCTGGATTGCTGGAAGGGAGGGTGTTTTCATAATAGGTTTTTGAGCACAAAGCAAACTGTGGCAGTGAGATTAATCAAAGTCGATCTATTCAAAGAAAAACTTTTGGAAATGGTAAACTGCCATTTTCTAATGTTTTTTCAATCAAAATTTCCTATTTCTAATTTTATTATTTTTGTATTAAGCTTTGCATTCAAAACTAAGGGAAGAAATTTGAACGACAAGAAATCAGAATTGTGAATCCTCGCTCGCTGTAGGAGCTGTGCCCCTGACTTCAGTAGGATTCTGATTTTGTGCACTTATTCTCAGACATATTTTAGAAGATGAGATTAGATAGCACAACACAGCAGGTAGTTTTAGAAAATAGAAATTTTCAGAGAATAAGGGCACATTTACGAGTTTTACAGACATTTGTACTTACAAGACGTTTTTATGGCAACACTTACTAGTTAATGTATGAAAAAAATCAAAACTTGCACAGATAATATGTTGGAAGATCCATATATATATACACACACACACACCCCTTTATATATGTATATATAATCACTATATATAAAAAATATTTAAATCACTACATATATAGTGATTTAAAATCCCAGTTAAAATGTGAAAGAATCCCATCTTATTTGTTAATGAGAGATAATATAGTGTATGCATATATAAATGAAAATCTACAACCTGTATTGAGGTTATACTTAAGCTTATTGCATTCTGAGTTTTTCCTGTCCTCTGATCAAAGGCAAATGCAGTCCTGACATGAATACAGTGAAATGCTCAGTTGATCATCTCTGACTTGTGAGGCATGAACACGTTCTGCGCCAGCTGATTATAACAAAGTATGGAAGGAGGTAAAAAGCCGCCTTCCCACATTTTCTCCCTCGTAAATCCACAGTAATACATTATAGTGCTGGTAGTATGTCACTGAAGTTGCTTAGTGAGCTTTGCTGATTACCATGTGGCAAATTTTCAGGGAGTCCTACCTACGTCAGGTCACGTTAAAAATCTGGAAGTTCTCTTATTCCACAGCTAGGAAGGCTTCAGTCTTGATAAAAGGAGTGCAACGAATTGGAACAAGCAAAATTTGAATACAGAAATACTCATCCCATTTCACAAAGTGAATCTGAGGCAAAGAGAAATTGTGGGAAGGAAGACTAGCATACTCGGAGGCTATCAGATAAAAACATGAAGACCCTGTACTGGGGAAACTTCTACTGCTTGGAGTATGAGCCGTAAGTCTTGGAGACACAGTGTGCCAGTATTTGATTTTCTCTTAAGTTGTCCTTATAATTCATCATTCTAATTCAGCAACTGGGGGTGGCACTGCAGAGAAGAGAGTTGGGAAATCTGAAGATATGCATCACAAATTCTAGTGTGGCAGCTCTTAATTTGGCCACCTCTGAAATTCTTGGAAAATGTTTGCAAAAATTAGCAGTAAAATTAAGTATTTCATCTGGAAATACACACTGCCCAAAAAGTAGTGGTGAAAAGGCAGTTCTGGCAGAACTGTCTGCTTCATTTGGCTAGCATCAATTTGTTCCAGAGTTTCCATTTATTACACAAACTCACCATCCTCTTTAGAGCGTCTTGTAAAATGGGAAAATAGCTATAGTCTGACTGTTGCTCACTGTTACAGCAATTGAATAGCATGTTAAGAAAGCTCCCAGTGAAACTGGATCCCCAATACATCAAATGAAAAGTTTCATGAAATTGGTACTTATTTTCTCAATTAACAGTTATTGCCTGAGTATTTTAGTGCTCTGTAGTATTAACTGTACAATGAAGGTAGTGGATAGCGTGGTCAAAAAGCTTCTTGTAACAGAAATTATCTGGAATAAGGATCTTATGTCAGATTTAAATATATTCTTACAGCTGCTTTCCTCGCTTCTGCGTGCAGCTGGTTATTCTAGCTACGTACAGAATAGGTGTATGCAGATAAACAGAGAAAATTATGTATTCAGCAGGCCATCTCTGCATGCAAATTTACCCTTTTTAGAGAGTATGATCACTGTAATTTCTGCAGTGCAAATTAAATGCACAGTTTAATTATTCATCTTTTCACTGTTCATGAAAGATCAGGTCCAGAAGTCAATCCTTTATCACTGGTAAATGTCTGCTAGGATTCAAAGGCAAGGTTTCCTGCATACAAACTGACCGAACAGTTGCCAGTCACTTAGCAGGGAATAAACTCAGCCTCTAAAAATATGATCAGCTACAATGCACCCGTATGGTCTTTCTGTAGGGGAAAGCAACTTCAGTGTACTTTTGAGGCACAAGTCACTGACGTTTCTTGTCCCAGCTCTTGAGGGCTACTTACTGAATTTTACTGCTATTTGATTAAAAGCTAACTCTCCTCTTGCTAATGGAACTGTTTACTCATAATGGTAAGAAGTCAGAAATTCCGAATGAAATATTCAGAATAAAACTGTCTTCAGCCACGTCTGCCTGTCACTTTGAAGAATGTTTCAATTTCGCTTTACTGCTGAGTATATCAATATGCCAGATCATTGTCATTCTCTTAGTGTGATCAGAATATGATAAATAAATGTGTTCAATTTAGCTCTGCTAGGGTTTAATTTACTTTAACAAAAGTGGCAAAAAATGTGCACTCTCTCATTTTAAATTGAGAAGAGGCAGCTGTGCAAGATTAGTGTGGCAGGAAAGATTCCAAACTTCAATTCTTTCAGTGCCACGTGTTAGGGAGATCTGAAATGAAATTGCCAGGCAAGTTCAGAACGTCATATTGTTTTCCACATTAAGACCAATTGTTAAAGCTAGAGGAATTTTTTTTTAATCACGATACTGTATTTGATTGCAAAAAAAAAGAAAAAAAAAAAGTCAAAGAAGCAGTCTGCACCGCAGTTCAGTGAATTTCATATTGCTATTCTTTTATAACTAGTGCTCCCTTAGGAAAGAGAACTGTTTCTTAATTGCCAGGATTGTGTGTTATATGGGAACTAAGAGACCTTATTTTGTGCAATAGAAAGACTGAAATATTTCAAAATATTTCAAAGCTCAATCGGAGATTGTCTTGAAACTCATGGTGTGTGTGGGGAGGTGACCTTCAGTTGTTCTTTGCATTGCACAGAAGAGCATTACTAGCAGTTGTATGGAGATGAGTGAACATTAAAGGAATTTAAACCTGGTAATTTTGTAAAAACTTCTGAAGACACATATAGAAGACAATATAGCTTCCAAAGGCTTTCTTTTCTTTTCTTTTTTCTTCTTTTTTTTTGATACGGAATTATTCTGTGAATTCATCCGCAGCAGGTGCATACTCTTGCCAAGAGAGACATTTCAGTATAGTCAGTGAATTTCCTGTCTTGGCTACGAATACATGGTAAATAACCTGGATATATTTATGTGGAAAATGAATGTAATTAAACATTTGCATTGTTCCTTGTTATAATTATATTAGAACTAAGGGTAGGCAATTCCAAGTAGTGGGACTGTAGTCCTGTGACTCAGTGAGTTTTGGCTCGTGAGTGGAGTGCTGGTAACTGGCTGTACATAAGCTCCTAGCACATGTGCTGCGAGTCGGGTGGAAACATCAATGTCTTGTGTGGTGAAATGCGTTTAGCTTAAAAATGTGAAATGGGGCTTGTAAGACCTAACAGTAGAGTCTGTGTGTGACTGTCACTTATCAAGTTGTTATTCCTAACCCTAAAATAGGGTTAATATTACCAAGGTCACTTTGGCAGTCAAATTCAGTAGCTGAAATATGCTTGCTGTTTATTTAAGGTGTCACATAAATGCCTGAGAACAATAGTTATTGTCAGGCATAAAATAGATGTGTCAGCTGGTTTTTCATATATAATGCTTAAATGTATAATGACAGTGATAGCTGTTTTGCAGTTTAATTTCAAACAGCTTTTTTTGCAAGTTATAAGAAAATAATTTCATATTGAATACTGCAAATTTTAAACTAGTGTAAACTCTTAAATGTTGATTAATTCCATACTGGAAATTTGACGGTTTCTTACTTTTCTAGAAAAGGCAAAAAAAAGGAGAAAAATCTAGATGAAAATTCCAGAGACTCCTGAGAAAATGTGTGATATTCTTAGTTTGTTCTTCTGCAAAGTGAAAATTTTGCAGAAATATGCCTAGATGGGGCTTGTTACAATCTGTTGATCCATAGGCTTTAAAGTGTAGTTAAGGAGCAGTCAGAGCCATGTTCAGAGTATTGCAGTCAAGTATTACTTATATTGCACTGAGGTGATACAAGTTTGCTCTGTTGTCCTTTGCATCTGGTATCCATTCTACCTATGGTCTCCCAGAGCTTGCTTCATTTCTGCTGCTTGTCCTTCTACCTCCATCTTTGAATTTACCTGAGCGAAATGTATCTAAAGACTTATTTTTTAAAAAATACTAATTTTAGTGGGGTACAGATTATCTGATTATCAGTTAATCCAGATGTGACATATATAGGAGTAAGAGCAGCTAAGCGAACAATGATTGCTCTTCCAGATTTTTAATAGTCAATTACATTAAGTTCTCTATTGGACACTGCAATTTGGACATGAGGTATTTTGAGGAGGATTTTCTTCCCTGTGAGAGTGACGGAGCCCTGGCACAGGTTGCCCAGAGAGGTTGTGGAGTCTCCTTCTCTGCAGATATTCAAAACCCGCCTGGATGCAACCCTGTCTAACATGCTCTAGGTGACCCTGCTGAGCAGGGGGGTTGGACTAGATGATCTCCAGAGGTCCCTTCCAACCTCAACCATTCTGTGATTCTGTATTTGTTCAGCATATCATATTGCTTTTACTCAGCCTCACTGTTAAATCTAACAAAGGCTTCTCATAACTTGCTATAATCAAATGACTGGAAATAAGAAGGTCCAAACAAATATTTACCAAAACACTTCAAAGGCCTCTATTTAAAAATGTGCCTTTGTATTTTCCTAACACCCTCCTTCCCCCCCCCCCCCCAAAAAAAAAAAAAAAAAAAAAAGAATGCTTTATTTACCAGTAATAGACTTTACCACATGGTTAACTGTGGTGAATTGTTTTGCTGCATGAGGACTATCAGTAATGTCACTCAGTTATTGACTACTGTGTGCCATGAAATCAAATGGGATCTTTTTCATGGCTCAAGAAAATCCTTTGACTTCGGCTCAGCTTTCTGAAAACGATTTAGCTGTGTTCTAGCTTGTATGGCCTTCAAAACTGATGTATATACTTAGAGATTTTGATAGGTGCGTGTTTATAAATTGAGATATAAATAACGAATAGACACTCTATTTTAAAGTTTCTTTTACTTCCTTCAGTCTGTTTGAATCTAGAAGCTTACAGCCATAAAACCACACTGCTGAGGAAAATAGAGACTGTTTTATTATTTTAAATTATGAAAGCAGTTATTTCAGTGCATCAACTTCTTTGTCTAACATTTATGAATTCCTCTAGTGGTCTGTATTTATCTCATCTTTTGTGGATATGTAGGTTCCCTTGTATGCCAGTTCCTGATGATGGGCTCATTAGCAGAATTATATATATTATATGTATATAATGTATATATATTATATACACACACATGCACACACACACATGCACATGCGCGCATACACACACACACACACATATATTCCTATTAGTGCATAAGCAAACTTGTTCACTGTTATAGACAACATTGTTCCTAGTATCAGTACGATAACATTGAATTCTATGATAGAATTTACTTCCTTTTTATTCTGCTCATTTGCAGACCCAGCTTAAAAAGACTCTACCTTCCCTGATTTTCAACTCTGTCCTTCCTGCTTTCCTTCCCTATCTGAAGTTTCTTCCTTGCACATACTACAGTTTTGATTGTTTAAGCATTTTGTTTGAGGGGGAAAGAAAAGAAACATGTTTTTGAAGTCTTTACAAAATCTGATCATTCAACAGATCTAATTTAGAACAAAGTCAAGTAAAGAATTGGATTGGCAAAACTGGGAAGATAATTGCCTTTAGCAGGAGGTGAGTGGCTGGAGGCTAGGGAGAATGGAGCAAAAGACTTAGATCTGCAGCTGACTGAATAGAAATACAGAATGCTTCCAGTACAGACAGCTTGCCACACTGGTGAGGATTTGTGTGAATCTGAGAATTACAAATATTGCTGTAAACAGTAACAGTTGACCTTGCAATGAAGCACCTTTAAAAAAAAGATCAGGAGAAAGCATGAGATGATGAGCATCTGTAGTAAGAATGTGGAATTGCATTGTCTACAATTTTTCTTTTTCATTACGTTGATCTTTGGGTCATGAAACCCCCAAATACATAAGCATTCTTTAACTGCTCAGTAACTCTGGTATAACCAATTATTATAATAATTATAATATATTAGCACAGCCCTTTCCCTCCCATGTTCTGCATTGTGGCTTCCATTTTCTGTGACACTGCACTTGAGTGTTGTGCAGCAGTGATGGAACTAACCATTTAACTGTTGAACTTTCTTGCATTATAGTCAAGTGTAGGAAAGCCACTCTTTGCAGAACTCTCCTAGGGAAGCAAATCAAATGAAATGTTTTCCGTATTAGGCAGAAGAAAAAGTATCTCTAGTTTATCTCTACTCTTCCATGGCTCATACAAATCCTGGTTAGCAGATATAACTTCTCTAATCTTTAAAAAGCTACATAGAAAAGCTCTGAGAATTTTATATGTATAAAAAAAGAAGTTACCGTGATTCTCACTTGTTGCCTTAAGCAAGGGTATTATAAAGAACAGATTAGTATTTAAAAATTCCTGAAGAGATTTCAGCATTTCTCTACAAATCCCAGTGTAATTGTGGAAGCTTCTGTTTCAGTGATAATTCCTATGCAAAGTAGTGTGTGACAAATCAGCTGAAGTCCAAGACAAATAACAGATTTCCAGTTCTCTTTTGGAGAAGTCGTATATTCTGTTTTGATGACTTTCTGGGTGCAATTTCTGGATATTTGTTTCAGCCCTGTAAATTCCTGGTATTTCTTGTCAGACCAGTCATGGTTCTGATTCTGCAAATTCCAAATCTAGTGGCAGATCTGTGGAGCTACTGGGCTTTTCACCAAGAGAACAAGACAGCTGCTCCTCGCAATGCTGTTTCAATGTATGAACGCAGCTGACAACATACAGTAATAACAAAAGCTTTTACAGAAAAGGGAATTTCTACTTTTTGCTGAGCATTCTTTTGCTATTAAATATGTTCATAGTACTTGAGCTGCTTCTAACTTGGTGTCCTTCTGCCAATGTAATCTGCTTAAGCCTTACTACCTGTACTGACAATAATTTTCCAGTTTGCCACTTTGAAACTGGGACCTGCATGTAATGTAATTGTTGTGTCTATGTCAGTTTGTTCAGCTGATGGGGTGGCTTTACTGTGGATGTTTTCATCGGTTATAGTCATCAGCTGACTTAAAAGAATGAACTTAACAGTGCTCTCTATAGGTGTATCTAGATTGTTCATGTCTCTTAGGGAAGCTTTTCTCAAAAGAGACCTTATATTCTTTAAGAATGCTTTAAGAAACTTATATTCTTTAAAACCTTTCATGTCTTACTGATCAAGTCCTAGATGCACTTTTAGTCTTCTGTATAAAAAATACCAAGGACATAATTTAAAAACTAAGTAAGGCCAAGAAACTTGCTGTTTTCAACTCACAGATTTTATAATATATAACCAGTGTGTGTCGGGGGGGGGGAGGGGGGAGGTGGAGGAGGAACTCCGTCACCTTTGAGACAGAATTTCAGTTTATTGATAATGAAGGGATACCCATGACTACTCTGTAATCTGATGAAGGGACAAACAGAGCAAGCACAGAATCACAGAATGGTTGAGGTTGGAAGGGACCTCTGGAGATCATCTAGTCCAACCCCTTTGCTCGAGCAGGGTCAGCTAGAGCATGTTAGACAGGGTTGCATCCAGGCGGATTTTGAATATCTCCAGAGAAGGAGACTCCACAACCTCTCTGGGCAACCTCACTCTCCTGCCATTTGGAAACAGAGATAAAACTAAACAAAATTAAAGGATTTGATGACCTCTTCTCCAAGAACTGTTGTGTTGAGTGCCCATGATGAATGATTTGTATTGTGCAACAAATTTCTTCGATAAAGAATGAAGTTCTTGTGTTGGCAATAGTTGTATTCTTCTAATCCTTGAAGCATTTTCCAGGTATTTTCCAAAATAATTTGAAATTACTAGCTTTTGTTGAAAAGTAATGAAAGACATTAAGAGAATGTCAGTAACTCCAGCAGATCTGACCAAATTACATATTCATTGTGGTTGATTTAACTTAACTGAAGCAACAGTAGAAACAATCTTGTGAAGTGCCTTATCAACAAATTGCATTTTATGACACAAAATCAGAAATAATGAATGGATGTTCACATTTTCTTTTATGTCCAGCAGCACACTGTGTGAGATGAGGGAAGAGGAAATGATAATTTTATAAAAAAAGAAAATTTCTCTTGTCATGTCTTCTGTTGTCAAGCTGTGTGAACCCAATTGAAATTCTGATTTCCCAGATACTATTCATGCCAAATACAGTCTAAAAGTATTCTTTTACATTAAAAAAAAAGAAAAAGAAAAAAGAAAAAAAAAAGAAAAAAACTAAGCCAGTTGTTTTTTTTTTTCCATGTTTACTGATTTTTTGATTAAGTGATGTTGCCATTTCGTTTTCTAGTTTTAAGTAATCGGGTGGACAAAAACTAGGAGGGGTCTCCTGCTTTCTGACATGTCACAGAGTGACGGTGGAGCTCTGCTGCAACCATTACTGGAGAAGGGAAGCTGCTGCAGTTCTTGTGACACTGCTCTGTGACAGACCAGGGCTGACTCAGAAACACTGCTCGAACTTGTAAGATCTTGCAGAGGAAGAATGTGCCAGATGATCTCTTGTAGTGCAGACTGCAGTAACTGGCTGCGATTACTTCAGTGCGATTCATCTTAATACATCAAAGCAAAAAACTGTTTTAGGCTTTTTAAAGCCACCAATAAGTAGCATGCTCAGGGCATAAGCTCTTGATTGACACCCCACTCATGAAACTCTGTTAAACGCATGTAAGGGGAGTTTGCCACAGGTCTGATGAAGAGGAATCTCACCCATCCTTCTTTTCTATTTAGACACAGAATAGCGTGGATAATAACCTCTAGCAGATTATTCTCCATCTGTTCTCCATACGTACTTGCCTTCTCTGTGTTAACATGAAAAAGTCGTTGCACAGCTGACTGCCAAGCCTAATAAGAGTTACAGCAGATGAGACTTCCTGGGACCTATAATTCCTACTGCCAACCTGCCACATTATACAGAACAATTTTGCTATCACAGGACCCTCAAAAAGTCATCATATTTTTTTTTCCCCGAGAATGAGTCTGTTCCCACAGGTCTGCTGTCTTCTGGGTAAAATGAAAACAGAGAAAACCATGTAAGCATATAATTATTAATTTCTGTTCATAAAGATAGGCTTTATACATTGTTTTTTTTAATTAGTACATGCTAAGACCTTTTCTTTTTCTTTTTAAAAAAGAACTAGTTGGAAGTCATCCGTAATTTGTCCTTAGCCCCAAGGAAACAATTTACTTTTTCATGGGCTAACTCTTTTTCTCAGGAAATTATGTAGTGATTAGATATGCTCTTGAAACAACAGCCGGAATTATGAGAAAAGGGAGCAAAACTGATCTTAATTGTTTTTCTGTTTGTAGTGTGTCATGTAAATTACAGGTTAGGTATGGGTCATGCAATTTGGTACATAAAAAAACATGTTTATTGCATTTCAGTATTGATTCAGTTTTAAAGTTGGCATAGCATCTGTACAAGTAAGAAATGTTAGAAAAGAAAGGCTACAATTATGCATTAGTCCATGTTTTTTTAATTTTTGGCAGTTACAGGAATTAGCTTTTTAACAGAATAAATACAAGCTTTTTCTTGTAATGTAGATTTATAAAATGAAATGGATTGGTAATAATCAGAGATTTCATTTTGCAAAAAATCTTTACAATAGGTTGTCAATAGGTTGTGTTCTGCGGGGGTAGGGGGGAGGGAGTTTGACCAAGAGCTGCTTGAATAAAGAAGTATGAGAAATACTTTCTGCATGGTAACTGCTGTGGTTGGGTTCATTAACAGGAGATGGCCGGTTCTGGTTCTCTTTGGCTCCGAGTTGCACCGATACACGATATTTGCGCTCTGTGGCATGGCTCTAAGGTCCTCCTGTTGTCCGGGATAGGGACCCCAGCGAGCTGCTGCCCCACGGTTACACCTCCTGACTGCTCAAACCAGGCCAGGGGAGGAGGAGGAGCAAAGGAGGGGATAGTAGTTACCAGGATCTTGCTGTGGCATGAGTGGAGGTGTGAGCTGGACGTGTGGTCTTACCGGGAACAGGGGAGGCTCTCTTGAGACCTGCAGAGTAAAGCGATCTTTCATGTAACTGCCAGGAGCTAGAGATTTTCTTTTGTGAAACTGAATTTCCTTTAGGGCAGAAGCGGGCTTGATTGTGACGCCTCAGACCGTTCAGATTTGCAGACGTGTTTCGTTGAGAATTTGTGGTCATCTTTAGCAGAAAAAGTGTTTTGCATCTGAAATTGCTACTTACTTAATGAGGGTCTTGATAAAAACATACTTAGATTTATTTAAGACTTTCCATTACTGAAATTAAAATAAGAAACCATTTAATTCACTAAACACAAAGTAGTGGCCTGGGAAATGTCTGGTCCCAGAAAAATGCCTACATGTTGTGAAATCTGCATTATAATCTATGTGAACATCATAACTGTTCAGCATCTTCACCAACCTATAGTTATGTTTCACTGCTGCAGAATTTTCAAGAGATCCTTGTTAGATTCAGAACTTTTAGCATACAAACTAAAAAGAGTCAGAAGTAGTTTTGAGGAATAAGTATATAAGAGCTGTATAAATATTTGGAAAGAAAATGCTGCTTAAATGTTCCAGCCACATTCCTTGATGCGTCCTTCTAGCCCACACATTTGAGTTTCCTTTCTATGAAAAACAAGGTTCATTATTACTAGTTAGTCTCCATGTTACTGTCACTCGTGAATGTCTTTCATTGTTTTTTTGTAGGTTGGGGTTTCTAGCCCCTAGATGTGGCTAGATTGGAACTATACTGATAATTACAAAGTAACATTAATTTTAGGAAAAGAAAACAAATCTGAAGTGCAAAGATTTGAGGAAAATTTCTCTTCTATACAAGGAATTATTCAGCAAATTATTGGATAAGTGGTGACTGACTTGAATCAATATTTTTATAAGCAAAAAAGTCTACCTTTCTTTTAATCATAGTTGTTTCTTTATATACAAAATCTTATAGAAATATATTATGTATGAATTGTGATACTAGAATGTGCAGTTTTACACAAAATGCATCAGGAGATTTGAATGTCATTTCTGTTGGTATATAGTAGATTGTGGGTAGATTCACTGCTACGCTCTCTGAATGGATAAAAATAGCATTCTTTGTGTCTCATCGCCCACAAGAACTGGTTTGAATCAATGAAGTAGTGATTTAAATTGATATACTCACCTCAAGAAAAGTGGTATCACTGCTGAAGCAGAATATAAGGTTTTGCACTGCATTTTAGAAAGAGGTATCAAATTTCTTACTATTTCTGGAAGCTATCAAAAAGATCACTATTTTAAATAGATTGTGCCCAATGGTACCTTGAAATCAGAAGTGAGGAGAAAGATCTGTGGTGCTTTCAGTTGTTATATTGGGGCCATTTTCCATTCATCTCTTGGCCTTCTCTCTGTGTATTCCTGAAAAGCAGAACAAAATCCAAACTTGGTGTGATAGAAGGAATTGTTTTTCTATTGCAGAATTAGTTCACTGAGAAAAGTATAGCGGGGAAGCAGAGTGTTGCTGGAGTTTGTGAATTAGTTGTACAAAGCTGTTCTCTGCAGAAAAATACATGGTATAGCAGGTATAAAGTATGCTGAAGTAGAAAGACGGTAAGACTGGCTGCTATTGACTTCTATAAAATGTATTTATTTACTTGCTTTTCTAGTTCAAATGAGAGGAAAAATATGATTTAATCAGAAGTTAAACTGAGTAGAAGAAATGAGGAAGAAAGTATTACACCTTGTGAGTTCAGATGAGAAACAGGTCAAAAGGAAAGAAATGTGTTCATATTCTGCCTAAGTGCAATTTTGCAAGAGGAGGTGGCCACACAATACCTGGGTACACAGAAGTTTCTCCTCTTTTACCGCTGATAATGAGAGGTCTGTCAAATTGACATGACTAATGAGAACTCATAAAAGCAGGCTGGATAGTCACAAATGTGTACTTCTAGGTGATAAAATGCTTAACAGTCTAAACAGAAGGACAGTTAATTTATTTTATTGGTTGTTCACAAGCTGAACCTTCTACTACTGCTGAGCTCAGGAGGTAAAGCCACACTTCATGTAACAAAAACCCTAACTTCAGCATTGCTCCCTTATCTCCATTATAACAAAGTGTGTTCACTGCCTATAGGCTAATCACAACATTTAATGTTCTCTTTTTTTGTCTGTATTTTGTACAAGATTTTTCAAGAGACATTACCCTCTTTTAGAACAGGCGTGAAGTTTTTGATGGCACATACTCACTTTTGCTCACTGTGTGCCCAGGGAACATGCTTGCCACCTGTTGACTGCTGATAAAATACTGCGTAAAATCAGATTTTGAGATACATTGTACTGCTGTATTTGAGCAACTTAGAATGCCAGGCTGAAAGGTTTATGTGACCATTCTCTTACGAGACGAACTTCTGACCCAGCCAAATCATAAAAGCATTATCTCACTGGAAATCACTGTAATAGAAGAGGATAGTAGTTGCTGGGGACATGATACAAGTTAATGCGTCGTGGGTTTTTTTTTTTTTTCATTTTACTTGTATGTAGATGTATGTATGGAATGTGCCTACTGTATCACAAAGAAGCAAAACTGGCAAATGAAAATAATATCTGTTAGAAAAATTTAACTTTTCAGGGTAAGGGAGCATTCTGGTTTGGGATCAGTTCTTCAGTAGTAGTAAAGATGGTAATAACCTGACTGTCAAGGGGAGACAGGCACGTACAAATTCTTCTCATTCACAAGCTCTTTTCCCTAAAATTTTTTACCTTATCTACTATAAAGGGCTCATTTTAGTTAGTTAGCTGCAAACTCTTATACTCTTCCTTTTTTTTTCTTTTGGCTTTATCTAGACTTAGGACAGGTATTGAATGGTTGGAATTATTCAGAACTCACCTAAACAAGGTTCTGAACTACTTGATACAACTTCAAAATAGTCCCTAACTTTGAAGTTGGCCCTGCTTCTCAGGGACAGAAGTGTCTTCCACCCAAATTATTCTATGATTCTATATTACATTATCTTGTATTAGCATGTGTTGTCCTTTCAACAAAACAAGGTTGCAGTCAAAATAATCTTTTGTCAGTTTTTATCCCAGAACAATGCTTGTCCAAGAAGTAGCATTCACTTAACCGCTACAAACATAGGACAGGTAGTTCTACATAACCGAATAAAGCATTATGTTAAAAGGATTGCAAGTCATCTGCAACTGAAGAACGATGTATGCTTGAAATCAAAGATAATGTCTTTTTGATGTGTGTTTCAATAATGAAATTTTGTATGTAGGCAGCAGTTCATTCCTATAAGGTATTGTATAGTTTCTTTCTTTTTTTTCCTTTTTTTTTTTCTGGAGAGTAATGCACAATAAAATTCAAATAACAGGGTATAGCTATATTATTTAGCACTGATATTTTTTATATGAGAACTAGTTATACTTCTGAATTTTTTCTTCAACTATCAGCAAAATTCATTTTGGCTCTAACTTTCTATGGTGCAGAATCAGATGAGATAAATGACAGAGGAATCTTGCTGGAAGACCTAGCCTGGAGTACATTTTTTTTCTTTCTTTACAGTGAATGAGACGCATGTATTTTAAAGTGATTGCAAGTATGTACACAAGTCACCGTAAGAAGTATTACCACTGTTTTTTAGCATTTAATTCATAAGAAGAAAGCAATGCAAGATTTCTGATTGCTTTTAAAAATTGCCTTGTTTTGGAGGAGGATCAGTAAGAATTACTGAATTTCAGGGAAGATCAAGATCAAATAATAGAAAAAGTGGTGGTGGCCATCCTTCTAAGGTAGCTTAATGGTGAACTAACATGTGTAAGAGCTTTTTAAATGCATTCTAAAGTGGGAAGAAACTCAACCCCATGCTGCCCATTTTCTTGGAGAAGTCACTGAGCTGTGTGCTAGTGCAAAAAAGTAGGGGACACTTTCCACTGCCCTCCTTGAAGTCCTGTTGCTCTGTGGTTAGTGAATGTGATAGTCGTAGTGCCAGAGGGAGGCAAAGAGAGTCTGACTTGGCAAGCAAGCGGCAGGAGGATGCTGCTGCTGAATGAATTTCAGTTGTTCCTCTTAGATAATTACAGCAATCAAACACACAAGAGGAAAGGGTTGGAACCACAGTCTTAGCCCCCTGATAACTGAGATTCAAAGCTGAGCTTCTGCTTGTGTAATATATAAGATAGGTACATCACCACCGTTTTAAAGAAGCACTGTTTCTGTGCTTCTGTTCGGTTTCTTGAAATAAAAGAGATTACCCTCAAAGGGGTCTCTGGATGCTGAGGGAATGGAGTGCTGTGCCTGCAATTCCAACTCTTCGCCCAAGATCCACATTTGACATGGGAGTTTTTTCCTTTGCCCTAAACATTTGCCATTGTGTATACATAGGTAGCTTTTCCTTAAGGTGTTTTGACCTTAAGCTCACTGTCTTGAGGTCTGAGAGCAACTGGAGGAGCCAAAGATGCTGCCCTAGCCCCTTCTCTGCTCCGCGTTGGCACCTTATGCACAGTAGCACTTCTGTGCGTGCAAATCTACAGTGCCCATCCCAACAGCCATGTTGTGGCTGCATCAAGAGTCATTTAACCCTCTTCATATGGTCCTCTTTCGGGGCTAGATATCTCAAAACCATTACTTAAAGTTGCCTAATCATTTTACTGGATCTAACTACAAATTTGTACAGTATTTATCCTCCTTGTGTAGCAGGCTGCAACCTGGGGACCAAACTGGCTCCCCTATTTTGTAACTCCCCTGATTTCCATAGAGACAGGTCTGAGCCATTTGTCAGGAAGGAGATGAACTGTTGACAGACTCCTGGGGAAGAATTAGTGTTCATCCAGCTGTCCTGAAATAAAGTGGATGCATGACCAGAAAAGGATGATGAGGAAAAGAAATTGTATGACCGTGACACATAATAAATGGCTAGTTATGACTAAGCCTAAAAGAGTGCTTTACACTGTATTTTGTGACAGCTTTATTTTACTTAATGAAGAAAAATTAAGTGATTGTGAAATTTTGCTGAAAGTCATGATGTTGTAAATCTTGCCTGAATTTAGAATTTGCAGCATGTCACCACTGCACAAACTTAATCCATTCTTATTACAGTTTTAAGATTGCAATCTTGTCAACCTGCTTAAACACTGAATGCAGTAGGAGCTCTTGGAAAGAAAATGGGAATATTCTCTTAGCTAAATAACTGTTCTTTAACTAACTGTAGCAGTCAAAACATTAGTGATTCTTTTCATCACCTATATAAACAAGGAGGAAAATGCTTGTTCCTACAGTCTCTGCTGCAGTATTTTAATTCTATAAGTAGTTTTACCCCCGCTGGGGGTATAAATATTGTTGTGGTCATCACTGTGGTTGTGTTTACCTAATCTAATCTGAGATTTTTATTCTTATTTTCCCAGTTTTGTTTGTTTGAAAAATATTAAGTGAGAAAGACCGTTTTCTGTGTTGTGAGAGGTTGTGGTAAAGTAAGTGGTGCTCATGACAGAGTATTAATCATCAGCCAGTTGCAATGAATAGCTAAGTATCTCTTTTGAGAGGGCATCATAAAGAATCTAAGAATAGTTTGACTGTGTTAGCACCAACAAAGTCTGGGTTCCCCTTGTGGTGACACTGAAGTGATTATTTTCCCCAAATGAAATGCTATTCAGTGGTTCACTTTCTTCTGCAGATTTTCAGTGAAGATGCTGAATCAAACTCATCTCAGCACTGATCCTGGGCATTTTGGAGTATTGCTAGCTCGTATTGCTAGCTCTTCTCTATCCTGAAAAGTGACTGTCAGACCCTGCTCTTTGCTTCCTTTTCTTTACCCAGCTTTTCATTCAATCCACCTTTCCTCCAATCTCAGAGGAATTTAGTTGCTATAATAATGTTTAGTTTAGAACCTTGTTAAAGACACTGACAGCCTTAATATCTTGCTGCACTCACTGGCCCCCCTTTGTCCATGTGCTTATTGAACCTCTCGTGAGGCAGGATTTCCCAGCACAGAATCCACGCTCTTTCCCAAGTTCTCCTCAGTGTTCAGGGATCTTTACTTTACTTTAGACTAGGCCATCTTTCCAGACGTGGAAGCACTCATGGACTGTAGTCCCTACAGTCTCTTAAAGTTGCACCAGCAATTCTCCGGTCCTCTGGCACAGTGGAGATTTGCCCTAGTGGGTTCCTTGGCTTGACTGGCAGCTTGGTTGTGGCACATTTGAGTTCCACTGGAATTATTTGGTGAATTTTACTGGGTCCCGGTGACTTAGTGACATCCAGCTTCTTTATTTTGTCTAATGCTTTCTGAATATTTATCTTAAATTGAGCTAGCTCCTTTGACTTCTCTGCTACAAAGAATGCATTGATGTGGAAATCTCCCCAGCATCTTCAGTAGCAGAGACTAATACAAAGGATTCAGTGACCTTCTCTGCTGTGGCCTTATCATTCCTGAGTGTCTCTTTTACCTAATCAAGCAATCTCTTTGATTACCTCGCTGTTTCATTGCTTCCGATATATTTGAAGAACTTCAGAGTATCTGCTTGAGCAACTTGTGCAAGGCCTCTTAGTTTTCTGTTTACATTTGACCTGCCATGATATGCAATTTTCTGTCATATTTGTTACCAGTGTTCATAATTCTTTCTGTTTGTAACTATGAAATCGTCGTATTTATTTTTACAGGTCTGTTTTATTAAGGATGGATATTCATTTTCTGGTATACTGCAATGAAACTCATTTACAAATATAACCTGACCTCAAACTTACCACATTAAAAATACTTTACAAAAGATGTAAAGGCAGAAGGAAGATACATATTTCTAGTGAAATCAGTGTAGGTTCACACCAGTTTATTATCTAGTTCTGTACCATTATGTAAGTACATTAGATGATCTTGTAAGAATTATTAGGAATGGTAGGAATGTAGGATTAATAATTTTCTCAAAGATAAGATGCTGTGTGTATTTCCAGATGTTGTTATAATGCAATTCTGATACCGTTAAATTCCACTTTTATAAAGCTTGGCTTAGTGGGTTCCGTACCGCCCACATTATTTTACAGTGATATATCTCCTTTGAGGAACAGAAAAAAACCTGAAGATCAGTCAAACATAGCATAGCTGTTTCAGTGTGATATCTTGGCTCAGTACTACAGATCATAACATTTTCTGGAGTAAAAATTATCCAGGGGTTGAAAACTAGCATCAGAATCACTGTACAATTTCAGTAGGTGTTAAAGAATATCTCATGGAGCTGTGCTTTTTCCATGCAAAAAACAGCTGCAGGCACAGCAAAGTAGTCCCAGGGATACAATTAAACTCAATTGCCTTCTAACTATTCTACACTCTTTACAACTATTACATTTCCACAGTAATACATTGCTTAAAGCAACAATTATCAGGTGATTTGGATTGTTTCTGCACATAAGGTTACAATGAGAAGGAAACTATTCACATATAAACTTAAAAGAAATGACCTTTTGAAATGAAAAGACAGAAAAGTGAATTTAACTTCAGCTTGTATTTGGACACAATTACATGAAGAAAATGAGTTCCCACCTGATACTGCAACAGCAGTTAGGATGGAAAATTTTAGTTAAGTGAAATGATAAATGATATCTCAGTGGGGCACAATATTAGCCACAGCGTTAAGTGATGAACTTGTAGGAGCATGACAATATAAGTTTCTCTTGCATGTGGAAAGCCAGGTCTGAGGCTAGTGAAAATATTTTTATACTGAAGTCAATAGAGGCAAACTTAAATGTTTGAGCTGAAGTCCTAGAGTTGATAGTGCTTGTGCCTGTCCAATGTTGTGTGTACTTGGTTGAAAAACAGTTTACTAATCTGTGTCACAGAGAGGACAACTAGAGGTGCCAAGCATTGGAAGTTGAAATCTCTTCCAATTTTGAATGTGGCGAGCTAATCGACCTCATGTGGCCACAGAAATGCCTCTCTCTCTGTGAGACGTTTCGCTTAGGCTCATCAGCGTGCCCTGTTGGCTTTGACCCGGGTGCAGTCTGTATTCCTGGGCAGCCTCCTGACCCTGTGTGGAAAACAGAGCTCAGCCGTACCTGCAAAGGGCTCTCCGGGGCTGTCGGTGTGATGGGGAGCTCTTACAGCTCAACCTGGAAGAGAAGCTAGGACAGAGCTCTTCACCCGCTTCAAAGCAGCTCGGAGAATCCCTGTGGCTGCGCAGGGCTTTTAATTTCCCTTTGGTCATTTTTATCAACCTGACCATGTGTTGGGTTGGAATCTGTGGTTCCTCGAGTAAATTTTTGCAGTTTTCGTAGCTGAGCCGACAGTTTGGAGCTTCTAGTTAGTTAGTGTCCTCAGATACTGTTAATGGCATATTCAGATTTGTTAGCAGGTTGCGCTGAAGAACAACTATCTCACATACTGTTAAATGTCAGTGTTCAGGAAATCTTCTGTTGCTTTTGTGCCCCAGTGCCTGCTGCAGAGGTCAGAGAATGTGTAGGTATTTCTGAGAGTTAGCTATTATTACTAAGTAAATAAATACTTTGTATTTAAATGTATGCAAGTCTTAAAACTGAGAAAGCCCTAATAAACTCTCAAAGCTGTCCTCTCCTCACACCTGGCATTTTGTCAGACCGCTCTGATGAGGTGTAATAGCATGAAGAAAATGCATCCAAATTTGAAAGTGTGGTAAACTTGATAAATGTATTGTGTATTTTTATATTCTATTGTTTTTCTTCAATAAGCCATCCTGTTCAAGCATATAACGGGAAAACTGAGTAGAAATATACCCACCAGGATTATTTAACCTCTGGGCTGTAATACACATGGTACATTAATCATAATATAGATGCTCAGTTATAGCCCTGAATACTTGGAGAGGCAGGGACAGGAGTGACACAATTGCTTCCAAAGTCCGAGTTCAGTGTGTTGAAGTCGCTCTGTCACGAGTGAGTTACAGAGTGACAATATTTATGATAGTCTTTAGGCTATTAGACCTTGGCTGACTATGAAGCCTCCTCAACATGTAGGCAGCAGCTATAACCACCCTTCCCCGCCCTGCAAAACCCATTACATCATCTTTGATTTCCAAGCTGCAGAAACGTTCCGGTAAAATATGATGTATTAGGTATAAATGCATGTGAATATTTGCAGTGGTTTTTTCAACACCCAAACAAAGTGAAAGTTTCCACTTTACCTGTAGGATGGTTTATGGCAAAAAGATACTTCTAGTTTGCCATGAATACCGAAACTGGGATCAGCCCCTAAATTCATAAGCCTTGTGAGTCTGAAGGAGTAATATTCCTCTGTCCCGTTCTGCTTTTGTTTTAGAAGTGTTTTATATCATCTCAACTGTCATTACTCTCTGGCCCTTTTGGCAACTATCTTTTTAAATTCTTTTACTTCCTCTCCTATTGCTAACTTTTTTGCTTCTTTTCCTTTTTTTAGGCCTCAATATGTTGTGTATTGATAAGTAGTTCTGGCACAATATTGCATTCATTTTTGGGATCGTCTCAGGTTTATGACTCATTCCTCAATTTTATTTACATCAGGCCTGAGATCACCAATCCCCTTTTTAGGTTATATCTAATCAGAATTAGTTTCTATTCTTGCTTCTGATCTCAAATCAAACTTTGTCTCGCATTTCAAATTTTCTGTGAATGCTATTTTCAAAGTACTTATGATCAGGAGATTAACTAAATAATATACCTTCTTCCTTTTCTTTTTTTTTTTCTTTCTTTCTTTCCTTTTTTTTTTATTGTCCCCCCATCTCAGTGTTCTTCATCCAGTCTCAGTGCTTTGTGCCCAGGCAGAGACTTCCCCAGCTGGCCACATACACTCTACCCTTGTCTTTTACTTTGGCCCCGTTAGTATAGTGGATATTTAGGAGAGCAACTGCAGCGTGGCAGAATAGCCCTTTGGTCGTGTTGATTGTCCTAAACTCACTATTTATAGGCCATAAGACTTGCAAGCAAAAAGTTTACCTTTTGCTATCTGTGACTGACTGGAGGAAAAGGTTTAGTTTGAGTGTTATCTCATTCCTCCACTTTCTTGAGCGGAGTCCTGGAACTTAAGAGTATCTCTATATCTTTGCTTTTTGATGGCATAGCTGAAGGAGAACATATGGCCAAATAGTACAAGTGGTAACTTCTCTGCTTTTTTTCCTAGTGACATAGAGTCTTTCAAGGTTGAATTCCAATTAATGTGAGGTGGATTCCTGCTCAAGAGGTATGTCTGCATTGCACACTTTATTACTCTGTGAAGATTCCCCAGCTAAGTTTAAGGTGACTTAAGGATAAGAAGAAATGTAGTGACATTATGCAGGCCCTTAGCTAACCTTTTTTCATCCAATGAGAAACTAACTGCAGATTTGCTGCATATAGATGAAAACTACTTCAGGCAGGTACTATGGTGTGGATAATCAAGTTAACGTAGGAGTGGGAATTCTGTGTTAATTAATCCAAACGGATAAACCTGAACTTTTGAATGCTCCGAATTTTACCAGATAGGTGAAATTTCCCACAAGGACTGTGCAGTACTGATCTTCGCAGTCAGAACAAGAAAGTTCTTCTTGTATGTGTTCCTCTCACCTTGAAAAACATTCACCACTCATTTAAAATTCTTGTTTGGTGGCAGAAATGTCATTCACTTAGACAGTTAATGTAAACACATAACTCCCACTCCTTTGGCTTGAAAAATGAATATGAAGTTGTTATAAGTCTGTACCATGGGAGATTTTTATTGAGTGTGCTTAACCCTCCAGGGCTGTTATTTTTTATCTCTTCAAAGTCACAGTAAAAACATCTAATTAAGGAGAGCCTGAGATGATTTTATTGTGTTTTATTTTTATAATATGTTCTGGGATATTTTATTAACTTCTGTCATCAATGATAATATTATTTTCTTAGTGGTAGAAAAGGTATTGATGCTTACTGTCAAGGTCTTCCTATGTGAAATGTATAAAAATCAACATTTTCTGCATCTTTGAGATTTTCTCCTCCTTTTGCATATAGGGAGCACCTGGGTTTGTTTCCTTTGCGTATTTTTGAGAAAAGAGATGGCAATGTTCTATTTGCCATCTTCAGGTTAGTTCTGTGTAATATTCAGGTCAATGAACAGCTTTAGTGATACTTTTAAAAAAGATACTTTCCGAATGAACCTTTAATTAACTAAGGCATAGTCTTGTTTCACAGGTGGAGGGAAGAGGCTGCCAGAGTCAAGCAGTGAAGATCTGCTTTGCAGCATAATATTTGGATGAGGGCACTAATAGATAATGAGTAGGAAAAGGCGGAGCCCTCTGCAGATTAAATTATACCTGTTAGGCATAATCTTGAGCTGAAACCACATGAATCGTAACATCCAGAAGAAAGGTGGGCATTTAGTCTGCTTTTGCAGGGAAAATGTGGGTTTTTGCTAGAGTAGTACCTTTTTTGTAGGCTACTTGGTGTGGAGTTATTACTTCACTGAATATGCCTTCAAAATTGGGACCAGAGTTTCCAGTATTTCTCCTGTAAGACTTTTTGTGTAGGAGTTTAATAAGCAGGCGGTTGATACTATCAGAAGGTTTTTCCAAAGGCATTCTTATTCCTGTTCATGTTCTCAGGGCCCATAGATCTCTTGATATTTAGCTCACATGGTTTGCCTTTTCTTCCATGCTTACCTGATTTTTCATTACTGAGTCTGAAATGAACTTGGCAGCAGCATCAGAAATATACTTTAAGTGACACAAATAATCGCTGTCTCATTAAAACAAGAGAAAGTGAAAGACAATAAAATGTTTAAATAGTAATACTTGAGATTTGAAAGAAGGCAGTGAGGCATATTTCAGGGAAAAAAGTTCTAACTCCTGAAACTTCTTTGAAACAAAAAGATTTCTGTTTAAAAATCTGAGATTTGTATTTGATACACTTAAGACACCTACGTATACCAGTGGCTTTTCAAATGATTTGAACTGATGTGTAAAGTTAAGATGGTTATGGCTTTCCAATTATCAGATGTTAAATTAAAAAGCAGTATAATACCATATTTTGCATATTGTAGTAAAACATGTCACACAGCTCTAAATACAGGGAATTAATGTAGTTGCCCAACTCACAGTTCCTATTTACCTGTTAAAGATAACACTTTCGATTTTGTATTGCCCAGGAATGTATTTTCATTTCCTTAAATGATTAGGCATCTGTAGTTATTCACTAGATGATGTTTGTGAGCAACTTTTGATCTTTAGCTTGTACATGAGCTGCTATTTTAATATGCAAAAATTCAGACATCAGGGACTTTTCTTGGGCAAAATGGAATGCTTTTACCTACCTGATTTAATATACATTAGCAAGCAGCTTTTGAGGTGATCTTTATTGTTCATATATATACATTATGCTCTGAATGTCTAAACATACTGGCTAATACTGGATTTCTGGAGTATTCAAAGGTGAGTTTGCAATGTAGTTTCTGTTAATGATGTCCTTCATTATTTGATTAGCGTTTCTGATTTGATAACACTTACTGGGATCATCTAAAAAGATTAAGTCATGTTCCTATGTAAAAGGCTGCCAGTTCAGCACAAAAATCTAATGTATGCTTAATTGTAAGCCATTATTAAATTCTTCCCTAAGTGGAAGAAATCTCTTCTCAAGATTTGACCTTAAGCCAGGTAAGACAACACCTAGTTTGATTCTTTTATGTAGCACAACCATATAAGCTCCAAGATCTAAAATATTCTGGTGCCTAAAACTTACACAGATCATTTGGAAGGACATTTGTAGATGGAACTTTTACCTCTTCCCTAATGTTGGAGCAAATTGCCAACACAGCATTGCCAATTGCTATTTTTATATTTCATATTTAATAGTGCACATTTTTGTATGCTGGATATAGGAATATATCATTCTGTAAGGGTTCAACCTGCTCCCACACATAGCAGTGGTAAAATTTCCCTTTGATTTCTGTAGGATAGGACCCAGTTGGTCTCGAGTCCTTAGACAAATAAAATGGTGTGAAGTAAAACTAATATTGTGTTGTTTTACTCTGAGTAAGAGATTAATTAATTCTCTGACTCTAAGAGAACTATTGCAGTAAGCTGTGCATGTGAAGAGTTGAGTTAGCCCCTTTTCTGCTCTTCTGCTCTCTCAGAGTAACTCCACCAACTTTCTGACCTGTACAAAGCTCCTTGTCCTTCCCAGAAGAGCAGGAACTGTGGAAGGCAAGGTCTACTCTGGCACTGTTCCGTTGTATATTCATTGATTTACAGACAACAGCAGTGAATAGTGCTGTATAGTGAGCGTGTTCTTGTTTTCTCTGGAATCTCAGTAAGAATCCAGAATTATATATGTCTGTTTTGGTTCCCTACAGAAGCCTCTCTTTAATTTCTTAATTCAGCATAACTTGTAGAATACATACTTCAGGTAGTAACTACAACTTCTGTATAATGGGGGAATTAGGTCATGTTGATGTTGCAGACACCTTTGCAAAAAATTGAACCTAGGAAACCAATCTTGCAATACGTATTTACCACATCAAAGAATACTGTGTATCAGGATGAGCTTGATGTAAAATAGATTATATTGTCATTTTAACATCTGTCCTGCATGTGAAAAGAGTAGAGACTGTAAGATACTGTATTTTTGGGGTCTTACTTGAGAATAGAAAGAAATCTTTCTTTGGCTATTCTGCTTTTACATTGCACTTCTTTGTTGAGATGAACATTCAGAGTCCTTAACAGATACATAAGCATCTCTGGAGCTTATCTGTGGGCTGACTCCTGACAGAGTTAAGAATGCAATGAAAGTTTTTGGGCAAGCTGCATGATACCTGGGCTAGTCCCTTGACTTTTGCCTCCACTGAACAGAAAACAATTAGAGCACCTTTGCTATCCACAGAGCTTTTTCCAGCGGTGGCTCAAATTAGTTCCACGTTGTGACTGTATCCTGGGAGACCTGATTTACAGAAAAGCCCACTTTAAAGGTTTCTGCTTTGGCTGCTTCTGTGCAGTGGGAAGCCTAGTTATGTGCAACCACTTTTCTTTTAGAAACTTAAGTGAGCCAGTGGGCAGTGAAATCAAGAAATGAACAGGAGGCTGAGGGTATTATTCAATCCACATGTCTTCTGTGAATGAATAGAAACTGGCTGCCTTTGCCATTAATGTTCCTTGCAGGGAAATTGGTTCATATATAAATCCAGGATCACAATGTGTAATTAACCGGACATTCTGGAAGGGAGCTAGTATTGATGTTCTGCTTCAAATGTTCTCATTTGTTCCCAGAACTTAAATTCACAATATGCATAGGCTACTTATTAGGTACAGTAATTTTCTACATGGCAATATGGATCTTTCTAGCCCCTGGAGAAACCACTCTCTGTGTTTTCCTTTAAACCACACTTTCCTGCAACTTCCCTGCATGGGTTTGTTGATGATGTTAGCATGGAAGTTTACTTTTCTGTTGGGAGGTGACCTTGCAGCATTGTGGAAAACTGCTTGAACTCATATCACTGTATAATGAAGAAAATTAAAAAATCCTATAGAATAGTTAAAATATGGCCCGTTCAAGTCAATACCAAAGCTCCCATTAATTTCATTAGGAGCTCAAGGAGGGCAATGCAGAGTAAAATTTGAGGTGGATCTGGATATTGGCAGTTTTTGTACAGTTATTCGTCTAGCTCTTTTTTTTTTTTTTTCATACACTGTTCTTCAAAAGAACCTTATTCCAAATTGTTCAGGTAGTAAAACAAAATACCATTTTGCCTCTTAATAGGTATATTTGAAAGAAAAGGACCAGTCCCTTCTCTATACTGACAATCCATGACTATACACACGGACCCTTTGGAGCACTTTGACCTGCACAAGTAAAGATTGACTGCATTGCCTCCTACTGGAGTCAGGCTAGGACTTTTACAAACTGTCTTATCTTGACCCTGGGCTTGCTTCAGATGACTGCTGCTAATCCCCAAGGGTGTAATGTTGGACATGTGGAACATCAGAGATACCTTGAGCATCTAAACCTAAGACAAAAAAGAAAGGCACAATTTAGTGAGTTAGTAAAGAACAAAAGAGGAAGCAGACTATCTTTATAATGCTACCAAGTCATTGTGTAAGAAAGATAAAGAACTCAGGTCTCTGAAATAGGCTGTATTTAATTTTTTCAAATTTTTTTTTCAACTTTGTGACATCTGTGGTAGAAAATGATACCAAGTTTCCTGATAAATAACTAACACAATACCTTTAGCTAGAGCACAGGATGAACTGTATTATCTGGAGAACTGTTCCTCAATTACTACACTGATGTGACACAAGAGAACAAGAGTACTGTATTTATCTTTCAGTTTAAGTTCCAGTTAAGCTACCTCTTAATATCTCGATTAACAGATAACCAGCTTTTTGTTTTGAAACAACTATTTGATAATAATTTTTGATAAATGGTTCACAGAATAGGTTAGAAATTTAGGGAAGGCTCTGATTCAGGATGTTGAGCAAGATTGTAGGAGCTGATGGGTCAATGCAATTTCTCTGTCAACATAATGCTATTGAAAAGGTGTCTGTAACAGGAAAGAAAGCTCTGTGTATGCGTTGGACGTAGATGCATTGTAAGACTTTCTAATTCTACAGGTATTTAATAAAGGTTTTTCCTAGCACTATTATTGATCTGAATTGGCATTGACCTGTAAAAAAATAAACTGAAAAGTCGGCACTCCTTGGTGCAAAACTGAGCACAATATTTTCCTGAGATCTTGAATGTGCCAAGTGAAAATGCCTTCTGGGGCAGTTTGGTTTTATTGCTACAGTGATAGATAACGTGACTGGGAAAAAGCAGAGATCACAGGTCTGGTTATCAATCTGTACATAATAAAGTACGTGACTGTCAGCATTTTCTCAATTCATGTTATAATCTGCTCACTACCAATATGCCAAGGTATGTCATCCAGCAATTGGAAACTGTTAAGTATTCAGGAAGTTTCATAAGCGGTGTTAGAATATGCTTAAAGATCTAGATGCGTAGATTTAGAGATACATAGTATCTCTATCTATACATACATGCAGAGATGTATGTATAGTAGCAGTCTACTGTCCTGTCTTATGATCTCAAATCTGATACAAACCTTTAGTAGTGAAAACTTGAGAAGCTTGGGAGTTCTGGTTTAATATTTATGGTCATCTTGACCATATGGCTTTGAATTACATAGTAGGACAAAATCAGTTATTAAAATATTTGCAGGTGAAGCCTTCATGCCCTTCTGTCAGCAGGGCTTCCAGTATCATTTTTCATATGGATATTTTTAGGATGAGAGTGTATCCTAAAAATCATCCTTCTGAGTGAAACTTCAGACCGAAGAACACCCAAGATACTCTCAGATTGCTTTCTGAAGTCTTCATTTGAAACAGGTTGCCTGTGTTTCTGATGCCTGCTGTGCGATGCTGGACTCCAGTTACCCATTCCTTCCTTTGTCCTTCCACTGATCTCTTCTTGAAATAACCCTTCCAAAAGGATTTAGCCTAATAATGTTACACAAGGTTAAATTTAACCTAATGAGAGAAACCAACAAAACATCAGCAGTAAAATCCTGTAGAAATAATGGGATTTTTACAGGCTTAACGCTGTTCATCTGTTTGAATATTCAGTCTGTTTTTCCTAACCCCTGCCTTGTCTTCTCTAAAAAGATTGGATATCCTTCATACCAGGGACTGCACTATATTCACTGTCATGTTTTAAAGAGGCTGAAGACTCTTTACTGATTTTCTACAGTGCCAAGCACCAGTGGCCTGCTAACAAGGATTAGCAGTGAACAGTTTTGTAAATGTCTTGTTTTTGTCCATCTATCCCAGCCTTCCAGGCAGCTTGATTTCATGATCAGGCAAATGCAGCGCTCAGACTGTACTTTAAAACAATTAGATTTTAAAAAATAGAAGGAAAATATCTGAATGGCAGGACACTTTTAACAAGCACAAACAACTTTATGAAATGTTATAAAATGAGTTGAACTATTACATTTTTAACAAACATGAATTTTGCAACCCTTCAATTAAAACTAGCTTTGCTGCAACTCACAGATTTTTCCAGATTGCTTTATATAGTGGGTTAATCCACCAAGCATCTGAATTCAGCACAGCATGCTGCTTTTAAGCTAGTTCACAGAGCTATTTTGACAAGACCTGCACATTCAGGAATCATGAAAGCAAGCTAATGAACTTATAAGGCTAACTCAGAAAACTGTGTAGTAATTCTGTTCACTCATACCCTCTTATTACCACTGAAATTCACCTTGTAGTTGAAACATATTAAATGTATATTTGAGGCAACTAAATGACTGTAGATATTACAGTGATAGCAAGCAGTGATTGCTGCCAGACAAGTAAATGATTTAGCTATGCTTGGACGGGTATGTCTTCCATTAGCAGACAAACAAAATAACGGTTTGATGTTTGACTTTATTTCTGTACAAAAGTTACATATAAAGAGGAAAAACTGAATTTACATGTTGCAGCTGCATTTCATTCTCAGGTACAGAGGGAACTTGAGAAAGTAGAGATGTTTTTAAATGAGATAATTTTTTTTTAATCTTGGAAATATCAAAAATGTCAAGACTAGTTTTCTCTGTTCTTGCCGAAGGATTCGTGGTAGGCCTTTAGTCAAACCGTATTGGCAGAAATGAAGACTTTGAATCTTTAATAAAGACATATTTTTCCCAAGTGGTTTAGTTATATGTAGGTTAATAAAAGCAATGTTGAAAACCTCCTCACTTTGTATCTCAAATACTTAAGGTTTTATTTCCAAGATATTTGTGCTGTCATAGCCATGCCAATTCTCCATTTGTCCACAGAACCTCCCGGGGCAGAAAGTCTGAATTTTTAATGATAAGTACAGGAGGGAATTAAAAACAAGATAAAACTGTGTTAGGATTGCATTTTCCTATACTGTAACACAAGGAAAATACAAACCTGTTTTTTCTTTGTTGGTCACCTTTAAACATTTCCTGTCCCCTCAAACATCTTATGTAATACATATGTAGTTTTTATTGGGAACACCAGGATAAATTCAGCCCTTGCTACTTATAATTGTTGCACTGTAAAACCTGCCATTGTGAATACAGAAGGTGCTATACTTAACTAGAGTAGAAGTTTTGTGCTTTACTGCTGAAAATGCAGGAGTTTGTGTAGGTCTCTTCTAAGAATGCCACCTCTAGTGACTCAAGGAACTGAGTTAAAATATTATCTAAACATGATTCAAGCTGGACAGATGGGCCCGATCTCTCTTCTCCGATGGTATAAAAAGAAGTAGTCACTGTGTCTCAGATCCTGAGAGGCACTCTGAGTAAGCGGGAACATATGATCATCAGGGACAAAGTTGCCAGTTTTAAACCTTAGTCTTCCTTGGACAGCTAGGTGAATTCCTCAAAATGCACTCCCAAGAGTGCATTTCAGAGACATTTTATCTGCCTTAAAGACACTTCCTCCAATGAAGGAAGATGTCCTCGTATAATTTTGAAGTTCCAGACTCTCCTTTATTCTGTTTGCTGAATGCTGGGGAAAGCTATCGTTCCATTTGTGGCCAGGCTATTTTTCCTTCTGTTTTTCCAACCTCCATCTCTCTTTCCTGTCTCAGAAGCAATCACCTTTACTGGGGAGTGAAGTGTTTCTAGACGGGTAGATCTGATGCTACAGTATCTCTTTCAAAATGATTTGGCCAGTTGATATCAGTGACAGAAGTTTGTGTTACATAATAGCACATGCAATTTTTAGTTTAGAGACATAGAATTTGGCTTTATAAATATGACTTACATGACTTGCTTCAACCAAATAAAGTCTGTTACAATCATGATTTGATAATTTGTGACTGTGAGTTATGATTAAATGCAACTGTATTAAGTCTGAATTGTACAAATGGAGTCTGGTGTACTTTTGAATTGAATTGATTAGGTAAATAGTTCCTAGGGATAAACAACTTTCAGCAGTGGTGCTTTTCTTTTTTCTTTTTTCTTTTTTTCTCTCAGCTCTCTCTTTTAGTTTTTTCTTCTGTCTTGTAAGTATTGTTAATGCTAACAAATCTAAAAATTGCATATTAAAACATGCTGATACTCTTAAACAAGAATGGGACCTAACAGTAGTATATTTAGTTTTGTCAGAAACACCTTTTTTCCTCCTCTCTACAGAGTGTATATTGCTTATCGTAAGTGATGTGGGAGGAGAATGAAGCTTTTCTCAATAATTGATTAGTACTCAAGTCGGCATGTTTTGCATTCCTGACATATTCCAGATCTTTTCAATCTTCATTTGCATAATTCTAAAATTCAGCAGGAACAATACTCCATAATGGCCAAATGAGACAAGTTTAAAGAGAAAATGCTGCCATCTCCAGAGAGAATAAAATGCATAATCTACAAAATTACCATGTTTTGGCTGAGAAATAAGCTAAGAATTGAGGTAAAATGGATTTTGAGGCCATCCAAACACCTTTATATCTTATCCTTTCTTCACTACAAATTGTGTGACCCATCACTTCTCACAGAGGCATTTAAGCAAAATGGCTTGATATAGTGTGTTTATTGTTTTGCATTTCATGCTTGATTTATGCATCTGCTTTGGACGTGAGCATTTGCATTGTCCATGCACAAGAGTTGGAATGTTTTTGACAAAATGATTGCTTTTTGTTAAAATAACCTATTTTATCAAACACAAGATATTTTGCAGTGATTCATCTTTTTCTGCTAAATTTTCAAATATGGTTGGGGGAAGTGCAAAAAAGTGAAAGTGAAATCTGGGGCAATCAAATTGTTTGTCCTCAAGCAGGGTAGCTTCTGTCTGGTCTTCAGGTAGCTTCCCCTTACATGGAAAAGTGGACAAAAGAGGAGAGAGGAAAAACACTGATTTATGCGTGTGTCTCCTGAATTTGTGACCTCAAGCCTAACTGGTCCATGGACCAGATATGGATAAATATGTGTTTATCTCCCTGCCTTCTTAGATTGGAAAACTCCCCTCTCATTTAGAAAATACAAAATCATTTTTTGCAAAACTGTTAAAAATTATTTAGATGTGATCCAGTGTGGAGGAAAACAAAAGCTAAAATTATGAAAGATGCTATGTCATTGAATTTGTCATTGCCAGACTAGTTCTCAGTTAGTAACCTGAGAATATCACATAGTGAGGTTGTGAAATGAATCTTTGCACTTTCATTCACATTTTTGAACAGAAGTGAACTTTGATTTTCAATTGAAACTTAAAGCCAATAACATTTTGTAAATCCATCCAGGAAAGTGGGGAGGGCCCGCAGTTTCTCTGTGGCCTAGTAGAACAAATACCCAAAGATCAGTTCTATGACAGATTCAAATCTGACTGCTTGTGTCTTCTGAACAGTCCTTAAATCTTTATCCTATACACTTCTAATAATAGAAGAGTAATTTAAGTTGTATAGTTTCTCATATACCTATGATAAGTTATTTATATTGAATTTGTTTGATGCAAATGTGATACAGAGTACTATTAATAATGACTGGAACCATCACTTTAAGCAGAATCATATCAAGTTCTGCAAAATAGTAATCTACATAGCAGTATGTGTATGTTTTCACATTTGCACAAATAGAACCACGGTTAGGGTATTCTTTACTTAAATAACAGCAGCACTTTTTTAAGGTCATGTCAAATATACATGTGCAAACATTTGGATCAAAGTGCTTCTGCCAGTGTTTTCCAAGCTGAGTAGTGTTGCTATACTGTAAGGAAGTATCTCAACCACTTCAAACTATTATATATCATTTCTAGCTTCTTCCCAGGGTGAAAATGTTTCTGGATATCTCTACCATACTTTGACCCTTTTCTGGCAATAGCAGAAGTAAAACACTGACTACCACTGAGAGTGCTAAGAGAAAAGATTTACAAAATGAGGTTGAAAACTTACTGTTAGTAGGAGGTGAATCGGTTACGCATAAGCTCTTGGCTACCAGGTTTAGCTCATCATCTCCCATATTTACTCGAAATTGGAATAGGGTCAGAGTTCTGTTCTCCTTATCTACACTTTATTATTCTGTCTGCTTCCTCAGAGCCATTCTGGGAATTTTTCCAAACTTCTACCATCTGTGCATCTTTGCACACTGTGCGAAAAAGGGGATGCTCTCTAATAGAGCGGCAGTGAACAGCCCAAGAGAGATTTATACCCTGACAAGCAAGTCTCTATCAGCTCAATTTGCCTTGCTTGTTAGGACTCTGATTAAGAGCGAAAGCCTGACTCACTGAAAAACTGCAATTGCTCCAACACAGAAAGCCATCAGCAGGGCTGCTTCAGGCATATGGTAGCTTTCGGAGTATCAGTACCAGCACTGAACAGGAAACCATTGACTTTTTCCAGCAGCTGGAAAACTGGAGCAACTGAATTCATACTCTCTGAGCTCTGTGTTTGAATAACTTCTAAAAGCTTTTGTAAAAGAGATCTTACGTTTACATTTTAGAAACAGAATTGGTGGGGAAGAGAAAAGCAAATGTATTGACTCGTGTTTTCTGCAGGATGTGAGAGATGGGAACCCTTATTCTTCACATGATGAATGGAGAACTTCAAGGCTTTAGAGCTTTGGTGCTAATTTTGTTCTCCTGAATAGCATGTGACAGAATGCTAGAACTTATTCAGAAGTCACTGTTTCTCTTTCATCTGCATAATCACAGAAGCCCTAGAGAAGGCTCTGCAGATATCAGTCCTGCCCTTTTTGTTCCCTTGCTCTACTTCCATTCTGCTTTAAACTACTTGTGCAACTGTTTATTGTTGGCTCAATGATCATGCACAATCCATGCTCATGAATAAAATAATTAAATTTATTGTCATTGAGCATGTTATTTTCAGCTGATTAAAAGCAATAGACCAAAATACATCATCCTGTTCTACACAGGTGACTGCTCATAGACTGAGTCAGTCAACAAAAACTGGGGAAAAAAAATTTACAGCATTCTTGGGAGAATTTGTGGGCATTGCTGAGGACCTTGCAGTAAGAAGGGTTTTATTTGTTGATTTTTATTTGCTGGAGGTTTATGCAGACTTTAGAAGTAGTACTGTGAAGCTTTGAAAGGACTGACACTCTTAGACATATTATGAATGATAATTTATTATAACCTGAGAGAATCGGAGAATCGGAGTCCCAATTCATGGGGCATTATGCAACTATAGAAGTTAGCCCCTTCCCCAGAAGGTGCACAGGTTATAGACAACAGCGTGATGGTTTGTGCGGTGTAGTTCAGTCCCTTCTTCTAGAAGGAGAGAACAGCTCAGGTGCTTTAAGGTCTATAGATGACCACTTTGGTAGAAACTGTTAACTGATGCCTTTTATATATTTTATAACCTCACTATGTTAGTCCTTTGCTGTTTAAAACTATTTTTTTTTCCTCTAGAGGGACAACCATTATCTCATTTTCATTAACACTGGAAATATGCTAGTTACATGTTAGCAAGTCATCCATTATCCATTATTGAAATAATTTTGCACTTCCAGCCACATTAAATCACTGAAGCCATTGTAATTTTATTTGCTAGTCTGACAATTTTGATGTTAGGTCTGTGTTCCCTATCTGATTTCAGTGGCTGACCATGAATCAAGTAGCTATAAACTTTAAATGACTTTTCCCTTTGAGAGAAAGAAGCCTGCTTTAATAGGAAGGAGGGGAAAGACTTAAAAGGGCTAAAAGAAGCTGTTTTTTATAATACCTTACCACAGAGCTGACATATTGACAACTAGCTTTGTTTCCGAAACCACAGTTTAATTTTGTCAGAAGACAGAGGAGCGATAGTGAAGGGTGGAATCTGTCTGACTGCACCTCCCCTCTCGGCAGCTGACGACCGCCTGGGAATAAAAGTACTCCAGGAAGAGGAAAGAAAGGCGTAAAATGTATTTGGCTGTGATTTCAATGAAGGAGGAAAAGGTGCTTGTTGATTTTTTGTTTGGCTTTGAAAATCTCCACAACTGTCTAAGAGCAAAATGCGTGTGTCATTTATTACAATCTCTATAGTCCTTATTTTTAACTTTTGCCTAAAGTGATAGGTGAACTATATACTAGCGAACTCATAGAGATGGAGGCTTGAAAAGGGCAGGTATACCTTTGGGAAAGATTTGGAGGAGTTTGGTTTATATCGTATATTTCATAGCAAGTTAGCTGAGGTATGTGGCAAGTGACAATTTGAGCAAGAAACTGCTGAAAAAGACGACATTGTAGGTACTTTCTGAAGGTTGCCCGTATCCCAAAGGGTAGATCCAATATAGCAGCTGGCAACCTGCCCCAAAGGAGAACTGTCCCAGAAGTAGCTGGATGTTATGCTAAGGACTCATTAATTCATGTGAAAACACTTAAAAGTATATCTCACGTGGCATGTAAATGTCCTTCACACAAAAGAAGGCATGTTCAAATACAGCCCAGCTGTCTGTATTAAAATTTGTTCTTGATGCTTTTCTGTCTCTCCGCATTAGTGAAAGAGTTTTTCTTTCTGTGTTTTTTTATTAATGCAATGACTCATTCTTTGAGTATACATCTGCTAACCAGTTGTCAGTGTCTCAGCGACATTTGGTTGTGAATCTCTTCCTCATTTGTGTTGTGCTCTTCTGAAACTTTAGATGAGCATGCGTATGGTAATGGAAGATTGGATACTTAAATGAATGAGCCTACTGATTCTAATATTAAAATTAAATCCCTTGTAAATCTTGGAAGCTATAGAATAATCTGTTTTTCACAATTTGATTTGTTTTCTTATACAGAAGCTGTCTGTGTTCCAGGCACACAAATAGACCTGGATAAGGCCTCTTAGAGAGTAACAGACCCAATTAATTTTATGATTGTGCTTTACACAAATCTTAAAGATGAACTTAATTTGAAAATCATTATCTGAATACAGAAGAATATTCCCAAATGTAGGCAAGTCATCAATTGCACTCATGTCAACCATCAGGCCTTCTCCTATGTCATATTTTGGGAATTTTCTGACAGAACAGATTTTGTTTGTTTAATATTAATTCTGGAAAGCGAAAACTGCACCCAGAAGTAATTTGTTTAAAGAGTATGAAATAAGGACCCGGGGCACTGCCAGATTTCTAGAAGCTAATGTTTGATGTGAGATTTCAAAAGCCCATGCTCAATCCTTACTCCATTCAGTCACTCTCAGTAAATGCCACAGGCTGTGACTATCAGCTATTTTGGGGCAAAGAATGGATGTCTGCCAATTTCTCTTGGTGGAGTTCTACTTCAACAAATTAAATATTCATTAGTTACAATACAGGAGGGAGAAGAGAAAAAAACACACTATCAGGGAAAAAAACAGTGGGCATGAGGAAAAAAAGAGGGAGGAAGAAATGAGGGCTAAATCAGCAGCAGTGAAGGCACGTCCTGGGGACAAAGCAGGTCCTTTGAATTTAGCCAGTTAATGTTCCTAAAGAAGACATAGACTAAGGTTTCTAAAACCAGCTGTGAACTCTGATAATTGCTGCTTTAGCCTTTTCCTTGAGAACTCTGAAAAGGATTTGCCCAAATCAGTTATCTCTGAAAATGTTGCCGTGAGTGGAAACATAAAAAGAAATTATAATATTGACATCACTGGATATTAAGTGTATTTTACTAAATGGTTTACATTAGATGCAGGCATGCTTTTTAAAAAAGACATATTACATATCTGATATCGTATTAGATGCAATGAACCAGCTGAAGGGAATGGAAACAGACTTTCAAACAGACATATTTTTAAATGATGATAAATGAATTAAGCTTCTGAGTTGGGGGAGTGAGGGAAGAGTGATCATGTTACGTGATTAATAATGAAAAAGCATGAGATACTCTTTTTTATTTTATAACTGAAACTATGTTATTCTGTGTAAAAGGAATACACAAGCTTTCATAGAAAATCAGCATTTATGTAAATAGTAGACAGTACTGTAATATTTTTCCTAGATTTTTTTCAAATTACAATTTGTCTTGTAGAGTGTACTGCTTTTTTGTCTAAATATGTACATAATGGATAGTGTATTGCTTGATATTTTATTACAGGAGAGTTTGACCGCTAACACATTCACTAAATGAGCAGTTTATATATGTGGAGGTAGTTCACTCACATAAGCATAAATATTCACAAGAAAAAACATGAGTAAGATTTTCTTTTAATATGTGTAAGATTTTTAACATGAACTGTCATTGGAAAAAATTTTGGCACTGACCTTGAATGATTATGATATCTCAGATTTTACAGTAAAATCCTACTAGTGATATGAGATTGTCAGTAGAGGAAAAGGAGTATACTTTCCAGACTGTAGAAAGTATAGATATTGTTATACAAGAAATAACTCATATTACCATTAACCAGTGCATCTATTTTTTTTTCCATCAAATTTTCAAGTATTTCATTATTAATCTCATTCAGGAAGCAATTATTCTATCTTGTTGTCTGCAGTTTCATAGTGGTTACCCGCTTTTTTCAGTCTTGAGCCATGAAGCTGCAAGTGCTACTCGTGTGAGAGATTTTCCGCACATGAACAATCCCATTAGGTTTGGAAAATCATGCCTATGCGTGTGTGCCTATACCAAAGGCCAGGCCACAAGTGCTGCAGAGTAGTGTGGTGCCGAGTAATAGAAACTTGCAGGGACTCTTCCTCAACGTGGAAGGAAGCAGTCACCCTACTCTGAGTGAAAATGACTGGTATGTCTGTTAAGAGATAGCAATTTGCTCCTGAAAATGCTGACTTTGCCTTAATTACAGTAAGAGTGATGAATGGATAGTGTGCAAGAAACCAGCTAAATACACAAGCCTTGAGAATGGAAATATATATATATATATTCTGATATTTTCTGTGGTCGCCCTGCGTATGACCCTTGTTCTGAAATGAGGAAGTCGGTCACTATCACTTCATTTCCTTTTCGGTTCTTACAAGTTAGAAAAGCGGCTGATAGCCTGTATGCAAGCAAGAGTCTCCTTGAGAATGTCATTTCAGACCCTTCCCAGAAAATGAATGTCAATCTAGTGTCATGCATAAATCGGTTATTATGCTGCAGCCATTGCTCAGCTGTTCGTTATGACAGGGATGATTCGGGATGGAAATGAGGCAAACTTCTGTTTCGGCATTGTTTTCTGAACCCAGCTCAGCCTCTGTGAGGCTTCCCTGCAAGCTCTTTTTTATAATCGCATCAGTGTAGCACTGCTATCGTTATGGTTGAGGGAACATTTTCATTATAAGCCCCTATGCCCAAACATTTATGACTTTCAGGAAAAAAATGCTGTGACTGAAATTCCTGTGCTTGTTTTTATCCCATGGATAATTTATAACAAATTAATAAATAATAAGTCCTGTAATTATGTTTGGTCACATTAGTGAATTACTCAAGCATGAAAACATTGTATTTGGGATGCTTAAACAATTCCTTTTACATGCTTATTGCTTTAAAACTTTTTCTCGGTTTTAAATAATTTTATTCTAAAACTTTGGGTCTCATGGAGAAATACAGACACATGAAACTCAGAAGGTGTGAAGAATGAAGAGTTGCCAGTTAGTTTAAAATGGTTGTAGATAGTAGTGCAGTATGGCTATGTGTTGCTTTACATGTATGCATACAGTGGCAATTAAACCAGCGAGGACCAGTGAGTAAATCCACCTCAGTGTAGCACCTTTGCACAAGGGAAGGGGCAGGGGAGACACCTGCACACTCTGATGTCGTCCTTGTGGTCCCGCCTGAAAGCTACTGCAGCATGAATTCATCCTGAGAGTGTATCATGGTACCTGGTCTGTGCTGCTGAAGCCCGGACTGTTTGCACATAAACAGACCAGGGAGAAAGCACTGTTGGGTGAGGAATCAGACAAGAAGGTCGTTGGGCTTATTGAGCAGGAGATCCAAAGATGTGAAAAGGAGCCTAAGAAGGTGGTACCCTGGAGTTGGAGATGAATGACACAGGAGAAGAAAGGAGAAGGTATAGAATGGCTAGGAGGTCTTTCTGGCATTTGATAAACCGTACGTTTGATAATAATTAACCGCTGAAAAATTTAACAAGAGCTGTGGTGGATTTTCTGTAACTGGAATTTTTTTGACACTGGATGTTTTTGCTTCCTTCAAACAGGAATGGAAGCAGGCAGCCCTGTGGCTTGCGTTTAGCATGCGATTGGGATAGATGATCATGTTGCCTTTGCTGGCTATATAATCTATTGATGAATGGCACAACTTTCCACCAGGTAATTTCTTTTCTAGCAAAAGGGAAGGTGAACGAGCTTTACACACTACTTTTATGTATGTGTATGAAAAAGTTCCACAGTACACTTGATGCTAAAATATCCTTCAGTGGAATGGTATCTTGTCAGAGAAAGCCAATTTCTCTAAACAGAAAATTTTCATTCAAACTTTTCAATTTTGATAGAATTCAATTAGTGTCATGTCTGACAGAACTTGAGTCTGCCTGCCTAGCAGGCAGATTTTGAAATCTTCCTGCATGGCTGCCAGGCGCTCTGCCTGGCTCTGCAGCAACCCTCCTGGCGGGCTCACTCACAGTTCGCTGCCCATAAGCCCTGGGAAAGTCCCTTTCCCTGCCCGTAGCGTCTCCAGCACTTCCAGTCCAGGGCTCCCAGGAGCTGCCTCAGCATCAGGGTCTTTTCCCTTCAGAGATGCAGTTCCAAAAGCTTGCTTTGCTTTGCTGATCGGAAGAAAAAAAATTTTTTTAGTGTATGAACACCTCCATGAAACTGAATCACGATTCTTTCTCCACACTGCTCTATTCATAAGTTGTTTCAGAGGCAATTTCTACTCTTTCAAGAAATAATTCAGAGCTTTAAAGTCAGATAATGATATTTGTCTTTAACCCTCTCATTCTCTGTGGCCTAGAGAGATGTTTTTTCAGATTATTGTACCAATATTATATGCTTCATAAGTGACATCTCTCTCGGTATTGGAGACAATAGATTTCAATGTTATTGCTGGGAAGATTTTTCTAATGTGTTTTCCAGATATTAGGTACATCAGTTAGACAAAATTTAGATTTCCGTGGAACTATAGAAAAGAATGAGCAAGACCTAAGCAGAATATGGTAGACATGTACAATTAAAGTAAAAATGCAGACAGAGAAATAGGAACTGAAATGCAAACCAACAGAAGAAAAAGATTTTGTTTCCTGGGATCTAGTTTACTCTGGTATATGGTAACTTGAAATGAATTTGCACCGAGAAGCTTCAAACTGATCTGACCTTTGAAAAATTCAGCTGCCTGACAGTCACAGCATGTGTCGTTATTAACAACACATAACAAAAACTGCAGAAAGAGCACAGAGTAATGCTGGAGCAGGGAGAGAAATTCAATAAGGAATGCTTATAAATCAATGTCACGAATGTGGGCTTGAATTCACAATCAGAATAGTGGAGAACAAGAGAAGGACAGTGTCAGGCAGTGGAAGGAAAAGGAAGAAGTGGGAAGCTTTCCTTCCCCAGGTTCCCAGAGAGCCCTGCCATTCTGCAAGGGCTTAAGAAGCAAAGCAGTTCCCAAATCCCCAGCATTTTGGGTGGCAGAAATGCAGCAAAAAGAGTGGAAGCAAGTCTAGATACAAAGGTAGGATGAGGAGATGTATTTCATTTCCTGATGGAATTTAGTAGGAGTCACATGCTAAGAGATATTTCTGTCTCAGAGATGGATTTCTCCCGTGAGCTGATGCGTGACTGACTCCTTGGGAGATAAGAACAGGTGGTATTTCCCCAAAGAGCTTGTGTAGTCACTTAGTGTCTGATTCAGCTAAGCAAGTAAAGCCTTTTTCTTCTCTAGGACTTTCCTAAAGAATAACTGGGGCTTTGTCTAGTGGTGTAACCCCAGCTGGAGGCTCTGCCCTGAAGCTATGAAGTGCCACCTGGGCTGCTGCCTGCTTTCCCTGCTAATGCACTGTGAGCAAGCAAGTGACCAAACTTCTCTTATTTGCATTCTGAATTAAGTAAAACCTTATCAAATTTACAGTGCTCTGAACATGAAAATCAGTTTCAGGAGAATCCTAAATTAGGTAATTGTTTATTTTCATTTCTTAAAACCAGGAAATCTGATCTATGGATGTTTCTTAGAGACATTGCACCGTTGCGCCAAAACTGAAGTGTCTTGTGTTTTCTAGCATGTTTTTTGCAATTGTGAACCAGAATTTTTAATGATGTACTTTTAAAAAATTTCTTTAGGGCCTTTATTTTAGATGGCTATAAAATAGAATTAAATATCACTGAATTCTACTTAATGTAATCATTTAAAATGCATTGCAGTTTCAACAGATTGTATTATAATTTACTTTTAATATAGTGCACTGAAATGTTATCGCCCTAGAAATGATATATATATACACACTAAATATTTATATAACACTGTGAAACACAGCCCATTAAGTTGTTTTTTTTCTGATTGTGGCTTTTTTAAACATCACAAACTATCCATTGATTTGAGAAGAATATCTTTAGTACCCAATAGTAGTATGATTCCACCAATATATTTATGCTTGTGAAATATGTAAGACATCTTTCAGTGTTATAATAGGATTTCCTTGTACTGCCAGCTGTTTTTCTAATCTGAGTAATCTTTAGTCATGTCATGAAAGCCACTAAGGTCAAAGTACTATATGTGAGTAAGCAGGACTTTAGTACGTGAGCAAAGTTGTTCAGGCTGAGGCTCTTCAGTGGTCAGCTGTTGAAAAATTATTTTTTTGGGGGGGAAAAAAGAACAAACACTAAGTATTTTCATGGTCAAATAGCAACTCTTCCAGATAGCAAATGATATGATGTGATGATACTTTTCTGTCTAGTGAACTATTACGCTATCCATATGCATGTATATACCTAAAAACTGGAGACAAATGGAAACACTTTATTTTATTGCAAAGAAATGGAACTTGTAAACAAAATGGAAAGAATTTTACTTTCACAATCTTTCCTAAGCTATAATTGTGAATATAGTATATTGACATTCATTTATATGGATTTCACATACTGCAAACTGACAAGGAAAGACCTGTAGAGTAGCAAATATTTAACAAGTTAAACGGACATGGAAGTGTACCTGAATGTGAACCAGCAAAAAGAAAATATTCCACAACACTCATTTCATAAGTCTAATGGTGCAAGAGCAGCCATCCAGCATTAGTTCCTATCCCATGTTTACTTCCCTGTCTGTCAGGAAAACAGATACTATAAAGGTAAATTGAGATCCAGTTTCAAACACTCATTGATCTACGAACATTAAATATATTTTGATCTGTCACAAACCATGAACTATTTGCATTGTGTAATAACCAGTTTCACTGAAAACACTGTTACAGGATTTTTCTTTCTTTCTTTCTTTATTTCCTAGCTGGCTGGTCCTGATCCAGTTAAAAATGGTCCAGCTAGGATTTCAGCAGGGAATACTAGATGAAGCTTGGTCTGCACCTAGCCTTTTTATGTTCACCTCCTGTGTTCTATCTTTGTGTTTTTTTTTTTTTTCATATAGTGTTTCCTCTCTCACATTTTTGTTAGGTTATTTCCTTTTAAACAAACCTGTTCCTTTCCTTCCTGCCTTCAACCTCTCTTTCCCTTATTTCCCTCCATGCTTCCCTGCAAAAAAGAGCAATTCAACTGACCTCTTTCTTTCCTTTCCTCCAGTACTTTTAAGTGTATGCCCATATCTATTCTGTCTTTTTGCTCTCCCCAGTCACACTGGCTCTTGCATACCATAGTGTGCTGAGCCCCTGCTGCTACGAGGTTCTAAAGGACCAGACCAATTTCAAAGCTTTCATCAGTGCCACTGACTTCAGTGAGATTTCTGCTGCACATGAAGTTATGGGTCTGTTTTGTGGGATCTTGACATGAGCACTCACAATCACTCAACTAAAACTAGTTTAAAAAAACATTAGGTTTTTGGTTGTATTTATATAGCACACCTTTCTAAGGAGTCTCTGTAGGAGACTGCAAGACACAAAACAAAACAACAGAATATCACTTTTACAAGTTGCATAGGAAATTAAGTCTTAACCTGCTACTATTTTTGCTCTTCTTTTGCAACTTCTTACAGCAAATACACATCCATAAATAATAGAAACTGCTGTTATTGTAATATAATAGTCTACTTCCATAAAAAGAAGACAGGAACACTGGAGAGAGATTTGTCTCCTTTTTTCTGAGTGCGAAGCACTTTCATATAAATCTTTACATCTTATTTCATCTGTATTTTTGGAAAATATTCATGTAACTTAGTAAGCAAACTGATTAGAAACCAGTCCCCATAATTCATGTTATCCATGGTAACATTCATGCTTTCTGTACTGTTAATGCAGTAGTTACAATGAAGGGGTTGGGTTTTTGGATACCATCCATTTCACATTACTTATAAAGATAATAGATCACCTCTGCCCCATCCCTTAGCATAGATTTATCTTCACTGTCATTGATTTCTCTTTCCATTTTTCACAGCCCTTTAAATATTTTGGAATATATGATCTAATTTGCAATCGTTCATTTCACCTCTAGTTGCTCTTTCCTAATAATTTTTTCAATGTTTCAACTAGAACATTAGTTCCCAACCTATCACATACCTGTCATTATGGATTCACGGTAATGAGCCTGCAGTTAAAATTGAAAGATAGTAATGCTATAAAATCAAGTCTGAATCCCTGTTCTCTCTCCCTTTCTGGGAGAATCTTTTTTTCTGCAGAAAGCCCTAATGTGGTGTTCTTCCTGGAGGACGTTTTTGCTTCACCTGAGAAAGTAATTAGACCAACCATTCCTTTGGTTCATTGCAAGATTCTAAAAATATGGATATTTAGTCATTCAAAACAAGTCTGTTCTTAACTGTGGGCAAAGGCAAAGCGTTTGTCGCTGTGAGAAGCACCAAGAAATTCCTGGCCTTCTCTCACGAAGTTTTCCGCAGAAGGGCACCGTGTGTCCTGTTGCCAGGAGGTGCACCATTAAAGAGAAAGGGAAAAAAAACCAAACCAAGGAGGAGTTATTCTCTGGGGCCCCTTCACCGGGGGCTGCCGGCAGCTGAGGAGCCTGGTCGCCTCCTCGGCCGGAGTCCTGCCGTGCCACCCCGCGAGCACGGTCGAGGGCCCCGGTCAGCGGGTGCCCCGCGGCGCCAGGGCTCTGCTGTGTGACCCTGCTCCCGCGGAGCCGGAGCCGCGGCTCCCGCTCGTCGGCTCTCCGCCAAGAAGCGGCGAGCCAGGCGCTCCGGCCACGGGCCACCGGAGCCCCCGTTTCCAGAGCGCTGCGCCATCTCTTCGGAATATCCGAAAGCCTGGAAGTTCAAGTGAATTCTTTCAAGTCCGTTGAGCACTGAGGCTCTTAATCATACAAAATAAATATGGTGCAACTTTATGCTCGTTTCGCTTCAAATGAACTTCTGTCTCCAGTCTAGTGTCTGATCAATTTCCATTTAGCTCAGCTCGGAAAAAAGGAAAAAATAGTGGACTTGGCATTTTAGCTGAAAAATTCTGAGCATTTTCCAGAGATGCTCTGATTTCACTGGAGTTTCCACAGGCAGGCCCAGAAATCTGCCCTGCGTCCCTGGCCCTTTGGATAGCAAGACACACCGCGTGTGCTCGATCTTCTTCTTTGCCATTTCCAAATCTCAGATCTGTAGAACCTCTTTCTCCCATGTAACTGGAGTCCTATTAGGGACCAATTAAAAAGCCAGAAGAAACTATTTGATTTTTTTCTCTCTTTTGACTTACGTTATTGATTTTCCTTGCTTCTTCCTTATTGGTTTATAGTGATATTGTGATTCTTCTCTTGTAATTTATTAACTTACTTACTTTTGTTCATGGCCCAAGGTGTATTCCCCAAAATTTTCGGAGAAATTGAATTATGAAATCAGATGCCCTTAACTCCTTTCAAAACACCGCTTGGTAGCATTGTTCTGTCTCACAATTTTCTGTTTCCAACAAAATGTTACAAGGGTTTATGACTGGAGCACTTGTAGAGATTAGGTCCAACTCCCCAGCTCAAGCAGGCTCACCTAGAGCAGGTTACCCAGCACTGTGTCCGTTCAAGTTCAGAAAATCTCCAACGATGGAGACTCCACAGCCTTTCTGTGCAGCCAGATGTACAACCATCCTCACAAGAGGATGCGTTTCTTTTGTTTAAATCCTGTATTGTAGTTTGTGCCTCTTGCCTCTTGTCCTATCACTGGGCAGCCTGGCTCCATCTTCTTTACTCCTCTGGTAAAGGTATTGATGTACACACATCAGTAAGATCCCCCTGAGCCTTCTCTTCTCCAGGCTGAACTGTCCCAGCTCTCTCAGCCTCTTCTCGTTTGAGAGATGCTCTAATCCCTTAAACATCTCTGTGGTCCTAAATTTCTTTCTCCTATATAGTTACCAAGGATTTGGCCTGCAGCTAGAGTTTAATTAACAGTTCTGCTGTAATGATAACAGCAGTCACAGCTGATAATCTTATTGCTAAGTTTTTACAAGCTAGTTTATTTTAATATGAATGTTTTCTGTGAGTGTGAATGTTTGTCTCATTTGCTTTATTTCCAGTTGATAACTTAGATTTGGAACTGCATAAAGCTTGGAATTTCCAATGGCAACTTCATAGTTCTTCATGTTTTTTCAATATGACATTTGGAAAGTTATTTTGATTTTGAATCACAATTGAAAGTATTTTTGTATAGACTATACAGTGAAGTGAAATTAGGAGGTCTGATCAAATGAATCACAACATTTAGAAAAATAGAAGGTATGACTCTGCATACATTCTTTCCTTAAAATATAATGTTGTCCTTTAAAGATCATAGTTTTTAAAAAATAAAAATAGGATATTCTGTTTGAAGAAGCTTGAAATAATTTGAATTTTGAAAAGCACTTCATTTATAATCAATTTTCCATAAAAACTGGTGTATCTTCACAGGAACTGGATTTTGCTGAAAGTGCGTTATCAAAAAAAGGAAAAGTCTGTTGGAAAAAAACTGTTAAGCCTATTTATGTAATAAAATACTTCCTTAGAGCTTCAGACAGACATATAAAAGGATGTTGTATTTTGTAGATCTTTCCTAATAAAATTCACTAATCTATGAACATTAACTAACTAACTAACTAAGGTCATCTGTCTCTTTTACCCGTAGGAAGCATTTTTCTCCATATTTAAATCTTTATTTCTCACTTTGGAGCTATTTCATTCACATGATTTCGCTACAGGGGTGGCTCCTATTTTTGGGATGGAAGGATTTCTCCCTACCAGAACTTACTAAAATCTTTTTGTCATTCTGTCTTAATGATGACATAGGAGCAGTAGCGTGCCATGAAGTATAAATTTCATTTGGAATTGTTGAAGCACGTAGCAACTTTCTATGGCTTTTGTTTTGCTAGCATTTGACTCTATTCCAGAGTCTTACGTGGTTATTGGCCTGCAGAGGAGCCTTCTGCGGGGATTTTGCTGGCTATCCCCAACCAAGCTGGCAGCTGTGGACATGCAGCAGTGCTGGACAGTGCAAAAAGGGACATGTAGGAGAAAGTCATAGAGACCGTTAAAAAGCATAACTGATTTTTTGTTTTCAAGTGTATGACAATAAAATATTCCCATCTTGTTAGGATTATTTTGGTAACGAGTAACCTATACTGTTCATGGTTTGCGTGATGCTGTTCTCTTAAACGTCCATGGCGTTATATAAGCTCACCTGCATGCACACACACTGACCCAAAACATCTACCACAAAATTTTCTATTTGGATGCCTATCACTTAAAAAGCATCAGCACTGCTGCTATTTGAGTTACTGAATTAAGAGTTAAGGTTCTGCCTCTGTTAGTGTTTAGTAAACAGCTTTCTAACATGTTGAACCTATTTTCTTTTTCTTTCTAGTAAAACTGCATGTTAAAACATTACTTTCACCATTTAAAACAACCAAGACTGAGAAAGTATTTCCTATTAAAATTCTCTAGAATGACTCTATGTGCATCTTAACTCTTTTTACCATACTACGTAAGTGCTGATACTGATTACAGTAAATATTCTAATCATCCACTCTGAATAAATCATTTTTTTTCCTAACAGAAAGTGACACTGATCAGTCAGCAGGTGACATCTTTGGCTCTGTCTCTTTGTCATGATTTTGTCTGCCTCTGTGCTAACTGAAACTCTAATTTGTCAGTTTGGTAGGTGCAGACCACAGCTGAACAATTGGCTAGTTATGGCGAGGAGGGAGCATACACATTGACAAGGAATCTCCCAAACCTTCACCTTGATGTATTTTATTTCTTGTATTTTATTTTATTGTTGTGAATGTAGATGTTGAAGTCAAACATACACACATCTTTTGCAGCATAAAAATGCTCATTTAAAGTCCATATGAAGGAAGACATGGCACTTCTATATTGGATTATCGCACTGACTTTTAACTAACTAAACAGATGCTTCTTTGTGAAGTGTTATGGTGCTAAGGCCGGGAAGAAACCGACAATAATTTCAAGTGACAGTCATGGTAAAGGGTAAAACGGCTGCATCGTACTTGCATGAGCATTTGCAGCATTAGCAGAGATGCTTGCAGCCAGCACTGAAAGTGTATTCTAGACAAACAAGGGCAGTACTAGTAAAATAAATTCTCGTGCATCCAGGGATCAGGATAGCTCATTCTCCACAACCAGGTATTATCCTGTGTACAGAGTCCACAGGATGATATAATCTAGACTGTTTACTTCAAAATCTTGATTCAGTCTGTAATCTGAATAGAGGCCAAGTTAATTTTTTAAGACCAAGTTAATTTTTGCTCCATAGGTAAGTGTGAATTTCAAATGACAGCCTTTCGGTGGTGAATAAGGAGTGCGGAACTGTTTTCTACAGTGTTCATTCAGAGCTCAGGAAGGGCTCTTAACGGAGAGCTACAGGACAGGAAGGTTTATGCTGATACTGTTTACAACGCTTATGTTTATACTGTCTTCAGACGAAATACGGGGAGGTAATGATAGTGTAAATTATCTCACAGCAGTTTGTTAGTAATGTCAGATTTAGGAAAGAATAACTGGTTTCCTGTAGTTGTTCAGATATTGTTCTCTTGGTTGTGATTTCAACAGGGGAGTTGTTGGGAGGTAGTATGGTGAACCCCTGGTGTCCAGGAACCACTGTAGAGAGATTTAATTGGTTTTCTTTGGACTAAAGTGATAGCAGTACTTTTCATTTCATGTTAATCCATGTTTCAATACCATTGACAGTGTATAAATGCCAAATACAGATAAATCTAACTTAATTAGACAAGAAACACTCCAAAGAAAATATCATAAATCTTGAGCTTATTTTTGGTCTAAATGTGCTTAAAGGTATGACTTAGGGATTCCTTCATTTCTCCTGGTTTTATAAACTATTTTTCCTTTGCCTTCCGTGCCGCTTAGCGAAAGGCTGGTACTCATGGTATACTGTTTTAACTTTGTCTCTAGGCCTCCCTCTATTTTCATCCATGTTTTTGTGGCCAGTTATTTCCAAACACAGTTGTTAAAAAAAAAAAAAAAAAAAAAAAAAAGAGAGAGAGAGAGCGAGCGAGCCTGTTTCCACAGCACCTCGCTGAAGCAGATTGCTGGCCATACCCAGCAGCCACGCTGGCAGAATTTGTCTATAACAGTAATACCTGCCAAAAAATCTGCCCCTTGAATACGTTCCCTGGGTTAGAGAGGCTGGAAAAGGTGAAGGCTATGTGTCCTGAAGCAGAGATTGTCCGGCCCCATCAGCTTCAAAAGGAGAGTCATGAAACTGAAAGAAAGAAGCTTTCCCATCCTGTGTATTCCCATGTGCCTTTTGAATTCAGGCCGTTCACTGGGAAGATGCGTGCCAGAGGTTAGAAGTTATCTTTTTCATAACACATCACTGTCAACATGAACGGTGTCTTCTTTTAAAGCAAAGAAAGAAATCCTAAAAGTAATACAACAAAACCCTTCAAGTCTGGGTTCAAAGTTATGACAGCCAACAAGTAAATAGTCCTCAGGCTGATTTTAAATATCTGTCTGTCTGTCTGTCTATCCTCCCTCTTTTCCTCCCTGCCTTCCTGCTCCTTCTCACTTCCTCCCTCCCTCCCTCTCTCCATCTCTTCTGTCCTCGCTCCCTCCTTCCATTCTCTCCTCTTTCTGCTTTCACCCCTTTTCAGCTCATTTTCATATTCTGTAAATTTTGCCCCGTTGAGATCAAGCATAGAAGCCAATGCCTTTGCTTCGATGTGGTGCTTTGCCTGCTCCTGTGAAGTTGTCTCGCAGAGCTGGCATTGCCTTCAAAGGCTGTATGGACTGGTCTCTGAAAGGAGCCTGGGTTTTCACAAAGCACTTGGAATTTAATGACGCTTTCAACACTATGTATGCTTCTGACTTTTTTTTACAGTACAAGATGAAGATACCAAGATTAGTTTTTATAATACCTATTTAAACCATATTGCTAAGTACGTTCTCCATAAAATCTCACCTGACACTGTAAAAAGACCAAAGCATGAGCTGCTGCTCCTGGCAATCAAAGTGCTTGTCCAGATTTGACCTTCCTGGATTTTTGTCTCAATTTTTTCATACGTACTCCTCCTTCGTATCAGCTGTGCTGGTCATTATCAGCGCGTTGAAAAAGATGGAAGAGTCTTTTCAGTCAGCTCACTCATTTCAAATGTTAAATCTTTATACAATACTGCTCTGCCATGTGTCCTTTCTCAGCTCTCTCTCCAGTTCTGGGACAGCTAATATGACAAAATGAAGCAGAAGCGCTCCTTTGAGTTGACAGATCCTCCTTTTTTTTTTTTTTTTTTTTTTTTTTTTTTTTTTTTTTTGCAGGCACCTGTCTTGGCTTTGTTTAATTTTGGAAATTTGGTTTGCAGTTAACGAATTCACTTTTGAGCCTTACTATCTTTGCTATCTCCTAGCGGATTTCTTTTTTTGCCCAAAAAGTAGCTACTCAGAAGAAATTATCTATCTAAAGTGATAATTTTTTTAAAAAGTGAGATAATAGTGCCTGTCTTGAATGCTTCAGTGAAAGCTTTTGCATTTTATGCAGACCTTCCAGAAAAGCTAATATTTCACATCTACTAAGATGTATATTAGTGAAAATACTTCAGCAGTTAGAATTTCTGTTCTATAGAATATGTTGACATTTCAAGATTTCTTTGCACACTGAATTGGAATGAAAAATGAAATTGTGGAAATTTCGTATGGCAGAAAATTCTTTCCTCTCCCAGGGCATAACAAACAGTGAAATGGCTTTTTTATTTTGGTAAGATCAGAGAGCATGTTTTTAAGGTACAGAAGACTACAGTAAAATTTTTAAAACTGAAAATTAAATCTTTAACCAGATTGAAATTAACCTGAATTAAAATCAATATGTATTAAGCTGTTAAAATAATATTTTACAATAAAAAATACCATTTATTTTAATTTAAAATTGAAATAATGTTTGCAAGTGATGAGAAGCCTTGATTTATACAAAGTATAGCAAATTGAATCAGAGAATAAGAGAGAATATCCAGTGACTATGAAAGCGCTGCAGATTTTCCTGACTTGGAGCAGGTGTACCAGGCAAGGTGACATTGGCACTTGTTCCCTGATGGAACAAATGCACTCCATGGAAGTGAAATTGCAATTACAAGCTGTCTCTTTATCTAATAAGAAATAGACTTTTTCCATGACTATTCTGCTTTTTATTTAAGTATGCCTACCAGAAGTTTGTCATTATTATTATCATTAATTCAAGTGAGATTTCTATATTGCTGAAGAAATTTGGAATCCAAGCCAATTTCACGGATATGCCAGTCAGGTAAATCTGACTGAAAAAAGGTCAGAGCCTTTATTTAGTAATATTTTGTTTTATTCATTTCCCCAGTTCATGTATGCACATTGGAAAAGAATAGGGTCAACTGCATGAGGCATAAAAAGTATGAAGTAGTCCTATGAAGTATATGCCAAGAAGGTTCAGAAGCAGCTGTGAGAAAACTAAAGAAGTTTCCTTTTAACCCTAATCAAATGACGGTCAAATTTTATCCTCTAATACAGCGATGTAAGTGTTCTTTGGTAGCCTGTGGATATAAATGCCTAATCTTTTGGGAATCCTACTAAGCTCTTTGCTGCAATAGGAACTTTTATCATTGAGTGGATTAATATATGTGTCAAAGTAATTTCTCCAATTAAGTCTGGCTGTAGTTTGCCACTGTTAGAACAGATATCCTTTTCTCGTATGTTAAAAAGAAATAAATAGGAGTAACAAGTGGTTTCTTTGAAGGATAGATTTTTAGGGTTATCATGTTTCTTTTCATCAATTTTTAATCCAAGTCTTGGTTTTTTTACATCTCCCTTCTTATGAAGGCCTTTCATGAAACTTTTATTTACCTCTCCCCAAATGTTATAGTCGAAATATTCATTAATGTCATCTTAGAAAGGAATCTCTCTTCTGTATTAGGATGGAATTAGTATTAGGAGAACTAACAAAAATGTGCAAAACTGTCAATGTATACTTTTTCTATATAGTAACTGAAACCATTCTCAAAATAATCCTCTATTAAGGTTTAGAGAACAATATTTTCTTAATAGATTCTAGTGCTTTACAGCCGCAGATATTTTAAAGTATGGTTAGTGTAAGTGCCAAATAATTTTCCGTTGTGCTTTTTTTACGTTTTTGTTCCGTATGGACAAAAAAAGATATTTAGTAATGTGCCAGAATCAACATTCTTTGACATTGATTGAAAAGTGTTATAATAAGAAAGAAAGCTTTACGATAAATATACTTGCTTTATTATATTATTTAATAAATAATAAATATATTATTTTTATTTGGCATTTCAATAGATAAAGCTACCTCTGATTTACTACTTGTATTTGTTCTTGACTTAGCATTCTGCCTGCCTGAGTACTACCTATACCCCAACCTCCCCCAGACATCAGCGTTGGAACGTTTCATCTCTGTCTGTGTATTTTATATGGTTAACGGGAACTGGAAAGTTAGCTTATTGGGAGCATCTGGCTATCTGGCCATCACATAGGCATGAGTCTTCATGCCTCTTCAGTAAACAGTATCCTTCAGTATCCTCTCTGACTGTTCTGTAAAGTAAATAAATATATTCTGGCAAGATAATGCATTTGTATGCTCAGTGTGGCCCTATAAAAATGTAATGGTAAAAGACTTAGCTATATGTTTTCTTTCTCATATATATATATATATATATATATATATATATATATATATACACACACATATGTATAAAATATGAAAACCATGTTTGATTTGTTTCAGAACACTAATGATATGCTAAAACGAAGAACTTTATACTTTTCCCATGGGTATTATACGCATAATTTCACTGCTCACAATCTTCTGTGATTTATTAAGGCAACCTTTCATTTTTCTTAGCATTTTTAGAATGACCTCCTTATGTTGTAGTAAAGATTTTATTTACATTATATTAAAATCAGATTACATTTTGTATTTGTTTTGATTTGGAAAGAATAGTTGCAAAAAACATGACCATGAGTGAATGTATAACAAAATGGCATATTAAATTCAGGAGAAATCCTATGATACTTATAAAATAACAGGCTCTAAAATACCAATTGTCAGGAAAGAGATCTTAGAGTCAATAAGATTAGTGCTGTGAAAATAGCTTTATGCTTTTGGGAAGCAGTAGAGAAGGAAATTAGAATGTTAGGAATTATTAGAAAGAGAACTGGGAATGATACAGAAAACAGCACTTCACAGTTGTAGCACTTCACAGTTGTATCATTCTTGTTATGCCTGGATTTGTATTCCTGCAGGAAAAATTCATCTTAGAAGAAGATAGAAGAAGTCAGAAGGATCCAAAGAATGACAAGGATAATGATTGCCGGCCTTCCAGAAAAGACCAATGTGGAGTGGGACTGTTCAGCTTGGAAAAGAGAAAACTGAGTCAAGAAGAGAGGCAGTCTGCGATGAAGAGCAGGGAAGATGACTAAGGTATAATTATTTGCTATCTTTCAAAATATAAGCACAGGGATCTTCCACTGGTTTTAACAGGCAGCAGGTTTAAACAGTCAAAAGCAAGACACAACACAAATAGAGATTTCACTATTTTACAGAACACAAATAAATTTCAGAAATCATTGCATCATTGTCACAGGGTGGGTTATCAGTGAATTCAAGAAAGGACTAAACAAACTCATGGAGGATAGGATCATGAATCCATAGGTTGATGGGCTCATGATTAACCCAGATGTGTCTGGCATTTCAGGTAGTCTGTCTACTGTTCTTTGGTGGAAACTGGGAGGATATATCTGGGGAAAGATCACTCTGTATGTGCTATGGCCTTTTTTTGACCATCCTGTATTAGCCTAGCCAATGTACATTGGCCAATGTAGGAGGCAGAATATTGGCATAGATGGACATTCAGTATGAACTAGTTTATCATTGTTAATAATCTTATAATATGTAAGAAAAGAAAAGAAAATTGACTTCAATTCAACTCAGTATTCTCAAAAAAATTATATGCTGACTGTTCTAGTTTTAGCCAGAAATATCAAATATCTGCAGCTTGTTCTAAATACAGTAATCTAATGACTAATTCTTCAATTTATGCTGTATTTTGAATTCCTAAATTAGCATGAAATGCAACTGCAATTAATCCAATTCTTGGCTGACTATGGATATTTTAAGAATGGACATAGATAATGGAACACAATGGGCATCCCATAGGCTTGGTAAATAATAACAAAAATAAATTTAAATTATCAAACAACATAATAACAAATGACATGTTTATCTAGAAGGCTGTGAATCTTGTATCTTTTACTTCAAAGAGGTTCTTTGAAAATGGTCTTCCACTGGAAAAAAATATCCCATTGTTTATACTGGATTCTCCTAAATTGTTAGCAGACTCCCATAAATCATTTTACTTATATTTGCCAAAACTCATACGAGTTGCTGTGTAGCATTATGGATGTCAGTGCAAGGAATTCTGGGCTCTGTGCAAAATGAAGAAGAATGTAGAAGAAATCATTCCACTGCTTTTGGAGTTTATACTTTTGGAACATTACTGTTTTTAGCCTCTGTCTCCTCCCCTTGTTCACAATTCTGTGGATGAGCGTATAACAGTAAGTGATTTATTACATGCAATTTTTTAGAAACAGTTTCACTCACAAGTTTCTGAAAAGGTTGAGATTGTAGTACTAGTGACCACTAACTATATGGTTTGATTATGCTGCAGACGCAAGTACTGCTGTTCTACTAGGCTATATGTAGCAGCATAGTGAATTTCTTAAAAAAAGATGATAATCAGCTCTCCGTTTGTATTAGCACCTAAGAACTGCAGTATTTTCCAGAGCCTTCGATATTAAGCTTTACTTCTACATTATTTGAAATGCACTTAGCAATACTGTGATCTGAATACTAAAAACTCTACATATTTTCAGACTCTTTTGCACTAGGCATGCTAGTACTCCTTGTATTACTTTTCCGTGAGGAACACATTTTATCTATATGTGTGCCTTCAAGAAACAAACATAATGCTTCTGTGGTCAGGTGTTTATTGAAAGAATTAAAGATAATAACATTTGTAATACAACATTTATCACTAAACGTTACTGAAAGTTTGTAAGAGTTCTTTATATTGTGCTTTTAAGGACTGTGAATCTTGTATCCTCTCTTAAACCTGTTTTATTTTTTGTAGTAATAACAACAGCAGAGAAATTAAAGCTAGCACTATCCATCCTGTGCTTAAGCAGCCCATGTTTGGTCAGAGGAGATATCTCTAGAAGACTGTTAGGCTCAGATATAGTTACATTGTTCTCACTTTCAAGGCAGTAAAGAAACGTGTCTGGAATATACTTAGGCTCTTATGCACTGCTACTAGGAATTTGAATTATCTGCAGAGGATGTGTGCCCAGTGCCTCTTGGTGGCAGCATTAAAGCTTGTGGCCACAAAGGTAAACACGGGCTTCAAGCAGCCTCAATACTTTCATTACGAAGGGGCTGCCGTCTGCAATCTAGCTGAAAGGCAGCAGTAGGAGAGTTGTAATGCACTCTAGGTTACTAAATTCTTCCTGCTTATAAAATGGGATAGCCCAAACAGTGATCACGAGACTTGTTTTAAAGATGAAAAAGGCTGAATGCCTCTGGCTTCACAAACGAAGTACGTCTTCTGAACCTCCTGGACATGCTGTCTCTTGAATTTGGTAGTGAAGGAAAAGCTCAGACATGTGATGTTGACACACCTTAAAGAGCCGCATATTTGTGATCAGAGTTCATGATTTACGTTTGCAAGCAAGCTGATAAGTAGCAGCTCAGCCAGCACGTCAGGAGGACCCTGAGAGCAAGAGAGGGAAGCAGGCGCTCAGGTTGGCTCGGTTACCCAAAGTGGGACCAGGACTGCCGCAGCTTCCCCCTTCTGCTCCTATTAGCAGAAAATCAAACAAACAAAACCATTTTTTGGTGAAAAAATTATGACTATCAGGGGACCACAGATTACTAAAGTAAATGACATGTTATGAAACCATTTGTTTGGATCTATAAAAATTACATGAATCTGTTAATTTCTAAGGAACGTAGGGAATAAAACCATCCAAGCAGTGGTACTGGTGAATGATTGTTAATTCTAAATAAAGCATAGTGCAGGAATAAATCATTTATATTAAAAGTAAGGATTTGCCTGGAGTTTCTCCCTAGTCCTTCTGCTTTGGTGAGATAGACTGATTTAATCAGGATTGGTTATATAATAACATACAATGTCAATAAAAGAGGAAAACTGCCCTCAACATCATTATATGATAAATAAACAATATTGCAAATTCTTATAAGACCCTTAGATGACTTTATAGAATAAAAATCTCACCCTGAATAATGCCTAAAATGTAACTTTTAAATGTAGATGACATACTTTATTATCACAGCATTATACCCTGCACCCTGGAGAATAATTACATGAATGGCTTCTTATGCCAGCGAATAGCACTAAATAGCATTTAAAATATGTTGTGAGAGTTGTAAACTTAAACAAAATAGTAAATGTTTGTCAAGAACAAAAATGCCTTCTGCACTCTTAGGTTAAAGCTGAGTGATTGCATATCATAGCCTAGAATAATCAAAATATTTAAAGATAAACAGAACAAACAAAAATATTTTTCTCTTTTTTTATATGGCTATTTTTCCCTTCTCCTTATCTTGTGATTTTTTTCTCTTTGTATTTTTTGTTACTACAGCAGGTTTTTTTTCAGTTGCTAATACATAGTAAATGTTTAGGTAATTTTAGCTCAGAAGTGGATTCTGAGGAAAATTTTTAGCAATAATAGCTACTCTCCCTTACTGCAGTCTGAGAATGTTCCTTCTTACTTAAACATCCCTCTAGGTACAGCATATTTGAGCATACAAGATTGAAAAATATCTCAAAATTTTTATATAAATTAGTCAAATTTCACTAATGCTTCCAACAAATGTTTTGTTTTACTGAAGTGCAAAAGCTATGGAATCTATTTCCATTTTTAAATTTTTTTCTTTTTTAATTGTTATGGACCTCACCATACTGCAAGCCTGTCCACTGCCATGTAATTTCTATCATAAGGGCACTGATGTTTTTAACTTATGAGACCTGTCTCTCCCTTTCTGTTGAAATATGCACAGTTCTTTCACCTTTGGTTCCTTGTCATTCTTTATCTTGATTATAGTGATGCTTTTTCAGAGCTCTAGTAAAGGTCATGTCACCACTTCCATTATAAACTGTTATGTTAAAGGGTTTATAACATGGCCATATAAATACATTTTTTTCTGTCTCTTCTTGAGTTTGATATGTGAGCTCTCTTCTAAGGATCTTCTAATGGATCTTAGTCTGTTTAGGGAATTTTGTTTCAGTAGTTCCCTCACCGACTTTCTTCCACTTCTCATTTTAAAATCTAAATAGCTCTAACTCATGTTATTCCAGGTCCTTTGATAATATATTTGAAATTTTCTGAATCTCTCTCTGCACCCACTCCATGTAGTTTGTGTAATCTTTTAAATCTTTATTTAATAAATCTCTTTATCTTCTATGATACTGATATTAATCCATAGTTTTTCATTGCAAAGCTTGTGATTGATGGCAATGTAAATACAGGGAAGATAAAACTTCTGGCTTTTTTTTTGTTAGCATATTTCTCTCTGTCATAGAGTCAGGCATTATTTTAAAATTCCAATCAATATGGTGAGAAAGAAATAAAGTGAATAAATATAAAAATAAGGGAGCATCAACTGTGTATGTTCCAGGGACTAGTGGATTTGTGTATTGGACCCGGGCTGCAGGGTATCAACGGGGTTTCAGGTGAATAGAGGAGAATGACAGACATGGGATTTGAAAACAGGCTAGCTACTCTACGCCAGTTAAACACTTCAGTGAAATACGTAAAGAAAGTAAGATAGTATATTAAACTCACAGTAAATGAATCCAGGTGGAGATAGGTGAGGCTAAACAAGTTACAACAGATGTCAGTCCAAAGCACCTTTGTAAGTTTTCCTCTGCTTGAAGGTTTGTCTGAGTTCTTATTTCATCCAAATTCTTCTGCTTGATCAAGTTATCGAACCTGAAGTACTGGCATTTAGTTTTGGCATATCAAGGAGCTGTTAAACCATCTTTAATGGCAGATACCTCTCTGTTATGCTCCACTTCAGGTTGCTTTTCAAGGAGATCTCCCTGTTATCCCTATTTACTGGGCTCAGGTTTGCGTCACGGCGTGGGTCTCTGAGTTCCCAAGCTGGATTCTGTAGTATCAAGCTAAACCAGAAGCTGCACAACTAAATATGCACCGACTGCTAGCACAAGAGTCCATCCCATGGCACCAACTGTTTCGCTCTGTAGATCTGCTCTTACAGCTCTGCACCACTTGCTGATTTTGACATGATGAGTCCTCCACTGGTCTCTGCTCCTGGCTCCATCATCTTCGAAAAGATAACAGTAGCTCTGAGGAGAGAAATGGGAGAGAAAACACAGAAGGGTTTCCTTTAGAGGCTTCTCCTTTGACAACACCAAAGGAGCATACAAGAGCATGCTTAAATGATCTGGCAACTCCTCTTTTAGCCATAGCTGTGTAGAAATAGCAATTTATTTCAGAGAGATAAGATTTAGATTGAATTGCCTATTCCTTCACTCTTCCACAGAAAATTTTACATAGCTGCAAGTCATTTTTTTTGAAAAGAAAGAATTTTATCTTTCGACCAGAAAAATAAAACAGAGACTTTGCAGAATAAAGATAAGCCTGAACTTTATTAGAAATTAGTCTGAAGATTATTAAAAACCTCTTTAAAGCAAAAGAGTTGGTAGGTTTACGGGCAAAACTCCCAGCTGAGAAAGAAGGAAGAGAGCTTTAGCCAGAAGCAAAATCTCAACCGCTCTTCTGTGTGATTCTTTATAAACCAAAAATCTAAACTACGCCACTCCAAACAGTAGATCTTAATTGATGAAGACCTTCCTGGCCTTTTAAGTAGCTCAGAGGAGAGCTTTAATAGTCACCACAGCAGTTTTGTTTTATTATTTCAGATCATCCATAAGACAAGCAAGAAAGTGGACATGTGTCAGAACAGTGTGGCTTACAGCACTTTTCTGCTCTGTCAGAAGTATCAGCTGAAAATTGCAGCAAAACTTTCGTCTCTAATGATTATTCAGTAGAAATCTGACTTTTGCAGCCAGGAGCTTCAGTCTTGATATTAGCTGTTTCATTGAGATCTAAGCACTAATTGCAAAGTGAATCTTGCTTTTTACAGTAAATAGCCCAGAAATGTTGTGGCTGCAGTTTACTGGTACTCTAGTCAACCCAAACGAATTTTCACACCTCATTTGTACAAATAGAGATAAAATGAAGTCTTTTTCCCTTAAGGGAAAAAGAAATGCTGCTATCACACCCTGCTTAATGTTAACTCTTTAAAGACTGTTAATTATTTAAGATAATTATTTATTTGATGTAGAAGCTATTTTGTTTGTTTTTTTATGTACAGAATTTAATATTTTAAAAAGTTTTATCTTCCCAGCTAAGTCAAAAATTTCTGCAATTCTACAAAAAATTTTCCAATAGAATATTTCCTCTGATATTTCAGTACTGTATCCCATCTGCCACACCTACCTACCAATTGCAAATCCTATGGGAATTTCATGCACTTTACATCTTCCAAAAAGTAAACAGCTTGTTACTCAATAAATATTTAAATATTTTTATTAGTATTTGGCTTCACAATATGAGTTGCTTTAAAAAACAGCTGTTCCTTCTATCAGAAAGGAACACAAAATATGTACATGTCCAAGCTCCCACCAAATAGTGAAAGAAAGGTCAGGTTTCCTCAGGCCAACGTAAATTATTCTGTAATCATCTTTATTATTTAAAAATAAAGCTCAATAGAATTGCTGTTTTCATATTTTTAGTTAAAAATACGGCACTATCTTCAATTTGTGTAGATTGAATAGGTGATAGAGTAGGTAACTTTTATGGATGTTTATCCTATTAAGAATTAAATACAAAGGAGATTAGAAGATCTAATGTTGAGCTATTGGTAAAAGAAGATGCTGATGAAGATAGTCTAAGAACTTTGTAAATAAACTAGGGTTTTTTTGTAATATTTATTAAATGTCCTTTATACTTTACTTTCGCAATAACTTAGTCATTCATGTCATTTAGAAATTATGTCTACATTACAGACAATTAGATAATGAGATTCATGCCATTCAAAAGATAAGTCTTCCTGTTTGTAACTTTATTTACATGTTTTTTCAACACATGTATGTAGTCCACTGTCATCATGATGTCATTCAGACCTGTAAATTTGGGAATCTGGGCCCTTTGACTAATTCTTTCATTCCAGCAATAACATAACCATTCTTAAGGTATTTTTTTAAATGGCAACAGTCTGCAGATGCTGGATACTTTTATACTGCAATTGCCAATTAAAGTGTCATCTCTGTCATTCAGCTATCCCGCACTCTGGTGTAGATCATGCAACTGAAAAAAAAAAAGAACTGACTTAGGCAGAGCAAAATGCCATGTGACTGTAATTTATTTCAATTTCCTCAAAAAATAGTGCTGATTTATGCCCACAGAGTATCTTCCCTTTGCTTTGAGGTCTTGAAATTGTGCTCTAGAAGAAGCTGTGGTAAATGTACAGTCCTGGCAGCTGTTAACTGTGTTAAAGAGCTCTTGTAATTGTGCTGTTTGTGTCACTTATCTGTCTGAAAGTATATCGGAAGAAAAGCTTTAATGGACTTCTGTATTTACCACAGAGGATGCAAGAAAATTATACTAAGGTAAGTTTCCATTGTCGCCTCTCTTGAAGTGTACCATTGTATTAAATAATATCTCCTAGGAGGCTGTTAACACTTTAAAACCACAGTCTAACAGCTAGGACTGTGTCTGTGCATCTCCTCTACTGCACTCCTCCCAAGGAGAGTCAAATAGGTTGTCTTAAATGATCAGCGAAGGGGAGGAGAAATGTTTACAGGGTCAAACATCTGTCTGAGCTGAAAGCTGATGCCGTTAGTGCCTTTACTCTGCAAACACCAGTGCTGACTGAGTGAGACCTTAACTATTAAAGTCAAATAGTTAAGCTTCAGCTACCAACTCCAGTTTTATTAACCCTTCCTATATGCTGCTGGAAAACAGAGAAGGAAAAGTGTCAGGCCAAATTTAGCTAGGTCGTGGAAAAGGTAATCTTGATTACCATTCCTGCTTTCAGAATGGTAATCTTATAGTCAGTGCTGTTAAAATGTAAGGGGGACAATAGATCTATCCTCCAAAGGACCTCCAACCAAAGATCCATCTGTGCAGCTTCCCCTTTCCAACCGTGGTCCATGAAGGATTCTTGGAAGAGCACTAAATCAGAGAAAGTGCACAGTGCTAATTGCCCTGAATAATATCCCGCACTCCAGTGACTGAACTAACACACTTTTTGATTCAGAGAGCTTATCTCTGTATTTCATAGCACGTGATAGATTTTTCTTCTATGAATTGGTCTAATCCATTTTTGAATCCCAGGAGATACGTAGTATTAACATTATACTTTTCTGTAAAGAAGCGTGTTTTGCTGCTGAATAATTGTTTCAAGTGCTGCTCCCTTACTTTTATTTTTATCTGAAGAGACAGTGAATTGTTACCTGCTATTCACCACCTCCATGCCATTTCTGATTTGGGTCACTTTTTGACAGCTTTCTTCTAGATGAATGATATTTAACTGCTCCTTTCACAGAAGCCATTTCCTGTCATATAACGTTTTAGTACTTTTATGCTAAAGAGAGATTGAGAGATCTACATGGCACACACTATTTAGGATGAATTTATGTAATGGCTTGCTTTCTGTTTTGTTCTCTATTTCTTTCCTAATAATTTCTAACATTGTGTTAATTTTCCAGGCATTTGCTTCTGAGCAATGCAATGATGTTTTATAACCCTGAAACTTATTCACAGATAACTCAGAGCTCATCACTATGTCTGTATAATTAGAAATCCTAATTTCTTTTTCCATGAATATTGCTTTACATTTATCTGCATTGGATTTCACCTGCCATTTTTTTCTCTCGGTATCATGAAGTCGTCTTGTAATTTTTCTGAGCCAAACCTTGGCTATGCTGAATAACTCACCTCATTTTTTTTCCTTTTCTGAGATCATTTGTAGGTAACTGAATAGCATAGAGTCCACCAGTGACTTTTTACCACTGAGACAACTATTAGCTGCTACTCTTTGTCTCTGTTTTTGAATTATTTCCAAATAAGGATCTGCACTGTTAATTCTGCAGAAAGCCCCTTCTGTAATTTTTTTTTCCCCGTTAGATCTGGTGATAGAATTTTTCTGCTGCTACTTGGGAATCAGGGTAAATTGTGACAGCTGGATTTGCCTTGCCTGTACCGTGACTCCTTCAAAGAGCTCTGAACCGCTACTGATGCTGATCTGTGACTGCCACTGTTCTTTCTCTGCAGCAGCTGTAACTACAGAGTTTGTCTTACTCTGTTCAAATGACTAGAGGAGAAGCTTCATCTAGCTAGTACTTGTCTCGGTTAGGAGAAGTGGTATTCACAGCTGTGAAATACAGGAGGTGGGATGGGCCAGTCAGAGGTTCAGGTCTGCGACATGCATGAAGTGTAGAAAAGGTCTTTGAAAAGCTGGTCTATCACTGCTTCTGGGGATGTTTCACCTCTGGGTTTTACAAGGATTCTGTGACACAGACATACATTTTGGGAAAAAGTAGCAAATATTTGAATTGACACTTAGAAGACACAAAATGTTTGCCTTCCTGTGCAGCAGACCTGTGTAGCTGATTATTTTTGAGCTTGGTATTTTTCACTGTGGTCCTTTATACATCAGGCAGATCTCAGAAATTAACCTGTATATAAAAAATAACTCCTTTCATGTACTCCAGGTGCTCCGACAGATCTGTCATTTTGGGGGGAAGATCTTTGAACAACTAAGCATATGAGGAAAATGTGAAGAAACATCACCATCAGGGTCACAGAATGAAGTAGTTAATGCAACAGTACAGATAGGTTATATTTAGGGATAAAAAATCATAAACTGCATCTTTTACTATTAATTATTTCCACTTTCCAATAAGGACTCAAAAATGTTCACTTTTTTATTAGGAAATGTATAATGTAGCCCATAGAAATCTATTTTACATCCATGATTTCCCTGGAATGGATAAAAAGTAGTCATTTTCTTGGCTTGCTTACATTTTATATGTTTCTTCTGTTCTTACAACCACACCATTTCACTTTTGCTGATTTGAAGGTGTTTACTTGAAAGAGCAGACAGAGGAAACATGATTTCTTCTCTGCTTTCAATTACCACTCTGTTTCTATATCAACAAGAATATAACATCTTTAATGCTTATTTCAAATTTTAGTAATTTCTGTGTTATTCCATTTTGAAAAGCATGTTTTTACTAAGGACTTTGCAACGTATGCCTTCATGGCAATTAGCTAGGAAGGCATAATTTCTGTAAATACAGTTACTGTTATTAAGTCATTTCTTAGTATACTATTGTGAATATTGCATACTGGGCAAATTTGACCAGTCAGGCTGAGTATGTCAGTGTTTTGACCTAATAAATAGAAGTTATAGCCACGGAGGGATTTGGATGCTGATGTACAGATAAACAAGATGCAACACCATATAAACTAGCAGTTCCAATCTGGAGGTAATAAAACAATATTTAGGCAATGGCCTCGTAAGCCTTGCCTCTCCTTTGGGCTTTACTGGCTGGTCTGTGCACACTGGCTGAAGTGTATCTCCCCAGTAGTTTTGATGCCAGTTTCAGGAAACACAGAGCCAGCTTGATTTCATCTCTGCTGCATAAACTATACAGTGAGCTCCTAATGACTAGTAAATGCAATACGGGAAAAGGGAATGAGAGCTCCTCTTTTGCTCCAAAAATATGATTAGGGATTTTCTCCTGTAACCGACACATGAAAGGTTCTCAAATGGAAAAAAAAGTGAAGATCCCTTTTCCCATTTAATTACCAATATTATGTTGATAAGTGGATTAAGTTCTTAATGTTTACCACAGAAAGACTCCTAGGGGTTCCAGTGAACAAGAGAGACCCTCTCTATGTACAAAATTACAGTGTTTCCTTTGACAGTATTTAAGGGAGAAAAAGAAAGGAATAAATAAATAATAAGAGAGATGAGCAGAGGGAGAGATAAAAGAAACACAACAATTTATCATCTGTGACAGGCAACCTATAAACAACTTTATTTTTACCAGAATGTTAGACTTACCAGTTGACCCTAGCTGTTTAGATAATTACAGTCATTAGGTATGTACATCAAGTGAGCTTTGTCATGGTTAGGAAATTAACTCTAGTGCATTGCAATGTACTGTATTCTTTTTGCAATACAAAATAGATTTGACATGCTAGGTATGAGTTAGGAGAGACTAAGACATTTGGATATAAACCTGGATTCATTTTGATGCCTATAATTGATGTTATTTACATGTGTAACAGCCTGATTTGTTGTATTTAGATGACCAAGTGACATGCACTGTGTCCTCAAATATGTGCAGGGGCAAAATTGGTATTAGAATTACCTGCAATCAGGAAATAAGCAGACAGTGGGATTTTGGCAGTATTGTTTTTCTTACATTTCCTGATTTGTTAATTTTATAATGTAAAGATGTACTGCTTTGACATCTCATACCTGGCCAGATCTGTGCCAAGTTACATCACCCTTGATGAGTGTGATCATATTAATTCTCTTGGAAAACAACCAGATTATATGAAAAAAAAGGAGAGAGATAATTGTGTCCTGTGCATTCAAAGATGGACAGATTGGCTAGGCTGGTGACAATGGAGGGAAGGACTGTTGATACATCAGCCTGTCGTCTGTTGATAGCTAGTTGATAAATAAAAATGCTCATGGACAATTCCGTTGGAAAACGCATTTAATTTTTTGAAGTGGCTCAAGGCTTCTCAGCTTTATAAGCTAAACAGACTAAGGGGCCAGACACTTGAGTAAAATAGGGGAGACAGGAGGGAAGAGCAGCAAAGAAAGAGAGCCTTTCCAGCTGGGCTTGCTGTTCTGTTGCTGAGCAGATGTGTAAGGGATCAAGAGAGAAAGTCCTTGACTATACAGCTACCCCTGTTAATCTGCTTATCCGCTTCAGCACCCACTTATTCTGCCTTGCCTCCAGCTGGCTGTAGAAATAATTATATTATTTTGATAGCCTAATAATCTAAATGCAGTTGAAATTATAGCTAATGAGAGTCTCCCTTTAAAAAATACATTTGTTTAATGCAAGAGTGCTTTTTACTTCAAATATTAAAGATTGTCCTGTCTTTGTTTTTAAGCTTTGCATGATTAATATTGTTATATAGACAATGTGACTAATCTGACAGGCAGACACCTGTTTCCACAGCATATAGCCAAAATCAGGCAGACAAAATGTTCAGAGCATGTCATAGACTAGGTAGGCTATGTGTCTAACAACACCTACAAGCAAATTATGAATCTGTCACCATCTAAAAATCATTTTTCCACACTGTTTGTGGAAATTAAGAATGGATATGAATGAATCACAAGCTAAACTATAAATTCATCCTATATTTTTTATTTATTTTATTTATTTTTATTATGCATCCAATCATTATTTCAGAAATATCTATATTGTGGTATAATTAAGGGGGTTGTGATATGACCATAGCATACTGATACCTTTAATTTTGTGGTGCATGAACTGACAGGCAGGACTCCATCCTCTTAGTCATATTATGTGTGCTGTTCTAGTAAATGAAGCAAACCCTTCATCCTTCTAACATCTTACCTAGTGAAAACTTTTGTTAGTTTTCAATATAGGATCATTGTGCTGTCATCAAGCACAATAGCAGAATCACAGTTTGTTGACTGTTTTGACATTTTATAAAGCTTCTGAATCCTGTCACATTTTTAAGAGTTTTAAGATTAAGATTCCTCGCATACAGGGTGAAACTATCAGAGAGCCTTCCAGAATTTCATTACAACATTTTTATTTCTAATGAAATAAAAGATTCTTGTTATTTTGTAAGCATCATGCATGACGGGGAGATCTCTAGATGGGAAATGATAGCAAATAGTAGAAGGTTAAGAATCTCTGTAAGTATATTAGCTTTCATTATTAACATGAGGGATGATAGGGGTTTTGTATTACTCTTTCTGAAACAAGTCACTCAATTTCCGTTTGTCAAAGATCAAACTGGTGCAAGGAGTAATAAACTAGCTATGTGGAAATGAAACATTGTAAGTGGTCACGAGTGATGCCTTATAACCTTGGAATACAGTACTTTAGACATGAAGGATATAAGCCAAAATTGAAATTTATTTTCCTTAACTGGAGCATTACAAGTAAATCTCTTTAGACAAACCACCAGGCAAGAAAAAAGTATGGATATACGTGTTGATTGGACTGCAGTTCCCAAATAGGTAGACTGTAACTGCCAGCGTTTCAAGCTAAAACTGGTCTTTGGAAAGGATTTAGCTGGGCTTCAGTTATAGTCCTTCTTTAGTAGGTATGTGGAACAGTGCTGGAAATTTATCCATCCTTCTCCCCTATTATTCATTCTTTCTAGCACCAGGAAACTGTACTTTTTGTACGATAGAATAATCAGCCTTCCACTGATTAATTACAATGGCTTGTAACTGATGTGAAACTCAGTTTCACATGAGCTGGGGAAGAGGATACTTTTATGTCTCATAAGTTTGGGCATTGAGAAGAGTATTATCTTTAAGCATCTCTTTATGGTTTCCTCACTGAGCAAAATGTGAACACTGCTAGAGATTAAGAAAATAGTTGACTGGTTGAATGAATGAATGTAGTCACTCCTAGCAAGTGGTGTATTTTCCATTTCTGTAAGTGCTAGATTCTGTTTTCATTTTTTAGAGAAATTTTTAAGGGGACAGTCATTTAAATAAATCAGTGGTCTTGGCTATAGAAATTTTGGGGTATGGTTTTAGATAGCCATAGCACATGCAGACTAATGTTTTGTAAACATGATGTTAGCACTGTATCCCTGCTAGGCTAAGAATCAGCAATACAGGCCCAGGGCTGCAATACGTGACTCTTTCCTGCTCTCAGTATCTGTGTGCAGCTCGTACACTTAAATTTTCAGGTACAGACACACGGATTGCTTGGCAGGCTACTGTTTGGGAAGATACCTGATATAATTGTCAGTTTGGCAGCAAGGCCTAGTTAACATCTTATCCTTTAAGAAGAAAAAAAAAAAAAAGAGCTCTATAACCAAAGGATCTCAGATCATCTGCTTCTTGTCCTGCGCGTAGCTGACAATGTCAGCGTGCTAGAGTCAGAATAGTTTACAAGCCAACAATCTGCTTAAATATGTTTATTCTTTTTATGGCAGCTGCACAAGAAGAGGTATCAGTTATGAAAGCTGAGATTGCTTTTATCGTTTATGAATGACTGTTTTGGGAAAAATCCAGGATATCCCAGTTCTGAATTTCAAAGGCCCCTCTCCTAACTCGGCAATACTGCGAGAGCCGGAGGGAGGGCGCTCTGCAAAGTAATGAATGCTGTTGTTGAAGTGTAACGTGTCCTTTGCGCTTCACCGGATATCATGGACATTGATTAGTTAATAAATGTTAAGAGATATTGTATTGGGGTTCTGACTACCAAAGGCACAAAAGCGTGTGCTGAATTTGCCATACAATCATTCCAAGTTGATTTGCTTATATGGCTTGTTTATTACACTGAATAAACATAAGCATATTTCTGTACCCATGCTTTTATATTCACTTTTTCAATGCAGGTTGGAAATGATCCCATAAAGAGTCTCAGTCTAAAATTTACCTATGGAGACAAACTTAAACAGGGCATTGCCAACAGCTGGAATAAACTACCTGTTATGTTGAAATATTACTTGTTTTTTAAGAAACTTTTCATAGTTTATCTTGAAAAGCCTTGTCAGTGTATGAAATTATGATCATTCATTTTCATTCTTCCCTGTTTCAGGTTGAATGTCCTGTATTATATTGCTTTATTTTGCTGAAATATGTTTCAGTAACGCTGTCTGACTTTTGTTCCCTAAGGACATTCATGAAAATGAGATGTGTAACACATGAAGCCAGACTGGTAGGAAAATTTTAAAAAAATATAGTAACCTCTTCTGCTCTTTCTTAGGATAGCTGAAGTTAAAAAGCATCCATGCTATTTTAACAGTTTTCTGGAAAAAAAATAGATATTTTTGTACATAACTTGTATCTGCTTTTTGTGCACGGTTAGTTGATCTAACATTAGGTACTATCTGGAGTCCCTTAAAGTAGTAGCAACAATTCATTGTATGAAGTAGCCCCTTGAGAACTTCCCAGAATGAGACCAACCAGATCTTACAAAATACTTATTCTAGTGTTTACAGTATTGCGTCTTTGAAACTTTGTTTAAGATATGGGAGAAATCAGTTGGTCATTAAAGCTGTTACTTCAAGTCCATAAGCTTGTGTGCTTCCCTAAACAAATAATTATCTCTTCTTAAAACTGGAGGTGCAAGTATGCATTTTAAAATATGTATCATATTTTAAATAAAACATAAGCCATGCATGACCAATATTTTATGAAACTCTAATAATGATTGCACATATACATCATGTATTAAACTATTACTCATTCTCAAGCTATAATTTATCATTGGCTTTTTCTTCACATTCACTCTCCTATTTTATGAGCTATCCAAAGACAACATAGTTCAGTGTGCTTACTGAATAGCTCAAAAAATACAATTTTTCATAATTCTTTTGGAAAGATATATTTGTAAAATAAGACTTGTAATGTGTAATATTTCTTTCAGGAAGGTTCTAGTTCAGAACCTCAAGTTTCAAATCATGATGTTGTCAGCATTTTTTGTGTATAAATTTTCTATTGTATTATAGTCAGGAGTTAATGATTTTTCAGTTAAATATGGAATTTGATAAGCTATTATCATGTCATCAATATACAATATACATCGATATACTGAAACTTTCACATTCAGTTTATGGGTGCAAAGTTAGGTTTGAGGTTCATAATCACAAGTAATCAGTAATTATAAGTTACTGAATCAAGACCTTCATGTCCGTGGTAATGACAAGCAAGCATAAGATCTTACCTACTAAAATTCTGGCCTGGCAACTTATGCCTAAAAGATTGACCTTTAATTACATGAATCACAGTGCACATCAATACAAAAAGTATATCAGCTACATCTTTTATACATAGTATGGTATTCCTTCTCCAAAATCAAAATCTATTTCCTTCTTCCCTCATCCCCATATTTACCAGCTCGCACTTAGTGATTTAATGGATTTCCTCTACATCTTCTATCAGAGATTCACAAACTGATCTGAAGAACTGCAGGTGGCTGTCCACAAAGACAGCTTGCCCTCATAGTAGAGATTTTCAGGACATACCTAAAAGAATTGAAGAAAAGAGACAGAAGGAGAAGTATATCCTTCTTTACTTTACTTCAGAACAGAAAAACATGTAACTCCATCTTCAAAGCCTGCATTTTAAAAATGAGAGAGACCTAAAGCATCTAATAAACATTGCACTGGGAGAGAGTTTACCCATTAATTTATTTCAGAAACAGACAAAGTTTTATCCTGTTTAAAAACTTTCCTAGTATGACTCTTTCACACAGGCAATTGCAGTCATTAGTACAAAAACATTATGAACAGGCAAGGAGTTTGGTAATGAGGCTAAACTATGATCCATACTCAGAATTTCAGATCACTTATTTTCACATATATACTGCAGAATTATTTCTGACTTAAATCCAGGCAAAATATCAAACTAAGAGTTTGAAAACATTTGTCTCAGGTGCATTGTTGTAGCAAATTTTCACGACAAGTTTTATTTAACAACCTCTCTTTCCGCATGCATTTACTCAGGGCTTGACCATCCCATTTCCACCAGTAGGGAAGATTCACTGGGAACAGTTAAGACTCACATCATAAGGCATTCCTTGGTGTTGAGCACCTAACTTGAAAGTGTCTCTGACCTTTCATAGTGGAGTGGAGGTATGTTTGGGAAACTGCTGAGGCACAAACTCTTCTTTCCATTTTAACACTGCAGCCCTTTGTCTGCCTTCTGCTTGGACAAAAGTCTCCTTTGGTGTATCCTATTTCCTGCAAGTGTGATGGACTGTTCTCTGGTCTCAGCCATCAATCACAAATTCGGCTTTTAGCCCATAAGACCCATCAGATTCCATTAGACTCTATGTTTCAAATTTTCAGGCTCTCTACCTTCTGATTTTTCTCGTGTTTGCCCATCAACTAACATGTAAATGAATGGGATCTGATTGCTCTTAGTCATTATAAAAGATTTTCTTTATTCATGAAGAAGAGCAGGATTCTTCTGCATTGCTGGTTTAAGAGTCTGTAATTGTGCCATAGTGATATTGAATTTCTTTTCTGTTGTCACTCAAATATGTTGTTTAAGCCATTGATTTGACATAGCAGCTTTTGGACATGAAAGTCATAATCCTATTGATCCGGTATCAGATTCTTGGGATTATAAACACATTTTTGAATGGCTGCTTCAATAGATAGTATATTAAGTTGAAACAGTCATTTCTGTTTGGCTTCTGAAACGCTAGAGAGAATGCTAACTCATTCTATCAAAAGAGTTTCAGAGAGGTTTCAGAAGAACTTAAAATTACTTATTAGCTAGGAATTGGAGGAGAATATTAATGATAGCATTTTTCAAGTAACGCTAGACCAAATGGATTTTAATTTTCTGTTTAACTTTGAACATATTAAACTCTCTTGCTTCCCTACTTCAACTGTTGCCAAATACATCTACTACATTTGTGACTGTCAGTAGAAAATGCTTCCAATTCTTTTTTTAAGTTTTAAGCTAAAATATTTTTCATAGTGATCTTGTCCTCCCTCCCAAGCCTTTATATCTGGGAACGGATCACTATTAAAATGAGAGTTTTTCTGTAGAGGAGTAACGTGCCTAAGTAATTTTTACTCACTCATTTATTTGTAGATCTTTAAAAATATTCCTGATTATTTCCTGGGTGAAAGGGGTGAAGCTGAGTTAGAAAGAGAATATCTGTTTTGACACTTTCCACTTTTTCTGCTCATAAAATACACTCGTTTCTGTGTAGGGAAGTGAAAGAGCAAAATATTTGAGGGTGAAATATTATTATCTCAGTCATTTAGACAAATAATATATTTTTTAGGGTACAAAGAACATTACACACTTAGAATGAACATTTGTGATATATTTTTTTAAACAAGTCATACGCTGTGTCATTTACTGATACGTTATGGCAGAAATAAGGCTAAAATACAGTTCTTCAGAATACTTGCAGTTGCCTAAATCATGAGATTACACTTGCAATTATTTCCCTTCTTTTTTTACCTTCCAAATTACAACAAATGAAGCAGGATTCTGTAGACAGCATTCTCTTCTCATTCTGCCTCCACCAGGCAGTGCCCTGCATGAAGAAAGTCATTTATGGGAAATTTGTTTTGTGATACTGTGCAATGCATTCACAAGGAGACTGAATAAAAGTGGCAGAGAGAATCCCAGTTCTGTCAACTTCCTTCCCTCTCAATGCTGGCTATCTTCTCAGTGACAGCATATCGCAGTAACTTTCATACTAACGGAAGGTTAGTGGGATGACAGGAGTGGCTATAGAATTAGATGTTGGTGGATTCTTCTAGATTAGAAGATGGTCATGTTTTGAGGTATGTGAGTACCTGAAAAGCTTATATTTATTTGATTCCTTACATTTAATTCTCAGTTTGGCAGCACATTAGGTTTCTTCTGTCTTATTTACTCATGATTTGACCTCAAACCAGGCCAAGAATGTACATTCCTACTAATTCTATGGGACTGAAAGTGTAAATGATAGTGGCTCTCTAACCTCTGTTATAGGCTTCCTGCTTTCTAGGGGGTTCAGCTGCCCAAGTACCGTGGAAGCAGGGCCCAGATCTGACATGGCCCAGCTGGCCTCAGACTGCTGAGAAAGAACCGTGAAACCATCTGTAGATAAGACAGGTAGGAGTTACAGGCAGAGATAGGGTTGTTGAGTTGAGTTTTGTTAGTAAACTCTGTTGAGTTTTGTTAGCTCAGGAATTCAAGAGGAAAAACACCAGGTCGTCTTTAATGATATGTATAAATTCCATTTTGTGTTAGGAAAGCAACATTGCAGGCATTGAATTTCATTGCAATTATTGCTGTGCTAAAGTTTCTAAACTCTCTTTGCCTTCAGATTCAGTTTCCCAAAGCATGGAGTAATTATCTAGAAATGAAATGTATCTTGTTTGTTGTATAAATGACAGGCAGACAATTTTAAAATTTACTGCTTAATGGAGATAAAATATATAGGTTTAATTACAAAAGAAGAAACAGCAAATTGCAAGGCTAAATAAAATCATGTCAGTGTAAGTCAGGATTCTGTTGTTAATCGAATGACATTGATTCTTTGAAAATTTTCCATTAAATAATTTTCCTGGGCAAAAAATAAACTGACATAGAGACATTAAGCTAAATTCAACTAGGTTAAATGCTAGTTCTTGAAGACAAAATAAATTGCTTCCTTAATTAGTAAGTCTTTTTTGTATTTTAAATAGATTACCATTTTGAAAATATGAGCAATTATTATATCTTGCTAAGTGCCATTGATGAGATTTTATTATACATCTTTGTAACAGAGCAGATCCCAATAAACCCTGCGCAAGATTTGAAGCAAGTACCCGCTCCTATCTACAAATCTAAAAGTGCTTAAACTGCACTGTGTTTCCTAAGAGCAGTTGTTCTAGAAGAAAGGACATGTTTGAATGGTGTCCTACATTTATTTTTTCCTCTTCAAGCAATGTTTTATTCATCATATTAAATATTTGTTTCATGACAAACATCACACTAAATTAAAGAAGTAATGTACATCCACAGAGGAGGGGAAGTTCCACTGAGAATGAACTGGTTTAATAGATCTTACGATATGAAACAAAACCAAAATATAATAAAAAACAAAAAATAAACAAGTGAAAGAAAACCCCAATGCTGCTGAATAACAATATTCCCCCTCCATGACCACCCCTCCATATAAAAGTTCTGCTTTTATGAATCTTTGAAAGCTTAGGAAGAGTACTTCTCCCGTGCTGGAGGAAAATATTTTTTTCTCACCCTTTTTTAGTAAATTCTTATAAAATGTCTGTATCTTTAGGTAAAAGAGATTAAGACTTGCAACACGGTAAATATATTAGCTACTGAATGGATTTTTAGTCTTCCTTCTGAACACTGCATCCTGACAACATGCCAGTCTGCCCGTCCTTCAAACAAATGTTATCTGCAACTTGTCATAACCTGATCCATAGTTAGCAAGACACTGCAGCTGTCCTGATTAGGAAAAAGTCAGCAGCCACAGTGGATCAAAGGACATGACAGGCCCTGACAACATGATATGGCACTTTGTTCTAAAAGGTCCTTTGCTAAAAGATGTCTAGTAGAATAGGTATATAGAGGTGTCCAAATCCATCTTCTTCTTGGAGATTGCAAAATTGGTTATTTTGCAAATCTTTAATATGGTCAGCAGTGTAATGATGGGTTTTGGTTCTGCTGCAGTAGACTTAACCTTGCATATTTTATTCATGTACCAGTTTGGTCCATGAAAGTCATTTAGTACATATAATAAGCTCATACTAACATTATAAAGCCATAGTGAAAGTTGCTAGCAGAGATGTAACCAAGTCTATAAGGCAAACTTTGCTGGGATGATTGTCTTTATGATAACCATGACAAACTTAGAGTTACCATCATCTGTGACCAGCATAACTGCCCTAGGGTAGACCCAGCAGCTCTGTCCTGCCAGTGTATCTTGCTTTGCTTGAGAGGTGCATACTGTGGAAATGACAAGGGAAGAAAGAGTAAGTCACCAAACGGTGTGCTCACCAGAAAAGGCTTGCAAGACTGAATTTAGTAATGGTGCTACACTGTTCTTTTAGGTTTAAGTGACAGGCCCTAATGACAGTTGTGCAACACTGGCTACTGTCTTAGTGGTACGCTGCAAAACTACACAGTGCCTCCAAAATGTTCTAGTCCACAAGTACACACACTGCTGGCTGTACAGTTTCTTCCATCTAATAGTTGCTTGGTTGAAGGTGAAGCCACAGCTGTAAGGACTGGCTATGGAGGGAAAAGCATGGTGCTAGGCATGCACACACACGGCGCTCGCTGACGTAGTTGCACTGGGATCGGTTTGGTGGTGGTGATGTTAGCCCTGCCATATTATCGGGCAAACAGATCTGGGTTGCTTTGAGACTCTTCACTTGTCACTGTGGGGGTGAGGCAACCACTCACGTGGCTGTGCGCAGTCTTCTGCAGTGACAGCTCACACATGCTCTCAGTGGCCCAGGATCCTCTCCTGCTGTGCGCATGATGGTGCTGCAGAGGCAATGCATGCAATGCAGATGTGAGTGCAACAAAGGTATGCCCTTTCTAAGCTGTGATGTTTCTGAAACACTATGCCATAGATAATTTGGTGGATATTTGAGACATAAGAGTGGGCTGGGTCTTTGCCTCAGGGGCTACATGTAGCTAGCCTTGGGCAGCCTTGACAGAGTCTTCAAGGGCATTGGTTTGTCAGGTCACCCAGGCTTGTGATAGCATGTCCTGAAAGCACGGTAGGGAAGGCCAGCGAAGCTATGGTATCCCTGAAGGTGCTTCAGGGCCAAGGCAGCACAGGCAATGGGGGAATATGGCCTCGAGGAAACGACTGTGGTTCTGTGTTTACCAGTAATACAGGCATTTGCCTTGCCCTGCTATATCTTTGAGAGCTGCCAGGGTTCGAGGGAAGGTTAAAAGTGAAGATGAGAGTACAGTTAAATGAAAAGGAGAAGGTTTTCAGTATACCCTCTGTATCATGATCTGGCTTGGGTGAAAATTGCTTCTCACTACAGCCTTTCTAAGAGAGAGAAGTCTGAACTGAGATAGCTCTTTATTACTAGTGACTTTATCTGTGAGAAGAGTTTTATTAAGGGAGATGTCATATAAGGGACCCAGAGACGTGCAGCAATGCAGTAGACAGTTCAAATAACTTGCTTTTTGCAAAGCTCTCATGGAACTAAATGTAACTGCCTTAAGTCATGCACTGCCTCAAAAAAAGGGTTGCTGTTAACTCATACTGTTTCAGGAAGGTCCCTTCCTGATGCACTTCATGATGCTAAAGATGGCTCTAATACCATGTTACAGAGCTGCTGCTTGCTTCTATAGCTTTCATATCAGCTTGCCCTGCAAACTGGAATACAAACACAGTAACAGGAATTAATACATATACATTTGAGATCTCGTATATGTTTATGCAGGTGGCCCAGTAGAGAGGTAAGAGTAATACTAACAACCTTACCTGCCTTTCACTTGATATGGAATGGTGAAAATGGTTTATTTAAAGGCAGGAAGCAACTGCATCAGATGGAGACAGAAATGACATTCAAGGAAGTAGTGTTTCACCATTCCATTATTCTGCATAGCTGTAGTAATGCACTTAAAGTCAAGTCAATGTGTATCTAAATAGAGCTTTTTCCATTTCTGCAAATGGAGAAGCAGGAGCAAAATATTGTGGGAAAATGTATTTATTGTGAAGCTTTCTGTTACCATGAGTCCATTGCTCAGTGAACCATATCCATGAGACTTCTTATAATATTCCAGATCTTTAAAAGTTTCAACTACTCACAAAATGCCCTCACCAAAATATGGAAATTCAGAGAGAGTAAATTCAATTACAGAAGAAGCATAGAGTGAATAATGAGAAAAGAAGAATAAAGAGAAGCAGTCAGTCCTTTCATTCTGATGTATTTGTGGCAATCTAGTAAAATTGATATCTATACCATGCTGTCAATGTGTCCTTCCACTTCCGCAGTGGAACTGGCAGCTTTTCCTAGGATCACAGTCAAATAATTTTCGTCAGAGAACAGTTGTATGAACCTGATCAACGTATTACTGAAGATGGATTCAGTGTTAGGAAACAAAGACAAGGCTATTAAGCCTAAAATGGTTGATTGACAGATTTAATTTTGTTTATTTTTGCTAGTTTAGTAGTTTCTTTCTCATTTAGATGAGTGGTATCTTTTCTATGTGAGAATATAGTATTGTTCAAAAACTTAGTCAAAGGAAACACTTCGCAAAGAGGCTTTTAGAAGCAAGATGTCAACCTAACAGGTACATACTGTTACAGGTCTTGAACTTAGCTGTCTTCTGAAATGTTTTTAGAAAGCAAATGTAGGTGATAGATGATTCTGAATTCTTTAGTGACTGAAATTCCATAAACAGCTGTGATCACCACCCCAGATCATTTGAGAATTGTGTTCCTAAATACTATGCTTTAATGAATAAGGGAGATTTAAAAGCTATTTGTCAAGTGGAATGCTTCTAATGCAAGGCATAATTTTTAAATTTGATTTATTAGGTAATAAAATTATACATTGCCAAGATAAAGAAAACATCAAGTAGCAGATTGGGAAGCAATACGTTTCTGTGTGATAATGCTTTGTGGATATTTAGTGAGACAGTTTATTCTCTATGAGCTTTAGCATAATCACAAAACGAAGCTTTGTAAACTTTATAGCTATTGAAGCTTCTTCTGGTCTGCAGAAGTATCTGCTAATGAAGATGGCTGTTTGCAAAGATAAATGAGCCTCTAATTCTTACTCAAAAGAAAGTATGTGGTATCTAAGCTCTCAGGTAACTATGAGAAGAGTTAGTGACTTACTGCTCTTCTAAGGAAGAGAGAGATTTTCCTCCTTACCCCTCGTGAGGAAATGGAATAAACACTTTCCAAAAAAAATTTGTGGTCTGTCTTAACACATACACTCACATACGCGTGCGCGCGCACACACACACACACACACACACAGACATACGTATGTATGTATTTTTTCATAAAATATCTCCCAATATCTATGTTGAATCATATGCCATTGGAAAGGTTGTAATGACTGCTACAGCTCTCTGGTTTCAAACAAAGGAAAATTTTAACTTCTGGTTGCTTGTAATGAGTGAGATCGTTCTGTATGTTAAAGCTGATACCAGGGCAGTCTGGTCATCGGTGTTGCTCACCTTACCTTTTGGATCAGTGTGGACTACTTAAAATGAATAATTAAAAAGCTTGCCTATAATAACAGCAAAAATAATACTTGTTCACATTAAAAAGTTTGTGTCATAGTTCATATTCTCCAGGGAGACTTGAATTAAGGCTCCTTATAGTTAACAGAAAAAGAAATGGCAGAAAATTCAGGACAGGAGGAAGTTAGACTTAGGCCCTAAAGGTTTGTTCATGTGCAGGGCTTGGACGAGGGAGGCTACTCATTGGAGAATCTCTGAGGACTGGCAAAACTGACACTAACCAGTCTTCGCTGTGCTTGGGCAAATGGATGCCTTCAAGCTTTTAATTTTGCAGAATAAGCCTGCTTAACAAAAAAAAAATAAAAGCAGAAAATGAGCACTGTTATATGCCTTAATTAGAAGTATTTTTAGGAGATACGTACATAGCTGCATAAAGGTCTCAGCCGGCTTATAAACAGATGTTTCTCAGAAATGGATAGATTCAGGTTTTATCTGACAAGAAGCTGACTAGAAATCCCCAAACTTGATAAAATAATAGTAAAATATGATCTTCTATGTAGCTACCAAAAAGAGATATAAGGTATTTACCCACGTAAGCTGTCTTAACCAGTAACAGTGCTGTGGAATTGTATTCTGCTCTTTCTCCAGACATCATGCAAGGTTGTTTTTTCTGTTTGGCCTTTTGTGAAACTGCACTTATATATTTTCTGCCTTTTTACTATTAAAGCTCATTCTGAGAGAGAGGAAGTAGTATCTTTTGTTGCTCTTTCCAGTTGGATCCATCTTTTCTTTTTACTGTTCCTATCAACCATCACATGAAGGATGATTCACCTGTTCTCACAAACAGCATAATCTTAGCAGTCCTATTCCACATTCATTTTGGTATTACAGTTCCCTGGGGCAGTGGGGAACTGGTGGAATTGAACCTTAAGAACAAATTCTAGTACAAATATCATGAAGTAAAAGCGCAATAGTCTTGTAATTCATATTGTACTTTTTTATATAGCACATGGATCTGGCACATACAGACCATAAAAAAACATGGTCTGTATGTAGTCATATTCTTCAGTTTATGGAATAAATATGTATTATCTGTTTTCTTTCCCTATTATGTTATAACCTTCTTGCTTATTTATTGTGAAGTCAGAATTGTTTGACATCTGACAATTTTATTTATTTATTTATTTTTCTTCTTATAAGGCAAAAAAGCCCGTTGACAGAAGTCACACTCGGACTGTCAGACAAGTCTTTTACCTCCTTCATTATAAACATAACCAAGGCTTTTCTGGTGAATTTTTGTTTTTCTCTCTTCATAATTATGCAGGTCAGATTTTGTTACGCTGAATAGTGATTAATTTTTCCTGTGGCACCTCTGCTCTGTAGTTGAGAAAGGCCCAGCACCTGTGTATTATTTAATACATACAAGTAAAAGAACAAATATAAAATGACTTTAATTCTCGATGGATTGTAATGGCATCCTGTTACTGTTCATTGAAATGTTTAGCTTTCCTTTTTTGTCAAATCTATAATAGCAAACAAATTGTCTTTTTAGGGGAGGAGTAGGGTAAGAGGGAAGGAAGAGTGATCCAGTTTCAAAGGATTATCTGAATGAAGAGCATAGAAAGTTCAGTACTGATTCTCCATATGTTATACAGTTTGCATTTGGCATTGTGAGAAAAAAATGAGTATTAAATCTGCAAAGTAACACAGGCCAAGTAATTATTGTAATTGAACTTCCTCAACATCTGTGTTTTTTATTGGGACAATCTCACTGTTTGAGTAACTTCAGTAACTGCTTTCAATAGGCTTTAATATCCCTTTTAACTTTTTCTACCATTCATTACTAGCACTACAGGGATGGCTGATGAAGTGGCCTAATTAATTTTTACATTATAAAATATGTGTGAGAGGCAGTAGTCTTCTTAGAAAGATGTAATGTCAGGATTCATCCTTCTCTAGGATGAAATCTGCAATGCTGGCTCTTCGGACGGCACATCTGACAGTCTCATTAACAACAAGGACCAGTATTGATTCCTTTTTTTTAATCAATATTTTAATCTTTAATGTACCCCATAGTACAGTTCTGGAAGCTATGGAATAAAAAGTAAAGGCAAGGTGGCTCCATGGGGAAATATCCAGTAGCTATATGAATTTAATTCCTACTTGATATACTAGCTACATTGGAAGAATTGCATGAAAGGGAATATAGACTCTTCACAGATCCAGGATGACTCCTCCAGGCCTCATCCCTTGTGCCATATCAGTTTTTACCAAACTGCATGCAAAGCTGCAGCGTGTAAGCATAGAGTACGGCAACAATAGGTTGCTAAATATTATCAGGAAAAAAACTTACAGTGGTCTAGAAATGACTGCTAATTTAATTTTATCAATTTAAGTGAAAGTGACTTTAAACCAAGAGAGACTAATATGAAAAGCAAGCCTAATTGCAGATGGCTCAGTACATTATGCAGATAATAACAGCTCCCATGTGGATAATACAGTACTAAAAGTATAGGAAATTATGCCTTTTTTTGCCACAGTGAAAATTAACCACTATTGCATCTTATCTCCCAGTCTATTGATGGAATTGGAAGTATCTCATGATTCCAGATTTTACTAATTCCTCTAATTCATCTTATGTGAAGGTTTTTTTCTCATTTCTTTATTGTGATAAAATAAAAAGCTGAGGTCTGCCTAAGAGGAATATGTTAAAAATGTATTGAAAAACACTTCCTTAGAATTCTTATCCTGAACACTGTTCCAATTTGCTGTCTTTTAACCTTCAGCATTCATTACTGTGTGTAAAATGAACTGGTGAAGGGATTCATTTTAAATTAATCTATCCTGTATGAGTCCTTGCAGGTTGCAAATCACAATGTGATATTTTATTTGAGTCATAGTTATACAAAAACTGTGTCATAAAGAGCACTATTGCATTAATGTATGGTGTTTTTATAATGTTTTCCAGCCAAGGTTCTTCAAGTAATTGACAAGTATTACTTAAATTAACCCAGCGCTAGCCATTTTACAGACGAGAGGACAAAGAGAATAAATACATCTTCCAACATCATAAAATAATTACTCAAGCCATAAATGGAACAGAAACTTCCAATCATTTTTTTCTACTGTGGTTTCTGAACCATGTAGTAGTATAGCTGTCTGTGCTAAGCAGATGTCTCAGTTCCATCAATTACTCTGCCCCCACAAAATTCAAAAGTAGTAAGACTTACTTTTCATCATCTTCAGGTAAGCTACACCCTATCTTCTCCAGGGGCGCTCTTTAACTGTCCTAGGGTGTATTGTAGCCAAGAGGGTTCTTCCACTGCTGTGTGATTGTCACCTTCAAAAATGCCTTTTGAAACTCATTTTAAAATCGGTTAAGTGAGACATGCAAAAACTACGTTAATACAGTGAGTGTCATTGTGCCTTCTAAGTGCAAGAACAACCCCCCAAAACACAAAACCCACCAATGAAAAAGTCCCAGAACCCTAAGAGGATCCCATTTTATACTGGACTCCAGAAAAGGCCTAATCCTAATTTAAAAGGCTCTAAAAAGGATCTGACTCTCATATAAACATGTTTATCATACATGGTGCAGATGAGTTTTTCAGGGATGGCATAGCTTGAGGAGCCTTAAGTAGGGAATCCTTTCCTAGAGAAGATCAGACTGATTACTAGCTAAGCTAGACTTGCATCATGATGCCACACTCAAATTTTAGCAAATGTCTTTTCCTGTTATGGCTCGTATTTTGGAAATAGAAAGCAGAAGAAGATGGTGAGAAACAAGAAGAAACTGAAGAAAGAAAAAGATTAAGGAAAATAAGACAAAAAATTGAATTGTGGGGAAAAAAAGATTAAAGAAATATATAAATATATGTATAACACCAGTTCTGTACAATTAGGCACTTTAAAAATATGCTTAGAAGACAAATAGATAAGATATAAATTAAAGCTCTCTGTGACTGTGTTTACTGAAGCATATTGTGTGCTCCATTCATGTCACTGAATATTTGATATTCAAATCTGATATTACTATATGAAAAGAAGAGAGGCAATTCATACATTGCTTTTAATAGTACTTTCAGTGTTATAACCTATTAATATATCACATTTTGCAGAACTACACAACTAATTGAAAAAAATGATACCTACTTAAAAACAAAACAGAAGAAAATGTTGATAATTAAAAAATCTTCTCAAAGTGCCTGTAGTTTCTGCTGCAGGCTAAATTCATATATTTTGATGCATGCCAGCCATGTATTTCATGCCATTACTTACAGACATATTAGGAAAGTAGTTCTGAAAATTAGAATAGCTACTTACTGATTAGCAAGATACAGGAGAGTAATCACCAGGGAAAAGATAATCATAAGCACTAAGAAAAAATCTTTTTATATGAGGTCAGAGAGGGCAAAAATCATAATGAGATAGTATGAAAGATTAAAATGAAAGTCCTTTGAGATGTCACAGCTCTATTAAATTCTCTTTTTAAACAGTGGATGAGTGAAAATTTTCTTCCTTTGGCTTACTGTCAGTGAAATCGTATATGAATAACACTGACAGTTAGCAATAGCAAAGGAAAATGAGCTATTTTGTGATATATGGTCCACTTCTCAAAGATGCGATGAACATCCTTGGGAAAGGATGCACATGTAAAGCTCCCTAAAGGAGCTCCTCAGGTAAGCTCATGGCACGGATCCACAAGCTTGAAATCTGGCAAGTTAAGTTATGATAACATACTGGAAGCAAGATAGGAATGTATTTAAAACTTCCCTTTCGATTAAAGGCCTCAGCAGTTAAAGGACATTGCGCAGGCTCAGGTCTTCCCTCTTTTGCAAGTTTAGGTACCTGTTCCTAACCTGCTCATTTTCTCTGTGGACAATGGTCTACAACATATTTTCTTTTGCGCTAGAGAAGAGATGTTGCAGTGATTATTGTGTTTAAGGACAATGTCTTTGGACAATAGTTCTATGACTATCTTGACTGTGGATAACTATTCATAGTAATTATTTATAATAAATGTTAAGTAACTAACTTGCAAGGTCTTAAACAAAGCTGTCTGAGCCCAAATCACCTGCAGATTTCTGTGTGAGACGTATTCCCCAACCTGTAATTTCAGCAAGTATGCTAGCTAGTCGCACAAAAGATCCTGCTTAGAAGTTAAGAGATATATGAGAAATCACAACAATATAATGAGGTAAAACTTGTCCTGATCTAAGCCTTCATTAGCTCTTACTGGTATGTTCTGTAAACATTAAAAAAAAAGTCACATACTGTCTCTGAAGCATTCACAAATACTAATAAATCTCTTCCACTGGGCTCTGTTATTTTGCAAACACTTCCTCCGTCTGCAAAGACTGTTAAAGAAGTCTCTGCTAAGCTCTACCCTTGGCTGTTCAGCTTATTACTGTAGTGTGGATGGAGAGGTTTGCTGGGTAAATTGACTTACTGATGATATTCTGTTTAGGAAAACACAGTCCACTTTTCCTATTTTAGAGAGAGAGAGAAAGAGAGGGATTTTACTGTATTAGCCTTGATCATTTTAGTCGTCAGTTTGTGGAAGGGCTCTACAGACAGGGACAATTGAGGAGACAGAGAATTGCAAGGAAGAGGTAAAAACAGACATCCAGAGCCTGCGGAGGAAAAACAGGATTTCTTAAACTTTGTCCTATTGGAAATATTTGTGTAATACCCCTTAGTGCTAGAAAAAGGCTGAAAAGTTACGAGATTTAGGTAGAGCATAGAAAGAGCTAAAAAATGTATTGAGGTTAGGATTACTAAATTTAGGACTTCTGGCTGCCAGACTTCTTATAGTTCATCTCTCTCTTGGCCTGATTTTGTAGGTATGTCTTAATTCAGGACCCAGTTCTTCAAAAGTGCTGACACTCGCATGATCTGTCAGAAGATGTATGTGCAAGTGTTGAATCTGTATTTGAAAAGTTTTTGCTCAAACAAGAGTATATAATTAACAGATTGATAAAGCACACACTTAGGAAGCAAAAAAATCCTAGCGTTCAGTAACCAGTATTACTACTGAAATCTCTAGGATCTGAGATTTATAAGCTAAGGCTGAGATAACATATCTCTTTGTGGATTTAGCTCTAAAATCAAATTAAGTTATTTCTCAGCTATGACTCTGATCCTGGCAGGAAATACAACTAGAAACTTAAATAAATTAACAGAAAAAGGTAACACTGTGAGACATACTGATATTTAATGGACTAGTTAATAAACATGGATGATGGTACAGATTTTTAGTTCTAACTTCAAAATTCAAGTTGTTTTCTAAATGCAGTTTCTTTTCTCTCAACTTGAGGATGCAGACAAAAAGCATTTCTACTCTGTTTGGATTGTTGAATATAGTTCAGCTTTTAAAATGTCTGTAGACAAGCTCTTTACAAAATACTGAAAATATCAGATCAAAAATTGTTTCCAGTATTATGTTTCTAGTTCTGCTACAAAACTGTTTATTTGAATTGCGTTAAAATATAGGGACACTGGAAAGACAGTCTTGACAAACTTTTTAATATTGATTTTAGATCTGGCATATCGTAGAAAAAATCCCCCTACTGTATTAAGTGAATTGGTTTTATTTTTCTCTATAATGGTTCAGGCTATTCTTCCATTCTATTCAAACCTAAACTGACATTACTCATTGTTGCTGTACTTTAATATGATGTACAGCTTACTCACAATCTCAGCAGCCTACAGGTGGCAGATAATCTTGTTTGATTAAGAAAATGATTTGTATAATCACTTTCTAAGCCTGATGAGTCTTCAAAAGAGTAGATAATATTGCTATTTGGAAATATTTCATACAACTGCATTTATGATAATATTCCATACATTCACATGAACACATTTTTTCTTGAATCTTGATTATTTTCCTCAGCATAAATAAATTCTTGGGGTTCTTTATATCCCAGAAATACTTGGGATAAACTGGTTTGCAATATGCTTGAACAGATCTATATTAAGGAGTTGACTTGTGGGCCTACAAACAGGAAATACATATATGGAGTTTTATGATAAGAAACTATTTAGATCAATAAGTCTTGATTAATTTACAATATTTACAATAGAAAAGAGTATTTTTGATAGCCTACCCTCATCAATTGAATGTAAATATAATATTTATTAAATATTCCTTTGTCTCAATTTCAGAGACATCTACCTTAATCAGGAGGCACTGTCACACTTCATGACTGGCATTTTCTCACAGCCAACTGTATTTAAAGACCAAACTTTCCTCCAGGGGAGGCAGAATTCTTTGCAAGGACGAATTTTTCACTGGCGACTGTTCTAGCAACCCATATCAGGTTTAAATATAGAAACTGGTCATGACAGCACATCAAAAGTTTTCATTTCTACTGCCATGAATGAAGAAAAAGATACTGTGTTGTGGAGGTAGGAAACAAATAAGGACTTTGCAGATCACTGGGTGTGTGAAGGTGCCATGCAGGCACTGGAGGGATGTGCGCAGCCATCGCAGCCTCATTCTGGATGTGCTCTCTGGAGTTCATTTTTTCAGCAGAGGTGATGCTGCCCAAACTTTCTGCTGCAGTGAGGTTGCCCTGCCCTAGACGCTGCACCAAAAGATGGAAGGACTGGTTAGGCCCATCAGATCTACTGGGAGAGACTGTGGAAGAAAAGGTGGACTTTCACCCTACTGGTTATAAAGCTGGTGCTCCAAACTGGATGCAGCTGTCATCAAAGCCAGCTTCTTAAACTTATAAGAACTTGAGAACATAAGAATGATAATACCTCGTGAACGAGTAGCCTATCTACGCTGTCTCTCCACAGTTACCAGTAGCAAATGCCTGGAGAGCCTAGGGATAAGAAAACATAAACATGAAGCATTGCCACAAGTTGAGGTTCACAGATCTACCACGGAGGAGGAGGTATTTGTAGACAGATGTCAGATGAATCTTCCCAGATTAAATGAACAGCTCTAAGTTAATTAGTTAACTTTCCCCTCATAGCTGGGGATGGGTTTGGAGTACATTTAGATCAAAGCCTGAACTCATCCCTGGAGCAAGATGATTTTGATTGCTTTATCTACACACTCTGCTAGCTACAAAAGCCATTCTGGGAGCTGGAAAGGGAATACAAGGGCACTGGAAAGCAGAATACTCCAAAGAGGCAAGCTGTAAGTGAAATGTGTCTGACCATCTTGAATAGCACAACCAGATATATTATCTCTGCCATATTGTTGGAATTGTTTTTCCAACTTGGCAACATCCCTCTATTTTTTCCTTCAATAATTCACACCTTTATCTTGACCAGGTGTCAGAAATGCCAAAACGATTCCTTTGTGCTCAAGGAAAGAGACACACAGAAACGTAAATCATCAAAGGGATTGATACAACTGACATCCAAGCTATCTCTTTATTACCTCAGATTTTCGTACGCAGTGGATGGGAAAGGAGAAGAGCTGAGTCCTTTAAAAGCCAGTCTCTTGTGATATGGATGAGCAATTGCTCACTCACATTTTATCTCTTAATAGTTCCATTCTTTTTGCTCATTCAGGGAATCACATCTAACCCTGCCAGCAGTTAAACCAACAAGAACTCACAGTCAATGGCATGCAAAGCTATAGAAAGATCTACAAAAATTAGCACTGACAGCTGCATTTGTTCAATTCCTAGAGGGAAGTCATTAGTCAATTAAATGAATGCTGAAATGTCAAAGACGAGAAAAAAGAAAAAAGATATAGATATAGCCTCGTATGCTAATTTTTTCCATATTTCTTTCACTTGTTTTTAAATTTTTCTGCTTTCCTACTTTACTTCATCAGAAATATATCACTCTATCCTTATTCATTTCTCTGTTTTCATTCTTAGCCATCTTGTAACTAGTGTCAGCTTCCCAAACAAGAGTGTGAAGTAGTGCGATTAGGCACGTTAGAGTGATGTCGGCATGCAAAACACAGACTGAATTTCCATGGCAGGTTTGAAAGGCATTGTTGACAGAAAATAGCATGAGCAGACCTGAAATATCCCCATTAATTCAATTTTGAGTCATAGATTAATGTACATTCAACCTTACTCATTGATATTCAAAATTAGGCAGCTGCATTTGGCCAATTATAACATTAAATGATAAGTATGAGACTGCTACTAATATTAGATTCTATGGATATTGATAAGCTCTATATTAAGTTCAGCAATGCATTTCTCAATGGTATTATGACAGAAACATTTCTTGAAGTACTATAGTTGTTTTAGTAGGAAATAACCATCCCACCTGTGAAGAGCAAGGTATAATCATAATTAAACGGATAGTTTACAAAACCCTTTTATATGTTTAATGCTTAGAAGCGCACAGATGTGGTTGTAATACTGAAGGCAGAAAAAGTATTAATGTGATCTGGGTGAGCATGTTTCTTCTGATTAGCATGAGGAAAAGCAGTAAGACAAGATACAAGCCATCACAAAGGTTTCACATAACTATTTTGAGAAGAACATGAGGACAGCAAGGAAATAGGGATAAACATTCTGGATTTGTGATATATTCAGCAAATACGGCTTTTATACACACTGACACTTTTACTTAAGTGTATGAAAATTAGTTTATGAGGAAATATACGCTAGAATTCATATCATTCCAATGTTTCTATTGCTATAACTAACTGAACTTCTGACAAATAGAAGATCAAAACTTGTTCTATGCCATGCCTAAGTGATAAGATTTTTATAGTTTGCACGTTGAGCACTACATTATTTTATTAATTCTGTTCAGGATTTCTGTTTAATCTTCTATTTGACGCAAGAAAATCTAGTGTATTTGTGAAGTTCAGTTGCAGATTTGCATACATCAAGTTAATTTTTTTGTTGATGTTGTTCTAAGAAATTGCTTTACAAGTTAGCCACATTTTCTGCCTTTTTTGTCTGTATGAGTTTCCTTGCAGAAATTGTATTAAATAGGATGAGAAAAGGATTTTTCTGGACCTTGGCAATAGAGAGTAAGTGCGCTGTAGGAAATATTCAAATTTCAGTCTTTGAAAATTCTTTACTTAATGTTGTAAGGTAAAGAAACTTCACGGAGTTTAAATTTTTTAAAGAGTAGCTGTATATATTAGAAGTGGGATATCTCTTTCTCATTGGGAAATAAAATCAAAAAGAATATAAAAATATTTTGGAAACATTTGAGTACTTCATGCGATATCTGGATAGGTATTCAGTCTTTGCTATTCAGAACTGCACAGAATTGAGACACCCTAAATGAAGGCAGGATGCGTGCATGTTCGAGAAGATTAGAACACCGAGAGGTTACACAAGCGTGGAAGGAATGGCAGCAGAACCGACCTCTTCCTAAGGTAGAATTATTTCTTTCGGAGACTTTTCTTTAAAGTAAATAAAATTAATCATTTGGTTAGAAGTTAGGATTTGCACTAAGAAATCTTTATTTGCTGTAGGATGTAAGATAAAAAGTATACTATGGAAAGTCCACAGACATAAACAAGTGTATAGAAAAGCTGTAGAAATAAATATAGAGAATGTTTTGATAGAGATCTCATTTTAGATTTTAAGCCCAAGGATTGCTGAGATAGAGTAAAACACTGTTCTGTTCCTGCATTCAATATTTCTTCTGCTGAATTTGATGAGGTCAGAACCTAACTTGTCTTCCTAGTAAAGCTCATAAAAGCTAATAAAACTAGTTAAAATTGTTTGGCAGAACCATTATAATCATTAAGGGAATTTGGATTTTGCAGTATGTGCATATTCAACTAACCTAGGAGAGGTTTATTGAAAAATGACAACTTTTAGATTCCCGTTTGGAGGTAGTGCACACTACAGTTTGCAGATTATAATTATTGTTACTGGCAATAACAGATTTTGCAATAAATGGAAAAAAGACTAAAATAAAATGAGAAGTTAAAACAATTTTTGATGTATATTACTGACAATCAATAGAGTTACATGAGAGAGATATTTAGCTCAAGGCTTAGCACCACAGTGAAATATCCTGACGTATAGCAGCAGACAGCATAAAAAAATTACAAACGCTGGTATAAGCAGGAGATGGACTGGGACAGTGCTGCAAATGTTGATCAGCAGGATCATTTTGTCTCTGGAGACTACATTATCTTCTCTAGAGCATAATTTTTTATTTAACAATAGCAACAAAAAAAGGTGCTTTTAATGGGGTTTCTCTAAAGGTGTGAGTAGATCACTGTAAAAGACAGCTGGGCCGAAATCATGAGGTATGATTTCATCAAATATGGATAATGAGTGTGCTCCTGGGCTGAGGGAAGTGGAGAAGTAAATATGAACGAACAAAATAAAAGGAAAAAATGAGCTAAAAGTAAAATGTTAGTGAGGGGCAGGTAAGTCTTTGGATATAAATAGCCTGAGATAGTGGCAGTGCTCTGGGGAAGTGCCAGCTGAGGAGTGGAGGCTGTATCTGCCCCAGTAGCATCATCTGTTGTGGCACTATCACTGGGTCAGATGGTGTAAGAACATCTGCACAACCGCCAGCATTTCCCTTCCTGTTTCTGTCAATAAGGCAGGTGCATGCGTTTTGTCATGCTGGAATCTTTTTTCACAAGATGCCATATCTATTCTAACTAAAATTTGCCACTTCAGTTCATTTTGGAATCTCATTTGTTGTGGCTGACCCGCAAGCGGTTGCGTCGCTGCTCTGTGGAAGGCCAACCGACTTGTGAACGTCCCACCGAAGAAAAGGGGTCGGGCATCAGGCAGCTTTAGCTGGGAACAATTAAGCACTGGCAGCCACCAAAGCGCCCAACGTTTCCAATATAGAGCTTTGTTTTTAAGTTCTTGCCTCTTTCTGCCGGACTACTGAACTGCAGTTTTTCATGTTGACAAGATCAGGCCCCTCAGTAGTTCTGTTTCTAACTACTTTATTTTGAAATTCCTTGGTGGGTAGTGATGTCTTCTTGTTTGCAACATTTTGGTCATGAGATCTACTGCGTAGGAAGCTTGTATTCTGGTCCTTGCTTTGAACAACTCTTTAATTTAGAAAGGGCAAAGGGGGTCCAAGACTTTTCTTCCTTCACGTCTGTCCTACTCGTACAACTTGCAGGGGGTTTTTAGCACTTGAATCCAACTTAAATAGATCAGATGTAAAAGTCAAGGTAGCCTTGTAGGTAAGATCTCCTCCTAGGAGATGTGAAGCAAAGAGTTAGAGTTCTGCCAACCTGACATGGGCTTGTTCCCATAAATAAATCACTCTTCACTCCTAGATTGCAGCCGGAGGGTCACTTCTTGCATGCGTGCTGGTACTTTTCCTTTTAGATTCTGCTTTGGTGATGCAGTATGAATGTTTTGTAGGAGCTTAAGACTTTCGGTAGGTCCAGCCAGGGAAAAATACTGATTCAGTTTGCCAGCTCTTAAAAGAAACAGCAGAAGTAACTGTTCCTTTTACATATAGAGTATTTGGGAAAATGTTAAACCTTTGTATCATTATCCTGACAGAAGAATAACATAAGGGTTTTTTTTAATTGAAATATTTAAAGGTTTAGCAAATTTTTTTTATATGTATCTGTTTACACACATATACACACACACACATATATACATATATATTCATCATAAAAAGAAATTCAGCAAGCAGTAATTTCCACAAGAGTAATTAGCATCTTCTTTAGCTACCAAATCTCAGTAATTTCTTTTAAGTATATTTCAGTCTGGGATGCTCTGAATAATCCTAATTCTATTTTTTCCAACATAGTGAAGGAGAAGATAGGTAAAGCAGGATAACACAGATTATGCATATCATCACTATAATTTAATACTTAATTTCCAATAGGAATTACTCTTTCAGAATTACTGTATTTCAGACACCCACATTCTACTTCTGTTTTTTTTTATATAGCTGGCAAATTAAATCAGTATTTTTTCCGTGTTGGCACAAGACAAAAAGGAGACATATTTTGCCATGTAAATTTAAAATTCATTTTAAGCAAGAGCCATTTCTGTTTCTGTTTTTCATCTATGCTTGAAAATTGATGTTGACCTTTATGTCCTTTTATAGTCTTTTTTGATATTTTCCGGACAGAATTTGAAGAGTATTTTAAATTATTTAAGAAATCACTGTTGGAATAGATGCCATAAGAGCAACTGTCATGTTTACTATAGACTGTGGTTAAATGAGGATTGTGTGTTCTGTGTTGCCATGAACAGGCTGATCCTTGCAGTCCGGAACTCACTCAAAGCTGACCCTGGTTTTTTTTGGAGTTATGTGCTAATGAATTGCCACGTGAGCTAACTATCCCTTCTCTGAGCAGTGCATAGCACATGGTTTCTCAACGGAAGTGTTTATCCTATTGCATAAATGCCAAACATGAGCTGTAACTAACCTCACTTTTGACCCCATTTGTGAAAAAATGTTCCTTAATCACACTTTCCTATGGAAATTATCTACTAGTAGCTGAGTATAAATAGGAACTTCTGCCATGTAAGAGAACAGAACGAAAGCTAGGAAGGAATGGATACCAGTGTTGGCTAGGTGCTGCATGCTGTTCTATGGCATATTCAGGATCTAGCCTTGAGCAATGTTTGTTTTATTGTTTTTCAGGATCACAAGGTAAATGCTGCAGTTGTTTTTCTTGATTGAGACAGTCAGTTTAAAACCCTGCAGGCAAGATTCTCTCTCCAATGCAGGGAATTTTCGAATTGCTCTATGTTATTTGAAGCATTACAGCTGTAATGTTGCCTTTCTGTCCTGTGTTTGTGTTTCTCTAGAGTACTGTAAGTACCCTAGACTGCTACTTTGGAGGACAGTAACATCTTAATCACTGTAGATATTCTTTCACTCAGATTTTTACACATTCACTAGCATACTCATTCTGATTATGTATTGCTTCTAAATATTCACTGGACAATAAATCAGAGATGAGAAGCTTTGAGCTGCAGTAGAACTGGTACCACTTCTCTTTGCAGGACAAGAATGCTTTTATTTTCTGCAGAACATAGCTCCCGATCTCCCTTTTGAAAAGAATTTGAAGAGAGGAAGAAGGAAAAAGAATACAGACTCAGACAGTGTTTCACATTCACCAGGCAAAAATTCAGTCTTTCTGCATGAAATCCACAGCTGTCATTAATGTATCAGTAAGGCTGTAGAAAAAGTTATGACAGGCTGCTTCATCTGCAGCTCAGAAAAAAGATTTTCTTTGGACATTATTCCTGTTTTATTCCATCCTTTTGCTTTGATCACGCACTTGGATTGACATGTGGCTTCAAATTATACAAACATACAGAGAAATTGTCACAGCTGCTTATATTCTAGCAATACAAAGTATTTTGGCTGTTTACATTGGACAATGTGGTGTTCTTCATTGTGGAGTTAAGTCTTGTGTAGATATTGCTGATGACTATGTCCCAGTTCACATATAAAATTACCTGACAGGTCACTCACGCTGCACTGAAAAGACATGCTAAATCCTTGTCCTCTTCTAGCTTCTATGACTTCTGGGGTCCAGGACCAATGTCTCTCAGCCTTGCAAGCTCTGTGTTCAGCACTACATACCTCAGTGTGAAGCTCTCTGGTAATCACCCATGAATTGTATTAACAGTGTATTTCCACGAGTACTTACACTATTTCATCACTTCTCATAATTCTCATTGCTTTTCCAGAAGATTTGTGCCAAATTTATGTTCAGGACAATTTTTCCCACACCTGATTGAGAAAGAACTGCAGAATTATACATGACTCTTAGGACAGAAGCACTGGAGAATGCTTCTCTAACTAATATTATTTCACACTGTAGCACATAGGCTTTGTACCATATGCTGTTAAGTATTCTCAGATGTAGTAGTACTGATCATCCAAGTTATTGCTGCAGTTTAGACATATTCTTCCTCAACTGAATTTGTTTTTTTAAGTAGCCTGGAGAATAGCTGTTTCCATCTTGATACTTAGGATTTGGCAACTGAGTGCCTATTTTAGCATTTTTCATTAATAAGAAGTGTATGCGTAGTGCTGTGTGGTAATTTCTATTCAAGGAAATAAATTCAAATTCATAATCATCTTACTCAGAGTTATTTGTCCTTGGCTTTTTGTTTGAACTCTCTCTGCGTATTCTTTTTCATCCTTCTTTCTTTGTTTTTGGCTCAGTTTTTGCCTTTTCTGTTAAAGGATACCTTTCTAACACCGGGCCTTCATTACTGCTGCAGATGTAAATGCTGCAGAAGACACTGAAGGACTTTCTGGGACTTTTCTGAAAATGCTGAAAATGTGCGTGGCATAGCTAAATGTGCCTGCTGCTGTATCACCATTCCCCAGATTGCTGGAGTGCTGCTGTGATTTACTAAAGTCAAAGAAGTGCTAAAACAGAACATCCACTCTGCCAAAGGACACAAATAAACTTTGTCATTCAAAATGTTAGCTAGGACCAGAGGCCTTCTTTGATATTCTTGCCTTCAGAGATCTGCAGGAACTGAAGGGCCTGAATTAACGTTCTGTCAGATCTAGATTTCATTTAGACTAAAGATGCATTCACTGAAGCATAGAACTGATTTGTTTTTGCTTTGCAGACCATTACTGTGATTAAAGGGGATTTATAATCCCATGCAAGTGCTGATTTTGTACCAGAAAGTTATAAGGAGTTTTTTCATAGAAATGCCTTGTCTGTCTCTGCAATGGGCTTTGAAAGATTGCACATCTAGTTCTACCATAGCTCTGTTAACGTGAAAGTTTACTCTCTTAAGTACTTGTTTGCACCTCAACTTTTATTTGTTCACTTGAACATTTATTTTCCTTTTCTCTGAAAACTAGCCATTGGGCATTTTTAAGGAGTCAAGAAATGCAAAATACCTTTCAGCTTCCTTACTGAATTGATGTGACTGTGCAAAACACTAGCTTTCCTTGTATAACAAGAATATAAAGGAATAAAAAAATCAAAGTCCTTTATATCTGAAAATTTATATGTAAAGCAAATATATTAAACAAGAACTATGTATGAACTGTGGCATGTATCAACTATGTCACATAAAAAAGCAAAACACGTGGTTATACATTTATATATCATCAAAAACTTATTTGAAATTTAACATCCTCAATCCAAAATTATTCTTGGGACAAGCCTTCCTTGCTTAATTAATGCTTAGTCAGTTGAAACTTCATGGCACTCATCAATATAGTGGCTTAGAAATACTTACTGTTTTTCTTGTATCAGGCAGCAGGAAACTCAGGGCTTTATAGAAAGACAAGAAAAATTAGTGGTAGAAACAACTCTGTCAAGCTGAAACAAATTGTCATCATTTTGCTTTTATGCAATTGGCAAAGAGAGACTTTGGGGCAAATGGCTATTTTTGCTATTCATGTTATAGTGACATAGATAAATATGTTTTCTTTTCAATCTTTGTGAAAAAAAGAAGTCTTAACTAAGAGGATTTGCAAGGGACCAGCACCAATCTTACCAGTTTTCAGTTTTAAATAGATTTTTTAAATAGATGTAATCCAATCCTTTGCTTGATTTATCACATGGTCGAATGTATATAACTGCTTTTTTTCCATCATAAAAAATAAGTAATCTAAATACTAGACAAAGTTCAATTTTTGTGGAAGAAGGAGTGATGTATGCTCAAATTGCTGTCCAATGCAAAAAATAATTAATCAGATACCAGAAACATCAACAACAACAAGAAAATTAAACAAGCAGAGTTTCTATCTTAAGCTGGTGTTCCTTAAAGTTTGTAAGCATTTGCTCATTACAATGCCCATGAATTTCTTTCATATAGTGATGTGCATGCTAAATAAGCAACCTTGGGGATTCTTTTTTTTTTTTTTTTTTTTTTTTTTTTTTTTTAAAAAGCTCTAACAGTGCTAAGGAATTCTAGAAAAAATGTCTCTAAACTCTTGAGGTCTGACCACATTCTTAGATAACTATCCATGTGAGGACGGAGAATATTATGATCCTGGATCTATACGTTGAACATCTCCACTTTACTGATTGGCTTAGAAAGGGCGCAGAGAGTTTCTGTGATTCCTCCCTTGCATCGAGACTACCTGAGCCGTGACAAACAAGGCCCATAATTTCATTGCTGGCATGACTGGATCAAAAAAGAGAATATATAGATTTCCATTCTGTAGGAAATGCCTGCATTTGTAGTTTCTCGTAGCTAAACTCGCTCATAACTTCAGCACTTTGTGGCCACAAAGCGTATAGCGTGTTCAGAGAAGGTTTAGACAAATTCATGATCCCGGGGGAGGCACTGAAGGGTATAAAGGGGGACGCAGCCACTAAGCTGCCTGGAGCGACCGTGCGTTGGGGTGGCTGGGTGCAGCGGAGCTCACTTCCCTCCATCAACAGCCTCTCTTGTTACCACTGTTGGAGGCAGGGTAGTGGTCCAGGTGCGTTGCTGTTCTGATGCAACAGGCTATTTCTCATGTTCTTTATTTTGAGGGTCAGCAAGTTGCAGCAGGATGATGGGTTTAAGGAACTCACATGAAGATGGGCAGCTGCTCAGCATTATGTTACCTCCAAACTAGGTGAACTTCTCCAAAGGAAAAGGCAGACATGAAGATGAGGGCTGAACTCTCCAAAGGAAAGGCAGACATGAAGATGAGGGTCACGTACAAGAGAAATTTTGGAAAGTAATCAGTGTGAAAATGAAGTTATTAGGTCAACATGGAAAGTCATATCCAGAATGCTGGTGTGTGCTTGTGTGTTATTTTAGAAACAGGGAAAGAAGGATAAGTGCAGCACAGCCTTTCTTTCGCAGAGTTAACAAATACGAACTCCTGAGCACTGGTAGTCACTAAATATCCTGCAGCACTCTTTTGGAGTATTTGATTTTTGAAGCAGCTATCTGTTTTCAATAAATGTAGAGTAAACGGTTTATTATCATGTACACTTGATTTGCATCAAAGTGTTTTTAAAGCCTCAGGGTACTGCCATCATCTAATTAACTGCATGCATAACACATGCCATAGGATTTGCCCAAATGAATTTCCTGCAATGGATCGTATTAAAAAAAATCTATATATTTACAGACTTTTTAAAGGGTTAGTAGCACAGCAATAAAATTGAGAAATTCAAATACCTTGTTTAGTGGAACATAATAATTTCTTCAATGCTTATTGGAAAATGAATCTGCATTTGAATGTGCCCTGTTATATCTGATTTTGACAGTGTCTAAGCTGAGTCATGCTACTGACATTAGGTGAATATTAACAGAATTTAATAAAGAGTAGGCTATATTGTAAATATCAATATTGAAATATTCTTCATTTTGTGTTAGGAATAGTCTACTATCAGCAAAAATTTATTAATAGCTGTGTTACTTATTGAGTGACTTCTAAACTTCAGATGAAATTGCTTGCTTCATCCAGTAAATTGATGATTTCTGTGAAATTTTGCTTGTATCTGGAAAATGTAATAGGAAGCATTTTGAATGCAATAACCTTATGAACACTTAAACAGTTTTGAAAATATTTCTAATTTAAAAATTAACAAATGGGAAAAGGTCATTTAATCGGTAGAAATAGTATTGGAACTCAGTTGGAATATAGAAGGCCAAACGGTTGTGGAGTGAACGGTTATGGGGATATCCAGAAGCTTTTTGTTTTCCGCCCGTTCAGATGCTCTTTCTAAGGGCTTGCCTTTCCTTTAGGAGCCTTTTCTTTAACTCCCGGGTGAAGTGGCCTTTTCCCGGGACAGGAAACCTGCGGATCACCCGAGACCGGGGCCCCTGGCTGCAGGGCTGCCGCCGAGGAGCAGCCCCCTCCAGCTGCTCCCCGGCGTTTCTCTGCTGAATATTACTTTCCCCGCAGAATTTATGGTCGTTGTGTTTCAAAGCGTCTTACTGTTTCCCAGTTCCTTTTCCAGGTTCTACTTAAGGTTAGTTTTGATCAATAGAGTTGCTCAAAATTTGGCTAAGAAAAGCAGTTAATCGGAGAAGGAACGGCAGGTTATTTCTGTCTGTTTTACTATCCTACCTCATGCTTATTGACCTCTCCAGTTATTTTTAGGACCAACAGTATATCTCAAGCTAAGATTATTTTATCAGCGTTCTTTTACCCTCTGCTGCTGTCTCCTGTGACATCCTTCACAATGTGCTTTTATTTGTGTATACCCCATGCTCTCCTGTCACATTTAGAGATTCAGTCCTTCTGGGCACCATCCTGCTTCTCAGATTTTTACCTTTATTCTATCTGTATTTTGAAGGGCATAGGGATCAAGACCAATGTGTGGTTACATAATTAAAAATAGTTTCTGAATCATACTCAGAAGGACATAACTTAAGATTGCATTTACTCATTTACTAATTACCTGCACATTGTCTAATAATAAACTTGTACTATTGTTGTTGTATATGACAAAATAATTTTATTAAAATGCTTTTGGATACTGCTTTTTAAAAATTAACAAATGTATTTCTGTTTCTGGGAAAGCCATCTTTTTGCATGAGATGTGGTATAATTTACTACTTTTGGCAGTAGTAGTTGGCCAGCTTTTTAATTGCTATGCTGAATTTCAGTGTTTGAATCTACCCCACATTTTTTGCATGTAAAAATTACTGAAATCTCACTTTAATTAATCTCACCCTTTGTCTCGCAATAGCACATTGTGTTTAACTGAAACATTTCAATCATTCCTTTTGGTGAGAAAAAAAAGTATGTAAAAGTGCTATTCATAAAAGTCAGTGTCTTCAGAGAACACAGTTCGGAAGGAATGGAATAAGATGCAGAGTATCTTTGGCTGTGATTTATTCTTGGAAGCAGTTTGTGTGCTTGAATTTTAGGAGCACAAATGCTTTGGGTCATGGGAAGCCCAAAGGCGACCAGAGGATGCAATGGCAGCCGAGTTCAGTCCTGGAGAGTATACATGGGCAGCGGGATGCTGAGGATTTTGTTGCTGCACTGGCAGCATATTCCTCCCTCGGCAGCAGCAATCTGTTGGGGGGAGATCTTTATCTGTGGGACCTACAGAATGAAGATGTACTTTTAGTAGAAGGTTTAAGTAGGAGATAAATAAAGGACTGTGAGCCTGGAGGCAAGTTTGGGAGGAATAGAAAATGCTGGGGAAGGACTAGACAACATTCGAGCCTAAAGCCATCTGAGTGCATCATTACAGAAGCTGGTGTAAGCACAGTTAATTTATTAAATACCAAACAGATTTTGAGTGGCCTTTTATACAGTAAAAAAATAAACTCAGAAGAGAGACGATACTACAGAAGTACCAGATGTGGTGGCTTTATTGAAGAAGGATGCGAGGTAACCTAGGCAATAGCTAGGCCTCTCCCAGCTCATTGTACTGGTTGAAACATCTAAAGTGTTTTCATTTTAAGGGCAGCCAAACAGCATTAAGCACTGAGGTTCAGTATTCATCATGGGATGTGTCCTTTTACTTTGCTCAGCAAACATTCTGGCACAGCTTTACACTCCTAGTCCCACTGGCACACTGGAACTAAGTTCTACTGTAATTTCAGTTTATTAGGGCTTTATAAAATCCTTTTTGACCTATCCTTATATATTTCACCTCTATGGTCAAAATACCACTTACAAATTAAGTGAAAAATGTTTTTGTCACTGGTAGGATGAAATTCAAGTTTCTATGTTCAGTGTTTGTGCATCCCTTAGATACTAATTTCTGCAAAACATTCTAAGCAGTTGTCTCTGAGTTTTGTTTTCTGCTTGACTTCTTCAAGAAATGCAGAAACTGGTCTTCAGCTTTAGCTGGTTAGTTGCTTAAATGCATCTTCCTGGAGCTATGTTGTCCTTAAGGGAGCAGTATCTACTAGTCTGTACTTCTGACCCTGCTTGCTCTCTGCCTAAGAAGTTAAATAATTTTTCTGATAGCCCAGCAGACCACTCAGATATACTTAATGTCAGATTGAATGCACTGGTTCAATGTTGACAAAGAAAGACAATTCTTAAAAAGCAGCAAAAGTAAGGATTTTCATTCATGGGAAATTCTAATATTTCAACGCTTGAGGCTTTTTTCTTCCAAAGAGAGTGATAAATCAAAATATCAATGACAACATAAAATTGTGTGTTTGGACTGGAACTCTTAAAAATTCCGTTAGAAATAGAGAAGTAGATTTTTTCATGATTGTACAGAAATATATTTTCCAATTAAAAATAAGGAGACAATTTCTCAAGCAGAGCTAATCTTTAATTTTTAGTAACTGAGTAGCCCCTATGTATTCCCTGGACATTCTCTTTCTAATAACTTGGTCCCCTTTATAGGAATACTGTTACGCATGTCTACTTCATTTGCCAGTAGAAATCACATGCAGAATCACAGTAAAAACAAGACGAGCTGAAAAGCTCTGGGGCGCCCTTCTCGAGTGCCAAGAAGGGACACAAATGCCCACATCCAGGTGGCTGCTGATGCCACCGCAGCTGCTCGCTGCATGTGGCTGGAGTTGGGTCAGCAGGTGCAAGCAGCACCCGCAAGCAGCCTAGAGCTGAGTGGGGCGGGGGGGAGGTGGGAGGGGGGTGGAAAGCAGAAGCCAGCTGCGTATACTTAGGAGCAAAATGAAGCTCTGAAGTCTCCATCTTTCCTATAACCCTGACATTTAGGTTTCACTGGTGTAAATGAAAACACCTGTTTTCCTCCTGCCCAGGGAGGGGAGAAGAAGGAAGGGTTTGGTTCTCTTGAGCTGCAGTCTGATGTGATCATGGCGTAAGGTGATACAGCTCTGAAATGTCAGTGGTATTTAGCTGATGGAGATGCCTTCTGCTGCTGTTCACAAGAGGTGAAATGAGGAGGATTTGGCTTATGATTTGTAAGTAGGTTAAAGTAAATTTATTTGACTTGGTATATGTATGTGAACAAAGCTATGGCAGTGTTTGTAAACTGCTAATGACTGTAGCTGGGACAGGGTTTATCAGTAAGTATTCTAATTTGTTTGCTTGGGCAGCAGCACAAACAAGGCCATGTCTATAGTATACTCTAAATTTAATTAAAATAAATGATCTGAGAGTAAATGATGTACAATGTTTCTGCGTTCTTAGGAAGCTGTAAGAAACTGTAAAATGTTCATTTCTAAAGCTCCTGTTGTTGTGTCCTAACCATTAATATAGTGAAGACTTCTTCTGGTTAACAAAGTCAGTCTGTGTTTTTCATATCTATTTTTTGTCTCATTTCATTCTGCCCTAGCAGTAGCACTAGGGTAGCTACAGGCTAGGAATAAGTCAAGAAATCCATGTCCTTGTCTTTGCCTCTCCCCTCGCTAGATGAGCAGGAGTGCTTGCAGTACTTTCTCCGTTGGTTTCCCTTCCCGGAGCGTGGTAGCACTGTGTGAATGCATGCCGAGGGACAGCTCAGCAGTAAGATTGCTTCTCTGCTCCTTGTTAGAGCTGGTCAAAACTCACAATCTCCACTTTGTTCCAGACTTGGGGGTGGAGGGAAATGAATAAAAACTACTATTAAAAACAAGGAAAAATCCCACAGGGAAAAAAAAAGACCTGGGGGGGGGGGGGGGGAAACATGCAAAACTCAAAGCCAGAAAGTCCTCTGAAGAGGAGGACTTCATGTGTGCTGGAAACCTCTAGCATCTGTCCCTAGGGAAGTCTCTGTTTGCGGAGCTGGCCTAGCCCTGCGACCTTGAGAAATCCCGCAAGAGCCCAGAGGCGCAGAGGTTGCGAACTGGGCAAGTTTCCCTCAGGAGCCAGGCCTCCTAGACAGCATTGCGACTTTGACGAGTCACTGCTTTCTGATAATAAATCTGTTGGTAGAAAACTTCTAACCAGCTGTGTAGCTGCTTTTTGTTTTCTGTATTCCCCCTCTTATTGGCTATTATAGGGGAGTAGCCATACAGCTATGCTGCTGTTTCTGCACTGATTTGTGAATGCAGCATATGAGGGTTATACTGTGAAGGTGCATATAAATATACTGTCTGTGGGATAATGGAAATCATAGTCAATATGTCACTAACTGTAGAAGTATCTTTGTAATAAAATGTCACAGTCATAGATCTAGTGGCTGGCATATATTGATAAAGGTAAGGTGACAGGCTGAATAAAGCAGATATTCTGAAATCAGCAGTATTTTTATATAATTCATACTTCATGAATATTAAATTTGAAACTAAAGGGATCCCTCAGATATCATCTCTCTATCTAAATTTTTTTTCTCTTTTTTCTCTTTCTTTTCTTTATAATTTCTTAGTACCTCAACTATGAATCTTTAGTGTGGCTTCCTTTTTTTGTGGATGGCTAAGATCTAGTACAATATCAGAGGTTATAGAGACTCTCATGAGAGAAATTCCTGAAATGAAGAAGAAAAATATTCTTACAGTACCTTCATTGTTGTAGTTTGCAAACATCTTTCATTCTACCTAACATTTTCCGTATGTAGTTGGTCTTTCATTCTCCTCGTCACTGCCCCAAAGAAGGGCAAACTTGTTTTGCTCTGGTTTAGTTTCTTGACATATGTGGGCACAAACTTACAGCAGTCAGGAGAAGGTCAAATGAGCATGCCATACGTGCTACCTGCAAAGCTAGTTAATAAGAAATTCAGTGGATTTACTCCTGACTAAATGTGTTCTGGGGTTCTGTATTAGCAGGAATTTTCTAAATGCTACTGGCTTCAAGCTTTATTTGCCAAATAACAAATGAGGATCTTGGATCCTTTTTTACACAGGGAGAATGTAGTATTCAAAGAATCAGGAAATACTGTTCTTCTGACAGTATATTATCATAAAATGGGATTTTAAAAAGATTAGTCTATTAAAAAATTCAAGTTGGCAATTTTCCTTTAAATTATTGCATGTGAGCAAATTTCATACAACTTTCCAAGGCAATAAAAATCTAAAACCTATAAGTATATATCTTGTAAATGATACAGAACTTGATTTGTCAGTTTTTATATCGTACTGAACTAAATGCTTTGTAGATCTGTGCTGGAGTTCAAGGCTATGTATACTAGTTTTGCTTAGTGCTGAAAAGCTGAACAAAAAGGATGCTATCCTGGGAGGGATAGCTGGAAGCAGCAAGACAAAACTGACAGAGTTTTAGCCTGTGGTTTAGAAAGAAAGGATGATAATTGGTAAAACTTTACAGATTAATTGACATATACAGGAGAGTTAATTTAGAAACTGGCCAAACAGCTTTCCTTTCAAGATCTTGTTATTTCTTTCAGGAATAGATTTTTACTGCAAATTTTGTTTGTTTCCTTTCTTTAGATAGCCAAGAGCTAAAACGTGATTGCAGAAAGAGGGTTTTGTATTTTTAACAGTTATTGGAGCTTCAGAGAATTATTTTTAAACACTTTTCACCTTAGTTGTTGTGAGGAATTCAATGGATGGTAGTTGAATTCATAGAAAGCCTCTGTTCTCCCCTCCTGCTCAAAAGCAATTCCTTGCAAATGTGTAAATTTAATTTTTCCTTTGAAAACTGAACAGTGGTCCCCTTTGATAGGTCTTAGGAGACAGAAAGCAAAGTGGTCATGGCAGAGTCAGCAGGGAGAGTCAAGAGAAGTTAGTATTGTATTATGTTTCCCTCACGTTTATTTGAATTACTACAGAGCAAGGCGAAAATCACTTGAGGCAGATCAGTGAGTGTTGAACAAGAGGCATTTGTTCCACAGTGGATGGTGTCTTTGGGACTCAAGATTTGGTCCTTGACTTTCTTGATGACAGACAGTACGTTAAATGTTTGATTCAGAGGGATTGCTCAGACACCGGCGCTGTACCTGCCACCCACAACAAACCATTTGCTAATACCCAACCATAAGCGCAAGATGTATCGTAGGAGACAACACTATAGTATGTTACAGGAAGACAGAACACTTCTTTATTCAACAGCTAAATTTTTTCCAAGATGAAAGATAAAGGCTCGTAGCTCATATGTTGATACTTCTCCCATAAGGTTTCTCCAAAGATACATGTAGTTTAATGGGTAGCTTAGAGTTGAAAGATGCGTTAATAGTAACAGTTGCTTTTGTGAAAAGTTAATTTTTTAATACAGATACACAGTCTTAAATATGCCCAGATACAACATTGAAAGCCAAGTAAAAGAATGATTGCCTTTCTAGTTTATTACCTCTTTAAATAAATGCATACATATTACTGCGACAAAGAGAGATCTTTCTTTCTTGCCTGAGGAGGGCTTGATGGTAGCCAGGTTCTCAGCTGAATTTTTTTTTTTTTTTTTTTTTTTTTTTTTTTTTTTTTTCCCTTCTCTCTTATTATCCAAGAGAGATGAATTGTTGGGGGTTGTTGGGGGGGAGGGAGGGAAGGCAAAAGAAAAGCATTTGAAGTTGTTTGGTATGCTTCTTGTCTTGACAAGCTTTTTAGGCTGTCACAAAGATGAAGATTACATGAAATAACTTAGCAATGATTAGTATTGTGCATGTTCTTCTGAGGCACGGTACAAGGAAATGAGATTTTTTATATATATATATATATAATATAAAAAAATGTATAACACACACAGTCTTATACTTTGTTAGCAGTATGCTGCATGGATTCTTGAAAGACTACACCAAGCTTAGTAAAGAAAAAAATATGAATATATTCTTCCAGTAGAAATGCACATTCTAAAAAGAGGAATTTAATTGCATGTCTAACTTGCTTAAGGAGTCTAGTCTTATTGTGTAGATCAGAAACTATTATCTGTCTGCGAAGTGATTAGAAACGTACCAAAGCAAGTACCTTGGCACAAATTTCTTTGTGATGCTAGATATTTGGGCTTTTTTCCTCATTTAAAAATAGAGTTTTTACTTAGACCTATGTGAATGCAGGGTGGAAAACTGTTATGTGCCATTTCAAACTTTGTTTCCAAAGCATGACTTCAGCAACTTTGTCTGGTTAAAAAAGTATTTAACTGCAAGTTCTGAGCTGGCATCGTTTTAAGTATGTAAATGCTTTGTTAAAAAGCTAAGATTAGATACTATATCCACATCATACATTTAAGTGGTATCTTCTGATTCTTTTTTTTTCTTTCCCTAACATTCTGTGCATTGGCAAAATTTGACTTTAATGTCTCTACTAACATGTTTTGTTCTCCTTGTTTAAAGCTGCATAATGGAATTTGACTTTTATCCTAAAGAGCAATGTGGGCCTTAACAAAGTGCAGGTTTTGTCATACTGTAAAAAAGTAAGGTGTCATGGTATGGTTGAGGCAGGGTACTCTGCAGTACCCTGTCATCAAAACTACATGTCTAAAGTCTGTGCTGAGTAAGGAATTATGCAGACTGACCCCCCCCCCCCCCCCCCAAAAAAAAAAAAAAAAAAAAAAAAAATCCAGATGAACGCTGGCTTTGGAGCATTTAATTCCAGCATCATTAGCTAGATTGACAGCAAAAGTCATACGAAAACTTCATATCACTACTCAGTCTACCAGAAGTTTGTAGTGTTTCCATGGTACAATGGAAAAATAGTGATACTTGACAATCCAGATTTGGGTCTGACAGGTAATGTGACCTAGCTGGTACAGTATCTTCTGCTTATTTTGCTCTACTCCTTCAGCCCTGTTCATCCAGAAACCCCTGTTTCCCCCAAACTGCTCTCTTAACTGTGCGTCTCTTGTCCTATTCCTTTTCTGCCTGGCAAAGCAGTGCATTTGTTCCTCCCTTTAAACTCCTTTTCTAAGTCCTAGGGTCCAACCCATATTGCTGTAAATACTTCAGGCTTCTATTTCTACTCTTCCTTATCCCAGGCTCCTCATGTCTGTCGTGGTTTATCACTTGGTCACTGCTTTTCTTGCTCTATATGCTTATTCCAGTTTGTTTGTAGGCATTTAATATCTCTGTGTGCCTTCAACACCTCATCTATAGCTTCCGTTATAGAAATTTGTTTGTAATTTTGTATAGACTGCTCCCATGCTGAGTTTCACCATAATGACACACCCCCTCCCCCCCAGTCTTTTCACTAAACTAGTTTCAAGCTCTTTATACTTCTGTGCTTGGACTCTCCTTGCTTCTTCCAATATTTCAAGATACCTTCTATGATAAAGCTTAAACTTGTGTCTCTGTTCTTATTAGTAATAATTTTAAAAAAACACCCACAAGATGGCAAAACATTCAGATTACTAGAGGTGGAAACTAATTGCAGAGTTTTTCATATAAAACTGATTATTGCAAGTGGAAGAGTAGATAATTTAATCATAGGTAGTGCCTGAAAGATTTTACAAATAAACAGGGAAGTTAGAGCATGTTTGGGCAGTGTATAACATGCATTGCAGTAGCTTCAAATGTATTAATTGTTCCCTTTCCCTGCCTCATCATGGCTAGAAAGTGAGATTTAATTAGGAAGAAAGAAACTAAAGGGTTATGGCAGTGAGGACAACGGAAAGAGTCCGAGTCTGGGAAGAAAAAAAGTGATTAAAATGTGTGAGATTAAGTATGAGGCAAATGTGAAAAGGCTACAGAGAGGAGGGTTGGTGTAAGAAGCCCATCAGTGCAGTTAAAGCAGCAGGAACAACGGTCCGTTATCACAGCTGATGTTAGGTTCCTGCATTTGCTGCTTTTAGTAACTGGATTTTTGGAAGTCTCCTCCCTCTGGTTTCTTTCAGCAAAATATTTCCCGCAGGAGTGTTGCTTCATAAAATTCTATGTGGTGGAAGTGGAGGAGGTCTCAACTCTTTCTAATATCTCTCATTCTCTGCGTCAGTCCTGTTTCCAGGTTTAAAAAAAAAGTTTCACTTAAATATGACAGCTATATTACAAGAATATGTGCATGTGTGTATATATATATTTGTATATTCATAACAGGAATGCTTAAAATATTGAGATGGGTGTTCAGTTTCTCAACTGAAGAGGCAGCAAAAACAACTGTGGGACAACCTTGCCCTCTCTGAAACTTGGACTTTTTTCATAGAAGTTTATTTCTAATAAAACTTCAGCTGTGCTAGAACTTTGCCTAAAGGCACCTCTAAGCCAGCTTTTAATAGGCTCCAAGCCTCAGGATTGCCATCACACAGGTAAGACGTAATGTGACCTCTCCTGCAGCTACGCCGGTCCCAAGCTGTTATCTGGGGACCGTCTGCAGCGAGGTGTGTGCATGTGTACATGTGCACCGAGACATCTGAGTATCTTTGTGTGGCTGATGCCTCTTGGACAATCTTATGGATATCTCTTGGATTCAGTTACAGGGGCTGAACTGTCTGGGTGCAGTCAAGGTTTGGGCCTGCTTTGGAAGCACTAAACAAAAAGATTAGAAGCACTATTAAAAAGAGAGAGAAAAAAAAACAAACCATAGTTCCACTTCCAGAACCATTGAACCAATTTCTAGACATGGAACGTAGTTATAACCATTCTGATATTCTATATAGTCTCAGTATTTCTCAGTGGAAAGTAAAAGCTACTACTCATGAGATTTTTTTTTTTTTAAACTTTTGCTAACAAAATTGTTCAATCTCTTTGGGTAAAAGGAAGTTTCTGTTGCTAAATTTAATGAGGGCAATTATTCATTAAACAGAATTCCCTCAGTACCTATAAAACTACATTTCAAAGAGACAGACACAAGCTTGCTTGTCTATTTGTGTAACTGTGGATACCTGACTGCCCTGGAAGACAATACATTGGGATAATGGCACTGGAGTGAATTTAAAATGAGCTATGTTAAGTATTCTACAAGGATATTTTTCTTCTTTTCCAATTCTTCTCAAAACCCACTTCTAGCCTAATACCAAGGAGTAATGTGCAATTTTAATAACTAGTTCAAGCTAGTTACTGGATATATATCAGCACATAAATAATGTATTTCCAAAAAGTTTGTGCCTAGGTAAGACCGAGGGGAGAAAAGGAGTAAAATATATGCAGTTTAATAAATGCTTGTATGGCTCAGGAAAAAGAGGTCTTGGAAATGAGAGCTAAAGGTAGTATGTAAGAGGGAGAAAATGGCATTTACTTCTTCAATGGAGGACTGTGCAAGCTGTTGATTACCAAGACTATAGGAAGTAGGAAACTTCAGAGGGATATTGTTGTGCTTACTTAAGGTGAAGAATTAAATAGATTAATTTATACATCAACTGTTGGCATTCATATGCAGTTATGAAACCTTCACTGTGTGTGCTTATATGGGAATGTAGTTTTGCTTGGAAGAATTTTCATCAGAAACAGTTTTCTTAAATGCGCCTTAATAAATAATATTTTGCCTAGGACATGAATCTCAAGCATGTTTTTCTTTTTTATTTTTTTAACTAAGGGACTTTTTTAATCTTAGTTTTTATGATTTATAGCTGGTGTAGTGGCATAAGATAAATATTTTGAAATAAGGAGATAAAGCCAGTGCAATAGCCTACTTGTTCCTAAGCCACAAATATCATCAGTGAAGAGGCAACTAGGATAAAGAAAAAGGATTTCAATCTCGGTTCCAATTTCAAGAGAAATAATAAAGAAAGTCAGCCAGGAGAGGTTGGAGGCTTGTTTATTATGCAAGTTATGTAATTTGAATTTCAGACTGGGAAAGGTTAATAGAAGTGTATTTCTAAAATACCCTCTGAATAAATTTATGATGCAAACTTCAGTGTTTATCCGAAAATATTTTAAAAGGCTGAGGGTGGGAGAGAAAGGAGGAGGAGGGAAATGAACTGAGCAACCTTGTCAGTGAAGAGTCCGATTTCTGTAACATCAGCAAAACTATGTACCCAATAACTTCTTAATTCTTGCTGCTAATATTTTGCTGCCATGCAATTTTTTGCAATGCCAACCATTTAAATTCTGGTTTTAGTACTTTCCCTTTCCATTCAGGAAGACAGGAGTCTCTCTATAAATAGCTGAGTGAAAGAAAATAATGGCAATGGTTGCTAAAAGGGATCATCTTAATTAAATTTATAATGCTGCCAACTAACGGTGGTCAGATTAGAACACTGGTCAAGTATTTATGCACTAACTTTTAGGGTATTCCATCTGCTACATAACCAGTCAACGAGCTCTCATAATAACGGTACTAGCCAGCTGGTTTCTGTCAACCTCCTGCAGGAGGAACAAACCCCAACGCTGGGAAACGTTATTAAAGCCTACACAATAACGTTACGTGTTTTGGCTCTCTGTTTACGTTTTGCTCTTCCAGCCCTAACGCTTTTGAAGGGAACAAACGCACAGCAACAAACCCGTGGCGAAATGATATAAGAAACGACTGAAACTTGGAGAAGAAACTGGGCTTGCGGCGCGTCCGCGTGTTCCTGAGGCGTGCGCCGACGGGCGCGGTGCCGCTCTGCCCCGGGGTCGGCGTCGGCGTCGCCCTCGCTGCCGGCGGCCGAGAGGCCGCGGAGCTGCGGGGCTCTGGCGAGCCGCGTCCCCGGCGCGGGCGGCAGCGCTGAGCGCCGCTACCTTGGGCCCCGTAATCGCCGCCTTCGTGCCACGAGCTCGGAGCGCGAGAGACATGCGTTTGAAGCTAGTTTGTGCGTGCGGTTGCAGCGATGTACTGTTTTCCCTTAGTGTGTTATATAATGAGGTAGTAATTCATCCATAAATTCTCATAAATCATATGGTGGCCCAGTGACTACTTGTACAAATGCTGAAACTGCATTCACTACTTATTCCTTTGCAAGAAATAAAGGTATGGCCTTGTTATGCTGTGCTTTTATTTCTGGAGATACTCCTCCAAGATGCACTAAGAAAATACGCACATACGTATGCATGCTGGACTCGTGACAGTTGGCTTGCTTTGCCTGCTTACACCTAGAAATGACAATAAAAGAGAAGAATCCAAAGAAAGTGACAAACAGCATGGAGGCATTTGCTTGCTTTCTTTATTCCTAGCTAATGGATAGTCAGATATGTAATTATTTCAGCTATCCTGGAATGGAAATGAAACCTAGTATTTTTCTTTATGGCAGAAATGAAATTCCAGAGTCTTCTGTCTTGACTAAGTGTAATAATAATAGAAAAAATCTTAATGAATTGTCTTGATATTACCAGTTTTTAAAAGAATTACATTTTGTGGTTTTCCTTAGGCAGTAAAGATGTTGCTGTGGGTATCTTATTAGAAGGAAATGTGAAAATATGTATTAGTCATAACATAGATTTTTTTTTTTCCCCTCATCTCTCTTTTCTCTTCTCTCCCTCCTCTAGCCATGCTTTGTGGTCAGTGGCTTTCATGTAACATCTGTATGTTCTCTGCTCTTCAGTATGAGGATGGTGACCCTAAATGATGTGGAAAGGGCTGACTGCATGGAGAGAGAAGGAAGCTGAAGGCAAGGTAAGCTATGATTTAACCGTTCAAAATTTGCAATGAAAAGAACAGATTGATGCTGCACTGTATGAAAAAAATGTACTAATTAATAGCTCGAGTACAACACTCATTGGGGATACTGTTTATAAAGGCTGGTCAGTGATGACAGAAGCAATAGTAATAAGATGGGTAGAGCATGTGAACCCAAAGAAATTGTTGGTTGGTATCTGCAGCTCTGTAACGTGCCTTAGAGAAGAAGTTGAAGGTCTACCTTGTAATCTAGATGATGAAAAGGGCCTACAGGAAAAATAAAGTACCATATATAGAGAGAAAGTATAGCATCATCCAGAAAGATATGTTAGGTGCTTAAGTGAATAGAGCGCAGCTTACAACTTTGGTAGGGGTACCTGTTTGTTTTTTTTCCGTCATGTCTTTGAATATAAGTATTTGTGGTGATGGGCTACAAAATCGCCATACCTTCGGTATAAAGACAGATATCGATATTCCAATATTGTTTAAAGAAGCTTTGTCAAATGCTTCCTGAGCCTCAGGGCTCATTACAGCAGAGGTCAGGAAGCCTGCCAACAGTCTGAGCGTACTGTTGCATGGCTGATGAAAATGATGTGCTGAGTAGTTACTCTGTAGGTACATACACATCAGTACAGAAGAGGAAAGCAACAACAAAGAAAAGCCTTTTGTCAAATGCAATGTCAGCTTCCCAGCCAGAGCTGACTGTCACAGGCCACAGGTGTTAGCCTAATGTGCTCTGCAGTGTGAATGGGAGATGCTACTGTGCAACTGAGGCACCATGTGTTTTGTATTCTGTGATACGGCCTACAACTACCAATTTTCTCAAAAAGCGTGTAGAAGAGTGATTTTGTATTGCACTTCAGTAGTTTTTCCTGTTTCTTTGACCACTTACGTTTTCCTGTCTTGATGCTTAAACAAGCGTTGGCACAATCAAAGAAGAAAAAGCTAATTTCAAAAAAAAAAAGAAAAAAAAAATAGTTACTACTTTGGCAAAAGACTGAAGGAATGAGGAGAGCAGTGATAGATGAAAGACTTACCCTCCTGTACATCTGAAGGTAAAACAGCTGGCCTGCAATATCGTGCAGCCCCACGTCACCACCGTGAGTCAGAAGACTTGTCACCGAGGCTGGGCAGGAGGCGTTGGGAGAACGTGCAGCGATGCACTGGGCTGCCCAGCAGCGTGTGCAGCACTGCCACGGCGCATGCTGACTTCACACCTGGCATGCAGCGCTAGCTGTGATCCAGTGGTTTGGTTTTCTGGAGATACTGGTATAGATGGTAGGGAGGAGGGTGACTTAAAATATATCTTAGTGGGTTTTCAAACCCCAAAGGCTGTAAAACATTTAAAAACTATTTTGCAGTTAGTAAGAGAGAAAATATTTGAAAAAGGGCTGTTTGTGGGGGACTGGGAGAAGGTTTTTGTATTACTCTCCCAGTTCAGAAGCAACAAATAAACGGCAGCACCATACCTGATTACTGGAGCTTTTATACAAAGCTATCACAGCACAAATTCTGCTGCCTAGAATTAAGTTAAGATGTTTTGCTAATACACCAGGCTCACAGAGAATAGTCTTAGATGGATTGAAATGGAGCTATAATAGTTTTGAAGTTAACGCTTGCTGTGGGAAAATTGTTTTATCTCATATGGCTGACCCAGGTTATAGATACAGCACTTCAGCATTTTACATCTGCAGCTGCTTCCCAAGAAGAAATATTAAACTTGCTGAAGCGACTTTCAGATGAGTCTTTCAGGTGTTTTGTAAAGTCAGCTCTAAAGTTTAGCAGATCTTTTTTTTTTTTTGTTGCCATAACAAGCAAAATCACTTTCCGTTAGGTCTTCCAGCCTACTGTGAAATTTGCAGTAGGCCATCTGAATCCTGCAGATAAACGAAAGACGTCCGAACTGTAAAAGAGGTCCAGCGATTATAAAGATTTTTTGCAATGATGGATGTCTATAGCTTGAAAATAAGTTTAGTGCCTTGATAAAGTTAATAGACTGGAAGATTTTGTTTCTTAGTGTAAATAGGACTACTAAGTAGCAGAAAGGCTGTACTGTAATAGGGAAGTGGACAAAAGGCAAGTGGCAAGACAACACAGGAAAAAAAATCATGCTTCCTACTGCCAGTTAAAAAAACGCTGTTCTATAAGAAAAGATACAAACCCCTTTTCTTCCTCTTTGCTTTTCAATGTGATAATACCTGATGTGATATTATCAAGTCTAAGCTTGGGGAAAATGAAATCAATTTTCCAGGTGTTGTCTATATTAGTCCTTTCTCATGTTCTCAACTGGCAAGGTTTTCCTATATTTGGGATTTTAGAAAGACATAGAGAAGCTTTTCTGCCCCATGAAGATGTATTTTACATACAATTTTTGTTTTGGCATCATTTGTCTATTAGAGAACTGAGAGTGGGAAGGAGGATGATTTTCTTGAAATGTTTTGAATATAGTTGCTTTAATATATAGTGTAGTTCTGCTGTAATTTACCTTTACTACAAGGGAAAGTTAGCTATGATATCCTTTTTCCTTTCTAAAATTTAAACCATTTTACAGTTAGCAGCTCTCATCAGTAAAATTATTTTGTACCTTCTGCATTTCTCAATTTTCATGGAAAATTTGCTCTCTCAATTTCCCAGTAGAAGGGATTTGTTGGTATCTTAACAGATTGTCACTTGTTCCATATTTGATTCAACGGTGTAAACAGAGGGTGCTTTGTGTAGTTGTATTTCCAAAGACTGACTCTCAAATAGGACATGCGAATCTCGATTGTTTTCTGTCTGGGAATAGAGATTCACATTCTAGTATTCACATCCTGTAAAAGGATATATATTTTTGGTGAGTGGTGCTTTTAGTCAATGCAAAAGGTTAGTACTACTAACATCAGTTGCTGACTATCTTCAGTCTCATTTCTGTCATTAACAGGTAGTTTCCCACAGTTCAAACTAGTTCTATGCTTAGAGAATAAGATAATTGTAGTAAAAATAAAATAATAATAAAAAAAAACTCCTCTGTTATTCCAGTGCAGCTCTAAAGCTGTTGCTGAAGATTGAGCAAATTTAGCCAAAGCATCTAGGTTGTACACTTGACTGTAAAATAGTTTTGGTGAGATGTAACTTTGGAAGAGCATACATCTTTGTCTGTCTATCTCTATTTTTCTTTAATCTTTTCTTCTATCTAAACTTACTCCCTACTTTTATTTGGATTTTATTTTGTTCACTTAAGCTGTGTTTATAATAAACATATTTACATTGAAAAAAATCGGAGAAATCCAGAGATTTACTGGCTTAATCTTCTAAGAGAACAGAAGAGAAATATATTATTCCATAAGTCAGTACTGAATTGCCCCCAAATGAGAATCTTGCTGATGGGATTTGGCTCAGAGCTATCGTAAACAAGTGTTCTTTTTCTTCTCTAAATAAAAACATGATAGAGAAATCAAGTCTCTGCAAAGGTTTGGGGTTGATTCTGGCACCATTTAGAGCTAGGGGAAAATTGGACTTTTTAAACCATACCTACTTCTATAATGGAAACAGCTCAAAAGCATATGATGGTTGTGTGTGTGTCAAAGTATCAGTGAACTGGAGTTCACTGATGAGCTGTCATCTTCACCTTTTTTTGGCCACTGTCAGTGGTTTATGCTCTCTTCACCCATTCAGGGTGGAATTTCAGCTGCTCAGCTTTTTTTGCTTGTTTTTTTGCAACTCAGCCTTCTTGTGCGTCTGGCAGGATGTTCTGCCTATTTGTGGTCTCTTGTACTTACCTAGTTCTTGTTTTGCTTGGTTGCCTCCTGCCTGCAAGCACACATGCTGTTGTTTGCCAGTTTGGTGGTCACATTCCTCATGGGCTTATGTAAAGTGCTTTTTTATGTTGTGTTTGGCTATCCTCTGTGTACTCTTACTGGTTACACTGTTCTGCTATGCTCATATTAGGGATCAAGGTGAGCTAATATTATTCATATATTCATTATTGCACTTAATTTATAGATTTTACAGGCCTCTAATTTGGCTATGTGACTACGATTTTCTTTTGTTTTAGCATATTTTCAAGCCAATTTTCAAAGAAATAGGATAGAAATATGCACTATTAGGCATCCAAGGTCACAGTGGCCAGTTATGTTCTCACCCTAGCCTTTCCCAGATGGTTTCAGACCATACCCTGCCTTCCTTCCTCAGAGCAGAGGACCGTTTTGATTGCAGGAAGTCAATAGTCATTTTTAAGGGGTGGTTCCTTATTGTAAGTATCATAAGTAACTGTATTAACATAAAAGTAGCTACTGCAAAAGTAAGATATATAATTATATGTCTACGCTTCCTATCTAAAGTTCCCATAGTTAGAGCCTCAAGCTTTTCACCAACAGTGAAATACTAAAACTCAAAATTTATTCATCCCAGCTACGTAGAGAGATATTTTATTCTAGACAACAGGAAAAGAGGATTTGTGTGGCTGGAAGGACCTTTGACTGGTACACTAAGGAAACCTACTTTCATATCCAGGGAAAAATACATGTCTTTTAGCATTGTCTAGGTGTGAGAGAGAAGTAGGATTTGTAATGCTAGCCTGATCTGGGAACATATCTTCAGTTTGCTACTTAGCTTTATAACTATGTAAAAGGGCCTAGTGCGTGGTTTCATATGGTACTGGAATGAACCCATCTCAGGCCCCAACGGAGACATTTGAAGACTAATCCTGAGAGCAGCTGAACAGTCTGAAGTTACCATGCATTTCCTGTTAAATCCAGAGGGTTTTGAAGGAACCCAAAACCCAACTGGATCCAGCTCCTGACATTTACAATATCTCTTTTTTTTATGAACAGTGTGGGAGGATTTATAGCTTAAAATACTAGAACATCAAAAAACCCAAAGAAACTAATACTGTCCAAATAGATTATAAAGCCATTTAACTAAACTTGCAAGATTGTATATTTTGATTGTACATGGGCCAGAAGTGCTTTGAAATACTTTTAAATGAAGACATCTAAGAGTGAGGAGAAATGAGAATTTAAAAAGGATACCACTCTTCTGGTCATTTTTTGCCTTAGTTTAGGTCATGAGTTTTTATGGTTAGGCATAGTCCTAATTAGATGATACCTAGCACTGTCAGACCTTGATTCACACTTCAGCCTGAGATATGATCCGTGAATCCAGTGCAATGACTTATGATGTCCATTTCTGGTACTTCTTGCATTCCTATATAAGCAGGAAGATCCAGAAGTCTTATTATATTACTAAAATTATAATTTCTAGCAGAGATCTACTGGAAAATTTGTATGACTATGATTATATTCAAGGGAAATAGAAGGGAAGGAGAAGCAGAGGCAGGACTGAGGTATTTGGTTTTTGTATACAATTTGCTAAAAGACTCAAACTAGAAATTTGGGATAGACCTCCTGAAAGTCCCTGGGTGATGATGAAAGGGGAAAAGAATGCAACCACCACCAAGGGCCAAATTTTTGCTGGATATTTTGGCTATTTACCAATAGCCAAACCAGATATGATTTTATAAACCATTTTGTTCACTTTCCTATTCTTCTGGAGCTTGGTGAACGCTTAGCGTTTGAGCCCTTCCTAAGGGCCAGATCCAGAAGGGGGTATCTGGACAACATGGTTTTTGGTGGCTGTGACATCTTATTTTTTTAAAATCCTAGATATAAGTGTGTATGTCTGATTAGGATTCAGTGGGTGTTAGGACTAGAAACTTTCTCTAAGGGAGAAATTCATGCTTCTTCATTTTGGGTTGCTTTTTTGTTTTTAAAGTTGATGCCTGCTGAACTTAATCCCTGTATTTACATCCAGCTGGGCTACCATCATGCATCCTAATCCCAGTGTTGTGAATGGAAAAAGTCAAAGCAGGCAACATAATGATCTTTAACCCACAGGGACTGTGGTTAGCCAGCATATATATTAAAACAAATGCTGCTTTTCCTTCAGAAAGAAAGAACTCGATGAAAAAAAATTTGTATTCTATCATATGTATTTATGTATGAGTAGGATCAGTCAATATAAATCACATGCGGGGGGGGGGGAAAGGGAAACTGCCTTCAGTACATACAACTTTCTACTCAAAGCAGAATAAGCAAGAATAAGATTAATTAGTCTAATAGACAATCTGCTAGACTACAGAAAACCCCATACCTTTGTGTTATCCACCTAAGCTTGGTGCACAGGAAGTATTTTATTTTATTTAGATATTTATTTAGTTGGCAGATAGTTCCTTAAGAGGGCCCCATTGCATTGTTCGGTAAGATCTCGCTTGCTGCAGAGAAAGCCATGTTGTTCAAATACGCTAATCTTTTAAGAAGTATTTTATTTACAATAAGCTGCCCTGTAGTCTCCCATCCACCCCATGCTATTCAGTGCATCTCTGCTGGAATGCTGTAGTGTACAGTTCCAGCGTGTAGTCTGTAATTACAGTAATACAAAATAGAGTGGCTTACTGTGGTCCCAGTACACTTAATGAAATCTGCTTTTTGTCAGCTTGTTTTAGAAGTGAAAAGAAAAATGACAATTATGTCTTATTATTTTGAACAGAGGAAAACTTGAACCATGAAACCAACCTACTGATTTTTTTTTTTTTTTTTTTTTTGCCTTAAAGTTCTGTGTGGTTGCAGAGTAGTGTTTAAAAGCGCTATGAATTTTGTTGTAGCTCATGTATCTGGGGCCAGATAGAAGTAAATAATGAAAGGTTGTTCGTTTGGTAGGAAGGGAGTTACTTTGATAGAAGCAATTTATGAAATGTTAGCATTTTAAAAGTTTTTTTTTTTAACTCTATTTTCCTTTTTTGAAAATCAGCCTGACTCAACCATGTGTTATCATTTGTTCAATCGTGGTAAAGTGCATTTACTTTTGCTCAGTCACAAGACAACCTAGTTTCTCTTTGATCTGCTTGCTTTGGCACGCACCTTGGCAAGTGTTTTCTCAAAAAGCTTGACCTTATTCTTTTGGAAATCCAGCATTCTCTGGAGCAGGCTCTGGCCAGGAAATCAAATGTCATGCTGATCAATCAATAAAAGCAATCAACCTCTGAGGCAACACCGGTCTACTTCAGTGCTAGCAACAAAGTATTTGCTAGCCTTAAAAACACCTTGAAAAGAGTAAACAAAAGGATACTGATGAAAGTTCCCCCCCCCCCCCCCCCCCCCCACACGCACACTTTGGCTTGGAAACACTTGAATTCAAAATCAGGATGAAGTTAGAATGCTCTTGAATGCATGAACTTGAAAGCAAAGATGAAGGCATGAACAGGGCAGGCTGCTCATTATTTTCAGGTCCTCTTACAAATGTGTCCTCAAGAGAGATGTTTGCTAGATGTACTGAAAATGTCTTCCCAAGGCGAGGAGGAGTCGCTGACTCTGCCTGATGCCCGCTGAGAGGTGTTACCGACTGGTTGGATGGGAACGGTTGCTATAATCTCGTTGTTTATCTGATTGCCTATATTTGTGAATCCTAGGTTGCAAAATCTGATAGCTATGGAATGACTAATACCCCTGTGAACCTTTGTCTTGCTCTGGCAAGTTTAGTGATGCTTCGTTACAAAACCCAGCTATTTTGCAGAGGTATAGAACAAAAGTTTTGGGGAACTGACTTGTACTCAATTATTTCCACTTACTGAAAATTAAATAAAATGGAAACTGTTTTGTTTTCCAGTCAGTTTTAAGAAGAGCTCTTGTTTTGTAGAAATATAAAACCCATTTCCATGGTTTGGCTTATATACATTCCTATACTGCTGTTCTTGCTGGATAGTTCAGCTAAAATCAGTGTGTTTAATCATAAAATACAGGGCTGTTGGATAAATAGGAGAGCTGCAGCAGATGCTAGGCTTGTAGTGTTATCTCAGCAGAAAAGAAACTATCAAGTAGAATATTTAATTGTGATTATATATTATTATATATAGTTATAGCATTTATCATTTAAAAATTAGAGAAGTTACTCTGTGCTAAAATACGAACAACTTAATACACGCATTAACTTGCAGCTTTTTAATATTGACCACTGTAGATCTGGCCTGGAGAGGAAAATCTGGAGAAAGGTAAATGGATGAATATAATTAAATAAGATTACAATATACAGGCTGAGTTTAAAAAAAATGTTAAAAATACACACACACACACACACACACACACACACACACACACACACACACACAAACTTTTTATTTTACATCTCAGAGTGAAATCCTTCATTCTTGAACATAAGCTAGGAACAGGAGAGGAGCCACATTGTTCATCTGACCCTCATGACTCATTTCTGATGGTGCCTGGTACTGCTTGTGCTGCATCCTCCTGGATTCTGGTAATCTGTAGTTTAGGAATATCTTGATCTAGTGATCAGTTTTGCGTCTTTGTGTTTAATAATTCCTGATGGACCTTCTTTCCATGAATTTGTTAAATTATTTCTTAGATGTATTTGTATGTTTTGGCCTCTAACATCTGGAATTGCCATATTATGTGCTGTGTGTTGCTATATTGGTGTGTATTAGTTATGTGCTAGCTGAACATTTGTTTTACTTCTAAGGCAGTTCTCTCACAGCTTCATCTAATTCACATATTTTTAACAAGTTTTAGATAGCTACTCTGTATTTTTAATTTAAGCTTATATATTATACATTTATTCACTTACAGTTCTATCCCCCTCTATCTATCCTTTCCAAACCAAAATGTCATATCTATTTAGATTTTCTTTGGATAGAAGCCATCTTATACACTTTATCATCCTTGCTGTCTTTTTGATGCCTGCCTTTATTTCTGTTTTTTTTCTTTGGAAGGGGTACGGGGATGTAGAGAGATTCATGTCAAAGAGACCTCTATGCAGTTACATATTTAGAATTAACTGTAAAATATTTACTTAAACTGTGTGGATTAGTACTGTAACTCTCATATTCTAATATAAAACAATTCAAATAGTTCCCTTCTCTAGGACTGAGAAGATGTCCATGCTATTTGCCCTTTGGAGTTGTGGAGCATGCAGCGACTGTTTTCAGAGAACTAACCACAGTGATTCTAAAATCATTTTTCTGAGCTGTAATAGCTAATTTATCTCCATCTTAGTGTTTATATGGTCAGGATTGAACAGCTAGACATTTCATCTACTGTTCTGTTATACAGTCTCCACATATCATGAAATCCTTCTGCAGTTCTTCAGTCAGCTTTCAGTACAGTTATTGTTATTTATCAGAAATTACTGTGTGTTCAGTTCTTTTCCAGGACACTTGGTAATACTCTAAACATTACTGGTTCCCATGTAGATCTCTGTGGGACTCCAGTGGTTATCATAACATGAGAGCGACTGTAGTATGCCAGATTAAATGTTTATCCAAGTGTCTGTGACTTGTCTCCAGTAGTGGTCAGTGATGAAAGGCTAAGCAAAACAGTAAGAACAGAGCAAGCATATCTTTCTAGCCTCCTGCAGCCCAGCCACTTATGCTTTTCTTTTTCTTTCCCATCTTTGATAAGATGCCATTTTCTCTTATCTTTTAGTGATCTACTGGCAAATTCCCAACTGCTTCCCACATGTATCCCCAAAATAAGCTGCTGTGTTGATGTTTTGCTCAGCATAGAGTACAGACAGCTCTATGGTAATTTTGATTTATTCTTCTATTACCTTGTCACAGGTCTTAATTTGCTGCTATTGAGATTTTAAGATGACAGTCTCTTCTCCTTCGCCCACCCCATGCATCAGCACAAAATACTGCCATAATCGAAGTAAATGAATATAAGATCTGTTTTACTACAGCACATAACTGATGATAGAAATCTGGCATACAATACCATTTGGAATATGGGAATACTGTGTGGATCGATATTTCTGCATTGCAGCTGATCGTCATTCATTTCTGCTATGTATCTGAGATCTACTCTGCAGATTTTTGAGGTGGATTTAGTGCTTATGTTTGCTGGTGCATAAATATCAAGGATCAGGCTTACCACTGAACTTCTTCAGTGTTTGATGTTGGACCTTTTGACTTAAAATTTCATATGCTCAGTCAGGGCACATGAGCCGTTCACAAAAGTGAAGGAAATAACGTCAGTTGGCCAGCAAGAACAGCAGTAAGAACGGAAAAGCTGGTATTTCTATGCTCATAGGTAGGCATCACCATTTTGGCTTTCACCTGTACTGCTTCACTGGCACGTGGCTGTGGGTGCTAGGGTAACCTCAGAACGTGTCACGGCTCAGAGTCAGGATGCTCCTCAGTGGCACCTTTGCCATGAAGGTACGTTTGCTGCCCCTGCGGGCACGGCTGGACTGGTCAGGCACAAGGGTATGTGCACCCTCAGCACTGAATTCAGCTGCTCGGTAGCTTGAGCCCGAGAGCTCGTGAAGCAGCTTTCCTGTTATCTGAGGAGGGATATGGTGACTGTGCACGTGGCTGGTGACTGATCTCTTCTGAGCTGTCTGTTTGATTTGCTTGGCAGCTTTATGTGCAGAAAGGTATGTTCCTGTATCAGCATAGCAGCACTAGACAGGACCTTTTGCTAAAAAGGTCCAGAACATGCATCACTATTTGTAAGCTTGCTTTTGTTGTTTTGAGGTGTTACTTCTATCTAGTCAAACTAGAGGAAAAAATCAATGTTTTTCTAAGATTTTTCCATAGATCAGAAGTTCCTATGAATCCTTGAGGTTATCAGCAAGCTGATAGTATTGTTTGTTTGTTTTTTCAAAAACAAAAAGTCTGATGGGCACACGTCTGTCAGTTTGCAGAATCATTCTGTATCATTCTGTGTTGGAATCGCCTACCAGAGACCTTGTCCAGTTTTGTTTAGAAACCTTTCTCTCACCTCACATTCAATTCGTGTTGCTCTAAAGAAATTGTTACTTTTTTTGATGGGACCCTGTTTTGTTAGTAATAGTCAAGCTATTCCATATTCCTCCCATTAAGAAGACATGGTCCACTCCCAAATAGAATTTCTGCCTTTACTGCATTTAAATTTTCCAGATTATTCATAAAATCTGTCCATATGGTTATGATCATAATTCTAGCAGCTATTATATTTGTACTAGGATTCTGTTTTGCGTCCAGTCGCTTTGGAAGTATGTGTTTATATTGCATTGAATTGTGCATGTATTCAGTTATTTACCATGTGATTTAGAGGCCGTTTATTACGTTTATTTACATTTATTATACTAGTGTATGAATGTGTAAAATATGATTTTACAGAAGACTTCAAACTCCTTGGTACTTCTTTCAGCTATAAGATTACACTTTGTCTAGGATTGTGTGTGTATTTGAACGGTTTTTCATTTTAACAGTTTTCTCCCTGGGGTTAGGAAAACATGAGTGTCTTTTAAATTAGGTTACCTTCCTGAACTTCAGATAGTATTTTTTTTAATGTCTAATTTCCATGCGTGTAACAGCAGAGGAAAGAAATGAAATGGTCCCTATCACAATATAGTCTGGTTTCTGTTTTCCAGCTCAGGGAAGCAGTCTTAATTGTTTTAAACTTATCCATTGTATATGTATTTCAGCTTTGAATTCTTTCAATATTGCAATAATAACTTAAAACTGTTTTGGCCCTTCAAAATTTTTCTATTTGTTTATGTTTTTTCTTATCAAAGATCAGGTATGTTTTGATATTGATCAGACGGCGTTCAGTGTGGCCCTCTGCCTTCTCCACTCTGCTGAGCCCTGTAAAAGAAACCAAAGCGTTTCACGCTTGCCTTCCTCACTTCAGTCACCCTCAATATTCCCGTAATGGTGACCAACAGAAATGTAAGATGACTTCAGTCTTTTTCTGTGTGTATAGTGAAGGGTTTTTTTTAACATACCATTTTGATTAGTACATATGAAATTTGAAATCACTTACAATTGTTTTTGCCAATTTAATTGCTGCAGGTAAATTTGCCACCCTCGTCTATAAGATGTAGAATTTGGGTGACAGTATGGATACTATCTTGCTTTCAAGTGATTACTCCATTATAGCAAGGAATGTTATTTTCAGATTAGAACTGCTGAATGAATGTTGGAATATTGTCATGCTCGGTAATACACTCTAGAAATTATATTTGGTACAAAATCATTACGTAATACTGATGAATATTATTTCAAAACACGAATGGGAACAGCAGATACAAGGCTTCTGAGATGCTGCATGTTTTTAGTTAATTTATACTGCTGTAGTTCACAGAAAAGTTACTAAGTTCAAGGGTTACATTTGGAAAGAATATTCACATTTAATCTTGTATCAGGCCGCATCTAGTATAAGGTTAATGAAGCTTGGTTCTCTCTGCTGAAATAGTTTTATATTTCCACTTTGTAGTTTACTCTAGTCTTATCTTTAAGTAATGCATGACATGCAATAAGTAATTATTGTAATTCACCTTTACTAAATCCTTTTGCTAAATCGTGACTCTAGCTAATTTAGTATTAGTCCACTTCCTGCATTTGGGGTGCCATTTTAAGAACAGTTTCTCTGCCCCTCCCCCCCCAATTGTATGGGTCTCCTTGATAAGACTCAATGTTTCAAGCTGCTATTAGCACTAGTTTTCCACTAAAATTAAATAGTAACTGACCACTTCTTCACTACTTCTTCCTTACAAAAAAATAGAAAATTCTTCCTACTGCCTTTTTTTTTTTTTTTTTAAGTGTAATAGTTATGTGACTCTTTATAGACCTTAGTACTTTAAGCTTCACTTTGTTTTCTTTATGCTAAGCCCGAGCGAATAAGTGGAAAGAGCAACAGAGAAGCGCATGACTCTTCCTAAACAAGGCCAGTACTTCTCCCCCCTACCCCAAAATCCCAAACTTTTGGAGAAGTGTTCAGAAGAAATCCAGTGTATTGAGTTGAAAATGGGCAGGGGCATCCATTGGCAGAGGTGAAGCTAATTTAGTTCTTCCAGCCTTCATACTTTCATGACAGTGTTGTTGAAGCAGATGATATACAGCAAAAATTTTGAAAATTCCAAAGGTGGGGAAAGTAGTACACCTGAAATGCAAGACTTCTTCAGTAAGAAGTGCTACTGAGAGATGGCTTAGGAAGAGTCATATTTAAAAATGATACTCTGAAATAATAATAAAAAAAAAGTTAACTCATCATAAGCAAGAGGTCACCTTATTTAAGATCCATCGTAAGTCGACTATCACTACAATCCCGGCCTACGAACCAGCAAGAAAATAGACAAAAGAAGTTCTCTGGCAATTATATCAGAAGAGGAAGGAAGGAAGTGTTCTACCAAAGTTATAGGAATTTTTCTGCAACTAAAGGTAAAAAATGACTTTTATTGCTTTTTATTTTAGAAAAGACAGAACTAGAAACATAGTATTTAATGGCCTGATTCAGAAATCAGAATTCAGAAATCAAAAGTTTGCCTCAGGAAGAGATTTCAGTATCCGTTCTTGAGTATGAATACATCACTCATGTCTTCTACTGATTGATTAAGTTTGAGCTTTCATTTTTAAAAAAGAAGTCAACCAAACAAAAGGTCTTCTGAAATGTAACAAATCCGGTAGGGATTTGTGGTGGTTTAATAACATAGTGTGTTTTTTTTTTTTCATTTCTTTTTTTTTAATTGGGTATTTTCACATAACTTATGACCCGTGGATGAGAGCGAATGGAGCATCTGTTCTTTGTTTATTTCTATTCTTTGCAAATGGTCAAGATTTTAAAGAGTGGGAAGCTGTGTAAAAGTTCAAAATTCTACATTCAATACTCATTAGTATGAAGTTTTAGGTTTGCATGAGCATATTCATTTTGAACCTATTTCACAAAATTATGGTGTATGAGAAGAACTAGAAGACTTCTCTGATCTATGACAGTTAAACCGCGCAGCTCAAAGATCAAATACTCAGTATTTCCAAATAAGCAACAGAGACTAGAAATTGAGTTTGTAACTGACAGTTATTCAATGGAGAAACGCATCTGGTCATGAATATCCTGTAAACAGGAAGCGAGACCGAGTCTGTGGAATAAGTTAATCACCATGAATTATCCACCTGTTTTTTCCCTGCATGTCAATAGCAGTGTCTGCTTTTTTTTCTGGCTTTTTCCCTAATACTTCTCTGAACTGGATTTGCATAAAGGAAATGTCTTGACCTAAACTCAGCCTTCTGTATAGCTGTATATAATCTATATGGAAACATATACATCACAAGTTCTGGATGAGAAAGAGCATGCTGGAGGGTACCACTATGTTTCTTCTGTTCTCAAGAGGACAGCCATGTGGCAAGTGTGACATAGGGCTGATGTATGTATGTAGGCATGCAAAAGTACAGTTGTCCAGAAAATGTTGCGTTTTGTTCTTCCTGTAAACAATTTCCACAGAAAATAGGCATTTCAACATCAGACGTTTCTAGCAGTTAGCTCAAGAATAGAGCCATCCACCATATGAAACGTAGTCTGAATGTGTCATATCCCTATTCTCTTATATAGTAAGTATATAGTGTTCAACCTAGGGAAGACTTCCTTGAATGTGTGAGACTACAGGCTTTTATAAGATGTGGATCTTAAGATATCTTGCTGCTGCGGTGGTAGTTGATAGGTAAACCTCCAAAACGTGTTGGAAGAAAAAGTGTGTGGGCCTCTAGGGTGGGGTGGGGGAATGTATTTGATGAAAATATGAGTTCAGGAACTGTAAAGAGTGTTTTAATGACCACAGGCAACTCCCAGCAGATGCTTTCTCATGTCTCTGCAGAAGTAGGGGAGTTTGGGGGGAAAGTGCTGTGCAGCATATGCGCAGTCGGTCCAGTCATGTACCAGGAAAGACTCGTCACAGAAAGTATTGTCTGTCGGGCAATCCGATCAGAGAGGACAACAGAGAAAGGGAGGCACAAAAGCTACGGTATCCGTGAGGCATCAGCACAGTTTATGGATATTGGGGGTTTTGACAGGGGGAGGAGGCAGGGCAACTACGGCAATGTTTTGGAAGGCTTTGTGACCTGAGGTTCCTTACCGTCATCTCCAGAGCCTTCGTAAACAGAGTATGAATGCACAGTTGTAATTCGTACTGCTTTGACTTCGCGTGTTTTATTTTTGCAATTGCGTGCCTAAAAGCAAGCTTAGCCAATAATTGCAGCTTTGCTCATGTGTGCTAACGCATTTAGTTGTTCTAACTCTGGTGCTGTTAATACCTTGTTTTAGAAATCTAAAAAGGTAAAAAAAAAAACCAAACCAGAGAAGCTAAGAGTGTTATAGTAAAAAATAATTACATAAACCAATTCTTGAAAAAAATACTGAAATTGCTAGTCACTGGCCTTTCTTCTGTGCCTTAATCTCACTAAAAAGAGGGCATTTTTGTCTTGTAATTCATATTAAGTATGTTTTTATAATCATATTAGGATTGTTTCCATTTAAGGCTGATATATCCCCTGAGATACTAGGAAGACTGGCATAAGGATGTTAACTAGTTTTAAAATCTCTAACAACGTTGGGGGGGGGGGGGAAAAAGGGTAACTTGAAAAGAGTAATCAATCACTGTATGTATAATTGGAACAATTTGTAGCGGTATGTGATACAGGTTTCCAAGACTATGCTAGGTGCCTGTCTTTTGCACATTACCGTCCTAAGCACATGAATCTCCCAGGTGTGTGTCATGTGCTGAGAAATCTCTAAATAATTCAAATCTCAGCCTGAGTTTGAAGCAGGATTTACTCATCTAATTTTCATGTTCTCTGTTTTACTTGATCAGAAAAATGGAAATCAGCGGAGAATTTCAGCCAAATATTTTGAGACTTCAGCCTTAAGCATGTTGTATAAGACTGATTTTGAAGCTTACAGTGGAATAAATATTTACTTCTATGTATACATGCACCTGGGTAAATTATACTTCCTGTGCCTTTAATAACATAACATCTGACCACCTGAAAAAGCATTAAGCCATTGTTTATGCCTAAAGGCTTCATTGATGAACTAGCATATATATGTATGTGTATTTGGATCTGTTGAAAGAAAAGAATCTGGAACTGGATTTAGCAGATCTGTTCCCACACCTAACCGAGGAACTTGTTTAGGACAACCCTTTCAAAAGCAGCTGATGATGTAGGACCATAAACATAAAAAACCCACCATTGAAAATCAATGGAATTTAGTGGATTCAAGATAAAGCTTTCTGAAGAACTTGCTTTCTCCACCTCAGTTCCTTTTGGGTTAAGTCTTCTGACTTGAAGTCTGAGGTAACAACTTCTTTTTCCTTCTTCTATTTAATTTGAGAATTTATAATATCAAGCTTTTTCTGTACTATACAATGCCATTCCAACATCAGTCACTCAATCTACTAAGCAGTGTGAGAGTACATATATTATTTTATATAAGCCACTGTAGAAATTCAAATAAAAAATCTGCTCTCTACAACTCTACTGGCCTCCATTTACACACTTAGTGTGTCTTCTGACTTCTGCTGCAGTTAGCTGCAAGACTGCCATTGTTTTAGTATAACAGGATTTAGCTAGCTGTACGAATGTACTTTGTCGGACCTGCCATCCTTTAGAGCTCAGTCAGATACTCAGACCAGACTCAAATGGCTTTTGTAAAATAATTCTGTTCTGTGGAAAGATGATTTGTATCAAAAAGTCTTCCATTTAAAGTGGATGGGCAGTGCTGGAAAATGTGCATGTCCTTTAAAGCCCTTCCATCTGTGTGCTGGACCTCCATGTGGAAGATGACTGAAGAAATTGCCCTTTGCAGTAATGGCCAGTAGCTCAATAAAGTGAGACAAAGTTTACCTGTTCTGCTACAGTAAAGAGGAATGCATTAGTTGAAATTACAGCAAATTGGTAATAGAAGTATAAATAAAAGCAGATGCTTTTTAGTTCTCTCATGCTATTTAATTCTTATTTTTCTGAAGTAGGTGTTGAAACTTAACAGAAAGAAGAGCTATTTCATGACTACATAATATTACAAAAGAAAAAGTTACAAATAAACTTTTACAATTGCGCTCTCTTGTGATGTCTCTTCTAAACCAGAGAATCAAACACATATCACAGGGTGACTCATGAACTAAAGCAATGAAATTTCTACATTGAACTTAAGAATGTTTCTAGTACTATTTTGACCAATTTTTGTTATAGTGTGCCCTGCTTCAGTACCAGGGGGATTAGAAAGACTTTGCAAAGAAAATTCAAACGCTGTAGACCAAATGTACATGTGTTACAATTGCAATAGTTAACGGTTAATCGTCTGACTTAATTGTGTCCTTTGCTTATGAAATTTTTCCAATAGATGCTGAATTAACAGATAAAATGGAGAAAGTATGAAATTTATCACTGTGCAGATGAAGCATAAAACATCCCTTCACCAGTTCTTGTGTAAGAGGTCATTATACCCTTGTAGTCCAGTTTTAGTAGCATAAATAGTTATGTTAGCACTAACTGTATGAGGAACAGAATTGAACACTTCCAATGTCCCTTTATTAGAGATGTTCTTCAAATATTGTCCAACATTTATGCTACTGGAAACAAGTTCATAATTAAGAAAAGCATTCATATTTTTAGCTACAAATAATTGTATTCCGTAGGTCAGATACTGTGTCCAAGATTGCATTTTTTTTCCAGTCTGTTAAAATTACTGGAGACATTAATCTTTATGTTTTATTTTTATTCTCTACTCCTTGTCTTGATATAGCTGAGTGGAACTAGTCAAATTTAACTCTTAGTTAATGTGAGAGTTATTCAGGCATCTTAAGAGGAACAGCAGCAACTCATCCAAGCAAGGGAGATAACCATAGAAGCCTTGTTTAAAAATCTACAAACTGATATCCTAAATCAAATGATATTTTCTTTATTGTGGCTTGAGTAAGAGTTGATTAAACATTTAAAATCACTTTTGAAAAAGTCATTATGTTAGAACCACATTAACACAGGGCAAAAGACATGGACTTGCATCAGCTGCATGCCAGCTATATGAAATAGTACCAAATTGTCTCTGCTCTCAGGGTACTGGAAGAAATCAATGTACTGGCATTAGTTGTAGATAATTAATCAGGTATTCAAGGTGACTTTCTTAAATAAGTTGTGTGTAAGCAGGACATACGTGTGCTGCTTCAGACAAAAAAAAAAAAAAAAAAAAAAAAAAAAAACTACATGGCAGTGTAAGGAGGAGCACCACAACCACCTTGTAGGTAGTTAGAAGCTTGAAGGTCTTGGATTCCATCTACTTTATGAATTCTAATTTCTCTGAGTTAGGAGCAAACTACAGGCCTGAGCAGTTCCATACACACTTCTATACAGAAGTAGTGATGTTGTGGTCAGGTAAGTGTCCAGAGTGAGTGTTAAGTAAGTGCTGAGCAGTCATCCCAGCTGCACTCCAGTCCGTACTAAGCTGTTTAGCTCTTCGGTGAAGCTATAAACCATTTTATTTTAATTATCTATTTTTATTTTATTTACTCATTATTGCTGAGGATGAGGAAGAAACGATTATGAATGGAAAACCTACTTTGAAGGCATTGGTACGTGTCTTCTGTTCTTATTTAGAATAGTTGAGTGAAAGGATAATGGCACTTTATCCTTTTTACTTTCTGATTCGAGTCTAACATTCTGCTAACTGCAGTCCATCTCATAAGTAATGTTGTTCTTACTTGGGTCTGTGGCTTTCTACATCATTGTAATCTGTTAAGATTTTTCAAAGAAAGGGCTCTGTCATTAAAACAATGCTAAAATTGCACTAAATCAAATCAATGTGTCGCTGTAAAACAACTGTACTTGCAATGACAATAATTAATGGCTATATATGTATATATTTAAAGAGACAGCGTAGCAGTATAGTCCAGTGACTTATGCTGTGTAAATTTATTTTAGTAATAAAGTGGTAGAAAAAATATTTTTTTTTCTTTATGCCAGAAGAGCAAATGAAAGCCTTGATCATATAAGACTCCTTGTATGTGGTCTCTTTCATGGAACAGTTAGCAGTTTGGGAACATCACTCAGTAGATAATGATGGAGCTTTTTGAAAGTACTGAAGGATATCAAATCTAGCAGATATAGTGTGAGCAAAGGCCAACATACAACAAAGTATTTTGTGATGCTAGGAGTCTTTTTTTAGAAGAGAGTTGCAATATACCAGTAAATGGAATAAAATGATGTTTGACATTGGAGCAAAGCTTTTCATAAAACACTAAAATTGTTTAATTCAAAAATTCATCCATACAGAAATAGCTTGGGTCACGGTGTGCCTGGTGTGTCAAGCGATATGGCTTAATGTCACGTGCTATGTAATGATGAATCAAGTTGCTTGCTAGAGCCATGTCCTGGCTGCTTTGGAAAACATTTTTATGTTTTTGTCATAAGCTAGCTGGACTTCATCACATGAGATTTCCTCAGTGTTTTTGCACAGCCTTTGGATATCAGCATCCTATTGTAGCATCCTGCCTGTAAATGAATGGTGTGTTTGGATGAATGCAAATTGTATAGATTACTAATTCAAGTTGTACCCATGACAATGGATCTTTCTCATTTTGACTGAACATGCACATCATTGAAAATAGAGGGTGACAAAGGATTTCTAACCTTACGCCTTTTAAATGCTATTCAGTACTTTGGAATATGGAAAGGAAAAAAAGTTCCAAAGAAAAGGAGATATTATGCAAATATTGTTATGCTGTACTAAAGTTTGGCCTGCTTGAAGACAGTCAGTAATCTACCTCCTATGTACATACAATTTAAACCTGCAAAACGTATTGTGTCCCAAAATTACTTTTAGCTAAAAAGTACACAATATGGTAAAAGCTGAAAAACCAGCAAGTGATCAGTTACGGCTCGTGAACATAGTTTTACTGTCTAGGGAGAGACTTGGTAGAAAATTTGCATGAGTGCGTCCAAATGTATGGTTAGAAATCCTGGCGTTCTTTGGAAAGCTTGACTACATTAAGAACCGCCAAACAACTCCATTAATTCCTTGCCTTTGTGTTGCAAACTGATGTTAATATAAATTCACTTCTGTTCATCTCTTCTTCATTTAGTGCAGGTCTCTTGCAGCTGCAGTAATCATTGCAGCTCCCAATGAAGATAGACAATTCTCATGGATATGGGCTTGCTCTATCATCTGCTTTATTCCCAGAAGTGTGTAATTCCTCTCTGTCATCCCCCCACCCCCTTTTGTTTTTGTGAGCCTTACTATTGCCTACAAATTTTCATAGTCTAAGCAGAGATCTATTAAAATTCAGGGTCAGAGCATATAACCACTATGAGATTTTTACCCAACAACATGAAAGATGATAAAGAACGGAGGAAAGAATTTCTAATCAAGAGAGATTACTCTTACGTTTCCCTTGAGCTCACTGAACCACAAAAAAGGCTTGTTCACTTAGGCCGTATATTATTTCCAGCAAACCCTTAAGCATGATAATAACAGACCAGTTGGCATAATAATAACAGACCAGTCCTCAAAATAACTCCTTCAAATGAGAATTCATAAAGTATAGGTTGTCATGTTTAAAATACTATTTGTCATAGGTTATCATAATTCAGCTTTAAATCTGAGAATTTATGCACTCCAGGTTAATGCATTCAGAATCAGTGATCTCAGTGAGTGGAAATTATTATAAGGCTATTTTTAATTCTTGTAAATAACTACATAATAGTGAGCTTGCTATCTGGATGCAAGCGTGTGCCCGGAGTTGTGTAGAGGCCTTTTCTCCATTTGTTTACCTCACTGCTTCAGAGGGGGAGAAGTCATAATTTCTTCCTGATATAAAGTACTAGAAACTGTGTATTCTTCTGTCAGATAAGCCACAGAATTTCCTACTTTGATTTCTAACGTTTTATCAGTCTCTGTTTTCTGCTTATTATTGCTGCCACTGTGCCTATTATGTTTTTATTTCTAAACTAATAATTTACAGAAAATCTTTCTTTTTCCATCTTATCCCTCTATCATAATCTTTCCATTTTCTCCCAAGAGTTATATAGTATCACTTGCAATTATCTTGCTATTGTGAATTCCTTAAAATGAGGACTATTCATGGGATTTTAACAGGCAAGAGAGATTTACAAAGTTCAGTGCCAAATCCAGCAGTTAATATATCTTTTTATATGCTTATGTTGTATCATGCAGTACTGGTGCTCTGCAGAGAATATGTGCTGATAATTATCTTACCTGATCGCATAACATTGACTAGTGAGACATACTACTATTCTAGAAAAAATAACGTAGACTTATATTTAGTAGAGACATTACTTGTTATATTAAAAAAAAAAAAATAGTATTCCATAGTCTCTCCATATTTACTCATTAAAAACATAATGATATTAACAGCACCCAGGAACAGACATTGAGTATATTGTAGTATTGTGTTGTGCATATCAAAAGGTATTATATAATAATAATAGAAATGCTAGATGAATATTCTAAGATTCTTCGAGCAACGGCAGGAATAATTTCACTATGCAACTTATTAATGAACACTGAATTTTCTTTTTTAATAAACTGAAAAATGATGAGAGTAAAAGGTCAGTGACTTTTGTGGACAGAGCATATAGCAATAAAACCCAACAATGGCTTCTCCTAATAGGCTGTAGCCTTAAATTTCTGTACTATTTGAAGAAAAAAGTTGCAACGTCTTAATGCAGAAATTTCAAATGTGTTTCACACTGAATATTCATCTGTTCAGCTACTTTAGTCCAGATTGTGGAGCTCTTACATTGATGAATTTACAATAATCTGAGAAAATACTTTCACGATAAGTCTTTCTGTAAGTTTTTAGGCAATTCTCTTAGGACTTCAGCAACAACAAAAATAGTACTGTGCAACATCTTTTAGAATATGGTATCTTGCTAGCTCAAACACAACTGAAAATCTTGAAGCATATTAATTTTTAACAGTTATCTTTGCCAATTAAACTTATAATCCCATCAAAAATTTAATCAAGCTTGTTTGACAGAAGGTCGTCTGGGAGGAATCACATTTCAAGCTGTTGCTTCTCCAGCAGAAGTTCTTTATAATCTTTCCATTATCTTCCCCATGACTGATTTCACGTTAACTGGCTCACGGCCTCTTGTGCCTTTCAGTATCAATGTAATACTGGCAATTTTCCTGAGTTACCGAACTTACCTGATGTTCTAGGACTTTTTTTTTAAATCATTTGTCACGTATATCATTAATTAGTGCTTTATGAATTCTTGGGGGTGAGTTACTGCATTTTCTTACAGAGCAGTGTTGATGTGTAATCTATTTTAGCCACTTCCTCAATACCTAGCGGCTGTTGAAATGGTTAAAGAGTTTTACAAGTTATGAGCACGTCAGTCTGCTTCCAAAGACGAGAAGAGTGTACATTGAACTTGCCTGCTGCTTCAGGTTTCTGAAAAATGGCTTGCTTGTTTGTTTGAATCAAGTAAACCTTTCACACTCCAGGATGTCCTCTTAGGATGGACCTCCAGTGTGTTAAAGTGATGCTTTTTACAGATTTCAGAAGAAATGGGTTAGGTTGCTTTGAGTGGTGTGTGTGTTCTTTTTTTTTTCTTTTCTTTTTCTTTTTTTTTTTTTGAATAAATTACTCCCCTGCTGTTTATTAGTCTCAATACACTTCTTTAGTTTTCTTATCAGTTTTCTACAGTTTTCAATTTGAGATTTCCTATTAATTACAAACTATATTTTTGTTGTTGCTTTTTTCTTTTTTCTTTTCTTTTTTTTTCTTCCCCCTTCTAATGATTACCTCTGTCACTGAACTGGATGAGCTTTTACCTGAATTCATCTTCCTTCTGCATTGTGGAGTTTTCTGCCCATCAAAAACCCACTTTTTAAAGAATTCTGAATGTTTTTTCTTGTATTTCTACTTCCTACCTCTTTTTAACAATAATTTCAGCCTCAGTGTGGCAAAAGTAGCTTTCTGAAGCCCCAACTTTGAATACATGTGTGTCTGCATGTAAGGTTTTGCGTTGGTTTTTGGCCATCGGACACTGTCCTCTGCTTGCTCATAATGAATGTAATCACATCATGACTATTACTGGTTCCTAGTCAACAATATCTTCTAATCCAGTGATTAATTCAAGTGGTAATGTGTAGTATCTCTTGAGATATTATTAAAGCAGGAAGACTCACAAGGGAAAAGCTAGTAAAAGAGAACAGCTGAAAGAAAAAAAGTAAAATTATACTTAATTGTGTCATGGTCTTTCAGCCTAATTGCAGCATTAGTTGGTACCATTTAATTAGATGAAATGATAGAGGAGATCTGAGGTTTTAAAATGGAATGGTAATTATGCATAAATAGGAAGATCCTTTTAAAAGGATTTATAATGGACAAGCATATTGAAACACATAAAATGCATTAGGATAGGAATATCAAAAGCAAACTTTTCAAAAGGAAAATTTTGCAAAATTAGATCTGTTCTGTAATTTCTTTTAGAGTAGTGTGAAGAACAAATGGAGTGAGGTGAGGCTCTAATATATGAAAATCTGAGCACTGTTGTCCTTTTTTGAGTGTATTTGCGAGATAAAAATGGCTTTTCCTTAGAAGACTAGCAAGATTTTGTTCTGTGTATCATTGAATGATCTGTGATCATATGGCTGTGTTTTAGAGACCATGGATAGGGACAAATTATTTGCAGCAGCTGCAGGAGTCTGGAATTCTCCTAATCTTGAAAGTATTGTCGGTGGCCAGTGGTCCTTACAACACGGACTAAAATCTGCACCCATTTCTCTGTTGCTACTTGATCATCATTTAGGGCAACCAAAAGAAACCTCAAAAGAATGAGATCAGATTAAAGTTGAACAGTTGCATAGACCACATTATAGTATGCTGTGAGGAAACGTGTGAGGGAATGGAGAGTTCTTTTGCAGGAGAAAAGGAGGGAAAACTGAAGATCTCACAGGAGTGTCTTACACAGGGAAGACGAGATTTGAGTCTTGTATTATGGTCATTCTAATGAAAAGGTGTGGTATACAAAATAATATCATAAAATTATACCAGGAAATGTCTCAGCTAACCCTTAGGTTTTAATAGTTTTTTTCTTTTTCTTTTTTTTCCTGGCACAATGCCACTGCTTTGATTTCGTTTTAGCATGTAAAATAAGCATTGATGAAAAATGAAGGCAGAATTTCAATTCTTCTACTACTGTTTTGTGAAGCACACTTTCTCCCTGTTGGCTAGTAGTGTGGATAGTAGTGTGGAGTTTACTTCCTACCTTGTAGGACTGCATCCCACAAAATTAAATAAAAACCAGTTTTTCTTTCCACCTTGGCAGATTATACCTAGACAATCAAAGTACCTCATGTAGAAAAATGTACATGTACTGTTAAGGGAAGATGATTTACTTATCTGCAAAAAACAAAAGCTCTTTTATATGCTGATTTCTGTTGCATGTAGTGTATATATCTTGAGCTTTGCAGGTGTAAAAAAAAAAAAAACAATCTTTCCTGCCACCCAGCAGGAGAGACTCTGTCACCAGCAGGTGCTTTTGGAAAGGGCACTGCTTCTTCCTCCTGTGTGATCATCCTCACAGCACTAAGTTTGACAGCACAGGAAAGCCGCTTCTCAGAATCACTCAAGGCAGAAAGCGTGCATCAGTTTGAAATTTAAATACTAAAAAGAGAGAACGAGCTACTGCTTCTTGTACACAAGAGACTACCTCCCCAAACAGTTACTGAAGCACTCTTTCCTCTCTCCTTACGTGTCCAAACAGGAAGGAATGGGGCGGAGGGGGGAGTCTCAGCAGCAGTGTTTTCATTTTTATCATGGCCGTACTTAAAACAGCATGTTTCAGGATTAGTTGTGTAGGATGTCTCCAGTCACAGCAATGGAGTATGTTAATGGCTAACCTGAAAAAAAGAAAGAAAGAAAGAAAAGCAACCATTTCCTTCTCCAGCTCTTTCTCCATTTTTTATATATATATATGTGTGTGTGTGTGTGTATGTATGTATATATGTATTTGTAACTAACTTTTAATTCTAGACTTTTTTTCCTCTCATTTTCATTTGCAAAAGCCCCTAAGGGAACTCTGTGTATTGACAGACTTGTGTCCTTTTGTGCTACTCTGCCATGTTAATACTTTATTTTGAATTTTTAATAAGAGATTGTAGTAGCTCAGTTTGATAATTAGCTGAAATCAACACTCTTGGAAGTAAAGACTTCCATAAACTCCATGGAAAGCCTAATGATGCCAGTGCATGCTAAGAGAAAGGCAGACTGCACTGTTTATCTATCAGAACAACTCTGGAAAAGGTCATGTTGAATTTAAAGTAGCAGATGCGTCATAGTAGCTGTATATTTCTAAAACAATAAAAGATCCTTTAAAAAAGATTTTATGATTCACCTAGAAAAAGATAAGTAAATTTATGTATGTGTAAAACAGTTACTGCCCTTCACTAAGTAATGTTAGGATCTAAGACCTACATTAGGTAAGATAGATGTATACCTATACCTAATCATGCATTAATAGACTTATTCATGTCATGCCTTTTGCAAATACCAAGGCATTAATTTACTTGTAATAAAATGCATCGTAAAAGTATGTCCATGTACAAAGAAATGTTTTGATCTGATGCAGAACTGCTCCTAAATCTTTGGGTAGAAGTTAATTTTTGAACAACTTGAACTACTGCTAAAATGTAGATGATACTTCAGTTTAATTTGTTATGCTGGGATCTCTTACATGTAAAGAACACTCAAAGAATTAAACACAGTGTGGCAGTAGCCTGCAAGTGGTTTTCTATTCAGTATGAATTAGTCACAAATCTTCTTCTATGTATTTATGGTGCCCCAACTGAAATTATAGTTGTCCAGAGAGATGATTTTTTCGTTTGTTTAGTTCAGTGAGGGAAATGAAATACTTACTGGAATAACTAATTGTGACGAGCGTGCTTTCTTCTGTCTGTTCTGCTCTTTTCGTTAGCAGTACATGATAAATCATCTGTAAACTGCCCACAAGGTGGTTAGAGCTCCTGGGCAGATGTTAGTAGCTATCAAGAACTTGAAAGTTACTCAAACACATGCTTTATTTGCATGTGTTGTACCAAGTTTGTAACAGGAGCCACACACAAAGTTAAACCCTGCCTTCACAGTTAGGTTCAACCATTGCTGTCAAGTAAACAAACTGAAAACATACCAAACAAAATCAGATCAAACAAAATAAGTGTCTAGGTATTCTTATTTACCCCTGTGATTCAATTTATGGTAAAGGAGTTTTTGATAGTGGGAATTGTAAAGATGTTAGTTGCTGCTGTCTTCCAGATGAAGATTTTGCTTGGAAAGGTTCTGATGAGCCAAGGTGGAACCAGTGACTGCTGTCTGGAGGTCAGAGCCCCCTGGATCATATCCAGGGCTGATTTACACTACTGACAGCAACCAGAGTCCAAGGCAAATGGCCTGACAGAGCACTAAGCTATTAGGCATTTGAAGGCATTATAACTATCGCAAAATTTTCACAAAGTTCTTGATTTTTTTTTTCCCTGTAGAAGAGCGGAAACTAATGTTTAATCTTAAAAAGAAAAATCATAAAATAGAATTCTTGTTTTCTGGCTAGCCTTGGTTGCTGGAACACTGAGGGGTTTAAAAGCTTATCACCAGCACTTTGTATTGCACCCGACAGCTCTAATTTTCATTTCAAAAGAACTTTGCCTATCAAGAGTACCAAACATCTCAAAAAACCCTGGGGATAACTCTTAGTCAAATACCCCATTATTCACTGATTTCCCCAACCTGACTTGAGCAAATTTCTGTTCTTCTGTGATAGTGAACTAAACTTTTTACTGAAGGATTATGTGTAGCAGAAAGGTAAGGTGGGAGTATCTTTGAATAGTCAGACTTAGACTGGGTAAAGCTTTTGTAAAGGGTGCTGAAAGCTCATACTTTCACACAAGGTAAGTATGCTTCAGAAATACAAACGGAGAAGTCATAGTGACCATGATACATATGAACACTAATGCAAAAAAGGCCATTATCATATTATTAAAATGGGTATGCGGACTCTGTAATCAAAACACCTAAGATCTTAATTTATCCAAAGTTCCTAAATCTTTGTCCAGACTATAAGTATGATTTGTCTCGTCGAGTAAGAAGTTTCGGAGATAACTGTGATCTAAGGGGAAACAGAGATGAAGGAAAGCAAATGATAAAGCATGGTAATAAATATGGACCTTCTTAGTTCCTCATTAGACAATTTACCTTCTTTTAAGATTTATTAATTGCACTTGGAAGGAAAGGATGAAGTATGCTTATCTTTTGTGTAAAATAATTTCCATAAGGTAGGAGTGTGAAATGTGATTAAACTAATAAGATTGCAGAGGAAAAATGCACAAAATTGATTGATAGAAAAAATCTGTAAATTCATCAGAGATCTCTCACAGTAGAATTTTATTTAAAACCCTTTTATGTGAACAACCCAAATCTAACCAAATGTGGATTAAGAAAAAAATTAGAATTTTAGTAAATGAAAAGGCTAGCAGTCATTTTGGTACATAATTTCTCATAATCTTTTGATCTACTCTTAAACTGCTTTTAGGAAAAAAATAGTATGCAGAATAGGAGGCTATATAGTGTTTATATGATTCTTTTTATGCTTTAATTTAAAACATAGGTAGTTTCTCTGAGGTGCTTAACTATGCCTTTAGTTTATCATAGCATTAAACAGCATTGAGATTTCAGCAATATTGCTCCTTTTTACCCAGAATGTCCCTTGGGTTCAATGTGGGCATTCTGAAAGCTATGGACTCCTTTCTGAAGGAAAAGTGTATTTCCTGGAGGAGCTGAAGTGACTTGCCAGAGCAGCCCCTTTGCCGTATGTTATACGTGTCCGCCCTGCTGATCTAAGTAAATAAAAGATTTCAACCTGCAGTGTTCTTAGTCTTGTTTTACACCTGGATTTCTGCTCAAAATGTAAAATGTAATGTTTGATTGACTAAAAAGCTTTTATCTTATTGTGTATAATCTTCCCTTTGCAGTTATATTTCTGTTCTCTGTAGTTATTTTTTTGGGAGGATCATCTGTTGTGTAGTCGTTGCTGTAGAGTTAGGAAAGCTGTTGCAGATTAGCTCACTCTAGCTTTCCCTATGTTCTGCAGCTCTCAGGTGGAAAAAAGAGACAGTTCTGCATGTTCCTCATCAGGTCCTTTTCCTTAACGGTGTCTGAAATACACGAAATTCTAGGTGGTCACAGTAACATGGACTTTCTTCCAGAGCTATGTTGCAAGAGGCATCTTTCCTCGTGTCCTTTCTTTTGCCCTAACATCATGGGCAGCAGCTTCCATTCAAGCAGTGAGAGCCAAAGATATTCATTAGGTTAGGGGAGAGATGAGGGAAGGCTTTGCTGCCAGGATGATGCAAAATATGAAACTTTGTTGTCTTCCAAGGTGGCTTTTCAGCGGCAGCTCGTTGTGTTACTGCTTTGTAAACCGGGGGCAGCCAGCCCGAGGAGCCTTGCTGAGTCCCCGCTCAGAGTGAGTTGCTTGTGCCAGTAGCCCAGGACCTCTGTGAATATGCCTTGGTTTCTTGCAGATCGCCTAGGATTTGTCAGGGTTGGGTGGGCTTTGTGCTCTGTTCTGTGGCATACTTCCTACTCTCCTGGCAGAGTAATTGGATGATATCCTGTGGTAACTTTATTTTTGATAGTTTCTTCTTTTGTACATAAGTAGACCTTTTTGATAAAGAAGAGGATCTTGTTTATGACTTTTCAAAGAGAATTGCTGTGGAAAAATAACTTGTAACAACTTAAATGATGTTTACTGATTCTTTCTGTAAAATCGTTTTGTCATATATGTTAAACATTAGATTCCTCTTTACTCTCTGTAATCAGTGAATTTATTTATATCATTCTCATTTTGTAGCCTTTATGCTCAAGTGGTACTCAACCTCCGTGGATGTGAATCATTACACAAGACAGGGAGAAAGTAAGTCAGTCTGTGAAGGGCAAGGTTCCCTAAGGATGTAGATGTCAGAATTTGGGAGAATTTCTCACATCCTTACCCTGCAGGTGGCTTGAACCTTAACTACCAAGCAAACTGTAGATCTGCCTCTTCACGTGCATAGTTCCCCACCAGCTTAAGCTCTTCTGCAGCCAAGTACACCCAGGTGAGAATTAGAACCTCTCCACGAATGTCTCTTGAAATGTTTAATGATATTCTCAAATCCTGACTTCTGATAACTCATGAAAACACTGGTTAAATTTAAAACGGGTCTGTGATGCCTTTCTTCTGATGTCTGGATGGAGCCTGAGGAGTTGTTCTATCAAACCTTCGAGCAGGATTAATGCTTACCCTTATACCAGATTTATGACTTAAATTCCACAGAACTTGCTATTTTAGTTGGACATGGAAGGCAAGAGCCTTCAATACTACTGTTGAAACCATAAGGAAAAGTCTTTTTCCCTTCTGAGCAGAATTCATCACATCTGAGAGAAGAGGCAACACTCTGAAGTCTGTCGGTCAGGCCATTTGGTTCAAAGCAGGAAGTTAGGATGTTTTATCCAAGGCATTTCTGATTTTTTTTTTTTTTTTTTTTAATAGTAGTATATTGAATGCTAGAATGGCTTTTCTTTCACTTTTTGTTATTTTTATTTTTTTTTTTTTTAGTTCTACTTTTTCCTTCAGCTGTCTCTGGAGGAGATTTTGGAAACTGTAAGATCAGAAGGTGAAAGTTTTCTTTTTCATTGTTACTGAAAAGGCAGTGTGAATTACTCTTGTTTTACCTTTTTTTTTTTTTCCCCTAAATGATTCTTGAAATGTAACAATAAAGGGGGATTTTAGATGAACAAAAATAATACCCCCTTTAAAATCATTATTTCCTTCGTTTGTCTGACATGTTTTGTTTTTCAACAAACTGCAGAATTCCCATAAACTGATCTAAAACTGACCTGTGTTTATAAAAGAAAAACATTTAAAAAAATTATCTTTAAGTATTGTAAAGGTATTAGCCACAAACAAATTTTCAGGAAAGCCTCGGTGCTTACTAAAAGTAAAAATATCAAAATTTGATTTATCAGTGATATATTTGTTGCTTGGCTTTATTTTCTGTTATGTTAGTAGGCAGATGACCTAAAATACTCATGTGCATTCCACAATAGAAAATAAAAGCCTGCATAGTTGAGTTAGTAACTTTTCAAAGTGGGCTTTTGTTTCACTGAGAGAGCAGGAATGGAAAAGGCTTTTAGAAATAATAAAGACTGAAAGAAATCTTTGGAAAGATTAAGTGTACGTAAAGACTAAGCATATGTGAAGAAAACTAAAAGGTAGATATTTGAGCTAGTGATCAACCAGCTAGATTGTTGTTATTCTACTAGTGAAATCTGATCATTTTATTATGCTCTTGCTTTAAGTCTTAAGTTGCTATTGGCTGTAAAACAATTACATGAAAAGAAAGAATATTGTAAAGAACCAAAGAACAAGCTCTTAAAAACTTAGGAAACCCTTAAGACAAATAAATTTTGAGAAGTAAAAGACTCAGATTATTTTACATTGAATGAGCTGGCAGCAGACTTACGCAAGAGCTTCAGTAAGTTACTTAAGTAAATCAGAATCTGCAGAAAACTACATTAAAAATAGATGCCTGTGCCTAGATAACATGTAGTGATAACATCTTTTCTGATGATGACTATGTGCAACTTAGATTTGTTTTGGTGTTTGTGCTTTTCATTTGTATCAAAATAGCACCTAGAAAATTGAAATATTTTTGAGGAACCTTTGTATTGGTTGTCCTAATAATGCATGAAGAATGCATGAAGATAAATCCGAATATCACTAAGGATTCAGATGAATCTTGTGGAAGCTGTTTGACTCGATAGTGTGCCAAGCAAATCTTCCAGTAGAAAATGTGGCCTCTCTTGAAAGGGTTAGAGTCCTGATCCCATGTTTCTCTCAAAAGAGGAAGAATCATTATATGTCAAAATATTCAATTTATCTATCTATCTGAAGGGTAACTTCAGAAACTGCCTGGATTTAGCTTGTATTTTTGTAAACGTATGCATGGTTATAAATATGATTAGCAAGGGAAACATGCCAAACCTGAATAGTCATACAGCTGCTGCTACTGTATCAATAGCTGTGTGTAGCTTGAATAATACAACATTTTGTGTATGGAACAGTTTGGAGACCGCTATATTTATAATATGAATTATAAATTCATTTTTAATGTATCAATTGCTCATTTAGGACTATGTCATTAAGAGGAAGTAAATCAGGACTATGGGATCTTCAGGCGCTGCTGATGTGCTACTGGACACAACAAACTTTGTAAATCCAAGTAAACTGGTAGAGGTTTCTGTTGCGTTTGCACAAATCACTTTCTGATACTCAGGGAAGCAACATTTTAGTGATCATAAAGTGCTAAGAATTCAGAGATCTTTGATCATTATGCCTTTTTAAGAATATCTGCTCATATGCTTGGAGTCCAGTCCAGTTCATGGTTTAGAAGCAGGAAATCCATCCTCTTGCAAATATTCATCTCAGATACTTAGTGATTTGGATGTGGAAGATGAATATATAGACTTAGAGATTCTAAGTTTATATAAATGGCTATTCTTCTAAGACTGTCCAGGTAGCCTTAAAGAGGACAGCACTGAGAGGAAAGAGAAGCAAAATAATAAGACATTTGGACACTGGAGGAAAAAAATATATACTGGAAAAACTTCTAGTTACTCAGAACTGCTAAAATGCATGAGTAAAACCATCCAACTGATGGTTTTGCATATACTTAGGAAATATAAAGATTATCTGGTTTTTAAGTAGAGAGCAGAATTTGATGTTCTAAGTCATATGTCATTTGTAGCAATAAGAAGGGCAATTTTCATTTCATACAGTTCTGGTCAGGGTATTTCTATAACTGTGTGTTTCACTTTATACAAAGTATGGCATTGAACAAGACTCTAATGATATGTGTTAAAGATACTGCTAAACAGCTTCTCTAAAATCATTTGAATTGCATTTTTGTTGCTTACTGAGTAAAAGGTATACTTGTAAGGTCTGTCTTTCTGTGAAGAATTCTGTTTAGAGTGAATTTCCTGTCAAAATCAGGGTCCTATTGAAAGTACTGGCTGCTTCACTCTATATCTTGGCGAAATTCCCTGCAGTATCATGAGCTTTGTCTGTCTCCACTCTGTGAGAATCAGGTTTCCTTTGGTTGATTTCTGCTATTTGCATCACAATAGTGCACCAAATAAGCCCAGTATGTCCCAAACACAATAGTTTCCTTTTTTTTTTTTTTTTTCTTGCTGTTTCTTTGGCCTGAAATATACCTTTCCTGATTTCAGCATTTCTGAGGGATTTTTTTTTAACAGTGATTATTCACCTTTACTGCAATTTGAAGAGAGCTAATCTGCTGCGCACATGCTCCTCACTCCTCCGTGCACACGCGGAGGGTGGAATGCCTTGAAAGTCCTTTGTGCTTACATTTGCCGTTTGCTCTTGCTGTGACTTGAGTGAAACATTCAAGAAAATTTCAATTGTCTTGATTTTTCTTTATGTGCTGCAGGTATAGAATCGTATAGGAAGAGAGGGCAGGCTTTGCAATTTATAATTTGGTACTAAGTGCTTCAAATTAACTATGGACGATGAGAAATTATAAAATGTATCTCTAACGTCATTGCTTGAGTGCTGTGTTCAATTCATTTAACACTTTCTGCAGCGACCACTGATTTGTGAGAGCTGGCAAGCCTTGTCTTTTTTTTTCCTCACAGTAATTCTTGCTATTGATCTCCGAAATCTGCTTCAACTGAAGTAAATTGACATTTATATCACTAACATAGCAAGAATAAAATTTGAGGGAGTTTATAGCCATGCCCTCAAGGGCAGCAGTATCAAATAATATAAAGGACTTTAATCTCACTGCTCAAACGGAGAGGACAGAAAAGCTCCATTCAGCAAAGGGTTGCTTTGCGCTGCCATGTGCGAGTTCTGTTATGCTAGGTGCTGTGATATTTTCCTTATGGCTGATTTAAGAAATTTAAATGTAAACAAACTCATGAAGAAAATCTAATTGAGCAAGGTTCAGTGGTTAATAAGGCCATGGGAATAATATCAATGTCTAATTAAGTGGCACTAAGCTCCCTGAAACATTCAATTTCAGTTTCTGAACATTAACAGTAAAACCTAAGTAAATGTTATTTAGATATTCTGAAGACTGTACAGTAGACAAATGCATGTGTATAAGCTAAGGATCCTCAGCAAGTCTGCAGTGTGCAAATAATTAATTCCTCTGTTCTGCAGCCCATCTGAAACTAAACATATACTGAAGGTGTATGTTTGGCTTGGGCTGAGGCAGAGTTAATCCTTAGGGGAGATGTAAAGAGCAATTTATTGATAGGAAGGGCAGAGGTTTTTTATGGAAAACAAAATCTGAGGAAGAACATTTTGTGCTTAACAAAAAGAAAAACATTTGATCTAGGATTCGATGTTACGTTTTTAGTTAATGGTATAAAAAGCAAAAGGAAATAGATTCATAGCAGTGCTGGAGCAGGAGTCTTTTATCCAGTATTTAGTTATCGGACCAGTTATCTTGGATGCTAGAGGCTATTTCAATTCTCTCTTTTCTTGAGAAGGCTATAACGTGGCCCAGGATGTTAATTTATAGAGTATGTTGGAGTACGAAGAAAGAAAGATTGAGAGACATTATTCCACCACATTGTATAACTCAGGCAATTTTGTAGCAGATGGTAAGGAGAGAAGTGGAAGATGTAATAGAATTAGGTCTCCTGTGATGTTATATTTGGTCTTGTGAACTGTTCCTAAAATGGGACCCAATGAAGTGATCAGCACTTCTAAGAATTTAGCTTTGAAAATAAACATGTGAAAGGATGCAATGGCACAGACCTAAATTCATAATTAGTTTGACCAGAAGAAGCAAAAGTTTATTAAATATCACTTACTTTCACTGTGAGTGACAGAGCACTGGCACAGGTTGCCCAGAGAGGTTGTGGAGTCTCCTTCTCTGGCGATCTTCAAGGCCCGCCTGGATGCAGCCCTGTCTAACATGCCTTAGGTGGCCCTGCTGAGCAGGGAGGTTGGACTAGATGATCTCCAGAGGTCCCTTCCAACGATATTGATTCTATGATTCAATTAATTAATTCCCAAGTTCTAACCAACATCCTCTCCTCAGGAATCTGCATTTAATATGATGCTGGTTTGTAGTTCATACCTGTATATGTTGTATTTGTTGATCAAATATGATGCATTTTCTTCGTTTTTCTTTTTCATTCGATTTTTAGGTGGACGTTTATGACACTATTTTCTTTTATCTGACAGATTCTAGCTGATTATTCTAATATCGACCTTTTACAAATCATGGCTGTCTGCTTCCCAGTATTTTACATAATGCCCTACAAATTTAATTCCTATTTAGGTAGAGCCAGATTTTGAAGCCATCAGTCATATTGATGAGAAATTTACAGAGAAACAAATTCAACATAATCATCCTCTAAAAAAATTTCAACTGATCTTTCTGTTCTTTCTTTTCCTTTGCTGTCTCGTAAGAACTAGCAGTGAATTTGATAATGCTGTGCATAGATGGCTAGCTATAGTGATTTCAACTGCATTCATGCTTTACAGGTGAATGAGAACGCCTTTTATGAGTGGACAAGTTTAAAGTGAGCAAGATTAATAAACAGATTTTGTTTTGAAGCTGTGGTAAACAAGAGGCTGAATATGGAGGGAGAAAAAAAGGAAAGAAGTCCTCAGTATTATATAAACTTGAATACATGTACTGTCCACTAAGGAACTCTCCTTCCCTCCAGGAAATTGTATAACTTCCATTTTTTTTTTTATTATTTTTTAATTTCAGGAGATAAAAGCAATGGGAGATGTGGTAACATGGTCTAACCTTTAGCCATGACTTTAATATTAGATTCTGAATTCATGGATGTTTCTTTGGGATGATTGCCTTTGACCTCTGAAAATAAAAGGTGCATTGCAGCTCACAGTTTAGTTTATGGCTGTTAATAAAAGGGATCTTAGAAGAACGGTCATCTGTTCTGAGCACCTGGCTGGAACGTGGAAGATATCAGCTGCCAGTTCTTGCATGACCTTGATTATTTTCGCTGTTCCTTAATTCCCCTTCAGCAGAGCAATAGAACATTTCCTGATCTTTAGCCTTCTGCAGGTCTCTAGCCTTTCTATAACCTATATGATATTTCAGTAATTTACTTGTTCATGATTAACTGATCTTCAGCCTCACAGTTCCTGTGTCTCCTCCTTATATCTGTTCCCGTTGATAGAGCATGGTGAGGCACTAGTCTTTTAACTCAAAGAAACTACACAAATAACTCAAGCAATATCTCCTAGCAATAGTGAAGAAACAGTTTATAAAAATGTACTTTTTCAGAGTAGTCATGTGAAATTTGTTGGTAGGAAAATAATCACTGGGAAACTGCAGTCACAGGGTATCAGAATGGTCACTTGTGGAGTCCTACAAGCATTTGTGCTAGATTTTGTGTTACTGAATCTGTTCATAGTCTTGTAAAACATGCCTCAATGCACGGTAAGATAACATCATTTCCTGGTGATACTGAGTTATTCATGGCGCGTACTGACCAACTGCATAAAATTTGATGTTGATCGATAATAAAGCAATGTTTGTGGGGGAACACAATCCTGACTTTTCATACATCGTGGTGAGTTCTGAACTAGCAATTGTTACTTAGGAAAGAAATCTGATGCTGTAACAGATAGGTCTATAAAAATGTCAGCTCAATACTCCATGGAGTTGCAAATGGAGCAAATGCAATGTTAAGATCCTTGGGAAAAGAATAGCAGATGAAACAAATGTAATTAGGCAGCCTTCTTGAATGATGCATGCATTCTAGTTGCCAAAGGATATATTAGAGTCAGGAAAAATACAGTGAACATGACAAGGACAATTAAAAATTCTGGAACATAACCTGTACAAGAAGCGGTAAAATAGCCCTTCAGACAGGGAACGAGAAAACTGATGGGAAGAATGTAATGTCCTGAACTAGGAATGATAATTCATTAGTGCCGGAGGGGGGCAAGTTCAGAGCACAGCAAAGGAGATAACTAGGCGCTGTGTGTAGGATTACAGTGCAGGATTTACTGGTCGAGGAATCTATGCACCCCAAAACCATACTGACACGTCAGGAAGTGGTAGGGCAAAGCCGCGGTAAAAAGTTCACCAGGCTCGGCCGACAGTGCGACACCACCTCAAGCTCTGCGTTCCTCAGCTTCAGGTTGCGGGCAGCAGAAAGGTGTGGTGCTCTCCTGGATGTTCACCACTGGCCAGCTAGCAGCAGGATTAGTAACCGGGCGAGCTGAGCCCAGCACAGCCCTATTTGAGCTCTTAACCAAGTCTTCATTAAGCTGTTACAGAAACAAACAGAAGTTATATCTAACTGATACCATCCTGGTTATTAAACTCCCTGTAGCTGTTGTAGAGTTTTTTTTTTTTTTTTTTTTTTTTTTTTTTTTTTTTTTCTGGCAGCTCATTAAAACTGTTAAATCAAATAGAAAAACATTAATGAAAGTTTGTCAGTAAAACCTTTGGGCAGTGGGACATACCACTACATGATTCTTGTTACTCTCTTTTAAAAAAAAAAAAGAGAGAATGAAACTCTTATTTACACATTTGTCCCCCTTTTATACAACAAACTAAACCAACATACTAAAATTTATTACCAATAGGACGTGGGATTATCCTGGAGCTCTTACTTTCTGGTTGTGCTAAATGTAGAAAATACTTTCAATAGGAAGCATGGAGCTATGATCTGAGATAGTTCCCCAGGCAGTCGGAGAGGTTTGGGGAGGGAAGTTTTGCAGATCATATTACAATTTAACAGATCAGGTTGTGCTTACTACCATTTACAGGAGTTAAATTAGGGCAGCAGCAGGTTGGCATAATTTTAGCCAGCAGCGCCTGGGGAAGCTGGATTAATATGGAAAAAAAATGGTGGTGAAAGTATTAATTGAAAAATATACCTCAGTCACACTTTCACAGCATGTGACATGGTTTCACTGGGAAAAGCTGGAAGCAGAAGAGGCAGAAAAAGTGATGAGCCATTAAAATGTGAGACAAATACACTGAGCAAAGGAAAGGGGTATTGTTTTGCACGCAGTGAGTGTGTTAAACTAGAGCAAAATCTCTCGGCTGCACATTAGACTTAGTAAAAATCTTTGAGCACAGAGTAATTTGAATTTTCAACTGTCCTTTAAACAGTAGCTCCAGGCTTTTCATGTCTGAGTCCTTTTTTGAGAAACTTTCCAATATTCTGTAAATCATTGTCCCCCACGCAGCAAATGTTTGTCCACTAGTACTTACTGACTTGAGCAACATGACTTATATACCCTATAATACAGTTGTACCTCAAAGGCTGGGCACCTTGCTTTTTCATAAAACTGTTTTTAAGAATAGGCAAGCTTGTTAAGAACCAACTTTTTACTTAGAAATGTTTGCGCTCTTCAGATACTATCCCATGGCATGTACTGCAGTGAACCGAGAGGATATGCTTTACTTTGATTTTCTCATCTGATTTTCAACTGAAATTTAATAATTTCAGTTTCTCTGTATCAAAGAGGTCAAACAAAACTTTCCCAATAAAGCTGTAACAATTACACTTTTTCCACAGAAAATAGTAATATGAACTCTGAGCATTACATTTTTCAGGCTCCAGGTGAGACCCTAAAGTACTTGCTCATTTTTTTTTATTCAGAATTTGTTATGAACTGTATGTATTCAAAGACGAGAAGGCATGCTTTTCTTGATAAAGAATTATAACCAAAGAATAAGATAAATATGTGAAAGTGATGAATATGTCACACCAAACCTTAATGATTTTTTAGTGATATCTGCTTTTTCCAGGAACAAAGTATATACTATATTTGCTGCATTACATTTGGACTACTATAATAGAAAAGATATTTATCTGTATATAATGCTATTTGTCTTGTAATTCTCTTGTTAAAATATTGATGAAAGGAGATGATGTTTTGCAAAATTTATAATTATTTAAGATATTTTATTTATAAAATTGTGAATTAGAGCCCGGGAATGTAATGCCGTTATTACACTAGTGTATCTCATTCTTTTCTAGGAATGTTTCAGAACTTAGTTGTTATGTTGTCTAGTTAGGAGAAAAATATAGGATGGAGGATGTTATTTTTGTAATTTTGCCCAGTACATTCTAATCCATATTCTAATTCAAATTAAATTCTAAATGTAGTTTGGTAACTTTTGTCAGGGTAAATCATATTTGTATTAAAAAGACATTGTTTGAATTTCATTGATTGGTATAAGTCTGGCTTGAGTAAGATTAATTGCGCTGGTTTCAGAAACAGTAAGTTGTTTTGAAAAATTCAGGTTGATTATGAGCCATGGCTTAAAGGAAAACATATAGATATAATAAACATGAGAGGTTAAGTTCAATTGTTTTGTCTCATTATTGATTGGTCTAGGACATTCATCCAATTCCATTAAATATTGCTGCAGGCAATGCTCTTTTTCTGTAATTAAAATACAAAAACTTTGGATAAGAAAATTGATTCAGCTGAAAGTTTGTTAGAAATTGGGGGAGGAAAAATACAAATAATTAAAAAAATTCTTTAATTATCTTTTATGAAAGGTGTGTTCATAGAACTAGAATAAGCATATGTGTTCTGAAAAACATCTTTCAGAACAACTTTTTTTTTTTTTAATATTCACTTGCTATTTTATTCGAAGCACTTCATTTCCTGTCACCTCCCTCAAACTTAATGCCCTCCCTTAGAAACATCCCTGTTCACTTCTGTGGCATATCTGACCTGTGCTCAGGAAGTGAGAAAAGTATCTAAGGGAAGGAAATTATTCAAAATGTTACTCAGCCATACTAGCAATCTCATAAGAAATCACAGTAGATCATGTGTACTTTGAGCAGAATCTTTTATTATTTTTGCAGTAGGAAAGAAATGTTTTAATGTACATTATAATTTTATATAGTAGTATAGCAGATAGTAGTAAGTGATGATTTTATATCCCTCTCTATACAAGATTTGCTACCTGCATATTCAGCAGAAAAATGGGATAGCAATAAAAGTAAATAACACCACTTAGAAATCAATCGAGTAAACTGAAAACATGAGAGCATGATTCATTCAAGAAAGATAAATAGTATTTTTATAAAATTCCTTCACACTTTATGCCTTTAAACTGTGGATTTCATGACATGAATATCAGTGAAGTATTCTTTTTATTCTTCTCAAATCTCTTATGAAGGAAAGTAAATCTAAGGAGGGAGGGGTAAGGATAACAGGCTAGTGTCTGTTTTGAGGAGTGTATTTGAAACTTAGAATAAGGGATTATGTCTGGCAGAAAGAAAACTTGGAAGGAAAATGAAAATAATAGAATTCCCTGAAAAGGTTGGATAACTTCAGGGTTCTTGATTATGAAGAACAAAACAAAGTCGAGTCACTGAATAAAGGAGAGAAAAAGATGAAAGAAATATGAAACTCCTACTGAAGATATGTGCAAAGAGAAGGGTTACTTCTAAATGCAAGAAAAACTTAGTCTTACCAAAAATTACCCAGTGTTCCCTGACTTTGTTCGTTTTTATCAGGGGCAAAAGCCTATAACTGGTTACAGTGTGATTTGTGCAGTTTAACTATGTTAGTTTTCATGAAATGAAACCAAACTTAACCTTAAAAAATGCCCTGGGAACGTGGAGTTGAACAAAATGCTAGATTTTTTTTTCATACATATTTTATTTGCGATGTGTTTTTCCAGAATCCCTTGAAACCTTGTGGTTCATTTTCTCACTTTCATGTTTGTTATAATTTTTCTTATGGAAACTGATGTTTCCTTCTCTCCTTGATCAAAAAAAAAAAAAAAAAAAAAAAAAAAAAAAAAAAAAAAAGCTTCATTTGCAGAACTTGCTCTCATCCCAGAGTGGAGTATTAGAAGTCAGGTGGCTTTGAACCTTTTGGAAGCCAACAAACAGGCAATGTTCAGCATGCAAGGCAGATGTTTTAGAAACAACTCATTTCCTCCGAACAGATGAAAATAGGCTTGCCAGTTCCAAAGGAAATTTGGTCAGAGGTAGAAACTTTGCATACGTTTATGATCTTTATTTACCTTCTGTGTTGCCTGTTGCATGCTTCCTACTTGTCTAAAGGAGGCATTCCTCATTAATCATAGGAAAAAGTCACACTTTTTCCAGTCTCTTTCTAGCCTGCCTTTTTTTTAGTTCTCTCTCTTTTTTTTTCCCCATGATTTTCACCGTAGGCTTATGCTTTCCCACATAATGTTACTATTATTTTTTGTGTCACATTTGGGAGAAGGAAATAGGGGAAATTCTAAGCTAAATCCCAGAGTCTTGTAGCAATGGAAATACAAATAGGATTGACGACAGAAAGCAGTCATTATTTTAGAAAGGAGAGGAAGAAAGGTACTGGTGGTATTCACTTTAGAAAACTTGGAATCATTTTAACTTATTCTCTTTAAATTGTAGCAGTAATACAGAGAACAACTCTTGTAAGAGAAATCACTATGTAATTGAGAGTGAGAGAGTAAAATATATCAATAGTATATATGAAAGTAATTTCTTTCTAAAGTGGTTTGTGAAAGGGAGTTTCACTCCTAGGACAGCATTCCAGATGCCTGTCTTGTTTCTACCTTCACCTATTTCTGTTCCAGGAAATCTGCAGAGAGAAAGGAATTTTGCAAAGACATTACATATATTTATAATATTACAAGCTGTTGGAGTTCATTATGCATTTCAGAGAGTTAAGCTCACAAAACACTTTCTACTCTTATGTACTGTTTTCACTCGAGTGAGAAAATGATAAGCTTTTAGGAACCATCTACCTTTTATGTTGACTGTTCCCTATCTGCTAGCTGTTAAAAGGTGCTCTGCTTCTTTCTCCATTTCTAATCTTTAAAAAGTCTTGTCTTTTCCCAGAATGTTTTAGCAAAAATAGCTGATTTTGAATACTTGGCTGTGGCCTGAGAGTAAATCCTGCACTGATGCAAATACATGTGTCAGATGCAAATACATTTGGTCAGAGAATAGCTGTTAAGTTGTAAGTCAAGGATCCCAAACCATGCTCGTTGATCACCGCTTAGTTGCTGTGAGATGGGGGAGACTGTGCACAACCTGACTGACATAGTACACCATGACCGGTCCTCCTCCAGTATAGCCTTCTCTCAAGGAAAAGCCTTCTCCTGACCGTCTTCCCAGTGCTCTCAGGCATCTGGAACAGATTCTGCATTTACAATGTTGTAACCCTTAAAGCAGAATCCACCAAAGAACTTCAAGGGCAGAAAAAGAAAAAGGTATGAAAAGAAAATCATAGTTAATATTTCTGTAGGTCTCTGTGACATGCTACAGTGTTAACCAATAGCCTGCTGTCCCCTAGAGTATATTTTAAAAAAAGAAAAAAAAAACACTACTGGCAAATAACAATGATCGTACATCTCTCTTCAGAGTCAGGATTTTTTTTTTTTTTTTTTTAACAGAGAGTAGCCAGGTAAGAGGCAACCCAGACACCAGATAACAGTAATAGCACGTCGGGTGAGCCTACGTGGTTCTCTGCAAGAGAAGGTGGTCTACCCCTGTGTGACAGATACTTCTCCAAAACAGCCTCACTCACTGCTCATGGCACTTCTCTAATTCTATGAAGACATCGTGCAGGTCTGTAGTACTGGTGGAGTACGCGCATCTCTGTCAGTCTTCATCTCCTGTCAAACTGAGCAGTTTTGTTACTATTAGCCACAGTAAGATGAGAACTTCAACATTAAAACAAGGCTATTTTGATCCATTCTCTCATTAAGAAACAAGCATTCTTTTCTTCCACAGAACACTCTTTTAGGAGTGGAAAATAATTGGGTCAAAACACTATGATCACACGTACGTGGAGCACAGATTCCATTAAAGGGAAATTCATAAATCAGTCGCCATCCTTCCAGTGTCAGCGTTTTTGTTGGAGACAGCCCATCAGTGCTCTAGGACCCGCTTTCTGACCAGCCCTCAGCAACAGTTCTTGCTTATTCCAGTAGGGCTCACTGAATCTCAGCAATTTTGTACTCTGTGCCGGGTGACCTTTCTTAGTGCTGGAAAGGATAACTCTCTGTCATGGCCTACTGCAACGGTACCGCAAGCCCACTGGATTACGGCATCGCTGCTGCGAACTCTTTCCCAAGGTGCGCTTCCCTGGCATCCCACCGTGAGTCCTGCGCCCCTGAGCAGAGGCTGCTCTCCATCTGGGAGGTGCTGGGGAGACCCTCCGTGCTGCCTCTGGCCGGGTGTCACCCCAGCCTACCGGGCGAAGGCTGCCCTGAGACTCCCTCTGAGACGATGTGTAATCTCAGCCATGAAACCATAGGCTTAAATTTAAGAATACAAGTAACGTGTTGAAGCTAGGGTTGTTCTTGTGCTTAAAATAAGTACATGCTTAAATATCTTACTGAGATGGCATCTTAGATTGTAAGCAAGTATCGGATTTTAGGTAGAATACTTTGTTTAAAGTCTGAATTTCTTTATTTTCAGGGTGCATTTGCCCATGATGATTTTTGCATTCATAAAACATACATGTTAGATAGCAAATGAGTATGTTGGAGACAACTGCAGGCAGTAGATAAGCAATATATTGCCTCTGCGTGAGGTTGGGCATATGTGCACTTATGTGTTACTGGGAGAGGTGATATGCATGCTGTATAATTTGGGGAACTTTTGAAGAAGAGCTTGCAGCCCTTCTCCTCACCTAAGTGTTAAGCTTTGTGTATGCACATATGTGTGTGTATGAGTGTGTGTGTTTCTGTATGTTCCAGGACTTTTAGTAGCTCTGTTCTGCTGTCAGGGTGTTCACAGAAAAGAAAGCAAAGCAGATGCAGAAAATCAAAGGATGAAAGGATTTAATAATGAAAGCAGATATGTCACAAACATCCATTCACAATACTCATTAACTTAATAAATCATTTTGGACACTTTAAGTCTTTGCACAAAATGCTCTGATCTGACTCAACAAAAACAGCCAACAAACAATTACATTTCTTTGTTAAAAACAGTCTGAATCGTTCTTATATGAATATCAAACACAATTATTAATTATGTAAATGTTCTCTCAGTTACGCGTTTTAGTCATTTGTAATATGAGTAGCTTTTAAATGATTACATTTGATTAGGCTTCAGCTGGCGATCGATTACATCTAATTAGCAGGTAAACTTCTCTCGTAAAATGATGCCGTTGTGCTGCATTCCTAATATGGGTATGTTCTTGATGATAACTGTCAAATGAAAATTAGGAAAAAAAAAAAAAAAAGACTTTAATCACCATAATCAATATTTTGTTTTGTCCTTGGAAAAATGTTGCCATCTTTCATTTGGAACATGGACAATTTGTTCATCGTATTTGGGCCAGTTTGCATTCCATAGTTGTTCTCTGAGGTTTTAACAGGTTTCAGATTAAAGGCACGCATATTTCAAAGTGTAGCTTGATTAGTTCAATTATGTAGGATTGTTTGTTACAGATTATATTTTAGTCTGTGTGTTTCACATGGCTTTAAGCAGCTTTTTTCAGGTATTACTACTTATTTTATATATTCTCATAAAGGAGTAAAATTTGCTACTATTGATTAAACTAGTTGTCCCATGCAAATTACAGTATTTCATTTTTGTTATTTCCATCAGTGTCAAGAAGCAGAACTGCAGTATTTCCATCACTTACTCCCAAATTAATGTTCCAAATACTTCCTGAACTCTGTCATACATCATAGGAACCCAGGGCTGGAGCCTAGGGTGGGATCATCAAATCCAGATTCAGTTCAAGAGACCATACAATTAGACATTTATTTAGTCCATAAAAGGGCTTCTGCAAAGCAGTCTTCAAATGTACATTAGTACAAAACCTCAAAACTACAGAGTAAAAAAAAAAAAGGAGAGCAAATGAAGAAAACAATAAAGATGACGGCTTTTATTATGTGTGTGTGGAGGAGGAGGAGGACTTAGGTGAAAATTACATTTGTGGGTCTAGCAGGGGCAAAACAGTCCTAGTGCCCTGTTTTCCCGTAACAGGGCTGAGAGCTGCCACAGCTAGCTTTGGTATTCAGATCTGTCTTAGAGTTAAATGTATCTTGTCATTCCCCTGTGTCACTTCTATAATTCACCATTTTTATGTAAGGAGAGGAAAAACAGAACATGAAAAAAAAGATTATATAAAGTCTGGCATGACAAAATAGATGTAAATTTGAGATTTGAACATACATTTAAGCTGACTGTTTAGCATAAGCTCTATAGGCTGTAGGGGCCAGATCCTCATCTGCTGTAATAGTATAGTCAAGCACCTCAGTTTGTATCATCTGAACATCTGTTCTGCAGTCAACGTTTTTCACCTGAGGAGTAATTTACATAGTCCCACTCGCTGAGTATTTGACTATGAGAGTTTTGGTTACATAGAAGTTGCAGGATTAGGCCCCATTTGGATGAAAAGTGGAACTTTAAAATGTACAGCTTTATTATCTGCCAGGTGGTTTTCAAGGTCTTACCATTATTTTATATGTTATTGAGTGCTTCATTCTCTTTCTTTTTGTCTTTGAGTATATATTAGGCAGCTGTTTTTCCAACTGTCTGTAAATTGATAAACAAAATTCAAGTGTCTGCTGGAGAGCTATGTAACTGTTCAGAGAAGTATTTATTCTGCTCAGTATAACAACTGTGCTCACTATTTGCATAAATGCTCTTCAGTAGCATTTCCATAGATAATCGTTTCATTTAAAGCCTCCCACTTTTTATAGTCCCCATTATTTTTATAACTAAAATAATTGTATGCCTGTTATCTTTCTGTCTTTTTCATAAATCTCTTGTATAAAATCCTGTGGTAGCTGAATAATTGAAGGAAACATGGGTAATCAAAAAGAAGATGATGGGGGGAAAAAAGTGTGCTTTTTATTATATACGAAATTACACTTTAAAAAGCACTCATTAAAAATATCCATATGTTCACACCATTTTTCCAGAAGCTGGCTTCAGTGGAAAGTCGCTAGGAGCAAAGCCTACCTTTCACGAGGTAGAGTGGCCAGTGACATCGGCTAGGAGTGTGGATGGTGCAAAAGCTATTTTCAGCCTCTCAGCTTAAGGATTTATCGTTTAGTCCAGGTTGGTGCAAGGGAGGTTACAAATTGGCAAGGTACCTCATTAGAAAGCATAACGCGTTGTCTCAGCCTGCAGGAGGACGCACAGAAATTAAGCAAAGGTCAGTGCTTATTTTCCACGTATTTCTTTGATGGCTTCCAAGTATACTACCAATCCAAGGTAAAACGCAGCAAAAATGAGCTAGTGCATTGCACCAGGGGAAGCTTTGAAGCAGTGTCGTATACTCTGCTAGTTTACAAACACTTCTGCTGCTAAGGTAATTAAAAGTTGGTTATGACAGTGACTGTTGGCATGGGCTGCTACAGGGGAAGCAGGTCGCTCAGTTGCTGGGTGTGTTGAGTACAAGTCTAGTAGGGAATATGCTACTTGTTCTGAAAAGGGAACTAAAAGAAAGGCATGGCGTGGTGTCCTGGTGCTTTACCCCATATGTTACCCCAGTGTGTTACTAAAGCCAAGACTAGAGAACAAAAGAAATTCCTGAAGTTCCTCTTGAAGGAGAATTTACGAGTGTACAATCTCTTCTCACAAGTTATGTACTAAGGCTATTTTTGTTGCTGTTCTTTGCACTTTTTTTTATCATCAGTAAAAGGTTTTAGTACTACCTGTCTGATTAACATTATAGATGTTTAGGCATTGAAAGAAAACTTTGCATTAGAGTAATCCTGAAAGGAGATCATCAAAAAAGCTTGCAAGGAGAGCCATGTTTTCAAGGATCTCTGTACTATAATGTTTGATTCCAGTAATTGTTCTTAAGGTAATTAAATTCTGATTAGATCTCAAGATAGGGAAAGAAAAACTTCTACATAACTCTTTCTTCTATGAAACCCATATACGGGACGTAATTCCAAACTAAAACTCCAGAAAACAAAATCTCTGTGTGTGTATTCTATATATAATTCTTCTCAAGTTCTAGTCTGCTTTCTCAGTAGGAGAAATGTCTATGGAAACATCCTAGATTTCTTGCTTTAATTTACTGTTTTTGCCTGTCTGTGCTGGAAATAGTATCTATGGAGCATCTTCCTATATGCCATGTTTTAACATCCAGCCCCCGTGCTCTTTCAGCTCTTCTAGCTCTGTGTCAAGCTGAGCTATTTTTCCACTGAAAATCCATTTAACCCCTGCTAAATTTGTTGCATATAAATTTCCCTGCTTCTTATTGTAAACTTCTGTTTTCTGTTTCCTGGACAGATTTTTAGTGGTGTTGTGAAAGCTTACACTTGTTCATCTTAGTTGAAATTAACTGGTTATTGCAAATACACAAACAAATATACTGTCAATTTTATGATGCGACTCTTACATTAGAATTTCTGTGGCTTCCATGCAAGACTGCGGTTGTTACCTGAAGTTGAAAGAGCTTTTTTTCCCCCCATAATTTTAAGTTTTTATGTGAAGTTACAAAGTAATGAAATAGATGAATATAAATTATCTTGAAATGACAGCTCTACTGCTATAGCTAATGGAATTTTTGTTTTTCAGAACTGACCTAAAGCTGTCTTTTTTTAATACAAATTGTGAAAAAAATCAATGTAGATGGTTAGTGGCAATGTTAGTCTGAAGATGAAAAAACAAGAGATATTTTAGTATGGAATAATGTATGGAATATTAAGCTAGGTATTTGGGAGGAATGTCCTGGTATGGTAGATAGCTCTTACTATGGTCAACTAAATATGCTGAGCAGGATCGTAACAACAAAAAAAAGGAGATAGGAATTGAGGAATTGCTTACTAAAAATTAATGCATCGCAAAAATGTTTCATAATGCTTTGCTTATGAATGCTTCATTTCATGAATGTGTTGTCAGAAGTTAGTGCTATGAGGGCTGTGACTTGGATGAGGAAAGCTGCTGTTTTTAATGATTTGACTTGATAAGTATGTAGTTCTAATTTCTGATACCAATGTAAATTCAGAGTAATTGCACTGATTTTAAAGGAATGAGTGAAGGCTCAAAGCTATGTAAATTAAAGCAGAATTTGTTCTCTTGCAGTATAAATTGAGGCTAAATTAGCTGATGGTCATGTTGTAACTGAGTAATTCTGCCCTACAAGCAAAAATCAATAATTTTAGATCACTGTATAGAACTCAACCTATTTTAGTCTGGTCTGAGCAAGGCTCTGCCGCTTCTGTGGTTGTTTCCTCCTTACTCCCGATCCTGGGGACAGTGCTCTGCTCGGTCATTGGGCGGGCAGCAGCAAACTGCGGTGAGAGCCAGGAGGTCTTTGGGTGGGCGGCTGTCCTTCCCCTTCTCCGTGGTGGGCAAAGACCATGGAGCCTTGCTTCCCTGTGTACAATTTGGGCTGCCAAAACATAGTGTAGGAGGATCCCTTCAGGGAGTTTTCCTGAGCAGGCTATTTTGCAGGCGATGACCTGGAATTAGGCAAGTACTGTAAGGCAAAAGTAGTAACTTCTGTTAAAGCTATCAGAACAAGATATAATCATAACTATAAAATAATATGCATACTAATATATTTATGGTAATACTATAACTAGCTAATATACTAATATATAGTCATAATGAAAATAGTTTCCTTCTACCTCCTTAGAGTAAGTTACTCTGTATTTTTGTGTTCTTTAGGATTTTATAGATATCTTTCTCATCCTTATTAGAAAAAGTAACTACAAGAGGTTAATCATGATTCCTATGAAGTCGTCTTATTTTTTCTTTTAGTATTTACACTTAAAGTTTGCTGTTTGTGCATAAATAAATTGTATTTCACATCTGCTAGGAAACTTACAAAATGTTAGAAAACTTACAAAAATTAACTGTCCAGAAAGGGTAGACGTTGCCAGGACAAAAGTAATAATTTGCTTCAGGACAGAAGTCCTACTTCTATTTAGCTAGGTTTTTTTACTGTCATTTTTCCAAAAGTGCATGTGTATTACAGGAACTCCTATCCCCTGAATCTGCCGCTGTTGGCTGAAATGCTTGTTTCACTTTCTTTATAAGATTAAATGTACAAATAGTCTTCCTTAATATATCTTGGGGGGGGGGGGGTGTGAAGTGAGAGATTTTTGTTCTTTTTTTGTCTTTGATTTCAAACTTATCTTTTTGCTTTGGCGTCTATAAAAATATTTTCTCCTGTCTATACTGCAAGATGCTAGTCTATTAGGTATATGGCTACCTGTTATAGCTGTTTTTCCTAATGATTTGTAGATTAAAGAAGTATATTGTATAACAAGCTGAAAGTTGTATAAATGCACTTTAAAATCTTGGTATATGAGGAAGTGACACTCCCTGGAGATTTTGATCATTAGTAATCATTGTGGTTTCTAAAATTTTCTCTTGAAAATTCTGCTCAATTTTGTGTTCAAATGATTGATGTTAAAGTTATGTGTATTGTAACTCTTTCAAATTTTCCCAAAGATGGATCATTACAGGGAACTTCAAGAGCTGTAGATTGTGTAGCCTGGCAGCAGCAACAGAAGCGACAGGCAAAGGGCTGTTCAGTGATCTGTCCAAAACCGTCTGAAAATAACAGAGAGTTTATCAGTTTATCAAAGCTAGTGCTGAAAGAGGCTGGGCAAGCTGAGAGCCAAATTCTACAAAGCGCTGAGCTTGGCTCCTAAGAGATGCTGAGAGTCTTTCCGTCCTTCCTAACAAGTCAGGGGAAATGAATTTAAGGGCGTTTGACGTGGGTGCTCAGCTCCAGACTAGCAATCAGTACCTACCAGCCAGGATCTTTATATTTTTAATTACTCAGAGCTGTCTAGAGAATATTCACTAGAATTCACTAAAGAGAAAAACTTGAGCACCTACATTATATTGCAGTACCATCTGAAAAACCCCAGTTCTATTGTCTTCAGATATGACTGTTCCCTTTACTAAGTTTACCAAGTGCTGCATTTTAACAATGACTCATGTTTTTAAAATAGTACTCTGAATGTTTTCATTTTTCTTTCCCAAACATGATTTAAAGTCTCAGTCTTTCCTATCGTTAATAGGACCATGCAATAGGACATAGCTTTAGGGCACCTCTATTAAGTGTTATATCATTCGTATTTTTCTTCTTGGCCCTGTAATTGTAGGGCTAAAGAGGGTTTCTTTTTGCTGCATTTAAGAAATCCAGCAACCATCCCCAATCATTAATTTTATCTAGCTCATAGTCTCTTTAAAATTCTAACAACTTCTACACATTTTGAAAAAGAAATTCTCACTCTGAGTTACAGAATAATCTTTCTTGTATGCTAAGATATTTATCTGGAAGGAGTCCTGATTCAGATATAATGCTGGATACGTTAATAAAGATGAACATATCTGAGGGAAGTTTAGGTCTCGGAGGAAACGAAAGCCTACATATTCACTTTCACTGATCTCCTGCTTACGCGCCAAGTGCCAGGGGCTTATGCGAGATCTATTGCTTGTCCAACTCAGTGCTGGGCAGCACCATCCTAAATCCCAGAAGCTCATGTCGCAGGTTATCCCTTTGGTGCAATTGATATCCCACCTTTCTGCTCTAAAAAATCAGTTCTCTCAGTGCTTCGTGTTCAGAGAAAGAGCTAGGAAACATCTGAATTGTAAATTTAATGAGCTGGAATGGTTAGAGATTTGTAAGCCTATAAAATACTCTACTCCCCACTGCCAGAGTAAGAGCTCACCAAGGTAAGATAATTAATGGAAGCTACTTTGCTGCCTTAAAAATATATGAACCCACTATGACGGAGACTGATAAATGTTAGAAATGGAATTCTGAATCATTACTGTTGTTAATTAATAAATTGTTATTATCGGCTATCTCATCTCTCTATAACCTATGAATTTTATAGGTTTATTGTGTATTATATCTCAAACATAGCATTATTACAGATTAGTAATCTTTTCTAACAATTAATGCAGTGTTGTTGATTTAGGCCAGACTTGTATTTCGTACCTTTGTTAGTACAGTTTGACATAAAATAGGAAATGTCCTTGTAGTGCAAGTTAAATCTGTTCCCCAGAAATGCAGCTTTCCAGAGTTCTCTACCTTCGCCTGGTGTTTCTTTCCAGAGGGAGCTTTATTTCAGTGGGAACAGGGTTAAATCAGTGCTAACGACTCTTTGCAAATCCTATCCTAATTACATACATATTTTTCTTACTGTGAAAAGAGAGCTCTATATGAGATAAAACACAGACAGTACTTCTAGGCCGTATCATATCAGCAGTTTTCAACCACTGAAACTGCTGAGGAATTTGGCCATAAAACTGGTGACCAAACTGTGTGCTGCACCTACCTGAGAGTTTCCAGAGACCGCAGCCATGATCCACTCCCTACTGTTACCATCTACGACAGCAGATGTGGTCCCTACCTGTAACTGCTTAGTCCGTATAAATACAGCAAAAGAAGTTTCTTCAGAATATGCTTTTATAGCTTTTATTCTCTGATGACTCTGGAGAAATGATAGGTAACGTGTTACACGAAAGATAAGCTTTATGTTCCCCAGATTTTTACCTTCTTTTCTAAACACAAAACATCAAAGAATTATCAGAGTAACTAAGGATAAGGACAGAACTGAACATGTTCGGGGTAATTGCTTCGCTTTGTGCCTTGCAGGGATAGTCTAGGGGGAATAGCTTTTGTGATCTGAAAATATAAAGACTTGTGCTCTTTCAGGGTAAGCAAAAATATCAAAAATTGTATGATTTAGGAGTGAAGGTCTCATTTTCAGAAGTGACTTTGAGCCAGGTATAAAGCAATGGTAAATTATATAGATAAATCATAAATAGGGAAGAAAGGGAGCAACTCTTTATTATTGTTATTATTGTCTTTGACAGCAGATCGGTTTCTAAAATTTTCTTCTGGTACTTGTATGCTCCTTTGGGTTTTAAGAAAACATTGCAAACCTAGCCCTGGATCAATTTTAAAAAATGGGTTTTACATTTCTTTTGGACTCTACATGTTTTTGGAAGCATTACCTGGTGACTCAATTTACTGTTACACAGATGTTTACAATTGTTATTGCTCCATGCCCATATGCATATGAATTTCATGTGTATGAAAGAAGGAGAGAGATCAAGGGAGAAGATATGTGGGGAAGGAGAAGGGACATTGAGTCACAAATTATTCAGCAGGGCTGATATTTAATCTCAGAGCTGCAGTCCATAATTCACAAACAATAGACAAACTGGAATATATTAGCTAAAAATACTTCTTGAACAATTTTGAAAAATAAACACTTGTAAAAATCAAAATCTATCTGTGGTCAAGTCCAAAAGCCAATACTGAAGCAGGAAATAAAGGCCTGTGGGATGATGTTGGATAATGTTATGCTGAGTTTGTGCAAAAAAATTTAACAGGCCATGAAAAGGAGATGTGAAAAGTTCATATACAAAGATTTTGTCTGAAATCTGCCTTCTCTCACTGTCCTCTCTCCACCTCCTCCAAAGCACGTGGATGGAGGGCGATGGGATTCGGAAGTGCAGTTTTCCTAGAGCCAGATTGAGGAGGGACTTCCCGAAGTGCAGGATTAATGGTTTTGTAGCTTCCACTTGTGAGAAGCAGCAGTTGCGTCTGGTGCTAAGTTCATGGCATTGCAGCTTATGCTAGTTATGACCAACTTTATTTGCCTTTCTATCATCTGTATGTTTTGGTTAAACACGATACTTATAAATTAGGAGAAATCTACACAAATAGGAAAAGTCAGGTAGTCACACTCATTAATATACTATCTCCTCTCATTAATATACTATCTCCTAGTAGGTGAGAGATTGAAAATAAATATAGCAAGTATAGCATTTAACTTCAGACTGTATTAATTACTACCAAGAGCTGTAGTAAACTGATAAGGGAAGCACAACACAGAAGAAGAAATCTATACATAAATTTGCTAATATAAGAAATGTATGGAGTTTTTCCAGTAGATGAAGTATAAACGGAATGTTAATAGTGGTATTAGTATCTAATGGTGGGCTGAAATGAGCAGAAATAATACCAGGAAGACAAGAAAGCTTAATAATTATCTTTGATCTACATTTGAGAAAAAGCCAGAAAAGGTAATTTTCTCATAATGACAAATAGGCTTTCAGTTCTAAGGGAAAATACAGAGAGTGTTGAATATTGCCTAAAATCTGCAGGTCTGATGAGAGAATCACTAGTAGAACCACTTGATAAATTGGACCCAAACAAGTAGGGTGAAATTTAATATGGCTAAATGTAAAGTATGTTAACCTTACATATGTGTGGGAGTGTGATTTGGGGAAGCTGTGAATTTGAAAAAGGTGCGTCTTAGACCATCAAGGGAATAGGAGATGCCAACGTGCTGCTCTAGCTAAAATGCCATTCTAGCATCTCTGCTGCTTGGGTGCTGTCTGCAGGACTGGTGCATCAAAAAACACAAATGAGAAGACAAAGAGGACGCTGATAAACTGGAGAGTCCCCAGAGAAGAGCTGGGTAAGGGGATAATAAGATACATATTACAGTGAGCTTAATCATCAAAAAAGGAAGTGAGAAAATTCACAGTCTGACTTTCAGTAATGGGAACAGTAATTTAATACCAAAGATTTTACAAGACCTGCTGACAGAACACCAAAACTAGACAAATTCAGAATAGAAATAAGACTCCGGTATTTACCAACAGGAAGTAATTTATTATCATGATAGTTTCCACTGCTGGAAATCAGAACTGTGCCCTTTTCTTTGTGTTCTTGTTCCATTCAGCAGAAGCTCACAGTCTGTTTTACAGAAGAGATCAGATAAAATTATTACTATGTTCCCTTTTTCAAAATCTATGCATCCACAAAACTGAAACTTCAGCAGCTTGTGCTCGAGCAGTATTGGTATAGCAGTGTTTTGTAACGTATTGTCTTTTTTATGCGCATTTTGTTAACTAGTACATCTGGGAGCTTGCTAATTAATTGACACTGGTCCTTCTTAAAACTTGTGATATCTACTCGCCCTCCTGGGAACTCAGAGTCTAGATTGTAGAGCTGGCTGAGATCCAAATTGCTGCTCAATAAACATGGCTGGCAAAGCCTTGAAACTGTTAGTAAAACTGAGTCCCACAGAAATTACCAGGTTGCTGATAAAAATACCGTAATGCTTTCAGTGCAAAATATGTATGCCATTACAATCATGATAAATGGCTCCTAAGCTACAGATTTTGGAAGCTCAGGAAGCTGCTGAATGATATTGTCAATTTTAGTATTTTTCTTGACTAGTTGGATAAATAGCCTACATTTCAGTTCTCTGGCATTACTGTTTTTACTTTCAAAGATAAAATATTGACTCCCCACTGATAAATTTAATTCAAGAACAGATAAAATAATATAAATTGCATTATATTTTAGATACAATAAAGGAGGAAAATTATCAAAATCCAAAGCTCTTTTCCAGATATAGAAATCTTTCTGAAAATTATTTTAAATTTCAAAAAATTTTTATTTTGTTTGGCACAAACAATCTGATAAACATAGAATTAATTTGTGTCACTGAAGTTCTTGCATTTTGAGCCTGCCTTTTGCTGGAAGATTTCAATAGCAATGAAGCTGACTCTACTCTTAATTTGACAAGAGATTGATGCGTTTTGCTATTACCAAAGAGTAATGAAGCTGGCAATGATATATGCTACTCCAGTTAGCAACTGCCAGGTTTGGAGTCACTTGAGAATTTTGCAGCTCAGAGTAGATTTTCACCAGAAAATTCTAATTATGGTTTTCAAGACCAATAAGCACCCCACAAGCGAAGCTTAGGGACTGCTAGGACTTTTAAACTTACTGTTTTACAATGGTGATTTCCCAATAGCAGCTTTCAAAAAGCCAGAAGGTGTCCTGACGATCTAAGAAATTTCCTAGACCTGAGTCTAGCCATCAAACAGGCCTTGCCAAGGTATGCGTGGCTCATGGTGCCACTGCAGTGCCCAGAGGGGGATCTTGGGGGAAAGAGAAAGCCCTGGGTTTTGAGGCAAGAGGGGCTGGATGAAGATCTTGGAGCCTTGAAAGCCTGTCAGGCTGGATGCTGTAAAGCCCTGAATCCAGTTATTCTGTGTCCCCTAGAAGCCCAAGGCAAGTTGGACAGGAAATCAGTTTGTCTTAAATTCTGTGGAGGGCCCAGAATTTGTTGGTAGCTTGAAACTAAGACAATTTTGTGAATCATTTTACTGTCAGATAAATAAATAAATAAATAAAATAAAGATAATGAAATCTTGGCACAAGTTTTCTCATGGATTCCTTTTATTAGTATCCTGAGATCCCATTGTTTATAGCTTGTAATAATTTCCTCTTGTTGCTGCTCAGATTTGTGTGTGGCGTATGAACAGACACCAAAGGACTCTTTGGAGAACTCTGTGGAATCGGCTTAGTGGGTTAGATATAAAAAGTTGATGATTTATATTACAAAAGTTTATATTTGAAGTTGTCCTTTGCAAGAAAACACAAATTGATCTTCCGTTTGTACCTGATAAGAAAGGAGTGATTTTTCTGATTATAGTCTCAGGCCATTTCAAAATTCAGCTATCTGAAATTAAAAACAAAGCAATTTTTTTCTGAGCTATAATATTTTTAACTCCCTTATTATTGCCTCACACAACTAAGTGGAAATGTACTGTCTAGCAATGAAAATTCAGGTAGTTGTTCTTGTTGCTATGACTACTTCAAACTATAAAAGTTTCTGTAGGTGGCACTTAAAACTCATTTCTTGCATACTCTAGATACAGATCAACAGAAATCATAACCATACAAAATAAAAGCTGAAGAGCAAAACACCTTACTTGAGATCTATTTTTTCATTACCACTACAAATGACATTTATTGATTTTACCTGGTTTTCAAGCTTGATTTCTATAAAGTCAAATCGCAGTTAAACTGAATTTAGATATATATCCAAAATAAGCTGTGTTTAGTTAAATAAATAATATAGAAAAATGACCAGGAACAGAAACCACAAACATGAAAATAATCAGATAACACTGCAAAAAAAATCATTATTTCAAGATATTCTTTGGTTCACAGCATACAGGGTGGCTAATGCACCAGTTGATTTCTGTTCTCTTACAGCAAAATTACTGTTTAGTTTTGATAGCTTTAAACCTGTTTTAACTGGACATACTACTAGCAATTTTTCTTTTTCCTAAAAATGTCAAATGAAAGGCAGAAAAGAGAATTAACCTTTGCATAAGAACTTACTGCTCATTTAAATTCAATAACGTGCACTCATTCAAGTTTTCAGATTAGAAATGCTACAATTCTTTTGCTCTTGGTGGTAAATGTGATTTGCAACCTTAATAAAAGAGAAGGTAATTATATTGACTATCGGTATCAATGCATTTGTGAACGACCAACAGCAGAGAATTTAAAATCAACAGGGTTTCTTTCGTTGGTAAAGCAACACCCTCTCCGTGGTGGCTTCCATGGCATAACAGGGATTTCCTGTGCAATTTAGTACAGACAAGTAACTTCCACTAGATCTCAGCAGATTTAGTGCGTTTTGCTGCTGGCTCATGCCAGTCTGGTTCCAGCCACAGCAGAAACAGCCTGAGATCCTCGGAGATCCTCGGAGAGCTGTGACGGAGCCTTTATGGTCTTGTCGATGATGGGAAGAGGGTGGCATCTTTGGTGCTAAATCCATCAGTTACAGTTAGCCCTAATGGCAGAAAGGTGTGGATATCCAGCTTAGACTGGGCTTCGAAGTGAATCAGAAATAAGTAAGATTCACTGAAATTCCCCTGTCTGTCCCACAGAAATCCACAGCCACATAAAGAATCACACAGGCACCCTAGTCAACTTTGTTTTCTTTTGCTGTGTTAGCCTGAAACACATAGAAGAATTGTTCAAAAGCAATGATTGTAATAAAAAGTAATTGGTCCCACACTGCTATAGGGATCAAGTATTCACAAGAAGAGTACAGAAAACAAACATCATGATGCTAAAAATTTGAGTATGGCCATGAATGTACCAGTATTTACCAAAATATTCTGTAATCTGTAACAAATATATTTTCCAAAGTGCATACTAGAAATTACTGTAACTATCTTTTGAAATTTAAAAAATGAACAGTCAATTCTTGCGTAGAAAATACCATAGCTCAGTCTATAATGCTCTAAAAGATAGTGCAGACAAGTGTACTTTGGTCTTCTGCTTTCCACAATTCAGACAGAAGCAATTCTAAGAACCAAAATGCCATTCTGGATATTGAGAGTGTAATGTTACCTTCTGTAGATGAGACAGATGGGTAGCAGGATTCATAGCTCAGCTGTGGATTTGTTGTGTGAGTTAGTTTGTCATCTGTAAAATGGATGAATCTGATCACACACTACTTAATCTCACATGCGTATTGCAAAGCATAATTAAAGTTTGTAAACTTTTTTGAGAGCCTCTGATGAATAATGCCATATAATGCAAAGTCATTATACTAATTATGGTAATAATTATTACCAAAGTGCATCTCAATTCTCTGAACATCAGAATCACTAAATTCTATATTGCCATAATTGTGCCCTGGATTAGATTTGCCTGCCTCTATAAAAGGAATTGTCTTTAAGAGCAGAAAGAATTTTGATCCAAGGAAAGTAATATAAGTGACATTATTTATATAGCAAGTCTGATAATGAGTATGAAAGCATCTCGGAAAATGTCAGGATGATGGAGGTGCTGGGTTTCTTCTTTGGACTTTACTACTTCCATCTAAAAAAAGGTTTTGCTTGTTTTTAATACTGTTTTCATTTCCCTTAGAATTAGAGGGTATGCCCAGTTCTGTAGAATTTAATTACAAAGCCTGAAAAACTACAGGCCAAGGTAACTATTTTAAAACAAGATACTATGGCAAAATTGTATTATATGATGTGGTTAAATATCTATAGCAATGGGGCTGATTTCTGTAGAAAAACACTACAGTCAGCATAGTGTGATCTGAATAATACCTAAAGGTTCTGATAGCTTGGGTAGAATTTTCCGTATCTATGAGCATAAATGTTATATCGTATTCAACACATTCTCGCTATTAAACAGCAGTTATGTATCAGCACAAGAAATGCACGTAGGGATCAATTCTGCAATCTTTATTTCCTTTATTTGTCACTTTTATTTGACTACCTTCTGCAGAGAAGGTATCTCACTTGGGAGGGATTAGACTGTAGCTCAGCTTTGAGAAGCTAAGCAGAAGATTCGTGAGATGGTAGAAGAAAAGATATTTTGGAAGCTTATATAAGACAATGCTGAAAATAGAAGCCTATATGAGTTCACAAAAGATTTGAGGTTTGGGTAAAAGTGAGGAAGTACTTGGAACTTTCAGCTTGGCCCAAATAATCATTCTGCTCTGTTTTTGCCTTTATTCTCTTATGTATTGTTTAATATCACTTAAAGAAATGTGTTTGCTTGAATGACTTCCTCTGCAATGGCATATTAAGGAGTCACCTCTCACACTATTAAAACAGCTGCTTTTGTCTGTCTCTTTGTATTTTTCATTATTTGTGGGTTTTAGGGGAGAGTGGGAAATAGTTGCCACAGTAACTGATGTATTTTTACAAATGTATGTTTACTTTCATTGGAAGTTCAGCTTGACAGAAACATTTTTCCTTTTGATTGCTTGACTTTACAAAACCACAACTAATTACAAAACCAATTCTCTTCTGGTGTCCTGAAGGTTAATACAAAATCCAGAGAGCTAGGGAGTTTATGTAGTTATGCAAGAAAAATGTTCTTTCAGAGGATGGAAAAAACAACTCTCCTATTTTTTCACATAAAAATATTAAATTTTAAAATTATGTGTAGCTGTCAGGTTTATAAAATACCCATGAGAGATAAAGAAAGAAATCTCCTTTTCTTCTTTTTCCCTTCAGCTGGTTTTACAGAGAATACCCAAAGCCAAAATATTTTATTAGTGTTTGCTGTTTTCTTTTCAACCTAATAGATTTGAGTTCTCTCTTTACAAGGGCATTTAGATTATATTGAATATACTGAGCTAATCACAGTTTTTTTCTCTGGGTTTTCAGGCTATGACTTTCTTCAATATTGGAGAAGATGTTTAGCAGAGAAAATCGGACAAAGTCCATCAGTGTACACCAGCTTAACTGGCTTATAAAGATTTTACATGTCTCATGACTGTCTGAAAAACTGTAGAGAACAGCTATGTGCTGGAAATCATTTTCAAGATGGACTACAGCTCCCATAAAATAGCTGTTAAGATATACTAATATTCAGATTTATCTGTACAGGAGGTACAGAAGGACTAGAATAGAAAGCAGAAACTATATAAAAGAAACAAGAAATGAAAAAGCCCAATTGCCCCTCCTAAAATGTAGCACAAGTGAATTTTAAATAATTTTAAATAATTGTTAGATTTCTTTGCTAAAAATCAATGCTGCTTTGAAAATCTAGACTAAGATAGTTTTCATTTTCATTTAAATATTTCTTGAGATGGAAAAAAGAAGAAAAGATGTGTTTTAGCAGACTGATTTTATTGCTATTACATTAGACTTTTGCTCAAACGCTTCTGTAGAAGCAGTAGTTTTCTACCACTGAGTTGGGCAGAATTTATGGATTTTTCTTTCACAAAGCAGATCAGTGGATTTCTGTTGTTTTTTTTTCCCTACAGAACAACATAGACTGCTGTAGTATCCATTTCCTAGCCTCCTGCTATATCAGCAGCAGAGTTAATATACGTCTTGTTTTGCTGCTGTCTAGGCTAGGACGAGGCTTTCTTGCCAGACCTGGAAGAAGTTCCTCCTCCAGCCCTGGTTTCTAAGGCCAGGATAAGGGCAGTGGAAAGTTTAAACTAGGTAGTGAACATTATATTCACTATAAACACAGGGATTTCTTCTTTCCAGGAACATGAGAAACATGTTACCTGAATACAGGTAGGACATTATAATCTTCCTAGTCTTTAGAGGTCTATTGCTTTGTGAGTGACAGAAACTGTGAGTGAATATACTGATCCAAAGATAATTTGAATCTTACCCTAAATTAAGTTTTTTTACATATTTTTTTTTCAGTTGCTTAAGTATTTTTCAGAGTTTAAAAATGTCAATTTATAACACTTTTTACAGCATGGCTGCTTTAAACCAAGTTATGATGATTCTTACAGTCTGCTTCATTAATATATATTCGTGACATTCCTAATATGGTCTGTTTTTGTATCGCCTTGAGACTTACTTTACTCAGAGGTTTCAACTAAGAAGTCACCGAGAACACATGAAACTTACTTCAATCTAGTTTAGTAGAAGGTAGCTGCAATGTATACATTTCCTGAGGTTTGGGGAAGTGGTGGGAAGAAACATCATGACAAAATGATTAGAGTAACATTGACTTAGAGCCAGTTTATATATGTCTTTAATGTTATGTATGTCTGTGTAATCTGCTAAACAGACACGTGTAGATACATTATACCAGGTAACCTTCCCGCATTCACGTGAACCTGATTCTGAGGACTAGCACAGCACAACCAGAGTTTACATTTGTTAGGAGCTCCAGCATCCTCCAGAGGGAGTTTCTCTCCCAGGTTGTCCCATGACTGCTGGATGTTTTGTTGGTGGTGGTTTTTTTTTTTTTTTCTTCTGAAAGACACATTAGTTCAATGCTTTGTCCTGGTGATCAACTCGTTCAGTGGACTGTTTTCATAGTAGGTAGCTTTAAACTGGTCTTTTTTTTTTTGTTTGTTTGTCTCCTGAGTGAGTTTTTTCCCAGTTGGGAAGCCAAGTCCATCTTATGGTTCTCAGTGTTTGGCAGTGGGACCGATTTTGTTTTGTTTTCTTGTGTCACAAGGCTTATAAAGGAGGACACTAAAGCAACGATCTGCTGAATCCTCTCATTGCACCTAGGAAGTCCTATCTATCTTCAACATTTGGTAAAGACCAAAGATTCCTACTCATTCTTTCTGTGCTTGTCACACATAACTAGATTATGTTGGCCTTTAATAAACATAGGCAAAACGAAGACCTTCAGGACTGACTCCTACTTCCATATTCCTAGGTCCACTGAAACTCTCTCAGTGGGTTTCAGCATGGAACACCTCAAATTTCCTAACATATTGTTTTTGTTTTCAAGTAGAAGGCCCTGGCTTATGTGGTGTTGTGAGTCTAAAATAAGGAGTTTAGCATCTTGTATGATTCTTAGGTTGGGTTCTGTGGATTAAGTTAGGTACCCAAGTTGTAGAGCAAATGAACTTTGCTTTAGAACTTCTTTGACTGCAACTCTTAGATGGTGGACATGGCTTCCTGCATCTTCCTTTCACATGGCTTATCCAGTCAGATGCCATTTCTGGGAGGCAATCTTTCTCTTTCACAACAGTGTTGATGAGAGAGATGCAACATTAAGGGGAGGAGGAAGCCTCTTCAAAAGGAGGCACTGTGCAAATGCCCAAACACATATGGATAGATCTATGGAGATGCATTGTATGGACAATGGATAAACATAAGCCTGTGTCTCCCTCTACCTATGTTTAAATCATTTTCTCAGCTTTTAATATTTCCTTCAGTTGAGGTTCTATTGTGGCTACAAGGAAGAGAACTGATTTCAATTATATGACCCTCCATGAGTCTCTCCTCTAGTTGTCCCTCTAGATTAGAACTACAGCACCTCCTCTCTTCCCTCTGAGAAAATGGAAATTTGCCATCGTCTTGGCCACCTGGTCATCCACTATTTTCTAGTTTGTAACCTTGCTTCCTGAAAAATCCTTAGTATTTCCTCGCCTCTCTTTTTGTTTTGTTCTTCTTTGCCTTTCTTTTCCCATAAGACAATTCTATCAGCTGAATATAAAAATCAAACTGAAGATTTGTGGGTTGATGTACATATTTTATTTACTGAAATCTGATAAAATAACTCAATTTTCAATATAGTTATTTTGTGCTTAATGTGTTTTTAATAGCACCTATTAGAAGTTTACTTGTTTTGAATACTTTGTTTTGAATACTTTTATGAACTTTTAAAGTTAATTTTAAGTCACTTTTTATGTGAATTTAATAATTAATGATGCTTTTTCATATTAATTCCAGTTCATAGTAAAACTCTACATGCAATGGCTATTTGTAAATATATAAACTAAATCTCACACATTCCAATATCGTTTTTTCCACTCAACATATTTTAAGACTTAGATGCTCCACCCAGATATAGTTAGTAATAATACTGTTATCATTTATATTAGCTCATATTATTGATATTTTATCCATGTTCTACTTCAGTTTGAGTCCAGTGTAGATTGTTCATCCATTGAAAAACATGTCTCTGCATTTCTTATATTACTGTAACATCTTATTTGGACTGTGATTAAGAGACAGTGTACCTCAGGTTAACAGAGATAACACCACAATTTTGAGTAAGTGCTTCTAAAGAGCATTCAAGTATACATTTTATTTGGGAGTTACTCTAACTTGGCATAAAGTTGGTGATTGCTGGAAAATATCACTAACATGAAAGCAAAAAATGAAATTATTTTATTATCTTTTCACTAAAAAAAAAACCAAAATCCATTGCAGGCTTGGCAACTGAGTCCAGTATTCTGAGATCTTTGATTGTTTCTTTTTGTTTCTTTTTTTTTATACAAAATTGTCTCCGCTCTAGTTGCTCATTACATTCTGCTATAACCAACTCCCCCTCCCCCAACACACACACACAAAAGTCTGTCTCATTAAGTTGACATTTTGGCTTCCTGCTTTGGCCATATTTCCACATCACTTCTAGTCATGTTTGTTGGGTTCTCACAAAACAGTGCATCATCTTCTAGCTCTTTATCATTGCCTTTGACATTTTATTACACTCATCTCTTGATTTTAGTGCTGGCGTTTTCTTGTTTCTCTGTCTTCCTCTAGGCATAGAAGTCATTCTTTTCCCTTTATTGCCTCCTGTCCTTGTGTCTCCTGTTAAGGTAACTTAGTCCCAAAATGCGTTTTATGGGCCATCCTCCTTTCCTCATTCAGTTCCTTGACAGAACCTCACTTTGTTACAGGAGAAAGTGGATGTTGGGTTGATAATAGGGGAAAGGAAAGAGAAGAAACTAGATTAAATCAATTATTAGAATGTGTCTGTGCCTCACTTAGTCTAATAACATTACCATGTATTTTCGTATTTTCCCTTACTGATCTTTCCCATTTTAGACTCTGAATTGCTATACTTTCTCCCAGAAGCAAGATGTAAACTACACTGTTAGCTGGAGATGCCTTCCTTGGTCTCCTCCTTTGTCACAGGAACAATAGGAGCCTACATCAGGCATTCCTAGATCTCGTGTAGCTTTAGTAGCTTTGTCATGGCACAAAGGGTGACTTTTTTTCATTCTGGTGTCAGAGTGTTTCCTAACAGTATATTTCCCAAAGTATGGTATGCTACCTGTTTTGATCGTTCCAGATCGTTAGACTCTGTCTAGAAGCAATGAAGAATGAAAAAGTCAGACAGTCTCCCAATACGTGGTTTCTGGAAGATAGACACTATGCAATTAGTAAATGTTTTTGAGTGCATTTAAGTATTTTTAATGAAGAAGAATGAAGAAGTGTTTCATCATCATTCTTCTTGTGTTTAGTGGATTGATTGTTTTGGAGAGTGTGTGAAGTTAGAATATCTAGTAATTTAAAGTGTGAGAAAAACCAGCAATGTTTAAGTACAACGTTTTATTTTACATGGTTGTAAATCTTTCATCTTTTTTCATATTAGAGAATACACTCCATTCAAAGGATATTGTTTCCCATTGGCAATAAAAAAATTAAACCTTATTTTTTATGCACATACACAGGCTTTTATTGTGCCCCTAAATTTTATTGCTTTTGTTAGTGATACAGTATGGATGTCTGAAGAGTTCCATTTTTTTTGTTTTGGTTTGGTTTTTTGTTGATCTGCAAATGTGCTTTGGGCAACAGTGGTTCATGCACGTATGTTTCTGAAAGGTTTAGTCTGATTCTCCATATAAAGCTGAGCTTCTAGAAACATATTTTTTCATCATATTTAATTCCTAATCCTGTAACTTAAGTTCTTTACAGGTGCTTCTGTGTGGAGCCCAGGCATAGGGTCACTGTGTAAGCCCAGCAAGGCATCTGTAAACTGTTGATCTCATGGCTTAATTTTCCCCCATGTTTGTGGCATAGTCAGTCAAACATGTCTTTCATAAATGAATGTAGATCTTGGAAAGCATAGCAAAAAAATGGTAGGAGCAAGGATTTTAAACTTGTACGCAAGAACTACAGCTGGTCCTTCTTGGGGAAGCTGTGAAACAGACTGCACCCCTGGACCTGCCCTTCTCCGAGTCTCCAACACCAACTTTATCGACTGACAAATTGCCTGATGGGTTTTGTCCAGAAGGTCTGAAATGCTGAGAGGACAAGCTTTGGTTAATAGATAAAATTAAGTAGCTCAATCAATAAGCAGGGTACTGGTTATCACGCAGGAGATGCAAATTGTCACTGGCCGACCACTTCACTGAGAACCCTTCAGCCCAAACTGGGGGTACTTCCTTTGACTTCCTCAAGCTTCTGACTTGGTCTAAAATGTAAATTTTCATTCTCATTCCAAACATAGGTGAGTGACATAGTTTTCATTATTTAAAATAAAGATTATATAGAAGCTATATTTAGTAATCCATATAAACGGTCATATTTTTGACTAAATATTTCTAATGTACAAATTCATTTGGCCCTAAGGTGCTGTTAAGAAACAGAGTTCTAGCTTTCCATCCAGGACTGAGTGCAGTAACTTTACATGGACAAAATCTTTTCCAGAGACATTTTGTGTAATTTAGAGGCAAAGGGTCAAGAAATGGAAAATCCATCATTTTCCCTATATGCATATATTAATTGACTCATCTCTAGATTTTTTTGTTTTATTTCTAGTTTGAATTTGTCTGGCTTCATCTTCCAGCTGCATTTTAATATAACTTTCTTTTTAAAGGTTCCACAAATACCCGGTGTTTTCTATCATGAGAGTTTCTCTTTTTTTTAACAATGAGATTAATTCACTCCTGAGTTGTCTTTCTGATAAACTGAATGTGCTCCCTAATATTAAAGATGTAATAAAAATGCACAAAGGTCATGCAGATTTGCTTACCCACTGCTTTAGAGGTTCCTGAATGCAGTTCTCCTGAGGTTGAATATTAATATCCTTTGTAGATAGTAATGAATTGTCAAAAAGTTTGTTATGCTCATATGATGCAAGTATATCACACTCTATTCTTTCATATTCAGAACAGAAACACTTATTGCACATTTCTGTCTTTTCTGCATTGACATGTATGATTTTCCAATCACAACTGAATAATGAATCCCAAGTATTTTTTTTGATATTTGTCCCTTATTTTCCATAGCTCTAATGTCTTTAGCAACTTTTACACATCTTAGGTATTTCACAGCTCCTAATTTGATGCTACCTACATTCCTTTGTAATATATAGGGATTCTTTTATTTTATTTTATGCAGTTTCTATCCTCGTTTTACCTCTGGATCAGGTGGACTTTTTGCCAAAGCTGCTCCCTTTATTCATTGTGGAAAAATTGGGCTTCAAGCATTTAATAAACTCTGGAATTGGAAAGAAAAAAAAACCCTTTATTTAGATTTTCTATATATTTTTTAACAATTCTTTTTTTTAACACATTTTTTTTCTCAGCTCTTTTGAAGCACCAGGGGTATACACCCCTGCCAGTTGTGACTATCTTCTGTTTCCTCATATTGAACATGATCAGGTCATGATCAGTGGTCCCTGGGCAGCCACCAGGTTCCAACTCAATGAATAATTTATCTTTTCTTTGGATCTAATGATGTCCACAGCATTTCTCTGGGAATCCTGAGGGAGCAGGAAAGGAGCAGGAGCTGTGTTTAATCTCAACTGCAGAATAGAAAATGCAAAAGCCTTGGCTACTTGAGGTACTAGAAAGTTTTCTTGGAGATTTCAGTTTAGTTGAGAGATGTCCTCACTGTGTGTTGCTGGAGGGATCTGCCCAAGGTGAGCGGGACTCTGGCTGTTGCGATGAGGAGGAGTGCGAGGACGGGAGGTGAAAGTGGTCACATACGAGCACCCAGCCTCATAGTAAGCCCAAGGGAGCATGCATGGACAAGGGATGCCTTCGTGGTGCTGCCTTCACTTCAGAGATTTTTAGAAGTTTTAAAGTTGCTGATATACTGTGTGCATGACCCCCAAAATAAGAGCCACCTCATCTCCATAAGCTCTGCCTTGCCACGCTCCCGTCTTTCCCTTCCCACAGTGCGTTTTGCTTGGAGCTGCAGTGGGTTTCTGCGTGGAAACAGGTTGTGGTTCATGCCTGGCAGCTTCCTACCTGGGCTGCTTCACAACTCGCTGTTGCTTTGCTGGACGAACTTTGTGTGTTTACATTTATGTGAATTCATTTACATGAACGAATGATGCTGTATTTACCTCTGCTGTATTTCTAACACATCATTACTGGAATTTTAACTAATGAAAATGAAATACGGTTGTAAATGTTGTCAATTAAACTTTTACCAGTTGTTTTATGGCAGAGAAAATGATCTTTCTGTATTTTCACCAAATACCTTCACAATCTGTATCAGATCATTTCCTGCCAGCAAAAAAGCAAATGTGGAACGCAGTAACCACGTTAACTTGATCAATACACCACAGAGGACTGACTGAACTTTGTAGGAGCCCTGAAGTTGCTCGTAGATCATAAAGAGATTTTTAACTCGATTCATTGTTGATCAGTTGTGTGTAGTGAAAGAGAAATTCTTGCCTGTTGTTGGGAACCCACAGTGATATTCATGTTAATTATATCTTTAGATGATATTCTGTTTGAAGGCTACCATCACAGTCTCTCCCTGACAGTCCTGACATACAAGCCCCTATTTTTTGCCAAGATTTTTTAACGTAAGATTGTATTTTAAGAGGTTACATTTTTTTAAACAGATTTATAAAGCGATATATCAAGATATCTTACTGCTTAAGGAACACTGTTTATTGAAGTTTGTGCCAGTTGGTTTTAGTGTAAAAATTCAAATTCAGTGTTATATGATGCCTGTTTGGTAACCCGTCTCGTCTGAGATCCTAATATCACAGGCCGAAGAACATATTGTTTTTCCCACTTTGTTCTGTAGGAAGTGAATCCTTTACTTCTGATGGAGGAGAGACTCCTAGTCAATGGATTAAATGAAAATAATAATTTCTGTCTATTTTCTCCTTTAAAGTGTCCACGTTTCAGAACAATTATAAGCACAAACTTGACTGCTATTTACTAATGCTTTTGAATAAATATAACGGCTGAGCAGTCTTCTCACCCCTAGAGGTCATCCTTGCAAGCCAGATAAGGTACAGTGGCAAGATTTGCAGCTTTAATAATAGCCCATTTACAAGGTCTAAAATTCATAACTTTATCTGTACCAAAATGCTAATATCGACTGCGTAGCAGCTTGACTGCAAGCTAGCCGTGATTTGAGCATTCTTGGTAAGTAAGGAGGGTAAGCGCTTGTAGAAGGTGTATGCCAAAAGGACCGTGTCATCAGGTTGGTAAGATCAAAGTTGCACAAGTACTTATTCAAAATGGTCTTCAGAGCACAGGGTTTTCCAGCACAGGACTGTACTGGAAAGTAGTATAGCTAAATACTCCTTCATTTGCTTGCTGTGTGCATTTAATCAAAGGGATGGGAATCTTTCTGTGTCTTTCTCTGCTGTTTCAAAGTATCTCTATAACAAACTTAAGTATCTTTACATTAGCAATGAGCGTATAGCTCGAGGACAATTCTTTGATATGTCTTGTCAGTGTCTACTGATGCTAAGGTGAGTCTCCGTAGTTTGGCTTCCAAGTGTAACTGGTTGGCAGAGAAGTTTCTGCACTATAAAATTACCTCTCAGTTTCTATCTAAGTGACATAAAAGTGCATATTTCCACTTAGGGAAGTAATTAGCTAAGACATATTGTACACGTGGTGAGGAAGTAATTACTAGATTCAATATCAAAATGAAATAGTCAAGATTAAGAAATAACTTAGGCTTTGTCTTTGGTGATAAGTGTATGCCAAAGCTCAAATAGATTATGTCTAGAAAAGCATCAAGGTTGGAAGATATATTTATATTACTACAACTGCTTGATTTCATATTGGTTCAGATAGTTTGAAAGATTCATGAGAAAACTTGCAATCCGTTTAGCTGAAGCATCATGAAAAAACGTAACATAAAGAAAAATCTGTTTTCATTATGCTAAAAGCAGAGAGGTTTGGATTCAATTCTGTAGTTTGCTTGCACCAAGGTCAAGGGAGATATTTGAAGGGCTAAGCAGTTTGATTAGTTTGGGGTAGGTATTTTGATTTTATTGACTCAAAATATGTAGACACATGAAATTATTTGTCAGTATTGTTGAGTTTCTGACAGACCTCAGAAGAAAGAGGGAGAAACCTCTATGATGAGGGTTCACTAACCATCACTAACTTTTCTTGTTTGGTAGTAGATGTGTAAGTTTAAGCACATGGTATTCGCCAGATAGTCCCCAAAGTGATTCCCCGCAGCCATGTAAGCTGTGCTGGAGCTGCTCCAGGTCTGTGGGTGAGCAGGGGGAGACAGCAGCCCTGGCTCTGGGACCGGGGCAGGCGGGGAGCCGGGCGCTCAGGGAGCTGCGCACCACCAATACAGGACTCCAGAGGTTTCCTGAGAGATATTTGGATAATTACAAAATGTTTGGCAGTCACTGAGGTAATACGCTGCCTATGGGGAAATGTCAGAAGCCATTACAACATCGGGTTTTAAGTTTCTGTAATTCAGATTTGTCCTTTGGAACGTGTTTTGTTTGATGCTTTTGTATTTCCTGCCTGCCAGTTGCTCTAATTATAACCATCTACTAGGATGATGTCTGAATTAAGTATCACCACTCAGCAAAGAGGTAGCAGCTCTCTGCTACTGTCAGCTAAACCACAAGTAAAACGTTAGTGATCCGTAGGAGAAGAATACAGAAAACCGAGTGCAGTTTTGGCCCCCTCTTCTCAAAAAATGAGCAGTAGAAGTAGAGGTGGTACAGAGAAAGCCAAAAGATACAGAATTAGCAGAGGAGGAACTGAAGAATATTCAGCTTAGAAAAAAGATGACTGAGGGGAAAATAATAGTCCATAAAATCATGTACACAGAGATGGCACTGATGAGGAGTAATAAGTTATTCCTCTCAGCCTCGGAGTGGGGGAGTACCCAGTAAACCAGTCGAGAGAGGCACCGTTCACCAAATGCGCAGTTACGTACTACCTCTCTGTGGGACACGATGGGGAAAAAAATTGTTAGCGAATTTGAAAAGGGAAATTGCATGGAGACCTAGTGGCTATTTAGTGGCTATTAAACTTCAGCATTTGGATGGAGTCTCCAGCTTATGTTGTCCCCAAACAGTTGATTTCTGCTGATGCCGTAGCTGTCCCAGGAAGTGCAACAGAGGGAAGAGATTACTGGATGTTTACTGGTTTTTACCGTCCTTCCCCAAGCATCCGCTGTGGGGCAGAAACAACGCAGCTTTACATGGACCTATTTTCTGAACCATATGGCAATCCTTATGTTCTGGGGTCTTCCTCTGCATTATGAGACACGATTTCAGGACAAGGATTGTGCCTTTCTTTAGAAATACTTAGCACAGAAAGCTTGCGATTATAAATCATCTTAATTTATAGGAAGAGTGGCGTTTGAGTTTTTGATACTTTGCTTACGCTTAACATCAGCCAAGTGAAAAACCTGGATACAAGCTGAAATGTATGGGCGTTGTATGCTTTTGAAATAGTGATAAAATGAAATAAGCAATTAACAAGACACAATGTGTCTTGTATTTTTAATAACCTCTAAAACTAATGTGAAACATTGTACAGGATGTTGTATTTTCAGCATGATTGTTGATGACCAGAGATTTGATGATTTCTAGTGTCAGCTGAAGTTCTCTCTGATGCCTGTGGAAACCTTGTTTGAACAGAAAGGGCGGGATTGGGTATGATGCTGCTTTGGGAATGCCTCTTAAATTCACCTTCCTACTGGAAGAAACCTGAATATATTTATTAGCTTGGTATCTCTTTCAGAATTTGTCCTTAGAACAAATTTTGTACTATACTGCTTTATTTGAACTCATTTTCCCATTGTTTCCTTGTCTAAATGATAACAATAAAAAGTGTATAAAAATGAAAATCGAAGCAGAGTAAATCTCCAAACCAGATCCTTGAATACAATGTAAATTTTGGTATCAATTCCAATAAAAATAGTTATCTATTTGTTCTCTATTAGACTTTAAGTCATATTGTGATTTTCCCTATGTTATAAAGGATTTTTTAAAAGATATTTTTAAAATATTTTTAATATTTCAAAAGATTTTTCTTATGCTGTTGTTGGCAAGTTATCATGTTTCCAAGATGAAAATATGGGACAAACTTCCATTGCTTTCTCTTACAGAACAAATAGGCATTGAAAGGAATATGGGATACTATATCAGTAGAAAATTTACTGTACTTTAAACTGTGCTCCCTAGCTAGTTATTTAACAAATTATTAGAGAGACTAAGGGAATTAATGACATAAATTGAAAGCCTACAGTTTCCTATTGTTTTACTACAAAAAAGAAAAGATATAGTGTAGACTTATTCAGCTTTATAAGAGCAATATCATGAGCTCTTTAAAAGTATGGGAAGCTATTAAACTAATTTTTTTAGAAAAATTTGCCTGTCTTGAGGGAAAAAAATCTGAAAAGAATAGCTGTTATGAGACTTCAGCAAAAAGAGAATTTACTATCTCCCTTGAAACTTCCATTTTCCTTGTAATATGTTTTGTTTTGTTTTGTTTTGTAACTGTGACACACAAAGTTCCTTAAATAGCATCTTTTTATTCTACTTGATTTAAAAAAAAATGGCTCTTCTCTAACTCTCTTTAAATGTTGAGTTCATAGAACTAAGTCTTTTTGTCTATAAACAAAGATTCTGGAGCAGTTTTTGAAGAGCAACACAGTTATCGGATAATACATAAAAACAAAGAAAAGTGAGCATACATAAATAGTTGATAGTGATCTCTTTGAGCAGCATAGCCCTGGAACCATGAATAACTTGGCATGGTTTAATTGCGATTACTCACAAAGAGAGCTGATCATCTATATTTGGAAATTTCACTGCAGATAGTAGCTTGTGGAAATTTTTTATTTCATGTAAGCGTGAACTCAGGCATGGGGAAACAGGAGAGTCTTCCAGTGCTGTCCTCGTATCATGTTTTGTACTGAAAAGACCCGTTCTTAGGTGGCTGTAGGATTTTACAGTGCTTTCAAAGTACTTTGGGAAATGCAGGTAGTGCCTGCGGGGGGTGGTTAGGTGTGGGTATGGCGTGCTCCAAAGGCTGCACACACGCACGCACACGCACACACACACACACACACGAAGCCCCTGAAGCCGATCAGTCTGAATTCACATTTTTAGCAGCGTTTCAGCAGCTGACCAGACACGTAGTAGCAGCAGAGTAACACAGCCTCTCCACCGGCCCCCACACTCCACCAGACTCAGCGTAATGGACCATTCATTTTCCAATTTACCGAGTAGTGCTCTGGGAAAAGTGTATACAAGCAGACTTGTTATTTATCTGAAAACTCCGTACTTTTGGAAGCTGTCTGGACTTCTCCGAACTTTTCGGTTTCAGGCTTAAAAATGCCATGGTAGACTCAGTAGTTTATTTTTACTGGCAAGTCTTGATTTTACTGGACTGCAGTGGTGACTAGTATACTGATGCTCATCTGCCATATACTCACCTAAAGCTGAAGCAGTTATTTCATTTTCTGAAAAAACGTGATTTTTCTGTCTTCCTATCTAGCTAACGCTTTTACGACGCAAATGTTTACTTCTGACAGATTTCTATGCAAAATAATTCCCAAATTAGAATGACTGCAGCCAAAAACACTTGTATTTCCAGCACAAATTAAAACTTTTATTTTTCCTATAAGAACTATTTAAAATTTCTTTCACACTCAATTGAATGAACAATTGAGCGATTTCCTTTGGTAATAGTCTTAATTAATCAGAGAAAGTATGTCTGCCAATATGTCAGCCAGAATAGGTTTTGGAGAGTTTAGTCTGTTTTGTAGGGAGTGATCAGTAAACGGATGTAATTTGCCCTGGTTTTCATCAGTGTTTGTGTTTTTCTAAGGTTTTTTAAAGTCAGGTGAAGGCATTGCTTTTGTTTTTCTATCATAAACAGAAAGATTTAAGTAAAGATTTTATCAAGAACAGTGCTCCCAGTTTAACAATGATAGGACTGAAGTTACTTCCTAATGAAAGGACAGTATCATCCTACATAAGCACAATTCGCTGTATTCAACGTATTCATAAATTACCTGGAGCAGTGATGAATAGGGAAATAAAGTTTGAAGATGATACCAAATCAATCACGACAGGAAGATCTAAAGCTGATGAGAAAGAGTTGCAGGAGATCTTTTGATACTTTATGACTGAATGAAAAATGTCAGATGTAAGTCAGTGTCAGGAAATTCAAAGTAATGAATCCAGTGGGAGGGAAAAAGCCTAACTGTACATAAACAGTAATTTGCTGTAAATGAGGTATTGTCACTCAGGGAAAAAAGCTCCAAGAGCCATTGTGTATAGCTATTTGAGAACGTCAGCTTAATCCTTAAGCAGTTGAAAAAGTAAGTAGACTGTTATGAGCTATTAGGAAAAAATAGTGATGAAGCAGAAAATTTGATTAAGCTACTGTATGAATCGCCTCACGTGAAGATGTTGCTTGGGTCAGTCATCTTTAAAAGCAAATAACAGAACTAGGAAAACAGGGACGTGGGCAGAGAAGATGATCAGAGCTATGGGATTGTTTCCATAATGAAAATAAAATCTAAGTAGACTGGGATTTTTTATCTTAGGAATAGGCTTTATAAAGAGGTCTTTATAGATCCATTAATAAGTTCACATATTCTCAAAAATGCAAAAATTAGCTCACATACTGAACTTCCTGGATAGATGTTTTAAAACAGAAAGCCAAACTACTTTTCACACAGTACATAGGTAAGAAGTGAAACAGTGCTTTATTACAGTGCTAAGCCAGAAGTGTAAATGAGTTTATAAAGGATTAAGGAAGTTTGTAGAAGACAGAAATCACTGGAAGTTAAATTTGGTGCTTTGGAGAAAGTCCAGAAAGTCCCCAAACCGTCAGATTGCTGAAAATAGAAGCAGGTTCACTCTGTAAAATGCCAATTTTTTCTTCACTTCTGTTGCTGGTCGTAGTTGGGCACTGGGATGATCGATCTGAAGTTTAACCTGCTGTGGAAGAGCAGTTGGTCTCCACTGCATATAGCTTGGAGGCTTGTCCCGACTTTACCTGGAACCAAAGGAGAGTCTATGTGGAGAAAAGCCTGCCTTAGAAAAGTTGATCTAATAAAAGATGCTATATGTACATAAAAGCACATCTGTCTTACTTTTTTAGTCTATCATAGCTATAGCAACTTAGCAAAGTTAGTTATCAATATTAATTTCTTCTAGTATTTGTATATAATTTCGAGATATCTAATGTACTTAGTATGACTGTATATGCACTCCTCACAAACATGAAATTAAGCCTTGCCTTCACCAAACAACTATCAGTATTAAAAGCATGAAAGCAGATTTGTTTTCTACCACTAGTAAAAAGCCTAAATGTGATGCTGACTTTATCTTCAGAGTTAGCGAAAGATTGTTCTTAGTTGTATAGTGAGTCTCTAGAGGAAAGACGCTTTTTTCCCTGTAATGTTACAGAGCCAATAAACTGTTACCTACTGCTAAAAAAAAAAAAAAAATATTTTGATAACTATTCTGATGATAATCAAGGGACTACAGAGAGCTATTTAGTCACCTCTATGGTGCATGAGACATATATTCAGTTTCATATCATTTCTTGCCAACAGCTAATTTCTCTCTGTTTGTAGTGTGTTGGTAATTTTGCACCAACATCTTAAACAAGAAATAATATACACTTTGAATCTCATTTATTTTACCTTCATTCAAAAATTGGATTTATTCTTGGTGATGAACTTTATTTTAACATGACCTATTTTTTGTTGCAAGACTGGGCTGCTTTCTTGTGAAAATACAGAAAACTTCGGGGGTTTAAACTAAGCCCGCATTTCAGAATGTAGTGCCAGAATTTAGATAGGATTTTAGCTCTACATTTAATTATAAACATCTACGAATCTTGTATTTGTGCCATATTATTATTAATTTCTTACTTACAAGACATTTTAGTAATTTAGCGCATTTAACTACATTGACTCTTATTACACCTCTTTTGTATATTTTAGCATTCAATTTTTGAAAAAGTTAGAAACTGTAATGTGCATACAAAATAAAAAGAAAATTGTAATCCTAAATTGTGCATACAGTTACATCAATTACACATACAAATCTGGTACGTACATCCACAGTAACTGGTATATACTGGTTGGTTGTGAACACACTTAAATACTTTTTGATAAAAACTTGCTAAGCATGTAGCATATAGACATGCAATTATGTATATATTTATACATATGAACAACGGTGCACCAAGTCTCCATGAAACTAGACCCAGTAAGTCATTTTAGTAATTTGATTTCTTCAATTTATTGCCAGACCTTTAAAATGAGGAAAATATACATTTTAATGATATTTGTTATCAATAAAATAGATAAGTAATTGGAAATGCTAATAAAAGGGGCTGGCCATTCCACTAGTAATAGAATCTAAGGAAAATATATAGTTAGATTATTTTTCAATCCACAGTAAAAGTTATAATTAATAATATTTTCTGTACTTTCTCCTGAGGGCACATAGAAAGGTCCTCAGTATCTTTTTAATGTACCTCTATGAAATTAAAAGTTATGCTGTGTACTATATTGCTTCCCAATTGCCAAACTCTTGAAATAAATTTTGTATCAAAATTCTAGTGATGCTGTAGTTTAACATAAAAAGAAAAATGCAAATGTTGCCAAGCTCAGGTGAATAATATCAGCTATTGTAATGCCTAATTAAAAAAAAATGTAACTGCACTGCAATGTAATGTTATGAAGTGGAGTTACCTGGTGGGGTAGGTTGCTAAAACCCAACGTATTAATTTTGAGAGCCATGTAGCTGTGTTTTGGAGAACTAGATCAGTGGAAATGCATGCTAATAGCCAAGTTAAATCTGCTTTTTATTTTTCACCTTCCTCTTTCTTTTTTTCCCCCTCCATCTTGATTCTGTTTCTCCCATTTTTGAGATGAACTCCATTGGTGTAAGTGAGGGAAGCACTCCTTTGAAAACTAGAACAGAGCTTTACCAGAGGTTTTACCAGACAGGGGTTTAGTTAGTGCTTTCTAGATGAATATCTTGTGTCAAGCTATGGAAACTCATTGCTAATTAACGTGGTTGAGGACCACAACTCGGTTGAGCATGCCAGGAATTGAACTAGTAAAGTTGGCGTTGTGGTGTCATTTTGTGCACTATAATTCCTGACTGATCACCAGCCTCCTCACCCGAATGTTGTTTTCCCTAGAAATAGCTAAATGCACAGGCACAGCTCTGCTTTATAATTGCAGTAATGATTATGAGCCTCTGCATTCCTGGAATAATAATACCCTGAAGAAAGTTCAAAGTTTCATCTCCATTACTGAAAAAGGTGTTAGTCTTGATCCATTGAACTCACATGCCTGCATACAAAATAAAGCATTCTTAATCTAGAAGGGATTTAGCCACGTTATTATAAAACATCACCTTTCTCATGAAGTTAACTCTTTACAGGTATCCCTGCCTTTGAACAAACAAAGGAATCAAAAGAGAAATGACCTGAGCAGCAGTCAATGCTAAAGTGGAAAATATTAGAATAACTGCTACACATACAGCCCAAACATGTACAGCAATGATTAACCCTTTGGGACTCAACACTGATGCAGATCTTACCATGTGAAGGAAATAAATCTTATATTTGCTTATGATTTGTCAAATCTACATGCTGTCCATCATGTACTCCTGGAATATGGTTTGTTACTTAGGCTGTGTTTTTATTTTGGCTGCATTGTACATGGCTTTGTGTTATTTTAACATTGGTTTATATGTGCTAGAGAAGGTGGGTCAGGTGGTTGGAACCAAAGTGATGTTCGTTCAGCTCTGTGGCCTGTGTTTTCCCACATCTGATCTGCACGGAACGAACCCCATCACCGTGCTGTTTGCAGAGGTGTTTAATTCGTGCCAAAAGCCAAAACTGACATGTGGGAGCTGCTGACAGTGGCTGTGGGTGGCCGAAATGCTGCTCAGTGTTTGCGTAGTGCGGTTGTGTCTCACGATGTTCCCCTGCAGAGTCCCTTCTTTATTTTGTTTTGGGCATGAAACACACGAAGCCAGGCAGGCTGCCGTATCGCTGCCATGTCCCGGTATTGCTGGCACGTGTAGCAGAACCAGAATTTGTCCTAAAGCTGTGATGGCATCTGCAGCTTGCTGCAAACAGTGCTGCAAGCCGTTGCGATACCCACCCAGCCTTGAGGAGATCTGCGCTGCCAGTCTGGGGGAAGGGTAGGTGAAATTTTCATCGCACTTGGATAATGTATTTTAGTGCTCTCTAGAAATTTTTTCTAATCCTTCTTAACACCCCCATAAACAGATTGTTCTTCAAGGCATATCAAAACTTCTCTGAAGCTTTGCATTATAAAAAAACAAAACTATAAAGCTATAATCTTTGGGAGTCGTCACAAGTTACCCTATTTCACTGAAAAGCTGGAAGTTGTCCTGCAAAGTACACATTGGACAGTTGAAACTGCCAGGCTGAGGTACCTGCTTCTAATGATTAATACAAATGAACCTCATATCATTGAGGGCCTCTGAGAAGCAATTTCTAGTTCAAGACACACACTCTGAAAATTGAAAGGACATTTTTGTTATGAAGTGTTGTACTTCAAACCTCTGCTTCCTATGAACTTCCCATCTGATAACTAGACAAGTCATGTAAAGTACTATTTCTCTCATAACCTCCTCTATCTCAGTGCTAGAAATGAGCCTAAACTAGTCACCTTGGTTTAGGCTATAGTTGTGGGAAGGAGACCCATTTCATCCCATCCTCAGATAAGCATCTCAAGCAGGATGAACTTCTCTCTGGAGGTACTCTTTCACTATCCATTAGACAGCAGCCTAAGCTCCTATCACAAACTGGGCAACTAACTCTTAGAGGAGTATAGTTAGGGGAAATAAATCACAGCCAATGTGCTGCGCCTCAGTTTTTAGCTTGTAAAATTAGGTTAATAATGATTTGCTACATTATAAAGGTGTAGCAAAAATACATTCATGTCAGTAATTTACTTGTGTACTATGACAATGCATTAACATAAGTTTCTAAGCTGATAAATGACACATATAGCTTGTTCCTAATTTGATTTTTTTGTATGGGCTTATAGGCTGTACAATACAGACCCATCTCTGAATGAAAAATGAAAAATATTCCAAAACAAAATATTGTTTGGAACTATGATTTGAAACGATCTTCTCCATGTGGCTCTAAACTGATAACATGCCTCAAAAAAAATCTGGAAGCAGATACTGAGCTGTAACAAGGAATACTCAAATACCGTTATAGTGCGATAGTTTGTCATCACTCCAGTCTAATGGTTTGTCACTACTCCAGTATTTAATTTTAATTAAATCTCTACAGATACACCGGTACGGACTGCTTTATCTAATTGTTTCTTTGTGTTTCATCTGTCATAGTCTTCCCTTTCAGCAAGGAAAAGACTGCGCATTGTCTCCTTGTCAGCAAAGAACAAAGCACGCTCTCAGAAAAGAGCATCTGTTCTACTCTCTTCCTCTTAAGAAATACGTATATTATTATATACTGGAAGAGCAAATAATCACAATAAAAAGTCCTCTTGTGAGTGTGGACAGTGCTCCGCTATCAGCTGTTTTTTCAAGGGTCCGAACAATGTAAACCTTTGTATTAAGCATTTTCCTGTCATGTTTTTGATTGATCTGTTTTCAGCCATTTTAATTCATAGCTTCAGTGCTTGCTCAGCTGTCGTGAGGCACATTATTCCTTTTTATGGTTAAAACCTATTGCTGTTGTTAAACGTAATTCTTTTAAACAATGTAAACTGTCTGCAAATCCAGAAGATTAAGAATAAAAAATATTTTTTCAAAATTTTAGCTGTTTAAAAGACATAGATAGCAGAAGGAGACAGATACCTTCTCATATTAGTTTATCTTGTCGTAAAATATGTGTCTGAGAGAAGCAGAATGAATCAGTCCTTCGATGTCCCCATTTCCTTCTCTAACTACACCAGAAGCCTGGAGAGCTAGTTTAGATTAGACACCTCGTGTATAATCCTCAAGTATCGTGTAACCATGTATTTAGGACCTCACCGGGCCTAAAGGCCGGACCCATTCTGGACTGACGTTGTGGGAATCTGGGTTTCTCAGGAAAGGAGAGAGTCAGAGGTAGAAGGGACGAGCATGGTCTCCTCTGGAGAGGTGAAGGAGAGGCATGAAGGACTAGAAGAGACGTTAAAGGGGAGATTTTTCAGTTGGAGACCAGAGTGAAGAGAAGCTGGAGGGAGCAGACCGAGCACTAAGCAGTGGGGCCTGCTCCTATAGGCTCCCTCATGAGATCTGAACTTTGTGTTGGTAACTCATCATTGCATTCCTTGGGAACACAAATAATTAATAAAAAAAATTCCATGCTCAAGACTAGCTACCCAGAGTTAAGACCATGATCAAAAAAAAAAAAAAAAAAAAAAAAAAAAAAAAAAAAGAGAGAGAGAGAGTCTGAAAACTAAAAACTAAAAACTAAAAAAATAAAAAAGAGCAAAACACCAAAGAATAGGAAAAAGTTTTCTCTAAAAATAATCACTCTACAACTGATATTTGATCTGCTATTCCTAGCTTTCAGTATCATCATCACCACCTGTCTATAAGCATCATGTTTCCTAGGATTCCCATGACAATAACATTTATATGTAATTTTTGTTCAGATTCTGTTAGTTGGAAATTGCTGTCTCTTATTTTAAGAGTTGCAATACAGCTAAGTATTTTCTGATATCTGCTTGTAACCACCCTGGTGGGAGCTGGAGATTATTTCACTATTTTGAGGAAAGAGTGGGAAATAAAGCCCTGTATTATTTATTTTTTGTATTCTTTTAGTGTTTGAACTTCTGTAGATCCTGAGAGGTGTTATATGAGCACATTAAAACACTGTCTTCATTTAGAGATAAATGAAAATACTTGAGTATCCTTTTCTTCATGACAGGTTACAAACTTGCACATATGTGGTCCTCTGTTTTGGATATCAATTTCATTTTATACTATTAGCCTTAATCAGGATTCCCCTTCTAAATTCTGGAGAGGAATCTGGAGTAAGATTCCTGCTTGCCAAATTTTTCTTTAGATCCTTACCTGATCTCCAAGCACTTTATGCTTCCCCACTGGGAGACTTATTTTTCAAAGAGCTAGACTGGGACGATAACGAATGCATGATCCATGCTGCTTATTATGATCTAATTTATATGAAGGTGCAAAAGTTGGGATCTGTTATAGAAAGTACACTAAACGAATGCTGATCCAAACTTGTTCTATGAAAATTACACCCAGGTATGGTCATAATGAATCAAAACCAAACACCTTAGAAAATGTTTTCTTTACATTTTTATTAAGATTGGCTAATTACCTTATATACTACTTGATGAGATAGTTTCCAGCATGGATCAGAGCCTCAAATACAGGCAGTCCAAATAAGTGTGTCTAGATGAGCCAGGATTCTGGTTTCTAATTGAAAGTCAGGTTGGGGGTTAAATGCAGAATTAGAAATCCAGTGTCACTTCAAAGCTGTTTCTAGTCCTTTGTTTTCTTTCATTACAAAACACACAAACACATTTCTGAAAACCTTATACTGAAAGTAAAATTGTAAATGTTATTGTTCATTAGTATGTAAACAATATAATGCAGATCTTCCTTTCTAATCAATGCACTTGTTTCAGACAAAATATCTAAAGCCTTGATTTTTACAGCTGAAACGTGGCAGGAGTACTGACAGGGCCATTATGTCAGTGCTACGACTGCACCTTGATTTCAAGGGATTTCGTGGTAGGTAGACATATATGCTTTGGAAGACAAAAAACAATTTTAAATACATTGCACTTACTCTAGCATTGCAGTTTGTTTTATTTTCCTATGTAGGTAAATGACCTATCCTGGAACACAGATGGGTTGTATTCTCTGGGAGTTCCGTAGTTACAATGTGGCCAATTTTTGCGATTTACTTTGTTTTGTCTTTTTGAAAAATCAATTAAATTATACATTTAATCAGTAAGAACCATGAATTACAGCCTTTTATAATTTGAGATCCCTACATTTTCCAGAGGAAGTGAAAACTACTTGAGAAACTTGAGAAAGTTCATGTGCTTATCTTTCTATATAGTATTTATGATCTAGGATATCTTTCTTGGTCCCATAGATCTGTAGACCACAGGTTGAAAAACTGCTGATCCCATAGTAGTCTAATGATCAGGCTGCAGAATAAAATTTCTTCAGCCCTATATAGAAAACTTCTCTCTTCCCTTCTATTTTTCACTGGCTCATGCATTCAAACCTGAGCTTGGCAAATGGAACCATTTGGTGACTCGTTCTAAATTCAATTCAATGTCTTCTCTCGCAAATGGCTATGGATTTTGAATCTTGTTTCTGTATTTGAGTAACATTATAGTGCATATCATATAGTTCTCACTGGAGCAAAACTCTCAGTGGACTTGGTAAGGCCGGTCCTTAAACAGGTATTTCAAAATCAGAACGGCAAAGATGAAATGAATGGGTAGGCATGAGAGAGGAGAACAGTCTTGGAAGGAAAAGGAGAAGTAGTTAGAAGATAAAAATAAATTGATGCATCAGGGGAGAAGAGGTGTGAGCAAATGGCACAGAAAAACAGGAGTCTAACATTCAGGGAGAAAAAAGAAGAAAATCTTAATTATATTAGTAAAACGTGTATGTTCTGCCCAGTCACAGACCCTACTGCCAAGAGACGAGTTAATTTCTCAGAGCTGTTTTTTTCTTGTTTCTTTGTTTTTCAATATGAAAGATAATTCTGGAGCTAATGACAACATTCCCTCTGTGCTGTAACATAACATGTTTATATTTGAAATATGATATCTCCCTTTTTATACAATAAGAAGTCAGAAAAACTGCAGAAATATGCTTGTCCTTCATCCCCTTTGTGCTGCCATGCCGGGGAAAAGATGGTGCAAGCTAATGATACCTCGTTAGTGTGAGCACGGTTTCTGTCTTTTCTGTCTCTGCTTTTTGGTTACTGTATCACTCAGAACCAGATGCCTGAAAAAAGCAAAAATGCTGTCTCCTATTTAGATCATTCACTGGTAATGTAATCTGTTGTTTCCACAGTAAGGAAAAAATGCTGTAGAATTGCTATGAAAAGCTTGTTCCTTTTTGTCTTCATTTGTAAATTTAACAGTTAAATTTTAGATAAGTCAAACTTTAGGTTTTAAGCTGCATTAAATTAAGTAGTAGGGAAAAGGTTTTGCAACTTTATTCTACAAAATCAGCTGGAAACCCCAAGAATTTATGGCTCTGTTTTGGCTCCTTGTTTTCCCAGCTTATCTTCAAATTAAGTAAATACATCATCATGATACTTGCTTTAAGTAATTTTCAACGCTACCATTATATATCGTATAATCCAATATCAGGTCTTCCAAATTACGTATCTTCCTAAATCAAAGTGGTTTAAAAAGAAGTTTGGGGGTTAATCAGGAGAATATTTACATGCCCATTTACGTTGCACAGCGTGGATAGATTGAGACATGCTTTTGAAGAAATTGTGTGGCTCCGAGTTTATCTTGTCTGTTTACAGTAGATTGGATAACAGTGGGGTTACCTGTAGCAATTCCTTTTTATACCTGACTCCCACAATGATGGAAGATATCTGGAATGCACAATGTTGCGTATAAATACTGATGCTGAAAAGTTAATGAAGGGGATATGCTGTAGTCCAGGCTGGGGCTTGCCACTTAGTGGCGTATTAATTTCTACTCAACCATTTAAAATGTTTCCTTTTTCTTTTCATTAAATTTAGATTACTTCCTAATTTATTTTTGCTTAATCGTGTTTTAGACTGAGGAAATCTCCCTGACTGAAGTGGCAGCAAATGCTGTTCAGGAGATTACTGTTTGACTCACTGCGCTGCTGAGGGTAAGGCTCACACGTCAGTTGGCAGAGCATTTACATCCCGGTGATTACAGTAATGGAGTGCATTCGAAGCTCCAGAGTAATTCTTTTGTGTGAAATTTGGGCGTAGACTTTTCAAACCCTTTGCAGACCCCAAACCAGAGCCAGCTAAACAAAAAGTGATGTACTTGTCATATCGCATCTTGATTCGCCTCGCTACAAATAATTTTGGCTTTCTCTGTAATCACAAACCAGCAAACGTGCAGTTCAACCGACCAAAGAGTCCAAGTGCACCAGGAGCGCGCTACGAACTCCTGTAACAATTATGAGCGCTAAGCTTATAACTGAGAAGAAAATCTAGACCGCGTGGCGTAAACGTAACTCTCATAATGACAGTCCTCTTCAGTTGTATTCAGAGGGCAGGAAAATGCCTGCATGAGCCGGTGGCGTCTTTTAGCAGCAGAGCGTGGTACCTGGGGACCTGGTGGGCACCTTGCAGGCCGGCCCTGTGGCAGCCGCGCGGCTGGCGAGTGTGGTGGGGACAGGAGCTCCCCACCACAGCCCTTCCAAGCCACGGGGCATGCTCCTCCATCGGGCTATTTAGGGCATCCGGCTCAAACTCATGTTGTGACCAGCCTTGTAAAATCTGCAAAAAATACCTTCACAGCTGTGATTGGCACAGACGAGATTTTGGAAGCTTCTTCTAGGAATATTAACCAACAGCCTGTGTTTGCTCTGAGTCCTGCATTCCCACTTTCCATCCATTTCTGGTGGATCTTACACTGTAGGTGCTTCTGGGCAGGGGTTGTATTCCCATAAGCTGGTAAAGGTACGGTTTTAGATACCATTGCAACAAAAATGCAAGTAATGGTGAGGAATGAAAAGTTTGCTAGTGTCTTCCAGCTTGTCTGGTTTGGGAAGCTAACGCTTTGCTCTGTGAGATTTTGGTGTTTCTGAGGAACATATTTGATAAGTTGAACATATTTGATAAGTTGCAGACTAAAAAGGAAATATAAGTGATTTGCTTGTATGAGCTGCATATTATTGTAATGGAAGTTCTGTTTGTTTTTTACAGAATGGAGTCTTCTCTTTTGAGGTGAGAAAAATAGAAATTATGCTATTTCTGTCAGAAAAATAAGCCTATTCTGTGTCCAAATAATACTATTTCTCTTGGGCAATGGACCATATATCTATTTAGCAAAGGTTACCTGTCTCAGTTTCATGGAAGAGTTGATACTTATGGTTTGATTTTATTGTTTTCATCCCTGGATTTTTTTTTTTTTAAATAGTAAAATTTGGTCTTCTTGGTAAGAATCAGTAGCTGAAATGGTTTTACTTTTGCAGTCTAGTACAAGATCAAGAAACTATCCTAAGGAAGCCTTAAATCAAACTCTCTAATATTATCAGTCTGTATATTTGTTCACTGATGATTCATCACAATTTGCAGTCATGTAAGGAAGTCATTGCTTAGTCAGAGTCTCACCAGTCATGTTCCTCACTTTAATAGAGGTATAGAACTATATTATTGGAAAAATCTCTTACTTTGAGACGCTTTGAGACATATTTTGAATCATATTTTATTTCACTTGTAAAATATGGTTATGACTTTTTATTTTTTATAAAGCACCTATAAATAATTTGCAATGTGTCTTATGAAATGTCAAAGCAGATCTTTGTCAAAAGAGCTCTGACCACTCACATGGCACAAATGATTGCAATCTCAGGTTGATTTATGACAAAAAAATCTCTAAGTGTACAAAAAAATAGGAGGCACTTCATCAGAATAGGATTGCCTGCCTGTATTAAGCCTGCATTTTACTCTAGACTCTTCTGAAATTAGTACATGACAGTAACAGTAAATTTATTTATGTCATTGGTAGAATATAATAGAGTTTGAAAATAGCTAAATGGTGGCTTTTCTCTAATAGGTATTTTTGTATATCATAAAGTGTTTTCTGCTCTGACTTGAACACTCACTGACATTATCATCTTACCATTTAAATAATTCTATTTTATGTTAGTAGGCAGGAATAATGCTGACTAATGTCTGAATGACTGCGGTACTGGAAAACAGTTTTGGAGCTGTTTTTCTTGATTTCCTTATATTCAGTCTGAAACATATCCTCTTTGATTTTCCTATCACATGTCTGCAATACAATTTAGTGTCTAACACAGAAAGGAGTGTTTCAGTATTTAATTGATGTTTTGGTCACCACTGGCCCTTTCAACGAAAAGCAGTATAGCGAAGCTCAGCATCCAACATAAATGGATTCATTTTGTGTTGCATGTAATGATATAGATTACTCTCTTCCAAATAGTATTTTCAGATTCTGAAGAGGAGGATTGACTTTAGATGACTAACCTATAAAAACAGGTACAGTTTATGTATGATTAGCACAAGCAGCAAATGCTTCTAGGGGAGTCTGCAGGATAGCAAAATCTGAATTTCTAAATCATTCTTAGCTTCTGCTAATATGGAAAGTTAATTTTACCTTTGAGCTAATTTCCACTTCAGTCAGTCCCAACCAGTGTAATGCTCATCTATTAGTCTCCCATCTACAGAGCAATAGTGCAAGAGCAATACGGAAGTCACTGACTTTCGGTGTAAAAAGAAGTCACTGATCTTTGGTGTAGCCCTGCCATTGGCATATATATTAAAATTCAGGCTGGATGTTTTCAAAAAGGCTAAGATAGTTACCTAGGCAACAAACAAATAAACCTTAAGAGAAAGTGAGACCAAACAGATTTTCTTTCTGTGTAGGTAGTAAAAATGGACATGCAACATTCCAGTGGTAAATAACATGGACATAGAAGAACTGACTGACTTTAATGAGGAGGGACTGTGTTGCAGATACACAACACAAGAATAAAAAAGGCATATACTTTCTGCTTTTTCTTGTGGATATAATTTGAAGTCAATCTCATTCGGTGTTTTCTTCAGAAAAGGAGTAAATGTGAGACCAGCTATATTGTCAGTTTCTCTTTTCTCTTTATGTGATAGCAGAAAAATAAAGGTTATTTTACTGAAAGAAAGCCCAGTATATCTATAATATTCTTCTAAAACCTTCACTAAGATTATTTTTAAGAGAAAAGAATGAATTTTTAAAAAGGAATTCTGTTAGCTGGTATTTGTTCTACATCATATTTTTTGAAACATGACCACCGTCACAATCTGGTATCTGTGTTGACTGGAACTGTTAGCTACCGCAAGTATTTTTTAAAAAAGTTGACACTGGACAGGGGATTCCTCATTGCCCCATCACAGGAGAGACAGGGAAGAAAGGTATCAGGGAAAAGTCTGTCTAAGAGAGGGAAGGAGGAGGAGTGAGTAGCAGTAGGTATTATATGACTGTAGGTGCCTCAAATTTTGTCAGATCTAAACCCATTTACCAAAAGTCAGCAACTGACTGATCTCAGGACATGGCATGAAATGTCTTTATCACCAAATTATCTTGTCTTTCTGCACTTATGCATTGTATATGCATATATCTATATATATGATTAAATGTATTTCTCCTTAAGAAGAGAGAGAAATAATTATGGCTAACATTTAAAATATCCGGGAGGAACAGTGACTGCTCTCCGCTGGTTACCATGAATCTTTACAATATTAGGTTTTCATGGATTTATCTGTACGACCAATACCTTGCAATGCAAAGGTCAAGACTCTGAGGTACCTTTCTTCCACCCTCCAATGGCTTGTTCCTATCAGTGAAAATACCAAAGGTCAAGACATTGTCAGGCTTTTGTTTATTCAGGTGACTTGTTTAGATACACACCTCTCAGTTTTTCTGCCTTTCATTTCATTTTCAGGTTATTCTGTAAGTTAGCTCACTCAAACTTTCCATTGAATATGACTGTTTGTCCTCTCTTTCTTCCTGCTTCCACTACTGTCTCACCTTGTGAAGTATTTTAGGATTGAAGGTGAACAGAAAATGTTTTGAAGGCCAAAGTTGTATTACAATTACACGTAGAAAGAAGGAACAAATTATTTTGCCTTTGCCTAATGTCTTTCAGGAGGTCTTATTTTTTCCTTTTTATATCAGAGAATACTTTCATTCTCAGGCAGTAAACAAGGGACAGAAGCCCTTTCCTTCTGCTATCCAAAACCTTTGCTGAAGCTGTGAGGTATTCATCTGGTGCCAGTTTCACTACAAGGGTTTTTAATTCTGTAAACTTGGGTCAACTTTTGATCAAAAGTGAATAGCAAACTCTGCTCAGCTTGTTTCAGTTTTGCATTAATGACAGAAAGAGTAGAGAGGACAAGCCACGTGGGCTTCCCCACGGGCGAGTAGCGCAGTATATGCACAGTGAGTACAAGGAGGTCATGATCCCACTCAATTCCTGACAGACTTAAAAAAAAAAAAAAATCTCTCTTTTACCATATGCTGCAAAGGAGCAGAATTGACCACTGACTTTGGAATGAGCAATGGAAACTGTGGTTCAGACTGGCAGCCTGCAAGGATCCAGCAGGACAGGATAGTTTGTTGAATGGTGCAAACTGTTCTTCCCTGAAGGCAACATCTGATCTATGAGCTGATACATAGGTATGGAAAGGCTGGACCTCTTCCTTTTCGGATCATGTGCAACTCAGACATGAGACAAGTAAACAGCTATACTCCGACCAAAAAGCTTTGTGCCTGGGATTAGGCAATATGGGAAGTTTTGTAATTACTCTTGGGATAAGCATCAAAGCCTCTGTGGTCTGGAGCTGGAGCTGGAAGCCTCATGACATGTCATGAGCTGTACTTCAGGATTTCCCATACTTTTGGCTTCTGCAAAGTTGTAGATACCATGAGTACAGCCTCTCTCTGTATTTCTTTAGAATTTCAATATTTTGACTTCTGGTCTTGGTCCAAAGCTGTAAGTTCTTAGGTACATAAAAATTTAATGCATAATGCATCGTGAACAACTTTTATGAACTTCTGGAAAATTCTAGATCAGTTTAGTGCCAAATTTTGTGCAGCATTTTGGGGAACAGTCTCCTTTTTTGTACTATTAAAATGTCTAAAACATCTACTTTAGACAAAGGAAGTTTTTGTTGTCTCTTTACTGTTCAGTGGCTATAGCACCACGTCTGGCAAACTTGAGAGATTCTTTCTATTGAATTAAAACTTATTTCATAGCCATTTACATTTATAAGAAAACTAAATTTACTGTTGTGTCATATTCAACTATTTTCTTTAAAAGTATCCTTTGGAGAGTTTCTTAAATAAAAACTCTTCAGCTGAAGGAAAACAATTTTCTTTCTTTTTTTTTTTTTTTTTTTGTGTGGATTCTTTGAACTTCTTTGAGGCTTTACATTATAATCCTTAAAATAGAAATGCTCAATTTTGTTTGATTGCCATTGTGTTGATTTTCCATTTAAAATACTTTTGCTTTTGCATCTGTCTACTTCTCTTACCTCCTTATTTGGTCTTTATTTATCGTTGCTGTTATTTTAGGATTTATTTACAAGCCTTTTACTTATGCTTCTATTTTTATCCTAATTGATTCTGTTAATGTCATGTTCATGCCAAAAGAGTTTGGCATTTCATTTCCTCCATAACATTTTTGTCCTAGTCAACATATACTTTTACCTTTTTCTTCAGAAATTCATTTTTCTGTGAGGCATTTCACAACTGCTTTTTAAATTTTTCCTCTGACTGCTTACAGATATTTGTGGATTTGCTCATTGTTTGCAAACCTCCCTATCTTGCATCTCCTCTACTCTTCTTTTTTCTCCAAGTTACATCTCGTAGTCTAAACAGTGTGTCTCATAAGGCTTTGTTCTAGCACTCAAATCATATACAAAAGATCATTTTGGTACTTACATTACTTTTCATAACTTACTGTCATTGGAAAAGTGTTGTGATTTTCTTCAGTTATCAGCTAGTCTTCATTCAAGGTAGAGAATTGCAGTGAGAGTTTTCTATCATTTTTCCCTTCAAATTTCCATTCCTATTCTTAACCGAGCAAATGGGATTTTATAGAGGTGTCATCTACCTTGCAATTCCATTAGAATGAGGATTTTAGTCAAATTACATAGTTGGAATGAAGGATGTCATTTTGGAATGTGAGGGATTACTGTCCATCCCTAGCATTTAAGTATTTTATTTTCTTTGATGACTGTTAAATGCCTGTCAAAAATATTTTAGAAAATAAGTTTTACACTGTTTCCATATTCGCTTTTTCCCGTTTGAATTTTCTTTTGAATCACTCTTGATTTACACAGGGAAATACTTATATTTGGACACTGTAACACAGTAAAATAAAAATATTGTGGCTTCTTAAAACTAAGGATACCTAAATGGATAACCATTACAGTGCAGCACAGCCCTTAAAGGCGAGTTATATGGCAAGTTACGAACCTGAGCATAATGTGAATGTCGCACTGTAGCCCCAAGCTTCTTTCTACCTGCCAAGGTCTTAATTTCTTTCTTCTCTCAATCCAGAGAGAAGCTAGATGAGAGGATCCAAAAATGAAACAAGAGAGACATCAGAGCAAGAAAAAAAAAAAAAAAAAAAAAAGATATTACCCAAGAGCTTTTCGGCTTTGCTTCACAGAAAAAAATCTCTTCTGAACAAAGTATGGGACTGAATTTCCATCGTGAATGAGATTTAAGCATCCATCTACATTTCAAGTTTTGTAGAATGGGAGATTTTTACTCTGAATTTCTACATTAGCCATACACTCTATACTAGCATTGTATTAGAGCTACTACCTTGCTATGTTGAATATTTTGAATAGTAACTATAAAAAGGACACTTTCCATTTTGTCAGATTGTCTGAATACATTATCTTTGTAGAGGTTAAATGTCACTTCTCTAAAACTTTTTCCTAAATTGTTATAGCAAAATAAATATGAGTTGAGGCTATACTTGAGTTAGCTGGTGTGAGACAGGAGAGAGGCTAGTTACAGAAGCAGGGACAGTCAATCACTAAACTGTATTTTTCTTCTCATGATCTGGAAGTTTTGTGGAAGTAAGGGGCAGCCTTGAACAGGCAAAAGACTCTACCTCAGATAAACACAAGAAGAATTAAAGAAGTCCGACAAGTATATTAACATCCCCTGGTTCACTGACATGGTAATATGAACTTCAAAGGGATCAGTGACTTGGTAATGAAGTGGCTAAAGGGAAATTTCCTCTGAGCTAGTTTGATTTTGATGCTCTGGGAGCAAAGTGATTAGGCCCTGTGAATCTGTTATGATTTAAAGTTCTGTGTTATTTTATAAAATTGGATTTGTGTGAATACGTTGTTGACTCAGGAGAAGGGATTGAAAGAGTCTCAGTGTGGTCTTTGTCCTGCAAGAATAGCTGTGTGAAAGGACAACTGTGCATAACTTTACATAAAATTATAGCAAAGACTATAGTAACAACTAGCCAGTAACTAGTGACTATTGTCTAGGGACAATATTCTTAGCTCTTTAAACTCTTCTCGGCTTTGTTTTTGGGTGCAGGAGTCATATAGTCCATTAGCTTATTTTCATAAACAAAAGCTGACTGTAGCAAGATTTCAAATTAAAGAAGGTTAACTGTGTAAATCAATGATTTACAAGAGGACAGGTACCATCATGGCTTTTGCTTTGATCTTTGTTATAATCTTATTAAGTGATACCATTGAAGTCTTGGTTGCTGCTTTCTCTCTAGAATGCTGGTATCTACTGGGCAGTTGCCATAGCAAGTCATCACAAAAAGTAAATGTTCTAAATACATATAGACGTTTTTGTTGTTTTCCTTACAGTTATCTTCCACGAATAGTCTTTACAAGCAGGTTATTCGTTTTCGTCTTGCTCCTAATCTCCGGTTAGGGCAATGCGTGTGACTGTGCCACAACACAGTGTAGGGCAAGAGGAGCAGGCGTATCGCAGAGCTCTTCCAGGCACTCTTCTAGAGCTGTTTCGAGGACTGCTCCTTTAGAATAAGCTGAGAAATGAAAAGGAAAAAAAAAAAAAAAAAGTAGCTCACTGGACGAGAGGGGATTATTGGCTGTGAAGGAAGGCTCGTGGCTGCCCTTGCAGCCGGCTCTCTCTGCTATCGACAGGGCTGTGGTGGCTGAAGCGGGTACTTGCTATCCCCGCAACTCTAAAACACTGGAAGTTCCCCATTTACTGCACTAGGATTGGCAATGCCATTCCTGCGCTCTCCTACAAGAATAATGTGGCAAAAGGGTGTCACACAACAGCCAGAATTTGAGCTCATATTTCTAGAAGAGTGAAGTTACTTCACGTTTCTTTTTCTATTTCTTTCAAGACCTCTTTCATTTGTGTTTATTCTTTTTCTGTTTACAGAGCAGTTTCTCCTCAAAGGAAAGAAACAAAGATCGTAAAATTGTCAGCTCCTTCCTTTAAAAAAAAAAAGAAACAAGCAAATACAGCAATGTACTATTCTTCCAAATTAAATTTATATCTTCAAATTTGAACAAATTATTTGTATTGGGAGCTGGCAATTAATTTTGGAAGGGGATTAAGAATAAAAGGAGGTAGAGTGTCTTTGTGAATGAGATAGAACTAAGTCTGTCATGCTTGCTATATTGTGCTTTTTAGATGACTGAGTTTTCTTGAAAGCTGCGTACTAGAACTGAAAATTTCTTGTCTTTGGAAACTCACAAATATCCAATATTTGTTTTTATTCTGAAGTAGGAGAAAAAAATTGATTGTTTCATGTGTATAAAGGATATTATGAAACTTTACTTATGTAGAAAACGTTGAGATGAGCATTTTTTCAATTTAAATTAAATATATGGATTTAGGAACTCTCACTGCATTTTTGTTTCCTGAAACAACTCCAAATACTTTGCATTGGATTATTTTAATGCTAAACTGGGTTTTCATGTTGCATGTAATGCTCACAACCTTTCTTATGGCATGATTCTGAGACTCACTTCACAGAATGTGTCTATCTAAGTAATTTTTCCTGATGAAACAAACAGTAAAAAACATCCACATTGCATTTTTAGAAAACAAGACTTCCAGGGAATCTTTATTCAACCCACAGTTGTTATGGGGCAATCGAATAGGCAAATGAAATTTGGTTTACCAGCTACATCTTTTGTTATACATAGTTACACAGATTGATAAAAGGAAAAGAGAGTTGGAGAGATCAATGAGTAAAAAGAATCAAGTTCTTGAAATATTTGGCATGGAATCCTTTATTCAGTGAAAACAGTCAAAATTGAATTCTATAGACTTTAGGGTAGAGAGTTCATAAACAAATGATTCTGACTGAGCTCTTGGGACAGGACTGAGACTTTAGAGATGTACATGGGAGGGGGAATCAGAATGGAAAATGAGAAAGAAGTACACCTCTGAAAATTAACTTAAAAGCAATCCCTAAAGGGTTTTCAGTTAGTTGACAGAGTAGGCGAGGGGATGTTAGGAATGTGTCTGTCACATGAATATTTTCTCCAGAAGCCTTCACACTTAGTCCTGTATGACTTCCAGGAAATTGGGTAGTTGATTTATTTCAGTTAAGGAAACTCATAATTTTACTGATTTTATTTAAAAAATAGTCAAGTAAACTGTTTTTTAAATGCTTTTTTTTTTTTTATCCAGAGAGATCTTGAGATAATTATCTGAATAATCCCATGATTATTTTTCACTTAAATAATGTCTTTTCACTGAGAAAGAAAGCATTTACAAATTGGAATGGAATCTTTCATAATGGAATCAGGGCATAAAAGGAGAAAATAATATTCTTATTCAATCGACACCCTCTCATTGTTCAAACATTCTGATTACAATCAAATAATTGAGTAAATTATAATTACTTCTTTAGGGCCTAATCCTGCAAGTTCTCCCAGCACCAACATCGAGAGTTGATAGAGTTATACGACTGAATGGAAAAAAAAAAAAAAAAAAGCAGTAGCTTTTATTATTTAAGCATACTTTATTGGCAATACAGACTGGACTGCTTGATTGTAAACATCTTATCATACCTACAACACTGAAAAAATAAGCTCGAAATCCTAACATTTTCCAGAGGTGCTTAGCCTCCACCACAATTGAGGCGCAAACATTTTTAAATTGGAAACTTCATTTAAATTATAAGACTGTGACTTGGAAAGCAATATATATTTCATCTTCAGCTTCTTGGAAAGCAATATGTATTTCATCTTCAATTTCTTGGTTCTGTGTAATAAGCGAAAGCAGCCAAAAATAGAAATCTCTTTTCTTTTTGATTGTAAATGAAGTAAACTGACACCTTGCACCACTTTAAGTGAGCCACCAGCTCATTAAATCAAAAGGCAAACATCTTTCTCAAGCTAATATGATGCACTGTGGAAAGATCATGTTATTAAGACTTAACTACAATAGGCACTAATTAAGTAGTCTTCATGATTTATGATGAATATCATTCACTGTCTCAGAATTCCTAATTACTCTGTGGAATTAGTTGTGAAAGTTACCAAGACATGAGGTAATTTGGAGAATGCTAAGGATGGCAGGTTAGTTGTAGCTGGTACTATCGAGCCCCCTGCTTATCGCAGCAAGGCTGCCCTTGCTGCGTGTTTCGCTGAGGTAGCATGCCTGCAGAGTCAGTGAAGCCAAAGGTTGAAGTATTAGGCCAAAAATACCGGAATTTGGAATGAAAGCCTCGAACTACTGACATCATTAAGAAGCCATTGACTTCACTGGAGTAAGGATTTTACCTGTGATCTGTTCTCAGCCTGTCTAACCAAAATATTGTATTCCTTTTCTCTATTACATGTTTTTTTCTCTAGTATACTATGTTGTACATATTCTACATTGTTTCTGTTATTATTCCCTTCTCTGTTATCCTATGCCATGTTTAAGAGTTTCACTGTTCACCTGGTCTCTTTTGGAGATAGTTGGATAATACAAAATGACTGGGCTTGTTAGAAGGTTTCTGAAAAACCTATTGAGATGAGTTGGTATTTATTTATCTCGGTAAGCTGTTAGCTGGCATGAGCACAAAACATTAAGCATCCTTTGTGCGTGGCTCTCTGTGTCTCTCCGTAGGGAGAGCAAGAGAGAGAAGCATGGAGCGCGCTGGCTGCACAAATGCGGTGTGACAAGCCTGTAGAAGATCACCAACATGCGCAAGCATCTTCGTTTTAATAGGAAAAGATTACATTAAAAATTTTTGGAGGGAAAGAACACCACAGAAATCATTATACCTTTCCATTTCATAAGAGGGTTTCCTGAAAGTCACACATCATACAGATCTCCCTTTCAATATGGATTATAGAAGAGAAGTCGGAAAAAAATAATACCAAATACATTTTAAAATCCCGTCGCAGTTGGCTTATAATATGTATGAAGATCATGTGTTTTACAACTTCAAGCGCCAATTAACCAAGACCTCCTAGGACCAGCAGTAGGCACTTTTGACAGGTGATATTCCCACATTTCATCACATTAGAGCACTTGTGGGTTGCAAAATAATTGTATTTAAGAGCTGTCACTGGTCTAATGTGATTAATGCTAATTGCCCTACAAAGCCCATGTAATTTGGAAGGAAATTTCTATCTGGATGTTTGTGGTATAAAGAAGAAACTGCTTTGGGGGGCAAATGAATTTTGTTTTTAATGGAGGCTGTCAAAACCCTGTGCAGCCCCCTAGCTCAGCAAAATTTATGTGTAAATGGAGTGCATTGAGCATTTTAAACAGAATGACTTTCCCTTTTGTTTCCCTTTTATGGACGATTAATATTGCTTTCTTAAAGCCAGAGCAGTGAATGCACAAAATGAAAAGTGTGCATTCTGACTTCAAATATGTTTCTTATAAAATTATGCTTATGAAGGAAAATCCAATGCTATCTAATCTGTAGATATTTATAATTACTGTGTGAATCCATGAATCCAGTTATGTCCATAAATACCTTCTAAATTGCATACTCTGCTTTTTCATTATGACCAAACTCTTACTTTTGCAGTTAGTGTTCATTGACTTCCTAGCCTTACGTGCATGATGATATAGGGGAAAATCTGGAAGTTGTGAACTTCTGAAAAAATACATTTTACTTGATCAGAGACTTACGGATACATTTTTCAGAATAGCTCCTGCGCCACATGAGCACAGATCCTGTTATTTATTCACAAAACTGTTAGCTTCCCTCCTATGCACTGCTTTGAATGTTCCCCTTAATCCTCTAGCTGGCAAAAGCAAAGTTGGTACATTGTTTTAATCCAGTAAAGGGAGAGAAAATCAGACATTTATTCATGAAACAACTAGGCAAGGCAGGATGGATAAGCAGAAAGAGAACTGCAAAGCCAAGAATAAGGTAGGCAGAACAGAGCCAAGGTAGCACAGGTAGGCAGTGGTCCCACTGTGATACTTACCATTTCAGCCAAAGCTCACAGTAGAGCAGCTCTTGCTGGGAGCCCATTAATTCACTTTTCTTTTTTAATCCAGCAAAACCAGAAAGAAGCAGTTCTAAAACCCATTAGTAAATCAGTCAGCTCTGAGCAGATGAATTTTTTTTTAATATACCCTAAGAATATGGCAAAGCATGAATACAGGCTTCGTCAGGTGGTGGTGTCAGGAAGTCCAACCAGAGCCAAGCACTCTTTCAATATATCTTATTTAAATTTTCATGCTAATTAGCAAAAGTTTAAAGATCTTCAAGAAAAATAGATTAAAATGTGTACCGAGATCACTTCTGAACTTGGCAAATTACAATGAGAGACATATTCAATACAGAAAATTAGCCAGGGCTATAAGCCAGAGCTCTAGCAGTTTGAGTCAGACGACGCTCTACTGAGAATGTTTCCAACACTGCATCATTTGCAATGTGTTTGAAAAGAGACAGCTGGCCTCAAAACAAATACGGAAACTGCAATTCATTGTTTAGCAAGGGCCAGATGCTCCCCTCTGCCTGGGAGTGCAGAGGAAAGCAGGAGCGTGGGTAGGATCTCTTCTGCGCCTGAACCAGTGTCAGTGCGAAGATCTCATGGAAGAGTCATGGGTGAGGGCAGGCTGGTCCCCTGGCACCATGAGCAGCCATTCCAGTCCCACCCAAATTTAATCTATATCATAAAGTAACTGTGAGTTACTAATCCTTAATAATAGCCCCAGTCCCTGATCTGCACTTTCCCGCTGCTTTCTGTCACTCTTACTGATAGGCTGGGACTCATCAGCAGTTTGGACCAAACCAAGTCCTTTCTGCCCACTCTCCACCACTGAAAGGTGTTATGCCAGAAAGAGGCTTTCCAGGTGGGTCTAATTTGGGCATACACATAATTAAGAAGCTCCTGCTATTCTGTTTCATGAGCGGTCAGTATATACTACAGCAAAATATGTTGCAGGCAGGAGACCAAATCTGGTCATGCTAGATGGAAATCTTGCTGGGGTCTTTTTTTTTTAGCGAAGTGCCAGGTACCCTCTAGGATTTAGCCTGAGTCTTTCTACGCCACGCAGACACCTCTGCTCAACAGCACCTCCAAGGAGGAGGGGTAACGTTGATATCGCCTCTCCCGTGAGGCGTTCCTCTCAGCGTGTGGCTGCGAAGGAGAAGTTTGGCGCAGCTGAGGTGTGGCAGTGGCTGGTACTGATCCCCCGACCAGGGCACTCCTTCCCGCCGCGGCGCAGCTCCAATACGCCCGCTCCCTGCTGCGCCGGTCAAGCACACGCAGCTCTGCGCATCTCAGAGCAGCTTTCCTCTCTCAGTTAACAGGAAAGACAACAGGGTATGAAATGCCTTTTTATGAATAAAAATCTCTTACTGAGCCAATTGTATGTCACGAGATTTGGAAATCCGTCTAAGGGGTGTATTTCAAAGTGAAAGGTAAATAGGAATTGCCCTCCTGCCAGAACAGAGCATTTATAGAAAAGTAAATATACACTGAAAAATAGCTACATCTTAAGGAAAATGGCAGTATTTTTACGAGAGCTGGTTGCATTTTACCTCTTCGTTGAGACGTTTTCAAGATGCTTTTTTTAATGTGAGGAATAAACTGAAGCAAAACGTTTCACACTGAATGAAACAGACTTTTTGTAAAACAAGCTACTGAAATAATGGATTGTACATGACCATAACTGAAGAAGTTTTCTGATTTTTTTTTAGTTTTGGAATGAATATACCAAACTGTTGAGACAAAAAATGACTCGTATAAGTCTTCTTACTACTGTAAAACAGCATATACATGGTGGCTACTGGGCAACCCGATCTTGTTATTTCCTTTATATCTTGCTCTGATGTTTTTAAAACAAAGCATTGTAAAATGTTATTTTTGTGGAGAATTTTAAGATTTTGGCTTCCCACTCTAGTTTCCTTCAAGCCCTTGTACAGATGTGTAGCTTGGCTTCTTAGTGAATTTTGAAATTCTGGAGAATTTCCAGAGAAGCTGATGTTTGTCTATAAAGTAAGAATAGCCTGATTAGCCATCTGTTCCCTGCTCCAAGGTAGTCTTTTTATCTTTTCTGAGGGATTATTGCATTTTCTGTTCTTTTATATGCCATAGAGAACAGTATTCATTTGCGACATAACCTCCTAACCCTTACAAAATACAGCTTTATATTAATATATTTTTCAATCAGATATTCTGCTTTACAAATATTTGAATAATCATTTCACTTAAAATTGTAGAGGTAATTGAAAAATATTTGCATGATTTCTCATTGAGCAAGAAGAAAGACACACTATATGTGAGTACACAAAATTCAAGACTATCAGCAAAAGTTAGTAATACAAATATGGTTGGGGAAGGAAAATTAGTAAGGATTGATTACATGTGATACAGTAAATTCTGCTGGCGTCACACAGTTCTGAAAATATGTGACTGAATTCTAGGAGATCTGGTAGTATTTCTGCATTTTCATAAGCTGCTACAAATATACAAAACACTACTAATTTGAGCATACAGTTGCTGCACTGAGTCTCTGCTTCAGGTGGAGTATTTATGGAAAATAGCAGCCAAAACAGTTCAGCTGTTACTCAGGATAAGAGTAAGGGAAAAAGACTGTGTTTTATTAGTGTGGAAGAAAGGCTGGTGACTTTTTCTTTGGAAGAGTTGACATGCTCAAGATTGTAAGTGCAGAGTTTTAAATTTGGCAGTGCCTGTGTAAGAAAACTGTACCTTCTGCTCCCTCCAGAGCAGTCCACTGATGCTTGGCTAAATTATGAGGCCTCCTTTGCATGTGGTGGTGGCTCATTTGGCCTGGGTCTGAGATCAGGGAGCTTTCCTTCCTATGGTGCTGGTGAGTCCCTCATAAGAAACACATAGAATTAAAAAAATATGTTGAAGAACCGCCTGATTCAAACTGATAACTGGACTGTAGTTAAGGACAGATTACGGCAAAAGATATTTGTCATTATCTAAAAATGAGGAGTCTGGACTTTGGACTGACTGGTAATTATCACCAAGGGGAAAATAGAATCAATTAAAGATTAATGATGGAGACTGGGAAAAGAAGTAGAGTGATAGGACGCAGTGGACACTGATGTTAGGAGATAATTCAGGCAGGGCAGTTGGAGGTGGAAGGCAATGAGAGCGAAGATAGTTATGTCAGAGAGTCAGCTGGATAACAAAGTATTGGGAGAAGTTGTTCAGATGTGAGGGAAGATAATTGAATCTGCTCTGCAGGGAGACTGACGAAAAAGGGATGAAAATGAAAACTTTGAGAAATGGGAAGAGCTGAGGGCTGAAAAGAGGTTTTTCTGGACAAGGTAACCCAAATGACATGTCTTAGGAGTTGTGAGTTGTTGTTGGGACTAACTGAGGGTAGCGAAGGGTGAGGAAACAGTGACAGAAAACAGACAGGAGTGGGACCAAAGATCACTGAAAGGGAGAAGCAGAGAGAGTTGAAATGAGAGGAATAATAGATAGAAAAAACTGTACCTCCATGACCATGTTCTCCTCCACAGTCTGGAACTGAACCCCAGCTTCCTGATTGAAAAGAATTAGATATAGAGGTAAACTTATATAGTGTTAATTCACCCTTCCTTCTGTACAAATCATTAGAACATAATTAGACGCTGTTTGCTTCGTTTATTGTGCAAAACAGACAAGTTAGGTCATGGAGGTGGTTGTTCTCTCTAGTCCCACTTTGGTTGTTGGGAAATGGGAAATATGCATGAGGAAGGAATAGCAAGCGAGGAAAAGAGTGGCTCCCAGCAAAAGCGGTTGATGTTTTACCAGTAATTGCCTTTAGTACCTTAGTTCATTTCCTGCTCTTCCAAAGAGCTATTATACAAAGCTGGGCATTTCCCTTAAATCAAATATATCACACGTGATCACTAATGCAGTGTTTTCATTTTCTGGGAGCCACTCCCAGGTGTCTGAAACTGCAAAAATGCAGCGTACACCTCCAGCTTTAAAAATAACGGTAATTCTTCAAGGGGAAACAAATAACCTCCCCACCTCCTTTGGGGCGCTCGGAAGAGGGCAGACTGACAGTAATCCACACCTCTGTTCCCCTGCAGAAAATGGAGCTATAGAACCTTCTCATTTCACACAATGTTAAGGGTATCAAGTATTTTCACGTTTGTAAGGGTTGGGACACAGGAGGGGTGATGAGTGCCACTGACAAGTTTATGAGTCAGCCGAGAATTTTGTCTTCAGGGTGCACTGCAGCGCAGGGAAAACTGTATCACACATTTGCCAGCAAGAATAAAATAAAAACACTGAAAAACAGCTTGTCCTCCCAGAGCTCCAGAGAAGAAATGGGCCCTGTGAGGAAAAATAATACTTAGTCAGGTAACTGTGGCATAATGTAAATGCACAGGGGAATTGATTCTAAGTTCTTTGGGCAATTTTAATCCTGGCAATTCTAGAGTTTGCAATCACTTTTCAACCTTAATAGTATTTTTGGAAAGTAGTTACATGTATTATTTTGCCAAGGCTATTAAACTTTTCAAAAACCCTATTTATTTCAGATACAGTTGCTTGAAAATATTTCTTAAGTACCTAGCAAAGGGAATATACTGTGTAAAAAAAATAATAATAAATTGTAATTATTTCTCTCTAGTTTCCTCCTAGCTTTCATTCTATTTTTTATTCAGATAGAAATCAACAAGAGAACAAGATAAGTAATTTAGAAAAATTTGACTATTTATCAGAACTTACTGCATTTCTTTATGAGTTCAGCGAGCCTATATGTTAATGGGATTCTTCCTTTCAAATTACATCCACAAAGTGAACATTAGATAAGACCTTGTTATCGAGGATAAAATGTGATTGAATCGCTGGTTTTACATTTACTAATCTGGAATGATGTTGTAGGTCAATGAAAAAAGTATTTAAGATGTTTCTATTTTTTAGATAAAGTAGCACTTCATTCAGAGCACAACTTTCCTTGCGTACATTTGGATACAGTCATGTTTCCAACCAAAAATTTAAAATCATTCTACTTACTATATTACCTTCCAAAACTTGTGCTTCCAAAAATAGTATAACTGTGAAAGAGTTATCATCGTTGTGCTTCAGAAAGCGTCTGATAAGCCAGTGACCTAAGATGAGCCTTCAGATTTCTAGGAGAGGTAGTGTCTTGGCTTTTGTACGTCCTGCAAGTATACAAAATCATCTCAAATGTAATCAAGGGCGTCCTTCTTCAGAGCCAACCTTGAGCCGTGCTTTTTCAAACTCTGTCACCCTCTGTACGTGAGGATTTTAAGATACTCCTGTGCCGATGTGGCCTGGCTCGTCCTGCAAGCTTGCGACGGGCGGCGCGGAGCGGAGCCCCTCGCTTTGGCTACGGGCTGTTCCCTCCCCGTTGTAAAATGTAAAATGTCTGTCAGATTACATGGCTTTTTGTAAGCTATAACAACGCGTTCATTGATTAGCTTGATTCGCTCCACCATGCACATGGCTTTTTGTCAGCCGTAATTAGTGTAATCTTAGTGAATAATCATAGCACCAAGGATGGAATTGGAGTGCGCGAATAAATTATTAAAATGAACATGCAATAGGCTATATCCAATCCAGGTGTAATGCTGGTGACTTTAGTGGCACTCTGCCAGAGAGGGACTGGACCCACCAGTTTGCAGAATCTAACATGAATTGTTTTTCCTGCTCTAATGCAGCACACCGCTCTAATGTTTCCAACAGTGAATATTTAATGTAATTATAGGACACTCATTGTGGGTTATCTCCCCTGTGCACAGTCTTTGCTAATTAGCGGTTTTTCTGATTGTCTGATCAGAAACAAAAATTCTTTCAATTTAATCAAAGCATTGCATAAATAATAATGCTGGTTTAAGACAGGATATTTTCTAGGAATTGGAAATCAGTCTTAAAATACAGCTCTGTACCATACCCTTGGACTTCTCATGATCTGAAAATTTCTTTCAGAAACAGTAGTAATCACAGTCCTGTAAGATGATAAGCGGATGTGATGGCTGTATTTATACTGTTCTTTCAGGCTGTTCAAAAAGTTCTCCAGAGGGGGTTTCAGATGGGTACATCCTTTCTGCACTGGTGGACGTTCAAGTGTCCCTGGGCTGCCTCTGTTGCATGTCTAGTGCACTGTGTGAGAGGCAGAGCACAGCTCAGCTGCCTTACCTTTCCTTTCCTGCGTAAGAGATCTTGACTGGCTGTGTTGCCTTCCTGTCTCTAGAAACTAAAGGAAAAAAAAAAAGCTTTCTGGCAATAGTCCTGCAAAGAACCCTGGAGATACTTGTGCCATGTGCCAGGCTGGCTGCATGTCCTAAAACATTTGAAATACAAAGCTGTGATTCCTAGATCTATACAGAATGAGGCAGTGCTAGTTGAGCTATTTCCAGTTTGGTGGCTTATGTAAATAAATATTAGCCAGTAAAATGTGCAAAGAGTAGTTCTGCGGCCTAGAGGCCTGCTAGCACACCATGGTTTGCATCCATAAGGCTTCCAAAACAGGGTGGTCACACCCAAAGGGGATGTCGGCTCATTCCTTCCCACATACTGATTCTCGAGTTATTCCTGGGTGAGTGCTCGTTGGCATGGGCCAGTATTGTGCCAGCAGCCACTCCAAAAATTCAGCAGTAAGAACGACAAAGGGAAAATGCCCAAGTCATGCCCCAGCTTTGTTTGCTTTACTAGTGTAGAGCTAGTCCCAGCTGGCGCTGTACCTAGGCAGAGGGAATTAATGTTAAATCAGACAGTCATTACATATAATACAGAGCTTTTTGTTAAATACTTATTATGGCAGTTGCTGACTGTGAGTGAGAGCGAGAAATATTTTATAATTATTTTAGGAGTTTTAGCTTAATTTCTCTGGTGAGGGGGCCCCAGGTAGTGCTTCACTTCAGATAAAAAGTTAGCAAGTCTCAAGCGCAGAAAAAGTACAGAAGGTTGAAAGATGAGTTCCCGACCTGCTCAGTACAATTCTTTCATTGTCCCAGTCAGTATCCTCGTCAGTAAATAGCTCTCTTCCCTCTGAGAGCAGGGAAAAATCACATGTATGTAAGTGGGCCATGAAAAAGGAAAAAGAGAGTCTAAATCTGTGAAAGTATTTACATTATCAAAAGCTGTTATGCATTAAAAAAAAACCCATCTCAAAAAATCCTTTCTACATTCAAATACGTAAATGGTGGGAGTGAAGTGAATGTTTTCTGTGTTTGGCCTTGTCTCAAAGAGTTTAATAGAATGATTAGTACAAATACAAACACAATGAGAAGTGTTACTCTGCATACTCCTACTGCACTTATGTTGCATGATGGAGACATACAAGCAATTTTGATAACCCCTTAATGCTCAAGCTAAAACACTGTTCAAACTCGATGTCACACTCGGAGAAAATGCATGCTGTGTACTTCATTGGATTAAAAAGAAATCCTAAGCAAAGCTAAAACAGAAACACCTGCAGAGACACGACTGGGATCTACACCTACTGTCTGAAACCTTACCTTTAAAATATAATTTCTTTTCAGAATATAGAGATAAACTTATTCTATTCTACCTGCCAAGGTTAATTATGAAACACTAACATTTGTCATAATTAAGTCTACACTGTGATCAAACACAACAGGATGCCTTAAAGATCTGATACAGAATATGTAGATGTACATTCCTACAGATTTGTAATCCATTCACGAATTTTGTGGAGAATGGTAATGCAGGGATACAAAATGTTCAAGGTCACATCTCATAAGCTCCAAGGACATCAGGTCAAATGCTGGCAGGTGTGCTGCTCAGTATTGCAAAGCAAAAGGGTTAAATTTTCTTTTGAACTTGATGAGAGCTAGGAACGTGCATTGCTTTTAAACTCTTGCTTGAAGTGACTTAAATAACACTTATGTTTCTTAAATGTGTAGGAGCCTCGTTCCATTTTGAAAATAGAATTTAGGCTTCCAAAGGCCATCAGAAAATGTTGATGTTAACGCTAAAACAATAGGTATTGGATTTGCAATCAAATACGTGCTTATCCTACAGCGTTATGAACGCTTTTCGAGGAGATGGAACGAAGCCAGAAGCCACGTAGTTGTTGTGTGGTGGTGATAGCAAGGCAAGGTGTGTGGGACATGCGCAATGCCCAAGAGGACGGCACTGCGTGAAGTGGAGTTTCACAAGTTTTAGATTAGAGCTCAAGAAATAAACAAAGGATGCCTGAATCTGGCTGCAAAGGACCTATTTTTAATGAAAGATAGAGGCAGCCTGTGGTGCAACTTTCCGAAACAGACTTAACAATTTCCTTACAGTTGTTGAACTAACTAGAGTTTTGGAGCTCTGTCTTTTGCTGTGATTTGCAGGAACAGGGTGTGTATGTGTGTATGTGTGTGTGTGAGTGCACATGTGCGAATGCATCTCTAGAGTTCTGAGCTGCTACATTATAGCCTAAATTATACCACATTCATTACAGCAGGTAATCGTCATCTTGCAAGATCACTAATGTGTGGTAAGTCCCTTATGAGTCTGCAAGTGGATTTAAGAAGTTGAATTATGTGGCTTGTGTTTTCATTGAAATGTAAGAACGGAAAGGACAATCACAGCAAAACAAGGCTATATAAATCTATGCATTGTTTTCATTTCAGCAATTTTTTATTATTAAAATATTCTATACTAATGCTGAAGGGGAAATTCTAACTTCTGTCCGACTCCTGCTAGCCAGATTCTGCACAGAGAAATTCCCTCAGTTGTCCACTGCAATCTAGCACAAAAGCTGCTCCATGGCTACAATTGCACTGCAGGAGAGCAGCATATTTCAGAGCAATGATGCTTCCCTCCTCATGAGAGAGCAGGCTGGAGAAGGTTGTGAGATGAATAACTCAGTCCATAACTCAGTTCCCATCATGTGTGAATGTAAGAGAGTCTCCTTAGGAAAGGAGGGGAGTGGATCTGCTTCACAGTTGCCAGAAATCCTGATTCTCTGATTTTAAAGAGGAGGACACAGAGATAAAATGTGAAATTTACACATTTCCCTGAGTTTGTAGTTGCTAATATGTAGAAATGAAAAAGCCCTGCCTTCATGCCTGTTAATTACTCGTATTACTGGGGCATGCTATGCCTTTTGGACTTTAGGAAACAGATTTTTTTCTACAAAAATGCCTGATGTTACATACCTATGCAACAGGGAAGAAAATGATATTTCAGAAGAATAGTTTAATATTGCAGAGCTAAAATTGCTGTGATTTGACCTTTTCAGAGACCTCAGTGACTACATTTTCTTCTAAGACTTCTAAGACCCAATCATATCCCTAGAGAATGAGCCACAATTTAAATTCCTGCTGGCTTCACAAAATTGAGGGTGAAGTCTGATGTCTGCAGCTTTGCATACTATATACTGGCATCTGCAATTAAAATAGTCTTGTTATTGACCAAGCCATATGACATGCAATGCAGAGCCTAAGATAGACGTTGTACATAGCCCAAATCTGTCACAGAAATAAATTAGAAGAAAGCTTTGCTTGAGCTCAGTCACTGTATATTCTGCTGGATCTGGGTGGTAAGCTGACAGGCACAATCGTTTTCTCAGATCAGTGATGAAGTGCTTTGCAAGGCATATGATATGTGAAGTGACACACGGGTTTCAACACAACTGAAGTAGTAAATAAAATGGTTGTATGGTTGTTTGAGACATGCAATTAGCCGGAGTATCTCCTGCTTTCTGAAGGATGAAGTACGGCTCAAACAAAAGTCACAGGCTTGATGCGAACAACTGCAAGCTGTTTTCTGCACTGTGGTATGTAGGCATGATCAGTGTTGTCCTTCTGGGACAGAAATCTATGACTCTTGTGATGATGAATAAGAAAAAAAAAATCAATTCTCATCAGTAGGAACAATGAAAATGTATATTTCTACAATAAAACTAAAAATATATAGTTCAGTAACATAATAGTCAATGGACTGATGGTTTTTGGTGTATTTTTCCTTTTAGCAAGTTTTTTTAAATCTTTTGCTATTGCTTTTTTTCCTTCTCTAATCATCAAGGAAAGCATGAAATAATCCATTTATTTTTGCTAGTTCTGAAAATAAAGACGAAATAGGTGTTAACTAGAAGCTGTACATGCTACGTTATAGATACTAGTTGTACATACTACATACTAAGTGAGTTTTTATCAGAAAATTTGTCTTTTCTATTTTATGTCAGTAATGCTTTATTATTGACTTAAGAGCTTCCTTCTTGCCATGAGCTTATGTGTGGATGTTCTGTGTAACGATGTTTGAGATGCATCTACTCCAAAATACACCTATCTTTGACAGCAGCAAGCAGACCCTGATTGAGAGGGCAGCGCAAGCAGAGATTTCTGTACCCATCAGTTTCCAGCTATCACTGACATAGCGACTTTTAGAGCAGGGGGTGGCTGGTGGGTCTCATTTTTAATAATCGTGGCTCAACATTGTTTTCTCTGTGCAATCTCACTTTGCAAACCCGTTATGCCTTTGGCCCTGTGGCATCGTGTGCATGTGTTGGTTGTGGCTGCGGCTGGAAAATGTATTTCTCTTTATGTTCAGCCACAGTAAGTCTAATAGATAGTTTGAATGAGAATCGAACTAAATCGGTATTCTGTTGATTCCTGATAATTCCACTACTTCCCCGTATTCCTGTTACAACAAACAGGGGATGTGATCCCTCTCCCCCTGCTTCCCACTCCTCGTGATGTCTTAGACCCCAAGTGCATACCACACACCCTAGCCCTCTGTTTTCCAAGCAGAACAATTCAGCTCTGTTTGACCTCTTTTTCTATGGAAAGTGATCCATGTCTGATAATTCTGATTACTCTTCTAGTGTGCCATAGATTTCACAGTGGCATAATAACAGATAACGTATTAATGTTGTCTGCTCTCCCTGGCAGTTCCTAATTCCGTTGGTCTTTTTGACTAACATAAGTGCTGCGTTCATGTTTTCAGAGAAATCTCCGTGGTGAGCCTCAAATGTGTTTTCTGAGTGACAAGAGCTAATATAGGGCCCATCACCGTATCTTTTTACCACATGCATTACCTCACAACATGCGCAGATAATCTGCTTTCTACCTGGCAATCAGTGTGCACAATTAATCCATTATCCCATCGGATAATTGGGTTCTCAGCAAAAAGGTCGCAGGCTCTGCCAAGGAATATTTGCCTTTATTTTCTTGTTATGCCCTCACCAGAAAAAGTACTAAACATGGACTAGTGCCTTAGGAAATTATTTAAATTCATGGGATGCTTCCTGGCTTTGGAGGTAGCGCATCTAATTTACAAATGCCTATGTTGAACAAAAGATAGTTATGAAATCAGAAGGTACCAAAACTTGACAGAAAATAGAAGGTCTGGTTAACATGCAATGAGTAAAACATTAGCCATTGAAGCTTCTAAATCAATAGTTACCGCGCAACATATGGAGGGAATAAGAGGTGAGTTAAAGAATGGTGCACTCCCTGACCTGCTGAAAAGAGCCTCTGGACACGAAGCAGACTTTTACGGAAAATACACTTACTGACGCTGAGAAAAGGTACACAGATAAAAGGGGGTGGAAAATAGAACACAAAAGAGAAGGTAGGGATTAGGTAGCAAAAATTTATAGGGTACTGTATGTTTGTGACTAGATAAACTGCCTGTTTCTGTTGTCTCTGGATCAATTGGTGCAATTCTCTAAACTGTAGGATGACAGCGTGACTTTCACTGGCCTGTCCCTCTTTGGGCCAAGGAAAGGGGCTTCTTAAACGAGCGAGTCCTATAATCTGTGATGAGAAACAGAGTTTTCAAGCAGAATGAAGTTGCTGGAAAACAGTACTTTGGTGGAATTGAGGCTGTTTACAGAATCCCAAGTGAGCAAACTGTTCCAGCTAAAAGCAGGGTGAAAATAGGAATATGGATTTTGAGGGTATCTTATCTCTTCAAATTTCTGTTGTGAGACAAGTTTAAAACAAAAGTCAATTTGCATTTTTTAAAGGAGAGTTTTACAAATGTTAAATAATACTCATATTTTGGTAATAGCAAAATGTTTCAGACTGCATTTCCACTTTTGGAAAGGAGCAAAAAATTGTTTCTGTCTGACACAAAGAAAAAATTATGATTTGTCTGCTAAAAAATGCATTATTCAGTAGCTCTGGTTACAAGATGAACAGCTAACCAAAATCAGTAGTTTGTTTAAAAAGATAGAAGTATGTTAATTTAATAGAGAGAAGAGGAAACTTACGCAATCTGTTCATAATTCTCCCTGTCTTGTTTGTAAGATTGAATTTTACAGTTCTAGGACTCCTCTTGTCAGAAAATACTGCCTATGACACTGAACTATGAAATGCTGTATATGACCTTCTCAAAATACATAGAAGACTGAGCTCAGCCTTCAAGTTTACTTCCTTCTCTGTTTATTCTGTGTATATTCTTTCTGTTGTTGCTGTCACATCATCATTAAATACAACAAGCCAGAATACAAAATTACTTTCAGCACCCACTTCTCATTTCAAATCAATCCAAGTCAAAATCTGGCCCTGTATATAATCCCCACTAAATATATACTGGATGACTAACAGCATATTTTGTTGGTAGTGTTGTTAGTGCATCGTTTGTTTTTTGTCAGTTCTATATATTGTAATTTTCCTCCCTGACATTAGGAATTTATTTCATTTTGTTTTGCTGCATCCTTATAGTGCTCTTTGTCAGCAGATTCTCTAACACTCATTTCAAAAATGTTAATGCAGTTGAGTGTAGTTGACATGATGCATATACCTATGTGTGTGTGTGTATATATACGTATATGTTTATTTATACATACATACATATACATATATATATATATTCATCAGCTGTCTTGTCAACTGCACCCTTCCAGAAGTTTAGTGCTAGTCCCTTTAGCTAGCATACCTTAATTTTCTTGTTTTCTTCAGATTTTCTAAGGATTTCAAAACAAACTTGATTTCACCAAAATCATTTGAGTAACTCCTGCTACTTGACACAAGCTGTACAGCTGTCATAAATTGTCTGTTGTGTCCCAGATACTTCTGCTCATAATTCTGAAGTCAGATAAATATATCTGTAGCTAGAGCTTTCTAAAAGTCTTCTGTCTACTCTACTCTGGCTTTTTTTCTGTTTGGGGAAAAGGACAACCCGTTTGGCCCTCTGGTTAGAGGGAGCCTAGCTTCTTGGGATTTTCCTACTGTTTTTGTAAATAGGTTGATAACCAAATCCTTTTGTTCTCTCTTCATAGTTCATAAACAGATCTTTCAGAGATCAGAGTTTCATTGAAGCATCACTGTCTCTGAGCTCAGGTTGGTTCCTCTTCCATGCTTCAGGCTTTGAATACCAGTCGTCTTTCTCATGGGACCTGAGTCTTATTCTATCCCCTGTAGAGCTTTTGTGGAGCTTCACCAGGAAATTTTTTGTAATCTAACATTTCTTTCATGGAGAAAAAGAAATAAGGAAAGGTTTGTAGTAAGAGGTAATTCGTTTTGTAAAACTAGCCAATACAGATAGAAAGAAAAGCTTTCAAGAGCACAAAGTACTTCTTTAGATCTGAGAGAGGAGCACTAGGCTTACTGGGTTTGGCTCAACAGCAAAGCAGAAGCATCAGACTCAGAACTGATTTATGTAGAATTAAGTAATGCGCTCACAGATTTATGGAAGAAAAAGTTGTTTTCTCAGTTATTCATAGTTTATCTGGCAGATTTTTGTAATAGTATCTGAAGACCTTATTTTCCCTACTAGATGGAAAAAAATGTTCTGCCTTTCTTTTTTTTCCTTTTTATGCCTTGTGTTGAGTATGTCTAGAGTAAAGGTGTCTTGCTGTGAAGTGTCAGTGATAGAGGTAGATATGTTATTGCCTCAGATAAGGCCATACTGAATGTTGCCACTGACAGGCAGGATGCTGCTGGTTTCTACCTTCCTACCAACAGTTAGTTAGTATTTGTGCCTGAGTGATTTTTTGACAGGAGAACAGTAGCAAGATTGAGAAGTAAGTACTGGCCAAAGGGAAAGAAATAAAGAAATGAGAAATTACAAGTGGAAAGCAGAGCAAATTCAAGCTGAAATAGCCTGAAATGACCTTGGAATCAGGGTATTCAGTACACAGAAGTTGTAAGTATGTATTAACAGCCATGTGCAAACTTTGCTTGTTGAGCTGCTTCTTCATGGAGCAGATATTTATGAAGTCCAAGGCTGTGAGAGCTGAGACGTTAATAAGCAGCTATAGCTATCACTCTTGGCTGTGAGATGTAGGTGACTAAATCCTGCAGGATGAGAAGGTTGAAACCAGGACAACCCAGAAGCAAGGTTGCTGAGCCAATACAAGTTAGCAATGGTTCAGAGCAAGCAGGGACACCTTCTAAGATGAGAAAGGTGCTGACATGAGCTATCAAAGCTTAAGAGGAGAAGCAAACTGGAGGAAGGTGACCACACAGCAAGCCTGATGCTTGGCCTGTCCCAAGAGGCAGCAGAGGCCAATACTTTCCCACCTCAACGAGGACTGCCTGGCCAGGGAGCCTCGGGGCACCCTGGCAGGTACAACGAGGGTATCAACGCCTAGCCTTGACAACCTCTTGTCCCTGCGCTTTGCAGTCTGTTAGCAGGACGTTGGGTAATCGCTGTGTGCTCGCACTGTGTTTATGTGGTCCTGCTTTCAGGTCACTACTCATAAAGAATTCCCAGATACAGGATTTGAGGATTACATAAGCTTAGGACTTTAAAGGGGGAAAATATTGATTAAGCTGGTGCCTAACACATAGAAACTGACTCTAGCCTAATGTACCCGAAAAGATTATGCATACTGCCTTAGTGAGAGAAAGTCCTAGTCTTTAAGCGGTTGTAGTGGCAGATAAGTATACATGGCCATGTATGCATATTAGTAACATCTAGTGTCTGTTCTATGGACTAAACATAGTGCATATGTTAAGAAGGAATAATATCTTCTCCTCAACCAGGGATAAACCCTCTAACATCATTCTTTGGTACACATGTCAGCCTGGTTGCTGGAAGAGGCTATAAAACAAAAGCTGGAGAGTCTGGTTAGTATTAGACACTTCGCACCAGGACAAACTGCTTTCCATTACTTGCTACCTCTCTTTTTGCTCAGAATTGCACTAAGGCTGCTGCTGTGGCCATTTTAGAAGAGGGAATTAGAATATGTTTACCTCAACCTATAAAGTAATAGCACATGCTGGCCAGTGCTTAAGACCATACACTTATGTCCAGTTTCTGACCTTGAGGATGTTTTCAATTCCCATTGATACGAAGGGATACACTTCCCTCAAGTATCTCAGAAAAGAATTTTCTCACCTGATTTTTTCATGGTGTGAATAACAAAATTATTGTGAATTGTGACTGACTTGGAGAGCTGAATAGCCTGAATAATTTTAGCTTGAGATGATTAATCATGTAAAACTGTCTAAATAAACAGAGCAGAAGTACAGTCCACAATATCTAGTCTGAATGTAATCAACCTCTGAATCAGAGTGTTATGAATGATCATGCTCTGAGTACCAAATGGTAGAGCATATTATTTTAATAGGACATACATCATTATGTATTATTCTATTACAGTCTTGTAAATTAGATGTTTACCTAAATGAGTTTATCCCTTCTGGAAAGATGAAAATAAATACACCATATCCTTTGAATTAATTCAGACCATTCAGCCTGCTAAAGTGTGTTTAGAACCTTTTCTCTTAGCACCTGAAATAATTCTGAAGGACTTCAATACTTGTACCCGTGAGTAGGTATTGCAAAATGATTTTCATAGAAACTAGCTAAATGAATTGTTTGCCTTGTTGTGGTCAAAGTGTTAGCAAACATTCACAAATTATGCCATATTTCAGAAATCGGTCAAGCAAAACAAAACGTTAAGATTCACTTAGTCTTAAGTTATGTAAAGATTTGTTTCAGTTCTAATTTTGTCTCAGATGTATTTTCCACTTTTCTTTCCCACCCTGGTGCTTTCTAGCTATTTAATCTAAGCAAATAAAACAATTATTTTACAGCAAAGTAGAACAACAAATATTTATCTTGTCAAATAATCACATGCAAACCATGAGGTTTCTTCATTGCTTGTTTGGAAAAGAATTAAATGTATGAAAATATAGTGCTTTTTCTGCCAGCATGCATAATTTTGTAGTTAAAATAGCGGCTACATAGTGGATTTTGCTAAGTTGCCATAAACAGAAATTGTTCTTCAGAAATATGAGAACATTGGACTTCCCTTGCCAATTCCTTGGCACTTCTGCTTACTTCTGATAATTTTTCTATTGCTTATATATTCTAGATTTTTCAAGATAAGCATAATAGTAACAAAAAGTATACCAAATCCACAATTTACTATTAGATACAATTATTTAACACCTTCTCATCTACCTGGTGGATTTTCTAAGTTATTAATGATGTTTTAGAAATAATACATACCCAAAGTAGCATATATTTAGGTTGAATTTTTCAGATAGTTTCAGCTGGAAAATGAGAGAAGAAAGTCGCTTTGTTTGCATCAACCTTTTAAAAACTGTTTTGTTCCAACAACTTAAAAAATTTTCACTTCCAAATTTTTGAAATGTTTTCCATTTCAAATGTTATCCAAATGTGGACTAAATAATGAAAACAGAACAAACCATATATTTTTTGTACAATTAAATCTGTATTCATTTTTTCTGTTGAAAAGAGTTGGTATTTGTTTTGTTTTCCTGCTTCTGTAGCCAAACTGAAAATATACTATTTGTACAGCTCTAATATTTAGCAAGTCTTAAATTCAACTAAAAGAAGTGGCTTCGACTTCAACTACTGGCAGAAATATGCCTGTAAAGCCTAGGAAAGACAAATTTCTTTTAAAAGCTGTTAGATGAATAAAGCTTTACAGGCAAAGGCCTATTACAGAAATTGAAGGCCATACTCAGCCTGGCAGAACTCTCTTAGAAGTCAACCTAGGCTAAGGAGAATGAATTTTTGCATAGTTTTGTCTTGGAAACTTGTCACTCAATGTACCTGTGCTAATCTTAATGTTAGTCTAAGTAGTGTAAGCAGAGAAGCAACTTTTCAACTGTTTGTGAAATGAAATTAAAAATCCCAAATGAACATGAAGAGTAAAAAATACGGAAAGAACAGTGGTGGGACAAGTAGCCCATGTATCACTTAAGTAGATCTTCATTTTTAATTCTCAATTTCACCCTGGTATAGAATTCTGGAAAGCTAAAATGGTTTTAATCAGTTGGAGGAGCTATGGTCTTTTTTCTTATCTGTTATCCATGGTGCCAGGAGCTCCATAATTTCTCACTGAATGCATGAATTTCTAGATCAAGACCAGTAACTGGCTGACAGCAGGGAGGTGCTACCTATGGGCAGAAATGTTCAACCACTCCCAGCTACCAGAACAAACCTAAAGAGGCCTCAGAGTCACATATGGCGTATGGTTAACTGCGTCACTATGTACCACTGGCTCAATGACAAGTCGGGTACTAAAAAGCTAGATGTTAATCCTTTCGTGAGAAACCCACACAGGCTTAGGGAATGTATTCAGGTAGAATGACTGAACGAAATACAGGAATGTGAAAAAAATCTTCGTTCACAAAGCTTTATGAAAGATAGATCAGTACAAGACTTAACGAAAGAAAATTCTGGGAAATATTTCCTGTTATAATGCATAGCTGCTTTTGTACATATAATTCATTCATTCTAGATAATAACTAAGAAGATAAATCACACCAAGCCGAGTAAGAACCAGCTTAGTGTATTTAGGGACTGCGTATTTCATAAAAAAAAACCTATTTTGTCTTTAATTTCCAGTAATGCATCCTTCCAAATGAATTGGAGGTGCAACACAACTCCTTTTTCTTTTGGTATTGCAGTCTAGATGTTTCTAACCCCTTTAAAAATGTGGAGAATGAAAATAAAGTTCTTTGAACATCAAACAAAACATTCAATGACACAATCAGCTGTTGTCTGTCACTCTTCAAAACCACCCTAGAAATTGAATTCATATTGATATGAGTTAGAGCAGTAATTATTAAGATTTTTGCATCAGCCTTCTTTTGCTACAAAAGTTTATAGCTTTTTTCCATTCCAAATTTACTTCTACCTTTCTTAGAAAAATTCCCCTGTAAGTACATTTACCTATAGCCTTTGCTTTGCCTCAGTCTTTTGTATGCCTGCCTCCTCCGTGAGTGGGTGTACAAATGTGTAATATTTAACTCCTTGCAACTCCAAACCTTGCACTCTAAGTTTTGTCTTACCTGTTGGCTACCAAACATAGCTTGTAGAACAAGCTATGCTCTTTACACAGTTGCCGGAGAGATATGGCATTTCTCAAGGGGAGAGGACAGAAGGGGTTGCGGGAAAGGGCAGGGTGGAGAAGAAGTCCTGAGATTATCCTGTTGGGACTTCTTGCTTCTCTTCACTGCCAAAAGCTTGTCCATTGGTCCCCTCCCTTTCTTTGAAAGTCTACCATACGTTTTGAGAACCTCTTACAGAGAGCTGGAGTTTGTTTATTCATTTATTGGTTTGCTCTTCAGAGTTCCTGACTGCTCATACGATAAGCATCTTCCTATACAAACACTGCCATTTCCTTAAAAGCAAAGTCTGACAGGAAATGTGGGAAGAAAAAACTGCAGAGAGGTTAAAAACCATGCAGAATCTTTCAAAGTCCTAAGTCTTTAATATTTTTCAGGAATTCTGTCTTGAAGTCATACCATATTACAGTTTTAACTCAGAATAAGCTATTAAGCACTAGTAATGCATTTATACCTGAAATAAAAGAAGTACATGTATTAGTGACATTAAGGATATTTTGATCAATGGCTTTGAGATCATATTCTACATTTGGTTCCACCTATATTTCCTAAAATCAATAAACCTGAGTACCAGGGTTACTGTGGAAGCAGCAGCATTTATCAACTAGAAAAAGTACCTCTGTTTTATAATCATCTAGTAGTCTAGTGAAGACAAGGATTGCCAAAGTAGGGAAATGGGGTTTTTATATAATTATAAAGGAATAATGTAAAGAGGAAATGGAAATACAGATGAACTAGTTCATGCTGTGCTATGGAAAGTTATTTTGCAAAAAGTTATTTTTATTAAATTAAAATGAGAAATTATTTTGCAATGAGATGTACTATACAAAATGGTTTGGCAAAGAATCTCTGCAGAAGTTAATTTGCAGCAAGAGATTTTGAGGCATAGCTATTATAAGAAAAGGTTATATAACTGGTGAAAGAACAATAGAAGGCAGGCCAAATGATACCAGCACTTGCGGATCTCATTTACTCAAAAGGTTAGAGAAATTCAACTGTTATTTTGTAGTAAAAGAAGGAACAAAATTTAAAGAGTAGAGCCGGTAAAATTTTGGGGAAAGTAGAAAGAAAAGTTGCACTAAGGGTATTTGAATTAATGTTGACGATAAATTATTTTTAAAAAGAATACAATCTAGTATTAGTAAAGTATATATGTATATATATAGCCACATGTCTTCAAGAAAAATACATCTTTTGATACTTCCTTCTCCAAGTATTGACATCTATTTGTTAGCCATAATTTAAAGGTGTTATCAGTTGTCATTTGTATCTGTTTCATCCATATTTCTGATGCCAGGACCATACCGAAAACACAATTTGTTTCACTTACAGAACCGGTGAAAGAGTGAAAGAGAGGATTCCTTTGAAGTTGTTTTCAAAGGATGTGATGGCACTATGTTTTTTTGTTCCTTTTCTAACTGTATATTCCTGATAAATGTCCAACAGTCCACTGGGGAACCCTGCAGTGCAATTCTTTATATTGACCCTAGAAATAAAACCTTTCTGTTGACACATTAGGATTTGATTCAGCTATGAAGAAGTCTAGTTAAACCAGATCTGTCACATGCATTTGTAATGTGAATACAAAAAATGCAAATACATTTGGCATTTTCCCTTTATAATTTTACAGTACTAATGCTTAAATGATGCCAGTTTTACATCAAATAACTTGCAGAACAACTGTTGCTTTATTAAACTAATCCTGGACTCTCTGGGTGGCAATGTGGATCCTTTAACATTTAGACCTGAGTCTGCTGGCACTAAATATAGCAGCAAAGATTTTTCAGGAATAGGTCGCACTCTTCCTAGATTAAATGACTATTCTATTTTGATTAATGAAGCTCAATTTTTCAAAGAGCTTATTATGAGCTTAGAAATGTGTTATATTACATACATTTTCATCCATCTCTGTTTTCTGATCGTTGAGTCCTTTCGCTGTTTACTACAACGAGATTACTAGCACGTTAGGAAAAGCTGCTTGTTGGAATATAGCTTTTCTTCATTTGGAATATCATCATTAGTATTTAATGTGTAACTACACATGTTAATTTGTGTAATCTCTAAAGGCACTTATTTTATATCTTTCTGTGATTATCAATTTTAAGGGCACATTTCTCTCCTGGAGTGATGAGGTGTCTTCTTTTGCATGAAGTCTCAGTGAATTCAGTGGAAACAGATAAAAGCAAATCTAACATTCAGTTTGAGCAGGAATCACAAAGTCAAGGTGAGATGAAACATGTAATTATTCACCTAAAGAAAGCCTAAAATATATGCATCATTAGCAATTTATTTTTAAATATTCTTCTTAACATTAAAAATAATAAATAAAGAGTTTGTAGTAAATAAAGGGTAAAATAGTATATGCCTTGTTACCTGAAAACTTGCACTATCTTTGCGTCTTCCCCAAAGGATCTTTTTTTTAAACTATAAACCCATGAAAATAGGGGTTTACCATAAAAATCCTGACACATCCTTAAATATAGTGTTGCAACTGTGACAATATTATATGTGGAATGAACTACCAGAACTACCAAGGGCAATAAAAGAAGCCACTAATATAAATTGTTTTAAAATAGGAGATGGGCATGTATTTGGAAAAAAAAAGAAATATTATGGGGGTAGAAATGCTAAATCAAGGCAAGGATGTGCAGTAAATGCCAGCTTATAGAGCTGCTTTAAGATTTACTGCAAAATCTCAAGCTAGCTTTATGTTTCCTTAGAGGAAAATGAAGTTATTACCAGATTTTATGCCAAATCTTATGAATTGTCATGATAAAGTGATAATAAATTGACATTTACTGTGCAAAATCATTGAATGGTGCTTCCACATGCCTATGGAGTGCTAAAACACCTTGCATTTTATGTTAAAATCTCCCAATCTTTTCACAAGGATAGCGGTCAAATCTGCAATGTCAGAATTTCTGATCTAGACAGCAAACACTGTGTGAGTACTAAGCAGTTCTACTAAGCAATTTGCAAATCTTGAGTTTCGATATACAAATGTAGTACTACAGGAATAAAAATATTTGTAGGTACATTTTGCATTGCATTTCTTTAAAAAGGTGATGCAAAAATAAATATATCCTCAGTTTTAAAAAAGGAGGAAGTTATTTTTTCTGTCTTACTATAGAAAGGTTAGTATATAATACTGTAGAGTGAACACAAACATGTAAATTATTTTTCTTTAAATCAACAACTCAGTTTTGAAGAATAAATTAATCATGTTGCAACATTCCAAATATAATTCACTGATACGGCTATTTTTGTTATTATTTTATTTTTATTATTTTATTGAGTTCTTTAGGTGATTTGTGATGTTGATCTTTTCAAGTCAAGTTGTTACATATTTATTGGACCTGTGGCTGGTAGAGGGAGAAAAATGGCTACTAAGATGATGAGAAATAGAATTTCTCAATGCTGAGAGCCAACTAAAGAGGTTTAGCAAAATAGAGACCAAATGCTTATGGTTTTTTATGCTCCATAAATACTTTTAAAGGGCTAAATAAAAAAGTCCCATAAGCTAAATAAGAAATTCATTCTAGCCAAAGACAAATTTATCCTGAAAGTTAAAATAATTCTTGCTATCAGACTAGTAAGCTTCAGAACATCTTTTTGATACAAGGAGTATGGTGGGAAAGGAGGAGTGGAAACGTAGGGAGAGGGAACTAATTCAGATACTATATTCAGTCTATGGAAGAAGATACCTGGCAGGCAGTGAGGGGTGCAGGTGAGGACAAGGCAGGAATTCCCTTTCAGTCCTGTCTTCCTATGACAAGATGATGATTGCTTACGTTACCACTCGCTGGGATGTGCGGTTGCAGTGGAGGCAAGCATCTGCCCCCAAAATGCCTGCAGAGGTGCGGCGGAAGCGTGTGCCTTGTGGAACCTGAAGGTAGAGGATCTGCTGTTGCAGCTTCTTCCAGGTCTCTTCTGTGACCTACCCAGGTTTCTGAGGCCACCTCGAGCCCCTCTACAGGCACGCAGCCAACCTAAAGGGCTTTGCCTGTGGTGTGGCAACACCACAGAAAATCATAATATATGGTGGTGATGAAAATTTTTCTACAGTCCTCACTTTCCCAGTTGGAAAATAAATTCCCAGTTGTGTGCCATGGCACACATCTGTCTGTGTGCCATAAAGCTTCTTCTTCTTCTTTTTTTTTTTTTTTTTTTTTGGTAGGAAACTACACTCAAATCCAGCAGGAGTTTGATGTGCAAAGGGTATTTTCACTGCATTTTGTGATATGCAAAAATGCAGCTTCAGTCTAATCTAGATGAGCTGGTAACTGGAAAACTCAGATAACCCAACATATCAAATCTGAAATACTACCAAAGTACTGAAAGGCTGGAAAGTGCTGGGCAGTGGAAGGCTGGGAGAAACCTCCTAGAAGATGTTCTTGAAATTGCCTTTCTTTCTCCAGTCCATTCTAATATCTGAATTCTCACTTATGAGATCTCTTTTAAGTATCAGTGTAATGGGAGGGAAACATACAATGTCTCTGGAAGTATTTCACAAAATATACAGAAATTGGTGACATTGCAGAGCGTATACTCACATCAGAGGAAGTGTACTGCTTCCATATTTCATTTAATGAGTTCATTAAACCCAGAAAAAAATGGATGTAGACCTTCAGATATTTTAGGCATCTTCATTAAAAAAGAATACAAAAAAAAAAAAAAAAAAAAAAAAAAAAAAGGAAATTTCATTCACTAACTTCCTTCCATGTCTTAAATAATGTAAAATGTCTAGATAACTCTTCAAATCAGCTTCAGCTACTTTTGCAAAATTTGTTTTCAAAAGAATTTGAAAGGCTGTAGTTTTGGTCTCTGAACCCATTTTTCAGCATCTCTAGAGTCACATTACTGGTTGATATGGCTTTATATGAAATCAAGATTATCCTGAGACTACTAAAACTTGCATTTCTTTCCCTATAAGTTGAATTAAAAATGTCAAGCAAATAAGAGAATTATTTCTCATGCATCAGTTCCCACATTCACTTTGCAAAGATTATTCCAAGCTTCCCTAATTCAATGAATTCCAGCTAAAAGAAGATTTATTATTTCAGGCTTTTTTTAGGCCCATCCATTTTCTACTGTGATAGTTTATCATCCTTATATTAATCCCAGTATTCTGCTGCAGATTTACTCTGAGTAAAAAATGTTAAAATGGTATGGGTCCTAGTGTGAGGAAGCGACTGAACCCAAGAGTATAGGTTAGTAAAACAGGCAATTTCATGATAATGACATTTTAAAGTGCACCGAAGGGCTTTCTTTTCCGACAGTTCTTACAAATGTACTTAGAAGTTGTGGTCATGGATGGGAGGCTCTGTCTTGTAGGTGATGAGTGTGTAAATAATTTTTCCAGAAGTAATTTGCTAGCATTTTTTGAGGAAATGATAACACGCTCATGGTAAACAGATGTCTTTTTCTGTGAAACCTATCAACTGGTTTTGCTTGCTTTGTTTTTAATCACTGTTGCAAATGGTTTTTACTGAGTTTGTTACATTTTCAGTCTGTTTGTAGACAGGTCTGTTCCTTTGCAATCTGGTCCACTGCCTATATTCACATTCCCTCCAGCCCTTATGTATATTTTCCATAATATAATTGCGAACAAGGCTCCAGTGAACTTAGTGCAAATAGAAAGTGCTTTACATAGGAATGTGAAAATGCATTATGCAATGTTAACTTATCAGAAAATGAAAAAATAGAACCTATCAGCTATTCTTCCACTGTTCTCTCTACATCTCTTATTGAAGCTCTTAGTATATGCTGAGGGGAGTGGGAAAAACTCAGCTGTCATTTCTAACAGGAAAAAGAAACTATTTTGTTACCACTAAGAAAGGTGAAGGTAAGCTTGTGTCGTATCCTTCCCTGTTAGATTTTATTTTCCTGAGATCGACTTTTATTTTGATTTATTATATGGCCAATATTAGCACGTTGTTCCCTATTCACATCTGAGTTTACCCCGTAGGGTGGGGTTCGTAGTACATTGAAGTACGTCTGGTCTGGAAGATTCAAGCACAACATCGCTGTTAATGCACTGAATACTGAGCAGTTTGACACATGGGTCATATATTTGGGAAATCAGTGTCAATGAGGAATCAGCCGCAGAAACGATGACCTCAACTTAAATTTTTCACTTTGAACCATCCAAAAACACATAATCAGACTTGATCTTAACTGTGGGGAGAGGGTGTTTGTTTTCTGGGAAACCGGTGTGCATGTCTGAGGAACAAGCAGAGCGCTGGTGACATATTTTGGCCGTAGGGGCACTTCCCTCACACTCTGCTACCCCCCCCCCACCAGCTCTTCTTCCTTCGGACAAAGTCGCTGCAGACCCCCGGCATGTTTTCCCTGGTGACCACAGCAGCCGGCAGAGGTATGGCATATTTGTCGCTGTTTGGTGTGTCCCTAAAGGACATGCCTAAGGATCTGTGAAGGAGTTTTGTCAGCTTCGTTACCATTAATGTTTTCCGCAGTGGAAGCTCAGGCAGGAACAAGAATGTAACTGTGCCATATAAACAAATGTGTGCTTGCTGCATGAATACTTTGGTGATTTTTTGAATGTTTTAAATTTCTCTTGGCTGTGCCTTGTAAATCTGACCTGGGAATAGTAATATGGAGCACATGCTATTTTTCTTTCAGCTGGCTGAGACATTTCTCCTCTAGTTATTGTAAAACAACCCAAACTGTTTTAAGCATGCAAACAAATATACTTCCTCAAACCCCTGTCTTCTAGAAATACTAGCTTTTTAAAAAGATGGCACTTCAAGTTACACTTACGGTATTAAATAAAACGAACCAGCAACTGATCTTTGGCCTGAGGCCATCAGATATGGTACAAATTTTATCCATGCTAGTAAACTCTTTTACTTTCCCTCCTCTATTGGGAATAATTCCCAACCGATGCTAAGCAAAGACATTTTCTAATGCCTGGGAGACTACAAGTTGGCAGGGGTCAAAGCTATGTCACAGCCCATAACAACAACTTAAGAGTATGGATAATTGTGTGACAGTGTTTGAGTCCATGCTCTGACTTCATATTACTAGCATAAATATAGCCTTCATAGCAGGAGGTATATAGCCCACATATATAAATACTGGCAAATGTAGATGGGAGGAAGGGGAGAATTTACCTCTTTTTATGAGTATCGTATGAATACAGTCAAGAAACAGAAGTACCAGCTGCAGTGAGACACAGTTGTCACCAACTTAGTGAGGAAATACACTCTGAAAGCATTCACTTAGCTAGAGTCAGCAGTCACTGTGGGGCTCCTGCTAGAAAGCGGAGAGATTATAACACGTAAAATTAACATAGGAATGATAAGATTTTTTTTGGCCTAAAGAGTCATCTCTGTAGTCTTGAAAAATGAGTAGCAAAGGTGGATGGAAAAAGCCACCTTTTCATAATTTTTGTAAGTCATTCACTTCCAGTTGGGATTTTCTGGCTTAGCAAGACCCTGGTAAAAAATAGACAGAAAGGTCGTGTCCTTAATGACTATCTTTAGTATCTATGTGTCATTCTTACAGAGTATCTTAGAAAAATACCTATATTTTGTGCTTTTCAGGGAAACCGGGTAGGAGCAAAGTTCATGCTTGCATCAAATGTGTCTCTTCTATTCCTATTTGTTTGTTTGTAATTATAACAGCTGGATACTATCAAATGAAAACTGAAATTCTGTAGACCAGATAAGACTCAGAGATGCTATAATGTATGGACACTTAGGCTGGGATTCATCTGACCGAACGTAGAACCTCAGCAAGTCACTCACAGCTCCCTTTGTAGTCAAAGAAAGATGTAGATACTTCTAGCGAACAATTTATCTCATCCTAATAAAGACTTCTAAGGTAGATGCAATCTAAATCTATTAAATTGAATCTCCTTCAGAGCAGAAAGAAAATGAATTGTTTATTATAAGGGCCGACTAAATGGAGCCTAGGCTGCTTAGCTTAGATACAAACATATTTATTTTGAGTGTCTGCATTTGGTCAGATGAATCCTGCCCTTATTGTTTTTTAAGTCTTGTCCTTAGTGACATTGAAACAACCTCTTTGTAGAAAAGTGGCGCTGGATACTTTTTTTCTTTTTCTGCAATTCTCAACTGCTGAAGTGAGCTTGGTGATGCAGAGCCTTTGAGTGACTTGACTCTGATAGATGCTATGATTTAACTGGAATGGTTGAAGCTCTTTTGCAAATGTTACAGAAATATTAAAGGGAAAACCAGCACCTTCTGGCGTAAACTTGAAAACATAACCTCTACTACTGTTTGGAAATTTGTTGCTACAGTTATCTTAAATTTCATAGTGACTTCAATGTTTTACATATATTTCTCCTGAAAATTGAACATGATTGACATGTAGCATTTACTAGTCAAGTTGTGGGGGAGAGGAAGCAATAGAAGGATTCATAGTTTTATCACAGACGCACATTTCATACTGTGTTTAGTGATGGGTTTTCTATTGAACCAGATAGAATGACTAGTTCAGTTTTATGGGAACATCTAAATTAAGGGGAGATCCAGAGGAAAGCAGAAATGATTGGATGGCTGGAAAGAATGACTTATGGTGAAAGATTAAAAGAGTAGGATTGTTAATAGAAAAGAAGACTGAGGGGTGAACATATCAATAGTTTTCAAACACATAAAAGGCTGCTGCAAAGAGATAGGGAAGAAATTGCTGTGCTCTCCTCCACTGTGAATAGAATAAGCAATAATGGGATTAAACTGTATGAGGGAAGACTTAGGTTATGGATTAGGACATGATTCTGTAACAGATGGTTGTTTATGAGGGTAGGGAACTTCTAACATTGGTTTTTGCTCTTCTTAAAGTGTAGTTAAAATTTGTTTTTTTGAGAATGACACAGATACAGTAATGATCATGCACTGGAGTAGTTGAACGGTCTTTAAAGGCCCTATCCTGGCCTATCTTCCCATGATTTTATCATAGTTCTCTAAAGACTAGCTGAAATTCTTGGTTCCTTTTTCCTTTCTGTAGTCCACTTCCACCCCATTTTGCCTCAGGATTCAAAGGTAGCTCATTCCTATCTCAGCCCTCTCTTCTGACTCAAGCATTCCTAATTGCCAGAATATTCTCCACAAACCATCTGCTAGATTTTTATTCAACACTTGCTGCCAGTGCTTTCTCTTTTCTGAACTTTTGTAACTAGAATTCTGTCTTCTGCTTCCATAAATTGATTTTGTTATATCTTTTTCTGCTGGGTCACTTTTGTCCTCTGCCTTGCTTATGATAGAACACCTTCTTGGAAAATCACTGAAAAGTCCTGTGTAATGTTACGTGTACAAAGTTTGGATCAAGGAAACAGGAATAATCTGCAAAAGCCTGCATTTTTTGTGATTAAAATATTTCCCATGATGATATGTTTGGATTTCTCTCTAACTTGCTTTCTTGTACAAACTTGTCCTTTCTGTAGGGATTTTAGTTTTCTAATGTATCAATTACCTGTTGAAGATTTGCCTTTTTGCTCTTTTCACAACTTGAATGCATCTCTCAGTAAAGAAATTAATCCAAAAAAAGTACGGATTTGGTCTATTTTGATGGGTTTAGTAGATTAGTAGATTACCTTTTAATTACTTGAAACAATTGCTTTTTTATAAGACAGACAATTTTGGGGTCTCAATTCCTTTTTAGAATCATTCATAAAGAGATAAAGGCCATACAACCTAAAATATAGACATTATTCTTGACTCTGAGCACCCTTGTGTCCCTCTTGTTTTGAGGTTTAACTTTCACTCTCTCTCGCTCTCCCCAGCAAAACTGATTTTCACTAACTAATTTATAGGTGCAATAGTGTTAAGCAGGTGCTGTAATTCCACTCCTGCAACAGTTTCCCTTGGAAATCTGACATATTTTGTGTTTTATAACACTGTCTGCATATCCTCTCCAACTTTTGTAAATCTCTCTAAGATATTTTCATTATGAATGTCCAATTTTATTTAATGTTTATATTTACTCTTTTGCACTTCATCTTTTTAATCCACCTTGTTTTATTGATTGGTTTTCTTACATCCATTGCAAGCTCTTTCTCCGTGATTAAGGAGTCTAAATCAAAAGAAAAAACAGTTCATATAAAATACAATTTCTTACACAAATATATTTTATTTCTACCAGTTTTAACTACATGTAGCCCCTTAAATCTGTCAGGAGTCCCTTAAAATTTAAAGAAGGATTACTTTATGGAAGCAAGTCTACCTACAAAGCATTTATCTTTTGGAAGCTAAAAACATGAAGCTGACAAACTCATTGGGTGAAGTTCTTGCCACAGAGAAATCAATAAAAGTTTTGCTCGTAATGTTAATTGGGTCAAGGTTTCATTTGCTGTATTTTCTTAGTATATGCTTGAATTCACCCTTACATACCTGGCAGCACTTTGTTTTGAGAGATATATATGCCTGCTGCTGGTAGTTACGAGCTCAGCTTCTGTAGCTTTGAATTCTAGTCATTAGCTCATGGTTAAGTAACCCTTGCCACTTTGCTTACAAGTAATTATTATTAACCTTTCATTCAATATCCTAGTGTCAATTGGAAGGAATTTCCCCCTCCACACCAAATACATAAGGCTTTGGTTCCCCAATAAATCAATTCTCTTAGCTCTAGGACAAAATCTGTACAAGGGATGCGTCAAGTTAAAAGTCTAATTTAAAAAGAGAACCTGTAATAGTAAAAAATCTCAATATAAGAATGGGAAGATTGAGAAACAAAGATGAAACTAGAGCAGGCATGTGTGTTATAATCTCAAATATGAAGAAGAGCATTAGGTAGCTGTAAGCAATATAGGATTCTGCAGCCTCTGCTGACAAGCAGATGCCTGCTGAGTGCTCAAATACCTGCTACTACCAGCTTCTCCACATCTCCAAGTTTCATCCACAAAACATATCAGTATTTCAGGAAGTAAAAGTCCAGCCCAAGGAACTGGTCTATTTTATCCTATGATATGTAAGAACCTATTATTTACTACAGAAGCAATTAGCCCCTGAAATAGCTCACCAAGGGATGCAGTGGGATCTTTAAATTCAGATTTAATGAAATAGGGAGCTATACATTACAAAGAAATTATGATTTTGCTTCAGAAATTAAAAAATGAGATTCTTCACCCTGTATTTTGTATGGAATCAGAATACATTATCACTAAGGGCTCTTCTGGTTTAAGAACTTGCGATTTAATATCATGTTTCTTTGATTTTAAGAGGAAGTGTAAAGCATTACTAGTGAGTAACGCTTTAAGTATGTGGAAAACTTAGCACTAAAAATTACATATAAAGGGTAATTTTTACTATTGAAATAAATGAATGGATATAAATTCCTTTTTGACAGGGTTTGGTGAGGTCTACCAATGATGAATTACTGTAATTAAGTGTACTATGGGGCTGATTCGCACAGAGCACTAGTGTATGTATTAGACTTCAAGGAAGGACACTGGATATTTATGAAATCTAGGCTTGATTCAGCAAACTAGTACATACCATGAACTTCACATCCTTCTGTTAGTCCTAGTGGTTACATTCCCAGCTTGTTTGCTGAGTGATATTGCCTATTTTTTTGGTTATAAGTGACTGATGTCTCTTTTTGTCTTGTTAAATGAAAAAACAAACAGATCTGCTGGTCTTTCTTTGTTGCAATATATACTTGTTTCTGGGGAATAACGTGTGCTCTTTTCATAGAGCGTGTCCACCTCTAAGGTGGACCCTCTTCAAGGGTGGACATTGTATAAGAAAACTCCTGCTAGTGCTCCCTTCAGTAAAACTTCCTTAGGAGAAAGATTGATGGGATCTTAATTTAGAAAGGTCGAGAATATTTTTGTCATTACGTTAACAAAAATACAGTTGAGAAAATGTTTTCTTGAACAAAGTAGATAAATAAGGCCATAAGTAGTTTTTCAGAAATTACGTCTCATTTGTTTGAGCCCGATACTCTGTATGTTTATGTTTTCTGACCTTTTGCTGTTGGTTTACTAGATGAGAGCTCAGAAATACTAAAACTATGAACAGTCTAATTACAAGACAAAAAGTCGCACCTCCCAGGAAGACCTAATTCATTTTATTATGTTCTTGTTCACATATGAGAGAGTATTTACTATAGAAGGTATGGGGTCCTTTAATTGCCTTGGTATCATTTGATCAGTATTTCACCAATTTAATTGTGATTATGGGCTTGGACAAAATTATTATGAAACTGAATTTCTCTATGAAACGTTAAGTCCTAATGAAATTCCTAGGACAAGCCCAACTGCATAGTTTCACAAACAAAACAAATTCTTATTCCCTGTGAAGCTTGCTGTGCACTCACATTGAGGAAACTGGAATGACAATGAAGATCGTGACTTCAGAGCAAAGCAGTCATGCTAGTGACGGGAGGTGCAGTGGCCTGTGCCCACTGGCTTTGGTATTTACTACTTTGACTGCCTATCTATCTTCCAAGAGGGCTTTTTTCTTGAAACTTCAGTAACATATGCATCATTTAAAGGGAAAAATGATTTTTATAACTTTGAATTGGTTGTGCTGCTCCTAATCCTGCTCAGCACAATATGTTCATGATTCTTCAAAGACAATAGTAAGCAAGAAGATCTAGGCAGCCTGGGAAACCCTTGCATCCAGATGAATAGAAATAAACAAAGCTACCTGTGAAAGTATCATGATTTAATTGAGTCAGTGGAATATGTGTGTCTGAGACTCAGATCAAACTCTTAAAACCGTTTTTTTTTTTGCAAATTTATATTCATGTCTTTTATCTTGATTGTAGATACTCAGCCACAAAGACTTTTTTTTCTGTTAAGCTGTTTATTTCATCTGTCAGAGATTACGTTGACTTAAACACTCTAAAGTCATCAGCTTTTCAGTAAGGTTTCTTAAGAAACCTTCTCTTTCTTTAAGAGGCTTAAAGCAGCTTTGTTTTCTTTTCCCCATAGCTCTGGCAAGCTTCCTCAAAAATACTGTCACCGGTGGAGGAACTGTTTTCAAGCAAGATATTTCCAAATATATCACCTGAAAATGTATTGACAGTACCTCATTGTTATGTGAATATTAGATAAGGTCATATGGTTTACCCCAGGACAAAAACTGGTCAGAATGCAAATGTAAAGAAAAAAGACGTAGACATCTATTCCTGAATAAGAAAGGAATTTGAAATAATAGGTCAAAAAGCTGTAAACTGTCTATTCATTTAATTCAGAGATTAGTGCCAAACTATAGTTAATTTCCAAAAGCATTCACTCTTGCTAAGACTTGGTAGAAGTCTCTAGTTTATGTGACCTGCTCTATAACCTTGACCTGCACTCAGTGCTTTTCAAATGTATCTGTTGAATTTAGCAGCCAAAGTTCATTATTACTCTTGACAACTTCTCTGGTTAACCTCTTTCTGTTGAATTTAAAAATGAATAAATAGATAACTAAAATAAATAAATCTACAGGCTAACTGTTTATCTGTGCAGCCTGCCTAGCAAATGGTTTGTCTGTGTCCAATTCTGGCTCCCCAGTACAAGAGAGACAAGGAACTACTGGAGTGAGTCCAGAGTAGGGCCATGAAGATGATCAGAGGGCTGGAGCATCTGCCCTATGAGAAAAGGCTGCGAGAGCTGGGCCTCTTCAGCCTGGAGAAGACTGAGAGGGGATCTTATCAATGTCTACAAATACCTGAAGGGAAGGTGTCAAGAGGTGTGGGGCTAGACTCTTTTCAGTGGTGTCAGCTGATAGGACGAGAGGCAACGGGCACAAACTGAAACACGGGAAGTTCCATCTGAATATGAGGAAAAACTTCTTGAGGAAAAACTGTGAGGGTGACAGAGCGCTGGAACAGGTTGCCCAGAGAGGTTGTGGAGTCTTCTTCTTTGGAGATATTCAAAACCTGCTTGGACATGATCCTGGGCATTGTGGTGTAGGTGACCCTGCTTGCACAAGGGATTTGGACTAGATGATCTTCAGAAGTCCCTTCCAAACTCAGCTGTTCTGTGATTCTGTATTTATCCATCTGTTCATCCTGGCCAAAACCAAACATCTTGATTGGTGTTGACCACATTTCAAGGCCAGGCATGATCCACAGCACCTCAGTGAAGTTGCAGTTGATTTGATTAGGAATGGATCCAGCTAAGCTTTGGATGGATAGAGGGTTATACAGTCATACATAAAGACTGAGTCTGTGATGTGGCTCTACAACATGTGCATCACAACAGGTGTTGCTACATCCCCTAGTCTCCTTTTCTTTTCCTTACAAATCATGTCCTCTCGAGGGACCTCATTTTTCCATGAGGAAAGCCATTTGGAAGCCATGGGAGGAACAGATCTGTGATGTCTTGCAGGAGATCTTATTTGAGCCTCTTAAAATCTATGAAAAAAAAGTTAATACAGCACTCCTCTGAGCTGAGTTTTTTCTGGATATTATTGCTCTTTGTTTTCCTCTCTTCTAGTCCACTGCCAGATAGTACATTCAGAATTTCTGAAAGAGTTTTCCAGCCTTTGGCAGCTCAGTTTTTGCAGGATGCCAGTGGAGTCTGTACGACAAGGATGTCTGTAAGACAACCTAGGGGAAGCTCTGTCTGTTTGACAGGCAGCTTTTGGGCATAGCCCCAAACACAGCAGCTAGGACACAGCTGAGAGGCTTCATATGTGTGGCCAGAGTTGCTAGTTTCTTAAATACCTGCACCCTGGTGTCCTTAATGCAGGACTGCTGGCACCAAAGCAAGGAAAGTGGGGTCCGGTCTGCCCGGGGTAGTCAGCGCTTTTTCTTATAAAGAGTGACCTTATAGCACTTCTTCTAGAAAAACATGTCAGTGGATTACTTCAAAACAAAGTGAAGAAATCTGGATGCCTTATGTGCACTTCTTACCATGTCAGGGTAAGACTGATACGACATTATGTAGCACTGCAGCGTACAAAGGGTAGCACGCAAATTGTTTGTACTGTTTCCTTACTCTTCAGATGGAAAAGTAGTCTATATGGTGTTGGTTTTTGTCAAAGTGCATCATTTTCTGTGTTACTGCTCACTCTTATATAAAATTTAGATTTGCTTGGACTGACAGCCATTAATAAAACATCAGTGTACAGCTTTGTGACCATGTCTGTCAGTCTAAAATGCCTGCCTCAGTGCATGCAAAATGCAGCTAGAACAGTTACTGACAAATAGAGAACTTCTGAATTAATTTTGGTTTGATAAGAGAGAGTAGCACTACATTAAACATTGAAAAGTGAGGAGGCAATTTGTTTTAAAGTTTCTGGCAAATACGTAGAAGAACTCTTTGCTAAAGGACAAAGTTGACCCCACTGTTTGAGTGGCTGTGTATCATGCAGCTCCCGCAGTCTCAGAGGATGTTAGGGGAGCACCCCGTCTCCCCGCCGCTGCTAGCCCTAGAGGTCTGTGGTGAGCCCTCTCCCTCCCGTTGATTGCATGGGGCTCCAGCTTGCAGCGATGGGTTATGGTCCCAGCACGGGGGAGCCTGGTGGAAGCTCTGGAGATGGAGGCTGCAAGCAGCAGTTGAGAGCAGCCCTGTTCCTTGAATATATGGGTATTTTCAAAGTGCCCCTGATCCCCATGCCCTGGAGTGCCCCTGAGCAAAGCTGAATAGGCTGCCTGGGGCTGGAAGCAATGTGGCTCCGTTAGAGTTTTGTTCTGCAGCTGTGCTGTGGCAAGGAAACAAACCACTTGGTATGAAGCCAGCTTGAGGAATGGGTATATACCATTTACAAAAATGTTTTGCTCCCCCTCCTTTGGTTACTAAGGGCTGCGCTCCCCTTACAAGTACTCTAGGCCGTTGTCCAATTTCCTCACGATGTCATATGTAATTTAATCCCAGAGACTTATCTCTTGCTCCACCTTGCCTCGCCTGGTGAAGAAATGAAAGCATAAAACTTTTTAGTCTGTAGGATAAGGAGAAAAAATAAAAAAAAGCTCTGCTTGCCACCTGTAGGTATTCAGCAGGCTACACTTTTGTCATCTTAGAATTCATTTAAAGCACTTTATTAAATCTTTATTTGCTGTCTTGCCTAGAAGCAGCTACTAATCTCCTTATGATTCCATAGAAGCTCAAGGAGGATTTTTTTAAGTGAATAAAAGTTTTTGGTGCCTAAAGATATGGAAAGAAGCAAAGACCTACAGAATGCACAGACCAACTTGAGGAATTTAGGTCTAGCTTATCAAGAAAGACACATGCGCTAGTGAATTGATTTTTTTACATTATAGAGAGAGATCTGCATTTCCTAGGATATGGTCCTTGTTGCTTGATTTCTCTCTTTCAAGGGCAATTGAACTTTCTTTGAGGAAGAGGAAAATTCCACCGATAGTTTTGAATTCTCACATTCATATTTCATATATTTCATATAAATATACATAGGTATTTCTAGAAAATATCTATGGAAATGGATATTTTCATTTTCATATTCTATGAAAATATCTATGGATCCCTGTTACGCTCAGGATCTACTGTACTCTATGGGGTTTGTTTTCACAATTAAATTACTAAATTAGGGGCAGGTTTAGCTCAGTTGGTTAGAGCGTGGTGCTGCTAATGCCAAGATCATTGGTTCAGTCCCCGTATGGGCTATGCTGAGGGTTGGACTAGATGATCTCCAGAAGTTCCTTCCAACCTTACCATTCTGTGATTTCTATATTACCTCTAACAACTTCCATAACTTATTGTCCTGATGACTTTCCCGGTAATCTTATGACTATGATTTTTCCTTTAGCAAAAAAGAACATTATCAAGTTTAATAGAAAAATAGGCAATCAGAATTTTATGAGAACATAAGGAAATAAGTGCTTCTTACTCTTTTTATATTTTCATGAAATGAAGGTGCTGATACACCTTTGATACATTATGAAATTCTTTTTAAATACCATTGGAACCACAACAGTCTGGAGCACAACTGGAATAAGTGGTCCTAGGTCTTGAAAGATGTTAATAGATTTCCATCTGGGAACAACACTAAACAGTTACGTGCTGATTTTTGATTTGCATCAACCCAGTGTCTGCACAACAAAACACTTGAACAAAACATGAGAAAGATGACGTATCTTGTATTTTCTACCTTATGTTTCCATTTAAACACTTTCATCAGTTGATTTCTTGTAAGATGAAAATTCTCATTTTTAAGTTAAAGAAAAACAATGCAGATAAGACAAGGAAGCCTCTGCCAATGAAACAGTGTTTTATGCCTCTAGATTTAATCAGTGTTTTCATGAGATAAACTTAGTAAAACATTTAACAGATAAGGAATAAATATTATGACAGCATTTTTGTGATGCAGAATTAATTTTTATTTAGTATCCTCATAAACCTTAACTTGACTCTGTGCCCAACATATGAGCTAGCACATGAATAAGATGCAATATAAATGGACAGTCTATTATGTTTTAATATCCTTTTAGAAGCATAACAGCTTTAAAAACTATTTTATGAGACTTTTGGGACTGATCAAATACATACAAGTGAAGTTTTTATTTGCAGTGCTGTCTAATCCCCTATTGCAGTACTTTACATTCTCTAACCATCTAGGGTGTGAGGAGAAACATTAGGATTGGGCACATCGTTTCTTCTACTATCTCTGCGCAAAGTAAGTGCCTACCACTTACTTGCTTCTGCTGAGAAGTCCAACATGAAAATGCACTTGATTTGTTTCCTGAGTGCACTGGTACAGCTGAAGGAGATCAGTCCCTTTGAATGGAACATGGAACAATTCTGGAGCAAGCTGGTTTCTACATTTTCAATAACAAGAAGCAGAGAGTTTTGAAGATAGAGAGGCATGGGAGATATTAATGAGATATGAGGTCTTCCAGTGAAAATGTGACCTTGTCCTTTTTTCAGTCTGGATGCAGCTGTAGTGTCTTATTTTGCTTTGAGGTAGAAGAGAGTTGCTGAAGAGGTCGGAAGCAGAGAGGTGCAAATCGGGTGTTTCTCATTTGTCATTACTGACTTTGGAGGAGCTCTTCAGGGAGGGTACCAGGCCATGCATCTGGATTCTGCTTTTAAAGCAAACAAAAAACGTTTCCTGCTATGTCTCCCAGGATTCACTGATGTAATTAAATCATTGGAAAAATCTTTTCCAAACTCACACAACAGGCAACATCAATATCTAACCCATATCTTGCTTTTCTGTGCACAAAATGTTGTTGCACTCCTTGTCTTTCTACTTGCAGAAACATTCAAAAACACTGATCACTCTTAGGCTTAGATCTTCTTGATCTAAAATCTTGATCTTGAAATATAAAAGTTAACCCCCAGAAGTTGTAACCTACGCTTTTCTATATTTTTTAAATGTTCTTTTTCTTTATGCTACAATGCTCATTCTCAGTCAATTTTAATAAATCATTGCAGAAAATGGGTCTACATTATCTTGACACACCTTGGAAAGAGGAGCTTGGCTCCTTGGGAAAAGGGAAAACCATGACAATCCATGAAAAGAAATGCCCTTCTGTGAACTGCTGCTGTTGTTTGCAGGTTGAGTGCCTGGGATTGACTTACGCTTCTCCAAATCTCCCTGCCAGTGAGCAGGCGTTAAGGTAGCCATTCACAGTAACCGTAACACTTGTGCTTATAGAAAAATGTGGTGCTGTATTGTCTATCTGCCTTTGAACAGATGTCTGATTTCACTGACCTGGCTACAGGGCAGCTAGGAGGTGGCCGTAGCGTGTAGGCATTCCCAGACTAGCTACCCTACATGTGCATTTTGCTGTGTCCAGGCTAGTTAACGCAGCGTTCGCCAGCATAGTCTCAGGCCTGGGCTGTGACCTGCACCAACGCTCGTGAGCCCTCGCCCCTGAGCGGGGGCTGCCTGGGGACTCAGCACAGCCCCTGGCGGCTCCAACCCCTGTGCTGCGTCCCTGTGCTGGAAGCATTCGCTGGCATCACTTGATTTGGTAGGACAGGCATAGCCCTGGAGAGCAGGGCATCAAAACGAGGTGCACAAGCCCTGCAAAAGCCCTGTACAGTTGCTCAGGAAACCAGCTGCTCTCAGGTTTTTGCATTTGCCGTTTTGCTGCTATTTGTACCTGAGATAAATGAATTTAAATAAGTTTTCAGTGATTTGAACTTTGGATGTAGCAGTCCTTAAAAAAAAAAAAAAAAAAAAAAAAAAAAAAGGCAGACTTTTTTCAACTGAATAGATATTTTTTCATTTCTAGTTTCTCTACAAAAACATAAAAATCTGCTTATCAGCCATGTTGACTGGACTTTCTATTCTAGAGAGAAACTGCTGTTTTGTTGTAGTTCTTCATCAACATGATATATCTACCTTGTTTTCTACCATTACTCTTGATAAAGATGTCACTGTCCCAGAATAATTACATTACATGAAAACACTCACCTTTTCTTCACCCCTTTCTAAACATATATTTCAGTAATAATGTTAACTGAAATTGTTGAGCCCTTGGAGAGACCTCAACCTCTTGAGCAAAAGGACAAAGAAAGATTCAGAGCAAATGGAAGGAGTAAATAGACACAGCGCTGTTCCGTTCTAAATAAGTTACTATGCACCCAGTATTAAACGTATTTTAAATAATGCATTAATTAAATAACTAAAACATTGATTAGATAAATGGTTTTAAAGACTGCATATTGAAGATCATATAATGGGATTTTTGCCAATTTTTCCTTTTGGGTATAGCTGGGAAAAATCTGGATGGGCAGACTGAGGGGGAATCTTGATGAAATGCCATCAAATGAGTCAAGAGACTGAAAGCTGAAAAGATAGGGGAAGGGGGTTTTAATCAGCCATTTAAGTCTTGATTTTTTGTTAGTGTTTCCTTAGTTCCAGTACCAGATGAACATTTTGACAGGTTGGTATAAATCAGCACAAAGATAAGGTACAGGCATCTCCATCCTTCTATTTGGCATGAAAAGTCCACAGAATATACAGCCTAGGTTTCATAATAAATTAGGATGACAAGGTATAGCATATGTCTGAGATAAAATACCAGAAGAAAAAAGTATTTCTAAATATACCTTTATCTCCTTTATCCCTTCCTCCACATCCCCCAAAGTATTGTGCAAATCTTTTACAGGTGTTTTGTTCCCCAGAAACTGGAAACATAACATGTTATAGCCATAGCTAAAACTAAATATTTTATTCACAGTATTTTGAAGTACATAAATGGTACTTCAACAGCTGCTTTGGTTTGCAAACAGAATATGTTTTTGAATTTATATTTTCTGAGATTAAACCCTGGATCTCACGATCATTTGTGTATATTAATAATTTTAGACAGGTGACAACCATGATTGAACTAGAATCACTCATTTAAGTAAATTTATGTGCATATTTAAGTGCTGTGAGGCATATTTATTCAGATCATTTTTTGAGGGTCTTGTTGCGGATTAAGCTACACAATAGTTATCGAATGGATTCTCTGTCCACCTTTCAGAGAAGCCTTATTGAAATAATAAATCCATTCAATCATAGTAGGCTACTGATAACATCACAAAAAGCCAGAAAAAATTATCTTATAATTGTTTCATTGCTTACACCTAAAAATTTAAATATAAATTTGGTTTGCCTTCCTTTAATTGTATTTTTTGCCTAGCTGTTAGTATGAGTTTCAAGGACAAACTTGCACATATTTAAATAAATTTTTATACTTTCCAATAGTTCAGATACATAGCTAAATTAAAGTGTGAAAAATCCTTGTGCCATTTATATCAGTGTTTTTGCTCCTGGTTTGAGTAATATGTTATTAAATGTGCTTAGACGAATGAGAAGTAGCTTTGTAAGTACAATTTCTCAAGACTAGATTTCTCTAGATCCAGCTACTTGGTTGGTGTCAGTGGAAATCTGCCTATTGCAAACATCATATTAATGATCAGGTAATGGATGTTTAAAAGAAAACATATCCAAAGGAACTTTCCATTCAGTTTTTCTTGGCGAGTGAGGAGATGCAATGTATTTCTAGCCCTGGGGGCATCTCTCAGAAGAGTTTGTGTCTCCTTGCTTGTTCTTGCTCTGCTGCCCTGCATCTTCCCGCCCTTCCTCTGCAGTGGCCAGGCACACTCGCTGGATGGGGGAGACACCGGCACGTGCGATGTGGATTGCAAGATGCTTTTTTGACACCAGAATTACTCTTTTAGCCTCTCTTTCCGGTCAGATACTTGCTATGCTAAAGGCATCCGCTCTCGGAAGTCTCCTGGTGAGCCAGGCCTGGGGGCCCAAAAGCACAGCCTGCAGCCGGGTGCCTAAACTGCTCCAGATGTGAGCGCGGGCCTCGGGCTGGGGAGTCGGAGCCAGCTGTGCTGAGCAGGCATGCCGGTGAGCTGCCCTCCAGCAAGGACCCCGCTGCTCTTTTGGGAGGGTACCTAAGCACTGGGTTTGAGCCGAGTCCACCAGGACTGGCGTGACTCTTTGGGTATCGTAATACCTCCAGTGAACATTATTATTAAGGTAATTCGTAGAAGTAGGAGCTGAATCTGGCAACTGTGTGTCTCAGTTTCCCATATGTAAAATAGCAATGGCACAACCTCCCTACCTCACAGGGCTGCTGGAAAAGGAAAATAGCCATAAACATTTACATCTGTCAGATCCTATGGTCTGGAACTTACAATAGAGGGTACATGAAAATCAAGGAGCAAAAATGAAATTATCAAAGGGAACAGTCAGGGATATTAAAATTGTGGTAGTAAAAAACCTGGCAGCTACTTAGGATACTTTCCATATTATGCTTTGCCCAGCTGAACAGGCAGGACATACCTTTGTAACTCATACCTCATCCAGAATAGCAAGTGGGTACTCTGCAGACGATAGGGATAGATATTGTTTCCTACAAGGTGACATGAAATTTAAAATAACAGATTGACACATTTTCTGCAGTACTATTAGTAAAGCACTCTGACCTAAATCATTTAATTTTGTAGTTATAAGCACTTTTTTCCCAATTACTTACAAGCCTACTGCATTTATTTTTCCTGAGAAAAGGTCAAAACACTTTGGAAAGATTTATTTGAAATTACTAATTAGACATTAGATGCATACATGCAATATGGAATTTACTACCTTGGTAACTATTACTGAAGCAATCAATAAATACCCTTCAAGAAGTCTGAATCTCCTTTGTGCTGTCCCCTTTCTGTTTTCTCCTGGAAACTGTTTTCTACCACTGTCAGAGACAGCAGAATGAAATTCTATTTCAGAAAGGTTTCTTGGTTTGGGAGGGGAGTATTCCCTGGAAGCGCTAGTGATGTCCATCAAGATAAAAGATAAAATTTACTATAACAGAAGAAATTAGAGACCCATGGTGCTCTGACAGATCATTTCTTTTTCTTTCTTTTTCTTTTTTTTTACAGAATAAGGTTTGAATAAATTATGGACATAAACCTGTTCAAACTTCTTTGACATCTCTGGAGGTGCACCTACTCCTTCCATGGATAAATTTGCCCTAAAGTACATGTCCATTTTTCTAAGCAGCATTAATTTTACTGACAGATCACAAAATACTAGCATTTTTTTTAGGGTTAAAGCTTTTAGAACATATTAACCTAGATTGTGGTTGTTACAAAAATAAATCTTGACTTCTCCATATTAGGAGCTTCCAGCAACTACTGCTTTTTCTTTTGGCCCTATAAAAAAATTACTAAAACTGGCAGGAGTAAGCTACATAGGTCTCTGTAAAGTGCCATTTCTATATGAAGTCTCATTTTCTGTTTGCAAAATTTCTTTGTTGTAGGTGAGACTGAAAAATAATGGAAAAATTATGGCAATACCGTATCTTTTTTTAACACATCTGTCTTTTTGTGTTCTACAGAAAAAGGAATATCCTATAAAAGCATAAATTAATAAAATAGCATGCATATCCATTTAAAGTATAAAACTTATATCATGAAATATTGTGTTTTAATCCCCCATTCCCCACTAGCACAAAACTTCCATAAAAAACACTGGAAATAAAACATGAGCATAGATATCCAAACTCATCCAATAATAAATTCACTGAAGGAAAAATCCATAATAGTATATGGTATCAAACAGTATGCATGCACTAAAAAAAAGGTTTATAAAACCGATTTACCAATATTTACAGTGCATATGTTTTAGGTGGGTAATTTATGTAAAATGTGTGGGACAATCAATCAGAAATATTTCAGCAAAGCAATTTTTTGTTTGAATCTATCAACTCATGCAGATCGAAACATTATGCGCAGACACAGTTTGATTTTTAACAAAGCTGTTCCAGAAAATGCCTTTGCTTGCCTGGCAGCTTTTGAAAATTATTTGAGATAGATCTAGGTTCAGTGCTGTCTGCTGGGTCAGGGGATTTGAACTCACTTCTTTCCTGCCAGCCGAATGTCCAAGTCACTGTGCTACAGGATTTTCTGTAGTGAGATGCTTGCCATTTCTTTTTGATACTGCCTCGCTTGTATATATTATTAAACAGCCACTGGAGCAGTGAGTGGGGTGCAGCCCAAGGGGGTGCAGGAAGAGCCCTCTGCTCGGGGGATGCCTGAGAGCCCGACATTCAGGGCACTCGCCAAGGTAGTCAGGGACCTTGGTCCCGACTCACCTACTCTGCTTATTTCAGGACCAAAACAGAGAAAAGAGGATCACTTCCTTTTCTAGCAGTTCTATGACTCTCTCTCCCAGTTGCTCTTGTTTTGTTTCTATTTTTGTATTTTTATGGTCAAAATGATGCAACAGTAATTTTTAAAAGAATAAGGTGACAAAGAAAGCTTCTTCTGGTCAAGCCTAGTAGGATGCAGAGCCCCCGTTACTTCACTATGATAGGCCATTGGTGCTTGTTTGTTGTATTTCCAAGGGCTTTTACTTTATTCTTATGAAAGATACCTCCTGAGAGGCTAAAGAAGTAAAATTAATAATGCCTTCAGTATAATGATGACATCTTGCTTATGTGTTTGTTTATTCTTTTCTTCAAATCTCTTAACGTTGACCTTATTTCAGACTATTTTCTAATTTTGAAAGTGCTTTGCACTTTTTACTGGCTAAATATTTAGTTTCTGACTCTTTATTAATTATTTTTAAGCCCGTTCTTTACATAATAACTTTAGTCCATAGCTGATGACTCATTCTTCTTTTCCTCACATTTAAATATAAAATTTTATCTTTTCACGTCAGATTACAGCTGGTGTGGCCATAGCCATATCATATATCCTAGGTATGAGGCACAAAATAGGGAACTGGCAATATGCAAGGAATACATAATTAGTAGAAATGAGTTAAAATATGAGAACTGCATTCAGTAGGAGTTGGCAGAGGCATCTGAACAAAATAGAAAGCTACTGATCCTACACAGCAGAAGTGTTTTCTTTTGTTCGTTTATCTTTTTGAGGTTATAAGTAGAAGATAAATCTATACAGTACAACCAGGATGAAAAGATGTTATCAGGACTCTATGGGCTTCCCATTCAGGGAAGCAGATATGTTTGTTTATAGCTAGACAGCTTAACTTTTTCTTTTCTTTTTTCTAATTTATGGCCTAGAGCTGTGATAATGCTGTAAGCAATATTAAGTCTGATAAGAGATGGGGCTGTGGAATTCAAGGACTTCCACACTCTGCTCAGCCATATCCAGCCCGAGGTGATCGCGCAGGGAGGGAGCGAAAGGCAGGTCCGCAGGACTGTTCGCTCCGATGTTTGACTTCTCCCCGCAGGGGGTTTCCTCAGAAATGAATTCGATGCTGTTATTTTCAGTACCAGATGCAAGTTTTCTTCTGCGATGATGAAAGATATTTTAAATTTGAGAAGACTTCTGATTTGTTGGAGCATCCTAGATTACCTAATTATGAGTTAACACTCAATAATCACATATTGTAGTTCAGCTGAAATAATTGGGCAGCTCTCTAAATGGCCTGTCTCTGTATTATTTATTTCCATCAATAAAAATGTCTTTTGTAAGAAATAACATAACTCCGGGGGTAGGGTTACTGTGTGATACATATTAATCACACTCACCCCTCCACCCACAAGAGGAATTGGACACGCTTCATTACATTTTTAGGCTTTATACATGTCCTAAGGATATAATTATGCCATTATTATTTTCACATTGTCTGCTATGTCCCGTTGCTTAATGATGTGTTTTTCAAAGAGCCTGGCACATCATATTAAAATTGAGAAAGGGGACAGTCAACATCGTTTACCTATACAGCATCTAAATCCACTGATCCTACAAGTGCCTGCAATGTGAGGCCACTCACTGATTTTGCGCTGGAGCGCTTTGACTTATGCACGCTTCCAGCTGCCGGCACGGCGTATTTGAGCCAGCAGCTCTCTCGCTTCGTTGGCGCCAAAGCCAGCCAAGCTGTTTGCGTGCGGGAGCTGAGTGCCAGGGGGTGCGCTGGCGCGGCGCGTAAGGGGCGTCTCTGCCGCCCCGGAGGCTCGCTGCTCCCGTTCAACGCTTCTGGCTGCCCACCAGCCCCTGGCGAAGCGGCTGCCTGCAGCAGTAGCTCCCCGGTGTCCTAGCAGAAATGGGCACCGGTGTCCCCTCAGCGTGCTAATCCTAACGCGCACTCTAAACCAAAGCGGCTCGGACGGACCCTTCCCACCAGCTCTGCATCCAAAAACGCCGTTACGGCGGCGATCCGAACCTGCTGATGCTCAAAGCTGCCGAATTTGGGTCTCGAGAGCAGCTGTCCTCCGCTGCCGGGCTGCTGCTGGGGTCCCACCGGGCCAGGGCTCGCCTGCGGGTGCTCGCCGGCCGGCCCCGGGCAGCGCCGGCCCCCTGCCCGTCGCCGCGTGTTGCTGAGGAGGGGTGGGAACGGGCGTCTCTAGCAGCCGAGCGGCGTAATTCTGCTGCGGCCGCTGGAGGACGCGCGGAGGAACTGAGGTTCGGGCTCTGTTTCCTGAAAACGTAAAGCAGCAAAGCAGGGGTTTCTTAATCGTGATGAAATATGCACCAAGGTGGTGGAAAAGCTTCCGCTGTGTTATCCCGCGTTTTCTCTTTCCTGAAGAAAGCCTGAAAAGGGGAAAGGCACGTGAGGAGCGCGCAACAAGCTCCCCAAGATGCGGCTGCCAATCCCCATTTCCTTGTTTCCTGCCACTTCGTTTCTTTTCTCCATTAATCTGTGAAGTGACTTTTTGAGGCAAAAAACGGTCTTCTCATGGTTTATTAGGATTATGGAGACAAGGTGAAGTACAAATGAGATACTGCAGGTGCAGGCAGAGTTTTTTCCCTCAAACTTCTCTTGGACAAAATAAGCAAAATGAAACTGGTGTTTAATCTTTTTTTCCTGCTGAATGCTAATTCCTCTCTGTTTGCTATTTCTAAGACCAGAATATATTTCTAAGTATAGCTAGTCTAGTCTAGAAAGCTATTTACTAAAAAACTGTTTATTAAAAAAAAGAGAAATATTTTTCTATTTATTGTTTTTTACTTCCAAAAAATTCAGTAATTGCATAAAATTAATAATGAACTGCCTTTGGTCCTGTTTCAGTGCCAGCTTTCACTGTTATGATTTGCCAAGGCTTCTTGGGCTCAGCTGCAGGAAGACATAGTGAAACCTAGAACTTGGCTCAGGAGACCTTCAGATTCCTAAGTCTAAAAAATTTAAAATTTAAAATACCCCCGTGCCAGTAAGCAGCCACGCTCACAGGTGAGCTCTGGGGTGGATGCGCAGTTTCCCAGGTTTTCCCGGCGGGGCGCTGGGATGCCTCTGCGCGGGAGCTGCCGTCTCCCAGCCTGCCCAGAGCCGAGCTGAGGGAGTCACCACTGCCGATCCCAGTCTGGCAGAGGTGCTCAGCTACGAGCACTACTCATAGGATGTGCCTATTTAGAAAAAAATAGGAATAACAAAAGGAGCTGTTTTCACCTTAAAATATTCTACCGCTGCAAGTAGTTTTGCTCTTTATTGTAACGGAGCGAAAAACAAAATGTGACCAGGAGTGGGAGGTGGGGGCTTAATTCCCTGCCTAGACTGAAGGGATTTAGGTCCGTGACCTGTCCAAATGGCCTGAAGCGTGGCCCGTCCCGTCTCTTGCTCAAGGCAGAGAGAGAGCAGCTAAGCCGGAGCGAGCGTGAACCCCGTCCCTCTGAGGGAGCGGGGATTTGACAAGCGAGTCTTTCCCACACTGGAGGGAGACAAGGATATTTGTCTGATAGTCCATGGGTTTGCTGAAGAAGAAAATCTTAGAGAAACAAAGTGCGAGTACTATATTAAAGGCGTGCAAGGTGGAAATGTAACTGACATCTTAAAGGATTCGCTGGATGACCTAGTTCTGCTTTTTTTCTGAAGTACAAATAAAGTGTTCGAAGCAAAACTGAAATGATTTACTCTTTAAATGCTGTATGAACAATTTGACTGAGGATCATTAATATTTTCCTTTCCTAATTAATTACTGCTAGGGGGATAAAGTACTGTGGAAAGCTTTGTTCTTTCTGTGATGCATGATAAAAGACTTTCATTTTCCTGGTCTAAGGGGAAAAGCAGGCAACCAGATTTCTTACTTGCAGCATAATCTGTATTTGTGAAATTTGTGAAATCCTGCCCTAGCATCTGAATAATTTAAATTAATTGTGGATTTGGGGGTTTCTTTTGATATGTTTCTTTTTATTATTTATTTTTATTATTATAAAATAGCCTTTATCCAATGACTTAAGTCCATTGGCACTTAAAATACAGTAAATAGATGCAGTCAGCATTTGCCATGTATCAAATCATCCCTGCTGTATCAGCAAAATTTCTCCGCACCACATACACAATCCTCATTCCTACCCATCATCTGGCAGTCCTATTCTATGCCCATCTTCTTTCCAGCAAGACAGAAAAATAGGCAATGCATCGCAGAATAAAATTCAGAATGCTTTGGATCTGCAGGAAAAAAAAAAATGATTTCTAAGAGCCTGAAGAGCAAATGGAAGATACCCTGCCAGGTTCCCCTTCTTATATGTTGATGAGGCTTGAAGTCAAGGTAACACCACTGGTTGCAGTGGCCGTCGTATGTCACAAGAAGGGAGCTGCTTCATTAGATTTTAGATTTGTGAGCCAAAGTACAGGCATGTTTTAAGACGCACAATGTCCTATGAGCTGCGTGAAAAATACTGCTATCAGATGAAGAAAAAAATAGAGAAAAGTTAGGATCCAATTGCAAGAGCAGCCAGTGGTAGAATGAGGAAGGTGATGTAGCTGTCCGCCCACCCACCAGACTGCCCGTCCGCACTGTCCTGGAAGAGCTACATGGCTGGGGAGCTGCCAGGCTTGTCACGGGCACGGCACAGTTAGCGTTTCTACAGCCTCATCTCTTAGGGAGTGAGCGCAGCTAGAACTGAACTTCTAATGAACAGCACAGTTCTGATTTGAACTAAAATCTATGTCATTTTGCTACTGTTTTACTGATTATAAAGGCAAATCTGTAACCCCAGGAAAGAACGTTGTTGAAGAAAGCCTGATAGAACAAAAAAGCCAGAAAAATTAAGCTGTAAATCCTGTGCTGCCTCTGGCTAGAATACTCAGATCAGGCTGTTGAAACTAGTCCCTCTTTTACTGTTGAATTATCTGATTTCCAGGAGAAAGTAAGTATTAGTCTCCTGTAATATTATAAGGGGCCGATAACCAGAGCCAGCTGAGCTTTTCAAGGAGAGAAAGGAAACAGATGTGAAGCACAGCTGGTTCTTCTACCATTTTTTCTTAAAGTAGGTGACACTTAAAAATGTGTTCTCCATACATCTAGGCCCTAAGAGCAGAGAAAGTGCTGAATTCTGTCAAATTCACAAGAGCTGTTATTATGACAAAATGCACGTACCACGAGGCTTCAAGCTAATGTGCATTACTTCAGTAAAATGGATTCCTCACCATTGCTTATCACTAGGTATTCATCTGACAGTGAAAATCTTTAATTCTGAAAAATTCTTTGAACTGAATGTGTTTAATGGTATATGGTTATCTAAATAATTTGCTGAGTTGTGGCATAAGGTCTAATATTTCTTCTTTAGGTTTCAGTAATTGAGTGTAAAGCTGACTAATGTGCTGAAATGTGTTCTTTACAGTCTTGGTAGATGCCAACAGCTTCAGATCAGTGTCCTGCCCTTTATCATGTCTAAGACAACATCACCTATTACAACCTATTAACAAAATTTGGAAATTTTGCAGAGCATGTGATATTAATTCTTGTTAGCACATGCTATTTAGAAATTAATTAGTGATGTTCTCATTGACATGTTGGCATTTGCATAATTTAACTGTATGATGGTAATTACTGTTCTTTCATGCATAAGCGCTAGAAATAAAGCTCTGGACTTTGGTAGCTTGTCAAACTAGCAAACATCAACTTAAACTAGCAAATAAGTAAAAGAATGTATTTATATTTTCAAGTGTATAGTAGTGGTTAGGAAAAAAAAAGCATCTTTAAGTATCTTTAGAAATGTGTATTTATTACAATCATAGTGATGACACAGCTGTGTAAATCCCAGGCTATCACACTTTAGCTGAGGAACAGAAAGGAATTATATGCCCTTGCTGGATTTCTCCCACTGGAACATTAAGTGTGAAACATTTAAGAGTGTGAATTTTCTTCTCTTTCTGTAACACATGAATTTAAGCATCTGCTGATGCTATTGAATACAGTATTTAACATTACATTCAGTGATAGAGTGTAAACAAGAGGTTATGATCAGACAGCTAATTTGCAGCTGGGTCTCTGAAATTTGAGTATTCAGGAGAAGAGCTATGAGCAACTGAAGTCTATCAGCCAAATTTGAATAGGTTCCATGGATCTGATATTTTCCTTTAATGATTTCATCCAGGACATATACTGTAGTGTTCTTGATATAAAAGCTTTTTGATAAATTAAGTCTCTGAAGTTAAGCCTAAAGTAAATTCTTAAAGTAAACTCTTTAAATATTGGGGCATCAAATTGCTAACATATACATTTGTAACATATACATTTGTATGTATCAAAATCACAGTATAGAAGCAATTTATATATCTTATTAAAATCATGAAAACATTTACTGCAATAAACTTTAATGATAGCAGGACACCAGAGACCCAAGTAAAAATTGATATACTGGCATCTAGAAACAAAGGAAAAATGGTTAATGCGGCAGGAAAGGCAAAATCTAGCCTGATGAGTCGTGGAGAGTTCCCAGGGACTGTCATCCACATGGGGACTGCCAGGCTGGTGGAAGAAGACATACACTCTGAACGCTGAGTTAGGGGATAGGAAGAAACAGAAGCTGGGACTGCTGGAGAAGACCTGTCATGACATTCAGGTGTTGAAAGAGAAAAGGCTGGAAGTGAGCTGACCTGCAGGTGACGGGAGAGGTGCACTGGGGTGTCCACTGGGGTGTCCACCTGAGATGTTCTTTGAATTATGTTGTCCATAGGTCCAGTAGATGGGTAGTGTTCTGAACCTGGAGAAAACCAGTCAGTGAAACCATGTGTGTGAATAGTCCACAAGACGAAGAAACAATGAGACTGTCCAAAGCGAAGGGTGACACTAAAGAGAAGCATTCATAAAAGTAGTGAGATGCTACACATTATCAGAACAAAATGCAACATGACAGTTATTCTACACATACTCCTAAAAATAAAAATGAAAATTTAAGAAAGGAAACCTTAAAATGGGTTTTGAAGATATTTTATCTACCAATCTTTTCAGTAGTAGCATGTCTACTCAATATCTTTGGCCTGTTCCTTCCTTAGCTTCTGCATCTACTTACTCCTTAGTATAAAAATCCAAATAGGTTGTTTTGCAGTTCTTCAGTCACTGCTGGGAACAGACTAGGATCCAGTGGCCCAAAGTGGCCACTGAAATGGCCCAAATTCTGACCTTCTGAAACCAGATCAGGCGTGTAAAAATCTAAAGAGGAGAAATTATTCACAATTACAACTTATCCAGATAAGTACTGCTGCAGTCTTATCAACAAAGTACTTTGTGTGTATTGACAGATGTATTCTAATACTGCCCATGCAATAGCTCACTATTATTTGTGAACAGAGATGCAGTGAAAAAATGTGGTTAATTTATGGTCTGACAAATATTAATCTTTTAACATCTTGACTTCCCTCTATCTCACTAGGTCAGATTTACGTTGCCTATGAATGCCCAACTTAGAAAGTAGGCATCACAGAAAATGATTAATTTTACAAAGGAAACGGTTGGCTAACTGAAATAAAAGAGACTGACAAAACTCTGCCTATGGAGCTATTTCACAACAATCACATGCTGTATTTTTATAGGTCTTAAATTATGTGTGCTTTTCTGCAATTCAGTCTTTTTAAAAATCCTCAAAAAGAGTATGTTGTTTAATTCATATGTCAAAAAAAGACTTAGAGGATCAAATTACCCTTGAAGCAAAAGATTTCTAATGAAAATTGATGCAATCTGATGTACAGATGACAGAGCAAGCAGTTCAGCCTTTCAGTAATTCTGCAGGCTGCATAAGCAGATGAGAAGATGCTGCACAGATTCCAGAAATAAGTCTGAGCACTAGAGAGCTTGTATGAAAAGACCTAGCTGCCTTGATTTTTACTGTAATCTCCCATTTGCTTCTTCTAGGGTTATTTTAATGAGTTGTCCCTTTTCAGCTTATTGCATGATAATGTAGTACTTAGCCACTGTTTTGGAGTTTACCTTAATATTTTTGATGGAAAAATGCACTTCTATCTCTTTTGCAAACATACATGCCTCAAAATGGCCCTTCCTTGAACTTTTGGCTTCCACTCTGAAAACTTTGCAACTTTTTGTTATATCACAGTTGTTGCTCAAAAAGCAGGTGCCTAGGCTTACCTGTACTTTTCAAAGACCTATTTGTGTCTTTGAACTGGTAGCAGTCCAACTTTTTAAGTGGACTTTGTTACAAAATCTGTATGCTTCTAAAGCTCAGCTATGTTTTCTGTGATTTTTTGTGTTTCTGAAAAAGTATGAAGCCAGACTTGCTAGATTCTAGTTCCCTGAATCACATCTACAACAGCTGTACGTGTGGCCCTGGCGGGCACCTCAGCCTTACTTTCCTGCTTGCTTTAGGTGTTGTTACGAACGAGCCAGCCACAGCTCTGCGTAGCCTTTGCTCCTCTTACCCCCAGAGAGTTATGGAGAGAGGAATCCTCATTAATTCCTGGTGCATAAAAACAGTAAGTGCATTCATTTGTGGGTTAATTGGGCAAATGAAGAGAATTCTTCCCACATATCACACATGTACTTTACATACATACAGCATCTCATCCTAGGAACGTTTTTTTTTCTTTGTCCTTCAACACCGAACTCCATCTGTGGAAGTCTCCTATGAGACTTCAGGATCAGAGCCTCTTGCATCCCTGAGACACCACATAGGCAATTTCATGGAGAAGCATCATACCTGTTTTAGCAGTAGGATGTGTCATCTCAGCCACTGTAAGGGAGATGATTGTCAAAAAAGCATAAAATTATGGTGTTGAGAGGGTTGTTATCAGAAATTACAAATAATTTAATTCATTCTACATTGATTACTAATTGACTGTTTAAAAAAAGCTTCCTGAATGTTAAATCTTTCTACAGCCAATTCAATCAAAATATAACATAATATATATGTATATATACATTTTGTATATATAATAACCAGAATATTAACAATAATAAATGTTTATAATCTGCAAATAGTATTTTTCCTTCTCCAAATGCATAGCCACATACACTACCTTTTTTAGGCTGTGTTTCTCCTTGTTGTTGCAAATAGATCAGAGCTGATTTCTTCAGTGTGCTCATCTGTTGGATGTCACAGAGTAACAGCTCTCAGTAGTACTATTGACTAATTCCACAGCTACACCTTGTACTTAAAATGGCAAAAGCATCTGGCATGGCAGTAAGCCTTCAGCCTTCTGCAGCATCAGAGATGATTATCTTCTAGCATAACCTGGTAGATGCGTAAACTCTATGCTCATCCTCAGTAATGGAAAAAAATCAGTTCTAGTCTTTTCTGTATTCTTATTTGAGAGAAAGTTTAAGACCTGAGTGTATGAAGATTCTCAGAAGAATCATTTCTTTAGCGAAGGGGATTTAGAAAGAAGCAAAGTGAAATTAAGTTCCCTGCTTCATCAGATGATGTGGTAAAGGAAATCACAACAGTATCATCTTCAAAATGTCAAATGGTGCAGTATATCAAGAGAAATCCTCTCTAATAAAACTCAAACTAATAATAACTAAATTAATAAATCAGTCTGGTCTTATTAACAGAAGTCCTCATGCTTTTACAGGACTTTATTTTGCTAAAAGTGCAAAAAAAAGTGTAGAGCAGATATTGAAAAGATTTATTTCGTGATTTTGCCTCTGTAAGTATAGGAGAGGTTCTCCTGTGGCTGCAGTTAAGTATCTTCTTATGAGTGGGTTAACAGTGTTACCCAGGAAACCAAGCATTTACCATAGCTGAGATTAGGCTAATGAATAATTATTATTTTGATTTACTCTTTACATAAAGTATGACCTACTGATTTTAACAGAAGCTTGAGCCATCTTATGTTAACTGTTGCACATATCCGTACTGAGAGACACCACCAGCCTGTGGGAGCATATAGTCAAAAGAAACAAGAGGCACAAGGGATAGAAGGAAGGAAATCACAATTATTTGCATTTTAGAGATGAGTAGAAAACAAATTTTGGTATAAACTTCATGGTTTATACCATGAGCAAAGTACTCTGGATGTATTGGCTGTGTTTATCCCATAGTCCTGCCAGTGATGGGCAAGCTGCTGATTAACAATCTCGTTCCACAGGACTGGGCTGAAGTTCCTGATTTACCTAAAGTGATGTATCTTTGCAATGAGTAAAGAAAACAGTCTGCTTTCTCTTTCTCTAGTGAATGTTTGAAACTTTGCAAAGGCTAAAGGCATTCTTTCCTTTGTTGCAAAAAAGGCTTTGGTTCCCTCTTCCAGGAAAAGAAAATCAATGTAGCTCTTTCAAAGTAAATGTTACGATATATGAGAACACAGTCTTTTCCCTGCAGTTGTACAGTTCTCATCTGCTAATTTATTTTATATAGGCAAGAGATATTTCATTGGATTTCTCTCTTATTCCATCTTTTACAGCATCCCAGAAGAGAAGTAGGTTCGATTAAGTAACTGTGAGAAAGTTAATTTTAATTTTGTTAACAAAGAAACTAATAGCTTTCTGTAAGTCTCTGAATTGCAATACAAGTCAGAAAGAATTTGTTTCACTTTTTTAATGACTTGGCCATCTTTGGATATCTCTTTTTATTTTACATTTCTGAATGTTCTGCCCTTTGAAATTTGCTTGTAATGGTATTCCCCCAAAGTGCCATAAAAAAAGCTGCATTTTTGAGTGTTCACCTCCAAACACCCACCATAAGCACTCTCTGTTGACCTCCAGTGAAGAGGAGACATATGAATAGAACAAACAAACAAACAAAACAGCTGGCATGGCTAAAATGTGTTTGCTTTTCATATGTTACTGTGTTTGAGATTAATTTCTGTTAAAAGTGAAGCTATACCATAAAGTTAAGAGTGCTGATAGGGTACAGAAGTCCAGACCAACTAGCTTGGTGTGAAAATGCCTGGGGTAAAAGGTTGCCCTAATTTAAAGCAATAGCTTGCAGGTTGGAACCCAAAAGAAGAAGAAAGTGATTTTTTTTGTGAGCTAAATAAGAAAGAAAAAGCTTTAAAGGCTTCCTATGAGTTGAGGGACACGTTCTCAGCATGACCTGTGCTATGCCAAGAAGTAAAATACAGAAAAATCTGCTAGCAAAGCTGAGCGCGTTGGCTAGAGGAGCTGGTGGAGTGAGACACAGTTGAGAGAGCAGCTAACGACAGCGGGTCACTCCACGAGGTCCCTCAACCTGAACGAGGCGCGCTACCTAGCGAGACTCAAAGTCATCAACCGCACGGGAAAAGGTCTGCTGGCATCCTGGTTGCCTGCTCAGGTGAAAAGACCTTACATGGCACGGCTGCACGTCAGGAGTGCTTGTAGCCCTGTTCATCTACCTGGTTAGAGTTTTCTCCTTCAGATACAAATATGATTTGTTGATTGTTTCATTCTTGTTAGTAAGCAGGGAAAATTAGCTTTTAGAGCATGAGAAAATTAAACTTCTCAGAGGGGAAAATTAACTCCACTTGGGATAAGTGAGATGAAGGCTTTGACCTGCAGTGCTTTTTGCAGGGATTCCCTTAAATTTGAACATGGCCGTTATTGATACCAATCAAATCCTACCAGAGAAGTTGCACAAATTTTGAAATTGATGAAAAATAAACAATTTGGCACCAATCAGATGAAGGAGACACAATATTATGTGACACTTGAACACAACACAAACTTGTCATTTTTATAACTGAAGAGTAGAGCTAACTCTTAATGAATGTGATAGAAAATAGCAATCTGGTTGCAACTGTATAGTGGCAAGAAATAAATGATATGGTTAAGATTTGATTTGATATTTATGAATCATTTGTTCTCCTTTGGCCTCAAGATATTTGGAATTCAAATTTATTTTTGATCATCTGTAAAGCAATTTCCAATGACATCAAACAAGTGATAATGCTTGTTATTATTTGTATTTCATTAGTGCCAGTGAAGGTCTTACCATCAGCTTGTTTAGGCATTATATATGGACGCGTATCTGCCTGATGAACCCAGAATCCAATTAGAACTGCTAATCACTACTAAATGTCAGCTGGCATTTTCCTTTTCAAAGGACTCATTCTGATAACATAAAGCAGTCAAAAATACCGCAGTACTCTAATTTGTATGGTAGATTTCATTAATGATTAAGAAGCTTGGGCTTATGCCTGGGTAGGTGCAGCGGGCACCAGTAACGCCCCATTGGAGATGCTGCACACAGTGAATAGAAGATCTAGACAAATATAGAAAATGATCCTATGGAGAAGCAATTTGCAGGCAGAGAAAGATGTGTCTGGAAAAACTCTGATATATGATATACTTTGCCTCTGACTCCTAAACTGTTCATTTCACCTTTCTTATCCTGAATGCAGCCTAGTATACAGGATTGATATATACATTCCAAATAATTATTTGTTAAATTAAATGTGACGTATCTGCTGTGTACCAGGAGTCCGAAGGTCTTGAAGCTAGCTGTTCTGTTATAGCTGTTTTCACCACTAGGGATGCTTAGTCAGTGTGTAGAAAATCTATACAGAAAAAAAAAAAATCTTTTATGGGACAGATGAATTAAAGTTAGTTTTTATCCACTACTAGAAAGTCTTTTGATTAATTCTTACAGTACGAATGCTTATCCTTAGGTAAAAGAAATGCTTTCAGAATAATAAGGGTTCTACTCAAACAAGTGGCAAATTACATTCGTTATAATAAATTTTAATAATAATAATAATTAAAAGGATTCTACTTCCAAAACTCAGCTGAGACTTCTTAATAGTTTTGACATGTTCTGAAAATTTGCTAATAAAGAAAAAATAATTGGGTATAAAGGAAAAGTGACAGTTTCTCTGTTACTACCCATACTAAGAAACTATCACTTGTATACTAACTGAATAGAAAGAGAAATATTAGATGATTATATGGGAAATATTACGTGATTATATGGGGAATATTTTTTATGGGAAATACATTTTTAAAGTGTTTGCTAGTTACCTTTCATTTATGTTCTTGCATTCTTAATAATCAGGGACTGATTTCCCGTATTTTGTACATTGCAGTGCCTTTGTGCCCTGATAAAGAAAGTACAAGGACTGCTAGATTAGATAATAATGTTTTGCAGCCATTTCACATAAAGTAGCCATAACACATGCAAGACAGTAGATCAAGTCCTAGTTTGCAGATATCCTTAATAGCACTTGCTTATATAGGAAAATTGCTACTATAAGTAAAGTGAATGATTATTTCAGAAAAGTAGTTTTCATGTGTGAGAAAAACACATGGGAATTAAAGCTGAAGTATCAAAAAAGAAAATTCATTTGCTCTGCTTAGGAATATACAAGTACACACACACACACTACATATATTTTTACACATATGTATATATTCTCTAATAATATGGTTAAAGATTTCATGTAATCATTTTACGCCTTTTGAAAACAATATAATGTGAATAGATTATATCGTGTAGCGTGATATCTTGAAACATGGTACTTTTAAGCTATGCCTTGTCAAGACTATATTCTCTGAAGTATGTTTCTGATTGCCAGTCCAGGATACAAGTACATTTCTGGTCTAAGCAGGTACTGTTCACAACTGAGACTGTAAATTCCCTCCATGGTCTGATGGTTTGCAGAAAGGTCTATTTAGGTAAGCCTAAATATAGCAGATCTTGGAGTTGATGCTGGCTTGTTAGGGATTACAATGAAGGGAAACTAATGCCTCAACCTTTGTACCTAAGGAAGATGGGAAAGTAATCAGAGGAAGCACATTCTGTGAAAAGAGATAAACACTCATATTCTACTTTCAAGAGATTGCTTTCAAGGGAAGGAGCAACTGCTACTAACATGTACCAAGTTTGAATGGCTATATGAAATCCAGTGAACTATTATCCTGAAAAATAGAAATTTGTCAAAAAGTCAACTCATGCTGAAGTCTGGAATATTTTTTGGAGAACATTTTAATTTCAGCCAATTTTCTTACTCTTTAAAAAAGAAAAAAATAAATGAAAATATGTGTCAATTGGAACTTTTCATTCCTCCTTCTCTGTTGCCATCTCTTTCCCCCGCCAGGAGTATGACTAGTAATTGGGAAAGGAGAACAAATTAAGTGAGAAGGAAAACAGAAGAAATGGGAAGGGGGACAATTTTCCTGTAGTTACAACATTCAAGTTTCAGTGTAGAAAGAGGGGGGCCTCTTATACAATGAGAGCCTCAAGCAGCTGCCATACATCCTCCACAAAAGCTTCCAGTGTGCTCAAGAACGCACGTACGATATTTTTATTTTCATAAAATTACATCCCAATCACAGCACTGAGGTTGTAACTGGAAATTAATGCACATGTGTGTCTTGATAGAAAAAACAAGCAGCTTACTGACCAGCTCTGAAAGTTAACTAGAATCATTTTGATGGGAATGAGGCAGCAGATTGGAGAAATCTGCTCGCTGGCTCTGTAAGGGAAAGAGTGATGGACAGCTGGAGGCACTAACCATCTCCACCAGCTCAGCTGTAGCTGGAAGAGGTGGGAACACAGAAATAACAAGAAGATCCCAATAGTAAGCAAGGTTTTTTAATAAAAAGAAGTAGCTGTACCTGGTGAGGTTTTCTTCTGAGTTTGCTCTTCCTGTGGTGTTATATAGAGTTCTTATGTGATCAGGAATAACAATCTGTGATTATTGTTCTATATGTTTGGTAAGTAATACTTGAACTACTTTTGGGAAATATGGAATAAGAAATCAAAATGGTAAATACCAAATTTACTTCAAAACAGGAGTTCTATTTTAATTAGGGCTGTTAGAAATCATAGAGTAAAGAACTAGGGTAGTGAAAGTCTTGGGTAAGGGTTGTCTGTAGTGTATTAAAGGAGTGTATGAATAAGTAGGTAATTTAGATTAAAATTGTCTTATGTGTTCAGCATGGAGTACAGGTTTTTTGTTTGTTTGTTTTTAATAAGAATATAAAAACTTTTAATGAAAGTTTGGGCTAATTGGAAAAGTTACCCATTTCACTAGCTTTGGTCTGTACTTGTTTGTGTAATGAGTGAAGCTATGAAACAGTTTTCAAAGCATTTACTGTAAGATGGTGAATTCTTGAAGCCTCCTGCTAACCAAATGAGACCAGCAGTCCTTCTTCTTAGCAAATGTTCCTGGAACCTGTGTGTGCCTCTTTCCTCTGTGCTCAGGCATAGAGCAAGTATTCGGGCAATGAAAAACTGAAAATTCATTGTACCTGTGCAGTGTTTGTTAGAAATACTCTAAGTAACTTACAGTTTTGAGATGTTGTGGTTCCTGTTGGGAATTATATTAACACTCGGAATAGATGTCAGACAATTCTATATTTAAAATGCCTCTGAATGTATTTTCCAGACTGAAAGTCTGGGTTATTATGTCTGCAATCCTGGTAGTTACCATATGGCTGAAACTAGCCAAACATGACCCTGAGCCTTTCCACACTCAAGTATTTAGCAAATACAAGCTATTTACCGACTATCAGCTTTTAGCTGCTAACAAGGCAACAGAGTTTGCAATCTCTGAAGAGCAGGCTAGGAAAAATCAGTTTTGCCTTCAGGCCCAGCTGACACAGGTGGTATCAGCCATGGGGATGCACAAATCTGAAGCTCACTTGACTTAAGGTAGCACATGTTGGAGGGAAAAGGAAAGGGGGTGGAGGAACTATGTGATGATGTGATATATGTATTTCTTCTGCACAGCATATCGGAGAATTGCTGCTAAGTGACTTGATTTGTATTAAGATTTGGATGAGATTTCTTGGGAGCATTTGTATTTTTTGATTTGGGGAAGAATTCTTCTGCAGTTCAAATGGGGCAAAGATGCTCTTTTAGAGAACTTTAGCTGGGCACAGCAATATTTCTGTAGCTGATCCTTAGTAAGCTATTTCAGCCTTCTATAAAATGTTCATCTGGTTATTTATCTGTTCCTTCTTACTAACAAATACAGAGCTGTCTGTATCAGGAAATCCTATCGCTATATTTTTTAGCCCTGGTACATTGTGCCTGAGCTAAGAACAGAGAAACCCAAGTGTGAACTGGCTACAAATGTTGAGACAGAAGTGAGAAAAACACCAGTGTCTGGTTTAATAAATAACCATGTTAATAAGTGGTATGCTCAGTACAGGTATTAATGTGCATAGACCGACCCTAAATCTCTACTGTTTAATGGCTTATGTTGAGGAATTGAGATAGTGGAAGACTGAAGGAATTAACTAGGAACTGAAGATTTGAAAACAAAGGAACAAAACTTATACCTTGTAGCCCTTCAGTGATGGAAAGGATTGGTTATCTAGTCTCAGCTTCATTTCTCTTCCTGTTAAGACTGTTGTTTTGGTGTCATATTGAATGTGTCCTGTTCAGTTGTTCTTATGGTGTTGTTCTCTGAGCTGAGAACCGCTGGTAAGCCAAAAAGGAGGTGGTAATGTAAGAATCTAGGGAAAGGTGATTATGCTGATTTCAGACTGCGCACATGGAATAAAGTCAGTCTGAGCATCTAAAATTCTCTGGATGTTGCTCTGCTATGGAAACTTAATATGTAGTAGTGACACAGATATCACAGTGCATGTGCAAAGGGAACTCAAACAAATTTCACATGTTTACTCTTCATTTTGGAGAAGCGAACATAGAGAAGAGGGGTGGAAAAGGAAGGAGCAATGATGTCACTCCTCTTAGGAAGAATTAGGCTCTGTTTGCTCCATCTTTCAAAAATCAGTTTTCTAGAAGAGTGAAAAATGAAAGGGAAGACCTACTCTGTTCGTCTTAATGGTGGAGAACTGGCTGGTGTTTGGAGAAACATTTGCAACTTTTATAGTACTAATATCTTAATATAATAAATATTAGTGTTATGTGTTTAACATTTCATTCATATTGGTCTTTCCCTTAACGCTTCTTTCATTTGCATTTTAAAATATTCTTGGTGGCTCAGCGGTGTTTACTGGAAGATGACAGCTACTTTTGTCAAAAGTGTATCAGCTGTTACAGGTAGCCTAGCAATACATGTTATTTCTGTGCAGCTCTGAGGCCGATAATATAATTCTACTGGAAACCACCAATTCTCTTCTTCCTCTCACTCCTGGCTTGTACAGAAAGACAAGTAACTTATTTCTAGCAATGCAATAGGATAAAGATGGGAAAGAAGCAAAGAAGAGTGCTTTAGGCTTTTTGTTTTGGAAAGGAGCTTCTTGAGACCAAAAGGGGAATCCAGTCAGAAACAGGAAGAAATCAGAAGAGAATCTCTAGTAATTAAGGTAGAATTATTGGAAATTGTAGTTTATGCTGCTACAAAGTAATCTGTTTCAAGTAAGGGATTTTATCTATAAACAATCCACCTTTAATAAATGCATTGCATTTATATGGCTCCTTTCACAGGATGAGTCTGAAGCATATTAAAATATTTTATTTCCATGGTTTTAAAACACCTAAAAACTAGAAATCAAATATATTTTATCTAGCTTTTAACATAGGAGGTACAACAGCATTGTATATAAATTAAAAATAGGAGTGGGAAAATAAGTAACATTTATGCAGTTTACTCACTAAGCTTGGAAAGGTGCCAGGCAGGTCCCTGAAGTATTCTTTAGTACAAGGTGTGGAATTTAACAGGCACGTTAATAGCACGAATTCCAATAGTGTTTTAGCTTACATAGTGAAAGGGGGGTTGGATTATGCGTGAGGAGCAGACACCATTTACCAGTTTTGGAAAAAATAAGGGGTCTGTGTTTGCTGCAAATGTATGGCTGTGAGAGGCCTCGCTTTCGCGGAAACGCTGGCTCGGGAGGGAAGGAGGTCTGAAGGAGCTTCCACTCCCACTTTGGTGGTACGTGTGGAAGTACGTAGCCCCTGGCAGTTTGCCTGTGAATGCTGAGGTGATAACCTTGGGTGGAGCGGGATTTGCAGCTGTCAAAAAGAAAACGAAGAGGTTTCAAAAACAGGCGAGCGGTCGGCAGCAATGCGAGTGCGACATCAGCGTTAGCAAGCGGCGCTTCCCTGGCAGAAATTCTGATTAAAGTATTGCTGATTGTAAGGACATGAGACTCTTAGGCAAGAAAATTGAAACAACGTAATGTCCAAGTGAATGGGGCAGTAAACTTCTTTCTGAGCCGCTTGACAGCGTGGACTAGATCCAAAAAGTAAACCTAAGTAGAACTGGAGAAGCAAGGATTTCTGTAAAGATAGGCTTTTCTCCAGCTTTCGCAGGTTACATTTCACATTGGCCTCGTCCCTTCATTAGATTCATCCACCTCTATGCATGTCGTCTGCTCCTTTAAGGTTGTTCTTGACTGGTGTCACTTACGTGCTGGTGGAAAGGAAAAGAATGAAGAAAAAGTGTTACAAAGAAAATATCTTTCTGTAACATTATTCTTGTAACTTCGTTAGTTGCTTATTCTGTGGCTTCCCGCAGCGTTCTACTTTAATCTACGATCTCCTTTTAGCTATGTGCCTCCTGTTGCACCTCCTTCCTACTTTGTGCGGCTGCTGGGGGATAAAAGCTGCTTCCTCGCCCGCCGTTAAGCGCTTGAGCTCTGCTGTTCTGGGCCAATTATTGTTTTAAAAGCTATGCCAAGATCAGGGAAATGCTTTTAAGTATCTGCTTTAAATAACTGAATTAAAATAGCCCTTCAGTGCTTCTGATTTCCTTGAAGAGTAGTGGAAAGAAGCATAAAACTACGCAGATTGCTCTGAAACCCTGAATGTCATTATTTTGACTTTGGCATACCAATAGGATGGCTATAAAAAAGGAGACATCTGATTTTTGGAGTGTCAGTATTCCCATTGCCCTTACGTGAGAATCAGTTCTCAACAGGAAACGAGCCTGGAGCTGAGCTACCTCGCTGCGGTGAGTTTGCAATGGCCCGAGCCAGGGGGCTGCGGAGGTGGATGTGGTTTTGGAGAGGTGTCACCCACAGCCGGCCGTAGCGAGGTGAACCTCGCGTGATGGCTCTGTCCAGCGTGAAAGTCATGGCTGGGTTTAAGTTGATGAGGTGTTGCTTCTTTTGTAAGAACATCACAGATGCTACAATGTTATGCTCCTTTTTTCTCTGTAATCAGAGTACTTCTGTTTCTCTAAATTTCAACTGTTCTGAATTCATCAAAAATACCTGACAGTGATTATGTTGTAAGACAGCAATTACACTGATGAAATATTTGTCCTATTATATTTCCTTTTCTGTGGGGAAGAGGAAGAAAAGGGAGAAATAGTAAGGATATAATATGAAATTATTTGCCATTCAGTAGCAGGACTGATGTGTGCAACAGCCTTTTCATGCCTACATTGATCTCTTTAGCTTGCTTGTATTAATGAGCAATGCAGCTGGCTACTTTCCGCGGTTGTGGATACAAATAAGTGTTTGATATCTGTTCAGTCCCAGCAGTGTAAAACTAGGGGTAAGCAATAGTGCATAAATGGAGCTGTATTTTTTTCAGTCACCACTCAAATTCAAGGGCATGTTTTTGTCAGAATCTTCTTTCAAAAAGAAGTTGCCATTGTGAATGGAAAGGGAAGAAACAGTAAACAGGAATATTTTCATCTTACTCTTTCATTAAAAATTGCAGGCTGAAAATGTCTGCAGATATCTGCCAAACTGAGCTAAATGACCATTTGCGGCTGTAACTTACACCAGCAATCAGAACCTTTAATTTATGCAGTCAGTCTTAATGATGTTTCACATCTGAGTTTTTAAATTATTTCCTCAGAAAGAGATTCATTCTCACTGGCTGATAGAACAATTACAAGGTTTGTTTGCTTATTTATAGCTAAATGTAGTTTCTGCAGTAGATGTCTGCCTCTTGGGAGCAGTGTTACAACTGTATGCATTTATTTCAGTAATTATAGACTAGTATATTCAAATTATAAATTTGAAATTTTCTTATGTTAGATGTTTATTTACTAGGTAATTAATCTTTCTTTCATCATTTTGGCTGGAAAATGAAATTCAGTTTAAAACACTGTTGCCAACAGCAAAGAAAAAAATCACTTATGCTATGGTATGTTTAAATTAAAACATAACCTGATCTATTATTCTATGTTTGTGAAGTTTGACTTCAGAAGTTAACTAGGGGTAATTCCTTTAATTCTCTATAGAGACCAAAGGTTTATTTGTAATTACTTGTATTTACAAGGACATCTCTGTTTTGTTTTTCATACCTCTTTACTCCCTTGTGGCTTAAGATGTTTTGAGTAGCAATTCCTTATCTCTTAAAGCAAGGCTAGATAAAATTTTCCGTTACAGAAGTGGTCCCGTGTTTCAGGAACCTTCTATATATGGGGGCTAATAATATTTTAGTTAACATATGGCACCATACACTTTTTTGTTGAAAATGTCAACTTTTTGAATCAGTAATTATTATTTGGCACTGTTTTCAAAATGCTAAAATATGGGGCACTCATTAAATCTAAGTTTGTGTGTTGAGATGAATGTTCATATATAAGTTTCAGCTTGGTCTTTGAGTGGTTGCATGTGTTTTTTATCTTCAATTTTAAGTTGCTTTATATACAACTTCCTTTTTACTGGATAAGCAAACCAAAGGAAGCCTGTAGCTGTGATGTTTCCTTAAGTACACCTTGCAATTACGGTTAAATGAGCCCTGGGATGCTAATGAATTCGTCATGCTCAGTACTTGTTCTGAGGGCACCGTTCCTCTCCCTTGCCTTCCTGGTGCTTAGGTTAGGCTCGTTGGGTGGGAAGAATCCTATTTTTATATTAACGAAAAAGCTGCTAGCTTTTAGGAGATGCCAAGCCTCTAGGGTGAGGTTTCAATGTGCAGGAAGGCAGCTAAAGTTTGAGAAGTTTTGGCCCAGGGTCCTTGATCCAGCTCGCTGTGAACTGTAGGGCAGGAATGCCAGACAGAAGAGAGCAGCCTGCCTCTCCCCCTCGCTGCAGGGCCAGCCCCATGCTTGCCCAGCTTGCAGGAGCAGTCGAATGGAAATAAAACTGCCTGAAGAAGGAAAAATGCAGAAATGTTGGCACGTTTGGAGAAGGGAACCCTAACTTTGCGTTATTTATATACCTACATACATATAAAATTTTTTTTTCCCCTGTAATGTGTTATTACTTAGCAATTTAGATTGCAGTTCTCCTTGATTGAATACAGGAGTTGTCCGGAGATCCAACATGCATATTCTGCAGCTACAGCTGCATAAGTACTAACAGATTTTGTGCATTATAAAATGATTTTTTCCCTGATTCTAAAAGCATTTGTAGTACAAAAATATCCCAGGGCCAGGCTACGTTTTGCTTAACAATGAAAAAGCTGAAGCCGCGGACGTTCTGGGCTTTTCCCATTCTTGTCACTGGTGCTCGAGAAGCAATATTTCTGAATACCTCCAAGTATGGATGTTCTTCGGGTACATTTGTAATGTAGACCAACATGTATTACAAGAGATATTTGAGCACACTGTCCGTTCTAGTTTGGGAAGGGAAGGCATTGACTGCATGGCACAACCTTCTGTGAATAATATCTGCTAAGAAGACATCTTGCAGCATTGGAAAAATTCTTTTCATTTTACTGTTAAAACTTACTGTACATTGTTAAATTAATAGACATAAGATATTTAAGGGAGTTAATTAGTAATAACTTTATTTAAAACTTGCACCTTATCTTAATTTGCAAGCAGACAAAGTCTTTAAATACAATGACAGTGGGAAAACCAGTTTATAATCTGTGTTCATAGGCATGAACACAGTCATCTGATGGAAGCTAAGAACAATTTTTAGCTTTCAAACAGTAAGGGGCATCCATTAGGAGAAATGGGAAACACTTTTCAATTTTGGGATTAACTCTTCAAATTTTTGATGAATCCCAAATCAAGCATAATGGTAACAGTATGATTGTAAAATAAAACAGCTTCTGTACTGCTTTAATATGCATGTAGTTTCTTAGGATTACTATCCTAAATTAACATTTAGGAATATTATTTTCTTAATATGACAGAACTAAAATTTCTGGGTTTACTTGTTTTTCCAGGATAAGTGAAAACAAACTAAGGATATAAAGCCTTCATATTTGGAGGCTAAATTTTAAACTTTCATGTTCTAGTTTGTGTTTTTCCTCAACTTCCAATCAAATGAAAGGAAGAAATTTTGTGAAATTGATTGAAACTCTCAAAATGTGATTTTTTTGATAAAAAGCTCATCTAAACCCAGAGGAAAGGACTTTTTTTTTTTTTTTTTTAAGACACTTTTCAATCAAGAAAGTAGTAGGTCAGATTTTTTTCCTCTTGAAATGTTAGCCAAGCCCCGATCTCTTTGTCCAAATATTCTGTCAACCACACTGGAGAAGTTGATACTGATACGCCATATGTTTCTACAGTAGAAGTCAAAGCATGCAGTTTAATTTTTTCAAAAGCAATTGCAATGTAAAACTGCAGACAAGTTTCTTAAATGGACAGAAATTGTTAATATGTGATCTCTTGAAGTCAAATGTTTCTGTCTTTTTAGTACGAAGTAAAACTTTCCTTCTGGAAGGAGAAAACCCTAAAGCTTTGTGTGTGTACATCGCAGAAAAATATTGCTGCGAGGTGTTGTTTTATCTAACTTCCATCATGAGACCCTCTATGATGTGTAGTTTCCCTTGTGTTACAGCCCTCAGTATGGACCTGCTTTGCGCTCTGGAGGTAGAATAGGTCGTGATGGTTGGACCTGCTTTGCGCTCTGGAGGTAGAATAGGTCGTGATGGTTGGACCTGGAGGAGAGATCCTTGTCCTGCGTTCACGTGCCCCACGTTCACAGAGGCGCGATGGTGGCTTTGAGCTCTGCAGGGGTCAACAGGGCCTTCGGTGTGGGCCTGGAGCTTGAACCGAACCACCAGTTGCTGCAACACGCTTTTGAAAGAAACCGGAAAGGGGGGAATGAGAGAAATGATTTCGATGCAAAACAGATGATGACCCTTAAAACGCTGTGGTATGCTTTTGTTTAACCTGTAATTAATAGCCTCGTGTGTCACTGCACTCACTGGGATGTTAAAATCCCCACTCTTGGAGTGCATGAGGTTCAGAATGATCCCACTGACTTTTTGTTTCAGCGCTGACAGTATACAACGCATATTATTTTCAGATATGTAAATAAATAAATCCTTGAGGAAGATAAATGTGCAAATTTGCAATAACATCTATGTACCAGGACATGCAGTTTGTCTAGTTTGTCATATAATTTAATTGGAAACAATTTTGCACCTGCTAGCTGTGGCACTAATGACCAGTGACACCTATAATACTCTTAAACACTTACAATTATCTGGGGACTTGTAGTTCTTGCTGACTTACAGCTTTATAAGGCTAATTGCAGTCTGAACTTAAGAGTGTGGTATGGTTAATTAGGTTTGCTTGAATGGTTTTTAAAGAAAAATCTCAAGTAACCTAACTTGGAAATTCATTTTCTCTATTTGAAAAGTCAGAAGTCAGTGTCACTTACATGATGATAAGCACAGTAACTTAGAAAACATTATATTCAGGCAGAGTCTATTTCATTTCAATGCTTGTGACTTTTTTTTTTCAACATCATTTTAAAGGTAAGAATAAAAAAAAATCAATATAAGTACATAATAATTAAATTGCTCTGAAGATATTATTCAAAAATTCTGTTTGGCTCAAGAGAAAAGACTCTGAGGTTAACCTTCTATTTACACAGAAGTAATTTGCTTATTCATCTTAACCCTGAAAAGCAAATAAGGGGTTTTTATTAGATTTGCTGTATAATCAAATTGAGATAATAAAGGAAACTAGTACAGCATTCTCTGTGGAGAGCAAATTAACAGCTAGATGCAGCACTCTTAATATGATAATTTTAAAAATTTAAGTGTTTACATGTTTGAATGTAAAGTTGAAACTTTTTTAGCCAACACAATGAAAACTTTCATTGCAGTAAAGATGTGAAATATATGTATTTGCTTCAGGGAAATATTGTCACCTATTAGGCTAATTCAGAGCAAGGCAAAATATATTTTTTTGCCTATATACAACTCAAATCAAAATGAAATCGAATGCTTTTCATTGTTTTAGTCATGTTAGAACAAGTCCTTGCAGCTTTTTATTAATAACATCTAGCTGTTAGGCTCCGTGACACAAGAAAAGGAAGGGGGAAAACTTTGTGTTTGGCTGAGGAATGATGTTAAAATATTACTAGGCAAATACTGTGCTCCCTGTAAGCTGCTTTCCAAAAGACCTCACATCCCTCGGAGCGCTGAGGCTATGTAGAACACGGCAGCTCGCCCGTGAGGGCAGCTCCTTGGATCCAAAGCTGCTTTCACGCTTAGCCGATGACACAGGCAATAAAGATAAAAAAGAGAAAAAGGGATAAAACTTCTTTCTGTTTGACTGTCAGCGAATATGACGCCCTTGAAGTTATTTTTAAAAGACTGTCTCTACTGCTTATTGAGTAGCTCTATAATAAAAAAGGACAAAATGATGAAGTCTATAGCATAGGAAGTTAATTCTTTCTAAAATACGTTAAAGCGTTTTTGATCACTTTCTATGTCAATTCTAAAGAATAAACTCAATCTTTTGAATTAAGTGACAAAATACAATCTGACAGGCAGTATATGAAACAAGAGTAGAAGAGAAAATGGTTTATGGCACTGGTAATGGGATACGAGGCTTTCACACTTAACCTTTTTGGCTCAAATCTGGATGAGGTTAAGATTAATAACTAGGATGCAAGATCATCTGGCGTCAGCACAGTAGGCTGTCTGAAATGGATAGTACCAGTACAGTTCCTTTTGCCAGCAATCTAGACTAATCCTTTTTCAGAACTAACTATTTAGAGGTCTCTTCACCTTTATGGTAATAAAATACAGCCCAGACAAGTGTTTTAAAAGCTCTGTCTGAGGAACAAAGCCAAAATGAGTCCTTTGCCTACTGTACTCAAATACAGAAATGAAAATAAAGCCACATGTGCTTCAGTTAACGTTCCCAAAGGACTGGAGTCTGGGGAAGCCAAAGAGCCCAAGAGATGGAGCTGAGACCTTCTGGAGCTAGGGTCTCTAACCTATCATCTTGAAGTGGAAAAAGTGCTTTTCGGAGTGATGTCCTTTTAATCCATAAAACATGGGTAGATTGGAGATAGTCCAGAATCTTTGTTACACCTAGGGGACCATGACTTTACTGGAAGCTTAAACATTTGCTGGCTCCAGTTCTGATGTCTGTAGTGCATGTTTTGAAGGGATCTAATGTCAGAACTGAAAGAGAAAGAGTGAGAAACAGTTTGAAGCCTCAGTCTGAGGCTTCAGTAGCATGTTGGCAAAAAGTGCAAATGAAAAGCACAATGTTAAAAAGGACAAATGTGTCTGGTGTTTAAAAAATGTGTTGTGTTGGGAAGCCCCTTGCACAAGTCAAACTGGATTGTTTTTCTGTAGTCTGTGGATGCTCTCTCCAACCTTAGAGAAACTCGGTTCTGTGAAAGATGCTCTTCTGGTGAGGTTCTGGGAGCTTCTCCTAGCCCAGTCAGCATCTTCTAGAGGTGGATATTGTGTTAAGATGGAGACTCATAACATTAATCTAAGCTGAGAAAGTACATGGCTGCTCCTTTAGGGAAAACTTTTAAAAACATAATTGTAAACCACTGCACCACGGGTACTCTGTCACATACCTGTCTCTGGTGATGGCTAAGGGGAAAAATAATGTTGTCCATGATAAACCAATAGGATCATGATTGATTATTTTTCCATGTCAGTAGAGTAACTTCAGGGTCTTTACCCAGCTTTTTGTGTACATAACAGTTGCAGAATGTTTTCTTAAAAAGGTGCTATGCTAAACTTATCTAAATACAAAACAATATTTTCAAAACAAAAAGATAAAAAATACAGTATATTGAGCATGAAAGTAATATTAAAAAAAATAAAATTCCATTCTGGTGTGAAAAAAAATCTCTGAACAAAAGAGGGATGAGATATGCTTTGCATTTGATCATGATATGAAAGTTTCTCAGGGAGGAAAAAATAATCTTTCTTCAATTGAGAACTCCACTGAGATGCTACTTGCAGAGAGATAATAGCTCCGAAATGCTATCAGGTAAGCTATTATAAATTGCTTCAGGAACATAATACGGGTACAGAGAAACTTTACTCCAAGGCACCACAATACTGGTGCTGATTTGTGAGCTTCTCATTTTACCATCTACTTCTGGATTAAACTGTGAATTGGTTTATCCTACATGAAATCTTCAATCTTCCGTGTGTTTTCATTAAATTTGTGCTCAACTAGTTTCCTTTTGTGTCCCAAGGGCACTTTTCAAAGATTCTTAATGGCTGTTGAGAGAGTAGGAGTGAGATACTATGAAAAGCCGTAGCTCCCAGAAAGCTCAAATGAAGTTACTATTCAATTCTGACATCATGATTGAATAATTCGATTTAGGAAACACTTGAGTATTTTTGGTATCATCTATCCATCCTACCATGAGTTGTATTCTAGACTGAAGAAATCTAGAAAACTGATAGGCAAAGGAAGATGAAAGCAGGGCAGGAGAGTGAGTCCAGTGAGTTGGATACAAGTAGTTGGATAGGAGATGCAGATGTTTGTTTTTTTTTCCAATTGTGTTGCCTGTTGAAACAGAGCTATACGAAGAGCCGCACATGTTTATGTAAGGAAGGTAGTAAGGAAAAAGTTGTAGTGTACTTCATGCTAGCAGAAAGTTTGCAAGAATTTTCTCATGTAGAAAAGTTGTCAATGAGAAAGATCCTCTGATAGGTCTTCCTCAACTGGGCACTGTCAAAGAGCAAAAAGTTATTTCTAAGGAGCTGAAAGATATTGTTTTATCATAGTTCTATGTAGAATTTTTTTAGAGAAGTTACTTTTAGTAGTTCATGCTCTTATTTAAAAAACCATGCAGCCACTAATCTAGATCTCTAGCAGTTCCTGACAGTACATTTCTGTAATACGTGCAGTAAAGGCCACCTGATAACAGATGGAAAGGTGGGGATTTATGGCGGGTGAACAATATGCCCTTCCCATGGCATGAACCCATAGCATGTAAAGAACCAGCAGTTTGTAGAAGTTTCCTATGCCTGATGTTTTGCCTTTAAAGTACGTTCACTGATTCCAAAGCGGAATGAGGAAGGATTCAAAATGAGGAGTTCAGCGTGTTTATTTGGCTCTTGCAAGACTCTCTGCTTTATAAAGAGTGTGAAGACAGTCTAATAGATCTTGGTTTCTCTACTTGGAGTTTACCTTCGCCTATTTAATTTTCCCTAAACCAAAACATTTTGGATATATTGTTCAACACTGATTCCCAGCCTTCCTAAATTGAGACCAGCTGATGTCACCATTAACAGGAGAGGCAGAGAACACCCTATTCATTTTTAGCAGTTAATCAGACCAGATTCTGCTGGCTGAAAGTGGTTGTTTCTTAGTTTTATTTGATGTACATATTGCACTACAACCCTTTGGTAGTCAAACTTCATTCTTGGTGATTTACTAGAATTGGGCATAGCTACTAAGTATGTTATTTTGTTGTAGAAGAAAAGATACAGTAAAGTTTTCTCTCTAAACAAAAATCAATAACGAGTTGATTAGAATTTAGTGTGTCCAGTTTTTTTGGAAAAGGTGGCTTCAAGGTATGAGTTAAGAATTCTGTCAGGCCACCTATTGATTTTTTTTTTTTTTTTGGGGGGGGGGGGGAAGGGAGAAGAGTACCACCTAACAAAAGACACAAAATTTAGTAATATATAAAAGTTTCCAGGCTACTTTTACTAAGTCTGTAATAAATCAATATTTCTCAATTTGCTCAGCTTCAAAGCTCTTGCAGCAAAGGTCACACAAGATAGAAAAGGAGAAACCTCAATTTATTATTATTATTTTTTTAAAAAAAGCATACTGTGTTAGGTATATGAAAATAGTCATATCAGTAGTCAAATCAGTTCTTTAATATTCTTAATTTTCTTTATGTATTGTCTCTAAACATAAAACTTACCTGTTCTTCTCACATGTCTCCATTAATGACTGCTTCTATGTTATTTGTATACTGCTTCATTTTGGTCTGTCACTAATTTTCTTGTTAGGGAAATATCTCAGTTCCATTGAATGAAATCTACAGAAGTTCACTGATAGAATTAATATAACTTATATCAATATAGTTACCTCATTACATGTTAGTTAATTTAACTAGGTATCTGTAAAGATAAATATCTCTAAATATACTTATCCTTTTATTTCTTTGCTTTAGTCAATATGTGCTGAAACTGCTCTGATCTTATTTTTCTTTATATTCCTATTAAAAAACCACAAGATTTAGCCTGTTATCTAATTTTCACTGGAAATGCTTTACATGGTCTTTCACTGTATCTATTTTCATAATACCCCTTTGGGTTCTTTTTGCTCTCGCCTTTTTATTCTATGTGTACTTACTCATTTTTTCCTGCTCCTCCTGGCAGTCCCTCTGTACTTTAAACTCCTTACCAATGCCAGCTATTCTTTCTTCTAGAACATTTACTACTTATCTGTCTAGACCCTATCTCCCCTAAAGTGATTTCTAATTCTTCGCTACACCAAAATCCTATCCCATCTATGCTGTGCCTCTAGCTAAGTTTTCAATCTTCTTATGCCTCAGCACACCTGGGGCTGAAAGAGGCGTGAACGGTACCCCGAGTCCTACCACCTCTCAAGGGCTGCGTGAGACACAGTTTGCGCGATGCTCTTACGTAGGCGATCAGTCGTCGTTCATCTCCCAGGCACCTTTGCTAGTCTTACAGAAAACGGGTTGTAAGAACACTGCTGGCGTAAAAGAAATGTCAGCGTACAAGGAACGAGTTGCCTCTTGAACTTTGCCTTCGAGATGTACTTTTTCTATCTGCCTTCTGTTGTAGCGTCTGTTTAAGCAGCGTAAACCCTACAAACGCGTCCTGCATCCCTCCCATCGAGGGGAGAGGTCAGAAGTACTCCGGAGGGGAAGGCACACTGCAGTCCTCTCTGATGGTAACTTTGCTGAATGCAAACAATAAGGTGAGGAGGGAAATCCTACCTTGGACTCGTGGCAACAAATTACACGTCCCTAAACGACCTGAACTTCTGCAGCCCCAGTGATAAATGAGCATCACTTGGTAACCGCGTGGGAACAGAAAAACGCCGGGAAGCGTGTACTGCGACAGCTAAAGCAGGAGCTCTCGTGGCAGTGGAGAGGAAGGGGAGCGGGTGAGCAGCAGCACCCCTGCTGGAGACCAGGCACAGGGTGGTCTTGAAGCATTGGCCAGTGCTAGCTCACCTCTGTTAGCCCAGATTCACTTCACCTGAAAAGCCAGAGATGTCTCCTCTGCAACTTTAACTGAAAGACAGATTACAGATGTGCTGAGAGGATTTAGCATTTCTTTCTTAGCTCTTCATTTTCTTTCTCAGCTTTGGGTTTACTTCATCCTCTGGTCTTAGAATCGATCATTTTCTTCCAGGCAGTTACTTTATTTTTTTAAAAACCCGAAGATTTAGCCTTCTGAGCCTTAGCTCTTCATCCTCCTTCCTCCTCTTGGTTTTTATTTGTACTTCCCATCTTCTCTACCGATGCTGCCGCCTTAAGGAGAGCAGCTTATAAGTCAGAATTCTTATCACAAATTATCTATCATAAATGTGGTCACCAGAAGCTTTTAGAGCTTTGATTTCAGACTTGACAGTCTCTGAAAAGAAAGCTGTTCATAATATCTGAACTAAGAGTGGCCTGCAAGCTGTACAAAGAGCCACATGTTTTTAGACCTCGACTGGAATCAAAACTTTGTTAGCAAGTTCCCAATTGCTAAGGAAAGTTTTATTTTTTCCCTATTTTGCTGTGAGTTTTAGTTTTATGAGACTTTCACATCTTTTACATTTTCTGCCAAATTCTCTATTTACATATAATCGTAGACAGCCTTCCATGGGCAGGACTTTGTAGAAAAATGTAATTTCTTATATGCTCCCATTCTACCCACTACCCCCCAAATCACAGGGAAGGAACTTACTTTGTTCAAGTTTAACGAGGTATGGGTTATTCTCAGGTAAATTAGGATGCCATCTCAAATGGCCTAGGTTGGCTAGCTTCTGGGGAACGTAGGGGGAAAGGTGAAAGAAACTGGGATAACGGTAGTAATAGACTCTGGGATTTATTGTCCTGCTAGGGAGATTAGTGCCTGTCACTGATGAATAGAGTATCCAGTGCCGTATAACTACGGAAGGGAGAGAGAACCCTCTGTCCTCATTTTGGTACCTGGTATTTTTTTCCATAACTATGTACCTGTTTGCTGGAACCTGTTCAGGGAGTGATGTCTGCCAAACCAAATTTTCATAAGGTAACTCCCCAACCGTGTTTCTCTCTCTTTCAGTCTGAGCCTTTCTGATAGATACAATCCAGAAGATAGCTATCTTCCAGTACTGAAAACAAATTTTTTTCTCTAACCAAATTTGTGCGCACTGTGAACCCTCCTCTCTGAATAGCTTTTACAGTAGAAGGGAATGCTGAATGTCGGAGGGCTTTCTGTGATGCATTTTTTGGACGAGAGATAGCTGAAGCATAAGAACGTGTCACTGTTTATACAGTGAAACGTATTTCCTTTTATTTAATGCAGTTGATGTCTAGATTCAAGAAAAAATGAAGTTCTGTTTTTTCAGCCTTCACGCTTTTTACGTATATTGTTTTATGGACACTCGTCTGCTGGTTGACATGCTCATGGAGTGAGCTTTAAGAAGCAAGCTTCTTACTCTTCTGTAAACTTGCTGAAAAAATATTGTTTTGAATTATGTGAAATTACAGTTCTTACAAATAGTTATCATATTCTAATTTACTTTTCACAGGGGGAAAAGAAAACCTGGTAGTTCAGAATGATGTTGCATTTCAGCAAAGATCACTCTAAGCTTTTTATCAGTAGTTTCTAATTTATGGATGAACTACAAGTGTATTTTTACTTTGATCTATTTGAATTTAAGTTTGTATTGGAGCAAATTATTATTGTTGCTGATATTGATATATACAGTTACTTAACATATTATTCATCACCAAACCAACTATATTAAGAAATGCTTCAAAGAAGCTATATAAACTGCCTCCAGCTGACAATGCTGCATAGACACCAACATTACAACTGCTTTATTAATCAATTAGTTATAGAATAAAAGTAGACATGGCAAAGCAAAAACCAAACAGGAGAATTAAGTTTTAAATGCATTATAGAAGCAAATTGTCTTCAACTGTAGACACTTACCAGAGTACTTAGGCTTGTATTGAGTGCAAGAAATGAGGAAAATGGTAGGGAGTTGCTGCTCCCAGAAAGCCGAAAATCTCAGTAAAAGGAACGTATCACTGCCACGATAAATTAGAAGACATTTGATGTTTATGAGGACGGTTGACTAACTGGGAAGATGCATGTGGGAAAGACTCTTTTGAACAGATGGACACCACTAGGTGCCTGGGACATAATAGCTTTCTGCACTAATCTGGCCGTGATTAATAAGCAAAGGCTCTACACACTAAAATAACGGAGTTTGAACCACTAATGAGAGATGTATTCAGACATAATGGTAATAGAGAGGCAAAGGGGTGGCAACTGGGATTTAAAAACAGTAGGTATTGCTCAGAAAAAATAGCTTTAAAGTTGAAAAAGCTGCACTGTAAAATACAGATTTTAAAGAAAAATCAAGGATGGCTTAAATGACACTAAAGTCCACTTAGGGGGGAGCTGTAAACATTTCCTCTGGGATAATGCTAAGATACTATTCTAGATCTCTGAGGAGAGCTGGATATGGATAGAGATAGTAGTAAAGTCTTTAGAATAATAAACTCTACAGATGATTGGGTCATTATAAGAGATTTTGATTTACTAGGTATAAGCTGGAGAGCAAATGCTGCCAATAATGGTGGCCATGCATAATAACCAATCATTTTTTCCCTTTCACATTAATGAGTTGGCAAGCTGTGGTGATACTTTATGTCTGATTCTGGAAACCAGTAATGAATGCTGGGCCATAAGAAATATCACGTAGATAAGCAGTATCATCTCATTATTGCTTTACATGAAGGACAATAAAATTAATAATTATTAAAAATAATTAAAAATAATTAAATGAGAGGCCTGTAGATTAAGAATAAGCTTAACTTTTTTTCAAATGGAAAGCTTAAATAAACACAGGGCCTGTAGGATTACGCTCGATGAAGCTCTGCTAGCTGCGCGTTGAGTCCGCGAGCCAGGAGAGCTCCCCGGCGCGTTAGCACCACGCCTGACTCGATGCCCCCAGTGTGAAGGATATCACAACAAGCGAAGGACGAAGCAACGGGTGTAGCAGAGCTTCCTTGTGAGGCTTTGCTTTCGTGGCTGTCCTGTGGTTATGCATAATCAAGAACGTTAAAACCTTAAAGCATGGGAAGAGGGCAAACACTGTTTCGAAAAGCCCCGTTGCTGCATTATTCAACACCCACCATCTCCCTGTTAAAGTACAAAGAACAAATAGCAATAGCCTTAACCAATTCCTCCAAGAAATGGAGATTATTTCCAGTGCTGGATTCAGTGCAATCCCTTCTGCTTTTGCATAACTGCTTTTTGTTGCCTCGTACCCCTTCCTGGTATGAAGAATAAATGATGTAGAGCTGCTGGTCACCTTCTCTTCCTTTCCCACCCGCTCCCCAGTGGCACTCGCTTGCCACTTCGCTGTTGTCTCACTCTCCAGATCCCCTGTGTGGGTGGTAATTGAGATTCATGAGGAAGGCGAGGGGAGAAGTGAGAATAATTTATGAAGCAGAATTCAACAAAAGCTACCTGAAAAGAATGATATTCATTATCTGAGTAAAAACTTTAAAGCCTAACTATTTCTGCTTGTCTCTGTACTTTCAAAGTCATGGCAGACTATAGAGACGGAGATTAGCAATGCAGTCAAATACTTAGGGCATTACTCTTTCGTGATCTTATGTGAAAAAGTAACAATGTGAGAAGCAATGATATCTGAAGTCAAGTGTGGGCAGCCTGTTTCCACTTATGTCCTGCTTAGGCAATTCAAATAACTGTAACATTTACATTTAATAAACAGTAGACATAGAGAATAAGATCTCATCTTAATTTAAAATTATCTTCATATCTTTGCACTAATAAAATTTAATTAGTCTAAAATATTAGTCTTTAAAATACAATACAAATTAAAATTTCATTGAGGTCCCACTTAAATGGTCGAAGCTGGTAGAAATAGGAATTTTAGTAATTAAACTTAAATTTACATTCATAAGTCAAATATATCAGTACTTCAATTGCTGCATATTTGCCTAAGGGGGTTATTTTATATGGAATTCCACTGAAACTTTGTAACAATTTAACTGTCACTTAAATTGAAAAGTGACTGTAAAATCATGCTTCTCTACTGAGTAGACCTATTCCTGGCACACAATCAGTCTTATATTTACTTCTTAAGGGAACTAAAATCAAGGACTAAAAGGACTGTGTGCTTAATATTAGACTTGTAGATTAATCTGGAATATTTTTAGGTGGAAACTTGTCCTTTGCTTTGTTTCAGAAGGTGTAGATTTGTAAAAATTGAAAGCTTTTGATGTAGTAAACTGCTTTCAAAGCTTTTATCAGGAAAGGTTTTCATGGGCTAGTGTGCAGTTCTTTGCAAGAAATAATTTACATTAGATAGGAGAGATAGGCAAGTACCCAACGCCTTGGCAGGTCAGATGCTTGTCTTGGATTCTGGAGACCTATGGTCCCAAGCCAGGCAAAGTATAAACTTGAAACCTGCATCTTTGCTAACCACCAGATCAATAGCATTTCAGGGAGGATGACTTGGCAACCTTTTCTCTAAAAACTCTTGCGTAAGTGCATATGCATAGAGTCAGAAACTAACTTACTGCATGTGTTTGAAAGGAGCATCCAATGAAAGCTGAGGCTTCTTCCAAAGCTTAGGATATTCTAACCTGTTTTTATCATAGTATGCTGAATAATCAAGCATCTATTGCTTCTGAATGTCTTTGATGGAGAAGAGAACGGCTACGGGGCAGCAGCTATGTATCTTTGTCTCCTTTCCCCGTATCATTGCATCTCTTCCAGAAGTTTTCTGTGAGAGTGGAATCCTCTTCCCTTTCTCCAAATATTTCTATGGCAAAAATGGCTGAAATCAAAGAGAGAAGCCAGAGGTTAAAGTGACTGGAGTAGTCGACTAGAAGCAGGGGAAACTTAGGCTCTGGTGTAGACTTCTACTTTAAACTTCGTGTTCCTCTGAGGTATATTTAAAAAGCCCTTAATACTGAAAAAATAAACTGCTAGCTGTTGTGGCCTCTAGTTTTATTTAAAGAACACTGTGGATGTGTAACAACTAAGTAAAATATAAAAACACTTGCCGAGACAGTACTGCAGGGTGTCCAGCTGGAAACCCATCGGCTGTCTTGGAGAAAAGAGGAGCGAGAAGACAGCACGTGGCAGAGACATCCAGGCGCGTGGCAGCGGGGTCTGGCTGCAAGCAGCAGTACGGTTGCTTGCACAAGATCCTTTATGGAGGGTGTCAAAGGGCTGCAGAGACACTGCAGTGTTATATGTCCTTAAACACATCTCCTACATGACCTTTGGGGCGCAGTAGTTGTACCCCACAGACAGAAGGACACAGGAATATGAGAGGTTTACGCTAGGAGACAGATTTTCAGGGGGCTGGAGAACGTGGGAGTGGCCGTCTCTGGGCCTTATTGAAATTGAAGGCTGCAGTTCTTTTCATTAAGAAAGATCACTAATTTTGGTGTAACAGATGGATAACTACGTGATGTTTATTTCTCTCCTTCAGCTGTCAGTGAAGTAAGATAAGAATATGGGATGTGTTTAAATTAGAGGAGAAACAGTGAACTCTAGCATTAAAAATAATGGATTTTTTTTCTATATGGTATCCATTCAACACAAAATTCAGATTATCTATTATGCTGTCTGAACAAGGTTATGCAAATCATTAAACTGTTCACCACTGACACTTGGTTTCAGAGTTCTCTTTCCACCTGTAGAGTCTGGCTGAGCACTTTCAATCAATTAATCAAGTGGTTGTAAAAAATGCTTTGTCAGCTGTCGGATTGTCTTTTATCCCATAGGCATTAATATATGCTTTTCCTTAGTTATATTTTACTGCATCTGGATTTTTCACATTTTGAAAACTCAGTGTCTCAATGTATATGGGATTTACTGCAGACTAGTAGTGCTGTCACATATTTGTCGGTTGTTATACTTGAGTGATCATCTTTTCAGGTGGAAACATCTTGAGATAACAGATTGTATGAATCTAGGAGAATTAATTCCTCCAGTATCTGAACAAGGCATTCTGGAGCAAAAGAAAATCCCCTGAAGTACAATGAAGAAAACAGGTGTCCTTGGGAGAGGCACTTGTGAAGGATTAGTGGAATGGAACAGGCAGCCTTCAACAGGACGAAGGCTTAGAGAAACTTGTTTTCTATAGCAGGGAAGTATCTGTTTAATTTTAGCCCTAGCCAGGTTATTTTAAAAAGGAAACAAAAATTTTTTTTAAAGGAGAACTAGGGGAGTGTTGGAGAGGAAAAGCTGTGGGAAGAAAGGAAGTCTGGATTTCTGAGTCTTTGCAGAGCTCATTTAGTTTATATCAAATCAGCAAAAAAAGCGTGGTAGGTTTGCAAGGTGCTGGCACATGTGGTCCCTTTCCGGTGAAGATGTCACTGGCAGCCTGAGCTCAGGAAGGTGCAGATGCAGCAAGTAAGAGGTGTGCTGCGCTCTGCTCTGGCCCGTAAATCATCGCCTTGCTGCACGCTCCTTTAGGGGAGCACAGCAGCCTCGTGACTCTTTGACAGAAGGTGCTTGACCACCATTTGGGATAAATTAATTGGGACATCCCTTAAAATAAATATTTTGAACTCTGTACAAAACTTTGACAGTCAAAAACATGAAAATTCCTCTCATATGTGTGATACAGCACACATTCCCCCAGAAGATGAAAGGTTAGTGGGCTATAAAAAAATAACTTTCCTGAGAAAAGTATAGATCTATCTGTCTTCCTTAAAAACATCATCCCTAAAATATCCAGCCAAGCCCTTAATGGTTCAGAAAGTCAGCAGTGCCTGTGAGTGACACCCTTGTCTAGATCTTGCTAAATCTGAATTCTGTCTTCTGTGCTACTGCCTGTTACGCTAAGTGCTGAACAGATAAAAGTGAGATCCAGCCAGACAGTGATGCCCAGAATATTCACACTATATGTAATAATAATAAAAAAAAATCTGTACTAAGGACTTGTCTGTGTGACAATGTATAACTTCAGCAGAGAAGTTAAGATTCTTCACAATCATTTTTTAATCTTTTAATGTTGCATAGGTCTTGAATCTGCATGTCTTGCTCTGTTCAAATTAAGAATATTCAAAAAATAAATACCTAGCTTTTAATATATTATGACTTTTTTTTAATATGGTGAATTAAAACATAGCTAGAAAAAGTCCTAATCTCTGTAATCAAAAGCTACAATCTTTAGTAGTAAAGCTGAGATTTAATATTCATGCAGCCAGAAATCCACATCACTGATAATTAGTTGGTTTTTTTAATTGGTTCAAACTAAAGAAATATCATCTTCAAATCAGGGAGCTCATCAGTGCTGTACTAGAGACTTATGCTATGAATAGTTCTGTAATTATGTATGTTATGTATCTTTAGTAGAAGTTTGTGTGTTTAGTAGATATTAATAGTATGTTTATTATCTTTAATGTCATGCCCAGATGATGTCAGATGGGGAAAAGTTTATTTTATCTGAAAAAAAAAAAATCTGGGTAGAGTATTCAAAGAAATGTTATTAAGACACATTAACAAGTTTCCTGCTGGTAGCCTGAGTAGACAAGAGAAACACTTTATAGTTAGGTTTTGCTCCTTCAGCTTGAAATTGAGGTCTAGAAATTGTATCCTATGAGAAAAATACTGTGAGAATTTGATTGCCTGGCGTCCAGGAGAGAAAATGAAGGAGAGATTTGATAATAGAGATAGGTATGTTTTTAAGCATAAAAAAGGCTAGTGGAAGAAGGAACAAAAGCTACAGTTATCCATGTGCACTGTGACAGGACCAGAAGTAACAAGCTTAAATTGTAGCAAATTTCAGGTTAGGCTTTGGGAAGGGTTTTAATACTCCGGTTAAATATTGAGTAAATTGCCTAAGGAGGTTACAGGTTTGCTTATTAGAAGTTAGATGAACAAGATTCAGTTTTTTCGTAAGTAGTTTAGGAAAGAAGAATCTGTCTTGAATCACTTGAAATGGGGAGATAAAAGCATAGAAAAGAGGGATTGTTTAAAGTTACGAAAATGAACATTGGGGTAGCGATGTCATTGTCCTTGGTGTGAAGATTATGTTTTTCCTTAATCTTAGTTTTAGGTGGTAGATAGAATCATTCTATCTTGACAATGGCTGTTTTCATAGGGATGAAAATGTCCTTAATACTTACTCCAGCATAGGGACAGATGTTTCAGAAGAGAGGCCATTGGACAGGATGTTACTGAAGTAAAATTGTATCTAGTGTCCCTCTTAAGTACTCCTTCCACAAGAGAAGTCAGGTAATACCAACATTTTGTAATATTTTCTAAAGCATTTTATATGCCAGTGGTGATTGATCCTGCTCATATTACCCACTAGGGTCTAAAGGCTGCTTTTTTTTATTTATTTATTTTTATCAAATACAATGTTTCAGTGGTCCTGTCATTTGTAACTTGGACCAGGTGCATGATTTCTAGAATAACTCTGAACCCTGGTTATCTTTAATGGTTTTAGGAAAAGCATTGGCTTGTGAAAAATCATTTGCCTTGTTCTTAGATTACCTTTAATCTTGGTAATTATTTAATTACCATTAATTCTGTTAAACATAAATTAATTTGCCTCTAATCAAAATTAATATGATGCAAAGCTATTTGGAAGACTAATGTGCTAAGTACCTTGAAATTCAACATGATTTCACATCTCGAATATCAAAGAGAATAAAGAAAAATTAAGTTTCTGCATACGCAAACTCATGTAAAATGGTTAAAATGGGAGGAATTCAAAGCACACATTTGGGCTGTAGGCTGCCACTGGGATTACACAGAAACGGTGGAGAAGCCTGTGCAACTGGGAGCGCTGTGATGGGTGAAGGCAGGCTCCTGAGGAAGGGAAGGGTGACAGGGAAAGGGTGTGTGGAGTTCTGCTGTGGGGCAGGCAAGAAAGAACTTGAGGTCAGGACCAGAGGCAAGAAAATGTCACCATGGACATCTCCCACGAACCATCTGGTCCCAAGGAGGAAGTGGACAAATTCACCCTTGCATTTACAATGGTGTGACTAGCTCAGTGCATGGTGGGAGGGTAGTCAAGAATTTACCCACCTTTAGCAGGGCCTTTGGCGTGGCCACTCTCAGTACCCTGGTAACCAGACCATGAAGGTATGAACTGAATGGGAGAGCTACAAGAGAGATGAAAGCTGTCTGGACTGCCAGGCTGATGATTCAAAGGCTAAGTAGGGGCTAGTTACAAGTGGCATTTCCTAGTTTCAATCTAGGGACCAATATTTTTTAGTGTCTTCAGAAATTACATGGGTGGTAGAATCGAAAGCACTGTCGTCATGTCTGCAGGTAACACCAAACCCAGGGCAGCTCTGGGTGCGTGGCAGGGCGAAGCTGCCATGCAAAGGGACTTTTGCAGGCTGGAGGAACAGGCTGGCAGAAGGCTTCTTCAGCTCTACAGCAGTAAGTCTTGTGCATGAAACAGAATAACTGTACAACTGTGCAGAAAAGGTCCCAGTGGGCAAGGTGGGCATGAGTTTGGCTGTGCATCCCTGTGTCCACAAAGGCATCCTCATGCTGAACTCCATTAGCAAGAGTATAGCCAACAGGTCAAGGGATGCAATTACTCCCTGTATCCAGTACTTTCAATTCTCTGTCTTGAATATTATGTCTAGTTCTGGATTTCCTAATGTAGGAGAGACACCGACAAACTGGAGGACCCCCAAGAAGGTCAGGAGCAGGAGCACGTGGGCTTTGAGGAGAGGTTGAGGGATTGGGCTGCTTCTGCCTGTAGAAAACAATGTTAGAAGGAGAATTTTATTTTTCCTCTTTGTAAACTGTCTTCCCCTACCTGTTGGGGAATTATAAAGTAGATGAAGCTGGACTCTTCCAGAGATGCTTAGTGAAAAGAGAGGCAACTGTTACATATTGCAGCGACGAAAATTCTGACTAAATATAACAAAACAAACAAATAGTCATGATGAGAGTGCCCAGAGAGACTGTGGAATCTTCATTCAGGAGCTGATGAAAATTCAGCAAGACCCTGAGCAATCTGCTACCCCTTGGAGATTATCCCTAACTGTGCAGGAGGCTGGACCAGGCAGCTTGGAGAGGTCCCTTCTGACCTAAATTACTTGGGGCTTCTGAAAAGTCACAGTGTAGCCACGGGTGTGCTAGTAGAGGATGTCAAGTTCAAAACTCTACAAACAATTAAATAGTAGAAATAATTCAGTAAAGATGAATAATTTAAAATGTTGTTGCTAATTCCTTATTAGCTGTGATGAACACTCAGTGTACTTTAGATCTGTTTGAATTCTTAACACGAGACAACATGTTAGAGCTTTCTTTGGCTGAAGTGGTTTCAGAAACGACCTCTAAAAACAAACTAAACCCACCCACAACCTTTACTGTTGCAGCTGAACTTCCTTGATTCATAGAATTAGTTTAGTGGGTTTTGGTTTAATTAATTTATATTTTTTTCCTCACCTGAAGTGGCTTCTCCTGCCTATAAAAATTTGCACTATCGTTTTCCCCAGGGCTTCTTTACTTTCTTTCTACCGACTTTGTCTCCTTTGTAAAATTTTCTTCTCTAAAGAATAATGAGCTTCAAGAACAGAATCCAGCTAATCTAGTTTCCTCAGTTCATTTGAATTCCTACCGAGTCAAACATATTTTCACATCCAGTGTCTTGACAATTGATAAATTTAAATGAGAAATCAGTGGTCAGATGTAATTCAGAAAAGCAACTGAAAAGACAGGTAAGTATTTAAAATAATGTTCATTACAGAAGAAAAAAGACTTCATTTCTTTCCTCTCTAAATATGCATGCTCTTCCTAATGACTGCTCAAGACTGATTTCATAAATTAAAGTAATAGAGCCAGATTTTTTTTTCCTCAGTGGCAGTGATGTATTTCCAAACTGCTCTACAGACATTATTAAAAAAAAAAAAAAATCGAAGATGCTCTAGTTCAATGCTTTAGTTTCCAGCTTTCTTTGCTCACTATCTATTGATCTGCTATTCTCTAAATTGCAACTTCAAACAATGAATAAAATTTCTCAAAAGATGCTAAATTATAAGTGGGTGAGCTCTTCAGAGAATCATTTTTCTGAACTTAAGAAGCTCACAAATAGCCAATGAACATTACAGATTTCTTTATTACGCCCTGTAATTATTCTGCACTTCTCTTCACAGATAGCAGATTCGGCAACGAAACCCATGCCTGTAGAGCAATTATTTCAGTGTGTGCCATGTTACATTATGCTACCTATTTTGCGTAAAATAAAAAAGTCATAGAAATATAGTAGTTCATAATCTATTTCAATATATTAAAATAATAAATGAAATGCTGGGTCAGTTCTCTACTGCTTTGGAGACAGAGGTGTAATACACTATAGATTACTCTTCAAAGGCACTGTTCCCTTCAGAGAACAAAGCTGTCCCGTAAAACTGCAATGTAAGGTGGAATGAGTCTGTTCAGAGTTATATTCCCTGTTAAGGAAGTTAAGTTTAATTGTGCAACTAGCATTTACCAAACAAATTCCCAGCAGCTACAATACTGGTTCAGTCTTTCTGTAGCCTCAGTTGCTCAACCCTAGCCAGTGTTAGTCCTGGGGTGATGTTGAAACTCTCTCACACGTAGACTTGAAAGTATTTTGTTGTTGCAGTTTTTGTGGCCTTTCGTGAGTCAACTGAGCGAAGGCAGCTGACCACATGCACTTTTTGTTCATGTTAAGTAGACATGTCTACCTCCACGTTTGCCATTGTGTAAGAGAGTACGTGAGGAATCTCTCTGAATTTCAGCTGACATGATATAAGTTAATTTTGTATCTGGTCATTTCAGTAATTACCAATATGGTTACCTTAGGATATTTTTAGTTTTTACTACTAATTAAGTACCCTGAATTTATGGCTATAAAGATCTTAATGGAATAACCTAGAGATTAAAGCCAGTAACAAATAAGAGAATAGTTGTTCTTACAGAGGGATTTTCTTCTTCTTTTTTTTTTTTTTTTTTTTGATGGAAGTCCAAAATATTTGCAATTTAATTTTTATACCTTTGAAATATAGAACCTGTTAAAGGGATCTTATTGGCAGTGAGGTAAGAATTTGTTTCTAATAACACGAATTCATCTTAGTTGGCCATCCTTCCTGAGTTACACATCCTTTTCATGTCCTACAGGAACTTTAAAGATTTTTCTTCGAGGAATGTTGGTTGAATCCCTGGTTTTTTTTTTTGTTTTTTTTTTTTCTCTCACCCCCCCTCCCCCCCCGGTGTGAGATGATCCTTCAGTCCCTTCACTCCTGCTGTTCCGTATCCAAGTGCTTGTTGATGTGGAAACATCTTCAGCAGTTCTGGTGGCATCGTTGCGCTGACCAGAGTTGGATGTAAGGATAGCTAACTGATAAGCTCCCGTCGCGCTGTCTCTGTCTGGGTCCCCGTCCCCTGCCTTGCTGCCTAGGCACCTCCTCCGGCCACGTGTGCTCATACCGCCGGCAGACCTAGCAATTCTGCCTGTGCCCCTGGGCCTTTTCTTCTCAAGGCATTGCTCGCTAGGCTGCCGTGCTTCGGTGCATGGATCAGCATGCTTATGGTGCGTAATAGCTGGTCTCATTTTTTCGTAAGTGTCAAGGTAGGAGCTGGAGGAATCATCTTTATATTGACTGCGTAGCAATGCAGTAAATTGTAATATTTTAAATTACAACAGTTCTTTTGAGCCTCTGAGTTGTAATTCTCCAGCCTGCCTCCATTAGTTGCTAGAATTTGAATCCAGTACAAGGTTTAGATTGGGTAAGGATCTGTTGATTTGATACTCAAGTGCCTCTGAAAAATATACCTATGACACATTCAAGATATATATGCTAAGGTTTATTTCTATCAGCAATCTTTTACTTCCAAAGTTAGTTCTGTTATTTAATTCTCAAACCTAGAACAATTTTACTTAAATGATCATTTTCAGTTTAGTTCTAAATTGTCAAAATGAGGTAAAAAGCTGGTTGAAAGAAGAAATCTCGAATGCTTTTCAGAAGTTTACTGTTTTCTAAGCCCATCATTTCCAGATTTTGTCTCCTGTTCTGTCCAGTATTCAAGATTTGCTAGGTTGACAACATGCATGAATTTATGACTCCCTTTGAGTAATATGCCTTGTACATGTATACAATATATCACCCTTATATGCTCTGCACAGATTTTTTTTTTATTATTATTTTTAGGAGGAGGAATGGAGGAGTTTCTTCTCTGCACCAGAAAATTACCTCTCCCTGGCATTTTCAGTGCCTCAACTAATAAATTCATATGAGAACTTATTATGTTTCTGATAAGACACTTCCAGAACAGTAGCTGAAGCTACTTGCATTTCCCTTATTTTTTTTAAATCTCCTCTGTTCACTTTAGATGCAAATTGTTATTTTTTTATTTTATATTGGACATATTTTAATATTAGTTTTATATTTTGTCCCTGTAGCACTTTTCCCTATTTTATCCTCCTCTCTGAAATCCTCGCAGCTTCTTTTACATTTACATTTTTAAGGCTCCCAGAGGAGAAGTAACTTTCATTCTAGTGTTTTCCATTCATTTCAGGCAGAACGCAGAAAAGAAAAGTTATATGAAACAATTACATACAAATTACAAAACCAAATGTCAGAATAAATTAACAGAGTACCTGAGGGGTAACTTATTTTTATTGTGTTCTAATGTGAAAAAGAATGAATGATCGGTTCTCTTACTAAGCTTGGACTTCAGTGAAAACTTCCCAAAATTGTTTCTCTTTTTGCAAAACAGGTTTTTCTCAGTAACCAGAGGTCTTATCTGCTCAGTGGGAAGGTCCTAAGGTTCGCAGTGGATCAGATCAATGGCCCATCTAATTCATAACATAGCTAATAGTGCTAGTGCTAGCTATTAGTGGTGAATGTTTCTTTTTAAATGCCACTTTCCCCTTGATGTAAATGATGGCTTATGCACAGAAGTGTAAATGATTTTTATGCTTTGAAATGTTTCCAGAGGCTTTTTCATCTCTGCGTAAGCTGGAAACTGCAAAGCCCTTAGTAACTTTTGAATCCAAAAGGGATTAAAAAAGAAAAAACACCTTTAATGCCTAGTAATGCTCTTCATTTTGCATGATTTTATCAAGTCTTCCTTTATGCATCTCCTCTTGGAGTTTTTTTTAGAACTGCTTATGGTGGAACAACTCTTTCTATGTCTCTGTCAATTCTGTCAAATTAGAATAGTCTTTGCTCTTTTCCGTAGGCAACCGTAGCACCTCCCATGAAGCTTTCACTTCGGGTTGATATTTTTGTGAAAGTCATAAGGTAGCATGTCTAGACAGATGGAGATAAAAGTAGACTTGAGGATTTTTTTCTGAATAAATGAGCAGGAGCTGTTGTCAGGGACTTGTTTCTCCTCACAGGTCGCCAGCAGTAGAACAGACTGCACTGACAGAAAGGCTGTGACTCTCACCCGGCAGGGACGTTTAGACGGGAGCAATGCCTATTTTCAGGGACCCCGTCGCACGGCTGGAATCTGCATCCAGCATATCCACACTGAAGTTATCAGCATATCTACACTGAAGTTACAAATCAAGTCTTAGGGACAAACTAAGCTTCTAGCTTCTGTCCCAGATGGCTATGGTGAAAATGCAAAGGGAAAATAAGAGCAGAATTAAGGCTACTGTCCAAGGCTACTTCCCGCCCACGTAATGCTCATTGGTGGTGACCATATGTAAAGCTGATTCCTCTCTATTCCTTCCAAATCTCTCCTGTTTTGTATGGTAAATTTCATGAATGGCATTATTTTCCGTATGGCATATAATCTGAAGAAATTTGGATTATATTAAAAATGTCAAACGGTGAGTTAAATGTACTGAGTTAAAAACCTGCAGAGAAGTAAATTTTCTCATTCTCTTAACTTGGATTCCTTCAGTTTTAACTTGTGCAGGTTTGGTACGACTGCCTGTCCACTGCAATTTTATACCACTTTCTGGACACATATATATGAATCAAATACTCTAGAGGGGTTTTTGATTAAGCTCTGATACTCCTGTAAGTAAAGTATCAGGCACCAGAAAAGAAAAATTATTATTGCAGACTACTGCTAATAAGTGGCAATAATGAAAAATTATTTTTCTGTTTCATAACAGATTTTTGCTGTAAATTTTCTTATCATTGAGTAAGTCTATTTAAAATTTGTATGAATTTTAGGCAAATGCATTTATAACCTGAAAATGAATTAGCTGACTCATAACACTCTCAGTCTGTATGTCCCTCTGTATTTTTTTACTATAGATTTTCTACCATTGCCACTTTTTTTTGGCTGAAACATTGCTCTTCAAGAAAAAGCCACGGAGAAATGTGCTTTTTAAAGGGTAAATGTAGGAGTCTTATTGCTACTGTATCACTAAATAGCTCTTCTTTCCTTACTCATAAATAGAACAAAGTTCTAAGAAAGTAAAAAATCTCACTTCCTAAAGTCATTCTTTAAATAAGATATTTACAATTTTTTGTGTAATTTACCTCATTTAGTACTTAAAGTTGATCATATTTTATTTGTAGTAAAAGACAGGCTCCAGCTACCTGCAGAAGTTTGGAGTCAGATCCTTAATGATAATCCTTCTGACATAATCATATTCTAACCACCGCAAAATAAGCAAATACGTATGCCATTGCTTACGGCTGTTTTATATACATAGTCTTGTGCATTTCTAAACTTCCATAATGGTATTATTTTCAAAAATGCTTTAAAGTACTGGTGGGATATAATTGGAGTTGATAGTGATCTCTTTTTTTTTTTTCATATTCGCAATACTTTCTCTAGGGATTGAAATGTCTAGAATTATAAATAATCTGGTGCTTTGTCAAATAGCTGTTTTGCTCTCTAGGTTACTTTAGCTTCTTTTTTCCTCCTGTGTAATCCCTGAATCACTCTAATCCTCACTTCAGAGTTTCCTTAAGCTAAAGATTTTGAGTGGCTCTAAACCGTGCTTTCACTGATATTCTTAACGTTAGGATGTAATTAAGTCCAGTTATTACAACTAGCTTGCTTTTGTTCTCTCTCCCTCCTATTTAAACTTTTTAGTTAGCTGCTTACATCATCTTTGTCTTCTGCTATCCCTTTGGAATAGAGGGGTCCAGCAGGATGAGCTGTGATTAGTGATACTTCAGAGGGTAGTTTGCCCATAAATCTTAGTCAGTAACTAGCTGCTCCTTAAATTGTTTTGACTCCCAGAAGTTTTGAAAGTCTGTGGTGCATTTCACTGCAAAGGTAGCTTTTAGTGAGAGAAACAACAGCAAAACAGCATAGGTTTTACTCTGCCTTAGTTTCTGAATTTACAGTTCTTGCTAATATCCAATAGCTGGTGGCATTTCTTCTCTGTAAAATTATCATCCTGATGTAATTAAGAATATCAAGATTAATATCATATTCTGAACAGCAAGGCCATTTAATCCTTGATTTCAAAGTTTTTGTAACTAAGCATTGCAAGATGAGTGTAACAAGCACAAATTTAATTCCTGCACTGAAATCACTATCAAAAACATTTTGTTGCAAGATCAGTTCCTGAGAAATACTGCTACTCATTCTGAATAATCCCCACTAATTCCTGCTTTAATAAAACACTCTTGCTACATATGAAAATAACAAATATTTTGCAGCTTGTAGTGTGCAGAGTATTGGGGTAGCATGAGTACTTTCTGAATGCTTGGACTGTATTTTATACTGTAGGACCCCAAAACTCAAGTTTGGGAGCTTGCAGGCTCCCAAAAGACAGCTTATACGTTACATGTGTGTGTGCGCACATACACCTGCCCACACAAAATGATCTTCTGAAAATCAAGTTATAAAGAAAAAAGAAAAGGAAAAGGATGATTAGAAGGAGAAATAAGGAGGCAGAGTTCTTTTACAAAGTGAAATAATTCAGCTACAGGTCCAAAAATGACATGAAGATCCCTGACATCCTGGCTGAAGGTTCATTGTCTGTTCTCATTCTTCCGTGAATATCTGAAGTTTTTAAAAAAAAAAGAATGGCGAGAGGTCACATCTTCCAAATGTCGCTTGAGATTTTAAACACTAACCAAAGAAAGAAATACAGGCAATGAGCTAGGGATTTACTTTCTTAATGGAATGAGGCTCATGCAAAAATTTTCCCTGATGGGAAAGTTAGCAGGTAACAACCATTAGCTGGTTGGTTGCAGTTTCAATCAAATCTCATGGAGAGTTGGTGATTCTCACAGGTGCTGGGGTAGTAAATCCAGCAAGTTCTGTGAAAGTACAGGGCCAGGACTAGCTCTCTGGGTACCTTAATGAAAGAAGGGGAGTTTGAGGTCGTTGTTCCTTGTAGGCAGTAGAAATCTTTGTGGAAGAGAGCACTCGAGACAGATCCAGAGAAAACCAGCTGTTATTTGTCATGCAGCTCCAGCTCACTGAGAATCTAAATATCCTTATGTACCTACTGGGTTTATGAGCACCATAAATAATGTCCTGTGTGTTCTGTAAAAAGGAGTTTGAAGGGCATTTGTGGGGCCAAGGGATTGTTTAAAATAACTTTAAAAACTCACACTACATCTTTCAGATACTTGTTAGGTATGGAGATTTTTCTTTATAAACATTTAAAAATATTTCTTAAACTGTAGTCTAACTAGACTATGGAAGTATCTTGCTTTTAAAAAGAGATTTCTAGAAGTCATTGCTTTTGATATAAACCAAGCCGATTTCACAAAACATACAGACTTGTAGCTTATCTTCTCCTTGTTTACATATTGCCAGAGTCCTTTTCCTATAACGGGACTGAGTTTTGATTTAGTGATATACCAAGGAGCAGCTTATATTCAGTTTATTGGTATGATAGAAGAGCTTGAGTCTTCACAATTCAATAGCTCTCCAAAATTAATATTTCTGGTGCAAAAGGCAATAAGTGATAAACAAGAATGTATGACTGCTTATGTGAAAATGTGTGCTCATTTAAAAGCTGATGTCTGTCTGCATACAATTATGCATATAATACCGCATGCATAACAGCATTCTGTAATTATGCATTTGGTTATGTCCATTGTACTGGGGTATGTAGTTACACGTGTATTTGTGTAAACAGTTGCAGGAACTTTTTCTCAAAACATTTAAATTCTGAACTGAGAAGATGACTAATCTCCAATAGACTACAAGAAGGCCCTTATGCAGTAATTTCTGTGGTGCTACAACAGATATGATCAAACTACTTTAATTTTTAAGCCTCAAAACAGATATTTTGATATTTTTAAAGCAACAGAACCCTAATTATGGAAGCCTCTTTTTGAGTTAAAAAACCCTCTATTTTTAACATTTCTTAAAAGAAAAAGAACACAGCAGAGTGGATGAAGTCCTTTGAACAAAGACAACAAGACAAGCCTGCCCTATTCTTCCCCCCTCCCCCTTTTTTCTTCAAAGAACACTTTAAAACACTGGTTTTCTTCTGTAATCAAACACAACAGTGTATGAAAGTATTTTCTTTCATAACTTTCAAAACATTGACTTGAAATACCTTCCTGAATTAAGACAGGAAGACTTAAGAGTAGAAGGCAAAGTGATAATCTGAAGTGTGAAATGGAAATGAGCACAGAGAAGGAGGAAGAAGGTGGCAAAGACTCGGCTTTTATAAATCCAGTTTTCACAGAAAGTGAAGTAAAGCAACACTTTTCTTTTAGAGCTTTTCCCAAATCCTGGTTAGGAGTATAAAATACTATTAAGAATTCTCCTGTGAGAGTTAATAAAACTACTTTAACTGCATTAACCTGGGTGGGGAGGGGGGGAGAGAGTTGCTGCCCTTTTAATTTGAACTGTTTCCAATTAACCTAGCTGTTTCCCATTGCTGGAGCATGCTGCACTTTTGTACCCTGTGGAATAACGCTACCAGGAGATTCTTAGTGATCCATCGCCATATGAACACATACATACATACACATGTATCGCTATATAGTGATATATATGTTTCATATATATATAATTAGAGCTGTACTTTCAGCTGATAATTTGTCTACCATTAATGTTTTTCCCATTTTATAGGGGAAACACAGTCATAGAGAAGCCAAGGCCCAGATTCTGAGTTGCATGGTACTTAATTCTCTGTTAGTTGCTAATAATTTCAGTGGAGGAGGGAAAGGGGTAGTTATGTCTTTAAGCATCTCTGAAGATCCAGCTGTAGATCTATGGCATGTGTCTTGTCACAGCTTGACAAGATGTGTCATGATCAAAGAACAAAACTGTTTTGCCAAGTGCTTAGGTAATGTTCAACTACAGTAGTATTCTTCCTATTTAACCAATATATGACTCCTTTCATGACTGTAGATGGAAGATTAAACAAAGCACAGGAAATATGATCTGTCAGTGACTGATGGATTAGAATGGAAAATTTTACTTCTTTCTTGTGCAGCTTATCAAACACAATTTTGTAAAATTTATTTTCAAAAATAGATTTATCTGACAGTGGCATAATTTACGCTTTCAAAATGCTTGAGCTGTGTGATCACATAATACTTATGTATCAGCCTTGTCCAAATGTTATCATTTCAGGTCATTCCAGAAGTACTCATTTATTCTGTAAGCTAAATGTCAAACATTAAAAGAATGTCTCCTGTTATCATAGAAAAAGAATGTGGAATATCATGAAATGCAAAAGAGTACGGTGCAGAGGCATAGTAACAAGAGACTAGAAAGCTATGACATTGCAAAAAGGCATATATCCAGCACTAGCAGAAGCAAGTGACGTAGTTTCATCTTAAATATCGTGACTACTTTAGCTTTGACTATGGAAAATTGGTTCGTGGAACAAATGAATCTTGAATGTTTTTAATACAATATGCTTTAGGTAGGTTAGGCAATCCAAAACTGAGGATGTGAGTACTGCAGTGGTTTTGTTTTGTTTTAATGTGCTTGTATAAGGCTTCGGAAGAGTCTCTTTCAAATATATGGTTTGTATTTTTGTATCTGATGAGTTGTATCTGTCTGAGCAAATATCACTTTGCTGCATGTGGCTGGCAAAAATTCAGATGTGACCTTCTTCCAGAACCATTTTCCCAGCATAGCCACAAAAGTGTAGAAGAGCTTCCTGTGATTATTTGAATCTTACTCTTCTGGCTTTTATTTCTGAATTATTTCTGTCGTTCTATTCCAAGTTATTAATGTGTCCATTCTGTAGTGGTAGGTGTGTGCTAATCAAGTCATGCTGCATGTATTAAACTAGTTATTTTGCTTGCTTATAGAACATTTGTTTAAGGACGATAGTGTGTACATGGCAGCACCTGTACAATTCCTAGAAAAGATCATTGCTGGCTGTGTCGTCTTATGAATTCTCTCATCTCATAAGACTGTTCTGAGCCATCTGCATAAGGTTATGATCCTTAGACTGAGGATGAAATACTGTCACAAATTCTTTGGCTTACTCTTAATTAAAGGAGAATAAAGTATACAATAGAAATGTGGTTGGATGGGCTGGTCCTATCTAAATTTTCTTTCATTTGCTGCTTTTAATAATCGTTTTTTCCCTCATATACCGCCCCCCACCGCTATCCTATGCGTTCGTAGGTGAAAAGTCAGGACTGTTGCTAGTAACAGCTGTATTTGAAAGTGAGCTGGATGTTAAGAGTGGTGGAATCCTGGAGCAGGGTTTACCAAAGCAAATGGCAGTGTTTTGCTGATATTACAAATGTACCTCTAGAAAAGCATGGATCGTGTTGCTGAATGAAACTGTCTTCTATGAAAGAGACTAACAATGATAAGCTTGCAAAGCAGTGTTTCCAACCCTTCCTTTTCATTTCATATCTGCTTCCTCCACTTCTTTCTTTTTCCAGTAGAAAACCTAAAATGTTTTTGATCCTAAGTTTCACTGTTTGGTGACTAGACTTAAATCCCACTTTCTTCTGTGAACTATCTCAGTTTGTAGGAGGAAGGAATATTGGCCACAGATTTTCCTCATCTTAAAAACAATAAATTGCAATCAGATAAAAACTGAAATTATTATTGTAAATGTTAGTGATTTCTGATTACTGAGAGGATTAGCATAACATAGTTCATGTTTGTCACTAATCTAAAAGCTCAGTGCCTATTTAGTAGAGTTGATGGGAATCGATTTAAGCAGTTTAAAAACGTAATGATTTTGCCACATGTTTAGCAGCAGAATAACTCTAATAATTATGATGATCTTACTGATAAATAAATTATCGCTAATCAAAACTCTGCCACTGTGCTACTCCAGTAGTAGTGCTTCTTTTACGGTAGAGTATTGTTTTAGCATCTAGTTTGACCTGTCAAGTTCATATAGAAATGAAAAATAACAGTGGGGTTTCATAGTGCCTTAAGAAGCACAAAACCAGGATGCAGTGGGGAAGGGATACGGTAGGAGAGGGGGCAAAGATAGGGGATGCCAAAGAAGAGTGGGCTTCCTTGCATTGACATCCAGTCTCTTCTGTCTTGTAGCTCCCATTTTTCTTCAGCTTGCTGCACCTCAGTAAAGCCCTCTCCATCAGAAATGCCTCTTCACCTCCAGCCTCCTTCACCCCTCAGAGCTACCTGCAAGCGCATCCTGCCACAAAGCGCCAGGAACCTCAGCCCTGGTCCTCCAAGATGCCACTTTTTATCTCACACTTGATTAAAAATGAAGCTGTGATACTTCTGTAGAGGCACTAATGTGTGCTTCACCACTGCAGGTGGTGCTTGCTACTACCTTTCCTGACCACAGTGTCCTTCCTGCCGGCCCTCTGCCTACCCTGAGCCCCACCTGAGCTTCTCCCCAGCTTCTCCTAGGCTGACATGCTGCCTGTACCCTCCTTGCATCAACCCTTATCTCTATTTTCAGCTCTGTTTCATGGCCTTGCATAGGCTGTCACCATTGCTGCTCGTCTCCTACTGTGTCTCTAGCTCTGCTGACAAAACCCTTCTCCTCCTGGCAGGGCTTCCACAGCACAGACGGAGAAGATGCTGATCAAAGCTGGCGTTTGGGGGGATGGTGATGGCAGAAAACAAGGGCATGGCTCGGGGGGGAAAGGCCATGTAGTTTTCCATAATTTTAATGCAGTAAAAAAGCTGTAGAGTATATGTAAAATGTCCTGAGGAAATCTTCTCTAAGACAGTCACAGGAAAGTCATTGTGTCAGTCTGAGCCCTCAGCTAGAGCCCTCATCAGAGGGGAAGACCAACACGAGGCCGAAGAGAGATGTGTGCCTGGATCCAGCAGCGGTTGCAATACGCTCCGCTCGGAGCAGGAGCTGTGGGATCTGTCCCAATCCCGATATTGTAGCAATGGCTACGATTAAGGCTATGATGTTCTAAAATACTGATAAAACCTCCTGGAAGAACAGCAGAAGCCCTCGGGAGGGCTAGTGTACAAATTAATGGCTCTACACAGATTCTCACACAGAAGATCCAGAATTAGAAATTGTCCTCCCTATTCTTTTTGTATATATTTATGTTTTCTTACGAGAATCTTCTGTCATAAAAGGAAGAGCTGTGCTGCCAAGAGACCTGTCATGTGAGGAGTTTCTGGTCTGCTGACTTTTTTGTTTGTTTTTGTGCTTTTTTTTTTTTTTTTTTTTTTTGGCCTTTGGAACTTCTGAGCTATTAGAACTTATTTAAAAAAAAAAAAAGTTAATTTTTTCTAGTGACTGTCAGGATGCTGCAGATTCTCTTTTCATATTCCATTGATTGGCTTTTTCAGTCACTCTTGTTTCTAATTAATTCATTAAAGACATTTAAATCACATATGCTACTTACTGTTCTACTTGTTACATATTACTTAAGAAAAGAACTAATTTAACTTAATCTGTTACTTGACTAGATCTTCAAAGTTTCAGAAGATAATTACACATTTACATTGCATTATTATAGTTGAATCTAAATATTCAATTAACACATTAATTAAGTTTTCACGGTGATTATTTTAATGTTAAATCACTTTTTCATTGTTAGATGTTGCAAATTGACTTTGCTAACAAAGTCAATTATACCTACTTAATGGAAAGCAATTTGTGTGAATTCACTTATGGACAATATTACATGATCCATTTATGATGATGAATAATAAATTTAATAATGTGTGAATTGGCTTTAAGACTTTTAATATTAAACTGATATTAACACATTTAGAAATTAAGCTATGCAGAAGTTGGAAACTTCTGTGTCAGATGCTGAGGACCACTCTACACATCAAATATAAAAATACGCAAAGTTTGTAGTGAATAACATCATCCTCGTTTCACTCTTGGATTGGGAGAAGAAAGAAGGAGAAGATGATGAGGAATTTTTTGTTCCTGAATTTCATTCACTCATCTGTATTTTTAGGCCTCCTAGTAAAATGTAATAACATGTTATTATCTTTCAACTTCAAATTTGTAAAAATTAGCTGGAATATTTCAAACTTAAAATACCAGTCTTAAAATAGTCTTTTAAATTACTTTTTCATAAAGCATTTTAAATGAACACTAACAAACAATTCAACAGCTCAAAATAAAGGAATGCAAAAGAAATGTCTGTTTCAAACACTTCAAAATGAACTATCATAAAAGACAAAATCTGCAACGAAAAACATTTTAGGGAAAGACTTTTTATTAATTTTTAAATTAGCTATAGATATTTATTGAGAGTAAAATGATGCTTTATTTTGTGAGTCACAGCCTAAATGCAGTACGAATAGGCTTCAGACATAATTCATCTCTGAAATGTGAGAATGTGGATTTGGGGTTTTCTGGCATCTTTTAAGTACCTTCTTTTCTAATGGAAAATTCCAAATCCAACAGTGTATATGTATTAAAAGGGAAGTTACAGCAGCACCATGAACACCTTCTGAAATTATATTTCTGAATAGAACTGTCAGGTTCGACAGTTATTGAAATGTTTCTCTCGATACATGTATTGGAGTTTGGCATATGGTGAGCACCTGGTCAAGAACTTAACATCTCTAAACAAAGAAGTACATTCAGTCCTGTATAACTAAAGGAAAATATTAACTCTCAGATGTGTTAAAATTCTGACCATAACTTCTTATCAGAGGAAGAAGGAAAAAAAAAAAAAAAGTACTAAATATCTTTCTCTGGTGCTACATTCTTCTCCCTGAACCGAAATGTGCTGTAAGGCACAACACAATGAGGTGCAATAAGGTACTGAGATAAGGAAGATGAAGTCTGGGAGCTTTTCTGGTATCTATTAGGTATGATTTTTTTTTTGTACTAAGTTGTAAAGGCAAGATAAAATATCTCTATATTACAAAGATCTGTCCTAAGTTATTTTTAGCTGTAAATTTATGTGTAGCCTGCATCCTTGCTCTTACTCTTTTCCTGATGTCTCCTTACGGTGCTACCTTATGGTGGTCCTCTCAGTGCTAAAATGTCAATATTAAATTATGATAAGGAATGGCCTCTTCAGTATATTGTACTGTCAAGATCTATAACTCTTCTGAGAGAGGTTATAATCCTAACTTTGTTACAGGAGAAACTTACCTCACTGAACGGATTTTTTTCTGTATAAACAAATTCTAAAAAATACTAAGGACCAGAGTAAAAATTATTGAAATCAACAGGAATTTTTGTTTTGGTGACCATTTGTATTTGGCAAATAGGGCATATATTCTTTCTATATGTTCGCAGCCTTCAAATAATAAGTACTCTTTTACAAAATATAGTCTTTTGAGCAGTGCAAAACATGAATGTGTCTCATTTCTTTAGATCACCAGAAAATAAAATGTTTTCATCCCTCTGAATCTAAAATTCATGCAAAATTCAAGGGATTATTTACAGTATTTTGCATTTAAATTTATTGTGCTTTTTTGAAATTAGACACTATCTTTTTGGATGAGTTTATGGAAGCTAGTAGTACAGTAAGCAGAACAGGGAGGAGAAAAATATTTGTTATAGTACAGAGCTTACATATGGTAATGTACATATGGTACATAGCTTACAGGTGCTAAGCTGATCTTCATTTTATACCTCTAAACCTCATTTTTATCCTTTCTGCTCTATACTGAAGAGCCAGAAATAGAGTTTAGGGCTGAGAAGATGGAGTCTTTCCAGGCCATGTCTTTAAAGTTTAGTTGGGGTTTAGTTTACAGGGTCTGTGTATCTTTGTGGCTGAGAGAAATAGTTCAATTACAGATACTCGTTCAGAGAGGAAAAGAGATGTAGAATTAAGTTGTTTTTAAAGGTCTCCCTTGTCTTGCTTTGGCTGTTGATCTGCCTGTTCATAGTGGTGATGACCTGATGATGGTAATAGTGGTTTCTGATAAAGGATTTTGCTTCAGGGAGGAACAAGTAGCAGAACAAATTCTTGTGAATTTTGACAGAGTAGCAGTACTGCTGACTTCATACAAACGTAAAAAATCTTCACGTGCCACAGCTGGAGAACAGCCACAGTATGAAGATAAAATAAAATCAGTTTCTACTGTCTGGAGGGCCTTTGCTGCCATTTTGGTGGGAATTACAAAAGATGCCCATGCATAGCTTTGCAATTCTTTCCTGTCCTTAAATGCAACTTCAAAAAACTATGCAAGTTACTATCTACTAGACAAAATCGTAACTATGGCAGCAATATAAATCAGTAAATTATAGATGTGCTGCACATCATCATTATTAGAGTGTAATTATCTGATAAAACTAGTTGTCAACTCTATGATATTATTTTATTATAGACTATTATTATTACTTATTTTTAATCTGTTTACACAAATTATAGCATGCACTCTTGGAGTACTGAAACTGTGTTGCAATTTTATTATAAGAGGATTTCAAAATGTCACTTTGTTTAGCACATTGCAAAAGTTCAGATTTGATAAGTCTGTAAGGGGAAATACTAGTTTTCTTCTCTGGTTTTGGGGACTTCTGTTTCAGGTATATGGTGGAGCCAAGGAAATTCAGAAGTGACCTAAAAACTAGGACTAAAACCTGAATTTAACTTGGCAGTGCGTGTTCCAAAGAAGGCATATTTTGTAATAAAACTATTTGGTCTTTCTGCTCTGAAAAATAGTTAGTTGAAAATAAGTAAATAAATATATATAGAAACACTTGAACATTTTTTCACCACTTTCTCCACGTAATCTAGCTATACTCTTTAGATGCTGAATTTCAGGGTGCTTTTGGCTCCGAATCACCTTGTACCATATCTGACCGTGGAAAAACCCAGCTTATTGCCAGATTCCACCACCCACCTTGCCAGGTGTTGGCTGTTTTATTTTTTTCCAGGCAGTCCAAATGGCCTCTCAATGCTCTGTTGCCCGCTCTCAGGCTGCAAACATGAATTAAAGTCTAGTTCCCACCATTCTGCTGCTTGATGCCATGGAATAGGAAGCCCCTACTGTGAACTAATTAAATACTTCTTGAGAAGAAAATACGGAAGGTCCAGCTAAATTAGTGAGGCTGTTTGTTTTTTTTTTTTTTTTTAAAAAAAAAAGTGGTTTCCTGACTTCAGTAAAACACTAAACTCAACAGCATAATTGACAGATCTGTGGTATTTTGAAAACACTGTATTTGTACATCCTTGGAAATGCAAGCTCTAATGAAATGAATGGAATAATTCACACCTCTTAGAGACATCAGTTTTGGCTCTTTCTGTAAACTGAGTTGGACACTACTACGTTTGCTTTCCATTAATCTGTGTTTCTATACCTGCAACTATGCCTGGAAAAGTGATTTAATGACGGTTGAGATTCTAGTGCAAAAATCAAGCCTTTAGAATAGAATTTGAAATAGATTCATTTGAAATGAATCAAGGAAAGCGTAGGCCAAACCTGATATCGTTTTTCCTTGGATCTGTCCTTGCAGAAGAAAAGTAGAGGGGCCATGGAGAGATCATGATTTGTGGAGGTCTGTCTTGTTCTACTGATGGTCCACTGGTGAAGTTTTAAGGACTCTAGGGGCCAAAAATGTAAAGAGCTGTTAAATACTAATTCATCTGGGGATAAGTTATTAGACCTGCAGTTGCTGTTGCATTTCAGTGTCCACAAGCATATTCCTTTGCTGATTCTTAGTTGTCCTCTTATGTAGTATTTCTTTTTCAGTACATTTATTAGAGAGGCAATAATTCTGTAAATTATTTTTGGTCTATAGATGGGTAAACTGTTATGTATTCAGGTTTTACCTCTCAGCTTCCTAGATTTGTTCTGACTGGCCACACTGCTGCACTGCATTCCCTCTAATTCCTAATGTGAGTAATGTAACCCTTTTGTATCTTAGCTCTGTGTATGACTACCTTAATTTGCAAGTTTTAGACTTACTTTTGTAGAAATATTGCCTGATACTTAGTATTAATGTGGCTCTTCCATGACAAACTAGTTTTGAGGATAATCTCTGAAATGTGAATACAAACAGGACCGAAACTAAGCAAAATTCCACTGAATAGTTCCCCGTTCTTGTGGGAGGAGAAATATCTGTGGTATCCAGTTTGCTCCTGTGCTCCTATGCTCATTATCAGTGCCTTTATTCACAGAATTATAGCAATGTGAGGGACCTCTGGGTCCCACCTCCCTCTCAAAGAGGGACCATCACTAACACAAGATGAGCTCCTCAAACTGCTCATGTTCCGTGCAAGAAAAATACCCTGCACTTTGTTAAAAGTGGATGGTGGCAAGCAAGGCATACAAATATCAGTCAGTGTTTATAAGCAGCTGATGAGTGTGTTAAAATGAGCAAAAAATTGGGGCTTTGTTTCTGCTTTGAGAAAGCCTAAACTGTTTTTTATAATATATTTCATAACACAGTGACATAGTTTTGTTATAACATAATCTGATCAATTGTTTTAGAAAGAAGTAAGGATAAAAGAAACATTCCCAAAAAAATTTGTGCATATTTTTGGAATAGATTTTAACTAATGTAGGATCTAAGGATTTTTTTAAAAACATGTTGATAATTATACTTAATATTTTCAATCAAAAAATCACAGTTGATAGATCTGTTTCTAGAATTACACAAATATTTCATTGCCTCTAAAGTTCATGTTTTCTGTTGAGGTTTTTATAGTAAAGTAAGGCAGCAGACAAATGGGTCAAACATTTTTTTGCTTATGTATTTATCAAAAGGGCATTTATACGGTACACTTGACCAAGTCTCAATGAAGAACAGTACAAAGCCTTAGTTTTTCATAATCTGTCTTGACTGCATGACAGATGAACTTTTTTTTTTATTATTTTAGCACCAGACACTGAATTTTAGCCATGTACTGTGACCCAGTAAATTAGAGAGTGGTTTTGCTGTACCACATAACCCTGGGCACCGTGTGAACTTTAGCAGCGTGAAGACAGACGTCACAGTGTGCTTTCGGTACCTGCTTTGAGTTTTGCTCTCCTGCAGGAGCGTTCCTGTAGTACTTAAATTCCACTTGCTGAGAGCTTATGGTTCGCGACTGCACGCTGCCATACTGCCTCTCCTGGAGGTAAAAATGAGTGCCCCCTTCTGCCGAGCCCTGAACGTTTCGGTGCGTGTTCCTTGTGCTGAAGCAGTATGAAGAGCCGAGGACAGCCACGCGGACAGAGGGCCATGCCAGAAGGGACAGAGCAGTCGTGAGAAGAGATGCTGCTGTATTTAGACTAACACGCATGTAAGAACGCAAAGGCACTTAGTGCGATATTCCACATTTCCTTGGGGGACGTGTGATGTTGGTGGAGCCTTTGGTGCCAACCAGGGGCCAAGACTGTGCCGATAATCCAATAACGACTAAAAGCGAGTGAAGAAAGATCAGGGTCAGAGGGTGCTGCTAACTTTTAATCCAGTGTGCCACCTATTCGGTCCCTTTCAGGGACGTACTGGAGGTTGAATCGCACTGGCTGGCAGAGTACCCAAGATGGTAGCAGTGGAAACATCTGTCTTCATGATAAATCAAATCACCACTTGGAAACACATGAGAGCATGTTGCTCTTTTGAGGTGCAATTTGTTGCGGTAAAGCTCATCTGAGCCATCTTACAGTTCATGGGTCACATTTTGACTAATGAGTTGTGAGGAAAAACATGAAGCTTTATACTTAAGCAAAGCCAACCAGTGAGAAAAGTTTTCCCTATTTTTACATACAATAACCTCTCTAGCCTGACTGAATTATGAGCTGGAGTTTGGTCAGATTAGGACTGGAGAGATCTTTTTGTTACTGACATTGCATTAACTCCTAGTAAAACTATGGAAACTATGATGCAAATTGTGGATGTTTCATAATTATTTTGACAGATAAGAATCTCCAAGAGCTTCAAAAGCTCCTGAAGTCGTCCGTACTTTCTGTCAACAGAACCTCAAGTTTTCAAAGTGCAATTTAATATAATTAGAACTAAGATATAAAACATAAGGGTATAGATGAAAGAATGTATTTGTATGTGTTGTGGATAAAGGTGAGGGGTTTGATTTTGTTTTTTGTTTTCTTTAGGATTATATGTCTGTATAGGCATATTGTCATTAAACTAACAGATTAAGTATAAGGATATGAAAATGTTTTAGGGAAATTCAAGTAGCCAGAGATTTTAATGTGAGTTCACCTGCAAAGACTTCTGAGAGAAAAGAACATGGATATTTATTAGAATAAGAGTTAATCCATAATACCATAAATGCTAGCAGTGCAGAGGTACTTGCCATGATATTGCTACCTGGAAATAAATTATTTTTAGATTAGGAAGCTTAAAGCAAGAATTTTAACAAAATATATTTTTATAAAGAAATATAATGGTGTTCAGAGCTTGCTCAATATCATCCTGTCATTGTTCCAGATTCAAATGCTATTTGATCTTTGTCTCAGAATACTGAAATTATGGAGAAAGCAGTCTTTGTAATAGCAGGCTGTGCTGTTCTTTTTGAAGTGCGCATATGTAGACAGAAGGCCGCTGAAGCAATAAAAAGCACTATAATTGCAGGAAACAGTAGAATTAATGTAATTTATTATAAAACTGTAAAACTGATGTAATTTATTATAAGCTTCATTGGCTTAATGACAATATCTCATACAGTGTATAGGAAGAATATGCTATAAGCAGTAGTGGTATAGGACTATTTTGGTTTTTTTGGCAAGGTAGATTATATAGAAAGAACTGTTCTACATATCATGCTGCCCACTGTAACGTTCAAATTTTAAATGAATTTTTAGCAGGTGCATGTTGTTTGTTTTGCTTTTGGAAGTCTATTTTTGCTTTCATGGAATACAATGAAAATGGAAGAAGCTTTATTCTATTGATGAACAAGTCTTTATGTAAAATATCCTGAGTTATTTCTGTAGGATTTGGGGGTTTGAGGCCTTTTTTTTTTGCTTATGATTGGTGGTTGATACATTTACATAATTTATGCAGTTCTATTGTTTGAAAATTAACAATTGAAAACAATTGAAAAGTTATGTGTAAAAATATTTTTATATATATAAATATAGAATAGTTATAAAAAAATACAAATAACTAATAGACTAGTTAAATTTATACTTACAGCTCAAATCAAAGGATTGGTTGAATGTGCAGATTTTTGTCTCTGTTTAGAGCCATGCAGATCAGGCATCCCACATCCAGGATGCCTGAATTTATCTGGTAATAACTTTACTTGCTGGTTTTGATATGGAAGTCAAGCCCCATTAGCTTGACTAGGGTGAAGAAGAGGAGTAGTATTCCCGGAGAGAAAGGGGGTCAAAACTAGCATCAGTTCCTTGGGCTGCAGGCATGGACCCGCCTGCACCGCTGCTGCGCTAGTGATGATTTGCTCTCCCTGGTCTATGACTCACCTCTTTCACCGCTTAGCCTGGGGTCCTGGGCAAATTGCCCTGACTGTCTGCCTCTAACACTCACTCCGTATGGATTGTGTGTATTAGAAATTGCTTTTTTTCTAATAGTGTAATTTGGCTTAGGACCAGCTTTAGTCTGCAAAGTATATCCTACAGAATATCCCTCCTTTGTGTTGCGCGGCTGAGGATGTGAAATATCCTCAAAATGCTGAATAGCATTATAATGCTGCTTCTTTTATTGTAAGATCAATAGAACCGTTATCCTGGTTCTGTTCTTATTAATAACTTGAGTCAGCAGGAAGTTTTATGTGAGCTTATGCTTAGCTGTGATTAGCTTTCAGTCTTTGTTTTATAATTTAACTGAAATGTCAGAATTCCTCATTAAAATTCTGAACTAGATGATTTTTTTCAATCTTCAGTAATATACTTGAAGTACCTATGGCAAGTGCTTCAAACTGAGCAAATGCAATATGCTCAGATCAATAGTAAAGTATAACAAGAGAATAATCCAGAGAATTTGATCTTGTAACCTGATAAGGAGAAGATAAAAAGATTTTCTACTTTGACTATATAAAAGCACTTTTCTGCTAACTTGTGGGCACACAGGACAGATGCTGCCAGTTTAAAACCATGTTAGATAGGGACATAAGTCAAGCTCCATTCTTTAACTAGTTTTCCACATTTTCATGCTCCAGCCCTGTAGACTGAATGTGCCCCAGTGACATGATGCTATCTGGAGAGAGCCTGTACTTCAGCCAGAAGCTGTGGGCTTGATACACAAATCGGTGGGTGAGACTTCTGTCTGAGCTATGCAGGAGGGTTGGGTGATCAAAACGGTCCCTTTCTTGCCTAAAAAATGTGTGTAACACCAGTAGCTGTAGAGTAATAGGCGAAATCTGTATGTTTTACAGAGATAATTGCTTTTTTTAAAGAAAATGTAATTGCTGTGAAATGAGTTTTAAAGGGCTTGATATATGGCCATGCATATTTGCATGTAGAGTTATGCAGTGCAGGCCTACAGATATGGGATGCAAAGGGGGATGGGGTTTGTTTGCTCCTGTTTATACAAAAGACTATTAGCATGCTGGTTAAATTTTGCAGTCTTTCTGGTCTCGTTAGCTACACTCTGCTTTAAATGAAATAATATTTACATGAAAACACTACCTTTTGGTAATATTTCAGTGCTTTGTGTTATTCTATTAGGTTATTTTGTAATAAGACTTGGGTTTAAATTGGAAAGTGTATATAAAATATTTAGAAAATACTTCATTTTTTTTATTTGCTCTGTAAACTTTGTGTAAACTCTTTCTCTTCTAACATTTGCTTTTAGCTGTCTGCCTTCCAACCATTTCTGCATAATAGATTTTATTTTGCATGATGGATTGCATAAGGCCTGTTCATTCCTCAGAAATGTGGTTCTCTAAATCACGTTGGGTCATATTCTGCTCCTCTTGACATCAGCACCGCTTTAAATGAGGTAAACAAAGTGTTAGCGCTGTCAATGATACCAGTGTGTGATTAATAGCACGCAGAGCTTCCTAAAGGAGAGGAACTTTAGGCTAGATCATACAGAGCTTATAGGAGTCTGTCAGCTACTGCAAGTTTTACTTGGATAGAAAATGCAGTGTCAGCGATTTTGATGGCCAAGCAGTTGAACCCATCAGACTTCTTGCTTCTCTTTGAGTTTGGATGCAGCTGCGATTGATTGAGCTCTGGCAGAAGCTCTGCAGAGCAGCGGAGGGTCACTTCTGCTCCGGGGAAGTGGGGACAGCTCAGACCAGTTTTTCGCTTCAGGTTTATTTCGACCACCTGCGAGTATGACCTGTGAATGTCTGAGGAGCGATATTGTGCTCAATATGTCTATTGCCAGAAATTATGGCAGGTATCAGTCCATGGTACAAATCTTTTCATTTCTGTAGAATTCCTCCAATTTGTTTTTGTTTGAAACTTGGACTCTAGGGAGGAACAGCTGCATTCCTATGAATCCATTTTTTTTTCTGTGCAAGTTTTGACTCTTTTTTTTTTTTTTTTTGTCTCACCTGATCCTCTCAAGGTTCTTTAATAGTGAAGAGGAATAATTCATAGTAATATTACTGTCATTTTGTAGAACAAATTTCTTAAGGGTTCGCTTTATTTGATTTTTATTTTCATTGGAAGCTTCTAGATGAAATGGAAATGGCTTATATTTAGGGGGCTTTTTGAAAAGTCCTTGGTACATCACTAAATAAAGGTAGAAAGGAGAAGTAGAGACTGTAGTTTATACTGGTTTACCTACTTCTAATGGAGTCCAACACAAATGAAAAATAAATGCACCAGTAGTGGCTGCTTCCCAGAAGCTGTAATTATCAATAATCACTCTTGGGAAAGAGGGCACGCAGGTCCCATGATGTGGATTCTTATCTGGTTTCTTGTTCTGGATAACTCAGGTCCTCATTCCTACAGAAAAGATATAATCTGTCTGCTCAGCATGGGAGCAATAATTCCCTAGGACCGCAATGAGCAGAGAGGGTGTCAGTGGGATCAGTATTTTCTTTAGGGCTCTGCTACACTCTGACCGTCTTACAAAATGATTGAAATATATGAAAAGTCTTATTGTCAAAAGAGCAAAATAACAAGTATAAATTAAATGCTAAAATATTAGGCCTGAAGGACAAGTGAAGCCAGAACAGATCAACATGTCCTGAACTGAGAAAGAACTCTGCAGCTATTAGGGAAGCCAACAATTAAACCAGACAAGAGGGCAGTCATGTAACCAGTTAACGCTGCAAAAGTAATTTAAGACAAATCAAAAAACGGGTCCCAAGCTCTGTAACTGCCAACTCACTCTCTGATATTGGCTAAGACTCTGAAGCAGACAGAAGAGCATGGGATGTATTGAGCAGTGATAGAAAAATAACTATCTAGGCCAAGCAAGTGCTAGTTTGCTAAAAAGTCACAAACTGCATTGAGAAGAGTTTTGATTTTGGAATAATCAGGTGCTAGGATTAGCTGGAAGGAAAACTACTATTTTCTTCAAATGACCTAATCTCTGACTTGCATACCCATTTACCTGACACTGCAAAAGGAGCTGAAAGATTTCTCATCATAATATATTTTTTCACTGCAGCGGGGGACAGAACAATGTATAGCCGCAGATTCATTCCTACAGAAACATTTTTAGTCTATGTCCTGCAGGACATGAGAGTGGGCAGGTTATCAACCTTCAGCTTTCTTGAGCACATGGGTTGGTGAAGTAAGCTTGATTTCAATAATAATACTGAAATTGCAGCACATGGTAATTTTGATCTTGCTAGAAAAAAAAGGAAATAGAATCAAGGAAGAGTGAGTGTAACTGCATCCTAATTCTGTACTTCACTGCCAAATGAACATCAGAGCAGCATTCCTAGGGCAGGCTGATTAGGGTTGATCTGGCACAGCGCTTGTCCCTCTCCACGTAAACCAGCCAGCTCAGCTGAAATTCTGTTTCGTGCTGTGAGAAGTGTATTCAAACCTTTGTTGCTGATTGACACTACTGCTTCTTTTTGCTTCTTATTCAACTACTTTATTTGGCAAACTGTAGAAAGCCAACAAAGTTAGCCCACAGGCAGTGGCTGAGTGTTAGTGAGAGTAAAGAATTCTGTCTTGTCACAGGAGTTATGTTGTGGGGGACAGAGCATCTGTCATAGGCTAAAATCAAGTGATTTCCATCTCATCTAGGGTGTGTCTAAAAACTGTACTGCTGAACTGGATTTACTATGGAGATTGTATTGTTATTATTAGCTATCTCACAGGAGAGAGCTTGATCTTCTGACACTTCCATAGCAGTTTCTGGTTTAGTTGGTCTAAATGGCATCTGTAGCTGTATGTTTTTCCTACTTCTGTTTGTTTCTTTTTCATGGTGTCCTTTTCCCATCTGGCATGTGGATAACTGCATGGTAACTCATAGTCTGCAAGCATATTGGTCAGCCAGCCTACTGGTGTTCCTTCGTAGGTCTGCTAATTAGCCAGGCAGCTCCCTGGTATTTTAGTTAGACATTTTTTCACAGTAAGGAGTCAGTTGCCCATATGACATTAATTCTCCTTCGCTTTGAAGCGGCAATGCAATAAATCTATTCTTTTTTCTGTAACTGAATAGGTGATTACAATTCTTTGCTACTTTTCAGTTTTACTGGAGCTTCAGATCAACCTATCCTTGATGAACTAGGAAGAGGATGGTATAAGAAGGCAGGTTTGATCTTGACTGTCATTATCAATGTCCAGTTTCAGACTTGTGAGCAAGAGTAATAGTACAAATATCCTAATTGCCCATGATGTCAAGTGCTAAAATAGACATTATAGACACTCTTTTTCTTTTTTTTTTAACTGTATTACTATTGAGCTGTAGTGACAGCACAACATCATATTTTTATTCTCAGTCACTTCAGTAAAGAGGTCAGGACATAGCTTATTCCGCAACATCTTCCGAGTACCAGCATGACCCCAAGAAGTACCGGAAGGCTCATGGGCACATTTAATCTGAACTGACACTGAGGGATTCCTGCTGCTTCTAGTGGAGAAAGTAAAAATGGTTTTTCTATATCATGAAAAGGTGCTGCCTAATTTGATTTGATCCTCTGCTACAAGGGCTTGCCACTGAGGAAACTTGCCACTGGCCTGATGGTTTACCCTGGAGAAGACATTTATACCTTTGTGCCTCCCTTTTTCCATCTGGCCAGTGGAGAGGACGTTGCTGATCTACTCTGCAAAGCCTTTTGACATCCAAAGGACACGCTGCAGAAGAGCTCAGCTTTATTATTAATACAGAGTGCTATCTCACAGTCTCAGTCACTGCTTTGCAGTTTTGCATCCTGTGTCTAGGATATTAATAGAATAGCAGAGCTGTTTTCAACAAAATGTTTTTGGAGACACTAAAAAGAAATTCAAGAAGTTGGGGGATCACTTTAATATAAGAGTACACGTGACATATTTACACTCATTACTGCTAACTTTCTTTCTCTACTCTTTCAAAGTAAATTCTTTTGCATTTCATTCTTGGAGATTGCTGTCACTTCCCTGTCATCTATGTTATCCCCTTGGAAAAAAACTGCGTTTATGATAGGATGCGGGCAGAGGTTACTGCTTTTATCAGTCCATATAATCACAAGGTGAAGCTCAGATTTATGCTCCCACCATCTCTGACACCTAGAAAGATGAAAGTGAGCATTATAGCTATTAGTAAGCTGAGCTAGCAACTTGATTATACCTTGATCATTCTGTGGTGAAAACTGGTGTTACTTCATATTATAAACTAAGTGTACATGCTACAGCCTCTGCATTTCTCTGTGGTTTCGCAGAGGCTGCAGACATTGCATTCTGGATAGTGTGCATGAAGAGCCTGCTCTGCAAGAGGGGCTCCCTGTGAACCTTCTAGCGAGGCTGCCTTGGGGGAACCAAGGGTAGCAATCTGAAAATAAACTAGTTAGTTTCCATGCAAAATATTTGCTCTCACCTCTCACAATGATCTTTGTTTCCTACCTGGGATGCTTCGTGCTTTTTATTATATTTCTTAATCTAGTCATTTTAAAACTTATAAAATGCTTTCTTTGGTGATTTTTATCAGCAAAAAAAGTGTGACCCTGAGTCTAAGCTCGAACTGACTGAACAAAGACCGCAAGATCAGAGCACGCTGCTAGCCTCCAAAATTATAAGAAAATTAAGCTGTCATTTACAATAGATAAAGTCAAATCACTGAATCAATTTTATTGATGTTAATAATTCTGTTAATTTTAGCGATTGAATGGCTAATAGCTCCTGCCTGTATTTAATTGTATAAACTCATCCATTTGTAAATGTCGGCATTTTCTGTTAAGAACAGGTAAAATTACACCATCTATATTCCCAGTCTAATTACAGAAATGCTAATGTTGAAGTCTTTCCAGTCCTCTAAAGGGAGTTCTAAGTTTTTAAGACTTCTAAAAACCAGATATTGATACAGGCACCTAAAACGGATATTATAGACTACATTTAAATGCCAAAATATGAATATTGCAAGTTCTTAGGATGCAATTCACAAGGAGGCTGCTTTGCCTCCAGGCTACCCAACAGGAAGGGAAAGTTCATAAATTTATGACACAAGTAGAGACGTCAGCTGAAATGAGTATTAAGCCTTTGCGTCTACTCGCTCTCTCCTAAGTTCTTCTGTTCACTCTTTGAATTTGTAAGTGGGCTCCTGTTCTCAGGTAGCCCTTCACTGACTGACTGCTTTTACATATATATATGTGTGTGTGTGTATATATATATATATATATATACACACACACGCATATATATACACATACCGGTGTATACACAGGAGGTGAAATTCATCAAGAAAAATAAATACACTATTGATGTTAAATCACTGATTTGAAAGTAAGTTTATTCATTATGATTGAAATATTTTCATCAAGCATTTTAAGAAAAACCACCACCAAAATCGAGGATTACTACTTGAAAGCATGAAATCGAGCAATTACAGAAAGCTGATGAATGCCATAAATGCCATCTGAATTCATGCACTCTTAATTCTTATGGTAAAGTATGTTTTATACCGAAGTTACAATTTAATGACTTACTGAAATAGGATCTCAAAGGAAAAAAGATGCAAAGAGAACAAGTTAAAAAAGTAAGGGAGAAAAAAGCACAGAGAGAACCCTTCTGGCATCTCAAGGAAGCTTTATAAGAGATAAGAAATATTATTTTTATGAAAGATAAGAAATATCAAAGAGTGAGATGAAAAATGCTGGGGTAAAAAGGGCTGCACAATCCACAGAGGATGTGAATATTGAATGAGCACATGTAGAGGTGTGGGAAGGACATGGTTACTCCGAGTGTGATAGCGCAGCCATAGTGTATGGGTGTGTATTGCTCTAGAGAAGTTTCCTATGAACTTCAAACAGTGCAGCTTTCTTCAATAGGAAAAGAAACATCTTCTATCAGTCGCTGTTTTACATAAATCAATGGCTTCATAAAAAAGGAAAGAAAGCGGAACAAGAAATAATGGTTGAGAAACATGATGGAAAAGAGAGCCCCATGTAGTTTTCTAGACAAACTAGGCAGACTATCAAAACTATGGCTGCAGGTATCTGTCAGGATTAAATTCAGCTAAAGACGAATATTATATTACAGTTTAGTAGATCATTTTTGTCATCCATTAGTCAAAAAGAAATGCTGCAGTATCTTATATTCACACAGGTTCACACAGTTATGACAAAAAACACAACTTTGCCACATTTGTGTTTCTAAGCAGACTCTTGGAGCATTTTTGAAAAGAAAAAGAATGAAACCTACAGATGAAAGGAGGAACAAAAGTATTTGATAAGGATTCAGTCATATGCTAACAAAAAGCTACAGACTTTTTCTATTTTTGTCTAATAATTAGTGTACAGAGAAATATTTAGGTTTGTATGGTAAGTTGTGAATCACGAGGATGCTCTGATTCTCAATCTGTATCTAGCAAGTGGAGGAGGGATGTGGGCTCCTTTTTGAAGTGGCAGAGATGGCTTGTCCCTGTTGGGCATTGCCTAATATTTATATAATAATAAAATATAAATCAAACATAGTGCTTTCTCTACTACAGTTCCTTCTAGCCTCCAGTTTGCAGGTGTGTTGCAAAAAAGGGGAGAATGAAGTATCCTTGAGATGCCTTGGATCCAACCTGTCCTCGGCCATTTCTTAAATTCGCCATGTGGTGAGAGAAGGGCTGAGGGAGTTTCTGTTATCTGGAATGGCCGTGGAAGCGTTTAGGCTGCGGGATCAGGAAAGGAGGGAGAGAAATGAAAGAGCAGCATCTACTCTGACCTGGTGAGCAGCATCTACTCTGACCTGGTAAGCGCAGCTTAGGCAATGAGTCCACCTAAAGAATGTGCTAGGACATCTCACAAGAGAATCTTATCTGACTTGAAAGAAACTTTAAAAAGCTAAACTTTTACTCAAAGATATTTTAACAGTTCATTTTTCTTGTTTAGGCAATTCCTTCTCCAGCAGCAAAATGTACCTATATAAAATGATGGGGATTGAGTAAGCAGTAGCTAAACCTTTTTCGGGCTTCGGAAACATCTAGGTCAGATTTGTAGTAAATGTTAGAAAAATAGCACTGGTGCTTTAACATTCAACATATATGGAAACGTATATTTGCCAGCAATTTGCAGAGAATTTTGCGTGCTTCTCTTCATGTGTGGCATATGCCTTCTTCATCAGTGAGTTTCACTTCATAGAGGTATCTTTTTTGCAAGGAATCTGTTTCTTTTGAAGAGTCATATTGGATTTGCAAATGCTCCTCCTGTGCTACACGTTAACATATATCTTAAATAGGTTCTGTCAGTATCTTAGAGAGCTCCTGCAGCTCCACATATCAGACAGGCTTCTTCCTTGGACTATAGAAAGTTGATATTAGAACCTATATATTGTCTAGAGGCCAAAGTCTCTGCTTTTCCTTCCTTTGAGAATGCAAGTAAAATTCTCTTACAATACAGCAAGCATTGAAGTACGGAAGTACTCTGTGTGTAATTCCAACTCTGTTCAGGAAAGATTTTGAATGTGTCCAAATGTCTTCCTGAATCAAGATTTCAGATTTCAGGTTTGAGCTGAAAAAGAAGCTTTATCCCTGTATTGTATAGCCCTGAAAATCAAGGGTTGCATGATGAAAAGTTGAACAGCTCATTTGTTGTAATGGTCCTGCAGAGCGCAACTGTAATAAATGCTTCTGTTATACATCAAGTCTGCAGAGCCAATTGCTGGCAGAAATCCACCAAATATGTATTTGCTGAGACTAGTTTTAGTGTTATTATCCACTTTTATTTTAGGTACTTCATAAAAATACACTGTAAAATCTATTTATGATTCATGATCTCCTGTCAAATCCCCCTCTTCCCTATTTTTATGGGAATAAAATAGGGGTTATTTCTTATTAGTAGATCTCCTTTTGCACATAAACTAGGAATTTTTTTTAATGGAACTCCAGGGTACAGTAGAAAACAATGAATTATCAAAATAGCCATATTGTAGAATCAGCAGTGATTTTGTTTGCTTTGTGTGTTCAGTTTACCCAGGTTTTGTCCTGCTTTCAGAATTATGAACTAAGTCATTTAGACATGACAGAGTTTTGTTCCTTGCTTGGTATTTTCCAGTGTTTTGTCCAGTCCAATTTTAAAATACTCAGGCTTCTGGGATTTCCCAAAGACATTACCCACTAGGCTCACTAGTTCTGATCCATCACCCGTTTGAGTCAGGGAACTTCTGTAGGAGTTGTATTGGCTCTAGACTGAAGCTGAGAAAAATGTTCTCATCATCATCATCATAAATTCTGCTTTATCATTCCATCATTTGTAGATCAACATATATCAATCGCACTACATAATGAAGAGCGCGTGGTCTTCATCCTCCCGCGTTGGAAGGAATTTTGCCTTGAGTCATTCCTTTATCTTTCTCGCTGTTGGGAAATCTCATTGCCAGCTTTTTCTCTGTGCTTCTGCTTTTCTTCTAGGTAGGCAATGATTGACTTTCTCTTGTTTCTTCCTATTTAAAAGTGGTTTATGATTTGGGGGTGGGGGGAGAGGAGGCTATGGGAGAGGAGATGGAGGGAAAGGAAAGTTGCTACAAGCTTCTTGCTTTTTGGTTTGTTAACTAGGAACATGGGAAATACGGTTCGAGTATCACCCATCTTGACTTCTAATCTGCTTCCCTGCTTCATTTGTGACTGATACAAGGAAGCTTGAAAGCAATGGTTGATTAAAATACCTTTAATTTTTCTTCTTAACTGCAGCGTATTAGTAACTAACATCTGTTCTTAGTAACTCTTGTTCTTACATGTGCTGATTTTTACTACATGCACACTTTATATTGCAATCTTATAAGAAGCTACGGATAGGTATATTGTGCCTATTCCTTTTGTAAATACTAGGTTCTTCAGTGACATTTTGCAACTTTGATTTTAATGTAATCATTGTTTGGGCAGGCTTTTAATAGTTTTTAAACTGCTTTTCCTGAGGAAGCTCCAATGACTCGTCACACAGATCCAAATCTGTTAAAACTCTGAAGTTCATTACCAGTGAATTTGGATGCCTAATTCGAATACTTCCTTCTGTTATATTTTAAATATTTTCTTTACTTCTCTTCTAATTATTAGCAGAACATTCTGAGAATTACTATTTTTACTAGATGAGCAGAATCCCTCGGTCTTTAATACCTTTCTCTTACCTGTTGTATTGCTAGCATTGCTAATCTTAAGGGTAACTGATACTTCATATCGTAGAAGCCTATTTTCACTCACTTGTAACTTTGCCAAACTTTAATCATTGGAGGTGAAAATTTTCAGGTTGAGTGTGTATGTAACAGCTGTTTAACATTAGGATAAATCTAATGTTAGGATCTTAGTATCAAATCAAAACCACTATGAATTTATGTCAATTATAGGACTATAAGAAGGTGAACAGCTTAATTTTGTACTGAGACTTGTATCAAATCAGATGTTGTCTGTCTACCTGATACAGAGCAGCATAAAAAAATACAAAGTGAGCATAAACTTCATTGCAGTATGCTTTGATGGAACAAAAATTTCATCATATGCCCTAAACAAAAACTGAATCACATCTGTATAATCAGTCTTCGCAGTAGTGTTCAGGTCTGATATTAATGATCTTTGAACCACAGACTAAATCTTGTCAATTTAGCTGATAAGCAAGATGCTAAGCCTGCGAGCTAGCGGTGGTGAGATGAATGAAGCAGTAACAAGGACTATATGAGCCACCAAGCACAGTCCCTCCACAAGCTTGAAAAGACCGGAAGGTATTTGCCTTTCACCATTCTTTTGTTTTCTATCACATACTGTGCAACATGGAAATCAGTCTACTTTTCAAAACCCTATGCACAGGTGTATGCATGTATACACCCACATTACATCAAGTATTTGAAACTAGGAAACAAAAAATGAAGGTTGCCTTGCAACTTAAATGAAAAAGAATTATACAACCTTGAACTGTGAAGAATTCCTTTTTCTATAGGACCTTCTTTTGGTCACGACATAGGCTGGATGCTCAGGAGATGGATCACGCTTTCATTTATTGAAAAATCAGAAAGACATCTGGTGAATGAGGTAGGATATTTAGAGAGAATGGATGATCTCATCTTTAGGGAATGTGTAAAGTTTTGATTGTGAATAAACTTACAAGAATATGCTGAGCTTTTGGAAGGTGAGAGAAGTCTAAGTGTTTCACTATGGCATTTTCAAATAGCGCGCTTGAACTCATGTATTTTATTTTGTAAGATACATCAAATGAAAGATTTTTTAAGAATGTTAAAATAAAATGTGCTTTTTTTAACTTGAAACTGTTTGTTTTCCACAGAAAGCTCACAAGAATTCCATTTTGGATTAATCTGAAGAATAACTATTTTACAAATTTTTATTCTTGAGCTCTGATAAATAATCCTTGATTCACAAAGCTCAAAAAGATGTATGATACCTTGGAGGATCAGATTCTATGCTTTTCTCTCACACATGTTGTGTGAAGATAGGCAAGTCATTTAAACCACAGTTTTCAAAGATGGTTAGCAGGTACATGTTCCTCACTTTCTGAGTGTTTGACATAATACCTGGAGCCAGATTTGCAGAAGTGCTGAGCAATAATGTTGCTTTGAACTTTTCTTTGAACATGTAAGTGCTATAAAATGCTAAGTACTCTGTAAAATCAGGTCCTGCATCTCCAGCTGAGTACCCAGCATGGCTTAGCTCTTGGCCCTTTAATCTCTGTGTCTCAGCTTGCTATCAGAAAAATAAGGATCATATAATGCCATTTGCGTCTCAGAAGTTTTGTGAGGAAAAATGAATGTATGCAAAGTACACAAATACCATATAAAGAATCTGTTAAGAAGTTCATGAAAATATTTGAATATTTATTCTATGACAAGAGGCTTCTAGTAGCTTGCCCTGGACAAGGCCTAGAACCATACAAGGGTAACAAAAAACAAATAAAACAACTCCACCAGCGAATAGCAGGCCAGTAACCATTTTCCATCAGCTGCATTGAATATGAAGTAGTCCTGTAAAAACTACTGTGTGTCATATTAAACAAAGATTGACTTGCTGTTGCATAGAAAATTTTATCTGCGACAATTCCTTGTGTTTGGGTTTTTGCCTCTGAAGTATTAATAATTGTGCACATACATGACGACTGTTTCTTTTCTTGCTCATGTCTCTACTCTCTGCATCATGCCCTGGTCCAGCTCATCAGAAAACCCTGCAGTAACAACGTGTCAGATGCATTTGTAGTTCAGGAGTTCTTTGTTAAAAAAGACGCTGTGAGTTGTGCTAGTCAGCTAAATGCAAAGAAGGATGATAATGGTCTAATTTATTAAAAATCTCTTGTGGAACTCAACAAAACATATTGCTTAATTATTATCGAACTGGAGTCACTCAAAATATTTGTCTTCCTTAATTGATTTAAAAGCTTTGTAATGTTTAATACCTCTAATAAGACCTATAGGACTAAAACCAAAATTACATACTATCATCACATTTTCATTTGTTCAGCTCTGAGTTTTATAATTAAGAAGGCTGCAAAATGGAGCAATTAGAATCAGTATATAAGATAAAAAAGCAGTGAAAATAATGTCCGAAGTGCTTTGTGTCTGGAGTAGGAGAGAAAGAAGGCATGATCCCTTCTATTCATTTGTGTGACTTGGCTGCAGGGGAATACGCTTAGGTGGGGATTTCTATCCGTAACCTTGAGTACAAGAGCATGGCAGAAACCTGCCATGGTATCAGCTGAAATCTGACAACTTCTCTTGTAGATTGAGACTCATCTGGCAGTTAAAGAATATGTAACATAGGTGTACATTGAGGCTTTGCTATACTTGGAACAGGGAATTGTCTGTTGTATTAACAGACATTAGAGGTGAAACTTCCTCCTGTGCAAAGACAGAAACAACTTTGCAAATGAAACTGCTTCTTTTTTATGAGTAGGTTTGCCATCTGTCTATCCATGATTTCCTGGATAGAAGTATGTTTGCATGCAGGGTACATGCAATGTATGCAAGCTTAGTAGGCATGAGACATGGATCAAACCTGCAAGCTGTACAAAGTATGCACTAGTTTGCCTATGCAAGCGCAAAGGTCATCTGTCTGGAAACTCCTGGAGTTTTGCTCAGATGAAACTTCTAGATAGAAAAAATACGAAAAGAATGTGTCCACAGTACTGCAGATGTCTTAGCTTCCTGCTCTGGAAGATTTCCTGAGAAACAAGAATTTTGCATTCTAGAGCATTTCCTACCACCACGGGCTAGGCTAAAAATATCAAAGAATCAGTAATGAAGTTAAGACTCTAAATGAGCCAAGCTGAAGCTGAAAACCACGGCGTAAATCCGCGGGCTGGTGACAGTATTGTGACATGAGCAGGCAGAGTTCTCGTGTGGCTGTCAGGTGAGCAGCAGCTGGTTTGCATTTTGAAAAATGTATTTTGAAAAGTAGATTTGAAATAGCAAGCAAAGTCAGCACCCTTGTCATAAAACATTATGAAAAATCAAAGCAACAGTAGTGCCATGTGAGTTCCATTAAATTCTGAACTGCTTCAGCCTGGCAAGTTGTCTGACATGTGTAATGACAGTGCAGGAGGCAATTAACTAGGAGGTTATGGACGCTGCTGGGGGATTACGCACAACTGCGGGTAAGCCAGAGAAATAACAGTGCAGTTAAATGGCAGCATATTTGCCTGTGAGAAGTCAAGGATATTCAAATTTCAAAGCTGTCTAGTGCCAAAACAAAAACATGGGCCTGCTGCATTATGCAGCTTTTGCCTTAATCATGGAGGCACAAAAATTAAATATCAGAAAACCTTTCTTCCACCCCCCCCCCGAATCTTAGCTGTTTCTCCATTCTACTACTCTTGCTTCAGCACATTTTTAAGGCAAGATATGGAGCCATTTACCATTTGCTTTTTTATAACCTATTTTGCACTTATCCCTTTAAGCATATTAATAAGCTTTTTTGCAGAATGAACAGCTGAAACTGCTGGAAAAATATCACAAGATAGGCAATCACTGAGAACACTGAAGTTCTAAACAAAGAGACTTTCTATCGTAGTTGGCACCATTTTAACATGCTTTATTTAAATAGTATGCACACTGAGTTTTGTAGAACTAATGTTTTGCATTGAGCAGTAAATTTCAGGGAAATACCGAAAAATATATTAAGAAAACAATTTAAAAGTGTGAGTATTTACATGAATACTGGATTCTAGGCGTTCCCTATTCAGATAAAGAATAGAAACAGCTCCACTCTTATGTTTCCAATTAAAAGGCCACATGAATTTTGAATTTTAAATACTTCCAGTGAATTAGTTTTGCATTCTATCAACCCTGAATTATTTCATAAATTATTCTGAAAATTAATCAAATCAAGCAATAAATTACATTTGATAAAATCAGAAAATGTTTCCTGGGTGATTTGCAAAATAAAACATATATTCATTAGATAAGTTATTGTTTATGAACTATTAGTCCAGATTTAATTTCTAACTCCTCTCAGGCTTAAACTAGTATACCTGGTGGTTTCTTGGATGGTACTAGTTTTTGAAGGCTGTCTCCTTTCGGGCGGTTTGTCACATACCTGTTTTTTCAAGATATATTAGATAATTTCAAGGTAATATTAGATTTAATACAGATTCTCTTGATGCAGCATTTTCAGAGCTGTCTCTGGGACTTGGAAGAACTTGAACCCATCGATCTTGCCAAGAGGAACCCCTGAAGCAAGATGCAGTGATGGAAAGTGGAGATTCGGTGCAGGTGGGGGCTATCACCTTTAAATATAGGATTGATCACAAAGAATTATATCAACTGGTCAGAGAGAATTCATTATTTGTAGTCACACATAATGCTGGCGGAGGTTACCATATGCCACAAGCTTTTCCCTGAGAGAGCTGGACCCATCAGTGTATCATTAGAATCTGTTGTAAAGACTGTTGCGTTAGATGAGGCTGGTGTATTAAATATGCCATAAGCCACAACCGCCTATGTGGCAAAGCCTCGGAAGCCCTTGCCTCTCCCCTCTGCGCTGACTTTCCCAGATGGGTGGCATTTATTTGCCTTCTCGAGCTTTGGCATTGCAGGGCATTAAATTGCACCAGTTCCGCGCTGCCGGCGCGTTGAATAGCCCGCTGTTTGGTTACTCCCTTTGGGGTCATTTGTACAGCGCTGGCTGAAGCAGAGCCCCCTGCCAGACCACATACCCCCTCCCGCGCTGGGCTCGCACGCTCGTGCCGCTCACCCGCGCGTGCACCTACGGATGCACCGCGTGCACGCCGGATACTCCTCTTAACTTCAGCTATCACTCGCTCTCATTGTAGCAAGGATCAGCCTTTCTTAACTACGGTTATTCGTTTTACTTTGCTACACCGAGGTTCTTTAGGACAGAGCTTGTCAGAAGTTTTTCCTGGTTTGTATAGCACAGAGCTCTGCAGCAAACGTTATTCTGTCCAGGGTAACAGAGTGGTACCAATAACCACGTAAGTAACTTCTGCTTCACTGCCGGCTCTCAGAATCTCTTTCATCCCCGTCTCTTGTTCACCTGCTAGTCAGAAAAGCACTACAGCCTAAAACGGAGGTAAACGAGGGCTCGTATGAAGGTCGTATTTATTTGTGGTTGCCTCATATGAGTCTTTTAATTCTGGTTTTCAGAAAGAAAAGGGGCTTTGCAGCTCTGCACGAAAATTGACCTTACTATGTGTAACTATGAAGCAATTTGTTTCCCCCACCTCCCAGGGCACAGGTAGGCAGTGGGGGGGCTTAATAAGGGATTACAGCACAAGTATTTCTTGGTATGTGTGAGGTTGCTAGATCAAGTTCTTACTGTTGGAAAATATGCCATACAATTTATTTTTAACCAGTCGCACAGCCTTCTTTCAGGTGCAGTTCAGGGAATGAGAAAGTGAAATATCTACCTTTGGTATATTAATCTCTGTTCCAGCACATTTTCACTGCTATTTTGTGTTGGTAAAATTAATCTTCAGTCCGTAGCGTAAGAATGGTTTATGAAGAGCTTTTTGCACAAATTACTTTCTGTCCCTGTTGATTTGCTAAAGACGGTCTAGCACAGAATATGCAACAGAGTATTTCACAAGGGTATTTGAAGGTATAAGGAGACATTTATGATCTATACAGCACTGCAATGGTAATGTCTGATTTCAGCAGGATTACCTGTCCCCCAGCAATATATTTCTCAGATCAAGAATGAGTAACCAAATCAGGCCCTGCATCTTTCTTCCACCCAAATGACAGGGTCAAAGATTCAGAAACTGAAGAGCTGTCTCGTGAGATTTTGGAGGCCTTTGCAGCAATTACGTGCCTAACTCTTCTGGTGTCAATGGGATTTTAATGCCTAAGGTTTTCTGACAAATCCCACAAGGCAACTAATAATATTTACTGCGATGTCTGAAACTCTTCATATATGCAAATAAAGATACACTAGATCACTCTGACAGCAGAAATAATAATGACATGGAATTGGAGGAATTAATTTACAAAACGCTGCATATGATTCTGTAATTGCAGAAGAGGTGAATATTATCACGTAAATGCAAACAGAAAGAGATGACACTAACTTAACGCCAACGCAGGGTGTTGGGTAGTGCCATAGCATTACAAAGGCTATGGCACTAAAGATAGTTTGATCAAACAGCTGCATACTCTTTCTCTCGCAAACTTGTGGATCTGATGAGGTTTTAAAAATACTTCTTGGTGCGCTTGAGTGAACAGGGTATTACCATATTTGTAAAATCTTCATTTTTTGACTGTAAAGATGACTTAGCTTTTTACTGTGTGCACAGAGACCTCTTCAGACTGCATAGCTTATAAGATGCTTTGAAAACTATGTGGATATCAACTATGTATTTGGAGAGAGTGATTTCATATCTGTTATGCTTTAATCAGTTTGAAGATTGTTTTTGCAAGAACCGTATTCTTTTTATTTTCTAAAAGTGCCAGCCAGCATCTCAACTTTTCTTTTACATTTATTTTGTTACTGAATAAATACAAAAACATTGTTTTGGTTCAGTCTGGTTTTCATCCTCAGTGACAGGGACTGAGAAAACCAAAAAGAAAAAGTCAATCCTTAAAACATTCTCTAAATAAAAGAAGTTTCTGTAATGTATTGTTGTTGTTGGGCAGACCCTGAATATGGATGGAATTTCAATCACAATTTAAAAATGTAAAATAGAACCAGTTCTGCAAATTATGGACTATTCTTTTTTTAATATCACTTAGCGATGTAGGTCAGTGATTGGTTTTCCAGAGTAACTAGATTCAAACTCCTATTGAAGGAAGTGGGCTCTAGGAATTTGGGAATATTTGATTAGACTCCATTATGCATATTTAGGTGTCTGAATACTTTGAAGTATCCAGCTAAAAGAGATATATTTTTTTCACTAGTTGTTATTAACATGCCACAGAAATGAGCCAAAGATGCATTCCATCAGTTTTGAAAGATAGTAACTTCTGATCTTCCACAGCTATCTGTCTTAATTTTTCTGTACATTTAAAATATGGCATGCTATTAAGTGCACTACTGTTGCCCCATAAAGGTGTCATATATTGGTCAATTTAATTCATGTAAAATGGCATTTCATTTCATCATCACATCTTTTGTTTCAGGGCATATGAGCGGTATAGAATCAGCCTAGAGCTAAAAATAACAAAGGTTACATAAATTATCCTTATATACATATGCTGCAGTTGTAAATCATGTGTTACAGATACCACAGCTAAAATAGAAAAAAAAAATAATCAGTTTACTTGCCCATAATCAAACACATGTTGATTCCTGTGTGACAGTGTTGCTTCCATGATTTCTGTTCTGTATCTCCAAATGGTCGTATAAACAGAGCAGTGAAGGAAGTGACGAAATAAAGGTTACCAAAAGGATACCTGATCTTCTTATCAAAACCTTAAGACAAACCAAACTGATATTACAGTTTCTATAAATACTGTTACACGAACTGACTTGGTAGAATTTGTATTAATTGCTAATATACCAGTGAACAACTGTGACAATAGTTTCACTCACTATGACCATTGCACACTAGTTTATCATCCTTTTTTCTAGAAAGTCTTGATAATGAATGTAAGCTCATTCATAGAGCATTTTATCTATCAGAATTTGCTGCAAAAATGCACATATTGAAGTATAGTAGACAGTTGCTTAACTTACTCTTGCAGATCATTTGCTAATAGTATTTAAAGTATCTCTTTATTACTCATAACATTGGGGGATGGTGTGTGTGTGTGTTTGTTCTCCAATTGGAGGGTTGTATAGACTTCCCATTATGTACTCAATGACTACATATTGCAATGGTTTGAATATTTAACCGTGGTATGTTACCAGTCCTGCTGTGATCACTCGCTAGCAGCATCTGTTTGCCCTCTGGTGCTCTGGCAGGAAAGTGAGCAGCTTGCAAATCCAACTTTCTAGGAGCCCAAGTTGCAAGAACAGCAGAATCTCTCCACTTGTATTCATTTCAGCCAGCCTCTGCAACAATCTTAAAAAGTCAGGATAGGTGGGAATCCACACACCTTACACTTTAAATCCATTAAAAAATGCTTGAGGGGAAAACCCATAAGAAAAATACCTGTCTCCCAAAGAAAGACCAAGCATTTGTTGAACTCCCACTCAGCTCCAACCAGAACTTATTTCTGACTTTTAACTCTCTTGGACCATCTTCCTGGATCACCATCTGTCTTAACTACTATTTTATCTCCTTGCCTCTTTCTTTCCTCATTATCTGCTTCTTCCACAATGATCAAAATCATCACCTTTTTCTAAAGGTAAATGTATCTGTTTCAGATGTTCACAGAGGATATAAAGGGTGTCCAGAACTTCAGATCTCTCAGTAAAAGATGCCTAGTATAAGCTCAGGTTACTAGGTTTTAATCAGGAGTTACTCTTGAAATTTCTGAAATTTCACATCCTATCCACATTTCACTTGTTAATAATTTTTCCATCCTTCTCTATAAAGTCATCTTTAGCACCTCTTGTACCTTCCAGGACAAAGTTCAATCAGATTTCACCAGTCCTTTGAATATAGAAACTTGCATTTTTATAAGCAGAGCAAATGACAATGCTTCATGCAACTGTGAAAATGAAAATACTGTATGCACTTCACAACAAGCTCTTGAACTGGCCTAGTGCAAACAGCTGTGTGGTAAATGTAGGTTTGTGCTCATGTGCTCTCATCTTCTGGCTAGAAATGCTTTTTCAGGACATTTGGAGGATCTCATAAATCTATCTATTTTCTGAACACCTAGGAGACTGAAGGAATCAGAGGCATCTAATCTGACTGCCCCCTCTCTGTAAATATATTTATAATCTCAGGCTTGTTCTGATTTTTGTTGTCTTGACAGAGCTATTGGACACTTATGTTGTAGTGTCTAACTGGAAGTAGTCCATGTCATGCCTCTAGGAATGATGAAGTCTATGGCCCATGAGCTACAGAATGCAATGTGTATGTATTTATATCTGTCCAGAAATATAGTAGTCTTGCTTTTTCATGTGCTGTTGTCTTGAGAGTAATTCTGATGCCTTCATTCTTGTCTGTCTTTTTCTTCTCTTCCACTTTTGTCTTTGCCTCTTTAAAGCTCTCATGTACTTTTCTAAATTTCTAAATTCTCCTTTTCTTCCACAACACATGAAATCAATTCTTCTTCAGAACTGTGAAATATTACAGTGAGGTCTTTCTCCTGTTTAATGTTGAAAGCGATCCAGTCAGCTCCCTACTTAATGTGTGGTAATCAATGGCTTTTTCTGACTATGCTCCTAGAATGTGCAAAATATGTAAAGGAATTTTCCTTACAGATTTTGCTTTAGGAAAGAGGTACTTAAGCATGCAAAAATGGAAATAGAAGCCAGAATATGAAGTGTTAAGTTAGAAGAAATCTCTCTTGGCACTTAGCTCTTCTGAGAGAATAAATATTCAAATGCAAGCCATTGTCCATGCCAGTTTTCAGTAGAAAAAACATTCAGGATAAGACTGTCACATCTGTCAAGTCTCAGTGCTGAAGCCCATGCAGTTGGCTTTTGCACCACGTTCACACATTGGTGGGTTCATGTCTTAGACTTTGTCATCAGTCATGAAGCATTCAAGTTTTGGGTGTCCCCCCCCAGAACATGACACCTTGGCAGCCGATGACTGCGCCTGTGGCTCATTGCATCAGGTCATGGGACTGGAAAGGGGGTGACAGGTTGCAACTGGAGCTAACACCACATGCCAGAACCCCTGAATTCAGACCCCATGTAATATGGTGACTGCTAACCTCCAAAAGGAAGCAAAAAAAGAAAACAGCAAACAAAAATGGAAGAAAAATAACTTCTCTGCATATCTGGTTTTAATAATAATATCTTTGAGGAGGAATCAATTTTGTTTTCATTTTAATGAGTAAGTTAAACGGAGGTTTAAAAAAAATCAGATGGTCTGCACATTTTCCTTTTCTGGATTTCCAAAGCAGATGTTGCCACAGTATGAAAGTAAAAGTATGATTGGTCACCTGGAGCACCATATCGGGGCTTTGACTCTTTAAACTTTGGGCTGAACCTTGGAGCATAATGGTTGAACCACTTTTATACTTGTAAATCAGCCTACTGAAAGGCATGTCAATCTTTTTCTTAAAAGACCTATTCTCTCTGTTATACTGAAGATACTTTATAATTAGAACTTCTCTGTTAGATTTTTCATTAACAACTTCCAAAGAGCAGGACAAATAGACAGTAGTTTGGCTCATTCTTGTCACTTTTTTCTATCATCATACAGTCATGGTTTCACAGCAGCCAAAGGTAATACAACGCTTATGGCCCCACAGGCACCAGAACCAGTGCAAGGTGGCAGGAATGCACTGCTGGGATCGGGGAAGAAGGCAGGACTACAGCAGCCAGTAGCTATAATGGCTTAGATTATGAAGGAGCCACCCACTTGGTCCACTTGTGGTCCACGGTAGCTCATGCCACCTTTGCCCAGCAGCTGGCTGCTGTAGCCCTGAGTCAGAGGAGGGAAGGTCAAGTGCTCCAGTGTCCACCTGGCAGCAGGAAAAGTAATTTATTTAATTATTTTTTTCATCTTGCTCACACAGAGGCTGCAGAACGTTCAGACAGGTAAATTATGCACATATTTCTTCAGAGAATAATTCTTGTGCTGCAGACCATTCATTGTATTTAATAATTCATGTGGAAGGGATGAGCTTGATATGTTGTAGGTTATTTTGTCTGTTCTCTGATTGGATGTTATATGCATTACTCATCAGCACAGCATGAATTGCAGATCTGTCAATTTTACAATCAAATATATAATATCAATTTCACACAATACAGTGAATCTTCAAGCAGTCAAGCTTAACAATTTCTTTTTATGGGTATTTATGCCGTCAGATCTCAGGCATTTCAACATTTCATAGCTAGTGAACGCAAAAGGGTTGTGAATACAGTCAAATTGAACTTTACTTTTGAACTGGAAGAAAGGTTTACAGAAAACATGCTGTGGTTACTATACCATGATATTACATTGTTAGTGAAGGAAATAACCTGGCCTGTCAGGAAAATGTCAGAATATTGATTATTTAGTCGACCGCTGTATTCTTCTGAAGGAATACGAAAAGGGGAAGAATGTGGGATTGAGATGGAAATATATACCTGCTGCTCCTCTAGAAGAGTATGTCTGGTAAACATTGAATGACTGTTTCTGCTATGCAAATTTGTAATAAGAAATATCATATATGAGCTAAGCATGAAGAGGCTAACTCAGAACACATCAGCTCTACATCACAGCTTGAAAAGGAAGGCTTCTCTTAGGATTATTGCACATAATCTATTCTCAGTAATAAATGCTTTTATCAATTTCCTTATCTTTATAATGTTAGGAAGTGTCAGATCAATTTGGGTCTGTTTGCAAGCAATCAAATATTAAGAAACCAAGTACTAAGAAAACAAATTTGAGCAACTTAATACTTTGGGGTGATTATAAGCCTATTTGCAAACAAGAGTGCAAACTGCCCTTTACAACCGTAGCATTTTCTGCATTTATGCACAATTCATTTGTGCCTCTCGGAGAGTAAGTTTTGCATATAAAATTCAAACAATCTCCTCAGCAGCATGCTAAGAGTCCTTTTCAGAACAGAAAGATAATTTCACTGGTTCTTTAGTGCAGCATATGGTTTCATTCTTAACTAAATGTGAAAAATTTTTTAAAGTAAACAAAATATTATAGCAACTTGAAGAATAATTGAGAATAGGTATTCCTTACTATGCTAGAAATCAGTCTCCAGAACAAAAATTGTATTATCTCTAGTGCTTATTTCTGTTGTGGCATACTAAATATATTTAACTGTTACTGTTGTTGCAATAAAAATGAATGAGAAAGGATCAGCTGCTACTGCAACTATAGAGCATTAGAAAGTACTTAGAGTATCTGCATACCTCTTGGTACCTGTTATCTTCAGGTAGATGAGAAGTTAGATTGGTTCTCCTTCAATTAGCTCACTGTTTCCAAGGTTTCAGTGGGCTCAGTGGTCTTTGTGTAATCCATCGATTTTATGGCAGCCCAGTTTTTGCTTCCTGGGGAGTGAAAACTTGCTATATTATCTCTAAGTGTTTTTACTCCTCCCTCTGGAGAAACTGAAGTGCTTCCATCAAGTATAGGTAGTCATCAGGTGTCTAGCCAGAATAACAATTTGCAAGCAGTAATTGTCACTTGTTTTCCTTTTCTGCTCTGAAGGAACTTGATGCTGATGATGAATATTAACATTTTGTGACACACTCTGTCATGATCCGCATGTTCAAAATACAAATAGGAACATATCTAAGCAAATACGTTAAGCTAGATGCCCTCAAAGAAAGCATGAGTTGGTTTAGAGGACAGAACTTCTGAAGAGAGATAGGATACCTTACAGAATTATAGATGCTCCTTGCAATCCTGCAACAACAGTTTAGGGTCTATGCTTGTGCAGCCCATTGACTTCTACACCAAATTCTCGTAGGGTACCTGAATGATTAAATTATTAGCTATTTTAGAATCTCTTTGGGTTTCCTTTGAAAACTTTGAAAGATCTCAGTTTTATCTTGGTATAAAAAGATATTTTTTTCAGTTTCAGAATTTCAATATGAATATATTTCATGCCCAAATCTAATAAGTGACATCAAGTACATCACTTCCAAACTTACTTCTACTTTTTGTATGGTATATTGATTACTATAGTTTTACAATTGTACATGCTTTTCTGCTTGTCCTTTCAAGAATAATTCCCTAATTGGATAGTTTAGTCTTCAGTTATTCAGCAATTGCATGTTTTACCCCAAATATCTGTGTAACACAATGTTTTTGCCAGGCTTATATGCAGCTTCAAATCATATTCTTACTTTATGCAAACACACTGATTTTGTCAGCGGTATTATTTGCATAACAAATACTGTTGATCCATTTGCCATTCATCTAAGCATCTTCTTTTGTTTCTTCGATTAATTTCATTAAAATGTCACCGCATATACTGAATAAAGCCAGTGATATCGTACAGACATGTTTCAGTCTTCTCTTCATCTCTGTCAGACTTCTTGCGTTTTCATTGTCCATCATAGCCATTTTCTGGTTGCAAGACAGTTATTTTCCTAATTAGCTCTCTGGTTTGGGAATTATTACGGATCTTGAAGTGTTGAGCATATTATAATGATAGCATTCAGTAGAAATTTTTGTAGCCAGTTTAACACAGGTATACTGTTTCTCTCAACAGGACCTAAGCTATCAAAATAATCAGTACTGCTATTAGAAATATAACATCATTGAACTTATAATATTTTGGGAAGAGGACAAATAATAATTATTATAGAAAAGTGATGACAGCACTGAAAGTGACAAACATACAGGATACACACAATGTATATTGCAGCTTCTACAGATATATCTTTATGTTATTTAGATATATGATTTAGTTTGATTTACCAAACCAACATGTAACTATTTATTATGCAAGCTGAATCTCACGGTTAAGTTAACTGAACACATTTAATAGAAAAAATAATCTGAAAAGTACAGAATTTCAGTTAAAATATGTCAAATTTTTTTTTAAAAAAACTTTTCAGCAACTTTTTTGATTGCTATACCAGTTGGTCTAAAAACTGTAAAGCAAAACAGTAAAGTTCTAAAAAGCTCTCAGTCAAAATTTTGAAAACTCAAAAATATTTTGCCACATCAAACCAAAAGAAATAACTGCTCAAAAATAATAAAATAATTAGTAATGTTAATTTCCAGCTAATTGTGAAGTCAAACCAACTTGCCCGACTCAGTTAAACTGATCTGAGATTTCACACAGACCAACAACGATTCAATCATTTTGATATTCATATCTGCTTCAGAATTATTTTCATCTGGCTGTTAATTATAAAATAAGCTAATATCAGTAGATCTATTTATGTACACTTTTCAAATAAGGATACATGATCAAAGTGAAATGATATCCCTGCCTTTGCTGAGGATCCATGTCTCAGGTCTTAGCTATTTTCAAAAATCCTATTTTTATGCAAGAGGATGGTAATAATATTTGCCCTTAAAATACACCTAAGTAAATATGATGAATACTTACAACTCTACAATTACAAAATTGAACATGTAGTCACTTATTTCTGTGGAGCACAAATTTGCCCGAATGGACATGTTTTGCAAGGGTAGCTTACATGACTACTTTTCTAAAATGCAACCCTATCAGTTAAAACTTATGACAGCTGTATGCTTGACACTGAATCAAACCTCTCTGCTGTTGTCTTCTGGTCTTCAGTTGGTATAAATTTACATGAAAGCAGCGGAGCCATGTCCATATATCTACTGGCCATGACTGTAGTTTATTATCTTTTAGAGCTACTGCTGTGGACAGCTGTAACAAGTGTTACCCTGTGCATTGATTGTGCCAACTTAGTGACTATAATTTTTATGCATATGATCTTTTCAAAACTGGAACTTAGGAAATAAACGTGTAATATCTGTGGTTACTAAACAATGAGCTATTTCTCCATGTCTTTGTATCTTCCCTGAGTCCTTTGTGTTTCTTTCAGCTGGGCTCCAGTCATCAGATGAGCACATTAGTAATTTCTCAATGGCCTTTATTCTCATAAGGTATGTGTTTGTCATCTCACTGAAGCTAGTCAGTTGTTAAATAACTGGAGAGGGAAATTTTTCTTTTCTTTTCTTCTATTTTTTAACATCTAGAAAGAAAGATAATAAGCTGATGCTGAGGGTCTGATTGTAGTGGCCAAGATAGTAATCAAAGCAGCTGTTCTTGAGGAAAAAAAAAAGTTTTTTTTTTTCCTACATCCACATTTCTGCATTTACATCTACAGCAGTACACATAGATATGTTGGGAAAAAGATACTGTTGCTATTACTGTTGCTAAAGCTGATGCAGATTCAGACATTACAAGAAATGTGTTTCAAGGGAAAATTAAAAGTTGTTCTAGACTTTCTTTAGTAAAAGGATGGGTTAGCATTTTTTATTGTGTTATTCATTATTTTGTCCATTGGTATCTAGGAATAAAAATGCTTGGCCAATTCCCTGGAAGAATGAGACCTTCAGATAGAACGACAGCTTTACAAAGGCTGAAATGAAACTAAGTTCTATGCTATTTGACTGACCAAAGCAATAAAGCCACAGGAAGAGAGAAAATAATTTTTCAAGCCACAAACATTACATGACATGTGAGATACTGCAGTTTTCTTGTCATTTCAAAGCAATTCAAAATGCCAGTTATTCTCCCTACCCAGCCTATAATGGAAATAACTACAATCTACGGGTTCACTATGGTTCTGTAATAAAAATTGCAGTGAATTTTCCTGTCTCTTTACCTTTCCAAGTTCTCTGCCCTTCATTTACCTTTCTTTCCTAATGAAAATTATTCCTTCTCAATTCTTTCTAAATCTATCCTGGAGGCTTTTAGTGTCTGTCTTCTTATTTACAGGGACATCAGCATACTGTGAATGCAGAGTTTCTGAAAAAATTCAAATTATTTTAAAAGAGAAAAAAGTAATACATCACAGTCTCTTTCCTATAGCAAAAATAACTGCATTTGTATAATTAGGCTTCAGGTACATGGCATTATTTGGTGAATCTTTCCTGAGATGAAAATTCCCAAGATGTGAAGTGATTTTTGTATATGGTAAATCAAATGGTATTCTGGAATGTGTTCAAGAGTCTTGAAAGATATCCCTGTCTTCTGTCCCCATTAATTTCATGGCATTGCTTGATTATAGTTGCTAAGAGCTTGTAGGTGTCATGGGAAATCAATAGTGCAGACCTAAAGATGGTTCCTCAGATAACCAGAATCTTTCATTATTCATCTCTTTTATATAAAAATAATTGTGTGTTTGTGAAATAAAGAACAATGATCAAAATTTGAATATTATGCATCTAGCACTACCATATGTTTCATTCCTTTGCAGTTATACAGAAAGTCTTAAACTTCATGACATAGGTTAAATGATTCAGTATTTTTTAGGAAGTAGTTATTCTGTTTCAGGGATTCACATTATAATGAAGTTACATCTTCAACTTTTGGATGCTTACATTGCTGTACAATAATTGTTGTTGAACAGTATCTTTCTCAACTGCAATGTTTGTAATTCCCTCCTACTAAACAGGGAAATGTGACTAATAGATTGGTTTAGTTAGAAGCCAGATTAGTGGTCTAAACTAAAAAGGTTGATTGTTTAATCTCCAGTTATTGATAGCACAATACTAGTTTGTAGGTCTTGTTCCTTCATCTCAAAAAGGATATTATAGAACTGGAGAAAACTTAGAGAAGGGCCCAAGAACGATGACAGATATGCAATACAATAGCAAGCTAAAGGAGCCAGGACTTTCCAGACTGGAAAGAAGATCATGATAGAGATCAGTACAGTCAAAGGTGGCATGGAGAGCATAGAAATATTCTGGCTCAGTTGTTTACCATTTTTTCCAATACAAGAAATTAGGATATATTAGATAAAACTAGTAGGTACTAAGCTCAAAATACACAAAAAAGAAATGTTTTTCAATAAATGGACAAGTGAACTGAGTAACTCTTTGCCACAAGATGTTTTGGATTTGGGAACTATGTAAGTTCCAAGCAGAGCTTGGAAGAGTCCCTGGTTTCTCGAGAAAAATTCATTAAGAATAACTAAATATACAGAAACCATAACTAGCTCAAGACCCCCCTGGCTCAAAATAGAAAGTACAGATAACTACGGTAAATCATATGCCTATGCTGTCCTTTGTTGTTCCCCAAATATTGCCTTGCTGACTGTCAGGAGACACGATACTGGATTAGACAGACTTCGGTTTGATCCCTAATGGTTAATCTTATATGCTAGCAAGAAAACAACAGTTCAGTTTCACATGTAATATTATAAATACAATGTGCAAGAGTCTGCTTTCGTCTTTCTATTTTTCCTCTCCAGCTGTTAACCTGTTTCGTAGATGGAGAGTTCTGCTAAAATCAGGGCAATGTTACCTGATTTCTCTGCTTGCCTGTGTTTAGTTTCTTTAGTTTCTTTGAGCTTTTTAAGACAATGAAATAAACAGTCTTTGTTTTCCTAGATAGTGAATAGGTAGAAACCAGTTTTCCTTATCATTTGTATGTCTGCTTTGTTGTTCATTGGGAAACTGGGAATTTTTCCTTGCTACAGATCCTTTAGAGTAAATATTAACGTAGAATCTTCCACATAGCTTGCATAAGATTATAGCTAATACTAATTCATGATGCCAATACAATTTTGAAATATAAGCCATAGATGAGCTGATTTTAGATGTTAAACTCAGTTAAAATCAGCAGGATTTTTTAAGTTTCAAACTTATCCTGAGAACTACCTTCTGATTACTTCATTTAGTCAACTATAGGAAAATGTTTGTTAATCTTTCTGTTGCTGATGTTACTAAATACCAAAATTTAAGGTGAATTTTATCCCTAATTGAACAAGATGACCAAAAAGTATCAAAGGTCTTATGTTGAAGAATGTTCCAGAAATCAACTTCTTACATGTGCAAACTGTCTTATCAAGATATTATTTTAAACCTCTCTGTGATCATACAAGCATGATATATTTAGGGCAACTTATTCCACAGGTTAAACATCAATTTGTTTACATTGACACCACTCCCACATTAACATCATTACAGTGACACTACCCTTACAAGTTCTGTCAAAAAGCCACATCAAAACAGTTCAAATATGTTATCTCTTGTCAAAACAGTCTCATTACTTAATGTCAAAATAGCCTCATCGCCCAGTTTAGACACATTCTAATCCAAAAAACTGACACGTCCCTAATCTTCATTCCCTTACTACTCTACGGTCAAAAAATATATTTCCTCTGTGTAAAAGGTATATCATTACATTTATTATTTATGCTTCTATTGTATCAGCTAGCAAAAAATCCAATCAACTCAATCTCTCAGTAGCCCACTTCCTTTCTATTATACTACAAGTTAGTTACACTACTACACATTAGCAAAATTGAAAAATAATTGCCCAAATGGCATGATTTTGTCCGATGTGCATTTTTTTTTCTCTGCATTCGTTGTGCTTTATGAAAATTTGGTCATGAGATTCTCATTGATGATCATGTCAACCTTTATAATTTAGAGCTTTGTCTTGCATTCAGCTCTGAGTACCTGAGGGGATAGGTTAAATGTCCATGCTAATTCTTGTAGGTGTCCTGCTTGTACAGCAGTCTGGTAGCCTGAATATTTGCATGGGACTTCGGGGGATTGTCTTCAGACGGAGATGATTGCCTCAAGCAGATGAACAGTCCCGTAGCTAGCTTGTAACCAAGCTGAATTATTTAGTGTTCTCTGGGAGCATAAACTATGACTTCCTCTCATACATGGAAGATATCTCTGAATGACCGGTCAGTATTTCTAAGAACTCTTGGAAGAAAGAGGAGGTATCAGAGCTTTGGAAAGTTTAAATGTAGCTCCTTCCCTCAAAAAAAGGGGGAAAGGAAGTGGCGTGGTCAGGTTCAACTCCTAGAAAAGTACTGGACCAAATTATCTACGCTACCTATAAACATTTGGACTCTTTCAAGAGATGAGTAATAGTCAATATCGATTTGTTGAGAAAAATTATGTCAGATGAATGTCATTTCCAGATCAAGAAGTCTGATGAATAGATCAGAATAAATAGACCTTTTTACTTGATTTTATTAAAACTATTGGTATTGATTCATATGGCAAGAGAAAGCAGTTTTGGATGAAAGTTTTATAGCATGGATCCAACACTGACTGGAAAATAGAAAGCATGGCTGTCTGTCAAATGGAAGAGAAATATCATATGGACCTCAGCAAAAGTCTGTACTACTCATTAACAAGTTCAACAACAGAATAGATACTGTGTTTATTTGAGCTATAGGCAGTTGTCCCTAAGTAGTATACCAACTGCAAAGTGAAGGATAGAATTAAAAGTTCAAATTGGAAAATGATTCTGACAAAATGGAGGAATAATCTGAAAAAAAAAGATAAAATTTAATAAAGGTAAGCATAAGATACTGCACCAAAGCAAGAATAAAATATTTTAAGAAATTTTAAGAAATTCTTAATAATTTAATAATTTCTTTTAAGAACTACATAGATCAGATGGGGAGAGTCCACATGAAAGCTATGTAAATGATCAGAGGTCTAGAAAACAAAATCTAAGTAGAAGGGTTGAGTGAATTGTGGTAGTTCAGCTTTGAGAAAATAAGATGTAACTCAATAATTTAATAAAAGGTTATTGTAAAGGGAAGCAGAGTAATATGTTTTTCATATCTGAAGCACACAGTGTAAGAAGCAATAGATTTAAAATGCATCAAGAAGATTCATTTTATAGGTAAAAGTCATGGAGTTCTGAAATAACCTGCCTAAGGAGTTCACGAATTCACCAGTATTAGAGATCACTAAGAATAGTTTGGGCAAATATTTGTCAGTGATGACATGGGAAGAGTTGATCTACCATAGGACAAAGCAGATAATCTGTGTGACTTCTTGATGTCACTTCATAGCACTGTGATTTGATCTTCTAGGGCATTTTCTTTCCCAAATGTACCTTAAAGAAGTTTAAAAAATACATTTAAAAATTATACATTTTTAATAGATAGAAGGGCACCTTCTTGGAGACCATGATATTCCGTAAGTCTTTTAGACAGTGCTGGACATTCAGCAAGACCATAGGCCGAGGTCACCTCTTTGTCCAGCAGAAGTAGAAGAAAGAGGGAGCAAAAGAGAGAGCTCATTGTCACTTCTTATTCCAGGATGCACTTAGGAACGGACAATATTAGAGTTTAGGGAAATAATCATTGGCTTTTTTTACTTTAGATAGTGCAATCTTCCATGTTGCAACTTTCTTGTAGTCTTTAATAAGAGAAGTTTAGAATATCTAAAGCAGGGTCTGCACCTTCAAAGGTCTCCAAATAAGCTGCTTTTACTGAAATCCTAGAGTCATTGTTGTAAGTTGAAATTTTCAGATAGACTGAAAACATGGTTCTTTGATCTTTGCAGGATTATGAATGGACCAAATTATGCATAGAAAACCAAAATTATCGCTGCTGTAAAAGAGTGAATGTCAATGCAGTTTACACCAGGCACATATCATTTGACTGTGCTGCTGTTCTTGAAAATGATCAGATATTTCTAAATAGAGTCTGGGCTGCAGAAATGTGTCTTCTGAATACTATATGTATGAAATGTGAAAGTAATAGTGGCATATCAGCTTTTAATGTTTTTGTTTTGAACAGAGAATAGAGGCTTTTTTATACAGATTTATAAGGATGTAAGCCTTCATAAGCTATCATTTTAAAAATAGATATAACATGAACTTAAATAAAAATTGCAGGCTACTTAACTATAAGCAGAAATACATGTATTAATAATGTGTGTCTGATTCTTGAGAGGAAGAATGTGACTAGTCAGAGGTCCTGAGTCAAGTTACCCAGGTGTAGGTGACATTAGCCAAGTCATTTTGGCTTAGCTTCACAAAAATTGAGGACCCTAATCACCATTTGGGGCAATGAAATCCAAAGTCAAGTTGTTGTACTTTATGTAGTTGCCACCTAACTTCACAGGTGCCTGAAGATCCCTTGAGAGTTTAATTTGCACAGCTGTGACTGATTTTCAGATACATTTCTCAAGGCTAGTGTTAATGGAATAGGTGGGCTACTTGCTTTAAGTGGTTCTCTTCCTCTTCCTCCTCCTCCTCTTCCTCCACTGTGTTTTATGCGGGAAAAGTTTAACATGGTTTTAGCACGGAATCACACAGGGTGTCTTTTAGGGCTGTGCATTTCCCTAACATAGAATGGGTAAGGTTGGAAGGGACCTCTGGAGATCATCTAGTCCAACCCTCAAATGAATGGCCCATATGGGATCAAACCTGCGACCCTAGCATTATTAGCACCATACTCTAACCAGCTGAGCTAAACCTAACCCCACTAACATCAGGGCCCTTAAGTAGAAAACACTGCAAGAGCGCAGCAAAGCTCTTTTGTCAATCCAGTTCTTCCTGCCTTGGTTTTCTATCTGTGCAACAGTGTAAGATCTTTTCCCTCAATCACTGGGAAACAAATTAAAAAAAAATATGTATATTTTATGGTGTTTAGATGTTACAAGACAAAACGGTAAATATTTTATCAAAAGGAGTGTAAATGTTTGAATATTGAGGGTTTCTAAGAAGAGTGCATGCAAGGAGAGGATAAAGAGATGACAGGGGTCATGCAGTAACCCGTGCTCGGCATGGTGTTAAACTGTGTTGCCTTTGAGAGGCTCTTGCAGTTCTTTGAGCACTCCTGAGCACCACTCACACAGTGCACAAGCAGCCACTGATGTCCTGCAAGGCCAAATTTGTGGGTCCAGCTAAATTTTACGTGATGACCTTTCCCACCTACTTTGTTAGAGCCCTGGCTGATTTAGCACATTTACCTGGTATGTGGAAGGGAGGGGGTATATGAATAAACCCTGAAGCTGCTCCAGACAGCATATGGCTGGAAGGAATGAAAGAAGGCTTGCTGTGTAACTTTTAATGGGTGCTTGTTATTGCTTATTATTATTATCATTGCTTATTATTGCATTTTTCAGGCCTTTGGAACTGGAATGGCAAAAGCCAGCTCTCAGTAACAGAGGCAACCGTGAGTAGATGATTGAAATCATGCATATGGAGGCACATTTAGTAATAAATGTGCTTTGGTTTTCTATGAGGAAATCCCCATTTTTCAGGATAGTTCCCTGAAAAAGAGTATGCTCTAAGTGCACAGTACCCCTTGGGAAAAAAATAGGCCTTAATACTACTTAGCTATTTGTTAATAATAAATTTTGTCTCTTAAGAGCTATTAAAGAAATAAATGCTAAAAGCTTGTATCTTGTTATATTTTGGCTGAAATTATTTAAAGTACAAAATCTTCAAAGAAACCTTACTTAAAAGAAATGAAAGGGCTGACAAAAATAAAAGCTGGTTGGAGAACAATCATATGAATGATTTAATCTTCAGAATTTATATTGCATTTTCCAAAGATGAATTCAACACATACAGTTGTGACAAAGGAAGATACATTTACAACTTAATGAAATGGATTGTAAGGATATAAGACTAAGTGTTCTATTTCTTGTTTGGCAAAGTAAAGCAAGGAAAGCTTGTAATGAGGTTTTTATATATATGCATATGTATATATACACACAATATATTCTTTTGATTAGCTCTATAATGAAAATGCTAACATTTCTGAAGTCACAGAAACTGTATGTATGGTTATTTTATATAGAATATGCACATTAACTGAACAGTCTGACTGACTTCAATAACAAAATTATTTTGTGTTTAGTATTGCTGAGCAGTTGTCTAACACTATTTTGCACTCTACTGTAGCTGCCTCCTGTTTTCTTCGTAACAAGATCTTTGTAGTCCCTGCACATCTGAACACTGTTTAGATAAAAGGTCTGAGCACAAAGCCATGTAATAGAAAACTGATGAAAACACTCTGGTGTGGTTCCTTAGTCTATGCAGTTAAACACCCTTAAGCAAGGGGCAAGCTGTTCAGTGTGGGGTGGCAATGGCCCCATCTAAAACAGCTATCGCGTATGAGGCAGAGCTGCCTGCCCTGTTCTTTTAAGACTCCCTATCAAGCTAGCTCTGTTTCTTTGTACCCGCTGTGTAAACATGGTCTATGGTGGCTGACCCAGGTCTTAACTACAAATTAATCTATGTTCTAAATGCAGCTGGGCAAATAAAAGAAAAAATAGCCATGAATATTCATTCCAAAATGAATGTCAATTTGACCGTTATTAATGACCCTTTCATAGCCTGTTTCCACGTGCCCTTGAGTGCTTCAGATTTACTGGCATGAAAACGTATTAAATGCTAAGTAGTCACAGTGTTGTTCTAGCTGTGATGGCAAGGATACAAGACAAGGCTTGCATGGAGAGGCAATATGTAACTTTTAAACAAACCGATTCATTTGGGAAAAACAGACAAACTTTTAAGCGTACAGGCGAGAAGAAAGCCTTTCATTACAAATATATTAACAGGTTTAACAAAAGACCTGGTGTCTTCCTAGGAACTTTGTTTTTGTAAGAATTTCAATTTGCTGTTTGAACTTCGAGTGATATGCTAATTATAATGTTTTAAATTCATAACTTATATTTAGTGCAGTAAAGTGCTGGTTATCAAAAAGGTGCTAAACATCCTCTGTTCTCATTGTAATTACTCTGAATTAGCATGTTCGTCAACTTCCACATAGATGTTACAACACTTAAGTACCAGTTGTGAGAAAAGGTGTTTATCTATGTTTTAGGTGATCAGATAAGGTCCCTTTTGCAATTCACTAGAGAGAGAGAGACTCAAAATGTGTTTCATATAAGCATCAACTTCAAGCAGAAAAGAAATTTAAGTTAACCAGTAGGAAATGCTGAGGATATATAAATATAGGTCCAACACCTATATATTCAGTGGCAGGTATCTAAACCTGCATTTGCAGCCACAAATTCTTATGGAATTAAAAATAAACCAAATCAATTCTTCTTTCTTGTCTTGCAAAAAAAATGAAGCAGCTGGAGAGTGCTGCCCAACAGCCCAATGGATAAAATTCTCACCTTTGATGTGAGAGCTAGGTTCACATCTTTCCTCTGCTTCAAAAAAAGACCTTTTCAGAAAAATGTGTTAACTATTGAGCATTTCAGGTATTCGGTTATAGTGGGAACAATACTGAGTCTTGTTTTCATTTTGTGTAGAGTAAGAAGTATCAAAACTTTCTTTCTAGATCAAATATTTTGGGAAAGGTAGTTGGAGAAATACATGAGTAAAACCTTGGGAGAATAAAGTCTGAATTAGTCATTGCAGTACCTGAAGCCCTCAAGATATAAGCAGTTCTCTGCTTGCCTGCTAGCAGAATTTATGTGTATACAGCTGTTTTTCAGTAGAATTTGGGTGCCAGGAACGAGCCTGTAAATGTTAGTGTCACTGAGATGTTAGATAGGGGCACCTAAATGTCTCTGTTCCCCTTCTAAATATAGGTTCTTTGATCGCATAGACAGAACACAGAAGCACACGATCTTACTAGAATATAAGCAAAGCACAAATATTTTCTTGAAAAATTCTGAATTCCTGCTATATTTGCTGTTGCTTCATGGCATAAATCATCCAACCAGACAACAGAAAAAATATTAGATAATTTCTATAATTTGTGCAGTGAAAAAGGCAAATGTTTGTAATGAGCTGCAGACTCAAAGCCATTCACTGAATAACTGTGTATCTTTTCAGTAACAAGCACATTCAAGTATTTTTCAGTTCATCTAACAACCCATTAGAATAGTGAAGTTTACTGAACAAAATATGTTTTTACAAATTACTGGACTAGGCCTGAAACTGCTTTCCTGTGAGATGAGCTTGGAGTCTACAGAGACATGTCAGCTTTGTATGTAAAGTATATTAATAGCATACATAAATAATAAAGGACATCACAATTCTAGAACAATTTCAGACAAATCCTCATCTGAGACAAAAGTAGCCAAGCAGAAAAGCTATAAATGCAAGAGGCATCAGTGTCAGAAATAGAATTACAGAAGTCTCAGGTAGCCACATACCTTTTATTCAATGCATTAGGGACCAAGAAAATATAATTTAATTGTGAGCTGTAACATGTCAACATTCACAGCAGTTTGTAGAGATGGAAAATATTTCCCCTATGTAAGGCTGTGTATTTCTAAAATATTACTCTGATAAAAATATATTTCTGGATATTTAGTTTCCTTTAGAACTTCTTTTTGTAACTCTTTAATAATTTTGTTTGCAACATATTTATTATGTTTAAGTATAACCCTTTAGGAACTACAGGAAAAGAGTTTGGGACACAGACTGAACTGAGAGACCAAACTTGGTTTTGGTGATGGTATCCATTCTGTACTAGAAGGACAAGCAGCCTGTCCAGGTTCTCTTGTTTCTCACCAAGAGTTATATGATTACGTAATGACAAGAAATCCACCCTGTGGCAAAAATGGGGTGATTGGTACAGCCTCTATGATCAAATAACCATTTCTACAATGAAATAAGCTCCTTGTGTAACCCAAATGCCATTAGTGTTTCTAAGCAGAATATTTGTTTCTTCAAACTAACGTTATCAAGCCACTAACAGGAGATCTGCAAGAAAAAAAAAAAAAGTGAGCTAATCTAGTTCACCTTTCCACCGACTTCCTCAAAGATTCTGCCAAGATGGTTTGGATTTAAGATATTGATTACCCGCAGGGCAGAAACCTAGAAGTGCATTCAGTATCTTCCTGTACTTAACCTGGGCTGACAATACCAAGATAGCCTGCAGGATCTGTGCACAACTGTACAAACGCGTATGTGTGAGCAGGCACAGAAACACACAGTTAGACACACACATCTATATTCGGGGGAATTACCCATGTATCATATGATTTAGAAGTCAGTTCAGCCTTCAGTATCTGATAGGTGAACAGCTGATCTGGTTCTTTCAGCCTGCTTTATGCTGCTACAATCCCATCAGCTTCAATGATGTTACGTGTGGTGTGTACGTAAGTGAGGAGGAACAAGCCTGTAAGTGTGGAAGAGCTTCAAGAGCCTTATTAAAGCCTACTGTTTGAATTGCATTGACATTGCAAATGGTCAGTACTTTCCCCATATCTTAAATTTTTCATTATTAGATCAATAGTATGTCCGGAATAGTGGCAGAGAAGAAAAAAATTACAAGAGAAAATCAAATGAAAGAAAAAGATAACTGCACAGAAGTCCTTAAATTGCAAAATTTCTTCAGAAACAACAGAGCAAGTAATAATGAGGCAGTATGAAAACTGCCTCTCTGTGGAAGAGCTGTTAGTTCCACGTTGTATGGTGGTGTGGGCCTGAAGTGGGCAAGACTGGGTTTGCAAATGAGGTCAAGGTTTGGCCTGCCAGCTAAAATGCTCTCTCAGCTAGTGGAATTTGCAATTTGGGGAACACTTAGCAGGAATGAGGTTTATAAAAGCCAGGAAGTTCAAAAGTGAGTATCCTAAGCTAGTGATAGGACATACCACGCATTGGTTTGTGCCTCCAACCCCATTCTTCTAGTCCTATGTGAGATTGGCAGAAAATGCTCCTTCTTCTGTATTCCCCCCCCCCTCCCCCCAACCATATCTGCCCTTCTTTGTCAAAAAAGAAAAAAAAAAAGCTCTTACATAATAACATTTCAGCTGTGATCTCCCCAGTGTACTGCTCCTTTGCTTTGTGGGCTCTGTGATGAGCAGGTCTATTAAATAAGCCCTTGCAAAAAACTTTTAAATGGGTGATTGGCCTGACTGTGAATCCTGCTGGCACCCACTCATGATGTGGGCACTGACACATGCCTTCCTGACACAGCCAGTTTTGCCTGTGACAGAAGCAGAAATGTAACGTGCCTAGCAACTTCATTGGTATATCCGAAACTTAGATATTCCTTGAATCAGGCAGACTGGAAGATATAATAAAATGCCCCTAACTCTCTGTCTAGTATGGTGATGGGATCTTAATCTGTATTTTTAAGAATAGGTCATCCCTGTCATGCTTAAAACAACCCTGCTTCTAGTTCTAGCATTCTCCCCATTACTTTCACTTTGTTACTCCTTCCCACTCTTCTCTATATGCTTCTTCAAACTGATCTCTTGATGATGGGTCTTGCCCTCCTGATACTGGCCTCAATAATTGTCCGTTTTCACATCCCACATCAAAACTTACTTTTGTCGATTGGCTTCCAAATCCGGTGCTAGGTATTTCTTCAAATTTCCCCCTTCTGAATCTTATTCGTTTGCTTGTTTTGTATTTAACTCATTTCTCTATCTAACTTGCACACAACTGTACTTATCGTTTCCTCCTCTGTTTTTGATGTTTGCTTCACACAGGTCATCTTTGGGAAACAATGAAATATTTATTAAAAACTTAACTAACAGGCAAGGTAAAAGTAAAAGAACATTACAGTAATGCTATACTGACTGTATTGACAGACCTGTTTGGAATATCTTTTTAAAAAACAAATTTGCAAATGCAAATATACAGCAATGATACAGTTAACTGCTTTTTTTTTTTTTAACTGCAAATCTAGATGACCAGAATGAGGGTGATTTTTCAACATCACTGTGTCTGTATAGTGGTGAGAGCTGCTATTTATTAAAGTACCTCTCATTTTGAAAAATGGGTAAAGGGGAATGTAGATGGAGAGAGTGGTTGATTTATGCTCCGTCAAGTGGCCTGTGTTTTGCTATGTCTCTAAGCATTTCTCAGACGAGAACCTGTGCTTTCTCTCCATCAGGTTTTAACGCATGGGAAAATTCCAAGAAATGTGTAAATGACCATGGAAAATAACTGAGATCACTGATTAGCCACATCTTCATTGATTTCTAGAATGAAAATAGTAGCAAAACAAATTTTTGTAACGTACGATACTATCACAGTAAAGATTGATTTGAAAAGATTCCTAAAATCTCTAAAGCACATTGTCATGCAGTTAGCACAATATGATCCCACTCTCCAGTGGCATGAATAAAATATTCTCCAGGAATGCAAACTATCTTGGAATTGCAGTTTTACAGGCCTGAAGGTAATGTTTAAAATAAACAAACAACTCTGTATTTTGTGGATTGTTTTTTTAGAGATAAATGGACCCTTGATTATGAGAATCACATTGGGTATGATTTGTGTGAAAACCATAAAAATGCAAAAGCTGCGTTTGTTACAGTTGGGAGCTCTCGGTGACGTGCCTGGTGTGGCACCAAAGGCTGAGTCTCCAAGGGCCTGGTGCCAGCAACCCAACTGCAGCATGCCCAGAGACTCCTCAGGTTTGCTCTAAATTATACCTCACTGGCCCAGCTCCTTGTCCACGCTTGGCATTTAGGGCACCACGTGCGCTATCCACCTCATCTTGTGGCTGTCTGTTTGTCCCTGCTGTGCAGATCAGTAGCACTGGTACAGCGTAAGCCAATTCCTGAGCATCTTTGGCACTCCGGTGAGCTGTAAGGAGATCACAGTGCACAACAGTGTGCCTTAGCCCTGACCGCAGGGGATAATATTTGGTCAGTGGGACCTTTCACAGCAGCTGTGCAGAGTCCAATAACTGAGGCTTTTGTTAAAAGATGCAATAGCCCTAAGGCTTGACAAATGTGTGTAGAGAAAAGAAAGTCTTTCCTCTGGGCTCTATACAAATATTGTTATGAAGAACAGCACAATGAATTCATAATCAGTTCAGTATTTCCTACCTAAAGCTACAGCCAGCTTGAAACAAGAGGTCTGAAGAGGATTCACCCTATCATCTCAAAGGAGTGTTAATGGGGAAATAGAAATTGCCATGCAGTGCCTACTTTAATGATTTAGTTGCTGGGTATTCTAGTGGAACCACCCAACTAAGATATTTATTTTAGAGCTCTACAGCTCTCTAACATCTTCTCTGTTATGACCCAACTCTCCACTCCATTGCCATTAAAACCTGCAGAGCTGTGGTCCTTATCTGTGCAGCTATGTGTTGCCAGTACAGAAACCTCCAGCATGTCAAAAACTGAAAATGAGGTGATAGCTTAAGATAAACTGAATTCAATTTCCAATGAAATAACACAGGAAACACTGCATTGATTAAATAAATAGGAAAATGAAAAATGCAATCAGTTTCTACTTTATTGTATATTAAATTGACCCAGTCTTTCTAGTCTGCCACAGCCTGTATCGAATTTTAGCTCTGATGGTTTGCAGAATATGAGACCTGAGTGCAATTTGGTTAACTTAAAAAAATGGGGTTTGGAATTAATAATGATGATTTGCAAAAGCTAACACCAGAAGAGACAAGAAAACTTCAGACATAAGAAATACATTGGAGCCAATTAAGATGCCAAGATCAAATACTCTTTTAAGGGTTTAATTCTGACAGCTCATGGTTCCTTCCCAAATTTAGGTACCAGTTTGTCCCTTGACTTAGCAGAAATACAAGTTTAATTGGTAAATCCAGCCTTCTTCCCAAGAGAAGCTGTCATCCATAGCCACTTACTGACCCTGTTATTAAAATTAATCTAGCATAGAAAGACTTTTCTCCATAATTTTATAATAAGATACTGTAGCCTCTCACAATTACATTGACCCTGGTGACACTTAGAATTCTCCAAAGATTCCTCTTCTCAGATCAGATCTGGTTTCTATCAATCTTCCCACTGCCAACTTTACCTTCTTTTGGGAACCATTTACCCATCATTGTTTTTTAAAGACTGGCCTTTTTCATTGAGAATGGAAGCATCTGCAGTGCTAGTATGACTAGTTAATATTTAATAAGTCTTCTTCTCTTCTAGCTAGCTTTAGCTCATTTTTTCTTATGTTGATTTTCTATTTTTATTACTATATCTGTGTCTAGTACCTAGTGCAGACATCTTGCACTGAAATGGAGTTACACAAATTTCTGTGACCTTTAAATGACTATTAATGGCTCCAGTGATCATTGCCAGTAGATTGTAATGCTGAACTGAGTCTATATGCTGTAATTAATCCTACTATAATATTCTTGCTTTGGTATTTTTACTCTGTCCTCTTTTTTTTAATAAAAATTTATATATACCCAATGCTTGCCTAACTTACAAATGATTTTAATTTCTCTGTGTTCAATTCTTAACCCCTCCTAGTTCAAAACTTTCTGAGTTTACAAGTCTTATTTCACTCCTCCCCCCTTCCCTTTTCTGTTGCAGAGCAGAAGGCATTTACTAATCAAGGATTTCGAAAAACATGTAATAGAGGTGTCTGAACGTTCAGTGGCTGAGGCCGTGTCTCTGCTGCACTTTGCTGCTGGGTTAGGATGCAGCCTAGCTGCACCCCACTCATACAGGCATGCGGTGCAAACTATACCTGGAGCGAGAGGCAGATGTGCTGCACAGTTTCCCCTGCGGCACGCTCAGCACACCAGCCCAAGTGCCTCGTGCCTTGCTTTCTGCCACTCTGTCTGGGTATCCACTGGCTACGCAGACTTGAGCATGCACAGGTGAGTGAGAAGATGGGAGAGCGGGAAGAGGGAATCGTGCATGTTGAAGCGGCGCGAGGCAGGAGCTGTGCAGTCATGTAGCTGGTGGAAAGGAGAAGCGACAGTGGCCTGTCATTCCTAGGAGAGTGAACAGGAAGAGCAGAGTGGCGTGGCACAGCAGGAAAGGCACTCATTCTAGCCTTCGACTAGCTTCTTTAACGCCATCTCAGGCATTTTTGTATTTCTTTGCAAGTGCTTAAAAAAAAAAGAAAAAAAAAAAGGGAGATGCTAAAAAAAAGAGATGCTATTTTAAATCAGATCATGAGTCCACTCAGAGAAGTATTCTGTCCACAACAGTAAGTAGTTGCTGATGCTTCCAAAAAGCAACTGCAAGAAACAGAAGTACAAAACATTGTTTTTCTGTGTACATTTTCCCAGTTCTCATCATTTATCAGGAGCTTCTAAGCCAGAAATTACAGATCACACCTGCAATGATTATGTTTAATAGCCACTGAAAAATGAATTCTCCATGAATGTGTCTGACACCTTTTGGAACTTACTTATATTTTTGGTGTTTATAATACACTGTAGCAAAGAACTCTACAATTTAATTATGCACAGCAGATATATAATTCTAGATGTTACAAAAGAGAAAAGTAGATCTGAATGCTTGTAGGTGGAGGCTGAGTGAGAGACAAGCCAAATACAGAACCCCCTTCTGTTCTCCCTCATGCCAGGTCACACAGTGGTAATGCATCCAAAAGTGACTAAGAATGAAGGAAAAACAAAAATAGAGAGATGAATAGTGGCAGGAGGAGGAAAGATCAAAGAATGCAATGCTTGGAATGACAAGAATGTGACTTTGCTGCCTTCAGCAACCAGACAGAAAATTGTACTTGATATGGGATAGTTCAGTACTTCTATTTAGTTCTGATTATCATTTTTTTCTATACTGTAGCAACTGCTGAATTTTTAAGGTTATGATTGAATTTGTGTATTTCAGATCTTGCGTATAAATTAAAAATTACCCTAAGAATTGTCTAGTGGTTAATTAAACATAATTTACCTTAAAGAGTGATTTGTTAACTTGGCCTCTGGGCATCACAGTTATATGTCTTTCTTAGTCATTTAATAAAAGAATCATACATAAAAGTAAAGTATAATAATAACCTACAAAATAAGAGACTATAGTAATTAATGACCCTTTAAATCTGGTAATATACAGAAGATAGGAGACCATGGAGAATCATCTCAGTTCAAACTATTGGAGAGTAATCTGTATATTATTTCAAGCTATCAGTTTTTATACATCATATAGTGGAGATACTAATTTTACAGGAATGTTTGTAACAGTAAAACATTACTGTCGTAATTTAGTTCTTCAGCAAATATTGCTTTGTTTAAATTTACAGATGATAAGCATTAAGCTTTGAAAGGTGTACTGCTGTTTATTTGTATAATGCTTTTGATATGATTAATTATCCCCTCTTGTCAATAAAACCAAGCTGCAGTTCTTTTTTTCTGGTGAGTGATTTTAATTCTTTCTGCAAAGAAGGTGAAATCATGTCTATCAGACTGATGTGCTATGGAAAACTATGTTATTTGCAGTCCTTGCTAATGATCTTTTTATGATCTGCATAACCATGAAAATGCATATATATGCAGAAGACGGTGTTTTTTAATGATACTTCAGAAACATGGAATGTGACAATTATGAACAGTTAGCAAATGGTAGGATTGTATGCCAGAATGTTTTGAACAATATATTCTAATATGATGGTTTTGCATGGAAATAAAACATGCTTTTGGGGAATAAATCAAAAGAAGCACTTTATAATCTAGGCTTTCTGATATTTTCCTTTTAAATAGCAGAAACTTATCCAGATTTTTTTTAACTTAAAGCCTGTAGGAATATGGCTGAACAATCATTCTGTCAAATATTCATTCTAACCTTTATCTGCATATGGGGATATAATATGATCTGTGTAACCCCTCAGATATTATTGTGCACTTATCCTAACCTAGTGCCATCTACATGGCAAGAACTTCTTGTTAAAGATACAGGTTTGGGCATACTCTAAATTGATATATGGAAATAGCGAGTTGGATTATTAGAGCACCTTTCCAAAATACAGGTAGGAGGATTTATGGATAATTCATTTTAGTGTTTCTTTGATTTGGACTGATTAATTTAGAGCTATTTTCTAGAAAATTCACTGGGAAATAAATAGTAAAACAAAAACGTTTTTTAAAAACAAACTCAAATGTTTGCTGACCTTTATTTACAACTCTATTTAAAACAAAGGTTTAAAATAGACTCAGGTTTATTGTTTTTGACAAGTTGGTAAACAATAGGTAAACAATACATTGTAGGAAAATATCTGGAGGACGTTGCATTGCATGTTTTGTATTCACACCTCTGGTTGTTACAATGAATAGGTAGGAGGAAAAAACAAAAGACTTAGGACTCCATCATTGCAGACAGCTGGATAGAATAGCAATAGCAGGGAGAGATTCCACTGGAAAACCTTCCCTGGCCTTTGATTGATAGCCAAAGGCACTATTATTTTACAAAAACTGCTTCCGTTGTTCCTTCTGTGAGCAATGTGGGGTGGGAGCAAAGAAACATATAGTGATAGGATGAGAGAGGGCAGTAAGAACACCCTATTTTTATCTTCCCTCAATACACTATGAACATCAACAGTAAACAACAGTATTTTTATTATATGTCATTATTCATTCATTTAACAGATTAATCTATGATTATTTGCTGAAGATCACTTCAATTTCCTCCTACCTATTTGCACCACAGGTCTCATTTACATCTCTTACTTTTTTTCCCCCTCCCCTTTCTTAAAAAGCACATACAAAAAAAGAAACAAAAAAAAAGAAATCACAAAGAACACAAAGAAAACCCATCTTGCAGATGAGCTGGTGGCAGCTGGCTTCCCCATAGGATTTTTAGACCTTGCTGGGACAGGTATGCTACTCTATTTGCAGGTTCATGAACATGAAATATGCCTGCCTCTCAGCAGCCAGACAGCCATGGAGATTTCATGGTATTTGGGCCCAAGGGAAAAGGTAATAATCTCTAGAAAAAAATTAGTCTGCCCAAAGCTAAGCAGTTTTGCACTTAAGAACACAGAACAACTGGCAGCCTTACAGCTAGAACTACTGTTATACTTGCCTGATTAATTGCTACTTATTTAATAAAACACTAAGGGTATGAGACTTTCTCATGCCTTTCTAATATGCTTCACAGTTTTTCAATTTGAAAGCAATTTTTGAAGAAACTGCTATTAAAAAGATATTTTACGCTGGTACATTTGACTGACATCTAAAGAGCTCTTTATTGGCCACGCACAGTTCTTCACGGTAATGTATCAAAGAGCTCATTGCTATAAAGAAAAACTCAAGTGCTGACTTCGAAAAAACAGAGAACTTCATAGATGTAATAAAGCCAACACCCAGCGGTGGATTCATTTTCAGAGGTATGAGAATTTTATGCAGAAAAAATCTTCATAGTATTTAAGGCACATTACAAATTTGGACTTTATATTCCTTTCCACTTTCTTGTACATAGGAGAAAGCACTTGCATGGAACTAAGAGCACAAAGGTAAGCTGAAATGAGAGGGAAAGATGAAGTGACTGCAGCGTGTTCTTTCTTCTCAGCCTCTGTTCTCCAAAGCTATGATCCACAGATGTATGGAGTTACCTTGCAGTGCTGGGATTGGAGGAAGAAGAAGACAGACTCCACAAGGGGGAATCTGAGCCATGTTTGTACTTAGACCACCATGATCCCATGGCAAAGTACTGAGATCACAATCACTGCTTCAAGAAACATACAATCCTCAGAAACATCAAAATCCTCTTTTTCAAACCCATCACCCTTTCCTGACCACATTCTCGTTTGGAAAGTGGCCACTTCCCTTAGGAAGCAGACAGTAAGTGCACACCTAGCATAACTCATGAGAGGGAGTACAGAGACCCTAGCCAGCTGAAAGCAGCTTCAGGAATTATTTAGTAGATGGGAAGTTGTGCACTGCTTTCTCTGCATCACGGCCTTTGACATCTGTCTCCTGCAATTCAAAGTATTTACTCAGCATGTGTGTATTCAGCACAGACTCTGATAGCTCACTGTTACACTGAGAGAATACTGGCCCTATCTTCTCCACTAAGGGTACCTCAAAGGAAAGTGGAAGGAGGATGGGGTTGCCTTTCAGCTGGTGAATATAAAGAATGTAAATAATATGCATAAAGTCTCAGCTGGCCATCTTGGGTCTTTTCTGAGTTCCCGAGGAACAACTGTTTTTTCTTTGCTTTATGGGCAAAGAAATGTCTTTGGCATTTTTCAGAGCAGACAATAACTAGGACTTTGCCTTATGGTTGAATTTAGAGTAATTCGCAAAAGCATATAACTAACCAAACAAAAACATGTACTTGTTTCATTTTTTGCACACCACAAGTTGTTTTATTTTCTAAAATATTACGGGCGCACAAAATGCTTATTCCAAGTCAGATATAAAAAAATTTTTTTTTTTTGATCTTTCTGGAGAAATCAAGTATATTCTCCTTCCAGATTCCTATGCCAGATGAATACATTGTTTAAAATCTCTGTGCTGGGAATCACCAAGAGCTCAGATACAAAACTCATGCTTTGATTCAACAATCTTTAATAATTTAGTACTAAAGGTTGAGCATGTATTTAAGTAATTTAATGAAAAGAACTGGACTTGATTTGGCGCTTACATATGCCCCTTGAATGGCAATTTACTAAACAAATACATTCATAATTAAAGGATCTCCTTTGCCAGTTATTGCAAGTTTTAATTATTAAATGAAAAATGCAAACTTTGCACTTACAACTCTCAATTTAAAGTCCAATGCTTTTCCTGCAAGCTACAGAAGAAAATTAGGTATGTTCTTTAAGTGAAAAAGAACACCAGTGAAGAATAAGACACTGACCTGAATTCATGCAAATATTTGTTCATCATTTTTAACTATAAATGGAAACTTTATTATTTCTTTAGTAGTATTATACTCTAAGACAGATTTTGAAATTGTTCTGTAAAGCAGTATCTTTCAGGTCAGGAAGCCAAAAAAGAATCAAGTCCCTTATGTAGCCAGGTATGTGAACATTTTCTGTCCCCAAAACAGGCACTGAGAATCACAGAATCTTAGAAATTTTGGTGGAAACGGACTGCATCTTTTTCTTGGACTGGGAGGCCTCGAACTAGAGCCTTATTATTTCAGGTGCAGTCCCACTAGAGTCAGGTAAAAGGGGATAATAACTTTCTCAATATCCTAGGCCATACCCTAATACAATATGGAAACTTCTTCAGTTGCCTGTACAAGGCCTGTTGCCATCCCAGGAGGTATCTGGATGGTTAAATCCCCCATGAGGACAGGGAAGGTCAGAAGAATTTCTGCTAGTTGTCTGTAAATACTTTGTCCACTTCTACCTTTTGCTTTAGTGGTCTGTAACTGCTCCCAGTCACAACATCTTTGGTCTTACCTTCCTCTCTAATCTTGACACAGAGACTAAGCAAGTACGTCCTGTTTCAGACTGGAGTTTGGTGAAATGACAGAACTCCGCTACACATAATCCCTCCTCTTCTTCCCTGGCTGATCTTTCTAAACAGCCTGATCTCACTCATGATGGTGCTCCAGTTGTGCATGCTATCTCACCGAGTCTCTAATTTTGATAATATTATAGCCTTGCAACTGCACATGAGATTTTAATTCTTCCTGCTTATTGTTCAAGCTCTATGCACTGGTGTGCAGACACTTGAGAGAAATATTACAGTACCTCCCCTTTTGAACAGAAAATTGTGAAGCCCCCTTGTAGCCTTCTCCCTGTGGCAGTACCAGGCAGGACCTGGATGAACTTCAGTTATAAGGAAGCAGGCAAGAAAAGGAATGTAATTTAAGAGTAAACAACCTGTTAAATGCTGTCAATGCTTTGCTGCAATGCATGGAAAACCTTTGAGGGGGTAGATGGCAAGTGCTAGCACCAATGCCAGATTATGGTGAGGCACTGCAGGAATTGCATGAGTGAATCTGGTATTCTTTACCCAGTCCAATAACTGACATTGTCCAGGGTCACTCTGGGAGAGACCCAGAAGAGACCCCAATAAAGATCCTGGAGAGAGAAAGGAGAGACTTCCTAAGTACCTGGGAGAGACCATCTGGGACCCCAGGGTCCTGTCTGGACTGTCTGGACTGTGCATGGCAAGGCTGGAGCCACTGCACTGACCTACCAGCCTCCATCCCACCATACCCCCCATGCTGCTGGGGGCAGCACAGGGCCAGGAGCTGGTGTCACATGTAACACTGTGCATATATTTCTGACTAAGGGTTTTGGTATCCAAGTCCAGTTAGTGTCTGCACTGTTAGTTTGGTCTTCTGCTACACCACCATGCACCAATGAATGTACCTGAAAGCCTCCTCACCAAGTTAGCAATCCTGTTCATGTTGACATCATCCAGTGAGGACAGACATAACCTGTACGAGCCTGAACCAGAAACCTTCCTCTGACTACAAGCCTCATTCACAAGTCCTGAAATTTCTACAGTTACAACAAAGTGGTGCTATAAAAAGTGACACATTCAGTTTATATAACAAGGAAAACTGGTAAGCAACAAGGAAACAAGCAAGCATTTCAATTAAATGCCAGAGTTATGAAAAAAATGATCATAGCTAAGACTGTCGCAAACATTTTGAATCTGGCCACAAAGATCAATTACTCCAAGGCTGGAAAGGAGAGAAAGCAAACAAATAAGGAAAGACGGGATATGCAAGGATATACAACTCTGTTTAGCTCAGAGCAGTTGCAGAAAGTATGGACTGTTCAGCTACTGAAAGTGTAATGGGATTTGTGAAATGGAGTAACTGATGTTGGCTTAGACACAGGCTGTTAGATCAGACTTTTTAAGGCAAAGATCATCAAAAGTCTTACTGAAGCTGAAGCTGTTACTGGGAAATCATCAGAACAATGGAAAATTGATTTTAAAATGGATTTCTGTAATTTAGGTTTAAAATTCTGGGCAGTTGAGATTGTGGAGGAACTAGCAATTTGTTTGGATTTAGTTTTATGGCGTAATAGCTGATTAGAGTCTTTTTCAATCTAGAGAAATTCCCTTGAAATTTTTGGCTTATGCATACAGCAATCTTCTGAGTATACAGGAAAAAATGTCACACCTTCAGGGACAAAACAATGATGATTGGATAGATTTCCAGCAGGGATGAGGAATGGTTGAAATGTGGAAGACTGGTAGCTGTATCTTTGTGGCCTCTATACACAACTGTGTCCCCTTAGTTTATCTTCTGTTACAGTTAATGCCTCACAGTTTCATTTACTATAAAGCAAGCTGCAGGGTATTTTTGTGAGATATTAAATATTCAGCAACTTTGCAGCCAACCTTTGCTAGAGGAGCAAGAAAATGCCTCACTGACTTACTGCTGGGCACTGACAGAAGGGCTATGCTGAAGGGGCCTTTTTTTTTTTGCATCTAGACTGAATTTCTCTCTCATGGGGTTTCTTTCTTAAGTTACTCTGATCTAGTGAAGCATAAAACTGATTTGGGGAAAAATCAGTGTTAATGCTATTAAAGCACCCCAAAAAGACAAGTGTTACCATTCATAACTATTTTTCTAAATAAGCTGAACTGCAAAGGTGACAGTCCATCACTGCATATTACCAGTTAAAGGCTTTTGAGAAGGAAACACGAGGAGTGTCATATTAGGCAAGCCTCTACTCTCAGTACACTTCCTTCTCGCCCTTCTGCACCCCATTACTCCTCAGTGATCACTTGGCTCCAGACACCCATGGGGACACACAGGACAGAGGAGGTTTGAGGCTGCATCCTCACTAGTGCCGCCTGGGCTACTACCTGTGCCTCTAGGAGCCAGAAGCAGGCTGCCCTTTACTCGCTTCTGTGACCTCTTTGGTAGAGGAGGGAGCAAGAAGCCTGCTCCCAGTGCCCTGCGGCAATCAAACAGAAACAGCAGAGCTGACAAATGAGGTAAGGAACATGCACACCGTATTGAGAAAAGTACAGTGAATGATGCATGAAGGAGGAGGAGGAATGAGAACCAAAGACATAAGCATCATCAACACCTACTCAGCTGTTCAGTGGGCAGCAGAGGTGGGATTTGCCTCGTAGGCCGTCCTGAATTAGACTGTTCAAGTCTGGATGTTGGTGAGTATTGACGGTGCATTGTATTGGCTGCCAGTAAGTTCCTGCTTACTGCAGCAAGGGCTAAAAATAATTTTTAAGATACTATTTTTCCAATTTCTTAGTCAAAGCTTTCATTATGAAAGACAACTTTTATATATAGAAAAAAATTGTATATGTATATATATATATATTGATAATCAGAAGTTTCTCACTGAGACAAAACATTCATCTAACAAAACAAGGTAAAACATAGGGTCTTATGGGGTGTAAAGTATGGTCTGAAACACAGTTCTACTACAGGTTTTACTTAGAGTCAATATATTTTTGCATTGCTTCTAATCTAGGCAGGCAACTTATGTAAGAGGTGCTCTCACTTCCCTTCTAAATCTCTTCTCAGATGTGACATGATCTCCCAATAGAGAAAACTAGACATTACAATATTCAGTTAAATGTAGCAGATAATTGTTACAAGTTTGCAAGGTTGGTTGTCCATCATACATAAAAGAAGTTTTAGATCCAAATATATGAACCAACATTAAAAGATTACACAGACATTAGGTTTTTAAAGGTATTTTCAACCTTTCTTTGAGGTGAGGCTTTTCTGGGAATAAGATTGTACATAGGAGAGTACATTTAAACTACAACTTTTTTTTCTCTTTGTAAGTACTCTGCTAGTCTATGTTAGGTGGAAAAGATGGGTGTTAATGACTCTAAGAACCTAATTTAGCAATGTCATTTGTCATCAGACTCACTTAAACTTGTCTACAAGGAACGTGTACGTTAAAAAGGGTGAGAAAAATCCCCAAAGCCACTCTTGAAACTTTCATACTGGAAAAGCTGTTAATGATAAAAAGGGCTGACATATAAAAGGAAACTCGCTACACCAAATTACTTACTATAACAAATTAGGATAGTATTATAGCACTTAATCACACAATTTAAGGCTGAACTTTGGTAGGTATTAGTTATGGCAATTATAGCATCTTTTTTCTGCTGTAATACCATATTAGCGAAAGAACATAATGCAAATGTCAATGACATTCTTGCTGGTTTATCTCCATAAAACCCCAGATTTTAAAGTATATCTGAGTCTTGGTATAATGTCTAGACAAGCCCCACTATGAACTTTCCTGTCCTCGTCAGAGAGTATTCTGCTGCAGCTTGCTTGGCGATGACAAACTTCACATTTTATTTTGCTATACTCACATTGCTCAAAAAAGATTTTAATTTAAAAATCTTTCTCTATTTCATTGTACAGTTGCAAGTAGCACCTTCAAATATTTATTCCCAAACCAAGCAAACAAGTAAGCATTTTCTGTATTTTCTTTAGGCTGAACTTAACTGTTACCCCAATATGATCAGCCACTCATTTCTCTTTTATTCAGTGTGTTTTTGAGAACCAAGAATAAGGAAAGATAAAAATGTTTCTTCAAGTACAGCTGTAAACCTGTACTTTTTGACAATCTGATTCATAGATGTAGGCTGTATTTGAAAACATTTCTAACTCACTTTTATGTTGCAAACCAATTAGGTTTTAAATTGACTGTTCCTTTAATGTCACCATCTGTTTTAGGATTATAGTAAAATTTGATAATGAATTCTACCTTGTCTGGTTTTTGAAGCAAATTGTGTCCAATTCTCACAAGTTTTAATGTAAATTAGGTGTGTGTGTAACATTGAGAATCCAGGCCTTTGAGATTTAACTTGCACTTTGTGAACAGGCAGTTTTAAGCAGAAAACCTTGGTATCATTTCCCAGTTCCACAGAGGGAGAAAAAATGGATTTCTGTAATCGTTTTATGTAACTGCTGTATTTTTACTGTTCCTAAAACAAGCCTTTTGGAGATGTTTACAATATGACACAGATACTGTGAACATTTTGTTTTTTCCCCCCCCCTTTTTTTTTTCTTTTTTTTTGTTGTTGGATAGTTCATATAAATTGTCTTTTAGGAGTGCAGTAAAGCCCTTTGCAGGATGCTTCTCCACTGAGGCAACATATTGAATTTTTGACACTTTGGCACAAGCAAGCAACAACATGAAGTTTTAGGAACAGACATAGGCCATCACATAAATAGTAATGCAAGCCAAGAAGGTACTCATCTGTGTGGAAATTATTGGTAAACTTCTGGCATGTAATGAGACAGTCATAAATGTCAATCTCTACAACTGATAGATCAGATGTTAACAAAGCAATGAAAGGAGCAAGCAGTATTTTGTAATTTGCAGCCCCTTCCCCAGTCTGCAACTCAAATCCAATTTACTAAACCTTATAAATTTAGGTCACTGTTTTCTAGAGTGAATGTGTGTCACTCATTCAGAGGTCACAATGTTTTTAGCCACCACAGAACACACTTAACTGCATGCTTCTACAACTGGCCCACAGGCAAAGGGAAGGTCTACAGACTGACTGAAGTTTTCTTTATACATTATCCTCTCCCCATTTTCTCTAACGGCAACTGGGAAAAAATTCAAAAAGGCCTTCAGACTCTTTCTTACCAAATATAATATAGCAGTAGGGCCAACTTTCAGTTTGTGTAATCAACTCAGTGCCACCGAGGTCTGTATTTTAGATTTGTTGTTGGGAGATAAATTGTTTTAATTAGTTGTTGGGAGAAAACACTTCTGTGAACAACCAAATTAAGTGAAATCTTTGGTGCAGGGACAAGGTATCCAACTGTTTTGGACAGCAAGCATCCTGTATACCGTTAGCCTCAGGAAGAGGCCACAGGCCACTCACTATTCTAGAGACTATTCAGTGGTTTGGGGAAGAGACAGGCCTACTGTGGATGCATCAAATGAGAGCACCGCACAAACTGATTTTTGTTAGGAGTAGCATGTATGTGGGGGTAACTCTCTGGGTATGCTGGAGTCTCCCAGAAAAGAAGTGAGCTGCACTTGTTAGAACAGTTCATATAGCCTGCTCATGCTGTTTTTTTCTATTGGGGGCCTTTGTGCCTTTTTGCTCATCAGCTGACCAGGACACATCTGTAATTAAATGGGAATAGAGCAAGCAAAAGATTCTCAGCTGCAGCTGACAGTAAAAAAAAAAAAAAAAAAAAAAAAAAAAACTGTTGCTGCCAAAGACTTGCCCTGAACTATGGTGCACCACTAAGAACCTTATAATGCCCCTGGGCAGAGCAGGGAGTCCATGCACCCGACACACACAGGAACCATCAGTTCAGCTAAGAACAAATAAACAGGGGACCACGATAGAGGGTCGGGCAAAACAATGCATGATACAAACCCTGACCCTTTCTGACTTACTATCTTTAGGCAAACAGAGTAGTTACTACCAGAATCTGTTGGATCTAAAGATTTATACAAGCGTTATGAAAGAAAATAATGTTGACTGGAATACTAGAAGAAACTGCTATAGCTGAAAACTTTCCAAAGCAACATTTGTTCAGACCAATAATAAGAACTCATTTTAAAATCCTTAAACCAATTTATTGCTGCTATAAACTATTATATTGGCAATACCTTGAATTTTTTATAGTTGTATATAAAAACAATTTCTTCTTTGTAACAAATTGAACTAGCTTGTCTACCTTCAGCAATGTGCCATTATACTAAAAGCAAACTGTATTTGGCAACCCAATTTTACAAAAGCACTATAAAAGAGCAACATTTATTGTTAACTCTTTTTACATCTCTGCTTAAAGTAAAAAAACAAAATACGGAGTGCATAAAATGCTGTGATTTTTTATTAGCAAATATCCCTCCAAACCCACTATTCAGAAAAGCATTTAAAATTATACAATGTATTCCTAAGTATACGCACATGATTTACAATAAGCAGTGTAAGACACAGATTTTGGGGATGGGGGGAATAGGCTTACTCTTTTTAATTACTGCATGTTCTTGAGCACAAGAAATTGATCCCAACTCTACTACAGCCTTTGGGTACTTTAAGGATGAAAGGTAATTAAAAATAAATATAATACTAAACATGGACGAGATTCCTCAGTCCCCCTTTAAGGCACTTTGTCAAAAACTTAAACAGAAATGTAACTGATTATTTTAGTGAAAATAGGCCTTTTCCTCAGGAGTACCACCACAAGAACCTCACAGAATTTCTTTGCTTCAGTGATAGCAGATAGAGTAGTTTCTGGCTCTGTAATTGTAAGTGTAGGGGAAGAGTCATTTCTTGTCTGTTCTGGATTGTATCTGTTTGCACCACTAGAATCCCATGTACCATTCAAATCCCCTTTTATACAACATTTTCTCAAACTGAGGGAAGATTCCTTACCTTCAAACTCTAAACAATATTTTTATATCCAGGACATAAAATTCTTTTTCACATTCTTTAAAATAATAGCTTCACTAGTTTGGTCAGTAACTGATGAAGACATTAAAAATAGCAATTTATGTAGCCCTGAATATCTAGGTTTTAAAAAGCACCTTCCTAAAGAGGTGCTTAGTTATATTCTAAATAGTATGAAAGCACTGATCTCCTGCTGAGTTGTCTATGTGAAACATATGATTTTTTAAGTTATATACATGTCTTTAGAAACTGCAGTATCTGTACAGTTTCTTTCCAGCATACATCCTTCTGTAGTCCTTCACGATGCTTATAGTTCATTTAGTTTGCATATAATTGGCGGAAGCATCATTAAAAGAAGACGGATTGCTTTGTCTCTCTCATTCTGGAAAAGTTCCTTGACCTATGCAAGAGTAAGGATAGATATATTGGGTAGTGATGTCCTCAGTATAAATAGTAGTGATTAGAATGTGGTTTAAAGAGCTATACAATTTGGCGGTGCTGATTCAGGGTTTAAGAGTGTAATATGTCAGAGGACAGCTTGCACCTGGATATCCTGTTGGAGTGGAGAAACATGGATTGTCGAGTGTCAATCTTGGTTTCTTCATTTCTCAAGATTGCCTGAAAGTCATTCTGCAAGGACTTCATAAAGGGTGACATCTACAGACTGCGAGGGCTCAGGGAAAGGGAAATAGATGTGTTCTGTAGGGCCCTCTGTCTCTAGCAGTATCAGGAAGCATACAGTGCAGTTGTAGTTGAACTAGCAGAAAAAGAAACAGAATGTACAGAGCTCCTAAGTGCCTTTCTCTGAGTTATTATTTCATCTCCTGATGAAAAGTCCCCTTCCCAGACATCCTTGACACTCACATAATCTTGCAAAGTAATCTCTCAGCTCTTTCAATTCACCTACAAGGGCTATTTTGAGGAATTCAAAAAATTGCCTAATTTTGTTTTTCTCAAAGGTAAAAGTCAAGTAAGCTCCATTAAAATTAATGGACAATTTAGCAGTCTCAGGGTCTTCTACTGGCACTCAAGTTCTGTCAGCTTTTGGATGTACAATATGAAAGTGAAAGTTCTTTTATTCTTTTCTAAGCAAGATAAGTTCTACAATTTATACATGGAATGGGGGAATATAACTCCGGGACTCCTCTCTCAAAAACCTTTATATACCAAAATGATTGCAGAATGTCATGATTTGTGTTTAATTCTCTTTTCTTTTTTTTGGCTCCAAATAATAAATTGAACAGTAATTTCTAAAATGCAGGTACACTGAGAAAACTTCTATACGGCTGTCAAACCAACCTCCATTTGAAGCTCCAAAGCTGCAACACATTCAAGAAATTTTCATTAAATAATAAAAAAATGCATCATTTTCTTAAGTTTCTCTCAAAGCAAATCTTTATTGTTTTCTAAGCTTGCAGTCAATTTAAATTTGTACAGTATTAAAGGCTGTATAAATTTCAATCATCTAAAAAACAAAATCTGCAGAGATTTTGCATGCAAAGAACACATGTTCTAAAAAGTATTCATCCTTGACTTTTGAATGTAACACTTTCCTCAATCATAAGCCACTGTGCTAGAATGCAGTTTATTATACTTGCAAGGAAAAACGCATCTTAAAAGAATGTATGGGGAAGAGGAAGCATAATAGATTTTGAGGGGTGGGTGGAAGGTTGCTCATGGCCTGAAGCAGGCAAGCCCTAACGAAGTTCCAAAACATAACAAATGCTACCAAGAAAGTGGAGTTGCATGTTTCCCTCTAGCAAGTACCAAACGGAGCAAACTTTCATTTACCTATTGAAGATACATTTGCTGTCCGAAAGCACCTGAAATAATATTCCCATGACAGAGACCATGAATTTTCAAAAGAATGATGTACAAATAATAGTCGTCATACACGATATTCAAATTAGCTTCACTCTTCCTAATGCCAGATTCTATCTCTTTGTTTATGCAGCAGACCTGGAAGTCATTTTTCCAGTTAACTATTTCTGATAGTTAAACTTGTCAATAGTTTATTAGCTAACCACTGTTGAAATAATTTATATATGATCTTATATGACCTTACATGATCCCTAAGCTGAAAAGCTTAAGTTCTCTGGGATATCAAGACAAGTCTGCCCATATACAGAGTTTGCCGGTTACTTATATTAACTGTACTGTAGAGATAATATTGCATAACGCTTCTAGACCACTTTCACATCTACCTATTCACTTCTATACTGACACCAAAAATCTATTCATTGTCACCATGAAATTCCTCCTCTCTTACATGCAAATTCAAACTCTGAAATCCCTGGCATAATTTATTATTCACAGAAAAGGAGTTAAAACAAAAGACCCCCAAAAGGGCCTGCAATGATTAAAGGACTATATTGCTGTGCACCATAATGGCCTCTCCTTTAGTACATGCCCAAACGTGACACTAGCATAGTAAATGTCATGATGGATTCACTCTGTACAAAGCTTTAACCTAGTTCAGGGACAAAATATGTTTCTGATCACCAGCTTCTCAACACATACATCTCTCCATGGCCTCTGGTTGTACTTGATCAACCAAGCTAGTCTTTTCCTGATATTTCCACCACCCATTCAACCTCAAAAGAAGCAGAAGTTGTAGTCTGAATTACAGTTCCTCAGATCCTAATATTTTCCAAATTCTCCTTCTGCTTATGTCCTTTCCATCGCTTTCCCTCTGCATAAAGCCTTCATGTATCAGAAGCCAAAACGATACGATTCCACTACCTAACGATCAGATACTTAAGGCAGGGCAGTTGCTTCCCAGTTTGGAAAGCCAAAGCATTGCTCAAGAAGCAAAGCTGCACGAGCAGTCTGAGTTTCGTGCTGCTGCAGCTATGCCCCTCTGAATACCTCAGCCAGCTGATCGGACAGGGCTTTGGCGATACAGCAGCTCTGCAGTGCAGATGTGGGCAGGGGCTGATATGACGAGCTACATAGTTTATCTTATTTCTGTGTAACTATTATCGCTGTATGAAATTATTAACAGCATAGTGTAATGTCAATATGGTATTATAGTATCTGTGTTATTAGATATGATGGTTATTACTAGCTGGGTTTGGGATTTGACTGGATTTAGACAAAAAGCCCCTCCCAGTCACTGTGTTTTACAGCACAGACCCGGCCGCGCGCGCCTACCACAGCGCTAACGGCCGCCCGCGCGCCCGCCTGCCCGCCGCGCATGCGCACCACGTGACGCCAACGGCCGGCGGCGAGGGGCGGGGCGGCGGCGGCCGGCGCGTCCATGGCAGCGCGGCCGCTTCCGCTTCCTGTGGCGAGGCGGCGGCAGGGCCCGGCCGCGCGTAGGCCGCGCCGGGCGGCGAGGGGGGCTGCACCCGCGCCGGGCGGGACGAGCGGGCGCCATGCGGGCGCCGCCGCGGCGGCTGCTGCCTCCGCCCTGGCTCCTGGCGGGGCTGCTGCTGGCTGCGCGGTGCGCGGGGGCGGCGGCGGCCGCCTCCCCGCGCCCCACGGGGACGGCCGTCGGCGCGGCGGCGGAGGCCACGCGGAGCAGCGGCGGCGGCGGCCGCCTGGCCGAGGTGTCGGCGCCGCCTGAGCAGGGCCAGCCCATGACGCAGCGTGCCCTGTCCGTGCTCGTGCTGGCCAGCGCCGCCCTCATCGTCTACTTCGTGATCCGGACCGTACGGTGAGGGCGGGCCCGGGGCGCGGAGAGCCGCGGGGCGGCGGTCGGGGCAGGCTCGCAAGGGCCCGGCGCCTGCCCGCCCCTCCAGACGGGCATCTCCCGGCCCCCTGGGATCTGCCCCTGCCCCCTTCCTAGTTTATTCGGTTTTGCGAGCTTTTCTCTCGCTAAGCTGCTGAAGTTGTCCATGTTTTGCAGTAAATTCCTTTTTTTTTTTTCAGTGAACATTGTATTCCTTATGCAGAGGGCACTGAAAAAGCCCGTGCTACTAGAAAAGTTGCATTTACATTGCCCTTTGAAATTACCGATTGCATAACTGTGCATTTTTCATACTTACAGTTACCTGTTATAGTAACGAGATAGGTGTTTGTCTCCTTGTTTTACTGTCCTTGAGGGTCTCGTGCTGTGAACCTTTCTAGGCAGGGCCCAAATGAGGAATTATGTGTACGGTCTTGGCATAAGACTTTAGTGCACTAAGGTGTCTTCTGCATACTTTTTGTAGTAGCTGAAGTTACTAATGGTTTAGGTGATGAGTACTTTCATCCTGCTGATGCCAGAAAGGTAGTGGGAAGCTGGTGCTCTGTATAGAGCACTTACTAAAGCACACAATCTGAGTAAATGAGGATAGCCATATTTTTGCAGAACTTCTATAGCTTAGCCTTGAGTAATCTTAAATCTTATTAGAGTGCCTTTCATTAATACAGTCTTGAAGCAGGGTTAGTGATAGCATATCTCAAAGGAAACTGCCCAATTTTTTAACTAAATGAAAGCAAGGAGAGTATTTCTGGGAGTTCTGTCATCCCCTGTTACTCTTAATTATGGAATTTCAAGTTCTGAGTAGTTTTCTGCAGAAGGGGAGAAAGAGAGGGAAAAAAAAACCTCACTGTAGAGACTGGGCAAAACCCATCTCATCTACTGACATTATTTTCTAGATAATTAGCAATTATTCGGCATTCTGCATATGGCGCTAGGAAGGTTACTATTCTGCATTTGAAAATGGAGTGCTGTCTCCTAGATGCTATGTAGATAGGAAAGCTAAACCTTATAAGTATATTGTTCTAGAATTCTGTGATACCTTTCATGAAATTTAGAACCTTTAACATGGATGCATTCTTATCATTTGGTTTTCACAGAGAGAAACAACTTCATCTTAATGATATGAATGTTTATGAATTGAAAGAAGAGAAACTGAACTTACGTGGTTTACTGATTCTGTGAGGGAGATAAATATTTGTAGTCAAGGTTGTAGCAATATTTTTTTCTGTGATAAATATATCCTTCATCTCTGGGGAGAACGCAAAGTTAGATTCAAGTTGATGCTTTGTTTGTGTATACCTGTATGATTAAAAAATCCTGATGCTTACATACCAGAGTTGTATAAAACTCAGTTGAGAGCAGAAACAACATAATTCCTTCACACTAATTCTGGTAAGCAGAATCCTAATCATTCATAGGTATGTTTTGCCATGATCTGAGTAATCTCATTATACAGCAGAGATGAGACTGTCTGAGGTCAAAGCTTATGCACTGTGAAAACAGTACTGTTGAAATGTAGAGTAACTCAGGTCCTGAGCTACTAAGAGTGAACTTAATCTGCACTACTTGTTATCAGGATATTTCTTCAAACAAATGTAACTTGTTCTAGAATTGTGTTAATTTGCTTATGAAGTTGTTGTTCTTTAAAACTTTATTAACATCTAATTGCACTTCTTTGTTTAAAAGGACATTTCCCTTAAAGCTTCAGTAGACTTTCATACAAAATTGAGGAAACAAATATGTAATTGCCACAAATACTTTCAATTCAACTTCTTGAAGTCCTTTCAAACAAACTCTCTAAATGAGCACACTACTTCATCATGCTGGAAGCTTTATTTTTTTAATTTTTTTTTTATTTTTTTTTGTTATGAAAAGAATACTGTTAAAGCATCTGGTCCATTTTTTTTTGTTATGAAAAGAATACTGTTAAAGCATCCGGTCCATTTTATGTGCCCCGTTAAGACTATGGACAATCAAATAAGTAGTTTAACAGTTTACAAGATTAAATGGTAAAACCCTGCTGCTTCAGACATTCACGTGTTTAAGTGTATGCACGACTGATTTTGTTAGTGGTGCACAGAAATATTTACCAACTGAGCACCAGTCCATTCTGGGTTCTAAGAGCTGCACTTAATAAGTTTTTCTGGTTGGAAATGATTGACTTAAACATTAAAGAAAGATCTGCAGTAGCCAGGGCCTATCATAAAGCTCTCTTGGCACCCAGAGAGGTCTTTGAAGAAATGTTTTGGTTTAAGCCTTGAGTGTTTGTAAAGTGTACTTGTGAAGATTCTTTAGTCAAGATGTAAAGGATGTTGGGGAAAACTTCTCAAATATTTGTCTTCCTCTCTCGCATCTTTTGTGTGACATTGAATTAAAAAAAAAAATTAAGAAAATCCCCAAACTTGCCCTTTTTTTGTTTTTAGGGAACTATTTAGTTTTTTTAAAAATTTTTTTATTTGCTACTGCTTGTTTTTCCTTTTGTATTATAGACCACTTGCCTGATCCTGTATTTGTATAGGAGCAAGTGTATGCCTTTAGTTCTTCAGGCTTTTGGGGATAATGGGAAAGCACAAGTGTAGAAAATGGAATGAAATGGCTTTTTTTCTTTTTAGAGAATTATATAGTGTGTTACTTAATTTGGCATGCTAAGCAGGACATGTTCCAGTATGAATTGCTTGTCATGGTTATAACTTAAAACAAAATTCCGAGAAGTTTTATTTATAATACATTTTGGAGGGTAATGACTGAATTTCTTTAATGAGTATAAAACCTGTAGCTTGCAATTGTCTTGCACGGAAGAAAGACTCGGTTAACTTTCAAGGAATAACTTTGAGAATACTTTCTTTTTTTTGTAATTGATGTAATTCATTGTTCAGGAAAAATAAATTTAGTTAAAAGTATGCATTAAGGAGGAATGTGAATTAGCTGTACTATATTTCTTAGCATGTGGAGGGAAGAAGCTTCAGTATAGAAATTTCACTACAGTGGGTTGTCTCTGGGACAGTTAAATCTCAGTGCTTTCCCACAGACCATTACCAAACTCTTAAATGATATATTTGCTGAAATAAAAGCATTTCCCATGAGTTATCCTCCTATATGAAAGTAGTCTCTCTTTGTAACTGTTAATCAAAAATGTTAAGAGTTTCACTTTTTAAAAGGCACCTGGTGATTACATAAGTAATAATTGTGTTTGTATTGAAGAGATTGGGGAGCTACAATTTCCTTAGCAAGACTTTGTTTAAAGCCTCTTTGACTTGCACCGTGAGTGTCCTTGCACCGAGACAAATTGGGTAATATCATATAGCTTATTTGTTCTCCTTCTGTGTAGGTAAAAACAATTCCAGGAAGATGTCATTCTGTGATAACACTTCTTTTTAGGGTGAGGAGGGTTTTAGCATTAAGATATATCCATGCTAAGCTTGCTGTTGTGAGTGAATATGTCATATATCATGTGTGTGGTTGAAATTCTACATGTGTTTTGTGATTTCTGGTCAATCTTTTGTTTGCACAAATCAAGAAATTCTATTAGATCAGTGCTATTATACTTACTGGTAGTCTTTTTAAGAAAAGGTACTGTTGATAATCCTTCTGGAGCAGACTTCATTAACAACTCTAAAGAAGTATGACTTTATCCCAGCCTTTTAGCATTTGGTTCATTTCTTGAATTTGCATGGCAGGTTGTATAATGAGGAACTCCTGAAGTTTTTTAGAAAGCAGTTATAGTCTAGATCTAGATGAGCAGAACTAGCTGTACTCTCTGATTATTAGCATTAAAAAGCTATCATGTATAAGAAGAAAATCCATTTTCTTTTTGTCTGGCTAGGTTTTTCTCTAATGCATGTAGTGTTCTTCACTCTGTCACAGTCTGAGGAGGGAGCAGATTGTTTCAGGCTACACTTATATCCCCCTTATTCAGGGTTTCACTGAAGGAAGGCGAATGGTCCATGGAGGCTGCTTAAGTTACACCAGCTTATAAGCAGCCATTATCCCACAAACCCTGTGACACTGTTCTGTGCAGATGATGCATGGAAAGGTTCTTAGAAAAATACTCCCACGGTTACTAGGCTAAGTAGATTTTCTGGACTGAATTACAGACTAGCTTTGCTGTGACCCTTTTACTTTGTATCAGATTGAGGTAAGAATCCTTTTAAACTGCCTTCTGACTTGAACAGAATTTGCCTCTTCTAACTGAAGTAGTGTTTGACACTGAAAATTTCCCATTTTCATGAAATAAAGATCTGTGTGTTGATACATAAAACTCAATCAATGACTGGAAAAGACTTTGTCGTAAAATGAAAATTCCTTGACTTAAATCTACCTTATCCTTGTTTTGTTTTGTTTTTTTGTTTTTAATGATTCTCTTGCCACTACTTGGTACAGACATTTTCAGTAGAGGTTTGTACTTGATGCATTAATGAGCATTCAGAAATCTTATGGTTATGTAATTGAGAATACGTTTTTGTACAGGAAATTTTGGGGACCTAAGCTAACATCTAACTGCCCAAGATGAACAAGGATTTTGAAATTTCTTCCCAGAGTCTTTTTGGGAACTGTATTCATCCACCTGCCCTCTCCCCAGGGCCACACCACATTTAGACATGCATCTATTATAAACATCTATGCAATCCTTTTAACTTTAGTCTTTTGACTAATCTATTATTCAGAAGTTGTCATATTGCTAGTAATTCTCAATTTCTCAAGAACATTTGTCTGAATCTATAAATTTGGGACAGTCTAGTGATGATAATTTTGCGTTATTTACAACATGGACTCTTGCTATCACTGACTTAAGGCTGTTTTCAACTCATAGTAGAACTTTCCTTTTCACTGTTATGAAAAATAGTATTAAGTTCTCTAGTGAGATTGACAGAAGTATTTTGACTATACAAATAGAATGAAATGCCTCTCCTTCATTTACTGTTATATTTGTGTTCAAAATAGTTTCTAATCTGTTAGAATATCCAAGAGTGCTTCTCCTAGTACTGATTGTGTAGCTCCTAACTTTAATAAAAGCAAAACAACCCCCCAATATATATGAAATAATTTTATTTTTAATCACACTTTCTTCTTAGACCAAAGTTTTCTTCTGCTTGATACTTTGTAATACACAATTTCTTCTCTACTTTGAGAGCTAAAGACCAGACAAAAATAAATTGGAAAGAATTTGAGCTTGAGTTAAAAGGTGAAATTTGTGTGTCTGTCTAATTAGCCTTTGCTTTTAACAATAAAGTTAGATACTTTGAGTTGTGCTGCAGCACGTGCCTGGCAGCCTTAGCCTTTTGGCACGGCAGTTGTAGCTGTCTGAAATCAGGGTTGAGAGTGGAGGAAATGAACATGATGATTTCCTTCAATACTATCTGAAGTTGGAAAACTTTGAGGAGAAGCTTGGATTTTATACCCTGTGCCATCCTAAAGCAGTTAAATATTCTTCTCAATTCCAGAAGATCTTATTTACTGGAGTAAATGCTGTTGTGTGTTCTTCTGAGGTTGCATTAGTTTGTAAAAGTGGATGCTTCTCCACATCATACGTGAGAAGAAAATCCTTTGAGAATAGACAGAATTCAGGACAGAATCTGAAGCTGTGAATTGAAATCTCACATTGGTATCTCTTAAAGGTGGTTAAAGCTGTGCCCCAGTGTGGAGCGGAGTGGTGATCTTTACATAGTCCTCCTTTAGATTATTAGCTCCTAAGTATCCAGTTTTCAAGTTTTTGAATTGCTGTGAATACCTTTCTTAGGCACCTAGCTTGGGTTTTGTAAATTCTACTCCTGGAGTTTCTAAAATTAAGTTTTGCAGTTACCAGTGTTTGTGAATTTAGCCCAAGATGCCTAGCAAGCAATTGGTTTTTAAAATAACTTGTTTTTTTTTTCGGTCTAACAGCTTTATGTAGCTGCTGTTTTCTAAGTATACGCTAGCTATAAGTGACTCCGCTAAGCTTTCTGTAGAACAGACACCTTTGCATGCTGTGTTGATGGTCTGAGTTCCTGATCCTCAAAGACTCAAGCAATGCATATTTGTTGCATATAGAAGTAGTTCTGTGAAGCTAAATGGATCTACGCAGTATGTGTGTGTGGGGGGGAAGGGGGCTTATGTGGGACCAAGGACCAGCGCCCAGAGAAGCCACAGAATGCAATAAGAAAAGCAGATGCAAACAAAGTGATCTGTGATAAGCGCTGCATCTTAATTTTATAAATCACTTCATCTTTCTTGTACGATAATATTGGCTGCAGGTTTGTTTCTTTTCCAAAGTGTGGAACAGCCCTCCTACGTCTGAGGACATGAGGTTGAGTATGGCAGAATAAATAAAGGAGAAATACATGTACATTTTTTTTTTGCCGTTAGAAATTTTTTTTTGAAGTTAGGAAATTGACCTCTATTCATTTCTTGATTGCAGTAGCAGTGACCTTGATGGGCACTGAATATCTACTGCATGTTGTTGGGTTTTTCTTCGTCATGACCTTGTCTGAAAAAGCTTATTTTGCCCATGTGTAATTTTTTGGCAAGGACTTGTTCACACTTTATATCTAACTTTTAAATAAGTTGGCATATATGGTAAGAGTACATTCATAGATAAGCTCTACAAAAGAGATCTTTAGGTTTTGCAGATTCAGTTCTGCACATTACTGTTATTGTATGGATAGTTTGACTCAGTTACTCAGTTAATGAAATTTTATTATCACTTGTGAAGCCTTTTATAGGAATAAAGCGTGATGACAGCAATGGCTTGTTGCATCTCTGCTACAGTTCTGTTCAATTCTGTATTTGATTTGTGTTACTTCTTCGATAGAGAAGCATAAAATATCTAGAGAAAATGTAAAAATACAGTTTTCCTCATTCTCTAGGATTTCCGACAAGCATGCTTTTATGTATTTACTTACCTGGCACTTGTGTTTATCTAGCAAGTGCCTAAATAGCCTTTTTGTATTCATTGCAGTAATACTGTGTAAAATTGCAGGTGACATTCTTGTTGGCCTCAATCATTTCTTGTAAATTCTTGACCTCTAAGCTAAGAGTGCACTCTTTACATACCCTAATTAAAAAAAAAAAATATGGTCAGTATCAATATATTTGTGTTCTAAGAAACAGTTTTCTTATGTTATTGGAATAGAAAGTAACTGAGAATTTATAGAACTTAAATGTTTTAAAATACATTTCAGGCTCAGAAGACGAAACAGAAAGACCCGAAGATACGGAGTTTTGGATACAAACATAGAAAACATGGAGTTGACTCCATTAGAACAAGATGATGAAGAAGATGATACAACACTATTTGATGCCAATCATCCTCGAAGGTTTGTATATAGAAGCTGAATATACTTCTAGTAATAGAAGTGCAGGAGTGTGGATGAGGAGCAGTTTCCCCGGGAAAGCTCGCTACCATGTTCTGTATGCATGTAGTTGGAGAAGGGCTGTCAAGATCACTTGATTTTTAAATTGGCAAGAATTTAGTGGGCGAGAAGATAAACTTAGTGCTTCAGCTGCTCCTAATCTACTGCAGAACACCATTTTTCTTCAGCGTGTGAGTCCAGAGAGATGGAGAGGAAGGTAGGATGTTTTTGTTAAAAAATACAGTGTCATTACTGAAGCTTATCTTGAAGTCCACTGCTAGTTTTTACATCTTTTATTTTCTTCTTGGAGGCTCCTCAGTTCTTCCTGAGCATTCTCTCCTACCAGTTCCACTTCTAGCAACTTCGTTCCACTTTTGCTTTGTTAAAGTAATCAGCAGTTGATTATGATCTTGCACTGAGTTTTAGATTTGGTATTGCTACACGGAAAGGTTTATATTTTTTAGTCACATCTGAAGCTATCTAGATACAGGAACAATTTGTTCTGTCATCTTCCACTTAACTATCAGGATCTATTTTTTTTAAAAAAAGTCTTAAACTATTTTTTGCAGATGTGAAGATTTTGAACTTTTTAATGTTAGATTTAGGTTTCTTGTGTGTAGATAAGGTGTCAAGCTTAAATGCATTTTTTTTTTTTTTTGGTAAAATCTGAACTTTTTTTCTGTTTAAAAACTCCTTGAATTGAGACAAGATGCTTTTAAACCCTTGTCAGCTCCTCTGGGGTTTGAGATTGCAATTCAGACTTAATAAAAATAAGTATTCCTAATTGAGTAATTCCCTCAGGCTGCACATATAGAGATACTAAGCCTGAGAGAAGATTTGTGAAAATGCGGAGTATTACCAAATACTGGTAGTATATAATCAATATATACTCAATAAAATATATATATATAATCAAATGATTAATCTTAATTTTGCTGGTCACAATTGGTAACTGACTCAACATTTCTTACTGTGGAATTGAATTAAACTTTCAGAGTAACAATTCACAAATGCAGTGCATGGTGCTCCAAATGAATGAAAAGCAATGGAGTCGTAAGCCAGGCTGTTGTGCTGTTTATCAAAAAAACCCAGCTGTTGGATGGTAATTCTGGAACTTAAAGTGAAAGGTTCAGTCTCTTATATTTAAGATAAAATTTTTTTTCATACTCACATGCTCAAATCTGTGAATATTTTTATCTCCAAAATTAGTTTTTCCTTAGTCTGTTTTCTATACATTATAAGAAGATAGCTGGAATATCACCACTAACGCATATTGGAGAGTCCTGTGGCATTTATGGTTACCTTTTGGCAATAATATTGTTCCAGTATAAGTGATAAAGATAATGTAATAGGTAATTGCCATGGTATATCCAGAAAATTTGCTGTTGTCTTTTTCTGGATGTCATTCTTTTAATGTATATCTTGTAACACAATATACTTAAACATTGAGGTATTTGATGACCAGATAATATAATACTTACTCCTAAATGTATAGTTACAGGAGTATTGAACAGCTTTTATCCTATGAATGAAAATGGTAGCATAATTTGTCCTCACTAACATTTAACACAACAGTATTTTATTTGTGTCATAAAGGCCTCTTGATACTTGTATATGCTTATTTGGAGATTAAACAAGCTTATATTTGATATTAAACTTCAAGGAGCAATATGGCAAATTACATTGCTGTTGACCAGTATTTTATCTAAAGGATGCTATACCATTAGATTAAATAGGTATGTATATGCAGTATGTCTTCTATTGTAATAAGTAGTATAGCAGTCTATCTTATGAATTTATGTAGGTATTTTAGTTTGTTTTGGCTGCTTTTAACTTTTATTTTACCTATTGGAGATTTTGGGGGGCGGGGGGGGGGGGGGTTATATTAAGCTTTCAGATACTGGCATGGTAGCATGTGTCCTACTGCCACATCTTTTACCTTAAGTTGTTATCCAAATTTAATTTACATTTTACAGATAAATCTAAAATCCATGGCTTGAGGCATACTGTGTGTTAAGATAAACAGTCTTGTACTTTTAGTACTTTATTAACCACTTTACTAACTACTAGAAGAGCCCCAAACAGCTGGTCATTTTATCTGGTTTTTTTTTTTTTTTTTTTTTTTTTTAATTTCCTCTTTTAACTTTTCCTAAAGTTCCTTCCTAGAAGCAGGGAAGATCCTATTGGGAAAGATGACCAAAATATTATTAGAGATTTTCAGAAGAGCAGATTTCTTGATACATGTGTTTTTTTGTTTTTTGTTTTTTTTTTTTTTTTTTTTGTTTTTTTTTTCCAGTGTGTTTCTTAACACTTGCATTCCAGGGGGGAAATTTACTTTAAAGAAGGTGATTTACTGTAGAAGTATCTAGCATATATCTAGTATTACTGCTATTGGCATTAGAGAGAGGTCATGTCACATCATTTGTGGTGTGAAGAAAAAAAACACAAGACCCTCTAAACAGCTTTTTTTTTTTTTTTTTTTTTAAAAAAAAAAAAAGTCGTATCACAACTTATGATGTAGCTAAAGCATGTAAAGCAGTACTGTTCTTATCTGCTTTATGTGCTTTTGTTACTTGGGTATTTCGTCCTTATCCCTAAAGGGATGAATGAGGAGGAAATGAAAGTGGAAACACTAAGGACAGAAGCATGGTTTAGACTGAGGTGTTTTGGTTTTATTTTTCCTGTTTTGCAACAGAAAACATGTCTGGGGGTGATGCTCTGTGTGTGTGTGTGTGTACATATAACACATCATTAATTGCCCCCAAAAAGTTGTAGAATGCAGAACCAAAAAAATAAACCTGACAGCTTCTAAAATCTAAACAGGACCACACCAAAGATCCTAACTAATGTGTTTATTCAAGGGAGTAGAGAATATTTCCCCTTCTGAATTATTGGAAACTCATTGTCAAATGGGGTAACTAGAAGATGATGCTTATCTAATAGTCTTACGATTTGCCCTACTTTCTGTCTCAGTACACTACACTTTTGTTTTTTGGTTTTTAGTTGAAATTCATTTGCTTTATGTTCAAGAAATTAACTTGTACTAAATTCAACTCTTTACAATGACAGACAGCAGACTTTGAACTTCATTTGCCCTCAGTTGTGATATCTGACAATTTTCACAGCGTAAAATAATGTTCTGTTAAAAAAAAAAAAAACCAAAAAAAACTATCCTATGTTCAAGATACTCAGTCTCTCTTTAAATTTAAAGTACTACAAGGAATCATCATTTTGCTTTGCTCTACCCAACAATGTAGAAATATTTAAAAGAAAATTATTGATTCAGTCTTTTTCAAAAATAGTCTTCTAGAATGCCATATAACATAAGCAGTTCAAGTACGTTATCAGTGTTTCATTTGTCTGATGATACAGGTACTGTCAGAGAAATCAAGCCTGTATGTTAATGGATACTGTGTGTAAATCAGGAACTGTGTCTCTTTCAGCAAAGAGCTTCTTCTAAATATGTTGTATTTAATTAAAAAAAAATGAGAAAATATGTTTCGACTGGTGAAACAAAACCTGATACACTGGTCTGAGTCATAGTCCTGGAAAAAGTGTTTGTGTTTGGGGTGGGGCAAGGGGGGAAGTGGCACATACAATATTTGAACATGTTGTACCCTGGAGTACCTATATAAATTGATGTGGCATGGGCATACTTTTATTTCTGTTTTGAGGGGCTGTGAAAAGGCCCAAGGTTTTATATATTGAAGAAAAGCTGATAGTGTCAACTTCTGAATCAAGCTCTGCAAGAACAGAAATTGTATCAGAGTATCTAACCACACTTTCAACAAGTGTTTCTGTTAACTTGTTGAGGGAAACTGACTAAACAGAACAGATCTTCAGAAGAGAATAACCATAGTAATAGAGAAAGAAAATGTTACTGTTTCAGGATAGCTCAAAAAGTGCTTAAATGATCAAAACCATTATTTTGGTAGTAGGAGCTTGAGAAAATAAGTACTTCCAGTTATGTTTAATCAACAAGAAAAAGTGAATGTACTCTGCTATGTATACTGAGAGCTTGCTACATTCTCCTGTATGGGAAGAAGCTCTCAATTTTACAAGTTAATTTTTGAAACAGTGTATAAGAAAAACAGAGCTGGACATTGTCAGTCCTTCCCACAGACATCTGGGTGAGCTGCTGCCTGAAATGCTATCCAAACCCTACACAGTGATAGCACAGAGAGAGAAGTTTGAAAATTAGTGTAAAATACTTTAGAAAGAAATTAAAGTCATAATTGGATAGTTTATTTTTTTCCTCATTGATTTCTTCCCCGTGTTGTAACTAAATCTTTTGCAAATCCATCCCTTTAGCCATCTACATTAAAGCTCAATAATCTGTCTTCAAATTATTGCCCAGCCAGAATGACCAAAGGGAGTACAAAAGGCATGTAAGAACACCGACACACTGAGGACAACTTGATGGTAATGATACTTGGATATTCTCAGTAGATGTCATAAGCTTTGTCCTGATGTTTGCAAAGATTCAGAGCTTTAAGTTAGCATAAATATGCAGTCAGGCTTAGAGCAACTAATTGGAGAAATAGCAAGAGGGTCTTTGGTTATTGAATTCAGTCCTGTACTGTCACAGGCAACCAGTATCACTGTTTTGCTTAACTGCAGTCAAGAATGAGCTTATTTAGTTAATAAGTTTCTTGCTGTCTTTACTCATAATGGAAGACATTTCAAAAACTAACCACCAGTCACAGAAAATGAGGCTTCTAATCTACATGTTCTGGTCAGTTTGTGTTTGTTACACATAACAAATTATATAAATGTTGTATGTACTAATAATTGTCTTTTCCTTCTTTCTCTGACCTGTTCATATACTGCAGTATTTACTCTGCTTTCACTTTTCCTGACTAAACCAAGATCTTTAATTAAGGTGACAACTGTACAGCACTGTCCATGTTAGAGATTTTTGCAGCTAACTCAAAGCTAGCCTATAAAGTCCATATAATTCTTTACAAGACTGGGCAGAGATACTGACTTCTTTCCTGAAATCAGTAGAGCAGTATCAGTACATTGTTGTGCTGATTTGGTTATTACTTCCAATTTTGTTACTGTTTCTTTCAGAGCTCTATAAAAAATCTCCAGTGTCCTCTGCTATAATGCAGATTAATTTAAGTGTCTCCTCATTGTCCTCATCTACGTAGCTGTTCTGTGCTTCTTTTAAGTTTGAGGCATCTTGAATATGATTGTCGTTCAGTAACATATTACTAGATACCAAAGTTTGAAATTCTAGTCTTTGGTTTCCCACTATGCAGCATGACCTTATATTAGCTGATAGAGTATGCTAAGATCACATCTTTGTTTTTCAAAGCGGTCTCATACTGAAAATTTTTAGTCCTCGTTAGATCACTAGGTGTGCTTAACATTTGCTGTACTGCAAAGTGTGAGGTAAGGCATATATTCTGTGCAACTTGGTGTTTGTGATAGCATTCCAGTTATGTCACCAAAGCTTGAACAGGAACTCATGAGGTTTGTAAGTTCATTGGGCTTTAATCTTTTCATTATTCTTACAGATTGTACATCTCACATACTTGGATTTAAAAAGTTAAAAAAAGCAAAAAACAAAAAACATAGGATTAGAAGTCTAAATTAAACTTATTCTACTGCACATAACGTACCCCTATCTAACCCCTCTATTTAAAAAATATATCCAGTATGGAAACTATTTTTGAAAGTACTTGCTCTCTCAGAGAGGGTAGTATAAATGAATGCTGTTTTATGACAGTTTGTCTCACTTCATTAATATTATAACTACAATTTTACACAGGTGACTTGAACAATAAAATGTTGTGCCTCTGCTTTTATTGTCTTAAACTTTGGTCTTTAAAAGTGTATGCTAAAGTTTCACTTGAAACAGGGCATTTCAAATTATTGCATGTGTTTCTTCTGTTGCAGATAAGTACGTGCCTTTCAATGAAAGAACTTAATCATGAAACTAGAGAAAGAAATTACTTTACAGGAGGAATAAGAACCAAAACAGCAAGAGGGTATGGAAGTTGGGAAATAATTTAAGTTGTGTATATTATGGCATCCTTAATTTGTTGCAATAAATACTGTACCAATTTGTTTTACCTTTTTGTATATATAGAGAATTCTAAATGTAAAGCCTAAGGAGCAAGTGTGCACTAAAACCAAAACCTACTTGGAAGCAAGATTACTTCTAAAACAGGGTATTTCTTTGCTTGTTCTAAATCTCGTATGCCATTAGTGTGGTGTACACCTTTTTCTACAGTAACTTGGAATGTTAACTAACTTTTTGCTGATGTAAAATTGTAAGTAAACGTAAGTAGCATAGCCTCTGTGAAATCTTCAATATTGTTGGAACTTGATTTTAGTTGAGGAGATGCTTTACCCTTTACAAACAAAGCCAGACTACTGTCTTTTGTGTTAAGATTTTTTTAAACTGAATTAACATATTGTATGTAAACTAAGTGTACAAATAAAAACGTTTACAATGTTCCTAGCATTTAGTGTCATACTTAACCTGTTATAGATACTAAGGATATGACTTGATATGAACTTGTTACACACAAATGCAGTATGTTTGTGCTGTTAAAATTACTGGTTAAAACCATAAAGTAATTAAGTTCTGAGGGCCATCTTCAACTGACGTGAGTAGACGTTGACTCACAGACTTCAGGGCCCTATTGGTACGTGCCACATGGTGTCAGTGTTAAGTCCTATGGTCAGTGTAGGGTTCATGCCTTCGTGTAAGCTTGTTCACTCTTGTGCTCTATTTAAAATGTAGAACAATAACACATCTCTGCCATTACTCTAAAATGAAAAAGTGACATCAGAAGCACTTGTTAGTGTGAAGTGTGTGATTAAAATTCACTTTAATGCAGTTGCCACCCAGCAGTTAGCTTTTTAGCTGGCACCATAAAACTTAAGAATTTGTAAGACCAAAAGTTTTGGGGTATTTTTTTTGTTTTTCTAACTATCATAGTTTCTACGGGAGTCCTACTAATGCAGATTAAATGTTCAAATTCTAGTACAGTACTATTATTGCATAGATGTACTAATTCTGTGTGTATGTATATAGCTATATCTATTTATATAAATTGTGTGTGTGTATATATATATATATATATATATATAGATATATATATATATAGTATCAAGGTATACACTTGCTAGCAGTATTTGGTGGCACTATTTGCTGAAAGTCCCTGCCCTATGGGATATAGGGGGATTATCTTCCCAGAGTCTTCAGTCTTTTCTCACTGTCTGTGACCAGAGTAGGAATGCCTTATTTCTTTCTGAGGCCATTTCTATAATGACAGGTAACCTGCTATAAAGGCATTTTTTTTATCCCTATACCAGCTACTAAATACCTGTGGTTACCCTATGCCTTTAGTAAAACATTGTCGCTTTACCCTAGTAAAAGTTCAGCTGAGGTCTCAAGTTCTTCTGAATTCAGCCGATGCCGAACCAGCCGCCCAGAGTAGCATTTATCTACAGTTTGCCCATGTGCTGCACACTACTGGGAAATGTATTACCTTTGCAGTAAATAAAAGACTTTAAAAATGAGGAGGAAGTAAATATGAAAAGAAAACAAAGCAAAACAAAAAACAGCTCATTCTTGGAGAGGTTTAGCTGAGGAATCTAGAAACATTGTCAACATACCTGTGGCTTAGACTCCAGGTGAGAAAGCAGCAAAAAGGCTGTGTAATAGAATGGAAAGCATATTGCACCTTGTCGAAGGACAGCTGTCATTGTTAAAACTAAAGTAAAGGACTTTCTTAAGACTTTTTCTAGCTAGCTGCCACATAATAACCCTAGTAATAAAGAGCTTGTCTTTCTGACTTCCTAGAGTTAGCTGTTACAGTCCTGTAACTGAATGAATTACACGCACTGAATGTGTCCCGAGGAGCTGTTAGGTGTGCTAATGATAGATGCTTGAGCTGTTTATTACACACGTAGAAATGCAGATGCTCATGTGTCTTCTGTAGACAAACCTAGAGATTTTGCCGGAGGAAAAACAAAATAGAACAGATTAATTATATTTCAAAGCAAAGTACATCTGGGGGAAAAAAGCTAAGATTTCCCCCAAACTATGTACTACTTGTGTTGGTACCTCCAAAAGTACATGAATCTATCTTCTAGGGTAAGTGACTGTAAGCAAGTCATCCAGCTGGTACTAAGTTGAGACAGTTTTGTTCTCTGATAACATCTGATACTGTGTGGTCCATGGTGCAAACTTCCTCAGTATTACCCAGACCATATCCAATTCAGTAACTGAATTGACTCTGGCAGATTTGATGTCTGCGAAAGCAAAGATGCTGGTGTTATACCTCTCATATTCTTAAATCCTAGAAATCTGCTCTTATCCGCTCCTGTTGATGTATGCAGCGCGATCAGTGATACTTCCAGTCGTGGCCGAAAAACTGTTTTCATGGTAGCCTAATAGTTAAATTCTTTCAAAAATTTGGGACCCTTTTGGGGAGGATCCAAAAGGCCGGTAACTGAGCTATATATCAATTGAACTAGTACTTATATCAAGTGTATTTTATATCAAAATATAAAGTGATAATTAACTTTTAAATGTACAATTGAGTAGCCACATATGGAAAGCTTTATTCCCTTTTGAGTCAAGAAGTTAATAGTTGGTCAAAGATGGGATCCAACGTGCTGAAAAAATGCTCGCATCTTTTAAGATGTGAGGCAGCCCAGATTTAATGGGAAATAAGTTGCAGGTAGTAGATTTACTTGATGATTTGAATTTGTGGGGAGGGAAACTGAGTGTGAATAACGTATTTGGAAGACTCCTGGAAAAAGGCTAGTAAAAGATGACTTTAAAAACTTCACCGTGTTAAAGCTGCTAGGGATTATCTGTTATCGTTTTGAGTATTCTGTGGGATTTTTTTTCCCACATAAATGAAATTCCAGACGTAATATGTACAGGAGTACATAGTTCCTGCCCAAATCTCAGCAAATTAGTTCAGTGCATCTAAGGGGTAATGGAGTGTGTACCTGCCAAAACTTTGAACTGATTTGGGAGTGAGAATTTCATGGGTCAGAAAACAGCCAGGAAAGCACTCTTTTATGTATGCTGACTGAAATCATACCTGACTCACAAGAGGAGGACTGAGCTGCCTCTTAGATTTAATATAGACGGCCATTTATTGCAGGCCTCTTGTCATGCTACTGCTGGTGCTGGTGTTAGAAGTTGCTCGATGCTAAACCACTGCAAAAGTGACTGAGATCTCTCCAGAGTACTGTGCTCTGATCTGACTTTTCCTGATTTCCCCCTCTCTCCGTCCATAATTGCTCAAGGGGGTTGCAATCTGTTCAGTTTCCTTCTTGAAGCGTTATAATTTTAAGGCACAGTAAAATGAGAAGTTTTCTTGAACTCAACAATCCAACCAGATAGTATCTTTAAGATTTGGTTTTATTGGCAGATAAAAATGAGATTCTTAAATCATAGTATCTTTTGAATCTGTGTTTTCATGCACTCTTTGATGTGATGGAAACAGTATTTTTGTAGACAGTATCAGCCAAAAACTTCAGAATAGCAGATGCTTAGGTCAGTGTGCTTTGCACAATATATGGCTAGAACAAAGTCTCAGGTCAAATACAAAATTTATGCCAAAGATCATTTGAACTGTCATTTCAACTAGGCATTTTGTTTATTGATCTTTTCTTCCTGAGTCTCGTTCTCTGTAATAGAAACGAGTTCATTCATTACTGTTTCAGAAAGTCTATTCCCTATAGATAAAAAAGAAATAATAGTCACCCAAGATTTTCAGCTTTTATATACATACACCTGTATATTTTTGTATACACACACACACACACACACTCATACATGTATATACACATATATGTATAGTGTCAGTTCAATAGAATCTAACTGGATCATGCCTTGTACAAAGAATTGTTCATTTCTAATCAACAAACTCTGCTGCTTCAAAAGCTTTTTCTTAAAAAAAAAAAAAAAAAAAAAAAGTTGTTATAGGTAAATGGTCCTTATCAGATTTTTTATGAAACTCCTAGTTTTAGGCTTTTTAGATTGGTGCACACACTTTTGCAAGGGAGTGCTTCATTCGGAAGCCATTATGCCACAAATGTTTTAGAACCTGGAGGGTCCTGAGGGGACATGTAATGTGTTTGCCCTAATCTTACTCTCTTGAACCTGCGTTGGTCACTGTCCAAGAGAAGATGCTTGACTAGGTGAATTCAGACCGAATACATCTGTTCTTACTGATCCCAATGAAGAATCCAAAGGTCCCCATCATTCCAAACACAGAAAACAGTTTATGATGGCATACAATAAACCTGCTAATCCAAAGAAGAATAAACATACATACGTACATTGTTTTGATGCCTCTGAATACTATTCTTTAAAGGATGAAGATTATTTAGGTAAGCTGAGAAAAATCTAGTTCAAATCTATACCAATCCCTTCTAGTAGATTGGTATCTGTTTTTTTTTATTCATGTCTAACCTAAATCTTTTTAGTAATGTTAAGTCTATTACACTTCAGCTGTAGTGAATGCTTTAGTGAATGCTTAGCTCCCTTGCAACTCTGCCATGTCTTCTCCAAACAAAACACCCTCAATTCTTTCCTGTTAATCTTATGTTATAGATATGTAATCCATTACATTCTTTTTTTCTGGAAATGGACCAGCTAGTTCACACATTACATGAACTGCAGTATCCAAAAGTGAAGACAGTATATGCTGTCTATGAGACAACAGTGTTAAAAAGGTTTACGTGTAATATCAATATACCTATACTGTTGGTATTTCTCCCATCCTTAGCTCTGCATAAGATCACTGTCGGTTTTTATTGGAAGAACTGAAGGGGAATAAGATGTCTGCACACTTTGTCCGTTCCATGTGGTAGGTAGCACGAGGTAAAAGACATGTGATCTACCCCAAAAGCATTGCACTGAAAGTTTTTAGTCAAAGTGTGCTCTTAAATGGGAAAAGTATATAGCTCTGGAACATCTATTGTTTAATAATATTTATTAAATATAATATTATTATGTATTGCATCTGAGGATATGACAATGCTGGATCATGCAAAGAAACCAAGCTAGAAATGAGCCAACTTTAATACTGAAAGCAGCTTATCTGCATCAGCTCAGTGCTCTATCTGGCTTAATGTGCCCTGTTTCTTATCTGAATCAGCTTATTCAGTTAGATCCAGTATCTTTGTGAAGCACTGCTTCATGCCCTGTAGGGCGAGTTTTCAGACAACAGTAGTTAGAGAAGAGTAAGTAACCTCTTTTTTTTTTTTTTTTTTTTTTTTTTTTTTTTTTTTTCTTGGTGCTGCAACACTTGGCCTTAATCACTTAGGCATCTTGCTTGAGTGCTGTATGCATGTTTGCTGAATCTTCCTGTAACAGTTCTCATCTTTCAAAAATTTAGCAAGTTAACATTTGCCTGTAGGCAGAGTTCTTACCCAGAAGAGATGGAAAGAGGCAGTCAGAACTCTTAATTATTGGTAGCTCAGTGATTGGAGGCCTAAGCATAATCTCAGTGATTTGCATTTGATTAATTTTCTGAATTTTATAGGTACTTAGAGATAAAAACCTTTTTCCTTCTTCCACTAACCCAAATGAAAGAAAACATGCTAGTCAGCATATTTTCTGCTTCTGTGTGTTCTTTCTGAATAACTGTTTTATTGGTTTGGGGCCTTAGATTTTATGGCAGCATCAGAACCATCCAGCAGTAGAAACTAAATATGCAGAAAATAGTGTCTTAAATATGAATAACTAAAAGTATGTCTACACTGGAGGCTGGAGCTTTCTTCAACCCAAGCTAGAACGTGACAGCATTAGGAGGAGATGCTGTTCACTCCTACAACAGGAATGATAGCAGGGCTTATTTGCTTGAGCAAAACGCTCAAGCAAATGCTTCTGGTGTTTCTGGTTCCAATGTTATATGGTCTCCACTAACATGATACAAAATGCCTTAGCTCCAGTGTGCAGTATAGATTTTTATCTAAGATGTCTATAGTCTTCTGGATGTAAACAGCACAGCCTAATTAAAATTTTAATTGATTATCTTGGCAGCTATAGTTGTTGCCTTATCTTTTGAAAAAATCCATAAATTCACTTGATTTGATGCATGTTTCAAGAAAATGAAAGCTAAAGTAGGATAACTGCAAAGAAACTGCTCAGTTTTAAAATCTGTTGTTCTTTATTTTGCTATTTGAATATAAATTATGTTATTTTCAGTGCAGATACATCTGTCTTTAGTACCTGTGAAGATATTTTCCTCAGTTTATAACAGTGGGTACTGTGCTGCCCATTTGCATGGTTGGATACCATATAAAACTATAAACAAAATTATTTGTAACACTGTATTTTTTAGATGAAACTAAAAATTCCCAGTATTAGATTCAGTTCTGTCTTCCTTCTCAAACCATATAAAAATCAAAATTCTGATTAAAAAGTGCAGGACTTAAAGGCTGTTTTTATTTCTGTTTCAAAGTCTAGGACTTTAGCCACAGAGTTCTTCTGGAAAAAGAAAATTTTAGGATTGAAGATTCAGACCACTTACTCCGGTAACATTGCAGTTGTCACTGTTCTGTCAACTCAGCTGTGTGTTGAGTACAAGTGATGTTATCAGGCTCTGTAATAAAGCAACTCTGCTCAATACTTCTTATGCCAAAGCACGAGACTTGCTTTGAATACAAAATTTTAGAGCTACGTCGTGCTGAAACATTTGGGATTGCCTTTTGTTTCTCTTCTCACCACAAACACACAAGTTCAGTTTTGGCTAGTGTACATGCTGTTCCCCAGTGAGCATATACTCTGTATGTAGCTCTTGACCAACAGGACTATTACTGTTGGTTAACAGTTGGCAGCTATGGACCATAGGTTGACCTATCTTGACCATTGTTGTTTATGCCAGCAATGTCCTTTGCGCACCCTTCAGGATCATGCCTTGTCAGCACATCCCAGAAGTCCCCATAGTCATGGACTATGTGGGACTATGCACTGAAATACTGAATACTGAAATACTATCTCCCCTTAAAAAAAAAAAAAGTAGTATAAACAGGATATGCAAATCCTCTCAGGTGTAAGTATGCCTCTCTTCCTTGCTTACAGAATCACGAACTAGTTGAGATTGGCAGGAACCTCTGGAGATCATCTCATCCAAGCGAAGGACTCTGCTCAAGCGGAGTCACCTAAAGCAGCTGCCTAGGGCTGTATCCAGTCAGGTTTTGAGTATGTCCAAGGATGGCGACTCCATAACCTCTCTGGGCAACATGTTCCAGTGCTCAACCACCCTCACAATGCAAAAGTGTTATATTCAGGCAGAACACTTGCTACTCACTTACTTGCACTTACTGCCCTAGCAGCCAGGATCCATTCAGTACCTAAGATGTTATTTAATCCAAGGAAGATGTCATAGAAATGAAAAATATATACTACAACTTTGCTGATTTGGCTATATATTTCTTGCTTTCTTGTGCCAGCTTAGAGTCTAAAAAAACAGACTACTGAAGAAAATGCACAGTAAGACCAAAGATGACTTTTACAAGTGGTTGGTGGCTGTAGAGGGAAGACAGCAATTTCTTTTGCTTCATGCACAAGGTCCTGAAATACTGATGGAAAGCCAATATTCAGGCTGTGTTTCAGAAGTGGTATTTTGTTACAAACGATAATGAAAAGAGCAAGACTCACAAGCTTTTATCCCAAGAATAATTCTGGAAAATGTCAACTGATGTATCTGGCACACAAAGCTCCTCCTATCCAGAGGCATGGTCATCAAGACAACAGTCAAGATCACTGTTGGTTGAATGGGAGCTGGTCATTGTAGTGTGTGGTCCTACTGCAGCCATCAGGTTGGAGGGGTTTGCCATCCCTCATACAAACTACAGAGCATGCAGCAGATTATGGCAATCCTGGCAATGTAGAAGGCAGTGCTGGTTTGTATGGAGCTGCCTGAAGGCCAATTCATAGTCACCTGGCAAAAGTTAAGGACCAATTAAATTTCCAAAAATTATGATGATTGTAAAGAACAACTTTCGTTTGCAGAGCAACAGAGGTTAGGCAGTGCTGCTGATAATGTATCCTTGCACCGTCATGTCCTGCGTTTGAAGCAGGGCTAGCTTATCACAAGTGACAGCGGCTGAAGTTCTGATATACATCAGTATTGTGTCTGCAGCCAGCATTCTTAATGTAAGTATACATAAATTGCTTCTACTATTGCCATTTTACCATACTCCTCTTCTGTTTATAACAGCATGTGCCCTGGTCCATCCATGGGCTGGCACTACTGGAGCTGCCATGCCTCCTGAATTCTGCGGGATTGCACCAAACAACTCAGGTGGCGCCACAGGCCTTGGTTATGATTACGCTGACAGTGCAGTGCCAAACTGCAGTGCTGCACATCCCTTGGAGGTCAGTGTTGCCTGCTTCTGGATCAGAACAAGAGCCCAGATTGAACCAGTTGCTGTTCTGAACTTAGCAGCAGCTCCTACCACTGGAATATGAAGGTCGTCTCCTGCACCCTGAAATTGGAGGCTCATGGGATCAACCTGTGTACCTGGAATTTTTGAAACACATAGGTTTAAAACATGCTATCTAAAACAGCTCACGCTATCCAAACAACTACCCTCTTATTCTTTTTTCCGGATAAGATTGTTGCAGTTTCAGTAGTTATACCTCTCATCCTTGACCAGATGTTGCTAAAAGCTGTACTTTTAGTAAAAAACTCTGTTCTCTACCTCTGCCTTGTAGATCACGGTGTGCTGCACTATATTGACCCAATGAGGTTTGTGTGGACACTGAAGCGGAAAGGCAGACAGCTCAAAAAAAATCATGCCTCCGTCATGCCTTAAATCATGGTTTAAGAGTTTCTGTTGTGGTTTATTAGCATAGATATGAGTGGGGGACTCTGATCTTGTCATGTGGGATATTATGTAGATAGAGACGAAGCTCTCCAACCTAAATTACTGCTTGGGAATAACGTGGCAGACTGATGTAGATGTAGTCACTCAAACCTGTGCAAACAGACCAGTGTGTAAGTCACTGCTTTCTCTTACTTATAACACATAATTTTCACAGGTGAATGCATCTGGACAACCAAACTCATTTTGCACAGACATAGCTTCACACAAGCAGCAGATAATAAGATTTTTTTTTTTACTTCAAGCCTAGATTTGATGTGAAAGGACAATCTAGACATGACAGTTTTATATCTCACTACAAGGTATTTAATTCCCACTTTAGCAGCTAATTGAGGAGGATTCTTCTACATTCAACGCAAGGTACTAAGAGGAGAAACAGTTTAGTTAGTTACAACCAATGTACCCTTTAACTCCCAAATATGTGTGCTACTCACAGATTGGACTTGTAATATCCTTATTACGTAGATACTAATACATTAATGTAGATAGTGATTAAAAAAATATTAAAGCAGTCAGTCATATGCCTAATTCCCACAGATGTGAACTGGATTTAGCCTGCAGCTAGCAACTCTGCTCAGCTGATACCTTGCAGCACTGTAAATTACAGTAATGAAATTCCAGTCTGGATGGGTAATATATCTGGAAAAGTCAGGTAACAGCACCATGCTACTGGAAAACCATTCCCTATGTGAGTATGCAGACACAATACCCTGTTCTTTTCTATAAATTATACTTCTTTTAGTAGTGCTAAGAAAAATTCAACAAACCACAGAGTTCTGGCATTTAGATGATGACTTTCAACACACAAAGAACCTGCAAGCCACTTTCATCACATGTGGAATAATAAATATTCAGCAAGTTGGATGCTTTAGTGTTGCAAGATGGGGATCACTCATTCAACTTAAAAATGGCAATTACATATTTAATGCCTGTATACACTATTGAGAATTCAGATCATTCAGAGAATTCAGATAAGTTTAATACAAACTTATTAAACCTTATTCTTTCTTACATTTTGTATTTAATTTAAAATGTAACTGGCTTTCCTTTGGCTTTCCTTGTTATTTTCAAAAAGAAATTCCTTTACTTGAATGTCTTTCCTTGATGTGAGTCTAAGATGGGCATAAATCTTTACATATCTTACAAAGATTTACATAGAAATCTTTACAAATCTTTGGCCATCTTACCGGTCAGAAATTCATTTTTCCCTTTTCTACTGTTTCGTGTTTGCTTAGAGTAACAATGCTCTGTTTTACAACCCCCCTTTCTTTTTATCTTAACGGTAAAAAACCCAGCAGATCTCTTTTAGTTGAGAAGTGAACGTCAGTATCTATATGGGCAACATGTCAAAGAGAAGTTCTCTGACACTTGTTCATCTTGCTCACTGCTTGTGTATGGATGTGTACATCACATACAAAGAAGTTTGAAATAGTTGGAATAAGAGATCAAGCTTCTTAAAAGCTGGAAAGTATAGTAAAGGTTTCTGCATAGCCTTAACTCATTCTTTTGTGTAAAAACATGAGACTACTATTATTACTGAATATGTAATGATTTTCCACAGGAGCTTGCTTGCGTACTGTAGAGGGAAGAAACTCACTTAATAAATAATCTGTCAATGTGCTGTTTTATCCTCATGTATTTGTGTGACCTTAGATCTTATTCCATAGTTCAAATGATTTTGTCCGTGAACACTGGCTTTCCTGCAAGATGCTCATTCCAATAGTGGCTTAGACCTTCATGGTTAAAGATATATAGTTTCACAAAAACATCTAGAAATTTTTATTCTCCAGTTATACAGATATGTTACTGAGACTGAGGGACTAATCAGATGGTTACTCATTTTAGGAAGTTAGCTTCAGTTAAAATAGATAGAAACTGATTTCTCAGGATGTTGAAGCATTTCACATTGTCTGTTTTGTTGTAAGAGCTTAAATTGTACAGATCAGAACCATAATCTTCATTTGATCAGGTGGAAAATGAGAAATACATTAAGAATGACCAACTGTACAAATAATTTTTTAAAAGATTTGTTTAGGATCACCTGAAAATGCAATGCCAGAGCCAGGAATTCAATTCTGCAGAATATTTTTTTTAACCTTTCTTTTCTCTTTTTAACCTTGCAATAATGCACATATAGATCTTAAATCACTGGGTAGCCTTAATTCATTCTTTGAGTATACTCCATCTGGCGTGCTGAATGAGGCCAGTCCTTGGGGGAAAGAGCTTCTGATTATGTAATTAAGGACTGTATTGCAGTGTGTATGCACAAGGGGGCAACTTTTGCCTGCCATGATTAAAGAAAAGTTATTTATCTTTGGAGAACTGGAGCTAGTAGTCAAATAGAAAAAAAGGATGAACTTGGCTTGAACATTAGCTTAAATTTGTGATCGTTTTGGAAGGGAATATATTATTAAAAAGCTTTTTAAGGGAGATGGGGGTTCCTTTGAGGGTAGGGAATATGAAATGGTGTGGCGAGGAGAGTGGCCAGCTTTTGGACCAGCTTTCCCAGGTTTGGTTTTACTTCCTTCCCTAAGGGAAACTAATTTTGGTTTGATTTGCTTTGAATTAACTTGTTACAAACCCGGATCTATGAACTATTTGAATTATCTAGAATTCAACAGTTAGTTATTGCTAGAAGATGACTGGGCAGGAAGTTAGCTCTTGGCAGATTGTCAGCACAAGGGAACCATTTATTGGGTGGGAGCAAATTTTAAAGAGAGAGTCCAGGAGAGTATGTTTTACTCTGATAGGTTGTAATAGATACACATCACTGATCTGGCTTGCCACAGTACAGCTATTTGCTCTGCCTTATAGATGTCTGGTTTGTTTCTTTCCCTACTGCTTGCTGTGTATATTTGCTATATTTTTCACCTATGTAATGTTTCTACCAGGAAATGATTAAGGTGCCCTAACTAGAATCAAGGATCTAATCTGTTTGGTTCAGCATAAACATGATAACTGACCAGGAGCTTAGAAACTAAGCAGAGGAGACAGATAAGGGATAACAGATAAAAAGCAGCAATGTCTTCATTTTACAGCTCCAAGACCTAGTGTCCACTCACTACTCTGCCTCAAACTTTTTGTGAGATTGGGCAAATCACAAAGTCTCGGCTAGTCTTCTTGACTAATCTAACCACTGTTGACCTTTCTCACAAAAAGTGAGAGCAAAAGCATTCTTTTTAGCTTTCTTATAAAAGAATAAGAAAAGGGTGTAAAATCTTTATTTAGGCATCAGGTTTTTCAGTACAGCGTCTTGTCTGAACTAGGCAAAGCTATGTCCCACCTCTCCGTGTGACATAAATAAAATGATCGGGCTTGGTCTTCCTGTACTAAAGTAGAGTCTGTTGAATATCTATCCAGCTTAGTTATGTGTAAATAAATGATAAAATATGAAAGTAAGAAAGGGTCATTTTTACTCTGAATGAGAGAGGATAACTGTACCATGAATGCCTAAACTCTTTGCTAACGGGGGACTTGGGGGTGGTGGCTTCCAGAAGACACTGCATAGCTGAACCATCTTTTCTATGCTCCTTGGGCTGGACTAAATGAGAAATTAGGGAATCAGCCACTGGCCAGGGAGAGATTATGTGGACAAGCATGACACTTGGGGGAGGCTGAGTCAAAGCAACTGGAAGTGAAGGGTGCATGCAGCAAATGGAGAGGTGGCGTCTGCTCTCCCTCAGCCAAAGGTCCTGAAAATAGTCCCCAGCCACACAAAAGGGATCCAAACTCCCTGAATTTCAGCACTGCTTATCTCTTTTAGGCCACGTCTGCATCCACTACTTAGTGGACAGTCAGGGATTAACATGATCACTGACTTAGTCCCACAGAAAGGAAGTTGAATCCCCAGAAGGCATGTATAGGCTGAGCTCCAGTTTGCAGAATAACAAAAGTTTGTGGGAAAATTACAACGAATGTTTGCTATTAATTAGAATCACTTTAATGTTCAGCAGTTTAGGTTTAGATATTTGGTATCCATGGTTTCCTTTCCTGAGTTCTTTCCTTCCTTTCCTTTAATTAAATACTGTTCTCTATGGGAATAAACAAAAAAATCCTTGATTTCCTGTCATTATGATGTGGAATAGCTTAGAACTTTTACAGATGTCTTTAGCTGTTTTCTTGACCACAGTGTGGCAACACAGAGCCCAAAAGCCTGGGGCTGTATGTTTCATGGGGGTTCACCAAGCCCTGGAGGGAGAAGAGTGAGGAGCCCTAAACCCTCCCAGGGCCTCATGGCCCCTAGAGGTAACTACAGGAGTCTCAATATCTCCTTTTTCTTTTTGCTGGCAGTCTCAATCCTCAGACAGTGTCAATTCTAATTTCATGTTTGCCAACAAATGGACTCTCTAACAGGTTGCTACAACTTGAAATCAGTGCCCGCAAAGAATGGTCGTGTTAACTTCTCCCATAGTGTCAGGAAATGAATATTCAGGTGAAAGAAAAGACCTTCTTCAAGCTGTCAAGGAGGACATCAAACAGGATGCAGCAACTAATAGAGTAGCAAAATGAGTTTTCCAAATTTGCTCTGGAATTCGTTGCAGAATGGTGAATGAGTTAATACCAGCAACAAATCTTTCAAATATGTTTCAAGGATGAAAGAGGGGGAGGAGAATAATTTTCATTACATTTAAATCCAATCCATTTTACATACAAAATTGTCAGCTAAGAACAACTGAGGTTACCTTTTCCTGAGATATAATACAATTTTTATTAAAAGTGATGTATTAAAATAATTTTTAAAGTATTTTTAGGTATAACGAGCTCAGAATTCATGAGTAAAATATTACAGAAGTATTCTAGGTATTTTAAAATATACTATCAAACTTCAAATGCACCATATATCTGCACCATGATTTTAGAGACTTTTGGCATTCATGTCATCACTCTTAGACCAGTGAAGTATCTCGTTACTTTTTTCCTTTGAAAAAATGTTTTCAGAATGGAAAAAAATTATTCTTAAATATAGCCAATATTGTATTATACACTACCTCATGATTCTCATGAATTAAGGGAAAATATTGAGCTTCTATTTGTTTGCTTTTTCTTGAAAAATCTAGGATTTTCGTTCTATCTAAGTTTGTATTTGGACAAGTATGATAAGTCCAATTTATTGAAAACATTATGTACTGCTGAAAATAGTAGTTTTACTTGCATTTTTCTGATTCTTTCCTTCTTTTAAAATCCTAACAAGAATTACATCCTTAGTTTTATTAATGTCTAACTATTAGGAATCCTGGTGAAAAAACAGTAAAAACTATTGAATTATACTACTTTTCATGTTTAAGAGGCCCTTAAATGTCTTGTAAATGTTCACTTACATCCTATTTTATGTAGCCAGCCTGCTGACAGGCTTGATTTATTCATGACCTGTAAAGAGAAGGAAGAATCCATCTAAATAGAAGCACAAAAAGCCACCTCTCTACCACAATGTGCGGAACCACATTCCGTATATTCTTGTATCTCAGCAGCCTTCATTTAAGCAGACTCAGTCAATGTCTTCCAGCTGTGAATCATAAAAAAGGTGAGTCTCTTAGAAAATCAAGCCAGTCTCGTAGAGTATCAATGGATTTTCTTCATTAAGATGGTAAACGGCAGACTTATGTGCTCACACATAAATTAAACACTGTCATCCTGATTTTACAGCCAAATAAACTGTGTTCATGATCATGTTCTTCTGAACCCAGAAGAGGAAGCTTTTCCTCTGTCCATCTATATGAACGTCTTTTTAATTTGACATATGAACTGCATACCTGGGCTAATACTACTTTTTTAAAGCAAGCATCCTGTTACTCAGAAAGTGTTGCATCGTGAAGCCACACTTAAGCACACTGTGGGAGAAGTGTGCAATACACAAGGTTATTTTTCTCAGAAAGAACATGGAATATCTCTATATAACAGTAGTGCAACCACATTACTATGTCGAGGAAGATAAAGGCAAGAAAGTGGAAAGGAAGTGTGTGAACACTACTGGGACAGGCACAACAGCTTCTGATGAGTTGTTCTGGATAGGCACAGTAGACAGCCCTGAAGAAATCTAATGTGTCATTTTTTCAGTGGATAGACAATTCTATTTCTGTGGCCTAAAATGTAAATAGCCAATATACTTCATATCTCACACTGGATTCTGAGATAGAAACTTTGGTCAAAATGGAGTGTGGCATACATAAGCCAGTTTAGTGCAGTAGGGACATGCAAATATTTACTTCTGGGGGGAGGGGGAGAGGAAATTACATGCACAACTCATTCATAAAGTGATTTATACTAGCATGAAAATGCATTTGTTTTCCATAGTATTTTCAATTGTACGGTAATTTTGTTGTGGAAATTCCCATAGCTCAACTTACGGTTAAGATGTGGAAAATGGAGAGCGAGGGAAAATCTAAGAAAATGTGGGTTTAGATCCATGAATTTACACTAAATAATATAATGTGGGAGCTGAACCAAGATCTTTACACAAGTGAGTGTATAATTGTCAGTAATGAGCTCGGCTGTATGTTTTTTTGTTAGCTAATATTTGGTGATGCACTTTCTCCAGCTGATAGACGTGGTTGAGTCTTGCCAAAATAGAGTTACAAGTGGCTCTGAATACTTTAGGGCTCTCGGTTACAGTTTAATGGCTCCATTTCAGGCTGTTAAACCTTTCTTCACATTGGAGGGGGTCTTTAATCCACCTATCTACATGGCTTGTATTTATTCATCCAAACTGTATCTGAAAAATGTGACATCCAATAAGGTGTTTGTGTGCTTCTGAAGCAGCTAGACAGAACCATGTAAAATTCAACACAGCAGGTCTGTCAGAAACATGGCCATGAAATTAAATGCTTTTCTCTTCATTGTGTCGTCTTGCTATGTCCAGCTGCTCTATAATGTGCATTTTGTTCATGTAATTCTTTATTGGGTAGTAATGCTTTTTATTTATATGTGCCTCAACTAGGAGTTAAATATCATCAGTATTTTCAAAGGCTGGAATAAGTCATACTGATTCCTCTTGTTTCCACTGTGATAGAAAACTGAATTAATGGAAATAATGTTCCAAGTGCTTCGTCACAGGTTTATGTAAAAGCAGAGAAAAATGCATTTATACGGGTGTGAAGAATGAAAATAGAACAAATCTTACTGACAGAAGATCAAGTTATAAAAGTTAGAATCAAGTTATAAATTCGGATCCTGATGACATTAGGTCTGTTGTAGACTTATTATTGTAAGTAAGGAAAGAAATTTCCTGTAATGTTTTTGTGCTTGGTATCCCGCATACCTTTAAAAAAAGAAGAAAAGTTTTACAGTAACAGTTAAGGAATATGTACTTTCACAGTCCTTTTATCCTCAGTAATGTCTAAACCTGAATAACTATGTCATTATATTTAGATACCAACAGTGTGCTCCTATTTAAAAGATAAGATTTTATCTTTCATTTTTAAATAACAGGCTATTGTTTTCAGTTTCCTATTTCCTTTTGATCTAAGTTCACTCTTCATGTTGAGAACTTGCTTCATTTAATGCTTAGTCTGACGATAAGCTGATCTTCGCAAACTGGCAATTTCTTCACCCGAGTCTGTCTTTTACAGTCGGGGAGCGACAAGTGAGCAGTCTCCTTCGGTGCCTTTCCTCAGCCAAGGTGAGGAATACGTTCCATTTCTTCCACAAGTGCTGGTTGTTTGTCTGTGAACTTAATCTCCTATTTATTCCTCTCCTCATGTGAATCCCTTTAGCTTCAGCTTCAGCAGAACAGTGTAGAGAACTGTGGTTAATTTGGCTATACTTCAATTTAGCGAGCTCTGCACACACAATCTCCTGTTTGGGTCTCTGTTAATCTGTGTCTCCTAGAAAGCTGGGACTCTCCCTCTCAAATTTTGGAGTGTGCTGGTGGCTCTGCAGCCCAAGACCATGGTAGGAATTCAGTGTTCACTGCAATAATTAATAAATGAAATCATGGTGTGGATTCAGAACATCATTGCGGCATTCTTGTACAGTGCATAATGCGACACATATGCTACTGATGTAATGCAGGAAGTTAGCAATTATTTTTATGCGCTTGATTATATTTCAGATAAGAATGTAACTTTTGAACATACAGTTAAGATACCCAGGGAATAACTATTTTTGTGTTACTGTGTCGGCTTCAAATGACAAATCTCTAGTTTGTTTGCATCTTAAAAAGACGGAGAGAGAAACAAACTAAACCATCAGAAAAAAGGTAAGAATTGGCTCTGATGAAGGGACAACAAGGCAATCAAATAAAATGAAAATAGCAACACCACTAACTTGCACACTAGATTTCTAGTACAGCATTTTTAGTTTCGTTCCTGTCTTAAATTCAGAATTTACCGAAGCCCGGATACTTTTTATTGGCACTAACGTGCATTGTTATTCCGTTTCCAAACTGAGATTTCTACTTCTCTTTTATTAACTTTGAGCTGTTCTTCATCTGCTTTTCCTCATTCATCACTGTTGTCAGTATATCTGTTGGCCTATAGATTCATCACTACCTTCCGTGATCCTAAGCTATCACCCTAAGGTGATATACACGAGCAAATGCTAGGAAACTAGCTAGCTTGCAGGCTATAAAACTACCACGTCCTACTCAGTATCCCATATGAGAAAGCCATGGCGTGGCAAAACATTAAATCTCTGTAACGTTGTTTGAGTTGATAGACTTGGCAGTGTAGTGAAAAATGTGAACTGAAGTGGTGAATATTTGTAAAGAGAAGCTCCTTTCTCCCTCTACGCAGTACGGGCCGCACTAGTCATGGTGCCTGAACGGTTTGTGCCTCCTTTGGAGTCCCCTGGTTTCCATGAGAAACCAGGTCAGACTGGCCTTTTGAGAAATGCAAGATGGTTGCACCTGCATCTGGGTGGAAGCTTTAGAAGTTATTCCTATAAACCTAAGAATATTACCACTTTTTGGACAGGTATGTGAAGCATGAGTGGAACTGACAGTTTAATTTTCCCCTTTTTCGCTACAGAGTAAAATCAGGATGAAATAATGAGGGCAGGAGAGAGAAAGTATTCATCTGGGCAGAGAAAAGCTAAGTTTTTGGGTTCTTCAACACTTGTGAACACAGAATTCAGAGATGAAGGCAACTAGAGAAATGCAAGAAGGGAAAGGATCTAATAAAAGTGAAGAACCTTACGGCAGAAAAAAATGGAAGTAGAAAAACAAAGAGAGAGCAAAGAGATGACTATAGGAAAGATCAGCACTCCTGATTGTATTTTATTACATTAAAGCCAATCTGTTCAGCGTCCAAGAGAAAAACAAATTGGATCAGGATACCTGCAGACAATACACACTGTGAATTTTGAGAACAGACATAAAGCAGGCATTTGCCATCTCATTAGCTTGAATACTGGATGTAAGAAGACTTTTTCAGTTATATCATTGCTGATAGCAAGCTCTGCTAACAGATAGGTTTTAGACAAGAGCCAGGTGCAAGAAAAGAGTGAAAAGAATCCTTTTATACTTGGAGAGAAAGAAAGGTGACTGATTCTGCTAGAAGGAATGCAACGACTTTTCATCCTTCTTAAAACATACTTCAAATAAGATTTCATAAAAGGGAAATTGAAAGCATCATCAGAGGTATTTCTTTTCATATTTGTTTAAATTATATTTAGTGTTTCCTGTTCTCTTCCACTGTAGTGCTGCACAACACTTTGCTTCCTGTGTATTCTTTGAGGACCATTTCTTACTTCATGTTTAAGTGTCACATAACACTTACTTGCTCTTCAGGAAGAGCTTTTTAAAAGAACTTAAAATAGGTCTTAAGCATGACAGCTGTCCTGCTCATCTAGTTCCACAAAACACTTTCTCAGTTGCTGCCCACACAAAAAAATGCAAAATTGAGCACCTCAGTTTTCAAGCTGAAGGTCACTTAGCCATGTGAAGGCTTGATGGTGCTGTATGGTCAATCTTAGTGCAGACTCTGGTTTTGCACAGAGCATAGTCTGAGGAGAAGATGGTATCCACCTCTCCCAGCTGACATCTCCCATGGTGGGCAGCCAAGTGGCTCCTCGCCACAGTAACATAATTCATATCAGAAATAGTCCGAGAGTTTCAATAGATTTTTATTATTATTTATTTTTATAGAAATAAAGAAGAATCCTTCTTATTTCACCTACTTATTTTCCTGATTCTTATTTTTTCATTGTGGTACAGTATGTGACTCTACTGTGATAAGCAATGTATTTTGCCTGTCAGCTCTTCGGTGGCTTGTCTAGCTCTTGTGCTCTCCCAGAGGCAAACGCAAGCTCTGTTCTCTAAGTTACTATGAGATAGAGTAAAAAACAGTATTTTGCTCAGCTGCTTCCCTCAAGAGGAGAGCATCATTTTCAAGTCATATATACTTCTCTGAAACACGTTTGTTCCCAAAGCAATGCCTCTCACATCCGAGGCACCTGGCAGCTGTCTAAAGTGAGGGTATTGCTATCTTTCAGGAAAAAAAATCAAGCTGGCCTTGAGTGAGCCTCATGTGTCCTCTGTGCAATAAACATACGCTTAGAAGTTAGATATTCACAGTGTGCTGCGTATCAGTTGCTATGGGGTATTGGTTCAATACGTTTTTTTATGCAGATGAACAGGTTTTAGACAAAGCAATTGAATTCTTTGAATCTTCATTAGAATATTAAGAGTGGATTTGAGTTTGAGTTCTGATTGCCCGCTGTGTAACAAGATCACAAGCTGTCTTTACATTCTCAGTACAGATTTATAAATACGGGAACTGTCTCTGGTGTGAATATATCATGTCAATGATGTCACTGTATCTTCCCATATTTAATGCCTTTGTACCATTACCAAGTCAGGGACAAATGGAGTCTTGAAATTATTATGTATAGACTGACAATTTTCATGAATTTAAACCTGAAACTTGGATTCATTCGGAAGCTCTGTAGTTCAATGAAAAGTCGTAATATTCTGCCAGAACAGAGTTTAAAGAACAGCAGCACTATGCATGTGAAGGAGATTCAGAAATTATGCCATACGTTAGGTAATGCAAAGGCTGATTAATAGGAGAAAATAAGCAATAGAAGGTAAAAAAAGACCAGAAGCAGTGACAAAATAATTGGGTAAAGATGAATCATGGTACCACAGAGGGAGTTGAAGGTCAAAGTTGAAGGTCTATTCTAGAGGGCTGAATTTGTGTGTAGCGGATAACTGGCCTGCTTGTGCAGAACCGCAGTGGGACTTCCCTCTCCTCCTCCCCTTTCCTCTTCTCCCCTTTACTCTTTCACGTAATAGCACACACAACACTGAGATGTTCCATGAGCCCCTTACTCTGTAAATGGCTCTAGAAAACCAGCCAAAGCTAAAAATCCCTGAGAGGAAATGAGATGTTGTGCTCATGACCAGCTACACACGATCACCAAGTTCAGTTCACCAAAAAAAAAAAAAAAAAAAAAAAAAAAAAAAAAAAAAAAGCTGCACTCTTATTAATCTTTTTAAAGTAATACTATTCAGGTGGCAAAACTTTTCTCACCCTGTATTTCACTAAATGCTAACTATCTATTTGTAGTTTTCAAAACTATCTTTTTTTATTAATTAAAACATTGAGGATTAGCAAAAAAAATCAATCAAAAAAAAAAGAATGTGGATTATGCTGCATAACTAGCTAAATGTGTGATCCCACTACAAGCCCGTGCCAAAAAGCCATTGTGTTCTTTTAGTAATTCAAGTTAATGTAGGGAATTTATACTTAGAGAGAGAGTTGAAAGTCTATGAACACACTCTATAGTAAAAGAAAATACAATATTTACAGAGAAAAAAATGAATGAAGGTATTGCACTATGAATTACTCAGAACTTTTCATTTTGAAAATATCTAATCAAACTGGATTCTCAGAAATTATGTTCTGAAGGTCCTAAATCATCAAGGACTCAAAACAACAGTAGAGTAAGTATTCTTTGGAAAAACTCCTAGATGCTGGAACTTAACTGAGCTTGTACTTGCTTCCTTATTGGCCCCTGGAACAGTCCTGGTCAACTTACACTTGCCAAATAATGCAAATTTCAAAATGCAAATATGCAAATGTTGCTTTAAAATAATGAAATGTTCATTTTCAGCATTTCCTGAAAAGTAGTTTCAGAGCAATTTGCATCTGCAAAATGTTTTTCTATTATTTCATTTCTGTCCTGAATTGAACGAGCAGCAACTCTTGTGCTATTGGAATTTCCCAAAGACCTAAAACTCCCTTGAATAACCTGATGAGCCTTTTGTTTGTTCTCTCCAAACCCCATAAGCTCATTTCTTTTTCATGAAATACAAGCTTAGAATAGTGTTTTATGAAATTCAATTACTGAAAGCAAATCTGAGGTTTTGCTTGCACAAGCCTGATCCTGTAGCTCAAATAAATTCAATTTTAAGACCTCATGGAAGACATTCTTGGGCTCAGCACAATTGGAAGCAGCCTTTAAGACTATCCTCATTTCCAATAAGGCACTTTTAGAGGCTGGATTTTCAGATAAATTGTGATACTGATGGTCAGATTTTTAAGAGCTAGGAAGTGAGTGAGAGATTTAACAAGCATATCCATCTGAAACAAAAGGAATGTCTGTTAAAAGCAATAGTACTGCTTTTCATTACAAAAATACCAGCCTTTTAGACCTCTTTGCAGGTAACCTTGAAATAGTTTAGACAGTCTCCTAACTGTTAAGTGAACCATTAAGTATGCAATGCTAAAACAGAGCTGAATAAACAACTAAAATATGCCCATGGCAAAATAGATGTTTGGAATTTTATTGAGTTTTTTTTTTTTTTTTTTTCATTTCTCTTTCTCTCTGCTGCATCTATTTGTGATGGGAAATGAGATGACCAAACTGTCACAAAAATACACAGCATGAGCATGGTAATGTGCAGGCGAAATCTCAGCTTCCTCCTCTCTGCACCCCGCGCTGACACAGCTGACTCAGCCTTCAGCATTGCCTCAGCGACTGGAAGATGGAGGAGGAAACAGAGGCTGGAAACCACCGTGGAAAATATGAGGGCTGGTATTTCTTCCTCTGAGTGTGAGTGTATTACACACCTGCCTGCACAGAAAGGACACGATCTCCATGATGGTGATGTTTTCCCTCTCTTTCTTTACTCCTACAATCAATTTTGAGGGTGGAGCATCACTTTATAACATTTCATTTCCACTTGCACATTTAGTAATGATGGTTATTACTGCTTTTTTGCAGATCCTGCTTAACTCATGTTTTACCATCCATTCCCTCTTGCTCTCCGCCCCTCCTCCAAAGTGCACAACCTTTCTTTGAATTAGCACAAGTCTGCACTCTTCTGGGGCATAACCAAGCACTAATCTTGAAAACACCTGACTCAGCGACTGTGCCCTTGTATTGCTCACTCAAAAACATGCCCAAAGCCTGTGCTGCCACTGATTGATAACGTACCATTAGGTCTGGCAGCCAAGGAATAAACATGTTCAGCAATTGCATGGAAAACTCCTTAAAGAAATTTTGAGAATGGCTGTGTCAGGGCTGGCAAAAGGTGATGAGCAAAATAGGATGCAACTTAGGGAGCAGGCTTAAAAAAAGTGGTGATTCCTTCCCTTCCATCCCCAAAGAGGCCAACCACATTAATCGGTTCCAGCCTGTGTATCCTTTGATTTCTCCTATTCATCTTCTTCACCCCAGATTCCCCTGCTGAGCCTTGCAGTCCTCGTCCTGCTCTTTCACCCTCACCCAAAGGCGAATACTGCTGCCTGGAGGACCTCTGCTATCTGAAAATTCATGCTGAGCAACCTTGGTGAGAAGGAGTGAGCTGACACTGGCTGAGGTTGTGGCACTGGTCTAAGAGCTACTAATTAAACCGTCCAGAAATTGCAGATTAGGTTTGATGATAGTTGTGTGCTAACTCTTGAGACTAGCAGTATCCCAGTACACTTTTCCCTTTCTTTCTCCTGCCATTTCAGTGATGGAATGGTTCCACAATAGCAAATGAAGAGTGGTGGAGATTGTAGAAATGTACAACTTTAAACTAGAGTACTGTCCTCTGATAAAACTGTTTCCTCTTTGGGCTGAGCCTATCCTTAAAAATAAATAAATAAATAAATAGATCTTTACATCCAAAGCAACTCTTGATCTTAATGGAGTGAAGAAGGGAATAGGAAGCTAAGAAATATATATAATTTCATAGTTTAAAAATCATTAGGGTTTTACTGAAGAAGAGTAAACACTCATCAGTTTGAAAGGGTGTCTGATTGCCTAAATTGTAAGTATAAGCCTTCTTCCAGGCTTCAGATGCATAAAATTTCAATAGCATATGTTGCTGGAAACTTTTGTTAAATCAGCTATTTTGTACTCCAACTTCTGAACTGAGAGAATAAAAAAAAATTGAGCTGTAAACTAATTTTGGACTAGGTCAGATACCTTTAGCAGACCTCATTTATAGAGGGGAGGGACAGACATTCAGTTTGCAAAAAGCTGTGATAGCAAATATTATTTCTGCTCTCCTTTTGTCGTTTCCCTCCGCAAGGATTAATGATCTAAATTTGCTACCACGGAGTAGCTAGTCGCTTCTCATAAAGCAGCCTTGTTTGTTTTATAGGTAATGGGGTAGTCTGAACTACCCTGGACAAAAGTATTGGATGAAGATTTGGGGATGTCTCCAGGAAGAGATGAGGGGCAATAACAGCCAAGTGTGCCCAGCAATCACTGCTCAATGGCAACATATCCAACCAGCCCAGGTAAGCCAAGAAGATGTCAGGCCAGAGCTTAAGATACTTTTGCAGATAAAAATAACTGCACCTCCATGTGGCAGTCCCATTTCACCAGGCCAGTTCTACCTATTGGGTTTCAGGCAGAGTTTGTACTTGTGTAAAACACCATTAAAGGGGAAAAAAAACCTAAATCTGCAGCACGGCTTGTAGGCTCAGCCCCAAAATCTGTACAATATGATCAAGTGCTTTGGGATGGAAGTCATGTGTGAAATATTCATGTTATTCATGACATGCTTTTACTTCACCATCGTCTCAATTATTGCTCTTTACAAATCTGAAACATTTGATCAAAGCAAAGAGATGAGACAGGAACATTTGCCCTTCGGGCATTCTCTTTTAGCATTTATTTTTCTCTCTGATTCATGAGCTCCGACACCTGTACAACCTCACCTTCCAAAGTCTTGTTATTCTGCAAAACGAACATTGCTGACTGTGTAGGTGAGATGCAGATTGTGAACTCTTGGTGCAGCATGTCACATTTACACTTTGGTCACCAGGTTGCTCCCTTCCACAGGCAGAGCTTTGTTTCACTATGTGAAAAGCAATGATGAGGACTCATTGGTGATGCTTGTCAAAGTGGGTGAGTTCACAGCGTAAAACAAAGGGGTGAATTTTATCAATTGCTGCAAGTAGTGTGAAGAAAGATAAATTACATATTTTCCCCAGATTGCTTTGTTTATTAATGTAGACCTTTGTTTCACTAAATAATACTCATTTTCTTGCATTTTCCATGATAAACAACATAATAAGTGTCTTTATTACTTTACAATTCTTCTTTCTTCTTCATTGTTGATTTTGTAAAGCTGCTGCTCAGATTAAAAACTATCCATCCATAGAGCAGCTTTTCACGCTTCCCCAAGGTTTAAGCATTTTTTTTATATCTCTTCTTCCTTGTCCTCTGCTTGGCCTGCCTTAAACTGGATCCCTGGGGATGGAAGTGCTGCATAAGCAATCCTTGCCAGTATTCCACGGCTTAGCACAGATCCCCTTTATGACTTTATTCTGTATTTTTTTTCCAGCAGGGAACAATGATATATTCCATAAATCTTCTGGTATAATGTTTTCTATTTATTATACACATCTAATGGAGCTGAGTGTCATTCTTTGGTTGCAGTGGCCATCGCTTCAGTGCACACGTTTTTAATAACCTACTGTATATCAGAGAACCAACATCGGTCCGAGAGCCCTTGCTCTTCACCAGTGTGGTTACTTGCATTAGTAATCTTAAAGATGGTGGGCACGTCCTCAAAACTGGGGCTGTGTTATAAATAATAATGCGTTTCCAACAAGCCATCGACTGTATCTGTGCCCGTTTCTAACAACGTGGGAAGCTCTGCTCTTAGAGCGGCGTCCCTCCCGGGGCGGGCGGTTTTGTGAGCAGCCTGAGGAAGGCAAGACGGAAGCGTTTGTCAAAAGTTTGCCTCCACAAAAGCTGCAATTTGATGAGAAAAGAAACTTCATATAAGCAAGCAGAGGAGAGGGTGTGCAGAAATGCAGAGTCTTCCGTATAATTAACTAATCCAGATGTGAGCACTCCTCTCCTCCCCCTTCCTTCTCAGCTTTATCACTTACACGAGCGCACTCCCCACACATCCTACTGCATTAATTCAGCAGCTTTGTGTGCCAGTATACAGCGGGGATTAAGACTTCCACGAGCAATATACATATTTCAGTGAGCTGCAGTTCCCACTGCAATTGTAATCTTTGCTATTTCTCTTCAGGCAAATAAACTGACCCTTCCTGTCACGCACGGTAGGTCACAAGCGGCTGTCAGCCACCCTGCCCGGTGTCGCTGGGGCAGCGGTTCTGCGGTGGCATTCGGGAGACTGGTGTTTCATTCCAGATTCAGTAAAAGCTTTGCCTAGTCGTTCTGTGATTAATAAAAATGGAAAAATATCTGTTACCTGCTGCCTTCACACACTACTTTCTGCTCCTATCAGAGCTCATAATATGAGGAAGATTCATCCTGGACAGGAACTTGAAATAAGAAATATTCCAGGAAAGAAGAGGACAGGACACTCCATAAAATTTGGCCTTGCAGGTGATGGCCGTTAATGTCTCCCTTGCAGAACATTTCATTTCTTTTCAGTATTATCTTAAATGTTTTAATCTTCAGCTGATATTTGAAATTAGATTTGGGGTTCTGAGCATAAGATTCCATTGGTTAACATTCAAAATAAGGGAGTTTACAAAAAATCTGACGTATTCATGTCTCTTCAGTAAGGAGAGTATCTCCAGTATGGATCTGCATTCCCAGGTAAAGTATTTAGGAACATATTTAGGAAATAATTCCCCCTGTAAAAAGGGATATTTCTTTCTACCATTATAAATACAAATTGCATACATTTTGTGCTGCTGCATAGACATTAAAGATTGTTTTTAATACTCAATACAGTATATGGAATTGAGTGTTGTTAATTGTGCATAAATTGCACCTTTTTAGTCATGTTTCATTTTACTGACAATTACAGTAAAGCTGAATAATGTCTGCAGTGCATTTTTTTGATGCAAAAAATCATTCCTACTGGAATGAAACATTACAAATATTGTGCAAAAATAACATCTTTGTTTTTCTCTGACTCTCAGTTTGATTATCCTATATTGAAAATAAAATATTACTGTAGGTAAGTTGCCTTTTATAGCCCCGTTTTCTAAGGAAACAAATCTCTTGACCATATTATCACAAGTCTTCTGCCCGCCTCTCTTAATAATGAAAGATGCTGGCCTATTCCATCCAGAGATAACAAAGAGTTCTCAAAGACGTTATCTTCCTATACATTTTGTAAAAACTAAGAAAAGGGGGAAAAAATCAAGCAAGGTAGCCGTAAGCTTAACCTTTTAACCTGAAGAGAGCACCGGTAGAAGTGAGATGCTGGAAATGCTGGAAACTATGCTTTATTACTTCCACTGAGCATGGAATTAATTTTTCCTTTTGCTTTGGCCAAACTAGCAGTGCATGTTCCTATAAAACTGCCCAAGCTGGCATTATATATGAAAATTCTCATGCAGAAATTGGGAAAACTGCCTAAATAAAGCCTCACTGAAGTACAATTTGTGTTCAGTTTGTACTCAAGTACGTTGCCTTTTGTGGACACAGCAGGCGTGCAGACATTTGAAGAAAGTTTTATTCACAGGAAAGTACTAGACTGTTTTAAGTTTTGTGCATAATAAAAAGCTTAGTATCTTTCCTGTTCCCAAAATTGTATCAATTGCATCTTTGAATAAATGTACTGTCTTTCTTTCCTTTTTTTTTTTTTTTTTTTTTTTTTTTTTTTTTTTGTTAGTTACATGTTTCCAATGGAATCAATACTTAGCAAAGAAGGCTCTCGAGAAATACATTTTAATCACTATATTACTTCACAGTTCTCTGTGCTGGTTTGAAACTGCATATGAGACTTTTTGGAAACAGATAGTCCATGACTGTTCATCTAAAGGGAAAGATTATTATTTAAAAAGTAATTTGTTTAGAACAGGTTTATAAATGTGATAAAAGACTGTGCTCTCAATAGGTACTCTAGTATGGCAGAAAGATCATTTCTTTCTGAAGTAATAGCAACAAAAATTGGCCAAGAAAGTAGCATATATTGGGGTAATACATACTAATACGCACTGCTGGCAGCATTGCATGAAGCTCTGAAAGATTTGTGCATACCATAGCAGACCACAAGCCCCCCCACTGCATCGGCACTGACAGCGCCGCCTCATTAGGGGACGCACAAAGGTTGAATTCTGCAGCTCTTGCCTGTTATTTTCTTTCCTTAGGCAGCTTTTGAGCTGTGCTAACCAAGCACATGGAGCCTTGGTTCAAAACTCATGTCAGAACAAATTGCAGCGGTAGTTGGCGGTGGAAAGAGGGGTGCAACTACACCGCTGGCATGCAGACGAGCCCGGCTGCACACTGCAACCCCTGAATTTAGCGTGAAGTAAGTAGCTTTTCCTGCTCTGGTGCAAGGTCTTGAAATGACTTGAAAACACCCACAATGAGATTCTGAAAGAAACCTCTGTTCTGTTTTTTTTTTTTTTTTCTTTTTGACTTATTTATAAACCACACTATATAATCATAGATATTTACACAGCAGGCAGTATTTTCTATTGCATTATGTGGCCACGCAGTGAATACTTTATTTCAATATGCTTTACAAAAGGACCACAGGAGCCATAAATCTCAATTTCATAGGTTGATGAGGGACTGAAGTATTACCATTCACTGTCACATTTACTGAAAGCTTTCATGCTCTTTCTGAAACAACCCTAGATACTCCCTCTGCCGCACTGCACGGCCTTCACAAGGACTCCAGCTGGAAAGAACTTTCCTCCCTTTTTCTTTCCTGTCTTGCTTTTGGGGGTTTTTTTGTTTGTTTTTTGTTTTGTTTTTCCTCCCTATGGTTCTAACTTTTCTCTAAAAATAGCTCATTTCTAGGCATTTGAGTGAAGCACTAAGTAATGGCGATTCTGCCCCCCGCTGCGGCATTGTCCCTGTGGCAGCTGGTGCTGCAAGGAAAAGGCCCTTGATTTCAAGGTTCACCTTGCCTAATTTTGCTTTCCGACCGCTGTGTCTTACTATGACTTTCTCTGAAAGATCGAAAAGCTCCACAGACTCCGTGGTCTTTTGCACGACTAAGCACTTAGACGTCCTCAGCAAGTTACTTCTAAACCCCTTTCAGAAAGACTGAAAGGATTGAACTTTCATAGCTTATTATTATTTCCCCATTCTTTGTATTACTTTTGTAGTACTTTTTGACCTTTTTGGTGTTTCTACTTCCTATGGAAGTGTGGGTGCCAGAAGTGGAAACAATGTCCTAGCAGGAGTCTGTTCACACCAGCAAAAGCACTTTTCTCCTTTTACTTATTCCACTGAGAATTCCTGTTGAGCCTGTTATCGCTGATGGCCCACACCTCTGATGGTACTTTCTGAGTCACTGGTTTCCAAAATAGTCTCTCACCCCACCTACATTGTTTCACACACTCAGCTCTGGGTATATTACATTTGACTGTATTACATTTAATCTGTCTGGGACCAGTTAAGCAATGGTTAATGGGTTAACCATTCAGATCATTCTAACAGTATTATTATTAACAGAAGTAATAGTAGTATTTCTACTGCGGTTGGTGACGACTGTTTCTTAAAACGCTGTAGCTATCATCTCTTACTTTTGCCCTCCAATGTATAAGCTTACGTGAAAAAGATCAGTCTTAGGAACTGGTACTAGAACAGACTCCTGTCAAATAGATAATAGGTTAATAGAAAATTAAAATGATTTTCTTCTTCATTCTAATGGGGTCCAGCTTATCCAGAATAAGACCTAGTCTGACTCCATTTGTGGCAAGAACTTCTGAAATGGTTTTGTTTGCTATTACATGGGCTTTGATAGCATCACAGAAGGAACAGATAAGGTTAAAAACTATCAGGACAGCAGTTTGCTGAAATCTTCTAACAATCTCCTTGACTAATACTGAGAAATGCTTTAGTCTCATCAGTAAAGACATATAAAAAAATGGCTAGGTGGCTGTTGCCTAGACAGTTCCTGAATTTTCCGAGCATTGATTAATAAACAACTGTATGTGCTCAGTTATGAAGAACATCTATGGCTTTATGGTCAACACAAATCCATGTGGACTTGCCAAGAGTGATTTTGTCAACAAGGTGAGGATTTAAGCAACTGAGTAAAACCAAAGCCAGTTAGGTTCCTAGCCAGCAGGAGGGACACCCTGAGGTGGTGGTAGTCATACATGGTGCAGTTGTTGCTCCTCACATGAAGATGCATGAAGGAGGCATCCTTAAGCTCCTTAGATGTTCCTTCTTCTCCCCAGATTTGGGCAAACAGAAGGGACAGCTGGAAACAGCTCCCCAGCTTTGGGGGTTAGTACCTGAAAACTAATTTTAAAACTGTGTTTAGTCATGAGAACAAAAGAAAAATAGATTCCCTTTGCGTATTTTGGTGCATAAAAGGATAGAAAGATGGAAACAAGCCCTGGTAAAATTAAAATATAAATCTTTGCTCATAGCTTGATTTCTCAAAATTGTGGTGGTGAATCAGGAGACTTAGTTCCCTTTACCAAAGTGGCTCATGAGCACACCTGTGGCTACTTTCTGACACTCGGACACGGCACAGCCCACATTCATACAGCTAAACATTGCTCATCAGCAAAGCAGAATCACCTCTAACATCTTTCATCACTTCTATTTTTGAGAGGGAAAGGAAATCACTGTCCAAAGTTTCTAACTCAGTTTAAATCACCGCACAAAACCCAAATCACAGTTGTACATCTTTGCATGACAGAAGCCCACTCCAAAAGACAGATGCATGGATTAAAGTGATTCTCCTGAAGTGGAGTTAAACAGAAAATTAAATTATGTTACATTAAATTTTTGCATGTCTGCTGTAAAAGTGACTGAAGAAAAGGAAGCTGAAGTAATATGGCTAGGCAGACAGCTCTTCACCTAAAAATATGAAGCCTGTTCTTCAACACTGCCATCAAAAATATATAGTATGCTTTCTCTAGGAACTAGGCGGTGTGTGTGTGTGTGGAGGGGGGGGGGGGTGTTTTTGCTTTGCCCTTGCTAGAGGCAACCAAAAGAACAAAACTTGTTAAAATCCATCAGTTACTGACCATTGCTCAAGCTCCAAAACAATGAGCAGCAAAATCAGCAGTTGTAGAAGTGAAATGGGTGGAGCTGGTCCACATGTTTTGAATGAACATAGATTCTTTAGTAAATACCAGTTTTGAAAGCAATGCATGCTGGCTTTGATAAATGTAAACCATAACACAGGTTACGTCTCCTGCTTGCTTGGCTAATAGGCTGTTTCTAGATGGAAACAAGAAATATGAACTTGATATAAAAGCAAGACGAAGCCAGCACAGGGAATTTAAAAAGAGAGTAGCATAATTAGATAGCTGTTACAATTGAGTTTGCATTTAGTGTTTAATTATTTTTGATAGCATGGATATTTTAGTTTATGAATAATTAACATAATATTTTCTTTCTTAGATTATTAAAGATAATGCAAAAAAGTCTTTTTAATGGATGTAATAAATTAGAAAGGGACATACACTGTTTGCTCATGCACAGTGTAATTTTGCTAAATTATTATTGATATAATCAATATAATTAAGTAATAGGATGTCAGAAAGAGATTGTTCCCTAAGAGAATTAGAGGATGAATTGAACCATTCTATTTTCTCCTGCTAAGAGGAAGATTACACAGGGAAATGGAAGTTTCTGAAATAAAATGTTGAGTCTGTTGCCATTGTCTCCTGGTCATTCAATTTGCTCAAAGCTAGCCCTAGAAACTTGTCTAAACCCTCAACTATTTCTTATTTACAAGACCTGGCAGACACACGGTGTCATGTTATGTAAATATACTTTATTTTTCAATCATTCTTGACTGATCTTCTATGTTTTCTTTAGCACTTATGCTACCATATCAATGAGTTTGCAATATTAAGTTAGTCATTTTATGTTAGTTAAATTATAACTGTTTATTTTACAGATCTCTTAGGAGAACAAGGCCTACTCACATAAAAGAAACTCACTTAAAAGATAAAAATCCAGCACCATGTGACTCATCACTTTGCTCTGATGACATCCCTAAATACAGATTCCATGGTACCTAAGAATATCTGTAACAGAATGAATTTGCTACTGTTTTAAATACTTTTCGGAAGAAGAGTTCAAGTTGAAACTAATTTAATCATCATGTTGACTTTCTACAGGTGAAATTTTTGGTTTTCTTCCATACATGTGGTACATGTTTCAGCATAGAATCAATATTCTCAGCTTTTTATATCACTATAGAACTATGAGGGAACAGAGGAAATAAATATCCTTTTAGCTATCAGTCTTCTTAGAAAATGATTATATTTGAGGAAATACAGGAAAAGTTTAGGATGTTGAATGTATTCTGGAAACAGGTCAACATGAATGAGAAGTAATAAGATGCTGTGCTGAGAGGAAACCATAAGCAGAGTGTGCAAGTAAACTCCTTTTAATTAGGAAATGGTGTTTAATGAATGCATTTAAGAGATAATGTACAAAGGTAATAGAGATATCTGTTATATTACAGACTGAAGCGTTTAATCCATATGTTGAAAAGCTTATGTGAAATGAAAGTCTTTGAAGTTAAGCTAACCAAAGGACATTGTAATCAATTGTCCTAGGCTCACTGAATGCTTGAATACAAGTACTCAGACACATAGTCTGCAAGTCCACAAAAGTGATTCCAATATATTCATTAAATAACATCAAGTTAGGACAGCAGCAGCAGTGATAAGGATAGTCCTATGATATTCTGAATATCTTTATGTCTATCTGTTTCCACCGCTGTTGATCCAAGCCTGGGACAGTAAGCAAACTGGAGACTTCAAGCTCCATAAGCCTAAGCAAGTTTATTCTGCTCCAAAGCGGATAGCTGGAATCTTAAAAGGAATGCTTCTTCCGAGAAAAAAAGCTACTAATAGAGAAATATTAGTATTAGTAGGAAGGAAGTTCTGCCAAGTTAATCAAGAGGATTATTTTGGACATCTGTCCCTGAACATTACCTTGATCAGACACATTGCAAAGGGCAAAGGGAATATTAATTTTAGAAGGACAAAAAGGAGCTCAGAGTAAGTATTCTTTACAATCCTAAACTGCTGACTTTTTGAGGCATTTCCAAAAATATGTTTCTTCTGATAACAAAATCTCCATTTACCATAATATAAACATCATTAAATTATGTGGGAGCAAATATAGAGCTACAAAATAGAAGACCTGAGTTCTCACTGAACCAGGAGCAGTTTTACTGGAAGCAAAACATAGATTCTGTTTATTTTCCTTTGTTCTTTATGGGTAGGAAAAAAATCTAGTAGTAACAGGATCATACAAACTTTTGGACACAGGAAGTACGTAAAGGACAGTCCATTGCAACTGAATGCAGGAAGTTCTCAGAGACCTCAGCAAACCCTTCTTATAACATGAAAGATAGAGCCCAGCACTGGATTTCTTCTATACCCACTGAGAAACACTGTATTCATTACAGCTGGAACTTATCAGAGATGAACACCTTACTAATCTCTCAGAAATTCCTCTAGGTAGACCTCAGCAATATTGGAACAAGACTATAGCAGAAATACTACTTGGAACTAAAACTGCGCTGGAGTGTTTACCTATCTCAAGAGACCAGCCTTTGAAAACTGTCAAACACTTAGAAAATTCCAGGTGCAATTCTAGTTTCATGTACTGTGTGCAGAGTTTTTAATACATGTTTTTTTCTTTTAAACAGGTGACAATTTCCACCTCATAAAAAAGGTAACTCTCAAAGATGTAAATCTTTCAAACACATGCAAAAGCTTCCAAAAGAATAAGAAGCCTAAAGTGCTAAGCAGTTTATTTGGGAAATTGAGGGATAAAGGTCATGTCTAGAGCTTTATTCTTCTTAGGTTTCTTTATATAGTTGTTGGACTCCATCCATGGCTCTAAAACTCAGTTGGAATTCAGCTTTGGTTCTATTTTTGGTTACATAATTTACATATAAATGACAGAATCATCTCTTGATTTGATATCTGCGGAGTTAGATTTCATAGTTGCACAGAAGAAATTCATCGAATTCTTATAGGATATACACTCAAAAAGGATCACAGCTGCAGCTTTCGAAGGTCGTTCAACCCGCCTTCCTCTGGCCCATTTTGTGCTCTGCGGTCTCAGTCCGGTTTTGTTCATTGGCTTCAATACAGTCACTATATATCCTTTGCAAGAACAGATGCTCTTTAATGTAGCCTTCCAGTTTTGGACAGCATCACAGCTGAAGATTATTCATTATTTTGTCCCCATACTGTGTCACTGGCTCACATCCCAGTGATGGAAAGTAGCTTTGACCAGTCTGCTGTCCATGCCGCATCACTGTTGAGAGTTCTTTAACAGGAACGTATCCTACAATCAATGTCTATGAAATCCTAAATGCGATGGAAGTTTATAGAGAACAGTTGTTCACTGCTTACCAGAACTACCATAAATTAAGACGTCAGACTTCAAACGAAGTTCCTTTCTGACTAGTATAGAATTGAAATCGGCTGACAAGCTTGTTGCAACAGGATATTGTGCTTGAAAACATATGGCCTTGAGATGAATTCATGTAGCAAAAATCCATTAAGGCCTATGGAAACATAAGAGCCACGGTGGAGTTATTGACTGAGAAACTCTCTACTTTTTGAAGCCTAGGAAAGTTTTCTTGTACTTGCCTGTTCATACACTCTTCCTTAGGGATGCAGTAGTGGCTGGTGTCAGAGACAGTATAACCAAGCAGAAGCAACTCTGATCTTCTTTTCCTAAGCCTAAGGACAGATCCACTGTGAATGGGAAGGAGAACATTTGCTGGATACAGCAAAAAAGCTGAAACACAGATCTAGTTACAAGAGCAGCTACTTTTTGTTGTAAAGGCATTACAAAATCTTAGAATCCAGTGAGACCTATTATTACAGCTCAACTTTACAGAGCTGTTTCATAGAGTTCAGCATGTGTTTAAAGCTAGGCACATACTTAAATGTCTTGTTAAAATCCAAAAGCAGATATAACCAGAAACTCCAGTTTTCGCGATCCATTAGGTTTAGTAAGTCCTAAATCTATTTGCCTACTCCTAATAAGAAATAAAAGAATGGAAAGATTACAGAAATTTCAAAAAAAAAAAAAAAAAAAAAAAAATGCTTATGTTGAAAAGAATATGGTCCTTACTTTTTCCTGGGAATAATTTTAATTATGGGCTGAACTTTCATAGACTATTAACCTATCAAGTGCCATTCCAGATTTGGTACTTCTGCACCTGCAAGTGTATTTACTTGTAGGTGAGAATGAGAATATCAAACCTGCACACACTGCAGATGTAAGAAGCCAAGGTGAGCCACTTGTCTTTGTAAAAACAATGATAAGGTGACTTTTAAAAATGTATCAATATATGCTTCAATTATATTAATTAAGTATGGAAACTATAATAAAAACAAGCAGCTAGATGATCCTCTATATGTACTGATGATGGAAGTGCTAAAATACCATTTCAGCTTATTTTCCATTTTTTTAGTTGTTGGAAGTCATACAGTTTCAGTTTTGTTTGCACTAAAACAGTAAAACTAATTTTATGTCTGAAATGGAGGTTTCCCATGTTTTCTGTATGATAAATGAAATAAAGTATAAGTTACTTTGTTTAGAGTATTTTTTTAGAAATCCCTTTTTTAAAAAGGAATATTTAATTAATTAGCTATCTTTTATTTATAACTTCTCATGAAGTTTCTTAAGAAACACATTAATACAGAATATACTACAGTGTTTCTTCCTGTGATAATGGGAAGCCATCACAGTTCTCAGATGAAAAGCAATGGCATGTAACGTGCTAGGATCAATTACCTGTGCATGTCCACAAGAAGAATTGCCATTATTATTAGAAAAAGACTTTAAAAAGACAAATTATTGAAACAAATAAACAAAAAAACACAAAAAGTTGGCTTGCATATCTTGAACAGATTTTTCAAACATTATTCTCATTGTTGCTTTCAATATTTGAGAGCATTTCTAGCACAGCTAGAAGATACATCCACATAGGGCCCTAAATCAGACATAGCACTAAGTAAATAATTATCAAATGGAGACCAGTACTTCAGCAACCAACCTGCCTTAATCGTACAGCACCTTCCATAAATGATTCGGTTCATTGCACTGATGAATACACTGGAGCGTATTAAGCTTTCTCATTTTATCTTGTATGGGGTGATTATAAAGAATGTACAGTCTGAAAACTAATTAAAGGGAAAGTCTAACAACAGCAAAGGCTAATGAATTTTAAGCAGCATTCACAGCTAAGTGCATGGGGGGTTGGATTCTTTTTCTTTTTTTAAAAAAATTTAATAAACACACACACTAAATACTTACTCAAACGGTGCTGGCCAAACATTTTTCAACTTTTCACTATGCTTTTGTTTGTTGTGATATCTGGGGTCAGTTCAGCTTGGCTCCAAATGAAAAATGCAATGTGTCCTCAGGATACAGAAGCACCTATAAAATGCAGCAACTCATTTACGTTGATTTTCTTTTCAGTTTCTCTGCTAACACCAACAGTGACAACATGGGCAAGTGGCTGAGGCACATCAGCAAGGCTCCTTGGCTCCAGGGTCAGTAGCCACCTACCACATAAGTCTCCTGCAGTCTTGAGTCTTAGAGTCAGCATTTTGGAGCCCAGGGTCAGACTCTTCAGGGGTGCGAGTAGGTTCCCTCAGACACCCTTCCTGGATACAGCAAACGGTTCAAAACCGGAGTGTTTCCGATAACAAATTGTAATTGGGATAGGACCTGGTGCTTTCCAACCAGATCTTATTTTGAACCTTGTTCTACAGCAGATTAAATGTTCATCACTCGTGTAGAGAATGCAATAGCAGCTGCAGCTAGCAACTGCCTAAGAGGGAGAGAAATCAGGAACAGAGCCTTATGACAAGAAGTGAGAGCAAAAGAATATTGCCAGCTGTTTTTGTGTTGTACTTTACATGCTTGATGCATACATTTGTGATTTGGCATATTTCCTCCCTTAAAGAGAAAAATGAAAAATGTATCTGTGCATTTTACTGGCATGAAATACTTACCAGGAAGATGTTTGCTGTGCAAATTAGTTTTACTAGCAGCACTATGCTGTATACACATTAATTTTAAAATAGCCTTTTTTTTTTCAATTAATAGTATTTCTTTGGTGCTCTTAAGGACCAAAATATTTTTTTATGGTGAATACACATTTTTTGTTTTAGCTCTACCCTTTTTTTTTTTTTTTTTTAATTTATATTTCAATCTGTGTCAGGAGTGTACTTTTGGAACAAATCCCCCAGTTGTCCCCATTTAATGTGCTTTGGTTCAACTCATTGAATCACTGGATTAAAATAAGACAGAAGATGTATCCTGGGAATGTACGTAACAGTGCAATGGGCTCCAGAGATGGCCATTCAGTTCTTGGAACTGGACTAGAGCTACAAAATCACAGAATGGTTGTGGCTGGAAGGGACCTCTGGAGATATCTAGTCCAACCCCCGTGCTCAAGCAGGGTCACCTAGAGCACGTTGCACATGATCATATCCAGGTGGGTTTTGAATATCTCCAGAGATGGAGACTCCACAGCCTCTCCGGTCAACCTGTTCCAGTGCTCTGTCACTCTCACAGTAAAGTTGCTTTTCCTCATGTTCAGGTGGAACTTCCTGTGTTTCAGTTTGTGCCCACTGCCTCTTGTCATGTCGCTGGGCACCACTGAGGAGAGTCTTGACACTCTCCTTTAAGATATTTCTATATATTGATAGGATCCCCTCTCAGTCCTCTTTTCAGTTTGGTATCATCAGCAAACTTGCTGAGGCACTCTGTCCCTTCATCCAGGTCACTGATGAATAAATTGAACAAGACTGGATCCACTACTGACCTCTGGGGGACACTGCTAGCTACAGGCTTCCAGCTAGACGGTGCCACTGATGACAGCCCTCTGAGCTCTGTCAGTTCTCAATCCACCTCCCTGCCCACTCATCTAACTCACACTTCCTGAGCTTATCTAAGAGACAGTGTTGAAAGCCCTGCTGAAGTCAAGGTACACAACGTCCACTGCTCTCCCCTCATCTACCCAGCCAGTCATTCCATCCTAGAGGGCTATCAGATTGGTTAAGCAGGATTTCCCCTTGGTGAATCCATGCTGGCTACTCCTGATCACCTTCTTTTCCTCCATATGTCTGGAGATGACATCCAGAATGAGCTGTTCTATCACCTTTCCAGGAATGGAGGTGAGGCTGACTGGCCTATAGTTTCCTGGGTCCTCTTTCTCTCCTTTTTTGAAGACTGGAGTGACATTGGCTTTCTTCCAGTCCTCAGGCACCTCTCCATGTTCTTTCTCCATGACCTTTCAAAGATGATGGAAAGTGGCCTAGCAATAACATCCACCAGCTCCCTCAGCACTCATAGGTGCGTCCCATCAGAGCCCATCTATTTACGGATGTCAAGTTTGCCTAAACAGTTTCTAACTCAGGTCTCCTCAAACAAGCGAAGGTCTTCCTTTCTCCAGACTTTCTCTACGGTCTCCAGGGTCTGGGATTCCTGAGGGCTGACCTTACCATTAAGGGCTGAAGCAAAGAAGGCATTCAGCAACTCTGCCTTCTCTGCATCCTTCGTCACCAGGGCCCCTGACCCTTTCAGCAGTGGGCCCACATTTTCCCTAGTCTTCCCTTTGCTAACGATGCATTTGAAGAAGCCCTTCTTGTTGTCCTTGACATCTCTTGCCAGTTTTAATTCCAAATGGGTCCTAGCCTTCTTCACTGCATCCCTGCATGCTCTGACAGCATTCCTATCTTCCTCCAAAGTGGCCTGTCCCTTCTTCCACGTTCTGTGTACCTCCTTCTTCTGTTTGAGATTTGCCAGGAGCTCCTTACTCATCCATACAGGTCTCCTGCCCCCTTTGCTTGACTTCTTACTCATAGGAATGCTCTGATCTTAAGCTTGGAGGAAGTGATGCTTGAATATTAACCAGCTCTTTTCCTTCTAGGGTCCTAACCCTTGGGATTCCTCCAAGTAGGTCCCTGAAGAGGCCAAAGTTTGCTCTCCTGAAGTCCATTTTTGCAATCCTACTTATTATCCTGCTTCCTCCACATAGGATCCTGGACTCCACCATCTCATGGTCACTGCAGCCAAGGCTGGTCCCAACCTTCATATCTCCAACCAGTCTTTCTTTGTTTGTTAGTACAAGGTCCAGCAGCACACCTCTTTTCGTTGGCTCCTCCACCGCCTGTGTCAAAAAGTTATCATCAATGCTCTGCAGGAAGCAGTTAATCTGAAATAACCCCCTGAAATGCATGTAGAATGAGTGGTGGAGTCCCAGCACCACATTTTTTGCTCTTCAAATACACTCCTATTCACTAGGGAGGGCATAGCATTCAAGAGCTAAATTAAAAACCTTGCAACAGTAATGTGCATTGTAAGCTGTGGATATGTATGATACACTCCTACAGGAATGTTCAAACGGCCATAGGCATTACATTGTTATGATACATAGAGGCATTGCTTCAGCCTAATCTTATGGATTAAGCATGTAATCTCCTGGTGGGAAAATTATTACTGCGCTAGCAATAGATTAGCTACACAGCCTGAAGTAGATGCTAAATAGTTACTCCATCCTGAAGCAGAAGACGGTATCCAAGAGGGCTCTTTTCTGCCTTATAAGGGTAGAAAACACAAGCTGGATAGCTCCAGAGAATACAGTGCAACAGTGATTCAAAAACTCTGTTAATTAACTAACTTAACAGAAATGTGAACCATGTAAGAAGCTAATTAAGCAGAATTGATGTGCATAATCTTTAGCTATGCTGACTTTTGTTTTTATATAAAGCTGACAAAGCGCATCAAATACATTTCTCTCAGCCTGGATATTGAAGATCAGCTTTTCCTTTGGATGCACTTTAAAAATGACTTGGTCTCCTGTTTCCTCCAAAACTTTTCATAAGACTGCTAATTGTTAGAGAGTGCTACTTCTTAAGGGAAGTAGACTTTGGAAATGAAAAGGAAGTATATAAGAAAGAAAAAGTCAGCTGTCCGCATATCAGAATAGCATTAGATTGCAAGTAATTTGTTGCAGAAGTGTCTGTATAATTCCAGATCCAAAAGAAATGATTTAAAACATTGTTTACCCACAGCTCTTCAAAATTGTCTCCCACTGGAGGTGACCCCACAGAGCAGGCATCATGAACTGCGATGTGAGTACGTGGTCCGTCTGCACTGCTCTGCCTTGCCTGCCTCATCAGCTCCATTCAACCAGCTCACCTAGGGGACAGGAAAACAGAAGTGGGAACCCTTAATGCGCAGCTGAAGGAGTAGGAGAGTGGTGATAGGCTGGTCCAGCTCCTTCCAGTGCCCATGCATAACATCTGGAGGAAAGTTTCTTGACACTAAAAGAGGATGTAGAAATAGGCAGAGATAAGGCCCCTCTGCATCTGTTGCAGGATAAGGTGCAATTTCTCCCAAAAGCAGAGCATCCAAATCCATGAAAGATTATCTGGAATGGACCACTGCACTGACATAAAAGCAAAATCTATGAATAAAAAATTTTCTCTGACTTCAGTTCTAATTTGGGTTAAGTCCCCTGCCATGAGTCACTGATAACCCAGTAATACTCCCAGTTATCCAAAGCCCATGTACTTTCATGTTCTGATGCCCCCCAAACTTTCCAGGCAAATGCGCTAGTACTGCAACGCATCCTTTCCTTGGAGTCATATTTGCTTAAGTACTATTCACCACTTTATGTGCACCGGCTTGATGTGAAATATTTGGAGTCTAAAAGGACATAAAGGAAAAGCTGTAATGAAATGCAAGACACCATTTTAGCTCTCTACTGGTCTTTTTCATTAGATGAATGTCTGGTGAGAATTTAGTCAGTCTGACTTTTTAATAACTTAGATGTTATTATGACTAGGATGTATTTCTAATTAATGCAGAAGAATGGAGATTACTTAGTAGGTACCTGTCAATTATTATTTCAATATACAGGTCTAAGTGACCACTTTCTGCTGCTCCTAGTCATATTCATGACACACACATTTTGTATTCTATATTTATAGGCTAGTTTATTCATTTTAATCCTTTGTGTCAGCTATGTTTTAAATGTATGATTGTAATTTTGACCGGTCATCCTTAATTATTATGCAACAATACTATGATTAATTAAATTGTGTGGTTATTATCATAAATAACATCATCTGGTAGATGCACTGCATTTAAAATGGAATTTTATCTTGCCAGTTTTTTATGATCTTGAATAAATATTCTGTCAGAGATGCTCAACAATGTTGAATTATACTAGCTAAAATAAATAATTTTCAAAAGCATCATTTAACAAAGTGTCATGAATCAGCTTTATCCTATTAAATACAAGAATAAAAGTCAAAAGGCCTGGGAGATGGCACAGTTCATGTGACCATGTAGTACAATGACAGTGGCGATTTCACAGGAACACACCACATCCCTCTAATACAGACGTCTAGTGTATTTTAACGTTAAAGTAACCCAGTCATACAATAAAGCAAGTGAATAGCTTTTCTAGTAGAATAGACAAGAGGGTCTAATTCGCTAGATTTTTATGCAGCTGGTAAGTCTTCCTGGAGATTTCTAGGATGCTTTATTCTCTCCCTACTCTATCCCCCGTTACCACCAGAAAACGAAACCTTTCTGGATGCTGGAAAGACCGTGTCCATCCAGGCAGCCAATTCATCAAATGCCTCTTTTTGATAACAAGATGTTGCTAATAGTTCCTCAGCTGTCTGTTAAAAAGACTTACAAGAGCTTTGGTGAGTGAACTGAGGGGAAACGCGAATTGAAAACGGGAATGTCTGTCAGGTTTCATCATGCGCCTTTCTTTAAAGCTTCATTCGCCCACAGCGTGAATCCAGGACCAACTGTTACCTTTTCTTAGAGAAAGCTTTTTTCTGTCTACATCTTACTGTGAGTATCAGCACAAAGACAGCTAATCAGGTCACTGGAAATTCTTGCAACTTAAAGCGTAAGACTCTCTGCCCTGGGATTCGTGACATCATGTATTAAGAGGTGCTCGGATAACCAGGAGATACACACCGTGTGCTGCTCTCGTACTCTAAAAGTGTCACCAACTTTAGTGAAAGCAAAACTATCCAACAAAACAACAAGAAAGAACAAAGCTAGAAATATCCTGGTTACATCGGAAGACTAAAAATATTACTCGTGGGTATTGGTAAGAACTGACCTTTCTCCCACAATACTCTACAGATCAGCCCTGCAAAGATGACATACATCACACCAGGAACCTGCGATGGACCAAGAGGTCCAGGCACTGTTCTCCTCTCCGGGTGAGAGCACATGGCTTGTTTTACTCTGCAGTCTGGATGCTCAGAGTCAGGAACGGAAAGCAGAAATTTGCATACCTGTGTACTGAACGAGGTTCATCCTACAGTACTCTGTTATCAGAAGGGAAAAGTGAATCGTCTCCTCATGGAATTTTTTTTATGAGGTCCAGTGAGCAATAAGCAGATGTCTGACTCTGAGTGAAAAGATCACTTATTTGCAGAGGATCAGCACAGGACCTATACAGCACCTAAGTCTATGTCAAGGCATTAACTGGGATTAATACACCTAGCACTGATTTCGAGAAAATGTGGTTTTCTGCTGTATGTCCCAAAACATTATCTTACTCTTTGTGCTGCTGAGAGGCTCTAACACAGTATCTGTTTTGATACACACACTATTTCGTGTAATCACAAAGGCAACAAAACTGTACCAGTTAATTACCAGGGAGGCAGCAACATCTAGATTGTTTTGAATCTTATAGCATATCTTGGACGGCAGCCCATCCTGGTTGTGAAGTCTATCCACATACCACATTTGTTACTTCTTAATTTCATTTTTAATTCAGGAAACACTTTTTTGTGTGCTTCTTGTTTGGTTTTGCCCAGTGTATAATTTAACTGAGGAAATGGCTACTAGAGCTAAGAAAAGTAATTTCTGATCATTCATTAAATTGAAGCAATTGTGTTTAAACATCACTGTTCACAAGTTAAAAGCAAAATCACTACTCAGCTGATGCATACAGTTACTACTGCAGTGATAGCACGACGTTTTGCGAAGTTCATCGTAACGATGTAACAGACTCAATAGCTGTCTAAATTATGAAAGGTTGGATCTGAAATCTATTATTACATGTGGTGTTTGTCTGATAAGCATTTGTAGACAGCAATGAATACTGGGATTTGCCAAGAGAGTGACTGAAAGTAATTTCAAAGGAAATCCAGTGAAACACTCCTGCAAAGGCTTTGCTGATATGTATGTAAGCGATTATAATACAGAATTGATTACCTGGCATAATAATTTATTTAGATTTAAGTTTCTTTGGTTTCCCTGGTATGGCTCAGGAAATAGAAATAGCCAAAAGTGTTGCAGGATCAAGACCTGTGGATTCGAAGAAGACAAGCTTCACCTATATTTTCACCAAAACATTGTTCATATTCCCAGGCTCCCCAAAGCTTGATAGTGGAACTCTCCCTGTGGAGGAAACAGAACTCAGCAATGAGTTTCCATGGCTCCACAGATGAGTTAGATATTTTAAATTTTTTCTATGTTCTTCAAAAAAAAAAAAAAAATCTGTTTGAAACACTGCTTATTATGGTCACATTTCTTGTTTGTCTATATGCGGACTGAAGTCAATAAAACATGTTCAGGTGTACTTTAAAGCTCTTTTTGTGTAAATTGTACAGGCCCAATATTTTGTGCAAAATCTCAAGCTGTTAATTTGCTCTCTCCATTTCAAAAAACAAGAGCCTATTTTTCTGAGAAGGTTATCCACAACAGACCTCCCTGAAAATAGCTAAAACTGAATTAAAAGTGGTCATTATCAGTTTGAATTTGCGATGGGAGGAGTGGGCTGTTTTGTTCTTTTCTACAGATTCAGAGACCTACAAGTAGCACTTTGCCACTCCAATCCTTTCGCAAGCAGAATAAAGATAGATGCTTGGATTACAATGTGTTACGCAGTGTCCTAACTAGATTTCTGCGTTTTTTGTTTACCTGTCTGTATTGTGTATTCCTTAAGCACTGTGAAATAGCTTTTCTTCTATATCATACTTACCTTGACACTGACTTTGATAATAGCTTGATGACTCACCGGCTGATGTATGGGATACAAAACAACAGTCGAGGAGTACATGAAAATAAAAAGGAAGATACCTTCATTATAGATATCTAAATCTACAGTGAAAAAGTAATCTGTGAATAAGTGATAAAATTATCCTAATTTAAAATTAAATTTAAAATTTAAAATTCATAAGATATTTAAAATCTCTCCTGCTTACCACAGCATAATCTGTAGCTTGAAACGTATGTAGAAGCCAAGCATATTTTCTGCCTGACACACACAAACATATGCTCTTCGTTTGCAAATGCTGACAAAGAGACTAATTTGTATCTTAAACAACAGAGATGTAGGTTGAGAACATGTAGTTATAAAGAACATAAAGAATAAACACATGGTAATAGGCATCCTTTGCCAAGGACAACCTTGGGTTTTTTTGCTCCTTATTTCTTCTTAGCTGTGACCAACGCTTGGCCAGGACCAACAAAGGCTGAGCTGCGTTCACAGAGGGAACACGGCTACCTATATGCCCCTCCTGGCCCTTTACATTCATTTATGGGCAGTGCATTACATTTCCTGCTGTGCTTTTCTTCTCCTTCTTACCAGGCTTCAGCAGCTCCGCAGGCTTCTGGTAGAGCTAAGCATGAACACATTCACACTGCCTTAAAAGTGCAATTTGAGGACCTGAACAGTGCTGCACTGGGCTGTGCTGACTTATGGCTGGTTGGGGGTCTCTGGCACAGTGCTGCACCATATTGTGCAGAATTGGCCCTTTTGGTTTATTTTTTTATGGAGGTCTCTGACTTCTAACTGGTGGCAGTGAGAGCAGCCATGTGGCCAAGCGCAAAGCTGCAGGAGCCACGACTCCTGCTCTCTGCGTTTAGTTGTGGTTCAGGCATGGAGAGTCCTTCCTGCATCTCATCTGCTTCCACCCACATCTTCAAGATCAGACAGGAGCTGCTAACCTCTGCTCTGGTGACATGGTGCAGAGCTGAGCATAAATATTAAATAAATATTAACTATAAATATAATTAAATATTAAATATAAAAGCTTAAATATTTTAAGTTTGTTGCTGGTGGTACATCTATCCAGAACAGGTATCACTACAATCAGGTCTTGCAATCTTGTCCATTTTCTCAGCAAATTGACACCCTTGAGCTGTAAGAACTGTGCTAGCAGAAACTCATTTGTAGATATTGCTAGGAAATTTTCAGCTTCTTCCTTTAACATTCAGCTGAGGAAACACAAAACTAAGTGCTTTGTGTTATAGAAATTCTAGGTCATTTTTACACCCACTTGCTAAACTCTCTAGACAACCTTTTTGTTCCGTACTAGACATAGAGCTAGAAATAGCATTTTCTCTATATATAAAGGCTTTATTTTATTTTTTATTTTTTTGGTAAGGAATAGAAAAGGAGCAAAGTATTTGTAGTATCAAGCAAACTTTTTCATTATTCAACCACACAAGCCTCATCAATGCATAGGATAAAGTATTTCTTCCCATTTGCCATAGCAGTTAATAATACAATATTATTCAATAATACTGAAAAACGTATATTTTACATATATTTTTAAAAATAGATCCGTGAGTGCTCAGTACTGAAGATATTTCTTTGTTGTGTTGTTTTTCTATTCTCTTCTTTGGAAGGCAGACATGAAGCTCAGATACCAATTCTGGCTAACAATTTTTTATTTTTATTTTTCAGCAGCAGCATCTGGCATCTTGGCAAGCAACTCAAGCGATTTTGTTGGCAGCTCCTGACTTATCCCTCGGTGCAGCTACTGTTAATGGGCTGTTTGAGTTATCTCAGCCTCCTAACCAGCATTGTTCAGTGATGTGTGCTTGCCATTCAGGGAACTCGCCATGTTTCCATTTGTGCATCAACTTTCACGGAACGGTCTGCGATTCGCAAAATGCCAGAAATTATTAGAACTTTGTGACCAGCTGACACCATAAAAAGCCATATAATCCCCACTGCTCTATTAGTATGTGTTTGTGAAATTCCCTTTGTCTGTGGTTCTTTTCAAATCTCACATGAAAACAAATCCTTTTTTCCCTCCAAAGAACTCTTAATTTCTTTCTCTCTGATTCTGTCAGTTCCCACAGAAAAGCGCGCTGTAAAGCATTTGGTGTGCAACTTGTCTGAAAGAAGCTCTGAGAAACATTTCCAACCCTTCAGGCTATTTTTGCCCATTCCACCTCAGTAAGTGTTTCCATTTTGCACCAGGGTTCATGTGCTTGCAATGACATTATACCTGCCCATTAATACCTGAGACACCTACTTGCTCTGCTGTATTAAATACAGAAGAGTTCGTAGACCTTATATCTTCCTTTGCTCTAAGTAGCTTGAGTCCACCATAATTAATGCAAAATTAATCTTGGAAAGTAAGAAATCTTTGGCTTTACTAACATTTGGAAGTGAAACCACTTCGAAATCCCACACAAGGCAAGGAATCATAGTAAATATTTTTCAATCACTAGTCCATGGAAACAAATGAATTGAAATAATCCATTAGGATCCACTGTCACTACTTAACTATCTGACAGGAAGGAAGGGAGAACCGTAGGGTACTGCCAAGTTCCAGTGGCCTTGTAGAGGAAAATACCAATATTTCTAAAACCTTGGGTTCAGTTGTAAGCATTTATTTCTTTGTAGAGAGATTAAGAAGTGAACAGAGAATCAAATATGCAGTGGCTCTTTTTCCTGCTGAAGAGATGATATGGTTTTGAAATAAGAAATTGCTAGCTTTCTCTTTCAAGTGCCATGGGTGAACCTGTCATAGTCACTTGGGATAGATGTCAGCGATAGTTGTGCTCTGGAGCTATGGGAGGAGATAAAGATGTCTATGCATGTGCGTGTGAAAGATTACGGAGACGGCAAACCAGTTATATCCAATAAATATAGGAAATATCAGATTTGCCAGCTCTCTACGTGGTTGCATTCTCAAACTCCCCCAAAAAAGATATTTCCCACAGGAAAAAAAAAATTATCACTCTTTTCAGTGGAAGCAGGAGTTCAGACATTTTTTTAGGAGAAATTATCCAGTTACAATGACTAATACAGATCATACATTTACTAGCAAGCACTAAGCTATTATGCAAAAACATGGGGTTTCCTCTCACATCTTTAGTGTCTCTACAAAAGAGAAGTGAGCCATCGGTCTGTATTATAAGATATGACTTAGGTGCTTTACTCTCAAGGGAATTTTACCCTGTGAATCCCCATACTAAATACACATCTCGCCCATCATTTTAATTAGAGAGAAGAGAATCTCATGAAACCGTTGAAGTGTTGCGGAAAACACAATAAATAAATACTGGACTACTCACCCAGTAATTCTATAACCCACAATTAGATTAAACATGTATTGTTTCGAATATATTAAGTAAGCCGGCCTATTCTATATGTACCTCTCACTGTCCCGATGCCTTTTGAGAAATTATTCCTTTCGAGAAGACATCTCTCTCTCCTGTGCTTTCCTGCAAGCTAAAGAAATTTCAAGACTTATTTTTATAAAAAATTGTGCATCTCTTCTTTTTTTGTAGCAGCAGGAATATCATCAGAACAGTAACTCAGGAGCACGGAGAGACTGAAACACTCCTCGGAGATTGCATTGCTGCCTCTGACCGTATATCACGGCATGCCTCAGCGAGACGGGCTCTGCGAGCCCTTGCCCTGCCTTCGCCGCGTGCGCAGGAAGGCGACTTGGGCTCGGTGCTGGAGCTCGGCTAGCATCTGCCGTGCCAGAGCGGCGGGGCACGGCGCGGGGGCACTAAATCCCTGGCCAGCTGTCCCGTTCCCATTCCTGCAACTGCTTGTCACAGGGCGCGAGGAGAAAAGGGGCCGTGTGGTCAGCGGGAGCAGCGCCTTTGGCTCCGGGTTCACCTCAGGGATGTTTGCAGCCTGGCCACGGAGGGAGCGGACACCGTCTTCGGCCGCACGCGGCTGCACGAGGCCCAGGAGCTGCCGTCCACGCAGGTGGGCAGGAGCCCACCACCTGGCCACAGGCATCTCGCAGCATTCGAGAGGCCGGGGGCGCGCAAGGGGTCCTCTGCGGAGAGGAGCCGGGTCCGCAAGGACGGCCCCAGGCCCGGCGAGCCGCCCCACATCGCCCGGAATGCCGTCAGACACGCGTCCGGGTAACCGAGTCCCGGCACGCGCGCCCCAGGGGTGCAGCGCCGTCCTGGTAGGGCGAAAGGCGGGCTCGGGTGTTCCTGAGCACCTCGGGGAAACTGTTGCTTAACAGTTCCTACGTGGAAGACTCAACAGAGCAAATCACGCAAGAACCCCCCAAACGGATAAAACTACATGGGAAAGAGGATTGCATAGCCTTTCTTCGGCACAGACTTCTTTCTCTACGGTGTCGCAGGGTCACAACTTCAACATCTGTAGCTTATTTAAGCCAGACTCTGAGAGATGCTGAGCAGAAACAAGTTCCCCTGAAACCACAGTGAATCACAAGTTCAAGAATACGCCATTTAGCTTTCTCTTACATCAGATATCAAGGTCATGGGTGGTTTGCTCCTTGCTGCTCAAGAATAGCTCTTTTTACTGTTCAAGCCTGAATATTCATTTCCAATTCCTACACCATCTATCCAAACTACAACAGTTTTAACACCCCTTTTAAAATCCTAGTCCAATTCCTTACTACCAAATTATGAAGCCTTGGAAATCTGTGACTGCAAAGCAATGCTGAAGGCATTTTATACATGCGCAAATATTCTTATTCAGCTTTAACACAGAATAAGAGCACGGAACGCGGATGCAGGAACTGAAATAATCAATCTCAGAGTTTATAAGCCCTCATGTACTCACACATGGAAAGAGAAGTTGGACATTCGTAAACATAAAAGCTTTCATCCATAATAACTACTCCAGCAAATGCAGCTTCACAAGATATAATAGCAACATAAATAACATGCAGTGAATCCCCTGCTACCACCACCACCACTGTACACAGAAACAAGAAATAGTTCCTTGGCGCAATAAAATAAACAGCTTGGGTGAAAGGTTTAGTTCTGGTCATTCTTGGCAGGTCAGCAGATAAATGCATTTATTCAAAGCAGAGCAATAACACCAGGAATGACAAACAAGCTAGCAACTGGAGGAGCTCTGAAGTAGGCAGGATGAAAGCTCATTCTAGAAATACAAAGGAGTTTGAGCTGAAGCAGTGTTTTGCCATGAAAAAAAGGGGTCTCCAAACCAGCTGCCCCATCTAGAAATATCTGTGTGCTCTGCTCAGGGTGTACCACTCACCCAGAGGTTGTCTTCTGACCATGGGGACTCATGCTTTGCATGCTGCTCTCCAGTACAGCTTGCCTGGAAATCAGAATTTCTTTTGGTTTTCTCTTATTTTTAGATGCCTGCTAGGCAGCCACTAGCTAGGCAGCATCCCAGTAAACCTACCATGCTGCTCTCTGAGGACAGAGTTAAAGGCTCGCAGACTTACAGCCACTCTTCCCACATATTTTTATCATACATCCTCACATCAAACAAGGAGTTACCCTGCATTTTTCACTTCCCACATTTCCTGCATCTCCTCCCCTTGTAGCTCCAGCCTCTCTTGACAACAGGCCCAGTCCTGTGGTTGCTGCCTTCCACAGGGAGAACATGCTAATTAAAAGGTAGACACTGCAATCTATAAAGTTTCCTAACCGAGCAATTCCGACTACTCAATTAGTCTCTGTTGAGCTTAATACCACTGTATTTATATACTTATACTTTTTTTCTTTCCTTTCCTCATCCCAATAGAAGTATTAACCAGCAAATATACTAACTACAAGATTTTATAGCCTTCATATTTTGTTTCAGACCCCTGTTCTATTCACTGACTCTTTTTAAATTATATATGACACATATTATATTTAGGATTCATCTATATGTGAGAAAAAGAGAAAAAGTACTCAAGATAGAGGATGGAAAGACATACAGAATAATTCTCCAGTATATGACTCATTTTCAAAGCTTATGTTACTGAGAGAGTTCCAGCACTATTTAGCAGAAATATCTGGACTTCTTTTCCTTAGTTCTTCTTCATTGCTCCTAATTATACTTTTTAAAGTACACTTAATAATTCCTCTCGTCTCCTGTCTTTTTTATTTTGGTAGGCACAGTGTCCCAGTGGCTCATTTTTAAGTGTAATGTACTCACGTACTTGAAGCAGAATTAGACAGTATAATGGAAAGCTGCAAGCACACATCAAAACAGCTTGTGCATTCCCTGCCATGCAGCAAATCCCTGCTCTGAGATCCTTTGCTGTAGATCTCCTTGTGCCTGCACCACACAAAGGTCTAGCTAGAGTAGACAATCTGTGTGCATGGTGCTTAGTATTTGCAAGACTGTATCTTAATTCCATAGTCATCCTAAAAGTCTTTCATACTCAGGCCTCTGTCACATATGCCAAACCCACTACTTGTCCACCTCACATTTATGATACAGGATTTACCATCTAAACAGACACCCTCCGTTTGTAAAGACTCTGGTGCTTGCCTGTCTCTGGCTACTCCATCTCATCCTCTTCCTCATGTTATCAATCAAGAGGCCGTGATCCTTGAGGAGGTCTATTCTTGCACCAAATACATTTTGTAGGAGGGAAACAAATGAGCAATCTGAATGCACACCTGGAAGTGGATATTCTGGAGGAGCTTCCAAAGCCATTTCTTCAGACTAGATTTAGCAGCATTACATGCAACTATTACAATATTACACTACTACATGTATAACCGTATTATACAAATTCCATCTCAGGAGTGGGTGACTTGGTGCATGAAAACAAAACCACTCTTCCCAGCATGAAGCCGAGGACTGCTCCCTTGTTGACAAAAGCAGAGGTTAGAGCGACTCTTGCCACGAAGATCGCGTCAAACTGTTGGACCTTGCATGGGCTGGGTAAGGATGCTGCAGAGCCAGAATACAAAAACTCTGTATAACGTGTCATGCCATGCTTGCCCGGTTTTTGCACTGTCCGTAGGAACCCACCTTTGATCACAGTCAGCCTGAGGATATGGCTGGAGGATGCTGGACCAAATGGATCCTACACGGCTGTTCTTACATCCGTACGGACACATCATAGACCAAGCAGCAATGAATGGCCAGCTGAGTTCACAAACATGACATTCAGTGCCAACAAGAAATGCACTGCCTTTCCTTATAGCACAGAAGAAAAATACATACACATGCTATATGTCCCCAAAAGAAACAAAACAAAACAAACCAGTTCTCTTTGTCTTTCATTTACCTCATACTCATTCAAAAGAAACACTACTTGACTTCCATCTTTCCCCTGAAAATACAGAAGGTCTCTGCTTCCCTCTTTTCTCACTTCTTTTTACCCAAAACAGAGGGGGAAAAAATGTTTCTCTTCCTTCCTTCCAATCCAAAAGACAATAAGATTTACTTCAACCAACACCCTCTCTTCCTCATCATCCTAGATTGGATATTACTCTCCTATTAATGATAAGTGGACATTGTGCTAGTTATCTATCTAACCTATATGGTATTTTATCCTCTTCCCAGCAATAGTCATATACATATGGGTCCAGTGTTGAATGAATATTTCCTACATGCATCCCATCTCCTGGTCTGATTTTTTCTGAGGCATTCTTTTCTTGCTTATCCACATTGCTGTATTCTAAAGGCAGGTTAACAAAACAAAGCAAACTGAAAAGAGGAAAGAACAGAATACAGTTATATATATTAGATAAAGAGTGCTAACCTAGAAAATTCTGTCTGATGTTAAAGGAAAAAATAGAAATCTTTCTGCCCAAAAGCTAAAAGAATAGGTCACTGAGGTAAGTAACAGTCATAAAAGGAAAAATTCTGGATAAACAAGACCAAACAACAATAAATGGAAACCATTAATAGAAATGGAACCAACTGTGACATGACTGGGGTCAAAAAATACTCCTGGGAAACAAGAAATACAAGCCTCTGTGGGTTTCTGTAAAATAAAATAAAAATTCCTGGAAGTTTTGGGACATAGCCCAGAGAATCCGTCTACCATACCCAAACCCTCTGTCTGAAGATTACCAGGATAGTTCTTGGTTAAGCAAGGAATTGGGAGCATTACAGTGAGGTCTGGCAACGTGGGACTGATCCACTACAACACAATGTTGAGGCTGCTGCCCATCCCTGAGCCTCCTGTGCTGGTGGCTTTCAGTCCAGAGATGTGCAGAGCCTGGTGGCCACTCTGCTCTACAATGCCTGTCAGCAAATATTTCTTAGTTCCCTTCCACTACAGTCACTTCATTTGAAGTATCTGTGGTGGCAGAGAGACAGCACATATTTGCTAATGGCTGGAAACCCACAATATTCTGCACTGTTGCCCAGATTAATCTTCCCCACAGTCACTCACATACCAATGCTGCTTAAGGGCCTGTGTGAAAGCCTGAGGAAATCTGTGGACCTCCAGGGCTGGGCAAGGGTTTTGTAGCTTTTTCTTTTGGACTTAGCCATAGAGAGGTAGCCATACGCCAGAGACTTCAGTTCCTTCAGGAATCTAGCCAGAAGAAAGGGCTTAGAAGATCTGTGGGAGACAGATAAGTGAGGTAGTTGTAAATGACACTGTAAATGGTTGGTAGAGTATTTGAAGCTCTTATGAATTGGCCAACAATCAAATCTGATTTGAAAAAAAGGGGGGAGAAGATAGAATGAAACAAAATGTTAGAACTTAACACCACAGTGGGAGACAGAAGAAAGACTAAATACTAAGATCATCTCTAACTTCTCACTCTGCATTTGTACGAAATAGGATTTATGCCCAGAGAACAACAGAAGGGTGAACCTTGCCAAAGTGATGGGATAAACTCACACTGTGAGGCTAACCTTCCCTAACCAGTTGGAGCAAGACATTTCAGACTCCTGGTGCTAGACCTTATTAGACTCAGCAAGGCTCTGGTCTCAGGGCTGATATGTTTTGCCCTTCCACAGCAATCCTGGGCAGATTGCCACAAAGATCTGGACTGAGAGAGAAGGACCAGGTAAATATCTCCAGTGCACTTGCCAAATGGCTGCAGCCCCTCCTGCCCCATGGTGAGAGAGTGAGAAGGCACCCCTGGGGGGCAATTCACACTGGAGTAGCCTGCTTTATACCAGTATTGTGACTTTCAATAAAAACAGAAGAAATTGAACCAGGAAACGCATATATTTCATTTGGAGAGTGACCACAGACCCTGGCACTGGGGCTGCATCCAAGTCCCTCATGCAGCCAGCAGTGTCTGATGATATAGCTTGTGACTGCCTATTGCACTGGAAAGAGATAGGCAGAGCCATTGAAACACGACTACATTTTTGAAACGTGGCAATTCTACTAAAGTATCTCATGCCGACACTTAGAGAGTGAGTAAAACAGTGAGGAAAATTAGCACATGCCAAGCACATTCCTTTTCCCTAATGGAAAATGCAGCTTTCACTGACATGGTGTGTCCTGATGCTGTCAGAAAAAACAATCACCCTGTTTCTTTAGAGGGTTAATAAGCAAAGGAATCATGCTTTCTCATTGCTACAAAGGACATTTGTAAGTTAATTGTGGTAGAATGATGCATATCAACACAGAAGTGGAGAAAGTTAGGAAACACAACAGGTTGATGCTAATGGGAGACGGAACATGCAAGATTGGTATTGTCAGGGTAGAGCTCTCTGAGACACCACAGGGAAAGCTGAAAAGAGAGAAAACTATTTGCAGAGAAACATCCAGCATCTTAAAGGAAAAGTCTTCTCATACCTAATGCCTATATCCTACCTGTGGATTTCAGTTGCCTTTTTTTCTGCTTGCTTTGTAAGCCCAATTCTTTCTCATTTGAAGAAGTGCAAGTGTGCAAAACTCCATCATAGTTCTGCTGCAGATCACAAAAATGTCTTTTTCTTTTTAATAAAATACTTGAATAGTTAAGATGGCAAAACAAGAAACTGCATTAATTTTGCCATTTATAATTCAGCAGACTGTATATATGCCACAGGTAAACACTTCAAGAGATCATGATCTAAATAACACATAGGCAGTCTAAAACATTAATAAAAAGGCTTATGGATGACAGATGTGGAGTGCATGCTGTTTAACAAACTTAAGACTAGCCTGCTGGTCAATAACAGCAAGAATGCTAGTGAAGCAACATGCCTCTGTAGCTACAGGAAGTGCTATAACATGGTTGAATCTATAAGGAAACCACTGACAGATGAGGGAAGTCTGGATTTTAATTCTCAGGTGATATAAATCAGAATGGCAGCGAACACTGGGAATCTGTCCAATGAATTTAAAGAAGATCCTTTTTTGAGTTGAAAACTGGTGTTTATTTTTGCAGAGAAAAATACTGAATGCACAGGGAAAATATGCATGTAGAACTATAACAATATTAATAGAATCATACCAAACATCATATTGTAGTTATCAGTTTGGCATTTATCCAGCATTGTCTTAACTGAGTTTAGAACAGATGCATTTAAGCCTCATGCAGGAACTAAGATTTCCTTTTGTTGTTGCTAATCATTTTCATTTTTTCAGAATTGGCTGTTAACAATATTTTTCCCCAGTAACGTATCACTGCTTATACCAACTATTGTATTTCACTAATTAATCATATAAAACTGATATTCATGAAAAATTAAACTGCACTGCAAAATAGAGACAAATAATACTTTCAAGAGCATCTTAATCCAAATTTTCAAAGGGTTTTAAAACCTATTACTTCCAAGGGGATTAGGTGCATAAACTTCTCTTGCACTTACCAATAGTGATTTTCAAATGTATTTAACAGTTTAAATAGAGTAATATAGAGAAGAGTTTTAGGGGAAAATGGAGCATGTATTGATGAGAAATTAGGAGCAGACTACTCATTCAGAATCATACCTGGAAAGTTCCTCACCGCCTGAATTGCAATTGTGTGTTTGAGCTTGAGCTTGTAGATCCTAGGTAATAGTTCCGGTTCTGAATAAAATCCAAGTCCAGAAGCAGCTGGCCTATTTTTTTAAACCAGAAATCTGGATGATTCCTCACGTAGGCACGAACAGTGCTGTTGTGAGGGCACATGGCTGCTGCTATATCTGGGTCACCTCTAATTTTGGACCCAGAGGAAGTTGAGGTCTGTGCCATTTGGCCCATAATGATCTACCCAAGCGGCTGACTCAAAATGGTCTGGGAAACAGCTGAAGTGCAGACTGTATGATCTGTGAGAGCATCTGCAACCAGAGAGAGATCTGCAACACCGTATTTTGGAGAGTTTTCATGTGGTTTGAAACCAATGAGTTATAACTGATGAAGACAAGCATCTTGTGACTAAATAGATATTTCTGTTCCTCTAAGCCAAATTAGTCATAAAAAATCAGTCTTTCTGGCCCTACAAGTGTGAAGACACCACATAAAAACATCTGATAAATCGCTGCCTTGTTCTCATTTGTTTTGAGGTAAACATTCTTTATTAATGCTTTACTAAGTTTGGGTTTCCAGATAATGTGAGGAGGCTAGATACTTCCATTCGAATTAAGCTCTATTTAATGTTAAAAGTACTGGTATCATCAAAGAGTAATGCCAGACTTGCAGAGCACAGATTTTTAAACTTTATCTTGCTCTCAAAGACCACCTCTTCCCCTCACATACAGCTCTCTCTTATTATAGCAACAGTGAAAATAAATGGTAGTGACTTAATCTGCAGTCTTAGACAACCACATTGTCCCCCCCAAAAATCCACCTTTGAGGTGACCTCCACAAATTTTTTTCAAAAATAGCAGGGCACATATTAGTGCAGGTGTTACTGGCCCTATACCCATGCTTCCTCAGAGAAGTTTTATACTGTGTCTCACCATATAAAGCTCGCAAGCTCTTTTGTCGTCACAGGTGTGTCAAAGCCTAGCATGCCTGACTTGCCAAGCAAATAAAATCTTCTGGCTTCTGTGATGGTATAAACATTAACTAATAAAAGTTGACTGCTTCTACATTTTAGGCCCACTCCTCAGTCCTATGGAGAGGGAATGAACAGTACCTTCTGAGCCAAAGTGCTTTACTGGCAAGATTAAAAAGAAATAATATTGCTATCCTTGCAGTGAGCTACCTGTAACTTACCGTATAGATTTTTCACTGTATAGAGCAGAATAGATACTAAAAAAAAAAATTCAAAATAAAAATATCAGGAATAACATTTGCCCAAGGAGGACTTCCAGTTTACCAAAGGCACGTTCCACAGATATCCTGTGTCGAACTGTTGTCTTCGTAAAGAACAGATGTCTGGTAAAGAGTAATGCCAACATAACTTGGGAATCAGCCAAATTATGATCAAGAAATATTTGGGAAAAAAAAAAAAAAAAAGCAATTCATCAATTCGTAGCATCGAAGGCCTGGACCAAACATAAGTCCTTTCCATATCACAAGGTATTCTACTATACAAAATGAAACCAGTAACTTGCATTTACCTAGAGCATGTTTCCCAGAAAAGAAAGATGACATGCTTTGATCTGAGAACAGCAAAAGAGGGAAAAATCTATCACCTTCATTTGCTGTAGTGGTTTTTTAGTTCTCAACGTTTTTTCCATCTCTCTCTTGTACTGAATCCAGTTTCTCAAGCAAAGGGTTTATTTCAAGGAACAAAATTAGACTTGTTTGAGAAGATCCATTTTCCATACAAATGTATCAACTGATATGAATTACATTTTTATCCTTCACACCATTTACCAATTGAGTCTTGCAACAGCTATTTCATAATTCTTGCAGAACTCTCTAGCCATCATTATTTACATCATCCTCTTAGTTTTTTAATACAATTATTGTCATTATTCTTCCCATCTCTATACGTGAAAAAACGTCTATTTTCTTGAATATTGTAAACTTCCTGTCTAGCTATAGAGTTTTATATGAAATCCTTAGCTCCCTTATCAGCTTTCTTCATTTCAGAAATTCTCATCTGTATCAGTTATCATGTGACAACTAATTTCCTATTCATTACATATTTTCTATTCATTATACACTATATTATACTGCTATTTAATTTCTAACTGACACATTCAATTCACAGCTGAACCAGAAAAGGCTTATCACTCAAATTCTTGATTCCATATGAGGAGCTGGACTCCAACACACCTTGTAGGTGTTTTCAGTAGGTATTTTTCCTTTACTTTGTTCTCTTAAGAATACAGAAAAAGGAAATTAGGAATTTGGAATTGGCTCTACTTTTGAAGAAGACAATATGATCTGATGGTGTGATTAAACAGATAAGATGCAAAAGAGCTGTTGCAACAGCTGCAAAAAGCATCCTTTGCAAAGCGCATGGCTGGGCTGCTCTTTCCTCTTATGCACAGGCTGATCTCAGGAAGCTGCTGTAAGTAATAGCTCTCCCTGAGAGAAAGACTGCAATTTGGCATTACACAGTATTTAAAAGATGATTTGAAGTTGAGGGGTAAAACAAAATTACTAACCAAACTGAGGATTTCTATACCTCAGCTGATAGAGACAACAAGATTAAGAAAATTATATTATGAGTCAGTGAAGTTGAAATGAAAGTGAGTAATGTGGAAGATCAGGTGGATAAACTGGATACCAAATGTCTGCATGAATAAAACAAAGATTGAAAGAAGATGATAAAGGCAGGAGAAATAATCTCTATATCTCCTTGACTCGCCTGAAAGGGAGGGGAAAATAAGAAGAGAAAAATTAGCTGAACACCTCTTTAAAGAAATGTTTATAGAAAATTTTACGGATGCATTCTTTGTCATGCAAAGGGCACGGAGTGGAGCACCTGGTGGCCTCCACAAAGTAATGATAATAAAGTTTCTTAATTATAGCAATAGCGATAAGCTGTTACAGCTGGCTAGACTGAATAAAAGTCTGATTTATAATGCAGATAAGTATTGCTATTCCTTGATTGCAGTATGAAAATACAAAGGAAGCGAAATCCATAGAAACTGAGAGGAAGCTTTGGGGTTATAAAATTGAGTGCTCCTTTCTATGCTGCTAAACTTGAAATTGTTATGAGTGAAACCAGACTGTTTCTTATATTATCAGTCTTGATGTAAAGGAGAGATGAAAAATGAGACCACTATGAAATGGGAGGAATGATATTCTGTACATCCAAATGTACACATTTGCGAGTTCTCGCAAGAGTGAAGAGTCCTCAAGGTCTGTTCTCAGGATTTCTTCTGGATTTTATCCAATGACCGCTTAATATATAATACTCAAAGCATGACAGAACAATGACTTGCCTTGCCTCACCCACGTGTCCTATGCTAGTGTTTTAAATCATGATTCTTCTTGCCTGAATGCCTCTCCCCTTTTGGAGCAGTGGGGAAGGATAGATACCTTACATATGTGGTGGCCAAACTTTAGTAGGATCCCTGAACTGAACATGTGCAGAGTGCAAGCACACACGGACATGTTCAGGAGGTTTTTTCCACAGACAGTTTTTTGTTGTTGTTGTTGTGTTTGTGTTTTTTTTGTTTGTTTGTTTGTTTTTTTAAAAAAGCAGAGCCATGAGGGTGCCCATGCCCAAATGCATGGGTGGCCACCCAACCCTGAGAGAGGTTTCTGCCACTAAGCCCCAGCAGTACAGATGAACTTTCCATAGGGCTTTTATTAGCCACCTAAAACAGAGAGAAAGAAAGGATTGCGGCACATCCATCTCTTCAGCATTTCCTCTTAGACATTTTAAGGACTTTGGTGCTCAGCATGCTGGTTGCTGTGAATGCCTTTTTGAGTGTCTAAATCTGCTCAAATTGCTGTAGGGAATTTAGTCACTTGAACTCAGCATTGTGAGGTTCACTTCTAAGAAAGAAATCTAATGTGAAGGCATAGCAGTAGAGAGCATCATAACATCTAATCCCCTCTTGGCATTTGATCCAAGAGCTTCACAAAACCCTATAGTAGGAATTATCAAGCAGTCTTAATGCTCTCTACTCTGCCTCTTCCATGTGCGCGCACCTTCAATTCTTCTTCATGGGTAATGTTACTTCTTCCAGCCATAGGGACCTCCGTTTTCAGCGGTGTTTATGACTCTTTCAATCTAAGAACAATGAAAACTGAGTAAAATGCTCTTGCCTTAAAAACAGCTATTGAGTAAGTATAAGTATTCTGTGTTGCTGTTTCTCTTGAGGAATTTCCTAGTAGGGGGCTAATGGAAAGAATACCTTTCACTGTGGTAACAGTGGAAATTCCTGCACAGATGTAATGACTAGAAACGTGATCTGATTTTCACAGGCTAGTTCTTCACAGAGATGTCTCTGAGCAACTCACTACAAGCTCTGCCCTGGCAGGAGATCAAGTACCACAACCGTGCTCCCAAGCTTTATACCTTATCATATACTAAACTTCTCCAGGTGGCAGGTAATACAATAGCCATAGAAAGCAGAGGAAGAGATTATCATGTCCATATAACTTGCTGACAAGCCTTCCTGATAACCTTATAAAAACAGAAGAGATCAATTATACACAAAGTATTTTTAAAATGACAAGGCTCTGCTGAGGCAGAGGGGGGAATAGAGCTGGTGCAGCTCACAGACTGCTGTAAAATTCGCAAGTGTTACCTCTAACTGCCCACGGTGATTCAGAAATAAACAAATAAATCCACTGAACGGCCAGTCTCACCACTGGTGAGTGAAAGTGCAAGCAAGCGAAAGCGCTTGCCAGTAGCAATCCCAGCATGTTCCTGCCACTCAGGGCTTCCCCAACACCTCCCCGCTCCAAACAGACAGTAGACAAAGAATCGGAGATGGATAAACTTTGGAAACGCATATAACAGCTTGTATGATTGGTGGGCAGGAAGAGAACATGAAGGAGGGGAGTGGTCCTACTTACAAATGTTGGTCACTTCTAGATGTATAAACCAGATTAAACTGTCCGCGTAGACACGATCACTGCAGTACCAACAGACGGACCTGACAGACCCAGCACAGCTGGGTTTTCCCATTGTGCGAGACAGCGGCTCAAAAGCCTGAAGAAAACTTAGAGGCACTCCCCCAGGGAAGGGCATATGTATTCCAGATGGGCAAGTGTGATACACTCCAGAGAGAGAGCAAAACGCAGACTTTATTAGCAAACATGCAGTTTTGGAAAGGAAAGGAAAATGCAATCTCTACGTGAAAGTGTAGACTGAAGTCAAAGAGAATATTAGAAGTTGTGAAACAGATTACCACACACACAGTTACCAATATGAAACTTCATTGTCCAGATGATGTGGTTTTGTACATATAATTCCAATAATCAGAAGTCTATGCATTGTATTTTCATTCAGATACTTTTCTCGTACAAGGCTCAACAAATCCTAAATCTTTAGTAGCATCCCACCACATAATTCACAAAATCAGGGAGCACCATAAGTGTTACATGCAGGATTCATTGCGAAGTACAAGCCGCACAAATCACTAACTCATCTTTCCTTTCTCTATAGCTTATTTTTATTATGTTGATCCTAAAACATACATGATGTGCTTCAGAGAAGGTGTTTGTTCTTGTCAGATCATGCTTTATATGCATTTCTTTCTAATTAGGCAGAACACTAAAACAAAGGTTGATGGCTCAGTTATTGTACGTTCACACAGTGAATTTTCTGCAGATCATATATTGCTGCTTTTATGGTCCAAGTGCCACTATCATATAAGGATCTTGACAAACTATTGAGACAGAAATTTTAGCAGTAATAATTTCAATAAACTGGAAGAAAAAGTTAAATATACATTATCATGATCTGCTGCTAGAAGACACTGAAGAAATGCATTAGACACACATCAGCTATTTTAATTACCATTTTTAAAGCTTCACTAGCTCTTTTATCCTTTGTGCTTAATAAGCTTTTATAACAGTTTTATATTATCTTCAAATTAAAATTTTCTTCTCTATTTTCTATAGAAGCTAAGAGATAACTGAAATATTTTGCTTCCAAGATGCAGCTGTTTTTTTTTAATTCCTGCAATGTCTCCTTACTATAAGCTGAATAGCTCATAAACAGGAAGAACCCCTTGCACAAGACGAGTATTTCTAATCTATTTATCTTCAGCTCCTGAATACAGATAAGTATGGTTTGATATTCTAACTTTCCAACGACTTCAGAGAGCTTATGAGCTGACACCCTGAGAAGAGGTCTGGATCCTGCAACGCGGAGCCCTGATATTCAAATCTGAGGTTACTTGAAACTTTCTGTGATGCAGACAGAAATTTTTGCTGCTGTAATGAATACATACCAGTTCCTTTGCTTGGTACAATTCTTCATAGTAATTATGTATTTTTTTTTTAATACCTGCTAAATAACAAAGGCCATGCCCTGCAATAGGTATTTTTTCTTAGCTAAACTGCCCTTTAAACAGAAGGGCATGATTCTAAGCATATGAAGCATTCAAATGGTCAGTAGGAATACTGTGGAGTCTGCATGTTTGACACAGACCTCTGTTTCAAGTTTAGAAAATACCAACTGCTAATTTCTGAGGATAATGCCAATAGCTGCACAGCGGGTCAGAGAGTAAATTAGACACTCCGGTAAACACAGAGTAACATTTCTGTCAGGGCCATTACCCAAGATCTAATTTTAAAACATCCAACACAATCTTAAAAAAAGAAAAAAATAATAACTTAGATACCATAAACATGGCCATAGTGCCTAAGAGAGTATTAAAAAGGAAGAAATGCCTGCCAGGTTCTTAGGTGTGCAAGATGACACCCAAATGCCTCTGGTGCTTACTGAGCCATTTGAATTTTCATGCCAAAAGTGACTTACATGCTGATAATTCTGTTTTGAGCACTCTCAGAGATAGTAAGCATCTTAAAAAAAGCTGTGTCACATCTAAAGTTGTCTGAGCTTCCCAGGCGATGCGTTCTTGCCATCTCGATATATCATTACAGTCCCAGTCTATTATACAGGCTTGCTGATACCTAATACACACTGCTTTCACCACATGGCCCAGTAGCAAGGGCTGCTTGTATGGGACTACAGAAAAACTTGCAAGAGCAAACATTACTGTGAATCCTGCAGTGACGGCAGATGTAAGTTCCCATCCCGTTCCTCCTTCTGTGACTCTGCGTACTACATTAGAAAGTTTTCATATAAAAAACATAACTTAGCAGAACCAAAGCTGACTGCCTAGCTACATCAGACTTTCTTTGCAATACCTTCGTAACTGTGGTAGAACCTGAGATTTTCTGCCTCAGTTTTCTCTGGCAATTTTTCCTCAGCTCCAAGTCTTCACTTATCTTTTAGGTCAAGTCTGTGAGCTGGACAAGGAGACTACAGCGGTGCATACCCACATCATTACAGTAACAGCACAATAGCTAAAATTAGTTAAGACAATTTTATGCCGTTTTAATTCTCCAAACAATATGCTTTAATCTTGTTCAACCATTAGCTTTACAGATAACTTTACAAGCAATGCTGTCCTCCTGAATACATAATACTGTGAGAGCTTAGAGCAGAAGACCGCAGGATTGAAGCTGATTTGTAGATGCAAAGAGCACTGATCAGGCTCTTCACAAAGCCCCACTGACTTTATTGTTCGTCTTCCTATTTTTACCCTGTAGGTGATTTTCATTTCTCTAGTTCAAAGAAAATCTCACTAACAAACCCCAAGTTCAGCCTTCTAAACCGTTTCATGATTTTCCTCAGATACGAAATCACGTTCCAGAGGTCTACAATATTACATTTAACCAAATTTGCTGGAGTCAACCCTAAGCCAGATTGTGTCCACAAATTTTTGGTCTTTGACTACACTAGCAATAGTGGAAAAACTGTTGCATTTAGGCAGTCATTTTTCTAAGATGGTCAAATCTTAGTATATGATGATCCACTGAGGGGATCATTGAGATTGGGTACCACAGCCACATACCAAACTTTTATAGTTTTTATATATTATACACATACATACACACATGTAAAATTTTATTGTTCTTATATATATATATATATATATATATATATATACACATATATATATAGCTAAATGTGCTTTCTTATGCCCATTTCCTAGATGCAGATAGAAGGAAGGTGGCCTCAGAGTATTTTAGTCTTCCTTTGTTACCACTAGCAGGTATCGTTGCAGTCCCAAACACAAAGCTTCCTAGTAGTAAGCCACAGCTTTAAAAGGCCCTTAAAAAGAACTGTAATTATTTAGTCATTAAATCTTTTTACTACCTTTCTGTGAGCTTTCTGTGAAAGCTTTTAAAATCCAGTTCTCTGGAAAATGAATATTCATATAGTTGAAATAGGAGTCAAAACTACCATGAATAAATCCTGTACATTATCTTTTTATTTTTGGTTCCTTAAACTCAGAATGTATCAGATTGTCAAAGTCGAGGAACACATATGATAACTTTTTCACTTAACTGCGTCCTCCTCGCAATGAACAAAGCTGCTTGCAAGGCCATTTTTTCTTGCTTTGAGAAATGTAAACACAAAACAGCAATAATGATGGCTTTTTAGTAAAAACTACTCAAATCACAAGATGAAGTACTTTAATAATGTTGAAACAGCCATCATTTCCAAAATGGAACTTTTTTTGGTTTTGAATCTTCTGCTATCACTTTTTTGATAGTATCATCTAAATAATAATATAACATAGAACATGGAAATAGGAACAAATTATCAAGTGATCATAACAAGATTTGGAATTGTTTGTGAGAATCTTAGTTTCTTCCAGAGCTTTACTGTGTAAAAAATTTTCTGTTTTGAAACAAGAAAAACAAACTGTTCTCATTCCTTGAGGCTTCTTGAACTTTCTCCGAGGTGAACAAATTACATGAGGTTTAGTCTGAAGATACATACGAGTGCATCGACTTGTCAGCTCTTGTCTTTCCTTGAGTTTAAACTCTACCCCCGGCTTATCTAACAGGAAAAGGAGGAAGGGAGGTTTTGTGGTACTGCCAACCTATGCTGCACTAGTTGTATATGCTATGGCTTCCAGCAAAGTCCCTTTAAACCTGGGGCACTATAACCCTTGGCTGGCACATAATGCTATGAAATATTCCTAAATTGTGGTTTTATTCTCTGTACGGAGCTAGTTGACAACTGGTGCTCCGGGAGGGATGGAGCGGTGGAGCCAAGGGTACAGTGCACTTCAGTGATATACCCACTGCATTAACGTGTGTGTGAGAGGGCACTTAGGTGAGGCTCACCTTCATGGGCATGAAACAGTATATGGCTCACATGAGGACTGAGATTTGGAACTGTTAGCACAAAAATTGGTTTTGAAGTCTTGCTTTCACTCATGCTCAAGCAGAAAAAGGGATATAGATACCTTTTAGGAAAACAAAAAAGATCAAGAACCGCACAAAGAAACCTAACCATCACACATGAACGTTTGCGTGAAGTTAGATAATTTGGTCAAAAAGATTCAAAGAATGATAACAGAATTTATAGTAGTTGAAAAATCTAGAAAACTAAGAAAAACATATATTTGCCTTTGAAAAAGGAAGAAGTACTGTACTGCTCTTATGAGTGACTGGGCACAAGTCTTTGAAAACACTCTGTGATCTCTCTCCTCTTTTCAGCATCTGGTGTAAACAGGTATCCCTTCTTTGCAGAGTTAACCGAGATTTGGCGTACTATTTACCCTTCTGACCCACATATTTTATGGTAAACTCTACTTTTTTGATTGAATTTCCCATTTTGCAAAGAAAAGGCAAGATAAAGCTAACAATTTGCAGTGCCTTTCCTAAACACCCACCATTTCCCCAGGAGAGAAAAAAGTTCTCCCGCAAGCTACTGGCAAAGGATCAGAGCTGCTCACCTCTACAGCAGCACAAAGAAACAAGGAACGTACCCCAGAAGACTACACATATCAAGATGAAATTACATAGTACCTGAGCTCATCTAACAAATTGCTCCTGCTGGGAAGAGTATTAGATTTGTTTAATCCATGTAGTATAATTTTATTCTTCATGAAATACATGTGCAGCAGCAGTAAAGCTCATTAAATGTTTGCAGTTAAATGATTTCACACAGATAGAAATGTAAGTTAGGATGAATGGCATATCTTATAATCCATACCTTGGATTTGTTTTCCTTTGTTGCAGGGTTTGAAAGAGGCTGGTTCTGTCAGATTTAGCAAAGAATTTTCAGACAAGGGAAAGACTGATATCTTTTTTCATTTTAAAATTTTATCCATCTTCCTTTTGTGAGGAAAATATAATTTCCTGACCAGATCTTAACACAGTTGCAGATCAAGCTCTGAAGTCCTTCTGTACTATGAGTTTCTGTCATTTGACTTTTTTTTGTGTTCATTACTAAATGTAACTTTATAGAAGGACACATATAAAAACAACAAAATGCTCAAAACATTCAGCATTACTTCTAAGTACTGTTTATATAGTAGAAGGCCATTCACATTTGGTATGCTTCTTGTGGAATATGCAAGCTCAGTAGGTCCTAATGCTGCTCAAGAACTAAACCTTATGGTAATATAAATGTTAACTAACAAGGTAATTGATATATTCTTGGGAATATTCTACTACATGCTCTTCTTCTCTAGTTAGCTGTATTTCATTAAAACCAACATGATAATATGAAGATAGCTTGCTTTTCCACTTTCACGGGTACATTTGGTAAATTTTTAACTGTATGTATTTAACTGTATGTATTTCTTGTTGCCAGTTGTCATGTTTTCATTGCCTGAAGGCATCAGTCCTATGTAAACTTCTTAAGCTCTAAAGATTTCAACACACTCAAGCCAGTTTTGCAACTAGGAATGGAGGCATTTCAGCAAATTGCCTTCATCCAGAGACTGGAGACACTACAAGCAAGCAACATCTTTTCATTTACTTAAAGTCAGCTTCCAGAATCTTATATTTGTTTTATTGGCCATAGTACATACTAAAACCCCATTTACTGAATGTTTGGTTTTCTATGAGATCCACTATCTTCCTGTCTTTTAGGAGCTACAAACCTTCATATCACTAACAGCTAAGGATGAGTCTCTTTAAGCTCAGCAGCCAGAATCCTTCACTTTTAGGGCCAAAGACTCAAAGCTTAATTCCACTGTCATATGTCAACTGTCAACAGTGCATATGGCACAGGATAGATAACTTTTGAATCTTCATCTTCCGATAAACCTTTTAGCTGACAAGCAAATGGATAGAAGTTATTTAAAACCTCAGAAAAAGACATAAAGCACACTTTACAAATAACTGGTTCAGTCAAGGTGCAAAGTAGCCTAAAAAAGGATCAAAAGAGACCTAATATTATATATACATACATACATATATATATACACACATATAGAGAGAAAGAGAGAGGATTGATGAAAGCCAAAGTAAATTGAGAAAGACAACTGTACGACTGTATGAATTTGGAAGTCAAATCAAATGCAAGAAATCACCTAATAGTTTCCTATGGATATAAATCCTGTTGATGTTTGGAGATAAAGATAGTTATATACTTTGTTCTACTGAAAATTGACTATTTATGTGACTACAACTTGCTATCCTAATGAAAACTATAACAAGTCTGACTAAAATTGTACAATACTATCTCCAAATCTTAAAATCAAATTAACCCATTAATGAATTAGCAACAACCTGGCATATAATCAACAAATTCAATTACAAAAAGACTACAAACAAAATTCAACTCATGATGTTATCCAACATAGAATGAGTCTCCTAGAGGAGTAACCCCAGAGATCTGAAAAGCAGAGCTTGCCTCTGGCATTTTGAGGCTGCAGCTGCCCCATTTTAGGGTACTATTTTTCAAGGAACAGGTACGGCTAACTCTTATTCTGCCTAAATATTTCTTGGGATACAGAAAGGCTTACCACTCTTAATAGTCATGGTTAAACTCATGGTTAAACAGTCACTTCTAGAAATACACCCATGCACGCACTAATTTGGAATAGAACTTCATTCACACTTTAATATTATAGATAGTAGTTATAAGTAAACACTTATTAAGAATAAAGAAAAAAAGTATTCTTTAGTTTGTGTGGTGTCTCAGCAGACATTAGGCAGCCTTTGCAAGAGCCCATACGATGTTCAAAGCAGACCAGAAGAGAGACCATGACACTGAAAACCTCCTCCCTAAGCCTCTGCCCTGAGCAGAGACCAGAGCTGCCATTCCAGATGCCAGATACTGTCATTTTTAATTTACATCTCCAACCACAGTTGTCCTTCTGACCCTTGGCCCTCAGGCTGGCACAGCTGGGGGAAAATCTCAGGATTTAAAAGAAGGACAAAATGAACAAAGGAAAACAGCGCTCCTTTTCAAACGTATTACAGGATAGCAAAGGCCTTCCAGTACCTTCCAGTACGATGTGGATGCCCCGGGAAAGCACGCTTTTTTGTATATGTTATGAGACCTAACTTCATGACTGAGACACCAGCTTTTTTCTCTCTTCTGTGTTTCTACAGAGTTGTTCTAAATGGGGGATTCATTTCTCTTACTCTGATAACATGACTAGGGTAATAGTTTGATCTTATGCCCTTTAAGTACAGCTCAGCTATCATCTCCTTCACTGCCTCTTCATATTCTCCCATTTCTATCAGCAAAAACTTCATTCCAAGAACGTCAGCTGGAAAGGAGATGTCCTTCCCAGGAGGCGCTGCACAGCACCAAGGCAATGATCCTTCTCCACACGGTTGTGGAGAGATTCCTGAAGTTTAGTCTGCCTGATTTCCTTCCTTGTATGTATGTTTTGTCTTTTTTTGCTCAAACTTGCATTGTTTTCATTACATTTCCCTTACCTAAACAATTTTTAAAGCAGTCATTACCCCTTTTGGCTACTTTGAGGAACCAAAAGTAATTTTGTTTACTTCATCAGATAACAGTCACCCTGGACAACACATTTCTCAGTCTATTAATATAACCTTCTTAGGTAGTAATTAAGCAATAATTCGAATAACAGTTTGCAGGTTTTAATTTCAGACTCAGAAAGCCCTGTTCACATAAGCCAAAATAGCTGCAGTAGCACAGCTTGTAAAATTAGACTGAATATTTTTATATAGAGGAGACATGTTTGATTTTGCAACTCTGAATATATGTGAAAATAATAATAAAGGCAATTCTTCAATTTTTCATTACTGTTAATTGTTATAGTGCTTCTATAGCACTTTCTGCAAATACCAGTTTTATTTTATAGTTTTAATCAATATTTCAGTGTAGAATATGCCTGTTCTATCTCTGCCAATATTAGATCATAAAGTGTAGACATTTTCCTTCATTTTTGTCACTCTTTAGTCAGCAAAAAGTATAATTTTTTGCTTCGCGAGATGAGAGAAAATTTTTCTTTACTGAACCCATTGCTACTAATTTGGTTAAGTCTACAACTTGGAAAGATATCCTGTCTAAAACAGCATTTTATTTCCTTTATTCATCTCTTTAACAGTAAGACCTACTGATTTCTTTATTTTTACCTCCTAAATTTAGGAAGAAAAAAAAAAAAACAAACACTATTGCAAAAACGTTTTCAAAAAAAAAAATTTAAATATGCTGCAGAATTCTCAGTTAACCAAGGTTTTCTAACCAATTTTACAGCTAGAGCTAAGGAAAGGATCACGCCTAGTGTGAAGCTGAATTTACAAGACCTTTGGGCATCTTTACACAAGCTGATACAAAAGCTGTAGAAGGTCTGATGCTGCCACAGCATGATACCTACATGTTCCTACAGCTTCCTCAAGCCCACAAACCTAAACAAGAACAATTTTTGTAAGCTCAAGATAAAAAAAAAAAATAAAATAAAAATAAAGGAGAGAGAGAGAAAGAGAGATATTTCACCCCAGGGTGAGATGTGTTTTCGCGTCGGATGAAATTTCCAGACGCAAACTCTTGCGCCGCATGAAACCACTCTTCCCTCGCACTGGTATTTCCACATCGTTCAGATAAGTGCTGGTCCAGGAAATGAAAGTAGGAGCGAGACTTCCACTTCTCCCGTACCACAGTGGGGAAAGCTATTTTTGTCTGGCCCAGAGCAGCTCGCTTCAGAGAAAACACCGCTTCCTTTCATCGCGTCCTTGCTTGGTGCCGAAGGCGAGTCGCAGGCAGCAAAGACGAGAGGAGGTGAAGCAGTAACATCCGTCACGGTAAAATCATCCTTTTTCCAGCAAAGCTCATAGAGCTCAAGGAACTCACCAGAGCAGAAGGACTGCTCTGTGTTGAGTAAAAAAATCCCAGGCAGAAGTGGCCATTTAACTAACGAGGGGCATGCTTGCTGAAATTAGAATAATTGTCCTAGTAATGATTAACAGCAGTGCAGACAACCCACAGCTAATGAAGTGTCTGCTTCCTTTTTCAGCTCAGTCTATACATTTGGGGCTTGTACACTGCTGGGGAAGAAAAGGAGAATAAAACTTACACAGCAAAAATGGGATTAACTAACTGAAAACACATAACACATAAAACATAGTAATAAAATGGCACTGCTTTGTAAGTAACTAAAAGTCCTGAAGAAAATACTATAGGCAATTTGTTTGATTTTGCTATATATATGTTTATTTTATATATAAACATATGCATTTCACTTCAGAAGTTTAGTGTGAGATACATATATACATATATGTATGTCCATATATGCACTCATAGCCTATGAAGCAAAATAGGCGCAAATGCATAGTTGCAATTAGTGAGAAAAGGAATGAACTCCATGTCAGCTGGGAATTAGCAAAATGAAGAACTCCTGGGCTAAAAATAGCAACTGATTTAAAAGACTTTTCTAGGTTATAGGGGACCTGATTTGGAGCAGACTAACATCAGCAGGAAGACTACAGTATAATACTCAATAGCAATCTCAGTTACCACAAATAAGAGAAAACCAAATAGCTACTTAGTTTTCAGGGGTATTGCTGGGGAGCAGCAGTTGGGTGGGAGGCCGCCTCAGGAAAGCGGATCTCAGAAACTCAGTTAAGGAGTTACGTATTTAATAAATAAATAAAAAAAATAAATGAAGAAGGAAGAGCAGGCCACCAAAGCACACAGCAAAAGCGAAGACTCTACTTGGCTCCATCATCATTCACTGTGAGGGGGGTAGGGGAGAAACAAGCCGCTCTCCTCGGGGAGTGGGCATCTCTCAGCTCCCCAGAACTTGGAGGTGAGCACTGCAGGGAGACCGCAGGGTGAGGCGTCCTCTTCCGAGGACTGTTCTTGAGCGGCTTGCTCCCTGTTTGAGGGCATCACGTTACTTGTGTAACTCACTGTAACTGGAGTCACCTTAGTTTATGTAATCAGCTGCGGAAGGGAGAAAGAACCTTGGAGTGAGAAAGTAACCGGCCCTAGTTTTTAAGCTTTCTCTTTGCACCGTCTGCATGCGAATGCATTTGCTGCCTATCTGTGTCTGCATAAAACACAGCAGCTGGTTAGCAAAAGAAGGGGCTAGGGGCTAAAGGCTTCCAAAACTTTGTTTCATTTTTTTTTCCATATGAGGTGAGGTCAAGTGAATAACGAGCTCTTTCTGCTTTGGTGCAGATATGCTAAAAGGCTTTGGATTTGTTAGCATGTTCGGACTGTGTCTGTAGAAAGGTTTTCAGCACTTCGAGGGTGAGCGTGTTTCCTTTTTCACCTATCCCAGTTTTGCAATGCTGCCATTCATCTGAAGAAAGGTTTCCCCCGCTCCATCTCTTGGAGCTTAGGCACATACAAAATGCAGCACTGGCACGTGTGACAGCGGAGGCTGACCTGTACGAGGTTAATGATCTCAGCAGAAAGGACAGTGTTTCCCAGGCCACCTCCCAAGGGCCCTTCCCACTTAACCAAGCAGAAGAAAAACTAAGCAGCCCCTTTTTCCTGTTGGGCTGATAAACACCTAGTGATGAGATACAGGACTCCTCTTATCCCCAAACAGTTTGTGGCAGGGTTAGCTCGGTTGGTTACAGCATGCAGCTGCTAATGCCAAGGTTGTGGGTTCAATCACCATATGGCCTATGCTGAGGGTTGGACTAGGCAACCTCCAGAGGTCCCTTCCAACCTTACCATTCTGTGATTACTTTCTAGTGGTTCTTAGTCATTTTTCAGCCTGTTCCTTACCCCCCACCCCAAACACACATTCATTACTGCTCCTCTGCAGAAATCATGTCATCCCAGGTCAAACCTGCAGAAAACTGCCTGAAATCAAATCATCAGTGTGAGCGAACATCGAGATTAGCTGATATTCCCACAGATCAACCTCAGCTGAGCACTCGGTTGATAAAGCAATATACTTGACTGAAAAGCTGAACCAGCCATAGGCAAGTAAAGGAGAATAATGACAACATCTTTACATTTCCAGCACAACTGGAGGTTTAATGTGTCATCATCTGCTAGAAATGACTATTCAAGACTTACATTTTTATGTTACTATTACTTCTCCATCATTGCAGCTGTTCAGTAAAATTGGACTGAAGAATGATTTATTCTGTCTTATACACTCTCAGTAAGGAAAGAAAAAGATAGAAGCTAAACACTTCTATTTTGCCCTCTAAACTATAGCTCCATGCAAGGAAGATCTGTCTGATTTGAGAAATCAAAAGATGTAAAAATTAAAATAGAAATTAAATAGAGAAAGAAAAAAGAAACGAGTGAAAAGGGAGAGACTGGTAAGGCAAAGGAGCACAAAGATTTTCTATAAACAATTAGGAAGTCAAAAATGAAAGACATAATCATAGACTCTGTCCCTGCTTGACATCACCTACGTGTCTAACCAAACAAGAGTCAATTATAGCTCCTTTAAATGGGTCATCAGTTAAACAAAGAACACGTAGATGGGAAAATAATTTTCTACGTATTCTGGCAGCATATAGTTTTTGAATTCATGGCACTCTCTGGATGACAATAAAAGTAAGATTTTAAGAGCTGTCATTTTGGAAAGAATTTGGAGTTTTGCATTCTTTCTTAGAACTCACCCTGTTATTTAAATACAGTCTTGTTTTTAATTAATAATAAAAATTCATTAGGTCTAACAAAGAGGCAGGTTATATCCAAACTCTTTACTTTGTAAGTATCATTTATTTTAAATTCAGAGGGGAAAAGCAATTTTATTTGGAAAAAAATTCCTATTTATTACTTTTTCTTAGGATGTTTAAAACGCCTTCCATTGACAAGGGCTTGCTCTGAAGACAAAAGAAATGCAAGTGTCTTTTTTTAATAGTACAAACTTCTTTTTTAAAAAAAATATACAGGCTTTTATAGGTATTGCAACTAAATATTAGGATTTTGTACTTAAGTCTCATGTATATGTTCAAAAGCTTCTTATCAAATAAGATTTAATCAATGTCATGAGCTGAGGGACACTGTAAGGAGATCTGAGAGAGGATTTTCTACATTCTTAATTGACTAAACTCCAAGAAGCAGAAATCAAATCTTCAGAAGTCAAGGACTGAACATCCAAATCAGCGGCTATTCATATAGCCCAGTCTCAGTTGAGACACTCAGCTGCAAAAACAGTGTACTTGGCTGCAAATACAAACTGGCTGTAGGCAAGTAAAAAAGAATAATGAATAGTGGAGCATAAAATCAGAAACTAGAAAGTCATCCTTCTTAATATTGCAATACATCCCCTCTCAATATCCCAGTGTTTTTATTTGCTTTAACATAGCTAAGTCTATATTTCTGCTATGCCTACAATTTCCATATCAAAACCCATTATTTAAGTTTCTGAGAGGCTGGGAGAAGGGAAGGATTACCCCTCCCCAATCCCATCTCCCCCAAAAAAGAAAAAAAAAACTTTCCTCTTATAATTAGTATCTTACTGCCTCCAAGGGCTATTCAGTACTAAGCTGAGAGCTATCAGTGGTTTTGCTGTAATTTGTGTGGAGTACAGAGGCCAGTAACTAGCAAATAATTAAAAAAAAAAAAAAAAAAAAAAAAAAAAAAAAAACAAGCAAACTCTCCCCCCACCTTCACCCTGTACCCCCAAGTTGTTACCTTGCAAAGATTCAGTCTGCTAGAGACAGTGCAATTACATACTGCAAGCACTAAATAAAATCATCTCTTCCAGCCACTGATTAAAGCGAGGGTGGTATCAGCTGCAGCACTTCAGCTGGGCTATGGCTGCTGCCTTTAAAAGACTTTGATTTGGCTAATCACAGCCATTTTTCTGGGACGGTAACGACAGACTCCAAGCAGAACAAATTCATTCCTGCCCGACTATCAAATAGTACAAATGGAGACCTGAAAAATGTGATCCATGTGGAATTAAAAGCCTCTGCCAGAACAACTGGACAACCTGTAAGCAAGCACTGGGGACATAAAGGGTTATTGGGAACTTCCTGGTGAGCTGGCATTAGACCTCAGTAGATGACTGTAAATTGAACACCTGTTCAATAGTTTTCCTTAAGGTGTTTTGTATATTCTTTTCTAAAGGACTGCTCTGAGAGATTTCATCTTAAAATATTTGCAAGGTAGCATGCAAAAAAAAATATGCAAAACACTTTGCAAGTGATTTGCATGGCAGGTTGTACTCTGCCTTGGCCCATGTCCTTGTCAGAACATGGTTAGTAAAGGATGAAGTGTGACCCTTTCATTTACAATATTCACCATCATCTTTGCCATCTTTCTAGGGTGATGCCCAGGCTCTTCTGGGGAAAAGTCTTCCCCAGTACGACTGGGCCACTGCTCTCCTTGGCTATCCATTGCTGTCACCATGGGGGTGGCCAGAACATTAGAGACACTTTGCTGTCATAGTAAAGGCCTTTTGCTGATTATAGTTTATCAGCACATCACTGCTTTAACTTCCTCTTCACTGTGTTACTGGCAGTGGAAAGGAAAAGGGTGCGGTGGTACAACAGGGGCTATTACAGCTTCCTACGACTCAGAGCTTGCATCACGCCAATCAGATGCTTCAAGAAAAAAAAAAACAAAAAACAAAAAAAACAAAAAAAAACTCAAAGCAAAAAATAAAAAAAACCACATGGGATTAACTGTTCATCTATTTTCTTTATATTCTTTCAGACAAGTCCAATCAGGAGGAATGTAAATTTTAAAAACAATTACTATCAATTAACTGTTTTCTGTCATGGAATGAGAAGCATCAAGTAGTGATGCGTTTAAGTGATTCTTACTGGAAGATATGTTTATTTTCAAAACCAAATGAATGCCTGCAGTGTGTTAGCATGAGAATGTCTAATGCCACCACGGTTTCATCTTGTAGACCTCACTCAGGCACCTTGTGGAAGACATTAGCCCTCTCAAACTGGATTATCCGTGCCTCTTAGAACAACCACATCCTTTACTAACTGCAAGCTGCGAACTGTACTTGAAACACAAGGGAACCACTTTGAGTGCGAACCTTGTACCTTATAATAAGGTGACCTTATTATAACTCATGGCTCATAAGGGCCCACAGCCCCTCTGCCATAGCCACATACCCATCATGCCACAAACACAGCCAAATACCTTATGACAACCTGAAGACCTGTGACACAAGAGACACAAAGTAATTCACACCATAGGTAGAGAGACCAACGACTTGCCAAGCCTGAGTTTCTGCAGCTACCTCTACAAAATAGTAGTGACAGCTCCCTGTAACTACCTTTTTTTTTTTTTTTTTTTCCTGATATTAAGTTTTCAGTCATTGGAGGACCTGCCAAGGTGGCTCCCTGCAGGCAGAGTGACCGCTGAGCAGAGGATTTTTTTTCTCCCGAGACAGTTCAGGGACAGAGAGGTCTCCTGAGGCTGCTGGCTTCAGCAGAGCTTTGCTCAAAGACTGCTCTAACACTGCTGATGGGCTGCTCCATGGATCAGAGGACACACAGAGGTATAAAGCCACCTTTGCAGTTTGTTTCTTTTATCAAGTGAACTAGAGATGCTAGGGCTGCAGCCAACCCATTAAATTACAAATATTTGAAAGTTATTACCCTCTGAAAATCTGCATAAACATTTCATGCATATTTTATAGCAAAACTGACAAAGCACATCTACAGAAAAGTGGTATGAAACAGCTGAATAGTTTTGGGAAAAAATATATGCAGTCCAATTATGATCACATTCACTTAGTGATATGAGATAATGAGTTAGAAAAATGATGGTATGAATGTTATCTGCTCTTCAAGGACAAAGCTTGTGGAACTACAAAGACAAAATATCATTTTAAATGAGAGAGCCATTATCTGGCTTTCTCTTCTTTTAAGATTCTCAAAATAAAAAGAGAAGTTATTGTTTTGTCAATGATAAATGTTAAAAAAAATATAATAGATAAGGACTATATTTCTGCATTTCACATGTGGGCTTTCCTGTGCCTTGAAAAAAAAATCAAACATTAACAGCTTTCTTCCCCTGCCTCCCCATTACTCACTAAGACATAAAGTGAGGTTTTACAGTCATATTTTTAAAAAGATGCACACGCACGCACACCCCTACCTCTTTTTGATATTTAGTTAAGTACTGAATTCTGGCTTGTTACTTTGTTCTTTAAATACTTATCATGAAGGAGATGTGATCAGACAAACTGGTATTTTTGTAGTCCTTCAAAACCAAGCTTTATTTGAATAATTTTGAGTCCTTCAGCAAGGAGCTCCCTTTCCACAGGGTTTGAAACACTTAACTATATTAGCCAACTGCCTTTTACGAGGCCTATGTGTTAAAAATCAATTCTGGCTTAAAATACTAAATACAAAGTATAGAGGTTTTACCTAAAACATGCACAAGTAGCTAAAATATATGTTTCCGTATACCTGCACGCAGGTAGCTACACTGCCCCAGAAATCAACTGCTGTTGCAGGAGGGAGAGGATCATGTTCAGCTGCACGAAGATATTTTGCTCTCACCGTTACTGCCACGAGTACTTTGCAGTGAGCAGGGGTGGCCCCCCACGGCCAAGGTCTCTGCTCCCCCCACCAGCCCCATGAGGACAAGAACACAGGACTTGCCTTTAATCGTCTAAAGCCATAAATTTAGACGTTCTCCCACCAAAAAGCAACTCATTGCAACCTGCCTTCCTACTGCTTACCTGTCGATATTGGATGAATTCCTACCTACGGCTTCGGTGACTCTCAGGATACTCCGTTCTGCAAGCCGGCGCCCGCTAGGAAAACACGTTAGTGATGGCTCAAAGGAAGCTGCTGGGCCATTTTGGCCTGTAGGGAGGAGGGTTTGGGGCAATGAACAATATCAAAGGATGGAAAAGCAAAGGGGCAAAGGGCTGGGGCAAAACAGGTCTTAAGGAGCACCTCGTTCAGTGCATAAACTCTGGGTTGCCCCTCAAATCCTTCTCACTCCCTGTATGCTGGCAGGATACAGAGGAAAGCGGTCAGTTTTCCTGCTTTGGATGCCCTCTCAGCATCAAGCATGTCATTTCGAGACACTTCAGTACGTAAATTGCTATGTACGTATGTGGTAGGTGCTGTAGATTTTGTCTGCAACCATGTCACATTTGCGCTATATTCCCTTCAGCTAACTGGAGTCTGAGTTTTGAAGGATTGAAAGATTGGGTATTCTGGATCTGCAACAATATTTTAGGCTTTCATTACCACAAATGTCAAAAACTTAAATGGAGAATTCCACAGCACTTTTTAAATTACAAAGATTCTGGTACAGATCATGCTGTTACACTTCATCATAAAGCTTTGAAGCTGGCTGTATGAATCAGGTCTGCATTTAGTCTTTAAATGAATGGGGTTTTTTTAATCAAAACAAAGATAATAGCTTTCCATCCTTGTGGCGGAAATAATGAATACAAAAAACAAAAAATCACAGGGCGAGACGCTTTTAGAACAAGTAGATTTTCATATATATTATGAAAGAAGACAAGGAACAAAATTTTGGTTTATATACAGCAAAATTTCACAGAAGTTTGCATAATATAATGAAGACATCTTCTGTACCTCCCTTTTTCAAGCACAGCAGTTTTTTTTTAGTACCTTCAATAGACTGGGACAAGCTTAGAATTACCTTTAATGTAATTACCTAATGATTACATGATGATGAATGAACCTTTAACAATTAATGCTTGAAAGTAAATTTCCTTTATGTTCTGTACTTTTGATCAGTAAAGCATCTTTTCAGAATAATGAAAAGTGAAAAAAAAACAATTCAACTGCAGAGTAAGATGCCATCACATTTCTCTGATTTTCTGGAACATTGCGACAAACTTTTTGGATTGTTTGGACTTTCTCTTCCTCACTTCTAATTTCACTTTTTTATTTTGGTAAGTTTTTTTTCTCTCCCACATACCTCTCACAATGCCCTTCATTTCCTAATTTCTCACCTTATTTCCATCATTCCTCTCTCTCCTTTTTCAGTACTCCTCCAAATGTTTTGAATCATCCTCCCAGTTCAGTCTTAGATGTATCCAAGTCCAATTTTCAGCTTCTCTGCTTTAATATTGTTGTACTCGCCAGAATTCTTTACTGGTTACAGATGTCTTTAAAAGTTTTATCTCAAATTTCTGCCCATTGCCTCTTGTCCTGTCACACGGGACAACTGAAAAGAGTTTGGCCCTGTCCCCCCTGACACCCTCCCTTCAGGCACTTATTTACATTGATAGGATTTCCCCCTCAGTCTTCTCTTCCCCAGGCTAAACAGGCCCAGCTCTCGCAGCCGTTCCTCACAGGGCAGATGCTCCAGCCCTCTGATCATCTTCATAGCTCTATACTGGACTCTCTCCAGGAGCTCCAGGTCTCTCTTGTGCTGGGGAGCCCACACCTGGACACAGTACTCGAGATGAAGCCTCACCAGGGCTGAGCATAGGGGCAGGATCACCTCCCTCCTGCTGGGGTTGCCCTGCTGGCAATACTCTTCCCAATGCACCCCAGGAGACCCTTGGCCTTCCTGGCCACAAGGGCACATGTCTGGCTCATGGTCAACTTGTCATCCACCAGCACTTTCAGGTCCTTCTCTGCAGAGCTGCTCTCCGGAAGGTCAGCCCCCAGTTTATACTGGCGCACAGGGTTATTTCTCCCTAGACTCTGCACACGCCCTTGTTGAACCTCAGGAGGTTCCTCTCCACCCAGCTCTCCAGCCTGTCCAGGTCTCTCTGAACGGCAGCACAGCCCTCTGGTGTCTCAGCCACTCCTCCCAGCTTGGTATCATCCGCAAACTTGCTGAGGAGGCACTCCATCCCCTCATCCAGGTTATTGATGAAAGAGTTGAACATCATAGCATCTGTCAAGATTCTCCACTTGCCCCTGCTGAACACTGGCCTTATCCCTGCATTTTTATTCCCATCTAGTCTGCCCACTCTACTTCAAGCTTTTGTGAATCCTTCTAGACTGTAGCATTATTTTTAGTCCTGGCACATATTTTAATCACCCACTTTTTCACAAGCACCATGGGGTCTCAGGATGGATATTCACTCCACTCAGAAACATGCTGACCATTTGTAGGAGGCACACTGCTGTGCGTTAGACATAATGTACATACACACCCATTCATCTGTTGAAGCGTCACTATCCCTGATTAAAAACACAAATCACTATGGTACTGATCATCCAGACAACAAACTTCTGGATGCAGAGGTTCCTGTTGCAGCTCCTCCAGCCTGTGATGAGCCCAGAGACCCCTCTGTGTCCAGAAGGGTTAACTCCCACCACAGCAGATACAACAGGTCCTTGGGGAGAGTGAGCCCTGCATCTTTATAGCCATTCAGTCCTTACCATGATACCTTATAGTTGCTAATAAATAAATTTTCCCAGGTAAAAAACAGCTTGGGGGTTCAAGGGCTTTTCCATTTACTATTGCTGACTCTGTGTCACTAATGTTTAGGATTTTATGTCAGCATGTGGGTGGAAACACAACAGAAAAGACAAATGAGATGGATGATGAAAACAGAGTTTGCAGTTGCTGAAGTTATGTAAAGATAGTTCATAATCTTGCATCAGATGAGTGTAGACAGACATTCATAGCACTAGCAACTTCAGTTTAAGGAAAAAAAAAAACTTCTTGCTTCTTCTCCTTCACTATCATTGTTCAGAATAACACACAATTCCTTCAGTACATGGTTTCCAAATATCAACTACCTTCACATAGAGGTTTACCTATTTTTTTGTACACGAGCAGTACAAAATGCATGTATATGTCTCTACATATGTCTGTATTTTTTTAATGCTAATGTGAGTCCTCCTCAATAGGGGGATCCTGCTCAGCAGTTTTTAATTTTCTCTTGTTATAGAGATGGAAATAAATAAGTATCTAAACTTTTCTGAGATCCTTTCAGCCATTGCAGTCCCTCTGAACTAAAAATTTCCTCAGCTTCCTTCTACGAAGCATCATCTGAGGATATTGTTGTGTGGAAGATCGTTTCCACAGTTTTAGCTAACCAGAAGAAGGTTTTAATCCTGCACAGAATAAAATACCTGTGTGCCTTGAAACTAAGCTAATGAATCCTGCTGAGATGCAGGAGATGATATTATCTAGCAAGGAACTCAAACTAATGTGATTAGATAGGTTTAGGTTCAAAGCCGAGTTTTATCCAGTGAGTTCAGAAAGCAGGCTGCAATCTGCTGTGCAGTTACTCCATGAGCCTCACTTCAGCATGAGGTAGTTTGAATGTCTCACACACCAAATTCTGAAAATCACAGTCCCTGAAACTATTTTGCCTTGAATATTCTCTTTGTGTGGCTGGTCAGTTTGGGAAACTTTCACATTGAATATTCGGACTATAAAATTTCAACATACCTGCCTGAACATCAGAACTTTTCCTCATATTACTCTAGTACAATTTTTCACTTTATGCTGTATGAGTGAAGTGGAATAGACTTTGCTAAGGGTTTATGTGATTTTTCTAAACCTCTTGGAAATCTTGCTATGATGGATGTATTTTTCTAGGGAAAATAAATGTGACCATTCGCTATTCTAGACAAGGATACATGTGAACTGATAACACGTGGAAAAAAAGAAAATATAGGATCCTAGCGATTAATGTGAAAATGATTGTAACTTTACACCTGAATGAAGATAAATAGCTTTTACATTAGATACACTTACCTTATTCTCAGTAAGTGATGAACAGCTTTGCTATTTTTCTCTGCTAACTGGTCAGCAACAAGAGAGAAATTGTTTTAAAAACATGAGGTATCCAAAAGCACATGACTGAATCATACAGTTGGAGAATGCTAGAAAGCTTACACTAATTTCTTAACTTCATAAAATTAAGAAATAGATGAGGCCTGCCATCATTCCATGTTTCACATGTATCTGCCAGCCAAATGGATAGCTTCATATATTGCTCTTTCACTGAGCGAATCTTTTGTGTAGACTTGCATTATTTTGAGTGTAAGGAGCCTGAAAATTGAAAATTGTCTTTGGCTAGCTAATGCTTGCCTAATATCTGGGAGAGTCAAAACGACTGATGAGGGGTTTAGTGGATTTCAATCATCAAATATTACCTTTGAAGAAACATGCTGTCATTTCTCAGGCAATACAATTAGTTTTGTGGTGATACTTCACTGAACAGAACTAATAACTGAGACCACTTGTACAATTTCTGCTATGCCACGTGGTTAAGGCTTTTCCAATCTCCAGTTTAAGTTTCTGACCGGACTGTAACCAGACAGGACCACGGGAAGTGCCTTGCCAGCCGGAGCAGGGGCAAGGTCCCCAGGGCAAGGCCAGCTGCTCTGAAGCTGTGGCCAGATGTGCGACATTGTTAGTCCCCGACTTTTGCTAACCCCTGTGCAGTAGCGGTGCTTAAGTAATATACTGCACGCCTTGGTCAACCTGGCTTACGGCTGTGTAAGCTCGCAGGGACAGAGCCTCGTTTGAAGACATGGAGGCAACTGCTTTAAAAGAAAATATAAGAACTTCGCTACTGAAAAATCATGGAATTGCCTGCCCATTTCTTCTTTATATCTCAAAAGTGGTTGAGGTCCTAGAAAAGGGGAAAACAAAACACTTAAACCAATTTATACATATGCAAATTGAGAACGAATTGAGTAAGCATGCTTCCTGAGTGCTCTATGATGATGCCCAGGCCTTTTTCAAATGTGGGAACAGTTAAAAAAAACAAAACAAAAAAAATCAGTATGTGGGCCAGATAGTTGCCGTATTCCTAATTATGAGATGCTACATCTGTTCATTTGCGGTTTCATTATCTCTCCCCCCACTCTGGCCCCCACATCTTCAGCCTGCCTTTTAGCTTCAATAGTCATCTTAAAGTGGTTATTCAATCAAAAATGGCTCACTTTATGATTTCAAGTGTCTCATGAAGTCAAGAGCATTTACTTTGTGCTCTATTCACCAAAGATTGAGGCAACATGAGAAATGTTGTATTACATCTAAAAAATAACCATCAACACTGTAACATCTTTGTTTTTTTTTTCTTTCTTTTTTTTTCCTAACATACATTTTCGAGAAACCTGCCACTAAATTAAAATGCCAGACTCACTCACTGCCCCCTCTCCCCACAGCGATTTCAACAAATACAGCCTTGCGAGGCATTTGGGGGATTTCTTCCAGTTCTAAGATGAAATTTCTGGTTAGAGGGAAGAAGAGAAACCACTCCACTGATGAGAGGCTGATGATATTTAAGGGATGGGAACCTGCAGACCACTGAAACTCATGCACCCACCAGCTACCAGTCCTACAAGTGACCGTGTTGCCCTATAAATACCCTGTTGCCATCGCTAGTAACAGACCATAAGCTTTGTACTGAGTTTGCAAGACCTCAGGACTGAAGCTTTTCATGCTGCTGTCTGAGCTTTCCTTGCTCTGCTTGCAGCTTCAACTCGGTTTAGCAATTCAGTGGCAGCAATTCCTCTAATTGGCCAGGTGTCTGTGGCTAATTTGGTTTACTTTTATTTATCTTTTTATGGTACACCACAGTTTTATATAGATAGCAGCAGCAAATACTTACTTTGTGGAGAGCAAGACATTTAGGACTAACACAGCGATGAAGAAGGGTAGAGACATACAGGCCTGGTAGGGCAGCGGCAGCTTGCAAAGGGACGACACAGGCTGTGGCACAGGGATCAGGCGTGGGACGGTGAGAGACAGGGCACAGCCTGGCGCTGGGGACCCTGTGGCTACAAACCCACGGTCAGTTAAACAAGTGCACACCTGGAACTGGGCAAAACTGGTAACAAAGAGAAGAAATAGATGCTTTTTATTTATGTGAAGTACTGAAACGTGCACACAGTAAATTTGGATGTAATGTGGAGCTGCAGAACAGCGATGACAAAAGTGCAAATGCATGTTAGCCAACACAGAAAAATGACCCCAAAGGATCCTAGGCTGCAGAATGAGAAACGACACCATGAATATGAGAGTCCTGCTGGGAAGAGACTCAGGAGACCAACAACTTCCTGTGACACCCCCACCAGCACCAAAATGAAGCCACCAACCTCAGGATCCAGCGGAGCTGGGAAGTGGAGAGCACAACACCGGGGGAAAAAAAGGACAGAAACTAACTGCTCTGTGCATTACAAATCTGTGTTATTACTACTGTTACTGAGCCTATGGGGTTTTTTCCCCCATATAGAACTATTCTAACTGTATTATTCCTTTCTTTTCTGTAATAATTAGATCTAGACTAATAGTGATTCTTGAATTAGACTGTTAGCATCTCAGTGGTACTAACGATCAATTCTTGGCTTTATATTTAAGCAGTTTTTCCTCTTTGTCCATGAAGATGATCTTAGGCATAACGTATGTGTTAACCTGACCCCCTGCCATCACATTTCTCTATTACATATGAGTTCAGACAATTCAGCCAGCAGTAAAAGTGTCCCCAGGAGACGAGAAATTTAAGAACAATGAAATAGGAGCTACAAAGGCAAACTAAGGCAAAGAATTCTCACAGGAAGCCCCAACCGTTGCCAAGACCTAAATCTTTTTCATATAGAATTTCCTGTTTCCATATATACTGTGTTATGCTTTTATATACTCCCTATTAAGAAACACCCAAGTTAATGCTCAAAGGGATCTTCTCAGCAGGTGAGTCAAAACGATGTCTGTCCTACAGTCTATTTACGAGCACTGACAACGCTTTCTCCTTGCACTCGTGATCTGATCATAAGATTACTTTGAGCACTCAAATAGGCCACGGTTTTTCTTCAGGAGTGAAAGACACAGACAGGCAGGATGGAGAACTGTTATGACAGTCATCGCTGAATGTAATTCAGTGTTTTTTGTACAGCGCTGGCAAGCAGCCTGGCTGATAAATTGGAGATTTAATGTTTGCATCCTCTGCTGAAGTCTGCTTTAATGATTGTCCTTTGGCAACACTCTTTCTTTTTGAAGTGTCCTCAAGTCTCTGGCCCACTGGCTCAGCTCTTTTTTTGAAAACTTATAGCCGAAGATGCTGTTGCCTTCAGACAACAGATTTTTATCACTGAATCTAGCAGAAAAGTCATTTTTGGCTCAGTATTTCATAATTCCTAGGATCTGTTAAAAAAGTACCTAGGGAAGGAAGACTGATTTTCATCCACATTTACATCTTTCACACTGCATTAGGTATCCAGACTGTCCTTAAGAAAGATACATTTCACTCTTTTCCCACCCCAAGCCTTTTGGCACTGCTAGAGTAACACAGAACAGCTTTGGTGTCACATCCTGTACCTCAAGTGTGGATACAAAACTTAGTGCCAAAGGCAGCGAATTGTCTTCTGTAGAGCTTCCAAGGCTACAAGGGCTTTAGTATACCACTGGGTTCCGAATTATTTCTATATTGAGGTCAGTAGCTCTTCACTATTTAAAAAATACACGTTCCCGTAAAGACCACATGAAATGGAGAAGCCACCACTTTCTCACCTGAGCAAGAACTTGATTGAGCCAAAGATGATAGAACTTAAATTTGAAAGAATCTTGATCCTTTAAATTTAACTTTTGTTTATGCCCTTGTCCAGCTCTTGGGGCAGCGGGAGGAGAAATATCACACTACAGTTCCTGGTGCTGTTCCTCCTGCGGGAAGACCTTTCTCGTGACAGAGGAATTGCCGGTCAAGGAGGCCACAATCCTGTGTGCAGTCACCAGCCATGCCCAGTTGCTCCCTCGCGGCTCTTGCAATGGCATGGGGAGCGCTGCAGACCTGCGCGGCTCTTCGGCACACGAGAAACGCTCCAAGTTTATTCCACTTTCGGAGCAGATTCCTCCTCAGGCTGTAATTGCTGAACCCTGAGGCATCTTTAGATACAGTGATCTGGTGCACATGTTCATACATCCTTATCGTAAAGTGGGGAAATTTTTTTTTGATCTGAATAGTGTATTAGACTTGTTTTTGATAATAAAAAAGTAGAAAAAAAAATTTAAGCAGCTTTGTTTCAGGCCTATTAGACCCTGCGTTGTTTTTTTTTTTCCCCTCTCTGCCAGTTTCAGTAGAGCATTTGCTCTAGAAAGGTCTGGCTCATCCTGGCCAGGCCACCATCCTGTCTCTGGACACATGCTCTTAACCACCCGTGCTGCTAACGTGAGGTCATTTACTTCCCACTGCTACTTGGCTGGCTTCAGTTCTAGCTTTTTAAAACTTTTTTCCCCTCCTTTTAGCTCCTGCCATTTTTCCTGTGTAACTGTACACGCAAGATGCTATCTCATCTTGATTATTACTGCATCCTGCTGGGTTTCCAACAGTAGAAGGAAACACAAATACTCCTTTGCTTTTTATGTCTAGCTTATACAGAATTAGAAACCTTCCAGCTATCGGCTACCTCTAGTTCCTAATTCCTGGCTTGCTGAAGGAAAGCTCTTAAGGCAAATAGAAAACCTGACAGCTATTAGTAGTGACATGGTTGTGCTTGCTCTGGAGCTGATCGATTAATTTTGACCCTAGCTGTTGCTTAAGCCTAAAATATAGGTTATATGTGTGTGTGTGTGTGTGTGTGTGTGCGCGTGTAAAATAAAAGACTAGAAAGGGATGATTGACGACATGTGATAATGTATGAATAGAATTGTTGTGATTTGTCCAAAGTAGCTTCATAGAAAAGAGTGGGTTTTTTGCTCTTTCATTTCAATCAGTCTATGTAACATTAACAGTTTTAACTAGCACCAGTGTTCAAGGACCAGCAAACAAAAATGACCAGAAAGGTTCAACATTAACGAACTTCTTTTTTAACAGATTAAGATTCAAACAGCCTGAGTACCTCAAGCTCAAATTCAAATCAATGAACCTCAGAGAAGCTGAGGCACTGCTAAGAAAGTGAGACTAAACCTAACCGAACCTCAGCCATCAGTGGGTATCTCAGGTAGGCACCTGAAGTAGAAAGCATTTGTCTGCAGTCCTCTAAGCCTTCATCCCTAACTGGCAGCTCTAATGAGGCCAGGTCCGTTGTTCTTCCTCAGTATCTGCTGCTGACAAACAGCTGCCACCAGGAGGTAGGAGCACGAGGACCCGTTCTCCTAAGTGACCCAAATGGCTCAATGGTGCTGCTGCTCCAAAACCTATTTGCGCCAGATGACTGCTGGAAGCACTTGACAGAACCAGCTTCCCTATCATCACCCCAAACCCTCCCATCCCTCAGGACAAGCCAGGCACCACCAGCCCCAGCTCTGTCCCCAGACCCACGTTCGCCCCTCAGACCCTGGGGAGCCTCTTTGCACAGCCAGCTGCCCCCCCCCCCAAACCTCCCCAGCTACAGGGAACTAACGTCTACTTGCTAAACACGTGCTGCCTCTCCCTCTTGTCATGTTTATGCTCCTCCTCATGTGGCCATTACCTCCTTAGTGCTCGTCGCTCTCCTGGACTGCGTTTTCCTCTCATTTACTCATTTCTGCCCATGGTTTCAATCTTTATTCCAGAATGATTTTTCCTCAGGCAAAAAAAATCTCTACCCCTTAACAAGACTAATCCATGCAGAAATTACCTCCTCAGGGCGCATGCCAAACCCCACCGCTCAGCCGCCTGGCTCTTGCTGCATCCGTTTCCCGTCGGCCCACGACGGAGGGCTCAGAGCAGCGCCCCTGCTCCGACTGCACTGTTCCTCCACTGTAAACTCCCGGCGGCAGGAAATACTTCAGCCTACCCTACACACTGCCAAAGAGAAGCTGTTAACATACTTATCAAGGTCCTTATCAGTATTTTTTCCAAGTGTCCACACTCGGCTTTTGTTTTGCGTGCGTGTGCATGCGCGCATGTGTGAAACAAGATGCACGGAAAACTACCTGAAGTATCGAGGAAAAGCTGCTCTCGTGAAACACAACCCACATTCAGACATCTAAACCTAAGCCATCTCTCCGTGCGTATGCTATGCACGTTAACGTGCAACGTTAACCGCCATCGCGGCTCAGGGCGGCCCGTGAGCCTCACCTGAGCCAAGCCACAGACGTGGAGCAGACCTCCTCAGCGCCCGAGCATAAAACCCAGGGGACGGAAGCCCTGCTCACTCCCACAGCGTGCGTTACCATTAGGCAAGCTGGCCTCCCGCACAGGCTGTTCATCTAAGTCAGTGGAGCTACGCGCCTAGGCTTACCAGCGACTTTTCTGCTCTGCAATTGGTGTAACGCACATCTACTTTCCATCTGGTCTCCTTTTCGCTTCCGATTGCGTCTCCGTCACGTAAGAGAACAGAAAAGCGTTCAAACACCTTCTTTGCCAGAGGCATCGGAGTCGCTTCCAGCCACTTCAACAGTGAGATCAGCTATAAGCAAGGCAGCAAAATCCACGGCTCTGAAATACACCTCTGTTAATGAGCTCAGTCTGAAGTCACATTTATCATGTCTCCTTCTTGATTTGCAGTGCGTTCTGCGGGCAAAAGCCACAGTTTAATAATGCCTTTTTGCAAATTAGAAGCTTGCTTAAAAATCTTGTTTATCAGCTTTATTGCTTCAAAGGCATAGTAACTAATTCAGAAGGTCAGCAGTATTTCTATGCTTTGTAAATTAAGTAAATACATGTCTATACGTCTTACTGATTCTGCTTTGTAAAATGTTTGTTAGTCAAAGCAAGTCAGGAAGAACTAGTTTAAAAGAGTTTCTCTTCACCAGCTAAGAACACTGTTTATGACCAGAAATTTTTAACAGAGCCACAGTCCCGCCAGATAGTGTCCTATCACCTCCTGGGGAGCCCAAAGACTGCAGTAACAACAAGCTCCTTTCCTGTTGGTCTTTTATTACTTCTTTCCCACTGGATGCATGTTCACCCCGCCCCCCAGGGTTTTGAGCTGTGAGTAGGAAACTACCTCTGCAGAGTAAACTAATAATGCACTGATCACTGCTACTTAAATGTTGCCCTCACATTACCTACTTGTCTTGCTGCTGTATTCCTGGCTCTAGCAAGGGGGAAGCTGAGGTCCTGCACAGGTGGCAGGGTGAGGGTGCAGTGGCTGCTTGGCTGCACACAAGCATATGCTGGTCTGCAAGGTCTCCTGCTAACTCTCCTCTCACTGATAGTGGGTAAACACAGGATATAGGTCTTGCATGTTCTGTAAAAAACATCAGAAAAGCAAGCAAACAAGAACACTAAGGAGGAAAGTTCTTTCATTAGAAAGAAGTTCCCTTGGGGGGGGGGAAAAAAAAAGATAGACACAATGAAGTCAAAGCACCATCTTAAAATTGTCAATAATAAATTTTAATTAACTATGCACATGGCTATAGCATGTTAGATCCTCTACCTGGTGAGCAAGACCTCATTTAGATGTGTACTGTATAAACAGAAGACACAAAAAAGACATCTATCTCAACTCAACTACTTCTTGTCTGTCTTTTTGTTGACTTTCATTAAAATAACATTTGAACTGAAATCGGAATTTAGTAATTTCTTGGCTCTATACGAGATTAAAAAAAGGTCAAGTAACCCCTAAGAAATGTACTTTATCGGAACTGTTTCTTTACCAAATAATTACTAACATACATTCTACTGCTATGTGTTATTGAAATAATCTCACAAAGAGGACACAGAGATGAACAAGTTCTCCTATTTTTAGAGAGCTGCTAGTATTCAAACCACAAAGTTCTTTTTTTCTGTATGACTTGTTTCAACAGCAAATTGGAGCAAAGCCAAAATCATCATCTTCTTTTAGTGTAAGTCATGCAAGCCAGCTTTCAAGCTTATTTCTCTATATAGCTCTGAAAAGAAAGATCAAAATGAAGTCATAAGTTTTTGCTAGATTTTTCCATTGATATCTTTTTTTTAAAAAAATATGAAAGTAACCAACACACAGGCCTCTCTAGAGTCACTTACTTCAACACAGTCAGCTGAAAGCTTGCTCAAGCCAGATGCCATTGCAAGGTTGCACAACTACAACATGGGCTACTGCATCCTGAGAGCCTGGGAATAAAATTCACCCTGGCTGAACAGTAATTCTCATATACTCCTTAAAAAACAAGTTACGTCTCATATCAGGAATTCTGCATTGTCTTTCCAAACTTATTTGTATGCTCTTGGTGGGAAGCTACTGAAGGTAGAAGGAGGAGAACAGGGACTTAACTGCTACTCACCTGCCTTGGTTTCGCACCTGGTATCAACAAGTGAGGGGTTTCAAACACTGGGAGAAGTAGCAGAGGCTGGGAACTAGGATTTACACTTACTGAGAGACAAAGGAATACCTGGATCCTCTTCAGGCAGCTGCTTTTCAGTCCTTGCTACAATCTTGTAGCGTTGCCTTTGCTACCTGCATGTTACCTCAGCCTGGTCTGCGGAGATAGCGAGGCTCATGCAATCATGTATCTTGTCTGTCAGTCCCTCCTAATAACTTACTAAACCGTTGACCAAAAAGTCAGCCATATTTGACAGAAGAGCAGCTAATATGACCATATTAAATTCCTGAAACTGCAGGAAAATCCATAACTTTATAGGAAGAGGGAGAGTGAGCACCTCCTGCTGCTGCAAGGGAGCTGAGCAGCAGCCTGTATTCCTACAGCAGCAGGAGTTTGCTAATTAGGGACTGGCTCGTTAGCAAAGGCTTATCAGCCCTTGTATGGGTGCAGACTAGCATTATAGATAGGCACCTTTGCTCATCTGGCAAGCTGGCTCCCATTGCTTTCACAAAAGAGATGTCTGCCTTGCTGCCAAAGCAGATGGGGTATTGAGGTTACTGGAGGAGCCAGTGGGCTCGGTGGGAGCACTGGGGAAGACATGTGGGGAAGGGGCGAAGGGAACTGGGCTCTAATGCAGCTGCCCTGGGAGAAGCTGGGGTTACTTCAGGGCACAACTGTGTGTGAAATGAGGCTTCACACGTTCTGCTTCTCATACAGCTTGTTTCGTGCCCAGTGTTAGGGCCATCAACAGCACTGGGTGCTGCTGGTACATTTGCTCCTCTACGCCTTGCCCTGCAGAGGCAGAGCACAGAGCATTGCTGTGATGCACTGCCCAGGCTACTCCGTTTGTTTCCTAAAAGAAGCGATTCATCCACATGGAGTACCATACCACAACAGCTATTCTTCCAGGCTGGTGTATCTCGACATAACACTGCCTCGGGCTTCAAATAGTCTCCCTTCACATACAGCTTTCAGAAACAGCTTGCGCTTGCCAGCGATTCAGCAGCAGTAGCAGAGAGCTTGGGGAAAGGACAAAGTGATGCTGTGCGTTTTGGGGTTGAGAAGGATACCTGCAGGCATCTGCTCTCACTTAGTTACTGTTTTCTCATTGCTGTCCTCGTATGACATTATTAACCTAACAACTTTGTTGCTTTCCTTCAGTCAGAGGATTATATAGGAAAGCAATGGGGGAACTAACTAACCGCTCCAAGAACACTGCTGAACTGACTTGAGGCTGATTTCTGTTAGTCCATCGGTTAGAGGCATTAGTCCAATGGTTAGAGATAAGGTTTGTTTTGACAGTTGGCAAGTCCAGAGCAGCTGGTAAGTCATGAAGACGAGCTGGAGAGATCTGATAGGAAATGCAGGTAGATGAGTTGGATTTAATAGCAACTGTGCATCTCTGAAAGCAATGAAAGTCCCTGAGCATAATATTCAAGAGGTTATAAGGAAGCAAAGGAAGCCAGAGAAACACCATGTGGACAGCACAGCTAGCTCACAGCAAAGGTGGTTTTGCTGGGGTGCCGGTTGAAGAGGTGTGCACCAGTAAGCACAGCACGTGCACCTGCCTGACTGCTACCCTCCAGGGAAATGGGCCATGCCAGCCCTTCTCTGTTAGTGAAACACTTGGTGAGATCGATTTCCTCAGGATTTCAGAAATTGGCTGATTGCTTAATAACTTGAGTCAAAAGGCTAACTACAAAAAAAAGCCATCTCCTTAAAGCATTTGTGAGAGGCACGCATTAATATTAAGCAGGATGGCGATTATCTGGAAGGATTAACTCTGTATACAGAGCATGTTGTCAGACAGTCTCTCGCAGGCGTTATGTCCTGGCTGACCCTCCGTGCCCGCTCTGACACCGGCTTTACGCTGGCGAGGGGCTTAGCTGCTGGCCAGTAGCCCAGTGCGTTCACGGGCTTTCTTTTGGCAGGGGGATTTCCTGGAACGCCTCTGCGTGGCCTTTAGCAGGGCAGCGTGCGGAAAGGCGAGAGTGCACCTTCACTTCAGTGGGCTCCTAATCGTTCTCTGCCTGTTGTTTGCACATTGACATAATAGCAACACTCAAAGCTGTTCAGCCACAGTAAATCGAGGGGAAAATGAGCCATTAATAATGATGACCTGCAAAATGGTCTCCTTCGGAGAAAAAATACAAGCCTTATTTATGTTATTCTCTAGAACTGGAAGGATTGTTATATGAAAAGGGGAAATCTGAATTCTTCGCAAAATACACAATGAAAAATTGTCTCTTAGACAAAATACAGTATTTCAATATAGATACACATTTTTTTTTCCTGAAGCAGGTGATAAGTTGAGAGAGTGAAAATTTTAAAAATCATGTTTGGAAATGTCTATATGAGTAGTTTAGGCATTTGGAGTCCAAACAAAGCACTTTGCTGCTCCTGAGTGGAAATGTTTTGCTCTGTAACATTTACCTGGGCTTTCTGGGCGTTGTATTTTGGGCACCTGTCTGCATTTTTCACTCTGAGATAGAAATTCAGCCTGCACGTTGTCTCTCAGATGAGTTGTAAGATGCCTTCCCTCAGCTCTTCGACAGAGGGTGCTCCTCAGAGCCCCACAAGAGACACTCGTCTGTAGAGAATAAAGGGGTTAAAACTTCCCATTTGACTTTAGACAAGAGGATGTAGACTGCATTTTTTTCCTCGAGTCTTTGATGTTCATGTAATTTCTAACATGTGCCTATAGACTTTTTTCCTCATTTTTAAAAAAGACTAAATTATGGCTTTATATTAAACACTGCTCTAAACAAGAATCAAATCCTTCAATTTTCACTCTATGACAATTTAAAATGAGTAAAAAAAAGTGAGAAGATCTAAAGTACATACACCAAATTGTAGAAAGCACAGGATATGTGGAACGATTTTTTTGAGAGACTGCCTGGTAATCCATAGGCACGTCTTCTCACGCCTTACAGGCTGCTGTAACAACAAAGTCAGTCAATGGATATAGGTCGGTATTATGTAAATAGCATTTCTTCTGCTATCACTCAGTGTAACTGTGAGCAAAATCCAGCCAGCTAGACCATATGCCAGGTCTGATCTTCACAGAAATTACTACTATATTCCAGGAGAGATGAGTCCTGTGTGCTCTCAGATAACCAAAGAGCACAGGGACTCCCCCAACAAGATCTCTATCTGAGAGAGGACCCTTCTTGTTGCATCTTGTTTTATGTTTCTCATTGCACTTTCCTTTAAATACATTTCAGCCTCCAGAAAAATGTGGGGTTTTTTTCCCTTCGGGATCACAGCACATCCACTGTGTAATCTACCTATCCGAGTATTGGCCAGCTCTATCATCTGAGTGCCACAAATGGACAATTAAACTGGAAGTGAAACTTATGCTTCCTTTGGCCAGACTCTTTTGAAGAATAGTCTTTCACATTGTTACTCAGATTTCTTAAGACTTAGAAGAAGCACTTAAATCACATCAAACGTCTTTAAAGTTTTGCAATAAGAGAATGGTGGAAGCCTCTCCTTGATTTACATATGTGTTTGGGGACATGAAAGACAGAGGATAAGACAGCAAAAACCTGAAGATTTCCAGTGTAAATAAGTAGGTCTTCATTACAGTGCAAGAGTTTTTTGCATGAACACAGTTACTCATTGTGAATTATATGCATATATTGTCACAGCAATAAGTAATTAAAAGACAGCACTTTCCCAATAAAAGCTGATAGCCATTTAAAATAATCTAATTAACATTAGAGAATTATAGGCAGGATTCAGTAAAATACAGTGTCTTGCTTCTGTGCCATGGAAAAGAACAGAGCTCAGCAAAATACTGACTTTCATGGCGTTCTCAAATTATACACTAGTTCTAGCAGTGTGTGAAGGCTGAATCTGCAATTATAGAATAAAAATATCAAACTCATTATGGAACAGCAATTTTTCCCCTTGTTTTTATAGACAGGGCAGAGTTGTATACTTGTTTTTGCAGCATGGCTGGTATAGGTTTAGAAATTTGCTATTGATTGCACAGGCATTAAAGTATAGCATGAAATGTTGTATTCTACAATCTATTGCCAACAATAGATTGTCAATGCCAACAACTGAGTTACAAAGAAATATGAACAGAATATAGCAGAAAAAAATGAAAAAATTGTTTATTTTATAGTGTACAAATAATAAAACAATACCCAAAAGCTGTACATGAAATAATATTAAACAGTGTCAAACATGACAATCCTGACAATACATATCAATACTTTATATCACAGAAATGGTATTACATATGCTCAGTAGCAATTGTACTGTGCAGGAATGATGCTCTCTGTAAACTCTCTCTATTTTATCTACATTTAGAACAATTGTGCTTTTCCCTACACAAAGTAACAGTGCTCTTAAAAATAAATAATAATGTGCAATTTAAGTCAGATCCTGAAAGATGCCAATCTAGATGCCTACCTAAGTTCTGGACATGTCACTCCCAGTAAAGCCACCATGAGTAAGGAGTGCTCAACACTGCCAGATCAAACACTAAAAAACGTACTGAACCTACATCAGCTTTTCTTCAAATTGCAGCCAGTTAAGAAAAAAGGTGCTGACCTCAAGTAGGTGTTGATTTTATTTTTTAAAAAAGAATGGTATTTATTAAATGAGGCCTGGTTTCTTATTACATATCAGATTGTGTAAACCAGCCAAAGCTTGAAAGGTTCAAAGGATCTTAAATCTGTAGCATGGCTCAGAGCTGAGGGAGAAAGAATTGTCCCAAAGCTGAAAACTTAACCATCAAGTATATTTATCTAGAATTTTTATGAAATATGAGAGTCTCTGCCACAGAAATATTAACATGTATGTTAATAAACAATTCACAATAAATTTACCTGAATGAAATCAAATTCTTCAATGTAGAGCTGCCAAGAGATTTGGAAAAACATACAGTCTGCTGTCTTGATGTAGCTCCCTTTTCTAATTTTTAGCATACTTCTACGAACCACGGCTGGCAACTGATCCGACTTTCTTGAGGATAAATTTGAGGAATACTCAGTCAAAGGGTATTCCTCAGTTGATCCACACCAAAGCAGATATAATTACAATATTTGGGATCCTTCTTTTTATTCTAGCTATTTTGTATTAGTCACTGATAGTGTTGGATGATAAGAGGGATAACTATAATAAAGCACACCTGAGCTGTGCCACAGGTCAGGGAGGGGGCATCTGTTCTCAGCAGGGAAATCGGACCAGATCCCGGTCGGAAGAGAGGGTGAGCATGGCCAAGGGTCAGGAACGAGGGCTGGAGCTGGCAGTGCCAACTCTGTGCAATATGAGGGTGGAAAGCAGGCAGGAAGCGAGGGCAAGGGCTGGCTTTGAGAAGGTCTGGGTAAGCTACTGTTGCCATGGAAGAAGGTGCTGCTGTCACAGCCTGCGCAAAACCAAGTCTGAGAAAACTTGCCCTGAGCTGCCCCACTGGACCAGTCTTAGTGATACGGTGGGAATTTGGACACCATGGCTTGTGCAGTAGAGCTCAGCTCACCCACAGAGAATCAGATGCGACTCTTGCCAACACGGTCTTTTCTCCATCCTTCATTTGCTGATTTCAAAGGCAGCTTTTCTCACCTAGCTCTCACCATTAACATCTCCTTGTTTTCATTTACTCAATTACAAATTTCTTTTTTTTTTTTTTTTTAACTATCAGAAGAATTATAGTGTCTCCATCTACTTTGCTCTCGGAGAAATAATCATATTGGTGTATTAAAACCTTCCCTGAGGTGAAAAAACACCTGTCAGTTCACACTGTAGTCAACATGAATTCTTTTTTGTTGATGGCCTGACAGCGGAGCGAAGAAGAGAGCACATTCCCAGAGGAACAGATAAAGCTAAACAGGCACTGTGAGACTGACATCCGTGAACCCTTTATCTCAATAAAAAGTCAAGCGGTGTATACAAAGTATGCAAAAAAAAAAAAAAAAAAAAAAAACCAACAGCAGCAAAACCCTAACAGAAAGAATAGAAATACACACACCTTTCTCCAAGCAAATATCCTTGCCTTAAACTGCGAGCTTCCACAGTGTACATATAACACTCTCTGGCTGATCAACAACTAATTCCAGTCTGTATTGCTATTTTGTTCCTAGTGATACCTTGGTTTCAATGCTGATCAGATTAGGAAGGACCATATCCCACACATTAGCATGCAGCCAAACTCGTCCTGGGTGGGAGAAACTGGTGGACAGGGGACTGCTACTGTTTCTTAGCTATGGCAGAAAGACTCTATTTCACAGCAGCCTCTTGCAAAACTGGCTGCAAGTCGGGGATTTAGGCTACTAATCTGCATTATCCCAGACCTCTAGTTATGCATATGTGAATGTAAGAGGAAACATGGGCAAAAAGTGGCGCTTTTTTTTTAACTGCTAAATGTTCATGGGTTTTGTGCTACACATGAAATTTTCCAAGCTACCTCAATATTTGGTATGTATAGCAGATATAGTATTTGCAGATGAGGACCTATCCTAGAGCTGGAAACATAACTGGAAAATACTCATATGTTGTACCCGCAAGCTTCCTCCTCAGCCTAGCCTGCCATGAGAACGGTGGAAGCAGGTGCCCTCCTTCATCTTCTCCCGTGGAGCTAAAACAAACCGTACGCAGAGGTTTTGTACCTTCGAGTATGTCGCACTGACACTCTGCCCTCCCCTCCCTCCCCCAATTTCTTCTTCCCTTTTCTGAACGGAGAGAGTGAAAGCGTCGCTGGTTTTGTGAATAAACAAAAGGAACGCTGCTCAGAAAAATCAACATGAGATAACACAGCTCTGCGTTACTTCAGTCCATTACACATCCCTACATCACACTGATACAAAAGAGGTATGTTGGAGAGATGTATTACCCAACACCATGAGAAATTTAAGTTTTGAGAGAACTGTTTGATCTACAATTCCTCTATTTTTCACTTAATTTGACTTAGTCTTTTTTCTTTTAGCATGATCCATTATGTCAGCTGAGTTCTAGACTTCTAGTTTTCCTTTCAATTAGGAATAAAAATCATACATATTTGAAATCCCTTTGTTCCTGCAGAATAAAATTCTACAGGCAAAGTCAGTAAAGAGGCTTTGTTTGAAATATTTCACGCAAACAATTTAAACAATATAAATTACTGCAAATAAAAGATCCAGAAAATGTTTCCTTCAGCAGCAAAGAAACACCATATGAATTGTACACCATTTCTTCAACAAAAGGAAAAAATGTGCACACAAAATAAGAGTAATCTTTGGTACCAAAAATAAGGGCACCTTTTTGTTAAGTGGGTCTTCAGATCTGAATAAAACCGAAAAACCTCTCTTTAAAAAAGACTCAAAATGACCAGTCTCGGAGTGGTTCCATGTAGTGGGTACTGACAGCTGTAGCTAGAAGAACAATCTGGGAGTTGAGAGTTGTGCGACAGCAGGTTACAACACAATAACGATTGATAACGTATTTGACGTTTCCCTCCACCCTCCCCCTCCCTCACAAGTTTTTTTTTTCTCCTAAGACAATCCCTTAAGATACATACTTTTAATTATTTATAACATCTTCAAAATCCATGAAGGGTTCCGGTACCCAGGAGCAACAAAACCCAACCAACAGCAATAAGAAAAACAGCAACAAAAGCTGAGGTTATAATACAAGATCAGAAACAGTCCCCTGACTGAAGGCATCTGCTCGATCTATGTGATCTGACGGACCTTGCTCTCTCCGCGCAATCCCATCGCGATCTCCTCTGCCGAAGCCTGGCGTTATTTCCTCGAGAACCTGCCCCGTGCACCGGGGATTTCTTCGATACGCTCTCCGCCACAGCGGCAAGTCAGCAATAAGCAGGTTACTTGTCTGTTCTTTAATTCATGGTGAACATATCACTGGATCCTGTAAACACTACTGAGCATACATTCAAGCTTTGTTCTTAGTGAAAGTGGCACTTACTTGAACCCTTGTAGTCAAGATAGCTTAGTTTTATAGCACTTTACAGGTATAGTAGCTGGTTATGTACTTCTGATAAAACTCCGTTTCCCAATGGCTTAGCGGGTATTGGAATATATCCTCACTGGGATCCCATTGCCATTCCACAACATCCTCATGATGAAGTGCATATTCTGGACTTCTTATTGTACTTTACATGTACTTTATTGCTGTACACATTTCCCTGTTGTTAGTTTAAGTGCTCCTCTGTTATGTAGTACGTACAAAGTTTTAAACTCTAGTGGCATCCTATGAGGGCTGGCATTAGAAAAGTACCGATACTTTAGATCGTCGTAATAATGATATTTGACTGGTTTTCCATGTAAATCTTTTGGGAATGGCCAAAATCCATACAGGTGGATTTCATCACAAAATCTGGTGGCAAGTGTATACATGAGGAGACCGGTGCTGGGTCGCTTGATGTGGACCTTGTTTGTCAGCCAATAGCTGCAAAGAAACCAAGAAAAGTACGTCAAAAGACATGCCAACAACTTGATGTGAATAAACCATGTGAAGTAAACTTGTTTTAGCTATTCATTTACTTACGAACTTATTTTATACATTAAAAATGTTCCCCTTTACTTCCGTTGCTATGTCCCTCAATAGTGCCAATGCTAGTGTCACCATTTAGTTAGCTAAATGAGGATGTAAGTTCAAGCTCTCACTCTACCAAGAACTCGCAAGTGCAGGAGAAGGGTAGTTCATCCCCTCAGCTGAGCAATCAGGGAACACAAACTCTTGCAAAAAACCTTGGCCTCTCACTACATCCAATTAACCTCATCAAATCAGCTGGTATTTGCTTAACATAGTAATTATTTCACAGATCACTCATCTAAATAGAAACTGAATGGAAATAATATTATAATACATAAGAATATAACTTTCATAAGTAAAAAAGCCTGAAGCCTTATTTATTTTGCTTGCGAATAGGTACTTAAACCTTTCTATATGCTAGTGGCAGTGTCTGCAAAAGCAAAACCTTAATTACTAAATTCAGAATAGTTTGGTTCTGCACCGACACAAATCCCCCCGAAGCTACTGTTTTCTTGAGCCAAGGACAACATGTCTAATCATAAGTTTAGAAACCTCAGGGAGTTTCCAAAGAGGCAAACAGTGGACATACGACATGTGGGAAGTGCACAGGGTCCTGGCACGCAACTCACATCGGCACCTTGGAAATTGCACCAACACTATTTTATGTCCCCAGCCCTTAGAAATAAGACTTCATTAAAACAGTGTCAGCACTGGTGAAGCACTCCTCCTAAATCTGATTCAATAGTTTCTTAACGCTCTGTAGAAATAAAGACGGGTGTTTAGAAACATGAACCTGGATCATCCTGCCGATGCAGTTAAAAGAGCAGCCATGTACACCGTTGCAGTGGGTCCAACGGGGAGGGGGAGAAGCGCAGGTACGGGAGATGAACAAATCCTTTACCATCCACACTTAAATCATTGTTTAATTAATTGTGTGCTCCGAATTGCTTCTACTACTGCTTGGGGGGAGAGGGAAGTTTCCAAGTGAAATAAGCCTCACTAGGCCAGGGTCTTTGCGTTAAATAGGATGACCACAGGGCTGGAGCTGTAAGTATACAACTGTGTTATTTTAAAGGCATTTAGGGATACAGCAAGATGATTCCTGGGAACATCTATTCATCAGTATGAGAAAGGATGGTAAAAATAAATCTTCAGTCAAACTAGCATTAAAGTGTCTTGAAAGCATCAGATAGTGCACAACACTAAAAATAACTATCCTGTTGAAACTGGCCTTCCCAGTTTCACACCTTGCCAAAACCACCCTGCCTAAACGCTGATGTCTTTGAATCATAGAAACATGTATGTCTGAAAGAGAAAATTTTTCCACCGTACTCAGCTTCTTTTTTTGAAAGCTGAAGGACTGCGCAAGCGGGAAGCAGTTCTAGGCTGCGAGATTGCTTCTCCAAAGCCAACAGTGGGAATGACTCAGAATTTTGTCTGGCCATAAAAAGCAGGATGGTAAAAGCATATGAATAAAGCAAACACAATAGGGAGGGGTTAAGTGCGCACAGGACAAACGTACTGCACACCATTTTTTTTCAGTGTTTACATAAACAGAAGTTGCCAGATGGGAGAAACTTCTGAGATATAATGCTAAGCAGTTTGCTTTTAGCTCAGAAAACTGACCTGGCACTTTAAAATAAGGCAAGCCAAAGGAGAAACTCTGATTTCAGATCTTTCTTTTCCCTTTTTTTTTTTTTTTTTTTTTTCCCCCACCCATTTTTGCTGGTAGAAAAGTTATCGAAAAACTAAACTGACCACTTTTGGAACTTCCTATGACACATAAAGCAGAAAAGACTGAACCTGAAACCCAGTAACTTAATTTTAGAAGAAAGATATTTGCCTCTTCAAACACTGTAAGTACATGCAGTCAGCCATCCACGTGACTGTCTCTAGCCAAACAGTAATCAGACCTGACACATCCGTTACGGCAGTGACCTCGCACAACCAGTATCATCCACGGTGAATTCAATCTTACAGGAATAGGCTGGTCACTGCTGAGAATTAAATTAATAACGAACAGGCAGATCAAAACATTTGAAAAGGAAATTACAACAACTTTTTACTGAGTATTTGCGTGCAGGAAGAAGTATTAAAGATGTCATGAAAAACACCAGTACATTTAGAGCTTTTCACAGTTTTGTACTTTAAAAGCAACTCTTCTACTGCTTGTTACACTCAGAAATCATACAGAGGAGAAATGTGGCTGCTGGGTTTCTCTTACAAATAAAGAAGATACCCAAACACTATACTGAAAGCATGGTATTGGCTGTATTTACTATTGAGATTTGGCAACTTGAGATCAGTTCTGATAGAGATAAAAAGAAGCCAAGTAATGCATTGAATGAATTGGTTAGAGGCATTTAAGGCTTCAGGCTGACACTTAAACCTTCCTGCAGCACATCTCATCAGTGCAAATCCCTGGCTCCCACCCTCTCATTGAATTGATAAAATGACCGTGTGGCGTAGTAAGTCGCTGTGATTTTGGTCCTGAAATATCTGTATAATTGTTTTAACTCAAGTAGCTACTCTAATATGAAACAAGTTCAGGCAGATTTTTAGCAATTCCTCGATGCTGTAAATGCTTTGACCAATAAACATTTCTGCACCTGTTTTCCAGTTTGTGGAGTTCTGTTGTAACACTAATTTTAAGCCTGATGATACACTTCTTTCCTATTTATCTGAAATGCATTTGTTTTCTGTAAAACTAAGATAACAAAGAGAAGCAACTTGCCACAGACCCATAAATCTGTGCAGATCTTTTGTTTCTCACAGCTAATCTGCCCCCGCCACCACCGCCGCCCCTCCTGTCCCGCGCGAGATGCCACCTCACTCCCATGCTGGATCTCCTACGGCGCGTGCTGGCCCACCCTGATACAAGGATAGGGCGGGACACGGTCCTGAAAGCCTTGCTGAAATCAAGGTGCGTGGCATCCACTGCGTGGCCCCTCATCCACACGCGGGAGAGGGGCTGCAAAATGCTCGGTTGTTTTGCCAGTAGAACATGGTCAAAATGCCCACTTTTCTCTTCATAACGCAAGTTCCTTTCAAATTCGGAATGAGCAAAGCTAAGATCGCGTCCTGTTCTTATTCACACTGACAATAAACAATAAATTCTAATTGCTTTTGTTAGAAATGAAAAGATTTTGACATTTTTGACATTAAAACTCATTTTTGACATTAAAATTTTTTTGACTCAAAACATAACATAAGCTTGACAGAGTGGACAAAAAAAGAGGATACAATTCAAAAAACAGGAAATGTAAGTTACTGCACAGCTTACACAGAGCTAATTACTTGCACAGGCTGGTGAAAACTGGCGAGGTGCCACTTCTTCAGAGTGGCACACGGAGGTTGGAAACGGTCATAAGTTGCGTGTGAACCAACAGGATAAACTGCCGATACATTTATCGTAACACATCCGTAATGTGGGAGATGTGCATGCCAACTCCTGCCACCCCAGGAGCTGTGATGGGCTTTCCACTCCATGTGAAGAAGCAGAAATTGGAAGCAACTCCTCTCTGGGAATTCCTGTCCCACACTTGCTGCACCCCCATCAGGATCAATGGAATTACATTAGAAATTAAGAGTTTCTGCTTAATTATGTCAACAAAGTCGCTCGGTCTATCTAATCTCAGGACTTTCTAAATCTACATTTGAGTACGTTTCTAGGTTTTTTTTTTTTTTTTGAAATTTTACTAATGTCTTCCAGTCCTCACAAACATTCATCTTTCTTAACCTAAGATCAGCTCTATTTGACTCAACCCTGCACGTAAGAAATCTGAAATAAAGTGAAGCCAAATGAAAAATAGGGTGTAAGCTGAATATAACAGAAAACATTCCTTCTTTGATCAGGCAATAAAACCTTCTGACAAAATGATTACCCCCAATTGCACATACAACACTTCAATAGCTGTAGCCAGTTCTCTGTTACTGGACCCTCAAACAGTTAAAACAGATGCAGAACCAGTTGCAAAGCAGGTGCACTGTACACTGCTCTTAAGGCTTGTGTAAGCAGTAAATTAGAGTAATTTGTAACGATCTTGAAAAATGAATGGAACTATGAAGGAAAGGAGCCAGAGCAGCAAGGAAGAACATCGTAAGAAAAGCAATTAAATTGAAGATATAAAGAGATCTGGTCTAATGAATGTGAGATATATCAAATTTACACACCCATTAATCAATATTAATAAATGACACTGCTTTGACACTTAATGTTTATGGTACCCCAACATTTTGGGCTGTAAAACTACGTAACCTGTTTCTGTCAAATCAAAATATTAGCTGTGGTTTTATCTTCAGTCAAAAACCAGCAACCTTCCACCTACAATTAGCAGGATACTTTTACATTTATAAAATGGAACATACTACTATCAGCACGACTTCAGAGGAAATGTTAATTGAATAGCCTGTTGCTATTCAAGAGCATGTTGCTCTTGAAAAATTAAATTCAAGTAAACACAGAAAAAAAAAATCAAAAAATTTGTTTTAAAAAAGATGACAAGATTCTATTACAGTGAGTAATATAGGGAATGATTGGTGTCAATCATCATTGTATTAAATGGATACTAGGAAATTTGAATGACAATTGTTTATCCTGGTAAGGCGGAACATATTACTTCTAACTAAATTAAAACATGATATGGGCTTTCCCAAGGCTGTACTCAAAATGATATGTGTTTTCTGCCATGATGGGCTACATTCAAAAATCAGACAATCTAGCATATATAAAATCTTTACTTATCACATCTGCATATCAGCTTCCCTAGAATTACTCAGTACAAATGAGATCTGAATCTGGCTGAGCCTTATTTCAACAGACTTTTAACTACTTCACCTGGACAGGACTGAATCCGAGAAAGCACATACGTGTTTTTAACTCTGAATTGCTCTGAACGATTACATACCAATCTGTACTCAGAGAGGCAGGCTGGTCTCCATGTGAACTCAACTCATACAAACTTGCCTTCTGCTCCTTCTACAGCCACCAAATGGAGAGAGTACTTTTTAAATGAGCTTTCTGAGAAATCTCATACAATAAACACAAAGTTAAAATATTAGCATAAACAAGTAGTAAAATATGTGGAAAAGTCTGTGGGAAAGAAGACAGAAGACCTCAAGAAACCTTCATTGGTGGGAGAAGATAGAAACTGCATATTGCCCCCATCACTCTCAGAAAGTGCAGGCAAAGAGTCTAACACAAAAGGCCACTTTTATGATCTTGGACCCAGTGTCTGCTTTAGAGAGTATACACAAAAATGGCACAGGACATTGGAGAAAGAGTCACAGAAACACTGTACATCTCACTATAAAACTATGCTGTGACTGTCAATATTGTTATATATTTACGCCTGAGTCAGAAATGCTGGACCACAAAAGATCTGACTCAGACCCCTCTGGGGCCAAAGGCTAAACTTCCACTGTCTTCAGTGAGGCAGGATCCCTATTCAATTTATCTAGTTGCCTGTAAGGTGTCAGCTAAAATAACCTCTTCAAATTCAGAAAAGATAAAGCATCCTCTGGTGCCCTGTTCTGCCTTCCTACACTTCCATGTCTTTAGTGCAATTAATCACGTGAACATTATGAACAACCCTTCATCTGACCCTCTCAACTTATGTGAATGTAGCAGCTAAAAATTTCTATTTGTCCATCTATTTGTCCCTACTGAGATATGCACTATGCAGGAGTCAGTATAGGAAAGCTAGAGTATGAAAAAATTGAATTGTGAACTGTTACTTTGAGAGAGTGACTGCCAGCCAAGAAATACTGCTGAGTATTTACATAATATCTACTCTGTAGTTTTCAATATACAATATTTTGAAACAGTATACACAACAACTATTTCATCAAAAAGAATAATGCACTCTATGAAGAGTAGAAACACTTACTAAAATTGTCACTCTCCTTTAAGCAAGCTTAATTCACTGTATAGATGTAAACTTTTTTCTCCCATTATCTCTTCCTTTTGCTCTGCTAAGTAAATTCACATTCTTGTTTATAAAACCAATTTTGAAGACTACTCGAGAGATGGGACTCTACACGGTAACGTTTCTGTTCCTTAGAACCCGTGACACCAAGAGCAAACACAGTCATGGTACAGGTACATCCATACCCTGCACTGCCACAGCTAAGCACGAGCGGGGCCCGCAGGTGGCCATTCAACGCACCCACCACTGCAGAGGACGCAAGCCGCTACGAGCACCATCTACTGGCTGTGGCAAAATAAATCAAAACATATTGAAGCTCAGTTTTAACCGTCTGAAAATAAAAGAGCCCAGCTTCCCTGCTATAGGAGACTATTCTGCTCTGCACTGTTGCTCTAGCATAATCTTCTCTTTAAAGCAGATTTAATCAATGTATGGAAGATTAGCCCAACACAAGAAGGCTCCAGGATAGAGCATAACTCTGCCTTCTGCTGCACGTGAATTAAGAAAGGTTGCCACAGTTAAGACCAGTTAAGCCACACGAACACTTTGCTCAGCCAAACACAAGATTTTGGTGTCACAATGGGAATCCTCCACAGCCACAAGCCAAATCCATCACATAATCAGTCCATGCTGCAGAGCCCTTGACCCTCCTTTCCTAGACAAGCACTTCCAGAACTGCCCACAAATTTTGTTGATTTTAAAAAAGTACTCTAGCAGGATGGAAAGAGAATGGCCCTTTCTCCGATACGTGGCAGAGCCTGACTGTGGAAAATGTGGGCATAAACCTTCTCAGAAGGGAGAGGAAGTAAGTTCAGGCTCTCCTGTTCTCTGCAAGGACCCTGCACTCTGTGCTGTGGTACAAAAGGAGATCGGGGGCCACCACCTGCCTTCTAGTTCAGGAACACCATAAAGAGAGCAGCAGCAGCTGGAGCATCTGCTTTTAACAGGCCCAGGACCTTCTCAAAGCACATCTACTAGATCAAGCTCTCTGACAAGTCAGGGAGAAGAAAACGTCACCCCACAAAGCCTGCAGAGAGCTATGTGGCACCCTGCTCGCCGCTGTCATGCGTGAGGCATTCTGGAATGGCAACAAAAGCCAAATTTATGCCAAAAATCCTAGATCTTAGAAAGATCTATGGAGTTGCCCTAAGCACTTACATCTCTGCACCAAACTGCTTGTATGAGGGATCTTTCAGCTGCAGCCAGATCACTGCTCTAACTTAGCTAGCAAACTTGTAAATGTTCTTTTGTCTCCACATTATTATGGGGTACAGATCTGTGAAAATGGTTAATGCAAATGCTCTTTCAGGCCTCAGAAATAACCAGTGGAAACAAAATTGTATGCTATTCACAAATCAAAGTTTTTTTTTTTTTGGGGGGGGGGTTAAAGCTTAAAGTACTTTTGTCTGTTATTTTGTTCTTACAGAAGATTTTAAATGCCTAAATATTCACATGCATATAAATCTATTCAAAACCTACTAGAGTAGCTAGACCAGTGACCCTCAGTCAAGAAGGAAAAGCTTTCTAAGCAATACTCTGAAATTTCCAAGGAATGTTGAGGTTGCTGTTAGAAACCCCCTCCTGTGAAGCTGAGCCTCACTCAGGTAGTAAACCCCCTACTTAAGCAACAGGAGCTGCAAACCTCAAAGAACAAAAAAAGAAAATAAAATGAACCCACATTTAAGCAACAAACAATACCTATTTATTGCTATTCAGTACAACACAATCCAAGGTCTGCAATTAACCCACAGAGACAACGGGAATGCTTATCTGTGTATATTTTAAAAGGCAGTTATAATTCTCTTGCAAAAGACTTTACATGAGAAAGGAAACTATGATTTAATAGCTAGTTCACGTCAGATTTCACTGATGAGACTAGCTGGCATCAATGTAAATAATAGTGTATTAATCTCTCCTAGAAGGCCCCTAAAGAACCAGACTGTAAAATAACATCTAACATTAAATTTCAATCCGTAGGCTAAGTAAAAACAACAGGAGTGTAGCGATCCTAGTCCCAGCCTGTGTATCTTTTGTTTTGCAATAGCAAGTTATGCATAGCACTAGCAAGAAATGTCTCCAAGTGCTTCTGTGAAGAGAACGATGCGACTTCCAAAATGATAAACATGTCAAAGCAAAAAAGTGATGTCTTTTTTCAAAAGACAGCTAATGTGTAATTGGAAGTGTATTGCTTTATTCCACGAGCAATATCCTAATGATCAAGCTGGCAACGTAACTTTTTTGGTTACTCATACAAATATTACTGTTAACATTATTTAGCCGATATCCAAGCGTAGGTACTCTTGAGAGCAAGAAATAAGCATGTTTACTACACTTCTAGATCTTTTTTACATCAGTAGCTCTTTTGAAAACCTAAATACAGCAGAAAATCCTGATATACAAATCATGGTTTGAAATTTGGTACATATTGATTTCCCTTAAAAGGGAGTATCAGTGAAGGGCCTCCTCTGTAACCTCTCTGACAACAGGTAAATCTCACGTGCGTGTGCAGTTGACTTACGCACAGCTACTAAACTGTGTTTAAAGACCACTGTGTTTAAAGATGAAGGATATGGGATTGCAAAGGAGATTACACATGAGCAAATGCTTTGAATTGCAGTGGTATTTACATACCAACAGCCTGCCAGATGTTTTGAACTCAGACTTCAGTCTGAAACATCCCTGGCAATTAGTTTGCTAGAAACTGAGAGATTTTTTTTGACAAGATAGTTTAAACTCTTACATGAGTACTCCTTAATGCAGAGAATGTCTCTGAAGTCAGGTCCTAAGACACATAAATACTTTAGCATCAAACATTTAAAAAAATAACTGAATTTAAATTATTGGGGGAAAAAAAAAAAGCTATAGAATACTATCCTCTAACAAATGCATTACTAGTATCTTTCAGTCAACAGACAGTTTCAGCCAAATACTGTTGTCTCAGAATACCTTATACCAGAAAGCAATCCTTAAAATCAGCCATGACCGTGAACCCATAAAGCAAGGCTTGCTTTCCTTCTTCTTTTTTTTTTTTTTTAAACTGGGGTTGCGTTATATTTACTTCTACAACATAATCGATATTACAGCAAAAGGCAGGAAATTACTTTTTAGAATTGCACCTATCTTACAGTGCTCTGCAACAGGACCACCACCCAAATACAGAATGGGCAGGGCAAAAGAGAATTTAAAATGATGCCAAAGTTACCCGGCTTTCTGCTCCACACACAGTTAGTGACTGGACCTACGTCAGCCAGTGGTGGGGACCATGGGGAGCTGCTCTGCAGGGTGAGATGGATGGTGCTGAGTAGGGGATGGCCACACCACACACACCGCAGGTATTTTCTGGCCGGTACTGCGGGGCGAGAGCCCCTTTGCAGTCGCAGTGTACTTGGTGTGCTATGAGACTGCTCCGGTTTATTTTCAGTTTCTAAGACCTTTCTATGACATAAAATACCGAAAATGAGAACGATCAGTGCATTTACTTAAAAATTGCACTCCATATCCAAAGTAGACCCATGAACTACAGACACCCAGTGGCAGTTAATTATTGACCTAAATGGTAGCAGGAACAGTCCCCAGGATTTCTCCTGAAGACCGCGATAACATGCGTGTGCTCTTCCTTGAGGAGTCTCACCAGAACTGGCCTGCTGTGTTTGAGACACCAAGATGAATTTTCTATTTTTAAATGAAAGCGATGTCCTTTGATTCTACCTAGAGACTACAAAACTGCCAAGAACGGCGATCATGAGCAAACGTGACAACCCTTGCTCGGTAACAGAGGCGAGCTTTGGAGCTCATCAGGAAAGATGAACTGTAACATGACGTTAGCACAATAGCAGAGCCTGACTTCCCATTGTCACACTTTGGTTGCCATTATAAAGATCGAAATAAGTAAATAAGAGAGAAAAACAAGAAATAGGAGTGGGAGTTTGTGTGTGCTTATACACAACAGCGAATGAAATGTCAGCTTCGAAGAGGAACATCCTTTAGGAACTAGCTGCTTCTTCAGGACAGTGAAGAACACAAATCAAAGCAATATAACAATGATATTTAAAATATACTGTGATAAAGATGAGCCAGACTGGAGAAGCAGGTTGGAAATACAGAAGATCACTTAAAGATTAACCCTGTTTATAACACAATGCTGTTATTAACAGACTAAGCTTCATCTACTCTCACTAATTACTCTCAGGAGGATCACCATGCCCACAAGGTCTCTGTATTCACTTCACAATAACCACCTTCTCATAGCCTTACTGAGTAGGCTGGAAGACATACATATCCTATACTGTTTAAATATTGGGGGTTTTAATCTCTTTAACAAGTTTTTTTTGTGTATCTCAGAACCTATCCTAGAAATTTTCAGGTCCTAGGTTCCAGGCCATTTTGGCACTCCCTTAAAAACTTCCACTACCGAAGGTTAGTTTTGTTCTCTTTTTTTATTTTTGGTAGAAAAGATTTTCTTTCCCCAATGTCTGCTTATCATTGGTCCTCTAGATCATTTATTTGTTCTTCACTGTCTGATGTGGCTAGTCATAGATGACCACTACAGCTATGAGCTGAAGGAGAATAACTGTAAGAAGCTGCAGCTTCTCTCAGTCTACTCTCTTCACAGCATGTCATATTCATGAGAGCTTTTAAAATTATGTTTACTAAGCGAATCTTTTGCTGACATCTATGGGACAATCCTAGTCTCAGGCTGTGCTTCACAGCTCAGTATTTGCACAAAAAAAAAAGTTTTAGTTTGCACAGTGCCTTTTCAGCTGCTCCTTCCTCAAAGTGTTTAACCTTCTGGGAGGTTACTTCAATCACTCCCAATTTCACTGTGTGACTTTCAAGCTGTAGAAATGACCTTTTGTTTGAGGCCAGGCCACCAGAGCTCCTCTTGCAGGTATCATTTTGGTATGAAGTCATTACCTCTGCACTGGTCCATCACCAGTCACTGGTCCCTACCATTCCAAGCACTCAGACTGGTGTCTCCCTCCTGCCCTCCAAACATCTGGGAAACATTTATTTATTGCTTGGGTATTTAGAAATATTCTTGGTGACACCACATGACAGGAGGATGAGGGAGAACAGAGGCTGTTTACTTACATAACTAGTGCAAATAGCAAATAATACACATGAATAATTTTTAAAAAATCATTTAAGCTGTTAGAAATTCATTTATGCCAACAAGTATTGAGCCTTTGCAAGGAAATACCTTTGTCTTTTGTTGCATGGCCACCTAAACACTTATTTTTGCTTCAGCGCCACGGAGGTCATAAGCTGGCGCTTGTTTTAGCACACTACATGCTTTCACTTAAAACTGTCATTTCCTCAACTCATACACAAAATTCTTAAGAGTCAAAAATGTTTTCATGTCAAAAGAATTCACTTCCAACTCATTTAGAGAACACAGAAGAGAAACACTGCATTGGCCTTTCCAGAATAGATCTTGAATACATTCTACAAAATAACAAAGCTAATGCAGACTCTTCTGTAGAAAAGATTTTCTTTTTTGGTAAATGAGTTCCTTCCGCATATCTGGTGGAAGCAAATGTTTTTCACAGTGGGTGTTCCACTTTACCTTACTTCTGTGCCATATTTAGATAACAACATATACCTGGAAATGGCAAAATACATAATTTTATGAACACATGTTAATGCTTCCTTCAGGTTAATTGATTCTGACCTGCTCAAAAAACCTTGTATTTCTTCAGTTTCTTGGGTCTAAAATAGAATCCAACAGTGATAAATAATAAAATTAGAGCAATTTATTCTTGTTTTACTCCCTCCTCACACACTATAAATGAAAAGGTTATCTTTACACTTAGAGGATCAAAGTCAATGTGTCAGTTTGAAAGTTCAAACCAATCTATTTTTGATTAATATAGACTGAACTGCATCAAGTAAATTAACTTTTTATTAACATTGGTTAAAAGTTGCTGGCATTAGTGCGGTCTTTCTTCCTTACACTTCCAATACTTAAAAAAGACTCTGAACCCACAAGCTCTTGTTTATATATTTCACTCTTGCCTCATGGGACTGCTTAAACATACAGAAGCATGAAGGGCTTAAATAAAACCATTAAAAATGACAGACAACACTTGAAGAGAATGAAGCAGACTTACTCAATAAATATCCTGAGGATAAAAGTGATGATCAAAAAGCATGTATGTAAATTTATGAGGATTTAATATGGAAGATCTGAGATCTTTTCAGATGGCTCAAAAAACACGTCAATTCTTAGGTAATACTAAATAAATGCCACGATGTCTGTAGCAAAGTACAGCAGTAATGATGAGAAAACAGCACAAAAATAAAGCATTTGATTAACTAGGAAAAATGTAAAACCAACAAGTTGGATACCAAACCCAAGCAACTATTTGTCATCATTTTACAGACCTCCTCCTTCCGTTGTCTCATTCCTTCAGCATGAATTCATGGAAGAGAAACGATTTTCCTACGTGTTAAGTGCAGTTTCAAAATGACCCTATTCATTACCTTTTCATGACTTGCAAATGCACTAGTTTAGTGGGTTTTTACTTGCTTCTCTTCCTCCCTGTCCTCAGTTTTCTCCCTGCACCAACTGCTACCCCTAGCAAGGTTACTGCGAAGGGTGCAGTGGGAACCATGGGAGTTTTCTCTTGTGTTTCAGTAAGGCTGGGGTTTCATCCAGAGATCTAACGGGAATCTTCTCTCATGACACACTTTCACTAATGAAGTAAAGAATTTAAGCCTGAGTGTGCCCTCTGTTACACAAGTATCTCCCAATTTCCTGCAACACAACCAGAAAGAAACACCTGGTTGGAGCTTGGTGGACAACCAGTCCGTGTACGAGCTAGAAGGGAATTCACCTCAGCCGTTCCTGGGCTCCACAGGGCCCAGCGAAAAGCCGCGCTTTCTCTTCCTCGCTCCCTTTACAGCCAGGGTGGAGGGGGACAAAACACCCAGCAAAGCTTTGCAGAGTGTGGCAGCTGCTTTCCTGCCTGGAACAGCACTTGCATCACTCAGTCTTACAGACCTATAGAAACAGCTAGTGATGATAGCAAGAGCCTTCTGTCACTCGTGACTGGAGACAGCAACATGGCCAGAGAACCCGAGTTAATACTAAAGCACGTTCACCGGTCACGAGCAAAGTGTAACGGGGGAAAGGAGCTGTGCTGCTTTGCCCACACAGTTCTGCTGAGGCACTTCAACGCGAGCAGGTCCCTGCAACTCCAGACCTGCCTGCTGCTCCAAGAGCGGGGACTGCAAACAGTGCTGAGCTGAGCCCTTTTCCTATGTGGTGAAACACACGCTAGGGACTACGTCGAAACCCCTAAACCCATTTTAACTGGTGAACTAAATCACACTTCAAGATAGATCTTCAGACATTGAAGACTGGAGCACCGCTATGTCCCCATTCCACTAAATCACCCATTCAACACAGGCAAAGGATGCCTAGAAAAGTTATGTATGCTGACCCTGTAAGCAAAAAACCTAAGTCTCTCTGTCAGGAAAGGTAATGGTCAGTTTACATTTGGGAAATACAGTTGCTGGGACTCAAACTAGGAAACTGTAGCCCCTGAATTTCACCTGCCCCACTGAGATAGTTAGAGCAGGCAGAGACCATGCAGAGGATTAAATAAGAAGCCTGCTTTTTCCCACCCACATTTCTCCCCCCAAAGGGCTTTTATTTTACAGTTTACCCCAGAAAGGTCATTCAAGCAGCCTACACAACGGCTGCAGTCAGCAAGGGCACTACAGCCAAGAAACAAATTTGACCCATATCCTGCACCATAATGACAGTTCCTCTAATAAACCCAGGCTGACCTACTTCAGGATTGACTTGAACTCATAAAACAAGAATTTTCCTGCTGCGTGACTGTTATGTGATGCTGATTTTACAGATGATGTCTTAGCTGCCAGAGACGTTAAGTAGCAAAATGTTCCATCCTAACTTTGAATTTCAGTTTCATTTGAACTAATGCAGGTTCATGGTAATCATGAACTTAGGTGCTTGGCTGAACTGTGCGCCGGGGCCCTGACCTCTGGGGAGCGGTATTTGCGAGGGCATGAAAAAATGCTCATTAACCTTGGGCAAAGCTATTTCCCGCATCAAATATGGGCAAATGGAGTGGAAAAGGAATTTGGTTTTAACAATACAGGAGCAGGAGTGCATGGGTGGGACTCCTTAACCATACAAGCCATTGCTTCTCTGGGAAGCCACGTCAAAGGAAGAACAGGGGAAGAGCTTTTGTTTGAACAAAGATGGCAATTCAGCTACAAAGCCTCATAAGGGAAGCAGGAGGATGTAGTAAAAAAAAAAAAGTGAAGCTGTAATACTAGTAATGTGCAGCAGACTAGTCGACAGAGCTAAGTGCTTTGTAACCAAGTATACTAGTTAAAATCTATAAAATATGCATTAAAAATGCACAGGATTTTTGATATTTTCTGAAAGCATTACTGCAAATTACAATCCACTAATATTTCTTCCTCTGAAACTGCATCAGCATGTTACTGGACTGGTGTAATTAAAGTTAACTTCTACTAAACTACATTTCAGCATTAGTTCTAGTGCTTCCTACTGGTATGAATGATTGTTCTTACACTAATGCCAAGTAAATGTATTTCTACAACAGACACTGCTCTCCCCCCAAACTTTCAAAACACTGTCAATGCTATAATCGCCATAAAAAAAGAAAGAAATACATGAGAAATTAGAATAAAATGCAATGTCCAGTATGTTAAGGAAGTAAGAACTCAACAACAGAAGCAACTACCAAACTTATTAAATTCAGTCTATGTCACCTCAGAAAACCATGAAATAAATGATTAGATCCCCAGAACATTTGCTTCCCAGATCCCCTATTCTCAAGAGACTGTTTTCTAACACCTTATATCAAATGTTAAATTTGCCTTAAAAAGACACAGCTATGGGACATGCCGCTCTCTGCTGTGGCACTTGAGCATCTGGTGTCCCTCTAATAGGAGGCACTTCACCTAGAGGACTCCAAGATGAGGACTATGCCCTGCACCACACAGCAGTCTATTAACTGCACTGATACTTGAACTGATATTGAAAACTGCAGACTGTGAACCTGAACATATCTTCAGGATGCTCATTGCTCATTGGGCTGATAAACAGTTTAAAACGGCTTTCAGCTTCTGCCCATCTCCCCTTGAAGGCTTAAGTCAATAATGTCTAATCTCAGCTCCTGATAAATGCACTAAAACAACATGTTCAACGTTACGTTATTTGTTAGACCGATGTCTGTTACACAGAGGAAAATCTGACCTATTTTGATTTAATCAATACAATTTCTGGTCTCCCTTTTAGAGATTATTATATGGAATATCCATTACAAACACTTAGATTTGATCAATGCAATGAATCAGAGCAGATTAATCAGATATAAAAGCTATTGATTTTACAGTAATAAATCCCACAGCTGTCACTGCATTAACCAGAAGAGCCAGGCTGTGCAGAAATAAAAATAAACTACTCCAGTAAATTAACGAAGTAGAAATTGTTCTCTAGGATCAAGATTTCATAAAACCTTTAAACAGTTAAAAAAAAAAAAAAAGAAAGAAAGAAAGAAAAGAAAAAGGGCACTAAAGCATGTGCTTAGCGTTAGGCCTATGTGTTGACGAACACGACTGAATAGGAACAATTTGCTGCATCACAAGCTAACTGAACGCCGCGCTCAGCAGAAGCGAGAGATCGTCTTACAAAGCCCATAAATATGCCAAGCACACCTCAGCAACAGACTGGAGGCCACATGCTGCCATGCCAAAGGACCCACGTCTTTAAAGAGCCACTGGTGCTCACTTTTCACATCCTATTAGGCTTTAGCTCCACTGCAGACAACGCCAACAAGGATGCCAATTAGCAGCAATGTGATGGGAAAGGAGCTGTGCCAAGCCCACCAACTGCTTTCACAAGGGCATGGTCTAGATGGAGAAAAAACAATTTTAGGTCACTGCTACACTAGGTCAGAGGCAAATAGATGATACCTATGCAAAAGGCTCCAGATCCCGCTAATTCCCCAAGCAATGACTTCTCAAAAGAAATTCCTATGGTTTTCAAGCAACGAGATTAAAGGACGCTTTTTCTTAAGAAAGGTTTCCCATCTTTAGCTCACTTTCCTCCCAGAGCTGCCAATCTGACAGCTTCCTACATCTGCTTCTCTCTTCTACTATTTCAGAATGGAATATAGAGAAATAGGTCATAAGCTTTTGTCATGATTAGCCAGTTTCTGTCAAAGAGTATTAGAGATGTGTGCCGCCCATTGTAAAACTTGCCTTATTTTCTTACTGGGGGGGGGGGGGGGGGCTTCACCCACTTTTAAATGTTCAATAAAGGTGTCCAGGTGAGCAGCTCTCTACTATTACTATTGCTGTTGTAAATCAAACAAAGAAGAAACGAATTATAACATTCAAAACAAAGCAGCTAGCCAGTTCAGTGAACTGTAAGGAGATTACTTCCCCCCCTCTTTTTTAAATAAGCTGTGTAAAATTATTTTTAAAAATTCTTTCACAAGGAAAGGGAATATTTGTCACTTTCTTGGTTAAAGCCTTTAAGCAAAAAATGAACTGTCTTATTCAATGAATGAATATTAAGTTGAAAGTCATGGTATAATGCCAATGGCTTTACTAAGCTACAATGCTGTACCAACCATGTAATTAATACTAATTTGAAGTGAGATCTTCAGTTTGAATTCAAGCTATTCAACTTCAAGTCATCAGTGTCATAGAAATCAAGTGTGTTTACATACTGGCACATTTCCCAGATGTTTCATGCCCGGAACTTGTTTTACATATTACAAACAAGTTTATAGAAATTAAGAATAAAAACAGAAAAAAAAGCACCGTCTACATAGAGGCATTTCCTCTTCTCTTTTTCCCCTATGCTGGAGGATGAGCACCATACCAAAATAGCAACAACGGCTCAGTAATCTCATGATTTAAAATCAGAACGTCTCAGGCAAATCTGGTGCTCCACCACAGCCCTCCTGCATCACCCTGCGTAGTGAGGAGCCTCCTCGTCTCTACAGCAACTCCCAGAGGCTTCGGTAGCAGGAAGGACAGACGTTCACTATGGACAACCTCAGAGAGGAGATTTCCAAATCTTCTCCTGTCCAAGTCCCCCCAGAAGCGTGCCATCAGGCACACCGGGGCCACCTCGCTGTTTAGAAAGGAGAAGATGCTGCAGCACTGAAGGAAGGGCTCCTTGGAAGGAACCAGCCTTCATCTGCCTTCAGAGCTTCCCCTCAGTGATGTTTGAGTGCTACCTCTATTAAGGAAGGAAAAAGCAAATGCTGAGGTTATTTCCTGAAGGATTCCTGTCACTGAAGGTTGTCTGCTGTGGTCTACCTTCTGTTCCTTGCACCCTCTTCTGTTCTGTCCCTTGAGGAGCAAAGGCGTGAAAGGCATCATTTGGAAAGTTCATGCCAAACACGCACTTTTCCAAAGCCCACGGATGAATATTACATTATAAAAGCAATACAAAATGAACACTACCCTGCTGGAAATGGTGCCTATTTCAAGGCAGCAGCACTGTTAGTCCTTCTGCATGTTACATGTTTCATCTGAATCTATGGATTTTGACATAAGCATAAGCTGTGCCACCTGCTTGTTTCTGTACGACTCCGATACACCCGCTACTTCCTCTCTGCCAACACCTCCGGTGAGTGGGCCCACGTTCAGATTGAAATAGAAAAACAAAAAAACATAAAAACCACCTCATGAGCCTCCAAAATATTCTGAAACCAGTAGCTGCGCTTGCTCTCAGTAGGGTCTTACCTCAGATCCTTTTGCAGGTCTTCTTTGCTTGCAAGTTGTAAGAGAAAATGATTGCTCGTTCTGGTTGGAAATTCCCCCACAACCCACTGCTAGCTAACAAAACACAACCAAGTTTAAAGAGAAAAACAAGTGCTAGCAATAACTTTCTCTAAGCCAGTGTTCTTTGACTACTTCACTAAATGCATGCTTCAAAGAATGCAAATAATATGACTCTTCGCTCCTGCTAAAAAGGGAATGACAGATGCAAATAGGCTGTCTCCACTGTGCTCATGAGGTTTATCAAATATGATTTCAGTACAGAAATATTGCAAAAAAAATGAAAAAATAAAAGTAACAGTTTTTACATTTTACAAAGGGAGGTGGTATTCTTAATTCTTCCTGTGGCCTCAGGCTCACAGAGTGAATGCACGTGCAGTGCTAATCTCCTGGACTGTTTATCCATGGGCATGGGAAGCGCAGGGCACCTAAGAACCGGATTCGCAGAAACCAGCCGCTCCTGAAAGAGGTGCGTGAGGCAGGATGTACAGCAAGACAGAGACTTTGATCTAGCCCGTGGAAGGAAACGAGGACAGGTGAGAAATTCAAATCGCACCCCCTCTCTCCCCACAGGCACCCACCATCTAACCCAGCCATGGGGCATCTCCAACGCTGAGGAAGCGCGACCCAGACCCCCTTCCAAACAGGTCAAAGTGAATCATTTCCTTTCAAAATACGTTATTTGCTTAAAACTAACGGTGGGCATTACAGCATTGACCAAACCACTCGGGCTCTTTACCCCCGCAGTGCCTGAAACACAGCCAGGCTCACTACTCTTCTCACTTTCTAACTCACTGAGCCTCTAATTCTCTGATGCAAAGTGGAAAAGCCTAGCAAGCCTCCCCTGGTCTCTGAAAGGCCTACACTCGGCTGATCTAGCAAATATTCAAACAAATGCATTCCCTGGGAAAGAGGAAGGAGCAGACATGCCTCCCTCGCTTTCCCAGCCGAGGGGCACGCCGAGCCCTGGACTCCAGCGCAGGAGGAGACGGGCCGCTTCCCCCGCTAGCTACGGGCTGCGGCAAATTAACCGCTAGCCACGCCATTTGCTAACTTGAGACACAAAATACCCAAATCCTGCCCAAGTCTTAACTTGAGGCACCCACGTCTTTCTCCGCATTTGAACAGGAACCCAGCAACTTTAAAGAAACCCTTCAACGCGTGCTGGAAGAAACTCGTGTGAACTAAAAAGGGAGGCTACAGACGACACTAAGCCAAGCGGCTTCTTCACACACTGACACCCACTACTGTTTATTCAGTTCCATAAACAACCCTGTGACTTGAAAGGGAGTAAAAAGCAACTGTCAGGGCCCGCCGGCATCATCTTTTTTATATCTCATGGTCACCCATGCAGAAAAATTCACACTTTTGTTCTCGATCTAGCTCTGTTTAAAGTCAATGTGACAGCCAGAAGCGTAGCATTAAAAAGCTACAAAAGGAACAATAACAGGTATGTACATCCATTTCTGTCTTCTCTCTTTTGTTTTGTTTTCTTCCTCAAAATACGTAACAAAGACTTGAAAAGAGAAAAAAAGATTTGCCTTTTTAAATTTTCTTCCTGGGAGTATTTATTTCTTTCCTGAGATGAAGGGATTTGGAAAAAAAATTATAAATATCTACCTGGTATTTAGAACCAGTACAATTTAATGTATTGTAACATGGCATTATAATAGCTCTCCAGTTTTGCTGAAAAGTTCAGGTGGAAAGGCGTTCTTAGTCAGAGCATTCAGAACTGTAGGTGTTTCCTGATTTCCACTGAACTTCAATAATTAACTAATGATCTGAAGAAATCTATTACTGGCTGGATATTCAACACAACTGCTCCTCACCATAAAAGTTCAGTAAGACCAAAAGTTAACTACATACGTCTTCTGAGCAACCTCAGTCGCTCTCAGACAAAAAAAAATATCAGAATTGTTTTTATTAAAAGTTTGAACTTAGAAACACCGTTATAAAAATAGAAGTAAACCTACTGGGACTTCCTCACACACACATGTATCATACAAGGCCAAAAGATGGCTCAACTCACTCATCTCAAAACTGGAGAACCTACTTCCCATCCCATGAACACCACTATTTGTAGCACTATTCTCAAAATACTCTAGTTCTCTCTACTCTGCTCCTCCAAGACTGTCTATGAAAAACACATCTGGTCTACTCCTCGGCTGCAGAGCGACAGTTTTTGTTACAGGAACAGAACACGGCCAGTGAGAGCAAATTAATTTTGTACATTTTAACGGTTATTCAGAAACACTGAAAATAATGGCTTTTATTCAAGAGAACGAAGAAAAAAAACTCCAATTGAAAAATATTAAGACACTGGCCAAATAGATGTCAATGTAAATATAAATCTGAAAACATACTGTACAAATAAATTACGTGTTATTCCCTGCTTAGTTTGTTAAGTCATTAACATTAGGCACAGTGCTGTCACTCATGGTAGATAAACTAAGCTGCAAAATTCTGAAAATAAGCAATTTCCTTGCTATTTTTCTCATGACTGATTCTGTTGCTCTCCTCTAGCTGAAGCCTGAAATTTAACATTAAGAAAGTAAGTTTTACAAGTTCTAATTATATCTATTTGTGATAATGAGAAACAAAGCAGTTGCCACAGCAAGAGGGAAAGAAAAAAAAAGAATTCTATTATCACCAGATAAATAAAAAGAAGAATAAAGGCTGCCCTGCTAAAATCATGCCTTTCATGACCCACTTTGCCGAATGTATTAGGATTGAGGCTATGTAAAATAAGCTGCATAAAAAGCAGACAGTTTAGTGCACGTTTAATTCCCTCTCCTCTCCCCGCACACACTGTTTTAGCCAGGTTTTCTCCCATTGAAAAAGTGCTTCTTCCTCTCAAAAAGTGACCTACCTTGCTAAATCTTTCAGACACCACAAGAAAAGAGGAGACGTTGTGTAAAGGGAAAGAAAGGCTTCCAGCCCGAGGAGAGGCTCCCGTGTGGCGCGAGTCCTGCCGCCGTGCCCAGCTCCATCAACCCCAGGAGACAACCCCAAGCCTCCAGAAGGGACTGTGCTACCGTATTTCCTTCTTTCCCCAACACCTTTTGGATATTTACCTCCACCTCGCCAGCACTGATGGCGTGGCCAAAACCCCCTTCTTGCCCTACTACTCTCCCTCCAGCCATCCTCCTTTCCGTGCTTCCGATGACTTCCCTGCTTACGGAGCGAGTGGCACCTCCTCCTCTCCGGTTCACAAGGGACCAAAGCTCCAAAGAAAGACTAAAGACTTGACACCACACGTAATTCTCGAAATCCAAGCTAACTGGCATCCTGTTTGGTTGCCTAACTTCGCAAACACAGCCAGCTCTACTGAAGTGCTACATCAGGAGAGGAAGGTAGGATAGCACAGAACTTCTGTATTAACATCCACATATATGAGAAATAAGATTGTACTCCATTGGAAAGCAGAGAAAAGCGTGGAATTTTTTCCTTCATAATTTGAAGACTTTTTATGACATGATTGGAAAGACACAGTCATTTTATATTTAATATAACATTTGATTCTTAGCTGAATGGCCATCATTTTCATTTTTTTGTTTCAGCAGTGATTATTTATTCATCTATGTAGTCCAAACTGCCTTTGCTGAAGGAATATATTTTAGCACTAAAAAACAAGTAAAGCGTTAGCAAAAAGAAGTGTTTGCAGTATTGATTGCTCCCAGCGATTGTTTTTTTTATTAGCACAGAGCTGCTAATATTTGACTTCTGCATGTTTGAGTTTCTCCAAGTACTTTGCCTGCGCTTCCCGCAGCGAAGGACACCGGAGCTGTGCTGAAGTTGTAGAAAAGGTCACTCCATTCAAAACAACAGCTGTTCGCTTTCACTAAGCGAAAAAAGAAAGAGTCTGCCCCGAGAAGGGGCCATAAATAGGCACAGCACACTCTTCACTCAGGCAGAACGCGGATTTCAGCGGGGATTCTGCCACAGTTAGCGAAGGATCAGGTCTGCTGCTGCCCTTTGCCGGCCGTAGCAAGGAGGAAGTAAGCTTAGCACAGGGAAGTCCCATGGGACGTCCGTGTGATTGCTCTTTACCCAAAAGACTGGAAGGAGTCCCACACGGAGGGCTCGTGGGACGGCGCCCGGAGGAGGGAAGGCCAAGAACACGCGGCTGCACGTTCAGACGAGCGTGAGAACTTTGCTTCGCGGAGCTGGAGGAGGAGACCCGAGACAAGACTTGCCCGAATACAACGGCACACGGCAGCAGTATCGCACGGGGCCGGTTACTCCTCCTCGGCAAACATCCCGGGAAATCTCCCCGCGGGAACGGAGGCCTCCGCCTAACGCAGCAGCCCTCCTCCGTCCCGGGCGCTGCAAGAGCCCAAAACGTTTCTCGGTCCGGCTCTCCGTGCTGGTTTCCTGCCGCCACTGGGAATAAAAACCAAGAGCGGGGCTTCGATCCCCGGCTCCGGCGGGAGCCCGGCCCCCGCTGCTGAGCCCGACTCTCTGCGCGGCCACTGCCCCCGCCTCGAAGGCTACCAGTCACTGGAGATTGCTAATAAAAATAACCCCAATGAAAGAGTTTGGCGTGAAATCTCAGGTCTGTTAATAAGTCAAGATTTCTGAAATTTGTTGTTAAATTCCATTTATTTTTAAATGCTGTGCAGTTCGCTCATTAGAATAACTTTATAATGAACCTTCCTGCCAGTGGCATTAGAGAGCAATGAAAGGCTTTTAATCAATTCAGCTCTTCATTTACAGGTTCTACGTTCATCTTGAACACTGTTAAGCATTGATTACCTAAATTATTTTGTCAATAACGTGTGCACAATTACATTAAAAGTTCCATAAAAAAGCTTTTAGAAATGCTGCATTAGAAAGTCATGCAAACTGCCCCAAAATCATGTTCAGAATCCCAGATTCTGAGAAGAAATTACAAACCCTTTGACCAAAAAGTACAAAGAAAATTTGAAAATACAGATTATCAGTTGAAATCACCTGATCTCTTGGACAAAAACCTACTTAAGTCAAAATATGAATGATCTAACTTAAGATATGCTACTGGTTAAAAAAGTAGTTATCATCTTGGACTTTACAAAGTATTTACAAAATCTGTGTTCACAAAACTTTGAGTCCCCTGAGATTTTAGAGACGTAACCATCACTCACAGAAGTTTAATAGGGCATGAAATCTGAAGAAAAGCAATCTCTTTTTTGAACACCACATTACCTCTTTTATGACCCAAAAAGTGCATAAATGGATAGGGGGAGGGAAAAAAAAAAGTTTTCAAAATGTCCTTAGAATACAGTCATCATGCTACTATCTGAGTAAGAGCAACCCCCAAACCCTACAGGCTTTTCATTGCTTTCATTACATGAGAAAGAAAAATTAGGAGGGAGAATTTCAGTGCCATATGCAGTTGCTGCAGACCTGCCACGCTGGTATGTAAAACAGTACATAATTCGGCCAGACTTGATCAGAATAGCAGTGTAATGTCCTGTCTTTGTCTTATGCTGTAAAGAATGATGAAGGAAAAAACTAATTTGCCTGGACACTTTAGCAGTGAGGTGCACAGAAAAAGAAGAGGGACAATTCTTGCCATACCTTATGGTCATCAGCCTGCACACGTCAGCATTGAATCTCTCTGTTACTATTTAGCATGTCAGGATGGAAATATAAAGATTAGTTATAAAATCATTTAGTTCACAATACCCTACATTTTCCTATTTTTCATAAAGTTTCAAGGTGCATTTAATCAGAGCACTCTGGACATCAATTTAAATTTGCACTGGCAAAAGACAAAGTTTTGTTTGGTTTTTTTTTCAAAAACATGTTATAATGGTAAACATTTCAGGATAGATATCACCTCTTTTTTAGGCAGTTTTCAGCCCTATAACACAGAGGTTTTTAATTTTAGGTTATGAAGACTTGTAGTTACAATGTAACAAGGTGCTTAAATTTCAAATAAGAGTCTCCTTTTACCTGGCAGAATGCCATGGACATGATGTGGTCCTCAAAAGGAAAAAGCATCATGGTTGCAGAAGAGGCAATGAGCCTCTTATCGCCACAGTATAAAAATCTCTGTCTCCCAAAACAGCTTAATTGCCTCTTTTAACTTATTAAACATAAAACTGCACCTTTTATTTGTCTCCATAAGAATATGTTTTCAAGTTCAGGACACTACTTCAGTAGATCCTCCTGGTATTATGTCTTTGGCATGGTCTAACAAAATCTCAGTGTTTCAGTTATTATGACTTTGGAAGGATTTCAAGACATAAAAAGCAACATAAGAGCCATACCGACTTTCCTGACTGATTCTTTTGTTGTTAAAGTCTAATTTAAAACAGCTCTAACTACCTTCATATAAATTACTATTTAATGTAAAACATGCATACTCAAATAAAGAGTGAAGCTGTATGGCCTTTGAAAATATCAAGGCAAAAAAAAGGGGTGGAACAAAAGAAGTGAATATTTAGCTGTATGGAGGTTAAAAGGAGTTTGGGGACATTACAAACACAGGACAGTGCTTGCAAATGCTACAGTCCCATGTGTGTGCTCTACACTTATGTTTAATGAAAACCACTGAGCTACATTCAAGAGCAAAGATAGGAAAATTATTGCAGTGCTGATATTCTACAAAATAAAGGTTGCATATGCAGTGCATACGCAAGTGTAAAATAAAATAGGCTACAAAAAACACTTTTTGCAATTCAGCTTTCCTTATCTTTCTTTCATCAGTATCTCAAAGTCTATTTCCTCTTATGGTTTAGGCACCAAAAGATGTAGCATAAACCTTGCACTCTCCCAGCGAGGCAAGCATGCTCCACCACCCTGCGAAGGGGACCAGATGCTCTGCACAGGTCTTACTGCAGGTTTTTACAAACAGCTTTGTGGGGAGGTTTCCTGTTGTCTCTTCTCATCCAGCAATCTTCAGATTTGCTTTACTGTACCCTTCCTGTTTTGCAGCACTACCCTTCTCTAATAGGTTACCCCTGTTTACTTAACACGGTCACGAAGGCTTACCCTGGCAAGCACCCTGTACTCAATCGAAAATTTCCAAAATTAATGTTATACAAAAAAACGCTCAGATTCATAAAACAAGGGGAATTTTAGAGGAGTTCCTTTTAGAAAATGTCTCTTAACAGGCTCATAAATCATCAGACAGTTTACAGTGGATGTAAAATTAAAAAAAAAAAAAAGAGCAGAACAGATAACTGCACATAGAACATAGTTTTAAGTTTTTCCTTAAAAATATGGGTAGGCAAACTTGCACACACCATTTTAAATGGCAGCAGAACCAGCAGTCCATTGTTTTGGAACCAGTACTGAAGTTGGCAGTTGTGACAAGTTTAAACTTTCCCAAGCCTTACTTTTCCAAAAGGGCTGATCTGGTAAACAGATTATGCAGCTTTAAATTTTACTTTATTTGTCAAGTTATTTTATTTATTTGTAGGGAATATCAATTTTTAGCTCAGGCACATTTTAATTTAAGAATAGCTTTTGCTTACCAATTTCTCTACCACTGCATTCCATTTGAAATATGAACCAAATATATCTTAAAGATATTTAAATCTGTAAAGAGATGATAATCTTTCCCTAAATTTACAAGCCTCATTATTATGAGCTGATACTTTAGGTCTGCCTTCTAAGAAATTTAAAGAAAATTTGTTCCAAGTGCTTTACTTCTATCTATATCATTTCCAAAATTGACTCATGAAGCTGTATGCACTTTGTGCATCACCTTTTGTTATTCAGGAGCTGGACTAAGGATAAATTTGACTTGTAATTTTTGACTCCTTGGTGAATTCTTATTGAGATTGCAAAAAATGAACAGTGCAGGATACGTGCTGACACTGTGCTACCTCCTGCAACAGCAGGAAAGGGAAGACAAGGTGATTCAACTCTGAAGTCTAAAGAAAGCCTCAGGCTTAGAGGAGAGGTTCAACAGCCCAGCAAATCTGCGTTGCTGCTTCATATGATATTGCTGGGTGTAATCTCCAATGGTTAATCTATACTTCAGAAGCAAACAGCAATTTCGCTGGCAGAGCTTTTGCTGCTTTTCTTTCAGAGAGACAAGGCAGGTGCTAAATCGTTCTGTAAGACAAGACGCCCTGAAGGAACCTCCAGTTGGCCAGCTGAAAGACTGCGCGTCCCAAATTACCGCTCACATTAGACGACGCTGGCTAGATTAGCAGCTGGAAATGAGAACTGCTGTTTTTAAACTGAAAGTGAACTTATTTCTTTTGACTTATATACATACACAAAAGCAATCGCATCCGTCTGTGTGCTTTAGGCACTTTGAATACTTGAAAAATTCAACATATTGAAAGCCCAAAACGTAACTAAAGTGTAACTGAGTAACAAAACAACCTTCTACCTGCAAACTGAACAACTCAGTACAAAGTTTAAAAAAAAAAATAAAATCTGAAAGGGGCAGAGTGTATTATTGCCAAAGTATATTACATGAAGATTACAACAGTTAATCTATTTTGGTCATGGCAGAAAGCGGGCAGCATATTCAAAAGCCCTAATATCTTCAAAAGTAATATATTTTTAGATTTTCTTCTCATCTGTTATATTCGGGCATCAGTTCTAACAATCCCTCTCTCTGCTGATGTAAAAAGCAATTTTTCAGACAAGTATCATAATTATTAATGGTCGTACAAGCCAACGCCAGTACTTCACAGCATCTCCCCAAGCCCCCCAGAAGGACAGCACAATTCGAGCAACACGAGCTGAACGCACTCACATTGCAGTAATTCCCCAACAAATGCGTGCTGCACCACCGTCATCCTCTGAGTGTTTTTTAGCCCTAAATACTCTAGCCTTGGAGTGACAATAGCATGAAAAGCCTTCATCTAACAGTCATGTTTGATTATGGGGTTGAAAAAAGGGCTCCTCGCTAAGCACAGATGGATATTTTTTAATAACAACTGGCGACATGAACGCTTCAGTGATTCTGATCACTTTTTTGAATTGTCCAAGCATCTGGCCAAATTCAAAATGAGAAAGAATGCTATAAAGCCTTGGACATTTTGGGGAAGGAGCTCAGTATTTTCAGATCTGCCAGATCGCCTCATTATTTACGCAGTTGTTACCTAACCCCCCTGCTTTCTAAATCTATTACTGTTATTATTATTATTATTATTTTTTATCTCCACAGTCTTGCCCAAAGGAAGCCACATAGCACTTTCTTTGTCCTCTGCTGTGCTAAGACTCCCACGTATCCTCTGAATTCAGTCTGTTTTCTCAACAATTTGTCATTATAATGGCAATAAAAACATTTTGTACATAAAAGCGGAAGCAAGAAGTTAGAGCACTAATGCATTCCAGTTGTTTGCTTTAGAGCAGGCTAAAAGAGTGGACGACATTTATTACCCAACAAATTTACTTCATCATAAATGCAATCCATTGCTACAAGAATGGAAATACCATACCCCTTTTAACAGTATACTAGAGCTTCTTTCTGTCTGCTAGGAAGCCTAGTTACACGAGTCCCGTTGTGCCAAGGACAGACCAGTCTTTTCCAGACACTTACCCTCTGACAGCATGAATAAGTCTCAGTGATGGATAGGCGGTTCGCACTTTCAATTTATTCTTAAGGATTAATGCATTAACCCACTCCACATGCTTCTCTCCGCCTTTGACCATGAAGGCAGGGATCCAAAGGACACTGTCATTCAGCATGGATAGTCTATGCACAAATTTTTCTCTGTCACTCTCATTCCGAAAGCCTCCAAACGCTCTTTGTACAACTGATGGGTTCATGGTAATAAAATCAGATTTAGCTCCCACATCTGCAGCATACTCCACCACAGGAGCTAGATTGCACCTGAAGAGGAAGAAATTAATGGAAAAATGAAAATAAATATGAAACATTAACTCAGAAAAATGTATGCATGAAAGAAAAGCTGAAAAATGAACACGCAAGCCCATTTCATACTATGTGAGAAAAAAATACCAGTGGTAACCGGTGTGATATCACACAGCATTTTACCTAGCTTGAACACTCTTCAGACAGTTTTAAATAACATTACATGTAAATAACTCTGTGAGAAAGACACTTTTCTGTACATTTGAAAATCATGTCATCATGCTTTAACAAACTCAATGCATCAACAGCTAGATAAGCACTTACGCGTGAGAGTAGATGCCTTCTAACACCTAATACCTTTCATTAGTGCTCATTTATCTTCAGCTTGTTAGCATTTCCCGGGAACAGCTCAAACTCTTAAAGCCATGCCAGTCAAATAAGGTATAATTTACACAGCTTACGTATTGCTTTTTTTAATTTTACAATATAGTATTTAAATGTGATTGACAAATCAACTTTAGCCAATGTTAAATGGATTTTGGCATTTTAGATTATCAGTGCATCTCACCAGATGTTTTGACATTTAGTATTTTCATTGCATTTTGAAATTAAACTTCTGGAAAAAAGTATTCAATTTCTTCTTTTTTCCATCATTTCTCACTTTTAAACCTTGTTTAATTGGCAGGAACATTGTGTTGTTTTCTAAGCTTGAGTAAAAAGCCATTTCAGGCCTTTTTCACCAAAGTTTTTGTCTCAGTTATATAAATATGTACACATATATATAAAATCATACATCAAGATAAAAGAATATAGTTCTTTAAATTTCTAATATGCACTACATTTTTGCCATTAAGGGAATCTTTCCTAACACAACCATATGTCATAAAGTTGGTAATACTGCAAATCAGTTCTGGAATGTAAATGATTTTTAAATTTTTAAATTACTTTTACAACAAATCAAATTTCCCATGTTGATTCAACACAAACATGCACATACCCCAAAATCAAGCTATCAGCTAATTCAGGGAATTTCTTGTTTGCTTCTTTGTTTCATCAGTGTTTTCCTAATTTCTATTTTATAACCTTTTCAAAAAAAAAATCAGGTTTTATAAAATGTCATAACAGGCATATAGATTATCAGAGTTCTGAGCATCTCTGTGGTTTGCTATCCTGAAAACAGTAAGGAATGCATCTTCACAACATTGCTACGAAGCTCAGAGACATTAAGTGTTTTGCTCAAGGTCATCCAAGAAATCTGCAACAAAGACCAGCACTTGTTTTCTCAATCCCAGCTATCCTGCAAGGTGAAGGGAGGTACAAAGTTATGTCAGATCTAGGCCCTGCAAAAGATGTGCATGTTATTATAATCCTAATCTAATATTATCCTATTTGTTCTCCAAATCTTTTCTAACATAATAAACTCTACTTTTACTTATATTTATGCACTAGAATCTCGTAATAGCCAGATCCTCCTCTGCTCCGCAGGGCAGTGCTGGTTAACATCCACTGATGATCTAGTGTGGGATGATAATGTTACTTCCTCAGACTATTATTTTCATTTTGTAATTATCAAAGAAAGAAGTAATCCAGCTCTTCTCCGGGAAGAAACGTTCAGAAGACTATAAAGCATACTATATATTCCTAAGAGATGAAGTTGCTGAGTTTCTGGCGCCATGTGGGCAGATATAAGCGTTCTTAGGAGACAGATTCACACTCTTCAGTATCTTTACACCTCTGTTCCACAAACCACCTGCATGCACTACAGCAGCTAACAGTACTGTCTTCTAGGAAGTGGCAGCCAGGGCACAAGCAAAACTTCCATTAACTTCAATACTGGTTTAAAAAAAATTTTCTTAAAAACTTAACGCATTAACCTAGAAACTGTAATTGTCAAAAGGCTTGTGCTGTATAAAATCTAAGGAACAGACTTAAAATCAACCAGTCAAATTCAGCATGTTACCGTCGCTTTGGTAAATACCTCTCTTAAAGACGGACTTCTCAGTGTAAAGAAGGATTTCTGCACAGCAGGAGTTTTCAGCAGAATCCCACGTATATGCAGATGGTGGCATCAATTGCTTACATACACGAGACAGGGCCAGGCACTGCAAATCCTGCGCTCCCTTCGTGCAACTTGTAGAAGCACCTACTCATACAAACTATTGTGTTTAAAAAGCTGTATGCCATATGCAAAGTGCGTACATTAACATGGGCCATACGGTTCTAACATGATTCTGTATGTCCTTTCACAGCCCACTTCTGATCTGTATCAATGCCTGAATCTTTTTTCAGTTTACAAGTATATGTAGTTAGAAAGCAGCATCTAAATGTAATTTCCTCTAGAATCTGAAAAAGAATCACTATAGGCATACTAAATACAAGGACTGTCCACCTTGCATGTCATTACTGCTCATCGGTAAGAAACCTAGCACCAAAGGATGAATTTATAAATGTTTACCACATAAGGTACCTAGCGGTATACATTTTTAACATGTGGCATTTTCACATTGCTCAAGTATAATTTAGGAGTAATGAGCACTCCAAATGCACTCAGTGACAATGGAGTTGTCCACGAACAGCTATTAAAAATCTTAAGTCGTATTTTTCACACTTTAGTGTCACAAGTTAGACACATGATTATAATATTATAGGCAGGTAAGACATTTTGCTTTCCAAATGCTGAGCACCTCTTAGCATTTGATCCTTCAAAAATTCAAGCATATAAATATGTATTACTAGCAGTACTCAGGTTTGAAATAATGTGATAATAAAGTTCATCTGCACGTTGAAAGGCTCTGTTTTCAAAGAAGTCGCTCAGCACTGCCAGTGCTTTACTGTGGTATGCCATAAGACAGAGCTACCAGCTCTGTTAAGGGAATAAACAAAACTATGTTAGCTGTAGTTGGCCAAATTGTAAAAATAATTACCCTGGTTACAGCCACTTCCCATTTTCCTAGAGGTTCCTTCCTTCAAAGAAGGATTCCAATGCTCATTAAACCAAAAATGTCAAATTGCCTATTTACTTTACTTATCCCTAAAGTTGGCAAACACAAAACATCTGCTAATATCTGCCAATTGAAGTTAGCACATTCTTCAGCAGGGAGTAAATGGCGCAGTGATTTCTGAAGCTTCTGCCCATCAGTGCAAGAGCCTGCGTGCTAGCAATCCACCCGAGCACTTATCCTGCACTGCCAGATAAACCAGATGATGTTTTATTTCCAGAGGAATTCTAGAAAGTTTTATAGAAAAATATCTTTCAGAGTGTCTTTCTTTTGAAAATTTTTTGGGGAAGATATACAGATAAAACAATGGCAAGGGTCAAACAGAACAACTGAGTGATTACTCAGTTAGCCATATTGTCCAAAGCTTCGGGAAAAAAAAATAATAAGCATCTTGAGTAAAACTATGCATATACAATTGCATTCCACATCTACATGTATTCGTATAAGCCTGAATATATTTGTTGACATATAGCAACTTTGTATCATCAGCTGCATATTCTTACTTCATGGAAGGTTTCTTCCCAGAATTGAGCACTGAGCTTATTAACAAAGACATATCAAAACTGAATGCATCCTTGTTATTATTTCACATTTGCCTGTGCATATCACAGACCTCATGACATTCTTCCCTAGCTATAAACCAGTTCAGAGACTTGTGATTCTGGCATTTCTCAGAAACATCCAGTTTCTAAAGCCTGTAGTGGTAACTTCTATCAAGGTCTTCCTTCTGCTCCCACCTATTCACACCTCAAACTATAAAACTAGCTATTGTATATTGGCATATACGCTTGAGTAAGTGCATGTAGGCTTTGGTACTTTTGGTACTAAGATAAAAGCTTTCCGAGCTTTTATAATCTCTAACATTTCTTTATGCTATGCTGTAGCCGTATACTATTGTTAGAACTTAAAAAAAAAAAATATTTTGCTATTGGGCAGCAATGACCTTCTCTCAGTTCTTTGGCCTCTTTGAAGAAAACATTCTGAGACATCTGTAAGCATATATCTAACTTCAGTCATATTCTTATTTGTCATTAAATCAAACTAAGGAACCCATTAGCTGAACAACTTTGAACAGGCATTGTAATATCCTTCCCTGGTTATATTCTTTAATTCCAGCTCTTTTGGGATAGGGCGCACAGAACGCCAAATACGTCCACAACAGGGACTAGGAGGCTGCAGTTCAGCACCATGGCTTTGCCACTACGGGCCTAGGAACTTCCACACAGCATGTGAAACTGTACTTTTCTTTTATTAATTTGACATCGCTAAATCAAATACAGAAGGAAAAATATTTAAATGTATATAATATATATAAAAATATATAGAATATATTTAAAAATGTCATTTACTAAGCTTCCTCTTTCTGACATGCTGCATTATTGATACCTTGCAAATATAAAGCTATTTAAAATTTGACTCCAAAACACAATTTTCTGCAACAGACTACCACTACAGATACATCCTTTCTTTCTAAAAGAAACTTCAGTGTGGCCTTAACCTTAGGCAACCGGAAAGCAAGTGGGCTGCAGGGCAGACTTGACTCTGGAACATGCAAACAGGTTGGAAGTAACAGTTGTATATAGCACTGAAGATTGACTCGGGCATGTTAAGTAAATAGCTGTAAATAGAAGCACTGAGAATGATCCATCACATTATATGAAGGTTTGTAAAACACTCTCTACTGAGCCCATGCTATTGACTGTTTACAGAGCAACTAATGAAATATGGATTTCCCCAGCAAAATAAATTTTGAAAAGATTGATGGGTTTAGTTAGTTCTTTTGTTTTCTCCCTTAAAAAAAAACCTCTGTAAGTATACTCTTTAAAACTAACAGGCTGGGGTTTTTTGTAAGTAATTTTTTTTTGTCAGAAGCTTTTGCTCCTCTCCTTCCAAGCACTCTTTCTACAGCAAAAGTGCTCAGAAACTGCTCTGATGGTACAAAAAAATTGGTAAAGTTGGGAGAGGCTGCTAGGACAAAGCCTAAGTAAGTGGGAAGGTTCATAATCTATGCGATTGGTAGTTATCATAGGCAATACCACCCTACCGACCCTAACTGCAGAAGGATAGTTAATATTAACGAAACACGAATGTATCTCTGGTCAGCCTGAGCGGCAGGCATTAGCCCCTTGCTCCTCCGAAAGCAATGCAGCAGGAGGCAGAGAGAACAAGCTGGTCACCTTTTCCAGCTCCGGTGGAGGAAAATGCCCACTCCACAGGCAGTAAGACGAGAGCAGTACAAGGAGGACACGCACACCCCGGTGCTGTCACCAAAACGAGCTCCAGGGTAACTAAGTAAATATTGCATACACAGTCAAAGTGGAAAATTAGCCCATGTCTGAAATATTGCCTGGCATCTGGGTGTGTGTAGAGTGCCTGAGATACACAGACCAAAAAACAGAGTGACTAAAGAGCCATCTGCTCCTCTTAAAACCGTCCATTGTGTCCCCTGTCTGCAATGGGACATAACGGCTCAAAGTCTTTTTTAGGTCCATCAGGCAAGGGCTGGGGTTGCATGTCAGGAGAAAAGACTGAAGTCATCAACCTGGGTTGGCTATGAAGCATTTATGGCCCAAACACATGTACAGCATACTTCATTTTTTAGAGAGTAGAGCTCTCTAAAAGTCATGAAATCATGCTCTCAAAAGTACACTTGAATATGAATTCAGATATTCCACAGAGATGCAGTATGAGTGACCTAGCAGAGATGCTAACTCACTCATAGATACACAGCTCATGTATATGCACACACATGTCCGAGGTGCAGTATCTATGAGCCATATTTGGTCGTCATCTTCAATTAATTTTAAATAAAAGCAATAGAAATTTGCCTGAGTAAAAGTGATTACTCTATTCCATTTTATTTGACACTGAGAAGTAAAAGAATATTCTTCATACAGTAATAATGCAAGAATTGCCCTACAGATCTGTACACTTGTTAATACTTTTACAGTCTGTGTACTTGAGGGTTACAGGTTGAAATAAATGTTTGGAAACCAATGTGAAATCCAGGCCACGAAGAAATGCAGTAAAAGTGTGTTCTCTTTCATTAATGCCTCCTTGTAGAGTAAAGCCAAAAATATCCATCACACAATATTAATCACATACGCTCTGAGAAACCAATAAATGAATTAGTTTGTTGCTGGAAGACTTATACTATTAAAACTAATCTCAAACATAAGGAACAAACACAACTAGTATCAAGAACACAAATTCTTGTCCTGAATAGATAGCAAACTTTAAAGTTTAGATTCACATCTAGACTCCTGGAAGAATCAAAATTGGAACTGTGAACTCCAATTTGCAAAAGATTCTTCCAAAAGATCCATGATGTTTTAAAAAGTATCTGGGTAGGGAACTGAAACTTCATTTGTCAACAAGAATCCTGAATGTGTGATGGATTTCACCTTAATAAGAATACGCATTTTTGTAATATCATCTGCTAATAAGCTTCCCTCTTGTTCCCCAACTAGAACTTCTACCCATAACCATTAAACTCCTCCTTCCTGACGTCTTAACACCAATGACTGAAATGCAAGTTATCCTCAGCTGAGGCAGCACAACAAAGTGACAGAGAAGGTCTAAGTGGCGTTAAATACTTAGAGACAGGAGCAACACTCATGATTTACCTCTTTATTGGGAGTTCTTGCTGCACCATTAGCCATGAATTACTGAGTTGTTACTCTTGTTTCCAATACCGTTACTTTGACACCCTAATAAAGAAAGGAATTTATCTCTCTGAAACTTTTCTGCATAGTAGGTGGAAAAAACCTACAGCTGTGAAATATTGAGAATGAGATTTTAATCACAGAAAAGCAGAGAAATGGGAAGAAGTAGTTTCTGGACTACCGGTATTTTTGCCGTTTCACATGCATGTACTTTTACACGTTATTCCCTATAAAGGGCTTATTCTACAGGGCTGTAAAAGTGTTGCTGCTATGGTGTGGAAAACAGTTCAGCAACTACCTGATGGCAGAAGGTGTTAAATACTTCGATTATACTTTCATTAAATTAAGGAAAAATGACTGTTTTCATTGTTTTGGTGAAGCACTTTGGGGTTGTGAATCTGGAATGCAGGAAAAAAAAAGGGATAATTTGAATATGCAAAGATGAAGAAGCACAAAAAGGGCAACCTGAGACTGTCCTGAAGAGTAAGTCACACCTCCTAACCACACAATGCAGTCAATGAAGAAGTGAATTAGTGAAGAAGCCTTGCTGCAGATGCAGTAACTTCTGGGAGAAGAGGTTGCAGATTACTGTCTCTTATGTTTGCAAGGGTTTTGCCATGTGGAGGAATCAGGCCTGCCGTGTAATCCAGAGTCCTGGCAGGTTTACAACTTTCTAACAAGAAAAGAAAGTTAACTCTTTCTTGTATAGAAACTGCTTGGGAAATTACTGAATTAAAATATCTGTATTATGAGAAATAGCAACTTGAGAAATGGAATTTTACCTACACTTCCATTTCTTTTCTTGCAGGATAATTACAGAAAGAGTCAGGCTAACCCTCTGTGCTCCAGATTTGCATGCTCACAGGACATCTATTTATACTGAGAAACACGTTGGAATCTTTGGTCATTTTTATATGGTATTTAGACGTCTCCCTTTATTGCCATTTCTTTAGTCTTCTGAACCTAGTTTGTGCCAGCTTGGAGAGGTTCACTGACTGCTTTGGAAACACCCAACAGCCATCCCAACGCTTCCCCTTTCTGAGGTACAACAAATCACCGAGCAAGATCATCTGGAAATGATGATCTTTTGGCTTTGCTCCCATTTTATTTATCATTCTCGTGTAGTGTAACAGTTCATAGGAAGAAAAGAGGAAGAGGACAAAAAAAAAAAAAAAAAAAAAAAAAAAAAAAAAGACATATTTGGCAGTTGAAAAAGGTCTAAGGAGCTACCAATGAAGCCAAATGGCATTTTTCAGGTAAGAATCACACCCTGAAGCAAGGCTGTAAAACTGGCAGCTTCTCTTTTGGTAGATCTGCTAGCTCTGTGCACCCAATTCTACGGTGACAGTGCCTATGCTCCAGGCAAGGCATATTAAATAAGTATTTCGACATAAAAGCTGACATTTGTAAGTTCCCACTAAACAGCAAGAACAACAAAATCCCAGATTACAAGTGCACTAACATCCAAATCTCATGCTTCTGACAAATTCATGATCATTTTCCCCATTAACTGAAGGAACAAAACAGAGGAAAGAAGATGCAGCAGCTTCTCTCCTTACCTTCTCTGCTTACATGTTAAAGTTAGTTTATGCCATGACTTTCTTTTTCTTTTTTGAGGAAAGTAACAACTAGAAGGGACTGAGGCACCTGCAGAATCTGGAGACAGACAGAAATTTAAGCCGTTCTGCCCAGAAAGCAGCCGCCACACCACATCTCCCCGGCGTCGTTCCAAGGTCTGGCCTTCTCCCACCCCAACCAGAGCTGCTCTCCGCCACTCAGCTCGCCGCTGCCCGCACGCAGAGCCGCGACGTCAGCGAGACGGAGTCTGTTCCTCCCCGTATACCAGTGAGCAGCAAACCTATTACGTGATCTTTCTACATCAACCTCATCGTGCCCAACAAGAATGAGCAAATCAAAAAATTAAAGTCAAAGGACGAGGGGAAAATAAGAGCTATATCTGATCAGCAGTTTTTTTAAACTAGTGATGACTTTTAAGGCAAGGCTATTCAGCTTGATTCCCAGATGCTGGCTGAGTTAGCAGGAAAACAGACTGCTGGGAGAAGAAAAAGGGCCTGTAACATATAAACCAGGTACTTTAATTTAAGAAAGAAGCAGTTAAATAATAACCTCTCATGGCTGTTCTTTGTCAGAGCTCTGCTAATCAAACAGCCTCTCTTAACACATATGGCAGCTATTTCATGTCTATTCTCCATATGGGTCAACTGAAACGAATGGGACTTTTCCAAAAATAATGTTACTGTGAGTAAACCACAAAAAATCTCCTACTTATTTACCGATTTTCTTTTTACTAAAAAACTCCCAAACTCTATTTGATGCTGCTTTTGAAACGTTCCCCACAAGTATACTGAATTCTATTAAAAATAATCAGGATTTCCACTGATTTTCAGCACCTTTCAGACTCTGAACCTAAAGTTGAACTGAATTTTCTCCAGTACTTACTGGGAATCCAAGAATCCCAAACTCATTTCTTAGTAATGTTTACTATTACTATTTCACAAAACATCTCAGAAAAACATTATAAATATTTCAGGAAGCCCTACATAACTAGTGTATTGCAAAAATTACCACTTCCTCTAACTAGTTCATCTGTTCTCTGATATAGGCAACACTGCTCACACAGCGCTACCATGAGAAAGCGTCGGCAACGGGAGCGTAAGACGTTATCACTGCTCCATCTCAGCTGGAAGCAGCACCACATAGCTGACCCACCAGCTGCAGAGACAGCAGAAGAGCAGCACTGTGGAGAAAGCAGCTCCTGCCCTAGAGTCGGGCCGTTTACAGAACTTGTGCGTAATCAACTTATTTATCTCCTGTTTTGCACTTCTAATTTATTATTGGAATGCTACAGGAACCTTTTCTGGACATTGTGTCAAAACGTAGCATGCTTTGGCTCACCCCCACGGAAGTACTAGGGGTGCCTGGATCAGCAGTCACGTAACAGGGTGTAAAAACTTCGAAAGGTAGAAAGAAAAGTGATATGAGAAGAAGAGTTTACAGCCAGCACAGTTCTTTTTAATAGAAAAGAGATTCTCCTTGCTTTCCAGTTTAACTAGACTGGGTCAATTTTCCATTGGAAGAAAGAGGAATGATTTCACTAAAGTTGCGGAACTAATCCATTTTATCCTAGCAGAAGATATGTCCCTAGACTCTTGATTTCTGATCCACGAGAACAAAATAAGGCCTTGTGTGATGAAGTAATTTACAAAAAAGCTACTTTAATGTTCAGTAAATACAGTAAATCTGGTTAAGCTTTGCAAACATAACCTTGTTTGCAAAAATGACTCATATAAGCACGTTCAGTGTTGTCGAAAGAGAGGAATTGCATTCTTTTCCCTGTAAAATTTGCTGCCACAGTTATATGTTGACTTGCTTATTATGTGCCTCTAGTGTAGGTGCCTATTTTAAAATATTTTTCTTAATAGAAGTCTTCTAATTATTTTCTGTTGTAGGTGGTCCAGGAGAGGCACCGAATATGTTCAGTATCTCAAGGAAAGGCCAGTTATTAGTAATTTTGCATGACTTTCACAGAGACTGCTAGATGTTACCAGGTTTAAATCAATTAAAGTGTCAGGTATTGACCATCTTCTTGCATCCTTGGTAAAGCATATATTCTGAGTCTTTATCAGTTACTGCTAACATGTTCAGATCACTTTTAAAGAAGCTTCAAAATTCAGGATATTCCATACATTGTAGTATAATGCAAATACTTGCAGATGTCCATCACATCCTCTTCACTGTAGCAGATCTTCAGTATCAACTTTATCATTAAATTAATGATATCTTTAGTGTTACAGCTAGCATACACAGGATGCTCCTGTTCCAAGAAATCTCTCAAACACGTACAATTTTGTTTCAGTTTTCATAAGAGGAAAAGAACACATAGTACCATCAAAATCAACTAAATTATACATCTAACCAAAATACTACAACATATTTATCACAGCACTTGAGTATAATGCATTCAGCATCATGAAAATTTTGTTCATCAGTCTACACAGCCAGCAGCACTCAGTTTATACGTATGGAAACCGCTTTCCAGAAGCACATCAGGTGTTGAGTGGAATGAATGCATTTACACATCTCCCACCCATACATATGTAGGTAAATACCATGTTGTCTAACTACACAGAATCTGTGAACTTCTATAATGTTTAAAGTTTGTTTTGTAAATTCAAAAATCTCACTGTATTAAACTGTCCATATACACTGTAGGGTCCGGTACTCTACTCCTGGAACCTCATGAGAAATGTGCTATTATGCAGAATATCCTCAAATTAACTGTTATATTGATTATTATAGGCAGCCATGCACCATGTGAGAGGTGTCTCTGCAGTCTGAATAGCTGATTAGCAGGTTTAACGTCCTGACGTTCCTATTAAGCTACATCATTCATCTCCTATTCATATACAAGTCTCTTAAGAAATATATCTTTACTCCTCATGGCTCAAATGAGTTAAGCAATCCTATCAGGTCTCACTGTCTAGTTTCACTACTAGTTAAAACACGGGGGATGGTTTGGAGATGACTTCAAAAGGAATTCAGCACATGGTTTAAGTGAAAGTACGTGCTTTGCTGCACTGCACCTTTTTGAATGGCAGTCCTGACTTTACCTTCTAAAAGAAAATTTTCATCTATAAAATCCACTATCTAGATTTTTCTGTACTTTAAGTGGAATACGTTTAACCTATGAGAAAGGATGAAAGCGTGCCCATAGCTAAACATGGTTGAAGCACGTAGTATTTATGTTGGACTCCTTCTGCAGTAAGCGTGCTAATTAGAAAGACTGGCTGTGACACAAGCAGCACAAGTAAGAAAAATGAAAGAGTGGTGCATTATTGACGTGGTAGCCAATTTCTGGTATGCCTTTCAAACAAAATACAACTTTTAGCCGTGTATCCTCTTTTGATTTATGAATTGAAGGACTATAATTTTCCTTTTACATATCCTTTTGATATTTTTTCATCACTATCTCTCCTCCAGGCGAGGAAAGGAGAAGTGAGGAATCTGCATTGACAACTAAATCTATATGGTTTCCCATCACCACCGTTTCACCCTTCTCAAGCCAAACCAACTGCAACTTCTGCTTCAAAAGCAAAAGGACATATCTCTTGTCTAAAGTTTGCTCTATCCATGTAATGTCAGCCTGTCAAATGAGCCAGCTATTTCTTGCTATTTCATATTGATCTGTGAAACCCAAACATATTATATTGCGCATGTTTGAGTGAAGAACGAATAAAAGGTGAAGCATATGAACACTTTTGCCCAAACTCCAGGGATACACTTTTAGAGCAATGTGAAGGGATTTAGATGCCTGACCTCCAGTTACCTTAATGGTAGCCATCTGGTTCAATCCCAATGCATCGCACTGAAATTTTATCTCATATTGCACTTAAATAATACAGTAATTTACAACAGGCCATGTCTATTGGCCAAGAAAGCTAAGAAGGGATATTTTGGAAAAAGGCTTTGCATTTATCCTACCAACTCTTCCGTCAGAATAATTACTGCATGTTGAACAAAAACAAACAGAAAAAAACAAGTAACCTCAATCTCTCTGCTCTCTCCGTGCACGCCCCTTCTTTTACTTTCACTGCAAAAAAAGACTCTTCTTGTCAACCACATGGGAATATACTTAATATGGGGAATTTCACAGGGAAAGGTACCTTTTCAGATGGATAAATTCCTCAGTAATTTCAAATAATCCCTGAAGTTTGTGTCTCAGATTAAAATATTTCTCATAGCTTTTGTCCAAGAAACAGATAGCAGATTATAATCGGCAACAGCAGGCGCGAGCTCACCTTATTACAAAGTCATGGCTATCGATCTCCTTTCCACATCCGCTCTCCAGAAGGATGCCAGAATTTCCAACAACTGCACAGGTTTTAAATCGCCGGTTCTTCATCGGGGAAACCTCAGGGAGGAGGCTGTGCAAATCCCGCGAGATGTTTAGGGTGCGACGCCTGTCCAGCACGTAATGGATTACGTCTCCTGGCTTGAAGCTGCTTTTGACCACCGAGACATCTCTTTCGGCATCCAAGAACCGAAGAATGTTCTTCCTGTCAATCGGCAAAAAGGCAGAGATCAGACCCAGCGCTCACCTCTCGCCCTGAGTTTATTCGGCAGTAGCACCGGCTGTACAGAGCAGACAGCTTCAGACCGTCTAAGGTCATTTCCCATGCTCAGGAACAGAGCTAAAGCAAAGTTGCTAGGGCAGAATTCAAAGGCTTGATCACAGTATTACATGCAAATATTCCAGTGATAGGGCTCATTCGCTTTATACAGCTAAAGGCACTGAAAGACCACCAGAAGATGACTGTAAAACTTAGCAGGAGCACTATTTTTGATTAATACTTTACAAACCTTTGCACAGATGCAAATCTATATGCACAGATTAAAAAAAAAAAAAAAAAAAAAAAAAAAAAAAAAAAAACAGAGCAGCTGTTTTTCCTAAAAATATGTTGGTTAAAAGACGAGATGCTTATGAGCTAGGAAATAAATGCTTCATTACACTCTCATGTCTCAAAAATCAGCTTGGTTCAGAAATCACCACATTTTCCTTTAGTCTTATTTCACTGTAAGAATAACATATTTAGTTTAGCTTTAACTTGCTCCTAATTAACTGAAGACTCAGCCAAAGTTATCCTAATTAACTTGAAATAACAAAATCCTCAGTCTTTTGTAGCAATTTGGGAAAATCAGCTTAAAACTACACTGCAAACTGAGTGACTGCAGCTTAGCATGCAGCCTTGCTGTTAGCTGAACTCAAAGAAACACTTCTTGGGAACTCTTATCATCCCTTTAAATCAGTTTAGTCCAATCCTTCAGCTTGCATCTCTGCAATTAAGCATTTATACTGTTTACAGGGGTTTAGCCACTCACGATCAAGCTATCAGATAGCACAAGCCCAGGGAACGGGGGTAATTAAGCATTTGCACGCTCCCAGACCACAACAAGTAGCAGGTGAAGTATGTCTGCTTAAATGTCAGCTGAGGAAGCTAAGCCATGGTAATTTGTACCTGCTTGTGAGGTCCAGGAAGGAGGAAAAAAAACCCTAAACTAAGGCTCTTTAGATTAGACACCTTTAAGGAGGATGGTTCTGCATGGACCAGCGCCTCGTGCAGCCTCTGGTCAATGTTTGTCCTTGTGATACCAAGCTGGGAACAACCCCGGCCATCGCCCCAGTCCCCCAGAACCACAAACATGCCCAGCCTCGTGTGGCACGTTGATATTTTCCACTGGTGCCAGCAGGTAGGGGATAATGTAAAACACAGTGTTTTGTTGAGTAAGAGGGTGCTGTTTTTACATAATCAGTTTTCTGAGCAGAGCTTCCCTAGCTCAGGGCAAAGCAGGAAAAGCAGTCGCGGCCCCACGGAGCACCGTGACGAGGAAACTGTCCCGGAGGCGAAGATCGACAAGCAGCAGGAGCCCCGGCCCCTTGCAGCCCCTCATCCAAAATGGTCACCCTGGGATCGACCTTGCATGCCAGAGGGGAAGTGAAATGTGATAAAAATACTGCTTTCAAGCGTTTCCTCTTGCTCCTTATACCAAGAGGAGAAAGAATAAGAGAGAAGGGTGTCCGAGGTTCCCTTCCACAGCCACGGCGTACGGAGGGAGCGGCAGCAGGGCAAAGAGGTCTTGTGCTGAGGCAGGCGAAGGTCTCCAAATAATGAAGCAAGGTAGAGGATATTAAAACCTTGAGGCCTACAGCTTTCGCTACGTGGTATAAAAGGCCAGGCAAGGCATTTCTGTAAAGTGCGATAAAGCCTCTTCCTCAGCCTGCAAGTTCAAACGGCCTTAGAAGCCCTGTGGGCTTGATAAGCCTCATTTTGTGGGCACCAGATCTGTGCAACAGATATGTAAATGGCTAGAAAATGAAAAAGAGGGTGAAAGAAGGACTGTCTGATCCAGCGGCATTAGAAACAAGTGAAATTATTAAATACATGACAAACTGCAGTGCATTCATGGAAACTGTGACAAAAAAAATAAGCTAGGGCCTTGGCTTCCTGCGCTAATTTGGAATGGGTAACCTGCAGGCAGGGCTTGCTTATGTGTCTACACAGGCTCAGAGAAGTCTTCCAATGGGCTTCAAACCAATTAGACTCAGGTAATCAATCAATAATTAACACAGCTGAAATTTCAAAAATGCCTAAGGAATTTGTTTTTCATTAAAACTTTGAGATGCACAAAAGTCACTGAATCTTAGTATATTCTCGCATGTTTAACAGTATATTTTTATCTGAAGTTGTGAGTAGCACACTCAAATGGTAAATGTATGAGCAGATGTTAGAGCATGTGTAAGAATCCCTATGTCTATGTGAGATGTGTAATAACGCCAGCATTCAAATATTCTTAATTGATTCATTTGACTGTGTCCAAATATTTTTAATATGGGAAGAGATGTGATTAAGCATGCAGATGTTCAAGCCATTGTTTTAAGTTCCTCTGCACCACTGACTCATCTGCACGGGGGGGATAACGGTACTTCCCATTTTCACACGGGTGCTAAGAGGAAAAAATATACTACGGGATATGACAAAAACTAACCCCAAAACATACACGGGTTTCTCGGTCGGTCTTGATGTGGATTAAAAATAATTTAAAAGACATGTTAATTCACATTCAGAAACCTCATAGCTCAATTAGAGAAGTGCATGTAGGGAGAAGGATGATTTTCACTAAACCTTGAATCTAAGGTGCTGAATGGATGGGACGTCTGCAAGCGCAAGCTAGAAGGTGTGATGAAACTGTTTTTCAGAGGTGGGCTTCAAGCTTTGTTTTGATGAATGAAAGCATCTCAGGGTGGCCGGAGCCCTTCCCGAGCAGGTGAGGCTCCAGGGGCCACTGGGGGGTTAGCTGGAGCCCAGCAGCTGTTTGCAACATGCTCACATGACCCTCGGAAATGCAACGCCAAAAATCTGTGGTTGACTTGGTTTTGTCCTGATAACCAGAAACAGATGCTCAAAATACTTAAATGCGAAGCGCAACTCCTGGCTCTCTGATGAAGTACACATAACAGATATCACTGCCTTTGCGCAGCTTCCCAAAAGATACAAAGATGTATTGTCCTGGGGCAACGTGGTGACGTTTTTTTTTTCTGTTTCTGTGCACTTTTTATTTGGTACAATAGCCGTTGTACTACGCAACGGTATCATCCTGCAGCAACCTCTCCCATATCTGCCACAGAACTGTTCAGATTAAGGAGGGGGGAAACACTTAAGTATTTGACTTTTAGGACTGCAAATATTTTTAAAGACAAGGAGCCCAAGCCGTGGAGCGAACCCACTGAAGGGCTCCTCAGCGCCAGGGAGCTCCTCGGGCGCCGAGCCTTAACGCCGCTACGAGCGTGGGAACAGGGCCGGCTCCACGGCCACCTAGTCCGCACCCTGCCCCACCGAAGGCTTTCGGCAAATTACGACCGGTTAGGACTTCTAACCACGGTCTTTAACAGCCCCAGCTCTACGTTTCTACGTGTGTGTTACGTGACTGCAGGCAGGGGCTTTTGCGTGCTACCAGAACTGGAGATTGACGTTTTGTTTTTCTAAAGAAGGGCTGATTACTGAAAGGCCAACGGTTACTCATATCCAAATATTTTTATTTGCTCTGTAAGGCAACTTACCACAAGTATTTCAGTTTCAAAACACTGTGTTGATCATTTTGATAGTAGCTAAACAGTTTAAGCACTGACTTTAGATCACTCTTAAACTGAACCCCTGCTTTTCAACTTTCGGATTTTTTGCTTTATCTGCTTTTTTTGTGTGCAAGACAAACATACAAAATCTTTCCAATACAGAACCAGGGAACATCCAGCATTACCAAGCGCTCTTCCAGGCGAATATTAAGGAGTTACTGAGTAACCTTGCTGAACGTCGCACGCAGGTCTCCGCTTCCCACCGCGGCGAGATCGCCGAGCGCGTGTTCCTTTCCTTCGAAGGGCGCACCAACATCCCACCCTCCGCAGCGGTGGCCCCAAGCCCGTGCAGATTCCCACTGACTTCTTCTCACTTAAACTTTGAAAATTCGCTAAGATTTGGAGTCAATTTGTTAAAAACACGCAGAGCCGCGATGAAGCGGGGAAGGCTCCCCAGTGCTCCCAGCGCCCGTCCGGGCCGGCGGAGCGGGTGCCGCCTGCCCCGGCTCCCTCCTCGCTGGGGACGTCGCCGACCCTGCCTCAAGCCTGCAGCGGGCATGCAAAAGGGGAAAGAGGGCTTTGAAACACCGCGAGCCTGGCCCCTGCTCAGCACCTCAAGGTCAGGCGTACAGCGGCTTTTAACGAGTTCGAGCAAGTTGGAGCGCAACGGGCAGAGTCAGCGGCGTTAACCGCCCCCAACCACGAGCGAACATCAACTTCTCGTTGAGGTAAGACTCCAAAAGGAAGCAAAAACACTTTGCAAATTTCTGGGAAAACTTTAAGGTTTATTACGCCGGAGTCGGCCTGGAAAGTCCCGATCCGCGTGTCTCGGAGACGCGCGGGTTCGGGAGGGCACGGCCTGGCCGGCGCGGCAGGTCGCTCCAAAGCTGCCCCAGCGCCAGCTCCGCGTTTACTGCGTGCGCTTCAAGGACGTACCAGGGCTGCTTCGTATCATCTTGCAAGACAAACAGCGATAACAGTCTGAGCTCTTCTACGGGAGAAGTCTCTTCCTCTCTCTCACTCTTTTTTTTTTTTTTTTCTCCTCTAAATGAAGCTGTTAACATATTACAAGTTCTCACACTTCTCTGACAGGAAATTTCCACTCATCAAGTTCTCACCCACATCACAAACAGATAAGTACATCTTAGACACACGTCATTTTTTTTTTCTTCATTTTGCCTTCCTGCGATTCAAAACCTTTGCTGGTTCCTTCCAACGCAAACACATATCTCCACTTAATCAAAAGAAGTGGAAAAGGAAAATCACACACTCGAGCCTCGACTGTATTTCACTTCACACAGACCCCGGAGGTGCCGGCACAGCACCAGTGCTGCCTAAGCTGGCTTTCCCAGGTGGACACCGCCTCAGCACACCTCTCCGTTCTGAAAGCACGGCCTTTAATGGAACTGAAATTTCTCAGTTTCCGTAACTGGAAAATCTTCAGCCTGCCACAGACAATAGGAAGGATGCAGACACCAAACCCCACGGAAGGTGGATCCTCTCTCTCCCGTTCCCACCTGACTGACCCACTCAGACAGTCAGGGATCAAGCAAGTATTTGTCTTTCCTTAGGCAGCCGAATTACTCATTATCCTTAAAAGAAGTTGTCAGCGATCAGAAGGTACCGTGCATTTAAAACATCACTCTCCCACTGGCGCAGTCATGATTGGCAAGGCAGCAAATCTGCTGCAGTCTCCAGTAATAAGCTAGCGATACCCACCATCCCCACCTCAATCACGCAAAGCCTCGCTCTTTCTTCCAAGCAGGCACCCTCAAAGGGGCTGCTAGACACCCTCAACTGCCTCTTCCGGTCACAAAGTCCAGGAGACCATCTCAGGACACCAGACACCCAGTGGATGTTCTTCCTCTTCCCATGGGGTCCTGGTTATCGAGCTTCTCCACTTTCAATTCCTATTATCTGCTCAAGAATTCATTTCCAATAGCAAAAACCTCTGCAGTTGATAGAAAGCGGTCATTAGCCCGAGCAAATATGAAATGGCAGGAGAGGACACCCATGGCCAACAGAGCAAACAGCAAAGCACAGTGTTCCAGCTGCCAACCTGTGAAGTCCAGACACAGCACAAAACACGTTGTCCTTGCAGAAAGCAAAACCCTCTATCACATTTTTTCCACATTTTCGAATTTTTACTGTGAGTGCCAAGCTGATGCAAGACACAACAGTAGCTGCCATTTTAGGATGATTGTAAGTTTTACAAAATGTCTGTATGCTGCACATCAACGGTTTCACAAATTGCTTCTCCACTCCTAAGAACCGACAACTTTTTATACATCATTCAACAGGATTTTTTTTTTTTTTTTTTTTTTTTTTTTTTTTTTTTTACACATTTCTCTCTTGCCATTATTTGCTATGGCAAACCTCACACCACAAGTCAAACATTATTCACATTAACACTTGCAGTAACAGAGCATGAATCATCTTCATGGTCTACACAGCACATATGATGTACTTTGGAGGACCCAACAGTTAGTCGAACCATGAGAACGCTCTAGGAGATTGCTACATATATTTAAAGATAGTCGAGGTTGTTCTATAAGTACAAAAATATTTATGGCTAAGCTGCTTCTTACTGCTCCGAGAGGGAAGAAAGATGTATAGCAAACCTCCTGCAAAAGCGAAAGAAGAACACGGGTTTAGTCAGCATCAGGAGTGGGACAGGCATTACAAGGGGTTGTTTGTGGTTTCCGCAAGGAAAAAACGTGCCCAATTTCTCTCCCTCACTGCTGAGGAGCGTACCTGAGTGTGCTACACACGTTAGCAAGAGGATTTCTGGGAAGGACGCACACTGGCTAGTAGCCCTGGTTCCCTTCCTAGTGGGCACCAAATTTTGGCCCTAACTCACATTAATCTAAAATCTTGTACCAGTTCAGTGAAAACATCTGCTCCTCTGACCTGCCATTCGTGACAGTAGCTATTTCACCTCAAAATGAGACCAAAGCAGACATCTGAATAACCTCAACTTTATGCACTCTGCTTTACAAAAAAACCTCTATGCTTAACCAAATGGGATCTTTACTGTTTACTGGATACTTGTTTTTCTTCACTGTATCACTGAGCCAAAAAATATCCTTCACTGTTAAGTTTTTTAAAACCAAGTAATGACCTCATGATGTTTCTTAGGAGTACCTCTATAAAGAGAGAGAGTTTTCGCATGCCCCAATAGTAACAAAAAAAAAAAAAAAAAAAAAAAAAAAAAAAGTATTCTTGAAACTCAGGTTTTTGGTAGAGTGAGATGATATATGTGTAGTAAGAAGCTAAAAAATATGCATGTAAAGCTCTCTGACTTCTTTGACTGAATGATACAGTTTGCTTTTGAAATAGCAGAAAATGAATACCTCAGAAGTATCCCAAACTCCGGTTTCTCTCTTAACTTCACCTAAGAGTCATCATGATGCTATCTATCTCATGTGTTTACTGTTTGGCTTGAGCAGCAGAATATATTGGTTTTAAATGGTTCTGAAATATTAAACTTAATTCTTCACCAAAATGGGATGACTAAAAAGAGTTGTTATAGGTACCTGTTTATAGTCTCTCAACAACTTCCAAAATAAATCAATTTACATCACAAGCAAAACTGTGTGCTGGTTTTTCTCTCATCAGAGCTATACCCCACGATTTGAAATTTCAGCACTATTCAAGTTACTATCTCTCCAGCTTAAATATATAAGTTAATATCCACATAAACCTTAAATATTGTTATTGATATAGGAACTCTGCTTATTTTCCCTAGATTACTTGGAGCTTTTACACAACACTGTACTGAACAGTGTCACTGAACAGGTGACATCTGCATCGAGGGTCTTGGGAGAAACCCCAGCCTCAGGGCCTGGGAGCACTCCTCAGCTGCATTTTATGGTGAGAGCCAGGTGTTCACTGGTGCGAAACCCAGGTGCAAGGGGCGCAGCTAGACCCAGCCCCAGGTCCCTCAGCAGGGGTTCGGGACAACGCAGTGCATCACACAGCCCAACGCAGCACTGAGACGCAGCCACAGGCTCCAGAGTACCAGCAGGAGCAGTTATTGCTGCTACCCAAAATCTCCTGCTCTCCTTATCCCTGTTGCAGTGGGGCTGCCCTAGGTCCATCATAGCTCAGGAACTTCAAGAATTATAACTGCTCCGTGGATTATTTTTTACTACAACTTTGTACACATGAATCCTTTCTGAGCTATTAATATCTTCTACTTGTTCCAGAATGAAGAACATAAGAACAGCAGCCATAAACCCAGAAGTCCCTCTTCCAGAAAGCCATGTCTCTCATATACAGAAGCATTGCCTCTTCCAGGGTTTCGTAAGCTGCCCTTTAGTTAATACAAAATCGAAGGAAGAGAAGTGACATAGAAACCACATTTTAATTAGATCGAATTCTTACTCAGCTGTAAAAGAATGCTCAGATTCAGATCAAAAACCCACTCCGCTACGCCTTTGCTGCTGAAAAATACCTCTTTACTATCACCTTGCACAGAGCACGACGGGCTCAGCCCTCCGTTCCCCTAAGCCGAGCTCTACACCCGTCTCGCCCTGGCCACCCTCCTAAATGGAGGAGGCAGGTCGACAACAGGGCAGCAACAGTTGCCCTGATGTAATTGTTAGGAAACATCAAAATAAAATTTTGATGTTGCTCCGCTTAACTCTGTGCCCTTGGGACCACCTCCACATGGACCCGAAACACCTTCTGGCCTCCACCTCCAAGGGACAGAGAACTGCACCAGGTGGCGGTGGCACCAATGCCACTTGAGCTGGTCACAGACGTTCATGGCAGGAGTCTATCACCCAACAGCCTCTCTCAACCCCTAGATCTAATTCGTCTAAGATCTCTTCGTAGAGAGGAGACAAATATAGGTACTTTTAGGGTATTTTCATCTGTCCTATTTTAAGCAGCTACATTAGGATGAGACAAGATCATGTCCTAAAAGCGCCAATTTCTCACCACCGACTGGAGGAAACGCGAGACAACCAGCTCAATGGAGACATGCATAATGTAGACCTTGTTCTCAAGGGTCTGACTGACATAACTAGATGAAAACACATTACGTATGTGTATCCTGTGAAGGGCAACTTTACTTCGGAGCCTGAGGTCATTCAGCTGCATTTAGCATTGCACCTAGGCAAGTAAAAAGTTATAAAACACCCTCCTGCAACAGTGAATCAAATGATTATGGTAAGTCTTCTCGGCCAAAAAAATAATAGGCAATAGTAATATGAAATGAACTTTAAGATACTCACCTTATCTCCAGTACCAATGAGGAATTGATTTTCCAACCTTCTACAGAGTGCTGGAAGATCGAGGAGCCACCCTTTCGAATTATTTTATCAGAGCTATTGATCATTGATCTACTCAAACTCAGCTCACCATCTCTGCAATGCAACACAGAAAAGACACAATTATGTTAAGGCGAGTTCTAGTTGAAGGAATTTAGACCACAAGCACCAGTGATATTTTCTTTTTATCCACAACAAAATGTAGCACGTTGCTTTCTCACCCACTCTACTCACTAAATAAAATAAACTACACCTAAGAGAAATCTATAGGAGATCTACAGCTAATGCTTTCATGCTTAATTTAAAAGCTTAAATGTATTTTTGGTTTTATTGCAATAAACAAAACAAAAATTACAATAAACTCCAAATTGTGAAGCTGAACCTGGTTTGCCTCAGTATGGGTGTGAGGCAGATTCTGCCCTCCTATGTCCCAGACTTCCAGTATTAAGCTAAGAATTAACACTTAACTCCTTCCTCCAGCCACTTCTCATGTTAAACAGTAATGCCCTGATTAACTCTGTTTGCCTCCTACTGGTACCAAGGAGACTTTCACACCAGGAACTCTGGAGTTTCAGGATATACAAAGCACAATGTTTCCCTGAGACTTTAGGGAAAGGTTTGTATGCACAGTGTATGCTCACTTGTCTAATCCTAGTCACCAATCTCATTGTAGCCCTACATTTTGGCAGGGTAACTTTAAAAAAATGAAAACTGCTGTTAGCAGTGGCTGATGATCACTGAACATCTGATGAAGTACCATAAAGCCACCAGCCACAACCGTATCAACCAATAAGGCCGCACAAGCGTAATAGGAAGGCTAAAACTCTGCAAGCAGCACTTATGTCTTAGGTCTAAAATTTGTTTTTATCTCCATATGTGCAACCATACTGTTTCCATTTATACACCAGAGCAACATTCAGCTCTCTGAGTTCAAACATAGCTCTTTAATCCATAATTGTTTAATATATCAAACTCTTTGGGTATAACATTCTAACATTGCAGAATGTCTTATATCTGAGAAGGAATACATAGCACAAAAATCTCTTTATCTGTTAAGAAAGGAAGTCTTCTCTGGAACACTATTACTAATAATAATTCTGCTTGGCTTGCATAAAGGAATTCTGACCAGCAGATATCTGACCAACACAATGGAGCATAAAAGATGTTTCACTACAGTCTCTGAAAGAGACCGCCGGCTTTCCAAGGAAATGCTGATCTTTGTTTCCCTGTCTCTCTAAGTGCTTAAAACAATGGGATCCTGCTCCATTATAAGAGCTACTGCAACATTATTACAGTACATCTAAGTATTAGCATTTGGTAAATTATACAGCAGATTAAACTAGAACTAACCTGCAAGGGGACATTAACTAGGCTAAATTAACAAAACTGCTTCCTGTGGTTCATTTGCAAGAAGTGCCATGATTGCAAAAAGCTCCTGTTAGTAGTAAAGAATATTTCAAGCTTCACGCAAAAAAAAAAAAAAGAGGGGGTGGGGACCTCCACACAAAAGCCTTTCCCCCCTCCCCTCCGCCCCCCCAGTGCCACTGGGGCCGCTGTCCCTGCCTCATCGCCCCCCGCCCGCCGGCTGCGGCGGGGACCCCGCGCGCACTCAGAGCTCCGAGTGCCACCTACTGAGACGCCGGCAGCCTCGCGCAGGTGCATCACCTGGGCGCGCAGCCGCTCCGCCGGCGGCCCGCGCCGCTATGCGGAGTCGCCGCAGCGTGCTCACTGCGCGCTTCTCCGTGCTTTTAATTTTAGGTATTCAGCAAGCAGGTTTACTGTCGTTCTCTTCTGCACAACTGTTACGAGCGTATTTATTGCATACGCTGTCCTGCAACAAGACAGAGTGTATGCATCTAAAGTGAAGTGCATCAGGCAAAGTATACAGTATAGGAGTATTTCAGAGATGTCTCTAGTTTAGGCTGAGTAAAAAGTTACCCATTCGACACTTTAACAGTGAAACGGGTGACAAAATTTAGCAACAAATTATGTTCCAAACAGCTAAAGTACTTGAGCACTGGAAATGTAATTGTCTCAAGTACTCACAATTTACATCTGCAATGAACTATGTACATGGTACAGAAAAACAATCTTAAGTTATGCTCTCATGAGCTGAAAGAAGGTCCTAAGCATTCTGTGTTAAAGCTCTACCACAAACATAAAGGTGTTTGATTGCACACTCCTTTCCCTTTTATGAGTAGTCTAATTTTCACCTAAAATAATATTAAATAAAGTGATGCATAAAAAGCTCAATTTACACCAAAAATTCTGCAAGTCAGTGTGAAATAAATTGGGACCACCTTGCATCTTGTAGAATTGTAGCAAATCCCCCCTCATGTTAATAAAGCGATAGCCATTAAAAGTGACAACAACTTGTGGCTTGCAAGTGTCAACCTGAACTCTGAATCACTTTTTGCTCTGGTGACCAACCAGAACAACATAATAAGACCATCTTGAATACGGTTCATTAAACACTAAAAAAAATGTCTTAGAACTTTAAAAAGCGTATTTTCTATCAGTAGAAGATAATGCAGTTTAAGACTACATGCTATATAATGCATGTGTTTCATTACTTGAATAACCTTTAAAGGGGCATTATAGTCTAGTTAAAGAATGGCAGGCTTTTACAATTATTGTCCTAGAGATTTTGCTGTGAAAACATAAGGGATTTAAGGTGCAACACATGCTTTGAAATGGCACAGATTCTTATACAGTAAGCTGTTCTAGAAAACCGGAAATTTACTGGCAGTATCACTAATAAATACAAAAATGGCCACCTTGTGTATTCAGAATTCGAGATTACTGATACTTCTGGAAGTAAAACATTCCACAAAAAGCTGTCTCCCCGCTCTCCCATGTAGCTTGTCAAAAATAGCCACTCATTCGAGTGAGCCCTTCTGTCAGAAGAAAGACTAGAGTCCTAAGTGGTGGCAGAGGGTAATAGTTGACTCTATCTTCCCGTTTCCTGATTCTTTCTGCTGAGGGATAGGACAGAAAGCCTGGGAAAAGAAACAGTATTCTCACATCCTTAGCCAAAGAGCATAGCACTGTACTGCATTAGAAGTTTCGCTGACACCAGACGTCCGGATATCTCTAAATGACCTTGCTGAAGTACACTGTGCTTGTGTTTTTAAGTGGTGTCAGAGAGATACGCAGCTATGAGTAGATATGCTTATTTTGCTGCGTGTAATATTAAAGCTTCAGTTCATTTTAGTACCATTTAAATAATGTCAAATACACCAAATCATAAGCTGGAGGAGGGGGTTTTCTTTGCAAGTATGCACCGACTACACCTAGTGACTAATTTCTGAGTCATTTCAGCGACTACCTCTCGTCTGCGACGCAGGACTGCGCGTTACAGCCACGAGTGCCTTTAGTTAACGCCGATTCCCCCTGACACGCTAGCTCTCACGTGCCTTTTCCTGCACCTGTCAACGTAAAGTCCGAACTTCAGGTGCACGCACACAGACACTGCAGCGCGGCTGCGAAACCTGCGCTTACCCCGAGTTTCGGCGCGAAGGAAAGTTACGGCCAAGTTGCGAGCACCTGCAGCGCAGCGGGCAGCGAGCGCCACGCCGCAACCCGCGCCCGGGGAAAGGAGCGCGGCTGCGGGGCCGGCGGCAGCAGAACAGCCCGGAGCGCCGGACCCGCTCCGGAGCCGCCCGACAGCCCCGACAGCGGCGCGACCCGCCGCCCTGCAGCTGCGCCCCCGCCCCGCCCCGCTCCCGGCGCCCGCGGAAGGGGGCGCCGGGGGGGAGAGGGGGCGCCTACAACCTCCTCTTTCCCCCCGCCTCAGCCAAGCAGAGGGCTTATGGCAGAAGGGTGAAAACCCGCCGTGACGGCCCGGCTCGGCCCGGCTCGGCCCGGCGCCCCCGAGGCGCTGGCCCGCAGCCGAGAGCGCCGGGCGCCCCCCGCCCCTTTCCCGAGCGCGCGGGGAATTTGCGCGCCCCTCCAAGCGCACTCGCGGCAAAGCGCAAAGATCGTCCCCGTCGGGCGGAAAACGGGCTTGGCTGAAAACCCAACTTCTTCCCAGGATACCTACAACTTGGGGGGGGGGGGAACAGAAAAGGGAGAAGCAGAGGCGCGCACGGAGAGGCGCACACACGCCCGACGTGCTACCACGCGGGGGAAACCCGGGACCCGCACAGGAGAGGGCGACGCGCTCTCCGCCTCCCGCCCCGCCGAACAAAGGAGCGGAGCAACAACGGCGGCAGCCCAGCGCAAGGGGAGCCCCGCTCCGCGGCCGCGCACACGCCCGGCCCCGAGGGGCCCCGAAGTTGCGAGCGGCTCCCAGGCAAACTTCGCGCGGCCGCGCAGCACCGCGCACCCACCGCGCCCCGCGCAACACGCGCGGCCGCTGCCCGCGGCGCCGACCCGCACTTCTCCCCCACCCCACCCACCCCAGCGCTTCCCCGCCGGGCGAGACGGGGGCGCCCCGCGGGCGCGCAGGCTGCGCGCGGCCCCCCCCCCCCCCGCCCCGCGGCGCGCGCCCGAGCTCACCCGTGCGGCGGGGCCTCGCGGCGCTCCTCGGGGCGCGCGATCTCCTTGGTCTTGTAGACGATGAGGAGGATGCTGATGGTGCACGCCGTCCAGCGCTTCCGCACGGAGCGCATGTCTCCTGCGGGGCGCGGCCCCCGCCCCTTCCCTTTGTCTGCCGGGCGCTCCCCGCGCCGCGCCGCGCACACGCGCGCAGGCACCGCAATAACCGCGAATAAAATAAAACAAAATACAGAGAGCGGGGCGCGGGCGGGCGGCGGCGCGCGCCGTGCCGCGGCTGAGTTGGGCTTGCTTTGCCCGCTTCCCTGCGCTCCCCACGGGCAGGGCCGGCGGCTCCCTCCCCGCCTCGCGCGGCGGCACCGCTTGCGCCGCGCGCTGCCTGCGCTGCGCTGCGCTGCGCTGCGCTGCGCGGCCGCGCTCCAGCTCCGGCTCCGGCCCGGCCCCGCTGCGATCGCGGCGGCGGCGGCGGCGGCGGCGGCACCCCCCTCCGCGCCGCGGGGGCGGGCCGAGGGGCGGGGCCGGCGCGCCGCGGCCAATGGGCGCCGCGCGGGGCGGGGCTCCCGCGCCGCCTGCCCCGCCCCCCGCGCCGCCGGCCCCGCCCCCCGCGCCCGCCGCCCAGCGCCCCGCGCCCGCGGGAGCTGCGCGGCGCGGAGCGGAGCGGGGGCAGCCGCGGCGCGGAGCCGCTCCCGGCCTGGGGCGTCCCGGCAGGGCGGCGGCGGCGGCAGCAGCCTTTAAAATGCATCGAGCGGGTTTAAGAAGCCCCGTAGTGCGCCTGGTAAAATACAGAAGGGGTCGTGGTCGCTCCCGGCCCGCAGCCCTTGGCCCTCCCGCACTGCCGCTGTCCCGCTTCGCCAGCGGCACTCCGGGAGGTTTTAGCAGCAAACGCAGGGCGACTCCTGCCCTCTTAGCTGAGGGGACGTCGGCGCAGGATGCCCAGGCCTGCCCATGCCGTCTGGTGCGCCGTCTCCAGAGGGTTAGTGTCAGGCGTCTCACAGCAAGATGCAAGAAAATCTGGAGAAAAGCAGAGATTTCTCTTGCCCAGGAGAGTATTCCCTCACAGGCATTAAAAGAAAAGAAAGGTTAGAGAAATCCTTGAGCATGTCAGGGCTGCTTACAATCCCTATGCTCTAAAAATCTTTTTATAAAAATAAAATAAGGGAAGTTTAATGCAGCCATGGTGGAGAGGAAAGGAAGGTTTGCAATTCCTTCTGCGCAGGCCAGATCGAGCTGTGCTATGTGCTCTTCCACGCTGTGGCTCTGGTAACCTGGTCCCAAAAACAGCAACAGCAGCAGGAGGAGGCAACCCACTCTGTCTGTGAGCGGGAACTTCAAATGCCACTTGGTACAATACACAGCGCACAGTCTCTTCTGAAAAAAAAGTCCATTCAATACAAAACTCTATTTTAATAGCACCATAAAACCTGTGCAGCCAACAGAGTATGAAAGTTACAGTTCCACCAGTGCTGCTAGCTCTGCTGAATACCTGTGAAACTCTGTACTTTACCTTTTCTTGTTAGGTATTCTCACCAACAACAGATGACAAAAACGCATACGGAGGTTCCAAAATTCACGCACCTTCCGTGACGGCTTCACTTGTTACCACCTGTAAGTCCCAACAGCAGCTCGCGATGTCACTGTCCGCCATGGCAGACCTTGCTTTCATGCCCGGCCACAGGCACAGCCAGAAAGTCGCGTGCCTTCGTCTCCTCCGAGCTGCACGTCCTGCCCCGAAGCTGCAGCCGCAGCTCCCGGCTGCCCCTGCGGACTGGCCCCCGCGGGGACGCCCCGCTTGCAGCTCCGCACAGGCGTCAGCGTGGGTGGGGAAGGGTGCCCCCAAAGCACGATTTAATAATTAATTATTCATAATTATTATTAGTAATACATAATTAATAATTAATATTAATAATAGTGTTTTGCTGAAAATTCAAGCCGTTCCTAGGCCCATCGCTCTGCTGTCACAGAAACACCGGGACGTAGCCCAGCCCGGCCCTGGCACAGGGCAGGACCAGCGGCGAGCTTGGCTGCCTCGGCATCTCGCCTCTTCTTGAAGACTCTTGCTGTCAGCAGCTCCACCGTCCGGCTTTTCCATCCATCTCACCCTGCGGGGATTCGCCCTCCGCCTTCCCCTCCGGCACCGGCTGTCCCCAGCTCGGGAGCTATTTGTGGGTCCATGGGGCGCTGCAGCTGCTTAAAAGCTGACCCAGGGGGACTCCTCAGCCAGTTCAGCGCGCTCCAAAAGCAGTTCTGGTCTCTCTTCCAGAAATCACCTCACTGTGGAGACCTCGGTGAGGGCGACCCCTCTCACAGCTCTTCTGAGCAGCTTTTCCTCCATATATAACCTTATCCTCTGGCTCTCCAAGGTACTCAAGCAACAAACAGGAGCATACAGCGAATAGGTACGTAGTACATATACAGCGTAATTGAACTAGGTGGTGTATTTCATTTGTAAAGACAAAGTTTATTACAACCCCAAATGAGTTTACTGTATAAAGAATTTAAACATTCATACCTAGTACTTCACCAGTTCCTTTAATTACCTTTCTTTAATGTATCATCAACAGCCCTTCGTAACTCTAACAAGCTATCCAAATTATGCTTGAAATGATTTCTTCTTTCTTACAAAATCTAACGGTATTTAAATACAAATAAGGTTTGTATCAAATAATATGGTTTATTTTATATGAATTAAAGAAACAGTTCAGCCTTGAGAACCCAGAAACACGATCAGTAAATCTTATTTCATGGCAGTTGGTGACGATGGTAGAATTTCTTTCAAAAAGGAGTAGTGGAGGAGCAAAAATGTGAATAATACAAATAACCATGCGTTTAAGCAGTTCAAATTTCAGAGTGCTAATTAGTTCCTACGGCAAAGAGTTCTTGAAACAGCTGCATTTCATGCTAAAGGAAGTAGCTAGAGACTGGAAAAATTTACATTCATTAAAACATATTACCATATAAAGTCTTTCTTGCGTTAAATATATTTCATGTCATGTGTGGGTGCCCAGAAAGTATCTTCTGACTTACTTCTGTTCTCGTATTCACTGAAGCTAGAGAAACATTGGAAGAGATTGCCTGGGGAAGCTGCAGAGTTTCCATCACTGGGTGTCTTTAGGAACAAGTTACACAAATCTCTCGATTTCACTCAGCATGAAAGGAGAGATGATGAAGCTTCTTCAGGTCCTTTCTAACTCAGTTGGGTTTTTAATGATTTTAATGTAAATCTGTTCTAATTGCAGTAAAACACAGGTCTCTGGTTCTCATATACTAGCTTTTAACAGGAGACTCAATATTGCGATAAGGTCACGTATTTGTACATGCTTCTCTTTCAGGAATAAGTTTGGATAGTGCTTTATTCTTGCTCTTGCTTATCACTTAATGTCTAATGCAACGTGCTTAATAGCATTAGCTATTCTAGTTTTGTTGTATAAAAGAAATCAGTTAAAACGATGAATGATTCTTTGGGATTTTTTAAAGTACTGCTGATACTTGGATCTGTTTTCACACAGACATCAATATTCTTCAATATCTTCGTTGGTGGCTCAAGCAAAGACATCAGATATCCCCATTGTTTGCTTAATGTTAATGAGCAAAAAACACTAATACTTTGCAAAAGAAAAACTCTTACAGCCTAAATTTGAGTATCTTCTGTGCTTCTATTTGTCATTATCCATACATACTTTTCTTAAAAAAGCTTTCTCTTTGATACGTAATCTGCTTGTTGTTACAGTAGAAGCATAGTCCTGTATTACACTCCTAGCATTACCGGCATTTCAAACAGCAGCATTTCCAATACATCAGCACTATAATGCAACAGCTTTACTATATGCAGCAGAATTAAAGATGAGGCAGTAAACTGAATCTCTGTATAGTTCTTCCACTGTGTAGAGCTCAAAGTTTGGGCTGGTGATACTTAAATTTATCCTGATGTTCAGAGGCACGGAAAGCAGGTCAAAATCTGTATTCAGATTGCACTCTCACTTCCCCTTTCTTTTCTTGTGCCTAACATGCAATGATGACTTACTGTTTGCAATTGCCTTACAGAACAGCCACAGGATCAATAAGGTGGGGACAGTCGCAATAAGCTTACACAAATCTCTCAGCAGTTTCGTTGTGTGATAGGAAGAGAACTTTTTTCCTTTAAAAGAAATGCTACAGTAATTCCTTAGAAAGTGTTAGAACTAAATCCCAAAGAAGCCATATGCTCTGTTTTACCTTCTTTTGTGCAGTCATGTAGTTATCCAGTGCAGAAATCCCCAGATGAAGTTGCACTGTAGCAGCAAGGAAGGATGCTCAATTTAGGGACACGCACTATTGTGGTTATTGCATTTTAGGTTTCCCTGATCCAGGCACACTTTTATATGGTAGTAAAATATAAACTAGATTAACATTTCAAGCAGAATGATCACGCGGAGAGAGGTCAACCTAAGAGAAGGATAAAAGAGCAGACATTGTCAGTTGTCATGATTTTATCATTATTTCTGTGACATGGGATATTGCAAATGTCCCATAAACCTTGGTTATAAACATGCAAATTTTCTGCTAACTCAAAATGGCTATCAGCTATTACGCCTTTCAGGAAGGCTAAAACCACAGTGCTCTAAATCAAAATGGCTATCATATTCCTAGAGGCTGCATGCATGAAATCCAATAATGATGAGCGGTACTTCCCATATTTTGTTTTCAGTGAGACTCAAGACAGTTTGCCTTCAGGGAAAAAGATCATACTGTATATTTTATAATTGGGATGAACAAAAAAATGAGGAAACAGAAATAAGGATGAGAGAACACTGGGAATAGAATAGCAAGAAAGAAAAGGAAATAGATACAGAAGAAAGATTTGGGTGGAGAGATGAAGGGGATTAGGAACTAGAAGAGAGGGAAACAGTTATGTACACAACTATCTGGTCCAGTAAAATAAATGGCAGAAAAATCTGAGTCAAGAATGGGACATGAAACCCCTTGCATGGAAGAACATGACTTACTCAGACCATATGAAGAAGCTGAGGCTAAGAAATGCACATGGTTGTATTTGCCTTTTGTCTAGATCTGTCTTAGCCAAAGGAAAAAAAAATTAAGGGAGAACAGAACTGTTACTTCCCTTGCTTAAATTGACCTGAGCCTGTGCTCAAGCCTGACTTCACTTTGCTGTTTAGATACAACTCCATTTTGGAGTCCATATCCTTCCAGAACATATACCATGGTTCAGCTAGGAGTTTGCTCTTTGTTTACAAGTTTCCTATTTGGTCAAATGAATAAAAGACGAGAAAGTTTCTGGCTTATTTCCAGCCTTGCATTTCAGCAATGTGTAAATTACAAACACAAATAAAATGTAACTAGATCAATAACTACATCTCCAGAAAATACTCCTCTCTCTGATCACACCAAACCTCCAGCTCCTCACTTTGTAAGAGGAGCAACACTTCAAACAAGGTGGTGGTTTAAGATCAGAGAGGCATTCCCAGTTAAGGCTGCTGGACTTAATCAAGAAAATTCACTCCGGTCCAGCCCCTGAGAGATGTTTGTCATGAGTCATGAGAAATTACTGAGAATTTAAGAGGACTGTGCATACCCTCTTAGGACACTTATTGACCTGTCCACGTTGCAGGCAGGGAGATGAAGGAGGACCACTGCCATGTATTAGCATTGGGATAGTCCTGATTTTTCATGCTTGCAGTGAAGCCCAGGTCCAAAGTGCAGCTGCATGGCCTGGGATACGTATAACTTGCCTGCCATGAGTCTGCTCCATTCTGAACATGGCCTCAGACTCGTGATCCCAGCAGGGTCCCATTATTATGTCTGACACTGAACAGCACCCAGGTTGTCTGCCCAATTTGGGTCCTACAGTGTTGCCAAGATGCCTCCTGAGATAGGCAGTACGATCAGACATCTCTTGCCTTGCGTGCTCATTCAGCACGGCCAGTTCGGGGCAGACGCGGCTCTGCCTCTCTCCCTTTAGGTGAGCTCCTAGAGACATGGAATCACAGCAAAGTCAAGCTAGGGTTCAGCACAGCTCAAATCTGTGCTCCAAATGCAGGCACTTACGCAGGAGCAACGGCAGTCACCCTTGCCTGAAGTTTTATGTCCTGTTTCCTGACAAGAGGCAGTAGGCAAACACAAGATAGGAAATTGCATTCCTAATTGTAGTCAAGTCATGGTGTCAGCATAGCAGCTACCAGACTACTCTCCCGTTGCAGTCTCCAGTCTGCAGATGTGAAGTTAAAGCTGAAGCACATAATCATATTGGCTTTACATATATTAATATGGACCCTGGATAGGGGATTTTTTTTTCAAGTGATGAACCGCAGTTATAAAGCAAGGGAGATGCAATATTAAATGACTTTTTCATTTATTTGAAAGGCCACACTTTAGTGTCATTTATTTATAACACTTCATAATTTACTACTGCATGCACAGCAATATATTTTCTAAACACATTACAGTGAAAAGATAATACAGGACATTACTGCAGGAATCTTCCACGTCTGAGAACTGGAAAAAGATTTTATTTTGCTCATAAGTTATATGGCAAATGGATTTGTGAGATGCTACTATATTTTAATAATTGTGAATGGTCTCTCAGTGAGAACCATCATTTTAGTAATAGCTCCCAGCAGGACACCCACCTAGGCACTACAGATTTGGACCTAGGGAAAGAAGCTTTTGTTTGAATTCATGACTGCAGCAGGAGCCACTCAATCTTTGGGAACCAGCTCCCATTTTTATTATTACTATTTTTAATTTTGCTTAATTTAATGGTGGCTAATGGTGGCTGTATATAGATACATACTACAAAATTGTCTGTCTTTTATTGTTTTATGTTAAAAAAATGCGCAAAAGAGCTTTCCACCTGCCTTCAGCTATATTTTGTTACTTATCTCTGTTTGACAGTAACACTTAGAGGCATTTAGTGAGATCAAGACTAGAGCTGCTTGTGAATTTTTTGACAAATGTTTTTTTCATTGGAAATCTGTAATTCAGCAACACTTCTATAGAATCTTTATAAGTTTCAACAAAAGGAATCATTCTTCATGTCCAAAATTGAATTTCTGGTCAGTGGGAAAGGTCAGGCTTACCAGGCATTTAGTCTGTTCTGCGCTCACCTGGCATACACAGGATTTGGTCTCAGATCCCTGTCGGAAAAGGTTCTCTGGCATCGTCAGCACTGTCTTCATCAGCAGCTTACAGACCCTGCATGGGCAGATGAACAAGCAGCCCCTCCTTGTTGTCAGCTAGGCTACCTCAAACTAATCTCATATTTGCTCCAGATAGGAGCATCCGGGCAAACTGGTACTGTGTAACAGCTGATAGACACACTGTAAGTCTGCAGCACGTTTTCTGCTGTGGTAACCTCTTTGGGAAGCTGTACTCTCAGCCTGTGTTGCTATGATCAAATTCAGTTTTAATCACTGTTTTTGATGGCCATTTTACAATTTGAATGATAAAAGGGAGGTTTATTTCATAGCCTAGTGCTTAGGACAGGATGAAACTCCTGGTCTACCACATCATTGCAAATAAGGTCTTTAAGCACTGGGCTCTTGATGGCAAGTCATTCTCTCTAAAAGGGCAGTAATCTCCTTCATCCATAATATCCAAATGTCATGCAGGCCAGTGGGCAGACATATGAAGCAGATCCAAGATTGAATTTCTGACTCTGTTGAAGGAAATGCTAAAATTTTGATTGACTTCTGTAGGGTAGGAGAGCACTTCAGCTCCCTTGCCTTCCAGTCCAACACTCTACTCAAAATAGGAAGCAGCTAAATATAACAAGAATATATCAGGCAAGATAACTAATTTTACTGAAGTGCATTGCATTAAATATTACCTCTTAGGCTAAGAAGTTAAAAAATGACAAAAAGTATAAATGTATTCCATAGAAATTGCATTAATAATCTAATCCTATTACTTGTAGTCTGCTCAAAGAAAGTATAGTGGGAAAGAATTTTTCCCATATTTTGATGACTCAGGAAAAGCATACAAAATTTTAACTGGTCACAGTTACAGAAGTCTTTTAGAAGCTTTTCAATGTTAAGACTTATTCATCTGAGGAAATGTAAGTACTGTATCAACTTCAGAGACTTTTTCTTTTGGCTCTTAAAAATATAATTTTCATTAAATGAAAGCCAGAGAACTTTTTATTTTTGTTGAGAATATTTTAACTTTTAGAGTTCTTTAAAGCAAATTATGTCACAAAATCAGACACAAGTATTTTGGATGGAAAGGAATAGCACAATAAATATTTTTATAGTTCAGAGAAAGGCTGTGAAAAGCAAATTTGATTTACCAAGCTTACAACACAATGTGAACTTTAACATTTATGCTAAGGGAATGTTTGATTTTAAAATGACTGTTTTGGCCTTGCCTGAAACAATATACTGTATTAAGGAAAGAAATAAGTATACACACATGTAAATATGCTCTAATTACCCAGAAAGGGACAAATTTGAGTCTGAAGTGCTTAAACAGAAAAGTGCCACCTACCTGGGCAAAATTTTGTACGAACAGATTTTTATGTGGCTATTTTGGCTGACTGGAGAATGGGAAGGTCTATCTTTGGGCTAAGCTGGACAAAAGCATGATATAATTAATCTAGATCCGCTCTCATAAACAGGTCATTCCAAATGGTTTTGCTCAGCTGCTGCAGAATTGCTGTAGTCTGGTTGTGTGTTCCCAGTGAAGGATTTCCACAGTGCAACGCACAGATGTGCCAAGTCTAGGTCTGTGCTTCCTCTCCACCTCCTGTCCTCAAAATAAAAATATACCAAGGAGATGGAAGAGGAGATACACGAGAGCTGTGGTCAGTCCTCCCCAGCAGTGACTGGAAATTGCTCTGGGGCTGGGTCCTACTAGCCCAAGAACTGGTGCCAGGCGCAGAAATATTCTGTGCAGGAGGAAGGGCTTGTCGAGCCCTTTGGCAATGATAACGCACCATTTACAGTGAGTTCCAGTGGGCACTGGCTTCCCGAAAAATAAATGGCTTAAAATTCCATAGTATAATACAAAAGGGTGTTCTCAGTTTGAGTGTATTGACATTCAGTTTTTGTAAATATCTGTAATGCATTAGCCAGTTTTGACCATCAAATGGGCTTTAGCAGCTCCTTTCTCAGAGTCTTTCTCTGGACAGTTTAGTGCTGGATGTATCTCAGGTCTAGGACTTCTCTCAGTATTTCTGTTAACATCTCAAATTATTAAGATTTGAATTGTACATCTTGCAAAATAGCATTCTTGTGGGGCTACTTTTGCAATTCAGGTTGATGATTTTCAAGAAAAAGCATGCTTCTTTGCAAGAAACTTTGTACCTTTCCGGGCTGGAGGAGGAGCAAGCAAGCCCAGGCTTGCTGCAAGCCACCCATGCTCCTTGCTAGATTAACTTTTCTCCCAGGTGTGCCGTTCTGTTGTATTTCCCTATGAAATTGTATACGTTAACCCAAAAAGCAATCTGAGGAAACAGTATCTCTCAAGATAAAACCCTGCTGCACGTTTGTTCACAGATCGGTTTCTCCACTGGCGTATCCATCCCCACAGGAACACTTCTTCTCTGTCCTCAGCAGATACAGCTTTTTCCTGCACACTGCTAATGCTTTGGGTTCTGTGTATAGTTTCTTTCTTTGTTTTTCTCAAATCTAGTGAATTACCCACTGTGCTGTTTATTTGCTTTGTTTAGTTTTGTCTGCTTTATAGCACAGTAAATTTTTCTAATGATCTGCTGATCACTTTCAATTCTAGATTTTACCTTGCTGAGGGCTTAGGATATGCTGGAAAACCTCCTCAAACTTCTACCAATTTAATCTGCTTCCTTACTGTCCAAGGGAGAGTATCTTCTTCACGAGGTGAGGTTTTACAACCATGCTGAACAACATCACTCTAGAGTTTTCTTTTTCAATGCTGTCTTTAAGCATACTTCTCATTCTCAAATTCCATTAGGAAGATAAATGTAGACGTGAAAATCTTGCATTTTGAGTTGCTGTGTGAGTGCCACTCCTTTTAGCCACACTGCCGATACTGTATGGGTGCTAGCCACCACCTAGCCAAATTTCTGTAGTTCAGCTTTTCTTTCCCCTTTTCTCCATGTGCCAGGCACTGCCCTGGCTTGCACTGGTTGCCACAGCCCATGCAGCTTCATCTTCTGGCTCCTCTCAATTCTGGCATTTACATTTTCCATGGCATTTACAGTTTTACTATTTATGGCAATCTGAATGTGCAATCTTTGTCTTAAAGTGCAATTCATTCTTATTTTCAATATTATTGGTCTAAGTAGGTTTTGTTCTTTTTTTTGTTTTGTTTTGTTTTTAAGCAGTTTATTCCATATTCCAACTACTATCATGTCTCTAAGGAAGGGCTCATTTTAATCAAGACTGTAAGACTTCCTCCTCTGCAGTTTCACTGTTTTTGGACTTCCCTGTTAAAAAATATTACTTTTGTATGTTCTATTTTCATATCAAGTACAAGAGTTCCCCAATTTCTATCGCAAGCCTTAGGCACATGTTAATTGAAGCCCCCCCATTTCAGTTCATCCCCTACAAGTACCAGAAGGTATTTGCTGAGCTGGCCGGGCTGCCTGACCTCTCCATCCAGCCATGCCATCTCCCACGAGCGCCCAGCACAGCTTTGGCCTTCTTCATCCAGTGCCAGAAGTCCTACAGTCTCTCTGCAGCTGGTGACACATCCTTCCTCAGAGCTCCAGTCTCCAAGGGGGAAACCACGTCAAACCAGAGCTCCTGATGGAAGCTGCGCCTGCTGTTACATGGTGGCTCTTCTCTGCTGTTAAACTAGTTGCAACAGGAGCAGGAGATTCACAGGAGCAGCTGCCAAAGTGAATATCTAAGTTACTTCTGCCTTCTAACCAAGAAATGGAAGAGAAATAAGGAAATTCAGTTCCTTGACCTTTTAAACTAGCTCTGATTCCTCAGTGAAGTTCTCACGCACCCAAAGGCGTCTATCTGTTAGGTGTCTTTCTCACTGAGTTTCAAGTCGGTACAAACAATGAACTTTCTAAGAGTAGATGTTTAAGTCAGTAATTTCTTAAGTAACAGAGGTAACACCTTGCCACTAGGCATTTGACAAAGCCCAGAAAATTAAAATTTTTCTTCTTGCTATCCATTGTGTATGTCACACTTCCATTACATAGTTTGAAAAATAAAATAAACACTTAGCAAAAGTGAAATAAATAAAGCCACCACAGTTCCTCCTACTTCTGTCAGCTTGAGTCTCTGCAGAGCTTTTGTTTTCTTCTTGAAGCAAATCACTGGGTAGAGAAATCAGATGTGTGAAATCCTCCACATTTAAAAGCTTCAGAAATCTATGATGGATGTATTCCACTGGGAGTAGGAAAAACCGCTAGACTAATTTATTCAAAATTTAAAGAATTCTTTGATCCATGCATAAAGGGTTGTTATGGGGAAAATTACAAGGTGCCCTGTGAAACTGCAGACCCATCTTTTCACAGGTCTGTAATAAAGCTAGGTCATATGAGCTTGAATACATAAGTCAGAAACTAGTCTGTAACCACATTTCGTGTGACAAAGACCACATGCAAAGTTAGCGTGACGAAGGAGCCTTGCTCTGCAAACCCAGGGAATATCTCTGGGACCAGGGAAAACTGCTTCTCAAATGCTTTTGCTAGCAAGCAGAGGAAGAAAAGAGCTCCACATAATTAAAAATAGATACCACACACAAAAAAAAAAAAAAAAAAAAAAAAAGCAAGGGTAAATCACTGATGGAAACTAGCTGTCCCTGCAATAAATGGGACAAATACTGAAGCAGGGTGCAAGGTGTGCAGGACAAGATGCAATAGATCATGTAATCAGGAACAGCAACAACATTATAAAGTTAGAACAAACTACAGACGAAAAAACAAAGAATCGGGGGCTGCTAGTGGTGGTGGTGCAGCATCAGTTGCTTGTCAGGTCTCTTCGAATATCACAAGGAGACATCCTGCAATTAACTCTTTGATTACAGTGGGATATATAACCAAGTTACTTAGGTACCTTTCAGAAAAGACACCAGTGATAATCTATTTAAAACAAGGCTTCCACCAGGGACGACTCAGCCAAAAAAAAAAAAAAAAAAAAAAAAAAAAAAGGAAATGAAGACCTCAGTTTTGAAAAAGATTAAAATAGTTTTGTATTGTGCTCCTTAATTCAAAGTATTTGTGTTGTGTTAAGACGATGCATCTGCCTGCAGATGAACTCATTTCTATTACTTGTGGACTTGGTCAGGAGTGCTCAGGATTTAACCAAGTCAAGACTTAAAGTTCTCTTTTTTCCTGAATACATTTTGCTTTTTGGTAGTAGGCTAAGCTATTTTATCACTCAGCACTTCAAAATGTTTTAATATTTTAAGGCAAAATAATAGTTTGCTAGAACAGAGTCTGTTCAAATAATTTTTATTCCTTATAGATATAAATCAACTTGCTACACAAAAGACTGAGGACAAAACATGATTTGAAAAGACATCTTGTATTGGGAAATATGCTACACTAAATTATCTCTACTGTACCTAAGTTATCTTTGGTACATGCAAAAAATTAAATCCATTCTCTTGATAAGTAAGATTTTTACTGATATTAGAGCACATATTTACTTTTGTTTTACTACTGATCAAGATCAAAATTTTATCTGAGTTTAACTATAAGAGTGGATATGGTTGAAATTTTACCCTGAGCACTTCCATTTTCTCCTTTTGCATTTTAGCGTTCTCAGGGAAGAGTCTTAAAGCTTTATCAGTTTAATGACAATCAGATTCATTTAAGTAAAGCAATGAGGGAGAAAAAATACACCACTCCTCATGTGCACATGTGCAATACCTATTAAAGAGATTTTTTTAAAAAACATTTTCTGATGATTGGTGTTATGGGAGCACTTACTTATCTCTAGGCATCGGATTAACAACACATTTATGGACATGTAAACATTTATCAGACACTGTAATTAGATTTTCTCTCCTGACTAGTGCTTGCAAGCACGTTATATAGTGATTCCTGTCTCAATATCAAGCACGTTCTTTTCTGCTGTTTATAGCTGAGGTATGAACAGCAGGACAGCTACTGTCTTCTCCTGCAATTAAAAGTGGTGCGCAAGGCACTTCTTTATTGCTTGTATTGCTTGCTTGTATTTTGGATAGTTTGTTTTTTTTTTTTAATCGCACAAAGGTTGGAAGGATTTTGGACTAAAGCACCCTTTTTAGGATACTGCCTAATTCTTACAGTTATTATTTGTATATTTCTATGTTTTCTTCAGCTTCATTCTATTTTTTGGATACATTTAAGAGCAGATGGAGATGTTTTTAAAAATGCACAATTTATTCATGATCTAAAATTACTAATGGGGTGCATATGTGGTCTTACATTTATAGAAATAAATACAGATTAAAAAGAACTGCCAAATTTAGGAGATTTTTGGAGTCTGCTAAAAGCCATGCTCAAGGCAGTGTGTTTGAAAAGAGCTAATACAGCTAATGCATGGCCTAAAATAGGCAGGAGAATGTAGTCATCTCATATTATTTTCAAAGGCTGTGCTCTGGAAGGGTTTAGGGACGGACAGGATTCACTCTTACGGCACAGACATGCGAACAGTTTGCTGTATTAGTTACGTGGAAAGGTTTTGCCAAGTTGTTGGATTCATCCAGCGAGAAGTCAAAGCACCAAAGCAGAGAGCCAGCACGACGGAGGCCGGCTCAGTCTGCACCCGCTCCTAGCACGTAATCCGCAACTGCTAGGATCAATACATACCTCAACTGGACTTGATTTTAGTGCCATCCCAAGCACCCGCTAATCTGTCCTGGCCGCCTTGGTGAGCCGTGCTGTGGAGTTTGGGCCTGGATTAAAGGCTGAAGGCTGGGTAATGCTCTTAGCCGTGTTGTTGTACCTTTATTTTAGCAGAATTTCTAGCTGTGTTTCTGAAATCACCTACCTGTTTTAATCCCATCATCTAATTACAGCCTCAAAAGGCAAAAATACAAAACTACATTGGGTGTGCTGCTAGTCCTGCAACGGGATGTTTACAAATGCTAACACTAGAGAGCTGAGCCAGACTTCAGCAGTTCTCAAGACCACAAAAACAGATGTAGGCTGGGAAAGCCAGGGCTCCCGCCCTTCATTTTAGAAACTCTAGCAAATCACCACTTGACAGACCAATACAAACATCTACTACTGTTGCTGGAGAGCTATGAGGCAGCAGGAAACTGGGATCCCTTGTCTTATTGATATGCACATCAAAACCCACCACCCTGCATTTCATTTGAACAGTTTCCATGAAAGCATGCTCTGAGAATATCTACTGTGGCAGACCCTAAAAAAAAAAAACAACCAAACAAACAAAAAAAAAAAACCAAGATAAATAATTCACTTCCTACTAAGAGAACAAACCATAAAACATGCAAACCTACGTCTGGGTGAATTTTAAGCTTTAGAGATGCCTGGTATGTAGAGTCTAATTCAAACGTTTGAACATTTGAATGTTTGGACAGTGCTGCCGAAAGTAACAACAAAATCCTTCTGTATATCTACCATAGGCCTTTTTTCAATATATTTTGGCTTCCTGTTAGATTGTATATTGTTACTTTTATTTTTAATGAGTTAAATTGGTTATTTGCACAAGTTTTTGCTTTTGTTCTACATAGAGCTAATTCAGAGACTCATTTGCTTAATAGTTTTCTGAGCAGAGATGCTCTTTTGAGTCAAGACCAGAAATAACAGAAAAATAAAAATGTACTTATTGAATAGCTGAATCCTTTGATATTCTACTCCTCCCAGTTTTCCATAATCCATAAATTAATAATTTGTAGGCTGTTAACAATGAATTGAAATAGAAATATATTGCAACTTTATACTAATACTCAAAAAGATTGTATACTCCTGCACAGGCTATTTTTGCAGTACTCTCTAAAGTAGTAAAACAGGCAAGAGAGAGGTGTCTCACTCCATTCGCCAGCTTCAGCTGTCTAATAACTGAAAAAAAGAAATTCCATTCTATTTTTCAATCACAGAATCACTGAACTGATGATACCTCTGGCAGGTCATCTCATCCAGGCAGTACTTAATTTTGGATGTTCAAAAAGAGAAGAAAAAAAATGAAAAAAGAAAAAAAGTGTAGCAGCAATCTTTGAGGCCACTAATAAACTTCAACTTATACGTAAATTCCAAATTAAGTTCTACTTCCTTTTTTGAAAAAAAAAAAAAAAAAGTTATCTATAATACCATATGTCCTGTAAATCTCTCCTTCTTTTCTGTGCTAAAAATGCTGCAAGTTGTTTCTTCCCTTCATGCTGTAAATCTGGAAGCATGTCAACGTGTATGCTGCAAATGGAACAAAAGGGTTATTTTAAACCTTAGCTGAGAATCAGAAATAAAGTTAGCAATGACATTTCGACCATGAAGTCTATTTCAGGAGTGCACTATAAAACAAAATATGAAAGTAAGTTTCTTTTTGCAGTAAAGTTAATATACTATCACTTTGCCTGGACCGTGAGTCAGCCAGACCAATTGTTTTTGGATTTGCCAGGGCCTCAATTATTCCTAGCTGTTACTGCAACAAGCTCTCCAAGGGCAGACCTGCTAAGGATGAAATTAAATTGCTGGGACCTATTTCACTTCTCATTTATGTGGAAATAATTCCAACTTTTCTGAAGCCTTTGGAATTATAACATGGCAAAATAGTATACTGAAGAATCAGGTGAGTGTTTTTAAACACAGCCTTGGGTCCTGAAGAAAGTTTGTAAGATAGAGCAAACACATACTTGGTTTGATTTGGCCTCCGGAGCCTGTCTGTTCTGGCAGGTTACCATTCTTACCATTATAAAGCTTTTTCCCACATGGCCCACGCTGAGTCTGAGATTGTGTCAGCCAGATCTTTAAATACCAGCCTCACACAATCTGAGAACATTTAACTTACCCAAAATATTCTCTTGTGTCTCCTCTGCCTATTCCGGGTAGGGATCTCCCTCCTGTCTCCAGGACTATCTGGCCTCACCACTTGCATGCAGTTAGAAAACAGGAACAGATAGTTACTACATGAAAACCTTCAGCACTGGTTTGTATTAATATCGTATAAATAACCGTGGTGCTCTGCTGCTTGTAGCTCCCTTTGAGACAAAGCAGATGCTCATCAGCTTTTGTCCTGCGCTCAGCTACGGGCAGATCCGAGGTAGTCTGAGAGCGCTGCCACTAATGAACACTTTAGGAAAACTGAGATTCATTATTATGGCTTACCAAGTTAACTGTGTAGAAAGCGGTATTTTTAACTTCATAACAATCCTTTTAATGCATCTTACACAATCCCCATTTTACAAACTGCTTTTACTTCCGTGACAGTGAAGCATAAAGGGATTGAGTGCAGTAAAGCATCTGTTTGAGAGCTGCAATTTGAGAGGACGCATAGTCATGACACAAGTTAATTGCTTTACTTTCATATAACAACATGCTATAAAGTTAATGCATTCCAGTTAATATTCTTTTTGCACTTTCACTGAAAGTTACTACTAAAGGAGCATGACGCGCATATTGAACATTAAGGATATTCACGTCTGGAGCTTGGGGCCACATAAATTATGACAGCTAGAGCTAATCAAAAGTATTTTAGGGGGAAAAAAGGTAGTTTTAATTCAATTTCCACAAAAATATTATTTTTCTGTTAAAAATAAACATTTTTATGCAAAATTTAGAAAATTCATTTTTGGAATTGTTACTGTATTGTCTGATGAGAATCTCTATTTGCCTTTGCTCATGGCATTCATGTCCACAAGATCACAATTTTCTCGTTTGGATGATGCCTTCCGCACAGTCTTCTTCTGTCTTCCTTAGTCACTGTGAGACAGCCTGAAAGTCTATTTCTCTTACTCCATGAAAGATGTGGACTGGATTAAAAATAAAAAAAAATATCTTGAAAAAGATAATCTACAGGGACTTTCAATGACAGAGTAACTCTCAAATGGATTTTTTTTTTCTTTTTTCAGTGCTAAGCCAAAAATTAGGGTGTTCATTTCCTTGGAAAATAGCTAATATTTTCTGTATTAGCAAATAGGGACCCCAAGTAACTGAAAATCCATATTGGGGTTGAAAAAGAATATCCATTGAGAACGTTCAATTATCTCAAGTTAGAGTATTGCAATCTACTATTTAGAAACAAACGCTGTCTAAAAATCACACAGAAATTCAATTTTCAAATAATCAAAATACTATTTAAAAAATCAAGGACTGGGAAATCGGAAAAACAACAGGGTAGAGGGAAAGATAAAAAGATGTAATTCACTGATTCTCTAAGTAGGAGGTTGAGTGAAAGGTCAAAAACCCATCTTAAGAAAAATTAAACTCTAGAGAGTTGAAAAAGAGGGTCATTGTATTTGCTGGACTGATGAGCCTTAATAAGAAAAAGCCCTTGAGGAATTATTTACAAAAGGAAAAACAAACTCTACAGATAGATTTCTCAAACATGAAATCAATGTCTGCAGCAGCAACAAACACGCAAGCAGGGGAAAAAAAAGAAGGAATATAATGTCAAAGTTTTTGGAGTAAAATAATGCAGAGAAACAGAAGATGAAAAATGAAATAATGTAATAATGTATTTGCAAAGGTAAGATGGTTTCCTCTTAGAGGAAACAGCACTAATTATGATTTCCAAACCAGAAAAATTACTTATGGTCTAAAAGGCAGTAAACAGCTTAATGGCTTTAAGATGGGTCTAAGCCATGAAACTAATGATGTTATGAACTAAACAACTATAATCACGCGATCAATTGTCAATTTGAAGAATGTCTCTCAAGCTCAAACTGACAATTTTATGTATAAAAATGGGAGGCATTAATGCCAAGACTGGGGACTGCAGCACTGGAGAATGTAACAGGGAAATGCAATGTGAATTATCCCAGCAAGGATGACGGCGGTGGGACAGAAGTGCATCGGATGTCAGAGCTTGTCCCAGAAGGACACTGTTCACACAGGAATGAATAGGTGTTCCCCATTTTTCCCAGGATAAACCTGTTTGTGCAATTTTGGATAAAGAGGCAGACCAGCTTTGCATTCTCCGTTACCACTGAAAACCAGCATCCAAAGATCAGTGTCAAGAAACAATTTCCAGTTCACTCTAGAACAGGCTGGCATGTTATTGTATTCCAAACAGAAAAAATTATGTGCCAACAGCTCTTTATTTATGTATATTAACTATGCAGCTCCTGCAGTTGAAGTAAATGCAGAAGTGAGCGAACAATTTAATAAGAACATTGGTGCTAACCACAGCGTGAGACTTTCATTTCTACTGTTTCTGTCTGCCATTAACTTCATCACGAAGAAAAAGGCTGACAGTTACAAACAAACATGAAATGGCCTTAAAAAAATATATGTACTTTATGTACTTTAAAACAACTAGAGAACTTTTGTGCTATTACATGCTCATTTTATACCTGCCCACACTTTCCCTCATAATGAAGTTAATGTCTCTGCCATGCATTAGGGATGAAAGAATGTAACCTTGAATAGTAAATCAAAATTTACATTTCACCGCTGTCATAACTCTAAGTGACAGCTCTACCAAAATTCAAGCAAAGATTGGTCTTTGGTCACTCTGAAACTGTGTTTTTAATAACGATAACCTTACCATCTTTCAATGGAAACAGTGTATTAGCAGCCAAATGAATACAACAGCTGAATCAATTCACATGCTCAGCAATAATTGCACACTAGTTGGGCTATCCAAAATAATGTAATAAATTGGCAGCAACGTATCTAGTCAACAACTTGTTTGGTCATCAAAAAGCTATAAAATGGAGGTAAAATTAAAGGTATATATTCTCAATTTAAGTACTAGTTCTAGGTTAACATGTGAAAATGAAAGCTGGTAATCCAAAAGGCACTAACAGACATTTAATTGCCACAGGGCAACTACAAGTTAGAAAGACTGTATTTTCAACATATACTAAGATTATCAGAGAGCTCAATGTTTCCTTATCTCTGGAATTACCCAGGAAAAAAAAGTGTGGATATATTTGGATTTATTAAGAATAAAGTACAAGTGTCTGGAGGGCAGCTAGGAGAAAATGTGAATTGAGAGGACTAAAAAACTCATTATGTTGAGTAATACTTAGTGAGCTAAAAATGTATGAAACCAACAATGCGGAAGAGATGTAAAGAAACGTCCAGAGTAGATAGGGCCAGCTGAGCCTTATTTGTGCCATAAATGACAACATGAATTTGCAGAAAAGATTCAAATTCCTTTTCTGTTATCTTGTTTATCCAATATACATTCATCAACTATCAGACTTTATAATGAAAAATAAACTGAAGCCTACTGTTGCAGTCAACACTGTATCTGCAAACCTATCCAAATTGGAACTGAAACATGCCATGACAGACCATTTGCAGAGATGCAAACAGATGGATGCTTTGAAATATTCCTCAGGTGTGACTGGCTCCTCAGCATAGTTTCATTAGCTGGGTGATTTCAAAGGAATTGTGCTGATTTACAGTAGCTGTAAAGCTGGTCATGGACTTCATTTTCATACAGTCTTCTCCTGTATTTTCCTAGGGGGAAAACAGTACTGAAACTAAAATGCATAACTAAGGCCTACAGCTTTCCAATAAAACATAGATGGGAAAAAGGGAGGTAAAATTGAAAGACTATTTTTATTAGTAAATAATTACTTCAACCTTTCCAGGTTGGCAACTCCTCTTCTGGGGCAAAAACAGATCAGAATTAGCACTGAGAAGTCAACCTGATTGCCAGGTTATCAAAGACCAACAAAAAATATGATTTCAAAACTACACAGAGAGGCCAGAAGGCTGGAAGTACTGTTTCTATGAATATGAGTGGAGTGGACCATTACTTTATGGATTTACAACCTTTAAAGGTCATCAATACACAGAAAAATATATTTTCTTTCCTTTGGAATTGTAGTATATAAGGACTGTTATATTGATTCAGACCACTGGCCCAACACCATGCCTCTAACAGTGGTCAGCAATGCCTGCTTAAGAAAACTGTCTAACACAAACACAGAGTGATACATCTCCTGGCATGCCTTCCCAGGAAATCAGGGGTTTCACGACATCCCGAGTCAAATGATTATATTCAGGAGCCCCCATGGACCTGTCTTCCACTAAATTGTCTGCCTATCTTTTTTGAATTCATTTATACTTTTGGCCTCTACAACCTTCTGTGGAAATTAAACAAACAGTTTAATTAAGCACACTGTGAAAAAGCATTTCCCTTTAAAAACAAGAAGCCCAGAAAAGCCTCCTGTTTGCTCACTTCAGAGGGTACCTGCCAGATTTTGTGCTAAAAGGAGTCTAGTCTCTGTTTACCTTCTTCCTAACATACCTAATTTTGCAAAGATCTATTAGATGCTGGTTTTGTCCTTGCTTTTCCAGGCTGAAGAGTCCTAGCCTAATTATCCTCTTCCGCTATACCAAGCAACTCATAGCTTTAGCTGTCCTTGCTACCCTTCTATACTTTTCTACCATGGCATTTTTGAAATGGGGTTACAAGGCCTGTATATGCTATTCAGGATATGACTGGAATATTGAAATACTCTTTTGTTTGTTTTTTTTCCTTATTTTTCCAGCTTTTTGGACTGAGTTTTGCGCTATACACTAGCTCTCCATAACCGCTTTATGACTGGTAAAAATGACCTTTAATTTGGAGTTTGTCACTGTCAAACTGTAGACCAACTCGTTTTTCTTAGGCTCATTCCTCACCAGCTCTGCATTTCATTTGCCACCTTATCTCCTAGTCAGCTGGTACCTACTCATAGGCAATTTTTGTTTTGACTGTTCTGAATAATTCTGAGGCAGCAGCCAGCTTTGTCAGCTCATGCTTCGCCTCCTTTAAAGATCTTACATGAGTGGGCTGAAATGTCAGAGATACGTGGGACAGCCACCAGGGAACCTCCTTTTTTGAAGGCTGACTGTGCATTTCCAATTTTAAAATAATTCCTGATCAGTTATTAATATATAATAAGACTACCTTTCTATCCTATGGCAGTTAGTTAGTTTGTGTCTTTGGTGCTGGATACATTAACATCTGCTGGAATATAGGAGCAGTACACTATCTGCATCACCTTTACTTGCATAATCACTGCCTGCTTCAATAGAGCACTCCTAGGTGTGCAAACTGTAACTTTCCCCTGCAGAAAAACAAGTCAATTCTATTATATCACATTTTTACATGTTTCAGTGAATTCTTCCCCTCTTTGTTTTATTTTTTGGTAATATTTCAAACAATTTGCCTATTATGGAAACCAGACTTAATGATGTATTGCTTCCTTGATCATCCTAAAGCCCTTTTTAAGGTCGGTGAATACAACTTTGTTTCTGTTCTAGTACTGAGGCCGAGTGAAGCAATACAGTTACACACTTTGGTTAAAAATTCTGCAGCTTCATATTTAAGATTCTTTAGTACTTTTGAGTGACTCTTCCCACTCTCAGCACTGGGGATTCGTTACTATGTATTTCGCCGACTAGATCTACACTACGCTATGTAATCTTCTTTTGGCAGTTCAGTTTGAGACAACCCCTTAGGCTCCTTCCTCATAAAAGTGGTTCCACTGTGGGAACTTTGAAGGCAGGTCTCTAGATTGTTTAAATATAGATGAGAATTTGAACATTTTGTCCCTTCACTCTGATGCCTCCATCCCTCTTCCTTTAATTTATCCTTCTCTAGTGGAGAAACACATGGTCAGACCATGCAGCCTGGAATATCTGAGAATGCAAAGACACCTTCTGTATGCTCTTGCAGAAGACAACTCACCCTGAGTTGTGTGGTCAGGCTGTTCTCCTGGTCAGTGGAAAGCTGAGAGAACATGCCCTGCACTCCCCTAATTCCTCCATTTTATAAGTTTCAGACGTTCTGTAAGTAAACAAACATAGCCCTGCAGCTTGTGGAGGACAGGAGGGAAAATTCTGGTCCTTCTGCTTCCACAGAAGAGCTATGAAATCTTAGTGATATGTCTTCAGAAACAGGTAAGCACAGCACTCAGCTGAGACAACAGCAGAACAACTCACTATCCACACTGCTAACAGGCAAGCCTAAAATAAAAGAGTCCTTCAAGATACCAGCGTAGTCAGAGAGATGGAGTATGCTAGTTACTTTAAAACAGACCTAAACTTGCTCCCTCATTCATCAAATCTGGCTGAATCAAGCATAGACAGGCCCAAGAAGAGGGTTAAGGATCATTGCCAAAAGAACTTTATATCTGTCAAAGAGAACTGGAACAGTCTCACATTCAGCTCAGGCCTCTCTCAGCATACAAAATGCAATAGTACAGCCAAAAAAAAAAAAAAAAAAAAAAAAAAGAAGAAGGAAATGGAAATAGAAAAGTCAAGTAACATGTCATGAATAAGTCTGCTCTAGAGCCTTCCACCCAGTTCATGGGGCAGTCTCTCTGTGCAACATATACTTGTATACACTTTGTTCAGGTCTTAATGTTCTCTTCCAGCAATAACTAACTGTTCATCTTAGTACCTGCACAACAGATTATTTATGTGCCAGAGTTGTATTAAAAATAAACAGACAATGCCAATGTAAAAGTGCACTCCAGCAAGTATCAATAAAAAAATTACCAGTCTGGCTGTGGACAGTGCAGAAAACTATGACAATGCAAAATCTAGGAAGATGTGCAAGACCCTAACATCAAATGAAGGATTATCCTGATGTGGGAAGAATTCATTCCAGAAAAAATATATTAATAGTATGCTTTGCAAAATAATCTCTGTAACATTGATATTTCAAAAACAATCAAACAAACAAAAAAACCTCCTTCAATTTTTTTTTGCCTCATAGCAAAAATCTCTACGTAAGGCCAAACCTTGCCTGGTTCTAGGCACCTAGATGAGACACCAGATCATCAAAATTTTCCAGGAACTACCTGTTCAGCACTTTCCGCTCAGCCCCATGCAGGATTTGATCCTATTTACAGATCAACCTTTAAACTTTAAGGCTATATATCTATAAATAAATATGTGTACATATATATATGCATACATATATAGCTATATATGTGTGTTTATATATATATATATGTAGATGATGGGTGTGTAAATGTATATATATGCACACACACATATGAACTAGCTATATATAGCTATATATGGTGTTTGAATTTTTTGAACAAAAAAGACCGCCCAAACTCCAGAGCCTGTTTAATGTAAACAGCTTATTTGTATTTTAAAAGGTGCTTATTAATTCTAGTAAGTGAAGCTTGTTTCTTTTTCCCCACACTTATCTCAAAAATGGCAAAACAGATTTTTGAAAAAAGCTTCTCCAAAATAATCCACTTCAGAGATAAAAGAAAGCGTGGAAAAGATGAGCCCAAACTCTGTATTTTCAGTGTGTTAAAAACATAAAGGCTAACATTTTCGAAACTTCTAAATGACTTTGGAGCAAGAGTACTGCTAGGCTTCAGTGAGATTCTACTTCCCAAGTTATTTCAGTGCTTTGGAAAAAAAGTATGCACCTTATCTTTTTTCTCCTTCCCCCTACCCTTCCAGAACAGTTTCTTTTTTTTTTTTTTTAATGTATTTCATTTTTTTGTTCAGCATCAAATTTAACCTGTCTTTATCCAATTTTTTTGATCAAAACATATAACCCATTCCCGCTGACTGCCATTCAGCGGCTCGTGGATATTTCCTATTGCTTTCCGCAGCCCAACTTCAGCTGAGGATCGGATGCTCGTCGCTGCTGATCAGATAAAGGTGCGGATCTGGGAAAACGAGTGCGCTGGGAGCAAGCTGCCTCCGCGTTCCTGCGAGAGGGTACCCGGTTTGTGAGGTACGAAGGGATTGTTTAAACCAAGTAAAACACCAGGAAAACCCATTCCCCCTTGTGTTAAACATTAACGCCATTCTCAGGCTGATGCCCATTTTTACAGTGGCATAAAGATTTATTTTTTGTAGAGCAGATTACAATCTCACAACCTGTGCTCAAGCTTGAGTCCATTCTGGTGCTAAAATGAATACAGTGTAACCACTTTCTGTCTATCTTATTATTTCCCTGCTGGTTCTCACACCTTTGCAAGTTAAAAATTAAACCGGTGATTTCAATGCTTATCGGATGCAAAGGGCTTAAAACAAACTTGCATCTGTGGCAAAGATGACAAAGAAACAGAGGCAGCAGCTATGAGAGTGATCCCCTGCAGTACTCGTGTACAATGTTTTTGAAAAGAGATAAGAAATACATTTTTAAAGGACTTCAAATTTAATTTCCCTTTAACCCAAATCACACCGGGATGATTTCCAGATAAAGAAATCAAAGCCCACTGCATTGTTTGGTTATGGGAAAGAGATTTCTGAACAAAAGCTCCTTCAATAATTCCAGTTTACTAGTCAGAAATCTGAAAACAGTAATGATTTATGACATTTTATGACATTTAACATGACATTTTAAAAAAGACTGAATGTCATTCCCCGCACTCTTCACTTCATGTCTGTTAATATAAGTCACACGGCTCGAAAAAATTGTAAAATGTCCTCTGTATCATTTTTTAGTTTTTTTTTTTTTTAAGAGTCTAGAAGCCAAGATGTCTGAATAAAGCAGCTTACTTCCTGTCTATGTCCCTCAGAATATAGTTACATCCCTACTTCTGACAGAAAATTAATTGGATAATCAAGCTACCAGGGCTTATGGTAGTCAGTAGCTATGCTAACCATCACTTAGGTTAGGGCCAAAACATCATAAGCCAAACAAATAGAAACGTTACATGCTTCCTGACAGCCTTGTTTCACTGCCTTTATAACCTGCAGCAGTCACAGAAGGCAATCTTCATCTTCAGAGGAAAAAAAACATTGAAATAATATTATTATTGACAAAAGAATATTATTGTTACTGCAAAGGTAAGCACTCAAAAGTTAAGACATATCAGCATTAAGTTATTTCTCCCCATTTAGTCTTCATTATGTTAGGATAGGCAAAAAAATAATATTGTTATCTGATTTTTTCCCCCTCTCTCATTCAGTGCACCCTGGTCTCACTGAACTACAGAGTGAACGATGCAGAGCATTTTGTGTAAGAAGGAGGCAAGAGAAAGGGCGAGCTATGACTAAAATAACTAAATGCTACCCTGGAAAACGAGACTTTACCGTTCCCTTTGCAGCCACATTCCCATAAGCACAGCCGTCTTTCTGGGCTACCGCAGTTGAGGTCCTGTGGCTACGCCAATACGAAATATATCCGAATTCTTGGGGCCACGGCATGGGATGAAGGTCTTGTGTCCCGTGACGCAAGACCACGAATGCTGTTGCTGTAGGTTCAGTGCTCAGCGCCAGCGGTGCCCGGGCACCGCTCGGGCCAGCACTGGCCAGAGAGCAGCAGGCAGCAAGGATGGGGCCCCCTTGGGTGTCCTGAGAAGGGAGAAAAAGAAGGAGGAGACCTTTGCGCTCTTTAAATAAGATGATTAACTCAATACAAACAGACTCCACTTTGCAGAGCGTCTGGCACTTCTAGAAGCCGTTGTAAGTCAGTAAAGCTGTACTTGGAATATACAAACATGGTATTATGCTAAAAGTCCGGTCCCAGCGCCTCAGACTGGGTAGCCAAATTTAGTGGTCAATGCTAACGTCTCTGCAAGACGGGATTTATGGCTCCTTCACCTCAGAGTTAATCTGTGAAAACAATTAACCAACACTTAAATCATAAGGATAAATACCACAGCAATTTCAGGGAAGGCTATTAATGTTGTCCACAGAGCATAGTTTGAACAGCAGGTCATTAAGTGAACCCTATGTATTATGAACACCAAATGAAGTAGGAGGCCCTGTGGAAAATGCAGTATACATACTCAATCAGCTGAATTAAGGTTCCATAGTCAATATCCGTTCTTTTATTTGCTAACTTTCAAGCAGCTCATTCTGAAACTTCATTAATGTTCTTTTAACATTTTGTGTTTGTTTAACAAGCAAGCATACTGCAAATGCACTAGTTACACTAAAGGCACGCCAGCTTGAGAAAAGGCATACGATCACCCACGTTTGTACACTATAATTGTGATTTAAATTACCTAGCTTACTGAATACTTAGTTCCAGTAAAGACGCTTGTTTCTTTTAATTATTTCAAGATATGAGACTACATAAGCAGTAGTTACAACAGAATTCATGCATTATATATAAATCTATACCTATTCAGCCAAAGAAACCTGAATAAGTTAAGCCTGCTTACCCACACTGTAAAATAAAATTCATTTTATTTAAACAAAGGATTTACTGACAAATTTAGTTAAATGTATTCAATAGTGTCAGAAAGCAAACGAAGGTAATAATTTGCATTAAATTAAAATGCATTAGTGTGGGGGAAAACAAAATCCCTGCAAAGCACCAGGATTTAATGAAGAGGCAGAAATACTTCTAAGATGCCTTTCATAAAACCTTTTCAAGGTACTGTATACAAAGCAATAAATGTTTCCTTACTAAATCAGCCCCTAGCTTCACAGATGAAATCCTAAGCAAATAAACATTTTGGACCATATTGTCCCATTAAATATCAAGCAATACTTTCTACGGATGTTCTCCTTAAAGTGTGATGGCATAGTCCCCTTCCTATTTTGAAAGTAGTTTTCAACAATTGAATCACAAGCAAAGAGATCTCAACAGGACAAGGTTATTGTGTCACAAAAAGGATCAAATGTAAAAAGGAAAAGTCACAATTATAAATAGAGCACAGGCAGTTTTCAGGTCCCTTATACTGGTATAAAAATGGAATAACTGCTCTGGTTATTACAGCTACTTTAAGACATTAGTTATTTTCACAGAACACTTCATACTGGCTCAAGTTTTTAATTATTTGTTTGGGCAAAACTTATTGAAGAAAATGGAGAGGTCGTTTGATTAAAAATAAAAAAAAAGATCAAATTCAGAATTCCCATCTTAGTCAATCTTGACACTGTTTTTTTTTCATTCCAGAGCGTATAAATACTTAAGAATGTCTCATGAAATGAATTTCAAAAGTCCCAATTTTCACATTGCAATTGGTTTTATTTCAAAATATTTTTTATAATTTGTTTTATGGCTTCAGTATGCATAAAAATTTTGGATCCTACTCCATATAATTTGCAGCTATAGAATTGTATCATGACATAATATCAAATACAGGTACTGCTACAATGATTACATAGTAATACATCAATTTTTCGGTACATATTTTCTATGTAGCTTTGTGAAAGACAAGATAAAAACTTAGCATTATTCTACATATTGAAAGGCGGCTTTCCATACATAATTTGACATCTGAAATAGTCTGGTTTACCTTTGATACTTATAGCTGAGGTCTTCAATTCTAACAGATAGAAACATTCTTCCACCGGGCATCCTCTCCTGCTGTAACCTTCTCTGAGAAGCATAGAATCAGTAAGGCTGGAAGGGACCTCTGGAGGTCATCTAATCCAACCTCCCTGCTCAGCAGGGTCACCTAGAGCATGGTAGACAGGGTTGCATCCAGGCGGGCCTTCAAGATCTCCAGAGAAGGAGACACCATAGCCTCTCTGGGCAACCTGTGCCAGGGCTCCATCACTCTCACAGGGAAGAAATTCCCCCTCGCGGTCAGGCAGAACTTCCTGTGCTTCAATTTCTGCCCATTGCCTCTAGTCCTGTCACACGGGACAACTGAAAAGAGTTTGTCCCCGTCCCACTGACACCCTCCCTTCAGGTACTTGTACACACTGATAAGGTCCCCCCTCAGTCTGCTCTTCCCCAGGCTGAAGAGGCCCAGCTCTCGCAGTCGTTCCTCACAGGGCAGGTGCTCCAGCCCTCGGATCATCCTCGTAGCCCTATGCTGGGCTCTCTCCAGTAGCTCCAGGTCTCTCTTGTACTGGGGAGCCCAGAACTGGACACAGTACTTGAGATGAGGCCTCACCAGGGCTGAGCATAGGGGCAGGATCACCTCCCTCGACCTGCTGGCAACACTCTTCCCAATGCACCCCAGGAGACCACTGGCCTTCCTGGCCATGAGGGCGCCTTGCTGGCTCATGGTCAACCTGTCATCCACCAGCACTCCCAGGTCCTTCTCTGCAGAGCTGCTCAACAGAGGGTCACCCCCCAGCTTGTACTGGTGCCTAGGGTTATTCCTCCCTAGGTGCAGGACCCTGCACTTGCCCTTGTTGAACCTCCTGAGGTTCCTCTCCACCCAGCTCTCCAGCCTGCCCAGGTCTCTCTGAATGGCAGCACAGCCCTCGGGTGTATCAGCCACTCCTCCCAGCTTGTAAAGCAGTTGTGATTTTAAGAAAAGCATTTATGTAAACAAATTTCACCTCAGTTAGCACAACTCACGTCTTCCTATGTATTGATCCAAAACAGAACGGTAAATGCTTGTAGCGTTGCACAACCAGTAAGAGAACAGCAGCGTGAGCCAATTCCATTTGCTCAGCAATTCAGATTAATACAGTAAGCCAATTTTAATACTAATGTTTATTGACATAGTTCCTTTAATTTCAGTAAAAATGGGTCAATTTACAGCAGCTGAAGATTAGGACCAGAATTATTGTAATATTTAAGCAAGAATGAGGCAAGCAAAAGAACCCCTGAGACTGCAAAGAGAGAGTTAGAAAGTCATTTTGGCTTAGAGCTTCAAAAGAGGCTAAGCTTTTGCTCTTCTATCTGCCATTCAAGCACCACTGACATCCTCAAACCTTAAACGTCAAATAGGGAGTCCTGGGGGTCAGTCGCATTGTCTGTCTTCTACAAGCGATGCTCCATTTCATGGCCCTCTCATCCCCTTCACACCAGGAGCTCTCAGGAGCACTCTTTGAAGACGGCCCTTTTCTCTAGCCCCATGAGTGCTGAACCTATGTACAGCAGGGACATTTCAGCAATGGAGATCAAGCAAGAGCCACCCTGGGAAGACCACCAAGCTGTAAATTTAAGTGGAAGCTATTTGTGATCCATGCACTCAAGAAGTCTCTACAGTCAGCCTTTCAAAGAACAGAGTGGGAATCACTCATTTCTATGCTACCATTGTGGTTTGCTTTTGGTAGGCAAGAATCCTCTTTCCTATAGCGCTTTCTGTTTAGAGCCCTCACTCGGGAAGTGAGATCTGGATTGAACTCACCTCTTGGCTGAGAGAGATCAAACTGTGCACTCCTGGCTCCCAGGAGAGTCCTCTACTAGTATTACTCTGATTGACAAAATCTCTTGCTGAAACTAAGCCATGGTGCAGAAATGATTGTACCAGAGACAGAGGAGGAAGTGCAAAAAGGCAATCAAAAGCATCCCTCTGGGACCTTCTGCTTAGGCACAAGCTTTACATACCAGGCTTCCTCCTCAAGAGGGTTTGTTTAACTTACCCAGCTCTTAATGTAAAGCACAGGGACCAGTCTGTAGTGTAGTATCTACTGGCCAAGCTATTCTCTTGGGTATGAGATCCAACCTTTCCAGAGATGGAAATTTAAGATGGTTACCTAGTTTATGCCTTAAATGCTAAGCTGTCAAAAAGGTGCAAGGCACCAGAGTTGTTACTGTAAAAGAAAACAGGCATCACAAATGCACTCTCTCCTGTTAGAGGGCTTTGAGTCCACCCAAGTGGTCCTCTAAAGCTTAACTGCTTGGACTGCACGTGAAATCATATTTTGAGTGCTCTTACAATTTCAAAATGAAGAAGTACCTAATAGATCTCTAACTGAAGAACCAGGTGTCTAAGATAATTTTATACTTTCATACCTACACTCTGCCTATATGTTCCACTTTAAGCAGCCAGATCTTGGCTCTGCCTCTAATTTTTCTGACTCCTAGAAAACATCTGTCTGCTTAAACATTTTATATAGCTGACACGCAATTTTATTATATATGAAACATTCTGAGTACATCTTTAGTCCTATTTCTGACCTCATTTTCTTAAACATGCTCCTTCTTACATTTATTGCATTTTTTTTTATTTATATTTTATTTATTATATTGAAATCTATGGAGTACACAAGACTCAAAGGCAAGAAGAAAGAGGGAGAATCCAGTGCTCAGATGCAAACATTTGGAGAGCATGACTGCTGCTCGCTCTGGTCATAAAGATCACAGAAGTGTCTTTGTTTGTAGAATAGTACTTTTAAAGTTCTTCCAATAGAAAATTGTAATAGATCTTCAATAATTAAATAAAGCCAGAATTCTGTATGAAGTGATTTGGTTATCAAGCTTGAAAAGTTCTTGGAATTCTTTTTCAGAGTCTCAAGTGGAAAAAAAAAAAAGACAACACACAGAAACCTTGCAGTAGTTTATACCGAAGATTCACATTATATTCTGCGCAGATGTTCATTCCTTCCACAAAACTAAAAACCTCTGAAAGATCAGTCTCCTGAATTAAACATGCACTGAATTGGAACAAAGGTAAGTATCACATTCCTTTATCAATATATATATATTTTTCTTTAAAAGAGGTTCAACTCAAGTTCATATTATCAGGCTGCTTTTGAAACACCATCCAAGAATTTCCTCCTTGCTAAATTCCTTCTAGTATTATTTAAATAATAACTAAGTCAATTTATATTCTTTGTGGAGCTACTCAAGCCTATTTTGGCTCCAGTACAACTCTTTGTGCTCAGATGTTCTTTATTTTTTCAAATGCAGTGGGGAGATTTACTTTTCCTTTAACAACACACATTTCCATCTTTACAGAATTATTATTTGTGTAGAAGTTGACAGATAATGATAGAAATAAAGTTAATGCAGTGAGTAGTCAAGGCTTTGAACCATTGAGTTGAGGCTTTACTAGGAACTTTACTACTCTGCAGATGCAAAGACAAAAAACCTGACATTTAAAGATTCCTCAGCACTAAATACTATAGTTGAGAGCAACACAGAGTTGCTTTAAACTAGCAACCCCCATGTGGCTATTAAGGTTCCTCATTTATCAGCCAAAAAAACCCAGGACCAATTTAAGTGGAGCTGGTTGTAAACTTCTCATTAAAGAGTTCTCAATCCACTGGAAAATACTGTCTCAATTTAACTACTAGCGGAGATATGTAAGCCTCCTCATCAAAACCCTGCTGATTAATGGAGAACATGCTGAGCAGATGAAAATAGGATCCTGGGTCAGAGCATTTTATACTTTTTTGTTTTAAAGAGATTTTTCCCAAAGGTTTCACATCTTAGGTGAGTGTCCTTCCTAATTATCAAACTGCTGGTTGTATTACTCTGCAGAAATGGAGCACATAATTTTTTTTTTTTTTTTTCAAACCTCAGATCTTTTGCAGACTATTCTAAGTTTTAAAAGCCAGAAAATATCTAAGAGCTGGAAAAGTGATTTTTTTCCTGTAGTTTTTCAGGCTAATATACTCTTTCTAAGTATTTCTTATTAGTCAGCCTTTTCAGTAACATTCAGATTACAAAAATCCCTTGGCAAATACCAAAGCCAGAAGAGCATTTATTTGCTTGGAATACAACTCAGATTTCACTCTGATGAGATTTTAATTTTTTCATTTACCATGATTATGATTTAGAAGCACCTTTTCATTTCACAAGGAGGAAATTTGCTGTATGCATTAATAAGTTTATATATACACATTCTGTTTTAGGACACTTGCATTTGTTTAGTCACTTACGGATTTTCAATAATTTTCTTCCAGTTTTAAGCCCATTAACCAATCAGAAACTGCATATTAACTTTGTAACCACACTATTACTAACTGAATAGACAATCATTTAGAAAACAGCTGAAGACCACTCTTAATTCTGAGCATGCACTGAAATTAGCGGGATTTGAGCAACTAAATGCATTGCTGTCCCAGGACTATAATATCCTGCCCCCCTCTTCATAAACATGAATAAAAGAATCTAGTTATTTAGCGTTAGTAATTTAACCAGGCTAAATGTGAAGTGCATACATTAGGGTCTTGGATAGGCTCTGGAAATTATTATTTCCTTGCTGTGTCACAGCCTTCTACATGACTTCAGGAAAATCACTTATGCCCATATCCTCCAAAGGCTATTTATTTGCCTGCCACTGATTGCAAAAAACCTAAAATCTTTGAGAATCTCAGCTTTAGAAACAGAATAACAAATGGAAAAGCCCCCTCTACCATGATGCACAGTGATGTTAAACTAAGGATTACAAAGTGCATAAGTGGGGGCCAAAGTAATATTTATGAAGCACATATAGATGAGTTAGAAAAGGAGATTTTTTTTGTTTTTTATACCACAAATTAACCAATACACATTAAGATTAATATACCTCTACATTCCTAAACTCAATTTCAAGATCAGAAAACAAGTGAAAATAACCATATTCTACAGCACAGCAGGGCATGCTATTCCATTACTGGGAAGACACATATGGGGAACATACTCAGAAATACATATGTAAAAATGTATCTATAAATCTTGAGAACAAAACTTCAGCTATCTAAAGAAAACCTACGTTCAAGACTAAAAAGGCCACGCACAATGTTTAGCATACATTTGCAAGCAGAAGCTGGCAGGAATGCTGAATGAAGCACCGGTTATTGACATTCATGGAACAAGGTACAAACAACAAACAAAATCCACTTGCAATTTAGAAGGAATCATCTGTGACCATCTCAGTGTAATTGTCACATAACCACGACAATTCAGCCACTCTGCCTCAGTTTCCCCACATAATAGCCCAAATCCATTATAAAACCCACCCAAACTGAGTCGCCATGAGGGGTTCACTGACTGTTCTGCAAAGAGAAGAGAATGAGCTCTTACGCTAACTCCTTTACCAAATTACAGTATTTGTAACTATAAATAACTATTAATTCTATCTAAGCTTTACCCTCTTACTTTACTTCTTACTGGTCAGCCTCTAGCTGAAACAGTGTGCCTCAGACTGCGACAGCTTTCACATATTAACAAATTCAGATAAGCCTTAATCAAATCTGGCTAGGTCCATTCCCTTCTACCAAAGGGTCTGGTTAAATTTCCAGCTGAAATTTCCAGCTCCAATCAGGAGCAGTCTGCTACTCTGCTTGGCTAAGTTACAGGGAGAGATTTTGGCTCTCCTGCAGTTGCCCCCTCTTTTCAGGAACCTCCCAGCTTCCATCACTGACCTCTTCTCTTTTTGATGGCTCAGGGGTATTTGAACCCCGGACGCACCCAAACCAAGCACCTCTCATTCTTTGCCATACCGACAACCCCCTTCCCAGAACGACCAGGCAACCCCAGTGTAGGCTGCTGAAATTAATTCAGCTGTGAACAGTTCCTGGTGGTTGTGGCAAGGTTGTGCATCTCCGTATAGCAGTTTCTGAGAACCGTTAAGTTCAAGTCACTGGAGTAAAGCTGTGCAGCTTCCTTTATGCAAGGGTAGGTGTTTCTGTAGCTCCTGGGACAATTCGCTCGCAGGGAAGAGCAATTTTGCACAGTTTCACTCTCTTGGTGGGGGGGGGGTACGATGAAGTGTACTAAGTTTCACATCTGTGCTCCGCTGCTAGGTATTCAGGAAAAGCTGCAGACTTAGCTAATTAGTTTAGTAAACTAAACAAAGGCGCATCGCCTAGCCCCGAGGCAAACTAGCACTGACCAGCACGTGTTCGCACCATTAAACTCTCTCCAAAAAGTTATCACGGGTGCCCATTAGAAACGGTCTCCTAAAACGCACTAACTCCTAACGCATACCCAGAAAGACCGTGGCACAGCGCGACTTGGGACAGGCCCAGAAGACATACAGGCGGACAGGGACTGTTTTTAACAGTTTAATAGCACAGAGGATTGAATTCCATTGCCTGGGAGTTTTCCCTAGCACTACCTAGTGCACTAGTATAGACGTAGCTGCAATGACTTGGATATCTTCATCCCTGCTACACCACTCCAAGCAGTTCTGTCTCCTTTGGAGAGGACACACTGACTTATTCTATATTTTAAAAATCGTAATGCATTACCATTTTTTAATATCAGTCATACTCTTAAATGCCCACCTGACAGCATCTAAGCCAGATTTATTCTCTGAACAGAAGTAATGCCTTAAATTCCTTTATGCTATCCCTCAAGGTCTGAAAGACTGATTAATTCTTTTATGCTTTGCAGAGGTAGAGGAGATTACAGGCCCTCCAAGAAATGCTTTTGCAGCAGTCTTCTAGGATAAAGAAGGGTAGCTGTCACTAATGTTTTTTGTCTCAGTAAGTAGTTTAAAATCATTTTCTATACAAATTAAAGGTCTTCAAATAAAGCCATTTTTGTCCTCCAGAGCATCTCACTCCTCAGAGTTTTAAGTTTAACAGAAATAGCTGGAACTATAGCAGAACTCAAAATGAAAACATTGCCAGTGTAAGCATAAAACTTACTGCTCCTCTAAAAGTTTTCAAGAAATACTATATGCCTGAGGAAAAGATTCCAGAGGCTGAAGAGAGATAGCAGAAAGGAAAGAGAAGAGAGTTTATTGCTGCTTAAAACATGTGTTAGCCCTAGGGGTGAAAGCAGCACTCGAGCACGCTGTCTTACAAGCACATCTAAAACTCAGATGGTTATATTGTAGGTGGGTGTGCAGTATAGGATACCTGCACTAGCTGCAAGTGCCCTCCTCAGGTACCAAAAGCAATGCAAACCGCAGCAGCTGGAGATAAGCAGGACAGGGCAGCCAACACTAAGTGGCAGCCAGAAGGCTGCTAGAAAATACACTAATCTGTTAAAATCTTGGGGGACCTCTACACTATGCCTACATAGCGTTGCTGCCTGCAACACAGACTCAGAGTACAACTATACCGCGTATGTCCTGCATCCACATTTTCATTTCAACAATTCCCTGTTCACAGAAATACAGAAGTCCTTAGCTATGGCAAATGTTTTATTGTGCCCCAAAGGACTTCTCTTAGAAGACAGCTGGCACCTCAGAGTGATCTTGGTCTACCTGTAATGTGCATAGGGAGGGCTGCCAACGGGTGCTTTCTGCCTGACGTGGACACAAGTTGTCGGAGCACTTCTTGGGAAAGACCAGAGGATAGCTTTGAAAAACAGCTGATGACTTCTGGGTTAGTGGCAACTTAATGGAATATATTGTACCTATAATCATCTTTTCCCTAATTTTTAACTACAACTCCTGTACGATGCAATAGTGGAAAGAGGAACTATATTCTTTTAACATATCGTACACTTTTGTAGAGTTTTACACAATCCTGTTATTGTGGAATGGTGTGGATATTTTATATGTTCCATGAAAATACGTTAAAACTACTTTTAGTAGCTTTGCCCTACGATAAAGCGTCATTCGAATCCCATATGGGAAACAAATTGATTTGTGAGAACAGAGCTAGTAATTCGTGGGCTATGCTAGGGTTTACTTTATTATCACTAAGTAAAAAGCAATTGCTAAAGGACAAAAAGAGAAAGCCTATCTCGAAAACGAAGACATGTAATCCTAACCCCCATCTAATAGGACAGTATCTGTAGCCAGAAGTCAGTATCTCCCAGCAAGCAGAAGGGAACCCAAATGCTCCTAAAGGCTTGTTCTCTGGCTTTCCGGCAGTCGTCACACAGCAATCTATCCAAGAAAAACACCAGTAACCCCTAAATAAGAGTCAATAAATACTGAACCTGAATGACTAGAACAGACTTGTTCTTGCTCCACCATCCTTCATCTGCACTTTGAAAACAGTATTTCTGTGAACTTTAGCTTTAAAAAAAGCTTTTACAATCCTACATAAGGAATTGAAATAGGCTATGTTTTTATGTAGCCTATTTCCATGTAGGCTCCTATTTCGGAGCACTAACCGCCGTTTGTCACAAATACAGTGCTGAGCAGACCAACACTATCCAAAGATCACAAAATGTGATTTTCACTATGTATCTAAATGAGAGAGACAGAACGGAAAAATATAATCACAACCTGACACTGAAAATAAAACAACCAATCTGTGTTAAAAATCCGGATTTGAGTGGGCTATAGGAAATGTATTAATGCAAGATGTGACTATTGTAATATCGATAACAACTGCAACTTAAACCAGGTATCACTTGGCACCTGAAGAAAAAGTCCAGAAACAGGGCAAAAAATAAACCCCACACAGGAGAAAGAAAGTTACTACTATGCTACGGGATAACTTTACTTACATAACTTGTAGCTCTAAATCTAAATAGAAAATACACTTGTGTTTATGCTTTCAGTTAATATAAATAATAAAATTAATCCTTTTTGCATTTTCTATACCTTTTAGAATAAATATCAGATTACAACCTCTTTGCATCTTACAAAGTCAGATATTGGGTGCATGGACTACACAGTTGGTTTTATCAGCCTTCAGGACTTCTGGAGGCAAGAAAATGTTCTCAAATGTTTGTATCTCTCAGACTTCTCAACTTCAGAATATCCCTTCTTTTTATTTTCTTCAATTGGAAAATAAAATTTTAAAATACTTTTAAAAAAAATACATTTTACTTCCGTGGTCTGATTGCTTCCCTGCACAGCATGAGTAAGTTCTCACTTTATCCTTGACATTGCTCAGCTACAAATCAACAAATCTTGGTCTTTCATCATACAGGAATTAATAATTTAAGAACTGCAAGTTCAGTTAGTTTTAGTTTGACTGTGGTTATACCTCAAACCCAGTGAAGTTCCTCTTTCTGGTCACTGGCATTGCTATGCAGATGTCCAAAGTTTCCTGTCTGAGCTGGTAGAAATGGCCAACGGAAAGAGCGAAGCAGCTCCCAGCCACCTCCAGCTGTACAGTCCCCCATGCAGCAAACGCAAGCCCAGCCCAGGTAGCCTTACTGGGAGGTGACCTCTCCCATAACAGACTGGTCTTGGATAGATTAGCTGCCTTTTATCGGGGACGGCTATTTCATCAGCAGAGGGCAGAAGAGCTCAGCAAAATCAGAGTATGAGATGGTGAAGTTGATTCCAGTTTTATTTAGATATTTACTTGTGATAGAAAAATAATTGTGTGTAATAACATAAATCAAAGACTAACAAGGTTTTTTACTGTACAGCCATAGGTGGATATACTCACTCTAAGTTTTCTTTGATGTAAAGCATTAAGAACCAGATATCTCTTTTAGGAAGCTTATCAGTTTCTGAGACCAGGACACTCAATTTCTCAGATCCACAGTGAACATTTTAGTCATCACAGATGTGTTGGGGAGTAGTTTGATTTATGACTATTATAGCTTAGGCTGCCAGAAATCCTCAGTTATGCTAAAATACCATGTTGTGGCTGGCATTTTGCTTGTAGATAAGATTCTAGGATATCTTATTCCAGAAAAAGCACAAGTTGCTGCTAAAAGCTACACTGAACTTGGGAACACTTTGCCAGTGTGAGACATTAATACAGCTGCACTGGCAAAGTAGATCTGAATATTCCATCATTTCTGCAGGCAAAAAAGTAAGTGATAATGTGAAAAGTACATTTGCTCCATATACTTTGACTTAGAATTCTTACGTATTGTTAGAATTAGGGACAAGATTCATTTCAAATGTTGTTAAATTTACCCCGTCTGTATTACAATATCATTATATAACAATTAATTTGCCATGTTACCCAAGGCATATTGAAATGCTGTGGAAACTGGTTTATTTTGCACCGTTTTTCTTTCCTCTGGGGATTAGAAAGAGGGAGAAGAAGAGAAGAAATTATGTTGAAAAATTGTGTTGGATAAAGGAAGCTAAGATGTTCTCAGATATACCTAACTTTTATATAGTTAGATACATAGTTTTGAAATGCTGATATACTTACAATTTTGCAGAAAACTTCTCTTTTTAGAAAAAAGTCTGGAATGGAGCTAAATCAGTGTTTTTTCAGCTTCCATATCTTCTGGGTCTGACCAAAATTCTCTTCAAGAGAAAAATGCCAGACAATCTGAAAATGATTTGACCTTTTTATCATCTTTCCTTTCTTTATTTATATGAAAATTAAGTACCTGGGAAAGATGTAAGTCTACTTTCACAGGAAAAACAATATCTCAACATAGAACTCCTACTAATACTCTGCACCACTACCATCACCATCATTTTCTTCTGTACCAAAAAATGCTTCTACAAATATAATGTTATAATATAGTTGGTGAGTAGTAACAAATCCAAACTCCTGAAAATTCAGCATTTCCCTTTTGACAGGATGAATCTGCAAAACAAACAAAAAACCTGCCAACACAGGCATCGCAGAACATGCCAGATGAGTGCAGTGATCTATTTAGATATGTTTCTGACAGCGGCCAGCCAAAGATGTTTGTAGAGAAATGGGTAAGAATCTTTAAAATTACAGCATAACCTGTTTGCAGGGCAGTTATCTCCAGTCACCTAACAGTTTCTTTATCTTATGTATCAAAATTCCTATTATTTTCCTCTACCTAATACATTTCAAAGTCCTAATTAGCTTATAAATATGTACTTCTTGTCTGATTCTAGCTAATTTCTCAGAATCTTGCAGAAAATGAATTAATGAAATGAATTAATTATGCATCAGAGAAAGAAGCATTTATTTGCATAATTCTTAAAACTTCCCCACTCTGTTTCATTAGACGCCCTTTGTACCTGCATCCTCTGGAAAGCTCAGTGGAAATTGCTGAATTAGCTTCTCTGTACAGCTCATTGCTTTAGATGACTTTCACGCACTTATTCAGCTGCCCACATGTATACATTCATCCCACTGGATTTAAAGATAAAGATGAGGAGGAATGGAAGAGGGATGCTTTACCTCACACTTACATCAGGGCAGAACTATGCAAACAGGTAGTTACTACTGAGAAGTAAAACCATGGTAGGTTCATAACTCACCTGCTTTGCTCTTATTTATTCTTGTGCCATGTCTATGAAGTACGGTACTTTTGATAGTATCACACTTAAGAACACAGTAAGTGTGTCCAAGAAGTAAACTCTGAAAAACTCCAAAAACCTAAAATCCACTTTTAAAGGGGAAAACTATAGGGTAAATTTGGCATTAATACTTTTTTAAAAAGTCTGTGATATTTCTACAAAACCAGTTGCTGCGCAATGTGGCTTTACAGAGCAATAGCTCCTCCACAGGAACATGCGGGGGCTTTTCCCACCATCCCTGAGGAGGAAGCTACTACCCATCTGCCACAATGCCAGCATTTACACCGGGAGGAGTTAACGTGTTCTAATCCCTCATCCCCATTTATATCACAACAACTTGATCATAAAGCCAGCTCCTCAAGCGCCTGAAGACTTTTGAATATTTGTCTGAAAGAGGCTTTGAAGCCTAAATCTTATTTCAAAATTGACTTATCTTGGAATCCTTTAGCATGCAATGAAACAAGGGCAAAAGGACTCATATAAGTTAGTTATTAGGGAGAAAAGAAATCAAATACTTGATAGTTTGGCATTATACCTTGTCATGGTATTTTACAACTAAGCAGGCCACGAAAGGAGAATTTGGGAGCTTAGGGAAGGAATGACTCCTGAAATTCCATGATTCTGTTTATTTCTAGTAGCATGGGTCTACTGAGGTCCATGAGAACATGTAGCTCCTTTTCTAAACAGGGAATACACAGGTATTAAACCTTCTAAAAACTGTAATTAAATTCACCTCTGGTCATTTCAATTTGGAATGCTAATAGGTGCATTTAACAGGTTTGGCATCTGCTAGCTCTAAGTGTATTCATGCATCCTGATTTGTACAAATACAGGATTGAAAAGATTAAAATTAGAATAAATGTGTCCACCTACAACCAGTATCCACACACACTTCCGTGCACCCTCCTCTTCTCCCCTCACTCTCTATAGCAGAACATGAGTAAGTATAAGGATGATGGTCTGTCATAGCATAAAATTATTGGTAGTGATTTTGGAAGAATCACTCCAGGACAGACTGGCGGAATAAAGTTCTTCACACCTATATTTTTCCTCTAGAACCATGTAAAGTAATGTCTTAGAAAATGAATCAATCTCCTGAAGATATAAAATCCTGCTACACTGCAAATAACACAACAGCAACACAACAGATATTCTTTTCTTAATGTAAGCTACTTCTACTGTGAGGCAACTTCCTCGTCTATTAATTAGTGGGTTTGTTCAAATGGTCTCATCTTCTCAGATAACAATGCAGACACAGACCAGCAAAAATAATAATCAGTTTTATGTATCATTAACATTGGGCATAGAGATCGCTCCACTCTTGCTGCAGGTGTCGATACTAAAAATAGCTGTGCTCCTCCCCAAGGGTAGGAAGAATTGCCATTCTCATAAATTTCATCCTGGAAAGGCAGTGTGAGGTAAGGGTTATCCCATCCATGAAGAGCAACTCTTTGGAGCTGGGTGATTTTTGGTGTGCCAAGAAACACCCATTCTCTCAGCTAACATGGCAATTTCAACATAATGCTGAAACTGCCATATGAAAACAGAAATTTCAAACAGTTTCCTCTGCCTAATAAATATGAGATAGTATGTACATAGTTTTTCAATATATAGCTATACCTAAGGAGATTTTGAAATTCACTGTAGGCACTTATCAACATATTTATGATACAGAGTATTTTTAAAAACCCCTTACCTTCAGAAGCTGTTTGATTCCATCCTAAAATAAGAACTTATAATTGATTAACAATATAACCATCTTCTGGAGGTGCCTGTTGGCCAGAGGAAACCAAGATAATTAGATCAAGCTGGGCAACTAATTTTTACATAGTTGTTAAGTGAAATGATTTTAGTCCTTAGGGATTGATGTACTTTTTCCTGCTCTTATACTTGTGAACTGTCATAATCAGCACAAGACACTTATGAGAAAGTAAACTAAATTTTATCCCTTTTTTTGTGCAACAACAGAACTAATTAGTTATTTCCAACTGAAGTGCCAATCAGTGACATCTGTGCAGAATCACTGAAATCAATTAAAGTAATTGGCTTCTACAAGTGCAAGGGACGTGTGATTCATAACCCTTTATTTTTGGCAATACTATTCCAGAAGAAAACAAGCATGGTCTTCTTTCCACAGCCTAAGATGTGATTGCATTGCCTTAAATATCGAAACAATATTTTTGAAAGATGGGAAATAATTCACTTCTGCTATATCAATGGGACTCCTCATCTGAGCAGTTGTTTGCACATTAATAACTGTGGTTATAATTCTTATTATCATCTCCTGTGCTAGCCTGTCACCTTAAATCTTCTCCAGACTGTCTAAATAAACACACATACATAAATATTGTACAAAATCAAGTAGAAGCTTAAATATATAGTTGTTGGCATAATTTAATTTGAAAATCTGCCATTCTTCATTCCTAAGTTATCCTATCACACTTCTTAGGCTAGGAGCCTAAGTGAAAATCTTGCAAGAGCCTGGGCCAGGAAATTCAATGCTCCTGGTGAATCCCAAACTTGCTCTTGCTCACCTCATTTTAGTAGGCAGCAGGAATGTGAAGGAATGAAAATCCGAAGTAGAAGAGACAATACTGACTGGCCAAAAATATTGACCCTTGCTGTTGCTGCGAACAGCTCAGACGAGACAGATCAAATACACAAATTTTCTGTATCTAGAAAAGGCTTTATTTCTAGCACTTCTTTTGCCCTTTATGCTAGGTCAAAAGCAGTGTCTCCTAACCACAGAAAATGTGAACAGCCACTGGGTCTCTCTGCATGAGGCAGCTTACATTTTAACACTATCCATGGCAATATATTGGTGGCCAACCAAATATCAGCTACTGTTTTGCCAGAATGGAGCTTCGTATGTTCCATCCATGTGGCTTCTTGGTGTCTTTCCACAGTTTACTAAAAATGCTAGAAACAAGTGGGTCTTGAATTTAAAGATGTTCCTAGCTCACCTTCCAACAATTAGGATATACTTTCAAACTGCCCCAGATGCCATATAATACTTCAGAGGACCTTAAAGCTACTGTAAGAGAGGTTTTGCTTAAAAGTTTGACCACAGAATGGATGAAAACTGAAGGATGGAGCTGGGGAAACTGTGGTGGAACTAGGCTGCCCCTAGGATTCAAGGTCCTGTATTGTACTGCATAGATATATTTAACGCTCTTTCACTTTTCTTCTCTCAAATGTGTAAATTCTATATTTTGCTATTGAGAATTGTTGCATAATGACTGACAGAGTGTTTCCTGCTGCATTTAAGTATCTAAATCGTTATTGTATAGATTAATGTGAACATATAGCTTGGATGAGATACAAATAAATGGTGCTCAAAAAGATGTAGTTCCCAGAGTAAAAAGACCAATAAAATGCCCTGTGCATTGTCAAGGTTCCTTCTTCCCACAGCCTCTTAGAATTTATTATTTGCAATATTACAGCGTAAAGTGACCCAAACTTCACTGAAAGGGATGCTACATCACTATCTAACAGAAAGGCATCTACAGATTTCCCAGTCTTAGTAAAATCAAAGCAATTTCTATGCACAACTAAATATCAGTATAAATTATACAAGAAAAGGAATATTTTTATCAGCTCTAATAAGAGAAATGATTAATTCAAATTAATTTGATTTGATTATTCATCTTTTCTTCTGGGGGTATGCCACTATCCCAGGAGTACCCTACCAACTGCCATTAATTGTTCTGGGCAGGTTGTGTGTCCAAAGTAAAGACTTCCTTGATTCTACTTTTCATCTTAAAATAATGTTGTCATTATCTTTCACATTTCACTGAATGAAAGTGTTTAATCCATTGACAAAAGTGTAATATACTTTCTTGCCACTGCTGCTACTAAGCAGCCAAATGATTATACATCTTCAGCTTGGCTTTGTCAAATAAAAGAAATTCATTAGAGTCGCTTGTCCCTGTAATGCACTGGAGGCTGAATGAGAGAGGGAGAAAATCATAAAGAAACAGACATAATGGTAAGCACCATCACAAACATAGTACAGCAGTCGTGAAAGGAAGACAAGCATGCAGAAATAAATCTGGCATCACTAAAGTGACTTGTCTAACTCTACCCCACTATTTTGGGCATATGAAAAGTTTCAGTGTAAGTCATCTTGCAAGGTTTAGTTTGAATCATGTGTAATTCTTACCACTGTGAGACAGAGAGCTATGCAGGAAAAAGGCAGGCTGTGGGGGAAAAAAAGGCAGATTGCAGAATTCATTTGGCATTGCTTGCTATTCCAAGTGTATTAGCTTAGCATCGTAAAGATACTATCTTTGCTTTATTCTCCTACCAACTTCTAACTCATAAAAGTGCTGAAACTTATGATATATTCCGATAAAGGAAAAAAGTTACTTAATATCTTCAGACAGTAAGATAGCTCTGTTATCAATAACTACAATCACTTAGAGCAGCCAGAATACTCTGAGTGCAGACTTGCTAGGGAGCAGTTCAAATAACTGAATTATCTTAGAGTTTTGCCCAAATCCTTAACTTTTCTTCCCAACAAGGCATGCGACGTTTGCTCAGATATTTGCTTGGTTTAAAGAAAAAGATGCATTTAAGCGATAAACAATGCATTTAGTTGGCCATTTCATTACTCAGGGTCATTCAAAAGAGACCAGGAAATGTAGGTAAATACCAAAACATAATATTAACAAATGAATGAATATCTTTATAATGATGAAGTTCAAAGCTCACAGTGTCTGCCATTACCAAAGAATAGAGGCAAGAAGTTCTTTGAGATAAGGACAATTTCCAGATATTACTTATTTTTCCCATAGTGTTGGAATGTGATGGATTTTTGGCAGTGTGGCATTTAGGGTCCTGGTTTTGGACAGAGCATCCATCAGCCCTTTAAGCAGAACTTCTTTGTGGAATGAGGTACCCCCTGTCTTGGTAACTTTGCATCTGCATGGCAGTATTTACTGAGAAAAGCCAGGGGAATCAAAACTGGCTCTTGAAAGCCACTCAGTTGTATGCGGAGTTCACACTGGAAAGTGGCAGCGCCACTTTGTCTCTCGAAACTGAGCAAGCCTCTTCTGCACTCAGCTCCATCACAGTGGTACGCAGGGCTCAAAGTCATCCTGCCGAGGCTACAGTATCCATTTGCAGTAAAACAACATACATCAGCCCATTGCCTATAGTTATCCAGTAGATGTTGCAATTTCAGGAAACTCATAGCCCTTGAAAAGAGAGAATTACACTGAAGACTAATAACATATTACATACGTAATTTAGTAGGCAGATGAACCTTATGCCTGCTTTCCTCGTGATGCGTACAGGCTCCTTCCTTGGTGTTCCTTGGCTACCATAAAGAAACGCTCTTGCAGTGTGGGGAGCGAAGCAGCGAGTATGTCCATATCCCAAGCCACTGCACATTGCTAACGTTATGAAGATCCCTGTGTAAATATTAAAGTACTAATAAAAACTGTTCCTAGCAACCTGCTGCCAAGCAGGCGTACCTATCCAACCGCACCAAGCTGCCTATGGCAGCAGCCGTACTGTCACAAAATGCAGAGACCTTGTCTCTCAGTGGCACCCAAATATGCTTTTTGACAGCCTCATCAGCAAAACAGGCAGCCATTAATGCTTCAAAAACAGCCACATACCAGATAAGAATACACTATTCTTCCACTCCTTTTCCCCAAGATATGAAATCTCCAAGAACAGTATTAGCAGCTCAGTTTCATGGCCTTATTTGCTAAAAAAAATACTTATGAGGCTTTTTCCATGAGGAGAACACAGGACTCTCTGCTTGACTAAATCCTTTTCAGGATAATTTTATGGTCATTGTTGCCCTTGAGCAAAATCCTGCCGTTTTACCGAAAGACAGCAATTGTATGATGTCATCTTCTGTCCCAGCAGGCAATGTGGCAGGCTAAATTCAATCTGAAGAGCATGTGTTGCTTTTGTTGTTGGCATTTATTCACTGAGTTCTTATATGTATCTATCATCCATGCTTTGAGGGCATGCATTAAAAAAAAAAAAAAAAAAAAAAAAAAAAAAAGAATACATGATATGCCTGCCATGAGAACTGTCTGAGGCAAGAGTGACTAATATAAGCTATTATTATTACTGCTTTCCTGGATGCTTTAAGCAAAAGATCTGTGAAACTAGTGCAGTAGTCCACTGAGAAATCACAATGGAATTTGTGAGCAATGGACAAAGCAAAATATGCAGAGACATTTCCCACAGTGAACATTTTTAAACGTTCTGTTTGAAATTGCTACACTGCATAAACCAGGCTTATAAAAATAAATATATGGTGATGGATACTCTACAAACATATCCCAGGGGCCTCTTCAATTCCAAGTTCATTTAAAGGAGCATCACAAAAATGCACTAGAATCCCAATTTAAAAAAATAGAATTAAGTGTAAACATAATAATGGGGAAGATTCACTGATGCAAGCCAGCTGTTTTTGCTGCTCTGCTTATGCAAAACAGCCATAAACGAACATGAACTGGGGGTGACGGTTGCTTTGAATTATGACAGGAGCACAAAGAAGCCAGAACACACAATTAAATTTGGACTTTTCATTATAAGTCGGTTCAATTTCATGAAGTATAATCAGTATAGCTTCTTAATAATAGATCAAAGATAGAATTACCTTTGTTAAGGAAGGTGAATATCATTAATTCTTCTTGAGAAGTGGAGGAAATGGAATACAAAAAATTAAGTGATTTGCCAAAACAAATGCTCTGGGTTACCTACAGACCTCAAGACTGCCAGTCCAGAGTCCCAACGACAGAAACCTGCTGCTCTTGCACAGATATATTAAATCCTATATCCAACATCTCAAGTCTTCTCAGTGTTTACTCAGCATACTTACATTTCACTGAACCATATCTGGTGCAAAAGAAAAAGATCAGAACATGAGCACTGCCCAAAATCAGGGTCTCCAAAGCAAACAATTGCATTACAGGACTCATAAGCAGCAAAAGAAAAAACCTTTAGAATTCAGGTTTACCACTAAATGTGTAATTTCCTGGCTTTCCACTATAGCTTATATTAAACAATAAAAATACATTGTCTCTACCTGGGAAAGACAAAACAGAACATGAAGACAGGAGAAGGATGTAGCCTGGGTAAGGAAGCTGAAGGGGACTCATTTTACTCTGATTAAACTCAGTAGTACTGAGTCTTCATCAAATAACTTTTTTTTTTTTTTTAAAAAAATATATATTTCCAGAAAGCCAAAGGGTCAGATTGCTGAAGGCCTCACAGATGCTAAAGGACTGTTCACATTTCGCCTTGGCCAGCAAGAATACATCTGAGAATCTTGATTTTATCGTGGGAGGTGATGATGGAAAGAAGAGAACAATATACTGCCTAAGGATGTGGGAAAGGAAGTCCATAAGGAAAATTTCCCATTGATTTATCCATCTATAGTATGATATGAACGTTTTGCTGTCAGAAAGACTTATCTGAAATGCATATATAGTGTGAGTGTATCTACATTCATACGTATGTACAGCTACATTTAGTGAAGTATTACAGATCACATTGTTTTCCAAGTTCTAATATGATCCAGAAACTACTTCACTATTCAATTACCTACCCCTGGAAAAATACATGCTCTGACTCAATATGGATGTAATGTGATGCTACCCTCAGTTGTCATTGGAATAACACACAAGTCAGAACAGTAAGTACTGTGTAATACAATAACTAAGATAGTAAAACTGAGCATAAATTCTAGTGGGAACATCAGCTGCATTAAAAGCACAGGTTTCCATGTTGCTTAGAGGACCTCAGCAACACGAAGGAGAAACTTTCAAGCAACATGTATAACACCTGAGTGTATTTCCAGCGATCTCTGTTTTCTTTAAGGGAGTTCAGTAAATGAAAATGTAGCTCACAGCCAAAGTTACTCTAAATGGAGTAATTATCCTATGGAATTTGGCCTCTGTCCTTCAACAAACTGACCAAGGCAAATCAAACCTAATGTTCAGTGAATATTGTCCTGGCCCCATGTCAACTATCGTTAGCTGCTTCGATTGACATTGTAAAATCATTCAGGTCTTATTTTGTGTTTTAAAGATGTGACAATGGTGATCAACATATTGTTTCCAGTTTCAGCATGTGCCTGTCTGTGGTATGCATTGATTTTAGAGTACAGAAAAATATATCAAGATGTTTGTATCTCTCTTCAATAATACAAAGTAAGAAATACAAAATGAATGGAGAGAGATAGATATAGTCCACAGTGAAATCACATAATCTATTTTACAGTGAACTGGAGCTCACAGAAGTACTGAGACGAACCATTCTATTCTCTGCTCATCTTAGTGACTACTTGACTTCTCGAAAAACATTTTCAGACCTTTTTTTCTCTGACTGTTCTGTGAAAATATTCTTGTGATGGTATTTGATAGATAAGACTACATAGCTCAGGAAATCCTACTTCCTCTGTGATGGAAAAAGGCAGAAGGTCTTCTACAGTCATTTCTACTGCACAGTAATTTAGAAGCTGTAGTCTAGAAGATTTTGAACACTTTTATTCCCTAATGCCATGTGTCATAACATTAAGAAACAGTACTGAAAACAGTTCAGAGACTGTACATGTGAAAGGAAAAAAAATTTGCTGCTTGGAGGAAAAAGGACAGTTTCAGAGGCCCATAAACTGATCTAATTACTCACTGCACTCAGAACAGGAAGTAATGTAAGCTCTTCAGCAGTGCTGCCTAAACGATCTTCTGTAACAAGAAGAAATCTTAGAAAAGAGAATATATTTTAGTGTGCAGTCTGAATTTGATGCCTCCAGAGAGCTGCTTTCTTTGTGAAGTGCAGTTTATGGCAGTGATGATGGGCCAATATTTTGTCTCCTCGGCTGGTAGGAACTGGGCAGTATTTACAGTTATTACTGAAAAAATATCAAACAAGTCATTTTGACAGTATTAAGCCTGGAATAATGACAACTTCTGTATGATGGACTTTACCAGTTACCTTTACTGGCATCCCTGTGTGCCTCCTTCCTAGCCAGCCTACTTATCTTCACCATTGATGTGGACCTCAACTTACGCAGCACAACAGGAACCTTCAAAACACAGCCAGTCAGCAAAGTCTCTCCTTTCTTCTCCCACTGCCCAGTGAGTAACTCAAATTTTGTAACAATATGCCAGTTGTAGTAGAAAGAGTGACATTTCTACTCTTCTTTCATCCCCTAAGGACTGAGGAAGTGCTAAATTTAATTGTTCCCTAAGTTGCAACACACCATTGGTAGTGCCATACAGGCTAGATGCAGAGCTGCTGGGGAATTAAAGGAGGTACAAAAGGGTTGTCTTCCAAAGCAACCTATGACTGAGGACCATAGTACTAAAGTCATGCTTTTCTTCTTTTAAAAAATCTGCCGGACTGCCATATGAGGAACATCAAACTAGCAGGACAATTTTACGGATGTCAGTGCATTTAGTATGCTGGCTGGCATCCAACTCTGCCAAAGGGGTTTTATCGCAGTATCACGTTCCTATACACCATGTTGATGAAGGAAATCTCTGATGTCTGTGGAAATGAAAACAGATTTCCTTCCTAACACCTTTCATGTGATGGTATGGTATGTAAGTAGAATTCATTGATAAGTGTGATAAATATTTGAAAGATTCACAAAATAATTATTTTCCCTATATATATATTTCTAGGGTAGCACCTCAATGCCATGCTTTTTGCATGGTGTTCATGCACCATTAACATGCAAATGCTAAGTACAAATTCTGAGGCTACTTGCCACGCAGCCTCTATTCATCACGCAATCCTTTAGTACATAACAGAGAGGTCACCATTTATGAACAGCACTGGAGAAGCTGATGATTAACAGGGACATATACCAGGCCACGATTTTTCTTTCTAATGAATCAAACTGAGTGCTTGAAATTGCATCTAATTTGATTCTCTCTTGCTCTTTATTACATTCCACACACATCCTCCAAAAATAGATGCTAATTATCAGATAAAAATAAATAATGTACAAGCAATTTTTGTTCATAATTAATAGAAGGATTATTTTCATTATTCACGAATAGTGCTCTCTGGACATACACAAAATTCATCAGAAATATAGATACATATTTAAATGTATTAAAAATATAGGTCAGAAACAGTCTACAGTTCCCATCAGTTATTCCTACAGAGGCCCTTTCTGTAAGTTTTGAATTCACTTCCCAGGTAACAGAAGAATGCAAGAGATTTCATATTTTATCTGCATTAGTTTATGTCTAGAAATTATGACACAAGTCTTTGTATGTGAGCTATGGAAAAGATCAGTCATGTCAGAGAGGAAAGATACAGTTAGCACACAGAAGTTATCTGGAGTGAGCTACCACAGCTGTTAAACTTCTGACAGCAAATGTATTATTAACATCCCTCTCCCCTTTTAGCATGGGCTTGCAAGTTGACAGCAATACACTCTCTTTAAGTTAAAACCAAGCACACAGCATTTAAAACCATCAGAAATTCATTTTAGTTAGATTTTCAAAACAGGCCCATTAGGTTGACTTTCTAAGATAAGACTCTCTCTTAAAAAGGGGGGAAGATGATGTTTCAGGAGCTTTCTTTATAATCCTTACAAAAAGGCTCATTTATTTAAAATCAAATACTACAAATTGCTACTGGGTATCATGGGATCTGTCTTCTTTTTACATTCCACTAACTGGCAGTCACAGCAGAAATACAGAGCCCTTCCTTGAAGATGGAATTTTAAAAAATGCAAAAGATTGACGATATGCACAGAGATAGCAGCTCTGCAGAGAAGGACCTGAAAGTGCTGGTGGATGACAAGTTGACCATGAGCCAGCAAGGTGCCCTCGTGGCCAAGAAGGCCAATGGTCTCCTGGGGTACACTGGGAAGAGTGTTGCCAGCAGGTCGAGGGAGGTGATCCTGACCCTCTGCTCAGCCCTGGGGAGGCCTCATCTCAAGTACTGTGTCCAGTTCTGGGCTCCCCAGTACAAGAGAGACCTGGAGCTACTGGAGAGAGTCCAGCGTAGGGCTACGAAGATGATCAGAGGGCTGGAGCACCTGCCCTATGAGGAACGGCTGCGAGAGCTGGGCCTCTTCAGCCTGGGGAAGAGCAGACTGAGGGGGGATCTTATCAGTGTGTACAAGTACCTGAAGGGAGGGTGTCAAGGGGACAGGAACAAACTCTTTTCAGTTGTCTCATGTGACAGGACAAGAGGCAATGGGCAGAAACTGAAGCACAGGAAGTTCCGCCTGACCATGAGGGGGGATTTCTTCCCTGCAAGAGTGATGGAGCACTGGACCAGGTTGCCCAGAGAGGTTGTGGAGTCTCCTTCTCTGGAGATCTTCAAGGCCCACCTGGATGCAACCCTGTCTCACATGCTGTAGGTGACCCTGCCAAGCAGGGGTTTGGACTAGATGATCTCCAGAGGTCCCTTCCAACCTTACTGATTCTATGATTCTATGATTCTATTATAGGTAAAATAAAGGGATTTCAGAATATTTATAAAGAAGGGCTTGTCACTCTCATAAATGGTACAAATATGAAGGAATAAAAGGAAGCAGAGTAAGGAGTGCCTCGCTGAGATCTGCCACGCTGCCGGTGGCAGCGACGCTTGCGGGAGCACTCTGGGCAGCAGCAGTGCAGTGATGGAGAACAGAATTAGACCAGAAGTCTGAGTTACATTTTCACAGACTAAAAAGCCACAGGTACCTTTTGTGATCACCTTGTCTGACTTCTAGTTCAACACAAGTAATAGGCCATCTGCATATTAATCCCTGCTGAACAACTGCTAATAAACCACCTAATGTTCATTAAAAAGAAAAAAAGACAGAGGGATGTTGTCATTGGAATGTGGATTCACCAGCTTTTAAAATAAGCCAGTGTTTATCGTTTTCATTTGGATTGCTTTACATTTCAGCAGTTGTACCCTATTATAGCCTTTCCTGCTAGACTGAAGAGTCCCTGTTTGCCACTTCTATGCCAGTTAATAAGATACCATAGTCTGCAATCAGGTTCACTCCTCAAAATTGTTAAAATAAGCAAATGGAACTTACTTAGTTCCTTTCTGCACTATCAAGAGGATCAAGAGGGATCCTTTGAGGGATTTCTGTGCACCAGAATTGGCCACATTACTCCAAAATAAGTCGTACCTATACTAACTTCTGTCCTGTCACTCAAGACTGATGTTGATAGCTAAAGAGTACATCAGTCGCTTCTTAACATAATGTTGTATCAAGGCTTCACATGTGTTTGATTATCCTTTTGTCCTTCAAATCTCTTTCATATCAACTTCAAATCCCACACTTTAAGTCAACAGAGACTACTTACTTTACTGCCAGATGTGTAACTTTGAGTATTGGCATAAATATGATATTGTTTGCTTGTGTTCAGATTACCAAGAGATTACCAGATTACCAAGAACTATCAGTATATTCTTCATTGTTTAAATTTTCTCTCAATAGCCTTGTGTGCTGGGATAACTTTAATTATAATGATTTTCTGTTTTCTTTCAAGTCACTGATAAAAAAGCTAAATGGTGTAGGAGCAAGAACAAATCTGCATGAAACAAATCCACATGACAGTCATTACTTGTTTATATTTACATTTTGAAATCTAGCAGATTTCAGTCCATTTACAAAACTGCACCTATTCAGTGCCTCTAAAACTGCTACCTAAGGTTGGCCTTCTAGAAGCCTAGATCATTATTTCATCTATTTTCTTTGTTAATTAAGTCTTCAAGATATAAAGATAATCCAGATAATAAGATATCAAGCTAACGTACGAATGTAAAGATCTCCGTTTTTCATAAAACCACATTAATAAGCACCAACTGAATTGCTTTGCTGTTAATGCTCTGCGAGTTGTGTTTCACATTAGTTACTTCATTGTTTTGATGAGGGTTGATGTTATGCTAACAAGACTACAATCGACTATTTTTGTTTAATATTTTTCCTGTCCTCTGAGACTACTCCAGTTTTCCATGATTTATTAACAATCCAGCTATGCAGCTCTTTTTACACTCTTGAAAGCTTCCTTACAAGCTGCTGTTTAACATCCATCTCAGCTCTTGCTGCAAGAAAGCATTGCATTAGCTACTCTGCATTTCATATACAACAAAAACATTGTTAGATCTACCTTTTCCTCAGCAATTTCTCAAGAGCAGCATTAGGAGGCCTTTTGTTTCTATATACTCCAATACCATCTTGTGAAATTTTGTTTCCTTTATCAATTTACCCAAGTTTTTACTTTCTAATTTATATTCATGAACAACAATCTCCTTTTTATTTCACGTGTAATATGTCTCTTTTATGTTTTAGAAATGGTTTCACTTGTCTCTGTCAGTTTATATTCTTAAAGCAGTGCAGCTTTCTCCAAAACTGTGGGTTTTGAACATCTACTGAAAGATCCTTAAGCAGTTCCCATATGTCTTGCTTGTATTTTTCCTCAAAGCTCATTTGGCCCATCATTGTTTTCGGACTTAAAACTAATCCTTTTAAAAGTCAAAATATGCAAATACTTATAGCTTAACTCTCCATCTTTATAATAAATATAAATAAGTCAGGCCATCTTGTAAATAAATTACTGCTAATATTTATTCTTGCCACCAGTTTCTTTTGCATGACAAAAAGTTTAATACTGAATTTCCTCATAGTGGATGCAGCATTTCTTGCATGAGAAATTGCCATATATTTTTAAAAATATATACATATTTTATACACATATTTATTTGTATGTGTGTCTATTTTGAAATTTTGACTGCAATATTAGTAACATGAAACCTCTAGCCTGTGTATCTCAGACAGAATTCCTCCATAACAATACAACTTTCTCCTTAGAACATTTTAAATAGCTTCTTAAGCAACTAGTCATTCTGTCTTTAGTATGATATGGTGGTGTGTAGCAGAAAAGAAATGAATAGCCTGTCCTTCACATTATCTATTGAGGTATTAACCCATATGCATTCAAGATCTTTTCCATACAAGTTGCCAACGATTCGGAAAAAAAGAAAATGCCATTTTTTACAAGGAGTGCTGTTCTCTCTCACCTCTTGAGAAGGTTGTTTTTTTAAAAAGAAAAAAAAAAAAAGAAGAAGAGTGAAAAAGAGAAGAAGAGAAAATGAGTTCCAACAATAACTACATACTGAGCACTCTGAAGAAACTGTGGAAACAGATTAAATTTCAAAGTAAAAGTTTGACTGTTCTTCCCTAAGCTCAGGATATTTGTAAGTTTATATAAATGTCAATAGCATCTGTACCCACATTATTCTCAATAATAGAAAAATTACTTGTTAGCTCTCCTTAATTCTACCAAAGGAAGGCACCTTTCCTAATATAGATAAATAGTTGTAACTTTTCTGTTATTCACAGATTTAAAACACTGTATTTTAATAAGTAATTCAACCAGCAGGGTAAAACAACACAAACAAACCAGAAATAACACCAAATATTTAGTCATGGATAAAGAACATCAAGGAAAGCATCAGTAATAGTCACGACTGTTTACTCTGGTCCCCTGCTGTGCTGTGCTGAGACTGAGCACTTTGTGTAAAAGCAACGAATACTTTTTCTCTCCAAAAGATAACTTGAAATGCAGGCAGATTACTTCCTTCAGCGACTGGATGCTGCCTGAGATAGTAAGGCTAGCACTATTACCCTCACTGGAGCCCACATAAAGAAATACTCTCATTTTGAAGTAGGTATCTGATTGTGAACTACAGCTAGGCAAAGGGTGAAGAAATCTGTATTAATATTCATGTGCATGTAAGAATGAAATTGTATTCATCCATATTCATGACTAGAACAAGGCAAATAATGAATAAAGTTTTTTTTAAAATATAAACTGAGTAGATTATGTAAGATGTTTACAAATAATTTACTTGGCTCTAAATCAGACAATACATACGTTGCAGCATTTTAAGCATTCATTTCTTTGGCAAGTACTTGTGCTTCACAGATTAATGCTATCGCATTATTTTCCGTCGCAACTCTGAAATGGCAAAGGAGCGTCTGCATAACTCTGGTCACGGCCACACTTCCATATTTCTATACGGTAGCCGACAGACCTGGCTGGAACACGTAAGCATCTCACTACCATTGACACCAGCACATATACCCCCCACTGCTGCGAAGTCCTCCAAGGTCCACAACTGCTATGGCAGCTGTGCGCCTTATTTTGCCTGGCTGCCAGCAAAGGGTGTAACCAACTCAAAGGAGGCTGGTGCTTTCCTGAGCACCACCAAATGAATAAAGGACGAGATAACCAAGATCATGCTACAGCTTGCTCGCACTTGTAATCACGAATAATCAGTCACAGAGATGCAGTGTAAACTGCTTTATGACTTTCTCATGCACAGGTACACAATTATTTTGTTTCTTAGCCAAAGCTGAGGATGTGTTTTTAAGCATATCTTATCTGAACAGAAAAGGTATACATTTAAAATTTTTAAGTAGAGTGACAGAAACTCTTAAAATATGAAATTATTAAGAGCTCAGAAGAACCCTGTTGCTGTCTGTCTTTTTTAAATACAGGAGAAAGGTAGAACACAAAGGAGGATGCTGGCCGATTGGAGGCTAGAAAGGTATTATTGTGAAAGAAATAAATGATGCATTAAGTTCAGCTGTCATTGCACAAACAACATGAACAAACCCTACGACAGAGCTCTTACAAATGCTTCCAGTAATGCTTTGAATAACAACTGTGAAAGCACAAAGAAACGTATATATATTCTTAGAGAGAGGGTGTTTATTCTTTCTCTTACATGGTGGACTGAACAGAAGAAGAAAATAGAGATAGACACATAAGAAAGTTACACTTCCATTTTGATTGCTTTCTTTCATTTTCTGAAAATCTTTGTTCGCTGTGAAAGAGAATACAATGGGCAAGGGAAACTCCACGAGCCATATCCTGCTCAGCGTATTCTTTTAAGTAGTTATAGCACCATTGTAACTACAGACTTGATCCAGAGTCCATCAGAGTGAACAAGTGGGATTTATCCAAAAAAATAAAAATCACAAAACAAGCTAACAACCTGCACTAAAATTGCAACGCAATACTAGCTTATTACTATTCTTCAACAGCATTCAGATTCAGACAGTGGAGAAGCAGCTTTTCAGCACAAAATACCACACTGATCTGAAAAGCCTTTTGGATGAGATGCGAGAGAGAGAAAATAAATATCTGTAGCCATTACTGTTTCAGTGGCAATTTTTGTGTATAGGGGTGTTATCACTACAGTCCTTCACACATTTTAGCCTGGATACTCACATTCTAACTAAATTCCATCTCTTTATTTTCAGCTGTGCACAGCACTTTAAACTTCTGGCTCCAAACTGTCATGAAACACTTGATGAATGCTTTTATATAGCTGTTGCACTGCTTTTCAGAGGTTGCTGTGGTGTAGTGGTGGGCAAGGTCATTTACTGCCAGATATCTTTTGGGTAAAAGGCCATATACAGTGGGTGGCTAGAATTCTGTTTTCACTTGTCTGTGCCACATGGGATACCAAAGTGTTTGCTGTCAGATAAACACCAAATGAATTGTTCCCAAGGCTTTCTGACTCTGCAGTGCTAGATGGCTTTGGAAGGTACTGCTGCATATATATCTAACTTCAGGTGTCAAAATGAGGTTTTTGAAGCACAAAATATGTATATTACTGCTTAGTGGTGTCCTCTCTGTAACTAGGTGTTTATTACTTTCCCTGGCTACCACCAATTTTCAGTACAGTGATTAGCTCATATCTATTCAGTATACCTACACCAGTATATTCATATATATATGCAAGACATTGAAAAAAAGTAAAATGTATCAATAGTGCTTTAAGAAACTTTTTTGATAGGTCTTGGTGTGTACGTCTCAGAATTATCGTGCTATGGGAGATGTTGATTTATGTACTGGTTTTGGAATTTTTTTTGCAGAGCACTGTAATTTCACATAGAATAAAATTCCAGTACTCTCCAACTCTATTTATAACTGAGTTGCAAGGTAGTGAAGCATGCAAGCAAAACAGTTCTCAAAATATGGAGAATTCATTAGCTGAATACCAATACCTAGACCTCTCCCTGGAAAACTGCAGGAATTACACTCAGACTCCTTGTGCTGAGTACCTACAAGAGCACACCCCTGCTGACAAGCCAGCCACCACCTCTCTCAACAGCTACAGTCTCCAAGATCATAAAGACGTCCTTTAATTAGAAATCTTTATGTCAGCAAAAGGATAGCAACCTATCTATGCCACACAGCTAGCAGAAAACCATTTTGGTCACTGAGGCTATTTGATTGTCTGAAAAAAGGAGGGAGACTGACAGGCTAGGAATCCGAGGGACATGCGGCAAGTACATAGTATCAGTTAAGAAGCCAATATAATTATTATCATACCTTTAGTTCCTTTATTCACCTCAGTCTTCTCCCTTACTGAGCTTCCACCAAAGAACTCTTCCCTTATCCTCCAGTTGCTGTTCAACCCTGCAAGAGACCCAAGCATACATTTGATATTAACCCACCACCTCAAGGAATTCTAACTTTAGCAATAAGTTATGCTCAACCCAAACTTAGGCCTGGCTTTAGAAGCAAAAGGCTTATGACTATTTTTCCATAACAGTTCCTCCTAAGCCTAAATAATTCATAGAGACAATGAAACTTTCTTTAGTTAAGTTAACATCTGACCTGAAGGTACCCAAACATTTTTTAACACAGAGCAGGAACCCTTAGTGAATACATTTGAAAAGCCAAAGAAAAGATTGCTTCTTCAGTCTTGAATGACAGGTCTTTCAGCATGGGGGCATATTTATCAACACAGTCATCCCAACATTGTTTCCCTTATCCTACTGGGCCTCCATCTGTCACATCTATATTGGGTCAGATTATGTCTACTGAATATGAGATCAATACAAGCATCTTACACAAGCAGTCTATCATATCTGCCAGACACAAGCATCATTGTTTTTTTTTTTTTGTTATTTGTTTTTTTTAATATCACAACATTTCAATGTCTTCTGTATATTTTGACTACTAGTGTTACAATCTTTGTTTTTATTCTTACCTCTTACTTTGCATATAACAGATATTTTAGACTTCACATCTGATAACCTTTTCTGTCAAAGCCATTGCTTCTACCATTAGTTATGACTTTCACAACAACTATTTGAGATGAAACAGGCAAAACAGGCAGCAGCTTATATGAATGAATATTGCAAGGTTTACTTTTCCCATTCATTTGACTTTCATTATTGTGAATGCTTCCACTTGCAGCGCAAAGAAGTCCTTCTAAGGAGAAGTGGTTATATGTGATTAAAATCACGTTAGAAAGCCAGAAATAAAAAGTAGTATCATTTGGATGAACAGATTGCCTTAAATGTCAAATAAGTGCTACTGAACAGTTTTACTGGTTTGTGGCATAAAATGAGTTAATTAATTTATCACCACAATAGACTAGAAGAAAATCCATTGTGTTAATTGGCTTCTTGAATGAGAATTAACAACTCATTAGTCTTAACTGCATCGGCCATATCAGCTTGCTAACACTATTTTATGTCCCATGAGATAACTACAAGTAACATCACAGTGCAAACAACTTACCACACACAAAAATGCTTTCTCTCTCTATTAATCTCCCTATTCTCTGCTAAATACACACTGCTACTTTTGGGCTTAGGAAGCAAGCCTAACACTGTGAATGAGATGAAAACACACGCCACACAGTGCATTTACTGTTTCTGCTCCCATTTGTCACTATTACCTGAATCACCCTAAATATAATCAGGATTTTGTCTAAGCACCAGGTATGATAGGTTCTAATGCTGATGTTTCTGAGCAAGGACATTTGCAAAGCAAGGTTTAAGAAAGAGAAAGTAAAAATATTGGAAAACATTATTCCTCTTTTCATTCTTTTTTAGTTATTTATAATGAGCTCTTCACTGGATTAAGACAATTTTAGCCGCATAGTGATTTCACTGTCACTTCTGAAAAATAATAAGGATTATTTTATGCTAATTGTTTGAAATGGTATTCAATTCAGCTAATCCAGATACTTATTTGGGGCACTTCTCATTGCAATTTTAGACTCTTAGACCAGAGCAGGAGGGCTAAGGAAAGGAGGAAAAGCAACTTGATTCACTGATATACCACCAAAATGTCTTGTTCAGCCAATGAAGTGAGCTAGAAACTAGGGTGATTCAGGTAACGGTTAGTGACAAATGGGAGCACCTACAAAAGATGATCCAATCCACTTAAACAACACAGCTTCTCCAGTGATGGTACGAAACAAAGCAGGCCACCAGAATTAACCTTTCCCAGTGAGACTGCAGGGAACCACTGGGAAATACTCAGTGCCCCTTAACTGGGGACTCAGTCCACCCTTCTCAGCAGTCTTCTGCATCTCTTTCAAGTGGCTGATAGGATAGACAGGGGAATTATAGAATCATAGAATTGGTAAGGCTGGAAGGGACCTCTGGAAATTATCTAGTCCAACCCTGAAGCAAGTGGCCCATACAGGGATCAAACACACAACCTTGGCATTATTAGCACCACAGTAACGGGCAATCACCCTCTCTTGCAGTGCAATCTAGCAGAGGGCTCTGTCTGGAAGTGGGGTGTCACACTGCTGAGCCCTGTCTGAGGGACTAAACCCACATCTCCCACACTACAGGGAATAGCCTGAGCCACCAGGTTGGGAGGTATGTGGACTGAACATGTCCTCTTCATGCTTAGCCAGCTGGGCGGTCAAAAGGCAACGTTATGGGATTCTAATCAAGGAGACAGGAGAGGGCTTGGCTTAACCACTGTGTTGGTAGTGCTGGGCTTCCAGGTCCAGCTCTCTGCAACACATATGGTTCATTAGCCTTCACAACAAAAACAAAAAAAGTTTGAGAAACAGGAACCAAAATCTTTTTTGCTAATGTCCCAGGACAGGGTCAAGATTTCCCTAATTTGTCTCTGTCTCATTCCCTAACACTTGCACTTCTGGCAGCACAGCTTCCAGAAGCTGAAATATCTATCCCTGGCCTGTTTCTTTGGGGCACTGGCTGTGAGTTTAACCTCCTTCAGGCTAGGCAGAAATTTTAACTAAGATCATCTACTTTCTATGCCAGTATCATACAATGTAACATATTTTATGGCTCCACTGCTTGGTCTCATGATAGCCCTTAGGCTGCTTCACCTCCATACTTTATATGCAGCTGACATAGTCTCTTAGAGCTGTTCCTACAGGTGCTTGTTGTCTTACAAATAGTAAATTATTTGTTTGAATTACAGTCTCAGATTGTAGAAAACAAGGCTTTTCCTTCTCTGGCATATGATTATCCCTCAGAATTGTCTTTCATGAAACTTAATATGACTAGCTTTGAACACTGGCTCTGTTTAGTGTTCTTCTTGGGCATCATCTTGATGTCAAATCTCACTGATGTGTCTTAAAATAAATTTTGTTGTAAAACTGTATTCAGAGAGAAATGCTCTCTAAATAACTCTATCAGAAAGCATTTCTATTTGGGTCTCTAGAGAACACCACTTTTCTAAAACTAACATTGATAACACACTGTATAAAATAATTATTATAATTACATATTCCAAAATTTAATAATTTTTAACAGGAAAACAAAACCAAGACAAGCATATAAAACATAAACAAGATATAAGAAATATAAATATGAACATAAAATTATGGTGTACTTGAAAAGGAAAGCTGCTCACAGCTAAAACAAAGTTCAGGTCCTATAACCTAGTTCACACCAGCAGCTCACTATTTGGAGACCCACTGATTTCACTGCAGCTCTGCATGGGCAACAGGATTAATAAGTGGCTTCTCTGAGGACAAAAGTTCTTTGGCATATTTTTAGAAAGAGATCATAAATACATGCCTGCAGGAAGACTTCATCTGACAAGCCATCTATTTCCTCAGTATTCCATAAAGATATCTTAGAAAGGCTAAATGTCTCCAAATCCTGGCAAATTAGACATGTAATGAAAAGCAGATTTCCACTTACCTATAAGTAAGACATATTGCACCTACACCCAGATCTCAGCCAAGTATATGGTCACACATGCTAGTCATTTTACAAATACATACCTGGCTCAACAGTTCACAGTAAAAAAAAGAAAAGATAGGCAGAAAGACAGAAAATGTAGAGAGGTTTTTGAGTGAAAGAGTGAGAGAAAGCATCCACCAGATTATTTGTAGTGCACTGTGAAACTCTGGCAATGCTAGAGCCCCGGTTGCTTATTTTTTATTTCAGTTATCTCTGCCACATTTTTAACATTAATTTTTCCTGCCTTGCTTTCAATGGAGGGAGCACCCTCAAAGTCTTCTCTCCTTATTTTTACCTAGGACAGTAAGAACTACATATGCAACTTTCAGCAGGAAGTCAGGAGGAGATTTAAGAGAGAACCTTGCAGAAGACTCTGAACCTGTGCACGCAGAAAACCTGTGCAAGCAGTGATGGAGTTAATGCCAGAGCAATAGGCCATGCAGCCAGTCGCTTCTGCACTCCCCCAGTCTAACCGGCCCACAACAACAGGCTGGGCTGCACCAATGCAGCCCCATGGCTCTCAGGGCCACTGCCTGGCACTGCATTCTGCCAATGCACCCACCAGCTCAGGACACACAAGATGGTACTGCAATATTGCTATTTACACGTAAGAGTGTTTTATGGCAAATGCAGAGGGGAAAAAATCCTATGTTGCCATATAAGATTACATATATTCTTAGCCTAAATAAAAACAAAGTATATATCAAAAACATTCAGGAAAAATATTTGGAATGAGTCAAGCAGAGAACTATATATATATATTCTGAAAATATTTCAGTGTAAATTTTCACTTTTCCACTTTTCTGTTTCAATAAAATTAACCCAAATTAGGAAATAAAGTCAGCCAAAATGGAGAAATTATTTCATTCCTCTCTCAGTCAGCCTGTATTTTTGCATTATATTTTTATATGCTTATTCATTTTTCCTTCTCTCCCCAGCTCAAACGATAAAACAATTAATGGATTCTGTCATAGTTATTAATGTAGAAAAACCTTGTCCATTACATCCCAATTTCCAACATATTATAAGCACAAAGAATTTTGTCATTGGTGTGTAAAATCATCAATGCCTGCTAGTTACTGAGGGTTGATTATTATTATTCTGCTTTATCTTCTTTTCCACTGTATTGCTGGAATTCCTCGCTCAATGTAACAGCGGCTCCAGCAGAAAGATCTGTCTGAAGCTATTACCATTCTAATTAAATTGCACTACTGCCACCACAGGGAGAGATCACTAAATACCTCTTTAGTGAAAAACAGTATTTTCCCATTGGAAGATAGAACTAAAAGGTATGGGTATCTCAGAGACTATTTGGAGAATCAGAAGGAGAAAGAAGGAATAGTACAAACTCGTGGCTTATCCTGTAAGTGTCTTTCCTTGGTACTGCTATCGACAATCATGGCCTTGCTTTTCCACCAAGCAACCTTCAAAAATTATTAGAGCAGATGAACAGCTTGCCCAGCACAGAAGACTCTCTTAACCTGTCTTTTCTGTCTAGTCAAGATCAAGAAACTTATAACTGCCCTGGGTGAAATTTTAATCAGAGCTAGTTCTTGCTGCCTGACCTGCACACACAGACTTAAAACTGCTGGAAGATCTTTAGCATTTTAATGTTCTACTTATCTTCTCTCCCATACAATTCGTTAGCTACAGTAACAAGCAGAACCATCTTCAAGCTAGTCATTCTTTTTATACTGAAGACTGTACTATTGCTTGATATGGGTTACTTTGTGTGCTAAATAATCTGTGACACACAAGAGACTAGCAGAGTCCTTTAGGGCTGGATTTGGGGGTTTATACCAGCCCCTCTGCAGCAATGTTATTTCACCAGGAACATAAGAGGACTGTGAAAACCTCCAGGCTGAGTCTCATGCTTGGCAAGCAAGTACCTAGTTCAGTCTCAGTCACTTCGGCTCTTACTTCAATCTCCATTTGCCCCTCTGGAACTCCTCTTGGAAGTAGGCACAGTGTTGGCACAGTCACGGCACCCCACTGTGGCTCCTGTGTTGTCACCCTGGGCTACATCCTGGGACATGGGCTGAAGATTCCTTTCCTCCTTGTAAATGCATGCCTATCATCAGTTAGGGAGTCAAAAATGGCATCAATCAGAGCTAGCTGTATGGCTCTACTGCACTAATTGCGGTACTGCCTAGGATGCTGAGGTGGCATCTGGGTGGCAATGATAGACCTTAATGAGCTCATGCAGACTCCTGACATTGAGTTTTGACTCCTGCTGGAAATCTGAACCTCATAGCTCCAATGATGAAGATTAGACCTGTCTTTGAAAGCAGAATTCAAGAATAATTCAGAATATGAAAGGAAATCCACTTTAGATTTGAAATCTCAAAACCTTTGCAATGCAGTTTCCCATCTGTTTTGTTCTCCTTTCTTACCTGCCATCAATTACCTCTTGGTCTTACTTACCTGGTGAAGCAACCTTGAAAAAATATTTTATGCATTTTAGCTGCATCTACAGGCTAAACTGCTAGAAATGAGGAAGAGAGTTAATGAATGAGGCAAACAATAGCAGGGATAGGGAACGACAGGAAAGCTGCAGATATAATCAGGCTTTTACAAAAATGCCACCGGATGAAGCCTACCCAAATGTATCATTCAGGTAAAATGAGACATTGACTACATCTGCTCCACTTTAACTCATCAGGTGATTGTGGTATACGCTGGGAACACAAACAAAACGTGGATAATTGTCACACGGGAGACATTCCTGAAAGCTCTGGACTACATCTGCTCTGCTCTAATGACCTAAGTACACACTGGAGAGAAACATGAAACTCAGCTTTATATCTATCTGGGCTGGGAGGCCAGAAGGTGGTAGCGATCCAAGTAACACTAGCTGTAGGTATGGAGAGAGTCAAAGAGGTGAGGTGACCAAGCAGGCCACTGTCAGCTGAGGCCAACTCTAAGTTAGAAAGCAATAAATAATGAAAACAAATCTTTTGCAGGGAGACAGGGGTGATACGTCAATTGTGAAACTGCTACGTGCAAGAGCTGGGCTATCAGCCAGGACTCAACACCTTGACTAGCTAGAGTGCGTGTCCTTTTCCCTCAAGCCCATGGTGTTGGAGACAGCTGGACTGTAGACCTTGATTGGTTTATTTCCTCTACACAGCATGTGTATATCTGTGGTAGATGTTAGATTTTACGTCATTGATAGGTGTGGTTCTTTTGGCTACCTCATCCCAAAATCTCCCATGACAACATAAGTTATTGCACACTTTGATAGTTAAGTCTCGCATGAAAACTTAAAACAAATGATGAAAGCTATCCCTGACTGCTGTACAATCCAGTCACCACTGTTGACTGAAATATTCCTGCATACTCAGTCCTATCCACTATTACTTACTAAAGAAAGTGAACCTTTGCTGGAGACAGAGCTTACTGTAAAATTTGGATTTGTCAAAAACAAGCAATATAGTCTCTTTTTCAAGCTCTTTTTATTCAAAAATGACTTGTCTATTTTGTCTAATTAGCCTCCAATGTATAGCAACTGCCGTATCTCTGACAATGTAAAAAAGAAGTTTTTCCAACCATGTGCTCCGGTTTCCAGGTCTACCATTCCTATCAATTTTCTGTACCCTTTCTTTACTCTTAGACTGTTTTTCCTCACTGGATCCATCAGCACTTACGTTCTCCATCCTATCTTCTTCATCTAGGCAATACGCCATTGCAATGCTGTGAAAGGCCCAGCATAGCAGCAGTGTTCTGGCAACTTCTCCAGGTGTGTATTTAGAGAGACTGCAGGCAAAACACAGACACTTGTGTCTCAGAAGACTTGACATCCTGAGCAGTGGACTCTTACGTTGTGCCTATGATCCACAAAGGATGTGAGGCTTTTCAAGGAAATCTCCCGTCCTTATGGGAAAGAACAAGAGACAACATCCCTTGGGTGGGACTCAGCATACAGCTTTTCAATGATCTGCCCAAAACCCTCCGGGAAGTTCCACTGAATTGTGAAAATGTGCTCTGGCATGCTGGTAGGTAAGCAGGCTACTTGCGCTCAAAGAAGATCCAGAAAAATTGAAAAGCCCCAAAGTCCATAATTTTATCATCTTATTTTGACAGAAAATCCCAGCATGAATTTTGTGAAAGTTTAAGCTACTCATCTGCAATTTACGTCAGATGAATTCTTAACGCCTCATCTTTTTCCTGTCAAACCAAAACTAGTCAATATTGTATTTGGTCTCCAAAAACAATTTGATAAAGAAATAATGTTTCCTATATGTCAGAGTTTATTTTGCTTAAATGTTTTTTTAAAAAATACACTTTCATGGATGTCCATTTTTGACCTACATCCACATATAAAAATAGCTTTACTTCAAGTATGTAGTATTTTTAATATATTATTTTAACCTGTTAATAGAAGGTTTGGATGTAAAAAAATTAGAGGTAAAAACAATGTAAAGAATATTGTTTAAATTAAGAGCTGCATAAGGGCAAAGCAGATGCAGTTTGACTTATTAGTAGACTTTATTCAGAAAAACTAAACAGGAAAAATATTGAGTTTGTCCAATGAAGATGAGAGCAAAACTTTCATTTAATCAGATTTCTAAAGATCAGAAATCATTTGCCTACAGTAATTAATCCACACACACCTGGAAATAATAATGTCTGGTTTCTTCAGCCCTTTGATACTAATCTGTACTTATTTTTAGCAAATACGCCACTGCAGTGTGTGTATAAGTTCAAGATGGAAACATGGAAAATGCACAGAAATCTACCTTAAGTCTTAGAAGTAACGCCAGCTTTTGTCAAGTAACTTACAGTGGCAGAGAGACATTCACAGACATACCAAAGTACTTTAACTCATTGCTGAGTTTGTTATCTGTATCACTAAAGTATAGCGCTACCTCCCTGTAAAAAGCCTCTAATGAATATAAAATGGTAATGAGGCAGATCACGAGTAGCTAGGGCAGGGGACACTTAGAAAGCAGGTTAACTAGAAACCAAAAGAAAACTGTCTGCCAAGTACCCAGGCAGCCCGGCCTCCTGGTAAAGCCCTAATGGAAATTACATTCTGATAGAGAAGGTGTGAATGGCACAAAAATCAGCAGTAAGTTTGGCAAACAAATCTACCTTGCTGTAACCAAAGCCATTTAAATTTGTATCTAACTACAAATGCTAACGATGTACCACAGTTAAGAGTTTCCCCGAAGTCCTAATGGGACAAAGCCTCTTCTCTCCTCGAAGGGGCTGGCCGCGGAGGATCGGTGGCTGGTGCTGGAGGTAGCCTGCAGTGCCACACCAGCACCGACTCTGCCACATTCACAGCATGTGCCATAAAACCGGGAGCTACTTGCTCTCCTAACAGCTCCAGCAATACCTAAGGTGCAGGTCTTTAATGTCTCAGTAGACGGTTCTTGAATCAATATTGTGTATTGCTGAATATTCAAATATTTATAAAAGCACGTGAAATAATGAAGATTACAGAGACAGCGGTCATTACTTATCACAATGAGCACTGGGAACTACAGCCCTGGGAATCTAGATTTCCAGCTGCTACTCACTAATTCAGATGTCCTATTGCACTACTTGTTAGAGCCAGGCTACCTTTCTATCAGTAGGTTAATTGTGAGAGACAGTATGTAATGTGAATAATAATCATTTAAGAAACATTATGATCAGCCAGTTACTACCTAGGTAAGAAGGTTGTAATTGTGAGTTAGTGCTGAGAAGAGTAAGATCATTAGAGAGAAATCAAAAGAGAAACAAGCTTCTGTCTCTCTTTCTTCACGGGAAACATCAAAACACACCTGCTTCCAGAACATACTGGGCAGTACCTAGAGAAAATATTATTTGGCTCTTCACATGATGGGTTCCTAGAGGGCTGCCAAGCTTCCCCAGACATGATTCAAGTGATATGAACACGAGCAGAAGTAACAAAGGATCACTACAAAAATGGTATATTCTAGTAATACCTCATGTAGTACCAACAGCAAAAGAAGAGCTGACTGTGTAATGAGGAAATATATTCATATTTAAAATATATTTACTGAGACGTCATTATTATTAACTAACCAGGTAAGTGAGTAGGCCCTGATAATAAAAGAAGAGCTATTCAGTGAACTACCTTTGCCTTAGCATAGGCTTCACTGAATAAGTGTTGGTATTCATCCACATAATACCCCATATAATAGAAACACTCACATAATAGAAATATTAACAATTTACGTACCTAAGTGCCTTGGGGCCTTCAGCCAAATCCAAAATGTTGGTCTGACCTCTTCTGAAGTCACTATATTTCAGTACACCAACTATACCAAGCAGGCAATTCTTTGACTGTGAGAGTACTGTGAGGATGACTGATACTGATGTTGTGATAACGCAGCATGACAAAATCCCAATAAAACTTTATCAGGCTCTAAAATTAGCAAAAATAAATAGCAATGTTTGAATATACTTTACCTGAGTACACTAAAATAGTATTATCTATTCAAGGGATCCATTTTTAAAACAACAACAGAATCTGCGTATTTCTAAAAACACATTAATTGCAAGAGTGTACAGTTACTATGCAGCAGTTAAAAACTCATATCCAGTGGAAAAAAATATCTTAAAAAACAGAAGAACACTAAAGACAGAATTAACACATGGACAGATTCATCATTCCAATTCTACTATTAAAATTATCCTCACTTTTTATATGGAAATCTGCTGTAATTTCATATATCTTGGACTATTTTCCTTTCACGACACCTGCACAACACTTACCATACATTTATACAAGATGTAATGTCAGTTGTGCATTCAACAGAGAACACAGCCTGCATGTTTTGGGATTTCAAAGTTGTAATACAATACTTTCTTCTGAGAGTTTGTCCACCAAAAATCTATTCTTTTATATTTCTACTCCTTTGTTTTGCTTTTGCTGGTGGAAAGAAATTGGCAGGGAACAATCTCATATTAATAAAGGCATATGATTAACTGACCGTATTTTAATCCTCAACAGCTATAATTTTGGAAATATCTGTCAGAATACTTGCAATAAAATCTCTGATCTCTGCTCTTCTCAGCAACAGAAATAAAAATTAGATATGAAAATGTAACAGTACGGAATACATTCAATGTAATACACTTCCTAGCACCAAAGTGACTTTTCAAATATGAAAGCAGATCTACTGAAGCTTAAGACACAAAAACATTCTAACAGTGGATAGGAGAGATGTCACACAGCATGCAGTGACATTTCAGAAAAGCAAAAACCCAAATCTTTTCTAGGTAGGAGAACTACCATTGTAGATTTAGCTTGACAGAGAATCGCCAGTGTCCAGCTGCTGGACACTTGCTTAGGAAGATTCAAGTTTTATTTGCTGAATGTCTATCTCAAAGTGAATGTTTCTAGAGATCCTATACAAAACGTATTGGCAACTTCCACAAACAAGACAGGAGAACAGACACCCTTTGCCCATGTTAAAAACTCAAATCTTACCAACTGAAAAATAATTAAGTTTTGTTTTTGAAGAATATAGCTGAATTTTTGCAGGGAATGTCAGCTGCATCAGAAATGTGTTTTTCCCTATTGCCAAGATATCTACAAATTCACTAAAAATCCCTCATTGTATGTTTGTGCTTATTACAGAATTGCTAGACTTCTACAGCTAAATTCTTGGAGTTATAAGACTTACTGGACATGATTCAGACACAAACTGGGCAGCTCTGTCATTACCCGCATGACCCGCAGCCCCAGGACATGCTACGCACTAATGATGAAACTAGAGTGAGATGCTTGATGGTCCTGTGATGGGAAATTACATATTTAAAGCAACAAGAACAAGAACCTACCTTGAGAATATTACCGAGACTTGAAAAAGGAATACCCAAAAGTCAAGTACTGCTAAAAGAAGACTAGACAAGTTTCTTTACAAAGAAAGAATCTCAACAAGGTGGGTTTACTTAAAACATTAGTCAACATCTCCGGTTTGTTTTTAATACCTTTTAAGGACTTACACTAACAATCCCTGTCTCTGTTACAATGTGTTGCTGCAACCGCAACAATTCCTAAAACATAGCTAATGGACCAGTGTTGCACATTTTGAAGAAAGAAATAGTATATAAAGGAATAAAGAAGTGCTGTATACTTTTAGCATCTTATACTATTATTTGTAAGGTAAAATAGCAAATGGAGAACTCCTGTACATTAGACAAGATGTTCAAAATTCTGTTTGCCAGAGGTTTTGATTCTCTTGCTTCTGGAGCAAGAGACTTCTTTGAAGTCAGAAACTGTTCTACCAAGAAAAAGTAGGGTACATGTAACTAGCTTTATTTTAGGCAAGTTTCACATTTTTAAGCATTTTGTCCACTGATACAGGAATGATACCACGCATTAGAGAAGCCATTGCACTGTTACAACAGTGTGGTTTATACGTTCCTGACTGTTGTGTGTGATCTTGTCAAAATACTTTTTTTCAGCCTTTCCTATTGTGAGTGATTTTTGACATATAAGCGACATATTTAAATGCTGTTCAGGTTTGAAATATCTACCAGATAGTTTTGACATCTCATGTCTGTTTAAAAAATTGAAAACATTTCTCCTGCTGGGAGAGTTTTGAGAAACGGAAACTGTTTTAATGCACTTATTCTAATCTGACGTCTTCCTTTGCAGTAATTAGCTCTCAGATTCAGATTGGGCAGAAACTTAATAAAAAGCTGAGTGGGTGCCTGCTGAAAAAAGATATTTAAAAGTAGTTACAAAAAAAGAAAATGAACTTTCCTTCATTTGCATTATACTCAAGATTTCATGGTGCTAGCAGCTGTTTTATAAAATCTTAACAGAATTTCCTGTAAGCAGCACTTCTTACTTTCACTAAACTCAAACACAGGACAGTTCAGAAAGTCAGAAGTGAGTGTAAGAAACCTCAGCAAGTGCTGTCGGACTAATGTCATTTCATAAAGCTTCTGTAACATGTGACATAACTGTCTCTTTGAGCTAGATTTCCTCTGGAAACTCCGCCGCTAGTGCCCAAACAAGCAAATGAGCATGCAAAGGCATGCAAATGGAGATGTTTCCATCGGTGAAGTTTCTCAGCTGCCGACACAGCAGCCGCACTGTGTGAATCCATATGAGAGCAGGTAACCTGACACTTGAGCACTAGCAAGGCTTGCAGTGCAGTGACTTCGGACAGGACTTACCACTGTCAGCCTGCCTTCTGCACAGCACTTAGAGTCTTCATCTGAAGGGCCTGTTGAAATCCATCATCCATCTGCTCATTGCAGACATGGGCGTGGATCCTAGTCAAACCCATGCTTCCAGGCAAGGCAAAGAAGGTCCGTAACTGTGTCTTCTGCAGTTATTTTGTTTTGTATAAGTAATTAAATACTTTGGGGGCAAGAGAGGGAAAAGAGAGAATAACCCAGAGCTTCCCTCTTGCATGGAATGTAGAAGTAAGGCTAAAATCCCTTCTTCCACTGAAGCAGCTTAGTTGCTGCTTTTTTAAAAGTATAGCTGTTCACGAGTAGGACTTGCAACATGCCTGAGGTGGTATATAAATGTTTCTTCAAAGAGATGGATTTAAACAAGCCTTCATCAAGTTAGTCCCATGACTTACTGCTTTTTTGATTTTCTAGCAGCATTGCTATTAATATGCAGTAAATAAAGTAGCTTATAACTAATTGGCTAAAGTTCTTTTGGTTGTGACCACATAGCCAATAATGTCTAGTAAACTAATGCATGACAACTTAAACAGCCACCTCAGTATAAAAATAGATATATTTCATCAGAAAAATGAACTGGCACTGATTTAGCCTGAAAAGTTTAATTGAGAATAATTAGCTAATATCTTCTAGCCAGCAAAATTTTGCATACATCGTTCATTACATAATTTCAGATAATGAACACATTTGTTAAAATGGAAGGTATTGAAAAGAAAGAAAAACCATTAGAGAAAAAATGGACTACCTTTCTTGAATACTTGAATATATTGCTTACTTAAAATAGTTGCTGCAGCTGTATTACTGATGATACTATGGATAAAGAACCACATTGTGAGTCAAGATATATGGGCTTTCACTCCAGATTCTGCCCAAATCCTCGAGTGCAATCTTATCCGCTCAATATTCCCTACTTGTAAAATGGGATAATAATGCTAGCATTACTGCAGTGTTACAAGACTCATTTCATTAATGTCTGTAAAGAACTTCTAAGATTCTTGGATGGGAAAACGCAAAAGATTTTTTATTGCTTTAGCTGAACTGTAGCCTCTGTTATGCTGGCTAGTTATTCTCAGTCATTCGAGAGAAGGAAACGAACGCAGTAATAGTCCGCTTTTCTAAACCCTACCTCTGCTCCAAACAGAGGATTATTAAAAAAGGATTTCAGCATTTTAGAACAACAGAAAATAAAGGCTAGCTATATGTCATTCACACTGCTATTTTAGCCTGCGTTTTCTGTGTTCATGAATATGCATACATATATGGAAGCGTAGACCCATCCAGGCTTTCAGATCAGAGGACCCCCTGTCCTCAGAGCATTAAGGCCAGGGCAGCAGAGCGCGTTGCTAAAGGCAGGCTGGTAAGGCAGCGTGGGCAACGTCCGCGTGTCCGCGATGAAGAGCCGTGATGGCAGCCTGCTGTCACCACGCGGAAGACTAAAGACAAAATCCTAACTCCACTGCAGTCAGTGCAAGTTCCATTACTGTTTTCAGTGAGGCAGGGGATCAGCCCTCGTGTCGACGCCTCTATGCACAGTCTACAAAAGCTGTATGCACAGCAAATAAAAACATGCATAGCCGATAAAAAGATGGATATCAAATATAATACATAATTTGCAAATACAAGTTTCAGCATATTAGTAATTTTGAGTTTCGTTTTGTTTATATCCACAATGTTGCCTTCAAATCATTGCTGAAAAAAATCCCAGCGATCAGATTTTAAGGCCACAGATACAAATATTTTGTGAGTTTTATGTTTGCAAAAGTATAGTATTATGAACACCAGTTTACTTTTCTGGCACATTGGTGAAGGTCAGAAAACAAAAATAAAATGTGGCTTTTGAATAGTCATAATGAAAAAAGGACTGTTCACATATCTAATAGTTGCTGAGAGCCGACAATGCAGAAATGAATGTACAAGCTGATTAATTTTAAAGCAATTTAAACAGTTAATACAGTTTGAGTCATCATTCTGTTTTAGTCCGTTCAAATGTGAATGTGAAAATACTGACGTAAAACGTACATAGACTTGCTCGTTATTCCGTCAGCTTTGTGTCATAATCACATGGGGAGGTCTACAAAATTCTGATTCAGGAGTTCAAGAGGAAAAAAAAATTGAATTTTTCTCCTTCTGTGAAGCTGAATATCCTTGAGACCAGCTATCAATTAAAAAAAAAAAAGTTAATATATTTAAGGCTACAGCTAGCAGCCACCTAAAATGTGAAACAGATTACTTGTTCCTGAAGGTCTTACATTGTGACATTTTGTAAATGAAGCATGCTATAATTCCAAAGAAGAGCTGTAATTCTGGGTCCCTATCAAGAATTCAACTTACAGAGTATACATTTCAGTCTGCACTTTGCAGGAGTTGTATATAATATGTCATGTTTCTGTAATTTGTTTCAGCGGGTGGTAAGGCATTAACAAACAGCTAAAGAACTAGATTTCTCTAGTTATTTTTATGCAGACCGAAGTACTATGTATATGATGCTGTGAATAACACTATTGCCCATCAAAAAATGCTTGCATATAATTTGGTTTATATGAATTAAAGAAAAATATTAATGGGAAGATGGACTGATTGGATAACTCAGTTTAAATAAGAAATCTGACAAACAACATGTTTTCAAATCCTTGCCCATTTGTGAATTATCAAGGTTTGGGACATGATTTTGGTTTTAACACTTCATTTGCCATAGTCTTAGTAACAAGGTATGTGATTTTGACCGTAATTATTTGCATCATGCAATTAAGCAGCTATGGATGAGAACTGGTACAAGCGTTGCTCCCTAAGTCAATTATTTGACATAACTGTTCTGTTTCCTGTGATTTTTGCTCTTTTCTGTCCTTCTTATCATGTTCAAACAAGAATAAGAACTTTTTAAAATGACTGCAAGACACACTCCTGTAAATATTTATTGCAATTATTTGCAATGCTCTATCTAGCAAATAAATGTTTATTCAAATGCTTATGAATAAATATTATGGAGAATGAGGGACAGTGTGTATCATTTGTTTGTGCACATTTTTACTTGTTTAACATAGCCCCTCACAAATGCTGAGAATTAAATCAAAACAAGTAATGGAGGAATCAACAGGGGACAAGCAATGGGTCACAGATAATTACGCTCTGGAGTTCCTAAGGATGGACGGTATTAACTAGTGGAAGGAGAAGTACTGCCTGCTTGGTTTCAACTGGTTTAGCAAGATGTCATCTCTCCAGACCCAAAACCGAGGATCAAAGAGAATAATGAAGCTTGAAAATGCTGATCCAGAAATAAAATGAGCTAAATCTGTGGTCAGCAAACTGAAAGGGCCACTCAGAGGTAGAGAGAGAGGAGGAGAAAAGAGGAGAGAAGAGGAGAGAGGAGGAGAGATTATGCACACACTGCAGGCAAAGCAGTTTGCTGCTTCTTCTAAGAGATTTGTTCGTCTGTGCTGGGACAACCTTGCAAACATTTGCAGTCGGCAATTAAGATATAAACAAAAACACTTCCTGTAAAATTCCAAGTAATCTGGGATTCTCTATATTCAGTGTCAGTAAGGCCTCAGTTGGAGTACAGTTCCCAGTTTTGGGTGTCACAATTCAAAAACATTAAGAAGTAAGTGAAGAAGGTCCAGAAGACAACAGGCCGAAGAAGCGGAGGTGTAGGAAACATGACTAATGAGAAAACATGCAGGTTGTTTAATGTGAGAAAATGAAGACTTAGGAGCATGTAGTTAAGAGTCTTAAAACACTAAGAAGCTGTAGCAAGGAGGAAAAGTACAATTTATTCTTCATGTCTGGACTGGACAGAACAAGAAGCAATCACCTTAAATTGCAGTAAGGAGGATTTAGTTTGAGTATCAGGGAAAATTTTCCAACAGTGCAGGTAGAGAGCAGCAGGATATGATGTCTAGGGAAAGAGATCGGGCTGTTAAGAATAAACTGAATAAGCCTTCACAAAGGTGGACTCAGTTTCGTAATTCTTGATTGTAATTTGAGGTAGGGCAGTGGATTGGATGGTCTCTTGAGCACCCTTCAACATTACGTTTCTGTGACAAAGGACCAGATGAGAGGAAGTGTGTATTAGCAGTTAATCACTATTACAACTTCTTGCTCTATATTCTGGCAGGAGGAAAAGAATAAATAGATCTTTCTTATTAAAACACTTGTTTTGAATTATTTCAGTCATTTGCCATAATAATTTCTTAAGAAACAGGTGAAGCATACAGGTGGCTAAAATTAAGTAGGTCTGCTAAATAACTTTAACAGATACACAATTACCAAACACAGATCTAGCCTAAGTTCTTCCAGACTTCATACTCCCTCCAGAGGTAGATACAAGAAGACCTATGTATCATAGAACTGAAATCAAATAAGGCTTAAAGCAAATATTACCAACAGAGAAGAAACAAAAGTACTTGTCCATAGTAGTAAACTCCGTGGGTTTGACTAGCAACAATTTTTCATCCTCATGTTTTACTTTACTCAGATCTATGTAAAAATATAGAGAAGTATCTAAAAGTTTATCAGAATATTCTCTTGACATATGAGAGGCCTATTAAAAAGCAAAGCATATAGAAACTAGAAAAATTTAGAGAGGCACAGAATAAGTTTCCGGGAACAGGTCAGTGGGTGGTAGACTAGATGATCTATTATGACTCATGGGACTTTCCTATTACTAATTTCTTCTCTTCAATTACTTAAGTCTATGACACAAAATGCGATTATCCAAAGAGGATTTTTTTTGCAAATACACTCTTTAAAATATAAGGTAATTTTCAGACAATAAGTCCGTGTCTCATTTATTCAGGAAGGTTTGGCATTAGAAATATATAAGTGAAAGCTTTAGCAACTGAAAGCAGTTGAGATTAATGAGAAACAAAACAAAGCTTTCTGAACATGCAAAAAGCAAAAATTTTTACTTTCCTTTTTTGAACAAGAATAATGAATAAAGGAAGAGGCAAAAACTAAGGTTAGGTCACAAATGAGCTTTTAAGAACTGCAACTGGATAATACCTGTTCTTTTAAAAGTCTCCTCTGCTGAGAAAATTCGCAATATCAGATAGAAATGTAACCCATGTCTCCCTTGCTAACTGCAATAAAGAATTTCAAAGCAATTCAATTAAACAATGATTTCAGATTCTACAGCATTTTAGAAATACACTAGGTTATCTAGTATATGACAATGATGAGCCAATGCCAAATTACAAAAAAGATAACTTTCATGTTTGCCAAGATTCAGAAGATAACAGAAAATAAATACTGTTATTACCAATCATTTACCAGTTTTGAGACATAATTCCCATTACAAATATAATAATTTTTAAGTGTGAGAATAAATATACAATTATAAATTATTGCTTACAAAACAAAGCAGTAATCCAGTAGGTAAAAACAGGAATGTTATCCTTCCATTGAACGTAACATTTGTGTTTAAATATAGATTTCTGGCATGTAATCTCTATTTAATATTTACATCTCCTTATGTCAGACTTTACTAAAGGACTTACCAGAAAAAGAAGTCACCAGAAAAGCTGCAAGCTTTTTCAGTTAGCAGTAGCTAATGCCTCAAATTTCAGACCACTTCTTAAATTCAGGGCATGAAAAAGAAAACAGAAACTGAGCTCAGCACTAAACTAGATACCTCAACACAAGGTAGTATTTACTTTATACATATCACAATGACACCCTTTTTAAGGCTTCTCGGACTCTATGCACAAAAGAAATAATTATTATCATTAATACAGATCATAGGATTTTCATTTTCAAAACATTTGTTTTTAAATTCTTGTTTTCTAGCTGACAAGGACGGACAATGAATGGGAGTTGCCACCGCTAAAATTAATGAACATGCAAAAATTCAGCACTTGATGTTACTTGAAGAAACAAAATAGCTAAGTCCAAGGGATTTAAACTTTAATGTAGACACACTTCAGGTGAAAGATATACTGTTTAATTGTTCCTATTAGTTTCAGAGATCCTGAGAATAAAACTTAGTTTAGGGATTCTGAATGCAATTTAAATTTGGTAAAGCTGTTACTGAACTTGGTAGAGGAGATGCAAAAATTAACTCATGTCAGTAATATGAATGTTTATACAACCAATGACTATGCATTTTTATACAAAAACATACAGACTTCATTGCAAATCTCACAGAGGTCAATATTTTGGCTTTAAGCTTTAGGATAGGATATATACAGAAAACAATTAAAAAAACCCTATAATCATTGGTTATCATGGTCAATGTTTAATCCCTTCTTGGCAGAAAGGTGGGTCTATCTTCATTTTAATAAAATTGATCAGCTTGACAACACTGGCTGATCTCTCAGATGAATATGCCTTCACAAATTCCAGAATTTCAGAGAGATCTATTACTTATAAATGATACAATGCATGTTGACTGGATATTAGTTGACTGGATATTTTAATTGTTCCTGGTCACTGCTGCAATTCATCCTGTATTTTCTTTCCAAGGCATCCACAGTTTGAAGCATGGCAGGAGACAGTAGCATAGCAGCAGAGCACAGATACTCTAAATCCAGTCAGTTGCAGCAAAGAACTGCATTAGAGTCCCATGCTGTACATTCAAAGCAGAAAATTAATCTTTTCCTCTGTCATATGTTTGTGAGTCTCCATCAGAGCTCTTCCAAATGGTGGGACATCTGGTAAAATTTGACAAACTTTATATGGGACTGTGTCATACTCTATTCTAAGAGTTATTTTGTCCCACAGTCAGTCAGGGTGGAATCAAATACATACTCAAAACATATTTGTTTATTGTGTCTCTGATCTCAGAGAGCACAAACAAAAAGCACATTGTTGGGATCAATCTTGCCAAGGAACTGGTTGATAGACATTGATGAAGTGTGCCACTGTCAGTGCCATCTATTCTGAGTTTCCATAACTCATCAAATATATCCGTTCACACGAAACATAAATACGTACTTACACATACACATTTTCTAAAAAATATACCATCAACTCAAATATTTGGACAAGAGTCAGAGGTACAGAGGAAACCCCAGACACGGGAAAGTCATGGTTCAAGGGCATAGCAACAGGTTCTTAAGAAGGATAATGCATAACACCTTAGTATCTCCTCCTGGACATATCTAACTGTTCATAAGCTGAAATGAACTCAAATACACATAGACACTGGGGTACTTCCATGCAGTGTTCCCTACAGAAATGCAGTTCAGAGCTGTCTGTGCTGGTTTTGTATGGAGCCTGGTAGGTCTGTCAGAATGTGCTAGTGCACGTCTCCCAGCAAAAAACACCCAGCTGGACCACTGCTGGAGCGATGCTGTCTTGTACAGCATTGCTCACAGGGTGCTTGCTCTTCAGACAGAGAGCCACCTTTGCACCCAGGTTAATCTATGACTTAGATTAATTAACTATGGATAGCTTAAAGTTGACTGTATTTACTCTGGACTGTAGTATCTGGGCCTAGATTCTGCAAATGAAGATAAATATGAATACTTACAGTGAAGGTAAACACGGATACTATTGATGATAAAAACTTCTATGGATTTATGAAGATCTCTACTTCCCTCTCTGCTTGGGAAGGTTCTATTTATTTTTAGGCTGCTGAGGAAAGGTACCGAATTATGAGAGAAATATTTAATCAATAGGATCAGACTTCCTTTCTTTCTTAGGTATATACTGGGCTTATTTATTCTTGCTTTATTCAATTAGCATTAGATGTAACAAGTTACCCAGCAGCTAGAGAACTAGTACTTTACATTTCTGTCTTTGAACTTTTAAATCCCAAGAACTTTGCTCAAATGTTTCTACTGCATATTGAATCTTCCTATGTACTGCCATATGCTGCCAAATGACATCCCTGAAAGATGTTTAAAAGATGCATAATGTTTTACAGATCTCTTAAAATTCTCCCCATCTAGAATAGATACTTTTATATTCCCTAAAGAGAATGGCTAGTAATGGAAGTTATTCATCTGTAAATATGGATGATATCATCCATGTAGAGAAAAAGGGCCAGGGAATGACCTGCTTCATGAAGCACAGTCACCTATGGACCTTTACTAAATTTCATTCTCTCTGGACAGTTATTTTCAAAATCACACATTCAAGGGAGGCAGAATTTGCTTATCACTTAGGTTTTAAAAGAGCTTCAGAAAGGAAATGAATTCATTAAATATGGTGTGTAATTCATCTACTAGGCTTGCTCTAATTCAGTACAGCATACACCTGTGCTTTTGGGTAGTGGTTTATTGGTTGAGAAGCAATGGAAAAGCGGTTATACAGTTTGAGAAAGATCTGCACTGCCTCCCAACTTAGATACACTTGGAGTTTTGATGGGCTTAGCTTGCCGATCATTGTGTATTGCAACTCCTGGTACTGTATCCTAACACACCAGCACCTGCTGCAGGCCGTTTCCATGAAGGATTTTGCATAAAACATTCAGGACATGCCATAAAGTAACAGTATCCTAATTTTTTTGAAGGTATTTTGGAGAATTATTGCTAAAATATATATCCAGTGTTCACACTACTTTTCCCCATCCCTCCATTGCCGGCCCACGTTTTCTGTTTTTCAAATAGTATCTGAATTAGTTCTTGTTGTTGCAGCTGTAATGGTCACATTGGCTCAGGGCTTTGACAAGGAAGCTGTTTATAAATGAGAGCAGAAGTTTTGCTAGGTTGAAAACAGGAGATCAGAGCATCATGCACTACGAATCAGATCAATCTCCCAACAACATGGGTACCTTAAGACATAATTTCACTTTCACAAGGGTAAACATATTTGATAGTGCACACAAATGACATTAAAGTTCACGTTTGCCAAAGCTACTTACACAATGAAGGCTGGATATATAAACAGTAATTCTAAAAGGTGATAATCTAGTTCACGTATGATACTATAGATCTGTAAGTATTGTAACTAAAATTATTTTAGCTGAATTTAATTTTTTCTAACAATAAAAATCTTTAGAAGAAGATGCTTCCATTTTAAATCCACTTTAAATTAGGGTAGACTTACTGCACTTTACTATCCTGGGCTGGGCTGGGCTGGGTGTCCTCCAGACACAGCTGAGACACCTTCATTAAATACCATGATATTTAAAGCTAGTCATGGAAAAGGATTTGGATTGCTGACAGTGCAACATTCTGCTTTCCAAGAAGAAAGTTTCTATTTTGGATGAATTTACCTAACATCCATTAAGTATCTGGTACCAATTTTTCAAACTGGTGAAACAACTGAAAAAGAAGAGCCATGAGAGTTAGACCTCTGCCTGGTCTGGCACAGCTTCCCTAAAATCCTGTTGTCTCTCCGGGCAGTACCTGTAACACAAGCTCCCTGCATTTTTTCAAGGAATAGGGAAGGAATAACTTTCAAGCTCCTTTGACTACGCCTCGCAACTCACATCTAACCATCCCCTTCAGTCGAGCCGATCTCCCCTGCCACCAGCATATGCAGCTGCTCCTTACAAGAGTCGGCACAGCCATGAGGAACACGCAGATACTAGGCAATGTAGAAATGATGGGGCAAGTCACTCGCCACGAAACTGTACACAGCAGATATTGGCTTTATATGTTAGAAAATATCACAAGAAACAACTTACTTAAGCTGCAGCAGGAAGTTCTCAAAAGTCAAAATGAACATTAATCTGGTTCCTTGTTTATGAAGACACAACTCCTAATAACACGATCATTTTTTGGTGGGGGGGGGGGCAGGAGGGGACAGATCTTGCAAATTCTATCTGCAAGACAGATTTAGTAGGGCAAAACTGAGCTCATCTGGGCAACTATAAAGCTGATACTTCCAAGCTTTAGGGGTGTATTACTTTGCAACGTTAGTTTCTCTTTCTCCCCTGGCCTTCCCCACTTCAGAAGTAGAGCAGAAGATACTTACAGAGCTCTGATTCTCATGGTATATCCACCAATAAACAAACACACACTATTGAAGTCATTTAATTCCTTTCAACATTCCCAGTAAAAGCTACACTGTGGTCATGAATCACTGCCTTAAGTACTTTGGCACCAGTAATCTGAGGTCATCTCCAGCAGTTTGAAGCAGAGCTGCCCTCATGTTTTTTATTATAGCGACTGAATGCATTTATAATTAGAGGGCTGCATTCTCACCAGCGTACGGTTTTCTTTATTCTGTCCAGACATATGAACTTTAATTCTATCAATAACGGAAAGTGGGCTGACTTGACTTGTGGTTTCCAACTGCTCTTTAATATTCTACCTTTTTGCTCACAGGTAAGAAAGTGTTTTACAGGGAAATTAGTCACATCTTGCAGAACAGTGAGAATATTCTTAGGTAAATGCTAAGATTTTTTACTTACAGTTGAGTTCTAAGAGTGAAAAAAATGAAAACATTTTTCCCCACAAGGAAAATGTAATTTGTGGAAGAAATATCTGATAATAGAGTCAGGGCATTCTCAAAGTATTTAATGTCAGCCCGGGTCTTCCTCTCTTGAAATAAGTTGAACAACATTCACTAGCTTCAGTAAGTAGCTGTGTTCAAATTAAATGTCAGTTTGCTTCTGCCTTAGCAGTTTATTTGGTTATTTATGAAGTAAAATAATCTAATTCAGTGTATTTACAGGATATACATTTGAAATATTCACTGTCATTTCCACCACTGGGACACTAAGGTTTGTTTATTGTTTTTAAGGATTATAATAGCAAAGGGGAAAAAAGAGAAATTTGATTGCTTGATGGAGACAGTCTGTTAGGTTTAGATGCAACAACTACCACAATCCTGGTAGTATTCTCTTTATGACAATTAGTTATCAATTGCCATACTTGCAAATGATAACTTCACTTTTTATCATCGTTTTAGGGGTTTCCCTACTCACTCCAGCCTCTACTGTTTGCTTCCACCCAACTGACTACCACTACTAACTTCCACTTCATTTCTGCCAAAAGCTAAATCAATTATATGCATAGCTGCTCTCTCAATATGAGTGAAAAAACCCTGTGGGGATGAATAAGAATTTTAATTTTGGGGTGTTAAACCTTTTTTCCCCCAAAGGCAGTTAATAATTTTGGCCCCTAAGCAAAACAGACAACCTTATTCTGAACAACTGTCTACTCCCAAACTCTAATTTGGTAAACTAGGGTATGTGTTCTATAATTCTACAAGGAAAAGAAATAACATCAGAAAAATTATTTATCTCTGCATTATAAAATTAAGTTTATTTCAAACTAAATATGCTTGTATTGTGCTGGGCGTTATTCTGGAGTTGCAATAGGTATTTTTGTTATCCTACAATTGTATGGAGCAGTGCTTTCTCTTCTTCTGGTAAGGTGGCAAACTTGCATATGATTATTTTTGAGTTTCATGAGAGACAACGTTTTTATATATAGATAGTATGATACAGAAAAAATGTATAGAATTCACAGCTGATTTCAATGAATTAATTACCAGGATTATATCACAAATAAACCAGTTAAGAAATCTTGGGATATATGGAATATGCCAAATACTTCATGAGAGCATTTACAGAGGTTTGTATGTATCATAGCTTTCTCAAGCATTGCACCAAACACCTACTTGCAGCATTTAGAATACTCTCAAAACAATCTCAGGGGGCACAGGGCAACTTTTGAGCAACAGTAACTTTAGCACAACACACAAATCACGGGCGGTCTTACCGACACACAAACAAGATTTCCACAGAGAGCAAAATACATTGGAAAGGAAAACAAAATCAACAGCTCTCCTCATTCTTTTCCCCTTTCAAAAACCACATCAATCAAACAAGCAGAAAACCAGAACTCACTGATCTGGGCACAATGGGATATCAAGAGAACTATGACGCCATGCCAAAGAACAGCAAGTACCAGAGAGTTGTGACATACTTGGACAAGTGAACAGTTAATCCTAGGGATAAAAGATATGATAATTTTTCTTGACATACTGTAAAATGGAATGGACTGAAGATTTGGAAAGGTAATATGGTAGATTTATTCGCTTTCACTCTTCTTCTTCAATATTTGAAAGTTTCAACCCAAGAAAAGCTTCCAAGGATATTTCAAGAGGTGCTTTCAAGAGGTGCATGTAATACTCTTTCAAAGGAAGAGTAAGGGTGGAGACATCTAGTACATATATTGGAACAAAAATAAACTACAATCAAAACAAAATATGGCTGTATCAAGAAATTCTGGAAAACTTCTGAAATCCTTATGGTTGTAAGCTGAGCTTGTCTTTGATGGCTATAACTTTGATGGCTATATATTTGTTAAATAGTAATTCCAAAAAAGCATGGGTAACACTTTCTAGCATTCAGGACTCCCATTGAATGCCCAGATATATGACTACCCATCAAGATAGTTTACCATGACTGATACTTTATTAATTATATAGACTAAGACAGTGAATGTTAAAGATAACTGAATCTGATAATATCATCAAGTCAGTGAGAACAGTTCAAAACACCTTCTGTGGAAGCCAGAGCAGTGTAATGTATGATGTATTTTGCATATTCCGTATCAAGAATGCAATTCAGATCTAAAATATGGGTTTATCAAGCTAAAACCTCCTAGGCTGATAGTAATTTCCATCATGCTGAATGTATTTATGATTCCTTTAGTAATCTGGAGAAAAAAACAACAATCATTTCAACATTCATATGTCAAGGGTACAAATAAAAATAGAAAATGTATATTGGAATAGAGTGATCAGATAATGGCACAGAAATAACTGATATGATCAGGTACTTATGTCTAATGTATATAACTGTTACATATAAACACGAACACCTAAAGTTAGACCCATGCCAAATACTTTTATCCTAGAGAGCAGAGATCCTCCGATTTTCATGCATATGCCTTTCAACCACTTAAAACTTGCCATAAGACATTATCAGTGATCAGCAGGATTAACACTGTATTGCCTAAAAAATGAAAGAATGACAAAGTGCAATCAGATTACACTGATGCAGGATTGCTTCTCCACAGACACAATTCTTGAACTATATATTGGAGAAAGGCCAGTAATAAAAGGAACTTAGTTATGTTAAGGATAAATATAATTCAAAAGGCTTTTTAGCGTGAGAGATAATGAATCATAGAATCATAGACTGGTAAGGTTGGAAGGGACCTCTGGAGATCATCTAGTCCAACCCTCAGCGTAGCCCATACGGGGATTGAACCCACAAGCTTGGCATTAGCAGCACCGTGCTCTAACCAGCTGAGCTAAACCTGCTCTAAAAGACAAACAAAAAACTACCTTAGCAACCTTAGAAACTAATAATAATAAATGTAATAATCAATTCGGTTTCATTTTCCAAGATTAAATATTAAATAATCTAGTAATGAAATATATAACCATTAAGACTTCAGCAGATCAATAATATTTTTATGCACTGCCCATATTATTACTAGTATTTTAGTGCATTATTAAACCATTTCTATAGTTAGTTTTTTTTTAAAAAGTGTCTGTTTTATACTCAGAAACACTAATGTTTATGGCTGAACAAATGAATAGGCTGAAAACCTGTGTTGAGCAAATGTCACTCCTTCATGTGCATCACAGCAGGGAGCTCTCCTCTCTATCATGTATCACACATGGTCCTAAGCAGAGCACTAATTTATATAGCTCCAGTAAGGGAAAAATCTGAAGCATCAACAGACTAAGGATTCAGTTATGGCATGTAGAAGTTATTAGATCAGACTGAAGCAAGAGCAGTTTTAATTAATATTATTTCTCATCTCTTGTAGAGTGAGAAAAAACATTTCCCCTGACACAGGTGTCTGACTATTATGGACTGAGACAAATAGTAGTTTGAGTTAATTAGTCCCATTGCATTTGATGCAAGGACTCGCTAGTCTCACCCAAACTCATCACCAGGTTGGCTGCTTGCCTCCTTGATGCTGAGCCTGCTGTTTCCTGCCTTGGAGGATTCTTCTCCCCTGCCTTGGAGAACGCTACCTAAAAAGCTGGCCCCCGAAGTTGCAAGGATGAGTTTTCCACGTAGTCTTCTCTGCAACAGCATGGGTGGAGACGAACTACAAGGTATATCTTTTCTAGGAATGTAGATTTTTATTAAAGTTTTTTTAAATTTTCATAAATGATATTATTCAGTCTGTTATGGGTTGGTTCACCTGCAAAATGAATTAATCCACTGAACAGATACAAAATTAAGACTGTATATAAAACTGATTCCAATTTCTAAAATTCTCACTAGTCTTCCTTCCAACAAGTTTTCTACCAATGACATATACGAAATATGCTTAATACAATCTCTATATTTTTAAAAGCATTTTTTCCATATTAATATTCTCTTTTCAATCCCAAACAAATATTATTAACTATTCATGTGGGAAAAAAAAAACTAGCAAGATTTTTTTTGTCTATGTTTCGGATGTGGGAGAAGCATATGGCAGCTCCTTCTGTTCTACCTGAATCTATGAAAATTGTAGTTAAATCCTTCCAATAATCAGAAATTATCAGAAGGAAAAGACAGTAAACAACCTTCCTCCCCAGCATTTGAATATGCAGACAATGCTCCTTCCTGTTGCTATTAGCTCATGGTATGGTTAATTACTGCAGGTAAAATGAAAGGTTGTAGCAAGTATCAAAGTGAGAGAACATTGGGATAGACTTACTCTCCTACCTTTCTATTTTTTTCCTATGATCTTCCTAATACTGAATACTTGTCAGTACCTAAATGCAGTGCAAGTCACAAACAAAGCAAAATATTTTTTGCTTCTTGAGGCTTAGAATTGATAGCGTGTGGCATATTTGATAATTTTGTCACAATAGTTTCAAAACCCTTTAAGCAGCTATGATTTCAAAGAATAAAAAGAACATTGTTTTCCTCCCCTCCCACATGCATACACAAGAAGGTAAAAAGCATGGTAAGAAAAGGTCCATGCTCTTAGCGGACGACGCTGTTAATGGGGTGATTCCTCTCACTAATCCTCTCCGAATAACTGTCATGCTCAAAATCTTACCATTAAAATTGTGTCACAGGAGTGTATTGAAGCAGAGGAAAAGCTTAGACCTGGCATTACACTGGCTAAGAAAGGTTGCAAAATGTTTTTATAAATTGATAGGAGGAGAGGAAAGGTAGACATAGTTGATAAAGCTGTCAGTTACTGGCACTATATACCTAAAGCTAGCTTTCAAAATATCTAGATATTTTTCCGATTAAATATTTCATTTGCTGGCCAAAGGAGGGGTAAAAACAGTGGTCTGACAATCAGAAATGTATGTTTCTTTCCTTCACACAATATATTTTTTTAAAACGTTGGTACCTTCACAAATTCAGAAACACAATGAGAACCCTCAGTACAAAAACTATTTTATTTTAATGGGTGACTTTAGCTACAATGAATGTAGTTTGAAATGCAGCTTAAGAGAAGAAGAAAGGAGAGAAGCATTCAAAATGAAAACTTTCTGAAATGATCAAAAAATGTTTTTCAGAGGAATAGAATACAAGTTTGAACTACACACAAAATGTCAATTCTATTTTCACGTAGACTCTTACACACCATTTCTGTGTAATTTTTTTCCTCTCTCTCTTTTTTGAAGAGTAGTTTGTACATTCAAACATCCAGGAGGACTAAATTCTGCCATACTAATTAGCAGTGTGATCCCTCAACAGTCCTGCATACTGGTCCTACTGGGCAAGCTGTCAGTAGCTTTTGATGCACTCTTGAAAATTTCATAAGGAAAGAACCGTGCGGTCAAACGCTTCTTTGATGTGCTGGTATACTACCCCTGCACACAATGTATTTTCTACTGCTTAATCACTGGTAGCTTTTAATGTAGCTTATACACATGAGCTTTCTCCTCTACCACAGTAGTACAGACAATCCAGGAACAAGGTGAAGCAAACATGCAGTAATAGAGTATTAATCTACTCCTGAAAAGGTTTTTAGTGTTTCCATGTTGTTTAGTCAAGAAGAAATTATTTTGGTGATTGTTTAAAACACAACCCCTGTATCTTCATTAGAGCATTAAATGATATTCAGAGGTGGGAGCAGATGGTGGAGGGTCAAGAATTCCAGCTGAGTGCTTCAGAAAAGGAATATGTTTGGGGGAAAAAAACATGTTGTTTATGGTTACTCTGAGAGTCAGAAAGAAAAAACAAGGGAGCGGTCTTGACTATAACAGACCTGAGCACAGATACAGTGCACTTCCTCTGGAGGGCTGCTAAAGGCACTTGGCTGATTCTTACTTTGTGGAGATTGCCAACACTTCCTAATAGCTTTTAGCTTTTAAATAGTGGCAAAACAGTAATTCATACATTTTTGTTAAGTAGCACTGCAAGTTCAAAAGACACATTTGTGTGATGATTTTCATCATCATCTCCAGCTCGCGTTAACAAAATCTCCCTCATTTCCAGCAGTAATCTCACAACTTTTCAAGGCATCAAGTCAACTGTTAATCTCACAAAGACTGGGCCTCCAGGAGCCAGTTGCACAAAATACGCTGGAAGGGATGGAACCACAAGCCAGATGTAGCCAGAAATATTTTGATTCAAACTACTAGTTGATGTGGCCCTCGAAGGGAAGAGATTCAAGAAGATCTGGCCAGGGGTGCGTCAGCAATGGGGGTACCTTGGCCACAGCAAGGGCAGTGAGAACAGCAGGCAAGGCAGCGATGGCACCACTCTTGGGGTAAAAAGCCTGCTGTCACACACAAAAAGCAACATTTTATTTTGATTGCTCTGGTAAAAATTACGAGCAGATGAAACACAACCATTTGGGTTTGTGTTTCAAAGAGACCCAAGCTTTGTTATTATTTCAGTCTGTGCAATTTGAAAGAGTTATGAAGCCTGCAGGCAACACCACAACTGCACAGCTGGGTATTGCTACAGGCTTTCTAAAAGGTAATAAGCAGCAAGAATAAGCTACATATATTCTTTTAAGGTTCAGTATCTAGGTCCAATTACTGCTCCCTACTATCTCAAGATTGCCCTTCTTCAAGCAGATCAGCAAAGGGTTTGCTTTGCTTTTCCACTCCATTTATAAACAAAACTGATGATGAGGAAATCCCCCGCTCCAAGCTGCTTTGCCAAGTGAGACTTTTATAACTGGGTATATGTAGAAGAAGGGGGCATTACAGGCAGTTGATTAATTATATTGGTAACTGGAGTCAAGTAATTAAGTGGGCATTAGAATCTCATTACTCTCCTTAATTAAACTGGGAAAATTGAAATACCATACAATGCGTAATGTGAAACAGGCTGTAATAAAACTGCTAAGACTTGTTTTTCAAGTATTAGTACGTAGTTTTGCATAATAAATGGTGAACTTTTCTTTCCTGATTATTAAAAAGTTATATGCTTTCTGAAAGACTGACAAATAGTATGTTTGTTTTATCAAACACAAAACCTGCTTATATGGAAAGGTCAATATTTTCCTAACAAAGAAAATTAAAATATAAATTGCCATGCATAAAAATAACGATTACCAAATATTTATATTTACACAAACTAGTTTGTAGAAGCAGTGGATACTAGGGAAAGGAGGTTTTTAAAGGCCTCAGGAATGAATATTCAGAAATAACTAAGATCAGTATAAGAATATATCTATTTTGATTATGATCAAAATTCAAAACAACATACATGAAGTCACTAACTGAAATCCTATGAGTAGTTAAATAAAGTCCACATTTTATTTATAATTATATCTTGAAAAACATATCTGTGAAGAGAATGCCTCAGATTTATATCACATTTATAAAGATACATATATTCTGCCACTTTTTCCCCCCAATTGAAGTTTTTAGTCGTTCACATCTTTTGGCTGTTCATTCCTTTTTATACAGCCACCGAGAAAGTGAGAACATCTGACAGAAATTAAAGCTGCTCAAATTCTAATTTGGAAGTAAAAGATCGAAAAACATTGCCTTCAGCTTGATGAGAGTTCAGTCAATTTTAGACACACACTAATAGATTCCTTATTTTAAACTATTTTCCTCAAGCTTTCAGAACCTTGAGGATTTACCTCTTAATTGGAACTACTTCTGTTGGGTTCCACAAATGATATCATATGAGTCCACCTACAACACTCATAATAGCTTTAGGTGAAATCTGGCAGAAGTTTTCCTTACAACATATTACATATATAACATATAACATATTACAGTCATCCTCATAATTCATGATAACTGCTCCCTCTGATAGGAAAACGTAGTGGCTTGCAGACGCATGTTTCAATACTAGTCAGAACATCTTGCCTCATTCTCAATGCGTGATTGAAAGAAAAAAAGATCTAAAAGTCCAATCCTCTGTTAGTAAAAGAGCTGTATTCTTTCTGTAGTCTTAACAATCATTTCATTCTCCTGTGAGTTGATACCGAGAAATTTCAAAAGATGAATCTGTCTAAGAATTTCCAATTAATGTACAAGGAAAAAAATACATATTTAGTCTGCTGATTATTATGTTGCTATTCTATTTAGTTGGTTAGTGTCCAATACATAAGAGGGCTGTATATACTCTGTTGATATCAAGATTTATTTTAATAGTTCAACTCCATCCTAAAATAGAACTTTCAGATGGTTAAGATAAATCTCGCCACAGAGGTCTCGGTCTCTGTCTCTCTCTCTCTTGTGTGACTATACAGGATGCCCACAACAGTAGCTTAAATTATGGCCTACTTTGAACCATAATGAGATGAGACTGAAATCATTAGCCTGAAAATTCTAAGCAAAATGAATTTCTCCATTGTGGACAAGGAACATAGGTGATATCTATTGCTCAAAGACCAAATCCAAGGAAGTAGCAATTTTGAAAAGATTTATAGACCATAGTGGACAAGCGACTCAACTCTCAGTACAGTGCTCTAGCAAAGTTGACTAAGGCATTCTCCAGATATATAAAACTGAGCAGGTTTCTCATCTGTATGTGACAAATACTGGAAAACTGTTGATTCTGGTGTCCGTGCTTTTAAAAGAATTTTGAAAAATTGGAAAGGGTTTGAAAAGAGTTACAAAAATGATCTGTGGGCTGGGAAAACACCCGATCATGAAAATCTTTAAAAGCTTAATATATTAATCTTATGAAGGAGAAGACTGAGAGATGACTTGGTAATAAATTGTCTTCAAGGAAAGAAAATCTCAGATGCTTAATGGTATCTTCTCAACAAGAACTAATAGCTAGCTATCAGAACCAGATACATTCATATCAGAAAAAAAAATAGATCCTTTTTAGCAACAAGGATCATTAACCTCTGGAAGAGTCTACTAAAGGAAGTGATGGGTTGTTTGTTTCTAGACTTGCATTCTCCAGCTACAGTGGGCATATTCTATTGTTATCATTTTAGTTTTCTAGTACGTTTAATAAAAAAAGAACCATTCTCATAGTCCTTAATTCTTGTCACTTTTTCCCCAAGTTTTTTCTTTCCCTCTATGATTTTTCCATACTTCTGCTTTTCTGCTTATTATCCACTTCCTTCTTATTTCTGTTCATTTTTTTTTTTTTATATATTCTTAATTGTTCCCTTTACTTCAGAACAGGTGTTTGGTCAAATTCATCCCCCTTTTTGATGGCAACATTGAAGTCCCCACTGTATTTTCCTCCTTTCCCCCCCCTACTTATATTGACAAGTAAGTCCTTTACTAATTGCTGGATCCAGAAGAACATTCAGACTTGCTTCTTTCATAACTCTCATCCAAGATTCCTTAGAAACATGAGAGGTTTCACCTTATTTCCATACATTTACACATACTATACATTTTAACATGATCAGCAGTGAACTTACCAGGTGATCTTATAATTTCATCAACTAACGGTAGAGAATGTGACCTAATACAGGAAAGGCCCCTATGAAAGACTTCTAACTTTTCTTAGGCTAGCTGAAGTCACATGTGGGACCAATGTGTTTACAAGATGTTTGTCACAATAAAGTCCCATTCTCCCTCCAAAGTCTTGCGATGATCTGATCTCCTGTTCTCTGCCCACCATTCACTTTCTCTTCAGATCAGAAAGCAGTTCTCACAAGCTCTGCTGCTGCTGATGCGGGACCCGCTTTCCCTTCCCTAAGGTTTCCTATTCCCTAATTCTTCCATCTGAAAAAACTGTTCCCCTATCACCTTCTTCGATCTAGGTACATTTACCTTAGCAAAGCCTGCCCACACAAGATGGTTTTGCCTCAGCTCCCTGGAAATTTCCATTCATCTGACTTTCCCAAAATACAAACCCTTCCTTCCATCCTTTCTCTCTCTTTATAAACCCGACCACCTTCTCCAGGTTTTCCTCACCTCACCCATGTCCCCACTTTCCAAAGAGGCCTCATAGTTTCATCTACTGGGGTTGAGAAAGAATAAAGAGATGTAGTATATAGGCAGTTCCACAGAGAGTGGGTGGCAATACTGCTATCTGAAGGCTGTAGTGACTTTGAATAGAGTCAGCTAGAGGATGACCAGAAGTCTCTGGCTCTTTCTAACCCCACCATAGCTAGGAGACAAACTGCTGCTCCTTGAAAAAATTTATGGCTCTGGAGAAAAGGCATAGTGAGTTTTTGGTGAATGAGAGGATTCTTATCTTATTCAGTGACATGTTGAGTATCCCTTATTGAAGGAAAGCGAAAAAGGCAAGGGCTGAAATGCATATTGATACTCAGAAGCTTGCAGTTTCCACAACTATTTTCCCCCCTTCAGTGGAGAAGAAGATACTGTTGTGTTGTAGAGGGAACAGGAGAGCTGATAATCATTTCAAACTTCAGCACAATCCCAAAGCATGAGTGCAGACAGTCTCTTTGGACCCAGCCTCCCACAATTTTGTAGCTTGGGAGAGAGGACCTACCTAATTTCTTCCCCCTTCCCTTCCCCTCTGGCAATTGGCAATATAGGTGTGAGTGGCAGGGAGCATCCTCCTCTTCTCATCCCAATAAGGTATCTAATAATAACATTACTAAAAAGCAGAGACTGTGGCACTAAGTCTTTATATGAGTTATTTAGTTAATTCATTTTAGATATCATTCCCACCCTTTCTGCTATGCACCCTTCTTGTGTGGGGTAAATTAGTCTCTGGCTTTCCTGCAAGAAACTGATACTAGTAGCTGGAGCAAATATGGTAAACTAACTTTAACTTTGCTCTCAGTGCAGAGCAGTGCAGATACCTGTTCTCCCAGCAATGGCCTAAAGCACTGGGTGGCCAAGTTTGTGCTAGGTAATTTGATGTACCTAAGTCTGAAAAAGGTGGCTAATACAAAAAAATATGTTCCAATACTAGGTTTGTCAAATCGATGAGCCTTTATCAGCAGGGATGAACCTTCCTCCAGGCCTTGAGATACCGCAAGTGTCCTGGGCAATGATTTTACTCCTGCACTGAATTATGGTTCATACTAGCAACGTATCACTGGACCCAATAAGGAGTGACAGTTACTACAGAAGAGTTACCTGAGACATACTCAGGGAAAATGTGGATCCCAGCATCTGGTTCTCTCCCTTTTCCAGTAATGCTTCAGATTTCTGTGACCATCCCCATGATCCTGACGAATGTTAAGGAAATAACTGGAAATGTTTTGGTCGTGGCTGCAGCAGGTCTCTGAGTGTCATGAACCATTCCTGGGAAAGCAGGAGACAAGGAAGGGCACGATCTATATTTAAAGTCATCTATATACTTTTATGATTCAGACCCTGAGTTTCTATACAGTATGTGGATGCAAAAGAATGGGTTATTTACAGTAGACAGATGATACACTATTGTCGTGATTCTTTTGCAGATACTAGTGGTACACAATGGTTGTAGTTAGTGTGTGCTGTCTCCAGCGGCTTCAAAATGGTAATGCATATTTACCCAAGAGCAGTCCTCAATTTGCTAGATCTGGATCTGGAAGGTCTTGAAAACATTGAGTTACAGTCTAAAATTCTGATCACCCTGTGTAAGTATACTTTTAATTAACTAATTAGTTATATAATCAATTCATTTTAGATATCACTCCTGCCCTATCTGCTATGCATCTTTATTTTCCATATTACCGTTACCATTTGTATCATTTTACTCTAATTTGCTGACAATTTCAATAAACACTACCGACAGAATTTCTATATGGGTTTTCTCCAGTTTCCACTGTAATAGGAAGTATCATTATTTACTACCAAGCAATGCCACTGAAGTTAATTACCGTAGTGTCTATAAGCCTTCAATTATCTCATTTTCTAATCTTTCCTTGAAACACTGTAAAATAATACAGTACTCACACATCTAAAGGGTATAATCCATCAGAATACATATAATGGAAAATTAAATAAAGTGTACTCCTCAAACTCCTCTTTTTAAAGCCTGATTACTTTCATAGCCTAACAAATTCCACAAAAGAGAAATAAAAGTTGTGTTTCCTTTGAAACATCTCCTGGAAGGAGCCATTGCTGAATGCTAAATCTACTAGCAGAGAATTGGGTCTCTGTTGACAGAAACTGCCTCGTTAACATTTAGGAAAAGTTAAGGAAATGGAGTTTTGCCTGGATATTAGTAAGTAAAGTAGAGAGAATATTAGGAAAAAGTAAAGTGTGCTTTTTCCCGGTAATATCATGAAACAGGATTTTTACTGCATTGTTGTGAAGAAACTACTTTTCTTAGTGCTTATGCATACAGTAATTTTCAAACATTTGAACCCGTATCAGTAACGTTTTTTTTGTTTGCTGTACAAACACAGTCTCTGAAAGAGAGAAAGTTCAACTCTAAATTCAAAGCCAGAGAATGAAGTGCATGGCTAACCACACATTTCCCTCCAATAAAAGCAGAAAAGGGGACAACTCTTTTCTCTAGTTCGAGTCCTCCAGACAGTGTTCCTCAAGACCATCCTCACCTTCCTGGCATCTGCTCTACCTACCACTCCTAAGCCTCATATTAAGCAAATGCCAGGACTGGATGCTCAGTTAATGTAAACTGATTTATTAACTTCAGTGATTTATATGGTACAAGACACTGGCCCTATAGTTTGAATGATTCATAACAAAGACCAACCAACCTTTCCAAAAGAAGGAGGAAAAGCTACAATGATATTGAACTTAAGAATATTCAACAAATCTATATGGCTTTCACTTTGCATTTGTTGCAGACAGTATTTTTATTCCTTATGTTCCTCTAGATAGCTGTAGGTAAATGACAACAATGTTGAAGTTTAATACTAACCGTTCTCTGGCAAGAGAGAGACTTTTCAGAGGACACTGCATGAGTAAGGGCTGTAGGGTTTGTCCCAAAATGTGAGATCTTTTGCATATTTATTATAAACACTCTATCCTGATCAATACTCATCACTTTTTTTCCATCCCTCTTCAAAGGGAAGCAGATGCTTACCATTTGTTATTTTTTCCCCCATATATCTTCATAAGCACACCATCTGTGCAGTTCTCAGCCCTTCTCGTTCATCTCGGTAACACAGCTTTGGATGCTCAGAGTTCACTCCCTCCCCCTTACCTGCTCATCACCAAATGCACGCAGTAGGACACATCAATTCAGGTTTTCCTACCTCCTTACAAACAAAGCACGGGCTCTGCCTGATTCCTTTCAGATTTCTCTGCAGGCCACTGCAACAAGACTTGACTGCGTGTGTCAGCTTTCTCCAATCCTCGCAGTAAAAAAACCCACATATATATATATATATATAGCCACGAAACATTCTTCCCCGTGTTTCTCCTGCTAACCTTTTCGCGGAGCCTTTGCCAGCACGTGGGCTGCCATCTGCCGGCACGAGCATAGATGTATGCTTCGGCCAAAGTCCTGCTCGGAATAAAGCGAGCTGGAGAGCATCCCATCGCTGCAGCCTTATCAGCCACCGACTGCAGACGTGGCCAGCAGGCGAGAGGCTGGATTTAGGAAATGAAAAAAACAAAAAGAAAATGAAGTGGAAATTAAAACTTAAATTAAATTTAAATTTTAAAAATACAAGATCTCTCAGATTATCCTGGAAGTATATCTTTAAATAGAATTATTCTGCTTTTCATCTTTTTTTCTATTCCTTTCTAATGATTAGATAAATGTCTGCAAGCTTTGAATTTCACCTATCCTATCTCTTTCCTGCTCTAAGTTATTTTTTACTTTATGTGCTTTCCTGATTCAAAACCTTTATTTATGCCCTTCTTCACTCCTTTCAATATTCTCCTTCATATCTTTTCATTTCTAACCTTTAATTTTTCTCCAGGTTAGTGTCTTCTTCCCACCCTCAATCCTTCTTTAGCTCTGTCTTGAGCTCTTTCTGTCTTACCGCCTCTTCTCTGTTTGTTTGGTATCTGGCTTGTGTCCTAAAGCCCTTATTGATCACTTGCTTCGTCTTTTCCCCAGGACTGAAGTGACTTAGGGGTGTTGACCCTCACCAAATACTTTGCCTGTTGTCACTCTCCTTCCTGTATTCCACAGATGTTGCTGCTTTTCCCTGATTTCAAATTAAGGTCATCCCTTAATTTCACACCCTGTATTAGCCACACAAAATCTAGTTGTGATAAAGCTGCCTCTCTTTGCCTCCCAGAATCTAATAAATGATTAGAAGTAGTATTGGTATTGGCAGCACCATCTTTATAAATGAGATAAGGACTTTTTGTGAACACTGACTTTTGCGTAGAAAATGAGAAGAACACCCACGAAATCTATGACTGCATGGAGTTTTGGTAAACTGAAATTTCTGCCATAAAATCTTCTGTCACTGCTCTTGTCTAGGCATTTTTTTCATTCCTTAATGCAACCTTTACTGCAGTAGAATATTATTAAAATCAAGAAAGCCGGGATTTACACTGCCACCAGTATGACAGCTAAAATGTATTGTTTTTTTTCCTATGTCAACAGACAAATCTATAAATGCTAATTTTGCTGATTTTTGTGAAAAGTACATCAACGTAGAACAAAATTTAACTGTCACCAGCTTACATTTTCTCATTCTTTCTCATTTTTTTCAGACCAGTTGCTTGAGATAAAATGTAAGCATTAAAAATGAGAAGAAAAAACTAATGCTTCTAGAATATTAAAATAATTAAAAAGTGGGTTAAGATAGAAAATGAGACTTGATGGAATCATCATAAAAACAGAGTAAAAATCATATTCTCTGAACATGACACGTTTTGCTTTTAAATTTTTTCAGATACCAAGTGACATTTTACCAAAGGCTCCATTTGAAACTACTGGATGCTGATGAGTCAAACAACTGGTTTTGGCTCACAGAGCTCATTCAATGTGAGGGATTATTCATAAACTGTCATTTAGATTATGAAGTATGAAATATCTCCATGTGGCATGTACTAAGAATAATATAGCTTAGATGACATAGATTCATCTTGCTCATTTGATAGAACTCTAAAAAAGTTGAACTTAACGTTGTTTGTATTGAATTTCTTATGAGCACTCCCTTCTGTAGAACAATCTACAGTATTGCCTGAAATTTCAAATTCCTCTGATCGAAATACTTCAGATCCCTCCCTTCTCCTTAAAAGCAAGCGGTCTAGAGTGGAAATCTTAATAGAGTAAATATTCTAGACCTGTGTCAAGTTCTTCCAAAAGGCAGAAAATGATGGGGAAACTGTTAAGAGGTTGACGACTGCCAAAAATGTTATAATAATTTCAAATTTGCTTTATCTATAAGAGAAAAGCACTCCCCTATGTCACAAGAACCCCTCCAAGTCAAGCTCTAAGGTGAATCCTGTAGCAATATTTTATCTGCAGTACAATAGTAGCTAAAGAGAACACCCACATGACAGCAAAGCAAGAAGCCTCCACCCCGAGTTGCTCAGAATTAAACACAAGCCAGGAAGCAAACAAAAATAATACAGAAGCAAAAAAAGAAAGAAAGGGTGATAAGATGCTGAAAAAATATCTATCTGAAGAAAGTGTAATTTGAATCTGTACTGTTTTCAAACCCAAAACACTCACACAATGGTGGTTTCCCTTGAATTGAAATATCCAAGAGCATTTTTAATTTCACCATTCCAGGTAAGTTATTGAGTTAAAAGCAAAAATTTATTCAGTTCAAATTTTACTGGGATAGTTTGAAATATAAAGAAACCACTACCTAACTCTCCATTTCAATAAATAGCAGTGTACAGTTTCAGTGAGTTGTCTGAAGCACTGTAGAAGAACAACGTAATAAAATAAACAGAAAAAAGCAATGATGCAGTTTTACAAAGCAATACTCTAAAATCACTGTGCTTCTCTAAGCTAGAACACTTTCTTAATCACTTTAACATGGATGTACCAATTTTTAGACATTACAGTTGGGTTTTTTTGGTGACCTCACGTTCAAACTATCCATTTTAACAGATTTATGCCTGAACAAAGACTTCATCAAGTGGTTGGGGTGTGTGTGTGTGTGTACGTATGTATTTATATATACACATACGTATTTATATATACACTTATACACACACATTTATGACAACAGTGCCATAATGTGGTTGTAAACTGCTGGTCTCCCACAGGGCCAGCTGGAGAATCCAAATGGAAGGTGCTGAGATGTCTTCTTTGGCCACCCACTCTACCCATCAAAAGAAACCCAGGTAACAGGTAGAGGATGCAGGTCTGGACCTCACCCCTGCAGCAGGCGAGCAGGGTGCCCACCTGACAACTGGGACTGCGGGATCCACCACAGTATCCCCTAACTTGCAGTGCAGATGCATCCAGGTAAAGCCACCATACCGAAAAGAAAATGTTAACTAAAGTGGGATTTTTTTCTTCAGAAAAAAAACCCGCCAGCATTAATTATGAACATCACAGGTACTGTTACTACAGCTAACCAGAAGACAACCCGAGGCACAGCAGGCTCTCAAAACTTTCTGGTGCACTGCTCACTCCACCTCAAAGTGAGTGAATTTGGCACCATGCTGATAACGGGAGGGAAGAGACAGTGGAATAAGAGAGTTAAAGAAGAAGGACAAATAACTGTTTTGTGTGGACAGTCTTCATCTCTGAAAAGCTGTGCATATCACCCGAGAGAGAAATTGCTGATCTTTCATGGAAAGGGACAGAAATCCCAGCACTGGGAAGATGCAGACCAAGCAAGTTTCTATCACAGCAGCACAGCTTCCTTTTGCTAGTGGAAGATTTACAAATTCTAGTTTCTCATTTTCATTTAGCTTCAAAGTTATTGTGAAAAAAAAACTGGAAAAAATATCTCCATTCTTACTAGTTGCAACATGAGGTTAACAAAACCTTAAAGGCTTAGTCATGTTCAAGTTGAGTAATTCCCTAACAGCTATTTTTTCCAATTATTCTCACGAAATACATTAGTAGGTTAACATCTCTTGCCGTAAGTTTCATTTCATCAAGAACATTAAATGAGCAGACAAATTCATACACTTACTTCACAGTACAAAAGAACGGATTCTCAAGAACTTTTTTTAAAAACTCATTTAACTTGTCATTAATTTGGCAAATATATGGAAATTTTTAAAAAAGGAACCTTGATAGTATCTAGCAAAAATGAAAAACAGTTCCAACTCCTGGTGTAGGCAGCAGTTAATATTTCTGACTCTGATCATGTCTTTCACTTGGGGAAGCAAGAACTCAGAATAATGTTGTGGTTACTGGGAAAGCAGACAATTTATGATCTCCAAAGGTGAATATCAAATCCACAAAATATTCACAATTTATTCTCAGTCACCACCAAAAGCACCTGGCAGACAGGCTTCAGAATACTTAGCTTTAGATAATAATAGTTTTACACAAAATAAGCATAGTTTTATACAAAAGCTAATATTGGAATCCTATGGAATATACTCAGAAGCAGATTAATTGATAAACATGACCAAAACTTATGGGGTTTATTAAATAATTTTTCCTCTCCTCTGATTTATTTACGATTGTATTTTTATTATCTACTTCAGCAATAATGATTGCAGTAACCCAGTGAATAATCTGGTCCTTGTTTTTTTTTTTAAAAAAAATGGCATACCATATACGCATATTCTAAGTTTAAATATAAACCTTTTTTTGAACAAGACTTCTGAATTATCCTTTGGGGAGACTTATTTCAAGGCCCAACACACAGGGTACGCCAGTCCAGTTTGTCAGAAGACAAATAACACCACAAACATCTGAAGGCTGAAACTTTAACTCAGCTGTTGCTTTAAGACTTTTGTTCAAAATTTGTCTAACTATATCCTAACTCCCAATTATTTTGCATTCTGTGCAAGTTAAAAGTGGTGCAGGGAGGACCTAAGAAAAAGGAAAGATATTCTACAAAATATACTTGTGTTCAGTATTTTACTAGAGCAGACAGCAAAGTCACCGTGGAATAATACTGTAACTTGGAGAAGAATTTGACAAGTATAATTTTACAGCATATTGAGGAATTTCCATCAAAACTTCTAATCAATAAACAAAGCATGGAAAGAAAATACTGGAAAAAAATGGAAATCATAGAGGTAGAAATGAAAAAATATTAATGGAAAAAGCATGCTAGATAGATGCATTTCTGCAATCCTTAAAAATTATTAGAATAGATTGAAACGTTCTTTGATGCACCTGGAGAACACGAGCTATATTGGTGGCTAAGGGAATGGTCCTTCGGGAAACAAATTTGCCCTCATTTGAAAAGAACTTAAAAAAAAAAACTTTAATCTTGTGGTCATTAACATAAATTTTGTTCATAAACACTAAACTGTAGACCAAGAAAATAAGACATGCTGTTGTGATTCTGAAACAAAGCAGCTGTGCCTGTGCTGGATGAAGGACTTATTTGCAGCTATCACAAAGCTAAACTGTTTTGTTGTATGACTTCCATAGAGGCTCTAATTTTTAAGCTTGAGAGTCAAAATTTTAAGTATTTATTTGCTCTATTTATGAGTATAAATATATGATCTGATAAAATAAAAAGAGAAGATTCACTTGAAGCATTAACTTTTGTGTTTTCCAGTTTCTCTCTGTAACCACAATGTTTATAAGCCAACTTTTCTTTTTAAAATGAAAGATGAGATTATTAACCACGTGTTGTAGGGATTTGGGATTTTAGAAAGCTCTACCTCTGAGCCTGGATAGGTTTGTGATAGAAATATGAAACTAAGCTGAAGGGTATATACTTAAAGCCAGCATACAGTTTTAAACAGTTCAGTCCTGGGTAGTAAACCTTCTATAGTAAAACTAAATGAGCAAGTTACATGTTTTCAATCAAACAATTTTACAGATAAAAATACTATGTATGATACTTGTCCAATCTGCTAAGAATATGTAAAAATAAAATATCTTCATCAAATACTGCTAGGAACATGAACATCCTTGTAGTATCTTATGGACTAGGATATGAAACACCAAAGAAGCAAAAGAAGAGGAAAAAAAGGACATGCTCTCTATAGTGAAATAAGTGATAGACTCATTTCATAGATCTGATCATTTAATATCTCTTGATTTATGGGGTGTTTGAAAGTTAGATTTTTTGTCTGGGTACAGGTTTCCTGTCATAATAAAATATTGGCAAATTATAGTCAGAAATCTGAAAATCCAGAGATAGCCATAAGAACACTATAAAAAGGAATTCCAGGTGATTAACAAAGGTGATGAAGCCCTTTTAAATAAAAGGGCTACACAGAAAATAGACTAAAAAAACAGACACTTTGCTCTCAAATATTTGTAACAGTAAGAAACAACATATGCTGACAGTAAATTGATGTTATGAGATTATTGCTTCACCTCTAAGTCAAACATTTTAGCTTATAAGATACATCATAGAGGGATCTTAGCTTGCATTAAAACTGGCAAGTACAATAATAAATTGAAGAATGACTTTTGTTTAACTAAAATATTCCTCCTCATAAACTTTTTACAGCCTAGAAAACACATCTTCCTAAACTAAGCCTTCCTATATACGAAAGCCTTCTTTAAAATAGCTGATGAGAGTACTGAAGGATAAAATAGCATATTTTCCATCACCACTTGAGGAAGTCCGTAACCATTTTGTCAGTGAGCTGAACTCAAAAGAATACTGTAATGTATCTCTCCATGGTAATCAATCAAAAGTGCCATTAAATCTGACAGGATCTTTCTGCTAAGATATAAAATTAGAGTCATGCTGCAATTTTTAAAATTGATTAAACCTGTTCATGAAAATGTAAACATTCACCTACTAAGAAAAGAATACTTCACAATAAAACAAAGAACAAAATGTAGGATCAGTAAAAAGGATAATTAGAAATGAAATTATGAAGTATATTTCACTGTGCTTATAACCAGATATTACACAGCTATAATTACTAAGAAATATCTATAGAAGGATAGATCAGCAGAAAGTGGTGACTATCACTAGGTGTAGTTCAAAGGTAATACTAATTAGGTTGTTATTCTCAAGCTTTCAAAGCCATATAAGCAGTAGTAAGTCTGGAAGTGCTTAGGAGTCTTATCAGTCAGGAATGGATTATCCATACCTACAGATATGCACCCTGGATGCATATCAGCATATCTAGACCAACCACCTAGTAAAAACAAAGATCATCGCAACATAAAACTGTTAAAAAATACACTTGATAAAACATGGATAGTTTTTACAGAGACTATATTCACCACTTATACCTGGGACAAGAGATCAGCACAGGTAGATGATTTCTGTGTGGTTAGATCCGACTCTGCACCAGTTGCCTGACATGAGCTGCCCATTCAGAAGGGGAAGGCTTGCTGTGGTTGAAAAGCGTGCTGTGCTAGCCAGCTAGTAGCTCATACTCTGGAAACCAGAAACCAGCTTCAAGACTCTGGTGTCATAAGGTATCTGGAGAGTTGTGTCACAAATGGATGAGATACGAAGCTTTCTTCTAGAGGATGACAGGACAAGTAAAATGCCAAGGAAAATGAAATCATAGGCTTTCTATCATTATTCACATGGAGTATATGCTTCCAGGGTGCAACTGGTAACTTCAAACTGTCCATTTCTGATGGTAAAAAGCAGACCTTGGGCCCTGAGAATGAAAAGAACTATTTCAGTTACCTAAACCAAGGAAGCCCTCACTTTTAGATCGCACATTTTAGACCTTGGGCGTTTGCACAACCCCAGTACAGCCTAATATCTGTTGCAATTCACAGCTAAGCACCAAAATTCCATCCAAATCCCTGTTAAGCCTAGTCTAAATACATCTAATAAGCTCGGATGAAGGAATTTGTAGCAAAAATCATATTACAATGACAATTAAAGCTGTCACCTCAAAAGTAAGAATTTGCTTCCCAGGTTCCCTTGAATATGAGTGAAGCTCAAACCATCCATTTGCAGCCACAGAGAAGCCTCCTAATGCGCAAAAGGAAAAGGTAACTCTCCAACTTCCTGCTTAAAAGCGAGGCACTCTGCAGAAAGGCAGGTAAAAGCCTAGCGCTAAAAAAAAGAATACGCTAGAGAGAGGCTTTCCTGGGAAGGAGAGAGCCCACCGATGAGCAGGAAGGTCTGTATTACCATTCTCTACTGTGCTAATGCAGCAATATTCCGTAACAGGGGTCTGCACTGCATCCCGCCGATGGCCTCGTTCTCTCTGAATGACCCTCTGGACCCTCGCTGGAGCCCTGCAGCCTCCCTGCCAGGGACAGCCATCGACTTCTGTAACACACAGCCTGAAAACATAGGTAACTCCTATGGACAGGCTCTTGGGCCTAGGAATCGGCCTATAAACACAGGACAGGTAAGAATATTTCTTAATATTAGGGTTTTAATGCATTTTTTAAAGTATTTCTGAAATACAATGAGTGTTTATAGGAGAGTTCCATGTAACAGGCCTAAAATTAATGCATCTCAGGGCATTCATCCTATGCAGTGCTGCAGTTCATCCTGACGACACGTGCTCCACTCCTTAGCGTGATGAACGATATATCTGGCAAGGCAAAAAGCCCATTTTAAAGGTCTCATCTTCACTCATGAATGTGGATTAAGGGCCTCCTAACATTTTATCAAGGTGAAGGACAACAGTATTATTCTACATTGTATTTCTGGCAAAGCTGCCTTGCAGGTGACAAGCATGGAATGTAATTCACTGGCGGCACAACTGGTTGCCGTTCCTCCTGAAGTACATTTTCACAAATATTGAAGATGCAAAATGAAAAGCTCTGCTCAGGTTTTGTAAGCTAGGAGTTTAGTTTCCCAAGGAAATGTATGCACTCTTTGCATGATATTGATTTGCTTGCTGCGAGTCAGCATTATTTAACGTATTTCAAAAAATACCTTTGATCATCTTTGCACATGGAGAGAAATGCGCATGCATAATACAAGCCTTCCAGGTTTATACACCTAACAAAAGGGGCTAGGCAAATTCTAATGGATATGTCAAAGTCTTGATCCAATGGAAAAGCTCCTTCATTACTCGTTTTAAAAAAAGATATGTGAACAAAAGGAAGGTCACACTGTTTTCCTAATACCTCTCTTTCTGTTCTCCACTACAGATCAACTTCTCTTCACAATTTGCCTTAAACCATATACTCTTTACCTTTACATAGACAATCATTACGTATAAAGTGCTTTGTAGTAATAACATCATAATGACTATACAGTAAAGTTTGAATGTGCAATATAAATTATTTTCTGTTAAACTTCCGTCAAAAAAAGTAATCATCTTACTGATTTTATGGTGAACATAAAACACAGTGTAAAGGCAGAAATTTGCTTTATTTTAAGCTTACAACTTTCAAATAACATTGATTCTTCTGGAATGTGCCAGATTCCAATACTAAAAAAAGTGTTGTCTGATTTCTAGAAAATCAATGCAGTGACGGGACAAATCCCTCTTCTGTCCTTTTCATTGTGCCAAAACGTAGATGAGAATGGAGCCGACTGACGGTAATTCAGCTCTTTGGGAAAAAACCTGCCTGCTCTTCAGAGGCTGCTGTATCCGACAGCCTGCCACCACCCTGCAAAGGCCAAAACCAAGAGGCCACCATCTCCCATTAGCTCACCTCTCCTGGGAAGCCGCTGCAGTGGGAATGGTGGGTTGGCCACGTGAGCACTAGTGTTCGCACGAGCGCCTGCAGACCTGGCCTACAGGCACTGAGCTGGTACCTCAGAGCCACAGGTGATTTCTCTCTGGCCATTCTTTTCTCCTCCTATGTTGGGGAAATAGAAGAGGAATCTGATCCTGTGTTCCTCTTTAAGAACGTATTGTGTCATTCTTACACGGGCCAAAAAAACCTCCCTAAAACCTCAAAAATCCAGGATCTTCACCAAAACAAAATCCAGTATTAGCCTGATTAAATAGTAGTTTCACTATAGTAAAAATAATTAGAAAACTATGCATCTTCCTGGCAATACATTGGGTAAACCTAAAAAGAAATGAGAATGACTATTTTTAATTTCAACATTAGAATTTACTATATACATTTGCTCAGTCATAAAGAAACACCAAAGTTTTGGATATGTGCTGGATACTTATTGGAATTATGCAGTAACATAAAAGCTATTGCTAGCCCTTATGCATACTGTATTCTCCCTCTTTCATGGTAGTCTTGCAGGACCAGTGACTTACTAAAGATCTCACAGACTTTAGCAGATACCTGGGTTGATCCCTTCTGTCCTGTGTTCCCAAGCAGCAGGCAGACTCCAAAGCCTCTTCATGTCCTTTCTGCAGTGAACAACAGTTTTCAGGACAGTGTTTATACACTCCTCTCTCCTTTTTCTCAGCATCATCCTTACACAGCTTGCAGTAAAACATACCCACGAGACATGGCTGTTGCTAAAGGAGCCACAGGACCATCAGACAACATCCCTGTGGCCTGACTTTTCAGAGCTACACGGCACCTGTCAGTCCCTTTGGGCTAACATGAATCTGTGCCAACATTCACTAACATGCTGGGATGGGATGTGCAAGAATACTGCTGTTTTCTTCAGTGAGAATGACTTTATGATTTCTGATATTCATTTTCATCATAAACACAGGCTTTACTAATCAAAAAACAGAATTAAAACAGATTATTTCAAGCATTCTCTGAAGCTGTGTTACATGTCCTCAGTGACAGGACCTTACAAAGAGAGGTCGGTCAGCATTTTCTTACCCAGAATACTACTATTTTTTTATTCTATGTGACTAACTTAATGGACCTAAAAACCATGTATGGATATATTTATGAGGGCATGAAAATTTCTTCTATCTCAGTTTTCTCTAACTTTCATAAACATCTTAGAATTATGAGACTTCTGTAAATCTGACAACTCAAGTATGAATTTAGGCTTCTAAACATATAGATATTAATTAATTCTAATGAACTTATATGTGAATTTATAAATACACACTAATATGTATGTATGTGTGGGGGTGTTCATAAGTTGGGAGATGCTACACAAAGTCATGAACAGAGTAAATATTTTATGTTCTGCATCATTTTTTTAAATGAATGCAGCTAGACTATAAAAACTATCATAACACTGTGTAGAATAACTATCCTCTCCTGAGCAATTACATATGCCTCCATAGCAAGGCATAAAATCTTGTTAGTGCTCATAACTACAATGGTATGCCATGGACAAAAATTTTTATCTAATGACATTTTATGCCTTGAAGAATTAGCATCTCCCTCACTCCTTTTTTTTCCCCTCCTGAGTAAAGCTGCAGTTACTACTCCTAGTATCCTCCAAGGCACTTTGATCTGTTGAGCTCTCCACTGTTGAATATAATATTGACAGTTACAACTTAGCAGTGAAATACTGCTTCTTCTCTATCTTAAATATGTTGCCTCTTAATTTCATTGAGTGTCCTCTTACAGGAGAGGCACGCAGGAGTATCTAATTGGTTTTCTAACACATCTGGTATAATACAGGTCTTTTTACTTCTTTGTAGACTCACAATTCAGTATGTGAGACTCAGTATTGCTAGACTTCTCATACACGTATATCATTATTGTCAGATCTCTCATACACATACATCATTATTTTTATTATCTGTTTTGTCCTACTTTTTAAGAGCATGAATGACTCACACTTCAGGTGACTTGATTTTAATCATCTTTAAATTGGATCAAATCTTAAAACCCTTCTCAATGGTAGAGGTGAAGACAAATGCAGGCCAGTCATTCTCTACAAGTGCCAAAGATTGTCATTAAAATAAATAGAATTAACTGCTTTCTACCTCCTCACTGATTTTGGAAAGAACTTAAATGAGTCTTTGACCAGACATCTAGCTATTAAGTGGCTAAAATAGCATCTCTCTCATCTCCAACCTGTGACTAGAAAACAGTAAATTACTGGTAATACTTTGGTATTAGGATGTACCAAACAAAGAAGGGTGTTTGGTTTTAGAATACTCTTTTCCCCCTCATAACAACACAATATCATCAGCTTCTCTGTTAAATGGCTGAAGTTTAAGCATGAATTTTCCTTTTCAGAGGCTATCTGAATGCATTTTCACCCAATTTTAGCCCAGAGCATCAGCAGGAGCCAAATGAAGACAAAGTATGACGAGCAGTGCAGTGAATAGGAGAACTCTTGCTGACTACAGCACTAGAGGACAGAAACTAGATTTCACTTATCCATCTGGAAATCGATAGCAAAGGTTAGAATCTTGTGTGCACCTAAGCTAAAACATTGATATGTACTTGCAAATGAAACCAAGTAAAACCAATGCTCTAGGAACTTTGAGAAAGGCATTTAGCTCTTGTAGGACTACTGTGGGTACTAGCAAAAATGATTATTTTGCACCTTACGGACATTTCTAGAAGTTTGGCTGTCCAGTTCCCCATTCTAAGGCAGCATGATCCTTGATCTTCAATAGAAAAGTCCAATGAAACACAAGCACTCTCTATGTATACTTTGTCCAATATTGTATAGACTTTCTCCACTTAAAATATCCATTTTCTTTTTCTGTACAACCACCCTTTAAGAGGACTCAGTCTGGATGGATGATTTCTTCTTCTCTACCAATTCTTACTGTTCAAGAAGTGGACTCTACATCACCGTCTTTTGCTTTTAGTATCTTAGCATTCTCAGGGTTGCCCCAACTTACAAAGCTGTCTCATGAACTACAGAATAACAATACTTTATTTATCTACTTTTAAATATCAAATTTTTTCTCGGCTACATGAAGTGCAATGCACCTGAGGAATAAGCAGCACTGATTCTAGTTCTCTCTTTTCAACTGAATTTACTGTAAACTCCTAGGAATAGCACTTCAGAACCAGCTGCTGTCAGAAAAACTAGCTGAGCGTCTATCTCACCCCTTGCTGGAATCTGTTTTTCACAGAGCGTGAAGTGCTCTTTAACTAGACAGGCTATTCCAGGTCTCTCATGTTTCTCAGAAGTAACTCGGAGCATGAATTCAGAGCAAGAAGGTCTCTCTAATTGAAGCTCCGAATTTGACCGAAAATGAAGCTTCAGGCAGCACATCCAGTTCCAACCAAATGTGAAGTATGCGTGATTACTTCATTTGCAATGTGCTTTGAAAATCAGCTATCAAGCACTGGGGGCAGGGAGAGGGGAGCTGTTTAGATTTGACATATACACTAGAAAACTCTTTTCTGAAGACTCTGCTGTACACAAGCATACACAGATGAGATCTCTCAGAACTTTGAGCAGTTCTTCCCTTACAATTCTTCCCTCTCCCATACAGTCTTCATTTTCCCTGTGTTCCTTTCAACTTGTACTCTTTTTCTCTTTATGGCTCTTGGCATTCTTCAGAGAAAAATCTACAGAATTACACCCCTTCGTCTGACCTCTCTCCTCCTTCTGAAGTTTCAAATGATCTAAAACTACCTGGGCTTTCTTCTCAGAAAGATTTTTTTGTTCCTGATTACAATTGCAAAACTGAATTCAAATGCTACCTCTCTCCCACCTCTGCATATTTTTCAAGGTGTTTTCATACATCAGAATTAGTCATACACAAATGTCACTTTTTCCTTGTGCATATTACCACGATAGACATTTGTTCCACTAGCTGGATCTTCAACTTTGCCCATCTTTCTACTTATTTAGATAGCAAAATTAGACCATTAGGTAACAACTTCCAAGTAGCAAACTTAGCAACACATTTATAATTTAAATTATTCATATTAATTTAATAAGAATTGAGATGGGATTCCAAGTCAGAGCTCCTGTCTTAAAAATTTCCCTATCCATAAGCAAGAGCTAGGAATCTAGCTAGAAACAAAGCTAGAAGCACAGCTAAAGGAGTTACATACAAACGTCAGAGTTATGGGCACATGCCATGTAGTTGGTGCAGAATCAGGTGTGACAGATCAGTATATCCCTGCTCATACCAGGACAGCAAGCAAGAAGCACTGCTCAATCACCCCTCATGTGATTCCATGCAGAGTCAGTCATGTTAGCTTAAATAGCTGCTCAGCTGATACAGCTGAGACTCTTCTCTGTGGCTGACGCAGCGTAGAAAGATCCTTGGCTATGCCAGCGTCCAAGGAATATATGGAAATTGGAAGCTACAAGATAAGAAGTGAATGCAAGGCAGCACAAATGTTCACCCAAAGACTCCATGGAAATGGAGTAAGCTTTTTCAAAGCTCTGAAAAATACCAGGTATATTGTCACACACTACATTATTTACTAATTGTAAAAGCCGTGTGGTTGCCTATATATTAACAAAAGCAGCAACAGCAAAGATGTGTTTGTACTAGCTCTTACTTGATTAAAAGCACATTTCTAACAAGGGGAGCTCTGCTGTATCAAGCCGACGCACACAACACCAAAAGCTTCTCCCTTAGCAATAGAATCTTATTAGCCAGCAGCATTACTATAAATGTCAGAAACGCAAACTGAAAATCACTTGGAGTACTGAAAGACACAACTAAATGGTAAAAGTTCAGCTGCAGTATTTCAACTTTGAATGAAGATAATGCAGTGGATTCAATTTTTGCTTTCCAATATTTATTCTTCAATTTGGGTAAATATGTCTCTAATAAAAAAGTATGTGTAAATAAAGAGTTCAATTTCAAATTTTATTGCTTGCTTGACTTTGAAAATGTTGCTATGATCATGTATTCAAAAAATTTCTGCTCAACTGATCTGAGAGCCTGGGACTTACTAAAAGAAAAATTTCAGCATATGGAAAAAACAGAAAAGTTAATTAGTATCTTTAAAATTATTAGCATCTTAATCAAATCTATAGTTCAAGTTCAAGGAGTCTTACTGGCAATATCCAGCCTGTGATGCAGAGCTCTAGCACAGACACAATGGTTCATGTAATGTTTCATTAGTGATATTTAACTACCAGCTTTCTGTGTTTTTTCCCTCCTTTTTTCTCCTGACCAGCAGCAATCCCTTCAAGCTTTCTTGTAGCTGACAGATTCAACCATTCATTTGTGCATCCTGCAGGGTCTAATGCTAAGTCTAGACTAACACTAGGGTAAAAATCTACTTAAATGTATTTCCTATTAAATCAAAGTATGAGCATTCTTTCAACCCTGGGAGAGATGAGTGTACAAATGTCTAACAGTGTAATGCAGATCTACTGGTAGCATATTTGTCTTTTATGTACTCCAAGGTTTGTTTTTCTGATGCTATTCAAGATCAAGACATGTCTGCATCTGTCCTACCTAGATATCCTTATTATTGATGTCTGACTTTATTCTACCTTTTTTTATCTAGCTGTATACTTCTAAAGAGAGCATTTACAAAGTTCAGTGTTTCATGCAATCAGCTGTGCTCCACCGCTAATAATGGCACTTGTTATAGTTAAAACCTCACAGTTCTCTGAAATATTAGGAATAAGGCTAAAGTCTTTCCTTAGGCAACAAAAGCATCCTTAATAGCAAGTATCTATTTCTGTTGCTCTGAACTCTTTATTTGTCACATACAACACAAACACTGAAGTTACTCTGTACCTCAGTCACTCTTTAACCAAAAGATCTACCTGACCTTTTGCTTGTAAGCCTGTCTTCAAAATCTGTGTTCCTCCTCCTTTTTTTCCCCTATGGGATTTATTTGATTACTGCGAGACTCAGATTGAAAGACTAACAAAGTTTTATGCCCACAAAACTAAAGCTCACGTGGCTGCTGAAAAAAAGTGTTTAGGAACTGGATGTCAAATAACAGATGGATGTATCTCAGCATTATTCACTCTGAACATTTAGAAACATGTAACTCTCTAAATTTGCTTTCACAAATATTATGAGCAGTTTCATATAATTTTTCTGTCTAAAATTTTGGCCTTCATTAACAATATTAGGAATTCTAGCTCCTCTGTCGCGCTCTGTATTACAGATTATCTACCCATTTACTGCACTATCTTAAATCTCTTCAGTTCACCAAAATGTACATTCCATTACTATACCTCTTTACTGATCCATTGGCTACAGTCCCTTTTATCTTAACCTCATGTGGAAGTTGTGTGTGTTATATAAGAAGTATTAAAGAAGCAGGAATTCTAGTGAGCACCCAGCTCCTGATGTCGTAACTCAAACTGCTCATCCATCATGCTTCATGTATATTCAAAACTGATTTTATTGATGGGTGCTTATATTTGTTATGGTTATCACGGCAGAGATCACCAAGAGATGTTAAACTATTTCTGATTTCATATCCCTAACTCTGCACTGGAAACAATGTACAATCCACAAAGAAAAAACTGATGCCATAAACTGTCCTGTCATACTGGCTGTTATCCTGGCCTTATTCCATGGTTGCTCTCCACCTTCTCTGAAATGCATGAGCATGTATCAGTCACTCTTCCAAGAATTTCTGAACAGTCTTCTTCATTGCCTTTTATTTTATGGTTAATCTCCTGATAATTGCTTGTAAATTTAACACATTACTAGATGTTATAAAAATACAACAGATGATAGATTTGAATATTTCAGTAGAAAGCAAATGTGAAAGGTTGTAAGCAATGTACTCACCAGCTGCATTTTTCAACAACTGGTAGTCTATTGATCAAAACTTATCAACTGACTATGAGACTCATGAGAACTATTTATATTTATAAAATGGGATCATTTTCTACTTGTCTTTGCTAGACAATGACTGGGAAAAGCAGTTCCAATAGGTGCAAGAAGAGCAGATAAGCCTTTTTTTTTATTATTTCAACTTTTTGTAATTTCAGCCAAAAAAAAAAAAAAAAAGTTATCTGAAGTGCCCTGAGGAGTCTATTGCAGAGCTAAAAACTGGGCTCAAATCTCTCGAGTTCAATCCATTAAAATTTAATAAGAGTTTATTCTATTTACAAGTTTCTCTTGTCTGAACATAGACTGAGAAATGAGCACTGCATTTAAGTGTCACTCCAAATCTAGGTTTCAGAAATTCATAAATTGTACATGAGTGCAGCATTCTAATCCATAAAATATATTGCTGAAATTTGGTGAAAAATAGTGCCCCTTCTAGCTATAGGAATAAGAAAAATAAGAGCTAAAAATAAAGTGGAACAAAGCTTATATCACAAGCAGTGGCTGCAGTGATCCAGATACAGGGATCCTGTAATGGTAATTTGAAGTGTTAGCCTATGCGGGCTCTGCAAATTACATGAACTCACAAGACACATATGCTACACTTTCAAAGAGACAGAGTTTGCTAGGCATAGATGTAGTAAAATGAATGAAAATTACTACGCAATTACCATTACTGCATGAAAAAAAAAATCATGTAATTGATGGTATCACAAAATGCTGCACAACATACATAACAAGGTATATTTTGGAAAATTCCTAGCCAGAAAATGAGACAGCAAAATATTCTTAACAGTAGCGCAAGATTATGATTGCCTTCAAATTAGAACAGGCAGATGACCCATCTAGTCTTAAAATGAAGACTGAGACATTTATAAAAGAAATCATTCTCTATGGTAAGTACAGATTAAATTGATAATACCTGAAAACCCTTTTTGTTTATGAAAAACGCCCCGAAACTTTTATTTAAAGAAATAAAAAACAAACTTTCTCTGGAATATCTCATATGTCAAAGGACTTTTTCAATACCTCAGATATATTTAGTTTTGTTACAGCATTGTGTAGTGATGTCACTGAAAACTGAGATAACAGCAGAAGTATTGCAACATTTTTAACACCAAGAAAGTCAGCTTCAAGAACAAACTGTCTGAAGCGAAAAACATTGATTGCTGATCTGTCAATCTGAGTGTTTGGCAACAGGTACTCTAACTTTTGCATCATGAATTACACCATTATGGGACCACATCTATTAGCAATGCACAGATAAGTCAAGTTACAGATGGGAAAGTTTAATCTACCCTCCCTCGGCAAAACACCCAGCTATCTTGCATTCAACAATTTTCCAGTGTTGTGTGTTAAAAATAAATAAATAAAGCATATTTATTTCTCCTCTACTGGTGCTAATCTACATAAATCCATGCAAAATATTCATGAATACAGAACATGTTGCGACGTTTTAAAAATAGTCATTAAAATAAATGCAAGAAGATGCCGTAAATCATGGTTCCTCTATGAAGTGAAGGTTCTATCACATCCAAAGTGAGCCATAAAATGGTACTATCAGGAAAAGTGATGTGTTTACCCAAAGTGCATTTTGAAAATTTAGCACAGAGATAAAACTTATTTGCTGGGAAACCTGTATAAAAAGTACTAAGTTTAACATTTGCCCACTAGATAGCAGAAAAGAAAATAGATGTGCTTATATGCCTGGCTTCTTACACACAGCAAGTTGAATTTCAGGATCAATAGAATATTTCTAACTAAGTGTGTCAGACTTTTCTTTAAGTCTAATATATTCATAACTTAAAATGAAAAGTAGTATGATTTGCTTTATGTCACTATATCATATATTTGAATTAAATGATCACAATACCATTTAATAGCACAGAAAGCCCAAGCAGTAACTGATTACCAAATAAAAGCAGAGAAAATTAAAAAGGAAAGTTAGGATCATTCATCTATTCAATTGTGAGTTGATTATACACAGACAGACAAATAATAGATAAGATATAGATTAAATTCTCTTTATCTGTACTACAGGCTAGCATTTTGTTCATTACTTCCATGCTTTATCTGCATTGATGCATTAACAGAAAGGTGCAGAGATACCAGTATTGTGCAAGGTCACTTCTAAAGGAGATATGCTCTGTCGGGATAGCCAAGCAGTACCCTTGGACTTTCATTTATATACTTTCTGGCAAAAGCAACTAAGCCAACCTAACAAAACACAGAGAAAGAACTGAAGTATACCCTTTCTTTTTCCTTTTAAAGGCAAGTTACAAAAAACAAAACAAACACAGAAAAACCCATCCTTTTAAACTTTTAATCTCTATTACCATATTTATCATCATTTCCTTCCCATTAGTAGAGATGCTTGAAAGACTTGCTCCAGACATAAGATACGAAAGCTATTCTGGTTACCTAGTACAAAAGCCCAAGAGATTATTTTGGGTTCCTGGGAGAGCAATGAACATCAAAATAACCACAGCATTTGGAAAAACAAAATGGTTTTCTCATTTTGAAGCAACTTTCTGATTTTTTTTTTTATTCTAGTATTTTTCTAGCAGCCAGACATTTTTAGGTCCAAAACACTGATTGTGAGAGAGATCTGATATATCCAGAGGGTATCACACAGTATGAGGCCTTTTTCTACCTTTGCAGGTTTCTATATAATTATCCCATATCTTTTCCTTATCCTATAGCCAATGGAAGATGAATATATAACCCATATAACTTTGAGACAGAGTAGGAAAATATTCCTGAGGTTACTAGCGACCTCTTGTGTTTTATCTTGGTTGAGAAAATGGCATTGTCTTTACTGGCGGATAACTGCGTCGCTTCTAGATAGAGCTCATTTGTTCTGGCCTGGGCATAAGAAGATCCTAGGGCTTAAGACAGAAATAGGTCAAAGACTTGTGGCCTTGTGCAGCCACAGATAAACAGCAAGACATATGCAGAGCAATATTCAAGTCAAACAGCCTCTCCTGGACACAGGGAGAGTAGTTTTACTCACTTGTCCTTTTCCTCAGATTGATGGATTATTCTTAGGCCTGAGAATTCCCGTGTCATGAAAGTAAAATAGCATCAAGTACCTGCTACCCAAGACTTCTAAAAATCAACAAGGTAAAGATTTATGTGACCTTCACTTGCACCATAATATCTATGACTGGAACATCTATCAGTTTTTACTGATGTGAAGTCTCATACAAATGCACAAACTAATGATCCTGAAAGCCTGTTTATAAAAATCCTCAATGACTGGTTGGATGCTTTCAGTAAACATAAGCTTTGCCAAAAAAAAAAAAAAAAAAAAAAAAAAACCAATTAGCTACGTAACTGTGACTGAAAACAAAACCAAATCCCCTCCCCACACCAGTCCTGTTTATAGCCTTATCCTGTTCAGCCACGTCTCCCATTAACTTGCAACCTTTTTGCAGCAAGGAAAACATCTTCCTAGGTATTTGTATGGTGCTGTAGAATGCTACAGACACTGAACACAAAAATAATAAGGTACCTATTTTGAAATTAATCTTCTGAAAAATGAGGCACTGCCTTGAGATCAAACACAAAGTTGCTCTGTAATGTCACAGAAATAGAGTGCACAGGGAACTCAGCATGCCACTTGTGTCTCATGGGTCTCATGTATCAATGTTTCATTATAGGCAGAACTTCAACTCTCCGTGGTTATAAAGTATGCAGCATATTGATAAATACAGAAGAATACTTAGTGTAGAGATATATGTACAGATTTATTCTGGAGCAGCGACAAAAATTAGATGCTGCCATGAGATGACTACTAAGGATGATCACAGAATTACTTTCAGTATTTTCTTCTTATTTTCTTTCTATAGGACTGTTTTGACGGCATCTGCTTTGGTTCTGGGACTCAGACCAGCTTTTGAAACAAACTAAACAAAGTAAAAGCAAGCTTTGATTGCCTCAAACCTCACAGAAGTTAACTAACATCAAAGCCCATAGGCTTGGTATTTAAACTATTGAATATGTATGTGCACACAGACAAGATCATGCCATCCAACTTTCTCCAGACCTCAGACACAAACAACTATGCTTCTGAATGCAGTAGAGCTTGAGCACCCAGGTGTGCTTACAAGCATGGCTCAGTTTGCCTAGCTACAGTGGTCTGACCAGAGGTTTGCAACCACAGTATGCACAGGAGAGGAGCTTACACTTGGCCAGCAAATCTATACACAAAGGCCTTAAGCCGGAAAAATAAATAAATAAATAAATCCTAACCTGAAAGTTCTAAGAATAGGGAATTCTTAGCCAAATGGAGCCTTGATTGTTTTCAGGGTTCAATAATAGTGCTTCTTCATATCACAAAGTTTTCCACTAGAAAAACCAATAATTTTGAGTAACATTTGCATTAACCTTTCAGACAGGAATTACCTTCAAGGTAATTCTGAACCCCATCACTAAAGATTTTATTTCTCTTCTTCTTATGTTCGGCACAAAACCCCCCTTTTTGAACAGAATTTGCAGTTATATTACTGGTAAGAAAGCATAACAACTGTTTCATTCATCTATCTCAGGAAATATTGAGTTTTTCCAACGAAGGTTCTGACTTTCATATCTTCTGACCATGAACCACAAATACACCCTTGGTATAGACAACTAATACAAGCTGCAAGAGTTTTGGCACTAATTAAGTCAATTTTGGAGGGGAAAAGGGAGACTGAAAACATAAGAAAATGTTGCTGAATTTGTTACACAGGTTTTATTTTCTGCTTCCAATCCCTCTTCTCACATCAATATGATAGGGTAATATTATGTGATCCTAGTGCTTAAAACGGCTACATTATATTTAGAGTATTATCCACATATGATTATTTCAGATTCTCTTTAAGAAGATTAGAACTGAATATTACTGATTTTAACTAGCAAAACTACTGGATATACTTTGGTTGCAATTAAAAACTAGAAAAAATTACGTGCCCATCTCCTCTCCCAAATTCAAGTTACTTCCACATCCTTGCTCAGTTGACATTACAACACTAGAAGTATGTTAGTTGAGCTCAGCTATGGGCAGATACAACAAATAAGTAATAGTACATAGAAGGAGAAAACAAACAAAACCAGAGCCAATTATACTCTCTCAAGTGTACAAGAAAAGTATGAATTTCATAAAATGGAAAAATTTTCTGATTTTTGGACAGCTTCATGAAAGCAATAATGAACAAAATTTTGTTTTCTCATCTTATTGAACTATTGTCAAAAAGATTAAGTACCCAAACTATAGTTCTTGATAACATAAGCACCACGTCTTGCTCTTTCTTGTTATTTTAGAGTAGAATTGTTTATCTATGTTTTAGGTTTGCATAATTTCACACTCACTAAACTGTTCAGAGAGTCAATCAAATAAAATTCTATAGCATTGCAGCCTTCTCCATGCTCTACACGTGACACTGTCCTCCGTTTGATAGCTGGCATTACTTACTACTAGAACACTTTCTGGATCTTAGCTTTAACAAATACACGCAAATCAGAATTGAGACAGATATACTCAGCTTTCCCTCACACTAACATTTAAATTAACAGAAGCCATGTTAAGGTGTAGTCAGCATACAACATGGTTCCTTTTTGCCAAAGATAATCATTTTCTTCTTGATAATTTGCTATTGCTATAACAGCTATAGCCCTTCAGGACGGCTGCATAAACAGCTCCTCTTCCTCCTCATCTCTGAGATAAATAAGCCCATGCAATAGTCCCCAAAAAGGAGAAGCAGAAAGGCATTGAACAGTCCTAAGACTCCTCTTTTATATTGCTGTGTCAAATTTGGTCTCTATAAATGCCAGAGAAACCAAAAATTGTAAGGCTAATAAGATGTTTGTACAGCAATTGTTTCTTATGTTATATGGCATACTACAACAAACTAAACAAGCTGGGCCCAAAAAGCAAGAGAGTTGTCTAGGCAAGAAAGAATAGGCTAATTAAAGAACACAATAGCAGTGTAAGCAGAGCAGCAATGCAGAGATATGAAACCTGCATTTCAACGAGATTTTCTGTTGCCTTTTTTGTTGGACAAGCCTAACAATGCTTCCCTCTCATCCTTACTGCATATGGAACTGATATACAATGATAGCAATAAGTTGAAAAACAGAACAAAAAAAAAAAAAAAAAATAGGATGCCAGGTTCTTTTCTGAGGATTTCTTCTATTCATTTATTACCCAGTAGAAACAGATTATAATAATAAGACAAGCAGCATGTAATGCTGCCACTTTTACACAATTTGGACAGTGGAATGGCATGGAACAGTCCCCTTAGCGTTACTGGCCACTGGACGTCCTGAAATGTTCCTAAACACAGCACTAAGCTCTTGGTAGATCTTAATGTTGGCTCTTAATAAATGTATTTTGTTATATTCTCATTGTGCTTCTTTATGTTCAAGTACTTTTCCTACATTTTATCAAGTTCACACCCTAATCTTTTCTAGTCAGACAGTGACTTTAAAGGTATGTCTATAGTGATGTTTATACTGCTAAATAAAATAAAGCCAGGCAGACAGCTCACACAGTGCACCGCAGATCATCCAGACTCCTTCCCAGTTTGCATGTTCCCTCATACATCTGTGGTTTCTGGCTGCTAATATTCACTGGGGCAATATCCAGACTTGGTTTGGGGAACAGGATTTTAAAGGGATTGTCCCAAGTAGAAGCAGGACCCGACTGCACCATCGCTACCAGCACTCTAGGCCTCTAACACTGCCCCAAGTGGGTTTTGAAAACTCTCTCATCTCTTGTCAAAATCTAATGCCTCTTCCCATCACACCCATACTAGAACACCCCTAGAAACAAGCAAGTCTCTATTTTATGCTGTGAAAAAACCTGTACAATAGACTGAAACAGAACACATTTTACTTTACCTGAGACACTTTGAACAGAAAAAACACACACACAAACCTATGTCCTGACACCAAGGACACTATGTGGGGTCCAGAGGAGACCACAAGCTAAGTGCTAGGTGGTGTGGATGTAGCTAGTCCATGTTTCCCAGCATTAGAAGGGTACGAGTATAGACACAGCCCAAGCAACCTGGCTAGCAGCACACACTCCTGTTTCTCAGAGTGGTGAATCAAGGACATGAATGTTCATTTTCGAGTACCTCACACTTGAAAGGCATTTTAGAGGTTTCTCTGGGAAGCTCTGGCTCATTCTGGCAACTATGAAAATCAAATTCCTGAGTCAGCGGAGTGCAATCTTCTTGACTTGAGGTAAATTAGTTTCCCAAAGTGTCAGGAGCAGATAGCAGGGGCACCCTAGGAAACCACATGCTCAGGAATGAAAGCACAGACCTACCTAGATAGGCATCTTCTTTGAACGCATCTAAGTGCCAATTTAATGATAGATAACGAAGCACAAGTTTCCTTCAGCCAGTCAATATTCCACAGTAAAACTCCAAATAGCAGGAGGGGAAGAGGTGAAATAATTAAACAATATCGACAGTCATCTTGAAAACCACAGTCACCCTGAGAACGAAACTGATTGTTTCTTCATTGAGAACCATCTGCCTGGAGACTCTTCTACTGCAAATAAGAAGCCATCTCTAAATCAAAAGGTGCTGGTTAGGAGCATTCTCAGAAGAATAAGGATCAAAAGGACTGTGCTCCTGCACTGATTACCTAATTCAGACACTGATCTAAAAGTACCATGGATGAGATGAAAATTGGGACCTCAAATGTCTTCTCAAAAAGCTAAATTCAAAAGTAACCGATGTACATAATTAGGAGCAAAACCAGCAAGTAACAGCCACACAAGTCTCAATAATAGAAACATCCATCAGGCATGTTGCTGAGGCTGCTGTAGGTCAATTAGGAAGAGTCTGACTTAAAATAGTCTCTCTGTATTTCTCTTCTTTCAAACATTAGTTAAACATCCTCAGAAATGCCTGTGCAACTTGTCATCTGGTGTTTGTGATTATATAGGAGACTACTCTCACATTTGTGAAATACACCTTGAAATGCCCAAAATGTTAGAAGAAAAATGAAAGGAGATGTATTATAATTACACTTAAAACGCTTCTGAGCTCAGTTCCAGTGGCTGGAGCTAGCAATAACCCCTAGAGGAGACTACTGCTCTGGTTGGAAATGGAAGAGAAGAAACACAGGAGACAACTGCTTGGCTGCAATGAAAAGAGGCCTGTCAGAGCTTAAAGTCTTATACGCCGATGGCGGACTTCTTCAGCCGGCTGCAGCGTTGTCAAGCAAGCTGTTAGGATGCGTATCCCAGAATTTACCCTCACTGATATCATTGAACCTGGGCAAGCAGTCTTGAGGGAAAGATGGTTCTGGAAATCTTCTAATAAAACCTCAGGTAATGGCCAACTATCTCATCTAACGTAAGCCTGGAGGCAGACACTCTGCTGAAGTGAACCTTTTAAACAGTCAGATTTAAGTTCCTGCTTCGTCCAAGCCAGATACGACAGCAGATGCCTGAACACAGTGCTACAAAAAGTCTCGCTCTAATCTGGCTCATTTGCCTAGCAGCTCTCATTTAGCAGTGGAGTAAACAATAAAACATTTTCATAATTTAGAATTATGCATTCAAGCAGAAGAAATTAATGTTAGTCCAAAGCAATTTACACTGTTAATTAGGCAAGGGTTCTAAATAATTACATGCATTTTCCCTCTGTTTATAGATCCTACTAGCAGAAAAACCATCCAGAGCTTTTCGGAGAGGAAGCCCACATTCCTATTGCTGCACAGCAATTTGCCCTTTAGCCTAAACTTCACAATAACCTCTGGGATGTAAAATATTAATGAGCTACTTGACTCCAGGTCACTAATGTTCTGAAAAGTCTCTAGTAATAGAAATTAATTCAGTAAATTAACGTGGCATTTTCTCACAAAACTCTCTATATTTAGGCACGACCGACTGTAGATTCCATTTTTATAATACCTTAAGCAATGAAATATCTCAGCAGAACATGCTCCATTTTCACTTGAGTCTAAATGGCAAAGGAATAGCGATGACAAGAGAATGGGCATGGGCACTTATCTTCAGGATATAGTGTGATATACCTAGATGTAGTAATTATCACACAAATGCTATTTTCTAGCCTTTGCAATAGCCTGTAATAAAAGAACAAATGGAAATATTTTCAACAAATTTAGAAGAGTATAACATAAAGGTTATTGGACATTTTGCCTTAATGCACAAAATACAGGCAAAAATCAGAAAGAAATAAGTTATTACCTTTCACTAAATCTTCCCTTTCCAAATGCTAGTGGATGGACTAATCCACAAAGATGCATTCTGCAGCATTAACCAGAACACTCAAATTGGGGAAGAGAACTAGGGGGTCATGATGTTTCTCAGTTCCTTAATACTTCATGCGTTGTACAATCCTTCTTTTGTGCATCTTTGAGGAATATATACAGAAAAAATAAACCCATTTAATTCTATTTTATTTATATTATGAAACAAATTTTTCCACACTATATTATTATATGTTTCACTACATGAAATAATTACCTTTTGTAGGTTTTTATCTTGTTAACTCATGGTCCTTATTTTTTCTTCAGTAAAGCCAACAAACTGATTTTATTTGTTATGAGAAAAAGGCTCCTATATTTTCCTCAAACTACCAGATTTACAAACTTAAATTCAAAAGATCTCCTTTCTCATCAGCTGTGTAGTGTATGGAGGAAGCTGTTTTAAAGCAGAAATTATTGTAATGTCAAGACAACAGGATAGAAATAGTTTCTTCTCTTGTGAAGATAGATCTAAAAAAAAAAAATGCTTGTAAATTTGGAAGAGTTACAATGACTGAGAAATGTAATTAGTTATGAAAAAAACCACGGGGTATCAAAAAGCATCCTCATCTTGTAAATAATATTTGTACACTTCATTAGTAACAAAAGCCTTTATTGGTCCATTTTCTTTCCAGAGAAAACTTTCCACAGAAAATATGTGCTTCATTCCTAAACTGTGCCCAGATAGAAGGCAGGCAGAAAACAAGTATCAGATAGCTAAAGCTCTCTGAATATAAAATATCAGTAAAATATGCAAAGTTGTTTCATCTCCTGTTGTACAGGCAAACTAACACTGTAAAGACATCGCCATAAGTTCTAAGAATCACAGTCACCAGCATGTTGAAAATTCTGATTAAATAAACTTTAAAATGGCAATTACCTATTTATCCATTTTTATTTGCAATAGTTTTTCAAATATGTTTTTTTTAACTTAGCCTAGAATCTGTCCCTAAAGGCAATGTCCTCGAGTTACAGTAAGTAGCTATTTCATACATGAAATACATGTACAACTTCAGCTAAATTTTTCTTGTAGATTTGAGATTCCCTGACTCTTCCTTCCCTTGGCCACGTCAATTTGCATTATCTGAGAAGCTAGCCCTAGAAATAAGAGCCACTAAGAACAACAGCAGTTTTACTCCCATCTCTGTAACTCAGTCTCAGCTCAGTCGTTTAATCTGTAGCTAAACGGGTTCACTTATCTTGAAAAAGGATGAATTAGGAGTTTGCAAAGCGATTTGAGCTCTCAGACAAAAAGGCTATGTAAAATACGGGGTTTTTTAGTAGTTTGATTGGTCATTCTTCATTGTTGTTCAGACCTGGTTGAAAAAGAAAACAAAAACTGACCAGTTATGCTGAAGATCAGCTACCCTGAAGCACTCACTGCGGCCGCTCCACAGGGAGCGCGGAGCTTTCCTGTTACGACGCGTTCCCACGCGTGGGAAGCAATTAAAAACTTCTTTCCGACAGGTGGTCTACTTGAACAACAACAGTGTTCTTTTTCATCCATATGACACAAATAAGGGCTCCAAGGACTATGAAAGCTTTATTAGAAGTGGATTATGAACGTGCTCAATAAGGAGATGAAAACAGTTATATAACTCAAAAAAAGTTCAATGGGAAGTCAACTTAGAATTTCAAAAAGAAAAAGATCGCACTTTCAATGTTCATTGCTGTTTTAAGTCCCATCCCGCTGAGTTGCGGAAACATAAAATATGTATTACTTTCTTTCAACCATATTGGAGTTTAAAGTATAGCAAGAGTTTTATTTTGCTGTTCATCTCTATGCATAAATGCCACAAGCAACAGAAAATGATTGTCTTTGATATTAAGAAAAGGAAAAATCTCTTTATCCGAGAGGAGCAAACATATGGGATATGGGCAAAGACATAGTCTGGGTGCACTAGTACTGTAAAGCATATTCAGTTAAAAACTATATTCAGAAATGGTAAATCAAAACTCACAAGGAATCACTTGCTTGTGTACCTGTTTTTATTTCCATGCAGTTTTGGCATGCACAGGAACATACAGAATTCAGAGTGTCTTATTTCAAAAAATGTGAACCATAGGTTTTCAATTATGAGTATTAACCTTGTCCAGTAACTGCCTTCAAGCTAAACTTCACAGCTAAGTCACATCGAGCAATTATTGTAAGAATACAGCCTTCCTTTCTCCTTTCTATGATTTTCAGTCAGGTAATATGAAAAACACTGTAATACAATAAACTTCTAATATTCTCAACCAGAAACACAATAAGCATAAACATATTAATCTGTAAATATATAAACACACATCATAAGCATGTCATATGTTAAATAGGAAGATATTTCTCTTCTATGCAGCCTCTACTGCATAGAAATGAACAAAAATGCATACTAAATGTATAAATAATACATATTCCCTTGAACAGTAGTTGAATAAAGAGCTACTGGCCAAAAAATGAGTTTTACAAAGGAATTAAATATGAAATAAAAATTCAATTTAAAAATTGTCCCAAAATATGCAAGACTCTAGAGTTGTACATCAGTTCTAAAGGACCACAAGAGGTATCACTTCTGACATCTGATAAAGCAGTATGTCCATTTATTCTTGTTACAAGCTTGACTCTCTCATGTCTTCCAGGCAAGAAGAGAAAAAAAAAAAAAAAAAGAGAGACGGAGGCTTATCTGTAGCTGGAAAACAATGAAAGGCTGTACACTGAAAGGGGTTATGACATGCAAAACTGAACATTGCCCTCACAGTTACCAAACTGTGGAACTTGCAAAACTAGAAAAATAAGATCAAATTAAATATATATATATATATACACACAAATGTGAAATATTTTCAGTAGCCATCATGAGAATCTCTGCTCCTACACCAGTATAGAAAAGTTTAACCAAAGAGTAATTAGAAACAGTTCCCAACTCTGTTGGGGGAAAAAGCAATATTGCCAGCACCTACTGCTACGGAGCTTAGAAACTGTAACCTAAGGTTTCTCAGTAGTGAGGCTTGCATGTGTCTATTGGCATATGGTAAATCATTCACAGATTTATTAAATCAGATTGTGTTTGAAAGACTACTTTTGCTAACAGTTAACACCACATGCTTTCCTCTCCTGTGATGAATGAAAGGCCATCTTAGAGCACTTTGCATTCATTACTGATCCACCTGGAAACCACCCATTGTCAAAAACAACAACCAAAGAGCATCTCCAAATCTGGTTTGTTATTCACACTCCAGGTTCCTTCTTCCAGGGCTGATTTTTGCATTTAATGCTGCTCCATTAATACATTAAATTCAATGGCAAGCTTCTAATCAGTATAAAGACAAATTCCAAAAAAAGACATACCTCCCACTTCTGGAATCAAATTCTTCCCAGAAGAAGTTCATGTTCTGTACTGAAGCTTATGTTACTCTGCTATGAAGGACATTCCTACTTTCCAATCTGATGACAGCAGGTAGAAGTAAGGTTTTATGGTATTTCCTTCCTGATTTACAATACATAAAGATTTGACAGCAGCCAGCCATTTCACAGCAACCCTTCTCCATAATGGGGAAGGGATTATAAAATGAGCAAGGTAATAATAGTTAGGACAAATAAGAATATTCTTTTTTGAATTAATAACTTCCTTAAAATTTTTTATACTAGCTCATATAAAGCTACTGACATACGAACAAATGCTTGCAGAAACAGAGTGAAAATGAAGGCTACCTGATAAGAAATAACACAATTAAATCCCACAGGCTGCCTCTCCGTATATGTGATATTAACTAGTTTCATGTATAAAGGCTGTGTTTCTGGAGGTTTTAACTATCCTTTTCCATGGTTCACATTGCCTAGACTGAGAAATGACAGATAATAAATGAATGTCCACTATCTTCCATCCTGTAAAATGCCAATCAGCTTCTGTCAGCAAGGATTAAATGAGATAAAGTCACACAGAAACTAATGGATTGTGCATAGAGTAAAATAATTGATTCTGAAAAGCTGGATAAAAAGATAAAACGTTATTTAAAAGAAAAGAAAGAAAGAGTCTTGTTATACTCAAGGAAGCACTCTGTCAATGAGCTACCCAGCAATTCTGTCCTCTTAAAACCAGAGGCAAATTATTGATTGATTCCATTCAATTCAGTCAAAGTGAATGATTCAAACTGATAAGAAAAAGTAATAATGCTGATTCTCCAGTACCTGAAGACTGACTTCCAGAGTTGTAGTCTATACAGCCTTGATTACAAAAGGAAGCTATAAGACAGTGAATCAAAAATTATAGCTAACATTCCAACCTCAGAGATACAAACTCCATAGAAACACAAAGCTGGCAAAAGCTTGACAAAGAAGCCACATGTGACAAAAATATCCTCTGCCAACCAAAGACTTCCATGAAGATTTAAACTGCCTTGCCTGATTTTTAACTACAATGCTACCTCTTGGCCCTTCTAGTGAGCACGTTATAATAGTTTGCTGTTAAGTGTCCTACGTATTAGCAATCATTTTCTTTTACACTGTAAGAGCAGTAACGTTCAGTCTGCTTCAGCATGCTCACAATATACAACTTCAAATTGAAAATTCAGCCTCTGAGATGAGAACTTCTGTGTTTAGACAATACAGAGGGAAGCTCTTCTTACTTATATAGTTCCTCTGCTAAAACAGGATAAAACAATACTTCTGTTGCTTTCTTTCTATCATTTTAACACACAGCATTTCTGCAGCTGAAGGGATTTAAAGAAAAGCTCCTAATGAGACTACACCATTGCGTTTATACAGACAGGAGGTACACACGCTAAACAATAAGAAATTAAATGCTGTCCCCTTTCTATGTGAACTGCGGTTTCCTTACGTCTGTCTTAATATTCCAAGCTCTATCAGCAAATTCTTGGCAAGCAACAGTGCACCCGTGCATTTGTGCTTTCGTAGAGAAAGCTGTTAGGACTGAGGGAGGAATCGATTATAAAGATGGCTGGAAAGGGGCGGCTCAGTCAAGGCATGGGGGGAAACAAACTGAACTCAAGAGGCGCTCTGGATTGTAAAAATCGAAGAGAAAAAGAGTTGCAAACTACAGCTCGAGTCCAGTCTCAAACTAATCAGTACAAAATTGGTGACTTTCTTCAACTCTTTATCAACTTACCTGAAAAGTTTCTTCCTCAGACATTTTTTTTTAAAACACCCTCATTAAAAATGACTCAATTGCATAAAGAATAACACACTACTGATTTTTAAACTTATTTGACTCTTCAGTCCCCATGTAGGATAATACGTATTACACAATTAGGAATATTCATATACATAATATGAAATAATATGAAATAATATTAATATGAAATAATATTAATATGAAATAATATTAATATGAAATAATATTAATATGAAATAATATTAATATGAAATAATATTAATATGAAATAATATTAATATGAAATAATATTAATATGAAATAATATTAATAGACCTAGTTGAACTTAAGAAAGAGGGTTAGAAAATATGGTGCAAATTTACATTGATTACTAAGTCAGTTTGGTACAAAGGGAAGCAAATGTTTTCTTAGTGCAGGAACTGGCAACGAAGGTGATGAGTTAAGACTGTTTTAAAACAAAGAAAAAAACCAGATAACCATGGAAATGGCATATGGTAGAAAACAGCTTGGCATGTCCTAAAATACACTGCAAGCAAAAGCAAGAGAAAGATGCAAGTTTCTCATTGTTAGAGATGTTTTGAAAAGAGATGCAGATTAAAACACTCAGAGACCAGGAGAAGGGAAAAATTATCTGGCCTACTGGCAGCAGCGTGACTGGACCGCTGGGAAAACAGCGGGTAGCTACAGCCAGAAACGCAAGCTGAATTGCAGTGGCTTTACTGGGGAAATTCACAACAAACAATCAAGTTTTGTAGCATTGCTGGGGAGGATAATAAGTCAGGCACTGTGATAGCGCATATGCAGGAGGAACGGAGGTTTTAAGTCCAAAGGATCATCCACGTTCACCGACAGAGAGATGCTGGTGTTATTACCGCCGACAGCCGGAAAGTGCATAAAGGAAGATGAGGAAAGAATGGAGCTAAAGCTCTTGCCTGATTTTGCTGTAAGCGCGGTGACCAAAATATAAGAGAACTAAAGGCAGAACCCTTGGTACGCTCTAGCCTCCTGAGAGCAATGTCAAAAGCATAGAACCTCTCCAGCATTTTTCTTATTTCTGTTCCACAGTGGCACGTAAAGAGATCAGATATTCTCACAATCTAAAGTACCCCGGGTGCTCGTCCGTCACCACACTGACTTTACCCAACACGCCTGAGAATGAAATGAGCAGAACTATTCAACGCTTCACTGAATTACTGCGTGCCACTGTTATCGCAAAGCCCATTACATGAAATGAATGTTTTTATTTAATTTTATTTGCCTACTGGAGCCTCTCAGCAAGTCAAAACTTAAGAGTTAACATCAGGTTATCTGCTCATATAAAAGCCCTCCTAGCTTTTCAAATGTCAGACATGTGAATCTTGTCTTCTGCACTGTCAACTGAATTAGAATTGGATTAAACTAGTCTTAAAAAATTAGCAATTAACTGTGGATATATCATTGTCATACAAAAAATAAAGCTGTATAAGTATTAATCTTTCAGATTTTCTATACAGACAATAAAATAGGCACTGTAGCAGTTATTAACAAATGCTGAAATTATACTTGACATCTCCACATCTTCAACAATGTGCTCATGAGTAATAAAAGGTCTGCTCTAGTCCTTCCATTTGACGCAATAAAAATAACTTACAGGTAGGTACATAATAATTCACTGCCTGAACCCACATATGAAGCTTTTTTGCAAATATGCCTGAATTGACATACATAGCAAACATACAGGTATGAGCTTGCTCTATATTATCCATTCCCATAAGTTGAAGATGTACATGATTTATCTCATTAGACCTGTTTCACCATCCCAGCTGCTTAACTTTTTTCCATTTACCTATTCTGAATTTTGAACCATTATGCAATCTCAAAACATTGCTATTAAAGAAAAAAAAAATCCTATTTTTAAAATATGAGATAAGATTTTTCTTCCCCACAAGCGCACCACAGTAAGACCCTGCAAGTATTACGAGGACAAATGACAGATTTAATACCTGATACACTGTTTTCTAAGTCTAAAATTTGATAGTTGTAAGTAATCTTGTGCCTATGCATATATACACACAGGTACACAAACCTCTTCTGCAAATATAAGCATATATATAAATATATATTTGTTCACACAAGACAGTGCTTTAAAAATATCTCTCATTCACAGGATATTGACTTAAAAAAAAAAAGACAAAGGTAAATCTGATCTCTGTGATGGCAGCTGTACAGTGCAGAAAAGTGGGAACACGTAAGCACTGACTTTTGGTCCCAAAAGGTCCAAGAGCTTTTTTCACAAAAGCTCAGTCACTAGGCACACACAGGATTTCAGTTCACTGTATTGATTTTTTTTTCCTTGTGAAAGGGTTAGGTTTGTAGTTGTTTAAACAGCATTTCAAAATATTTTGATTTCTTTTCCCTTCTAACTTACATGAACTACACATGCTGCACAGCCTGGTAGGAGAAGCAGCAAGCTCAAGGAAGTGGAGAAATCTGCAGCCAACTCAGCAGAAGCGTAAGAGTAAGAAATAAAGCAATGGTCTTCTAAACTGCCATCTACGTCCCACCTACAGGAATATGATTAGTCCAAAAATGGAACAACGAGAGGAGATACAGAGAGAGTCAGAGACAAGCAAATCTCCTTTGGTCTTCCCTTCAGCCTCTACAGGGGCAGTTCTGGATGGCTAAATACTTCGGCTCTGATTTGCTGTCTAGATAACCCTGCTTTTGTCTCTGTTGTGACAGAGGGTGTCTACTGTACTTTGTTCTCATTTTTTTCCTGTTGCTTTCAAAGGAGACGGTTGAATTCCTCTGAGGAGGCTTTCTTGTGAAGACTGTCTTTCACAGGGGAGCAGCAGAGCACAGTACAGTACAAGCGAGAAAACAAAAACAGATTGTTCTTTGTTCAGTTTGTAACTATTCTGGGAAAGTTCTTTCCACAAGGTGTTATGAATGCTAAACTTATACGTGAGGTCAAGGGGAGACAGAAAAGTCCATAAAAGAGAAATCTATCAGGGACTACAACCTATAAAAATAAATCAGCATCTCTGAATAGAAAAAAAAATGTTGTTTGGGAGAGTATTTTGGGGAAGTGCTTCACTAGATGCTTGTTGTGGTCTTATACTCTTCTCTGTACTGTTCTTTTGGTCCTGGTTGGAGGAGGTAGGACAGTGGGTTATTCTTATGCTCCAATGTTTTGCTCAATGTAGAGACTCTTTGAAGAGCAAATCTGAGAATAAGTGTAGGAAGGAAATACAGGGAAGGGCTGAACTGCTCTCCAGAGCTCCAGCACTGAGTGTGAAAGAGAAGCCTAGAGGGACTAGGACACAGCAACAAATAGTAAGCTCAGTAGGATTTGTATGAAAAAAGATCACCTCATTAAGTGTGGCAAGAATGAAGAAGGCCACATAAAAGATTTTAAGTCAGTTTTAATAAAGTAAACCCCCTCAATTAGAGAGCTATCAAGGTGTTTGCAGTGTGAAACCTGACCAGCTTGGGGGGGTTTAGAAGAGCAGAAGCTACAGTGCTTACACTCAGAAGGGAGGAACCTTCTCTCTAACACACAGAAACACTGCCTAATAATATCAATGACACCCTTCTCTACTTACCTTTTTTTTTTTTTAATACCTGCTTAGAGAAAAATGCCCAACAACTTATATTTTTTCCTCATATTGTATGTGTTGTAGTTATATCAACTCTCTTACTATGTTTGTGCATGGCCAAATACACTGCCAGCACATAATGTGTAATAAACATAATAAGCTGTAATGAGATCTTCTCCCTCTTCTTGGTCCCACAGTGTAATCACTTTGGCAATAACTCGTATCACCAGCTCACCACTGCCATTTTATGTCAGGGAGGAGGAAGAGATGGACGACTCCAATTAAAAGACATGAATGTGATAATTAGGGAAAGGTAAAATTGAAAATTGCAAAAAAAACATATGAACATTGAAAATAACGTGAGTCATCTTGTTATGCCACAACATCAGTTGGATGTTAATTTTGTTACATAAAGCTAGACTCCGAAGCACAAATCAATTCATCCATTTGATTCACTATATGTCAAAATTAACTCCTGTGTGAAGGTCTCTCCTTAAATGTATTATTATCTGTTTGGAACACACCTGAAAGGCTTGCATCAGCCTGCCTGCACTGGCTAACCACACACTGGAAAAGCAAAACATACTGGTCCACAGTAATAAGCTACACTGACAGACAGAAACAGTATCTGGAGATCTTTTTCTAAACTCAAAGGAAAAAGTCAGAGGTGACTATCACAATAAGCTGCTCTCTTTAAAAAGTAGCTTCAACCAAACCAAGAAAGAATTAGATAGAGACAGAACAAAGACTTCACAGATCTCATAAGCATATAGAAGTCAAGACAGGTCAATCTGGGCATAGCTGCTATAGAGGGATCACAGAGATAAAAGTATAAAATTGACTGGCCTCAGATGTTAAGGCAGTCACACTAGCAGTTGAAAATACCAGCTCATCTGTAAGATTTGCTTTCTTTAGGTACAGCAGCAAGCCTCAGATAAAAAGTCAAGGCTATTGACCCACATTAAAAGCTAACTTTAGGAGATATTAGCCTGAGTTAGATATAGGCTACAAGAATTGATTTTTTTTTTTTTTGTCAGACTTTATATGTTTAAAGAGGAGAGAAATAAAAGTCACTTCAACAAGCACTTAAGAAGAACTCTACTACAAAGATGAGAACTATTGTCAGCTGAGGATAAAGAATAAAATTAAAAAGACTAGCTGAGTCTGAAGGAACTACATGATTGAGTATCATTAAATTAGGGGAAAAAAACTCACTATTTCTAAACACAGATTATAGCAATTCCATTGTTTGCACTGCTAGGAGTCCAGTGTCTGAACTGTTAAAAGCCCTAGTGTGATGCCAAGTAAGCACTTTTATTCCTGGCAAACATGATTTTTAACTGTATGTCTTTGCTATCTTGACGAGCACAATTGGGATGTAGGATAAGTACATACAAGCTGGATTTAAGTAAGTTCATTTGGGCACAACAATGAGGATAAATGCATAGAGCCAGCAGCAAAACCAGGCTAGCTCACCTCAGAAAATATTAAGTAACTAAACCACAATGAGCTTCACATATGCCAAGGAAGACTTAAAAAACTTTCCAGGGATTTGTAGGTTTGTTTTAAGAAGAAAAATATTGTTTTTTAAGTAGATTCATGCAGCCCATGAGCTCCACAGATGCATGAAAACACAGATCAATTGCAGAAAAGGGGGTATAGTTGCTGTAGAGCAAAGTGTCTGATGAAAATTTCAGTTGTAATGTGAATATATGGCTACAGGTAATCATCTCCTCCAGTCCCACCATTAGCTCTCCAGCTGAAGCACAAAGACGTTCCATTTTTAGGGGGCATAAACTCCTTCCGCAGTGACGTACTAAATAAACCAAGCCAATGCCTACTGAAATCATATGAAAGAGTTTACTGGGTCAGGACTCAAGTTAAACAATTTCTATGTAACTTTGAATTATAAAATAAATAAATGAATAAATAAAGCCAACTGACATTCATGTAAACTTTCAAATGTTTTGAACATATCTGTAGAAAACAGAAGAAAAGCTTTCTTTGTTCTACAAAGGGATATTAATTTTATTGAGCAAATTAAAATTGCTTATTATTATGCGGAAAAATATATGAAATTAACACAATATTAGCAAAGCTAAGATTAACAAAATTATGGTAAGTAATTTGGATTTATAATAGCAACTAATTGTAAACGAGTTTTAGGAAGAAGTACACAACCACCTGAAAGGAAAATAGTGTCTAGTTATCCCTATTGTCTACTTTGACATTCTTCTAAAGGGCTGATCTTCATAAATTAGAAGAGAAAAAAGGCAGTTGAGAGACATGCTTTCCCAGGTGTAATAGTAATATGGTTAATTACTTTTCCTTTATATTATATTAATGTCATGACTGCTATTTATTATCCGTGAAGGCCTGAAGGTAAAAAGCTACAGAAAATAAGGCCTCCAAATTTCCCAAGAGAGAAGATAATAGAAACAAAACTTTGCTTCTAGAAAAGTAGAATTAGTATCCCATTTTGTTCACAGGCATCACAAGATTCAAATTTTAGTTCAAGTATAATAAACACACTCTTGCTGTGTCTTCAGCTAAGGAAAAAAAATAAAAAATAAAAAATAAAAGAAGAAGAAGAATTTCTTGTCAGTACTAAATAATAACAATGCATATCCAAACTGCCAAAAGATGACATGTCAGCTGCATTCTGTTATATACAACCACGCAAGCTCTTAATTCTATTTTGGCTGTTTATCAGCCTCATGTCAATGAGCTGGTTAAGAATCTCTAAATTTGCTCTGCTGTGAATGGACATCTTTAGGGACTTGGTTGTCAAAATGATAGGCAGTATGTAAAACAAGGCCAATTACTCCAGGAAAAGGCATGTCCAAACCTAGCAGTTGCCTCATGTTCTGTTACTTAGCCTTGTCAACCAGTACCTGTAGGAGACTAATGCTCACAGCTTCAGGTAGGAACTCAGTTCTGCTGAAGACTGCTGATTTGTCACTGTAGAAATGTTTATGGAGGACATTTGATTTTGATAGGCAACAGGTCTTTTGGCAGCCCACCTGGCAGGCTGCTGAGGCACCCAGCCTGGTAAGCTGTTCAGAAGGTGACAATCCAAGGCCATCAGCTTCCAGCATCCCAAATTCCCAGTCTCCTCTCTGCCTTTTATGGTATGTCTAGTTGACTTCTGAGGAAGAGCGTTTCCTGGGTTTCTACGCACTAATTAACTGCCAGAACATTATGCTGATAAAAGTCCAGAAACATCTAAGACCAGACCAAATCCTCCAAGCTCCAGTGTGTACTGACTAGCCATGGTTCCCAGGCTTGCAGTGTTATTTATGTCAGTCAGCCAGCTGCCCGAGATGGGGGTCTAGGAGTGCCAGCTCTCCATTTGAGAGACTGAATCGACCAGATAAACTGGGTAACACTCCCTGAGCTGGACTGTCCCATAGCCAGAACTCCATTCCCTGTCAAAGACATCTCAAAATGTTTGGCTACCAGTCAGCATTCTAAAGAAAATTATATTACATTTCCCCCCATGTATTTCCTTAACAGAGTTCAGAAAAAACAAACAACTGACAAATCCCCCTTTCAAACTAGAATCTGTACCCTAGTTTCACTTATTCCTCTGCCGAATCTGTTACACTAGGGACCTTCTATTCTGCTTCTGTTTTCTAATGATACTGAGGTTTGAAAATGCTTGTCTCTTTCAAGAAGTATCCTGCCCTTTCCCTAGATGGCTGTTTACTCTTCAGACTGATAAATTTTCTAAAAGAAATTCCAGAAGTCATCTAAAGTGTATTAAGTTCTTGACCCTAACAGGCTTCTTCTCACTTTGAAAAATAAACAAAATATAGTGTTTTCAGTTTCAATTTCTCAGAGATGGATGGCATGAGCCACACGTGATTAAAGTCTGCTCCAGGAGATAGGCTGTTTTATCTCTGGTGACATATTTCTGTGATAAATTCTGTAATGCTTCCTTTGAGTTCACTGTCATCTTGATGCTATTAACCATAGCCTGGACAGACCGCAGTAATGGTGTTCTGAGTGACACCTGCAATTGCTCAGAGGAGAACGCCTTTACCAGCTATGTTGTTAAAGCCCTGGAGAGGTTTGTAAGACTTACTGAGATAACCCACTGCTGCGAATAAACTAGAAAATTCAAGTAGAATATAGCTGTATGGTACCAATACAAGTTTGTTGCTGCTAAAGATCAAAATATACCTTCACAAATAAATAAGGGTAATTGATTATTTATTGAATAATGCATTCAGGACCTGTAAGTAACATCTCCAGGCAAATCCCATCTCATTTTATCTGTCTGTCTAGGTTATTGGTTGCCACCTTTACCATTGTACTTACATATCTTCATGCACTTTTCGGGTTCCTCTAAACACTACCAAGGAAGCAATGGGTGCTGCAGAGTATCAGTGCTCATCATCCACATAACAGGAAACAAAGGAAAAGAGGGTGGTGGCGGGAGAAGGAATAATAAAGTAGCAGAATCTGACAATGACATCAAATAACTTTGATTAATTAATCTCAGAAAGTTTTGTGAGGAATGCCATAAAGATTTAAAAGTAGGTTGCAAAGCATCATATTGCCAGGGGAAATTCAACAAAAAGGAATGCTAAGTACTGGACAGAGGAGGAAGAGTTTAAACTATTTATATACACTGATGGGTTCTAAGTAATATCCTCCAAGGCAATCATCTAGGAATCACTTTGGAGAGCTCTATGAAGAAGTTGGGCTCAATACACGTGGGACTTCTAAAAGCAATAAAAGACTACAATGCATAAAAGCAAAAATTTTGTGATGCTATAATACCTTATCTAATTAAGACTATAACAAAAATCCCTAAATCCTTTCTGAAGGAAAACTCCCATAATCTTAAAGAGATTCTCCTATTTACTCCATTTTGAGTTGTGACCTTAAATCTTGTCAGGTGCTTTAGGTAATTAAGAATACTTTTACTTATTCCTTAGGATGTGAATGTATTTAAAAACTCACAAGTCATGGCTTACACAGGTAAATATATCTGCATACACTGAATAATCTAGTAGATTTACCAATACTAAGCAATAGCATAGAGAAATTGCTTTTCTGCCACATAAAAGATATTTTAATCACAACATTTGGTCATAGTTTTATTCAGGTGATCATTGTTAAGAAATTTGCAGACTCCATTTTTGTTTGATAAAATTACCAACATTCTTGAATTATTGCCAAGAATGTCATTCTTGTAAGTACTAATCCAAGGAGAGAAACACATCTTGAGAGCAATAACTGCATATAGCAACTATCATTTCCAGCGTACTAGTTGAAAAATATTTAATTATGTTTCAGTATCTTCATTCAAATAAAGGACTAATTATCACAAGTAGAAATTAGATTTTTCAAAGCTAACATGAAATAATGTTCAGAGTACTATTCCTACCAACCCCAATACTCAAATCTGAGTTCATGCCCTGCTCTTCAAAGTTCATAAACTTTAGAACCATTTACTTTAACAATACAAAATGTAAGTGGTCTCTTAATTTAAAGAAAACTTCAATATTCTTCTAATTAAATCTCTACAGTAAAGGCTTTAAAATGAAATATCATAAAACCTATATGAAATTATATATTTACTGTTACCAACACTTAAAACAAATGAACAATTATGGAAGAACAAATTCTAAGATTCAAACATATTAAAGCTACACTATTTCCAACACATTCATCCTTGGTTTTGAGAAACTAAATGAAAAAAAATAATTTTTTATCTTGAAGTTCAAGAGTCCTGCTCCCTAACTGGTCTTACTTAATTACACTCCAGAACTAACACATTCCTTCTCTTTGTGTAAGATATAACAATCAGATTTTAGAGTTTTATTTACAGAAAGCACAGAAAATAATACAGAACTCTTAAATAGCATAACTGCACTTTAAATAGTTTATCTTATTTCTCAAATCATCAGCACAAAACAGATAAAGGGGTGGGAGGGAAGCCAGAAAGAGAGATAAAAATCATCAATGCCTTTAGATGTGAAATGAGGTTCACAGACACAGTGAGTGAGCTTCCTTGAAAGGAAGCTTTTAAACTATAGCAAACCATTTTTTACACTGAGAACTGTTACGTAAATCACAGACAATAATATGTGAAAAAAAGCTACAAGCTACTGTGAAGATGAGCATGCAGTGTGTCCTTAGAGACTTACCATGCAGAAGTCCTTGTTTACAGAGCTTTCACAAGTGATAGGTGTAATATCCAAAAAAAAAAAAAAAAAAAAAAAAAAAAAAAAAAATCTATCTTAGAAGTTTGAAAAAAATATTTCAAAAGCAAAGAACTTACGAAACCCAACAGCATGTGCCTGTGTTAGGCAAAAAGAATATATAATTCTATTTCCAAGATTATCTGTTTACATTACTCAATCTAAGAATGCCATTGTAATAAGAAAAGGAAGCTTTCTCCCAGCCTAAATTACTATAACACAGGCATCAATTGAAGAACACAATACAGAAAAAGAAAGTGTAAAAACTTCAAATAGCAATGTCACTAACTTGTAAGATCTGTGAGGGAAGTGCTGGAAGCTATCCATGTGTTTGCAAAGCAGCATGAGTAGAGTCTGAGAACTGGGAAAAAAGGAGAGCAGGAAGAAATAAGGAGGAAAAAAAAATAATCAAGCAGAGGGGGCAACTCCATACAGGGCTCAATCACCTGCCTCCTGAGGTACAGGACTGAGGTCAGTCATCAGAAAATGAGATATTGCTGTGGACAAAGAATACCCAACTTCAACAGCTGGAATATTTCCATGGGATTTAAAGGAAAGGAGGATAAGCAGAAAAAGAGGTACTGGGTCAGTAGACTGAAGTTAGAATAGCAGTCCTTTGTTTTACTTTAGATTTGTATGTTTTTAATTAAAATTCTGATCATAAAACATGCTTTTTTTTGTATTGTATTCCTCAGTATTTTTGCCAGAATGCTAAATCTAGGGAATAGATACATAAGAAAAGTCACAAAGTCAGTCAAGTTCAGCTCCTTTACCTCCATTTGGGCTGTATCTGTACCCTGAGATGTATTCAGAGAACGCTTCAAGCTGCAAATGGTCAATTTGGGCCCTAATATTACCAAATAGAATGTGTGAATAAGACATTTGCTTTGAGAAATACAAGCCACTATCATCTAACACCCCCAGTAATCCTAAGGAACATATAGCAGAAAAAAAAGCTCGCTTCACCAGGAAAAGCCAAAATCATCCAAGAGAGGAAAATAATTTGATCTTGGTCCTTAACACAAAAACAAGAATATGCTAAAAACATAAACAACCACAAATTTAGGGTCTAGCTTTAATTAACATAGGCAAGGAGTGCATTACAGTTGCCACGATTGGACACTGAACTGATGAAGAACGTTGCTCCGCAGCTGTATGTCCAGACACATTTGTCCCCTAAATATTCAGTTTTTCACAGAAGCAGGTGAAAATTAGAACCAACTCTGCGATTTTCACTATCAAAGATAAAACTACAAAAGAACGCAATCCCATACTAAGAGGCATAAAATAGCTATCTGATGCTTTTTCTAGAATTTCCTTCGGATACTGTAAAGTAAGCAGCTACAATTTACTATAGAAACAAAACCCTGCCTTGCAAGTATTCACTCCTGACACAACAGAAAGCTATGTACACACACACATATATATAAAAAATACATATTTTATATATACACACACACATTTGCTTTTTCCTACTCCAGCTCTCTGCTTTCTCTTCTCTTTCCTGCTATGGAAACAGTGATTAGCACTACTGAGTGAATGCTTGTTGCTACGCAAGCTTTCATTTTCAGTACCCTTCACGAGCCTTATACAGAGCAGCTGAGACTTGTTGCTGTCATCCATTAGCCAGCCCCTTGTTGTTGATATTCTCACAAGGTAAAGTTAAATAAATGAAAAGTCCTCCCTTCCTTCCTTGCAATTTCTGCATCACACAGGACACAGATTGCTGGCTGCTGCCACTTTCTAGGCTTGGAATTTGCCTTTCAGCTGCAGATCATTCTGCAGCCAAACCCTTTCATTCCATTAACATTATTACTTTATTAACCTTTCTTCTGCTGAATGTGTCCACCTTTTCAGATACTGATCCAGCAATTATTCTCTGTATTTTATTTTAATTTCACATTGCTTCTGCTCCACCTAACTTCCTTCATTTTATTCAAAAAGGTCATTTTAATTCTAGGTCACCTGTCAATCACAGAAAGAAATAAAATAATTATCTAAGATTTAAATCACTGTGAAATCATCCTTTTTCATACCACAGTACTTAAGATATACAGTACATCAGTATGGTAGTGGGGAATACGTAGAAACATACAAAGTTATCCTCTCATGAGTTAATATTCTATCAAACGGACTTTTTTTTGTTCTAAACTTCAGAGCCGAGGCTCTGCAAACCAGATAAATCTAGACATTCGGATACTCATGTCCATGGACAGTCTCTTTACAAGCCTATAGGTTCAGGCACGCGAATCTCCTGACCGAATGATTACGTTACATAAACAAATCCAATACTTTGATGTATTATTTTCATTCAAATCTGACTGCAGTATAGCAACATTTTTCTCTCAGCTGTGAAGGGATTTGGGTGTCCCTGATCCTGAATTCAAAGGGAGTTATGCTTCATGTTATCAAGTCACAGTAAAAAAAGAAATAGTCAGCAGCAAATGATTTATAAAACAATGCTCTATGTTTTCTCCCATTCTCCAAATTCATGAGTTACATTTTATTTCTGAATTCAGATCAGTTTGCCTAATAGCTTGGTCTAGAATTTTTTATGAGACTAATATCACCCTGATGGCAATAATTCACCTTTAATTCAAAACATTTACATAAGGTGTTAGAATTCACTCACGTGATGAAGGGAAATTTAAACCTACATATCACTGTATATAGCGTAAGTGCCCTCAGAACGGTGCTGTCAGCAGCTCTGAAAGGAGCACGCTCTGAAGTAATCATTGACAACACCACCGGTACACAAAATACTTAAGAACAAACAGGGCAGAGGATCAAAAAAAAAAAAAATCTCTACTAGTAAGACATTCAAGAAGAAGTTGGTATGCCTGAATTCTATTTTCCAGTCCACTGAACATTTATTTATAAAAAATAACATAGCAATAATAAAATCCAGCTACTGAAATACAGCCTAAATTATCCCATCGTTTGTAGTTAAGGACTTCTTTTTATGGGCGATTCAAATCAATCTCCTCAGGGTAAATTTCTGACACCTCAGGCGACTGTCATTGCCAGGGAGGCAGGAGCAGTGACGTGAATCTCGCCATTTACGCCTCGCCCCTTTCATTTCACTCAACCTGGAGCAAACACTTGGGGTTTTACAGTTTAATGAGAAAAAAGAAAAAAAACACATTTTAGGTCAATCCAGACTATCAAAAAAAATTTGCTACAGTTGGTCAATAAAATAGCAACTACTTCTTTGCCCTACTCTTATCTCTTTTAAACTATCAAAACTGACATTTAATTGGCAAGTAAACCATTTCACAAATACTTGTGGGATGAATGTCAGCCTTTTATTTAGCTATGTAAATAAAATAACCCTATAGATATACTCCTAGTACAATGTCTGGGGATTTTGGCAGTGGTGGAGAAAAGGGGTCACTTTTCATTAATAAGGCAGTGACAAAACGCCTGTACGAACAATTAGAGACTTCAAGGAGTAATATAAAAATGATTTAAAATTCTTCATTAAAATTAAATTCAATGTCAAAGATTAAGATGATTCCTACAGTACTTCAAATGAAAGGATTTTCGGTGAGCAATAAATCCAGTTTGAAATGAAAGCAGAAACTATTAAGAAAATAAAAACATTAAATAGATTTAAAGAAGAAAACTTCCAATGCAACTTAAAATGAGTTTGAGATCAAGTTAGCAGAAATTAATTCAATTTAATTTGCTTCAGAGAGAGCTTATTTTCTGGAAGAAATGAAAGAAACATCTCTTGTTTGATCAATGTATAATATTTATTATGGTAGCTTTTTTATCTAGTCTTGTTACAAAAGATCACTTTTTGACCAATATTGGATGTGCTCTTAAAAATAATTAATTAGATGCAATAACTTCATTTTAATAAACTACAGATTTTAATATGTGTCTGATAAGATAAAAAATATTATCTATAGATCACATTTTTACCATGCCCAAAAATACTATACAGGAATTCTTGGATATGTAGCACAGTTCATATGTGAAAATTCACATAGAAAAAATAATTACATTTTTGTGCTTAAAAAACCAAATGTTAACCGATTCACTTCTTTCTCAGCTGTGTTTATCTTAAATATTTTCATACAAAACTGGTCACCAAATAACTGGTGACTATGCCCCACTCAGTAATGTGCATTTTGAGAGAACACTACATTTTTAAGAGCTCTGGTTATTTTGGAATTGGATAGACACAGGAAAGCAGTGCTATTTAGCTAGAGGAAGCAACAAGGTAGCTATAGATACTACAAATATTAACTAAGTAAATAGCTCTCTGAAAGCAACTCATATCCATTTGTCACAGGTAAAGATTTCAGGTAAAGGACATTGCACTTGGGACATTGCACTTCTATCGCACTTCTACTGCAGGAAACTCTTTCCCTATTATGCTTGTATTCCCCCCCTCTCCCCTTTTTTTAACTTTGTTGAACAACTGTGATGAACTCTTACCTTTTCCTGAGTTTGTCATCCAGTATTTTTAATGCTATCTTTATTATTCTTGATTTCATAGGATTTCATTGACACGTATCTAGCTCAATAGATAGATAAAGATTAAAGAAGAAAAAATACGCATTCCTGTTTTTAACAACACTATTAAAACATGCTACAACTGAATTCTTACCACTGCCTCCTTTTCTAACTAGGATTTTTTTGTATTATATTTTTGGATGTGGGAAAGGGATTTGGCAAAGGTGCAAATTTTGTAGCATCTGTACACTCCATTCATTGCACATGCCTAAAGGCTCTTCATATGCCTTCATGAGTAAACACATCTTGTGTCATCTTTGAAAACTTCTGTTCCCCATCAGCTTCGTTTCCTCCACAAACGACTTTATATTTAATCGTTTCATTATATTCCTTGCTTATACCAGGATGAAAGATTTCTCCTATTTTCCCATGTCGCAAGCCTTTTAAGACCAATCCTAGGTGCTTCAGTGTTTTGGACAAAACACATTTTTTAGCTCATTCTCAACATTAACGTATTTATCTTTGCTATTCATCAAGAAGCCACATGACAAATAAAGCCCATGCCACTGCTAAATTTGTCCACATTTTTATTTTTTTTTCATTATTATTATTTTACTTCTTGTGTCTGAGCTAACCTACAGGCACCAAAAACACAGCAGCTCCCATGGTTCCCACTTTTTTTTTTTTTTTTTTTTTTTAACCTTCTGAGCTTCTGTTTTTCCTCATAACGCTGTGGTCAGAGTTTTGCCTACTACTTCTAAGTATTTTCTTGGAGGCTCAGAATTTTCAGAACACCCATTCAATCCTTACCACTTGGTGACAGACCAAGAAAAAGGAAGTCCACTGAAATTTCCATAAACTCTTCCAGCCTTATCATCTTATCAACCCGCCATAGACATAGCGTCTGACAGGAACATGTAAAGATAATTAAGTGATAGTTTGAATACTAAAACTTCATTAATCATAATATTCTTATGCAACTAGGAATAATTTCATTTAAATGTAGTTACAATTAATGCATTTAAAGTAGCCACAATTTGCAAATGAATACCTGTAAGTCTTGCTTTTATTTCTGTAAGTTTATTTCTGTTCGCAAATGGAAAAATTGAGAATGTAAGAGCTTGATTTGTTCAGCCTAGCAAAGCCAATATGATGCCCATCTGTAAGGCAGGATTACGGGACCAAAACGGACCTCCAAAGGTCATTTAATTTACCCCTCAGCCAAATGGCAGAACCAGTGTTTTCTTTGTCACTCTTGGACAAAAATTTCTCTTAATGACTGATAGGGATGAACTTTTAGAGCCAGTCCCTTGTAGTGTTTCCTGGTCTTTGTTATTAGCAAAGAAACATTTTGAACAGAAATTGCCCTTGCTGCAACCATTACTTCTTGACTACGCACCATGGATACAAAGGCCAAACAGCTCCATGCATTCCCATCATACCCCCACATGAAGAGCAACTCCAAGTACTGTCCAACTGCTTATATCCATGGACTTCAAAGGCTGAAGCTATGACTGTTTCAGTATTAATTTCAAAACAGCTTCATTTTGATCAAATTCATAAAGGTCCAACAAAAAGTGTCCAAGTATCTCAAACGGATACAGAGTTGACGAAAACAACTAAAGAACCTCTGTGTTGAACTTGATCTCTACAATGATCCAACTTAAGTGTACAAATTTGATTATCCCTAAAGCTACGGTATGGATCTTGGTATTGATCTAAATCTGGAGCTAACTACCACAATCTTATTTTGTGCTCTCTTCCACAGAGAACAGCTCCTTTTCTTCATCTCAATTTAATCCTTTACAAAGCCTTTTGAGGAGCCTGTGATGTTTGGGTGAAAAAACTAAATGGTTAATATATATACTCTTTTCACTGTTTCTAGTCTCATTTCACTGTTTTCATTCTCATCCTCTCTTCCTTTTCTTTCACTCTCTTCATGAATTTCCCCCTCCTTCTCATTCTCAGTATTATCTAGCATAAAAACAAGCAGGCAAGACTAATAGATTCCTTCTTCCTTCTTCTCATTTTGCCATATCCTATTGTCACAGGATAGTCAGCAGTATAGTTCTCTCCTTTTTTTCTAATAAATGCCCTAAAGTTCATGCTAGAATTAGGCTTCCAAATTTAAAAATGGATCCTCATGGGTCCGATCACCTATGTCAGAAATCATGAATTGTCTAAATGTAATCAGGATGTAGATCTCATTTTTAACTGGGAAAGAGAGAAGCACTGTAGTTTATGACCTTCCATCACTCCATCCCAAACACACTGACTCTGAAGGTATCTGCTGTTGGGAGGCATCATTAGCGTGGAGAGAAGAGACAGAGCAGAGACAAGGATTTCAACTGTAACCTACTTCTAGACAAAAATAAACTATCTATTCTGAAGGTGCATCAACTGATGTTTATGGATATTGCAGTTCTCTTAAATGTGAAATTTCCAGGCTCTTCAGCGGGAGCTTCAAGAATGCTGGGGTTGCAGGATACGTATATTAATCTGGCTATAAATAGTAGTTCCCATATTATCCTAATATTCTTATAAACAGCAGAAGAAAGGATATTTTTTAAACTAATAGAAGTTAAAACTTGTCTACACATTTTCATAGGAAGAATATGTGTTACCAGATTTTTTAAATTAGGTTGATGGGTTTTCCACTAGATTACTAGAAGTGCCAATTTTTAGTATTCATCTGATTAACGGATTATGTGATTTACGGACAGATCAAAATTGTGTTTGGACGCCTTAGTTATGGGCAAGAGCTTCACTGAGCTTAAACAGTGTCCAGACACATCAGAAAACTTGTTTAAATGAATTAATGCAGCTGTACATTAAAAATAATTTTTAAAAAAGTGAAAAGCCCACCTGTTTTTTTACAGACCTGTAGGAATGCTCCTTGGCTGTTTACAAAAATTTATTCACCCACCTTACATTCAAGAAAGAAAAAAAAAATCTATAGTTCTCCATGTTAACTTCTACTAGAGGACAAAATACTGAGGGAATACAGATCCTAATACACTTTATTTGTATTTCACATGTATATTTCCACCTTTCTATAGCCGATTAACTGCCCCATACAGACAAGTTATTCGTCAAAGACATACTGGGCCCTATTACTCTAAATACTCATAAAATCATTCTCTTACAAAAGCCGAATTCTGAAATAAACAATGATACAAATAAACAAATAAATAATCCACACGATATGCCTAGAGATCTCACATTGCTTCTCCCATGTTATGTAAGAAAGCATAGTAGTAAACTCACTGAACAGGAAAATCACTTTACTTTAGTTTCCATTCTTGGAGTCCCTGCACAGACCTCTCTACTTTGATCTGGGCCCAGACCAAGGAGGCAATAAAATACTTCCAAATTTAAAACTGAGTTGAGATTTAAGCCTAAACTCCCTTGTTTGTATATGGAATATATAAAGTCTTAAATGCTGCATTTGGTACCTAATGAATTTTCTGACAGTTTACAAGTGCATCAACTAATTGGTTTACAGTTAACAATTATTTTTAGATTGGCCTGCCAAAGGTTTTAGAAAAAGCTTTCTAATGCTCTTAATAACAAATGTCTGTTCCTAGCACTTTGTAGCTTACATATAATCCAATCTCAGTAAAATTATAGCCTGTCAAAGAAATAAAAAAAGAAATTTCCCTGAAAATATCACAGAATAAAAATCCTCTTTCTAAATTTGGCAACTCAAATTCAATTTTCCATGGGGCACTTGCTGGAGGGAAAAAAAGCACTTCTTTGAAATTCTCATGTATTACTGAAACAAAAAGAAGAAAGGTATTTTATTTCAGAATGGTGATAAGAAATTTTTCCTTACATTCTATTGAAATGGTTTAAAATAAAGAATGGAGGGAGAGACGATACACTGTGACCTCTCCATAAATTAGCCGATTTTCTATCATGAATACACACACAGAAACTCTTGAAGGATGATTTCAGATCTCATGTCCAGGGCACAATAGAGCAGTAATCCAGACATATACCCCAAATTTCTAAAGGTACTATTGCTACAGCTTTCATCACCAATGTCTCTGTGGGAATTATGCAAAAGTTGGGCTGTTTTGCATCTGTATCCTTCTAGTCCAGAAATCTGACAGGAGGCAGCTGGTACAGGGCCCTGCAAATTAGCCATGTTGATGAGATCCCACATCCAGTACTTTAGAGATCAGTATGGAAAAAAAGTGTAAGGAGAAACAGATGAACATTAATTTAGATTAAAAAACTTTATTCCAGGTGTATTATATAAACTGATTTTGGAAAGAGTTAACCGAATAAGAGTGACATTTAGAGGAAGGTGGTGGAAAAAAAAATTCTGGGAAGAAAAGAAGGTAACAAGCATATGGGACAGAAACTACAATAGAGCTGGATCAAAGAAGCAAACAGTAATGTAGAAAATGAAACCAATGATCAACAGACCTGAGGAAAATGAGGAGAAAAATGGGTTGCAATGGCTCTCTACAACTCAGTGCCTCAAGCATTTCCCATTAGAATTTTTGGATTGTAAAGAAGGGAAATTATAATTTACAATTACTTCCTGGGAAAAACCTTTGCTTTTGCTCTGTGGAAGAAACAAAGTCTGGAAATATTTAAAAGTTTCCGCCCCTCAACTTCAGTCTGTCATGGGAGAAAGGAAAAGTGCTGAGAGGAGCAAAAATGCTCAGTGGAGCTAGCAGCCACGGTTGGAGTCTCATCTTGGATTCACTCTTTTGGGAAAGATGCTGAATTGGAATTATTTAATTAGTCAAATTCTTAACCTTATTCTTCATGGCAATTTGAGATGTATTTTCTTTCTGGTAGGCAATTTTAAGCGTCTCAGACGCAGCCTGCTTTCCAAAGGGCTGGTTCCTGAAAACATACTCACTGGTCTAATTCTGTACTTTATACTCACATGAAGACCACATCTGAACATAAATTGAGTATCTTTGACCTTCATAGCCTCGTGAAGTGGTTAGTTAGGAGCAACTAATTCATGAAGCTAATGCCTTCTTCCCTTCTGCTCTGGTTTGTGTTTTACTCTTTCTACAATCAATATAACATTTGAGCATGAATGTGGAAGTAGATTGAAGGCTAAAATCTTAGCCTTTGGTTATAAGAATGATCATCTCGTCATCAAGATCCAGGAATATGTGAAGAGATCAGATTTTTCTCCTACTATTCCTTCTGCCTTCAGGGAGTGTGTGTGCATCCATCTGTGTGTGTTTGGGTAACACTCATACAACACAAATACATATCGATTTATTTTTTAGGTGGTGCCCTTTTTCTGATTATCACGCTTTCTTTACATTTTCCCTCCACCTTAGCACAAGTAGACTGAAGGTCATAATTTAACCCAATACCTCAAGTGTCCCTCACAACAAAAACCCCAATAATTCCTAGTGAGAAAAAAAAACATGCCTTTAAAACTCATTATTCAACTCTATGTCTCACTTAAACTTGGAGAAAATTCTTGTTGCAGTAAAACTTCACCTTTCTTTTGGGAATGAATTTTACACAGAGAACACAGTTTGACAGATAGCATAATTCCACCTGTTCCCAGGCACAAAGAATGCTCTCCTTTTGAAAAAATTGAGCCATTTCCAATTCTGCCAATGATATCCAGACAGGTCTAGTCCACCCAGACAGTCTAGTCCTTACTTTTGGCACCAGTTACTTTGTTAAAAATACAATAGTAATTTCAGCAACTATCTAACATTTGATTATGAGAACAATGAATAAGAAGTACAATGAACATTTATAAGCTCTAAAGCTGAAACTTAGATGCAAATTAGCATCTTATGTAAAAGGATAAAAACACACATCAAGTTAAAAGCAATTTTCTAGAATCCAAAGATATCAAGAGAACTATAAGAAACACTGCTTATTAATTTGCTGCAGAGGGATACAGTGTGCTGAACTGCCTTTAAATAAAAGAAAAAGCATGACATAAGTAGTAGTTTTCATGGCATTTAAATGGCTACATCAAAGCAGGGCAAAACAACTTATAAAAATGTTGTAATATGAGTAGATACTTCTGAATAAGGGAAGAGAAAGTATAATTTTATAGATCAGTTGCATACTGATATTATAATTATTGTGCTTGAATACTCTTTCCTTTCAAAAGCCACAGTAGATTTCCTCTCTTAAAAAAAAGTAGCCTACGAGTTTGTGGCATTTTTATCAAGGCTGCAATGAACTCCAATCCTTCCTCCTTCCTTTGCCCAAAGCATGTCACTGAAAAATGCCATCTCTTTTGCAGGAGAGCGTATACATGCACCTAATCATTACCGCAAGAGTCTGCCTGGAGGACAACTACAGGCGATACTGGAGATGACACATTTAACTAATAATGAAGACAGTAGTTCTTTAGACTGCCTTAAAAAGGATAATGTCACTTGTAAAGCCTGATACAGACTGAATGAGAGAAGCCTAAAGTTAGTCGGTATCTATTTGGTACTGAAGAACCTGAAGTGTTTCAGAAGTGTCACTGCCCAGAAGAGTGATGAGCACTCTTTCTGCTCGCTCACCACCTTGGCTTCGAGGAAAGATGATGGGGGAGTTGGTCCTTAGGGACCATTGTCCTTTCAAACCTATTTTTTCTTTACAGGTAAATATTTGCCAGTACTCCCTTGAGCAAAGATAATTATATGCAAAAGAACTATTTTAATAAATGATGACACTAAAGTTTTACCTCCTCAGTTCACTTTATGCACAATGCTCCCCACAGTTACAAGACTGAGGTAAGAACATAAGTAAATATCACTAAAGTCAGGTATACCAATAAAAATCACTACTTGTTTCAGTTTTACCTAGGGCAGCCTTGGCTAGAGCCAGTGTGCTAACACTACTTTTATTTCCTGAAAAAGGTCTTAATAATTAATCTTACTGTGATCAAGAGGACAATGCTAGTTGTACAACACTACCCTGCATGTTTACACCTATTTCATGGTGTAATTATTGTTCTTATTGACAGAGAATGCAGTTGTGGTAGATTTTCCTTCCATTCCTTCTATGTGTGACTCAGCACACTCAAGCTCTACAAAGTTTTGCCAACCTACAATCAAGGGGTTAGATATTAAAATGTGAGCTGTCAGATCCTCTATGCTCAATGCAGTACTATCCTGGGACAGGGCACAGCTGGTTTTAGTTTTGAGACTGGAAGCCAGATTTTAATTGAAATTATAAATATGGTTTAAGAAAGATTTCTTTCACATCTACTTTCTAAGAAAAGGAGTAATATTGAACCTGCAGTGCACCTTGAAGTAGTTTTTTAAGTTCTTCTCCATTCCTAATTGATGGGTCTATATACAGTCAGCAGCTGATAAGAAACTGCATTCTTTCAAGATTAGTGCACTTTATGTTATCCTAAAGTGCAAAGCTAATTACTGAAAGGTGAATGTTGCATCCCCCCTATACTCTCTAGCAACGTATTACTTGGCAAAGGCTGTATTTAGTACCTGTCTTGTCACAGTTCATTAAATCCAGGAAATGTGGACAGAGGAACATGCAATACACTTTAAAGCTTAATTTCTGAAGAACCTCAGCTGCTGTCTTCACATAATGAAATGGTTTCTGACAGGAAATAGGGACGAGTTTTACCTGAAGTCTTGCTCATTTCTCATTTTTACACTGGAATGTTGAAATGGCAATTGCTATTATACCTTGCCTACAGCTGTGAAAATTCTTCAATCTTAAAAATGTGAAGAATCTCAAGTACCACTGATGTTAGCACCCCCTAAACAGGGCAGTAAGTCAAACTTGCACGAACTTTCCTACCTCCCGAGATCCTCCAGTGCTGTAGTTCAGTCTAAGCAACAACCGCTTTTGGCCTCTCCCTGGAAATTAGGTCACTGCGGAACAAACAAACCAGTTCTGTACAGATTTTACACAAGTGGGATTATTTTAGGAAAGTAAGCTCTTCAGTTACAAGCCTCTTTGGACAGGTGTTATGTTTCTACAACATCAAAGCCGTAGGGAGCTACCTACGTATAACTATTTATAGCAATAATAAGACTTAAAATATGATAGACAGCAGCAACTGTGACTAGACATGAGATGGAATGGAAAAGTCAGTACGGAAGGAAGTATATCAAACTAAAGTCACTTTCTGCATAAATATAGAGGATGAGAATCTGGAGGAAGAGGATCTGGAATCCCTTGATAAACGCTGAATTATCATGCAGCGCAATTAACGATAGAAACATTAGATTGAAAAGAGGCATTACAATAATTTCATCCAGTTTATATTTAATACCACATAAGGGATTAGTGAGGCTAACTTAGAATACTGTATGCCACTCTAGTCACTTCATTATAGAAGAACACACAGTTTAGAGTAATAAAAATGCCAGTAATATTGAGTAATTCAAAGTGGTTGCAGAAAACTTACCAGCTTTATAAAAAGCAACACAGAGCTCCTCAACCAGAGAACAAACATTTTCAAGTGAACAGAAAGGACTGGTGCTACACAGGTATTTTTAAAGGAAAAATGTGACTGTAAGAGATGGGAAAGTTAAAGAACAGGCCAATCACCATTGAAATTTGGGTTGACTTTTTATGACAGGAAGTGGAACAAACATTCAGGGACAGAGAAGACAACAATCGGTCCAGTTAGGAACAGTCCCTCACTCTGGAATTGCACCTATAATCTAATAACATCCGAAAATTCTTATGAGATTACAGCTAAATTTTAAGAAAAAGTAGTAGCATGACAGGACAACATAATACTTCATACCTGTATATTGTGTTGGGCTATGTTTTTCTAAAGAATACATGTTCCACAGACTATGTTTCTGCATTGCTTTTGTTTCCGGTTAACTTACTGCACTATCGTTGTGCTGCTGTATTGTTTTGAAACATATATTCTGCATACATGACTACATGGTGCAAACATCCTGTCATTAGTCTCTCTACGCACCTTGCTCTAAATATTTCTTCCCATCCTAGAATAACTGATTTCTGGAACTTCGAGTTAAAATCTTCCATCGTTGCTAGTTTTTCATTCCATCACCATTCTGAATATGCTCAGAGTAAAACTTTCAAGTTGCTGTAGATAAATGCAGAGAGTCTATGATATTTAATATTCACAGAACTTTTATGGATAGATACCAAAATTAACATGACAAGCTAATTAATTCCCTTTTTATATTTGAAAGGAATGCTAAGAACACACAAAATTAAGTTAATCTGAAAATGTACAGTTCTCTCTTTCATATAAAGGAAGAGATTCACTTCATTTGCTTCTTATAGAAAGTACTAAAAGTTAATACAAACATCTATTTCTGTGAATGTATGTGCTTCTTTTGTCCACAGAAAAGTAGTAATAATGTCCAGTGTGTAAGCTTTCACTGTTTTGTAAGTTTTCAGAAAACACTAATAGTAGTAGAATGACCTGAAGACTCTTTGACAGGAAGACACAAATGAATGCTTATATTAGTTTGGATCATTCCAGATAAAAAGTAGCTTTTAGGCCTTTCTATAGTCCACAGTTCTGAAGGAAGAGGGACAGCTGTTAGGTATTGCAAAGTTTCAGGTCCTTTTCAAAAAACATTTAAAGTTACACAAAAATTGTTGCAGTTTCCTAAGGACTAGACTGACTGCTAAGACCTTAGGACCAGAGAAATGTAAGACTGCTTTACTAGAGGAGAAAATATCAGAAGTACCAGCCAGCAATATGACTGAGGAGCATTTAGTAAGGTGTAGTTTCATTAAAGATAGTTGCAGCATGGACTCAGAAAAGAAAAAGCCTGCGTAATAAATCTCACAGAATCTTTTGAAGAGCTAATACAAAGACTTGGCAGGGGAAAAGCTGAGGACATAATTTACCACCACTTCAAGAAAGCTTTCAATGCAGTACAACACACAAAAGACTAATCTACAAGGTTAGCAGATCTGATATCAAGGAGCAAAGCTGTCTGAGTGCAAAACTGATTCAGGATGGAAACCAAATGGTCCTGAAGAGTAAAAACACTGGAGAGGAGATAGGTGTGGGTTACAAGTGGGCTGCCACAAAGACAAGGGCTGAATTTTATTCGATTTATCATCCCCACCGACCTAGAAAAAAGGAACATGGAGCAAGGTAACAGAAAGTGCACGTGACAGGAGACTGCAAGGAAGGATGAAAGAATTCTAAAGATTAGAATAGAACAAAGATCTAGGCAAAAGCAATAGATTATATGCCTAGCACAGATATATCTGAGCAGCAATGCAAATTCACCACGTCAAACATGGGTGTATGTGAATGTAAAAACATATGAAAAATGATACAAATACATTCAAATTTGTCTTGCAGTATTACACTCCATGTCCTCTTCCCATCATTAGCTTTCTATCATTATTTGAAGTGACAGTTTTCAGAATCCACCATTTTGTGTGGCTAAGCCCATTCACAAAGACGGCAAAGAATATCTCCTTGTTCCTCCCTGCCACGGCCTGGTGCATTCCACAGAATTATCATTAGCTTTCAAGTTCTGTATCAAACAAACACCCTGCTCCATCAACATCAGTGATCTCCATTCTTTTTGAGACTCTGAGTAACAGACTATATTTTACCACTGGGCAAGCAAAGTCATTATCCTGAATTCATTTAGGCCTTCTGACTGCCTCAGACCTCTGTGGGAACCTGGTTCGAATCATTTCAACGGCAGAAGTCCTAAGGATGTCATTTCAAATATGGAGGATAACTCTGGTACCAAAAAATATTTCCTCTGTTCAACATGTTGTCACCTGAGCCCTAACAGCCATAAATATTCACCATTGACCCCTGATTCTTTAATCAGGATACAATTTAGCCTTTCTTTTCCTGATAAAAACATAAGCCCAGGATAAGTTCATCCCCTGCTTGGCTAAGGAACAAGCATCACACATCCTTCTTTGCCAGGAAGCAAGAACTGTGCATGAAATATAAAAGTATTCTTGACCACTTGATTACTCCAGTCTTGTTCAACTTATTCATCAGTGACCTGGATGAAGGAACAGAGTGCCTGCTTAGCAAGTTTGCGGATGATACCAAGCTGGGAGGAGTGGCTGATACACCTGAGGGCTGTGCTGCCATTCAGAGAGACCTGGACAGGCTGGAGAGCTGGGCGGAGAGGAACCTCATGAGGTTCAACAAGGGCAAGTGCAGAGTCCTGCACCTAGGGAGAAATAACTCCATGCACCTGTACAGTCTGGGGGCTGACCTGCTGAAAAGCAGCTCTGCAGAGAAGGACTTGAAAGTGCTGGTGGACATCAAATTAACCATGAGCCAGCAATGTGCTCTTGTGGCCAAGAAGGCCAGTGGTATCCTGGGGTGCATTAGGAAGACTGTTGCCAGCAGGTCAAGGGAGGTGATCCTGCCACTCCACTCAGCCCTGGGGAGGCCACATCTTGAGTACTGTGTCCAGTTCTGTGCTCCCTAGTACAAGATAGACATGGAGCTTCTGGAGAGAGTCCAGTGTAGGGCTCCGAAGATGATTAGAGGACTGGAGCATCTCTCCTATGAGGAAAGGTTGCAAGAGCTTCTGTCATTATGCATTATTTTGCCATTAAACCTAGTTATCCTTTACGTATTTGAATTCAAACTGTGCATGTATCACAGCAAAGTTCCTGCTCTGCTTTCAATAATTCATCCCCACATTATCCTTACAGTGGTGCCAGTATGGATTATTAAGTTGCTTTGCCTTCTTTCAAGAAAAGCACCATTCAGAGATTCTGTTGTAGCTCATATGTATTGTCTGCATATGTATTTCCCCCTTTTGAAACAAATACGAGATTCACTAGGTTTGCTTCCTGCATTATTACATTTTTCCCCTCAAGCACATACTATAGTTGGTAAACACTTTGGGAAAACTCCCTCTGTACCTCAAAAACAAGATCTGCTGCACTTTTTAAAATGACTATGCTTTTCTTCCTACACTAAGTACTCTGATTTTCTTTTATGCTTTTACCATATTTCAATAACACAGCCCAGATCTGTCATGCAATTATCCAGCCTCTCTTATCTTTTTTCCCTGCAAACTGGTTGCCTTTGCTTTTCTTTCTCATCTCATAAATAACCTCATATGCTGGCCACAGGAGGTAAAGCTATTAGCCCAAATCAGTTGTCGCTGATTAATCTGTTAAGCCTTCCTCAGCAAGTTATACGAACGAACAAAACTTCTAAATCAGTGAGTTAATGCATTAGATTATTAAGTAAGATACTTACATTCAAATGCTCTTTTCACCTATGCAATTCCTGGACTGCAAGGATGTAGACAATGCAAAGAACATTAGTCCATTAGTCCCACTGGACAAAGAGGAAGAAGACTTGCTTTAGGAAGCTTATCAATTATGGTAACATTGCAGCAATGGTTTCCAAATTAAGATCTAGCTCTCTTTCAGTTTATTTTTAATGTGAGTCTGCGCTTTAGCATCCAAGAGAACGTTGAGAGCATACCTGCTCTCTTACTTGATAGATAACTACCTGATCTAATAAGAAGTGAAACTCTTTTCCCTAATTGATGCCATGAGCCAGCAATGTGCCCTTGTGGCCAAGAAGGCCAATGGTATCCTGGGGTGCATTAGGAAGACTGTTGTCAGCAGGTCAAGGGAGGTGATCCTGCCCCTCTACTCAGCCCTGGGGAGGCCTCATTTCGAGTGCTGTGTCCAGTTCTGCGCTCCCCAGAGAGAGACCTGGAGCTACTGGAGAGAGTCCAGCGTAGGGCTACGAGGATGATCCGAGGGCTGGAGCATCTGCCCTGTGAGGAACGGCTGCGAGAGCTGGGCCTCTTCAGCCTGGGGAAGAGCAGACTGAGAGGGGATCTTATCAGTGTGTACAAGTACCTGAAGGGAGGGTGTCAAGGGGAAGGGGCCAAACTCTTTTCAGTTGTCCCGTGTGACAGGACAAGAGGCAATGGGCAGAAATTGAAACACAGGAAGTTCCGCCTGAATGTGAGGAGGAATTTCTTCCCTGTGAGAGTGACAGAGCACTGGAACAGGTTGCCCAGAGAGGCTGTGGAGTCTCCTTCTCTGGAGATATTCAAGGCCCGCCTGGAACCTGTCTAACATGCTGTGGGTGACCCTGCTAAACAGAGGGGTTGGACTAGATGATCTCCAGAGGTCCCTTCCAACCTGACTGATTCTATGATTCTATGCATCTTTCAGTGTAAGGTGTCTCCAGCTGCTGAACCATTTATTTTATGCTAACATATATTTGCTTTATACAAATATTGGTTTGGGATAAATGGTTTAAGTTCATTACTAGCTTTTCATTGCAATTAGACATGCCAACAGCCTCCTTAAGAGTGAACATCTTTTTTTCTAGAGATATCAGAAGATCCAAAGAGAAGTTATGATCTAGTTTTAAAAATATCTGGTTTACATTTGCAAAGTGTAGGGAGTTGGTACAGACAGTGCCAAGGTTATTCAAACACCAAATTACCCTTCTGCAAGTGTACAGCTCCTCAGTAAACCTAACAAGATAGTTCAAAGATACTTTTACGTGAAATGAGACATCTCCAAAAGATCCCTCCCTCCTTTCCCAAGGTTTGAGGCCACATACAACAACTCTGTGGTCTTCCTAAGTTCTATAAACATCCTAGAATGTGGATCAAGAAAGGGAATGTATGTGCTTCTTTTTATAAAGCACTGAACATATTTACAGCAGTTCTAAATCGAATTGTCAGGGTCCCGAGAGCTCCTGCTGGTTGCGGCTTGGCTGATGGGGCTGAGGACCACAGCAGGGCCAGTACAGCTGGGGCTGCCCCCTGCCCGCTGGTGACCAGGGAGTGAGGCCGCCCCGTCCCACGGGAGCTGCTCCTGGCCACAGCACTTGTGCTCGATGCCCGTCTGAGCTCCAGCTCCCGCTGCGTCGTGGCCCTGCCTGAGCCTGGCCCCGGGCCCCCTGGATCTGGATCTGGAGCTCGACTTGTGAGCTGATTTCACAGTTTGATCTGAATTTGCCTTCTACCCAAGGCCCTCTCAAGCTGACCATGTGGGTGTATCTGACCGCAGTTACCATCACCGGGCCTGATTCAGTCCTGGACTGTGACCTGTGGACGAACTGCCAGGCCTGGCCTCAGCCCATCTCCGCAGCGGTGCCTCATGCCTGGGGATGCAGCTACCCCAGAAGCTCTGCTCTCTTGCAGGGTAGTGGCAAGGGCCCTGGCTGCCAGGCCCTGCCCCACGGGGAGCCCCCACAGATACCTGCTCCCAGCATGGCATCCTGACAGATATGCAATCATTAACACAACGAATATGTTCATTGCTTATGTGCTGACGTTTAATTTTCTTGTAAGTCTTTTAAAAAGCGCTTGCCAACATTACTTGCTAAATCTTCCTACATATTAATTCATTCATCCTCTTCATAAGGAAGGATATAACATGCCTATTTTTACCGATGCAGGATAGAGAAACCAGACTAAACCAGTTTAGATACAAAAAGAGCTAAGTGCTTGTATTCCAAAGCCATGTCCTCAAAACTCAAGTACTGCTACTCTACACTTTTGAAAGTCCAAAACTTTCTCACTCTGTTTTCACCCACTAGCATTCACCTAAATGTTTATATCTGGCCAGTTGAATCCTTGACTGTGCTGGGGAGTTCTGTGTCTAAACCCTATCAGAAAACCAGTTTGTGTCATTCTCCCAGGGTTCTTTACCTGCAAGGCCAATCTTATCGCCCCGGACCCCCGAAAATACATCTAGAAGATCTGAACAGCTCAAGTCTGCATGGCTCTCAGGTACGGTGGTATGATGTCATATATTTAACATTATTCATCCAGGACTGATGGAGACCACTATAAATTTCAGCTATGCCTACAGAAACTTGAGTGAGTATCTCCTAACTCCCAAGGTAATGCCCCGCTTACCAAATTAGTAGGTATTTTTAGTGGGTCTTTCTCAAATCTCTCCTCTTTCAGCTAATCCCCATGTTTGAATAAAAACTAAGCGGTCTTTGGGCCTTGATGAGTAGAAGAATTTGAGAGTAAAGAAATCAACAAATCCCCTTTGGGGATTCACACTAAGTAATTTGTCTACAGTCACTCTGTAATCTTTTGAAAATAAAACAAGATCTTCTGAATATCAGAGCAGAAGAAGATTCTTTCTCTGGGCTTCAATGCTAGCTGCAAGTAGGAACAATCATCTCATATATATGAAAGTATTTATGGGTGCTCTCATTCACGGTAGCCTTCATCCTTCATTTGCTTAAATGCCTTTTCTCATCTGCTCTGAAGGAGATGAAGCTAATCTCTCTTCTTACATCCCATCTTATTTCATGGCAAGTAATTTTTTAGTCTTCCAGATCACCCCCAAAAAGCAATTCCCATGGCAGCAAATGGCGCTTGTGAAATCAAGGTCATTTGCCTGTGTGTGGTTTATCTGGAGATGTTTCCTCTAAGATAATGCATTATCTTTAATGATTTTCACAAGCAAATTGGATTTCTTCCTCACTAGGCCCCTAATTCCAGATACTGTACACTTCACAGTAAACAGTTTCCATAAGGAGATCTTACATGTATTTTGCCTCGCTGAGCCCCTTCCTTCATACCATTGGTTTTATGGATAGTGACAAAAACTTTTGAATTGCTGGAGCACTGTGAAACAGCTTTTTTTTTTTTTTTTTTTTTTTTAGATAAAGCACATGAATAATTCCTCTTCCTCTCCCCACCTCCAGTTTTGTTCTGTCTTCATCTTGCAATTTGATGTTGACCGTACTGAAGTGTTTTAGCTCCCTTGAAACACAAGCTGAGAAAATTAAAGCCTTAGAGATGTGCTTGACGGAAGTAAATTCCTTGCAGATTGAAACACAGAAGCTACTTTGTTACCCAGGACATTATGGTGTCCTCATTTGTTAGTGAAAAAGTAATAAAGATAGGGTATTTTTGGTTAAGATAGAATGTTTGTGTTATTAGCTAGCATTGCTTTTTGGCTAGCATCAAGTATAAAATTATATTGTATATACAATGTTATATAATGTATATTTTATATTGTATATATATAAAATTAAAGGAATAGGCTGAGGTAAAACTGATAAAAGTGATTTGTACAGCCACTAAGAGATTATTACGTTAACCTACATTGTTATACACTGCTCAAAAATGAACATACTAATTCAGAAAAGGCATGCTGAAGCTCTCCTCAGAGAACAGAGCACTTTGGACCCCAGAGCACCTCATGTTGGTCCAATCCAAGTGGAGGTAAATTGTTTCAATTTTAGCAATAATAAGAAAATAATTACACTTCTTGATTTCTTCATACATAAGCTGTTGATTTACTACATTCCTTATCATATTATTGTCTGGAGTAAAGTTAGTAAGTGTTAATTGGTCACCAGTTAATCTCCATTTAATCTGACTGTCAACAGACTCAAGATTCCCAGCTTCCATCAGTGAGATACACTGCAGCAAAGAGGCTACTGCAGGCTCAGTAGCCTCCTATAAGGATGTGTTCATCAGGGCACTTAGCAGTTTTTAACCTAAAAATGTTCTAGTTCTTTAAACAGATACGAGGATCTATGAGCTGTATGTAAATTCCTACTTAGTTATGAAAGAATGAACTAGATTTATTTATCTCTCTTAGTTTTTAAATTCATTTTTATACGTATCTATCTCTAGATAAATTAGGCAAGAGCGACAAATCTGACACATCAATATAACAGTATTTTAAATTTACTTAATCTCAACCTGATAGAAAACAAATCCTTCAAGACTAGTCACTTTTCAAGCTATCTTCAACTTACTCAAACTTTTTGCTAGATTGAAAAAAGTATTTCTGGAACAGTAACAACAAATATGAAAGTGTGTTGTCAAACCACCTACCACCATCCCAAGCATTCTCCTATTCAATGACTATGTGACTAAAGAGTTTTTACTCCTCATCTAATTTAAGAGTATATATCAGCTTCGATTGTCATTATTTCTATACTTGAAATATTATTAATTAACAATAAAGGGAAAGGTTTTGTTAGAGACTCTGCCTTGCCATCACATTGTTCAAAGCAGCAGGCTCCCCACCCTCTCCACCTCCCAGTCTTTGGTATTTCAGGTTTTCAGTGGGAATTGCCCACTAGTACTGTCCAAGTTACCACAAGTATTTTACTTTTTTTGACAAAATAAATACATATCTAGCCCTTGTCATTATTATTTTATGCACACATATGTATAAAATGCTCACTCATCAAAATTATTCTTCCTCGTGCAGTGAACATTTTATAGAGCTTAGCAATACTTTCTATTTGCTTTGCAGTAATGCAGAGGTCAAAATCTATTTTAACTGCCATTTCCTGTATGCGATCTGTGCTTCTAAATGAAAATACTTAAGTCACTAAGCCCTCTTCACACAGTGCAAAATAGCTAAAATACAGGCATACAAGGTGTTTACAAGTAGATTTTCTTCTGTGGATGTATTGGATGTTAAGTGTTCAGAAAGTACGTACTACGTTTAGCTCTGCTGGCACTCAGTGTGACTGAATAATGACTTTCAAGTTAATATGGCTTCATGTCATTTCATAATTGCAGTATATTTTGCCCCTCTCTACATGTAAGAAGGAAATGTGCATTAACAAAATATTTAACACATCTAATGTCAATGTGCTGAATTCTCATTACCCTGCCAGTTTGGTCCATTGATCAACTACGTGATTATTTTTTACAGTGGTATACAAAGTCCACTCTTATAGCTTATGCCATTTCAGTTAATCTCCCCTCACTTATCAACACAGTTAGCTTCAAAAGCACAGAAAAAGCTATGAAGTATTCTACAGAACATAGCACATCACAACAATGCATCTCTACAGGAAAATGGTTGATTTATAGTATGTTTTCAGGTAAGGCCACAATATATTTGCTGTCTTTGGAAAGCATAGACATTCCTGCTAACAATGCTGAAAATTTAGCTGATGTTTGAATTTGGTTCAGTTGCACAATTAAAAGCATATATCAAAGAAACACAGAGCCATAACTTAGTTCTACATACCTGACATTCCTTTCCCTCAATTCTTGCTGCCATACCAAGGAAAGAGTCACTGTTTAATAGATTCTACCATAGCACAGTTAACCTTTATTTAAGATCTAGGGAAATACTATGGTACCAACTCAGATATTAAAAGCAAGTGAAGCATGGCAAATGATAAGTCTTTCTGAAGACTACCACTTATAAAAATAAAAGGTATACAGGGAAGTTAAATATTTATAAAAGGTACATTGGTTTTTCTAGCTGATTTAAAAAGTACACTTTTCAGCCTAGATTCATTTTGAGGAATAAAGTTAAAATTTGATGGCTGACCTAGACAGCTAATCTAGCTTGCAGTGTATGATAGCTTTAGACTTTAAAACCTATGGATGAGACAAATTACCTTATAACCAGTAAGAGAAAAAACCTGAAGGATATGTTATTGTAGAGCCCCCAAATCACTTGCTTGAAAAGTAGCACAAACTTTAAAAATGCTCTTATTTCTACAGTGTGCTCAGCACACCTATAAATCAAAACTTCAAGTTAAAGTTCACCACATTCTTCATGTGCTTGAAGAGACAAACGTGCATATATAGCTGCACATCTCCATTTTCATAATGGCTCTCAGCTCAGTAAGACAGAGTCTTACAGCAAGATCACCATGTTGACAATACATGGAAATCAAGTTTGTTTAATTTTACATTTATTCTTTGAGATTTCTAATTGCAAAAGTGAAACAGTTCTGGCCTTTCTATGACTCTGAAGTTCTCCATAATCCACTGGAAGACTTTTATGCTTTGACCTCAATTCTACTTCCTACTTTTAGTTGCTCTGACTTCATTCGTACATAAAAGCAAAATTCTTGTTTCTTGGAGAACTCCATCTTTAATCATTCCTTCATTTTTTTTCTATAAATCATACAATTAAATCTCTTCTTCGAAATTACAGCAATAGTTTGTTTTCTGTGGAATGGAAATCGCAAACACACAAAAGCTTTGGTCCAGAATGAATGTGCTGTTTGGATTTCAATTTAGATAAACTGTTAATATCTCAACAAAGCACAAATACTGAAATTAATTACTTCTGAATTTGGCTGAAAGTAAGTGGATCCCATAAAATATTTGGATTTAGATCAAACTATGTTTTTCTCAGACAATATTATTCCATTTAAAAAGTTTCATTCAGTTCTATAGTCTGCCTATGCAAATACATGTATTATATGAATATTATGATCCCATCATTCACATTACAGGTTCTAAAAGTTTACTACAAAATACCTTAATACTATGGGTTAGAGCATAAAAATAAGTAATGCTAAATACTAGGCACTACTACTGAGCATTTTCTATTTACATTTACTTCCTATGTCCAGTAATCATCATGTTTTATTTGGATTATACCCAAATATGTGAATTGAAAAGAATCATATTGTGGACATCTCAAATGATATATGCTATATTTAACAAAAATTCCTGGAGTTCAAATCTCTTTTTAAGCTCTTACGCCAAACTTCTTTTAAGTTCAATTTTCTGTGTCACTTTGGTCAGGTTGTAACTTGACTGAAATTCTAGCAATACAGAGCAGAGCTGCCTATGATCTGAATCCCCAACAAAACACAGAAGGTCAAAACAAGTAATAATTGTCTTGTGCTGTTCCATAAGCTAGGAAAAAACAACCCTAAAAACTATTTTCTGACTTTAAGATGCAGTCAGAACACTATTCCATTTGAGGACCTAGTCTAGGGTTCTGGTGAAACAGTCTTGGAGAATATTTAGTTTTTAATACGAAAGCTGAAATTGGCCTGAAGACTATTAAAGAGATGAGAAAAAACAGACTGTCTGCAAACACTTAAAAACCTGTCTTAGAAGTGACCAGCAACAGCTGTTAAGATGAGCATATATCCAAGAAAAAAGTGAGTTTGTTTGGGATGATTGATGGGTTAGTTATAGCATATGCTTTTAGCATATGTGACCCAGATAGTGCAGCCCCACACATAAAAATCTAGATTTACAAAGAGTTTTCTTTTATGCTTTTGCAAACAAATCCTGCAGCTCTTTTCTCCACCTCTTATAGCAGTGAATGAGAATCAAAAGCTTACAAAAGCAGTTTTTTTCATACCTAGCTGCTTTACATTCCTCAAGAGTACCAAAATATTTGCAACACAGAATTGCCTCCTCTGGCTTTTGCACCAGCAGACCTTATTAGCTTTAGCTTTCAAAAGTGACCTCCACTTAACAGCTGTTCCCTACGGACAGCATAACACCATCGGTCCTGCAGCAATACAGAGAAGCATAGCAATTCCTCATTACCTGCTTTTCACTGCTCTCTGTAGTCAGAGAATTTGCAGCATCTCTGTCCAGTTCCTAAGGTTTTGTGTCTCGGAGGTTCATCTTGGGGTTTTCTTGCTGTTCTTTTAAAAAACACAAGAAAGTGATTTACAGTTATTTTTATTCAACTGTCAGTGACTGTATCTAAAAGGAAACATTTTTAAAACACCTGATTTTGTAAAGCATTCATTATACAAGCACCAGATAACACAGCTGTAAAAAAAGCTAAGCTTGTCTCCTCTTCAACTGTGGAACTCCACAAGAATGCCAGATGACCTATTTACAAGATTAATTGATGTATTTTCATGAATAGATGCTAATGGTAATTATAATGCTGCTTGCATAATAAAGATATTTTTAAAAGATATTTCATGCCAAATTAATTGGGATTTAATCAGATATTATAAACAAACCATTTTACATATCATATATTAGTTACAATATTCTGTAAAATGGTATTTGGTGCTTTAGCAAACACAAAAAAGCATACTTAGTAAAGAATAAATTTCATTAAAGTATCAATAGATGTAACATTTAATGTCAGGGGAAAGTAACTTCCAGACCAATGTCCACTATAAGCAGGTGAGCTGGGGACTGGGTGCAAGAACAGCCCCGACTAATAAAAATTCCTCTCTTCTGTCAGGGAGCTAACAAATATTCCTGCTACAGTCCTTCTCTTCAAGCTGTCATGATAAGAAGAAGCTAATGAAAAACGAGTCTTCGGAGAAATCTCTCTACTGCTCTCCAGTAAACAAAGAATTTCCTCTATACAGTGTGTACAGGACAGATTTTCCAGAGGAAAAAAAAATCTAAATTGCTACTGTCTATTTTGCTCGGTTTCGACAACCAGGTCATACCTGTCTTATTCCTGGCTACCTGTATATGTATGCCATATGGTTCCTAACTCCCCAAACAAGGACCACGCCTAGAAGATGGCCTGAATGGACACACCGAGATACAATTACAACCTAGCTACCCATTGGATAGGCATTTTTATTTGTACTTTTTCTACTACTCTTTGGTTCAGAATTTCCCCTGTTCTTTTTTTGCCTCAACATACAGCAGCTGGAATAATCACACTGGTAAAATTGTAATGATAGATCACCTGTAAAAATTAAAAAAATTCTCTTGATCATCTAGTGTAGTGTCTTGGGAAACTTTATTGCTTAGTTTAAGAAAGGTTCAAATTTATGCTAAGGCTGTATACACTCTTCAATGTACCTGTAGCAGAGAGCTAAATAGAAAGAAGATGGAGAAGCCTCAACCCACAAATTCTATGTGAAGAAAGAGGCGGTATTTGTTCTCGTGTGTGCTTCAGCATCATCTGAAAATAACAGTTTCTTTTATTTTACAACACTTCAGCATTATCATATGAAAATCTTAAAACTCTGAAATATTAGAAGTGCTAAATGATGCTTTTAAGGTCTAGTGTTATGTCAGGGTCAACAAACTGCCAGAAACTTGGATTTGTCTCAGAGACACCTATTCCTCAGCTTCCTAACGCAGTCACACTCCACCTCGCTCTCAGTTTCACGCAGCCAGCTCCCACCACTCTGCAAGTGCTGCCGGCTGCGGAGGGGAACTGCAATTGCAGCTGCCTCCGAGCAATTTGTGCTGAGGCAGAAAACGTACAGCCTTCCTCTTCGCAGGAGGTACAGACAAGTCACAATCCAGTCCCGTGATCTGCCAGGAAAATTTACACCTTTCCTCTTACTGTAGATGCAACGCTTTTTAATAAATTTTCACAAACGCAAATCCGAGGTAGGACAGTACTTGGTACAGAGGCGCAACCACTCTTTGGCTGAATCCACGGCTGAACCCAAGAGCATTTCTTCCCAAGATATGTATGAAATTGTCACTTAGTACGTAGCGGGCTACCATCTCCAAAAGGCAACTCTTTCCCCTCTTTGTATCACCGCCACCTGCCAGGAAGGGTAAGGTGTGAAACAGAGAGGCGGGTCCCTGGAGCACCCTCCTCGGAGCGGGCAAGAGGCAACAGGCGGCTGCCGCCCTCCCCGGTCCTCAGGGAGACGCCTAACACCCATAGGGAGCCCCTAAACGACGAGGGCTCCTCTGAGCGCGTATGGGCCTACAGAAACGCGTGTAAAGATAGCAGAGCACGAACGATAGGAGTTTGCCTCTATTTTTTGATGCTTTTAGAAAATGACTCACATGAAGGTCTCCCACGGATCTAAACAGGCAAAAAAAGGCCTGAATGAATGAAAGGGCAGTGAGGAGCAGAAAGAACTTTCTTCACACCCTCATTTGATTTTTAAAAAAGCCACCATTACCTACAGGAATGAAGAAATCAAAGTTTGAATGTTTTGAAATTATCATTAGCATAAAGAAACAGGAGAACTGCAGAACAGCCTTGACTACGACTCTTTCAGTAAGTTATCGTACCTACTGTTTCAAACAGAATTTGGTGAAAACAGATGTGAAAGTGGCATTTGGTTTGTAACACAGCAGTGTTATTTACTACAGGGAAAAAAAAAAAAAAAAAAAACAATCCACAGTACAGGTTAATGTGTCTTTGCAAAGTGGCTTAACAAATATATCAATAGCTATCCTAGCTTATTCTTCAAATGCTAGTGACCAATAAAATGTTCAAAATCTGCAAAATCTGTAGCTTCTATTGACATATCAGAATTCAATCTATTTTGGCATATGGTAGACCTGACATTCCCCCAAATTCTATTTCCCTGACTTCTTGAGGCTTTCTCCTTTCACTATAGAGAGACAAAACATACACTCAGCTGCAGCCAGATTATGACCTACATAAAACCTGGAAAGCTGTTTCTCTTTAGATTGATCCAATGCTGCACTATGAAACTACATTTATGTCTTTTGTGAAATCTATTTTAAGGCTTCCTTCTTGTTCTTATTCAAAAGAAATCCCATTTTTACAGCTAAGATGGATACAAGAACTATTCATACCCAGGTCATTTTTTCTGAAATCTATTGTCCTGGAGGGACACTGGAAGGAAATACACATTGTAAAAATCAGATACCAACGACAAATGTGCTTTTAGTGTTTAAACCAGATACGGTTTAATCAATTCCAGCTATCCACATATCTCTGTTCTAATAGGTGAGGAACTCTGAGTTCAGAAGACTGCATTTTTGAGAATGGTGAACTGAAGAGCAGAATAAGCGTTATTCCATGATGCTGGCTAGTACTCACTTTGCAAATTGTCAATAGCTTTGACAAGGAAATAAGGAAAGATGAGTAATACTGCACTGAAAATAATAATAGTTTTGACAAATGTCATTTAGCCTGAATTATTTTAACATTATACTGAATTATGAAATACATTACTGCTTTGTAGAATTAATACATTGCTTGCTACATTTTGCTAATTTTTATTCTAAAGCAAGGCCAGAGAGAAGACAATAGGCTAGAAGAACAAATAAGTATTTAATGGCTTACCAACTTTCCAGCTACCAAGTAGCAAGGTTCTGTTGTTGAAGTGTGATTATATTTAGTGCTACCTAAGACTTTAAAATAATTAATCAGGCAACGAAAATATCTAAGATCTCAAGTGAATTTCAATGTCTTCCACAAATTTCAGGGATTAACTTACTTTCTCCAGCCTCTGCCTTTATTCATCTCCAAAAAATGTATCAAACATCTCACACATTCTGCACAGAAGGTTGCCAGATACAGACCATTTTGAACTGAGGACGAGAGAGAAGAGAAAAAAACAAAAAAAGACAAACCCACTTTCATGTGTAATGCCCTGTCAACCACCCCACCTCTTGTATATCAGTTGGTAGCAATTGTTGCAGAAAAGCATGAGGAGAGACTTAATTCCTGACGGGCCATTTAAGACCTTATGGGACATAGCCAATATCTTACACTCTATCTGGAGACCACAAGGCAGTCACTGTAAATACCACAGCTGTACATCAACACTCCCAGTAAAATACTCTCTTCAATAGATGGCTATTATGTACCGCATCATGAGATATGTGATGTGAGACTCAAAGACATAACACCATGAAAAGTATACTTTAGTAGTCTCATAGCCCCCCCCCCAAGATACAGAACATGAAGTAGCATAAATCTGGCTCGAAAGTTATAATCCGACAGGGGAACCATAGTGATTAAAAAGCTGGCTTCTGTAAGATAGTACATAGTAATGGAGAACCTATGCTGCGACAGCCAAATATGAATGAGAGCTGTTAAGTGCCTCTATGATCTTCTCTACCTGAATCTGCACCCGCCATTGCCAAAGCTCATCTAAGATGGGTCTGGTCCCATCTTAAGCAGCTTTCATCTGAATCACTGAATTGTGTCGCACTAAAACAAAAAAAATTGAGGCAGATAGTTCAGCATGACCAGAACAAGGAAAACATCTTTCCATTGGCTGTTGTGAGACACCTTGTCGCTGCTGATACAGATAGAGGTTTGTTACCCCAGTCTTAAGGTTGGATGCTGCCATTCAAAAGCTACAAGACGGCTACCTATGTTGGATGTTAAAAAATGTTTTTTTGTTGTTTCTTTATTCCAAAAGTCTCCAATTTAAGTCAAAAGTCAGTGCTGTCATGACTGCTCTGTGACCATAAAAAAAAAAAAAAAAAAAAAAAAAAAAGTAGCTGCCTTATTTCAGGTCTTTATGGCCACTGTGATCCAACTATGCCAGCAGGCATCTGTATGAACAGATACAGATGGGAGGTAAAATCTTTGGATGAAGTAGTTTGCAATGTTAGTTCTGTTTGGTGACTGACTGATGTCAAAATACTTATTTAGCAAGTTTAGGTAGATTTCTTTTTTTGTTTGTTCCTTAACTTTTCAAATTCAGTTTACCCATGATTTCAGCACCTTGATCAAGCTTTTTTTTTAACGCTTAAGGGCAAGCATTTTTTCACCCTCCCTAAAGCTGTATCCTTTACTATTGTCACTATACCACTGGAAGTGCTTTTTCAGCACATACGTTTGGAACATCTTCCAACTGTTCTGAGGCTTTTGAAATACCTCAGCACCTGCCACTGCAACCTAAATTCTGCTCCCTCCTGTGTACACATAAATATTCAGGCACATATGGCACTTTGTCAAAATCCTGAACATTTACTCTATATTATGGTATGCACTATCATTTGTGGAGTGATAATTTGCTTTCAGAAAGCCCTAACATTCATCAGATCATAAATTCACATAAACACATCTCCTCCTGAGACCTCCAGAACTAGTACTATGCTTCATTAACTAGAGCTTAAAAAAAAAAAAAAAAAAAGGTTGCATCAAAGGGAGAAAGAGGAGGATGCTTTGCTCTATTACTGGAGAAAAGACTATCAGAGCCTGGTTAACAGGTATGATACATTCCAAGTCTGATTTTAATAATGCAGTATAGATGCTGTTCTGCCCTCATTTTTTACTTTTGTTTAAAAGCTTGAAACGTAGACTATTCTAATTTGCAACATCTGCAATACAGAGGCAAAATTATCTTCGCTTACTCAATTTCACAATCCCCATAAACTTGAGTCTGTCAGGATGCCAAAGTCAACATGGTAACACCTTGGGTTCCCAAATGCAAAATGCAGATCCAGATCTTCAACACTTCTCAGAATTAGGGCAGCAGTATCAAAAAATACTGATATGCTTAAAAACAAGCAGTAAATATTGTTTCCAACAGATTTCATAGACAAGGTCTACAAGATAAAAACTGAAAGGCAAAACAAAGAACATGGGGAAAAAAAGAATTAAACTTTATATCTGGTGTTTGAATACATAACTGAATATAACTGTGCTCACAGTCCTACACACCTGTAGCAAGAAAATGTATCAGGAAAACTGACTCCACTGGTCGGTTGTTACTCGTGACACAGGCACATGAAAGTATCACCCTAACCACAATGAAAGATTGCCAGAGAGCAGTGTCACAGATTACACATCTAACACACTATCCATCATGATTTTCATTACAGATATCTTCATGTTCTTTAGCGTACATCAGTGCCGGGGTTTGTTCTTTGTTTGGGGTATTTTTTAAAAAAAAATTCAGAAGGGAGCATAAACAGCAATTTCTGAATAGTCCATTTATAACATGCAAGAGTTCAACCTTTTTTTCAATTAGTACCTCATTTTAATATGGAAAATATTAACTACCATTTCACATTAACATTTGCACATCCTTTTACCATTTATGGTATCCGAGCATTTTATCCCATCAGTTGTATGACCACCTCTTCTTAAGAGGAAACTTTAACATTGTATACCTCAATTTTCACTTGAGCTATACAGGGGAAAATTACACCTTGCAAAGGATTTAAAATCTAAAATTTGAAAAGTCTTCCCCCCCCCCCCCCCCGAAATTCCAGCAATACTCAGTATCTTGGAAAAAAATGTTTTGAGTCTAATGTTTTTTGGATTCTAAAAAGATTCATCTCATCAATTCTACTCCTTATAAAAGGAAAATTATACAAATATCAAGCATTACATATGATCTGAACTCAATGATCTGTGGACAGTCCACAGTTCCAAAACAGAAAAGTTTCCAGTTACTGTCCTTTTCTGAGTACATGAAAAACAAAAGGAACCATTGTAATGAGAATTTTTCGAAGGAAAAACCCTTTCCCTCCTTTACCAAGCTCCTTCTCAAAGCCAGGATGCATCTAAACACCGAATGTCTGAGTTTCTTAAACTTGAAATTAGCGAACATTGATGTTCTAGAGATGAATCAGTATCATTTGTCCATCTTTTTCCCTCAAGAATGCTACATACTGGGCAGAGAGAACAGTATTTTTTTGAAAGGAATTTGAGAGCACAGTCTTATTCTTCCGCTAGCCAGTATCCTTAATGCTCTGAAGTTGATTAGGGAAGCAACATGTTGACTGGAAATAGAAACTCAGAAATGTAGCATGCAAGTAGGGAATACTTAGGACAACTCATAATAAGGAATAAGCTCGCAATGCTCTTTAGAGTCATTTACCTTCTCTTAGGCAAACATAATTACATCCTGATGCTGTTTGACATGAGTCCCGTGCCCGGCCTCTACACTATTACTTCTTTAAGAAGTAATAACTTCTTAAAGGAAGCGTGTACAAAACTAAACTCAGCCTAAGAAGTGCCCTTTGGTCCCACTCCGGGCCAGCATGAAATGAGGGTTTTTAAGCTAAGCTTTATTAAGCATGAAAGGTAAATTATTTTGCTAGGTAAGGACCGAAAGAGCCAAAAGAGTGTATCAAAAACCAGTCAGTGAGCTGCCATCCATGTTAATAGCAATTTCCTTTCCTGTTCAAGCAATAGCTTCGTGCAGTGCCATATGCAACTAGATCACAGACTTTCCCTGAGTAAATGGCCACACATCACGGACACATTGCTCGAGGCCCAACTGCAACTCCGTCTCTCCATTCAATTCCTATGTGCATTCTGCAGTGAAGAATACATGGTTCCCCTCCTAAGACACAGCTTATTTTTTGCTTTATATTTAAATTGAAACTCCACCCATCCTAAGATAGCTGCTCTTCCAATTCCTAAATCTCTTGCAAATGAGTAAATTCTCAGCTACTGTGGGTAACTCACATCACTATCTAGACAGAGTACCCTCTGTATGTGTTTTTTGTTTCTCCTTTGCTAGCACATGGGAAAAGTTTCATTCACAATTTACGAGAGAGTTTCACCTGTTGCTCTTCTACCCAAAGGAAATATCTCTGTATTTTTCGTCTTAATATATTTTTATTTGACTTCATAATGAGCTGAATATAACTAAATCCACCTTGTTAGAAATATTATATGAGATTTTTAAGACAGATGTGCTACACACAGACGTAGGATTAATCATGTTGCCAGTTAAATTAGCCTTTAACTAAAGTTAAATGATGGGAGTACTAGTCTAAGTAAAACTTTCGAGTTCCCTAAACCCTCAAGAGTCCACAGGCTACAGTTTGGCTTACTATATATAAGCGTGTTAAAAAGACATTTTAAAAAATATCAAAAATACTGTCTCTTAACATTAGACCTAATATTAGCAAGCTGGCCTGCCACTTCCTATTGTAAAACAAACAACAAAAATAGATGAAAGGAAAAAGCTAGCATTTTCATGAAGCTTAGAGCGAAGAACACAGGTTGCAGGGGAGAGAAATGCATAACAGTCCAAGGCACGGCTACTATACGAAACGCTCCCAGCGATCAGCTTAGTTTCATATGATGGGGTTTCCCTTCCTTTTAAATAATGTTCTTTAGCTTCACGAAAGCCCTGTGGTAGGAAGGGGAGGTGCAGGTGCAGGGGAAGATAAATGTTGTATAGTCTTTGCAGGCAGCCAGAAAAATCTTTGGGGAATTGCTTTAATTCTCTCAGTGATTTTTGTTTTCATAAGAAATATGTTTATAAATACTTTACTGATGGGCTCCGCCGAGGAGCTAGCTGCTCCGTATTTAGCTACATCTCCTTACAATCAGCAACTGCAAGATACAGTTTGCCTATAAACGCCCGTACTGCACTGGCAGAGCGAAATGTCTCTAATGTGACAAATACTGCAGCAACTGAGATGTTTTAACATGGCTCTGCAGAGTTACGCTACGCGCTAGGATTGCTACACTACCCTACGACTGCCAGGCTAAAAGACAAAACTTTTAAAGCGAGAGCGTTTTTTCATGCAGGAACAAGTTACACCGGCACAATCAAACGCCTTCTCACTGACTTCGTTCTCCTCACCTCTTCTCCGACGGGAGAACTTCCTTCCAAAACGGTGGCTTGTGATCGTGGGCCGGCTCGAAAGCTCTAACAAAAGTGGGGAGAACATAGTGCCAGGACCCAAAATCTACTTTCCAAGCTGCTCCTTGCTGTAACAGAGGTAAACTCACAGTGCAGTGCTAGCTAGAAGTCTTCTACTCTACTTCCCGATTAAGCAACAAAAGTTTTCAAGGACAAAAAGGCAGCCAAATAAACTGACTCACAGCAGTGCTGAGTAAGTCTTCTATCCATAGCTTTAGGGTGTCTCACTAATAATGGCCCAGATTTTTCCACTATTTTACTCCTTTGAATGGTATCTTCTTACCTTTTTAAAGGGGGAAAATAATGCAGTTGTCTTCCCCAGCCATCTGTGACTGGTCTTGTTGAGCTGTTCCTCTCACTTTTATAATGAATTATTTATTTTCACCTTAATTAGTTAATCATGCATGTGTTGTGGTATTTTAGAAACACAGTAAATCAATTTAATACTTAGTAAATGCATTTAGTTTGCAACCCTTTTCAACAAGGATTGATGAGCACGCTTGTGCGTTGCTGTCAATGACTTAAACAGGGTTCACTGTTTTGTTTGTTGCTTAGGATAAAGAATCGGAAATAAGACAGACATTAGATCATTAGTATCAATTGCATCACAAGATCAGAATAATCCTCTGACAAGAAAAATGTGAGCCATCAAGCTGAGACAGTAACTAAGCTTTGTCAAAAGGTCAGAATAATGACACTAAATCATTTTTATAATGATAGTCACACATATTCATTCTTCATTTAACTCAAAATGATTTTGCTCTGTCACAGAAAAGAAGCTTACTGAACTGCAGTATGGAAAAGGTTGTATCACTGACCATCTTCTTTTACCTTTTTATTTATTCATATTATGTTAGATTTGCTGTTTTACCAAACTCACAGACTTGTGTAGAGGAAGCAGAAGCGTGAAGAGATTGTGAAATTCTTTTATAATGATCATCAGCAGTGGGAGGTGCTGCTGGAGGCAGCTGTAACTCCAAGTTGGCAGCAGGAGTTGGAAAGGGTTAATAATTTTCACCTCTTCTGCACTACTCATTGTTAACCCACATTTAACTGATGAATAACTACCAGTCTCAAGTCCCTCTGTAAAATTTTCATACAGTTTTCTGTGAACAACTGCATATCTACCGCATGTCCTCCTTCAAACTCTGCTTAGACTGCAGATGTGCCGAAACCAAAATCCATCGTGCCGACCCATGCTAAGTCACCACTGCTATCTCGAGGTGTGTATTGATCTACGTATCTCTAAGTCTGGTCTTTTGGTTTAGACCAAGGCCTGTCTTTCTCTGTAGTTGTTCGGTGACTAGCACAACACAGTCTTGGCCCCTCAAAAGCAGTGTGAATAGATATTCAATGGCAATAAAACAATTCTGACACAATAAAGGAGGTACTAGAATAAATTAAAATGACACTTTATTTCTAGAATGTTTCTCAGGCCACAAAACACTGATTTTCACTAATATTTTTCTGATAAAGCTGTTTCTTTGAATGAAGAAAAACAATTGTTCTTATTTCACTCTTAAAGCTGATCTTCAGCTAAGAGAGTATCACATTTTGATTCTCTTTTGTTTTCCAAAGCACAGCTCTGAGTATGAGGAAAAGGATAAAGTCCCTACAAAATCACTGCAATTCACTTAAAATGAAATGCTGTTAGAATGATATAGCAAATGAAACAGTGTTTTGTTCTAATTATCTGCTCTTTACATGAGAATGGCCTAGGTAGTAATAAACTTCTAAAGGCAAGTCGGCCAGCCACGATGAAAATGTTTTCTCTAAGATCCGTGGACTTGGCAGATTTTTAGCATGCTGTACGAACTTCACTAACATTTACAAGGCACAACTGGAAATCTGGTTGATCCAGGCCTCAAAATTTTAGAATTATCACATGGTTTATTCCTGTTATTTGGAAGCATCCAAAACTCACTACAAGTCAAATTTCGCTAGAGGTTTGAATTAAAAAGCTAATAGCCTAATATCAGGTCAGTTCCTTCCAAAAACGCAAAAGCAAAAGGGTGTCGAGTGTGGGGTCTGTACTCACAAGACGCCTGGGCGTGCTTGGCGCAGCAGAAAGCAGTCGGGCTCTTCACAGCCTCGGGACTGCAGCGTTCAGCTGGATGGGGGAGCGCTGAGCGCACGAGCCCTTTTGGGCTGAGAGCCGACCCGCCACCCTTCAGAAGGGCGGGCAGCAGTCACAGCGCGCTCGCACCGTGGTCGGGCTAGCACGAAGCTCGTACGCAGCAGTCCTTCTCGCTAACACCGTCCTGTATCTCAAAACCCCGAAACGCTCACCGGTGCAGAAACTGGCACCTGTGGCAGTGCCACTGCAGGGCATCTCTGGCATTGGACTCGCTGTCTCTCCTTGCGGTTATTTCATTATTTACACGCACTTGTTTTAGCTTCTCTAATTCCATTCTCTCCAGACACTGCTTAACAAAGCCTAACAGCCGTGTTTGGTTTTTGCATGCTTCATCGATAAGCGGGTCGTTACGTTGCCAGTAAGAGGGTCATCATGTCAGTCCTGAGCACCGTCCTTCATTTAATTGCATTAGCATGTCGCTGACAGACTTTAAAAAGAATTACAGGACATCTATAGATGTCATTTCTGATGATGTAAAAAATGCCTTTTTTCTGACTTCCTTGGAAAATGAAAGGAGACATTTTTTCAAAGTTCATTTCATGGCAACTTAGTAACCTGAAAAGATTCGCATATTATTTTTCTCTTCTGAAGCAAAAATTTCCATTTGCTTAAATGTATGTAAAGGGCATAAAGTACATTAAATGCAAATTTTATTTAAAATTATTTCAAATATTATAAGAATGTATAAACAGCTGTTGTCCAAAAAAATCTCCATGGAAATCATGAAATTGAAGGAAAAGCTCTAGGAGGAGCTCTGTATTGACGTAGGTGCTTTGGCTGTGAGCTGATAGCAGAGTAATGGGATTTCCTTAGGGTTCTTTAATACAATTACAAGACTAAGCAGGCTTTCAAACAGCATCTTACAAAAATGCCTACAGTTTGAAATACAGCAGTATGGCATCCTTTCAGGCTTCAGTTCTACTTCCCAGGGTCACTTATTCACCGCTCCAACTTTTAGATTTTAGCTTTTCCAATGATGCCAAGGTTTTCTACAATTAAAACCTGCACATTTCTGGCCACTGCAATTTCTAATCAAAGCTGGCTATTACAGGCCAGATTCTTCCCCTCAATAAAACAGGGCCTCTACAGCATAAGTGACATATTCAGGATCTCCACTGTACCAGCATGGAATGCCATTTCTTTTCAACAAGGATTCATTTTTGGTTTAGTCCAATTTTCTGTTCAACAAATAGACATACTGAGATCGTTTTGCTTTTTTATTAACCAAAGCAGAACTTCTAGTAGCTCTCTATTTTTTCTTTTCAGTACCACAATAGAGAAAGGCCACAGTCTGAATCAGTCTGAATCCGTAAAACGCAAAAAAAAAAAAAAAAAAAAAAAAAAAAAAAAAAAATCAGTGATCACAAAGAGGAGAGGAAAGAAAGGGAAGGGCTTTTTTTGTTCTTTATATCTACAGTTATTTCAATGATCCAACTTCCAGTGAGATCTGCAAACAGTTCCATCAGGACAGCTGAGGGGGTAATAAACAACAGCTGGAGCTTCTGGCAGAGGCAGAAACCCTTATGGCTTTGTTATAAAATAAAAAGTAATGTAGCACTCCAGATGCTAAGAACAGAATTTAAAATATTTGCCTGTTTCTATATCTTGCACCCATTGATTAAGGCTGAATAAGGTCTTTTATTTTCCCATTTCTCTAAATACACATGTAAGCAAAATATTTACTTTCTCCTACACTAACCTAATGTTTCCAGCAAATAGAGATGTAAATGCCAGCATCTCTTCTCACTGTAAATATAAGCAATATTTTCCATCCAGAGGGAGTTTTGCCCAAGAAAGAACACATTTAAACATGGTACCAAGACTCTCAACAGCTCTGAAACAGCTGAAGAACAGTTTCCCTTCTGCACCAGTGACGATTAAGACGGAGACTGATGTCACCAGAGCACAGTGCTTTAATCATAAAGTTACCATAATTGCGACTAAGGTTCTTCACCTCAGTAAAAGGAGAGACTTGCGCAGATCTCAGCCTTCCATACTACCTCAAAACCTCCAAACATGAACTCACTTTTGTGACTGCGAATGACCGGCACTGGGTGTTTTGATAAGGAGCACGGATTTAATGGAAATGTCTATTCCATGCTGCTTTCCCTTTCTACATAGTCTACCAATTTTATCAATTTAGAAAAATGAAAAGCAGAAGAGACAATTAGAAAAAAACAGTTTTAACTTCTGTAGAACTTAAGCCTTGGAGTCTCACTGTTTTTGCTGTGGCAGGAAGAAAATGACTTCAAGCTGAGATAGAAGTTTCTCTCACAAAGACCACTAACCTTGGTTTGAAAAAAAATCCTGTCTTAATTTAAGATCACTTCAAGTGGTGGAATATATTAGTCCTACAATACTCCTTCCACATTCATGAAGCTAATTCAAGGAGACCTAACAATCTATTTTTAAAATTCACTGTGCTTTAGGCGTCCTGATTAAAGGTGAATAACATCTCTACCACATTCTGCAAACTGAGCTAGAAGTCTGCCTTAATGGAAACAAACTAAAGAAATAGCCAAAAATAGGTAAGAAAAAACATCACAAATTTTTGCACCAAAATTACAACAGTGACAAATCTACTTTTATACTACCCAAGAAATCCCTCTAATCTTGTCTCTCTCTTTGGAAAACTAGCTAGTTCTGCTTTGAGAATGGTGTATTTTGTTTAGAATAAATGCTTCCAAAATCTAGTCATTTCCCATTACACTCGCTCTCCCTCTCTGTAGTTACTTCTGGATAATGTCATAATGATTTGGAAATTAAAGACAAACACCATGGGCAAACAGGCAGTTTGTATTTCTTTATACCACATTCTTCCAAAGGTTTATCTTACCGTTGAACGCCTGTGAATACTGATCCACCATGCAGACAGGCTGGTAGGCCCATTTCACAATTTCTCATTTTCCCACAGCAGCAGAGCAAAGTATATAGAGTCAAAAATTCAGCGTCCGGTGTATTTTGCATTTCAGTAGCTTTCACTGAGGACAGCTAATGTTGCATAAATGTTTGCATACTATAGGTACTTTTGATGTTTAAAATAGATTTCAAACATCCTCAGGGACCACATCTTCTCTGGATCAGCATCAAAACATTGAACACCAATCTTTTGTGAGGAGCTTGTCTCAAGAGAAAGAGGCAAACATTTGAGAGTTTTCAAATGTTTTTCAGATATTGACACCAATACTATTTATTGATGTCAATACAGTATGTGTGTGTGTATATATATACACACACACACACGTATATATACATATGAACATATATGTATATATAGTATGTATATACATATATGTACTTTATATATGAAATACAGAATACTATATTAAACGTGACAATTTTCTGATCCTTTTTGTCATGGAGTAACTGGAGTGTTTACCCATATATAGCAAGAGTGCAATTATCTTGCTTGGAAAGATTAAAAAAATACCTATTTTTACCATTCTCATGAACACTAAAACCCCAAGTGCTAATGAGAGGTTCTAAAAGGATAGTGTACTGTTTTAACCGCGGAGCATGCACAGAAGGGGAAGCAGGAAAATCCCCCTGTAAGCCTCAGCTATAGTGAACCACTTCAAGTGATGAATGAAGAACTACGCTTTTTATGCCTCCTTGGTTCTTGGCTATGACTGTTAACAAAGCTGCCAGCACTCCCTGCGCTTTGCAATGAGGACAGCGGTCCTCTAAGAACCAGAGAGACCATCCTTTCCCTTCTCTTAGAAGAGGGTTGTTGGGATATTCACTCAGTTAGAGCCAATAACCTGCCAATCATAAAATACACTTTAGCCCTTACAACCTAAGAAGCACACGCACGTATTTTATACACCTTCACTAGTAAAGAAAATCAAGTAAAACAGCAGGACAGGCTACCTCTGAGTATAGCTCTGAAAGCTTTGAAATGGTTCATTTGACTCAATCTTAGCTCATTCTTCTGGGGCTAAGAAAGTTGACCTAATCACATGTAATTAAAGGCCCTTCATCAAGAGATCGCTCTGTTTAGCCCTGCTTCATCAGTCCTCGTCCATAAGCAAACACTTATTACCTACAGTATGTCACTACATCAAACCATCTGCCTGGTTTCCAGGGTTACATTTGTAGTAAGGGTGAGTTTGCACTGATATTGTTTCAGTGAATACAGTTTCTGCTGAAATTATTTATTCTTTAGTTTGCTCAGAGAACCTATTTACACATTATTCAATGAACTCTGGAAATATTTTAAAGTAATTGAACCAAAGTCACACACTGAGAATTTTCACTCATCTTAAAAAAATGAGTATTTACAGCAATTATCAAAGAATATGAAATTCAAGGTAAAAGCCTAACAAAGGCCTGACATTATAGCAGCACATTAAACGGTGCTAACCTCCATCTTGGAGCCCGTACAAGAAAGCAGAATCTGACCTGCAAACAGTAAAATGCAAGTGCACCAATAGCGCAGAAAAAGAAGGGAAGAAAAAGCAGTAACCATTCTTATTTTCATTTGTAAGTTATTTAAAATAAAATAATGATACAAATGGAGGGGAAGGCAGGGAAGGAAAACAAGACAGCAGTGTAAAATACTTGCTGTAGATTTTAACAAAGTTATATCATGTCCTCACCTATTCTTAAAACCTATGGCTTATATCAAGGCCAGGCAGAATCATTCAGCACTTTCTAAATATCTATCTTTTTTCTATATAACCTCAAACTGTACAGCATCCGAGTATGCTGTTAGAATTATCATGGTATTAGTTGTGCTTACACCACAAGGCTTCGATGAGGAGCAGCAACTATGAAAGGCAGTGCATTTTAATACCAAATTATATGCATCTTGCATTTGATTACTCTCCGTTAAATATGTGTCTGAAAGTACATTTTAATGGTCTGTCTTGGAACACAGAGTCCTGGGTTCTCTGAGGGCCTTAACAATAGTTCTGTGGATTTTTATAGGGCTTTTATGAGGCTAGGCTTTCACTCCCTCTGTTTCAGTATTCCCTCAAAACAACTAGGCTGTACCACTGGGCCTTATTTCACCACAGAAGGCCAAAATTTTCCAAAAGAAACATCTACCAAGAGGAGAAACAGGTGGCCTGTCTATGGGAAAGAAGGATAATAGCAAGCCAATTCAGCACTTCCAGCGAGGTCCCTGACATTCACTGAAGCACAATACTTGAGGACACAAATGAAGAGCACATTGAATGTTAGGATGCCTCAGTGGAGGAACACTAAAGAAATTGCAAAGCCTGGTCCCAGCAGAGAAACTGGTCCTCAGAAACAAAAGCATATGCTCTTCTGCACTACTGCACAGCAGACCTAAAATGACTCCGCAAGCTCTTTGAAAACAAATTAGGAATGGGAGGCTCGACAGTGATGAGTAAAGTGTGTCTGTGACAAGCGCTACCATGGAGAGCCCGATGAACCATCTGTGCAACAGTCCATAATTTTAGAAGAAAGGGTCCTGACCAGTCACGGGCCGAACTCCTCGAGCTCCCCTGCTCTAGGCCCCTTCCTCGCGAGGCTCAGCCAGACTTTCCTCTCTCCAAACTGCACGGACAAGAGTGCTATAGTAGAATAAGAAGCAAAGTCCGTTAGACTGATGGGAGATGAGAGCACCTGAAAGCAGATGAGTGGATAACGAAATAAATAAAAACACTGTAAGGAGCAGCTAGCCAGGTCTAAACAATTCCATGAGTCTCCCAAGCACATAATATAGCAATAGGAGAATAAATAAACATGAACATTAATGTCATTACTACTACCTAGATCTCACATTTGACTTCACATGGCACCTACAGGAAACCCGCAGGAAATCAACCAAAGGAGCGAGTCCGGTGAGACTGAACACCTCAGGCATGAGTCCAGCTCCCTGTGATTTCAGCTCTTTTCTGAAACATGAGAAGGGTCTGTCAAACCTCTCAGCAATGCCATGAGCATACACCTGTAAATGCAGGACGATACTGCAGAGATGAGTAGGCGTACCAGGGTTAGATGTTTGGCACACTTTGAAATTTGTGTTTTTGTCAAATCACATTAACTTTTGCTCCTGCAAAACATCTAGAAATATTAAAAATGCCATATAAAAATGAGAGAGAGCATAAGAATTAGGAATAAATAATCGTATTCCTTTATTCATTTCATACCTTCTAAACATTGAGAGATGCTCTTAACTTTAATAGCTAACTTTTGGGAAAAAGTACAGTGTAAGTTTCTTTTCCTTCACGTAATAGAAATTAAATGCCTTTTGCTGATAATATAACTCCCAAAGTGCAACCACTTGTCCTAGATTTTTGAAGGAGGATTTATTTATGTAGAATGGACTGCTTAACTTCCAGAAGTTACAAGAAATTCACTTAAATACATTTTTATGTACATTTATTTTTAAATTCTACATGGGGTACTTGTATGCAGTGGCCAAACTCTCTTACATGCTCTGCATCCATCAGACTCCACAGAATATTAATGGTGGTTTCTGATCAATTAAAAAAAAAAAAAAAAAAAAAAAAAGCTTTTACTTTTTATACAGTTGTTTCTAAATTCTGAACACACTGACACATACAGGTAATCACAGCAACAGCTACTTATCAAACCAATACTAACTTTCATGTTAGACATATATTTATCCAATCAGACCAAAGCAATAAAAATACTGAAACTTTCCCTAGAATTTCAGTATGCTTATTCAAAGCACTGTGGTCTAGAAGGATAAAATGTTATCTGCTAAGCACCACATGTACTTTACATGGCATTAAACTAAACAATTAGGTTTGGTCACCCAAGTTTTCTATATTTAAGCTGTTTCATTTGTTCTTTAATGGGATAAAGTAAACACATTTACTTAAAACCTTTAATCCTGTCCCTGAGCTAGTTAAAACTAATTAAAAATGGAACATAAATTTTATTCTACAGAATTATTAAGGATTTTTTTCTTAAAAATCCATCCTCCATCTATCCATGACACAGTGGTTCTAATCACTAAGTGCAGATGCTTTTGATGACTGCAGACTGCTCTGAATTTCAATAGAATAAATAATAGTTATGTCAACAGAAAATATTATATTCAGTAGGACAAACTGTGCTTCCAGTCACAGTCCATTGACTCTGTAGTCACACACCAGATTCATATGTTAACTTAAAAATAATTCGTAGCTCAGATTATTTCTTAAACATTTGATTGCTGCTTAGGAAAGTATATTCAAAATGATGCTCCTTTAAGTCCACCTACATATATTTTTATAATTGAATAAACTTCTTGTAGTGTTCCCCTGCATTTAAGGTTATGGTTGACCACAACACTTGCCATCTATAGTTGCATAAAAACATTGCTGCCTGTTTCATTCACTATAGCCAGACAGTCCATTAAATTGTGATTATTAATTGCTTTGCCAATGTATGAAGATTTGCAGGTTATCTTTTAAAAAGGGAAGCAATACCCTGCCATTCAGTCTAAGTGATAGCTTTTGTTAGAAACATATGGTTTTCTACTCAGAAAGAGAAACAAATATCATTTGTAAAAATCTTTTCTGGGTGGCTGAACAGTTCTTTCAAATTTGCATAGCCAAGAAGAGAAAAAGCTTAAAAATAGGGCAAACATTGTTATTACCTTGTTATTACCATCAGATCTCATACAGTAGTAATAATCCATGCTATTATGGAAAAGGCATTCAAGGTGAAATTAGCACTTGGTGTCTGAGGAAAATGTCATATTAGTAGCCTGAATCAGGTTTTTCTTAGTTAATCTCAGCAATTAGAGAACTGTACTGTACTGTAATAACTGTGCTGTAATAAACACATTGTCTTACATCTAATACAACTTATTTCTTACTGGTATAGTTTTATATATATATATATATATATGTGTGTATATATACACATACACACACACACACACATATGCTTCTCACAAAGATTTCTCAGGAAAAAGAATCAACGTATTGATTTAACACTGACACTAATACAACCCTGGTTGGATACAACTGATTCTGTGAACTTGTCCACCGTAAGTAAAATGCATAATTACTTTATGTGGACAGTAAGTCGTTAACGAATGCACACATCTGATGCCATCTGGGCATCAGAAACCAGCAACTAATGAAGTCTCTGCCTTTGCCGACAGAGGATTCTTGCAGCAGGGGGAGGCAGGCTGAGGCCAAACTAGTGCAGATTATTAGGTGATCTTCTCATCTTATCCTGTGCAGCACTTCTATGCTCTCCACGGTTTTTAACTAGTCTTACTCACTAGCTGAACAGGATGAGCTCTATACAAAGTTTACTTCTATAACTTAGTCTAAATCCTTATTTAATGTAATCTCGTTTTAAGTCATCTCTTTTTTTTGTCTATAAATGGCAAGATGAAGAAAAACAGATCATGTCTCTCCCACGCAACCCAATCTTGTACAGACACACTAAACACACGAAATGTTCCGCACACACTCATTTGTGGCCACGTACTGTACTGAAGAAGGCAGACGTCCCCTAGCACGGAAAACCAGAGTTTCCATCACATTATAACCTACCCCTGGTATCCACTCGCTGCCTGCTGGCTGTTTGTTCCTGTAGAGGATGAGGAGGAGTCTGTGCCAGGGCTCACCAAGCTCAGCTAGGCATTGTCACATCTGATCACATTTGCTCACAGCCTGTCCCTCCACAGGCATATCCAGAAGGAATAACCTCAGCTCCCCAAACAACCTGAGGATACGCTGGGATTACGCAACTCTGTGTCAAGCACGGTGTGTAGGCAGGCAAACTACAAAGAAGCTGAAGAAGATCAGGGTGGTCCCGGCTGCAGCCTCCCCGCAGCGCTGCCGGGATCCCCAGCGGGCAGGGGGCAGCCCCACTGCGCTGGCCCTGCCGCGGCCCTCAGCCCCGGCAGCCAAACCACCACGGAGGGGATGCTCTCAGGGCCCTGACACACTTCCTGTGAAACTCGTACGTTGGGAGCTCCAACACTCATTTTCGGCCACCACTTCAGGCAGTTTCCAACCCTGCGCTACAGGGTACCGCGAACGAAGACAGACTCAGAACTGCCATAGACTTAGAACTTGCCCCTATCTGCTGCAATTACCAGCTAACGTTTCTTGTTCGTGATCACAGCACTAGGTTCTGCCTTTTACATAAGAGTTGGTGGACATCAGTTGTAACACTTGCTATTTCTTTACAAGAAGAACGCAAAAAACTAAAAAACCCTTATTCACAAAAGTGCAGAACAGGGAGGGATTAGGCCTTGACCCACTACCGACTGGTAACAGAAGGAAACCTTGGCTGGCTACTTTGAATCAGTTACATCACGACTTTCAGCTCCTACAGTGAGTAGCCTTTCGGCTTGTGGACATAAGTTTTCACCTACTCATTTCCCAGATGTCATTAGCCTCCATAATGCCAGAGTAAGATTGCTGAGGGTAATAATTTTTCAACACATTTTTTTTCCATGCAAAATATGCACAGAAGCAGAGATATCTTTTCAATATTTTTGTGTATATACACATATTAAAAAGGTTGCATTTTGCCTATTGCTTCCCTTCCTTCCTCCGCAGTTCCACGTTTTGTAAATAATAGCACAAGGTGATTAATTGCTTGTTATTTCTGAACAGGCATCCTGAGTGGTTACAATGTGCGAACATAGGCAAAATGCAAAAAATATTTTTACCTTGTGTACTGTCATTGCAACACTCAAACTGTCACAGTACTTTAATTCTTTCAATATTGATAGCTCATCTTATAAATTGTGCCCTGGCTGGGGAACTGGCTCAATGAAGGCTTGGTTTGGTAACCTCTTGGAGATGCCTCCTTCTGATGGACTAAAATGTGCCTTTATTCCAATCTGAACTCTGTAGCTGCTGGATGAGGGTTGAAAGTACGGAAAGTAGTCAAAACACTGAAATCTGCCGGAATTTCCAGATCTAAGAAAGCTAATCTCAGATGCCGAACGAAACAATTTTTAATGCCACTGTTTCCAACTGCTTTAGTGCTCAGTATGTGTAGGAAAGGAGAGCAAAAACATAACTGAGCTTTGAGATCATGTCTGGTTATATTTCAGAAAGCACAACCTTTCCTCCACCAGCCATGAAAGAAGAAAGTCTGGGGAATCAAACTCAGATTAGTGAGACCCTGAAGGATATGTCTACACCAAGTCATGGCTCTACAGTGGCCCTATTTGGGAGACTGTGGTACATCGAGGAGCTAGTGATCCACATAGCAGTTACCCAGAGCAGGCTGCAAGCTGGATGGCTTTTCCTCAGGCATAAGTTGTTAGGCTGGATATGATGGGTACAAAACCACATGATCTTGGTTATGTATTCCAAAAGCAGTCTGAATGCGACTGCACTCTGGTCCCCAATACTTCTCCTTCCAAGATGATTCTCAGGAAGCCAGTTCAGATGTCTTTGCACACATTCTGCAGGGGTACCCTAACCTCCTTAATGCACCCCAAGAGGTACAAATCCTACAACAAGTCAAGTATTAGAAGTCTATTAACAGAAATCAAGCAGCTAGACAGATGTATTCAACATGTTTTAGCTTTTTCTTGGACTGCCCACTGATATCATCTGATACCTGATTATCTTGGACCAATTCTTATCTTCCCAGGTTGCACTCTGAAACCATACTTAGAATTTCTTTTCTGATTTTTTAACTTACACATGAAACATTAAAGACAACCAACTTATAATGTTACAAGGAACTGAAAAAAATAAAAAAGAGATAACTGTCATTAGCTCTAACTCGTTACAATAGCAGCTTCTGATGCCTTTCATATAAAGTTCTGCAATGCTGATTTGTTAGCTCAAAATAATCTGAGGGGGTCTTTTAAAGCAGAAAATGCCATTCTTTCATTTGTTTAATCTTGAGTATATAACCTTATTCTTTTGAACTTCTAATTATTTTTAAATTATTTTATTTTTTAATTTAAAAAGTTGCTCATAATGTATGTCATGGAAATTTAAAAGAATTATAGACTAACAGAATAATTTATGCTGGAAGAGACCTCAGGAGGTCGTCTAGTCCAATATCCTCCTCAAAAAAGGGTCAGCACTGAATAATCACACACACTTTTTAATCAAACAGTGTGCTAAACATTTTTTTTAAATCATCTACCAATATCTTTAGGCTTTTACTCCAGTTTATGCACTATGACTTTATTTTCCTAGCTCTCACTAAAGCCGGAGGGATGTTTTGCATGGGCATGGGGAAATTTACATGAGAAATGAATCCGATATATTCCATCCCATCCACTGGCCATTAAAGTCTTGACTTTAACTAGTGAGATTTGCATGGGGCTATACAATGATCTCTCTACACACTTAGAAAACAGCCTGAAAATTTGGAGACTTTATCTGAACATTTAAATGTCATAAAGGAAAACCTGTTCATAAAAGTCTAAGCTCGTTCTTATTAAAAAAAACCTACCATCAGCTTGGGAACGTAGAAGGCTACAATAGCAGGGCCGGCAGTGCGCCAGTGGGCTCAGCGGCCTCCTCCTCTCCCCAGGAGTTCGGCTGTGGAGCCGCGGGAGCCACAAGGAGCCTCGCTGGGGGCAGCCCCTGCCCAGGCAGCTCCAGCCCTCACCCCAGGGCTCCCTCATTCGTGCGGCCCTGCCGGGAGGTGCTGACCCTGCAGCCGTCCCCGGCAGCAGTGGCTGCTCACCGCTGTCCTCGCCGGGGTGCCGAGGGCTGCTGGGGCCAGCCCTGCCCTGCTGCCAGGTCCTGCCCATGGTCCACTCTCCTGGCCATGCAGAGCAGAACAAGCTGTCTGCTTCCTGATGCATTTATGCTACTTTCATGCTCTAAAAAATCTTGATGATACCAAAGAGAGTCCTTCCTGTCTCTGATCTTCTCCATATTTCCAAATCATTGGGACCTTATGAGGTAGAATTCTCTTCAGGGATGCTCCCTAGCATCCTTTACATTAAGGAGTACAGCATCATTCAATATCCAAGTCAGTTTAGTCCAGCATCCAACACAGCACCTCTGTCTGGTTATGTTTATTTGCTTTTACTTAAGGTTTGATTTGTTTTGTCCTTTTTTCTGAATAATTGATTTCCTCTTCAGCCTAGAAAGAAGATCTTCCATTCTGTTCTGAATTATTAAGTCACTCTGAATTATAACCAAAAAAGTTAAGAAGGCAACATACACAATCTGGAGGCAATGATTTTTGCTCAAATAGTTGTTCCCTGGAGTGCTATTATTTACTTGAGCTGTTATGGCAGCCACTTCCTAACATAATTCTGTGCTGCAACGCACAGTGTAAAATGCATGCCTTCAGCTTTCCACATCCCAGTTCACCAGCAATTCACCACCTAGAACCAAATGATCAGATGAATATTTATGTTTTACAGATAAGTCACTAATGTCAAGTACCTCGCCATTTTTCCTGAACTGCAGCGTCAGGATTGAAGTGTTAAAGTGACTGGGAATTGATTGGCTTGTTTCATTGTGGATTAGCAAGCATCTCCGTACAGGTTACGCCTCAGCCAAAGGAGCACACAAAAAGCAAAAGCAAGTTGCTCACCTGCTTCATCTTTTCTGCAACTGATTCTCATAAATGACATAAAGCAGTAACATAATAAATCAGGTCCAACGCTGTATCAAGAATAACTGTTATGGTAAAGGATTTACTGAAGATAAACATTATGTCTAGAAACAGTAGTTACTCCTGCCAACCATGTCTCATTCTGGCCTGAGAAAGTGTTAAAAGCAGAAAGAATATGTTGTAGAGGATAAGTGAAATCTAAACTATTTGAAAAACTCAACTGAAGATAACATCTAGCTAAGGCTTTCTCTAACCATCCTCAGCAAAGGAAGATTATGTTTTAATAATGCAAAGATGCCAGCAGTTAGTAATCAATTGTCAGGCTGAGCTGAAAAAAATACTGTACTCTTTTCTTTATCGCTCATGGTTAAGTGGTCTGAAGAAAGGAGTGCAAAGCTGAAGGTTAAGAAGGTCAAACTTAACATGCTGCTTTGGCTGCTGGATATCCCCTGTGCAGAACAACTTGCAAGACGTCTGTCTTTTTGCCTACTGCTTCACTAGACGGCCAAGCTGCTGGATAGACAAGACGCCTTTTTGCTCACACTCAGTTTTCCTTCTTAAAGATATGTACAAATTACACAGCATGTAGGGAGTTTAATTAACTAATATTAACACCACAAATAAATAACTGCTGTACCGTGAAGAGTTATAAATAAAAACAAGTATCAGATCCAGCTGTAGTTAGTTCTTTTCATAAAGGTTATTTTATAAAAATTATCAAATTCAGTTGTGCTTTGACAAGGAGACCGTTGGGTTTTCTCTACAGTAAGAAAGATCCAAGTGAGAAAAAAAATGTCACAAATTTCCAGGTTTCTGAATGTGGAAAAAAATGTTTTGACAAAATTTCACTTTCTAAAAATATTTGAAGACCACCTCTTCATTTGAGTGTAGAGCAAAAAATACCTATTAACTGCTTGGAAACTGTCAAGAAATGTAATCACGCTCCTCAACCACCTCTACTTATAATTGTCATGTTAACTCCTCTCCCATTCTCACAAAATGTGATAGAGTTTACTTCCAAAATTTTTCCAAATGTCTGGACGTTTACAAATAGAGGATGATTCCAAGGATGAACATTTTCTCTTTCAAATGGAGGATCAGTTCACCATAAAGGATGAACGTTTATTACCCAGTACAATCCAACGACACTAGTCAATAGAAGTCTTTGTGGCCACACATTTAATTTGGACATTTGGGAAGCAATCATTACAGATAACAAATCTGGTCTGGTGAGGTACATTCGATTTAATTGCATCTCTTCCTCCCTTAAGAATAGAACAGTACTGGATTTGGTGCAGAGCTTTCTAGGAGAAGTGCTCTGCCTTTTTCTACACTCTTGGCAGATATACAATTTCTCATCTGAAATAAGAACCCATCAAGTTGCTCAGAAAACTCATTTCACGTCTCTGCAGAGTTCATACAAAGTCAGCAGGTTTCTACATAAATGCAGTTGCCCGCTCTACCGAGAGGCAGGTCTTCAAGTAACATGTCAGCTAGCCTCAGCTGCAGCAGAGTATCCGTCTGCATATTATATACAAAGTCTTTCATCTTTATGAAGCTAAGTAACAAAATAAAAGTTTATTCGTACACAGTATCTCCTAGCAGGCTTTGTCAGCACCAGGAGTTAACTGGAGTAAAGCAGGAGCAAAGCATTTTAAACCTAAGGTCACTGCTTTTGCTATTTGCCACACAAATAGAAATGCCACTTCAAAATGGAAAAGATCTATTCTGCAAAAACAGCTTAAAAAAATCACATAATGGGAAAGCTATGGTTCTAAATGCCATATTAAAAGTTATGATCCAATTCCATCCAGGTAATTAGCCTTCTAAGATTGTAATTTTATGTACCTTATGCTTATATTGCTGATTTAGCTTCAAATAATAATTTAATGGACTGAATAACCTAGCTACAGATTTGATACAAGAGATTAAGAATGATTCCAACAACTTGAGGTGCTCATTCTGCATGCAGAATCCTTTTGTCTCCTTTTACTATCTTATGTCTAAAAGCACTGAATAACTGTGGTAGGCTTTAGCCAAAGTAATGCTTGCAAGTTGTATTTTTACTTGCAGAATTAAGATATTTACCATTTTAGTTATGTAGCTAACTACTTCCAAGAAGAGGAATAACTGAAGATTTCTTCATCTTCATGGTGCAGGTAATGCAAAAACATTAGATAATCAATAGGAAATTTTTCTGACAATGAAACTGCTCTGGCGGGTTAGACTGGACTTCTGAGGCATAGGCTGTACACACATTATCAAAGTCCAACAATGACAAGATCTACCTTAAAATCTTTCCTTGAGTAATGCCATATTAGTGTAGCGGCCACTTATAGTATTTTTCTGCTGTTTATACATGATTGCAAAGAAGCATGAATGGCCTCAAAGACAGCAAATGGATCATTAGCATCTACTAAAGTAACATCATCTTCCCTCTGAGAATTGCGCTTAGAGACAGTAAACTGAAACGAAAAAGATACGCAGCATCTTACACCCTATTTCACAGTCTATACTTGTTTTTAATCGTATTATGTATTATCACCCGTAACACCAACTGGTAAATCAAAGTCAGAATTAATCATGAAAAATTGACAAAGAAGTAAACAATACTACTAAGTGACATTAGTTTCTTCCCATTTAAAAACTAAAAAATAAGCAGTTTCGTGGTTTATTGTAAATGAATCAGAAAGGAAAATAAAATGTTAGCTACTTTTGCAAATTGAATTTCATCTAAAAAGGAAATTTTACCAAAACTAAAATTTACCAAGGTAAATGGTCTATATCATGGCATTTCTGTATCTTATATGAAATCTGGCTCCAATTTCATACCTTCTCCAGCAATCTCAAATTTAGAATGGAGAAGGCTTTGACCATATATAATCCTATCCCCACCACAGCTTAAATCCTCCAATCTCTTAAAGGGTTTGGAGGATCCTGACACAGAATCTCTTTATTTAAAAGACCTGACATAGAAGTTTATCCTAGAGTCCCTCCCTATGTTTATCAATGACATTCTCCTCGTTAAGCCAAATAACTTCAAATTCCTTAAGAAACTTTAGTTGTCCCCAACATCCAGACCCAATGACTCACCAGCTGGATGTCCCTAGGATGTCACTGAAGTCTTCCAGGAATCTTATCAAAGAAATCCAGGAAAAGATAATAATTTCTGTTCTCAGAACTTAGAAAGGAAATTATATAGCCTTTCCCAAACAAATACAGCTGCATTCAAAATTACTGGCATGCCAACAATTAGAAGAAATCAAAGAAATTGCAAGGGAAGTGGATCTATCTTATTATAAATGTTTGTGGTCTATAAAACAGAGATTATTCTTCAGAAACACTGAGAGAGCAACAACCTATGTTGAGACTTTTGAAAGGTTTTTTAGCATAACAGAAAAGATAGATAAGAAATTGCATCCTTTGCATCTGATAGAGATCATCTCAGATGTAGTAGGATGAACTTGTTGAATACCAGTTATGTAGCATTAGTTTCATCTCATCCAACACAGCACACTATAAATCTTTCTTTACTGAATACAAACAAATCAGCTGGATCATTTGGCTCTGTTAATGTGTTTATACATATTTTTTTTTGTGTTCATACACTTTTTCATCGCAACTTTTAATTGTTTCTCTGTGACAAACAAGAAAAAACAATGAAATAGAAAGTCATCAAAAATATTACAAATAAAAAGTGGAGATGGATGGAATGACAGTTGAAAGCAGCAGGTTTAGCTGTGCCAGCTTAAGATTTTCCAACTCCAAAATGCTCTCTCACTCTGTGAAGATCAAACAAAATTGGAATGTGTCTGCACTGCAACAGCCCCCATTTACCATTTCCGCTCAAACTACCAGTAAAACTGTCTGAAGCTGAAACGTAAACATGTCTCATTTTTATCAGCCCTGGTCTGAAGGCTCTAGAGAAAAGACAGAGCTGACATCTGAGAATGCAGAATCTTTGCAGCTTGCCAGTCAGAGCCTTTAAAATCTGTTATCCTCCCACAGGCTTCTCCTCCCCTTGGAATTCCTCCCCATCATCTCACGGCTTATTCAGCTGACTTCTAGTTTGGAGACATCTTTCAAAGTCTCTGTTTTATGAAAATATATCTACAGCATGTCCATCTCCTGATGCCCAGGCAATTCCTCACAAAACTCTATGCTGAGCCTATGTAAGCTGCATTTCTCTACTGACTTCCTTCATATTCTGAAACCAGTTTGTTCCTAACATATTCCAGGAAGTTATTAGAGAGCATACATTTTCTCCTGCCCTTTTCCAAAATACCCATTTTACTTTAATTTCCACATTATCATGCCATGCTGTTTTTGCTAATTGTTCAAAAAAAGAAAATGAAAAAAAAAGAAAAAGAGAAAAAGAAAATCTCCTCCATCTCCTCCTCAGTAGATGGCTCTTTAATATATTGTCACAATAATTTCACCTCTGTGCTTCTATCATTTTCTCTTTATCCAGACACATTTAAAAGGCCTGGTTTCCGTCTCTGATGGGTACTCAGGCAAATTTATATTTCGTTGATGTATAACATAGCATTTCCTCATCTCTTTCTCAGTCTTCATATCCTTTCTGAAAATGACATGCATTGCTATTTGCAAAATACTCACAGTAATTAGTGTGGCAGAAGGACCGGCAGACTCTAAAATGGAATGCACTTACTTAGGGCTAATCTTCATCTGTCAAAGAGTGATGATTACTTATCTAGGCAGCCCAAAGTTGGTTTGCCCATTTGAAGCAATATATTTTCACTCTATTAAAGCCTATGCGTACAGGTTAATCTAAGCATAAACCTGGACCCATTGCAGCAGCTTGTGAGATTTCTCTCACACAAGAGTCATACATCCCTGTTTATCTTAGGCCCCAGTTAAATCAAAATTGAAAATTATGATTATGGACCCTATCACAAATCCATAAACACACCATCCGGTCATACCTTATTGACGTTTGTGAAAACTGGGTCTTATATACTTTGTAAGCATCCTTGCATTTTGGATTCTGTCCACACTGCATTAATTTAGGATCCATCTCTTTCATCCTTATTCATGCTGAGTAATACTTCACCATGGAAATGATCCTAATGCTATACTGCTCAGTGTCAGAAAAGAAAATTAGACTCATATAGATTGGCATGAATCTACAAAAAACATTTTAATTCTTCAAGTGGAATTGTTGATTTTCAATCTCATAAAGATTCCACCTCATCAAGAGAAGCGTGCTGTTAGTAAGCATAAGCAAATAAAGGCATTTTAACAAACGAGTGATGATAGGTTGTAAGAGTATCAATTCTCACTTGGAACAGAATTAATTCTTACGCTTTGTTTTGTTCAGCTTAATGTTTTCTAAAAAGAAGTAAGCATTCACTGTGGAAATGTCTTCAGTAATATTCCTAATCCAATGAAATGTTTTTTCCACTGCCAGAGACAGACATGTCTTTACACATCAGGAAGATAATAAATAAAATGGATGTATACATAAAACCTATGAGAAGATCATCTCTTCCACGTTTTCTGCTGTTGTTAAAGTCTGTAGTTTAAACCTTGCCACTCATCATGTGGAATTTCATTATTATACTAATGGCTATCTAGCTATTATTGCTTTAGTTCTAACTTAATACTTAAAGCTGAAGACTACCCTCATTCTCACAGTTACTGAAATGCATGAGGAATTGTTTCAGATGCAAGGTGAATAACACTAATTACAATAACTTTTTGCTGACTCTGAGTTATACAGCAGAGTTTTACAGCTCAGTTTATTGCACATCCTTGGATTCCTCTCATATAGCAACAGACTTGGGCCTGATCAATCACCTCCTTCTGGTCTGCTCCTACATTTACCCCTTTCACATGCTACTTCAAAGCATATCTTAGACCATCCCCTTGAGCAATGAATATTATCTACGAATTAATATTATTTCAGACAGACCACAGGTTCTACAAACCTTGAAAAATAATCCTGCAGTTCTGCAAGAGCTGCAAAAATGAAAATCACCATGCTTGTCCTAGTAGCAAAGTGAATATTTTAACCATCAAAGCATCCTTCAGTTTTTAAACTTAGAAAAAAAGCATCCAGGACTCTTCACTTCCTAGATTACAATTGTTTTGTACATACCATACAATATCACAGACCTCGGAGTTGCTCTGAATTTGCTTTGAATTAGTACCAAAAAAAGACAAGTCAGACCCACACACAGAGACCTTTCCCTCTTTCTGTTGACTTTTGCTCCAAATTTCAGAACCTCAACACAAGATAAAAATGCTCTAAAATACATCTTCGTCCCATGAAGTGTTTATTTCTATACTTCCAGCAACAGGAAGAATTAAAAATTATTTACAAGTTATCACCATCTCAGTAGATAGTTCCATCAGATGGAACAATTTCACTTAAAAAAAGAATAGAAAGTAGATTTTTATAACACGAAGTGCCAGACAGAATCAAGGGAAGGCATCAGGAGCTACATAATTTTTATTTCATTACTGCCCATCTAGAATGCGATACTCTATGTGGTGGTCTCCAGTACAGGCTCAGTTTACTCCACAGAAATCAGCCACTAATCTCATTAGATGTTCATTGGTAGTTTTTACAAATGACTTTTGCCTGATACAATTAAGCCAACTAAAATTGTCAGTAGGATAGGGTGGGGCAGGAACAATTTAGAAAGGCAAAACTGAACTCAGTGAAGATTATGAATAATCAAATCATATTTTAGTTATATGAGTGCAGTTTTGCAAATATTACTTAATCGTAAAATGAGCACAGACTAACACTCTTGTTCTTATTCAGTTTTCATCCCGAATTAAAATGAAGGAAGTAGCATTTCTGAGAACACAATTTCCCAGTCAGCTCCAAAGATGAAGTGAAAATTCTGCAATAGCTGAGCTCATTATGTTGCATTATTCTTCTCAACAGCTTAGCCACACAACACCGTGAAAGCGTAGCATTTGTTTTCCCCAGTAGAGTGGTGGCAATTACATCATTATAAACAAATAAGAGAACAGAGTTTTTCATATTTGCCAGGATACTGACAAATAACTAATTGCTGACCTAACTCTCGCTGATAATCCTAAAGTAATCAGACATCACTGGCAGCTGAAACTCTACAGCTCTGTGTTTTTCTGTTCACACCAGCATCAGGATTGAGCAAGGAAACTTAACACGGGAACACTATCAACAGTGCATGTGTGAGATGTATAAGAAAGATTCTCACGCCTGATCTTGCGCTTTTTGTGTTTTCTTTCAAATAGCAATGAGAAATTAGACAAGTTTATTAAGTAGAGCCAGTCAGATTGTACGGAGGCGGGAGAGATTACATTGCTTTAAAATTGCTTCAGCGTAGGACCACTATGCAGGAAATTTGTCACAGGCTTTTTCGCCTAGCTCTGCTAGATCAAATTCAGTCTGACAGCCATGTGGTACACACATTAAATTTCATCAGCATGTACCTGGGCAGTTGTATTTCTCCACAGCAGAGTTCCTACCCTCCACGCTCCATCTGGAGCGAGTATCTGAATCTGCACTTCCCATTAACTGCTGTCATGGCCCACATGGAACCACTCTGAATCCAGTCCCATTTTTTGCAATGAGTAGGTTAAAAATAAAGAAGAATTCACTACTGCACTTCACACTGATAGTCACTTTACTAAATGGACTTGCAGGATGGAAGAACATGCCAGATGCAAAGAAAAAAAATGTATCAGAGGATCAGCTAGGAAAAGCTATTCTACAACAGAATTCTCTTTCTCAACCATTTTAAAAAAATCTTCTTGGCTCTGGCATTTCCTTCCTTGGTTAAAAAAAGCCTGACTCAAAAAATAAGCAAATAAAGGATAAAATAGGAAGGAATTAGAGGCAAAGTGGGTAGTTGAGCTTCAAGACACGATACCGTACAACAAAGAATACAACAGCTAAGAGAATGCAAGGTATGTTAAGGTACAGGTCCTTGCTAATGTGTTTTTAAACTGAAAAGACTTTCCCGAAATGCCCTGCTGAAGCACAGAAGCTGAACAGAGACAGACGCTAACAGAATGCACCAAAGGTAATGACTGCATTTGGTGCACTTGCTATTTAGACACTTCCTACAGCGGATAGAGGATATCTTTCCTGGTATATATATAAATAATAATGAAAAAGTTAACAGAATCATCCCTGCAATTAGAACAGGATGATAATGGGACATTTGCACTAGGTTTAACACAATTTTTATGGTACCACTGAGCTAGTACAGATATTATGAATAGCATAATTTTCAAAAGTAACTTTCTGAAGATGTCTTTTTAAAGGTTAAAAGGGTAGTGTAGCCGCAGCTAATTAGCTGTAGCCACTGCTTACAAGGCATAGAATGATTTGGGGTTTTGTTACTAATTCTTCTTCTCATAAATTGCACTTTCAATACACAACAATCATCTACTTATTTTACCTAGCTTGTAGTCTGGGGATATAGTATAAAATGGGGAATTTTCCTTTGTTTCATTTCATTACTCCTATACCTACAGCAGGTGTCTGAACCATTCTGCGATTCCCAGATGTGAAATCAGAGGCACAGGGAGCAAAATGGCTAAGAAAGTAATGGAACAGAATATTCCCAAGCTCCTCGCACAAGTGAAACAGCAGTAGGAAAACATATTTTATTTGGTTTCCTATAACTTCATTATTACCCGATCCTCTCCTCAGCCCAGTAAATAATTGTGTAATGCTTTGATTGATGAGGGCAATACATCCAAGAAGCTATGAGTGCTTTTAAGATTGATATTATGTAGCCACACATACAAAAAAGAAAGAAGAAAATGTGTAATAAAATACACTGCATTAGAAAAAAATCAAAATCCCTTAGTCATCATCACCAATTGCACCGCACACATAGCACATGGAAAATACATATCAATTAATAGTTAAAATTTATCCCTTCCTCTATAGTTCTAGAATACAGCTGAATATGCAGTTCAGTGAAGTGGAGAAACCATTACCCTTTGTAATGCCGTCTTAGGAGTCTGAGGTAACATAATGAAGAAAGGCAGGATACATTTAAAGGCAGATGCATAAAAGCAGTCTCATTCAACTGTACACATCTGTCAAAGGGCATGATTATTAGAAATTCAGCTGCTTGCTTCATCAGTAGAGTCAAACTTCATTTGGCCTCAATGGTACATTGAAATGCATAATACAGGCAATGACACATTAAACTGCCTGTTTCTCACATGCAATTAAAACATGTTCCACGTGCAAATGTGTCATTTTCACAGACCTACTGAAAAGTTCATCAACATTAATTAGGCAAATGTTTTTTTCAGCTAATCAGACTGTTAAAGAAAGGAAGAGCTGTGGTTTCAATCAGTCCCCCTATTCACTCAAAGTCAGCATTAGATTTTCCTCCCAGCCTAGTGTATTCCTTATTTTTTGTCTGTATCTCCTCTTGCAGAAGAGCTGTTGCATCCTCCCTGTGCCCCTACTCTACCCCCCCCCCCCCATTTTGATTGTATATTTAACGGAGAAGCCAGTAAGTACAAAGCACAGATGCCTGTGACAGATGGTACACCAGATACTGAGAAACCATATTTTCTGTAAATTATCACTATTGAAAATTACTAAAAATACTCCACTACAATTCTTTGTGCAGGTATTCCAAAGCGATGGTTGAGAGCAAGTGGTCTGTTACCTAGAAAATGGAGCTGAGGATGCACAGACACATCCGGGCTCGGGGTGAACAGGAGAATGTCACCTAGTTTGAAAGGCTAAAGCACTGCAGGCAGAACAGGAGCCAGAAAAGGACACGCGTCCATCATGCACGTTGCGCAGACAGCACCACAGATATGGCCCAGAAATATTAGGGGGGAAAAAAAAGCAGGGAACTGGCAGCTCACACTCAGCTACTCTAGTGACACCTTAGGATACAACTGCCAGGCTCAAGTGCAAAACACGGAGGAAGGAAGATGAAGAAACTCCTTTATGGCTGGGCACCAACAGCAGGCCCTGAAGTTTGGGTCCCCTCTGGGGAACGATACAACAGCTGCATGAGCAGCATTCTTTTTTTCTAATTTTGGGTACAAGAATTCAGGAATTTCTATAATGCTTTGTAGCAGTACACCACGCTAGGGACTCTTTAACTTATCACTGTCAAAACTAAGGAGATGGGAAAAGAAGAATCAAAATGACAGCAAGCATCCAACTTTTCCCAAAGAAGCCCATTTCCTTTGAGGTGCTTTACTCCAGTTAGCTCTACTACACTATGAAAATCACACCCTCGCTTACTGAAAAATGGTGCAAATGAGAATTTATTTGACCTGGGGCATGTGGCCAGAAGTACCCCTTAAAATATAAACCACAGATGTCAAAGTGCACACTGGAAGTTTGAGGTTCATAATAAATCACCAGAATAAAGCAACTGCCATGCCAAATGTTCAATAATATCACTCCAGAAAAAGTAGTTATTTGGTTTAGCATGGAAACTTCTCCTCAAATACAAGAGCTCACTTTGATTTTTTTCCTAGACTAGATTTCACAGACTAGTACATTGCACAAAATTTAGTAGTTGGATCCAGGAAAGCCTTACTTCCAATTTTTTCCAAGTCTCATTTTCTTCCCATGTCCCCCCAAAATCCCATTTGCAACAGGTGTTCCAAAATGCATAAATATCCATAGTCCACTTCAGGTCAACCCAGACTGACATACTGCTCTAGTTGCTCTTGTTCAAAGTCTTGTGTTCAAAGTCTTGATTCACATGATTCGCACCTTTGCAAGGGCACAAAGGGCTGCAGGTGTTGTCCAGCCCCTTAAGAGGACATGGGGAAGAAACACATTTCTAATCCTTCGCACAATACCATTTAGCAATCTAAAGATTTGTGGTCAGAATCCACAGAGAAAATCACAATCACATATTAAATATTCAGGAGTTGGTTTTGTTTTAAAGTCACCTCAGTTAGTGTGTGTTTAAATCAATCTTAACAGTAAATAGGCAGGAAAAAAAACTTAGAATTAAACGTGATTTATTTGAAGTCAACAGCTGGCACTAAAAATGCTCTGAATTTTTTTTACCTAAAACTCTAGAAGCAATGTTTGTTAGTTTAGGAGCAGGTGCTTTATAGAAACTGCCAACTATTGCTAGTAGTGGGGGTTCTAAACCAAATTTAATCTCCTCACAAAATACATCCACATGAGCACGTAAGATCACACACACATCAGATCATTTACTCTGTGCTACGATACTACAACACACTAATAAAACTGTGGAATAACTGCTAGGTTTATATAGATTCTCATATTGTGCATAGACAGAACAGTTTTCATCAACATTTGAGATTTCCTTGAGCACTAAAGATTAACATCTCCAATTATTCAGGGGCACTACATTGCAGCAGAGCTCTGCAGAGGTCTGATTAGGAAAGGGAAAGAGTTTGCCATACCCAAACTTCACATTTCCCTGCTATAGGACATCCCTGACATAGGAATGTACTCAAGCAGGTTGTTTTCTGTGGCAGAGCCATCAGTTCTGCCCGGCCCTTTCGTTTGGTAGTTTGGCAGTTTTCCAAAACACTGCATCATATTGGAAAAGTAACAGTGAAGGTACAGTTATTGTACCTGAACTGTACTGAACAAGAAGTATTTTAAAGCTACATCTGCAAACTGGATGAGACTGCACCTCTGTCACCTCCTCCAGGTCATTAGTGAAGATATTAAACAGCACTCATCTCAGGAGAGACCCCTGTGGTACTCCAGGTGTTTCCAGCCTCTGGGTAAAGTACAACCCATTAACCACCATGGTCAAAGGTAGACCATCCAAACAGTGTTTTTTACTCTTCTAGTGGAGGAGTGTGATCTGTCCAGATCACAACAGCAGTCCCCAAGGATACTGAGGGAGAAAGCATCAAAAGCCTTGCTAAGTTTGAGGTAAATTACATCTGCTGTCTTCCCTTTATTCATAAAACCAGTCATGTTATCACAGAAGGCAAACAGGTTGGTTCAGCATGATTTACTCTGTGCTGAATGTTGACTGTTGAGGACATCCCCTGATCTCCATACCTTTCAAAGCTGATAAGAAGTGGCCTCACTAGGACATCAGCCAACAATCTCAGCAGCCTTGGATGAAGCCCATCTGGTCGCAGACAGACACTTGTACTCATCAAGTACTCAGAAGTAATCCTTGATGCGATGCTGTTGTCAGTTTGGGCTCCCATAAATATCAGTACAAAATAGCTTTTATTCAACCAAAAGTGACAACAGCATCACACTCCTACTCAACATGGCAGCTTCAGAAGTGTTTCTTCCAGAAAGAAGTTAGAAAGGCCACTACCCCACAGACTTAACAAAACAATTTCTTGTTTCGGTCATATCAAGTACAAGAAGAAAGAAGACACTGTTTAATCTTATAAACTCCTTACTTAAAAAAAATGACTCCATAAATTAGAAGGTCATTACTGCGAAACAAGAGGGGAATGTCTGGAAAGAAATTAAACACACACAAAACTCTTCCTCACTGTACACCACAAGAACTCCCAAATTAATCTGAATACTGATTTTTTTTTATTCAGGATTATATTCTAATTAAGTTAAACTAGAACAGTAAAAGATACTTTATAGAGAGGTATCTCTTTGTTAGTATGAGATGAATTACAATAGTCTTTCCTGTTTCACCTGTTAGGAATCTGTACTAATTGCATGTAGCAGGCTTTGCTTAATGATTTCTATGCAAGTCTCACTTGGAAGAAGGAGTATTACTTATTATTAACAATAATTGAAGTTGACTTCTTTAACTGCCAACAGAAGTATTCCATGATGGTTTTTTTCCATTAAATAGGATTTGCAATTTGACTCACCTGAGCTGAAAATTAGGTCACTGTAACACAAGCCTTTAAATATATGTTTCATATTCCATCAACATCCAACCACTATAAAACCAGAGTTTGTTTTAAAATTCTGTTTAATATTTAAACACAGCTTTTATTGTGCATGATCAATGACATTGGTTTTGCAGTCAAAGGACACTAAATTTCAATTCACATTACACTGGAAAGGATTTTATGTCAATTTTTAGCAAGGTAACAAATTTCAGGTAGGACACATTTTCCTTGCTTAGATTTGACATCTTTTGGTGGGACACACATTTAAAAATTAATAGTAATAAAATCTGAATTGGTCCATTGAAAATATTCCCAGGTAAGATAGACTTCCTTTCCAGCTCACATGGCAAGTGCTATCCTGCGACTCCTTCTGCAAAGTTGAATTAGACCCACTTTGAATGAAAGCCACTAAGATCTTTTTAGGGAAGAACAGTGACTTTTACAAATCAGGAGAAAAGCGTGAAGTCACTTTACTGTTGAATCATAGTGACGACCAAGGGTCTTGAACTAAGGCTATGGATTTGCAGTCTCCAATTCTCTTGAAATATTCTAGACTCTCCTCCAAAGTCTTATAGCCTGTCACAGAAAGTTCATCAAAAAAGAGAGATAGAGCGTAGGACCTCAATTCTACCTCTGAATAATTGTCATTAACGTCAGTGAACTAGTTGCCAGAGAGCCTGATTTTGGAATTTTTATTATACACTTAGGTGAAAACAGGTAACATGAAGAACGGAAAAATTTAGGGGTATCGGTACCACACTACGTCATTTTGAGATTGTTTTCAGGCTGAGGGCACATCTCAGTGCAGGAAAACTCATAATTGAATCTACACAGGGACCCTCAAATTCCAGGAAGACTCTAACATCTTTGTACTTTATTTCCATCTTTTCAGAAAATAAAAGAGCTACAAGAGAGTAGCGGAAAAAGAAACTTAGTACACGGCTTTATATTCTGCACACTTAATACATTTAAAGGACATTTTTTAAAAAGGAAAGAATTTTCATTCTTGAACGAGAGTGAATTATAACACTACGAAATGGAATACTAAACTAAAAAGCCCTCATCAAATTAACATATCATTCTCTCTTAAAACATGTTATTAGACAATACCATGCTAGGCCATTTTCTGGTCTAATTTCATATACTTTGAGACAGGGTTGTGTTTTTGCCTGAGTAAGGCCTGTAGGGCTAGACACTCCAAAAGAACATTTGAGCCGCAAGCTCTAGCTGGCATATTATACTTCCGATACTTGAGATATAATTTTATTTTAACCAGAACGTGCTTAGAACAATTCCCTGTAACAGTAGGGATGGTGCCTAGTTCTGATTAACAACTTTTTTGCTCAGATTCTTTGCTGGAGTGAGGAGATTGTACAGTTTCGTCTTGCCCTCTTGCACCGATGTTTATTATGTTAGATGATTCTTCTTCTCCCAAGCAGCCACTGTGTTATTGCTCTTTTCATCTTGAATCCATTTTCCATTGCTGCTGTGTTAATCTTCTTCTGGCTTAGTGTTTCAAATATCAGAGTAGGTTTTTTAGTTTCTTTGTTAAAAAATTGAAGCTGTCTCTAAGGAAAATCCTAGTCCTTTTTCCCAGCCGAATAGCTGAGGAATCACCCGGATACTACAGAAGCAGTTTGGGGGACCAGGATGCAAGTAAAGGACAGACACTCTCTCCACGCCATGGAGCAGTCTTCCAAAGCACTGACCCCACTGACAGCCTTCGAGAGAAGAGCCCGAATTCAGAAGAAGCTGTAGGTTCACAGACACGCATGCTGAGGAGCAGCATTGGCGGGGCAGGGGCGCACGGTGAAGGCAACCCTGCTGCAGCTGTGTAGACTACCAAAAGGATGTTCTCCCCTTCCCAGCAGGCACCTGTTGCTTCCTCAAGACTTTTCTAGTATGTATTTCTTCATTTGCACTTCAAAAAATGGAACTGTTTTTGATTTTTGTGTTCTTCCCTGCATTTCCATTTCAGTGAAACCAGTAATGGCCTAAGCAGGCTGAAAATATCTTTTTAATATTCTATTTCCTTTGTTCATAACTGATATTTTTAATACCTCAATAGGGTAGCTGGACATTCTGCTGCTATTAAAAGGCACAATTCTGACCATAAATGTCAAAAAAAGGAAGGTATGGAAATCACTTACAATCTAATGAAGTGGATAGAAACATTGAGGCATAAAACTCCCTCCCCAAACACCCTCTACTTCCCCCTCCAATCCCTAATCCCCTGCAGTCAGCCAGATAGAAATCTCATCCCTCTCAGAATAAAATGTAAGAAAAGAGAATATAAAAGCCTTATTTTAGAGAGCTATAGCTCCACAATTCAAATTTGTGTTGGACAGAAATTTTATATGGCAGAGGTGGATTTATGAAAATTTGCTTTTATTCATAGTGGTATATGTAAAATTGAGCACCACCTTGTGAAAGGACAAGTTCTCTGTTTATTAGTGCAGTTTTAACACTTTTAGCCACAGGGGAAGATGGATTGTCACACTGAAGCTGAAGGCTACAGGGTAACTTCAGATTCCGAATGGGAAAAAGGTTGGAGGAAGCTCAGGCCAGGGGCAAGGGCAAACCTTTCCGTGGAGAGTTTCAAGCTCCGCTACAGAAATGCTAGCCGTTGCTGCTGGTCTGCAAAAATGCACTTTTCAGCCTGGCAGCGGGGCTTCCGTGTTCCAGAGGGCGGGTACAACTATAACCCATGCCTCATTCCTCTCCTAACTTTTCTGCACCGTTAGCAGAGTGAGAACCTACCACTCACTCTACTTCAGACTGGACTAGCAGCCGCAGTGCTGCTCTGCAACAGCGCTTTGTGCGGGCAGCAGCACGAGCAGCACCTTTCGCCTGCCCCGCACCGCAGCGTGCTCCCGGGCGACACATCCTGCCTGGCCCACCAGCACCTCCGGTGGGGTGCTCAGAGCACACCCACGGGCCTGTGGCCTCCTCCCTTCCAGGGGGCTCGGGCACCCCTGGCAGCCCCAGTGGGCGCCCAGGCCTGCCACGAGCCCCCCTGCACGCCCTGGCTAAGCCCTCCAGCTGCTCCCTGGCAGCAGCTCACCCCATCTTTACAACCAAGGCTGCACCCCTCATGGCCTTTCTATTGCTTCATGTAATGAACCAAAATATGAAGTACATAAATTGAAATTCATTGCTTTCAGGCAAAAGAAAATTCAATCAAAATGTCAGCAGACGACCTTCTGGGAACATCACATAAGCTCTCCCGTACTCCTTGGAAGGTACAGACTGGCACCTACTGTGAAGATACCTGAGACACCTGATAATCTGCTACAAGGTTTAGGGGGAGGGAAAAGGGAAAAAAAGTACCACGTGCATATCCTGGCATGTATTATATACTCCTCTGCAATGCATCCTGCCTTTCCCCCTTCAGAGCCCAACACAAGGTTCACAATGGAGTTCAGGAATTTCCTGGAGTCATGGAGTCTACTGGAGTCTGCTCACAAGAAAAGGTGTTCAAAATAAAATCACATTTGCAAAATCCTTCAAATTTGATCTCATCATAAATGAAAGATACAGTATCCTGAAGGTAAAAAAACCAATGCAAAATACATTTTTAGAGGGGGCAAGATGGAGAAGAATGAAAGACAAGAGAGAGAAATGTTATCATCTAGGTCTATAAATATATTACAGAAATTGGCCAGATACCACAATTTTCCAACAAGATTCCTCTTGTGAATATATTTACTTGCACAAGTGTTCAAAGAATAAGGTCACATGTTTTAAAAGACAGTTTTCAAGTATAGTTTGTTCAGTGCCATGGACCTGAGCATTCATTGGGAGGAATTAGAACATTTTAAAGTCAGAACTGTCCTTAAGAAAATGCATGGGGAATAATTTAATCACAACTTCATTTTACTTTTCTAAATCCTCATCCGAATGAAAGATAAAAGTATCTTTCATCTAGTGAAAATTTGCTAATACATAGACTATTTTTGATGCTTAATACATTTATTCATGCACTATGTATTTTATTCCCTCTTTCCTTTTCCCCCTTATCTCTCATAATTTACCTAAAATAGAAATGGTGGAAACAATTCAGTTCTTAATCTAAGTGACATTTAAATGAGATAGAGATATACTACATATATTATGTGCCTTAAACTACGAATTTGCTGCTCTCTATATCTTCCTCTCTTGTCATCTTTTACAATTTTGCTGTAGATTTAAGATTAAATTTTATTTAGTCTCTCTACTGAGTATTTTGAGCCAGAAGAAGGATACCTGCATTAACTGTGAAGTGCAGGATAAGCTACAACTGTTGCCAGTCACCAAATGCTTCTCAGTAAAACTAAACTTACCCTTTTGATTGCATCATTTAAGCCCATACTAAAATAAATGTTAAAGAACACTAGGGCCATCTGTAAGCAAATGTCAGACAGACAGACACATTCAAGCCCCCCAAATCATATAGAATAAATAATCCCCACCACCACCAATCTCCTTTTCCTCTATTTGTTGATCTGAAGGTCAAAGAGAAAGAAGCAACTCAGACCTGTCCTGAATCCTTCAGTTCATGTGCTCTTCCCTGTACAAAAGTAGTCTTCACAGACATGCCTGCCAGTTTGCCATTAGGTACTATTATTTTTTTCCTCTGGCCCATATTATAACTATTTCTCTTTCATATTGATAGTCTCCCTCAGTCTCAGCCCTCACAAATATGCAGAGAGACAGTGACTGCGCTTAAATTTCAGTAGCCAGTAAAAAGAGCAGCTGTAGCATCCTCAGAAGAAACTTTAGCAGAGCTGGAGACTATATTTTTAATCTGTGGGAGATGCAGAGTTTTGAGGCTTTTTACTGCAAATAGAGACTACTGCGTTTATGCTCTGCCTTCTCTGACTCCTCACATGGTCAGCTGTATGGGCCCATGACATCCAGTATAATTATTTGCAACTGAATCAGTTCAAGCATTTAGATGGTAAAGACCATGTAGTCTAAGGCATCCATATAGCTACTTCAGTAAGGTTGTTCTGCAGCATGACTAATTAGGCTAAACAGAGGCTAAACACTAGAATATGAACGCTGTTTCAGGGACAGTTTAGATATTTCACTGTGGCACCGTGTTATGCACTGCAGACATGGGCTAGCGTGCAAGACAAAACTTACCTCTTTATACAAGGTGTTTGTTAGAAAGAAGCAACTATTCTTACAAAACAATTTCCCCAAGAATAAGGAAAAGATATATCATCAAAATATTAGGGCTTTTTGCCCAACATAAGTGTCATGGCTTTGTTGCTTTACAACATGTATGCTTAGATACATGTATGCTTAGATACTCCTTAGAGCATCCAAGGCTTTTTCCTCAATGCTTACAAATCACCTACCTATATGATAAGTCACATGTAAACTGCACAGGTAGAACTGACTCCTCAACGTAGCTTTCAGTGTGACTGGGCCAGAGGAAAAGAAGAAAAGATTCACAGGGAAAGAAGAAATGAAGCACGCAGCTGGGACTACTTTTTAGTGGCATTTTGTAGGGCTTAGATGCAAAGAAATCAGCTGCAGTTTGAAGCTGGCCGCTCACAAGAAGCGCTGTATTTGACCAAAATTTCAGGCTTGATTTAGACAAAGGATTGAAATCAAGACTACAACTTGTATCAACATGCTATTGCTGAAGTATCCCATGATACTTCATACGAGTAACCCTTTGATCGACTTTCTCATAAAGGCTAGTATCCACACAGCACCACAAATAAATGTGTCGGGGATCAGTCACCATCATAACCTTGCTAAAAGGTAATAAATAAAATTAAAAGTAATTTATAAGAAATATAAATAATTCACAAATAAAATCCTAAGTACTGCTAGTGTAGACAGTATATAGGCTATGCGATTCCTTAATAAACTAGGAAAGAGATGGGTCATAGATTAACAGGAGGGGGTGGGAATACTTCACCTAGAAGATCTGAGAATCAGATTACTTGAATAACTGCAGACACACAATGCATCTGAAAGAAGAAAGATAATGAAACAAAAGGACCACGATGGAGAATAGGAAGCTGCTTGAGACACATGAGAGTTCTGAGGCGTGCGCTCGCTCATTAGCCTTATTATCAGCGAGGAAAGGCTAAGTGTAATGGAAACAGCTGACAGCTACTGCTAGCCAGCTGGATTTACGGGAGAAATGAAAGAGGAACTCTAAAAACGCACTGAGTAAGCATTAAGTTCAAAGCATAATTGGCAACAGGGAAAGAAAGAGATGACAACTTGCAAGCAAGAAGCTGTCTTCTATTCCCCGCATTTTAAGTTCCTGATGAGATAAAGTAACAGCAATACCACTTCTTCTCTCAGACTAGCTACAATCCGACCTTCGCAAAGAAAGTGTCATTCACTGACTACTGTTTTTGTGTGTTAGTGCCATTTTCATCGTCTAAAAGCAGTTCTAGCTAGGTTAAAAAGCAACCCCAAATTCTGACTGTTCCTTTTCGCTGTGAAACTAGTTCCCCTAAAGTTTCATGAACCTTTTGTATTTGTTCTCCCTGGACACTTCAGCTTTCAAAATGTATATGAGTAAATTTATGAAGAAACAAAATTTTAAATTTTCACTAATGAGTCCTTGGCACTGCACTCACACATTTTGTATGAGATAGTGCAGAGCAATAGCATCTTTCAAACACTACAGAGGGAGGTCCTTACCAAGCTTTCTGCAAATAGGACTGCACATAACATTTTGGTCTTAGAAATGAAATTTTCTTGATGAGAAAGTAGGAACACATTATTTTCTGCCATAAAGCTAGTCAGTCAATCAGGATTATTCCTAATACTGAAGTGGAAATAGGTTCATCAAGAAAGTCTCTTTTGCCCAGGTATTTCTCAGGGTAGAATGGCAATTAGAGTAAACAATCACATCGAATTGAAAGAATCCATTTAACAGCGGTATCTGAAAGGACACTTGGGAAAACAGAGACACAGGTTGCAACAACGGAAGATAAAATAACAAAAATGGGAATGAAAGAGCACAAGGAATACAAACCACTCTACGGAGCTCTCAATCTTCTATCCAATATTTACTTATTGAACAGATTTAGTAAACAAAGGTCAGACAAAGGATTTCAGATTCCAGGACTGCTGATTTATTTATAGGACAGGTCAGGAATAGGCATAAGCCTGGACATTTCTAGTCATCACAACTTTCATATTGATTCAATTCTTGCCTTCTTCCTAAACCCTCTTCTATAATGGGGAGAGAGGATGAAAGCAAAAAGTGAATCTGTACTTTTTGTGGATAGTGCAAGAGGGTATTAGGCATGAACCAATACCATCAACTTGCTTTACTACTCAGCAGCTGAACTATACGATATTTGGTTTAGGAGTGCAAGATTAGCTACTGCATACAACATTATTTGAGAGATATTGAGAGATATTTGAGAACTAAAAGGCAACCAGCCCAGTCCCAAGCGGCTTCTACTTTAATTGTAACATGTCAGCATAACAGGTAAATGTCTGTCTTACGGAGTTATTTTTACCTGTGTATTTGTAAAACAGATTTTATAGAGAGCTTTCTTATTTTACAGAATAAGGATAAATAACATTGAATTTTCATGTTAATAAACACATTGGGAAAATGCAGCTACAAGGGACAAGTACAATTTCATACCATCTTTCTCTAGTGCTTACTAAGTAATCTTAAGTTTTCTTTTCCTCATTGCCACTGTCATAAAATTAATCAATACAGGATTGGTACATATTACTCTTCTAAAACTACGACATAATAGCAGCATTTATAAATGCTCCCTTTGGAATTCAGTCACAAATAACTGGTGGCAAATATCTTGATTTTAGAAGACTCCTTTATATGCCACTTATGGTTATTTTTTCAATCTAATAAATGTATTCCTCAAGTGATAACCAATTAATTCATCCTCCCAAACACCTGAGGCAAAGAATCTTGCATTGCTGCCATCAAGACATTACGTGATTTCCTGCTAGTGCACTTATCCTACACTGCCTAAAACCACAGGGGATAATTCATTTACACATAAGAAAATGCTGCAAACTCTCTTAGCTCTTGGTAGATTTACAGAACTTTTCCGTGTAAAAGTCTAGAGTTGCTTCTCATTTCATCTCTAGGCCTTTGAAAGTGGTACTGTTAGAAAAGAATTGCCCACATATATAGACAAATATCTACAAGGGTTTTCTGAGATTACAGCTCCCTTGAGGTAAAGCCTCAAAAGAGTGGTTAGTCTCTCAAGCTCATGGTCACATCACAGTCAAAGGCAGAGCATGGACCACCTCCAGTGCTGACTCCAAGGAGGACTGAAAAGTTGGGATTCTGTCCTGCACTCCCCCAAACTCCTTCATGTTGAGCTCAAGTAGGGGCAGTTAGAAAAACAATACATTTCTACTGCTTCCGGGTAAGTCACTGGGGTCACTAAGCCCTGAACATCTGGAAGAGCTGAGGCCAGAGTACAAACCAGCTTTATGGTTTCCAAGCCTATCAAGGGCCAGCCTGGGCGGCTAGCTGGCTTGCAGTGTCAGCAGAAGGCCTTCTACAGCAACACACATAGCTCCTGAAGTGCTCAGCTGCTGCTCATTACAGGAACAGATAACTTCACCCACCCCAATATGATGACAATATTTGCTTCTGTAGGTCCTATATAGGCTGCCAAATACTACATACACACAAGAAGGAAAAATACAATTTGACTTAGAAATACACATTGCGGTATGCATGCACCATTACTAAACTCCTCCACAAAACAATCTCTGTAAATATCAGCTCTTCCCACATCAGCTTGCAACAGAGAAATGCATTTCTTATATAAATATTATAGCATGCAGATGACACAATGTCAAATTTCCTTATATACACATCACAGCATGGTTTCTATACCTCCCTCTCTCTTCCCAGAGCTGGCATGTGGGGAGAAATGCCTGCAACTGAGAGTATATATGAAACAAGATAAAAAAAAAACTATAAAAGGATTTTTTAAAAATGTTTTTTCTTTTCTGGATGGGGAGGGTGAGCGTTCCTAATTGTGAGAGACAAAATTTATTGAATTCATTTCTTTCACTTTCTCCTTCTCTCTATGCTCGGTGCTTTCCACTCGCTCAGGCTGCAGCCAATGTATAGTATAGAACATCAACTACTGTATCCTTCTGGTAAGGATTTTTTATTTCAGTAATTGTTCACCAAGTCACAACAGAGCAAATTTAAATCACAAATCTGTATCCCACACAATCTCCATTATGTTCTCAAGTAAGCATAGATATGAGTCAAAACTGTAGTCCTTGATACTTAGGTAAAACTCTCATCCACTAGTCCTCTTTTCCTTAGAGGCAGCATATTCTTCATTCCTCTTTGTGTTCCCCTTCATACCACACAACTGTGCCCAGAGAGCACAATTTTCTCTCCAAAATTAACCAATTCCCACTCCTCCCCATGCAATTGCTGCAGCCTTATGGGAAATGTCATCTGGTTCTCTCCAGCTGAACAGTATTAGAAAAAGCAGTTTGCTGCTGTATCTGCTTAGTAAGGAGAATAAACAGATGATGCAAATATTTAATTGAAAACGCATTCCATTACAGCGAAACAGGAAAGAAATGTTTCACATAAGAGCATAGACTTTGAAAAGCTACATTCATGGGAGAGGAAGGCAGGTTTCTGACCATTTTTTCCCTGTTTCTCCAGTTGCTATTCATATACCCACAAACAACAAGTTCCCGTCTTTGCACACAGGAAACGTGTAAGTTTATATGTACATTGATTAGACTAGCTCATTTATCAGTACAATGATTGAACTACTGTATTGAATATGGTGTAGGAATTAGGCTTGAGATTAGACACTTCTTTCCATACCATTCCTTTTCTTAGATACCAACATCAAAACCTTCCTGCAGTTCTGAAAGTCTTTTTGTTTCAATTCTCAGTTTTCACGCAGGACTGGAAGCAAAGAAAAACAAGCAAGAAAAATACTTTTGGCTCTTCCTAGGTTGGATATACCATGGAAAAGTGAAGCCCAGATTATTTCTCAAGTATGGTGTATTTAAGCAACTACATTTTAAGTTCAGTCCTAAAAATAGATACACTGAGATTAATTTATACTGTTTGATTAAAACACTTCAGGCAAAAGGAAACCATATTCTTAATATTTGATAGAGGAAGGAAATACAATTTTCTTCAGCACTTGCTTCAATTTTAATAAGGAACTGTCTGATCCTCATGCCATTTATTGAGATTTTATGCAGCTACACTTTCCATTGTTCTTGTTCATCTGCTTCTATGCATATTTGGGCAGGTAATGCAAATGAGCAGTAAAGATTTCATGTCTTAGAAACAGGGAAAAACCAACACCAAAACCATCCAAACCCCACAAATTTCTCCGTCCTATGGTCACACACATACAAATGAGTTAGCCAGTAATAGGAATCTAAGCCAAAAGACAATTTTATTTCAACACTAACAGACAAATTGGTCATGATATCAGGCAGTCTGGAAATTAAAAGAAAATCTGAACAGCCTATGTGTTTTTAACACAAACAAGAAATACAATTTAAATTGGTATTTAATGTAAGTTTTAAGTTGTTGACCTGTAGTATTAAGGCGCAGTCCTTTGTCCTTTGGTGCAGAGCCACAAAGACACAGCATCAGGTCAAACTCCACGGGCATTTACATAACTTCTATGAAACAAACTTGCTTAGAGAAGTGGTAATGTCAGCATTTCTCTAAACACATACAGTCTTGAAAGAACTGGAATGTTAAAACCAATATCCTCCAATTCCTACCATCAAGTGCCTTATTAATAAGGTAGGGCTTTTTCTCCATTTATTTCATTTTTACAGACTTCAAGGTGTTGATGCCACAAGGGCTTCTATAAATACACCAGTAGCAAAAGGAAGACTAGGGAAAATGTGGGCCCACTGCTGAATGGGTCGGGGGCCCTGGTGACAAAGGATACAGAGAAGGCAGAATTACTGAATGCCACCTTTGCTTCAGTCTTCACTGCTAAGCGCAGCCCCCATGAATCCCGGAACCTGGAGACAACAGAGAGTCTGGAGAAAGGAAGACTTTCCCTTAGTAGAGGAGGATCAGGTTAGAGAGCATTTAGGAAAACCTGACACCCACAAATCCATGGGCCCTGACGGGATGCACCTATGAGTGCTGAGGGAGCTGGTGGGCATCATTGCTAGGCCGCTCTCCATCATCTTTGAAAAGTCATGAAGAACATGGAGAGGGGCCTGAGGACTGGAAGAAAGCCAGTGTCACTCCATCTTCAAAACCAGCAAGGAGGAGGACCCAGGGAACTAAAGGCCAGTCAGCCTCACCTCCATCTCTGGAAAGGTGATGGAACAGCTCATCCTGGATGTCATCTTGAAGCATGTGGAGGAAAAGAAGGTGATCAGGAGTAGTCAGCATGGATTCACCAAGGGGAAATCCTGCTTAACTAACCTGATAGCCTTCTATGATGGAATGACTGGCTCGGTAGATGAGGGGAGAGCAGTGGACGTTGTCTACCTTGACTTCAGCAGGGCTTTTAACATTGTCTCTCCTGTAACATCTTCTTAGGTAAGCTCAGGAAGTGTGGGTTAGATAAGTGGACCGTGAGGTGGATTGAGAACTGGCTGAAAGGCAGAGCTCAGAGGGTCGTCATCAGCAGCGCAGTCTAGTTGGAGGCCTGCAGCTAGTGGTGTCCTCAGGGAGTCAGTGCTAGGTCCAGTCTTGTTCAACTTATTCATCAGTGACCTGAATGAAGGAACAGGGTGCCTCCTCAGTAAGACTGCTGATGATACCAAGCTGGGAGGAGTGGCTGATACACCTGAGGGCTGTGCTGCCATTCAGAGAGTCCTGGACAGGCTGGAGAGAAACCTCATGAAGTTCAGTAAAGGCAAGGGCAGAGTCCTGCAGCTAGGGAGGAATAACTCCATGCACCTGTACAGGCTAAGGGCTGACCTGCTGGAAAGCAGCTCTGTGGAGAAGAACCTGGGAGTCCTGGTGGACAACAAGTTGACCAGGAGCCAGTAAGGTGCCCTTGTGGCCAAGAAAGCTAATGGTATCCTGGGGTGCATTAGGAACACTGTTGCCAGAAGGTTGAGGGAGGTGATCCTGCCCCTCTACTCAGCCCTGGGGAGGCCACATCTGGAGTGCTGTGTCCAGTTCTGAGCTCCCCAGTACAAGACAGACATGGAGCTACTGGAGAGGGTCCAGCGTAGGGCTACAAAGATGATCAGCAGGCTGGAGCATCTGCCCTATGAGGGAAGACTGCAAGAGCTGGGCATGATTAGCCTGGGGAAGAGAAGACTGAGGGGATATCCTGTCAATATGTATTAGTATTTGAAAGGAGAGTGTAAAGAGAATGGCAGCAGACTCTTTTCAGTGGTGGCCAATGACATGATGAAAGGCAATGGACAAAAACTGAAACATTCGATCTTCCATCTGAATGTGAAGAAAAACGTTTTTCCTGTGAGGGTGACAGAGCCCTGGAACAGGTTGCCCTGAGAGGCTGTGGAGTCTCCTTCCTTGGAGATATTCAAAAGGTATCTGAACACAATCCTGGGCAATGTGCTGTAGGTGACCCTGAAGGGTTGGATTAGATGATCTCCAGAGGTCCCTTCCAACCCCAACCAGTCTGTGATTCTATGATGCCTATTGCTTGGTAGAGGCTTGGAAATTTGTTTTCTTTAGATAAGCCTAAGCAGACAAAAATCTCTAGCATTGTTTCATGTTATTATTCTTTAGCCAAAATGAATAAAGTCTCAGCTAGCGCTATAGTAATGAAAGAAACCAAAAAGAAATACACAAGGCTTCTTCTGCCAGCTGTTATGAGGCTGGCCATCCCTATGGGTACAGCTCAGCAAGTAACATGCAATTCTAGGCTGACATTCATAAAACCCTACCTTTTGAAAACAAAAAGTCTTCTATAATCCTTATTTAGAAAGACATGGCACATATTTTTAATCTGCGTCTGTTTAAAATGTTTTGTCAGGTGGAGACAGTGGCTCATTATGAAACTTGTAACTCATATGTATAGTCATTTCATTTCACTTCACAGTTACAATACACTTGATACAGAAATTGCATCACAATTTCTGAACCCAATATTTAAAAGATATAACCTATGGCCCAGAATACCTGACTGAATGAAAAAACAAGCTGTAGTGTAGTCATTATACACAAAAAGAAGTTGACTTTTGTCCAAGTACATTTTAAAGGATGCTATGAATATTTTTGTTCCAAAATATAAATAATATACAAAGTAGTCTTTGTTTATATTATTAACAATATGGAAAATTCTCTTTTATCACTTTTCATTTTGTTGCAATTAGTGCTTGGAACACTACTGAGAGAAAACAAGTTTGCTGAATTATCACAGACACTGTTTAGTAATTGTCATCTAAGAAATTCTGTATCATTTACTAAGGAAGCAAACACTGAATAGCTCACACTGAACATCATTTAGCTGTGCTGGGGAGCCTGTATTTTTCTGTGCATACAGTAAAGTATTTTTTCTTCCATAATATTAAATTTTAAATTTCCCCCAGATTCAGAAGAACCAATTCTTACAAAGACAATATTCAAAAGCACGCAGATTTTGGACTGCAGTGATGTGAAAATGAGATTAGAAATAGAGGTATGATTTCCAAGAATTAAGAGCAGCATTGATTATAGCTGAGCAAATAACAAGAAAATTATCTTAAAAGGAATTTAATAGATGTAAAAATGTTTAGAAACATTGTTTACTGAAATCACAAGACTACATTCAGATACCTGTGCCATTACTAAGTCTGCTCTACAGACTATATCCACTACAGCACTGATGTGTTCAATAGATCAATAAATAAAGTGCATGGATGGTTTGTCTAGCAGAGCTCCGAATCAGATGACAAACCCTGAACAGCTTATTAGAGCAAGTAAAACATCGGACAAGAATATTGCACAAAGGAAGGCTGTTATGAGCAAGTTAAACCAAATCCCGTTTAACAGAGAAAAAAGATCTTTCTGTTGTAAGTTTACCTACAAATTACTTTTTGCAGCTGGCTGCACTAAGGAAGAAATATGAAACCATATTTAAGGAAAAAATACAGAATTATATAGAAAATGAAGCATAAATTTTAGAATTTTAGTGACTTTTCCACTTCCAGATTACAGAGGATGAAGGAATGTAGTCATCTTAAGAGTTTGAATGTATTTGCTTCCTCTAAATTTTGCCAAATATGTCAGAGTTCACACTAGTACCCTTCCCATGAATGTGTTGTGTTGCAAAGCCAAAGCAATGAAAGGGTTAATCGTATTTCCATTCATTGCCTACCAGGGAGGAGATAAAAATGGAAATTTTCTAAATGCAATTCTTCTGCTCTCTCTACTGAGACTGTGTACAGCATGTTGAGGACATCCAAGGACAGATATGATTGCTTCACTGAAGCAGAGTTTTCTAACTATAACCATCAACCAAAAAATATTTCATTAAAGAATCCCCCACTTATTGCGCATCATTGTTCCTGTCAATGCGGACGAAAGATGACACTCATTCAGAGTGATATCGAGTCCAATGACTTCCTAAATCCGTGATGAGACGTTGTGAGGTTATGGCAAGGAGTTCCACTGCTTTGCCATGCTATTCCTACTGCACAGAAATGCCGGACCAGGCGTTATATTGCAGGAAAACCTGTTCTACCAGGCTAGTTTTATGGCCAATACCTTTCTTCCCTTTAACGATTTGCTGCAAGATTGCTGCAAAAATAGATACAGCCACCCAGAGTCTGCTCCCATAAACTCTTAAGAAAGTCAATAACATTTTCATAAGCATATCAAAAGAAGAATGGAGATTACAACAGTAGCCAGGAAAATGTCGACCTTTATGTAGAGATAACACACAGCAGAATTTGAGATATTGCCATTAAAACCTGATTGTAATGCAGTTTACTACTAACTCTCCAGTACAACATCTTTGAGGGGGAGTGCACTGGTATTGACTCCCGCAATACTGAGGATCCTATCAAATTTTAATACAGAACAAGGATAAGCACAGAAGTCTCCCTAGCCCTTAGTCAACTGTTGATTTATCACAGTCCTCCTCAACTCCTTGCTTTAAAAAACATGGACAAGCACCTTCCTTTAAGTAAAAAGAAGAATATATAAAATCTTTTGTAACACTCCAGGGTAACTGTGGGAAAACATTAACCGTTGCTTTTCGCAAGTCCCCAAATGCAGTGTTTGAGTGTTAGGAGTTTATTAATGAGTTTGATTATTCTGCTACGCATCTGGCTTTCATTCTGATGAAATTCCACTCTTTATTCAACATCCTTCAACAAAATACTCAGGTGCCATTTTCCTGTGCAGCAAATATGGAGAACAGTAAGACCATTTGCAGCATATGTAGGAAAGAAAAGATAATACCCCAAGAAGGCTAATACAGAAAGAAGATTGCTGTATGATTTCTTGAGGTGTGTGGGGTATTTTTTTTTTTTTTTTTTTATGATGAAGCATTTTCAATGAATTGTCAGAAAATATAAATAATCTCGTGGCTAGAGCCCAGAAGTAACTATAGAGATGCAGAAAAAACGTAAGCAAACATAACTTGCATAACAGCTTCTCTCTCAAGTTTTCAGAACCCTTTGGTAGTTTAATCCAAAACCTTCTTTCACATTTCAGATGCAAGAAATTTAAAGTATAAAGCAAAGTGTATACATAATTCAGTAGCCTTCTTTTTTTCCCCCACTGGCAGTACAATGTCATTGAGTGCCTGGACGGACATAGGAAAGAACCTCTTTGTCATGATATTCAGCTTCCAAGCGAGTAAGAGGAGATGACTTCTCACAGTTAGAGCAGCTGTTCAGTCTTAGAGACCACAAATAGGAATCTTCTCCTCCATTAAGACCATCCAAGCAGGGCTCCATTTATGGAGGTGAGCTTCTGTTAGAGTCCACCTCACCTCTTAAGAAGAGGAAACAGTGGTCTTGTAACTGCTGTTCACAGCTACTTGTACCAAAGTACAAATATAGTGATTCCAAGCCATATTTTATATTGATGAGATGGCCTTGTGCTTTTAAGTGCCTTTAACTGCCTGCTTTCTCTGTGGGATCATTCTTACTGTTTCTTAGAGAGAGTTATTCCTGTTTGACACCACTGTTGTTCTTTGCTCTATTCCCAGTTCTGCTGTACGGCTACCGCCCTTCAGAGTGACCTAACTCCCTCAGCTGGGAGAGGATCATTTTCCCCTTGACTCAACTAAATATGAAAGTGTAGTGGAAATTTACTGCAACCGACATCAGCAGGCACACATGCAGCAACCATCCGTCCCAAGATTCGTCCTACTATTTAGAATTTATTGGGGTTTTTAAATTCTCAGAATTTCTATTAATGGTTCACTTTCATGCTTAACATGATCAGTAATAGGTTTAGTCTAAGAGAGGAAAAAAAAGCTAGCTCCCTGCAAGACAAGGCTATCATCCCTGATGTTTTAAAGCGAATTCATATTTAATACAGGCAAATGAGCAAATGAAACCCAGGACTGCATTACAGGTTTTTCACTTCGCACAGTAACTGATGTGGATGCTTTTACCAGGGGGGAAAAAAAAAAAAAAAAGAAGAAGAAGAAGAAGAAGAAACAGATTTTTACAGCAGTTTTAATCATATTCTGCTGGTTGTGAGGCATCTGCATTTGCAGTTGGAGTTTGCAGAGGCTGCTCTGCACTAAAATCCTGAATAGGTCAGAAGTTGCTGAATATATTTATACTGTTAGCTCTTTTGCCTTGCAGCCTTCATAGAAGAAGTAAATTGGAAGTATTCAAAGGAGCTCCTTATTAAAAGTCTTTTGCCAAACACACTAGACCCAGAATCTTTATTCCCAGTGTGCTTATATCTGTCCTCTCACACCATCCTTTCTAGTGGTGACTTATCTTGGGCTTTAGGAAAACACATACATTTCAGAGTAGTAAGTCTTCTGCTACAAGACTGCACCAAACATGAGTTTGTTTTTCTCCCAAAATTATCTTCCGTTATTCTGCAAGATTTGGTATCCCCAACCAGCTGGAGCTCCTTAAAATGACACTAAGAAAGTCAACATGCCTGCCAGTGTACTGCAGATCGTTATACTTCCAGTTTTCAAGCAACAGGCACTTTCCTTCTGTTATATAAGCATAATAACAAATTAGGATTTAAAGTTCACTCACTATCAAGTGTAGAAAACCATAATTCACTACTGAGACTCCTATTAGCCTCTAAAAGATTATCTTTGAAGAATGTCTTAAGTCCAGCTGTGATCCAAGAACAGATGAAATCAACAGAATTTAACTCACTCATTTGGAGTTACATTCTTGCCTTCATACTTACCTAAAATCACAGTCATGCAGAGCACTTGAGCAAAAGACTGAATATTCTGGGATGGGATGATACCACTCTCTGCATTAGTTAAAAACTCAAATGCAAAATCAATCTTGGCAAATCTCTGCAATTTTACTAGGCAGAGATCATTTTTTCTCCCTTGTGGATCTCCGGATCATACAAAGAATTAAAGAGAAGGTTTCTATCAATTATCTAGAAAGAAATGATGCTTTTTCAGACACTAGGGTACAAAATCTATATATATTTTTTTTAAACGGATGTTTATCACATCATCTGCAAACATGGCAGTTCTCAGTCAATGTTTTCTGCTCATAATGTGTTATTAGCCCATTTGGTCTGGAAACAAAATGCAGCCTTCACAGTGTTAAAGGGAAGAGTGGAACATAAGGACTTCAGAGTATCAGAGAACTCAGAAAATTCACATGTCCAAATATATCAAACAGTTAAATACTGAAATTATAAGATTCTCCTTGAATAAAGGTAAAGTACAATCAAAAGCTCAGTCAAAGGTTTTGCATACAGAATAGGAAATTAATTTATAAATTGAATGTATTGAATTGAATCTCCAGCCTTTCTTGGGAATGCCACATTTCAACCTCACATAGATACTAAGAGAGAGAACTACACTATGAGAACTGTAAATAAAAGGATACAGATACACATAATCTGTAAGCAACATGAACTGAGAGATGCAAGAACTCTGATGCTGTTTAGAAGACATTTAAAGCTTTTATTCTTAGGAAAGATCACACAACTGTGTCCTATAAGACATAAATGTTTTCTTCCAAACCATGCTACTTTTGACCCATCATAAAATAACAACTGCAACTACAGCAAAGAACTGACATTTTTAACTACTCCGGCTCTCTTAGAAGTTGCTTCTTCTATTCTAAACATTTTTCAGAGGTGCTGAATTGGTTTATTAATACTTCTATATTAATAAACCTTACTACAGCAGGGGGCTGGTTTGGCTTATTTTCATTATCCATTAATACTCTTCGACTTGGAGGAAGCAGACAGCTAAAACTAAATAATAGGTAAAATAAAGTAAGACAATCAAGGCACAATTGAAGAAGTGAAACTGAGAATCACAGAATAGATTTTTCATTCCAAATGGTGACCCTAGGTATTTGCTAGCTCCATGAAATCATTGAATGCAGAAGAGCCTTTTAATTACCTCATGCTCCCCTCACAATTTTATGACTATCAAACTAATGAAATGTTTTCACTATTTGTCTATCCTCTTATTGTTTTGCACCACTGGGGTTTTCCAGGAAAACCTTCAGGTTCTTGTCTGCAGGAACTTAAACGCTGTACTTCTTACGTATCTATTTGTTCAGGATAAAAAGAACTATTGACTGCGATTTTTCATTTTCTTATAACATACCAGAGGAGAGAAATGGGTTTAATATCAACAAATCGGGTTCTTTCATGACTTTACTTATTGCTCATAAATAGAGTAAACAGCTAGAAACACATCTCAGACATCCCTTGAGTAGACAAGTCATCAATTATATGCTCTTTCAAAAGTAGAAGTTCTTGGTTCATAACAAAAAAAAAAAAAAAAAAAAAAGAGAGAGAGAGAGAGAGAGAGAGAGAGAGAGAGAGAACATAGGACAGTTTGTAGCCTTTAACTAATGCTTTACTGTTGTTTAACTGCTGAATAAGCTAGATCAAAATGAGCTGCAGTCTTCACCTTCACTCGAGGGAAAAGAAATCCACCCAGTTTATTCCCAGGAATATAAGACCAAATTACATATTCTCATCAGGCAGTTCCACAGACACTGATTCTGCAGTTCTTCAGTTTCAGCCAAAGTGAAAATCCATCCTTTTTAAAGTTGCCAAGGTCAGCCACACAACAACAATTTTAAATAAAATACAAATAAGTATATTGTATACTTATACATATATACACATATGTATTGTAGCCTACACTTTTGGAATTAGGTATTTTTATTTTGATTCTGCTCTCTAGGTTGCTTCGAACACCACAGAACTGCATTAAGTCAACACTGAAAGCAATACAGTACTCTTAAGCCCCCTCCAACCACCAAAAGGCCTGTGGTAGGCAGCTCTATTGCCAAAAGGGAATTTTAGAAAGAAATCTGTCCTTGAGACAACCTGGCCTAACGCACTTGTTGAACTACCTTAGCGTGGTGTTCTCCTGTCAGAGATCGGTACAGTCAAGGACATTGTCTTATCCTTGCTTGACTCTAGGACTATGGACAGACACTCTTTTCCTGCCACTAGTCCATCTTTGATTGCACATCATGACCACTCACCAAAGAGGCCATCCTTCAGAAATCCATTTCCTGATCTGTTTCGGTCAAAATGAGCTGAAACAGTTTGCATATTGCAGCTAGCACAGCTTTGGTTTAGCAACAGGGGACAGAAATAAGCCACTGAAGCAGACTGGTGAACATACTATTCCTCCACCATACCAGCATATCGAAGTTCATATTCTGTCTCCATTTCAAGTCAACTTTACCTCAAAGTTACAGCACAAGACGAAAAGTTATTTTTGGTAGGCCAGTCTAAAACACATATGCAGATCATTACAGAACACCAGAAAGCAATATCAAACACAAACCATAAATTCTAAAAATATAGAAGAATCCAACAGGAATATTAGAAACACAGGTTGTAGTGATGAAAGTTTAAAAATATATATTTATTTATATTTGAAATATCTTTATAAACTGCTGCTAATTACTGCAAATCAGAAGGGGAGAAAGTCAACAGCAAAGATGATTTGTTTGTGAAAGATCTAATCCTGCAGCAAGTTCTCACCTGAGCAGGCCTTATTATTGCAGTAGGGCCAGTTATTTCATACATCCTAATTACACTAACTTTCATCTGAGCTGTAAACCCAGATATTGTACTACAAAGCTACTATACACATTAAAAAAATAAATGTTACAACATCTCCTCTTGAATTTAGCTAATTTGGGAATTGTGGATGCACTTCAGCCTCATGTACTAATTTTTGTAAATGTACAATTCTAAAAGCAGATCTTCTCTGTCACCTTCCGCTCTAGGCAAGAGATTGATTGCACGATCATGCAATCAGAGAAAGCAATTCTAACACCCACTGGGTAACAAGAAGGTTACGGTACCTGGTAACAAACTGAAAACCTTCATTCTACCTTTCTTTCCTCTTATACTGAGTGTGGACATATAGGTCCAAAATCTAGAAAACTTTCAGAGAAGTATCAGGAAGGTTCACGTGCATGGAACTACTAGGCAAAGTCAGGCCCCTCCACTTAGGAACAAGACAACTGAGGAAGGATGGGATACAGGTCTATCAAATTATTAGTGGCATGGTAAGGGCGGCTTGTCTTGCCACCATCTTGCCCAGCACAAGAACTGAGAGGCATCAAATAAAGACTGCAGGCTCAAAAGTAAATAAAAAGACCTGTCCCTTTAGTCAATGCATATTTAACTTTTTGCCATCCGTTTATCACACGTACTAGAAATATATTTGGGTTTAAAGGAAGTTGACCAGGTCCATGCGGATGCACAGATTCATTAGAACTGTGTTAAAAACATTAAAAAAACCCCACATACACAAAATCATCTATCTGAGAAAGTCCGAGTTGTGAAGTGTAGTAGGATAGGAGAAAACCAGGGTCATGAGATTTATCATAAAGGCTTATCCTGGTCTTGCACTCGTCCTGAGGCACTGATTTCAGTCCCTAGCGGACACCTGACTTGGACCTTTTGTCTCATCCACTACAGCCATTCATATTTTCCCACGTATGCAGTAGCCTGCAGAAGAGGCTAAATCTACTGCATAGCTGGCAGAGTTCTTATGCCACTGCTTCCCACCGAAGGCATACAGGATAAACACAATCTGGCCCTAATCATATTAATTGTAGTATCATTACTGACAGAACTGGGGGGGTGCACCTTCATTTAATGTCACTAAATTCATCCACATTTGAATTGTTCTCATTTAATAGGAATTCTCATTAAACGAGGTGCTGATCTGCGTCATTATGCAGGTTATTTAATGGTTTTTCCCCTATTTAATGAGCATTTCTAGTAGTTAATGCTGTGATAAACTCTATCATATATTTTCATCCTCTTTAGTAACATTGGGTCTAGTATCTCCTTAAAAGACAAAGTTGTTATCCATAATAATTTAAAAATACATTAATCAAAAGTTAGGTGAAAAAAGGTGTTTCAAACCTGCCTGTGGAATTTTTGCAACAAAAAGGATTCTCTCTCTCCTGTCATATTTTATTTTGAAGAGCAGTGTCATAAGTTGAACGAGATGTCTTAGCAATTATGTTTGCAGTAAACCAAAAAACCCTCTGCTAACAAAGAGTAGTCAGGCCTGAAGGGAACCGCAGCCTTGGTATGTTGTTTCCTTCTCACACTTGACTGTTGGTATATTGTTTCCTTCTCAGTGCCTTTCGCCAAAGTACATGGATCAGATTGATAGATTTATAAACTACAGAAATTGTATGTCACTAAAAAAAACGTTTATATAGAACATCCTAGTTATACTCCTTGTATTCAAATGCATCCTAAGAACATATACTGTCAGAGTAAGACGTTCATAGTCACACGCGTGCCGATCCTTTAAATATGCTCTCAAGCAGGGAAATAAACAGCCATCTACAGCCCAGTGGTTGGCCAGCGATTAAGCTATTAATCTCACGGTAAAGATGGAAAAGCCAAGATGCGTGGAGGGAAAGCTATTTTTGTCCCAAATCACACAGCAAGATAGTGACAAAACTGAGAACAGATATGAGACAGAAGGCATCATGGTGATCTTCCAGCCTGCCCTCTACTTCACAGACTCTATCACTTTCTCTGCACTAATTCTTATTTGAACTAAAGTATTGTCAGAAAACAAATCCAATCCCTAACATTTCAGACTGCAGTAACTTGTAGACAAAATTACAGTAAACCAGGACACTACTCCTCACGCAGAATCTTACTTTGGTTACTATATTGCTCAATCTATCAAAGTTAGTAGTATTTTTTTTTTTTCATTTAAATGTGCTCTGGTGCTCAGCCCCCAGCTCCTTCTTGTGCACAAAATAAAAATCTTAAGAGATTTCACAGTGCACACGTCCCCAAAACAAGGTACCTCATGCAATTTTAGTTAAAAGTCTCTAGATAAAAAATATTTTACTTCAATCACTGTTTCTTTAAGATTGAATGGGAAACGACAGAAGTAGTTGTCCAATCTAATAAATTCAGTGGCCAGAATTTTGCTGTCTGCAATGCAGGAACCAAACTCTTTGTGAAAGCACTGAAGCAAGGGACCCGCTCACAGCAAGGGCATTAACCGCACAGGCAGTTCTGCGCTGAGGCCCTTTTGCATCCAGTTGTGCGAGGAGCCGCCCGGCTCGGATTGCCGGCCGCTTCAGTCTTCCCCAGGGCAGTATGAAAGGGCTGCTACTTCTCAGCGCAATGAATGAATACACAGCAAAAGTGTTTGAGAGAGAGAATGAGCAATCAAGCAAGGAGATGTTGTGTCTTGTCCTGCTATCTGTCACGCCACATGATTTGGGGAAACACTAATCTGTCAGTACCTAAATTCCCTTGTTTTAGCGCCTTTTCCTTCCAGGTGTATCCAATGGAATAATATGGATAGCAATACAGTAATGGGGACTTCCAAGCGGTGACTTGGAATTTGACCTATGATTAGAAACCATATTTTGTCAAAACCATTTTAATAATGTTCCATGCCAAAGCTGAGGTCCCAGATTCTGAGATCTGGTGCATCACCAATCCACACAGATCCAAAGCTGCTAGTGTGGATTTCTGTCCACAACTAGCAACACATTTTATATTTATCTGAAGGTATATTTTTCCTAGTTTATAATTCTTACATCTGAAACTATTAGCGTTGTATTACAAGTTTCTTGCTCAATTAAACCAGCTTGAAGTATTTGGTTGTTCCATATTCAGGCACCTACTCAAAACTGCCCTCGGCTACAGTGCTGCTCCAACCTAAACACCCAGTAAAGTGACAGTGAAGAATCCAGTTGCTTATAGCTAGAGCACTGAAGCAGAGCAGTATCAGACTCTAAAGGGGGTATTTCACTCCATAATTGTAACTGAAAAGCATTAAATCATTTTGTATTCCAAATGTAGACTCCCCCACCTCCCCCATACTCCATATACAAAGATGTGTCAGTTTGAAAAATTTATCATGGACATTGCTTATGAAATATTGAATATACCATTTGGACTGTGGGCATTGCCAAAACTGACTCCCAAGCTTATATTTAAAGGTAAGCTTTAGAAAGACATGAAAAAAAGGAGAAGAAATGTTCTATTTCCAGTTTTGAGGACAGTGACTGCAGAGATTTCCTTTATATATATTTAACAGGAAAGAAAAATCAAGGTCATATTTGAATACGTCTGAATCATCACAGAAGCTATTTGTGCAGAAATACTAAAAAAAAAAAAAAAAAAAAAAAAAACACCAGGGCTGTCTGAAGGATGTTTTTGTTGAGGGTATTTTTGTTTGTTTGTTTTATCGTCAAGGTTGATCTATTTAAGATTAGCTGGTACAATCTTCTATTTTCTGAATTGTTATATCTTTTTTTTCAGTTTAATTCTACGTAACTCAGTTCTTCATAAATTTTTATATCTCAAAAGCTCTGGTAATATAATTAAACTAGGATAAGAATATAGACAAAGAATTAAAATTACTTCTATTAGAGGGATAGGAAAAAGAAAGAAAAAATTTCAAACCATTTTTTTGTTTATTTTCATTAATTTCACAAAAAGGACTTAATTCAGTTTCAAGTAATAAGTTTAAATAGTTTAGTCTCGGATCTGTTTCCTGGTTTGAACTCGTGATAACCCTGAAATGACATTTTATGCTTTTTTCTGGAGTGAATGCTGCAAGGCAGACATCTCCACTATCAGGTCATGTAAAGAGTATCTCACTGGACTTACCCAGACAAGGCAGGTGTTTCAGAAAAAAAAAGAGTAACTGGTGATTCATTGCAGACATTTTATAGTCTATCATGTGACTAGGAACATAAAGTAAGCCTGCATCCAAAGAAGAATGTGTCCCTGAAGAAACGCAAATTAAAGATAAAAGTCCACCTTCAAAACCTCCTCCTTCATCTGTCTATTTCCATCTTGGCTAGCAGATAGCCAAGAAAATTCCCCCAGCTTATTTCTCTGAAACCCACATCACAGGAAATACCTGCGGTAATAAGAACTGATACGTGCTAAAATTCCCTTCTGGCCTGATGTTCCACATTGCGCGAGACAAGAAGGATCCCTGCAGAGACTTGACAGAGTGCTCTGATTTGGCCACATCACCCCCTCCAGCAAGGGAGCTGTCAAAGCAGGGCAGCAAAACCAAAGCATGTCTGTTGTAGAACAAACCTAACTCATCATTCACGTTTGCCTTTTCACACCCAAAGTGTTTTGTTCCCATAAATATAACCTGCATACAGATGGCAGAAGCCCTGCATCCCCCATGCTCTCAGAGTAATTTGAGCCAGTGGCTACAGCTTGCTCCTGTAGTCTAGTATTAGTAAGTAGATAACCAATACATTCACTGGGGAGAACAAAAGAGCAATTTTGTAGCACGTGAAGAAGAAAATGAGAGAGTACATATGTTAAATATATGGATTTCTACAGCCCTTCATGTGAGAAACTCAAGTACATCAAAGAGAACTAGGTATTGGACAATTGTTAATCTAAAGACACTTTTACATAAAAAGAAGTCTTAGTGTTAATCTTGTTGAACTAATTATTGAAGTTAGTTAGTAAAATGAGTCGAGTTTTTCACTGCTTTTCGTGTATAAATTCACTGTCCAAATGCATCACTACAGGTGACTTTCACATAATACAGGACATACAATCTGTTCCACTTCACTGGATAGCGTTATATTGGCACCCGTGTTTGCTTTCCTGTGTCTGTGTAACACCAGGTGCCTTCCTCCATTCTCACTGCACACAAATTACCAGCAGTGGAGGCTGCAGTTAAGCTCAGAAGAATTTCATGTTACATGACTCGTTCTCTCTATTAATCAAAACTCAATATCTCTGCCTCACAAGGCTTGAGTAAAATTCAGTAAAAATGGAGTAAAGCATTAAGATGTTGACTTTACATCTGGAATTCTGTAAGACTAGGTTCATCAGAACAGGAATCACATTTCGGGCTAAATGTTCAAAGTACTTTAAATTATTTTATTGTTTAATAGGAAAAAAATAACATTTTGAACTTTTGATCAATTTGAAATAGTTGGCATAATGCTTAACAGGAAACTCAGTCATTCCAGAACGCAGTAATGTATCCTGAATATTTCAGCATTGTATAGCTAATCTGCCTAGGCAATGCATAGACTTTTAAGCTTATTTATTCTGGGCAAAGGCTACAGTCCCTCTAAATTTCCCCTAAATAATAAGGTAAGGAATGATAAATGGCATATATTGTCTGAATACAGAGTTTCAAAAGTTAGCAATTAGAGGTTCAACGCTCTTCAGAGAAATTTAAGTACTGCAGCTCCTATGAGCTGCTTATGCACTCTTAAGATGGCTGTGATACCATCAAGTCATAGCATCTGGTCTATACGTGACTTACAGGATAGAGTATTGACATTTCTGCTCAGTCATTTCTCTGCGCTTTCCCAGAGAGAAGCAAAAGCTGCTCAGCCTAAGTAGAGTAAGGAAATTATCTATTCACTCTGCAAATATATGTTCTTTTTTTTTTTTTTTCCTAGCCATTTCCTTAACCCCTTCTTAGCAGTAGTTGAAACTCTAGCCAGGATGAAGGTGATTACCAGGCAGAAGTTTGTGGTGTATAACAGATTCTTTAGCATCACCTGTTTGGTTTAGCAGAGAAATAATACTTATCAAGATACGTACTCAACAGAAGTACTCAGCAACGCTGACTACTTATTTGAAGTTCATAGTACCCTTTCAGTTTGAACAGGTACCTCTAGACTAAAACCCAAGTCCTTAGGCATCAGAACTTCAGTGTCTTTTCTGTTAAGAAGTTGACCTGACTCAAAGCTATAACCCAATCTATCATTTGTTACCATTTTCCAATGAGCTTCTCCATTCTATGAGGAGAAAACAATTCTCCATTATCATTGGTATCTTTACTTTTGTCCTTAAAAAAAAAAAAAAAAAAAAAAAAAAAAAAAAAAAAAATCTTTGAAGAGCGCCAATGATTTTGGGCATTTTTTTCCTCTGTTCTGTAGTTAACATTTTGGTATTAAAATACTTCATAATTCCAAGTCATAGTCCAACCATCCTTTTGTTTCAGGGTCCTGAGCAAATACACAATTCTAGCCATACCTCCACATCACAGCCTACAGATGTACTGGCTCCAGTTATTCTAACCTGCTAAAAGTGAGCATAGATGCAGCAGCACAAGTTAGAATCAAACAAATGCCACTTGTTGCATCCTGAGTTTCTGTGCCAGTCTCAGTTTAGTTGAAACCAAGCAAACTAGCTGTGTCTGTCTTTTTGGAATGCAAATGAAGAGTCATTCATGCTGTCACATAAATTTTACCAGGGAAAAAAGAGGGTAAAAAGACTACAAACTGCAGATAGATTGCATGTTGAAAAGAATTAACCTTGCCAGAATCTAGTGCTTTATTTGATATAGATAGAGAATCAGTAGATGAGGGAGTACAGTATATTTTGATTTCTGGAAGACATTTCATATCACATCTCACAGAACACAATTTATTCAGATTGGCTTACCAGCACTTGTATGGAATAAAGGTTGACAAAGGAGAATATAAAAGAGCATTATATATGCACAAAAGTACTCAAAATGTGCAATAGTACCTAGGGCTTGAACCCTTTCAATTAAAGGCAAATGCATGCAAATCTGAGCAGAAGAGATTTGGCTCAGTCATCTGTGGCGATTTTGTATTTATCGATAGCTTTAGAGGGCTTCCCTTCCCATTAAGCTCATTTGAAAAAGAGGGAAGAGGGACTCGATATATCCTATCATTCAATGGAGGTCAGACTTTTTCCATACCTCTAGAAACCTTGGAGGGATCAGCCAACCAGTAAGTCACCTAGTAACTGCTACTGCTCTTGACTATAATTCATATTTCTACCTTTTCACAATGTTGAAGAGCATATATGTTTTTTTTTTACTGTGCTTTCCAGCCTTCTCATCCATATTTCACAGTTATCATTCACTCAGCGCAATTAAGAGAGGTAAGTTTTCACCAAAAGGGAAAAAAAAAAAAAAAAAAAAAAACAGAACAAGAGAAACATGGTACCATTTTATTAAGGATATGTAGGAGTCTTATAGGAAAATATGACCAGGTAAGTTCTGCAAGGTAAACAAGAAAGCATGACCATTAATTGCTATTTGTCTGATTAGAATAATCAAAATTACTTTTATAGATCCCCTTTCTAAATGAGTAGTCCACTGAGAAAAGTTGTCGGTGGCCATATAGTAATAATTTTAGCATGAAATATCCAAAAAAATACTACATCCTGTGTATTGCTTTTATTTAAGATAGGAAAAGGCCTTTCCATCCTACAAAAAAAAACCTCTATGCATTTTGGCACAATGCATTGCAAGGTTACTGGAATCTGAATCCATTTAAGTTTCAATCTTTTGACTGGCTAAGTATCTTCACACGTAAGTTTCTAAAATCATCTCTTAACATATTCATGTCATGAAGTAAATGAACATGCACTCACTTCAGAAAATGCAGGAACATTCCCTACCTCCTTCATACGGGGTTTCATCCTATGCTACTGATTTTTCGTTTATTGGTCCAATAATCACCTTTTAAAAACAAGCAGCAATGCTGCAACATGAGATGATAGTTACAGGCACACAGAGCCATTTGCAGACAGTCCTGCTAGCAAGCAATAGTTTAAACTTTACTTCACAGAACAAGAGCTGAGTCCCCATAAGCACTGTCGGAAAGGAAATTTGAGCAAATGCTCTTTTTTCTGCTCAGAAAAGTTTAATCTCCATGTCCTAGCTGAATAGCCTTGTTGGACAGGATTCATGAGACAAGGGATCTCTAGAGAGCTAGGACTGCCTGAAGACAGACGGTTCCTTATACTTGGAAAAGCAGGGAACGGCATTCCAGTAAGAGCCAAGGCAATAACTCCTCTTTTGTTTCCGTCCTCCTCCTGAATTAAGAGGTCAGAAATCTTATTCTTGGCTATCCATCAAAATCAATGCAGTGGCTATGTCTCACTAATTCAGGTCGAAATCAAAAGCAAATTGGCATCAAAGAAAAGGATAAATTCAAAGAAGAAATAGTGACATATATACCTAAAGTTAACATTGCGTAAATGTCACTAAGGATGAGAACATCTTAATTACAGAAATGCAGATTTCAGCCTGGAATAGCTTCCAGAAGACAGATTAACTCACAAGAATCTCTCTCCTCACATCATAAGACTGCATTTTTCTTTTTTTCTTTTTTTCTTTTTTTTTGTCTGCTTGCATTTATCCCTTTCAGCATTAGAACATCTGATTCACTAAAAAAAGTACTTTTCAAAACTTCAAATATGTGAAAAAGGCAGACACTGTTCTGCCAAACCAAAAATTTTTGTCACCCTTCTATGAAAAAATTCTGAATGCTCTATGATTGAAAATGAAATTCTAACTTGTGACAGATGCGGAACTTCATGGCAGGAATATCATTTTACCTATGGGGAATAAAATAAGATAGCGAGTGGGGAAAGGAAAGATGCAGTAGGCAAAAGATCAAGATGAACTAAAAATGAGAAAGAAAAAGATAGGAGAAGGAGGGTGAAAGTAGTTACGTTAGAGATAAAAAGTCTAAAATCAAACCTAAACTCCTTGACTTACCTTAACTGTACCATCAAACAAATACCTACAGAACTCTAGGCTGTTTCTCCTTCTCCGTCGTTACTCCACCCATCGTCACTAGTTCAACGAAGGGGTCTGTAGAAGAGGCCTTAAGGCCTGTGCCTCACTCAGGGATAGGTCGGTGTGTTAGTTTAGTTTAATAGGATTTATCCTACCTATTTCTTTCTCAGCACAAAAGATGTACCTGTCCTAGAAAGCTCATGTTTGAAGAAATTCAGCTTCATGTTCTAAAGAATTTCAAAGGCATTGATTAAAAAGGCAAACGTATTGAAACAGACCACACAGTCTTGCTGGTATGGTATTTCCTTCAAAACACCTTTAAAAGCAGAATTGTCTCCCTGGCTTTGCTCCAACGACTGGACGTAGTGCAAGACAATACCTTTAGTGTACGCGCTCCTGAGACTGCCTGAGCCATACTAATAGCCGGTTGATACTAATAAGAATGAGATTTCCATTTCTACTCCCTACTCCTCCCTGCCTCTACTTCTGCCGCCTTCTTCCTTGATCAGTGATTGATTTAATCATTTTCCTTCTCCTAAGCTCACACAACAAGCCAATTCAACTCACTAATCTAGCACAAAAATATTCACTTTCTTCTAGTGGATTAGTTTTCTGCTGTTTCAATGGGCTAACTGTATCAGTGACTATGAACACGTGGGATCTGACAGATTTCCAATTCACCTCAGGGCAAGCAACAGATTGTGAGACCAATCATGCATATATCAAAGGCTGTATTATCAAAAATAGACTATATAGTAACAGTATATATTACAGTATGTTGAAACCATACTGTGTTGTAGCATAGCTAGAATAGCAATATGAAATTAAGGGTAAAATCTTATATTTTATCCTTTATCAACAGCTGTTGAGGTTGAGTTCTATCATAGATTGGTATTGAATTTGCTTAGCAAATTATTATTAAAAAAAAAAAAGAATCTTAGAGTTATATGTCTGGTTCTAAGGAAGCTAAACTAAATTTGGCTGACTGGTTAACCTGAACATATAAGATTATTTCTGTCTGAGTGAACTTAAGTCTCAATTTTTCTTCAAGTCATTTGAAGAAATGTGTCCCAATCTGAAAACTATGTTTTTACATGACCTCTCTGAACCCTTTAACTTTTGAGAGCTTAAAACTTCCTGCTAGATTTTATACAAGTGTTTTACAGTTCAAGCTGACCAAAAAAATCCAACTGAAAGTACAAATCACATGCTTCATTTTGCCTAGCTCTCAGTACAATAATCAACTGAATCACTGTGGTCAACTTGCATCAAATCTATATTAGAGCTAGACAGGTTCAAGACTGCTAGATCTTTCCTGTCAAAGATACTGAAGAATAGATCTCAAGAACACTACGAAAAGCCGAATATTCAAGCACATAAACATCTAAGCATAAACATAAAATAGATTTTGAAGGTAGGACTCGTTATCTGCTTCAAAATTACAGCGTACAGCCATCCTTACCCTAACATAATGAGTTTATCCTTTCTATACCCCTCCTATCTCTTACCCTGTTAAAAAAAGCTGCTACTAACAAAGGGTTTTTTTAAACTGTTCTCTATTTTTGCCTACCGTAAGGGCAATATATGTACAGCTACCCAAAATGCATTAAAAAAAAACTATCATAGGAAATTGCTTGAGAAAGCTGATACAGCCTGCAAGACAGGCAATGACAATACATCACCTACTTACTGAAAGTTCAGACAAAATTTATATAAAATAATTGAATGGGAAGACCCATAGCAACACTCATCATTCACCCATCAAACTAACATCAATTTAAGTCTTATGGCAAGAGGAGATCACTGTCTCACCAGAAAAGATAATTCAGTAATCTTCATTTTTAGGACACGGTTTGTATATTTTCAGCCTGAAAGCAAATCACAGGCTTTAAAGCCTTTCTGGATAGAGCTGATTTTCAATTAAAAACACCATGCTTAAGTTTTCCATATTCATTAATTAGTTCAGAATCCATCGTGCTTCAAACATGTGACATACTGTGCAAAGGCAATACCACGTAATCCGAAAATTCAGAGGTTAGCTGTCTTGTGAAGGGCACCTAACATTATTAGACACTCCTAGTCTTGAACTCTTTGCCTCTGTCCCCGATGTGTAAGAGTTACGTAACAGTTCGTCTGGTGGTAATGAAAGTAACTTAAACAAAATAAAAGTCCAAAGAAAAGTCTGTAAGGAAATAATCCTATTTTTAGAAATGGGCATGAATATTATGTAAATTAAGCTGAACATTATCTAATAGTTATGTTTACACTTGTTAATACATTTGTTATGTTGTCTTTATGTGTGACAATCTCAATCCCTCTGTTAACCTAATGTAAGTCAAATGTACCTCTCCACTCACTGAAAAAGAGGAGTGCCCTCTTAAAAAAAACAAAAAAAACCCACATGCAACCACTTTCATACTAGTAAGCTATCTTTCCTTAAAGATTAGCTTACAATGACAAATCTTCTGAATTTTTCAACCATTAACATTTTGGTAATCAGAGTCAGACCTAGTCAACATTAAATAACTTGACACAGATTATCAACTCAAAGACTTCGCAGTGATTGTCAGTACGCTACTTACAAGGAACTGCTCTGAAACAAGCTTTTCAGGAGCTCCAAAACTCTTGGGAAAGGAGTCATAGGAAAGGCAAAAATAATATTCTTTACAGGCTCCAGAAGTAGACATGCAAGTCCCACTAAAGTCTGTCATTTGTCTTACTCAGTATTTCCATTCCTATTCTGCTCTGCTTATGCAGAGAGCACCTTCCCCAGCTACCACAATCTTTTGTATCAACAACATACTTCAGTTCCATCAAAAAAGATGTTCCTCTGTGCAACTCTTCCCCCGTGGACTTGCTCTGTGTTGTGCTGCTCTGAGACCCAAGTAGGTAAAGCTTTGGAAGACAGGCTCAAACAGGCTCACATATACAAGCTTTGGTCAACAGATAAAATAATGAAAATTGATGCTGTAAAATTACACTTCCCTTCTGCTATATTAAAATAAGTGCTGAGGTATTTCGCTAAAGAGCAGTTGGTATGGCTATCCTCTCAGAAGCATCTAAAGTGAAGTGGGAAATTCTCTATCTTCCAGCTGGAGCTTTCCATTCTAAATAAACACAGTTTGGATGCCAGTTTCAGCTCAGAGTTTTCTAAAGGAATCTGATTATTGTTACCTGTTCCTATATTTCTGGGAGCAAAGTCTGTGGCTGTTTGGGTTTTGTTTTTGTTTTTTCTTTAACTCATAAGCAATCAGAAAAAAAAAAAAAAAAAAAAAAACTTGGGGAGCCTTTTGTGTCAAAGAAGTCACTGAGAAAAATATTGGTCATAAGCATTTAAATTGTTTTTCATTTCTAAGATTTTTCCTCTCCAGTCTCCAATCAACAAAACACCAAAGCTATTAAATGCCAGTCATAAATATGCCAGGATTCTAAATGTCAAGTGACAGATGTTTATAAATTGTTATTAAATGGATGTGAATTTTATGGTTTTCTTTTGCAGTTAGCATTATATTGGTGGTCTGCAATGTTAATGGGGTTTGTACTTAAAAATACTACAAGATGTATGTATCCATCAAGATCAAAAATGCTCAAGTGCTTCCTTACCTAATGATTTATTGCTCCTTCAGAGGCACTTTGACAGCCATATGGTGCTTCTGTTAAGGAACTATTACAAGATTTAATGTGAAAATTTGAAACTAGTATGATGCTGCTGCACACAAAGATATCTAAGATCTTCTTTCTTTCAATATTTTAAGCAACAGCTATCACTAGAGATCATAAATCATTAAGTAATACAGCCTGAAACAAAATGATTAATTTCAGTATTTGAAAATGACAGAAAAGTGTCCAAATTGTCAAGAAGGTATCACTACAGCAAGCATTCTCTTTTAAAAATCTTGTAAAATTAAAACCTGTATGTTTTTGATGTAGAAGTTTTTGATCTTTTTCTTAAGATCAAGAAACAGTAGTTCAAGAAGCACAGTAAAGATTTATTCCCCATATTCTATGATCTTATTTAAACCCACCAAGGTATGTATTTCTTCTTAATGTTTTCCCCAGTTAGTCTGGCAAGAAGCTAACCAATACATACATTAATGGATGCTGTTGTACATAACATCCTGTGAAACTGGGCAGGGCGTCAGAGGCAACAGATATTAACAGAATCCATGCACTTCTCCGTCCAACCCCTACTGAAACTCTGTGAAGACGGGAGATGCTTCCATTTGCTCTCCTGCACAGACACAAATATTCCTTCGTCTTCTATACAGTTAGAACTGCAGGCTACTTGTCGCAGGTAAGCTGACGGTGTGCTTTCCTTTGGCTTTTTAGGCTATCAAAATCGTTCATTCCAAAATGGAAACTTTATTAAAAAAAATACTCAGAAGCTACAGAATAAAATTGGTGAGAGAAGGCAACATTGTTCATGCAGCAGAACAAACGTAAACATGAAGGAAGCAGATAGTCCTCCAACCACAGCACCATGCTGTACGGTGCAGTCAGTCTCGTAGCCTTGTATCATGAAGCCACCAACCAAGTTCCCGTCAATTCAAATCTTCACTTCCTAGGGAATCTGAAGTTATCCATAACACATAAGGAACATTTGTCATGCCCCTTAAATATGATGGTAAGCCAGGCCATTTATTCTTTCAACAGATCTATGGCTCATGTTTCCTATAAGCACATATTTCCTTGAAATAAACTTGCTTTTTCTTTTAAGCATGGGATGGAAAAAGAAACAGATGGCACTGATATTACTGTTAAACATAAGACTCTCTAGGATAGTTGTACTGCTTGCCAGAGTACTGAATGACATATTTTGTTTAACCTTGGCATTTTTGAAACAGGGAAAACATTAAACAGTAAAAAATATGTTGTCAACAGCTATTTTTTTCTGAAATACCATCAGAGTATACAAGAAATCTTTGGACAAATGAGCATAAAGTTTTTAGTGCCTGTTTGACTATTTCTTATGTCAATGAAGTTTACTCAGCTATGACACAAGAGCTGCTGAAATGAAAGCAGTGCATAAAATTGGTGGAAGTTGTTTTTGATAACCGTATCTTGCAGACAAGATATAGAGCAATATAAGTACAGAAGTGACTCAAATCCATCTGCCAGCGAAAATTACTCTCTCTCCCCTCAAAGCTAAGCCATCGATATGGGTATCTTTTGAAAGAAACTGGTCACGCAATATGTTTAAGAACAATTCAAGTCTACAGCTGCTCACAAACTTGAGATGTTTTGTTTCTCAGTAACTTCATCCAAAATAAACCAGGCATTTAATTTATCTCTTGCAGTGTGACCATTAGAAACATTTTCTTTCTTTTTGTTATTCTGTGGTTACAGTTTTTCTGTTTGGAGATTGAGAGGCTTTGTTCCTCTGCTGCCTCTTTTGGATGTAGTCAATGAAATTTAAAATTTAACTAGATTTGAGCAATACAAACACATCTTGAATTTCATCATATTGGCAAAATACTCCTTTGACACAGAGTATGCCGAAGGATCTAATTATAACAGCACTATGAAGAAAAACTCCCCTTAGCAGGATTTTCAGCTGACAAAGTAGCTACTGAATTCCTTATTATCAAACTTGGGATACACATATTGACTATATTTTCCATTATTAAAAAAAGGAAACATGTCTTCAGTGCTGGCATGGACTAGCTACTGACATTATACCCAAACAACATACGTAAACTAGAAAGCAGAATACTCTAAATTGAGATGAAGTTAAAGCCCCTAAATCTATTTGTCTTCTGTATAGGATGAGGTCAGCAGTCATCTGTTGTTTCCTACTGGAATGTGAAAAGTTTAGAAAACTGGAGAGGATAGTTCAAGAATACACAAACTATCGAATTCACTTTATTGTTTGAAAAAATACCTATCTGACATAACATAGGTAACATTTAAATATTTTAACCACACCTTTCAGCCAAGGAATGTCATCTGGGCATATTACAAGTATTTTTTTTCAGATATTTAGGTTTGAAACTTATTTAAAAAAAAAAACTCCATTTGGGCTTTTCAAGATAACTTCAGACTGTCAAGTCCAGAATCATGAACTCTGGCACAAAATTAGAGTAATGGAGGTGGCAGCACTTAAAATTACATTAGTCGCTCCAGCATCCATACTCAAACAGAAAAATGGTGGATATGTAACAAATTATTGCAGAATGGCTAAGCATTTGCAATTAGCTATAAGAAAACATAAGGGCACTGCTACAAAGAAACTGATTTTCATTATGTATTGTTCTGCAGCTAATTTGTGTGAGTGAATAGTTAATTAAAAGAGTGGGTGGGAGTTTCCCAGTAATGAAGGGAAAAGGCAGCTGGTAAAACTCTTCAGCCATCCCTGCTTACTGTTAGAACATTGTTTGATTGATTTTGTTTTTTCACACAGTTATGAGCACACAGATTTACTGCTAATTTTCATCTATCTGCTAACACATAAATTAAAACACTATAAAATCTTCTTAACATGCTTGAGACAGTTGGCAGAGTGATGGATGACTAATGTCATGCTCAAGACCCAGGTGCTAACCAAGAGTAAACCAGGAGGGAAAGAACATAAAGTTCTGTTTATAAACAGCAAAAAGCTGCCTAAATGGATCTGAAAACTTCTGTACTTAAGGTAGACCAATGTAAAGTTAGTCTTTTCCAGTTTGGTCTTTTCCAGTTCCTGTAACTGGACAACTGGGTTACTCTGGGAGAATAGCACATTTGGCAACACAGGTCAAGGTCACTGGAGACTGAGCATTCCCAGATTAACTAGGCCAAAGAAAAAGAAAGAAATCAAAAGAAAAATACAAGAAATATCACTATCTTTGCCTTCCATTTAATAATTTCATAGCATCAGTCCTATACTCAGGATTTCTTATGTGCCCACTAAGTAAAAACCAAAATTGAGTATTCAGTGCATCCCAGATTAAAAAAAAAATAAAAAATAAAAAATAATAATAAAAAATAAAAAATAATAATAAAAAATAAAAAATAATAATAAAAAATAAAAAATAATAATAAAAAATAAAAAATAAAAAGTGTTTTTTTTCTGCCGAAGAGTACAAATCACTAATGTTTAGTCATTTGAGGAGTGTTAGAGTAGAACAACCTTCTAAACAAATGGCCAATGCAACAATGAAATGTCCATCTGTCAGTACAAAAGCATGAAGTGTATCTAGCTTCACAGACTGCTTTAATGACACTTGTTAAACTGAGAATAATTATTCTTTCTTACATTATGATTTTTCTCTCCCACCAAAGAAAAAACAACAGTCATGGAAGGTCTGCTCACGTGAACTCCACAGTGCCCCTGACCCAAGGGTCTAGAGGTACAGAGTTCTTCAAACCCTGTGCCAGATAAGACAGTCACTTTTGTTCCTCTACAATACAGAACACACAGGCTCCCATCAAGTCCAGGTATTTCCCATAACTCTTCCTCCAAAACAGTCTTAGAAGTATTGCTGGCATTAGATTTAGGCCCTAACAAATCCCATCTCTCTACACAAATAGGAGTAAGCCCAGCTAGCATTTCCCCTCTCCTGTGACTTCAGAGGATAATAGGGAAGACTAATTCAACCTCATTCTAAAACTGTAATCCTATCCCCAAAAAGCAGAGTGTCACCTTGCATTTCCCATTGCCGTGAAGGAACCAGGCATCACATACAGAAGACCAGCAAGTTACTACTAAATTCAATTCTTGTCCATGTTGGCTTTTCATCTGTTTCTCAGGAAAGTTGTATCACCAGCCCTACTCCCTGTTTCCCAAAGTCAAGTTAGTACATCGGGTGGTGTGGTATTTACACTAACGGGACTGTCACGCTGTTAGCGCTGGAAACGGGAAGAGGAAGAATGACGCATTTTTAGGAAATATCCTTACACGAAGAACTTCGTAACAGAACATTTTACAAACAGTTAACGCCTTGTCAGGTGTGCAAGTGCCAGCCCCACACAGCGGGGCACGCAGGGGAGCGACTGTGGCTACACGGACGCAACAGCTGAAAACCGTTCGGCAGCGGCAGCGCCCACGGACCGACGCCGGGCGCACGCCGACGCCACGGGCAGCGTCTGCCCCTTTGCACCCTGCGCTGCCCGGTCAGAATCTTTCGTAAGTACTAAATCCCCTTACAGAAACTCACCGCCCACAGTCACAAGACAATCAGAAAATGAGATTTTATCACGGCAATATTCAATAATAACTGAACCAAGTCAAGCTTTATTATTAAAAGCTTCATTTAAGATTCTATCAGGAATTACGGCATTTCATGTTTCCTGCAGCGGATGGCATTTCAGCGGCTAAGCCTCACAGGATTACCATTACCAGGTGACGTCAAGTGTAGAAAATGTGCAGTGGTTGCTAGTTTCTTATACCTGTCAAACACACGCCCAAGGAACCCGTTAAAACCATTACAGGATTTTCTCAAGCTCTATAAACCGTTCAGGGTAAATGCATCTGTTTGTTTAACAAGTCCTGAGCACCAATGTGTCTTGGCAAAAATCTAAATAAAACATAAGAAAGCAAGTTTGTCTACAGCTAGCAATTCAAGACTTTTTTCCTCAAAGTCAACTAAATGGAAAGTCATAGTATGGGGGTTAAGTCTGAACATTAAATAAGTCACATAACAAGCAGCTGTTGCAATGTTTTAAGTCCTTCGCCCACATTTTGGTCATATGTTTGACCTTCTCTCTATACACACAAACACACACCTTTCTCTCAAAGTCAGGATTGCAGACAGATACAAAGACTTAGAGATACAGCAGACAAATACTCCCTGGTAAATTGGTATGAACTGTATGCTTAAAACCAAGCTTATGCATATGTGTTGGCACTAATAGTAAAATAATCCCACACTGCTTACTAGTTGTTTCATTAGGCTGCAGTAATGATTCTAATTCTGTAAATTACAGAAGATACAGCTTGGCAAAATTGCTATAAATTTCTCTTGGTTGGGCTAGCATTAAAGCTATTTCCATATTATTATGCTCAGTTTCTTATTTCTTTCAGTCGAACATTGTAACCTTCTACAAAATACTTGGTGAATGTTTCTAAGTAGGTGAAAAGCAGAAACACTTATTACCCATATTCCAGCCAGAATTTCACATGAAGATGGCAAAGGACAAACCTTTAAAGGTAAAGTTCAAAACCTATATGGCAAGTCCACAGGGAGAAAAGCTAAATATCACATTCTGAAGGTTCATTTTTTTTTTCCCCTGACTGCAGAAAAGAAATATGGAATGTAGAAATATCAAACATATGACAACGTGAACATTTAAAGCATTGCACCTTTGAAGGTAGTAAGCTGTGCTATTCATGCCCGGATTCATTTCAAACTGGGTTCATTTACAACAGCACACATACTAAATGACACACAGTACTAAAAAGAAAAAAAAAATCTAAATCTGTAAGTAATACACAAATACAATACAGCTAAAGGCATCAAAATATGACCAAAATTAAAATGAATGTTCAACTTTAAAACAAGGCTCCATCCATCTCTTTGTTAGCTGTACTGAGTCAGTTTACTAGCATAATCTAGGAAAACGTTCCAGAAACATAGCACCTGAGAAAACATACTTACCCAAATAAGAAATTGAAAAACAGAAATTTTCTGTTAAAAACATTTATCATAAAAATTATGAACAGTAAAAAGCAACGAGCAGCATTGTGATAAGGTGGGATGTGCTAAATAAAGTCCCCTAACCAGCAGTCATTCACGATCTAACTAGTTCAGTGAACAGATGAAACCAGTATTTCCAGCTGCATCTTGATCCGATGAAGTAACTAACCCATGGGCTTTTCTTTTCATTTCCCAGTGTTTTATCGTGTATTCATGGCATCGCATCGCTGCATTCCACAGGGAAAATTAAGTGACACGCTCTTCTGATGGCCCTACCCAGGATTTCACAGCTTGGTCAAAGAAGCTATTTCAGACAGAAACTAAGCTCCAGGTGTCTTAAAGACACTTCAAACAACTGGACTCTGGTTCGAACGAAAGTCAATGAGGTACCACAGTCATTAGGGCAAAATTTCAGCTGATTCCTTCTCAACTGGCTTAGGCTTCAGTGAGTTGAGAAGGGTTAAACTGCTTCCTTACAGCACACTTAAGAAACGTATTATGGTTAAGTAAAATATAGAGACAGCAAGTCCTCTCATAAACGCAGTAAAAACTGCAAAAAACAAAATCCAGTTTTTCAAGACTGTTTATAGAACTTCAAAGGGTTTTTCAGCATTAATAAGAAAATACTCAGACAAGCATTTTAATATTTAAACACGTACTGATCCAAAGCTCTGGACATAATGTGATAATAAAAGCTGCAGCACACCTGAGAGAGGAACCACCACATGACAAAATACTTCAGGAGTTAATGTATGGTGCACTGGATACAGAAGTCAGTAAATCCTGGATAAGCAGTACAAGCCCCAAATGCTGTCTCAGGCAACGCCAACCAGCAAAGCTTTGGCAATGGCAGAAGAAGGATGAAATATCACTAAGCTACAAAACAACCGATACTATCCAAGTTATTAAACAAAATTATTACATGAAAATGCACCTTCTGGTAATGAATGTCTTTTCAAGCCTTTGATAACCCAGCTTTGCAGATCTGCTACAGTTTCCACCAGACTAACTGATCTGAAGGGTTAACTCACAGATAATATCAAAATAAGTCCTATTCAGGAATTCTCCAATCAGGAAGCACAGAGCACCACACAGGCAAATTGGGAAAAAAAAAAAAAAAAAAAAAAAAAAAAAAAGTTTGGAGTCACGCAAACCACCCAAAAAGGGAAAACTTTTCTTTTCCTAACATTTAATAGCAAATAATTACAGCAATTAGTGACTAAGGTATCTCTCCAAGTTCACTAAAGTTATATGCTTATAATTACATGCATACATACATTTATATTTACATATGCATGCATGGGTGTATATATCTATTTTATAGTAAAAAGTTGTATTTAAAGAAATACTGAAGGCAAAATGCCTAGATATTCCACATCCACCATTAGCTACCGGAGTAAAAAGAACAGCATATTCTTATAAACATTTTTTGTCAACTTCACCCCCCCCCCCCCATACAAAGGTAAAGCTACAGTGTAATAAATATGCAGCAGAGATGCTAAAAGAAAAAAAAATAAAACTAAGTTCATAGTATAATAGGATACAACCAAAATGAGGATTTATGCGGGGGGGGGGGGGGGGAGGGGGGAAATCGATTCCAGTCACCACTTCAGTGAATTTGTCAACTAAAAATATCAGAGTTGTTATAATTTCCCAGAATACACTCCAAGACTTCAGGGGTTAAATGCATTTGTTACCTTACTATACTTCAAAAGTGTGCCAGGTTTAGAAGCGAAGCCAAGCAGACACTTTTCCATTGAAAGAGAAATTTAGCAAGAGAGAAATTCTACAGATTTCAGAAAGCTGCACGCAGAGCCCAGTCTGAGAGATGTCTCAAGTTATATACAGAGAAATTGCATTTTCTTCCCATCATTTTTTTTTTCTAATTCCAAGTAAAAATAGGATGATTTAGCAGCACAGAACAGTTCATGGGGTCAAACTGCTCTATCTGAGCTTGAATTTTTATTGTCTGTGGAACCTTGTCAAAATTCAATGAGTTAACGTATCTAAAAGATTTGTGATTCAGTTCCAAATAAGCATATATATCATCAAATCAGCGGTATTCAGTCCACAACCATGACTGATTGCAACTCACAGCCCACAGCTAACGTAAGCATCTCAATAATTTTTATGACCACATTTTTTCCTCTTGAAATGTTGCCATATTCTGGGAAAAGTGTCTGACAGCGATGAACTGAGGCAGGGGAGATTTACTATCGTGTAGTGGATGATACTACTACTGGCCTTCACTTTAAGTTCTACCACGATTACTGAATCAACCCATAAAAGGTAAGCAAAGATCAGAAAACCTAAAACTCTTCATTCAGGTACAATAATTTCTCTATTTTTAGGTCTCAAGCAATTGAAGAACAGAATTCAGGCTGAAGCTCAATTATAGCAGCCCAACTGCTTGCAAATTAGCAACGTTTGCACTTGAAAGGAATGTCTGAATGTCAATTTGCCTGTCAGGGTGACACTGCTGTTCCTGAAGAGTCAATATGCTATGGATTTTTATTACAAAAAGCCAAGTAATTCATTCACGATTTGTTAACTAATGAAGTCAAAGGGTAACTACATCTTAAATTTGAAGAATTCAATAATTTATCATACCATGCCTTTAATCTCAAAGGTTACTATTCCATTTACAAACTTGTATCAAAATACACAGGACACCTAGTTCATCCACAGCTGAAATATGATTTTCCCTGCACTGAAGCAAAGCAGCTCTTTAACATACAGCATTATTTCCACAATTTCAAACAGCGAGGGCCTAGTTGGGACAATTTCTGTCTAACAGTTGGAGTAAGCATCTTAATTTCCACTGACTCCAGGGAGTGCTAAGGAAGTTCATCACCTCATGATATTGTGCCCCAGTGAAGTAGCATATAATATCCAATTAAACCTGGGAAAATTGAATAGACTGAAAATTATGGCTTAACCTTGGCTAAACTCAAGGTTGACACACCTGCACAAAGTGTCTTGGGGTTGTTAATCATAAATGCACTTTTAGGTCAAAGACAGCAGCCTCAGTTGCAAGCTCATCATTGTACTTTAACGTACGATATTCCTGTGTAACTATCCTGTAGTGCTGATCTTTGTAGCACATGTTTTAGAATTCAACAACATAGGGCAGCCTGGAAGTCACGGGGTACACCTACAGTTGTAACCCAAATTGCAGCAAACCTTAGACTGCACTTCGAAACATACCCCTGTTCTTGGTCTCAGCCTCATCCCTTCCGAGGTCGCTGGGTGTGTATCAGCACTTTCCGTCCGCAGCAGGAAAAGCAGGACTGACCTCCTCTCCCATGGAGCCAGAGCTCCAGCTCCCTAATGCCTCCTCTGCCAAGCTCCTGCTTCTGCTGCTGTCCCTTCAGCAACCAATATGCAGCATCAACGACTATTTGATCCTGAAGGCACACAGAAGACAAGATTTCTAATTCACCAGAATATACTAACTTGTCTGCCCATGTTATTAATCTTAGCAGAACAGGTTTCTCAAGTCTTTCAATGCTCATTTCCTCTGTATAGCCACTTACTTGAGACTTCAGACCAATGCAGAAAGGAGTTCCTTTAGCATTAAGTGTGCACAGCACAAGTATTACACTATAATTTATTAAAGGCAGCTGTTTCAATGAAATCTTATCATACATTTTTATCCTCATTTTACATCATATTCACTGAGCACGGACTTTCTCATTGTTAAAGCACAAAACATGTCACACTTCTTTTTAGTGTCAAGACACCTGAAAAACGTCAGCCTTTTTATGAGGTGTGCCCAGTATGTCCATCAGTCTTTCCCACAGTGAGTACTAGCCATATTCCATCTAGAGCTTCTAACCAAGCAGAGATTATATTAGGGTTGGAGGGTAGGTGTAAATAAAAATAAATATATGCTTGCCACAAAAGAGTAACCAAATCAAGAGAAATCCAGCATTACAAATCTGCTGCAGGGTATGGACCATAATCTAACAAGTCCAAAGATTGTAGCCTTCGCCAATAAAATCTGTGGCTATTCTGCCTTCATGCTTCAGTCCAGGGAACAAACCCTGACCCTCAATCATTTGGGCTAGGGTTAGTCTAGGACTCGATAATCAGTGGAGCAGAAGTATAGAGCACAGTTAGGTCCAATCCAAATTGTAAATGTACCCTTGGCTTTTACTATTCTTACTGCTTCATTTTCCAGATTCCTAATGCGATTACTTGATTTTTCTCTTTACCTCCCCTCCCAACTTCCATAATGACGTTAGGAATACAACAAGTGTTTAAAATAAAAACAGTACTACTTCATTAATTACTTGGTTCCCTTATGTACCCTTGGTATCATCACAAAAAATAAGTAACTGCTGTTATTTGCTTAAAACTCCCTTTTCATGTGTCTAGCACCTGGGCAGTCACAGATGAGAGATGCTAAAAGCAAGGGATATTATTACACATAATCTTCTTCTGAAGTTAATACTATGGATTTATTATAGAGGAAAGGGTATCTCATGCATTGCATTTGATGTGGATATTATAATACCTGCTTTCTTTGCTGACAAGAGTTTCATGGATCAGCCATCTACACCGGACTTAACTGCGCGCTCTAAAGAAGTGTGGTTACGCCACAAAACAGCCAGGAACTCAGTAGCTGGCAGGTTCGACTTCGCAGGCCGTGCTGCTACACCGCTGCTTTCAGTGAGCACAGGATCAGGCTTTTCGCACGGGCTAAATCTCAAAATCCATGAAGGTACTTCACAGTTGCCAGTTTGACAAATGAGACTGAGGAAAGAATGGACCCTATGGATAGGAATTAATTGAGGCTTCCTAATAAGATATTTGCTGTAATTATAGTGTCATTCTTGATAGATTGACTTCTATTTCTCATGTTATAAGCTATATGCTGTAATTTTCTGAAAAAAGGCAGTAAGCACATGTACCATACTGACTGTTTGCTTTACACTGGGCTTGCTACTGGAAGCTACTCCAAGCTCACAACGCATTTTAAGATAAATGGTATTTACATCCAGCTGGAAAGCCTCTGACCGCAACCACACTAATGCAATGCACAAAACACATAGCAGGCATCCGCTTGACGAGACGTATTCGAAACATTTTGTGCCATGATTTGAGCATGGTTAGAAGGACTATCCCTAATGTTTTATAAATGCAAAGTATGGACACAATATCATACTGGCAAACATACACTTCAGAGAACATTTCCACTGATAGCTATCTATTCATTTAGCTCACATGCATTCTTTGTGCATTCATCTACTACACTGCTTTGAGCCACAGTGTGGGCACAGTCCTGAAATCCTTACTCGACCAAATATTCCACCGACTTCTGAGAGTCTAAGTATTTTACCTCCAGAAGTGAACTTTTCAGCTTTCATTGGCTCCACAGAGCTCAAATTTACCTTTCTCTTTACTTAAGATATAATACAGTAAGACGCATTATATTTGCCATTATTTTGAAAATAATGGCAAAGGCACTGAATATTCTCTTTCTACTGTGAAGGCATGTCTTCTATATAATGCTGGGCTTTTTCTGTTTAAGTTAGCATGTAATTTGTGCAAAGTTCTCACCCACATTTCATGGTTAAAAATCTTATCATCACTATATTCACTGTCACTACAAGGACTCTAAACAATAGTAAAGAAGAACTAAAAAAAAAAAAAAAAAAAAAAAAAAAACTACCATTTTTTCCACAAAGCTTGGAATGGTTTTAATCTGCCTTTTTCACGTTGTAAGGTGAAAGCTTGCGTTTAATTGTCTCTCTACTGATTTTATAGAAAAACTGAAGGTTCAGTTCCAGATTAATTATTTCAGGATCAGATTCCTGAACTCAGTAACACTAATCACACTGGGCCTTGTTCTCATGCCATCAAAACCAATGGCAAACACCTCTGAGAATCACACCCAACACACAGAAACGCCTTTTTTTTTTTTAATGCAAAGATTTTTTAATTGAGCCTGGTAAGAAAAAAATTCTGCTTGTAGCAATACTCTCCAATAAAAGGAAGAAAGCATTTTTAACTCCTTGTTCCTACATACGATTATTATTGTTCCTTTATTACTTTTAGTATGTTCCTATGACACCAGTAAAGACTTCCATGCACTGTGAAAATAATCAATCATACTTTATAAACCTTAGCAGTACCTACCATGATACATGAGTATTGACTATATCATTTGGTCTTAGAACCAAAAGCACTAGACATTTACACTAATCAGACTGAGGTAAGCAAAGGGAAAGTCAGACAAGATCTGACTGAAATTCAGAATTTTTAAAACTCTTCATGTCTGTCTTTTTGCATACAGCTGATTTACTTACATTTTCAAAATACCATTCCCTGTTTTATTAGATGCTAAGATATACACAATAGGCACTAGTCTGAATAGTTTATGCAGCTATTCTAAAGTGCTGTTAACATAAAATTTAAACTCTATAATCCTAACTTTTTTCCCCAGAAATTGAAACTAATATAAAGTTTCTACAAATTTATTATCAAGGATTTGAATTTTCATATCAGAATGCATTTATATCAAATTCATATCTGCAAATATCTATATATAGCTATCACATCACTTAGAGAAAATAAATTCTTAGAATTTGAACTATCAGTATAATTCCAAGTTTATCCCTTAAATACCATACTGTAGTACAACTCAAGTTTAAACCTACACAGTAGGTGTAGATGATAATCTTAGAATGTGCTGGATTTTATCATTTATATTGATGGATTATTTTCATTAATATCCTTGGGTTTTGCCCATACAATAATAATCTGATTTTCACAAAGCAAGAAAGCCAAGCTAGAGGAAAGATAATTCACACAGTTAGTAAAGAGCTACCTTGGTCCTTTCACCCCAGCTAATAGTTCATTTTAGTTACACTTACGGGTCATTTTAATAATTTAAAAGATTTCATCTTTACTGCATTACTTTTTAGAAGCCTAATTCTGCATTCCCGAGGCTATTAAAATTGGTGTTCTTATCCAAGGAAAATACTATCGTGTTTTCATCACTTACAATCCCTTTGTAGCTGAACTGTTTTCTTGTCTTGTTTTTTGTTTGCTTTCCAAGGGGGATGTTTGTTTTCCTGGGAACAGGAAATGCTGCTGGCAGTACAATGATTCAAGCAATGCTGCTGTTTACATAGCCCATCATTATCCGTAGAATTCAGATCGCAGTACAGTGCAGACTGATGTCAATTCATAGGATATGAACTGCTTATAGGATAATAGGATATCATAGGATACTCATAGGATATGAATATGCCCTATAAGCACATTCCCTCTTCATGCACAGTGCTCTGCTCTAAGGCTAAGATTTAAAGGATACACTGTATACCACCATTTTAATACATAATGTTGATTTGTTTGTCTTTATTTTCTTAATACTTTATATGATCAACTGTATTCACTGGTGGAAAGCAAGCAAGCTCACAGATTATAATCTAAATACCTGAACTGAGAAATGCAAGTTCCTAACAGATGCTAATGAAATTATCTGGTTTTATCCATCTGTTAGATACTATTATCTCATATTATAAGTAATACTTTATCAGGATATTCTTTCAGCCGGAGGGGATATATATTCTCCAAGTGAACACAGATGTCACCAGTTAAGCTTTCACCTTCCTCTTCACTCTAGCAATATCAGTTCTAGTATTATTCTGAATCCTGTTTTCCACAAAGACTTTGAAACTGCAAGAAATATCTCCAAAAAGAGTTTTCTAATCAGCCTACATCATTATAACATACAAAAGTTTTAAGTCAGAATCCCATTATCTTATTATTGGAGCTACCTAGGATCTTCAGTTTTATACAGCAAAATATGTAAGTTAATTATTCATAATTCCTTTGAGAGTCAATGATCTCATGGGGTTGGAGCCCTTTGAAAAGACAGTTTATGTAAGAGGCAGCTCGCTTTAGCGCTGTGAGTACAGGTGATTGCACTAGATTTGTTCCCATTTCCTACCTCCCTCTCAGCAGGCTTCTTCCAACCACCTCCCTCAGGTGAACAGTTTGATTTTGTCTGCTGCATTCATATGCATCACTGTTTATGCCATAAGGTAAGGAAACACCACCTTATTACTGGGGAAGGCATGCCTCCAGGGAACTGCTGTCTAGACATCAAGCTTCTTCTTTGGTTCAGCATTGCAACCAGAAATTGTTCTGCATCCTGGAATCTACAGTCCTGACACAGGCATTTGACTCTCTACACAGCACATGTAAGGTGCTTAAAGAACAAAATCATGAGGGACATAATGAGGGAAGTTTTCTGCAACAGTGGTGAGAACTCAAGAGAAGGGGGAGGCACCCTCTCTCCCCATCTTTTCTCTAGGCATCTAAAGTCAAGGTGATTTTTTTTTCCCCCCTCACAATAGATGGTGAGACAGAAACGTATTGACTCCACAGCATCTAGGAATGCTTCAGGTTCAAACATGGGAAAATTAGGTTCATCTCTCCTCTATTCTAAAGAGCTATTATCAAAGCAGAAGATCTTCAGTAAAAGAAAAAAAAATAAGTGTGACTTCTACTGTAGTTAGCAGCCAAACAGTTAGGGATGTCTTCACAAACTCAAACACCCTTCTCCTCTCTCCAACCCCCTCCTCCTGCCACAATACTGAACAGAGAAAATACTTCCATCCACATCTCACTGCAAGATGAGCCTTACCACTGACCAAGAGAACAAATGGGAAGGTAGCACCCACTCCTGAATTCATTTATGTATTTATTTTTTTTAAACTACATAGGCATTGTGTGGTGAAAACTTAAGTATCTGTACAATTTGATTCCTTCCAAAGGCAAACAGCAGCAGATCCAAGGTTCTGAGAAAACTGATTTCAGGAGTAAGTCCCATTGTGAATCCAGCACTACATGACTTGCTGAAGGTCACAAAAGAAAACAGTGCCAACAAGAAGTCAAAACCACCTTGCTGTGGTTAGCAATCTATAAACACCTACCGTCCTGTGTCTCTGTTAGTTTGACAGACCTGAAAACACCATTAGGTGCAATAACGTGGTGAATAGCAGTTACTAGAATCAGAAGCTTTCGTGATTGTTCCCAAACTCATTTAATCTCCTCCCATTTCTTCCCTGATCTCTTACTTCCAAATTCTCTCTCACCCAGCTAATCCATAATCTGCATGGCTTAACCTCTAATACTTTCCTCCAGCTAATATCCTAGTTTTCAATATTCCCCAGCATTTCAGCAAAATCACTGAGGTAATTTTCATTACCAAAACTGCAGGTCTCTGCTCTCCATCTGAAAATTTATGTAAGAACAGCAGAGCCTTCTCAGGATGGAAGGAAAATTGAAGAATAAATTAAGGCATTTTCTGATGCAGGTGAGAAAAATCAATCATCTCGTTATCAAAATGTTAAAAGTCAAGACCATTAGTCTGGGCTTACCACTGCACAATAACTTTTACCTATGGTATTTCATAAGAATTAAGCTGTGAAATTGTTGAATGGCCAAAGCAACCAGTACTACAATGACTCACTTTAGTTGAACCTGATCAGTGAAGAGAAAGTAATTGTGGGGTACGTTGGGGATATTGATCCCCTCAGTGACAATCAGAGTAAATGAATCCAATGTATGTGTCTGAATACAAAGCCTCTCTGAAGTTCAGATGATTCCTCAGCATGAGCAGTATATGTCAGGGATAGAGAAGTAAACTTAAACATAGTGACTTCATGTTAAAAAATTATTTTCTGTTTAATCTCTTAAGCATAATATTGGGCAAAATGTCAGACAGACAACAGCCACTTAGTCTCAAAGAGACAGTTGCACTATTTGTCACTCCTATGCTAAGCTCCCTGACAGTACTAAGTTCTTTGCTAATGACAAACTAACAGATCAATGCTGTTTCATTTTAATTCTTCAGTGTCAAGAGTTAGCCCTAAATATACTTTTAAAAGTATAAGTTGTGTTACCCCAAAGTATCAGCTCATGGCAGACATTGAGTGATCAGGTGTTGGTTGTGAAATTAGAATCATTATGAGTCAATTTACATGATGCAGCAAAAAGGAAAAAAGAAAAAAAAAATTATTTTCCCCATCCTTAAACAGAAAGAAACTATATTTTTCTTGGGAAAATTCATTTTCAATTTTGAAAACTCAGGTTTTTCAAGTTCTATGATCTACTCTTATCTACCATTAAGACTGTGAGGAAGATTGGATAAGGTTACCTTAGTCTGTAATCCAGGAGAGCTTTAATCTTGTTCATCCATTATTGAAGTATCATAGGAGGTTCTGTGGTTTATTTGTTCAGTTTAGTCCAGTGGTTTTTGCAGGACCAATTTTCCTGTTCTAAATCTAAATAAGTTGAGTATTAGAAGTATAAATAGGTAAATAGAGTCAGCTGTGATCTGAATTTTTTTTAACGCCTATCTTTCTGTAAAGAACAATCTTTCTAATAGTTTCAGGTGTGTCACCTTCCTCTTAGTCACTCAGCAAATTCACAACTTAAATCACCTGAAAGACATAAAGTTCATTATAACACTTGCCAAGATAGCTTAGAAATAGCTTAGTTTCAAGTGGTAACGCGGCATGTGAAACTTGAACATATGTAAATTTTCAAGTTTTTGGTTTCCAGAAATAAAATGAAAAGCACTGACCTAACAGGCTTAAGCTTAGAAAAATATATCAATATCAAATTCTTAGTGAATTTATCTAGATTTGGAAAATATGCTCACTGTAAAAGAATATATATATTTTTTACCCATTGGAATTACTTACCTTACCTAACAATAGCATTTAATAAAGCTTACTAAATGCTTATAATTGGCTATTTATCAAATATGCTTTTCAGATTTTAAGTACCATCTGTCTCAGCTATTTCAGAGCTGTTTTCTGTTCCTTTTTTTTTCTTTTCTCCTTGATAGAAACTACCCCCTTGCCAATGATCTCAGTAAAATCCAGGCTTTCTAGGTTTGACCTAGAATCTAAATTTCTGGTGCCCCACAGTTATTAACATTACATAAAGAGGAGTCAGTTATACTTGACCTGTCAGTTAACAGCTTATATTCCTAGTCAGCTGCAGCTGGGATACATATTCAGTTAACAGTATCCAATATAGCCAATATGTTAAAAATGAGAGAGGCAGGGAAAAAAAGGGGGGGGGGGGAAGGGGGAGTATTATGAGATGTGTAGAGGAAAGAAGTGTTACTCAGATATGCTACAGTCTTCCTTTCTTTATTGGCTAGTCTTGCAGCTTTCCTTCCAATTTATTGTAAGTGAATCAGTACGTAGCATGTACTATAAAGGGATCATCAGTTACAGACAGAACCTTCCATGAAGCGTATTTGATTTGGGAATGCCATTACTGTTTATTCAAGTGGATTCTTATTAAAAAAGCCTTTACTAATCTGAGAGTGATGGAGGTCAAACCAGGACTCAAATATGAAGTCTGAGATTTTCTTTTAAAAGCTAGAAAATTCATTTAATTCATTCTTAGATAACTTGGATACTGTATCTTGGTATATGCAATTATTAGATACTAAGATTGCCCAGGAACAAAGCAAAATTTGGGCACTTTGGCTGTAATAGTCTGGATGTGTATATGTAATGCACACATGCAAAAATATGCATTTATATATTCATACCAACAAATAGCTTTTGCTGTATAAAAGCACACAGGCAAATATGTCACTGAGCAAGCTTAAAGAGCCAGCTTAGGAAGCAGTGAAGTAAACATATCCAGATTACAATAAGTGTGCTCTGAAGGCCTTTTCTGTGTTGGAACGATCACCTTAACCAGACCTAGGTCATTTCTAGGGAAGCAGGCTGCAGGGTGGAGGCAAGAAACTACCATACCCAGTAGTAGCTGCTGATTTGCCTTTATCTCTGATGCTGTTTTGCTGCTGCTGCTAAGAGGGGAGTTGAGTGCATTGAACGGTGGTTAATGATGATAGAGCACTCCCTCTGCCACCAGCAGCGGTATTTGCCTCCCCTCCTCTAGCAGCATCCAAAAGTAGGACATGCCACGGTTCCTTGCTGAGCTCTGAGCTCTTCCCTTTCATTTTTCTTGAGGCACCAAATTTTGCCTATTGAGAAGCCCTGAAGTAGTCTGCCTTTAACCCCAAACAGTATTTTGAATATAGCTTTCTTACTCTTTTGTATATTGACAAAGCTGTACTAAGTCCCATTAGGACTCCGAAGATCATTCAGAAAGCAGACAAATCTCTCATTGCTCTTTTAAGAAAAATTACCAAGGAATCTAAGTCAAAAGAGGAAACTGAGGATTCATCTTGCTGTGCCTGTGCATAGTCTAGTAGTAGCAAAAATTAATAGAATGTCTAGGAGGTTTAGGATGAACTGAAGGACATTGTGATGTCCTCTAGAGGATCATCTAGAGGAGCTGGAAGGTTAGGATCAGTCAGACAGATCTTTTATTTTTAGTTGACGATAATACTAAAAATTTCTTTACTATACAGGAGGATTTGTATCAGCCATCTTCTTTCACTATGTCTGCAGTACAGACCCAAATATGACTATAGGATACTCAAGCGAGCTTAAAATCTGCTTCTTCAACTCAATGAAAATAACACAAAGCCCATGTTCAGAACTTGCCTGAACTGCAGTCACGAAGACATCACTAGACTAAGCATATAAGGAGAAATTTGCAGTTAGACTCCATGCCCCCATAAGTCCTCACAGACTCTAGAGATTTGCTCATTTGATTCTCACAGATCAGCAATAAAAATATTTCTCTGCAAAGGACCATTATGTCAGGCAGCAGGGCAGGCTGGCTGCTCCCTAAGGGACAGGGAGACCAGCTGATATCACAGCTGGCTGGGCAGGTGCCTCATCTGTCTGGGCCTGTCCCACAGTACCCAAGCAAAGTGAATAGCACAAGCCTGGAGACTGTGCCCAGCTTCAATCAAGAGTCAAAACCACTGAGCAATTTCATGGCCATGAGGCAGGTCTATGGTCAAGCCAGGATGTCAGTCTGTAGGTCAGGGATAGGATCAGGTGCAGCAATCACCATGCAGATCCAAAGTGATGAGTCAGGGCCAAGGTCAGGTCAGGCGGTCGCCAGGTTGGGTCCAGATCGCCCGTGGGCTGGGTCCAGATCAGCAAGCTCACAACCAGGCAGGGATGCAGGTGTGAGCTGGAGCCTGGCACCACTATGGCAACACTGGAGCAGGGACCGATGGCTCTCAGCTGACCTGCAATGGGGTCCTGAGCCTGGGCAGTGGTGTGGAGAAGTCCCAGGGGAGGCTGGTCAGGGCCATGAAGTTTTATTAGCACCGTCAGGGCCCTGGAATGTTTAATCTCTGTGTGTGAAATGGTCAGCTGGATATTCCATTTGCTGTTGCACATAGCTGGGCAGGAGGTGCACTCGCACTCCAACAGTATTATAGGCTATATTATAATGGATAAGGTACCAAACACCAGGACCCAAATTCATTCAGTTCACAAGATGAGCCTGCTTTGGAAATGATCCAACATGTGCATTACAGGAGATTTCACTCGTTTGAGAAATTGAAAGATGTGTAGTGAATGAGGCCAAAGTTCTCAAATGGAAAGAAGTGGTCAGTCTAAGCAAATCTAAAACTCTACTCAGGCTGTCACTAGCTGTGTGTAACTTTCTGAATGCCTGACCTGAGATGCTATAACCTGATATTCTGAAGTGCTGAGATGATGATGACCACAGAAGCTGTGATTCAAATGCGGGAAGGACTCGGCAATGCTGTCAGGTCCTACCCACCTAAAACTCAAACAGTCAAATTTAGCAGACACTGCTGCTTATAATGTCTCTGCCTCAATTCCTGATCTGAAAGTGGGAATGGGGACAATAGTTCTTTTAATATGTCAGAAAGAAATGTCTGTGAATCACACTGGCAGATAAGACCTCTGAAAGATCGTAAGTCAGCCAGCAGTTCTGTCTTAAACACACAGGCTAACCAAGGTGCGGCACAGAAGACATGGCATCACAGGTTCCAGGAACGAGGCTAAACCAGCTGCTCCTTTAGCTGCTCCTTAACGTTGTCATTTTGTCTTTTCTATGCTTCAGATAAAGCTACCATCTTGAAGAAAAGAGTATGTAGTTAAAGACTACAGTATACAAATGGCAATATGTTGAGACTAAACAGGCACACTTAACCCTTGTATTTCCTGTTGATTGACTGCTTTTGAACAGTAAGGTTTCTAATGCAAGAAAACTAAGGTGGTCATTCCCTCACTGAGCATCTTAGATTCGTACAAGTCTTGAACAGAACTAGAACCTTCTGAATCACAAAATTTCTGTCACTGAAGGAGGGTAGCACAATTAGAAACTGGCTGTCTTTCATATCAGGAGGAGCCCCAAAGATACTGCAGATACCTGTTTGTAGGCAAAGAGTGATAAGATTCGGAGCTCCTGGATTCTCTTTCAGAGGGCTGATGCAACAATATTCTCTTTTTCCTGTTCTGTGTTAATGGTCATGAGATTTTAGGAGCATGGAAAACACAGTCCTAACCCACAGTGGCAGAAAACAGTTTGGGGGGGGGAGACTTGTTTAGGCCTGTGTTTCACAATATGTGAAGATAATATCTTTCTTTTTTGAAAAGATTTAAACCTAAGAGTACCTATCAAGTATGTATAAAATGTGCTTTCTCCCTCTGACTACATGCTTAGAGATGTGCATTCTGAGTTAATGATAAAAACAAATTTAAATGATTTCCACATGTCATGGGAAGCCATAAAACAGGCACATCCCTCACACATAGGTCAAATCTGACACACCATGATCTAAATTCAAAACTCTCTTCTAAGTGTTGGGTGCAAACCTCCCCAAGAAAAGGCAAACAGTGTTCATGGATATAGTGGAAGGGCAAAGACAGGAGAAGCAAATGGAGAGACAATCAGTCTGAAGCAGTCAGGAAGCCCCAAAACACTTAAACCCAACCAATGAAGTCTGACAAGTGTTTAATAATAAAAACTAAATAGACTTCCATAATAAGAGGTGCACTTAATGTGCCATTCTTATTATAGTAGGACATAGATTTTCTATTGTATTCAACAAATAAGCAACTTATTTTACATTAAAATCTGTAACATTACAATTAGGCAAGCACAAAAGAAAAGGATGGAACAGGAAGCACTATAAGTAATTAAAACGTAATACAGAGCATTTGGAAACTATGTGGATGAATAGTGAAAGGACTTCTTTTGTTTGCTGAATTTGAAAGCTTCTACAAGCAAATAGGCTGGTTAAAAAAATCTGTCTGATAGTATTACATGTTAGGAAGGAGGGGAAAAATGAAAAAATGAAAAAACATTGGAAATAAATTTTATTGTTATGATTAATATTAATTATCATCTCCACTATCTTCCTCAACAGATCAGTACAATTACATTCAGATGAATTCAGTCTAGGGGAAAAAAAAAAGGACAACTTACTTAAATAGTCTCAGTAGATTTAACTTAATAGCATAATTGTATCTACAGTATATTTTTCTTACAGAAGAGTATATATTCCTAAAATAAAGAAAATTTTGAAGTAGAATATTTAGAACAATGCCTTAAAATAGTTGTTTACTTCTTACATTTAAAATTCTTTTTTTTTTTTACTGAAATATATTTAAAGACAAGTCATTCTGCCCTCTCTCAGACCTATTTTTTTTCTCTTCTCAGACATTCCGCTTCATAAATTGAATTTGCCTTTGACATTTTCCTATGGGATGCAAAACGATATCTCCATGGGTTAATATCTATCTTTTTATAGGGATTTTTCAGACTCTAATTTTAAAATACATTAACTGAGAAGGGCAAGGAATTGGGGAGCTGAGAGAAAATGTATACAGGCAATGTCTAAAAATTAAGAATGATATGACTGTGATTTTCTAAGCTTTTATTTGACAATTAAAAGAAGAGAGTACCTCAAAAAAGGCTTACAGACACTAAAGCAAAATGTGGAGATGAAAAAAAATGCATGACCAAGAAAAAGTTTCAAGCGAAGGGTATTCTCAGAGTGTGTGACTGAAGAATTGTCCCAGAGAGTGTGGAGTTTCAAGCAGCTCTACAGCTGATAGGAGGTGGAGTGCTCTTCTGTACACTCCATTGAAGGAGTCCTTTCATTGCTAATTAGCTTCATTTTGCACAGCTCCGATAAAAGCACTCCTCAAAAACTGGTAGCAGTTCTTTCCTCTGCTTCCTCCTACCCTTACAAAGTGGCACACATCACACACTGAGAACTTTTCCTAATACTTCAATAGACCTGAAATTTGCTCAGAGAAGAAGGAAAAAAAGACCAAAAAACAAAATTAACCTCAAAAGGGAAGAAAATTTTACTTCAGGGAAACATTTGTCATGGCAGTCCTACTTTAATCCCTCCTTCTCTGGAAAGCATGTAAGTAATTCATACAGGGAAGGATACGCAGATTTGGGTTCCTCTAGCTTTTAGTCTGAGAAAGCCAATGTACAAACATTCCCAGCTGTGGCCCAGTTATGGCAGGAGCCCACCTAGCCCGTAAATGATCTTTTTTTCATAATTTGACAATTATCCACCTTCATTGCCTCTTTTCATGATGAAAATGACCTGCTCAAGTGCTGAAAGGTTACAGTCAGCAGCTATACCACCTGGAAAAAGATCCTCTCACACGGACTGAGCTTCAAAGAGCCGGGCTTCCTCTTGTATTGGGAAGACTCTACAGAAGACCTACGGGAATTGTGGCTAATCCATATGTAGCTTAGGGCTGGCTCCCCTCACTTTGCTGCCAAAACCATGTAGGCTGGGGCACGGAAGACATCAAAAAAGACAGGGCTGTCATTCCTTCTCCAGTCCAACCTCTCAGGCAGCTGACCAACATTCTTGGAGTTCCTTAGACTCTGGGGGACACAAAGCACCAACCAGCAGCAGAGAATATCTGAGGATACAAGTTATATAATACATTTTACTATTCCCTTTATTAGTAGCAGATTCTGTTATACTGTTTGTAGTAATTTCTGTTACAGTGCTTAGCCCTGTAAGATTTAACTGAAAGCTTTGTAAATTTTTAAGTACAAAAGAATTTTGGGGTGGAGAGGATTTACATCTATTATTCCTTTTGAATCTGTTCATTGAAAATTGTTTAGCGAGTTAAAGATCAATTTTGAAAAAATCACTACATTAACTTTCTCTCTTATGTCCAAAGTAAGTTTAGATTCCATAAGTGAAAGCGCATATTTTAGACTACTACAGAACCATCCTTTCTTCACAGAAGACAGAGAATAAAACACTTTATGCAGGAACATAAAAGCTGCTGAACTGACAATTAGTGGTTCAGCTGCTTACTATGTCTTCGATTCAATATAGGATTTTGTATAGCTTTTATATCCCACAGTAGTACACGAAGTCAATGTTTTTTAAATCTTTCTAAATTAAGCATCTATGGCACAGTTACCTGTGTGAGTGAGGCAGACTATTTTCATCGACCCCATGGTATTTTTCTATTTCCTGTTGCTTTTATAAAGCAGATTTCCAACATGGTCCATTCCACAGATTAGAAAAAGTTTTGATCAAAAAAGCATTTTTTTTCAGTCACATTTAGAACTTATTTCTTCAACTTGTATAGACATGTCCTTAGATCAAGGTCAGGTTTTCTTAAGCTGCTGGTAGCATAATCATTTTTCTTTGTATGGAGTCATCACACTCTGTGGGGCATAAAGCCATCATTAAGTCTGCTAGAGCTGGTTCGGTGGTTTTGCTTCAACAGTCCTCGCCCAAACAGCAAGGCTTAAACAACTCAAGAGAATTCAGTTCCTAAAAGTTTTCTGTCGCTATTATTAGTATATCTTAAAATGATCGTCCTCAAAAGTATCACTGGTCCTCAAGGTGACACCTCACCCTCCCAAGCTCAGTCCAGGCTCTCAATCCCCACAGGACTCTGCACCACAGGCCCAAGTGCCACATAGAGAAAATCCTTTTTTAGCACCAAGTGTTCCTAAAATCCAAACTCTTCTTTGGAAAGACTGGCTTCCTAAGGAGACACAGTCATCTGTCTCTTCCGGTCAGGTGCCGATCCTTTCCAAAATGTATTCAGTTATTTTCTTTGACTTTCAAAGACATTCATTAACCCTTTTATCATTTTTTTGAATAGAATCTTGACTGAAGGACAACAGAACAAACACAGAATGGGAATTATTTAGAGAACCACGTGATCCTGCAGATGGGAATATTCTTATGCTTTAGCTGATGCAAGTGCTGCCAGCAGAGACACTAAAATTCAAACTAAATCAGTCTCATTAACCATCTAATTACAAAGGAGTATAATGAAGCTGCGGGTATTACAGAGAAAGCCTGTTTTTTACCTTGGGTCTATTTTGTGCAACAATGTTACTATCAGAGGCGTATACATCAGTCAGCCATTCCATTTAGTAATGAACATATTGTTGCTGAGTTCATTCAATAACTAATTTTAGATATCACTTATCTGCACATTAACATTCCTCTGTATTTTTTGGTAAACATGCACCATTTAACAAATGTAAACTTGTAAGAAATGGACTGATACAGTCAAAGACATTTTTATTGGCTTTATTTACTAATATTGGTTCCATTCAGCCAAACACTTTCCAGGCATGCGGGGCAGCATTACTGTTGATTTACATGATATTAGCATCCATTATTCCAAATCTGAAGTAATGATTCTATTGTTTATTAAAAACATTGGAAATGTAGTTCAGGACATGACAAGCTTTAAAAATGATTTGGGTTTTTATACTAGAAGAATTCTAAGTGAAAACCAGTGTGAAAGCTCTGTTCTCCCTGCCCAGTTTGGGACAGGGAGCTATGACAACACAGTTAGTTTTGTTTTGCACATGTAACAGTGAATAATTGCCAGTTTCAAAACTTTAGCCCAAATTCTATCTATGAAAAAGGATTTCTTTCCCTACAGCCTCCCGGTGTTCCAGCTAACAGCCAAATATGAAAACATTTTCCTTCTACACAGCTCTAGATGAGGATTTTGCACAATTTTGAAGCTATAATTTCTAACTGCAGCTCATTTCTGCTCTGGTAGAAAAGTAACTTCCATTACCTCTGACAACACAAAGTAATGCAAAAGTTAGATTAGCATATTCCTTTGAGAGATCTCCAACTTGCTTCATTTCTACCCTGTTTATGCCTCAGATGGATTACCCTATCATAGGTCTATCCCTCTGCACCATAATCTATATAGTCACCAGGAAAATACTGCTGTGCATTTGCAAGTCTCCATCACTTATCTCTGGAGTGCAACTACCAACAGCCATTACTGAACAGTAAGTGCACAAGAACCATCCAGCATAACCAAGGAAACACGATGCTTTCACTTCAGCTTAATAAACAAGCTTGCTCTTCTCCTTAACGCTACTAAACAGGAGATGAGAATCCTGGACAAGCCAGAGTAAGTGCATGACAAAGCACTATGAGTGATAGCTGGCACCTTTAGAAAGAACTAGTTCCTATACAGCTACAAGAAAATGTTTTTGTTTCTATTTTAAAAGGTGTAATTCAGTCACAACACCTTTAACTTACCCCTTGAAAATAACTGGGGATGAAGCTCTCATACATACAGTAGTCACTGGACACTTCATTCAAAGGTTTATCTGTGACTTCAGGGAAATTAATTCCCTGCAAATAAGTCTTCAGTGAAGCATTTCTTCATGACGTGCACACAAATACACAGGCCTAGAGGGAGAGGAACTGTCATACCGCTGTCTGCTTGAAAGTTGTATCATGATTTTCAATGCAGTCTTAAAACCAAAGCACCTTTTTCCTGATGGAAAAGGGAAGTAGGGAGGGGGAAATACCATCAGAAAGAAGAAAGGATCAGAGTAAGTAGAATCTCTAAGTAGAATCTGCCCCTCTCCAAACACATGCCTAAAAGTAGCTTTTGAGAAATGAGAATAAGAAATATCAAGCCCAGGAAACAAAAAATACATAAACATCATCTTGTACTGTACAGACCAGAGTACAGCTCCTCTGCAAACATTAAAGACATCCAGATTTGGTGACTGCTGGATGCAGGTGGTGGCAACAGGAAATAAGAGGAGTGTGTGAGCCCCAGGCATCGTCTAATGAGTCAAACACCACCACAAATAGACCTGTTAGGAAGCTGCATATCACTACTCAGTGAAAAGCTCTTTTCAGAAACTTAAGTACATTTCATTCCACAGAGTTTGCAAAGTAAATGTATCCAGTTCTCCTGTGCTGTAGCTCAGGTCTCTGGACAATTAAGAGTGATTTCATGTTCTCTGAGCTTATCTTTCTCCAGGTTTAACATAGCCAAATGTCCTGAAAACATTTTGAGCATTTGACAGGCATCACAAATATACCAAAAGACTACCTCCTCCCACCCTTACATTTACTATTCCTGTTTGAAATAATTGATGTGTCATACTGTGTGAAGTCCACGGCACAAGGTGACATTATAGATGCATTTTCAAAGTGAACTATGAGGAGTTACAGATACCATTTTTAATGTTAATGAGGTTTGTGCGTGAAACTCCCAAAGCTCTGTGTGAATGTTTACCCCTGTGCCTGGAATGATTAATTCCAATAAAGAACTCCCTAAAGTACAATTTGCAATGCTGACATGAACATACACAGCCAGATGCTGCCCTTTGCAAGGGAGAAAGTGTGCTTAAGATAAAAGTTTCAGTGTGCATTTCCCATTTTCTATTAAATGTAACTCTTTGAATTTCACAATGCAGAACTTATATGCACATCAGCCTTGGGAGAACTAGGCAGAATGGAGTGAAAAATTTATGTTCAAATTAAACAGTGCTCAAGCAAACTTCTGTCTTTATGTTCAAATATATTTTTATTTTGTATTTTGTTTTAGGTACAAATAAATTGCCAAGTCTTCTGTTCCTTCTGGATTATTACTATTTAAAGGGGACACTATTACTTCCTAAATTTGTTGAAACAATCAAGAAAAAATACTTCTTAAGTTTCACTGAATATGCAGATAGAGGAGATTTACTAGGTAACAACATGCATGCGCATTCTTCCAGTCTTATGTAAGTAGAGGTTTACCAGCTATTTTCCCCTTTATGGCTCAAGGGCATTACTTAAAACATTGTATTAATTCTAAAGCTTTACAGTTAAATCTGAAATACACAGGCTACCAGTATAAACCAAAATAAACTATTAGCCTGATAACTAAACCTTTCTTATTTCATTTTATGATATCTATCAGACACTTGTTTTTTCAAAGTTACAATGTGCTTAACCATCACAGCACTCAGAGCACTTCATCAAACTCGGGCTTCCCCTTCCCCTCGGTAAAAGCTCATTGGGTTAATGGACAGGGCAATTCTGAACACAGACATCTCTAAAGGCATCAACTAGAAGTGGAGGAGGAACTCCTAGACACGGTAAGTGCAGTGAGCAGGAGGACAGCTATTCCAAAGAATATTCAAATGTGAAAGAAATTCAGCAGAGCAGAATTACCCTTCCATTGCATCATGGATTTTGATGATGCTATGCAGCTTTGGTATGATTGTTGTTCACTTTTTCAATTTACAGCATTTTTTTAAAGTCATTTTGGAGACTTTTTGCTAGTAAGATTATTTTCTTCTATGAAACAGCTATCAGTATTGCCTTTAATTTGGATCTATTCTAGTATTTATGCAGCCTTTTCTTCAAGTTGGTAGATGCTAATATATTCTCCTAGTGGCATTTAAAATATTTTCCCACCAACGTAAATACTGAGTAAAGAATGATGCTCTGTCATAGAATCATAAGGTTGGAAGGGACCTCTGGAGATCATCTAGTCCAACCCTCCGCATAGCCCGTATGGGGACTGAACCCACGACTTTGGCATTACCAGCACCACGCTCTAACCAACTGAGCTATACCTGCCCCCTGTCCCTAAATTGTCTTAAAGCACACTCATCTGAATCTTTAAAATCTTGCTTCTTTGGTTTCATTCTGACATAATTCTGCAATTGTTTGCTGTATTCAGTTAGCTAGGTGCCACAAGGCTAACCTTTTCGTCTTACTAGATCATGATGCTTTGGTGAGTGTGAAACTTGATCATAATGTGCCTCTCGGACATCTGCCCCTTTCAAGGGGGTTGCTGGTTTATGCTTGTGGGATAGGAATTCTGCCCTATCATTCAGCACCAAGCAATACAATCCTACGTAACGATCATTAACAGCTTGATAAGGAACATTTCTAAGACCTTGCTTCTCTCAGCTATGTCTCAGAGCGGGAGCGTCTCAGAAGTACCTTAAACTGTCTTTAATGCTGGTTTTTTATGCCTGAGAGGAGGCAAACCATGGTATATTTTTCTGTTTAATCATGATTCGCTTTCCTCACATGCCAGTAGGTAGGCTTTGCAGGGACCCACCAAAAAGTTAATTTAACAAGAATAAAAATTAAATACTTTAGATCATTTGATTGCAAACTTAATAAACATGATGTTGTAAGGATAAATAATCTATAACACATAATCTTAAATTACATTTAACCAGAAGATTATTTCCTAGTAGTATCAGTACCTCCCCTTAGGAAAACATCTCATACTTAACTCCTACAAAAGCCAGACTCTGCTTGCTCCATGCTCCTCTTCAGCAGCAGTCTAGCTGTTGTAGCAGTCTAGCGTAGCAGTCACCAGGCTCTTCCCATTCTGGCCATTACCATGCAGGTACCTCAGCTTCTCTTTCTTCTTCCCAAACTGCACCTATACTGCTATTCATACGCAAATATAACAGTGACAGGAGCTGTTGCTTCTATTCTTCAAAAACATGTTGAATATTCCATGAATCACATACATTAGAAATATTTACTGTTCTATGCTTTGCAAAGGAATATCCTCTGGAGTGTTCTTTAGCCACCCACAGACAGCAGGTTGCAACACCTGGACATGTTATTAATAAAAGACAATAAATCTAGTGACAATTTATTTTGCCTACACACAGCCATGAACGGAAGTTCCCCCACAAGCTCTCCTGCCAGGCACACATGCCAGACCTTAGCTTTTGGGAGAGTTTGGCTCTACAGAGAACAGCCTTTCCAGTAAACAAACCAGGTAGAAGAGGGGCAGCACTTAGAGAGAAACTTAACTTTCAATTAGTTGACAAAATTAAATATCTAAAGGCAAATTAAATATCTAAAGTAAAACAGATATTATGCACAGACTGGCCCTTCTCCTCTGCTTTTCCACCATAATTCTTTTTAGAGTACAACCATTAAGAAAACTAAGAGGTGCTTCAGCCAGTGTAAGTTTGCTTGCAATAATTTCTCCAGCATAAAAATGCCTTTTCATACAGCCCTGTAGGCAAGCATCCTGGGGAACTGGACCAAAGAATTTTCTGTCTTGGCCTATTTCAGGCATGCAATAGGTCGGCAGGGTGCCCAGTCTCTTCTGTTCTATATGAATTTTTTAACACGTTCTTTATTGCATTTCCTGATCACCTTCTAGAAATACATTTTTTCTTCTAGCTGCTCTCTAGGGACATAAATGCCAGTATTTTACTTTTGTTTTAGGAGAAGAGAGGATTCATTGGTTTGATTTCTTTTTACTTCGCTCTGGATGTGCTGCATGATTAACATGTATGTTGTCAAGTATTTTTGCTAGCAACAGCAAAAACAAAGAATTGACCTTTCACTTAAAATGGGAGATGATAACATAGTGCTGGGATGAGCGTGCATTTCACATTTTTGTATCGTACGCAAGCAAACACAAATTAAAAAGAGAAAAAGCATATACTTCTTGCATATACCAGATGATAATGGCTACCTAATTTCCATATTTTAGTAGATTCATACTGAGAAGGACTTATCTTAAGAAGCTTCAGATACTTATTTTATGGCAAACTGTTCTAATCTAACAAGGAATACAACTGGAACAAGCTGAAACCCCATTCATCAGCAACTTGATTTGGTTTACGAAATAAAAGACGATCAGGGAGTTATATAAATCCACATTTCCGAGTATAAGATCTTATATTTAACCATAGATGAATAAAGTTGATTTTAGGCAGATAGCTTCCAGTATTGCCTATGCAACCATGGGATCTCAAAAGCAGAAGTTACTGCAGTGAAGCTGGACGTTATCTTAAGGTTGAATTTAATGATTTACTGCTATTTTCTCTTAATACCTCCTGCTTTTGTTCTTGCATGAATCTTCTGGAAGACAATGATAAAGATAGAAAATACCAACTTTTCTCATACCACAAATCTCCTAAAGACTGAAAAAAAACGTGGAAGGAATAAAAATAAAGAATTTGAAAATGGGAACATCTGTTTACACTGTTGTTACCACTCCAAATTGTTGTTACCATCTCCAAAAACATGATGAGGTCGTATTCAGACTTATGGACCAGAAAGAACCATTAGCTGATCATAGATTGGATTCAACCAAAATAACGCAAGCATAGGTGCTGTCCTGAATATCTGTGAGTTTTTATTTATTCTGAGACAGGATAAACAGGAAGAGGAAGAAAGGGGTATGGGGTGAAAAGAGACTCCACAAATTGTAACAGAGAGCTGGAGAATAATCATAGGAGGGGAGGCTTGGGTTCTTATTACTCTTACAATTACCAAAATGAAATAAAATAAAATAAAAGATGCCATGTCTTAGACTTTTGAAAGTATGACCATGTGGAGGAGACATCTACACAAATACAGTAGCAAGGAAATTCCTAATGACCCAGAAAGGAGTTATGTAGCATTAAGAAGGTGCAAACCATCTTCTAAAGTAAAATTCTCTTATATTCTCAAAAGCAAGGGTATCTCAGCTGTCTAAGCATTCTGGGCGATAGAAATGAAAACGGTAATTTCTCCCCTCTACCTTTTTTCTCTGAGAAATCAGGACTGGTCCACTCACTGACACTTAGTTTTATGCACAGAGGTGATATTTCAACTGACTTTAAATATACCTCCTCATTAACTTCAATTTCAATGCATCTGAACACTGTGGTACTTATTTGGGTCGTAGGTTTTGTCATTTCACTCAAAAACGTCATTCTTGTGTTGTATCTCACAGCATGCAAACATTTTCATTGTATTTTTGAAGCTATAAAAATGTTGTTGGAATACCAACTACTGATTTTTGCCTTAGTATGTTATCAAGTGTCATTTAAAAGTTTTATTTAAAGCTCACTACTTCATGAAAGTCATTTGCAAAAAAGTTTCACTTGTATTACTTTGCACATTATCTCAGTTCTACAAATATAATAATTACAGAGTAATTAACAAACTTACTTAACTAGTCAATCTTCCTACACATTAGCATAACGAACAACGACATGGAGCTTAATCTACTCCATGGGGAATTAACATTCCAATTTCAATTTGTTTTTAATGGACCATGAAACAGTCTTCAGTGAAAGGGCCAACACTGACTTCCCACAATTTCATGTGACATCTGCAATATTACAGTCTGATTCCAAATTTTACTCAAGTCAATAGGATATTTACCATTTACTTAAATTTTGAATCATGCCTAAGACAGGACAGAAGCAGACAACATGAGCTACTTCTGCTCCCATTATACTTCTCTTCCTTTTTGACAGTTTAGAGCTCTGTCAAACACCTACAGAAGACAGGCACAGCTGGGTTTCAAAAAGAGACAAATTTAGCGCTCTCTCAATAAGCAACGAAACTCAATGGGAGCCTCCTCAGCTGAAAACTCAGATCTACAATTTCCTCTGGCAACAGCATATAGTCAACACTGTACATTATAGGAGTGTTTTATAGAGAAATTAATATACATTCATCTTGGTTTTGTCAGTAAGGGGTAAATGAAAATTATTTGAACTGTATAACCAAACCTTAAGTCTTTTTAACTCATATTCTGCATTAGGGCAGGCATCTACCAGCAACTGCAAAAGCAGTTTATTTATTTAATAATTTGAATCTTCAAGGATGGAAAAAATAAATGGGAATTTCAGATGCAGAATGAGTTCAGCAAAGCAAGAATTCTTCTCCTCCTTCCCACTGAAAATCACTTAGAGAAGAGATAGGTCCTCACACTTCTCCTTTCCAAAGCTGTCTGATGTTATTTGTTGCAGAAAGTTATTCCTCTAAAATCTCTTCCTGTTAGATGTGTATATTGAATTTATCTCCAAGATCCAAAATGCTCCTTTTATCCCAGCCACAGATTTCACTTCTCTAGGCAGAAATTAATTCTACTTCTTCTGCCTAGGATCTCCAGAGAGAAGTGGCTAATACTGCCATATCAGAGTATGAGATCAAAGGATACTGCTGCTCTGTAGGAACTAAACCTCCTGTGACAACTTGCTTTTACTGTGACCAATCAAGATATGCTTCTTAAAAACTATCTTGCCTTCCCTTTTGACATTGGGATATAGACTATCAAAGGGCAGTACATAGTGGTTTCCACTAATGAACCTCAGAAGTTATGATAACTGATTTTTTTTCAATGAGTTAAATGCAGCTGCTGAATTCATTTGTTAAATTTAGCAAACAAACAAACAAACAAAAAAGCCGAAGCAAGCGCCTTAGAGATTCTGATATCACTAGTCTGGAGGACATGCTATATTTGAAGTATGCTTTCGATTTCTCGTTTTCATTTCTGTTTGTTAAGCACTAGGCATTGATCCTGACTGTGATGTTACTGTAACTCATGAAACAGTAAGTGAACCTAAACAGAACTCACTACACCAGCTGCTAGCTTAAAAATTGGGAGTTCAAAATGTTTCCCCTAATAATCAAACTCTGCCTCCCAGCCAGTTAGGCTCAGTTCTCTGGTGTGGTGTATGCAGAGCATAGGTAAGGCACAATGATCTGAGACACCTGCCAGTACCGTAAAGTGATCAGGTCTGAGCCCGGTGCTGAGCAACAGGACAGCTAAGATACAACACCAGGGAAGCCATTCATGACACCTTCCAGGAAAGACCTCCCTTGCTGCGAAGCCACTGCTGGTAGTAACAGCTACTACTGTAAAAGAATGAGTGAACCAGAATGATACTAATAATGTCACTCAGTGAAATGAAAACAGTCAGAAAGCCAATGACCCAGCAGAAGAGACAGAACTTAACCACATCAGGGGAATCCAGTATAGTAAAGTTAAGTCCAGCATGCAGCTACTTCTACTCGGTTTTTATAAATAAATCTTTTATTACCCATCTGAGGATACCCTGGTGAGTGGCAAAAATCTCTACCTATGCATTTATAAGTACCTCAATATGATACTTTAGCAGTGCTTAAGAAAGGGCTTTTCAGGGAGCCAAAAAAACATCTTTTTCTGGTATTCTTCAGCTGTCTTATACATTGAATTGCTCAAATGTGATCCAAAGCAAAAGAATAGTTTAAAGAGAGATTTCAACCTGTAAGCTACCCCACAGGCTTCCTCAGAATCAGCATCATTCATATGATTAGATATACAGCTTGCATTCTCCCTCATGTGCTAAATGGCTTGCTCATGATCGCTGAGATGCACTATAAAGCCCCAATAGCTGGCATCATGACAGAAATTCAGTGACTAGCTTATCTTCTGAACACATTTCTCAAAGGGCTAACCACATTTGGATCATACCATCTGTCAAGCTCTACCGTACAGAAACTGGCAACAGGAGTAATACAGCTTAGAAAAGAAAATCAAAGCTTATTTGTATTCTGCAGGTTTGGAGGTTTTCTTTCCCAAGAAAACAACATAGCCCAGAGTTCTGTCTTGAACCAAAGCATAGTCCCCAGTAAGACCCACTTGTATTTGCAGCAGGTATTAGCTAAAGAAGGCAGAGAGTATTGTTTGAAAGATCAGCATCCTCCTGATCTGATCCTGATCACTTTTGCACAGAAGCCTTTTGTAGTGAATAACTGTTGAGAAGCATAAGCAGAGCCCCTCAAAGGGTACATATTACTTCAGAATACAGTTATATTCAAATCAAAGCATGATATTGCAGAAGCACACAACTGTTCTGTTTGGCAATCCCCACAGCACATACCTGCATACCATGAATTTAACAGGGTGAGTCCCTTTTGTTGACTTTTGAAAATCTCAGAGAAGAATTACCAATCCTCTGCTGAAACCCTTAGTGATTCACGGGATTCCCGTGTTATCCTACTATGAAGAAACAGCAGCTCTTGGTCTTCAGCATTATTTTCAGTCAGGCACATTCACTCATTTATATTTGGGATCATGCTTTATGAAACGTATTTCCCAAAGGAGAACAGATGACATGGTACCAAGTCCTACAAGGAGCTCACCAATACAAATCAGCTGGTCATCGATTGCCTGAAAGGGTAACGCAGCTTTTCTTATCATTGTATCAGAATTGCCACATTTATTCACAGTATCTGCACTGCTGTAGGTGTCAGCAGCAAGTCTAAAATGTACATAAACTGATTCTTGCTAACCCTTTTCACAGGTCTGTGGATGTCCAACATGCTGCTTAACAGAAGGATAAGCGAGGCTCTGGAGATCTGCACTATTCAGTTTTTTGTAATTCAACTGTAAAATCACAGGCATAAGAGTTTTATCAGAAAACAAAACAAAACCTATTTTTTTCCTTTAAGGACTTCTTAATGTCATTAAAAAGAAATCAAATCCTAATGATTGCTCTTCAACTAACAGACAGTTCCACTAACCACACAGAAGTCATAAGGCCTCTGAGAAACTAAGGCAAAGTGCAAGCTCAGGAGCCCTATTACCTCTGTCAACAGTTTAAGAGAAAAGAAACTCTCCTCAAATGCATAATGTTTGAAGCATCAGAGCACCTAGTGAGTCTGTAAGTCCATCAGTTTAAAGAAAGAAAAGAAAGGGAAAAATGTCAGTTTAAGGAGTGATCAGATTCCAGAGGTGACACATATGCATCTTATTAGAGTAAATGAGTTTATCAGCACCAGATAATGGCTTTGGCCACTCTGAGACCAGCACAATTACAATATCAACTGCAATTCCACACCACTTAACACTAAGAATACATAAATGCAATAGTACGCCTTCAGCAGAATTGGTACTTTTACATTCAGTCCTTCTAGTATTCTTGAGAAAGGTGCAGAAAGGTGTCTGTTTAACATCCTATTTTCATTTCCATATCCTGTACTTCCAACGCAACAGCACTTTCGTAGTGCTTACCGAAGTTCTGAATATCACCTTTAGAAATGGAGGATACTTCTCAGTGTCTGCAAGCTCATGCATTTACTCAGATAGCAATAAGTATCGTAGAGTCAGTGCTGCTCTAAAGTAAACCAAGTGGAAGCAACCGCCATGGGAATCCCAGTACATTCCCCCTTACCACTATCAAGGGATTGCTCCTGAGACCTGAGGGTACTGAAATGCAAAGGGAAAGGAGGAAAAATAGAAGCAAATTTTCTTACTTTCTCTCCTTGGATTGGGATGCCTCTCAAAGTTACTCTCCAAGAGTTAAGAGAAATGACAAGAAAGCAAGACTTGGGCAATAAGAAACATGCTACAGCTCCACTGTATCAACATCTTCAATAACTTTGTTTGCAATAATCCAGAGCTAATACCTGCCCCTGGCCTCCGTGACAGAAAGCCCCATACAAGAGACAACATCCTCTGCTTGTATCTGCCAGTTTCATCATAGTTTCTACAGAACTCTACTGGCTTCCGCACTGGGCATAGCTGGCAGCGCTTGGGCAGTGGGGCCTGCAGGGCTGACCACTGTGGAGGAGGCCAGGAATGGCCCCATGCCAGTCACAGTTGGCTCCGATTCCGTGTAAACACCCGATCACCCAGCAAAATCCCAGCTGGCAGAAGAGCCCCACGCCTGGCTCACACATGTTTACATAAAAGCCATAGCCTTGAGGGGAAAGAGAAATGGAGGAGACATGTGGAAGGAGATGTTTTGGGGACATGGCTAGAGATGCACTCTTGGAAGGATGCGCTGCATGCCAGAGGTGGGACAGTAGCCAAGGGGTGATCCCTATGGGTGCAGAGACCCCACAAACAGGTTGCGGTCCACAGTGCGGTAAACCAGACTGGCGCAGAGACAAATAAGTAAGAAGCAAGGAGCATCAGACCAGAGACCATTATGTTGGTGGTGACCCATTGCCTCACCGAAGGGATCAGGAGGGACCAAGTGTTACATGCAGTGAAATAAGAGAAGTTGAGACTAAGAAGCAAGGGAGGTGAGCTGTTTGACTGAAGTTGAGCCCAGGGAATGAGGAGGAAAAGTGTATGCACTTGTTCAACATTTTTTGTTTTCTTTTTCTTAATACCTGAATCCGTGATTAGTTTACATAAATTAGCAATACCACAAATTTAGTAAAAATTGCTCACATTGAGAACATTTTGCCCGCAACAACTTAATCCCCATTAAATTCTGCAGAAGTATTATGTAAAGGACTGAAACTGTTTTGCAATGAGATGCAGTCTTTTATTTCTGTAAGACTCCAGTTAAACTCCAAATCTAACAGCATGCAGCCATCTAGTCCCTGCAGGAAATCTAAATGGAAGGATATATACCTATGCACTGAGACTACGTGAGGCCTTCACCCAACTGCAAAAGAGAAGGTTATGATTGCAGAGGAAGAAGACATATATTAGAGACCACACAGGACAACAGAGCTGGCTCAATTCACCTGCTAGCTTGCAGCTCCTGGTTCATATGAAGCAAAGAGGCAAGATTGCTACTGAATTTGAGAGAAGTACATTAAGCAGCTTTGCCTTCCAGATGAGGTTTGATGCAAATCTCCACCAGTTGCTACATCTCATTCTGTAGAACGACTTCCTGCACCCTGAGAAGTAATTTTCTCACCATCATGAGATCAATGAAACCACCCCCCCAAGGGAAGCAATGAGATTTCTGTCACTTGAATCTTTTCCAATTAGATGCGAGATAGCAGTCAAGATCAGGAACACATTAGGGAGAAGTTTGTATTGGCAGGAGTCTCAATGACTTAAGAGTCCTTTTTCATTTCTAATTTCTGTAGTTCAGTGAAACTTGAAGCTTTCCTAACTTAATCTAGAAAGATTTCCCAGCTTCTGTTCCCATGCTCAGCAGTCACTACTAGCTGAATCGAGATTTTATTCTCTAAGCTCCTCAGTTAAAACTACCTTTGTTTTCTACTTACTTCCTCTCAACATTTCTAAGAAATTTCAGCATTTACAGATTCTTGAAATGAACTTCCTACTTATGTACCTGCTTTTATCAAGAAGTGCCAATATTTCCCAGAAGTCCCAAATAACCTTTGTTCTTCTTCAGCATTGAAAACTATCCCTATGTCTGTATGATGAATAGCTTGTGTCTAGTCTCTTACCTCTTGTTCACTCACCCAAAAGTCATGCTTATATGACTGTATTAATTTGTTAACTATTAGTGCTGAAGTCAGTAATCCTCTTCTCAAACCTTCTCAGTATTTGATAGGAAAACAGCATGATCAAGAATTCTCAAAAGAGGTCATTTTTGCATTTCTGGACTGTGCCAGAAAGCCTGTTTCTGAGAGTCAACATTAAGGAATGTTAAAAGACAAATACTACAAACTCACAAATACGGGCCACAAAGTGCCATGCGCATTTGCAGCAAGAGGAAAGTGACTGTTGAGCGGAGGGAGGGAAAGACTGTCTAACAGAAGGGAGCAAAATCACAGACTACAAGGGATATGACAAAAATTAACAGATGCCTGCACTATCATTTACTGAGTTTTAAGTCTTCCAGGATAGACTGGCTGAACAGGACTGGTCAGAGTATCAGCATATGGCAGAATGGATTTTGTCAAGAAATAAATTCTATGGAATCCCACTACTTACACTTAAAAACAGAGAGGGCCTGGGTGAGAGGTGGACATTCAGAGAGGCAGGTCCTGAAGGATCAGAATTGTAGCAAAACTGTAGAATTCAAAATTGTAGCAAATATGTAATAACTTCAGATCTCTTCACTACTGATAATGAAGATGGCCCAACAAAGAACTGACTGAGAAGACAAGCCTGGTCTACTCATTAAAATGTTCTACTAAGCATCTCCATCGCTGGCATGAGAAATATTCAGAGTAGATGAAAACTGAACAGCATTCTATATTTTTGCAGTAGAAAGGAGAACATAGCTCTGAAATTATAGAGGGGTTATATAAGAGTAGATAGAAGTAATTTCTGTATCTTTTCTAAGCACTTACGTGTAATGCAGATCACACACTGTTTTACTGTGCTTTCACAGGACTGGTTGAGTTGACATCCGTTGGGCAGTGACATAAGAGACAAGAAGCAAAGGTGCATTCCATGACTGAACTATTAAGGCTGGTCAGTGCTAGAAAGAAGTCGCTTTTAACAGCCACAGCACTCTAAGAATGTGTCAATAGTGAGGCTGCCGCTTAAAAACAGAAGATGTTAGGGCTGTCAGTAGGGAATGAAAAGAAAAAAACACACAAAACTGTTGACAGCAGGAATGGTGATGAAATTCTGGAGTGGTTAGCATAGGCAGTAGTGCTGCCAGTGTGGGCACATGTGTAATCCTGTCTTTTCCTTGCCTGAAGATCTGATATACTGTCCTCTAATGACTACCAACAATTCACCCACTTTGCTCCTTCTGAATACAACTAGAGACTTACCCTCTTGCACTGAAAGAGCCACAGTGAAAACTAGAAGATGCTGAAGCCAATGTCCCCATCTCAGAATCTATGTGGTTAACAAAAAAGTAGCGCAATAATACCTAACGTTAGTCTCAAACAACAATCTAGACGTCAAAAGCCCATCAAATCCTGTGACATGGCAATACGATTCCTATAAAGCAGTAACTTTATCATCCAGGAGCTAGTCATTATTCAGCCTTCACAGAATAAAACTTCGGAAATATCTAGAAATTAAAAGCAAATCCTTTCTATCCTCAGTATGATCCCTAACACACTTTAATCAGCTACAACAGTTTCCCTTTTATAAAATATTCTAGTAATTTTCTGTGTAGTAATGGGAGAAAATAATCTTGAGTTACTATAAAGGATATTCATGATGCATTTTTTCAGCCAATTGAGCTACATTAAAAATCACACAAAATCTATCACTCAAGCCTATAATTGTCATAAATGTTCACAAATTCACAGGGAAAAAATTTAGGTTGTTTAAGACTTGCAAGTCTTTTTTCTACTTCATGTCCAGCTGTGCCATGCAAGAGCGTATTTTTAAAAACAAGCACTTACACACAGCAGGACAACTAGCCCACATGGGATTTAATAATCCCAAATGGCTTAACATTCTTTGAGACTGTACGCTATGAGTATTTAAAACAATTATTCTTTCTACCCTATGATTTTGCCTACAGATTCCACATTGTTAGGCACATTTCCAGTGGACAACTGAGTAGTTAATGGCCAATTTTCTTTCAATCGACAGGCAAACAAATCAGGATTTCTAAGTAATCTTTCATCCATCTCATATTAGGTATTATTATTTGTCATGAGAATTGGGAAACAGTTATATAAGTTAACATTGCCCCGTATAGTTAAACTCTGAAACTTTATCTTTTCCTTCCTATTCCACAGTTCCTCTGGAAATTCATTTTTATTGAGATTCATTGTAAAACGCAGCACAATTCTGTGCAGAGCTATAGTTTTAAAAGTTACAGAGAATATACAGCTGAAGTTCAGAAGAATATCCCACGTGTGTTTAAACCCAAAATGTCTTATAGTGGGCAATATAGTGGGCAAAGAAATATGTACTTCAGAATGAATTATTTCCTAAGAAATATATGAACTGACTTTCTCCCAAGTTTCATTTTTCCTAAAATGGTTAAAGTTTCAACACTATTTACATGGCATTTTCATTATTAGTATTATTATTATTCATTTCACTATCCCATTACCTGAAAGGTCCAGACAGGGAAGGAAGATTACACAAACGAGAGGCAGTGTAGAAACAGAGGTATAGCAAAAATGATTTTTCCATTTACTTCTGCTCAATGCACAGAGGAAATAACAGTAACTCAAAACATTCTACATCTAAACTGTATCTAACAAAGTATTTGATTTAAGAACAAGGAAAAAAAGCAGAAAACGCATGCAAGTGTCTTGGTTTGACTAAAGCATAAAGTAGGGAAAGAAAAATTTTTTAAGAACAAGAATTATCCTTGAGAAGTTTACAAACAATATATACAAAAGACAATGCTTCCTGATTTCACTATAAAAATGGCACCATATGGTAATGAGTATCTGTCATTTCCTCATTTGCATAACTTTCTGAAAATGATTTCAAGGCCTCATGTAACAGAGGTACTAAGGTTTTCAAATGTAAGGTATGATTACAGAACAAAGCCACAACAATCCTCTGACCCTGTCCTAAACACCTTGCTCCTCATCTGAAAAAAGGGATATTCATGAGCTTCTCTTCTCAGAGTAAAGTATGGCTCCAAGCCCAGACTTTTAGCTGGCTTTGCAAGCTGGTCTTCCCAAGGTGTTTTAGGAAAACAAATGGAAAATAGACCTATCTACTCCTCTGTAACGCGATGTCTTCTGGTGTCACAAAGCTATAATCGTTCTCACTTCCCATTTGCACCTGTGGCAATATATGTTTAGTCTGTTAGGTAGCATGTATCTGGCAGCCACTACTCAAAGGTCCAGAAAAAGGGATTTCAAATGTGTCTGGATCACTAGCTTAGGCTGATAAAAACTGGAGACGGGTTTCCAGAAGGAAAACCAACTAACCCACCACTCTCACCATACTTGAGATTGTGGATTTTCTTGCATGTATTGCAACTGCAAAATGTAGAGGCTGTAACCAAGTCCATTATTTGAGAAAGACAGATACTCATAGGGTAAGGCTTGCTTCTCACTGCTTCAAGCCTGCTCCAATTTAACAACAATTAGACACTGATTCTGGATTCATTGCTTTTCTAAGTGTCATATTCAACACTGCAGTGTCTATATGCACAGAGCTGCCCATATGCAGCACAACAGAAATTTCAAATTTCTGGAGTAGTTATCAGACATTAGATTGCACGTATTAGACTGCTGGTATCAGGCTGAATATTTTCATACTGATTAAGCCAAAGCAATTCCTTACAAAGTATCTAATGATATGGCAATTAAGCAGTTTCAGCTAACAGCCCCCAGCATGCTACCATCACACCATTCAAAACTCCATACATATGTTTTTGTATGAGCTATTTGGCTGAAATATCATACCAAAGGGAATATTTAAGAGCTGACACTGATGCGAAGACTATACCCATGATGCCAATTAAGATCTCCTTGCTGGTACGTTAGTTGTTAAATAATAACCACAATATTTCTTCAAACACATTGTTGCATGAAACAATACATATTATTGTTTTTTGAATTCACATCACATATTTACTTGGATATTAAAAATCCCAGGGCAAACTGTACATCTGCACCATTACTTAAAATGACCGCTTGCCAAACATCAATCTATGTCCAAACTTGGATTTGAGTGTTTATGAAGAGATATGTGCATCGCTTCCATTGCAGAAAGAGTTGTTTCGTAAGTTAAAGCAACTACGGATACATGTATTTGGGCACTTCCAGGTCACAGAGCTGGGCTGCCTAAAGGCAACAGAACACACCTTTATTATGTGATTTAGATTATAATCTACGTAATTTAATTATAATGTATAAATCACATTTTCCTGTGCTTGCTGTCTGGCACCTCATTCAGGCTGCAGGCATGGTGTTTGCTGCTTGTCACTCTTAGTGCAGATTATAGAACATCCAGAATAAGTATTAGCAGTCAGAAACCAGTCCAAATCATCACTTCATGGAAGAGGAAGAGAGAAGAATCCCAACATACTAAGTCAGGTACACTGCTAAATCAAATAGTTGACCAATGTGCAAATGGGAAAGAGTAGGACTCTTGCTGGGGCCACATAAATTAATTGGGAATACTCAAAAGTGCTCCAGGCCTAATGCACCCATTACAGTGAACTCAGTTTCCTCACAGAGACAGGGATACCCTTGCATTTCTAACAGTCAGTTCTCCTTGATCTTTGCCTGGTTAGACACAGCTTTCTCCCCAGTAAAGTGTTTAGGCAAGTCTTTCCTTGTTTCATGATCCTGCTTATCCAATAAAACAATCTAGACTTGTATCAGCACTTTACAACATCATTCCCTACCTGACTCTTCATCCAAGAATATTTTCTGAAGGAAATGCCAAAAAGTCCTTTCCTCATTCCAAACCTCTCATTACTTCTGGCAGGTCTTTGATGTTTCTGTCCTCAAATCCACTATGTCAAAAGTCTTAATGAAAAAGTTTCATATCTTAATTACAAGTACAATTTAAAGGAATCCAATGTTCAAAAGCTGAATTATTGTAGTCTATTTAAAATTGATGCACATGGTCTTCAGATGAGTTTTCATTGATGTAAATGGATCAGTGAAATTGCATTTAACCAACCTTGATCCACCCCTCCCCATGGGGAGGTAACTGGCTTTGATCTGTATGTGAGTGAGAACAGCTGCCTGAACAAAATGTTTATGATCTGAAATTTGTCTATACAAGAACAAAAGGAGCACCTTTACTAAATTTTGCAAAAACAGGGAGATTCATCACAGGTGGGGTAACAGACCCGTGGACAAAGTTCTTGTAAAAGAACTTGGAATAACAGTATAAGCAGGTTCAGGTTCCTACTCTGAATTAGGCAGACAAACACTTAAACACAGGTCTCTCCTGCTGCTGCTGCTGAGTGTTCAGGCCACTAAATCATTGCTGCTTTTGTACTACCCACTGCTTTTTCAGTTTGACCAAAAATTTCATCCTAAATATTTCATTGAAGGTTTTTCAGAATGATATATACCTGGCTGTGTTTCAATGCATCGGCATTTTACAAGGTAAGGGACTGGATCAGAAACCTAACTAACTGTTGCATTCCACTGGTATTTCCTAGAGAAGTCATCTTCGGTCCTCAAGTTAGACAATCTGTGCTCTTCTCTTAAATGATGGCAGAAATCTTTTGTAACTGCCTCTTTTAAATGTCTTTCTAGTCTGTAATTCCACCTGCAGGACAATGAATTATTTTTCCTGTTTGGACCCGGAAAATCAGCATTTGGTACTAAGAATGATTCAACTGCAGTGCAGAAGCAGTATTTTTTGACCTGTCAAAGTACTACAAAGACACTATAAAGGTCTTTGTATCTTATATCTTTTGTATATTAGTGATGTGAGTTTTGTGAAGATCTCATTTGCCCAACAGAGCATAGTCCTTTTGAAGGTGCTATGAAGAAGCCATACAAGCACTAGCTCTATATGCACATCTCCAGCAGAGGAAAGATCTCAAGAAAGCATAAATTCGGGTATTTATGTTACACAAAGTTACAGATAAAAGAAGCAAACTGCAGTGTGTCTGTCCATATATAATATATATATTTCCTGTATTTCATGGAATAGTGTTGTGAATCTCCTACATTCTTCAGTTTTTACAGGAGATGTTGATATGATCAATATCTTTATCCAGTAATCAATTGTTAACCAGCTATCATTATTTTTTATACTTTTAATTATTACAATAATTAGTCAAATCCTTTTTAAAATGATCAATTTTTTTTCTTATGTTGCCACTGTCCTCTGGCCATATCTATTCAACTTTTATCCTATTCTTTCAGCCTGAAGTCACTGGAAGGCTAGCCAGCAGATCTTGGGCTAAGGAGGTGTCTCATGTTAAAAGGAAGAAGACACTGAAGTGAAGAAAAATATTGTTACAGAATTACAGCCAAGGAGAAGCCTTTATATTGTAGCAAGAGCTCTGCTGACTTGTTCAAAATCCAGTTCATCACTGCTAGTAATACCATAGCTTTCAATCCCAGTCAAAAGTATGCAGTTTCAGGGAAAAAAAGCATGACATTCACATCTTTGGAAAAATCAAAATGGGCACCTGCTGGTCATTGGATGAGATCTCCTAAGATAACGTAACGCTACAGATCATGCGCCTGCAGGAGTCTAGAAAATTACAGTATCATAAGATTTTCCTATTATTTTAAGCATACATGTCCTACTGTAATTAGAGTTCACCTCTCCCTCCCTCTTTCAGGGAAAGGGCACCAGGCTACGCAGTATTATGTATAATGAGAGATAAGTTACTTTAAAATAGTTAAAATGCCAGAGGAAAACGAACAGGAGAAACAAACTAGTCTTCTGGAAGGTGAGAAAAGCAGCATTTAAAAATGTCTGTGGCTTACCAAGAATAGTATAAGGAAGACAACACCAGGCTGAAGGGAGCTCTGTACAGAAGCTCTGCGTAAAAGTAAAGAATGAAGACAACATTCCAGTAACTCTTTAATAGCATCAGATGAGACACCCTTCTGCTGGTTAGCAAAGGCTATGACAGGTTCCTTTTTCCATTATGCAGGGTGTAAGACCAAGTGTGTGCTAAAGTCTACTGTGCTGGGCATGACTGGACCTCACTGGCCTTTTGTGCTACACAGAGAATAAAAATAATGCAAAAATCAGTACTACTGCTCTCTAGAAGTACTTCATCCGAGAATTGCCCAAACAGACGAAAACTCTAAAATAAAAGGTACCAGAAACTGTGTGAATAATTCTTCATTATATGACAACTGAAGAATTTGACAGACTACTTTTAGTACTTCTGTGCAGCTGCATTTTTGCTTTATGGAGCTGACCATCTGGAAGAACTAATGACCGTAGACTTGAAGCTCCTTGCTGATCGTAAAAACCTTCACAGCATTTAATAAATTCACCATAGAGATAAAATGAGTATGTTAAAGAAGATGGTCAAGCAGATCACTTGATTATTTGAGAGCTGAGATGACCAAGACAATCACATGGTAGAGGCAGACAGCTCTTGTACAACTCAGAATAAAAAAGAGGACAAATAGAAGACAATAGAACATGTTCACCATCTTAAAAAAAATCCTAATCAAAGGTCCCTCAGATTCATGATGAGACACTCTTTGAAATGTTTTACTATTTTTCCTTGAGCTTTTTTCATGTGTAGCATGCCTGTTCTGGGTAAAAAATATGTATGTCTATGTCAATTCAGAAAGCTTTTCACAGGAAAAGTGCATTAGTTGTATTACCCATAATCCATAAAAAATGAACAAAAGAAGGGGAAAAAAAGGTGCAGTAGGTGAGGGAGAATAGTAAGAGCTGGCTTAAGTTTTAAGGCTTAATTTTAATTTCCAAGCTAACTAAATCAAAGAGTCCTACTGCTTAGAGAAGCATCAAACATAGAAGCTACAACTAGAGTGTGTTTTAGAGGAGCACAAGCAAGGAATTTGCAGAAATATTGCCCAACAAGCCAATATGGTCCCAATATGGCATAGTCACCAACAAGGCTAAACCAAAATCCTAAAACTTGGAATTATCATCTATTCTTCTAAACTAATATTGGGAACTATGGCAAACACTGAGGTGTCTGAAAATATCCAAGAGAAAAAAAAAAAAGCAGCTGTAGTTTATGAATCGGAACTATCTGGATAAAAGGTAAGATTATCTTGATAGGGCAAGTAAGTATTCTGAAGGAGAAACTGAGTTTGAGCCCTGCATGTTTCACCTTTCATTCCTACATGACTTCACAGCAGTCACACGTGGCCTTGTCCACAAGTTCACTGCTGAATACTACTAAGTTATTTGACAACAAGTAGTTCATATATGCTGCTAAAGCAGCAAGAATTCTTACGCACCTATCTGAAAGACACCAAATGATCCCCAGAAATAGTGTAATTGGTAAAATGTATAAACCCCAAATCTTCACTGTGTCCAAGTGGAAAATACGGAGAATTGACTCAGTCACCCAGGGCTGAAAGAAGTGAAATCAAGATGATCTTGTTCTGCGCTCCAGACCCCTGCAGACTACATACTCCAGCTATATCCCACCTCCCACTACTGACTTGGGTCTCCTCTTCTCTTACACTGGACCCTAAGTGGGCAGACAAGAAACAACTCCTCCACTAGCTTGAAGAGCTCCCTTACTTGAGGGGAAATTCTCCCCAGCACTCCTCAAAGTCCTATTCCATGACATTCAGAAAAGGATGAAGAACTTGCTAATAATCTGATTACAGCTGCTTAAAGCTATAAATAAACAATCCAACTATTTTGCTGAAATGCAATTTCCAATTTCATGCCAGTTAAATTGTAAGTTGATTGTGGAGCTATTAATCAGGGAAAAATGAATGCAAGATGAAAGATGAACTCAATCTAAGCAAATGGGTTTTATACACACAGGTTCTTTAACACATAACAAAATCTCAGTGAAGGCACAGGCATGTCTTTATATCTGTCCACTACCTTCTTCCACGTCCATATAATTATTCAAACATGTCTTTCAGGAAATGACTTGTAGAAATCATACATGATAAGCTGCTTTATAAACGGTTAATTATATATGCATTCAACATCTTTATCAAAGCTAGTTCCCGCTTTGTTATAGGCATCTGAAAATAACTTGCTTGCTTAACCCACTCTGTTAAAGTTTTTTCCACATACTTAGCTGAATCCTGATTTTAATCATAAGGTTTTAATACTTCATACTTTCTTGTATGAAGGGGCTGGGTCTCTAGCATCATTTGTTTTTAAGGATTGAAGTTCTCTGTGGCAACCCTGTTTCAGCAGAGTTGCTGAAGTAGGAGGTAGGAGGCAGAGTAGCATGAAATAGGAGGTACATGAGAAGGAATGATCAAATTTTAGGGCATGAAATACAAGCAGATTAACTATTGGGGAGCTTTCTCATTGTATGCTTTCTATTTAATCTGGACCTAAATCTAGTAGGAAAAAAGACTCCAAGACGGATGTCAAGACCCAGGAAGAATTCTTGATTACACCAAGTTCCCTTTTTCTCAATGAAAGATCAGCTCCTATTTCTGCTGCAGAAATACATTTGTATGTTTTTTTGAAAGGTATTGTTCTACAATTTTGGGAGAGGTTTGCTGTGTTTGGTATCTGAAATCACCTTGAAAACCCTGCATACATACTACATAGTCCTATAGAATTTTTATTTTGTTGCAGCTATGGATATGGCACGGTATATACTATATAAACATATTAAGTCTGACATTCTGAAAGTAAGCAAAGGCATAAAAATATACTCATTGCTTATGGAAAGAAATACTAGCACAAGTAGGATGTTAACAGTAAAGGAAAATTAAAATTAAGATAAGCAAGATGAAACAACTGCCATAAACAGACGGCTGAACCAGTTGCATCTTCAGTAATCCATCTGCATTTTCGAAGGGTGAACAGAACTTTTTTTCAGCACAGTCTAGACTGTGTCAAAAATGACAAATCTACTTGATTCAGCATCAGACATGTCAGCTCAGCCAGGCAGCCCCAAACATGCAACTTTTCTCCACGAGAGTAAAGGCTAGGGTCCTGGCAACTGTAACCGGAAAAGGCATAAACATGTAACCGCTGTGCATGCACAGCTCTGGGCTCTGTTGCAGCATCCCTATCATAGTGTTGGTCATCAAGGGTAAGTCCAAAAGTGTTTAAAAGGCAGGGTCACTCTGAGGCTGCAGTGAAGTACCTAAATCCAAAACTGTGATCTTGAACACTGCAGTTCAAACACTGCCATTGTCAAACTAGAGGTTTTATCTTCCAGAGGAGTCGTCTTCCCGTTTTTCCCTGCAGCATCCCATACAGCTTTAGCCTCTGTCCAGGAGTAGAAATGCCTCAGACTGGACACGGCTCCTCTCTTACTTAATAACTAGGCTCAAACAAAAGCTGGACACAAGCAGCTATTGTAGGCATGGGCTCCTTACAAAGCCCAAGCAGCAGAGGTCAGCAGGCATTCAAACCTACACTTTCAGCCATAGGCACTGACAGTCTGGAAGGGTGCCGTGACTGAGGGCCTGATATAGTCTGTGCTGTTTTTCAGAGGGAATCCTACATTTGTTGTGTCAGAAAGAGAAAAGAGGCGGAAGTAAAGCTGCACAGGCTAGTCCTTAGGGCAACTGGTTGGGGAAGAGATCTAATCTCTCACACTGCTTCCAAGACTGTTCCTGAGTTCTACAAGGGCATAACTTTCACAGAAAGTAATCTTCACTGTGATTTCTTTTCATTATCAAACTATTAAACTGATAAGGCAGCAAGGAATTCACACGCATACCAAAGCAGAATTTTTATGTTATGTAAAATTTGTAAATCACTCAAAAAGCTATTGATTACTGTGCCCCTACATTTGCATGTATATAAACCATACACACATAGTGAAAAAGGTTGTACCCAAAGCTTGTGTCTTTTTTTTCATTCAACACATGTAGAATCAATTAGTTGTAACGAGAATTCACGTCACTAAGTGTCTCATTTCTGACTTTAAACTTAGTTAAAATTCTGATCCCACTAAAAACAGTGGTAACACTTTCTTCACATTTAATAAAGTTATAGTTTCCCCTCAGGTTTGACTGCATCACATCCTAGGTATCCATGGACATCTGCTTTTGTGTGGCTTCTAAGGAACAGTCTTTCTTTCCTTAGTAGAAATGCTATGGCCATCAGAAATTGAAAATGTGAGCCTTTAATAATAATCTCATTGTAAAACTTTGTTACAGTCCGGATCTGTGTTGCACAATTAAAGCCATTCCTACTGCCATTGGATGAGTAAAGTGACTAGTGTATAAGTCTACTGATTTCAGTCAGCTGCACAAAGGCATGACTGGGCACAAAGGTACAAAATTCAGATAATGTTTAAGGGCAAAAAAATACTTTCACATGAAATTAAGTTTTCACTTTTGTTTCTGATAATAAGAATAACATTGCCCTCTTCTGGTTTGAATGTCCAAAGGTAAAAAATCGTACAAAGACACTGATAACATATTTGCAAGTTAGTCACAAAATATGGCTTTAAAATTTGATATTAAAACCTTAACAAAGGAGAAAAAAATGTATATTGATGATCACTAAAAAGCAAAGCAATATTTATCTCCTCTACTTGTAAATGATCAACTACCAAAAAAAAAGAAAAAAGAGCAGAAAGCAGGAAGGACAAACTGCCATGTCAGTCTTAATACCATGGTAGCTGTAGAAGTCTTTCATTCTCATGGTAGCTGAAAAACTCTTTCGTTTCTCTTACAATTCAACATACCTATCTACAGGAAATTTGACTGACAGCTTTCTTAGCTGTCTCTCTTTTCTCTTCTCCCAACCTTCTCTGAACCAGATGCTTATTTCTTTCCAAGGATAAGGAAGCTTGACTTCCTGCCCAGACTTCCAGCTGCTCTTCCACCTTTCTTGAAAAATAAAATAAGGGTAGCTTGAAAGCAGAATTTCAATGCTTCTCTTGGAGAACACAAAGTTGGGGTAAGGGAACAGGTTGGAGGAGGACAGGATAAAGGAAAACCCACTATCATGCAGTGAGAGCCAAGTACAGCTGTCACAGGGTAGTTCTCATCACTTAGGAATTTCAGAGGTGGGCAAGAGACACACACACAGCTTACACGGTCTGCAAGCATGGCAGAACGGAAGTAAGAGAGTAAGGGCAAGAATATTCTGCTAAAAAATCACTAGCAATAATGGGATCAATCCCTCTTGGTCCCCTGTAGAGTTCTCTATTCTGAAGTTCTACCACAGAACACAGCCTCTTCCTTCTCCTGAAGTACCTTTGACTCCACAGGTGCTTGAGTACATTCCAATCCTAATTTCAGACTCAGTTAAGCAGTATAAACTGCGTTCTGCATGCTCAGAAACAGTGTTGAATCTGATCTGCCCACAAAGAACAAAGACACAGACATAGTAAACATTCCAACTTAATTTCAATTTAGCTGTAAACAACATCTAGTCTACGATGACTGAGATGATGGGATGAGATTCCTAGCTGCATTACAAGAGCATTCAGGTTTTAAATCAGGCACCTGGAATTTAGGAAATATGTAACTCTAATTAGAGTTTCTAGCCCCAGTGGCCTGTTCTCCCAGCCCAAGCTGGCTTAAATAGCATGCATGAAATCTGTCCAAACCTCTTCTGAGCATTATTTATTGGCTAACAGTCTTCATCAACCCTCAAAGTAAAGCTCTACATAAATCCTTCTCCACTCTTGTCCTGGGGCTTCCTGGCTTTCTTCCAGATGCTCTACAGACTATAGAGGAGTTCAGCAAAGAATCTGGTCATCTAAATAGAAAATACTCTGCATTCATATATCTTCTATGCCTGAATTTATGATTCTGAGTAACTTCATGCATTTGCATCCATAACTTTTCTTTTTGGAAAAGTAACTTGTGGTTTCCAACATAATTCATGAAATATCTTGTAAAACAGAACAATTACACTTTGCAAAAATATGTGAACAAATTCCATAGTCTGTAGCAGGAAATACAGGAAGACTAGGGCAATTCTTGTAACAGAGAGAGTGTCAGGTTTGTCTATATATGAGATCAGCATGCCAAGGGTTTAATATACAGTGCTATGTGAATAGCTTGTATTTGAGCAGCAAAAATTTGAAAGAACTAATATAACCTACTCATGGCTTTGCTACTTGGGCATAATATAGCTTTTTAAAACCACACCAATAACACCTTCTTGTATCTTCCATGTACGCCTAATAAAAATGCACTAAATACAACATATTGCTGTCCTTTTTTCTCTTTTCTATCCTGATAAGTTGAAAGGGCTTCAACAGCAGCTACAAATGTGCCCAAGCATCAGTATTATCTGATTAGGGCTAACAAATCTGTGTGGTGGGAAGCTGCTTTACACTTCCTGCAGCTAAGCTGTGTGGAGAACTTTTTGAAGTGTGCGCCAGGTTTCCAATTTGTTTAGCCACCAGCGTGGCAAGCTAGAATTGGAGGAGTGGAGGTTTGGAAGTAGAGGTGTGCTAAACAGTCAGAATTGTAAAATACAGTCTGAAAAAGCAAGTGAAGGTTAATGTTTTATTGGGGCATAGAAATTCATACTTCTGGAGAAAAATGATGCAGGAATCATTCCCAAGGGTTTTAAATGCCTCCTCTGAGGCACGGAGCCTCCAGTAGTACCCTTGATTTCTATCACAGCTGAATCTAAATCGGTTCATTCCAGCATTTTTCAAAATGTCTCTCATGGCAAAACAACGCAAAAACTTTCTCTCTGTAATTTACTGTAATTAGTTATATTGCAAATAAGAAAAACTGATTTTTTCCTCCCAACTTTACTTTTTTTTTAATTTTAACATAAGCAATAGCCACAGTGAAGAACCAGCCTCAAATTCAGCCATATAAGCAATTCTTGATATACATATGCCACTGGAGTTTATGGTACTACTCACGTGGGTAAGCGTCTGCAGAGCTAAAAACTGCCAAAGAGCTCATTCACTTAATTTTACCTGCCTGTTGCCTATCACCCTCCAGGGAAAACCTTGCACTGTATTTGGGAGGTTACACTTTCAAGAGTTAGCTGAGTATGTGTGTGCCTCTCACAACATAGCTCTTGCCACATTTCATGCAAATAAGTTGTCATATATCGTATAATAAATTGTATAGACCTTCGGACACTTGAATAATAAGTTAGAACTGGATTCACTCGGGGATTTGGTACCTACTTCCCATTTTAAAGTGATTCAGTCCAAAACTGTGATCCTAGCTCTAGTTGTTAATTATTAGTCTTTCACCAAGTAACTTCTATTCAACTGCAGCTCTGCCTTTGGTCACAGGAAAATCACCCAGTACAACTGCTGAGCATTTCAACATCTGATATGTAATGATTCACAAATTGTCCTAAATCCTATTAGAACCACAGACCAGAAATCCAACTACATGGAATTTGGCCTGTGTGAACCAAATCAATAGCTCAAAATATAGGTGATAACATACAGACAGGTAGGCTGAGATGTAACCCCTGATTTGCAGGTGTCTGTTTAGTGTGACACAGCTCCTGTCCTGATTACATACATGGGTTTCCTTTCCATGCAAATCTGAGCCCAAAGCATGCATCTGGGTCTCCTGGCCATAAAGAGCTGAGACAGGGACGGACTATGCGCTCAGACCCAGGTTCTCAAGCATCCCTGGCTCCTGAGTGACAAATCCTGATCAGCTAAACTGCTCCTTGAAGTCTGTACAGAGGAACATAGGAAGCATGGAGCTCAAGAGGCACCTCAAGATTTCTCTGGGCTAGCCTAGCTGCTCTGCAAGGCTAACATCTATGCCTCCGTTCCGAGGCAGCGAAGTACGGGTCTGCGTTGCTCATGGAAACACACTGCAGAGATGCCCCAGGGAGAGCCAGTCTCAGATGGGAGGATCCTATATAACTCTAAGAGCACTACCATCAGAATTGTCAGTTATGGTTAAATCCTAAATCTTCTCAGAAATACAGGCAACCGTGACACCTAAGCCAGGAGTGGATTCTACTAAACAGCTAGGGTATTCAGCTAAAACTAGATGTGATTTGTGGGACTCTAACCCTGACAAAACATGTGGATTTGCAAGTTTGTCAGTCTTTTTAAGCTAAAAAGGAGTTAATTGGCAACATACTGAGAACATAGCCTATCTGAACAAATGACCCCACATTAGCATTCTCAGATCTTTATTACCCAGCTTTACTACAAAAATAAAATATTTCCCCTCTTCCACCTGGAAATATATGATAAGCAGTGCTTAATCTCTTTATTATAGCAATGGTTTATTGCAGGTGGAAGCTTTCTCACATGATGACATGATTTAGGATGTTTTACTGTGAGTGCTATTCAATACTCTGCTAGTTGTCCAGATTTAAGAACACTAAGAATTTCTTACATCAGTTCAAACTCTGGCAAGGCACTTTACATGACTATCGGGAATCTGGATCCATGTATGGTACACAAGAAACACGAAAGAAATGAAAATAAAATGTTTTCTAATGGAAACAGTGTTCAGGAGAGAACAGCAAATGAAGTTAATTTACCAAATACTTTCTTACTTTAATGGTACAACTCAGAGTCTCATCTCCCTATTTCTCATTCTTGCATTTTATTACACAAAAATTACCTAAGTGAAGACAATGGGGAAAAAGGCAATTTTCTTGCTCTGATAATATAAAACAGCTCAAAATATTTTCTTCTATACTAGGAACTCCAGATTGTCACCTCTGTCATAAAGGAAGTTACTTTTCCAAAAGTCAAAGTAATTTGAAACAAGAGATTATACTGGAACCTGCCTGGAACCCTGAACTGTAGCATTTGCTGTTATAATTCATGTTTGTTAAAATTTTTTGAAAATGTCACCACTAGAAGCTAAATAGTATCATCTATTATTTCTGTAAATGCCGTAATACTTCCACATAGAAAATATGTTAAGTAACGTGAAATTAGTTATTTTTCAGAGATAAGCTTGACAAATGTAGGTCCCTTTCTATGTGCAGATCAAGATGTCCTGAAATATTGAACAATGTGTACATTTAGAAAAAAAAACAGCTTTTAAAAACAAACAGGTACCTGATGCTGCGATCACTAAACCAAGTACTGACTAGAAAAATATTTGTTATAAAGAACAAATATTCTTAATTCAGTGCTTGCTATGCTTAAGCAAATTTGTGGTTTTCATGGATGTGCAAGAGGGTCTGGTAAGCAGGTAATCTTATCCTGTAGAATGGCAAACTGCTGCAGCTGCTATCTCTAGTAACAATTTTTTCCCCCTTATCATACCACATGTATACATTTCTCACGAACCTATTGATTTTTCACTTGTCTTTAATTAGAATTCCGAAGACAAAGCCATGACTATGCCATGATGCTTATATTTATGAAAAAGATCTACTATTCAAAAAAAAAAAAAAAAAAAAAAAAAAAAAAAAAGTTGTGATTAGTTACATCTTTCATTGTCACCTCTGTATGTAGTGCAACACAGTTGCAGTTTCCCTTTCACAGTCCCTGATCTTTCCCTCACACATAGAGTGTAGGGAGAATCACACTCCATCAAAATAATATATTCCTTTTGTTAGTCAGAAATACAGAAATAAAAAGTGGTATTTCTTCTCCTCAAACAATTTTAAAATATAAAACAAATAAAATGCAACTGTAAAATGCTTCAATTGAAGTTCCTCATTAAGATATCAATAGAAAAGGAGAGCTTTTATAGATGCAGCAATCATCTAATTCATTGGCTTTCATGCGATAGGAAGAATAGTTATATCAGAACATAGCCGCAATCTACTCTGAGGTAATCTTTAAAAATTGGCAGTACTAACAGCATAGCTCACAGTATTGTCACGTGGCTATGTTACTATAGTTCAGCTGATGAGAAAGAAGTGAAAGACCCAGAATAGCTGCTATATTTAGTCAAGTTTGTCCTAAGGTATTGGCCAAAAGCAAAACAAAAAATTAATCTTTATCCTGGAAGTTTTAGAGTAGGTAAGATCAGACTGTAGAAGCTCCAGAACAGCTTCTAGTGGAACAGCCAACAGCAACACCATCTCACTGTTACAAGGCACCTTTCACCAAAACAAGTCTAAAGCCTTTTGTAAACCAGAATGTACAGAGACCACACTACCCACTGCTGAAACCCAACACTTCAAGCACTGTGATGAAATCACTGTCCCATGTACAGGACACAGTGTCTCATATAAAATGATTTATATTATTGCTAAACTGATACTGATTTAGTTTGCAAAGCCTTTCACATTCACCTTTCACATTCACCCTCTATGTCACAGTTTTGACTTCACTTCACAGACTTTATCTTTGCAGTTTAGAATCTCAGTTACTGAAAAAACACACACAAAAAAAATCAGAGCATAGTTCTATATAAGTCAATGGGGACACACAAGATTTATCCCAACACACCAGGAAGTGAAGATGAAAGGCATCTTCAGAGCTTTGTCACACCAGAACTGTCCTATGCGAACTGACTGTTTCCCATTTGAATAAGTTTCTGGGAAGCTTTTCCTTCAGTTCTACTTTGTATGGATTAATACTCTTAATTTCTTCTGAATTTAGAGAGCTAAGAATACCTAGAGCAAAAAAGACCCAAACAAAACAAATAATCCCTCCAAAACTCAACCAGTACTGTATTACTTTAAGCCTAAATAGCGTATTTCCCCACTCCTGTTGTACTGTCACCCCCTCACCTTTCAGATGAATTACAAGTGGCAGATCCCCAAAAGCAAATAAATATTTAGTTCATAAAAGTTTTGCATAGTTCTGTCTCAGCATTTTTAACACTTTTCCATCTAGATGTTTACCTCATTGTACAGGGGTATGCATGCATTATACACCATTTGTTTAGACAGCTTTTCACATACAGTATTTTTTTACCTTCATTAGAGCTGAAAGACTTTTCATGTTTAAAGCTGCTTTACATTTGTTGCTAGGCATGTGAAATTCCAGCTCTTCTGTAACGCCACTCCAAACATTTCTAAATGAATTTTTACACTGTTACTTTAAGTGTAAATTCTTTTGTACAAAGAATTTTTGAGTACAAAATGCAGATGCTGAAAAAAAAGTGTTCTACGGGACAAAAAAATTCAAATTTTGAACTGGGCTGGTCATTTGGGCAAGTTAAACTATTCAATATGTGTGCTGTAATTCTTCACTCATTTATCTACAGTACTACCAAGTTAGCAGAAATCATATGTTTTCTGAGAGGAAGATACATTTCCCCTCTTTTCCATTCCTTCTTTTGTTCATCTGCTGAGTCAACCTGTCAGAAAAAGGTTTGTGGCCTGATTTTGCTACTTCCTTAGTACTTCTCCAATAGTTTCCCTGACATGTATGGTATTAGTGAGAATGAAGGCAAGTACATGTTGGTTGTGCTGTGCTTAAAATCTGAAGTCTGTGAGGTGGGTTTTCCTCCCTATTTTAGTGTAACTCAAAATAGCTCTCTTTCCCAAACCTAGAATTGCAGGCACGAAGTGCAACATGATCATTATTCAATATGCAATTTTAGAAAGGAAACACAATCCCTAAGAAAGATCACAGCTCTGCTGTGACTTGGTATCAGATATAGCCTTCAAAAATAAAGCTAGTCAGGAAGAGCAGCAGGAGTGATTTTCCATTCTCAAAAGAGAGAGGCATTTTTCCAAAAGAGGCACCTTTAACAAGGGTCAAGCTGAATGTTGGGTCTGGCTCAAGGCACTGAAACAGCTTCCTCAGCAGTAATAATCTCCTTGATAGACAATTTAGCCTGCAGAACTCAGAGAGCAGCTGCCAAAAAAAGTGTATCTAATTTACAAATTAGGAGGGAGGTCTTAGAGGTGGCCTACAGAGAGAAGGCCACTGCTTCTCACAATGTCAGAATGGGAAAGCAGAGTTTTTCTGATGTGTTAGTTCATCTGGAACTAGCTGTCACAGAGCCCCAAGAGGGAGGAGGAGCAGAGGGTTGCTGATGGTGAGCAAGAGAAGAGACAAGAGCAGGCTTTCTGTAGGAAGAAACTGCTCTCTCAGATTGTCAGGGCAAGTCCTACTATCACACCAAAATGCTGACTGCAGCAGCCACTGCACAGAAGTGCTGAGGATGCTGCTGCCACATTTCTGGTCATCTTCTGTTTGCCCTGAAGTCCCTACTACAAGACACCACCACTGTGAAACAGTCCATCAACTGGTGACTCGTCTGTGACTGTGGTACAACGCACAGGTCGTACACAGCTTTGTTGACATTAATATGGGCCTATGTGGTTGAGCTCTTCAGTTGCTTTTTTTGTGTATGTGCAGATACTTCTCAACTAAATGTTCATCGTTTCCAAATGCAATATCTGCTGCTGTTTGCACTTTCCTCCAACCCTAGCCCAAGTCCCATCAAAAATTCTTGCCTACTGACAGTTTACAGAATAGCTGATGTGCAGCTCATCAGTCTTCTTCTTAACCAATTTTATGGGGGTGTTTGGATGGTCCACCATTGGCAAATGACCAGGGTAATAACAGCTGTTAAGAAAAGTATGCGAGTGTAAGCAGTACATTCAGCAATTCATCTTACAGTCCACACATGGAATAGCTGCCCAACTGGTAGCCCTGTTTAACCCTCCAAACTCAGAGTAAGAAAACTGATGAGACAAGGAATAAACATAGGGCAGAGCTGCAGCAGCATCAAGCAGCAGCATCAAGCAGCTATTCTCACTCTTAAAAAAAAACTGCAGAGAAGAATCAATTGCCCAAGCAGGAGGAAGTAATAGGTCAGAGGCTGATGAGCTATCCAAATCACAGCTTCCAAAAAGAGGGTCAGTAAGATTCATGGGATACATGATAGCAATTTTATCTTAAACAGTATAGTGATAGCACAGAAAATACACGTCCCAGGTTTGTACAGTAAAGGAACATGGCGCAATGCAGTCCTGAAAACTGTCTAGCTGAGTTAGCACCTCACAGTTAACTCAGCTTCTTTATAGAGTGGATCGATTAGTGCTGAAAGCCACTAACTACTAACTACCACTGAACTACTTCTGGATCTGGATAAAACAGAGACAGTGCCAGCTGAGAGATGCACCCCGTTAGAGGCATGCCCACAGAGCAGAACCTTTACAGTTCAGAGCATCTAAAAGCTGGTCTAAAATCCACAATGTTCTCTAGTATTAACAAATTCCTGATAAGAATGGGAAAACCAGCAGGACATATTCTGGAGGGCATTAAGGTAAAGAAGACATAGCCAATATAAATATTTCTGCAATCCTTGCTTACTTCAATGACTCACAGAAAAGTCTTGCAGAGCTTTAGGCAGTTATTCCTATCCTGAAGATAATTTCATCCACGAAATTTCAAGCTGTCCTTTGGCCTCTTTGGAGAGCAGGGAAATACAAATGTATCATAAGTCCAGTTCAGGTCCCATGGTGAGCACAGCTGCCTGTATATCATGATCATGCAGAGGACCTTCCGCATCCATTTAAAATTCTACCTTGCAAATTCACGAAGTTGCTGTTGATTTTCCAGGTACTTACATTCGAAAAGTTGATTCTTTACCTGAAAGGGGGAACCAAAAAAGCAAAATTGAAATCCTAAAAAACCCCACCTTTTTCTACCATCACAAAGCTTTACTAGTCAATTCACTCCAGCAGAAACAAATGCCAGGGCAGTACCTAACAGATATTGATTATTGCTTTGTCTCTCTATGTACCACAAAAACTTCTAATTGCTTCTTTTCCCCTAATCTCAGAATGTGTGACTGTCCTGCAAGAGCTGTTAAATATAAATTGTAAGTCACAGCACCTGTAAATCAAGAATACCTTAATACAATATTCATCTTTTTTTTTTTTATTTTTTTTGCTTTGTGCTAAAAATATGCTTTGATTTTTGAAAACAAAGTTTATCTACAGATTCCTACTCTGCTTTGATACAAGAAGGCTGATTCCAAAATCACTGTTGATTGCTGTAACATTTCAGCTGAAGTTTGGACAGAAATATCTTACCAAGCACAGAAACATACTTCAATAAATAACGTTAAAGTTACCTCAATAGTATGCATGTTCTTGTCAAACTTCTATGAAAACAGTACATAAAATTTTCAAAATGAATGCATTACTATATTTAAAGAATGCCCTTTTCTATAAAAAGATTGTTATCTTTTCATACGGATTGCAATCTTTTGGAAAGCAGTTGTTTCAGCATGCAGGCCATAGAGACTAAATATTTCACTGGACTACTGGAAAAGTAACCTTGTACTCCAACAACTAGAAATGCTTGTTCTTTAGATTTAACTCATCAGGCCTGGGGAAGACATGAACCTGTAAACAGTCTGAAGAAAAAAGTATAAACTCACTTACAAACTTGCATTATAACCACATTTAATAGTCTGTATCTGTATCACCACACACACATCAACTGCACAAAGTCTGTAGCCACCAAATTGGCTGTCACAGCCCTGAGGGCGCCAACAGGCCTTACTGGTCCTACCCAGCCATCGCAGGGCTGTGTCTGGCCCTGTTCCCCTCACCAGGCCTGACCCTGATCTGCAGACTGACTTCCTGCCTCCACCTTGTCCCTGCCTCATCCCAACGAGCTTGCCTGACAACGTGGGCTCATGGTTGATGCTGGCTACCATCTCCTGGCCTGCCCTACTCGCCTCCGTGAGGGCAGCAGGATGGGCCCTGTCCTGCTGGCCCTGTTATCAGCCCCTGCTCCCAAATCCCTGGCCCGAAGGGAGCAGCCAGCCCTCGCTGCGCCCTGACAACAACAGTGGGCATCTGCCCAGAAGATGCCATACCTGTTCCTGAGATAGTCATGCCAAATGAGCACAAAATAACCCTTCCTTAAATTGCTTTCACATACTATACATAACAATGGACTAGGTAGTAAGCAGTTAACTGATATAATAGTATGCTATAAATGATAGCCCATAAAGCTCCACGATCCACAACATGTAAGTCTCAGTGGAGTATTGTAGCCGGAATAAGAAATTTGTCCTCTGATTATCAGAACCGTTAAAGTGAATGATATGAAACTACAAATTATCATTTGAAACTCCTCTACGAACTCCTTTGGCCTGTGTAGCAGTGAGCTCTCTACATCCTGCTGATGAACTGCACAGCTACCAGGTAGTATAAGCAGTTTTCACTGAAATCCACTGAGGTGCCCTCTTTATATGTATTTTGTAGTAAAGCACTTCATTTGCATTGGCTTGCTGTGTAGAAATCCTTCATTAACACACTGGGAACTACCATCACTACTCTCAAACCAAGAATCATTTGGCCAGCAGCACTGAAGTGACAAAAGCATTTCTATTTGGCAAGGGACAAAACTGCTTTGGGATAGTGAATACTCTGCAAGATCACTGGGCGCTCTGGGAGGTCCTCTTCCGCAGGGAGTCTTTCAGCAAGAGCACTGTGCTGAAAGAGCTGAGGGAGGGAGGGGGAGACATTTTCTTAAACTACAGTTTATCTGTATCATCAGTTCTGCCCCCCCACATTTCACAATTTAGTTTTCCTAATGACTCAGAACATAGTAGGTACTGAACTGAGGACAGCTAGGGAAAGCGATGGGTCAGAGCAACTGAACTTGCAGTTTAGTTTGAGGAGAAACTTATAAAGGGCTGGAAACTGGCTGTCACGGGCAGCACCTGCAGCCACAGCATGGTCACAAGAGCATCGAAACAGAAGGAAGACAGCCGACACACTTTCAGCTCAACTTCTATATTGCAACATACAATTACAATATGCTTTACAGCCTAACACCATACCATGCGCAGCGGATCCTGGCCTCCTGCAAAGACTATTGCCTTCCGTAATGCTGCATCAGTTCTATGTAGCCCAGCTATCCAGTCTGAACTATACTGATGTTTGCTAGCTGAGTCACAGAACAGCGTCGTATTCACCCTCGGAGAAAAAGATTATCTAATAGCAGCCTAGGATCCAGTCCTGTTCTCTCTGTGGTATAATTTAAAAGTAAGTACCCAAATGACAGAATTATATTAGTATGAAAGACACGTGCACAGTCTCTGACCATAATTTTCAAGATCTCAATTTTTATGACTGAGATCTCAGGTCCCACATTCCTACTGTGATGATAACTGGAAATACATAAGAGGTATAAAAATTGAAAAGGCACAGTTTCGAGAATTATCTACTACTGCCTGTATTCTTACATTAGGAGGGAATAAAAGATAATTCCAGATCTGATTAGAAACAGATCCATCACTATTTTAAACATAGGAATATTTTTTAATCCTCACAAAACTACAAATATTTTTGAGAAAATCTTGATTTAATTTTGAGTTTCAAAAGTTTAATAAGAACTAGAACAAAAAGGGTTTTAAATCAAAATTTTAATTAAAATTCAAAATCACCAAAACCAGTGTGCTTTGATTTTAAGCTTTTGATTTCAGTTTGAATGTAAAATAAAGTTGAAAGTGACAGTCATTTTAAAATTGAAGAAATAAAAGGTTATTCTTGAACTGTCAAAATTAAATACACCTTTTTAAGGCCTGTTTTTCAATTTATTTTCTATTTGAAAGATTGCCAAACTGATCTGTTTCTTGCAGAAAGTTTTGAATTTGAGGAATCAACATACCATTGAAAAATCCTAGACAATTACAGAGTTTAACCTTAATCATAATATAATAGGTTAGGATTTAAAACCTAGATTCACAGTGAACATAAGCATAATATTATCAAATTAGCCATTAAAAATGCTTCACAGTGATGTTTTTCTTTTCCCAGCCTGAAATGCACCATTTTGCAGGTCTTACAGATTATTCCCCCCCCCCCCAAAAAAAAAAAAAAAAAAAAAAAGAAAGAAAGAAAGAAAAAAGAAAGAAGAAAGAAAATAAACTAATCTGAGAATTACCTTTTTTTTTTATTTTAGCAGGAGGGTGCTTGTGCAAGTGAGTTAATACTTCTCACCAGCCACAACATAAGGTATTTGCACAAAAAAATCTGAAATCATATTCCTGAGATTCTTTTTAAGCCTCAAAATAAGACGGTATTTCTTTCCCTTATACTTTTAATGAAGTTTGTTATATTATACTTCATAAGGAAGATTGATAACACTGGTGTCAGTAACAGAGGTTTCAAGAAAATGAGTGTGCTGCTTCTTACAGTACTGAATTGTGTTTTGTAGATAGGTAAGATGATTACATTTTCAGTGATGTAAATGCACCAAGCATCTTCAGAGACACGCTAGCTTTAAAAATACTGATCTAGAGAATGGAAGAAATATTATGAAAACATTTAGCATAGAAAATAACACAGCATTTTACAGTACCAGCTTCCCAAACAGCAACTTACGTAATTTCTAATTGTAACACAGGATCAAAAGTGCTGCTGACTTTTTTCCAATAGATATCTATGTTTTTTTAGACTCAGGCCAGAAATTATTCACTAAGACCTAATGTACCTTTAATTCAGAATATGTGAAAGCATTGCCTTAAAATCACTAATTAGTCACAACAACCCCAAGCGTAGGAAATGTTATTATCTCATTTTGGAGAAAGTAAGATATGAACTGCTGAAACTTATTTGCCTGAGTTCATGCTACAAAGAGACTGTCAGAAGTTACGAGTAGGACCAAAATGTGCCAGCTTTTCCTGTCTTACTCTAAATGCTAGACAACAGTCATATCCTTCCAAAAAAGACAAAACCAAAATTCACACTCATTTTAAACTCTGAGCTATACTTTAAACCAAGGCCGGAGGCAGCTGAAAACACAGTTCCACTAATACCACTATGTGAGAAGCTTTTCCAGTCATGACTAGGGTAAATAGTACAGATTCCTGCAGCTTCTATATCAGAATCACAGAGAGTTTGTAGGTAAAAGGGTTAGTGAGTCCACAGCTGCACTGGACTACCAGTGCTTGAATAAGAAATTTTTAAAAGTGGGCATTATATTGCATTGAGTCTCCATGGTGCAGGTCTTGTAGACCAACATTTCACCCTTGTACTGTAGCAAGAGCCTATTCCTTTACAACAGCAACAGTGAAAGCTTCCTCCTTCCCTCCACACTTTTCTCTCCTTGAGACGCCTTCCTAGCTTCCCTTGGGAGGTGTTAAGGCCTCCAGGGAGATGAGCCAGCTCTCTCTCCTGGCAGTACTGTAACAGGTCCTCCATGGGCTGCAAGAGGTGATGTCACTTTGTTTGCCTTTGGCCACATTTTCCGTATTTTCAGTGTAGCCACAAAGGCTGGAAACACAGCTTTTTATTTTTAAAGGGATCTCTGAAGCAAGTCACAAGTCTCCAGATTCATAAGCCCTTAGAACTCAGGTCTTGAACTGGCTTTGAAAATAAATCACGGTAAGACTCACAGGGCACATGGTAAACTTGCTGTTACCAAAGCCTCGAGATCAAGAAGTCATGAAGTACCACCTTGCTGGTCCACCACAGAACTAATTGTCTAGCATACAGTTCCTTTTCTCAAATGTAATAACAACTTTCCCACTCAGGGAGTCAGCACAATGTTTATAAACCATTCAGAATATAGTATAAGCAGGATGCAAGTGATACCTAGGTCTTATGCTGGCACAGCAATGTGAATCATCTCCATTGGGGACAGGGAGAATGATTCGGTATGTAATGTGTATACTCTCACCATATATAAAAACTGCACTGCTCTTGTTTAAAGAGCTTGTGTCAGTCAGACCAAGTTATCGTTACAGTATTAGTAGGGTCCTGGAGCAAAAGAAAGAGTTTGAACTTCAGGCATCCACGGTTAAATGGTGAGAAAATCAGTGAGGAAAAAACATCAAAACAAGAAGTAGCTCCTAGTTATTATTAAAATGCTCCCTACAGAATCACAACAGCATTTTTATTGAGCAGGCATGGAACAGGAGTGAATAGCTCTTTTTTCCTGGAGTTTTTGAGGGGAAATTTCTTCACTGTGAGAGTGACGGAGCACTGGAACAGGTTGCCCAGAGAGGTTGTGCAATCTCCTTCTTTGGAGATCTTCAAGGCCCGCCTGGACGCAACCCTGTCTAACATGCTCTAGATGACCCTGCTGAGCAGGGGAGTTGGACGAGATGATCTCCAGAGGTCCCTTCTAACCTCAACCACTCTGTGATTCTGTGAGTTTCTGGCTATCAAATTACATTTCTCCTTCTAGAGCACTGCAGAACGTTTACAGCAATACAGGACTGTGCAATTAAAGGACCTCACCTGCTAATCAAGAAAGAAAACCTCAAAGACTAACTATTAATAACTAGACTAGTTACTAAACTGTGAGGAATCATGAAACTTGCTTCCCAGTAGATTTAAATTTTCTAACTGAAAAAGTACGAAATACTAAGCAGGAAAAAACTATTAGGCCTGATAAGCCTGTCCTAAAGGATGTGACTCTCCTGCCTCCCTACACTACCACCAACTATATAGAAATTACTTAAATAAATACTTTGACAACGTAAACTATCAGTCAAGGTTAAAATGCTCCACACTGAAATTTAAGAATTACTGGCAAGTGTTGAATAGCCAGTCAGGCTCATCTCATGTCCCAGCTGCCTTATAATGTAAACCGGGACTGATGTATTCTGTTCACTGAGAAATGAAAAATGACTGCCTGGTTTACAGTGCTGAATATGATAACCTCCGAATTTGGGGTGAATGACACATTTTATCTGTTGTGCAAGCACTATATGATTGATAGAAGCAACACAGAACATCAATGTGGAGTCTGTGCATTATATTGCCTAAAGTTTTAGGCAGAAATCCAAATTGACTCAAGCATGATCCACCTTAATTATGAAAGAATATTTCTTCTAATATCTTGATGTTCTGGTAATTCTATGTTCCCACACTGTGCCTGTTTTGGAGCTGATATTACTGACATTCTCAAAATGTAATGCTCTCATATTCTTCTATTGCAATTGCATTTTACAGCTAAACACAGTTTCTCTCCATTCATAATGGTACAAGAGCTGCTGAAGATTTTTCTTTCTGCACTTAATACGATTTCTAGACCCCAAGATCATGAACAATTTTTGTGGACTGTATTATCACCTGCCATTTACACATTCATCACTAATTCTTGTACCAGTGACCATCAAGATAAAAGATGTAGAATACACCTTACTCCTCCAGTATACTTTAATTTTTCCACAATTAACAAATTTAAAGTTTCACAAAGAGAAAAATAAAACAAGGGCACAGTCAGAAGTCAGGACCTTATGATCTAGAACATAAGCTTCCTTCAAGCAACTAAGCATATAGCATAGTTATGGAACTGGAAATTAAACCAATTCACATATACAAATGATAACTGATGGAAGAATTAAGTCCTATAGTGGCAATTCTACCTGATTAGCATAGAATTAATTTTCTGCTGCTTAGAGACATAGCTAGAGTGCTTGTGAAAGCCTTTGCTCTTCACCAAATTTTAAAACGTACACATGTCTATTTTCATCTATGGGATTAGTTTAAGAACATGCACATTAATGATATCCTTGCTAAATTTTCTGAAGTTAAATGAGAAACTCAAGTTTGAATTTATGTAAGAACTCCTTCATTATTCAGGAAGTTTTAAATTAAAATCTTGGTACAGAATATAATGGGTTTTTTTGTTTGTTTGTTTTAAAAGCATTCCATTCTGTATTCTCTACTAAGCCAGCATTTTGGTGATTTTTTCTCTCCATAGACTGATGTTGGATTTCACCCAAATGGTAGGATTTGATTCCACGGGTTATCATCATTGCTGAGAAGATGCAGTTAGGTAATGCCAAGTATTATTTCTTTTCCCGCTGCAAAAATAGAGTTGTCATGGAAATGTAGGCATTAGATAAGATAACCCAATACTTTCCTTCACATCAGCTTTCCAGAATGCTTAAGGACACAAAGAAAAGATTTCTCTCTTACGTGACATAGTGAGGAAGAATCACATTGTTTTCCCAGTTTTATTTCAAAATGCCTTTTAGAGATTTATTCTTGTGCACAAAAAAAAAAAAAGATTGTGCATAATGTTCTCAAACTGAAAGCTGACAAACCTCTCCAAGAACTGGATTTTAAAACATGCAGAGACACTACTCAGCTGCAATTTTTCTGTGATGTATAGGCATACTGGATATTTTCACGAAAATGTGGTTTTATTTGACTAATGACTTTAAAATCAGGAAAGCTGCTCAGCTTGAAATAGTAATGCTTGCCTTCAGATCAGCAGAGTTGAACCTTCAAAGTCCATTTTTACAGAATCCATATGATGTGTTAACTATGTATATTCAAAACTTCAAAGGCTTTACAGAAATAAGTACTATCCTTTTCTTCTGGAGATATATTCCAAAACTCCTGTTGGTCTCTATGATTGCTCTGCTGTTTACCGGGCCAATTAAGAAAGAAAAGAAAAGAAAAAAATCAATGGCTGCATGACCTGATTTAAAGAGTGGAGGAACAAGGCGTTTACTTAAGCAATCTATGAATTGTAAAGGATATCAAAATCCTGCAGTGGAAAGCGGAAAGCAGTAACACAGAATGCCTTGCAGGACATGAGCCTAAAAGGTGAAGTCACAGTCCTAAAATCCCTCCTTGTTGCTTTCTCTGTAACACTAATAGGATCCTAAAGCTAAACAAATGCTTATTGGCTAAGGATCTTCTCTAATATCAGCATCAAACTAGGAAATATACAATTAATAAAAAAAATGTATGGAAATCATAGAATTTCGGTCACTGTCTAACAATACTTTTGCTTTTAGATCAAGGCGGACAGAGCACTGAGAATAAAAGTGAGGAAAGTTAACGCTGTATTTACTTCTAAATATAGCTTCAGTCTCTCAAGTGAAAGATAAGAAACCAGTAAAAACAGACATGACCAAAAAAAGCAGTGCCTGGAGCCACATTACCAGTTGTCATTATTCAATTACTTCTCCTTATATAAGGAAAAAGCAAAGAAACTTAGGTATTTTTTTCCTCTATTTTCCTCCATTCCTCCCCTTCATGAATTTTAAAATTAAATTTTCATAAATGCCAGAGAAAAGGAAGTCAAAAAGCTTCCTCAGACTCATCAACAAGTCACCAGATCAGATAAAATCAGAACTGAGATCAGCATGCCTGCTATACTATCATGTGACTACCTTGTCCAAATGCAGCCTGACACAAAACTCAGGAGGTTTAAATATTTGTCTTCAGTTTCTTTGTTCATTAATTGCTTGGGTGTATTTTTTGTGAGTACATTTTTTAAGTACTAAATAGTAATAACAGTAATTCTGAGTAATTGGTCCTTTTCTTTGGAACCACTGCAGACAGCAGCACTACCTCGTTCTTATTGTTGAAGTGCTTCATGAACTTCTAGTAGACAGGATTTTAAGAAATCAGTCTAAAGAAATTCAATCTTCCTTTCCAAATAACATAAGACGACCAACAATAAGCCAACAAAGCTGGCAGTAGTAGCTCTGGGGAAGAAAGCATTTGGAAGTGAAGAACAAGTCTTGTTTGTTCTGTTCAGAAACTAGCACAACAAGCCTTACTTTATATGCAAACAAGAAGCAAAGAGGGTAAAAAATACTTACTTTGAGAGTAATCTTTTTTGCAGCCTAAACAATTTTAAAAATGTTTCCAAATATTTTTGTTTTGAGGATTCCCATTAAGGAGGAGAGCAAACTCCAGACAAAACAAAAAAAGAACCTACTTCTTTATTTTTTCAGTATAATGAAATACACTGACTTATTACTGGTGTTAAAAGTATAGCTGAAATATGTTTTCTGGAAAACAGCAATTTAATGTATTTGCTTACATAGCTAGTGGGCAATCACTACATTATCATAAACAGTTACAACAGTTACAAATCATATGCAATACAATGCTATTCAACTACCTGATCTACTAAAAATGAGGAAAAATCCCCATTAACTTCATTTAAGGTAGATTTTTATTTTACTCTATGGAGATACTCTATGGAGGTACTGAGTACTACTGATAACATTGCATCTGAGCCTGCTCCCATACATACGAAAGAAACCAAGGTTTAACTCCTGTTCTTCACAAAAGACCTATTTCCAGTAGCTGTCTGTGAAAAAAGCCACCTCCTATCAAAGACCACCAGCATGATGGACGACAAAGGCATAATCCAACATTTCTAGATGGTTTTCTTCCCTGTGCTCTGAACTTTGTCCGCTCAAACCAATGGCAAAGTTCCCATGGATATCAGATGAGGATCAGAGTTGCAGTCAACAGGGACTGACCTGGGACGAGAAGACGCCTTGCAAATCTCTATCTGAAGGAAATGCTTGTTTGGTATCTTCAAAGACATACCAGGTCAAAAAGCAAGATTCTTTGGAATTGTAAGTTCAGATCAGCAAAATTAATGTCATATACAACCAGAATTGTGAATTATTCAACACGATTAGTACCAAGTATGTGTCAACATAATACCCTGATTCAAAATTCTGAATGACACTAGACTAGGCAGTCATTCAGCATTATTCTCACTAACAAATTCATTGCCTAGAGGCCATGGATTTACAGAACGCAGGATACAGCATTAGCACAGATTTATAGTCACTCTTACAACCTTTAAGTCAGTGTTTTATTACTAAAATCTCTGTGGGAAGTGCTTATAGAAAATGCAAAAAGCATTTAAGTACTTTTTCTAGGAAAAAAAAACCTAAACATTGCTAAGGCACAAACAATACTGAAGCAACCCAAATTTAAATGAAAACATGTCCATGCATTTCAGAGCTACAGTAGTATATCATAAAAAAAAAATTAAGGACCAACAAGAGTTATTTTATTTTCTAATTTCCTCTTTCTAAATGCTGATTGTTTCCCTAAATCACTGCTTTCAGCACCAAGCCTCAGCAGCTCTGTGAGCGTATTTATTGCTTCCATGATTGTGCTGAGAAAAAAAACAGTGAACCACAAATTTTTTTTGAGAGAGAGATTTTTGTCCATATGAAGGAGAACTAAATGCCATCCTCTGAAAGAAATGGTTGTTGATGGCCAGTTTAAGTCCTTAGTGCCCTGTGAATTGGCATGCAGCATTTAGCTCCCTTTAATCTCTTATTCTATGTTTTTTTCAGTTCAACATGTCAAGGTGGACAGACAGCACCACCCAAATATAATTCTTGCCAGTCACCACAATCCTATCTCTCTCAACCAAAAGAGTACGCTGCTGAATAATTTAAAGGACCTCATTTTATCTTTGGATTGGGACATTAAACTGAAAAACCATAAGCAAAGAGTTACAGTCAACCTAAAAGAGGTAAGCTGTAAGAATGCCTTATGGAAAGATAGGAATCTCTGTTAGAACTACTCAAATCAGAAAAAAATGGTCAGTAGTTTAAGACTCTTCAGGTTCTGAATGCCACATACAGATGGGTAGGATCCCATCTCTCATGGATTTTGTTAAGGTTCAGCAAGTTTTGAAAACTTCTCCTCCTTTATTTCTTCATGTATGATCTAGAATCAGAATATGGAATATATTGGGAAATACATAAATTAGGAGAATATAAGCACTAATATGGACAGAAAAACTGCCACAAAATCATATAGATTTCATGCATGTACCATGAACTTTTCTGAAAATAGAGTCAGCTTTTACAAAGTATAGTTTCTAATGTTCATGTTTGAAAAGTTAATCTTTCTAAAGTAAAAGAAGCGTGAACTTGTTACGACTCACATGGACTCATGACTACAAACAACCTGAAAAATACTGTTCTAGGATGTACAATTCCTCATTTCTTTTCAGGATGGAAGCTGTGAAAAACCAAGACCTTAATCATTTCACTGCTGATCCATTACGAAGAGGAAGTGGAACAAGAGGAAAAGTTAAGGAATTAGTCTGGTGACTGGATGAGTAGAAAAAAAAATCTCACCGAAAACAAGCGAAGAAGGAAACAAAAGAAAATACACCAAGAAAAAAAAAGAACTCAAGAACAGAAATCATCATTTCAGAAAGGTAACAATACCTTTTTCTCTTCAGTCTCTAAGGACAGAGATGAGAATCCATCTGTAAGCACCAAAGTAGCTAATAAGTAAATGACCATTAAAAAAATATGTGTAAATGATTACAAATACACAAAAAATTACAATGAAATTCTTTGGAGAGCATACAAGTTAGTAGGCATAGTGCCTGAAAAAAAAAATGCTTAGAGTACATCATGTCTAAAAACTACATTTTACCTTCGGCTGGGTGACAAGCTGAACACCCAGTACTTAGACTGTCAGCTCCCACCATCCTTACTGGACGCTTTTTTCCAGAACCTACAGAACCTATTACTTCTGATACTTGGGAATCGTCTCCATTTTTTTAAAGTGCCATGACTTTATTTGCTCGTTTACCCATGTCGTTATGTAGCTGAAATAGTTCTTTTCCCCATCTAGAAGACATGCCTTCACTTTACTAGGCCAAACAATCAGTTTTCAATCTTTATTCATAAGACATCTTGCACGTTTAACACAGGATTCATTTTTGTTTAAAACAGGATTCATTAAATGTTGCCTAATAAACACTATTATACTAGGAAGGGACATCATATGCTAGCATGGACTTCCAGAATCTTATCACCCTTTTTCTTGAAAACATCTTTTTTCATGATTGTTGGTTCATATTCTTTCTATGATCAACTGTTACACTAGAGCTCTCTCATCTTTTGTCATTTCCAACTAATCAGCTTCTAGTTAATAAGGAAGTTTTTTATTATCACTCCCTAGGGATATGACCAAGCAGTTGTACTATTAAATCTCTTCTACATACCTCGCAGACTAGTCTTCAAGGTCACCGCGTTTTCATTTCTCTTTTTGATGATGTCTCCTAACTTTGTTTTATCAGCAAGTCTCATTATTACTGTTCTGCTGAGGACTGTAATGAAAATACTTAAAGATATTGGTCCCTAGACTGATCCTTGCAGAACTCTACCAGTAACTTCCCTCTAGCCTTATAATTTTTTTTAAACAGGCCAATATCTTTTCCTTTAAGATAGTTCTTTAACCCTCTTACAGTATTTACATGAACCCCAGCGTAGCACTACATAAAATTTTTGAAAAACGTTCAAGCATATGTGAATTTCTGCATTTTGTTGTCTAAAAAAAGACAAAGAAAGATTTTGGATTATTTTGAAACATTCTACCTCTGGTAATTCCATGGGGCTTTTTAAATTCATTGTCTTTTATTTCTACATTTGTAATTTTTCTTAAAAATTTGTATTAAACTCACGTAAAGCCAAGAACAGATTAATGTTCTTATTGCTCTTTCTCCTGCTAACTATTGTAACGTAGCAGAGTCCTTGAATTTTACTTAGTGAAAAGTACAAAACTACCTGGAAATATTCACTTTCTTAAGCAAAACAAAAATGCAAGAAAGGGCTCCAAATTCTATTATGTGCTCTTCTCCTGAAATAAATACTATCACTTCACAGAATTATTATGAAACCTGCTACACAGGTGGTGAAATAATGTCTGGCACCTCTTCCAGTATTCAAGGTGGGAAAGGTTACCTGGTTGACCTCATTTGGAAATAGTGGAGCTCGACTATCAAACAGATGCAGCAATTTCCATGTTCTAGCCTCTTGCCCCACCATTGTTAGCTCCTGTTTTCAGTCTAACTGTCCCAGATAAAAATTGACACAATTTTCAGGCTTTGCCTCTGGATCTCTAGGTCACCATCGCTGGATGGTAATGGTTTCATTCTCTTATTCTTCTGATTTGTAAAAGCTGGAAAACATTCCACTTTCCGTTTTAATTGTTTCACCGAGTCAGACTCAACTTTCAGCAGTTCTCGAGTCCCAACCTTCTTAACTTCCATGATTTAGAACTAAGCCAATTCCACTGCTTTTACCACGCTGGCATCGCCCCCCAGGGCGACCAGTCAGCAGACAAGCCTCAAAGCTTAGTAGGGAAAGATCAGGAACACAAACACAAAAAAACCCAGCTATTTAGACTTTAAAGGCTTTTGAGTACTTCTGCAAATCAATGCTTCAGCTTTACCATTGCCACTGATGATGCAAGCACTGAAATAAGGATATCAGCCGTCGTCAGGGCAGCCGCAGCGCTCGCTAAGGCAACCTCAGCCACCTGCGGCAACACGGCGGCGGACAAAAACCGCTCTGGTCAGAGCAGCGCGCCCCTCTAAGAGGCAGCAGTCCAATAAAAACTTTCACCGTAAAGCGCATTTATTTCATCCGTGGTAGCTAAGGCTCCGTAAGGCAGGACGCGCCTCCTCCACGCCAAACGCGCCGAGCACCGCCTGCCCGCCGAGGCGCTGTGCTGGGCTCCGCGAGACGACGCGCGGTTCAGGGTTGTAAGAGCTATAAGAGCTAATTTTAGTCTCTTCAGCAATCTGCTTGTCGGGATCCTGTGGAAACCTGGAAGAGGAAAAGAGCCCAGGAGAGCGGGCTAATCTTCAAGGACACCCTCCTCAGAGCACAAAAACAGTCCACTCCAATATGCAGAAAGTCAAGCAAGCCTGGCAGAAGGCCAGCATGGAGCATGAAGCTCAAACACCAAAAGGAAGTAAACAGAGTGAAAGCAGTGGTAGGCTATTTGGTAGAAATACTAAGATACTAAATGAATTATGATTCCATAAAGTAGGCCTAAAGCTTTGGGTTGCCTTTTTTTTTTTTTTTTCCCTTCCCCCTCCAGATACCAGCACTGGTTCAATGTCATTGTAGTAAGCATATTTTTCTTTAAAGAGAGCATGATTGCCCTAACTGGTACACAGTTTAGCATTTTTCCCATTTCTTAACAAGGGAACTGTGTCTTAGTTCCTCACTCCATCAGGCAGGGTATGATTAGTAGTCTGTAGCAAAAGGAAAGTTGAATACCTAAACTTTCTGCAGAGTAGCAGGCATGTTTCTTTTCAAATTTCAGCTGGTTTCTGAATTGCCATTTACTTTCTTGCTCATCATTTGAATGATTTGTATTGGGAGTCCGTTAACCCATATCAGTTCTTAAGATTCTACCTCTAAGAACGCTCCTAGCTATTAAAAAGTGCAACAACTAGTATTTTGGGGATTCTTACCATCAGGATAACTCTAGGTACACACCATGCCAGATAACAAATCATCAACAGATGATAATGCCATCAATAGATAACAAAGTCATAAATGTATTTGTCAAGGGTTAGAGTAGCAACTGCAGACTATTACACATTATTCTGTCATAAATAGAAATGTCATATAACCTCACCACTGATGCAGTTTCCCTTTGCTCAGCTTTCCTTTGGCATCTCTACTGATTACATCTTGTTATGTAGAAAAGAATTAAGTCCAACTTCATGTGATGCCTCCTTCAAAAGCAGGGAAAAAAGTAAAAATTGTACCTTTCGTTCTTTCGCAGAAAAGACATTCACAACAGTCTGAAAACTGTTGTACATGTTAAATAACTGTCTGTTATAATGATGTTGCAATCATCATATGTCTCCATTTTCTTCCTGCTCTGTATAGACATAATTGCACATATGTACATTTGCAATTGAACTGTGGAATGGAAACATTTGCTGTTTATCTTTCATGTTGCTGCACATAACATTTGAAATACTGCACTTTATCTGAACATTTTAGAATACCTGAACAAATATCTCAAAATAAAACTTAACAGCTTTCTGCAATTGGTTTATCATTAAAAGTTTTCCATGCCAGTTTCCCATTGTTTATTATACAAACTCATGAGACTACTTAATGTTATTTCCCACTGTGTTCAATAGTGACCAATATATAGATAATAATCTGTATTTTAATTGGCCAAATATATAGCTCATATTTACAAAACTTCATGGGAATGTGTGCAATTTTGTTGTTGTTAAACATATGAAACAACACTCACCAATACTTGAGGCTACAAGACAGACTAATGCTGTCAGAGCATTAAGTATTAATCCTTTTGTTTTATACATGGAAGAAAAGCAAAAATTTATATAAATGTTATAGCTAAAACCATACAGTTATTGAGTATAAATCTGCTATTAGAATTTGGTGGTCTTTTTAATCTGGTCTTCTGCTCGGCTTGCGATAAGTTTTGGCTTTTTATAGTTTCCATATTGATTTTACTCCTACCAGAATTCATCAAATACCTTCTCAACAAAGCAATAAAATCACAACAGAAGCCAAGTAAATCTCACAAAGTAATCCTGAGCAATACTTGCTCAAGAGCAAGTATTACCCCATAAAAACCAGTTACAGGACATGGCCCTGTTATACTATTATAAAGAAACTTGCAGCATAGTACTCAAAATGACTACATATAATTCATGCTGAATGTTCTTCAGTGGAGGTAATGGCCAAACCCAGGTTCAGCCTCAGTAGTCCAATTCACACTGTGCAAGCAAACTGCTTTCCAGCAAAGTATCCCACTGTTTTCACTCTTTCTAAGTAGAGGACAAAGTCCTTCATACAAGGACTCATAATTTCTTCTGACATGGTCAACCTGAAAAATCTGGTAACACTTTAAGTCCTGTTCCCTCTGCTTTATAACAAAAGCAGAATATTGTTTGGAGAAAAGAGGTTTTGTGTTGCCATGGAATCCAGCCATCACTCAAGGCCAAAATTAGAATTTCCTCACATGTATTCTACATCTTTAAAATATGCAAATATTAAGACTCAAAATGAATAACTTATCCTTTACCAAATCTATTGCCAGATTTCTTCATGCACAGTTATCACCACATTTATATCACCCACCAAACTTCAGATACATTCCCAAACTGTTTCAACTGTGTTGTTTTTACTAAATAGTACCAGATGAGAAGATTCTAGAAGCTCTCTTTGAAAACAAGAAAAAAAGGAAAATCTGTTGTTGTACTAAAGCTTAATGTTAGGTAATATTTAATGAGCTTTGTTTAAGCAAATAGATTAAGTCAAGGAAGCCCAAGTCATTTCTCACAGACATGCTATGACAAATTGTTCTGGAGTGGGCCTGCAAAATGCTACCTTGTCAGCAGTCTGTGAATTCCTCTAGAGAAAAGCATGTTCATTACTCAGGTCTCATTTTCAGATCAGAGCAGGGTAACATATAAAGAGGAAAAAGGAAAGTAGCATCATACAGCTGAGCTTGCAAGCAAGCTGGGTTCCAAAATCTGTACAGACCTCAACCTTTGGGCAGTATAGCTGCCTTCCTCCAGGGATCAGCTGTGCTGATCAGGGAAAAGTCACCCTGAACATTCTAGATGTGGCATCATATGTCAGCAGGCCCCATGCTGAATGGCCAACAGAAGACTTTTGCTTTGTTAATTTAAAAAGTGCAATATATCTGAAGCCAAATGTTTAATGAAGCAGTAGGATACTGGTACCACCTGCTAGCACTAACAAATTTGAGACCTCTATAGCCTATTTCATACGAAGAGACACTGATCATAACTTGTCATCTTGTGAACACTTTAATATAAACTCTAGATTCATTACACTTTTATGGAAATTTAAATCAGCCTGGAGTGCAGACCTTCTTCATAATGAGCACAAAAATGTAGAGAGATTTTTATTATTACTAGCTATTGGTGACACAGGGGCCCACAGCTTAGTAATAAGAGGGTTAAAAGCTATTATCGGGTTTCTCTAACAAGATTAGGCCAGAGAACTCTTTAAACACATACTAGAACTTTTCTGAAATCCCCAAAGTAGGACAACTTGCCATCATATTAGAAATGTTTACATCAATCAAGTTTGTTTTCATGCCCTTTAAATCTTGTAAGGTCCATATGGATGACTTCTATTAAATACCTCTTGATTATATACAAACCCTTGAGTCATCAGTTGCCCTTCTCACCTCCACATTATCACAAGGCATAATCACTGCTACCTGTCAGCTGTCTCTTAAAATTGATAACAAACCTCCATCCCTATTCAGACCTCCCTGGACTTACCAGGAATTTTATTTAACAATCATCCCATGTGTGAAGATGGTACAGTGAGAAATCAGAATTTAGAAACTCTGTGTGATGATAGAGGCCAAATTAAAAACAAAGGAAAACAAATTAGCCTAATTTTGAGCTGATTCCAGCTTTCAGTAACAATAATTTAGTAATCATGACCCTGAGGCTGAAAAACAATTGCTGATACAAGTTTTGGGACACCAGGAGGTCTTTGAGAAGAATGTTAATTTCAATAAAACAGCAGACAGAACTTAGAAGCAAACATTTATTTTTCTTATAAAACCCCCACCAATTTTCCAGCATCTAAAGTCTATGGGGTTTGCTGCACTTCTTAATGTCTCCACAACATTAGTTCTATTAAAGCTTTCCATTTTATTCTGGCACTTAATTCAACAATTAAACAGCAAAGATGGGGTCTCTGGAGCTGTGAGGCACAGCTGACTGCTGTGCCCCTCAAAGCATTTGGCCCAGACTTGAATTGTTGCATCCCCTCAGTTCTAGTGGGAAATTAAGACATTCACACTTCCACATCCACCTCACACATGCATCCAGTCAAGAAAGTTACAACCACTTAAACATGCATCAGCAGGGGAGGTCACACCGGCACATTGGTCTGGACCCAGAACAACCATTTTTCACATCATGGTCTCAGAAATCTCAGAATAAGAACTGAACAAAAAATAGACTCATATTCTCTCAAAAAAACTTGTTTTGGTAGAATCTGAATCTTTTTACGTGACATGTGAATTCCACTGAAGCTTTTGAGAGAAACCAACCCCTATAGCACCTAGTCTAGCCTGCCTGCCTCACCAGGGTTACGTGGATCCCTGGAAGCTTGTCTTGTATGCCAGAGTTTTATAAAAGTTCCACCAAGAGTTCATGTTTCTGATCTTCTGTTCCAGTTCATAAACAAAAATGCTGCCTTAAATCGGTGGTTTTTCCACACCATCCCAAGGAAAATAAGAGTGATTTAGGTATACAAATTGGGCAGCCGTGACTAGTAAGACCCTTTGGTACTCTAATTTAACTAAGGTTGAAATAAGCCTGAGCAATTCATTTTTACCCCCTCTCATCAAGATGAAGCTTAATTTTCCATCTGAAAAGTTGGCAATAGAACTTTCACAAACTCCAGTGTGAGATAAATAAACATTAGTGAAGATAGCTTAATAAAAACCTATGTTCAGTGTACCACAGTCAAAAAAAACCAAGAAAATTTTAAAGATGTGTAAATAAAAGGATAGAGAATGATATAGGACAGTTCTAAAATGCTTCTGTAAAGACAACGATGTGCCTTGCTTTAGAGTGCCACAAGAAGAAAGAGTCACCTCATACAGAAAAAGACATTAGAAAATCAGAGAAGGTTCAGTGAATAGTGAGTAGAACAATCAACTAGAAACTGGAAAATTCCTAGTAAAAAGGTAGGGACCATTTTCCTTTTCTACAGATAAACAACAACTGACATAACAAATGTACATAAAATAATGATTGACTTAGAAATGAAGATGGGAGCTTTTCTGTTCTTTTTTGAAACGCAGCAGTAAGTGGATTTCAAAGAGATTAAAGGAAGCCAATTTTAAACCAGAAAGAAAGGGAAAAAAAATCAGACAAAAATGATACGAGACTGGAATTCATCGTTACAGGAGATGACCAAAATCCAGAATTTACAAAATCAAGGACTAGTTTGAACACTTACTTGCATATTAGGAATGCCCAAAGTTTAAATGACTAGAATGGTTTTGGAAAACTTGTACAAGAAGGTTTACACCAGCCTCTAACTGTAACAGATATGCATATATGTATATCTAGAGAGCGGAAAGAGTATTTAGTATTTATTTCAGAGTTTTTAAATGTAATACTGAGAGATCCACAAGATACACATGCATAACAACATTCCTATTTTGAGACCTATGTTTATACTATACTGCCTTTATTAATGGCTGAAGTTGGAAGAGCAGCAGCTGATGTAACAATTCAAGATAGAGAGAGGCGTGAAAAACAGTCTTCAAAATCAAATCTGAACTTTCCCACTTCTTTTGAGGCTTATTTGAAGACAATATAAGATTACACCACCGTCTGCTCTTTAGAGAAAACACATCTGCTGGCATTAAATTTTCCCTGAAGTCAGGAGTTCAAAATAGCCTTGCTCAAGATTATAATAGAAAAATAGCCATAATGACATCTGATTATAGATCTCAAATCTCTGAAACAAAGATGTTTTGATGTCACAACATCCTCAGACAGCCAATTCCACAGTTCAGTGTGACAAACAGGCTAGCTTAAAATTCTTTGTCAATAATTTAAATAAGTACCTTTTAGCTACAGTCCCTCATTGTGCATGCTCTTTAAGGGCTTTATTATTATTATTATTATTATTTTATTTCCTAAGGGTAAGTAATCCCTTTTCGTGTATTACTTTGTTATTTATCAATATCTATGTTCATCTGCCTTTTTATTATCTAATCAGTTGTTATTGTGAGATTTTTGCCATATCACTTCCACTGACCTTGCTTAGATAATAACCAAACCTTCAGATGAGTGAACCAATATAAATGCATTAACTTGTTCTGACAAAGTACCAACTTTCATACAAATGTCTTCTAAAGTTCAGCTAAAGGCACTTGAATTCTTACACTTCAAATACGACAAGTTCAGCTTTCTGATCCCCAATTTACCATTTCTGATCAATGACCTGCAGAATTCTCTTAAAAAAAAATCTTTTGAGTAAACAGTTTGTATGAATATTTTCCACTATTTTCCATCCTTCCTTCCCTCATACTTTCTCTGTGCACTTAAACACTTTGTTGTTGTTTACTATTTATTTCACAGCTAGCAGATTTAATAGTCTGGTCAAAACTACCCCATATAATCACTGTTTACATGCAAGGAAAATAGAGAGTCTCAAGACTGTTTTGCCTCCTTTTATTTGAATATAGTACCAGCAAGATACGCTAATCAATATTCTAAGTATTCATCATTCAGTGTTTCACAGAATACACTGTTCTAAAGACAGTATTGGTTTATACAGTTTCCTTCAATAATTTCTCAAAGAAGTTCTCTTGTATGAAGTGCAGCAAAATGTAGGTAGTTTTGTAGTAATTTCAGCATCCGATTAAGTGTGTGGCTCATATAATAGGAAAAAATTGAACAAGTCCTAAACCTGATCTGAAGAGAAAGCCTTTTGGTCAAGCCAGAGCATGATATTAGAGCATCTGGTTTCTATGCATTACCTCTGTAGGTTAAAGATTAAGGTTAATGTCACAGAAATTAAGTAAAATTCCTGGCAGTTTTGTACAAAGAATTTAGGTAAACTGGATATTCCTTCCCTTTATACGATCGTTTATATATTATAGAGCACTGACACTGCACTAGTAAAAAAGAAAAAGAAATCTTATAGACCTAGTAAGGAAAGTGGTCAAGAGAAGTCCAAGATTTAAATGAAAATATTATTCAAACAGGTATAGCTCATGAGAAGTACTGCGAGAGCATCAAGATCTAAGATGGCAGAACTGTTCTGAACATCACTGCATATACAAGAGTATATTATTTCCGTAGTATAAAAATACAAATAATACCTGCATCCTTTTGTAACTTGCATACACATTTTACAAACATTTTATGCTCCATTTTAGTGAGTCAAGCATGTAATTATTTGCTTCAGACTCCTGTTTTCAAATTTAAATGTGTTGAAGTATTTTGCTGAATCTGGATCTGATATAACTAGGAATTTTCCAGCATTTTCACTTCAAAAATGATAGCTGTGGTCTACTGGAAAAACTATGATCTCATTTATCTCCTTGCTTCTCTCCCAGAGAGATTACTGTTTTGAATGTGCTTGAACTATATGAAGTTTTAGAGGAATTTTGTATTATTATTAACTGTTGCAACTACACAGGGAACTCCCAAATATATGGGAACTACCAAATACTTAAAATAGATACAAACAATGTATACCGCCACCCAAAGAATCTTTTTTTTTAAGCTACCAGGGAACAAGGAGAATATTTCTAAACGTGTGTCAAAAAAATCTCATCTCACAGCACACTTAAAATTTGTGAAAAGGTTGCAAATTTCCTCTGAGTCAAAAGTGTGCATTTTGCTCCCTTCAGCACCCCATATGACACAGCAGGAACAGTGTCATGCCTTGCATTAGAGAAGTACACTTCCTATGGTCAGAAGTGAATCTTCTAAATATTAGAATAATGGTCTTCAAAAGCATGAAGACCTCTATTAAAATTTCTGGTACTGACCATTTACTTTTCTTTGAAGTGCAAAGTCAAGCAGAATGAATGCTGCATGTCTTGGAAAAATCTTGCTCTGTTACGATTCCATGAATTAATTTAAATGATTCAGAGACCTGTATTTGATTTCTCAGATTCCTATAAAATGAACTATTCCACCAGTAAGAAACTCTATCTGTTTAAGATTTATTAGAACATGACAACTTTTCTTACAGGAGCTGTACCTGTTAAAACACATTTAAAATGCTAGGTCAACAAAATGCACACTATCTGCTTTGGTTACTACAGTAGTTGTTGAATGTCATATATTATACTTGAGTAGAATTACTGCACGAGGAATGAAAACAGATATTGCTATGTACCTTTTGCACTCCTGGTAGGAACTGGAAGCCTGACACAAGCCTGCACCACCCTCAGCTGTGAAACTATCCACCTAACAGGTACCTTCTCATGGTGTTTGGGGCCTGCCTGCCGCACCATGATAAGTGCTAGTCAGAGGCAAGGAAAAAAAGTTTTTTTTTTTTTTGTTTTTTGTTTTTTTTTCTTTTTTTTTTTTTTTTTTACAGTGACAGTGGTCAAACAATGAAACGTGGTACCCAGACAAGTTGTGGTATCTCCGTCCCTAGAGATACTTAAAAGTCAAATAGACAAGGTCCTGAGTAACCTAATACAGCTTTGACATTTGCCATGCTCCTAGCCAGGTATTGAAGCAGTGTATCTCCAGATGTCCCACCCAGTCTGATTTATTCTACAAATCTGCAGTAGTTTTCTACTGCCTCACCCCTCTCACACACACAGTTTAAATTTGGCTAATTTTCCTGTGTTTACTATTTATATAAGTAGTGGGAATATCCAGCAGTTAAAAATTAATTAGGCTTTATAGTATTGGGGTCAATTCCTTGTTCCTCCTAAATCATCTTATATAAATACAAGGCATTTGGTTGTTTTTTAGCTAATTCCCCGCTGAAAATGAGGATGGTAGTACTACCCTGACTCACAACACACCACAAGGCCATTATATGAGCGATTACAGAGCATACTGTGCTCATTTAACCATAACATTACCCATGCCAGAAACATACATAGAGACATAGTTACACAGCTTCAGGAAAGAAAGAGAAAAATGCTAAACATATAAATGATCAAGAAAGCCATTTCACCAAAATCTACAGAGATCTTAAAACCTTGAAAATGGCTAATATTAAAGTTACACTACACAGCACAAAATTCATCTCTTTGATCATATACAAATGACAAAATTATACTGTTGATCTTCCCCACTAATAGATTACTCCAAGGAAGAAAAACACAATGATAGAAAATCCTTATTACTGAAAAAAGCTACATAAGCACAAGGTCATTTTTTCATTAAAAACAAAATCTTACCACATTCATTTTTAAATACACTTTGGATATAATGTTTTACAAATACTTTATATAAGTGGTTACCCAGATACAAAGGATAATTACTTTAAAAATACTATATTCTTCCTAATCTACAATATGTATTTTGGACCTAAAGTATTTCCATATAAACAGACTCGTAGGTCTAAATTGCATCTTGTGAAAGTCAATGCAATTCTGAGCAGGTGCAGAGCCTGGGTAGCAGGGATAATGTCAATCGCACATGCGTACTTTAGAGTATCAGAGCTTTATTTTTAACCCAGGAAAAAAATGCAGTTGAATCTGACAGCAATATGAAACATGTTGACCTTTCAAGGTTGACAGGCCATATGCAGTGCTTGTTGGTGAGGTAAAGCACTCATTCATTAATATGCAAAAAGTTTATTTTCACTGCTTCTTCACAGTTTAAAGATTTTCATTATTTTTTAAACCAAAACTCCATCTTCATTTTAAGATGTGCGACATGACAGCATAATCTTTTATTCCCTTAACAATCAAGCCAGTGCTTGATTTAACTTAGGTGAAAATTGGTTCCATAATGGAAAAATTTATCATAATTTTGTCAATACAATCCCTGAGCAATTGAGTTTAACTATACACATTAGACCTTGCTGAATATCATTGGAAACTATCTCAGTTACTGTGGGTCTTTTCCTTTACTGATATCAGTGACTACTCCTTCTGCATTTCTGTCCTACTCTTCTCTGTGCTGCCAAAAGGAAAAAGCAGATCTGGAAATTAATGTGAACCCTCACTTCTCCCCAAATTCATCCTCAAGCCTACTCTTTTGCCAGTGATGGAAACCAGTCTTAGAAGCACCAACAGTGACACCCAACGGTCAGTTCCAAATTATAAGAACACTCTGGGAGCATGAGGAATGATAGTTTTCCACTCACCACGCATAGCTTGAAGTAGTTGCTCAAAGTGAATTTTACTTTGTTATTATGACCCTATGATAAACACAATGAGTTAGAATGGTAAATTCATTTGAATTCCTCTTTCATTTGGATCAATAATAACCAGCGATAAAAACAAGGTACTAATAAAGGAAAGAAGCAGCTTAGCAATATCATTGTGCACTGGAAAAGACGATGAATTTGTAAGGCCACGGAAGAGGACCATTTTCCTAAAAGATGCAGAAATTTGGATACCCTATGACAAAATTACTAAAAGTTTAATGACTTTATAGAGCATAAGGGAAAGTCAGCCCTTATGACTGCCTTCACTGATGGACTAGCCACTTATTCAGAGTTCAACTGCTCTGTACAATTTAAAGAATAGCGTTCTAAAAATGGAAGTAATTACTACTTTTACAATGTTATCTTTTGTCTTGAAGGACTGAATTCTGTACAGAGTAGAAAGTAGTAGCGCACACGGAATAATGTGTGATTCCCATAGTTTCATGTTTGCAGGAGAACTTTTACTGTCACCTGGAGCGTACCAGCACACTGGTAGGCTATAAACCCTCTAGGAGTTTAAGGCAAGAGTATATACCAGAAAACAAAGCACAGGGGAGAGAGCTTAATCCTCTCCTTCCTCTCTCTCACACACAGACGTCAGATGAAGAAATTTTAAAAGTATGCCAAAGAAAAAGAAAGTCTCAGTATTTTTTCCAGTTACAATTATGATGAACACATCTTGTGTGTATTACCTGATTAGAAATTTGGTGAAAGAATATGAGGTTTGTTTTCATAATACAATATTTCAAAACAACACAGTGATTGCTAAATTGCAGTGAAAAATAAGTCATAGCAGGAAATCTTCAGATTTCTTCCAGATTGTCTTCAACAGACCTCAGTTTTTAAAAGCTGGTGCAAATTCTGTGATGATCCCTTCTGATTTTAACCTGAAAGACACAGTCAATAGATTTCCACTCAATGATTTTCACAGCAAGATCAGTCTCTGCACCTACCAATAGCTGCTGAGCTCTATGAAGATTAACACTGTAGCTGTACTTCAAACTCCAGGGCAATGTAGCAATTATTTAAGTTAATATCTTAAAGAGAGAATTCAAGACCAAACACTGATTTGCAACTGTATCACCATTTAAGTAGATGAATTATATATAACAGCACCCTCACCTGTAGATGAGTACATACTTTTGAATTTATTATTGCTGCCCAAGTAATCAATTTCATATTTGTTCTAATATATCACGTACATACATTAGACTGAGCACTTATTAAAAGCTTCCCTTAAGATGAGGATTTTAATAATCACATTTCAAACTTCACATGCTCTTCAACATAAATTTCTTCATGTATTCAGGGTCTGCAGACAGCAATACTCCTCCTTTACTCCCTTCAGAGAAGGGAAAACAGTAGGCAACATAAGATGCTCATTACTTAAAAAAAAAAAAAAGAAAGAAAAAAGAAAGCACTTACAGGAATTACTTTCTTCTGAAGCAATATGTTACAAGGAAGGGCAGACCACACTGTTAGTCCACACAAACTTGCAGACCCATCCTGCCTGCGACTACTCACATCTTGCTAATATAAAAAGCATTTCAATCTCCTTCTGTCTATGGATTATATCAGAGGTAGTAAAGCAGATTTGCTGTGGGTCTTCATAGCAGTAACAAATCCAAATGTATTCACATCCTATCCAGATCTGGAGTGTATTCAACATTCAAGCATAATAAAATGTTTCTGCATCTCATAAGACATTTTTAATCATGGTGTTTAATGACAAGACATAAGACTGAAGTACTTGACGTTAAAATGGTTGTTTCAAATAACAACAGAAATTATAGCCATAATACTGAATTCCTCATTAAAATAAATCTGTCTTTAGGAACAACTGATCTGAGCCATAATCAATGGTATTAGAAAAAAATAAAATGGGATCTGAGAGTCATATGATAAAACGTTAATGTCATGAACACTACCATTTTTGTTCTTACCGACTCAAATAAGCTACCAGCATCTCTACCAGCAGTTCTGACCTGTCAATAATTTAGACATCAAATGCATCATCTTTCCCCTGCAGATTAACTGTACCAAGCAAGTACTTCTGGGAAGAGACATTTCATGTTACTGTGCAAACTGTTGAGTGAAACAGTCAGTAACAGACCAAATTCCAACCGGGCCAGGCAATACTGGCTCAGCATTAACCCTGGAGCTGGATGGAGCAAAGCCAATTACTACTTCTGACACTGGAGAAATGTTATTTTTCAGGAATTTCACACCATGAAGCAGCAGGGAGTTACCAGTCAAAAAAAAATGACACATTCAACGAGGTACAGCAAATCCATCCAGACAAGGTGCCATCCACCCTGCAGACTGGAGGCTCCACTGGGCAAGGAGGTGCACAAAGCCTAGTGGTGGGGGCTTCATCCCTCAGCTGTGGCCCAGTGCCACATTCACCTCCATGCCAGGGGACATGGAGCAGCAAAGCTGCACAGCCCCTGCAGCACAGTAGATCCAGACTCTCCTCCTGCTCCAGCCCCATGGCTTGTGAAGGTGCCCTGCCCCACCATGCCTGCAATGCGCCTTTCTCTGCTTCCATCCTAGGCTTCAACCAGCTCAGACATTTCCATAGCTGACATCTACTCCAGGTAAGCTCATGCCTTTGGGGATGCAAGGATGCAAGTAAGGCTAAACTAGTGCTTTTTTCTTGAAGCCTATTACAGTTTTCTGTTGTTGTTGCCTTATTCTGATAGAACTATACACAGTTTCTCCTCACATCTTAACAAGCAGTTAACAGGCAGACAGATAACAGGTAATGATCTGCACAGAGCATATATTCCCACTAGTGCTGATCTGAATAAGTCTGCTTAGCAAGAATGTAAAGCAGAAGTAATAATTTATTAAAATCAAAGTATGTAATAATACATATGCAAGTAAAGCATAGATTAAATTCAAGAAAATGTACTTCAGCAAGCATAGAGACCATACCCTGAACTTTTCCATCATCTTGCAAGAAGGTAAATAGAACCCAATCTTTCAGCACTACAGCAAGGTTTCTTCTGGCTTCAAGTGGCCTTTTCCCCTGATTGAAAACTCTACTACTAGAGTCATTGAAATGAAAAAAAATGAAAAAGGAAGAAATGAGTCTGAGAATAGGCCATCAAGAGTTTTCCTGATTACTTTTAATTGCACTTCTACTCATAGCTTTACAAAGCACCAAGTTGCTTAAGTTCTGAAAAGGGCACTGAGTAGATGAAACATGGAAGATTTGCCCCCAACTTTCTCCCCCCAAAAAATACAAAATAGAAACATACCCTTAAGTTCCAGGATAATGCTTCAGACTGAGATACTGATATCCATAAATTTGTCTTTGCTAGTGTAAATGTTTAGCTCTCTACTTCTCCCTTTTTGTATTTATTTGTACTTAGATTTTGCTACTGCTTTGTTGACTGAAAAGTGAAGCACATGTGATTAAGTAACTTAAGGTAATGAATCAAGGTGCATAGATACAGTGTCTCTGCCAGTCCACAATACTGGTAAACAGTCAGGATTTGAGAAATTTTCCTTTTATGCTTTATTTGATTCTAGAAAAGAAACAGACTTGGATCTTTAGTGGTGGAGCTAGTTACCAACACAGTTGTGGGAGGTCTGTTATGGGAAACAAGTACTGTCATTAATAATTTTAATGCTACATTAAGTTAACTGTACCTCAGACAATGCAAAGTAAACAGAGCCAAATCACAAGGAAACCTAGGTAAGCAAGTTCAATTAATTTTGTAATCTTCCCAGAAGAGCATCAAATAAATGAAGTTTTGTTTAGTCAAAACAGATTTCAGAAGTCACTGGAGAATCCAGTTTTCTGGATTCTCTTTCTGAGCTATAGACATACTTAGTGCTTGAAATAGATTGTGCCATACAAAATTATCTTTGTCTTGTAACAATGTAAATTCATGTTTATGATATCTCTTAAAAACTCATCTTTGTGTATGTGTTGGCATTTTCTTGTGGACTCAGGCACAGAAATATAATGTTGATAGCCCCTTACTGAATAAAGGAGGAAAGCTTAGAGGATGATCTCATCTGTTAAGAGGAAAGACAATTAGACCACATCAACCTAGAGATGAAATGACTGACGAAAGACAGACATCCCTAAAAACCACGAGTGGCATTCATTTGTTATTTGCCTTCTGTATGTTTACTATTTCATATAGTGTAAGGACAAGCAGGTACCCAAAAGAAGCACCCACACCCACATTCCCACCACAGAACTGCACTGTGAAGTTCATTTCCATATGTTAGAGGCCAAATATATATTTGATTTGAAAACTGAATTACACAATGAGAATAAATACATTGCTCTCTGTTCAAAAAGAAACAAGTTCCTTAGGAAGTCCATAATATTTTCCAAAGATGAGGAGACTGTAGTGAGGAATACAGGAGGAAAGGCTCGGTCTGTACTTCCCCTTTCATGCTTCCCCCCAGCGTGGACCAGAACCTTAGTTATAAGTGATGAACTTAAAGATTTTGTATTTTCAGAAGCCAGATCTCTAAAGGCTGAGAGCTAATCAGTTATATTTAGAGATTATATTTGATATAATGCTCACATGCCTTTTCATCATACACAAACAGGTTGTAGTCCTCATTTTTGTGAAAAAAATAGAGTAAGGTAAATACTTTCAAAAATAAGAGCCAAATGAACATCGACTGTAATATTTCTGAGAATTTATATGACAGAAAAGGAGTTCAAAGCTTCAGTGTCAGAACCAGAAAGCGAGTTGGACTTAAGAGGGAATTTAGACGTTAACACTACTACCCTCTTCAAATGCCCACCTCATTACCCATCTGCTGAAGCAATCACATCATGGGAATGCTCCAATACTCACACTGCAGAAAAAACCTAAAGAGCCACTTGATTTGACAGAGGATTGTAAAGATCCAGCTTCTGATTCCTACCCCAAAGCACACTCTATCTCTTACATGCATATGTCAAAGGAAGAGATAATTGAATAGAAAGAAGAATCCCCTGAAGTGGTGTTTAAGGAATATACTTCAACACAACATCAACTCAAGTGTGACACCTTCTCTTGACTTGCTTTAGACACCTGTACTGACCCTTCCAGAGATGAAATATGCTGTATAGGAAGCCTGGACACCTAGATATTTTGGTGTTTGCTTCGGGGTAAAGCACCAAAGTAGCAAGTGTTGTTCCTGCTGCTTTTTAGGATCTAAGCCCCACCTTTCAGTGATACAGGAATTTGGATTTTTTTTTTCTTTGAAAGATAGTTTTCTATGCAAGGCTTAAACTATCATACCTGATACCCATCTCATCAGCTCCAGTTGTCTAAATACCTCTGAAAATCTGGACACATTAATTTTGTGGGTGTGTTTAGTTGCTTAGACATACCCAAACATTTCTTTTAGGTAATTATGGTATCTTAGGAAATAAGCACACGTTTTAATACTGAAGACCTACTAAAGATCATGTAACTTAGAGCACAGCCGTGGATTATCCAAAATTCACACTAAATCTTCCTGAACATAACAAAAAATAATTTAGCTGTAGTTTACAGCATAGGATGCATAAACCTAGATCCTATTCATTGCAACAATTTCACAGCAACAGAATCTATCAATACTGAACTCCAAACTGTAGAACTCCTGCGTGTGCCTCAGTTCCAGTAGCACTGAGCATAAGTGAAAGTCAAAAAGGACAAGCTTACACTCTAAATCTAATAAGCTGTGCTACCAGAAGGTTAATGAGAGGTTTCAGAGACCTTGAAGTGTGACAATTTAATACTGGAGTTTACACTAATTGTATGGCTGATTTATGTACTAAATCAGTGTATTAGTTAATATGAGGAAATAGAAGTGAAAAAATGACAGGTTTACATGGCATTTTTTAAAGTTAGGACAAGAATACGTATCAAATTTAAGTTACTGTGTAAGAAATTTGCTGATCACTGGATTTTCTCTGCTCCTATTCCCCAGGTTAATTAGGGAAAAACTTTTTTAAATCAACATCTGGGGAAAAGTACTATGAGCCCACCTATGCTCTAAGGAAGGCAGCTTTATGCTAGGTACCAATTACAACTGACTCTTTGCAACTGACTCCTTCTAAATACAAAAATTTTAAGATTGCATTTCAGTTTTCTTTGTAGCATTGTTTTAAATATCAAAAATCCAGCAAGAGAAAGCTATTTCCAAACTGCAAATAGTAACAATAGGGAAAAAAATGCTACAGAAGCATTTTCAAAATAACCAAAATTTCTGCTATGACAGTTAGCGAGCCTCAAAAGAATACAAAGAAATGTTGCTGAAAGGAAAGTAAGAAGAGTTGTTGAACGTAAAGGATATCATAAGGGATTGAAGGAGCTTAGCATGACATTGGGAAGTCAGGAGGGTAGTGTAAGAGAACTGCATGCGAGTTTAGGGGATACAGTGATCTCCCAGACATTTTCCTACGATGCCAGGGGCTTTCTCCCCTGTCCACATTGCTTAGAGAGGGGTAAGTTACCAGTATCTCTGATAAATATTTATCCATTTCATAACTACCTGATGCCACTTGAGCCTCATCCAAAACCTCAATTCTGTTGCTGAGTTGGAAAAGAATCCCTTTTCTTTACTATGCATCAACACATCAATCCTTTGTTAAGATAATAGATCTTAACAAAAAAAGTATTTTATTTAAATGATGGGAAAACATTACATATCAATGTTGGCTGTTTTGATGCCACCAAAATCTTATTTTGTTCATCTAGCTGCTTTAGCAAGTGTGTAAAACACAGTCTTCCTGCTAAGTTCTGCAAATTCAGAACCCAAAGTTCATTAGTGCTGACCATCAAAGAAGAATCTGTGACGCACTAGCTAGAAGACAGACTCCAGTTGCAAGCCCCAAATGTTGGCATCCTTCTCTTTTACATCATTTACATCTTTTTACATTCATTATTATTTAGCTATTTCAACCATCCTGAAAAATGGAATCAGTAGGTGCCATTGCACTGAGAAAAAGTAACTAACTCTCACTGGCAAGAGCTGTTTCCTTTCAGAAAAAACGGCAGCAAAATGGAGCTTTCTGATGCCGCAAATATTTACAAGCATTCTCCAAGCCATAGAAAGTCTTCTTTTTCAAAATGAACCATTGAAGAACACATCTGAGCTAACTCAAACGACAGCAAGCTTCATTCTATGTGTCATATCATATGTGATTACGTGGTCACTTAATTCTTCTCCCATGTGCTCTGACAGTTTCCCTGTTTTAAAAGACAGTGTAGGAGTAACTCACAGTTGCATCTGTCTGAAGTGAAATGCAGTTGAAACTTTAAGCCATCACAATAGTTAGATGGGTAGTCTTACCATCAGTATCCCTTACATTAAACAAAAAACAACAAAAAAATAGTATTTTGACTTTAAAGGACCTAATTTTTGCCACAAACTTGCCAGTCAGAACAGAAAGGAGCTCCAGAACCTAAGGCATAACCAACTGTGGGGAATGAAGACTGAAAAGCAAAACTGCATCATGAGTCATACGTTCAAAATAAGGACTGGGGAAGGGACCCTGGTCATAGCATCAAGGACTGTGTGGCTAGTCTGCCCTCCACAGACAGACCCAAGGGACAGCCAAGAGTCTGCCCAGCTGCACTGGAACATTGTAGCTTTTCCTATATCCCTTGAATGGTAACATGTAAATACCAGGAAAGTTTACATCACCCATCCTAGTTTCAGCTCCAGAGGAAGAGGTGGGACTCCAGGCTCAGCAAATCTCTGGCATCCTGGTTATAAGCAGTAAGTGTGCAGTTTTGTGGGGGACATCTTTGTTTCACTCTGAACCATAACTCCTTCTATGTCTGCAACATACCAGTCCAGAAAGTCTACACAAAAATGAAAACAAGGCAATTCTACTTGTCCAGTCTCTATCACAGCAGCAACACAGTCCTGGCAGACCAGAACCTCAAATTCCAAGGCTGTTAGCTGCTCTGGAGACAGGTATACCAGAAATCCTGAGCTCTCCCAGGGCCCAGATCTGTTGCTTTGAGTCCCTAACAGTCCACAGATGCCAAAAAGCCTGGTGGAGAAGGGGACATGGAGTGGGGCAAGTCTCAAGAGCTGCCAGGCAGCTGGGGTTGAGCAGAGCTTCCTCAAGCAGGCTAACAGCTGTTTCCAAACATATATCAGAACATGGGCTTGATACTGGGGTGCACCTTTATCCAAAACAAAACCACTGCAAAACATACCAAATTCAATGAATCATCATGACTGTGAGGGAAACTTCTGTATCCAGGTTTTACGTTATTTGCTCCTAAGTAGTGCAAATCCTGGTAGCCGAATCAGGTTTCCTCCCCAGCACTGATGTGATGTTTTTCATAGGTGGTAAAAACTGGGTAGAGGAAAACACCAAGCAGGAATATCAAGCACACCAGGCCTCACTTGGTACAACACAGAGCCAGCAGAACTAATTTCTTTATCCATGAGGGAGAAGCCCAGCTGCTCTGCTGACCCACCTGCATCATGACTCCTTGATCATTGGAAAGACAGTGAAAAGACATCTCCATTCATTCCCCAGTGCCTTCAGCAGGTTTGTGTTGAGTGAGGCTGAGAACTTGACTCCTTAATTCAGCCATAAAAATCTATTATTTAATCACGTGAAGAAGTTATTGGGGTTCTGCTAATGTTTTAGCTAAGAGCACTATGACTCACAGCTGTGACCTGCCAACCATGACATCCATAACCTACAGACTTTTAACCTGAATAATGCAATAATTACCTATTAAATAGCACCGGGATCTTTAAAATCCATATAATACACTTATTGATGCCACAGCTTAAGTACTTATATATTATTGAACATACATTATAGCCAAATGCTCTTAAAATGTGATATGTACTTATGTTGTAAAGAAGTTTATAAAGGAGTTCAGTGAAGTTGTAAGTAAAAGCACAATAATGACTGTATATCAGAGACAGCCTAAATGGTGTGCTTGGAGCAGAGCCAGCCTCCAGTAGCCTATCCTTCACCAATATCTTCTAGAGTTAGCTATGTTATGGCATTTCTCTTTTACTGCCACTATAGAGAATACAAGCTAATTTACAGATCCATTCCTTCTTTCAATTATCAGCATAATTCGGCTTCACTAGAGATTCTCCCATGCTTTCAACTACTATCTTGGACTATTATGACTAGCTGCTTAAATATTTACTTGACACGATCATAAATCCAGCCCACCATAGGCATCTGCTTGTCAAAAAAAAATTAGAACCAAGGTTCAGTAGCTCTTTATTAACATTTCTCCCAACACATACTTTCTCATTTTAATTACAAAGTCTTTGGAACATTTCAAATTGACTAATGAAACAGTTCCTAACAAAACACTGCTTAGACTGTGCTTAAGCTCTCTTATTTACTTAACAGATTTTTCAGCACCAATTAATCTCAAGGGCAGTTTAGTGGTCTTAGTTCAGTGTTTTAAAAGATTCCTGGATATAACTGACGTGTCAGGTTGTTAGGTTTTGCAGCACTTCGAGAGAGTCACTGCACATTAATGTAAAAACAGTATCATCTTTATATACCTATTATTATTTCAGCAGAAGGTATTTGAAGGTACAAAGCACTATTGGCTTTGTAGCTCAACATTTTAAATCTCTTCTTCTTTGAGGACCTCCAAAAGATCCTAGCAGAAGAGAGAAGCAGATGGCTGGTTACCAGTTGGTGGGGAGGAGTATAGATGATGCTACCTACCTCTACATATAAAAATAACTCCTTGTAGCACTAGGCCTTCCTTATTCCTTTACATTTTAGTAGGAGACAAAGGGATAACCTTTATCCTCCACATCCCGAAATCAGGCAGTTCTGAAGCTTGTTGCTAAATAAAGTGTTGTGCTATATCTATTAACCCTGTTTCTGAGAAGTTATCACACTTACAAATATACAAACCATACATCATGAACCTTTTTAATGAATTGATCTCTTTGCATTTGTTTAAGATTTCAGCCCATTCAGATAGTCATATTCTAAAATGTCACTCCTTCAATAATCTCTGCAAAAACTATTCTGGCATATAAATTATGCAGAAGCCATCAGATTCACTCTTCAGCTGGTTTTAACTCATCATGAAGATCTCATGATAGGATTTTCTTTATTAGAGCAATCCAGAAAAATGTGGCACAACTTTTCTTCCCACAACTGACAGGCCAGCTGCTGCTAATGGTCTCTGAAGACTGGAACTTCTTTGCCCTGCAGATCTTTCCCCAAACTCAAGCCTTATTTGCCCTCCCCCCCCCCCCTTTTAAAAAAAAAAAAAAAAAAAAAAAGGAGTTAATGAGGAAATTACAGCTTTACTTTCTATGGCCCACTTTGAGCTCCTGGGCCTACCATTACATAAATATTGCTGGATATATTGCTGGACTGCTAATAGCACATGAATACCTGAAGTCTCATAACAGTGGAACACTAAATTGTTTAAAGAATGAAAATAATATTCTTGATAAAAAAAAGGCAGACAACCAAAGGGAAAACAAAAGAAAACAGCTGATACTTGACCTCTGCCTAGCAGCAAATGACACATTAGCTCATTTGAGGTTTCTAGTCATTTTAACGTAATTTTTCACAAAATGTACATTTTTTCCCCAATAAGTGGATACTAGTTCAAAATTACACTATTAAAATTGCCAAGGAAACATAAGAAAATAAGTCCAAAGGACAAAAAGTCTAGTTCAATTACTGCACAGGCTTTAAAATGTGATTTGAAATCCACTTTAAAAATACATGACTTTCCTGCTATTAGCACCTCATGCTGCAGTATATCATTATAGCAGCCTAGTTCTTTCCAGAACAAGAGTGACAACAGCAAGAGATGCCTGCCTTTCAAGCTGTCAGAATTTTGTTCAATTATAATCCGAGTGGGCAGGGAAACCCTGCTCGCTTTGAAATCATCAGGCCATAAATAAAGTAGCAATAATACCTGCCAAAGCCATGCCCTGTTGTCCTGATCACAGGGAACCTGTTTCCTAACGCCCTGCTCCATCTAGCGGTTAAAGTTCTTAAAATCAAGACAACAACATTTTCAGATAATATACATGCCATCCCAGCAAGTGCTGCTTTGACAAAATATATATTAACATATATGTACACATACACACACAAGATATCAGCCATTAGAAACTTGGCATGAAGTGATCTGTTTTATTAACTTTCCCTTAAAATATACCTTTATTTTTTCACACACAACGCAGCAGCTGTTCTTGGCACACTGTTCTTGGCAGTCCAGGCTCCCTGGATAAACAGGCCTAAAGAATAGACATTGTGGGTCACAAGCTACTCAACAAAATGCAACTGAAAGCAGCTCAAAATTGCCCTACAAAAAAAGCTACTTCTATTTCTTTAATTATTTCATTCCTAAATCTTGGAAATATTTCAAGAAAACCTCAAAGGGTTTCTATTGGGAAGCAACTGAAGTTGAAAATTCAATGTACACAGCACTGTGCAAAATGTATCTATTCACTTCATACATGAAAACAAGCCACACTGCAGAAAACAGCAAAAAAATACACTCAAGCACAACACCAGCTATCACAACCTGAGCTTATGCAGAGCACACAACTGACATCTTTTAGAGAAATATCCCTGACAGTACCATTTTTAGGCCTACTTAGTTCATTTCACTCTAAGTATCCAAATTAAGTGCCAGCTCTGTTGAATAACCTGCTCTGTGCGACTTCCCTAAAGTGGTTTTGGAAAATCAGCTGTCATTGCTGGGCTTTGCATTATGGTTTCGGAGCCTTATATCCGGAAGTGTTGTATGAACAGCATGAACAGGAAATTGTTCATGTTCACAAGCTCTGTAAAATATTAAGTGTAATAAATATACTGTCATTTTATCTCCAAAACCAGGTAAATCTAAACAGTTTAGAGGCCAAACATGAGGACTGAGGTCAACCTGAATACAACGGGCAATAGTAAGTTTCACGTGCTACCCTTAAAAGACTGCTCATAATAATATTCTCCGCAGTTCGCCAAATAGCAGTCCCTACTTAAACCATGCAGTACTCTTCTTTATGAGTTACGCCTCAGTAACTCCAAAAACCTAAAATAGAGGAACAGACTTCACATGCAAAAGACAGTTACTGGTAATAGAAATCACAGTAGTATCTAAACGATCAATTACACCTCTGCAAACAAGCTCATTTTTTAAAATGACAGATGAAATCAAATCTAAGTCAGTATTTAGCAACTGTATTTTTATCATCCTCAGCTGCATACAAGTTCTGTGAGAGTACATTCAGTAACATCAAGATGTTTCAATAGGAGTAAACTGCAACAATTTTTGAATCATGCATTTTTAATACATCAGTACACTGTTCAGTGGAAATAACTGTTCTGTCCACAGCATATGGTCAGAAAAGCTTTAAGTATCTATATAGATATAGATACACACATACACACGTATATAGTCTGTTGAGAATGTTTTCTATGAAACAATATTAAAACCAATACTGAGTCCAGCTCCATCTGCTAAGACACTCTACAAGAGTAAAATGGCTTGAGATCTAGAGTAAAAGTAACAGCAGACACTGGAAAGATCTGCATGCAAAGAGAGACTTTAAATGGCACCATGAGACTGAAGAAAGTTTTATTTAATGAGGTGTGTGAAATATTGAATAAAAAGAGAACAAACAGAAGCACTGTCTTAACAGTGGAGGAAAATGACCCTCACTGACACTGAAGAGGTATAACTTTTAGAAGGAAATAGTGTGAACTCATCACTGCAACAGAGAGATTTGGATTTAGTGAGATTCAGAGTGAATTAAGTACTGAGGGAGTTAATGAGAAGAACTGTATTACAACAGAGAAGATACTGTAGAGTCAAAGGAAAGGAATGTTCAGGGGTTAAAAAAACTCCATCTAACTAGGTTATTATTATAATTACAAATTACAGAGACCCTTATGCAATTTCTCTGAGTGTCTAATCATTTCTAGAGGATAAGGATAACGGTGTGGATGGGGCGGGTTGGGAAGGCCAAGGGATTGGAGATCCAAGCCGATAAAATGAGCAAAAGGTGGAGGCAGGAGATGGAGCAACAGGGAAAAGAACACTGTGGTGTGTTCCGAATACCCAAACATCTCCTTATTGCCTTGATACACTACCAAATGGTGAGGTACCAGAGTAAATACAAAACTTGGTTCACCAAGTATAGTGCTTTTTTTTTTTTTTCATTTAATGATCATAAGACAAGACTAGTACTGCCAATTCTTCCATAGAATTTGTGAACACTAAGAAAAATTGAAAAGCCACATTCTTGATATATGAGAGTTTATACACAGAGCAGACACAGTGGAACTATTTCATTTTGAACAAGCTCAGCAGTTTTTGATCTTGATCATCCTGAAGCCCAGCAACTCGCATAAAATTTGTCCTTTTTCTTTCCTGACACTCACAACCCTAAGCTATTTTAACATGGAACACACCCAAAAAGAAATTGGATCAGGAGACATAACTTAGCCTGTAAATCAGAATAGGTACATGAGATTTCTGGAAAACAACATGCAAGTTAAAAAGGATAAACTGAAATATGCCATTTCATTTTTCATTTCTGACTAAGCAATGACAGTGAGTATGATGCTATAAAGGACAAAATACAGCCTTCCTCACACAGGAAGACTAAAATCAAGTCCCATTCAGTACCATACTGTAAAGAGGGAAAACAGAACCACCTCACATAGGTGGTGCCTACACGAGGTGGTAGGTCCATTCAGAGTATTACAGGCCACAGGCAAAGTTTAAACTCTATCTTGAGCCTTAATAAGAAACTCAGATGAAAAAAATTCCTAGGTAATGTGCATCTCAGTTAAGTCAGTTGCTACACAATTAACCTGCACCAGTGTCAAAATGTTTTCTTCATAAATGGCATGGAGAGGAAGAAGAGTGTCAGACCATCCTGTCTTCCCCACTCTAAATGCTAGAGACCATCAAAAGAAACTAGCTGGTGGCAGGTTCAAAACAAGCAAAAGTAGGTGGTCACTTATACAAATGCCTAAGTCATTGAATCACGAAATTGCCAGAGCTTGAAATAGTCCATAGGAAGCATTGCTGCATGCTGTACTCTTTTTACATTTCTGAACTCCTCCCTAGATGTCCACTCTTGGGCCTCAACAGGAGACATCGTAGGCTACATGGAACAGTCTGACCCAACACAGCTGTTTCTATAGCCTTACAAAACATTTTAGCTTTCTGTCAAGTGTGGACAAAATGAGGAAACCATCCACGTGACGTGACCACAGCACTGGAATAAACATATTCAAAGAAGTTGCCAGCCCTCCATAGCAATAACCTTCTGTGGCGCCTTGACAAATTCCCTCCTCCTCCCTCACGCAACACAATATGATCCATAATTGTGCAATGGGATGAAACATGATCAAGTGGGATCTGGGTACAACATTCAGGTTTGTTCCCAGAGGAACCTTTCAGGAGTTATTTCCATTTTGTGACCTTCCTGCTTTCCCTTCCTCCAAATACATTTCCTAGTTAATGCAAATTCTCAAGAGTCTCTCTGATGACTATCTCAGTTTCTGCCATTTTATCTATGACAGTACTGATTCACTTTATTCATCTAGGATAGTCCTTTTGCACGGATGTGTCTTCCTTCGTCAATATTTTGCTTAGTAGCACAACGAACTGTGACATCCAACAGAAAAGACAAGTTCCCATTTTCCCCATCTTTCTTCCTAGATTTTGTTTTGCCATTTGAACATAGGATAGCTAATGCATAATGTATTCAGCTTCAGACCCATATCAGGATATTTCTTCACAATCTAGACATTTTTGGATCAGCTATATAGCAGAAATAAACAAGACTGAACGGACTCACAAGAAAAAAAAATTTAGAGAAAAATGTTTAGAGAAATTCTGTTGTTCAGAACTTACTAGTTAGTATAGTAGAAGAAAAATGATTACTTTTTCTTTACCTGCCACTCAGCCAGAACAGAAGAGTTTAAAAACATCTGTAACAAACCAAGCTCAGTGTAAAACTTCCTCCAAAGTCATCTCTTATTGCATATTTCTGTCACAGACCGTCAGCTGTTTGGCTCCCCTGTGAGAATGAAATCACTGAGGAGAATGTCAGGAACTAAGTTTTCAGAACTGATATGGTAAATCTGAAATCCTGAAGCTGTAGGATTATGAATTCTGCTATGAGTAGACATACTGGAGTATTTCAGGTTAGAAATACAACTTCTTATATTACTGAAAAGAGAAGAGTCTACAAGTTTAAACTTGTAATATTATTTTTATACATTTAAAAACATGGATAGGTTATTTCTAGAGCTTTTGTAATTTCCAATAATTGCCAATATACAGAAAGGTTATTTACATTAAAGATACTTCCTTTAAGTGGAAAGCTACCAAAATAGACTCACTAACAAATTTCAGATTTAGGACTTTTCTCCCTTTATATCATGTTTGACATTCAATACATTAATTAGGTCAAGACAGTACAAAAATTTCATAATCATTTGTCTAATATGCCATGAATAAACTTATTTGTATTACTTGTAGAGCTGTTACCTATAATAGAAGATTAATGTCAAAAAAAAATATCCATAACAACATGTGTATTTAGGTACAGTATGCATATCCCAAAGAGTTATCATAGCTCCAGCCCACGTGAGTCAGCATAATCCTACTACCCAATAAACCCCACCTTTCACAATATGGAGATTACATATAATCACTGTCTTTTGATTATCCCCAGCACACTGTGGAGAACAGGAATAGAACAGGTTTTACAAAAGGTAGCTTCCTTGCTCAAATGGATTAAAGAGAAGAATGGATTACAAGACACTACAAAAAACACTTTGAGTATTGTTTCCTTTGGTCTTTAAACTGAGAGGGACTTTCCTTTTGGTTCCTTCTTTACTGACAGTTTAAGTGGTATCAAATAAAAGGTAAGTTTGGGCAATGACACACAAAATTCATAAGGGAAAAAACCCCAAAGCATTTCAGAAGACATTAAAATATATTTAGCTTGTAATAGTAAAGCTCTTAGTAGCAGTTACTAAGAAATAATGTCCTCAAAGGTTAACAGTCCAAGATGCAGCTGTGGTCCATTAACTCCTCCCAACTGGTCATTAATTGGCAAAAGAACAAGAATCCAGTTGTGATTAAGAATTATTCATTTAGCTCTTTGCATACTAAGCCAATTTCTTCACATGCAAACATTAACACAGAAAATCTAGCTTGTCTGCTTCCTCAATTAAAATCAGAGTTGAAAGAAAGGAGAATCACCATCTGCAAAGGATCACCATCATTAAGTCATCAACATTTGCAGTTCACCAAAATAAATGTCCTGCTTTATCTAAGGCATAGATGCCCAGGCCCCCCCAAAAATCAAACCAGGATGCCTAAACTATCGAAAAGATAGGGAAGAGAAACATTATTCCTAAAGGTAAGTAAATAGCTTCATTTACTAAAGAAAAATTGATAGACTGCATAGAGACCACCTCCCACTGAACTGCGAGGTAGAATTTCTCCAGGATATTAGGCAAAAGGAAACCTCTGGACTTTGCCACAGCCTCACTATGTAATCTCATAGAGGTCACTTAATGGTATTATCATAGGATCACAGATTGGAAGGGGCTTTTGGAGATCACCTAGTCCAACCCCCTGTTCAAAACAGGGCTAATTTGAAAACTAGACTAAATTGTACAGGCCCATGTCCAGTCAAGTTTTGAAAGTCTTCAAGGATTCATAGCCCTTCTAGACAACCTGTTCAGAGTCATTGCCTACGTTCATTGTAAAGAATTTTTTCAATATATGTCCTCCCATGCCCCTGTATAGAACAACAGAAAGCCCAATTTTATCCCCTTTTATTCTTGTTTTAGTAAGAGACTTTTTAAATGTAAACAAACAGCCATAGATAGATGAGCAAGTTTACATTTTGACACAGGTCAGCAGTAACACTTCACCAGTCTTCTCATCTTCCACGGCAGGATGAATAATGCTGCACAGCTATTGAACAGCCACTTGGAGCTAGCACTAACTCCATCAGCTACCATCCCTCCCATCCTCCTCCTCACTCACTGCCCTCTCAGCACCTTTCCCTGCCCTCGCACTGTCTGCTTCTTTTTGCCAGCGTGGTGGTTTAGTCAGGGAATTGAATCAGGAAAGTGGCCAGATTAAAACTGATCATTTTGGGAAAAGATTAACTTTTGGGGAACATGGCAATAGCAGCTTCAAATAACTAAAAAATTGCAGCCTTAGTCTATACGTCCTTCAGGGATTGGACTGAACCTCTCTCCATGCAGAAGGTGCTTTAACCTGATTCAGGGTCTCTGAGCACTCTTGCAGCGTAATAAATATAGTACCATATAACATTTTAAAAGTATCATGTAGATATTCTATAAATTTAACCACCACTGACATCCTTCTAAATATTCTCATTACTTCCAAACACTACTTGGAAGAACCTACTGGGCTATATTCCCTGGATTTTGGTCTGTTCTCTACACCATAAGGTAAAAGTTTCAGGTTAATTTTGAACAGAGACAGACTAAAAGATAGGATGAAATTTTTAATTGAAGTTTTAGATGTCTATGCAAAGAGGGTCTTATATACTGTTCTCATATACTGTCTCTAATGTATTTTGTTTACAGTTTTGATCAAATGATTTTTTTAAAAAGGCACCTTGTCATTTGCATATATATTCTCATTTTCTGCCTTCTGAGATGCATCTGTTTACTTTAGTGTCCAAATCAAGTTTATGGTAATATATACTGCCAATGTTTCAGAGCCAAAATAACTGAGGAAAAGAATGATGTTTAATTTGTGAAATGCATCAACAGGATTGCCAGTGAAATTCTGACTCCAGACTGTTTATATCGGAGATGATGTAGGAAGTGGAATGAACACAGCTTGAATTTCAGATAAATCACTGAGCATGCTGTGTGGGCTGCTAGAAAAATCTTGCTTTGACTTATTAACTGAGCACATCTGATCTGGAGTCACCGATAGAAAATAAATACAGAACTCCAAGATGCCATTTTCACAGAACTACTTTTCCAACCATGCTTTACATGGTTTTATAGAATTGTTGCTGCTTCCTCTTTTATTATACATATATATATATATATATATATATATATTTGTATTTTCTCCCAAAGGTAAAGATGCTTTCCTCCTCTATGAAATAAGCAAAAAAAAAAAAAAAAAAAAGTCAATTTGCAGCAGATAGAGCATATTCAGTCCTTTCTGCTCAGTGTGTCCCTTTTGCATGGAACCATTTAAAATTTGTTGCACAGGGAGATTGGAGGGGTCAGAATTGTAGACACAAGGTTCAGCATGAACTGGCCACGCAGTCATGTTAGCATGGTGCTGAGCCTGAGTCTTCTCTTTCAGCACAACTTATTAGCTGGATTTTAGTACCACATTAGTCATGTGTCTTTTGGTCAAATCAGAGAACAGAAGCAGAACTAGCTCCCAGCTGCTTGCAGCACACCATGACAATACATTCATTAAAACATTGGTAAGAACAATTAGCTGGAAAGTAGATGTGCATTTCAGCTCCAATTAGCACTGAAATATAATTAGTTCAAATACAATTAATCAGACATACCCAAAGGCACATCTTTAAGCATCTGGAGAAGTCTGCTGACAGAAACTGAGGTACTTCTAGACTTTGTGCAATTCCTGGGCTAGATAGCAATCCGGGGCTCTCAAAAATCTCAAATTCAGACTTAGGTTCTAAACAAATTTTCTTCCTGTAGGTCTGACCCCTGACTCAGTGGTCTCAGCCTGTACAGACATCACTGTGCTCCTCTCAAACTGAACGAGTCTGGCTGCCCCTGTGGGCTGAATAGCTTTCCTGAAGCGGGCACAAATATTTCAAATCCCAAAATTACACCGTCAAAGCTGTTGTGACAGCATAAAAACTAGTCTCAAGTTTTGGGGTTCCCCCTTCCCCAAGCTCAAGTGGAAGAGAGTATTTTCTTCAGTGAGCCTTTCCTGTAGATGTGCTATCCACAACTGCTTTATGTCCTGCAAAGCAGATCCTAAAGGATGAAAACAGCTCCATCACCTTGACCCAAGAAAAAGAACCACAGCTGCCTCAGTGACATTTTTAAGTCCAGGAAATATTGCCATAAGAAGAGTGTGAAATGGCTGGGTGAGTTGTGCTGAAGGAGGAAGGGAAGAACCCCAGATCAAAAAACACATCTCCTCTCTAACCTTGTCTTGCAATATGGAAGCACAATTCTTCAAAACATTCCCGCTAGGAACAATTCTGCATTCAAAGATCTAAAGTTATCCCTCAAATTTAGATACTTATGACTTAGGTCACCCATGAATAAAGCTAGGCATAATTTTGCTAGTTGTTATAAACATTTGCAGGACACAATGAGAAGTGTCAGCAACCTAACATGAAGCGTAAAAAGTAGACCTTATTTTTAGAACTTGATTAGTGAATCACATTACAACCAAGACTGTATCTTAACACATTTCTCTAACCCAGTTCTATAATCCTGTTGTTCCACAGTTAAACCCAACACCAAATAAAAATACATTTGTAGTGCCCAGAGGCCCCTCTACTTTTTCACTAACTTGATTATATTTGTAGTACCGCCAGGGCCTGAAGATAAAATCAAGGTAATAAGAGAGATTTGAGGGAGGAACTGAGTGAAAGGGGAAAAAAGCAACCTCTAAACGATAGAGTAGCTCATCTCTCTGTTTTTGAAGACTGCATGCACAGCTACGAACTTGTGCTTTGTCACCTCAAGGCACATTACTGCGACTTCAATCAGTTTAATGCGACACAACCCTGAAAGCAAAAAGGTAACGAGGTTGGTAAACTACACTGTAAAAGGCATTTGTAACCTGTCACCAGCAGATTTATTTCACTTTTAGCAAATATTTCCAGTGTTCAAAGTCACTGTTGAAGAGCTACAACTTAAGAAAAGACAAGTTTTTGACCTACTGCCCCAAAACCTGAAACAGACTACATAGGCACCAGGTATTCAGGAATATTTAATGTTTTTTTCCTAAACCTTGATATTACATAAAAATATTTTAGAAAAAACAGTAGCGCACAAGACTTGTGTTTGTAAAATTTCTATAGTCACGAGCCCCTGAAAAATTCAACCCTGCAGTTACCACTGCCTCTCGCAGCGGTCAGGCACGCGAGACGAGGCTACGCCGCCTGGCGCAGCTCCGAGAGCCGTTTGGGCCCTGCGCACCCACCGCGCTCCGCCGAGGCTCACCTTTGTGCTGGGCGGCAGCACGGAGGCACCTAGCGGAACAGGCACCTGCCCTGCTTCTCGGCCCTGGTGATTTCTCAGCAACGCTCCGTTCAGATGACAGGTTAGATGTCAAGAGGAAAAGGCAGAGAACAGCCTTTCTAACACGCTGCAGCTGTCATGGCACGTTTCAGTTTTGATTCCATTTTAATTTGTGGGGAAAAAAAGAACCTGTAAGAAGCTTTAAAGGGCTAAAATGCTCTTTGGGAACCAGTAAGTGAACGTAAACCAAAGGAACTAAGGCCATTTTGCAGAGGCATGTAGTTCTTTAAAAAACAGGATCTGCAACAGGGCTGAACTGGAAGAGTTAAAACACACACATATATATTTATATGTATATATCTCATCATCCCTCTGTCCTGCAGAGAGAATAATAAGATTTAATGCATATTGACATATTGCACCGCATCCAATGCTGACAGTTTCAATTTTACTTTTATTTAAATTTTCTGTTACCCATATGCTGATCTCAGCAAATGAAGTTGCTGCTTGAAGAAATAAACTCCCGTCAGGGTCGTAATTCTAAGAGATCAGCAGCTGCTTATACTTGTATTGTTAGATCCTGTAGTCACTGCAGTGTAGTTAATACAATAATTTAGTGCACAGATTGGGTGTGAAGAAGGGAGCCTCAGAGCCCCATTTTATCTCAATTACTCTTACTCTCCAAATATCCTTCCTCAAAACAAATTACCCACTCAAGAATAATTAGACATGGGTCCCTGTGAACACATCAAATACTTTAACTACCAGACAGAAGAATCATGAAAGACCTTTCTTTTTAATGCAAGCTTAAGTTTAGGATCCTCTGAGGATGTCTACATTGAAGACTTCTATTCATGTAAAGTTACCTGAACTACGATGAATGCTGTAGTGTTGAGTAAATTAGCCTATAGAGAGCTTTCTACTTTCAGTACTTAAGATAATCTCTCTAAAATGGAGCTCAGGTACCTCCAAACTTTACTGCAGTTGGACATATATCTATACCCTAAGTCCATATTTAAGTATCTCATTAAATGGCCTGATTTTTCAAGCTGCTGAAGACAAAACTTCCAGCAGAGTTTCCCCTGGACATCCTGTAGAGCATTCATAACAAAACACCCAGCTCTCTTTAACGAGGTTCATGTTAAAAAGTATGTAATACATTGCCCTGTTAAGATAATTCTATCTTATCATCTATTTATGCAATTATTTTGCATATTGTGCATAGTATGCGTACTTTGCATATTAAGTATACTATGCAATATGCTGAGAAGAATATTATTGTTCAGGCAAATGCAAATAAACTATTTTGCTTTCTAACATCTTGTTACTGTGTAAATCAAATTTATACACAGAAATGAAAGGAAAATACACAGAAATGAAAGGAAAACATTTTGTCTGCCAAAAACAGTATCTGTGAAAATATAAGATAAAATGAATAACTATTATTTTCTGCTTCATTCCTTTCAATATAACAGCAAAGGACAAAAAAAATGTAACGGATGCATCAACCAATCCGTGCAGACTGTGACTGTGTTCAGAAGACAACGAAATGCCATTCAAAATAAACCTGAATCTATTCAAACAATGCATTCCCATGAATTAGGGATTATAAACCGTTGACTGTAAATAAAAAGTTTTCAGACCTTTTCCATAGAAGAAATAATGACAGAATTGAGCCCTATAGGTTGGTTGGTTCTGCTGATTTCCAAAACAGAATTTGCAGAGACTACGATGTATAAGCAAAGCTAACGAATCCATCAGATGGAAGGAGCCCCTTAGATAGCCTCTGTCAGTCTTGTTTAGTTTGTCAATCCATCAGAAAGTGGCAAACTTCTTCACTGTATCCATACCAACTTTGATATAACCATGTTTATACACAAGGGATATAATGCTTAACTGTAACTACTTCAGTATCAAGTTCCACCATACAATGAATAAAATTCATAGTTTCCCCAAACACAGAAACTGATGTATACATTTCCAGAAGTACATGGGTATGCAAATACATATATGCAAGGTACTACACAGCACGTGCACTCTCCACATTGCACAAGTTTTTTCCAGATTTATGCCTGCAACAATTCCATCTCTTCTTCCTAAGGCTTTTCCAGAAATTGAATTTGTGGTACAATAAACTGCATTAACAAATAGCACATAATAATATATTCCAAATGAGTAGGAAACACCTTGGCACCAAGCTAGCTGAATAACAAAACATCCAATTTAAATGTGCCTCGTTATTTTTCTGTTTATTTCAATTATATTAGCATACAAATATACCCCTTGATCTGTTAATATTCTTTTCTTACATAACATTTATCTTCATGGCCACTAAGTTCTTGATTAAGTAACAATTTGCTAAACCATAAATTTATAAATTTCCAACTCTCCATTATTCACATACCTGTTGTATGCCAAACCATTGACACAGCTATGCAACCTCTAGCATTCAGGATAGATGTTCTCCTAGATCAAACTCTGTCCAGCTCACATTAATTCCCATCACATTTTACTGTCAAACTGTTGCTCTATAGCTTAAAGGCTTCAGCGTGCACATTAAATCATCTTACTACATGGCAACGATTACACCCCCCCTTAAGGGAGGGTGTCAGGGGGACGGGGACAGACTTTTCAGTCGTCCCGTGTGACAGGACAAGAGGCAATGGGCAGAAATTGAAGCACAGGCAGTTCCGCCTGACCGTGAGGGGGGATTTCTTCCTTGCGAGAGTGACGGAGCCCTGGCACAGGTTGCCCAGAGAGGTTGTGGAGTCTCCTTCTCTGGAGATGTTCAAGGCCCGCCTGCACACAACCCTGTCTAACATGCTCTAGATGACCCTGCTGAGTGGGGAGGTTGGACTGGATGATCTCCAGAGGTCCCTTCCAACCTTACTGATTCTATGATACAGTTTCTGGTCCAGTAGATTCTTCATAAATATTTTGGGCAGTGATCACAGCTGCTGCTAATTTATGGGGTTTTTTTTGTTTGCTAAGTTTTACAGACAGTTTACACAGAAGTTGCTTTGCTGTTCCAGTGTTTGTGATTTTAATTGAAAGGGGGAAAAAAAAGTTTTTCTTTTTTGCTCAAGTAATACAAGCAGCCTCCAGCAGCAGCCAGTTTACCTGCTGCAAGCATTATTGCAAGAAAAACAACCAATTCCTCCTCCCTCCTCCCAGCTGCCACTACACAACTGTGTATAGCAAGGAATTCGAAGGAATGGGAAGCTCAATCAAGCTAGGAGGTGGTGCTGTTATTTTAACAGCATTGCACGATATCATCCTGAATGCAGCCATTATAGCTTTTACAACAGCATGAGTCTGAACTGACTGACAAAAGCTTTAAAATTACTTCAAATCAAGTACATCTTTAGCACAGCCTGTGCACCATACTAGCTCAAAAAAAAAGAAAGAAAGAAAAAGAAAATCAAAATTCTTATTATCAACTGTGCTTGACTGAATTCTTGCCCATCCTACCAATTTGGTCTTCTGCTACTCGTGTACTTCTGCGTGCTTTAATTCTAAGGTTTACTAGGTAAGTTGAATAACATTTTCTTCTCTAATAGACCACTGCACACAATTGATTATAATGCAGGAGATCCCAGAAAACATCCATTGTTTGCTTTACACACATGATAAACTTCTTTCAATTTGCTTTTCCTTTGAATGAAAGAAAATATCAGACAGATACATAACAAAGGAAACCTTACACTGCATTAGCCAAAACCCCTGCAGCCGTCAGTTTGAGGACTGCTCACTAGCAACTAGGGTAAGAAACTTTGAAGTTTGCATGGGTTATCAAGTAACAACATAAAAAAACACTCTTGAGGCTTCTTTAACTGTGCTAAGGCATTAAGTCCTCTAATGCCTGACCCTCAGTATTAAAAAGGAGGAAAAATTCACTAGACTAGGGTAATTTTTCATCTCAAAACTGAGGCACTCTTCAACACACACAGAACCACAAATTTTTGAAAAATAATGAAAAAGCTTAAATACATATCTGGTTTCTTTTTTTTTAATTTAAAAGATAGCCACTAAGTTGTAGCTTCAGTATTCAAAACTTCTAATATGCTTCAATTTATTGACACAAGAGGTAAGAAAACAGAAGTGCTATTTGTAGCATAACAATAATATAGACAAAAAGCCTTCAAAGGGCTCAGAGGTAGACTTTGTAAAACAGCTCAAGTATTAGAGAAAACATGAACGCCCTCCAAGGTCTACCTGCACGTCCTGCTGACAAATGCAGGCAGAGTCATGAATTACCACTTTCCACATCAGAGCCACAATTCTTCTTTATTGAAATGAAAGCTTCACTTTTAACTTCATCTCTTCTAGTAGGTCTCTCTAACAGACTCACATTTTTACCAAGGAATTGAATTAACATCTTATTTATTTATTTATTTTTAATAGCTTCATCTTCCCTTTGGGTTTCATGCTTTTAATGAGCTCATACATTTGTCTGAAGGCTTGACCATAATGAGGAAACAGCTCCACCCTTGGAGCCACCCTCAGTAGCTCATGGGATTGTTTTTCTCTTCCCTTACAAATATTTATGCATCTGTTCAACTTGAATCCTAGAGATACCTTTTGAGAATGGCCCACATGACTGAAGTTAAATATTTGCAAACAGATTTGATCTAGGTTTGATCCCACAGTAGAGGGTCAAATGCTAAGCAAGGCCTTTTCCACTGCACTGAATAGGTGTATGCGAGACAGTTCTTCAATATAAAGCAGAAAGTAAACAGTACCTAGATGAAGTCAGCCTCTTGTTTGAATTAAAAGTAAGTGGAAAAAATCTCAAATTTGCATTATCTTGAAGATTTTTAAAAATAAAAGTGGTAGTCTGGATTACTGTCGTATTGGTTATTTCAAGTTCAGACCAGAAGACTTCTATCTGTCATCCAGCTCCTAGGAAACTGTTTTGAAAGAATGAATTTGCTCTTTTCAGCATTCCTAAAATTCTTTGTGGGGAAAACCATCAGAGTAAGACAAGAACAGATAAACAATCACACAAGAAGGTAAACAACTATGTCCAGAAAAAGGAAACCAAAGGGTTTTCCAAGCAGGAACAAGCTGGGCCATGAGCAGAGGATTGATTCAGTCAAGTTTCCCATGGACTTGCCCTACACTTCCAGTATTGATCCAGCCTTCCCTGCGTCCCTCATCACCCCTGCCCTGCTGGACAACTAGCAACCATCAATGGTAGGATCCATGCATCATAGCCCGGCTGCTTTCTGGCTTTTAGAAAAAAAAAGTTTTAGGACGAAAACTTTCTTCAGTAGATGGCAGTCAGCTGTCAGTTTTGATGAAACTTCTGGGAATTTCACGTATTTGTACCTTCTACCTCTGTCAAATTTGGTCCAGATTCACTCTCGGCCATGAAAGTTCTCAAAGAAGATGAGATGAAAAACTGAGGAGGAAGGGAACTGACAGAGAAAGTCATCTTTGTCTTGTTTTCTCAGGAAACCAAACTAAGAAGATCTCATTGCAGTGTTGTCTCAAGTGAGAAGACAGGCCAAGACAATCTGAGCAACACTCATGAAAAAATCCTAAGAATCCTGCCAGGTGAAAAGGAAACATTGGCATATTTTCTGATAAGTAAAAACTTCAAAAGCCAGATGAAGCTATGCATATGAAAAATACAGCCTTACAGAAGGGTAAATCACTTTTACAGCATCAGAAAAATAAAGCTTCTTTGAAGTTTATACATTGCATCTTGTTTCCTCTAGTTATCCTACCAGAAATTGCAATATGGACACAGTATCAAATTTGTTTCCGGGGTTTAGGAGGTTATGCCTCTCTGCAATCAACTACTGTGTTCCCTTAGGTACAAATAACTGACTTATAAAGCATTTCAAATGAAGGTTATTCACTTTTACTAGAATGAAACACAATGACAATGTAATTTTCTTAATCTCCTGTATGAATTTCCTTCCATGCATTACATTTTCATCCTTCATTTCTTTGTCTCATTTCACATCTCCTATTATAGCTGTTTTAATATGCTTATCTGCCAATATCTCACTGGAACTGCTTCAATTCACTTACTGTAGGTAATTAGCTCAGTGTTTTGGAGCTTCCATTACCTGTAGCTCAGCCTGTCCTGCTCGCTTTGGAATATTTTTTCCACTTTTTCCCCCCTCCTTAGTACCAAATTTAGGAGAACAGGGACACAACCTGCTACATGTTTAGCATTTGAAGGAATAGGAACAGATGCCCGAGAAGAGTGAAGATGGAGAAATGGCTTTGGATTTAACGGGGAGAGGGAGGGAGGGAGGGATTGAATACCTCTGAAGGGAGGTGTGAGAGAGAAAAAGCTTGACACCATATCGCTCACATCAGGAGCATCCCAGCTCATGTTCTTGCACAACTTCCACAAGAGCAACTGCAAAGATACCACTCCCCTACCTCAACGTTGATAGCATGTTTACAGCTCTGATTTGGTTATCCAGGTCTACAGTACTAGTCAAATAAACAGCAATCAGAAGTAACATAGAACCTAAAATAAAGAATAACATACCTTTCCCCAGTGGTATAGAGTTTTTGCCAAATCAATTGCACATATTTCAAAGAATCCTGGGTATCTTTGAATATTGATGCAGAATCCAGTTGCTCATTCATTGAGCTCTGAGTAACTCTTTCCTGGTTACCAGCTATGGAGGGTTTTTCACTTTTTCCCTAACTCTTGTCTCTGTGGAATACATGAGCAGTCTAAGCCCCTAACTTAGGCAAAATTAATTAATGGATGACATTTGTCTCAAACTCACAGTCTTAAGGGAAACTCTTGCAAATAGCAAGTACATGCGACCTGATAGCTGCCACAATACACAGTTGGGAAACGATAAATCAGATATCCTCTGAAGTGTGATTTTCTCCATCAAGGAGGAGTGAAAGAATATATAGAACTGGAAGATGTTCACTCAGAGGACAAGTTTATAGGCAGATCACTTACTCTGAAGACAGACACAGAAGTAAAATTAGGAAAAAATGAAAGCCACTGTGTCCATGTTAGATAAATTTAAAAAGTGATATAAACTTGACTAATAGAAATGTCTTGATCAAAAAATTCCATTGCCTGGATGCTGTGAGAATTAAATTTTCTTAAACTAGGGACTTTGTGTGCCACTTAGTTTAGAAAGAACAGAACATAAGACTAACGATGGTTTTAGTCTCAGTTCAAATATGACAGATTCAGACTGTTTGTATTATATAGTGTGTGTCTACACATTCACATTAGTGTTATTGTGAAATACATTTCTTCTGCTCTAAGCAAGATGTCATAATGTGGCTACTAGCCTAAAAAACACACTTTGTTTTTGCAGACACCAAGGCACTGATTAACATTTACTGAGATGAAAATAATATATGAAGCTACCATCATACAAATTAAAACAAACTTTGGGCAATAATTTAAAATAATTAAATCTTAAGTCATCACTGAAAACATATCAGTTCCCTGCTTATGTGGAATTCAAATTCTAAATTCTTGACAAACATTTTAAGTTAACTTCAAATATTGCTTATATCTGTTAAAAATATGCTGAAAAGTGTTATAAATCTGTTTTCAGCTTTAATTAAGCTAATCTGCAGAAAAATCTTTTAAGCATTTCACAGTACAGAACATTTTACTTCCATAGTCAAAATATATTTGGGCAGTTTCTTCATCTCTGTGCATGTGCCGAACATTTCCTTAATTCTTCATCGCTGGCTATTGGAGTTCTTTTTTAACAAGAGTTTTTCATATCTATGAAACCAATATCCACGTGCTGATTAAAACAGGAGACCTAAAATATTTTTAAGATGACTAGGTTGGGAAAAAAACTGGAAAGCACTGCTTTCCTTCCTCTCCAGCTTGCATTTCTGTCCTAGCTCTATCATGACTTACAGATTTACAGGTTATCAAATGGTGTGATAGCAATATACTCCCACTGGACAGGTGGTAAATGCATCAAGTATTAAGCTATTGTCCCGTTATTTCTCTAATCCCCTGGATTCTATTTAAATATAAGTAGCAACATTTCCACTGCCTTCAAACTGACCCTATTTTGTGGTTCTGCTTTTAATTATTTCCAACTAAGTTAAATTTGCCCCCACTTTACTCCTTCAAAGGCAAATAATCTGATAGCAAAATGCCAGGGGGAGGAAACATACCTCAAGTTAGTCATTATTTAAAGTTCCTGAATACTTTGAAGGGAAAGACCATTGCCATGCTCAGCTTGAATTTTGTTTTGTTAGTTTATATTTCCCTTCTGCCTCATGCACTGCCCAAGATTTCCAAAACGTGCTAAGAAAGTGTATATTCAGCATGAATGCTTAAAGATTAATGATGATCATAAAAGCTTTACGTGTGCCCCTGGGTCTTTCATTTAACACATTTGCTAAGGTATTCAGTAGACTGGAGAAGAGCTTTGATTTGATTGGGAGTTTTATAACCAGCTACCAGAACTCAAATTTTGCAGACTTGAAATGCATGCACAAGGGTAGGCAGCCCACATGCGTAAGTCTCCTCTACTCAGCAGGCTCACACTGCATTTGCCATGGGAGCCGCACACAAATGTATTCTAGCTCTGTTTGCATCATTTATTATAGAGATATAAGATTCCTTCATTCATTTTTCTTAAGCTTCTCTAATCTCAAACTAGCCCCTGTTGCCTGGGGATTTTTGTCTTTGAGACACCCATACAAAGACAAGGGTTGCATAGAGATGTATCATAAAAAGAAAAGAGATCATACACAAGCACATTCATACATTTACCACAACATGAAAGCAACTGCTACTGCAAAAGCAGAAATCAAGGAGACAAAAGGCAGCAGTCATGCTTCTATTAACAGAGTATTTTTGCAATTGCTGCATATTTTCTGCTCTGCACTCTACAGGCCCTTAACACTTCAACCAAAACACCGTGAGACTTTTTTTTTTTTTTTTTTTTAAGCAGAAACAACAGAGCCATCTGCTGGCAAAAAAGTCCCCTTAAAACCCAGTCATCTGTCAAATCACAGCTGTGTAATCTGCTATGTAGCAGAAGATTACACAAGCATTTCACACATTTATTCCCAAACTGGAATATCACTTATTCCTCAGCCTCCAATCTGCTGGAAGAGTTTCAGAGCTGAAAGATGCTTTTTCAGTAATTTTCTCCAATTTGTTTACACTTGATCTACTTTTACCATGCTTATCACCAGTAAGCCTATTTCTTAATTCAAATTGTCATTGCCTCAGTAATGGTCAGCAACAGGACTTCAAATATGCAATATCAGCCAACAAGCTACAGTTTTACGGAGATGGCCATCTTTCTGTTCAAAATACATAGTGAGACACTTTGCAAGGCACATTTGAGTCTACTGGGTTACAACCCTCCCGCTACCAGTCACATTCAGATACCCACACTCATGTGCAAAGAGACACTGTAAGCCAGGTATGTGTGCAACTCAAAGCACAAAGTATTTTGTACGTACCGTTCCTTACATTAACCACATGCAAAAATAAAATTCAGATTTTTCACTTTTTCTCTAGGTATTCATGAAGCCAGAAAGCATGTACTCCTGCCATTGCACTGAATTTTAGCACTCAGCTATTTACAAGCATTCAAACACTACAAATTACCTTAGTTAAAAGGGCTTCCAGCTTCTGCTTTTTAAATACAGCTTGGGATCCTCTTAACATCATCTTTCTTCTGCAAAAGAAGGAGAAAAAAAAAGAGTCTTAATTTTGACTTTTTAAACAAAAAATTCAGACAGAACTTTACCTCAGCTGCAGCAGCTATCCACTGTTTCTCTTGCAAGGCTCCTAGAATCCTTCAGATCTTGGCCTCTCTTGTGAACAAACATCCACAACTCAGTTATATGCCCTATAAAAAAGTCCTGTAAACTGTTCTAAGTATTACCTTAATTCAAAATGGCTATTAACTCTGCCGTCAGGTCAGCAAGTACAAGAAAACATGAATGACTGAGTAGCTGGGGCTACCTCCATTTCTACCTGTCACCAATGATGAGGACATGATGCAAAACAGACCATACACCAGCTTCTGCTGAGATGCATTTCCACAAATTCTCATACTCCTTCAACACCTGCTCCTGAAATTTTAAAACTAGACTGGACTGGTTTTGGAAAGCAAAGCCTATCTTATCATTTTACACAGTGCCAAAGCAAAGCCTGAAGTGGCAACACAACATTTTAAAAGCAAGGCTCCTTATGGCTAACCCATTAGCAGAACAGGCAGCTCCAATTTTCTTTTCAGTCTGTTCAATCACACAGTATGCCACAGATTTTCAAGTTGTTCACACTCCATAGCATGCAACAGTAACAGACACTTTGTAAATCTGTTTTGTCTACCTAGCCAAAATAGCAAATGAAGGTATCAAATTTTCTAAGTTTTGAATACTTCTGATTTCTCACCTTTTGAGCAGAAAATTTGTTGTTATTCAGAAAGGAAAAAAAATAGAGAGTTTGCTAAAACATGGAAATACAAAAGCAGCTCTTAAGGGACATACAGTCTGCTAGCATGCACTGGCAAAACACTGAAAAAATTCAAAAAACTCTCCCTGCTAATCCCATCCTAAGCTCTACAAACAATTCTTATGTAGCTGCTTGCCATCTTATGAGCTCTGCCATTGTTTCCAAGTAAAAGCGAGGGAATAAGGCTTTAAGCAACTGTTTTCAATAGTATCTACCACTAAGATGACAGTATTTTGCTATAGCCTTCAAGATCTCAGACATGGAACAAGATTTCCAAATGCAGTAATAGTTACTAGATAAATGCACTTACTTTGAGAAGTTAAACATGCTTCCAGGAACACACAAGCCCTTTCTCAACTGGGTAACAACAGCAGCTGATTTCAAAGCCAAATGTGATGGGAGCAACTCTGCGGCTTTCTTAGATAGGCACCAGACCATCTCTGAAAGAAAGGTAGTTGATACCTGCAAACACATGGACACGCCAGTTGCAAGGAAAGATACACAAAGACAATGTTAAGCTAGAGACATAGAAGTGTGACATTCCTATACAACATTCAGCTACTGGGAAAAATAAAATGCTTTTATCACTGAATAATTTAGGTTAGAAACAACCAGAGGTCATCCAGCCTTACCCCTTGCTCAAAGCAGGGCTAACTTCCCACTTGTGCCATCTAGGTTTTACCTTTACACACACAGCAGTAACTTATCACATAATATAGACCAAAATACCAAATAAAGTATATAGTATTCCAGAAAAATGTTACTTTGTGGGAGTATTTAGCCTAACAGCAGAGCTACATATTTCTGTCAAGATCTCCCTGAACCAGGGGATTCTGTCTTCATTGATAAGTTAATGTCTTCATTGTTGAAGTAGCTCTGGGAAAGCTTTGTTTTCAACACATATTTAAAATAAATTCCATTTAACAGCTTTCCCTACGGGATGTTCTACATACAACTTGTTACATCTCTGATTGTGTCTGCCCAGAGGTATCTACTGCTTTCACTGATCAGTCTAGCTAGATTAATCCTGGAAGAGTTATTTCCAAGCTCACGTAGTCTAGGGAAAAGATCCAAGATCTATCTCAATTTCATTGCCTCTTTATGAAGGGTAGAATGTCCTTTGCAGGCACATTTGAGTGTCCTGGTTGAATGTCAGATATCTTCCTCTTGTTCCAAGTACTAGCTAATGTTACAACTAGACAAACTTTACAAATCTCACCTTAAACAGAAGAGTTAGATGTGAAACTTCCCAGAGTTGACAAGGCTTCCAAGAGTATTGTATCTATTCAAAATCAGTATACCTATTTCAATTAGAAGTTTCATTCAGCAGCTCATCTAAGAAGCCTGGAGAGGACACTAATGGTTTTCTATAGGTTTGTTTCTGGTGACCAGTGGTGTAGCTATACATGCGTAGCAGCTAGTCAGAATATTTTCAACTTTGTAAACTTCTTGAATTCGGGTGAGTGGTGAAAACAGTTGCTATTAGCCTTTCTTAGCCACAGACAGTCACGGCTTCTAAAGGCACCCTGCTTCAAATTCACTCTCCTCAGTTACCTGCTTTCTTAGGAAGAAAAAAGATACCAGTTAACTTGATAGAAATTAATGAAGTTTGACAAACGATACCTGAATCATTTGGGGCTGAGAGCAGAACTTAAAGTAGCCTGAAATGAGCTTAACTACCACAGCAAACAGAAGACATTTCCACAAAGGAGAAGTGCTAGCTAAGTCAGCTCTAACTTTTTTCCCCCTTACTAGCGAGTACTTCATAGGCTGAGCAGATGCATCCACACCAAGAGAGAAAGGGATGAGAACAGGCCCCACACTGTTCTTAAACCTACCATGATTAAGGTATCTCTTAGCATTTGAAAATCACCTACTATAAAGTGTTCATCTATCCCCTTTCAACTGAAAAAAAGAGTATCATATGACTTCTGATCATAATCCTTTTTTGAATCCAGAGGTAGGTTGTCAAGAAAATACACTTTTGAAATTAATGATGAAAAATGGTACTATTTATTCATTCTGAGTATTTTGCAAGTATCCATAGTACCTGTCGGTGGAGCTATACCCCACCACTCAAGCAAACAGCAGCTTTAAACAGAAAAAGAGGAGAGGAAAAGCCTTGAAGCATTCATTATTTTAGAAATCTAGACAGGAGAAAAAACAACACCTACCTACCACGAGTAAGTAGGTTACTCAAACGTTTTGGGGACTTCTAAAGAGCCTTTTTCACTACAAAAGTAACAAAATGACCAGACAAGGGCTTCAATAATGCTTGGGAGATTGAGTTAGGACTGCAGAATAATATGCTTAAGGTTTACAAACTTACTTCTAGCTCACAGACAAATTAAAAACTCTCTCAGCTAGTGTTTACTTGGGTAACTTCCATTTGTATTAGAAATTGTTTCTAAAATGACCATGTCAGTTAGAACATGCAACTCACAGAAGGTTTCAGTATCTTTAGTTTGGACAAGACCTGAGATTGTTCTTAAAGTACAGATCTATGACAGTTAACAAGAAATCCGAAACACACGTCCTTGAATTTAGCAGTCCTAGCACTCTAAACAATAGTTCAGAGCACATACAAATCTGTCCACTACTCTTAAATGGTTTTATCAAAAGTATGCTGTTAGCATGAGAACCAACTGCTATCATCCAGTGAGACACAAGCATAATATTGACTGCTAAACATAGTTTAATGCAAGACAAGCCAACATTAAAAAAAGAAAAAAAAAAAAGCCCCTGCAAGAACAGATAGGTCTTTCCCCACAAAAGCCAAGTTACACATCATAGATTAGGAATCAGAGGCCACACTGAGAAATCTGTTGCTTTAGAGAATTAAACTTTGCTAATCACCTACTATAACATGGACCTGTTTCCAGGTAAATGGATAAACTTATTCAGGGCACAGTTGTAAAGAACTATGACAAAGTTGTAAATATTTGTGGTCCTTTCTAATCATAGTGCTGGTCCTCTTAAGTCAGTGAGTGTAACCTTTAACAAGTCATAAGATAAATAAGTTGCAACAGCCTTTAACATTAACTGCTATTTTACACCATGGCAACACTTCCTTCCCTCTCCACCCACATAACCACTCCAGCCAAGAGTGCAGAAACTTCCCAAGAAAGAGGAAGCTCCTGTTGCTCCGCCCCACAGATTTTGCAACATGCCCAGTCATGCTACCCAGCAGAGACTGTAACCTATGAGCTCAAACACTAAGAAAGTCAGCTAGTTTAGCTTCCATATCTTTACTACAATTAAGTGATTTGCTAGTACCTCAAACAAATTTGTCAGAGCTGGAAATTGAATTCAGCGTTTTAGGCCCCATTCCCAAGCTTTATGGAAGATCAGTATTTCTTGTAAGGGAAGTTGCCTATATTGCCATAAGCCCATTTACCAGAAAACTGTTGTCAACAGACCTTAAACTAAATACAGGGAAAAAAAATAAAATAAATAAGCTGTTAAATTCCAGCCCCTCCTTTGCCTCAAAAGGCATGAAGCCTCGTATATTAAGGATGTATAGACAGTTTTGCTTTTTGCCAAAACAGTTTTCTAAACTGCTAACACAGCAAAGGATCCTTTTGAGATAAACTAGGCAGATATAAGTATGTAACAGCTGCATTTACAGGATTAGATAAAATGAGCTATTTGCTACCTCCTTTGCACTTGATTAGAATCTCAGTAATGAGTCAATGAGATACAGTCCATGTAGCCACATAGGAGGAGCACACACTTGGCTACAAGAGCAAAGTACATACCCAGTCAGAGAAAAAGGAGGTCACAAGCTACATTAACTTCAAAGTTAAGCTGCTGCAGAGTATGTATTGCTCATTAAAAGTATTATGTCTATTACTAAGTGATATTTCAGTAGCAGGCAATATAATTTAATACCTAGAGTGGCTAATTTGCATCTGTTGAGCACAACACTGCACATGATTAAAATGGTAAGTCAAAAGGACCAACTAAAGCTGTTTTCCTATTGCTGGCGCTTGCACACAGGTTCCTTGCTTTATCAGCATTTTTGGTTCGAGTCAAAAAGCCTGGAGCTCAACCACCACCTAGAAATAACCCAGCACACCCAGAAGGTGTACGAAAATAGTTTTATTTCAATTTTTGTAGAAAAATGTTAGTAATGCCTAAAGAGAAGCTTGACTTGCTATACATGCATGTGTATACACACACACACACACACCCCAAATAGAAAATAAGGCACTTAACATTTTACTGTTACAAGCCTGGTTAGCCTATAATAACTATTCACATTTTTCTACAAATACTTAAAAAGTGAACAATTTATGCCATTAAGATAGAATGTAAAAATATTTTTAAAACATGTCCATATTTGCACATTCTCAAGTGTATCTACAGTCAAAGTCCGCATTTAAGGTACTAGCCTAGATTATGTGCACATTAAAGTAACTCCCATTTTAAACACTGGCAGTTCCCCTTGATGTATCAAGTTACTTATTTTCTGCTACTAGTCTCTGTTACTACTTTATAAGCAACAGAAACATGTCTCAGTCCAGTTCATCTCATTTTTCTTCTTTTTGAAGAGACTATTCCATCTGGTTTCACTCAAATTAGATGCTTATATTTACAGGTCAGACACCTGGAAAACATATCACTTTTCTGGAAACACACAATAGAATACCAAAAATCATGCTCAGAAATTAGTGAACACAAAAAAAAATCCACAAATATTTTAAATTATTCAAAAATTAAATACTGCTTTTTATACTTAGGCAATGTTGTACAAGAGTTTTGGTACAGATGTTGTAACAGAACTTATTCCTATTGGCTTCTTTGGAAAGTCCCCAGTTCGCTCAGGATCATGTGTGTACAGCAGACACCATTTCTGAATCCTTCTGTGACAAGGCTGAACTTGTTTGTGGAGGCTTATATAAACAGACTGCCATCATAACAAAGATGATTGTGATGATTTTACAAGCAGCACCTGGAAGTAAAGAATATGACAGTTCTTGCTGTAAATCTTCAACAGTAGACAAGAATATTTCTGTTATTGTAAAACTTCACACTAAGTTACACTAAGTTAGACGCTAAGATTTTGATTGGATGCTACGAACTTTAATGAATTTCAGATGAACTACAAAGGCTAGGTAAAATTCAGTCTTCCAGCTGACCCATCCACTTGCTGGTTCTTGTTGCAACAGCTGTTTTCATTCCTTCAGTCTATTTCTTCACCCCATAGCAGCCTAAAGCATACATCGTGCTTTATTCCTATTCTTTCCTCTTCAGTATTCTTTGCCACACACAGTGCAAATTACCATGTACAAACCTGTAAGTATTCACCCTTCAGCTACCTTAAAGTCCTTAAATTTACTCTTCACTGATACTGAGAAGTGTTTGCATGACATTTCTGGGGAAAGACAAACTAGAGGAGGGATTGTATTCAGTCTTCGAAATACCTGAAAGATACTGAAACCTGAAGTTGTTTGCTGCTTTTCCCATTTGAAGGTTTGATATTAGCAGTTCAGTTTAGGCAATTTGAGTACTATGATTGCTAAGATAGGACAACTGCAGCTATCACAGATGCAAACTTGAACCCCCCCACTCCCAGAATATGCACCCACACACTGCCCATGCACATGCAAACCTGAAGGTTAAATGAACTGGGAAGTTTTTCACCAGCATTTAGAGATATTTTCAGACCTTGATATTAATTCAAGGAGAAAAACTGAAATATGACAAGAGTTAGAAAACCTCCTCAGACCTTAAATTGCTAACGAGCCAAGAGATTAGCCCAAAATGCATGCCAATGGTGAGAAGGAACTGAAGAGCAGAACTATTTCATATTCTTTTGTTATAAAAAAATCTTATAGTCCATTTTTAGTAACCTCTCAGTGGGTTTCTACTCCTTCTGATATTTTGCTTTTTAATATTTAGAGAAGATATTCCAGACTGAGATTTTATTTTAACACTGCTACTAAGAAAGCATATAAAAGTTTAAGGCCCCATTTTAAAACACTAGATCCCATCTAGCAGTCAAGTACAGTATATCTATTATTTTAGAGATAAGCTTCATATGTAGAAGAGTCACTTACTTATACCCATCAGTAGATAAGCCATTCTTTCATTATCATAAACCCAACAGGCTCCTTTAGTTTTACATTCATTAATATCCCACAGAGTACAACTGTTGTCTATTGCCACACCAAACAATATTGGTCCAGGAATAGTACCTAAAAAAAAAGTAACATGTTTGAACATTTGAAGTAGTTTGAATAGTCTTACCTGATCTGAATGGACACAGTGAAACTCCAAAGTGGTGGGGAAAATAAAATGAGATCCACACATTGTAAACAAGCATTTTAGTCAAAGCCATAGGGCTCATATTACATAGCAACTATGCCTCTTCCATTGGTCTCAGTTAATAGGTAGTATGCATACAGTAATTCACTTTTTCAAACAAATTTTCTTCAGACACCTAAGCTAAGGTGGATGGGTCAGGAAGATGAAAGTGTGAATAAAACTTAGGGGGAAGAGGGAGAAGGTGATAATTGAGGAAGTAGAATTCCAAATGAAGGAAAAGAGTCTCTTTCTTCAGATCAAGTATACCAAACAGCTGCAAATATAAAGGCTTAGAATACTGGTATGATACTGTATTCAGTTAAACATTTTTCCATCATCCAGATAGGGACAAGCTTTGTGGAAAAATTCCACGTGGAACAAGTACTAAAGTTATTCCTTTTTAGAACTCATTGGATTTACACAATTTGCTCACAACAAAGCTTTATAAAGCACAGATGATTTGCATCTAAGTATAGGTAACATTATTACAAACCTTCTTGGTACATGCTGCATGTTTACCCAGCCCACTTAAGGACTAAATGATCTTACCCTAACAAGCAGCTATATCCTCATTACAGCTCTTCTACTTCAGATCCTTGCATGATCCATAGATTCTCTATGGAGGGACATATCAGAGGCTGGGACTCTATATAGCATAAATATCTTGCTGGTAGCAATGCTGTTAGTTCCTGCCTTCCACTGCAGTCACTATGGGCTGTGCAAAGAGTCCTCCTTGTCCTCTGCTCCACTCCAGTGGAGTCAGTCCTCAGCCACAGATGGCATCTGCCTTTTAACAAGTTTATTCTAAATCTGTGAGACTGCTACAAGTTCACAACATCTTAATGTACTGTTAAGTTTGGAAAACTGTCAAGAAAGTAGATTACAGAGACATATTTCAACAAGAAGTCATACCCAGTAGTCGTAGAAACACTGACTGCACTCCAAGAGCAAATGAGCGCTGTTTATCTGGCACACATCTGTAAAAAACAGATTTGCATTTTACTAAGGGCCTTAGTAAACAAGTTCTCTCTTTTTTTGGAACTTTGAGAAGTTTAATTCCTCAATGAATATGCTTTGTCTTCATATATGCTTTTAACTTGTTGATTACAGAGGATTTCAGAAATCCAGTGTCCAGACCAAATAACCAAAGAATTAAGTGGTGTTTGTCAAAAGATATAAGAAACTCTTATAGCAGACAGAGTAATCACATAGACTGAACTGTTTTTACAAGGGAAAAAAAAAGAATAAATAGATATCTAGCTTATCAGCATCATCCTGATACACTGTTTAGTGTTTTTCCACAAAACAAACAAGGGCTATAAGAACAGAGCTGGAGTGTCATCCTGAGCTACTATGCCTAAAGCAGCCATACATGAACTGGAACTAGGCTTCAGCACAGCACTGGTTTTCTCTTAACCTCCACACAGTCACCTGGCCTTATAACTGATCAGTTCTAGCCTATACTATGAAAGTCAGTATGCTGATGTAGCAACAGTATGTAGAAATATGATGCCAAATTAAAAATTAACTCACCCATTTCCTTCAGAAATTTCTCTAGTTACAAGAATTCTACCTTGAAAATGTCTTAAATATTAGCAGAAAGAGTAAGTTAACTTTATTAAGTTATTCCCTCAATCTCAATTCTGGAGTATATATGAGGATTAACCATTGAAAAACATTGATGTCAGCAGATATCAGCAGTCACTGTCAGGATTTTCCCCATCCACGATGGCAGAGGAAGGAGAACAAGCCGTCTCCCACTGTGTTTATTTCTCATACTTAGAACAGTGTCATGAACACATGGGCTTACACTTGAAGCTGCACAAAACAGGCCTACTGAAAAGATAGTTTTGTAGCTAAATGTGAGAAAACTTCTGTAGCATATTCTTAGTTCTTGAATGTTTAAGCTGTACTATATTTTTCCATTTAAACTGTTTCACCATTTTAATTGAAGTACATGAGGTTTCCAACATTCCAAATGTTATTACTTAGAATTCACTAAAACTGTCAGCTCAAAGTTCAAAGCATACAGCAACACTTAACATTATTCTGCCTCCAGACTAGCATGACAAGCTGTTAAATCCACGTTTACACCAACCGCAAACAGGAGGCCACCACAAAAAAAAAAAAAAAAAAAAAGCATGGTTACAGTATCTCTCCACCTCACCAGCCTAGAATGCTGGAAAAACAGAATCTAAAAAACCCATTCTTAATTTAAGCACACACTACTTTTAGTATATATAACTATCATTCTTCTATTTTGTATGTATTAGAGGTGCAAGCTGGATTTCAATGTAAAGTGAATGTACTTTTAAATGAAGACCAATTAATACCAAAATATACCCAGCTTCTCTGCATATGAGTTTAAGGATTGGTGTAACTATCTTTCAAATCCCTAAACAGGTATTCACATGTCACATTTTATATTAACAGCTACCATGGAATTCCATTATTACAACATTAATGTCATATGAAAGGCAGTCGAGCTTGTAATAGTCTACAGTTTTTAAAACCAGGACTCAATCTGAATTCAAGATAGGAATCAAAGGATAAGATCATTTGGAGGTAAGTCTTCCTCAGATTAGGTAGACTATTTTGATTTCTTTGTGCAATTTAAAATCCTGACACTACCATGAACAGTAGACAAATATTTTCTTCATCCAAGCACATGGCACATTTATTCTTTCCTCTTTTAAAATTGATCAAAAGAAAGCATCTACTAATCAAACATAACTATAGTGATAATAGTGAACCATGGTATGACTGCCAGCTTATTACATAACATACAACAAAAAATTCCTTGCATACAGGTTTGAGTCTATACTCTAAAACAAGGAGAATTAAGTGTTTTATTGATCTGAGTTTTCATAAGAATGTGTTATCTACTTTTCAGCCTGAATGACATACCTGAGAATGGCCACAGTTGTTGGAGTAACAGCCATAAATGTAAAAACAACAGCAAAGAAGAAGAAGATCAAAAATAAAGGTAGAAGTTTGCATTGCACTGGACATTTCCCAGGGATAGCATCATAGAGAAAGTCTTCTGAATTATTTTCTCTTTCTGGTTTCCCAATACAGGAACAGTTGTGGAAAGTCTACAATTTATAAAGCAAAAAAGTTAGCTCTCTATATCATATTGTGATCAAAAAGAATGAAGTAAGTATTCAGAATGCCTGCAGCCCAGTGAACACAAGAACAAACATTAACATTACAATATGGGAAAATATTCCACTTCTTGATGATCAACACTGAAATCCTTATAACTGGTTCAGCAGAACTAGGCTAATCCAGCTTATCTGAGTAATAATTGTTTGTAACCTAAAAGGATATCTGCCATTGTGTGCAGCAAGTTTTGAGGTATAAGCATGAAAAGCTTGAAAAGGAGATTTTAGAGTCATGTCCATATGCAATACAAAACATTACACAAATATTAGCAGAGCAAACAATGAAAAGCTAACTTTCCCACTCAAAGCCTAATAGGGAACAGGGAAGGTAACTGGCGCCAGACACCGTTTACAATTAAGAAAGGGTAAACTAGAGTACTCAAAGCAATGTTATATATATCAAGCAAATTGCCTCTTTGAAAGCACTACAGAGGAGAAGGCACATCCTTCATTTCTTTGAAATTAATTTCTAAACATTGCAAATCAAACAAAGGATAGCCAAAGTTGCAGTTCCCTTGGAGCAGGATGCATCTAGCAAGGCTCTCAAAATTATTTTCTTAGTACTGGAAGTGTCAACTTCTACATAGTTTCTTAAAACTGCTGATTATTTCTGTGCAATTTAAAAATTATACTCCAAAGAGCTTTTGCTATGGGCCTTAACTACAAAAGACTGTTACATGAACAGAGCTCACTCTGCAGATTCACAGCTACTTCCACTACTGTTTCTTACACCTTATCTTTCCAGCTTGGATAATACACATTTAGTTACAACAGTAGCAGAGCAAACTGCAAAAGTTCACATTCTTCAGATGGTTATTAGCAAGTCTCAAATCATATGGGGTTACATACAGGGCCTTTTGAGTTTTTTTTTTTTTTTTTTTTAATAGTGGGCCATAGTTAGCAGGAAGAGACAGCACCTCTGCTCTTGAGACTGTACAGGAGACTGTAGAGACAGTGGGAATGAATAGATAGTGTTAATTGGCTATTCCCTGCACAAGTCTTTCCCTTTATGTCTTGTCTTTGCTTCAAGGGAGAATCTGGAAGCCCTACTTAAAAAGAAATTTTACTTGAAATTGTTTTAAAGCCTTTAATAAACTCAAGCATATTCTTAATTTTCCACATGTCCTTCAGTTTTCCTTTGTAATCCTCAATCTGCCTTTAATAGTTATCTGTAGCCATGCAAAAGTGTGTATACAACTTAAAAAGTACGTGCTTCACGCCTTCAGAGCAGACAGCCAGGATTTTGCAAGCTACCAAAGAGAAAGTTTGATAACAGCCACATAAGTCCAGAAGCAAAGTGCTAGCTTTCACTGCTTCCTTGATACTGCTGAGTTGCTGTGTTCCTTGATTCACTTGTTTCCTTCATGACTTTATACCTTTCCATGTTGATACTTTACTTCTTGCATCCTTACACTGTTAAAAAAATCCCTCATCTCAACTGTTACCTTGCTTTCATCTGGCATGGCTTTATTGAACAAGCCTTGTGAACAATCAGTGAACAAGCATTTCATCTGCCACATAAGATCTAATCCAAACTCGAGGGATAAAGATCACATTTGTCTGTTCACCAGAGGCAGGCATGCACACTTGAATCATTCCTTCCCATGCTCACTTCTTTAGTGATTGAATGAAAAGCTACCACTAATAATTAATTGTAATTAGTTAGTAAGTCTGTCGTAATACTTGCAGAGCCATATAAGAATAAGCTCTAACCAGTTCCAGACTATTAGACTATTCTGTAATCAAGTAGTTTTAGCTTCATTTAAAAACATCCATGTTTGTTATGAAAGAGATCAGGGAAATTTAAGTTTTTCTACATTGGGGAGTAGCTAATCCCTCACATGTTGTTCCTGTTATCCATGTAATACCTGTTATCTTGTTTATATAACCTTATCAATGTTTATAAATATCTGATGGGATGCTGTGAAGGAGACAGTGTCAGACTCTTCTCAGTGGTGGTCAGTGACAGGATGAGAGGCAGCAATGTCAAGGTAGCTGCTTGTTTCTACTATTCTGATAGTAAATTCTATTTAGAGTAAAGTTTGAGGTATCTTCAGCATTAGAGTTTTAGAAATATATTTGCAATAAGACACCACACAGTTGAAAAACATCAACATGCATCCTACTGACAGATGTCTGCTTCAAAGTTCATATTAAGTTTTCCTATCATAGCTACCATGCAGATCAAGAAATTGTGATTTTGCTATCTAAGGGAATAAACATTTTCCATTCATATTATGTGAATATGAAACAGTCTTCTACCTTCAGAGAAAAGCACAGCATAAAATACCTTTTTCTTGTTGTTAAAGAGATGCGATGTACATCCTGCAAAACAGGGAGAGAAATACTGGACTTCATCTCTGCCACAGACTGGGTAATACATGGAACGCAAACATCTGCAGTTAGCATTGCATGGTGCTGTTAAGTTATGTAGCATGCCTGTTCTGAAAGGTAAATGTTAATAGGCTTTTAGTAAAATAGCTTAAAAACAGTAGACATGCAAATAAGTAATGCAGAATTTATAGCTTCATAAAGTCTCAAAATATTCAGTTCATGTGATTAATGCACTTTAATGTTTAAAAATAAAGTCATGATCCCAGTAGTTACAAATCTAGAGGGGGAATTCCCATTTATTCTGGGCATGGTTATTTTTGCTCTATTATTACTCCCATAGATTTCTCTAATTTCCATTCCAAATGGAACAGAGAAAGGAAATTCCACATCCCATCCTAATTCTCTTGCATCATCTCCTCCCTCCCACACACATGCTTCAATTCATATAATACAATTTTAGGAAAAAAATAGCATGATTAAAAGCAGTATGTTTGGGGTATTTAGTAATGTCTGCTGATCAAATTAAAAGTTGTTTTTATTTTGGATTCAAGTCCAACTGCAAACCCATTGCATTTCTACTTTAATCCTGCTAGGCAGACATCTGGACTGTTCCAGCACCAGGAAGGCTGCACACACTAACTGCAAAGTGCCATGACAAAGTCTTAATCCACCCAACAAAACCTTAAAAATTTGTCTCGGCTCCTGAGAGAACTAGAGATCAGAGTAATTCTTGAGTGTCTAAGAGTTGCTTACTACAACTACTCAGTTTGGCAATTTAGTTCCAGTATAAGTCATAGTATGCCTATATTTGAGGTAGCCCCATTATATTAGGAAAATGAGAAGTCAGTTTCAGAAGTGGGAAGACCTCCTTGAGTCAGGATTAGAGACAATTAAAGGGTGTTTTTATTTTCTAAATAGTAGTATACATAAGCACAAGATTAATTTACAGATTAAAAGTTCACCCAATTGAAATTGGACACTGACAGTTTTAATATTGTACTGAAAGTACGATTATCTGAGTGCCATATACACCACCTAAAACATAGGTTTCTTCAAGAAATTTAACATGGTCACAAATACTAATAGTGAAAATAATTTAGCTAGGAATTAAGCTGATCACTACACATAGCATTCAAACTGCACATGGAATATTAGGGACAACATAAATACCTACGTACTTCATTCGGGTATAGTATAATTGAACCCTATCAGGTATGTTAGCTCATTCTTCAAAGAATCAAAGTTCATCTGGCTTAAAACACTTGAAGTGCAGCAAAAAAATATATTCAGAGGTAGTCAGATTTATTCACTTTGTTGTCTTAGCATCTGAAGTGCGTCAAGTCTAGAAGCCTGTGTTCAGCTGAACAGCAACATTTGCCATCAGCTTACACCTGATGATGCTCTCTCTCCTTGACTGCCAAAGAGGCACTGAGATTTTATTAATTATGTTCAGAAAAAAATATCAAAGCACAGAAAGAGTAGTGTGCCCAGGTTCCTATGTTCTGACATCACTTCTCCAGAGCAGCTTGCAAGTGAGGCCACAGAGCAGCCTTAAAAAGTCTTATAGGTTGGGCATTTCATCATTGCAAAGCAAGTCCTATAGACCTGTTGGAACCAACAGAACTACAGGAACATTCACTGTATTTCTGTTCCTTCAAGTCCTCAAGAAAATATTAGACAAAGGATTTGGCAAAAAGACTTTAAGTGTTTAACAGATTACAGTAAGCTATCCATTAATCCTGCTTTTAGCCTACTGCAGTAATAAAACTCATTACAGTTAGCACAGTATACATAGTTATTAAGAACGATACTTTGCTTTTAACATTTAATCTCAGAAGTGATTCTAACTTTGGTACAAGAATCAGACTGATACAACCTATTCCCCCCCACCACCATTTTTCATCTTTTAGAAACAGAACCTTTGCCATGAAGGCTTTCTTTAGTCTCCAAAAAAGTGAGCATGCATTGATTTGCAAGTCAAATATCAAAGCATTCTTGAAATTTATTTTCAGAACCTAGCATTTCATTTGTTCAATAATGTAAGCAGGAGTCAGTCACTTGGCTATTCTCCCACAAGCTTACAGACTTTATATTTTAGTCACCTATTCCTTCACACAAAGCAACTTCAAAAGTAGCATTATATTAGATCTCCTTTTGATGCATGTCATGTGTCAGGCCAACTACCAGTCAACAAGTAACAGCGAACTAGATAAAACTGAACAATTCTTGATAACAGATACAGAGTGCAGAAAGTTATTTTCAGGACTGTTTAATTCCACATTGCTAGGGATAAGAGGTCATTAGCAACACTGGAACAGTTACAACTACATAACTGAAGTTATGCAAAGCTCTTAGCTTAAGAAGTTCACATAAGGTAGGATAAAGAGCAATTCAGCTGTACCTTTTGCATCTTCAATTGCTCATTTTTACAGCACACGGTACAGAACTAAGGCTAGTTTCATACTACAGTTCCTATACAACCTCTCTAGTATCATTATAGACGTATTTTCTTGCTCAATAAGTATATACACTTAAAACATGCATCCTGATTTTTACAGCTGTAAGGAAAGTGTCCCATATAGGCTTACAGCTGGCATTTTTCATATGTTAAAGTAGTGCCATATTTTAAGCATCAAATGTCAACATTGGACTTTGAATATACTGTAAATTGATACAGCAAGTTGTGTTGAATTAGAATGAGTCTTGGATTAGGCTTTAAGGATTTCCCCCTCAATCACTAGTACATGAAAATTGCTTTATTCATTTTGCATGCCTTCTAGAAGACAAAAGGAGGACTAAGATTAAGGCATTAAATTTTTACTTTAGCTCTGAGGTTTTACCTGACCTTTTCGGGGTCACTGAAACTATCCTTTTATCACCCTAAAGTTTAGGCAAACAAGGCAACACACACGATAGAAGTATCTGAGATATGCATAGCAAACCTTACTAGGCAGTAGATTGCACAGCTTGGATACAAGGCATGATCGGCACAAGGCACATTATTCAGATATGTCCTGCGTGAAGTCTGAGTTCAAAGTATTTTCTTAAAACACAGCTGCAACTCTTGCAAAGAGTTGGAAATTTGACATCTAACTATTGCCTTCAAGCCATCTAAATTTGTCCTATCAACTTAAGGTTTGTTTTAATGTTTTTGCATTTACCTAATGAGACCTGAAACACACATAATTGTCTTCCATGTTACCCTGCATTTGGTGAGAAAACTCGGCAGTATTTGTTGCTCACATTTATGTCAAAGATTCTCTTAAAGGATCTAGTAAAGTTAGTAACCTTCATATCCTATGATATTGGCGCACTTAGTTGCCTTCATGAGTAAGATTTGATTTCTATACTTCTTTCCCCTTCTCGATTGTTAGATGTTCTCATTAAATCAGTAAATAAAAAGCATGATAAATATCAACAGCTATGGCTATGGTTTCCTCACTTGAATAAGTGTTTCTCTTCTCCCCTAGAAGTATTCCCACCTTGCATTTGCTTCAGAAGCTACAAAACTGTTCCTCATACCTCTGCCCCCAATCTTCTGCATTTTCAAGGTATACTTTATGCTATTTCATCTGTTGTATATACAAAGTACAAATACCCTCCCCATCCCCATTAGTTACATATGCCTTCCTACACTGGAGCATAACTTACAGGTTTTGCTTTGGATAAGTATTACTGTGACCTAATGAAATATTGAAAAGTTATTTGCCCAGTTGCACAGCATATTGCTCATACTCAAGATGATTTTTGTTTTTTTAAGTAAGTGTCAGCTAGCAGTTCCCAGGTGCCAGTCCACTGAAGTTTTTTACAACATCTGGTTCTTTGGTAGACCCTCAAACAGCTGGAGTTGCCGCTATCTCTCTCAATTCATGACATAGTTACCGACCACTTGGAGAGGTTTCAAGTCTGGCAGAGCTAGCTTCCCTTCTTCCTCCTTTTAAATATCACAGGTATATATCCTTTAAAATTGTTTAAGAAATTAGATATCATAATCTTATATTTTATTCCTTAATAAGACATGATCATGCATTTCATACAACATAATGCCTATGTTGGTGACTTGATCACATACATTTCATATTAAATTTTAAAATTGGTCCTAGGATACCCTTCTCTAAGAAAATGATTCTTGCAGAAGCTTATTTTTGAATCCTGCTTTATGTCACTTTTCGAAAGTTTTTCCCCTTTATACTGATTTTCAGATTAAGTTTTGTTCACAACAGGAAGAACATTAATCCTAGAATTCTGTTATTACAGTTAATACAAAGATCTACAAATGATTCATATATTACATTCTCATTACATACAAATGAGAACTGTTCTTTAGGAGACTGAAGAATACATCTTGTTTATATTCCTTCCTATACATGCCAGCCAAAAATATTTTGAAATCATGTTTTTGCTAAGCTAGGTTTACTCCATACATTTAATTCTTCAGTTTAGGTCACTGTGAGATACTTTCTCTGCATTAAACTTCTGCATCTCACTTTCAGATATTGAATATTTTACCAAGACAAAAGGAAGTCTCCTTCTGTAAGATGCTAGATGCACTAGAATCTGATATTACAACAATACACCTTGTCTTTTCCAGGGACAAGTCTGCAATTACTTTGGAGGCACTTTTAAGTTGCCATGTATGTCAGTATTCTCTCATGAAGTCATTGTGGATGTCGGATCCCTCCCCAGGGACTGGGGATCCCCAGTCCCCAGGGACTGCCCAGTTTGTCTGCCACTGGCTAATTTAACAATACAGAAGAGATGCACCACTCTTACATACAAGTTAGCCCTAGTCAACACCACAGCTATCACACCTAGAAGAGTTACAGTAGTTTGCTGCTGTTGAGCAGTATCAGTCTGCTCAATGTTTTATAGGCTATGTATGATTACATTTTCATATTAGTTTGTTATACAAAGAGTCAAAGAACAAGGAGCTCCACAAAACAGTTGAGTTTTCATACATCAAGGTAAGTGATATGAGTTTTTTTTTTTTTTTTTAGAGTTTGTATTTTGTGAAGTAGTTTATGTATTTTAAACATTAACACCAAGCCCAAGAGTGCATTAAAGTATATTTACCCATTATATGTTTCAGAGACACCTGCGAATGGTTCATTCCCACATTTAGCAAATAAAAACACTGTGTTTAATAGTAGTGCCACTGAACAAGTGCCTATCATGAACTTGATTATGCTTTTGCAATCCATTTTGCACTTGGAAACCAAGAAGCCACTTATGATTTGGCCTAGTGCTGCTGCTGGAATTAATACAAGTCCTAGAGGAAAACAAGACACCAGCAATTACACAAAAAGGCAAGACAATTAGTGAAGCAATTTAGAGTGCAATTTCATGTTCAGAAAATCATAGCAGTTACCTGTATCTTAAGATGCAGTATATGTGATGTCATTTTAAAACCATCCTATCCAAATCTATGAGCATTTTAATTTAATTTCATTGAAAGTGATTTCTTCTACCCTTACACTATCTTTAGCCTCTTCAGAAATACTTAAGTGTGACTTAATTGTTAAAAACCAAATGTTCAATGCAGTAAATCAAAATTGCTTAGAAGTATACAGCTATAGTGGCCAAGAACCTCTGAACACCAGCAGGCTGTTTTATGAAGCTTCAAAACATTATTTCAGTGCTTCACAGTATTTTTACGTGCCTATCTGGTGTTCATTATTATACGCTTATACTGCAAGCTTCCTGTAGGGTAACATAATCCCTGTCATACAATATATAGCACAAGACACAATTAAGCATCTACAGAAAAATAGTTTAAGTTGCTGAGTTAGATGGGACAGTTTTACTGTCATTGATATTGTCCATAACAGTGCAAAGAGGATAAGTCATTAAGATACTAGGTGGGTAACTGAGTATTTTTCTACGGCTAACACACAGTACAACCCAGAAGTGATCAGTGTAGCTTGCACTGACCTGAGAACTCATTTTAGAGACAGTTCAGGTACAGTGGCTGAACTGGTATAGTGACAGGCCACAGACACCTGTGGTCAAAGATCACTTAAATAAAGGCCACTGAAAATACTCAGACTAGCTAGTTCAATATTAGATCTGGTACAGCAAGCCAGCTTTCAACATTAGAGGCATTTCCTTAAATTTGTACATTGGAATTGGAAGCATTGGTAGTGTTAATGAAATTAAAAAGAAACTAAAACAAATGCATAGGGTGGGGCAGAAAGTTTTCTACTTCATTGCAGATTACTGTTTAAAACTTGACCATGTATTCCAATGTATTTCTGTATAAAGTTTGCAGGCTTTTTTTTTGAAACAACATTCATCTGAGTAGCAGTAATACTAATATTCTAGTATTACCAGGGGAATAGGTTATTCAAAAAGTCTCAAGCACAACATTTCTGCTGGAGTAAGAGCACTTCAATTAGCATATGCTTGCACAGCAGCACCACAAAGCTGAGAAGTTAGCAAGACAGGTTTCAGAAGTACTAAGTCTGCCATCTTGCAAGCATCTGTTGACATATCTACTTCTGTGTGGTTGCTGTTCTTCAAAAGCATTTGTATCAGAATTAATCATGTGTTCCAACTTAGTGCAGCTTCTCCATCATATTTTCCTATTTGTTTTTCCAATACTCAGCTTTTCACAACCTTTCCTTTTTCCACCTATTATCTGGTATGCACACACAATAAATGACAGCAAGCCACCTGCAGAAGCAGTTACACAACCATTTCAGAATACACCCCAGTTAGACAGTTCTTTTATTAGATGTTAACCTATTGTAGCATTACAGTGCAATGGAAGGGAAAGAACAGCTCAACCTCTTATTTGCAGCAAGCAGTACTTCATCTTGTTTCCTTTAGCAGAGACTAAGGCTTAGCACTCCTTCAGCTGAATTTAATTATGAAAAAACAAATTCTAGTCACCAAAAATAAGGGTAGAAACTATATTCAGAAGCACAAGTCTCACTCTCTGAAGGTTAATACCAAGCCTACTGAACCTGCAGACAACTGGTAGATTTGTACCCTTGATGCACAAGGGTTCTTAGGACAGATAAGTACGGCTTAAAAAAAAAATGCATTTCTGTAGTGTTCATATAAATACCTCCACAAAAGAGCCTCAGACAAGTACAAGATAGCCAATATTCACTCTGCTACACTAATAAGGTGGTCAGCATAAAACATTTAAGATTTAAAAATTAAAAATCATATTACCTCCTAGAGTTGCTGAAAAACTTGATGTCTGTCCAAACTGATTTTCTATGAACTTTGGTAGAAATGTGGCAAAGCCTGTGGCAACTAAAGCTTCTGAAGAACTTGCTATTATCAGACTCATGAGCACAGGATTTTTCAGCAGTATCTATGTGGAAAAATTAGCATAACACTCAGGAAACAGTAACATTTATATGGTTTCACAATGAGATTTGAAAGCAGACCCTTTTATGTTGACAGTCATTAATATGCTTTCCTTGCTTTAACAGTCTTAAGCAGTGAGTAGTGTGCATTAAAGACTTTCAGCAGCACTGCAATCTTTGTCATAGTGCAATAAAAAGAACAACTACTAAAAACCTCATGTAAAACTTCAAAATATCAGAGTCTCAAAATAAAATGTTATGCATAGGAAATTCCAGATTTTCTTACCATGAGTGCCATAGGAAAGTCTTTAAAACTTTTTCCAATGTTCTTGATTTCAACAAGTGCCTCACTTCCATCATTATGAGTCTCAGATATTTTTTCAGCTTGTATTTTTGCTGTGCCTACAGAAGGAAATATTTTTGGACAATGAATACATTGAACCATGTTCTTAAACTTCTTAAATATTTGAAAAATATCACAGTAAAGTTTTCCTTTCCTTAAGAACCCAGGCTCAAACACTGTAAATCTTGATTTTACTGATACAGATCAATATAAAGATTAATAATTTACTCCTATGGAAAAAAAGTTTGGCTGAAAGCATCATGCTTCGCTTTGAAAGCTTTGTCTGTGAGAAGATGTTATCAAAAATATCTTAAGAATTTCAGACTACTCTGAAGCCTACTCAATACTTTTTTTAGCCCTCCCATTCTCTCCAGTTCCTTGTTTCACTGTTCCCTGTCCTCCACCATTTCTCTTTCCAGAGATGCAGGATAGGTTCATTAAAATGCTCTTTTGAGGATATTCTTAGATAGTAGCTACCTGAACAAAGAGGCAGAAAGTAAATTAAAAGTATTCTTTCAAAGACTGCTCTGGGATACTTTGATTCATACTTTAGTGTTCCACCCAAAAAGGCAATAGAGTCAAAGACAACAATGCAAGAGTTAATTCAATGGAAATTCCTAGATTGTTATAATTCTTGATAGCTAACTTAGCAGCTTTAAATACAGCCCTAGAAGCTTAGCTGCAAGCATTTTCCAAAAAATGTTGACCACCACTTTCCATGCTCTACCCCTTTCCAGTCCTACCTAACACCTTTCTTTCAAGGCTCTCCCTCTGCTTTATTTACTTATTGTTCCAAAGGCAGCATTTTGGAAACAAGGTACTTAATATCAGGCTTTATCATGTTGCTATGTCTTCAGCTAAGCAGAAGCAGAGAGGAATCATTCTCAGTCCAGCACTGTATAACCCATACAAACAGATCTCCCTTCCAAAGTAATCTATTACTGTTAAATATTTACCTGGCAGGTGCTTTGGAAAGCATGAAAAAGGTATTATCAGAAGCCAAATTGCAAAAAAACATGCAAGAAATGCTATCCACCATGCCCCAAGCCAACGTGGGTCATCTTGATCCAGCTTTGTTCTGAAAAGATAATTTGGAAGATTAGGTTTAAGTTATGAACTCAAAAGTAGCAATTTGAGACATCAGTAAGCTTTGTTACTCTAGTAGTAGCCAAAAGCCTTTGGAGAGTGTTATTTTCTTCTCCTTTTCTGCATGTATTCTATTTTCTCTGCTTGAATAGTGTTCTTACCAGATCTATTATAGTAATATCACACTCTACCAAATACAGTTTTCACTTATTAATCAAATTCAATCTGATTTGAAGCCTACTCTGATCTTTATTTCAGGATACTGTAGCATTATAACACAAAGCTGTTTTTAAGAAGTCTTCATAATCAATTGGTTACATGAAAGCCAATAGTACCTCAGAAGAATGCTATTGCATTTACTATTGCATATTACTTTTTGAAGAGTGAACTGCCACTCAGCTGACAGATTTTCTAGCAAACTCTCCCCCAGCAGGAAAGAAGCCATATCTCACTGCTTAAATCCCACCTCAGGAAAACTTTTTACATGATATCAATAGACAGAGTAACAGGTAAGGAATGCCTAATCCAAAGTCATTTTTGCTCATCACCTTTAAAATAATATCTTCGAAAACTAGAACTATTTGCACAAAACTTTCAAGGGAGTGACTATTCATTATAAGAAGCATCTTACTTGCTAGAAGCCCTAGTAACACAACTTGGTGACAGGTTAAACAATTTCACACACAAAAAAAACACACCACTATTTTTCAAGTAAATGCTAGACCCCATCCCTCCCATTGAGAGAAGTTTAAAGTTTTAACAAGGATTATTAGAAAAAAGAAAACAAAGTAAAAGACTAAATGTTGTCTTGCCTTTCTGGAATCTGGATATCAATATAAATATTAAGTAGCTGCCCTCCTAAGACATAGCCAATAGCAGGGCCCAGCAGTGACATGGCATAGCCAATTCCTAGAAGGGAAAAATAGATACATCAAGCTTCACCACACACTTCCAAAGCTTTATTTTAAAGAATTGCAAATAAACTTAAGACCAAATGGTTTCTGTAATTCAGCCTGTTCCTTCAATGTCATTATTTAGCCTACAGTGTGCAGAAAACAAATCTGTACTTGTGCCAATATACTTGAAAGTTTGCAGCTAATTGAACCTCTGAGGAAAGGCAGGTTTCAACACAGTAAGACGCCTCTGACAGCATCTTTATGCATTATTTGTCTTTAGCATGCGTCTTGTGCTTACAAGCTACCTTGTGAAAAGTTTCTGAAGTGAAGAGCATCAGTTGTTAACAGTACATGAAAGCAGTCAAACAAATATTTAGATTTTAGTTTGAGTTTTAAGTTGATTTTTAGATTAGTCACAATCAGAATGCAGGATGTGGTTAAAGTTGTTGACAGGCATAATACCTGCCACTTGAAGTTTTGTGGAAAATTGAATGACATGCACACCCACCAGACCTCTTAACAGCTCTTGAAAATTTTAAGAAAAAGTGGAAGATGTAGCCAAGTCCTACAGAAAAGCCCTTTTTACACCATTCACTATTTTTGCCTTATTACAAGATTTTCTCGAATCCCCAATAGCTGTTCAGGCCTATCAGCCAGATGTTTGTGGTATATTAGCATTATAAGCAAGAGCAGTGCCTCTGTGGATAAAGGCTGGCAACTAATAGTAACCAGAGCTGTCTAAGTAACTAATGAGTCAGGCAACCTTACTGCCGATATTCCTGAGTTGAAGAATCCAATTTCTGATTTATTTTCAAGATGCCTGCTTCCTAAATATTCAACATTTCTGTCATTTCATTATTTCAGCATTATTTAAATGGCAAAAACAGAACAGGAAGGAATACCTAAGTACCAGCAAATGAAAATAAATATTGAGTTGACAATAGCCCAGACTCTCCTCTATTTTGGAAACAGACATATTCGTAGGACCACTCAGTTAAATTCACATTCATCTTACAGAACTTCAAACTTAGCTTAGAAGGTTCTTTTGCCCTCTTACAGACCACTCAGTTTAAATCACCATTTGGAACTGCTTAACTATCCACTGGCTTTAGAGTTAGATGTCTCAGTCCAGCAAGATGATGGTCCTTCTCAGAAGAGAAAGCCTACCAACTTGTAAGTTGAAAGTATATATTCTAAATTATTTGCAGAAACCTCCATTTCTTTTGCTCTCTGGCACAGACCTTCTTGCATCAGGTAAGAAGGCAATGTAACATTTTAATTCCTCAGTACATTACATGAAAACTAGAAAAAAGTTATAGGCTTAATGTAGGTACATAACCTCTCATTGTAATTCCCTATTTTTGTTTCGTTAGGCAGAAGTAATACACCGTTCTGCTAAATTTGGCAGTAGCCTGAACACTGCACTAGCATCAGTTCTCTGTATTGGTCAGTTATGTTTTAAGTCAACACTATTTTCCTGAGTTTGCATACTGTTCCTTGATCCCCTTAATCATGCAGGCAGCCCTAGTTCTCCTCTATTTATTTCACTAGCCTCAGAAGAAGTTGAAGTAACTTCTCTCCAGATAGAGAAACAGCAAAAATAAAAGCAGTCTGTTATTTAAGTTGTAGCATAAGCAGCTGGCTTATCTGTGGGTATCAAATAAAGTGGCTTGCCTGGAACTATTAAGCAAGAATTGTATGCAAGCAGGGACAGAACTGAAACCTTAATTAAAATATTGGCTTAATCTGCAAAAGAATCCAGGAACCTATGATGCTTTAGTTGCCTACTACAGGTTATCAATATAATTAATATACTTTTTATCAGCACATGCCTACAATGGGGAAGTGCTGAGTAACTTCATAACCTCAGAAAACAGACTATATTAATTCTTAATCGTGGTCTGTAATCTCTTCAGACAGTATTCTCTGGGCTATGTGTGCTTTTGCTGCCTAATTTAATATTCTATAATTATCTAGCATCCCACAATAAAATAAACCCATTCTCCACATTCCTAGACATTCTCTTACCTTCAGTTAAGGAAAGGTCAGGTGTACAGCCTGTCCTTTGTGCTCAGTCACATAGCTATTAAGACTAGGCACTTAGAGTGGACTGTCAAGTTCTGTGCAAGTTTGGTATTACTGAATTACTTTACAAACAAGCAAGCAATGAAGAAATATTAATTTTGAGGTCCCTCCATAAAAACATTTAAAGATGTTGTAGCTCATGATCGATACAGGCAACGCATTATAACTAGTTCAAAAAGAAGTTACCTATATAAAGGGAAGATTTGTGTTTTGGGACGCTGTCATCAATAAAAGCTGTCCCCAAAGTATATAGTGGAGTTCCTCCAACTCCCAGCAACAGTTGGGCCAGGATAAAGACATACAGGTAGTTAGAAAGTGAAGACTTCGTGCTGGCACTGCAAGTGAAGTTAGCAGAGTTTGCTCCTGGAATTTGACAGGTATCTGAAAGACAGAAACAACAAGACTTTAAAACAGGAGCCTAACCACCAGCACTGTGCACATAGTTTAGCTTTCAGCACATGTTTTTCTTAGTTGGAATGTGATGAGTTGGGTAATTGAGTTTTAATCTTCAGCCCTATTATTGATCTTCTACACGATACGGCCCTGATCTTCTATGACATAATATACTCTTATGGAAATATTATCATGGCTTGGTTTTTGTTTCTCTAAGCACAGAAAGATGGATGAAATAGCCATATTAAAATCCTTTGGATTGCTGAAAGCATTATTGACCAAATGTATGCAAAAACTGTCAAATGGTTACACAACAGTTATTTAATGAATACATCTAGGTAACAGATGTTTTACCTTGTTCTTGTACCTTATGACTGAGGAACACTGAATCTCTACTCTTAAAGGACTACAGTGCCTAACTAATGTAGTCATAGCCTGAAGAACAGGAGGGAAGACTGCTGAAGAAAGTACAGCTTTCAGAGTCCCAGGCAAAAATAATTCCTTCTCTTCTATCCTATTTTGAGAAAAGTATTTCCCTACTAAAAACAACAAAAACAAAGTAGCTCTCACAGAGCATGCTGTCATATCTCCAGAATGAGAAGCTAATGTAAAGTCTCTGCATTTGTCTATAAATAAAAGCAGGAAGCAGAGGTGGAATATGTTAAAGTTGTGCCTACTCCTGTAATGTTTGGCACTATCAGGAGGGAAGGGAAAGGAGGAAGTGAAGACAGAATCTGCTTTCCCTTCTTCTTCTGGCTATCACTGAACTTTTAGTGCAGTCGCAAGAGACATGACCAAAAGGAAAAAAGAAGCATAGTTCTTCCCAAACTTCTCCACAGGAGACTGTATAACACTGAGAAAGAAAATCCATCAGTTTGGTGGGAACAAGCCATATTGAGCAATTATGTGAAAACCACCTTAAGTATCAGATACAGTAGATCCACTTTGCCACAAAATTACTGCATTTTTTTTTTCAGTTCCTTTTGCTTAAGTAAAAGGTGTTCTCAAATGTAAACAAAGGGCAAGCTTGCCAATGCTTTGGGCTCACAGGACACAAGGAAGACCTTGGCACACAGCAGCTATTTCATACACTGAAGTTACCAGAAACAGATCCATAGATTATTATGCTCTTCTCTGAAAATGACAGCATAGCACCACAGCAGAAATGTCATGTTGTACAGAATAGGTGATTCAGTGCTATTGTACAGAAACTGGCAACAGGGACAGATGGGAATACCTCACTTTGAGAGGACTCATTTTCTTTCCTTCCCACTTAGCAACAATTTGCATTTCAATTCTACACTGTGAAGACAGTGGGGATTTTTTTTTATGAATTACTACTCTAAAATTAAAGTATATTTTCCATTTAATATTAAAAGCATTTTTTTAGCAATATTCTTCTCTACTGCAAGAAATGATTTTAAGTCTTTCATCTGTTTAACTTCATATTATTTGTATGCACAACATCCAAATTTGACTGTAGAAAGACACCATGCCATACAACACATTCATTCAATAGCACTGATTGTATAGAATATACCTGCAGTTAAATGTTAATATCCTACAGTTATTAGGCAAATTTAATCCGCATTCAGCTGATTATTTTAGAGTAGTACACAAATAATAGTATCTTCCCAATAAAATACCCATGTCAGTAATACACTGAACAAGAAAATACTCTGAATGATGTTTAAAAAGCTTAGTTTGAGATCTACATATTGTAATGGTGATCAACCTCTAGAGTTAACAGAACCTCCACCTGCAATGTTTCTGTTCATGTCAAAATAATGATTTTTCAAAACCTGTGTCATTACATTACTGATTATAGTTTCTCTCCATCAGTTTTCCAGCTCTTCAGTTTAGATGCCCTAGCATAATTACCCTGACATTGAGATAATTATCTCAATAAGTTATCACACTAGTCTGTTTTCAGAACCACATGATCAGGTCTCCAACTACAAAAAGAGAACCACCAACACGCACTTCAAGTTTAATACAATTATAACCCTATTATTTGCATCACCTAACAGACTCCTTAAAGAAAATTCAATATACATGCATCTGCAGAGTGGTATCATATACCATATAGTCCATTTCAAGAAATATTTTAGAAGTAAAGAGAATAAGGTAATAGTGAAACTGAGTTTAAGCCAGCATCAACCAAAACTGCCATCAAATGATAGTTTACTCTCTCAAACTCAGCTATCAGTATCACCCCCTCTTCTGTCAGCTCAAAGTTTTGAACAGTTAGATTGGGAAAGTGACCCAGGTTAAATTTAACGTGGATTAGTTCCACAAGCCTGTTTGCTGTAGTCATAAGAACTGTGGAGAGAGGGTACTGGCTTTCACATGACCAGAAGAGCCTAAATTCAGATAAACCAAGCTATGGAAAAAGTTTTTAGCTGACTTACCATCTTTTTACTGCCTTTTCTCCATAAACATGTTTTCCTTTCTCAAAGTTAAGACATATTTTGAAGAGCAGAAAAACTACTCGTATTGCAATACCACCCAACGAAATAAATCATTACAAGCCTTCTTTCATGTTTTGACATACCCACCTGAATGCAAGTTATGTAAAGGCTAAAATGTTTCCAAAGATCTAATGCAACATCCAAGCCAAGCTGTAGCCAACTGAGATGCTTTAGCAGTAACATTAGTTAGAAGTAAGGTAGATTAAGAGTAGTTTTAACTGCACTAAACCTACAATCAGTGGAATTTGGGGGACGAGAAGGGTTGTGAGAAACAAGAACAGCTGGTTTTATTCCCTTTTAGACATCAAGATCTATCTGCCCTTTAAGTCTTGAATGGGAAAGTCTCTTTGAAAGACTTCAATGAGCACACTGAATAAAGACCAAAAATTCTTAAGGCAGATGTTCCATAGTAGTGGAACATCTGAATTGAGAAATACACCAAGCAGAATAGAGAACAGTAGCACTGTAAGTTATCTGACTAGTCAGATAGTCTCTTCAGGGAGCAAAACCAACAGTAAGCAGACACTACTGTGCAGGACAGGAAACAGTCAAATTTGAGGCTTATATCATGCCTTCCTACTCCCCCCATTTTAAGGGACGCTCACATATCACCATTAGTACCAAAATGCCAGTTAAAAAAAAAAAGACATCAACATAGTTGATTATAAGTTGATTATCCTCGCAACAAAGTTGTGCAAAGTAAAGATCTACATTTTACATTTGCTCAAATGGTCATCCTGTACAAATTAAAACATGTTTCAGTAAGATTTTTTATGGAAATATAAGAGTACATAACTCACTACTCCTATTGCAGTTTAGTCCTCTATATTACCCTCAAAAAAAAAAGTCAAATACAGAATGCTTTTATTACAGAACCCACTAGATGGAGCTCCTGTTTAGACTATAAATAACAGAGCCAGCTCATAGAATCAGTCAGGTTGGAAGGGACCTCTGGAGATCATCTAGTCCAACCTCCCTGCTCAGCAGGGTCACCTAGAGCATGGTAGACAGGGTTGCATCCAGGCAGGCCTTGAAGATCTCCAGAGAAGGAGACTCCACAACCTCTCTGGGCAACCTGGTCCAGTACGAGTCCGAACATCCCAAGTCATAATAACGAACAGCTGATTACATCTAAGTTACATTTGAGTCTGAAGTCTTTTACAGAGAGTTTAAACTCTAAAACATTAAGCACTTGCAGTGGCTACAGCTATTTACAAATGTAAACTGGTAGTCCATGAGCTAGCTACTCTGGTTAGGTACTCTGCCAGAAAGAGTAATTCGTTTCTAGAGAGTATTATTATAATCTGTCCCATGAAAAAATCGGTAGGGTATCATGCACACTAGGTTCAAAAACACATCTTAAGGCACAAGAGTAAGTTCTAGGATGACTAAGACCTACACTGGAGGCTAGATGTATTTTGCAATCCAAATTAGGATTCACATGGCAGCTATACTAAATATTGCTCAGAACTACATTTCAGAGTTGTGCTTCAAGTGAAGCTCTCACTGTATTAATTAGATATTTATTTACATAGTTAACAACTGAACAGAAATAACAAGTAACCAAATAGGAACCATTAAAAAAATAGACAAGGTGGTGGGCTTTGGTATAAAGCACCAAGCAGATCTCTATAAAAATAGGATTGCCAAATAAACTGCTATTCCAAATGAAAAGTTCACTCCAAATACATTTAAAAACTTGATAAACAACTACTCACCCAGATAAAAAAAAGCAGCAAGTTTTTTTTGGTGAAGTGCTATTAAACTCTACATCTAAATGCATAGGTAGGATGCCCCACCAACATCATAGCTATACCAGATAATCTACAGGATCATGTACTGTGATTGATTTGTCTGTTAACAGGTGCCATTGCACAGCGCACACAAACCTTTGAGTCTGCATTAGTCCACATATTCCCTGCACTATCAAGGGCGTGTTGTGGTCATTTTTCTTTGACAGTTTTCATTTTCAATCACCTTAAGTCCTTAAATCTGAATTATACCAGTCAGAACTACATCATCAGGAATTCAGTCAGTCTACAGTGCCAAGGAGAAGAAAGCATGAGTTCCATTTAAAGCTTTCCACAGGTGCTGTATTTCAGAAGTCTGCAGACCATAAGCCCTAATAAGGCATTAAATCCTACAGCATCTTTAACGGCAGAGACATCTCAAATACTGATAAAAGGAACAGATTGAGATCTTTCCCCAGCATCAGTTTTGCTTGGTATCACCTGCAATAGTTGCCTGTCTCCCTCCCAGCACCCTCACACTGTCAGCATCTTGTTTCTATGCAAAGAAAATTACAAACATTGATTAGATCTTTCTATAGATTCAGTTCAGCTTCCCTTCCACAGTAGTAACTTTACTCAAACACTATCTGGTCAGCTGAGACATTACGTTTAGAGTCAGATACAGTTTATGTACCTACTCTTTCACCAAAACCGTCTATTTCAAATTTCAAGTAAAAGCTCTACAGCTACCTTTCATGCATCTTTCTTAGATATTCAAAAGGGTAGTGGAATATGACATTATGCACTACATACCTAGCTGTGCCAGGGATACAATGCGTGTTTTTCTTGTTCATGTTAAAACAGCATAAATCTGACTATGGGTTGTTGTAGAATTGCATTATAATCCAATGAGAAAAACAACTTATTTTGCTACCATAACAAAGCTCGGTTAAACATGTTGATTATATATGTGGGACAACTAGTCAGACAACTAGCAAAAAACCTCACACAGAAAGAACATGACATGCCAACCAAAATCAGCTCTGTTGACTAAATGGCTTTGTGTAGACTTCTTTACTTACAGACCAACAACAGGTAAGAATCTTCACTGTGGTGAAGGCTGGAAGCATCATATTGAAACTGGTATTGCAGAATAATGGGACCATAACACAGTCAGGAGAGAGCAAGCTTCTGTTTCTCTGCTGTGACTTAATAGGTAAGCATCTGCTCACAGCATCCAAACACTGAAGATCTTTCCTGGCCTTATTCTGTTGAAAGTTCAATTAACTTCTGCCTCAGATCCTCATTTGCAGTTGGGGAGCAATAGCTTATTTAACTAATGGTCCATATCTGGACAGCACATGAAAGTGTATTATGTGATTAGTACTTGAAATAAAACTAACCTATTTGTAAGTCACCAACAACTGGAAGACTGAGAACCTTTCATCAGGTTGCTTAATAGGTACTGATTGTTTTAGTGATCACTCTAATACGCTTAGTCACTGAAGGCATAAACCTGCTTAAGCATTGCACTAGCAATTAACATGCTCTGGAAAGATTAAGCCATCCTACTTTTGAGGTACCTGGATGTGTACCTAGAGGTGTGCCACTAAACAGAGTGGAAAGCATTTGGCATCAAGCACATTCCATTTAGTAAAGCCTTGTTTAATGAGGAGATCAGCAAGATCTTTGGTTTCCCCTTTGAAATCCGTGGGTTTCTTTAAACTAATCAATATTTTGGAGGAACTTAATGAAGCTTGTTAGTGAATTATTCAATATGCCTTTAAAGTAGACAATAGTCCCAAACCTGAGAATTAGTGTGCAATAGTATTTCAACAAAAAGCCACAGTAATTCTAGCAACTTTCCTTGAACATTTATTCTACATCATTGACCTCACCTGCATTCTTATTCACACACACACAGAAAAAAGCCAGATCTTTTTTCAAAGTGAATTTTGACTGCATTTATCAATGCAAAAAGGAGCATTTCACTTAAATATTTCTCATGAACAAGAGCTGATATCAACACCGATCTTTTTCTTCCTCCAGAAAAGGAGTTCAGCATGTAGGGAGGACTCTTTTGATCTTAGAGATTTCACAGAATCATCTGATTTCAATGTTAGAGATACTACACCTTTTTACGACAGATAATAGTTAATTATGTTGTACCAAGTTAACAGAGTTGCCCCAACTAGTTAAAGAGTTGTTTTGTTTTGTTTTCAAAATAAGAATAACCTTACCTTCAAGTTTAGATCCATAGTGATATTTTCCACTACTGAAGTGTGGTAAGGAAAATATAAGTGAGCCCAATCCTAGCATAAATGCTGAGAAAGCAAGCCACCGTGGTTTGTGCCCTCTTTCTCCAAAGAAAGATATAAACAGTGACAATATACAAAAAGCAATGTCATAGCTTGCAGAGATCAAGCCAGTGAGGGAACTGTTCAGCTCGTAACGCTTCTCAATTGTAGAAATACTGATGTTAATCAGGCCATTTACCACAATACCTAAAACAGAAAAAAAGTCAAGTTAGGTACTTAATTTGTTAAAGATGCAAGAGTAAACTCATCATTGCATGATGGAAGAGTTAAAATGAATACACTTAATGCAATACATTTTAATGGATTTATCAGCTTTAAAATCCAGGCATATAGTGGATTGATACAGTTCCAACTTAAACCAGCCACACTGCACAGGATTTATCCAATTCTGTTCTCTCTTGCAGACACTAAACATTTAACAATCAAGTACTAAGCTAGCAAAATACCATGCTACAAGCACTTAACATATTAAGGCTCCAGATTCAGTTTGAAGCAAATTTCTCATAGTGCACTACAGTGTCATAAGACACTATGTAAGTTAACAGGAAATTAGTCAAGACTATTACTTCAGTAAACATGTGAACACAAGCTAAACTGAAGCAAGTTACTTAAGACATGGCTTTCTAATAGTTATTCTGTAGTCATTCTTCCCTCCCCCACTTAATACCCATCAAGAAGAGAGACAACACAAGAAGGCTTTTAAACAGGTATCCTTCCCTGTAATAGCAAAAAAGCACAAGCTATTTTAAAATACTTTTCAACTCTATCAGAGCAACTGAGGTGCTTTACTTTCACTGGCAGAAGTTTGTACAGAACTTCAGGATCCTCTGATGCAGATGCAGCAGACAGGACCTGGAAGAAAGGCCTGTACAAGCTACTCTACTTAGGTAGATTCAAAAATTAACATCAAAAAACAGAGCCCAAAGTAGGTATCAATTGTGTAGTCTCCAGTGTACACTTAAACACTCTGGCCATTTTCACAGAAGTGTTGGCTATTACCTTGCATCTCATCCTGCCTCATTTTCTTCTTCAATGTGTGACACCAAGTAGCTAACAATCCCAAACTAGGATTGTTATAAGCGTGATGAATAGCCACAATTCATAATACTCCTAAATAACTTAATTATAGTCTAATTAAACTGTTTCTGTAATAAAATACAAGCTACAGAGAAGAATTAGGAAATCCTGTGGTCACAGTTGTAAATAAGAATTCTGGAACCTCACAAATGCCTCAAAGAACATTTACGCTAGATTAGAATAGTTCCATGAAATTCTGAAAATTTATGTTTTTTCAACCCTCTTTTATCAATGGTAAAATAAATTTAGTAAGATTAAGAAAACTATTATCTATGCAACTCTAAATTCAGTAGCAAGACACCTAAGGAAGTTGCCTAGAATTTTGACATAAAGCTATGTATTCCACATAAGAGAAAGTGGTCCCTTTAAAAAGACTTTTTTTAATTGATGTTATCATATTACTATCACAGGAATATTTTAAGAAATGCTTATTCTTCCTTTATTTTCTTGTTTAGTAATTCACCTCCATCAGTTCAACTACTCGTGAAGTCTCGACGACCATAAACTTGCTTCCTTCAGGAGACATTTTATTTTCTCATCAGGTATAATTAAGACTGTCATATACTCATCCTGGAGGACAGACCTGTCAAGTAGGGACATACATATCTGTCTATGTATGGGGATATCAGTATACAAACCATACAAGGAAAATTACTGTCTCTCATGACACAGGCCTTTCAGTACATTTCCCAACACTAAAATTCAAATTCATTTTGAAGCAGAGAAATTCTATACCATCATGCCAAGACAGACAGCAGAAGGACAGATGACTAGAGATAGCAATAGATTACAGTTAGTTTACAATCAGAACTACAGTCTGCAGAAGTGAAACTACACAAGACAAGACCGAACTTCAACAAATCTGCTCAGAGTGCTCTACAAAATAATATTGTTCCAAATCTGTGAAGAAGCTATTTTCTTTTTACCAGAGAAATCCCCACCATGAGTAAACACTTCAACTTTCTAGAAGGAAGCAGCTTACAGTATGTTCACTTCCTAAGCCTCTACCACACCTTTTTTATTTAGGATAGCAGTTTCACCTGTTAGTCCCATATGAAAAATGTGGTGGTCAGACTAATAAAAGTATTCAGATGTTTCCATTGCCATCATTTAAAATAAAATAAAGTTGCCAAAGGTGCAAAGGAGCAGTCACCACAAAGAACAATACTGGCATGAAGGAATGAACAAACAAGTTTTTCCCATTTGCATAACGCTTCGAACATTTACTAAGGCCTTAGAACATTTATATGAAGTAGGTGAGCTACTCGGCGAGTACAGAATTATAAGACATCGTCTTTTGCCCATAGTTTTGTCATCATCTTTGATTTACATCCCAGAAGCCATAAAATACTGAAATTCAATTTGATTAGACAATTAGATTTCATTTGTAAAAAATTTACATGTGATGAGTGGCAGGACAATTTTTCAAGGATCACTATTTAGTAAACAATCACTAGAGTTTCTTCAGGAAAGATGGAACCTGGTTGATCTTAGCACTTTATGGAAAAAAAATATCCTACAAGAACATCAACATTTAATATTATTACAGAAATTATGTCCCAGCTATTCCCATCTAATACATTAACACCCTACAACATATGTTAGAAAGTCAAAAAAAATCCAGCTTTCTCTAATATATTAAAGAACATGAGTTTTTCCTCATCCATTTAATATAACAGCTGTGAGTTTTTAAAGCATGGTGGCTTTTGAACAGCGATTTGCAGACACCCAGCTGAAAAGGAGCCTCTCTGGTAACCAGCCTAATCTGGCTATAAAATATTAACATTATCCAGGATTTTCAGCCAGAATATTATCTTCAACACTCCTCAATTCATTTACAAATATATTGCCAAAACAACTTGATAACTTATCTCAAAACCAGGTTTTTTTGCTTTGTTTAATAAAGTGTTACTGACATAAGGAATAAACAGCCTTTCCTGTATTCAAAATATTGAGATAAATGTTACCTTGTTTCCTACTATAGCTAGAAGTCAAACACACCAAACTACTGTGTTACAAGATGCAATCATACATTTATGCAACTCAAGTGCCGTATAGAATCAGGTATTAGTCATGTAACCATGTTCTACACAAAGAAGTGTTTTCTATTCTAGAAATACAGGTTTCACCTGTACTTGAAACAGACAGAAATGAAGAGTTATGTTTCACTTCAGACCTTCTGAGTAGTTGAAATACAGGGAAATCAGCTGCCAATGACAGCAATAGCCTCTTTCATTGGGCAGTTAAACAGTAACCTAATGAATGCATTCCTTTAGACAGCTGTGTGTGCATTTATATAATTAAAATCCACACACATGCACTAGCCCACTGGAAATACCTACCTACTGTACTCACTCAGGATTTAAAGTGTCTAGCATGCATACACCAACATATAGATACTAATCCATATCAGTGAATACTTTATGGTTCTTCAGTGTCAGAAACCCTTTCACAGAGGTACAATAGCATTGTGGAAAATTGTGCAGACATTTTATTTTCTTCAGTGATGGCTTCTATGACTTGGAGGGTAATGAAATAGATAACTTCAAAATCATATTTTTTGCATATTGTTAGGTTACCTTGACTCTGAAACAGCAAGACCTAAGTATTTTTGCAAAGTTTCACATATGACACCAAATTTGTTGTGTGCAAGCCACTCTTGTTTCCCGTGTTTCAAGGGTCACAATTTGAGTCTTCAGTGCCAAATTTCCTTTATGATTAACCAAAAGAGATTCAGAGAACCCATTTAACACATCAAGAAGGCCACAAGGTCTGCAGCAGCCACAAGCCTTCAAAAGAGTCTCAGAAACTTCCTTACATTAAGGCTCTAAATCTGAATTATGTTAGATACACAAGCCTCCGGCATACATCTATGCTTTGGTAACAGAACCAAGACCTGGATGAGCTGCAGAAGGAACACCCATAGCACCCTATGAAGGCAAAGCCTCTTACGATACGAAACATTTTTATGATTGGGAACCTGCCCATAGTATCATTAAGAGATAAAATTTAAGTGATACTAAAATCATTACTCAACCAAGTAGACAATCAGCACAAACTGTATTTTAATAAATATTATATAGCAATGTTTGTTAGAGCTAGAAATACTCAAGAATCTTTGTTTAGTGCAACATAACCCAAGATTCTTCATTTTCAAACTCACGGCATTGTTTCCTATCCCTATTCCTTACCTAGGAAATATAAATGCATAATCCAAAGTCTTGCAGACCTCAGTGGCCATTGAGGTCAGTTATGTATTAAATTCTTCCACTTCTTTTTCCTGTGCTAAAGAAAATAAATTGGAGCTACTGTAAGATAACTGCAACAGCAGTCACCCCCTGTTCCTACCACCTGTAGTGTGGCCTTTCAAATATAGGCAAGGAACAACAGCTTCTACCCAAAAACTGTATAGATGCTTGGGTTATTTTTAAACGCCAAACCTGTGTACTAATAAAGGCTCAGATTCTAAATAGATTGAACTCAGAGTTTCAGCAAACACACATTAAAGATCCTGATTTTTTAAAAATATTTTCTAAACAACAGAAGCAGTAACCAGACACTTCCAGGTTTTTAAGAAGGCCATCCAACTCAGCTCCCCCAAGATCATCCCAATCACCTCAGTTTGGTGGCAGGCAGAAACTCAATCACCCATACCCTGTGACTTAGGCACAGGCTACTTTCTATTTTAGTATGGAATCCTTTTCTATATTTTCTCCCTCTTCACAGCATTGTTATTCCTACTGTATGTGGAACAAGAATGAGCTTCAAAGCCTCACCACTGTTCAGGAATTGCAGCTTTCTTTTCTAGCTTGTCCCATACAGTTGAAGAGCTCTGAACATAAATCAGCTAGCTCTGAAGGATGAAAATCTAAGTAAGCTTTAAAAACCTCAAGTTCATACACTTAATACACTAATGCAACCCTTTCCTCCTCCCATTATTTTTTTCTAAATCTATGGCCAGCCAAGGCCCTAATGAATCTAGCTACAGGAGACAAACATAGGAATATCTGAAGCTAAGCAGCAGAAACCAAGAGCAAACTAAGCTTACATTTTTCACCTCCAACTACTGTTTCAACTTACTTTGCAGTCTTAACTCAGCAGACAATTTTGTAGTTAGTTAAGTATTAAAAGGATGGTTGCACTCAGATCCACATACCAAAAGCACAAATTTTTAAAAGCAAACTTAATTACCTTCAGTCTCACCCAGCCTCACCAAGCTACCTTTTAACTTGGAAGGCAGAAAACATGGCACATGTTAGGCTCTCTACACTCGTGTCTATGAGTTTATATTACAAATGTTTTGTTCTCTGGCACATATGTTTCAACCTATGAAGCGTGTATGGAATATTAGCACACTGTGAGTGACGGGGAAGCAGCACAGACAAGGGTACGAAACACACAGCGCTGACAGGACCATGGACATATCAAGAGCTCAAAAAGGAAGGAAAAAACCAGACGAGCACGGAGGCGCGCAGAGACCAGCGTTGTGTGAACAGCTTCCTCACCTAGGGCACCGGAGTTCCCGCCTCCCCCGGCGAAGGCGCTAACTTCACCCCGCGGCCGCGGCGCCCGCCAGCCCGCAGGCTCCCGGCTCTCCGGACCGCTGCTGCTCCCGCCCGCTCCTCCCCTCCCGGCTCGGCCCGGCCCCGAGAGGGGCGCCTTCTCCGCGGGAAGCTTGCCTTGGAAGATGGCCAGGAGGCTGTAGGCGGCCAGGTAGCCCTCGGGGTTGTTGCAGAGCTGCAGAGCCTTAGGGGCGCAGCGGCCCCAGCCGCAGGGCCCCTCCTCGGCCCCCGGCGGCGGCTGCGCGGCGCCGGCCGCGCTCGCCCCGCGCTGGCGGCCGAGGTCGGGGCTGGGGGGCTCAAACACCGGGTTCTCGATGCCGCCACCCTTCATGGCGCAACGAGACCGCCGCTCGGCACCTGCTGGAAGCAGCACCGGGCGCAGCGCTCCGCTAAATACCGCCCGGGCGGGCCGCCCTGCGGGGCAGGTGCCGGCACCTCCCCCCCCCCCCCCCCCCCGAGGCGGGTGGCCCGGCCCGGCCCGGCCCGGCCCCGCCCGGTGCGCCGAGGTCGCCCCCTGCCGAGCGCCGCGGGGCCGCCGCCCGCTGCCTGGGGGAAGGGGTCCGTCACGGCGCTGGGGAGCTCGGCCCGGGGCGGGCCGGGCTTTGTTTCAAGTTCAGGAGTCAGGATCAAGTTCTTCTTTAACCTCCCAGCGTGTGACGGCGGGGAGCGCGTCGGTGCGTTTGACCTGCGGAACGACACGCTGCGGGCGGGCAGCGGAGGAGCCGGCGGCGCTCCCAGCACGGCGGCTCAGGGAGGGCCGCGGCGGCTGAAGGTCATCGGGGAGCCGCGGCCAGCAGGCTCACTGCAGCGGCAAAGGAGGCACCGCCGTGGTACCTGACAAGTCTCGCTTCGGAAAAAAGAACAAGTGCCTGAAAAAAGCCCACGTGAACGGGTTTTCCCCGAAACCAAGCACTTCAAAATTTCCTCTGTAATTCTTGGAAAAAGTGAAATTGGTGTTATTTTAGATAGCGGACTTCCCCACATTAGGCAAGTGAGCTGGCACAAGAGCCTCTTGGATGTGGAAACACATCTCTAAGCAAAAAAAAAAAAACCCAGACATTTGCAAACATCATCCTTAGCAAATACTATCCCTCTGCTGTATCACAGAGAGTTTCCGCCCGGGAGCTTCCAGTCATCAAAAAAGTTACTCTGTTGCAAGCATCAACCCTGAGAGTTTGTCAAGTGTACAAGGAAGTACCAAGCTTGTTTTCACACAGTTTGTTTTCATTTCTTAGCAGCATACGCAAAAACAACTGCCAAGTACTTCAGGGATCAATTAACTATCACCACTCAAGTTAGTCTTAGGTCAGTACCAATGTGTCCGGGAGAGTGCCTCCCCTTTCAAAACTCCAAAACATTTTAGACACAAGCGAAATGAAACCGAAACAGCAGATGTCACTAATGATATGAGAGCTTTACAAGGAAAGCCAGCGCATCCTTCCGAATTCCCAACCGTGATTTCTTCGTGGGCCCTTCAGAGCGAAACAGAGATGGCCAAGTATTCGCCAGCAGTATGGAAACCGCCGCTGAGGAAGCAGAAGAAAGAACCAATCACAAACCCCCTAAGAGAGGACCAAAAAGCTTCTGCAAAAGGAGAAAGACACGCGTGTATATGTGTGTGTGTGTGTGTGTGTACAAATGGCGGCGCCGCCGGGGGAAGGCGGGGCGGGGCGGAACGTTGGGGCCGCGGGGTTCCATGGCGGTTGGGGCGGCCCCGCCCCCTCCCAGCCGGGCACCCCTCTGCTCCCCCGGCCCCGCAGCCCGAGGGCCGTGTACTGTTGGTTCAGTGTTTCCTCAACATTTGTAAGAAATCTGGGGGGAGGCGGGTGGGGGATAGTATTGTGGCCTAGTCTGAGTGATCTGGAGAACTAAACAGGAATAAACGCTCCTGGAAGATTTTGGCTGTGCTGGTAGAGTGGAAGGCTTTAAAGGAGGTTTCCAGAGAAAGACAGAGGGATAGGGAGATACAGAGAAGGGAATAAAAAAAGGAAGGATATTGGCACTAGTTACATTGTCTGAGTGATCCTGTTGTTCCTCAACAAGTGATTGTAGAGAAATTCAGTAGATCTAACCAAGTTAAATAAACTGTTATTATTATTTAAATTATTTAAAACTAGGGAAGTTTAAATTCCTGATGTTCAAGACTGGCTATGCAACCCACCTGAAAATGGCAATGCACAACTACTTTCTACGGAGGTATCTGGAGTGTGGAAATAAAAATGCTGGCATAGTAATAGACTATAAAGTGCATAATCTGTTGCACTAGAGGGAGGTCACTACTGGAAAAGGCAGATACGCTGCTACAATGTGTATATTGCCATTCCAGGTAGTGGAGACTCGCCAAAGCTGCTCTATAAGGTGTTACCTGCAACACACTATACTTCTGGGGACTTCAGCTTCCCAGAAATCACTTTTAAATGAGAAAAAGTGCAGAAAGATTCCTAGAAAAGTTTGTTTTCCAATAATAAAAGAAGCAGCCTTGCTTAGTCTAACAAAATGAAGGCTGAAAGGAATATAGTTGTTCTCCATGAAATTATAAACTTCTATAAGGAAAAGGAGGACAAAGGCAACAGGAAATTTCAGCACAAATGAGCAAGCTGATCATATTTATTTTTTCCCTAGAAGTCAGAAGGCTTTTGATCTTCAAAGGAGTGGAGTTTTGGAACAACTTTCTAATGGATCTACTGAATTCTACAGCTCTTTAGATGGAGCTTGGTCAATTTATGACCAGAATAATGAGACTTGAATTATTCCTCTAGGAAGTCTTTTTCTGATCCAAAGTTTCTGTGAGACGCAAGCAGAATATAATTCTAACATGCTAGGAGAAAACTGATGGTGAACTTGGAAGAATATTGTAAAAAATGATACTGAAATACCTTGGAGAGCTGCAAACAAACATTTTAAAGAAGGAATTTGCTAAATTTATGGAAGGATTATAATCTGTAAAATTTCCCATCTTACTTCAAGGTCTTGCATTTGACAATTTAGGATTTCTGCAGTCTCAGAAAGTCCTTGAAATTCTCCTGTTACATGGCATCGTGGTATATATCCATGGCTGATCAAATATAAACACACCAGAGTATCGCTAGATATGATTTGTGGAATTGCTTAAGAAAATAAGTGCCTTTTAAAAAGTGTGAGAACTGGCATTCCCAGAACTGGGAAAATGGTTGCATGTTAGATCAGATAAGGCAAAAGATGCATATTTAAAAGATTTCTTGACTTTCAAAAACCCCCAAACTGAACGAAGAATTATTTTTGAGCATCTCAAAGTCATAAAGCAGATCAATAGTTGGTAGATAATGCAAATTGGCGGTAATAAGTATGCGATTACAAATAACGACAGGTGGAGAAATTAAAAAAAATAAAGCTATATTGTGTTAGCGATTATTATGAAGAACTCAGGGGCTAAGGAGAGGAGAGGAAAACCTATCTGTCAAAAAACCTGCCAGGCTGAGTGAGTATACTCTCTCACTTAAAAGCCAAGTGGTGCACAGACTCACTCTCACCTTGTATAAAGATTACCTCCCAGAAACATGGCACTGTGTTTTGTCAGTTCAATATTCCCATCGCATCTACCAGCTATAAAGTAAGATATAGACTAGATTACACTGGATTTTTACAAGACATTTCCAAACAGCTTTTCAGTGTTTGCTGAGTGTTTGAGATGTCAAATTCTTCCACAGCTTTATCTTTGGTACTTTGGCATTCTGAATAATTTTCTTCTCCCCTGTGGATTATCTTATCTTTGCTATGGTAGCTCTCTTCACATCATTTTCAGTATTTAGTCTGGGTTGGAATTCACACAAAGCAAATAGTCAAAAACAAGGAAGTGCTTCCTTTTTTAATGAAAATTTTCTTTTGCTTCTGCTTTTCCTCTTGTCCTTGCTCCATGGAGAGAAACTTTGGATCACTCTAAGATTTCTGATACAAGAATCAGCCTGTTTTTTCTTTCTGTTTTGCAGTATTTAAAAATCAATTATCACCTCTTCCAAATATATTTCCCCAGTTTTGAAGGGGCGTGTAGATTAGGGTATGTTAGCATGCAGAGTCATAATAGAGCAGAAATTAGCCTGCCTACTGGGCTTGCATTACCAAGAATTCAATACATTGGTTATTCTTTTTCTTGACTGTTTCCATTGCTTCATATTTTCAGTAAAGTCTTAATTCCATTTAAGTCTCTGATTATGTATTTGCTGTGGAAACAATGCCAAATTGGCACTTGGATTGTCTGTGTAGAGTTTTCTAGTTATTTATGCAAAAATGGTCCATTTTTGTTTCTTCTTGAATACATTTATTCTTCTGGAAGTGAACAAAAATGTACATCTGTATACTCCTCTGCTGTGGGATCTGAATGAGCTCAAGGTATCTCTAAATTACATTGCATATCTCAGCAGAGTCATGTGCTGCTGCTACCAACACAGCATTAACCTGGTAGAGCTGACAGTTTGGAGTCTTATAGCTATATTCATTAAGGTAATGTAGGCCTTAATCTGTCTTATGTCTAATTCTGATTGCAGTGTCAGCCCAAAGCATCATCATCATCAAACTTTTCCCTGTTTAGAACACATGGCAAAGGGGAACTTTTCATGGATGGTTACTCTTAACACATTACTAGTGGATCCTCTATTCTTGCTTCTGTGCCCTTTTCATCTTTGTGAAGAACAACCTACCCTGTAAAAATACATATTCAAGTATACACATCAACCTTTATAGGTATGTTTACATAGTTAGTGATTATAAAATAGGTTATAGTGGTATCCTAAAAATGAATTCCTATCTTTATTCCCACACCATACTTAGTGAGGGCACTAGCAAAATTTGTTAGACTGCCTGATGAATGTGCCTCAATGTGAAAACTCAGGGCAGCTACTGTTTATCTCCAGTTTGTAATCTTTTACTGCTAACCACACCTTGCTTCTTTTCTGTGAGCTCCTTCATGTTCTCTCTGACCTATAGACATATTCAGTGCAAATGTGACAAAATCCCTTACCAGAGGCATTGATTTTTCACGTAATGAGTTCCATCGACTGTTTTCTGGTCTTAGAATGTAATGAGTAGGTAAACAGAGAAGAAGTATTTAATTTCTTTTCAGAAACACTAGTTGCAGTGTTTCCTAAAATTGTACAGTCTCTTTTGTTTCATTTCTGCCTGGTTCCTAGTTTGAACAAGAACAAATGAAATTTGATCAGCCTCATGACCTCTAGTGGCAGGCAGTTAGTAATGGTTTAGATGATTTATGATGTAAAGTCACTCCAAGTTCTGCATATACAGAGCAGGAGCAGGTAAATCCACAAACTTTCTCTCTTAAAATAGTAGTCTTAGTTTGGTAGCAACAGCTTTTGGGTAGCATTGGTTTTTCAACAATGAATTTAATCCATCAATAATGTTGATACTTCAGGTGAAAATGAACATTATCTCAGTGTTCAATGAGCTTCACTGGCATCACCCTCAGATCTTTATTACAGAAAACATTTCAGCAGCAGAAAAATATATCTTTTTTAGGTGGTATGGTACAATTCTCTTGTGTTACAGTTTTAATTGCCATAAATATTGCCTCTACTAACAGGGAACATTGCGATGTATATGCTTCCAGAAAATAATTCTATCAAGTCTCTCTTTATTTTAGCTTAAAAAAAATCCCTAAAAGAAACATGTACAGAAAGATACTTTCTGCTATCCTACAGACAACCAGAAAAAGTGTTCCAGTCAATAACTAAAGCTGTACAGTCTGCATAGTCAAACTCTGCAAAAATGGGTAACTAAGTCATATTATCCTTGGATTTGGGTGGTCCCACTGCAACACTTGAAGTCTTGCATCTTAAAAGCTGGCAGCAGAGATAACTGAATTTTCTCAAGAATCTCAAATCTTTTTCTGAGCAAATGATGTTTCCAGTTTTAGAAAGTCAGCTGCGTTTTGGGAGACAGATCAAAACAATAAGACTTCCTGTACAATTCAAGTTATTGAGATTATATGATAGTTTCTGTAGCAGTTCTGTAAGATATAGACATAGAGTACAAAACCAATACTCAGAATCAGCAAAATATTTCTGTTTAGATAGGTGGTTATTAAATGAAAAAAAAAACCCTAAAATTACTAAAACTGAATTTATTGCTATAATGTTTGTAAGTTTCTTAAAATACGTTACTTCTGATTCCAACTAAAACTGCATTCACAGATCAAATGTTTCACTAAACTCTCTTAAGCTTTTCTGAGTAATTTTTACCACCAATTGTAAAAGTGGAAATTACACAACTCTGACCACATTTTTATTGATGCCACTTCTTAACTTGTCTGGGGTTTTTGAAGAATTTTCCCAACTTCTAAATATATATAAAACTTCTGTTTGTTTAGGTTGCTTAAGTCTGACTTCATTCACTATTATCCTCCTAGCCAGAAAGAAGGTTACTATGAATGGTTCTTGTACAGCTTTTCTTGTTAGTGTGCTTAGTCATGGTAATTATGTGTGTGAAATATAAAAGCTGGGAAGTCTTAATATGTATATTACAGAATGGAGAAGTTGTGTGTTAAAATTATGAGGTTGTTAAAATCACTGGAGTGTCTCTATCAAAATAATAATCTGTTGGCCAATTAAGCTTTAATAAGTTGTCATGTATTGATACGCAAGGATCTACAAATGAAACTTCTGTGATGATGGCCTTTTATATTTCTCTTAACCTCCAAAAAATAACAAAATACTGATATCAACTTTAAAAAGCTCCTGTAAAAATTAAATATTGTAATTACAAAAAAAAAAAAAAAAAAAAGAAAAAAAAAAAGAGAGAGAGAATGAAAACAAACTTTTTTAAACATTGGAGTTTAAATTATTTTAGCTAAAAATTAACAAAATTTCCTCCTCCAGCATCCCTTTGAACATCATGTTGATGAAGTAGATTTAATTTACAGGATGCTTATAGTAGATGTCAGGAAAAAAAAAAGAATCTTCATATGTTAGTGCTTATCCAAACGCTTAATTAAGCCACAACAGGATTTTTTTGCAAAATTATTTAATGATTTAATGATTTATTTGACTGGAAAGGAAATGCTGCTCTTAACCAGTAATTTATTTTTAAGGAGATGTTATAAAGAAAATGATCATTTTAGATGATCAAGAACACAATAATATAAATTACATTTTCATTAATATATAAAATCACCCAGCTAGATAGGAATCATTCAGGAGAAAGTTTCATGAGCAACCTTAATAATACAATTCTGGTTTTGAACATTTGACTCTGGGATTGTATCTAACAGTTTTTAACAAAGTTTCATTTATAGTTTAGCTTTTTATTAGAACTTTGTTTGGATTTTTTAATGTAGTGGAAGAAAAAGATTTATGTTTTGGGACAGGTAACTCAAATACCATGGTCTTATCTGCTTTACTGAAGATGACCCTTATAGGGAAACTAAAGCTCTGGGAAAACAGAAATAAGCCAAAATGATAGACTTTCACTAAATTACATTCATGTTTTAACATCGTCCACTAAGTTATCAATAACTATAATAGATGATGTTAAGTAAGCCTTGCAGAAAGGAAGAGCTGCATTCAGCATTATGACTGAAAAAGAACTCTGCATTATTATTATTTTGGTCTTCCAGAGGAACAGAATTGACTAGAAAATTAAATCTCTCCCACAACCAAACCAGGATGACAGGAGAGAAATAAGATGAAATGGGATCAAAAGCATTTTCAGCCATCAGTAAATCATTAAATGCAACAAGAGAGCATGGAGAAAGATGTGTCACCATCAGCAACGGGTGGGCAGATTCTGATAGGTGTCAGTGCAAGGTTGAGCCAGGCACTTCATAGTGTTACCAAATTGTTGTATCCAAGTTACAAGGTAGGTTGCTTGCAACTTGTTCCCAGTAATTTAAGATCAAAATCTTGTTGCATGCAAAAGGAACATCCTGTATATGCAAAGCCAAGCACTTTTGATTAACCTAATTAAAGCCTTACCAATCTGATCAAAGAATTATTGTTAGTCCAGTTACAATTTATAGTTTAAATTGTATATGTATAGTTAGAATGACATATGCACAAACTTCTAGCATCTGCCCCTTTCTCTGGTGTTGCACTCACCCTTCCTCCGATCTTCTGGGCCCTAAGGTCGATGACTTCAGTTTGGAGTAGAGGGGAAGAAGTATAGCAAGCCATTAGCATCCCAAGTCCCTTGCCAGGAGGAGTTACTAATGTTGATAGTTTCTTCCTCTTCACACTAGAATCCACCAGCAGTCATTTATTACGTTTCCTAACATGCTCCAGAACTTACTGCTTCTTCATTGGTCTGTAAGTCCACATTACACCTGAATTTATTAGGAAAGGTGTATTTTGCATATGATGGTTACTTGTTCCCAGTATACTCTTTGTTACTCTGAAAACTGGTTTTAGCTTCCAAGGCTGCATTCCTCTGACAACCAGTGATTGATTGCTGGTGAGTTGTTTATAGTCCTGGGGCCTCCAGAATCATCCTATGTCTGCATTTTCAAGGACTCTGCTATCATCTTACGTCTTTACACTTCCACACTGCATTTTATTCTACGGTCATAGGAAGTTCACTACGCAGAATAACCGCTTGTCATTACTATGTATTAGCTACAAAATTACATATAACAATAGGTGCTACGCCTCACAATTATACAAAGCTACAGTAAGGTAAGTAAGTGTTACCCCATCATTAGATAATTGTTCTTACAAGTGAAACAACTCTCCAGGCAGGCCAAGAGAAGTTCCTGCAAAACCTGGTAAGTCTTGAGGCCCATGCCATTAGCTTAACATGAAGCCTGTGGCCGGTCACAAGCAATGGCAGCCATGTGTACTGGGCTATAAGGCTATTACATTCTTTCACCTTTGGATTTTTCCACGTGATTAAAAAAATGAATACTGTAAAGGAGAGATTCAGGAAAACAAGACAATCGATGAACCTATCTACTACTGGTCAATACCTCTCAATAAGTGGGAGTTAGACTGTTTCTGGTGTACTCAGATTCCCCTATCAAAAAAAGTCTGCATTGTGCAAGTGGAGTCATCAGCACTAGTTTGTTGGGAAACCTCAAGAAGGCCAGAGGAAGCACAAACCATAGAGGTCCCGCTTAGCAGGAAATCTTAAAGGAGCCAAAGACACTATAGCAGACTAAGAGGTAGCTTTCAGTGGCCAGATGGCCTGACTCTGGATCTAAGGTCAGGGAGCAGCAAGAGCTGGCTTCTCCCCAAGGGACAGGGGAGCTGAGGGTGATAACATGGCCAGCAGGGCAAGGGCCGCATCAGCCAGGGTCCATCCCACTAGCCAGAGGTTGCAGTCAGGTTTAACCAAGTGTGGCTGAGCTAGATACTAACACTGCTACAGCCTAGTTCAGGGAGGGAGTGGAGGTTCAGCGCTGAGCTTAAATGGAGCCTCTGAGCCCACAGGCAAGGGTGTGGGGGAGGCCTCATGTGAGGCCTCATGTTCAGGGCCATTGAGACCCATCAGTGTCTTCCGGGCCCTGACATCTAAGGTATCTTATGGGGCCTCATCAAAAGAAATGACGGTCCTCAGGAACAACTCCAAGTATCTTAAAATTCTGAGAACATTCCTAGTATTTTCTATTTAGCCTTGGAAACACATGATAAGCTGACTTTTGTAATATGACTGTGTGATCGACACAAGAAAAAGAATAGCAAAGATGATAGAGGCTGTTACAGGTGACAAGAAAGTGAGCAGTAGCCTAAGCTTAGTGATGGAAGAGATACAGTGGTGTTCAGCTCATCTGCATGGTGGACATAGATTCATGACTGATCTTGTCAGGGAGCTGCAGCTTTTGCTCCTCTGCAAGCAAATGTGAGGCAGGAGCTGGAGGTGAAAGCGTGGCAGGGCAAGGCCTCTCTCAGCACAGCCCCAGCTGCCCCAGTGAGGACAGCATGGAGCAGCAACTGCTGCCAGGGATGGCCAGCAGGCCCAGAGCTTGCTGTAGCTCCCGGGGAAGCAGGGACAGCCCCTGACGAGACTTCTTGCAGCTCCCACTCACACAGCTGCTTCCCACAGGGGCACTGTGCCAGGCCAGGCCGTGAGCACCGGCAGCCAAACCTGTAGGAGACAGGGTGGGGGAAAGAGATTGCAGAGTTTGTTGATACAGTCAGGGCCCTAACAGATGTGATTAAGAAATAACTCATATTACAAATATTGCTCAAATTTTCTTGGAGTACAATGCATTAAATAGCACCAGATGTTCTTCTCCCTCCCACCGTTTTTTTTTATTTAGTTACTATCGTGTGCTTTTCTTGTTCCATTTCGCACCATTACATAGGTGGAAATGACCATTAGTTAGTTATGGGGATGGTGAGAACAATTTTTTAATAGTCATTTCTATATCCTATTATTCTTACCATAAATTATAAGCTATTAACTATCTTAGTTCAACACTAGATAGTCTTCCAGTTGTTCTAAATGTGTAACTCACACTTGTGCAGGTGCAGTAGTTTTAAGCAGGTGTCAAAATTCACTCTGACTTTAAGAACATTTCAAATTACTAGACTTCAACAAAGGAGAAGGTGACAAACTGATTCTACTTAGAGTATGTTCTCTTTGGAGGAGTGCCAGTCATCCAAGGGAAAGTTTGTGAAGGAATTAAACAGAATGGAAAGGATTCTAAATAAACAAAGATTGCCGTGTAATCCAAGAAATAAATATCGCAACTTCAGTAGAAAGGAAAAAAGCTGAACTTTTTAAAATGTAACAGCTCAAACTGCTTTATAAAGACAACACATCACAAGGGGAGTTTGCTGGCAAATCTCCTTGTGCCATCTTAACTTGTCCTTGCCACAATCCCATTAATTTTGCAATTAATATTAACTGGCACAATTACAAAAAATTATGCTAACATGTGCCCCAGCTGACACTTGGAACCAGTGTGACACCACCCATTTTTCACTGAATAGTTGTCTAACTTTTCACAAGGAAAGAATTTTAAATCAAATTCTGTTGAAATAAATCTGTTCTCTTGGGGAACTATGCATGTAGTTTAATGTAGCAATTTCTGGGAAGAGCATTCGAAAGAATAGGAAAAGCAGAGTATAATATAACTATGCCCTTGAAATACAGGTTGAAATGAGTCACTACCAGAAAAGAGCATAAAATGGCCCAGAAGGAAAGGAAAAAGAATTTTCAGGAAGATTTTTAGGGTAGAATTACAAATGCTGATTCTCAAATACATCAAAAGTAAGTATCCCACTGGCTGGACTTGTTTCAAAAGATTATATTCAAGTAAGAATATAATCAGAATGAAATCCTGGGACTATTACTGAGCAAGTATTTTTCTTCTTTCACTATACCCATTTCAAGTACTTCATCTACTCTAATAATCTCCTTGGCCTTAATGGGAGCACTTGTGTGAATATACAACGTATATTCACCATCAAGAATGTACAAACTTTTGATGGTTTTGCAATGTTCTTCCACAAATGTAGGTGAACCTGTTTAGGAAATATACTTTTTCACAGGACATAAAGGGAAAATGTCCCTTGATATTTGTAAAATATCTGTGTGGTGATGTGACTGAGGAATTAGCTCACTATGTGAAAATAAGAAAGCAAGATAGTATTAACTAATTCATAATGCCAATTTTATATCACTCTAAATAGAAAACAGACAGAGAATATTCTATGTTCCTGTTTTCAAAAACACAGCTGTCTGGGTATTTGAGACAGGAGGGCTGCTACAAAAATGACACTCAAATAAAATAAAAGAACAAAAGAAACACAGATTGTGAGAGAGGGGAGGGACCCCATGAGGTCTCAGGTGTACAAATGTTAACTGGAATTTTATCTGACCTTCCCAATACTTAGAAGCCCAGGGCAAGACTCAAAATATGCAGGCTTCTAAGAAGAGAAAAAGAAAAAAAATATAAACCTCTTGGAGAGTTTGTTATCCTCTCCACTTTCTGTGTGCTGATGTCAAACCAGATTTTGAGAGAATTGTTTTATTTCTGTATTATTTGTTTAGATTTATACTCACAAACTTTGGTACATTAAGATATCTAACTTGCTACTACTGCTTTGGTCTTCATCTATTTGCAAGCCAGCTCTTGATTAGCCACTTCAGTTGATTTAAACCACAGGATTTCTGTTATTAATATATGTATAGGAGAATATTGATTTCATTTGCAAAACAAATGCTTCATGATCTGTATTTTTCTTTTGTATTTCTGTTTTCAAGAATAAAAGTAAAAATACAAGTTCTTACAAAAAGGAGAAAGGAGTTCCATGCATAAAATATCTTTCAGCAATCTATCAATTTACATTTAGTTCTTAGCTTTTTAAGGCCTAAGAATGCTGGATGGATAAATATGAATGGATAAAAGTAAATAATGAATTTAGTTATAGCAGTGGCCACTGGCCTGTGATTTCAGCATAGGCAAAGGCATCAGGTTTAGCCCACGCTATGATTCCATAGGACTTAGATCAGTATCTGTAGTCCAGTTAACTGTGAAGCAATTGCCCTATAAACCAGCAACGGTGTGGTAAGAGTTTGCCCATGCCCCAGAAATGTGAGTGATGTGATGAACAGGAGAAACCAGCCTTCCTAGTGGAAGATAACCTTACCACAACTTCATAAAACTTGCAACAACCAGAAGGGATGGCGAACAAGGAGAGATTTTTCATCTGCAGTATTGTAGCATATGCTACAGCAGGGACAGAGCAGACTTGGAGGTCTGTTTCTGAGGTACAGGCCAAAGAGCAGCCTGAGCTTGCTGTTGTATATCAAGCCTATGTGGGAAGACCAGGAGTTTGGTTATTTTCTCATTGATCAGCTGGCAATTTGGTATTGAACTTGCATTAAAACACATCCAGAAACTACTCTAAAAGGTAATAGAATATACCATTGGTTCAGTGCAAAGAAAAGGAGTGTATCATGCTAAAGATGTGAACAGATTTATATATCTGTAATGATATAACTGAGGGTAGAATTGCTTATTGCATTATCATCAACATAGCAACTGAATTTTATTTGGACATAAAGGGATGAAATTTATTCTTTTTCAGCTTTGATAATTACCTGTATAAAATGAGAAAATATAGTTGAGAAATGGGTAAGTGCTAAAGCACAGAAGATTTAAAGTGGTCATCTGTACAATGGCCAAACGTTCAAGGCACCTGCCTCAGGATCTGATAGACACTGATTTTCTGTATTACAGTAATGCTTTATAATAATGTTTCGTAATTGGATGCCTACATAAAAATCAATCTTATCTTACATTTTGCTTCATAATGGTATCTTTCCTTATTACCAAAGCTTTCTTTTATAGATGTATGGTTCAACTGACTGTAAAAGTGTCAATTTTTAAGACACTATTTCTGGAATTATGTCACACCATAGAATCAATAGTGTGATCGAAACCTCTCAAGTAACAGAACACCCACAGAATTCCACTATTCATAGTGTTCAACATACAATAGCAGGTACTTAGTCCTCCAATGCCTTTGGGAGAGGGTGATTAAACATAAAGGAACTCATTAGCAAGACATGAATTTCTCTTCCAGCTTTCTAGCTTTGTCTCCTCTGGCAGTACTTTGTTGTTAGGGCTAGCTGTACCTTTATGACAGAACTCATGCTGGAGCAGAATAGAAGTGTCCAGTCCCATTGACAGCTCCAGAACAGGGCAATTTTCTGATTTGCTATTGGAAACACAGAGAAAAATCTATGAAACTCGATGTGACCCCTGCTGCAATTTATTTTGAAGTCATTTATATGCACTAAAGTAGCCCATTTGTTCACCCTGGCATGGGCTATTACTGGAAATAATCTATTGCAGGGACTGTACAAGCACTTCATGAATGTTTCAAAAGCCGTGTTTGTGCAGGCAGGCCTGGAAAAGGAGAGATTGATTCTGTAGCTGTCATTGCATTGCCCTTCTAAGAAAAGCATAGGCCAGTAAGAAATCAGCCAAGGACAGCTGGGGAGGTAGGCTGTCAGGGACGTTCCCTAACATCTCTTCCATTTCTCAATTTCTAGCTTCTCCCATCTCACATTTCTTCTTCCAGAGTTTGGCAGAATCTTTTTCCTAATCTCTGAAGCCACAATAAATATATAAAGCTTTGTATGTTAACTGAGCCAGTCTCCAGACACAGGAAAAGAAGAATTAGTTAGCAAACTGCTTGTGGTGAGAAAACAGCCAGGGCCTCTGACCAATGCAAAGCCCTCAAAAGGCAGGCTTGCTGCTGTTGCTTCTGCTGGCACAGCAACTGAGATATCAGAGGTGGCACCAGTCCCTCTCATCAGCAGCAGACCTGCCACCTTGCATGCAGCCCTCTCAGTGGCCAAGAGGATTGAGTCTTCAAGGCTTTCCACCTCAGCTCTGCCAGTTTTCTGGCTCCGTACATTTTGGCTTTTTGCTGCAGAAGAGCTTTGAGTTAGATCTTGTTAACACTTGCTAACACTACCAGAAACATTGATTGTGCTGTTTGTATTGGAGTCTCTTTATAAATGTGTATAAGCTATAAAGTTAGTAAGACGTGGAAAACATACATTGCTTTCTTACTTAATAAAAATATTTTTTTTACTAACACTAAAAAACAGTCATCGCCCATGCTGTAAACCTTCAACAGTTTTTTTCTGTGCTTTTGTTTTTAATGGACAGTGCATGCTATCATCTTTCCCAGACGATGAATAGTGCTGCCTTTAACTTCATTTTTTCCTTTACATTGGATTTGACTCAGTTAAATTTTCTAGCCACAAGGAAGTCATTTTCTCCTATTTCAACATTCCCTGCCTGTTCTCAGAAATCTCTTTGGGTTTCAGTTGGCTTGAAACTAGAGGTGAGGCAGGGTAGATTTCTTCCAGCTTAGCCAGGGCAATTTCACAAGATCCTACTTGGATGGCAGCCAGAAGTGGAGAAAGTAAATACCATAATTTCAGCTCCGCTGCTTGGAAGGTTGTTTTAGAAATAAGTTATTAGGTTGGTGTCCAGTTAAAATAATTACCTGAAGATTTAAAAGCACTAAACCGTAGTAAAGCTAGAGTGAATGGAGTATCTCAATGGCACTATCTTCACTCGTATCAGCTGACACTCTGGCACACGGTGTCATCAAGACAGGCAATAAACTGGCTCTCATTCAATGTGGAGGAAACATAGTATAGATGTATAATTTATGTACTTAATGTATTGCTTTAGAATGTATTTATTTGTGTTTTGTATGTTTATTAGTAGACTGGGTGCTAGTCACTTGTTACTGAATTTAACTTCCCAATATTTTGACTGAGTTCAGACACCACGGGCAGACTTTACTGGCATTACCAAGAATTTGGCATCGGTAGCAGGAAGAAAAGGTTCAAAAAACACACCTGGAAGTTTGAGTTTGGCTAAGTTTCTGAAATAATGTCTCTGGAGATGGTAAAGCACAGCCTTTAGAGTCCATGTGTGTGTGCCTTGGGCATTATTTTTACCTAGCAGAATCTGAGAGAAACATCAGCTCTGGGGAAGCTCTTGGTCCACTTTGGAAGTTCCCAGGCAGGTATTACACAGAGCTCAGCAGCAATTTTCTCCTCTACACAATTTATTTATTAAAACACCTACCCTTTTGCCTCTGCCTCCACAGGAAACTTCTAGAAAGTTCGGTACGAACGGTACAGTTGTAACAATACGTTTGTATTTGTGATCGTCACTGTTTCAATTATCGAGAGATCTGTTGCCAGTAGTGCGGTGTGTTTTGCCGTTGCACAGAAAAAGTGATTAATCGGCTGGCAGGTTCTGCTAAGAGCGGGTTCAAATTCCGCGGAAACGGCACCGCGCAGCACATAGCAATGCCGTAACTGCACGGAAGCAAAAGGGCGCGGGAACTGTGTTTGACCCCACATTAGTTTAATAAAACAAAATGTAGCAGTTAAAAAAAAGAGAGAGAGAGAGAGAGAGAGAGAGAGAGAGAAACCATTTCCCCTCCTATTGCTTTTGAAGCTTTCCTTCAGGCTCGATTTTGTGCCCAGTAGTGCTGGGGAAACCATCCCACCCCCCGCCGGCAGTACTGGGTCCCGGTGTCAGGCGCCAGCCCCGGCGCCGGCACCGCCACGGGCACGGAGGTCGCCCGCACGTCGGGCTCGGCGTGAGCCCCAGGGCGGCAGCAGGGCCGGGCCGGCGCCGGGCACTGCTGCGGCGTCCTGGGGCAGGGACCCAGCACCCTGGGCTGGGCAGGAGGCCGCCGGGGTGGGGGGCAGCGCCGTGAGGGCTGGGGGTGCCCACAGGGCCCAGACACCTGGGGTAAGGTGTAGCAACACGTAGCTCCTTGCAAGGAGTGACGAACGGCACTAACGATTACTTAAAGCATTTTAAAGAGCGCGATTGCAGCAGAAGAACGATCTGATGGCCACGCCTGCTCCACCTTTGGGGTCTGTCTTACGATCTTTGCCTGAGATGTGGGACCACCAGCGCCTTCACATGGATCACTTACCTGAACGGGAGAGAAATTCAGTTCTGCCAGTGCAGCTCTCTCTCCTCCATTTCCCATCATTCATAATTGTATAAGAATTAAAATCCTGAGACAGCAGTGAGACCGGATGGCTGATTTTGGACAGCCTAGCAACTAGAGAAACCTTACTTTTCTACGTTGGTATTTGTACAGGTAGAAACCCACGGTAAAATGGAGTTACTATTTATAATTAGGATTTCTATCCTCAGTGATTTCAGTAGCAATTGAGGAAAAAGATGAAAACAGAGAAACTGAAGTAAATAGTAGAAGTTATAAAAGTTTCCCACATTTCACAATCTGAAATCTTCCACCCAGCTGTTAATTTTTCTTGAGACTTCTAACAGAAAAAGTAGAAGGTGTTAATGTAAGGCTAAGCAATGGTTCATTGAGGCAGCTTTCTTGACATCACGAACTGCTGCTTTTTGCTGTTAGTGGGATTAGAACTGAAGCAATTTAGTGTCCTGTAGGACAAGTTAATTTTCAGATAAAAGGAAACCTTAAGAGATGTAATGCCAGACTGGTTGTGGTTAAAACTATTTCAGCCCAGGACTAAGAAACAACACTGCAGTCCTGCATTTTTTCTCCCTTACACTTCCTCCTGTGCATGTTACCAGCAGTTTTACGTAGTGTGACAAAAATGAATACCCCATGTTTCGTCCAAAATCTTTTCTCCTTCTCTCATGGCAGGCTACAGGTGACACTGTCATTTTCACTGCTCTTCATAGCTTCATAGTGAAAGGCTTGGTAATTCGTCTGTTATCCTTTCACACCTTCGTACCTCCACTGACTGCAACCCGTATGAAGTGTCATTGCTGAGATCATTTTTGACCTGTCAGTCAGACTGTTACCATTATTTGAATAACTCTGCTTGAGTTTCCTTCTCTTCTCCACCAAACTGGAGTTCTGCTTTTGCCTTTTTCTCTGTATTTATTTGGTCTCATCCGTATTATCACCCAGTCCGTTTTCTTTCACTTCCAGTAATTCAAGCAACGTATAAATTTTATTAAGAATCTATGGCACTATCCTTTTAAGAAAGAAAGGGATTGCTCAGCATATCCTCAAACTTTCTGCATGTTGATTACAACAAAATACAATGTTGACTTTAAAACTGAAGTACTTAAGAAGTATATGATACACAAACTATTTGTAGATATTTCTAAAACAAGATCTTAGTGTTTAGGACTCCACATACAAAAGAATGTTCTTGCTTCCACTGTTTTCAACAGCAATCTTGGACTTTATAAAATCAGCTGAATCTGCCTGAAACTCCTCCTTAATATGGTCCTTAACATGTTGTTGATTAAGGTAAACACAAGACAGATTTTATGTATGTAGTGGTATAGAGGAAAAGAAATTCTGACAAATCTGTTTTGTTTTGTCTTTTGATACCAAGTAATTCAATCACTAGGCAGACATAGCTACATTAATGGTGAAGTCACATGTCATTGCTGTTCCTCTGGGAACCAAGCCACTAGGAAACAAAAAGAGCGTAAATGTTTTTTAACTTATGTAAATATCTAGGGCAGATGCTTCTAACTTAAATAAAAAAATTAGGACGTATTGCTTCTGACTTAAAAAAAAAAAGGATGTGAGATATGAGAACATTTTGTAATCAGTACATGAAGATTACAAGACAATCTGCACCTACTTTTTCAGTCCCAATACAAAAATTGACGAAGTGCATAAAGAACGTAGGTAACATGCTAAAAACAGAATGCTGGAACAGTCTGACCTAAGAGAGAAAAGAATTCTGCCTGTCTTTCCATAACAATTGCTTGATGAATAAAGGAATGACTATTTAAAGCACAGCTTTCACAGTTTTAGAACGGCAGTAAAAAGTGCAGAATCTGATTTTGTATTTATATATTTTATATATACGCATATACATATATACATATATTTTATATATACATATATAGTATATATAAGATATATATACACACACACACACAGACTAATTCTGCTGTTCCTTTTGCATTAGTTAGTTCATGCAAATAGAAGGCTTCAACAGTTCATGATTTTTGAAGTGGGAAGAGAAAAGTGTCCCACAGATACCACTGACTTACTATTTGCTGTCTGATAATCTGAACCACAGCCAGGGTCGCTTCTTTTAAAAGAATACTAATATGAACATTTTTCCCAGTCAAGAGAACTGAAAAGCTGGAGTGATTCCTTAATGCTGTTTAAATGGAGATCAATTTGTCAAGAATCAGAATATCCTCAAGACATGTTTTCCAAGTAAAAAAGAACTGATCACATTAGATTTCTGGGATTGATTTTAGCAGTTAATCCTTCCTCATTGCTTAACCTGTGGTAAACTTCTAAACTTGGGCTTTTGTGAGTACAAATATTTAGGCAAAACTTTTTCCAGATTTAAAAAGGTTTAATCGCAGCTTCAGATTTCTGTTGGGAGAGCTTTGACAGAAGGGTTTAGCTAGTCCTCAGTTCATTACAGACTTTAATGGGAAGTTGTTTCTCTTCGGAATTGTTTATTTTTCCTTTTGCTATTATGAATGTCAGGTCTGTTTGTATACTTCAAAGTAGAAAAATTAGATTAAAATGTAAATGGTAATTTTTTTTAATTTAACTCATTGGCTTTTTACCTTTCTGTACTCAAATGATCCCTTATATTGCACATTCTATGTTGATTTGATGTTTTATTATTATTTATTTTATATTTTAGACTACAGTACATGCGAGTTATTAACACATAAAAAGGCATTGTCTTCGCATTTGATAATAACCATAATAACTATTCCAGCATTCTGTGTTTAGCACGTTTTTAAGCTAGCAAGAAATCTTGTTTCAGGCCCTCTGCTAGCTTCAAGTTGCCTAATCTTTTCACACAAAGTCCTGCGTGGGCAGAGAGAGACATGAAAGGATTTTACCTGCCATGTAAACATTTGAATACAGACAGCATTTGCAAAGTTAGAAAGATAGAAAGGAATGTGGTTGGAAAATTTCTGAGAATATTTCCTATACAACTCGTGGTTCCCAAGAGAGCAAAATGACTTGCGTCACGAAGTCTCACTGTTTGCAGTAACAGAGCCAACGTCAGCTTCTCCGCCGCGGAGGGTATCTCACAGGAGACAATGCTATTGTTTTGGAACATTTCCTGAATTACATGAGTGAGCCACAGCCTTATTCTACCATTTTTTGTTTTGTTTGGCGGGGGTTCTTCAATAACGCCTTTAGAATGTCCTCAGATGATTTTTGTTCGTGGAGGAAATTCGCAATTTTAAACTTTATTTTTCCTATATAGGGCCTAAACATCAGCTTTGCTAAAACAGGATTAATACAAGCTATGTCCATTGATTTCCTTTCGTAAAATGTAAAGTTTCATCCCATGCCTATAAGCTAGAAGAATTTTAGCAGAGGTTAGATTTTTCACATTTCCTCTGAGAAAATTTCTTCTAGATGAAGACTATACAGAGAAGCTGTATTACATTTCCTTAGTTGAGCATAAATGAATACTACCTACAAAATTCATGGTATGTGGTATATAATTCTATTGACTATGAAATTATCAAGTTTGAATATTGCAATAATTTATTTGTTCCTGGTCTGTGGTGCTGAATGTCTGATCGTTGTCTTTTTCTTAGAAAAAAAAGTGGGGAGCAATTGTAGAAGAAAACATTGCTATATGACAGAATGAGCTCTGAAACCACCGATCCTTTTTAAGGACACGAACTGTTATGGCAGTACTTCAGTGAGGCATGCTTTCTCTTAACTGCTTTGTCTGTACTTCCTCAGACAATATATGCATTTCTTTTCATTTAAAAATATGAACGGGCTTGCAAAAGTAAGCAGCCTTTCATGTAGGCTGTTCCACTTTCTAATTGCTTTTCTTGTTAGAGTTCCCTCTTCTTATCCTGTGGCAGGTGAGGCCAAATGGATTCAAACTTTAACTGTTGTTCTTTACAATGAATCGTGGCATATCGTGAAAACGCTCCAGCAATCAGCGAGTATGACGTGAAACGTTTCTTTATACAAGCATGCTTGTCACTGATCTGCCTTTGAAAGCTCTATCGCCAAACATACGTCGTGTGTTCATTACAGAGAGAAAGATGGGGATCTGCTGGAATTCTGCATTTCTGCGCGATGATTCATACTGCCAGGATAAGCAGATGTTTCCACGGGCACTCTGCAATCCTCTACCTAGCAATAATGTGTATATATAGAAACGAAATTTTACTTATTGAGCTTCTGATTGAATATTTCAGAAATAGACAAAAATTAGCTACGAAGTAAGCAAGCTTTTAGCTCTTCCTAGATGCAATTTGGAAATACAGAAAGAAGTGAAGAAAAATTTAAAGGTGTGTTTTGTTATCATTTTCATTACTTTCTAAAACAGGTATCAAAGAAATTATGTTCTATTTCCATCAGCTTTTACACCAAAATGGCATATTTGACATGTATTTCTTTATGCACGTACATATACTAAAAGTATAGAGCACATGCTTATACTCACGCATACGTGTATAAATAGGTACACAAGCAGAAACAGGAATGTTTTTTTAGGCTTATGGACACTGAGCCAATTCCAGCTGACTTCACTGCAAGTTCTGTGTAATATGAAAGAAATGTTTTATTTATTTACATGCTGCTGCAAGGTATTTCCTTTTTAGAAGCATTTCAACATACCCAACAGGCTTTGTAGTCTGTGCCGCATTGACAAAACAATGAATGAGGAGACTGGCTGGGAAAGGAAGCAGCGCACCAGAAATACCCCCATCCAGCTGTGCAGCCTAGCTGCTCTGCACCGCAACGCAGTTATAAGAGATGAGCAAGAATGATGCCACCTAACTAAACAGCAGTGACAGAGTTTTGCTTAATCCAAGTTTTTGAATGAAAAGCCAAATTCAACAGCAGTCTCTGTAACTAAGGCTGTGTCACATGCTTGTATTGAAAAAACAACGCCCACCCTACAAAATACAGCTGAAAGTGATTATAGACTACTGACTCATGGCATGTGAGGTGGGTGGTGGATTTTGCAACCCTGAATCCTGTCATAGCAAATATGAGGAAATAACGAAACAAGTCTCTTGCAAGTGTTCAATTTGTACCCAAGAAGACTCCTGGATCGTCTGTCTCCTTTACAGTACACTGGTCAGCTCACATGGAACACGTTCAAAGATCTTCAGAATTAGTAAAGCAAAAGCTTCCTGCAGTGCAAGGAAGACACAATTTTGTGAGGCTAAGGAGTTGTTAGAGAGTGCCTGCTTGTTCTTGCTAACAAAGAAGTTTCAGTTGCAAGTACAAATAAAAGTCAGGAAGGAAGTTTTGTAAATATGTATATGGAGGCTGCTTTAGATAAAGGGTTCATTTTTCAGCACCAGGAAAAATGGGGAGAAAATGTTCGTCCTCAAAGAAAATGTGGCACTTCCAGGTTACTTAAATGTTCTGAAAATATTCTGTGCTTTTTTCTATTTATAGAGAATGTGATTAAAACTACACATGACATCATATCCAGATGTGATGCTAGAAGTGTGCAGAGGAACTGTATAATTCAAAACAATCTTGATAAACTGAAGAAATGATCTGAAAATAATAGGATGCAATTCCAAAGCCAACAACAAAACCTGTAACTTCAAATTTACATGTCTATCTGTAGGCTGAAATAAGCAGTTGCACAAATACACAGGCTGAGAAACAACTGCTTGTGCAAGAGTTCCTTCGAAAAGGATCTGAGTTCATAGTGGTTTGCAACGTGAATGTGACCATATGAATAGTGCCATACCGTGGAGAAGAAAGAACACAGGTTCAGGATAAAAAAGCAGGATCTTTGGGAACAAGAAATAATCTTTTGGCTCTGTACACCAGGAGTAAGGTATCTGGGCATCAACAGGTCATTTTGGCACCACGCTTCAAAGGAGATATAGATCAGTAAAAGCCACAAAGATGTTCAAAGGCCTAGAAAGCATGGGAGAAAGCTTTCCTGCACGGGAAGCTTTCACAGTTGTAGGAAGAGGAAGGCTGTAAAGGCTATTGCAAAAAGGAAGGAAACACCTCTTCTACATGTCCAAGCTGAATAGGGCATGAAATAAAGGGTTTAAATTGCTACAGGGAAGATTCAAGGTTAAACATTGGGATAAATAGGTTAACAATGTGGATTGTAAGGAACTGGAACAGACTTAGCTGGCTGGCTGTATCATTTCTATAACTGGAGGTCCTTAGGATCAGGCTAAACAAACAGTAGCTAGATAAGATGAAGCTATAGTTTAACATGAATTAGGGTATAGAGTTAGATCAGGTGACATCTCAAAGTACCTCCACTATGACTCTGTGAAATGTTGATTATTTTTACATTTAAAATGCTGTTTGAAATGAAAAATCAAAGGGTTTCAGTGAGAAACTTTCAGAACAAATCATCCTGGCATTTTCACAGTCACTCATATTTTTTTCATCCTAGAAGCTTGCTAAACTAAATCTCATTTCACCATTAGTTTCAGCCACTTCAAAGGCACTCTTCCTTTCAGCATAGAGAAAGGAAAGCAAAACTATTCCATACGGCTGAATCTTTGATCATGACCTTGAAACATCAGCTGCCACAAATATCTTCTTGTCTTTCTCCATAATAAACATAGCATAGCTATACAGATACACCAGCCATTACGTTTTCTTGTTCGATTTCCATCTACATAGTTAAGATAAGGAGAATAAGGGGTAAAATAGGAACAGGAATTTCATATGCTAGGAACAGAAAGAACCCTGGATGATCAGACAGCAAGCAGCTTCTGCAACCTAAGGCTCTGTAAGAATCTACTTGAAAATTTTTGGAAGCAGAATGGGCTATTTTTCCTGTTACACAGTATGTTTTCAGGTGCAGAGATCTGATTAGAAAATTGTGTATTGACATTCTCAGGCACATAATCAACTATTTAGGATGCATTTACAGTGTGCACTTCAGTGCACACAGAGGTCTGAAATATTTTTCCAGTTAGCTATTATATGTTGCACGCCGTTTCAGATCACAGATTCATGCTGTGCCACTTGTGTGTCTTTACAGAAAGTGTAAACCAACAGGAACAGTGATTCTCGCTGAGACAGAATGGTCTACAGAGTTAGAGAGGAGAAGTCTTGTGCCTTACGAATCCTCACAAGAGAGTGCTAAAGCATGCTGAGCTTGGAAGAGGGCAGGGAATATAGAAGTGCCTCCTCATATACCCAGGACCAAAGGAAGGCCTTGCCATTGATTTTCTTTGGGGAGCTCCTGGCATCAGAAACACATTTATACGAGTCAAGTGATTATGTATTACCCCCATCTCATGACACCCCCATCAGAGCTTATAAAAGAAAGAGTGTAGAGTTTGTCTTTCCTACTACTTTGGTATAACAGGGCACATTTTTAAAGGGGAGGCAGCTGGGGGAGGATTTGATAGTGGAAATGGATGGAAGCCAAACAGACAAGCTTAGAGAGACTTGAATGGATAACCGAAGAGGGGACATAAACCTGCCTCCAGGCTTTCTGTGTATTTTCGTTGTGAGAACTTTTCTTGCAACTATTTCATTTCTAATCATCCCTATGATATTCTCTCACAGCTTTTACTATGGAAAATATAACCTAGCCAAAGATAAAGGTCTTCATGAGATTTCTGAGCCTTTTAGAATCGCAGCTTACTCTTAAAGGGAAAATGCATTTTTCTACTGTATATTTGTTATTTTAACAGTTACCTCCTTACAAGAACATCACTAATACGATACACAATGAAAAATATCAGGAAGATAGTTTGACAGTATCATGACCCAAAGGGGTGTTACCTCCACTTCAGGATGCCTGAGAAGCACACCAGAACTCTAAAATAGATGTATGGTAGATATAATTACATTGTATAACTGTTTCCAATTCAGGTCTGGTGGTGTTTAGGGAGAGCTGCAAATTGCAGTGATGAAACAGCGTCACAGCTGGGATGGCAAAAATGACATGAAATATTCCAAGAAAAAATTCTCCCTCTCCTTCTGGTTTGAAATAGGAGGTGTGCCAAAGAGCACTCGAACTTCCAGTTTGTCTCAAAGACAAATATTTCAAATGAAAATCTACTATGTGCCTCTTTGCCAAGCTTTGTGATACTGAAGTGATGCCTATGCCAAACAGAATCTTTCTGTAATTTTGTTTTTTCACTTACACATGTCAAGAAGTAAGATATAGCTCAAGCTATAAACTTATCTAACTGCTCTGTATTTCCTATTTTAATCTGATTGTATTAGATATTGTAGATTATTCTTTTTCTGAAGATAGCTTAAATTACTGTTTTGATTTTTTTCAGGTGTATCAGCGTCTCTTCAGAGCTGAGGTAGACTTTGAACTGTAAGGGAAAAGTGTCAGGGAAGACGTAGAGAACAGGTAGGAGAAAGAGGGACTATTTAGTGAATAACTGTGCGAAATATGTCAAAGAGCATAGCTTGATTATTTTTTATTTTCTTTACTCACCACAAGATGGCATCAATTAGTTTTCACTGGCTAGAGACTCATTTAAAGGTTTTTTTGTGGTCCACTGGTTTGCAAAATTAATTAAAAGGGGAGGATTGTGTGTGTGTGTGCTTTAATAAATGCAAAGGTTCTCAAAATAAATCCTAAATATAACTTATTGGCTATGAAAACAAAGACCAATTAAAGAAACTAATCTGAGAGTTCTGTATATAAACTGGTTCTAAGAGTACAAGCACCAGGAATCCTGAAGTTAAAAGCCATCATTGATCCAGTTATCAGTTCTGCCCTGCAGAATATGTAACTGGATACGGTTAAACATCCAAACAAAACTCAATGATAGAAGATATTTTTAAAACATCCTGCTCTGCAGCAAGTTCACCAAAGTTTTTGTGAAGTGGCTTCAACTACAGAGTTTGAATTCAGCTCCAGATTTCCTGAAGCAGCAAAGGAAAGTATTTGGACTCTGAATTTTGTATTCAAGAAATTTGTGCCTCCTGTTCTTCCTGGAAAAGCTGTGGTTTTCCTGAAAAAATGTGGATTCCTTCTGCCAGGCCCCAGGCTAGACATACATGTTCACTTTAAACACTTGTCACCTATTGAAGTCTTGCAAACTGGGAGCAATAGCTACAGAGGAAAGCTTCTGGGAGTAGCATCTCTCACAAAGGTCACTGCTCTGAGGGGTGTATTAGGAAAGCTGAACTCTTGATTTAAGTATGAGAAAAGAAATAGCAAGGATGCTGCTAGAGGTCAAGGAGAAGGAAATGCCAACAAAGAAAGGAGAAGTGAAAGGAGCCTCCGAACAACAGGGACTATTTTAGTTGGTCCAAATAACTAGATTGATATTTCAGAGTGTATCCAAGCCGTGAGACTCAGGACTGTCCCCACATAACTCTCCAATTGTATTGTCTGAACTGCTGAAAAACGTTCACAGGAACTGACCATCCGTAAGAGGTGTTGTCTTTACTCAGCCGATCAAGATACAGCAGAGATGGAGAAACTCTCATCTGTACTGTAGAAATGACCTGGGAAATTATTACTCACATTATTACGGAAACAAGCAATACAGAGGAAGTATAAGACTTGGACTGTTAACACTGAACATCCGAGGGCTCTTCAGTGACTTACGTTAAAAACAGGAATTACCAAGAAATACCACCTTTTAGATACTTTCATTATTTACAGGTATAATTTTTAAAAAGCTGTTTTGATGCTGGGAATAAAAGGGTTTTGTTGGATCTCAAGTTAACCCCATGGACAGTATCTCCCCCAAACCAGCTGCTACAAGCTGGTGCCAGTTTGAGGAAGCTGTAGTTCTCAAACCCAATACCTCCCCTTGTAGTGGATATTACAGATTAAGCACAGGAGAGGCCTCAGATGATATTTCTCTGCAGCATAGCAGCTCAGAAGAGCCCCTCAAACTTGGTATCCTGGATAAGAGGATGAACTAGCTCACACTGCAAAAAGAGAATATTTGTAGCTGATACTCTGGATATCTACTGAAAAACAAAAGGCTCAGTCTGAGAAGTAGAAGAGAATAAATGCCAGGAGATTGGCAGGAGATTCAGGAGGCTTCTGATGCCTGTGACTAACGTAACTGTGTCATTTTCTTTTGAACTAATGCACATATCTTCTGTCTTTAGACAGCCTTATATATTAAATGACAACATGGAATTACCTTTATTTACTGTGAGTGTACTTACAAGAATCTCTCTGCACGAGTAAGCAAATGCACTTCTCTGTGGTTTATATCTTGGGAGATACACAGCTAAGGCGTCCACGACTGGAGTTTACATTGCTTTCAGCAAGTAACAAGGGATCCTAAGTGGGAAACAGAGAAAGAGCAAGATAAGAATATTAATATCTCACATTTATACCTGTTTTTTGAATAAAAAATACACCTCTTCTGCTGTGGGGCTATTCTGAAGTTAATCAGTGTTAAAGATGGTAAATTTTTTTCTGTTGGGAAATGCTTTCCACTGATCTTGCAGAAGCCTTGTATGACTAGCATTAGGTTTAGAACAATTGGGATAATTTATATTGCAAATAAGATTGTTTTTTAACTTGTTGGTCGGTCAAACCAAATGCACTGATGCAGTTATTTAAATCCTGCAATCTCCCTTAGCAGTGAATCTGTAATAAGTATTGTGTTACCTGGTTTGTTTAACATAACAAGAACATAATTCTGAATATTTAAAGTCCCACTAGAAACAGAAAAGCTATCTGTAATCCTCTTAATCAAATGGTTGGAAGAATGCAACATTTTTGTTCCATCCAGGTGAGTAAGATCAATAGATCTGCCAAAATTCTCTACTTTATCAAAATTAATACAAAAATGAAAAATGAGTTCAAAACATTATCACTCTATTTGAACTAAGTAATCAGTTACTGTAGGTTCGATCTGGTTCTCTTTCTCGTAAAGGGCAATAGAAGTTGCCACTGCTTTCAGCAAAACGTGGATTGGGTCCACTGTGACAGTGAATTACAACTGTCAAGAGAGAGCAGATTGCAGAGCTGATGCGCAGAAGCTGCCACTCTGAATTACAGGGTCATTCGTGCAGTTCAGCTTGAAAATAAGGCAGACACAGTGTTTACCATTAGAATCCACGCAATATTTTAATTAAGAGATCACGTCACTGGCATGTAATGCTGTCCCAGAATACCAGTCTCTTGTTTCTGGATGTAAGCCAAGAAGCCAGGACAGTTCCTGAACACAAACACTGAGAGGCAAATGTTTCCAAAGCAGTAGACATTTTTCCATGGGATATCATTCCATTCAACTGTTTGTGCTAAAGCAGGTGGTTTAAAAAATGCGATAGATCAGTGAACATGGATGCATCACAGTGACAATTGTTTACTGCTAACCAGCCTATGCCCACAGGAAAGAAATTTCCTCCATGTTATTTGTTGCAGAAAGGAGCTTTTCTTCTTCTACCAGAAGCAATAGATTTTGACCCTGGACCTCAGGATGTGCTGAAAGCTGCTTTCATTTGACACAGGCTTTTACCATTTTCCTAGGGCTGTTTGCAGCTCTGCTCTACAGCTGTAGAACAGAGCATACAAACAACTAGACTAACCAAAGAAGCTTAAGGTTGTTGGACCTAATTCCTACCAATAAAAGGTTTGTTTCGAAGCATGCATTTAAGTGCCTATCCATCTCTCCTAGGCTTCCTTCAGAAATCTTCCTGAGATTTCGTGTTTTCTTTAAATGTCAGTGATAATAGCCTGGCATTAAACACTCCCTTAAAATGTCTGAAAGTTAATTATTTTAACACATCTGTAAGGAAAACATAAGCTGTCGCACTGGAAAAAATTTCCTGGCAGGAAGCTTTGCAAGACTGTGGAACAATCTCTGAGTAACAGTGATATAACCTCATTTTGCATTGGACATTTCCAATTAAACTGAACAGTTCTCTGGGAAATATAACCTTGCAGAACGAGCTTGTTTTGGAAGATCCACCTGCAATCCAGGTATGAATTCAATGCGAGTTTTGCACAGTCTTTAGTGGGCCCAGGGTCATATCTTTAACCTAGCAGACTTTCCAATCAAAACTGTAAGGGTAAGAGCTTATTCTTATGAAACAAACCCAGACATTTTCTTTTGCTACCCATTTTCACTGCATAAGCTATTCCCAATGGCAGAAGTTTATATGCAACATTAATAAAGAGGAAAGCTGCATTTTATTATTTTTCTGTTAAATAAACTTGGATGCTCTTTAAAGGATGCTATTCAGTTGAAAATGCTTAAAGTGTTTTTAATAGCATTCAAAATGCTTTGAGAGATGCAAACAAGATGTCTAGAAGCTTCACTGGCCTTGCTTTTCCCTTGCACTATGACCTTTTCCATCACGCTGACAGTATAGAGGCCCTTTAAAATGGAAATAAGTTAACAGAGCAGCTCAGAAGGCTCTCATTGTAAGGGAAAATCGGGTTTACTGACTTCAAAGAAAGCAGAGGAATATTAACCCTGCAATGAAGAAAATTAAATCCGTTTCCCTCAAATAAACGCTAATGGCGCAGGGGAGGAAAAGTTCAAATAAGACCCTGAGCCAACGGGCGACGCGCAGGGCACTAAGCCTTGCGGATCCGCAGGTACCACCGTAGCACACGGACTACTCTAAAACAGACGGGCGGTGCCAAGGCCCCTAGGTCTGTTGATTCCACTGCCACTGATCTTTTGAAATGCATTTTTGGTTTCGTATTTTTAGGTGGGGCTTTTCTTATTTTCATTGAAATGATCAAAATCATCAAAATCTTGCTCTGATTCGTGTCTGAAAGAGCTGGGGCTACTATCCTAAGAGTGTTCAACTCACTGAGGCATTAAATGCATTCTTGACTGCACTGTTCACAAAACTGTAACCACGCCAGACAACCTAACGGGGGAAACGCGTACTAAATCCAAGATGACACTTTTTTTTTTCTTTCCATGAAAAGTCAAAGCACAGAGCAAGTGGCAAATCTTATTAGTTCTCTGAACATTCACAGACTCTTGGGAACAAAATACACTTCAGGATTAAAGAGAATTTATTATGATCTTTGCCACCTGACCAAATAATGATCAGCAAACATGAAAAAAAAAAAAAAAAAAAAAAAAAAGATCAATGCGAAAACTGACACAATTTGCAAGAATTTCTCAAGGAAATATTACAGAAGCTGGCAGGCACACTACTTCATTTGCTGCAAATAAATGGACTGTCTCACTTCTGAGTTTGGACTGTCCTGTCTGCTTAAGCTGATACGCTGTACATACCAGAAGAAAGCAATATTGGGTAGGAATTAAAACTAAAACATTCTCAGTGACTATGATAGAAACTAGGAATATGAACCAAAAAAAAAAAAAAAAAAAAAAAAAAAAGAGTAATCCTGAGCTAAAGCTAAATCATCAAGATTTATCAGCATGCATTACAGGGTTTTGTATTCTCTTAAAAAAAATACATATATATACATATATATATATATATATATAGCACAAACCTCTCTAAAGTCTGTGGACCCAGATGCAGGAACACCCTGATCTACACTTCAGCACACCTTAGCTTCCAAAGAAGCGAAAGTTAAGGCATTTTCTTTAGAAGCTGGATTTCTTTTACCTGGTTTAGCTGCAAGCAGCTGGGTGTGCATGTGTAATATGGTTTCCCACAGAAATAACAAAGTTTTGTCAATCGTTTCAAAAAGTGAATCTAGTGTATATTCAAAGGGAGAGCATCACACATTTCTGGAGGAGACTTGGACTCTGCTCTACATTTATGGAAAGAAATCCTAGCAAAAGTCCTCTTGGAGGCATGTGGTATGAATTCCCAAACAGGTAACAAGTTTTATTATTAATTTGTTTTACTACCTCCTTGGTGAAACTAAGCTATCTAATAAGCTACTCACTATTTGGCAGGAGTTATGTGAAGTTATTCAATGCTGTCAAAAATGATCTTTGGTAGTATTGGTAATTATTTTAGTCAACTCAGAGCTGAAAAGACAGGTGTATTTCAGTATTGCCAACCACCTGTGTTAGAGAGGCATGACCTCTGCATATTCACTTGTAATGCAGGGAGAAAATTTAAGATTAGTGGTTAGCTTTACGAAAATATCTTGGAAAAATCAACTGAAAGCTCGTAAACCGGACAAATGGTTTAAAATTAACATATTAAAATTAATTAACTAATTGAAATTAAGGTAGCGCAAGCATAAGAGACTGTCTTATGTGACGGTTTAAGGGAATCTGTCGATGCCTGCTGCAGGACTTAGCTGATAATACTCAAAAATTGGTTCTCTCTTCAAAGAAAGGAAGGAACCAACAAATATGAGTTTATCCACTGAGCAATCAGCTGTCTGCAGTGACCTCGAAAATGAAGTCCTGTACTACGCAGGACATTACTGACGTGACACGTAAGTTGACGTTTGTGTAAGGATGTACCCGTATGACACGGCAGCTTCCCGGTGACCTTCCTGCTGCTTACTGAGCTGGGAAGAAAAGCCCTCGCGGTAATTCGGGACCGAGACAATCCCATTTCGCTGCGAGTTCATATCCAGCAGTCTACGAAGTGAAGTCATTTCTGCAACTCTACTTGTTGCACGGGTGACAGGCAAGAAGAGCGACCTGAGCCCTTCTCCTCCAAAGCCCCTTACGGAAGATTTAACGTAATGAGTGGCAGAACACTCATGAGGAAATGGAGCTGTTTGGAAGATTAACAGGCATTAGCATCTGAATTTCAGCAGTAATTTTTAAAGCCCTAAACATTAAACAGTGCTTTCTCTGCAGAGGTGAAACAGAATCTGGAAAATGTTGTTTATTGCATTTGAAAATGTTTTGCTGTGCAGAACACTAGAAGTTTGTTCGTATTAAACTGGGATTTCTTTTTAAGATTTCCAGATTAAACCATAAACAATAAGGCTTTGATTGCCTAGAAAAAAAACTTCACTTGTTTCAAAACGTTATTTTTTAAGATGGCTGCATTTGCAAAAAGGATCACATTTTATTCACATGCATAATAAAATCATTAAATAATCTTTTCAACATAACATAAAATTGAAATGTAGTTCTTTCAAAGGACTATTTGAGCCATGGTCATGCGAGAAGTGTACTGTACCTTAGAAACTGTAAGGAATAAAGTCTGTATGAGCTGCCAGACTGAGGAAGGTTAAACCAAGGAATTTTTTTAAATGTCAATAGGGTTTGTTTTGCAAAGTACAGTCATCAGCAATCTCCAGCACGAAGCAACCCTAGACAACAGCCATGCGTCATAAGCTTTTCTTTTTGTGTAGAGAAAGACGAGAAATGCTAGATCAGGCTGTGATTGACTGCACTTTACAAAAATATTCAGAGAAAAATTAACTTTGTTATGCCCGCTGGAACCATCTTCCCCCTCTCAGCACATGCATTTAATCTCTCTTCTTAATCCTCTTCAGAACAAGGCGAATCCCAAGGGATCTCACCCATGAAGCACTCTACTCCTTCCCTTCAAAATATCTATGCAGCTGTATTTTAAAGCTCCTTTCATGAAGATCAATACTATAAAATAAGATGTTAGACAAGTTTTTATGGAAGCACCACAATACCACAAAAAGTACCAGGAAATTTGAGGAAATCAGGAATACTAACACTTCACTTAGTGTCACTAATATGGAGATTTAAAAACACCGCAACTGGAGTCTGAAAGCACAGGAGTTCAATGCAAAGAATGGTTAAGAGGTACCAGCTATACTCTTTGGAGAGTATAGTTCCACAAGAAATCCAGGAACAAGTTTCCTTGCATGCATTATTTATTATGTCCAATCTATTGAATTCTGCAAGTAAAACTAATCATTAGCTGAGAATCAATGCATTTTTAATGGTATTTCAAGTGCAGCTATTTTACGCTGCAATAAATTTGAGGAAAGGCAAGATTTTTTGAGAGAATCAAATGTTTCAAAATGCTATGACTTTAAGTTAATTTATGTTGAACACAGTGGGTACCAGAGTCAATTCCCGTTGCCATGGCAACAGACACTGAAAATTTAAACATCCAGCGACAGGCTGAATTCCCTGCAAAGAAGCTATTCCGCATTAAAATTATATACTAGTGAGTCATGAAACAGATCTACAGGCAAACTATTCATTTTAAATGGACAGCTTAATTATGGGTTTTAAAGAATAAAACTATCCAGACACTAAGTTTATTATTTCAGTTTAAGTTTCTCAGAGATTTAAATAGTGACCTGCGACCTGCTAAGGAAAAGGCACAAGGAGCCAGTTACCAAAGGCTCTTGATGGAAGATACTTTTTGTAAACAGCACGATGACACTATCAGTCCCATCATATGCTCTCGATAAAATACTCTCTGGGACAGGTCTCATCCGGCACACATAAGACGAGCCCTGTACCTACAGCAAGCTACGCTTTGCACCCTGCTAATGCGCAGAGCGTTGGCAGCCTGATGATGCGTGATGATTTCTCAGGTGGTTCTTCAACAAGCTATAAAATCCCGGGGTTTGAGAGTGAAGGTGCTCTGCCCGCACCCAGAGAGGCTGCCTGTGAACAAGGCTCACATACTCTGCTCGAGGCGGAAAAGAGGATTGAACCGACCGTCCGCTGCCGCCCCCAGGGCCTGGGCGCCGAGGCAGCCTGCCACGCGTGAGCCGGGCTACATCACGCCTTCGCCGAGGAAGGGCCAGGCTGCCCCACGAATTTTACATCCATTTGCTACCTGGGTTTCCTCCCCCTGACCATTCTCTTGATGCCACTCAAATTCCTGATGTTGTCATCTCTTTGGCAAAACATTGCAATCCTGCAGGTCCTTTCTGAGACCACTCATCATCTGAAGTTATGAGGTCGTGTTTTCACGTAGGTCATGCCTAAGGCTTCATTCAGGTCTTGTTGTATCAAAAATCTAGCCTGCTGATGCTGCTTCATTTTTGAATTATGCTGTAAACATTGCCACGTAACTCTCTCAACAGTGAAGTAGATTCAATTTTCATTTGTGAAGAAATTTTTTCTCTCTCTTTTACCAGGCAAGCTCAAACATTCCCGTGCCTTATTTTTTTTTTTAACTAGGCCAATAAATTAAGATGAATACTCTTCCCAGATTATGAACACCACTGTTATTTGCCACGGCAGTCATTTATGGCACGAAATATCTCAGAGTGACATTAGATGGCCTGCGCAGAACAGCAGGCATGATTCTTAATGAAGATGGAATGAAGAAGTGGTTTGTGCAACATAATAATAAATGTTGCCTCTCGGAAACAGAGCATCGGTCAGCCACTCCTGCTTCAGGTTTCCAAGGCTGTTACAAGAACACTGAGTCTGCTAAATATTCTGTCACAGTAAATAAATCCTTAAAGACTTCAAGAGATTTGGGGGCCCTGCTAGCTAACTTATTCACTAAATTTTTGGGCTATTTCCTGCTCCAAAGACAGTGCAGTTCTCCAGAACCACTGACTAACACAGCAAAGCATACATGGGTGAATATCTTTTTTGCACTTGGAGACTTGGATTCTGCAATATAAAACAACCCAATGTCAAAGGAGAACTACCTCAATTATTTTAAAACTGAATACATTTCTTCTTCCCACTTTCTGGAATAGCTCCATATTTTCTCCTGCGTCACAAAGGAACAAATCCATTAGATGACTAAGAGATAAAGCATCAGCTTGGGTGATTCATTCTAGCTCAAAAATGAGCTTGCACAAAACAATACGAAAGAAAGAGCATTTTCTCAGTACAGCTTTCTAGCTATCTACTTTATAGCAATTGCATGTGTGCTGCAAAAGCACCTCACTCAAGCTAGTCAAAGTCTGCGTCAAAACACAAATAACAGCAGCATTGCCTACTTCTGTATCTTTCCTGCGACTGAAAGCAAGGTGCGTAATTCAAGGATTGCTTACTCTTTACCGAAATGCAGCCTCTTCAGGGACTCATCATGTTATTGTTGCGTCCCTTGGTACAGCAGAAAACTTCCAAAAGTCGACGCTCTTTCAATGTAAGAGCAAGCAAATAGTGAAAAATAGTACAGTGGAAATAGAAACCATGAAGTTGTTACGGAGCAAATCTTTTTATCTTTTTTTTTTTTTCTTTTGAAAAGATAGCTTGTTTCACTGATGGCATAAAAGAGAGATATTTTCTCAAAATCAAATGCAATTTACAGTTATGTTTATTTTGTGGAAAACATTTCAATTTTTGTATCATATCAAAATCAATATTTTTTTCTCTATTTCACCTGTTTGCCTGATGTCATCCTGTGCACACTGCAGATACCTCTGTTTCCTAGGAACTATCTGTGACAGGCAGCCTGCAGAAATTCTCTTATTAAGACATAGAATCTGATATCATAAATACAATGTCAAATAATGTAATCCTCAAAATGCCTCAGTAAAAACAGATTCTCCTTGCAGTCATGTCTCTCTATATGCAGCATTGCACTTGCAGCCATGACTGAGAGTAAATGTTTCAGATAAGAGTTTCTTAATCAGCCAAAAAGCTTGCAATTAACCCAAGAAAGATACGCCGTTCCTTACTTCTCCTAAGACTGTATGCATTGAATCTGATGCACTTCCAAAGCTCTGCAGCTGGCCACTTCTCCCCACCCACAGCATTTTCTTAAGAATAGGTAGTGATAAAGACTGTTGTCACAGTATAATTCAGATATTTCTGGGCCATGTTTGTTGGAAATCAAGTGCAAATGCTACTGTCTAAGCTGCAGAGACTGATTCCATGGCAATGTTCAGTTGCATTTTTGGATCATTGAGATGGAACATGCATTTCTTTATATTTGATGAAAAGAATATTTGTTATGGGGAACCATGTAGAATTTAGTATTCATTCTCTTAAACTAAAGCTTTGTAAATGATGTAGAATGTAAACACACTCTTGTCCTTTTGCAAACTTGGCTAATTGTGAAACTTTTGGACACTCCAATTTGCTTTTCTAATGTACGTCTCTTCTTGTACAGATAAATCATGATATGGTTCTAAATCTGAAATAATGGCATGAACAGGTCACCAGACTGTTAAATTAAAGGAGTGAGTGGTGCTGGCCAACCTCATAAAATTCTCAACAGGCTCTGCCTTATGTATGTATCTGACAAAACATGTTCATTCACTGTGTCCCTTTCCTTCGGCCTGCATACACGTACAACACAGAGTATAGGAAAGCACTGCTAAAGTAAGCTAAAACCACATCTACTACTTTGTCACAGAAATGCAGCATTTCATTTACAGATCCTGAAGCTCTCTACAAGAGTGACTTAGTTTTATATATCTCACTGGCATAATAAATACAGACATTTTAACTAGTTTATGTAAAGATACTCTTCCTGAGGAGAGGGAACGGGCTGATACACTTAAGAAGAAGGAATCACTAAAGCCAACACAGAGTGCATCAAAGCATACCTACCATGAACAGCACCCTCCACTGCCGGAGCTAATATGAGCTAGCACTCATAAAAGCCTTAGGGTCTGCTCATAGAACAGGCAGGATCCATGATTTAATTGCATGCTCAAGCCATCAGAGATGGTGCTGTGCATTCATAGCATCCTGTTCCTCGATCTGTGAGGGCTCAGTGACATTTAGCTGTAGAGTTGCTTACTCATTGCGTGACGCATCCAACCTGTGAAGGAAAATCCTAGTGCAAAAATCTCATGCCATCAGAAGTACTGTTAATTCAGAGCACAGCTGGCAGACTAGCCCTTGCAGAAAGAAATAGCCCAACCAGAAAGTCCCCAATACGTATTACGGAAAGAAACCAAATAAACAAAACAAAACACAGTGTGATAGGGAAGCTCTACCATGATAAGGTATAGATGAATTCAGAGAGGGAGTAGACAAATTTATGGAGGAAGGTCTGTCAGAAGCTATGAAACACAGCTGTCTGGAGGCAGCCGCTTGCTCCAAAAGCTCAGCTCCTGAAGGCATGAGGGTAGTAAGGATTACCCAGCACTTGCCCTGTTCTTTATGCTTTCTCCTTAAGCATCTGCTAGTCAGTTGCTGGAAAGAGTTGTGGCCAGATCATGAGCGGCAGCTCACTTTCTTTAATAACAACCCAGGACGTTTATTTGTTACAACACCCGTTTGCTAGTGCTGTCGATCCTTTGGGATGATCATGCGCTGCAAGATACTACGCACAAGTTTTGAATGTGCTTCACTGAGTGAATGAAAGAGCCATGTGTCTCACTCCTCAGAAGCGGAGCTGAGCGTGGGAGGCTTACACAATCACCGTCAATTCATTGCGACGGTGTTTAATGCAATTTTTATCATTCGGCCTTTTTGCTTTTTCACTTGTCAGAATAAAAGGAAACACTACCAGAAGTGATCCTCAGCATGTCATGAGTAATAGGGAGGCAGGGATTTAGAGTCATCCACATGTTACCTTCTCAAAAGAAGAATAAAGTAGAAAACAGGAGCAGGCTGCGGCTAGAATGCAAAATCATGATTTCTTTTATTCTTCAGAAAGAGGAAAAAAAATGATGAGGGCAACTCAAAATAAAAGATTTACATGAGGGAAAGGCTTGATGTGAATTAGCTTGAAAACAAACTGCACTGTGCCAGCCTTTAGCAAGTCTTAGCAATAATTTGAATAGATCTCTAGAAATTTCGAATACCTATGCATCAGAGTCAGAATTTTACCTGTAGCTTTAAAACATTTTAGTGCTTTTCATACTGATGATGCTAAGCCTTAAAATAACAATACAAAATGCTAAGTGTACCACTGGGGAAAGATTGCAGGCATGAAAATCCTAAGGAGAACTTCCTCTTTTTTTTCCCTCCACGTCAAACATTCCTGTGACACCCCACAAAGTGTCAGCCCTGTCTGGATGAACCACCTCTTCAGGCTAAAAGATAATTCACTTTCTGCACTGTATTATTGGCAATGAGCTGACAAGGTGTTCAGAGCCAGATCCAAATCAGGTTTTAAGCTGGAGCTTAGTCTCTGGGCTCAAGGCCAGATCACGCTAGGGTTCATATTCAGAGACATAAATCTGATGAGCTCTTCTCACAAGATACCAGCTAAAGATGAAAGCCATTTGGAATAATGGAAATCCCACAATATCTGCCAGTTGTGCTGCACGTGGGGTGTACTCCTGGCCTGAAAACAGCACAAGGTTAGAGCTCACGGACAGAACTTTGGCCCCAGCACAGCAAAACACATTAAGTGCATGCTTGTGCTGATCCCTCATCGAAAAAGCACAGACCTAAGCACTTGTTTATATTCAGTCATTTGCTAAAGTGCTTTCCTGAATCAGGACCTGCATCCTTGGGGAATGAGAGCTTCTGGCAGAACTGTCTCAGTTGCTTTCTATTTTCCATTCACTCAGAGTATTGTCTGTTCTGCAGAGGTTTTGTATTATGAATAACAAATAATTATCATAACAGTTTATGCAAGGAAATTGAGTGCCAGGTTTATTTTAAGAATACACAATAACAAAGCAGACTGGAAAAACTGTGTACAGTATAAAGCTTACACTGTAGCTTGCAGTTTTACTAATACTGATGTTGTTTCCAGAGCTCTGTGATTTACCCCAGACTCCCTTTACAGCACATAATACGTATTTACATTTTCTCTGCAGTTGCTGCTAGCATTTCAGAAGAATGGATGACACCCGTGCTGCCAGATTTAGAGACTCAGCTGGATGAGGGAAAATAATACTTCATGACTCTAATCACAATATTTGTGTATTAATGAGTTGCTAATTTAAGATCTGGGACTGATCTTTCAGTTCCAAACTTCCTCAAAAACAAGTACTGTTTAGAATTAATGTTTTAGATTAGCTCATTAGCTATTTATGACTGTGCTCTTGAAGCTCTGCCCTTGACTGCGTTTTAGATCTATATCTAGTTTAGAAGTAGATGGTCTTGATTTACTTCTCAAGTACCGTACAGTATACTTGATATCTTTATCCCACAAAAGATACCGAGTATTATTGTGTTTGATAGATGCAGCAACAGCATAGCCTCATATCTCACTTTTATGGAAAGTAAAGAAGGAAGAAATAAAGAAACCAAGGGCCAAGAACGAGTCTTATTTTCAACAACAGGAAGAGAAAGGAAATGTCCTAGCTGTACAGAGAGTTCCTCAAAGTAACACAACAGGCTCTCACAGAACAATTAAGAAAGAAAAATATTTAAAATACAGTAAAAACATACATTAGGGGGCTTTTATACAGATCTAATTATGCTAAACACGTGAGAGGAAAGATGAAGGAAAGAACTGACATGGCAGGGAGCTGTGCTGATTAGGAAGTGGGCAATTTAATTTCTTCAGGAGTGTGAAACTCCAGCATGAATTAATTTGCTTCATGCCGAGTCCTGCTGTTTTCTCTTCTTTCCTCAGTCACTGTTTACTACATAAAGTCACATCTCACCTATCTTTGATTGTTTAATTTTAGCAGGATTTCCTTTTCACAAGATCGTTCATACAGCCAAGCTTTACTCTGCGTGTAATACCTAAACACACTACTTAGGGCCACAGGAACACCAAGGCGATTTCAAGTTTGAAACAACATTGTTCCAACTTTTTGCTTTTAACAAATCATTTCACTAAATTTTAATAAGGTATCCAGGTAACGATGCACTGCTACAACCGAATTCTGCAACAGTAACTCCCATCTTCTTCAGTGGATATTCTGGATTTCTAAAGAATAAGGACCTAACTTGCACAACTAAGCAGGCAGATGAGCTCGTCTCACTAAGTAACACGAAGCTCCACTAAGCTGGCAGTGCTACTTTTAGGATGCAACTGAAGAAATCCAGCAGGACCAAATTATGGTTATAGTGTGGAACGAAGAGAGTGACCCTAGGAGGCATCAAGCTTTAGAAATGTTTAGAATGCAAGTTATTAGTGAAAAGCAGTCAGCTTTTAAAATGGTAAACATTAGACATCCAAAGCCTCCAAAATTTTGGAACGTGCATTGCTTACTGAAAGAAAATATCAGGAAACAAATCATTTGTCCCTCAAAAGCTAATAATGATCCCGTTTTGGACCGCTTGCAAGAAGATTGGAAAACAGACTATAGACTGCCAGTACAGTGTGACCTCTTCTACGTAGCCCAGGTATCCCAAACTTTGGGTCTGGAACCACATGTTTACAAGTTTCACTAGTTTATTAACCGAACTAAATATATAAGCAAATAAAAAGACAATAAATCCTCAGTAAACCAAATGAGAGATGACTAACTGCCAATCAAATTCAACTTACAATTAGGTTTGTTATACTAGATTTTGTAAGCCAGAAATTCCTTACAAGGTTGTTGTAATGAGAGTATTTTACATATCAGTCCACAAAGCACCACAGAGCAAATTACTTTCCTGAAGTATTAGCAGCTGAGCTTTGTATTCAGAGAATTTGTCCCAATTTTACCGAAAGATACTCACAAACTCTCTCTTTTTTTTCCTCCTCCACATTACTGATTAGCTCAACAGCCCAAACTGTGGAAAGGTCAGTCTTCAAACTGGTCAGGTAGAAAGCATTTCCTCTCCGTAAAGTAAGGCTTAGGGTTTTTTTAATGCAAAATCCTCTGTCTTGAAGATGCCTATCATTTCCACGATAGATGGAAATATTTTGGCTGCACTTTCTCAGACCATCAGGTCTAAAATCATGGTTATCCTTATGTAGTTTTAACTTGGAGAAGATTTTCATTATATACCTGCTCTAAAGCTGGTTGCAATCAATTCTGTTATTACTAATATCAGATTTGTGGTAGAGAAAGTTTGACTTCTGAAGAAAATGAAGTGACTAACTTATTTTACCTTACCTTACCTTTCTGAAAACATCCCCTGTAATTGAAGGTGAGCAGATGTAAGTTTCCATTTCACTGCCTTACAACCTAGCATCAAAATTTCAGAGATAATATTAAGAAGCTGAAGCATGGGGGAAGCTATATTTAGGAGCAAGTAGGAGAATCATACGAGAGACCTCCAAGAACAGCCATCCACTACAGCCTCTCATTTCCACTTCCAGCAGTTCCTGCTTTCAGTTCCTCACAACACAGAAGGAAAAATTTGGAGGTGGGTTTATTTGGGAATTGGGGAATTGGCTGTAAATTTAACACCTGGTCCAATTAAATCAGATGCAGAGGGGCCTGGGCTAGGATGTAACATGGTAGCTTTGCTGTGTGCTGCACTTTTTTTTTTTTTTTTTTTTTTAACTCTCAGCTGAAAAGGGTTTTGGGGAGTCACCTGCAGCTGGAGTATTTGCAACCTTTCCTGGGCTGCTGCAGAGTTTGGATTTATCCTGAAGGACAGCCCTGGCCGGAGAGCTGTTGAAGCAGGCTCCTGGCAGCTCTATACCTTGTACCTCTTTGCAACTGGACACAGCAAAAAATTTGGCTGGAAGCACTTTGCATCTGTTACTTTGAATAAGAGAGAGAGAGAGAGAGAGATCTATTTTAGATGTATCATTAAATGAACTATAATGGATATTTTCAGGATAGTCTCCTAACTTATGTGAAGGGCAATGCCAGCAGGAACAGATCTTGAGTACAACCACTTTGGCACCATCTGCTGTGGTACCTTTTCATAATATTTGATTTATTCTCCAAAGAAAATAATGAATTCATGAGATGAGTAGATATGAGTGAGAAAAACAAACAAACAAAAAAAGCCCAAGTCAAACGAAAAACCCAAAACATATTTCCTAGGGAAGGGAATACTGGCCATTGAGTTATTCAGAATAAGTGCTTAGAGAGCCTTCTGAATCCTCAAAGAAAACAAATACGCATGTAAGTGCCCAGTAGCTCTACTGCAGCCACTCCAAATGAGACCATCTCTGCTTGTTTGCTCCTGTTGGTAAAGATAGTACCGCAGTGAATATACTCAAAAGGATCTAATTCTGGTATTTTCTACATTTTCAGTGATTCAAGTGAAAATTCATTCATATTAAATGGATACTTTCCTCTCCTGGTTTTTCCCCAAGAATTATTTAGTGCAGTTGACTTCTAATATATTTAATATTCAAAAAAAAATTTTTTGAAAAAAGATCAGATGTATTTCCTGCCAGGGCCATTTCTGATTCTCTGCAAGACAGTTTATTCCAAGCTTCAAAATACTTTCCCAGCAAACAGCCACAGCAATCATGATGGATGCATTTGTTCGACACACAAAATGAGGCTTATGACCCAAACGGCTGCTCTGGAGTTACGACATTAGCCCAGGAGCGTTCCTGCTCTTCGGCCGCCTTGCTTGCTGCAATCTCAACTCGGAAAGGGAAGGAAATAATTTGTAGGGCAATAATTTGCAGCCACTAGAGATGCAAGCGCTAAAAAAGATTGACAAATGTCCACGAATTAGCCGATTATTTCTATCTGTTTGAAAGGGGATCCTTCAGACACGACGTGCTCTGCCTCTAGCTGCTCTGCAGAGCAGGTGGGCATCTTCTCGCCGTCTGCCGGGACTCCTCAGTCAAGCGCCCTTGAGGAAGCGGCTGGTGCGACGCTAGGCTGAATGCGTAATTACGGACATTAATCAAGAACCAACCGCGCGAGGAGAAATGAGGGTTTTTTCACAGGCCTTCGGCGCGCAGTCGTTTCCGCGGCTTGGGAGCGCGGGGTCTTGCCTCACGGCAGCTTCAGCACTTCTCCTCAGAGCTCCTGGTTGAGTAACCTCTCTCGCGTTTGCTCCGCAGAACAGATACTCAGCAGTTGCGTCTTCATTTCAACAAGGCCCTAACGTCCGCGCCGAGGAAGCCGGCCGAAAGGAAAGCCCACGTGGGCTGCTCCGGCAGGCGCTCCAGCCAGGCTGCCCCGGCCGCGGCCGCCGTCCCACGTCCCCCACGGAAGGGCGCCCGATTTCCGGAGGCCTCGGCGAAACGCGCCGAACGCGGGTCAGGCTCGCGCGTCTCGCACGCCAAGCGGGCGGCTTGCAGGAGCTGGCGGGGTGACAGGCGCCTGGCGCAAATTGTCCTTAGGGAAAGCAAAGTCAACGCGGGAACTTATCGAGGGTTAGGTACCGCCCCAGAGCGTGACCAGCTCCGTCCCGCGGCACGCAGGGAGTCAGCGTGGGAGCCCTGGAGGGAGCAGAGGAGTTCGGAGAGCCCCGTGTTGGTCCCACGCGTCCCAGCACGAGCAGCTTAATCACCCTTGTTTCCAGGGGCTGCAAAATGGGGATGACGAACACTTATCTCACGAAGCCACGGAGGTACATACAAGTACTTGTGCTGAAAATCATTTATAAAGTACCATACTTCACTAGCATTTGCCCATTAGCATGAAATTGGTTTTCAAACTGTTCTTGGCTCTTGCCTGGTCTTGGTTTCAAGCCAGAGAAGCATATTTTTCTCTTCTGTTTAATTCGCCTTTGCCCGTTTACTTTAAGGCTTGTTCTTCAGCATGAAGTTTCAGCTGGGAGCTCCACAAAAACACATATGTTTCTTCTTTGCGATACAGTGAGCCGTGCAAACAGACTGCTATGTCAGCGGGCACGTTGCCACTCCGTGCGGACGGACGCTACGTATTTGGCTTCTAAATGTGCCTCTCTTATTTAGCGTGGATGTTGCCTTTCTCCTTATGCCAATGTTTCCTTAAAACATAGACATCATAGACAGAAATGTGGAGTTTCGAAGAAATCCGCCATCAACATAATTAGGTTTATTTCAGAGTTTTTAGCGCTGTGTGAAGCAGCACATGCTCTCACTCGTCCCGTGCCCCCGTTTGTCACTTGAGCTGCCTTCAAGAGCAAACTCCCAGCGCAACATAACATGCTAAGGCCAAAAGGAAGTTCCCCAGGCTGGCCTGGCTCTTGAGCGGGCCACGGGGACAAAGATCCCCCAGATGCCAGCCCTATGCACAGGCCTGCCTTATTTTAACCTCTAGTTCAGAATAGCAGAAGCTATCTAGAGCTCGAGACTGAGAGCAGCCGAGCTGGAGGAGCACTCGTACGACTACGTCTTCGTGTGGTATCTCGGCGGGCTCCTGCGCTGGGAGCCGTTTCGGTGCTCTGCCTCCCGTTATGCTCCAGGGGTGTTTCTATATGCAAGGGTGTCCTGGCTTCTGAACCCATCTATTTCACTGACACCACATCCAGCCCAGAGCTGATGTCTGAAAATCCTGCTCAGCCCTTTCTCATGTTGTTAAGCTTTTGCCCTTTCACTGTCACTATGGGAGTTTTCATCCCAAGGTTATTCATGCTACTGTATTTGCTGAGATGTCAGCAATTCTCAGGAAAAGATTTTGGAAGTAACATTCAAACACTGTCAAAGTAAACAAAGAAATTTAGAGTTGCACCGTTGCAAGCAAGGAGAGAATTGTCCTTATCTAATTAATATTTAAACTCTTATCAGATTAGGCATCTACTGCAGGATAATCAGTTCATGAAGTAGCACTGTGATGCTAAAGAAGATATTGATGTTAAAAAGAGGTATTAAGTGTACTATACATGCCTAGCACTCAAATTAAAATATATTTGAAATAATTAACTTTCAGATTTAATTCAAATAATAAATTCTAAGGACTTAGTCCTGCACACTTAGGCACATATTAAATTTCACATAAGAAATGATTTGCTAGATAGGGCCTAAAAAGATCCAACTTAAGTTCTACAGGTACAAATAATTTATTTCTACTTTTTTAATTGTAAATGATTACCCTGAAATACACCTTTTTTCATTTCTAATTTAAATTTTAGGAAGTGATCAAATTCCAAAGATTACCTTAACCTTTTTCTTTTTTGTGGTTTATTAAAGAGAGGAAGCAATGAGATTAGAAGAAGCTGATATTACACGTGATCTTCAAGTTGTCTTGCAAACATATGCCAAAGCATCTTAGGCGTGGTCTATATTCATTCATACCTCCTCAACCAGCACTTGTAAACTTGAGTTTCACGAGACAAGGAATTTTTAAAATTTTGATTGCTCAAAACTTTAAAGTGTGGAGATGTCTTTGCGTGTGTGCATGTAGGTGTGTGTGTTTGTTCATATTCACTGCTCATGCAAACAGATTTTACTGCTTGCCTAGCTGCCATCAGAAGGTTTTCCTTGCACAGCTGCATGGCCAACTGTCCCTACGTTCATACCCTGCATAGCTATCACCCAAAATTCTGCCATTCCTGAAAGGAAACTCTAATTATAAGAGGAAAAGGAGGCTATTTAAATTAGACTAGTCCCTTCTGAGGTTTCAACCTCTGCTGAAAAGCACTTGTTGCATGTTAACCTCCACTGTCCTTTACCCAGAGGCCTTAGGCCATTCAAAAACAAGATGCTCTAACAAGGTTTAAACATCTCACCTTTGATCAAAATGAGGAAAACAGAGAGATACAAACGTCTCTTTAAACATGAGAAACATACAGAAGCCAACTGGCCAAATAGGTCAGTTCAGCGTGTCTTGCTTCTCTGTGCCAGAATTATACTTGCCATAGCTTGCCTGCTGGTATGCCCTCACTCACCTCCTCCCACCTTGAGATTACCCAAGCACGAGCACGTGGAGGCAATGAAAATGCACCTGTCCACCTGCTTTGGAAATCCCTGCTTGACTGCCATCTAGCCAGATGGCTGTCTGCCTGATTATTTACCTTAGGATAAGCTTTTGAAATTTTTGCCCTTAATCTTTGCAAAACAATTCTGTATCTTGGATGGAGAAAATTACCGTGAAAGTACTTACTGCTATTAATAGCTGTGTAGGATTTGAACCAGCATCTCCAGATGTTGGTAAAGGGCACGGGTCCTTTGCGTTTTCTAGCTCGCGGGTCCCAAAAGTACTCTCCTGAGCTGAAAGCATCAAAAGCAAATCTCTGCCTGAAAAAAAGTGGTGATGGTAAAATGGCTGACCCCTGAAAATGTCATCGATAATGGAAATATTACCATATCCCTAAGCAGAGCTCTGCTGCTAGGTTTCTATGTAATAACCTCTGTTGTGCCCAATTATGGCACTAAAGCCATCGAATCTCTTTTGTACTTAGTCGTTTCCCGCTTCATTAGCTCCTGATCCCTCCATCAGCTGAGTGATTTCAGACATCAGGGGTTCGTATTTGCGGTATTGGTTTTTGTAAATGCCAGGAAGGATAAACACGAGCACAGTCCTCTTCTGTTTGGCAGATTTACCTCAAGAAATCCTCTGCGATTTGTGCCGCAGCGCCTGGGAGAGCTGTGATTTATCCTTGCATCCAGGTGGCTCTTGCAGTAGCTGTAGGTATTACAGTGTGTACTTAGGTGGAGGGGAGGGAGAGAAAAATCTTATGGATAAGGAGACAATTTGTATGGTTACAGAAATCATAGTTGGAAGCCAGGCTTTCATTGGCCTAATCCTGTTACGTAGCCTATTCCCCGCAACTCCTCTGTTGCTGCTTCCTTTATATGACCTGACAGCTGTGATGGGTTTGGAGTAGTAAATACATGCTGCCGATGCTTAAGGATTTTCTTTTTCTTGCTATCATCATATTTATCAGCCTAAAAGTGATGCTGGATATATTCCCCTTCCCAGGCTGATAACACTGGCATGACAGCGCCAGCGTCCCCCGCTCTGCCTCCAGGGACGATCCTGTAGTACACATTTGGCATTTCAAAAATTTGCTTCATATGGCTCAATGAGTTCAAGCGCGCTCTATAGCGTGAGGCAGCGGCTTGGATAACAACTGCGGTATGTGGGTTACATATAGCAATATATGTAACTGATACGTAACTGTGCTCTGATACTCTTCACATTGAGCTGAAGAGAAAAAGCTCTTTTCTCCTACTTCCTACCGCTAAGTAAGCTCATTGTAGTACCTAAACTGGGCTTTTGAGGAGAAAACAGGTTCTCTGTTCCCCTGAATTCCATGAATTCGGAAAGCAGTTCCTGTGAAAATGTTCCTGATTTCAAGTGAGACAAATAAGTGATTGCTTTTCCTTTTTTTGTCATAAAAAATCACCTATGTAACATTTTGGCTTCATGGCAATCGCGGAGCACTGCATTTACGTTGCCTTTCACGAAGCTCTCTTTCAAGCTCTGCAGCTAAAAAGTCTGACTTCGTAAGATGCGGCGTCCTTACTCCCACCTGCTTATTAAACCTTATCACATTCGGAAAGAGATTCTCTGCCCTGTCAAAACCCTTAGACCCCTCACGTAGGATTAGCTCGTCGTTACACCCAAAACTATGCAAAAAGTCTCAATCTGAAAGAGCCGGGGGTGAATCCGAGGAACTGGGACAAGTTTTCTTAACCTAGTTCAGGACTCAAGACTCCTGCTCGGGTCACACGAGAAGCCAACAGAAGAGCTAGAAATTGGATGTTAGGCCAGTGCCTTTACCACGAAACCACATTTCCTTCCTTAGACCTATTGGCTAAGCGTCCCTCATTACAAATTATTGCCCCAGTCACCAAGATAAAAGCGTTCCAGGAACTGCAAAAGTTCCCATTTCGACAGCCAGGGAAACCGTTTAACCTCTTCGATTTCAACGCAGAAACCTTCTGCCATGGAAGGGGGGCTGCTCGCGCAGGGCCGCCAGCGCCCCGGCGTTTCCACACGGGTCTCCCCGGGACAGCCAGGACCGGGTGCTCTCTCCAGAGCAGTCGGGCGCCCGAGGACTGTTTCAGATGATTCGGCCCGATGGGACGTGTTTTGTATAAATAGGAACATGGCTGCAGCATCTGCCTTTTCCGCTGCTTTTTTAATAGCCTGGAGGAAACTTTTCTCCTGTTTCTACTGTCATTTAATTATTCATTATTTCTTTGGAAGTATTTGGGAAACTACTTAAATCTGCAGTCAGCGTCCTGCTGATAAACTCAGCAACAGCACTGGCGCTTTTTGCTCCTTCCTTCGCCTTCCACGTGGAGCCCGTAGGCACAGCGGCCGGCACCACAGCTGTTCAGGGCCGGCCGGCGGGTGTCTGCAGCTCCCTCCAAAAGCCCGGGTCTCGTCCGCAGCCAGGCTCAGCAGGCCTTTGGCCACGATAAGATGGCAAAGCCAGATCACAGAATGAGCAAGGTTGGAAGGGGCCTTTGGAGATCATCTAGTCCAACCTCCCAAAGGTTTCCTGGTGCTGGTTCCACTGGGGCTTGAACCCAGGACCTTCAGCATGTAAAGCAGATGCAATAACCACTACACTATCCCTCTACCCCAGTCAAAGATCTTAACCCGGATGAAAGCTCCTCTCCAGACAGAAATGTTGTCTGAGTCTGTTTGACACATGTGTGCAGGCGTGTGCACGTATGTGTGCACGTGAACACGCACCCCCATGCTTTTTTCCTTTGAATGCTCTTGCAGCTTTTCATTTCTTCTACTGAGGCACAAACTACTTTACCCAGCTGCTGTATTACTTGCTCAGATGGAAAACATGGCTGAGTGAATATCGTAGAACTGTACATTTGATTTTTGCATTTTTCTGAATGTTATTTTATTAACGATGGTGTCAACCCCACCTCTTCTATTTTTTTTCCCAGTGTACACAAAATAACTACAAGGAGATAGGCAGCTAATTCAAAATCTTATTATTTTCAGCGGTGACAAAATTTGTCTTAATTAGCTTTACTGCTTTAAAAATTGCTGAATAATTTAGAAGCCTTCTTTTGGCTTTGGTGTTTTGTAGTTACAGTTCGAGGTTTAATGAAGAGCTAGATGTCAAGTCATGTTTGAAATAACAGGACCAAACATTGTTGCAATTCTACCTGGGGGATTTTTATTATCTGAGACTTAATCACTTCTCCAGTCCGTAAGCTCTGGTGACACCTAGGTTGCTGTCAAAAGCCAAGTTGAGTCTTCATGTAAGCAGAGGCAGCCCTGTTCAGGAAGGCAACAAGGAGAAATGAAAGAAGAGGTCCATCCCCACTGACAATTTCTCTGACTAGAGCAAACTCGTTCTACGGATCTGATGAGGAACTGCACAAATGAAGAGTTAATGGGTCACAAGTTTCCCTATGTCGGTAACAACGCCACGAAACATAGATTAAATATTTAGATCCAAAAAATAAAGGGTTTTAGATATTAACGGTTCTGCAGCGTAACCTACCTTTAATAAGACATACATCTTTTAACAAGACAGCATTTTTTGCAAGATCAAGGAGTAAGACACTGCACTCAGTATCAGTAAATTACTCAATTAATTTTCATATACTATTCAGCTAATGTTATCCAGTTACTATGAAAGAAGCGAGATTAGCAGGGGTTAATTATTGCATTTGCATGGCATCTTAACAGCTCCAGTTGCAAGAGGAAAGCTTAAAAGGCTGTGAACACACGTGCCTGCTTCAGTCCCATCACCCACCGCTCTTTATTACTAGCCTGCAGAAAGAAAAGGAGAGAAAGCAATGCAAGGAAAAGAAGAAAATATGAAATGAAACAAGACATAGCTGAACATGCTTTTAATTTACTGCATCGCTTTGCTTCATAGCTTTTTAGGCATCCTGAATCATTCCACTAAGTACACCATTAGGCAACCGTTTGGGTAACCTGACCCTTCTGCTGCAGCGGTCAAGGTGGGCACAGGAGAGACCTCAGGCCACACGTCTCATGGATGAGACCAGCCCAGACAAATGTTCCAGCATACGCCTAGAAGGTCCCTGGGGAAGTGTGGGCTTGTCCTGGCTGTGACCATGCTGCATGAACCGCCGGGCATGAGCTGGGACAGTGGTGGGGTGAGGAGAGGCAGAGTGTGCAAGCAAAGCCGGCAGCACTGAAAGCTCACCAGCTAAAGCAGCAGCAGCCCAGGTGCTCCAGTTTATCCAAGTGTATCTACGCTGGGTGCTTCCATGCAGAACGAATCTAGGACTGTGACGGACACAAAATAGGTTCCTGCTTCGGCAGCCATCATGAGTCATTTCTGGCATTAGCTTTTGTGACTCACGTAAATGGATGACCTAAAGATCCAGCCAAATTCGTCATCCTTCTGTCAACACAGTGATACGGCCTCTGGATGCTTCCCCAGTTTGACTGAAACAAGGAAATGCAGCGTGCAGGTGAAGTGCTCCGCTTCTCCTAACTACACCGTGCTCATGCCTAGGGCTGCCTGAACTCTTCACGTGCTTGCAGATGTTTGTCGTCTTAAGCAAGATCCATTTGCCTCTGTTTTACATAGTTACAGTATAACAGCTCTCTTGTAATTTTTCCTGTTATTATCACAGCTTCAAAAATGTTGTGTAAATTACCAGTTTTGAAGAACTATTAATTGAGTGTTGCTTCGAGTCTCCCCTGCTGTTCTGAAGCTGAGCAGAAAACCTGGAAGTGAATCAAGCAGTGCCTGGAAACACCTTTTCACATTTTCATAGTACCCGAGTAATTTCCTCCTCAACATCCGAAACGCACCAAGGCACCGCAGCAGAACATTGGGAATGCAGCTGTGACATTAAAATTAAAATGAGAACGTAATAACAGCGGGTATGAATGCTGGTGGCATTGCAGGGAGACGAGGCTCTGCCTCGGCCCCCTTCACCTGTCCCTCCAAACATCTACTGCCTCCTCCTGCCAAGGAGGTTGGCACCAGCGCTCGCGCGGTACAAGCGTGACAGGAAGGTTTTGAAGGTGTTGGAAGCTGATCGCCGTGTTTGCCGGAGGCTCCCTCCCCTTCGGGTGCAGCACCGGCGTAGCTCCTCGGTAGCATCGGGGGGTCCTCCCAAGGGGAAACAACTGACTCCTAAGCAACTGTCACTGCTTTGCTTCCTTTTCCTGTCTCCTCAATAAACCCAAATAATGAGATACGTTTCTCTGCTTTCCATTTCCCTGAATTAAATCCCAAGGCCAGCGTGTTCAAGCCAGCTAATGCTTTGCTTATTTCCCTGCTTCCGACCTCTAAGCCTCACGGATCCGCGCCGGCGGGATGTGTGCTTTGTCTGCGCTGAGTGGATCTAAGCTTTTAAGAAGTAATTCTCTAATCTGAACATGGTCTAGTTCATTCCCTGTCAGTACTTGTAAACTGATCTCTGACTTGAACTGATCTTTTCTGTGTTTCTCTGTAGAGAGAGATGCAAACTAAGTGTTTAACCGTGTTGCCATTACGCTATCTCCTGCTTATAAACTCTCCGGTATCAATTTGAGCTGGCTGAGCAGTTTCTTTAATCCTTTGTTGGTTAAATCTTTCCAGGATAACATTTCAAAAGGTAGCGAAGGGTACGGCGCGAGCAGCGAGGGGCAAGCGCTGCTCGGCCTCCGCTTCCTCCAGCCCAACATGGAAAGCCAGCAGACTCCTGGGCAAACGGAGGTGCGTGAAATACCTTGTCCCCCGCAAAAAAAAATAAATGCTCTTCTTCCGCACATTGATTTTTCTGCTGGGTAGGCTTCATTTTGAAATATCCTGAGGGCACTTTCTTAGATGCATAGGCAACAGGTGCCTTCCCAAAACCTTCCTATCGCTCTTTTTTTTATGCACTATTGCTTTAGTTGTATAGAATTCAAGAAAAATTTTGAAAGGAAATATCAGGCTCAAAGTTTAATTAAAAAAAAAAAAAAACAATAAAAAAGAAAGCAACCCCCAGACAGCATGTGCTTGCCGGGGCCCTCTGTCATGGACAAGAGAGGCTGGGTGGCTGCTCTGCTCTCACGCCATCAGGTGCCCGGATTGCACCCAGCGGCTGAGGCGGGGGGAGGATAAACAGTAGCTTTATTAGTACCTTGGATAAATTTAGTCCTGCTTGTTGTTCATGCCCTTTTGGTAAAGCGGAGTTTAGAGAGAAAGGTGCTCGAGACTGACCCCTGTGTTTCTAAGAGGACTTTGCGCCGCTGTGCTCGCCCAGCGGACATCCTGGTTGTCCCGCAGAGCTAATCTCAGCCGTCCCGAGCGGAGCTTCGAAGGAATGAAGCAAAGAAATACAAGAACTTCACACTTACTTCTGGTTGAGAATTGATACTTTTTAAGACCTAATCCAAAAGTCAGAGCGCCTCATATTCAATGTTTTTATTAGCTGAATACCAGCAATGTTCTCTGCACTAAAAAATACAAATGCCAAGGTCTCTTCCCTGGAAAAGTTCCTACCTAGATGGCAAGCACAGGAGGACACACGCTGAGAGAGCCAGAGGGCAGAGCTGCTTTGGAGGCTGCGTTTTCACTGATTGGCACGCTTGTGAAACAGCCTCGCTTTCTTCCTTCAAGGCCTTTAAAACGCAGTGACTGGATCAAACATTTCTCTTCCCTGCTCCGAAGCTCTCTTTCCACCTACTGAGTTTTCAATAGAAAACTGGCTGCTGAAAAGTCTCTGCACCTCTCAGTCTTCTCACTGAGCATAGATGGGAATTCAGCTTCAAGACTTGGTCTTGTTTAATTCCAGCTCGTGCCTATTTGGTTATCCTAATTTTAAGAAGTCTTTTTTGCTTACATTCCCCAAAAGACCACGTTCTTTCTTCTACATCAGCCATTTCATGCTTGCTGGGAGGCTGGCGTTCCTGCGATTGCTCTGTCACTGAAAAGGAAAAACTCTGAAATATTTGTGTTTTAAGTAATCTCTTTTCTCAAGCAGAATGACCTGGTCAAAGACACACTGTTACATGTCTTGCTTGATGCCCTGCTGAGCTTCATGCCTGGAAATCAGCATTGTATGGGGAGGTTTTAATAAAGTGTGATCTTCTCATACTGCAAACATACTTAATTCAAAGTGTAAATTCTATATTCTTGCTAATATTCTGGCTAACATATTTCAAGCTTGCTTCTCGCTGATTATAAAGCTAGAGATCTAGTACTTCTTTTGCTTTCATATAGCATATAAACCTTGTGTCGAACTGGGTGAAACGTTTACTTGCCTTAACTGCAGAGAAACAGGTAATGTTTAATATAGTTGCTGACTGACTCTACTGAAACAACTCTTGCTAGTGTCTGCAAATGAGAATCATTCTGTTTCTCAGGTTTTCACAAAGTTTCTACAGCATTTAGTGTCTGCTCAAGGGCCATAACGTGCCACGTAAAAGATGGCAGGAATGAGAACAGGGTAAGAAAACTGCCTCTCAAGGATTCATATTCGCTTTATCTGGGGGCCTTCTTCAAGCCATGCCTGTCTGCCACGTAGTCCAAAATGTTGAGGACGGACATCCAAGTGGTTGAGAACAACAGAAGGGAAAACAAATTCCTTGTACATGTCCGCGCATAAGCGAAGTCCCGTGGCCTGCACAGCGCTTGGGCTGAGCGACGCCTGAGCCTGCATGGGGTGTCCCCGAAGGGAAGCACGCAGCAGCGTGATTTGGCTCGCACTGAGAAGTTCAGGAAACATTAGGTGATGGAGTTGTTTTTGATAGCACTTGTTCTTAATGCATTTTTAAATGGAAAGAAGAAAACCTACTTAAATTTAAAGAGAACCTGTAGAACGAACTGCTAATCGGCTTCAGAAAAAAAGGAAACTAATAGAAACTAACTGCAGTTAGGGGGAAACAAGCCAAAACAGATGATCCCAGTTTCTTTAATAGCATCCAGAAACTCTTACAAACTGCTGAGGCAGAGTTTAGCAGTGTGCTTCTGCAGCAGGAAACAGCCAGCAGCAGAAACGCTCTCCTCTAACGGCAGCAACTTAAATAAACAGCAGTGGGATGAGGAAGGTGCTCCTGGATTCTTGTTTCAAAGAGGAAAGCTACGGCTCTGTCCGCTGGAGCCGTGCCGCAGAGCTCCCTAGTCGGGCACGCTGGAGAGGGGCTGGTAGAAAGAATTTTGCAGACTGACTCTGCTGCTGCAAAATCCTCTGGCGTCTCCGTCATTTCCACGCGGATCAGTGCAATGAGCTTGTTCTAGGAAATTCCTGCGCACGGAGCCCCTGGAGGAAGTGCTGCCGATCCATTCGATGCGCCGTAACGCCCTGCGGTCCACCCGCTGCTCTTCCCCTCCTTTAACCCACACTAGCGGAGTCGCAAATTAATCCGGACTTCAGGCAGTGCTGCAAACGTCAAGCCGAATGACAGTTCGGGCATACGGGTCTCCGATCATGTTTCAGCCTTATGATACACTGAGCTTTGATACAGTTAATATATGCCATACAGGCATCTATAAGCATACACTGTTCCAGGCTCCAGCTTCAGCTTCTTTTTTTTTCTCTCTCCCTCTCCTAATTCCCAGTTATTTGGATTGTAAACAAGACCAAATAAGGGATGAATGAGGAATGCCAGCAGGAAATGGCGTAATGCACTTCATCTGTCTCCATGAGGAATTAATGCATTTGCTTAGAGATGATTATTTAAACATCAACATTATTAGCTTTTTCCTTCTTTTTTTCCCCCCATTTCGTGATGTCTCATTCTGGTGCAAGAAGCAGCTGTTTTTTGAGGGACACCACTACACTTCTTCCCCCCAACTCCCTAAAAAAAAGCACTAATGCTTATGCAGCACTGAAGATAGGAGTGGAAATAACCTGAAGGAAAGGCAAGCTTATATAGCACATGAAGTATATGTCCTCATAGAAGAGAAACAACTATGGATGCACTACGTTCTCCGACTACTAGCGCTCCTTCATCCTTGGCGACTCGCTCGGACAGAGGACCTGAGAAAGTTGTGCGCTTCCCCCCCCCCATCTGACCCGAACCTTCTTCTATGTTTGCTCCGCAGGCTGGCAGCACAGGCCTGCCGCTTCCCAGGACGGGCTGACTAGGCTTCCCCCGCGGCCCAGGAACCAAATACAGCAGCTAATGTGGCAGCAGGCGCTGCCACCACCCGTACAGCTCTTGGCGCTGGCTGATGAGCTTTATACGGTATGGATCGGAAATGAGAAGCTACGTTGTCAAAACCAGCCCGATGAACGGTAGTTCATGTGCGCGCTCCTCTCCACCTGCCATTGGCACTGTAACAGCAATTAAAGTGGAAGGAACCGAGTAGGTAGAAAAATCTACGTGAGACTAATGTATTTTAACAGAATCGTGACCTTTAGCAAAGGTGTGAGGTTCCACCTTGCTCTGTTCTTTTTAGTAAGTGAACCAATCCTAAGAATCAAAATAGAAGAAAATCTGCCTGGCCGGAAGAGCCAGCGACACCTTGAAACGCCCGTGAGATGGTTCAGGGCGCTCTCTCCAGGCTCTGCTCAGAGACCCGGGAAGCACTAAACTCCTCTGGATCCTCGACAGACCTGGTGGGTCTCTGGGAGCAGGCCTTTAGGAGAACGGCTGCGGGAAGACATGCCTTTCTGGATTGCAGAGTAGGGAAAAATGCTGGTATTTTTTACCAAGTCAGTCGTGTGGGACATAAAGCCGTATTTCCTTAAATTACCTTCATTTTTCTGTTTAATTATAAAGCAGAAGTCAGAGAAGATAGAAAGATGAGCTGGAAAACAGCTTCAGGAAACTAAACTTAGAACAGTTCCTCTTTAATTTAGCTTGAAATGTTGGTAAAACTGCGTGGGGAATAATATGGCTGTGATTCTATGCAGTAATATTTTATTTTTAGGTCACTCAAGCTGTGAATAAAGCAAGAAGCCCTGGGGAGACTTTTCTTTTTCTTTTGCAGACCTGGCCTCCTGCTAAAATATTTTTGTTCAGCTTGGTGACACGGGCTTTCTACAGGCCTCTGTACTGGCTCCACTTGCTCTCTCAGAAGAAATCACTTTAATTATGGATATGGGAATACACACAGTGCTTACAGCATCTCAGGGAAAGAGAGAGGAATTAGCTGAAGCCTGAGCAAAATACTATGTTGTAAGTGACCAATTAAGAAGATTCTAGGTCAAAAAAGGAAAAATCAGTCTGGCCTCCAGCCTTGCAGCACTTTAATTTTCATGAAATATTCTACACATTGCATCTGTAACTAGCATAAGGTCCAGCTGTATTCCCCTTAAATCTTTTTTATGACTGTAGTTGTTGGTCTAATTTATTCCTAGCTATGAAATTTTCCATTGACATCAATTTTGCAAACATAGTAAGGTTTTTCTACTATTATTATTATTAAAATGGAGGGGGTAATTGTAAGGTTAATTTATCAGCTCCATCCAGAGCTATAATTACACGGGATGAGTGAATTGGTTAAGACAGAGCAGGACTGAATATGAGCCTAGAAAATGAAGATGCTAGAATTGCCTGCCATGAAACTCTAAAACAGAGCAATAAGTCATGACAGCAACAGCAAGCAGGAAGGAGATGATTGACTCGGTGTTTAAGACATTATTGTAAGGCTTAGAAGAAACTGGTTCTAATACCAGTCCTACTGGAAGCCGCATGACCTTTGCAAAGTCATTTAACCTCTCGTTTCTTTAGTTTGCAGTCTCTTGCTGTGTAAAGTTTCATTTTTCTGCCTTTTGTCTCCTCTGTTTAAAGCATCAGATTGCTGACAATCTTTGAACACCAAGAAGTTAGTGCTCTAACACATCGCCTGTAATTAAAAAAAAAAAAAGTCTGAAAGACGACTCCAATGGGCTACAATGGAGTAAAGCTGCCAAAGAATCTTTACAGCATAGTTCTGCCCAAATTTAAAATATTTCTGCCTCTGCCTTATTGCAATGCCAAGAGCTTCTGCCCCAAGCAGCTGAGATGCATCATGCAAGACAAAGAAGGTTCAGCAATATATGTGGTTTGGGCAAAAGCACATTACCAGACAGGCCAGCCATGTGCACCGTTTGACCAAAAGACAGTTTTGTGAAAAGGCTGCATAAAGGCTGTGTAAAGATACAACAAAATAACTCCGTTCAGAGATGGTGAAATCCACTAGTGCAGCACTTCATTAGCCAGCAAGCTAGTTTCAGAGGTAATGCTCCACCTACATGCAGGAAAATAATTCATTCTCTGAACGTATACTTTACTTAACGTAGCTGGCTGCATGTGCAGCTGCAGACTGTTAGGGGAACCTCCAATCCTGGAATGACTGATGTGAACAAAGACCTTTTCTTTTTTAAAGCTTTTCCCTTTAGATAAGACTTTTTTTTCTCTCTCTCGCCTATGCATACACACTAAAATGCAGCGTATCAGAAGTCTTTCCATATAATCTTGTTGACCAGGTACTCTGTGTCCACCTGGACAAACAACCTTCATCCTGCATATCCTGACATCATCCCATCCAGGAACTAACAAATGAACAAACCAGCTTGACCAAATCCCTAATGCTTAGAAGACTAGCATTGAGGATCATTTCTTCTTTTAGCACATCTATTTGTAACAGGCTGAGACAAGGGAGATGAAGAAAAAAAAGGGACGGGACAAAACATCAACATGACCCCCCCAAGCGGGTTGTCTTCCCCTGGCGGGAGCAGTGGAGCAAGTCAAGCAGTGGTGGTCATGGCAGTCAGAGGGGACATGGGACCCCGACCTTGGCTTGGGTCTCCAGGTGGGCACCGTCCTGACTGCAGGGACACATGGGGCCTCTGGTGATGCTGTCTGTCCTCAGGGGGTGGTGCAGCTCTGCGCTGCAGGCTCGTGAAACCAGAGGCGTAGTATTGTGCAGGTCCTGGGGAGGCTTGGTGAGTGCAGCAAGTGGAGGAAAAGAAACAGCGGCAGCTGCTGCCTTGAGAATAAACTCATGACATGACTTCCATCTGGCACTTCATTCCCCATTTCATCCCTGTCCCAGGAGTACCCCTACCTATTCCTCATGCCTTTTATCAAGACTTCACTTCCTCTTTGTGTTGCTATTTCTCATGCTCCATGTCCTTCGCTTCCCCTCCTTTTCTCCCTGCAGAACAATCTGTGCTTTGTTCACACCAGCATGTGGTTACGCCCGATCCCTGGAAGCAACGTGCCACTCGGAGTCTCACTGTCGGCCTCCAACAGGAAGAAAGGTGCCAGATTGCTCAGCAGAGAAATATTTGCAATGCTCTTGAGAGCAGCTTTCTCATTTGGGCCACAGGCTGCAGCTTGGGTGCCACCATGGGGTAGGCCCCTCCAGGAAGAGATCTATTTGACTAATGAAGCGAGCAATTAATTTGCTCTTCAGCTTCATTCTTGTCCTAAATATGGTGCAGTTTCAAGGACAAAGACTGAGAAGTCTCTGCATAAAATAAATAAATCAGGGATTTTATGATGTGCAGTCACTTCCATACATTTTAAGCATGCTGGCAATATAACAGAGATATAATTACTTGTTAAGAAACATTTGTTATACAAACCACTTTTCTAGGTTATTCAAATTATGTCCCCACTATAAAATCCTCTTAAGTAAATATGAAATAAAAACAATTAAATTTTTATATAACTAAAACCCCCATGTAGTAAATGATGTAATATAATTACTGAACTACTGCCTAATCTGTTAAATGAACCAAATTCCTGAATGAGTAAATCTGCTGGGTACTTATATATTCCGAGGCAAATAACTTTGTGACTATATTGTTAAGGTTGTGAATATATTGCCCTTTAAATCAGCATTAATAGCATGTTTGTTAAGTCAGGCTACAATTTTGCTAAGCATTGAGCATCATATTGCATCAGTGTCAATTTTCAACGTGTCCTCATGCTCTCTTCTACCTCACATGGACAGGGAACCCACCACATCTACGTATCCAACACAGACCACCAATGGCAGTGCTGCTTCTGGCCTGCTCTAGTCTCCCTAGCTGGTCATTGTGTGCTGTTACAAAATCCAAGCTGTAAAATACATCACTGGTATAAACATCCATGAGAAAATGCTGTTGATTTAAGGCAACGTGGCTCACTGCACCTTGAAAAAGCTATGCGCACTCAGACAAGTATCTACAGACTCTCACATAAAACAGATGGAAAGTGCTAGCTGAGAAGCAGTAAAACAAACTGGGAATAATAACTCAAATTATTTCATCTAGCTATGCAAAAGATATCCAACTACGTCTTAATACTTTTAAAACAGGTACCAAGACAGATTTTCTTTCTGTTCAAGCCAGTGCTTTCCACAGTTCCCCGCTCTAGCAGCAGCACTGTGCAGTGACCACCAGCAGGCTCCAGGGCAGGACTGCAAAACAGCGGCTAAAAAGGGTTGTTCCTGCTCAGAAAAGACGTCTTTTGAATCTGAATCTAAATACAAGGAGAGGATGAGGAAGACCCAACTGCTAAGCCAAGCACACAGCTCCCTTGAGAAGCAGCAGCAGCAGCGGCGGCAGCAGAGAGTGAGAAATGCTGGAGGCACGCTATAACTGGCAGTTGGGGAACGTGCTTAATTTCAACCATCAAGTTGGAACGGAAACAAAGGTGCTCCAGCACGGCCTGCATTTGCTTCTCCGTCTGAGAAGCCCCGAAGTAATCAGCTTTCCTTTGAGTCATGTCGTGGGAAACTCGGCATGGTTTACGAGCCAGGTAACTCACCTATATCAATTTGAACTGTGGTAGAAAAGTCAGGGTTTATGTAAACGCCATAACGTTAGTACCAATATTAGCACAAGCGGTCTTTACAGGTGCACTAAGTTGTGCTCCAAAATTAGTGTTACATTTTAGCATGAAGAGTAATGGGGAGTAAATTAATGGAGGAAAGTATTTACCTATTTTTCTTTTTTAGCCTGTAGACACAGACCACAGCACTACAGAACACTGGTTACAACTCAATTTACTAAAGTTCAGAGAAATGTGATGTATTCAGAGGAAAGTGGTGTATGTGAAGTCATTTTATGATTTAAAACATGCCCAGGAGTAGTATGTTTCTAATGAAGATTTTCCAGTGAAGAAAAAATTCTTGAAATGCTTGCAAAATTAGGATGCTTTAATTTCAGATATAGGCCATATATCATAGCCTTCCCCCTTACACTTGGACCAAGATCAGGAACCCTCAGTATCAGGCATCAGGGAGAGATACAGGATCCTCACCTCTGGATCATCACTGAACACATTCAGACAACCTGCTGACTGCTTTTAGAAACATGGTATGTATTTTTCAATTTTTTGCCACCCGAGGTCAAAAATGTGCACAGAGATGCCTTACTGCCTCGTTTGCTATATGCTATCAGTGAAAAAATGCAAAGTATATGTCTAGCAGTGTATATAATGCTGCAGGCTCTGATGCTGCAGTTCTTAATTTCAGACTAAAACAGTTAGCATTTTTCTACATCAGTTTAGAATAGATCAGTATTACCCCGAGACATAAAAAATGACAAATTAAATAAATATAATGTTTTAATACTGCTTGTTTGTATACTGTCAACCAAAAACGTAAATGGAACAAGTTAAATGTGTATTACTATATCATAATAATTTACCAAAACAGGCATTTTTCAAAAATCACTTATTTTGTAGGAAGATGATAATAACTATTTCAATATTCTGAAATATCCTACGTTTAGGTTACAGAAGATAAATATGCAGCTTTTCTATAATAAATAAGATCTTCAATAAATACACACTCCAAAATGCAACTGCTGAGTAGAAAATCACCAGAAAATTATAAGCATTTGTGTACAGATATTCATCCAATAGGTCCCTGCATAGAAAGAGTTACTTCTCAGCTAGCAGAGTTGTTTGCTTGTGTGAGACTGCCAGAGCCCCAAAAGCAGAAACATTGTCAGTTTTTAAGTCAGAAGAGAACTATTAATCCTAGTTCACATTCCTAACTAGTTTAAATTTTGGTCTTGCACATCAAATATATGGCCTTAATCAAGGCACATTCCTTTTCTTAAATGCTGCAGTGGAACTAACCATCCATAAAGCCTTCGGCCATGTTCATTTCAATGGTTCAGTCTTTTTCTGGATTTTTTTCTTTCCCAGCACATGCAGTCTCTCAAATTTATATATATATAATGTATATAGGTATATACACACGTGTGTGTGTGTGTATATATATACATACATTATATATATATATATATACACACACACATGAAACAATAGATAATAGATAATAATTGCTAACCATACAAAAGGAATTGGAAATAATGCTCTTTGTGTAGTGGTCTTTACTGCATATGTTACTTTCTTAAGGTTCGTTAATAGGGCCAATCTTGACAGCCTTCGGAGCAAGCTCCAGTCAAGGTAGAAGGGATATTATAGGTGCAGGTTTGCTGTAAGTTATTTCCTGCAAGAAAACTTACTGTCCATTTCTGTCCCTTTAAATTTAGAACAGCTACTGCAATCTGCAATTGCAATTGCATAAATTTTTACAGTTTTATATGCAGTGAAGCTTCTGATTTCTTTCACTTGCATATCAGAAATGTTAATAGCGTTGCAGCCTGTCAGTATGACAAGGACAAAAACTGTTTCACTCAGTCTTTTTATAAAAAAAAAAAAAAAAAAAAAAAAAAAAAAAAAAAAAAACCCACAAAAAAACAGCTTTTATTTTGCTCATTAAGCATTGCTGAAATTCTCCTATATCTGACTCAGTGTGGGACCTCAGTCTGTCTGAGGGTAACAGAAAGAATAGATAGAAAAGTGATATTTAAAAGAAAACTACACTTTGAAAAATGAGAAGCAGTTAGAAAGTATCTCCAAAAGATTCTGCTTTTTTTTTTTTCTGCTGACAAAGCTTATGGTCGAAGCTCTTTTTTTTTTTTTTTAATCCCCCTTGCAAAATGTTATTTTGAGACTTTTTCACTTTTTTTCTGACTAGAAAAACTATTACTAGGAACATCATCAAATAATTAAGTTCAAAATTGCTCTCCTAGGTTCAAGTCCAGTTTTAAAGATTAAAATACATTTCAGCTACTCAGATGAAGGTCAGTCATGAAAAATATTGCATTCTAGAATTACATATAACATATTACATATAACTACATTATATTTAGCGTATACATTTTTTAAATTGGATATTTGCAAACATAACCACAAACCTATGTACAAGCAACTGTATTAGGATGGATTAGAATCTACTAACAATAAATGTTAATAATTATAGTGTAGAGAGAGACACGGAATATAAACGTAAAAAATGAGGAAGATACAATGGGAGAATGAAACATTGTGTTTTTGTTTCCATATGAAAAGCTTTTAGCACATTTTTTCCAGATGCTTGCTCACATTCACAAAGCAATCACAGTTATGCATTGTAGCCCTGTAAAGAAGTGTAGTGAATCTGTCTCATATAGACCTGTGCCACCAAAAACTTTTAAAGTAATTTTTCTTTTTTTTTGCTGTAGTTTTCTATAGCCTAGATTCATGAACCTGAAGTGCTCCCTGCTATTTGATCTAGAAGCTTAGCTTAGTGCACAATCTGCCACACATTATCCTTGTTTTCAGATTAAAAAAATTTACCAACAGATGCCTTTGCATCTTCCAGTAGCTCCCCGATCCAGATATCAGGGAACCGCAGTCTTGGGATGCACCATAAAGCTTGCCTGCATCCAGATGCAGCCTTTCTGCGTTATTTAGGGTATGAATACTTATTCAAAGAATATTTAGTAGTTTAATTCTTCCCCTTCAGTGAATAGAAGCCAATATAACAAACTGAAAAATACACATTTATATTCAATTCATATTTATTTTTATATATTCATATTTTCATTCCTGCTAATAATTTCATTCTCCTTCATTCATCTTCCCTACTTCATGTCAAATATGCTGTACTGACTGAGCTGTCTGTAAGATATATGTAACATCTGGACTCTCTGCTCAATGTTTCAGTAATGAATATCATAAAATACATAAAGAATATGTTCTAAAAATGCATTTGGAGAGCGATGGATTTTAGTTGAGCGTCTTCAGCTGTATTAGCAGGATGCTCGAAGAAATCTGTACAGCTCATTTCCAGAGAAAGTAAAAATTTTAATTTAAATTCAGTATAATCCAGTAATGTAACGATATAGAGTCACACAGAATTGTATAACAGTATTCTGGAATTAAATTCTCCCAGCACAGGTTATACCTGCGATGGTACAACAAAATCTGAATGAAAGCGGGCATATGCATTTTAGATATCGCAACATCACAGACATCATTAATTAGACCCAAATGCATTAATAGTGAATTGCCTTGTCCCATTCGCAAGTTCATTAGAAACAGCTCAGTTTAGCTGAGTGGGTAACTTACTACTGGGAATCTGAGCATGCCTTAACCACCCCTTCGGCTCCTTCCAAGCTTTAGGAATAACTGGCTGTTTACCTTCTATAGTCATTAGTCTATTAATCTTATTTAATGAAGAGAATTTTCAAATGCTTACTACACACACAAATATATCACATTCCATTTCTCCCTGACAAGATAGTTTACAATGTTCACAGGACCTTCTGAGACAGCAATACTATTGAAATGAGACAAATCTATAATTTCATAAAAGTAAGTATCAACAAAAATATTGACAAAAATAAATAGTTAGCACCAATAGCTTTGGTAGATTTTAGGTGATAAAAACATGAAAGAGATTGGAAGGTTACTGGCAAAACCATGGGTTTTCATTTGCATTCATAGTGTTGAAGCCAGCTATACTTTCACAAAATTGTTTCTGTTTCAGGAGTCTTTACTATTGAAATGTTGTGAGTGGGAATAAGTCAGGATTCCTAATACATCTAGTGCAATGCTTGTGTTTTGTGCGTTTTCAGTAAAACCAGGCTTTCTTGCAATCTGTGCAACGTGGGAACAGAACTACTTATTTTACCTTAAGGGAAATCCTTTATTATAAATTAGGAAACTCAAACACAAGTTCTTCAGGAGTTTTTCCTCTTACAGAACTACAGTGAAAAAATGAGTAGTCATTCCTTATGGACTGATTAGATTTTTTCAGATATATTTTCAGGATATTTGCCGAAACATTAAGGCATTTCTTGGTATTCATAGCATCTCATCTATTTCTGATTTATTTTTTCTTAACAAACCAATTAGTAATTTTCTTCAATGAGAATGCAGTTTCCTAGAATGGATGTTTGCATTTTTACTCAAGGAAGACAGCTGACTGTACTACAGTCAACACTTCTATTTCTCAAATACAAGCCACACTAATTCATAGTTATGAATAGTATCTATCCCTCTACACTGTATTTCCCACTGCCCTCTCCCCTATGGTTAAAATGAGGGATTTAGTGGTAGCTTGTTTAAATTATGTAACCCTACCTCTGCTTTTAATATTTTAATGGAAATGTAGCTACTTATTTTACAATCTACAGTTCACAAAGAGATTGACTGTGTTAGTGTTTTGTCACTCTGCCATCCCAAACAACAGGTCCGCTATTAGAAACGGTGGTTTAATAGAACTAGTATTTCCTTTCCTAAAACTGTCACTAGATCTGTGGTATGAAGGAAAGTTCAAGCAAGGGAAGGCTAGCTAAAAAGGAAATGTACAAATGCACTATTTTGTGGTTTTAGGACAAGATCCCACAACAGACTTATGTATTTGAGTGCAGCACTTAGTGAATTCAAAACGCAAGATTTAGAATTAGTCTCCTGGGCTCAACATACAATGTCGGGAAACTGTCAGGTGTCCTAACGATCTCTAGTGAAATGCTGACCTAAAACATCTACATGCTTGCATACAGAACCCCCTAAATTTAACCTCTAACACAGGTTAACACAGACTACTGGGAGGAAAGAATGAGCATCTTGAACCTTTCAGTTCTCCAAGGCTCATATACTCGAGTCAATGCTAAAGGCAAATGCATTTTGACACAGGATACACAGATGGGAATCCGCTCTTGAGGTCAGTATTTATATCAAATATTCTTTATAAATTAACAGACCATGGCACAACTTTCTGTTAAACATAGATTCTGGGGTGCTGTTGCCATATGCAGTGATAAGACTACTTCCCAAGAGATCTCTTACCTGAGATTCTTACTACAGCTGTAAATTACTTGGACACAGAGAAGCTTCAGCCATACCATATGTATCATATCTTTTTACCAAGACATCTTTTTTGTCAGAATGCAAGCAAATATTATTTTGCCTGAAAGACTGAGGAATTTAGTACAACCAGCTGTAGTAATGAATCTGCCTGAATATACAAAATATTTATGTTTAAAAGCACTGATGAAACATTCCTACATTAACATTTTTCACTGACTCTCAGAATTTGCACAACATTCCCAGAAGAAATTCAATAGGGACTGAAGCCATGTAGTACTACGAATGCTAATTAAGTTTGGATAAGTGTTCCAGGTCTTCATTGCTGTATGAATATTCTCATACAACACAGCAGATCTTTCACCTGCTAGTGAGTGAATTTACATTTTAGAATTAGGGATATAATGTCTTAATTGATAAACTACAAGAAAGGTAGGTTGGTAGCAGACCCTAACAAGAGAAGAAATGATCACCGAATATTTTTGGAAGCATTATCAAAAGGAACAGAAAAATCAAAGGGGAAAGTACTGAAATTTGGGGGAGACACTTCCTGCAAGGGATACATATCTTCATTTCATACCATTTTAAAAAAAGATTGACTTGTTTGTGGTTGAAAACTACTCTGTGTCTTTGTCTACAACAGGCATTAAAACAGGCATTAGCTGCCAATATTTAGGTCTAGCATTTCTCCAGGGAAACAGGCAATTTATAATCAGGGTAAAGTTAACATTAGAGTTAAAATGGAACAGCGAATCAAGTTAAACTTCTTTGTTTGTATTTTGGGGACTTTGATGCATTCATACCTAATAGCAATGGCTACATTTGCCACAAATGAAAATGGATGAGAAACAGCTTAGCTGGCTCTAGCAATACTATGTTCAATCATTTCAGAAGAACCATACATCAAGGTGCAATTTTAGTCTTATATCTTATTATCTGCTCTGTTGCAGGATCAAATGAAAAGATTCAGCTTCTGGAAATCTGGGTTCACTGGACACAGACAAAAGCATATCATGCATGGGGGAATCTCAGGTAGGCCCACATGCCTTGTCAGCTTTCTGCCTGAGAGCCAGAGAAGAATTAGTTTTGGTGGCACGGTACGGAGTCACATTCCCCCACATACTCCAAATTGATTTAATGGCTTGTTATCATTCTTTGTAGGTGATCATTGTTCACCTGAGGGACAATGACCTCCACAAAGCAAAATCTAATCATTAAGCTAAAGGACATCTGCCAGATTTCAGGAGATTTCCTGCTGTTTTCTTACTCTAGTTAGACATGCTTTGAGGAGGAATCTTCTGCCTGGCAAAGATCAGTCAGGGACAGAAGGAAGTGATCTAGAAAATGAGCAAATACTTTACAAGAAGGGGGAATGAGTTCCCGTTTTAAGGATTAAATGCATTTCTAAGGATCTGTTTAAAGAAGATGGAAGAAATCTGTCTGATAAATGGTTAGATATCTGTCTTTAAAGACTTAAGGCTTTAAAAAGTGGGTTTCTTTGGTTCAGAGTGAAGGTGAACACCTGAACTGGTTGATCTCCTTTCCTGAGAGTGCAGTCTGGCCACCATCCTCTAACATTTCATCATGGTGGGACCCTGCCTCCCTCATTCTGATAAAAGGGGGTATTTTGAGATGTTGGCTTTGTGACATGATTCCTAGTGACTACTGCCCTTTAAGATTTGTAGAACTGGGACTAGTAAATTCTGGAATAAAGAGGAATAAGGAAGGTAAGTCAACCAAGTCTTACTGACTCATAGTTTAATAAAAGTGCTTCAATGAGTTTGGCACATTATCTAATTAATTCTATATCCACAACTCTGTATCTTTACTTTTAGTCTTAGAGAAAAGAGTAGTTGTCCAAATACCGTGAAATGGGGTAGAAATAGCAAAAATACCTTCTTTATAGTGCTGTTGTGAAACTTAGTTAATATTAAAGTACTACTTAATAAATCTAAAGTACTTAGTAAATATTAAATAGAACCATTTCATTTCTTTCACCTGTCTTACCAGTATTGTAATTTCATTCTTTTTCATCAGTTCTGAAAGAAAGACTGAATTTATTGGGTGGAGCAAAGTAAGAGCTGCTGTCCATCCAGCATCTCAGTTGTGTGTTTTGGCACACATGCTCTTGGTTGTGATATATATTTGTGGCCGAATAATCTCCCCTAGTATTCACATTGAAGCCACATCCTTACCCGGAACATTAACTCTCATAATATTTTGTATTGTCTGTGTGGTAATAATTACCTTACCATGGACTCACAATGAGTTAGCCCATGACAAATCCATCTAGCTGGATTTCTAAAAGTTGTAGATACTCAATGCATAGTACTTTAATCTTTGTCCAACAGTGGTAAATTTACCCCTGGATAAATCATGGCTAAACGTTGCCATGATTTCAATTGCTTATTTTTCAGCGCTTTTTTCTCACACTTTGCAACATAAATCTGCTTATTTATACATAGCTGCCAACAAAGTATGATTTATTCCAGTCTCAAAAATTGCCTCTATGTTCATGTGCCCTGGCCACAGCTACCTTTAAAATCTGATGTTAGCATAGAATAAAATGATCTTGAAAGTTAGTTAAACAACTACTGTCTGTTCAGTAGACTTTGCTGGCAGACTTTGTCTTGTTCTATGCAAACAACCATTTCTATGTACAGTCAGAGATGTATATGCATCACCCCTAGTCTTCTCCCTTAATCTTATTTCATCTCTTCTGTCCGCAGCTATTCTTATTTCAAGTTTCTGTAACAAAAACTATCAGACCTCCTCCCTTCTTTCCAGTGTGCCTATGAATTCTCTGAAATCTGGGACCAACAATTCATGAAACTGAGTAACAGAAATACTTTTAAAATACTTAAAATACACCAGTGGCCCAACCCTCTGACAAATATAAAAGACTACTGCAAGACTTTCTTAAAACACTTAAAATCTAAAAGCTACTTCCTGTTCTGTATGCAAGTATTACTGAACTGGGAAAAAATAAACCTTTTACAATGATGCATCTCCCTTGAAACCATACCTGCAGCATATTCATCAGGTTTTTCAGGTAAGTACAACAGAATTCAGTGGTAAGCTGGGATCTAGTATTAGCCACTGTTTAATGTAATTACGTTGTTGAGCATAAACAATAAATGCAGAACCACTGTTTTTCTGCACTAAATTCTTCGAAGTTTCAAAAACGCCATCTAAGGTCTGGTTCATATCTACTTAATACTTTTAGCAAGTCTCCTTTCATTATTAGCATAGATGTCTGACAATTTCTTTTCCTCAAAACAAAGAAAAAATGGTAAGTATATGGAAAAAAAACAACCTTTAAGTAAGACCTGCATATAGATCCCAGAGGCAAAGGGGCAAGAATAGGGTTATTTAAAGACACAAGAAAAGCCTCAGGAGAAATTTGGGTAATTTTCAAGGACAGTTATTTGAGTTGGCACATTCAGATTAATGACAGCTAACTGAATTACTTGCACTAGGGTGCCAGTAACCACTAGTAGTACACACATTCAGCCATGTCAGATTTCTTTTATGCTTTAAGATCAAAAGGCCAGTGTATACGTAAGATAGCAACACTCAAATATAACAACAGAAAGGACAAGAAATACATTCTGTTCTGAAGCTATGTCTTATTACAAAGCACTCTCATATATACAACTGTATATAAAATATGGCATTGCTCTAGGTAATATAGTGTTATCAAATATTTGTCCTTACAACGTTGCTATAATTTATTGTTTTATTATTTATGTGCTAGCTTAGCAGAGCTGGAGATGAAAATCTTCTGTTCACAGGCAAGGCATTATATAAGCAGCAATGCCCCAAAAGCTTACCTCATCTGCAATCCACAAACCATTTACTGCACACAGGAGTCAAAAACAAACTTTAACTAAGGCTGCTAACTGGGTTTGTGGCATATTTTCATGTTTACTAGGGACAAAATTAAACCTCCTATGTATAGGTATTTGTTTTATAGTATTTTGGTATAATGTTGAGGTATAAAAAGTAAATTAACTATAGCTGTGTTACATACCTATATAATACACACCGAGCTCACTGGGACTGTTTCTAAAGTGGAATTTATCTTGGTGAGTGCATGGAAAAAATCTTGGAAATAACGACGAATAAGACTGCAGCCTGAAGGAGTTCATGGGCTGATTTCTATCCTCAAAAGAGCTCTTCAAATACTTTCATCCTTTATGCTGCTAGCATGCTGCTCCATTTGCAAAGTAAAATCTCCATGCAGCTCTCCAGTGTCTGATGCAGTCTGTGCTTTTTTTTTCGTCTAGCTTATATAAAAAGGGAAAGTAGCAGTCTGTTTTACCTGAAACAGAGGGAAAAAAAAAATAAGCATCTACAGCAACATAGAGTAAACGATGCTCGAAGCAAAGAATTAAAAAGATGCATCTATCTATCTAAAATATTTCTTCAAGATATACGTTACTGCCTTTTATGATTTAATACTTGGTTCTTTAATATGGCTCTTTGGCAGCAACAGTATTGTTATGTTATGAAAGCATAAGGAGACAGCATGACTCAAAAGCTTTTTGGACAAAGTCATACACCACTTCCTCATATATCTATAAAAGGCAGGTAGCAACTGTTTGCATGGTTGAGGCACTCATACTGAAAATCTTCAAGGTGCAAGTATATTTGTCACAACACAAGAGCCTGGAACATGGAATTAAGGGCATTCCTGCATACAAGGAAGTCCAAGCCCATTATTGTGAGACCACAACTGCACACCAATCACATCCTTTAATTTGATGCAACTGTTTCATCTCAAAGGTCTTGATTTAGTTACTTAATCATGTATCTAATTTCCTAGTGCTTAAACTCCTTCCTGAATTGAGACCTCGTGCAGAAGTCTGCAGATACAAAATACGGATTTACAAACCAACTGTTGTACACTGCTGCACTGTTTAATTTCACACAAAAGCCTTCTATTAAGTGATCTTTTATGAAAAAGAACACTCAGAATACTTTGCTCTTATCAGAAAATCATTAAAGTAGATAACCAATCATAGAAGATGCCAAATATTTCATAATCTCTGTGAAGCCCATCTTGTGGGAAACGTAGTACTTTACAGGATATAGTACATGGTGTATTTATTTTTCTACACTTCATGCTAGGAGGCTACAGCATAAATCACAAAGTTAACAAAAATACTTTATTTTTCTATGTAAAGTATTATCAAATTTGGGGGAAAAGGGGGCACTATTCGTCTAACCTCAGATTTCAGAAGAGGAGGAGGCAACACACTACATTTTAATGTATTCACTTTTATTGCCTTTCTGAAGCAACATGAAATCACTTGGCACAGTGATCACCAGGTGGGTAATATAAGTGAAATTAAATTCAAAAAGCATTCAAACAACACTCAAAGTAATGAAAGCAATATGAGCAAATGAAAGTAAATACAGCAGAATTATTTAGAGAGCCATTAAACATAAAATCTGAGGTAGACTGCCGTATGTTTACAGTAATGAAAAATAAGAGTTGGCACTGTCTATTCAAATTAATGACTTCATTACTGCTTAACTAAGGTATTCACAAAAAGCTGCAATTTTAATTTCTTTTCTCTAATTATGAAGACAAAAGTTTAAAAAATTTAAAACAAAATTTTCAAGAAAATCTCCTTGGTAGGCCCCAAATTGCTGTATCATATTTCCAAATAACTTCTCAAAGCGTTAATAAAATAATTCTTCTGTGCTTTTTTTTTTCCTCCTTTCTCAAACACTTTGATTCCTTTTAGTAATATCTGTAAGTCAGATGCTCAACATTTACAGAGAAGCAGGACTTGCTTTTTTCAGCGACAGTATTCTCATAAAACAAGGCCCTTCTAATATGGGAAATATTCATGTGCAAAGGACTATTTGAGCTCTTTCTCCAAATTCCTGCCTATACTTTCCTTTACAGAGGTTGCCTTGAAGATAAAAACTAATGTATACCACACATATAATTCGCACAAGAGGAGACAGAGTGGGAAACACTGCTAAAGATCACATTGCCCCAACCTGAGCGAGGCAAGAAGTGTCTCTGCAACTCTCTCCTGCTTTTGCAACAGATCTCTGTGTTAGCGGTAACAGTTCAGAGAGGTACAACCAAATTGCTTTGCTCGGTGCCTTCCAAATAACTGTCTCACGCAGCCTCGCTAAACTGCTTAGAGCAGGCCGCTGCAGCTGTGGTGCTGGGTTTCACAAGCAAGACCCGTCGCAGGAGGGGAGCGCAGCACGGACTCACACCGACACGGGGTACGGCAGGCGGCTCCCCCCCGCAACGCTCCCGCCTCGGCAAAGCGGCTGGCATTGCTAAGTCACCACTTCCAAAACGGAGAGGTTATCGCAGCATGGAAACGCCTTTGGGACGTGCGGATTACTGATTGCTGCATGTGTCTCGCACAGAGCAGAGGCAAGGCAAGTTTCCCCCACCCAAAGAAAAAGGGCAAGGCGTTTAAAACCAAAGCAGAAACCCACTGCTGTGCCCTAACTCAGGAAATGCAAACAGGTGTTCAAAAAGTTAATCTGCGCTGCTCGTGTACCTCTCGTTTTATACGAGTTAGACTTCCCCATGATGGCAACACTTCTGGCCCTCACAAAAACACAGAACACCCACGGCGGCCCTAACCACCCACGTCTCTTCCCACGACGCAGTCCGTGCATCTAGCTATAAAACGAGGCGTTAGAGCCGCGCAGGGCAGCGCCCGGACACAGCGAGGGCCGCGGCACCGCGTCCCTGGCACGCAGCCGGCCCCAGCCCAGGCAGGCCCGGCCCGGCGCAGGCCGGCGCGCCGGGACCCGCGGGGCCGCCCGCGACTCCGCACGGAGGCGCGTCTGCCCCTTCCGCGGAGGCGACGGCGACGGCCCCGCCCGCGCCCCCTCCCCGGAGCCCCAGCCGCGAGGAGCCCGCGCGCCCGAGCCGCGCGTTTAACGGCCACCGCCCGCGCGCACCTCCGCGCCACCAACCGCCGCCGCGCGCACGCAAACGTGAGCGCCGCCTCGTCCGCGCGCGCGGGGGGGGGCGCGGGGCGGGGCCGCGCGGGGGCGGGGCGGGGGCGGGGCCGCGCGGGGGCGGGCCGGGCCGGGCGCGGCGGCAGGAAGGGGGTCGCGGCGGCGGCGGCGGCGGCAGCGGAGCGCAGCAGCGCGGCGCCCGGGGTCGCCGGCGCCCAGGCAGCGCGGCCGGGAGCCGGCGCCGCGGCGCGTGTTGCCCCGTGAGTTTCGCGCGCTGAGCCGTCGCCGCGGGGGTCCCGGCGCGGGGTGCGAGGGGGAGGAGCTGCAGGGCTCGGTCCCGGTCCCGGTCCCGGTCCCGGTCCGGTCGCTGTGGTGCTGGGGCAGCGGCGGGTGCTCGCCTCGCCTCGTCCCGGGCTGGGCTGCGCCGCCGCCCTGCCTGGCACGCGCGCCCGGGCGCCGCTCTCCGCCGGGCGGGCTGCGCTCGCCGGGGCGCGGCGGCGCCTCTTCGCTCGCCGGGCGCCCGCCGCCGCCCGCGGCACCGCTGCGGCCGCGCCGCAACTTTTCCGGGTGGAGCCGGGGCCGGGGCTGCTCCGCGGGGGGCGTGCGTGACCCCGCGGCCGCGCTTCCCCGCGCGCGGCGCGGCTGGAGGCGCCAGCGGCCGCCTGGGCGCGAGCCCGGCCCGGCCCGGCCCGGCCCGGCCCGGCGGGGGGCGGGAGCCGCGCCGGCACCGGCCGCTCCCGGGCGGCCGCTTCTTCCCACCTGGGCGTCCAGCGGCGGGAGCCGCCCGCTGCCGCTTGGCTTCAGGCTCCCCCGAACGGTTGTTTATTTACTTACTTATTTTATTCCTTAATTTTTTTTTTCCCGAAGCGCTTGCGTTGGACCTTACAGGCGCGTCCTGTGGCGCCTCAGGTCGCAGCGGCTCCGGGCGCGCGTTGCGGGCGCTCCTGGGGACGTGGGTCACCTGGCGGCCTCCCGCGCCACCCGTGGAGGATCACGCTGATGAGCTGGGCGTCCTAACCCGCTACCCCGTGCCCAGCGTGGAAACGGAGGTCTTACAAAAAGACAAGCTTTTTAGTGATCGTCAGCCTGAGATCATCTTCGTGTGGTACCAGATGTTACTTGAGGGTAGATCTTTTTAGTATCAATATGGCCTTTTATTTCCTGCCAGACTAGGAGTGTCCAGTGTCTTTACAGGTGTTGCAGTGTTAAAAATATCCATGGTAAATTCAGCTTTCAGAAGATTACAGTTCAATCCCAAAATCTAAACCAAACTTAACTCTTTTTTTTTTTTTTTAAGAGGACTTAGACTTTTGTTTATGTTTGTTTTGTACCCTGAATCTGAAATGAGATAGCAAACATGCATCAACCTTGTTTGGAAGTTTGCTTTAAAGCTAATTACCACTCTCTCATAAGAAATGGAAAGCAGGTTTGTTTTAAGGGCTGTGCCTGCTTCGTCGAGGTGGTCTTCCCATCGTGCATGCCACACGGGCGCAGGCGAAGCAGAGCTATCCTAGGGGTAAGCACTAACCAGCAGCCAAAAGCAACCGTGGGACATGGAGGCCTTTCTGCTGTGGTAGGTGCTGGAGGCAGAGGTCACGCAGGCCTTCATCAGATCATCTCAGAGATCAATCCAAAATGCAGACCCACATTCTCACTGCTTTGTTTGTTTGTTTCCTTGTAGAGCGAGATACTCCGTTTGGTATGCAGGAGGCTGGGAGTTGCTAGATGATTGTATCAGCTCCTTTGGAAATTATTTTCCCTGCACGTGGTTGATTTCACAAAATGTTTGGTTTGAGAAAAGTTCTCTTCTTGATTCCTTACAGAAGTCCTAAGGGACTTTGTAAAACAAGGACACAGAACAAATTCTAACTCTTGGCTACCTTCAGGCCACAACTAAATGTAAAATGGAAGGACCTCACTAAAAATAAGTTTCTATCTTTCTACTGTCTTACATCCATACTGTTTACCAAAGTGGTAGAAATATCATTGTTCTTATGTTTTGAGGAAAAAACATTGCTACGCCCAATGAATTTTTTTAAATGTCATCTAGTGATTTGCCACTCTTTCATTCCACACTTAATTGGACCTGACCATCACTGGTGATACTTGGGTTAAAGAATTTAGTAAAGGTCTTGGGAAGCTTACATAGAAGATAGTAATATCCACAATTATAACTATTGATACAAAGGTTTGAAAGTGATCACAGATCAAGTTAAACATGCTAGATTCTGATTTATAAGTTGTTTTCTGTTACAACAATTAGGATTACATTTTTTCATGGAGTAGGTCATATAATATGTGCCTTTACAGATCCTGCATCTTTAGAAGGCTGTCTGGGGCAAGCTTCTGCCAGGGAGTGGCTGCTAGAATAGTTTATAAGTCTGGTCCAGAATGACGGTTTGCATGTTTCAGGTCAAAGTCATCTGCAAAATAATTAAAGTCTAGTTAAGGCATCATAGTGCAGTTGAATATAGAATACTTCCAAACATTCCAAGAGTATTCTCAAATCCAAATAAAAACTGAAATTGAAGTTTCATTTTTGAGAATAGCTACACATACCATCTTTTTTTTTTCCTTATTTCTTGACAAAAGAAATATTGGACATACTCTAAATACCAAAACTAGCTAAAACTCTGCTTTTTTTATGCTGCAGAACTCTAGGTCAGTCAAATATAAGGTTTTCCCAGGGGCAAAACTAAGTATAAGGTTGACTACAGAAAATTGCAATTTGGAAAGAGATAGAACCATTGAGAGTTTTAATTATGCCAAAATGTAGTTTTTCTTCTCTACTTTACTTTTTTTTTTTTTTTTTTTTTCCTCTTCAGTGACAATACATTAGGCTTAAATGCTTTTATCTGCTGAAAAAGAGTAAGGTGTTGCATCTTTTTCTTTAATAAATAACCCCCTTCCTTTCTCCATGATATATGGAAGACTCCTATTTCTACTGTCTTGTCAATCTTATCTGTACTCACTGGATTCAGTTTTCTGCCAGTGGCTGAAGAAAGGAGAAGTGGTTACCTGAGTATTGCTCAAGGATGTTGAAAGAAGTTAAAGTATTTTAGACTAATGATTCAATGTCTTTCTGCGTAAAGATCAAAAGGCTTTATTTAAGAATTACTGAATCAAAATATTTTTCTTTTTTATTATTTGTGATTAAAACATTCTTCAGTCTGCTTTTGCATCTTAGAAGTACGTGGGAATAAAAATGTGGAGACGTGCTTTGTGTGTAAGATCATGGTAATTTTAAACTTTTACTTTCAAAAATTTAAGATTATGAGAAATAGTTTGTAGTCACGTGAGCAAAGAACAAGTACTGACACAGAACAGTAATGTTTTTATAAATAGGGAGTATAATTAATGGTCAGTACTAGCTTTTGAAAGTTAAAATGTTCTGCAGGTATGTATTCTGAGTGGAATGTGTTGTGCTTTTGTTTTGAGAAACACACATCCTGTAGGCAATCTCTTTTTCTTTTTTTCTGTATGTGAAAATGTGAATGAATTGTAAAAGTAGCCTCTAGAAGGTTATGCATGGGTTATATGTGAAGAGGTGCCACAAGAAGGAAAGCTTTTTCTCATTTAGAGGTGAGGCAGTCTACTTCTTGTCCCTATCTAAGAAAGACGCTTAGCAGTCGTTAGGTGGCAGAGCTCTCTCTGCAGCACTTGGTTGTACTGCACATCCTTGTACGTAACCGTAGTTTTTACAGTAAGAGACTTTCTCTCACTGCCTCCATCCATCAGTGTATTTCATCACTGTTGAAAAAATACTTAATAGAGGAATCCACAGTTTTAGGCAGGGAGAAAGTCTTAGTTTTGCAGAGACCAAAAGACATAAATGGTAACTACATAAATGGTAACTTTTGGTGGCTTCTATTGTGGTAACAAGCTTCTTATGTTTTATGCAACAGATGTCACTAGGAAAATGTCTGTTTAAGATGCCATGATTCTGCAACAGCCAAACAATGTGTGTAACCAGGTAGAAGTGGAACACTTAGAGGTACAGCCACTCTTGTAGTAAAACTCAGTGCAATACTCTTTAGAAGGGAAGATGATCCTTTGAATAAAACTGACTTCAGTTGCTCACGTCTGTTACCTTATTCCTTTCACTCTTTCACATAGATGCTTTCACACTCCTGTATTCACTAGTACCAGAACAGATGGGTGTCCCAGCAGTCTGGCCAGTGGTGATGAAGGTAGCAAGGGATGTGGGGTATCAAGTCCTCATAATGTCTTTTGGGTTCTTCATTGGTGATAATACTGCGTGATCTTTGCTTTTATACACTCCTTTGACTACAAAGGCCCAGGGTGAGGTTGAGTCCTATCCTGTATTTGTTGCTCCATGTCTGTGGTGTGGTCTCAGTATAGTCAGGACTCCACCCAGTGCTGGGCAGTTTCTGCTACCAGACTTTGTGATTTGTAGGTTGTAGAGGGGAGGTTGTTTGTTTGCTTTTGGTTTTTGTTTTTTAAACGTCCTTTTGTCTTGGTCCCAAGTACATAGATTTATTTAAGACAAAGAACTTAAAGTGTTTGCTTCTGACACTCCTACTGGATATTGAAAGTGTCTTACTCATTTTCAGGATCTTATGTGTTAAGTGTACTACTTCAGATTTCATGCTTATGAGCAAGAAGACTTTTTAAAAGCAGGAATGTGTATGTTGCATTTCAAATTCATGGAACTTTGCTTCTTTAGACATAGTACTACACAGTTCTGGAAGACTACTGTAAAACTGTAAAAGACAATGTCTTTTTTATTTTGCTTTTTATCCCTTACCCTCCCCCTGTAGGAGTGTTGTTTTTTTTCAGTTGTGCATTCCATTTCTATTATAGGCTTATAAATCATGTCTTTCAATCCTTACGATAAGTCCTGCTTCATCTTAAAAATCATGATCCTATCCTTTCCAGCTTGTTGCAAAGAGCATTCTTCTAATTTCCATGCTGAAGTTATTTATGGCCTTCATATACTCCTTTGCTCTTGTTTAATATCATCCTGTACCTAAATTCTTATTTCTGTTTCTGTGGTTGCGCTTTATAAATAAATATGTACCAGTCACACTCTACTCTTAGCCTTTATGTTGCTAGGCTAAACAAGGTAGGCTGTCTTTAACCTCGTTATATATTGGGGAAAACTGAGAACTTGTTGTAAGCTTGGTAGCCTTTTTTCCTATTTCTTTCTTGTATGCGGTGACTGGGGCTATACTTGATGTTACGGATGAAGACAGTGACAATAGCATTATCAGATTTCTCATGAAGAAAAAAACGGAAACTACTAGACACACCTTACCGTTGTTTCTCTTTCCTTTTCTTATTTTTGTTATTATAGCTCCATCATGATAACTATGATCATGGGTTCACCAGATGTCTGTTCTGCTGTTAAACTAGTAGTTAAGAACAGAAAATTCATAGGTTCTTGATATCAATATACCTGTTTTTTAATCCTCAAAATTATACAGATTTTCTTTAATGATATTTTGATCTTCCTGTGCAGATCTTACATGTGCATTCTATTATTCTCTGCAATTTTCCTCTATAAAAATGTTAAGGTTCTATTTTCGAGTCTGTCTCAGTTAATGAAGCTATCTCAATAACTTCACTCATTATTAAATACTACCTGCAGTTGTGTTTGCGATAACCAGTTTCATACTGATTTTTGTACATCTTCTAATGCAGTTTCTTCTAGCTTAACTGGTGATGTACATGGTGTAATATGATGGAGTATATTGAACTGCCCCCAGACAGGCTCACCTGCGTTTTATTTTGTATGGGATAGGGGAGGAAGAATCTTCTATTCCATCAAAGAAAGAGGTCATAATCTGCCAAGACAACCTGAGTAAATTCATATTTCATCTCTCTTGCTACCCTATTTTTTGTTTACTTCAGTATCTAATGATTATTTACTTCAGAGTCTGTTCCATTTTTTTCCCTTCACTTTAATTCTGTTTTATTAAAAATGCCTTCGGTAAAACTAAAATGCACTCATGTACAAGTACATAGATATTTAATAAAAATAGCTTTAAGGTACACTTCTAAACTTCAGGATGACTGAAGACAAACGTCTTGTGAATTTATAAAGGTCATCTGATACTTCTCACAGTTTGATTCTGAGGTCAGTTGATTGTAACTTTGTTAAATTTTAGGTATTGATGGTGAACTCTTCTGTGTTAGGATTGAGGTATTGCTTTGCTATGAAGAGAGTAGGGATGAGGGCTTTGAATAGAGGAGAAGCTGAGGAAAAATAGGTGAGCTGAGAGGGGAAAAAGGGGTCAGAGCTCAGCTGAGATAAAGGTAAGCCCACTAAAGTGCTAAGCCAGTGTGCAGAGAAATAGAACATCTGTTGATACATCCCCACTCGCTCATGTCCCAACAGTATGACCAGGAAGGGAGAAGTGCTGTGAAGTCCGAGGATGAGCTGACGGACAGAAAGATCAAGTAAGGAATTTGAATAGGAGGGTGAAATGGAGAGGAGAAGGATTTGTACGGCCTATTGACCAAGCAATTGAAATGAAAGACTGGAGAGTGAAGATTAAGCTAACTTGAGATTGGTTAGAGGAGAGAATGTGAGGCAAAAAGGACAGAGTGGGGTAGGTCATGTATCTACTGTGTTGCAAGAAATGTGTCCCTTCAGAGTCTCACCTTTTGCACCTGCAGATTATATTAATAATTATTTGGTATAATTGGATGCTCTGCTTTGAGGTGCATCAGTATGCATTCAGAATCCAACGTCATTGATAGACAATTACATTACCTTCTTTGCATCTCTCCAGGAAGTATTTTCTTTTAGAAGCAGATCCCCTTCTGTGATATATGAATTCCCCATCTCCTCACCCTGCTTGGAGCAACTGTACATGAGCTACACCTTTTTTATCACTATTTTTATCTTTGCAGATACTGAATTTGGTATTAGCCCAGTATTTTATCCGCCTCACCAGTGCTTATTGCTCTGGGACCGTTTTTGATTCTGGAGTGCCAGTGATTATTTTGCTCCATAAACTAGCTTGCTTAATAGAGTCCCTTTTCTCCTTGAAATGGTTATGGGTCACAGTCAGGGAATATTTCTAAAGCTGGATATTTCCAAGAGTGGAGACAGGATCCTTATGATTTTTTTCAAATCAGATGTGTGCTTACAACAATCCTTTTTTTTTAAGAGAGAAAAAAAAAGGACTAAAAATGGTTTGTTTTTAAATAAGCAGTACTCTGTCCCTGGCTTCTATGTAAAACTTATTGGTTTCCCGTGGATTATTTAAATTCAGATTCGTTAAATTCAGTTGGTTAAATCCTTTCACATACATTTTGTACCCTGAACTCAAGTTAAGGAGCTGGATTGCCTGGTACTAAGAATCCCAGTCACATTATGGAAGAGATTAGGATTTCTGATCTTCTAATGTTTGTGTATTTTAATGCATCTTTCCCATCCTGACTTTAAACAAAATAGCTTTGTTTTTTTTCCTACTTTCTGATGTTTGTAATGGAACAGTGTTAATGTATTTTGTTCACAAAATTAGTGTATTTTTAAAAGTATGTTAGTGTAGACGAATCCTTTCAGAAGACCTTTCTAGAGTACCTATCTAAAATGTACCATAGCTTTTATTACTTGCGACAGCTGATGAGAACGTAGTCATGTATTTCTTTCAGCAAGAATAGGCTTGCAAATCCAGTCTTTCTGACATTCTTGCCTTGGAGGGATGGCTTTCTCCCTGTAAGAGTGGTACAGAATCACAGAATGGTTGATGTTGGAGACTGCCTAGTCCAACCCCCTGCTTAAGGTAGGGTCACACTGAGCAGGTTGCTCAGGGCTACGCCCAGTTGAGTTTTGAATATTTCTTAGGATGGAGATATCCTCTCGGTAATTTGTTCCAGTGACTGACCACTATCACAGTAAAAAATAATAATAATAAAAAAAATAATAATTCTGCCTTTCAGTTTGTGCCCGTTGCCTCTTGTCCTTTCACTAGACACTGCTGAGAAGTCTGGCTCTTTATTCCCTCACTCTCATGAGATATTTATGCACGTTGATAAGACCACCCTGAAGCGGCTCTTCTCCAGGCTGAACAGTCCCAGCTCTCAGCTTCTCCTCATGTGAGAGATGCTTCGGTCCCTTCACCGTCTTTGTGGCCCTTTGCAGGACTCGGTCCAGTGTATCCATCTCTCTCTGGAGCTGAGTAGGCCAGTACTGGGACCCTGCACTCAGGGTGTATTTTGCAGCCCTGAGGAGAAGGGGAAGGGTCACTTCCCTCGACCTGCGGGCAGTGCTCTTCCTCATGCAGCCCAGGAGGTTATTTGCCTTCTTTGCCACAAGGGCACGTTGCTGGCTTGTGTTCAACTTGTCCCCCAGGACAAAGCTGCCTTTTGTGCAAAGCTGCTCTCCTGCAGGTAAGGCCCCAGCCTGCACTGGTGCATGAGGTTGTGCCTCCCCAGATGCAAGACTGGGCATTTCCCTTCACTGATCTTTGAGACTCCTGTCAGCCCGTTTCTCCAGCCTGTCAAGGTCCCTCCGAGTGGCAGCACAACCATCCAGCCTGCTGCCCTCAGTTTTGCAGACTTGCTGAGGATGCGCTTGCTTCCATCTTTCAGGTTGTTAATGAAGACTTTAAACAATACTGGCGCCAGTGCTGATCTCTGGGGTCACCCCTGGTGACTGGCCTCCGGCTGGACTTTGTGCCACTGGCTATAGCCCTTGGAGCCTGGCGGTTCAGCCGGGACATGTCACCGTCTGCGTATGTAGTCTGTACTCAGTCAGTTTGTGAAGATATTATGAAACACTATGTGAAATACACATAGGTGATTTAGTCTACCTTTATTAAAATAAAGGTTTTCTGAAGCATTGTATATATGGTTATTCTGGAAATTCATGGGAAAGGAGAATGCCTATCCAGGGGTTTCGAATGCATCTATTGCTGCACAGTAAAGGTCTTGCTCTAGCAGTGCTTGATGTTTTTTTGCTGAAAATAACTCTGCAGGCCTAAAAACATGTTCCTTAGGATGTGATATCAGAATATAAAATGAGTTTAAATTGTTAGTTAATAAGGTACAGTGATTTATGCAAAAATGCCTTCTAATTCCCATAAGAAATTGCCCATATAATTTACTCAGGAAGGGCAATTATCTTTCGTATTATCCATAACTCTCAATCTGTGATGGTTGTGGCAGTGAGTTATTATGGTCTTTCCTTTGTGGAATGGACCTTAATAACTCTATCATGCCAAAGATGTTTTAAAGTTATGGATTGTATGAAGGAAAGATAATAACTCTTCTTGATGAGAATAATCTATATTTCTGTCTGTAAGCGCTCAGTAATTCACAGCAGTGGGCACAAAGCAATCTCTTGTTTTGCTGTGAAATGGGCAGAAAATATCTGAATAGCACCACTTCAGAATATAAACTTCATACTTGCCTGTGCTTACCTTTAAGTTGCTTGATTTGGGGAATTGGTTGGTTTATTTTTAAGTGTTTTGTGGTTTAATATAATTCCAGGAGATAAAAGAATGACTTGAGATAGTTCTCTCTCTGCCTGTTTGAAAATGAATAATCAAAATGCTCTTGCCTTAACAGATTTGTCAAGCTAATGCTCTAACTAGATTATTTTTTTTATCTTACGTAATATGGTAATGTCTATTTTTGTTGTTGGTTTCCTTTTTTATAGATAAATTTATGTGATTTTTAAGTAAACTATTAACGCTTTAAGATATGCTTATGTATTTTAATAATTGTAGCCAGATTATTTGAGCTGGTTGTGAAATAGTGAAAGAAACCAACTCCCAACCATACAGACAGACAAATGCACTGATTTTCTAATAATATTTTTGAGGTGAAAATATGGGTCTTAATTAAGGTGCAAAAGAAAAAAACACATGTAATTATTTTGGGGGATGTATTTTTTCATTTGTTTTTGCTTCTTTTTTGATCTTAAAATGTAAGCAGAAGTTCATGACTGCAGTATGCATAAATACTGTGCATAGTTAATAGTGATTGCACATGTGCAAGGTGTGAAATTTGTATAATTTTTAAATGAGTGTGCACACTGATATAATTCTGGCAGCTCATGGTTGCCAGTAGAGTATTTAAGGATTATTCTGCATACATGTCTGGAACACCTGCTTTTCCTGTTTCTGCCAAGGTCTGACTTTATCTATACAAGACACCTCATGGTTTGGTGGTGACTCGAATTTGAAAGGGTTTGGCCAGAGTTTAAAGAGGAGAGAGAGTGCATGCTGTTTTACATAACAGGGTGGGATTTCTGTATACATACTTATATATGGAAAGGGTTCATTCGGGCTGATGGTCATTGCTTGAAAACAAGAGATGTACACAAGAGTATTTATCCATAGGTGATGTGTGGTGACAATGCCGATGCAGCTGCAACTGTATCTAACTGAAACAATAGCAGTAATGACTAGGTGCCATAAAGTTGAGCATGTTACACTGAAACTTTCTCACCTTTCTTTGGGAGGAGGGGAATGATGAAGCAGAAGGACATCATATTAGTCTCCCTCAGTTTTGGTCCCTATTCTGCTCTTAGCCTGAGAAGTTTGATATCTTTTTTAAAAAAAACACTCCATGGAATCTAGAATGGCTTTTGCTTCTTTCTCACTGCTTTTCTCCAAAGTCATCTATTTCAGCTTCAGAATGAACTGAATTAAACTAAAGGCACTTTTTTTAAAAAATCATGTGATTACCAATACATTTAAATATTCAGAGGTACTTTTTGAGACTCCATACTATTTTTATGTGGTCTTCAAGATACAGTTTTTGATTTGCAGGATGGACTTCAAACGGTAGTCTGTATCATGATTATTATATGAAGCCACGTACTCTTGTTGCACTAATGATACGTTTCAGTGCAAAAGTGGGAGACTTGGGGTGAATTTGGTGATAAATTCAATCCTTCTGCCTGCCATTGTTTGCTTTTGAATCTAATTAGAATGGAAACAACTGCATATTTATTACTTAGCCGTGTTTTTATAAGTATGGTCTGAACTAGTAATGCTTTGGGGAACTGGGTATGGTTTTTGGCTACATGGAAGATTCAGATCAGTTTTAGATGTACCTCTACCATTGTGATAACCTTGTCAGTCTTGTTTGTGTATTGTAATAATGAATCTTGTTGATATGTTGGGTTTTGCCATCCTGTGACCTGTGGTAAAATAATCCCTTTGTTATCTAATGCAGTGAGAAGGTTGTCCGTCCATGTGATTACTCGTGATTACTTCTTGTAGTAGATACGGGTTCAGAAATCAATTGCAAGTATGATAGATGGCTATTTCTTTTTTTCTGACATGCTATCCCTTTAATGAAAACAAAGGATTACAAGCAGTCTATTTTGGAAAAGTTATTTTGAAGTGATGTCTATGCTTAGCATCAGACCACTGCTTGGTCATGGAAGATGATCTTTGTTTTGTGAAGATGTCTTTGATCATCCCAAAGCTATGCTCTGATTTGTACTGAGGTTTGTCTTTATCCTGTTCTTACTGTAAATAAGTAGTTGTATCAGTTTTGTGTACTTTTTTAGATAATAAAGTACTAGAAAAATTGCTGGTATTTGCCGTGGACTCATTATGGGTCTGTTCTTTTCTTACTGTATTTTACAGCTTAGAGCTTCAGGAAGATATGTAAAAAAAATTACCTTTATTTGTTATTTTTTCCCTTTAGAATCTAAATAAGTATTTCTATGCAACTTTCTACTTCAGTAGAAATACCCTCATACTTTTTTAAAGAAAAATTTTATACAGTTATTGATATAAAACTTGTTAGCTTGTTGAGGTGACTCCATAAATGTAAATGGGTTGCAGTGCACTGTAGGTAGAAAATTTAGTGGCATAATTTTACAAGGTACATAATTATGAACTTTTTAAGCTAATATGGGTTTTAAATGTTTAACAGGACTTTTGAACAAGTGTGCCCCATGAAAACTGTGTCATTCAGTCTGTTTTATGTAAACTGTACTTGAATACAGTAGTGAAACTAAATATTCTTGTGGAATATGGATGGCTTTTGTTTTTTCTTAATTTTCTTTAGGTTTTTCTTTTTCTCCTCTCAGTTTCATTCATGTTCAAAGTGGCCCAGCTCTAGATCCAGAAATTGTAACTAGGGAACAGATGCAATGAACATAATATATCTCTATCTTTGTAGGGAGAAGATGGCAACTTTCATTACAGGTATTTATTACTATATCTGGTGTGTAAATAATGTAAAATTAAAATTGGAAAAATTACATTGCTAACATAAAATGGTGACACTGCTGTTGTATCTCAAAGTAATGTGAAATAAACTGCAGCATAGCATAGTAATGTTAAGCAAGTGCTCAGACATCTTCGAAAATCTGTACCAGTGTTATTACAGTTGATACCACATGTTCTTCAGAGCTAAAAGCACTGGTTTTGTGTGCGGAAGGGTCCTGCGGGTGAGGTAGCTGTCTTCTATTGCGTTTGATGTTGGAGCCTAGCAAAATGAAACCAAAGTACCTTTCCTTGGTAATGTCAAGCTAAAGGGTTTTCTGAAAATAACTTGCAAACAAAAGGGATTAATGGTTTAATTAACCTCAAGCCTAACTGTTTTATTTCCATAAGTGCAATTTCCTGTCATCTTCAGGCAATTTGCATTTTTTTTCATTTATAAATAGTGTTCTTGAAATATTTCGTTACTCTATTTGACCTTCCCATTTAGTGGGTCTGTGCTTAGGTATGTATTCATGTTTGTACTGTATTTATGTTTGTATTGAAAATTTCTTCAAAATGGACTATAAAGAATTACCTAAAAGAATAATCTTTTAAAATTTCTGTTCTGTGTGAAATGTAATAAAGTTCCTAGCAGCTTCAGCTCTAAGATGTTCACTGTATTTACTGAGAAATATTGGTAGACTTGGACAAACGTGCACCTTTAAAATGCTTTTATCCTTAAAGTTGTTGATGCTGTCAAGATCTTCCTGGCAAGAGCTTAATGGATCCTGTGGCTCTGGGCGAAGCTGCCTTTTGTTTCCTGTCCCTGTGGCTCTTGATCTTTGTCTCTCTTTGTAGCTCTTAGCCTGTCCCTTCCTATATCATGTTCCTGTCTTCCCTTAGATTAACTAGTCCTGATTTCTCATTTCTTCAACTTGCCAACTATTGATGTAGCCCTACCACCTCTCTAGTCTGGCAGAAATTTGATGTTGAAATTGGAATGACTGAATTTGAATCTATGGTTTGAAATTTGGGCATTTTTTTTCTATGTTACTCTGGCAAAGAATTTACTAAAAATTACAAGCAAGAGGATTTTCCTGCTGCCAGTTCAGGTACCTGGGTCTGGAACCTGATCTTGTCTCTCCAGAGCCTTTTATCTCAATTAAATATGAGTATTTTCTGGTGGGAAGAAAGAAGTGCTAGGGTGACAACACTGTCTCAGTTCTCAAGTATGTGGATGTAAGAGCTGTTATGGTTGATGCCTCTGCTTCTCCAGTCCCTTTCAAAAAATTGTTTATCTGTAAAGAATATTACCAGAGGATGATGACATTACTGCTTTGCTGAGAAATATTTCTCTTTGCAAAAATATTATCCTTCTTAAAAACTTAAAAATAACTCTTAGCCTGATAGTTACATTTTCAAAATATTAATTCAGGACAGTTGCTTATTTAAAATTAGTTTTCGAAGTTGGGCTGCTTTTCTATAGCTTTGTTTTCTACTCTGTTTATAATTCATGGGTTTTGTGTCCTCCTTTACACTTGATTTACTTTTATCACATGGTATCTTCATTTAATGCTAAGCTTTTTTTTCATTAAGCAACTGAGTTAGTGAAATCAACACTGAAGTATTGCCTTACTGAAACTTGGAAGCCCTTTGAAAATTGTGCGCTCTTTATTTAGACTGACTTGAATTTTCAAATTTATGTTCTTTTTAGATACTTCTGGGAGCAAATTTTTCCAAAGAATGGAATATGTTTTCCAGTGATACGCAAGATTTATTTTCTCGGTCAGTGCTGAGAAGCTGCATGCACAACAAGGCTCTGTCTCTATAGTTACTGTGATTTTTTTTTTTATTATTATTTTTTTATTAATTTTTTTCCTCTGTAAGTATTAAGGCCCTTTCTTGGAGGAACTTCTAATGGTGAAGATGTCCCTGTGTCTTATTTCATCTTCTTTTTATCCCTATCAAGACAGCATGACTCAAATGCCAACAGTTTTGTTGGGAAAAGTTACTGTATTAGTGTGTGTATACAGAGTAATTGTGTGCATATATATGGTTTCTTTTCAGATAATTTTTCAAATGTTATACATTCAGTTGTTACCAAGTACCCACTGAGTCATTGCCCTTGAAAGTGATCTTTGCGGTTAGACCTTTGTCATCAAGCGATACAGTCTTTAGGATATGATTTTTGTTAGAGATTGATTATTTATTTAGTTCTCGAGGGCAGGAATTATCACTTGCCGTCCTTGATATACATCGAGTTGAAGTTTCACTTTGAGATGCATTGGTGTAGTCACTTCTTCTAAAGCTGACCTACTGTCTTTTATTGCCGCATCACTACTTCAGTGAAATTCAAGTCTATGAACGATTCTGTCGATCACGTTCCATAAACATGGCTTGTTTCTTTTAAACTCTTGATGGACTATAATTTAAACTTCAATTCATGGTATTAAAAATGTGGATAATCTGTTTTGTTTACATTTGCTGTGTGTGTTGGTTTTAGGACAAAATAGTGCAGTGTTTGCTGATTGTGTTTGCACACGCACATCCTGTAATTGAAAATACCTGCTGAAAGATAAAATAGCTATTAGTTTTCTTTAATATGATATTTCCGCACCTTTCCTAATACAGAAGGAGGCCAAGAAATTGGTTGAAGTAGGACAGCACGGTTAATTATTTGCCTGTTTGCGTGGACATCAGGCATTTTATGCAATCACTGAGCAGGCTTCATTTATTTTGGCGGCGGCTGCTGCTGTTGCCAGTATCGGCTCCTGCCCTGGGTTAGTGTTCTTATTTCTAATGTGTGAGGGAGTACAGCTGCAGTCAGCTGTCTCCCTTGGAACGGTCTCTTCTGCCTGTCAATCCAGTGTTGATCTGACAATGGAAGAATATGCTTTTAAAGAAAATGTGGTATTTAGGCCAAGGCACATGTCCCAGGCAGGTGGATAGGCAGTTATTTCAAAGCCTGCAGCTCTTGTCAGCTGCATTTCTACCCAGATAACTGAATTGCTTCTTGCCTCCCCTTCAGTTTCAAATATAAACTCTGTATGTACTCAGAGAATGTCCTTGGAGCCCAATTAAAACAAATATTGTTACACTCTGGCTGTTTTTATCTTTAACTTGATGTGGCTCCCCAAAAAAGGGCGTTTTTGGAATACAAACTGTAAAGCAGCAAACTAAGATCTCATCTTAAAACGATTCTTGCATCTTGCATATCTGAATTCTGAGGCCATTGCCCTTCCTGTACAACAAGCGGTCAGGATTATCTTGTTCTTCTTAAATTTTGAGGTGTGTGTAGCAGATCTTAACTGTTCTAACCTTCACTGCACTCTATCCTAAGTCATTTCCTCCTTTCGGAGGAGGGCTAGGGGGAGGTAGATTGTTTCAGTTTAATCAAACAATATCAGTCATTTAAGCTGGGGTATCCAACTTTCACTAAGACATTTTTTAACTCATTTATAAGCCACAGGAGTATTTTCAGTACTGAAGCCTGTCATGTACCCACACTGAGAAAAGTAACTCTTTTGCTAGGTAGTAAAATGAAACTTTAACAGCTATGTTAAATACAAAGCAATTGTGCTACACTGTAGATATGAAGAATATGATGCAGCTAGTAGGTGTATGCTATGCTGCTGCTTTTGCATGCATTTTTTTCATTTGTAATAAACTATATATAAAGTCAGTTTGTCCTGGGTGAATTCTTCTGTTTGTGTCAAACTGTCCTTTCCTTGATCCCTTTGGTCTTGCTAAATAAAATCTTAACACATAGATAGATATCTATGTAATATTTTCTTGAAGTTCATTTTGTAAACCAGTGGCAGCATCAGATCCCGAGCTTAAATGCTGAAATGCTCCTAGGATGAGGTATTTGGGCGTTGGTGTGGTGCGTGCTGCTCGAATAAGTGCCTCAAGCATCCTCCTCCTTTGCCTGAGCAGGAGATAAGGACAGCCTGTGCAGTAAGTTCTGCCTTCGCTCTGGTGTCAGGGAGGCTTTCAGCAGCTGCTCTACGGCACTGCCTGCCAGGGCTGCTCTTCTGCTCTAAAACAGCACCAAAATGCGAGCTACTAGACTAGTTCTGCTAGCATATGTTGTATATCTGGCTCTTTATTGTGATTTTTCTTCATTCCCCCTGCCCCCTAAACAGTCTGTGGTGCCTGCTGATCTTTAAGAGCTGTAGCATTATACCCATTGCTTATACTTTTGAGAGCTGTGTGCTGTTTCTTGGTGAAACTTGTACTGATTATTACAGGGAGCTTTTTGTTTTTATTTACTCCAGTATTAAGGACAGGAGTTGCATATGCTGCTACTAGATAGGGATTTAGGATTATAACAAATACCAGAGAGGAACTCTCAAGACTTGCATGCAGATAAACAAAAAAGGTGCTTTGCTTGATAACCTGTTTCACCCCTGCTTCTTAATTTTCTGCATGCTCCATCTTCTCAATTTACTTTTAAGAAAATCTTTTTTACTAATTTCATTAACGCTTCTGACCATTGCCAAAAAGCTCCAGTTAAGCAACAAATCCCCATCAGAAGCATTTTTCTACACATTTTGTACTCTGGCACAGAATTAAAACTTCACATTCTTTGTGTCTGCCTAGCTTCTTTTGCATATGGCAAAGTAAAGCTGTAATAAAATGTAACACAGTGACAATTGCTTCTTCATTGATTTCTTTTTTTTTTTAATCTATTTTTTTTCCTTGCCTTCTTTGGGGTAAATGTTATAGGTATTATTCTTGTCATTATTTTGTAGAGATCTCTGCTTTAACTTTGCTGTCATGTTACTATTCATGGTTATGTACAAGTCCTGTATTTGAATTGACTAATTCAAGCATGCCTGTCCTCTTTTAATAAAATTGGTCACTGTGAGTTATCTTTAAACAAAACAAAAACAAAAAAAAAAAAAACTTTCAACACAGTCTGTATTTGCTCACCTGTAGGGCCAAAATGGGAAAACAAGTGGCTGTGTAAGGTGCTCGTTTCGCCAAGAAGTCTGCCTCTGCCAAGCTAATGGAGCGGAGGGAGTGCTGCTTGCTTTGCTGAGCTTGCCCATGAGGTCTTCTGGAAGCACTCAGCTTCCCATCTGAACTAAACAATAAATATTCCCTAATCAGAACTTGCCTTTCATTTTTCTGTGAAAAAACTAGGTAGGAGCTAGCAAAAAATATAGACATAACATGCTCTGTGTTTAGAATATCCAGTGGAGAGATTTACCAGTGATCAAGAGCTAGGAAACAACAAATCTCTTTAGCATAAATACAGATATTGTAATCCCTTTTAATGTCTCTCTGTCTGTGTGTGTCTCGTTTCTTGGTTACAAAAAATAAGAATTTTAAATGGCAATTACAATTTATGTGTCTCAATTGGGTATTGCGTATCTGGAAAAATAACCCACAGAGTTCAGGACAGTGGCTCTCTTACCACTATTTGATAGTGATACTGTTTGCAGCTGGGAGCACCTATCCCAGGTAGGTTACTCACATGCCACAGGTGGGCTGAAGACTCTGCCTGCGTTCTATCCTAAATTCACTTTGCTCTAGTAAAAGCTAGAGTCACCTGTAAGGGTGGTTGCCTAGCTCTAGAGAGAAACTTTTACTGTCTGACTCGCAGAAACAATGCATGGTGTTGTCGCAGACCTTATTGAGATCTCAAAGCAATGCAAAAGCCGGAACGCTCCTTGAAATGGAAGTGGTGTTAAAATTATTGGGGGACAGTGAAGTGGAATGAGGAATCTGAAAGAACAGGTATTTCATTTTTCTCTAACATCCTGCTGATACTTGGTGCACTTACATCAGCCCTCCAGCCAGCAAAGCTGCAAAGAAAGACTACGTTCAGTGACCGAGGGATAACTTTGTTTTAGGGCAAAGCAGGAAATCTTCCTGTGAATGTTTTGTGAAAAGCTGTATTTCCATGCCAGTGGCAGGGCTGTGGACACTATCTAATAGTTAAGCTTGCGTGTATTTAAAATTAAGAATGGAGGTTTAGGGTAGAATAACATGCATTTCTCAATGTCTCTGGGGGGAGCAGTTGGACAGAGAATGCTAGGATTTTTAAATAATGGGAAATGGGATTTACTTTGGAATTTTTGTCTGAAATGCAGAAATGTAAAATGAAATGAAGTTTGAATAGCAGTACCCTTGGTATATGCGTTGCTTTTTATTTTCAAACAATATGTTGTGAACTGCTTCACCTTTCCAAATGTAACTAGGTACTGATGTGTGCATCTTTTAAAGAAATTAGAAAATCATTTCTTTTACTGTTTTGTGTTTTAAGGATCAGTATTTACAGTCAATAAAATACATGTTGGTGTTGTAGTATTTACATGGTGACTTTAATCTTTAGAACTATGTTTGAAGTATTATTGAGCATCTCTTCCATTTTTTCAAATATGAATATATCAATGCAAGTGTCTGGATGCACCCTGTATGTATATTACACCATAACTATTTTAGAAACAGTAGTATAGTTTTGTATCTTTCTGATACTTTTTTCCCTTTTCTGTAGCTAATCTCTGGGTATTGCATAAAGCAAGTGTGTTCAGGCATGGGTTTTTCTAAGCAGAATTCTAATTAAAAATGCATAGATTTAGAAAAATGTATTATTTCAAGTGCTTCAACCAAAAAGGATTGGGTAGGTACAGACAGAACGAACCTGTTGAGGAGAGTTGTGCTCTCTGGATGTGGCCTGCAAAAAAATAAAATGCTGTGTCAGCATTCTGCTATTACGATACTTCTGTTAATGCCTTCAAGAACATTTTGAACTGGGTAGTCCTAGAAGTGGGACTGGTGTAAAATAAGAACCAGATTTGCTTAGGTTTGGTAGTAGAACTAGATGGGTGGCCTGAAGCTTGCTGAGCATATTCTTTACATATATATGTGTACCATGATATGGGCAAACTCGGGAGTCTCCACAAGAGAGCAGGGAGTTGCTGTTTGAGAGTTCTTCCCTTCCTTCTTGCCGCAAGTGTTAGTAGTGCGAGGAATCACAGTGCTCTTTTGGAAACCTGTTATTGCTATGGAGACCTAGGGAAACCCTTCAATAGAAAATAAGCCTGTATAAAATAAAGCATAATGATCTCCTAGTTTAACTATTTTCTAATTGAATTTTCTATCAGTAATCGCTTATGCTAATCCCAATAATCCCATCATGCTAATGGAAAAAAAATACTATGTAGTACAATTTATTGCTTCCTGTTTAAACAAATAATTATCTACACTTCTTGTCAATGGTGTTTTAATTATTGCATAGTGTTAACATGGTGAAAGTTTCTGCTTTATAAGCTTGTAGATTTTATAGATTTCTGTGCTGTAGTGCCTGAAATGGCTTAAGCTTAGATTTCAGTATGCATGAGGGTAAAAGCTGTTGAAAACATCTGGATAAAGTGTGGCAAATCTTGTGTCCACATTTTATAGAGATTTGAAAGGGGGAGAGAAATCTATGAAGTAAATGGGAGCAAATAACTTGAAATCTGTTTAATATGAACAGAACTTTAGAGTGTGCTGTCACTGCTTAAACTGCTGCAGTTTCTTTTCATTCTTTATGTTGCCACAGAAGTGAGGTTTTTTTTGTTGTTGCTGTTTTTGTTGGAGAGGGAAGGGAGAATCAAGGAGAAGTAATCTTAGAAGTATGAATAAGAGCATATGAGGAGGCTATTATACATGTTTGCCAAAACATGTCCAAATTTGCTCTTTTATACACCAGCCAAAGTCAGATATCGAAAGGCCAAAGTCAGGTATTGAAAAGATCTATGTGTTGTTGTTTTCTATCATAATTTGCAGTTGCTGTTTTAGCATATACTGATATCCTGACCCTGTGCCTGTCTACAGTCATAGTCTAAAATCTAAAATAATGTGATTGTTCAGGTTTTGGTTTTGTTTTTTAAATCTTGGAACCCATATCTTACTCAGCTCAAATCAAGCCTCTAAAAGGCATGCAAAACTTCCATTAAGCTTATAACTTGACCTAAATTGAGTGGATTTTTGTCCAGATTTCACAAGACGTATTGTATAAGCAAGCACTGTTGCCTGGCAGTACAAACTTCCTATAGCAAATGAAGTTACTGTGCAAGGAGTGAGCAAGCTAGCCTTTCCTTTTATTTTTCTTTTAAAGCAATCAAGTGAGTGAGCTTGAGATGGAAGAGGAGGTTCTGAAAATTGCCTGTGGTAATACTTTCTTTTGAGATACAGGTTAAAGAAACTGAGACAGTCACTTGATTACTAAATCAAGACCTCTGAGGTGATGGATGGGAGTTGTTAGAGAGGCCTGATGCTGTTTGTTCTGGAATATTATATTCCTTCTCTTCTCAAGACTGAAAGAAGGTGGTGGGAAAGGCATTTTGGATAAATGCCACTTTAAAAGCTGTATGTGTCATTTAGCAATTTAAGATTGTAAGGGTTTTCATTTTCATCCTTTGTAACTCTTTCAACTTTGTAGTCAAGAGATTAATGCTTCACTTATACTAGAATAAGCTTTTATGTTTGGCCTCAGGCTGGTCTGTATGGGTTTTTTTGTTGTTTGCTGGTTTTAATTCACTTGAAAAGGAATTGGCAGTGGCATACCTCTTTATCTTCTACACCTTGCCTTTAGAAGGAGTTTCACTGATGAGTGCCACTGCTAGGAAGATGTTCGGTCATTAGTTACTCCTAAATTATCACTGTGTAGGTGGTGAAAATTTGAAATGGAGCTATTTGATGAAGGCAGCTCCTTGTTCATCATCACGACTGTTCTGTCAGAGGCATCACAGACTCCTCCCAGGTGTATGCTTATTGCCTCAATACAGTAGCTAGGATAAAAAGGCTGAACAGAATGAAAGAAAACATAAAGAGGAAAGAAAGGGCCAATACTGAAACAATTGCGATACTTATTCATGAAGTGAGAGGACTGGGTTGAAGAGAAGGCAAGGAAGAAAGCAAGGGATCGTGTCAAATTTGGAAGTAAAAAGGAAAGCGTTGAGGAAAATCTTGCTATCCATTTCAGATAATCAGTACAGAATTGCTCTAGCAACATAAGAACATGTAGATGAATAACGATTTAAAAGTTTCTGAAATGTAAAAACAAGATAGATGCTGGATCTGTCAAAGACACTTTTGATTTTTTTTTTCTCAAAATATTGTGTACATTTTTATACTAGAAATAGTTCTTGTGCTTCGTATCATCTCATACTCTGTGTGGCTTATGTCTGTAACTACCTTGTCAAGGGAGTTGGGAACAAAATGGAAAGGATGCTTTCTGTCACTGACAACACAGTGCTGTGGCCCTCCTGGTTTCTGGGCACCTCTACAAGAGTCATCTAGACTTTTCTGCTAGCTTGTCATTCTGTAAAGGTAGATTTGGTAGGGGCAGAACAGTTTGTACAGCTTTCTCCTTCTGTTGAGCTGCTATCTGTCTCTGTATGTCTACTGAGATGAGTGCTGTAGGGTCCTAATAACTGTCTCAACAGAAAAGCCCCAAAACCCAAAAAAGTAGAAAAGGGGGGGGGGGGGAGGGTCCAAACCCAGCTAGTTGCGGCTTTCTACACTGCTGCTATTGGAGGGGAACTTGCTTGAGAATATATACAAGCTCAGGATAATGACAGTTTTCCAGCTGTATTTTGTTTCTGCCCTCCCTAACATGTGCATGTTGTATGCATAGCAACAAAGGGTTTGATAGAGAGCAATACATTGCTCTCTACCTTAGATCAGTGGTTTTAAAACGTGCTTTCTGTGCAGAGAGTTTGCAGGAAGTTTGTTATGAAAAGCAGCTTGTGTATGTGAAATTTGATTTGCAGTTAATTCTGGAAGCGGAGAGAGAAGGTAGGGAGAAATGGATGGATGGACAAATTGAAATAGATGGCATGTGAGGCTTAACAGCCTTCTCGATCTACCATGTCGTGATCAGAACCTTCCAGCTACTTACACAAAATAAAGTTTCTTCTTCATAAGTACTTAATCCTATGTTAGAATTGAAGCCTATGCTATTCATTTCATAGAATCATAGAATCAGTCAGGTTGGAAGGGACCTCTGGAGATCATCTAGTCCAACCTCCCTGTTCAGCAGGGTCACCTAGAGCATGGTAGACAGGGTTATGGCAGCTCTTCTAGATATTCCAGGCTACAGGAATCTTAACTAATAACACATGTCTGGAATATCTGTGTGTTGGTAGGAAGCTGACATCAGCCTCCCGCATAGGTGGTGGTTTACATCTTGGTAAAAAGAAACAGATACTTTTGCACAGACTAACTGCAATCTGAACGGAAACTTGAGCATTTTTATCAGCCACTTGTGCATGATACCAAGTAGTAATGGTGCGTGTGAATGTCAAACGGCTGGTCGTACGTACGCTTCAGCATGGTATGCCATGTTCTTTTCCCCACAGATACGGCGTATGAGCCCATGCTGTCCCTTGCATGGTGTTCAAGAACTTGTCTTCCAGAGTAGATCTATGAACGAGTACTTCCTTGGAATGGGTTTTCCAGTCAAGATTTTTAGACTTCTATGTATTCTGCAAAAACTGATGGTAGTACAATAACAATACTTTTGCAACATTTAGTATATTTACATGACGTTGACAACTGCCTTCATTTTTTAGTAAACATATAACACCTGTGGGAAGGTCAGGTTAGGATTAGACAGGAGTAGAAAGTGTTAAAAATTCTCCAGTAGTCTGATATGTAAGGGCAAAATAAAACTAACTTTGTTTCTAACTTGCAGTTTTGAGCCAAGAGCTCAATGACTGACCCTGTCTTTTCTGTGGGAAATAGTAATGCATCTTTTAGAAGAATTATTAATTGATCTTAACTGCTTAAACAGAGCATTAGCTTGGGAAATGACAGGTAAGGGGAACTTCAGTGCTCAGAAGATTTAAAAGGATGCCTGCTACATTTTTCTGTCATTTGTATCATATTTGTGTTAAAGCAGTAAAACTGACAGCAGTTGACAGTAATGTTATTGCAGTTAAGGCAGAAAGTGATTCCCCCCCCCCCCCCCCCCCCCCCCCCCGGAAAAGCCCATGTGTCCATAACTAAAACTAATGTGATTTGAGGGGTGTCTTTTTTACCTCTCCTCCCCCATCCCTCACCTGTCTGTTTTGATTTTATGTAATTTTGTTTTGGCTGTTATTTAGTATCAGTTTTGAAGAACTAAATAAATCCCAGGTGAGTTATTTGTATGCAAAATGAAGAGATAATATTGCAGCTTTCTTAGAACTTCGACCAAAACTTCTTGATAAGATCCAAAGGATAGCTGTATATCTCGCCACTCATAGTACTTACTTGAGCTTTGTCCTTCGTAAGGGATGTGTTGGCAGATAGTCATCAAAGCTGAGAGACATGTGACGCTTGGATACACAAGAGATGGCCTAAAGCATGTCTGTTTATACTCTGCCTGACCACTAGTATTTGGACTTCAGTTTGTTGTGATTAGTCTGACTTTCCGACATACAAGTACACCCTGTACTTAAAACGATGTCATTACTTGAAGGAAGGAACATCTTTCTTAATGCAGTGATATCAATATGTGCAAACCAAGGAAACAAAATACGAATGCTTATAAAATTGCTACCTGACAGTATTATTTTTTGACCTGTGACTTCTGGCAGAGCTTGCAGATGTCAGGAAATAGCCTGAATCCATTACTGATACGACACTTGTCACTTTAAAAAGTCACGTCGCAATTAATAGATTCAGGATTCACTGAGTTCTTTCCTACACAGTGTCACACTCGGTGCTTCTGTGACAACCTTCATTTCCTACTTAGCAAATCGAAGCCTGGTAGCAGGAGCCTCAGGAAGTTGTTAAAGCAATTAAAGGCTTCTCTCTGAGCACATTGCATGGTTACCATAGTATCCTCTGCCTCCCAGTCTTTCCTGCTGATGTCAGTACGCATACAGGGGTTTTGTCAGAGCATCTGCATGAAGATGATTCAGCCCTTGCTTGGGATCATAAGCTTCTCTCCATTTGTTCTGTTGTCTGCTATCCACTTTAGAGACTGGAGGGTAAGTGGGTTTTGCTTCATATTTAGTGATTCTTACACAGCCTTATGCAGTGAGATGAGAGTTGCTGTTTTTGTGGTGTGTCCTCTGTTGCATCGTGCGCTAAATGCATAGTAAAGTGTGTTTTATTTGAACGAGTTTCATGGCTTATGTAACTTAAACTTAGCAAAGTCTAGCTAATCTTCAATAATATCAGAACATGCCAGCTGAGAATTCCTAAAGTTAAAGACTCGAATATTAAGTAATTAGTTTCTTACCGAATAAAATTTCTAAAGCTTTTACATTTAATCTTTGAAAGAAATAAAAAGTATCTACGAATATAATCTATAATGTACTATCCTATTTGTAAGCAGTGCACTTCTTTACCCTCCCCCTACACTTCCAGGAGAAGCATGTTCAAGCAAAAATGTGAGTTAGGGGTTAATAGCAGGGTAGTGGAACAGTGGAAAAAATATGCTTTACGTGAAGCTATTCTGCATGCAATTTTGTTTGTATAAGGAACTGTGAATTCTTATTGAAATCTGTTATATCAATCTTTAGCAAGCAGAGGTTCTGTTCTATATTTTGGGTAATGGAAAAACATACAAAATACTGAAGAAAATGATTTAATGAGAAACTCACAGGACTTACAGTCATATTTTGGCTTCTCAAGCAAAATTTATTTACAAGCATGAGATGCTAAGCTTTAACTGTTTAGCTTCAAAGTTGTTGGATTTTTTTTTTCCTGTTTCCCCAATCCAATATTTGCATTGTTTTAGATGGTCATGACTGCAATTGGTCATGCCCATTATTTAGTGTGTTTGATTCTGTTGTTAACAAATATATGCCCGCAGCAGCTGATGTGCAGAATTAATAAATGTCCTTTTCTAATATTTTCTTTTAATGCCTCGTAACTTAATTTTAGTTTTACTGTTTTGATATCTCTACCTTGAGAATTCTGTGAGGTTTTATACATTTATTTTATATTTATCTATAAAGAGAGAGATTAAAAAAAAAAGATGCATTTAATATTTACAAGTTAAAAACCCCCACTATTTGACAGGGAGTGGTGAAAGACCTACCAGTGCAAATGAAAACAAATTTGTAAAAGGAGTTTAGTGTTGCAAGAACTTATACATTAATGTATGTTATTTAAAACAGACATTTTGTTCTACAAGTTTAAATGTTCAAGCCCATCAATTTACACTTTTTTTTTTTTTTGTCTCCTAAGCTTACAGTATGAAGTATGGTAGTTTTCTTTCAGTCTGTCTGTTTTGATTATATATACTCTGACTACAATTTCTGTTAGTGTGTTTAGATTTTAAGTCTTCTGGAATTGAGGTCCTGTAGTGACATTTCTTCACCAAAGTATTTAGTATGTGTTGGGTATTAAATAAGGCACTCAGGCAGGCAAATGGAACACAGGAGGTCAGTTACGGAAATGATATTAGTGACAACAGACATGCTGTTTTAGAGGAATGTCTATTGACAGTCTTCTGGGGGGATTTTCTGCTTGTTTTAAGTCCATGTAGATAGAAGCATTTCCCCATTCTAGTGAAAAGTATGTGTGCTGGTTTTTTTTCCTCTTCTACTTGACCTCGTAACTATTAGTTAGCTATTAATACAGAGAGGAACAATATATTCAATAAATTGAAGAATCCACCCCCACTCAAGTATTGTATTTAATACTTGCACAGCATCGCTTAAGTACTAAAAAAAAAAAAAAAAAAATCTCAGATTGGTCACAATATCCTCCTTTGTTTTATGGCTTCAGGTGTTATCTATCGTTTTCAATCTTAATCTGGACAGGTTACCTAGCTGGCAGGTAAGGACAATAAAATGTGTGTGTAGAGTGCTCTAGTTGAAGTTGCCTGGAGATCTACCCATAACTTCCCCTCCTGACAGTGGTGGCAAAAGAGCTAATTTAACCCATGCAAGTTTTATTTTTATAATATGTGGTTGCAGGAATAACAATCTTTTATAGTTTTTAGGACTGTATTTCTTATCTGAAAAATGTTTGTTACCACTGTGTTAAATACTACTTTTTGTCATTGTATTTTGTCTCAAGCTATATGCACTTACTTTTAACTACAATCACAATTAAAAGCAACATGGTACAGGTCTTAAAGCTGTTATGGCAACAGTTAATTATTAATGAGTCATTATTAGTTAAATTGGCTTTTAAACTGCTTTGATCATAATAATTTGTGGATGCAAACAATGTTACGTGCTTATCAAGCATTTTTTTTTTTTTTTAATTGAGGTTGTTCTGGCCATTGAAGTAAATTCTTGTCAGTGAATACTATTGTAAAGCCTGATGATCAGACCAGAGATCACATGGACAGTTTGCTGATGCTTTGTGTACATAATGGAGAGGAAATTCTAGTTAATTTTAACTCTGGGGGAAAAAAATATCTTGAGTAGTTCATCAAGTGACTTTAAAAAAAGCAAAGAAAAGTTGGTCATGTTTTGCTAGTGGCAGATATCTGGGAAATATTGTACAAGAGTTCCTGATTTTTCTTTTCAGGAGTTTTTTGCTTTGTTTCCTTGGCATTGGAGAGAGAATGAAATTCTGTACCCAGGGTAACTTATAGTAGTACTTTTGAAAAGCAGGGTTCAGAAAGCTTTTTACTCCAGCAAATTTGGCACAACCATCCAGTAAGTAGTATCTATGAGAAGAGAGAAACAATTACACTATGCACAGCTGTTTCTCTAATGCCTTCTTTCTGCAACTGAGATAGCAGTGGTTTGGGTTGAGTGTAACTTTAGGCAGGAGGATCTTGCTTTTTTCAGAGCTTTAGACTTGCTATTCACATTTCACAAATGAACAATTCCTTAAGCAGAGCAAGATCTGTATTTGTTCTTCCATTTAAATCCTGTTAGGTCATTTATAGGTGTACGTGTTAGAGTGAACTCTATTTATATTGTAATGCTTGTAAAAGTAGTTGAGGTCCTCTGATAGAGTGGTGTCATTAATCATTGGTTGTTTTCTGCACTCGAGTAGAAAAGAGACGAAATGTTAGAGGGCCTGAAGAAAAAGATAAAGAGCTGCTTAAAAATGCACATTTTTCTCCCAAATCTAAGGTACAGGGCCTTGCAGTCTAATGACATTACTGAATTAGAGGGAATTTGAATAATGTGAATGAATAGATTGGGATATTTGATTTAACAAGAAATGTCCTGAAGAAGTTAATAAAGAAAGGAAGTGGGTAAACTAGGAACCTCTTCTGTTTCTATCATATAACAAGAGAACATGGTTACATCAACCAATGCTAATACATTTGAAGATGTTAAGTCAATTAAATGGTTGGCAGCTGCTGAAAAAATCATCTTTGATCTCACTCTTCTGGTGCGCTTCTCTCGCTACGGTGGTTGTAGGGTGAGTAGATCCAACTGGCTGGATGGAAGACTAAATCTGTGACAAAAAGAGTAGTTTTTCCACCAAATCAGTGAGATGCACCTAGTCTACCTGTAGCTATGGAATTGCAAAGCCTATCACATGATCAACTGACTTGCAGAGTGTGGGTGGCTGAGTACTGCCCTGTATCACAGAATCACAGAATGGTTGAGGTTGGAAGGGACCTGGAGATCATCTAGACCAACCTCCCTGCTCAGCAGGGCCACCTACAGCATGTTAGACAGGGTTGCATCCAGGCGGGCCTTCAAGATCTCCAGAGAAGGAGACTCCACCACCTCTCTGGACAACCTGTGCCAGGGCTCCGTCACTCTCACTGGGAAGAAATTCCCCCTCACGGTCAGGCAGAACTTCCTGTGCTTCAGTTTCTGCCCATTGCCTCTTGTCCTGTCATGCGGGACAACTGAAAATCGTTGACTTGCGTATAACGTGAAGCCATATCCTAAAGTGGTGTGGGGAAGTTACATTTTTTTAAATTTCCTTAAAAGATAACTGTTAAATAGAAGAGCTTTTTGTTGGCACGTTGATATGAAAGGAAAATTTCTGAATGTTTTTCCTAAGACTTAGTAAAATTACTATTAAGAATAGAAATCTTGGAGAAATTTTTAATCCTGTTGGAACAACAGAAATCAATTCAAGATCTGATATCAGCAGTTCTGACATCAAGAGTGTGCAAAAAAAAAAAATCTTTTCTGCAAAGGCAGTGTGGAAGATTGCTGCAGAAACATTAATGTTAGAATATATATATTTGTGTCTGCTTGGTGAAAATCCAAAGCTTTAAGCTCTTTTGCATAGTTAGATCTTTAAAGCCTGGAGCAGCTAGCATTCCCCCTCCTCCGCACGTTAATTACAATGGAAGAAAGCAATCGGTGATGTTTACTCAACCACCTCCAATCTCCTACGACTTTATGCATAAATATATGGGATTATGGAAAGGAAGGCCAAGGCATTTTAGGCAATAGGAGAGGAATTGTGTACTAATACTGCTAAGATCTGCTGTCTGGATGCACAGAATATTTTTAGCCCTGCCAAAATAACCGAAATTACTTGCTCAGAGATACGCATATGCGTGGTTCTAAGAGGTTGGCTGCTTTAATCAGAAGGGTCGCAAATGTAAAAACACCAATATTAAACTCTTGTGTGTCTTTCTCTGAATTTCTTCTCTGCAGCCCTATGAAAATGAGGAACAGTCTACAGAAATTTCTTACAGCAGGTTTTCTTTTTAAGTTCTTTTAAATTTCAATTGCCCAGGACCATATGCATGTTCGTATAAATGTGTTTAACAAAGTAATAATCAGGTAGACTAAAACAATAAAATAATGGTAAAAGAAACTGAACTGGTAGTTAGAAATGGTATTTTTAAAAAGATTGTTGAAGATCTGAGTTTTTTAGAAATACTTACATTGACTGGTAACCGATTTTCTTTCCACTAGTGCATTTAATTCTAAAATGATATTCTCCTGTTCCAAAACTGTAACTTTCAGGTCTCAGGAATACTATGATGCATTGCAAATGTGGTTATCTTGCAGTGGTTATCAGCAGCTTAGTTGATGATTCTTTGGGAGGAAAAAGTATAAAGGCAAAGAAACAAAGAAGTAATAACACTAAGAAAAATGCTTTAATATTCTAAAGAGCTTGTTTTACTCTGAACTGGGTACGTTGTGACTACAATGTTTAACTACAACTCCTAATTTGGAGAAACTTTTAAAAGGCTCAACAATCCCTAAACACTGTTTAGTTTGTCCTGCAAGAAGAGGAGGTAAGACTTCACTGATTTTGTTTGTTTGTTTTCCTAAGGTTTGATTTGAGGTTTGTATGTTTGGGGGGGGTTTTGGTGGTGGTGGTTGGTTTGTTTGAAGTCACCCACTCATTGTAGCATTTTATCTATCAATCTGTGGTTTTTTTCTCCCCAGACTAAAATTGCCGTCTTGCTGTCAATCTTTTGACTGTTTAACCTCAAAATAGAAATGCTACACTTGTAGCAAAGGCATTGATTTATGATTCAATTAAGTATAGCAATTTCTGTAGTTATCGCTTCTATTACCTAATAGAGATTGTAGGTGAGAGTTTATTATTTTTTCTTAAGCAGTACCTTGGTGATTTGGTTGGTTTGTTTGGGTTTTTTTAACATTAAAATTCCATCAAGGTAAATGGATTTCAGTTGGAGGTATTGCAAAGAATCTTATTTGAAAATAAGTTATCTTGACATTAGTGAAAGGTTTACAGATTATACTGGGAAAGAATTTGACTTGTGTGATACGACTTGTAAGTGATTTTCCAGCGTGAAAGGGGGAATCAAAAGGGTACTTTATTTCTAGAACTAAATTAGACTTGGATTTCTGCAAAAGTCTTTTATCTGTGCGAGACTTCCATGTTTCACTTCTGTTTGAGTAAGTTCAGTAGTTTGTTTAATTTTTTTAGGGTTGAGCAGTAGAATTAGTCTGATGAGTCTTTTTTCTTAATAGTGTGCAAGAAATCTCTTACCAACTGCTTATATCCTTACAGCACACTCGAAAGAAGCACTTGTGCGTGAAGAGCAGAATAGAGAAAGATCAGCCACGCTTGTTCCTTAAATGCTGCAGCAGCAGAGAAATGCTGCTGTAGGGCTAGTGGAAGAGGAGAGGAGGATTTTGTAATGGAAGTAGTATCATTATGATCACGATATTGTCTTTATTTTAGTAGCTTTCTTAGAAAGCTAACAGAACTGTGCTTTAAAGGCTTTTACCGTATTGATAAAGAGATCAAGAATGAGCATGGTAGTTCTTTGGATAGAATAAAATTCCTTAAGGGAAGGGACACACTGATTTGAAGACAGGGAAAGGAGCACTCTGCCTTCTTCCAAAAAAGTGCCATAGAACTGTATAGTACTGCAGTGACTTGGTGTTGAAGTTGGGTTTTGCATTCAAACAGCAAGACCCACACCTTAAACATCTGTGAGGTTTCCCTGGAGTACCTGAACCTAGATTTGAAACCTGTGAAATACCCAGTTCAGTAGTGTGGCATTGCCCCCTTTGCTGCTTGGAAGAACATACCTGGAAGCAGGGACGCTTCAATGATTCTGTAAGGCAGAAACGCCCTGACTTACAAGTCGCAGGCTGCCCTTGTTGGATATAAAGATACCTGTTGGGTTACCTGTATACATAAAGAAAAACCCTCCAAAGTTCCTCCTGAGCCTTTCGTATTCTTCAAGAGTATTCTTTAGGAGTGGTTTTGAGACTCTTAACAGTCCGCGTAGTAGCCTTTTCCCTTCTCCTCCCCTCCCTTAGGTTCATTTGCTGTTGCAGGGCTCCGTAATGTGTGTACTTTACTTCTCAAGTATGATTTTGTAATGCACAGTTCTCTGTGTTATGTTGAATTTAATAAAAATAGGTAACACCTTTTCTCTTCTGCTTCTTTTTGTCATATTTATGTGCAGCAGCAGAATGTGAGACTCTTCAGTGTAAATGTATCCTTAAAAGCTTTATGCTGGATTTTAGAGAAGAATGCTTGAAAAATGGGAAGGGAAATAAATAGCTTTTTTATTTCCCAAACATAATACTGTCTTCAATACTTCACTGTAAAATCTAAACCTAAAATTTGCATTTTTATTTTAGGGAGAGAATGAGAGTTTATTTAAATAGCTATCTTCAACGTACTTTTACAGTTTTTCTTCCCTTCTTTCAAGAAGCTGTGCAGCTTTATTCATACTCTAGTATTTTATCCTTTTTTTTTTTTATTGCAAATGCTGCACAATAGGTAATCCTGGTAACCTCTTTAATTAAAAGCATTTATCTCTTAATGTTACAAAATGGATGGTTTTACTGTAGCGGATAATAGTGCTATAGTAACTAAACCACAGATGGAGCTCCTTCCTCGAGTGTTTGGAGTGGCAGCTGCACTGTGGTCAATGTGCTTGATGCTGAACACAGGCACCAGCTGTCCTCAGCCTGCTTGTACGGGCTGATCTCTGTATAAATATTGTGGTTATCATACGGTAATTTTAACCTCCTGCCGAAAGATACTAAAGGTAAGTGGAAAACAAGGCTGCGCTGTTGGATAAGTGAGAAATTTTAGGGTTGTAGCATTTACTAAGGTGGTAATTTAGTGACACCAGTGGTAGCAATTTTTCTAATAGTTTGTGTCCACTGTTGCATCTAATAAAAGCAAAGGTTGTAGTACAATAAAGTAGCTATGAGAATGATTCTAACTTTAGGAATAATGTATTGTAAAATTCAAAATTTCTCTAGAAGAGAACTCTTTTTTGAGATATTTTAAGATCAAGTTTAGACCAATGAAAAAAATCTGTTTAAATTTTTGTTTTTGAAGGAGGAGGTGCTCCTCCCCTCCTTCAGTCAGGAACTATCTTAGTTATCTTTAGACTTGCTCCTAGCTGGATTTTTTTCTTAATTTCCTATATAGTCAAAACCTCAATTTTCTTTTTAATGTAATACAAAACACTTCTATCCTTTTTAAGGAACTTCTGTCAAGCAAAAAAGTGGAAGTTAAGCAGAAACAATACAGTTGTCTGTTACAGTTGACAGCCTGAAACAAAAGACAACTGTGAAGTATTTATATTTTTCCATTCCAAGCAAATACTGAATTAACTCTGAAGTGTAATGATTACAGTTTTAAAAGTTCAATCTCATTGCTGATCAGAGGAACACAAGATAGAGGCTCTAGGGGAAGGTTCAAAGTACAGCTGCTGTATTTTCCCCTTTTAAAATTGCATTTGGTGGATTTTTAGTTTATAACTAGGGGTGGAGGGATGGGGAAGACGGACTCAAATTTCAATTTGCTCTAGTTGAGCCTGTTTATGGTCATTACAAACTTGTCTTTGCTATAGGAATTAAAGCAGTCTTTGCTATTACTTATTTTTTATTTGCTCTCTAATGTAGTTTTCAACATGGACTAAACTTGAAGTAGTGAAATATTTAACCAGGAAAACTCACACCCTGTACTGTAAAGATTAGCTGACTTAAAATTAGAATCTCAACTTGGATTGTTTTTAATTTGAGTTTGCTAATGGATAGTTTTCATTTATTTAAATGTGATCCACATTTGATTTTGTTTCGATCAGCATGAAGCAATTTAATTGTACTCCTCTTTTGCAGCTTACTGATGTCCTTTCTGCAGTTCCTGGGAACAGGGACAGTTTCCTTCTAGGCTGAGAGCTCTATGCAGAATGAAGAAGTGAACTTACCTGAGTTTAAATGAACTGCTACTTAAGAACAAAAACTGAAGTAGTCCTTCAGTGAATTCAGCTAGCTATTACAAGGATGGAAGATGCTTGTGTTATCTGAGAGATGTTATGCACAAATGAACATTTCATGCTTTGTGTGAAGTGCAATAGAGTATGAAGCAACCTCTGATTTCAGACTTTTATTAAGAGTAACTTCAGCAATTAGGGAGGTAAAATATTGAAAATGTTTGTTCTGGGAACGTCGTTTTGAACAGCGGAACCACCTGACCTTATTTTAAAAGTGATCTTTGTGTCACTTGTATAAATATATCATCAACTGTGAATGAATGTCAGATATGGCTTTTAACTCTACCTTTGAATCAAAAGAAAGCTGTCAAATTTTAACGTGTCCGTTCATTTTATGAACATCCGTATTTACTTTTCTGGTTCTTTGTGCTGCACTATGAATGGCAAAAACTGGAATTGGAGTTACTGCTGAATACTTGATTTAACACTGTGTATAATAATGGATCACAGAATGACTGGTCTGGTTCCTCTTTTTAAAACTAACAAAAGCTCAATAGAAAACCTTCAAGTGTATGCTTCATTTCTTTTCAGAGTGGTATCTTGGGAGGGCTGTTGTAGCTGATGTTGGGAACAATATTTTGGCTTTCATTATCGCATGCTAGGTTTAAGCTGTATTAACCCTGAAGACTCTTTTTTTTTTTTTCCTAATAACATCAGAGCAATCGTCAGATTATTTTGTATCTGATCTCTCTGACTGCTATATAATTTAAGAACATGGACTGTTTTTCTTGTCAGTAATGCAGAATCAGAGTTGATTCTCTTAAGCAACACCAAAATTAGCTGTTATACATCAGATACAAAACACCTATGCACAGTGTAACCTAGATAAGTAATTATAGGTTGCTTTGAGCTACTTGTTTTGAAAAAGAGATGAATAAGAAAATGTGTGGTTTGGATACCAAAGCATATTTCCTGCCTGTATGGTGGTTCTGCTGTATGAGCTGTTCTCCCATTTTGAAGATTTAGGATGTCTTGAGGATTTCAGCTGAAAAATGCCATAGCAATTATGAAAATCTGATTGTTTAATCAAAAAGTACCATCTCCTTTTGTTGTGTTGTCACCTAGCTTCAGTCTCTGACTTGGAACATAGTCCTTTGCCTCCTTACTATACACGTTTGAAATTAAAGTACTAATGAATCTGTTGTGTCAGAGGGCTGTTCAGATAAAACTGATAGATTTTATGGTACGTTTGTAATTTTGGAAGTAACAAATTTAATTTGAAATGGTAAGTGCAGGTAAGCACTTCACTCCAAGGGGTGTTTGGAGTGTTATGAGCACTATGCTAAGTTTCCTGTCAAGCTGTGTACCTTCAGAAGGGGGTTGAAGGGAATCAGTATTATGCATCCATTCCTCCTCTTCTGATAGTTTATGTACCACTCCCATTACCATTTTTTTTAGGCTTTCTAGTTTCTATGGTCTAGTTGGCATAGTCAGATTTTTACAAGTTTTATTGCAATTGCTACATTAGATCTTTATTTTATATTGGTTTATCATTCGGTGAAATAAGCTGCCTTACATTAAACTACTCAGTTAACGTAATCTAGTGGAAAAGTGTTTCCTCTCGAAATAATAACAGCGTTCAAATACAAATTTCCTCAGTAACTGATGAAGATACGGACTTTTCTGATAGTGTGCTGAAGCCTTTTGACACTTAAGTCTGCTTCTTCTATACCACAAACTGAATTTTCTTGTGCGAGATGATTGCAGTATTTCACACTAAATATATGACAAGGTCTTTGGTAAAGCAGGACTTGCAACAGGACAATGAAATATTTCTATTCACAATTTTTAATACTGATGCAAAAAATTTAACCTTTGGAATTTTTCTACTTTGCTCAACTCTTTCTTTTTTCACCTCTGCAATTTCAACTGTATGTTGTCTTTGAAATCTTTGTGGATTTAGGTTGGATAATTTACTTTCTGAGTAAAAATACCTGTATGAAAGTAAGAGCTTTTATGCTAAAAAACAAACAAACAAAAAAAAATCTGTATTACTTGTTTAACAGTTGAGAGGTAGGTGCAGGGAAAAACAGCTGCAACTGGATCAGTCCATAGTATCAGAGAGACTTTTTATTAAGTCTTTTGGAAAACTGTACATTGATTTTCTTTTTTTTTTCTTTTTTTTCTGTCCACCTACAAAAATGGATGTTCTTAATCCAGATGGAACTTTTGTAGGGAAAAAATAATAATTTTCATATTTTGTGGAGGAGTAGACATGTAAAAATTACTGGAAGCTAAAAACATTGAATATTCTTTTCCTATGAGTGGCGCTTCCCCTTCACTCCATTTTAAAAAGAAGAAAGTGTTGATCTGTCAGAAAAAATGTTCTGCAAAGTGAGGGACTGGGAGTTGGGGGTTGTTACTGTATTGTATTAAGTGAGGTTATTTGCTACATCTAATGATAGTAACAGGTACTGCCCTGCTAGGAGGAACTAAAGTACTACTAATTTCAGTTGTCAGGTGATGGTAAATGAGACAGTGTCGCACTTGAGAAAGCTTCTAAGAAACGTCTTTTTCCAGTATCAAAAGGTTACTGCTGCTCTGTGGCCAAGTCTCAGTCAAACTTACTCTCCAGAGTTCTTTAATAGTATTGGACGAGTATCTAATTAAACCTACTGAAGTCGTCCCTAATTGTTCCTGTGTACAACACTGTAGATCTGTAGCTGGCAGTATTGAACACCACTTGTAGTCGTAGGTAGCTGTGCTTTGAATGTGTGTCATACTCGAAAAGCAGCAAGAGGAGAGGAACCAAATCCTCTGTTTTTTTTATTGCCCCCTCTGGTGTTCTGACAAGGGGCAGAGAGGCAGAATGAATTCATTTGGAAATAACTTTGGCATAGCTTTTGCTTGCTTGCTTGCTTGCTTTCCCCCTGCCCCTCCCCACCTTATATAGAATTGTTTCCTTCAAATCAGTGGTACAGTATCAGTACTATTCCAACATGTACTGACTTGACGCTAGGTCTATATGAGAGGTTACTGTTTGATTATTGCTGTATATGGATATATTTTTCATGTGCTGGAAGTCTGTTGTATGCTGAACAATTTTATTTGCTGTCTTGAGTTCTAAAATTACAGGCATCCCAGAAGGCTTTAATACATTTCTTTACTGTGGCAGCATCTTTGGGTCTCTGATTTAAGCAAAATAATGACCCACCCCACTGTTACCTTTGTTGTGATCGTCTCTACTGGACTACCATCTTTGAGAAGATGATGTGAGATTGCATTCTCTGTTGCCATGGCCAGTTTGACAGAGATGGCAATGCCATGTGGTCCTATTGCCTTAAGTTTAACAAAATGTTTTTGTTCTGTTCCAGAGAAGTCTCGGGCTAGATCATGGTAAGACCAAATGTTGTGAGATAGCGTGGTATATTTTTTAGTCTTGCAGAACACTAAGTTAACAGAAGAAAGAACAAGCCAAAAACCCACTGAACCGTGCTATAATGTAGTAATTTTTAAATCAGCCTTGTGCTAGTGGCCTTATGCTCTCTTGATACTTACTCATTTCTTTTAGGAAAAGGATCATTATTCCTTGAGGCAATCTGCATACTCAAGTAAGTAAACACAGCTCTGATCTAGTGCCTGCTGAAATTGAGGGCAGTACTGGTTTTCGTTCTGACTTGAGCTTTTATTCTGATATCCTTCAATAGGCTTTAAAAGAAAATTAACCTGCAGAAGAGGTGTAAGCAGGAAGCTCACGTGTTTCCAGACTGTGAGCAAGTAACTCTGCATGTATGGGTGGCTCTGAAGAATGGACGTGTAGGGGCGAAGCACGTAGCATCACTCAGAGAGCCTAGGGAAGGGGGCAAGAACAAGGCTGTCAAATCAGTGATACTGAGGGGCAGAGCTTCATGCTTGTGTTTGGAAAGGCACTGGGTGGAAGGAGGGGTTAAGAGAGTGTGGAGTAAATAATGCAATTAGACAAGTGTGTAGCATCTCAAGCAGCTGTATACTGTATGTGCTGCAGGTGATACTGAAGTCAAATTAAATTTCAGTTTATCTGTAAATACGTTGTTGTATGATAGACTGATTATACAGCTTGCAATCACCCTGTCATTCCTGGCTCTTGAGGGTAGAGACTGTGACTTAAATGTGTGAAATTTGGTATAGATATATAATTTTTTTTAAAGCACACCTCTTTTGCTGAATTACCAGAGTAAATACTGAAAGCCTCCTACATATCATCACTTTGATTTCTCCACTCTTAGCCTTCTTTGAAGTTTCATTTAGGAGGCTGCTTTCTAGCTGTCTACTTGTTTACTGCTTGACAGTCTATTTGGATCGTTCAGAGGATAATGCTGTGACAGATGAAATAGAAGAAGGTAGGGTTTTGGAGAGTGTACCAGGATAAATTTTCTGAAGGCATCACAAGGGAAGAAAAGAACTGATGAATGGACTGGGGACAAAGGCCAGGCTTTTGATTAAAAGTGCAAAGCAGTTAGCCTGTGGTGTAATTTCTGCACTGTCTGAAGTCTGCTCTTCCCTGTAAAACTAAGATTCACTCATTTGAGTTTATGGGATTGTTCTGTAGTTTTGATTTTTTTTTTTTTTTTTTTTTTTTTTTTGAAACCTCAAGTGAGATTTTCAGCATGCATTTATGAAACGATTGTGGTGTATTTCTAGTTTATAGTACTTCTACTCGAGAAGTAGTGATGGAAATGGAGTTCAGTACTTGTACATCTTATATCTTTAAATGAATTGAACAAAAGACTGTATTATAAAGCATATGTGGAAAAAGGAGCCATATTAAGTATGCAGATGAATGTCCTCCCCCCGCTTTCAAGTTTAAATTTTGTGACTGATATTTTCGTAAGAGCTCAGTGTTTGCTGTCAAAGAAAGCACTTTTACATCATTGGCTTTCTAAATTATATGCAAATATGGGGGAGTTGTGTTTAAATTTCTTGAATGTTTGCTGTTTCTGTTGCTCAGGTGTTTGAGATACAGTTCAAAGTGAAAATTCCTTTGGTTTCCTTATTGTTTCAAGTATGGTGTTCAAGGACACTTTGTAATCAGTCTCCATAAGCTTTATATTATTGCTTCTAGAATTTGTTTGAAGGAGCAAAATAACTTGACCTTGAATATAATAAAAGGCTTTATTTAATCCAGTGCTGGAAATTGGAGCTCAAGGGTTTTTTATTATTTTTTATATTATTACTATTCTGAAGAAGGTGTGTGTTTCTCTGTGTGTGAGATATTCTTAACAAGGCTAATCTTCATTGATGATACCCTTCTTTTTTTTCCCCATATATATATATATATATATATATATATATAAATGTTATAATTTATTACTGTTAAATGAATATCAGTAGAAAAATAGGTAAAAGATTCTAAGCGTTAGACTTCTGCCTTGCTGCTTTGATTCTGTATTTAATTACTGAGAAAGGACACCTGCTTTTGCATAGCAGCTGTTAGCTAATGAGAGTTGTTCAGAATAGAGTACTGACATAAATCAGTTATATGGTGCATAACAGAAGACGATGTTTTGATGTGACAGGACACTACAGAAATTGAGGCTGTTCAGGAAAACCAATTGTTTTAATTTCTGCTTTTTCAGAGAATCAAAATAATCACGTGATAAATGCAATAGAACAGGAGAGAAATTGCTTTCCCAAGGAAAACCCAAAGAAGGTAAGGTGCATAACAACAAGAACAACGACAAGTAAGACTGCGTGACAATTATTTTATTGCAGTTTGAACCTCTAGCTATTTTGATGCAGGAGCAGGTTAAACCTTGCATTTACTTACCCAGCTGACATTACATTGAATTTTGGGGAGGGAATCCTGTGCAATACCAATAAGGAGCCTAAAACAATAGCCATAAACAATGTGATAGCTATCAGAAAGAACTAAAACATTTTTTTAAAATTGAAGAGACTTTATTACAACTCTTCAACTTTCTTCCATTTCTGTCCCTGTAGTAGTAGAATTTGAGAACCCAGAGATAAGTGAAATTCATAAGTACTCAGGTTAGGAGAAGTAAGCAACCCTAGGGATTTCCCAAGAGATTCCTGTGTATCTCAATTCAGAGTTTATTGTAATTTTCAGTAAGCAGTAGTTGTACTCTGAGAGCTAAGGATGCCTGAGAGTACCCAGCCTGTTCCACTACTTCTCACCACATGTCTGCAGATCTTAGCATTTGACTACAAAAGCTCCCTTGCTAAGCATAAATTTTTTTGCCTTTTGATGTGCTGCCTCAGAAGGGATTAAACCAAGATTCTTGGGATCCGTCTAAGCTACGTCTTCCAGACGCGCTTTCGACTGCCAGCTGCGCTCAGAGCTGGGCTTTGTGTCCCCTTTTCCTGCCTCTGGGCTCCCTCGGAGAGCAGGCCTGGGGCCGTGGCGCCCCGCCGGGGGCTGTGCCTGTCTGCCTGCCCCCGCCGGGCCGGGAGGGTCCGGCCAGAGGCGCCCGCTCGGCGGCCGGCCGGGCCGTAGGGCGGATGCGGCCGGGCCCCGCGTGAGCAGCCAGCCGCGCTTTGGCAGGTGGAGGCGCCGCTTCCAGATCCAGCGGTAAGATTAAGGTGCCTGGCCTTGGGGGAAATGTCATACCCACAGGCGAGGGGTTGAAATACGTTTTGATGCGATCTTTCCAGACCGTGGTCGTGCTTTTGAATTTCAGAGCGTCTGTGTCTCCTGGAGCCTTTGGGACCTTTTGTTCTAAATAACGATGCCCGCCCTTGAGGGGGTGAGGTAGGAATCTAACACATTGCTGTCATGAAGTCTTTTTTTCCCCCCTTTCTAAAGGGAGTAACTGAAGCTCCTCCTGCCCTGCACTGCCTCACGTGCTTGGGTTGGGTTGGTAGCTGGAAGACTCTGACTCTCGAGGCCTGTGACCCTGACTGCTTGATAGTGTCTCCTTGTTCATTGCTACTCAGTGCCACGATATGATACAGAGAAACAAATGCTTTCTGCCTTCTTTGATTGTTTTAGGACCATCGCTGCACTTTAAAAAAGCTTACTTCACAACAGCATACTTTCTGTCCATTGTAAGCGATAAACAAAAGCATAGTAATAATATGCATCATAAATCCCATTGCAGACGTGTTTATTGTGTGTGTAATTTTTATGTTCAGTATTTCATCATGCAAGACAAAATGTACCTACCACATCTGCTGAATCATCCCATTTATCATCACATTTTTCAGCCATGATTTTGATAATCGTTTGTGTAATACTCTTAAAACTAAGTTTTGTCCTTATTTGGCTTTTAAATGAAGTAGATTAAGATTCTTTTCAGAAAGACTCACTTAGACTCCAGAATATATAAGTCTTTAACTATTTTCAAATATACACGCACATTTTTTCCAGTTTATATAAAGCATTGTGTAATACAGGAGAGACAGTGCAATAACCATTTTTTTACCCCATCAATATTTATGTGGTAAGTAGCTTTACTTAAGGCTGCTACATTACTATTAACGTCTCATATTACGGTTCTTATATGGTCTGCACAAGATTCTGTCTTAAAACATGAACACCTACAACAAAAGCTTTATGTAAAAACTAACTGTTTTCAGATAAGCTGTAAGAATATGTGTATGTGGTATCCCAATTAAACTGTAAGAGATCTTCCTGAAAAGATCCACCTGTGATTAAGTGCAGCTGTCAGAAAGCCTGCAGGTGCCTGTTCAAATTTGTATTCAGAACATAGTTTTAAAAAACAAAAGTATCAGGGAATGCTATTACTAAGTTCAGTACAAAGGTAAGCAGGTGAAACACGCTGCTGTGCAGGGGATGAGAACAGATGATTTTGCAGACCTTTCTTGTCCGCCCCTGCAGCCCCATGCAAGGCATGTGAGTGTTCTTTGCGTGGCTTTAATTTGTTTTGTGAACATGGTACCTACACCAGGCTGGCAGGAGCCCCCTCATGGCACATCTTGTTCTGAAGAAGGCCTGGCTCTGAGCAACTTTGGTAGTGAAACTTCTTAAATCACTACTGTCTTCTCAGTGTTTTAATTGGTACTGTAAACTTCTGTGTATGCTAGGGCTAAGCTGATTTTATGAGAAATAAACTGATTTTATGAGAAATAAATAGCTGCTCTTGAGCCTTTTTGAATAGAGCTGGACATGGTGTTTTGGGTGAACGTCGGTATCTGTTCTCCATGCCCAGCAATGCTTCCCGCAGCTCTGTGCTCTCAGAAGCACGTTCTTGCCCGTCGCGCAGCAAGGGCTCGCGTGTTCACGCACACCCGCTAGGGAGCAAAATGAAACAGTTCCAATGATTTTTCTTTTATGTCTTAGAACGTAACTGAATAGATGTGTACTCACAGATTTGCTTTAAAAACTTGAATAAAGAGAAAGCTAGTACATTTTGAAGTTTAGAGTATTTTATGTCGCTTCCATGGTTTATATATCTAATGGAGAGCAGATCTGTAAAAGAATGTCTTTAATTTTGGCACTTGTAAGGACGTACTCTTGATGTAAGGAAGACTTGCTCTGGTAGTAGTCTCTCATTCTTGTTCTCAAAGGTGTCTAATTTCCTTTCAGTCTGAACATGGATAGAGCTGCTTTCAAGCTGCAGGGTGCGAGTAAACTGACAGTAATAAATTACCTTTGGTTATCCCGAAAACTAAGGTGATCTGTAGACGCTTTTACAGGAAAGCTTCAGCAGCGCTCTATAGATAAAGGTTTTGCAGGGGGTAGAAAGTGTTGAGAGTAGTTTAAATACTAATTCTTGTGTTTGGGTATTTTTCTCAAGCTTGTTGCTGTTCTGCTTTGTTGTGCTTCACAGAGATGGCAAATACAGCACAACCAGCATACGTCATGAGCTTCAGGTTCCTTTTAGTCTCTATTAAGGCAAATTACCGTTAATTTCCTGCTGCTCTGTATGGTGTATCAGACAAAGACAAAGTCAGCCTGATGGAAGATAACTTTTACTTGTGTTATCTGCTAAGTGATCGAGTTGACTGACAGCTGGAATTGTGCCAAAGACTGGCACTGACTTGAAGAAAGTTTTTTACTATGTGCATTTTCATTGCATATATATGATAAAACCTCGTAATAGACTTTGGCAAATCCTGATGAGCTTTTGTTTCTGGTTAGTAATTAACAACTGTAATGTAGTACAACTGTTTGAGTGGCTCTGTAAAAACCAACAGCAACAATTACTACTTAATTGGTTAAAACCTGATTCTAGCTACATATTCTAGCTATATATAAATATATATATATATTTAATTAGTATATAGTGGATTGTCTTACCAGTTTTTCTTCATGCTACCTGTATTCAACCTGCCCATACCTGAGGCAAGGCATTTTTGTGTGAATTCTGTGTATGTGCCTGATAGATGCAGTCTATTGCATTCCTCTAAATTTCGAGCTTGAATCTTTGAGGCCAACCTGCATGTTTTCGTGTAATTGATAGCTACCATTTTGACATCTCTTAAAAGTTTCTGTGGGACTTTGCTCTTCAATAAATCTGTTACATTAGGGTGGTTGTGTTACAGATTTCAGTAACTCATAGTTTGTGAAAAAGCAATCTCAGTTGTATGCTTTCGAGATCATCCTTAATGACAGGTATCCCTGAGCTAAACAAGTTTTTCTATGAAAAGTTTGAGCTTTTGCAAGTGTTTATTGGCTCCATTAGGTTTGATTGTGCCTTAACATGAGATGATTATTTTATCTGACTTACTCTTTGCTTGAAAAGAATAGATACTGACTCCTGCCGTGGAGATGCATGGAGTTTGGGGCTAAGAAATAGATCCTGGTGTGTTCTCAGCCTCATTCTGTTTCTCACATTGTTTTTTCGTTTCTGGTTGGTTTATGGGTTTCTTAATTATTAACTCTTCCTTTCCCGCCATGCTCAGTTTTTCTTCCACATTCTCCTGTGAGCTACTGTTAGTTTCTCCCATGTAACACATGGCTGCTAACACAGAAACTTGGGCTTCCTCTTTGCCTCTCCACCTATGTCTTTCTATAGATTCTGTCAAGGAAAAGCCTAGAGGTCTATGAGAAAAGAAATGCCTAGCATCAAGCAATTTTTTTTTAATTCATCATTTACTACTTTAGCTGTCAACTGACAAAAATATCACAAGGCCTTGCTGTCCAAGATAATTTTTACATAGAGCAGTGTGTATCTAGCAATGTATTGTAAAATCACAAAGTAAAAATTTCCTTTGTACTTGTAATCACAGGCTGTTCTTCTGCGTTGTACTTATCAACACAAGTATATTATACTTTTAAGAAATTCTGCTTGATGTTTGTGTTTGGCTAAAATACTATGCTGTTTTATTGTGCAGTTTCCTTGGTGCTAGCATTATTGTATTTTGCAATATTGAAAATCTGGAGCTCTTTCCTACTATCAGGTTTCTGGCATTTTTTTGATGGCTATGATTTTTTTTTCTTTCATCAATATTGGTTTTGAGGAAAATCTATTATTCAACTAGAATAAAAGTTTATATCATAAAAAAGAAACTATAATTGAGAATTCATTTGTCTCTGTTTTGTGTGAGTTCTTATTGCTCAATTGTTAACTAATGCTAAATTGAATAGGACAGGAAACTTTTTTCCTCTTTCACTCTTTTCATTATCATTTCTTCAATTAAAAAGTGCTGTTATCTGAGTCTTTTGGAACAAAGAAAGATCATGAGATTAGTTTTGTACTAAACTTACAAACTTGAGGTATTTTCATTAGCTGAAGTTGTTTGTAACTGTAACGGAACCACCATGCTCTAAATCTCAGCTTAACTGCCATCACTTAAGCTGCATCTGTGGGAGTACATTTTAGATTTTGATCAGGAATTGCTTTTAAGAGTGCAATCCTGCCAGAATTAAAAAAAAAAAAAAAAAAAAAAAAAGCAAAAGCAAGGGGAGAGTATCAAGATCTTTCTTCCCTAGGTTCCTCTTAAAGAAAATATTTTTCTAGTAGATTAACCACTCATAACAGAGTAAGTCACAACTGAATTAATATTTATCTGTAATTGATTTATTAAAAGAATTTCCTCATTTTGTCCAGCACCCACACCTTATTAACTAAAAAAGATTAGCTTATTTTCAAAGTACATTCTCAAATATTTGTAATTGTACTTTTTTCTCCCCTTTATTGAAGATAGTTCCCTTTATCTCATCCTTCTAATGATGTGTGTGCCTTGAAATAAAAACGTGAAGTTGTGATAATTTTGCAAGTGTATGAGGGCCGTGGAGGGGTGCGTGTGTGTGTGTGTGTGTGTCTTGGATAGTGTTTGGATAGACGGGACATTTTAGAGATGTACCTAGGTTTAAGCAAAAGTGGAAATAATCCCTGCAGTGTACTTGGACATGTTGTACCTGGTCAGGAAACATCATTTGCAGACCGCGATGCCTGCTAAAGGCGCGTTACGGTTGCGCGCGTAAGCTGAAACTCCGTAGTGCTGGAAGCTGTGCTCCTGCTCCCGCTGATGTCCTCGCTCCCCGCTGTCTGCTCCTCTTCTCTCTCCTTCTTTTTTTTTTTCTTTTTTTTATGCCTGTTCATCCGATAGCTTGGTGAGCCAGTTCAACTCACTGATAGAAAACTAGCAAAGTTAATTAAAAAAAAAAAAAAATCTAGTGTAAGGGCCAGGGATGGGAAAAGAGAAGGGAAAAGAACCGTCCTGCCTGATGACAGGGCTCCAGCGTCTCATCAGGCGATGCCCTCTGGCGATGCCTGTGGCCGCTCTCCTAGCCGCAGCTGCCTGCCCGCTCCTGCGCTCTGCCTGGGAGTTCAGCTGCTCACGTAATCACTCCCTCATGTGTTCTGGTCCGAATGAATCAGTGCACGATAGATTAAATAGCTACATTAACAGAGTTCTACGTGTTTTGATGGGGGGAAAAAAATACCGCTTTTTTTTTTTCTTGTTTGAGTATATAATTTGTACATAAAGAATTCAGGGAGCGTGATTTGAAGTCCTTTTAGTGAAGGAACATGTCTTGAATTTAGTTCATTGTTCATGTGTGCTGCATAATTGAACTTAAATATTTTTAATGATCTCTCATTTGCATTATCCTTGGAGGCTAGTCCTAACTCAGTAAAATATTCTCCCTTTTGTATTTTCTCTTTTTGCATAACAAAGGGAAAATAAAGGGTACTTCAGTGAACTGTTATCCTTATTACATTGTACTATTGATAGTGATCTAGGTATAAAAAATTTAAAGAAGCTTCTCATGTGTTTTCCCTTTTAAGCAAATAATTAGTATCATTCAACTTGTTCATTTTTTCAGAATATCAAATGAACGTTTTGTTAAGATGTCGTCTTTCAATAAAAAGTGTTGATTTTCCTTGACAAGAGAATTTTAGCTGTTTTGATTACTGGGCAAAGCAGAAAGATTACAAGGTGATTTATTATGAATAAAATGCTATTTAAATGCTTTTAAATTACAGAATAGGAGAACGAAAACACTCTCTCTGCGCTTTGAACTTCTGAAGGTGGTCTGTGACTGCTGCAAAAAAGAAAGGAGTTCTTGCATTTCACTACTCTCATAGGAACTGAAACAGTTTCATCAGTTTATACAGGATTATAAATTATTTTAGTGTCAATTTATTAAGGATTGAGTTAGCAAACTGTGGCCATTGTTAATTAGTTTTATAAGATGATGGGGAGAGGGGAATTAACAGCCTTTCATTATAGACTTTCCACAAAGGAATACAACTTTCTTGATGCTTTACTAGAGTATTTTATCATCTCTGGACGTGTAGATGCTTTCTTGATGCTTACTAGAGTATTTTCTCATCTCTGGGTGCATAGAAAGAAAAATTGGGATGTAAATGTGAATTCTCACTTAGAATGAAATCTTAGTAAGTTTTAATTATTAAAACATTTTGTATTAATATGAACAGAAGAGGATTTTGTGTCACTGAGGTGGTTTGCTTACTCTTTGCTTTATCAAAATGAATGAAATACCACATTTTTAAACAAATTTATGTCTAATAATTAAGTGCTGATGGAGACGGAATAAAATTGTTTGAATTGTATATTACATTTTGAAAATCTTATGATACTTAGAAATTTAGAATTTCAGTGGGCTTAATTTTTTCCAAGCTTTTTATGTTGGTCTGAAACACACTAATGTGTCCCTTCAGAAGATCTAGTGCTATGTATCCTTCTTTTTTGGTATGTATCTGTCTGGCACCTGAGTGAATATATAATTAACTTTTTGTCTTTATTTTGAGGAACTGTATTTGTCCTTCCTCGATTTTTTTCTTTAGGAAGTGACAGTGGTATGTAAAACCTTAATTGTGAGAGGAGGGACATGCCGATCATTCACAAAGCTCAGAAGCTTTGGGAAAGGGGAAGATGTGACCATAATCTTTGACATTCTTGCTCTGAACTTCCAGGTTCCCAGCTAGTGTAATGTTGTGAACCTGTTGATCTCCAAAAGCAGAAAGCACAATAGATAGTAATTCTTTATCCTCTGTCTGTTGGCTGCAGAAAACTTAAATTTATCCCAAAAGAAAGCTGTCCAGTAGGAAAAACTCTTCATATGTACTGAAATGACAGTGCTTTCCAAGAATTTATTTTAATCTTTAGTACAGATAGGTTGCCTTCAAATTGCAAGGGGAACTCTTACTTAGTTGTAGTACACATTATTTTCTGCCTATGATGAAGTGCCCTCCCTACCTTTTCTCACACGCATGAGAGCAGGAAGTTTTAAAGTATATACTCACCTCTTGTATTAGTTCATTTTATTAGTCACATGACTCCTAGAATATAATTTTGATGACCTTTCTGAGATTGACAATGAAATTACGCTTGTAACACTAAACTGCTGTCAGATTTGGTGAAAAACACACTTCCCATGTATGTTTTTTCCAGTTTCCTCATTACTTCCAGGCTAGGATCACAGGGTGATTCAGGCCAGGAGGGACCTCAGGAGGTCTCCAGTGCAACCCCCTGCTCCCAGCTGGTTGGACCAGGTTGCTTAGGACTCTGTGCAGAGTCTTCCTAGCCCCTCTGGGCAACCTGTCCTACTGCTAGGCTGTCCTTCTACTGAAGAAGTTTCTCCTGTAGTATATCCCTTTTATTCTTATACATTGTTCCTTGCAGTGTCTCTCAAAGTCTATATGACTTATCAGTAGATTTAGTTCTCCAAAAGTCTCACCTCTGTAGATTTATATTTTTGCATCTCTTCTCTGGTATCTGGCTTTGAGACTTGAGAGGATTTATCTGGGATTTGAAAGGAAAGAGATGATCTGTACTGGTGTTCTCATAGCGTTGCATCTGCAGTTATCTGAAAAAGTTAATGGACCGGATATATCAATGTTGTGATTTAGTAGGCAAGTACCTTTATATTTACCTTAGAATTTTTGCTTTTCTAGAATCAGTATTTAAAGCAGAATACTTCTTATGGAAATCAGGAAAGTATTATGTTCCTCACATTAAATAAAAATACTTCCATATGTGGTTGTTGATGTGAAATGGAACTTTTCACAGCAAGAAACGACCACATTCATATGAATCAAACTAAGAATTTTAAATTACCAGCTATCTTGTGGTGGAAGGAGTTGGGTGTCTTTCATCGTTGGAGCACTTTGAAAGTTGCCTGATGAGGCAAATTCTTTGATCTAGCGGAGGTACGGAGAACATAATGACATAAATGGATAATTCAGGTGCAGAGTAGGTTTTTGATTAGAAAAAAGCTGTGATGGAAGGGAAGAGTATACTAAGTCGAATGGTAAGCAGTCTTGACTGCAGCAAGCCTACTTAAAACCCAAGCCTTTGAATATGCAAACAATCAGCATCAGCATTTACCTCACCATCCTTTTACAACTCTGATGGTTGCATTTCTGTCTCCTTCCAGCTCTAGATATGAGAACATTTTTGAGCTTTGAAATCTACTAACTTTTTAAATGTCATCCCTCACATCTTCACTGTTTGCAGCAAAACTCAAGTCCTTCATCTTTGACTCTTGTTTTGAAGGCACTGCTGCCTGTGTTAGATGCTATTGAATATTTATTTATTAATCTTAATTGAATACAAGATTATTACCTGTTTTCTGCATTGTACTCTGAATACAAAACTGACTTTTTTGTTTGGGATTTCCTGGAAGCTGTTGTGCTAGTGATTCCCAAACATTCATGGTTCTGATCTTTTCAACTCTATGGGTAAAAAAGTGTTGTTATTAGATAGAGAAACTTACTAAGATCAAGCAGGTTGCCAAAAGCCACACAGGGAGTTTGTGGTAGAAAAAGATTTGAACTTAGACCTTCTGGCTCTTTCCCAGTTTCGCTATGTTACTGCATCGTTGGAGCCGTTACGCTGCACATCCATAGCTCTGTGGGGTCTTTAGTCACCTGCACGTGAATGCTGAATGGCAGTACTGAAAACTGGTGCTAAGCATCTCAAGTTCCTCATTTAGAAAATGTGGAGTTCACAGTTAGAATAATTTATGAAAATAACTTAAATGGCTTGCCCAGCTGCACAGGCTTCCCCTGTTGGAATTTTAGGAAAAGAGTAGGATTTTGGGGTGACATCATGTTACCTTAATTACAAAGTAGTTTTTGTTTGTTTTTTATTTTATTTTTCTTTCCATCAAGTAAGCTACCCTATTCTCTGCTCACCTTCCTGTATCTGCAGGTTGAGACTCTGGACTTCTAAAGAATTTCCATTTTCTTTCCAGTTCATATCCTGAAAAATACATAGTAATTATTCTGCAATTGAAGACTGTCAGAGTCGCCCTTATTTGTGATGTGTGCATTTTTCTGGCTTTATTTAAAGCAATGTAATACTACCTGCTACTCAAAAATTGCATAATTTGGCAGTCATTCATGTTCCTGTCTATCCATCATAAATATAGTAATAACTTATTTCAAAGGCAACTGTGTCAATGCCAGTAAATGTATTCAGTTGTCTTCAGAGCTGTCTGAAGACACTGTTTCTATTCAGACAACAACAAAAAAAATTTTGTAAAATCTAATTTAACTAATAGGACTGGATTTTAGTCCTATGTCATAGTTCTTGCACCAAAACCATGCATTTATATGTTTTCTAGAAGAGACAAACGTGCTATTGTTTTAACAGGCTACCCCTTCTGTGAACTATACATGTGGATTCAATAGCCTCAAGAGATTTCATGCTGTTGAGGAAAGCTTTTACCAATTACTGGCTATGTAGTAGGTTCCTCAGATGGGTGCAATAGGCTGTTACGCCCTCTCCTGAAGCTGCTCTCTTTTCCCAATGGGCAACCTGCAGGTAATGCTCCTTTTAACAGAGAGCACCCAAATGATTAACGAGTCAGCAAAATCCACCGAGAAAGCTTGACTGCTTAGTTATCCACTTTTTTTGCAAATTTTTTGCCCTTTATGAATTACCTTTGTAAGCACTTTTTAATAAGAATTTTCATGTAGTTGTTCTAGTCAAATAGGAAGAAGATACATATTATTGTACGTTTCAATATATTCTGAAAGCGTGAAAGGAGTGAATCTATTTAGAAAGCATCTGATTAGTCTGTAGCAACGTATGCAACAATTTAAGTCAATTTTTCGTAAGTGTAAATACTGCTTCCTCTAATAGAGTGGATAATAGTTTTTCTTCTGTCGTGAAATGTTTATTTTAAAAATGGCCATCATACATACGCTCAACAGATCAAACTATAGGAAAGATCGTTCATAAAAGAACGATGATGAAAGCCATCATATTTCTTTTTTTACTTTGGTATCTGTATCTGAAAGGGTTTTGGTAGCAGAAGAAAAGCATTTGTAAAACCTAAATTAAACCACGAGATGAACTCTTCCTGAAGTACGTCTTCGCTTTTTACCTGACTTGGAGGCCTGGTTATAGTTCAGTGGCTGAACTGGGTGTTTGTATACTCAAGGTGCAATAACATGCCTGCGTATGCAATCACCAGGTATCTTCTTTGATGTCTTGTTTAATTAATTCGTGAACATGTCCTCTTGACATAAAGGTAGGAAAACTATAAATGTCTGTCTATAAAATATAAATGCCTGATGGCACAGATCCACTTCTGATCTGTTTTGATTTTCAGAGAATCAAATGTTCTCTTGTAGTTACCCCAGTTCTTATATAACACATGCCACAACATACAGGGTTGCAAACAATATTGTTGCTCCTTTTTATGAGGATGGCACCAAACAGACTGCTAATCAAATAGGCAAGTCTTCAGAAATTATGGTCATCTCATCCAGTGTCATGTTTGGGCTGATTTAGTTTGGAATTACTTTCACGGTCCAAGTACACGCCATAAATCTTTAGTATTTTGAGAACTGAAAAACGTGGGTCTGGGGAGGAGTTGGTTTGAACACTATCTTCTCGCATGTTGACAAAGTACAATGTCCAGTTTTCTATTTGATGTTCTTCTGATTTTGGGGGGATTTTTCTTCTTTCATCTTTTCCACCAGCTTTTCGCTCTGCTGTACTCCTGATGGAAAGGTTACCTACATGGCAATGTTGCCACATGTTCTTGTGCTTCTCAGCCGATGGTTACATTTCTGATATTTTATTCGGAGTATACTGTGGTACTGTTAGTTTTGCTTGTTAATCCTTACTCTGCCTGAATGACTGTTAGGATTGGAAAGTGTGTGGGAAGAAGCAGAGACCCTAAGAGTACCAAGCGTTTTTAGAGAAAGCAGGAACTTTGCTTCCTAACTGTGAAGTTAGTTAAAGATGCTTAAATACATTTCATTACCTGTGATCTAATGATGGCAAAACTGAGCTGCTGAAGCTGAAAATGTTGTCTGAGATGAAACAGATTCTGTGCTATAGGTGAAGACAGAACCAAGTAATCCTTGCTCAGTCCTACGGTTTTGATGCTTAAGAAATAAGGGAAAAATTACCAATGAGAAATTACCACCTGTGATACTTTCACGTCACTCCACTGTTTGGGGTGTGGTGGGGGGTTGTTTTGGTTTTGGGGTTTCTTTTTCTTTGCAAGTAGTGGTGACTGAAGGTGAGGTCACTTTGTTCAATTGGTACTGCACAATTAAAAAAAAAAGAATCTAATCACTAAACTTGAGAAGTCTTCTTCTATGGTTATAGCCGGCTTTATGAACTTCTAGTTAACACAGAGCTTTTTCCATAGTTTGTTTTTGGTAATTCATCAGTTAGTTGCTACTCTTTTTAAAAAGACTGATTTGTTTAGGGCACGGTGAAATAACGTTATCTTATTTTTGCGTGCTTTTTTTGCATTGTATTTGGATTTTGAGCTGCTTAGCCACCTCGTTTCTCAATCTGTTCAGTAGGATCTCTTCCTACTAGTTGCAGATGGCTATTTTGTGTGTGTCCGTGTCCGTGTGTGTCCCTGGTTTTTTGCCATTATTTTCTTTAATGTCAAGTGGGGCATGGGAGATAAAAGCACATGCTTGCCATGCCCAAAATAATTTTCATCTCCCTTGCACTCTAGTCTCTGTCATTAATTACCTCTATTAACCTCGCTTCTCCTGCTCCCTCAGGATCTCTTACTCTAAATTGAAAGCAAAACAGTGGTATCAAGATGTCCACGTAATGAACCTAAGTAACCGTATAATCTTATTATTGAATCTCTCATCTTCACTTTTCTCCCTCACTGTCTGATGTTCTTGCTCATTGCATCATGTCTAAAATTAGATGGAAATTTCTTTGTGACTGAGCTTCCATTCCTCCTTCCCCCTGCTTCGCCCAAGTTTAAAAGCCTATTGTGCAAGGGCCTGCTCTTAAGTACTAGATATACTTAATTTTTGTCCATTTAAAATTTTCATCCAGCTGATGAAACTCAGGTAAAAACAAAATTTGTAGATGAAGTGGGCCTATATTTAAGTGGAATATATGGATGTTAGGCATGCATGTGTAATGATCTCATTTGAGATTTCTTTGCCTTGTCAGATAATTCCAAATTCTTTTTATACTCTTGTGAGCAATCTTCTGAAAAGTATGGATCACCAGACATTTCCCTGTAATATTAAGCTATGTTCTGGTGATTTGTTCTGACTGTTACTATGCTTAACCCTACAGTGAGAACTGGAAGTTGCTGCAAGGAAACCCCTATACTAATGATCAGGTTTCTCAGTAGATTCCTTCTGGTGATTTATAGGCCAAGTAGATGTTTGTAACAGACTTGGCATAAACAATTTCTGACTTCATGAAGTTGGACAAAGTTAGAAGCACCTGTTTGTTTCTCAGTCACTTGAAAATATCTTTTCAGGTTCTGAAACTTTTAAGTTACAGCATTGTAACTCTGTAGGTGTTAAAACATGATATTTCTGCCTCTGTCCTTCAGAGCTGTCACCTGTGAAATGCACTTACCATACATACTGTAAGAGAAAGTGTAATTTCTAAGCATCAGTGCCTCCTAATTCAATACCGTTTAGTAAACATGTTAAATAGGGTTTCAAGTCTTAGGGTTTCTTCACCAGTTCTACTTCATGCATATTTTTTTTCCTCTGAAGAAAAGAGCTAAATAGCCGGAAAGTTGATTAAATGTGTCTGGGGAAGCATGAAGCGCTGCTTCAGCTGTGTTATGCTCATAACTAATATAAAAGAAAAGCATATTAGAAAAAAAGAACAGACCCCCCCCTCAAAATCGTTGCATAGAAACCGAAGAATCAAATCATAGTGTACTGTAATATCTCAGAATTCATTTCTGAATTCAATTTTATTCGTTGATCAATAGATCACAGAAATGAAGAGCTTCAATTTTATGTAAATGGAAAGAATGAGCCTTGCATCGCTGCTTGCATAAATGATTTTGGACAGCCTTGGACTGTTTTTTGACAAGCTGAAAATAAAGATGAAGTTCATATTTAGTTGTTTGTGCTGAAATCTTTTCTGTCATCTTTAATAAAATATCCAAATTAGCTTGATTATATTAATCATTATTTTTATGTGCATCTTTTATGAATACTTGAATGCAAATCTAGTATAGCCACCGAACCGTTGGCAAGTTGCCAGCGTGGCTTTTAGTGTAGGTAGGAGCACTGGTGTTTTGTTAGAAGCCTTGTCAGTGCAAGCACTCTCACATTGAGATGGAAGAGATTTACTTAAATGTGATAATTTAAGTTCTGTTTCATTTCAGAATCCTTCTTAGCTATTTCATCATCTAGTTGTGTTTTGACCATGGTTTCTAAGGGTTGAAAGACGGGGTTATTTGTTTTTTTCTGTTTCCTTAAGTATTTATTTTTATAAGCATTACTAAATAATGCATTTTAAAGGTTTTTCATCTTATTTATGATCTGAAATTTGTCTCCTGCCAGAACTGGTATGCTTAATAAAAACACTAGTATGTCATTGATAGCACACTCATTACTGCAGTGTTATTTTTTTAGCGTGCTTAAAAAAAATTTAAAAAAATACTTGAAATTGAAAGGCATAATCAACTAAAATGAGATATAAGAGTGGTTGAAGTTAATGCAGTAAGGAGAGTAATGGCTTGAGCTGAAGAAACCTTAATATACGAAAGATAAAAGCAGTATTCAACTAACATTATAAAAAAATTTGATTGATCTCAGTAGCAGTTTTTGTGCTGCATTTCCAGTTGTATTAAAAATAAAATACTTTGTCAGCCTGCAAGAAGTGCTGAAAATTAAATCTTAGCTGATAGAATTCAGAAATTTTGTTTCTTACCCTGCGAGTGGGTGGCTGTTCTTGGGGGAGTTTTCTTGTTTTTGTTTTTGCTGCTAGTAGAACACGTTACAGTTTGTATGTGTGAAATACTCCAGACTTTGGCTTTTGCGTGTTAGGGTTTTTGATGTTTTTCCTACCGTGCAGAATAGGAATTCTAGTGGGAGTTTTGCCTATCAATATTAAACATATCTGTGTGTCTGTCTCTGTGGGTGGGAGGGGAGCAGAGGGAGGAATCAACAGACTTGATGCATTCTTCACTGGGCTGGGCTAGAGCTTGGGAAAGTACTAATGTATTAGAAAGCCTCAGCAGGGATTTGCTGAGAACTAATGCTGTAATGTGTTAGTCATCCTTTATCTGCTTCTATTTTTACAGGTTCTGAAGGATGACTGACGTGGATTTCTGTGATGCCACTTAGTTGCTTTCACTGTGGATTGATAAGTAACCTGCAGATTTCAGTGTACGGCACTGGGAGAAAGCTTCAGGAGTGCCACTTTGCTTCAGCTCCTTAAGTGAACGAAAGTACAGTGTCATCTATCTGCAAGGGAGGATTCTTCAACAGATTCTTACAGCTAATAATAAAGACAACATAGCATCATCCACCTTCCTGATTTACAGTGCATCACCCTCCAAGACAGATGGTCTGTCAAAAGCTGTAGGATGCCTGCAGAGCACACAGTAATGAAGTAGTGAATTGATATCGCTGCTGCCGCCTAATTGTCAGGATCACAGCCGAGAGAGCTGCGCTGCCCTTTTTTTTGCTCCCTTGATCGGGCCAGGAACAGCAGGGTGGACATGGCTGGCCTCGTTAACAACCTGCTAATGCTGTTCCTTGTTTTTCAAAACAGCTGTCTGGGTTTCAGGAGCCCACTTGCTGTCTTCAAGAGGTGGGTTATGCAGGAAGACCTTGTTCTGCATGCATGCTTCCTTAGGTCTGCCATCTGTTGTTATATAACGGAAGTATGAAAAAGTATGTCCTACCTAAAAATGTGAGATATTTGTTGAGTTCTGCTCCCTTACTCTGAATATTTTTTCTGTAATTTTGAAATGATGTTCTTTTGTCATGTGAAAGACAGGAAGTCTAATGTTTTACCCCCAGATTGCTCTTTAAAATGTGAGTTTTCTGTATGAGAATGATAAAACAGTAATTAACAGAAATTTTCATAGAACTGCATAGCTGTATTTGAGACTTTACACAGTGAGTAAATACATGTCACCTACCCCTGTTAGCTTGCAGAATAAACTGATATGCCTTCATGAGAAAGCATTAACTAGCTTGAAATGAGACAATCTCAGGGGTTTTTGAAGTCTTGAACAGAAAGTTGCGTAGGCAAATTTGAAGGTACCACATACGAGAGAAATAGCCTATTAAGTCTTTAAATTAAAAAAAGTGTGTTATTGTATATGAGGTACACTGTGCATTGTAGTTTTGTGTCATAGTGTCATTTATTCAAAATTTCTGTTGGAGTTGTGTCATGTCTCAGTTATTCTTCATAGTGATCTACTTTTTTTCTTTTATGTTGCATTCAATACAGACTTTAACAATCATGTAAAGTAGTACAATTTACTGTTTTTCTTTACTGACATACAATAGGAAGACAGACTTGCTGTCTTCCTTAAAAATTTCCCTTTTGCACTCAATTGAGATTTAATCTGTATTGAATTCTACATCAGATATGTAGTCTCTTTTTCTTAAAAAAAAAAGAAGTCTTGAATGATTAACAGTATTTGAAATATTTTTGTGAATTAATTCTTTGTGTCACATATATCTCAGACGAATATTTAGATGAGCTGGCAGGTTGCATTTAGTATTTTATTACATTTAAGCTAATGCTTTTCAGACTTGTCTGTCTGATTGTTCATAGGAACTGCTTCAAAATGTGCTTGGTAACTAAGATGTTTTTCCTAAGTTCACAAAGAAGTGAAGTTTCCAAATCACTTTTGGACTCAGAGTTGTCAACTATTTGTTTTGAAGCCTCATCATTTTAGAAGGATATAACAAAAGGCAGTATTTTTGAAATCTTTCCTTCTTCTCTTTAAGGTATAAAGATACTACTAGGTCTGTTTCTAATGAATGCCTTGGAAGCAGCAGACCAGTGATTTCACTCGGTCTTTCAGATTTTGCACTGGACATTCGCATGCCTGGGGTGACTCCTAAGCAGGTGAGACAAATGCAGTTTTTCTTATTGCCATTTATTCTTCGTTTTGTAAGCCAGGAAAATGTTACCTGCAATATCAGCAAATGAGCAGGGTAGAAGAGGGTAACTTCATAGATCTGTGCTCTTCTGCCCAGAGAAGAGCAGAAATCAGAAAAGTTACTTCAGACAAAAGAAGTCTTTTTGTTTGATTGACTTTTTGTAGTATATTGGTTTCATAAACTGAAATCCTGAAGTTTATTCTGGGAACATAACAGTGGAATAATACTGAAAGCAATACAGAAGATACAGGAGAATTACTTTTAAAGTGAAATATCTCCAGCTGTGCTACAAAGATATAATTTTTTTTTGATTACAATTGACACCAAATCTCAGATAGTCCCTCAGTGCATTTAGTTATGTTAAACTGAACACTACCACAACTTAGGCAAGTTGAGAAAGACTAAGCAGAAAGCATTTTATTAGGATAATAATTGTGACCCAATATTTGAAAGCCCTAAAATACCCTAGGAAAGCTACTGTAAACAACTTGGAATAATCAACTCTTTCTGATGAAATTGCTTATCTTCTCCTGAGCCAAATGAGTAAGAATGAAGAAAATTGAGGGTTTTTTTTTTAATATCTCTTAAGAATCGTATAGATTTCTGAGTTTCTAGCATCACTTTTGCAGGTAGTTTCATTAAGTGAGATGAAAATGATCGGTTTTTTGCAGCCTGACAGTGCAGGGAATTACCTATGTCATTAAAAGACCATACTTTTCTTTTAAAGGGCTGCAGAGGCTTGGAAAGAACATGATGTTGTGCTGCAGTAGCTGATGACTCATTGTTGCAGATAGCACTTTCAAAAAAAAAACTGAAGGGAAAACTTAGATTTTTGGTTATTGGGGAGCACCCCTCTGAAACATGTAATTTGGAGCAAGCTGTGTCATTCCAGTGAGTGCAAAACAAAAATGTAGTTTCTTCTAGAAAATCTCTATCTGCATCAAAATGTTCAGTATCTTTTGGAAAGAGTGAAAAGTATTTTCCATTTATCAAGCTACATATGTGGAATTTCTTGTGTTTGTGTGATCTAACCTTAAGAATCATTAGTTGAAGATCTGTGAACAGGATTTAACTGTGAAGAGTTAATTGCTTCAATTTTTTTTTCTTTCCTCTCCCCCCCCCTTTTTTGAAGAAAACTGTTGTAGTTAAAAAGAGGAAAGAAAATAATACTTTTCATTTATGTGGACCTGCATACAAAAGTAATCATGTAGACAGTAAATGTGAATTTTATGCTTTAGTTAAGATTTGGGGGAGGGATGGTGGGAAGAAGCAAGAGCAGCAGCATGCAATTTAAGCAAGGGAAATAATGAATAGCTAGCTTTATAAATTTTAAGTTTTGCTCATGTTTTGTGTGCTCTCCCTTCTACCCTTGCCCACACACAGTGCCACATACTAACTCTACAGGAAAGTTGTCTTCTATTGAGACAAGTTAAACATTGTTAAACTCAGCAAGAAGTAATGGCAGAAAAGATGATCTTCATTTTCTTGAACTCCACCGCAGGGAGTTTCCAGCAGCTCCATAGGTCTAGCATTATTCGTTTGCCTTTGACAGAAAAATCATAGTAGGGAAGGAATTGTCTTTACAGAGGGAATTTTTATGTAGTGCCTTCTTACTAGTTAGCTGTTGTCTTTGTGTACCTCTTGGCCCTTCTTACTAGTTAGCTGTTGTCTTTGTGTACCTCTTGGCCCTAGTTGAGGACAAATGTGTGGGTTTAGTGAGTGTGGCTTTGTTCTGCATTCTGGTTGTCCATATGGACACATATGACACATATGGACATATATTGGAGCGTATTTGAGAAGAGGAAAGGTTTATACTGGCAGGATTTATCTGCAGGTTTGTCTTCCCTTGTGAAAGATGCCAAAAGAAATCATTGAAATGAAGGGGACAGAAGCACTTTAAGTGCTTTGTTATGAGCTCTTGGGGGATGTGTCACTTTTGGTAATGGCTGATTCCAGTTTCTGAGTTCTCAATCATAACTATTTGTATAGGAAAGGAAAAAAAAAGGGGGGAGGGAGAAGAGGGAAGGGGAGCAGCAATTATTGGAGATGTGAATGAATTAAAAATATAGAGAAAAAAATAGTAGATTTAGAGCAGCATCAGTATGTTTTATGCTTTCTGTTCTTCATTTGCATTTTTTTGTGAAGAGGAAATCTTTTGTTGTATTACTATGCCGTAATTTAGTACGGAGAAGTGGAAATTTTATTCAGATCAGCAGTTGGTTAAGCTGAGGAATCAAGAGTGATATATTTTGTGTGATGGGAAAGAACTTTCTTCTAATGTAATGTTCTGCATGAAAGATACAGAAGTAATAGTGCAGATGGAAAAGGCTTCAAGAGGACAACTGAATAACTACGTTGCCAAAAACAAGGCTATATTGATTATTGAGATTAAACTCATTATAAAAGCTAGTTAATTTGCTAAATTAAGATAAATTTAATCTCCTGTTTAATTAAAAAAAAAATCTGCTTTCTCATTTAATGTCTACATATCTTAATTATTTGTCTTTTAAAGAAAATTGTAGAAAGATACAGTAAAATATTGTGCTCATTTGTAATACTGTTTTGTGTAATTCAAGATGTTGAATATGTAAACAATGTATGCTGTTCAGTTGGGCACAGTCAATGTAGTGTTCAGGCAAAGGAATTCATGAATCATACTGCCAGAGGGGATTATTGCAATGATCTAGTCTAAGCTCTTGCATGAACCATGCCATTGAATTTTACATAGTATTTTTCATTTGGAGTCTCATCACTTGTGATCAAGTTGGAGTTTATATTTTAGGAAGACACGTTAGTGTTTGAGGACAGTGAATAGAGAATCCAGCCCAATTCTTTCTAACTGGTACATCAAGTTATAACTTTACCAAAAAAAAAGGGGGGGGGGGGAGGGTCTTTTCCAGTGATTGTTTTTCTTCCAATTTCTATTCCTACTCACTACATCACGTTACACCTTTGTCATAGGATAGAAATCTTTTTTTTCTCTCTCTCTCTCTCTCTTTCCCTCTCTTTCTCTCTTTTAGTTATTTATTTTTTTAAATGAATGTTTATAGACCATATTTAATTTGCCATTTGCCTTTTCTTTCCACAGTCTCAATGACTGAACTTACGGAATCTCACTGTAAGATGTTTTCTTTAAGCCTTGAATTATTATTGTGGTCCTATCCAGAACCATCTTCAACTTTTCTGCTTCTTTCTGTCATCAAATGACTTCACTAATCTTCTTAATGGTGTGGTCTCACCTTGAAAATGCTTGTTTCTACAGAGTGCAACTTCTAATATTCGATTGCAACTTGTATATTTAATTTAGCTAGCCAGAGACCATCAGGACCTTGCAGAGATGTGAAATCAGATGCTGGATAATTTTTTTGTTTTTGTTCATTTCTGTTAATACATTTCAGCTCAATGGTACTGTTGCAATGGCCAGCATAGGTCAAGAGTCTATTTTAAAAAAATAATTTCTTGGAGCAGGTTTTTTTGAGGGGGCTGGGGGGAAGGGAAGATGTTGCCTATAGAAAGAAGATTCAGTAGACTTGAAAGACCAGTGCATAAGATACAGGCAAAGATGCTCTTCAGTCAGACACTCCATCTTGTAAAAGGCTACTAATAAATGTTTGGCTTATCTCAGCTGATAATCATTAAAGCAAGAATTACATATTGTAATTCATACAGCTTTTAAGATAAGTTTTTTTTTTCTGATAGCTTTTTCAGAAGATTTTTGAATCAGTAGGAGTTCGGAGAAGTTCTTCACCTTAGCACTTTTCAGCTGGAGCTGTCATTTCTGAAACAAGCAGCTTAGTATGTTTGAGATGCCCTGGCATAAATATACTGTACACATTATTATATTATTCTTTTTAGAGAACTTGCACAGAATCCCACTATGAGGCAGTTCTTTTTCACTGTATCTACCTGTCTAAGATAAGAGTTTTCTTTTTTAAGTTTCTGAAGTGTACTTTCTTTTTTCTTTCAGGTTCTGACACTATTTTTCATTGATTAGAATATCGTATTTTCAGCATATATGTCAGCTAGCCTGTGAAGTAATTCTTGCCTCTCTCATTTTTTTTTACCCTCTTTTCAGTCATTTAAGCCCAGTCTTGCATACAAAAGACTCAGTTGCCTGAACATAAATACTGTGCCGCATTTCAGATTCTCTGAAGCAACCGCAACATCTAGGTGGGGCCGGCAGATATGCTATAGGGCCTACTGGAAACTAATGACCGGCTTAAAGTCTGTAAAATGTAAGCCTGGTCCACAGAGGAAATATGAGTGCATATTTGAATAGCAGGAGAAGGAGGGAAAAACAAACCAACAAATAAAAAAACCAAAAGTTTTGTATAATCTGCATGGAGAACACCATATAATGGTGATGGAGGTGTAATTCCTGGTGCAATGATTTGAACATGGCCAGAGCTAAGGTCGGTCCTTGCGTCTGTAGGTTGGCTGTGTACCCCTATGTTAATAGAATTTGTAGCTTAGCTTTTCAAATATCTTTTAAAGCTGCATAAAGTTCAGTTCATAGGTGTCACATGCGTTATCTATAGGCTGTGGGAAAGGCTGCCGTGATAAATGTATGTGTGTGTCCCCAGTAGTGCTGGAGTTAATAGGTGTGTGAAAAATCTGTGCAATATATTGGTACTTCAGGCATAACAGGGGCTGCATTGCCTTATGTGCCCTCTCTTAAGTCATTCAAATTCTTTCCAGTTTATAGAATATGGTGACCTTTCCAAGTTTTGATTTTTCTGTTTTTGCATTATATTCTATGGCTGCAAACATCCCTTGGGGGAATCGACTAGAACTGCCCCTTTACTTGGCTTAAGAGTCCTCTAACTGTGAAAATCTGTCCCTGAGTTGGGAAGTGTGTTCTTTCAGCAGAAGTGCCAAGCATGAACAAACACCTGAAATCATCCTAAGCACACTTTATGAGCAGGGGTCACTGAAGCATACATTCAAGCAATACAAATCTGGAAGTTGGTGAAGTAGACTTCTGGCTTGGTAAATATGTTTTACGTTCATTGGTGCTTTTGGACGGTACCACCTCTCATAAGTGGTGAATAAGTATCCACAATTCTTAAAATAGTTTATGCTTTTTCTTAGATTGTTCCAGTTGCAATGCAGCTAAGTATGAAGTGCAAAGAATAATTTCAGGGTGCTGTCCAGGTGGAGCATGTTTAGGAGCGGTGGAGAAGAGAACCAGAGGCTACCTTTGTTTCTGAGGAAAACCTTCTATAATCATTCTTTATTAACATAGTTATAATAAAATTATGCCTCTTCACACTAGTTTAGTAGTGCACTAAGATGGTTTATTTAAAAATAAAGTGATAGGATTTTTCTTTCCCAGAAGGGATGTGATCAGCTCGGTTTGAAAACAAGTCTACTCTATCAGCTCTGCAAGCCAGTAACACTGTTTTACTTTTGTGACTATTCATTTGTTAATAACCAAATATGGAATAATGATTAAAAAAAATACAGAGCAACTGATACTGTTTCTTAAGATATTTTGTTTGTTAAAAGGGGTGGGTTTTTTTGAATTAATTACTATTATATGATGGAGGCTGGACAGATTACTTCCACTTGAACGCAGTTTGCTCAATTAGTTTGGTACGGTATTGCTTCAGTTCTTAAATGTACACTTGAAACTTCATAAATGTTACTGAATAGGTTAAAAAGGGATAAAATGTTATTGGGTGGGATACTGTTAATATGGAAAGGGTATGTGTGGGGGGGTTCTTGTATAACGGGCTTTGCAAGTCTTTTGTAAACTATTTGATTTGAGCTTCTACCTGTAGGTCAATAGTGATTTGAATGCCTGTAGATTTCATCTTATAGTTCAAACTACAATTTATAATAAATATTATAAAGCATAAATATATACTGTACTTATGAAAAACTACGGTGAAAACTGTTTTATATAATACTATAATAAATATAGATATGTATTATATAAATGTAATAAAATGAGGAGGAAATTCGATCTGTCAACATGCACAAACCATTGTCACTTTTTTCTTTCCCTTCACTACCAAAATACAAGTGGAGATCTTATTCCAAATCCTAAGACTTGCACTGAGTCTGGAAAAGACAGTGAATAACTTGTTGAATTTCACAATGAGCAATAACCAAAAAAAATTTTGGTTGCTTGAATGGATTGGGTGCTGATATAATGACTATCAATACCAGCAATTTATAAGAAGCAGTGCAATTTTTAGTGATGACCATGAGTAATCATAGAATCAGTAAGGTTGGAAGGGACCTCTGGAGATCATCTAGTCCACCCCCCCTGCTCAGCAGGGTCACCTACAGCATGTTAGACAGGGTTGTATCCAGGCAGGCCTTGAAGATCTCCAGAGAAGGAGACTCCACCACCTCTCTGGGCAACCTGTGCCAGTGCTCTGTCACTCTCACAGGGAAGAAATCCCCCCTCACGCTCAGGCGGAACTGCCTGTGCTTCAGTTTCTGCCCATTGCCTCTTGTCCTGTCCCATGGGACAGCTGAAAAGAGTTTGTCCCCGTCCCCCGACACCCTCCCTTCAGGAACTTGATTAATATTAAAAAAGGGGAGGGAGGAAGTAAAAGGTGGTGGTGGCAGGAAAGGGGAGGGTAAAGGGTAGTAGTGTTGCATTCTTCTTCCTCTGCCAGCATGCTTTTAGAAGTCAGATTTTACTTTCAAAGTTCTGTTCATCTTGTCTTTCTATGTTTTTTTGAAAATACTTGAGTGGATGGAGTTGTGCGTACTGGGGCAATTACATCTTGTTTTTTCTGCTTATTTCTTAAATGCTTGAGGTTTACGTAGTAATAATTTCTTTCTGAAGGCTGAACAAGTATGCACCCTTGTGCTCACAGGCATGCGTATGGTGAGGTAGAGAGAAAGGGGCAGAATTATTGTTGATTCTAGAGTGAATGCCTCTTCTAATGCTTTAGTGTTGGGATGTTTGTGTCCTTGGGTTTGAAGTCTGTAAATTTGACCATTTGGGATCAGCTGTCAGAATCTGTTTTGTTGGATCCAGTAGCTGATTACTCATTTGTTTATCTTATTTTGGTAGCTAAGTAGTGCTTGGCTCATACATCAGAAACAAAATTGAAAACGCTTGACTATGCCAGACAAGTTTTCATGTCAGTAGTGATCATGTTGATTGACTGAATTATCCATTTGGCCCAGCAATCTTTTTTCTGACCAGACCTAATAGCAGATATTTATGGAAAGAGTGCAAGAAGTAGGATAAGAGAGTAGGCATTGCTGTAACTAAAACATGCTCTTCTGCTTCCAGTAATAAGGAAAGTTCCTGGCTCAGAGACTTGGTCCAGACAATCCTGTTCAATAGATCGTGGTAGTTCTTTGGGTCATGATTCTGTCAAATTAGTTTTTTAACCTATCTATAATCTTGGCTTTTTTTTCCTTTCCTCTTCAAATATGCCTCTTGGCTTTTTAGAAATTATTGGAAGCCTTTTGAAAGGGAATATATTTAGGTTAATCTTGTGGGGTTATGTCCTAGTTTCTCTGGCCTTGAAAAGTACACTTGGATAGGGAGGAAGAGGAGATGACCTGTTGGGAAGTAGTATGGGTTGGTAGGCTGCAGCAGTAGAAAGGAGTGAGGGATATGGGACTATACTGAGTGACGTGGCATTGTAACAGCTCAATTTTCATTCTGTAAATGCATATATCTAGAGTACACAAAGCCATTTATATCAATTGTATCTACTGGCCTTTGCTCATCTTTCCCATCTTTTAGCAAAGAAACACAAAAAAACTGCTTCTTATCTGTGTACATCACTGCTTTGTGTAATCCTGTACTGTTATCACCATTGTACCTGTCCTTCCCCCTCAGTTGCATCTAATTGTTTAAGTCTGTTTACAGCATCCTGTTTTAAATAGAGTTTGAAACTTTTCGGTAGCAAGAACTTCATCTCTTTTGCATAAACTTTGTGAATGTCCTTTCAGATTTAGAGTTTGTGGATGTGCCTTTTTCCTTAAAAGCTGTAAAACTGAAAAAAGTTTAAAATATTTAACGGTGAAGCTGTTACTCTAAAAGCCATATTCCTGACCTTGTAGACTACTCTGTTGCATATAAACACAACATAGCAGTGAATTAATTTCATTTAATAGAAATCCATATATTCTACTATGTCTTTGACCAAATGTCCTGGTAAAGCAGACAGTGGTGGTCTGGATGCTCCCATAGGATTTGCCCTGCATTCAGCAGACAAAGATGAGGCTGCCTTCATTGCTCGTTTTGGGGGAGTTCACGTGCATTTATAAACTGTAGCTGCCCCCTACCAGCACATTACTAACTGTTTTCTTGATGGATGAAGACCATAGCATAAGATTCATGATCCTTCTTTCAGTAGGATCACCAGTCATGGTTTTACTGCTTTCTAGGACTGTATTTGGTATTGTAAGCGCTTTCCTAATGAGCCACGGTGCTTATTCATGGAAAAATCTGGATTTTGTGTGTGGCCTTTGGTCAGAGTCCCTTACATTGGTCAAAGACAATCACAGATCAGATCTAGTTTTTGCACTGATTCTACTCTTTTTCTTTATTTTAAGAAGTGTGTGAAGTTTGTTAGAATGTCCGGTGAAGAATATTTTGGTTGATTGTAATTGGAGTTAGATGTGTGAATCAAAAATAAATATACTTCTGTGATTGCCATTACAATGGCACAAAACTTTAAATTTTTGTGAACTACTTATATAGATCTTGGAATAGAGTAAAATACTGATTTAGGTAGAAATGTGTTTAGTTATTAAATGCCACTTCTTTGTAATGCAGTGAGTTTATAAATACTAAGAGAATACTGCACACCAATCTTGAATAAAATAAATCAGAAGCTCAATAGTTCTTTTTATTTTATGTAGCATATCCATTGATTTTTATTCTGTATATTTGTACCATTGGCAGGGTCCCCTTCAAGTTTAGCAGGGAAAGGTTGTTTAACCATTGCAAATAAACTCACTGCTAAGTTTTAGAAGAGTTTAATCTTCATACCAGTTTATTTAGTTCTACCACAGTCATCTTCAGAAAATATAGAGAATTTTGATGCTTCTGTTCATTCTAAGCATGCCTGATTTTTAAGATAATTTCTGTTCTTTTGTGTCTTTCAATAGTCCGATACCTACCTCTGCATGTCGGTACCTCTCCTGGTGGATGATGAAGCCTATGTAGGTGAGTGTGGGTTGGCTGGAAAAAGCTAAGTAAGACTTTAAGATGTTTGGGTGTATGGATTTTTGATGTGGGTGTGTTTTCTTTTTCTTTTTTTCTTTATTTTTTTTTTAACTCTTATCTACTTAATTTTTGACTGTCAGAGTTTCTAAAATGCATTCATCATGACTAATGTAGGAACAAACTAGAGAGAGCTACTTAGAGTTGAGATAACAAACTGCATCTGGAGGGATTCGTGAGAAATAGTAGTTAAGGAGCTGCATGCAGATGCCTCTGGCAGCCAGTACCGAACAGTCCCATTTGTAAAGTATTGGCTTTCTGTCTCTGGCCGGATGCTTAATTCCACTCTGCTGAGCAGACTGTTTGTTTACCTGCTGGTGTAGGCTGTAAATCCTTCGTGCTTACAGTCAATATTGAATGCAGTAAGATCTTACCTATCTAAGGGGAAAAACAAAACACAAACAACCAACTCATCTTCCTTCCCCACCTCCCCCCCTTTTTTTTGGTTTGTGTTGTGGCGTGAATAAGATGACAGGCAAATAACAGGATCCACTGTGGTAGTGTGCCAGTGCATAGGTCATATGGATCTGGGAAGCAACACCATCTGTTCAAAATGTCTTCTGGGTGCTCTTAATTTTATTTTGCCTTGCTTACAAACATCCAGTTGCTTAGGTAGAGAGAAGGCTTGTGAATGGTTGATTTTACTGAAGGTGGTTTCACTATCATAACATACAATAGAATGAGATAAAACGGTGAAAAATATAATGTTCTTTTCTCCTTTGACTCTGTCAGTAAATTTTAGGCTGTTGCCTGCACATACAGTGAATACAGTGGAAATCTTGTATAGTTTTTATTGCAGAGTATTATGAGCACATAGTTTCACATGAATCTCGTTGCATAAACTGATATTTTAACCCAAAATAGTATTTTGTTTATATTTGATCGTGGTAACGAACAAAAAGGGATGCAAAAAAGTAAATTTTATTTGAGACTTATATATATGTGTGTGTGTGTGTATATATATATATATATATATGTGTATGTATGTATGTATTCATTCAGTAAAGGAGTCTGCTCCTGACTGAAAAATTACCTTTTTGGTTATGAGCTTGGCCCTAGGAAGAAAGATTAGCATAAAAGGAATTGATTGTTCAATCTCTTATCACATATAAGAGATTGCATTACTATGCAGTGTTTGCAGTGGACTCTCCTGCTTTTTTTTTTTTTTTTTTTTTTTTTTTTTTTTTTTTATGTGATTGATGAAAAGGTATACTAACCTGCTGTTTAAGCAATATATATTTAGTGCTTCACTGAGTTTCAAAAATCCACAGTTCAAATCTTTATTAGGTTGCTGCACATGTAATTCTGTAATTTGGTGTTTACTGGTATTAAATCAATATGAAATACTTCTAGTGGCATATACATCTAAAATGACCTATTAAAGAGTTTGCTCTTAAAAAAAAAAAAAAAAAAGGGGGGGTATTTGTGCAAAATCTGAATGTGACTCATGTAAGGCAACCCTTTTACATTTTTGAAGGCTGAGAAGTTTTGAATTTTTAGATGCTTATATGTTCTTCATCAGACTCTTACCAGGTTTAGTCACCGTTCCATTGATCACTGTGCTTGAGTCCACGTAGCACAAAACAATACAAGCTCTGTATGAAGAAACTGTTCTGCTTTTCAGTTGGGGTTTTGAGGAGAGCAAGAACTCCATTAGCAAATTTTTAAAAAAGAAAAAAAAAATCCTATTCTGTAAACATAAAGTTTTCCCATAATAGCATTACTTCCAAACTTTTATTTGTGTCCTAAAACCAGAACAAATAAAATTGCCATTCCTTTTTTTGTGTGTGTGTTTTCCAGGAAAACATGTAAGTGTGTGGTTAATCTTTAGCATGTGATCAGTTCCACCTGATTTTAGAGAAATCATTGGAAAGTGATTTCAAGGGAAAATGATTTGTCAGATTGGAGTCTTTGCAATAAACAGAAATTGTGTATTCATTGGAAAGACTAGAGACAAACATATCCAACTGTAGAATGTATAAAAGTGCAAAAAGACATATCATAAAATACGTCAATAGCAAATTAAAACTTCTCAGGAAAGAAAATGGAGCAAGAGATTTTTACAATAAGAATCATCTAAGAAATGAGATGCTTTAACTATGTCTTAATATCTTTAAGTGTTGTGGAACTAATTATTAGCTTACTTGCATACATATATTTTATGTTACTTAAATAGGCAGAGAAGATTGATATTCACAGAATGAAATCATTCTTTTTAAAATCGTGGCTTCTGTATTTTTATCTAGTCTAAGCAGATTCTGCATGCCCCGTATTTCCAATAAATAGTGTAAAAGTACAAGAGAAATTACACGAAGTGTCAATGACCTATTTAGGTAACCTGAAATGGCCTGAAAGAAGGAGTTTTATTTGGGAAACTGCTATGTGTGAATTACCCTTAATTGATTACTGGTTTACTTTACGATAGAAGCTTCTGAAACTGAAAATAGGAGTTTCTGTTGCTCTGGGTTGCTTTTCAGCCATCCCTTGAGAGGACAGCGTTCTGAAGAGCTTGCAGCATGAATAGACGGGAATACACAGGATGAAAACGGAATAAGTGTGGGAAGGGGAGCAGAAATGCAGAGGGGTGAATTGCTGAGAGCGTGTGACAGTTCAGTGCTAATGCTTAGAACAGGACCCAGATTTTCTGCCTCTGGCCTTCGCATGTGGCACTTCCAAGTAAATATTTTCCCACTTCTGTGGTTTTTACCCCTTTCTGCTTTGTTTTCCTATTTTCTCCCCTTTGTTGTATGCTGGTGGAATTTAAACTCTTTGGAAGAGGTGACTTCTTTTGAACATTGCATGTGGCCAGTACTACATTTGTTAGTAGGTAGAAAGCATTGTCCATAACTCTTCCAGTTTTTTTATGGAATTTACATTTGTGAGCTTTGAATTAACAATTAGCTTTGTTATTCCCCTGAGCATTTACAACCAGTAGACATACAGTCATGCTTGCACATGATGGAGGGTATAACTTCCTACCACGCGTCTGAGGCAGTGTTGTTCCAGGCTTGACCAACTTGTTCAGAATCAGTTTTAAGACTGCGTAAGCAAGATTGCTTAGTCGCTTCTTCTGATAAACTGCTACCAACTAGAAGGAGGAGTAGAACACCCTAGAGGTCTTTTTCAGGGATACATCTGCACATTTTGGCAGATGCTGTTTACTATAAGAAATTCTTTATTGGAGGGTCAAACGGTCAAGGTTGAGATTTCTGTTTGAACTAGGCATTTTTTTTTGCTTGAAAAAGGCTGTAAATACTGACAAAATGGGAGGTGGGTGTTTGTTTTGGGGGACTTTTTGGATAGACTGTGCCACAGGTGTAACAATTTAATGTTAGATACATACCTTTTGCTCCTATGAAATGAAATGGCTGTGAAATTAATACGTGAAAGATTCAGTGAGTGAGATTAATAAGTAAATGTTTTTAAGAAGGATGATTACAGCAACATTAAAAAAACATCAGATTTTCTTCTTCCACCTTATGTTTGATTAGTGTGTATGGATAAATAGCTAAACCAGAAAGTAGATTGAGTCTTTAATGGTGCAAGCTTTGATTAAAAATCGGCTTTTGACTACTGAGCTGTAGTGATAGCTAAAGGGTGTTCTACAGATACACACAAGAATCGAGTCTGACAGCAAGCTACTCAGCCAAGAAATTTGACTGTCATCTTCATCTCCTTGCTTTCACTCACATGGCTGACCAGTAAATAAATGTGTCTTTTTCTTACTGACTGATGATAGGTCCCTATCTGTCAAATTGTACTGTACAAATGAGAGGGAGCCTGTTCAGCAACACAGATGGCAGTAATTAGATGATTTATTGCTTTTTTTCCATATGTGACTGTAGGATGTTGTGGATTTGTTACCCTTGTATAGCTTATATAAACTTCCTTAATACCTACTAACAATGGCCTCCCTGAATTGAAGTTCTCTAATGTCTCTCTAATCCATCTTACTGAACATAGATGTGTTGATATATTTCTTTAAAGTGAATTCAATCATAGAATTTAGAAGGAAGCTGTTAAAAAAAAGGGGGGGGAGGCGTCAGTGTTATATGACTGAGTTATTTGCAAAGTTGAACATGTTAGAAATGAATTGGTTAAATACATAGTTTTAACTAGACACTGATAGGGTTAAATTGATGTCCTCTCCATCCATTTCCAATCTGTTCATTCCTGTTTCTCACTGAGTTCATAATTCAAAGTAGCACTTTGTTAGGCAAGTAAGTCAAACTTTATTCAGGTTTACTGTATTTAAACTAAATCTGTTACTCTTTTATCATTTCAGTAGTCACTTTATGCCACTTCTCCATGCATTAAAAAATAGATCCCAATTTAAATGATAGCTGTACCTGCAAACTTGAAGTAGAAGTGATGTTGGGGTTTTATGGATTCTTTTTGCTTTTTGTCCACTCTTCTAATTTTTGCAAGTGTACATCTTTTTTAAATGTTAAGCTTAGAAAATTTTAAAATGTGTTGGACTCTACGTGTTGAGTCAAATTTGAGGTGCAGTCCTGTTGTTGGAGCTTTCAGTTGGATGCAAAATAGCTGAAAAAGGAGGAACCTGTATATGAGACTTTCATTGGTATTTTCCTGTTGTCTAATAGTCCTTTAAAGGCTAAGTATTTATAAGATACAAGTGGAATGAATATTTGCATGCCAGCAGTCTTTGGCTCATCCATTCTCTCCTCATGATGCCACAAACCTGAAGATCTATGCAATCTTTTTCTAGATCAAAAAGTTTGAATATCATCCAAACTTGGAAGTCTCCAAGTGTTCTCATATGCTACTTGATACCTGTTCTACACAATATACAGGTATTGGCTAATTGTCAATATCTGTAGCTGTAAAGGAAAATATTTTGTGGGGAAGTTTTTTGGTTTGGGTGTTTTTTTTGTGTGTGTGGGGGGGTACCTTGGTAGTAACAAGTGCTGCATTTGCCTTAAATTTAATACTAACTTGTATGATTTTATAGTTACAACTTATTTTTAAGGGCTTTCTTTTCTCCTTCCTATTTTGGAAAAGTGATGTAAGCTTGGAGTTCTTGCTAAGAAAATTATTATACAAGAAAAGAATAACCAACTCTGCAGAGCTCTCAAGCGCACAGACAGACTGAAAGGTTTTTAAGACTTCTTTCAGCGGGAATGGTCAGATATGTGAGCTAGAACAGCTGTGTACACACAGTAGTGTAGTAGTTCACATGGAAACCTAATTTTGCTTTAGTTGTGGTGCGTTATTCCTTGTCAGTAGTAGAATTTAATAACTTACTCGTAATAACTTTTGCAATAGCATTTAAAGGTCCATGCACTAGAACATCATTGTAACGGGCACTGTGCAGAGCAAGCAAAAGCCTTCCTGACTTCCGTGTCTGAGTAAGTACAGAAGGTGGCAGAACGGCCGGGGAGTCGAAAGAAACAGGGAGACAGCATGATGGGCAGAGGCTTCAGCGGACGGGGGAGCCTCACCTTTAACTTAACGAAGCCTTTCCTCAAGGCTGTCTTTCTAAGAGATGCTTACAGCGCGTTTGGTACAGGTGTCAGGTTCCGTGGTAAAGACCACTGTATTTCACATTTATGTGAATACTGCTTATGAACTCCTTCGGAAATTTCATTTCTTGCTTAAATTGGTAACAGCAGCTTTAAACACCTATAAACTATGATAGAAAGTCCACACTAAATGACATATTGTCTACCTACGCAAAAGCTAGTCATAGTTTTGCTATTAAGTATTAGTGATAAAAATGTCGAAACAAAAGGTCTTGCTGTAACACAGATGTGGTTTGTGGCTATGGAATGAGTAGAATTTGCTGGAAGGGAAGAATTTGCTGTTGTCTTTGGACTTTAGTCATACTGGCAAGTTCAGCAGTTCTGAACCCACTTTTAAGAATACGCAGAGCGCAGAATAGCCTTGATTCAGCCCATCTTTTGGAATGTGTCTCCTGGGACCTGGGGTCCCAGAGTGAGGCTGGCAGCCTTCATCTTTCTGCAGCTCCCACCTGTTCTAGCAAGCCGGCTACTCACCTGCCTTTCAGACCAAGTCTGCTTTTGAGCTCGCGTTGCAGAAGGCTACAGCAGGATACACGGGTAGTCCTCTTACATCCTCACTCCCGTACAATTTACTGCATGCCCTATGTCTTTGACGTAGGAATTTGGGTTCTGTGCCAAAATTTCTGGCTGCTGTTCCTCATTTCTCACTGCGCATCTTGGCTCCAGAAGATAGGAGTAGAAACTATCCAGTGTGTGTTTTGGGGTTTTTCTATTTTTGTTGTTTTTCTCATATGACTGGAACAGTAGTTCACAGAAAAATTCACTTCAGGAACTCTTTCTTAGCTGTATATTCACATACCAGGTTGGGATGCAGATAAATCTGCAAACTTATGGTGCGTCTGTGGCTTACAGCTTTGTGGTCAGCCTATATTAAGGCTTTTATAACAGCTAGAACACACCTAGCTTGCAAGTGTCTATGTACATGTAAGGCCAGGAGTGACTCAGTTACTACAATTTTAGATTTCTGCCGAAGAATAAGGTTAAAAGCCTTCCAAGGTCCATCCCTATCTCGAATGAAGGAAAACTCCTTTCCATTCCCTATATCTGACGTATTTCAGAACGAATAAAGGAAGCACAGCCTGTTTTGTTCCTAGAAACACTATCGTTGTACATCAACAGTCAGTGTTATTACAGCATAATGTCAGTAACTTTTTTACTCTACTGAACAGGAACACTAACATTTGAGAAGCAAAAACAGTGTTCTTGTGGCGTTGTACAAAGAGCAGTCAAGTACCGAAGATTCACCTTCATCTAACCTTCCAGTCATGAGGAATATTTGGTCAATGTGATTGCATTAACTTTAATCTTTTTGGTTTCCATTCGAAAAGAGTTCACGTGTGAGTGAGAATACATTATAATTCTTTTCTTGGAACTTTAGTCCTAAAAAGAGTTGTAGCAATATTTTGCTACAAGTGGAACATGGTAAGGAGACATCACTCCAACCAGTGCACAGCTCTTAATTCTAATTTACTGTTTGTTTGGATTTTTGATGGAGACAAGAGGTTAAAGAAGTAGAAAAGTACTATTAAATCACAAGTGCAAATTTTGAGGCGAATGGTCAAAAGACTGGTTATGCTAAAATTTGCTGGGTTACATTGATATGCTAAGTGTCATATTTAACATCAGAGGAAAAAGGAAAAATGCAACAATTTTGCGTGAAAACCTGGAATTTTTTATTTTTAATCACTAAATCAAGTGTGATACTTTAGCTTGGGAGAAAAGGCCACTGAGTGGAGATGTAGTAAAGGCTTATAAAATTGGAAGTGGAACGCAGAAGGCAAATAACAAGCAACTGGGGCACACGTCCATTGTGTGGAGCAATATGGAGCAATGATGGCACAAAATGTTCTTCCTTATGTGATACATGGTGAGAATAAAGACAGCTTGCTTTTTTTTATCATTTTGTCTTTCAGTTGACTTTAAACCTCATGCCAGCATGGACACTGTTCATCACATGTTACTCTTTGGATGTAATGAACCCTCTTCTACTGAAAATTACTGGTAAGAGTTGCAGGCTCTTATTTACTGTTGTACCTAACTTCTCCTGTATTGGTTGCCTCCAAATGAATCTTTTAAAGTGTCACTTTCTAAATTCTTTCTTGAGTGGAAAAACTGTGAAAGAAGAAGAAATATGTAGTATCCTAGTCTTCCCACGCTTCAGTTTTGCTAATTTTAGTTAAAGCTTTAAGAAGTGTAGCTAAAAATACATCAGCAATAGTTCTTGAATATCGCAGTTGGAGTAATTTGAATGGTCTTTCTCAGTGTGAGGGTTAGCATGTGTTTTCCAGGTTATGTCTACAGATTGTTTGTATTCTGTGTTCTGTAGTGAATTGCTACTTCACTCTTGAGTTTATTTTATTTCCAAAGAGAAAAAAATAAAATGACTATTTCTGAAAGAAAAGACCAAGGAAAGTACTACATCTGTGAATGGTATGTTGGCGTATGCAACTGTCAAATTTTTAGAGCTGTGATATATTTGACTGGCATTTTGCAACACAGCATAGTCTGGGATTTATTTGTTTATTCTTAACTGAGTCATCTGTAAGGAAGAGGGAGAGGTCTGTTTTCTGCTTCTTGATGCCTGTCTTCTTGATGACTGTCTTAAAGAAGGTTTAAGAATGCACATCTCTGCCATAATAGCCCAAAATGAAGACAGACAAGATGTTTGACAGGACCTCGAACTTCAGATGCCCTTTTTGCACTCAACTTGCTGAATGCTATTTCTCATGCAGAAACTCAGAGCTGTTGTGGCCAGGCACTACTAAGAAATCTAGACTTCTAGTTCATATTTAGAAGCCCAAATAAATGACCTGCTTTTGAAAAGTGAATACTGAGAAGCTGTCTCTGCAACTATTGAGGAAATTAAACTATCCATGAGAATAGAAAAGCAGGATATATCATCTTCAAAAAAATTCCCATGATGCTTGTTTGACAGCAGTATAAAAATGCTAAGCTTTTTGTTTTTTATTCTAAGTCAAGTTTAATGCAGTTCAGCTGTAGCTCCCCTAATTAGATAAATATAGTTAAATATAGAGAAGATACTATGCTGAATGAGAGACAATTATACTCAACTTCTGAAAGAAAATAAACTTTGAGAAAAAAAACATTCCTATTTGCAAAATCACTAGACAGTATCAGCATTTTTTGTGTTCTGACAGACAAGTTATATGATTTGGATAAAATTACAGCAAATAAGTATTAAATTATCTGAATCCAAGTGGTACTATTTTATGATTTTAAAGTGATGTTTATAATAAGCTTTTTGGGGGGGGGGGTTGCAGGAAAACTTTATTTCCTCCTTTGAGTCATACTTGGGAAATCTTGTTTTATAGAAAAGACTTTTTAGCCTGGGACAAGAGGTAAAGTCTATTGTACTATTTCTAGGGAGTGGATATGATTAAATTCTTGAAGTTAAGAATCTTCTGCTGAGGACAGCCTGTACCTTGGAGACATTGGTCATAGAGACTTCAAGTGACACTTCATAATCCAAATTCTAGGCAGTTCTGATAAACCAAAATCAGTAATTTAAACCATAATCCATAATTTACACATGGATGTGAATTGAAAATTGGAGTAAGGCAGTGGTATAAAGCATTGTCAAGTATTTAATTAAAAAAAAGTCAGGGAGGCTTTATTGGAATTGTTTCTGACTTTATTCATCCTTCAAATACATTGGGTCAGCAGTCCCAGTTGAGGTCCCCTCATTTCTCAACTTCTTTGGAAGTAGCAATATATGTGCTTTTGGCTTTGTTCACCCATTCCATCTAATATTTTTCCTATGTTATATTTTTCTGAGCAAGAGGTTCTGTACATTGCTGATTTTTCTTATCTTTATTAATCCTCTATTTACTGGAGGGTAGTTGCTAGTGCTAGCTTTAGACCAGAGACCTAGCTGCTTCCTCTATAGTTTGCCCTTTTCTGTGTATGAAGAAGTCTCATATCAGGTGTCCAAAGGGGAATTGAGTTAAGAGTAAGCTAAGGAAGGCTCTTTGTGGCAGATGGTTTGGTAGTTAACTTGCTTTTTGAAATGCCAAAGCTGTGAGGGCAGAGGGAAGCTCACTGTGCCGCTAGAACAGATGTGAGGAGCCAAAGTGCTGAAAAGCTGAAGTTGGGGGTAGCTGAGTAGGTTGCTGGTCTTTAAGAGGTTTTTGAGAGTGAGCTTCTTTTGAAGCTTTACTGACACTGTAAAAGCTTATGTAATTTAATCTGATCTGTGGAACAATTTAATACAGATTTTCTGATGCAGTTTTATAATCTGAATTTATCTTTTAAATATTTACCAATAAGATAACTAGAAACAGAATTTAGAGATAGTATGATAGTATAATGCATTTTTCACAAAAAAATATGAATCTAGCACTTCTGATCGTCTCTATAGTTTGGGGGAAATGATTTGATCAGTATTTAAACGTATGACAAACTTTGAAGAGTTTTATTTCCCTTGTACTTATCAGCGAGAAGTTCGAATATTTATAATGAATGCTGTGATCTTTTCTTGCAAGAAAAGCAGATAAATAAAATGTTGAAAACAGAAATTTCTCTTCTCAGCAGACTGCTTTTCCTTCTTTTTTCCAGTGTGTCTTCTGTTATTGTTTAGAGTATACTTACTTGAATAGTTTAAACTTATGTGAAAAATATACTAACATAAAAGCTGCTTGCATGTCTTTCAAATTATTTCACACCTTGAATGTCTTATTTAAAACCAAGTAGATTTTATTTCTAACATGTTTTTCTTTCACATGTCTAGAAATAGTTTTGTTAATCTGACGTGTTCAGTACATAATAAAATTGTCCTTTTCTAGATTGATCAGCTACTTGAGACAAAGTCATGAGATGATTTCTAAGGCATATCTGAGGAGAAATTTGATTCTTCTGTTGCACTAAAAAAGAATTCTCTAGTTTCTCTTCATTTGGCACTATTCAGATTACTTTATCTAAGGCTTAGTCCTGCAGGGGAAAAGGAAATACCTTAACCATGCCTCAGACTATGATTGGTGGAGTCTCTGCAATATTGAGAGGAAAAGCTACAAACTGCCTATCAAGGTGCAAGTCTAACAGCCTGGTAGGTGTGTTGGGAGGACTTGCTAGCCTAGGGGTGGTGGACCAAGCAACTTGCTTGCTGTCAGTTCAGCTGTCAGCTCAGTGGTTCTAAGGGTCTAGGTGAAAATTCTGGTTCCTGAGTTTTTAGATGTGAAGAGGCTTGAAAATTGTAATGTTCTCCCAAGCTGGATCAGACTTGAATCCTAGGCTTGACTTGGAGCCAGGTAGTTTGTTTTCACTGGCTATATCATCATTTTTCCCAGATGAGAATGATCACCCAGTCAGTGACAGTGTGTGCAATGAGGCAGTTAATATGGCTTCTGTTTTTTATTGTTGTACCTATTGCTAGCCTGTTAGATTGACACCCATGCTTAATGTCGTATTCAAATCTGGCCTTCCTGATTTTGATTAGATTGTACCATGTTTTTTTTTTTCTTTTTTTTCCCTGTAAGCAGTTTCTGAGTTATAGTATCTGCTTTATATTCTCTGAATACAAATTTTTCATCCAGGGGCTCACCATTTCACATCGCCTTTACTGCAACAGATTGCAACAGTTTATCTTGCTTTGCCCATAGCCATCTGTAAGGCTAGAAGGATAATCACATCTGTTCTATATAAAACAGGATTTAGAGATCTCCTGAATTTGTCTATTTGACACATACGCACATACATACATATATATCTCTATAAAAAAAATGCTAATATAAATGTCTTAAGTTTATTTTGTGTCTATGTGTATATGTAATTAATATTGTGTGCGCGTATATGTGCGTGTGCATGAAAGTATACACTTAAAATTTCAGATATGGAGCATCTGCTGCACATTTATTTCAGAGAGTAATTGTAATCACCTTTATAAGCAAATGTCGTCTTACTAGCTTAAATTTGCTAGCTTTAGTTTCCGACTGTTGGAAATAGTTTTGCTATTCTGTTGACTCTGTATTATTAGGTATATTTTTCTGTTTTGTTGGTTTGTTCCCTTTTCTTACCTCTAGACTAACAATGATGATTTTGCTTGCTCTTCCATCTACTAGGGAAAAGAATGGCTGTCTAAGAACTGACATAAAAGGACACTATAAAGACTTGTTTAACAAGGACCTTTCCCTTACTATTTATATGGACAGCCATTTTTTATTCTTCTGAGGCACACACTGTTAATTTTTGCATTATTTTAATTTCTTCATCAAAATTCTGGGCAACGCTAGCCTTTGCTTTGCAGACAATTGTAAGAACATTAAAACATGAAATCAAGAGCTGTTTTTCATACTGTGTTGATCTGGACTAGCTGTGTTAATGGAGAAATAATCCCTTAGTAGCCTTCAGAATGCAAAGACAGAATTACTTTTCCTTGGGCCTGAAGTTGTATCCAGGCCAATTCTAAGTGTGAGTGAATGGAAAAGGGACGGATACAGCTTCCACGTAACTAGCTGCCTGGTGGTCATGGCAGTGTGCACTAAAGTTATGACAACCCCCACCCTCCTTTTCTGATAACGTTGTTGTTTGGCCTTCCAAAAAGCTGTGTGGTGGTGCTGGCTCTGTGCAGAATGGCATGTTCCCTGCAGTTCTCTTCCCATTGATAAGCTGATGGGACATTCAGGTAGAGATCATCTCGTCTGAAGGGATGCATGCCTGTCTCTGTTGTTGACATAGCTGGACTTTACACAGAAACAGCACAGGTCCATAGACCTTTCCACAGAAATAGGGTAGATTAACAGGGCTCAGGTTTTGCCCAGTGTGTGTGTATGTGTGTGTGGGGGGGGAACTCCTGTAGCAGCTTCAATTTCTTGACCATAATTGGCCCTAGAAACAATTCAGCCTGCTATCACGTGCAGTTTTGTCTGAGCTGATAAACCATGCTGAAACCAAAGTGTATATATATCTGAAATGGCTAACTGAAAGTTTTGAGTAATTCTCCATAGATAATCAAGAATACATTTGAATTTGGGGGGCGGAGTGGAGTGGTGGACAAGTCTCACACTGCATCAAAACTAACCCTGAAATGAACTCCCATTTCAGATGTTTTGTAGACAAAGCCTTTGTTGAGATCAGGAGGAATAATTTTAAATAGCTGTCTAGTCCAAACAGGCTATAGATTACCACCCTCTAAGTCCTCCATCAGAATAGTTACTTGGAAGTAGGGCATGTTTATGGAAGCTTTTGATTGGAAGTAATGGTATCATTCATTCCAGTACAGGTTGCAAAAGATATTAAAAAGGGAATACAAGACAACTATTTCACTACCTGGGAGGGGAGAATAGAAAGATTTATATTTCTCAGTGTAGTTTCCCACCAACCATCACTGTGGCAGAATTGTCCTGCACCATTCAGCTCTGACAACAAAGAGTTAACTCACATGATCTCTGTAGTACAGGTCAAATATTCCCAGTTTTCTCAAGCATTTCTAAGTGTATTTAGTAAGGAAGGATACTTAAATGTAAATAATACATTCAAATATGTGTAACTTCTTTTTAAAAAAAATCTAGAAGTTGTCTTAATATCAAATTTTTTAAGTCTATTGAACCAATTCAATTTTCATTTCTGGACAAACTTTCTACCACAGATGTAGCAGACCAATTCTCAGGAAGAAAATATTTTTCTTAATCATGTAAAATATACTTTTTTTTTCAAGTCTTGGCTAGAATCAGTGAAGAATATAATAGAGAAAAATGCAAAAAAATTGCTTTCTTAATGCAAATATATTTGGTCTTAAAACATTGGTGTGTTGTTCCCATGGAAACTTCATACATTGCTTTGTCCCTTAGTCTCTTCTTATTAATATTAAAATGTTATTGCCCGCTACAAATAAGATAATTCAAATGTCATGATAGGTTTATTAAACACTTCTAGCTTTTCATTTACTCTTCTAACCACAGTTTTTAATACATTTTAAAGAAGTATGTACATTCTAGTGGTCATTCCCTATGGAAGACCAAAATTATCAATCCAATTGAGTATACTGTAAACAATTCTGAATTATATGCAGAAATATTAAAAAAAAAGGAAAAGGTGAAGTGTGAACATACTTCATTGAAGTAAGATTTCAGGATAATTAAATCAAAGCTGTACCATGTTAAAAAGACTTAGTGACTATGACTGAATTACTGGGATTTTTTGTTGAAACAGAAATCACTGGGCATGTTTCGTGCAAGTCACCAATACTGTTAGTAAGATTGGAATTCTTGACAAAGTAGAGAAAACAGCATATTCAAATATGTTCTGCTTTAAAAGATCCAGTAAGCAAAGCAAACTTCTTCAATGAACTTTGTTTCAAAAAAACCCCCAAAACTTGCACTTGGTTTAAAAACTGATAAATACATATTCTGCATTTGAGGTCCTGTTTGGAAGAAGTAGTATTTAAAAAACACTTGGGAGTGTTCTGTTTTATGATAGGCTTCTCTGTGGGATTCTGTTTTAAATGTATTTTTGGTGAATTACAAAGGCACTGTAGCCTAAAATCCTCATTCGCGAAGTAGGAGGAATATGCCCAGAGAGTAGTGACAGCCAGAGTCTTAAAGTGCTCTTGAAGAGTCTGTGGAAGATGTCAGAATATTCTCCTTTAAAAGGCAGAGTAAAACAGATGATAAAAACCCTAACGCTGGTATCTGCATGAGATCTTAAGGTTAAACTTTTGAGATTGATGGTGCTGACATTTTTGTAAATACTATGGGGTCTGACTCATTTGCTGCTTCTGCAGTTTTTTTCAGAATATCCTTTCCGGAGTGGTCTCTTCCAAAATACCGCATTATACAGCTGCTCGTGTATTACTGAGCAGTAGGATGGTTCAGATAGTCAGCCTGGCAGTAGTCAGCACTGGGCCCAGTTGAAGATGCCCATGCTCTGGGCTCCAGCATGCTCTGGAGTTGGAGGTTAAAGAGGTGTGTCGAAATGGCTCTGGGGTCAAAACAGTTAAAATTGAAGATGTTGGTTTTCGTCTGTGTGGTTTGGATGTTGAGTCAAAAGGGATTTTGAAACACCTTCTCAATTTGATGGAGACATTAATATTTGAAAATTACAATCTAACACAGAATCCTTAATGTAGCAACCAGAAATTCTAACAGTCCTGCCAGGAACGAGTGCTGGGAAGTGAATTACACTGTCCTAAGCCTTTAAATGTTATTATGTTCCTATTGTTTTGTAATAATCCCTCTTCTGGTATGAAATAACTTAGGCTAAATGTAAAATGTTCTTTGATTTGTGTAGTATGCTCACTGTTTACTTGTTGCATGGTTTCATTTTTTCTTTCATTCATAAGTAGATATGCATACTTCAGTCCTCTGCTGTGGCTTGTACACATACTTTTCTTTTTTCACGTACAGCAGATTTTCTTAAAATCTTAAAGTTCATCTGTGACCATTTCAAAGAATCTGTATTTTAGTGTTCTCAGACGTAGTAAATTACGGTTCTTCCAGGAGATTGGAGGACAAAACAGCATTAATAAATCTGAAAAATGACAAGAATAAGTATCATAAAAATGTAGCCCCTTGGTGTATCCCAGGGCGACAAGAATGCCATTGCTGAGTTCAGGGGGACTGAGAAGAGCTTGCAGGAAAGCAGAGTGGAGCGAGCTGGAAGGAAATAGGCAGCAGCAGTCAGTAAGCAGTGTTTCTGCAGCCCCCAAAATGAAAATTTGACTATAGATATTACCAAACAAAATATATATTATAATTTTGATCAGCAGTCAAAATTATAGTTGTTAGTATAATTATACTCTATACACTTATTTATATGTGTGTTCAAGGTCAGCATTGATACCTATATGAGAGAGTAGACTTCTTTAAGCATAGTGAAAGAACGGTGTGGTATTTTAGCTTTCTCTCCTGCACGGTCTTTTACCCAGTAGTATCCCAGAGAGAGACTGAGACAGAGTTCAGAATAGCCTACATAACTTTTGTTTTTATTTTACTTTTTTCTAACCTAACTAATGCAATAGAATATCTTTCTGAAGGTTGTAACAAGTACTGGGGTGTAAATTGCAGGCCTGGTATGTTGGGATAAAAGTGAGGCTGTGATTCTGGATTCTGCTGTTCCTCCTGACCCATCTCTTCAGCGTACCACCGAACTGTGCCGCTTAATACCTGGGTAGATCCCTTAAAATTTTTGGGGTTTTCAGATGGTAGCAGTTGAAAGCTGCAGAGCTTTACCTACACCTGTATGAATCACTAATCATGAAACATTTTACCTACGTTGAAATAAGTTTGTCTAGAAAACAGCTTTTTTGGGGGGAGGGGACATGCTTCATTTGGGAGGGGGAAGGGAGCGGGGACGGACAAGTCGGTGGGCCTTCTGAGCCAAAGTAGTGAAGTGGGAGAAGTGAGGTGTTTCATCTTCGCTCAGTGGGCTGATGATCAGGGCAGTGCTTCTGTGCTTTCTGCCTCTGTTAAAGTAAGACTCTGTGGAATGGTGGAGGCTCTAAATGTCCCACTGCAGTGGTTTTCCCTGTACACAAAGAACTAAAGTGATGCCCCAGGAGTACAGACTGGACTGCAGAGTTGCCGCTGTGCTGAAGGTTAGAACGGGTGGCTCAGATGTTCTTGACAGGAAGGTTACTGAACCTGCATCTCCTGAAAGTCCTGTCTTTTATGCTCTTATTCCCTTCTTCATACTGTGTGAAACTGTTTCCCTGCTATTTAAGGTGGGCATATTATGCATGTGCAGATATTTTTTCAGACCTCACTTTACCAGCAATATGAAAGGCAAAAGGCTTCAGGTTTGGGTTGAAACGTTGGCTTGGATCCATCAGGGATCGGTCGGTGCGTTCAGCGCGGTTTCGGCTCGAGGCCTTCTCAGGCTCACAGCCACAGGAAGCTGCGGTGCCGCGTTCATGGCATGACTTCTGTGCTCAAGCCCACGACACTTTGTGCCTAGCCCTGCTGGGCCACTGCAGAAGATGCAAATGCACCCTATAAATAACTTTTTCCTAAGAGAGGATCGAGAGAGAGAGGGAAGGTGCACCAATCGAAGCCACTATTTCTTAGAATACCTTTTACTCATTAAGCTCTTATAAATAGACTCAAACCTTACTGCTAATTCTGTTCACGCAATATGTTCCCATAGTGAACAAAAATAGTGGCTTCCCAAGTGAAAAAACAGCAGGGAGGCCAAACCCAACTGTTTACTTGGAAGGAGAGGGTTGAACTGACGTGGCAGTGGCTTTTAGGTAGGTGTTTGAAAACTCCTGCCTAGTCAGTTCCTTGGTTCCTCATCTGTGTATACGATCCTGTAGCCTATATCTGCATGTAGGAGTCTGCACCCCCTTGGATGTGGTCCAGGTCACACAAGCTGTTGTCAGCGCTACCGTATGCTATTAGCCTTCTACAGGTTCAGTGGGCTCTGTGTCCGGAGTTTATTAGGTCTTCTGGATTCAACAGGACTACTGGTCTCTAAGGCTTATCAGTCCTCAGGAAACTTTTGCATGCTACCTTCTCAGCACGTAGCTTTCTGGCGACTATTTATCCATACAGCTCTGTAGGCACCTTTAAAACAAACACACACACAAAATTCACACAGGAGGAGCCGTGACGACTTGTGTGTCTGCTCGGTGGCCTCAGCCCTGGAGTAGCTCTTCTGGTGAAGGAAAACATGTCGCCTGCAGCTTTCAGCTGCAGAGGCTGGGGACAACAGCTCTAGAGCTTGCAGTTATTGCAGATGGCTGTGACCTCTCTGTGCTCTGCAGCTTGGCAAGCACTTTGTTTTTCATAAATAGAAAAAAAAAATCAAAAAAAAAAAAAAGAAAAAAGAAAAAGAAAAACCCAGTGCAATGAAATGAAAACTTAATTTGAGGCAATGAGCTTGGATCTAGTACAGGGAAGAACATGAGTGCCTCCTATCTGTGGTTTTATGGAGAGCCTTTGTGATACTTATTTATTTTAACCAGTGATCTTTTAGATGAATTTTAAATGTCAAAATTTGATCAAAAAGTTGTTTTGTTTTGTTTTTGTTTTTACTACTTTACATCTTTACATATGGCTTCTATGTAGCTCTGCAAACCTGGCAGCCAGTGTTGTTTTGAGGCACTTAAGCTAACAGTGCTAAAAACGTTCAGTTGGTGGTTCATCCTCATCAGTTTCCTTTATTTTCTCACCACCAGTTACTAACTGGACTGACGGAGACTATCAGAACTTTCTATAGATTTGATTCCATTTGCCTAAAATTATCTTAAGACAGAGGAGGGGAAAATATAAAAGAGGTTAAAATGGAGGACCTAGTGACAGCCAGGAATACATCCTAAATTAGGAGAACTGTGTTTAAACAAAATACATCCAAAAACATCTTTACATGCCTTAAAATTAACATTTTATGCATGTAATTCACCTGACATTTGCAGATTTCAAAATGGAAAAATAATCATATTTCCTTCTGTTTTCTTTCCTCATATTTTTAGGGACTGTGATGAAGGAACATGCAAAGACAAATCTAACATTTTGTATGCTTGGGCAAGAAATGCTCCACCCACCAGGCTGCCCAAAGGTATCGTGCCTTTTATGTGAAGTTCTTGCATTTGGGGGCAAGAGAGAGAAGATGATGTGGAAGCAAGTACCTGGCATTTCTAGGAAACTCCTGTAGTATTTTATTAAGTCTTAGTTGGTTGAAACTGTATAAACTGTAACCTCATAAATTGTGAATGCATTATGCTAGACAATATATTTGGGAGAGGTTTTTTTGCCATCTTACTTACTGTAACATTATGGGCTTCAGTACAGGGGAAAAAGGACTAAAGGAGAGAATAGTAACATAATGCTTGATTTTTTTTTTCCTTTATGTAGCATTTATTTTGCATTTTCTACAAGGTATTAGTGCAGTATTTATACATTGTTCAATAGCACAGTTTATATCATCTCTCTAAAGCTGTTAACATACTGTCATGTGTTCAGGAAAGCACGAAAGTTGTCATCTAAGCATTGAATTTTTCTGTAGTCTTAAGGATATTGGATAGTTTTACCCTTTTTTTTATTTCTTGATGTTTGGATGCAGTTGGACAGCATGTTCATACCCACTTTGTATATAAATAAATGACTTTGAATGTGATCAAAATTTCATAGGCTAGTAGTAATCGTTCTTCTGAAAGTCAGTGAGAAGTGGTTCTTTCTAATAATCTCCCAAGAGTGCTGGTAATATCTACCATCTATGCAGCCTCAGTTTGAAAATACCTTGAGTTTGAGATTATTTTTTTCTTTCATTTTTACTACCCCTTTTCATAACCTGGAGCAGTGCATTGTGCATATACACATTTATCAGCAGGAATGTTATTTGGTTTGGTTATCAGCATGTCAATTTAAGAAGAAAAAAACATTGCTTGGACTCTGTGGAGGCCTGGTATTTACTCTGGTGTTAAACTCCTGTGAGTAGTTTTGTTGTCTTTAAGATGCCCATAAATATAAGGGGTTATTTTATAACGATATTATATTTGCAAGCAGAGATGCTGCAGTTATCTTTGCAGGTAGGCTTTACCGTTGGCAGTTTTTAATCTAGTGGGATTCACTGGCTGAATAAGCAGAAATTGCTTTTTCTGCTTCTTTCCTAGTATGTTCATTATAGAATCAATATAGAGAAATCCCTTTTGGTGACAGTGATACTCTACAATTTGTGTTCATTATTTCAAATTCTTCCTCTATCCATGTTGTTGCTTCTGTCCAAAACTGGCATAGTTTCGTAACTTCCGCAAGTTTTTTTCAGAGTTGAATATTTTGGGGTGGAAATTAATTCTGTACTACAGGTTTTCTTATCTTCATTCTCAGTGTGTTCTTAGGTCAGTTTTAATGCTATCTTTCCCAGGTAGTATAAGAAATGAAAATTCCACCAAATTCTAGACGGGTGGCCAGAATGGTGATTTTTTTTTTTCTTTTTAATAGTTGTGTCAAATCTGCATTCAGGCTCTTGGAATGAGAGACTTCTTTGCATAAAGTAGGAATCTATTCAGTAATGATTAACTTATGGTTGTTTCTTCTTGGTCTGTTCGGGAATCTGTGGTGGTGTTTTTCTCTAGTTTTCAGGGCAACATTTTCCTCATAGGTATCTCAGGGACACTTTCTACCTGTTCACTATGAGCCACTACAGAAATTTGTATTTTTAGATACTGTCAGCATTGACAAACCATTTTACGTTTTATTGTCTCTGCAATCCTAATGAGTTTTCCTTCTCTTAAGGTGTCGGATTCAGAGTTGGAGGAGAAACAGGTAGCAAATACTTTGTGCTCCAGGTACACTATGGTGATATCAGCGCATTTAGAGGTATGTATTTTGGAGTTTCATTCTGTAGACTGTATCAGTTACAGAAATTCAGAGCATTTAAAAATACATTAATTATCTGAAGAAATAAATTTCTTTGGCAAAGATAAAGATCGATAGGCATACTTGTAATAAAAAACTCATGTCAATATATTAACCTTGTAACCTTGCTTTATCTTTAAAAGAAGGTGAACAAGGATATCTTTTCTTCAAAAAAGTCTGTGGCAAATGGCTTGAGCTAGTGAAGAGGCAAGTTAGTCTTAAAATGAGGGAGGAACTTTTTCTCTGTAGAGTACTGTGTTTTATTTAAGAAAGCTGAATGAAAGAAAATACCCATAGCACCCTTAGTCTGTCTGATTGAGGGCTGCTTTGGATAAGTTTAATGTTTTTTCTGATTTATGTTTCATGTGTACCATACTGTTTAAATCTGAAACACCTTATTCTGACACCTTTTTAAGACACATGAGTTTTTTATTTTTCACTCTTGTGAATCACTTGTCATGTGGTATCTTTGCTTTAGGGCCCCTGTTGCATTTAAAAGAAAAAGAAATGCACTGTCAGTCTTACTGAACTCTGCTGTAATACATCAGTGCATAGAGTTGAAACAGGAATGTGAAGACCTTCATAGGCTGAGTGATAAATGAAAATGTTGGGCTTAGTAGAAGAAAGGGAAAGTAAAATAATAGGAAAAAAATAATAGCAAGAGTTTTAGCTTTTTTTCCAAAATATGCATAGGAAGAAATAAATTTTAAAAACCTTTGACTGTAGTACTATTACAAAAGAGAATACCTGCCCAATGCTAACGGAAGTTTCTTCACAAAATGGAAATGAAATCTGCTGAACGTGTACTGAACGAGGGGGGATATGCGTTACATGAGGAATTTCTGAACTTTGCCAGTAGCTTCTGAATCCTTCAGTGCTGCCGTGGTGAAAGATCTGCAGGTTGTCCTGAGCTCTCAATACACAAGTAGCCCTGCAGTTGGCAACTCCCCTGGCCACGACCCCTCCTTTCTGTGCACCTCTTGCAAGTTTGGACAAAACTTACCGAGGTTTCCTGCAAGAGTATCCTACTATCTTTAATAACTTAAAGTTTAGTTTAAAGTTGAAGGCGAGGTTTCTACTGTGACATGAAATGTAATGTATCCTAACAGCAATAACGCTAAGCGGAGGGGAGGAGGAGGAAGGACCACAGTGAGTGGGGTGGAACTGTTCAAATGGAAGTGGTGCATACGTACAGCTGAAGCTGACTCAAAGAATGACTTTTGATGAGACAATTTAGAGGACTAGGACAGCTGTGAGATTCTTCACCTGTTGAAATAACTTGTAATTACAGCTGCTAACATCTAAAGAAAACATATTAGGTGAGAGCCTGATCTTCGTTATTGCTTGGGGACAGTGAGAGTTAATCTTCACTCATCAGTACCATTTGTGTGTTCATAGCTTTAAAAAAAAAAGAAAAAGAAACATGAGTAGCTTCTATTGCTCATTAGCTGAGGAAGCATTTGGGAAACTTTAATTTGTAGATTAATTTGATATTCAAACCTCCTAGGTAAAAAACACACACACATGCCCGCACGCACCACTCAGTGTTGTCCATATCAGAGAAGCTGTATTATCGTAAGTTTACACCTGAAATAAAAAATTTATACCACTGTCCCCTCATCAGAACTTCTTTTAGACAGAGGGGGAATAAATAAAAGGATGTCATAGAAATGAACTTGTGAAATGATCATAGTTTAAAGAGATGTGGACTGATAAGAAGGCTGTAATTTAGGAGATACTATTGTCACGTATTACTTCAGCAGTTACAGAGTATGCAGACTATCTCTATTGTTTAGGGGTTTTTGTTTTACCTGGTAATCAGATCTTTTATTTTTAAAGTGAAAAAACATTTAGTTTCTCTATGACTTTTGTGAGAAGAAAATATTTCTATTTTTTTTCTGACTGTAAAAATTACAATTTTAGTAGAGTAAAAATATAATTTAAATCTCAGAAACCTTAACTGCTATGTTCAAGACTAATACTGAACCATAGAACCTTTGGGATGATTTTAAACTTCAGGAGTGATCTAAAAGATGCTGTCTTTATATCTGCTGAGACGTCAGTTGATAACTGGCTTTTCAGAATATAGGAATATAATCGTTAAATTTTGCAAGTACATGCAGTTGTTGCCATTTAGAATAGCGGACAAATGATGAAAAATACTGAGCTTTCATCAGCACATCAAGGATTCAGAAGCACTGTTCAGAGTTTAATTTTCTGACTTGAAAGTCATTGCAAATATAAAATACTTGACTTGAAGTAGTAATTATTTATGTATTAGCATCCAATTCTATTTCCTATCAATCTGTGGAAAAAATGTCTTAGGAAAAATTTCTCAACTCATTTTCAACTATTTTTAAGAGGGATATTTCTTCATTTCATTAACCTGCTATTAATCTAATTATACTTCCTGCCTTTCTCTACTTAAATCTAAGTGTTTTCACGTTTAGATATGCATATAATGCTCAAATGTCAAAATAAAACATACCATATCGTGTATAAAATGCACAAAGATTAAAAAAATAAAACAAGCTGGAAAAACAAAAAAGAATTCACCAATGTAATTTGAGGTATGTTTAAAGAGCCATTCTAGGAAAACAATAATTGTTCTATTTGACTACTTTCATTTACATTGACTACTTTATATTACTAGAGCAAAAATTATAGTAAGTTGGAGTTATGACTGATAGTAGGTACAATTATGTTACAAGTAAAAAGTAGGTCAGAAGATTGTCTTTTTTAATACTCTCAAGTATTTCAGGGTTCAGATTCAATTTAAAATAAATCTAGGCTTCTTAAAATCTATAACTGCACACAAACAATTTTAAGTTTGGTCTGTAGGGATATGCAGTGCACTTGTGCTATTTGTGGTTTATTCTTCTGTATAAGTGGCTTCAGATCTGATTTTAAAAATATGTATTTTTCTTCTTCGAATCTCTAGAGTTTTTCTTTTCCCTTGTCCTCCTTGCAGCAAAGATGAATGTTGTTTCTAACCTGCCATACCGATATCTTAATCCTTTCCAAGAACTGAAGTAATTAAAAGTAGTCAGAAGCTAGGTAAAATGAACATACCAGTCTTTACCTTTTCTGAAAGGAAAGTAATCCAGTTCTGTCATTTTCTGTGCATATAAGTAGGTGCTTTGTTTGAAGCAGCTGGTACTGCTTGTCAGTATGCTTGGAGCAGACTTCTTCCAGCTGTCAGTCCTCACAAGTTTTACATTGCCATCATTACATGAAAAACAGATATACCTGGTTTTTGTTTTGTTTTATTTTCTGATTGGGGAATTTTCTAATTTTGGCTACCCACCTGGGAGTTGTCTCTTACTCACAAAAATGTGAATCGTAAGCTGTCATTTGAGTGTTAGTATTATTTGAACACTGGAGACAGTGTGCTTCTCTGATAACAAGAAGGCTTTTGACGTTAGAGTGCCCTGATTTAATTCATTTTGCGTGTTTGTCATTTTAGATATTCATGTTTATGATATTATATCAACAGATCAGTCATGATTTTTGCATGGTATTTATTTAATTAAAAAATTATGCATGACTGAGATCAGCAATAGCTGGCCTTTTTTCTGCTTGGAAAGTTGGCTGTAAAAATGACAGTGAGGAGTCTGTGCCTATATTTTGTTTCTCAAAAATGTGGCTAGTTTAAAAAAGGGAAAATTTTGTTTTGAGCTTTCATCATTAGCCCAGAACTGAAGAGAGATATATTTTCCTTTCTAATTGTTACTAGATTTTTAAAAGAATATTACTGAACTGGTTTTGGATGAGTGAACAGATCAGCAATAGCCAGTCCTCTGGCTTGCATGAAAAAATGAACTGAGCTAGTGTTCTTTGGGTATCAAAGATCAGGTGTCAAAATCAAATGCAGTATATTGAATTTGGTTCTTTCTTTAAAAGGATTAGGTTCATTTTTGTACCGTATTTCTTTGTCTTCTAAATAGAACTTGGAGATTAATTCCCCGTGGGCGTTAGCGCAGGAATTCCCTTGCTCGGGTAGAGCCTCTGCTCCAGATCTGAGGCTGGCTCACATCGTTAACGTGGCAAAGTCAATCCTGAGACTATACGTGGAGATTCTGGAGCAAATCGAAAGGTTGACTTTTAAATAACAGGGGGTTTGCAACGTCAGAAAAGGCAGCGTTCTGCTGCTGTGAAAGCTTGCAAATATTCTAGTAGCCATTTGTAAAGTCTATACTGTGCCTGTTAAATGTTAGAACTAAAGCAATGAAAAAACTAAATACAGATTTTAAGTGGTGTGGTCTGTTGTTCATAATCCAGGTATCCAGAGTGCAAAGGAAATAGATGTCTCAGGGCTTTGTTTTTCTAATTCTAAATTAAAAACAACAGGATTTTCTTTGGTATCTAGGCAAATGCAACAGCAAGTTGGATATCACTTATGCAGAATAAAAATCCTCAGCCTCTTTTGAATTTTCAAAGCATTTCCACGTGAAAACACTTGCAGCGGTCAGATTTTGCAATGTGAGCTGCCAGGGAGTCCAGAGAGCCTGGGAGCTGGGCACTGAGGGCTGACTTGCGGGGTCCCGAGCTGTCCTCCAGGCTGCCGCCCACCGTCGGAAAACCTCGGGAGCTGCTTTCCGCACGGAGCAGGTTCCTTAGCTGCTGGGCGGCCCTACGAGCCTGCGCCTTTATGGCAGGTTATTCCTGCGTAGGGTCATACATTTGGGGCAGACAGAGTGGCAGGTTTGCCCTGCCAAGTTGTATCAAAATGAGCCTGTAGAAAGAGCGCGTCTCTGTTTAGGGTAATTTGGCTTCTCCGCAATTCGGAGTGTTATTTGACAACTTCTAACTATTGCTAATATGTGAGGTGTTTCCCCTGGAAAATATAGCACAGGATAAAACAGGATGTAGCATAGGTGATTTTTTTTTTTAACTAATCTATGTGTGTATTGGTTGTTGAACTTAGAATTACCATTATAAAGTTACATACAAATTTTAAAACAAAAGATGCATTTAAAATACCAGAAGCCAGTGTTGGGCGTTAACTTGTACCTTTAATTTTGTTTGACATTGGTAAATAAGGGCAGGAAATATTTTAATATGACTTTGTTATATGCATACAGCCTTTAAAAGGCAGCCGTAAACACTACTGCTTGTTTGATTTTTGATGGAAACTCTTCATGGAGAATAAGCTTTGAGATAAAATGTTTCTGAGTTAAACGCATTTCCCTCTCCTTGCCACTTGGCAAATAAAAGCATGTAATTTATTTACCTTAGATCAGTGTACATTTGCTGGATAGCTCAAATACAAAAATCAAAGTATTCAGGCAAGCTGGACTGATAGACTGGAAAGACGACCAAGATTTTGTCTGGTTTGTGCAACATTTAGGGATCTTTCTGCTTAAGCCATGCAGCGATGCTCTAAAAGAGAGGTTGCAGCATGAACTGACGCTGCCCCTCTGCCAACTCTCTTGGCTATGATGTTCAGCAGCTTCAGAGTTTCAAGGGGGTGAGCTGTAGGGAAAGACTAACAAGGAAAACTGTATTTTCAGCGTACATTTATAAAAACACATTTAGCTCGGATATGGCTAAATACAGCTGCCGAAGAAATTACAATGTATTGTAATAAATTTTTATGTATCCAGTGCAATCTATCCATCTGTTATTTTAGTCTTGGTAATAAGCACTGCAAGTCAGATGGTTAGGCCAGAAGTTGACTGTGTTGTTCCAGGTATGGACTGATACGATTGGCCGCTATAGTAGCAATAACAGATCTCCCACTGATAGTCTTCAGTTCGTTTTGATCTTCCTTTTGGACCGAAAAAGGGGAATTTCATCTTTTCTTCTTAGTACTTTTTGAAAACTGTAAAAGTCTGGATCACCTGAACACAGACAAACTGAAGAATATGAGTCTCCTTCTCCCTTTTTTAAAAAAGGGAGGTGAATAGTAAGGCCAACATTTTCAAAAATGACTCGTATCTGGGGTGTATTAGGCTTATTTTTATTGCTTTTGGGGTGTTGCTCGGCACTATTTAAAAGCTGAACAACACAGTGATGTTTTGAATTGTAAATTCCAAAAGTGAAAGAGACAAAACTTTAAATTGCTTTTTAAATTATAAAATTAAATAATAAAGTAAGTAAAATGTTCTCAAAGGAAGCAAATATTTCCCAGCTTTCATTAAAATTGATGTAGTGCAAACTCTCTAACAATGTCAAACTTGTTCTTAAAGCCAGCTTCTGCAATGTCATCTGTGCTGTATTAATAGATAAAAACTTAGTCCAGAGCAGAGTTGGAAATGAGGAAGGTGAGGCAAAAGAGACATCAAAGACCTCTATCTCAAAACTAGAGATACTGGGACTGTAAGGGAAGCTTCCTAGGAAAGGGTGGAGGAGAACAAACAGTATATTCTTTTCATGAACTTTTCCTGAAATGATGGGAACTGAATTTCTTTTCTTTCTCTCTCAAGTGGTTTGCCACAATTTTCCTGCTTTTGGTCTGATGACTTGGTTTTTCTGATGCTTTTTGATCCCTGACTTGGCTCTTTGGAAGCAGCATTTATTTGTGACTGATAATTTGGGGTTTTTTTCTTTCCATCTAGACTGTGCTGACCATACCTTGATTTCTTTCATTTCCCCCCTTATCTAATCTGCTTATTTGATCCTATCCTTTCTCCTCTTCAACCTTTTCTCCACCTTCTCAACATCTCTGTTTCCCACCTCAAATGGAACATAGGAAGCAAAATAAACTTTTTGCATGGAAACAAACAAACAAACAAAAAGTTAAAATATTCCCGGGGGGAAAAAATAAGTTAATTATTGAGGAAACGATTGATACATTGGAGAAATCTGACTTCAGTGACTATTGTGTCTGTATTTCTCGCTTCATACTACATAAACCATTTACTGCATGAAACCACTTCTCAGTTGGTGTCTTTCCATATAGCTGTTGAGTGGGGCACAGCAGGCTGATTGGGATGAGTCCCATGTAGGGTGTAATTCAATCTTGCCATATGCTGAGTGTATTTATGGATGGATTTATTTTTATTGTTAAAAAGTAATTTTAAAAAGGCATTTGAAGACTGGTTTTAAATGTGTCATAGTTTAAATTGGAGAATTTGTATCTTAGTGTTTAGATTAATTCTGTGTCTAGTACAAGCATGTATGTGTGCACAAAAAAATGAAGATAGTGTACTATTTTACAGAAAAAGTCTGTTTTCTACAGTATGTTGTTCATCTGGCTGTTCTACAGAACAGACATAATGTGGGAAATAGGGCAACAATAACTGGCTAACTACCTTTACTTTTTTAAAATATGGCCTTAAAATACTCTTGATTGTGAGTGAACTTTGTGTGTGTTAATACTCTGCCAAACTTGTATTCGATCCATTAAGCAGAATATATGTATCAAATTCTCTGTATTTGAGGTAATATTATACGTAGCTTGAGATAGAGAGACAGAAATTCCATCTGCATAGAATCGATAGGCTTTTCTTTCTACATTACCATGTGAATTTTCATCTGCTTTCCTGCTGCTTCATCACACTTGATTTTAAAAATTTGCATTAGACATGCTTTCCAAACATCCAGTACAACCACAGTACATGGGTGGTCTTGATCACAAGACGGAAAGCTGCATTCAAATTTTTCTTCTGCACATACAGAAAAGGTTTCTTGTCTTTATTGCTATTTTTACAGGTACAGCTGCTGTAATATACTGAATCAAGTTGTTGAATATGGAAGTGCCTCTTGGGTGGCGCAGAATTAGAGAAACACAAAAATTCTCAGATGCCATGATGAGCATTATGAGAACCGAGCAAAAATGGATTAACTTTTTCACTCACCCAATTTATACATTATGTAGAAGTAATGAAATGCTGTATGATCAAAATATCCGTCTTTAAAAAAAAAAGCTGATTTTTCCTTTTTAAATGATTAAGTCTCTCTGTTTGTCCCACTTAAGTCATAATTCTTTCTTCTTTTCACATGCACCATTTGTTTCAGGTCTGAATCTAGACCCTGGTGGGAGGAGAATCTCTCTTGAGTTAGCACTTGTCAGCTATGGTAGCACTGTTTTCTTTCTTACCTCAAGCTAATGTGATTAAAGGAGATTTTTTTTCAGCTTGTTCTGTTTACTTGCTTAAGAGTTACATCCATCATCTAAGTATAGCTGATTTTAGTATAAAACATAAAAGGAAAGGAAACTTTTTTAGTGAAAATTGAGGTCTTAAGATTACTTTTAACTCAGTGTTTGAAATTGAGTAGCTATCAAGACAACAGTAAACTGAAATGTCAAACATATTAGAGAATGATGCTACAGTGCAGTAATAAATGGCAGAGCTATTTTTACTGTTCTAGAATATTCAACTTCATTAAACAGACTCCTTTTGTATTTTGTATCTCAAGTTCAAATACTGGCTTTTATTATAAGGATTTCTGGCTGCTTCATTTTTAATGGCTAAAATTAATGCTTTTCCACAGATCCTTCACTTTTACTAATGTATGTCAAAATACAAATTTATTTGAAGCAAAAAGGCTATTTCTGCTGATGTAAAAATGACACTTTTATTTCCCAGATGCAAATAAAGATTTGCCATTTCTACTGCCAAAAGAGCAGTTATTTTTTTCATCCACCAAAGCTCTCCTAAGTATTACAGATTTACTTTATATAAAGTATGTGATGTTCTGGTTTGTGTAAAATTAGATAATGTTTCTGTTGTGTGAGGGTTCAATAGTTTTACTGCAAACGGCAAGATTAAGACTTCTGTAGTCTTCTGTAGCATTTCTTTAGTCCAGTAGGGAAATGTTATTAATGTGGAGTAATTTTGCATACTTTCAGATACTAATGATTAAACTGTTTCATGATTTGTACAGATAAACACAAGGATTGCTCTGGTGTAACTTTACATCTGACACATCAAAAGTAAGTATGTGAGAAAATATATTTCTACTATGATGTTTTTTATCAGAACAGAAGGCATTGAAACCCCTTTAGATTCCTTTGAAAGATGTGAAATAAAAATATAATAAATAATGCTTAATTCTGTGGTGTATGTAATATTATTTTTGAAGCCATGTATTATCTCTTGGTAAATGATTTCTTTCATGCTAAACTTTTGATACAATGCTGTCACTATTGAATTAAACCAGTTTGGAAGCTTCATAGTTAGAAATTTGTGACAATGATAGAAATTAAGTGAATTTGAACAAAATAACCATCTACATGCTTTGTAGAAGATGCTTTAAAATAGTAAGGAGGAAGGAAAAGCACTATGCCACAGCGCCCTTCTGTTTGTCAGAAACAATCCAACATTTAAAAATTGGTGGTGTTAAGTAGTATTGCACATCGTATCACTCACAGCAGAAGTCTCCTCTTACACAGGACTTGTTTAGCAGAGCTTGGGTTTTGAATTACAGGCAGCCTTTGATTGCTGGAATGTATCTTATGATGTCTGTGAACACTGTAATACCACCAGGTGAGAAAGGTAAGTTGTTCTCCTACAAAGTGATTATGTAATTTCAACATCTGATTTCTGTTTTGTTTTTGTTTTCCTTTCACCTGCTGGATTATGGAAGAAAACTTAGCTGAGACTTGCTGACCTGCAGATGGAAGAGTTAATTGCTAAATGAAATGAATGATTTAAAATTATAACTGTTTTCTAAAATGGTATCATATTTCCAGGTAATGAGATTTACAGTGGCTGACAGTTTGCATAAAAGAATATTAACCTGTGTAATAGTGAAAGTTTCTAGATTTTTAAGAATATTTCTTTGATTTATTTTCCTCTTCAACGATATTTTGCAAAAATACCTATTTTCCTCCAAAAAGCCATAAAATACAAGCTGCACACATCTGTAAAGTTTTTTTGATTCTTCATCTGCATTTGTCATTTGTGCTGTAAATTTTTTTATATCTAAAGATTCAGTTTTAATAAATCAATTTCTGCCAGTAAGGATTGGCTCTTTAAAAATTTTGTTCCTGAGATCCTATTGGGCTAAAAGGTCAAAATGCTGAAAAAATATTGTAGAACAAACTTTTATATGAAATTCAGATCGAATATTCCCAATATCATTTCTTCAGACTGTCTTGAAATGTTATATTTTAAGCAAGTTGAATAATCTGTATCTTTCTACACTATACCGGGGTATTAAACTGGATATCTGAGGACTCCTCTTCTCCCAGGTACAGCTTAGCTGCCTGATAGGAAAAGGTAGTCAAGTGCTCAACTGACTCCAACTGTTCAGCACCTTGAAATGTTAAGTTGAAACTTTGAAACATAACATATTTTGTTCTTCCATATAAATATCAAACTGAATTTTATTTTCTGTAGAAACTTCTGATTAATGCAGTAAGCTCTGCATAAAATACATTTTAGCTGTAGGGAGTACATGAAAGAGGAGGAACAAAAATAGTTCCATAGCTATTGAGAGCTCTGTCTTTTGATGTTCAATCAAATTTGCAGTCCTTATGTACTGCATCAAGTTTGATATGATCAGTCATGAGTCAGATACATCTCTGGGAGGTGTGTGTGAAGGAGTTTCTTTCTGGGCTTTCCCTGAGCTACTATTTCTACCCCTAACACAACAACCAGCCTGCAGACTTTGTTTGCACAGCGCTTGCTCGCCCGAGTCTGCCTGTACCTCTGAATCTTTAAGATCAGGCTTGTAACTGTATGAACTTAAAATCAGGCCTTTATTATACTCTATATCAGTTTGAGTTCCTCCTGATTAGACTATCTATCATGTGTGTGTTTATTTTAAGTGTCCCTCAACACAGTGTGTAAGCAAATGCATAATCTTTGTTGAATAGTGGTACAGTACACTGGAAAAACTGCTAGTGGATTTCAGCCACGTTTAGGATGTATATCATCACAGAAAGTCACTTGCAAGTGACCTGTAGTATATTTATTAGCTTTTTCTTAACAAAAGTCTTGAGGGAGCATCTACAGAAATGCAAGGTATTACTGAGCATCTTTTAAAATTGTCTGTTGCCCCCTGTAGGCATACTTCTTGTGTATGTGTGTTACTTCCACATTAAATGAAATACAGTAGTTGGTGAACTGAGGAAAGTGTCACATAATGTATTTTAAACTTGCTTATTGCCATCATATTTTAACAGTGGTTGATGCAGATATTGCCTGCCATTACAAAAGATTTCCAATGCACCTTTTTGCCTACAGAGTTCATACACACAGACTAGGTAAGAGTTTTATTGCAATATTAGGAATATCAAGTATTTTTTTAAAAAAATTCTACACCTGCAGTATTGATTTTTCTCAGAACTATGTCTAATGTTCTTGTACACATTTGTATGTCATAGGTAAAGTAGTAAGTGGATACAGAGTGAGAAATGGTCAATGGACATTGATTGGTAGACAGAGTCCACAACTACCACAGGTCAGTTGTTTTTTTCCATTCTAACTTTATATTTATTTAAAACAAAGCAGTTTAACTAGCGCTTATCTAGCCATAGGATTTGCATCATGAAATTTCCTCTGGTGTATGATGTTGTGCCACTAGAAATGAGGACTGCCAAGTATTACTGTGACATTATAGTGCAAAAATAACAATACATTCTTTTCCCATAACTGTTACCAATTTCTTTAACTCTTCCAGCTATTAAAATCACTCACTCACTCTCTGTGCCTAAGAAGCTAAAGAAGTTAGGACATAGTAAGGGGCATCTTTTTCCTTTCTTCATGGTCTACCTCTATGCTTAGAAAAATGAAAGAATATCTTAGCTGCTCTCTCCTGCTTTTTCTACTTGCATGCTTTTTCCTAGCTGCTGCATTTTAGAAGAATTTGCTAGTGCAGAAAGGAAAGCCTTGTGAGAGGGACTGAGAATCTTCCATTCTATGTCTTATGTACATTTTATAACACTTTATAAAGCTGTCTTGAACAGTAAGCATAAGAACTGCAAATACTTATGTCACAAAAAAGGACCTATAAAAATGCTCGGGAGGGACAAACTGTTCCATGTTGCCAGACGGATTAGTGCTAGGGTGCTGGATCGGGTAAGAGCTGGTTAAGGCAGGCATAAGGCACAAGTACAAGTTCTCACTATTCCAGGAGCTTTGTCTTTAACTTTTCTGGGCCGAGGGAAGAGGAAGGTGGCTCAGGTTTTTGTAGAGGGAGTTTGAGTAGACCAAGGAAGTTACTTTTCAGACTTGTAGCAATGTTGTCCTCGTGTGTGCATATTCACGTGAATAATGTGAGATGCTGTCACTAGTTCTGGTGGATCGTGCTCTCTTTCAGGCATTCTACCCCGTGGAGCATCCTGTGGATGTTCGCTTTGATGATATCCTGGCAGCTAGATGCGTGTTCAGTGGTGAAGGCAGAGCTACAGAGACGCACATAGGGTAAACTTTCTCTATTTGCTCTATTCTTCTAACCACTTTTTTCAAAGTATTTAGTATGTGTAGGAATGTATTTGTTTCTTGTCTTCTGTGAAGATGATTGTAACGGGCTGTTCAGTTCTCTTGGAATGGTCTGTTTTGCTGTCCAGTCCCTAAAGGTGTAACTTTAAGCCTATTCTCAACAAAATTCATAACCTTTGCTTTAGTGAATAATCACTTTTCTGAAATGTTCAGAACATTTCTCAGGTGAAGCTGTCCTGCCAAACGCTGTGCTCAGATATATAAAAGTTGAACTAGTCTGCAATTAGTGTAGGTTTCAGAAGCTCAGTTTTTAAAACTTATTTTTAATAAATTGAAAATACTGATTTTTTTAAAGCAACAAAATAATGAAGATTCAGCTGTTCTTTGTTACTTCAGAAAGAAAGCTTATACAAATTTCTAAATTTCTTATAAGTTTTGGCCCATCTTGCAATCTAACCATAAAAAATCAGAATAAAGTGCCAGTTTCCTGTTTTTCAGTATAAAAATCTATGGACTTTTACGGAGAACAGTTAAATCATAAATGACTAATAAACAGAAAAATCTGAACTGTTTATTTGTCAGTAATGCACTTCAGACGAAGATGACAAGTCTCTCTAAGTTGAAGTTGGCATATATTACGGTAAAAATGGATACAATGTTCTCTTAACTGAGCCCAGTTCTTTAAACTGTATTTTACTGGATACATAGAGATATGAAGATACGCTGTAGGAATCGCTCCATTCCAGAAGCAGATGGTGCAGCAGCTCAAGGGACAAATCCTGTAATGTGTTGAGCCTTGCCTTACATCTCAGTAAAGGGTTAAGGGCTCACCACAAATGAAACCCCTTTCAGTGAGTAGTACTTGGTTGTAAAACTAACAAAAATATATCTGAAACCTTAATTTAACTGTAAAGTGGTGGATGTGGTTTTTGTTGGGGCCTTTTTTGAAGTTCTAGCAGTATATCAAGATGTAGACACTGTCTGGATTTCTGTGGCTGCAGTGTGAAGGTTGCTTACAGAGATTTTATTTTTTTGTTTTTTACTTACTCATCAGCATATCTATTTGCTAAACTCTTTCGTTCACCAAATTTAGGATTTTTCCATAGTTCAGTATCTAATGGAAAGAATTTAGCATGCCTATGCATTTACTAAAACTGTTGTTGACAAAATGTTTTTTTTAACTACAAAAATTTAAAATTATCAACTTTATAATGTTTAGATGCAACCAAACGTGCATTAGGTGAACCACAGTTCATCTGAATTGCATGTCCCCTTTCTCCTGATGTCTTAAAGAGGAGGCAATTATACTGACAGATATTGGAGTCCAACAGGGGAGTAAATGATTTCTAAAAGCTTAAGCAGAGCCTGCCAAGTCAGAGACTGATTTTTTTTTTTTTTTTTTTCCCCTGGTCTCCAAGGGACACTAAATTTTCAAAGCCTGGAAAAAAAAACAATTCCCCTTTTGAAACAGTCTCCACTCCCCTATTTCCCCCTCCCCTCTCTCTGGCTGGTGTCATTATTGTTGCTATGGAGAATGAATGAATGCTGCGTGATGCTGCTGGAAAAGTCAGCACTGACGTCTTTTGCAAGCGGCTAATAGTCCACCCCCATATCTTTTAATGAGTGTGGGCTCACTGGTTAATTGTAAAAGCTAATTAAAAATTGTAATGTAAAACCCTTTGTTTTGTGAACCCTTCTTCACAAGACCTAGTTTAATCCCTCGCCAAGGTTGTAGCTATGTATGTAGCTATATGGCACAGGAAAGCAGCAGAAAGAGATCACGTTTATAAAGAGGCCATGTATTGTCTGCTTTATAAAATAACATTTTTCAGAGAAATTTGTATTTCGCAGCAGCTGTTTTTTTCCCTTAAAGACAGGATTGTGTAACAATACAGAAGAGCCTTTTCTGTTTCAAGTCCATGCATAATATACATCAAAGAACTGAATTTTGCTAGTTTTGAATCATTCCTCTTACACTAATGTCATTCCTCACAGAAGCTTGTGATGAAGTCATTGTCAGGATGGCAGGGCTGTTTTCTCATTAGGAAGCACTTAATGTCTTAATATGAAATTAAGTGTTGCTGCATTATAACCAAGATGGCTGGGCAATAAATGGATGCAAAAAAAAGTCTTAAATGATAGCTGCTGAAATTAAACATAGCTGCTGAAATTAAACATAGACCTTATTTGCATTAATTTTTAATTTAGAGAGGTGTAAGAGGTGGAAGAATGAATGATAAATTCCATCTTCTTTCGTCAGAACATACATGTAGTTGACAACGCACCGAATAAAGTCTTGCAGTGGAGAAAAAAGAAGGAAGAACAGTCTAAATACATGGCCATGCCATTTGCTTTAGAATCAAAATCTTAGGAGTTTCTGAGAAACCTGGAGAGTTTTTGTAAACTGGTCTTTTTTAGTCTAAATCAAAAGCAACTTTAGTTACTGGTTTTCTGTGATGCAATATTTTATTATGGGACTTGTAACATTTCATTGTAACTTTTTAATACTAGGTTAAATTAGAAATGAGTAACAGATATACTCAGAGATGGGCTTTTTTTTTTTCTTTTTTTTTCCTTTTTTTTTTTCTCCCTCTGCTCTATCTTTTTTGGTTTAGGGGAACAGCAAATGATGAAATGTGCAACTTTTACATTATGTACTATATGGAAGCCAAACACGCTGTCTCGTATATGACCTGTACACAGAATGCAAACCCTGAGATGTTCAGGAGCATACCACAGGAGGCAAATATTCCTATTTCAGTCAAGTCTGATATGCTAATGATGACACATGAACATCATGAAGGTGAAAAAAACTTGGATTCCATTTTAAGTCTTTTCTCACTGATGTATTTGTCTGTATTGCTTTAATATGCTAAACTTTCATAGAAAGGAAATGCAATTCTGAATAAAACTCAAGTTACTAATGATAGAACATTGTGGGATCCTACTTCTCTTTTCGGGGGAAATGCCCGGTGTTATCTTCTGTCCTTTTCTTCCCATTTTCATCTTTTCTTCCAATTTCCAACAGGCTAAGTATCTAAGACATTAGCCTCTCTGTTATGCCAAATCTCAGTATGTTATATTAACAATTTCTTCATAATGCTGTAGTTCCTATCTATTTCCTGTCAAGCATGATATTTTCATAGTATTCTAGTGTATTCTAGTATATTTCTGTGTAGTAAAGTGCAGTTCCATGCAGGGCACTAAATACCAGAGACAGTATAGTTACATCATCAGTTTGGAAAAATAATAAGTAGCTATGTCAAAATACAGCCTGAGACAGAACTACATTGCTGCTCATTCTAGAATTAATCCTCTTAGAGTCATTTGGGGTATCTTTTGGGCCATCCATTGCATACTACAGATACTAAAACTCCTAAAAGTTAGGCTGTATCTCATACCAGGTATTAAGTAATTGCAGGATTATCTGAAAACCACAGAAGCACTATGCTTTTTTTCACTGACTTTATTGATTTGAGATTGCCATTTAAATTACATGTTAAGCCACTGATCAAACTGGTTTATGCTACCCTTTCCCAAAGGTTTTATGAAAACTAGTGCTTTATGCAAAATATGTCTGCCTACATAGAGATACATAGAGATAGATTGACAGGTAGTCATACAGGTCTAAATTTATATCCATACCCCTCCTGCTTCCGTGTTAAATATTTAAGTCTTAATCTTCTATTTCAGTTGTTTTACTACTGCACTACTTGGTGCCCCTGGTATAGATGAATAAAAATAGCAAATGGTCATTTCAGAAGGACCTTTTTCCCCTACCAGAAAGATGGTCAACTCCTTTCACACACAGAGGGTAACAATATATTCTGATAAATAAACAATATTTATTTATTTATTTAGAAAACAAGGATGCTGATAAAAGTTCTTTGCTGCAGCAGCCCAAAAGAGAAGAGGAGGAGGTTCTGGATCAGGGTATGTACTTGTTAATTTCCCTATCAAATAAGGGAGTCATGAAGCTAAAATACTAGTGAAGCATATCCTGATTGTTAACAATTATTGTAGGTTTTTTTATCTGTTTTCCTTTAACTGATACAATTTAAAATGTTCTATACGATTAATAATATTGAATGTTTTTATGTAACAAATAATTCAACAAAAATTAGTCTTCCCCTGGTTTCTAACCTTGCAGGTAAAAATTTATTTATGAATTTTAATCTCACTAGATTTTCTTGCATTTCTTTTAATTTTCTAAAGACGATTTATAATTTATCTGTAGATGTCCTAAGGAGTGAACACACAGAAGTAGTGGCAGTCCTGCAGGATGAGAGTTCAATAACTGTTCTCTAATATTGATGAGTTATGTGATCTGTTCTTCTCTTGCTTTTTCTTAGTTTGTATTACTATGTAGATATTAGGGAATTATGTGTTCTCGTGCTTCAGTATTGATATAACATGCAATGGCTTTAGCGTAGTATGTTTGTGTTTAATGCTGAATCCTTTCTCACTACTTTTGCGTATGTATATGCATAAACATACATGCACAAATGCATACAGTATTTGGCTACAGAAGAAGTCCATGATTCTTATTAGAATGCTTCTAGTAATATGCTGAATGTTATTTAGGTTTCAGAGATGTATTAAAATATGACTGTGTTTTAAAGTTCTTGGGATTATATGTCAATAGGTACATATTGGTTTGGTATCAAGATTTTTCTTCATCAAGAGAAGACCTTGCTTGATAATGGTTTGATACTGATTTAACTGAATGTTGTTGGGCTTGAAAGAGAACAATGAATCTGGACTGCCAAGGAAGAATGGATTCATAAAATATATATGAAAGGCAAGATTCTGAAAAGCATATTCAGCATTAGGCTTACTTGTGGTGTTTAAATAGTAAAATTCCTTTTGCATTTAGTGAGAGCAAAGATAAGGCCAATGCTTGATGCTTTTAATAACTTCACACAAAGGGATTAACCACTGTATAAAGTTAGCTCAAATAATTTAGTTTTAGTTGCACAAAATCTAGCTTCTAGAGTATTAAAGCATCTTGACTAAAAGTATCTTAAACTATCAGAGACAGTATTTACAATTCTGTATTTAGATGAATATTTCTAGAAATAAATGTAATGCTAAAAATCAGTACATACTATTTTTGATTTTTAAACTCATTCCAGTGGAGAATGAGCTAACCACTTATATATCAAGATTTATGCTGACATGCAGCTTCACTCTTACAGTGCTGGTAAGTACATTTATTTGGTTGAAGTTCCTGTTATCAGTATGTTTGACTGAAGTCATTAATCTTTGAAACAAAATTAGTTTAAAACAAACTTCTATTTTTAAAATCTTTTTCAGTTATCTTTGAAAGATATTTGAAAGCCCAACATCTGCAATGCAGTCTTGTTTGCTGAGACCATTACTTGGTATACATCCTCATCTAACATGTTTCTATGGAAACGAGCTTCATTGTGCGGTCCGTTTGAAGTTGGTTGGGTTGATGTGAGATAGGAAAACACAGTAGTTCCAATGAGACAGTTTTGTTCCATGTTGCGTTGTTAGTTCATCCCGTTGATAGCGTAGCTCTGATTTTATGTTATGCTAGCTCTGATTTTGGTTGACTTGTATGTGTATGAGCAGATATAGCCAAAAATTGGATCAGGGGTTTTGTTCTGGGTGGGTTTTTTTCCAAACAAATCTTATTATATCACTGTTTAAGAAAGTGAGTTTTGGCCCTACAAGCACATAAGCAACTAGCAAGGTACACTGGGAAGCCTGAAAGTGATGTGCTAAAATCTGCCAGGAAAAATCGCATGCAAATTGGAGTCCTGCTTCTAGGATGCTTTGGTGGGACAAAGTGATTTATGTAATTGTGTTAACAGTTTGTCCATATATACCAGTAACTTTAATGAGTGTCAGCCAAATTTGAAAGAGGTCTTAATGATGTGAATGTTCCCCAGCTTGGGAGCAGGTGAAAAACTGCAGCCCTTATGCACACCAGTGTACACGTGTGTGCACACATACACACACACACACACACACACACACACACACAGGCAAATATAAACTTCTCCTGAGGTTGAAGGCTATAGAATGTCTTTTCAATTTATGATCTGGCATGAAAAGCTCTATATGAGAAGCTTATCTTCAAGACATAAAGCCATGAAAACTCAGGCTTTGATTATTTCTATTGCTGCTGAGCTGTTGCGTAGTAAATTCAGGCTTTGATTAGCTTTGGAGATAGCACTTCAGTGATTGTTTTTTTCATAACTCTGTGTTTTGTCTCACGTATTTAAAAGAAGATTTTTTTTTTCTTTTTTTTCCTTGATGACTCATTTTATTGTGGCAACTTCATTTTTCCTTTCTTAGTTTCAGATAACTGAAGTAAACACTGTTACTTTTGAAACGCTGAAATACTGTTAAGTAATGTCCTGGAAATACTTACAAATCTGGTGAAAAGAAAAGATAAAGGGATGATCAATGAGACAAAGTTTGGTACTAAATCTATACATTTGCCTCAAAACAAAAGCTTTCCCTAAGGGAGGGGGGAAGCCTGCCTCTTAGCCATCTCTCTGAAAGTGTTAATATTGAATGCAATGAGTATGTATGTAATAAATATATAAAATGAAAATAGAATTACCTGTGCATAGGTTTAAAAGATGTACTTTTTTTCTACCTGCAGTCAGCTCATTATATTGACACTACCAGGAGCTACCCTTGCTTTTACGTGTGAATTGAGAATTTACAGTGAATCTATTCTGCCACCTTTGCTAATCAAAAGCACGTTAATAAGCCATGTAAATATGTTGAAATAAATGGCAATCATCACAAAGTCAGCCATCTTTCAACATGAGCAAAGATGGCAAAGCTAAATTTCTTTAATGTTAAAATTAAAAAAAACTTACTTACCTTAATGACGCCAACCTTGTTATATGGTTTTTGAAGCATTAATGATGCTGTCAGGTGAGGAGAAACTGTTGATAGAAAGCTAATTATTATAGCAAATGCAATTTACTGAGACATTTGTGCATATTTAAGTGGTCCCTGTTCCTGCAGAAGCACGAAGTGCCTCCTGTTCAGCAAAAGGAGCATTATTTATATTTATTTTCTGTTCATCAACAGAAGCTTGAATAAATTGGATTCAACAGATAGAGTACTGAAAAACTGTTATCAGTTCCTAGCATTCACCATAATGTCCACTAGCTATCTCTTCTTTCCTTGTGGAAAAAAGGCCTCAATATATTTCATTCTGTTTGTTCAAAACTATCCCTGCTGTAGTCCAAGGGGCGTAATATAATCAGTCTTTCTTCTCGAAGGTTGACGCGAGCCACTACATTCCCAAAATGCAGTGGATATGACAAAAGTACAATTTGTAGAAGGAAAACAGTGCGTGACCCCTGGTAGTTAAAGGTCTTCAAACACCACTGCTGAATTACTCTGCTTCACAGAAGGTGTTACGCTAACTAAAGAATTATGGGTGGTTGGTTGTACTGAGCAAAAAGGGCAACTGCAGTTACAATGCAAAGTTTCTGTAGAAGAGTACTTATTTAAGATGTAATTGTGTTCATTGAAATACTTTTTTTATTCATTTACATATTTGAAGGATATATGCTAGCTACTGTAATTGAAAAATAAGTACAGAATTGATCGACATTTATTGTAATTTTTTTGTTTAATGTGTATTTTGGACGCGTATGACTCTGACGTGCTTCCTCTGCTGCTTACATTTGTTTTAACAGACAAGCATTAAGGCAGCCTTTACTATCACGATAGTCTGCTGCTGTACCTGAAAGCTGTATAGACAAAATGAAAGGAGCTGTGTCTTAATGGCAAATGCAGAAGATATAGGGGATGATTAATCAAGTGCCTGTGATTTCCTATGTCTCATTTTTGTGCATTAGATGTAATCAGAAACTTTCGTCTGAAGCAGAAAGAAAGAGGAAGATTTTTTTTCTAGTAAAACGAGTATAATTATGTTTAAATATTTTAAATATCAAGGCTGACTTGATTTGAAAACTCACTTGCAGCACAGAAACCAAAAATGCTAACCAAAAATTAGATTAGACTTTTGTTTCAGAAAGGCCTGTGCACACAGTGATGGGATTTTCATCTTGCTTCTGCTATTAACATTTACTGTGACAATAACAAAAATATACTCTTACATCTAGCTTAAGATACTTAAAAGTTACTACCAAAAAAGCAGCTTGTATATTTTTGCCTCTTGTGATGGAATCTGAAGCAGAAGTCAGGATTGCCATTCTTTTTCTGTCAGTATTGGTCAATTGTACTGGTAATGTACTTTTTCTCAGTTCTCACTATTTCTTGTTTAGCACGGGCATAAATTATTTCAGGAGATCAAATAGTGGAGTTCAGTACAGACAGGCATCAATTTTCCATAGCTGTGGTTTTTAACTGAAATCTCAGTAAGCTGCCTACAGTTAAAATTAATATTACAGTTTGAGACCAGCAATCAGAAGTGCAGTTCATATAAAAGTGGTCTTGCAGTATGTGATCATAGGATTGGTGTCCAGGTGGTGAGACAGGTTGTGTAGAGAAAGACCCCACAGGTTGCCTACTTCATCGTTTCAGAGATTAGAAAGTGTGCAGTGAGTAAAGCAAAGAATAACTTAAAAGAATATAGCTTCATGGTGTAAGGCATTTGATATCACCTAATAAAAGTGTATGTTCCTCCAGCCTCCATCACAGAGCTACTCGATCATTCTAGGTAACTGGGTACCTGTGAGAAGTCTTTTTTTCTCTTTTCTTTTCTCTCCTGATCGATGCTCCTAATCTTTCAGGATGGGCAAAACAACTGAAGCTAAATCTTGTTGTAGTGCTGCGTATACGCACTTCCTACTGAAACTGACTGTGGCTATGATTTGAACATATGGAGTGTGGTATAACGTTAAGTACCCTTTAAAAACACACTTGGAGATATTTCAAGGTGGTTACCAAAAATAATGCATGCTAAATTACAGTTCTGGCTGTAATAGCAGTAATAATGGCCCTTGCTTTCACAGGACAGGCTGTGATATTGAAGTAATTTAGCGTAAGTAAGTGTTTCATAAACAAATATGATAGAATAGAAATGGAAAGGAGAAATCTTTCTATTCATTGAACACTTGTTCGGGAGGGCTTGAGGGTATTCTTAGAATCAGATTAAATAAATACATAGTGACTGCCTGTTTGTTGTATGGGCAGGGATTCTTTGGAAAAGAGTATGTGTTATGTAAGGAAAAATTTGTATCATTATGCATGTAAAAAGGGTGCTGAATTACGGTTGCATGTAATTCTGGTATTTATTAATTGTTGGGTGCCTGACTGATCTTTATTTTCAGTTGGTATGTGTGCACGCGCGCACACACACATACGTTTTTCACAACATTTTTGTAGCACTACTGGAAATATTTTTCTAGGCTGTGGCTGAATCTGAGTAGAGAACATTGAAATGCCTGTGCTGTGTTATTTTGCTATTCAGTTGTGTATTTTGCTGTAAAACCTCTTACAACAAAAACATAGTGAACAAAGCCTTTTGCATTTTGGCTTTTTTTGTTTTGTTTTTCCTTCATGTGATGTAGTGTTAAATAGCAAGACCAAGGCAGCAATGTCAAGCATTAGAGTTTATGTATGTTTGTACTGCTGCATATAACCATGAGTTGCAATGCTTTCTGAAATAAATTTGGCATAATTCATCTTAAAGGCTTAGCTTTACTAGTTTGTGTGTGTGGTCATAGGAAAGGAGTTCAGTACGCTAGATGGTTAAAATTTCTTCTGTTGATGGAGAAAGAGTGAGACTGGAAAGACAAATTTATATTCCAGCACTGATGTGGGATACCTAGATTGAAGTGTTAGAGGCAGATTTAGGTTAGTGGCAAACACTTGAGAAAATTTTTAGAAATTTTCTGCCTTGGGATGCTTTTTTTGGTGCTAGAGATTTGATGAGGTCCCTTAAACAGAGTACGAAAGTAAAATAAATGTGCCTGAATTAAACCTTGGAAAAACATGCTACTGAAAGGTGTTAAAAGCAACATTTACAATTAGGGAAGTAGAATTAGGAAAAGTGAAAATTGCAGAAAACATGCCTAAGCAGTAGAAGAACATAATCAGCATGAAAAGAAGACATTTCAGTTTGAATGTTTTGAGTCTTCCCTGTTTTTCATCTGGCTTATATTCTCTAGTTCTTTCATTGTAGATGGACTTTCCCTGCTTATTTTCTGTGATATTAAAAGGCTAGTTAACAATAAACAACAGCAAAAACTGCTTGAGATATCATTAACTTGTCTGGAGAAATGGAAGTTGACATTGAATTAATACAGGAAGGATTCTGAGAAATGATTATGCTTTTGATAAATACTGTAGTGAAATCATAGCACAAATATGAAACATACCAACGAGATTTTTATTTTTTTTTCTGGGCAAAATATTTTCTTTTCTTTTTAATTTACATGTCATTTTTAAACTAAAGCATGATGATGCTAGATCCTTAAAAGAAACAAAGTGAAGATAGCCGAATGACTCTTTAATAAGCATAGTCTCAGATGTGTTGCTTTGTGTGAAGAAATGTATTTGCAGGTGTATTTGTACTGCATGAAATAAAAATTGAAGGTGAAATTGGCATACTCTGTGCCTGAACTACAAAAATGTGTACTTTAGCTGAATGAGCTAAATTACTATATGTGACAGGCAAGTCACAGATAGTAAAACCAATGTGTTTATTGCTAATCATTTAGAAGCAGCTGATAAATACTTTCATTGTAGCAAAATGATCAGTGTATGTTGTTATTGGTGAGGAAGGAGAGGAAAAGAAAAGGCAGGTAGAAAATTAGCAAACTTGTCTATATTTCTTAAATCAATAATACGTTAACAGTTATTGCTGCATGCATTGCCATGGAGAGATGTAATCTCTTGCTGCCTGCTAATTCTTAATTTAAAATATTAGAGACTTAAAGCTTTTCAGTGTTTGAGTAAGCACTAAGACAACTTTTGAAGTAGTACAGGAGATCTTAGCTAAGGGTAAATGTATGGAGAAGGCATGGAAAATACACAGCAAAAACATCTCTACTGACCCAAAATCAAAGATGCATTAGAAAAAAACCCACCATCCTGGGAAGAACCAGCAGAAGCCTAACTTGCTGTGCTGATACTCAGTGCTTTCTCAACTTCAGAAGTGTTTCAACTGCAAACTGAACTGCAGCCAGCTTGGGATCTGAGTCTGAAGTTTTGACTTGTGAACATACCCAAAGGTTGATGAAGAACTCAAACCTATACCAAAAAATAGTCTTAAATGAAGATTCACTCTTTCAAGTGAATTTTTCTTTCATATTCTTTCCTACTTTTAACTCTCTCTTTGCTAGTTATGAGATTCTTAACCTAGTAGGTTCTTAAAAAAAAAAAAAAAAAGAAGAAGAAGAAGAAGAAGAAAAACAAAAAAACAAAAAAAAAAGAGTAGATTAAATCAATACGGTTAGGATTTACGTGGTGTCATTTTCAAAGTTATTTTAACTCATTATGTCAAACTTGGTCCAATATTACTTCTGATAAATGGATAGTAGATTTTATTTGCTTCTTTTATGCCTTTCCATGTTTTTCTCCACCTCTTCCCTATCAACAGTGTTATCTTTATATATATATACCTGTTAGGATGAATTTATTAGCTTCATGTAGGACCCCTAGAAGTCATTCTTTAACACAGTATGTGAAATTTCTGTTTTTGATAAATATTTTGACAAGGTGTTTAGATATGAGTGCAATATTCAAGATAATATTTGCAGTCAAGTTTCTATTTCTTCATCAGGAAGATGTTCTCCAGCTGAAGGGCACATTCTCCAGTATGTTTCTTAACATATTTTGTAGATGTCACCTGAGATTTTAGGTGAGCCCAAATGGTAATTATTGTACCATTTGAACCTGGTTTCAGCCCGTCTGAAAAGGCAAAGCACTTGCTATTTTTTCCTGGCCAACAAGCTACACAGAAGCACATCTCAATAAGAAAAAAAATATATATTGTCTCCAAATGCATTCCCATTTTTATTCCTAGATAATTAGGAAGCTCAAGGCTGACTATGAAAAACTGTCCGTTACTTCTGTCATAACAGAACTGAGACTACAGAGTTTAGTTTGGAGGGACCAACGCACTGGCCCTCTGTCAGATCAGACATGCAGAAAAGAGGTGATTTTCAACATAAGCATTCATATTCCACTTAACACCCGCTGAGCTGCAGCAACACACAAATATACTTTGTAGTGCTGTGGCCCTTGTCAGTGCAGAGCGCTGTCAGAGTTTTAGTCAGGACCTTTCAGTTCTGGTTATGTCCCTGCAAGCTATCATTTTGTCAGAAGGTTGCAGTAGTGGCTTGACTTTTGAAAGCCTATTCAGTTTGATTCCTGACAAAAATCTAGAATGGTCAAGGACAGACCTGGGAGCCTATATAGACTGTCTTGGGAATTGCATAGATCCTATGAGACAAATGCATATTCTGGAGATGAGGATTATCAGACTGAGAGCGGTTCCTGTCTTTTTTTCTAAAATGCAGTAAAATTACTTTTTGTGCCTGTGTATTGACAGCTGTGCATTCAAACCAGCGTATGCATATAAGGGAGGAGGATATGTATATATGATGTCTGGACTACTCGTTTTGTATTCCTATTCCAGAAACAGAAGCAACTGGGGCCGTCAGAAGGGGGTAATCCTGATAACCTTTCACTCTAGCATGACACTAGCAGATTGCTAAGGAAGCAGTGTATGACCAAACACACAGTCTTTGCACCTATTTGTCACAGAACAATACTCCCACTACTGGAAATTCTTGTAAGACATATATTTGTCATGTTGTTAACGATACCAAGCGTCAGGTGGTATTTTTTTCACAGGGAACTTGCAGTGGAAGACATTCCTATTTTATGGGCGTTCGGGGGTTGCTTATTTTCCAGAATGCTTTCCTAGATGAGAACAGACAAACCCTTGCTATTTTCATGCACTCAGCCCGTCAGCTTCTGCCAGGCTGGCTTTGACTGAAGTTCTCCCCTCTCTCGAGTTGATTTTTGCAGCACCATGGCCAGATGCTTCTCCCAGGTCAGAATCAACACATCCAGCAGCTTAGCTGTTGGCTGCGTGAGAACCATGGACAGGGGCTTTTGCCTCTAAAGGGGGAAAACCACGGTAGAAAGCTGAAGAAGGTGGGCTGTTTCCAGATCTGGATAGTTCAATGCCGTCTGGCTCCTAGCCAGACCTTGCTGTCGAGTTAAACTGTTGTATTGCTATTAAATGAATTGGATAACTAACTTTTGTCAAATTGAGGTTCAGTTTAGTTTGTGATGAAGTCACTGATGTTATAGTTTTATTGGTTTTATTTTGTTGTATAGCTGTTTTTCATAGTGCTGTCCTTTTTTATTTTTTTTCAGAAAAGAGGAATAATGAAATTTTTTTTGTGTTGTCCCATTCTGGAGATGGTGGTCTTGACAGCTATTGCTTCATTCAGAACAGAGAATAAACTCTAGCTATTTGTAGTTGGTCACCTTATGCTGTATTACACAGAGGAAGGTTCTGGGAGCTCACACAAAATACAAGGAGTTTATGTATATAACCTCTCTAAAACTGAGTCAGTCAGCTTCCCTGTTTTATTCCTTAGACTGCACTCGGTACCAGAGGAAAATAAATGATGCATGCTAGAACTTTAATTATTTCAACAGGAGTAAGCAGTTCATTCCTTCATGTCTTTTTCTAGTCATACCAGCTATTCTAAAGGTCGGACTGTCTCAACTCAGACAATACCAAAGAAATAACCTGTGCGTTTTGCTGGTGTTACTTTCCCAGTGAGTGTCTTCACTCCACCAGACAGCAAGCAACAGCTGTTCTGACTAGTATGAGACATCTGGATGATAGCAGCACAGCATCACGTTTTGATGTTTACTGGATATTGCTCTGCAGATAGGCTGTCTCTGATTAACAGTTACTGAGTCTGCTGTTTTCCAGATATCAGTGATGGATTTTGAACTACTTCTAAGAAAGATGCTGCTCACAAAAATATTAGTGTCCAGGTGAAGATCACAAAGGAAGCTGGAATAAGTTGGTCAGATGTGCAGAGTTTAGGGAGCAGTTAGTTATATTCAATTATCAGAAATTCTGAGGAAATTCCAAATACGTTCCTACATCAGCACCAATTCCTGGCTGCTTTAAATAGGCACTACTGAACCTGATTAAGGCAATTATAAACTTTTCTCAGAATAAATATGGTTTTCATCCAAAGGTTCTATTTTATCATACTTTTTGAATGTCTGGGTTTGCTCTGAATCAGCAGTTGGACTAGCTGAATGACAGTGTGATGACTGTGAAGCATGCTAGTTTAACAAATTTTTCTCTGATCTAATTCGCTTTGTTCATTTCATTGAAATTGGCCCTATTACTTCAGTAATTATTTTCTGACAGAAGTTTTCACCTGGGATATTCCATTTTCAAGGGCAAGAAGTGGAAGCCTAGTCAAAATCATTGAACTAGGGCTGTTTATAAACATGACAGAACCTCTTCAGGTTATTTTCAGAAGATTTAATTTCTCTGTCCCTAGTGCTAGTGATGGTGTGTGGTGGTGGTTTTATTTGTTTTTAGGTTTTCTTTGTTTGTTTGTTTTGAGGAGGGAATGAAAGCTTACAGTTTTACTTTTCTCTTAGAACTTTTATACACCCTGTAATGAAATAATACAAATTTTTAACTATGAGTAATTTGTACTTGAAATGAAATAAAAGTATTTATTTTTAAATCGGCTACAATTGCATATTAGATGTCTCTTTCCATTTGGATGATGTAACTGCAGCTGGTTCCAGCAGAACTGGTAACAGTTTAAGGCAGCCAAGACACTTGGTTAGTAAATTCAAACGAGTGGGATACTTGCTAATTAGTAAAAAAAAAAAAAAAAAATTAAAAAAAAAAAAAAATCCAAGGTGAGGGATATACTTGTTATCATGTGCTCATGTGCATCCTTTTCTATGGTTAAAAGGAAACTGATTTAATTAAAACCAGTTCAGACAGTCTGATTTTTTTTGTCAAGAAAGTAGGGCTTGGGGATTTTGCACACTTAATTTTGGGGGGGTAGTTGTTCTTGCTGAAATACTTGCTGATTTATAAGAAAACTGCTTTGCTCACAAGCGACTTGAGAAAATACTGTTCCCTGCTTTCCTACCTGATGACTGAGAGCTATTAATATTTTCTTCGGGGGAAGGGAGTGGTTCTGTGTCAGCTTCATGAACTCAAAATGTAGTAGACCACTGTTGGGTTTAACTGTCATCTTTCTGCAGCATGTTACTTGCAGTGTTAGGATTTTTCTCACAGCCCAAGCTTCTTATGCGATGACAGATTTCAAAGAAATGTATTTTCAAATGTGTGGCTGCCTCTTATTGTTTTTATAAGTGAATGAATTGAAACTGTAGAGCTTTTATCTCTTTGTATTTAAAAAAAGAAATTTGCAGTAGTCTGCTAATCCAGATTAATCTCATTATAAATACTGTTTTCAGGAAGTATCCACACATTGGGGGTTTGGGTCCCCCTTCTCTCCCCCTGCCCCCCGACAGTATCTGTGCTGGGTTGTGATTTTTTTTGATGCCAAAATGTCAGGTAAAAGTAGACATTTATGGGTAAATCAAAGATGATAAAGGTTTGATATTGTCTTTTCATACCACAGACTTGGCTCATTCAAATTTGTGACGCTGAAGCAGTCCCCTCCTATACTGTTTCTGACAATGACCGTTTGAATGACTTTATTACGCTGTACTTTGAAATATTAGAAAACTGTGCGATGTGTTATAATTGTTTTTTCTTCCCCCTCCTCTCCTCATCTTTTCTCTTTTCTGTGCAGGTGATTTCTATTCACTCCTTTCCAAGCTGCTAGGAGAAAGGGAAGATGTTGTTCACGTGCATAAGTATAACCCTACAGAAAAGGCAGAATCAGATCTTGTAGCTGAGATTGCTAATGTAGTCCAAAAGAAGGATCTCGCCAGAGAGATCACAAATCGCGATGAGAGGGACAATGCTATTCTTGTCAGAGACAGAATTCACAAATTTCACAGGCTAGAATCTACCCTGAGGCCACCAGAGAACAGACATTTCTCTTTACAACAGCCTAAACGCGGTGAGGGAAGCTGGGAAAAAGAACATACAGGAGGTGGGTTAGGAGTTAATTTGAAATAATGAAATTCAGTGTGAGAGCTGTGATCCACATTAGCAAAATCTGAAGGGAATATCAATTGATACTTGAAAGTATTTTGCACAAGTCTTCGTAATTATGAAAATGGTCTCCCTCTATTTTAAAGGTATTCTAGTGGGAGATTTTTATCTCCTTTTATGAAGAAAGAATGAATACATGTGGGAAAATCCCAGTACTTTTTGTAACGTGGAATATTTTTTCTCCTCTCAAGACTTCTACTTAACAATTTGATATCAATTATGCTCAGACCAGGTAAACAGAGAAGGATGTAGCTGTCACAGAAAGGGAAGCATTTCCTTAACATAACTAACTACTATGAAATGGCTCACTCGGGTAGCCCTTGTATTTTATAAGTTATTTTCTGATGACTTAGTTTGTCAGATAACGGATTTTATAAAACTTATATTCTGTAATCCTATAGGCTGTTTTTCTCTCATGTAGGAAGAGTGGTAGTTAATACTGAAATATTCTTGAGAAATAATATTTTGTTCATATTGGCTGGCCTAATGTTCCCAGATAGGCTGTTTTATTATACCAGGATTATAATTTGTTCCCTTCAGGTTTCTATGACAGCAAAAGCCACGGAAGCATTATGGTTGTCTTACTTGCATTTTGGTCTTTGTGGTGTTGATTGTGCTTCGTCTTGCTAATGTGGAAAGCCAGAAAATACAGCATGTGATGAGTATCTCATAAGAGAAACTGATATGCATGCATGGCAGTCATGAGTGTGTGTGAGCTCTGGCGGCACATGCTTGCTTTTGTGTTTGCTTGATGTTTCCAAGTATTGTACAAAAATATCTGTCATTCATCATTCATTTGATTTTTCTTTTTATTTCAGTTCCAAATATTAATCTGTAGTGTCTCTGCTTACATGCAATTCTGTTAAAGTGTTCAAATACAGCAAAATTCTGGTTTTGTGTTTGATAGAAGACCAAAGATGAGGACTCTTCGATGTTACGTTATGCTAGTTGGTTTAAATGAGAGCCTGCCAAGTGATTGGCGTAGAGGCAAAAAATAAGTGGGATGTTGTCATGTGCCTGACGTAAGTGTAAGTCATAAATAACCCCGTGAATGACTGGCATTACTTAAATGCTTGGAAGAGCAATGGGTATGTATTTCTGCAAAACCGGTTTCTTAAGTTCAACCTGAAAAATCTGATGCAGAGACATTGGAAAAAATGTTAGAAACTGCCTTTCTGTTTTGACTCATTGAGAGGGATGAGTGTCTGTGAACTGAATAAATGGCTTAGCTGGCACACACTATGGCACAAATCCCGACAGTAGAAAAGAAGTTTGCTGTGTTACTGTAGTAGTGAGATATTCTTTCTGTCTGTCTTTCTATCTGTCTGTCTTTTCTTTTTTGAGTGAAGTTGAAGGGGAAGATAATAAAAGTACATCATTTGAAAGATTATTTGAATTGCAGCAAAAAAAGCAAAACTAGAAGGATCTTATTTAGCACTGAAAACTTTGTTTTTAATTTTTGTAATGTTAACATTACAGAAATTCATAGCCGTGGAAGCTGTTGGCATCATCTTTTGGCAAAAGGATTACTATAGCAATAAAAAAAAAAAATCTTTAAGCAGATGTTTAGTTTCTGTTTTGGGAAGTATTTACATATTAGAACAGAACTTTGCTTCTCCAGGAGATCCTTCTCCTTCAGAGGAGGAGTTGGAATGTAAAGTTGTTTTAACTTGTTTTAAAAACAAAAATCACACTCTGTCATGAGACTGGGTGTGAATCTTTGCTATATTAATTTCATAGATGAGGTACTAGTTCTTGTTATCAGGAAGTTAAAAGATTTCTAAATATCTTTGAACATCAGATGCTAGTTTCTGTTAAGGTATAGCATTCATTTCATTTAACTATTTAAAAATTAAGTGCAAGTAGTTTAGTTTTTTAAATATCCAAATTTTTCTCATGTAACTAGCCTGAAATAACAAGCAACCAATAAAAAAATTAATATACTGAAAAGGCTTAATTAATATATTAATTAAGGCTTATAATCTTATGTTCATAACCTTATGCTCCTGCTCTTACCGAAGCGTTATTATATTATGACTCTGTGACTGGCCACCATTAGGTTGTTCAACATTAGTGCAATTGATGGAATTATACCTTTTAATTACAGCGAGCAGTGTGATTTTCCTCCCCCCCCACCACACACACAATTTTAAAAACTCTTTTTGTGCAGTGCTTGCTTACATTTGTCAAGACTTAAATGACTCTTCTGACTGGAATAAATACAATATGAATAAAGTTTGTCAAGTCAAGAGCTAACAAGAGCTTCCAGGGATTTATGGACAGTAAGTTGTAATTTTACCAGTAAATGGAGGTTTTATTCTTTCACTTGCAGAGAGATTAGAGGCTGATTTGTGTGTTCAAAACCTGTGTAGTTCTATTGAATCAAAGGAATTACTTTAAATTGCAAGATGGAAGACCTGGTTCTTGTTTCAGAAATCTCATTAACAACAAAGCCAGTGATTAAAAAAAACAAAAAGAAACCCACACACAGTGATTGTAAATCATTTTAATGGGAGAAAAATATTTCTATTTAGTTCCACGTGTAACTGTTTCATGGTCTACTCAATTTTATAGGGAATTAATTATCAGTCTTGGATATATGATGTCTGAATTTAATAACTAAGGTCTATTTTAAATAGTGAATTCCCCTCAGTTGCACATGTATGGAAGGACTTTCAGTATGAGAATTGTAAAGGGAAAAAAAAGATGATGATAAACAAATTTTGAAAAATTGAGGAAATACAAAGGTTGTAATAGAGTTGGGATTTTTTTTATGACAGTGTTGTATTTACTCTATCAGAAATATTTGCCTCCCTAAGATGTAAGTATAAGTATTCTACATTTTGTGATGTATGCCTTCTGGGAAACTTTACAAAGCCCCAAATTTTGGCTTTCTTATGTTTAGCTTTTTGATTTTTCTTTTCTTCTTTTAGTGAAGGTTCAAAGGCAGAGGAGCAATGTAACATAAATGTACAGAAGTTTTATATGGGGTAGCTTAGACTGATTTTGGATGGGCAACTATCAAACAGACATTAAATTTCCATGCTTTTGTTCCTTTCAAAAATCATACTGTCTATGAATACACCTGGTATTGCACCTGCCATTACCAGTTGAGCACAGAAGTACTGTAGATTTTATGAAGATGTATGAGTTTTTTTTCTGTAATGATTCTTCTAACTTGAAATTTTTGTTCTGCTAAAATCACTACACAGTAGAGTTTCTACTGGCTGTTTCTGATTATTCACTTGGATTCACTAGAGATGCTGAGTTTAGGTTTGTTGTTAGCTAAGGAGTCCAAAACTACACAAGTAAATACATCTTCTAGTCCATGGTAGGTTTTCAGCACTGTTCTGGTCTTTTGCCATGTAGATTGTGGGAAATAGCTTCCCCCAACTGCATCCTGCTGCAGTCCTCAGCTTACATCTCTTCCAAGTAAAAGGGAAGTAGGGGAATGGCTATCACGGCAGTCAGGTTGCATGGTGCGACCTGCAGATTTTTTAAGCGTCATGTCCCTTTTCATTTTTTCAGGTGGAAAAAATGACCTTTTTTCTTGTTCAAATAAAGAGGTAAAAGATACTAAAGCCCTAAGGAAGAAGTAGAAAGGTTTGCAGGTTTCATGGAGCTGCTGGAGAGCCCAGCGTAGGGCTACGAGGATGATCAGAGGGCTGGAGCACCTGCCCTGTGAGGAACGGCTGCGAGAGCTGGGCCTCTTCAGCCTGGGGAAGAGCAGACTGAGGGGGGATCTTATCAGTGTGTACAAGTACCTGAAGGGAGGGTGTCAAGGGGACGGGGCCAAACTCTTTTCAGCTGTCCCGTGTGACAGGACAAGAGGCAATGGGCAGAAACTGAAGCACAGGCAGTTCCGCCTGACTGTGAGGGGGAATTTCTTCCCTGCGAGAGTGACGGAGCCCTGGCACAGGTTGCCCAGAGAGGCTGTGAAGTCTCCTTCTCTGGAGATCTTCAAGGCCCGCCTGGATGCAACCCTGTCTAACAGGCTCTAGGTGACCCTGCTGAGCAGGGGGGTTGGACTAGATGATCTCCAGAGGTCCCTTCCAACCTTACTGATTCTGTGATTCTATGATTTTCTTTTCTGCTCTCCTCAAGGAATGTTAAGATATAAGGACTCTACACACAGGAAGTATCCACTTTTTAATTGTGGTTCACTTGCTAAATACTGTGCTTTTGATATATATAATGTAAAAAATCAGATATGTGTTATTCAAAAACTGCTTAATATTTATTCTTAAAAATAGTGTGCTAAGACATAAACTATGGCAGATGTTCTACCCTTCTTGATCTCATCTTTAGACATCTCTTTCCTGTTTATATATATAATATTATTTGGCTTGGGATATGAACACTTGCTAGAGCTAATGGATATGTTTGCTGTAAGAAATGTCACAAGTAAAATTAGTATTTTACTTGTTTCTCACCACTGTTTTTAAATTTTTCTTGCTTCTCTGTTTTTCTTCTTTGTGTTGAAAGCCTTTTAAAAAAAAAAAAAAAAAAAAAAAAAGTCCTGAATCAACCCCTTCTGATATTTAGGGGCTTCAGTAACTCCTAGTTTGTTACACTTTTTAATAGAACATTGATAGATTAATAATAGAAACATCTAGATTTGTTTGCTAATTTTGAGTGGTAATTATGTTTCTGCAGTCTTTCAATATAGAAAGTATTCACACAGTTCCTAAGACATCTAGAATTTGTGCACCTGTCTGCTGCTAAGATGGAGAAAAGAACGGAGTCGAAAGTGGTTTTTAAGTTTCTGTCACTCTTTACATATTGAGATGCTATGCTTTTGCATGAGATATGCTTTATTATGATAAAATTATGCTTGAAATTAAATTGCAATGCACTGACAGAAATACTGCATGTAACAAAATGTCCATATAGTCCCCAACAGTCTTTTCACCAAAAGCCAGTTAACCTATTTTATGTTTTTATGTAAACAAACTGCATGGTCTTTTTTTTCTCCTTTTTCTTTCTTTCTTTGATAGATTTCCATCTAGAAGAGGTTGTGGACTGGCCTGGGTTAGACCTCAAACTAGGCCAAGTTTCTGGGTTGGCCTTGGACCCTGAAAATAACCTTGTTATCTTCCACAGAGGTGATCACGTTTGGGATGAAAAGTGAGTAGATATTCTGTGGTGTGGCATGTTAGAAGATCAAATGGGTATATGCTGTTTGTGTATCTTCTTGAAGGAAGGAATACACAGATTGCAGTTCCTTTTCCATTTAAGCTGAGATTTATCTGCTCTTTGGCTGAAAGTGCCTTCAGGAAACTTGTAGTGCAAGGGGTGACTGACGGTTTCAAGACTGGGGGGTTGCTAGATCTTTAGACAGTGAGGATGCATCTCCAGAGAAAACATAGTATGTTAGATCCCAAAACTGTAGAACCATGTTAACGTGATCTTCACCTACATTAATTATCTGTGCTTCTCCATATCTTTCAGCAGGACTAATTGGCCTGGGAGAATGATGGTTTAGTATAGTATACTACTTTAAGGACCTGAGCTTGTGATATGCAAAGCTAGCTCTAGTACAGTTTCCTTTTTCTTGTCTTTATCTACTCAGTTGATGAGACAACATACAGTATCTCAAAAAAAAAAAAAGTCTAGACATTATAATGATGATTTCTCTAGTGTTTGTAAAATAATATACCCAAAGGTATGTTATTTTAAGAACAGAAGATTCCGAATAAGTATGGTTTTTACAGAGCCCTTGTATCTCTGAATTTAAAAGAGAATGTCTGTCTTTTAGGTGGATGTTTTGGAAAAAATGCCATGAAACTGTAACAGAACGCTAGGAGGGAATAATCTTAGTTTATAATATAGTATTATAGGATCTCCTTCTTAAATGTGCTTTTTTATCTTACTTATCTACTTAATCTTTTTTATTTTAATTCATTTAATTCATAAAGTAACTTCTGAAAAATAGGGCAGTTTTCTCAAATTTATAATGACAAGTGATGCTTAGAGTACTGTTTTATGGCAACTATTTTTGTTTGATTGGGGTTTTGGGGGGAAGGGGCGTTGATGAACAGCATAATGGAGGAGATAAGGCAGTCATTTACGTCTCTTGTGCATTATATCAGCAATCTCTCCAGCTCAAGTGTGTACAAATATAGACTGTACGATTTTGAAAGGATGACGCATACTGCAACTTGTATTACTCAGACTTCAGGTAAAAACTGATATTGGTTTGGTTCTTCTCATCCTCCTACGCATGAACATAAATGCTGTTCTTTGTTATTGAAGAAAGAACTGAATCAAAAATGTTTCAAAATAGACTGGCAGTTGTGTTCATTGCTCACTTCTAAAGTGTGTATTTTGGGAGTCTGGCAATAGAGGTACACAGCCCAGAACACAAAACTGGAATCTGAGACCAAGCAGTGTATGGAGAGCCTACGGAGTTTAAAAACAACCCCTTTTCCCCCTCCAAACCTTCTGAATAGTTGGTGTACATTTATTCGTAAATTATTTCTGCCATATGTAATTCATGCTGACCCCATGTAAGATGTACAGCTGAAACTATGGGAAGTGGGAAGAAAGCAGGCAGAGTGAGGAGACTTGCTTTGGGTAAAGCAGTCAGCTAGAGAAAGCAAGATCAAAAAAACAATTTTATCTAAATGAAAGCATGATGTATTTAAGAAGCTGCTTTTCTCAATTATTACTTATTCTGAGTACCATCTGAAATGTTATTGTTGTTTTACTATAACCGTATGGGTGGATTTAACACATTAACCTGTACATCTACTCTGTGTTGAAGCTTCTCATATTTGCCATGATGTAGTGATTGAAGTTGGAAGAAAGTGAAACTGTCTGACCTTGTAAATATGATCTGGAACATTCAGATTCAGATATGTAACCAAGATGGAGAAGGGACTGTTGTTATCTGAATGTGCCTTCCATAAGGATATTTATTTGTGAAACCCTGATTCTTCTCGGACAGGTTTCATTGCACGAGTCTTACTTTCTTCCCTTACCCCTTGTGTAGCACAGTTGATAAATATATGGGAAAACTGGAGCTGGGAAGAGGGAAGAACTCTTAGATCAGATAGGCTATATAAACGGCCTACAGAAATTTTAGAATATTACAACTTTAAAGCAATATATTTGGTAAACATGACTGTGCTTAAGCTGTGTTGCTCATCTTCCAGATCTCGTGGCACCAAGATGATGCATCCTTGTGTGTGCTCAGTCAGCAAGCCTTCCCTTTCTATTTTCAGCTATGACATGAGTGTATGAAATAGGCTAGAGACCTTTTCGTAGGCTATGCTGAAAAGGAGGGAGTATATCTGTTTTTATTTTTCAGTAAAAAGGGATAAGAAATGGTTATTTTAGGGGTGATTATTGTGTTTGGTTGGGGGAGGAATAGGAAGATATCAGCCTTGTAAGTTAACGTTTATTATTAGCTTGCAAATACACAATTAATTGAGTATATAATATTCCTTAGCAAATCATAAATGTGATGAATCTAGCCCCAAGGCCCAGAATTTTTCACCAACATAGTATAGAAATAAGTAAACAAATTATCTGTGCTATTAGACGCTGCAGAAATGTTGCAAATGCATTATTAATACGTGCTATAAAAGCTGGATCCTTATTCAACTAAATGCAGCTGGGTGAATGGTCTGTGCTGTTTTATAATGCAACTGTAGTCTGCTGTAGAACGCAAAAACAGTTACACAATGTCAGGCCTATAATATAATAGTAGCTTTTCAATGGTTTAATCATTTCTCTTGTGAATGATTTTTAACGAAAAATAGATTTCCTTTTTAAATGAGTCATGTCTCTTTACCTCATAGTCTCCTCACTTACAGAACAGTCTTTTATGCTCTATGCAGTGCATGCTATTCAGAATGGAAAAATAAGAACTATTCAGCCAGTTGAGCAATGAATTAGTTGAAAGTTCTGGATTTTCTGATGAAAAATGTATGTTATTTATGAAATCTATAAAAGACATAATAAAGAATATAAACTGCATTCTTAGAAGTCTGCTATTGCATTCTTAACAAGCAATGGCTAGACAGGATAATTTAGGCTGAGCCCAGTAACACAACACGATGGATATCAATCAAGAATAGAGCTCAGAGTTGTGCTTTCCAGGATTATGAGATCAGGTGGTCTGTCTAAATTTAATATGTAGCCCGTAAATGTTTTGTATTGTGGTAAGCCACCAGCTGAGAAGGTAGAAAAATAACAAGGGAAATATACTGAGGTTTGAAATGAGCAGTAGGAACATATGCAGCTTACTTTAGATGTGCTGTGATTCCAAACTGCCAAACCTTTTAGCAAATCATGCTGAGAGCAGAACAATATGGCACGTAACAGTGAGCAGTTCAGCTTAAATTTACTACTTTAAACTAGCAGTAGTCAGCATAGTTTGTGTCCTCCTTTATCAGTTGAGACAGAGGAACATTGATTACATTGGGAATTGGTCTCAGGCCCTAGGTAGGAGAGAAGCATGCTGCTCCTCGGCAAGGAGGCTTCACGGGGAGGTGTCTGAAAGACCTCTCCCATAACTGCATTCAAAACTCAGTAGGCTTCCTTTGCTCAAAGTACCACGTTGTCTCATATTTAGACTGAAAGCGCTCAGCTCCCAGAGAAGGTAGGTAGTGGTTAACAGAGAATGCTTCAAACATGGGCAGGACTGTTGTTAAGAACTAAAATCGTAACAGGGGAAGATGACAAAGTTTTTAAGCTGTTTAGCTAGTTACTTCTCCAAAGAGATACAGTCCTGTTTTCTGAGGTTTTTGTACAGTACCTACCAGTCAGTAAGATTCAGTTCAGCGATTAGCTGTGCTGATTAATAATAACATGTAGCTTGCACAGAACTTGAGGCTAAAACGATGAATTTACTCTCAGTTTTGTCTTAAATGATTCAATAAATGTAGCATAGACTGAAATACTTAAGCAAAGATAAATCAGGTGTGCAAAAGTATCTGTCATGCTGCTGTGGAAAGCAGAAAATCATCCATGAGTTGGAAGAAAATTCTTGGCCTCCGATCTAGTTCTTTGCAAGCGTACACAAAGTTGCAGCATTAGCATCTTAGGAAATTCCGTACTGCTGCCGAACATTAGCGTAGTCTGTCCAGTGCTGGTTCTCCAGTTGTGGCCATCCACTCCTAGAGTAAGTCCTTAAGAGTATTAGACGCCTGGATCCCTGTCATTTACTGAAATCGAGCATGGAATTTTGTGGGAGAGGGAAATGTATTTTTTTAATAAATCTATTCAAAGCCAAGAGAGCTTGTCATAGGCAATTAGTCTCAGTAATGATAAAGAGTGAAACAGCTGCAGAATCGTGGCCAAATAAGCAAATTAACATCACTAGTGAGCCAGCACTATTTACCCTGCATCTCCTGATAGGATTATGACAAACAGTTTTTAGGAGGGCTTAGCAGAGTGTTTAGCTATCACCTTGTGCATAACCGTTCATAGTAAAAAGGATTTATCGATTTCAATCAGAAATTAAGCAAGTAGCAGATAGTTACTGTGCATAATGGTAATGTCAGGCAATTAAGCATTGCTTTTTAATTGTAGTCTGTGCAGGAACTTAAACACTTCATATATTTTGCTGGTTATATATGAAGCCAGAATTGCTTTTCCACATTGAAAATTCTCAACACATGAATATTTAATGTTATGGAGAAGTTAGGCTGCTAGGAGTGTACGATGTAAAGTTTTAAAAGCTTTATTTGTAGCCTTTGCTATTACAACAAATATATTCTTGTTTATCAATTTACATCAATCGTAGTTGGATTTCTCTTAGGGGATTAAGAAAAGGGTTTCAAAATTGAGGGAGGAGCAATTAGGGGGAGCATGTCATGTACTCAGGCATCTCAGTCCACAATGAAATACTGTTTTCTAATGTTTAGACTTAAATTTTGTTCAAAATGTGTTTACATGTGCAGTATTTATTTTTACTGAATGCTGAACGCATATTTCAAGAGGTTAGAATAATAGCCAACATTTTGGTAGGATATAGATTGATTTTTTTTTATTATTAAAATAAAATATATTATTATTATATATTATTATATATATTATTTATATATATATTATATATATTTTTTATATATAATATATATATATTATATATAGCATTATATATATATTTTATATATATATTATAATATATATATTATTATATATTATTATATATTATATATTATTATTATTATTCTTTTTTTAGGTATATGATAATTTTATATCAGGTAAATGTCTTCTGGAAAGTTAAGAAAACCCGACTCTTAGCTTTTGAAATAAATGCTGAAGTGTTTAACTAAATATTGTTTTTTGATATCTTTTACATACATTTTAAATTGTGTGTGTAGTTGTAGGGGAAAGAAATACTCATCCTGTAGTCTCGCCCAAGTGTATTCTGAAAAGAATATGAACCCTAGGACCTTAAGGAAGCTCTGAACTTCTTCTTCTTCTTCTTTTTTTTTTTTTTTTTTTTTTTTAAGAAAAGACAAGGAAGCAACAAACCCAAAATCTCAGATAATACTAAGTATACCAATTCATATTGATAGTTATGCCTGATGATTATATGTGTTTTTAATTAGGCCACGTTGTTTCATGGATTCAAGGATTCTTTGTTTAATTGCTTTAATAAGAGAAAACGTAGGTTTATGTTAATAGTTGTTTGTTGTTGTGTTGATTTGGTGCTACTTTACTTCACAAGTCATAACCTCAGTAGGAAGATTTGACATCCAATGGTAGAACTCTTACATGATCACCCGAAAGTATAATAAGGTTTATTTAAAAAAAAAAATGCACATACTGGAGTTAGTCTACAAAACTCAAGTCGAAGTGGTGGCGTGTTGTTTATCAGTGGAAGATGCTAACCCTTGCTTTATATTCCAATATTTTTGTGTAGCTCTTTTGACAGCAAATTTGTTTATCAACAACGAGGACTTGGACCAATTGAACAGGACACCATTCTGGTGCTGAACCCAAGTAATGCTCAACTGCTTCATTCCACGGGCAAAAATCTGTAAGTTATTTTTGCTGTTACTAGTAGAACTTCTATATACTTATATAGAATTTCTGTTTGTGTTTTTTTACCCCAAAAAGTCCCCAAACTGAGTTTAATCAGTTAAAAATAAATAAATAACAAGACACTAACTCACTCATTTGGCATCCTCACCACCTCTGCTTTCCAGCAATTCCTATAATTTCATCTGCTAGCCAGATTAACAGAAACAGCTGATGAGTGTTGTATGTTGTCCTTAAAGATACCAAATGGTAGCCCCAGTGACCTCACCGGAGAGAGAGGGAGTTCCAGAGATGAGGTTCCCGTTGAGAAAATTCTGTTTTATTGAGAGGTCTTCGTTAAATGCTACCTGTTGCTAGCATGTATAGCACTTGATGATCTGTAGATTAAAAACTGAGATCTTGAAAGCCTCACCTTTAGATCTTTCTTCCTGAAACATGTTTGTAATTTGATCCCTCTATATTTGTGTTTGCAGATTTTATTTACCACATGGTTTGAGTATAGACAAAAATGGTAACTACTGGGTCACAGATGTAGCTCTCCATCAGGTATGTTTTTGAAGCTTCCTTAAAACTTATGCCAGAGATAATTTTTATATTTTCCTAGAGAGTTGATATCAGTTATTTAGCTCATGCTGTTAAGATACCCATTAAGAATTTGCCTGAAGAAACAGACCCTCGTGGCTCTAGTGAGATATAGGTGTGTGGAGTAATTTGTAACGTGGACATAGATCAGTAAAGTTGCTCTTTTAAACAATGTCAGCTCTGTAGAAGAACAGATTATTCTGCAACAATTCTTGGCAATTCCTGTGTTCTCATACCCTCAATGTGAAGCTGAGCCACTTACAGTAATCACAGGAAATTTTTATTTTATGCAGAAATTTCCCAGAATTTGTGCTATTTTAAAGCAGATAGTAGATTTCATAGTCTAATATATTAAGGTCATGTTGGGTATATAAATTTATTTTATACAAAATAATATATATATTTTCCATAAAAAGTCATCCCTGTTGAATATCATCTTCTACAACTGAAACCTCTTGTCTTTTCCCGTTGACTAAAAAAGGTTTTCAAATTGGGAGCAGATGCTGCAGAACCGTTACTGATCTTGGGAACAGCTCTGCAACCGGGCAGTGACAAAAATCACTTCTGTCAGCCAACTGATGTGGCTGTGGATCCGACCACTGGCAGTATTTACGTATCTGATGGCTACTGTAACAGTCGAATTGCTCAGTTCTCTCCAAAGGGACTGTACATCAAGCAGTGGGGAGAAGGTACAGTTAGAGCTTTTGGTACTTAACTGTTACTGCTGCTGTCGTGAACTCGTGTTACCATGAGCCATGAGATTGTTGATATTATTACTCTTATTTATATCTATTGCAGTAATATCTTCAAGGTCCTGGCTGAGTTTTGGCCTTGTCTCTACATTCAAATTCTCTCAATTCTGGTTATACAGATAGACATAGTGCATATCTATTCCAAGTATTTGTAGAGAAATAACTAATTCATAATTTCAGATTTTACAAAGACAACATGAAAGAGTACCATAGTTTACCTAAATAAATAAAACTGTTAAGGGCCAAAAAGCAAGCCAAGCAAGTTTATTGTTTTCCTGCAGTTACGTTGTGTTGTGTGTAATATTGTTATTCCTAGTCAGAGGTGATAGTTTCACCGTGAACCTTAACACAAATCTGCGTGTTTTGTGCAGAGACTTCTTTAGACGGAGCCAGACCTGGGCAGTTCCGTATTCCTCACAGCTTAGCCCTGATCCCCAGCTTTAGTGAGCTGTGTGTTGCAGACAGAGAGAATGGTCGAATCCAGTGCTTCAGACTGGAGACTGGGGAGTTCGTAAGAGAGATCAAGCACAAATCATTTGGAAGAGAGTTGTTTGCTGTTTCATATGTTCCAGGTAATTGCTTTTCCTGTTCTTTGGTTTTCTAGTATTTGTTTAATGACAGTATATCATAATGTACAGTGTTATTCCATTAAGAGTACTGTTTTGTATCTAACGCAAGATATTTATTCTCTTTCAGAGGTGTGCTGATGTAATGGAAAATCTTAGAACTATCTTATTTTTGGAAGGAGGAAAAGAAAAAAAGCTTAGCGTATGGCATCTACTCCTGAGAAATGATTAATTAGACTCCATAAATATGATGTCAACAAGGAGATGATACATTTTGCTTTTTAGTGATTGCACAGTTAAATAATTAGTTAATAATAACGTTTTAAAATACTCATTTCAAGCTCCATTAGAGAGAGCAAAATAAAAGGCTTCTAAACCATCAAGGAAAGTATTGAGCTTCTGCAAAGAAAAAATCTGAAAGCAAGTAGTTTTAAAAAGTTGTGTTTTTTTACTATCAAAACCACATTAAGAACTACTGTATTAAGTTATTAGGTTAGACATTTAATATTACGATGGAGTACATTTCAAGAACTAGGCTATGACTGAGGAATGTCAGGCTCCTCACTATGTAGTTGATACCTAGTTTAATATCAGGATTATCTCCGTTGCATCTGCCAAGAAATTAAGAAATGCCATACTGGGTCAGACTTTAGATATCTGTAGCCCAGTGCCCTGTCTGACAGAGGCAGCAAGACATGGGGTTTGGGGAGAGTGTGTGAGCCTGGCTGCAGTTTGTGGTCCATTCCTCTCCAGGCGCTGACACCACTTTATTAGGGGGACGCTAGGAAGTATCTCCCTGCCTCTTCTTAGAGGTGCATCTTCTCTGCTACTAAAAAACTGAGTGATGGAATCTCCCCAACATCTTCAGCAATTAAAAAAAAAAAAAAAAAAAAAAGAAGAAGGATTGAGCTTCTCTGTTGTGGCCTCTTCATGCCTGAGTGCCCCTTTTGCACCTTTTTCTCATGTGGTCCCACTGATTCCCTCGTGGACTTTTTGCTTTTTATGCATTTAAAGAACTTAATAGTTATTAGCTCAAACATCCTCAGCCACGTGATCTTCAGATTCTGTTGTTGTTAATCCTTTTACATTCCTGTTTCTATTTGAACAAATTGTAAAACACTGTCTTCCTTATTCTTCTCATTTTGGCAAGCTTTCCATTTCTCAAGGACCCATGACATTCTTTCTGTGCTTAGGTTTTCTACTGAGTTACTTCTTGTGTGCTTGCTGTCTTTCTCAGAGACAGCTGCTTTCATCTGTGCTGTTAGAGCTGATCTCAACTGTAGTTTGCAAGGTATGAGTTGTTAAAGTATATGTGACTGTTGTTGCAGGTGGTCTCCTCTTTGCAGTTAATGGAATGCCTTATCCTGGAGAGACGGAACCAGTGCAGGGATTTGTGATGAACTTTTCTACCGGAGAAATAATTGATACTTTCAGTCCTGTTAGAAAGGTAGAGTATTGCATAGACTGCCTGGTGCATATAGTTAATGCTGGTAATATCCTATTCCACTTTTTTAAAGACATGTAAGGAAATGAGATGTTTCATAATGTATTGTATGGTATGCAAAAGCAACTCTCTGTAATATAAACTTCATAATGACCCTTGAACTTAGGACTTTATGTTCTACATGTGCTACATGTTTGAAAATTACACCACTCTCAAGACATTCCTTCTGCCAGGATAAGTCTACTTTATTGTTGGTAGACAGTCCTTAAAAGCTAATTTAAGAGAAGGATGAAGACCTGGAATTCTTATGTTTAGATGGTAGTAGGATGTCAAAAAAAAAAAAAAAAAAAAAAAAAACTATATTCCTGAGCAGAAATAAAATTGACCAGTGTAGCCACATCCTTTCTTTGCAGAGTGTTAGTGTGGAAGTTAAGGCTAAACTACTTTCGCAAAGTATTGTGCAAAAGTAAGTATAAATTACATTTATAAATTATGTAGCATTTATACATAATAGTTCTTCTAAGGGTTTATCTCTACTGTTTCTCAGCAGAGAGTTCATTTATAATTGCCAAAATATTTGTTAACGTTTTCAGAATTGGTGGGGGTTAGATATTCTTAAGTATTTGTGCACAGTTACAGATATTTCTGGGAAAAATTGTTATAAGCTTGAGTTCTGAGTGTGTAAAGTAAATCAAGTGGGCAGCCTTTGTAAGGCGATGTAGTATCACTCCTGAACTCAGGAATATCTTCAGAGATTCATGTTCAACACTTCATGTTCAAACATCTTATTTTTTCATATTCTTACAAAACAATATATACACAAGTAAAATACTCAATTATTTTCTTTCATCTGGGAAAAGTTCCATGAGAAAAATTTTGAAAAATTGAAACAGTCGTGCTTTCTCATTTATTAATGTTTTGAAAGGATGGCTACACTGAACTTACAGTTAGTATTTATTGTCTGCACTACTGTATCACATCCCATTTGGTCTATGAAGAACTTCTCACCTATAGATTTTATTTATTTATTTATTGTGGCGGGTATACTGGAGGGGTGTTCAGTAACTGACAGTTCTGAGATCTGAAGTAGAGCATGTATTACAGCTTGCAAGGACAAGTTAGTTCACCCTATTTAGGTTCCCAGTTTGTTTATTAGCAGGAAAAATTCTTAATTTGACAGCCCTACTCAACTCGGTCTAGAACTAGTTTCTTGTTAAGGTCTGCTGTTGCAAGTCAGAGCATCCCTCAGTCATCTGTTTAAAAAAAAAAAAAAAAAAAAAAAAAAAAAAAAAAAAAGTACCTGGAAGTGATAGAAAGATTGATTTAGGGAAGAATCTACTAATTCCTACGTCTAGACTAATACAGAAGATCTTCAGAAAAGGTATTCAGGCCAGAACAACACGTGCTTCTATAAAGGCACCGCTTTCACGGATTGGTTTCTTATTCCAGGTTTCTTGTTTTTTTGGTGCTAAGAAAGTGAAACTCTCCTTACGCTTGGACCTTTTTACTCTGGGAGCAGCAGCAGTAGTTGGGAAGAGACATTTCTTCAGAATAAAGGCAGATATTTTTGAGTTCTTCAGTAAACTAATTTTAAATTGCAGCACAATTGTAGTTACCTTGGAATTTACTCAGCAAACAGTAGTTTATTACTTCTCATGGAAGCTCCTCATTTAATTAGTTGTAGATAGCAAGGTTCAGAGCAAGAAATGAAGTATAAAGCCAAGCAGAAGAGCCTCGTCTGCAAAAACTGAAGACTAGATGGTTTATTAGTATCTTGGATATCCTTTGTTTTCCCACCTCTTATTTTAGCTTCTTCTCTCCAGCCTGTGTCACAAACTTGTCTGTAGCTTTTGTGGTTATGACTAAGAGGCTATAATGCTTTAAGTTACTGATTTTAATAAAAATTACTTGTTTCTGATATTTCTCCTGGTTTGTTGTGTATTATATGCCTTAAAGTCTAATATAATGTCTTTAGCAAATTATCAGATTTTATCTATTAAAATCCTAGCTTGCAGAATAGGATCCTCTATTCACCTACTCCATGTGAAACATCTGTAAGCAATGATACATTGCCATTGAATGCCAACATGCTGCCTTGGAAAAAGGAACAGCTAAGACTTTTGCTAGAGTTAATAGCGAATGAGTGATCTAGTACAGTTGCAATGTAAGCTGCAATGTTTACAGCTGCTATCTTGATGGCATATTTATATGCTACCTCTGGAAAATTAATGCATAAGAATGTTAAGGTTGCTTTCTTTGCTTAAGTTTTAAAATGACATTTTACAGTGGGTATAGCCATTTGTAACTACCAAAAAAGTATTTACCAAATTAAATAGAATATTTCAAAGGCTGAAATTGATTGCAAGAATATAAATAAAGTTGTTCAGCATGAATATACCTAATAATCTGCATGTTATTGTCCCTAGAGAAGGCAAGCACATACACTAGATACGAAATTCCTCTCCCTTTGCTCATGTTAGGCATTCACACCAGGATCTCCTATGATTTCCAGTCTAAGGACCAATCTGAACTTCAGGGATAAGCAGGACTTTCTATTTTCAATCTGATTGTGAATGTTTAGACTCTTAACAGTAATCTGTGACTGTTTATCTTTACAGACTTTTGAGATGCCACATGATGTTGTTGCTTCAGAAGATAAAACAGTATTTGTTGGAGATGTTCATGCCAGAGCAGTATGGAAGTTCACATCCACAGAAAGTATGTTTTTCTTGCTCTTAAGTGTCACAACTTCACATTTTATAGCTTCAGTTAAGTAAATGCTGTAAAGAACCGGGTGGCCTAATGATAATTTTAGTATACTGGGAATTCTGCCATAAGTTGCATGTTATAGCTATTTTCTTTAAAAGACCATTCTTTATAGTACTGTGTGCTCTATTAAGAAGAGTCCTAGGTAAACAAGCTGATCTGTCACAGAAGGAGGAATCAAAATGCGTTTGTTCCACAGTATCTCTTCTGTTGTTAGTACATACATAAACAAAAGCATGACTCTAGCTTTTTAGTTTTTTCATATATCATTTGATGACAAGTCCACTGCTTCCTTAAGGGTTGTAGTATAGGAAACTCTCAGAGGCTGAAATAAAGACACAAGTCGACATAAATAGATCTTCATCTCATTGGGAATATTTACCATTAGAAATGGTAATGAATCCAGTATAATTTGAAGTCCTGTTCCTATTAATTGGAAATACTTCCCAGTTTAATCTAGTAACCTCCAAACCAGGCAGCCTGACTTCGGGGAGAAGAACCTGATTAGTCAGATATCAACGTGGTAGGATTCAGAGAGGGATTAGACCTTTCATAGGAATAACAATATAATCCACTGCTAAGTTGTATAGGCTGGGGGAGGTGGGGAGGGAACATATGAGAGATACAAAGCCTCAGGCTTCAGAGCGTTAGTCAACCGGCTGAACAGTCTGCTGTTATAAATGAACTTCTGGCTAAGCCAGTTATTCCATATTTGTCTGTTTATAATTCATGGATTTTGCTTTGAGGCATCTGGTATCAGCCACTATTGATAAAAGCACATTGGACCAGATAAACTGTAAGTCAGTCTGGATGCGGCTGTTTCTGCATATAGTAATGTGAATAAGAACACTTCTAGGCTTTTATGCAAAGGCATATGAGAACCCCAAAATACTGGATTCACTCACCACTTACAGGTTAGATGAGAAGTCTTGTGTATTACCTTCTTTTTTAACATATACTGCAGTATAAAGCTGCAGTAGCTAAGTAGTCCTTATTCAGCTGGTCTTTAATCTGTCATGATTCTGATTACAATTAACAATATTATTTTTATGGGACTCCCTGAGCCTTTACATGTGCCTGTAAAACCTCTCTATAGCATGAGAATTAATTATTATTGCAAACGGCCATCGTGAATCAAGCCTTTTTTCTTTTTTTAGTGAGGTTCTGAGCTATTGAATAGTTTATATTGATTCTCCTTGGTGAAGTTCAGATGCTAACTTGACTGTTTGCTGTAGGATTGTACGGTACATTTGAGAAAGCTAGCAGGAAAATGTCACTGAGTTTTTCTGAAATGTCAGTTGTCCTGAAGAACAATTGTGTTTTACAGAAATGGAACATCGGTCAGTTAAAAAAGCTGGTATTGAGGTACAGGAAGTAAAAGGTTAGTATGATACATAATGGAAGTGATGGAACCACTGTTTTTACATACTATGACTGCTTGTGCTAAGGACTGTTGGAGAGAAAAATGCTGACTAGTTTGACTGTAGTTTCTGTTCGTCACCATCGTTTTATGCAGTTACTATAAATAAAATGAGCATAGGAAGCAAGAGAAGGCATCTTGTTGCACTGTTACCTGGTAGGCACTTATTTTACAGCCAATTCAAACATTTAATTTCCATTGATGACAAGTGCTTCACAGACACTAGAATGAAAGTTTAACAGTGCATTATTTCCGTATCGCCATCTGGTGTGTCCAGATTGGTATCTGTGTCAGCTCCCTTAGATGCAGAAATAATTCTGAAATGTGACAATGATAGTTACTCCCCAGTGCTGTTTCTCTTCCTTCCTCCCTCCCCAAGCTTATGTGAAACAGCAATTGGTTCATCTCTCTGCATGGTCTTTCAGCGCACAGTCTTGCCAGTTACACTGCACAGCGGAAAAAAACCAAAAAAAAATTTATATTCCGATTATTTCCCGAGACTTACTACTATCTTTTTCCAATTTATCTGCCTGAAAATGAAAAAAGAACAAAAATCGTGTTGGGACTTAATCAAAGGAGATAAAGAAGTATGTATAGATAAGGCTGAAAGGGGTAAGATAATAACTCAGGAAGATGAAAAGTAATTATTTTAAACCATTAATCTTCTGTCTCATAGGTCTCTGACGTGGAAGAGGAAATGTTCATTTCCCTTTCAGAAAAGCAGTACTTGGCTATAGAGAGGCCTTTAAAATGTTAAATTGTTTTTAACTGTTTGTCTTCAAATTCAGAGCTTCTGTGGTTTGCTTAAGGCATGTAGACTCAGAGAAATAATATAAAGAGATATAAATTGCCAAATGCAAACATATAGTAGGATAATGTAGACTGACAGTATAAAACAGTGAAAATCTTATTGCCAAAAATATTATGCTTGTATTTCATCTCTATTGGTACATCAGTCTTCCTGAAGCACTCGGAAGAGAAGTATTACGGCATCAATGGTATGAGAAATCTGGGGATAGATTAATGCATTTGAGCTTTCTTTAGCTCAAATATACCATGCTATCTGACACTTCTCATATGGTACTATTGCATTATTTATATAACATTGGAAAAAATTTGTAAATAGCCATCTTTGAAACTGCCCAGGGTACAGGAGTTAACATAGTCAGGAATCACTGGATGCAGTTTTCAAAAACTCTTAGGACTTCAAGAGCCGAAGTTCTTTCATGAGATGTAGCAGTTCTGAAGGTCACAAATCGATTTGAAAGAACTATAAATGCCTTTTTGTTTGTGATAATACAACATACTGGATTTTTATATTTCTTGTGGCAGTATTATCAAAAGGGGACATTTAATGGATATTAAATCATACACCTATCTGCAAAAATGATTTTTTTCCCTTGGGATTTGCCCATATTTTAAATGATAGCTCCTCATTAGAGGAGAGGAAAGGGCATCTTTGCTAGGAAGTGGTATCATTCAGACTCTCTGCCTTACTTTGGGGATAACGTCAGCAAGAATTAAAACTGTCTCTTTAAATGTTTGTCTTTTGTTTCCTTGTTATTCATGTTATCCTGGCATGTCCTTTTCTTTAATGCCGTGCCCTGTGTTGCTTGATGCATAAGGGTTGCTTATTGAATTTTTTCTTTTTTTATCAGAAACAATTATAAAAACCAGACTGAAAAACAACCCAGAATCAACAGAGCCTCTAAAGAAGGAGGAAAAACAGCATTTGATCCGACAAGCCAGCACTGGAGTTTCCTTTGTTCTTATTACGACTCTTCTAATTATCCCTGTCCTCGTCCTGCTGGCAATTTTATTATTTATTCGGTGGAGGAAGACAACAGTCTATGGAGGTAAGCATGAGTAACTCTAGAGAACAGGCCTCTATTATTCCAGTCCTACACATCACTGAGCATTAAGGGACAAAGGTATGGAGAGAGAGAGAGGCCTATGGTCTGTTTACCCTGCGGTGCAGTCACTGTGGCACTGCATGCAAATTAAGACTCAGCGTGCATAAAGCAACTGCATTCCTGTGTGCCTTTATCACTGTACCTCAAGCCACCACCTTTTCAGAACTTGTACCTATATTTTCCTTTAATTGCTAAAAATAATGAGTATCTTGGTAACAACTACAGTATAGCCATATTATTGTCTAAAGCATTCATTTTAACACTCAGAGCATAGTCTGATTTTTCACTTTGTGATCTTTAAATCATGAAGAGCAACGAACCGTACTGGATGGGTACTATCAAGGTATAAGCGAAAGATGAACTGTTAAAATTTCTGAAGGAATGTAAATGATTGTTCACTATTATCTTGTGCATTTTGTGAGTCAAGCATGTTTCCATTATGTGCATACATCCGTTGCTGTGACAGCTTTAGTTAAGAGTAACAGTGCTAAGTATGTAAAGTTGTCCTTAGTTCATATCATAATACAATAATACACTTTTTGAGAAATTGGTAGACTGTGGTAGGACTTTGGTCATTGCACTTGTTGTTCTGTATGGCATAACTAGCTTTATCAGGTATTCTCAAGAAGGGAAGAAAATGGATGTGGAATACACAAGTAACATAGTTTCATCAATATCATAGGCTGGGACATAATATAAAAGAGCAGGTAATTCAACGTTATAATATTATTGTGTAACTGAACGTGATGTGTTTTATCTGAAGGTTTAATTGTAGCTTCCTGCTTCTTCATGTTTAAACATGTTTAGCATCAAATATGCTAACACTCTGAACTATTGCAGTACTGTAACTCATAGTTAGGGTCTAAAATAGCATCTTTGCATTCCGCTTTGATTCATGCAGTGCCTGAACTTTCTGTGTGAAAGAGCATAATATAGTTACATTGGTAAAAGTAAACTCCTTGCACAGACCAATGGAAACTGAATATAGAAAAAGACAGTTTGGTCATGGCATTTTATTTTCCTTCAGATGAAGCATGGGAAGAGTTACCAAGATGGGGGAAACTTTGTCTGGTTTTTGGTTTTGGTTGGTTGGAGGTTTTTTGCTTGTTTTTTGTTTGTTTTTTTGCGGTATGTTTGGGGGGCAGGCGGTGTTCTCAGAAGGATAACTGCAGTTTTCAAATGTCAAGCTCTGTTTTGCAGTGTGCTGGAAAGTAGTTGTCCACGATAAATGACAAGGTTCTTGTTCTCCCCATAAAGTCTTCATAGTAACATATGTGAACAGTTGAAAAAGTGACATTCTCAGAAATAACTTACATGTGAATCTTCTCAATGGCTGAAGCAGCATAAACTTGAACATTCATAGTACAATTTTTTTTGTTAGGAATCATAATTACACCTTAGCAGAGAAGCTGGAAAGTAACAATTTTATTTTTTTAGAACTGCTGATTTGTGTGTCTGTGTTTTGTACCAGAAAATACAGTTAATGATTTTAAACTTATTCTTAATCTCCCTTATTTTTCAGCTGATGCGGAACACAAACTTGATTCAAGCTCAGGTAGAATTTTAGGCAGACTTAGAGGTAAGCAACATTCAAGGGCTTTTAAGAATCCAGTATCTGGAGTTTGTTTCTGTATTTGGCTCTGCTTGAATAAGAGATTTGAGATCTGGGAATAAAACCTTCTCCGAGCAAGGAGAGAGGGCAAACCTCAGATACTTCATGAGGAAGTGTCTTTAACTCTGCCTTTTGTTCATCGCCATCTGCCCACCAAAGAGGATGTGTCCCTGCTGGTGAGAGACCAATAGCTGTTACATTATCTGTGGGTCTGGTTAATGAAATGAAAAACTTTGGCATTATGGGCAAACTGAATACGGGTAAACTGGTGGGAATACAAACAGCCTGGGCAAAGGCTTTTGATCAAATCATGGATGCTGAAAAAAAATCCTCTGAAACTTGTACTTCAAAGGTGAATTTCCGTCCTCCAGGGTGAATTTGTGGCTCATACGCTGGCCTTTTAAAACGGTTTGTGGGACACTTAGAATAATCTCCACTATAGTGCTGAATTAATGCATTTTTTTTCCTTCCTGTGCAGCAAGACCAAGTTTATGACAAGTGTATCCTTTCCACAGGGAAAGGTGGTGGTGGCCTTAACCTTGGTAACTTCTTTGCAAGTCACAAAGGCTACAGCAGAAAAGGGTTTGACCGGCTCAGCACTGAAGGAAGTGATCAAGAAAAAGATGATGATGATGATGGCACAGATTCAGAGGAAGAGTATTCAGCACCTCCACCCCCACCAGCACCTTCATCATCCTGAAATCAGCCTTTGAGTTTTCCATTATACAATTCAACCCAGAATGTCAGATTCCTTTTCCCTTAAGCACGTTTAAGATTATGTGTATTTAATTGTAGACTGTACTAGTCTGTGTGGGGCTGTACACTGGTTCCTTTATTTTTTTCTTTGGTTTGAGTTGTTTTTTGTTTAAGTGGAGGAGTGTATGGAAGTTTCATATCAGTGCCGTTGTTTTTATGTGAACATCCTAATAAAGCAAACAATCTTTTAATTGTAGCACTGATTTAGAGCAGTAGTACTTTCTCATCTCAATTTTGGGACCTTTTCTGTATTTGTAAATAAGTCCCATTATATGCTTTAGCCACATATTTTTCCCATAAGTCTTCAGTTGCCAATTTCTTTTTTGTGCCTTTCCTCTTCAATGTCCTTAACCCATTGCAGTACAGAGAAAATACAGTGCCACAAGAAAATGAAGCTGCTAAATCTTCTTCTATTTTTTTAAAATCACTAACATTATATTGCATTGAAGGAAAGAAAAAAGTATCTATTTAATTTTTTTCTTCTTCCTGACTTGATGTGTTTCTGGGATGTCTTATTTTTAGATGGTATCACTGTTAGAACACTATTTTCAGAAGCTGAATGTAATTTGTGTAATAAAGTGTTCGCAGAGCATTAGCTGTCAGAGTGTACTTTGGAATTTTTGCATACTTTAAGGTTTTTGTATACAACTTTTGTAAAAGTTACACAGACCACTTAATACAGTGAAAATGTTAATGTCTTCTGCCAGCTGATAAAAAGTGCTATTTTGTATGGAAGCTGGAAGATATTTTCCTATGTCACAAGTTTTTTTTTTTAAGCTAGACTAATAATTTCCGTACGTGTACAAAATCAAGCTTAAACATTTAAAAAGAAATTTTACTTGTATATTAAAACTGCAGGGTATTTACTTTAATAAAACATGGTCACAGATAAGAGGAAACCTGTGTGTCAAATTACATATGCAAAGCAGTCAGGGTAGGCATCTAATACTACCTGATTTGTAGTACTGGTTTTCCTGTTTTTTCCCGCTTCCTTATTCATTCACACAAGAATCCTCATTTCAGTACCCTGCCAATCTCCGGTTCCATGGGTGGTAAGCGTGAGACCTGCTAGATAATTACGCGGCTGTATGAGTCATCTAATGTGTGGATCATGGTGCGACATCAGCATGATTTATCAGTCTAGTTTGAAGAGCAGAGCTTGATTGATCTGCTTTTAAAACCTGTATTATGAGCGGTGTATACAGCTGCAATTGCTACAGGGTTTTATGAAGTGATTTTCATTGTTGTCAGTGCAGGTGTTTAACAGGCTATTGCTAGTGTTGAAAGGAGAGCTGGAAAAATAGGTTTGGGGGTTTGTTTTTGGCAGGTGGGCAGTGGGTTTTGGCAGGAGGATTTTTAGGGAAGAAGGGCAGGGATACTAGAGGAAAGGATAAGATTCCTTCTCCAACCAGCAAGATTTTTATAACTCCCCTCTTTGGAACAAAACTTAATTCTTGGCAGGTTGTTATTTCTCAAGAATAGCAAAATCTCCCGGATAGCTTTCTAAAATGCTGGAGTACAGATTCTGTTTCCTGATTTTTTGTAATTAGCTCATATTCTAAGTTCTTTCCAGCTGATTTATGTTTTTCCTAGGGGTGCAGTGAAAACATCCTGCTTCTGTCTCATTTGTGTGTGTGTGGAGGGGGGAAGGCAAGTGTTATTTTTAGTTATGGACTTGATTGCCTTGTTAGTTAGGAAGGAAGCTAGGAAGGATCTTTTAAAGCTATCTTTAAAGAGGGAAGCCGGTCTACAGGAAGTTTTCCATGAGACCAGTTAACTTACAGTAAGGAAAGCTGCAGCGTCACAGCTATCGGAGGTGGTGGTGCGGGGCATCGGCTCTGTAGGATCATAGGCTTTTGTCAGACGCGATCAGTGAGGGTGGATGTTTCTAGCATTTGAGTAGCTCGTGGTCTGTCCGTGTGATGTTGGCTGTTCTGCTTCCACTGTACCAGGTCAATGAAGATTAAGGGCAGCTGCCTCCTTCCTCCTTTCCTTGATCCTAGTTTCCACTAAAAATACTGCTCTGCTGATGATAGGAGGAGCTGAACACAGTTTAATTGTAAATACAAGCTAAGACAGACTAATTCAGCATTAATCATGGTCCCTGCTCTCTAGGATTCAGAGGTTGGACTCTGCAAGAAGCCATGGGGAGACAACTGGATTGAGTGGCAACCAACTGCTTTCCAGCAGCAGGCAATGCACTTTGGTTCCTCCGGAGGAAGGTCGTATGCTCTATTTTCACATGGGTAGGATGGCAGAACACCTGCGCATGCTTGAAGGCACTGAATGTTCTTTATCTCCTACTCTTATCAAAGCTGCATTTTAAAGTATAATCTACCAGTTACTTCATAATGCAATAGAAAATTTGCTGCTTTCTTTTCTTATAGCTCTAATTTTAATAAGCTGGTAGACCATCCTGTATCTCAGCAGGTTACATGCTAATATTGTTATTTACGTATTAAATGTTGAATGCTGGTTATTTGGTGGATTCAGAGCAAATGTATTTTAGTTATAGTAATTTTACCAAAGAAAAACATTTAATTGCCCATTTTAAGATTTAAAAGTCATGACACTAACTTTCAAGGATTGCTAATTAAAAATCTTTTCTCAAGCCTCTATGAGCTGGAAGAAGTTAATGAAAATGTTCAGCCTTTACAATAGGGCTTAAAATTAAGCTGATAACATAGCTAAAAATCTTTCCCTTTGGTGGCTGTTGTATTGAGCATCTCCCCATTTTGAGCGATCTGCCATACTGGAAGTCTCCCAGGTGGCAGGAAGGTGGCTGCTATCCTTGGTCAGCAGCGACGGGCAGTTCTCAGGAGCTCGCTCTGAAGCAGCTATGTAGGAGGGCAGCCCAAGACAGCTGCCAAACGCCATGAGGGGAACAAACTGAACTCTAACGTGTGCAGGCCTAAGCGAAACTAAGTCATCTGAAGGTGTCCCAATTAAATGAAATTACCGTCCCAATTAAGCAGCTGTCCTTGCCATAAGTATCATTATGTATAAAATGATTCCTTGGGAAGCATCTTGATTAAGTAGAGTTTTCTAATTAAGCAGTGCACTGTAGTAGTTAATGAAGATTTATAGATCAATACAGTAAGTTGCAGCAGTTTTTTGCTTGCCAAAGCTTTATTTACTTGTGTCTTATCAGAACTTTTAGGTCAGTTGTGTCTGTCATGCTATAGGGTGTTAGGATTAAGTGTGGGTCACAGTACAGAGCAGGGATTTCTGCCTTGCCATTGAAATACATGTGTGTGAACTATACTACTTGCGTATTAGCAATACAGTTTGGGGGGGGGGGTCACCACGGAGCTACTCAACAGTAACTGTATTTATTTGTACATTAAGACACAGTTCTGACATAGTGTGTTATGACACATTGGACAGTTTGTTTGGATTCTTGTAATTATTATTTGATGCAACCAAAAATGGGGAAATTATTTCTCAATCTAGGTCTTCTAGACTTTGGAGCTGCTCTCCAATTCCTGAGAAAATTTAGTGCAGAGCTAAACATTAGTGACAGAAGAAAAGAGGGGAGCTAACAGCATGGAAGAGGATTTTCAATCTGCAAAGACAGCTACTTAGCCAAGCAAAAACTGTAAACTCCTTGCTGTTCCTGGACACTGTGGATGGAAAACCAAAAGGAGCATCCAGCTGGCTTTGCTACACAAGCATTTGGAGAGGTGTGTGGGAGGAAGGGTGCGTGGGAGGCAATCTGGGAGTTGCACTAGAATTTCAATGCTACTGGCCTTGAAGGTACCTTTTCTGAGCTACTGCTTTCTTTAGCTCCTTTCTACTAGAGTTTCTTATTATTTAATTGCACCTGAGGCAGGCCATTCTGCAACCAAAGTTCTGACTGGTTTCATTGTACAACTTCAAAGATGCAGGAGATGTGGGGACAAAACCTTCTAGGGAACTGTGCCAAAGCTATCATTTTGAAGATGCAGTAGAACCTCTTGTTCCTAGCAAATAGTCAGTGATAGCAGTCAAACAAGCTTGTTAATAGGAAATATTGTCAACTAAATCTAAATCTTTTGTTTGAATTAGAATGTAAGAAGAAAAGAGAGGTAGGCAACCCACACTCTTAGCCATAACAGTAAAAAGGATAAAGTTGGTACTTTAACAGTCATGTAAATTTAAGAGCATAACCCTTCTCCACTCACTTCAGGTCCATTCCACAGTGCTTTGATACCCACCACCCATATTTATGATTGTTTTCCTCAGCTGTAGTGTGTCCTAAAACTTCAGTTCAAGAAACAATTATTTGCAATGAAAAGGACTGAATCCCACAACGTTGCCATTTTTTCTTGAGGTGGTTGGGTCTCACATTGGACACTGTGCCATGCGTATCAAACTGGAGGAATGTCTTTTCTCCAGGCACCTCTATGTGAGACCTTGCTCAGAGCAACTGAGGTTTAAGTGAGCACTAGCAGGTACCAGGGTGCTAAGGACACTGCAACGCTATAGCCAGTGTCTGGAGCAATCGCCAGTGATGGAGCAAACTTATCTAATGCACAGTTTGTTTTTATGTAATTTCCTAAATGATGGGCCAGCCATGCAGCCTTCAAACAGGGCTCTCAGAAATGCATATATACTCCCATGATTAGCATCTGGTTCCAGTTTCTGTTTTGATGTATCCCAAACCAGCACCGAAGTTTTTACTAATTTCTTCTCTATCTGAAGAAGCAAGCAGCCAACATCACAAAATTGATGGCCAGATGGATGTACTATTTCTGAATGAAATCTACCTGGACATATTATATTTCTCCCTACTTCTCTACATGAAGACATTTTGTTAATTAGTCCTATTATCTTACAGAGCCGATGCCTTGCACCACCACCTCCGATAGCTGTGACACTGCAGCTCTCCTTACTGTAAGTTAACTTGTCTCATGGAAAACTTCCTGACTTTCCCCTTTAAAGATAGTTTTAAAAGATCCTTCCTAGCTTCCTTCCTGACTAACAGTTAATTAGCTGTTCCCAGATCCTACTGGCAGATCTACCATCAGGAAAGAGAACACTTTGGGTTGTTCTTAACCTGCTGGTATTGGCCATAACCATCCTCCCTCTGCCTCCTCCTTTGTTTCTAAAGAATTTTCCTTCTCTGCTTGCTCTAATCCAACCTGCTGACAAAATCAGAAATGTTTTGAAATGGTCAAATGCAAAAAACTTTGTGTTGGATGATAAGCAGGCTTAAAATAAATGTGCTAAATAAAGATCAGACCTTTTTAGTTAACATGCTAAAAATTGCTGAGAACTATATAATGAGTCCCAAAATATAAAAGTACGTTTGTTGAGAATGTCGTTTGCCAAAGAAAGACTTAGGGAAAAACAGCCATTGTGCAGCATTTCCTACAGGTACTGTGTTTTCATGGTCTCCATGGGTGACTCAGTTAGTGCCTGGTGTGCGGAGCAAGCTCCTGCGGGGAGACACTGCCACCCTGTGACCACACTAGCAGGGAAGCAGAAGTGAGGTTTAAGTGCAAGCTGTTTTAGGTACCTGTATAGTAGAAAATCCCTCAAGTTTGTGGATTCAAACATCTGGAAGTTAAGAAACAAAAGGATTAAGTTTGCCAGTGTAGTACCGTAACCATCTGCTAAAGTCTGTTCTGTTGTTACTTAGTCCACTCCAAGATCTTTAATTTGTTGGTGGTGAGAGATGTCTCTGCACGAACATTCAAAATGCAGTTTATCCACTTGATGGGGTATCCCATCTATTATTTACCATATATCGCTGAAACTCTGCACTATATATAGAACTCATTTTCTTGTGGCCTTTTCTATGCTATGCTGCCAGTTTTGTAGAGTTGTGAGTATTTTATATTTTGCAATATGGCTGGGAACTGACGAGTGCTATTCGCTTTGTACAGAAGAGGGAAGTGAGGCATGAAGAGATTTCAAGTATAAATTGTCAGAAGCGTCAACTAACTTGGAGTACTGAGTTTGTGAAATCTGATTTATTCTTTTGAACCCACTTAGTCTTAAATATTACTTCGTATCAGTTGGTTAGAGTGTGATGCTGCTGATGCCAAGGTCACGGGTTCAATCCCCGTATGGGCTATGCTGAGGGTTGGACTAGATGATCTCCAGAGGTCCCTTCCAACCTTACCAGTCTATGATTCTATGATATGTTCGAGGCAGTTCCTGCCATCAGCTGCAGCTCTGACTACTCCAGTTTTGCTGATCAAAGCTCAGAGATTCAAATCAAACAGTCAGAAAACACCCTTACAATTAACAACTGGTAAGTTATGAAAGGCCTTATCCAAGTGACTTGTGGAGCACTGCAAGGAAAATCTGTAGCAGGGCAACATTGACTCTGAATGATGTTTTTCCTACAACCTTGAATCTTCCTGGCTTGTTTTTACGGCGTGCCTGTTTCTGCTGTCAACGCGGCAGGCTCCCTGCAGACCCCTTCTTCACTATACCATGTTGTGCAGCCCCAGAGCAACACGGCTGCACCCAACTGCAGCCAGGAGCCCTGTGGGAAGAAAGAAGTGAGAATCTATCCTCAAGGCCTGCAGTAATGCCCATTACGGTGGGACAAATTAATAGGCAGCTTAGGCAACCTGAGTCTGCTGTTCTGTGCTTGCAAATGCAGTATGCATCTCCATACCAGTACTCAGAGAGGAGGAAGGGAGGACTGACTGGGGAATGCATCTCTCAGGATTAACAGCTGCTGAATCAAATGTTTTAAAATTAAGTTATTGTCTAGTTTGCTGCTACCTCTATAGTTGAGGCTTCCTTTTCAAATTAAAGCTTGTTTGGTACTGTTCTTCTTCCCAAATGTCTGCAGGACCTGAGTATCAAAGTTTCCACAGTAGGCTAGCAGGGGTATTAATATGGGTAGAACAGTGTAATACCTATTGCCCTGAAGACATTGCTAAATCCTGTTTGTTCATATGAGTTTTACCCTTTAATTTAAAACAGCATCTGGTCTCAGTGACTTTTAACAATAATGACATCTCCTTCTGCTGAAATAAGAGACAGGCAGCGTGTGCTCAGGTTAGGCCAACAGATGACAGCTGTTGATGTGCCTTGCTGAGTTTCCACTGCCTGGTGGGATTCTAGAAGTTGCACGTTTTATTTTTAGCTAGTCTAATAAGTTAATTGAAAGCCTTCACTCCATTTCCAAGAAAGAAAAAAATCCATTATCATTTTGAAGATGCTAAGAAGTTTACTGTGGGAACATGTTTTGATGCTAGATCATTAAAATAATGATCTCTGCTGCAAAAGATGACATTGATATGGACGTTGCACCCAAACAAGTAAATGAAAAAACTCATCTGGTCCTCAACAGTGACACTTCCAGAATATTTGTTAACTGCTTGCTGTGAAAAGCAAATCATGACTCATCACTGTCCTCCAGCAGGGAACATTCAGTTCTATGAAGAAATAGGGAGAAACTTTAAAATGTTATAGTTTGCCTAACCTGAAAAGCAAAATCACATTAGCACAGAATGGGTAAGCACTACACAAGAGTTCAGAAAGTAGCCAAATAAGAGTTGTGGTTTTTTTACTCCATACTGACCCCACCTCCCCACCCCCCAGGGGTTGTACAGAGGCTTTTCACCAGAGGCAAGTGTTTTGGGGGCACGCTTTTCATCTGACTAAGACCTGGTAATACCAGAGAGGTAATACCTTTAGCAAACCCAAGGTAATACCTTTTGCAGAGGTAATACCTCTAGCAAACCCAAAGGGTGAAAGGTATTTCTGTGCTGGGAGGTGTAAGTAAACTTGCACTTTTTCTTCCGTGCTGTACTTCTTCTCTAAGCAACACACCACAAGGGGGCACAAATTCTACTCTAATTTCCTAATTTCCAAAACTTTCGTTAAGCGAATTGGTCTTTTGCTGTTGTCCCATCATAAATCAAACCTGTGTGCCAGTGACTGAGATAACAGATGAGCATTTGCGTATTTATCCAAGCTGGTTAAAATACAAACTAGAATAAGACAGGTTTGTCACCAACCGTCATGAGCAGCCACTGAGCAATGCCAAGCTATGGCAAGGGCTTGAGGGGTTCCTGTGAGCTTCCCTGAACACATTGTACTGCTTGTAACTTCTCAAGTTACCTACTGTTGTTTTTTATTTCTTCCACTTCTCCTCCTAGTGGTTTTTGGCATCATTAATTTGAAACCCCTGTATATTATCTTCATAAAACCTTTTATGTGCATTTAGGTGAACTGAAGAGGTACTAATGCTTGCCTGTTAATGTAGTAGATCACAATTATTAGGAGACTTAGTGTTACACAGTCTGTTAATTTTTTTCCTATTCCATGGTCAGTTTAGTGTTTTCTTTCTCTCTGACAGTGTAGCTGTAAGAAGCACACATCATTTATATTATGTTAGAGCTTCTCCATCCCTCCACCCTGCTCTGCATTAGTTTCATTGTACTGTGTGCAAATAAGGAATTGATCAGTTGCAAAAAAAACCCATATGTAGTAGTTTTTTATTGCTCTAACAGAGCTGAAGGGCATCTTGGAGACAGCTCCCTTAAGCTCTATCTGATTTTATCTCTGACTCTGAAAGAACCCATGTTTTAGCTTGAAATGTCCATGCCAGTTTGTGCTAAAGATACACTATTAGACAGTCATGACTAAGAAGTTTTAACAAGTCCAGCCTATCAGAAGATGTCACCTGGGTAGCAATCCCAATGAAAGAGTTAAAGGTTTATAGGGAGCAGGAGGTTTGGCTCAAAGAATCAGCACGTCTGCTAAGAAGGATTAGAGTAGTAAGATTACCTGCCAGGTCATTACCACGCCCTGTCACTACCATGCCATGTACCTCCTGAGCTTGTGGCTCTTGCCACAGCTCCCAAATGGAAGATCTTTAAATCAGTATTCCTGGAGAAAAGTATTATCTGATCACACAGCTCACTACAGAAGAAAATCAAGGTAAGACCATTGTTCACAATTACCAGCTATTTCCTACTTATAAGCATACATTATTTGTCTTTTTCGTTTTAAATATAGTTTAACAGAATGTTGTTTGATGGAATTTGTTGGCAAAAATTGTCTTTTTTTTTTCTCTAAGCAAGAAAAATGTATTTCACCAAGCCCACTTACTTGCTCAACTGCATTAGAAGAATCATTATAAAGACTACTTGCCTCAGAGGAGACTATAGCCTGGGTGGGCAAAAGCATTTTGTATAAAGATGGGCTTTTAAGCTTGAGCATATTTGTCAATGAATAACACAAACCTTGTTCATCTTTGTGTTGACATATAGCAGGAACCAGTTAGGAGACTATCCAACCATCTTTGCTAGGTGCATTCTTTCTGAAACACTGTCTCAGTGGAGAAAAAAATGCATATGTAGGACTAGACTTTTGGCAGACACAACATACTTTCTTAAGTACTTTTTTCAAAGGCATTTTAGGATGGGATCCGCGAATAGAATGGTAATACTGAGCTCTTTTCTTACACAGGCTTGGCCTATGATAGGCCAAACCATAACACATGTATGAATTTCTATACACACTTGATATCTAAACAGCCTTGAGGACTAAGTCTTTTTAAGATTAACTGAAAATTCTTGCTCTCATCAATTACTGTTCAATTGACTTTAACAGTAGATAAATTTTGCTCTTACTTTGAGATGCAGTCCTCTTAACAGCAGGGCCAGGCCAATAGTAACTTATTCTCTGAATTCCTTGACTAAGTAACATCAGCCCTTCACCCTTCCTACAGCACAGTCAGTGGGAGAAGAATAATTATCCTCCAACTCTGTTGTAGCTTTGAGAAATAACAATAAGGGAAAACAGACTTATGAAGAGAGCACAAGTAAATGCAGAGCACCCTTAAGATTTTGACTTGCTTGAGACACAAAAATTGCTTTCCCTAGTAGAGTTTTGATGAGCAGGGAGCTGCTGCAGGCCTTGCTGTTTCATATGCAGAACACTACCTGTACTTGATTTTGACAGCTTTACTGTTCTGTGAGATCTTGAGGCTGTGGGCTAAACTAGAGAATGAAAGCTGTAAAGGTCAGAGTTTGTAGCTTCTCAGAAAGAACAGGTAACAGTTTTATAACAAAAGAAAGGAGGACATGAGCTTCTTTACCTTTCTAGACTGGAGGCAAAATCTGTGTTAAATTGCTTAGATTACATTCATCCCACAATATCTGTGCATGTTAGGAATGAGTCATCTGAGGATTAATGAAAAGGTCATCAGAATGAAATGGTCTGATGCGTCCTGAGACAATAAACAGTGAGGTTGAGTCACAATGCTGTTCTGCAAACATACTGTAATTCAACTGCCTGGTAGTAACATGCTTTTTCTAGGCTGTAACCATATTTCTTAAAACACAGTGATTGCTTCTTAATGCCCATATCAACTAACTACTGGACATCTGCAGTATTCTTAAATACACACAGTAGTGAAGTGAATTTGTCCGAGGAACTTGGAGCTGTTAAAACTGCTTCAGTTTGCCACAAAAATTCAAAGCTGTTTGCCCTGAAATGATGTGCAATTATTTGCCTAAGTATCCTCTATCTTGGTCTGAAGTGTCCAGCAAGGTGAAGGCCACTGGTCTTGATTTGCGTTGTTTGATTCAATGCTATGATCTTTCGTCAGCTCAGACTGATGTTTACACTCCGTTGATTCTTGGTCTTTGCTGGCTGAAGGTGGTATTTGCACAGCAGACGTGCCGCCTCTTGCATAGTCACTTATTTCCCCTTCAATAATGGGGTCTTTCTGGCATGGATTATATGATCTTTCAGAAGAGCCAATATAGTCGTGGTCAACAACTATTGCACCTTGTAAGAAGTAATGGTTGTCTGTAAAAGAAAAGTACCTTTTAAAGCAGATGTTTCTAGTTCAGTAAAAGTCATCGATGTGCTTAAGCACAAACAAAATGCTAGTGAGGTGTTAACTTACTTTTCAAAGCAATTTCAGTAAGGCAGGAATGTTTGAGTGACAGCACTCTAGTAGATTTCCTAATTTCACTAGGCATCAAATGTTCAGTTACATTTAGTACATCCACAAAATAGTGCTTGCAGTGCTTTGTAATGTTAATAAACTAGTTTCAGGTCTATCACAGTCACCTACTGAACTAATACCTTGAATGAATGGATATGTAGCTGCTTTTATTCTGTGCACCCCACACAGGAAAATGTAGCTACTCCAGACTCCTGCTAGAAAGTCTCAGAGCAACACAGTTATTTTTTAGAAATTAAGGAACAAAATTATGAACTGCATGCATCAACAACACAGTTTTTTAGAAATTAGAGACAACAATGTTGATTGTTACTGTATAGTACTACTAGGCATTTCTTCTATCTGATAGGTGTTGAAGTGTTTGATTTGTTGCAAGTGAGTTCCAATAAAATGAAAATAGTCTGACCTGTCAAATTAGATACGTAATAGTTAATGTGAGGTTAAAACTTTCTTCTGTTGGAAGTTGATGTTAGGGCCTGTTTTCTTGCTCACAGGAGGACCATAGGGTAAAATGAGGTATTCTGTTAAATCAGAAGAGCCATTCAGCAGGTATGTACATATAGATATATGGGGCTACAAATTCCTTTGAGATATAGGTTCAAAGAGGTACCTTTGTGGGAGCAGATTCTGCACTTCTCTGGCTATGTTTCTCAATAGATGTGTCCTAAATCTGCCTGTTTGCACTCCTGAAACATTTAAGCACTGACACAGAGTTTAATATTAAACTAACCCACATTCAAACAAGAAAAATATTGCTTCAGACAAATGTGTAAGTGTGATTTAAGGTGTCCTGGAACCTCTGCCTAACTGTGGAGTTAGCCAGGTAGCAAGCAATCCAGGTTTACCCAGATTCTGAATCTGCAATGCCTGCACCAAGAGCTCTACCAGTACATTGACTCAGGATTCACTTTTAGACTAGATTATGGGAAAAAAATGCTACTAGTAGCTCTTTCTTACTTTCCAATCAGTCTTTCCCACCTGAAAAATGAGGACGGCATTTTCAGGCTTTGTCTTTATTCAAAAAAGCAAGACATACTTTGAAAGTATGATGTACAGGAGATGTGCTGCTCCAAAACCGCACGTGTAAGCAAAGTACTGACAAGAGCTTTAAATTTGGTAAGGAGAATGCATCTTTTCACATTTATTTCACAGAAAGCACTGCAAATGTTTTCTTCCCATTCCAGGTTTTGCAAAGGGATAGGCAACAGACTGTTAGGCCACAGTGGTCGTTACAGTAAATAAGACAGACAAGGAAAAAAAAAAAAATCTACCCTTGCTAATACAGAGAAGTTCTTTTATAACAAAGACATGCATCTTTCCTTCTGGAGGAAAAAAGCTGTCATTCACTGCCAGGTTCCCCTTGTCTTATTCAAATGAAATAATGCTTGCTTTCTTTCTTGAATTCTGTTATGCCATTTGATAAAGGCTGACAATTACTTCAGCAAAGCTTGGTTTACTTCCTCCACAATTTAAATATATATGAACATCAATCTAGAATTTTAAGCTTTGTAAATATTTATAATCTATTGAGTTTTCTGCCTGTATCAGACAACTAATCTTTAATCACTTGTTGGGAAAGGGGAAGAAAATGTACATTTACTTACAGCTTCTGCAGTAGATACTGGTGAACATATTAGACTCTGATCCTACAAAAATATCTGGACTAAACTTGTTTATGCTGTGATTCGCATTACTAAAGTCATCATAACAGTTGGAAATTAGAGGTGGTATTTGCACTCACGAAATTATGCACATAACTTTCTCCTTATGGTTCTGCAATTCTATGAAAAACTGAAAACCGGAAAGTGATTGTCTAACAGTAAGAGTGTTGTCCAAAAGAAATGATGTAAAATTGGTGTCTTGGCTGTGTAATCCGTAATGGAGACTGACAACTGGCAGATATATCAGCTTCTCCTATTAAGTTCCAAAATTAGTTTTAGCTTTGCAGATTCCTCAGTTTTAAGAGATAATGGAAGAGATGACCATTCCAGTGCAAATAATACATTTTCAAGAACCAAAGCTTAACCGCACCTCACACAGGAGAAAATTGGTCTGCTTTTTTTTCAAGGATCCTAAACCAAGATGTAGTTCATCCTGTGACAGAGGTCTTCCAAACACTGAGCTAATAATTTTTTTCTAAACGTCTGAAGTTACTTAAAAATAGCATTAGTAGAAAAGAAATGGCTGCTATTTTTGGATGTTAAAATTGATTAAATTTTAAATTTAAATTCATTTTGAATTAAAACTATTTTAAATGATTAAAATTTTGATTAAAATTTTGCCACTATTGAAAAAAAAGGATAGAATGTGTAAGGGAAAGACTGGCAACTGATTATACAAGCGTTTGGGAATTTCTAGAAATCCTGCTTCTGAGTATAGTAATTTTATTTACTGCAATAAGAGAAGCATATTTATCTTTTCAGTACCACACTTCAAAATCAACTCTCCCAAAATCAGTTCTCTGAAGCAGTCTTTGTATTTAAAGGTTTTAGAAGGTAGTTTGTTGTCATTTAAAAAAATAAGGGGGGGGATGTAAACATGCACCATCTGCACTTGTCAGACTAAGGGGAAAAAAATAGGTTTCCGCTGCACAAGAAAAAGAAAGGTGAATCCTAACGTTTTTCTCCCACCTACATCAAGCCAGGAAGAGAGAGAACAATCTTTGAGTACAGTTCAGGCTAGCTCTACTTTTAGCATGTTTTTTTTTTTTTGTTTTGTTTTTTTGTTTTTTGTTTTTTGTTTGTTTGTTTTTTTTACCAGCCAGCATGTATAGGGCCAAACCACATAGTAGAGGCAATTTTAATGGCAGCTATTTTTAAAGAGACTTTAAATATGACTCATTAGCTCTGCATAGGTTTCAAGTTAGTCATGCTCGCTGCTCTCCTTATGAGATTACACTATTATCCTGTGTCCTTGTAATTCACACTGGTGAGTGATACTTGTTCATACAAGGTGAAGTACATGACCTCACCTAATACTAAGGCGTGACAGAAAAAGTGTATATATATTTATACATACATGCATACCTTTTTCACTGGATGCTCTTATGTACGGCTTAAGGTGAGACATTTTTATGGGTCTTTTCAACCTGGATCCTGTGGCATCTCTTAATATTGCACAGCCATTATCCGTGATATAATCTATAATACAAGGTCCAACCCATTCTGACTGGAAACGACCATCCTTCCACCAGTTTTTTCTTTGTCTGAGGACTTCATGCCCAACTTTAAGGCGAAGGGGATTTAACTGTTTTGGCTTCCTTTTGACAGTAATCTTGTTTCTGATTTTCTGTTCATCTGAAGTGATTTTCACCATCTGCAAGAAGAAACAAAGGAATTCTATTTTCTTTTCCTAGGAGCAGCGATGTATTTTTCTAATACTGAATAATCATGCAGAAGCACATTGGTTATGTGTAATTCATAGCATGTGAAATAGGAAAGCTTTCAAAAAATTGATTTTATCTATCTTCATGTTCTAAATCAACACTCCACAGGCCATGGCTTTAAACTTCCTTTGATACACAGACCTTTAAGCAAAACCTGAACATCCTGGCAAAAGAAGAAAAAAATTTTTTTTTTATTATTCTTTTCACATACACATGTGCACATGTACACTGGGATCCAGGGATCACATGGTGAGGAAAAAACCCTCACTCTAAAAGGTTTGTTTTGCTTTACATTTCAAATTCAGTTTTCAAATTTCCATTCAAATTTCAAATCTTTCTACCTTATGCCTGTTCAGGCTTCTTGCCAATAATATTTGAATATATAATATTTACCTGACAGTCTGCAGTTTTCTCTTCCTCCAGTGCTTGACTGGCTTTTTTAGTTGCTTCAAATATTTTGGCAAACATACTGTCTTCCCCTTCCACACACACTTTTGTTGACTCAACCACATATGGGTTACGATTAAACATCTGGAAATATGGGGTGCTTTGATCTGGCTCCTATTTAGGCGAGAGCAAAAAAGCAAGCACATTTAGCATACAGCTTTGCAGGTACTTCTGGGGACTTCAGTCCCAACTCTCATCAAAAGAGGAAGAGCATTCACATACCGCATTAGTCAAATTAAAAGCATAGGCAATAGCAGATAAATGTTCATCCCAATCATTTGGATGCTCTGTGCAGTATTTGTTTAGGAAAACTTTGATTGTCTTGCCTGTTCTTTCATTTACATCATCTGTGTGAGGATAAGACAATACTATTTGTTTCATTCCAAAGTGTGCAAACAGTTCTTTGTTTATCTTTAAAAAAAGAAGAACATAATTATTGAATGTTTCCTTGTTCTATATCACAGTTCTAGTAAACTAATTCAGTACCATTTTCCACTCCTCTATTGAGATCATGAAGTCTTATATACATATACCCACATAAGAGTCCAAATTTAAGAGTGAAAGTATGGCTTAGGAGCCAGCAAGTGATAGTTTCTAAATAGTTTTGCCACTCAATTTCCTCCATATCATAGTCTCTTCTATTGCTATTTCATCATTATCATTGCTATTTATGAGAGGATTAAGTGTAAAGTTCTTCAGAATCACTATATCTTAGTGTATTTTTGACATCATTCTGTCTATTACATGGGCCAATGTAATATGAATAGATCAAGTTCAGCAAAGTGTTCAAGAGTGAAAGCCTGTGCCAGCTCTACTGAGTGACAAAGCCTGGACTATGGCCTTTGAGAAGTTATTTTGCTTTTATTCTTCATTCAGTGAATAAATCCCTGAGAAATGTTACACAATGTTACAAGTACAAATAATTGATTTGTCATTTTCATGTTGACTTTTATTATTTTTAGAGGAAAGAAAAAGATTCATGTACTGTATTTACATTTTTTTTTCCAAGAATGGTCTAAAATGTAATACAAGCAAAACTGTACTTTTTTGAAAAAAAAAACATCCAAGTAAACACTTACCTGATGAACAAGCTCTTTCCCTTGATCAATAGGCATTTTTTGAGGTGGTCCATATAAGAAAAACACACTTATGATTGCCTTAGCAATTTCAGCTGCTGAAGTATCACACAGTGGCAGGATAACAGTCCATTTTGTGAACAAATCTGTCATAATAATGATGTACCTGTGGCTTCTGTTGGTTGCATTGAAAGGTCCTATTAGGTCTATAGTAACTGCTGCCCAGGGGTCCTCCGCTTTGATAGGGTGTGACTTGGGTGTTGTGATGGTTGTATTCTTTGCCACTTGGCAATGCTGGCAAGCATACACCTAGTGCAGAAACCAGGGAAGAAGCTCTCAGTAAAGAGTAATGGTGAGGGTTTAAAACGATCAATAGGATAATAATACAAATCCCCATTATTCCTCTGTAAGTCAAGTCAGACTTGGCTATACCAAACAGATTCATTTTAGCATTTTTTCTTAGGATTATTTTTTACTCTCAGATTTTTTAGTCTCCGGATAAAAACAAACAAACAAACAAACAACAGCAAGAGTCAGGAGAAGGACACACACCAGAGTTTGTAGCTGAACTCTCCTCATTCTGAAAGCACTATGCTTTGTCAAGTCCACAGCATAGATTTATATCCATTACCATATGTAAATATTAAAGGAATTATACAACAGTTTGAGATCAGAAGAGGAAAAGTCCAATTCATTCCCCTAGTTTAGTTCTACTGTATATAGAGTGGCTGATAAGCATTTTTGGTATGCACAGAATTGGCGAACCATCTTTAAATACAAGACAGGACCTCTTTGCCCAAGTCTGACCTGAAAGCAAAGATTCACTTTCAGTTCAGGTTACTGTTGCACACAGAATTTAGATTTTCAGGTGATGCACCGTCTGACAGCAACAATAACTTGGCCACAAAGGACGGCCTTTACACGTTTTGTTCAGGGCTCAGATTCTTCCCAGGGAGTATGTCAATATATCTTTGGATGAAAGAGGAAAAGGAACTGTCCTGAGCAGTGATTTGATATTTCTTTTCCAAATATATTTAATTCAAAGGCACAGACACAATTTTCATCCTTGTATATGCCAGCTGCCATTCTGGCCAGGTGTACACACTGGGGATGGTAAACTGCATCCTAACAAAGATAATGTAAGAGGCCATGCAAGAGAAATCCCTCTCAAAGACCAAATGTTCCCTGCACACTGAAGGGCAGTGTGACTCCTCACCATTGGATAGTATATGGCAATATGCAAGGTAAATGGTCAAACAGTAAAAGGAAAAAATAGGAAGCACTTTGAATTGGCAAGACTACCACTTAAAATTTGATTGTAAACCTGGGTTTCCTCATTATCAAGTGGTAAAAGTGCTTGTTGTATCAAAGTCAAACCCACGGTATCTGATTCTGTGTATTTATCCATGACTTAGTTTCTAACATACAACATTTACTTGCTCCTAACTTAAAAATATCTCTTGCTGACTATACATGTTGGCTTGAAACCCTCATGTGGAATATGGTTTTCCAAACCCCTACATGACTCAGTTAAAGCAGGTGAAGTTCAGATTGTTCAAAATGTACAAGTTCTTATACTCTTAAGTTGTTCTGTTTCCTGATGAAATTTGTGTTCCTAAGTCCCTCAGGAGCTTCTGTAAACAAATGTTAGGTAAAGCATGATTTCAGTATTTTTGTGTCACCCAAAAGAGAGATGAATCTTGTGAAAGAATTGCAAAATGTTTATAAAAAAATACATTAAAATAATACCCCATAGCTATGAGCCCATACCCACTGTTTGACATCATTTGTTACTGAGGTCCAGTAGTAATTAGATTCCACTAAAGTCAGTGTCCTTGATATGCCGTGGTGAGTGCCTGCAGCATTTTCATGGCATTTCTCAAGCACCTTTTTCTTCTCTTCATCTGAAACAATTACCAAGCGCATTTGTTTTCTGTCTTTTCCAACATAGAACAATTTATTTTCTGAAAGGAGAAAGAAAATACCAATAAATTATGTACTAGCACTTAGTCTTTTGTAGTTGTTTAGTTTACTAAAACATTGGGCACGATTCAGTATGGATTTTTAAAAATTTACTTTTTTTGTTTTGTGCAAAAATAGCTTCTTTGTTTACAAATATTTTAATTATTTCTTCCCTTGACCCATTTGTTTACAAGTGTGTTAACCTGGATACAAGGCAATCAAGCTGCCACCAGGGTAAGACAGAACACAAATTGTGTTCCCACAGGAAATCTCACTGAAACACAAGCTAATGCTGGGGGCGGCGGGAGCAGAGGGAGTAATACGTGTTACAAAATGGAATATACTGCCTGCCTGGGAGCAACCTCACTTTGTGATCCATAGCTTAAATTCCTCCCTGCCTTCCCCTGGTGGAAGCTTGGAAGTCTGGCTGGGACCGAAAGAGGGGAGCTGGCCACAAAGACTGACGCGCTTCAAACAGTCTTCCTAGGCCTACAACAAAACCGGGAAGGGCAGGGAGGCTCTGAAGTGACGGCAGCACGGCAGATGGCAAAGCCATCCCTGCGTTTCCGTCCTGCCACGCACAGAGCGCCCCGGACTGGACCGAACGGTCCTCGCCTATCGCTGCAGATCAGCGCTTCTCTTTTTGAAGTCCCTGAATCACGGATTCCAATTGCTACACGTTGCCCCAGGACCTAAAAGAAGGTTTAGCTTTCAGATGGACACACAAATCCTTTCTGCTAAGGGCTAAACCTGCTAAAACAAGTTGAGCTTCTATTTCTGCAAACATTGTTATATATTAACAAGGGATAGGCAGGACTGTTTGTTTTATAGAGCATGTGTATAAAGATCAGAGAGTATGCTGCAGAGCAAGACATCTTTTTGCTTTTTTTAATATCAGCAAATCTTCACCTAAAAATCTATTTTCCAAAGCAGACTGAGAGAATATTTTTACCTTTGAAAACAAATTTTTTGGCTGCTCTTCTGATCCCACTTCTTTCACTTGATAATGTTGTAGGATGATACTCCCCTGTTCGTTTGTAGTATGCAATCTGTTTCAGGTGGAGCCCACCATTTTTTCCACTCCGGACCATTGCTAACCTGAATAATACGCACGATATTTGTTAGATGAAGCAACTGCCACAGCAGCACATCTTCAGGTTCTACTGGATTCCTTGTAGTTGAGAGAAGCATCCTGATAACGTAGCACATTCACTAATCTAATTGAGCTCTCCTTCCCAAAACCCTCAGTCAGCTACATTTTAATCCCATGCATTGCTCCATGTGCTTTTAAGCTTTCTGCGTCTCAGAAGATATTACACCTTCCACTGCAGTGCTCTCGGTAACTCCACGCTATCATCAGCGCAGCTGATAAGGAGGATACGGCGCTCTGCCCAACACATGTAGACTGTGGTGCACATCAGGTCAGTCTGGAAGCAAGGCAGTCTTTGGGAAAGACTGCATGTAAGTCACAGGCGAGAAATAAAGACTATTTAGCCAGTCTAGGTGCAGCACTACACTGATGGAGCCACAGCACTTCCAAAGCCCTGCTGCTCCAGGACCTTTGCACTGTGCTCCACTAAGTGGGACACACGTACCTCGCGTGAAGTCCAGGCACAGAGCCAAGCACCACTCGTATTTGCTGAACACAGACTTTTTTTTTTCTGGCACCCTCTTGTGAAAGCTATGACTTGATATTATTTAGAGCAGTTGAACTAGCACAGACACCCCACCTAATATACCCCTTTTCAAGTCGCAACCTGGAAGCATTCTGCTTTACTCCATTTTTATTGGCCATTATGTCAGGCTATTACCCTGTTTTAAATTCACTTCCAAACACATCTTAGATCTGCCACATATAATCAGTCCCTCCAATTGTATACCAGCTTGGATTTCTCAACTTACTTATATTTCAGAATTTCTAAGAAAATGAGGCCTCCCACTGTACACTTCAGAGAGGAAAAAAAGGTACCAGAGAGAAAAAAAATGCTCTTCCTATCTTAAACAGTTGAATAGCCCCCAAATATAGGTGTTCTGGAGATTAGATGTGCCTGAACATACATTCTGACAGGGAAAAAAAAAAGAAAAAAAAAAAAAAAAAAAAAAGAAAAAACACAAATAGGAGAAAAGTAACTCCCCAGATGGAGACTGCCACAGAAATTTATTCTGTTCATTAATTTGTTTGGCAATTAGATTCTGAAATCCCAAATCAGATTCTGCATTTAAGGTAACAATTAATTGGGCTCACTTCTCTGATTACAATAATAAACTAAAACGTCATTAGTAAAGTACATCGTTGGTGTAGGAAAAGCTTGGGTCTAGACAAAACAGCTTCAGAATAATTACCAATTAATGACAAGCAACAGACAAAAATATTCATGCAGGCTCCATCGATATGTCACTGATTTTTTTTTTTTTTTTAATCTGCTTTAGCTGCAATGAATGTGTGGATGTAATGGCAGTGTGATCTTGCTCTAATTGACTCCTGCAAGTGCAAGATCAGGCTTGGAGCCTGACATCTCATAATTTCTTAATGAATGCTGGTAATTCACAGCATTAAGCAAATTTCCCCCTTATCCTTGCAATGTCCCAAAATTAGACAACGTGACAACACGTAGCCTGCTAGAAATAATAATCAGTACGTTTGCCATGTCTGCTTAAGTGGCATACGATTATAGGGAAGTGGCAGTATCCAGGCGCTCTGGAACTCATATCATTTCATTATATGCTGATGCTGTTTGAACACTAAGTGTGTAAAGTTAGGATGTTTGTTTTTCAGCTTACAGCTTCTAACCTGCATTTATGGAACTTGGGGTGAGGACGGAGTAAAGAGCTCTACACCAATTATGACTGCTTGAACATTTACTTTATTTCTCCCGGAGTGGAGGGAAGCATATTTTTTGCTACTGTTATTTATACAATATCATATACTAGTAGGGCTAAACATTGCTTTGTTATCAATGTCAAACGCATGCCAGGAACTCCACAGTTCTAGGACAGACAAGACCTTTCCTCCACAGAATATCTAATTTTGCCCAAGTTAGACCTGGCTTTCACAAACAAAGTCTCTTGTCATACAACATTATTTTATTTTTAAGCAAAAGCAACATTCTCATGAACCAGAGAACTGGCACAGATGGGCTTTTTACCACTGCATTCTTCTACACCAGAAGAGAGAGTATTTCTGCACAGGAAAGGGGCAGAGCCAGAAATAATCCTGTTTCTGGTGATCTTGACTGGCACAGTAGCTTCTTAGAAGTTTTTAATCTGGTATTATGAGGGGAAACAATTGGCCAAGTTGCTGATTTGATAACTATCAGCAGGGAAGAAGGTTATGCTACCATGATAAGACTACATATTCTGGTTTTGTAAAGCAGTTGATTAACTATCATTTCGTACAGTAAAAGAATACTGGGGAAGAGCAGTTGAGATATTCTGTACATCAGGGCTGTGCATTCAAGCTTCACTTGGGACTTCTGCCAAAGGCCAGCCCTCAAGTTACCAAAGATGGCTGGAAGCCAGACTTAGCCGTATGTTATCACTGCTCTTCCTGGCTGTAGAAATTTGGGTGTCTTAACCAACAGGACGATGGATTGTTTTGGCCTGATGCAGGCAAGAAAATAAGATGCGCCAGAGCAAAGATGCGCCAGAGCAAAGCAATCTTTATTCTTTCAGTGTTTTTTACTCATAGTGTATACCTTGCCAGAGCCACGCACGTTCTGCATGTAGTACATGGGTATTGGTTCTAACAAAATGAAGTTGCACAACCATAAGATACATCAGGGCAGGACCACAGAGCTCGTGTTTCACCTAAACGGGGATTCTGCCCTCATTCCAGTTTCCTTTACAGAGAGCATGGAAGCTATGAAGAAAGAACACGTTATCCATGTATTTTAGTCTATTTAGCAAAAGCCTGATCCAGCAAACTTAAGTGCTTTAATACTCTGCTGGATTGATGCCTGAAACACTAAATGAGTTTCCCACCAGGATATTTCTTATGTCTCTATTGATTTTATATATTTATATATATATATATATATATACACACACACACATTTCAGATCTTTAAGTATTTTTTGCCTCTTTTTTAAAAGACTTCTGAATTATTTCCCATTTTTGTTATTCTAGAATAGACCGTTACTTCAGATAAGTCATGTGCTACTGTCAGTAATCACAATCATACCATATAATCAAATAATTTTAATCAAATAACTTTAGAATCAGTAACCAATCCTTCAATGCCTTTGAAGTATGAAAAAGAATACATTGTGTTACAGACAAAAATAGCTGAATAATGAGACAAACTTCTATATAAGCAGGGCTCTTTTTGCTTTAGTGTCTTAGCAGAAATGGTCATGCCTGCTGACATTTACTTTCCTTTATAATGCCTTCCCCCCCCCCCTTTTTTTTTTCAAACCACACAATTGCAAATCTCTTTTTAGCCTGGATTTTAAACCCTTCCTCACTCCACAAATTCCTACCAAAGGAATCCCTTAGTCTTGAATGTGTATTTTAAAAAAATCTGAGAAATTTAATAGGGGAGATACGATGCTTCTGTTCCTTACTAGGTTTTATGAGGTGTAGCTGTGCAAAATTTCTGTCATTTCAGGGCTTTTTTTTCTGTTAATATTTTTGTATTTCCACCCCGACCGTTAAACCCCTCGCGGAGCCCGGCCAAGGTGGAAGCTGCCCCGCACACGAGGGTGCCGCCACCCCATAGCGCCGGACCACGCCGAGGCCCCGCTAACGGCCGCGCCCGCAACCGCCTTCGCCCCGCCCGCAAACGTCAGCGGGGAAGCGGCCTCGCCCCGGCGCCGCCAGGACTGCAGCGCCCAGCGTGCACCGCGGCGCCCTGCGCCACCAACCGCAGTCCGCGGGCGAGAGGGCGCGCGCTGACGTGCGGCTCTAGGGCAGCAAGACCTGCGCAGGCGCCCAGCGACACGGCTGCGATCTTTTTACCCCCCCCCCCCCTCCCCGCCGCTGCCCGCCCCCTCCTCCGGCTCCGCGGCGGGGTCGCCGGCAGGCCGGACGCCGCGGGCAGCCTCTGGGCTCTTGAGCACGCACCTGCTGCCGCAGAGGTATCGGCGCAATCCGTCCCCCGGGGGGATGGCCCGCTGCTGTCACCGCCTCCCCGCCGGACGAGCCGAGGCACCGGCCCTCGCACCCGGGACTTTTGTGGCGCCGACGGAAGTGGGGCGGGGGAGGGGGCGGAGCGGGCCGTGCGCGGCGCGGCGCGGCGCGGCGCGGCGCGGCGGGGCGGGGCCGCCGCGTGGAGTGCGGCGGCGGCGGCGGCAGCGGCTGCTCAATGGGACGCGGGGGCGCAGGCGGCGCCGCGCGCGGCGGCGGCGGCGGCGGCACGCGCAGGTGAGGCGGTTACTGCCGCGCGCCGCGCCGTGCCGCGCCGTGCCGCGCCGTGCCGCGCCGCGGGGGGTCCCGCTCCGCCCGGAGCGGGCGGATCGGCCGTTGCTGCTGGGCGCCGCGGGCTCCGTCGCGGGGCTGGGCGGCAGCGTGGGCAGAGCCCCGCTCCTCTTTGTTTGGCGAGCAGAGCGGGCACGTGCTGTTAGCAGGCGAGAACCTCCTGTAAAGCACCGCAGGCACGGCCAGCACGCGAAAATGCCTGGCCTTTCTTTTTATTTTTTTCCCCTGATTCTGTGATTTTTTTCTTTAAGCCCTGAATGCCCCTCGCCGCGCGGGAGGCGGCCGCTGCTGCCCCGGCAGCGCCCAGGCCGCGCGGGGCACGGGCTGCGCGGCGCTCCTGCCCGGGCTGCGCGGCGGGCCCCGCGCTGGTGAAAACCGGCAGTAAATTCCACGTAAAATGACTTGAGGGCAGGGAGAGTGGTATTTGCTTGCAGTCAAGCTGGAGGAGAAAAGCAGCTGTAACACGAGAATAAGTTGCGGAGAGGTGAAATGGGTGGTATATAGCAAGGGGGTCCCATGTAATATTTCTGTCTGTTCTCACGCTGTTTTCCTGTACCTGGGAACTTCCCTCAGCGTTGAGTCTTACTACGCTGCTTTCCTTACAGCTGTATTTTTGGCTAGTCATAGCTGTTGGTCTATCTAGCTGCTCTGATCACAAAGCAGGAAAACTGGGGGAGCCTGGTATCACAACCACAGTGAAATAAGTGCTTTCCTCTTGCATCTAAGCCACTTGTATCTGGTGCTATCTAACCTGAAAAGCTACTCCTTATGCTTGTCCTTATTTAAAACTTCTACAGCACACTGAACCGAAGTGCTCTTTCCCTTTGTCCATCTGAGCTGCTTGTCTATCTTCTCTAGATCCCTTTTCCATTTTTTTTTTCTCTGTAGTAAACTGGTAGCAGGCCAAGCCTTTTTTGTCTGGGGTATCAAATTCCTGAAGAGCTTTGCCTTTGCTTTAGTGGAAACAAGTGTGATTGTCTCCCGGCTATTTTAAATGAAGGGAGGCAGTTAAGCCTATCAGTTTCACCAAGTTTTAATCCAACCTATAACAAAACTATGTGTTTACATAACTGCTGTTATGTGAAACGTTTTTTGGTGAGGGAGTTGACTGATACATTATATCTCTTCTGTGTTTCACGTTTGAGAATACAAGTTTTTGCACTGGTTGGCTTACCCTGCTTGGCTGGCACGTTTTGTGGACTTATGCTTCTGTCAGTTGTGGTTAGGATGGATGAGGCTTCTCAACACAGAGTGTGTTGGAAATTTGGTACAAAATTTTTGGCAACAACTTCCTCATCTTTGCAAAAACTCTTATCTCTGAAAAGTTAAAGTAACTAGTTCTACTGTCTGGAAGCATATAGAGAAGCTGTTCTGATGTTTTTGAAGTGGGAGCTTCTTTGAAGTGGGAGTTTAAAAGTTCAAAAATCAGCTGTCCCGAAACCTTTCAGACTTACCATTAATATAACCGTCTTTCACGGCTGATGCATGTGATGTGCTTGACAAGATGTTTGAAAAATGTAACAGTTGTCTTTCAAGGCTAGACATTTCATTCATTCACAGTTTAAAAGGCATGTCTTCTCACTCTGCAAAGCTGGCTTCCTAATGCAATCCTGGTTCACATTGCAGGTTACAGCTCTGAACCTCTAACATCCTGGACTCAGCTACTGTAGTATGGGAACCTTGCTTTAGGTGCACCAGTTAGGTAGCATGGTTTTGAGAAAATAATTCAGATCTCCGAAAAAAGATTTAGGCAACTGCAACTAGTTGGCTAGCTGAGCTACATAGTATTTCAAGAAATTTAAGTGCCCCTGTAAAGCGAATGCTGGTAAGATTGGTATTTCTGAAATTCCGTCTCTTTAGAGCTTTGACAAGATTTTACACGTTCAGTCCCTTCTGCTTTGGATTCAGAGCACTGAGCCCTTTCCTGTAAGCAGAAACTCAATGGCCCACCTTTGACAAAAACGAGTGGCATATGGGGAAGTGGAATTAGACCTCAGCAGTCTAGTGCTGAGAACACTTGACTGGAGCAGGATAAATATCATTTCTATTCCCTCCTGTCTCAGTGGTTTCAAGTCCTTCTTTTCTGTTTATCAGAAAAATATCCTAACCACCAAGCCAAAAAGAAGTGTGATAAAAGTACTTGTACTTTTACTTCAGCTTTACTGCTGAAGATGTAACAGTGCAAGAGTGATTTGGTTAGGAAAAATGTTTGACGCACTTCCTGGCAGGAAAGACTTCTCTCTCCTCTTCAAAATGTTTCATCAAGTCTTAGTAGAGCTTGGTGGAGTGAAAATGACAGATTAGTCTCAATTTCAGGATGGGTGCTGCTATAGTTTTTCTGATGGACTAATGCATAAAGTAATATATAAGAATGCTTTTGGAATACTACAAGATATTTGTTACATTCCTGAAAGAAAAAAATTAGCATGTTCACAGTTTTCATTAAACCTAGATTATGGCTTTTCATCTCATGGTCTGAAAGCCATATTTGGCTTGTAGGTGCAACTAAGTGGCTGACTAAAAACAAACAATAAAATACTTTTCAGCTTCTATTTTGTAGAATTTCTATTGTGTCACCTTTTTCTGGCTGATGATAGAGCTTGCCCTATCCCCTCTCCTATAATGACAGAGCAGGCAGAGCTAATAGAAGTGACACACTCAACTAGGAATCCAGATGGGGCAAAAATCTTTCTGTGAGGTATGGGAAAGGAAGATGGTAAAGGTGTGGCTGTCCCTGTGCTGGAGTGCAGAGCACGTTAGGGTGGTTGAAGCTCTTGCGTGATGATGACAGCTGAAGGCTTTTTGTGAATTCACGGTTCTTACCCAGACTGTTATGCCTCCAGACTTTGTATGTTTCAGTAATGGAAACTGCTATATCCATTTGTATTTTCTGTTTTGTATGTTCTGTGATTTGCTCAGGGTATGGTCTTTAGCAGTTTCTGTGTTTTCACATCCTTTCCTTCTTCTGCCTTCTCCATGTCCTATTGCTTTTCTCTTCCTGATCACATGTCAGACCCAAGGAAATGTCGTTACTGAACATGGGCCTTGTTTGTAGTTCAAGAGTCTGCATTTAAACCTGAATTATTACCAGATGTGTTGGGGGTCATCTTGGGGGCTGGGGATTTGGGTTTTTTTCTTTTCTTTTTTAATTATTATGTATATGGGTAAAGCCCTTGGGTCCTTACACTTGGGGATTTTATATCAGAGCTTTGCAGCTCTGACACTTGCGCTTGTATCAGCTGCCTCAGCATTCAAACTCTGTGTTTTTGTTCTTCCTGTGTCCCTCTCGCTTCCCCCCGCCTCCCCCGTGTTGTTTCTACATGAGCTGCAACCCAACAACCTGCCCTTCTGTGGCAGTCTGTTAGGCCAGCGGTCATGGTGCATAGTTGGGATTCTCGAACAGATAAAAACATCCATCAGCAATCGTGTGGCAGGCATCGGCGTTGCTGTGTTCAATAACTACCGGGTAGGGAGAAACTTTTCCATTTTCAGGCCTCTTAAATATTTCTCGTCCCTGTACTTTAGATCAGAAACATGAATGTATTTGAAAAATACATTTTTCAATGTATTTGAAAAAAATGGGGAAAAAAACAATTTCCAGATTGCTTTAGAAGACTTTGTTTAGATTATGTCTGTTCAGACCATCTAACAGACTGCTTATTGCTTAATGAAAGTTTAGGTATAGTAGTTCTAAAAAATAAGATGTCAAAAGTTTTTTGATATCTCACTGAGACCACCTAAAAATTGTTATTAAAGCCATTCAGTTTTTCACTCCTTAATTTGAATTGGAGGAAACTGAGAGTGGACTGATAGCAGTTTGAATAGTCTACAGTGGTAAGAACTGAAACTTTAAAAGGGGCAGTTCTTGCAGGGGGAAGGGGACAGTGGGTTTTGGGGAGTTTTTTTTTGGGGGGGGGTTAAGTATGGAATCATATAACAGACAAGTGCCAGGTACACCTTTTTGTATAGGTATCTGTTTGTTCAAATCCCCAAATGTAAAGGGAACAAAGCTGTTTAGAGTTGTTTTGTTATAATGGCATTTCCAAAAGGGGTTTTCACATGTGGCTCCTGATTTGTAAATGTTCTGTGGCTGTTTAGTGTATGATATATGTTTTTTTCTTGAGATTACAAATGAGAAACTATAGTTTTGGTCTATTACTTCTTATTAGAGTGCAGTAGAGGTAGTTTGCTCTTTTGGTAGCTATTCCTATACAAAAGAAGAGCTGGAGAAATGCTTGCTTTGTTTTACAAAAGTTGTATTTTTATAAGTTTCAAAACAGAGCTGTTAAAACTTTGAGCCCTTTATACATGACTGTTCAGATCGTTTCTCCTGTGTTGAGCTGATTTGTTGCTGACAGTTACTGGAATGCTAATCTTTATGATCTAAGTAAATATGGGAAATACCAAGCCTGGATTCCTGAGCTGCTGTAATGTGTGGAGTGAGGAAAGGAAAACTGTTTGAGGGAATATCTGTTTAACATTTCGTAGGGACTGTTTTTTGGTTTGTGAAACCTCTGTAAGAATTTACTTTTGAACGTAGAGAAGTGTTCTATTAGAAAAAGTCTATGGAGTACCCCTGAAGTGAGCACTGGACTTGAGCACTTACCAGGTTATGATTCAAGTACAGCCCTATATGTGTATTAGCATTAAATTTGTCTGTGTGTAATTTTATGTATTCAGAATGTTACCTGGCTATATACCTTTTATGAGTAAGCAGTAATAATAGGAATCAGACTCAAGAATTTTTTCTTCTTCTTTGCATTATGCTGTTTTTGTGACATCTAACTTCTCAGGGAAAAGCTGAGATTAGTAGATTTGCTCATTTTACATTTTTGAAATAAACCAGTGTTTTCTTTAAGCAGTTTATTTTCTTTTCTTTTTTCCTTTCCCTTATCTTTTCTTTTTTGCCAAGATGTATAATATGGTGATCACAAATAGAAGGTTTTAGGACAGGCAGAACAAGCAGACCATACATTTGGTTGAAGGTTCTTTTAAAGAAACGATGCCGTTAAACTGTGGTTTTCAAAAATAACAGATTTTTCATCTGTAAACTGTAGAACAGAACCCTTGCGTAACAGCTGAGGTTTAAAGGGAACATAATCTAATTGGTTTTACCTTGAAACGTTATTGCACAGGAGGAGATTGTTGCCTCGATCTTCTTGCTGTTACCTTGTTGGAAAGGGATCAGTGTATGTTCAATAGAAAGCTTTGGGTTTTGTCTTGCTTAGATTGCCGTCTTCTCCGGTTGAGGTATGCATGTAATCTTTTAATCTTCGCTGTCTGATGAGGCTTATGTTCATGCACTCGCTATGAGAGGATATAGCATAGAGCATCTTCACCTCTATTTTGCTGCTGCTGCTGCTCACTTCTTAATACAGAAAAGCGGGAGCTGGAAAGACTCTTCCTTGCCTGTAGTAGCAAGATGGAATTCTGCTTAAAACACAGTGTGTTAAAAGCTTCTCCTGTCAACATCGAAACACCACTGACAATACTTTCAGAGGAACTGAGACATCATTTGAGAAGAGAGCACCATCTTCTTGCTCTTTATCTTCAGATTTTTTTTTTCCATGTCCCTTTTCTTGGATCTTAACTCTTATCTATAAAAGCATTTACTCTGAAAATAAAGAATTTACTCATTTCTATCATGACATAGATTTATGCTATTGACAGTAGCTTATGGCATCTGATGTCTGAAGGACAAACTGGTAATCATCAGCTATCAGAATGCCAATTTATATGCAATTCAGCTAGCTGATGCAGTAGTAGCTTATAAGACTGCAAAAGGGTCAATATCTTTTCTCAATCCTTTATCTCTGATCTTATAAACTGAAAATTCTGGGGCCCATTTGCAATAGTAGGGAATAGCAATCTAGCAATTTATCTGTGTGGATAATTGTTTTATGAAATGAGTTCATCCCAGGATTTCCGTCACTGCATCCATAGTCCTTACCCTAGTTTTCTCTCCTTAGGAGAGAGTAAATTACAAAATAACCATAATCCCATATTTGGTCAGCTCAGAAAATGTGTATATTCTGAGTTGGCATTGATGTGGCTATCATTAGATATTTCTGAAAACTGTAGTTTTCTAATCTTAAGAGACCTCCCAAGCAGCAGCGGGAACCCTGCCAGATGTATCTTGCCAAGTTACATTTGCTGTGTCTCTGGGATAGGCTGAGGATGGTTTTCCAAGCAAAATATACAAGTGTTTTCCTCACAGTCACAGTTTGTCTTTTCTTCTCTAGATTTATAAATGTATACTCTTACCAGTCTTCCTGCAGTAATACTGAATGCACATTCCTCCACAGGAGCTAGAGGGGCTCATCTGCAGCTGGAAAGTATGTGCTCATGAAGAGGATGCTTGCTCTTCAAACTGATGATATCTTGGGAGTATTGTCAACTGATCTAAGAAACTTCTGTAAAACAAATTTCCCTAGCAGTGTGTTAAGATAAGCATGTGCCTTGCAACTTGTTAGAAGGCACGAAAGCTACCACCTTCAGGGAGTGAACAGTGTGATAAATGTTATCACATTGAAAGAAAACATCCTGCTAACCACAAAAGTTATTTTCCACAAGTGAAGCTCCCCTCGACAGATCTGCTTGCCACCCGTAAGACCAGCAAACACTCTCAAGATTCTTGAGTGAGTACAGTGGAGAAACACTAAGCTTCCAATAGCCTTGCTGATTTGTCCTGTTGGGGAATTACATTTGCCAGTCTGTCTTTGATTTGTGGAATATTTTTGCAGTTTTGTTAATTCTGAAATTCATTAAATACTGCTCTTAAGTACTTTCACTAGCTATACTGCTTAAGAACTGTTGTTCTGGAGTCGGACCAAAGATCAGTCTGGTCAATAGTAAAGTGTCTAGGGTAGAACATATGGCCTGTTCTCCCGATCGCTCAAGAATAATCATTCATTTTGCAGCAGCTTGGGGACTTCAAGCGATGGTATCATATCTGATATTTTCCACCGTCCATGAATTTACCTAAACACTTCTTGAACCCATACAAGTTTGTAGAATCAAAATCATCTGATTTTCCAAAACATAATTACATATATTGTGTGTTTGAGGGGGAGGACTTCTTTTTGTCTCTTCCACCTGCTAGTCTTTGCCCTCAAGCACGATATTAGAAGAGGTAATGAACATTTTCCTTCTCCATTGCTGTTGATTTTGTAGATTTGTCATACCTTGGTTGTTTACCCTTTTCTTTACATTCTCTCTTTTTTCTAAAGAGGAAATGACAAATTCATGCTGTATGTGGCGCAATAGTGTACCACAATTTGTACCATAGCATTGCGGAGAGTTCGGCTTTTATTCTGTATTGTCTCACTTATTCTTAAGGAATAGCTGTAAATTATTGTGCTACGTCCTTCAGTTTCTCTTGACTGACTTGAAAATGATTTTTTTTTATTGGTCTGGTGAGGAACTCACCTGACTGACATTGCTTTTAGATATGAGAGTATTTACAGAATTGGGGCAGGGGAGACAAGCTGTCTTGAGCTGCAAAACTTTATTTTCATTTTTCTTAAGCTTGAATCTAGTTCTTCAGACTCTGCCAACTTTTTTTTTTTAATCTTTAGTACTAATTAAAAATTCTGAATTAGTTGCCAATACACATTGGTAACTTCTACCTTGCAGAATCTTACAGAAGCAGGATTTGGACAGCTTGTTTTCTTCACACTTTCATAAATGAGATTCTCTCAATACCTAATTTCTAACTCTCATGGGAGCAAAACAAATTGAAGTTTCATTTTGTCCTTGTTGCTTGAAACAAACAGCTGCAGTTTGACATGATAAGGGAAAGTAATTTTTACTAACGGGATTGAAACAGCAGGTATATAACAAATATGTTTAAGAATGGAATCCCCTGCTGTCACTCCAGGATTCCCGTGCGTCTGTTATTCAGACCTCATTTTTTCTGAATCTGAAGCAGCTGTATTATTTATCCATGTGTCATTTATTGCCCTCTGACTTATGGCATATCCCTTCTTGGGAACTTTTGCTGTTTGCCACTCTCTTTTACAGGTGGCTGAATGGCTGATTGCCATTGGAAATTTCCTATTGCTTCATTTGGTTTATAGAAGAGTCGAAGTTATTTTGGCAGATATTTAAAGACAAACTCAGTTCTGCTGAGACATCATTGTTCAGTGGCACTTACATAATAATCTGACTAATGAACAACCTAAGTGATTTTTGTTCTCGTCCCTTTAATTTAGATCATTTGTGCATTACAGTAACTTCTTTCTCGTTGCTTAAAACCATTGCTCAAGAAGCAGTAGAGGCAAACGGCAGCAACCACACCGCAGCTCAGTCCCTGTAGCTGCTGTGTGCCTGCGTTCCTTTAAGTGACTTTGGCCATCTCACTGAAACCAAGTGATCAGATTAACTTCTAAACAAATCACCTTTAATAAAATTCCAAACAATAATAAGTTAAAATTAATAGTATAAAGCCATGCACAATTTATAAAATAACATTTGTCTAGTAAATATAACAAGACTGAGCATCAAGTCTGGTTTTTTTATAGAGCATACTTGGCCAAGACTTTATTTTTGATATGACTTGTTAATATGTGTCCATTTCACTGGGACATTGAATGTTGATGCTTAGAAGTAGTTTTGATCAAAGGCAGCACTAATGGGTACCTCTGTAAATATTTTTTCAATGTAAAAAATAAAGCAGCACTTAAGTAAATACACACACGACATCAAGTTGGCATATGTATTTTGCTTTTAAACCAAAGTCTTGCTCTGTTTTTGAAGGAATTGTTTTCTTAAATAGCCTTAATGGTGGTTTTGTATGATTTTTTTTTCTCAGTTTTTTCTTGTATTAATTTTAGTTGTTTGCCATTGCTCATTTTATCAGGAAACTGTAGAAGAAATAGCTGACAGAAATAGGGATTTAAATATCTCGAATCTAGAGAAGATTATTGTTCCTTTAACTTTGTATAAAAAATATCCTCTATGCTTTACCTTTCCTAAGTTGGAAAGAATGCATTTAATGCTTTTCTACTTTGCAGAGTAGTACTGGGTGTTTTAAAATGTCTGAGTAAGCAGTTTGAAATATCTTGAAATTACTTGCCCCAGGTCCAAACATACGTGTAGGAATGTAGACCGTGTATAGTCTGCAGAGTTTTATTTCTGATGGTTTGCTTTGGATGCTGTGTCTTATATCAGAGGTATATTGATATCCAAATGTTTTTTATATATATAATATACACATGTGTATATATGTTATGTATATCTAACTATCTATCTATCTATATATACATATATATGGAAGCTTTTTTATGTGCCTTTATCAAATTGTTTTGTGTTTGGTTTTAGGATAAAAGGTTGCCATATCATCTCAGGGAAACTGTAACCAGTGGCTGGTTTCTTGGAGCAACAACTCAAACCAATAATGGACAGCTGATACCTGTTAAACTGTGCCTGGGAGACAGCTTAATCACAGTAGCAACACTGCAGAAGCAGCATCAAAGAGCAGGGGACTTTTGTGTTCCCGAGTCATTGGGAATATGCCCAGTATCTCAGCTGCTGAAGCGGCTGCAGTTTCTACCTAGATCTCTCCAGGCCTTGTAATCATGTCTGTTAGCGCAACAGAGAGCGATCCTCCTAGATTCTTCGTGGGTGGAGAAGATGGGGAGGAATTGCTGGACTCGGCCAGATCTGCAGATTACGATCACTTCTATGGCCATGCAGAGGAGGAGGAGGAGGAATATGACTCTGTATGTACTATAGGGGCATGTATGCACTGTGTATTTTCTAGTGTTATTTTACCTTTGAAATTGTATTAGCTCACATAGATCACTGTTTCAGTATTAGGCTTAAATCAGGAAATGTCTAATCATATTAAGATGGCAACCAGTCAGTTACATTTAGAAATGCAGCACATTTGAAAAGTAAGTTATAATATGTATACCTTGAACTTGGAAATAGATGTACTTGACCTTAATACAGATTTTGGAGCAGTTCAGGTGGTTGTGCCAGCTTTGCAGACTTGATTTGGATTCTGGGATTGAATTTCAGGGGCATAAGCCTTATCAGGATAATCAGTAGCAAAAAATGGAGAGTTTACCTTTCGTATATATTGTCAACTGCTATTGAATTATCTTTGATTTTCAGCCTGAACAGACTCTTAAGATTTCTATTTTCATCTTATAGTCATCTTACTGTTGTTTCCGTGAGGATATGACATGTTTTTATTCTTTCCTTCTTTCTTATCTTTCTATAAAAAGTGCATGGGAAATTAATTGCAAGTTATACTCCAGTTTATTATACTTGCAGAATGCTGTGAATTGTATTTTAACACTGTACTTACCACTTTTTAGTTTAAGACTGAAACTCTTTTATCCTGCACGAGTCATGTTACATCTGTTAAATTGTATCTTTTCTTCATCTTTTAGTCTGTAACTTTTCACTTCAGAGAATTATCAGACTAAGTTTTCATTGATTGCAAGCATGTCTAAAATTTAGATGAAAAGAAATGTTAATCAAACACTTGATCATGATTAATGAAAATGCAAACACCTACTACAAAATTAGCAGCTCAGACTGTTTAGTGCAATTAGTGTATTTTAACAAGAAAAAGTGACTGGCTGTGTTTTAAAAGAACAATAACTTAAAGGATCTTTGTGAAGTTCTTGTTTATTTTTAAACAGATGAACAGATTAGCTGTCACACCTAATACCATTGGGGAAAGTAAAATTTGTCTAAAGGCTTATAAAGTGAAAAAGGTTATTAACTGTACAGAAGAAGTGTGAAACTAGCTATACACAGAATAAGTCCAGAGTAATATTTTCCAGTTGATTAGTTTTCATTATCATAATTCACTTGTTAATAATAGGCTCTAAAATGAGAAGCCTTATGGCTAATATGTTTGGAAAAATTAAATTGTTTAAAAATGAATTGCTGCTTAATTTCACTTAAATCACAGTGTAATTTCACTTAAATCACAGTGTGATTTCACTCTGGTGTGGCACTTCTGATTCAATTTTTGATCCTATATGTTTGTTGCTGGTAGGATGCTCACAAAAATATTTTAAAGTAGTATAGTGCTGTTGAACAATTTATTTTTTTGAAGCATGTTTCATAAAGATGCAGGGTAAAATGCTGTCATACCACATTGTATTACTTGCTAGCAATTTACTACCTCTGATTTAATTTTAATTGTGTATGTGAATTTTAACAGAATATGTCTGCACTAGTATTATGCTGCTAAAACACTGCTGCATTCTGAGAAGACTTAGAAATTATAATAATTGCTTTTTTCCTCCTCGTCAGCCACCAGAAAGACAAATTCTAGTTGGGATTTGTTCAATGGCTAAGAAATCTAAGTCCAAACCAATGAAAGAAATTCTTGAACGCCTCTCCATGTTTAAGTACATAACTGTTGTAATATTTGAAGAGGATGTTATTTTGAATGAGCCAGTAGAAAATTGGCCTTCATGTGACTGTCTCATTTCCTTTCATTCTAAAGGTAAATAATACTAAATTAAATTTTACTAATACTAAACTCAACAACTAAATATTTCTTCCAGTCTGGGGAATTCTTTTAATTATTTTTGCCTTTTGGTTGTCTTGGTTTTTCATAGGAAGCAGTACCCTTTTGTTTAATGTAGTACAACTGACTTTTAAATTGCAAGCTCTTAAAATGATGCTATTTTTATTGCGTGAGAAAGTCCTGTTCTGACATGACATTTAAAATAGCTGTTACATTAGTAAATATTTAGGATGCCAGTGGAATGGTAAGCACTGTTGCTCTAATATTAACTTGGACCAATAACTGCAAAAGCCTGCTGCTGTCTTAATGAGCGTGGTGGGTCTAGCTATATGTTCTTGCATCTTTGCTAATCTCAGGTTTTTTGTGGGTCTATGCAGTGAACCAAAGGTGAGTGGGATGACGTTAAAAATCACGTTTTTACGCAAAGGCAGCACAAACCCTAGTTCTAGCACTAGGGAATGTGGAGTGAGGAGGAGGGAATGGGAGATAGGACTACTGCTTCTTAGCAAGGTACACTGAAATTGGTTTACAGTTTCATGATTATATTAAGCACACATTTTGTATGTCTGTAGTCGAGGGAGGAATGTCCTGCCAAAGCCATATGTCTGATTATACTCTAAAGTTTGAAGATAAAGATACCAGACTATTCACTAGCATTGTGTCCTGTGATTTTAATTTATATTCTTTAATAAACATTATAGGTTTTCCACTGGACAAAGCAGTTGCCTATGCAAAACTCAGGAATCCATTTGTAATCAATGACTTGAATATGCAGTATCACATACAGGACAGGTAAGTGATGATAAATACCTATCAAGAACAAACCACTTTTAAATGAAACTGTCAGAATTTGCTGGTATTGCACAACAACAGTTTCAATGTATTGTACAGCAATTTAAATTACAATGAATTTTGTTTTATTTATAATTTTCTGTGATGTGTGTTTAGGTGTGCCTTTTTTTTCCTTGACTGCTTACATATTGATGGATCGGAAGATTTACCAAGATAGAAATTTGGTAATACATTTGTCTAATGCCTAACAAATAAAAAAACTTAAAGTCTGAAAATATGTATAGCATAGGTTCAGAACTCTGCAATCCTCTGTTGTCAAGCTCTAACATGAAGAGGCATAGCACTTGGTTATCTATCATTATTCGTTAATCTAACTTTTGTTATACATTTTATCACCTATTATTCATGTCATTTGGAACTGTGAAACTTAAATAATGAGATCCTGATGCCAGCTATGAAAATTTAGAGGAGAGTTTCTTGATGACTTGAAGTTGTCCTGAAACATTCAGTTTCTTGTAGAGTACTAATTTTACATTTTACAGGCATTGCATTTTGCAGTTGTATATGTTGAAAGAGGTTAGCAGCGTCAATTAAGATAGTTGCTAGTTTTGAAATGGGAAAAGCTTAATTGGAAGCATATCAAATTGTCTCTGAGATAAGGAAATAAAAGCACATTTGACTTTGGGGCCGTAACTGTTCTCTGCAACTGCAGAGCATATTTGTAGAATTCATGTGGCTTATGTAAGGGTTTTTCTGTAAACTGAAAACTTTTGAGGGTTGTTGAATGACCACATGATCTTTGAATACCAAAATGAATTTTCTTTCTGGGCTGTGAGCGTGCTTAGCAAATATTAACAAGACAATAGTAAGCAAAATAAATGTTGGAACAGTGAACAGACTTGCTACAACTGCTGTATGGTATGAATGTTTTCAGCCTGCCTTGTTAATCTCTTCTACTGAGAGACTTGTTCTGTGCAAATTGCTCTTGCACTGTGAGTATGGAGGGAAAGCACTGGTACTGCAAATGTGACTGTTCTGCCGATACTGATGAGATCACTGCAGAGGTACAGCTCTCCATCAAAAACCTTTTGAAGCGTTGTATACACAAATAGAGTCTTACAGTATATATGTGTTCTTATGTAGTGTGGTTATGTAATTTCCTCTTCCCTTCCACATGGGCTGGAAAATACAAGCACTGTCAGGACCTGCAGTCTTACTGTGCAACTTCTGTTCCTTTTTTCTAGGAGAGAAGTATACAGTATTCTTAAAGCTGAAGGCATTTTACTTCCTCGTTATGCAGTTCTAAACCGTGATCCAAACAATCCCCAAGGTAAAAACTGATGACAAAAATATCAGCCATTGGCATCTTTTGATTTCTGTTGGAGAACAGTAAATTCATACTGGAAGACTGAACTTTGCTTCCTCGAGAATTAGTTCATTGGCTCAGAGATCAGTTTCTTCTCCAGTATTTAATTAAAGTATATATATGAAAAGAGTGATTCTGAAGTCTGGGGTTAGAATTCTCTTGTAACTATCACTCAGACTGATATAGAAATGTGCTACCAACCAAGGAAGGAGCGTTTGTGATTTGTCTTACGTTACTCATGGTAATTAATTATCTTGCTTAGTATAGTAGGGTTGGCAAAAAGAACTCAGGCTATTTATTGAATCCTTTCACTTTCAAATACAAGGAGCTATGTAAAGGAAATGTAGTCCAGAGAGATTCTGCAGATCTCCTCTGAATATCAGTTGCATTTATACTTTTTTCTCTGCTTTAAAACAAACCTAAGGCTTTTCCTACTAAAAATAAAACCTTATACAACTATAGGAAATTGCAATGACTGGTCAAGACATAAGAGTAAGAGATAAGAAACGATAAGGAAAACTGGAGCATTACAATGTTGTAGCTCTCAGGAGAGATGGAGAATTTTCGGTGAAAGTATGTATAACCTTGGGAAAAAAGGACTCATTTTATGCTACTTAAGTCAAATGAAAGCTGCTGCACCCAGCCAACCTGCAGTGAAGTGATTTCTGCTCCTATACACAGCCGTTACCTAATCCAATCACACATTGTGAGAGAGTTTTCAGCTCATACTGCAGTACAACTTCAGTACTTTTGGCAAGTACTGTTGCATCTGGCCCCACATTCACTGTCTAGCTGTGATCACTCTGGTATTTCAGAGAAGGGCACTGAAAGAAAGAAACTAACAATCCTACCTCCTACCCTCAAAACATTTCCAAAAAGGAAAAAAAAAAGACATCCCCACCCCCACGCCCCAAATACCTATGCTCACATACAAGATTATGCATCTGTAGGGGATTATTTGCTCTCTCATTCTGCAGGAATCGGCCAAAATCCTGAAACATAGGATTAATATAATACCATTTAGACATGGTACAGCAAACATGTTCAGCAAATGATCATGAAGTCTTCGTGCAGTCAATAGCAAATCAGTCAACCAAAGGTTCACAGTAATCTTTATTTCAATGGCCAAAATCGCCTTTAATCTCTAATTAGTTTTTCCATGAATATATCATTGTATCTCTGTTGTTTGCACTGTTTCTTCAGAATGTAGTTTGATTGAAGGAGAAGATCATGTGGAAGTGAATGGGGAAATTTTCCAAAAGCCTTTTGTAGAAAAGCCAGTTAGTGCTGAGGACCACAATGTTTACATTTATTATCCAACATCTGCTGGAGGTGGAAGCCAGAGGCTCTTTCGGAAGGTGAGGATAGTGTACTGAAAATACTGAAATTCTGTCATACTTAGTGGAAAATTGGTGAAATTAACTGTTGTGGAGTGGAATCAGCGTCCTAGTGTGAGAATCCAGAAGCAGATTCTGTAAGAAAGTTACATTTCTCCCTCCTTTCCCTCCCTCTCTTCCCCCTCCGCACCCCCTCAAAAAAAAAAAAAAAAAAAAAAACTGCAGATGTCTAGCAGAGAATTGCAGAGTAAATTTGCCCTGTCTGTATGTTAGCTGAGACCTGCATCTTTGTTTTTGTCACGTTTGGCCTATATAGGAGTGATACAGGTCAGAAAAATGAGTTTCAGGAAAAATTGTAAAATGAATTAAGACCCCTTCCTTTTATTAGATTGTCAGCTACTGCCTATTCTTATAGATAAAAGAAGCATACACTATCAGTACGTATTTAGAATATCATACAGGTCTTCTGAGAACTATCAAAAAACTACTTTGCTTAGGACAGAAAATAAGTGCTATCAATATGGATGTGATACTTTAAGGAGTTTTAAAAGTCTCTCAGACAGTAGCCTTTGAGTTTATTAATAGAAAAATATTTATTTCAGATTGGCAGCAGAAGCAGTGTATATTCCCCTGAAAGCAGTGTGAGAAAAACAGGCTCCTATATTTATGAGGAATTCATGCCTACAGATGGCACTGATGTGAAGGTATGACAACTATGCATTCTGATTTATATTTAGAACAATCAAGTGCTCTAAGAGTTTGTCAGCTTTAAAGATGAAAGTATATCCTTGTGTCAAGGATTAATTTTAATAAAGTTTTGGTACAGTTAAGTAGAGAACGTCACTCTTATTCTGGCAATACTTTGTGATTCAAAATATCTTTGCTTATGTCATTGTGATCAAGTACTCGGTGCTTATTACCTGTCTTTGTTTTTGAAATGTATTCGTGCCAAAACACCACATACTTTCCTATTTAAACAGATGCTACCTTGATATTTGATCTGTAAGTTGCAAAGAAATCTGTACTTGAAATGTATTTTTATCAAATATTTTAATCTTATCATTAATCAACACTAGTTACTTACTTTTTCCAACTTCATATAATTTTAGTAATGCATTAAGCATACCTGTATATTATTTTCTATCTTCATTTACTTGAACAGATAAAAAGATTAGGCATCATGACAGAGTGATAAAATACAGTAATAACAGAACGGGAATTCAGCCAGCCATCTATCAAAATTGCTTTCCTTTTCTTTGTGTCAGAAGACAATTTTAGGCCCATCACAAAACATGTCAAATAATTGTTTTACCACATGCATGGAAAATCACCGTACTTAGGCCAAGAGTGGAAGTCAGTCTGACATTTAGCATTCGGCTTCTTCCACTTGGAGATGCACGAAAGGAATGCTGTTGTTTATGTTTTCAGACAAATTCTGTGAACCGTATGCTTTGCATGGTTTTAGTGTGCAACATCATGCAGAACAGCTTTGCAGTAGGTTAACCTAAGGTTACAGAAGCCAGTCTAAAAGTTTTACAGTCTAGTTCCAAAAATAAAAGTTTCTAGTGAACTGAAGAGATGCAAATGACTTGGGTGGGTGGAGACTGCTTTGACTACTGTGGTAGTGTAGTTACTGAACAGCAACGGTGGACTTAAGCATCCTGAGTAAATGGTAGATTTTCTTCAAGTAAAAAGACTGAAGTCATCTTTGTATCAGGCAGCTTCACCCAACTTGCCCTCTTCCCCGAGTTGACCTGCTTTCAGGTGTTTCTGTCATCCATACTCTAATCTCGGCTTGCCAGTGGCTGAGATACCTCATTCATCAGTAAAGCAGGAAATAGGCAGTCAGATCTTGCAGGAGGTTGGTAATACCGCGTGCCATGCCTTACAGTAGCGTATAAGACACACTTGTCACCCCATCCCTTACCCATGATCTCCTGTAGGACTTTGCATCTGAGAACTCTTTGAAGAAGTGCAACTGCCTGCATTTGCTCCCTTAAATCTACTGGCAAAGATAAACCCACTAGAGAGAAGGCATGTCTAGTCTCATTAGACTTCCAAGTGAGTCAGTATTGCCTTATAGTCAACCACACGTTGTTAAATTCAGCACATGGAAGGGGTGTTGTCAGCTTAGATTTTTAGCCTTGGAGAGGTTTCTGTGACTTAAGCCAGGTCCTTATTCCATCTGATAAAAACCAAGAAGGTATTAAGATAGTGTGAGAGCTCTTAACCATGGCTTTCCTCAGTCCTGTTTGAGAACAGATGGGATATTTGACAGTATTTACAATCACCTGTTTAGCTGAAGACTTTTTTTTATCAAAAGAAAGTCTTACAGATTTGTTTTTAAGGAAAGTAACAGTAGCCCATTTCTTGAGAGCTTTTGGCAAATCTCTTTTATTAAAGGCTCCAGTACTTTCAGTGAGTATTACCAGTTGAAATTCTAGCAGAGGAGATAGCATTCTGATTCTCTAAATCCCTTATCTTGTCGCAATAAAACTGGGCAGATCATTTTTGTTCAGTCTTGACTAAAATATGAAAATATCTTTTAATAACAAGAATCACTTAGTCCTACAGTCAAATTTCAATAATCAAATAATCTCAAAACTTCTTTTTTTTAATTATTAAATTATCCAGATTTTGCAGATTACTCGGTTTAAAAATAAAAAATTCATCTTCATTTAGCAGCTTCTGTCTTATCCTATTCACTTGGGCTCTGGCTGTTTTCCCCTCCTGTTTCATCCTAAGGTGTCAGTAAATGGTTGGTATCCTCGGAACAGACTGCCATTGAGGAACTTACGTTAGAGCCATTTCATCAGTGATGAAAACTTGCTAGCATTTTTTGCATGGACTCTCAGAGTTGAGATAAATTTAGTAAGGTGCTTGTATTTGTATAATGTAACTTAATTACACTGAATCAAGAGTTCCTATTTTTTTAATAAAGGTGTACACAGTAGGTCCAGACTATGCTCATGCTGAAGCCCGGAAGTCTCCAGCTCTGGATGGCAAGGTAGAACGAGATAGTGAAGGCAAAGAAGTGAGATACCCAGTCATCCTGAATGCAAGAGAGAAGTTAATTGCTTGGAAAGTATGCCTTGCTTTCAAGGTAAGCTGAATACTTTGCTATCTGATCAAACATTTAGTGCTAATTAATTGTTTACTACATGAAGCTTCCTTAGTGTTTGTGTGTACAGAGCCAGTAGTTATACTGCTGCAGAACTCCCAAAAAGAAGAGTTAAACTTCTGCATCTACATTTTGTTTAATCTGGAAGAATTCTTCCTTTACATTAAAAAGTTCTGGATGGGACGGTTTTATTGTGCGAGTTTCCTGTTACTATTGTGCTTTACCAGTCCGCAGCGTGTGCGTTTTATGCATCATACACATTGTTAATGGTTTCTAAGTTACGGAAACGCAACTGCAGTAGTCAAGTTTATGTAACTCTTCTTAACTAGTATTTACATTGGGCCCAATTAATGTAATTTGGTATTGACACAATTATTATTATTATTATTATTATTATTTTAAATCTTTCATTTCTATTTCTATGTAGTTTAAGGTACTTTAATTAGAACTTCACTCAATTTCTTAGCATCCCTTCTGCCTTCTTATTAAAAGGTTGCCTTTCAGTCTGTCATGTGTTACTTGCATGTAACTATGATGGTATTCAGGAGCTTGTAGGGTATGGACCAATACTTTTTAGATCTTCAAAGCCCACTTTGCTTGGTGATAATCTGTTAAAATAGCACTTTATCCTAAATTAACAATGTTAATATGTCAATGTCAAAATGACATCCTATCAAATTAAAATTTGGACAAAAACGTTTTTATTGGTGCTTTGCCTCTTCTTGCCTGCCACCCTCAAAAAGCAGCATCTAGAAAAAAATCTCTAAGAATGGGAAATTTGTAAGCCAATCATTGCATACACACTGAAGGCCTTGAGGATTAGATTTGTGAACGTGTGGGCTTGATCTGCAATATTGATACTGCTACAAATATGTTGGAAGCTTAAAGCAAAGTTAAAGTTGGGAGTGTTTATAGTGTTTATAGTAAATAAACCTAAGGAAGATGATACCTGCCAGAAATGATTTGAACTTTTATTCTGAAACAGCAAACAGTTTGTGGCTTTGATTTATTGCGTGCTAATGGACAATCCTATGTCTGTGATGTGAATGGCTTCAGTTTTGTGAAGAACTCCATGAAATACTATGATGATTGTGCTAAGATACTTGGGTAAGAGTTTATTGACTTACTTCAGGCATTTTGCCTGTTCATTGGGCAAGCACCGCTGAGTGATTGTGTTTCCTGCTTTTTAATATATGCCCAAATTAGTGAACATTTTCCTTGATCTTACGCCAGTATATATTTTTATGCTTGTGTATTTCATAATGGTTTGTAAAAGCTGTGGTAGCATCAAGATACCCTGTCATGCTACCTTCAATCTGTTACACTGGGAGCAAAAAATGGATAATAAGGGATTATGCAAAATTGGGTACTGAACAGTGTGCCAGTGAAATGTTGCCCTCAAACTCAGTTGATCCCATTTTGGTCAGTTAAACTGGCTTTACAGTAAGATTGCACTGATGAGATACAACAGGAGCTTGCTGCATTATCATAAGATCTAGTATCTTATCTAAATGGTGAAAAATAATTTATAACTAGATTGAAATTCTAGATAATAACAACTGTAGGCCTGTTGTTTTAAGTTACTTTTTGAGTTGGAACTCTCAGACCATTAGACTTCTCTTTATTCAAGTTGCTGTACATGTCATAATTTCTGAAAAAAGTTATCAATTTATTCCTTGTGCTAAAAGATAATACATTGTAGTGTTAAGTCAACAGCAGACTTTTTTCCAGCTTTTTAGAAATTAATATTTGGAGTTGAGCTAATTTAAAATGCAGAATTTTAAGTACTCAGTATTATTACTTTGGTAATTTTAATCTCAAGTTCAATGTATTTGATGAAATACTTGGACAGTAGGACATTAACAAGGTTTTAAAAACATATGTGGGCATAACGTAATCATTTTGTAGTTAAGACCAGAGACTTTACATGTTATTCTAGTTTTTACTGTATAAACTTCTGAGAAATAAAATTACTGCTGAAAGTACCAGTTAGTCTTTGATTAGAATGGCTTGCTGATTTTTCAGGGACTTTCAGTTAGATAATGAAGTCAGGAATCTGAACACTTAAATTAATCAGACCGAATCATGTCCTAGGAATTTTTCTAGGAATTGGAGTACATAGACTACGGTTTCTTACAAATCCTGAGCAAGTGAGGGTTCTGTTGTTTCTATAGCAAATGTAATTAAGGATTGTAGTAGACTTAAATTTGTTGTTTTAGTGGTGTAATATACACAATTAAAAAAAATAAAAAAATACATGTCCCAGAGACTTAATGCCGCTGGTGTTCCACAACCAAGTTGATTAAAGGTGTATGCATATATCTATTTGTTTTGGAGTTTGTATTTGTTGTATAAACCTTGTTTAAACAGTCTTGTCTTTTTTCTTTTCTCTCCCCTCCCCCCCCACCCCACTGCTCTTTTAGAAATATCATAATGAGAGAACTTGCTCCCCAGTTTCAAATTCCATGGTCGATTCCTTTGGAAGCTGAAGACATCCCTATTGTGCCAACAACCTCTGGAACAATGTAAGAGAGTAGGAGCTCTACCAGCGCTGTGTCAAGTCCTAATATAACTTTTGTGTGAATTTTTTTTTTCTTTAAAAGGTGTGCCCTCTTTCGCCTATGAACACTTGTTTTGTGTGATGAAAACAAGGAAGGAATCACAATTGCTATGCCAGCAATCAGAGTTTCTGACCCTTAGTCAAGCTGAGTATAGAACAGCAGATTTTCAAGTGTAGCATCTTTTACGCATAGCTTCCTTCACTGCTAATCATTGTTCAGCACCAACTTAATATGCGCTTCTAATAAACATGCTCTTTCATTAAATAAACCTCAAAATTGTTGTTTTAAAAACTACTTAAAATAGATATTCTGTAGTTACCCAAGTCTTAAAATCAGTATTTTTTTATACTTTCCATCATTTTCAGTTAACCTTATATTCTTGCATATCCTTCCGTCACTTCTGTAGTTACATCAAATATAATTGTGTCAGCTGTCTTGATTCACAGTGTTTTTAATAATAAGAAAAAAAAAAACCTCGTACACTGAACTGAAGAAAAACTCTTAAAATTTCAGGATGGAGCTTAGATGTGTTATAGCTGTAATACGTCATGGGGACCGAACACCAAAACAAAAAATGAAAATGGAAGTAAAACATCAGAAGTAAGTTGAATTTTGAAAAAAATTGGGTTTGTAGCTTTAGAACCAAACTCATTTCATGGGCGTGTGGAAGTAATGCAATGAATTGAGCAGAAGTTTCATGCCTACAAGTTTGTTTTTGTTTTTTTCTTTTAAATCTAACCCATGTTATTCTAGGTAAATAACAAGCGTGCACCTTTCTCTCTGACAAGACAGTCAAATTAATTGTGCAGACTTCATCCCATGTTGTGCCTTATAAACACTCCTGTTTAAGCCTGGTGAAAGTGTCTTTGTTTCTGGGTCTTTACTCAAAACATGATAGCAGAGAATATTTCTAGTTTGCCATGATGGTATGTCTTCTCTGGCTTTCTGTTTTTGTCGTACTGTTGTTCTTATATGAACTGTAATCTTACTGCACCACTTTTTTGTCTTCTGCCATATGAGTATAAGGAATTTTTGGTAGATACCATCTTTAGGTTAGAGATTATAAAGTGCCTTACCTAGCAGCCCTGGAGTTAATGTGCAATTTCAGTAAAACATAATTATTCTTCATACTGAGACTAAATTCTTACGTTCAGCCATATATAATGTAAGTACGTAGAACTGTCTATTTGGTATTTATAATCTCCATTTCTCAAAGATGATTCTTGAAGATTAAGACTAGACCTAGCTGTATTCTCAAAAATACTGTGTCGTTTGATGTGTAGGGAATGGGGGGGGGGGGGGGCGAGAGGGAGGAGTTGTTTTTTGCTTGTTTTTTTCACTAATGCTTGGCAAGTCAGTATTTCTCTGACTTCTGTAATGTGTTGAAGACTTCCTAGGGAGAAAAGATCTGAATGAATAAAGATTGGCTTGAGCTCTGAAGTTCAGATTTTAACATACTTTTCTTATAATGTGAGGATGCTAATTTTCTGGCCACTTTAATTTTAAAAGCCACTTATTTAAGCAATAATCTAACATTCTTACTAGATGTGATTTATTGGGGATTTTTTGCTTGTTTTAATCAATATGCTTTCTCCTAAGGTTTTTTGACCTCTTTGAAAAATGTGATGGATATAAATCTGGAAAACTAAAACTGAAAAAACCAAAACAGTTGCAGGCAAGTTTGTCTTTATTTTTTTTCTGTCTGGTATTTTAAAACTAGAAAATAATGTATTTGTTTTAAGGAATTCCTATCCTTCCTTTCTTTAGGAAGTGCTTGATATAGCAAGGCAACTTCTTGTAGAACTTGGGCAAAACAATGATTCTGAAATTGAAGAAAGTAAAGCAAAACTTGAACAGCTAAAGACTGTGTTAGAAATGTAAGTATCTAATTTTGTCTAATCCATCATAGCAGTACAGTTCTGTTATTTTGACTTCTTTGACTATTACAGTTACTACTTAGAATTGCAATGATTAACAAATAATATGCAACGATATATTAATTCAAGCATAAGGATTAGTAAGAGAAAGGATGGCATCATGTTTGGTGTTAAGGAGGGATCAAGAAGACCTGGCTTCTTTCCGTGTTTTCTCCTTACATTTTTAAATTGAACTTAATGCTTACTTTAGCATGTGTCTCAGTACACTTTTTATGAAAGGACTACTTTCTTAAATCTCAAATTTTATTTTCTTGTATGTTTTTAAACCTGAAGTACTTGAATGTAGGGTCTGTCTCTTGCAGTGTGTGACATAATGAAGTCTGCTGGAGCCTGTAGACATGTGTACTGCCCACATTTTAGCAAACTTGGCAGATTCCAAATAGATAAGGATTTGTATATAAAACATGAAATATTTTTTAAATCAAACTAAGATTTCAAGGTTTATTAAAGACCTGGGGTCTTAAAATACTAAATGGTAACAGAAACTTTAATTTTGTTTTAAAAAATCAGGGCAAAACCAGTAATTATTGAGCTATATGCAACAGATCTCTACACTTCAGATCTATTGAGTCCAGCCTGAAAACTTCACTGGCCAACAAATAGTGGCCATTTTTACTGCCAGATCAGATTCTAGATACTGGTGGTTGTAGATCTGAATAAATTACACAGGCAATCTGAAAATATAGGTTGCTTTTGGCTGCTAGGCATATGCTGTTTTTCAGTTTTGTGTTCGGTGCAGTAAACAGTATAGTGCGTAATATTTTGAAATGTTTCATTGTAGGATGATTGCTATTTTTGTAGTCATTCAATACTTGTTGAATAAGGTTTGTTGCAAGCACTTTTTCAGTATATGGGCAACCATATTCATTAATCAATGGGCAGCATAATTTTATTATATTCTAACTATTACAGGAGCACAATAAGTTGGAACGTGTATTGGAAAAATATATATTTTTATCTGAAATGTTATTTCTTTCTTCCCCCCTTTCCTCCACCAATTTCTGCTTCAGGTATGGGCATTTTTCAGGGATAAATCGCAAAGTCCAGTTAACGTATCTTCCTCATGGTTGCCCGAAAACTTCCAGTGAAGAAGAAGGTGTTGTATTACCTTACCATGTACTCCGTCTTAATAAGATATCCGTTTACATAACGAAGGAATTAATGGTGCAAAATTCTCGATAGGAATACATTGCTTAGAATGTTTGTATTGATGGCAGATACTCAGCAGTCTCTTAATCTGCTGAATTGTATACCTAAAGCTAGGTATTTTAACATTGCTTTTATATAACAGAAAAGTAGGGGGAAAGAAGCTTCAGTGATTCACCAGAAATGTTGTCCTGAGGCAGATATGGGGAAAATCCCACATACTGTTTTCTACTATCTTTAAAGAATTCTTGAGCTTTTCTGAGTATTGAGTGAAATAACTCTAGGTATTTAGCATCCTATTTGTTTTAACTTTCTGGCCTTTTTTCCCCCCTCAGATTTCTCACTAAACATTTTTCACTTACATTTTCTCTGTAATTGAACTACTGCAGTTTTCTTTAAGTGCCCATTTTGTCCTCTAGGTCAGTGTTTTCTTAATGATAGAATGCTATTAAAAATTTATATTGTTGAAGAGATCCTTTACTAAAGCCCTGCATAGTTCCAGTATTTTTGTTTATAAACAAAAATAATTTTAATATAGTTCATTACTGAACTCCTCTCTCTATGCACAATTAGATAATAGAAGAAATGAGCCATCACTGCTTCTGGTTCTAAAATGGGGAGGAGAACTGACCCCTGCAGGCAGGGTTCAAGCAGAGGAGCTTGGAAGGGCTTTCAGGTGCATGTATCCTGGTGGACAAGGTAAAAGTAGTTGTGTTGAAATGGCATAAACTAATCACTTCTGAAGTTGATCAAGTGCAAAATAAGAGTTTGAGCAGAATGTTTCTTTGATAGGAGATTATGCTGGATTTCCTGGATGTGGTTTGCTTAGATTACATAGCACTTATCGACATGATCTCAAAATCTATGCCTCTGATGAGGGACGAGTTCAGATGACTGCAGCAGCTTTTGCAAAGGTACAGTGGGCAATTGCAATTTCAGTTTAAAATCTTGATGTTCTCAGGATTGTTTGTTCTGCTGAAGACTGAGAGAGTTCTGTGGTTTATTACAGTCCACAGAGTAACAAGGCTGCATTTCAAAAGAAATATATTTTGAAAATGTATTTAGCGCAATGTGATAAGATTTCTGTTAATGAGCCTGGCATGTGAAGCTCAGAGAGCTGCTCTCTGCAGACAGGTTCAGCTTACACAGCCATAGCAATACATCTTGGTCTCTTCCAGTAACCAGTTTCAAAAGAGAGAAATATTTATAGTTTCTACTTTGCCTCTGTGTTTGGGATTTATTTTCCTCAAATTTTAACAGATTTCTTTGACAAATTGTGTGTGTGTGTGTGTGAGTGTGTGTGTGTGTGTGTGTGTGATACATAAAGCATATCTGTATTAGAACTAATTTAACTGTGCATTCATTTTTACGTGACCAAAAGATCAATTTTCAGTCCCTTCAGTTGAATCGAAGGGAATGGAGTTCAGGAGGCCACACTTTGATTGAAACACTCTTTTGCATATTGCTTTGTAACTGTATACAGAAAACTAGAGTTTGAAATTATAACAGATATGGAATTAATAAACTGTTTTAAAGGGGAAATTGCAATACAGATTATATGTTCATTGCTTTTTGGAATTAATAGGAAAAATTTGTTAGAATAAAAGGTTGTTACAGGATGCTTTCATATTTGACCTTTCAGAATAACCAACTAATAAGTAAGACATGCTGACAATATTGTGGGTATACACCTTACTATTCCATAGCAATTTATTGGAGCTGAGGTGAACCATGGTTCAGGTTCACCCAACATCAATGCCACTTCTGACAGAGCTAGATCTCCTGTACCTGTGCTGGTGTGCCATCCTTAATCTGTAAATGCACTTCTGCAGACAGAGAACACGCTTTCATTCTGTTGCCAGAAATATCTCTTATTTTCTGTCCACTTACATTTTGGACATATTCAGCCACCTCTTGTTCAAGCATAGCCTTCGGTTGTGCCTTTTTTTTTTTTTTTTTTTTTTTTTTTTTTTTAAATCACAGTGGGTTTTGGCTTTTGCTTCTGTAGAATCTCTGCAAAGACCCTCTCTATTTCCTGTGTGTCCTCCCTGATGCTATTCAGCCTGCTAAGTCTTCCCATAGCTCTTCACCTGGTGACTCAGCACCTTGACCAGAGCATGTTCCCCATATGTTAGGTTGCTGTCACTCCAGGTCTTGGGGAGAGGTGCCAGGCACCCCTCTGGTTCAAGACCTTCACAGCCAGGGCTTCCCTGGAGCTCGGGCAGCACCTCTGACGTGCAAGTGTCAGCTGCTGCTGGGGAGCATGCTGAGAGCACATCACCACCACAGCTGCACTGACTCTAGCTATCCTACACCCTAAAGCTGCATTTTGGGGGCCACTTCCATGCAAACTGCAAAAATTATCTGCCAAGTCCCTATATATCTAACACATAGGCAAGTGATATAACCTTGATTTAAATTTTTTGGTATTTGACTTTTTTTTTTTTAAAGGTACTCTTACATTTGCATCTTCATCTGTTCAGCTAATTCTGTTATTTGCTTCAGGGACTACTGGCCTTAGAGGGTGAACTGACTCCTATTCTTGTCCAGATGGTAAAAAGTGCTAATATGAATGGTCTGCTGGACAGTGACAGTGATTCTTTAAGCAGCTGTCAGCATCGTGTTAAAGCAAGACTCCATGAAATTCTTCAGAGAGACAGAGAATTTACTGCAGACGATTATGATAAGGTTAGAATATGATTACTTTTTCTGTGAAATGAAATAAATCATCAAGCAAATATTTTTATTGAAGTAATAAACAGGGAGTTCATTTATCTTTGAGATGGGATTATAGTTTTTGATAGGGACCACATTAGTAAATCTTTTTCACTGTTCCAATATTTTTTTTTAATTGTTCAAGAGATTTAAGTATGTTTATATATATATATATATATATATATATATATATATATAAAATGTTATATATATATTATATATATATATATATATTTTGGCAATAGTTAACTTTGATGGTGTGCAGTACTGCAAAATGTATTGTCTACTTATCAAAGTTTATACCGATGTTTAACTTGCTACAAGGCCTTTTTCTGATTCCAGTGGAACCAGAAACCAGTGGAACACGTTCTAAACAGTGAAAGGAAGTGTCTCATTAACATACTAATTTAGTGCATCTTAATAAAGTTTTTACAAAATACAAATGATTATTCTTGTTTTTAAATGCAAGTATCACTTGTTAGGAACATGTTTTTGTGGGGTTTTTTTTTTTTGTTTGTTTGTTTCTTAATCCCTTCCAATGACCGTACTGTGCCTGGTATAACAACTAAAAACAAATCCTCAAAATGATAATTAAGTTTAATCAGCTATATTCTAAAAGATATTGACAGCAAATTGTTGAAAATTAATTTTATTAATTTTCAAAAATACTTTATTATTTTGCATGTATACTCTTATGTGAACTCATTTAAATGTACAGATTGAAAATAGCATCAAAATCACTGTTAGTAGTGGATTTAGCAGGAGCTGGAGAAAGTAATAGATGGTACCAGGATTTTTGTTTTGTTTTGTTTTTTCCTTCGTATAAATGCTATGGGGTTTGAAAGGCACCTGAAACTACTGAGTATGCTCTTCTAAAAGTCACTGAAATACACTAATGTTAGAATTTTTAAAGTGATAATACCCTTTTTTGTTTTGATTTGTTCTTTTTACTTGATTGCAGTTTGGGGGAAACAATGTGATATTTTTTTCCTGTATCAGAGCACTAATCCTCTTGAATTACTTTTGAATTACACAGGGCTTGCTGTAACATTTCTTATAAATTGTTTAGTGAGCTTTTAAATTATTGAAAGGAAATTGTGGAAAATTGCTAAATGTCTATGAAGTGTTAAACATCCTCAGATTTTTTTTTTTTTTTTTTTTTTTTTTTCTTCTTAGAATAAAAAGAGTTAAATCAATTCCTGAAACTTGCTAAAGTCTACTGTATGGAACTATTTACCCTCTAAATTTCTTGTAAGCTTTTGAATCTCTAGTAAATCTTACTACCTCTCAGTTTATCTCATTAATTCCTCTAAGGGGAATGGATAATTGAGAAATGCTTTCAAAAATAACAGTACACTTTCAAAATTAACCAGTTGTTTAGATAATTTTATGTTTATCTGAAATTGCAGCTTACTCCATCTGGAAGCATCTCTCTGATAAAATCAATGCAGTTTATCAAAAATCCTGTAAAGACATGTGACAAAGTCTATTCCTTAATCCAGAGCTTGACTTCTCAGATCAGGCAAAGAATGGAAGATCCAAAGTCTGCAGGTACTTAAATATTTTGTAGTCATATTTTGTTTCTCTCACTTATATTTGAGAGAGAATTATAATATAACCTTTCTTCATTAATCTGCCTTTTAGCAGAACTTTGATCAACAATGCCTTAGGGATTTTCACAGTCTGATCTTGTACGTGTGATTTTTAGAATAAAAGTTTTCTGCTTTCAAAATTGTATGAGAGCAGCAGGAAGCTGCTGAGAAGCAGGAGCATGGTCATATTGGAGAAAAGGGCTGTTATCTAGAAACCCAAGGTAGCTTTCAAATATCTGCAGAAATTTTTGTCATAATTTGGGACTCACCAATTTGCAAAAGGAATAGGAAAAGCAAATGGTAATAAAGTTAAGTTGGATAGAAACTTTCTTTTATTTAAGTGTCTATGATGAAAATCTTACTGTATGTGATGCATAGCAATATTGCATAAAATGATGCTCTGGATTAATGGTGGTGAATAACGACCACAGGAAAACCAGTGCTTGGATCGACCACAAGTGGTGGTATGTGTGTGGTGTGTTGTTTTGGGGGTTTTTAATACTAGCTAAGTACTAGTATTATTTTTCATCACTGTTCTCCACAGGATATAGTATGTAAGCAGCTTCTATGTGGAAGCTGGACACTGAATTTGTGTCACCCATAGGTAGTGTTGATGTTCTGTCTGTTTGGCCCAATCTCCTATCCTGTGGCTGGGGGGCTCAACCATCCTTTCTTGCTAGTCTCCTGGCTTCTGCTGTAGACACATGCAAGAAAGGAATCAGATATGCACTCTTGTTTTAAAGCATTCTTGTTTGGTTGGGTTTTTTTAAATATGATTTGTGCTTTAGGACACTTTATTATTGGCACTGTAGTTCTGCTTACAAGGCCAGTGATGTATTCTATAAAACTAAATTTTTATTCATTTCTGTTAACATTGTTTTAAAGTGTTATTAAAATAATTAAAAGTGTGCTTTTGTTATTTGGATGATCCTGAATACTTGAATGAGGTATCTTTCTGTCCAGATATTCAACTGTACCATAGTGAAACACTAGAACTAATGCTGCGCAGGTGGGCCAAGTTGGAGAAAGATTTTAAAACGAAGAATGGAAGATACGATATTAGCAAAATTCCTGATATTTATGACTGTATAAAATATGATGTTCAGCACAACGGTTCTTTAAAATTAGAAAACACAATGGAATTATACAGGCTTTCAAAGGCTTTAGCTGACATTGTGATCCCTCAGGTAAACATTTTTGGTTGTTAAGCAGATTGTTTATAGAGTAAATGTTCAAAAATGTTCAGTCAAATCATTTGAAAGATGCCTGTTCTGTTTTTTTTTTTTTTTGTTTTTTGTTTTTTTGTTTTCTTTGGGTTTTTTTTTCCTTTGAATGGGCCTGTATTTTGCAGTAATAGAAGCCTTAAAATTCACTACTTTCTGGTCACAAGCAGATTATTTAGCATCAGAAAAGTTTCGATTCATAATTCACCAAATTTATGTATTCAGAGTGATTTTTTTCTAGCAGCTCTAAAATATGAACCTATAGGTTTCATATAATACAATGCATTGAAATAAACTTGTTCATCTCAGTTATTCAGTGTGGATTTAAGTGGAGCTAGTGTCAACACCTGTGTATTCTGAAATTTTATTTTACTTCGTTCTTCCTGCTTTTATAAGCTTTATTTTCAGGCTGTTGCAAACAGACATTGTTAACCCTAATCTATCTAATTTCACTTTTCTTAATTAGTTTAAATTTTAAAAGACCTTTCTGCTGCCTTAAAATGGTAACAAACACTCCTTCATAAAAACAAACATACATTGAATTTCACAGAATGTAAGGCTAGAAGTAGACAAGATGAACTTCCTTGCAGTACAGACTGTTAAATTCAGGTTAGCCTAAAATGTTGTAGGCTATAGGACTTGAAATTACATTGTAGTGTGGAACAGACGAAAAGTCTCCCCAAGTATCCCTGCAGTTACAGAGCACCAATATTGAAGAATTGTGATCTGTATATTATGCAGCAAGTAAAGGAGATTCTTCCCCTCTACATCTCTGAAACTCCCTGATAGCAGGGAGAGCAAAAATGACACTAAAAGGTTAATTTTGAATAGAGCTTCAGAGAAGAGTGGATATCAAATAAGGGTAAATATGGAAGGAATTCAAGCAAAGAAAACTTGGAGGACCCACACAATGCAAAGGAAAAACACTTACCTTTCTTTCTAGGGTAACAGCATAACCGGGATGTCCATTATAATAATGAGTATGCTTTCATTTGATATGTAGCATAGAGCATGAAGCTTTTGAACAAGGAGATTTTAAATGTTATAAATGCAGTTGTATTTTACTACTGAATGTCTTTCCTTAAAAAAAAAGAAAGAATCTTTTAAAATAATCTTTTTTTTTTCAGTACTGTTTGAGGTGAATTAGGTAGGATCTCCTGTGGGATGGTTTACCCCGAGCTAAAATAGATATTGTGCCTATCTCTATTGACTGTAAAAAGGATAGTTAATTGAAATGAAGTGGGATTAAACTCATCATAAATGTCTGATCATGTGAGAGGAAAAAAATAATTCTCTAGATGTTTTGCTTAGGGAAAGAGCTGCTTCATAGCAAGGTGAATCCACTTTTGTGGCTTAACTAGTGAATAAGCTAGTTCACTACATTACAAGTGAACTAGTGAATGTCTTTATGCTGTTTGAGATGACATCAGGCCCTGCCTTATTTGAAAGGAAGATAGTATTCAAGTGTACTAAAAACATTTTAAAAGCCAGTTTGCAACCAGAACAAAACAATAGATGACTAATAGGCCTTGAATGTAAAGGTGTTTTATCTTTAACTGGATTTTTAGAAGTCGGTTTCTTCTTGTACAGGAATATGGTATTTCCAAGGCTGAGAAACTAGAGATTGCCAAAGGTTACTGCACTCCTCTAGTTAGAAAAATCCGTTCTGACCTTCAGAGAACTCAAGATGATGATACTGTAAATAAGCTTCACCCTCTGTAAGTCTTTTACCTTTTTTATATAGTTACATTAACTTCTGTAAGATTTACTGTAGGTAATCCATAGCTTTAGCTTTCATACTGAAAATGTCTTACTGGCTCACAATCATTTAAAAAATCTTATTTATTCGTTAACAGCTGTTTCTAAAATGAGGTCACATCTCATTATGGTCTAATAAGACTTTTTTTCCTTTTTTTTTCTTTTTTTCCTTTAATTTTTTTTATTTATTTATTTTTTATTTTCAAGCTACTCCAGGGGTGTTATGTCCCCTGAACGTCATGTTCGTACGCGGCTGTATTTCACCAGCGAGAGTCATGTTCATTCCCTGTTATCCACCCTTCGCTATGGTGCCTTATGTGATGTAAGTTGAACACTTTCTTCTAAAACTCTGGTATTTTATGAGGAACCTAAATGAGCAGATCTCACTAAAATTACATCAGTTAGTTTTCTTAGGTGGCTCTGAAAATATCACACTTCTTGAACTATTTGATTTCTAATTATGTATGAAGGATATATTGCAAATGGTTAGAATGTTCATTTATGGAAAACAGTGACTTCTTGACTATACCTTTTAAAGAAATGCTGAGTTCCATTGGTGTGTTCCACTGTATGTGTTACTGTTTTTTTGGTTTTTTTTTGTTTTTGTTTTTTTGAGTTACAGATCAAATTTCTCTTGAATTCACTTTTGGATTGGCCTGTAACTTTTGTCCATTGGCATATGGTCAAGACCTCCCTACCTGGCTTTAAGAATGTTCTATAGTGCAACATTTGCACTGCTCAGTGGATTGTCTCAGTTAACCATATTATTGTATAACACTTGAAGGTGATGCATTATTCACCGCCTTTTTGGCCTCAAAACCAAGAATGAAAAGAGACAAGCTCTCCAAATTCATATGTGACCCCACTGAGCTGCATGGAGAGGATAAATGTAGCACCTTAGAGCCTACGTAGCTGCTTCTTAGATACAGCCTTATTTAATTTATTAATTTTTAAAATATTTGTATTGATCTACTTGCTTCTGGTAGCAGATAGCTGAACTCACTGAGCCAAAGAGCACTTTTAGTCCTAGACTTCAATGTGGCATGATGATATAGCATCATAAAACCTTTAGTTTTAGGCTGACACACTTTTAATTTTCCTGTAATTTTGTGTTTCATAATTACTGGCCTACCTTTAGAGCATGAAGAAGGTGAATGTTAATTTTAAATGGTTTGGGAATGTATGGGAGGGTGTTCCCCCCTATATTCTAGAAGCCTCCATTTACTTTTTCCATTTGATTAGTAGAGAAATACCTAGAAACACAGCTGAAAGTTCCAGTTGCTCATTTTTTGTCCTCTGTCTTGTTAAGCCTAAATTTGGAGGGGCAAAAAAGATATGTATACGTATGTATGTATGCGTGTGTGTGTGTGTGTATGCATGTTTTTGTGTGTATGTACATATACATACATACATATATATGTTTCACTTTTTGTCCAAATACTACTTGAAACTACTTTATAGCAAAATCAAAGATTCCTATCAGGAGAATTTAGAATGTTTCTTCTCTCTACAAGTCTACATATGCTGTTGCTACCAAAAGAACATGAAAGATAAAATGAAATAAAATATCACAAGTTCTGATCGCCACCTTTTATTTATTTGAGTATTTTAAAATTATTTTTATTTTTTCTAGTTGTTCTGGAGGGGTATGTATTTTTTTTTTTTCATTACCTGGGAAGAGCTTTGTACTTCTGCTATGAAAGTAAAATCCAAAGTAAATGGAAAGGGTGGGGGTCATGGAGATCATCAGTTCTTTTAAAGCAAATCACTGATTTCTAATTTTTGAGATTTAAATGTTGTTCAAAGTGTTTTTTTTCTGCCTCCCCCCCCCCAATCCTTTTCATAAGGAGTCAAAAGATGAACAATGGAAGAGAGCTATGGATTATCTGAATATTGTCAATGAACTCAATTACATGACTCAGATTGTTATCATGCTTTATGAGGATCCAAACAAGGTATTTAAAATGGGTAAATATTTTCAGAAAGGGGGTAGTTCTCAACTGGGTATTAAGGTGTAAACATATTTATAATTTGCTTTAGGAACTTTCTTCAGAGGAACGTTTTCATGTAGAGCTGCACTTTAGTCCAGGCGCAAAAGGCTGTGAGGAAGATAAAAATTTACCAGCTGGATATGGATACAGACCTGCCTCCCGAGAGGTAATAATTACATCTTTCTTTAAAACAAAAATTGATTTCTAGATGTTGACATACCTAAAATAAATACTAAAAGATTGTTAGGTGAAAATGTGAAATTTTTTTGGTAGAAAAATATCTTAAAAAAAATAAAGGTAATCCCAATGCACTGTTTCATTTTGGACAGGCACTAGGGAACACACAATTTGGGCCTTTTTTGGCTTTGCTCAACTGTATCGCTAGAAATGCAAAGTACTCATTGTAGTAAAAGTAGTGTTAGCAGGTAGTGCCACATTAATGATGTTATGGCAAATGCAAGAAATATCTAAGAAGGTTGAGTGGCTTGGAATGTTTGATAATACAGATAGATGAGGAAGGATTGATATTTTTGAAGTTGTGTGTGTAGGTCTGTGCAGTTACTACCCGTTTTCTAAGAAATAAGTCAAAGTAAAACTTGGTGAGAATTCTGCAGTTGGTTTCTAGGGCCAGAATTCTACCACTACGTCAACAGAAAATTGGAGTAAGACTTTGAGGTTGAGCAGTATGGTTAATTAAGACCTCATTGTCTCATGCAGTGGCTAGTCAGGAGCAAAAACTCATAGACGTATAAAAGTGTAGAGCAACGTATATTTGTATGACTAGTCATTAAGTAATATATGATTAATATTCTGTATTTTCAAAATCAACTTGCTTTTGGTTTTCCCAAAATATTTACTTAATGACCACTTCTATCTATATGGTGCAAAGCGTGTAACTAAATTGAAAAGGATTTACCTATTGCTTGTAGAATGAAGGCTCAAAGAAAACCTCCCATAGAAATGATAGTGATGAGGAGGCACATGCTTCTAAAAGGGATGAAACAGATCGGTCAGTAGTGATGTTCAAGCCAATGGTATCGGACCCAATTCACATACACAGAAAGTCACCTCTTCCAAGATCCAGGAAGATTGGTTCTGTTGAAGTAAGTGTTTCTGTTCCAGAGCATGTCTTTTATAGGAATTAACTTTCTGCTTACTTTTAACAAAAAAAAAAAAAAAAAAGGCAATTCTGCTTTTGATTACACAAAAACAGAATGATACTATACCTCTTAAAATTGCTTTAATTCTACGGGAAATCTTCCATGGCAGTGACCTACCTGAATGAATCTTTTTTTAAATGAGTGATTATTTTGGCATAAAATATTTCCTTCTTCCACTACCCTTTAAAACCATGTTAGAAAAAAACCTATTTGAAAATGAAGACCTTTTCAGTCTAAGCCCATATCTCTTTCAAACTAACACACATTGCTTTTGTATTCATCCTTACAAGACAGCTGCTACTGGGAATAAAGCAAGCCTTGAGGGCAATCATGCTGAGAGGGGATGGAGGATTTGGGGTGGTAGGGAAGGTGCAGGAGGCAAGATGTTTTCACTTGTTTTGCTTTCACATGGAGTGAAAGTGGCTCCAGTGGTCCAGCATTTGAAGGTAAGAGAACAAACTGTCAGTATTTTTTGAAGTGGGTGGGTTTTGCATTTCATGAAGTCTTTAGATAACCCGAACAGTCTAGTCTCCAGTTTTGAAGGCCATGATATCTAGGTATGCTTCACAGATACGGCTTTAATGTCACAGCAGTGGAGGATGCACAGCAGTGTCATGTTACCACTTGTGTGGTTGAGTGGCAAAGCTTCAGCTGGTGCATAGTGGCACTTCTGTGACTTTAATGTTAGAAGTAGACTAACAGCTTCATATTACCTCATTTTCGGTTGCTTAAAACCATCAGAACTTAAGATCTGCACCAAATGCTTTTCCTTTTGTGTTTGTGTTGAAAATGGGCTGTTTGTACAAAATGCGACTATTACGGAAGTAAGATTTACAAGTAACTTGGTTATTAGTAGTGTGGAGAGAAAAAGATGCATGGTTTTCTTTTACAAGTATATCTTTATTACTTCACGTGACTTTCATAAATTAACAGAAGTAATAAATGTGAATGTCTTACATTTTCTATCTACAAGTTTTATCATAAACAAATGCTCACAACATCAGTACTTTGGATTTTTAAAAGCTGCTTTCACTATGATCATGCAAGCTCCCCTCCTCCTTATGAGTTCACACACACACAACTTAAAATATTTTCAACTTTTAACCATTTTCATTCTTGTAAGTTATTTAAAAGCTGCTTTCAAAAGATATTAATGACATTGCTAAATTTTGACTGTGCTGGTAATGCATGTTTGAATAGAACGTGTTGCAGCATTCAGTGTTTATTTCTGGGAAGGAAATAGTCTACTTAAAGAAATCATTCACTATGATTTTTTTTTTTTTTTTTTTTTGAAAAAATAAAATTGGAAGTCTCATCTGGCAAACTGAAATCTGCAAAACCAGTATTTGGAATTTTTATACCAAATGGTATTTTCAGGTGTTTTTAAAAATGTCATTTTATTGCAACTTAAACTGCAACTGCCTTGATTTTTTTTTATTTTTTTTTCCCCTCCTCCCTGCTGTAGGCAATTCTCTTTTCACTTATGTCCGTTAATTAAAGGGACACTGTCAGGTAATGCAACTTTTAATCTGAGTTATAGTCCAGTAATAGTTACAGAAAAAGCATTGTAATTCTGCATTGAGTCATGAAAACAAAAAACCAGTTCTAATAGAAAAATGAGAAAATAAGGCTCATCAGCGTTGAAAATTGAATTCTGTATTACTAAAAATGTTCATTACTAATCATTAAAATAATATATAGTGATGTAGGACACAAGGGAATCTTAGCCTGACACTGTCCCCTTCAAGTCTTATAGTTGTCCAGCATCAGAAAATTAAAAATATTTATATAATCTAACTTGGAAAACCAATGGTGCCACTACCAGATAGTCAGCTGTAAAATCTCCAAGACAATTCTAAAAATCATTAGAAAATTTTAGATAAAATTACAGACTAGAAATGGAAGCAATTAAGTAGTAAATAGGAAAGGTTGTTGTACTTAGAGGGGGAAACTATTAAACAGTATGTCAAAAATAATAGATGTTGTTTCCAACACGTAGGGAAATTTTTAAAGTTTTGGACCAATTATTGACCCCAGTAATTTTGGTCTCATACCATACCATTATTTAACAGTCTACCAGAATTTGGTGAAACTGTTGTAATTAAAGATAATTGATCATGAGCAGAACTGATAACTTTGTAATATTGCTCTTCCCTAGTCACTGTTTAATAGTTTTAAATCAGTATATAAAAGGGTGCAAACAGACTGGGTTTTTTTCTTTTCTGTTCATTTGGCTCTGTTGAATCTAACTTTGCATGCTTTGCTGTTTTTTGCCCCCTTTCTCACTTCCAGGAAGAGAGCCCCCTGAGTGTGTCTAGCCCAGAGTGTATTGGTACCTGGCTGCATTACACCAGTGGTGTGGGTACTGGGCGTCGAAGACGCAGATCAGGGGAACAAATCACTTCTTCCCCTGTCTCCCCTAAATCATTGGCTTTCACATCCAGTATTTTTGGCTCATGGCAACAGGTTTTTAAACTTTACTTCATTCAACATTATTATGCATTCCGAGCAACAACCAACTGTCTTTAAGGACATCTAATCCCTTGTTATGGATTACATTTAAAGCAAATTCTTCCACTTCTTAAAATTACTTCCCGTGAATGTTGGGGGGGGGGGGAAAGAAAGAGTAAGTGTGTGTTTTTTCCACTAAATGCGTTGTATATCTCCCTGAAGAATTGGTTTCTCTATAGGAAATGCAAATGTTAACACAGTAGAAAAGACATAGTCTACTGCCTAATGAAACTCTGCTTTGGCTTAGTTGTCCTTTAAGACTTTGAAAATGGCATTGCTTAATTTGATGGTAGGTAAATTGAAAAACTTTTCTTTTTTATATAATGGCAAACAATACAATTTAAAATAATTTATTTGGAACTTCATATTGCTACTCAAAACTTATTTTGCATATATCATATTTTCAGTGGCCTGGTATTAACTACTGCAGGGAACAAACTCTAGCACTAATAATTCTTGCCTTCTGTATCTGGAGGTATCTAAAACTCCCAACACAGTACATCATCCATTGAATTGTACAATATTTTGAAGATTTATCTAAATGCTTGGGAAGAAGCAGACGTATTTCTGAAGCGTCAATGAACATCTAAAGACTGCTTAATATTTCAAGATATTGTTTATGTATATGGCAATGGATGGTGTTCTGTTAACCCCTTTTCTTTACAAAAATTTTCATAATTTCTTTTTATTGTGGAAAAATTTAAAACTATTTATGTAGGAAAAGTATATTTCGGTAAAGGCTGTGAGCATCTGAAGATTACACTGATTGAGCCCGTGCATGGATCAGTGATTGTATGGTGTCCTCAATAGTTTGTCTGTCTTTCCTTCCCTCCCCTCCTTTTTTCAATACAGGCGCAGTTTAGGAGAGTGCATTTGGTAAAATAAAACAAAATCTGTCTCAAATGTCTGTTCTCATATATGTCTTGATCTGTGTCCTTTTTCATTCTGAATGCTTGCTTTGCACCACTTCATTGCAAGGAACTCATATGTGAAATGGACTCCCTTCAGAAGGGGATATTGCATGATCTTTCATATTTCCTTTACATATTTTTACTAACACTTATCATACAGCTTATTAACACTTGTCTGTCTGAAACAGGCTGCTGTATCAAATTAAATAGACATTTCATGCTGCTGTTCTACTTTTCCTTATTTTTCTGTTCTTTATATCCAGGTTCTATCAGAAAGCAATAGTAATTTACGAACACCGAGAACTATTCTGGAACAAAAGCAGAGTGGTCTAGGTATGTGCATATAATTGACATTTGGTTTCATATTAGTTTTTCCTCTGCCCATTGTTCTGCGCAGTTTTGGATTTTTTTTTTTTAAAGAAGCTTTTATATGAAGAGGACCAGGTTGTGTTTGTAATCAATAATATCTGCTGGTTGTCTGAAACACTACAGCCTTTTGAACTGGACAATTGTTTTTTTCGCAGCAAAAGTTTTACATAAATTATTACTGAAAAGAGCAAATTATTTGAGACTACTGACTCTTTACTGCCCAAAACAGGTACACAGGATTATTTTTAACATAATGTAGATCTTTAAGAATATGTAGTTTATGACTAAGCTGTTGTGTTTTGCAGAATTTTTTGGATTGAAAAAGCCTACTTTGGAAACCATTAAAACACTTTTGAAGATAATTAATGTTTCCTACTGTGGGCAATTGACGGAATTGAAAGCGCGGTACCAATGCAGGAAAAAAGCCAAACAAACTTCAAGTTTCTTGAGTGTATCAGGGCTTTTGCACACAGTTCCTTTACTAAAATCTATTTTTTTTCTTTCAATGTTAGAATTAATTTTGCTATAATTCAATGCGTTGTTTTAAATTCTTTTAATTCAAGTAATGTTTTTCTGTTGTTTCTTTGAAACAGGCGTTCATTTGACCCATATGCAAAACTAGGAAATTTTGCGCTACTGTGAATTAATATTGCATCTTTTTTCTGTAAATGTAAAATGTCTTATGGGAAAAATGTAGTGTAGAAAATGCATAAGCTATATATATATATTAGGCTAGAAGTAGCTTTTCCTTTCCTTGTGAAGATCTATATTTTTGTCTAATCTTTCTGTGATACTTTTTTCCTACTATATTTTTTTCCTTAGTAAAATGCATACATCAGGTGCTCTTGTTTACTGAAGTCATTTTTTAATGTGTGCTTGCTAAAGTTAAACAACTTTTCTTTTGTCAGTGTGACACAATATGGCTTGTGGAAGTTGATATATTTGTGTGTATAGGTCAAGATCCTACTTCTGGTGCTTTTGCCACAGACCAGGCACCAATTTGTTTTGGCTGTGATTGGTCACATGTGCTAGTAATGTTTCCTCTCATTGGGTCATCAAAAGTAATGAAAGGAAATATCTCTGAATAGTTGGTCTTTAAAATATGGTGCTACTTATCTAAAATACAAAAGATAAGTTTCTAGAGAACCATTTCTCCTTTCGAGTGGTAGTGAAGATTAAAGGAAAAAAATTACAGCATTTTTTTCCGTTTTATTCACTGGTGTATGTGAATTTCATATATGGTGGATTATAAAAAAAAAATTTTTCTGTGTATGGCTTTCAGCAATATGTTAAAACTCCTAGTGGCAGGACTGTACGAGTGAAAACAAAAGTGTTCTCAATTGCATGGAAACATACAGAAGTCTTCTCTAGGAAAGAAGTTGAGTGAACTAAACTTGGTAAAACTCTTAGATATTTTCAGCTTCTACCATTGGCAATGAAGGTAGCTGAAATACTAAAAGAGTATTTCTGATCTGGTTAACATTTCATGGAGGTTAAAAGGGAAATGTCTCCATATATAATCTGTGGAAATGCATGAGTACTTCATTGCAGCCTGTCATCTCAAAGGTTGATTTGGATGAAAGCAAAGAGCAGTATTTTCCATTTTTTTTAATTTTTTTTCAGGACCACAAGTTTTAAAGCCCACCACTTTTGCATCATCATCTTGGTTTTGTTTTGTTGTTTTGATTATGTTTACATTGATGCTAACTGGTAACTTTTCTTTACCAAACCTGAAAACAGGATATGAAGTCACTTTGTTAAAGTCAGTCCTCTCTGCACATATAGCAGAGGGTGCTGTGTCATGAGTAGAAGCACAATAAATTATGATAGTTTCAGCCTACAAGTACCACTTTGACATTACAAGCATATTGTGAACCTGTCCAAGGCACTGCCAAAAGCTGCCTTTTGTGTGGTAAGAGCCCTGTGCTTGCATGCTGCATGCATCCCCAATGTGAATGGACGAACACCTGGTTGTTGTATGTATTTTCTCTAACTCCCATCAGGGTCTCACTGTGCGGGCCTGTTTAGCACCTCAGTGCTCGGGGGTTCTTCAAGTGCACCTAACCTACAGGATTATGCTCGTACTCATCGTAAAAAGCTGACTTCTTCTGGCTTCATAGATGGTATGTGCACACTCTCGCACATGCACGCACAAACCCATGTGCCACATTAAACTTCTAAAGATAAATCCTAGGTTACTGATTTTAATGGAATCCTAGAATCCTTTGCCTCAGTATTAATTGTACGAGTTTCTGTTGCTTCTTTATTTCCCATAGCTTGCTTATGTTTAACTTAATAGCATAGTTAATTCTTGTTACCATCTTGGATTGAACATTAGCTCACAGACTTGTAATACATGCCAAGAGATTTCAGCAAGTGCATTTTTTCAATACATTAAAATTATAGTTTTGAAATTCTTTTTCTCATTTTAAGCTTCTGGTTCAATCATTTCTTATTGATCTTGAAATAAATTGCTTAGAGCATATACAGTGAATGAGAGAAATGATAAACTAATAACTTTAAAATACTTACGGTGAAAATTTTAGGATTCCTGACTCTTCTCTGGTGGGGTTTGGCTTACAAAAGAGCAGGAGATTTTCTGTTTTGTATAATCCGGGGTAGAACAGAAATTCTTTCAAAAGATCATAGAATGTAAATACCTTTAACATTGAGGTGAAACAGTATTCATGCTGTTCTCCCCCAAAATTCACTACTCAATGTTCAACTCTAACCTAATATAACCTCGTATGCCAGAATCACCAGCTCATTCTGCTTGTTTTCATACACTTCATTACACATCTTGTAGTTACCAACAGCCCAAACTTTCTTCTTTTAACCTCTATTTAGATTTTAGCCCCTTTTCCTGGTCCCCTCTGCATGCCATTCAGTTCTAACACCTCATCTTTTTTTTTTTTTTTTTTTTTTTTCCTCTTTTCTTTCGTCTTCCTCTCCTTTTTTAAAATGTCTCTCTTTTGGTAGCTGTTACGAATTTCAGGTACCTGTTTTTCTCTTTCTCAGACACCACACGCGGTTCTGCTGTTAAAAGGTTTTCTATCTCATTTGCTCGACACCCAACCAATGGTACGTTTTGCTTTTATTTTAAACAAAAACAAAAACAAAAGGTTCCTTGCTTCATCCCTTTTATTTTTATTTCAAATATGGGGTGTACAGTATCATCCAACCATCTGTTGTTCCTAACTTCAAGCACAACTCAAAATATATTTGTAATCATTAGATATCCTAAATCTCTTCTTTACCATTCATTAGTATAAATATAACATCAAAATTCATTCATCAGAAAAATCTTTGAAAAATTGAAATGCTACTGTTAATCATGATCTCTAGTAAATTATTCTCCCCAATTTCTTATGTGATCCGACTGTATAATACAAGATAAAGAGTTACATCTGATCTTTATTGGGCATATACCTCTTGATAGCTGCTGCTGCTTCTTCTTTGTCTTCCTTCTGTTGAGCTATTTCCTTCCTCATTCCAAAAACAGAGTTGACAAATGGATTTTATGACTACCTTCTTGACGTGACACTAAATTAAAAAAAAAAAAAAAAAGTAAAGCAGAAGCTTTGGTTCCATTCCTACTAAATTGCAACATCTATCAATGAACAAAAAATTTACCTGAGCATACTTCTCCTCTGTTCCTCAGGTGTGCAAATTATTTAAATATTGCACGAAAAAAATCACAGTGAGAGGGTTTCCTCTCATTTGCATTGACCACTTGAACTTCAAGGGTGAGAGTTAACTTGTCTTCAGTCTACCATTAAAAAAAAAAAAAAAAGTCTGGTTTAGCACACAGGAGAGAGGTGTATATCTTTCTCTTCCTCAGCAAAATATTTCGCGCCTAACTTTCTACGTGATTAAATAGGCCCCAAATATATCCTGTTCATGGAAACCAGACTCTGTCTTCAGCATTCACCAGGTCTTAATGTAGCTTTTCCAGATTTCTTTTTAAAGTGCACGACTGCTGGCTAAGTGGAGTGATGATGCTGCCGTTGAAAGTGCAGTGAAAAGCATCAGCATTGTCGTGTTAGATTTGAAATGCACTTGTTTAGGAGTGAGGTTGAAGAAAAGTGAGTGTTTCCTTCGTTTTGTAGTGAAGCAAATTGCTACTTTACTGTATTCATTTGGAATCCATAGCGAGTTGCACTGCGGTGTTTCTTGAAGGAAAACTGGTATAATAAGGCTGAAACAATACTAGTAAGCTTGTATTTGATCTGAAAGGGTGAACTCTAGTGTTCTCTTTCAAATACGAAATATAGGAACCTATTTTTTATCTTTAGAATCTAATCAGATACTATTTCCAGACATTACAAAATCAGAAAGTAAGAACTGCATTTGAATATAATGTCTAATAGTTGGATTACTTTCTGTTCCATTTAGCACTCCTTTGTGACTGCATTCTTTAAATAGATCCATCTAAATTACTTTTAACGAATGCACTGACTGTTCTGATTCATTTAATACAGATGTTTTACCACACATCTTCCACAAGATAATGCATGCTGTATGAGCTCCTATGAAACCTAAACATAGTACAGGTTTCTAGGAGTTCCCTACTAACAGACGTACATACAGGCGTCATTTTGTCTGTCCTCTGGACTCTCATTTTGATTCTCTCTGTCCCTCTCACTCTCTCTTCCTTACTTTTCTGTTTGCACCTTCTAACTCATTTCACAGATTTCCCCTTCCCCCTCATCTTTAGTTCAAGGAACATGGTGAAACAAGTTTCTTCTGACAGTGCTTTACCTTGTTTTCTGGGCCTCTGTGCAGAACACCCACACCTCTTTAGGTGCTGGTCCGATTCCTCTGCGGAATTTCTAGGCTCCCGTGGTAGGTCTCTCCAGCTCTTAAATGTGAGACAGCAGGGCGGCTCTGAAATGCTGCGTTAACCCTTTCGTTGCCTTGCACTTTGAAGGGGACTGTGCCTGAAGAGTAAATGTAGCCGAAACGCAAGGGCTGCTAGCTTGCAGGAAATCGCTTTGCTAAAGGGATACTGTCAGGCTTCTCTGCCTTAGGATATTTGAATATGTTTCTCAAATTCATTAAATACTTATAATTTGTCATAAAAAATTCAAATAAAACACGTTAGGTAGGTTTTCATGGCATCTGTTTAAGCCATATCCCTTCTGATGCAAAAATTTTATAACATTGTTTTGGGGTACGGCTGTCTGATAAAGTTCCCAAAACTAAACACAAGCCTGGAGATAGAGATGGGTTCTTAAAAGGATTTTTTTGTTTCGTTTTGCTAACGGAAGTGGGTCTGTCTTTATAGTTTTCTGTAACATTGCACTGAAACATATATTAGATATTTAAAAAATTAACCTGACATTGTCCCACTGCATTCTTTGCAGAAGCAAGATTAAAAAAAAATAAATCCTTATTCAACTGATGGCAACACTTCTTTCAGGGTAAAGAGAGAAATCTTGTGTATCTTACAGTAATGCAAAGAAAGGGTTTGCGCTTTGCATGCATGCATAGTTATATAGAATATTAACATGTATGCCAAACATTTTTTTTAGTGCTTACACTGAAGCTTAGCTGCTGTCTTTTTAAGAACAAATACAAATGAAGAATGTGTTGGTGTTTCTTTTGCACATGAAAACTGAGGTTTCCCTGAAATGCAATGTTTTATTTGTAGTATAAGTGAAGCTGACACAAGCACACTTCAGTTGATTGTATATCTGGAGTGGCTCTCCTTCCAATTTTAGCAGGACCATGATGGATCCAAATATAAATACAGACATTCTTGGGTTGAAATTTCATGAAGTTATTTTTTTTTCTACGTAAATTTCTAAATGAGGAGCAGATGGGGAACATTGGATATCAGAGGAATACTGATGCTTATTATTTTGTGGGAGGGAATAGTTCACAGTTATATTACTATCTCTAAAAAAAAATGTACCTTGAACTGAAATTCTAAACATTATTTCATTAACTATTGTTTCTTCATTTAAATATCTTAAAAGAAATGTAGCAACTACATATTTACAATATTGAATTGCAAACTTGTAATGTTACAGCTGTATATGAAAATGCTAATGGACACATTTTCCTCTTTGAAATGCAATTGGGTGAAGAGAGCTGTTCATTGAATAATCAAGCTTGCATCAGTTTATAAAAATGCAATTTTATGCCAGGATGTGTTTGAATGCTTTTTGATATGTTAGTAATACAAATATGCATGGTTGGTTTATGGTTAGTACTAATGTAGGTAAGTAGAGTCCAGTAAATTTTTAGATTTTTGGTTTGGTATACTTACCTGTTCTAATATTATACAAAGCATTTAGTGTTTTAAGTACTGATTTTAAATGCATAAAGGTAGGTGTAAATCTGTCTTACAAAGTTAAAACATGTAACCTCAAAATATACAAGTGCAAGTAGTGGTTTTCACAGAATACTCGAGATGATAGAAGGCGACTTCTGCAAACTTTTCTCGTTGGGAGTTCTAGCATTTTTAGCTCTTCTGTCTCAGCTAGCTGTTCACAACATAGCTGTCCTACTTCATTTGCATGAATGAGTTAGCTGTTCAGTGTTCTGCCATGTCTGAGAATGAGTAGGAAAAATACTACTTTTCTTTCTTTCTTTTTTTTTTTTTTTGTGTGTGATTTAATTTTAAAGGAAAGTTATTCTTCATGAACTGACTTGAAAGTAAAGTTTACTGTTCATAGACCAATTCATGTGTACATGAGACTTGTATCCTGTGGTATGCTATGTGGTACTTTGAGTTTAGTATATTTTGGAAATCGGCCCACCTTTTTTCAACTCCGTGTTCTATTAATGTCATGATTTCAAGACTATTATGTCTGCATGTATTGATTTTTAAGTAAGTATTTTGTTTTATGCATTAATGCTTGCCCATGCAATAGTTTAAAATCCTATCTTATGTTTGGAAATCTCTTCTTATTTTTTATTTTTTGCAGGTTTTGAACTGTATTCCATGGTGCCTTCTATTTGCCCTTTGGAAACCCTACACAATTCCCTGTCTTTAAAGCAGGTGGATGAATTTCTTGCCTCTGTTGCTGCTCCATCAAGTGAAAATCTACAGGAGACATGTACTGCTTTTAGTTGTAATTATGCTCATCTTAAATTGTTAGATATTGTCTAGTTCATCTTTCCAGTATTTTATAGCAAATGAATAAACTAAGAATATTGCTTATTTTAAAAGAGAAAAGGGGGGGGACAATATAGATTAACTGTAATTTTAATTTTTGAGGTATCTTCTTCCTATGTGCACATTATCGTAATCCACTGAAGTAATGTCTGACAATGAATTAATTGGTATAATAAACCAAAAATTTTATGAAATACTAATAAGTTTATTTCCTCACATTAAGAACTTCTTGATAATGTCCAGATTAATTCCAGTTGGATTACAGGGAATGCTTTTTACTAACACTGAGCATGCACTTCCAGCTTCGTACTGTACCACTGTACTGGCAGTAACCTCAGCAGAATAGTGTTGCTTTTTATATCTTCTAACGCTGTTATGTCCTGTGTCTTTCAATATTATTTGGTGTTTCACATGCAGAGTGCCTTGCAATTACTTTTTTTTTTAATGGGCTGTGCTGCATGTTTCACGTTTATGTGATCTTGAAAGGAGATGCGAACTGCATTCTGTACACATGCATGTGTGTGGGAAGATCCTTTCCCATTGTGATTCTCCTGCTGTTTCTCTGGAAACTGTTTTCAGTTAGTTCACATTTACTGTTTATTAGGATGGTTGTAATTTGTGTGACAGGTGAGTAGAAAAACAGAGTTGTCTTGAGGAAATGTTTAAAGAATCATGCTTTTGATGAAAACTTGTGTGTGCTAGTACTGATACAAAAGTGATATAAATGCTAGGGGTTTTGCTCCTTTCTGATATTTTAGGATTTTATGCTTTAGATGTGTATCAGCAGCTAATTTGATTGTCTGAGTTTCTTACATCTGAGAATGAAGATAACCTAAGAAAACTTATGTTATTGAAAAACAAATCAGGGAAGCTTATGTTAAAGTTCTTAGGTATTTAAAATGTTCTGTTACACTGCTTAGGATTTGGAAAGATGATGTCTCTTTTAAAAGTAATTAAGAATTTACAGTTCACAACAGGAAAAAATACTTTAAAAAAAAAAAATAAAGTCATACTATTGGGGTGGTTTGGCAAGCAGAACTGTCACAGTTCTGCTTAGGTAGAGCTAATCTGTATATAGATCCCTCTGCTTTCTTACCACATTTGGGAGTTGTCTAGAGAGTGATGTGTCGTATGGCTGTTTCTTAGACCTTTTGGACTACATGTCAGTTCCCATGGCATTGCCATAACCCGTGAGAAGTAGCACTAATTCTGTTGCCAGTGTCTTCTGGAAAGGCAACCATTATTGAAATTTGGCTTAGCTTCACACTGCCAAAGATGCTGTCATGTCACTTTTTGAGGTAAAAAGGAGATTTTTGTCTTTCATGCTTTGAAGTTTTGACACAAGTGTCAAAAATCGGTGGCTGACTTGCAGGGTTTATGGCTAAGACTTCTGTAGTACTAGGCAGATACAAGGGTCTGTGACTACTATTTTTAGCATTTTGCTAATATGATATTTTTAATATTTGTGATGTGTATCTTCCCTCTCCCCCATTTCAGCTTCTCCAATTTATATGAGTCCACTGTCAGGAAGAAAAGTTTCTTTAAATACATACACCCCTGCAAAAATTCAGCCAACACCACTTGAAGTTTTGCCTGAAAGGCTAGCAATAGAGAAACCAACCACATGTAAGTATGTAAGGTAGAATAGCTAACTTAATTACTTCTAGTGATATTTTTTTCTTCAATATTGCATAATTTCTCAGGGCAGCTATTGCATAGCATTCCTTATCTATGTAGGTGAGATCATTTTAGTAGTCATCTAGAACTCATAGCATTGCCCGTGTACTTCTGCTAGTGAAACTTTGTTAGTAGTTGCTTTCTCTTATGTTCTGAAGTGTTTGAAAGAAATGTTGTGGTCTGAAAATTCTTGACTTTTTTGTCTTGTTTTGCTTTTAAGTATGTCAGTATTTCCAGGTATATCTTAATGAGATGAACAGAGGAAACGTATTCACTTAAATGGCAGAATTGCTAATGTGAATAGTAGTAATGGACCAAAAAAATTCCTAACTGAAAATTGCTATTTACAAAATGGGAAAAGGAAGAAAAATTAACCGGGTAATTCAAATACTTGATGCTATGCATGTTGAAATTGATTGCTGAAAGGCAGGATTCCTCACAGAGCTTGTAGATACAGAAATTAAAAAAGAAGAAGAAAAACAGATCAAAAGAAAATGATTCGGGTTTTTTTAATGCTTTGATAACAACATTAGCTGACTGCACACACAAGATGCACCTTCTTTACTGATTAAATGTTGTACACGTAAGCAGAGAGTGTGTGTGTGTGTGATTACAGTTAAAAGCTTCCTTTTTATTTTTTCTTTTTATTTCTTTTTTCATATGAATACTTTGATATGTTGCTGCTCATTGGCATATGGTCCTGGAATTTGCAATAGTACTTGAAAAAGAACTTTAAAAACCCCTAAAGTTAATTTTTGACCTTTTTTTTTGACTTGAAACTGATAACATGACCGTGTTTGATTTTTTCCTTTCCTTTGAGTTATGCTGTTTGTGGATGCCCCCTAGTTTGTTTATATCCCAGACTTTTATTGGTTTCAGCCAAAGGTGGGTCTGATTTTGAAAGTGTATGTTCAGATAAAAATAATTGTGCATTTGCTTTAGTAGTATATCTGGGGAATTTCTATTAGCTTAGTACCAGTGCTAAGTAAATAGGGTGGCTTGTCTGCAACAGTGAAAGTTATAATGACAAACAATGCTTATTTAAACAGAGGATTTTTTTTTTAAAGCTAAGTACTAAGTAGATAGGATAACATGTCTCCAACAGTAAAAATTATAATACCAAACGATGCTTTTTTAAACAGAGAAGAAGCTACTAGATAAAAGATTCTCTTAAAGATACTAATATTTGAAGATGTGTAAGTACATCTTGTAGGAAGTATGCTATAGCATCTATTAGGAAGTTCCTTATTCTCCTTTCTGTGATACTTGGGTCTATACTGTTTTGTTGAAAACGTGACATGATGAGAGGAAGATAATTCCCTCAGCTCTTTATCTCAATGCCAGTCTCCAGGCAGTATCCTCTATGTCATGTAGAGTAAATCTATTTTTGTTTGCACATTTTTTAAAAAAATCAAGCTAGTCAGAGCTTACCATTTATACCATAGAGCTGTGTGACCAGACTTTGGTTAAAGCAGCTGATAACATTATGACTGTCTAATATGTGCAATTTGAACTGGCAGCCAGTCCTGCTGTCTGCTTTTGGACATTTGTGCTGCTTTGAGGGCATCCCGAACAAGGTCAGATGGCATTTCTGGTCTCATTAGAGACAGCCCTGCAGTTCTAAACGAGCTTGTCAAGGCTACTCTGAAGGAACTTTCCTCTCTATTTGGTCATGGAGTTTGAAGGTCAACACTGATCTTTATTACTTTCCTTTTTCTTTCCTTTTTTTAAATTATAATACTTTTGCATAGATTTCCCTATGTTAGAAACTTTTCCTTGGGAAAGGTCAGTAGAATTTTGAGAATATTCTATAGGAAAAGTTGAAAACAGGGCCTATAGTCCCTGTTATATTTCTAAACAGCTATCTCCTTAACAAACAAAGCTGTTTTGCTCTTCAGGACATGCCTTATTTGGTCCTTCTTGCCCATTCCCTTATCTTTCTTTGTGTTCTCACAAGATTTGGTGATTCCCTTAAGTCTTCATCCTTCCTTTTTAATAGGCTTTCTGGAGTTATTTTTTATTTTCTGCTTAGAAGAAATTGTTTGGAGCACTGAAATCCTTGCTGCTTCAGTGAGGGTGCTGTATGTGGCAGCTTTGTTAGGTTAGCTTTTGTTAGGTGATTGAGCTTTTTCTAAGATTTCCCCTGCAAGCCCATGTATAAATGCATGAATCTAAAAGTTGTGCCTGTTTCTACATTCCAGATGTAGGAAGAAATGCTTTTAAGATAATGTAATTTAAACACATTGGCCCATCAGGTTACCAGCTTTAGTTCAATATTTTAGGAATAAGAAATTGTAAAGGTAATGTTCAGTGCCTATCTAAAATAGCTAAAGAGTTTTTGTTGTTATTGGGGTTTTTTAGATACATAGATCTTTCTAAAATGCTGTCCAGCAGTTTACACTTAAAACAATTTTTTTTGTTTTGCAACTCGCAAGATTTTTTTTTCCTACCTCTACCAGCTTTGACTTTTCTGTTCTTAGTTAATTTCTTGCTTTCTAGGGTTTTCAAGTCATCTGGTTTATCTATTAAAATGTGTTCTTTCTGCTGTTAGTCTGACTTTGTAAAATTCAATATTTATCCTACTGACGTGTGTGATTTTGGAGTGGTTTTGCTGTTTAAGTGATGGTATGAGTTTTTAATGGTGGTGGATTGCTAAATGTATAATTTTAATACATCTTTAAGATCTGCTGCTTATTGTAGCGTTGTGTGTGTTTCTGTGCTAGGTAACTTTTGTTGCATTTGCTTTGACTTTTTCTTTTTTGCCTTTTTAGCGTGGATGTTCTTGTGTATAAAACGTCTTTCTTTGCCTTCACAGCTACCAGTGGATCTTCTGGTTGTGTATCTAATGCTAAGTTATCTCTTGAAGAAGCCTCACTAGATGTAGAAATTGGAGATGAAACTCTTTTTGAGAAGAAATGAAGTTGATCAGAGAAATTGGAAGCAGCTTCTTAAACAGTTCTTCAGTGTGCATTTGGTTGTAGAGAAACAAACTAAATGATGATTGAGCTTTCAAAAGCCATTCATGTCCGCATTTCATAGCACACTTAACCCCATATTGACTACAGACAGCTAGTGTGCACTCTACATATCTAGGTCAAAGATCTCTTCTCATTTTTTAAAACATTTAAGGAAACATTTATTTATCAGCTTGATAAACTGCACAAGAACCTTTTTGGTGTCTTCAAATATTTACTGTACACAAAAAAAAAAAAAAAGAAAAGAAAATATCAATCCAGTGGTATGTTATAGTGGCATTCTTGATGCCACTGTAATGAAGCATTATGTGTTGTCATTATAAACTTCTATTTTCAGGAGTTTATAATTTGTCTGTGAGTTTCTTTTGGGGCTGTAAGGTAACACATGTCTTTGCTTGCAGCTTTGTCTTTTCTTTTTTTCTTTTTCGCCTTTCTTTTTTTAATTTAACTACATTTCCAAAGAAATCACTCTGCCTGTTTTTGAAGTAAGCAGGTGTTTTCTGCATTTGAATGATTTTGTATTATATATGCTGCAATAGTTAAGCATAATGGAGTGAGTTAATGTTATTTTCATTTTTGAGTCTACTTTTATTCTATGTTTACATCAGACCTATAACATTCTAATATACAGTCTCTTTTGTTGTTTAGCATTCATGCTTATATGTGGGTAACCTGTATATCATCCAGCAGATAAAATTGTCTTTTATATGTTTTTATCAAAAAAATCTTTTGTTTACTAAAAGGACAGTTTTATTTGCTTTGCCGAATGTTTGTACAAAAAGGTGACATTAAAACACAGGGTTTATAAAAAGAGAAATGGTTACAGCTGGTCTGCTAGTAAATTTATCCTGAAAATTGTAAATATCCCATCTGTGCTTTATTACCAGCCCTTCAGAGCAGAGAGAGAGTGCGGTCCTACCAGAACTCAATGTGTAATGTTACAACATGTAACAGAATACTCAGGCTTCAGGATGGCCCCATTGGGATTTTCATACCTCTCTCCTAATTCAGTGGTTGTCAACAGCTCTCATTAAAAGTCACTAAGATCTTACAAGAGCTGTGAGAAACTTTAGTAAGTCAGTGGTGCTTTGAGTGATTGGTTTATGTGGAGTAATTATCCTGTTTCAGCGGTTCTTGTGATTATCTGTGGCATGACAAATTTTTTAATGTTTATAACTATCCCAAATGTATGCAAAATATTGTCCACTCCTGTAAGTTCAAGCAGCTGATTATTAATTGACTTCATAAGCTACAAGTTAGATAATTCCTTTCACATTGCAGAAGATACAGCTTCAAAGTAGTATTTTTAAGCAAGTAAGACTCTTGCTCTTTTTCAGAGTCGGTGCAACTGTAATTATGTTCACCCTGCCACAGAGTCTGAGTGTTTAAACTGACTATACATGAAATGGCTTGAACAAGTTAATTCTATGGAATACCTGTAAATACCAAAAATATGAAGGGTTTCACAGCTCTGTACTAAAAACATTTCATTTTCTATAGTGTAAATGTGGTGTTGACAGTGTTTGTCCTGCATACAACTGAATGTACATGTTATGTTTACTGTTTTTTTAAAAAAATACTGTTAAAACTTAAGTATGCATATCATTCCAGTCAACCAAAGCTGTGGCATAACTTTTTTTTATGTGCTCCTAAATAAAAACAAAGTCACTGGCAACTTCTGTCCATTTTGCTTTCTCTTTTACAAGTATATTTGAAGTACATTGAGTAGTCTCAGTGGAGAAGAGTAAGCTTTTAATATACAAATAAACCATAATTTCTCTTGGGGGTGGGTGAAAGAGCTTATAAGAAATTCGGGTTTATCATTCTGTATTGTTGAAAACAGTCCTCAACAAAGTAGACTGAACAGTGACTTATTCTGCAGCACTTTTTAAAGGTCTTGATGGTAACACTAAGTATGTAACAACTGTGAGCACTTCTGTTTCCTTTTACTACTCTGGCAATAAGGAAGAGCGTGGGCTGTATCATCAGGCTGAGTGTTCTGAACTTCAGAAGCTATCTTGGTCCAGTTTATGTAGGCAGTTAGACTCCCTCTCCCATTAACCTTTGCACTGTATGCACTGTTCCTACCAGATATGACAATTAAGAGGTGTCAAAGATTAAGTTCAGAGAAAGTCAGTGCTTGAATATGGCTGTAATTACTGAAGTACTACCACCCTGATACGTAATTGAAGTAAACATTTAGTATTTCCTTCAAAAATGAAGCATCTTTACCAGAGATCTCTTGGAGCAAAATCCAAAAATGTTTCTTTAATCATAGACAATTTTTTAAAAGTCTTGTATTATCTGTTTTACGTTTTTAAAATGGAATAAAGACATAAATTTGAGTTTTCTGTATAACCATGCTAATAAGTGAAATTTGTTAAGGGAAAGTGGAGGTGCAGTCATACTTCAGTTTAGTGGGAAAACATATAAAGTAGCATAGGGAAAGGGGAAGAGGGGCCATCTAGAAGTGTGTACAAACTGTCCATACGGGACTGATCAATGGTGTCAAGACCAGTAGAGGTTAAAGGAAAGCAACAGAAGGCTTGGGACACAGCAAAGACTAAGAGCTGCATCAAAGCACTAGAATACACACGTGGCAGAATGCAGGGATTTAGTGCTGTGTTCTCTCATCTAGTAGACAGGGCAGTTTAAGGTTTCACTTGTATTTTGAAATGTCCTATTCCCTGTATAGTTTTTCTTTATAGTTAACAGCAACTGTAGTGTTGATAGGCCTGTAAGTTGATAAAAGTGGCAACGACTGTTCCAAAAAGTCTGTTCTGAAAGAAGTGGTGGAAGAAAAGAAGGCTACTTTTAAATCCAGTTATTTATCTGTTTCTGTTCTTTTTCTTTTTTAATAATGGCTTTAATTTTGCTTGTTTTTATGGAAAGGATGTATTTCAGTGAATATTTTTGAATGCTTATTTCTTGTCTCCCTTTGCTTATCTTGACAAAGTTCTTCAAAACAACCATCTTCTGGTCACAAATACAAAAACTGATGCGATAACAAAGCAGTCATAGGTATTTTACTTTGGAAAACAGATGCCTAGTAAAAAATAAACATTTTAAACTTCTATCTATAAATATATTCTAATTCTAGACCAGAGTGCAGTGTAGTACCTCTCAGCAATTAACTCATCATTTTAAAGATTGCTGCTGTCAAAATGAATACAGCTCCTTTAGGAATGGCAGAAATCCATTATTTGAACTCTAAAATTCCTGGCAAAAGATCTAGCTGGAGGTCTGGCTCAGTCTTCAGTAACATGCAGTTTTATCTCTATGATCTGTCCATCTTTCTTCAGTGAGTGAGTTGGATGATACTGAGTGAGAGCCCTGTACTTCGGAGACAAATTCTATTCACACTAGAAAAATCTTAGGTGTGCATGTGTTACTGGCATCAAATGCAGCCCCTTGATGAAGAGGATATGCTAAATATAAACAGCAACCGTGCTGTAAAAGAGGTAGAAAATCTTGTGGAGAAAAATATCTGACAGTAGTTCTAAGTGGACACCCTATTGCAATCTCATAACCTTACAAAAAGCTGAAGGGTTTTGCATTCACACAAAAACATTGTAATACATCCTTGCTTCAAGAGAGAATAAAAGGATGGATGAAAAGTTTTTCACCATACCACATAGTGTATGACTGTGATAGTAGAAATAGACTTGTAGTCCAGATTTTTAAGAATTATAGATTTTCATATGATCTGCTACTAATGGCTGAGGGATGGCAAGCATCAACTTTCTGAAATAACACTGAACTTGACTTAAAATCATGTTGTCTTTCCCTGAGCTAGATATACATCACTGTATATTTACCTATCTACTGCAAAAATATTGGAAAGAAAGAGCTTTTATCTATTTGAAAATTGTCATTAGTTTACTGATGGTATTCTCTTTCAAAGAGAGCCGAATTTGATGATGCCTGCTCTGATGTATACAGAACTGTGTATGTGACAGTTTCTAGTAAGAATTTCCTTCTTTTGGTAAATGAGATGTAAAGGGGGAGAGAATCTCTTATTTTGTGCAAGTATCTCAAGATTAGCCTGAAAGGGAGATATTTAGGTTATTTTTGGCCTGAATGTATTTATCCAACATACTTTTGAGAAATCCATTTTCATGCAACAGTCTTGATCTACATAATCTGATGTCTCCAAATAAAACAAATACCATCAAAGCCATTTTCTGAAGCATCACACCTACATATTCCCATTCTCTACAGTAAAAGGAACAAAAATCAGCAACAAGGGAAAATAAGATAATTGGGTGATGTGTATTTTGTACCAGACCAAGGATTGTCCTAATAGTATAGCAATCTTTTTGCTTCCAACAAAGCCTATTTGGTCTTGGTACATGTGTCTCACTAAATCATCTCTTCTTGTAATACATTTCTCTCCAGAACGGGAGATAACTATTCATTTTATAAATTTATTACTCTGCTATACTTATATAAATACTAAAACTCCTTTTTTTTTTTTTTTTTTTTTTTTTTTTTTTTTTTTTTACTGCTTTAAGCCCACTTGGACCTTCTGTCTTATTTGCTTTCAAATTCTTGAAAAGTTTCTAAAGTTTCTAATTTCTTTTTGGTGGGGGGCTGGGATATCTTCGGACTTAAAATATTCTTTCAAAAGCCTCCTTAAATGATCTTGAGGGACAGTAGTCTGGGAAATATTTTAAATTATTTATGAATTTGAACTAAGAGTCTATAGTCATTTTTAAAGCTGACTTGTACAGTAAATGGAGAGAACTGCACAGGGGAAAAATCAAACCAGAAGTAAAACTCTACTTTCCTTTCTCAGTAATTATTAAATATTATGGTGTAGGACACAGTCCATCTTTCCTTGTTGATTGGTTGTAATTATTTCTTGAGGCAATATGAATCAGAGTAGGTACTAATTGAACATCTGCAAAATAGACATAGCTCTAAAACATTCTTTTTCACATTCTTTGCAGCACTTACTTCCTCTGTCAGATACAAAGAAACAAATTCAGCCTTTCACCAGTAGCCATAATTCCTGCTGAAGTCAGCTTAATTATGCTAAAAGTGAATTTGGCTCAAAAAGCAAATCAAGGAATTATTTTTCATACTCTCTAAAATTCATTTTACACTCCTGCATAAAAAATAAAGATGGGATTTTATTAAGTTAAACACTTCAGACGTTTGATTTAGATTTTCAATAAACTGTCACCATACTTCCTTTTAACTTAGCTAAAGTCCTGTTAAGATCTGTTTAAAAAAAAGACTAAGCTTTTGTTTTTGGATGGCAAAAGTTGATTAATCTTATGGCAATAGATAATATTGCTACTTTTGACTGTTTTAAAAAAATCAAGTTTCTCTTTTTTTTTCTCAATGCAAAAGTTGTAGTACTCTTTCAACCACATCCCTCTGAGTGTTGTTACACTGTCAACCTTATTCAATTGCAGTGTTAGTTTTTGTGCAGGTAATTTCAATTTTAGGAAGCTGTTACTCAGTTCTCAGTATGGCATATATGTTCTTCTGTTACCAGTTTTTGTTTAACTTGCCTTACAATTTTAAAATTAATTTTATCTACCTCTTTTATATTTGATAAATATATTTTTAATATTATGTAATTCTGTGAGTTGAAGAATAGTGGGTTTTTTTCATGTTTTTTTCCTAAAAACAAATACTTTGTATTTTATCTTGAATGTTCTTATGGCTTTCTAACAAAATACGAGTTTCAGGATAATGACCGCAGTCTCTAGAAACGGAAAAGAGATTTGAGTATTTAATAAAAGATACTGTTTGTCCTATTAGGTTTTGGAATTGAATTCATGAAAAAAAAATACACTGAGGGCATATTCTTTCAGTGGCTCAGCCTTCATTAATGCTCAAATCATCTTAACAAACAGATTCCAGTGTACAAGCCTGGAATATACAAAAGTAAAGAAGAAAACTCTCTTAATAAAAGCTTTTCCAGGATAGTAAATAAAAAATTGCAGATAATGAAAAAGAAGTGTAACCCTTTCTCTTTGTGTTCCCTCTTTAACAGTAATGAAAAATTATTTAAATTGAATTATATTGGTAGTGGAATTGACTGTTACTGATGCAAGAAACCAATAGTGGGCAAAGCCATCATAGGATTGAGGTACTTGGTATTTTGATTAGGGTGATGATGCAGGGAAAATCTAAAGGAGCTTCTAATCCATAATGGTGTGCGTCTTTCTCTGCATTGAAGCGGTATCCAAAACTTTTAACCCATTTTTAAGTTGGAAAAAGAAAGTTCTGGTACCTCAATGTATCTTTGTTCATCGTGTAAAAGCATTGCAACAGTAGTGAAGTACGGTAGCCATATGCTTAGTACTAAGATTAATGGTCTCAGTTGTTGCATGGAAAATGCAGATGTTTTAAATTTGAGGGGTTTTTTGACTTTCAAATATCTGTTGTAGCGCTCAGTGACAATTATTGGGAGAAGTTTTCAGGATATATACCTTTGCTTTAGTACCTAGAAATTTCAAAGTCAAGTTTGCACTGTTAATTCTGTTAGTACATTAAGTGTCATTAAAGTTTATTAAGTGTTGAAATATCTGATATGTGAGGGGAAAAAAGGAAAAGGCCAAGCTGTAAATCATGTGTTGTTTTAAACAGCTACTTGGATAAAACACATTATGACCACCCCTGAATATCTGTCCTCTCCTGAAGTCTTTGGCCACTGCTTTCCCCTCCTATCAACCTTGGCCACTAGATGGAAGTCCACCTCAAAGCCTGACAACAAGGGCCCAAGGGTTAGCATTTACTCGATAGCAGAATCACATTGCCACATAACCACAAAAATACTCCTTCCAGGTAGTCACGTTCCAAGAGCAAAATATATGTTTGCTTGAATAGTTGTTATACTGGTCAAAGGATTTTTAACCACCTCTACTGCAGGACACTAGAAGAAGAGTTTTTATGACTCGAGCTAAAAGCAATATTGCAGATTTCTGTGTGTGGTGAGCAACACAGAGCATCATAGTGACACTAAAACACGCACACAGTTCCTTTCCTTGCGCTGCTGCTGCTTGTTCAGAGATATTCCCCACTTTCTGTATTTAACTTACTGATTTAATGCTATTCCTCCACTTAGTCAGAGCTCGCTCCAGATTGTTCTGTTTTCCCATTTTGTAAGTATTCCAGATATGAGGGAAAATACTTAAAATGAAATTTTCTAAGATTATTTCAACTAGCTATACACTCATTTTATCTAGACTGCCTCTTTATTTTAATGTTGTCCTTTTTAAAAATCCTGATGTTTTGTTTCAGAGCACCTGTTTTGAACACCGGTGGTCACAGACGCCATTTTACAGCAGTTTAACGGGGCTGTTTTTGTTCGTGTCTGTGATACTAGCCTAAGAGCCTCAGGTTGTGAGGCGATGAGGAAAGCGGGCCGGGCAGGAAGAGCCTGGCACGGCCCTACTGAGGCGCAGGGTGAGAGCCAGAGTGACAAATGCTGTGGACACACATCCCTGCCTGGTTCAGCTGCCAGCAAACTAGTTTTTAGAGAGAAAGACTGGACTTCCTTGCTACACCTTCCCTTCCCCGTCCCTTTTGTTTCTTTTCCGCTTACTCGAAGAAGGGAGATTGGGCAACTGTCTGCCAGGTTAGTCGCAGTCACAGCATCTTTGCTGACTTCCCCGGGGTATCCAAGAAAATAGGGAAACAATCGAGGAGAACAGCGGTAAACCATCACTAAAGGCTCGTGTCCAGTCAGCGTCCGCCGACCGTTGTCTGAGCGTGGGCGCCGCGAAGCTGCGTGGCCGCCCGTGCCGCGGGGAAGGGCAGCGGCGGCCGGAGGCGAGGGCAGCGCAGGGGCGGCGGGGCCCGCGCGGCCGCGACAGCCGTTGGGAGCCGTTGGGAGCCGTCGGGAGCCGTCGGAGCGCGCGCGGCGCGGGGGGAGGGGCGGCGGGCGCTGAGCGCGCGCGCCGCCCGCCGCCGCCGCTAGCTGGCGCCCCGCGCGCCGCGGCGCCGCCCTCGGCCCCGGCCCCGGCCGCGGCGGGGCGGAGCCGCCGCCGCACTCGGCGCCTCGCTGCCCCTTCAGCGCAGCGCCGCGTCCATCGCCGCCGCCGCGGGCCGGGCCGGGCAGGGCCCCGCCGCCCCGGACCGCAGGTAGGAGCGGGGGGTGGCGCCGGCCGGCCGGGCGGCGGGGCCCTGGCGCGGCGGCGGGCCCTGCCCGTGCGGCGCTGCCGCCGGCTTTCTGTCGTGTCATCGCGCCAGGCCGCCGGGCGGCGGCCCGCGCCGCGCCAGGTGCCGGCTCCGCTGCGCTTCCTGGCGCGGCCCTGGCGCGCCGCGGGGCCGGTGGCCGCCGGCCGAGGCCGCCGCCGCGCGCTCTCGGCGGGCCCGTTCCCCCGCGTGGGCACGTCCCCGCGCTCCGCGGCGCGGCGGGGTCAGCCGGGCGGCAGGCAGCTGCTGCGCGCCGCCTGCCTGCCGCGGTAGGGGCTCCCGGCGGGCCTGCTTTGTCCCGCGCGCTCAGACCCACGTTTGCTTTTACTCCTAGCAATGCTTACAAATGCGGTGGGAATAGTAGCTAGGCAGTGGGAGCTGTTCGGGCAGATCGGGGCGGGGGGGTATTAATTATGGTAATCTTCATGTGGAAACCTGGGGGAGGTTCATGTAAAAGCTGCAGCTTGTAGTTCAGTTGCTCAAGTGTATTTTTTGTGCTAGCTATTATTATCAATCTCCCCTCTTGGAAAAAAAGAGACTTTGCACGTGTTAGCACTTGTATCTTTTTATAACCGTTTATAATTCTTTTCAGTTGCAACTTATAACCCACAGCAGCCCCCCTCATACCATTCCTAATACTCTTATACAAGTCCTAAACCTGAATGCAGCCTTTCAGCTATTCAGTCTTGCTGTTACAGTGGACTACTGCCCAGCTTCCTATGGGCAACTTGAAAACTTGTTTAGTGAAAGGCGAATGGAGACTCAGAGCTCTGTTTCAGTGTGTCAGTTACCTCATCCATGATGCTCAGGGACTGCATTCGTGTGCCCCCCTATAGGTTAAAGGGTTACTTTGTGGAATATAGAGCTTGCTGAATGGCTTTAGTTTATTGGGCGGGTTGTTTTGCTGTTCTCTCTGTATTGAGATGTTGGGGGGGGGAGGGTGAATGTCTCCAAGCAGTTAAGGTACTGCCGCTTCAAATGCTGAACAGACATGTAGGAAAATAGTCTCTGCTCCTCAACATTCCTATGTAGTTATTATTTACATGCCATTTAACAGGGGATTTTAGCTGACATGAGTGCATGTGTACCTACTGTGCAGACAATAGCAAGAAGTGTGCATTAGGAGATGTTTTCTGTGAACATGTCTTTGCTTGTTAGTGTGTGTCTAGGGTGGGGTTGTACATCACTGTGTGTACATGCTTGCACAGCTCAGTGTAGAAATGAATTAATGGTAGAAGACTGCAATTATGCAGATTTTGGGAATGATGGAGAGGGTCTGCAATGGGGACAATGACTTGCTACTTCCAGCTGTAGTTGGCTGACTTCTGACATCGTTTGTTCTGAATAAAGTAGGATTTCTTGGAACGTGACCAAAAAGAGGTGTAATGAGTATTGGGAGATTGAGTCTTTATTTTGCCATAGTGCGCAGAGGCGTGCAATGTTCATTTTCCCTCTTCCTTTTCCCGTGTCATCTCCCTTTTTGAAATCTTCTCTTCCCACCACCCAAATCTCTGCTGCTGCTGTTGGTGTATTTTGAGACATATGCTATCTTACGCAGTGTGCTTTTTTTTTTTTTTTTTTTTTTTCCTTGAGGAAGAGTGTTTATGGAGATAACGAGGATGGAGAAGGATGGTTCTTTCTTTCAGTAGCTCTGAAATGGAGGAAAGAAGTGAAGCAATAGCCGTGTGATCCTTGAAATTAAATTCTTGCGTAACAGTACTGGCATTGTAGCATGGTTTTCTTTATAATCTCTTCTTTGGCCAGCCATATGCTGCCTGCTTGGCCGCCAAGCTTGCATAATTGCATGCAAACATTGTTATGGTAAAGTCAGATGAATGGAGTATGCCTAGTCAAAGTTTTCTGTTCACATGTTTAATTCACATTTACTGTACTTGAGTGTACTGTTGAGCTTCAGTCAATGTTTATCCCATAGTTGCATTGCATTTAAACATTCGGTTTTAGGCAGCGTTTATTTAAGTATAGGAAGGGTCATTTGAAGAGGTGGCAAGGAACAAAACTTTAAAGGTCCTTAAATACGTGGCTTGTAAGTTTGAGGAAGTGACCTTTTGAAATGCAGGTGGTGCAAATGAATGAGACACACCTTTCCAAGAAACAGCTAAATACTTGCTGCAGATTACATCACAGTAAGACAATGAAGAAGTTATTTAAAGTGCTTCTGTTTAAAAACCCTGCAAAGTAAATTAGGTTGATTAAACATGATATTTTCCTCAATAGCTTTGAGGGCAGGTCTTCTTTTTAACTATTGTCTTTCTTTTAATTACTGTTCCTAGACAAAGGCTGTGTATGACACAGTTTTTGTTTAGGTTGATAGTTTCAAAATAACATCTGCAAAGCTGTATTTTCAGGCATGGCACCAAACATTCATTTCTAGTCTGACACAAAAATGGTGGAGACCTGTTTTACCATTAGTATTTTGCTTTTAAAGGGAAAAGTAGTGTTTATTCAGTGAAATCTGTAAAACATTCAAAAATTCTTTCTTTATACTTCTATCTTTATTATTCTATGAAGCTAATTGAATTATTCCAACAAATCAAGTTAGTTTTCTTTCAAGTGAAATAGCCTGAAACTGGAGAGGGGACTGAATTTTCAATTGATGGGGAGATGAAATGTGCAGAGAAATAAATAAAATGCAGTAATAATGAAAAAATATACTGTTTTGAATTGTTACTTGCTAAAGAAGCAAAGGATTTATTCACACTACACACCAACTTTTTTTACGTGTCTTGCAGTTTAGTCTTTTAATGAGTAACAGCAAATAGCTATCTTCATGTTGGCTAAGAGCATCAACTTACTAACAGAATGCGGGGAAATGTTCATCTGTGATTCTGCACAGAAAAAAAGTTGCATTGGTTATTTAAAGAACTTTGTATCCTACAGAAAAGTTACCCTCTGTTAAATACATTCATCTGATACTGCTTGGTGAAGAGATGTTGGAAGTTAAATGGCTTTCTTTTCCACCATTTTCTTTTACTTTTCTTGCTTGCTAAGACTACTCATACAAAATTCATTAGCCTGAACCTACTGTTGAAATTCCATCTGTCTCTTTTTTTCTGTGTAAATTGTATGCTCAGTCATGCTGATCTGGTCTACTGGCTGTCACATCTGCAGGATGAGCCTGTCACTGCAATTGCCAGTTGCAGTTCCTCAGTAATTCATTTGTGATCCTCTTCATTTTTAAAAGAATGCTTCCTGGATCATGTTTGTTTTCTATTTGAAGTTGAATTAATGAGAAGGATTAACAAATAAACTGGTTAACTAGTTCTGGTTCTAGCAGTAGGAATGTATTATTAGAAATTGACATAATCTTCTTGTTCGAAACATTGAGCATTTCCTTGTTCTGTATGAAATATAATGTGGTATAACTGATGTTGTGTTGTCCAGTGTACTGCATTGCTTAAGGGCTAAATACTTCACCTGGTCAAAAGAAAAATGCCCGCTATTCTGCAGTTATTTTAATTGGTTGTTGTGTGGAGACTTGTTTTGCATCGCTTTCTGATATTAATGCACTGTCTTTATTAATTTGTCCTGTCTTTGATTTCTTACTACTCACTTGGGAATATCTATGTTTATATATTGATATAGATATTCTACCATATCCATACAGGTTATGCATGATTTCATTTTCTTATACTTAATTTTGAAAAAATAGTTAAACTTTGTTTTTGCTTAATCCCAAAGTTACTTCATATGATGCAACAATTTAGCGTTTTCTCCGTTTGCTCTTCTGTGGCTTAGAGTAGCATAGTATCTCTTTTAAGGAAGATGAGATTTGGTGAAAACGTGTCCAGTTTGTAGGCATCTTTCAGGAGATTTCTGGTCCTGCTGTGATTTCCTCCCCCCCCCCCCCACCTCCCTCCTTTCCTGTCTCTGCAGACATGGTATCCATCTATAAAACTTAATGTAACTGTTCTAGGGTATCTTCAAGAGCATGAGGCTGTGTGTTTTTGTTTGTTTTCTTAACTCTCTTCAGCTGAATACAAAGTTGTGTAAGGCTAAGAATAACTGTCTAGCAGATTGAGAGAAGGGTGAGTGACTCTGGGAGTAAATTGAGGGGCGCAACTCCCCATCACTGTATTTGTAATCTAGGGCTGGCAATGCCTGCAGCAGGATCACCGGCTTGTGTGGGAAGGGCCTGCAAGCTGCAAACAGCTCAAGGTCTATGGGCTGGCTGCCCCTGCTCTAGAAACTGAAACATGGCAGCTTTGTGGATACTTTTAGATAGTTCAGCTTTAACCTGACTCTTTCATTATGTATTTTCATTGCAGACTGGAAATATTTACAGAAAAATAGGCTCTACAAATATGTAATTCCATCAGCATTCAGCAAAACAGGATGGAATTTCCAAGTATTCATACTACCTATATGTGAATCTATCTTTTTGTACTACAAAAGGAATAATGTAGACTTTTATTTTTTTCTCTTTAACAAATAGAAAAGTTTGAAATACTTAATCAAAAATATGTTGACTTTGCTTGGCACAGTCCTCTTACAGTTACCTGGACTGGTTGACTTCACTTCCTGTATTTTTTCCTAGTATTTATAGACAAAAGTCATATCTCATAGGTGTGTTGTAGAAGTAATGGAAGATCAGAGAAGGGGAAGTGTCAACACTGGTACTGCTTGACTGAATATCTCTAACCCAATGTATTTCACCCTTGTACAGAGTTGCTTTGTGCTAACTGTAATGCCATCTTTCCATTCAGCCACATGCTTGTTGCAATTAAAGTATATTATCAGAGGGGGAGATCTTTGTGGTTCTTAGCAAATGGTGAACATACCTGCAGGATTGATGTCTAGAAAACAAAAACCAAATAGAACCAGTACTCTTATTAAGAAGAACCTATTTTGGTGGTATTGAAATAATACAGGCTTTTTAGAAAGCATAGGAGTGTTGAGGGAAATCTCACTTTATCTTTCTTTGTGCTTTCTTTGTTTAAATTTTGAATAACTGCACAATTAAAGTTGATATTTTTTAGAGTTGCTTGTTGTCTTTTTGAGGAAGAGAGAAAAAGTAAGTAACAAATTATCAGCAAAAAAAAAAAAAAAAAAAAAAAACTACAAAACAAAAAAAAAAAGGCCCTTACTTGTAATCAGAGCAAATGACTATAGGTCATTTCAGGGCTCCAATCCAAGGCAACAAATGATTTACAGTATGTATACTAGCATATTGTATGTTAATATGTAATACGCTTCTGTTTTTTGAACATACCAATCTTTCTGTGGTATCTGCCATCTTTGTAAAATGTTTAAAAACCGGAAAGCTTTGGTTTATGCAGGGTGCAGGAACTTTTGATTTCTGGGGATTTTGCCCTCAAAGATCTATACCAAGCATATTAATGCATTCTTTAAGATAATAGTGATTTATAATAGTTAACCTAATCTTTTTAGTCGTTATTCCTTTTCTCAGTAGTTTAGGTGACTTGATTTTTAGCTGGATTAGGTAGGATTAATTTAAGTGCGAAGCCTCCTTTGTAGTTTAAAGAAAATAATTGAAATCTTGTAAAATCTTAATGAAGTGAATTTTATGCTGGAAGCGCTTTTAGCACCAGTACGACACATTGGTCAAGTGAATCCTTTTCTTGTTCTACTATCTGTATTTTTCCATACTACTTAAATATGTGAAGAGGCAGCAAAGAAAAGAATGCCTGTTCATCATCTCCTTGTTTTGGTTCTATCTTAAAACCTTGATTATAAATTGCATTGAATTGGCATCTCTCTATTGTCACTTTCTTTGAGAAGCAAGAAGAAAAGGTAACTATGATCTGAAGAAAATATTTTAATTGAAGTACTGTTTTTTTCAGTAGTAAAATTGATACTTAGGATTACTGACATGTGCTGAGACCATGATACAGCGGTAAACTTACTAGTAGTCAGCTAATGTCTTAAAACCACTGAAATGGCCTAAAAATCAGCCTAAAAGCCTTAAAAATGTATTTGTAGGTACAGATACTGTGAATCTCACCAATGATTTTGTTTTATGGAAATTTTCTAAACAATGTAACTCTGTCTTTCTTAACACATAAGGAAATAAAGCATGTTGAAACCATATGGCAGCTTGACTAAGTCATGTTTAAAAGGGTTGGGAAAGCATGGTTGAACATGCTGCATTTTGGACCTGTGCCTCTGGAGCTGGCCAGTCATTCATTTCACCAACTCATGGTGCTGTTCCCTTAAGCTTCTGATGTTTATGGTGCCAAATCCTACAATTTGGCTTCTGATGCTACTGTTCTTTTCAAACGTGTAGGATTCTCTCCAGCGTCTTGTTTTTAGGGCTGTTCCTTGCATTGGAATATAGCAGAAGAAATGCTGTGGTTTCGGATTGAAGCACTAGGCTGGAGCATTGCTGACTTCAAGGCTTTTCTCTTCTGTTTTTCCTTTGTCCTGTTCTTGGCCAGCACGAGGACCTTTTGCCCCCTGCCCTCCGCTTGTAGTTTTCCTCCAAAACTGATTGCTTTTTGCTAGCAGGGCACACGTCTATGTTTCAAACGAAAGTAAGTTAATTTTGAAAGCTGTATTTTGAGAAGGGCCTTTGTGCTGCTTTCTAGTACTCCCAAGTTTTTTGGTTTTGTTTTTTCTTTAACTCAAAATGTGCATGGGGACATCCCTTCCTGCTTCTCTTTCCTTAGGGCACCTATGGCTGTAGCAAGTGGTTGTTGTTGCTGGGTTTTAGGATGCGTGTAATGTAATTAATTCATTTCTAACCTTCCTATAAAACTCTACTTTGTTAATACTTTTCCTAGTGTTGTTTCTGCTTTTTAACAGAAAAGATTGAATTTTTCTGGAAGATTATTGTAAATATTTCTGACCTGGAAGAGACAAACTAGGAATTAAAAGACCAGGAGCACTTACATATTTAGGTTTCTTGGTGAAAAGCTTAGGATAGCCAAAATTCTAGTGCGAGATTTGTCTAGGTTACACTTCCAGTGACCTTGGTTCTTGATGGTGCAGGAACTATGATTTCTGACCAAGGAGTTGTCATGAATATCTTTGTGTGCTGAAACCTTGCCATATTTATTGTCTCATTACGTAAATATGGTGCTGAAGGAAAGAACAGTTGCTTCTGCTATTCTGAAATTTTGAACTGACTCTAAATATATTTCAGAAAGCCAATTAAATATAAGGAGCAACTTTCTTGAGTTTATGTACTTTTTTCATTGAAAAATATTGACGATTTAGTATAGTATTTTTTTATTTAGCTTTTACTATGTTAGCTGTATTTTTTGCTAAAAATTGTTAAGAATTTGCTGCATGACGTGAATCTGTATCTATAAAAGCAATAATACACAAACCAAGAAATCCTAAGTAAGACTGCCTTATGAGGAGAACTAAAAAAGGACATTTTAGACTAAAGGAACTTCGGAACTTTAGTAATAGTCTCTCTGTAACAGAAGGTTTTCTGTCAATGACTGGCAAATCAAATTTTGTTTAGTAAAAGTATGAGAATTTTTGATTAGAATAGGACTGAATTAACAGGTTGATTTGAGACTAAGCAGACTTAAATTGCTCTTTCCCAGTCCCTGAACATAAATTGGGTAGGCTTAAACTTTTAAGGCAAGTGAGTGGTGGTTGACCTTGATGTGGTTTTCCATTCTATTTAAGTCCATTTTGTATTAGAGCATCTAATTACAAATATTTGAATAAAATATTGAGAAGGAGGTACTATTTTCCTTCATTTACTTGTTGCGTCTTTGCTTCTCTGTCTCTGACATCTCAATTCGCAGAACAGCAGCAAGTAGCAACTTTAAAAGTCTACAAACTGCCAATAACATGTTTTAAGGGCAGTTTTATTTGTGACGCTCTACCAAGCCATTAATGTGGTCTTAATATCTTATAATAAAGTTAAGAATTTTGTTTCCACTGGAAGGTTGCATACTAACTTTACTTTCTCCTTTGAATCCTGCTGCTTTTAAGCTTTACAAAGCTGTGTAGTTTTTTTGTGAAATATGTGGCCAGAGAGTTACTAGCTAACATGTAGAGCAAAGGTGAGGCTGACAATGAAGGGAACATGGATTTGGAAACAGATGTGACCTTTGCATTTTGTGAACTAGCTGTGGCACAAAGATAGTGTAAAAGACATCAAAAGCAAAGAAATTGAAAAAAAAAAAAAAACAAAGCTGCCTTTGTGTGCTGGCACCCACTGACATACACTTTCTGTGATATCAACTTTATCTTCCCATGTTAAAGATGGTAATGGATAGTGGTGGAAAGTTGTTGCATCTTTAAAGGCACCAAATAATTTGTATAGAATAGTTGTGAGGGGAGAAAGGGCAGGGCAGATTATTTTGTTTCCCAAAGAAATAAAAGCCAAACAAATATGCTAGAAAGCAAAATATTGGTCATTATTAAGATGCTTACAAAGATCTTATGACATACTTATTAAACACTAGTAAACTATTTCCTTTGTTAGAAATATATTAGAATAAAACATTGTGGTTTTGTTTGGTTAGCTGTAAATAATATTGTGATTTTTGGAGGGGGAGGTTTGTGGACAACCTCTAAAGATAGCTGAGTTTGAACAGTCAGGATGCCATTCTTTGAATCTAAAGCAAACCGTTTTCATTTCTGGAAGAGGGAAACATTGCAGTAGCCAGGCGAGGGTCAGTTCTGGTCCATGGTCATGCCTGAGGTAGTAGCTGTTGCATGTGTGGGGAGGGGGGAGAGATCTTGTTTTTGTTTTTAGCTTTATTTACTGAAATAATTGCTAATGGAAAATACATGCAACTGAGTGTGGGAGAATAGCACTGTGGATATGCTAATAGAGGTAGATTGTCTCAAAGGGAATCAAATGGACTAAAAGGATTAAAAGATACTTCAGTTTTCTCTACAGTACTATTCAAGAATGTTCTTAACATATTCAAGAATGGTAAGAATATATTTATGGTATTTGTCATTAAAAAAAGTAGTTCTAGAAGGCAAATGTTGATGATGGTTTTGTTAGGAGACTTTGTAGAGTGTAAGACAAGACTGTAAAGAGAAGCACTGGTTGTGAGTTTTGGATGATTAAAAAAAAAATCCCTAATATCTGAGATTTTCACTCTGATCCTTTTCTTGGTTAAAGGCTCTTTTTCTGATCAAGCTCTGTTTTGTTTTTAGGAGAATAGCATTGTGTTTAAAATGGAAGTTGACATAAATGGAGAATCCAGAACTACTGTATCTACCCTCCCTGTACCTCTTGCAGAGGTGAGTTCTGCAAGCAAAACCGATGCTGAGAAGCCACGATGCTCCAGCACGCCGTGCTCACCAATGCGGCGGACAGTTTCCGGCTATCAGATCCTTCATATGGATTCTAACTATTTGGTTGGCTTCACAACTGGAGAAGAGCTGCTGAAATTAGCCCAGAAGTGTACAGGAAACGAAGAGAATAAAGGGGAATTAGGGCCTAACTTGCGTTCCAAACAGCTTGATTCAGGACTTGCACGTTCCTCTCGTTTGTACAAAACTAGAAGTAGGTACTATCAGCCATATGAGATCCCTGCAGTAAATGGAAGGAGGAGGAGACGGATGCCCAGCTCAGGGGATAAATGCACTAAGGCTTTACCATATGAACCTTATAAGGCACTACATGGTCCCCTGCCTCTCTGCCTTTTAAAAGGTAAAAGGGCTCACTCTAAATCCCTGGACTACCTCAATTTAGACAAAATGAGCATCAAGGAACCTGCTGACACAGAAGTGCTACAATACCAGCTCCAACACCTTACCCTTAGAGGGGACCGTATGTTTGCAAGAAATAACACATGAACTATGATCTGAAATTTAGAATCAGTTTCTGGTTATTTCTCTGTTGCTGCAAAAATCTACTGTTGTACTGTGTACATGACTGTCCACATTGTAGGTGGTTGTATCAGCTAAATGTTACCAGAAAGTAATTTATTTGAGTAGAATTTTGACAATGCAATGTGTTACCAATACTCAGAGGGAAATAAATCTTTCCAGAGCAAGCAGCTTCTAATTCAAATTTGACTGCAACTGGTGGATATTCCTTTGGACACCTTCTAACAAAGAAAAGGCTTTTGTTTTTTTGTTTTTAGGTTTGAGGGTTTTTTTGTATAGTTATATCTAGTATCTACAGTAATTTAACACAGAAAAATGGTGATGTCTGCTTGGTTGTTGCTAATTTTGGCTTGATGTTAGAAACTGCTCTTGGATAAGTACTCAAGATATCTTTTTATTTCTTCCTATATTCTAAAGTAAAATGTATGTATGATTTTTTTACATAACGGGAAGGAATGTGAACTTGGCTAAAATAGATCACTTGTTATTTAAACAGTTCAAACATTTTGTAACTGGGCTTGCACTAGTAAGGGGGAAATTCGCTCATTAAATATAACTTTGTTCATTTGCTACTTTAGACCTGTTAAATTATTTTTTAGCTTCTGCATGGAAGTAATTGCTTTGCCTCCTCTGTTCTATTGAAAGAAATGCTTGGAATAAGTATTTGGGATATTTAAAAAAATCTTTGGGGGAGGGTGAATTTTTTTTGGTTGTAGATGTGTTTTTTGTTTTGTTTTGTTTTGTTTTTGTTTTACATTGTCTTGACATGAAAACAAGGATTCACTTCAAATGCCAGTAAATACACTAGAATGTCTGCATCAGTATGTGAATAATGTTTTTAATTTCAATTCATGTTTTCTATAACACATGTAGTAATGGAAAGCATCAAATAGCATTAGCATTACTTTGGAAATTCAGTTTATTTGAAGCACTGCACACTTTTATTGAGATCCAGAAAGCAGACTTTTACATAGAGTGCAAGTAAAGTGTCTCTATATCATTTTTGAAGAGCTGATCCTGTTTTTTTTTCAGCAGAGTAGATTGACTATACTGGCTTAATTTGTTGCTTAAGAAATTTGCATCCAGACATGACATCAAATGCAATTTTGACAGCTGTATTAGATATATTTAAAACATGTGAGTAACTTATGTTTTAAAAATTAAAAATAGTTTTTAGACTTTTTTAGGTGCAATTTATTACTGAAGCAGTGTGCAGCTTAGTTTTGGTTGATGACCTTGCTAGAAGTTAAGAATAATTAAGATCATACTGTTTTGAAACATAACATATTTGATCATTTGTTCCTGGTACAATTCAGGTATTTTTTGTGTCTCCTTCAGAATGAATAGAAAGCACTAGTCAGTGCATGTGTTGTGGAAATGAAGTGTTCTTTTCATTCTGTCACTTACTCCACAGTTGTAACTGAAGGCAGTAAATAAGAGCCCAGTAGTCTGAATTGTACTGGTTTGGTTAATGTTTTAGAGTTATTAGAATCTTTACAGCAACTGATACGTATTTTAAAAAGTTAACTGCACCTATGTAAGTTTAATGTATTGAACAATGATCTCTAAAGTAGACTTTTCCTATATAGGCTTTAATTTGAAAAATGGAATATGGTCAAATGCCAAAGAGTAGGGGGCTTTGTTTAAAGGATAAACATCACTATTTATTGAAATACCCTATGAAATTGTATTTCTGCCTGAAAAATAAAAAGGGTGATATAAATCTATATTGTTGTGGAGTCTTTTGCGGTGTAGAACAATGAGGACACTAAAAAATCCAACTCTAGAGTCAATGTTAAATTTTATGAAATATTTAGATACCTCTATTGTTTGAGGAAAGCAAACATGGAATTGTTAGTATGTTTTATTGGTATGTTAGCATGTTGTTACTGTCGTCCTGTGTGCTACTTGTTTAGCTACATGTATAGAGAAGCTGGTAGCTGTTTTGCCAAGTTCAAACGTGGAAAAAATTTCTAGAGCATTTGTCTGGTGCTTTGCATGTGAAGGTGCTTACGCATTGTAATATACACCTGCAGTTCTTGTAGTACGTAATCATTCAAGGAACTGATGTTGCAAAAGTCGGGTTTATAATGTTCTTAATCAGAACTTTTAAATCCATAAGGTGATTTCCTGTATTTACCTCTAGAAGAAGCAAAATCTCAGCGAAATGAAGGCTTTTGATCTTGTCTTACTTTTGCTGATTATAATATTTTCCATTAAACTGTTCTATTAAAACAAAAGGTGAGATGGTTCTTTAGATTACTAAAATGAAAGTGAATGTGAACAGTACTGGCTTCTCAAAGTGAACTCTTTGGTAGATATCATGAATACCATGTTCACTGTTCTCTTAATACATTTGAAAAAAAAATACATTGAGGAAAACTAGCTTTCCTTGTGACTTCTAGGTATCTTCCAGAGGATTAGAAGAGTTAATGTAGAAGCAGCACAAGCAACTAACACAAATCTGCTGTTTGACAGACTATTAACACCAAAGCAGATTTGTGATCAGGTACCAATGGCTGGGATACTGAGCCAAGTCTTAAATTAGGTGAAATCAGGTGACTTTTTTTTTTTTTTTTTTGAAATGTACCCAAGTTAATAGGCATTAATTCCATTCTTTATTTCCGTGGCTTCTTTCTTTTTGTTTCAAGTATACGTTTGTAGTTTCTTCTGGTCTGCTGTGTTTATGGCTTGTATTTACAACCCTATGCATTGCATGTTTTACCTTACAGTTCCCTTTATCTTCTCTGTGTCCATCCATTGTACTGGCTCATACTTGATCAGTTTTCCTGTGTGATGATCTCTCTTGCTGAGCCTGTTTACTCTGGTGGAACTGTTAAATTGCTGGTTGGGGCTACTAGACTGTATAGCAGAACATGTAACAGCCAAACTTAAAACCGTTTTGAAAGTAGCTCATTAAACATTATTTTTTTCCCCTGGCAGAAAAGTTATTAATTAATGGCTCAAAATGTAAATGTTACTGTCTGGGGATGGAAGAAGTGAGTGGCTCAGTGCTTGGAGCACAAATAACTTTGTTTTGTGGTCAAATACAGAATAGAAGAGGGCAAATATAATCTTTTAAGATGGCTTATAAGGAAAGAGCAGAAAGGCCATAAGCTGCATGAAAAAGACTTCCAAAATCCACAGTATCTGGAGAAATGTGAGCTGATTTAAAAACAGATCAGTTTCAGGAAAGCTAGGTCGTGTTACGTTGTGGAACTTGCTTTTGAAGAGATGGTGAGAAAGCTACCCAGAGCACAGAAGTATCATCTGGGAAAACCTAAGTAGTTTTCAAAGTGGGCTTTTATTTAGTAAGAAACTTTTTTTTTTTTTTTTTTTTTTTGCTTTTAAAGTCTTAAGGTTAATGACAAGCTAATGTTAAGTTTTATGAATCAATGGGGTCTTGGTAGTAATATGAAGATCAATAACATAGCTAACAGTTTCTGAGCAAACAGTTGTTAATGGATAGTATCACTCTTGTTTCCAGGTCTTTCAGTAGTACCAGAGGATCCAAACCAGAAAATAAGCAACATGATCAGACTTTAAACTCTGCCTGCTTGGAAGGTCGGTCTGGGTAAAGTAAACTTTTAATGTTAATTTTAAGGAAGTACATATTGTAAAGAGAAATGAGCAAAAATGAGCTTCAGTGAGAATATAAACACGAAAAACTAGAAAAGTTCCTTAGGGGTAGACTAAACTAATCTTAAAGTGGAGCTACAATACAGAAATGTAATTGAGTAGTAAATTGGACTACCCTAGGAAAAATACAGATCTAAGATTAAAAGTTAGGTAGAGTTATTACAATGCTAATAACTTTAAAGAATGTCTAAAAAAAAAAAAGCCATTTTAAAATAAAACTACGTGCATATTTCTTTGCATGTAATCTGAGCAGTTCAGAAGTATGGTTTTACTGATGACATTTTTGGGGCTTGGCAGCATTTGCATGAGTGGTTTTCAAGTGATTTGGTCTGTTAATTGGGTCATCAGTTTCCATGATGGGTGATTACACTGAGCGCTGTAAGTGTGGCAAAAACACGTATCTGATAGATCCTCAGAAAAACACATTTAATAATGTGTTTGCATCATTGATTTTTGTCTGTATCACATCACGGTTTTTAGCCTGAGGTTAATTCCAACTCTCCAGATCCCTGAGAACCTTCAGACAGGTTATGTTTTTCCCCCCAGTGATTCTGCCAGTGAAGCTTTTTCTCTTATTGTTCCCTCATAAGGGAAGAACTGTCCTTCGTAAGGGCTCTTGGGCAGAATCAACTGTGTATCCAGGACTAGAATATGGAAAACTTCCTTATTTGGAAGGAGTAGGGGGAAATGCTAGTTGTCTGAAGTATTTCTTATAATGTAAAATCTAGGTATTGTTGTTTTATTTATATATATTTTTATATATATACGTAAATATATATGTATGCTGTATAAGTATAGGAATACTTATGTAACTTCCATGAGATACTTCTGTAGATGTTGTTCTGTGACCCTAACCGAAGGAGTAGGTTAGAAGGTGTAGATTGAGTTATGAGATGCCTGTAACTGACCTATGATGCATCACGGATTCATAAAAATCCATCTTGTGTCCCAAAAATAACAATCAGCAATTCCTTGGCTATTTTTCCTTTTCTCCAGGTGATGAGGAAAGGGTTAGTTTTCCCACACAGAACGCAAGGACTATTCTCAATAACTCTGCCCCATCAGGAATTGCCTTTGGTTATTTCATTTGACTGCTTATGAATGTCCAGTTGCATGGCAGTAGTTAAGATTAATTTCTTCTGCTGCATTAGTGGAAATCCTGAACCTTCTTATCTTGGGCATTTTTATGGGATGAGTTGATGAGGAGAATGCTCACCTGATGTTTCAAAATTCAGTCTGTTTTACATCCTTCTTAATTTACCCTTAGCTTTAGTAGCTTGGCAGTAGAGAATGGCATCAAGGCAACCCTACAGAAGAATTATCTAGGCCACATTAGAAGACCTCAGGAAAGGAGACTGTTTGGGGTGGGGGGTGGGGATCCAGAATCAGCTGACTTCAATGAAGACGAAAGATAAGGAAATTAACTGATTGTGTTTGGTCTGTTTTTAGGAGATAGTTGTATAAATTTGCAAATGCTTGATGGTACTTATTGAAGAATTAGTCTGGAGTGAAAAGAGGGGGAGGACAAAGATGGCAGCTCTGCACAATGCTCCCTTTTTCTATGGGAAAGAAAGAGTGGGAGGGCAGAAAGGAGAATCCACCAGAATACATCAGGAGGAAGGCTGAAACAATAAAATGTCAGAGGGGCAGCACTTGCAAGAGTAGGAAGAATGAAATAATGTATGGTTTCAGTGTCAAAAGAAGCAAAGACATGGAAGAGAGGGTTAGGAGTGTGCTGATCTCAAATGTGTCTGGAAAACACTGGTTAGATATCTCAGGGGGTTTAAAGAGGATGATGGGACGTTTTAGCAAAATGCTCTGATTGGAGCTGGGCTGCAGAGAAGGTGGAGAAGAGGAGCTTAAGGCTGTGTGTGTAAGCTTGCATACTTACAGACGTAGAAGAAAAAGTTCTAGAGGGATAAAATAATAAGCTGAATATGACATTCAAATAGGTACTGAATGCAAATCCCCCAGTGTTTCTCTGGTATCATGCGGCTCTACATAGTGACAACAGGCATTTGGTGCAATTTCATATCAAATGTAGGAAGCTACCTGAGCAAGTAGAAGTGTTTATACTGTAAAATTACTTTGTTGTTATTTTCATTAAAAAAAAACAAGGCTTCAAACTTCTTTCTCTATTGCAGCATAAACATCAAATATGATGTGTGGTAAAATTATTGCCCAATTTCATTTTTGCTAGACTCCTGCCTGCTTCAGCTGCTGATGACCTGTTATTTCTGTGAAGGTCGTGGAGACCTGAGTGCTAAAATATGCAAGAACTTTGAAAATAGCATTAACAGCTTGAACTCTTTATGAAAAACTGAGCAGGGCATGTTTTGCTGTAGAGCTTTGCATTAACCTATTTTTTTCAAAACTCTCAAAAAATGTTGAACAAAAGTGTTAGGTATGGAGATGCTTTTAGCGTTCTATTTCTGGCCCAAAATATTGCAATGTAAAGCTTCACTGTGTGAGTTACAGTCTGCAAATGGATGAAACTATAGAGAAGAAGATATAATATCATAGTGCACTAACATATCTAGTGGCAGAGCCCCTAGATACTTTTTAGCTGAGTGATACAGAGTGGGGAGAAGAGTGCAGCAGATGTAGGATTCATTTTTCTGCCTTAATTAAATGATACAACATTTCAGATCTTAATTGGGACAAATGTCTTACAATATTTATGAAGGAAAATCAGAAGATAATCCGAACAACTATTGCTCCAAGCAACTGACTCAATGCAAGATTTCTATCTGTCTATATTAATATTTTATATAAAATTTAATTCTCTTTAATTTTTATCAGCCATTACTGAATGGAACAGCTGGTTCAGCTGATATCATTTCAGAATTAGTTTTCATTCAGAAGTGTTTGGAAAAAAAAGTTTAGTATCAGAGGAAGAAATGCCTATTTTGATATTGGCTAAATTGGTAGACAAAGCTTCAAGTAAGTGGTTGCAGTGCCATTGATTTAATGATTTTAAAGTAGAACTGCACACACAAAAAAAAACATTCATCACTCCAGGGAATACAGGTGGGACAAGATGATCTATAAAAAGATGATATCTATAAATTCTGTTTTAGTCATGTTTTAGAGCTATGTTTCATAAAAATGAATCCATGATTAAACATTTCAGAAGAGTTGTTAGAGGGCTGGATTATTCAGTTCTCATCAACTAGATCAATTATTGCACACAAGCACCTGATAGTTTTTTCCATCAGTCTGACAATACTCTTTAGAATATCTTCAAAGGCTAAATGGCTATCAGTGAAAGGAAAAGAGGAAAATAAGGCTGAGGAATTTTCATAGTGAATTATAGGATTTATAACTGCTCAGAGGTGTGAATTTTAGGATGCTTTCTTTACATTGGAAGGTAACTTTTCACTATGAATATTTAAAATTATAGTGGGATGAAAAAAATTGGAAATCCAGAGGCCTGAATGTATTCCTTCTTAAACTTATTTTACAAATTTAAACAAATTCTTTATTCACTCTAAGCTTCTGAAGAAGGCCTAAGGTCTCACAGGCAGTAGTGCTAATGGTGAAGCAAGCATCCATCCCCCTTAAAATCAGTGGGGGAGTTAAGTTCTTGAGCAATGGTGTTGGGACCTGAACTGCCACTAGCAAATCAAAGGAAAAGTGGGTTCACTGGCGTCTTTATGCCATAGTCTAGGAAGTGCCAGTTGGTGTTCTTGATTATGTAGCTAAGTTAGAAACTGTATAAGGAAACCTGAATAACTCAAACTGTTATTAAAATAATATATAAAAAAAAGATAAGTAAATCTTATTTTTACTATATTTGAATGTTTTTGTTTGCATTCCAATTTTAGAAGCTCAGTAATACACTTGGTATTTTTGGTTTTTCTCCTGTCATCTTAAAACTATATTTTTTAATTAAAAAAAATTTAGATCTTCTATGTTCTTATTTATATTCTTAAAATATACATTTCATCACATTTGTAACCAAATGCCAAAAAGCATAAAATTGTGATAAAATTATGAGATGACGACCTTCAATTGTATGCTTTCTGCTTTAATTCTCTCTGAATCTTCTCTCTAATATTAAGCATTTTTCTGCTTAGAAGCAGTTGTGTTGCTGCTTATACAGCTACTGACCTCTTTTGAAAGAAAATGATGGAATTAAGAAAAAGGTAGTGGTTATTAACATTTTGATACTTCTAAAGTAGTATTGAATCCAGGGTGTTACCAGTATTGTGATTGCTATTACAGTTATCAGTAAGCTTGTTGTCTGGCCCCGAAAAGTTACTTTAAAATGAGTATACAAGCAGGGAACATGCCATCGTTTATGGTTTAGTCTTGCTTTCAAATCAATGGGAGAACAGCCTTTGGCTTTAATGACACAGGAGCTAGACTTAAGGAAAAAAAAAGCTGTATTCCTCTATTCTGATATCAGTCTTTCTGCTAGCTGCATGTTTCCTCATTTCCTACTTTGTGGAGGCTTCATTGATTAATTTAGAACTTCTGGCTGAAGACAAGATGGTTTTGGAACAACAGGAAAGTCTCAAGTGAGCAATCTTTGGGAGAAAATTCTTACTCTGCTTACAGGTTTGAAAAATGTTCTTAGCTGAGACTCTCCTATCACAGGGGAAATCATTCTTTGCGTGCTTGGGGCTTTTTGTTTTTGAGTGAGCTGTGGGAAGAAGGCAGAAACCTTAGTTTGACATCATTTAGTGCTTAATACTAATTTATAAAAATCCTGCCAGTGAAATATGCAATAATTGTGTATCTGGCTAACAGTGGGGGAGAAGGCAATGACAAGAGGATCAATAGGATGTGTCCCAAGTAGCCTTTAAATATACCTATCCCCCCTTCCCCAAGTTATCTGCAGTATTCCAGTTTACACTGCTTGCCAAATGAGAAATTTTCTTGTATCGTTGATCTGGAAAGTCCATTTTTAATCTTGATCTGGAGTGAAATGCCAGTAATCCTGATTCTTCAATTGAGAGAAGCTTAAATATCCTGCAAAGGGAAGGTCAGCGATGCTATGTTCACTGGGGCAATTTCAACACAACAAGTAATCGTTCTGATTAAAGCTTCTGTTGAGACCGAATGTTTTGTCTGATTGGAAGACTAAATCTGTCCTTAATCACCCGGATAAGATGACATCACTAGGATGCTATAAACTGTCTAAAAGATTAATGCCCACTATCAAATGCAAACTTAATCCTGAAGTTGGAAAAACAAGAAAAGGCTACCTTTTTTTTATAATTCTGTGACCACTGCTAATATGAACTGTAACTAAATGAAGGTTGCTACAGCTGAAGAAGAATGTGTTAACTGTAGAGAGAATTTTTTTTTTTGGACACAATGAATGACTGCTTGCTAACACGACTATTCCTGGCATGTGCAAGAGAAAATGCTGTTCTGCATGCTCTCAGCATGGCACAGCACCTGGCTCACGAGATATTACTGGGAGCCTTCTGTAGTAGGAATTGCAATACAGTTGAGTTTACAACTGTAGTAGGAGAGAGCAAGTGAGATAAATCCAGCATGTAGATATTTAATTATGTAAGAATGAGACAGTCCAAAAAGCAAGAAGCTTACAAGCAACCTGGAAAAAAATCAAGAAAAAATTTATTTGCCCAGGCAAACTCTGCCACATTTCAAACAGAAAACAAAATCCAATCAAACCATGCGTGACTGATTAGGAGGCTGAAGGAGTCTATCATGGGGGAAAGGATGACATTCAAGAAATGAAAAGCCTTGTCTGTATGAAGGGGGCAAGGCAGCCAATATATTAGGAATTAATCAAATGTGTAAGCAGTGTAGGATGGCCAAAAAGATTGCTTTACTAAGGATATCTGAGCTGATAGTTAAAAGTTCTTTAAATGCATCAAAAGTAAAGAGTCACTTAGGGAATTGGTGAGACTATGTGAGAAAAAGGTGTCAAAGGGGTACTCGGGTGATGAGGCCCTGGCAGAGAAGCTCAGTGAATTCTTTGTGCTGTTTTTCACCATTGAACATGTTGGGGACATCCCCCCCCCCCCACCACCACCACCAAATTCTTTTCTAACAGAGAAGTCTAGCATTGTTTCCAACAGAATGGGAAGTTTTAGGGTATCGGGGTGTTACCTGCTTTTATTGCATGTGGCCCTAGAGCAAAACAGAGCACAGAAGTTCACCTCAGAAAGGGAGGAAGGTCTCGGAAGCCTGCTGGGATTTGGAGCCTGCCCTTCAGATGCAATGTGCAATGGAGCAGTGGGGGAAACTGGAGGCGATCTTGGGTTTTTTGTTGTTGTTTTTTTAAATAACCAAAAGTAAACTGGGATTTAAGATGGCTTTAAACTGGAAGCGATCTTGGGTTTTTTGTTGTTGGTTTTTTTTTTTTAATAACCAAAGGTAAACTGGGATTTAAGATGGCTTTAAGAACAAATGGCCCAAATCAGTTAGATTTTGGCAGTTCTCTTGTACAGAGAAATCTAGTTTTCACCCTCCCACGTGTTAGTAATAATATGATAACAATTGATGAGAAACATAGGTAATTATTAATATGTCAGATTAAATCTCCTTTTCAGGTTACGGTGGAAAACAGCAAATAAACCACCTTCTGTAACTTTTGCATCATGACAAGCTTAACACCTCAAATTATTTTGAATTCCCTAAAGTTTTGTTTGTTTATTTGTTTATTACTCAGTACTTACTGCTGAGTACTGAAAATGGAGGAGGGTACAGGAAATATTTTGGAGTCTGCAATTAATAATTATTGTATACATTGGGTGAAACATTGTAAGCAATGCAAGCAGCCTTGTTGAATGTAGAGCCATAATTTAGTTTGTAAAGTTCTTGCCTATCTTTCAAGGTGTTTCTGCAGATGCAAATGTGTTTATATTGGTTTTACTGTATTGTAGGTAAAACTTTACAGTGAAAGGTGAATTTCTACATTCTTTTCTTCTTTTCCCAGTTAGATTTTCTCTCTTATACTGCAATTCATCTTGTTTTGTTATCAGTTCAAAAGTAGTTAAGATTGGAAACTGAGCCAAATTTGGAAGCTCTGAGCTGGGGTTTTTTGTTGTTGTTTGTTTGTTTTTTTTTTTTTTTTTTTTTTTTACAAACATACTTTTTTCAGTAGCTAACCGTGAAATAAGAATGTGACTTGGCTGCTGAGCGTAAACTTGGGCCTTACAGGCCTAGCTGAGAGCAAAGTCTATAGTAAAGCTTTGAAAAAATAATATTTTTTTGTTTTCCCAAGAAATAAGCAAGACCTTTTTCAGAAATCACTTGGGTGATTCTAGTAAAGGGGAACGCTTTTATAAAGATGTGAGAAATCGCTGGAGTTGGCTATTGCAGAGCCATTGCTCTGAGAACAGGTCTGGCACAACCGCTTTTAAAACATTTGGGCTTTTTCCAGTTCTCAGAGGGAAAGATTTTAGGCTGTGAGTGAGCACTATAGTATCCAGCCTGATCTTAATGTATAATTCAGCAATACCTGTATCAGATCTTTAACTTCCGATTGAAATACAGCTTGCTTAGCTGTTGTGCCTTTATGCTCTCTTATTTGTTGTCACTGTATTTAAGCATAGATTATTTTTTTTTTAAAAAATGTTTTCTTGAATTGGCATCTCCGGTTTTATTTTGATTAAAACGGAAACTTTTTTATATAATTGGAAAGTTGGAACGGTCGCAAGGACTTCATCGGAGAGCAGTGCCAAGTCTCAAAGTTCAGTGTTTTCTTGGCAAGATGCAGGACTGCGTTCGGGGTCTGCCGCCGTTTCAATCCTGCGCTGCAGCCGTGGGCTGGGCACGGGGCGAAGCGCGGCCCGGCGCGCTTGAATGCTTCTCTTGGGTGCATCGCTCGCGTGGGGCAGGGTGCAGGCAGGCGTTTGCTGCGGAGCAGCTAACTGACTGGCCGGCCCTGCGTTTCCTTCTCCCAGGCACCGAACCGTCCTGGCTGCGTTAAGACCGCTTCTGCGGGACGAAGCTTGAGGGGTGACGTTCTGCCTTCTGGCTGATCCTCCGGTAGCGTCTGCTTCCAGACTCGCGTTCTGGTTACCTCAGAGGGGCAGGCTTATTTTAAAGTGTATTTCTTGAGTGAAATATTGCTTCAAAGCGTGTACTGTGCCAACTTAAATTGTGGGCTGAGTAAGTATAAGCAAAAATTAGAATCTTAATTTTTTTTTAAGTGTAATATTTCACCAAATCTTTTTTTTAAACAACTTCTTAGCACAGAAAAGTGCTGTTCTAGGTTACCAAAACTACCAAAAAAAAAAAAAAAAAAAAAAAAAAGAAGAAGAAGGAAAAAGCAGAACTTTGCTATTTATTTTTGTTAGTATGTCTCACGAATCTAAACCGTAGCTCACTGCCCCCTCAATCTCTTGTTCGGATCTCCCTGCCACTGACTTGGTGGTAGCGCTCACGCTGTTAGACCCACTGGGACGAGGGGTTCGCGGCTGCCCGTCCTCTGCCTCCGGCTGGATTCCACCGCCACTCGCTTAAGCCACCAAAATAGCGGGGAAAAGATCCAGTTTGTTCGCTGGGTCCATTTTAAGCCATTCCAGCAAGTCATATTTTGCCAGGTGGTCTGTCTTTTGTTTTACTACTACTTTGGGTTTGATACTAACCACTGAAGGAAAAATTTGGAAACAATCTGAGATGAGTTCAGAAAAACTGTGTGTGTAGCAAAGCTCAGATCATGTTAGTGGATTTCCATTAATATTGGTCTGAAGGTACATATTAACTACACAAGTGGAGTTTTTTTACATGTCATGAAATAAAATTATAACTCTTAGTTGTTTTCCTTAACACACAGACAAAAAAAAAGAATTAATACTGAAGCATGCATTTGCACTGAATAAAAAGCCAACTGGAATGAAATATACTTGATATTTATTCAAATCTGTATTTAGATTGCATATTCTTTATTCTGTGAACGTAGTGTTAGGGATTTCAACTAAGCTTGTCACTGTTTCCTTTAATTTCAGTGTTGGTCCTGTGCATGCTATGTACCTCATTAACTGGTTAGCAGATTTTATAAATGGTTCAAGTTTAGTGCCAAGTATAAATTATTTTTTGCAGGTTATTTAATTGCTCTGCTTTTCATTTCATTAGCTGCTGCAATTAGGTTATGTCTAGATGAAGGGTATTGGTACTTCATACTCCTGTACAGCATGTATAGAGAAGAAGTTGCTGAACTTATGTATAGAACGTGAGATAATGTAGGTTCCTATTTCAAAGTACTTTTCAGTGCATCTGTAGCAAATTAAAACAAAGATAAATACAGAAATGGATGAAGGAAGAGCAGTAAGAGCAGGTTTGTTCAAAGCTGTTTTGTTTCATGTAGTTAAGATCTATATCACATTTAAAATTGTGCTTTACTGAGCAGAGATAGAGAAGAGAGCCATAAAGCTGCATTGCTGTATAAATAAATGAAGTATTCTGTACAGTAAACTTAATAACCAATTTATAAGTTAATTGGGAGGGGGTTGAGTGGTATTGGAAAAAATACTGGTTTTACACCTTAAACTTTATTTCTCACAGTAATTAGAGTTACTGGAGGGGAGAAAGGGAGGACTTACAAATAAATTATTTTAGGCTGAGTGGTGCACTCATGTACTTCTTGCACTCAAAGATTGCTCTATATGTTTAACTCCCACGGTTTATTTGGAATTCTTGCTTTTCCATTACCCTAATGGTCTCAATTAGTGCTATTTTTCTGTGCATCAAGAGAGTGCTAATTTAATCTTAAATTCAGAGTTAACAAGTCATGCATCCAACCGTGAAATACGGTTTCACAACTAGGTGGGAACAGTAGAAAGTACATAAAGCATTACTTGAAAATATAAATATGCTCCTTGCATAGGTGTTAATGCTCTTGTACGTCTATGTGTTTGCGGTGCGTAAATGTAAAGTATTTCTCAAGATCAAAAGCTAGGAAGTTTCTGTAATAAGCTGTGGAGCCCAGAGGCAAACTGAGTCCCATGTGATGTGGCAGTTGCTAGGGTAACTAGCTTTATTCTTGAACACTGAGTATAAGAATTTCTGTTTACTAAGTCAGTTTTTTTCCTTCCTTTCTTTTTTTCTCTTTTTTTCTTGCCGAACAAAGGGGTGGTAAGTAGCATTCTGCTTCCACCCTGTTTTTTTTCTGGTGACATCTGACAGGGATGTTTGACCTCTGCTTTAAAAAATGGGACAAGAGAGGCCTTTGCAGGTGTGGTCTCATTTATATATAGGTTATGTTGCATTTTAGAGCATATTTGACTTTTCCATGCTTTTCTGTGGCAGTAAATTTTTACTCCCACTGACAGCAGAAATGCTTTGAGCAGAATAAAATTAGCTGGAAAACATTGAGCTCTGTCGTCTTGCTTCTTATTATAATTCGCAGTGTGGTTTCAAAGAAATCTAAAGGAACAGCATTTTTAAAAAGAGAATAAAAATATAACCATTTCATAGATTTCTGCACCAGCAACAATGGAAAACAGTATTTCTTGTTTTCCACCCTGAATAGGCAAGAGGACTACAACCAATGCAATGACTTCAGGTTTAATTTTATTTCTGTTTCAAATCCTCATTGTAATAATAAGTTTAAATAATAAATAATAAGTTATAATAAATAAATAATAAGTTTAAAGCGTTTTTCAAGATTTTTTTGCTTAAAAAGGGTACATCTATTTCTGACCCTTTTGATAAAAATTTTGCTCAATTGTGACCTAATTTTTTATGAAAACTAACAAAATATTTTTTGTGTGTGAAACTGGTAGAACGTGCCATTTAGTATGATTTTATTGCCAAAATACCATTTCTGTACCATTTGATGAAAATAAATTTGGAAGAAGCTTGAAAAAAACCCTACTATTCTGAGTGCAGCCTTAGCAACCAACCCACTTGGTTGCTCTGAAGAGGATATTGCAATTTGTTCTACCTCTGTGAAAACCAAATGTCACAACAATTTCTTTAAATAATTAGTGAAATAATTGCTTTTCTTTTAGTCATTTGCCCTTTGAAAAACAAAGCTCTTTAAAATTAAACACCAGTATCTTTAAATACAAGTACCTGAATTTAGACATTACTCCTAAATGTGAAGGATTTATTATGAAAAGTACTAAAACCTGCTGCTCCTACTGAAGCCAGCAGCGTAGAATACACAGCATGGGTGGAAATGAGGTAACTTTAGGCATTGAGTTTGAAAAATGTCACTGACTTAACCTGAAAAACTTTATTTCAGAACAGAGTCAACATCCTTATGTCTGGGAGGTGAACAGCTTACCCCAAGCTCCTTCACAGGACATATTTTTTTCTTATTTTTAAGCATGGTAGTTGATGCTTATAAAACAAATAATATGGTTTTGAAGAGAAATTAGAGGCAAGAAATGAAAGCTTTGGATGAAAACAATAATTGCTTTTAAGCATTCTCTAAGCTACTTGCAAACTTGGTCTGAATTTACCAGTTTTGAAGGAGAACATTTCTGACTGATCTCTTACAGAAATGAAGGAAGAAGTGCTTCATTTTCTCCAGTAGCGAGTTCCTGAAGGCAGGCAGGATTTGCATGCATAGATCATCTTGCAGGATCAGAGCCTGAATTTTAAACCCTTCATGATGGAACTTGATTCTCAACGCTATATTTAAGTGATGCTGGCGACTCTATAAAATAAATAACTGGAAGTAGTGCCGTACTGAGTATAGCACCCAGCAGAACTGCAGCTTCATTAGTGTAAGAAAGCACCTTAGGGTCTTTGTATAGGAGAATTTATGGGTAGGCGTAGCATTAGTACAACATCATTTCCTATTTTAGATAATGTGTTCAGTTGTTCCAGTAAATTTGTGAAGTAATTTGGTTTTAGGAGCAACTGATGCCTGGATATAGCTACAAAAATGTAGGTCAAAGCAGGCGTGATTTCAGTTAATTGGAATTGTGTTGGGCAATTTCCCTGCCTTGACAGTACAAAATTCAGCACTCTGCTAGATGCTATCATCCCTCTCTGTCATCTGGAATAATACAGGCCAAACCAAACCTTGTTGTGAAAGCTCCTTTGCTTTGTCAAAATTTCAAAACGCTGAGTTAAGCTCATTAAGGCAAAACGCTCCCAAAATTGGTTGCTTTTCTTAGGTGACGCTTTTGTGTGTCCCAAAACGGTGAAAAGCAGCCGAGATAGATTTAAAAATGATATATTGAGAGGCCGGTGTCAGTAGCACAGCTAGAGACTGGCAATGAAGAAAGGTAACCATACGTTTTCACCAGGTTTCATTTTAGCTGTGTAATTAGTTGGCCAACTTCTGTAAGTTGTATCTGGGCTGACATTATGTACTTGCTTATTGCGCAAAGAATTAAAAACTCGGCTTTAGACTTCGCCAAGTGAAGTGAGTCTTCTCTCCTTTCTAACTGCATGAAAACTTTTGACATTCTTTTTGTGCAAGATCTAAAGCATTCCCATTCTAGGTGGGGGAAGATAACTTCTGCTGGGAAAAAAGACATCCCCCCTCCCTCCCAGAAGAGGGGAACTGTGCCTAATGGCTAGAGGAAAGTTGTCTCTTCCCTGGAATTTCACAATGCAACGGGAAGAACTGGTTCCCTTTTTTCTTCTCCTCTGGTGAAAGTAAGCTTTCTGCTTAGAGGGCAGAAAATTAGAAGCAGCTCAAAAAGAGGGTAATTTTTATTTTTTTTCCTATAGCTATTTAATATTACTTAAGCCATACATTTTCTGAGTACCTGAAACTATTGCTATGAGTGGTATGTAACCAGGGAAAATCTTGGCACTTCAAAGGGACAGAGTTCTTTTGGCCTATTATTTAGCCTGCTTTATGAAATGCTCGGTTATCCTTATAAAACATTTACTTTTTGTTGAGAGGAAGAAAATAAACTAAATAGTATATATACTCTTTGTAGAGTATTTGACCTGTACTTGTTTGTTCCAGCAAAACCACTTGCTCAAAAGTTGATCTATATTGCTTGTTTTATACATATCAGGCTAAAATCATCAAATCCATTTTCATGCTGTGCAGCATTGGTTGTAGGCTGTTTCACAGATGTGTCCTGTCTTCCACCTCGATGATTTTCTTTCACGTATCATCAGTAGTAATGTGAGAAGACTCTTTTTATTCTTGAGCTGTATAGTAATTTTTTTTTCCTGCAGATAGATTTTGGAATAATTACAGATAGGGGATGTGGAATGGTGAAGCACCTTGAAAGAAATGAAAATAGTTGGGGGAAAGCGAGGGGAACTCTTAAATTTCTTTGTTTTAATGCTAGCAATAGTTCTTTTTTTGCAGGCTTTAGATAATTTCATAAGAAACCCTTTTACCTCCAGAAAGTGAAATTTAATTTTTTCAAAATAGGCTTTCTGGCCTTTTCTGGTGTAGGAGTTTCTAACTGGGCAAATATTGAGAGCTTCAGACAGGGCTTGTGCTTTACAAAAACAACAAAGTTGCTTAAAGTAAGGCAAGGTGTGCTTTTCCACAACTGCATTCCCTGAATTAAAAGGGATGTTGATTTGTGCTCTGAAAAGGTAACATCTAAATGTAGTATTAGCAGAATAAAAGGTAATGATGAAAATCTATTTTTAAAAAAAAACCAACTTGATCAGAAAAGTCTATTTTAGTGACCTTCGGCTTTATTAACAATCTATGTCAGCAGTCTTTGGGGAATGACCCTCACAGGATTCATGCTTTGAAAGGAAAATGACTCTCCATTGAAATCTTACATTCAAGTATATGAGCGTTAAGAGAATATATAGTTACTTCTTCAGCTAATTCAAGTTTCGTTGATACAGGGTGGTCTAGTCGTGAAACCAAAGCAATCTTTTTTCCTGGGTGTAGCATGCAGTGTTCTCTCATGTCAGCTTAGAGCACTGAAGAACCATTAGAGTTCTAAGAAAAAATTGTAGAAAATAAAACGTTAACTTACGAAGCAAGATTATAGGGGCAAAAGACGTGTTTGTCTTAGCTTAAGAATGACTGGAGAGGAATGATGTACTCCTGGTGCTTTAGTACTACTGCAAGGTGTGCAGTCGTATAAGCAGTGGTATGTGACAAATAGCTGATATCAGACTTGCAGACGTTGTAGAAAAACATATAATGGTGCAAGAACTGACTTAGAAAATCAGGGGATTGTAATGCTAGGTAAAAACTGCAATAGTAATGAGTATCATGTTATTCTTTTGGCACTTTAATGAAATAAGCTGATACAGCTGTCATTCGCCTCATCAAAATAAGTGCCTTGGTTTCATAAGGATGTTGACTGGAAATGAGTCGACAAGGTAGATGAGATCTGTGCATTAGCATAAACTTTATGCTAATCATTATTGTGGCTTGATTAGTAGGAGGAGAAAACTGTTTCCACTAAAATCGGACTAAAGCAAAGGGAAAGGAACGGATACCTATTGATTTTAAGTGAGTATGAGTTTTCTGTGGCCAATCTGGAATAAACAGCTGTGACCAAAGAATCAGCATTTCAGTCCTTGAGTATTCACTTTTCTCTGCAATTGGGACAAGAAACTGAAACATATTTTTACAGAGCGGAAGATTTCAGGACCTCTTAGATGAAATGTGTTCAAATGCTTCATTCCGACGCTTTCTCTCTTCAATTCCAGGGTTGAAACCCTTTTGGTTTGAGGCACTCCACAGCCTGAACCTGTTCTGGCGAGGAGGAGTTGGATGATTTTTGCGCGTGGGCACGCAGCAGGGTACCTTCCCTGCCCCACGGCATTCGCAGCCGACCTGCCCCGTGTCCCCTTTGCCTGTGAGGCCTCACGGTAATTCAAGTGAAAGCGGGAGAGCATTAGACATTCAGACATGAACTGAATGTCTGATGCGCCTCAACAAACTAAAATGCCAGCGTGTTTTAGTCAGTCTGGTCTGAAATCTTCAGGTTTTATAACCACAAGATGGAAAGACGTCGGTAAAAATTTAGAATTTCCCAGAGAAAAAGGCTGAAAACCTGAACTCTGCTGAAAACCCGTTTACTTAAATGTAAACAGTGTTATTAGTTACTTGAAGATTGATCATTCTGAGTATGTTTTTCTGTTTTTAGTGGTGCATAGTGTTAGGCTTTGATTTTGGTGAAAATGAAAGCCAGTCTAAATTGATTCTATGCGTTAGAGTATTTTTCTATGGCTGTGTTGTCATAACATGAGCTCATGACAGAGTGAAGTTCATCTCTCTCCTTTAAACGTTTGTGTGAGTTAAATATGGGGGAGTTTAAAATCACGTTGCTTGTGACTTGAGAAGATCTAAAATGAAGTGAAAATTCAGCTAGGACTTGGGAAGAAGAAAATCTGCAGTGGCTGTTTGACAGCCTATTAGTCACCGCTTGAAATCTTTTTTTTCCTGGGAATCGAGGGTTGAAGACGACATTCGAAAAAGGCTGGAGAGTTCTAGGTATAAATGTTCTTTCTTTCTTAGAAGAAAGAGGGAGAAACCTCTTGGGGAGCTGGAAGCTGGCAGGGCAACAGGAAGTTGGCTCTCTAATTCAGAGATCAGAGATGGATACTCATCTTTCTCTTCTGCCCGTTTAAGCTAGAAATCAGTAGCATTAAGGAAACATAAGTGTTTTAATAGATTTTTTTTATTTCAATTGATTATATGTGGACAAAAGTTGTTTCCTTATAAAGGCCTAAAATATTTTGATGCGGAAGCCAGTGATGAGAATTTTTGTTTTCAGCTGCTTCCTAATAACGATTTCTCATCTCAGTTGTTACACTTCTTTTTAAACTAATAAAGGAAATGTGCGTGAACAGAAGTCAAATCCTCTCTGCAATAGTAAGTACAAAAATAGCCAAGAGAAACGATTCGGTTTTGTAACAGACGTCAGTCTTTTTTTCCACAGCACAGTCAAACTCTAGAGGATTTTACTGATCAATTATTGCTGAAGACCGTTGTGCAATTACTCATTTGCAGAGCTAGAGAGACTTCTGCTAATACAGGCACACCGCGTTATACGCTGCGCTCGAATTTACTCCGTCTCTCAGAACTAATCACCTGTAGGTCTGCAATTAGTTTGGCTGCTTCGACTTAGCATTTCTTCCAGCTAAAATATCACCATTATTTTTAGGCCAATTACGTCTCCAAAGATGTAATTGCTCGACTTTTCTGTGTAATTATAACTTGAGCTTCCTGTTAACTTGTTAATAATTGCATCTTCCCTGGCTAATAAACACCTCAGGATTGAGCTGCGAAGATTCCTTCTTAAGCTCAGGATGTAGCTGTTCCTGATAAACAGGAAAAGGTTCACTTGGAAAAATACGTTTAGTCCGGGACACTGTCCCGGGGAGGAAGCACCTTATTATTATTATCCGATTAGGATCTTTATCTTGGCCTCTGTAGTGGCTGAGCAGATCTGCTGGTGCATAAATGAGCAGTGTTCGTCACACGTGCTAGGGAGCAGGCAATGGGTGCAGCTCTACTGAGCGAGGTAATACTACTTTTTTTCCCCCTTCTCTTTTTTTAATACCGAGTGCAGCCTGGCAGGCAAATCTGCGTCACGATAAATGCCTGGTGGAGCCAGGTTGTTCCAAAGCCCTTGTGCGATCCCGACCCAGCTTAAGATCAGCTCTCCAGCAAGTTTACGCCTTCATTTCAAAAAATTGAAGCAATCATTATAATTTGGAGTGGCGTATTAAATTGACTGAAAGGTTTATTTTTATTACTGTTAGGCACTCTGTGGCACCTGTGATGTTTAGGTAGGGCTTGCCTGCTTTCCATTAATACCCTGAGAACAGGGGTTTTCCTACCACATTTAAATCAAAGTTCGTTGGAGCAGCTAATGAGTTTGGGAGTTGAAATGTAATCTTAAGGGCATGTTCTCAGACTTTAATAAACAGAAGGCTTAATATGAGATTCACAGAATACTATATATTCTGGATAAAAATTACTTCCTGTAGTATCCAAGTAGAGGGTTGTGCTTTATATTTTCCTTACAATTTGCAGGCTAGACCAAAAAGGCAGTGTTGATGGAATTAAATGTTCACTTTGGATTAGTTTGGTTTAAAATATTTAATAACTTTTACATGTAATATAAATTAATTACTTCTCAAAAGGAAATATAATTCAAAATGAAAAATGAAAATATCAAAATATTTTGTTTTCTTTCTAAATGTCATTTTTGGATCAATACAATTAGGTGAAATCCAAATGAGTTCTCAAAATATCTTTGTCAGCCAAATCTGCATATTTGGAAAACAGAACTTTGGCTGAAAAAATCTTTTTCAGGTCTACCAGAAAAGAAAGTCTAGGCAGTAGGACTCCCCTCATCAGTCTGTTAATAAACTGCTGTATGATCATGTCCTGTGTCTATCTGTGCTCAGGTTATCACAGTTTCATGTGTTCTTTCTGTAACAAAGATTAAAAATAAAAAAAAAAAAGTGGAAGCCCAAAATACTCAACTAAATATATTTGGTTTGGATTTAAATATGTTTGGTTTTTCCTGTTGAGACAGGTTCACATTGAAGACCCTTCAATCAGTGCAAAGTGGCTGGGAGACATCTGCGTGAAGAGCCCAGGAGAGCGTGGAGCCCCCAGCAGGTCGTATCCGTATGTTTGTCATTCCCGAGCATTCCTAGGGTGGTGGAGGTCTAGGGTTTGGAGCGATGCTTGGAGCACACCAACACTTTCTGTTTGGATGTAGATTTGACATGCAAACAGACTTGTTCAGGGGCAAGAACTCAGCTGCAAAAATAGGAAGTTATGATCTGCATTTTGTTCCCAGTGGGCAGGTGGTCTCGTCAGGAAATCGTAGGAACAGTTAATATAAAACATCTCATGGAGGGACCCAAGTTGGCTGTAGAGGTTTAAATGGGGCTGGGGGAATAAAGCTCTCTAGCACGTCATGAAGTCATTTCCTAAAGATATTTGATGAGTAATGTGGGAGACCTGCACTAATGGGGGCTGTATCTGCTTCAAGAGGATAGGCAGAAGTCTGGCTAGTGTCTACTCTTAGCATAAACATAGTTGCCACAAAAATAACAGATTTCAAATTAAGAGATAGTAAATGTAAAGGAGTCAATGCTCTCAAATAAAAAATGAACAGAGCAAAATCCTTTGGAGCAGTCTACCTGGGAAAGGCTATTATAACGATATAAATCAGGGCATAATTACCATACTGATTTCTTTTATAAATCACATCCACATGAGTATCTTTTAAAACTGAACAAATAATATATTAACAAATAAAGCTAATGTTAAGAAAAGTTGTAAGAAAAAAAGACTTTTTCAAATGGATATGTAACAAAAAAAAATTACTTGTAAAGCATACTAGAGAATTGTTGGTTACAGAGCCACACAAAAGCATATTTTACTCACACTATACCAAAATACATATTTTGGGGTTTGGTATCAAGGCAGTTTAGACTGGCTGTTTAATTAGTATCAACATAACAGTATACATAAGAAATAGGTCATGCTGTTCATAATATCTCTATCAGACTGATAAAATGCACTTGCATATTGCATACAGTAATATGAATATTCATGAAAGTATCTCCTTGATGTAGTAGATTAACAGCTTTGACATTGACAAAAGAAATGCAATGCACATAATATTAAAATGGCATCTCTACTTTTGTAGGCTACATTTTAAAGTGGGTTTAAAAGTATTTTTCAGATGATATTTGACTTTCCACTGAGGCATGATTTAATGAGCCATTGCCTGTCAGCTGATTTCTGCCTTTCATCTGAGACAAGCTACCTGATCGTCAGCAGCCTGCTGTTGGCTTGGCTAATTAAATAGGGGATGTTAGGTGAGAGAGACCAAAAGGTACAGGAGGTGGATAGATGGGCCCTAATCCTGCCGCACTCAGACTGTGTTTGTGTATGTAGATAAATAAAATACAGTTATAAAATTTTATCAGTGACTCCTGAATGATTCTCTTCCAGTGTTTGAGCAGCCTATTATACTGTACTGTTCGGTATGTCATTTGTGATATTAAGAAGGTCATTTTTGATATATAGTCTTGCTGATCAGTACCTCTGAAAATGATTAGTAGTATATTTTTGTGACGTCAGGTTTGAAATCTGTTGTGTTGCTTTTACCCTTGGTAAAGAAGACAGCATTGAGTCTCACTGGGAAGGCAGGAATCCCTTGATCTTTTTTTCCAGTGCTACTGTAAAAGGTGCAGGTTTCTGTTGTTGCAAAACTATCACCAGGCTTTAAAGTTATTGCTGTGGTTTTGGGTTTTTTTTCCCCCTCATTCGTTAAAAAAAAAAAAAAAAAAAAAAAAAAAAAGTCATTATTTCAGGTCATGCAGTGGAGTGATTTTTTTCTTTCTTTTTTTTCAATTCCATCCTTCTTTAGGGAGCAAAAACTCTGTCTGTTTATTTATGTATTTATTTTATTACTGGTGATTATGTGAACCTGTTGAGGATATAAAAAGTTAAAATAAACCTTACAGAGCTAACCTTAAGGGCCAGATGAGAAAGTGTGCTGGGTCAGACTAGTGATCCATCTAGCCCAGTACTCTGTTTGAGGAGGCTGTAGGAGATGCACCTTAGGGAGGGAGTGTAGTGCTACCATACATGTCCTTGGTACTCCCCCAACACCCACAGCCACCGGGTTAGGACTGTAAGAAGTTGCCTTCCTTTCTCTTTACCTGCTGTTTCTTTAATGTGTCTCTTTGATGGGCCTCTAGTCCATAGCTTTGCCTGGTCCCCTTTGGAAGTGGCTGAAACTGTTTGCCTTCCTAACCACATGCAGCAGCAAGTTTCAGATATTCACTACCCACTGTATATATATATATATGTATATATAAAATATATGTATGTATATTATATTATATATATATATATATTTTTTAAGTGATCTCCTGGTTTCATTGGGTGCCCGCTATTCTGGGACTGTGGGCTTTGGGTGTAACAACCTTATGATTTTCTAAACCTTGATCCTTGCCCTGCTTCCACATTGTGCCTGGCAAGTGACTGCCCCAGGAGTCACTGCTCAGCTCCCTCGGTCGCCTTGCTCAGCACCTTCTCTCGGCAGCGCCGCTGCCTCCTGGCAAGGTGCCGGGAGCAGAAGAGCGCTGGAGGGTTTCACTGCTCACCCTGCTCTCCAGGCCACTGGTGAGGGCTGCTGGTGTAAAGCTGTCTCCGGCACTGATCCCTGGGGGACGCCGCTGCTGGGACGCCCGAGAAGCGACCGCAGGGCCAGCCCTTTGCTTCCCGTCCTTTGGCCAGCTTTCAGTCCATTAATGGACCTCTTCTGCGACCCCACAGCCACAAACGCCCCCCCATAACCCTTGGGGTGCAGCCTTGCCGCAGGCTTTCTGAAAGCCCGTGGGGTGTCTTTGCCTCCGGGAGCCCCCGCAGCTCCACGTACCTCTGCTCAGAGCACCGCAGCCTGAGCATAGCGGGGGCCAGAAGGTATTTTTTTCAGAAGGGATGCAATCCCGGTCTGAAAAGTGGAGGATTCGCTCAGTAATTTGGTTTAGTGACCGATGATCCTCAGAGATTTAAAAATGAAAGTCAGATTTCTGATATAGATTTGTTGGGGTTTAACTTTTATGCAGTGCTTCGTCTCCCCCTTCTCAGTGGTTGGGCCTTTCAAATTCTTTGCGTTTTCAATTATTTATAAGCAGATCGTTCTTCAATATGTTTTCATAACCTATTTTCTTGATCAAGTGAAGCTTGCTACAATTAGGTCACTTTCCCCAAGCTCTGCCTCACTTTTTTGCAGCCTCTTCCATTTGTGATGCTGCTTCTTCAGAAGTGGAGCCAGAATTGCATGCGCTGTTCTGTTGTTAATCTGGCGAAAGCAGTATAAGGGGGGAGGTGTTTAAAAAAAAGGGGGGAAAGGGGAGAAAAAGGTAAAAAAAAAAAAAAAAAAAAAAAAGTTCCTTTCTGTAATCTATTCAACTTTTTTTTTTTTCCTTTTTTGTCAGCGTTGCAGCTGAGGAGGCACGTGCAGTTCACTGCCCGCTGTGATCCTTGTGCCGTCGTCGTAGTCCGGTCGTGTCATAGCATGGTTATGCCAGAGTTATTTTGTTTGTGTAGATCAGTGTGTGTTACTCTGCCAGTCTTTGTATTAGCAGCACACTTGGTGGTTTTTATGCTTCCAGGTCACTGATGAAAGTGCTAAACAGCTTTCAGCCTTGTATTGACGACGCTCCAAGTCCTGATCCCTTGCTGGCAGCTGCTTCTGGAGGTCTGTCACTTTTTGAGTTCTTAATATATTTTAAAATGTATGGTTTGGGTTTTTTGTTTTGATGTTGGATGGAGAAATTATAGCATTTTCCTAAAGAGACTTTTATGTAAAACAAACACCTTGTTTCCTCCTCTAATTTTTATGGTGTAGATAAGGCATGTAATTTTAAGTTTATATAATGCAATATTTAGCGATCCTCCCTGAAGGTCTTTTATGACTTTAAAGATTTGGAGAAATCGACTTACGTTAAAATTTTGTTTTGTTTTGTTTTGTTTTTTAAAAAAAGGTAAGTGCTCAGGAGGTTTTTAATTCTCTATTAAGATTATAAACAACGATGTCAAAAGGAAACCAATCTCTTATGCCTTTGAAGCAATCTAGTGACTCATCCTTTCCATTTTGATAAGCTCCTCTCTATTATTTTGAAGAGGTACCCAAGAGCCTGAGGTATATGATGATTAAAAAAAAAAAAAGAAGAAGCATTTAACCTTCAGTAAGGTGCTACATAAGTTGTCTTTACTGGGAGTTGTCCTCTTTGTCACAAGGCTTTTCTGTAACAAAAATCTTATAAAAATTGTGTGTTTGGCTCCTTGAAGTTTTTGGAGTTTATTTAAATATTACCTTGAGATGTCAACAAGTTTATTCCAACAAAATCCAAGAAGTATTAAGTTCTTGATGTGCAAAATATGCAATTATAGAAAATAAGAGAAAGGAGTCCACGGTTGCTCAGTTGATTCAGCTAGCTTGCTGGTCTCAGTTTAGCTCACAGGTCTCCAGAGCATTACTACATACCAGGACTTCTCTGTCTTTCCTTTTTGTTAAAGAAATCTTCTTCTTCTTTTTTGCTGTTATGTTTCAAATCACCTTCAGGTTAATTTATTAAGAGGAAATTTATTCTGAATTAAACCAGCTGTAGCTGTAACAGTTCTCCCCTCCCGCATTGAACCCCTGGAAATAAAATGCAAGTGGAGGAGGAGACCTCTCTTCTCTGGGAGATGTTTTCTCTTCTTTCTCTGGGAGGTCTCTTTGGCATTTTAAAGTGTGTTGCCTATTTGTCTGTTACACTTGTTGGCAGGGTGAGGAGACCTACCACTAAATAATAAATTATTTTCTCTTTAGCCCTAACAGTTATATATGGTGTTTCACTACAGAGTTCGCCCCAAATCTAACAGCAAGTTGTAGCAACATAGAGTAAACTACTAATATTTGTAAAGATTTATTCATTTCCATAGCTAAGGGCATAATTGATATGGCCTAGAGAAGTGCCTCGCTGTCTCTCCCCTCATGGAAGTAAGGGCATCAGTAGTGATTTTTATTTTAAAATATTGTCCATGCTATTTAAAGAACGTATTTCTAATGGAGATATCTATATCTATAGATATAGATACAATTATAAAAGATTTTGCTTAATTCGCCTATAGAAGATGTTCAGTCCGTGTGATAAAGGTATTAGGAGAGAAACACTGTTTTGTCAGGAAGAAGTCACAGCCCCCGGCTCAAATTCTTAGACTGGTACCCAGTCTGTGTATAACTTGGCTTTAGGACTCTCTGCTACCGAAGTAGAGGGGTAGAGAAATTCTCCTTATTTCCCTTTACGAGCTGCTAGGCATCCTGTGACTCTGCAGAGTGCACTTCGGGAGCGTGAGGAGTCCTGACTCCATCGCTCACTCGCAGACCAGTGCAGCTGAGCAAAAACTATTTTAATTTGCTGCCAGGGTGGGCCAGCAACGTACTGCTATAATCTCTTCCTTCTCCATCCATCTTCAAGAAGGGAGACGCTGCATTTGAAAGCTCCTTATTCTGGAAAGGGTGGTTCTTAGGGGACAGGATTATTCAGCCTGTTGTTTCGCAAGTCATTCCACGAGTATCATCAGCAGCAACCATGAGAGAAAAGAAAAGGGAACATCCACGTGAAAAACTGAACTTCACTTTGATCTCAGGAGAGCTGCCCGTGGTGAAGGCTTTGGCAAAGGTCACAGTCTGTCAGGGTCAAATACAAAACGAGTCCGTGATGGAAAGGACACTTACAATCTGCCCAGTCTGCTGACTGGGAATGTTTTAATGAAGCATTTGAGAATTAAATGTGAACACAGTGTGAATGATCTATTTTAAATGCATTCCACAGATAAGAGCTGAAAAGCCTAAAGATGTATCTATATGAAACATTGATTTCCTGAGAACATAATCCTTTCACCCCCGGATTTAATTCCTGTCTACTTCACTAGTGCTTGTCAACTCTGCCTACAGCTATTCAAGCAATTAATTAGATATATTTCACACAAACATATGCTCCTGCACGTACCCAGATTTTTCCTCCTTTAATCATAACAATAAATAAAAAAAAAGAAAAAAAACTCTACGGAGAGGAGTCTAAGACATTATTTAACCTACAATACAGAGCTGTGGTCCCAAAATATTTTATGAGTGGAGACGTATCAGGTGCTACAAGGTGCAGGATTGTGGTCCTGATTGCTGAGGTTTCCCTCTGTGGGTCAAAAATGGAAAGCGGATTTAGCACTGAATTTAACTTCTTGTTCCGCCTTGAAAGCCTTGGCGTAGACTGTGCTGCTTGTTGTCTGTGCAGACAGCTGATATCCATCCATCTTGGGCACTAAGGGCTGGCGATATTTATGAGAGGCTCACATTGCATTTTAATATCCACGATTCTTCCATCACGAGTGTGGCAGCATTTGATTGAATTTGTTCATGCCATTTCTACTGATACCTCTCCATACAGAGCGACATTTCACAGTTGCGAGTGCTCTGACAAGCAGACTATACTGACTAGCAGTAGCGTGTATCAGTCACTAGTCAGAATTCATGCCTCAAGGGACAAGTGCTGTGTTTCAAAAACTGTCAGTTTACCTTTGGTCAGGATCTATGTTTAGCACATTTTCAGTTTCCTATATTCCCAGAGACTAACAGAAGCTTTGGGTATATGATAATTAAGCTTGCAACGAAGCATATTTATATTCCGGCAAGGTTTACTAACCTTTGGGATTCCATTTCATGATTTTATGTGTATTTTAATAGATACATAAATATACTGTATTGTATATATTCTGAATGTTAATTGCAGTAAATTCAGCTTGTTAGGAAGCAAGTATATTATGCCAAGATTGAAAATAACACATAATAATAGAAGGTCACTGACAATGTTATAGGTAGAAATTGTGACCTACTTTAGCTCGTTATCACGGCACAGTGAGAACGTCTAGTGAAATTTATAGCTCTGCCTTTTAGAGAGGCCAAGTGCCTGCAGCTCCTGTTGATTCCTGCTGAGGATGGGTACTCAGTGCTGCTGAAAACCTGGCTCTAAGCATCTATCATAGAAATCTTTAAAATAGCTGTCACTCATTTGGCAAGAATGTAAAGCAATATGAGAAAAGTGTTGGCCATCAGCTCAGTAGATCTCAGAAGAAACAATCTGTTAGGTATTCAGCTCCTGTGATTCTGTGGGAGCTGGTAATGAACAAATACTCTTCTTTCCAGACCTCTGCTGCTGTCATTGATGCCTGCACAAAGAAAGTGTTTTGGTGTGATGAGGAGCTCTGTAAATTGGGGGGCTTTTTTTAAAACAAGAAAGCCTTTAAGTTCTCCCATTGTCGATTTTGTTTCCTGCCATGGTGCTCGCCTTGCCCATCTAGGAAAGAAGCCATCTAAAATGTAAATAACTAAGATAAAATTGTTGGAAAGATATGAGCGGTTGGAAAGGAAATATTATCTAAAGCTTTTAATCAGAACATACGAAAATGGTGTCAGACTAACTGTATATTATTAGGTATATATTGGGTTTGAGGTAAAGACCATTGAAGTATCTGGTTTATTTCTAGGTCATGTGTACCCTATAGACATGTACACACTCACATGCAGAGTTTTTATTTTGCAGAACAATTTAGACTTGGAAGGCAGCATAATAGGATTGTTATGTTACAGGTTTTCTAGCAGGCTGACAATTCTAAAAGAAACTACAATATTAATTGGTTAGGGAAAAATAAAAAAGTGATTTTAAGGCACTTGTCGATACCACTGAACTAGATTATGTTAAACCAATCCCTTGCTTCAGTGGAAAGGAAATCTTTGGATTTCCTATTAGAAAAAAATTGGCAAGCGAAATTCTCTAGAGTCTCATATCTCTACTATTGGCTATCAATTCAAGTCTAAGGTCAGACACTTCAGCTAAGCTAGTTATAACTCATTAAATTTCGAAGTTTGCAGGGAAACAGGTGGCCTTTGCAAAGGGCACAAAGAACAGGGATGATCTCAACACACTGTGGAAGAGATCCGCTGCCCTGTAGGTTTGGGCTATAACTCCTGGCTTTTCAGAGCGTCCTGCTGTTCTCTTCTGTGGCTGCCAGACTGACGGGGGGGACTCTGCATTCGAGCTTTCTGCTAGCTGCTTGGCAGGCACAGTGTAACCTTGTGGTATGAGGTCAGCTCCATGGATCGTGTAGCTGAAGAAACTTCTTCGGTACCTAGGGAATGCCGTCCACAGCTTGAATTGTACACGAATGGTAGCTGTTTTTCAGACTAGTTTTACCTTTGCCTTCTTCCGTCTCTGGCATTGCCCCTGCAGGGCGCCCATCGGAGCGTCTGTGCTTCGATGTTTGCGATTTGATTGCTGATATCTTTAGAAGAAGCGAGAATAAGGCACGTTCCCTGATCGTAATCTTGTTCTCCTGGTTGCAAGCTGGAAAGTCAAATGCTTGCCAATCGCTACAGCACACAGCAGGGTTCTCCTACTGAATTTCACTAGCTTGTTTTTGGCTCAAAGGTGGAATTCAGAGTTATCATTTCTGCCACCTTTGAGAACGCTCATTCACGTATAGCAGTGGCGTTGGTTCTTTGCTGAAATGCATTTAGTGTAAAACTCCACGGGGAATGTGAAAATGCTTTCTGACAACATGACAGATGTAGAAATTCTGCAGTGGTACTTCCCACCCCTTTCTGTTTGCGCTTTGAAGGTGGATTAATCTTGCGCTTCACCTTCAAGAAGGGAGCTGCAGTGCTGCACAGAACAAACTCCTTTTGAGAGAGACCTCCAGGGAATGATGCAACTCTAGAGGTAATCTGGAGATCTGAGATATTGCAGTTAAGCACTTCGGATGAATCACTACTGGCAATGAAGGCAAATGGAGAGTGTACACAGACGTGATTTAGTGATGTGAATGACAGGGAATAGCTGCGCTGTGGAACAGGTCGTGTGTTTTTGCCGGGCTCGTTCCTGAACGGCTCACTGCAGCAAACGGTGCATTCTGCAGTGTCTGGTCTGCTGCCACCCTGATGTGGTCACATGGCACAGCGCGACGCTCCAAGGTCGTCTGCAAGCCGAAATAAGATTCCAGGCGTTCATTTGGTGAGACGCTATTTAAGTAAGCTAACCTATTTAAGTTAAATAGGTTACATTTTTAATGGTTATCTTTTAAAAGTTACTGTACAGAGGAATGTTTGAGGAGATTTTCTGGGTTACCAGTTTCTGCAGGTGCTGGTCGTAATCAGCGTCATACGAAGGAGACAGGCTCTCTCAGATCCGGATAATCTGCCAAAATAGAACGTTCTCCTCCCCCATCACCACCCCAGACTTTTAGAGTCGTCTCCTCTGTGCATGTAATCATATAATTATGTAATTTGCTCACTCCATACTTCTGTCAGCCCTGCTGCCTCTGTCCACACGTAGCAGCTTTGCTAAAGGACTCGAATCCCATAGCTCTGCTACTCCACCACCTCCTTGGACGCCAGAGCCTCCTTGTGCTCCAGGAAGTCTCCATTTGCACGTGCTTTACTTCTCTTCCCTGGTCTTCTCCTGCCCCCATGCTCCTTCTGTTTTGCCACTTATCTTAGCCTCCCTGTAGTCTCAGGTTAGTACTTTCTGTTTTGCAGTCGCTTAACCTCGGATCCATCCCTCTGCTTGCTGCTTGTCCTAATCATCTCCAAATCCCTTAAAATTCGTTTCCTCTGAGGAACTGATGCACGGCATTTGCCTCACCTGGAGCCTCATTTCCTGCGGTTACGAGGGTGGCTGTCCTCTCGTTTGTGTTTGATCTTATTTGTTGTATGATGAGGCAGCGTGTGGCAGGGAAAATGCATTAATCTGGGTTTGCAAATCATAGGCACGTTACGGAAAGCTGTGGATGCGTCATGGTGCCTTTTCTGTCCTTGATCCACCACGTGTACAAGGCTGCTGTGGCTCCGGCTGATATTTCATGCTTTTACTTCTGACAGTCCCCTGTTCAGTCGGTCGGCAGCATCGCAGGTGCCGCACAAGCGTTTGCAGCCCTCCTTCTGCTGTCACCAGCGGCTATTTGATGAAAAAGAGATCAGGGAGGAATGTACTTGATCTAAGCTTGGGTCTAATGAAGCTGTTGCATAAAGTCCACTAATGAGGGCTTTTTCTTCTGCTTTCTTGCTGCTCTTCTTGGGATTTAACTCTGGGCCTGGCTTGGTGGGAACCTAAAGGAAAATATTGCCTTTTTATAGCATCCTGTCCCTCCACGATCCCCCGAAGGATGCTCCCCCGTAGCTGTGCTGCGGCACTGCCTCGGACAGCCCCCTCTCCCTTCCCGAGCTGTGGGGACGTGCTCCCCTGCCGAGCAGCCGGGCCTCCATCTGCACCATCAGCACCTCTTCCTTCAGCAAGCGGGGCCGAGCTGTTTGCTGCTCCTAGGCTGGGATATCCAGGGCCGGGGTTGTGGAGGTCGCGCTGCGGCCAGGAGGCTGCAGAGTCGAACCTGGAAGATGCCACTGCTGCTTAGCATCGCCCTAGCAAACCCTCCGTACGCTTGGAGGCTGACGGGCAGCCGCTTGCCGTGACGGTGAGGAAGGCTGTCTCTTGGGTTTCGTCCCCAAAGCCATGTGGGAGGTCCTGCCGAAGCACGGTGCGCTTGCAATCAGTAAGTAATTCTGTTTAGACTGGCGCCTGAGAACGGCTCAATTTGCAGAAACCATCGCTTTGTTTTTCTTTTTTTTAGCATGTACTTCAGTACTTTTGCTGTATCAAATTATTTGCTCCTGCTCTGCAGCCTGAATGCGTTTAGGTAACAGACCACAAGCCATTTCACAAACGGCTTGCTCCTGACACTCGTTCTACGTAGCCCGTGTTTGACTTCAGAGCTTTTTCCCCTCTGAGGCAAAGCCAGCGTTTTCGTTGAGAAAAATCTTCCTGCGTGCCTCAGGGAAAAATGTTGAAGTGCTGCTGGAGAGCAAGCTACTCCAGCAGCCAGACCTCTGGAAAAACCATGTTGTAACTATACTAAACCTTTTCTTGCATAGGAATAAATAAATGGTTTTAAAGGGTGATTTTAGCGCTTAATGCTTGCTAATTTTCGCTCTCAGTTGCGATCCCTTTGCGTACCAGGAGAGAGGGAAGGTAACAGAAAGCGAAGTGATGCGGAGGGGAAAGAACCAGCATAGGAGCAGATCTGTTTCCCCACTTAAACCAACCTGTATCGCAGCTGCCGGCGGAGGCAGAAGGGTGACTTCTGCGAGCGAGTGGGGTCAGGCGCCGTACGACCGCTTGTGACCAGCGACCCGCCAAAGAGGTCCCGGCGGGCACGGGCTCCTAGTAAGACCGTCTCGCACTTGCTAAATCAATCACGTAGCGTGCTCCCACCCTAAATACGGGTACGAGAGCTCGCCGAGGCGCGCTCGCTTGCCGCCGCGGTGCCGTCGGGGCGAGCGGCCGCCCGGGGACCTTCCTGCGGAGCCTTCGCTCTCCCGCCGCGCCGGCGCTCGGAGCGGACGGGCGAGCGGGTGACCCGAAAGCAGAGAGGGGCGAGCAGAGGCCCGGTGCTCTGTTACTCCCTTCGCCGCGGCCCCAGAGCAGGTTTTCAAGAGGAAATGCCTCTTTGATCGCATGTGGCAAGCGCTTGCGGGTTTCAAACCGTCGAGCCTCGGCTCAACCCGTGCCGAAAATAACGCAAAACCTGCTGAAAATAACGTAGTAGTGTATAAAAGCTCTTTCACAAAGCTGTGCCTGCTGCATTCGACCACCTGCAAAACAGAAAAATGAAAAAAGAGAAAGTTTTTTTTTTCTTTTTTGAAAAAGAAAAGAACATGCTTTTTTTTTTTTTTTTTTTTTTTTTTGCTCTATTTTTATTATTTGCCTCTGACCTGAATTCACTGAGGCCAGAGCTGTGCTCCTGACCAGCTGCGGGAGCTGATAGCGAATGTTGGACTTTGACCCCGGGTTTGGACATTAAAGCGGGTTTCTTACAGCAGTTGCAGAGCATCCGGGAAGAGGGACGTGTGGCCGCCGGCCAAGCACTGGAGTCCGAGGGAAGAAGCTGCTCCTTCCTTAAATGCCTTCTTAAGCATCTTCGAGAACAGACCTTTTCCCTTATTCCTTCCAGCAACTAATCGTCGCCTCAGCAAAGCAGCACCCGGAGTATGAAGTGCAGGCCATTTCCATCACGTCAGATGTGTACAGTCTTTCTTTTTCCCATACTCACCTTCAGGAGCAATCAACGTTTACTAATCGTAATCTTCTCGCAGGTCCCAGGCACTAAGGCCTTTTTGATCCTTGGAAAGCAGTGGTGTAGAGATATTTTAGTTGATTTGTAGGTTAATTCTAGTTTAATCTTAGATTTTTTTTTTTTTTTTGTCCTGGCAATGTGAGGAAGTTCTGTATGCGGTACAAATAAATATTACTTCCATTTTCTCTCTTTTTCTTGTTGTCGTCTTATTATGTTTGTTTTATGGCAGCAGCGTCTTTCAAGCCAGATTCTCTGCATGTGAATAATAAGCAGATTCTGTGCTCCAAATATCATAAAATATAAATGGATCAGAGAGACAAAAGAGAAGAAAGATGGTGTTATCTCTACTTAAAAGTGAGAATACCTCCCGCGTTGCCTGTTCCCTTTTGGATTTGTGGTGGGTGAAGATGCCTTGTGCTCGGATTTCCCTTCAGTGCTGAATTTGAGCAGGGTCTGGACGCCGCAGAAGACAGCGTAGCGCGTCCGCTCCGCTTTGCGCTTGTATTTCTCCGGTCCCAGGCGATGCCGGACAGTCGCCCTCCCTGCGACGGCGGCCGCAGCCCCTTGCGATTGCTCCGCTTTCAGCCTCTTCCCGGCCGCGTGGCTCGGAGGGAGCGAAAGGCTCCGTCGTCCTCCCTTACCATGGTCTTTCTGGTCCCCCCTGTCCCTTGCGAGCTCCCAGCTGGGCTTTCGGGCTCGCTCGGTCCCTGCTCCCCTGCCTGTGGCGAGCAGGACTCGGTGCCCTGGGGAAGCACCGTCGTCGCCTGATGCCGGCGCTCGGCGCTCTGCGGCGCCTCTCCTTGCCCTTTGCACAACGTGTTGCCGCTGCTCGCAGTCCCTTGCCTGTTGGTACAAGGCAAAATCTTTCTGTTCTTCAGTTTTCTGTTTTTTTTTTTTTTTTTTTTTTCCTTTTTCGTGTGGCCAGATTTGGACCGTTGCCCCGCCTGGCACCTGGGGCAGCTTGGTGCTCTGCTGGGTCGCCTGGCACCTCCCGTGGGGACGGGGGGAGCCTTTGCCAGCTGAGGTTGCCCAGCTTCTTGCACGGAGCAATCAGTATTGCTCATTGGGGGATATAGGTGAGACCCATGCACTTGCCATCATCAGTGAATTTTTTTTGGATAGAAACTTGCTTATTTGTATTATTCAGAGGCTTTATCCTGCTGCTCTCTAATAGCTGCCTGTGCATTGGTTTTATTCCAGGACGAGCTAACGAAGTCTGTCCGTTCCCCAGACCTCACCCGGCAGCTCCCTCTTGGCCTGAGCCTTTCCCCGGTGTCTGTCGTGACTCTGCTGCCAAAAGCTGCGTGCTGCTGGCTGTGTCCTACTCCCGCCGTGCCAAAACCGTATGGCCAACAGCACCTCTAACTGCTCTTCGGGTTTGTAGGGACTTTAGGAGAGCATCAGCTTTCTTCTCTCTTTCAGGAGCTCTGCAGTGGGGGGTTGGCTGTGTCGAGGGTTTTGTGAGACTGTGCAGAGTCTGGGAGGACACTTGGCTCTCCCTGTAAATTGTCAAATCCCTTCTGTAACCTTGGTTTGGGGCATTTGCTTAACGGCTTTCAGGGTCTCGCTGGGGCCGTGCAGGAGCCAACGGCTATTAAATGCAGGAAAATCAGCTCTCCTCAGCTTTGCATTCAGTCTGTTTAGCGGTTCTTAAGGTGTGGGTTTATGGTCCGATGTTCGTTGCCTGCTCCTTAGCACTTTCCCCAGGGGAGGGCTGCAGCAGAGAGCCTTTGGGGATGGAGCTGCTGCTCCAGCGATGCTCCGCGGCTCCCGGCAGCCCGGCTAGCGCTGGCTCGTCCCGCTCTGTACGTCACATCCCTTCCTAAAAGCAGAAACAGCGAGTTGTTCTCCCTCTGATAAAATAGGTGCGTGTCTTCAGTCGCTGGCAGTGGGCAGCCCCGTCTCTGCTCCGGGGCGCGGGGTGGGCGTCTGCGCTAAATCAGCTCCTCGCCGCGAGTGGGCCGCTCGCGCGCCCCCTTCTCGGTCCCGCCTGATTTCCCATCTTTGCCAAAGTCCCTGTAAAAGTTCTCTGCGCAGTGGCTTTTCTGGGGCTCCTGCACGTTTCCTTGCGCTTTTGTGAGGAGGCAGCAAGGGTTTCTGCTGCTGCTCCTCTACGTGACCGCGTCCTTTTCTGAATCCTTTTATTCTGCTTGACGGAGGCAGGTGACTCTTCCTTTCGCGCTGAGGATACCCGGCAGGATGAGCTTGCTGCTGTGGGTGGGACTCCTACAGGTCCACCACTGTCGGCTCAAAGCGACAGCGTTTTCCTTTCGCTTCCCTGTCGTATTTACAGCCTACATTGCTTCCCGCAGATGGCCCCCGGAGCGATTTTTAGAAGCATCTGGCCATATTTCTCTGCTCTGATATTACTGCTTATCGATACTATTGAGATTACGTGGTACTTGGCTTTGCAACGCAGCTAAAACTGCCCGTTGATCTCATAGCGTGACCGCGGCGATGGCAGGCGGCCGGCGGAGCAGCGCGCGCAGTCTGGCCGCCTGGGAAGCAGCAGCCCGTGCGTGAGCAGGCTCGCGTGAACCTGCGTGCCGCTGGCACGGGTATCTCCAGGTATTTTCCTATCCCTCCTAAAATCGCCCCGTGAGAATCCTCCTCCTCGCTGGGCGTCTGTGTCGCGCGGATGCCGCTGTGCCTACTGCTGTGCTTTGTTTAGCTGGTGGTGACTATGTAATTTTCTTTTTTTCCTGTAGCTTTGCACTGTAGTTTTTAAACTGGGTATTTTTCTTCCCGGCTTCCACGCCGTCTCTGACACGGGATTGTAATGCCTGCGGCTCCAGCCGGGGCTGCCCCTCGGGCTCTCCCAGCCTGAGCTTGGGTGTTTATTCTTTTCTGGTAGCTCTTAGCGCTCTGATCCCTTCCCTCAGCAGATTGCCTCGCTGTTTCCCTGGAGCGAGATCCCTTTCACTGGCAAAATCTAGGCTGTTTTGCAGCTTTGTTTGGGAATCGCACCTCGGGGTATCTCTAGCGTACAAGGAAGCGCGGAGCCCGGGCCGCCTCGCGGCACCGGGCCTGCAGCGGGCGCCGAGCGCGGCGCGGGGCAGTGCTGCCGCCTCCGGCACTGGCCCCACCGTGCCGTGGGCGTATTGCCCGCCAGAGCCTGGCTTTTCTTTCCGTGGCCGTTACTACCTCATCTCCAGTTAGCGATTTCCGCTCGAGTTTTACAAACGTCTTTGGAGCAGTTATGGCCATTGCTTATTTGGAGAAGCGATTTCGGGATATATATGTATTCTAATGTTTAGCTCTTCTAAGAGCGTTTTTTTGCTGCCCGGTTCCCTGGGCCACCAGCAGGCTTTCCCTGCAACCTTTCGGTCCACGTGATTTGACGAATGCACGAGCACTGGCGGGTTTCCGTACAGGGAAGTCGTCAGTCGCGGGGCGCGTCGCTGGCAAACGGGAACACGTCCGTTCTACAGTGGTGGCGCCACGGGAGGATCAAGGACCTGGCCAAAGGCCTGACCCGGACCCACGGGACCTGGACCCACGGGACCTGGACGGCTTGGGCTTCACCGTTTCAAAACAGCCGTAGAAGAAAGAATAATTAGGTAAAGGCTCGGGACGGTGCTTAAAAGTTTGACTTCTCGGTCGCTGCGCTTCCAGCTGGGCACGAGAAACAGAGGTTGGCCGGGGGCAGGTATGGCCAAGCTTTATTGCAGGATATCCTTCCAAGTGTTGGTTTCTGATCATTCTCATCTAGAAACGTAGAAATTAATTCACAGCTGAAATATTTTATTATTTTTAAAGCATAACGAGGGTTACCTCCGATCTGCGTTGAAATACCTGTTCTTCTAAACCAGCTTTTCAACCCCATTTTGTCCAAATCAGTGTGCCTCCAGTTTGTTGTAATGAAAATAAGACATTTCAACTGCTGTGAAATAACAGCTACTCTCAGCAACGTAAAATTAGGAAAAGCCTTAAGCTGTAGATTATAAAAATAGGTGTTACATTATACACTGCAACACCTGACTACGTATAAAGTACTCTAATGTAATATACAAATGAGAAAAACACAAAGTACAATTTTCAAAAAATCTGAGTGTCCTCAAATGTTAAGGAATCACTTTGATTTTTTTTTCTGATTATCTTTATTAATAGGAGGTACTTTTCTAAATGATGAAACTTTCAGGTAAAAGCCACCCCCCCAAAAAAAAAAAAATGTATTTTACCAGCTCTATCAGCATGTGACTTTCTGTTATGAAGTATCTGTCTTGGCTGGCATTAGTTGCCCTTGAGAAGATCATCTTGAATAAGAAATGTCAAATTCTACATGCTGTTGAAATCCTTCCTTGCCTCCACTCAGATAAAATTAGCATGTCATCTTGCGAATGGGCATAACGCCAGCAGAGGGAATGGGCAGAAGCGTTGGTATGTCAGCAAAGGCTGGGTATTAGCAGTCAGATCTCTGTCCTAGAGTGCTGCAGTGTTTTGCAGCTTTGGCTAACGCGTATCTCATCATTAGTGTGGTTGAAAGGTGGATTAACTCTGGAAAATGCAAAAATATTTCCCACTAAAATGAGTTTTCCTTTGCAGTAAATAAGATTTCCTGACCTGGGAGAAAGAAAGGGAAAACCTATACACCCGTGTCCTTCAGAAATGCGTTACAGAAGGGTGTTAGGCGTTTTGCAGAAATGGTTTTGTGGCCCAGAAGTATCTCCTGCTAAGTAACTCAGCCCTTTGTGGAAAATGCATCGGTGACCTTCTGCGGCTTTCCCTCTGCAGAACCTTGTGCATGTTTTCTGCTGAGCAGGGCAGAAAAAGGTCTCCATTTGGAGTGCAGCAAACCATCTGAATAAATCATGCTTCAAGTACATGACCCGATTTCTTCTCAGCAGAATTTCATACTCTGCTAATGGAAGCGTTCTGGTTTCAGTATAGTTACCCTTTTCCTGGCAGTGAAAGGAAAACCTTGAATGCAGATGTATCTAGCAATAAATACAAAGTCTTGACTGCAAACAAACGACCCGTGGTGAGATGCTGGCAACACAGTGACTGCGCAGCTGTGCCGATCTCTTGGTGACATGAGACGGCAGTGAACTCGCTTAGCCCACAGGTTCCCCTTCCACGGTTGTTTCTGAAAGAGTTGTAGCAAAAGCTAAAATGGAACTAAAACTTAAAACCTGAAAGGGAACTCAGATAAAACTTAAAATCTGAACTCCCTCCGCCTTTGGAGAAGAACGGCTTGGCAGTAGTCACGGCTGAGTGCTGTCTCCTTGGTGGCTAAAACAGCATCCTGCTCCCTTACATTGCAAAATATGTATCTCCATTTAAAAAAAATGACATCAGGTAAGATTTCAGTCTGATGTCTGGGGGCCATCTTTTTGCCACTCTTTGGGAATATTTCCAGTCTACTTTTTTTTGCGTCTCTGCCTTGCTGAGTTCATATTTGAAATGTGTAAAAATAATAACATTCTATTGCAATTGCTGAAATAACCTGAGGACTTGAAAAAGTAATATTTTATTTAATGTTCGTTCAAACAAAGAGTGTATTTCTTTATTCAGTACCACGAGAAGAGCAAGAAAGACTTGTATTTCTCAGGATAGAGGTAGGGTTTTCCCCATTATCATATTTTTCTCGCTCTACTCCCAACATTTTTCCCTATGAAGATAAAAGCAAAGCTGTCAGCAGCCATTTGAACTAAGCCAGCTGATTTTGCGCTAGCGAGAGCGAGGAGTTATCACACAATCCATTCTGCTGGCTCATAAAATGTGGCAGTTTAACATGTATCTACTCCACGGCTGAGGATGGCAACAAGCACCTAAGGGGAAAAACAGCCAAGCTGCCACGGTTGTTTCTGCAGCTTTTTACTCGTGTTTGCCCTAATCCTCCTCCTCCTAAGCTGAGGAGCAGTTTGGAAACATCAAGATGAAAGCCTTTTTGGAGGCATATTTTGTCTTTTCTACTGAAAACGTGGATGTCAAGTTTTCACTAAGGCGCGGAGCTGCGTTGGGCTGGCAACGTGGTGGTCCGAGGTTCGCGGGTGTTTTATCTGGATTCTGTCACTGACCTGAAATGACCTCTTGAAGTTTTTTCTCCATTAATTCGGGACTGTTGAAAGGAAACAGTGACTTCTCCAACTATGCAATAAACAAATGGTAACTGCAACTAATTACAAGCATTTTCTGACTTTGCTTTCTCCTCTGGGTTTAGCGGCTGGCGAACGGGAGCCAGGCTGCATCAATAGCAAATCATGCCGTTGCAGTGCCAGCCTGCAGCGTCCCGGACATTCGTGTTTCGGAGACTTCACACGGGTGCTTTTTAACTTCACGGGTCTTCTGTTGGTGTTCGGAGTATCAGCCAAAGCATTTCAGTTAATTATTTAAAACCTTTTCTAAAGCAACAGTGCGCTTCTGTTTATGTTTTAGTTACAGGGATCCCTCATAAGACACATTATAGATTAACTCTCATACGTCTATACTGAAAAGTTACTAAACATCATTACTAAATCGACATTTCTAAAGGGATTTTCTTAATATATATCTTTTATAAGCTAGAGATGAAATAATATTGAGAAAACTCCTGTGTTCTTTAATATTAGTTTTTATCTAGGTCAGTTCTAACCCATTTTAAACCCAGATCTTTTTGTTTTTATTTTTTTAATCCCATAGTAAATGTGATCTAGGCTAACTTGAAAGGCATGGTGGTGTTGATTTATGTCTCAAAGTTACAGCTGTAATCAGTAGGATGGAAACTGCTCTTACAGGTAAGATTCTGTAAAGTGCTAAGCACCATAAGCATAATCCTACTAATTTTTAATCATTTGTTGAAGTTTCAACAAAGAGGAGAAAGGGACCATGTATTTCACTGGGTTTGGTGTATTCAGCAGATTTCAGGTTTCGGCCTTCAGCTTTCAAGCGTAATGTTAAGGACATAGGAAGCGCAGTAGTACTTCAGTGCGACATTGGTGTCCCACCGTGCTTTGTGCTGTGGTACGTTGTCCTCACGCCCAGGAAGAGCATGAGGGTAACGGTTAAGCTAGTAGCTTGTACAGTAAGACTCTTACCAGCTAAAAGAATTAGAAAATGACTCCCACATTTAACCAGACTTACCATCTCTTATTCTAGTAGCTTTAGTAGGTGCAAAGTTTCCCTTGGGAAAAGTTACTTCTTACTGAACAACTATGATCTTTCCTTCAAACAACCTTATCCAGTGCCTTACCCTTTCACTGGCCAAGAGGCTCAGAATGTTTTTTCTTTCTTTCTTCTACATAAATCTCCTTATCCAAATGACTTTATTGCCTTTCCCTGCACTTGGTCCATGGCGGCTACACTTCCGCTAATATAAAAGAGGTTTTGACAGATGTTTTGAATAGCTGTTCAGGACAGTGAAGGGTAAAGTGAGCAACCTGAGTGTCCTTCTGTTACTCTGCCTGCTAGTTTGAGAAGACATTATTGCATAATTAAGGAAATGGCCATTTACTATAGAAAAGAAATTATTAATACTTCATGATAAAAAATACCATGTGACTGTGTTGTAGAAAGGCTGTAGAGTTAACTTTTTTTTTTTTTTTTTTTTTTTTTTAAGGTCTGGTTGATTTTGTGACCATGACTAGCGTTCGTCCTGTAGTCGTATGTATGCTGAGCTCGGAGAACCATATCTCATACTTGACGATGTAAGCTGATTGCCATAAGCTTCAGGGAGGGTTTTTATCCTCTGTGTGCAGGAATGGACAATTTGCTGTGCACGGATTTATTTATTTATTTTGCCTCCGTCTGGTGCATCTCAGGATGCAGAATTCTCAATTTGATAAATGATGGTCTGACCTAGCATGGCAAATCCTGTGGTAACTGGATGTTAAATGAATGTTAAATTCACTTTAGCAGGAGAGCTGCAGTAATACAGAAAGCACCTGGAAAGCGCCTGGTAAACACTTGGAATAGTGAAATGGAATTTTTATTTTTTTTCAAAATGCTGATAATGTACAAATGTAACTACAGCTTTGAGGCAGATTAAAGTATAAAGAAAAAAAAACAAACTGGTGCATCAAAAAGAATCTGGAAAATAATTCTTGACTTCTTGGGTATTTTGGAAAAAAAAATCCAGAGGGGAAAACAAGTCAATAAAACATGAAAAGGTAAGCAATATATCTTAATGGCAAGGAGATCACAGAACTAGGTTGACAAACTACATGTATGAACACTGAATTACATGCATTGCTATTTTTAGCTACATTTATCCAATTAGCCTTAGATCTCACATGTAATTAAAAATCCAGAAGAAGGTGAAATACCATAGGGGAAAAAAAGGTGTAAGTGCATTGGAAATGTTCAAAAAAAAAAAAAATCCCTTTTGGACAATGCATGTAGATCAGGAAGAAATCCCAGGACAATGCAGGAAAATACTGTCTGGGAAGCAGTGTGATTACAAGTAAGAATAGCCATAAAATCAGACACAGTAATTATAGCTTACTACACTCGAGATCTTATTAATTCCTCTGCAGAGAATTTTCACATCATTGGAACAAACCATCAGAAATACCTCCATACACTTTTCAAAGTGCTTTTAGCCCTGCTAATAATGTGAGAAGAAGGAGGGTGCTATGAAAACGGCTGGCTGACAGCTTGCGTCCTTGTAGCTGCTTAAAAGCAAAGTGAGAACATCCTGTAGGCTGCTCTGATCCCTACTCTAATGCAGGGCGAGCAACCAGCCTCAGCTCAATACGAAAGCTTTTCTTTGGCTCATCCTCATTTCTCTGAGGTTAAAAAATTCCTGTATCTAGCCTGCGAAGTGTTTTAATTATTTTTTTATTCTTTTTCATTTTTTCAAAAGTTTATGGTCATTTGAGAAGAGGTAAGTTAATAGTACAAGTTGCTGCATTTATGCATTTTATTTAATTTTGGAAGTCTAAAAAACACAAAAAAGAGTCATTGAGTCCATCAAACTGAGAGATTTCAATAAACTCTGCTGTTCTACTGTCCATTTCAGTATAAGCAGCCCTAAAACAGAAATAAAATATGGGCTTGAGTCTTTCTTTACTTGTACATTTTTATAGCACTGTATTTGTATTGACTTCATCTGAGACATTTTTGAGGCAGCTTTGACTTGCACCAACTGAGAGGAAGCACATTTTCAAATTTTCGTACCTACCACAAATACATGCATACAAGCAATTAAAGCACAAATCGCTAATGTAATATTAAAATATTTTGGAAATTACTGAAATTTTGGAGTCAAAGCAGGAGATTTTTCTTATTTATGAAGCATTTTACAATGGTGAAAATTTGATGAGATAATAAGTGAAAAGGCCTTGTCCTGTAGCCTTTACCCGCACTGGTCAGCGCATTTCTTTTTGCACCTTGTTTTTGAGGTTGCTGAGTCTTTCATCGCTGTCAGTTCGCTGTGCCACGTGTGCCTTCAAAGCTTTGCACAAGCAAGCTGTGTGGGGATGCTCTCATTTTGTCTGAGGATGGCTTCAGTGGCACTTGTTAAAGAAGAAATGTGTTTCCAGTAACCTAGTAACAGTTGAAGAAACAACTAGCTCTCAGAGGGGGATCGGATCAGAGCCCGAATAAGATTATAATGGGCTGCCAGTAAGCCCCACTGTACTCTTTTTTTTGGTAACTTTTTTAATGGAGCTTGTATTTGTTCTGTTTATTTTCATTTGCATTTGTTTTACATATTGCTTCTTTTCTGCTTCCTAGCTGTAAACTAGGAATCTAGTAGCTGTAAACAGTAACCCTAAACCGGAGAACTGTTTCTCAGGAGATGTTAACAGCTATTAGTCTCAAGTCAATAGCATTTATACTTGACCCAAGCAAGGCATGGTCATATGTGTTATTTTTCCCATGCAAAAGACTAATAAGAGGAAGCCATTTATACCTGCTGTGGTACTTTTTCTAACAGCTGTAGTGGAAATGTGAATTTCATTTCTGAATGCAAAAATTTCAAAATACTAGCGATAAATGTAGAACATGACCATGATGCCCAAGGTTACTTGCTTTCAAATACATTTATATGTTTTATTTTATACAAATGTGTGCTTTGAGGGAAATGTATTAAGATGTGGGGGGTTGGTACATGATTTGAGAAAAGCACTTACGCTGTTTACTTAACTATTCTTATTTTCGAATTAAACCATTTGAACCACTGCTGCAAACCACTTGGACTGTTTATTAGATTCCTTTGAAGTAATATTGCTTCAAGCATTTAAAGCTAATGAATTGGTCTCCCTCAGATTGGCTTAAATGTAGAGAGGCTTAAAAAAACCCATTTGTGGTGGGTGGGGGAGCTTCGCTTGCCTTTTAGCTTTTTTTTTGTCATTGTGTTCCACATTTTCAGGCTGACAACAAAGGCTAGCAGTAGTTGAGGTTCTCGTGTGTTCAAGTGATCTCAGGGTCTAAGGATTTTCACAAAATATCAAATACCACAACCTTGTAATAGAAGCTCATGAACAGGCAATTTTTGTTCTCTGTACCGAGTTCTGTTTTCCTTTCTGTACTTTACTGCAGCATTAAATTGTAAATCTTTTAAGGTGAGATATTTAATTAGCACATTGATTCAATAAGTAACTGGAACTAATCTTTATTGTTTTATTTGAATTCATATTTTGGGAAGTTTGGTAACTGAATATGCAGATTCATTGGAAGAATTATTTTAATGTTATAGAATAATGCAGAATAGTATGTATATGATCAGCTGTAAGTACCGCTGATGTCTAGTCTAACCCTGATGTCCTTGATGAAGATTTATGATGCTGTCTCTTACTGCTAACTTTGGAGGAAACAGTGTCTTGGATTCTCAGATTGATTTCTCTCCATAAATGTGATAGGTGTGATGGAAGATGGCCAAATCAAAACCTTTTTGAAATTAAAATTTATGTTAAGATAGAATATAAATGAACAAAAAAAGTTTTCATCCAAATCATACAAATTTATTCCCTTCCCCAAGTCATGCTGTAATGGTACGTAGCTGTTATTCTCTCAGTCAGCTTGGCTCGTCCCTACCTTGAGCTTGGCACCATCTAGAAACTTCAAGGCAAACCCAGATATGAAACAGCTGGGTGGAAAAAGCAGAAGGCTTTGCAAAAGTTGGTGTTTGCAAAACAAAAAAATGATGCAGATAGAAAACATCAGATGGAACAAAATATATCCTAAAATCCAGTGCTTTCTGCTTTGGCTGCATCAGGTAAATGTTGATGACAGTTTACTGTTGTAAAGCCAAAGTAACTTTATCTTTTGGCCAAGGGATCTTACAGTTGAGTAGAAACACAAAATAAAAATTGCTACAAAGAAGGCAACATTGCTTTGCTTTTATTTACTAATGCTTACAAAAATGTGAATATATAGCACTGCTAAAGATTACCTGCAGCTAGAGCATCTTTTGAGATGAGTCATTACAAGACATAACACGAAATTTTAAATGAAAAACAGAAATTGAGGAAAAATGACTTCTTTTCTTCTCACATCCTTGTCTCCTCCAGTGGTCTGTTCATGAAATCTTGAATTGCCTGGTGTAGGGGTAACCATTTGTTAATTGAAGCTTTCAAAGCTGTAATCCACCTAGTAGAAAGGAAAGACCAACAACTGCACTTTTTATTTCATTTGAAACAGGTCTTTTATAAATGCTGTTTGTACAGTCTAGTTACTATGTATGCTGATAGTAAGTGGATCAGGGAGAGGCAAAAAGTGAAGGAGCTGACTATAATAGCAACATGTCTTAACACCAGTTTCCAAAATACTGAATAGCTTTGTCTTTTGTTCATTAAATTAAAACACAAATCCTATAATTAGTAGGCTTTACATAAGTAGAATTCCCACTGACTGCATTTAGAATTTGGCTGGATTATGATGATAGAATTCACCTTTAGAAAATGATTTCATAGACCAATGTTCTTTCTTAATACTAATGATCATTACTCGAAGTAAACCATCCTTGGGAATGAGGAAGGTATACTTTTTATTAGTTTGAGCTTCTCTAGTGAAAGGTGCCATGGTTTTTCTGTTTAGTGTAATCACCCACGCATCATTGTGGAAGGCACCCTGTTGAGCTTCCTTTCTGAACCTCTGCAATTGAGCCTTGCTGTAATTCCAGCATCGACAATAACAGAACTGATGACTCACATGTGTCAACATATTGTACTGCAGTGTGACTAAAGCTAGAATTAAAGGGAAATCTGGGGGAACAAATGAAAACAGAACGAAAAGTTGTTGCCAGATCTTCCCAAACTATACTGTTCCTGCTTTCCCAAATTTTAGGCAAATAAAATAGAAACAAAAAGTTCAGTTTACCTTTTGTTTTCATTCACATTCTCTGCACATAAGTAGAAGGTTTTAAACTCTTCAGATGGAGGTTTGAGTTCAATTACAGATCTCTTGGAGCCCAAAGACTGTTCACTTACAATATAGCCCTGTAAATAAAGGCCACCTGGACAGAAAAAATAGCATGCATTGGGTATAATATAGGCACCGTTTGTGAAATTACTGTCAATTACAAGCATACTGACAATTCCTACAAATTTTATTTGCAGATTCCATACATTGGGTGTTTCTATTATACAGAATTTACATGCAAAGCAGTAGACTGAAGAACATGAGTTTAGCTTTAACTCGAAAATTGACTTGAATATAGTGTACAATTCCATGTTTATTGTGTCTAAAAAATTTCTTGATCAGATGTGTTCTGTTTACAATTAGAGCAAATTTTTCACTTTCCTCAGCTGCCAGGTTTATGATTCAATTGGAGTTCTGTGAGGTCAGCTGAATTCCTGCAACCCTGCCCCTTATCTTCGTTATGAAAGGTCTCCACTCTGGACGAAAAGCAGTGTACAGGAGGTGAGCCTTTTCATTGTTACAGACTGAATTTACCCTCAGTTAATGCTTGTGCTCCCATTTGTTTAGGTGCAGATGTATCTGTTTGTCAAGTTAATGGAACTGAAGAAACAGTTCTGTTGCATTATGAAAACTCACTCCGGCTCATTCTGTTTTGGCAGAACTGACTTGACAGATATAATGAGAATACAGAGCACAAAATGCATTTATGTCCTTAAAATCAGCAGGTGTTAATGGGACTACAAAAATAGGAAATCGGTTTAGTAAGCAAGTGACATTGTTGCATCATTATTTGAAGTGTAGCCATACTCAAATTTATGTTAAAGTAAAGCCATATTAAAAGTTAAGACTGAGAAGGAATATGGATGTGAATTTTCAGAATAGCCTCATTGTATGTTCTACAGTCAGTTTCTTGTGCACAAAAGTCCAATCCTGAAAACAGTGCCACCTACCAAGATTCAGGGGGCTGATTTTAGTCAAATAAACCAAGAGGCTGTTTCAAGTAAACCTTGAAAGTTTCGTTTAATCTGTCAGGTACTTTAGACCCATCATTTTATGTACACTGAAATACTAGTTATCTCAGTCTATCTTCCAGTTCATTAAAAAAAGTGAAATATGAATTAGAGACTTAAATGAGAATGATACTGGCATCATGGAGTGGGCTCTATATACACTCTATCAGTATATGGCAATTTAGTTTGTACGTGCAGTTCCAAAACAGTGACCATATTTAGCACAGTCTTCCCAACTTCCAGTCATTCAGCAGCACATAATCAGCAATATAGTTTTAATGATTTCTTCCCCAAAATAACTTAGCTTGTCATATAATATTAAGTGGCAAAATATTTTTTCTAGCTTTTGTTTATTTTCCTTTAAAAACTAAAATGATATGAATTCCAAAATTAAAAAAATCTCAGAGTCGGCTTTATTTGACATGCTCCCATTAGTTACTGGAGTACCGCTGCAGGCCACACTAGCTGAGTAGGAAGAAAAGGTATTACACAGACGTTGCTCTTCATGGCATTTTTATTTTAGCCATATTTTTTGCAGATGTCAATTCACTGTAATGGTGTTCACTTTACACATATATGGTGCCAAGCCAAAAAGACCTGTGGAACTGATCAACTGCAGTTGAAAATTTCTGTTACGGACTTCAAGTTGTGTATTTTTTTGGCTCCTTCAAGTTGTGTATTTTTTTGGCTCTCACAGTTAGTAACAAGGGCAACAAACTAATGCTACATCATTGAAAATTACATGGGGGAGTGAGAATCTGTAGTGAAATTAGAAAGAACAACAAAGAGCTGCAATTGCAAGAGAGAAAACACTACAGTATGGAAGAATTTGTATGTTGTAGGATGTTTAAACACCAAAGAGGCATATTTAGCAGCATGAACATGAGCTTGAGTGTCATAAATATATAATAGCTATTTTTTTTCTTTCCACTGATTCACTACTTAGCTTTGGGCAGATCTTAGCCTCCGTTTCACATGAGTAGGAAATCACTGACCATGTATGGCCTTTTGCAGATGAATAGTGCTATGTAAATGTGAGAGACTATAAAATGGAAAGCCTCTTGACTGATCATATGGAAAATGCACAAATGCTAAGAAAAGTTCTCCCTTTTGATCAGAAAGCTGATTGGTAAGCCGTGAGTTCAACAGAGCTTCTTTTCTGACTCTTCTGACTGCCAGCTTCCTTAGGCCAGGAAAGGGGAATTTACAGGTCCTGACCCATCCCCTCTCCCCGGGGCACATTTATTTATTTTTATTTATTTTATTAAATGCCAGTTCTCTCAGAGTTGTGCTGGTTCCAGGTTCTCGTTAGCGCTTGAAACTTAGCTTCTCTGCTACAGGGTCATCTGCAATTGACTCCGAATAGCCTGACTTTTCAAAGAGTGGCCAGATACCCTCCTCTGTTACTGGGAGAGCTGCTAAAGGGCACCACAGCTTTTGCAGATTAGCTGCAAAGCACCACGAGCAGCCCTTGCAGCACTGATCTCTGGCTGCAGAAGGCAGAGCGGGTCTGTCACTGGGTGGAGCTTCTTTGCCAAGGCCAGGTGGAAACCGCCTAATCACAGAGAAACCAGCCCTAGTTAATAATATCCCTCCCTCTGAGGATGTTATCTACCATGCAGTAGCAGACAGCTGTCAGCAGTGTGTGCCCTCAGTGGAAATAACAGACGTTCGTTCTCGAGGTAAAGTGCACAGATTCTGGTTAGCTGTGTTTAGGAAAGAATTCAGACTGCACGAGGTGAAGAAAGGACCATGAGGAGAATGAAGAGGCTATCTTATGAGAACAGATTAAGTTTGCTCTTCCTACCCTCACCTTTGTAGAACAGGTAGAGTGAATTTGCTGCTCAGGATTTTGTTAATGCTAGAAGTTCTCTTTTGAACCAGCAATGAAATATTCCTGCTTTAACAGTTATTTACAATCCAGTAGTTATCTGTACCTTGGGCAGGTGTGGAGCGAAGAGTGGCATAGAAATACAAGCAGCCATCCTTCAGGATGCAGTAGTGCTGAACCCAGACGTCCTTGTTTCTGTCTAGCTGGTGTAGGAGCCCCAGGCACTCTGGGTTCTTGATAGCCAAGGGTGGCAGTGTGGTGTTATGCAGTGTAACATCTACCCATACATGGTTCTATAAAGTAAGCACAAAATTAATAGTTTCTGGTAAGACATTAAGGAGGACTTGCTGTTATGGAAAGATGCAAACTCTAGTCCCCTGTTAGGAAATTAGCTTTTGTTGTCAGAGCAATTTGGAAAGTCAACAACTCTCATGGTGCAATTAAAAACATACACTTGATGATAGCAAATAGTGACCAGCTTCTTCCTTCTTAAAATAATGTTTTTCTGCATCTATTTTAATTTTCAGTTCAAGTTCTGGCAGTAGAAACAGTAATATTTCAAAGCTATAGGAAAAAGGCTTTTGTACTGTTGTGGTAACTGCTGGCTTCAGCAGGCAATTTACTTTGTGTAACCTTGGCAAGCTAGGGTTCACTCTGTGTCCTCTGAGATGCCAGAGGAAATGCAGGAGTGTCTGAGGCCAGAATACAGCACATATGCTTGGATGGGAGCATTACCACACATGAAGTGCTTAGGGATGGCCTTCCAATCCCTTTCAAGAAAGTACAGTCTTTTTAGTTACTAAAACTATTCCATTGCCATTTTGAGGGGGGAGAAAACACAATCCCCTTCAATGTATAGACACTTTATATAAGAGAAGCCAAAATAAATAGTAATAGAATTGAAATTACCAGTTGTTTAATAAGACCAAATTCTCTAATGTGAGGTTAAAGCATTTCTTCCTTTCCTTTAAATATAAAAGGGAATTCGACCTCTCCAGCAAAACCTACTGTGTTTTATTTATCTGTAATATATATGTTTTGAATTCTGCATCAACCAGCATCATTGTCATTTGAAGTCCATGGGGAGAATGTGTGCGATATCAATAGCATCCTGATTGTTTCCATTGGGGTTTTAGTTTGCATTTATTTATGCTATTTCTTGACAAGTTAGTGATGGAGAAAAGACCTGAAAAAATATAGCTAGCTGTATTCTTTGCTGTGAACTGGAAACCTGCTGGGACTTACTGCAGCAAAGTGCAATAGATGACTTCAGTAGGACCAGGTGTATTCATAGAATAGATACCCTTGTAGATTCAATAAGAGGACATAGTTGTCAGTATATTAGTCTGTTAAACCATTCTGTTGCAAGCCCCACTATAGTAAACTAGCTATTCTAAAAATTCAGTAACAGATTGTATAGCAAATGGGGGGGGGACTTTCTTTTATTCAGCTAAAGTCTAGTTAAAAACAAGAGGAAGGAACTAGTTGGATATAATGTTCATTAAGGACTAAAGTTAGGCAATGAATGCAACATATTAAAACAAAATTTCCCTTAGAAAAGGATATTGTTTCTTCAAAGATGAAAATAAAAAAAGATAAAGGAGTCAAAAATAAGATTCAATAGCAGAGAAAGGAGCCAACTTATTTTGTAAATGCATGATGTGAATGCATGAGAGTTTGTATGTGCAAAGTCAGACCTTTTTACTTTACAGGTGATTTCTGAAAGTTACACTAAAGATTTTGTTTGTGTTTGTGCATATGCACAATTTTTTCCTATTTTTTGTCTCAGGTTATTTTTTAAAATTCTTTTGGCTTGAGTACACAGTGAATATTTTAAATTATTTATTTTTGCTGTTTCAGGTATCTGGATTTCTTTATATTCTTTTAAGAAGTATTACCAGGTCAGATATACTTGGACACAAATTAAGTTTTGCACTGATAATTTCATATAAAAACGAAAGCTGGAAGAAATGTATGCATGACTGATTTTATGCCAGTGGAAAAGGTATTAAAGAAACAACAAACATTTCCTTTCAATGTTAGGAATACTATTACTAAAGCATACTGCTTGGAGGACTTATTCATGTGTCTTGAGAGAGGAGGGAAAGTAAAATGATTTTTTTTCCCTACTGCATTAACACAGAATATCATTTGTAACTTAAATTTTCTTATTTTTTTACTGATTTTTTTTAAAGTCAGTTTCTTTTTTCCCTTTAGTGATGGCGTTCCTCTGCAAAAAATGTAGACATTAATGCTTTTTCTGCATTTGAGCCTCACATTCTTTCTGCTAAGAAACAAGCTGGTTCAGTAGCTAAACCCTATTAAAAAAGACTTTACAGGTGAACAGCATGTTTTTATAAGGATAGATATATGTTTAGGAGGAAAGCATAAGAATTCTGGGGCCACATTACAGGAAAGGGAAGGCTAAAGTAGCTGTAACCCCTATGCATATGGGGATTGCTTCTAACCATGGAAATACCAAAATTAGTTTTGCAGTGCCCAGTTCAGGGGAAAGCTGCCGACTATTTGTACTAAATCATGTTGGGCTGAGCAAGCTCCATCTGTAGCAGCTCAGGATCAATTATGATTGTGTTTCTGTCAGCCCCAGCGGCCGTCAGACAGCATAGCTATATAAAGATATGGAGAGATGAGCAAAAGGTTATCAGCTACCTTATCTGGTGTTCATCTCTAAAAATACAGAAAAGAACAACTCCAAAAAGCCCACTTTCTAATATTCCGTCAGAAGTAACAATGTATGGCCTCAAAAAATCAAGTAGCTTGCAATCAAGGCAGATGTGCGGGGAATACCTAAGGGTATATAGGCTTTCTTACCCTTAATGCCAAAAGTATTACCTGGGATGGAACCTGCTGCAGACCACGTGCTAGTGAGTCTTCTCTCCACTGTGCACACTGCCCTTCCCGACTTCGCACTCTCAGCACAGCTACCCTTGTTTTAAGTTATGTTTTTGAATCAGCTTAAAGCTGCTGATATCTGGACAGGGAACATTTTGATTCATTCCACCATATGGCAGAAAAACACATTTGGTGAGGCACAGTAATGTGTGTATATGGCTTTTAGATTGGAGCTGATTCACATCCCAGTAGCTCAGAACAGCTTCTGTGTTGCTGTCTGCACCTGACCATGTACAAGATATATCTGTCTCTGTCTTCTATTCTACACGTTCTGCTTCTTGTATAAATAAAGCATTACCTGATGGACAGGATGCACCGCTTTATCCATAGCCTCCAACCATCTATAAAATAACCAAAAATGAAAATGACTTAGCTTGGTAGAACAGAATAAGTGTATTTCTCTGCCTCTTTTAATTGCTTGCTGATGTTGACCACTTTTAAAGGGATGTGCAATTTTTAGAACAGATTCAGGACTTCAAAATAGATAAGTAGTGGATTAATTCTAAATAAACATTTCTAACTCACAGAAGATAACTCTCATAGCTTTTGGTATAAGATTTTACAATAAATTAGGGCAATACTGCAGATGTGATTCTATAGATTTAACCTATAAATATATCTATAAAGGTGAATCTATAAATTTTAGCCTGATATGTTGAAATATCTTCACAAGATCATTCTTCTGGTGTCCTTGTTATGATGTAGATAAGGAGTTTGTGGGAAACTTAAGAACAACCTGAAAATGGAGATTACAAAATAAGTTATCTGTTGGCAAAGTTTTTGTTTGTGTGCTGTGGCTGGTATAGGAGCAGGAGGTGAGAAGTGCTCACATATTACAGCTGTCTGTGCCATGTTAAGTACAATGATTCATCCCTCCATTTTTTTACAATATCCATCTTAGCAATTATCATCTGCTTCATATCTTTATATTTCTGATAGACTAAAACAAAGAAAAAAAGACTAGATTTTAGTATATTTTGAAAGTAAAGCCTAGTAAAGCCTAGAAAGCTGTTATCTGTGTTTTTCATGGTTTTGGTCTCTCTTGTTTTAACTCAGCTACAATCTTTGGGAAATAGAGAAAGAATATTTTAAAAATCTAACTCCGAGGCAAGCCCAAACATATTGCCCCTTATCAGAGCTGATGTTTTTGTGGGCTGTCTGTTTTGAAATGCAAAAATAATAGTGACAGTATTACTGAAAGGAAAGTGGAAGATGGGATTGCCCTTATTACCTGTGCAATCTTTGCTGGGCAAAAGATAGACTACTGGTGTGAAATGACAGATAAGCTATTTTAGATCCACAGAAGATGTACAGTTCATTTGAATAAGGAAATGGGGGTGAAAGAATGAGAATGTGGGAGAAGTTTTTTTTTTTTTTTTTTTTTTTTTTTTTTTTTTTTTTAATGGAGATCACCAAAATCAAATATTCAGGGAAAGCTTGAGCAGAGCACGCATGTTGAAGACTTGATGAGAAAGCTATTTCTTTTCTCATTAAAAAAAAAAAAAGATAAACTGTGAATCTGAAAAATAGTTCTTGAGACTTTTGCAAATGAAAATCAAAAACCCCACTCTTCCCATAAGTAGCTGACAGAGGTCTTTTCCTATTGATCAAGGTAGAGCTTGTGAACACAGTCCAAAAATTTGAACTCTCTCTCTCTCCCCAAACTGAAATAATAAAATTGACCTTGTAAAATGAAAGATCACTTACCTCTTCATTTCTTGGTTAGAAGTTGCACAGAAGTAGAAAATCCTGTTTCCACTTTGAGGTATGCACTTAAAAACAAATGGTTTTCCCAGACTGGTATCAATTCCAATTTCCGCTCCTTCCAGCTTTGTTACTTCTAGAGGCCTGCATTTCCCTTCATCCTGTAATTAAAGAGAAGAAAGCTGTGCCAAAGTTCAGAATTGACATGAGACTGATCCCTGTGAGACTGGGATAAACTAAGGGAAGTATTCAAAACAATGAAATTTAGTGATAAGCTTTTATGCCTTGAAACCATCCTCCTAATCATCATTTGCTTTAATGATCAGTACTCCCAGAAAATACTTATGGTGGAGTCACAAAAGATAAAATAGTCGAACACCCTCTAATTTACACCTGCATTTTTGCTCTTAATCATTTTTTGCCTCATCAGAAGTTGTATTTGTGTGCAGAAATCTCGTTAGCTATTTGTAAATATTCCAACTTTTGAGGGTGTAGTTAAGTACAGGTGGGAATTTCAAAGTGCGCTGAAGAACTTTAAGAGCATGAGTCCCTTCACAAGGCAAAGCTGGTTGCAGTCTGGATTTATGTTGAAAATTTCACCTTATATGTGCAGATAGAGGGAACAAAGGCCTGCATTCAGAGAATAGCAGGCATAATTTAAAAGACTGCATTTCAGCTCCTTTGTAAAGTTGCCCTAAATATCAGTATATTCAGTATCTTTCCCCATTCATTTCAGACAACATTCAATGGAAATCATTTCAAAGTCTTTTGTACGGTATTGTTGTGGATTGAGTTAAAGCTCTTTGAGACTGGAGGGTATTGTCACTGCCTTTCTCTTTGGTTAGTTATAAGAAGACATTAAGCTCCTTAATATAAGTAGATAGGTGAAACATCTATTCTCCCTGCTCTCTGCTCCACCACCCCACCCCCTAAACCCAACCCCCCCAAGTACATGTCTTAACTCAAAACAAAGGCGCACACATCTGGATAGTGAACTCTGTCTTTATTTTAAACAATACTCTAAGCCCCTTTAAGAGCTAGGATTGGAGCTCTAACAATTGCATCAATTTTGCCAGCAGTAAAATGGAAAATGAGAGTTAACGTGGGGGCACGTGAAGAGCATAGTGCCATTTGCAAAATGCACAAAAAATAGAGTCTCACAGAATACAATAAATAAATTACTGGGAGGTATTAGGCACTATCAATAGGAGCGAAGTTACAAATGCCTCTTTTTTTTCTTATCTTAAAAAACCCCCATAACCTTTCATAAGCAAAATATCCATCTGGGAGTATTAGATACCTGAATATTTTCTTATATAGTCATTGACACATGTAATTATTACTTTACTTCTGTACAAGTATTTTCTATGGGAACAAAATAGGTCCGAATGCTGAAAACTTGTGCCAGCTAGACATCCATGAATGCATTTCCTAGATCCTTCTGCTTTCCACTTTTTTAAAATACAGAAGTAAAGTCAATAGAGTAGTTAAAGACAATCCTAAGTCATCAATGCTGTGTGACCTACTTACAATAACTTCAGAACACAAAACTATATTGTAATGGCAGCATAACTGACATATGTGCTGAGGCTCCAAGTCTGTTCCCCACCATAGAGGAAACATGTGTGCTAGGTGATGGAGTGTTATCCATCAGGATTCAGTTGTCCGTGGTCTGGGTTCTGTTGCCTGTCCCAGCCTGAAGGCAGTAGTCACTGCAGATGCTGAAATGGCTATGAGACCACTCTAATTGCACAACCTTATGAACTCCTCCTCTGAATACTCTCTGTGCTGTCTAGAATGAAGGCAGAATGAATGCTCTGTGGCATCAAGAATGATTTATGTTCATTCCGTTTCAAATGAATGCATCTGGGGAAGGAATAAGATGGATCTGAGGCATATGTTGCAAAGTGAGACCAAATGTTCTCTATTGACTGAAAGGCGAATGTGTTCTCATAATTCTGATAAGCTAGAGATAAGGGGCATTTATTTTTACTGAGGTGGCTTTCATGAGTAATATCTTGGGAGCGTATCTGTGGCAAATCTCCCTTTGTTCCAAAAAGTGCCAAAGGCATATAACTGAAGAATTCATTATAAAAGTTACTTGGTATGCCTGGGTCTGGAGTGCAGCCCATTGACAATACTGTCACTGTGCTACCTAATACAGCTATGTGTTGCTGTTTAAGTTGATGACATGTAAGGTACAGATTTTAAATGAACTAGTTCTGATTTTAGCTACTACTGTTCTGTTTTGCACTTAAGTCAAAAAGATTTTTCTAGCCTATAGAAGGTGAACAAAAGTAGGGGTCCAAGGTTTGTGTTCTCTGCATTAAACAGTTAAGAGTAATGCAGTCCTCTGGAAGTTCCTATCTGTTGTCTCATGGACCCTCAGCGGTCAGCAGGATTTAACGTGGATGGAGTTTTCTGGGTAGTAGGCAGAAAGCATATACTCCTTTGGTAAGTGCTATTCTAAGAGTAATAGAAACAGCTGAAATAACCATTCCCTTGCTGTTAGGTTTTTTGTTAGGTTTTAGGGGAAATGTTTTTGCAAAGAAAAAAAGGCTCAACTCAAAGTATATGTACGACCAAAAGACAGGCTGAAGCAAGGGAGCAGTAAGAAAAGGGAAGTAGGCATCTCCTTCCTTTATTGAATGAAAAGATAGGGTATGTAGCTGGGGGGTCGTAAACCAGCCCTGTTTAATTTGGAGTAAATACTTCCAGAAAACAAATGACATTCATAGCATTTCCTGAATGATCAAAGGATTTTGTTTGAGCAGAATCAAATTTGCTGTTCTAGTTAAGTGCTTTGTCTATTAGAAAGGGAGGCTGAAAAGCTACGAACATTTCATGCTTTCTGCAGTAAAAGAAATCTAAATCAACAACAGGGAAAAACAAAGAAAAGAGATTAAAAATAAGCTGTGCAAGAGACTGCAAGTAGTAGGGGAATGGAACAAAAATAACTTCAGAAAATAAATTAAGTCCTAGAAAATACTAAAAGGAAACTAAAATACAAAGGAAAAACTGATTGGTGCTAGAAAGCAGAAAATGATGGATTGGCTAGCTTAGGGGACTGGCAGGAGAAAGTGTGAGGCAGTTACCTCTAGGTCACTGGTTCAGATTGGTTTCAGGTCAGTAGCGACATGAGAGAATTTTTGGCTGTGTTTCTAAAATGTCTCTCTTGTTATGGCCCTGTTTTCTTAAACTAGGCTTGAAGATGAACTCTTTTTTTTTTTTCTTCTTCTTACTTTCCTTTTGCCCAGCTTCCTTCATCACTGCTCACATGGCCATGTCAGCTGTGATGGCATTCTCTGGTATTCAGGCAACATTTTGATCATCTGTGATTTTATTTTTTTTTCTCTGTTTAGCCTCTCTCTGAGTTTTGGTGCTGCTTGCTTAGTAGCATCACTAACGTGCTTTGTGGTAGGCTTGCTGTTAATTTATTGGGGAACTAAAAACTAAGCTTTTTTGCATTTCTTCTCTGAGCTGGGCATGTTGGTGTATAGGAGAGACTAAGGCAGAAGAAAGAACTTGAATGTGTCAGTGAATAGAAAACTCTGGACTCCAGATCTGTTTGTAAGGTGTTTTTCTCAAATACAACTATAACATTTTTTGTTTTGCTTTAAACCATTGACATCTAAATGAGAGAGTAGAAGTGTACCAGAGAGCAAGGCAACAGGGTGGGGGGATGCAAAACCTCTGACCTGAAGAATCTAAATATCCTACACCTAGCTATATTGACTGTTAGCTGAAGAACAATCAGATGGTCTTATCATATTCTTCAAATTCTGGTTGAGTTCTTTTGCTAAGGTTGAGTCTTCTGCTGCAATGAATTGTACAAAAGGTAAATTAACGGTTTGCAGGACTAAACTTCATAGGAAGAACTATTGATTGAGATAACATGTTGAAAAACTTGAATCAGGTCAATTGATGTATCTGTTTATGAATCTTCTCTGGGTATGCAGTTTGTTGGTAGGCCAAAATTAACTTATGCATCATATCAGCCAGCAATATTTATGATTTATTAATGAAAAGAATACAGGAAAAATATTAGAAACCTAAGAGTCAACAGCTCCTTAAATGTAAATTGAAAAATACATCCTGGAGCCATGAGAGTTATGGAAAATGTACAGAAAAAATCAAATTGTACAGAAGCTCTAAATAATGTGGCAGCTCCCAGACCGTGATGATAAAGCTCCAAGCAAGAATGAAGAACAAATAGAAGTGGTATCTTTATGAGCAATAGCTTGGACCTAAATCTATTTATAGCTAAGCCTTTTATATAAAGTGCTTAGGCTTAGCAATGAATACACAGGCCTGTATAGGAGAACAAAGGACTGAATGTTTGTCATAGATTGAAATGCTGTGAAAGGTCCACACATAGTAGACAGGGAATTTATTTCTTGTTATAATGATTGGACTCTGTATATACCACAGAAACTAAGATAATTTAAAAGCATCTTTTCTTTCTCTGTGTTCTATTCTACTGGGACCCTCCTAAGTGCGTGTGGAAGAAGTATGTAATGTAGAGCCTGAGTTTCTGCAAATACACACTCTGTAAAATGCCCTGTTGCTGCATATGGAGGAGACAACCGTAGAAAGAAACGAGAACACTTAAATGTGCATTAAAACTTCCTCTTTCTATTTAGGGAGGGCTTTCCCTTGTTCTAGGAGGGCCCTCACTTTTTTCTGTGAGTCCTGGGTGCAAAGTGATGTGTCATGCCATGAACAAAGGATAAATAGAAGACCAATTTCCAGCTGGTTACACTATATGTGTAAATGTTGCTGTTGACTATTGCTTGGAATAAAAACAACCAGCCAACTCTAAGTTTCCAGGTGTCCTGAATAAGGAAGAGAGTGACAAGGGAACATTTTACGAACACGAACATCCACTAATTGAGACACCTAAAGAATGGCAAGCAGTTTTCTTCACAGAGGTCATACTAACTAAAGAATATTTATGGAAGAAAGCATTCTTCTGATGAGATAATAATAATAATCAAAAAAAAAAAAAAAAAAAAAAGAGGTTTGGGACTCCTGGAGTGGAAAATGGTACTGTCTATTTATCTGAGCAATATTTACATACAAGTTAGCTGGCTGTGTTAAACTGTTATAAATAGAGAAGACCAGATAATGATGAGCAGTTGAAATAGACCCGTTTTGTAGTGGAAATAGGAATATGACCTAACATCTGGTCATTGAGGTGATAGAATAGTTGCTTATCAGACTGGAGTCTAATTGCTTTTGGCTGTTCTGGAATGTGCACCATCCTTCTCCCTGCCCTCAACATGAAGAGACTTTTACTTAGTCACTCATACTGTGCCTGAAGGCTTCCTAGAGGCATTGAACTTATGAGCCTAAGAAATGCAAATCATAATTCTTTTTTAAACTGATATGGTAATATATATAACCACATGGAAGACTGAGAAAATGCATATTCCTCCCCTTCACCTCTTCTACTGTGTTCAGTGAGATTTCTCAAGGGTACCTGTAGCAGTTTTCCTATAGCATGCTTCAAAGTATTACAAACATTTATGGAAGGCCATGCCTCTGAGGTTTTGCATATGTGGGAGAACTTGTTTCTGTTAACTCAGTTCAGTTTCTTGTAAGAATCTCTAACATCTGAATCTCCAAAACATGTTGCTTTCTGTTGTAAGTACTGAAGTGCTGTCAGGACAGTGACTTCCGACCTAACTACTTTTAACTTACTTCCTATCACAGTTCCTTCTTTTGGTTTTTCCACTTTGACTCCATAAAAAAGTACTGCCAGCAAAATCATCCTCTCTAGTTACTTATTCTTAATTACCATTGCTCCACATCATTCTTAGCTGAGGAAAGTAGGAAGGGAAATGGAATAAATGACAAAATTAACTTAAGGAACTGACAGAGATGATTTGACTAGAATACGTCAGTCTCTAATTTCTGGGAAAGATAATGTCTGCAGGGGAGATGCATTAATGCTATACTTTCCTCTTTGGAGCCAGCCATCTTTATAGCTTCCCCTAGACCATAATCTGAATGACATTTACTTCGTATTTTGCTTTCCAATTATGAAATCGGTTCTCTGTCTCACTTCCTCTTTCCCAGAACCTATTTATGGCAAAGGGACAGGAAATAATTCCTAAAGATATAACAGGACACAACACAGAGAGGAGCTAGGATATTTGTTACAAACACATGATCTTTTGTTAATTCTTTTAATTTTATCAGCGCTTTTTTTTTCTTAACCCAAAGTATTGCATGCTATATTTTCTTTTAATTAATCTTATATAGCAATAAAGCAAAGGTGAAATTAGGAAATCCTGGCTGTGGCTGGTATTTTTAGTAGTCTTGTAAATACTAATATAATTCTTCCTTAAGATTATGTTTGTATTCAAATTTAATTAGCTGAGTTCATTACATTATGAATAGTTTTAGTGAAGAATTTTGGGCAGTGTATTTTTGGCTATAATGCTTTCTTTATCCTTCTGCTTTCCTGTTGAACCTAGAACACCATTAGCTCCTTAGCAGCAATGTCCTCATGATAGAGGAAAGCGTGTTCCACAGCCTTTATGCACCTTGCTGGCTTATTTGTACATTGGTCCCAGGACTTCTATTCCTTCTTTTTAATGAATTTCATATGGCTAACATTTTTTTTATCCTGAAAGCTGAAGCATGTTTTTAATTTTCTGAGTTCTGACAGGTTCTAGAAGCCACTTGGTGATGGAGCACAAAGCTCTGTGAACTTACTTAACCTGCTGAAGTGGTGCTCTGCTGCTGTGGCTAGATTGCTTTTATTATCTTTCTTATCTTACGTAAAGTTGATTCAGGTTTCTCTGCGCTACTGCAGTCTTCACCATAGACACGTTGTGGTGACATTGCAATCACTTTTTTTGTGCTGAGCAGTAAGTATTAGTCTTAGAGAAGCAGACAGTGCTATCTGTAGAGAAAGCATCAACACTTGAATATGCTAGTGTATCTTCAGCTTTCCTTGAGGAAATGTGAAAGCTCATGAAGAAGAAACCTCTGACTGATCTCACTGTTGCCCCAGGATAATACCTGGGTCTTAAGATGTAAGTGTTCATCATTGTTTTTCTCCTTACCGTGCCCAGATCTCTTTTCTTGGGAGGAAATCCAGAAACATAGGCAGAGATGGAAATCATGCACTCAAAGACCAGTGGTCTGGAGGATGTGGGACTAGGACTGCAGAGTGTAGGGTGGAACTCCACTGCTGCCAAGTGTAGGCAAAACTATTATATTACAGCTCTACTGATCTCAGAAATTTACACCAAACAAGGATCTAACCTAGTGTATTCATATTCCTGCTATGAGCTGGCAACCATAGCTATGTCCACTGAGATGAAAAATTTATTTTAGTTGCTCATACGGGTAACTGCTTGTACAATCAAGGTCAGTGACTTCATCTCTCTGAGGGGAAAACAAAATGACCTTGTAGACAAAGTGACTGAATCTATTGCAACAGCTATCACTTCACCAATATGTGATGGAATAGAGATGAGTCTGAAACAGCAGCAATTACATGGGTGAATCAATATGTAAAATGCTTTAGGAATATCAATTTTGCTTTTAATGTGGGTGGGAAAAGGAAAGTTCAGGAAGGATAATTTCTGCCTGTAAATATCAATGGTGAGGAAATGTAGTTCTGTTTTTGATGGTATGAGTTAAAACAGATGATGAAACACCCTTTACTTTCTCAGTCACAGAACATGATCTGCACCATTTCAGGCATAAATAAGGTTCTAGTTGCCTTCTCACATTGGTGTAAATCCAGCATGAGATTTTTGGAGTCACTGGAGTTACATCAATGTAAGTTATTGACCTTGATATCAAAATCAAGCCCTTGGTATACTGAAAATTGATAAATCTGGTTAGCTTGTTGGACAGTGATATGCAGGTTATCCTGAATTACTTTTGTCTCCCTGAATTACTCTTGCCTTCAATGCACTATTTTAGAGAACATTTTATATTCACTAAGTGGAAGAATTTGTCTTCCTAAGTGAGATGAGGCCTGGAACATAATGTTTCTAACTTAATCTCATAGCTGACATGATACATAAATCTTGTGTGAAACTAAGAACATTATTTGTAATTCTCTTAGAAAAGGAAGTAGGATAAGCAGAATCTATTTATTTTATTCTTGTGCCCTGGTAGAAATCATACCCAAAAGAAATAATGCCAAAGGGTCCAATTCATCTGCTTCTTACTTTATTTGGACACTGGATCTCTCAGCAGTAAAGAAGTGCGTCCTTATGTAAGCATCTTTCATTTTATCTTACTAAAGGCCTCTTCAAAATACCGTCTGAGCACTTGAAGCAGTGAAGAGTCCTCAAGTTTTCAGAGTCCTCAAGCTTTCAGGTATTTAAGTAAGTAGTGTAATATTTTAGTGTGCTCTTTGGAGACTAGAAAGAGAGGGAGAGCAGCTAGCTAAGAAATTTGTGTGAAATGTTTCAAAAAGTTGTTGAATGGCATTAGTCTTTGGTAATGCAAGAAAATAAGTAGTAATTGCTATTACAAAATATTTATGCAGTGTATCCTTAAACAAAAAGGAAAGGCATGTTTTCAATGCAAAAGAGTCTGCAGTCAAAACACAAGGTTGGGATGATTCAGGTAGCTGTTTTTTAAGACAATGAATAAGACAAGACTAGATGGGGAAGAAAAAAATTACCTTAAAAATAAACTTCATAATAGAAAGAGGGAAAAAAATCAATTAAATACAAATGAATGCAAGATTATGGGGCACCTTCTAATCTCTAATTCTATTTATATAACACTGTTCAGGAGTAGTTAGTTGATTGGGAAGTGGAAAATGTTTAAAAGGCATAATTAGATTTCTTTAGATTTCAAGAATTTGATGAGTGACCTGATTTGGGTAAAATAAGTACTTCTCTCCAAACAAAAAAGTTTCTACATGTTTGTGTCCTTTTTGGCATGTGTTGTTTTTTGGTTTTGGACTAGAACTACTGGTGCTGAAATAATGACAGAAAGCCAAACTACTTTGTTATATATTTGCTAAATCCAGTAGTTCTGCAGCATAACTTTGACAGGCTGGCTAGTGTTTATATCATGACATATGCAGGGAAATAAGCCTACCAAGCTGTCTGCTGAAAATGCCAGAGGGAGAGAGAATTGTAGACAAGGAGGCACTTTGTACAATTCTTAGCTACTTTTAGCAAGATGTCTTTTTCCCACAGAAGTGTCTGATTTTGATCAAGAAACATTAATGCCTGAAAGCTTGACTAATTTTAGTTTGGATATGATATTGCAGTGCCTTATGGGAGGTTTTTCTTCATATTAATAGTATTGTCCACGAAACTCTCTGCTTAGGATTACCAGGAGGAGAGAACAGAATGTGTGGTGTTGAGCTAACAAAGATAGCGAACTGTAGAGGAAGACGGACCCTCCAGCCCACAAAGTACAGTTCTCGGGAAGCATTGCAAAAGCATTTTTCCAGTAAAAATTTGGTCACTAGTGTTCTACTAAAAAGGAGAAATTGTCAAGTGACTTTTTTTTTTTTTTTTTTTTTTTTTTTTTTTTTTTTTTTTGGATCGGCTCTACTAATAACATGAAATTGAACAGGCTAGCATGCAAAAATGAAATAAATACATGCAGGGGATGGTGAGATGACATGTGGTAAAAAAACAATAAAAAAGTAGATCTGTGTTTAGGAGTGAAGTTTATTGTGTTAGCTGCCCTCCCATCATCTTTTAGCTGAACTTTGGTTACACCTTCTTGTTGTGTAGATTGTATTCATGTTCATTACAAGTCTATGCTGGTATGTCTACATATGATAACCAAAAACTGTGTGACGATCTTAATAGAGCCTCAGACTGAATATTGGGCATATTAACTTGGGCTTGGTGCCATGCCTAGGTTCTAATATAATTTTTTGATTAAGGATGGGCATAAGTGCAATTCACAAGCATATGTTCAAGCTGTGTGAGAGAGATGAGCTCTTTTCTATCTGTTTCTAACCAGCTGATTCTTACTAGCTGATGTTTCCACTGATGTTGTTCCTAGATTTAGCTAGGAGATTCCCTGGAAGTTACATGGACTTCGTGTAGTGGTAAATCCTTCATCAGGGCAAATCATCTCAGCTTCACAAAGTTTGCTTGAAATAACATGAAAATTAATGCTTATCTTTTTTTTAAAGATTTTTTTTTTTACCACAAAATGTCCTGAACAGACTACAGGCTTTGAAATCAATCTGTTTAATATTATAAATCTAACTTTCCGCATGAATAAGTTTGTCACGAAGTTACACAAGGGAAAGGATTTGTAGCTTGTAATTACATGCAACACCTGCTAAACTGCCTTGCAAATTACAGTAAAATGCTACCGTATAGCAGATGAATTCATCGATCGTCTAGTGAGAAATATCTATTATCAAAATACTCCACCTGCTGGATACTGGCTGAAATGCATCCACTTGCAGCTCGAGGAACTGTCCAGCAGGCATTTCATATGAATTCATAAAACGAAGATTCTTAGAGTTAACTAATTGTGAGGAAAAACTGCAAGTTATTTTTTTTTAAAGTCATGTATTTATTTTTTGTGGCAAATAAGTATGTAGAATATCCAAATATGTACAGCTCAAACACCAACAAAGCTACGATTTTTAGGCCATTTAAGGCCCATTGTACACTAGGGGATTGTGAACTACTCCATATTGAAGTAGGAGCCTCGGTGTGATGCCAAGTAAGATATTACTCTTCATGAAGCACCAGTTTTATGTCTTTTAAGAAGCCTATTGTTAGCTGAAGTAAAGCCTTGTATAGTACTTAGGAATGGATGCGGCTCCCTGCTCACATGACAGAGAATAAATGAGGCAGTGAGCAGTGCCACAGTCCTTCAGCATTCTGAGAAGACTGACCCTTCCTCATATCGCTCTGTACAATTCTATTGCTTATTCACATGTGTAGAAAAACTTATGCTTATGCCAGTTTAAAAAAAATACACAAAATGGTAGATGGAATATAAAGCTTCTATACTTCAGAAATTATTTCCTGTCTTCCAAAGCCTCCCAGAGCCTGTTCAGTTCATAGACTTCTTTAGCATCAGAACCATGAGATTAAATGTGAATCCATCAAAGCGCTGGCAGTTAGAGTCTATGTCTGTCACTAGGATAAAGGAAGACAGAAATGCCTAAGGTACATGCCTTCCATGTACCCCCCCACATAGAAAAAACCTTCAGCACTGGTGCTATTCCATAAGTACTACAAGTCAAGATAATGTGGTGCACTTCTTAGTTCAGGACACAGCTTACTTCCTCATCAGCCTCTCCTTACCTTCTTGTGCTTGTAATAGTGGAGATGGCCATTATGTTTCAGTACAAACCACCTCTTCCTCCATCCCTTCAGAATCGCTGACTGTGTTCGTTTGTGCAAATATCCCCGACAAGTGGGCCTGGGAGTGCTAGGGTAACGGCTGATATCTGATCCCACCACCATAGTCAAGATATCGGGACCTAAAATATTACATGAAGAATATTAAAACATAAGTCAGATCTAAAAATGCTAACTCACTGTCCTGCAGAAGTATACTCCTGCTGCTATGGGGTGAAGAGCAAGAAGGCAGCATGCCATCCCATCCCCTTCTCCTCCCAGTGCAGCTTCTAGAACATTTGGCCTTTTAATAGAAATTCAGAAATGAAACTCACATTGTGTTGAGGACTGGTAATGGAGCCAGCTATCTGAAGACAACTCTTAAAACTGTTTTTGTTATCTCCCTTTGCAAGCACCAAGTTTATTTTATCATTTTGGAGAACTGGCTAAATTTCATTGCCTGAAACCACATGTGTGTGCATAAACTGGGATTCATAGAAAAATTGTGGAAAATGCCTTTAGGGCCAACTTCAGTCTCTGCTATCTTACATATGTTCTTGGGATTTCTTTCTTTTCTGTGTCTTGGAGTCTACTCATGTTTTCTGCTATTTGTGCCCTTCACTGAGGAGGCTTGTTGTTGGAGCCTAACCTGTATTAATCTGCCCGCTTATCAGTTGCAGAAGTGCTCAGGAGAGGTGTTAGACTGCCAGATTGGTGGTAAATGTGGTATTGTTATCAGCAATGTGGTACTGTTTTATAATTTTTGTTGATGCTATCAACACATCTATGGCTTTGCCCCTAGAGGCCTGAAATTCTTATTATGCAAGATACTACTTCAGACCAGGTGGTAGTGCCTTGAAAACCATTGAGAACTGTGACATATTTTCATTTGCAAAACATTTGCTAGATTTCTCTTTTGGGGTCATTTGACTTTAGCAATGCTGCTTGTGTGCCAGGAATCAGGCCAGGGGGTGTTTTCTTGGTAGAGTTAAAAATACTCTGTAATCAGAGATTTATCTACTAAAAGACTTGACATACGCTTAAGTGTAACAGTGTGAATGGCACCTCTATAATTAAAGACCTTGGTATGTGTCAAGATAAATTTGTCACTGTCTTGTAAAAGCATTTTAATTTATTGAATTTCCTGTGAGCCCTTGTCAAAACCGTATCTGGGATAAATAAAAGAGCTGCAGTAGAGTGACTCTCAACATGCAAACATGGGTATCTTTAGGTTTTAGTCATCACAATACTGGGAAGAATATGCACGATTAATACTACTGAGTTTTTGTTTCTGCGGTGTTACAAAAAGCTGCCTCATGAAATAACCTCTCTGCTCTCCTGATTAGACTTCAGTTCCTGGCAATACAGAAATAGCTACTGGGAGCACTGAACCAAGCTGTGAATTTCTCCCCTGAGGAAGCATAAGGCATAAATAGGATATTGGTGTCTCTGATGTCACTTTCAGGAGACTTTCTGTAAAGCAGGAAAGCCAAAAGCATTATTGCCAAACATGCTCTTTGGGGAATATTTTGTCAGTATTTTCTGCTATGTTCCTGGCAAGGTCTAAATAAAAAAAGTGATTTAGACAATGCCAGTGTAAATGTATTAACTGTTAATTAAGACTCTTGTACCCTCCATCACCATATTGTCTGTATGTTATGAACATTGCACAGGATCCTAATTCATGTAATTTAGGATGATTTCAAACTCACCTTTCCTTGCCAGATTTGCAGCTTCTGAATGTGGCATGCTGGTGACATCAGTTCCATTGACTGCTATCAGAATGTCCCCTACCTGAAGCCCTGCTTCTTCAGCTGCACTGTCTAGAATCAAGTAGAAAAATAGAATTTTATTATGTTATCAGGCTTTGCTAGCAGAACAGATGTCTGTCCAACTAGTCAAGAATTCAGATTTTTGCTTTCAGATCTTCATGGGGTAAGTTTTTCTGAGCAGCTTGTGAGCGGCCTACAAATGAAACTTCAGGGTTTAGGTACTGATTCAGTGCCAGAGGATCACTAGCAGCTCAGAAATGTCATTTAATGTCATTATGATTTAGTAAGTAGGCAGTTCAGTATTTTTGAGGGTTTGGACCTAAATTTCCAAAAATGATCTGGTCCAATCTTCAGTGAAGATGGTGGAAAGAGCCTCCATTATTCCAGTGAATTACGGATTTTGGACCAAAAACTGCTTTCTAAGCTAATGTTTCTCTTGCTGGTTAACAGAATTTGGCTATAATGTTTTGTGGTTTGTGTCCTTAAGAGGAAATAACATACTAGATAACAAAAGAGTGACTGATTCAGAGTTGCTAATGTATGATCATCTTGTTTATTTGTTAACTGTTGCAAAGTACACATACTCCTAATAAAATATGCCTCAGACAAGAGCTAGCCAGGAATGGAGGCAAATTAGATGTGATAAATATGCTCCATTCACAAACACTGATGCACTTAAATCCCACTCACATATTTTTCAGACACGGTTTCTTCTTATTATTTATAATTAAGCATTCCTAATATACTGGGGAAAAAACTTTCTGGAAAAAAGAAATATTCCATGCCCATGTTATTTAAAGTGTAATTGTTAATAACCCGAACTCTGTCAGTAAATGTGATAGTTTAGTGTGTTTCTGAGGACACTTGAGGAAGCCGTGGGGAATAGATTAGTAAAAGTTTAGTAATAAACAATAGGCACAATAAAGTGATGGTTCACCCATATATATATTACAAACCATTTACAAATTAGACATTTTGGTTTGTGCTGGCCTTCAATGTATCATACAAGATTTTATGATCGTGAATGATCTTTAAAATATTATTTTAAAAAAGTCTATTCCACTGTGCAACTGAAAAGCGATCCAGATGCAATTTTTATGTCTCTTTTTATGGGACCAGCCATATTTTGAAGAAATGAAATTTTACTAAAAGTTTGTCTGTAAAAAAGAATAGTTATTCGTCGTTTAAAAGTGAACACATTTTAAAACAGAAGATACAAATAAACTTAGGAGTGACACAGAACGTGATGAGTAGCTGTTTTGCTATACTTCATTTTAATTAGTAGTTGTTAGTGTTAATGTTTATTGGATATTAGGGTTAATGTGTATATAACTTATGATTTATTTACATTTAGGTGTAAAAACTCCCTCATTTTTATTTGAAAGGTCTCTTCATGGGTTACATTCTTTGATTTAGGAGCAGTGGGGGAATCTATATGTTTACAATGGGGAAGTCAGCTGAAACTTTTAAAACTAGGGAGAAGAAATATCTCTTTGGAGCAAAGAGAACTGTGCATGAATGAGAACTGAATTTCCAGCAATCTGATACTGTAACTAGTTGTCCAAGTACACATCACCACAGTTGTGGTATGTAGATCAGTGATGGCAGAGCGAAGTATTTTTTTTTTTTCTTAAAACAATATCAGCAATGAGTGATGGCCATCTTTAACCTCACTCTCAAAAAATAACATTCTAATGAAATAACAGAAAGAGTTTGTTTCCCCCAAATTACTTTCTCAGATTTGTACCATATCATTTTGCATCTGAATTATACGCTGAAGATTATCTAGTCTCAAGGGCTATAGATATTTATATATAAAAAAAGTATACTGGAGTAAAATTATGTAGGTGTTTTGGGATAAATGGCATTACATAGTCACTTTAGCCATAATTCGATCTTACTAGGCCCTATATACAATATTCTATACGCAGAAGGTTTTTTAGATTGATATTATTGGCTAGGCTCCAATTGATAATGGAATTATTGACTGTATCTGCTTAAATACAGAACAAATTTCAAGGACATGTTGCCAAAATCATGTTAATTACATGTAGGTTGCAGTAAGAGATTAAGAGATCCTTGGATAAATTGCAGCCAGCTCCTGCAAATGGATAGAAAATGTCAACTACTTCTAACATTTTTTTTTCTGTTAAATACTGTCCTTTGCATGATTTGCTCTTCTAGACTGAAGGCTTTATTTTTAGCATTTAATAAGCGGTGCATTCGCTCTAAAGCAACAAGTTAGAATGATTTTTAGAAGTCATAAACAACAGCATCATGTACAAAACATGATGGCTGAGATATGAATCTAACAATGTTCAGACCTTAAGAAGTTGTGTGGGTTTCTGATACCAATCTTAAAGCTTGTAATGTGGTAGTAAAATGTTTGACTTTTCAGATATGTAATTTTCTTCTCTGCATTTTGTTTCTTTGCTCAGATTTCTGGCTTTTCTGATTTTTCTCTAGTGGAGTTGATACCATTTGTAAGCAGTATTTAAAGTGATTGATTCAGCTAATGGATTTACAGGCCTCCAATATTAGATCAGTCTAGTCCGGAAACAGGACAACATGATATATAAAAGGAGATACATAAGGCCAGGAAAGAAACGGAGCTATTCTTAGATGCCTTGCTGGTGGGCCCCTCTTGGTCTGGGATGACAGTTTTAAGTCTCTGGTAGTGGAAATCTTCTAGAGTCTATCCTACCTCCCATTCCTTCTCTAACTAACTCTACTGTGTCCGTTCTGAGACGCAAAGAGCAGTAGAGCACACTCTAGATGTGGATGAATCCTTACTGCATCCTCTGTTTCATTCTATGGTTGGTGTCATTAATAGATGTCAGTTCCACAGTGCTAGACATTCCCTCTGGAAAAAGGTTTGATGCAGTCACTTGCATAAAGTATGAATTGGCATTGGAAGGATGCAGACCACTGTCCTCTTTGCCTCCAGAATTTCTGTGGCCTTAAGATAGTTTGTCATGAGCAGTTCAGAAGTTAAACACCTCGCATCTGCAAATTGTGCAAAATTATTCACCAGTGTAATTTCACAGCAGAAGTTAATAGGTAGACAGACTACTCACTTGTGTCAACTTCAGTCACAAGGATAGGCTTTGAGAACTGGATTCGGAAGCCCCATGGGTAGTTGCCAGTTCCTTTAGCGATTTTCACTGTTCTTTCACGAACTGCAGGAAAGGGGAAAGGAGATCCTTTTTCTTTGCAAATCAAATTCAATTTAACAAGTGGCAGCTTGTTTATAGAACTTTCTATCCATAGGAACTGACAGTAGTTCATTCCACAAATTGCAGGAGTGGTTTCAGTACCACTTCCTGCTGTTTGGTACTGCCCCTCTGTCAGTCCTTACCTCCCTTACACTGGGATTGACAAAAATCTCATCCATCTCAGGGCAAAGTCAGACAGCTTCAGTGAAGTGTGATTTCATCAGCAGTTTAAGTTAAGCAGCTGGATTTTGTACTGAACTGGCAAAGACATGTTCAAACATTCCACTCCACCGACTGTATTTTGGGAGAGAAAATCACTCCTGCCCTCCGTTAAATGAATGTGTGTCAGAGCTCCAAGTTGCAAATAAAAAATTCGCTCTAAATTCTTGAACGAGTTTAAGTCTATTTCTCCTTTTTATGTTTTTGAAGGTCTCTACCTTTTGGACACCAGTTGCTTCCTTTTTATTCTCTCATTCCTTCCTTGTTCACTCCCCACTCGCACTGCCTCATAGTCCTCTAGTCCAACCCTTTCTCCTGCCTCCCTTCCCTCCATTGAGATCTCCTACCGCAGATGGCTGTACCCATGTGAAGTGTTTTTCAAGTCAGTAGAATTCAACACGTAAATAGATCATCCTCCATATAAAGGAAGATCAGGGTCTAATTTTCTACTTTACATTTCAACTTTTCTCTTTCTCATAACAGCAATAAAGGCTTAGTATTAGTATCATGTCTCAAAAGGTCTGGTTCATTAGTAAATGTTATACTTCTGACAGACTTCAGTGTAAACTCAAATTCTCTTCTCAGAGGGTCTGCTTTTGATCATTTGATTCTTTTACTAGGTTTGTTTAATGGGGGCCAATTTAATATTATTTTATGATAGTTGTTTTATCTTCAAATTGTGTAACATTTGGAAGATAGAAATTGCTTTAAAGGTTACTTTACCAGCAGGCCAATTGACGTCATCTATCTAAAAGAGCATAGCTACTTCAATACCTACTTTAAGTGGTTTGCTGAACTTCTGACTCTCATCTGGGGAGAGAAAGCAATCAAAATGCTCTATAGAATATTCTCATATATTTTAAAGGAGATTTTTCATACCTGAAGATTTATAGAGCACATTTTATTTCCTGCAGTGTGTAGTGAATGATTTATGAGCTCCAGCAAAGAACTATCTCCTGGAAAGCTACAGAGGTGTTTCACTTTGTTCTTAGATCTTCAAAACATGTTAGCTTTCAATAACTTAACATTTGAAAAGCAAAGGAAAGCCCAACAAACAAAAAGACATTCACTGTATCTGTTTGCATGACAGCCAGTTTAAACTGCAAATAAAACAAGAAGACTACTTCATACTCATAGCAAACTTTATGTTTTTCTCTCTGGATCTAGTGTTTGAAAGTTTGATGCGGAGCTGATTTTATGACAATTAAATATGCTTTACATCCACAAATAGTCCTGTATAATGTTGCCGTGCTTGAAGCTATGAAATACATTCCTTTTATGTTTATCGTGCAGCAAGAGATGAGGTTTTATTCTTTTACCAATATAGATTTTTGTTAAGTAATTATGATATTTGTGAGAGAGTAGCTCAACAAGAAATACTTATTCTGGTTTTTAATCTCCTTTACCTTTTTGGATTCCTCTTTTTCTTGTCTTCAGCATAAGTGTCTGGCATCTTTTCCAAAATGTTAATCATTTTTAGCCTCAGAGTGCCCAAATTACATATAGTTTTATGATATTTAATACTTGTAGCTTTAGACTACTTACTTGCCACTGGTCTAGGCCTTTTGCTGAGACATCTGGGACTATTATTGGGAGAGACATCATCTCCTCTGAACACCCAAGAAGCAGAATGAAAGTTTTCTGTATAGAAACCTCTGTCCTCATTTTCAGAATGTAGTCCCAGATCTACTGACCGAGCATCCTCTGAATTCACTACCATGAGGATAAAACAAATAAAAATAATATCAGTAGCCAAAATGAATGAAAATAACAGACCTCAGTCAGTTATCAAGGAAGAAATGCCATGAACGTCTTATGGAAGTGTTCTTATTGTCTCAACTTAGTTCCACAATTTTACTGCTGCTCATAAAGGACAGTCTTCAAAGATGTCAGAATGTAAGATCACCATATTGGGTGCTATTGCATATTGAATGTGAATACCAAGTGAATTCTAAATGCAAATGGTCAAAACAGGAGATGCACCTGTTTAAAAGATGTCTGGCTTTAGGCAATTAATTGTGAAGCCTTCTTATCTGGTCTATTTCATTAGCAAGCTAAACACGTTTTATAGGAATTTAGTATGAGTCCAGTGCATGTGGGAAGACTAAAAGAAGCAGGAAGGTAACTGACATGACTCGAGTAATGATCACTACATTTGTTTGTGTAATCTTAACCCTTCTAGATGCATAGTCTTGTATTTAGTTTTATTAAAAGGAAAGCGAAGAAAGAGTCTTATTTTTGGATATAGAACTTTTCACTTGTCCTCTATAATGCTTTAGGTTGCTGAATATTTGTTTGACCTGGATTTTTGTTCCTTGTGTTATCAGGAGGTTTCATAAAAATGTAATTGCATCCACATATAGTAAATAACCTCAAATCAGTATATTCCTGTTGAGTTGTTCTTGTTAAAATAATATCTTTATAATGTCATGCTGAAAAGTACAGAGTTGCAGCACATGGTATTTCTCTGTTTCTGTGGCAGATTTTTCTTGTTTTCTGTAGATACCCATTAGCAAAGTAAATTAAAAATATGTTATCTTTAATTCTGCTGTTCTGCAGTTCTTGTAAACCCAGAACAGCCTCACTTTTGTGTCTTCTCTTGACACAGATTTTCTATGTGAAAATTACATTGTGGCTACAAAAGTTCTGAAATTCTGAGTTTTTGGAATATAGTGATTATTGTTTTTATTTCCCTGTATAGTATGTTAAATTAGTGATTCTTTTTTTTAAGCAGATTGGATTATATGGACACATCATCCACTGTTCACTCAGTTACAGTACACTATTAATAGTCTATTGACCTATATGTTTTTACAAAAATTTGTATTAAAGTCCTATGAAATAGCAAGACATGTGATAGATAAGCATAAAAAAATGAGTTTTTCATTGTAGGATATGAACTATTGACCAAAGGAAATTAGATCTTCATGCTTTCATTACAATAGTGTATGCACTCTATCACTATGTTCATAATGTATTCTAAGTAACCTATATATACATCCTTCCATAATTATTAGTTTTCATGGCAAAACCTTAATACTAGATTTTCAGATTCTTCATTTATATTAATATACATTCACAATGTCTTGTGTCTTGTAATACATCCACTGGCTCAAACTATATCATCCACATTAACATGGAGACAGTAAAGAACTCTATAATTCCTCTGCTACAGGAAAAATCAGTAATTTTCGGGGTGACAAGGGGCAAGGATAGGAGGGGAGATGGCTGAGTGAGAGGCAGGCTGTAGACAGTAAGTTTGACTGTGGAGAAACAGGCTGTGCAGTGATATGGCAACTCCCTGAGCCATCTGGGAGCTACAACTTGAAAGCTAAAACCAGATAGTGAAAAGCATGGAAAAGTATAAAATGTCAGACAGTACATTAATGGATAGACTGAAAAAATACCTTAGTGTTTTTCGTACCTCAGTATAAAATGTGTAATACAAGTATAACAAAGCCGGGGAAAGGCACTGTTGCTTTATTTATTCTGTATTTGGTGTGACAGTTACGTTGAATGTTCTTAAATTTCAAAATGGAAAAGATAAAAATTAACCTTTCTTTAGTTTTGTTCAGCAAATTACTTCCTGGACACATCTAGCATGTATCCAGTGCAATCCAATTTTCTTTCACTTTGACAGTTTGCTTAACTATATCTATATATATATATACAAATATGCCACATCTACTGATTTCTCCCTTATTATACACACAGTACGAGATGCCATGATTAACTGTATTAAAAATCACTAATAACTAGATACGACGGAACCGTCATACTTAAAGCACGTCTTAACTAACTAGCATGAATTTATAAATGAAGAAAACCTAGACTAATACCAAGCAATTCAGTACAGCACAGTGTTTTGACAATTAGACTACTGAATTTTTTAAATTACTGTAGAGCTCAAAGTGCACTGATTAGGCAGAAACACAGAAAGAAATACTGGCAGTCTGGCATTAGGGAGTTAGGCCAAGACATTTCTTGAATGTCTCATCAGCTGTCCTCTTCTCGAGCTTTTTGGCACAAATGTAAAGTCTAGCATCTTATGAGTGTCAGGGATGAGCTGCGCTTAGGTTCTTTTTGGCTGCTGGAATCAAGCACCTGAACAGTGACTGCTCTCAAGTATGGATGAAAGTTTGCAAACACTGGGGAACAGGCTAGCAGCCAAAGAGAAAGGGTCAGAAAGGGTGTTTTACCAAGTCTCAGGCCTGTAGCATGCTGTCCAAAATTATTAGGAGCACCCCTCTTCCCCCTGCCTTTCCCCACCTTTTCCTCCCCCCTTCTTCCTCCCCTTTTCCCCTCTTCCCCACCTTTTTCCCTGCTTTTCTCCCTTTTCCCTTTTTTTCTTGTGTTCAAAAGCAATTACTCTTGAATTCAATTAACATTTTATCTTGCTGTATATATCTCCTGGTAGGTTTGAGCTCTTGTGATTTGTAATGGTAACTTTCAAATCTTTTTGTGGTGGACTTGAATGGTGCTTAGGGACAAAGACTGTAAGCTGCTGCCAACAAACATTTTTTTTTTTTTTTTTTTTTTGGTTTGTGTATCAAATCAGTCAGTCATCTCTGCTGTTTTGTTAATGGGCATTAAAAACTTGGAGAGTGGCTCATTTGCCTGAGCATAGGTTACAAGGATCATATTAGGTGTATTAGGGGATCCTGCTTGCCCTACAGGTACTGCTTTGAAAGGACACAGATATCCTGTAGGTCATGTGCGATATCTGAAAGTCCCATGTGAATACCTCAGAACCTTAATGGCATCCCAACTGGCAATGGACACCTATGTTTATGCAATGAATCGAGCCCCTACTGATTGTAGGAATTATCTTTCCAGTGCAGAGATGGAACTTATTCACAGTTTATGTTGTATTAGACCTACAGTGGAGATACCAATCTCATAGCTGTCACTCTTACACAAGTTTGCACTTAACTTCCTTCAAAAAGGTTATCCATCTATAGACAAAACTTCCCTCACAAAGAATAGACATTCTAGTCCAAAGTATCCCTGTAAGAAAGGGAACTATGTGTTTGCAGTATCAGTAATATTTCTGTTTGCTTACAAAAGGATAAAAAAAAATCACCTGTATAGTCTACTACTTATATTAGTTATAATAGGAAACCAGGAGACAAAGGCAATAATGTTAAGTGAGAAGTACAACACATGTTCTTTCCTAGACTGTAGGTCCTAGACAGGCCCTTCGTGGGGACTCCAGCTGCATGAAGTGTAAATTCATTAAGTAGTTCATCTTTAAAATTCCTTCCCATGAGATTTCAAGCTGCTGAGTTTGGTATAGTCTCAAACATGTGGCAAGGTGACAGATTTCTTAATGAGACAGTTACAGGAATAACTGTTCCAGTAACTGGAGGGATAATGAAGGACAACCTGGGCAGCAAACCTGAAGATAAAGGTTGAGGGAGGTATCTTAGTGAGGAGGAATGAACTCCCAGCTTCCCACAGCTCTGATTTAAGCAAAGTAGGCAAGGAGACTGTGACATTTTTGCTGCACCTATAAAACTGCTGCCACGAGCAATTACCTAACTGTCTATGTTTAGAGTTTGTCCAATGCTTAACTGTGTATGGACCAGGATGGTACAATCTACATTTTATCTGTCAGATTGTTTGTTCTGTTGTATGGAGGAGAAAAAAGGAACCTAAATCCCATGCTGAGGAATGGTTAAGTTGGATAAAGTATCATTGCTCAGAGTAATGATTAAGAGACTGAGGTTATGAACTGAAGACCAATTTCCATGGCTGATAATCCTAGCAGGGTGTCAGTCACATAAAGGAAAAAGAAGACAATTGTCAGACTAGTGTACTCACTTGATCCCTCGGTGATTGTGCTGTTTATGGAGCTGCCTCCAGCTGAACTGCATTTTTTGCTGTCTTTGAACTGTTTCCGTCTCCTGGCCCATTGGTCTATTGCTTCTTCCTGGGAGCTATCACTGGCTCTGGTGTCTTTCAGCAAGGGTAGCTTTCTGGTCTTATTCATTTCTGATTTCAAGTCTAAATTACAATCAGATGTTGTTTGTGAGAAATATGTGTGAGACATAATTTTCAGAATATGTTCAGGCAATTAGACTGCTTTAAATTTCCACATTGTAAATATGAGTAGCCTGCTTGCAAACACAGAAATGAAAATACCAACTAATACTAAAAATATACAGCTTATAAATGTTTTCAGAAGAATTGAATTCTTCATGCAGAAAAGAGTGCATCTCTTGGTTCAGCAGCACCCTTGTCCTCTCTGTCTCATTTTAGCCTTACTGAGATCACTGTCCCTGATGTATCATTGAGCCTCTTTTCTAAGACAACTGATTATTGGTGAGAGTCAGGAAACTGATTTCTTGAAATAAATACCTTTTACATGAGTCCTTGCCCCTCTGACTATAATTAAGTTCTCACATCATCGACAGACTTTTATATTGCCGTGACTTCTCTTTCCAATCCTGTTGATGAAAGTTTTGCTATATCTTTTCCCCTCTGTTCTAAATGCTCTCTCCTTGTAGCAAATTGCCATGTTTGTCTTCCAGGATCATTCAGTTACTGAGCGCAGGAAGCCCTGCACAGCCCGTTGTGCTCAAAGTCTTGGCTAATGAGGTTGGTATGCCAACATTCTAAGTGGACTCTGATTCACATTAATCACTTTTAAAACTTTAAATGCTCATTTTTTTCTGGATGCACACATTTACTTATTTAAGGTGGGATCTCCACAGAAATAAATGCATGCAAAATTTAGATTCACCCATGGACTAAAAGAAGGCCAAAGTTATGGGTTCAAGATGACACAAACCTGAGGTAATAGTTAAGAGACAACACACACATCGGAAAATATTAGCCAAGGGGAAATGGAAAAAGAGGGGTACAAAATCAAGAAAAAACAAATAATCATTCCTTGCTTTTGTGAACTAAGTGCACTTCTGTGCAGTGTGTTTAACCAGTGAGGTCTAATAATGCAAGTCAAGGTTTCTTGAGCATGCCTGAGATAGGCAGAGCAGAATAGCAATACAAAAATGGCCTGCTGCAGCAAGGGAGGAAAGCATTGTTTACAAAACTATGCTAGAATCAAAATAGTTTTTTTCTACTCCTTAGTTGTTTCCTTGTCAAGGTTTCCAAGTTTTTTAACCTCACTCCTAAGCCACTATTCCTGGAATAAGTGGAAGCTGGAAAATTTTTCCCTTATTCTGAAGGCTTCCTTCAATGTCTTCTTTTTATACCTTTGTTCTAAAGAGATTTCATTTAATTAATTTTCTGTTTATTTGTGCGTAGTATACATACATCAGTAGCTAGCTATATAGTCAATAACAGACTTTTGGTAGTTTTGAGATTCCTGCTGGTGAACAGGTGAACTCGGAGAACATATCGGTATTTTCTGTAGACACTGTGAATGAAAAAGATTATTAAAAACTTTCCAGTGTTTTTTTCAAATTACTAAGATTTTAAGAAGTATTTTCCCCATGATAAAAAAAAGTGTGTATTTTCAAACAATGTGAAACTCCTAGTCTCCAAACCTGCTAGACACATTCTTTTCTGGAACTGAATATGGTAGGTTGCATTTCGGCTGGCTGGTATCTTCTGAGGCAGTTAATTCATATAGTTTCAGCTGAAGCCAAAGATCTTGAAAACTGCTCTCTAACATGACATGCCATAACATATGCAGATAGTTACATCTGCTTGTGTTAAAAGAAATAGTCAAAATTGTATTATTCTCTGGTAGATAATAATGCAAAATTATATATCTTTAGAACTTGACATAGAAGGATTTCTTTGGGACTGTAGCTTCCCCTGTGGTCCCCCAAAGGCCAAGATCTTATTTTGGTCCCCCTTCAATATCTGCAAAATATGCGGATGCTTGTTTGCATGTTATTAACTGCTTTGCTTGACTGACATATATTTAGAATGCAAAGTTGGATTTGAACCCATATGATATTACAGGAAAAAACTGCAGACCATTTTGCATGCATACATTTGGGCTTATGCATAGTGAAGGAATAGTGAGCTCATTTTACCAAAAAAAGAGAGATGAAAATGTGGCACCAAAGATCCATAAACTAGCTCTTATAAAATTCACTCAAGCAATTTTTACTGCAAGTACTTAATATTTAAAGATAGTATTTCCATACTACTGCAAATTTTTACAGATTTTTATGTTATCAGATTTATTTTGTGGCCTCTAGAGACTTATATTGCATGTATTGCATGCACTGAATTATGTTTACATTCTTGTAAGTGTAGTTGGCTCTATAGCCTTTTATTTCTATTGTCCTGAGAGTCTTATGTAACTAGCTCTACCAAGTCAGTAATTTTATTAAAAGACACTATGAAACTGTCTTCTATTTAACTTTGCACAGATGAACTTGTTTTGGAAACATTGAATTCCATTTTTTCTTAAATGCCAAAATATCTTCACAGCCTTCCAAAAGCCTCTAAAAATGTATTTTTAAGTTAAATTTCATCTGTGTGTGTGTGTCTATTTTTCTGTACTTTAATTCATAGTAAAAAATAGAAACAAAATTTTAATCTGACATTGACACTGAAATAGAAAATTTTAGACATCCTATCTAAAATGCTAGCTTCACAGAGGTAAATAACAAACTTCTTGCTGTTGTTTGATGCTTACATATTGTGTACATGTTAAAAGAATATTGTGAATGAGGATGATCTGAATTACATTTGCATATAATTTTATTTTTTTAAAAAAATGAAGTTAAAAGATTTGGAATAATATTTTAAAAATACAGACTAAAGATTTACAAATGTGTATGTATATATTCATATGTATAGGTAAAGTCAAAAGCTTCTATTGTAGTGTACAGTGTCCTAGTATGCTTTCACATTTTTATGATCTAAAACACTTCTCTTAAGTGAACCAGTAATGGACATGAGTGGACAGATTACAGAAGGGAAGACAAGAAATTTTGTAACAGATTAATACTCCACGTAAAACAAAACAAAACAAAACTTTGTCATATGCAGTTTTCTCATCTATACAAAAAGAAGAGAAAGGAAGGTTAAATGATCTTCTGTGGTCATTCTGTGTCCCATAGAAAGCTCAGAATTAGGATGAGATGTTCTTAGAATTCAGTATTTGCTTAGGTCACATGGATTCCAGAAAGAGATTTATTTGATTTCTAAATGCTGACTAGAGCTCTGAGAATGTCACAGGACAATCATAGCAAAACAAAACAAAACAAAAACCCCCATGTTTTGGTGTTTGCTCCTCTCACTTAGATGTATCAGGTGGGCTGACTTTTTAATCTAAAAAACCCACTTCTTGAGCAAAGCTGTACTAAAATTTTCTTTCATTTTTATTAAATCTTACTTTACTCTGCAAGACAGCTCCTATGATCCTCAACAGAACTATATTACATGACCAAACAGCTAAGCATACCAATATGATCTCTTTGTAAAGTAATAGTACACTTTCCTTTTCCCAAATAGATTTCAATAATGAATTAAGCAACTACACAGAAGATGCATACGTGATATTAACTCCAGAAGTTTTAGAGCACCTACCTTTCTGACTAATTTGTTTTATTGTTGATGTGGGGATATCTGTGTTCTGATGAAAACCTTCCTTCCTTTCGGTCTTTTTCTCAGTTTCATCAGAGTTTGATTTGGATAACTGATGTAGCTGATGTGCTTCAGGCTCTCTTCTTAAGGTATCGTCAGATAATTGTTGGCTGCAAAGGTTCTCATTTTTTTCCTTCATATATGAATGTTCTGTGACAATCTGCTTCTTTTCTGTGTATGCTGAAGAAGTAGATAATGTGGCAGCCTGTGCTGAATCATTATGGCAATTAACTTCATCAAGGATGTTCCCGGATATGTCCTGTATCTCAGACAAGCTTTCTAATTCATTTTCCGTGTCAAGCTCCTCAGGATCCAACAGCAATGGTGACAGCAAGGATATTTTTTGTATACTACAGGGAAGTTTAGGCTCCTTTCTTACTGCAGGGCCAAAGGAATCAGGTATCAACTTGTTGTCACCTTGGATGATAAGTCTTTGTTCTAGCTCTCCAGTTATTACAGTCATTACTGATCCTCTCCTTTTCTTTGTTACTGAAAGCTCTGCAGGGGATAGCTGAACGTTTGGCTGTAAAGCTGAATGTTGGTTTGGGACACATTTGGTAGCTACATCATTGGAACGTTCCTTGTCACTAATAAACTCACCTGATGGGCTTCTAGAAGGTGAAGAGACCTCTATCACCGGGGCTTTGTTCTGCAAATCTGCATGCTTTTCTAGATGATTGTACTCTGGTGTCCCTTCATCTGAAATACTTCTGGTAGACTCTGCATCTTCTTCTCTTATGGCTAGGTTTCTCAGAGGCTCCACATGTTTATTTTCTTGTTTCTCACTTACAGTGTCGCTGGAATAAAGAGTCTTTATTAATGTTTCTTCTGCTTCTTCAGTTTGTCCTGTATAGTTTGCATACTCATTCAGTAAACAAGTATCATCTAGACTTTCAGATGGATAAATGCTAATATTATGGTCAAATGAGGTGAAAGCATACTGATATGAAGACTTAAGACTTCTCAAACTTCTCAGTGATGAGGTGAAGTCAGGACACTTACAAAGTTCTGTATCGCTAGTATGAGTGTTTGAGTTCTTCCTGTAAACATCTCCTGGTTTGGCCTCCTTAGATAATATTTTTAAGGATAAGGATGGCAATGAATAAAAGCCAGAATCCCTTCTAGCATGAACTGGTGAGAGTACATCAAGGGTAGTATCTGGGAAAGACTTTCTTCTTGCTGCTTTCTGTCCAGTGTCACTGCCATTGTCACTGATACTTCTTTCTTGACCTGTTCCACTGCTCTTATTGATGAGTGCCTTATCAAAATTTGGCTTATTCAAGATATTACTATCTAGAATATTTCTATTATTCATTTTTGAGAAAATTGCTTTATCTTTTGAAAAATATTCCTTTTCAGTGATGTGGTCTTTATACTCCCTTTTGTTATGTTTACAGAAATAATTTTCTTCTTCCCAAATTTTCAAGGCTGCAGAGAGGCTATCAGAGTCTCTTTCATTATCAGAGTACAAAGACACCCCCTCTGAAATAGTGTCCAGATGCATTTTGTCATAGTCAGCAAACTCTTCAGGTGGAGGGAGAAGTGCGTACCCATCCAGGAATGTATAGTCATCTGTTTCTTGAAGTTTAAAATGAGATTCACAATCAGTATCGCAAGGTGCCTCTGCTACAGAATAATCTGTTTCACTCCAATACATATCTTCATGGTCACCGTTGCAGGTTTTGCTGTGCACCTGTTCACCAGGTTTGATGCTAACCATTAGATTTTTCTTTCTATTGGAATATTTCACTTTAATTTCTTTTCCTTCAATATTCATTTTCAAGGAGGCATCCTTGTTACTGGCAGTTTGGATTTTATGTTTAGAGGATACCTTATATTTCTCATTGTCATCTACTGAATGGTTAGTTGAAGGACACTGGTACTTAGGACATTTTGAATACTGGCTTTTCTGGTATCGTCTTTCATGACAGCATTTACTGTTCTTTGAACTTTTCCTTTTTTTGACTACAAGGTTTGTTCCCATACCGAACAAGGAAAGGTTCTTAATTTCAATTTTCATATTAAATGAACCATATTTTACTTCTGCAGTAATTTTTCCAGTATCCAAGCTAACGGACTTTGCAGAGTCTGGTTTGCCCCACAGTGCAGTTTTTCTTGTTGATGAGCCCTCTGACTCACCAAAAGTTACTGTAGCTAGGATTTCATTTTGCTGAGGAGAGAACAGTTGAGGAGGGCAGTTCTTTTCCTTCTTTACTTCTTTTTCACTGTCTGATATATTATCAAGGTCTCTATCTTCAGATGCATCTGAGCTACTCTGATTCTTATTTTCATGACCTTTTCCATTTTCTTCAGAACCTTTTACATCTGATGGCTCAGAGAAGTGAGCCAGCTCCTCATCTACTTTATTTTCGAGGCTTTCTAGATTTTGCTGGCATTTACAAGTGGGTGGCAATTGTTCATCTAATTTAAGGGTGGGGGGAAAGAAAAAAAACATTTTTTCCTGTGATTTGGTAGGCAGTATCATAACTGTATGGTTATTTTTGAGACTTTTCACAGAAAATGTCTATTTTAGCTCTAAAGTATAGCATATTTTCCACCATTTCATTCCAGTGTTCATTTATTTCTTTTGACATAATTATTTAATAAAAGTAAGACAAGGCCAAATAGGGTAGTCCATGGTGACTCATTCTAATTACAGGAACTCACAACAATTACAAGAAATTGATATATCACATTTCTTTTTTTCTCAGAAAGTTTTATAGTAGTGAGATGATACAGGATTTAATTTGCATTTAGAAAGATCTACCCTTTTTACTTCCATTTTTCCTCTGAGTATTTACTTCTTTCCTGTGAACACACTGGAACAATCAATATTCTATTGCATGTTTATAATCTGGGGTAGATTACATGGAACTTGACTTTTTTTATAATCCTTTTACAGATGAGCAAACAAAGGGATTAATGAATATTGTCACAATCACGCAGCAAATCAGTGGCAGCATTCCCAGGAGGAATGAGCCACAGTTCCCTGTTCTAAGCGTAGGACAACACTGTTTCCTGGGGGAAGCTGTACTAGGCAAGATTACATGGCATTTATACAGCACATGAAAATCTGCCTGGCTCGAGCTTTTTTTAGAGTAGGTCATGTGCATCAGAGGATAATAGTTTACAGTGACATCTACCTAAGTAGGATTAGATCAAGCTATTATACTTTAATAACATTAATAAATTTACAGTGAGAATGATGTAAACTTGAAGTTTTAAACATCAGCATCTTTGGAAAGACTCTTGGAAGTAAGTAGGATAGTAGCTCAACAAAAATAAGTAGTCTCATCAGGACAGTACCAATATGCAACCACACTTGAGTGTGTAAATATTTCCAATTTAAGAAACAGCTTTGGGCACAAAAATGGATTTCTGTCTCGGTGAATGACTGGAGAGTAAACACCTATGATTCTGATGTTTCTGCTTCAAATTAAATATTTCGGTAAACTTACTTACATTCTCTGGAATCAGAGCTCTTTCTGCCCTTGCAGCTTTTTCTTCTTTTTCTACTCATTTCTAAAACCTGAGGGCATCTGGGCTCTACTTTTCTGTATGGGAGAGAAAACATTTGATTGTGAGAAAGATTCTCTGTGATAATTTTGCTCTGTTTCTCCAACTTCCCTTTGAAGTCTGTGGGAGGTTTTGACCATGACTGACTTTACCAGCCTATGATTCTGATTTTTAGACATTACTATTTTGTGTTAAGCATTCATTTCTAATTCAATATCTAATTTATATACATATTGAAAACAATGATTTTGCCATATGGTCAAAAATAAGGAGTAAGACTTAAGGAGGTGACCAGCATGAGCTAAGCTTTTTTGTCTGTGATGAAGACTAGTTGTTTCCTTTGTTAATTTTCATATTTATATATTACTGATTTAAATTCTAGATGCAAGGATGTTGTCACTGATATCTTTTAAAATAATTTTCAAACATTGTAAAGAACCTTTATAGTCCAAATACTTTTGTTGTCCCTACTACATTTCCAAATGTTAAGTTATACTTTCTGCTCTAAGAATTATCATTTCAGAAAAGGGTGTGGTGCCAGCTCTTCCTTTGCACATATATTTTCTATGTACATTTTCGTTGCATTCTCTTTGTTCAGTCTCGCTTTGTTGGTTCTACAACTCATATATGCTGAGTTTAACTGAATTAGGACTCTCCTTACCTTCAGTCTTAGTCACATGAATAGTCCCATTGCCTTGAGTAATGATTAGCTGCAGGTATCAGGCTTGCACTGTAAGATCCTTAATTAGGGACACTTCTGTCCACTGCTGGACATTTTCTGGGAGAAGCTGAGTGTTCACTAGTCCAGTTACCTTAAACAAGAACAAAGGCACTCAGCCACTGCAAAAAGCCAGCATCACTGACAGTGCTGTATGTGATATGGTAGTCTTATTACAAACAGCAGTGCTTGGGTTAGCTCACAATAAGCAATTCCGTAACTAAATTTTGAGTGAAGGATCACTTCCCACCATAGCACTGAATCTGTCTCAAATATGTTTATTTTCACTGTGAACAGCATCCCTAATAGCGTTTCTTTCAGGATGATGTGGGTGATGACAAGCTTTGTGATAATATGGACAACAACATATTTTCTTTTTTCTAACATATGCTTCTGAGCTCATGCTGTTAGGCAGGAATAGCTGCATTCAAATCTTACTTGAAAGAAAGAACTGAAAACACAGGAATAATTTTATTTATTTCATTTTCATATTATTTACATAATGGAGATTTTATTTGAAAACATCTGTTTTCTTAAGTTTTCTGAATAAGCATGTTCAGTGAACCTGTATTGTAATGATGGGGCACTGGCAGAAAAGCTTTTTTACAAAAAGTAAGGAAAAATATGGAGGAAGTTTTTAATGTGTAATGACACAAGAAATGTTGAGTCAGAATGGTATGGTGACAAAATACATTTGTAAAATGTTTAATGTTCTTTCAAGATAATATTGTCTTTTTAGGTAGTAAATTTATTTTCTGTAATTTCTTCATTTTATGTAGTAGAATGCATAGCTCTAAATATTTTCAGCAACAGCTCACTGACTGTCATCTCCCCATTAAATCTCATACCTAAAATATTTCACCTTTCTCAGACTGTACAAGAACAATGTCTTAGAACGCTTAACCAATCATTTCTGAATTAAAAGCCTTACTGCCTTCCCTTCTGTGTTTCAACCATATCAACCCTTTCTGATACATTTCCTCCTTTTGGATACAGCATTTGACTTTTTGGCTCCAAATCTGCATACCAAATGTTGTTGTCATTGCCTTCCATTGTGTGTTTTCTTTGTTTTGACTTTACTCCTCTGTCAAGTTTTCAATTATGTTTGGTCTTATATTCTCACTAAGTTTTCTCCTCCTATTAAATTATTCATAAAGCTTGACTTTTCCTTGTGAATTCTTCCTTTTGCTCTCCTTACTGATTGTATTTTGCAGCCTGTTACCTGTGTTGGTGTTTATACATGGTAGCAGATAACCCACAGATAAATAGGCCTCAATCATTTAAGTGAATTATCTTCCTGAATTATCTTCCATTTTCCCTTTTCTCTGCAAAAGTGCTCCAGATCTCTTTGTCAAGCTACCACTTACTTCAATAATTTCTGAACACCCATTTCTGTAGTGCTTTTGCCAAATAATGTATTTTATGCCAAACATGCAAGGAAAGAGGTGCATTATCAACAATACCTGTCTTAGTGGTGTTTCTTATTCTCCCTCTCAGCTGGTATATATCATACTTTCATTTTTTATCATTTCCTCTATATGTTTTCCAGAGAACAAAAACAGGTCAAAATGTCTTTGAAAAATATTTAGAATATTTATTCATTCTGCAGAATTAAAAAAAAAAAAAAAAAAAAAAGCAGCAACCATTTATATATGGAGGAGTAACAGGACCCTAAAGCATTTCACAAAATTAATACATGAATTATGTGGCTGTAGAGAATCAGCTTCCATTCAGATGCAACTTAGTAGTTACCTGACAGTACCTAATTAGATATGAGAATAGTACATTCAAATTAAATACTTGGAAAAGCATGGATAAATGAAATTACTCAGCAACTGGTATTATACTAAGATCCAGTGATTAAACATTTTATTTTGTGAAATGTGCTGCAGAATTTTTAATAACCACATCAAATCAGGATCTTGCTTTTTCAGCTCATCAAAAGATGAGCAAACACTAGTCAATACTATTTCTACTACATTTCTGATTCTCAGGAAAGATTATTGTCTAAGCAACTAAGAACATCACTTGTGCCATGAGGGAGCACATCCAGGAAATTCAGACTCCGTGGAATTAAGATTCTGCATTATTTTGGATTCTTATGTAAGCAACAGGTGATACTAGACAAGTAGTATGAAATAGGTTTTGACTAATTTTTTTAGAGGAATAGCTGGTATACCACTCTGGCTATTATTACATTTAAAAGACCTTCTTGCACACAGATTGCTTTTAGCTATAGTTTTTAAAAAGGCTAATAAGGTAGCAGTTAGTCAACTATTCTCAAGATTATTTTTATTGAGAATACAAATGCCAGCAAATGCACACAAAAAATATAGTTCAGCTTGCATAGGTTTGTACATGCATGTGTATTTCTGGTTTTCTAGGCAAAGAAGTCAAGGTATAGGTCTAGGTTTCAATACTTAGCTTCTGCCAAAACCATTTGTAAATTCATTTTCTTATAAAGCTAAATTAAAGCTTCTGCCTACTTACTAAGCTAATATTGCTTTCTGTTTAATTATTCTGGGTTCTTTTCCACAACAAGAATAAATAATATATTATTAAGGCTAGACATTAATTTCATATTTTGAAGATGTTTCATTTCTACATTAAAGTAGTTCATTTCTGCCCTCATTTAAAAATATGTAGTTTTCTATATGCAAAAGAAAAGGAGAAACAAGCAGCCTCTGTGCTGTAAATGACCCATAAACAAACCAAATGATGACTTTAACATAAATTCTGTATAATGAATACTTCAAATTACTGATCACATTTTTCAGTGATATCACTTCAATATAATGGATTTTCTTGTATTTATTATGTGTGTTTAAAATAAATTTTTTACAACTGCCCTAGACAGCTTAGTTTATTGTGCATTATGTCTCTGTTATGTTAGATAAAATAATTTTGTCCTTACTAAAATTTTCCTCCTGAATTACCATGGATGTCTCAACTGTTGGATTGTTCCTATTCCTGTTCAGAGGCTAAAGGAAAAACAGCCAATGTGAACAGGAGCTGGATCAGTCTTTTTCCTGTCAGTGAGTTTGTCATATTGGCATTATATCTTGCACTCAGTCACTTCTCATTTGTTTTTGTTTTGGCACATAAATCATGCTTTGCCAGTATGGACCACAAGAACAGGTAGGTGAAGTGCACTTCAGATGTGATATGGCAAATGAACACAAAATTAGTAGAAATCTCACTGTAACACACTGTTATTTCCAATAATGGAGAAACCTGTGCAGTAGTTGTATATTGTCATAATTAATTTTCTTTGGAAGAGAGTTAGCTAGTTATTTGAGAGCATCTTTGTGGCTACAGAATTTAAATTGAGAAAAATCTTTCATTTCTTATAAAGTGCAGTAAGGAAAAAAAAAAAAAAAAAATCCTAGCTCTAGCTTCCAGGTTCTGATTTCCATTCTCTATAATGGGGAAACTTAGAATACATTCTACCTTATTTTATGACTATGCAGTTTCCAAGGTTGCTTTCTGGAGGAAAGCAATTTATGTTGCATAGAACAAGAGTTATTTGGGCAAAGGATAACAAAATGGTGTGTTGTTTAATATTTCATAGACTTATTTTTAGTTCAGTGTAGATGGGCTAAGAAAATGTTTGTTTCTTCACTAAACTGGGAGGGAGAGATTCAGTGGTAGAACGTTTCTCTCCTTAAAAAGGAATTGGAAAACTACTTTTCTTGGAGTAATTTAGTATGCAGGATGAAGACCTTCCCCCCCCCCCCCAGCTGTCCAAGCTTAAGTGCAGCAAATTGAGTTTGTAAGCTTCTCTACTCAATGGTATGTAAAATTATTTCTTTACTAATGTATCTTATCCCTGTAGTCTTACCATAGCATTCCTCACCTTCCACATCTGAAGTATCTTGGCAGATAAAGACAATGCAAATAACAAATCGCAGTTTGTTTAGCTAGGCTTTCAGTTCTTAAAATATGTATTACTACATTTGAAGTCTTCACCTGTTCGTAAATAAGATGACAGATACAGTTTTAGGAACCAAAAGTCCATCTTAAACATCCCTATATAGGAAACCATTATTCATACTTATTCACAAATCTATATACTCAAGTATAATTTGAATTCTTTAATTGAATTTACTATGTAAAAACAATACAAATTCTGTTTTTTATAAAAGCTATGATGACCTACAGCAATTAAGTATCTATCTGTAAAATACTACCTGATACTTAGGGATGCTATTTAAAATAAAAAGATATTTATACTTACTGTTACTATGAGTCAAGAGTCATTTTTCTCAGATACTCACTTGCTATTATGTCGTCTGTGAATAGTTTGGTTTTCTAAGCTAATGAAGGATGGGCTGGCCACCTTGCTATGGCCTAATAGGATAACAAGTTCAATTTTTTTTTCCTTTGCACTTATCCACTTCTGCACTGTCAACCCCAGTCAGGAACAATGGGCCGCATACACATATCCTTCCAATTGCTGAAGCAAAAAAGTACTACCGGTTATTTAACTCCTAACAGCTAAAGCAAATGAGAAAAATAATGATTAACTCAACTTACCTGGGCAAATGCTTTACAAAATGTCAGTTTTGTCTGCAAAGTCTAAGTTAATAAGATTGCATACATGAAAAGTAAAGATAAAAGATGGAGCAACACTATTCACAGCCTTGCTCCACTTCTTTTTCTATTTCTGTCCTTTAAGCTCAGAATCTGATTAGTATATTTAATTCCATGAAGCATCGTGACTGGTCTACCTTTAATCGGCCTACTGACATCCTCTCTTTTTTTCTTCACATGTTGCAGAATTCAAGACAGTCTTTACTAATTTAACTATATTCCTACACAAAGCACAACATAAAATGTTCATGATATGCTATCCACATCGGAATGGTTTTATTTTTCATAAATTTACATATACGCAATATGAAAAATAGGATACAAAAATATGCTTATAGGAAATACTTCAGGACCTATGAAAATTTTGTCAAAATCTCTTGCCAGTATTTTAACATGAGCTTACAGTTTGGTCAGTAATATGAACTTTTTGCATGTTTACAATCTTGTTTTGTCCACTTGTTTATATTATTTTTTATATTATCTGTAAGTTCCTATCTTATAGTTTCAAAGACAGATAAAATACTTAAATTTTACAAATTATATACTGAAAAAAGTTAATAACCCTTAGTGGGAAGGCAAACTGGGAAAAAAGGCATTTTCAAAATTTTCTTCCTTGTACATCTGCATGTGGTAACAGTACTCTTTCTTTGCTCTGGTATTTTAGCAGAAACAAGGGAGTAATTAGTGAGGCAACATTCTAGTATCTCCTGAACAAAACCCCTCTTATTTTCAGTGGTTCAAGGGATGGTGTCTTTTTAAAGTAGTACATTAGCTTAAGAGCAAGAAGTAGTCTGCTTCAAAAGGTGCAGTCTTTTGGATGAGGCATACAACTCAAATCTTATGGAGGTGTTGTCCTAACCATATTCCAGTTTGATTCACTATACTCTGTTAATTTCCTTGATAAATCTAATTTGGCACTTTTCTAAATTGCTCTAGTTGTTAAGTATCTACAGCATTTGGCTCTTCAGTTAATATTTCATGTGTAATCTGCAAATAATAACTATCATTCAGAAAATTTCCATGCTATAGAATAGATATTTTCAAACTAAAATGCTATCCAACTACCTACAAGTCCAATTAAGATAATAAAGAGCCAAGAGAAGTTTCACTTTAAGAGATTAAAATAATGAAATTTGTTCTTCTTAAAGAAGACACATTTGTCATCTTTTGCTGAATAGTTCACCTGTTGGGAAGGAAAGAAAGGATCGGTATAAACTTATCGTTGAATTTTAAAAGGATATTTGATTTAGCATTTCTAAATGTAAATATATTAAAAATCATTATATATAATACAAGAAGTTGTTAGAATTGAAAGATCATTAAAATATTATTTTCAAACTCAGAGATTATTAAAACATTATTTTCTTCTTCAACATATCATTTCTTTTGCTTTCTTCTATAAAATGATATTTTAAAATTATTTCTTATTAGTATTGCAATTATTCTGTTATATAGATTAAAAAATTGTTTACATAGATTAAAAATTATTTTTAAAAAGTCTGAATCCTATTATCAATATTGGATTGTGAACACTTATGAGTTTCACAGCTATAAACCCATCTCTATAGCAACTTACCATAATTTCCTACATAAAAAAGTAATGTAGGATGGGGCTTATATTTTAGTTACCTCAGTGTGATAAATGATTTGTCTTTACACTGTCTGTATTTGCTGTTTGCTTCATTCTACCCCTTCCAACTGTTCATCATTCCCTCCTTGTTCATCTCTCTTAACGCTTGGTCATCATTGTAATCCGAGTTAAGTTTCTTCCATTGTTTAGTTTCCACTCCCATTCACATGCTGTCCGGTGTTCTCCTCTACTTGTATGAAAAACCTGCAGCTAGACTTCCTTGTTGTCCCCCCACCACTATTTGGATTTGTAGAAACATCTGTTCTGATTCCAGATTTTGCAGAATTTTGAAAAAAAAAGAACCCCACATCTTTCATTGATTAAAAAAGATTCAAAATACTCTGAATAAAGGAACACCATATGATAATAAGTTAATTTTTATGACTAACATTGTATTTCCTCCTTGTCATTTGCATTTCTTTTTATACCACTGAATGACTGCACAATCACAGACTACTGAATCTTATCATGACAGTAATAATAACAACAGTACATTTTTGTAACCATCTATTTTGGAAGCATATAGTTTCCATTATTTTCAGTAACATAATAAATCAAGGCACAAATTTTAAATATAGCATTAAATACACGTAAGTAAATATTTCTAATACTATGTTGCTCTCTGTTTCACAGATGGGGTTGATATGTATTTCTGTCTTTCAACTGTAAATTCTTAATGACAGTAACAATGTTAATATCTTAATTTTTATAAAATAACTTTGTGCATATTTTGAAATATTATGTGCTGTTTTAATAATCTACTTTTCTTCTTCATTACTCTACAGTTCCGTTTCTAATGATCAGAGAATGAAATAAGTCATTGCCTAAGGTAAGTAGATAAACAGGTCCTTCTAACTTATTTCTAACATTAGCAAACACTAGAGGAAATAATTTAAATTAAAGAAATCAATTATTTAAATTTAAAGATTAGCAATCATTCCAATCCAATGTTTTATCAACTGGTGTGCAATAGCTTGACTTGGTGGCACAAAGAAAGAATGTTGATTTCCTTTAATGATAACGTCCACGACCTGCAATAAATAAAGATTTTTTTTCCTTTAGAAGTTAGTATTATAAATCATACAGAATCTAAGATTTTATGAACACAAAAATTATCATACTATGATAACCAATCAGTCTACTGTTAATGTAACAGAGCTACTAGCAGGTTCTCCAAGAGAGATATAAAGAAACATTCACAAGGGATGTTATAAATTCCAACATCTTTGAGTTCACGTGTGCCTCAAAGCATACTTTCTTTCTAATACAACTTTTGACACTTACTGTCCATATAATATTTAAGGCTTTTGTAAAGCCTTTATTATGGTAAGGACCACCAGATGGTGCTCTACACTGCTTTTTAAATTCTTAATTTTTTACATGCAACTTTTTGGTCTTGAAGAAATCATGTTGGTTTCCTGAAGCAGTAGTGAGCAGCATCGGAATGTGCCTTTAGATAACTGTATTTTTGAAGCACTTTTATTCCCATCTCTATACCACGCTTCTGATTACTAGCTGTATTCAGAACTGCTACTCGTTTAAAGTAGATAAATGTTTTCAGGAATACAGTGATATTGTAGGTGACTTTTTTGTCTTCAGGTTGACTTACTGAGTCACAACATTTGCACCTGCTAGGCAGAAGTACAGTGTTGTTAAGGAGTTTAGCTTGCTCAGAGGCTTGTGACAACAACCTGCATAGATTATGTTGTGTAAGCAATCTTTCCTTTTTCCTCTTGTAAACTTGTACTTCTTTCTATTCATGTTTTCTTTTGCCCTCTTTTGTTTGACTATATTTTAAATATTCAAAAAAGCTAAGTTTAGAATTCCATATTAATGCATCATGAACTGCATTTAATTACTAGAGCATTAAACTACTACTGCCCAGAAAAAAAGGTGTTAAAACTACTGAATTCCTAGACCTTTAACCTAAACCTCTCCTGCTCCACCCCAACAAATCTGATAGCATGCTTGTTTGAAGAAACTCAAATAATAGATGCCATTAAGTGCTTTTTCCATCTAAATGCAAACAAAGCATGGGCTTATGAAGGAAAGTGGTCTAAAATAATTGTAACTTACATACCTCCTGAAAGGAAACAGTGACCAGCTAACTATGGCAAAAATGTCATGAAATGGGCTTGAAACTGTTAGTAATTACCATGCTTCCATATGAGTATCTGCTTTTCTCTGGTTGCAATTTGCAATTGCAATATAATGCAATTACAGTATGATAAAATGGAGAATATACATGCTTATTCAACTCGCTGAAAAAAGTGAGTATCTACTGTATGCCAGAACTGATACAGTCACAGACCAATCAATACAAGAAGGAAATTAAATTGAACTTCACCTGTTCTCTAGTGAACCAGCGGGCATCCTCTATTTCATTCTTGTCAACTTTAATTTCTGTAGACACTGCAACAGCTAAGCAACCAATCATTAGGGAGGAGGGCATTGGCCACGGCTGACAACAGACATACTGAACATGGCCAACTTTGACTCCAGCCTCCTCTTCCACTTCTCTTCGAACAGCATCTTCTATTGTTTCACCTAATCAAAAAGGGCAAAGAACAAGCAGCCAATGAAAATACTTCGAGCAAGGATTACATCCTATACTTTGAACTGACTCAAAAGATTTGAAACTGCCTGAACTAATCTCAGGAACCGCCCTGAAATCTAGTTCACAGATCAGGGCATAGACCTTAAACATGGGCTACGGAAGACTACTGAAGTCAAAGTAGCCACCAAAGCAGTAGTTTTAAAATCAAACTTTGAAAATAAAGTGCTATAACTTCTCCATCATAATGTTAATTTCCTGAATTGATAGTTTATATGCAAGTTACCATTACTCCATCTAAAACTATAAAAAATGGATAGGAAGGCACTGTTCTTTGAATGAATTTTGTTCATTTACAAAATAGCATGCTGTTAAGTTTTAGATTTTCAGTATGACTAAATGGCATGTCATACAGCTTGAAAATCAAGTATTTAAAATGACAACAGTAAGAAAACAGAAACTACAGTAGACTTGCACACATTTCTGCACCGAGGCAGACTCATTCTGTATTGTCTCAATGCGTACATAATTTTTCAAACTTAAAACTTCAATGGAAAATGCTTGTCAGTTTGCATGGATATGTGTTAGACATATATGTGCAGTGATGATGGTCATAGGCTTACATATCTATGTGTATACTCTGTTGTAACCACTGATCAATGTAGGGTTCATGTTGGGTTCGTTAAAGTAAATCATCCACACATCAGTACAGTAGTACTTCATTTGAAGATATTATTTTAAGTAGTTCAAACAGGATCTGCAAGCTATATAAAAACTTTTGTACAGATTACCATATACAGTGATGTTACCAAGTATTTCTTTTTTTCCCATCAAAGAATGGGTTTTTTATTAATTGACAAACCAGATAAAATTTTAGCTTACAGGAGAACTCCTAAGAGTTAGCTCAACTTAGCTGACTCTTAGTTCAGCTGGGGTCAACTGATCAGAAGATAAGCTACTCCTAAAGTAAGTTCAGTATTATATAACTGAATTGAGTATCAGAGTGTAGTAAATTGCATCGGCGCGGGTAAAGAAAGGGGTGAAGAAATAAACCTCCAGATTTCTCCCAAGTGATATCTGAATCAGCTTATTCATGCAGGCACCATAATTCATTTTACACAATTATAGAATATACCTTAAACCCTAGCTGACGAGTAAGATGTATTTGAAAATATAAGAATGTTTTACAAAGCATTCTGCACCTACTAATATTTTTAATTAACTGAAACTATGATTGCTGAATACTGCTAGGAAAGTGTCCCTTTACTTTTCTTTCTAAAATGGTAATATTTCTGCTGCTCTTCCATATAATTGGTCATGCCTTAAACACTTCAGCACATGCTTAAGTATGAATCATTCAGTTTTTTTATTCTATACAAAAATCACTTGCTAAATATCATTAAAGTTCTTACTTATGTTTTTCTATATTTTTAAGTTTAATTATATGATTTGAGAGTGCATAAAGAAACGATTTTAGAATTACATATATTGAAGTGACTTGTGCTTTTCTTTCTTTTTTTTTTTTTTTTTTTTTTTTTTTTTAAGTGCTGCAGAGTTTAGTACAGGTATATTTATTATAACAACTTATCCAACAGAAAGCCAAAACATTCATTTGACATAACATAGAACAAATTTCTAAATTATTTTCAGTGTACAATACTTGCATGCAAGAAAAATCCTTTGATAAAGCAAAATGAAATTACTCACCAGGTTCTACAAAGCCAGCAAGACAGGTAAACATTCCAGGGGGGAATCTTTTCTGCCTGCCTAAAAGGCACTGGTTCCCATCTGGATGGATGACTTGCATTATCACAACAGGATCTGTAAGGCACATGAGATAAATCTATTTCAATTTTGGGGGGACTTAAAAACAGCAATAAACTTCAGCCAATTCAATATTAATGTCTGTAGATACAAATAAGATACCTTTTAAGTGTATCAATAAAAACTGATGCATTTGAAATAAAAATTGTGTAGGTGCCCCAAAGCAAGCTGTTACTATATTTAGATGTCCTTTTTTTTTTTCCTGGAAGATACCTATTTTTGCAACATACATGCTTAGTAGAAGCACTTTACTAGCCAAGGCTTGAAATTCAGGGCATAAATTACCTGCAACTGAAACATACAACCTTATGAGAATACCACCAATACTAACCTAGTTATGCAGACAGCATTTTGGCAGCAAGCACAATTTACTATGACCTCTTCCTCACACATGCAGCTATAGGACGTACTTTTGACTGAAATGCACACAGAAAATCTAGGTACTCTTGTTAGAATGTAAATACTGACTGAACTTTTCACTTTTGCCTTTTTTGACTATTCCCACTCAAATTCTGATTTGATGTTGCATTTTTATCTGCTTTTTAATATCTGGCCTTTTTATTATTTTTTTTTTCTTATATCCTCAATATTTTCTCCCATTGGTATCATGGTTTTTACTATGTGCCTCTGCATAATAGTCATCTACCCTCTTCTTCCTTTTCTAAATTTTCATTAGACGCTTAAGCATTTTGTGTTTAATTTTTTTCAACCTCTGTCTTTATGTATTTTTTCTCTTGCTATTGTCTGTCTTCCTTTTCCGCCCAAAAGGTATTTTCTCTCTCTAAGAAGGTTTGATTCATCAATCAATATAAGCAATACTTTCAAAGATTAGTGCCTTATTCAAAGACGTCTGCCATGTGGCACGGTGTATAATTTCAGGTGTTCAGGTGTTGCTGTCTATACCTTTTTTAAAGGAAAGCATCAGTAACAATTGCTGGTTCAACAGTTTTTCCTATATAAACTGATTCCTTTTCTGATTTTGTTATGCTAGAGACTGTAAAAAAATAGCTACTAGTCTTTTTTACCAAGCTTCACTATAATCCATGAGAGAGAAGAAAATGACACAACTTTTTTGATTAAAAAAGGTATATCTAATAAAAAGGATAGAACACAAAGCAAAGTCCAGAAATAAACACCTACAACATCCAGAATTACAACTGCAAAAGAAAAGAGAGGCCAGAGTAGGGGAAGGAAAGGTGAGCAGATGGCCACCAAATGATGCAAGCAGGTAAGTTTTTTCCTTCCCTGCTTCCCCACCTATAGTACAGATATTACAACAACCTCTTTTGCAACAAGTTGATGAAAGGAGCTATAGAATATATACAACTTTGTATTCTGGATAGAATTAAGCCATGTAGTTAGTGACTGACAATGAAAAGTGAAAGTCAGTGGAGGTGGTTCATGCAGTCAAAGCAGCACTACAGGAAAATGACCACTGTATCAGAAATTTGATACAGTGCCAAACAGGGTATTTCAAGCCCAGAAAACTTGCAGTAGGTGAGACAACAACATGAATAAAAGAGAGAGTAAAATATGATGCTTTGTACTGTGAATATCTCATTTATGAAATATTTATATAAATAGATACAAAGATTTATTTGTGTAAATATAAATAAATATGGTGTTAATGCACTGCAATAAAGGTTGATATTGTGACAATATTTTTCTCACAGGCTATACCAAAAGAGAGAGAAGCCTTAACTACATCATCCTAAATAGTGCTGAGACACACACACACTCTGTGGAAAAGCAAGTATGTAAGACCTAGGACAGAAGCAAATAGCTGAAATAACTAGAAAGAAATGGAGTTAAATGTATACAACAGTAAGTAAGTGGTTACAAATAAGATACTTTTCACCAATTTATCTTACAATATCCTCACCAACTCTTGGATATGAGGTGTTGTGAACACCATGGAGACTGGGACAATCTTCCTTCAAGCAAGTTTTCTTGTAACCCCCTTCTTCAATCTTGGTTGCACTCCCACACGTTGGGCAAAACTGGTAGCGGCTGTGCCATGCTAGAACAGATCTAGCCTGGGCTACTACTCCTTTAAAAGAATACATTGAATATACATAAAATCAAATACTAATTTATTTAAGCTTTTAATAAAGCATGTATTAAAATTTAACATTAAAAAAAAAAGTACAGCCATGGTTTAAACTGTAATCTGCTATCAGAGAAGTTGAGCAATATGGGTGATGTGGATCTTTGTTTTGTTTTTGGTGGCGTAGCACATGCAATATAAAGCAGTACTACATGAACGTAGCCTAATTCATTTGCTCAGAAAAAAAATTAATTGGATTTCCAGACCAATATACCCTGTTTCTCATTACCATTACTTTGTCTGGGTAAAATACATAGGCTGAATTACCATATCACACTGCTTCTAGTGGCTAGAATGACTATTTCAGAACTACTACATCGATCTTTACATAATAATGCATTGTTCCACTTAAACTTGAGGTGGAAGTCACACACTTGCTGTCTATCCTTCTGTAAGAGCAAAATTGTTGCAAGAGCAACAATTGTTGCAAAGTGTCCATACTGGAATTCATTCCCTTTTATGATCCTGACTTTGCAGCATTAACAATTGATTTTCAATATACAAATCTAATACTGTACTAGAGTACTTGTCTTATAGAAACATTAAATTACAGAAAAGATCATGCAACTTCCAATATTTTTAAGCTAAAGTGGAAAACACAAAATTTCATTTCTACTTAAAGTTTCTATAAAACCTTCAAACAAATCAGAAATCAATACAAAACTCCTGTGTTACTGCCAAGCTATGGTTAGTGTCCATACTTGTGCTACATTGTAATACTAAAGGCTGGTTTTGTATCCTTTCTGTTGGCAGAGCACCAAGAAACAGGGTTGCAATGCTTTGGGTGCTACTATTGCTCATACTTCTTGCTTCTCAGGTAATTACCCAAAAAATTCTTATTAAGGACTTATTTTCATTTCTTGTATTGAAACTCAATAATCAGAGGATCTTTTTTTTGCTGCTTTAGAAGACATGCATATGCATTAATATTAACATAGTATAATTTGTAAAACCATAATGATGGATTTTATAATTTATTACTTATGATTGCAGATGTTAGTAGTTTGCAACTGCATGTTTTTACATACAAAATTCTTCACAAATTGACTGAAAAACAGTTAAAGTTTTTCTAATGCCACTGAAAACGTGTAAATTTGCTGCAGTAGCTGTCTTTGCATTACACACCAGCAAATCCTGAAGCATATTTTTCTGATGAGACATCTGATTAGAGTTACATTTTATGCACCTTACCAGCTTCTTTTTCAGGCAACTGCAGTAGTGCAGGCATTGGTGGATGAAGAAAATAACAGTCTTCATGCGTCTGTTTAAATTTCTCAGCAGAAGTAGGATCTATGCTAAGAGCAAACCAAGCAACTAACCCATCCTCTTCGTCTTCTTTCAGAACCCTTCCATTCACATTCTTGTGGAACTGAAGTTCAACTCCAAGAAAAATCAAGGTGACTTCTTCGGTCTGGTTCAGGTACTGCTTTATATCTTTGTGGTACAGCCTACAAAGCTTGACTTCTGGTGGCTGGGAACTCTGTACTCCTCCACCCAAAGTAACTAATGGACTTAGATTTGAGAAAAGGATATACACTGTAGTTGGATGTATTTGTTTCTTGCTTAACCAGTTAGAATCTGTTCTTTTGTCACTCCTTCTGTCCAGAAGTGTCATGCCAAAGTAATTTTCACACACTTTCACTTCATTTGGCAGAAAAGTAGGTCTCTCCCCCCCCTTCACATTAGCCAACAAATTAGCTATGTGTTTATACCCCCAAAATTTAGCAATATCCAGAGCAGTCTGCCTTGATTTATTAACGACGGACCGGTCACACCTACAGAAAAAGAACAGAACAGTGGTTACCAGAGTAACAGATTTTTTTTTTTTTTTTTTTTTTTAAGAGTCCTAATGCTGTGTTATTCTTACTTAGGGCACAATACTGATGCTATTAAGGTGCAGGAGCTTTTAGAAATTCAAGCTATATTGGGGCACCTTTTAGGCTAACTACTCAGCATTATAGTAATAAAAAGTTATCATACTTTACTTCCTTTTGCTAATGCTGGATCTCATATTTAGACTGCACTCCAGATTAACTATCATTTACCATCATTCATGTTGTACTACAACGGCAATGAATTAATAAAACCCCCAGACATTGTGCGATGTAAAAACCAACCAAACAAAGAAAACTGTCAAGATCCTTTACAAGTAAGTGGAACTATGAAAACCAGGCTACTGCTCTCTTCTGAATAACCAGAAGATACAATAAAGATACACACAGAAAAAAGCAGTTTAACAAACGTTACTTTCTAGAAGGTACTCAAACTGGTGTCAAAAGACTTACAAGACAAGATTTTCAGTTAAATAAGAATTAAGGATATGGCCTGTGCTTAGTGAGAGAAGTTGGTCTCTGAGAACTGTGGGGCTGGTCCCTACAGGGATCTCTCTCAATTACCAAAACACCTGCCAGATCAAAAAATTGGCAGTAACTTTTTAAACAAATACAGGGGATAACTGCTTACTGTTGTGAGGCTGCTTTCTGGAAGTGATATCTTAATTTGGGGTGTTACTGTCTACTGTCAAAATATCCCTAAATTTCTTAAGCCTTTGATTTGCTATCCTAAGGAGAGTAAAGGTTTGACCCTACAAAGTAGAAATTAGTTTATGCCCTATGAACTTTATAGTTTAGTAAAGACATGGGAAGCCAAGATGCCAAAATGCTGTATTAAATCAAAAATTATAGATAAAATTACCAAGCCTCAGAATGAAAGCCACAGCACAAAGAAAATATCGTCAGTAGCCCATTGTTTTTAAAACTGTAAGAGGCCAATATGTTCATGGTATTGATACACGGGTAACTAATAAAGGCAAGACTGTTTTGACTTCAAATTTTATATTAAGTTCAATAGTTTTTAGAAAGAATTACAGTATACTTTATAAAAGCATTTAAGTTTTAATTTAAGTTTGTAGTGTTAAAGGAATTATTGTTGCCCATTTATCTTCTCAGATTAATCATCCTTACTGTAAAATCTTGCTTTATTTCCTGTTTAATTTCCTATCTTTCAGTCGCAGAATTTTGTTGTCATTTTGTCTTCTACTTTCTGCCTACTCAGGTATGTGCAGGCTGTGATCAAATTGCTATTCAGTGTCCTCAACAGTAGCTTTAATTACTTAGATCAGTAAGAACTTTTTTACAGTCTTCAAATATTTCTTGTAGCTTTTCTCAAACATAGACAAATAAAAATACTGATTTCCAGGATTAGTTTCTGGAATGTTATATAATATCACCTTCATAGTTCTGATGACATTCATGTTTATACACCCAACAATGTATTAATCCAAATGATTATGATTAAATATGACTAGAATTAGACTAATGAGGCCATAGAATCACATCAGCCACTGTATTCAAATTGCCTAGAAGAACTGATCTGAAAAGGACATTTACAAAAGGATTTTTTTTTTCAGTACATACAAGATTTCATTCCAAGAATCTGTCACATAGGTATTTTTCTGCTTGCTAGAATGTGCTGATTATAGGCCAACATTGCAGTTTATCTGACACTCCATGCTGAGCTCCAGCAGAGGGTATATCATTTTGCTAGGAGGATAAAAAGGATGGGATGATCCCTAGAGCCTATGGAATGCCTTATTTGAACTTACTCATATTCAGTTACTTGCTGAACTAATCTTGCTTGGTTCTGTAATTAGGGGTGCAGAAAGGAACAGATTGGTCTTGATTAACGTAAAGCTCAGTTGAACCAGAACACCTGACTCTCATGCTTCGTTTTGAAATGTTTTCCATTTGAAATGTTTGGGTCTTCATTTTGTTCAGGATTTAGAAGAATCTTATTTAGGGTCTCAGGCAGAGCTTTGAGGCATCATTGGCTTCTCTTCAGTATTTTGAAAAATATTTCAAGATAGACAACAAATATGATAATTTATCTTTGGCAAGCTATGAAAATGTTTGGTGTCATACTGACAGAATTAAAAGAAAACTATAACAGTTCAGGGAGGAAGGAAGAAGGGAACTGTCCAGAAAATGACAGAAATTAAACTCAGCAACCAGTAATTTTAGTACTGCTCAATTCAAGGGATATCAGTCATGTCTTACTGCAATGGCCAGAAAGTCAGCAAATATATTTTCATTTTCATGTTATCATCTGCACTACAGCGTAGATGCACGTGGATTACAATTAAAGCTCAGAGAAAATGACTAAGTGGAAAAATCTAATATATCAACTTTATACTCACTACCATGGTTGGAACATGATTTGAATTTTTTTCTATACTGTTAGTTTCTGAGAAGAATGACAATATATCCTTGAAAATGAAAGCAAAAATTTCAGAGGCAAAAATTTCAAAATTTCATATCTTTTAAGTAGCAAATGTGGAAAGCATGATAAAATTACAAAATCTAGGTATAAACTGTCAGAGTAAAACTTTCTGGATTTTAAACTTGGGAATTCTTCCTCTATCTGTTGGGTAAATTTACTTTTCTGATATAAAGATTAAATAGGCAGAAAGGATTCAGGTTAGAGCTCTTAAATGGAATCCACTAAACAGCTTACCCTTCTTCAAGAAGAATTTGCACAACCTCAAAATGCCCATTTCTGGCACCATACATCAAGGCTGTCCAGCCGTTTTCTGCAGTTGCATTGATCAGTGATGGAGAATGACTGAGCAACGTTTTCAATCTGACTGTATCTCCAACAGCAGCAAAATTATGCAGCTGAGAAATCATGTCCTGCTTGAGGTTCTTTTCAAAGTCTGTCATTGTCTCAACTAAGTTAGAAAAGAAAACAGAGATATCTGAAAACAAATTTACCATTGGTGAAAGGATTTTACAAAGTAAATTCAGCTTAATGCTATGTAGCTAATCTAACTCTGTCACCAAAACTATGGGTACAACAGTCACATTCTTATAACTAATATGAAATTGTTACTCCCAACCAAGTATCAGTTCCATGCATGTCCAAATAATGGTAAAGTTTTCCTCAATCATCAAACCCAGTTTTAAAGATGACTTGAGGAGAGAAGGCTTTCACAATGAAAATGAAGCTTGTTCCAAAGTGAAAAATAGGTCCAAATTTCAGATTAAACACACAATCAAGACAAAAACCTTTGAACAACAACAAAAACACACTGCAAAATGAGTATTTTAAAGGAGAAAAAGTCTGCATTACAGTGTTATTTCCTTAAATGTCTTTAACACAAGCTGCCTCGGGTGAGCGGCGTGCTTCTCCCCGGTCCGTGTCCCGCCGGCTGAAACGCACCTTACAGCGCGCACATCACTCTAGCACAGCAAGGGCTGGCACGAGCCTCTGTATCAGGGCCTGAGCAACAGAAACGGCTGATTAAAACCCAGTTTCCCTTATAAAATGTCTTTTTCCAGCAGTGACGCGTTCCCCGCTCTCTGAACACTTCATTGGGGGGGGGGGGGGGAAGGCTGGGGGAGGATCATTTTTCTGTGTCGGAGCCGCCACAGGGCAGGAGCCCGTAACGGTCGGCGCGGCCGTCGCCCGTTGCGGCGCGGCCCGCTGCCAGCCCGCCTCCCCTCAGCGCCCCCCGGGCGGCGGCGGCGGGAGGGCCACGTCGTGGGGGTGCAACGGTCAGGGCGCGAGGGGGCGGCGGGAGCGGCCGGCTCCGCGTTACCGTGAGGGGACGGGCCGCAGCAGCCGGCTCCGCGCGCACTTCCGCGAGGTGCGCCCGGCAGGAAATGGCGCCCGCGGGGGCGGCGCCGCCCGGCGCGGCGGGCCGGCGGCCGGCGAGCGACCGACCTCGGCGCCTTTGCGTCCCCGCCGCCTTTGCGTCCCCGCCGCCGGGGCGCGGGCTCGGCGGCCTCGCTCGCTGCGGCCCAGAGGGAGGCCGAGGTGCTGCGGCTGCCGCCGCTGCGGGTGGAAATCCCTGCTGCCAGTCACGGGCATTACACGGGATCGCTCGAGTCGTGCTGTCACGCTGGGCAACTTGCTGGGCAGACTGGAGAACAAGGAGGCCTTTGGTCTTCCAGGCAGCGAATTTTGTGGTTAGAAAAAGCAGTCAAGAGCAATCCCTCCCCCCCCCCCCCGACTTCGCTTCACTATGGCAAGAGTAGAACAGGCAGGTACTTTCCTGTAGGAAAAGTAGATGCGAAGGAAGATGGCTAAAACTGGAACAGATCAGGCATCGTGGCAGGGGAGAAGAGCTAACGGGGACCTGGAGTGATTATAAGTAAAGCCAGAAGACAGCTTTGACACAAGTGTTTATTGTTAGCTTAGCTCAGGGGAATCACGCATGCGCTAGTCCTAGAAAAAAAGAGCATGGGGCCGTTTCAGTTTGCCTCTGGTGATCACTTACACTTTTACAGAAAATTTCTACATTACCTAAAAGTGGCAAACCTTAGTCTAGCACCAGAGGTTCTAAAGTCCTGATGCTAGTGTTGAAATCTTAGAGAATAAAAATACAATTGCACGATTTTTAAAAAATCTTATTACTTGAAAAACCTTCACAATATTCGGGATTTCTTTTTTATCTTTTTTTTTTGTGTGTATTTGGATTTTTTAATTTTGTGGAATTGTATCTTCAGATTTCTGCAACACGAGATATCTTTAAAATCATAAGAACCAGACAATTCTTGTAGAGATTACTTTCAAACTTGTAGTAAAATACGATCTATTTGCGAGAGGAAGAGAGAAACTGACTGAGCCCTGTCAGTCCCAGGGCTGGCACAACTACTTACTCTGTCTTGTGAAGTGCTTGATAGAAAAGCATAATATTAAAGTAATATGGAGTTCTAAAATTTAATTCATTAATTTTTGCAGCTTTTTTTAAAACTCACTGTTAAAAGTTAATTGTTGTATGTAATAGTAAATGGTTTGCAGAACATACATACAACAGTGGAATATATGAATGTATCACGTGGCCCTTGTAAGTGCTTGATAAGCAAGCTTTAAAGTCTGTTCTATGTGTGTTCTTAAGTTATATATTCTTATTAAAGCATCCTCAGCAGAGGCTCAACCACGTGGCATAAAATTCTGTATGGAAAGAACTCCAGTGCAATGCAGTGAATGTGCATAGAGACTTGTTAAGAATATTCTTCCAGATAGGAACAAATAAAAAGTGTGAGGGATATGATTTCACTTTTATTTACTCAGCTGGAAATTATCTAGCCATACTATACATGATCTGGGTCATGTCTCCCTAAATAATAGTTTCCACCTGGTAGAGGGCTGCCACCAGTACTTCAATAATCAGTGCCTACGCAGATTCAGTTTTTCAGTCGTTCTTTCTTCCTCTGAGGATTAATGGCTGAAGGAAATAATTTCCTCAGTGTACTCAATATTCAGAGCCACAAATCTACTTCTTATCTTCTTTTGGTAATGTCTTACATCTGCCACCTGTGAAGTTATGACAACTCAGCCTTACATCTTGATCTGGGTAATGAAGTCCCTGATCTCTGGTGGGTGGGCTAAGGCATTCTTTGTGTTTAGGCAGCTGAAGCTTTTCTTGTAGTGTATCAACAGAAAACTGTTTGTTTGACTAACTCATAGTACTCTGTTAACAGCTTTGAAACTTGCTTTCTTCGTGTCTGAAAGTCAAGAATGAGACAGTATTCTAAACAGAAGACTAGGAGGGAAGCTCAACTGAAATGTGGATGCTTTGGGAGTGAGAAAAGAAGCACATGAGTTGAAATTTCTATAAGGTGAAGTACATGTAGTTTGCTAACGTTTTTATCCAAGGTAATATGAGATGTATGCAAGCTGTTTATTTGTAAGCTATATATATGCAAAAATCTGGTGCTATAGTGCTGGTCAGCAAGTTGCTGTATCCTGGCTATGTGGTGAAACAAATGCTATATAGACTAGAAGATCAGCTATGGTTTGAGGAGCTTTTTATTATATTCAGTGTTTCTTTTTGCAGTACCTTTATTATCCATTGCATGTACAGCGTGAAATAGAGTTTCAGTTGGGTGTCTAACTAAACTATTTCATACTTCAATTGATCTATTAGATTTTTTTTTCTTGTAATAGATTTATGTTTTTTTTAAGACTAAAAATCATGTACTCAGTGGTACTTTTTAATGTTGCTAGAAACTTTGTTTTTCTGTCTCATTGCAAGAGATAATGTGGTTGTATGAAACATTCTCAGTATCGGCTAGTTTGTATGACCAAGTCTGGTCATGACAAGTACATGACCAGGTTCTTTTCTTTAACCTCAACCGTTTAAAAATGACTGGAGTATGTAGGCCTTGTGCTCTATTCATAAGGCCTGTGAAATCTTCTTTTACAGGGTGTCAGTGCTATCAGAATGTTTTCTCCCTCCACTTTTTCTTTCCTGCTAATTTTCCTCCAAGAGATTTTGACTAAGGGAGCTATGTATATGCTAGATCCTAGGAAAACTTCTTATGGTTCTGCCCCTCTGAAGGAAGAGTCACTTTGAAGGGCTTTTACTTGTGAGCTTCAAAGTGATTTTTTTTTCCCTTGAACAATAACTATTTGGAGGGTGGCATTCTTGTTCTTAACTTTCCCAGCATCTTCTACCTGTTGTAGAAATAAAATATTCACAAAGTGAATAACTTTTTTTTAGTTGATTTTATAAGCCAGTTTGGAAGAACAATTTTCCTGAAATACAGCAAAGTTCACATTGTTTAGAAAATATTTATTTTAATGAGTATGAATTAATTGTTATAGAAATCTAATTATACTCCTACAACAGTATTAGGTGACTCATTTTTCTTTTCTTCCCCCCCCCCCCCACATACTTTTGCATGTGAAACACAATGTTGATGATACTTCTCCCAAACTATCGTTATAACAATAATATAATGCCCCTTGCTGTAAAATGAAAAAACTAGTGCAGAGGTGCTGGCCTTTGTGTGCCATGATTCTTGATTTCTTGTACTTGTGAAAAAAAGTATGGATACTGGCTAGTATAGCCTTTAACCTTACTGTGTTTGTTAGCACATTAGTTAGGGAGGCATTCTTAAGGTATATTTTAAAGCATTCTTAAGGTATATTTTTAAGGCTTCTGGAGTTTGAGTGAGATTGTATGTACTCTGATTTCGAAAGAGACTCTAGTGGGTCTGTATTGATAGTGACTAATGATAGGCTTTTCAAAATGCTTGCTGATTACTGCAGATGGCAAACAAGAGAGTAATATTTGAATGCCCTGATGTCCTATTCATTTTGTGTTGCAGCCTGCAGAAAAAATTGAATGTGTTGTAAAGAAGGTACCTAAAGTGCCATTGGGAGCACTGTGGTGTGTGTGCACTGTTACTGTTAGAAGTGCCTGCAAGGAGTGAGACAACATTGCTCATAGTTAGCCTAAAAGATGGCAAAATGATAGCACTAATGGGAGAGAAGCAGTCTGAAGTGTAGATATCCAGTAGTTTCAAAACTTTATCTGCAGAAGTCTAGCAATGTGCTGTTACTACTGAAACAGGGCTATTACATTACTGTGGAAAAGTTGAAGAAGAGAAGAAGAACCAGAAATTGGTGACAGTTTAGGCTCTACCAGAGCAGGTAGCTGTTCTGGAATTCCTAATGCCTGAAGGGTAAAAATATCTTGAAGAACCTTAATGTAAATGCTTTGAACTTCTTCTGTCTTAGCGGGATAAGGCATATGTATGGAAAATAACATCTGACTATGACTTGTGACTCTCCCTCATTGAACATTTTTATCAGCAGTATCTTTGGAATTTTATTACTTAAGAATCTCAAAGTCTGTGTGTGTCTCCCAAGGTAGTGGAGATACTATTAAAAAGGATAATCTGGATTGATCACATCATAGTGCAGAGGCTCAGAGTTAGAGCTACATTATACACAGAAAAAAAATGTTTTGGTGTTATTCAGACTCATGCTAAAATAGTAGCAATATCATAAAAGGTCTACTTGTTCATCATTGGGGCCTGTACTGCATTCTTATCACTCTAATTTCAACATGCTTTACAAAGGCTCTGTTTTCCCAAGGGTTACTGTGCTAGGTGAAGGTTAAAAAGCTTTCATTGTTTTTCATTGGAAGGGAAATAAAGTAAGACAGTGGATATGTGAAAGGAATGTGTTGCCAAGCACTTTGGTTTATGTACAATGCATTGTAATGGATTAATCTTTTAACATTTTGGCTTGAAATCAAAATTATAATGCATACGTAGCATATCTTGGGGATGGTTAGGCTGTTAGGAAGTAAGCAGAAATCAGTATTATCTGACTAGAATTCTTGAATTGTGATTGTAACATGCAGAATAATCCTCTTAGTTGTTTCTAACTATGGCTTTGGCACAATCTAAGTAGGTGTATTTTAGTTCCTGAGAACTTATCCCGTGCAAGGCTTGATTTAAAGTCCTTTGATACAAATATGAATCTGTTGACACTGAAGTGTTTGAATCTGATTGGTGGGAATTTTCATTTTGTTATAGGAAGGACCTGTAGCAAAGCATATGCATTCTGTGAAATGTATCTCAATGTATTCTTTCAGTCAACTGAACTGTATTAATAGCAAGTTTTCTTTGGTTGTGGTACAAATGCGATATATGCTGTGCTTGACAAGAAAAAGGGAATACAGCAGTATCCCACTACCTGCTGAGGATGTGTTCCTGAAAAGTGAGTTGTTAGTGACAATGGTTCGTGAAGCATTTTTTTTTCTCCCACCAATTAATGTAGTAGAGGGGGGGGATACATGCAGGGACTTAAGAAACGTGCACAAATTAAATATAGAGGGATAGTGTGGAGGATGGAAAGGCAGGAGCTGGATTCCTTAGAGGCTGAAAAATTGTGAACAGGCTACAGTCGGGGGAAAGAAGTAGTATCCCAAGAGCTGAGATAAGAGGTAGGCTATGGGCAAGATTGTTGTGTGCTTTGAGTGGTTGACAGTTGGAGACTGGTTAGTTTTCTCAAAATTATTTTTGTGCTTTCTCCCTATTCTAATTTTGATACTATTTGTTAAGGTCTTGTATGTAACTCATTGCCTATGAATGTGTAAGCATGGTTGCATGGGTACTAGAGTAATTTACTTTTTCAGTTTTTTGAGTGCAAGCTAAGTTGGTGTTTGAGTTGTTTAATAAGAGCTGTTTAATAATTTGTCACTGTCTGGCAGACTAAAATGGTTCCTAAATATAAGTGAAATCATCTTTGCAGCAATCCTGAGATGAAAGGACTCATTTTATAGACTGATAGCTGAGGCATTGAGTTAATATTAAAAGCATCTGTGTGTGTGTGTATGTAAAAATCCAAATTAACAGATACCTGCAAGATAATTCTCCTTTTTTCCAAAATAAGCTGCGTGATAGTAATTATATAAGTTCAAAGGATGATTCTCCTTAAATGCATCAGAAGAAGAATACTGAGAACTTCTGCAAATGATATCCTTTTGTCTCAAGTGATTACTGAGAAACTGAGGAAAACTGTTTTTAGCAGTTTTGGAAAGTCACCCAAAGTCTACTTTTTCCCAAGTATCCCTGGGGCAATCGGGGATAAAAAATTAAGCTTCCTAAAGCAGCCTCAAGTACCTTCATCATGAAGCTGTCCTTTATCTACTCTAATTTTCTGCCTCAGTCATGTACAGCTATTTCCAAAGTAAATGAGGCAGAAAACATGCATGTGGCTGTGTTCTTTCTTTTTTTTTTCTTTTTTTTTAAAAAAAAAAAACAAAACAAACTTCATTTCATTTTCAGAACATAGAGAAGGTACGTGGACTATAACAAAGATAGTACCATAAATAAACAGTATGTGAGCATGTCATGGGAGTCCTGTCATCATGTGTATTATGAATTAAAATGTCACAAATCGTCTTAATTTTGACATTTTCTAATTTTAGAGTGATTTAACTTGCAATCTTAAAATCTTATGCAGGGTTTTTGTTTGGGGGGTTTTGTATGTGTATATGTGAAACTCATAAAGTTCAGTGTACTCTTTCTTTGGAGGAGAGGAAAAGAAAACCTGTTAAAGCTCAAGAAGCTGTTGACATTTTAAAGAACATTTGAAAACATTACTGAAACAATATGTCTTAAAGACCATATTTTGGCTTCCTCTTATTTTGTTGTGCTAAATTACATTTGTATGTTTAATTGATAGGACAAATTGCTATGTTTGTTTATTCACTTTCAACTTTAATTGGCCCTCAGTGCAATTTACTAGTGTTTATGGCAGCTTTAACTTCCACCAACAGTTAGCATCTCAAAACAAGCTGCACAGCCGGTGATAATTTTGCTGAGGCTCATGCTTGAGTTCCTCCTGTGAGCTCACCTGAAAATAATTCTAATGCCAGAGAGTGACAGGACTGTAGGTGCAGAGGGCATGGGACTGATTGTCAGTGATAACCCTTCTCAGGCATGTTTCTTGAGTATGATTTTGAGGCTTCCATACAGGCCTGTTGTGCATTGATGAAGTGTTCCAAATATGCTTCTTGATAGAAAAAAAATAGTGATGTGCATTATTAGTAAAAATTCAACTGTTAAGATGCTGACAAGTGGAGTTCAGAATGTTTTGTGGTTTATTCTGATTTTTAGCAATATAATGTGATGAGCGTTATGAACAACTAGTTTCCTTCTTGGGACTTCTGCAATTTGGACTATAACAAGGCTGTGTGTTTGTCTGCAGGGCATTTTACATATGCAAAATAATGTAAATTCATTGAAGGACTGAGAATTTTCTTTTAGTGAATTTATTTTTATTTAAAAATAATAGAAATTACAAATACAGATTTTTTTTTAAATCAATTAAGGAACTACTGTATACACAAGAAGTATGGTACTTGATATCAATGTGTGGGTATGTCTCCCTCTAGTGGCTAATGCAGGATCTGTACATTCTATGACTACAAGTGAGGAGTTTCCCTTAAATTGAAGTATTAGAGTATGCTTCTTAGATGTTGACAGTCTATTTCTGCTTTAATTTTTCTGCACTTACATCCATGATTTTGTGTAGGAGAAGAATTGTTAATCTAGATTTTTATTGACTTTAATGGAAAATGTGAACACTTATATAATCTTCTATGTCTGCATGTGGAAAGTTCTGGGCCTTCCTATGACACTGATGCAAAGTCAGTGTATGCTAATGAACTTTTTTTAATATACTTTCATGGTAAGAAGTGAATTAGGTCTTGTCTGCCGGTTTGTTTCTAGTCTATCTAATTATATGACTTTGAGTCTTAGGATCTTAGTCAAGCATATGATCCTCTAAATCAGCATAGTAACAGGAAGAAGATAGGACAAACCTAAAGAAAATGTGTAATATGAGAAATACTCTGTCTAAATTGCAAGCTTTCATGATTTTCATAAAATGTCAGCAAATCTTTAATATTCTGCTTTGAAATGAAATTGTTTTGCAAGTTTTTGTAGATGACAAATTATTATGATTATCAGTAAGTAGAGTTTAAGAGGTTCCTAATGGTTGCATTAACTAGAGAAGGAAAAGAAATGTTTAGCAAGTCACTATTTTACAGTCTGTCTGTTTTTCAGTAGAACTTACCTACTGTACCTTGAAATATAGGGCTTTATCAGCTGTGGCCTTTGGTAATCTATGCTTTAAATGAAAGCACACTCTTTCCAAATCAATATAATGAATTGATTTGTACGCATTTCAAGCAAGACTGCTTTCTTTGGATTTTTGGTATTGAATGTGTGCTGCAGTTAAAGCATCTTTTCTGTGTAATTAAATCTATATTTGTTGGTTTCTTCATTGAGTTGAAACCGAGTTTAAAAGGCTGAAATGTAAGTTAAGGCGAAAAATACACAAATAGTTTACTTTTTAAAAGATACTGAGCTATTACTATTTTCCTGTGTGAAGTATAACAAATGAAAAGTGGAGTATGCTGTGTTTTGATTTAAGATACCTGAGTTGTTTCAACTAAATATCTGGAAAAAAATGGTAAGTTGCATTTAAGGCATTTCAAGGTACTCCCAGAAACACTTAATTGCTTTGAAACAGCATCTTTTAGTTTTTACCCTTCTCATTATTGGTGTTTTTGGTCAGGCAAAGAACGTCTGCATTGCCTTCTAGGTGCTTCTGAGCTTTTATTAGCTAATAATTATCACTGTTCCAGCCAGAGTGCTATTACATGAACTAGCTGATGTAAAGCTGTAGTGTGATCTGACCATAGAGCCTATCTGATAGTATGATGCTATGCATGTTGCAATACATATTGAAGTAATGGTTGAGGCATTTGAAGGATTTGGGTCTTGATGCCTGTGTGCGTAAAAGGAATCAGAGCAACAAAGTATACGTAGATCAGTGGGAAAATTAATGGCCAAACATACAGTTTTGTCAGGATGTGGACAAATTAGGGGAGACCTAACAAACGTAATCAGTGATTCACTGTTACAAATTAGCAGCAAGACCTCAGAGCCTCAGTCAATAGAGGTGCAATCCAACTGGTGAGTCTAGTTCCCTGAAGACTAACACTTCCACCCCACCCAGATACAAGGATTTGACATGTCAACAAATCAGTTTTTGATGTTATATGTATGGTGGTTGGATTTTTATTAAAAAAAATACATAGTTCCCAATACAAATGGTAAGGTCTGTATTTACCTGATCTTGTTTACGAAATACAATCATTTATAAAGGATGTGTGTATATGCACAATGTAGAGAAATTGATGTTTTTCTCACTTCCTACAAAGCATGCAAAATGGCCTGCAAGGCAGGGGAGCATAATGGATGTGTATAAGTGTGTGCATATACATATAAAATAACATGCATTGAGTCTAGCTAACAGTTCTGAAATACTGGTCATCCATAGTTTAGTGTTGCTGCTCTAATGTGTACAGAAACTATACAGTACCCTGAGCTTTTGTTTGATTTAGTCTTTCTTTGTAAATGCTAAGTTGCATTTTGTTTTTGAAGTGTCAGTCGAGATGGTTTGTTTAATTGAAAATTGACACAAGGCAATACTTGTTAGGGAAAGCCTTTCTATTCTATTTTTTCTATTTCAGTTGTTACTATGGAGAGCCATCTGCAAGAGATGAGAGAGGAAAAAGTATCAGATAAAGCCAAGTTAATGTATGCTATTAATATTCTCATAATCTCTAGTTATGTTTAAAACAGCTGAAAAAATCTAAGTTAGGAATTTGCATTGATTATGACAAGACTGGAAGATGCTCTAAAAGAGGTGTGGTGCTTGGTAGTATATTTATATAAGAACTAATTACTAAATGCTTATTTTACAGAAACTAAATGAAACTGCTACACAGCAAAGAAAAGTGACCTCAGACAAGTCACTGAAATAAAAATTTGGATATGAAAGTATAAGAATTCCGCATGTGAGCCTAAGTTTGTATGTTAAATTTTCCATATGTATGTATGTATGTATATAGGTTTAAAAATATTTCAACACTCGGAAGAGGGGAGAAATTGTGGCTGACTTTTAGAATTATAGCATGTACATGAGTAAAACTGATAATTTTCAGGCACATAAAATCACTATGCAGTAATACCAAACTATAGCTTTGACAATGTTAATACACATGCTGTTTGCTAACACTTTTCTCTTACCTTATGGTACAAAAGCAGGTAATTCAATCTATTTTGCCATGTATGCATAAAATCTTGCCTCATTCTTGTTTAACACTATTCAGTGTAGCATATCTGTTTGACTACAACCTACCTGTAAACTAGTATTGACTTCTCAGGAACTGTGCTACTTACAGAAACTTAGGATCAAGTCTCTTTCTGTAAACTGTATGTAAATAAAGCCAGTGCTGTAACTGAGTTAATCAGCTGTTACAGGGAACAGATTTATTCAAAACAAAGAACTGGATTAATATTATTTTTGGGAACAGTTCAAGTGTTACACATTGCTGAATGAAATACATTTACGAAAACAGTTGCGCATAACTCTTGATACAGATTGTTTGAAAGGCTGGTGATTGCATTAAAAAGACACACTGACTGTGCCAAAGTCGGCACGGTATTTCTTTACTGAAGTGTCAAGTGTGCCTGTCAACTGATTTTGAGTACTTAGCACCTCTAAAGTTAGGCCTTTGTGTTCTAAATCCTATTACTATAAACTAATAGAAAGCATGACTATTTATGAACTTTAGTAAAAGTAGGATATAGTGTCTTTGTTTTGGTGTGTTGGTTTGCAGAAGTTTACAAGAATTCTTCCATCTTGGAGTGTGCCTGTGTATATGCAGTACAGACCGGCTGGAAGCTTTTCTGTGTGACCTCTTGTAAGGCATCCCTTTACCCTCTGAAAGACACCTCATGCCTCTGTCTTGGGATGAGGATATACATGCTCTACATACCTTCATCTGCTTGGGAGCAGTAATTTGAATTGTACTTTCATTGCTTTTTATCTCATCCAGAATCCTGATTTTGCTTAAAACTGCTTTCTAAGGCACACTCATGCTTTTTCTCTGAGTATATTTAGAATTAGCCCTCCTTGGGTGCTAAGAACAGATTCTTTTTGCTGCTTATTTTCCCTAACTATTGGACTTCCATGTGTTGTTACTTCCTTGTGTTCTAGTTATGTCAGAAAATCCAGACTGTTTGGCTATCTAATTCGCTTACAATAAAGATTCCGTTCACTGATGGCATTAGGCAAACTACATAAAAAAATATTGTGGTAAGTTATGGGATATTGTAGGATATATGTGTTGGGCTTTGAGATTTTAAGCGACCGAGAGAGCCCTTTTTGGATTATATATAGATGAATATTATGTTAACGTAGAGATGGCATGGGTGACCTTAATTACAATGGAATTCTTGGGAAAGCACACCACCTGCACGGTAATACCCTTATGATGGTCTCCTCAAACTGTTAATACCTCAGTTGAAAATTATTCCTATAAATGTGTTCAGCTCTTTTATGACATGAAGTAAAATCGAGCTGAAATACCTGACAAAATAGACAAAAATACATGTAATAAAAGCTCTTGCTTACTGCAGATTTTGCATTTACTTCAGAGACAAGTATTTGAATACCTGACTATATATAATTGCCACTAGAGGGCGCACAATGCACAGGAATTGCAAAAAAGGTGGCTAAAATCCTTTGCTGTTCACATGCTTTGCAAGTGCTGAGAGAAATGTCTGAGGAACTTTATATGTTTAACATTCCAAGGGACATTCAGAGGTTCCCAAAGCATTTCTTGGAGCATCTGAGTCTGCAGCTGACTGTACTCAGGGTGGATTTAATGTTAGCTTTCATTCCCTACTCGCTCTGAAAAGCGAGTTGTCATTCTATTTATTCTTGCAAATCTAAAATATGCTATAAGAAGCAAAGAAGAATGTAATTTAGACCATGATAGTTTTAGATATTGTTCCTTTTCGTGTTCTGAACTTTGTGAGTTTTTGCATGAAACATGACAAATCACTAAATGTTTGTCCACTTTTTATAGTTTAGAATTTATCTATAAAGCTTCTGTAAGAGCCTTACTTTCCCTGGCTATTGGAGAGCAGTTGTTGCGTATCAGCAGGCAACATTTGGTAAGAATGAAGAATGGAATGGAGGTGATGCATAAGATTATGGACTATTAAAAGAAAAATCCTGCATTTCAAAAATTGCTGAGTAATTTGAATTACTGAGTGTAGTCATTTTAATGTGTTGGGTTTGAACCTCATTCCTACTCTGGTGCCTAGGTAGAAGTTGAACCTCATTCCTACTCTGGTGCCTAGGTAGAAGTTGTGTGGTATTGTCCCGCTTGTGTTTTTTTCTGAATTTACTTTGAATTCCAAAAACACATTAAACTTGCAACATGAAATTGGTGGCACAGTTATGTAAAGAATTAATAGATTTTCTTGGGGGGATCTGTACACTGGTTGATGTCAGACATCCCAAGTACCCTTTAATATTGTATTTTCTATCCTTTTAATTAATTAAAAGGTCACTAGTTGAAATAAGATATAGGTTTAGAACCGTTTGGAGGATAGGTAAAATACTTGACTACTCATAGTGCTCATTTAATGAGATTAATGCCGTAGGTCTGGGGACATCAGCTGTAGAGGTTCTTTTGTATCAGAACAATAATATGAGAGTTGGGAGCAATAAACAGCTTGAGACTGAGATCATCTTTGTGCGTTCTCTTTTACAATATTTTTAGGAAGGATAATTGCTAGGCAGCTATGGCCACATGGGTCAGGCAGGGGGAAGTTGTAGAAGACATAGACATCTTTCAATTTGCTGGCTTTGTCCAAGAGTAGGTCCCCTTTTTCCCTGTGTCTTGGCAGTGGAGCCAGCTACCAGAATCATCTTGTAGCAGTGCTTTCTGTGAAGAGAAGGAAGTCTTTTTTTTTTTTTTTTTTTTTTTTTTTTTTTTTTTTTTTTTTTTTTAAGGATAAATACTGTAAACTGTATTGTGTGTTTTGTTTATTTCTGTGAAGGTAAAGGTTCTTTGTGTTGCTTGTCGCCCTATTGCAGAAGCAAACACTGTTCTTCTTGCCTTTGCCTTTACGGTGAAAATGCATGGAAGGATCTGGAACGTCAGATGATTTAAAATTTAGGAAGATTTTTATTTTTAAAAAAGATTTGAGTGGGGCAGAGGCAGGATTTGCTTCACAAACTAAAAATTGAGATTTTTTTTTTGTTGCACTAGTGAATAGGATATCATTTTGGTGATGCTTAAACACTATGACAAATGATTTACCATGTTTAGAGGAAAAAAAGACTATTTTAGGAATTTAAGTCTTCAACTCTTCATGACACTTCTATGCTAAAAGAGATATCTTACAAATGTAATAAATTAAACTAATGCACACGTGAATTTGGCAATGTAAAAAGCATATAGATAGTATCCAGAAGATGAAGGCCCTGTACTACTCTGCCGAAAGGCTTGGCATACTTGATACGTCCTTATGCAATGTGTAAATTCTGAACCAGATTACCTCTTTCAGGGTCTAATGAGCAGTTCAATTCATAACGTGCTTGTTCTGCAGCCGTTGTTTGGACACTACCATTTTGTGTGAACTGGTGCCACATGTGGTGGATTTCTTGATATGCAGTTGATCACTGAGCACACCACATTTGTTTCATATAAAACCGTAGAACATGATTGCTTATGACTCTCATCACTATCATGCATTTTAATTTGTCTTACAGAGTTGAAAGGCTCTGTGTGTCCTTACCAATATTCTTGAATCATTCAGGCCATTTGCTTAGGTTGGCTGAAATACTTTGAAGCAGCTGCAGGTACAAACTACAGGGCTTAAAGGAAAAAAAGAAAAATCAAAACAATAGCGAGTCTGTTAAAGACCATTAATGATATTACATCATTTTATCGAGAGAACAAAGAAAACATTGGGGAGGAGTAGAGACAGGGAAGATCAAAGTAAGAGGCATACTTTCAGCATGTTAGAAAAATGACTGAAGAAGATTCAAGAAAATTCCTTGCTGCTGTGCTTCGGTCTCCATTTTGAAGAGTGGGAGGAAAAAGTGTTTCATGTTCTCTTCTAAAGAAGTCAGTGGTTGTCCTTTTGTAGGTTTTTATTATTTTTTTTTAATGTCATGATTTGCATTAAAGTGTTTTAGAAGACAAAGTAATTGGATAAGAGAAAATAGCTGTCAGTAAAAATCATTTAGGAAAATTAAGAGGGAGAAGCAAATGCATACCCTTTTTACCTGTATACTGATACTCTTCTTATTTTTCATCTTTCCCCCTCTCCTTTCTTATGCTCACAGCTGCTTAATGTTGTCTTTTGCTTGGTCGTGCCATAATGATTCACAATTGCTTCCTGTCCTGTTTTTCAGGGTCTTAGTGATAGACCGCAAGTGGCTTGCACACAAATGATGCCTCAGAAAATTGGCCTAAGAGACAAATCAGGCCTGTGACCTAGATAGAGAGGTCCTTATTCTGATCTTTATATGGTGTGGTGCTTAGTGGAGCTGCAAGTATGTAGGGGAGGTTCAGTGAATAAGCTGTGCTGTAATGATGGGATTAAGTTTTAGAGACCAATCCCCTGCCTTTATGGGGAGCCATGGTCTGGCATTCCTAGACAGAAACATGTATAGTAGGTGATATGAGTATAGATCACTTTTTCTACACTGTTTCTCTGTGTAATTCCAAAGTAGAGAGTCAAGAAAAGGAAGAGACGAAGGATCTGTGGCTTTGTAATGTTACGCAGTCCCTCAACGCTCTTGAGAGGCTGCTTTTGATTAGAGCAGTTAAAAATGTGGCCTGAGCACAGGTGTCAAACTTAGAGACACACAGCACATGGCACATAATTTAACATGAAGGATTGAGCTCAACTTGAGTGAAGAAACTGTGGGGTTTTTTTGTTTTGCTTTTGTTTTTCTCCTTCTAAGAGAAGATCGGCTGTTTCAGGAGTTTTGTGCCAAATCTGTACCCACCTTCATCTGTGTTCTATGCTGAAACTTAGCCGTGAGCCTGGCAGGAGAGCCTGTCACTTAACGGGACGAACGGCTGCTTTGCGGCCACGTAGGTGGTGCAGAGTACCTGCGCGATCCCTCCGAATTGTATACAGTACTTCATGGATTTATAGGAAACCTCAAAAGGGGAAATATTTTTGATGCATTGTTAATAGTTTTGTAGACAGTTCTTTCCATAATACTTTATTGTTCTTTTATAGGAACAGACATGGCCTGTTAACTCTGTTACTTGAGTTTTTTCCCAGTGCAAATTGAGATGGTTCAAGAATGTAATCTGTTGCACTCCTGTTATTTTGTGTAGTCGATTCTATAATTTGCTGTGCAATGTGCATGTGTGGTGAATTGTTTCTTAAAGTACTTGTCAGATATCTGACTCATCTTGTCTTTTGTAAACTGACAGATACTACCATGTGTTAACAATTTAAGCTTACATTTGCAAGTTGATGGTGTAACTGTTCAATTACTGGTGTGATAATTGCATTATGGGATCCTGGAATGTAATAGTAACACTACAGCTAGGTAATTTTGCTGACATGGGAAGGACATCTGTCTTTTTTTTTTTAATAATCTGTTAATTCCAAATTTATAGTTTTTAAAAATCTCTGCCTTCTGCAGAGATCCACATGCGTTTCTTGGCCCAATATACATAAGTGCCTTCAGAGAGCACATACTTTTAGGTTCTGGCTCTGCAAGGCGCTGAAAAATCTGCAACTGGATGATTGAGAATGCTGAGCAACTGGTAGAAAAAAGGCCCTGAAATATTATTCTACTGAGACTTTATAGTCAACAACCGTGTTGCACATCAGAGGATAATCCATTTTTCTGGTGGCTGAAGTAATACTTAAATAACCTTTGCCAAATTATGGGGATGTTGTTAGAATTAATTAGCTGACAGGTTTTATCTCTGAGCTCTTTAGGTAAGATGCTGTAGAAGTGAAATAATTACTCTGTCCTTGTAATAAATACTGATTGTAGTAAATGGGTAAAAGATTATGGTGAATCATTCAATGATTATTATATAGCAATTCCATAAAATCTTGATTAGGATTTCAAAATATATATTTTCCTTTTAATATTAAATATTATTAATAACTTAAAGCTGTGAAGTTATCAAGATGAAATAGTGTAGGTCCTTGACATGACAACATAGTTTAGTTTTGCCTTTTTTACTGAATATACCTGTTATCTATTTTATTTGAAAAATGTAAATATTACAATTTATTAAAACCATGGGATCACTTCCCTGATTGCTAATATTATTTTTATTAGATATGCATATGATCAGGACATCCAAGCTGCCTTATGATTAACAAGGAGAAGCAGATGAATATTTTTGACCTGTGTCACCCTTCACTAAACCTGCGAATACCAACAGCTCTACTACTTTTGCATTAAAGTGCCCACTGCAAACTTGTAACAGGATAATTTAACATAATGCAATTAAAAATGAGCTAAATGAGCTCTACCTTAGAAGTTGAACCTGAAATAGAGCCTTTTTTTTTTTTTTTTTTTTTCCACAGTTCCTCTCTAAGGATTTTTAGAGGTAACCTGCCTTTTTCAGACATAGTCTTCATAGCCTCACCTAAAACATTAGTTATGGCTTTCTGTCCGGGGTGGGATTGGGGTTAGACATATGAGAACAGGCTTTATTGTTCAAACCTGCCTACCGAAAGTGCAGGTGCCACGTAACCATTCATCTTTTCTCCTTCCAGAAGAAAATCCTGTGAAGTCCTCAAGCTCTGACTGTGAGACTCGCTCTTTTACGTTTCCCCTCCTAATTCTCTGCCAAGGAGATTGACTATAACATATTCCCAGCACAGCTCCACAATATCTCTTTGACTTCGGACGATTTTTGAAGAGAAAGGTGCTATGTTACTGCACTGCAACTAGGCCTGTGTGTTTTAGAAAGAGATCCAAGCTCAAAGAAGCTCTACTGAGGGTACATCTTCAAGGCAGCCGGCTGGCAGTATGGGGCACTCTTATCTCTTGACCTGTGTAGACAGGAGACGTCCCTCCCTATTGTGTAAGGTACACAGCTGTGCACAGCTGTTCTGTGACTGGAGAATGCTGTGCTCCTTTCCTGCAGCTTGTTCACCTGGCCAGGTATGTGGATTCTTCAGGTAAGCTGGAAGGCTTTGATGAGCAGAAAGCTGACTAGGACTCAAAGAAAAAGAGCGCAAGTCAAAGAGGCTCTGGAAGAGGACTTTAAACATACTTTAAATTCCCTTTTTTTTTTTCTTTTTTTTTTCTTTTTTTTTTTTTCCTCTTCAGAAAATGTCCCAGATTTTCTGCAGGCATAAGTACTGTTTGTGGGTGTAGATAGATGCAAGCAAGTTTGACTTTCAGTGGTTAAATGAGATAAGTAGTAATTTAGGTGAATTGTTATGAAAATTACATGAGTCTTTGTCTCCCTTCCCTCCTTCTCCACTCTCTTCCCCTCTCCCTCTTAACTCTATAGTCAAATTCATGGTCAGATAAGTCGAAGTGGGATTAGTAAAATTTTTTTTTCAATTGTATTCCTTTTTATCTGCTGATATGGATTTGTCCTTTGTCTTTCATACTGTAAAGAAACTGACAGATCATGCGCTCGACAAGCATTTTTAACAATGAAGAGAATGTTATTTAACATCATTTATTGTTATATTTAGTGAATGTTATTTAATATGTAGAAGTGGGTTCCACATACTGAACAAAATAAATTCCCTCTCAGAATTATAGTGACCCAAACATGTAATTCCTTTTCAGTTCTGATGGCCTGTAGTTCTTCAGCTCTCCCACTGTGGACAGGAAAAGGAAAGCATTTCAAGAGTATCAGGGTTTCATGTGCTTATTTCTGGTTTTAGAGGCCTTTATTGTATCCACTGGGGGAAGTGAAGAAGCGTGCTTGCTTCTGTATTCCCACTCTGCTTCTTGCAGTGTGGATGACACAGTATGTGAGGAAAGGAAGTTTGCACAAGAATGGCTTTTATGCAGTCTAGAATGCATTTGCTATGATAGATCTGAGATGTACTGGCAAAATTCCATACCTTAATCTTCAGCTGCTCCCTTTCTGAAGGAGATTGTGGAAGAAGAAGGGAATGAAAAGAAAATTAACATCGCACACTTGCCTCTTTAGTAATCTCTGCCCAAAGTGTAGTGGTTATCACATCTGCTTTACATGCTGAGGGTCTTGGGTTTAAGCCCCAGTGGAGTCAGCACCAGGAAATCTTCGGGAGGTTGGACTAGATGATCTCCAGAGGTCCCTTCCAACCTTACTGATTCTGTGATTAATTATTATTTTACTATATCAGCCAAATATTTGCATATGTTTTCGGTTCAGGCCAAATTGAGACTTTTGGTACAAGGCTACCTAAAAATGGATAACCTGTCATAGAAAGGAGGCCAGATTATGTGATCTATAGCTTCACATGCGGTGAATGTCCTAATAGGTGGAGAAGCACCTAACTTGATGCTCAACTTGAGAAGATTTAGTTAGGCTTTGAATGAAGAACAAGTCAAGAAGAAACAACAAATCTTGGAAAGGCTCTCATAGCAGAATCATTTGGGGATCCTATTTAATTTGATTTTTTTTTTAATTAGGTTATAGTTTGTTTGCTGTTGTATTTGCAACACCTTGCAGAGGTACCATCCTTTTTGTTCCAGACTGTAATTCATACTTTGTTAAATAGTGCCTACTTGTATGTGTCCTGGGTATTTCTTGCATGTTTTGTGTGTCCATGGAATGTAGGAAATGGGACTGAAAAGGACTGTCTGGGTCATGAAATACAGCCCTCTGCTGTCACATCTAGGCACATCATATAATTCTGTCTATCAGACTGGCTTATCAAACTGTGTTTTTAAAAATAGGTTGGTTTATCCTCCTGCATCAGTTGAATGATTGTTCTGGAGTGCAGTTCCAAATCTGACTTGTCTGAAAGTTAACATGAATCGGAGAATCTGTCCTTTTACCTAAAATCTGATGTGACACTATTACTGGTCATAAAATCACTTTTAAAATGTGTATGTTGCTACATGTATCTAAGATTTACTTAAGAAGATTTTTCTGTATAAATTTAGAAAATTCAGTAGTTTACAGAACTTCTGAGATCTTGTATCTGATACTCACTTTTTTTCTAACGCAAAGGTAATAGTGGCTCATTCTTCTTTCCCCCGCCCCATGACCTCCGGTTCACTGATACACCTTCCCTCATAGCAATTTAAAGCACTGCCAACAAAAGATGCTTTGCCTTGTGTTGAGTCTGTCAAGCTTTTAACTAGTTTCTCCTCAGGTGTCCATTGAAGATGAAGCAGGTTTTGAACAAATGTGTCTTGGGGACTGTTTGTTAGCTAATTTTTCATCCGAGTTTCCAGCTGCACCAGCAACCTGAGTAAGGAAAAAAGAAGGTGATTTTCAAGACAAATCCTCTCTCAAATAGAATAAGCAATGTAGTGTTTGCTATTTGTCTTTTGAGATAAATTACTTTAACCAATTATCTTCATCTGTTGCTTTGTCTCTACATTTGTTTAGGTCAGCAGCAGTAGAAAATCTGACTGGAAATGCAGGCATAGATCTTTAAAGCAGCTTTTTCTAGGTTTTCAGAAATTAATCCCAAGACTGCTATTTCTACTGTAGGGGTTTTCTGATTTTGAAGTGCTCTAATGACAAAGGTCATTCATAAGGAGTTGGCATTGTTAGATAAACTTATAAGTAGAGTGTTTCATTATGAGATAATAAAACTAATAAATTAACTTGTGTTTCAAATGAGTGTATAAGGAGATAAAATGAGTAAAGTCATAGTTGGGCTATCCTTGCTAATACCGCTAGACACTGCCCTTCCTTGGTGTTATTAAATCAGTATTTTCTTACATTGCTTATTGGACTGGATCAAGAATTCCTGCAATCAACTATCTAGGATTAACGTCCAGGGAAGATTTAACATGAAGAGTTGAAATGATAGGTGTTAAAACATTTGCCTCTCTGTTTGGCTGCAGGCCCTTCCTGAAGTATCCTACGTACGGCATTTGCTACGTGGATCCTGAGGCATGTGTTATATTTTACCCTGGAAGGTGGGATGTCTTTCAAATAGAAGTTTCTTGCTTTGACATTTATTTTAAAGTGTGCATCTTTAAGTAGTATAAGCAGTTCGCTTGGTCTTAGAATTCTGAGAATGAAAGAACTAAAAGATAACTGGTGGCTTTACTAAAAGTAAACTTTTTTCTTTTCCATTTAAATGTTTGAGTTACATTTGCAATAATAAGGTTGAAGCACATAAGCATTTAATGTGAGTTAGTAGATGGACAGTAAGCAGATTATAGATCAGTAGTGATTTTTGTCATTGAATTTCAATATTCTAATTTTGCTTTGTTTGTTAAATTATTGTTGTGAGTATAAAATAATAATAAGTGTAGATTAGCTCTCATTGCTTCTTTACATTTATATCCATATTGGGCTCTGCTGAGTTAATATTGAACTGTTCTTTTTTGTGTGTGTTTGTTTTAAAATGTTTGGTTTATATCTAACATGAAGGGGGAAAATTTAGCATTGTAGTTGCTCTATAAACATCTCTCCTCTACAGCTCTTAACCACCTGCATTCTACGATGTTATTGAATATATTGTTTCTTTCTTCATGTTGATATACTTTCATCAAAATCCAGAGTCTCAAAATAACAAGTTCTCTCTTTAGAGCAAAATTGGGACATACGGGAAACTTTTCATTGCTGTTTCTCAGGCTGTATCTGTGTTGTACCTTTTCCATGGATGATTCATCTCCAGCGTTGTCTATGTAGCACATTTCAGAGATTAAAATTCAGCTTTGGAAGCAAACATTTATTTAGTTACTTTTCAGAAGCCTTAGCAGATAACTTCTTTTTGTGTTTTGACTCTATTAAATGGATGCTCAGTATTCTCATGGATCTGGGTTTCTCTTTCAGTGAAAATACAAGCGAGATTTCAGCATTCTGTATTAGATGTCCCTTTGCACATTTGAAACTAAATTAAGAAGGAGAAGCAAACCAGTTTTAAGGATGCTGTATTACAAAGCTGTTAAGAAATCTTTTCTCACTAGAGGTTTGAGATTGTGAATCAATGGTTTTGCTTTCTGTAGTCAGGTGATTTTAAAGCAGAATTTATATGAACATAGCTTTTAGTGAAGTGGGATACAACGTCAGATGGATTTACTGCGTGCAACCTTAAAGTTCGCTTCATTCTAGATAAATAATGAAAATTAGTGTAAGGAAATATAAATTTGAGACATAATTTAAAAATAAATCATATGCTTAAATCTAAAGTGCATAAGTGCTTCTGTGAGATGGGGAAATCTGTTCTTTTGTCAGTTATCTAACCAATGATTTTCTAATTCCTCAAAGCCTTCTGCATGACTGAATTTATGGTTCCGAACATCCTAAATTAATAATAATAAAAAAGGTGTTTTACAGGATGCTTACCTAAAATAATGATTGCACTATGCTGTTTCCAAGTTTAAAATATTTAGAATGGAAATTCTATACGGAGATGATAAAGGTCCTGTAATATCTTAGGGGATGATACAAAATTGTGCAATCAATTCAGTAAATGTTTGCAATAAATTTGTTTCAAAAAAAATTGAGCAAAAAATAAGATGAAATGTCTTGTATGGAAAATTTGTGCTTCAGTGTTTTCTTTGGACTAGCAGATGTCAGGAGTAGAATTCATTTATATGTAGGTGGTAAATTGTGTATTCTCGTTATTGATTTCACATTTGTAGTGTGCTTCATAGTTCCTAATTCTTACCTCTTTAATGGCTTTAATGGAAATGCTGCTCTTTGCTATTCTTACCTTATGTGACAAAGTTCTGCACATAGAATTCAGAGAAATTGATGGTTTTACAATTCAATCCACATTACTATTCGTAAAGAACTCAAGTTGAAATGAATGCACTTTTCAAGACAAAAATTGTCACCTTGAGGCTAGTGAAACTGATACAGTAAGTGGTGTTAGGTATTGTATGTGAAGTAGCTGCTTTGTATGCAACAACGGCTTCTTGAACAGTAGGAGTTTTCATTTTTTTTCAGCCTAATGGGTAAAACACTTGTTGTCTAATTAAAATTCTTAACAACTTGTGTCATCTATGTTGTCCACCTTTATGAATAGGAGATTTTGAAAGGAGAAATTACAGAGATCAGTTGATGCTCATGCTTTATGGATTGCAAAGATGAAGTAGGAGATATAAAAGGATTAGAGTTAAAATAGAGTAAATTCCTTAAAACAAACAAAGCTAGGGGAAAAAAATGCAAAAAATGTTCAAGGTTAAACTAAGAGATAATTCCAAAAGCTAAACAGGCTTAAAGTCCCTTTTTGTTTTGAATCATTACTACTTATAAAGAATATCATACAGACAGGCAGTGGTTAATTATGCATGTTGATGCAGAGGTTCTCAGAAGGAAGGATGTTGCTGCTTTTTACTTTTTGTTATTTAGAGCGAGGTCAAAAGAAAAGAAATTTTATCTTAGCTTTTGCACTTCCTTTATGGGCTTTTAAAATATCCTTAGTTTTAAATGGATGGCTGTAATATGTTGCCTTTCTACAAGTGGAGAGATACCATAATTGATTATAAAGAGCTGTATTTCTAGGTTTCAGAGCTTTTATTAGGTATTAAAATACTTGTATTCTTTTTAGGACAAGAATCAGAAATCATAATGGAATTAGAATGCTACATTTTTTTCTGAATTTCTGTCTAAGCCCAAAACTATGGGAAATGAGCTAATATTACAAGTGTAGAAACATATTTATTCTCTTTGAGTTTTATATAATGTCCCTTTTATGTGACCTTTTTTCTCATAATTCAAAACAGATTTACTTCATGATTTGTGTGTGTGTGTCTATATATAGAGAGGAATACATATAGAAGGAATATATATATATATGTGTGTGTATATATGTATGTGTATATATATATATACACACACACCTTTTCCAAGTAACTTCCAAAAATATTGGACTGTCTATACCATTATTAAAAAATATATATTAGCTTGTTACTGATTGGACATGAACAGAATTCAAATAGTTTTGAAAAAGTTTCATGTTAGCCATTACTACTGATGAATTATTACAAATAAAACTATTGCTTGTAAATTCTTTGTCCATCTCAGTGGAAGTTCTGAATATGCAAAGCATACAAGACTGAGGGGGAAAAAACTAAGAATATCTACGTTTATATATCCTACCTTTATGTAGGAATGATAATGAATTCTACTGGATCCTGACCCAGAGGTAAAGAATGTATTCAAAGTACTCTTTCATTACACTTGCTTTATTTGTAGTGATTAACCAAAAACACTAGTTACTGATTGACTTTCATTGACTTACCATTGACAACTCAAATAGAGTATTTCCTCTGTTGCCCTTAGAACTTCTTGTTTCATTTGTACAGGTATTGGCTATAAATATTTATTTAATACTTTCTGCTTTGTTTCGAAACAAGTATACTTACAAGAGTACCTTGTATTGAAGTGACAATCTTCTCACAACTATAATTTTAAGTTTGTTGATATTTTGCTGGTAAATATTTTATTTTCGAATGTTTATAAATTGGCCATTAATACCGTATTTGCTTAAAAAAAAGATATTCTTATCTTGAATCCGGGAACATAAATATTATTTCCAAGAAAAAAAAAAAAAGACAACTTGTTCACTGAAGATTTTGAAGCCTGATAAATCGTTATTGAAATTTGTTATCTTCAAATGCAAAACAGACTGCCGTGATGATAAAACTAGAGGAGAAGATTAGACATATGCTTAACTCACGTTTCAGGGAATAATATGAATGTGCACTTAAACAACAAGCCTCTATCCCCTGACTTGCACTACAGCTTCCTTACTGCAGTGGGGACAAATACTCAGCTGGTGAATGATTTCAGAGCGATAACATCAAAAGATCTATGACCGCTTATACTGGCTGAAGGTGCACTGCCCACTGGTCTGTTTGCACAGATTCTCTGTGCTCTCCCTGGTGTATTCCCCAGGCTCGCAGAGGATGGGCAGCAACTGTTCACCTCTCCTCGTATTACTGCTCCTGACTTGTATATACTACTTTTGGAAATACTTTGTCATTATCCCTCCTTTATATATAGTTTCAAACACTTAAAACATTTCTTTTTACTGTCAATGGGAAATAATCTTTTAAATTGATTTTCCAATTCATGCACTGTATCAATCAGCACTGGTACACCAATGATTCCTTGGGATGGAGTCCCAAGTTGTGAGCACAAGCTGAAACTTTCCATGGGAATTTAGATCCATGGAGCCACAGAGAGGAATATTGCTTTTATACACCTTTAATTACAAACACCTTTGCTTTTTGGAGTATGGTATTTTTTTTCCTGTGTGAATAATCTTCAAAGTCAATTATTTTTACCACTTTAAGAATCTGTCCAGATGTTGAGAAATAATTTCATGTTTACTGACTCATTACAATGCCTAATAACTTTTACAGTCTAGATCTGATCATAAAACTGGCTTGGCGCACACATGAAAATGAGTTTTGTGGTATCTGTTTAATCCTTAGCGAGTATCGGTCCAAATCACAGAACGACAATACCAGATAACTTATGTCAGTCTCCGCACAGGAGAGGTCTGGTTCAGGAATAGCAGGGGTGTTACAGGTCAGTACAGAAATGCGTTGGCAGAGCTCTGCAGGGAAGCTTGTGTAGCATCTGCTAGCACTACGTCTGGCATTTTTAACCACCACTATCAATTCCTTACTTGAACGAACATACTAGAAATTCACCCCAAACCTCAGAAACCCTGCTCTACCAATCCATCAAAAAGAAGAGAAACTTAAGTACAACAGAGAAGTTAAAGATCTGGTTTTCAACTACAGAAGCAAAGATGTTTAGGATGAGGAGGAAGGAAAGCATATGGATTTGAACACACTCTCCGTAGCTGATACAGTTGCAGCTTTTCTTCATTACCAAGGATGGATTTCATTTAAAAAGTGAGAGTATGAGTTTTGTTGTTAAAAATACAGTCACAATTTTGTCTCTTCATTGGTGTTTACACAAATAATACTTGCAAATATATTTTTAGATAGTTTGATCTGTTACATGCATCTTAGACTCTTTCTAAAAATGTCGTCCTTATTTTAACATTCATTGAAACTAATAATAACTGGAAGGATTTGACATGGTACTATGTACAGGTACTATGTACAACATCCAGAAAATAGATTGTTGTCATAGATGAGGAAAGGTCCAGTACTTTTACAGTACGCTTATCTTAGTGGCTAAAAACTACTCTGGAAATAAAAGAAATAGTGTGAAGGTAGAAATGTATCCGTGTCTTCCATCCATCTCTTTGTAAAATACACTGAGAGCATTATCAGCTCTTTTCTGCTTTTTTAAATAGTGACTGATATCCAAAATATGAAAGGAACATTTCAGTTCATAATAGTTTAATAAAACAACTCAATGTCACCTGACTTACGGTTTTATACAATGTGTTTTCATATCTTCATGTCATTTTTTCATTGAAAACTGAAGTTCACTTAAGCTACCTTCTTTGTAGGGGGTTATGATTTTTCATATGGACAGGCATGTATGTTTATCTCTCATCTTAGGTAAAGACAGTATTGTGTCAGAGGACTACTTTTAGATAAAGTTACATTAAGAAAATAGTAACAGACATTAGCAGGTGCAAAAAAGATCTAGACTTAGAACTTGTCTAGGCAATTATTTTGGGGAAAATTGCTGGTAATGTGTATAACCTGCATTCACATATGTAAAATAGTACGATAATGAATTTTAAAATATTATTGCGATATATTGGAAGGAATGTAGAGGGGTCTGTTCTGATGCTATGTATTAGGAACGATGTAGTTCTGTTCTGATGCTATGTATTAGGAATGATAAAGACTGATTAAATAGAATACATTTCTTTCTGAATTGCTCTTTCCCTATAAGGCTGTGAGAGAAAATAATGAATAGCTTTGTACTACTGTTTGTGTTCATTATTTCAAGATATGTAATTTTATTTTAAATAGAATGGTCAGTGTTTTACTCTGATTAAAAACAAACAAACAGAAAAATCGCATTTAATTCCGGATATTTGGAACAGTAACTTCTACTTTCAGATGTTTTAAATTTAGACCCTGTGATGTGACAGGTTTGTGCATTTATGAAACACACATATGAAGGGTCGAAGGGTCTTGTTACTGCCTCAGTATGACAAACGTTTTCAGAAAACAAATGCTATGAATGATTGTAGCTCAGACAGATTGAGGAGTGCAGATTGAGTCGCCAGAGGTATGTGCTGTGGAAGGACTGATGTGAAAGGGGAGATCACTAAGCTAGAGATTAAAGCAATCTAAGTAAACAGTGCTGCTGCTTAACATATGCTGGCGGTATGGGAATACCAGAGGAAAGGATAGGTCTACATCCCCCAGCACTGTGCCTTTCAAGAAAAAGGACTGGTACTCCTGAAAATAGTGAACCAAAAGCTAAGAAAATATGCAGAGGCCCAAGACTTAAGTATGAAGTTGTCTGAATCTTGAGACTGTGCTCTGAACTGTCAGAAGCAGTTCTTGAAATAGATGGGCCAGGCCATATTCGGGAGCTTTGGATGTTGTTGGAACTCTGTTCCTCATTATTCTGTTGCAGACTCTTCTAAGACATTTCCAGTAGGTTTTGTTAGTAAAGACAGCATCAATACTACAGAGTAATACTGTTGTAACTGGAAAAAAAAGAAAAACACTGAGTTACTGAGATTTTGCCACAAGGTATGTTAGAAGAATAAGCAATCTATGTCTCGAATTTAACTTGAAACCAGAAGCGTTTTTCTCTGAGGATGCTTTTCCATTGATCATAGGACCCTTTTCAGTCTTTGCTTTTCTTCCTCTACAGTCTGTGTGTCTGCAAACAAATAAGAGCAAAACCCATTAGCAGATAATGCAAGCTAAATAAATAACTTAGTGTAGTCTAAGATAGCAATGTAGGTCCCTGTGTTAATGCAGCAAACATCTCTTCTCTCTTCTTCCTGAGTTTTGTAAGAATGATAGATAAGATGGAGGCAGTGGAAATCCAGAAATAAATAGTTCATCTCTCCTTGCATCTCCTCCCATATACTAAGATAAACTGCAAGTAAATCAACTTTCCTTCCAAATATTGGATTTATTTTGTGATTAGCATAACATTTTTGGCTTGTTTCTGTTTTGAAGTGATGGAGATAATGTGTAAGTTAACTTACTGTTCTTCATCCTCTTTGTTTTTCCTCCCTTGCTACTTTGGGAAAATCTATACTGGACAGTGAGTAGAAGCATCTCACCAAGTAAGTGATAAAGTAATAAGGAATTTAGCAGCCTTATCCTATCTGTTACTAAAAACCTTGCTGCATACCTGTGTTATCAACTCTCTGATTAGTTTAGGTAGAAGGGAAGAGCCTGTGCCTCTATCCCCAAACAGAATTCTCTCAAGTCTGAGAGGTTCATTCCCTAAAGCCCAGAGATGCTCTGGGATATATTTGAGAAGGCTCTAGCCTGCTAGAGGCTACATGAATGTTTTGTCTTTCCTCCTGCGCTTGCGATTCCATGACACTCATTCCTCAGTCCAGAGCTTGCTTGCTGCAGCACAGCTTATTATGCTGATTCCATTTTAGAGTTTAATATCTCTTCTGCATATTGTTTCTTTGTGGACCTGGAAAAGCTGTTCCTTGCCTATTTAGTTGAATAGTTTAGTAACACACGAAGAAGAAAAGTAGGACTATTTTCTCACCTGACAACAAAATGCTTTTTATTCAGTCAGGAGATTTGTAGGACTGTGCTTTCAATTTGAGAACTGCCAGGCATGAGCTCTCATGCTCTCTGTGTTTTTCTCTAGAAGCATGAGAATGGCAGCTCTGAGTAGCTCTAAATGTGTAGAAAAGCTGTTTCTCTCTCCAGTCTTTTTATTGCATGACAGTTCTGTAGTTATTTTGGTCTCAGACTTTACATAGTTCTGTGATTCTGAATTACAGAGATCTGAGCTGTGCCTTTCGGGGTGTACATTTCCTGTTGAAGGAAGACTTGTGTAACTCTGTGAATGAGCGGGAGTATTTTTTAAAGAAGATATGCAACAAAATGACATAGAAATGTCATTCTTAAGTTCTTAAACTGAAGTGTAAGTTAAGAACTGAAAAACCCCCCAAACTACTGTAAGTTATATCTATATTTTTCTGCATTGCATACTGTAAACATAATTTCTTATTTTTGAATTTTGTTTTGGAAACCATTATTTTCATGATTAGCTTGGAAAAACAGAACAAACTTTGCATGGAAATATGAACTGATATGATACTTCCTCTTACAGCTTGTGGTTGACCTGTTAAATAAGATGTAGATTCTTTCTTTGAAAGTACATATTATTTATCCTGTAGACTGTAGTGGCTTCAAAAATCTCATTATGCTATATCAGCTAAATATGTAGTTTAGTCACTTTCAAAAAATGACTAAAAAGCTATTTTAGAGTAATAAAAACCCTAAAATGTAATGAGTGCATACAAAAAGGAGGATTGAAGCATATTCAGCTGAGAGTAAAACATTGTTTTTTGTCTCTTGGAATATGACCTTTACCAATTTAATCTATCATTGATCTTCATAGTCACTAATCTTGATGTCCAGCTGCTATTTACAGTTTTAGAGTAATGTCGCTGTTCACTTTGAACTTTGCAGTAACCTCTGTGTTGCTATGTGAGTTTATGGTGTTAATTTAACATAGAGGCACTAAGATTGTGAGTGTGTTCTGTTCAAGAGTGTCACTAAAACATGTTTTAATTAAATTAATTGTGGAGACTAAACAGAACAAACCTGGCCTGACTGAGGGTACCGTTCAGGAGGATGGGGATGGAATCCTTTCCTTAGCAAAAAGTCTTTGCAACTCCATTGGTCTAAATGATGTGTAAATCAGTATGCAAACAGACCGTACTACTTCCTTTATAGCTTTTTTTCAGAAGGAAAAAAGTCCTTAAGAAGTACTGAGTTTTTGTAATTTAAAACCTTAGAATTGTAGCTGAAAGAACATAGTGTATAAACCGGTCATGAATTAAGCTTAGACAACAGTTCCTAGCCACTGGAGACAGGACTGGCGAGGAATCTTCTGCATCTGAGTGGAAGCAAGCTTCTAGTCAGCTCTCTGAAACTTGATTAGCTTATGAGTTACATATCATGCAGTTTTTTGTAATTGCAAAGCACTGGATTTGATGACTTAGTTTTCTTCCACTTCTGAGCAGTCAGCTTGCATCCCAGGGATAAAGTGTAGGCCAGTACTTTACTTTGCAAAGATAACTGATTACTTAGTCTTCCCATCTGTAGTTGTATTTGCGTCTTGAATGTTTAAAAAGCTGTTACTTCAGCAAGAGGAAAAAAAACTAATGCCATCTCCTAAATCAGAATGCATCATTAGATCAGAATGAGACTTGCAAATTCATAGCATCTCTCGTAGCAGAAATCAATGTACAAAAGCCATGAAAAACAAAGAAATACTAGATAAGTAGTGAAATTAGATAAATGTTAATTATAAAGCCTCTAGAATTTGTAGGTGAAATGAACCAAAGAAAAATGGATCAGAGAAGAAGTCTAGTAGCCAAGGATTTTGAGAATACATGAGGAAGCAAGGGAAATGATGCCTCAGTGTAGGGCGAAGGTGTTTGTGTGTTATTGTTGCATCTATACTAGCAACTCTTGAGTCTGCCCATGAATGTTTTCTGGTGCTGGCACACATTGTCTGTGCTAATAAACAATTAGAAAGTTCCTTGGCATGAGTTTGGCTCATGCCCATCAAAGCCCACGCCAGGGTCCTCCCTGGGTATGATCTGGCAGTTAAAATGCTCTCCATTACTTGAATAGGTAAGGCTGTGCTGCTTTGGCACGCACCCTGTGGTACAGCTCTTTAATACTATCCCAGCAGGCTTCATGCCATGCCGCAGGCCATGCCAGATGCCCCTTTGGCATCCTCCCTCTTAGGAAGTGCTGTGAAGTAATGTGCTATTTTTTTCACAGCTGGGCAGCAAAACATGGAGTCTTGGTAGTAAGGAGCCCAGGAGATGACCACCCTTTTTGCAGTCTGCAAGAAACTAAGCCAGAAATGAAGGGGGTTCAGCTCTGACCAGATTGCTCTTCTCCATCCCTAACCAGCTAAGCCAAGACTGACTTACCCCTTCTGCCAAGAATGACGATCAAACGCTTCCATGCACTAAGCAAGGGCAAGCTACACAGTGCTGACATATGACTTCAAAAATAAAAGTTACTCTGCACAGCTTAATATACATGCCTGCACTGTTCTGAGATGCCTGGGATCTTCAGCTGGGAGACCTTCCCAGAGTCCCGTATGGGGCATGACTATAAGCTTCCCCTTCCTCCAAGGGACTGTCATCCAAGGGGGCATGCCAACCCTGGGTATGGGGTCATAGGACCTGAGAGAGGACCTGTCCTTGCTACTCCTGTTGTCACTAAAGTCATGTACCATAGTGGCCATATCTGACCTGGAGGCCTCAGCTGGTTAGTGAAAATCAGATTCTTTATTTACTCACAGTGCAAGGAGTTGTATTTTGGGATCTGAACTATGGAGACACTATCTAAGGATCTGGAACAGCGAGAACTGGAGTGTGACTTGTGGAAGAGAGATGCTATTAACAGGTTCTCAAATAAGTTTCCACTGTTCACTTTTGTGAGCATCAGTTAAGGACTATTTCTGCCTAGAAGTCATCCCTGTCTCATATCAAGACCTCATCTCCAGAGTAGGTATGGAGGATTCCTTCTCAATAAACAGGCTAGCTAAGGCGTTTTGAGAAGACAAGTCATGTACTCAGGGAGCAAAAGTGAGAGCAACAGATTCTTGATGTTGAATTTTTTGAGATGTAGCAGCAGCTGAAAGGCAACATTTGGTGCTTTGTACTCAGCAAAAGCAACAAATCTTAGAGGGCTTTGCATTGGGCTTATTAATAAAAGGATGTGGGGTATGCTGATACGTGTGTGTTCATCAAAAATTGAGGAGAACTTGACAAATACGCAGTGCTAAAGAGGTATGTGGCTGAGTATGACTATGATATGTTTTATGCTAGGTCCTGTTCCCGTTAAATAATTTGTTTTGAGAGAGAGAGAAAAGTTCATTAGTATAGATCATTTTCATGTTAGGTGGTCATTTGGGTCATGAGGAGACCAGACAACCCTCCGTATTTTCTGATTCATGCTAAAATAGAATTATTGCTTTGGGTAGCTGGAAGATGTGCTTTGTGTGTGGTGTGGTGTGGTGGGGTTTCTTCTGTTTTTGAAGTATCTGCTCTACTCTTTAATTTCTTCAAAACAAGGAAATGACTAAGGAAAGCTGATATGGGATCCTGTCAGTGTATTTTGTGTCATCTTGTTTGGTTCTAATTGTAGTGAAACTTTTGGAGAAAGCATTTAACAGCACTGGCAAACTGGGATTTTAAGTGTTAGTTCCTTACAAAAATGCCAATGAATGTAATAAATAAGCTGCATATGGAAAAGAAATGCTAATACTAACAGTATGAAGTCTAAATGAATGTCATAAGGTAATGTTTAATGATGAAAAGTTAATGTATATTTATCTTTTCCTCATGAGTCAAATACTCATTATAAAGTATATGTAAAAACATTAGTACTTAATATTCTGAAATATAGCTGTATAAAGCAGATTCTTTCTCTAGTTTATTCTTCATGATGATAACGTTACTACTACTTTTCTTGGAACCAAGTATAGCAAGTTAGTGCAATAAAACTTCTTCTCTGTTCTTGGTGAAATACTTTTCTCTGACCTCGTATTCAGATGAAAAATAGAAAACACTGAAGGGCACATAGCAGATTGCCTCTTGGTTTTGAAATGGTAAAAATTGGAAATAATGCAGGATTTAACATTTAAAACATGAAACACTTATTAGCCGATTTTGATGCCAGTTCTGCCGTAATTTATAATGTAACCATGTATTCACACTCTGTAATGCAGCATCATGCTGAAAATTCCTAATTTAGCACCAGACAGACAGCATGGTCCAGTACTATGCTAATATACTAGTTTTGCCCCTGGAAGCAGTATTATGATACTAATTATTTCTGCCTCTCAGCAGGTTAATTAGCTTGGGCATGGCACAGTGATTATACTTTCATCTCTGGAATTATCTTCTTCAAAGCTGGTTTGGTTATTTCTACACAGTATTTTCATTGGGAGTGTGTGGCAGTATCCTTAATACTACTCTTTCCCTCTTTGCCCATCTGTAATTTGAGGTTAACTCCAATTACCATATCAGGAAAACACTTAATCAGTAGAAACCTTTAAAGTTTCTAGACTTATATATGGTTCATCTCTACCCTTCAAGGATTTTGAAAGTGTCAGATGCCAGGTGGAAAATGTTTCCGCTGACCTGTTGAGATTCTTTAGAAAATCTCATTAGATATAATTCTCTTCATAAACCCCTTTGAAAATTTGACCTCTGCACGTTGCCAGGCTCTATTGACTTGTCATGTACCCTCATGAATGCATTTAACAATTTGTTTACATTTTCCTGAATTGAGGCCCTAATTTCAAAGATCTTTTATCATTAAATATGAAGTATCAAAAAATATTAATGTTTACAAGTTATTCTAGTCTAGTATAGAGGGCGCTATACATTTTTCTGAACTTTTTCTCATTAGGTAATAAATATTTATTGAATAGGCTTAGTGACGATAATGAAGCTACTTATATGCATATTTAAAGTAGCCTGTTTAATTTGGATCCTCAGTGACTAAGAAAATAATCAGCTGTACCATAAACAATCCAAACTGAACAGATCTATAAATCAGTGATTTTTAAATTTGTGACCTTATTTAGACGGAGCAGCAGCTGAGCTAAGGCAGGTGTAGACTAAACTTATTTAATGATAGAGGTGTTATTTTTATATGTAATAGCTCTAGTAACAGAGCTTAGAATAGCAAATAGGGAAATTGTTTAAAGGTCAAAGAGACACCGTAATGTTTAACATGGAATACAGGTAATGACATAGCTAGGCTGAGTGCTAGCATATTAAATACATTAAAAATCAGGCAAGGAGCATTAATATCCTGGACAGAATTCTTTAACTATTTCATAAATGGTGGTATTAATTTCTGTGTTTCCTGAGAAAATAATTCAACCAATCTTACATAAGAATATACATTTATAAACCTAGCAAATGAGTTGCTGTGGTAATTTTTTTTTTTAATGTAGCTAACAAGTGTACAGTCCCTGTAAAATTAGAAATTCTGAAGGACTTGTTATTTCTACTTTGCTGTTCCTCATGAAGATTCGTCCTCTTTTGATCATCGTATCCCAAACTCAGCTCTCCAAGAATAGAGGTCTTATTTAGCTTAGTGGATTTACACAAGCAGAAATGAATTCCAACACAAAGGTTAGGGGAGAAATCTGTGAACTGTTCTAAGGATAATGAACTGAAGAGTGCGCCTAATGAATTTGCAGATGACATTAATTTAGGAGAGGTTGCAAGCATAGTAGAGGACAGGATGGAATTCTAACTATTTTGACAAACTGGGGAAATGACTATTCTCTCAAGAGGTCTATGTCCTATGAGGAAAGATTGAACAGCTTGATGTTGTTTAGCCTAGAGAAAAGTAGACTAGGGGCTGTTTGATGAGTCTTCAAATACTGCAAAGGCTGCTGCAAAGAATACTGTGTTCTTTATTTCCATGCTGAGTGGGATAATATTAAGATTTAAACAGCAGGAATGAAGAATTTGCTAGAAGAATGAAACCGTAGAAATGTTTTTCTGACAATAAAGAAATTTCTAAGAACAGTTCAGATAAAAAGATGTCATAATGATGAAAATATAAGATATCATGAGTTAGAGCAGTCTTATTGCCTGTGTTTCCATATGGAGATGATTTATCTTCCTCTCTCATGATGTGAGACGTGAACAGTGAGCAGTGAAATCCTGTCCTATTGATGTTCTTCATACCTCTTATGGCTTATCCCTCAGTCATATTGGTGGTTCACTTGGTGTTATTGTGTGTACTGCAGTGATAAGCTGTACAGAGGAAGTATATGGAAGCATTCCTTTTTAGCATATATCATCAATTATTTTTGGTACATTTGAGCACATGCCCAGAAAGATAATAATGGACTCATTTTGTACACTAAGAAATAAATTCCTGTATCTTCTTTAGAATTGCATTGTCACTGACAGGTACTTGTTTTCATCCCTGAAAATTTTTCCCTTTGAAAAATTTTCAGCTATATGGTAGCCAAGAATATAAAAGCATATGTTTTGTGATATTGTATATAGTATGTTGGAAATCAGTTGGATCTTAATCTGCATATTGTTGAATTTCATAGAAAACCGTATTTAGTTCTGAAACAGTAATACAGACCTCCATGAGCTTTGGGAACAATATCAAAACTTTTTTTTTGGTAGAGTAGCATGGAAGATAATGGCAAGTAAATACAGTCTTTCAGGTGGCTATCTGTTTGATTGTCTTGGAAGTGCCTGGTCTGATGCACCTCTATATTTAGTGTTTTTGTTGTCTTGTGTTTACTGACAATGCTGGGGAAGGGTTGCTCTAGGGTAAAACACCAGATGTGCTGAATTTCGGCTACTTGTAACTTGCCATCGTGAAAATGGATATCCTCTGTTCAGTCTGTGAATATCATCAGCTCTGCTTGACACATCAGCTCTGTTACTGCAATCGTTTTGTTACATGTTGCAAGCGAGACTTTTTCCTCCTCCAAACTCTTTTACGTCCGTATGTATATTGTGGAAGGGGATGGCATTCTCTTTAATATTCACCAAAATGTCCACTCTCAACATCTTGAACTTTGCAAGGATGCTTCAACCTCAAAAGTGATTCCTGGGAACTGAGGAAAAAAACAAACGCACAAAAACCCCCACAAAACTTGAATTTCAGTAAATTGTGCACAACTATCCACAGTTATTTTGCCATGACAAATTGTTATATCTTACTGAATCCTCGCCATGTTTGTATTTCCTGTTCATGTTCCCTTTCTGTAGCAGAGAATATTTTGAGTATCAGTGTACTTGGAATCTGTGATGTAGATTATTTCTAACGTCTTCTAAATGTGAAGGTACATGAAAAAGCACCTAAAAATTGCCAACTGCTCTTAGTAGAGGGAAGCCATTATAGTGTGAAATTAATTCAAAACCACTACTGTCAGGAGAATCTTCTTAGTGATATCTTAACTTTGCTAATTAGTATAAGTTAACTCCCAGTACTTGTGCACCATTGCTGGATTGCTTCACTTACCCCTAAACATTGTCAATATGTTCTCATTATTATAACCTTGAATTTTAATAGCGTGCATAAGGTAAAGTGTAAGAAAGTTCTTGGGAGAAAAGTCTTTTCTGTGTGTGTCTAATAAACAGCATCTACCCTTGTGCACTGCTAATGAATTTAGGGAAGAAATATATGTAAAGAAGAAAGGCAAAGCCATTATACAGATACGGAGTAACTGATCAAGAAGAGGTTAGGTCGTAATACTGTTATCGTCTGTTTAAATAAATATATATGTATATGTATATATACATACACCTGGCAATTATCAGGTTTATCATCAATGAAGTACAGGCTTTTCTTGGAGAGCTAGTGTAAAATGTAAATTGTAACGATTCAAGTCTTTCAGTAAAGTGCCAGTCTCTCTAGGCCTTTCTCCAGGCTCACTGTCCCAGACCTATTACAAGAACTGTAGCTCAATGTAGTGTTCCAGTGCATGGATGTCACAGCTGCTGCGTAGTTGCAGAGCTCTGTGTTTGGAGTTACTCCAGATTTTAAAATCTGACTTTTATTTAATCCCTCTCTTTCCAATGCTAGAGAGCACCAGCTCGTTTTATTTACTGAACACTGTTTCTGGAAATGATGATCTCACCAAGTGGTAAGCATGTGGGCCAGTCAGACAAACAGGAAGTGTAAGTGTGATCATATACACGGGCACTAATAGGCTATTCTCATTGTGTATCTGGGTGGATATACAGAGGTATGAACTTTTTTTTTTTTTTTTTTTGACTAGTTCCTGTAACACTTTTTTAATGGAAAGTTTGAAGGCTTACCTGCATTATCATTTTCAACCTCTAGTATGGAATGTAACAGGATTTTAGAGTACATAATATAACATACGGAATGAATCTTTTCTATTCTACTGTACTTGTTTGTGCAGCTAGCCAAGTACAAATGGTTTTAGGTTGTGCAGTCTTCCCAAGGGTGTTCTGGTCTGCTTCTTAAAATCACCACCGTAAAACTACCTGATGACTTCTCAGTAGTGTCTGCAGTACAGACAAGGCATCTCTCGTGTACTAGAAGAGTCAAAGCTACTGCTGGAATCACCTTATTGGTTATCTCACTTCCTTCTGCCAGTGCCTCTTACAGTATTAATTGTCCCAGGCAAGGAGGTTTACACTACTAGTCCTAATTACTTGCCTAATAGCCATGCCATGAGGTTTATGGTTATGCTGATAGCTTTCTCAGAAATGACCGTCATTCCTTTCTTCAGTCTGAGCTAAGAGCTGTACAGAGAGCCATTTCAGTGCCCTAAATCAAGATGTCCATCTGTAAACTATGAAAGCCAGGTAGCATGTTACATATCTTTAAGCAGCATCTACTGGCATCTCGTCTACTTTGAACTGATCACATCTGTGCAGATTATAAGGATCTCCATATTCATATGAAAAAATGGAATGTTTATAAAATTACTCTTCAGACTCTGTTTTTATGTTGCTCTTATTTTGACATGCTTAGGGACAAACCAGGTGGGCTATCTGAACCCTGTCTGTGCTGTAACATCCTCTTTAAAATGTAAGTAGAAGTTAATGAGGGAATTGCTTTTGCCTTATATGTTGACCACTGTCATGATGCTGGTGCTAGTGTGTAGACAGGAGATTGTTCTTCTGATGTCAATGCTAAAAAAAAACAAACAAAAAAACCCCTCTCTGCACTGTTCTGGAGCTGCAACTTCATTTTTTTTCTAGAGTTACCTGGGTGAACAGCAGGATGCTTGCCTGTTCTGCAGTGCTGACAGGCTCTGCTGCTACATTATATCCCTGGTTCTGTCCATGATGGGAACCTTCCTCAGTGGCAGACAGCTGCAGCTAATGTGCCAGCATTCCAGGTTAGTGGAGCGCCACATGTCCATATGTTAACTGAATGTTGTTGCCCTTGGATGGTGTAACGTAGTTGAATCTCAGCGTACTGTAGATGTAGCACACTGCATCAATCTATGCCTGTTCATTCTCTGGCCAGTTAGAATGAATGCTGTCAAAGCCTCTGACACATGATTTCCTTTTTGATATATTCCATCCTTGCTGGAAAATGGTGTAATACAGAATCCAGGAACTACTGAGCCTTATGCCATTTGTTTTTCTCGTTGTAAAAGGGAAGAAAAGGCTTAGGTTGCCGTAGTCCTGTAAACTGTACTCCTGTAATGGCACCCTGATGTACCCTGAAAGTATACTGTCAAAGAAGGGGTATGGAATATTTTTGTTATTGAAGAGCTTGTGCTTGGTAGTGCTGTGAGTGAAGAAATCTGACTGGTTTATGACAGGTTACATCCCCTTTAAAGTGTCCTTTTTACATTTAGAAGCACTACAATGAAGCACATAGATCTGAACTTTGTAAAAACAGTGCAGGTTCTGACCTGGGGTAAATTGGTGTGGCTCCATTGTCATCGCTAGTGGAGGCAGGGTTGAATTGTGCTTCTTTCAGAAATGGACATTTGGGGAGAGGCAAAAATTAAAAGGATCTGAAAATGAGTATCTGAGAGCTATAATCAACAATAAAAAATTTTATTCAAAAGGGCAGAAGGAGGCCTAAAGAAAGACTGATGAATCTGAATTCAGCCTCTTTAACGCATTCCAACTGATGCAAAGACAGCCATAATGCAACTGCAAATGTCTTGACAGACATTTTCTCTTTAGGTGGAGGGCTGATTGTCCAGTATATGAGAGATGCTCCCGGGGCTCTGCTTCCTCTCCTTTTCAGAGTAGGGTTAGCTATCACTTCTAAAGGAGGTGGCACAGCTCTGCACCATTGCTTATTTAGTGAGTGGAAGCAGCAGAATAATTGTCAAGCATAGAGGTGATGCAGCTGCACTTTGCTGTATAGTGGTTGCAGTGGATGAGAAGGGAAGAGACAATGCAAGTGAAAACAGCATAGTAAGCACTGCTTCGTTCTTGACCTCGGGATTTCTGCAGTCTCTCTCTTGCCCCTACCTTGCCATTACTTATGTCACTACTGGTTTTCTTTAGATATTGCTTGCTAGAGTGAGTTGTTAAACTCAGCGGTGCTAGCCGTGCAAGGTAAGGAGCTTAGATGTTGGAAACTAATTTCCTCACCTGTGGTGAGATGACATTATGGTGTGAAGAAGAGTGATTCCTTTTAATAATATGCTATGTGACTAATATCCGCTTAAGAGAAAATGACTAATTTATAATGCACAGTGTCCTGTAAATGATATTCATTGCATGGTGGAACATACTACAATAATTTTGTTTTGCCACCACTTGCTCAACGGGTAATAATTTGGTGATTTTAAAAATGTATTAATGCATAGTGCCATGTTAATTGGATGGTACAGATAAGGCCAAGAAACTATCAATAAATATTGAAGAGTGACTATAACTAAACTATTAATGGTAATTGGATTTGTCACTTAGCATGAAAACAAATAATTTCTTCTGACTAGTTTAAAGGGATGATGAACGTGTTGCAAAATGGTTTTCTAATTGAGCTAATCGATGCCACTTGGCTGACTAGGCCAATCACAAAAGGAGCACAATATACTTGGGAGATGGATTGATGGTTACAGGAACCCTGTGTGTGGTCTTCGAAAAATGTTTCTTAAAATATTGGCTAAACTGTACAATATTAATTGGCACAAAATGTGGAAACAGGAGACCTATCCCTAGTACTGTCAGAACTTTGTAAAGAAGAGTACTTTCCTTTTTTTCCTCTGATAAAATGCTGTAAGAAAGCAACAGAAAGGGGTTAAAACAGATGTTAGCCTCTAAAAGAGCTATAGTGTGAAAAATAACTGTATAAGAGGAAAGTACAGCACACCAATCCCAGTACATAGTCCCTCCCAACTCAGTTTGATGTGTAGAAGGACAGCGTTCTTGTCCCTCTGGCCTTATTGCTGCTGAGGAGGAGAACATCTGAGAACCCATCTAGCTCTTAGGTATCTGCTAACCCTACTCTACTCCCACTTAAATAAGGATGATGTTTCTGGTGGTGGTTAGAGTATCTTTAGAGTATTACTAATACCACCCAATACATTTGAAAAATCACTCTGATAGCATTAAGTTACTGTGCTGCAGAGGTGAACAAAAGTGGTTATAGTGATTCTACTTGCTACGTTTTTCCAAAGTGGTGTATATCAGTTGCATGCCAATTCAGCAAAATACCCAGAACAGTAAGATGTGAAAATCTCAAAGGGAAAAAAGGCACAAATAAGGCTTATCCTCTCAGTCCCTGGTGTCCTCGTCCTTTGAGTCTTTATCAGCTTTCACCTTATCTCAACTGCTTAGCTTTAAAGCAGAAGCCTGATCACCAAAAGACATGACACGCTTTTTTTTTTATTGTGAAATACTACATGCTGTTTAGCCAAGCACAGTACAACCTCTGTTGAAAAAAGCTGCTTTATAAACAATGTGAAGCTCTACCAACACATTAGCAATTTCTTGAATACAATGAATATAATATCAAATAGTGTAGACTGATGAAATACATGACTATATGAGTCATTTGAGAAAAGCATTTAATAGATAACAAGTTGCTCTCTGGGTCCAGTGCAGATAAGCGTCTCTATTCCATATTTATATATGCTCTCTTTAATTATTTTTGCAAACACATTTGAGCTTGTTTATATAGAAGTCAAGTGTTTTGCTGCTTACTTCAAAGGCAACCTTATCCTACACAACTATCTTGTAATATTGCACTGGAAACTTTGCATTTGTGGAGCATGGCTGGATTGCACCTGTCATCTAAGGAGCAGCTGACTAAGCAGGATAGGTATTTGGCCTCAGCTGTCTTTTCTGTGAGTTTTTCAAATATTTGGCATTTGAAGCTTCAGAGGAATTCAAGGAAACTGTAATGGCTGGTGGAGAATCTCCTCTGATTTTGCTGGAAAATTGCTATGTTAATAAAACTTCAAAATATTTTAAAGTATGTAAGAGAGCAGTGTCCAAACATAAGAGACATAACAAGTATGTGTTATTCAAAATTTGGAGAGATTTTTGTTTCTGTTTGTGATTATTTTGGGGGATTCTCCACAGTCACTGGCAGTCTTTGAAACATTAGAATGATTTGCAGTGTGGTGGTCATTTCTTTATTAATAGAAAGTTGCAGAAAGTCTGTGTTTATGGCCTTGATTCCACTTACGCTTTCAAAGTAGAATTTCTCATACATTCACATTTTCATTAGTTTCCCTGTTTAGATTGTATTAATTAGCTATCTGCTAGTGTACAGCTCTTGACCAGGGACTGAGATCACATGGGCTAGGATGACACAGACATGAAAAATATGCTTTCCTTTGTACCAATAAGTTTAAAATGTAAGCATAAGGCAAAAAAAGAAAAATGTGTAAAACCATGTGACGTGATGCATGTGATGAGGATGATATCCTGTGGATCAGCGAGGCGGTAATCATGGCACTCACCCACATAAAATGTAAGATTAGCTTTATACCAGCATAGAAATTAATTCTGGTAATAAGGTAGTTACATACATGGTATGCATATGGCATGGTAGTTTGCACATACAAACTTGTCCTAAGGACAAAAAACAGTAGAGGTGAAAGATGGAAGGTTTTTATTTGAAAAGTAAGTTGGCATGATAGACTAGTGCTTACGTGATAAATTGGAAATAACAGGTTGGTTCTAATGATACTGTAAAGGTTCTGAATGCTAGAAGTTATGGAATAAATGCAGTACTTTTACTGCTGCTCTAAGTCTTAAGTCTCTTTAAATAAATATTTATTGTACGTGGCAACATGAACTGTTAGTGTCTTCAGACTAAGTATGCAGTTCTTCATAACTTTCTGAATGTCTTATTTGTCTATAAGTAGACAATAAGATCACTGCATATATCTTATTCTGGTTGTTTCATCCACAAAATTAAGCCTGTGAAAGTAGCAAGTGATGTTTGATGCCTGTACTGGATTCAAGACAAACAATCTCTAACAAGTGTTAGAAGCACATGCTGTAATATGTAGTTTGCCAGAGAAGGGTAGCGTTTTCTTTTTGACTATGATAAATGTGAAATTTTTCCTTTTTCTGTGCTGTGAAAACACTATCTCTGAAGAACTTAATTTCTCCATCTTGTATCATGGTGGGGGAGGAGTGAACACAGGAGCACTGTGTATGTAACAGTGGGAAGTGCCTCAAAATTCTGAAAATAATTTTATTTGTACATATTTGAAAACGGCATATAAAACTTCTGATGAAAACTTCTGACTGACAAAATACGAGCTGCACTTTGGAACGTACTTCTTCTATCGGTTGCTAACCATCTCTAACAGATTTCTCTTGGAGCGTTAGCTTGCCCTGCACTTGTGTTTTTTTGCAAAGAAGTTCTAATAGTGACACCTTCTGGAAGGTATCTCTACTTTAAATTATATGAAAAAGAAACAAAGTCCGTCTTTGTAGATGTGTTGTGAGATGGGAATGAAAATATTCATGATTAGCATTATGTTTCTTGCACCAGATCATACAGAAGTAGCCAAGCATATGCAACCTGAGAGTATTGTTATTTTTTTTTTAAATTACAAGTATAGTGTTGACTATTTATGACTTGTTTGGGGGCTGGTAATATGAAACGTGTTGTTGGATTTAAGGCAACATTGAATTTGGCAATTAATGAATACCTATGTCATTTTGTTCCTTGAAAGGACTGAAAGAAAAAGGCTGTCAAAAGAGCAAACAAATCCATCTGTGAATATGTGTAAGAAAATACTAGAAGGGTTAATGGCAAACAGGGTTTTGATGAAGAGATATGGATGAATGATAGCAAAGCTTTTTTTTATCTCAGTAGTTTACTCAGTCTGATTTGTACCCCAAATACCTGCAACTTTATTTAAATGGGAATAAGGGGTCTCTGGAAATTGCTGTATTACAGGTTTCTGTGACTTTTTTAGGGCAAGACACTCTTTGTGCTTTGTTCTGCGAACATCAAAACCTTGTGTGGAATATGGCCGTGTGTCTGTACACTTACGTTCTGTGCTTTTCTCAGTGCTGGGGGTTTGAAAACAGGCTTGATGAGAATTTAAATCCTTCCCTGAAAAATACAGGTTCCGCTTAGGTCTTAGGTGAGTTTCTTTGTGACTGGTGTTAGCAAGGTTGAGTAAGGCTCAAGCTCCTCCTCGCTGGGAATGGTGACTCTCACCCCATCCGACAGAGACAAATAGCGCCCTGACTCTTAACTGTGGTGTGCACATGGGATGTGTGTTTGGTGCTGAGTCTATGGTGAATGCCTGTGAAGGAGAACACATTTTTCCAGAGTGAGAGATACATTTTCCTCTGCTCTTTGGCTCTCTCAGCATGTTTTAATGTCATGTAAAACCTAAACTCTGTAGCTTGACATCCCCTTCCTGCAATGAACACACAAGTTTAGCCTTTGGGGCATGTATTTTTAAATGCCAGCTTCCTCTGATTCCTCCTTCCTTTCATCCACTGATTTTAGGATAACCTTCGGGGAGTTCTTCTGTAGTGACTTTCAAAACTAGAAGTAGTAATTGAGTGTAATTCATGCTGTGGCATTTTTCTCTTTTTAATTTGTCATTTATAACAAAAATAGCTTTTTCAGGTATTACTTTCAAATGTATAGCAAATTTTGAGATGAAGAATGTATAGAACTTATCACATCTTTAGCCTTTCAGGTCTCCATTGGAAAATATTTCCTTGTAATTAAATGTTTAACATCTGACACTCTCTAGTCATATCAACAAGCTTATTTCCAAGAATTTCCTGTAAGTTGAAACCAACCACTTTCAGATACATGGCAGATCGTAGTTATGTTTAAGCTTGGTGGTTTATATACCAATCCTTGTCCAGAAGTCTGAACCTGATCTGGGAGAAATATTAGCTGAAATCTTGGACTGTAATCTATATTATGAATTCTACATATGACGAAATTTAAATTAAGTACGTAAGCTGGAAGAAGTGCATTTCTCCTCCTTTTTGCTGCAGTAATTTTTTCATAGGAGAATGTCTGATATACATCAAAGGCAGGCTCCTAGACACAGTCAACACAATGGGACATTCCCTTATTCCCTCAGGGGTTGCGTACACTTACCGACTTCAGAGAGCAATGAAACCAGTTCGTGTACATCAGTGTTTTATTTGAAGGGTCTTTCACAGTAAAACTTCTGACAAGGTAACCGTAGACATCTGCTACATGTGCTGCAGTAGTGACATAGCCAGTGTTTACTACAGTCTTCTATATGTTTGCAGCTTTAAGCAAAAGGACATATTGGCACTTCGGTTCTCCGCGTAATAGGCAGGCAGTGCAAAATACAAAGCTGGAATACTGCATTGTAGTCGAAATGCTCAATGTCACCAGAGCGATTGACTTTTCCCACCTGGCTTACAGACATTTGGAGAGAAATAACATATGTACCTTAATTGTAAAATGTGCGCTTAATGAACACGGAGGCGTTACGTTATACCAAATGTAACGAGAGACATGATGGCAAGCCACTTAAGAGCATGTCACAATGTTTTGTTAGTAACTGATTTGCCTTTGGCAATGTTAGGAGGAAGAATGTAGACGTTTAGTTTCCAATCCAAAAATAAATAGAAAATGTTACTCGTGTACACTTGTGCTTATTTTAAATAGCTGTGTCAATGTTTTTGTTTAAAGAAATTGAGTTTTTTTTTTTTCCTATGGATTTCACTGAAGAATTCAATGGCTGTTCTTTAATTGACTTTGGTTTAACATTTTGGTTAGTTTCAGAAGCAGAAAAGACGCCTTGCTTCAACAGTGTAGTAAAACAACACTGCAAGTGACTGCTGCTTTGCCTCCTTCCCGCTCCCCTCATGGCAATGTGTGTGGTCCTGAGCAAGCATATTAGAAGTGCCACTTCTCATAGAAATACTTCAAAATGTTGATGTCGTCAGTCCATTATAATCCTCTCTTTGTAGATCCTGAAAGTAAGGTTGGATGCACCTCGTGTCAAGGGAATGCGTGTTCTGGATCTTCCTGTTAATGGTCACAGTGTGTAAGCTATTAAAAACAAAACACCGGGTGTGCAACGACTCCCAACCCCTGCCTCGGCCTTGGTGCATTACCTAAGCTAAGGGCACGAGGGCAGACGGACGTGCGCAGTGAGGCACAGGTCAGTCGTTGCCGCTGAAGGGGGAACGACGTGAAAGGATTTACAGAGGTGGTGGAACTGCTGCCGCCTGCCTGGTGTGAGGGCAGAGAGCTTGGCGCTGCTACAGCGTCCGCTCAAACACGGTTGTGCTTCTTCCTCAAAGCCCGTCCCATGCTGTGGCTTGTGTGTAGCTGGGCCAAAGGGCTTCCTTGCTCTGCTGAGCTTGCAGTGCTGTTTTTTTGCCCAGGCAGAGCAAGGATAAAAGTCTTTATGCAATTCTTGTTAACCTTTGTGTTATACTTCCCAGGCCTAAGGCTAAGGCCATTCTGGTCAGCAGGAACGTTTTCATATGCTGCCACTGTCTTTGGTTCAAACCTCTGCTGTACAAAACCATAAGGTCCATCTGTGTCTGAGGAGAGATTGGCATCAAAATCTAAAGAATTATAATACGTGTTACCTCAACAAAATCAGTAGCCCTATTTCCTGCTCTGCCTAGATTGTCTACAAGCAGTCAAGTAGTTCTGCTCGTGAACTATGGCGATTCTTAATTCAAGCACATTTTTGAAATACAATTAAAGCACACTTTTTATAACAATAGTATAACAGTGTGTATTATCCATAGAGATAGAAATTAAAAAAAATCATTGTATTCATAAATTAAATTGACATTTTGAAAGGTTAACACAAAGAGCTGCTTTGCTGTCTGTAATCAATAAAGAAAGGATTTCAGGTAATTAAAATCTCTGATGTGGATATTCCTTGTTTGGTTCCTATCAGAAAGAACAAGAGAGAGTAACCATAGACAGGAGATAAATACAGATAAAACAAGTATAGTTTCAGAAAGGTCTTACACTCTACAACAGGAATTATTGGTGCACAAGTCCTCCATTGTTCAGACTTTAAATAAGTTAAGAAAATACTAAACATTACTATGAATTTACAGGTTAGTTTAAAAAAGGGAGGGGGACAGAAAGAGACACAATTTTCATATGATCAGTATCTGAAAAATAATAATTAAGTAATACTAGCTCTTGTATAGTTAGCTTGATACATAAACATTTGTTAGATTCAGTTTTAGAAGAGATTCAAAATATGCATAGATTGCTGTTAAGCTTATAGATTAAATGAAATCTCTTTTCTCCTTAAATTTTAAACGAGAAGGAAAAAAATGCATTTGAACACAGCTCTTATTTCTTTTGTAAATTTGTTATTAAGTGATGAATCACTTTCTGGTAGACACTGAATACTGAAAAATGCTGGTAAATGATTTGCTAGTCATAAATAAACCATGATAGAACAACAGCCTGTCTTCAGTTCTCTCTCCAAAAATGTCTGTTTTGTTTTATTTTTTTTGTGATTAACAGAAGAGCCTAAATACTTTAAATTTAGACATGATCCTTTTCCTTTTTGTATTTAGTTCCTTATGGAATGGGTGTAATTGACAGAAGCTGGGGAACATACAGTTTATGAAGGCAAGAATCCATTAAGTTTAAGGAGCATTGATGATGAGCTAGTAAAAAGGGCAAGGAGGGTCGCTGGCTGAAGAGGCTGTGAGTATGATGTTTGTTTGTGTGTTTGTTTGTTTTTTACACATTACCTTTGCTCCCTGATTAGATATGAGCCAATGTTATAGAGCAGGAGTGAGCCCTGAAACAGATTTATAATGGCCATAAGCACACAAACAGCACATAGCTGTGAAAGCGGAAAAAGATTACGAATGTGGCACTGTTCTAAACTCACCACTACTTGCACATGGTATTTGTTTCTCAGTGTTTTGCATTTTGCCAAAGGCATGTAATATTAATTTACTTAGGAAAATTAAGTAATCTCAACCCATGTGTTTCTGGTCAGCATGATAAAATCTTCTGGTGGATAATCTAGCGAGAAACATTAATCTTTGGATAATAGTGACCCAAGCCCATAGCTTTGTTTCTTCACAGTTGAAAAGACCATGAGATATACTGCAGGGACATGGAAGAGAGAAGTAGGATGAAGGAATCTTCTGGGCACGAATAAGATGTACTTGGGATGTGACCTATTCAGATCAGCCAGTGATGATTTATCTTGGAAGACCAGGCTTCTGCGTGAGAAGAGACTAAATAGATCATGACTCTTCCATCTAGAAGACAGATGACTATGAGGGAGGCTTTGTTTTTATAGACGTCAATCTTAAATGAAATAGAAAAAGAAATGGAAAGTGACTATTCACTGCTTCTCAAAACAGGAAACTCTAGTGGTAGTTATCAGACCAAAAGAAGGATTCTGTTTTTCTTTTCTTTTTTTCTTTTTTTCTCTGAGAGCTCGTGTTAAATTAAATTATGGAGCTTACTTGCCACTTAGTATTGTGAAGTTTAAAAATACAAAGAGGTTCAAAAAGGATGTAAGCAGATCTAGGGAAGTTAGATCCATAGGTGTCTATTAAATGCATGAGTTCGTATTCAGCACTTAGCTGTTTACTGCCCAAAATTGGGAAGATATTCTGGGGAAAAGATAATATAAACACTAGGATGAAAATAAATTATGTTTGCGACCCTCCATTGTGGGGCATTGCGCGAAACTGGGTACTGGCGCTGTGTGTGTTTTATGTGTTCATGTGTATTTCTATTGCAAATTATTTATCCTCAATAAATAGAGAACTGAAGTGGATACAGACACGTGAAAAATCTGAATGAAGCAACAAGTACAAGCTCTTCAAAAGACTGCCAAGATCAAGCTCATACTAGTGCCAGACAGATCAGAAAACCTCTATTACCCTTTTTTGTAGTGTTACAAACTTAACTGCAGAACAGCTGTGCAATATATGTCTTTCCATGGACTGATCTGCTGACACATGTCATGGGCACTTTTTACAGTACACATTTCTTAGTTTGTGTTATAATGTATAGGATCTAAAGAAAATAGCTGTATGTTATCTTTGCTAAATAGCTGCATTTTACTATAGTGGAGGAAAAAGCCTTTTTGCTCAGCTTGGTGACCTCACTTCAGGAGATGTGGCGCTAGGCTGGTACTAAGGGAAAGCCGAGGATGCAGTGCTATAAGGAACTTCTAGAGAGCATGACTGCTTTCTTCTCAGGGGCTTGCAGGCAGTGGCCTTAACTGTTTTAATTTGGCCAATGATGGGATCCTTTCCTGGGTATTCTGGAGGAGATAACGCTGCTGCTGATTAAAACCTGAACTCACTGTTGATAGGCTTTGCCCTTCCCAGAGCACTGCAGCCATTCCTAGGTCAAGGGGAAAATTCGTATTTCCTCAGTACCAACCCAGTATCGTGTCAGGCATGATTATATGTTTTTTCATGTTTTTTTTTTTCTGTCTTTCCATTATCTCTGTCTTGCACAATCACTGTCCTTCAACTTTTTTTTTTTTTCTTCTGTCTCCTTTCTGTTCCTTCTCTGCTCTATTGGCAGGCAACATATTTTTGTGTGTGTCTAAACACTAGAACATTCTGCATTTTTCTGGGTGTGAGATGCACCCTTATAGTGTTGTTCAAATGAACCTAAGCTAAAAAAGATTCCAGAAATGCAAGTCTGACTCTAGGGTGACAAATCCCTGTAATATCTCACATTCTTCTCCTGGTAGGAGAAGTAGCAATGACAGTAGGTGGGGCTGCACTGTTTTTGATTTACAATATTCATTATTATTTGTCTGGAGGGGGTCAAACTGTAACTTTGACTTTTTTGGCTATGATCTTCTCGCTACTGTCATAGGTGCTTTACAGAGCTGGTAAAGGAAGGTAGAACAAAAAATAATGCAGATGATATGTTCTTGAACTCTTGACTTCCAGCAGCTGCATTTTAAAAACTGCCATTCCATTTTGCTGGTATGTCTGTGAAGCCTCTCCGTTATGTGTGCAAACACAATCTGATTAGTATTTTTTATAAGCTAGTCTTGTCTGCTTTTATTACAGACATCACCTTCAGACGTGGGGCCACCGCAGCCATTAAATCAAGAATATTTAGCTATTATTTGTAATAAATGTCAGCAGGGCTGAACTGAAGCCAGCAGGAAATGTTCAGGGCAGAAAACACACTGACATTCATTCTTGCAAATTTGTACCACTGGTAGAATTAATCATAAAGAAGGAGGGTAGAACATACAATGCATTTATATTACTGGTTTGGCCAATTGTGATTCATCACGAAAATGAGGGTTATAATGGGTAAGCAGCAGCCTACTGACAAAGAGCCACATGCAAAATATAATTAGGTGAGTGTAACTTCCAAGACATTTAAGGACTGTTTTTAAGTTACAATGAATGAATGTATAGTCAGATGAGAACTGCAGCTCCTCGTGTCTTAACTGGTAATTTCAAGCACAAACTTTATAATCAAAATATAGGCAACTTTTGTTACCGTTATCCTTTCTGCCAGTTTGCACACTATGGAAAGATGTTTTCTCAACACTGTTTAACCATAAAACACTAGTGCTCTGAAGCTTCCAGAGATAAAATTCATAAGATGATTTTCACTTCAATATCGCAGACTCAGGAAATCTTACTCTTATTAAAGTATCCTGTGCGGAACACTAGAGGGGGGTTATTGTGCTTTAATACAAAGCAGAAGTTTCTTCTACAACTGTGACTGCTGTGTAGCAGTGTTGTGCCAGATTATGGCTGGAAAAGACCGTCCAAAAATTTATACTGCTGAAAAACTAGGAGGATGCCTAATATCAGCAAAATCGTGAGGTTTGTGGGAAGCTAGAGCACCTTCTTCTACTTTTGAACCCTATAGCCTGTAGGGACGATGTGATCGAAATTGATACAGGAGCCTGACTGTTTAGTGCTATTGGAATGGTGTGCAGTAGGAAATGAATTCTAGTGAACTGGTGAATTCAGTTCTTAATACTGGAGTCTTGCCCATTAAAAATATAAACAAAATGATCCTTTCCCAACACTATTTTCTGCAAGTTCTACCAGAGAAAGCAAACTTGGTTGCAGATAATTAATTACTTAGCACTTGAGGAAAATACTTTTTTTTTAATAACTCATTTGTCAGGTGTATTCTTATAAAAGGAAGGGTCTTAGATTAGATTTGGTGGTTGTTAGGTCAGAATCTGGTAGACAGCCTATTAGGAAATCATTACTTGATAGGAGAAGAAAAAAAGCACTTTAAACTCATTTAAATTTATCTCAATGCAATATTTGGTGAAACCTACACACCTGAATAATTTGTAGGAAAACTTGAATTGCTATTTTCTTGTATTCAAAACAGTCCTTTGCAACAAACCCTAAAGAGAATTATATTTAAATCTGTAAGTAGTAAAACTTGTGCTATGAAAGAATCAATATTGTATTTTATTATTCCTGAAATATGGAAAACTAGAGGATGAAAGCATAAATTTTTATCTCTTTCTATTATCTTGATGCAAAAAAAGACCAAAAGGAAAAAAAGCCTTAAACCTGTCCTTGAAAAGATTTTTAAAAAAATAAACCAGCTGAATGGAGCTGACATAAAAATGATAGAGAAATTTAGAGACAGTAACTATTCTTATGGTTCTTCGGTTGTAGAATTCAAATAATGAGCCAGAGAGAACGTGAAGCTGATATATAATTCATAAAATTAAAATACAAAAAACTTCTCATATGGTATTCTCTGAGCAAAAAATCATTTTCAGAGTATTTCTGAATTTTCTGAAGTGCTAAAGAGTTAAATGCAGAACAAATATTCTGAAACAATGTTCCATTCTCACTGTTTATAATCACTACATAGGGCGTTATCATGCTCGGACTGTGAGGGTGTGTAACAAAAACACCTTTCAAAGTGCCAGTAATAGTCAATGTAAATTGTTTCCTCCGGGTTTTGTTTTTAATTGCCAAAGTTGAGGGAAAGGACTAAATTTGGGGAAAGGAGTACTTCCCATTAAACACAGCTTCTCTTCACATAATTAATGAATTCATGCAACTACTTAGCTCATACTGCTAAATAATCATTAGCATGTTGTACTCAGTAAGGGAAATCATAATTAAAAGCTTTTGTATGTTTAAGGATAAAATCCTTTTGGTCTCTTTCATTACCTTAAATCTTCATCATACTTAACTGTCCAAATCCTGAGTACGGTGTGTTTTGCAGAGCAAAGAATTGTGGTAGGAATACAATGAACCAGCAATGTGCTCACTGAAGAGATTCTGCTTTTTACTTGCCCTACGATTTCAGGACTTAACTGTAGTTTGAAGCTTACATTAAGATTTGATTTAACATGAGAAGATAAGGGATATTGTGTAGAATACTGAGAGCAAGACAGAAAGTATCCTGCTTTAAAGTTTTAGTGAGCCCACAATTGGAGTGTTTGGGGCAATTTTGGTTTCTGCATCTCAAGAAGGAAATAGCCAAGTTAGAGAGGTACCTCTCTAAGGCAACTAAAGTGATCAAGGGGACAGGGAAGCAGCCCTACAGGGAGTGACTAAAAGTATTAGGACTTCAGATTGGATAGGAGAAGACTGAGGAAGTATATGACAGATTTACAAAATCATGAAGGTGGTGCCTTAGGTAAATGATGTACTGCTGTTCACCAGATCACACAATGTTGTAACTAGGGGCATGAACTGAAACTAGGAAGAGAATGACTAGGAAAGATGAGAGTAATTTTTTGTTCAGAGAGCAGAGAAACTTGAGAACTTGCCACAGGAGGTTGTGGAGGCAGGCAATTCAGCTAAGGGACCAGGTAAATTCATGGACAAAGGGTCTATGAAGATATACTGGAGGAAGAGACTTGAGAGTTATTCTCTTAACACCCATAAGATGGTGACTGTCAGTGCTCGGGTTGGGGGCTACCATGCAAATAATTGCATGATAATAGCCAGGTGCTCTTAAATAGCATTTTCTACTGCTACTTTTGGAGGTAGACTTCTGGGCAAGAATACTACATTTCGAATATTCTTAAAGGTTCTGCTTAGATGATGGAGATGTCACCTATCATAAAATGGCGTGAGAATATTTTTCATCCCATTGATACATAAAAGGCAAGCAGACAGAGATGGCTTAATAAAGAAATTAGTGGTTAGGTAAGCAAAGATAGTAGTGTCTGTAGTGTCTTCCAGATGAGCTTTCCAGTTAAATTAGACACTGACTGTAATAGCCAGTTCCTGAACAAACTGAAAACAGGTTCTAACATATATTGGCTGACTATATGAGAATGTTTATATATTAAATTTATTTTTTTAAAACTTTCCTTTTACCTCTTGGTTGAATAACAGTGCGTTACACCAATTCAGAAACTACTTATCGCTGTCAAAGAGATGATGCAAAAATACACATTCCAAATATTTACTAAAAATTGTAAGTTGAATTATGTGCCAAAAATGATGAGATAGCTTTAGAGATCACAAAACTTCTTTTGTCTAGTGTATGTTGTTTCCATTTCTTAGGTTTTCTCTGAAATCTTGAGAGCTAGGAAATAATCCATTTTAAAAATAAAAATAAGTGAAAGCGGAAGTGGTTATGCAATGTTATGATAGATGGACTCCTTTAAAAAGGGGTGGTAGATTCCTAATCTACAGCACTGGAAGAGCTACAGCTCTTTACCTCTGTATGTTCTGAACTAGATGCGCTAAGACCAACTATATGTGGTATATTATAAAATGGGTGAGCAGAAGAAGCCTACCTAGGCTAAGTAGAACCTGCTTAATCTTTTTTTTGTCTGTTGATTCATTATTTCAAGGGTAGAATCTGCCTTGGCAGATAAATACTTTACTGTCTTGCTTAATGTTACTGAGCTCCATGGAGAGAAGCAAGCACTTCAGAAGTTTGATAAATGGGGGCTAAATGCATCTCTGTTTATCACCTTCAACCTAATAGTGCATCATTATTGAGCCATCCCCCATGCGTCTTATCATAATGTGGGACTGACGAGGACTTTTCCAGCAAATACATTAGTTGGCTTCTTATGCCAGACAATGTAATTTATACTTGAATAATTTTTAAGCTGGATAACTGAAATTTTGATGGAGGGCTCCTTTACAATTGTGACTACAAACTGAAATTTGCAATGAGATTCTGGAATAATTGCAAATAACTGATATATGAAACAGCCTGTTATGAGATTGGCTTGTGGTCTGATATTGATGACAAATTATTCTACTGAGTACATTACGTAGTGTGACTCATGAAAGTTATCTGATAAGAGTAGAGAACAGCTAATAGGGTCAATATATAGCCTCTGTTTTAATGGTAATGATGCTGTCACTCTACAAAAGCAGTGAACTATCCGTTGTAGTTACTTGGACAAAATTAGTTTAAGTATCTATCTTGTACATTTGTTTAAAGATGTAATAATGATACAAAGGAATGAATAATTTTAAAAGCTTTTGATTATCTTGCCTCTCTGTATTATTTTTCTTTGAATCCATGATCAAAGAAAGAAGTTATTCTTTTCTAGTATGGCTAAGTGACAACTAATAGATTCTAATTTAAAAATATTTGTTAAAATAAAGCTTTCTGAATGCCTGAAAATGAAGAGAATAACATTACTGTAGCTGAAGAGATTTGACCTTTATTTTGTTCAGAGAGTGAAGTTGAACGTACAAATTTTGGAAAGCTTGTTGGGAACTAGAAGAAACTTAGATACGGAGTTATAGTCTATACACATAAAATCCTGTAGCTTTAGGGTATATCTTTTTCTAACCCCTTTATACTGAAATTCTAAAAATGATTGAGCCCATTTTGAATTGTTTGAGTTCTCAGTTTGAAATTTTGGGAAAAAAAAATGAATGTGAGGCTTCCAGTGAAATGTAGGGTGCAACAGGTAGCATGTAATGGAGAGAATGATTTACTTCTCAATGAGTTAATACCAAGTCAAGTACTCCAGCTTAGAATTAGAGGGTACTTTCTTCCCCTTAGCTGAGCTATAAAACTGTGTTCATAACAACTTGTGGCCATCAAATATTTCATGGTACATTTTGCAAGAGTAGGGATATTAATTCTATTGTCCTAGGCTAGACTCCAATTGGAATAATTACATTCGGCAGTCCTAATGTCAGTTTTGTACAAGTATCAAATATGTCTTTCCCTTCTTTTCCTGAAGTGGAATCAAAAGAGCTGTGTAATTGCTTAATATTTCTTTTTTTTTTGGCGGGGGGAATATTGGAGTGGGTGAGGGAATATCCTTTTAAAATCTTTTTTGACATGTCAGTGTTTTGAGTGAAAGTAAGATTTGCAGCACAGTCGAGCATCTCTAATTTAGCCACGTCATGAACATCATATCTTACGGAATACAGATGTATGCCTTGGCTAAAAAAGCCTGTGCATAGGTGGTAAATCGCAGTCATTGCAGCCTTTCACTGTAAGAATGAATGAGATAGAGGTAAGTGGCCTCAGAAAGGGTGCTAGAAATAGTCCACAGAGCAGTGCTTTAGGACAGAGAGTACATCGTTCAGATGTGTGACTGGTTCAGCCCAGGCCTGCCCTTGAGGACGTGCTTGTGGGCAAGAAATGTGATAATGAATTTGGTCTAGAGTCTGGCACTAAGATTGCTCTTGCACAGCAGGATAGAAGCAGACACTGAGTAACCATAGCCAGTGCCTGAAGAGTACGCCCATTCCTCTCGTACACCTAATAATGTTCTTTCCTAAGGTTTATGAGAAAATTTTGCCTCCATTACCAGGCTTTGCATTTCTATGCTTAACAGATCAGGTATAGTCTTACGCTCAGTTACTGCATTGGGTTTGCTCTACCTGTGGTGCTCAGGTGTTCCTCACGTATGTTTCCCAGGGTCCTTAGTTGGATTTTTGCTCCTATGCAGAATCAAGGATTTGTGGATATGGTAAGATTCCAAATAAGTTTATGCTGTAACATTAGCTTGTAACACTAGCTTAAACAGAATACCTAAGTGGGTATGTCTGTGTTGCAGTTAATACCGATGATAGTTTTGCCAAAAAATAATGGATATGCTCATACTTTGCAGTGCAATGTGATGTGGAGACATCCAAGCTGTTGCTGGCAAAATGAGTATCACTGCATTATGCAGCACAGCATCAGGCAGGTGTACTACTTCTGGTCTCAACGTGTTTTTCTTAGCAGGCTTTTTTAGCTTGTGCCAGATCTGCTGTACTGTTTCCACATGTGTAGCTAACAGTCGTTGCTAACTTAGGGTCCTTCAGCACTGCATTCCATTATGTGATGTGGATGAATCCACTTAAGCCATTCCCTATGTAACAGACAGTGTTACAACACATACCTTTTTATGTCCAGTGCACATTGCTGAAAGAACTGTAAGTTTTTATTTGTTAGAGGTTCACAATGTCACCTTCTCTCATTGTATAGAAATCATGGGCTAGATGTAGGGTGTTGAGACAGCAATGTCTAACCAGGCTTGCGTTTGCATTTGTGGTTGCAATTTGTGGTTATCAGGCCACATGTGTGATACCTTCCTGTGATTTTTATCATTCTGAGATGTTCTAGATGCTGTAAAGTTCTTGAAACCTGCAAACCTCTCTGACCCTTGTCTGTGAATTTTCTGATTCTTTTTCATGCAGAGCTGAGGAATAGTAGCCACTGTTGGGAACAGCAGTGAAAGAGAGATTCTTCTGAAACTTAAGAATTTTTCACACTGCTGTATGAATCTTACTAGGCTGAATAAAGTCTTACGAGGTATTTGGAGAGTTAAATAGTCTGGTAGCTCTGTCATTTTAATGCTTCAGCAAGTTTTAGCACTTGTGGTTTTATGTGCATGAGTGCTCAGATAGCCAAGGTCTAAAATGGTTTACTTCTCTAAGCATAATAATTTAAAGAGCTCAGTAGGTTCTGGGGCAACCCATAATTTCCAGGTCTCTAGAGAACTGCTAATTTGATAGGCACTTCAGGGCATGCCATTGCTTCTCAAATGTTTTGCTCCTTTCTAGTGTTTTTTTTTTTGTTTGTTTTTTTTTGTTTTTTAATTCTAGAAGTGGCTCTTTCCAGCACGTCCCATAATCTCCTGGTGAATGTTTTCTCTGGCAACTTGAAATATCTTGCAGTCTGGTACCTATTAGGGATACTGCAGTCCCTGGAAAAAAGGATTTCTGATAACCTTTTGAGCTATGATCTGTCTCCTCCAGCAATAATTTTAGATGTAAAGGTATCAATTAAGAGTGAAAGAACAGAAATAGGGAGATATGAAATCAAGCAGCAGAGTGAAGTGCTGGTCACCACCTTACTCTTACAAGTGCAGTAATATTACCTTTACAACCTTACCTCCTAAGTGAGGTAGCATAAAATAGCTGTAAACATTCCACATTCTCCAGCATGAATAAAATGGCTGATAAACCACACTGGAGGATCAGTATCTCGGAAGCAGATCTCTGTCCCGAGGGAGTTGGAAGGGAAGTTTTGATTGGAATAGTTTTGATGAAGGAAGACTTTCCAAAAACTAGCTGCATGTAGGAAGCAGAAGGTTGTATTCCAAACTGAGACAGACTGAATTTGCATAGTTTTGGCAGCCAAATATTTAGGAAGAGGATTCCAACACTCAAAACAGGGACAGAAAGGATCAGGATATCTCCTGATTGCTCCTTCTCTTGTAAGCACAATTATTCTCCTGATTTTGTTTTTACACACAAACACACTCACTGTGTGTGTGTGCGCTTGTGTAAGAAACAGCAATTAAGAGTTTAATTTATTTAATTTTTCAGTTTTGTTTTTATTGTGATTGACTCTTCTGACTGTGAGCTGTCCGAATATCGTACAAATGTTAGATTTAAAATCCTAACTGCAAAGGCTACCATGCCGATGCATTGTAATAGTCTGCTCAGGGTGGCTGGTTCCAGTACCTAACGTTATGAATGATTATCTGCCTGAGTATGTTTATGCTTGCCAGCAATTCTATTGAATATTTACTTTTCTCTCTTTTGCGCATTAAGTCATTTTTTTAATTTCAGTTTTAGAATGTGACCAATTCTGGAAATATGAGAATAAGTAGCTTAGCGTTAAGTCCCACTTGATTGGTTGTAAGAGTGAATTCCAGGACTTTGGTTTTCCTGTAGAGAACGCTCCAGTACTAACGTTCAAATGCATTGCTTGGAAAGACACTTCTGGGGGCTTGTTTGTGTTTTCTGAAGTGGTAATAGGTACATGTAAGGTTCATGGAACGAAAGTAAATTTGGACTTCAGAACTTTAAAGCTAAATGTGGGGACCTTCAGTTCAACTTCTAAGCCATTGGAAGTGTGTATTGTGGCCTTTCAGTTTTGACTTAATAAAAAGATGTAAGATAGAGGTGGGGCATCTGTCTGTCCTTCATGTCTAATTCGAAGAGAACAGAAGTCATCCAGTCTAGGGGCAACTTATGTAATGCTGACTACGAAGGAAGGTGGGAAGAAATCCAAGCAAAAAAACATTGCTAGCTTTGGCTTAATGTGCCTAATATGCTTGCAGAAAACTGTGTTCAGATAATGTTTTTCGCTCTGTGAGAGTCCTTCAGGGTTCAATTCTTGGTTTCTTACCTGTGTCATTGTGTATTTATGATATTGATCTGCTCTTCTGAAATGCAAAGTTTCATCTTTGTGGGAGTGACACAATTATTTATAGGTCAAATAAATATTTGCCTAGCTCTTTGTATAACCTCCCATGTGATTTTGATAAATTACAAGATTGTGATAAATTGAATAATGTTATTTTAAATTCAGACAGAGAAAGCCTGGGCCTTTGGTGTACTCCGCATTCAGAAACCTCTTCATTCTGTCCTGTATGGTTCCTGTTTGATGCATCCTTTTCTTTTTGCCACCTATTTTAAAATATCTTGCAATACACTGTTAAAAAAAACCTGTCATTGTACTGAAGATGGAGTTAGCAAAATGTGTTTATAGTTAATATTCTTAAAAAAACCAAACCAACCAAAACAAACAAACAAACTTTTGTTTCAAATTGGCAATCAAGGCAAAAGCTATACAGTGCATTTTATTGAACTTTATATAGACTATTTTAAACTATGATGTTTTGGTGATAATATACTACTTGGCCTCCATTCCTCCAGTTCAAGTGTTTTGGCTGCAAACACGTTGGATAGACTGTAAGCTGGTCTCAGTTGGTCTTAGTTGTGGTTTCAGGGCCTAATGTTATGAGTGATGATCCGCCTGAGCGTGTTTATGCTTACCAGGAAGTCTACTGAGTATTTACTTTCCTCTGCTCTATTTTGCCCATGAAGTCTTTTTTTTTTTTTTCTTCTAGTTTTGAAATACTACCAATTCTGTAGTACGGCCCTGGCCATAGTGGTGCCTATAGCCTGTGAGGATGGCAGGTGCCTCACAGCTGCCACAGCCCTGGAGCTCTACCAGGCCTTGGCATGGCTGATCTAAACCAAAATAGTTCCTTAGGAAAAAAGGGAGGCTGTGCTAAGACTAGCCCTTGAAGGAATACAGAATCGTATACTCTTTTTTCCTCTTTAATGTCCTTAGGTTTTAGATGCACACAGTTCCTTGCCCTGAGTTCAGGTTGAATCTAGCACTATTATCTTCCACTAACTAACCTTGAAAAACAGGGAGAGAGACCTCTTCAACTGTGCTGGGGAGAGTTTATAGAGGTAATAAGATTATCAAAACAGAAAATTATTCCTGGTGCTTTTAATGGGCCTAGAAGGTTGCAGACTGCCTCCCACATAGTCTGATGCCTAAAATACATTCTCCTATTATTATTCATAACAACACACTATACAAAGTCACTACACAAACAAGCGAGTCCAAGTTATGTGTGTTTTGGAATCTGTTTGTCATTTGAAAATTACCAAGTCCTTTGTGAGAAGTGGAACAGTAGTGTAGATTTCTGTTGTAACAAATACATACTGAAATCCTGACTTCGCTGAAGAAGAGGCAAAACTCCCAGCGGCTTTAATAAAGCCAAGATTTCAAGTACACAATAAACAGCTACTTTTTCAAAGCTATCACAATCTCTTGTTGTCATGAATACATTTTGAGAGGTCCTAGATACATACCACAAGAAAATAGCATCTCAAAGGGAACATAAAATGAGTAATAAAACAAGTGTGAGTCCATGGAAACAGAGGAAAAAATGAGAAACAAAGGATATCTTTTCAGTACATGAGAGTAACAGGCATCTTGTTTCCTGCTTGTTTGTCTCAGTTACTTCATAGCTCACAAGCATTGTAGGATTTGATAACCTGCATTCACAAATAACATTATTCCTATACCTTCTTGAGATCAAATAGAACTATCTGAAGAAAGAAACATTGATGTTTAGACATTGTTTAGTCCATATAGTACTTAATCATTGCTGTCATGGTGTTTGCTAAACTTTCTGAACTGAAGGTCTTTCCTTCTTTCTACTCTACACAGTATTGGGAGTATTTGGTATCATTGAATTGTGGACTCCCATCTTGAGTCCCTAGGCAGGGATCACCTGTTTTCATTCCTCTTGGACTAGATTTTTTTTTTTTTTTTTAAATCTATATGATTCGTGCACCTGCTATATCTTACCTTGGCAGGTTTTTCTATCATACCTCACATGAGATTCTGTCAGGCCCATTTTGTTACTAACCTTAAGCAACTCTTCTTGGTTGTAGAGAATGTGACTGCCAAAGGACACCCCAGGAAACGATCTTTCTTCATGTCTTTCCTTTTCATGATGCCATTATCTGCTGTTGCTTAAAGGGGCAGCCAGAGGCAGCTAGATATATTTGTAGCATATATAATATGTACAGACACATATATATCGCCCCACGCATTCACCCGCTCACCTTATTGCAACCAGACATTTTTCCTTTAGACTTGCAGGTTTAGCTAAATGGGATTAATGTTAAAGGATGACATTGCATAAGGCAAATTAAATCTCATTATACGCTGGTTGGTATTCTATTGGTCTGAATCATGCATCATGTCGTGAGGGTGCCTGTGGAAAAGGCACCACTCTTAAAAAGGTAAGGTAGAATCTGGGAGAAGAGAAATTAAAGTAAGTAGTTTTGGGATGTAGTAATGGGGTAATATGGATCACTGGGACTGAACTAGTTTCAGTGACGTGTTACTTTGGAAAGATGTGCAAAGTCACATGAAGGAAAGCAGCATTACTTTATAGTAGAACATCATACTTAATATAAAAAGACTATTCTAGACTAGAGTTGTGGTGACAGAAGAATTAGTATAGCAATAAGTCCTGGTTAGTGTAACACAGGTACTGAAAATTCTTCCCGTTGGCACTTTAATGTATGCTTAAATTTGGCTGGTCTTAAAGACACTAGCCCTAAAGATGCATTTTAATAGCCATGTGAAATGTCAAAATATAGGCTTTGCTCAGGTAGTAACAGAGCACAGTAATTTTCTCACTAGTCTTGTTGCATCACTGTGTTTCCACAGTAAAATCTTCAATAATGTTCAAAAAAGTTGATATTTGTGCCTGCCCTGTGATTCAGCGAGTGAGTTATGACAGGCTATCTGAGGACCACAATGTTGCTGGTATCACAAGAAACAGCTGTTCTCACATTCAAGAGAATTTAAAATGAACTGAGTTAAGTCAGGTGGGGGAACAGCTATCTAGTGATTCTGCCTGACACAAAAAATCAGCTTGGAGGCTATTTCAAAACATCACATTAGAGATCCAGATGGTTTGTGTATCTTAAGCAAAAAATAAGCAGAGATAAAAAGGGAGCAGATTGCAACTGTATAGGGGTTTAGAAGTGGGCAAATGCAAATGCAAAAAAAAGAAAAAATTGATAGAACTGTTTGGTTCTCTTTCAAGAACTTCCTCTGGTTGTGCTTGTGTGCTCTTTGTGTTTGCTTTAAGAAGGTGGGGGGAAGCCAGGAGGTTGCCTTCTACTTGCATGAATGCCTCTCCAAAACCAAAGTTTTATTTTCTGTAGAAATGCGTACATTTGTTTTCTTTGTGTTCATGAGTAGTAGGAACCGTTGCTATCTGTTATATAGGACATGGTTATAATGGGTGTTACGAAGGGCTTTAGGAAGGGCCTTCATGGTCTAGAAAAGAAAATTTTTAGGGCCGTGTTTCCAAGTTCTTTCTGATGCACTTCTTCCTCTGTTCTACCAATGAACCAGTTTTCCTCTCTGATTTCCAGAGCTTCTCTAATCCTGGAGTCTTAGGCTGATTGAAATTTTGTCAATTTGATTAGGGTCCTTGCCTTAGTGGTAGTCTCTATGCATTTTCTGCATCCTTGCCTTTGGCAGCATGCTGTCCTCTTACTTGAGAAAGGCAAGGTAGGAGCTAGTAGATGACTTGGATTCAGGCGGCTTTTGCCGTGTATGAAAAAAAGGGGTATTCTTTCGAACATGAAGTAGTCTGACCGTGGCTACTGATACTGTTGCATCTTGGCTGCTGGAAACCTCAACAAAAGTCAAAATCCTTTGTTCTCTGCTGCACAAACATTTCTAAATAAAATACAGGCAGATGTTTGGTGTAACCTTGTTGTGGAGTAATCTAATTTTAGGCATGAACAGCTAACAGCTTCTGAGCTGCTCACAGTGATTTCTTTAGCTGACCAGCATCTGAGGCACAGCTGAGCTGTTTGGCCCACTCAAAGGCTGAAGGCAGCGTGTGGCTCCTGCTGAGCAGGCAGCTGCTGAGGACGCAGGCAGCAGTATAGTCACAACATGGGTATGTGGTGGTCAGAAGCATTTTGTGCAGGTTTGCTGACTGCAGGGAGGCTGGGTTCGGCTCTTGGTGCCAAGGAAAGTTGAGCAGTAGAACGTGATTGCTGCAGAAAACCGTTTTGGCATACTTAGTAGCAGAGGAGTGCTGCCCCTGTATTTTTTGCTAGGTATTTTATTGCTAGCAAGAGCAGAAAGGTCTAAGATGTGCAAGTGGGTAATATTGTGCTGCTGAGGGAAGGGAAATTGGGTTGCCTGGAGCTGATGCTACTTGGAGGTATACTGCAGTAGGAGAAGTTGGTGGAATATAGTCCAGAGTGACAACTTGAAGTGTTGAGTAGGTAGGCAGTTAATTTGTCTTGGTCACTACTGTCCTAGTTTTTTCCTGGATTACGGTATGATTCAGATTTTCAAAGCTGGACGTGGTTTAAGCTAGTTTAAGCATTCCCTTTATGTCCAAAGGGAATTAACCATAACATCATATGTAACTGGGACTGTAATAAAGCCTGGACATAGAAGCAACACCGCCCAGTATCACAATTAACTGGCCAAATCTGGATTGGCCAAATCTAAAGCTCTGAGCAAAAGATGGGGACTTCATCAACGAGATAATTGTTGGTGTGGCCTAGCACAGAACCCTAACTTTTGTCGTGAACTGAAGTGATATTATTCAGAGAAACCAATCTAATCTCCCTTGAAATCAGAGGCCAACCCCGACAAATAAATTGTTTTCTGCAAATTAGCTTTGCAAAGTGATTAGTGTTAACAATGAAATATTGCATAAAAGTGAAGAGTGTTAAGACATTCACATAGTTGATAAAGCTAGTAAAAAAGGAAAAATGCTCCTCTCTACTCTTGTAGCTCTTTGAAGAAGTTAATAAAATAATAGATAAAAGTAATCCAATGGATGTAATTTACTTGGGTTTTCAAAAATGCTTTTGATATGTTTTCCCAGAAGGACTATAAAAGAGAAAAGAAAAAAAATATTACAGATCAAAGCCATGATGTGGGGTAAAACTGGAGAAAGGAAGAGTGGGAGTGCCATAAAGCAGAAGTAGCAGGGTACCTTGCTGCTTGTTATTTTTGCCTGATTCAGAGGAGAAAGTAGACAGTGATTTAATGTTTACTTTGGGACATTAAGCCATTTCTTTTAGTAAAATCATTACAGGTTGTGAGAAATGACCTATTTAACTCGTGTTACTGAACTTCTATGTGTGTCTGCTAAAATTCAAGTATCTTGTATATGCTGAATTTGTAGTGCACTATAGGAAGACCTGGAAGTTGCATGGTTTTAGACTCTGTTCTTTGCTTATTTTTTTTCTTTTCTAATTGAAATTTTTAATTTCTCTAGTTGATAAATAGCTGAAAGATATTTTGGGAATATGTCATAAGACAACACAAAAGAAAGGGTTTCAAAGTGCAACATGCCAAATGTGAAGCATTTAACTTGAGGCTTGTTTAAGATGAAAAAAAAAATGTTAAAAGGAAGCTTGACTGACGGATGTATTCAAAATTCAGGGCATTGGCCAGTTTCTTTTTATTAAGTAATAAAGCAAAAGTCTAGTTAGTGGACATTAAAAATCCACTGAAACTACGGGGCTTTTTTTTTTTTAGAACAAATTTTTAAAAAATGTGTTCTTGTTCAAGGTAATTTTGTACAGTCTTTGCTCCTTTTGGTTAGTATCACTTCACAAGTATCCCAGCTGGAGTGAGAGCTAATGCTTGCTGTGTAAATAGACTTGGCACGTTTTTACCATTGAAACAGAAATCGCTAGTGACATTAAGCTTTATTTTTGAGGAATTGTAAACTGACTTATGCTGCACAGAACTAGCCAAGCTGAAGAAACAGGGATGGTCCCTTTTCAGTTTTTGGGTATGTTATCCCCCTCCCACCACACACACACACACACACACACACGCACGCACGCACGCACCCTTTTACTCATCCATCTTTGGCAAGGTGCAGACTGAGGAGTAATTGGCAGAACCCTATTGCACTTGCCAGTCCAGCACCACGGTGCTCGGTTCTCTAACTGATAACGCATTATTTGGGAGCATGCAAGAGTTGCAGTGATAGGATACAAGGCAGTTGCATAGGGAAATTGGGGAGATAGGTTCTTCTCGCATTCAGTATTGCGTAGCTTAGTAAATGCATTTGAATTTTTTCCACAGATAACCCCTTTTGCTCCCTCTCCCTTTTCTCCGTGGTACACTCTAGCTTCTTGTTTATGTGGGAAATCCTGTGGGCTTTATGAAACTCAGAATTTAGAAATGACTAACCACTCCTCGGGTCAGTCTAGTCCGTCATTCTGCCAGTGTAGTTTGTTCCCTACAACACATTTTCTAGTGTTTTGTTCAGTCTAGTTTCATGTGTCCCAAGCAATGAGTGTTCTAGCACTTTCTCCCAGAGACTATTCCACAATTTAATAGATTTCACTGTCAGCAGGAGTGAGATCTGTCCACAAGAGATTAAAATGGCCAAAAATCTTACTACTTTCTGGACTAAATGTCAGCCCCATCTATCTGCCACAGCTTTCCTGCAATAACAGAAAGAGCATCTAAATCAACAGCTGAGTGGCACAAAGAAGGCAAAAATCTACATACATAGGAAAGGATGCACTGACAGAGACAAAACATCAACGGTATTCAGACTAGTGCTGATTTGATTTTTTTATTTTTTTCCTTTCCTTCTCCTCCTCTCTAAAGCCTTTTGACACCATGGGGATGATTGTAGTTAAAATAGCTGGCTAGATGAGACAGATAGACAGAGAGGCAGGAAGTCATAATAATGAAACTGGTTTCTATAACAACAGATGGAGTACCAGCTCTGAATGGATCCAAGGCAGGCTGTCTGCAGAAAGAACCCTGATTTTCCACCTTTTTGAATTATCGCTGCATTACATATCAGTAAGTGCTAAGTGGAAAAGACACTTGATATAAAAGTGGTAGTAAAGATTAACTCTTTACAAGATAGAGATCTTTGTAAGTTTTAACGCACCCGGCTTACTTACTCTGTGTTCTTTTATTGATGCAGTGCTGGCATAGAGGCCCTGCTGCAGTGGTTATTGTGCAAATGCACAGAAAAGAATATTCCCTGTTTTCAAGGAGTTAGTGCCTTGAGTAGGGGACATGACAAAGAAGGGCAGGAGATAAAACGTGATGAGAGGGGTAGTGCCTTCTCCCCATTTTTTGCTTGCAGTTTGTCTGCCTTAAGGAAAGTAATTATGTATAATGGGACAGCGAGGAATGGTTAAAGCATGAGAGATATAAACTCATGGGTATACTATTCACATACCTGTTAATTTCTATACATTACATATCCATGAGAAATTTCTACTAATGTCAAAATACATTTTTGGTATTCTAGCATGGATCTTGTGAAAGCATTTAAAAGAAAAGTAGTTAGCAGTGAACTTGAGAAAATTTTTTGAAAATTTGTTTTTAACTTTCTCCAAGATCCCTAATTGAGGCAAGCCTTTCACAAAAATATCAAAATAAAATTGATATCAAGAAAAAAGAAATTGTGGCTGGGGAAGGTTGCTGTATTTTGCATTCCTCACTAAACTTCAGAGTTTGAGGGAGCTCAACAGAGAGCTGCCTGCTGAAGGAAAATGGAAAGGAGAGAAGGATGAGTTTTTTTTGTATCACATACATGCAGCATACTTTGAGAAACCAACAGTCATTATGTAGTGATAATGCCACAATAATCATATTCAGAATTAATGAAATTCCACAGAGTTAACAACAAAGTTTTAAACAGGCAAATGACTTGTAGGAGTTTTCCTTGATGCTCTACCATTCAAATTACATCTAGATTTGAGAGAACTTAAGTTACAGGATCCACTTGTTCTTGGCTTTCAGAAATGGCAGCTATAGCTTTTCCTAGTACAAGACTATAGCAAGAAAATAAAAACTTTTCCACTGTTGTGGGGTTGTAGGTTGGGCAGTTATAACCTCATTGCTCAGACTTTAAACATTTTTCCTTTCTGTATCTTCCCGCTCTCCTTGCCTTATGTCTGAAACTAGATGGAGATCATGTTTTCTTTCTTGCATTGTGAGATTCTTATTACACACTTGAGAATGGTAACCTAAATAAAGGAGCAGTTAACTGTAATTGTTTGGAACCCAGTGCAGAAAGCTAGAAGGGTGAAAATAAAGCAATTCTGGGAGATCTCATATGGGCAAAGGGGGTTTAAAGAGTTCTCTGGTTATTCAGAATGGCTGCTGCATTTGGAGTCTTGGACACTTCTGAGACAAGTGCAGAGAGGAAATTAAGAATTAAAATAATACATTGATTATTCCAGCTTAATTTAATCAACATCAGTAATTACTGCAAGTGGTTGAAGTAATTTGACCAAGTCTTTAAGGGTTCTCAGTAAAAATCCTCATAGCCATTATTCAGTAGCAATTGATCTCAGACACAGAAATAGCTCTACTGTTTCTGGAAGGCAAAGAAATGACATTGAAGTGATGGTAAATCAGATTTTATTTTGTTTTTATTCTATAACAGGGACAATCTGTTTACTGGAGGTCCATTAGATTTATGACTTGTGTAAGAAAATCTGTTAGTGCCAGTTTGTGTATCTTTACAAGTTCTCTTGGTGTTCAAATATCTATTACGTTCCTGAAGATTGGTATTGCACTTAACCTTAAAGGAAGATTTGGAATTTAAGTGCAATAATTGCTTAAAGTATTATATTAATTTAAAAATAATAGGCCTGAGGGCTGGTAAATAAACTTGTGTGCAGACATATATGACATGATAATTTGTAAAGGTTTAAATCTGTCAGCATAAAGAACAATTTTTCATTTCCAGGATTTATTGCTTTGTCTTTGTCTCTCACTCTATTAGTGTTTCTCTCTGCTACATTAACACCGAACAAGTTGTAAATGTAATAATGTGAAGCGAAGAAACGGGAAAAATATTGGCAGTTTGGCCTCTTAATAACCTGCTGAGTCTTCTTCCCTGACAAGCCTGTCATCCCTGGCTAACCAACGGTGTGCTCTTGTTAGGACCTTTGTCACTGCTGTTGGTCAAACTCCATATTGTTTGCATTGCTGTGGCCATCTCCTCGCTTCAAGTGTACCATAAACTTTGAAGAGCAATATAAGCCCATTCCTCTTTTCCTCTTGGAAATAAATACTTTAACTGAGAAATGAGAATGGAACAGTCCAGGCATACCTTGAGTACCAGATGAATCAAATAATTTGATCGTGTTGCTTGCATCATATAGTGCTTTTTGAACAACTGTTCTCCACTAGAAGGGAGAACTGAGTTGAGCAGAATAAAATATGTACTGGAATAAGAAATCAAGTCAAACCTAATGAAGAGGAAGAATTAAAGATGAACTTAAGTGCAACTAAGATTTTATAGTGAAAGTGGAGAACATGAGAGGAGAGAGATAGATGCAAGGGCCAAAGTAGTGGGCAGTTTTGTATAGCAATAGTACAGAAAGTCCTCCAAAATGATCTCCTAACCTATGCACCATCCTGTTGATGCTCAACTGTATCTCACTGGTGACAGTGGTTGAGGAGAAAAGGGGTCAGATTACATGGTAGCACTGATGACTATGGTCTATTTTGGTTCTTAGTTGCAGAGGTCTAGGTGGTGAGGTTTGAGAGGACTTCGGTGAGAGAAGTCAGAACCAAAGTGGACTTGTTGTCATCACTGACTACTTTTTTTTCCCTCTCATATGCCTGATGTTTTTATGCTTTTGTTCTCCCCCTTGCCACCTCCACTCGCCCCAAACTGGGGTCTCCTCTGCTTCTAATGCTGCTTGTCTAGTTTTTGTTTCTCTTGCCAGCCATATTTCTGGTCTGTTGGGAAGGGTGCTCTGCCTGTTTGCAGTTCCTTACATTTCCTTTGGCAGCTTTTTGTTACCTTCCTCCAATATGCAGCTACACCCATCTTCGCTCACCTCTTTCAGTAGTCATGTTGTTCATGTACTTATGTAAAATGTGTGGCTGACTATACCGTCGTAGTGTTACCAAGTACCTATAAACTATTGTTAGTTGCACTATTTTAGTACAATTACATTTGGATTCAAGGCAAACTGATATTAGCACTATCCTGATAGACCTCATATATGGATGTCATAGGCCTCAGTTCTAGCTGCATCTAACTTTAGAGAAGTTCTCCAGTGTTTAGTGGAGATAATTTAGTTTATAAGTTCAGTCTCAGATCTTATAACTGACAATGAGTTCTGTTGTACACAGCATTTCTCATGAAGCATATTGATAAATGAGTATTTAGATGAGTAGCTTCTGCAGGTACATGAGCTTAATATACAATGTCAGACTGTCTTTTTAAAATGCTTAAAAAATAAATTAGCTTCCTCAAGGCCATAATCACAATCTAAATATTTTTGAATAAATGAATTATTTTATCTTAACTAAAAATAGCCTGTGTGGAGTTATAGAAATCTATGTATCATTTATACATGTGAAGACTAACTTTTAGAACTGTACGTAGTTGAGGTCCTTGGATACCAAGAGCAGATTCAAAGCTAGATTGCAAGAAAAGAAGGGGCAACAGCAGCAAAAGTGCAAGGAGCAGCAGCGCATGCCCATATTAGAAACTGCTGTAGCTGTTTCTGATGTGTGCACCTGCACAGTGGTTTATGAGGCTCATCACGTATTACACTGGTGGTGTAACTGAGGTGAGAAAGTGAAGCGTCTTTTTACATGCACAATTACTCATCTCTAGTATTTTCATGACATGCTATATTGTACTTCTGCATGCTGCCCATATATGAAGTAATAAAGGATGATGATCCATTTCTAGGGTAATTATTGTATATCAATATGTTTATTGATCACTTCTGCCTCATGCATACCATAGTAACTCAATTTTAATGGAGCTCTTCTCTGCATTTCCCTTGGCCACAGAACTATGTTTTAGGTGACTAAAACCTATCGTACTTTAAAACCAGACTGATCATTTCCTATGAAGTGTGAAATATGTCCAGATATTTTAACTACTTTTGCAGTGTTATAGAACGTAAACACCATTTCTGTCCCTACAGAAGATGTAAAGAGGCCATTTCAGTGGTTCTATTTTCAGAGGTAACTAGCCATCCTTGGGCACCTACAGAAGTGTACTTGCTGCTATGCTGTACCAGACTTTCTGTTTAAAACTATTTTGATATGCATGTTTTGCTTTCGTAGAGAGATGGTTGAAATGAAGCAGGCGTGTGTGGACATAAAACCTACTACACAGCTCTGCAATTGAAACAGTCTCGGTTACTTTCTACTTTCTCTTCTTTCGTGCCTGTTGTCCTTGTTCAGTGTTGGGTCAGGCCTTATGTTAATAGTTGCTCTGACAACAGCTTCTTGATACCTTTCTGGAGATACTATTGTCACATAAATAGAAAGTAAATCGACAGTTTCTTCTTTTAAGGTATGCAGTGTACTCAGAAACTAACTTCTCTAAAAATTCAGAGGTTGCTCTAATGTTCTGTGTCCATTTGTTTGAGAAATTCTAGGAAAAAATAATGAGAGTCTGGTTCATCTCTTTGTAAATCTCAATTTTCCACTTCAGCCTGTATTTAATTAGAACAAATAAATATAATTTAATTTTTTAAATACAATGAATAATACATGTTTTGTATAATGTTTCAAATTCTGCAGAAGATCTAACAATAACTATTTTCTTTCTTTTTTTTTGCTTCAGTAATTAAATAATAAGAAAATCAGGAAATGAGATCTAAATCTGTAAACTTAATCTGCCGTGCAGATTGCACAAGTTTGATCTTTTTCACATATAATACTATATAATGTAATATTGTGCAGTGGTGTTTACAGATCTGCACAGCCTAAAGTACATGTTTAGGCATGTAGAGATTGAAGCCTGCTGTTTTAGCAGCCATCAGAACTAGGAACTTCAAAGTAGGGAGCACATAGCTCATTACACAGAATAAGAAATTAGATTTTGGAATAAATAACTTATTTATAAGAAAGCTATTGTTGTTTTTAAAGGGAGTTACAATCTTTGCCCTCCTGAGGTCTCTGAACAGTGATTGTTATGGGCTCCTGGTTTCATTTGTGAAGGCGTAGGATGCAGAGAAGAAATAACCCCTTTCTGAAATACTTCAATTGATTTCCCTCCCCCCTGCCCCAGTATGAAGTGGCACTAAATGATGCTCTGTAAGAGCTTGTCGTTCTTCGTTTGGTGTGACTTATATAACTTATTCACAACTTTCTTCTATGTGATTAATGTGGCCAGGCTAAACCAATGTTGAGAAAATCTTTATATGATGCTACAGAAGTAAAAGCCCTCATTTAGTCATGCTGCTGCGGGTACTGCAAAGTGAAGATAAGTAACACTGCTCATCACTAGCATCCGCTACACTTTTCACAGCCTCCACTTAATTGTATTGTGTCACTGCGTCTAAATAGCTTCTGCAAGCATTCTGCACTTCCTCTAGCAGCAGAAATTGTTGCTTATGATTATCTATTAAGTATCCTTCTGGCAGCAGAAATTTTTACCTGTGATTTTCTGTTAAGGGTCCCTTTTCCCAGAAAGGAATACTCAAAATTACTGCTAGCCCAGCAGATATCTATGCAGAGCTCTAGGGCTTCCCCATACACTTCCCAACAATAAATCTTCCTAGAGACACCCAGAGGATGCGTCTCCTTCATTTCTAGTAGGAAGAGCATAGTATTGATTGCCTTGCATGTTTGGACTCAAGTTCTTGTTCCTTCTACAGCTTGTATACATAAGAATTTCCTTCATATTATAAACTGTCTCTGCGTCTATCCTCACTTAATTTTGCTTTACTCAATCCAAATCTTATTTAATCTCAGTTTCTTTGTGTCATCACTGCCTTTTCTATTTATCATGATTTCCTTCCTCTTCATTCTTTCCTTTTTCTTTCACTGTCCAATCCCGTTCCATCACCTTGATCTCTTTTCTCATTCAGTACACTGTCTATTCTGCATGCTTTTCTTTATCACCACCTTCATTGCACTTCGTCTTCATCACCACCTCCCAAAATTTGGAACCAAAAAGACAGATGATCTTAGTCTGCACTTTTTATTGATCCAAGTTCTCAATATGTCATATGTAATATCTAACTTTGTATGGCACAGGCTGCATTTTATTTATTTATTTGTTTATTAAACTGGAAAAACTCCTTGCCCATTTTGGGTGCTTTGCAAATAATAGTAATAATACAAACTGTTTTTTCTTAAATAGTGGAGTGATGGAACTTGAATAGGATGAGAGTATTTTATTTTTCGGTTTAATCACTTGTGCTGTCTGTGTGGAAACACTGGTAGGAACTGATGCATGCAAACATAATGAGAAAGTTTTCTTTCAGAGCCATGCTATGATTGTGGAAAAGGTTATGCTTCCATACATTCTCCTGTGATTTTTAATTAAAGCATTTAATTGTTGGCAGGTGTGTAAGAGTATTGTTAAATGCATGGCTTAATTGTTTATTCTTTCCTCTTTGTTATAAATTGAATGGATTTGAGAATACATTAGTGTGAAAATGAGACTCAAGAGGTCTGTTCTGTAAAAGTCCGCATAGGCAATTCTCTTTCTCCTTTAGAGGACAAAATAACATTTTATTTTAAAGGTGTAGTTTTACTAGTGTGAAATGTCATCTTTTCCTAGGATACAACAAAAGCCACTTCAAATCGGGAAATTTTAAATCTTACCTATCCTGGATTAAATTTCCTACCCTATAGGTGAAATTTGTAGTTTCGTGGGGCAGGAGGGAGGAGGAGGAGAGGGTTGAAGAGAGTAAAGGGCAATGCTCTGAGCCTGCAAATAGACCAACTAAATAAGTAACACCAATTAATATGATAGCCTCATAAAATAATCAGAACAAGTAATAAGAGCTCAAAGAACATCAAAGATTAGTCAATGGTATAGCCAAGTTAAACAGGACACAGTTTGTTACATCACTCTGGCAAATACCTTCCATTTGTGGCTTTATGAAATCTAGGATGAAGGCCAATCTGACCTTAATTAAGATCTGTTTAATTTGGCTATCTGAACAGCTTACCTGTTGCACTGCAGACTCGTAGGAAAAATGAAGATGAAAAAAAGCCTATGAGGTCCTATGGGCTCATTCTCTGCCAGACCAGGATTGCACTCCCTACTGAGTCTCAGTTGCCTTGGCTGGCTGAGTTGCATATGGTGCAAGCGATGTGCCTGTGAGACCTGGCCATGACTGTGGCCGTGCTTTGTCAGAATTCATAATTAGGTATTTTCCAACCATTTAAGCTTTCTTTTTACTGTTTTTTTGTCCCTTTATTTTAATCATTTATACTCCCTAGAGCCATACTTTGTCATACTCATATTTGTCTAGTACTTGTATGCTGCTTCGAGACAGCAGTCATTTTCCATTCACAGACTTCTTGCTGTTGTCTTAAATGTATACATCCTCTCCTGCTCTCCTCATAGTACTTCTTATGGTTGTCCTGAGGCATGTAGCTTGAGTGAAGACTGAGAGCCAGGAAATCCTGAATTCTAATCTCTGACACTTAATTACTTTTTACAGAACTGAGCAGATCACATGGGGATCTATTCTTTCATTTTTCCTGTAATGAAGAATTATTGATATTGATTGTCTTCTGATAAAGCTCAGTAATTTAGGTGGGTAAAAGGGAGATGGCAGCTAAATATCAGTTGTTGTCTGTGCTGTATTCAATTCTGAACCTCTAACAATTCTGTCAGAAAGTTATGTTACTGCTGGTAATGAGTTTTTAATTTCTTTTTTCTTTTCTTTTTTGGTAGATTTCATTCTTCAGGATGAAAGTAGTCTAGGGTTTGATTCCTGGAGTGCCCTTTTTACAAACAGAACTAAACTCTCTTAATAGGGGATTTAAGGTCCATTTGATTTGTGAGAGAAAATTATGTTTCCAGTAGCAACAGTATGTACAATATGTGCTTATAACAACTATAGATCAAAGCTCTTTCTTGCAGGTATTGCTGTCTAATCAGACCTCTGGCAAGATTTGAAAAGGGCTTGCAGGTGAAAATAGTTCTTCCTCTCTTCTGTATCTTGCTATTGTATCATGCCAGTGTCCCAGCTTCTGCCTACTGAAAGCAAGGACAGTCACTTTAAAACAGATCTTGCTCAGATACCAGAGGTGGCATCTAAGCGATTCGTAAAGTAATACTGGAGCTGGGGCTCTCCATTAGGCTGCTGAAGGTTGAGCGGTAAGTTTTGGGCAAAAAAGCTAAGCTAGACTTAACCCTCCTTCTGCAACTAGTGTATCCTTTCCTTATCTGAGTTGTTGGCACCCAGGTTCATAGAGATGAGCACTGTCTGCCTAAGAAGTTTCTTTTCTTTCTCAGGACTCTGCTTCCTCTTTGCAACAGCAATTGCTAAAGGGAGTCAGGGGCCTCAATTTACTAATCTTTTCCTTCAGCTCCATCTACGACATGTATTTTCCTCTGTCCTGCCTGCACTTCTCAGCCTTTGTGAGCAGCCAAGTTTACAAACTGTGGAAAGAATAAAGGTGCTGGAACAAAATGAGTCAGCGTGACTCTTTCTGCAGCTGCACGTGCTTTTTTTTTTTTTTTTTTTTTTTTTTGTAGTCCCATCTAGTTCTTCTCCTGCTCTCCACGTGAAATTATCAGAGTCTTACAGTCAAGAAAAAAGTAACACAATGGGTCTGGCATGTGATTTTCTCTTTCTATTTAAGAGAATTGTGTGAATGTGATTTTGTGGAGCTGAAGCTGTTGCTTTGAAAGGCTTGGTCTGTAAGGTGATAGTGGATAGGTCACTATCCAAACATTATAGTGCTGTTTCATCCATATAAGTTTCAGTAATGTGATAATTAGTACATTTTTATGTGGCTGACTATTTTAAGAAATAGCTTCTTTAAATCAAGGTGACTTTTTATCATCTTTAATTATCAGGTTAAAAGTAGATCTTTTGGAAACCATTTATGATTCTAAACTAACTATTCATTTACCTTTCGTAATGTATCAACTTGAAACTTTAGAACTTATTATCACAAAATATTTCCTGTATGTGGACATGTAACAGCTAGATATGCGTATTTGTTCTGCATACGTTGTTTGGCCTTCTGTGGCATCATCAACAAAAATACAGTGACCTGTTCTGGCATTTAATTGGTAATTTCCATACCTGTGAGCAAAAACTCATATAATGTACTGTCTGCCTGCTTTTTGTACAGGCCAAGGGATTTACATTTATATCAAAAGTCTTGCATCGTACCAAATGTCTGACAGCCTTGCCAAGCATTCTTTAGCTAGAAGGAAAGCTTGGGAGGACAGAAAACAGCTTTGAAGATGTAGGCAATTGGAGTGTGGCGTGTCCATTTCAAAGACTGCTACCAGACAGGAATCTGCTTCTGGCACGTGCCCCTAGAACCTGCTCGGGGAAACAGTACAAGAACTGTTGAGCTAAGAGCTTGAGAGCCTCACGGGTCGAACGTGGAAGGCACCTTGCGAAGAAGGGAAACTCGTCAAGGCTAGAGCACCTCGTATTTTCCTGTAAGGGATCATATGTCACATTAGCAATAAAAAACAGATGAGAAACTCCAGAGACTGAACTTTCTGCAAATATTTAGTAATTACCCTGACAAAAAAAGCCTGTGTTGTAGTGTTAGTGAAACATGATGTGATATTACCAAATGTGAGGTAAGATGTGAATCCTTAATGATACTAACTCAGCTCTGTCGTGTTTTCATTTCAAGGATGCTGAACTGTTGTTCCTTTCCGAAATCATTCCAGTGTGTACAGATGTGAGTGGGTGAATGGGCAGAACACTGAATTTTAGAATTTCTTTCCAATCTTGAGGAGACTCACGCTGTCTACTGAGCCCTTTAATTTAGGGTGGGTAAGGAGTGGGGGATTGCTGGGCAGCCCAAACTAAGCGTATAATGCCTACTCTGAACTTCTAACTTTTCGCTTAACACTTCAGTGCAGCTGTTTCTAGCAAAAAGCATTGTCTGGTGTGTAGGATACCTTTGCACTACACAGTGAAGTCCAGTGGAGTTCAGAGCAGGAAGGGAAAGGATCCCAGTATTTTTAATTGAAGTTGTGGGAGGAATGCTGCTATTCCTCAAAATGTGCAAGTGGTAACATGAATTAGAAATAGATATGCCTGTGTCAATAAGGTTATCTGTTAACTGTACTTATTTCTGGGGTTTTATATTTTGTTTTTAATATGGATGTAAGTTTTATACCCCTCTTGGAAGATTATGTTCTCTACAATTTGCCGTATGACTCAGCCATTGCATCCTACTTAGGAACTGAAACTACTTATTTGTCCTTACTGTCTGGAACTGGATTGCTTTTTGTAGCTGAGCATGGAAATCATGAGAATTATAGGGTAGGCAACAGGAGTAAATAACAGATGCATGTTGGCACTTGACTCATTTAGTTGAAATAAATTTTAAAGTAAAGAAATTAAAAGAAAATGTACAATCTAAGAAATATTGTTAGAAAAACTAATTAGGAAATATTTTTTAAAAATTGAAGTACTGAGTTAAATCTGAATTGCCATTTCTTAGTAAACTGGGGCTAAATTCAAAAGTGATGTGTAGTATCATGTAACATGCACTTAACTGATGTCTAACTGAGACAAGGGTGAGCTGTGCGGGGATGGCATTTGCATCCCGGTCCTTAGTGTGCAAATTTTAGTGACATCAGTGGATTTTGCTGAAATATGGCTAAGTGTTGGCAAAGCTGATTCTGATCAGTGGGCTCATATGGAGCCCACTGAGCGTAAAGGGCATTGACCAGATGTTATTTGGCTAAGTAGATCAGTGTGCTAGGTCAGGACTTAAATAAGGAAAATGGGGCCTAAGCTGTATAAAATTTTGTGTCACTGTGGTTTCCCTTGGGACTTGGATATGTATGAAATCATATACTACTACGAAGCTCCTTAGTAAAGGATGATACTCTCTTTTCTAAATGCTGGTGGTTGACCTGCTAGACCAGCACATTTAGTGTGTCATGGACTTATTTATGTTCTGGTGTGAGCACTTAGGGGTGGTAAGTGCTGTTGTTTTGTTGGTAATTATATGTGGCCACTGAGTTCATGTGCTAAACATCCTTATGAAATTTTCATCGAGAGAAAGAACAGGGGTTATATTTTCAGCATGGTATGAAAGAATTTAGCTGCACGACTCCATTAATGTTAATAGGAGTTGTGCATCTCAATCTGTACTTTGCAGTGAAAATTTACCCCGTGGTGTGCTTAGACTAGAAGTATGCATTTGAAATCATCCTTCCTTGAAATACCCTGAAAATCTAGTGAATATGGACGGCGGGGAAGGATCAGAACTACTAAATCAAAAAAAGAGCTAGAAGGAACTGCAGGGAAAACAAAGAGACAAAGCAGATCAGAGAGTGGTGAAGTCAAACAGAGCACGTGCTGGAAACAAACGAGGGTGTTCAGAGCTCAACAAGTCACATTACAGAGAAATCACAAAATGCATTTCACTCAGGTCATCATTAAACAAGAGCAATGTGCATCAAAGCACCTCAAAAACTGAAATCCTCTCTGAGCTCTCAAAGCTCTCGTATAGCTGAGGGTAGCTATGAATTATAGCATGTATAGAGATGCATACAATTGCCTGTATTCCTTACCATATAGTAAATTTAGGACATCAGATTGGTCCTCCAACCTTTTATTTTAAAAGGAGTCTAAATTTTAATTTATATATATATATATATATATATATATATATATATATTTTATATATATATAATATATAATATATATATAAGTATGTATATATATACATACATATTTATATATGTATTTATATATATATATATATATATGTAAAAATAAATTTCCTGACCCAGAGATTAGGAATTTCACTTTGTCTTCCTGTTGAAACAATCACAGCTCAGGTGCTTGCAGTACAAGGTTTCAAAAAGCTGAGCTTGTCTAATCTCTAGGACCTGTAGGGAAAGTGATGGAGGAGGAGGAGGAAAGTGTGCTATCCTTCTTTCCTCAAATTTGCAGTGCAGGACGGTGTTGCTCATTTGCCTAGGGTGGAATTGCAAAAAGAGTCAATAGCAGAGGCCAGGCTTTGACCTGACTGAACTGGAGCAGAAGAAGAGCTACCGGGTGGAAATGAAAAGCCATATTGCCAGGAGATTTGTGGGTACAATTTTCTCAGCTAGGTTCACCTTTATAAATACCAAATATTTTATTCATTTTCCCTGAAAAAGCATGTATGTAAGATTATAGTCAGAAGGGCTTCAAGGATCAAGACCCTCTATTATTAAAATTTGATATCCAGTATTTTCAAGTAACAAAATAATTACTTGTATTTTGGTTGATCTCTTGAAAACATTCTAAAACAAATGTAGCTACATTTTCTAGTAAGAGGTGTACTACTGTACACTCCTGTGGTATTCATTGTGATGATGTTAATCAAAGCTGAAGTCTTGATGATAATCTTGATGTTTCTCTGTGTGTCCTGTATTGCTCTAGTGCAGCCTTGTACTCTGTTTACTACTTTCTTCATAAAAAGAAAAGAAAAGGGAAAAGAAAAAAAAAAACCCCACAACCAGAAGGTTCTCAGGATGCAGTATATGTTTAAATTCATCTATTTAATGCTTTCGGTTTTGAGCTCAAGAAAACTACCTAGGGATCTCATTAAGAAGCTGTGAAAATTGCTTTGTCATTTGTCTATTGTTTCTGGCAAGCAAACTGTACTGTGTTATGATTTTGAATCGCTACTCTAGGCATATTCCTCCTCTTTCTTCCTGCCTTGTGTGTTCATATACCTGTATCTATTATCTGTCTATAGAGTGAGGCTGCCATGAGAAAGATTTCATAATTAAAGAAATAACTACAAAGTTCTGTGGTTGGCAATGAAGAGTTGAGTACTTCAAAGAGGATTGACTATGTTGTGTATTTTCTTTCTGGAGATGTACTCTGTAGGTAAGCTGCCTTCTATCTGACTGATATGGGGAAAGCTTTAATTCTGACTCATTTATCTACTTTGTGATGTAGAAGATTCTGCTTTAGAGGTTTATCTTAAAGACCAGATTTAAACAAAAATTGTAAGCAAAATGAGGCAACCAATTGGGGAGTCTGGAGAGATTGTTTCTCTATAGCTTACTCTAGCATGGAAAATTATCAGACTAAAATTTTTGAGATTCCAAGCTTAGCACAATGAGATTTTTCTGTTTGTGCTGATTTGTATTCCCAACAAATATCCAAGATAAAACTAGTTTTGTTATATAGTAGGTAAGCAATAGCCTTTGTAGCGCAGTATATTGCCTCCACCAGAGGTCAATGCAAGACCTCTGAAGAAGGGTAGTATATCCATAATACCTCCTCTTGCTTGATGCCTCTGCTTAGTCGGGGGTAAATTTCTTTCCTACACTAGTTATTGTTTTATACTCTGGGGCATGCAAGTTGATTGCCATTGTAATTTTATTCTAGTTAGCTTAGTGTAAATGCAGATGCTGTTTTTATTCATAAACGTCAACTCCATTTTTGTTTCTTGCTAACCTTAATAATGTCCTGTGGCAGTGAACTCCACAGATTAATTGTATGTTGTGTGGGGAGCCTCCCCCATGTCACCTTTTATCTATCTTGGCCTTTCTGTCAGAGTTAGTCAAATGGTTAAACATCAGCAAAAAGATAATGAAAAAGGACTATTTTTTATAATTGAGTAAAAGCCCTGATTTTGTTCACTACTGTTCTTGGCACTACATTGTATATATTGTATATTTTGATTATCATTCTGCAATATTTATGAATGCCAAGATGTCAGGGTGATACTAGCAGATGTTATAAGGAAGTGTGTTGTTACTACATACTTACTGTTTATTTTTCCATTGCTTAAAAATGTCATCCAATCAAGGAACAGAGACCTAACTAGAAATAATAACATGTAAAAGGAACAGCCCAAAAACTGATTACAAACTTAAATTTTTTCCTTCAACAATTCAGCTATCACCTATGAATAATGTATATTTATTTCAAGAAAATAAGGCTAAATTTCACTCAAAGTTCTGCATCTTTCAGTATGAAACATAGTTATTAACCTTAAACGTTATTCTTCATTTCAGAAGCTTAAATTTCAGAATTATTTGGGGCACTAAGAAAACCATATGACCAATAAAAATAATACAAATTTGAACGATCAAGTACTTGTAACAAGCTGTTGGCAAATATATTCCAGACTAAGTTATATTAAATCTGAGTATTTTTTTTGAATGCCAGTATCATCAGATATACATGAATCAAGTTTAGGCAGAACCTGACTAAGAAATTTTATATAAAATAACTTGTTCAGCTGTAGTATTATTCTCTGTCTCTGGCAATTCCAAAATTTTATTTATCTAGTCCATCAGACTATAGAAATAAAAGCAAGTGATCCACCTCAAGACAAAATATGTTTGTGTAGTTCAACTGCCACAATGAAAGAAATGTCAAATTAAAGATTTTCAAATCTAATCCTTTGTTTCAATTTGATGATTTAAATAAAGGATTGCTGAATGTTTGCTCAGTGCAGCTGTAGTAATGGTAGGGAGAAGAGAAAGATAAATCTGAACCTCGTTTTAAGTCCTTTAATCCAAATCAGAGATCTCTTTAAGAAGTGATTTTATTCACAATTGTAGGTGACTAAATTGTAAGACAATAAGAGATCTGGTGAGGTACCAGGAAGCCTATGATATCAGAAGAATGTAGATCCTGTAGTCAAATTTGATCTCAAGTTATGATTTTGGTCCAGAAGAAATGAGGACAGATACTGAATGTCCACAGCCTGTAATGACTGTAGTTGAGAGGGACTGCTCAGTATCCATCTTTCCCCCTTGTACTGTAGCTTTCCAGAGTTAGCGATAAATCCTTCCTCTGTCTAAAAATATTTACCTTATATCCTTGTGGTGAAGATCAATACTTCATTATTATTCAGGCCTTCTTAGGGAATTCATCCTCATCCTCCACTTCCAATTATAAAAATTGAACCTGGTCTTGTATTTCCTATGTGCAGAAAATAGGCAGGTAAAGTACTTGACTTGCAAGCTCAGACCTCCTTGGTTATCACTTTGCCTCCTGTTGGTATAATGACCCCAGAGGGCTTTCTTGGGGTTTATTTTGCTTTTCCTGGCATACTTAGTTATTCTTATTTACATTTCCAATTACTTCATGTACTCTCATTTTATATTTTATTCGTCTTTCTCACTTTGTTTGTTTCATTTAAGCTATTTTACAGAATCTTAACTAATGTTGTTTTGGGTTTTTTCTACCCACTACTATTTTGCTCTTTGAATATGAGAAATGCCACATTCAGCTGAAGAAGGTGAATCAAGTGTGTGGTCTGCCAGATAGCACCTGGAGGTCTGGTCCAAATGTATATAACTTAAAAAAAAAAAAAAAAAAAAAAAAAAAGTGGAGTGAGGACCACGAGGGAGTATTGCATTCCTGCCAACGTACTTGAAGGCATTATTATCGCTGCTGCCTTTTGAAGACATAAAGCCTTGAGGCGCCACTTCTTGTGCATGTCTCTCATGTAGTTTTGCGCTGTCTGCAGGAGTCCTAATTTAGCTCTTAATGAGCTAATTGTAGTGTTGACCTCAAAAGGCGAGTTTGAAGCTGAAACATACAGCGATTCCCATATGGGAACAGACCAGTCATTCTTCTCTGGTGGCTTGTACCAGATGTTGCAGAGAAAAGCACCAGAGGACACTCAGGTTGTGTTCACTAGCATTGCATTCTCTGGAGGATAACTACCTTGGTTGTTAATTAGTTTTATAGTACACAAAGCAGTTAAAGGCTGCTGCTGGTGAGATTGATTCAGTACTGAAATGAAGTCAAGACCTTTCCTGTGATATTTTCACCTCTGGTTCAAGTGAAAAAGTAGAAAGCATAAAGGCAAACACAATGAAAAACATTCTTTTCTCTGCAGCTGTCTGTTAAGCCCCAGGTATCTTCTGTGCATGATAAACTACTTGAGGAGAAAAAGTTCTTGTAGCTGATTCAATCCCTCTATCTTTTTAATGTTTTCTTATCTAAAACAGAAGATGTGGAGACAGTGAAGACATATTCAGAAAGTGTCAGTGTTGGTAAATGCAATCAAGTAAGCATTTTCTGTAGTTTTACTTGCGTTTGTGTCTCAGTTCCTTTTACTTTGAAGTGTAAGTTTCTGTCAGTAATTCATCGGAAGTGCATATCAGCTGGAGAATTTTGTCAGACTTGCAGTATTTTTATGTTCCAGTCAGTCCCCTTCACAGCTTCTGCAGCCCCTGTCTGTAGAACTTGTTTTTCTAAATGAGTGTAACCCTGATGAAGTTCTCTGTCAGTACTTTAGCATTTCTCAACCTCAGAATGTGATCCAGGTATCTTATAAAAATAACCAGGGAAGAATTATTGGCATAGATTATGAATAATTGATTAATTATGTGGTAAGGTTATTCACATGTTTTTCAACAGGCTAAGAGACCGTTTAGAAGGTCCATAGACCTTTTAGAATGTCTTCACCTCGATATGCTTTCTCATCAAGTTATGCAAGTTGAATGGATTTTCTGTGTGTGACTAACTGCAAGGGGAAGTGCTATTTTATTTTGTCAAGTGGTAGTCTTTTTGATGTGTAAGAAAAGAAAACTCCATCCAAAACACCCAGTGGCATAACATCGTGCCAAATGATCACAAGGTCCATTACAGGCTGCTTCGGTCTTTGACTTTAAAATACTGCTGTTTCATCAGATCCTTATTTCTCATCGATCTTCATCTTTGTGAAGGCTTTATGTAAACATTTCCTTTATCAGTATGCTGCTGATATGGTGCCTTCTTGTTTCTCTGTGAAAAGTACTGTCTTGATCTCTGCAATTGGTAAAAGCTCTTCCTAAGAAGATACCTATTAACAAGCGAAACGTGTCAAGAAAAGTGCAGGTACGTAATGGTAACAGGAATCCTGTGCTGCCCGCTTTGCTGTTGTATTCTAAGGTCTCATGTTCTGCTTTGTGGATGCCTAGTTCCACCTCGTGGGACTAGAACATGCATGGTGATGTTTGCCTGTTTCTTGCATTATCTTTGCTTTCTTCATAAATATTTTTACTTAGTGGTTTGTATAAAAGTCCCTGGTCTCTTGCCTGCATTATTGCCTTGGTATGAAACACATATGAAACACAGCTGATATCATCATGGGTGGGTAGAAAAACATTTTTTAATGGTAATAGTGTTTTTCACTCACCGGTACTCATATATTTATAAATCAAGTTTAAGTTCTTCCCAGGTATGCCTGCAGACAAAACGTGATATCCTGTATGCTTCTGGAAAAGGAAACAAACAAACAAACAAAGACCTGGAATTATTATCTTACTAATTTTACAATAATGAACATACATTTTCCAATGGAGTTTATCCTATGTCTTGTATTTCAGCAACATTGTAGGGTAAATTTTGATACATACTGATGCTAAGACTCCATGACACTTCTAATTTACATGTGTGAAAATTTTTTGGAAAATCATCTTTGTCATACTGAATCAGCAGTCAGATTTAGCAAACATTTAATAAAACTCACTTCCATGTTCAGGGCCATTGCAAAATATATTTGTCATTTAAAGCTCATATAAGCCCTTGAAATCGGATTGAAGTTTTGCATATGTTTTGTGTTTAAGGGTGAACTCACCCATTTTGAATGTACATCTGAAACTATGCACTCATTTCTTTCAATACATTATGGAGAGATTCAGAATTCAAGTTTTGGTCTAGTGAGTGTGTCTTTAAGCAGCATTGTTTTTCAGTTTTCTCTAGATCTGTAGGGCTCTACAAATGGTTAAGGATGAAACATTTGTAGTAGTTGATCATTTTGATTAATGCGTTTGGCCACTCTGGTTAAGACGAGTAGAGTGTCTCCTTGGGGTGCAACAAAGAGACTTGACCTTTGCAAGTAGAGAAGTAACACTGACATCAGCTCAAAAAAAAGGAGCCAGTCTTCTAGGCTGAAGTGAAGTCACTGACTAGTGTCTGTCCAGAAGGCAAATTACCATGAAAGATGACACACAGAAGAATTAAAGTAGCTGTTAATTTTAAATGTCTACAAGTTTTAGTTATGAGGAAGAACTTAATTAACTTCAGTAGAATTACAGGGGAGAAAAGAACAGCTGTTCTTGTCTGGTGGGATTCAGAATGAGACTTTTACAATGTTAGAATAGAACGTTTGGGAATTTTGAACTGAAAGGAGAAATAAGGGCTATTCTTTTACATGGTGATTGGTACGTTGTTGGTACTTTCTGTTTTGTGAAAGGGAAGCAGGAAACACATGTTATTTCAACATGTAGACCCAGATCTTGCCTGAGATGGACTTTATTCCACATACGCTCTCAATTCAAAAGACAGTGAAAACTTGGTTCGGCTTCTATAGAGAAACTGGAACAGTCTCAAGGCTGTTCTGTCTTACAGTGTTTGCTAACAGCTCAGTGAAATAAGTCTTTGCTTGTCCTGGTAAATGGGCTGTCAGAACTGGAGAAGTGACTAACACACATTTTGTCTGGGAAAGACATCAGCATATGAAAGGTGTTTTCCACAGTCAGAAAAAGGGAACAGAAATTATTCTGCAGAAATACCTCGGCTACTCTCAGGTTTACATTGTTTCCCAGACAGACTACAGCAACACTTTAACGAGAGAATGAGAAAATTCAATCCTGCAATGAGAAACGGACCAAGAGTAAAGCTAATTCTGAACAGTGCATCAGAGACACCCATCTGAAAGACAGTTTAGAGAAAGAATGTAGTATTAATGGCTAAGCAAATGATTTATGCTTTTACAATTTAAAAACACTGCTAGCACCTTGTGGTGGAGATATTAAATTGCCAACTTCATATTTGTGATTTCTGATATGAAAGGTTCATTCCTTTACAAATTTTTATGTTGCAACATTGAGAAAAGATAGCTCAGTGTATGAAGAAAAGTTTTAGATAGTATTTTCTATCATATGTGTCACGTAATACTAACATTTCCGTCATTAAACAATAAACAACACATTAAAGGCTAGATCTGGGTATTTCAGATAAAGTTATGCAGCACCTGAGATGCCAGTCTTTGGCAGGGACCTGAAGCTAAGGACGCTCCCAAGACTTTAAGTGTTCGAACTGACCTTGCAAACTTTAATTGAAGTTGGCATTATGCTGAATACAACACAGTATCTGTCCTTGCAGCAGATATGTCTGGATTGCTCTAAGAAGGACCTGGGCTATTTTTGTTGCTTAAGTAAAGTTCATCACAAAATATTGTCAGAAATATATACAATACATATGGAAGCAGCTGGGCAGAGCACAAAGTGTTAGTGGCTACCTGTGTTGTAGGTTGTTGCACTTTTTGCTCTTCTTCCTTGGAAGGCAGACAGGTAGATTTGGCTGGGAGAGCACTGCATCAGGTAACTGGTGTGAATGTGGTTAGCAAGTTTGTCCCCAGATTCAGCCTCAGTACTGCTCTAATTGTAGGCATAGCCAAAGACTCCAAACACCTTGAGCAGGTATTCTACAGATGTACAGATTTTTATAACAGTTTGGGGAGAAAAAAGACCAAAATATTCTTATAGTGCTTTTTATAGCATGCATTTGCTAGAACTTGTTTTACTAAAAGGATTAAGTAGCATCCATTCTCATCAATAGGGTAATTTATGAAGCTTGACTTAATAAAATCAGGAAAGGTGACGGATGATCTCTGATGTTAACTCAAACTCTAGTAACCCTTTTTAAGGTTTGTATCCAAAGACAGTGGACTTGAGGAAAATTTGGGATTAGAGGAAAAGAAAGAAACCTAACACCTTTGGTGTTGGTGGCAAGGTAGTTGTAAGATTAAGCAGACAATCTCTTTACGTGGGAAAAAGTTTACTCTTTCATTTCCATGTTGCCTCACTCTAAATAATAGCAGTCTTTGGTCTACAACTTCCTTCTTCAAGCCTAGCATCAAATTCAGTCCAGCAGTGAGTACTAAATAGGATGTTGTTGTGAGATGCAGCTTATGCTGCACAAAGATTTTAAAACAAAAAGAAAAAGAGAACCCAAGAAAACTTTTAATAATTCGATAGCCTTGTAAAAGCTTTCTATAGAAATTAACTTTTAGGACTTTAGCATTTATTTTCTCATAACAAGGGTGAATCGATTATTGAATGGTCGAATGCACACAGTGCATATTGATCTGTTCATGCGTAGCAGCTTTCTCCCAGCAGGCACCTTGCTGCCTGTAACATATTTTAAATAGGATTACTACTCATTAAATTACAATGACCTGGAGCAATGGTCAACAAAAACGAAATTGCCTCAGTTCATCATGGTTTGGATCACTGCCATTAAATTTCAGTGGCTGCGTTTCCCTAGAGTAAATAGACCTGAAGAACATACATGGTTGAATGATTCAACTTCTTGGATTTAATCAAGTAAAACTAAAAATTTCATACCTATATCTGGAAGGTAAGGAAGTGCAAGGATTTCTTTATTGTAATTTTAGGGCATTTTAAAAGTTGGCTTAGATTAAAACATAACAATCTTTAGCTGATGTGATACACTGGGACAATGCTATGCACTGCTATGGCGGTTTCTGCACTCATGGGACTTTATTTTGATTTCAGGCACTGTTGGTCTAGTGGTTAAATCAGGGCAGGAAGTTCTAGACCATTAGACTACATTTGTGTCCCTTAAGTTTAGAGATGAAGACAGGGATAGGACATAGAAGCCCAATTAAATATATAGGCACTGAAACAAAAGTGCCTGTATTGGCACTTTGGCACTACTGTCAATTGGCAGTAGTTTTGCTTAGTGGAGACCCAAGATTGAATGAGAAATCAGGTATTTAGGGTAAAAACTCTGGTAAACATCAACTAATTAAAAAACGTGGCTATACTGAAATGGTCACTGGAAAAATAGATCATGTCGTTAATATTAGCTGCTAACATCCTCAAAATCCAGCTTCAGTTCATTTAGTATGGGTTTATATTGATAAAACAAAGAGAAGGATTTCTTCCTGAAAGATAAAAACCTCAAGTAATACAGCAACAATATTTCTTTGTTTTGGTGCGCTAATCTAGTTTTTGGTGTTCTGTTATGAATACAGACAAGTATTTATTGGCAGATGGAATTAATGAATAACACAACTCCATGATGCTCTTGTTAACATGATGTTCAAAGGACTTAGTTTTTCATTTAACATAGATTATAGTTTTTATTTTCTTAGCAACCTGGTGTAGTATGTTACTCCAGGGAGACAGACTGCCTTTTGTGGTGAAAATTATGATATAGTTGTTTATGAACACAAATAATATTGCATAGGGGAAAGCATTCAAATTTGGATGGACTGAAGAATGTAACTCTTGCATATGACAGTGTCCAAGCTGTTTGCAAATGGCTGGCAACATTTAATCTTTGCTGAACAATATTAGATTGTAAATCATAACTTAATCTCAGCAGAATTTAGCATTTGTTATCAGCCCCAGCAAAAGCCTGATATAATATATATTTTACATAGGATTCATGGTGGAAACCACAACTGTTGATGAAATGAGAATTATATAGCAGCGCTGGAAAAAAAAAAAACCCAGATAATTCTGAACTCGTTGATTTTATGAAATATATAAACCTACATATTAAAGTTGCATGTATTTAGGAATTTTTGGTCTTTTTTGGTGCAGCTTTTCAAGATTTAAACAGAAAGATATCGCTGACATCCCTCCAAGCTGCCTGTTAAATCTGACACAAAAGCTTATTGCCCCTCCCTTGTGCCAGCTCTTGTGTTCATAAGACCACATGATGAATTGAGTCAGATCCCTGAAAGATAATCCATGAGTTATTAAACTTAGATGGTCTGTTTCATTACATGGGTGCATAAGTGCTAGGGGAGGCACAAGGGAGAGGGGAGTATGCAGATGGAGATAGAATTACATCTTAGTATTCTTTCTATCTTGTCGTTGTTTAAAACTAGTGTGCTTTTCTCTAAATTGTGCAATTCATGTATTCCAAAGTACTGGACTTACAATAAGGAGGCTTTAGAGAGTGTTTTTTGTAAGGCTGGTATTTTTAAAATTTGAGTTTTTTTCTTCTTTTCCCTACATTTTTTGGGGGGGCACATCACTCTGTGTACCTTTATTTCAGCAGAGTACATTTTGAAATCTCATCAGTTCAGAGTGTGTATTCTCTTCCAGTTTTGGTGGTCAGTCTGGGGATGTTGTGTTACCTAAAGTTTTTTGTGCTGATTTACGTGGTACAGCAAAGGTATGCTGAACCATATACAGTGCAAGTCCTTTTGTGTGGAGTAGCTTATTCTGTTTTGAAAGTGTTGTAAGCTAGTTTTGCTCCAAGCAAATGTGCACTAGGAAAGTGCATATGAGGAGGAAGTGTGGAGTAGCTAATACACTGGAATTCACATCCTTGTTCACCACTTTTCATGGGTCCTATATCCTCAGACAGCAGGGGCTCCAGCTGGGCAAAGTTACACAGAAGATGGCTTGTTCTTCACAAGTTCTTGTGAAGGCTTGTTCTTGGTCCTGACCAAAGACCCAGAGAGGCTGGAATACAATGATAGATGAAGTAACTGGGAGCAGCCCCACGGATTAAAACTGAAGTGAATCATCTGTGCTGGTAACAAAGCTAGGATTAAATACCTCAAGTCATGCACATAGGATGAGCTTCTGTAAGAGCTAAGGCCAATTTTAAAGACCAGCTTGGGTGTGTACATAATTCTTGTGCTATGTTCAGCAATTTCACTGTTACTGCCAATTTTAGGGGCAGAGCTGATGTCCTGCCTAACAGAGGAGATGCTCATGGATCTTTCCAAGAGACTTTTTAAAATTTCCTGTAGAGTTTTGTACTGCAACACAAGGTTGTTTCTTGTAATCTAAATAGAAAGGCATTGAGACAAAGTAAATTACTATGTTTTTGTGCTCAGGCTGAAGTAAACTTCCTAGCTTGATATTCTGATTAAATCATCATCTGATTCTCTTCTAATCTCTCCAGTGGCTCTTAGCTGTTTTCAGAGTCCACGTTCCTCCTCCTTACAATGGAGACTCTGCAGTGTCTCTTTTAAAAAGTGTCTCTTTTTAAAAAGTGCTTTTAAGCACTTTTTTCCTCCCTTTTTCTCTCCTGATGTTCTCAGGATACACATTTACATACTTGATCCTAGACTAAGGTTTGTCAGCTAAAGTTATATGGACAGTCTGTATTTCTTGGTTGAGTGAACTGGAAGTTGTTCCCACTGTTTTCCGATTAACTTAAAATTAAATTCTCTCTAAATTTTTCAGGGAAAAATATTATATGTGTGGATGGTGGTGGTGTCATCTATCTATATCTATCCATCTGTATATCTTACACACATACAGAAAAAATATATATATGGAATATAAATGTATATAAAATTTCTAAGAAACTTTCAACAGAAACAATTCAACTATTTGCAAAGGCAGTGGTACTATCACCCTTTATATCATGAAGCCGGTGATTAAACTTGGGAAGCCTGACACCTGGACTCAAATTCTCTTTCAAACTGAGCTGGGAAAGGAATCCTGACTTTCAGTGTAACAGAATAACATCCTAAGTATCGAGCTAAAGGACACTATAGAAAAGTCTCTTAGAGTCCTGTTGAAGATGTCCTGTTTTGTGTACCACTCTGCAGTCACCATAATAATTGTCTTTCTAGCATATACGTATTTTATCAAATTTAAACTATTGATTTACTTTCACATGAAGACATAAAGGTGAGGTTTGATGAGGGGAGTGGAAAAGAAAGGAAGAATTTTGTACAAGAGACAATGACCCTCTTCAGTAAATGGGATCTCTTTCATAAAAAAATATTCTGTTCCATATTGGCATTAAGTTTTCCTCCATGATTACCAACCATTTCAGTAGCATTAGCATGTAGAAAAAACTTTTGTGTTTTCTAAAGCGATTTTGAAATGTAAGTTCATGCAATAGCAAAAACTTCTCAGTTTTAGTGAAAATGATTTTGAATTTGACCCAAATGCATATTGTTGGCTTCCTTCCTTCTTCCTTCTTCCTTCTTCCTTCTTCCTTCTTCCTTCTTCCTTCTTCCTTCTTCCTTCTTCCTTCTTCCTTCTTCCTTCTTCCTTCTTCCTTCTTCCTTCTTCCTTCTTCCTTCTTCCTTCTTCCTTCTTCCTTCTTCCTTCTTCCTTCTTCCTTCTTCCTTCTTCCTTCTTCCTTCTTCCTTCTTCCTTCTTCCTTCTTCCTTCTTCCTTCTTCCTTCTTCCTTCTTCCTTCTTCCTTCTTCCTTCTTCCTTCTTCCTTCTTCCTTCTTCCTTCTTCCTTCTTCCTTCTTCCTTCTTCCTTCTTCCTTCTTCCTTCTTCCTTCTTTTCACCGTGTGTGAGAGAGATAGTGAGTTACATTGGACGACTGTATGATGATTACAGAGTGAACATTCATCTCCTTGCAATCACATTTTCACCTGCTTGTATGGCGTACACCTGTGCCTTGTTGGCAATACAGTTGGGATTTTGCCATATGTGAAATTATTTTTGCACCTGATGAAGTATGTTTGTTTCAGTTTGCCCTTTTAGATGATGCGGGGTGTTTCCTAATGGGTTCTTTCAAATTTTATACTTCAAAATTGCTCTTGCTTTCACCATCATAATTTAGCTTGACAAGTCCAAATCCACGTGTCATGGATAATGCAGACATAATGCCATTAGTGGAATCTAGCAAAAAGGTTTGTGGAAAGTGGAATGATTTGCCCAGGGAGAATGAATTAAAACTGAATTACCTACTGTTATTCTCCTCTAGACAAGCAGTCAATACCATAGTTTGAAAAAACAACAATATGAGAGTGCCCCATCTTTTCCGATCTGTGTTGCACCTATTCCAAAATGGGACACTTTGTTTGCTAACTTCATGGCTAATAAATGCACAGCAATTTCAGATAAAAGAAGTCTTAAAAAAAAAAAAAACTTTTGCTACATTACTTGAAGGCTTCATTTTAAATAGATGTTCTTTGGCTTAACAGTTGTTTTAATAATGGCAATCGGTTAATCTAATTTCACCTTCTGTGCTTGTTGGCTGTTTTCTGCTTTTTGCCTTTTCTGTTGATTAGTGAAGCCTGAGGTTTGTTCTGCAAGTAGGCTTTGAATATATTTCTCCCTATATCCTATTGTCTCCTTATTTTTCAACAGCAACATTACCTTAAGTACAAATCAGTAGTTGGACCTAAATAAAGGATTTTGAGTTCTACAGGTGAAAAACGCTGAATGTGAAATAAAGAATCAGTACATACTTTTATATTTAAATGAATAGAAAAGGGAAAGACAGAAGGTGACTGTTTAACTGGATAAATATGTATTAATGTAAGTTCAAAATCATTTTAGAGCCCATGAGTCGAATCGTTTCCAGTTGCAGTCTGCTATGTATTGATGTTTCCATTTGTGCCAAAGGTGGCATTTTTTTAATAGGATAAAAGAAAAAGAGAAAATGATAATCATTAAAAATACATGTACAATACATAAACAATATATCCCTTAAAATAAAATCTTACTGGAAATCTTTGTTGCTTTGGGCTTTTTTCCCATTGGTGAATGCTCCCATCCAGCCAAGGGTATTCTCCTAGGGGGTAGCAGATGCAAGTTTAGAAATGCTGTGACCCTTTGGCAGACACGTGACAGGGGGAGGGGGCTTGTTGCAGTCTCTCCTGACCACATATAGAATATATAAAGATGTGCCAATAATAAGGCCTGTTGGATGAGGCCTGATCTTGTTTAGTTGTGCTCACAGCGTGCTACTCGAAGGATTTAGGTGATTAGCGTTTGGATCTTCTGATCAGGGAGATTGGATCGATCTTGTGCAAGACTGCAACCATGAGTCCTTAAGAGTTTTAGGTCAGAAACTGAGCTGAGGTGCCTCCAGGATTGCACATAAACTGTTAGTTCAGTTATCTAACTTCTTGCTTTTTGTTCGTTTCAAGTGCTTAATGTGGAATTTAAGGTGGTGTTAGGTGCCTGTGTACAAACAGAAAGTCCTGCTTAGCTGCTTCCCAAACTTTACTCCCTAGTTGCCTTACACTTTGGCATTTTGAGCATGTCCCACCTTAGACTGGGGTAAGCAATGAATGTCCATTTATTTCTGAGCTTGGCTGAGATTCAGGAACCAGGTATTTCGTCACCTGAGTACCTTAAAAATGTTTGTAATGTAAATATATTCTGTCAAAATTGGGCTCCTCAGACAATGTGCTTATAACCATCCCCTTTTGAGATGCTGATGCCTTCATTTGTATAATCTCAGTAGTTTGCTTCTCAGATGACTGACCAAAAGACCTGAGTCTATTTCTCTGTGCTGTTGAGAAAATCGGACTTTGATATTTGACTTCCTGGGTAAGTGTCCTACCTAAATTATCTGAAAGCATGTCAGTGTCTCCAGGCTTTTTCAAGAATAATTCCTGCTCAGTTCTTTGAAAGAAGAGGTATACCTCCATTTAAGAAGGCTTACTCTTTATGGATGAAGGCAGCTTTTTGAAGTTGTAAAGCGCAGAAGAAGGGACATTTAGGAAGCTTTGGCCTCACCGTTTTCCTACTGGATAGTGCTTTAGGCAGCTCCATTCTAAATGTATTGACTCAATTGTTAGGGCTCCCTAACTTAAAGTTGGGTGTCACGGAGCTTACGCTGTAGGTCCTTTCTTGATCCTAGCCTGAAGTTATCTTCATCTTCTTGAAATTACTAGTGTGGCAACAACTGATATGGAACAGTATTTTGCAAAGCGCAGTAATGCAGTGATTTAGCTCTCCATGAAAGAATTCCCCTGAAAGCTTGAAACATTCGGATAGTGAGGTTATGCTGAGACCGCGTGCTGTCAGTTACTTCTAGAGTACCATTTATGACTTATCACCAAGTGTCTTTTTTTCCCCTCATCCTCCTCCCTGTTCACAGAACTTCGCTAAGCTGAAGGGGCTTTTGTCACTTCCAATACTGATTACTGAGATTCTTTGCTCTCTCACTTTTATTTTTTAAAGCTAGGCTAACATACTGCTTTGTAGCTATGTAGGCTCTAGTTAGAGTGAAACACTGCAGCAGAGACAAAATCAAATCTACACCTCACTTCCCTTTTGTTTCTTGTGCTGGCTGACAGGTCAGTGATGCACTGATCTTGAGTTTTGCCGCTCTCTGTAAAGCTTCCTCCCTCCATCACGTGTTGGTGGCTTTCTTTTGCATTAGGATCAGCAGATGCTGCACATCTTGTAGCTTTATTTATTTCTTTAAACTAAAGAGAATTTCTGGGGGGCACTGGCATGCTTGTCATCTTGGAAAGGTTGTTTTTACTCATGTTTTAATGTAGAGTGACTGTTTTCTTATTTAACAAAGGTTTTGAGGAACTCGGATATTAGTTTATTACAGTGGCAATGCTTTGACATTTCCTTCCATAGAAACATCACACAAATATGGTTTAGTGGATCATATTATATTCTGCTTCCTTTTTTCCCTCTAACAGACTCTTGTGCTGATCAGAGTTGTTTTTATTGTAGATCTGATTTCAGTTACAAAATGCAAATATGTTCAAATGGAAACATTTAGCAGGGAATCATCAGTTTTGATGCTGCTTCTATCTCAAAGTAAAAAAAAATTTTGACTTGAAGAATATGTCTGCTTTTAAAAAGTTGAAATAATATTCTATTTGGAAATGTAAATTAAAGAATAACCAAAACTGAATAATTTGTATAATTTAAACCCTTCTTCCATTCGTCTGTTGCAGTTTAATATCAGTGGATGTTAAACTACTCCTACTCTCTGCCCTCCAGCATTTTTTGGCATCTTGGAGATTCTTACGGTACAGCAGAACTGCTTTCCTGCCTCTTCATTAGTGACACCTGTCCTCGCAAATTAAACAGTGATAGAGAACATTTCCAGTTATGGGAACTCATCCATCTCTAATTTTAAACCGTTAGAGTGGTCTCTGTCATGGTTTTGGCTCATGCTAGTCAGCATTCTCTGAAATAGTTCAGGCCGTGGTCTGGGAGTTAGCGTAATCCAGGAGCCATTCCTGGGTATTTGCACATGGTCTCTCTGCTTTGAAAGTATGGAAAGTTTTAATAATATGTGTGCTGGATATTATGTGCTGGTTGGCTTACGAGTTAGAGACCAGTTGTGGGCACATTTAATCTGCTTATATTTTAACAGGTAAATCTTATTACAAGTAAATGCTGTTCTATTAGTAGAAGTCTGTGTGGCCTATTTCAAAACTTTGGCTGCATAAACTTTTCTGAATGAGCACTCCTGGAAGCCAAATAATCTCTGGTTCGGACTGGTATATAATGCAGTGTAAAGAAGAACATGAGGCTTCACAAACTCAAGGAACATTGACTAGAGGTTCTCGAGCTCATTTTTTTTCCCATAGCACTCACCCAAAACTCAACAGGTTGTTCCTGAGTAAACAAAGGGAAAAGTGAGTCATGTAGGAAAGACAGCGTGACCTCACTGCTACACCGCCTGTCTCAGCCAAGCTTTTGACGTTTCCGTCCAAGGCTTTTGGCTTTTAACTGATAAGAGTTTATAAAAATATGAGGACTTAAGTAGTTCTTCATGGGACACATTCATACATCTCTGCAGTATTTAGTTTTCTGCAGGCAGTAATCTGTTAGAGCAATGGACCAGCAGTCTAGTACTTCTTGTCTAGCATCCTTGCTGAGTGACCATGAGTCCATGTTTTAAAGTGAGGCTTGATAAATATAGTGAAATCAGCTTAAAAAAGATTGGTTTAAATATTGGTCTCAAACTTTGGTGTCTCTTTCAAAAAGAGAAATTCCGGGTATTCTGATTTGTGTGCAACTGCTCTTTCTCTTAGAAGTCAGATAAATTTTTGATCTCACTGATTTTCTGTGGCAGAGTTCTGTAATCTATTTACTTGCTGTTTTCCAGCTTAGCATTTGTCACCTTTTGGATTCACTGAATGTGGTATTATGATTCTGGCTATTTTTTCTTCTGCATATTACTTTTATTGCTTCTGTGGTGCTGACTATATAGTAGTAGTACATTGTGCTTTGCTACAGTTTGTTCCTGGCTTTTGCTTTGGTTCTTCTGTGCCAACTACTTGGACAGGACTCCTGGAAGGTATTTAACAGCTGCTCTTGCTCCTGGTATTTGGCAGGCTACAGGCTTACCTCACTGAAGGTAATCATTGGTCTTATAAAATGATGAGTGCTACAGCAGCACTGTATGTAACAAGATTATTAAAATAGCTGGATTTTTCTTAATGGGGTCAAAAGTCTACATAAAGGGGGATACAATAAGAGGATTGTGTTACATATAATGTTTGTTCCTGCTATTTTGTGAGAGAGAATGCAGTGTGATGGTCTCAGCTGAATGCAATCTGAAAAACTGCTCTTGCAAATTGAAGGATTGGACTGTAGAAGTATAAACTCTGGTATAGCTGCGTGGATCAAATACGGTTTGACTGAACATTATAGTTCTCTGAAATAATATTTTTGCAGACCTATTCATGAGAAAATGGCATGTTTAAATGCACACTGGAAACTGTCATTTGCTATACTGCAAACCCAACCTAGTTTACGAAAACCCATCTCCTGGAACAGGTACCTCCCCTAACTAGTGTCTGTTTCCAAATCCATAAATAATATAATTAACTTAAACAAGGTAATTATGATATAGCTATCACTATGAACTTAGGTGTATGCTTAGAGTCCCTCTGTGGTCCTGAAAGATTTCCAGTCAAATACTGGACGCAAAGATGTTATGTTCCAAGGGTATTTGATAATCTCTGTATGCCTGGTTCATATTTCCATGGTTGATCTAGCTGGGTTTTGTGTTGCTTTTATGTCTAATATTGTATCTACCTTTTCTCTTGTGCTGGTTTTCTTGCTTATTGGAGCCTTTTTAAGGTAAACTGTGTAGTGATTATCTTGCTTTGTTTTGTTTCATTAGCTTTCTGTTGAGTTAATGTACTGAAACCTTTCAGAGCAGGATCTAGTATGGGGTGGACAGAGTGCCAGGACGATAAGTGGGAGCAAACAGCAAGAGAAAATGTAAGCTGCACTGCAAAAGCCGGTGGTTTGGTCCGTGTAAGGCAGACACCAGAGGGCCTCAGCTTTAGATGGCTTGAGTATTTGACACATGAATTGTTCCAGGCATTGCTATCTTGTTACCTTGTCTTCTTCAGTTGTTTAATAATCCGCGCTTTATTAAAGTAATGCAAGGGAACAATCTGTATTGTGTAACTCTGTTTTATTTTTCCTTGTCCGGGCTCTCAGGCTCTTTTAGAAGTTCTTACTTGACTATATATATATATATATATATATAAAAAAAAATAAATAAAAAAAAATAAAGGGGGGGGGTTCAGAAACAAGGATTTATTTTTATTTTTTATTTTGTCTGGGTCAGACATGGCGTAAGCAGAACTTGACAGGAAAAGGCTGGGATTCTGACTTCCATTTTTTTTCTCTGTAGCAGACAGGATATGTGTATTTGTGTATGTGTGTGAAACCTCCTAGCTACATATTCCATGTTTGTCACTGGAGACTTTTAAAAGGAAAATGAACTTTTGATCTCTGGGAAGTAGTTTATCAAACTTTGCTATCTGTAATACCTGCTATATTGTTTGATGGAATAGAGCTTAAAATTTTATCTTAGGGAAGTACAGAAATGAGAGTTAGGAAATCTGGTTCTATTCCAGGCTATTTTCCAGATATATTGTGTGACCTAGCAAACAAAGCACTCTGAGGCTCCCTAATCCTTCTCATGTTAGAGTAATGTTTATTATTTTTCGCATGGTCATAGCTGAGTATTACCTTACACATATCTTACAGTCTATGGTCCCTTCTTTCCCATGGAGAGCCATTATCAAGTTTTGTTAGTTTACAAGTAAGATTATACTTCCCTTAACTTGCATTTCTTAAAGTTAAGTGATTTCCTTTTGTTACTCAGAGACATGATTTGAGTCTCTGCCACATGGATGCTCTTCTGCCACCCTGAAGTCTGAAGAGGATAATTTAGGTGGTAACCTGAAGACAACGTAATTGCACAAGAATAGCTGTACAGAAAGAATGAGAGTAACAAAGCTTTCATTTGAGCTCTTAGCTCATATACAAATTTAAGACCAGTTAGATATCTGCATAAATGGATTTCTGCCATTGCTGCAGCAATGGACTTGCCATTGTGTTCTAACTGAACGGCTGTTATTTAAGTACCACGTTATCATCGTGATACTGCAATGCCTGAGTATGTGAGCAAACACATAATTGCATAAAAATGAAAGAAATAAAAAATAAAATACCTTTTTAAAACTTTCTTTAATGAGACAGCAACATATGAAAGGGACTAATTAAATTCTGACCATACTTACATACCTTGATTGACTTTAACACAGAAGAGGGAGCTGCTCCTTGAAGATAGGTAGAACATGTGTCCCCAGGCTGATGGGAAAGACTAGATCTTCTTAGGGCTGCTCTGAACCAATGCATGTGTTCATGCCAGGAGCTTCCTCAACAACATTGATAGATCAGGTTTTCCTAGAGCTTCTCATCCAAGACTGGCATTAAGTTGATACAAGAAGGATCTTGTACACTATTCTCTGATCTCACTGAGTGCCTGTCTTGATGCTCGGAGTAAATCTGATTAGAGCTGTACATCAACAGATTTCAATCCACAATTTAGTGGCATGACATTTGTTTTTTCTAGAAATAACCTTTGCTACTTGGAATTTTTTTTAAGTTTATTTCCCTAGTATCATTTCAAATATTAACAAACAAGAGAAGAATAGGTTCAAGTTTGATTATATTAAAGAGCCAATAGCTAGGCTATATATGAGATGAGGTGATGGTACATAAGGCAGATGACTTTTGGTCAAGATGTATTGTTGTCATCAAAGCGGTTAAAGTGTTCGGGGAGTGCAGAATACAAAAATTTTATACAACTCTTAGCAGAGCTTAAAAGGATACTTAGCAAGTTGTGTCTTTCTGGCATTGAACGTGAAAGGGGAGCTGGAGCAATAGTAGGAGAATGGAATATGGCATACAGTTTAGTTATTCATGACCCCACTTGCAATTTAAAGGAGATAAAAATGCCAGCACAAATATTTTGGATTCATGTTGATTACATGCATACTTAGGAATCCACAATCTAGCTTTAGTTGTTACTTCAGAGAAAGGACATTTTATAGAAAACAATGATTCTTTACAATGAAACTGCAGCATTTTTTTCTCCTAATGACAGAGCTGCACGTATACGTGATTTTTTGTTTCTCTTGCAATTCTAAAGAATTCAAAAGTTGTTATAACTTAATATGTATTATAAGTTATATATTTTAGTTTTTGACTCAAAGGGTAAGTTTTTTTATTAGAAGTTTTATCATTAAAAATTTGTTTTCATTGTACAAAATAGAAATATTTCATTTCTAAAAATTGAGAAAAAAGTTTCAGTTAAGAACATTTTAAAAGATAAAACTCTGGAGAAAGTGACATGAATTCATAAGGTGTTTCCTTGCTACTAAATCTGTTGTTAATCCCAAATATTTTGGGCAAAAGCTAGTACTTGTCAGACCAATGATATCTGAATTTTCCTGAGAAAAATAATTCTCCATATTTGTAATATAGTAAGATCTGCAGTGTATTTTAATGTTTTCTATTAAAATAACTTACAGATTATGATTTTTTCTAAAAATATTTGTAAAAAATGAAATACATAAAGATTTTGCAAGGATTAGAGATGTTTTTAAAAACAATTTATGAATCGGTTTCTCTGACCGGGGATTTCTAAAGAGTCTAGTGAATTCCTAGCTGTACTATTTCAAAGTGACTTCCAGCAAAGGCCAGGAAGGCTCCTGAATAGCCCTTTATATTAGGCAAAGTGCCAGCCAGCCTTTGCTCTGATTTTACTGGCTTTTGCTGCATTGATTCAAATTCTATATTCTCAAGGGAGTAGGCGACACAGAGCCATGTCATTAGTTAAAAATCTGTCAGAGGTCATTAGTGCTTTGAGCTTATTACCATCTTATAGTAGATCAGTGACTAAATGAAGTGAGTTTCCAGTGGACAAGCAGGTATCAGTGGCCGTTACCTCTGTAACTAGCATTAAATGAGCCTTCTTACTGGTAGTTTTATGGAAAAGTCAAGGGCTGAATGGGAACTAAATAATGATTTACCTATCTGTCATTAAACTGAGTCCTATAAGGCGTTTCTGTTTATCATTGAAAAATGTTGGTAAGGCAGTGAACAAGCAAGGGCAATACCAGTGTCTTCTGTTACCTTTCTCCTTAAGGGAAAATGGTGATTTTAATCTCTGGGATTCTTCACATACCAAATAACATAAGAGTAATATCTGCTGCGTTGTTATTTTATTCACATGGCACACTCAAACCTCCTTCCCTCTGAGGGTGAAAATAAGCTGGGTTGAAGTTGGTCATCTGGCCTAAGTTAGTCATCTCGTTGTGGTCCCGAGAAAGAGGAGGCACCTCCCAGAGCAATTCATTCTACCCTAAGGCAGAAACCGAGAAGAGGACTGCTACGGAGCTTAGACAGCTACAGTCCGTTTAGATTTAGATTACAGTCCTTAACTTTTTGATGGCTAAAGCACGGAGAGGTGAAACTTGTCCTTACCTGGCATTTTATTAGTTTTGGCTGTGATACAAGCAAAACGCAGCGGCCGTATATTGCTGCAGTGTTTGAGAAGTCTTTGGGAGGAAGAGTGCGGTCCGGCATCTGGATGTCTGGCTTCCTCCCGGTTATCCCGTCAGGTCGCTGCGGGGAGTCTAAAAGAAACTGGGCCGTGCCCTTTGGTAGTGCTTCTGCCACTTCAACGCTTGCGGCGCGAGTGCCGAAAGGGTTGTTACGCCTTCCTTGGTACGGGTTAATGTCAGTATAAACAACAACCGCCCCCCTGCCCCATTACGTCTTTTCAATTTGATTAACTGTAGAAACGTGACGTTGTACCTGGGATATGGAAAACTTCTAGTCCGTGTAGCTGCGATGTAGACCTCAGTAGACTATGCTAAGCCATTTTAGAGGCATCCTAGTCAGCATTCTTGGGAATTTCACCCGTTCTGTTGCTGGAGCTTTATCTTTTTAAAGGCTGTTTATTATAGTTGTTACCGTGCCCCACATGCTCCCTATTAATTACTGTATTAATTTATATAATAAAATGTTAACACGTATTTTATTGAAGTTAACTGGCTACACAAAGTCTATGATGTATGGTATTAAAAACATATCGTTTTTTTCATTAAATTAGATATTTAAAACTGATTAAATGTATCAGCAGCACTTAAGAGTGCTTTTGTGAGAAGCAGCGAGCACAGATAAGCCAGACTGGCATTATTTAACATGTTTACAGAGTCATACCAAAGTATTTTGATGCAAATTTGGTGTTATAGGAAGAAAATATTATGAATTGGTTTCTAGAGCAGAAGGTATCACAGCAGAGGTGAATAATAACTTAGATTTGTAATTGTTACTATGTAGACAAACTATCAGCAAAAGATAATGTTTGATTCTTTGCTGTTAAAAAGATTGGAGTTTCAAATTCTGAAAAAAAATGCAAAATCCTATTGCTTTCTTTAGTGGAGCAATTACAAGATATGTATAATAAAATACAGTCCAATTCAAGGTGCAGCCGGGATAAGTTGAATATCTACCAAGAGGGGAATGTACAATCCTTCACAGTGGAAAAATGGCTCAAAAATAACCAACATATAAGAGCAATATGTATTATTATAGATTATAATATAAGCATATTATATATATAATATTTTCTAATGTGTAGTATTAAAAGTACAGTTCAAAAATAATTCAAACAATAACCTCAATTTACTCACAAAATCCATGTTTTGTCCCTTATTTTGTAGAATTGAAAGGGTGAGAGAGGACATTTGTAACTGAAAAAAACCTTATCTTCTGTCCTGGCTCTGTGATATATCAGCAACATATTATCATGTGATTTAAACTTCCATTTCTCACAGGAATATTTGAGCAAGTTATGAAACTGCTTAAGTACCGAGGCAATACATATCCAGATATCTGCAGGAAGTTTATCATTTTAAAAATTCAAAAACATGTTTATAAATAATCATTTGCTGTATTTTTCCCCAGTTCTATTTTTTTTAGATACTCTGCAAAATTTTCTGTATAAAGCAATAAATATTTGGGCTTTTTTGTTCCTGTATGGTTGCTTGCAGTTTGGTAGCATACCTTAGCCACTATACAGTGCAGATATATGTGTGTATAGGAAAGATCTGAGAATAAGGAATAGAGAGGAGGAAGGAAATCCTGGTGCAGCTATGATCTTTTGAGTCACACCATTCAGCATTTAAGTAGAGATGGAAAATATGGTCCAGAATTGAAGTCCAGTGGAAGTGAGTATTTTGATATGGAAACATGAAATCTAATCTCAGTTAATCTGGAATGTATAGGAACAGCCGTTTCAGTCAGAGGAAGCCAAAGCTAAATTTCAGTTTGAGTGCAAAAAGAGTTCTTGTTACCTTATGTAAAAAGCATGCAGCTAATCTTGAGAAAAATTAAGTGGTCTCTCTATCTTAACTTTTGGTGATCTGTAAAGACCTAACATTTGCGTACTGCTCCCTGCAGCACTGCGACATTGGTAAGACTGCAGACTCGGTATGGCCTGTTCTGTGTTCTCCTGCCATTTCCTCCATGACATCTCCGCTGAGCAGTGTGCTCAGCCTGATTGCTCTCAAAGAAGAATTTTAAAAACAGTGCATTTTCAGCAAGAACCTTAAATTAATACAGATGTGGAACAATGGAAAATGAGCTGCTGTAAAGTGTTATGCCAAGTGAGGAAACTTGCTTCTTGCAAATTCTAATTCTTCTAAGGTAAAAGTATTAACATGGGTTAGAATGGCAGAGTAGGTCTCCTATTTCACAACTTTTAATTTCATTTAAATCTGTATATTGGATGAAGATAACTGGATGCAAACTTTATCCTGGAGATATACACACACACACACACACACATATATATATGTATGTATATGTATATATACACACACATATATACACATATACATATATATAAACCTAACTTGTTGTGAGAAGGCCACAAAGTCAGTGTGGTATCAATCACCAGACCATTATAGATGCTCTTAGCAAAAAGGAAGATGAATAAAAGAAGAAAGACTGTATATTAGCCCCAAACAGTTCCACCACTACTGTGATTAGCTCAGCTTCAATTAAATCAGTTGAACTATGCCCATTTGCTGCAGTTTGAGATCTTGCCCTTAATATCAATTCTGAAACTGAGACAGAAATCAATGATGTTATCAAAACATAATTTGACCTTTGAAACAGCCTTGTGATCTGGAACCTGAAAATATCTGAAAAGGAAGGCAGAGAGGAACAAATGATGAACCACCTTGAACAAAGAATTTGATTATGTCACCAAACACTCGGCAAAACTAAACTCAAATTTTTAAAAGCAAATCAAACATCCAAATGACTTCCATCCCTTGGAATATCTTTCCATTGGCAGATTTCAGAAGGGTGCCCCCCTCCTTTTTAAATTTCTTTCCTTAGTTTCAAATTAATTCCTTTTTCTTATTTAACCTAACTAATTCTAAGGATCCTGGACTAATAGGGGAATGGATTTTTCCAAAAGGGTATTGCTAATTTCTGAAATGCATCACTGAGATGAGTGGGAGAATGTTAATAATACTGGAATCCATACGTTGTGAGGGGGAATAGAATATGATCATGCTTTTCCAATCAGCTAGTTGCCAACTTAAGCATTTGTGATTAAATTTCTTTGTCCTTGAAATTCTGCAAGAACTTTTCTGCTCCATTCCTCTTTTTTTCTTTTCTTCTTCTTTTTTTTTTTTTTTTTTTTTTTTTTCTCATGTAGCAACATGGAATGTAAAGCATGTTAGGAAAATCAAGTTGCATACAAGGAAAACAAAATCACTAAAAGATACCATAACATTTCCTGCTCTTTTCCCTCCCTTGTGATTAGAAGTTTTATTTGTGTACCAGTGGCTGTACCTTTTAAAATTATATACCAGTAGTTTGTCTTTCTGACTGTTCTCTCAATTTCTCACTAAAAAGAAAAAATACGTATTTAGCAAGTGTCTCATCCATGTACATGTCACAAACACCAGGCCAGAAGATACACAGATGTGTAATTTTTCTCCATTAAGTATCCTTTGCAGCAATGACTACCCTTGCCGTGTTGTATTGTAGTAAGTATAGCTGAAAGTGACTTGAACATCTGGTTCATGTCATCACCATGTACGTTGATTTTGGAATATCTGCAACTGAATGACAAGTGCATTAATTTTTTAAAAATATTTGATTTGTGGTTCTTTGTGTTTCTGCATTATTTGACTGTTACAAGGTCATGGATGAGCTAATTGACTGAGAATTTGCCTGATACAGGGCAAGTGACAAGAAATCACAATAGCACTGCAGCAAATACTGCTGGTATTATGAAGATGAGCCTGCTTTAGCTTGCAGTAGATTATGCCTCATTCATCAGTACAAGACTTCTGTGAAGCTCTGGAAAGGCTTTATTGACAAGAATATGGAAAACAGCAATGAAGGTCAATATCAGCTGTTGACTTTCTTTGCTTATGGATCGATTCTGGCCTTAGATGTTCATGGTTGAAAACTCTTGACATTTGCAATCTCACATACAATAGAGATTGTTAGCTTCATGCTAAGCTTATGAAGCACTCTGATGTTCAAACTCTAAAAATAGCATATCAGAAGCTATACGTGCTGGTTGCTTTTTGCTGATAAGGTATTAGAAGAGATAGGTGATCTGATTAAATGTTATTGGATACAATCAAATGAACCTACTAATCATATCATACTATTGAAAACACGGACTAGAATAGGTGTTAATCATTAGATTAATGTTAGGACATGTCAATGATGGTTGTAGTTAAGCTTGGATGTTGACAGTGTCGTCTTCTGACTGTGCACAAACAGTATGTGTTTGGCTGTCCAAATTAACTGTCTGCAAAGGTGCTGTGTAGAGTCCCACTGAGGAAGCTCTCCTCCAGTTACTGTTTCCTTTACCTTTCCTGTTGACATTCCTGTGACCTTTGTATCTCCATCCTTTCTGTATAGCACATACAGAAATGGAATATATAGAAAATAAACATGAAGAGAAAGAGCTGAACCTTTTAGCTATCTTTATTATCTGTGATCCCTTCAGTTTTGTGCGTAATCCCTTGCATTATCATCTTCTGTATCTCATGTAATTATTGCTTCTCAGATTAAAAGAGAAGGCCGATCTATAGAAAATGCCACGTTGTCATGGAAATTGCTTTCAAAGGACCACCTTCGAGCTAAATTTTAGCAAATGAGGTCACTCAGTGATGAGCAGCAAATTCAGTCTTGTAAGGAAATGCAGTCTTGTTTCATTTGATTTCAGTAGGAGTTATGCTGAATTTATTGCCAGTCGTCTTATCCAGGAAGACCATAGAGACACTTCTCTAGCTGTTGAACAAATTAACCTAATATTTCTGTGTATTGACAAGATGGCATTGCTCTCTACTTTATTCTTACTTTCCTTCCAGGATGAGTTAATGTAGACAGTATAAATATCTAGGTTTATATGAATTATAATCCCCCCTTTCCTGTTCAAAGGAAAAACAGTATCTGGCAGAGGAAATGGTGAAATGTAGGTGCCAAGTCAATAAAAGTTTTGTTGCTTTACATCTTTGGCTGTGAGCTGGTATTCCCATAAACTCATAATTTCTGGGGTTTGAGAGTGAGTGGTTAGGAATTTAGAATCTTTTAAAATCAGAGTGATTTTTGCATCTTATTTCCTGTCCTAAAATAGGTATGGACTGGGGAATGGACAAAATAGTTACTGCGAGTAAAATCTGACTATTAATAACCAGTAAGCATAATAGTAAAATATGGAGATATACTTAGAACTATTATTAGCTATTGTGTTACAAAATAAAAACTATCTTATTCATTAATTAATTTTTAAATGAAGTACTAACTTGTGTTAATAGCACAAAGAGAACCATTTGCTGTAACAGGTAATCTCTGACTTCATTTAGAGAGAGTATAATTCTTCATCAAAGCATACTAGCTATATATTATGGCCTGTATATTAATTTGTGCTGCAGTCCCATTTATTATGCTGTCAAAGAATTATGCATGTGTACATCAAAGCCCACAGGTAATGTGGAGAGCAACTGGAAAATATTTACTTATATGGCTGGGTCTGCTTAATTATCCTCTGTCTGTTGGGAATCCAGCTACAACATTAAAAATAGCAAACCCTTCATTGGTGGGGGGGGGACAAAAATACATATGCCTGAGATACAATAATTATGACTCATTCTGTCATTCTGTGATGTGTTGCATTGCATTGCATCTATCATTTGGACTTGTCGTCCATGTCTGTGCTGTACAACGCCTCTAAGCAAAATTGCTGAGCAGACCGTTCTCTTTTTTTCCCCTCTTTCTTACTCTTTTTTTTTCTCTTGCTCACTTTTGCTCCCTCTCACTCACTCTTTTGCTTGCTTGCTCTATCTCCTCCCTTCGCTTTTGTCTCTTCACTCTTTTCAAAGAGAGAGGAAATCCTGCACACATGCACATATGTAGGCACACACACACACCCCCACACCCTCAGTGCTTGTGTTGCCACCAGTGTTAGTGTTAGAATTTCATGATGTTGCTAATTTGGTGCCTAGACTGTATCACGCACTGAAAGCAATGGTGTGCCCGGGAACCGGTCTGCAGGAATAGATTGACCTTCGTAAAATAAAATTAACAGTGGAGCTTACCTAGAGTGAAAAGGAGAATATAAGGAGGTGGGCTGCAAATTAGTCATTAAGATGTGATGTGAATACTATGGTCTCACATTAGCGTGAAAAGAGATTTTTTTTTCTGTCTTTGCACTAATTTAATTGCTTAATAAGTCATGCTAAACTATGGAGATTCAAAGAAAAATAAAAACATTGTAGTAATGTCAGTTTTCTTTTTTGTATGATTAAATACAACTTGTCCATAATTAATATTTTATAAATAAAGCAGATAGAGTAAGCTTTTATATATTTACAATTCAGTTAAACCTCATTAATTTCAAATGGAAATTTGATATTTAGTCACTTCAGTGAAATTTCCTACAACTTCTTCATGTCTGCTTAGGCTTCCCGTTCAGGCTCGGGCACCTAAAGCATACAGAATATACTGAATTCTTTAATTCAGCCTATTGAATTAAAGATAAGTATAAAAACAAAGTATAAATTAAATGGTTTGCTATACAATTTTAAAGATTTCTGTGGAGTGTGGGAACGGTGATATTCAGAAACATTTTGTCAGTGGAACGGTGATATTGTAATATCTCTGGTCAAATTTTAATAGTTTTCCTTGTGTTTTAACATGTACCAAGTGTTCAGCCATGATTTTTGAAACCCAGGATTTTCAAGGAGTTTCCAGTTGCCTGAAGCTGCCTTGCTGATGTGGTCTGGTACCTTCACTTTGGCATAATTACCCCCTTTTCTAGAAACATCATATTCTTGCTTACGGTGTGCCCATATGCAAATCCTAAAATGCTTATATTCTGAATAAATAAGCCGTCACAATACAGGACTAAAAAATACGTTATGGCTAGAAAGCTTCACTTTTCAAGAAAAGAGGGATAGCACACGAATGAAACTTGGATAGCCCTCCAGTAACAAACTTGCTATGCGCTTTTACTAATAACTGGTTGCACAAACATAAAACATGAAGAGAGCATCACCGCATCTCTAAACTGGGGCAAGTACGATTTAGGAATTTGTCAATGACTGTTACTAACTAATGAAAATTAAAGAATATTCATCACCAGAAGATGATGTCTTGGCTAATGAGCAAAATACTCAAGCAAGGATGACCTGCATAGCGGTAAGAATTCCCAGCAAGATTCAAACATTTTAGAATCGGAAAAGTGAACCCAGTATGGACAGAGAAATGGTTCTCGGGGGACGGAAGGTAATAACCCGCGAAAGGCAAAGAGTGGAAACTTTAAAGAAGATATATGAGGATCGTTTGTATCCAATGTTGTAAAAACGTCAGGCCAGAGACAGTATACTAGCCTATCAGAAACTTACATATTGATGAAATGATCCAGAACAGTACTATCCAGCAGTGAAAAGACTTTAAAATGCGTTATCAAAAGGCATGTTATAAGACTAGCAACTATATGGCCAGGGTGGTTTTGTTTGTTATAATTTGTTTTAAATAGCACTTAAAAATGTTTTTTTTTTTTCATTTTTACTTATGTATTATCATAAAATTAATAACCTTAACTTCTTTCTTCTCACCCTGTTCCTAGATCATTACTGCTAAATATATATAACAGTATGCAAAACTAATGGCTAACAAAAAGACACAGGCACAGAAAAAAAATTAGCTATGTGAAGCTGCAATTCAAACCCAGTAGTTTTAGGTTACATCTTGCTATTGAATAAAGGCTGAATTTTGCATTTCTTACAGGTCTGATTCTTTTCCAATGTGCAGATCAGCACCAGGTCATTTAAATAATATTTAAATGTTCATATACATGGCAAACCTTGAGATACCTATAATGAAGACTTCTAGTTTTGATGAGAGATGCAACAGATCAAATAGAACATTGAGAGAAACAGCATGTGGCAGTGCCTCTACTATCCAGCTTCAAAAGTTGTGTATAGCAAACATGCTCAATTTTAAAGGAATGATTAGAGAACCCACTGATCACGATAAAGCTGGACTGACAAAATATCCTACGAAAATCAAACGATATATATATGTTTTAAAAATCAAATGGGTACAATCATGTTGTTTTTGTGTATATTTCCCTATATATTTAGATTATAAAATCTGTATTTATATAGTTGTATATAGTTTCTTCCATAAGGGGGAAGAGAGAGAACCTTAATACTATGTCAAATACTACATCTTACAGTCAGCATTGCCATTTTTAGTATTTAGCATAACAGTTTTAAATAATAAAACTGTATAAAATCCTCATACTATTAATGTATGGTATTACTGTTTTCTGTAAATATCTTAGCACTAGTGAGTAGTGATGTAGCAGAGACTGCATTAATACTTATTAAGCCTGGGATCTTCGACTAACTTTTCCCCTTTGCCCCCTTTCCTTTTTTTTTTTTTTTTTTTTTTTTTTTTTTTTTTTTGTCTGAATCAATAAAATGAAGTACAAGGTTACTTTCCGAAGGATCGAAGTAAGTCTGTTCAGTGTGCTACTTAACTGATTATTTTGTTATTAGTTGAGTGGAGTCACCGAGTTTGTTTTGCTGTCCTCTGTAATGTGAACCTCTGAAAATAACCAGCAATGCTTATTTCCAGAACAGCAGAGTGATAATAACGATGATGATGATAATATGCTGATTAGCAATAGGAAACCTTTTTCAGTATTATTTCCAGGAATTTGGATAAAGAAAATAAATGTGAATGGGCTTGTAACGCTGTAGCTAGGATAGGAACAACGTAAATGTAAAGAACTGCAACTGGAATGGTCTTGTGTCAAAACACAAGGTAGAGAGCAGTTTCTTTCTCACTATTACTCACGTGCGCGTCCACATCCACTATTATGGGACATGTGTATTTCCAGTTATTAGTTAATCTAATTAATAGATAAGTACTGGCAAATAGTATTCAGGACTGTGTAACATAGCTCCTACTTACTGGACTTTCAAAGAGCTTGTGCTTGCACATTCTAGGAAGGGCTTCGTTTATCTGCTCTTTATCTTGTCCCATTCCAAATAAGGCTTTGGAGAGGTAGAAAATATATATCGATAGTGGGGATATTTCTCTTGTTACATTGTACGGTTAAAGCCCTCAGGCAGTTTCAGGCCACATGTGAAAGATGGTGAGAAGAAAAGACCCCTGTGACCATCGGTAAGATTACTTAAATTTGCTGAGAGTATGCTCTTCCAACATGATATTGAGGTAATTTATTTATACTTAAAGGTAGCTGAAGAGTTGTTATGATAACCCATTTTATTCATGATTATGGATAATTATGCATACAACTTTTATGTTTGAGTACTGATCTCCAAACTTCCACTCACTGAGTTAAAGTTAAAAACATCAGAATAAAGGAAGCTTGGTAACAACATGTTTTAAACAAGAACAGCTACGACAGACTGAGCATATGGCAGGATCAGGAAGCATGTAGACTCTATAATGTGTGAAGGAGAAATTTGTAAATTTTAAAGTGCATACTTTTCCATGTACATCTAGACAATGAAAAATTTGATCCATGCATGATGAAATTTTCATGTTTGAGAAGAACGTTGCTGGGACCATTTTGGCTGTTTCTTTGGGTTAGGTAACTGTGGTATTTTCTGAGTTGATGACATGGCAATATTACTCTTTTTTTCTTTGTAAATTCTGTACTTTCATTGCAATGTTCCATATTTGTCTTAATATAAAAGAGTAATTAAATTAGCATATTTTATTGTTGTGCTACATATGAGAGAAGTATATGGTTCAGTGGATATAGTTCTGGTAGTATTTTTAATATTATTTCATGGGCAGTTGTTGTCTTCCGAATATAAAAATAAACATTAGGCAATCCAAATTTCTGTATATAGTGCTTTCAGGACTTTCTCACGGGTAGTCACGTAGTGTATGTAGTCAATCTTTTTCCATCTTTTGCCTATTCAGAGCATCACTCCCTGATGCACAAGTGTCACATATTCTGTTTTGTTCCGTAGCTGGTTCAATAACGAGAAGCGCAGACACGCTTCTAATTACGAAGAACAAAGAAAAAAGCTCTGCAAGTAACTACATTCCTTCCAAAAGACGTTAGGAAGAGGTAGAGGAAAGCAGCATTTCCACATTTTGAGAGGAGTGTTTTAGAGCTGAAACTCTGCAACAAATCTCTAGCATTTAAAAGGGAAAAATAACCCCAAGATATTTGTCAGTCTCCTGAATTGTGGTTTTATCATGGAAAATTTGCCCAGTATGAAGAACTCTGTAAACACCACCTTTATAATAGGTTGTTTTTAAGTAGAGCAGTGTGAGCCTGGATGAATGCCTGGGTCAATATCGATGTCTGCATCTCAGATGTAAAGTTCTTCATCTATTACCTAAACCAACACCTGCATTCAAAACTATTTCCTTCAAATTACATATTTTTCTAGTCTCGAACTCCTCAGAAACAATCGCATGTAGCGCACACCAAGAAAACGTAACTTATATATACTTTTATAGAGTGATTTCACTATGTCATTACTTTTCAGAGGTAGCATGCTATTTTCAGGGCAACAATTTTCGGTAAGATTGCTGGAATAAGAATAAAAGACAATGCTTTTAATTTAAATGCTACTTACCTGTAGACGTGTATGCTGGGAAAGGAAAAAAAGATGGAACCTGCTCAAGGTTTTGCCAGTGTGCGTTTTTATGAAAAGTGAACGAATTAACTATTCTCACGGGTAGTCACATAGTGTATGTAGTGTATGAATTACCTGAATCCACATTAAGATGAGACATAAAAGTTACCTGTGTTAAAATCTGTGTTAACCATTTAGTTATCTTATAAGCTTAATGGCGTTTTCAGAGACATGCCTTACCTATTTCATCTGTAGGTGCCTTGTAACTGAAAGGACCATCAACATGTAATGTTTCTTTTCAGATTATGAAGCAACTTGATTATTCAGCTTGGTTTTATATATTAGAATTTATTTTTTCATAGATTTCCTGTATTTTGCAGAAGAAAATAAGTGTGTATGACCTTAATATTCCTAGTTTCATTTAGTCCGAATTGTTTTCAAAAAACATATCTAAAAATGCCATATCGAGAAGAATTAATACTGATTTCATACAGTATTTTAACTACCAGAATGTAACTTTGAGCATAAGTGTAAGTCCAGACAGAGGCAAGCAAAAGCTGGAGGCTCATACAGCAGCTGCCATGAAGTGCCAGGTAAAAGGTGAAAGCGGAGGAAAAAAGAGGGAAGAAAAGTGGGTGGAAAGGGTGCTTCTGTATTGTTAGGAATTTGGGAATTTCAAACGTTGATTTAATTCCAGTTTGGAACAAAACCGTGAGATCCACTTCCACTAACTGAGATCTGTAAAATTATATCACTTTTGGGAATTGCCCGAGTATGCTGCTTCCCAGGAACTGATGCTCCATAAACAGACAGGAATTGAATTTCCTTTTGACATACAAGCAAATCCTGAATCCCTCGCTCTGTGGTAGTCCCAGTGGTTTGCTGGGAAGCTTGAGAAGAGCCTGGACTTCCAGGCCAGCTCAGCAACTCCTGTAAAACGGACTGCCTCAGCAGCCTGCTGCCTGCAAGGAGGTGCGGCTGGCTGGGCAGCCGGGGCACCAGGCAGCGCCTGTCTCTGAGGCAGCTGCTAACGGGGCCGCTGGGGAGCCAGCAGCTGGGGAGCCTGGATTTTGCATCTCCTTGGTAGCTCACTTTGGCAAGGGCCTCTGCATTGAGGAATTTGGCTGCCAAGTACCTCTGGAGGTGGAGACTTCTGTGAGCATCCTGACTGCTGCCCTACCTTCCGTGCGTTAGGTAGGTTGTAGAGAGCAGTAGTATGGTGGCTATCTGGAGGTCTTGCCAGTGATGAACAAAAATACAGGGACTGAGAGTAAACCCACCTGTATTCTGTATCCTGAAAACTGAGCTGTCTTTATCAAGTGTGATTTTGCGGAATAGGGGCCATTTCAGCAAACGGGTAAATTCCAGTGAAGATGATACATGTTTCTAGGAATTTTCTGAGTCAGCTTTAGAGGATACCAATGACTGGAAGGTGGGCTGCAGCAAATTCCAAAGGGCTGTGAGTTACGAAGATGCTGTTCTGATTACAGGTGTGGATCTGTAGGCTTTACAGATGTCCATGCAGGTGTTAGTGTTTTTTTTATGAAGGGGAAAGATGTCTCTTTGTACAACTAATTACCCTAGAAAGAATGTTAAGTAGAGCATTGTAAGGAGCAGGGCACAGAAAACAATAAACAATCTAAAATTTGTAGATCAGGACTTCTGCTCTTCCTGTTTCACAGTGAATGAGGGATTGCGTGTTTGTATGGATGAGTAGCCTGTCTGGTCTCATAATGTGGTCTAGCAGGTGATACCAAGTTATTACGAAACGGAAAGTAGAATCTTATGTTTCAGGATTTTGCACAGGCCCTACCTGTTACGCCCCTCAAGTGGCTATTGCGATGTTTGTGTGTGCTCTCTCTTGCATAGCTGTCCAGGGGCCTAATACCCTTGGCCTTAGGGTACCAGATGAAATGGGTCACAGCTGTGATCCTTTATGTAGCAATTCCTATGTTACCAGGGCAATAGAAAATTAAATATAAAGCTTAGATATCTATCTGTCTTTCCCCTCAGGCTCCAATTCGTTCACAACAGCACCACATCCAGTGAAATGTATTGTCAGACTTTTAGTTTGACCAAAGTTGGTGGGATTTATGTTTAATGTTAATCACATATTTAAGTGATTTTGTGAACTAGGGCTTCAGTGTAAATGGACCTGGCTAGTGTTGAATGAGTATCATTAAATGTTGTTTTAATTACAGTAATATGATTTAAAAAAAAACAGCTGTGTATCAAAATCCGAATGTGTAAGAGTCTTAAAAGTTCAGCAAAACATCCTCACAAACAAGTGGTTGGTGTGTGTGTGTGTGTATGTGGAAGAACATGGGGAAAGATTTTTAATGTACTAACATTTCCAGGTCATTTCTTCCTCTCCTTATAGTGCTCTGTCGTCATCTTTCAAAAAGATTCAATGCCTTAATGCTTTCTTTAAGCACTGCTCCTTTTCATCAAGGTTAGAATCATCTAGTAAAAGAGCTGAAATCATACTGTGCTTATAAACTAAATAGTGCATAAAAATATTTGTGGATTAGGTGACAATAAGGATCTAATTAACACTTATTCAGAAATTGATTGTGGATGATCTGCAAGGGAAGAGAAGCTCCAAATCTGCTAATGTCATGTGGGAGTTCAAGGTGCCCAAAATATGCACCTCGCTGATGAGGTCTAAACTGGTAAATAAATTTTAAGTATAGTCTACATTCAGCAACAAAGAGCAGTGCTTCAAGAGTGACTGGTACCATGCTGAGTTTGGATGAATTCTACAACAACCTAATGTTATTTCTTTGTTTTAAAAATGCAGCAAGTCCCAGTGTCATGCCAATAGTGTCTGTTCTTCAACTGTGATTTTGCATGTAGGCATGTTAGAGAATTTGTGATAATGCTGGCCTGCTGATCTGAGAGCAGGATCAATCCCTAATTACAGAAGCACCATAAAGCAGGCAAAAACTTCCCAACTGAGACATCAGTTTACCTCACTTTCTGATTTCTCATAGCAATAACTTTCAGGCTTGACTGCTTAAGAGAGGTGTAATCAGGAAAAAATATTCCAAGGAGAAATGCAGTGCCATTTTACATCAATAGAAAACTGTGGTGTTAAAAAAACCAAAACTGAGAAAACATCAGTTGTTTTGGAAAATAAGGAAAGTGATGAAATATCAAATCAAACTAGTTTGCCAAAGCTAAATAATTTTTGATTATAGCAATTGTTAAGTACATATAACCATGGTGACCTTTAAAGAACATATTTTGTTATTTCAGTGTTCAGCCATCAGAACTTCAAGTGCACTATATTAAAAGATCATCCTTTCTCATATGAATTTCACATGCAACAAATACTCTGTAGATAGAATGCTGTTCAGAGTTGCTTAATGAAGCCTTATTATAGATATTGTTTTGATGCTCTTTTTCATGACTTGAAATTGAAATTGTATTATCTACCCGTTGACAGAATTCAGTGCCTACAGCAATGACAAAAGAAGAGCATGTCAAACAGCAATATTACATGATATGCTGCTTTGTTTTTCTGTCTGGTCACTGGTAGCAGAGACCTCCTTCAGGTAATTAGCAGGCTCGTAACAATCAGGTTCTGAACTTTATATAAATACACCAGTTTTAGAAAAAAAAAAAGAATGTGTCAAAAATACAATTAAAACGTTTTCTAAAAATCAGGGCATTCTCCATATTCGTTAGTGGAAGGTGATTTTCTGATGTTGCAAAACATATCAAACAAATGCCACCCAGCAGGAAACCATTATCCAAAACTATTCCAGGAGAAATGCTTTTAAAAATTGTCAGGAGGAAAAAAAAAAAAAAAGAAAGAAAAAAAAAAAAGAAAAAACTGTACTGGTACATTTAATTGTATGAATTTAGTATTAGTAAACTCCTAAAATAATAATAATAAAAAAAAGTTACCTACTTCTGACATGACTTATATCAGGAATTTTGAATTTGCTTTACCTGTTTACTGAGTTTGCGCATTCACCCGGGAGCAGTGGCCTCTACCCCATATTTCAGTCAATTACAAATGACAGCAACAACTACAAAAATATTTCCTACCTCCTGGAGAGATGTATAGATATAGAACATAAGATATAGGTTATCTTTCCTTTTCTGGGACAAATTCTGATTCTAATATTAATCAAAAAAATTGTGAATATTTGAAAATCAAACATAGTATCTGCTTCTGTGACATTTAAACTAAAAGTTAATAGGACAAAAACACAAGAAAAGCAGAGAAGGTTAATTTTGATTTGTGCATATATATCTCCAGCAAAATCTGATATATAAGCTACAAATTTTTGCAGCTGCTGAGTGGAATTTGAAATGTAACAAGTCAGGTAGCTCTTTTTAACAAGAGACACTGGAAGCTGGCTTAGGGCTACTTAATGCTAGCATAAATGGTACATGACTGAGCATTTATGTCTGTGTGAGTGGGAGAAAAAAAAGTAAAAATCCTTAAAACAATAGGTGACTTGTAAGTGCTAAAACCTTTTCAGTTCCTCTAATAAAACAAGACAAATGCGTGTAGCCTGAATGATACCATTTCTCGCTCTTTTGTGTGCATTGCAAACATATCTACAGGTCTAGAAGAGTTCAAAGAAAAAGTGCAAATTCACTTGAAATGAGCCGTTTTTATAGCCTGTATTGATTTTTTTGAAATGTGTGATTGGTAGGTTTTCTGATGTTTGAGTTCTTTAGGGAGAAAGAAGATGCAAGATACAGATTACATTTGCAATTATATTAGCATGAACAGAACAAAGATTCAAAGAAGGGTTAATGGAAATAGAAATACAAGTGCCATAAAACATCAGTAAATGTCTATATTCTACTTTTTTCTAATGCTCTTCATGTGTTAAGGCACAATCTTTGCTAATGGTGGCAGCCAATCCTTATTTCACAAATTTATGTGAGCTATGGCCTGGCTCTTATCTTTTAACCTCTGAGTCGTTGGTGGTTCTCTGCCAGTTACACAGGAGTTTGCTTTGCTCCTCAGGTGCCTGAGCCTAGAAACAGCAGTTCTATAGCTACACACCATGGTGTGACGGTGCCCAAGCAGTTTCTCGTCTCTCTTGCATTGGGGCCTGTTTGTGAGTAGGAGCAGATATCAGAGAGGAGATTTCCTATTAGTCAAACACAGAACGAGGAGAGGGACAGACCAGCTTCTGCCATTAGCTCCCATGCTGTACCTGGCAAGTGACTGATCTTCCCAGAATTTCTGCTGACCTGAAGAAATCAGAGGGCTGAAGGGAGGAAAGGATGGGGATGCACGCTCTCCTGTGTGTTTGAATCAGGGCATTTATCAAACAGCAATCTGTTTACTTTGTGGGCCATGCAGGTTTGAAAAGCAGGAAGTTTAACAACCTCAGCTGCTATCTAGTGCTGACATGTGATGCAGGCACGTTATCCGGAAGAGGGTGAGTTGCTCTTGATACGAATGCTTGAGTGGTGGCATACACGAGACAATGACTACAGCCGGCAACGGACCTGGGTTAATCAAAACAGGACACCTGCAGTGTGAGATGCTTTAGCAGTGGAGGGGATGGGTAGTGCAACGAGGACGTGAAGACTAGGGGATGTGCAAATAATGCCGTTTGCGTACCCTGCCAGATGCATGCACTGGAACGCGTGATATTCGTAATAGTTGGAGACAGAGCACGAGCTTTGACCGAACACCTAGGTAGATAGTGCATGATGGATGCACAATAGAAGGTTGGTATCTGATGCGATTAAACATGATATGATATAGGAAACAACAAAATGGTATGAGGAAAAATGGGCTTGGCTTTAATATGATTTAAACAATATAGAAATATTAGTGATTGCGTAGTTTATGTAATGATTGATTTTGCAGCATGTGAGTATTCTTGCTGTGTGCCGTCCTCCCTAACGAAGATAACCTGAGTGATTAATCTAATGATGAATCAAGCTTTATGGCTTGCAAATCTGGGTGATTGGGGTCCCTGGAAAATTGGAATCAGAAGTAGGTTCTGGAGCAATCAAAAGTATCCCACTGATGAGCATTCACTCTCCGGGATGCTAGAGGCTCTGAAAGAAGCAGCAAGTGTATTTTGATGTTTTAGTTTTGAGCTACAAGTCTGGATGAGATGAGGCAGTCCTGTTTGGTGTGGGGATGACCCTAGCTAAGGAAAAAATTCACAGAGAGCAGTGGCACTCAGAGTAATTTTGAGATTAAAAAAAGAAAAAAAATTAAGTAAATAAAGGGAAGTTTTTATGTATACCTGGTTCATAGGATCAAATTGTAAAGGAACCAACAAAAACACCAAGTACTTGCAGGGCAATGAAAGGTGGATCAAATGGAGAGAAGTGTCTTACCCAGCTCAAACACCCCTGTTTGATAGCGCCTTTACATACGAGAGTAATTCACAGTACTGCACAGACTGTAAGGTATTAGTAAATACTGGATTCTGTGATAGTAGTGTTAGGCGAGCAAAAAAACAGACAATTCAAGGAGTAGAAGGGGCAATAATGGAAGCAAACTATTAAACCTAGAACTGGTAAAACGGCTTTGCTAATACATTTTTAAAAAGTAGTAAACGTGACAGTAAAAGATACTTGCGCAGGAAGAAAAACAACTTTGCAGAACTCGGAAGGACTCCTTACTGAGAGAACAATGAGGTGTGTGAAGGCTGGCTGGATACATAGATGTGAAGTTTTAATGCACAAGAAATAGTGATAGTGTGATTAAAAGAACTTTATCAAGAAAACCCCCAAACCAAAGATATTCTTATTTTAAAATTAAGAAATACTAAAGAAAAGCAAGCTCTGGACAGTTTTTAAGATACTGTAATTGTTTCTTTCTTACAAAAGTCCTTTATGAGCATTTAATACAAAGGACTTCTTACCTGAGAAATATATCTATTTAAATAATTTTGTGGGGAACTCTGGTTTAATGATGATCAAATGTAAATCAATTCACTTCACACACTGAAAACTGTGTGAAATATGTAAGGGGGGAGCAAAAGGATCTGGCCTAATATAATTATTAGATATCTAAAGAAGGGGATTAAAACAAACAAACAACTTTACTGCACCCAGGGCTGAATCTGCCTGATTCTGTTGATGATTCTGGGCAGCAGGGAATTTTGAAATAGCTAATGAGGAAAATGAAAAGGAGCAAACCCTATGAAAAGGAAAAAAATGTTAAATATCTTTTCAGAAAGAGAAACAGGAAGCCTATCGTGGCTATCATCTCATATGATGTGATGGATAGCTCTCTGTTTTGAGTTCAAGTGATAGAAGGAAAGGAGCTGCATTGCATAAATGGTTAGCTGCTTGTAACTGATTTAAAACAATAGCTTTACTCCTTTGAATAAGAGTTAAGTGCATCTAAGTTAAGCTGAGCCTGTGTTAATCAAAAACGAAGTTGTCATCCACAGGATGTAGCACAGTGGGATGTTCACAACGGGAAATGTGCGTATTTGATATTCACAAGCAAGTGGTTTAGTGAAGTGTATTGTGTGCGACTTTAGCGGTGGTGGAGACTGTGCTTTGCGGGCAAATGAAAGTGTTACCCACTTGGAGACCTTGTGATAGCTGCAAGACAGAAGGGCAATGGTCTAATGGATAATACTTGGTATGTTATAGGAGGCAATGAAACGAACTAGAACTCGCGTTTACTGCTCTCAGGCCATCGGACATAAGGCTGTATGCTTTCTATATGCTCTCTCTATGTCAGCGTTGCTTCTTTCTGTGTGGCATTAAGTATAATAGAGAATAATGAACACAGCAGAGTCAACCTTTATGGATGGGCAAAGCTGAATTATTCTCGTCTGTAGAAGAGCTGTGTCTAAAACAGATGTAGGAGCAGTCAGATATGGGCTTTGGATGTACGGGTGTATTTTGGAGATACTAATAGCAGGAGCAGGTCTCTGGAGTGCCAGCAGTAGTTAACAGAAGAGGCAGATTCTGGAAGATGCACCTGGTATACTATCTTCATGCTTCTTTGGGCATAGATCCAAAACCAACTGTGGTTTTCATGGGCTACTGATTTAGTTCTACCACGTTGCAGAGTGCCGAGGAGGCCATTTGAGGCCATGACTGTTTTCGCCTTTTGGCAGTGATTAGGTGGTTGAAGTGTAATGTTATATTTTCAAGGTCCATACTGTGACCGAAGGGTTAGAACAAATTTCTCCTGTTTTTGTCAAAGACACTGATGATATGAACTAACATTATCTTTTAAGCTTACTTTGACAAGAAGCAAGCTATGGGCTTGACTGGTTTTGCAAGACATTCAGTGGCTGGCAAATCCTTTTCTATGTTTCAGTTTCTCCGAGAGAAATGGGGTTTTCATCTCTTCACCTGGCAGAAGTGCTCCAGCTTTTCTTCTTTTGTGTGTGTTTGTGAATCCAATACATGATGATAAGGGAATGTTGTCAATATAATTAGATATGTGCAAATATATATAAATACTTTATACTTGCAAGCAAATCACCAGCTGATAATCAAGTAGTATTTAAACTAGAATCTGTGAGATTTAGAATTAGAAGCAGAGTCGGGAATGGGAGACCTTCTGCCCATTATTTTTTTTTTTTTGGGGGGGGGGGGAGAGTGTTTCAAACAGGGCAAAAGTAAAATTATGCTCTGTAGGAATGTGATTAGTGAAATTTTCCCTGATTTTGCATAAAACTGAAATGCTGTTCTACTGAACTGTACTCTGAAAACTACTCTGGAAAGTGGAAATAGAAGATATACGTAAGTTAAAAGATCAGAGTCCTGAAAGAATAGTTAACTCTATTACAATAAACCTGATCAGAACATTCTGGTTTGATCCTAGGGACTTCATTAATAAATTCTCTCCTTAAAGAAATCTACAAATAGTTTCCTTGGAGGAAATGAGCTGTTCTGGTATTGGATTTACAAAGATCTTTTCTGCTTATGGCACTAAATGCCACGCTCTTTTGTCAGGTAAAACTCTGACTGGACTCTACAGTGAGCATATTTGTGTTTAAAGTTACAATCTCTGGCAGAAAAACTGTTTTCCAATTATTTAATTTTTCCACAGTAATTAAAGGCAAAATCCAATTACAGTCCCAGGAGAAAATTCTACATGGACTTCAGGGAGAGTTCTAGTCAAAAAATGAGTGAAAAATTAACCCTGAGGTTAGTAAAACATTTTGTTGCTGGTAATTTTCTTTGAAATTGGCTTGGTACTTTCAACTTGCTAAATAATTTAATTTTGGTAGCGTCTGCATGGTGTTGGGCACTCTAAAGCCACAGAGGACATTATGGGGAGCAATGCCAGAGGCCTCAAACAGGAACAGGCAAATGAAAAATAAAGGGTGTATCTCCAGTCCAAAGGGCTAAATGGTAACCATCCACGTTCTCATAGCTGGGAACCAGAAATGGGAAAGGTAACTGGAGCATTTCCAGACGCTGACAGTTACATGATGTTCAAGCATGAGTGTTCAGTTTGGAGCATTGCTGTAGGAAGGTATCTTCAAACTGCAAAGAAGATGACAGCTATGTGAACCACCTTGGGAAGAAAGCTTATTTATATGTGACTACATCGAAGGAATTACGGAGATGCTTATTGAGGAAACAAGAGAGGCTGTCAAGGCTATCGCCATTCCCTATCTTGCCTCCTGCAAAGTAGGATGAAATGGCATAAAGCAGAAAGAGACATAGGCTGCATTATAAAGAACAGCCACAAGTTGAACTTGAAACAATGAGAAGAGAGTCAGTGCAGTTAGGAGGAGGATTTGAATAACCTTAAGTCCGGGCAGAATGATCTTTGTTGTGCTCTCCTATCTAACACGTAACAAGGCTGTTTTGATTTGAAGGGAGAGGTAAAAGATCTGCTCTATCTTTTGTTAACTACTTTTTTTTTTTTTTTTTTAGATGGACCTTTACAATTATTATACATCAGTGAAATAAATATATCTCCCTGGATAGCTCCTAATCTTGCGCATTCTGAAAGAACAGTATTTTCAACGGACGGCCACAGAAGAAGGCCGTAGGTAGCAAGCTACATTGTATTCCAAAAAGATGTTTATCCCATTTGAAACAGCAGAGTAGTACAAACTGCTGCACTCCAATGAGATAGATATACATGGCATATGGTAAATGAAAGCAGTGTTGTCTTGTATTTTAGTATACAAGATTACACATCCCAAAATTGCAGTAAATTGGTCCTGATTTGGCTATCTAAGCGTTGATATATGCTCCTAGTCTAAGGACCTGGAGAACCTGAAAAGAAAAAATGATTTCACACCAGGTTTGAATGAAATACATTTACAGCACTGTGGGAGTACTGTTTTACATCGTTCTTAATGTCTTCCAATTTTCCAAATTTTTCTGTTTAGAATGGCAAAAAGAAATAAAACAATACTAGTCATCAGGGCCCTTTCTCCAGGATGATAAGCTTCAAAATGACGATTTTTACTTAATGAAAAATAACAAACCCCAGATTTTCCCTTGTCTGTTTTAGACGTTACTGAGGAGATAATATTCCTGAAAAGAAAGCAGTAGGAGTATGTATCAGTTTGCTTTTTTCCTTATAGGCTTAGATGCTACAAATGATAACTAATTCCATGTTGGGACAGTAGAGGATTTGCTCTTACTCCTCTGGGTGCCAAGCAGAATGTTGGCTATTATGTTGAATTTTTTTTTTATATAAAAAGAGTATTACTTTCTTGCTAAAACAGATGAATTTTCAGTTGACATTTTGACATCACTAGAAAATACAGACTGTTCTTTCAAAAACTAGAGTCCATTAGGAAACAACTATTAAGAGAAGTGCAAGCCAGTAGGACTTCATTCTACTTTTCTTGTTTAGGAGTGTCTTTGTTTCAGTTGGCCATAGATAGGTTTCCAAGGGTTTGAACTGTACCAAAGCTGGTTTGCTACAGAATTGAACAACTTAGACAATCGTAGCCTGTCACAACCTAAAATGAAGTCTTCTATGGATAGGTAAAACACTATGGATGAAATAACAACTGGGCTGCTTTGCAGTTCTCACATGATGTTATTTTTTCCAAATATCAGAGAAAAATCTGTTTTTTAAATAGAACATGGAGTTTTAGTAATCCACTTATCCTAGTTTTAGCCTTGTTGCTGAGAGAAATGCAATGCACATGATGGTTGCCGTCAGAAAATCATTTCAAATGAAGTGACAGTCCTAAACCAGTGTTGGCAGGAGTCCTCTGAATGTTTGAGATATTTTTCTGTAGATAGTGATTAGTTTAAAAACATTAATGAAAACATAAAATCGTTATGGGAATGACTTGTTCCCCGTCATTCCTCCAAAATAAGAATTTTTATGAAATGAGAGTGTCTTTAGATGCAACATAAATATACCCTGAAGGACTCATAACTATAAAAATGGAATATAAATGGTATGAGGAAGAAATGCAACGTCAAAATGAAGTGCTCTAGGTGCTGCTGTGTCTTGGAGAAAAGAAACAGGCCTCCTCTTCTGTTTACATTACCTGGAGATGAAGTGACCCCATTTTCTGATGCTTCTAAAATACCTTTCTGAGATGCCAAGACCTGTCTAGGTATTGTATGGAGGCCTAGGTACTTAAGATGGAATTATGCTGTGGCTATTTGCTTTGGTAGACATAATTCTTTTTGGCTGCAGGTGTGACTTGGATTATATTGAAAGCCTGAGCATAATAATAGATTCTGAGCCTTTTAGAAAATTCTGTTTATGTAGATAGATACTTTAGCCTGACAGAAATGTAGTTAGCTAGTTAAAAGTGGCCTAAAATGATTAATATGAACAATTAATATAAAACCATCTTTTTTTTTTCATTTCAGATAAGCTTTTTTTTTTCCTTGTCCATCTTTTTGCCACAACCCCTTCTTAAAAAGAAGCAGAGTAAATAAGTTACCTTCAAAACTGACTTATAAAGAGGTAGTATCTAGCTGAGTTTACTATGGCATAAATTACATCATGTGCATAAAATCTGTCTAGGTGGGAAGTGCTAGGTAAATGTGAAAGATTATTCTTCAAACAATTTTAATCTAAATCAGTTTCCATTTTCTTTCATAGAAATTCTTTTGATATTATCTTTCAAAATGACAAAGTACTTTAAAATGTTGTGTTTTGAAGGGTTCTTTTCTCCTCTGTTTTTTATTTATTCTCAGAACATCAAGTGCACTACAAAGCTACTATGGTGAGTGATGCTTATTTAACCAGAGTGAATTATACTGAAGACAAAATTTGATTCACCTTTTGCTTGAACTTTGCAAAAAATGAATTAGAAAGTAACAGAGAAGCTTTTCAAAGGATTTTTAAAATCAATTAAAACAACTTGTTTTGAAAGAAAATCTCATTTAGCTGCCATGAGAGTGGCATTTACTTTTTTCACTCCATGTTTTCCATAGCTTACTCTTAATAGTCTTCTATTTTTCCCCCTGCAGCTTCAGTAATGACATTGGCTCAATGGTCCTCACTTCTCCGTAAAGCTGTTTAATCAGCAGGATAAAAATCAGTCATCCTTGACCTTTCCTTGAACCTTGCCTCATTTGTTGAACCCAACTTCAATCCTTCCTTGCTTGCAGACACACAGCAAATGATTATTTCAGAAATTGCTAGCATTGGTAGTCTAGTTTTGTCAAAAATATGCAAGGGACACCTGAAAAATCACATGTTAGCGGTTTAACTGTAATTCAAATAATCTATCAAGCCTAAATGCATGAAAAGCCATATCTTCAAGCCCCAAAGGAGCACTTGTCATGGCATGATCATATGACCTTGTTTAACTGAAACTTTTAGTTGTCAAGCAGCATCTGTGATATTTTTGTTTCTAGGCCCTCTCCTTCATGGGACTAGATTTTAGAACCTCTCTGTAGTTGAAATTTCTGGACCACTTTCTCCTGCATTGCTTCCTGTTTGAACCCTGGATTATTAAAGGATTTTGATATATGCAATGACTCTTTGCTATGGTTAGGGTTCTGTTGTATTTTTATTTTGAGGAAAAGAATAAGGCTGGTGTTGAATAGTGGAAAGGGGACCTTAGAATTCCTTTTGAACCTTGACATTTAAGCTTTGAAGCTGAAAATTTCGGTGATGAGATACTTGTCTAGAAGATCAAGTCCAGGTTTGTTTTACGATGACTGGACATTTGTGAATGAAATTAGAACACCTTTTTACTTTTAAAGGGAAATTCTATGAGAGAGAGTTAGACATATGTTTTTGAAAATAATACAGACTTTAAATATTGCCTAAGAAATGCCCAAGGAAATGTCACTCATTTGTGTTTGGACCTGACTATAAAACAGTTGTTATAGCATTCAGGGCAAGCTCATCTGTTGCTCATTTCTTACATGATTTCTGACAGATGCACCACTGTGATGTGTGAAGAAGTACTTGTTGAGGAATAACGGCGTGTCTAAGATACAACGAGAAGATGAATAGCAGAAATTACACAGCTTAATTTGTTTTGATTTTATAGTGTGACTCTTCCTATTCAGTAGCAACTCAGTCCCAAGGAAACTAGAGGATGCAACTGTGTGAGACAACAGTGGTTTGATGGCTGGCCCCCCAGTGCAAAGTAAGATACGATCTTTCCTTCAGATGTGAGTGTTGTAGCCATCACATAAAGAAGTGCAAGGATTACGATTGCTCTTGCCTTTTTCACCAGGAAGCAGTTGTTCTTCTGCTTCTAAACTAGCCTATTCTCATGTTGAGCATAGGTATTCTATTGTTTAATCTTAGTTTTATTGCGATTCAGTCCTTTACAAGTGTTCTTTGGAACTGTGCTCTGTGCAGCTGTGTGTCTGAATAGTTCTTGGCCACTGCTTGATCAGCTGACATTTTATTGATGTCACAGTCATAAAGGGATATTTTAACTACCAAAAACCCCAAAATGTCACTGCAAGTGAAGTGGCCCAAATTTGTAGGTAAGTTTGTTTTCACACTCCAAAATGATTTTCAAAGGAAGGCAGCTGTGTGTTTGTTGTTCTTAGAAATCTAAAACAAAATGGGAATTTCATGCAAGTTTCCCACTGAGCCCCTAAATATTTTGAACTTTTTCTATTTTGAGTTTCTTCCTTTGCTAGGTAATACTGTATGGGAGACTAACTGACCATCTGTAATAGGTGATAGAAAACTGGGAGACTGAACAAAATACCTCTTAAATGAATTATTTGCCTTCCTCTTTCTTCATGATTTACAAAGGAAAAATGGAAATTTCCAGATTCATGGAGAAACCCAATGATGGTTTAGTGAAGAGCAATGCAAAGGAGTTTTACAAAGGAGATTTCTCTCTAGAATTAGAAAAAAATGGAAGAACATCATCCTTCCCCCACCAGGAATAACTCTGGGAGCTGCCATTCTAGTTACAGCTGCAAAATCAAATCTCAGATGCTAGAGGTAACTTTCTGTACAGGACTATTGCTTATGCAGCTGCTGGCCTCAACATGATACATTTTTCTGAGTGCAGACTAGTATGAGGAAAGAACTAGGAGTCATACATTTCAATTTCCTATGTTTTTGCTATTTTCTACCATCCTTTGTCAGAAATGATCCATGAGACAGTATTTAGGTAAGCAGGTGTCATTTTTGAAATATTTATTGTGCTCTAAATATTCAAATTGGAGTAATCAGCCTTTTTAGTGACAACATTTTTGATATTCCTTTCCCACCTCTGTTACTAATTATTGGCTCTTTAGATCCTATTCTACTCCTCATTCCAGTTCTAATGCTAAAATTAACCACTTTGTAAGAATAGTTCATTTTAGAGTGGTAGCTAGCTAAGTGATTTTTCATTATTTATTAACAATTATTATTTTTTAAATGAAATATATATTTCTAAATTCACGCGAAGATGTGCCAATGAAAATTATAGATCTAAGTTACTCTAATGTTCCTTGGAAACATTAACTTCTCTAGTTCAATACTGATTGAAAATATGTATGTGAAGGACCATAAGAGAATCTTAATAGTTCTCCTGAGAGATTGCACTCAGTGAAACATGGTGGGGCATGCATTTTTGCATTGATTTTAATACACATATATAGCACAGAGATGCCAGCTTTCCTACATTAAGATGTGAAGAATAAGAATATAGAAAAGTACAATTCATTGTTAAGTACTTGTTAAAGTGGGCTAAATTATCTTCAAGTAACTGACTGTCAGTAATGTGGTATGATTTAATGTTATTCCTTCAGAGCCATTCTTCCCTATGTGACAGAAATTTTCAAGGAAGGTCAATGATATCTCTAAGAGATTATGACAGCTGAATTATGGATTCAAAGAGCTCTGCCTTTTACTCGACCACAGAAAATGAAGTAGTTTTTGATTTATAGCCATTTTATTCTAATACACATTTCTTTATTATAGTTCATCTAAAATTAGGCAATTTAAGTGTATATACTCCATATTATTCCTTGATTCATCCAGTGAACTATGTATTTTAAATTAAACGGCACTAGTACCTATAGCTGGTGCTAGAGAACTAGCAGAAAGGCTCTTAATAGCCATTACTAATAAACAGACAAAGAGTGGACCTCAAAAGTTTGAGATGGGTACTACTGCCTTTTCAATTGCATTTGGAAATCTATCAGATTCTGTCCACTAGAAATGTTTTGCTTGAAGTCGAGGTCTTGTTTAGTTTTGATTTAGTTCAGAATATACGCTGCTAGTAGAACGTGTTGTGTGCACTCAGCTTGATGGTGAGACACTGCTGCTGTAAAATTTCAGTTACACCACTGAAGAAATCTGAGTCTTGCAACACTGAATACCCTTGATGTTTTTTAGTTGGCTGCTACTGTTAAGAAGATACTATTGGTTTTTATTTATTTTTGTTTTGCATTTTGTTAATAGGCTTTGACTGTAAAACTTCTCATGCAACTCTCTTCCTTTGTTTGCTTGTTATCCAGAGATGATGTTTGCTGTGACCGTGCTGTGTTCTTCGTTCTAAAATGTTAGGACCAGCTTTGCTCTCTTTTCTCTCCATATGTTTGTCTAACACTGTGTTCTTATTGCTAGCAAGTATGCCAGGCCAAGATAGAAGACTTTCTTTTGGACCATTGTCCTTGCTGTAGGAATAAGCTCTTCAAAACTGCTGATTGGACTCTCTGGCATTGTAAAATAGACATGGTCCATATGTAAGATGTTGAAAAAAGACAATAAAAATATACTTGTCCAAACTGACTTACCTCTTCTTAAGAGAATGAGCAGGAGGTAGCATGGCCCATCCCCACTGGAACTGTACAAACTTCTCTAAAGACTTTGTCTTAATGGTGATATGCAATGGCAGCATAATGTGGTGGTACCTTTGTGCCTTGTATACACTTGTCACAATATGTAAAAGATTAGAACTTGTTTCTATAGTGGCTTTTTTTTTTTTTTTTTTTTTTTAGATTAACAATTAAGAGCATTACAGGATTGTTGTGCTATTGTTTGCTTGCTCAGTAGCTCTCAAAGGGGATTTTTCTGCATATTCCATAGCTAGCAAAAATGGGCAACTCAGGCTGAGTGCAAAAAGGGACACAGGAGACACTTGCACAGTTCTTTGTAAAGTAGTGCTAATTTCTTGTCTTTACTGGTGTTTGATAACCAAATGTCTTGTTAGTATTATCTTGGTAATGAATAATCCTTGCAATTCATTTTCTGTTACTTTTATTCTCTTAAACTTTCATGGTATTGTATGCACGTACATGTACACGTGCATGGATGTCCTAAATTTTTTCTGTTACAATCACTGCCAGCTGAAAAGCTTTAGAGCTGCCACTGGAAGAAGGAGTGTTAGCTCTTGACCTTCTACTTTCAGTTTTTTCCTGTTCAGACTCTACACACAAGTCCTGTTCTGTGCAGGACTTGCCTGACACATACAGCTCTGAGCTTTTTCCTTACTATATAGTAAGTTATTCAGTGAGAGGCTCAGCAGTTGTTATTTTTCTGTTATCTTCAACAGATGTGTTGGTGGTCTTAAATATCTGCTGGCTTCATCTCCAGCTATCTGCTTCTAGATCACCAGTAGTTTACCATCCTGTAAATTCTCCAGTAGAATGTTGAAACACCTCTAGATCAGATCATTTTCTACCTCAGGGCCTATCTTACCTGATAATACTGAGTCTGAAATTCTTATCCTTGCACAAGAAAAAGAAATGTGCGTGTGAGCTCCTGTTAGAGGAAAATAACCTCTTTAGGCTGCTTGATCATAAGAACATCCTTTTAAGAAAGTGGATTTTCTCTGTACCTATCTCTTCCTAAAAAAGTAAAAGGTAAGCCATCTGATTTTCTGTTGAAGAGTGTTGAAGAAAGGCAACTATCTGACAAAGTAGTTGAGAGAAGAAGAAACTTTATTACTAAAAATGTATTAAAACTGGGAATTTTTAAAAGTTTTCTTTCCTGCTTCTTTCTCATGCCTTATTATTCATTGGGGTCCTTTTGTGACCAAAATTTTCCAGGTTCTTCAGTTAAAAGCCTTCTTCAGATTTTGCATCTGTTCTGTTTTATTGGAATTGCAAGTAACATTTTTGCAATTTAGGATCAGCCATGAGCATCAGATATCTCCTACATTCATGAGAGGAAGCAGGATGTAGCTGCAGCTGGACAGAACTGTTAGGTATAAGACGTTATTTCTCTAGGGAAGAGTGTATTGGTACAGCTGGAGGATGTAACAGGATAAAAAGTTCCTCAGCATGTCAGGAGGGTTGTAATGCCAGCACATCACTTGTATTTTCTCTAAAAGATAATAGATGTTATATCTCTGTTTACGGTAACTAAGCACTTACTTATTCAGTATATAAGAAGGTTAACTAGACAACTGTTAATTTATTCTGTTGATATGAAAAAAATATTTTTTAATCTTATTGGTTTTCCTATTAAAATTAGCTCATTTGAGGAGGTTCTTTTTAGGAAGCAAGGGCAGAGTTGGGTAATTTTGCAAGTAGCTAGTGGTAAACCAGTTTAATCTTTAGTTGCCCAAGAGTCTGAAACCTCATTTACAGTAGGGAAAAAATATAATACAATTACATTGACACAATATAAAGTGTATATGTAAGTATACTCTTAAGTAAACAAATGATTAAGATTGGCAGTTCATGAATATGATAGGAAAAGTCAAACTTTAAGATTTAATTGCAATTTCTTGATTTACAGGTAGAATGGCAATATGGCAGTTTTCTTCTTTTGGAGAAAATAAAGGTAAACTTACTACCAGGCTGCATAAATTGTGTTTATGTAATTGAATGACTTGGACTTTTTAAAGGAACAGAGAGGCATTTTGTCTTGAGAACTTTTTCCTAGACTGAAGTCAGGAAAGTGTGATTTAAAGGGGCACAAAGCCCTAAATTTTATGAAGGTCCTAGGGAGTGGGCACTTAACTCAGGGAATGTTTGCCTGTTCTAAGCTCTAAACGGTAGCTTTATAAAAAATAGTTTAAAAAGGTGCATCTAAATTGACTTTTTGTGTATCTATTTTGAGCCATCTTAGTCTCATTTACAATTGAAGCACATGGAAATGAATTGTTATTAACAGAATTCACAGTAAAACCAGGAAAGAAATGCAAATCTTCTTACCTAATGCGTAGACAGTGCTGCTAATAGCTGAAACAAAACACATGTTTTTAGTTTTGATTATTTTGGTGGAAGTAAGTGAAAGAATAACAGGTCAGCTTGTATTGCTCTATTGACCACAATAGAGTGATCATAGTGGCTAATGATAAATCATACCATATGAGAATCTAGTATAGCTTTTTCTACTGCTGGTGACTTGTCAGCAGCAAGTTTTTAAACTGGAAATTGCTTTTAAATATGGTGAGGGGGAAAGCATTGTACATTTTAAAATGACATTAGGAAAAATGAGTGGTATGATCATGTAAAGAGAAAATCTTAAAATTAGTGGTATAAGGCAGCATTTCAAAAAGTTAACAAATAAACAAAAAACTTATAACCAGAGTTTAAAATATTTTCCCATTTCAAGGGTTTCAGACTTCAGGAATATGCTATTTTTCCTAACAAGTTTATTTTGCCTTTCAGCAATAGAGATGCAATGATAATGCCTGAAGTTGAACTGACTTAAAAATGACTACCAGATTTGTGTAGTATTTATATGAGGAAGAAAAAATAGTGAGTTGAATTGTGAGCATAAGTAATTGTACTTGCAGATTTTTTTCAGAAGTATTTTAAATATGCCAGTAATACTAGAGTTTTTTTTTTTTTTTTTTTTTTTTTTTTTTTTTTTTTTTGATTGTCCTGGATCAAAGAATTAATGTTAGAAAATTTTCAGTTACAACTTAGAAATTTTTTTGGAATCTGGTAGGAGCAGAAGAGAATCACTGACCTCCTGGCAAATCAGCCTGTAAGCAGGTTATTTGTGACAATAGCCTGTCTGACCTTATGTACTATACAGGGCTGAGAGTAACTATGAGCAATAATTTCCACCTGAGGTATAGCAATTAGCTCATTCTCTGCCTGGTTTGCTTTCCTAGTACAAATCTCAGCAGCTACTGTTAACTGATGTATTCTTATGTCTTCCTAATCTTGAGAATTCACCTTCATAGATGCACAATTTAGATCAAGCAACAAAAGATACATATTGTGAAACTATTTTTTCTTATATATTCTTAAATATTTTACCAGAATAAAAAGAAACCCAACCTGATATACTGATCTATAGATTTGTGTAATTTGTATGCAGGAACTGTCAGGGCATCTTAGAGAATACATGATAATTTTTTTATGGGAAAAGGACAGTAAAAGATTTTCTGTTCCTTATCCGTATTCTTCCAGAGTCTCAACAAAGTACAGGCATGTCTTAGTTGAAACACTGTAGCTTAGCTAACTGAAGGACTTTGGTCCTTTACTTAAAAACTTTAGTCATTGGTGCTAAAAGGAAATTAAAACCTGGATCTAAAAAGTGATAAGGAGTAAGAGAAAAGCAGTGAGCAAAATTGGGTCCTCCTACTCTCCACAGTACACGTGGAAGGCTTGTGTGAGAGCTAAAGTGCTCAGAAAACATTTGAGTGAAGACTTCTCAGAGTCTGTTCTATTAGTAGAACTATTTCTCCTATTAGTAGAAATTTAACAGAACATCATTTTCCCTTGCGCTAAAGGATTGGATGTCAGAATTTGAAACTCATGGCTTTTTGACCACATTCCCAACAGAACACAGTGAACATCTTTTTACTGTTTGCTGGTTCTCTTCCTTCTTTCTTCCCTTAATCCTGGAAAGAATTCATGATCTTTTTAGTTCATTCGATAGTTCTGTGAGCTGGTTGACAACTCACTAAAGAATAACCTAGGTTCTGTCCCAGTTGTCTTCTGTACATCTTTATACATCTTTTAGGCCCTTTATGTCTCCTGCATATACATTATTAGGAACAGTGATACTGATTTTTTTTTTCTGCAAATACTTTATTTTCTTACAAGTTCTCTCGAGCAATTAAATATTTAACATTTATAGATACATTCATAGTACCATTGTTTTTATTTGATTCAGCTTCATCTACAGTGCCTATAAGTTTCTTACCGGAATTCTTCCATGGTCTCTTCAAATTCAGACAGATTTCTTCATTGCAGTAGATATACATCATGATATGATTTTTTTTTCAAAGTCATAACCTGTAGAAGGTTAAATAGGCTTGTTTTAAATGAATCAATTTCAAGCCAACATTTGAGGGCTTATCCCTATTTTCTTCATTTTTGTCCCTAACGTTCACCATCTCAACATCAAAAGTTGAGAACTTCATGCTTTTCAAAAGAAGTATTACCCAAAAGAATTAGAGCTAAAGAAGTAATTATTTCTGATACGGCTAATACAGCAAATTGATGAAAAGTGCTCAGACTGCATGTCGGCTTCACCAGATCAATTGATTCCCTACTTGCTTATATACTGTCCTTCCTTGATTTGAGCAGTCAGAAGTCTTTCCCAGTGTTTCCGGTTCTGGGAAGTCATAAAAGCTGTTTCATATATCCCTAATCCTTCTCTTTGCTGGACAAAATGAAATGGGCTTACCTTGAGATCATAAATTGTTAATCCTGTTCCCTGTAGCTGTTAACAGTGAGTCTCTGTTTACAATTGGATTATCCACAGGTGAGAGAGTCATATGTCAGATGTTATGAGGATCTAGGGTCTTGCGGTCACCTGTCACTGATTCTTATGGTGTTGTATAAGGGCATAATACAAAAATAATACATAAAGAATAGAACCCCATCATAGGAGGTACTTCTCAAAACGTGATAATAAAACTACCACTCTCCTCTAAAGCAAACTTGCCTGACAGAGTTTTTTAAAACTGTCCAGTAATTAATGTGAGAACCACCAGTCTCTATTCTCGTACTTTGTAATATGCCTTGTTTTCATCTGTTACAAAATATAGACAAGCAGTCTGGACCTAATTCAGTGAGCTGCTAAATCACATGTAATGATGATTAGTGAGGGAAGAGTCAGATCTATTAAAAAAAGAATAAAACTTTTGCTGCAGTTAAGAAGCATTGAATGTTTCTAAATATTTGAGAAAATTCTGGTAATTATTTTAAAAAGCAGTATGGCTGTTTAGCTCTTATTGAGAGCAAAGTGGAGCTCACAAGAATATATAATGACAATATTTAATTTAAAAGCTAACAGCACTCTGAAGTCAATGGACTTGCAAAGGAATAGCTGGTGGGAGAATTTGGCTCTTCAGGGTGTTTGTTTTGATGATACTCAGTCTAGAAAGAACTTTCATTTCCAGAGCTCAGGTTGAATTTTTGACTACTTAAAAGCAAAACAAAACAGAGCAAGCAGGAAAATTCTCTGAAACTTCTTGTTTCTAAGCTGCACAGATAGTTTATATGCTATGTATGCAAGTCCTCTAGTTTGTGTTTACTAAATTGCTGTCAGGATGAGGGGCAAGTCAGTGGTACAACTGACTTCAGTATGGCCAAGCTTTTGTCCTAGATATAGTCAAGTCTAATAAATGTTTTTGAATGTTTCAATCATCAAATCGAAAGTGATTGTTAAATTTGTAAGTCGGTTGTTTTTCTAGCAGCTACCAGCACACTGTGAGTGATCCAACCATTACATTTCAAAGATGTATGATATTGTAATATAAAAAGAGTCTGATCTCAAATATCTTGGGAAGAAACACTTCAAAAAGAATATGCATTGCATAAACTGCTGTAAAGTAAATGTTAAATTAGGACAGAAAAGGGATTTTAGCAGATTTTGTATGTTTGTTCCAGGACTGTTGATAGATTTTTTTTCTTTTCTATGCAAAATTCAGCAACTATCTGGCTCTATAATTAGTGTTTAATGCAAGAACAAGGGGACAGTAGAATTTAAAAGTGGAAAATTTAAATTTAAAAAGATTAAGCACATGATTTCTAAAACAGTTTTGAATTTCTCACTTTCTAATTGCATTGAACTTCCTTCGTGCTTGCGTTAATCTGTAGAATTCATTGGCACATGAATTGATGGCATTCAAAATCTGATCAAGTGAAAAAAGAGGTTTTCCTTATGTGTGTATGTTTGTGATATAAGAATATTGAGCATTATATTATGTGTATGATACTAAATAGTGAATGAAAATCTCTATGCATGGCAGGCAAAGATGAGTCTAGTTTTGAAGACCTCTTACATCAGCTTATTGAAGAGTTCCTGCATCTTCTGGTGTGTCTGGTTAAAGAGAAAATTCTGGTCTGTCTAGGCAATTAATTAGCTCTGGTAGGGCATTTTTAAAGTTCCTATGACAGAAGGTACCCTAACTCTGCTTTCTTTGGATGTCTCTATTTTGGTTCTTTTTGATTGCTATATTTTGCTTGAAAAACAAGTCACTTCAGTGTGGTGGGAAACTTGTTGCTTTCTATACATTAAAGCACTTCAATTATATTTGAAAGGAAAATAACTGTGTCAACTTCTGCACTGGTTCTGTTTTCAGTTCTCAAGTATAGCTACAGCAGAGTCACAGTGGCTGCTGCAGTGTCATGTAAAAACAGGTGAGCCAGCAGTAAACTTCTCAACTTAGAAAGCAATAGCAGTTTTGCTAGAGCAGTTTGGTGCGTGGGCAAATCTAGCCCACTTCTCTGCAGATAGAGTAATGTGCGCAGAACTACAAACAAAATTGACGGTCAGCGGGAAAGGACTGTATAAAGATACCTTGTGTTAATGCAAAGACTTTGTGAAGTTTATAAATGTAAAAGATTTCGAATTATATTCATTAAAGTGCTTCTATATAGGAAGATGAAATAAAAACATGAAAAAAAGATTCTAAGTACAAAGCAGAGCTGGAAGAATCTTCTTCTAGTCTCTGACATTTAGGAGGACCTGGGACACCTGGCTCCTTATCTTTTATTGAAATACTTGAATAAAATAATAGAGGCAGCTGTGTATAGCATGAAGAACAAATCACTTTGAGGACATTTTGCTTTCAAAAGGCATCTGGACATCTTAAAAACCATATTCCCTTCGGAATGTTATTCAGAAAAAAAAAATGGATGCAAATTTCATGGCCTGGTCATGGTAAAAAGGACAGATTTCATGGGTTAACACACATTAAAAGAAAAAACCTATTAAAAATACACTTATCTATGTTGTTTAAGCAACTGATTATCAAAGATTATACATGTCTTCTCAAGGATAGAAATGAACACAAATTAACATCTTTTTCAATTTACGTTTTATTAATTTTTCATATTGCTGCAGTGGCAAGTTAAGTTCTCGCCCAATTGCACTTGACTACATACAGTACAGAAGATCCTCAGTTGGTGTGTATCTGTTGACTTCAGGGAAATTACGCTGATTTGTCTCAGTGGAAGATATTGTCTGGGTTGTTTATAGTATGAATTTAGACTTCATTAAATTTCACAGACTTTTTAAAATCAAAATGAAACAAATGTTAACCCAATTATTTCTTTTTGCACTTGCTTCTTCAGCTGTTTGTCAGTAGGATGAAGGCACCTGATTCTCAAATACCTATCTGTATCACTTGAGTTAGAAAATAATTGCACTTTTCTGAAATATAAGAAAGGTCACTGAAATGATTTACTTTATCAACATCATTTTACATCTATTTGGGGCACTTTGTTTAATTTTCATTTCATGCTTAGCAAATGTGTGGTGAGTTCATACCATGTGAAATGATTTTATGATAAAAGGCTTGCTTTCCAAGTCTCTCTGTCATAATAATTAAAATAATAGTTTAATCATTTCCATTTTATAGTCTTTCATCTTGAACCTCAAAGCACTTCTCTTATGTTGGTAGCAGTGACTGAAGTGAGAATAGGTATGCAATGATAGTTTGTCATCTTCCAATATTACAGCTTTCTTAATCTTATCCACAGAGACATGGCTGGAAAATGAAGGTAGTAGATAACTAGCTTATCAAAACCACTAAGTAGTAGAATTATTTGCTGAAACTACTTGTTTTATGTAGCATAGTGTAACCCCAGTTTTGTATGTTACTGGCAACAGTGAAAGGGCGACATCACAGCTTGCTAATACCTGTGCTACCTTTGCTGCTGGAGACCGAGGATTGAGAATCTGTGATCAAGGCACAGCAAACATCCGCGTCCCTAACTGAGGATTATCTGGCCCCCAAGCATTATGCATACTGACCAGCAGGTAGGAAGCTGCTGAATAGGGCTGTTGGAGACTGCCTAGTTGTCGTGGAGAACTTTAGGGCTGAAGCTACTGCTTTTGAAACTTTATGAAGATGCCAAATAACCAGAACACCCTCCAAAGCTTTTTTAGTCTTTTGCTTTTGAAAGTGTTTTGAGGTATGTGGTGAATGTCCCTTGTTTTCAAGCTACCTCTTCCGCTGTGTTTTTTGCTGAAAAGTTAATGCCTGTGTACAGTTTGCTGGAAAGTGTAATACCAGTAATACATGACTTCCAAAGATTTTAAATAGCTGTTCTCAATAAAGTGGCAAGTCAGACGAGATAGAGCTATTGGTGATAATTCTTCCTGCTGTAAGTGTTCCCCCCCCATCTTTTCTTTAAAACTGGTGTTATTCTAGACAGCAACTGGATGAAATTCATCGTCACTTCAAAGACTGATCTTTGTGCAGAATGTCTCCTCTCTTCAAAAAGAGTGATCCCTTTTCTGCTTAAAGTTGTGGACTAGTATACATGTATCACTTCTCAGGTCTTATGTACGATCATGAACTTTTCAATGACTCTTTTGTGACCTTTGTTCTGTGATGGTGTTTTCTCTTTCACATGCAGCTATCCTCCTTCTGCTTTCAAGATCGATGAGAAAGTCAAATAGAAGAAAAAATTGTCCTCAGTTCCCCAAGCAAATGAAAATGTCATCTCTGTCTTGAGTTTTTGTGCCAACAAGGAGTAAAAATTACCAGCTGTGACTAAGGAACCTTGAAAGATTCAGTACTAGTCCAGGGGCTTGCCTGAGACCTTTCTGAGTTGTCTTTCAGCATCATTCTTTTCTCACTCAGAACAGTTTTATTCCTATACAATATAATTGACCTCCTTGAATTTACAATTATGCAAGATAAGTCAGGCCTACATGGTGCATATGGGGTCTGAAAACCATATTTTTTTAAAAAAAATTTTTTTTCCTTGTTCAATTTATACCTGTTTTTAGCATGAAGCAGAAATGCTACAAGAATTAGGTATTTCAGGACTTCCATTTCTGAACCTTAGTGGTGTGGAAAGCTCAGAGCTCTTTGGAAATGAAAGTTCTTTCAAAAACACACTGGAATGCTTCAACAGAAGAGGAAAACCAAAAACCCATATTAAGGGCTTGGTAAGTTTCTGCTTTTTCTCAATAGCTTTACTTACTTGTAACTCTTGCCCTTTTATTTCAGCCTCAAACCTGCAAGGGGCCAACATTTAAATCCGTAATTTTCTCTTTAAATACACAAGCATTGTGTTTGGCTGCACCCCCAAAATATTCTAATGTTGCAAAAGATGCAGTATTTTATTTCAAGAAGCTTAAAATACTGCTGTGCATTGTTCGGGGTTTTTTCTCCCTTGCTGTGTTTAAAACTCCTGATTTGATTCATTGATCAGACTACAAGGAGACAGAGCAATTATCAGTTGTTCTCTGGATCCTTTTATTATTACTTCTGGCTTTGCCTTGGCAAGGAAGAAAAGAAAAAAAACATGAAGAGAAAGTTAAACACATCTTGAGCTAATGTAAAGATTGGCAACAGTGATATAGCACCCCAGTGATGCTTCTAGTATTGGCCAACACTGACTAACCTGAGAGTGACAGAGACAAACGAGAAAAAAGAAAGGAGTGTGTAAAAGAGATGAGGGGAATGATCCTATAACTTCACAACTAAATTCCTTCCTCAATTTCCATACAGCAAACTCCCTGTGGTGAACACCTGACAGGCCATTAGCTTTTGCGGCTCTGTTATTAAAAATCCTAAGGAGAGAGAAATATGCACGTTTACATGTAGGAGGTTGACTCAAAGCCCTTGTACTTATTTATTTAGTTAGTTAAAAAAAAAATCTGATCCATCTTGTCGGTCTTTAACATGTAGCATAAACTGTAGCAGGGAATCTTGGCTGTGCAATTTGTTTTCTTCTTACAATGTTAACAAGCAATGTAGGTAAGAACAGGACAGCCTGTTGTCATTTCTGCAGGCTTTAGAATTCTTGCTGCTCTTAGGTGTAAATCAGCAGAAAGGCTGCCTGCATCTCCTGAGAGGGGAAAAAAAAAATAGTTGATAGCTCCTTCCTGGTCCATAGACTCATTTGTGTAGAATTTGCTCAACTGTTCCTTTCAACAGGAACTTGAATATCAAAACTATTTATTTATACAGTTTTTTTTTGCAGTGATCTATTGAAAAGACAGGAATTCTGAAGTTTACCATTTGCTTTATTTGCAGATGTGCTTCAGTCTGTGCTTCGTTTCAGAGATGCCCCCCGCCCCATTCCTCTGTGTGTGCTTTCAGAAGTAAACATTTTGTATTCTTTCATCAAAGCTGTATTCTTCCATATTAGTCTAGGAGGCATATGGTAGCTCCTTGTTAAGATGATTATCTGGGATCTGCAGAATTTGCCTCTGGGTGTGAGATAAACTAACAAAAGGGGAAATTTACAGAATGTAGTTGCACTACTCTTCATATCTCATCTGAGAGACATGCAGTACAGAAATGATAATGATAATGCTTTGGAGATAGATCAATTTCTCTCCCTTGTATGAAGGATCCCTCGGCTGTAGGAGCAATGATGCTTCCCAGCATGAGAAGTTCTGTCTTAATGGTAGGAAATACAGGAATTTGGGAATGGGATGGGATAAAGGTAAAGGAATCACTGCTAGATTTTTTTTTTCTGATTCTTTTTTCATATGAGCTCAGGGGCTGAGGTGGGAGCAGGTGGAAGGGGAAGATAATTACAATCTATGTCATTTCTCTTTTCTCTACCAGAACTATTTCGGCTATATCCTGGACTCTGAATTTGAACATTTACCATTTGCTCATGCTATATGTATTGAGCTAATTGCTTGCTTTAACAATTGGGATAGCAATATTCTCAGATTCTCTTTGATTTGAGCCTTATATGACCAATGGGGCTCCCAAAAGTAACTTAATGTGACTTATGTAGAACATCTGGAAAAATGCCAGTACTACTAACTAGTGTCCTTATCACAGAATCCTGATGTTAGCAGAATAGCTATTGTTTGTTTAGGGCTATGACTAAAAAGTATTTGACAGATGTCTTTAAGTGAATCTTTGTGGATACCTTTTTCTCTTTTAGTCTCTGGTTTAAGAGCTGTGATGTTGGCATTTTTCAGATGTGTGATTATTCAAATGGCTCATATTTTTGGGGTGCTTAGGCTGGGACTCAAGATTGTGGAATCACATTTCGTGGATACTCCAAACTTCCTATTTTGGTTTTGGGAGGTTGCCTTCTCTGTGCCTTCATTCCCACTAAAATGGAGACAATAGTGTTTCTCTGTCTTCTGCAAACAAGTCAGAGAAGACTTAAAATAATCAAAAAACATTTATGCCTTAGTATAGAGTTAGCAAAACAGATGTTCTTTTTTTGCATACACATTTTCTTTTCACTAATTTTGCTATATCTAAAGGGATATAGTGTGCTTGGAAGAGCTGTAACTATGACTTAGTAGTTGTGAAATTCAGAGTAATTTTAGATCCTATTCCTCTGGTGAGCTGTAGAACCCGTGGTCTTATATGCAATTGTTGCAGTTAGTGCTGGGCTGTAGCTCTAAAGAATACAGCTCTAAAGAAAAAGCAGAGATCTTCCAGGGTAGATTTACATCTTTTTGCTTGAGATTCTTCTTGACTTGCTGCAGCAACTGCCATTGTATTTGCCCTTACTGAATACCTTGCTATTAAAAAAAAAAAAAAAAAAAAAGCCCTTAGAAGCTTGCATTCCTCATATCTGCTTGACTTTACAACAAAGTAGAGTGATTTATATTCATGCTTAATTTATGTGAGTGCAAAATTCAAGTACCAATGTGGTGGATAGATCTTGTGGAAAACATACTGTGAGGTAAATTACCCAAATGAAATAGAAAATCTGTAGTAGAGTACAGGGTAAAGTTCGTACCTGCTGACACCGAAGTTTGTTTTTACTGCCATTTCATCTGTTTCTTTTCAATAAAAGGAAAACAGGAAAAGAAGGGAGGAAGACAGTTATAAGAAAGCAGTTAAGACAGTAACAAGCTTGATCATGTGAAGATAAGTCAAAGAGGCTAAGAAGCTGGCAAATAATTTCTGTAAGGAAAAGATATGCAAATAGATTCTAATATTGGAAAATTTCTTCCCTTTTATTATCTTTCACTGATTTCATTTACTCTAAGATTTTCAGTTGTCTCCACTGTCTAATGCCTACTTTCATCACCTCTCTATTTTAATATTCTTTCAAGTTGTTTACATTATCACTCCCTTACTTTAAAACTTTCTTCTTAGCCTTTTGATCTACTAATTGATGCTTTACCTTCTGATCCCTTTTGTGCTTCCTCTTCTGTGCTACTTGACTCTATTTCCTCCTAATACACATCTTTCTCTTCTCATTTCTTCTTTCATCTTTGAGTATATACTGTATTTTCTTTTTTCTTTGGTTAACCTTTGTTGTTTTTTCTTAATTCGTTCTCTCTTTCCCTCCCCTGAAAATGCCCATGACCGCAACTGTCCTCCTCAATTTTGTTTTCCATTTCTAGTGTGTATTTTGTTAACTCCCTTTTCCTTTTTTTTTTTTTTTTTTTTTTTTTTCGTAGCTGACACACATACACAGCACCTGCTTTATTTCAGGATTTTAACTCGGTCAGCTCCACAAGACATGTTTTACTCTGGTGAAAAAAAATTTAAACAGAATAAGAATTATAGGAAATCAAGTGCACTTTCTGGATGAGGAACTTCAGTAATTGAATTGTTACGTAGCCACTGGGTGAAGGGAAGGAATACAAAGTGCCTCAAATAGAACTAAGTGGAATTACAGTGTTGGTTAAATTGGATTTGAAGACTTAGCTAGTGACCAAAACCTGGAACATGTGGAAGTTATCCCTCTGAACTACCTGAAACAATTAATGTCATGTCTGAATGCTAAGTTTTAACACATGAAATTTAGCAGGGAAGGTAAAAGCATTCCTGTGAGCACTGTCTTGGATGGCCATCTGTCTCAGAAGATAAATGCATGCAGATACATTGCTATCTATTTAAGTGTGGATTGCCTTTCAAAGCTATTTTTCAAACTGCAGATAAAAGAATATGGAGAGCAGTTGCACTTAGAAGGCTATTTGATCCCCTTTCCCTGAAAAAAAGCCTGAGACAGTAAAGATACTATAAAAATATACAAGGAAGGGTTAGAAGTAGGTTCAGCCTGATAGTAACACTCCCACCCTTGTTATGAAGCATAGCATTAGATTCACTGAACAGAAAACCTAAATGCAGTGCATAAAAAGATCACTATGTGTGTGCTGGAGCATTTCCAGAGTCAATCTGCAAGTTTTTATTTTTTCTTCTGGAAAATATATTTAGACTTCCTTGTTGGTTTTTTTTTGTTATACCCATGCATATGTGGAGGAAACACATTGTGACATAACCTAGGATGTAGCAAGGATCTGAAAAGTGGAATGCTCATGATGCTAAGCTCCAAATGAATAGCCACTCGGTTTTATGCTGAAACTATGACATTTATAGATCCTTCTAGATAACTAGATGCAGGTGGGAGACAGCCTTTTGAGGTTGTTTCATCTGCACAGCTTTTGTGTATAATGGCCTAGATTCTGCAGCCTCTTCCATGTAGAACATCCTTTCATCCATGTAATTAGGAGAAATGCTAGTATTTGGCCGGACCAGAAAGCGTGATAGCGAGTGCTTAAACTGCTGAGTTCTTTATTACACAACACAAGGAAAATAAAAGGTGTACAGCTTTTCTACGCTTCGAGACTGTTTGTTGCAGTGACACTCTTGTTAAGGTGTGTTGTCAATAATTTGAATAGATTCGGAACAATTTTATGATACATACATACGCACACGCATACACACAACTCTCGAAAGTAGCAGCCTTCCGAAAAACTAGCAAGAGATGATCAGTTCAGATTCATTGTCTGAGATGTCTTTGAATGAAATAGGAAGTTTTTTTTCTTTTTAACAACAAAAAAAGAAAGGCTCAAGGGAATTGTTAGTTTGAATGATGAGGAAATAGTCAAAGTTGGAGAGCAGCAGTGCATTCCACACATAGCAGGTCCAGCTAGAGAGGTAATCTCAACGAAATCACAGTGGGAGTAACAATTTATAGTACAAAAGCTTTCAAGCTCAGAAGATCCTTTCTCATTTATTTAAAGTTGTTAAATACTTAACAGCATTTGGAGAACATAAATTTTCCATCACATCTGTGGATCTTAGCAGAGACAATGAGGATATGTGCTTCGACAGAGGCCTTTGTAAACACCACTATTTTACCAACTTATCATAGCTGGCTAGAGTTGCTTTAAGCATTGTGTTTGCGGTACTACTAATACTGCATTACAAAATGGAGGATTTTCCTGGACAAGATTTGCTGTTCAGATACTTCCTATGTTTATAGACAGGAAAGATGGTTCAGTGCAGGGATTCCCAAAGCTTTGTTTCTTTGGCTGCCCTCATGACATGTGCAAAATCATGTTTCGTCACAGCAGTATGAAGCAGCAATACGTTGATCTGTTCCAAACAATATAGTTCCGACCACATCCCTTGCCTCATGTGGTGATAGCAACTTCTGGAAGAGTCATTCAGCAGTTTGGCTGGTAATGACTTTCTGAACAGCCATCTTCTGCCTTCCCTTGGGAAGAGGTTGTGGCCGTTTTGGGTGATAGGAGAAGGGATACATTGGTTGTGTACCACTATGAAGTAGTTTGCTTAGCACAAGTAGTATCATGAACCATGAACCACCACCTGACGACATCTGGGCTGTGGGATAGGGCACTGACTGGTGTAAAGGCGTCTAGAGTTTTAATTCATAGCCTTCACCTGTGTGAAATCTTTCATGGCTTTTCACCACTGTGTATGCGCTAAGGGTATGGGCCAGGTCCAGGGGTCTCAAGTTCTGTTTTTTAAAACAGAGATAGTCCTTCAAAAGGCGTTGGGAGATCTCTTAATGACAATGAAGTTTGATTAGTTGTGAAGTTATAAAAAAGAATAAGCTGGTTATTTATCTTTTCAAAAGAAGATTGCAAATACAAAATTCCAACATTCAATTGGAATTGCAGGAATATAGGGCTGGAAAGAACCTTCAAGAGATCATTTTAGGTTGCTAGGGGATTCATATGCATAATATTTTCCATTAATTTATTGATTTGAAACTGAACAAGTTTATAGAATATAAGGCTGTCATACACTCTCGGGACTCTGAGTGCTCTTTTGGATCTAGTCAAGGGCAAGTACAACAGGCCTCCGTGTGTCTGGATTGCATTTAGTGTTCAGGACCTGCTCCACACTTTTGCTCTGGAATTCTTTGACTAGAAATATGGGAGACGTGACTAAGGAATGTCAACTAATGCTAGCCATGCTACAATTGGAGAAATTGAGTGTGATCAAGAATGTGTTGGCATGATAAAGAACAAAACCTTAAATCACTCTGAGCTGATTTAGAGAGAAAGCCTGTACAGAATGATCCTATTGCTGACATACACACTTATTTCTACTGACAAATTAAAAGAGTCAGTTCAGAGAGTGAGAGCAAATATACAATACAACTCCTATTTTCCCAATTACTTCCTCCCAGAGAAGGGAAGAATAAAATAGGCATAAAAGGATTGAACACTGAAAAGTCTGTTCAGTGAGGAATGTTTTATCTTGCTGTAGGCTCCTAGCTCTTAGAGTACACATTCACGCATAATCGAACAAGACAATAGTTATTCTCTGTTGTTGTAGAACCTCATATTTTCTTTTTATGGTGCAGAATATTGCATTTGATGAGATAGGGTCAGAAAGAGAAGCAGATATATCAACATAAGCCTTGGGCAGGACATGAAGTAAGCGTTAAGCACAGGTTTCTAAAGGTGAAGGGCTAATGAATTAAAAACTGCTGCAATGTCCATCTTCCTGCTCTGACTCTTTTTAATTGCAGAGAGTTATGCATGATCTATATTTTAAGTCAAGTGGGCATAAAGAATGTAAGTTGGTAAAGTAGGTGACAACTGTTGAAAATTTCAGTAAAAATAACCCAGTTCTTTTACTATATATTATTTTGAAGTGTCTTGGAACATCATGTTACATGAAAAGTGCAGTGCTAATTGAAATTGCTATCTTCTCTCCTAATAATTGATTTTAAGAGTCTCTTTTCCTTCAAGTGGTAGAAAATGGGGGGGGGGGGGGGAGAAGGCAGCAGCCACCTACTTACTGCAGTCAAAAAGCAGGGAAAGGTAGCTACCTAGAGTGTTCTCTGGGAATGTTCTGGGAGAACATGTAATTATGATGAAGCTGTAGACTGCAGACACACACATGGTCTCAATTCATTAGCTTCTTTTTGGTAGGTAAGAGTTCAGATATGAAGAGTGGCTAAGGACACTAAGGACAGAACCCCTTATAGGTGTTACAGCATAGTCTCGTAATTTTTGAGTTGTCATTCTCCTGTGGTTGTGCGTAGCTGGCATTGAAACACCTCACAAGAAAAACCTTATGTGATAAGTCCTGGAGAGGAGCGATAATAACACGAAGGCATATGACTTCATTTGAAATGGGATGGTCTCAGGACAGAGATCTTTCTTGTACTTGCATTTATAAATATGTTGGTGGGTTAAGAAACCGAGAAGGGAGGAAGTGACATGGATATATACGCAGGATGGACGGTTTATTAGGAAATTTAATTAAAGCAGTAAAACTGGAGATTGTTTTGTATTTTTATTCATTTATTGTTAAAGAGCGTTAACAGCAAGCTTATCCATTTTATCTCCAGATGTTTTCTTTCCTGTTCTCCTTTTTGTCATCTCTCTTCTGAGCCACTAAAACCGAACAGATACTAAGAATTTTCTAAAACTTTTTAATTCAGTTGTTGTACTCAGAGGTTTCTAGCTTGATGAAAGGATCATATGTGCAAATACTAGTCTATTTTCTTCTAAATATTTGAGTGGGAAAATTGAAAATAAAATTAATGTCATTCGTCCTAGTGATAATTGACTTTAATTAAAACAAAGTATAAAAGATTCTAAGTTCCTCTACACGACTAACCTTTCTGTGTGGGGCCATGTATACCCATCATGGTATATCCTGGCACAGCAAGGGTAAAGAAGCAGTACTTGCCTGTAAGACGTAAGATGAAGAAAGGGCCTAGTTTTTTGATGTTTAGTATAAATTTTAGTTAGGTTGTTCTCACATGTTCTGATGTGTAGTTTTGCGTTACAGAGAGATTAGAAAGCTTGAATAGTAAGTAGGAGAAGTGCCCATTTCACACGTAATGGCACGGACTTTTATCATTGTTGCTTTTTTGGATGAATCGGTCTATGTTTTGTTAAACTGAGTTGCATAGTTTAAACCTGATGTTATGATTTAGTTTTCTTTGGTTTTTAAAGTTGCCATGGATTGCTTCTTAGAAAGATACTGCACAAGTTTGGTAATTTTGTGTCCAACTATTACAAAAAAATTCTGTTCTTGGAACTGAGTGCTTGATAAAGAACATTCTTTAAAACCACGTTAGGATTTTCTGATACGTTAGTGCTGCTATAGTTCAGATTCTGAGTGGCCTTGCACCAACTATCTGGTTAAGCTATCTTCATCAGAAAAGCACGATGAACCGTTCAGCAATCCATTTAGCAATGTATTAGCAATTGCATGGGTTGATAATTAAATAATGAAAATGATAAATCATAATAATGTTCTATCAGGGAAAGAGCTTGTAGATGTTGAGTAAAGTAATTCTTGATTCCAAGAAAAATAAGTATCTGTTCAGCTTTAACTGTTTCCATTTGGAGGAAACACAAGAAAGATGATGTGCAGATAGGGATAAAAGCAGAACTCATCCAGTTCAGGTATCTGTACTTTAGAAAAAATAGTTCAGTGTGCGAATGACTGAATTTAGAAAGTGAGTGAATTTTGAACAATTCCAAGTTGCATATAGTATCCAGAGTGAGTATATTTAAAGAGTCATCCAGGTACATATAGGAGTCGTCCTGGGCATTCAGTGAAATTAGGTGGTGATATGTGGACATGCAAGATTTATGTTTTCAGTTTCTTACCAAACAAGATTATGGGATATGTATATATTGCATAGAAGAAATACTTTTATTTATTCATCTTTGTCCAGGTCAAATATATTCTACAATGACTTCCTTTTAACTCTCATTCGGTGCAGGCTTAGTAACCCAGTGGCCCAGTAATGCAAGATGAGAAGGTTGGTTTGTTAAATCTTCAAGTTAGAGACTGAGGCCTGGCGACTTACCTGACCTCAGATCATGTATAAATGACCATTTTATTTACCGCTGACCAGCTGGTCATGACCAGTAATCATGATGATCTTAAGGTATATGCAGATTCCCTCACTGGAAACTGTGATCATCTATTTGTGGCAAATAAACGTAATATTTTCTCAGCTGTGGCTCTCTGGTTGCTCTGCACCTCCTCTGTGTTCTTTGAGCTGTAAGGATTGAAACTGAGGGAGCTGATGATGGCTTTTGAATTTCTGAAAAATTAGATTCCCTATCAATGCATTATATTTAACTTTCTTAATTTTTTGGCATGATGGTTTTTAGAAATACATTCATGTTGCTGTGCTGAACTCTGAACAGTATGATAGGATAGGGTGAGAATAATAGGAAGAATTTTTCATGTATTTGGAGCTAAGGGTAGAAAAGCTGGTATCTAAGACTACACTGTAGTGACAATCTGCAGGGAGCAGGGTTTATTGGCAACGTGTGAAGTTAGAATCAGGAAGTTAGAGGCATTGGAGAAGGAAATGCATGTTTCAGCTATGAAATAAATGCTGGTGCAAATGGTGTATCATATAAAACTGACATAATTCAGTACATTGTGTCTGAGCAAGGATTAAAACTTGGCATCTTTTGTCTCAGGAGCTTATGCCTTGATCCTTTGTAGAGCTAGATTTCTGCTTCCTCCTCCTCCTTTGCTCCCTTTTAGCTGAGTAGGATCACTGCTTTGAAGTTACAGTGATATTAATTTCCCCCTTTCTTTAATGTTTAATTTTATTATCTTGGCTGCATTTCCTATATGAAGTGCATCAATCCTAGAGACATAAGTGCATTTAGAGGGCTGCACACACAAAATACTTGGAGATGACATGTAAAATATTAGATGACCATTTAGTTGCTAATAGTAATTTCCACAATACCATCCATAACATTTAACATATAATTCTGTATTATCATTAGAGTTTGCTATTACATTTCTTCAGATTATTTTCTTAAAAAATCAATATAGAGTGGTGGATGTACCTAATACATCCTTTAGGAATGACGGAGCTGAAGCTTCAGATGACCTGTCTGAAGAAAAGAGCCAGCAGCTCTTATCCTTTTTTGCTACCAGTATGGGATAGAGCTGTAAATTTCTGTTGATTGATGCTGTGAGATCATTTGGGTTTATCCATATTTTTTATGTTGCAAAACCCTGGAGTTCTGTCACAAGTTTAAAATGCTCAAGTGATATACCACATGATGAAGATCACCCCAAAGAATTCAGAACAAACTTTGAAAAATGATTCCCCAGTAAAATCGATGTGGAGTGTGTAGTTTCTGATGATCTCAGATTTGAAAGTTATTTCTACTTTTTTTTTCTTTTTTTTCCTGGTGACCCTTGAGGAGTATTACATCGTGCTTGAAAAATCTAAATAAGGATTGAGTTAGTATATCTATGTCTTTTTATTTTAAAGTAGGAGTGATAAAATTATCTTGGAGAACTTCCAATATAAATCTCTGCAAGGTTTCATCCATCTGAACTGTTGTCATTGCTGAGGTTGACTCTGTGCTGAATCAAAGTCTTAGAGAGAAGTTCTGACTACAGGAGAGAAGTTTTTAGGCAATGATGATCTCTTTCAAACAATGAAATATCTGACAGCTGACATTATGATCTTCTCTTTGACCTGAGTGTTAGTAATGGTGAAGTTTACTCTCTTCAGATAATATACAAACACATTCCTTTTGTAAGCTATACCAAACATCCAGGGGTATTTGAGAGAGACAGGAAGAGGGAGAGGAAGCTGAATCTCTCGCAAAGCTATATTTCATTTAGAAAAATAGGAACTGCTTTGAGGAAGCACTAAATTTATGGAGTACTTTTTAAATAATATACTATCCTGGGTTAGTTCCTGAGATGATATATATTTCTCATATGCTTAATGTGAACTTGGGGACTCATTTATGCTTGAGGCCAAGTTAGTCATACCTGCATCAATACGAAGCAAAGTTTGTTATTGCTTCTAGGCAAGAAAGTCTGCTAACTTATATGCAGTGTCAGCCCTGTGAGACCATTTGAACCTTGTAGATTGTACCACAAAACCTGTCCTTGTACTGTGAGAGCTACACTGTTAACTGTGTTTGGATTTTTACAAACAGTATAAACTCTTATCAGGCATTAATAATTTTGCTAGCCATTTTTTTTGAAAGTCAGGAGAAAAGGAGACCAGGAGGATTGTTACAATTGGTCCACTGATGAAGGACTTGAGTTTACTTTTCAAAAATTACTGGCTGAGCACTGAATATAAAAATAAAAATATTGTGACTAATAAATTATGACTAATAAAAATAATACATATTTTTTATCACATAGGACTCTTAATAATATGTGACATAGACACCTAAACAATATTCTATTCACCTGCTATAATAACCTGTGCTATAGTCTTGGCATCAGTAAATGTAGCAGTGACATTTAAACCCAACTTCCTGTTGAACTGAAGACCTTATTTAGAACAAAAGATGTTGTGCAGCAGATCTGGGGACTGGTTTTGTAGATGGGGTTTTTAGTAAGAACAAATTGGTCAGTTCGTAATGAGCTAGAAAGAACATTTTCATACTAAGAAACTACCTCAGATGTAGACAAAGGACTGGCTTCAGTTCATCATAGATCTCAGATACCATCTAGTTTAGCAGTCATGGTGAAAAATGTTAGCTCTATTTGACTTTAACTTGCTCAACACTCAAGATTTTAAGAAGTCTTTAGTGTAAGAACTAGCTGAGATTTAGTATATATACCTTTAAATCATTCCTAGAGAAATGAAATGAAACAATTTTATGAAGGAAGTGTAAACTGGTAAGTAGAAACTGATTTGTTTAAATGGAAGAGTGTGTGATTTTATATGATAAGTTCTTGCAAATGTTCAATATTTGCTCTAATTTGGAAATTCCCTTACTGCTGTCCTTTACATGACTCTGACACCAGTTTGCTATGGGTTAGCTTCAGCATGTTGCCTATCACACTAACTATGACTGTTTTACTGATTCCTTGTAATTTCTAGGTCTGTTTGTTGCCATCTTGTAATTCGTCTGTGCAGTAAGTTACATTAGTGCTTGTACGGTGCTTAATACACAAGAATTCTGCTCCAGAATTAGGATGCTGATGTGATATGGCATTACAACTATTCTAATAATAATAAGAAAAGTAAAGCACAATGGATGAAACTTCATTTTAGAGATGAAAAAGCAGATGAGAGAAGATTATCAGTATCATAGGCTCCTAAGATCTTAGGGTGCTGGTGCAAAGGGACTTTAGGAAGTTATCTAATCCAACCTCCTGCTCAGAGCGGAGCTGGGAGACATGTGGAGCCTGGTTTTTCAAGGATTATTTACAAGTAGAGCTATTTACAAGTAGAGCTATGATGCTCTTCTTTTCTGCTTCATGTTCCAGGAAGAATACCACCTGCATGGATTCATTTGAGTGTGTTCAGGTGTTATGGAAGCTACAAAGTACATACACAGTGATACATTTGTGGGCTGTAAGTCTGAACCTGGCAGCTTGTGTGTGTGTCTGTGTTAAGTAGCAATACAGCTTCCTAATGAAACAGATAAAGAGGTTCAGTCTACTTGCTAGATGTATTCTCCATGAAGGTTAGTTAAATTTATGGTTACACTATTTTCAGCCTTCTTTGGGAGTAACACACCTAATATGCATGGTTTCAGGTACAGAATACCTTTCCTGAGCTTTCTGTTTGCAACATAGTATGAGTGCAATAGCTGTTCAAGCATTTAACAGCTTTTGCAAATAAATATGCTATAGCTTTGGAATTTAGTAAACTTTCAGACTTGTAATCTAAAGCAGCTTAGCATTTTAATAGATCAAAATGCCTTGAACATCTGTGAAAAAATTGCCATCTTTTTATAAACTGTTTAAGATTGTTAAACAACAGGCATAGATTCAAATGCCAGGTTATCTGTTCAAGTCTGTAATTCTCAAATGTGGCAGGATGAACAAACAGATGTGTGATATGTTTTATTCATAAATTTAGGGGTATGTGAAAAGTACTAACTCTACTTTCCTTGGCATAATTACAGTACTTTCAAATGGCATTTTAAAAACATGCACGATATAGTTTAAGGCAAATTGCAAATCCCTATCTTTATGAAATTTTCAAGCATTTAGAAGTTTCTTACCTTCCAACTACTCTTAAAACACCCTGTTACTTTTTGATAGTGTTTTTGTGAAGCGCGTTGTTTTGCACACATGCGCACATGCTCTCTCTCTCATTCATGTTCCAGCGCTGTATTTGATTTATGCTTTAGTCCCATGAGTAACCTTTACAGTTATCAAATGCCTTTGGTGACTTGAACTATCAGAGTGACTGATGCATTTCTTGGCCTCACCTTCCAGAGTGAGAAATCCCTTCGCCAAATCCCTTTCCAAACATAAGGCCTTCTAAGCCATCAAAAGCTTACTTCAAAAACAAATCAAAGAAAGCAAGTGAAAAGTACAGAAACATACACTGGATACCTTATTCAGATGAAGAGAATGCAGCTTTGTATGAGTTTGTATGCAGCCTCTTATGTGGGAAACCCTCTAGCCATGTGTCATTATGGCTGTATTTGGGCAATTAAAGACAGTTATTTCAATCTACTGTTTGACAAACGGTCTGTAAAATGTATTTATAGGTTTAAGGATAAATATCACCTAATAAGCACAGTAGCAAATATTGAATCCTGTAACTGTGACCGACTGTTCTGTAGTGTTCTACAGAAACTGCAGGGAAAAATACGTATTCCCTGAAATCTACTGGCTTTAGGTTGAAATTGAAAATTGTCTCACTCCCAACCCACAGTCCTGCCTCCAAGCAACCTTGGAGCTGGATGGAATATGACTCCAAACTTTGCATCTAGACTGTGTTCAATCTTACTGCTTTGTGCCCAGTGAGGTTGCTTTTCATTCCTGCTATTAAGTAGCTGAAATTGTTGAGAAGCATCATTTTCTGCACAGCATTTAAGAGCTAGTCTCTGTGTCTGTCCCTCTAGGTACCTATGATATGATATCAGTGTTGATTTTACCCCATACTTTTTCCCCTTTCCATTCTGACCCATTATGATTCCATGCCTAAAGAAAGGATTCTTTCTCTTAGATTACTCTATCAGGCAAAGCCTGAATTCAACTTAAACGCTCCAGAGGGAAATCAGATTAAAAAAGAAAAAAACCTGTGAAACTAATATTTAAAGCTCTAGGACTGTTTTAAGAACACTTTTATTAGAAACATCTAAGCCATAAGTTTTTTTTATACCTTGTACAAAAAACAAATAATTCATGCTCTAGAAGAAGAGCGTGGACATTTTTCTGTGATGCTGAGGAAAATGAAGTGTGAAAGATCGGAAAACTTAAGTCTGCAAGGTTAATTATTCTTAGGAATATATACTGAAAAGTACATAGCAGAAAGAGTAGTAAAAACACACAAAAGCTTCCTTACAAAGAGTAATTTCATATATTATAATTATGAAGTAGGTTGCAGTGAATACAATATAAGGTATATTCATATATGTGTGTATGCAAACACACATCAAGTCTATAACTATTAATAATTATTATTAATTGTAATTATAAACTGAAGATCCAGCTCTATTGTGTCCAGGATATTAATTTTAACTATCAGCTAATGCTGAAATATTAATCTAGGTAAGACAACGCTGAAATTGATGGTAAGTACTGAACTTTGGAACTAGACTTTTCTGTTCTATGTAGTTAAAAGAACTCCCTCCCCCCCCCCTTCCCTTTCTGATTATCTCTGTGATGTTTTATGATGTGAATGGTCCTTGCAAGAGTTAGAATTAGTATGCTGTGAAAAGGAAGATAAACCACTTTGGAACATAGAACTTGATTTTCTGAGCACTGCTACAATTTCATTTTATGTATAGGCTTAGGAGTGTAGTCTAACTTTTCCACATTAGTTTGCTCTGTAGAAAGGGCTTAAATGTGTATATAAGTGCTTCTATTTTGACTCGGGAATCAGAAGAGATGACACTTCTGTCTGACGTGTTGTTACGATACCCAACAGTGAATAAAAGCGGTGTGGTAGAGAAGGTTTTCATCTCAATGTAAAGGCCTGGAAAACAGGAAGTCACATCCTTTTATAAGCCAAACCATGTCTCTTTGGCTAAATGTTCAGGCTCAAATCAGTGAGGAACAAGATACTCAGCATCTTTGAAAATCAAACATTACATTACTAAGAATAAGCAGGTGTAGAAACCTAGGAACTGCTACTGCAGATCAGGTGAGTTCTTCAATTAGTGTAGTTTCTTATCTCTTCCAGCAAGCAGTACAAAATGCTTTAGAGGAAGTGTATCTACCAAGGAGAGTTATACCTGAAGCATGAAGGTTGATCTTTCCACATTTTTATTCTTACAAGGAGGAGGACGTTCTTTCTTATCATTAATTTAATGTCCAAATTTCTCCATGCCTCAGCTGATTTCTTGTGGGTAAAGGAATGTTGAATAGACTTTTCTCCAGCTGCAGTTCCTGATTACTGGAGAGTGACCTCTGTGTTTGTGTTCTGCCCTTGCTGGTTTCCCAGCACACAGATCAGGGAAGCTGCAATAAAAATGGCATTTATGTTCGCTAGTCCATTAGAAAAAGAATGGACCAATAAGGTAACACTTTAGCTTGAATTTTAGAAGTGATCTCACTTCCTTGCTTGAGACAAGGTGCCTTTTGAGACCTTGGGTCAGTTGTTTAGCTTGTCTGTGCCTTAATACGTTGTTTCCAATATGGGGACAATGGCATTGCTGCATCTTGGAAGGACATTATGAGAGTTAGTACAGTAAAGATTAAAGAATGCAAGGAACTTGCACAGTCACAGTTATCACATGCCCTAAGCAATGTAGATGTATATTTTAGCATGCTATTCAGTGCTCTGAGATGCTACTGGAAGTTGTCATAGTTTTATATCACTATGCTGTTTTTATTTGAAGTAAATAAAAATTAACCAAACATATATTCTGATGACTCTATCATGCGTACTCTCCTTGTCTGTAATGTTTCTACAGTAGGCATATATTAAGCCCATTAGAGCTAGATCTGGTTTTATGCTGTTTTATGTATTCCTAATACTTCATATTTAAAAAGATACAGATCATTCATGGTCAATGATATAAATACTGGAGACTGATGACTTCATGTCTATAAAAGATATTTCAGCATTGCAATAATTAGTGAAATTGTACCAGTGATAGGAGATTTTAGGAGAAAGAGTTTGGTGAAAAAGAATACATGAGGTGCATGACTACTGGTTCCCATAAAATGTGTTTTTGCAGGTGGAAAGGCAGATCACCTTTCCCCCCCAGTCAAACGATCCTTTTCAGCCCCACTGTGAGCAGCTTTCTCCAATCCTCAGTCATTCAGTTATCAAGTCCCTGATGGCCTATTAGACTTCAACCAAACCAACAGCTATAAAGAGCCTTCTGTATGAGAAATTAGGTTCAGCCTTTAACCTTCCCCATGAAAAGGACAACAAAGAAATGTTGGTGCTCAGTAAAAGAAGGGAAGCTTAATTTACTGTTTCACTCTTAAATTTACACCACTTTTTCATGGAAAAATGTATTCTTTTCTTCAGCTATTTTTTTTGTCAGGTTGAATAGTGGGACCTTCAGCTCCACACAGTACTTAACATCCTGTTAACTGTGTGCTTTATTTATGCACTTTACAAAGCAACTGAGATTTAGGCTGAAGTGCTGAATTTAACCATTTGAAATGGAACTTAGAAATTTAGGACTCTTAGAATATAAATAGAAGGTTAACATTTCAAAAATGTATCCTAAAGGCATTCTAACTCTTAAAGCTAAAGTCTCTGGTTGTTTTGCTTTGATTATCTACAGGAGAATAGCTAATTGAGGATCTTAAAAATTGGTAAAAATGAATTTAGGGGGGTGTTCTGGCAAATGAAAATGAAATAGGAAGATGAAAAAGCTAGCTGCATCGTGATGCTTGTAGTCCGACTTTAAGTTCTGGTTGTTGTCCAATTTTCCCTATTGGTGGTATTTTTTTCCTTGATCATCTGTGGAGGATAAGGTAAATGTATAGTAACATAAGACTTTTCCATGGGGAAAAAGATCCAAATTGTATTTGGTATATATAGTTTATGTGAAGATAATTTATAGCTTAACTTTAACAGTTTCATTGCAACCCATTAGCTGAAGCAAGGAGTTACCAAAACTAAATTCAGATCTTCATGGATGAGTCCCATCTGGCAGTTCAATGAAAATAAAGCCTCAGAAAGGCTTTACCTCTCCAATATAATTTCATGCAAGTTCAAGGAGGCCTGGTGAGTAAGGAAACCCAAGATTTTCTTTTATTTATATTTTTTGTTGTCTTAAAGTTGTAGTTCTCTGCACTTGATGCACATGAAAATTCTTGGCTGGATATAGAGTTATTTAGAGAACCATGTTTGAGGGTATTAAAGAGTAAGAAGGTATTAAAAACTTTTGGATTTCTGACTAAGCAAGATATGTATACATAAAATAGGACAGAAGAAAGATAAAAAATATGTATTTTCTCCTTTCACATCAATATGTATTATTCTGTTCTGCTGAACAAATTGAAGATTTCTGAGGTGACACATACTAATATCTGTCTGTATAACATGTCTTTTGTCCAGATACTGCTTTGCTAAATGTGGACCACAAAAAATAATTCATGAAATGGATTTAATTAATCTCCAGAAAGTGAATAGGAGTTTGCCTGAATGATTATTCCACTGTTAGATACAAGGTCTGTTGTAAAAGGACAAATTCTTCACTACTCACTTATTTTATACAGAGCTGGATTTTATACCAGGGAAGTGTGGAAGTGATAGGAATCTCTGTATATTTGGATAGGTATACTTAATTTATTGATCTTGGCACTGTTGTTCTATCAGTTCAGTTGCCAGTGTTATAGGGATAAAAACTATACATTGTTCTACCTTATGTTTAATAACTCCAAAAAATAAGCATGAATCAAACAAGGGAGAATTTTAGACAATCGAGAAACTGGTTTCATTGGACAGTGTCAGCTTCCTTGGAGAAATATGGTTGTTTTAGGCCACACAAATTGAGTACAGAATCCTTTAATCTGTTTTGGAAAGTAGAGGATAGCAGCTTTGAATCTGTGAGAAGCTTGCTGCGCCTAAAACCACTTACTTAACCGAAAGGCAGAGTGCCACTTGCTGAGCAGTGCTGTGGCTGAGTCCGCAGCAGCAGCAGAACCTTGACCTTCCAGGGGAAACTCAAAGGAAAGACGTGCAGGATTTTACTTTCTCTCTCACGCATCTCAGATAGTACTTGTATTTTACAGAAGCACAGTGAAGGTGTGAGTATGTTAGGCAACCTGAGGCTTTTGATCAACTTCCAGTTTATCTTAATACATCTTGCTTTTGCTAGTATGTTGCTCTATGGTAAAATCACATGATATTCCCTAAAAGAAAATAAAGTCCTACAGCCTTTCGGGAGGGGTATTGGATAGGACAGAACTTCTGGACTCCTCAATCAAGCATGTGGAAAGAAGTGACTTTCTTCTAGTGAAGTTCACTGATGGTAGGCTGACTGTAAAATCAAAAGGAAGATTAAGGAGATGTGAGTTGCTGGGATGGTAGCTGATGGCATTACCATATTCAATAGGATTTTTGCAGTTATACCTGCAAAATATATATATGCAGATTTTGCAGGTATTTGCAGTGATAAAATCAGAGGCTGAAGTCAACTGGCGTAGGGAAGGGGGAAACCCCTAAGAAGAGGTGTTAGCTTTTACTCTGAATGTTCTCTTAGATGATTAAACAGTGACCTAAAATGTGCTTGGGTTAATTCCTTAAACAGCAACTCTAAAATAGAATTAAACTTTTTAAAAAGCTGCTGATTGATTCCAAATTACATGTATGTGTGTGCACATGGTTTGGAACCTAAGATTTTTCCAGACATTTGAGCATAAATGTTAAAGATGTGAAAATGGAAGGACAGAATATAAAACTTAAACAAATTTATTGAGCAGTGTGTGACAAGTGCAATAATCAAATCAGCTGCATCGACCTGACAGAGACATTCTACACTGGCTGATGTTCTATTGAAAGTACTGGAAAAGAGTAGAAAGCTTTGAAGCAATCCTTTGAATCCAATTTTAAGTATATTGCTGTTGTCTCAGCTGAACAGCAAAGGCAAAGCTATCTGCAAATCCAGAATATATTAAATATATTTAAAGCAAAAAGATTGTTTTATTTTAATGTAAGTTGTAACTAATTAATGGACATGTTTGGAAGATTGATGCAATTTAATATTTTATTTCTTTGTGTTTAGTGAAGAAAAGACACAGAGAAAGCAGGATATTTGGAAGATACTGAATTATTTTGTTTCTGAATCAGTCCTTTTAAGTTGTGACCACTGTTATACTGAAGTGTTGCGAAGGTTATGAACAAAATTTTTATTTCTTAACAGCAGATAATATATTTTTATATGCTACAGCCATGAAAAAAAGGTGTTTCCCATACACTGTTCACATTACTGGCACTGAGAAGGAAATTGGAGGAACTTTCTTGGAATTTTATATATGAGCTAGCTTTGTTGAAATAGAGTTTAATAACTTTCCCTGTAAGCAGACTAAGATTTTATTGCTGCCTTGAGCAAAAGCAAAAGAAATCAGGCTAGATCCTCAGCTTGCACAGGTGTTGTGGGAGGGGAGAAAATGGAATAAGCAAGAAAAAGTCAATTTGTTTACACATATCTTAAAGAATAACCTTAGCTTTTGTCCATCTTTAAGTGATTCTCTTTGTAAGGAGAGAGGCTTAGTTTTACCAGCATGGTAAAACTCTCTCATTTTTTTCTGAGCTTAGTTTATAAAACATGTTTACAACAGTCATTCCATAGCACAGAGGACAGTGTGACTAACAGGAAATCAAGGTATCATGTTGAAAGATATAAGATGAACATCACAGAATGACTTGACTGACTGAAAATACTAGATTTCCTGGGAAAAAACGATCAAAATATGAAAGCACAAATAAAGTTTGGCTACCGAACTGACGTAATGGCTAGATATGAAAATACAAATTTATAGATATGATTTGAAGTCTACATTTCAAATAAGACTCTAAGAAATCTGTCTTAATTACTGTATGTAATAGGCCTTAAATTTCATACTCTCCTGAATAGATTGCTTACAGCCTGGTTTAGATGAAAACAAAAGGTATCACACCTTGATTTAACAAAAAAGATGGAAAAAATGACAAAATTGAATGACAAAAGATGGAAAATAGACCATTTTCCAGTAGTTAATTAAACTGTTTAAATAAATGATTGTGCTTTAAATTCTAATTTACATTCATGTGTCTTGTTATGACTTACAGTGTTAGGTCAAAGAGCTTACCATAAATTGGTACTTGCTGACCTTTATTGCTTTACCACATTCAGTTGAACTGAAGAGCAGTTTCGTTGAATGGGTCGTGGACAGTTATATTAGAATTTTATCCATCTTAATGTGGATAAAGATGAGAGAAATATTGCACAGCTCTGCTTGGAATTTATTCCCTAAACAGGTGATGTGAGTGTTAATGCTGATGGTGACTTTTTCTTTGATAGAAATTAGGGATTGTAAGACTAGAGGCAATGAGGTTCATTTTACATATACACACAGTTTTTACGACAGAATAACTTATCATCTCTGCACTAGAACTGTAGTTAAAGGCATTGGTTATCTGCTTGCAAGTAAATAATGCTTTTTGGCTGGTACGAAGAACCAGAAGAAGAAATCGATACTTAAGTTACAGAGCTGAGAACTCAACCGCATTTATTGCAGATATTTTAAGTCTTGTAAATAGAAAGAGCATCAGTTCTACATATTCCTACACATGTAGGAACATAACACAAATATTTTACCTGCTCTACCTCAATGCTTCAAAGACGTGAGGGACCTCTGTGGTACCAACACAACAGTTCCCATAAAATCTGTCATTAACAGCAGAAGATAAATTTCTGTCTTCATTAATCAAGGTAATCTTGGATCAATTCTTTTAATTTGCTCAAATTGTTAATCTATGAAGTTGCTTCGGAAAGTTTAAGTGGCTCAAAGTGTCTCTGTAGTCAACCTACATTTGTTTTCCCCAAACAGGACTTGTTTTAGTAAATATCCAAGTCTGTCTGCTATGTGTTCAACTGTAAGTAATTCTCTCAATAGCACTTATTCTCTCTGGCCACTTTACTCCAAATGTATGCTGTCATCATCCATGCTGAAAACAATGTAAGCTGTTGGATAGATTTGTTGCCTTTCTATGATCCTGATTTACGCAGATAGATGTGTGCTGAGTACACTGTTTAATACTGATGATTGGCTGTTAGAATGAGCTACAAAAAATGGAGCTTCCTTATGCACTTAGAGATGCAGACATTAGATTTATGATTGCCTAGGTAAGTAAATGCAATAGCTCTGCAACACTTTTCCTCCTAGAGGGGTTTTCTGAGGTCATTTTATGTAGCTTAACTTCTGCTTTTGACTTGTTGGTCATAAAGTCAGAATTCTTGAGCAATTCTGCCTGAGCTGTGGGTCTCTTACTACATTTCATTAAATGCAAGAAGTGGTGCCATCAGCAAAGTCTAAATCTCCAGGCATTCCAACAGCTCTTTCATCTCTACAATTTCTTATTTCCAGGCCACAAGTCTGATGAAATGCAGAACGAGTACAATTTCACTTGTTTATTGGTAAATGAAGATAGATCAAGAACAGATAGACTGAAACTATCTCCCCAATATTTACTCTTTTTGGCTCTTATTGGAAATTCAGTTCAGATGAATATAAGGAGGCGCTTCCTGCAAATGGATGGCAGCGGGGATAATATGACTACTCCACTCATTACTTGCGCGTAAATCCTATTTCTGGACAATGCATGGATAATTCCTTCTTCATTTTCCCACACTTAATTCTATCTTTCATACTTCACAACTGTCTTCAATATTTATTCTGAATAGATTCACAGCCATTATTTCCTAGTGTAATTGCTTAGTTTTCTGATGGTTGCTTTAAGATTTCTGAACTAGGCTTTCATCTTTTTGTGTACAAGCACCACATTTAGCTCAAGATGGAAAGTACTTGTCTTTCCACTTCGTTAGGGAAAGGTGAGACTATTTCCATGTTTGTCTTTCATTTGTACTATAGCTGCAAGGGAAATCAGTAGGACTTTATTGGTTTGGTGTAGAGTTTTTGCCTCTCTTTCCAGAGTTATTGATCAATATATCTTTTCTTTCTAATTTTTTAACAATTTCTCTGGCTTTCTCTTGTGATTACCTTCCCTATCATTTTGGTGAATCGCTCTTTCATCCTATACTTAGGTAACACCCAGTATGTTCCCAGTCCTATCAATGTTTATCTTTGTAGACAGCAATTAGCACATGTACAAATCTAAATCTATAACAGGGCTAAAGAAGGAACAATTAATTTGGAGACATTTAAATAGAAGGTAATCAATAACTATTGGAAGATGCTCCACAGAATATTGAAGCAGATATCAGACATCTGATGTCTTTTCTTTGTATAAAATAATTTACGTATTTCTAAGAGGAAGGCTGCGTAGTGTCAAGGCAACTTTAGCAGTTAGCAGCCAGGGTAGGGTATTCAAAGAGTAGGCCCTAGAATGAATCAAACCAGAATAGTAATCTTGCTGAGCATACTGGGATCGTATTTACTGTATGTGGTCATTTATTTATTATTATTAAAATAGTGTCATGATACATCATGCAATGTTTGTTTCAACAGTTTGAATGGAAAATATTAGATAGTATGGACTTGTTGCTTAACTCTCTGTTCATGTCCGTTAGAGTACTTCTGTGTTTTCATTGCCTTGCTTTTCTATTGCTTCATCTAAATTGTATTTAATATAAAACGTGTTGCAAAATTCAGGGAGCAGTTAACTAAATGTTAGGCATGAATTTTAAATTTGTATCTATTTACTTTGACTAAATTGCACTTTTTTCCTACAATGAAAAAAATTTGGAAGAGCAGTGGGTTTGGTTCCTTCTAGGTTGTCAGTTTGTATTATTTCTTGTTCAAAAGTCCTTGGTCAGCTACTGGGTATTTGCAAAAATAGTTGCATAGTCCTAAAGGTTCATAAATTTCAGTAGAAATTACAATTTTTTTTCAGATTCGAAACCTGGCATCAACTACTTAGTTGCTTGTGATGCTGTAGTCTCAGTTTCTCACCAGTATAGCTAAAACTTTTTAAGATGAATGACAACAATCTGGATGTAGTCCAAATGATCTATTTGCAAGTTTTTTATCCTTTTAATTATATAAGCTATATATTTACTAATCAAAGCATTTGCAAAATCAGACTAATTCACAAATGCAAAAGTCGTGATTTAAAAACAAACCTCATTCAGGATTAATTCAGCTACCTCTGCTTTTGTCAAACATATTCTAGTATAATATTTCATTTGAATTTAAATGCTCCAAAGAGCGAGTTAAACTACTGTTTGAAAAACTGCAGATAAGAGGAAAAGTAGAGACAAGTTAGTTTTATGTGTCAGTTTCAGCTGTAACCAAAAAGCATAAAATACAAAAGAAGTCTTGCACCAATGAATATGAAATAAATACTTATGGCAGTATGTGCTGTTGATTAGGAGCTATATTTTCTCAAAAATAGTTTGAGGAAAAATCTGTTAGAATTAGTTCTTCAAAGCTAACAGTGCCTAAATATATAATCTGTCCAAGACTTCTGTTTTGTCGTTCAGACTTCCTCAAGGAAATAGTTATGAATTTATGGGAATGAAAAAGTGATAAATAACAGCTGGGCCATACTGTATTTGTGAGAACCACATATCTACTAGATTAAGGTTACATTTGGTTCATCTGTATGTAATTAAATAGAGTGCTTCAAAACTTCTATTTTAAATTGAGCTTTACTTTTCTTCAGTAAATTGCCTCCACTGGAAACAAGGTGGGGAGCTAGAAATACGTAGAAATATTGAACCATCTGTTGTTTGAGACAATACGTGATGGAGATTAAAATTGTTCACTTTTAGTTACCTTGAAGGAGAGAAAGGGGAATCAGACATTGCTTATTTAATTGAAATTACATTTTGTAAATGTATCAGTTGTTTTGTATACATTTTAACATATTAACTAAGCATACTATAAAATAATGTACCTGCTTTTAAGAGTTAGGTGACATTCTTAAAAAAAAAAGATTTTTTTGTTCAATTAAAAGTTGTCATTGGAAATTACAAATCTTTTGTTAAAAAAAAAAAAAAGCAATAGGGAAACTGAAAGATTTTCTATGATCTATCTAAGCATTTTCTATGATTTTTTTCCTTACCTATGATTTGTTCTTTGATAAACTGAAGACAATATAACTATGACAACAAAAAGACATTATGAACTACTTTTTCCTTTAACTGCCAGCTTGCCCTTACCAGGGCTGTCCAGGCCCTTTTTTCACTTTCATCTCAGATTTTAATATAAAACCCAAATCTGTTGACTTTTAAATTGAAAATATTTACTATACTTTTAATTTCTACTGAGAGGAAAACAAGATACCTCTGAGAAAAGAAGAGCAACCAAAACTGAAAATAAATACTAAGGGTTGATTCTAAGAGTGTGTAAAGTGTAGGAGCTACATTTCACAAAGGAAGGATATGTAGTACAGCAGCTCCAAACTACCATTAAAAAGCTTTTTGTTTCTTTTAATGCAAAGTAATGAAGCATTCTTCAATAGAAATAAGCCATGACAGATGATACATTAATAGACTATTGGTGCTTGTCTCAAATGCGTTGTAAGAAACAAGGCTGAAGTCTGGCTGCCTTCAAATGCTTGTAAAATGCAATGATACTCTGGTAATGCACAGGCTGGCACAGCGTAATTCTGTGTAATTGTAAATACTGCTGAATTCTATATTCAGGTTTGCACTGTGAAGTTCTGTAGCTACAATCCAAAACAAAAGTTTCTAATGCATGCTCAAAATCTATGACTACACCAACCTGCACAGATTAATCTCAACAAGTTGTCAAGTCATCCCGTGGATTTTCTGTGTATATTTCTTTTGTCCAATAAATTACTAAAGAAAAGACAAAGGTTAATATTCAACCAATTTTTCTTCAGCCCCCATCCAGTTTTTCCCCTCCTCTTCCATGTGCACTGGGAGCTCACTGAAATTCAGTTTTGTTCTGAAAGTACCACATGCAATTGGAAAATAATTGGCTGCTGGAAATGTGTGTTAGAAACCATTTCCATAATCCGAATCTCCTTAATTGGTGACATTGGTTTGGTTAACAGAAGAGGTGGGAGTATGAGCTAGATTCAGAAAATGGCTTAGGCACTGTGGTATAGATCACTTTGCTTAACTCATTATAAGCTTCCTACTCGTAATGGAATCCAAAACTCAGAGAGAAATACCCAAGTGAAATACCTTCATAACTGATGCATGGGGAGAATTGGGAGCTTTAGTATGCTGTTTTAAAAACAGTTTAGCATTCTGAGCAGCGAGCTGTCTAGACATTGCAAATAAGAAATACTGAGTATATGTTAATGACTGCCACATCTACATCTATTCTAAATAACCCACCCTTGAAGAGAGGTGCCAGTTCCACTTCCTTGAAGCGTGAAGCAGAGATATATGCTCAGCAGAAGAGCTTCAACAGGAGGGAACTGTCTTGCACAAAAGCACTTCTGAGTATGTGAAAAGGTGATACTGTCAGCATCTGTGAAAGATGAGTAAAAGAACGCAGCTGCCTATGGTGTTTACACGGCCTTTATAGTTAGCCAGGAGGATCATTGATTTGTGCAGGTATTTTAGTTCCCACTGTAAGCATCTGATGATCTGGCCGCGAGTTATTTTCGACACCATTATAGAAAGCACAGCAAAGTGGAACTTGGTTTCTCTGTGGGATATTGTATTAGTCCATCTACTTTAGCAGGAAAATGAATTTTAAACAACTGTTATAATGGTTGACATCTATCAGGCAATTATGCTATTGAAAAGACACCATTCTTTCTTGCACTCTCCTTCCCTCTCTGCACAGCTCTGTGTGCCTAGAAGGAAAGAGAAGGAGAGAAGATTGCCCCAAAGTAGCAATGGAGTTCCTCTGAAATGCATACTCAAGTTAGAGAGAGACCTTGTTAGTGATACGTCATTTTTCTTCAGACTTCAAAATTTTGGAGTTTTCTGTTTCAGAAATTCTTTTCCGTTGTTAAAGGACAAAAAGAGTTTGAACCAAGTATTTAGTAGGTTAGAATCCTTTCAGTTCACCTTTTGCATATGCTGTTAAAATCCACAGGAAGATGTAATAAATTATGTTCTGTATGTGACTTTCAGATTGTAAGACTGATAAAAAATATTAGCATATTACCCAAAGATTGTATTCCCAAGAGGCATATTGCTTTCTTATTTCACTTTCAGTGTCCTTGTGTGTCTTATGAAGATGTCTGTTTTTGCTGATCGGTGTAAACTAGGTATGTACAAAGATATGCTGAGGGGAAATCTGAAATGCATATAGAAGTGACAGCCAGAGGCAAGAAGGTATTCTTCATATATGAAGATGGGAAAAAATATGACGTAGTTGTGTTTTTATCTATGTGCGTAATCAAGGCTAAGTGAGAGGCTTTGGGTTATTCTAATTGTACCTTAATTCAGCAACAACTGTCTTTTACTTATGAGCAAAAAACCCATGTACTAAACCATGGTCATGAAGGCAAGATGAAAGAAGTTTTAAAATCTTAAATTTTATTTCGTCATAGTAGTATGTACTGTTTGTTAGGAAGTGGTATTTGATTGCTTCCTCCTAAGTGTGAAACTCGAGAGGGATAGTTACTGTTGTAGTAGTAGTAACAGTCCCATGATGAATGACAAAGTAATAATCCTGCTCAGTGTCATTAATATTTGTGTGTAGTCCTTATGGTATGTATTAATTTTATGTGTTATAAAATATACTAACTGCTTGTCTATGTGACCCACTTCACAAACATGAAAAAAGTTAATTTCTCTATATTTTGCCATCAATCTTTACTAAAAACAGAACTATGTCTAAGACATTTAATTTCAAGCATAACAGTAACATTGAGGCTCTTTCTTGCTATTATGCATTTCGTTATTTTATCGGTTGATCTTCTATCCCGTGACATTTGTGACACTAATCTTAGCTATAGTTTATTATTGACTTTACTGAAATACTAAATGACTAAATACTGTTGTGCTGAAGGGTGTGCTTCATCTGCAGTGTTTGGATTGAATGGGAAAAGCTCCTTCTATTATTGCTTTTTATCTTCCTTACCAATATTTTCATTATTTTTTCCACAGGATACTGTAGGATATCGTCCTTAAATTCTTTGTTTCATTTCTGGCGGATCTACACCAAGATTAGAACTGTATCCTTGCTGAATAGCTGTCAGATTCTAGGGGAGGTATTAACTGGAGCTCCATGAATCTAAACCATTTACTATCACTTGCAAAAAAATTTGAAGGACAGAGTTGAAGCTGTTCTTTTTTTAAAAAAAGCTGTTCTTTAAAAAAAAGAAAAAAATCTAATAAGCAGCGCTTTTTTTAAACTCATGATTTAATTCTTACATTTTTCTTTTGAAAAAGTAAACCTGCACATCAGATACCACCCCTAGTCTAACTTCATTCTCTGGGCAAATTCATGGAATTCCAAAATTCACCATAAATTTCTACTGAAGCTGTTAATTAGAAACAGGAGACCTGCACAGATACATTACGAGCTGAGAGACTGCACATCATAAACGCATATTAAATCCAAGTATTCACAGTAATCCAAACTCCTTGGCAGCTCTTAGCCTCTCCTATCACAGGTTTGTTTATGGAGGGTAAAAAGGATAAGAGAGGAACTGCTGTTTTATCTAATTATACAAAGTGAAAATCAAAGCGTATGAATCTTCAGGTGATGTAGTAGTCTGTCTTACTTTAATGAACAGAAAACTGATTATTCAAACTGAGAAAAAGCAGGTCTTTGTAGGAAATTAAGAATGTAAAGAGTGCATGGGTTTAATGTAGGCACTTGCCTTCTCTGGGGAGCCGTGTTCTTTTTCCGTCTTTAGCATCATCAGTTGCTTTCTCTTCTCTGTAGTACATAATAAAGAGAGGAGAGGAGACTTGAGTCTGCCAGCCTTCAACAGGTGTTAAGGCACAAATGTTTAGCAGTTGTTTTGCTTTGTGGGACACAGCTGCTATTATTTGCTTCCCTTTCCCCACCAAGCAGTGCTATTTCAACACCCAGGAGTAAGTTCTTCACTTTGGAACAGCTGCTTTTTTGAGTTTGAAAGGGTTAGTGTCTTACAGCTGGCTCTTCCTTCAGACCAGATGGGCACATGGGAACCAATTTGGGAAAGGAAGAGAAGAAAATAGCAATAAAATGAAAATGCAAATATCATGAAAACGTAGTTTTAAGTTAAGAGAGTTTGCAGAATAGAAACTGTTGTGCCTTTACTCTGTGTGTGTGTGTGTGTGTGTGTGTGTGTATGAGACATTATAGAAACCTCTGTGAGTGGAAGATTTGAGGATGCAGAAATATATTCTATATAGAGAGGCAGCTTTTGCTAGCCTCGCACCAACTGTTTCAATGGAATACATTAGTAGGGGTGGACTTGGTTCTCTTACTCTCCATTTTTAATTTTTGCACTGAGGTACAGCCTGTTGCTGGGGCACAGCAAAGTGCATTGACCTGTAAAATGTGATAATTCCTCCATCTCGGACTTATCCATAGAGATCTTGCACTGGTCTCTTTGAGCACAAGCAAACATAGTAAGTCAGAGTATTTTAAAATATATATTTAATGTGGAAAAATGACATAGTGTGTATGGAACTCTGAAGACTACAAAGGAATGGACCTTACCCTCTGTGGTGGCATAAGACATTACCAGGCTTCTCAGCAGTTACAGATCCTTTTTGATTTTGACTACTGAAATAATCAAAATCTACCTTTAACTGCAAGCATAGTTAATTACCAGTGCAGCATATGAATATACTGCATCAATAATGTACTTCCTCTAAGATTACATCTAGTACTGTTCTTGAAATTAAGCCATTAAAAACTGCTGTTTGGTATCCCCTATCAGTTGTAAATTTTCCTACATATGCAAGAACACAAGAGAAAATACAGTTAATTGTATTTATTCAGCATCTTTATTGCTTTGTAAATATCTAGCTAATGGAAAATAAATTGTAGAACTACACTGAATTCTTATGCAAAAGGCAAAACTCTTTACACTTCCCTAAAGAAATAGTTCAGATTTTTTTTCTTTTGTTGACATTTTAATTTTAACTTGCCTGACTGGAAAGATCCTTAGTTTAACTTGTCTGGAAAATGCTCCTCAATGAATTGTTGGGTGCAGCCAGGATCAGCTGGTCCTAATCTTTTAGCTACAGAGATCAGTGCCAAGTCTGCTGTAGATGACGGGGAGATGAAAATAGTGTGTTTTGCAGACATATTTCAGGAGTTTTTGTGGGGTGTGTAAGTTGGATGAATTTTGGTTTTACATTTTTTTACTTGAGAAAAGTCTACATCTCTGAACGTGCTTTATGTGAAAAAATATTCCTGAGCTTTAGTCCAAAATCATGTATAAAAATGCTAACATGACTAATTTCCATATCAATATTTTTCCCTATCACTTCTTCTAATGTCACTTTTTTATTTGAAGAAGCAATATTTTTTGCATAAATTACAAGACATTTAGTTACAAAACAAAATACACAACTAAAAGACAGGTGTGCCTTCAGCTCACCAAAACTGAAGAAACCCCTTTTCTCTTTATCTCTCCTAGCTCTATATTTTTCATCTCCATACTGTGGACACTACTTTCTCACCCCTGCTCATTTTTATGAATTTTTAACCATGTGACATGTATATTCATTTCAAAGAGAATTCCCTTTGGTTTCAGAAAGAATGAAGAAATAGTTTCAGAGCTTAATTGGGGAAATGGAAACTCTACACTTTCTTCTCAGTCAATTTTAACAAAGCAAAAAGTATTTTAATGATTCTTTTGTCTACATAATCATTTGAAACCCAGCAGAAAAATTCCATTCTTATCAAAGTTAAGCTATTGAAGCAGGACAATCAACTTAAACGGGGTCACTGTTAAAAATATTTTTAAAAAATAAGTCTTCTAAATGCTTCTAGAATGTAAATTAAGCTTTAATCATCAGAGCAATGAAGTTTGGTATTCCCAAAGGATAAATCAATTTCCAACGTTACATTGATGGTTGGGCCGAACTGTTACAGAACTGTTCTGCAGGTTTCCTCGGGGTTATAATGCTCAGGGTGGAACCATTACTTTAAGTGAAACAGTTGTAACAGCTGATTGAACAGTTCCTATCCCCAAAGGCATGCAGTGTGCAGTATGCATCAAACAGTATACACACCTGTATTACTGATAATAATTAAATCCTGCCAGAGTGCACCGTGTTGGAAATGCTGAAGAAACATTCCTTGCTTATAAGATAGTGCAGGTAGAAGTATGATTTCAGCAGAATCTGAGGACTCAGAATAAAAAAGGAGATGAAGGAGACTAGCTGCTACAAACACAGATTGCGGGAAGAAGAGGTGTGGAGTAGGGCTTGGCAGGCTTTAATGTTTGGTGCAGTCTACTTTTTCTTTCTCTGAGGATAGATATGAGATGTAGAATCTTAGAGGAAGCTGAAAAAAGCAAGAATTCATGAGACAGAGTAGTAGTATGTTTTGCCACTTTCAAGAAGCTTTGTCTCTGGCTTCTCGTCCTGCACCAAATGGTTGTTTGTCATGCAAAATCTGTCACTGTGCTGTACCCAAGCTGTGGCTATTCACTGTTGGTGTGGAGAATGGGTTGTGAACAGCAAATATGTGTGCACAGTTCTGTTTCTGTCATCTTGCAATAGATATAGTAGAACTGGAAAAGCTTCTGAGAAGTACCAGAAGGATAATCAGAAGTAAGGAATGTTACTTGTAAGAGGAGCAAATACTTCAGCCTAGGAAGAAGAGAGATATAATAGAGGTCTACAAAATCATGAGTAACATGGAGAGGGTGTTTAAAAAGTACTTGTTTACTTTCTCTTCTGAGTATAAGTGCAGGTACCAAATGAAGGTAGTAGGAACTAAATGTAAAAGAAACAGAGGAGATGGTTTCTGGTGCAGCAGATAGCAAATGAGTGAAACTTACAGACAAAAGAAAGTTGTAGATGCTAGATTATGACTCCTCAGGGAGATCGGACAAATATTTGGAAGAGAAATACATATAGGATATGAAATAAAACCTCTGCCTGAATCAGGAAATCCTAAAGTGACAATAGCTAAAAATGAAAGGGGAATCGTGTATCAGTGTACCGTTTTTGCTCTTCTTGAGGCAACCATTCATTGGGAGTATCAGAAATCAGATATTGGGCTGGATAGACTTTTTGCTGATCCAGTGTTATGTTCTTATGATGTGGGAAGGGAGAAAAAGAAAGGGGCACAATAAGTGAGGAAACTTGTTACAAGTATAGTCATCTCATTAGGAGTGTAGGAAGACATGAGAACTGAACTGTAAGTGGGAGGAGCAGAGTTGTGACAAGCCTTAAAAATGAGGACAAAAAGTTGGAACTTTCCTACTAAGAGAAATCAGAACTTGGCTGTAAAAGAGGAACTATCTCAATAAATGTGGCAAGAAAATAGTATGCTTTTGACAGCAGCAAGTTTGATGCATTGAAAGGGAGCAAATTGGGATGCAGAGGAGGATTGCTGTGAGTGTGGTATATCATACGTGCCAGGGAATCATTTTTTGTAAGTGAAGACAGAGACCTTGAGTCAAGCTGCTACTAATCATACTACTTCCTGTTTGGGATTCTAGGTAGTGAAATCCAAGAGGTGCTTCTTGTGTTCAAATTACAACTACTACATGAGGGAACACTTGTTACACGATGTATTTGATTCTGGTCTCATAATAGAATTAGGTCCTGCCATATTTGCATGTAATACAAGAATTATGAGTAGTAATCAAGATGAAATCATACCTGCAGGTTTCTTTCTGATGAATAAAATAGGAAATACATAGAGATACATACTGAAGTTGGAAAAAATGTAAAATCTTTGTGGTATACCTTTCCAGAGAGCTTTCAAATTCACTGATTCAGAGATTTGTTCATCAGGATTTCCACTATAGCAGAGAAGTTGGAAACGCTGGGGAGTGTCTATAAGAAAGAGTGGAGAAAATAATGTGAGCAGCCTTAGATGCATTATTATGATGATGTGATATGTTGAGAATTAACACTGGCACCCAAATGAAAAATCTTTTTACCAAAGAAGAAGAAAATTTGGTATCCTCAGAGAATTAGGCTTTGAGTGTATGCATATCATGGCATAACAAGAAATTTAACAGCTTTACTTTTGACTGGCATAATTTTTCAGCTTTTGTGAAGAAATAGAGTGAATTTACATGCTTTAATAATGATGACTAAATAAATGACTAAAAACTTTGCTGCCAAAACTGGATTTAATACTTGTATGGCTTCCAAATGGTGTGCCAAAATTGACCTTTACTTGTGTCTTGGGGCTCCTATAGCTAAATAACACTCAAACTGATCAACATCTTATGGTTTATCATTATTTTGTAAATACTTGTGTAAGTGCTTTAAGAAGTGGTAGTATCTACAAGAAGCATAAACCCCAAAACTGTACTCCAGTATGTAGAATTCTGTCTCGGTCAATAGTTTTAAACATAATTAAAACAAAATTACTTTTTTTTTTTTTTTTTTCCTGGCGTTCTGTTGATTAAATGGCTGAGTTGAAACTGCAAATGAATGCAAAAGTTACTAAGAGCTTGGTTCACTGGAAAAATAGCTTCAGGAGAGGTTTATTCTTTTTTCAAATATTCTTAATAATGTAAAGAGACATATGATGTTCAGCTTACTATTGCAGTTAGTCTGCAGGTTTTTAGACTGTTTTTGTCTCTGTAACACCTTTATACCTCTCATACACTAATAAAATAGGTAATAATAACCTGTCTCTTTGTGGATCTCAAAGTGATAAGTAAGGAAGTTCTTGTTCTTAATATGTGCTTATGCTTTCCAGATAGTAACACTCAGTTATTATAACTAACTATGTGATGGAGCTATACCAAATTTATATTACTGAAGATCATCTTAATTATCTGAAATTTAAAAATTTTTGCAGTTGGTGCAAGAACAGTTGGCTTCCACAATTCCCTTATTCCTAGTGGGAATATAATTAATACAGAGCACTTTCCCAGTGACTGGAATTATAAACCTAATGAAAGTCAACCTATAAATAAGAAATAGTGTTGAAAAATTCCAAGAATGTAGAGGTTAAGTCCAGTTAAACATGTTAATTCACATCATCTTGTCTGTATTTTCATAATGCTTTCCGTCTGGCTATAATTGTACTGGTAAGGAATTGAATAACTACGCCTAAAAAAAAATTGCATGTTTTATGCAAGAGTATACATATATTGATAAAGCAATAATACAATGTGGAATCTGTTCAGTAAAATTTGTAATTCCTTCAGTATCTGGTATGAGCACTTTAAGCTGAGATATAGTAAGCTAGAATACTGTTCTTTATCTGAATTTATCTGAAAATGTGTAAGTTTCTTCCAGCCAAGGTGTTCCTCATCTGTAATGTTTTCTTTAATGCAAGAGCAATTTTCCTCTGGATTGGCAGCTCTCAGGTCTCCTTACATTCAAAGATCAGTTGCAGGATCTCAAATATCCAACAAATCTGTGCTGCTTGCCAGTCATTCAACAGGCTAAAATATTGAATGCTGTTATTTCAGAAGAAGATAAAGCTGAAGGTGGGTACTGCCAGCCAGATCTGAAGTATATAGCTGGAAAAAACTCAGAGTCTTGGCAAAGAGATTGTGACATGAAGGTTTTAAGAAGAAATAAGGTCAAGTATTTAGGTTATTTCCCCTAACGTGAAAAGGATGTTAAGTGTGGATGAGATTTAGCCAAATGTATGTACAGGTCTATTTATATATTTTTTAATCCTTCTCACATCTTTATTCTATATGGTTCAGGTCTAAGAATGTAGTATTAAAGTACCAAAATAGAAAGTGAGTATATATTTTTACTTCATTTGATCTTTACAGTGTTTCATTCTCTTTGTCACTAGCTAACGTTACCTAGTATTTGCCAAATTCCCTTCAGGTCATAAGTTCTAAAACACTTTAAAAAGCTCAGGTAATAGAGGGGTTGCATTAGACCTTCTTTCATTCTATTAACAGTTGTGTAGACCACCCTCTTTTTGATTAATGGCTTCTCTGCAGGGATTACAGTAATTGGTTATATGAAAAATAATATCAGGAATGCCATTTTACAAGGTTTTCAAAGGTGGAAGCAAGGAGAAGAGCCAATAATATTTCATCAGCCAAGTTCCCATTGGTTTGAAAACTGCTGCCTCATTTCTTCATAGAATCAAATAATAAGGCACACAGTGCTCTCCTGGGAATTTAGTTGTGGGATAAAAAATTGTAGCTTTTAAAGATGACCTCCACAAGTTCTCTTTGTCATTCATACAAAGCGATTTTTACTGAATGACACAAATGCTCAAGTTGTTAATTCTACCACATATATTCCTTTTGAGGAAGATCTCTTTAAAAGCACCATCTTCTATTTCTATTATTCAGGCTTCTTTTCAGTCCTTGACAGAAGATTGTAAAAGGATAAACAGGGCTGCTAAAGGGATGATAATTCCTTAGCCAAAAATTGATAACAGCAATTGGCTTCTTGTCACTGTCCATGGCATCAGATAATTCTTGTTTTATTGGCCTGTGGCTCAGCAAATGATTCCCATGGTTGCAGGATGCACAAGTCTCTGTCTGTATATACCTGAGGCCAGTTGATGTAATGCCCAAATGCCAAAGCATGTGAGAATATATTAAATGCTTCCTGTATTTATTTAGTCCCAGGGCATGTAATCCATTCCCTTGATAGGTGCCAAATGAATTTAAAAAACTGTGTTGTGTTGCAGGGCATTTTTGCTAGCTCTAATGAAATGAGTTTTATTTAACAAATTGGAGAATTTTGTCAAATGTTTTTGTCTTTATTATTAGTGGTAATAATAATAAAAATAGTAAGAATTATTATTTGAGCATGTACTTAATAGAGAAGATATTGGACTGTGGACCTGGTTAAGCTACAGGATGTGCTGGAGGCTGAATAGGTGATAGACTAAAGGATTGATTAAGGGTGCTGTGGAGACAATTTATTTAGGGGCTAGAGATAGAGAAGATGGTTAGGGGAAGAAAATTGTTCAGGTACCAGAAAATTGATTGGTAAGCCTGGGAGAAGGCAGAGGAGGAATTGCTGGCACATTAACTCAAGGAAGGACAGAGAGGTGCTGAAGAGGGAGAGGCAAAGGTAGATCAAAGGAGATGGGGACTCTTAAGATGCTGTATCTCCCAGCTTCTAAAAATGATTTGGAAAGCAAAAGGAATGATGGGAGCTCTTGCGAGCCCTTGGGCAAACAACATATTTGTGTTCACCAGCACTCTCCCCTTTTCTTCCTTAGTGGCATACCACACCTCTCCCTTCCTGTCTCTTTGCACTTAGCATGGGCACAGAAAGCAGGGGGCAGCCCCAGCTGCAAGCATCTGGAGCAATCTAGAAAGAATGGCAAGAGAGGGCATCAGGGCACCATGGGGAGTGGGGTGAGAGTGAAGAAGGGTCTTTTAGCCCTCTGATCCTTTACTACCTATTCTTGTATAGCAGCTCTCCTCCACTCATGCTCCCTCGTATCAGGCATGGAAGGCAAAAAGGGACACTGGAAAAAGCAGGAGGTGAAGTCAACAGAGAGAGAGCAAATCCACGAGGTATTGCCTCTCCCATTGAACTCTGGGGGAGAGAAGAGGATAGGGAAGAAGTGGAAATCGTATACAGGGATCCCAGCTTTTTTTTTTTTTTTTTTTTTTTCCTCTCTGTGATTTAGTTAGGAGCTCATTGACATTGAATGAAAGCATGAAAAGAGGAAAGAATATGAAGAAAAGACAGTCCAGACAGGCGTAGTAAATACTAAGGGATATATGTGGTTTAGCTGCAAAAATATTTCAGATGAATCATGCAAGAAAGGAAACAGATTTTCCACAAGTGTACACTGACCATGAAATAACAAACTTTGATTCAGGCATGGCTGCACTTTTAAGTGGTGCCTTTTTGTGAGTAGAATTGAACAGAAACTTTTAAGCACAGTTTGTCTTGTTGATACAATAGCTCTTTCAATGCTGCACTTGAATGAGGTAGTAAACATTCAGATTTCTTACAGATTCCTTTTTGAAATGACAGAAATCACCCAGTTGTGAATTAGAGGTATAGCCTGGGAAGCATAAAGGAGTGGATTTCTGGACCCAGTGAAGTCATTGGTTTAACTCCCAAAGTCAGGCCCAATTTCCAAAATCTTTTCTGTCTTGATATTTGTACTGTACTGTTTATGACTGTTCTGTATGGGAAAAAACAGTTTAGTGAAGAAATACTTGAACAGATTTTGAATCTCAAACATACTTGATCACAGTTCTCAAACAGAAAAGTGAGATTTGATTAATAAATTATTTGTTATGAATAATTTATCCCATTCTAATTAAGAGTCAGCTGGCTTTTTCTATAACAAATGAAGAGAGAACAGTAGACAAAGTGATCTGTAATTTAAAAGGTTTTTAGAAGTTTGATATTTCTCACTGTCTCTTTATTTTGTCCTCTGTTTCTTCTCAATTATTTTCATTAGCAGACACCATGCAATCTTGCCTCTGGCCATGAGTGTAGAAATTAATGCCAATGTATTATTTACAGAGGTTGATCAAGTCTTTCTGCGAGTGAGTAAAGAAAAGGTACAAAGCACCATCTTTTGCCTTCAGAAAGGCAAGCATGAATGCCGAGCATGAATCAAACTAACTTTTAAAGGAAATGAAACTTTATCCATTCTAAGTCCCCAGTCACAATTAAAAAAAAAAAAAAAAAAAAACTCTCTCAAAGCAAGATGAAAAGTGTTTTATTACCAAAGGAGATTGTGCACTAAAGTAGGGTTGAGATTTTTACCTTTTAGGTGTATTAACAAGATTTTAGATGTTCACATTTTTCTGACCTCTAGGTAAACAGAGTAAACAATCTGGCCAGCTGCTCTGTGCTGCGTTTTAGAGTGTTAAAACAAAGGAATTAAGGGGCACTTGATGTGTGAAAATGATGAATCTCTATAGAATGTATCTGGCAAATGTGATACAAAGGTTAAAGTCAAGTTCACCCCAGAAGTGGTTGCATTTTTAATGGAGAGTCAAATAATCTTTCTCTGTCTCTCTTGTTGTGTATATATAACATCCAAAATGGATTACACACAAGAATGTTAAGGTTTCAAGGTCAAACACTCAAGAGCTGGATAATTCCTGAGTAAGAATCCCTGTGAAGCCATAAGAGAGAGTTTCTTGTGTGAATGCAGTGTGCCACAGTTTGTCATTAAGAATTACAAAATAGGAAACTTCTGGCATTCAGGCATGTGTGTGTTATTAGAAGGAGAGAAATGTCCTCTGTGCTACCTGAGCATACAGACGTGTACCAGCCATCAGTTCAGCTGCAGCCTCTGGAGAGGAAGGCCTTCTGCAAGGCTTTAGTCCCTTCTGCTGCTTCTGCCTTTCTCCTTCCCTTTGCTTCTCCTTCCTCTCCCTTCTGACTGTTTCTGCCTCTGTTCCCTTTGATCCTGACAATGTTTCTAGTTGCTTTTGCTCCTACTTTTTTTCTCTCAGGGCTTCCTGCCAGTTTTCCCTTCCCTTTTTGTCTATTTGTACTTTCTTCTTCTCCTTTCTTTTGCTCTTGACCCTGATTCTATTCTTGCTGCTGTCTTAACCACTGCTTCACCCACAGCACTGTCTCCTTCTCTGTCTTCACCTTTATTATTGTATGGTACTTTGTCAACTTACTGTTGCTGTCCTGAGGCTGAAGCTATCACCATTTGGTACAGTTACTGCCCTGCTGACAACCTGAAAATGTGCTATTTATTCTGTACAGTTTGTATCCATGAAGGTGATGACATAGTGAAGATCTACAACTGTGCAGCAGGGTTACTGATGTCAATGCAGGAACAGAGCCCGCTTCCCACTGTATCTTCCCAGGAGGGGATCCTGCTCCAGCATCACTTGGTATGAGGGGAGTCCATCCATACATTGTGGGCTGAAAACACACATTGTGAGAGAAACACGCTTCTCCCTCTGAACCGTGCTGCAGTATAGAAAAGGGAGTTAGGCAGTGAGTGTGGCTGCTTTTCTTTTCCTAAGGCAATCTCTTGCAACATCACTGCTGTCTGTGATGAAACTTGCCTGTCAGGCAGACAGATCATTTTTAAGAAATATTAGTAGCTCCTGAGGTCTTATCTCGCACTAAGATCTTTGATTTGGCTTTGCATCTCATTATGTGTCCTCATTTATCTCGGATATCTGGTCAGGTATTAGATTTTTGCTTGCAGTTCTCTGAATCAGTTGTTGCCAGGTGACTTCAGTGGCTTCCTAGAGCTAGTCTGTAATTTGCGCATACAAAATATTGACTGTGTCTGGAACCTTTTCTGTCAAAAGGCAATTTAATATTTTGGCAATTTTGACAATTTAATATTTTGACACAGCTATCCACTAACTCATAGGAGTCATAGTAGCTGGAATTTACCACAAGCTTTTTCAATTTCTACAAGAGTGAAGACTGCTTGAAGTGCTGGCTAGTGATCCATTACCAGGTTTGCCAGGTCAAGTTTGTCCTTTCTGGCAATGGCAAAAAATGGTAGTTTTGGTTTAACATTTGTCTACCACAGGTAAAACTTGAAAACTGTTTACAAATCTTCAGGGAAGGCTAAAGCTTTATTTTCTGTTTGTACAAACTGAATTTACATTGTTTTGCTTCAGAAGGTTTGTAACAGGTATGCCTCTGGACACTAGCTATTACATTCATATGCCATTTTAACAGGACTTGAGACAAGGTCCTCACTGGCACTGTGAGAAATTTATTTATTTTTTCATATTGTCTTATTTTCCTATTTGTCCTTATTGTCCTAAAGCTGAGGATCTCTTTAATTTACTTGTTCAATTTTGTGACTAAGATTTTCTGCATCATGTTCATTGGGCATCAGTGTTGCAGTGTTTTCTGGTGACTAGTCTGGGCAGCCAGTTAGACCATGAGAATTTATCCTCCCAAGGAGCTCTTTTAACCCTTCTTTGTCATTTAGTGGAGGCATACTAGTAAGGGCCACTTTGTGTTGGATCTTCCTCAACACCTTTGTTGTAACTAACTAACTTTTTTGTAGCTAGCTTTGTTGTAACTAACTTGTTGTGTTAACATCTTGCTGTGTTAAATACCACCTCTGGTATATGTGGAATTTGTGGGTTTGCTGGGTTTTTTTCAACTGGAGTCCAAGAGCTGCAGTATTTTCCAGAAGTGCTCAGTGTGTCTGGTCATGAGCATTTACTGTTTTTCTTTCTCAATTTAAGTGGAATTTCAGTGAACTTTACTGCCTTTTGTACAATTAAAAATTGATTATGTTTTCCTGTGAGTTACCTTGGATGCTGTCTGAAGAAACTGTTCCCCAAAAGAGATGTCCAAAGTACACAAATGCAAACTTTGTTTTTCTGTAGCATTTCCAGCTGATACATGAAGCCTAGAAAAATATTTGACATGGGTAATCGCTTCCAGAATTTTATACCTCATAGACAGTGGAAAGTCTTCTCTTTTCACATATTTATTTAATTATCTTCAGTGCATTTAGAAGCCAAGGCTTCAATCTTTTTTCTCCTTGCTTGCTTTGCTTTAGCTGAAGTGACCGAACAGTGTAACAACTTTTTTCTCCCCTACTTGCTCTGTAATCCCAAGAGAAATGAATGAATCCAATTCCTATTTTATTCTTTTCCTTAAGATCAGAAGAATTTTCATAGGTGCAGAAATCTGGGCTCCATTAGCTTTATTCTGTACTTTATTGACAGTTTCTCTTTTCCTGAAAGCAATTACTCTTTAAATTTGTCCATAGGTGAAGAATCAGTTCTACCTATCTGTGAGAACGACCTCTTGCTAAGACCATAGACATGACATGACATGTTTTGAATCCAGTAATTGGTACTTTTTCCTCAGTGTTGTTATAAATTGAATACATGCTCTTATTCGAGCATCTAATACAGAACTCCATTTGGAAAGATAAATCTGTGAGCCCAGAATTTCACCTATTTTCTTCCTATTGCCCAGTGTTTTTCTTCTGGTACTAATTTGTGGTTATGAATGCAACTATATTCACCTGCACCAAACTTACTAGATGCTTCGTTCTGCTTCAACACTGCTTTTTTGAAGAGTTCCTCAGTACTAATAAAACTCTTGCTGTCTGAATTGTCCATGCTGTGCATGTTCTGCTGGGGTGTGCAAAATGATACAGTTCACTGTAGTTCTTTCATCTTTTTCCAAAATGTATATAATGTCTTGGCTGGTGATTTATATGCAGATCCATGTACTGTCATTTTGTAAACTGATTCTGAGCACGGCATGCCTATTTGCCTCTCGTATATTTTCTTGTAGTATTTGGATTTTTTAGGATTGTTGTTCTCCCTCAGCTATAGCCTGGAAAAGATGACTCCTTTGCATGGCTAATTCTAGATACTCTGACAGTTCTGGGTCTTCTAGTAGCCACGCTTTGATTATTTTGTCTCAGATAAAAGCTGTATTCACGTATCTTATGAGAGATGTAGTCTGCAATATTCCCTAAGTGTTGTTCAAGCTTTTTCCATGTGCCACTACATTTCTGAAGTTCAGCTCAAAGGGACCTCTTAATTCCTCTTAATTGCTCCATGATTCCTCTTTTTTTTTTTTTTTTTTTTTTTTTTCCTCCTAGTTTACTTTTTGGTCCAAGCAAGGCTCAATGATCACTGAGAGTTGAGAACTGAGTTGAGAATTGAGGGAGAGAATTTCTCCCTTTGGAGATCTATTTTCACTTTGTGTAATGTGAAAGTCTGTACAACACAGCAACTAGATGCCTCATGCTAGGCTGTACTAAAGATAGTTTTTCAATGCAGCCATTCTGCTTTTGATTCCAATGTACCAGGACATGCTGGCTGTGGTTGGCAAGTACAGTAGTGTCCTAGAAAGTTGGCTTAGTGCCATCCCTCGAAGGAAATTGTCACAGTAATTTATGAGGGGATCCTTGGCAGCATCCTGGAACTATAAGAGGATGGAGCAGACCCAACATGGGTTGAATCTTTAGAGCATATAGCTACCACACTATAATTCTAAGCTAAGTATTTATAAATGGCATTCTTTCAGATATAATAGAAGAATTCAGATTTACAAAGCCTTTGGGCAAGATCTGGACACTGTTTCTTAAAGAAATTTGAAATAATTCTTCTAAAAACACTTACTGAGCAAACAAGATCAAAATCTAATACCTAACGACTGTGGTGAGCTGCTTTATCTGAAGAGTCATTCCTGCCATTACATTTTTTTAAATGATATTTCAGCATTAACTATATTAACTATAAGCCCAGACACTGTATTCAGAAATCTGAAAGATTTGACTTTGAATCTTTCTGCCATGGCTCTAGATATTTTAAAGGCAATGAGGCACATCCCTGCCTCCTAGTGTTGCGACAGCTTGGCCAAAAATGGCTATTATTTATCTGAAAAACAAAATGCGTTTTCACAAAACTCTGGTGACTGTACTACTATTTATCTCCATCACATTTCAAGTCATTACATCATATCAGAAGATGGATCATTTCTCAAACTTTCTGCAACTTTCCCAAAATAATGTTTGTTCCCTGTTGTCAGTCTTGGTAATAATTTTTTTTTTCCTTTTTAATAGAAAAGAATGTTTTGATCCACCATTGTCTTAGGCCTGTCTTAAGCATTTTAGATTTATACCAAAATATTTTAATTTGGAAAACATTGAAAACATGGTCTCTGAATGAAAAACTGAGGCAATATTGGGTATAGGTGTCAGTGCTACAAATTAAATTGTTGGTTTGAACTGATTCTTCAGTAGTACAGTAATCTGTCTATTGTAGATTGATACATCTATTGTAGATTGATGTGTATGCATCGATTGAGAATATATTACAAAAATGTTTTCTCATAATTTTCATTTTTTGATGGTTTTTATTTCTAAGAAAAGCATATTAATGAAACCCTTCTATCACACAAACACTACCACATAGATGCACAAAAGCTGCTGAAAATTACTGCTCTAGCATATACTATCTGGTAGTCGTGTATATCAAGTCTTTAGCGTTTCAGACACATCAACAAGGCTAGTGAAAGAGCTAACTAATTACTACATGTTACATTTTTACAAATTAATTTGTCCTACTGTTTTATAGTGAGAAATGAAAGGACACGTTTCAGCAAATACTACTAAAATTACCTTCAAGAGAACAGAAATTAGGGAAAAAAGTTCAGAAAGTGAAATTCTCAGAATGGTACTCTTGACAGAAACGCAGGCTAAGAACCATCATAAAAACCTGAAGTGTAACAGATTCTTAAGTCCAATGAGTTCACTAACGTGAATTTGCTCTCTACCTCTTTGATTGACCTAATAATGGATTATTATAAAATAAGAATTGTAATAGGAGACGGAAAACAAGAGGATGAACTAAAGGTAAAAATGTAGAGCTGAAAGATCTAGGAAAATAGAGTACATTATGAAATTATAGATTAACTCAATAGAAAATGGGTTCTCTCCTTCTTCCCTGCAGTAAAAACAGAGTGAAAAACGGGATTGTTAACCTCTGGAGGAGGAAAAAACCCCAGACATACAGGATGGAATAAAAGTCGTAAAATAATAAGTGCTACAGAGCTGGGAAATCAGAACCCTCTTTCTATCCATTTCATAGTAAAAGAAAGAAGATAATCTTTAAAGTAATTGAAAGAAAGTAAATTCAGAAAGAATGAAATCTATAATCTTTTTAACCAATGCTATCATTTAATTAATATTATTTAGTTCTGCAAGTAATGAGGCTTTGGAATTCACCGTCACAGGATTTTTATGGATTCCAAAAAAGTAAGAATAAAAGACTATACCAGCAATTATGTGGAAAAAAAGAATTTTCAGGTTATTAGCATTCTTAAAAAAAAAAAAAAAAAAAGAAAAAAAGTTCTAGGTGGAATAAAATTCTGTAGTCAAATAATCAAGGATTTAAGTCAACCTTTGCAACCTTTGCTTCATAGGCATTGGGGTGGAGCTTTCTTTAGGGGTACGTTATAGCACATTAGCCTAGTATAGGGATTTTATACCTTCATCAAAAGTACCCAGGTGACAGTCGTTATAGGATATAGTATTAGAAGAACTGTGTATGTACTGTAGAATGGAAATTGTGTTCTAACATTGTCATCTGAAAGAATAAGCAATTTTTCCTTGGTTTCAGTGAGTTTTGGGTTTTATTCTTCATTTTGAAATTCTGATCACGATAGCAAAGATCTTGAAGAAATTTTCCAGGAAGCTTTCTTCAAAATTAGAAGTTTTAAAAAATAGGAAAAAAATGGGGAAAAATAAAATAACATTCCTCTTCTTTTTTTTAATCTCCTATTAAACTAGTCTATCTCTTTTGGGAAACCTGTTTGCATTTCAGCTGAGTCTCAACAGCTTATGTTACCTGGCTCTTGAGGGGACTAAAAGTCTTTCACGAGAGGAAATGTTTCTTTTGTGAATAGAGCTAGGAAAATGGATTATTCCTTATGATTGCCTTTATCATTATTGATGTAAACACAGCACTATAGCCTTTGTACTTTGACTTCAAAGTTTCAACTTCTTCATCTGTGCCACCTTCCTTTTAATATATCACTGTTTTTTACCATCTGCTTAGTTTCTTCTTTGTTGAAATGGAGCTCTCTCTTTTTGGTAGTGCTTCACTGACTATCAAACCCTCCAGGTTTTCTGTCAGGAGTTCGTTCTTCTCACCAGTGGTGTCCTAATTACCGACAATCTGATCAATCAGTTGGTCCTTCCATCAAAATAAGATGGCTGAAGTGTTGAAAGCTGGATGTATTAGGTTAGCCAGTTGGGTTGCCTATTTAGACACCTACTGAAGTGGGTTAACTTATTAAAAATGTCACATACTCATTGGCTCTCACAAACGTCTGTGACTGTTCTGGTAAGAAATTCTTGACTGATGATATTGTGTGGATCAAAACAGCAACACCAGTGATCTGATGACAAATCAAGGTGTAATGTAGCAAAGGGAGGCTTGCCTGTGACTTTGTTTTGATGTCCAGTCTCAAGCAAAATCCTGTTATAGCTGTTTCATGTGATCAGACTCCATTTGAACTTTAATGTAGAACATGCCATATTGTGTCCTTCCCAGTTCTTAAAAATTTGAAACACAAACCTGAAAACGTTAGGTGGCCAAATGGAAGCCGTGAAACACCACAGATATTTATACTCTGTTTTGTTGGTTAGTAAGCAAAATGTCTCTTGTTATAGTTGCTGCAGATTTCAAGTCAGAGGTTGGTAAGTCCTAGCTATGGTCAACATCTTTGCTACCCAACTGAAATAAAAAATATCCAAAGTAGAATAGCAAAGTTGGAGCAGAATCTTAGTTTTTTTGATTATCTTATTAAACTGATATGGTTGAGTGAGCTGATAAAATGTGTTGAATTTCGTTCTGTTTAAATAGTGAAATATTTAATGCATCCTACGAAAAAATTACAACAATTTAAAACTAGTATTTTGTTGTCAGGCAAAAAAGTAACTCTAATGAATCTATCTATAAATCTAATATTTATTAGAAAATATTAATTCTATAGGTAAAATAATATTGACCTGATATCCTGGATTCAGGATATTCAGGATATCCAGGATCCTGATATCCAGGATTGACCTGATATCCAGAAAGTATACAGAATGTGGAAGAGGGGACAGGCTACTTGGGAGAATTATAGGAATGCAGTCAGAGTATGTGGAGATGTGGCGAGGAAGGCTAAGGCCCAGTTGGAATTGAGTCTGGCAAGGGATGTCAAGGACAACAGGAAGGGCTTCTTCAAATACATCAGCAGCAAGAGGAGGACTAGGGAAAATGTGGGCACTCTACTGAATGGGGCAGAGCCCTGGTGACAAGGGATACAGAGAAGGCAGAATTACTGAATGTCTTCTGTGCTTCAGTCTTCACTGCTAAGGGCAGCCCCCATGAATCCCGGAACGTGGAGGTGAGGGAGAGAGTCTGGAGAAAGGAAGATTTTCCTTTGGTTGAGGAGGATAGGATTAGAGACCTCTGGGCAGGCTAGACATCCACAAATCCATGGGCCCAGATGGGATGCACCCATGGGTAGTGAGGGAGCTGGTGGATGTTATTGCCAAGCCGCTCTCCATCATCTTTGAAAGGTCCTGGAGAACTGGAGAGGTGCCTGAGGACTGGAAGAAAGCCAGTGTCACTCCAGTCTTCAAGAAGGGCAAGGAGGAGGACCCAAGCAACTATAGGCCAGTCAGCCTCACCTCCATCTCTGGAAAGGTGATGGAACAGCTCCTTCTGGATGTCATCTCCAGACATATGGAGGAAAATAAGGTGATCAGAAGTAGCCAGCATGGATCCACAAGGGGAAATCCTGCTTAACCAGCCTGATAGCCTTCTATGATGGAATGACTGGCTGGGTGGATGAGGGGAGAGCAGTGGACGTTGTGTACCTTGACTTCAGCAAGGCTTCTGACTGTCTCCCATAACATCCTCCTAGAGAAGCTCAGGAAGTGTGGGTTAGACGATTGGACAGCAAGGTGGATTGAGAACTGGCTGAAAGGCAGAGCTCAGAGGGTCGCCATCAGTGGCGTGGAGTCCAGTTGGAGGCCAGTGGCTAGTGGTGTCCCCCGGGGCTCAGTACTGGGTCCCATCCTGTTCAACTTCTTCATCAGTGACCTGGATGAGGGGACAGAGTGCCTCCTCAGCAAGTTTGCTGATGATACCAAGCTGGGAGGAGCGGCTGAGACACCAGAGGGCTGTGCTGCCATTCAGAGAGACCTGGAGAGGCTGGAGAGCTGGGCGGAGAGGAACCTCCTGAGGTTCAACAAGGGCAAGGGCAGGGTCCTGCACCTACAGAAGAATAACCCTAGGCACCAGTACAAGCTGGGGGCTGACCCTCCGGAGAGCAGCTCTGCAGAGAAGGACATGGGAGTGCTGGTGGATGACAAGATGACCATGAGTCAGCAATGTGCCCTCGTGGCCAGGAAGGCCAATGGTCTCCTGGGGTACATTAGGAAGAGTGTTGCCAGCAGGTGGAGGGAGGTGATCCTGCCCCTCTACTCAGCCCTGGTGAGGCCTCATCTCGAGTCCTGTGTCCAGCTGTGGGCTCCCCAGGACAAGAGAGACCTGGAGCTACTGGAGAGAGTCCAGCGTAGGGCTACGAGGATGATCAGAGGGCTGGAGCACCTGCCCTGTGAGGAACGGCTGCAAGAGCTGGGCCTCTTCAGCCTGGGGAAGAGAAGACTGAGGGGGGATCTTATCAGTGTGTACAAGTACCTGAAGGGAGGGTGTCAAGGGGACGGGGCCAAACTCTTTTCAGTTGTCCCGTGTGACAGGACAAGAGGCAATGGGCAGAAATTGAAGCACAGGAAGTTCCGCCTGACCGTGAGGGGGAATTTCTTCCCTGTGAGAGTGACGGAGCCCTGGACCAGGTTGCCCAGAGAGGCTGTGGTGTCTCCTTCTCTGGAGATCTTGAAGGCCCGCCTGGATGCAACCCTGTCTAACATGCTCTAGGTGACCCTATTTAAGCAGGGAGGCTGGACTAGATGATCTCCAGAGGTCCCTTCCAACCTTACTGATTCTATGATTCTTTTCAAATTATGATTACGAAAAGAAATATTCTTGGTCTTAAATTTTAAGCTTTTGTATCTTTAACAGAGAAAACATTAACACTTTTTTCCTAAAATTTTGTTTCAGCAGATTATAGCCCATTATTAATAGATTATGAAAAGTAGCAATATAGAACAACAGGTATTTATTATCAGTACTGTTTTAGGAGCAATTTATTATGAAAATAGAGTTAAGCATTAACATCACTGAGTCTTGCTGTTCAAACAACAGTAAACTCAGTTGGGTTATTCTGTAATTTTGTTTATGTAATCATTATGGTGCTTTAATATAATTCACGGCTCTATAAATAATGATGTTCATAAATACAAGTCTTCTGTAAATTCAGTTCAATTTTCATTTAGCATAAGCTGCACTAACTTTCTCATTTCTGTTTGCATGAGGAGCATGGATGTGTTAGAATATAAAGGCTCTCCTCTGCTCATGAGATTTTTTTTTTTTTTAAAGAAAGAGATGCCTTTTCCACTTCTCCTGGAAAAGAATTTGTTTGTGACACATTACTAAGCATGAAGAAAACTTATTACAAGCTTGCAAGTTTTCTTAAACTGACAGTGCTGCTCCAGTAAGGAGAAAAAGTCCAGTATTATTTTATTTTGAAGTTTTTGTTTCTTTCATCACTTCAGAAGAATTCCTTTTAGCAATATACAAAACAATTGCAATTGTCATTTTTTCCATGAAATGTGTCATAAATGAGAGTCAGAGTGACCTAAATACAAAGCTTTGGAATATGATGAAATCTATTTTGTAGAGGTCTGACAGTAAGTCATGTAATACATGGATGATTTTATAGTTTCATGGCTAACCATTCCAGATGGTACATCTGTGCTCAGGTGGTGTGCTATGTGTAAATCAACTTGGTCAGGACCACCAACGTACGTCCAAGAGCATTCTACTTTTTTTTTTTAGGCTATCCTGAAGCTATTAGATACAAAATACATATGCATCAGCAAACACTGTCCTTTTTTCAGGCTCCTGTAAGCTCTCTTCCACAAAGCTGATACTCCTTCAGAAAACCCTCTGGCTTTCAGCATCTTCTTTTGGAGACACACATCTTCACATGCATACCTATGCAGACAGTATTTAAAAGTAGCACCTGGAATTTCATTGGGAAACTTGCAAAGAAATAAGATCTGTGTTAATATTACTCTGTCTATATCAGTTCCATGAAGCGTCATTAATCTTAATTAGGGAACCAAAACAAACAAAAAAAAATTACTGTTTGCAGATAGTACAGATTCTAATCTGGACTTAGTTTTCTAACTGAACCATTTCCTTTGTGTTTGAAATGTGCTTGTGTACCCGCCAGTACCAATATTGCTGTTATGTGGGGAAATGGAGGTTTATGACTGACACAGGAATTATTTGGTTAGACCATACACATTAATCTTACTTAGCAAGTCAAATTTAACTTTTCAAAGCAAAAGTTGTCTTTTTATGATTTATCTTGGAACTGTGTTTGGTGCAGATACCAATGCAATTCTTTGATTGTTCATTTTGTACAGCAGCGTAGTTTTTCCATTAATAGGTTTTTCTTTCATTGGTACCTTGTAGTGGAGCTCCTTTTGATTTTGGCATGTTCTTGAGTTTCTCTGACAGTGGTGCTCCAGACTGCAGAGGAGGCCTGTAGTGCTTATGGTTTAGGATGGGAAATGTGCAGAAACATCCTGTTACTATAGAAGTTGCTTCTGAGGAGAGTTATTGTCAGTGGTAAATTTAGAGTTAGCTAGTTTAAGTATTCAAATGTAAATTGAACCTCATAAAACAACAGATATCTAGCTGACTTGAAAAGAGGAAAATGATCAGCTGTCTTATTTTGGGTGATGTGTTTATTTCTACACTAACTCTAAGGCATATGTGAAATATAGTAAGGTAGATATGGTTCAAATTTTAAACTGGACAGGCTGCTGAGTTGATTCATTGTGGTGAATCAGCTCAGCACTGATGATGCCACTATTTGCCTTCCTAAGAAATCTCTATGATTCTGGCAAGGGCAACACGTGTGTCTGGCTTGTCTGAACACCTCCAGATGTTTTACGCAAATTTTACTACCTTTCTCTGTACAAAACATAGAATATAAGCCTCTGTAGAGCTGTGAGAGTAGGTGAGCCTGTAGATTGGAGGCATAACTGTCATTGTTCTCTTAGGGGTGGTAGTATAGGAGTGCAGAAGATAGTGTGATTTGTTGTAGAGTGACCAGAGTACCCGACAACCCTGTTTCACAGTTCTCTGTAATCTTGGTATGGCTGCCTTGTTCTGGCAAAATAGGATGAGTTGAGCTTTAAATGGGCAAATAATACAGAAACTCATGTTTCCAGTGATGGTATTATCTCTTTCATGAGTTAAATAACAGGTTAGTTAATCAAGATTGTATTAAGAAATCTCAAGTATAATGCTGTCACCAAGATAGTCATGAGCTAAATTCAGTCTCTCATTTCTTGGGACATGAGTCTTGTTTCCAGACACTGGCTGTTGCTTTTGTTTGCCATGTCAGCACCTTCATCCTGGGAACAGAGATGAAGTGGAGAGAGGAAGGCAAGCTTGTCTGTGAGTAGTAAACTGCACATATATTCATTTAATTTCAGAAAATATTTCTGAAAGCTGAGAAAATCACATCTACTGCATCTGGAGATGGGAATGTTCCATACAACCTCTGTGTAAACATTAAGTAGTAGTGTTGGTAGCAGCAATAGAAAAACTCAGATAATGAGGTCGAATCACATATGCACAGCATACAGCTTAATAAATCTAGTATATGGATATTTGAAGCCAGCAGAAAAAAGCCTACACTTAGATCCCTGTTCAGAAGAATGCATGCTAAGTCAAAATACTGTGCACTGTGCATATGATCTTTTTCATGTTACGTCCTTGTTTTATCCATGAGAGTGGATTTGGCTCATCTGTTGCAGAGCACAGGCAGGTGGTAGTTCACCTGGCCATGTCTCAACTGTGGAGCCAGAATGCGTCCCAGTCTTAGGTCGGTGCATGTCGTTCATCTGTGCTCTGCCTCCTCCCTGCAGGAAGCGTCGAGGGTGCTCCAGAAAAGTCCCCAGTTTTGGTAAATTTTCCTGGAGTAGAGCTGCTCCACAGGTGAGACACGGTCCGTGGAGCTCCTGGGTAAATGTAAGTCCTTCTAAGCAGGAAAAAAGAAATCCTTCTATTTTTAATGTTAAAAAAACCAAATTCCTTTTGGTGAACTCTATAATTTATTCAATTTTCTCACTTCTATATCCTCAGAGGAAACCACCGTGGTATCATAGCATTTGTTTATTAGGCAACTTGTTGTTGTATGGATACAAACTGGGCCATTTCTTTTGATGGACAGCTAGTGCCAATTAATAGATGAAATTAAACTAGCATATTCATCCCTAGGCTTCTCAGGTTGAAGCTGTCTCAGTTTGGCTTGAGGAATAGTTTAATTACATATTTCAGACAGAAATCTCACTTTCTCTTCCCCACTCCCCTCTCTCCCTCCCTCCCCATTTCCCTTCCTTTCTTTCCCCCTCCTCTGATTTTCTCTCCTCCCTCTCTTTCTCTTCTCCCCACTCTCTTCCTCTGCCCCCCATGGAATAGGAAGCACCTTATACAAAAAAAATGACAATATTTCCAATTCATTATTGACTGATTTAGGGAGGTTCTCTTTTCTGCATTATTAGAGCTAGTAACTCTATTTTAAATTAGAGCTATTACTTTGTATAGAGGGAACCACGCTCAGTCTAAAAGGCTGGTTGTGAGTTATGCACACATCTTGGTATAACCCAGTTTTCTGTGAAATATTGCATAAGTAATCCGAACCTAACATAGTTTATGGATGTTTTTCTGTCAGCATCAGACAGGACATGGCAAAAATGGCAACTATAAAGAAGCAAAATATTTTCATTTTGTAAGTGAAAGAAAAAATGTCATTTTAATTTAATTTAAATGCTTTAGTTTTGCACAAGTGATGTTTTATTAACTAGGGTGTCATCTAACCAGTAAGTGTAGCTTTCTGTCTTCTAATTGAACCTACAAACCTGTTTACAGTTTAACATCTGACTTTTGGCACAGGATTTTTCTAGTCCACAGGAACTGTGCAAGTGGATGGGGAACAGTCCACATTATTTCTTTCCAATAGTAGCTGTGCTATCTTGGTTTCAGATGGAAGCATTTTTAAAGACATTAAAAAATATCTAACAAGATGGTAGAAAATAATTGCCTCTATTGACCATTCCTGCTGTTGAATTTGTTAACACAGTATTTTATTTGCTTAAAGCTTTGTGAAAACTGTTATGCCCCAAATTTATTTCCTGTGGGATCCTAAGTACGACAGCATATAGAACTTTCAGTTCTCACTAAGGATTTATTTTATCAGCATTGCATAATTTTATAAGCAAATTTCAGAGTCTTAAATGAATCCTTAAGAGCTGATCTGCCTAGGAAAGAACTTCGTCTTTTAGAGTTGTTATGAGCAGGACATTAAAGGAAGACATTTTAGGAAAAGATGATCATACATATTCTGAATGACAAAGAAGCAGTAACTTTTTTTTTTTTTTTTTTTTTTTCGGCCTGTGGGTTTTCTATCAAAGGGTAGGAAGATGCAGGAAAGAGTTGCACTGTCCATTGGGGAATCTGAGACAATCCTCTGTTAATTAGAGTAAGTAGAGGCCACTTTGGACTCTGGAGTACCCCTGAATTTAGAAAGCAGTGTCTTGCATCAGTCCTAAAGCAGACCTTTTGTCTGACCTGAAGAGTACCTGGGCAAGATCTTCTTAACTGAGTTTCTGGTAGGGAAATGTGACCAAGCCAATGCAATGAAATTTAATCTTGCTACAATTCATGGTGGAATTATTATTTTTGAAAGACCAAATAGCCAAATATGGGAACCTCTATTTTAACTTGTGTCTTCTTACTGTTATTAATGACACGCCTACATGATAGAGGTTTAGGAACTAAGGGACTAAGCATGTGTTACAGATATCAAGAACTCAGATCCCTTAAATACCAAAAGGCTGCACTTCCCTGCCTTCTCCACCTCCCTCCTTAAAAGGGAGGGACCTAAATCACACTTGCACAGACAGATTGTGCAATACAGTATAAAAACTAAGATGAAGTACGGAACAAGTACTGGCAGGAAACTATAAGCATGTCAGAAGGAAAGAGAGTTTAGAAGATTTGAGTCCACTGCAGTCAAATAACTCAGACAGAATGCGCTCCTTGGAAGAGTTGAGGCGCAGAATGCTGCAGTGCCTTTGCTAGTTCCACGTGAGGCGTTTTGATATGCTGCGTCTCTTAAATGTATTAATAAAATGATATTGAAATTGTGTGGATTGCTCCCCTTGATTATTCCTCTGCCCTTGTCAATCTTATAATCACTACTGTGATATATAGGATACAGCAACAAATACAGCTTTGTAGTAAATGTATGTAGTAAAGAGCATCATAGGGAAACTGAAAGAGTCGCCAACAAAGAGAATATATTGCCTGAATCTGTGAATGTTATTGCCCACCAGAGGTCACTTTTTCAGTCCTGGAGGTAATAGTTTTTCCCATAAACACAGAACCCTGATCTATATGTGTTTCATTACGCTCTATAAATAAGTTCTTTGACCTAAGTGTTCTTCAGCTTCAGTCACTGTCTGCTGAGATTCCTAAAATATTAGCAGCCATCTTGAAGAAGTACTTTGTGCAGTTTTTGAACATCATACTGACATGTGGCATGCTCTCTCCTTGGGTCGTAAGCACATTTTAAAATTTTATTTTCAGATCACTTTCATTAGTCTTTTTTAAGTACTTAGTGCTGTTGTGCTCTGTATTACACTACATGTTGTTAAAATGAATTTATCAGGCATACACTGAAAGGCTTTCAACGGATAGTTTTTGAGTCAGACTGAAATGTAAGCTCTTTAGACCTAAGTTTGAGCTGTCATCAGTAGTCTTTAAATACATACTGCCAGAAAAGATTATTGGTAGTATGAGCCTCAAGTTATAAAGTCAGACTGACCTGTGCAAGAAATCTTTTCACAGCCTGGTCGAAAACAGACAGACACACTTACCATAAGCTTTTACATGCTGAGGAAGAGGGTTCCTTCGTTTTGACTTCTAAATTAAATTTACCGGGAAGGTAGTTTAACAGTACCAAATTCTGACTTCTTTGAAAAAGGGATTATCTCCTTCAAAGAGAAACTAGCATCCTCCACTCTGCCTGTCCCCCTTCCTGCCCCGAAGCAAGGATACCTGATTCACCGCAGCTGAGGCCGGGATAACGCTCCTCCGTGCAGGTTCCTTTGCAACCAAACCATTGACATGAAATGTCAATCTGCTCCCTGCGAGCTTCTGAACGCCAGCTAGCCACGCAAAGGGGGCTCGCAGCAACGTTGTCTTAGCCTGTTTGCAAGCTCTAAAAGACAGCGCTGAAATAGTTTATATAATCGAAAATTATCTTCACGCCCAGCAGGGCTAGAACCATAAGGCTAAATCTTTTGTTGCTCTCATGGAGAGAAAACATTCTAATTTGGTATTAAATTCAGATTAATTTAGTCTGCGAACACAAATGCTATTAGATACTAATGACAATTGTCTCAATACTCCATGGCATTGCTGTAGGACAGAATAAAGGTTTTCTTTTATCTTCCAATTTCCATAGCTTCAAGTGTTTATATATCTTTTAAATGGTATCTTTATAATTTCCTGGGCATGTAATATTTCAGGAAATAGTTAGACTATCACTTTAGTATTTTACCCTCATGATTATTGATATAACCCTCTAATTCTGAGGACTCTGACAGTATTGCTTTTGTAAGGACATAGATTTAAGGATCTAAATAATTGGAGTTCAGGTGAATAAACCGAGTCGGTAGGAATAAAATGTGCAGCAACGTTCCCAGTTTCTCTTAAAGCCTAGCAGATATTTGGCAAGGCAAGTGGGAGGGAACATGTGTTTGGGCTTATTGCGCTCCCAGATGTGGCCATCTGTTAGCAACAGCAACAGCTTAAAAGGGGGGCGGCAGCGAGTTCACCGGAGTTAGCGGAAAAGATATGGCAAATAGAGTGCTTAGGCTTGCTTTCCCCTGTGTACATAGAGACTGAAATAGATGGCTATGAAGATTGGTTTAAATCCCAGAAGAGTGTCTGAAGCGCAGACACTCAGCTGAACTGCTTGTCTGGCTGAGAGGAAGAGGTGATCGCTGAGTGGTACTCGAAGCCCTTGCTCTGTCTTATTGTTACACAGAGCATTTATTAACTAGATCTGCCTCATTGCTGTCAAAATTAGCATGCTTACTCATGCTTCTGAAATTCTCCATGCCCTCCCTTAGGGAAAGGAGATAGAATTACGTGATATGTGTAAACAGGGATTAATTTAATCTTAGCCAAATCCACACAGTGCAGTGGAAGGGAAGTTTGCATAGGATTATGAAGGCAATGTAATTAGATACAGTTAGACATCTTGTTTTTTGAAGCTGCATATATTCCTAGTTTTTTCTAAAAAGATTAATTCGTCGTATCTCCTGATTCAATATTAAAAAGAGATTATGAAGAAAACCAAGTTTGCGTTATACTGTACATAAAACAAAAAGAAAAGTTGTTTGGCAACTAGGAAACGGAGTAGATTTGATGTAATTCTAAAAGGCACCTCAATCCTCTCTGCAAAATGGCAATTGTCTTGCTCAGAGACATATGTTGAAACAATGTTCATAACTTGGGGCATCTTGCTCATCTTGATTCCCAGCACAGTTCATCACTTGATTGAATGGCATTTATTCCGCAGCAGCATATGAACTCCAGAATGGAGGAGTGAAAAAAACAAAACAAAACCATTCCTCCCACTCCCCGCCAAAACAAAAAAGCAAACATACTCTTCACATGCTACAAGAGGCTGAAAACAATAAAATTGGCTGTCATTATCATCTTAGCTTCTGGCTATGCTTTTCTCTCTCTCTCTCTCTCTTTTTTTAATTTTAAAGAGGAAAAAAAAGTAGAGTATGTTTGTTTTGATCCAACTTCAACTTACAATTATTATAAATTTTAAACAAAGGAATGCTGCTCATCTCACCTCCAAATGCCTAAAATCCCTCTGAATTCAGACATAAGTATGATACCTCTGTGAGATCTAAATTCGTGAAAAAATCAGATATAAAAAAGAAAAGAGACTCCAACCTGTTCCACTCTAGTCTTGAACTTAAGAAAAAAAATCTACTTTTTTATTGTAGAAACATTATATTAATAGTGATTTAACTTCTAAAATAGTATTTGTGTTATTAGCAAAAGAAACTAAGGTAAGTTTTCTTGAAACTTTGCGTGAAAATTTTATTAAATATTTCAATTTTGTGTGCATTTACACAGTATTTACAGTGTCAATACTATATCAGTAGCTCCTGATAATTGTGAGCCAGCATGTAAGATGCTTAGAAAAAGCAGTTTTGTTACATCAGAACATCTTACTAGCAACCATATAAGAGGGGAACATTCATCTGTCTGATATCTGACCTCAAACTCTAAGTTTGAGGTAATGTTAAAATGGTCTTGAGAAGGATTGAGACTAGAAAAGTCCTGAACATCCTAATTCAAAAAAATTAGGTAATTTAGGATCCAGGCCTGATTTTCCTGAAGTCAGTGAAAAAAGTATCTCTCACTTTTAATGAAAGCAAAAAACCCTTGTATCATTTATTGTTTTGCTGGCAACTACAGGTTCATTAATCTGACCTCAGCAGTAAATAAAACTTCAGGATAAATGTTGATGCAATGTCTAATTAAAGCATTAAAAATAAGACAGACAAAAAGAAGACAATGCATATTCTGGGTTTTTCATAGGTAAGTTGTGCGACTTGTTGATAATATCACTGGTGTTTTAGATGAAGTGAATGAAGTGAATCTAATCTGTCTGTTGGAAAATTATTTGCTGTGAGACCACACAGGAGATATATTAACAAATACAGTGAAAGAAGAACTCTTAAGTAAGTAAGGATAACTCTTAAGTAAGTAAGGATCTGGTTAATGGGAAGATGGTGTGTGATGAGCAGTTTTGGGCTAGAGTTATTTGTGTTATTAATGAAGCTGGCCTTGAGACTAGTTTTATATACTGTTTTCACAAACATTAAGTGATTCCTAGTGAACCTTTAAGATGTCAAGAAGGAAAATGCACGAATTTTGTGGAGGACTGAGCTGCTATTGGAAGACCTGACAGAGCCTGTGGACAGCAGAAGTAGAAATTAGATGAAATTAAGTAGTACAAAATGCAAAGTTCTGTTCTTTGAGACTAATGAGAATTTATTCCAGAAGCTAGAAACTCATCAGTTAAAAATGTCGGAGAAGAAAACACAGGTACATTAATCAAATGCAGTTTGATTGAAACATATGAAGATGGCAAATGCAGTCCTAAGCTGTCTCAGATAAGATATTTCTGGTAAAGAAATAGAAGTATTAAGCCATTTTATAAAGTACTGGTGAGACCTAATTTGAAATACTGTGTTCAAGAAAGATGAATTCAATCTTGATTGATGAGGGGAAAGAGAGCCTACTGTAAGTGTGAAAAGTAAAAGAGCAGGGTTTGTTTAGAGCAGCAAAACAAAGGCTAAGAAAGGATATAACAGATGTTTATGAATTCAGTGGGAGGGATAAATAAACTGTGAATACATTTAAACTGGGACTTTTGTAAAAAAAAAAAAAGGAAAGAAAGAAAGAATGAGATTCTAAAGTTTCTAAAGTGATCTTTCAGTAAAAGTAGTGAGGGCTAGAAATATAACTTCTTTTTTAAAAGGTGCTAATTGTACTGAAATATAAAATGGGATTGCCTGTCATATCAAAGAACTTGAATTGATGACCTGGGAAGTCTTCTCTAGTCCTGTGTTTCTACCCTGAGCAAAGATGCCAGAGACAAAAGTACCCCTGGTAGGAGAGGATTTAGCACGAATGCCAAGGAACACATAATTTTTAGTAGCAGATTCACATTCTATGTATTATTTAACTGATCACAATGCTGTTTTGGAGAATAGAACTTTAAAATAAATGTTACTTGCTAAAAAACAAAACCAACAACCCCTTCTTCCCACCCAAAGAAGAAGCAATCCCCGAAAGCCTTCTTACAAACTAAAGAAGTAGAGAGAGGGAGAGGCTATTCTGGCATGTGAATCTCTCTCTCTCTCTCTCTCTCTCTTTTTTTTTTTTTTTTTTAACTAAGTATGACATGAAGGCTGCAGCTTTGCAACCCACCTCATTTAAACAGCTTTCAGCATGGAGAAGGGAATGGATTGCAGTCCTCTTGACTGTTCTGCGTGTTACTCTGGCCAGTCCTTTTGAGATTTTAGTGATTCTGTTTGTCCTGTGCATGCTTATAGGCGCTGAATACGGCTCTCAAGCTGAAATGTATCTGCTGAGAAACTCCACTGGATGTCTTTAGGGTATAGAGACAAGATACATCTGTCAGTGGAGGGCTTTTCAGCTGTGATGATTGCTTTTTGTAAACGAAGACAATCTCTCTGCCTGGAAAAGCTTTTCTTCCTGGCTGGCAGTTGCCACTCAGAAGAAGTCAGTTTTGAATAGGGATTCAGTTTTGAATAGGGATTTACCTTGAACAGTCATTCAGGATCTCAAGGTTTTATACAGCGTCTTGACACAGCAGCTAAAGGCCTACCATAAAGCACTGAAATAAATAGGAGTCTTCAACTAACAATTAGTTTTCCATCAGGCTTAGGCATTGAAATTAATAGCTATCTAATGTTTAGCGTTTTATCTCATGTTTTTAAGATTTGTCTGTGTTAACCCAGAAATGGTTAATGAATGAAATTTCAGTGTCCAAATTGGTAAATTCTTCAGTCACAGGACAACCTTTACAATAGATAGAGTCTGGAAACCAGCAAAATATTTTGTTTAAAATTGTTTTCTCCAAAAGAATGAAGCTCTATTCCAGTGAGTTCATCCTTAAGTGGATAGTTTCCATTCTTTGCAGTCACACGCTGTCCTGTGTTGCTTCCTTACAGTTCTTGCATTACTACCTTAGGCCACAGCACATCTTATCCCCCGTGCCAAAATGAATTGACATTATTTCCCTCTGGCTTGCCATGGATGAGTTCAGTCTTACCTGTTTCTTCTGTTGGTATATCTTACATTTTGATTCATATGAGAAGGTGATTATTTTGTGTTTATTTCATACATTTCAGTGGTGCTATGCCTGCCTTTTTGTTTTCTAGTTTTCCTTGGGAAAGGATTACATGGTGCCTGGATGTGACAAGTCGGTTGAAATGTCAGCAGAGCATCTGCTAAAGAAAATAAGTTTAGAAGGCGTACTCTGACTATAGGAGTCAAACTTCGTGTTCTAACTAGCTTTTGGATACTTACAGTGTGCTGGAAAAAAAATGGAAGCAGATCCATACTATTTTGCTTAAAAGTCCATCAGATCTGTGTTGCAAGGTAAACAGACATTCATATCCTATATTTATGGGAGGCTGATGAAAATGCATTGTAATATTTATTTTAAAAATTATGACATTATTGTTCTATTTTTGAGTTTTGTAGTATGTTTAATTATATGAGTTTAATCTCATAAACCAAATGAACTTTCTGCCCTGGCTCTTGTTTGTATTTTTGTTGTTGTTAATTTGGCACTTTATTTTTCCATACAGCTCTTGCACATAGTAGTTGAGAGAAAGGTTGGACAAGGATGTGAAATAGGATGAACAAAGATCCTTGATGTGACAAGACAGATTATTCAGGCCCTGGTTATTTCGGTCCTAACTGTTCCAACCAGCTTAACAGAGGATAAGAGAAAGAATTTCCTGATTGTCCCTCAAAAGCAAGATGGGTGTCATGGTAAGTTCTATGTAGCATAAGATGAGGCTTAAAAATAAAAGATACCATAGCAAGATTCAGACAATTAAGGCTGGCTTATATAAAAATAAGAAAAAAAAAGCCCTTTTTTCCTTTCTTTTAGCAAAAGTGTGGTGTTAAGGATGAAGAGTGAGGTTTCACTCTATTCTCTTCCTTAGAAAGCATTCTTGGCTAGAAGTATATACCATTCTAAAATGGTGTACAAGTACCTCTTTATTACTGGCAGTTTTGTAAGATTAGCGAGAAGTGGAGGCATGCAGTACAGTGGTTGGATACATTTGTCTCTTGAGAGTGGAAAAAATTCTCTGTGATATTATCATCTGAAGTATGTGTTTAGTGTAATATCATCATATCACACAAACAGATCTAGCTTCAGCGTGGGTAACAATGAGGGAAAGGGGAAGCTTGTCAGATGAGTATATATTTAAAGAAACCTACCTCTTAGTCAATGTTATATTCAGATTTCCTCAGCTGCAGTAAAGCTGGTGGCTATTGATGTTGGAAAATAAATAACTTGGTCCTGTACCAAATTGTCATTTTCTATATTTAATTGATTTTGGCCTCATCAAATGTATTCATTGTGCAAATTATGGAAAATTTATCTTATTTTCCATTTTCAGCTTTATTTTTTTTCATAGGCTTAGATGTAACACTAGAAATGTCAGCAGACTTCCTGGAGGCAGGAAGTGAGACTCATTTCAATTTCAAACTACATTAATTCTGAGTGAAATCCAACTTATTCTCACATTTATTAAGGTAAGCAAGTCCTTGTGAAAAATTGCAGATTTTTAATAAGACCATTTTCAGTGGTTCCGTTCTATTCCGACAAACTCATAAATCAATTTCTGTCTTTCAGCCATTACAAATTTATCAGTTCATGTGAGTAAATGTGACAACTGAATACTGTTTAAATCTACAGAACAATATCTCTGTTAGTGTGATAAATGCAACTTGGTTTCAAAGGTGCAAGGTGTTGGGGCATTTGGTTTTGTTTGTTTTGTTTCACTGTATTTTAAGTGAGTCTTAGATTATAGGAAACAACAGAAAGAGCCTGACCTTAAAAAAAAAAAAATAATTTGTGCTTCCCCCAAAAGTGTAATCAGTGATAATCACATTTTCATCATGACAATATCCTCAATTTTCTTTTAGTTAACACTTAAAACAGGAAATATTATTTTGTTTGAAAAATTATTCATAATTAACAAAAGAGGACAAATTTAGATAAAAGTCCAGGTTCATCATCATCTTCAATGTTCGCCGTATTTTTGACACATGGACTTTGCCTTTTTTGTAGAGGTGACCGCATGGGAATCATTTTCTATACACTGTAAGGCTACTGTATACACTAATAGCACTCTGTAAGTGATTTACTGCAGTATATACAGCACTCAGTACCCATGGTCTCTGTGGGCTAATTATAAATATCATTTTATGGAAGGTGCCTTACTGTTTATTTTGTTGGATTGTAAGTTATGAGTATGCTTTAAATAAATAATTTGTGCCTACAGCAGGGGAAAAGGTGGAGAAAAATGCTAATAGAGCAGCAATCAGACTAATAAGGAGAACATTCAAGGTCCATAATTTTGCATTGACAAAATTCTTTGGAAACTGAGGATTGAGAAAGTAGAGACAGATAAGTGAGTATATTTGAATGTTTCCAAATTTATGACAGTATCCAAATCCAAATCACTTTTCAAGGCTGCTGAATAGATATTTAGGAACATTCAATAGTACTAATTCATGCCTATTATTTCTTACTGCCACTCATGTAGCTCAGTAATTGAAATGCTGAATAATAGTTTCCCTCCTCAATTCTAATGATGCCCTTTATAATCCTCTTTTTAATGCAGTGCCTGAACTTTAGAAAGGTGGTTTTCTGCCAAATGTCAGTCCATTGCAACTGCAGCAATGGAAACCCTCTTGTTTTATTACCCATTTTGCTAGATAAAATTGGTATGGACCAATAGGTATGGACCAATAAAGTTGCAAGATGTCTGGGTTTCATTTCTTGTTTACTCAGTTTAATAAATAAATAAATAAAATATGTTCATCAAAGCAGCACTTCTGGCCCAATCTCCCACTAATACCAGGGCAAACCAGGATCTTGTTATTAAATTTAGGGGAAGAAGAATCCAATTAGGTATCTTCTACTTTAGTAAAAATGTAAAAGTAAAACAGATCCTTCAAAACTTTTTCAAATCAAATATCTTTTGGTGGCCCAAAACCAGTTTCATATGGAGTCAATCCGTTTAGCAAAGATGCCAAAAAAAAAAAAAAAAAAAAAAGTTTATAACTTTAAGATGATACAGAGTTTAATTCAGCATTGCAGCATTTATCCAGATCAACAATTAGCCCAAACTCTCAGTTTGAGAAAATAAATTCTCTAGGTTAGAAGGGAAGCATGACAAACTTTGCAGTGATTTATCCCTTGTAAGAAATCTCACTGGCAAAACCCTGTTCTCCACTGGAATTCGCATTGCTATGGCTGCATTGATATAATAAGTGTCTTAAAGTAGGCAAAAGCTGTAATATTAAAATCATTGAAATACGTCATTCTTTCTTCTGGTAAAACTTGCTTTGGGATTGCAGAACCGCAGGTCTGTGGAAGGCTTTTCTACCCGTTCCATACTATCTGTGTGAAGGCTGTTTTCAAAACAGTTGTGTGTGTAACATTGGACTTTGTTGTAATGCGCACAAGCTACTGGACTCTCCTGAGCATAGCTACTCCAGGTATCAAAAAAGGTTGATTCCTATCATAGAAAAAACTTTCTTGCATCTGTTCTGACAGTGTGAAGAAAATACATTTCTTCCCTCAGAAGTTCTGTCTCCAGCTAAAAGAAGCACTCAGCCAGTCTTCTACTTATCCCTTCATGTGAAGGGCCTCTCTGTAAGATCATAAAAAAGGTATGTGTTTTTTTCTCTTTAATGCCTTGTAGGAGAATAGGACCCTTGTCTTGGAGAATGCCGTGGGACAGCCTCTTTGCCTATGAAAATGTGAGCAGACTATTTGAAGGAATACAAAAGAAAACAATAATCTCCTGGATAAAAACTGTCCAATATTCAGGGTCTAGAATAAGAGCGAAAAGATCATGGACCATAAAAATTCATTGCTCAATTGCTTCTGTAGTTCAGACGTAGTGCCTAGGTAATTTATTTGGTGTCTATAGGCTTTGTTATGCCCTTGACACACAGCTAAATGAGAAGACCCTGGTGGTATGGGTACCCTTGATTGAGCAACCAGGCTTCAAATCACATCCTCAGTCTGTCTTCTTGAAGCACTCAGCCTGCAAAGTGCTCAGGAACTTGGATGTCTTTAACAAGCTGTTCTAAAGATAGCCCAAATGCCAAAACATTTGGCATGTGCAACAAGATGTGTCCACCACTGTTTGAGAAACTTCAGCATGAAGTACTTGTTCTCTTGACTGCTTCTTCTCAAGTTCTTCTGGGCAGCCACGTAAACAGATAGCCAGGAGTGCTACCTCACTCCCCCGGCTCTGGTCTGTGAGAATGCTGGCGAGTTAAGTGGCTATAGCAAAGTTGTACCATGATCTCTGGCTGTCCTGCAGATTCAAGTGTCTTTCCCAGGTTTTGTATGAGGTGTCAGCCCAGTGGCAAGCTGTGAACTGTATCCTTCGCAACTGAGGGCCAAATAAGCTTCTCTAAGTAAGGTTTTTGTATGAGCCTCATTCAACAGAGATATCAAGAGGGCAGGAGTTTTTCCCTTACTTTGATCAACATATATCTTAGTTGCAAGTATCCCAGGAGTCCTTGTCTGAATCTTTGTCTTAGCTGTCCCTTCTTCCAGGCTGCGGTATTGGTATGTAAACTTCTTGGTCTGTGCCCAAGCAGTGGACCATACACCAGCATTGCCTCTTTAAACAGCAATATACTTACCACTTGACAGTTGTTTCCAGACTTTGGTTTGCATTGACTGTCTTTTTTGATTCCAGCCTTATCCAAGTCACTGATCTTATATGTCCTTGTTTGTGACAGAATGATATGGTGTGAAAAAGATGAAACAGCAAGATTGAAGGAAATACTGGCTAACAGTACAAAGGCAAACTCATAAGCCTTGAGAACTGTCTCTTTAATGGCCAGCATCATCTCATAAAGTCTCATTGAAATATGGAAAATTCAGGTCCAAATCTCCATTGTATCTTCTGCCATATAATTAAAAAATAAAAAGTTTTAGTATAGGCAGAAAATGTTGGCAGTGTTTTCTGTATACTTTGCACTCACTTTCCGTAGGTTTGAATACCTATACAAGATACAAGGCAGCAGGGAATGAGTTCTCTAGTATTTTTAATATGTTCCTATGTCATATGTTCTTCAGGTGTCATTGATAGTATTAGTTACTTATTAGGCAATTTAGTAAAATGCTCAAGCAGCAAACAGATGCTAGTGTGTTACCTATCCACAATGATAACAATTCCATATAATAAAAGTTAAGGCAAATAATTCTTACGGAAAAAAGAAGTTTCTTATGAAAACAAATGTCTTGGTTCACCTGGAGACCATTATCCTTTGAAAATGTTATACTCTGCACATATTGTTGACTTTATAGATGACAATGGGGAAACCTCAAGAGTTTTTTGCAAGTTACAGTGGTTCAGTAGGCAGCGCTAATGATTTAACAAGATGTTGTTTCTTTAATTTTAAGCTCTTAGCTGTTAGATTGTTATTAGATTGTGTGTACCATATAGCATTGGTGCTTGGTACATTGTTTTGAAAAGGTTTCCATACAGACATGAAGTTAAACAGGTGAAAATGCCTGCTGGCTGGTATGTTTTCCCCATTTAAAATAAAGTGGAATAAATGATTTATTCTCTTTCTGGATCTTCCTAAACATTTCAAGTCCTATCCTGCTTCAGTTTCCTGAGACATTTGTATCTATTTGCCTGATAAACTCCTAAGCGTGAATACTTTTATGCTGTTGCCTCTATTTTCTATGAGTTTTGAGCCATAATGAAAGTAAGGACAAAATCTTTAAAGAGGCAGCCTTTGCAAGGCTGAGTAATGCAACTCTTAATTTTTAAGCACTTGACTTCAGAGTCCTGAGTTCAGCTCACTATGCAAGAGGAAAAACAAGGCTTTTGAGATGGGATGCATAATGACTTGGATGCTCAGCAGGGCACTACCTGAAATGCCATTAAGAAATACTATGAATATGTCAAAAATTCATTCACTCTCTGAGATTCAGATGCCTAACTGGGTTGTATAGAAGTGTCTCTTCCTATCTCCTGAGGAAATGCTTCTTTCCTTTTTATTTAAAAATAAGCAAACAGTGGAGCATAACAGCTTTCAAAACACCAGTGTGTGATGTCCGTGGTGCAGTGCAGCACTACTGTGATGGGAGAAACCAAACTTGAAGTCTTTCATCCAAGGATGAAGAGGTTCAGATGCATCTTTTACGAGGCTGTGTATCAGACTAGACTCTGTGATCCTCCTGTTCAGGTTGGGATCTTGTACACGGATAATATGAATATGATGCATCCGTCACAGTTGCATATTTTAATGGCACTTCCTTTCTTTAAAAAGACTTATAGTTTAAATATATTCTGATACAAAATTTAAAGCAGTCTCTGAGCAACTTTAACTTACAGTCTGTGCTGATCTGGAGACTTAGTTCTACTCATGTCACTTTGGTCTTTGAAATGGGTGTAATTCCAAGAATTAGTGAACATTGATGAGGGACATTTTATATTGGGAAATTGAATTTCTTTTAGATAACAGACACCTACATCATACCAAAAATCTGTAAATAAATTGATTTGTGTCTGTACAAAACAATGCCACAGATGACAAAATGAGGTTCAGTATGGTAGGAATGGTTCTTTCATTTGTCAGCTGCAATACTTAACTAAGAAGCTAAACACGTTGTGTTTTATTCCTTTATCAAATACAAAGCAATGAAAGATTACTTACAAAAATGACTCTGCTTCTTTTTTGCATTACATTTAAATTCAGATTTTGAGTATTTTGAACAAAGAACTTGTAGTCTTATGACATCAGATGCCTCAAGTAACAAGAAGCTAAGTACCCATAGAGGAAATTGATTTCTGTCAGACTTCTGAAAATTGTTTAACAACAATGTGTTCTTAATGTGAGTTTAACTTGACTACCAAGGGGAGAGTTTGGATCCAAAAATATGTTTACATACCTAAATCCAAATCTCACCCTGAAAAAGCCTAAACCTTGCTCAGCTAGACTTAGGACCTCTCACTCTCTACTGAAAAACTGGCTGCTAGACTGCAGAGCTGGGAACTCATTAACCACATGAATTTTCCATCCCTTTCTGCTCAGTTACCCAGTGTCCACAAGATGAGTAAGGAGTGCTCTTCCCCAAAGTTAACAGTCTTTCAGATACCACCCTTTACTGGGAAATGTGGGTTTAATTCCTTCATGCCTAAAGAGGGACTCAAACTAGTCTTTCAGTGCCTTTTGTCCTCATTGCATTATACAAAAGATGAGTAGTATCAGAGCACATTTCATCTCAGTTCTTTGAAATAAGAGGAATTTGAAATTCTAAGTTCTGATTGTTAGTAGTATGTTTTAGACTTAGGATCCAGCATAGTTACAGATGACTGAAGCTGAGATGGGTGGGATTTCAAGGGTCTTTTAGGTGACGTTTTGGAGTACTGTTCTGAAACATTGAACTCTGGTATTTGGATTCCGTTCTGGGGAGCAAGTGATTAAAGATGTGGCATAGCTGTGCCTAATTTATGGAGTCTTAAATCCTTTTCTTCAGTTGAGCTGTAAATCATCCCATAATTTCAGTAAGGGTTGACAAAACTGCAGCTATGCGTATTTCACTTATCCAGCAGAGCTTTCAAAATTGTTCCATGGGAAAAACAAGTCCAAAGAGAAAATAGATATGAAAGAGTCCAGTAGTTACTCCAATATCTTTTTATTTATTTTTTAAGAACTAAGTAAAAAGCACCAACTTGCAAACAACTTTTCATATTGACTTTAAGCTAAATTGTTATTTAAAAAATAACTCAGTTGAACGTCACAAAAGGATGTAACCAGCCAAAGGGAACTACCATTTTTCTGAATGAAAACTTAACTCAAGTCTCCTCTTTGTCATGAACCCTGAGTATTGCTTTTGGAGCACTTAGTTGCAAGCTTACACGTACACCAGTTTACTTGGCCTGAAGGTTTGGCCCATAGTCGCAATACAATTTTGCAATATGAGTTATATGAACTGTGACTTCAAGTGAGAGGAAAAACAGTGAAGCTGTGCAGGAACTGGATTAAAAGCCAGGAAAAAAAGTTTATGCTATTTCTGCAAGGGGAATATTTTAATAGAATTTGTACCTTTTATCCTTTTTAATAGACTGCCCTGTGTCTGATAAAATTAAACACAGGAATTGTATACAACTGTAGCAGGGGTTGCCTTGTTTGGGGTAGTCTTAAACTCCCTCACAAATCATTATTGATTTAAAATTATTCTGACTAGATTCAGATGGCTAGAAAAGGCTGCAAGTGGAATAAATCCAGGCGTCTTTTCTGTGTTCCTAGCCCAGCACTGCCCTCATTACAGAAACACTCTGCATAGGTTGTGTTGACAGACTTTGCTTTAAAATACAAGTCCAGGCTTCACGTGAAGGAGGCTAAATTGCTGCCTTCTCGTTACGCTGCAGTTCCCTGGTGCTTGTAATGCGGGATCCAGAGGCAGTCAGAGAGCAACGTCCAAACACATAAAGTGCATCTGTAGCACGCGTGAGGTACCTGGCTGTATCCGACACCTGGGCTGCAGCTGGCATTACCTCTTGCCCTTGCTTCTTTTTGGCAAGCAAACGAACTCTGCTGAGGCTCACACAGTCGTTATTAATAGTTGATAATTGAAAGCGTTTCTGTGGTATGTTTAGAAAACTTCATGCTCTTATAAAAAAAGGTCTTAGAATTGTCAGGGATGCTACCAAAACTTGTATTTTACATACTGGCTCAAAATTGCTACAAACTTTACAAATGCCAATTTGTTGTGAATTATACCTGTTTATTCTGTACAAATATTACCCATGCCTCCAGTAGTTTTACGACTCTTTATAGGCTCTGAGAGGGATTGTATAAGAAACACCATGAAAAAGACGACTTTAAGAGCAAGTCCAAGCAACGGCCACAGTGAAGAACTTTTGTGCTTGGAGTGTCTTCCCTCTCAGGTTAGACAACATAGAGACTGTGCCGTTGTGCACAAAATAATTTGATATGTTTTTGATCAGAAAGGTGGCGACATAGATTCACTAGTCTGATCACTGAGAGAAAGGTATAACTAGCCAATAAGAGGAGAAAAACAGGAATGTTTTGGTTACTGTTTTGAAGGGAAGGTATCACGGCTACTGAATTTCGTGGAGTCTGATCCCGTACTTTGGGTTAAAGTGAGCTGCACTGCAGTGTCTGGCAAGAGTAATGTCCAATTTCTGGCTGCAGATCAGGCTTAGGTGTAGTGCAGGCACTGTATGGCTCTGCACTGTCTAAACTGATGTGCCTCTGTCCCTGCTCCCTGTTTGTCCAGGGAGAGAAACCTTAAAGAACAGGGAGCTCCATGGTCTAATGCTGAACTGTTACTAGCCTAAGGCAGCAACTGAGCAGTGGTGGTTTTTTTTTTTTTTTTTTTTTGGCTTACTTGGAAGTTTAAATGCTGTCATTTTAGGCACTTAAATCCTTTTCTGCATTTGGCTCTTCACATCCTGAGAGAGGATAAATAGGAGGGGACATCATATATACATGCATACGTAATAATGCATGAGCAAAGAACAGATTAACTAGTTCTTTCTTTTTATGTTCTCAGAAGCCAAGGATTTAGAGATATTGAATGCACTTGAAAGTCAAACAGATGTGGGAAAAATAACTGTTGTTTGCATCACATAATTTGTATTTCAAACTTATTGCTCACTGGCTATCACAAAAGAAAGATTTTTTAGAGTTTGGACAGTTATATAGATTCCTGTAACATCTGAAATTATATTGGATAATATATTTTTGGGTTTGGAATGGAGATACAACATTTTCGTGTATCATCACAATCCCAGATACTAAGTTAATGTTACATTATGAATAGTGCCTGGCACCTAAAGCACCTAGTTAAAAAGGCAAGGGCAAGAGAATGAACTACTGAGCATTTGCAGGTTGAAAACATTTCATTTTATGTTAAACTAGTTGCATAAAATTATGGGGTTTGGGTGAATAGTAGTGCAGGGTTTTAAAGAAATAATCTCAATGAAAGAAATCATTGTCATAGGAAATGCTAGTGTAAATGCTTGGGCAAATTCCTTTCTGTGTGCTGATTTTATCTGCAATGTTTTCATTTTGCCTTTTACCAAGATTAATGTAAATACTCTCACTTTTTTATTGATATTGATGCAGTAGTAATTGTCCTTTCTTTTTTTCTTTTTTTTCTTGTAAAACTATATTAGTTGGGGGCAAAAGCATATTGCATGTTCCAGTCAAGAAATACTGGCAGTACATTTGTAACTAAAATAGTTACTTATTTATTGATTTTTTTTTTAAAAAAAGGGTAAGCAGTAAATAATAATAAAGAAAAAGTTCAGCCTCCACCTGGGTGATTGGCTGATGTCAATTTTATTTGGTGTAAGTGAGGAATAAGGCAAATGGAACTGAACATTGTGAATAGATAATGGTGTCTCACAGCAAGTTAAATGTTGAGGCACTGTAAGTGAAGTTATAGAAAATAAATGCCGAGGCGAGGCTGAGGCATTTATTTTCAAAGCAGGAGACCATTTTCCAGTCGCAAAGTTTAATTCTGCTGTCATTGTTGCTATTATATGAAGGATTAATATTATAAAATCAATAAATAAATGAAAGTGGCTTGGTGGATCAATGGAAGCGCTACCTGCACCAAAATCCTGCGTTTTGATTGTCTCAGGCTACAGGCATTTTCTACTTCCCATGTGTGCTGAAGCTAGTTTACTTGGAAGATACAAGAAAACAAAAATTCAGAGGTGAGATTTAAGTTAGTATAAGTTGAATTTTTGGTAAATGTCCTTTGATTAAGTGTGAAAATTAAGCATAGGAAGGAAAAAAAAAAGTAATGAATTCTACATTAGTGATAAACCTAAGTCAAATCTGTATAACCAGGAACAAATGTACACCTGAAAAAAAAAAAAAAAAAAGGAGGGGACAACAGGAGGAACCCGAATTGATGTAAAGTACATGTTGAGAGGCAGAAAATGCCAATACAGATTCACCTTCAAGTATGTTGTTTTAAGACAGGAAATGAAATAGTCTTAACTGGGTTAAAATCTCTATTTGTCAGATAAAGGTATTTTGAATTAAGAATGGGTTTGTTTGTGGACACTGGAATTTCGGATGCCTGTGTTAGTGAAATGAAGTCGTCAGGGAGTGTTAGTCTCTAGGGTGAGTGAAGAAAACATCTTTTCCTTCCTCATCATTATTCTAGTGTTTACCCTGCCACTATTTTCCCATATTCTTAAATTTACCACTGGGTGGACTTAACTGGTGGCAGCTTCAAAGTGCAAGAAAACAGCAGCTGAACTGGGGCATACTGGGGAGAGAAGATTTTCTCTGATGGCGTGATGCTGACTGTCTGTAGCTTTCCTCAAAAATTTTTGAATCAATGCAGCTGTCTTTGTTCAAGCAGTTGGGATTCTCACTTCTTAGAGAGCTGTTGATTACGAAGGACCTCTGCTATTAACACTATCTGAAAATCCAGCTGTTGTGAATGTAGAACCAGCTTGACGCCTCTCAGATTTGGTATAAGCCTCAGGAAGGTCTCTGCAGCCAAGTGTGGTGGCTTGGAGCATGTAGGCAAAAACACCCTAGCTTGGATCTAACTGGAGTGAGCAGTTCTATTAATGATGATACGAGCCAGAGATTTCAGCACAGGATGCACTAGAATACCTGTTGGCTTTGCTAGCCCATCCTAGGGCTCTGTCGCTCTTTCTGTAGGCAGAATAAAGCTAATATACACCTTTTATTTGACTGTCCAGGCAGCTCCAAAGGGTTTTAGGCTCTAACACTTTTAAAAGCTTGCTAGGTGTCTTTGTGCATTTTGTATGACTGGCGATTAGATGTTGTGGAAAATGTTGCCTCCTTCCTATTATTCTCTGCTGTTCAGTTTACAGAGGAGAAATTTAAGTGATTCTGGTATTTGTGAAATGATTTCAAAGGGTCCTGTAAAGCTGACAGCATGGTCAGGAATAATAGCAAGTAACAGTAACTCAGGAAGTTTGCATCCTGTTTTCATCTGTGCTGCTACATACCTTGTCATTTAACCTTTCTGTGCTTCAGTTTCAATAGATAGTTTTTAATAAGCATATTGGGATTTTCAGATGAAAGGCTTCTGTAAACAGAAGTATTGCTCTACTGTTAAACCCTAATGTAAGTTGCTAATGGAACGCCTGTGTATATATTTAGAACTACCAACCTGATCTTGCTTTGTATTCTAAAAATAATAGTCCAGTATTTATTTACTTGATTAATGTTTGTGGCAATACCAATTTTAGTTCTGATTTTATAAATATATTTTGCAGCCAGATATACACCCGAATTTTATTTTGACAGAGATAAGCAAGGAATATCAAAAACCTCAAGGAAAACATATCTTTTAGCTTAGCCAGAAAATATGCTTTTGCTGACTTTCTTGACATTTTGAACTCCACTTGGGAGATGTTTCATTTCTGTGTGTTGACCTGGAAGCAGTTATCTGAAAGACAGACTGCTGTATGTGAGTAAGGGAAAACACAGAGAATGTGAAGAACACACACACACACACACACACACACACACACACAAAAAAAAAAAAAAAAATAGGGAAAAGGTTGAAGTGATATTTTGACTGGTCAGTCTTCCCTAGGAAATATCAAAGCAACAGCATATTTAAAATGTCACCAACTGAATCTTTTTTGACAAAGGCATAAACCAATTATTATTATTTCTTTTTTTAGTGGAAAGGGTTGATTTCATCAGAAAAGAAGTGGTACAGTATTATTAGGAGGATTTGGAGGTTTTGGTCATTACACCATAGATTCAGAACCACGCTCTAATTTTCTTTGTGTTTTTTGGAAGCTTTTACACATTTTTTTCTGGACTAAAACCTGAAACCATCTCAAATCTTGTGATTTGTTCTCTTAACCCCCACTGTGTATTGCTTGGGCACAGTTCTCCTGAAGAACGTTTTCTTTGTGGTCTACTAACAGTTTGGCACTCTTTTCAATTTGTAAACTTAAGCTTGGTATAACTTTCTTCCATCTGAAAAGGATTTGGCTAGTGTTTTTGCTATGTTGGCCAAAAAACCACTGTTAACTTGCAGGCAAACTCATCCTTGATTTTACATGCTGAGAGCAACAAAATCAGAAAAAAGGAAAAATTCATGGGAGAGCATGCACGGTTTGCTTCCTGTGTAACAATCTGCATTGAACTGAAAAGCAAATTGTAGCCTATCTCTAAAAACCAAAAGCTACTAAAAAATGTAAAGGTTCAGTAAGCAGAAAAGAAAATCATAACAGGCACACATACACTTTAAACATTTATGGATCATGTCTGAAATGATACATTTAGGGAATCGTACAAGTTTCAATCACCTCTAGAATCATCCATTAAAATAAAATGAAATAGATTGTAGATTTGCTGTAGGACTTCAGAGTCATTTTTCTCCCTGCGTTGCAACCATGAAGGTCCATTAGCTTTGGCTTTTTTATTCAAATACAATTTTTTTTGAAAAATTGGAACCTTGCAGTGAACATTCAGTTTAGGTCCAGCTGCTATTATATTTGCTGTGAGACATGAGCTAAATCATATTGTTTGGACTTCTAGTCTTGTAAACAGTCATAGTTTCACTACAAAAGCTTTTCAGCTAAACGTTAAAACTGAGAGAAATTTCTGCTTCTGGTTGCTGTCCCTGAAGTTGTTATTCTTTTGCTGCTGTGCTTTGACTTGTCTAGGGATATGAGAACTGCTATTGCTAGTGGTATCAACATACAACTCAGCTTAAATTTAGTACCAAACTTTTAGAGTGCAATTTACCATCTGCTGAAGCCTTAAGGTAAACATACATGCCAAGCAATAATTCACACAGGAATATTCCCTATCAGCCTGCGTTATGAAGAGCAATCTTCGTAGATATAGTTGCATTCCGTTCTCCAAATTGGTTTTGAATTTCCTTGTGACTGGCTTTAGTCAATAGAGCAGAGTGGAGAGCACATTTTGAAAAATCTCCTGTCTTTCTTTCAAGAACTCTCCATTTTTTTTTTCATTTTAAACATGGAATCTCACAGCCATATGCTGTACAATTATCTGTGATCTATTGGTCAAATTCTGCTTGATTAGTGCATGATTGCAACACTTCTCTCCCCACTGGCAAACCTCTTTCCCACCAGTGGTTAAAAAATGATCGCTTTGTACTTTTAAGCACATACTCTGACACCTGCATTTTTAAATTAATCCAAAATACAAGAAAAATAGTCTAAGAATTCCACCACATTAGGAAGCAAAAGAGCGCTCGGAGTAGGTACTGAGATGCACTTTTGGTTGTCTATGTAATGGTTTATGGAATGGCCATGTTATTGGCTCATAATGTTTAGGATGTGGATTATTTTCTGATTAGTTTGATTAGAGTCTGATTACTGTCATAATGGGAGAGCTAAACAGTCTAAGAAAACTGATATCTTGGTGTCTGTTTCCATACCTCTCATTATAGTAGCTAAATAGCAGCTGAGTGGGGAACTATTACGCTCAGAGGATTGTGGCTTTTATTCAGAGAGAAGAATCGTTTAAACAAAATAGGACATATCACTACAAATGAAAGAAATAGAAACATAGTTATAATGACATATTAGTTAATTAGTTAAATAAATTTTGCACCTGAACGATATCTGAAATACTGGGAAGAATGGAATGGACATTAAAAAAACAGAATTTTAGATACATTTTAAAGCCAGTTTGGAGAAAACACAGGTGTGTACAACAGTACCCAAACCAACACATGCAAGGAGATGAATTATTCTCATCTTTAGATTTTGTGATTCTATAGATATGTTCAGAAAAGTTCCTATCTGTTAGGAGGGGAACTGTGAATATGAAAATCTGGCTGCTACCTGACTAATGATGTGTTTTGATTTTGGTTCTGTTTTTTCTACCTCTGACTTGAGAGCCAAAGAAAAGGGTTACCATATTGTTATTTAATAAAGTGATAGGCATAAAAGACATAAAGATGTAAAAGAAGAACTATCCTCGAGATATTTGAAGATCAATTCCACCAAACCCACCATTTTGACAGCAGATAGTACAAAGTAGGTATGAAAAGTTACCACTCTAATAAAGGCTGTTGTCTTCTTCCCGACAATCACTGCTGCATTAAAGATAGAGAGTTAACTATTAGAAGCAACAAATATTACAGAAGTTATGTAATTCTGGACATGTCATCTATCTGTTTTTATCTTTAATACAAAATCCCCCACAAAATTTGCATGAAAAAAGGTGTGTAACGCAGCTTCTCAAATGCCATTTTGACATGCAAAGCATAAACGTGCCAAGTACATCTTCCTAGGTAATCTGGGCATGTTTTCATTTTTCTCAGTATTCTCTGAGATTCATCTTTAAGCCATTGTTCTCTTTTAAGGAGCTGATTTTAAAGAGGATTTTAGGAATTTGGCATTTTTTGTAAATTGTGTAGGCGCTGGACATGCTCTGTTTTCTGATGGCACTGTAGCTCGTGTTTACTCCACAATTATTACCTTGCAGGTGCTGCATAGCATACAGCATACTGCTGAATACTGAAGAGCTTGATATAGGAAGGCTCCACAGGTAGACGAATAATTATTCCCTAATGATCTTCTTGACCTGATTAGAAAAACTGAAGCGAGTCTGGGTGTTTCTGTATTCCCCTCTCGCCTCTTGGAAACTTAGTAATCAAAGGGAAAACATTCTACCTCTACTGAAATCAATGAACAAACTCGCACTGAGTCTGCAAGGGACAGAATTTCATCTTAAATTGCCTAGAGACACCAATGGATGAAAAAACCTAAGTTATATGCTAATTGTTCATATCCTTTAATAATTTTAGAGTGATTATGACCTGAAAATGCATTACCAGCTTTGTTTTCATCCAGAAGGTTTTAGAAGAGTTGTTTATATTTTCTAGCCATGTCTTATCAGCATATTAAGGCAAAAAATATCAGAAAGGCAAGGCCATATGTAAATGCATAAGGTACACTCTGCATTATTCAGACAACATAAGAACTGTAGCGAGTTCTCTTCAAACATCAATTTGAACTGGCTCTAGCAAGTCTGCAAAATGTCATATAAAGTATCATTAAAGCAAAGGAGAGAGCAAGCTATTACATATAAGCAAGAAAAGATTTTCTTCAGGGCTAGAGAGAGTCTAGGATGAATTCAGCTGAAGTGCTTTATTGTATAGTAAGATGTCCAAAGTGTATGAGGGATGCAAACTCTTCAGAACTTGCAGAGGAAACAAAACTACCTTTTGCACATGATAAGGAGTAGCAATTGTTCTACAGTTATTTATGGGGAGCAGCTTGGTATAAGAAAATGAGACATGAACTTGAATCTCTTCCTGTCTTTTGTACCAGACCTCCTATTTTGCCTGTCCCATTTTCAATACTTCAGATTCAGGCTGCTCATCAGACTTTGGATCTTGCACTTTTCTAGGGGGGCATTGTGTCCTCTGTTATTGTGTTCTGTGGCAGCAGGTAGATGACACAGTCAAGTAATCTCTTGCCTATGCCCTGCTGCAGTCAATCTTCTGCCACTGAGCAGCATTCTCATGCTTACGTCCCAGAGGGCATCATATATATTTGAAATTCCAGAGTGTGTGAGAGAGGCCATTATTTCTAGCAAGAGCTATTTATCACATAAGAAGAGAGAGCAGTTGGCCAGTTCTCTCCTTTCGTGTGTTTTTCTGGGATTTGCTTCTTAAAGAGATCTAAATGCTCATGGGGCAAGTTCTTGCTGAAACCCAAGCCGTTGTTTTCTGGGGGAAAATTGTTTAGTGAATGATCATGAGATTAATGTAACTCATTGAAACAGATCTATTTTTTTTCCCCTCTTGCAACAAAACTCCCACTGTGTCCTTGTTTGAAACTTCCTTTGAATTCGTTGCTTTTCAGTGATTTCAACGTAGAATTAAGCTATGAAAATATGTTCATGAAAGTGGCACATTTTATTTTGATTTTCCACTTCTTAAATAATCCACTGGAAAATCGATCAGAATTGAATAGCTACTTAGGAAAAAGGAAAAGAAAAGGTAAAAGGGGTGGGGGAAACATTTTCTCTTACAATGTTGTTTTTACTGGGAAAAACTGCAAAACATTGCATATAAATTTTATTTACTACTACTCAATAGCGGTAGGGTCAGCCACTTAGGGAAAAAAAAAAGGAAAAAGTGAAGTCTTTTTTTAAAAGTAAAAGTGCTACCAATTTTAAAGTAGTTTTTAAAGAAGTATTTCTAATTTCATTTTTGTTTGTTTTAATTGCGTGTACAAGAAAGAGGGGGGCGCAAAGACCGGAAAGAAGATTTTTCATGAAAATTTTTTAAAGATTGATACTGATATTTCTCTAATTCTATTTTATTTTGCATTGAAAACTTCCCTTACAAATATATCTTTTCCATCTTCATCACATTTGTTATAACCAACCCACTTTTCACTAAAAAAAATAAATTCATTCTATTTGACTTCTCTGGGTTGGCTGGATAACATTGCATTCTGACTGGTTTTATGTTATGTGTGATGTTAGAGACTCTTAAACCAATTGGTAAGTTGCATCTTCAAAAAAACACCGTTTTTATGAACTAGTATCCTCAGGATTTATGGCTAGTGCATCTGGCATCCTACTTTCACTCTCTGTGATTGGGTACTAACACCCATTTGGATATGTAAGCTGCAAGTTTTAACAGATTTGTGCTGATGTTAACACTTCTTGGAATCTGTGCGTCTCAGTCAGCAAGATTAAACCCCAAAGACCATTTGGACTTAAGCCTGCAGAGCGGGATGGGGGGAGGTCAGTAGCGGTTTGTATAGCTAATACTACAGAATCAACTAGTTAATTCATTTCCATCTGCAAAATCACTTAGTGGTATGTTTGGGTGGTTACTAACGGTTACCAATGTAGACTTTTTCCCTGGCTGCCACTGTGTAACGTGATGCTCCAGACAATGCTGCTGCAAGAGTAGAAAGCAGGAGGCTAATGCCTGCTCATCCTATCTCGAATGCCATCAATCCGTATCAGCTGAATGTGATAAAAAGATGCAGGTGCTCCTGAAAAGAGTGCCTAGTCACTCTTCTAATAGTGAGATGAAAGGGTACTAGGAAGTTTTGGGGTTGTTTTCTCTGCCTTTGCAAGAACATCTCCCATGTAACAAATCAATGTGGGTAAGATGGGTGAGTGTGAGGGCTCTTTGGGCTCACACCATATAGCTGGTCTTAGTTTTTTTTTTTTTTTTTCTTTTTCTTTCAAGTTCAGCTTTCATGTGAGAAAGGTTTCATCTTGTTTAGACTCTTAATTCCAGGTGAAGGTTTCTTGGATGAAAGGTTTTCAGTCTGCAGTAAGCACCTACTACATCAGAGGAACATGGAATATCCTGCTGCCTAATTGAGGCAGCTTTTTTAGCTTTCTAGTTTCTGTGAGTCCCGTTCTTTGGCTCCGAACTCATGTGCATTTATACGGGGAACCTACCTGCATAATGCAGGACTGTGTATTCAACTTGATGGCAGAATACTTAACAATTAGGTGTTTCAGGACTGACCATTGCCAGGTCTGTATTTACAGATCTAGCCTCTAGTCATTTTTGGCTTCAGTTCCCAGCAGTAGGAAATGGATAAAATCACTCTTCAACTGGCATTTAAAGTGTATACTCTTCTCACACGTTATTATGGGGAAGAAAGAGGATATGATTCCTGTCCATATTGAGACCATGTGTCCGAAAGGAAAAATAGGAAAGAGGTGTATTTAAGAGAGAGCCTTAGCTTCTTATACAAATTTTTTGAGTAAATTTTAAAATGTAGTTAAAGGCTAAGGTTATGAGGTAGTGGAAGGCTTAAGTTAGACTCTGAACTACATACTTAAGCATCAAATTAGATTACTTTGACAATTGAATTCCTGGTTGCTGAACATTTTGTCATGTGTCAAGTCCTAACTATAGAATTATAATTATAACTACAATAGAAAATGTATATAATTTAAAATCAATTTTGTTGTTTTGTTATTAACCCTGCAGTCATTGCCCCAGTCACTTCCTCCTTTGAAAACATGTTCTACCCCTCTTCAGACCAGCATCTATGTACAGGATTCCCTTTGAGCAACAAGTATGTGAGGAAGTAAATTCAACCAACGTAAAACTTTTATCAGGTAAGCAATGTAACCATCATATTCAATCATCGTTTATTTCAGTGCATTTGGCATACAGTTTTTCAAACAACTAAATTTCTTTCCAGTTGTTTTATCACAATTCTGCAAGTGACACCAATGGGATATATGCATACAGGGCAATGTTTGAACAAGTAATCATGATTCTAGATGCAAGGAGAATTTCTGAGGCTATATCATGATGTTCTGATATAATTTAATCACAGAGATGTATTTTTGCTTCACCCTGTGCCTGTCTGATGCTCTCCTACCTGTGAATCTGCTCTTGATATATGCTAAGAGAATATAATTTCTCTTCTAGCCTGCTAGGGAATCTAAAAAAAAGTTTAAACTATCATTCTTGCTTTGATTGAATGCTTGTCTTTCTTTTTTCTAACAAAAAGTTTAAATTTAGTCTAGACATAATAAATCTAAATCAGTTCTAAAATCCACTTTCACCAGATTAAAATGTCATAGGCACTCTGCACTATCAATCTAGTTATAATTTACAAAGAGATTTTCTTTCTTTTAAGTTTCGTTACTGACTTAAAATTCAGATCTTTCCTCATTGAAAGCATTTCCAGTCCTTACTAAGCTCATGGAATGGCAGTGGTTACGGGCACACATGATACCTCATATGTATCTAGTTTTAGGTAAAAACATGGAAATCAAAGTTTTATATAGTCTGTCTTCAGAACAGATGAAATGCAAGGATTTCACCAGTATTTTGTGTGTGTGTGTATGTGTGTGTGTGTGTGTTTGTGTTTACTTAGGCCTGAATCTGAAAAGGAAATGTGAGGAAACCTACTCTATTGATCTCAAAATATATATATATATATATATATATATATATATATATATATATATATTCATTCCATTCACCTAACCAGGCAAACACCTATGTACGGGGTCTCCTTCAAGCAGCAGGTAAACACAAATGCAACATTCTGACTCACATTTCTGACTTAAGTTTTCTCTTTTCTTCCCTTTCTAGTTCATTCTCTTTTAGCTGTTATGCTAGTATTTGCCTTGTATACTAGCTCCATTCCTACATATTCTCTACAGGGAACTGAAATTGTCTGAACTTCTCCATCTACCTCATGACCTCTATTTAAAAATAAATAGAGACATATTCTGAAAGTGCCTGATCTATAGCTGAGGTGCCCAGAATTCAGCTGTCTGTATTTTGGTCCAGAGATGTATGTAGCATGAACTATTTCAGTAGATGGACCTAGAGTACTACCTTTCAAAAATCACTGTTATAGAGCTTTTCTGTAGATTAATTTTTATGTTTCAAGTCTAAAGACTTAAACAGGATTCCATTAAAAAAGAGGCTGTTTAGCAGCAGTAGAATCTTTGTCTAATTTCTAGCTGCCATTTATTATAAAGGCTGCAAAACCTAATTTTGGTGAAAGGAACATGTAGTACTAAAAAGACTTGTTTTACTTACATGTTATAAATTAGCCTATCACTGCTATGTGTTGGATATATGTGATTTATAATTTCTGTAGCAGTTCACTTGACTTGTTTTGGCTTGAAGCATTTGGTGTTGCAGGTACTTTTGTTTCTTTTTGCCAGTCACTTCCAGATATACATGGTACTTTTGTTTCAGCAGTTATCATTATTTCAATAATATTCTTATAGGTAGACTGTTTATCAGCACAGTAATGTGAGTGCTTATACATCTAATGAGTCTTCATATCATTGTGTTTGGAATGGAGCAGATGGTGGGCCAGAAATTTGGAGCCTGCTACTAAAATATGATCTCCCAAAGTTTTGTGCTTTTAAAAACTGGGACCCAGGCAACTGAAGTAGTTGGCATCAAAAGTTCCTGAGGACAGTGAATTTCATTCTTCTACTATTTGTTGTGTGAGAAATCACCACTATATGCTGGTTTTGCATCCGGCTTCATTTAATAGCTAGAGGTTTTGTAGCGGATGAGGTGAGAGTTGAGCTCTCTGTGTACAGTCGTCATTGTCCCTGTTGTCTTTCTGTGAACTTTTTGCAGGCATGGGTGAGGCATGGACTTATTATATGATAATGAAATTCTCTGTTTATTTCTCTCCTAGTATTTATGTTTTTAAAATCACTACTGGTGCTATGCTGGTGTTTTCATGCCCCCATTGTTGTATTCTTAAGCAGCAATGGTCAGTTGCAAATTGTTTTATATATGAAGTTAGAATTGGGGGGCGGGGAGAGGTGTTCTCTTGTGCATTGCTTTACACTGATCTAAACTGAAATTATTAAAATTATATTTCATCTTTACTAAAACAAGAACAGTACTGAACCTTCACTATGAAACAACCCATTCTGTGTTTTGGAGATAGGAAAACTAGACAAGTAGTGATCTTTTGGCCTGTCTAGCAGACACTCCATGAATGTAATCATGGAAGCATTGCTAGGGACTCAAGGTTGTCTATCTTAATGTCAGAGTGTGCAGGAGAAAAAAATCTGAAATTACGTTAATATCAAGATGTTTACAACAGGTATCCTGTGAGAGATACTGATAAATGCTGCTTCTGTAACTGCTGCGTCTTATTGTTAATAGTGTTATGATCATAGATTTGAAGCAAATTTCTTATAGTGATATTTTGTATCCAGGAAAACAGTGTCCCATGTGAAGATCCTGTGTGAAAGAGGTCAACCCAGTGGTGAAAGGAGTGACAATAGATTCAGTCTGACAAGATCTGAAGATACTGAGCGCATGAGAAATAACTTTAAAGAAGGCAAGAGGGCAAGAATTTATTACCTAGCATATTTGTAGTTCAAAAGTCATCATTGTTGTCACTAGTCCTTTGATCGGAAGTTCAGATGCATGAAGGAATGCAAAAAAAAATTGCAAATTGTGGCTGTGATTGACAGTTTGAGATTTCAGGGCATACTCCTGCTCACAAAGTTAAGTGAATTTTCCATTGTCAATTGGCGTGTGCCAGATGAAGAGGCTTAGTGAGGGAGCCAGCTGTCCTGCAGACATGCTCGCTATGAAACGAGCAATTAATACAAAAGCAAAGTGTAAGAATATGCAGTCAAGTACTTTAATCCTGAGAAATCCCATATTGTGCCACTCTATAGCGTCATTCCCAGTGACAGATGCCCTAAGTCAGAATATCGATTAATAACAAAGTAATGTAGAAACAGAATGGGCAGACTTGTCAATGCAAGGCAAGAGAAGAGAGAGAGAGTAGGGTTTGAGGGGAAATCCGTTTGATAAGAAGAACATCCCAGAGACTCCTCTGTCTATATGGAAGAAATGGGTTAGGCCCAGATATAATCATTTTCTTTGAAGAAAAAAATCTATTTCCAGAGAATTAAGAGTGAAATGTTTAGGTCACCACTGATAAAGGTATTGGTTGTGAAAGTGTGAGGCATAGCTTTATTGAGCAGTGCAGTACCGTGCTGGGCAAAGAAATTTAAACACGTGAACATTGAATACAATAGAAAGAGGCTTACAGGAAATTGATTGAACCCTAATGGCTTTCCACCGTTGGTTAGCAGCACTCTCTGCTTGTGTGAACAGCGATGGAGACCGGGCAATGAATAATGCCCAGGTAGGCTAGACAGCACTTACCAATTCTCTATATACATGAAGTATTGTTACCCGTTGGAATATTTAGAACCCACAAATTAGTTGATTCACTGAATCCCGTCACCAAAAGAGACAGTCTATTGATTCCATTTGGGAGATGGTAATAGTGGAGGGACAGCAATTTCATTCTGTGACAGAAGTCCTTTGCAGACTGCTGAAGTGGCATAGCAGGCCCTGCCATTATAAATCCACCCACATACGAGAAAGATGTACTGCTGATTAGCACAATAATACAGATATTAGAAATAATATGCTAGGCCAGGCAAAGTCAGCTGAAGGGGCAGCAATAAGCTGTGTGCTTTGTCTCTCTGTGAAAAGCAGCTACAGTAAGTTCTCCTGACATGTATTGTTTCTTAACATGTTCAGAGCAAAATCGCTCTCTTACCTCTTTTATTCTTAAAGAATTAAATGGTTTGACTGGATGACTGTCTACTCAGGTTGTCTTATATACAATTCTGGTTCTATCTAAGCTAGTGTAATTTTGCCTTTGTAAGTCGCTGAAAATGTGCCTTTCATAGGCTTCAAGTAATAAGAAATGCCACTGCTCAAATTCTTGCTCTGGCTAAATTTGTCTCAGCAGCTCTCTAACATTCTCCTCTGCTCTGCTCCCAGTTGCACAGTTATTCTAAGTATTTGCTGATTACCTGCTTTTCTTTAAGAGAACTCTGCACCCAGCAGAATTTAGGAGCCACGGGAAGTGTTAAATTGAGGTTTGATACTTGGGATTATTTCATCCAGTGCAATATAAATGGTGAAAAGTAAAGGGAATGGAAGATGAATGAGCAGTCCAGTTGTCACTCTGGATTCTTTTTTTTTTTTTCTTTTGCTATTTTTTATTTAAAAAAAAAATAAATCTGGAGAAACATTGGACTGACATCTGATCAGGAGCTGATCCTTATCAATCAGTGTTGCAGAGATGCATTGATTATTTTGATTGATGCTATTTTAATGAGCCTTTCAAGCTTAGAATATTTCTGAAAGATATGATAAAGCAGCAGATTGTAAATATTATTGCTTTTTTTGATGTTCTGTACTGCTCTAATATCCTGTGATTTAATCCCTTAAAGAAATATGCATGAATTCACGAACTTACTAGATGCAAATGTATGTAATCAGTTTTGTCAGATCTCATTCACCAAGTGTAAGATTTGTTCTCGGCACCTTCCTCACCAGCCTTTTTTGAAATCGCTCAGTTGCAGTGCTGAAATACAGCATTTTATCCCATTCACAACCTTATGTGGCAAGTGCAGCTAGCTGAACTGAGCTGTGTCCCACTGATGAGCTGCAGCTGCTCTACTGAGTCCTGGAGGTGTGCTTAGAGTGTGCCTATACTCCTAAATTTGAGTATTTTCTCTAGAGGCATGGCAGCATGGTCAGGCCATTTTACATAGCCCTTCCCCTGTGTTTCCTCTAAGGCTATTTTCTATAGTCCTAGGACATAATTGTTATTTCCACTGGGCATTTTTTTCGGTTTAAAGTGCCCAAATTAATACGAGGTGTTTGTGGCAGACCATTGGAGTGGTGTTTGCATAACTGAAGGTTTGTGTTGTATGCCTTAAGTTATTGCATGAAGGAAGACAGGGGTGTCGGAAGGTGTAAAGTCTGCTGATATAGTGCCAGAGAGCTATGTGGTGGGACCTGAAGCTGCTACAATCTTGTCCATATTGTCCTCTGAATGGTCCACTGTGTATTTGTGCCATGCCCTGAGGCAAAGGCAAAGCTTCATGGTGGGGAGGCTTGATAGTGGTTTTATTGAACAGTACGGATGCAGCATCAGTAGATTCTGCACTCAAAAGTCCCTAATATCCTGCCCAATCATGTGATAATGTAGTGTATTGTATGGCCATTCTTGTCATGTAGGAAGAGTCATGAAAGCAAATTCAAATAAATTCAGGAGGAAGGTCTATAGAGCATGCCAAAATTTCATGATCAGGTAGAGGGTTATATTCAGGAGATTTTAGTAACAGAAAAGTGTATGAAGTTATCCTATAAGTTATGGAAATAGTCACACGCAATGTAGTAGCAGCTTGTCTGGATAGGGTCACATTTACTAGAAAATGTACATATAATCATATAATTAATGATGAAAGTATCCATCATGTTTTAATATAAATCCACAGTAGTAATGTAGGTAATGTCACACTGCTTTGTGTCTTATTTTATTGGTATTGTTACTATACTTTTTGTGACAAAATGCTGTGAAGCATTACTGACACTTTTCTTGCTACTTGAAGTTAACTATAGCTATGTTGTTTCACAGAAATAAATACTTGTATAGCCACCCAAACCATATGTGAATATTCGAATCATATGTTATTCCACACTAATACAGAACTGATTTAGAAATTATGGATTTTAAAATTAGTACTGCTAATCAAAGTAAGTAAAAATAGGCAGATGTTACATTTAGAAAGGAAATTCTGCTTTCTGATACACTGAAGTAAGCTATAGAAGCTCTACATTTACAAAGAGTTAGTTTCTGTTTGATATCAAGTGCTGTTTTGTTATAATTGCAAGCTAGCACCTTAGAACTAACCACCCTCAGTCCTATGCCAACAGAAATTGGTTAGAACGACAGTTTTTGGCCTAAATATTGACTGGCCAATAATAAGTTTACCGGATAAACATTTATATTGTAGTTTGGAATGACATGTAGATTTGAAGTTTGTAGGTTTAAAATTTGTTTTGAACCCGTTGCGGATAAACAGCAATTGTATTTTGCAAACTAAAGTGAGAAGCAGGAATGAAGCTCTCAAAGAATTCAGTGGTAGTATCCTAGCTAGCTAACAGGCCTGCAATAGTCATATTTAATGTGTGTCAAACATTAAAAACATGTAAAAGATGTAAATACTATTTTGATGGAACTTTTTAGATTTTGAAATTTCACAGTGGAAATGAAAATGGAATATATTAAATATTTTTGTGGTTCTCTTCTCTTCAAACTGTGTTCAAATATCTGCCAGTTATCTCACTGCAGATCCCAGTTTTCCGGAACTATTTAGATGGAAATATTGTTAGAACAGGTATATCTCCGTGGAGCGATATTCCTACAATGTGGTTAAGGAGATAAATACTCAGATTAGTTGTATGTGGCAGGTATGAACGTGTTGTAGATCTTAAAGTTTCTAGATTTTTTTTTTCTTCCTAATCTGCTTATTCATAATGGGCCAGGTCCTGAAAAGGTGCCAAATATTCAAAACTCGCATTGTAAGAGGTCCATAATCACGACCTCTTAGGATTTGGCCAGCAACTAGTCTGGCAGGTACTGATTCGACAGAAGCCAAAATGTTTGCTCTCCAGAATATCACATGTACAACATTATTCATTAAAATAGATTCTCTCTAAATTTTTCGCTTTCATATTCCAAGTCGCATGAACAAAATTCCCTGCAGAACAATTATACTTCTCATGTATTTCACCCTGTCTCTGGCTGATTTTATTATATTGAGGTAGTGACAGTCTTACACTTTGAACATAGCGTAGGGTAATATTAATGTGCCAAACTTCTCACCACCTAAGTATGAATTACTTGAGGTAAAATATGAAACACTCTCCAGTGATACCCTTTCTATAAGCTGGCCAGACCCTAACTTCTGCTCATTCTCAAGTAATAGTATTCGTGGCTTACTGTTCTCTTCAACATTTGGGACCTATAATGGATTTCAGTCGTTGACTGTGGGAGGTGCGCGGTACTGGGACTCTGTTATAACAGAAAAATTCTGGAGAAAATTTGTTGATGAATTGATGGAAGTGCACCATTCTGGGCTTTTGCACCTGGCCAGCTATATCTTCACATTAGCTCTTGCAGGAAATTTTTATCACAGCTGGGAGCAGACCCATGAACTACCATTTCCCCTTCTAGTTAAATGAGCTGTGGAACTAAAACTGACAATGATGAGATCCCAGCATAGGCAATGGGTTATAGCACACTAGTGTGAACTGTCTTACTAGCTTTCCTTGATACTTCAGTGTAAATATGTTTGCCTGCCTTTCTGGTAGATGGGAGATATTTCCAAGAAAAAGAGTTTCTATCTGTCTTAATGTTACTGTCTTATCATTTTTTGATTCAACTAATCCCAGGGGTTTTATTCTTGATTTGCTCCTGATGGAGCAAAGTAACAGTAAAATTTTGCATCTTTTCTGGTATTCCCTTGTCCATTGCCTTTGTATACCTACATAAAGATTAGATGTAGTGGCTATATCTAGGCTTTCATGCTGTGTCTGCATCTGCAAGCAGCAGTGACTAGTAGAAGTGGATCTGTAGTGGGAGATGGGAAGTCTTGAGGATCTGACATCCACACTGTACACATTTCTGAGTCTTTTACTTCAGTTTAGCTTTAGTCTGGTCCAGTGGACTGAATGCCTATTTGCAGCTGGAGTGCATTAGGGCTGATCTTGAGGCACACCTTTCAGTCTAATTTAATTCAAAAGCAATCCAGCTCACATGCTCCAAGACTTCTCTGTGATGTGAACCAAAATGCAGTAGGTGGGGATTAGGAGATTGTCTTCAAAAGCAGACTTCTTATCCAAACCAAAATATTAATACAGACAAACATAGAAGTCCACCTGCTGTGGACAAGTCATGTTCTTTACTACTAGGAAACCCTAGGCAGGCAGGCCAGTTGCCTTCTCTGGATAGCTTGGGGACCAGGATGCTGCAACATGCTTTGGTGATCCTCAGCAGCTGTATATAGATGCAGCTACATGTAAAAGCCCAGTGAGATGCTGACTTCATGGGCAGAATTCTGAGATTTCCCTGGGCTGACAGAGTTCCCAGTGCAGACAAGCATGAAGAACCACAGCATTATTTAGGTGTATCACACCCACAAGCTTGACTGTAGTTCAGCGGTTACAGAACATGCAAAGCTCTGAAGCAAGATTGTTAGATCAAGAGGACCCAAGCCTCAGATTATTTAAACAAAGCTCAGAGAAGAAACCAAATCACCGTTGCTTTTGCAGTTTTCTGTTGCTAGTTTTTCACTTGTGCTGGGCAGTGAAACTAAGAAGGTCTGGTTTACTTCTTATTTCTTTGGTATCATTCACTAAGGGACAGATAGGAGAAGTATTTAAACTTCAGGATCACTTAAACCTGTTGTTATTAATTGTAGAAATTCTTAAAATGTCCTGTTAATACAGGTTTGTGGTTTTTCTTTTGCTTCTCTTTTTTATTTTTGAGTTAAATCTTTTCATGGAGTGACTCTTATTTTCCTCTCTTTACAGGAAGATGAATGTAAACCCCCATGTAGATGATGTCTGGCCCTGCGTATGCATACTTTGCAATGAGAAGCTGTGGTAGGGGCAAAGGCGTATTCTTTGGTGTCAATTCTATTGGCTATGCTGGAATAGTGAAACTTTTTTATGTCTTTTACTGTTCAGACTTGTTCAGTCCTCCTTCAGAGAGGTTAAATGCTTTACTAAAATTTAGAAGACAATGTTGTCACCTATTTGTGAGGCCATGTTATTTTTCTCATGGATCTCTACCAAGGGCTGTAGCTTTTTGAAGAGAGCCTCTGCTTTCTTTATAGGAGAAAGATGTGGGCTAAATCTAAATCAGTGACTATCATAGCTACTGTTGCGGGTTGAATGACATATGCTAAATTAGTTATGCCTTTTCATCTGAGCCATGATGGAACCCAGAAATCTAAATGAGAACAGAAAGGAAGTTGTTATCCGCCAAATCCAAGGGTGTATAATTGTAGATCAACCATTGCCCAGGGTAGTTCAAAAGCCTTTGGTAACCTGTACTAGGCTAGGAAGACACCTCAGAACTACCATTTTCTATGCATATGATTTACCAACATAAGACATTTCTTTCAGCAAATGTCTGTTTTTCATGCAAATGCCTTGTCTTCTCATGCTCTGATATGCTTCCTATATACTTTAGTGTCTTGGGATGTTACCACTACCAACAGCTGCTCCGCAGCATGTTTAGATGTGAAGATAGTGGAAAATGGCATTTCTTATGGAAATGGATTTTTTTTTTTTCTTCTCCCTCTAAGAAGGAAACCGTTTATGGTTGCGGTGACTCAGACTCGTACCTGAATCTAGACATTGCAACAGCAGCCGTGAATCTGACTAAAATAGTGTAGCCTGGAGTGAAACTTTGTTCCTTTGAATGCATTCTGCTCTGTGTACTATGTTTGCAAGTAATGAGTCCCTGACACAGCATAGCTGACAGAGCAATCTTTGGAAACGATCATTTTCGGCTTATTTAAAGCATTTTAAAATCAAATTAACTATTGTTTCAGGATTCTGACTTTAAAAGTCTTTACTTTCATCTTGTGTAGAAATCTCTGTGAGAGACTAGTTAGATTTTTTCTTTTTTCTTTTTTTTCTTTTTTTTTTTTTTTTTTGTAGAAATCAAGATTACTCCCGCTCATCTTTTTACCAGCTTTATTTGCTCTGACTGGCACCATATGATGGAGTATGTATATAGTATGTAGATAGTATGGTACACAAGGTGAACTCACCCGCTTTAAGATATGCTGTTGCTTTGCAGTAGACTTCTAGGGGCAAGCTTAGGGAAGCTCATAACACTACTGCCAGTGCTGTACCTTTTGGTAGATAAGGTAAGGCTGTAATTTCCTGTGCTGTCAATCCTTCCCTTTGACAGAGTCTAAATGACATGAAAGATAATCAAATGACTATTCACAGATAAGAAGCTAGTTGAAAATCCAGATCTAGAAAATGTCCCTTAGTATTGATTTGACAGTCTTTGTGTAACAACAAATGTTTATGTTAAAAAAAAAAAAAAAAAAAAAAAAAAAGTGGGGGAGAATATGAAAGAATTTTGTAGAATAAGTGCTGAGTAAGTTCCCTAATCATTCCTCTTTATCTCGCCAACATAGACTTTACAGCTTATAATGCAGATAACAGTTCTTTACTTGTTACTTTTATATATCTTGTAGTATGGGGTAGGGACTGTAATAATTCTAATTCATGAAAAACACATAGCCCTGTTTTTGCATAGCATAGGTGTGGATTATACTGAGTGAAGTTATGGGCAATTAAAAAATGATGCAGGTGTGAGGACTTCAGAATACCTTAGCTATACCCCTGAAGAAGAGTTGCTCTGTGCGGAAGACTATTCATAAATGTTCTTCAGACTCTGCTCTCATGAGCGTTTAACTGCAACATCCTTCCATGCAGTTTAAGGACCTGCAGCATGAAAGCCTTTGGATACATATATATATATATTTTTTTTTTTTCACTTTGGGCCTGCTTGAGGTCTGAAATGAAAGGCAGGAAATCCACTCCTTGAGGTTACGAATTTTTTTGTGTGTGTTTCAACAGAGCACCTTATACTTCAAACTGAGATTTTCCTTGTTACTTGCTATACCTGTGTTAGTTCATGTTAATTTTCAAGAGAAGGAATTTTTTTATGTTCAAGTATGTCTGCCTTGTAATCTTAGATGACACTGGCTGAAAACAAGTATTTATGTTGTCCAAAGGAAGGAGGGAGGGTGGCTTTTATATAAGTAAGAGTGAAGAGATAGCTTCTGTGTACATTTTAATGCATATATGATGCATGTAATAATCATATGTCCTTTCAAAGGATGACTAGCCGTTATACAACTAAATTCTTATGAAAGAAATATTAAATCTTTAGGGGGAGAAGAAAAGCAGCAATTTAAGGTAATGGTTCCCAAACTCTATAATAACCCAATGCAAAACTGCAATTGTTTGGTCTATTGCCATAGAATGGTATTAGGTTTAGTGGGTCATATGGAATTTGCTAGCAACACACAGTGTAGAAATCATTTCAGATGAATATATGCCAAAAGTTATCATACAGATACCCCATGGTTGCCGTTATTACAGAAAATTTTGAAACATATAGTACTTGTAGCTATCTCAGCTATGATTTGTCATAACAGTCAGTACCAACTGTGTTTTTATGGCACCTATAAGGTAGGTATTACAGAGCCAAGGAAATCAGAGTTTTCTCCCAGGTGATTAACTTCAAAATGATGTTGAATGCAGATTAAACACAATAGAAAACTAAACAAAACTGCACAGTATTTCCAAAAATGGCATTTTGCACTTAAAATGCTTTTGCATAAAAACTTTGATGTATAGCTATTAATAGGTTAAAAACCAGCTGTGTCTTTCAGGAGAGTGGAGCCAAGAATAGCTGAGTGACACCAGAGAGATTGGCCTGTTGAGCAGAGTGGTATTCATGCGTATATTTATTAGACACGCTCTTTGAAAAAAAGGTATCATAGAACTCAAAATTTTTGATGCATGGATCTTACAAAATGTTATTATGTGTTTTATAGTGCTTTTAAAATAATTTCTAAAATCTCTTGTTGTTTCATATCACACTGTGACTAAGTAGTTGTCTAAATGACTTTCTCCTTCCTCTCCTCTACTTTTTTTTGTACACAGGATAAATGGAACCACTTCATCTGAATCTTGACATGAGGCATTTTACTCTAGCTGAGCTAATTCAACATGAAAACTTCATTTATATCAGCAAAGACAAAGCCAGAATTGTGCTGGGAATCTAAAGGTATTGATCGATGTGAAAGATATACTGCTGAGCTCCCTATAATTATATGTCACAACACAGTTTGCAACAGAGAAAATTTATTTTCAATGAGCTTCCATTAAAGAAAAAATATTAATGTATATTTACTGAAGAGATAAAATGTTGTAACATCCACCTGTTTGTGCAGAATAATTAATCTGTAATCTCAGAAGTGAGCTGGCATTAAGCTGATGCATATACCATTAAACACTCATTCAGTGATATTTGGAAGTTAATGCAAGTTCATTGTTTTGCATTATTACTGCTTCTTGGCTTCTGCAACAAAAGAGAAAAACTTCTAGTTTCCCTATGCTGCCAGAACTTGTTACCCAAACTCATTATGTGACATTGTAGCCAACAAAATATAGCATACCTCACAACTGGAAGGGTACCGCTATGGATATGGGAAATGATCTCTTGTGCAGCAGCAAATACTGTCTATTGATGAATACAGATAACCTCTGTGTAAGTTACATAGGAGTCACATAAATAATGCATGAAGAGCTGGAAGTTGTTTAAAAATAAGGCCCCAAATACATTTCCTCACTCCGTTAAGCAGCAAATAATATGAGTCTACCCTTGTTTCTTTCTTTCTTAATAGGCTTGCTGCCACTCAGCTTTCATCTTTCATTAAGACTCCTGCTGGTGCTGCTTTAGGTGCAATAAAACATAATGACACTGAAAACAGTAGGAGGACTTAACCCCATTGCACTTTTCCTCTATCATAAAGTCTACTATATCTAAGTTAATATCTGCCACAACTGAGGAGGGACTCTTTATCTTCTGACATTCAGTCACATTCTATAATAATAAGGTTAAGATGGTTTTGTGACATCTGCTTTCAAGCCTCTTATTATAATATTGATCTTTTGCTTAGTGTGACCACACCCAGATTTCTTTCTATGTAACTTTTCTGCTTTGCTTTTGAGGTCAGTAAATAAGGTTTTAGGCATACATGTATAAATATATATATATATCATATAAAAATGGAGTGCAGGTAAGACTGAATGGAATTTCTGGCTCGTGGTAGTGAGGCAATTTAGAATTGATTGGTATCCTGAGATCAACAAATTCTTGTCTATGATTTTCCATAGCTCCCAAGAAAGCTAAGAATAAAACCCACACTGACTTTTAGTGAGAATTGGATGTGTAACTTCTTATGCTTTTTTGAAAACTACAACTCCACGAACTGAGCCTTTGTCTCTTGTGAGAGAAAGCAGACTCCTGAACTTTCTATAATGACATACTCCATCTCATGTGGTCGTAGACATAACAGCTTTTTGATCATTTCCTCAGAAAATTGGTGTCAGATAAAGAATTCAAGGTTATTTTATTTTCCTTTTTCCATATAGCCCTACTTTCTAGGTTGTACTATGAAAGGAATTTTCCTTTTTCTAAATATGTAAACGGTGTAATTTAAGGTAGCTATAGTCATGTAGGTGGCCACCTTCTAAATGCTTCAGCTTCTCTGTTACTGTGTGAGTGAACTGAATCTGAACCTGCAGAAGGATTACGATCCTAAGAACTTTCTTTTCCCCCACTGCATTGGTTGCTTTAATGAAAGAGGTTACCTTTCCCTACAGACCTTGCCTTGTTTTTATGCATAATCATCACGACTGAAGTAAAGTTGCTGCAGCTAGCGCTATTGATCTTAATGCCTCTAGTTAAGGGCTTCAGAAGGAGTTTTTAAGCGCTTAAGTGAAAAGTGAGGATTTCTAGACATTCTCAGCAGTGTTGTCCCTGATAAGAGCTGTCAGCTTCTGAGAAACTTAGAAAATTTGACCAAGGCTTGTTGACATCATGCAGTGCAGCATTACATTACAGATACTTTGGCTTCTTTCACCAGTCTGGTAAGCCTATCGGGTATGTTCTCATGGCATGGTTCGATACTGTGCAGAACTTGTATGGAGAAGTGGTACAGCTCCCCAGATGTGAGCTTGTACACTGGCTAATCCACGCTTTCTCCCAGATAAGTTTTGGACCTGTTATTAAACCTTTGTCTGAGCAGGAGTGTAGAGCCCTGCTAATCAGAAGGGAGGTTGTCTTTACACAGCTATACCCCTGCCACCAGCTCTGATGCTAGCTTATTTGGAAGTAATCCAAGAATTTGTGCATGGCATAATGACATGCTTCCATGTGCCATTAACAGTGGGAACGGCAGCTGTGGTCATCTGGAAGTCTGAGTTCAAGTCTGGAAGTAGAACATTTCTGAAGATGTTGGCTTTTCTCAAATTTCTATGATTAAAGGAGTAAGATTTTGCAACTTTTATTTCATCATTCGTGTAAGTAGTGTAAGATGCATTGTTTCACTTAAGTACCGTGCAACACTAAGCAGATTCTTACTGAGGAATAAACTGAGCCCAGTTCTGGTATTCTGAAAATTACTTGGGGAGACTTTTTAGCAAAAGAGATTAAATCTCTAAAAATCCAGCCAAATTAAAATATACTTTCCCTATTTGTTTTAAGCCAACATTCCTTTCTTTACTGGGTAGATAAATTAGCCACTTGGTTTTAAATTGCAAAGCAACACTAATCAAAGAGCTAATTTGTTGGTGCTAATGATGATTTAGCCAAAGCAAACATATTACTCAAAGAAAAAAAAATCTGCTGCCAGGATAGGTTTTGTTTTCCACAGGCAGATTAGTTGTTCATTGGTGAATGGTTATTTACTTATGTACATTATGGTATACTGGTAAGGCGAGAGTTATGTATATTTATTTGTATAAATCCAAGAAGCAATATTCAGTTATGCACATTTTCCAAGTGCACAGAAGGAGACATGAGGGGAAAATTCCCCCAAAGTTCTTGTATTCTAATGAAGCTGATCCGCTACAGTCCCTGTATTCTCAAAGAAAAGCCGGGGCTCAGAGCAGGAACCTAGCCTTTTAAAGCATCTTTAAGAAATCCCTTTTATTCTCCACTGAGTAGGGGGGCGGGGAGCTGAGCTATAGTTAGCTTTGGAATAACCCTGTTCCTACCACCCAGTTATTTATTGTTTTAACATAGATTACCTTTCCTCATTTATGTGTTACGGCTTTTGATCAGGAATCTGGGCTGCAATTTGCCAAAGACTGGTATGCCTGGGGGAATTCAGTGTCCAAATTTCAAAAAAAATCAGAGCTATTGAATTCATCACTTACTTAAACCAAAGGGAATCTTAAATGTTGTTTTACTCAGTGTATATTTAATTTTTATATTTTTGACAGGCTTTGTTGTTCTATTTTTGTACAAAATACTGCAAAAGATACCTCTCCAATAAACATGAATGTCTGTAAGCAAATGCTTTTTTTTTTTTTTTTTTTTTTTTTTTAAACTGAGGAATCTATTACTTTATTCTCCAATCATTTTAGTTTTCATTTCTTAAAGAAACAAACATTTGGCTTTAATCCTCAATAATTTTCTCAGAAACTGAGGACTAGTAAACAACTATGATTTTCTAAAGGTAGTCAGCAATTCCTGTTCTGTTATCACTTAGATTTGGTAGTGTGGTATTCAAACCCATAAATCAAAAGAATTTTTGTACCTACTTGAAGCTAACTCTTGAAGCTAACTCTCTAACCCATCTTTATCCTCATTGTAAGAGTGTCTTACGCTCTTACCCAAAGGTTTATAGAAGGTGTCTTGTGCCACAGTATGTCATTCAGTATATATTGATGTCAGTGTGCAGAATTACTGCACCTCCTTCTTGAATTGGTCTGTTTGTACAATGAACGAGTGAATGAGGAACTTCTTGTTTAGTGAACAATATTTGGAATAAGGTAAATCCAGAAAATACTGGAATTCTAAGAAATTAATCCACACCATTCTCAGAGCAAAATGTGTTGTGAATGTTTTTATGTTTATCTGACTAAGCTCTGATACTGCTAAGATTCTGTCGTTTGTAACGAGTATCCTTCTCTTGATTCTCAAGTGAGTCACAAGGCCTTCATTTTTCCCTTGAAACAAATATTTTTAAGGGAAATTAAAATATATGCTCATTTTTTATACCTAGGGAATAATAGCAAATACTATACTTGATAAATTGTTAATGCATTGTAGAAAGTATTGCAGTGCATTGGAGATTGGCTAGATGTTCTGAGGGAGTGAACTCCAAGGTTCAGTGCAACAATTTAAAATTATGAGAAATAGAGAAGAAGAAAAGAGTTCTGAAGGATCTAATTTTGTAACTTTGATAAAATCGGTTGTGGCATACCTAGTCATTGTGTGGATTTTCTGAAGATCACTGTGATATGCTCAGGCACTGCACCTCAACCACTTGGTATTTCAAGAGCCAGCACGCAGCTCTGCTCATGTTCTTTGGCTCTGTGGAAAAAGTCACATTCGACTGACCACAAGTAGTACTAGCTTCAACATTGATGAAATCAGAAGGAAGATCAGCACTGATTATGCTTGTACCAGACCAGAAATCAGAGAAACAAATGGTGTTGAAAAGTGAAATATGGTAACTCAGATTGGATCAGAGTGGATCTTTTTGAGATTGTATTTTTTCAATTCCCTTTGTTTATTTTGCTGAAACTTATCCAAGCATATCCTGCTCCCTTGGAGACCAAAAAAAAAAAAAAAAAAAAGAAGAAGATTTATTATTTTAATTTAGAAAAATTCTGTCCTCCTTCTTCTAGTCATTCTGTGAAACCTAGCCCATTTGTTCTTCATTCCTTGGCAGCCCTGCAGTCAAAACAACGCTTTTGCTAATGTACATTACCCATGACTGTTTCAGAGCATATTCAATAACCGGCCAACCAAAATGACACAAAGATAAAGAAAATATACTGTATCTCCAAGCTATTCAAAAGATCACTTATGAATAAACGATCCCTTACATGGCTTTATCCGTATTCTCTATTCTGCATACAGCACTCTCTATTTTGAGTGCCAAAATATTGCTTTATTTCTGATGCTGAGTTTTTTCACTTCATTTTGCTTTGTTTTTCCCCAATTCCTCATTATTATTTTCCCCCTAAAGCTTTCTGCCAAGATGAAACATTGTAAGATGTTCACACAGTTAAAAAAAAAAAAAAAAAAAAAAAAAAAAAAGAGCCAGTAAGGCTGATTCAAATGCCGAAGTATGTTTCTAGAACAATGTATTTTAACTTTAGGAAAAAAGTCTATATATAATTATATCTAGAAACTGCTTATCTATTGGCCTACTTCTGCCTCTGGATAATAGCACCATAGCTGAGGATTAAAAGGCATAGAGAAGATTAGCAAAAATGTAGTAACCTTATGATCTTGTTGGCAATCTTTTGTTCCTTCCCTGCTTCCCTACAAAATAGAAAAACATTTTTAGTAAAGCATGAAAAATGGGGATAGATTGATGATGTTAAATTCGTATAGCCTAATAAATTATACTTTTAAAATCCACTGATGTCATATGAGAAAGCATGTGTTATTAAAACCACATCAACAATGACAAGAGTGATATATGTTTTAGCTGCTTGCTTAGTTCTCTTTTCCTAGCTGTTTACTTGTTTGTAAAGGTTCATCAGTTTCTTAATAATTATGTCCGTAGCGGGTAAGTGATGTCCTAAATAGAAGATTATGATTTCATTGTGAGACTAAAGGAACAAGATCAGGTGAACTCCTGCTGTTTTGTTCCAAAAGAGACAAAAGAGGTGAAATATAGAGTGCTGTGTATTTTAGCAATTGAATGTTTCCTCCTGTTTTATTTTTGCTTTAAAAGTAGACCCATTATGAATAATAACTATAAAAATATCCTATTTCTTCTCTACAAGAGTCTCTGATCTAGCACTTGGCACGTGTTCAGAGAATGGAAAGGACAAATGCCTTTCTGCTGTCTAATGACTACTCTGCATATGGTGTTGTAGTCACTGGACTGTCAGCGCTGCTGGCACTTTTTAGAATTCCATGTAATGCATCCACAGATGACCCAACTCTCAGGCTGGATTTCCACAGTTCTTCCTTTTCCCCCACTCTGTGATTCGCAGCCCATGAGGCACCATGCATGACTCCCTTTTGGATGCTGAGAGATGCTTCAAGTGACTCAGAAACAAAAGTTTCTCATAGCAGTGCACTATTTGTTCTTTCATCTGCAGGTCACAGAATAGAATAATACAGATTGGAAGGGACCTCTGGAGGCCATCTGACACATGGTGGACAAAGACAGAAATTAGAAAAGAATTCTGTAACCTCTTGGATCTTATGTGGGCCTGACTTCTTGTTGTGAATCGGGAGCAACATGTCTGACTTGCAGCTTACTCTGCTTGCGTGTAAGTCTTTCCCAACTATCAACTTGTTCTCTCAGGTTATTTTTGCTTAGGCTCATGCAGCCTTATCCCCTCCACTTCTATAGTGACTATGCATTTTGCTTCCTTTCTTCTCAACCAATACAGCTTTGTCACCAGAGATACGGTGAAAGAGTTTGTCAGCTATAAAACTGACTATTGTGTTTAAGACGGTGCTGATGATCTAGACTATAATTTTATCTTTGCTGGCTGGTTGGTTTCAGTGCTAACTTACAGCTGTCTTTGATTTAACTCTAAAGCACTGAAGCAGGAAGAATACAAAACTGAAGGAGAAAGAGTCACACATCATATTAATGTAAAATGCTACAGGCATTTATCTTCCCATAGGACTGTGCAGGACAGAGGAAGGGTTGCAGATGCTGTCCTTAGAACATGGTTAGAGGTAGAATCTTCCAATATGCTACTCTCACCTGCCTCATACATAAATGGCGATATCTGCTCGACAAGAGTAACAGTTATTGTTGATAGTGGAGCTTCTAGTGGACTGTGATAGTAATGCTATGGATTTGTGTATGTCTGCTGGGCTTTTCATTCTCACAGTACCCCATGAGAGGAAAGATGCAGTCCCTCCTAACTGTGCTGATTTACTAGATTGTTTCAATTTCCATGTTTTACGTTTCCATGGCAAACATAATCATTTCCTGTGGTCTTTTTTTTTTAATCTAATGTATCTCCTTGGAGTGATTGGTCTTCACAGCTGTACCTTAATGTTTACAGTGCTGCTGTATTTACCATTACCTGTGCAGTGTTAAGAGCCGTAGTAAGAACCAGACACCATTGTACTGTGTGTCACTCAAATATAGAGGAAGTACAGGGTACTAATTACACAGAGATAGAAGGAAACAAAGAGTATGCTTTCTGTGATATAGAAAAGAGAGCAATGTCTATTCAAATAGATGTGTATCATGTTCAGAGTGAGAGGCTTGGAATATGATCTTCACAGAACCATTCTGGATGGGTATAAGCAGGGAAAGAATGCATTTGTCAAGGCCAGAAGATAAGATTTTTCAAGTAATTCAGATAGGAGTTGACAAGAATGAGACTGAGAATGTCAGCTCTCTGGATTAATTGACAAGGTTGTATTTTAGCAGTGCTATTCAGAAAGCATGTGTAAATTCAAAGCATGATTGAACAATTGTGGCCTAACCAAATATCATGTATCAGCAGAGCTGCAGAAATGTGAAAGCATCAACACTAGATCCTGGCTTCTCAGCAAGACAAAGCTGCAAGACTGAGGGAGAGCAGGGCTTTTGCCTCCTGATGGAGGGAAAAGTAGGGTTATAGGATGCGTGCTTGGGCTTTAGGGAAGGACCACTTTGTTTCTCAGCAGTAGCTTCTACACATTGGCAGGAACTGCAGCAATAATCCTGATTTTTCAAGCCTCTTATAAAGGCAAAGTAAGCAGACATTTGTTTTCCCCAGCAGTATTTTGCCCTACATTTCTGTCTCATTTATCTTTGCTTTTAGCCAGTTCTTCTGTGACTACACTTTCCACCTACCGCAGATAAGAGGTGAAAGATGTTAGCTTAAAGCTTTCAGTAAGGTTTAAACTGGTACGCTTTTTCTCTCATCCTTGAGAACACATTACACTTGTGGCTCAAGTTATAAATGGCTGTTCCTTAAAGTGTAGCAACTATAATCGTAGGTGAACCCCTAAATTTGAACTGTAGTGAAGTCTAAGATGCAAATCATTCTGAATTTCAAGACATTGATGACAGGCAAAAGTGGTTGTATTGCAATAATTGAGAAATGGGATAGGGGGCAAAGATTAAGAGCTCCCTTATCTAAATTTATTTCTAATCTCATGGCTAGATTAGGTGTACATACAGAGATACGTGTTTTGACAGATGTAAGAAATTCAGGAATAGAGCAGTAGATCTGTTAGTCATTTGACTAGAGATGGTAAGGCTGCAGGATTAGTGAGATTCAACTGCCAGTCTGTGTATCATTTTAGATAAAGAAAGTTTTACCTTGAATTATCATGGAGTAATGGCTTTAATTGGGGAAAATTTGTGTCCTGTGGTAACTGCTGATCGCGCTCTGCAGATCTGAAGGCCTGGAGGTCCATGGACTGTTTCCAGCCTGTGCAGCCTTTGTATGTGAGCACAAAGGGCTCTTCTAAGTTTTATATTACAGTACTGTTATAGCTACTCAATGTAAACATACCACCTTGGGAATGATTTTTTTTGAAACAAATTGTTCTTCTTGAAGAAAACAGAGAAAGTCTAGTTGACTTACTGTATTCTGGACAATCAGAACCTGAAAAACTCAAATTACTAGTCACTTTGGGGGAAATCTCAAGCCTAGTTTTAGTTATGTGTTGCGCTGAAGATACTTTCAGGAATTCTTAGACTTAGGGAATTTTGTTCATCCATAGGGCAGGTATACATACTGCTGAAAGTCTACTAGTCAGAGCCATGATATCACTATGAAAAGATTATTATTGTGCTTTTGCTTCTTTTCCTTTTACTCCTCCAGAACAAAGCCAGTCTGCTACTGTATGAGACTGTCCTGTAAGTTTAGAAATTCAACTCTATTTCTGATTCTGTTTTGTGTTTTTGGTGAAAAACTATTCATCAAGGGAATATTCGAATGTGTTGTGATGCAACAGATGTTGGTTCAGTCTTGCAGTAGGTGTTTGCTTATCTACTGTGCAATGAAAAAAGATGAGGCATATTTCAAGATGTTGTCAAGATTGAGATTGGTATGCTGATTTCCTTGCAAATACTTCATTTGACTGTGGAGATATACTATATAGGTATCTTAGAAAAGTCTGCAATTTTTTGTGAATGTTCAAAACAGTCTTTTCCTATAGTAGGTAGTGTTGCTATGTGATTTACTATAGTCAGTTTTCAAAGCAGTATCTGGTAAATTTATGAAGTAATAAGTAATGAAGACATGCCTTTCTGATGACAGAGAAATATAACTTTATTAATAAAATTCAATCTTTTCCCTATTTATGCTCAAAAAACTCCAAACAAGAGATTTGTGTTTTATTCATATGAACTGTCTCAGCAAAACAACAAAGTTAAACTACATCCAGTGTGACTGTCCTCCAGACAGAAGGAATAAAAAAAATTTAAGTGAAAATTGTGGCTCTGTTAAATTCGATGTCAAATTCTCACTGATTTCAGTAGGGCCGCAATAGTTCCTTCTAGCCTGAAAAGCCTAGGAATATCTAGGAATACTATTTTCAATACTATGTATTTGATCTTTAAAAAGAAGCAGAAGAAACTGAAGAGGTTTACACCTTCTTGGTCTGCGAAAGAATCCTATTTAAAAGTGTAATTTGTTGTCATCCACAAATTTTGCAATGTCTCTGTTAATATATGTTTCCTGTTCCAGCAAACTAATTTAACATTACTAGTCCCTGTAAACATCATGGTCTGGGTACTCTGGGCCAAGTTGAAAATTGCTTACTTACTGCTTGCTTATTGTTAGTTTTAGTTTCTGAGTTGATAGCCACTTAACAATCCATAGCAATGCTATGTTCTACCTTTTTAGAGAGCTTCTCCTTGCAGATGCCTGTCAAAGGCTTTTTGAAAGTCTAAATGAGACATTGCCATTTAGTTTTCCATTATCCACTATTTTACTGACATACCAAAATAATTTTAGTAGGTTATATCTGTTTTAGTAGATTACTGTGCCAGTTTGCTGGGATGTGATTCCTAGGATTAACTTGATGTCAGCAGTGTTTTAGATTTCTGAAGTAGTCTTCTATACTAATAGTCTTTCTATTTCTGTGTAGTCTTGCTGAAGTGGACAAGTAGTAAGGCTGTAATCTGAGCAAAGGAATGACTTCATAAGTGCTTTGATTTCCTCTGTTACTTCATCCACCACTTTCTACATATCTCCAAATGAAGTAGCACATCATTACTTAGTAGATCTGTATCTTTTAATATTGTAATTCTTTACTTTAGTATGGTTGGTATGAACAAAGACGTCTCAGTACCTGCTTATTATAATAATTCTGGACACCCCAAAACGTCCTTTTCTGATGGAGCTGCTGCACTCATTTGTCCTCTTAGGGGAAGGAGGACCACTTGTGTTCATGAATGTGGCAAATCCTTACCTGGAGACTTACAGATGGGAGAAGGCTTCTTCTGGGTGAGAAAGGATACAAGTAAATAAAGCATCCCTTTTATTGTGCTCCTCCTTCCTCCCCCAGCCATCTGTTCCCATCCTCTTGCCTGTGTGACAGTGACCCTTGTTTCACCACTCAGTGAAGGAGGTCAGCAGTACATCAGCAAAAATGCTAACTCAGCAAAAGAAAATAAATAGTAGTCGCCACTTTAGTTCTTTGCATTGGCTAACTGTGCCATCACCTGAGTGATTCTGATGGTGCAGGGAATGGCCAGGGTTTGGAAGTGGGGAGTGAGCAGGTTCAGTGGTGTGATTTCATGACAGTTTAAGCCAAAGTCACTGAGCTGAACCAAAGGTAGAATAATGCTAAGGCATCTTGTCTCCTTTTATAATCATAAAATCCAACTGTCTTTTTTTCTCTTTAGAACAGAGTAAGGCTTGCTCTGAGTAAGGCTCTAGTTTTGCCTTGGGAAGGATCCCAAGGCAGTACATAGACAGTGTGTCCTGGAAGGACTAATTCTCAGTAATTTGCCCTGAATAGTTAGCTACTAAAGTTGTCGTCCGTGTAAGGCCCATCTCTAATGTCTCGAGTTATTTTCATGTAGTGTCTTAGATGTTTCTATGTATCTCTTCAAGAGTAGAAATATCTTTCAATAATAATGTGCATACATACTTTATAGTACACAAATGTGCCAGGCAGTGAAGAAATGCTGTTGGTTGTACAAACATTAGCTTGAATTTATAGGAAGAAGATGTATAAAAAGTTTCTTTAGGCAAGTCATGTACTGAAGTCTTTCATTTTGATCATTTTAGGGCACAAACACAAAAGCTCTAATTGTCACACAAAGTGCAACTGCTCCTCAGGCAGTGAGAGAAAACAAATTCAATGGGACACTCTGGAAAAGTTATTTCATTATTCAGTAAATTATATTTTTTTCTCCAAATAGTGAATTCATTATAAAAATGTGGCTAGCTTTTGAGGACTATAGAAGGGAGCTCTAAACTCTGTTCAGTAAACTCTGCTCCTTGTCAGGGAAAAGAATAATTTTTTTTTTTTTTTTTTTTTTTGAAATTTGTTCTGTTTGAGCATATAAAAGCTTGGCGAAACAGATATGAGATAGGCACTCTGAACTAGTTCTTTTCTTTTAAAACTCTGTGGCTATCACTGGCATTTCCCAATGCCTATCCACCACAGAACAGGACAAATTACAAGGAATTGCTGTTCTTTATGCATGAGGAAAAGCAGTTCAGAGCTTGTGGACACAAGTCTTCTAGGAAAAGATCACTGGGACCAACAGCTCACTTAACACCATCAATTGTACTGTGCTGAACAACTGAAACAGGAAAAAACTTTCAGTCAGCTTGAGTCAGATTTGTGACTTGGATGTTTAAAAAAAAAAAAAAAAAAAAAAAAAAAAAAAAAAAGTAGTTTGTTGAATTTCCTCTGAGGTTGCTTTGTCTATTTTCTATACAGTTTGGTTTCAAAGACTCCAGATTGTGTGTGTTTTATGCAGGATAAGCGTTTTACATCTCTTCCCCCCCCCCCAATCTCTCTCCATAATATAAGCTATTTTTTAAAGAATAATAATCTGTACATAGAGAAAGAGAGGAGGTGTGTGATGACTTACATACTCATAATTATTGTTTTTTTACAATGAAGACAAAAAAAATACTTTCTGAAAAGATTTTTTTTTAATTTAAGAGGGAAAAAAACTGTTCTCTTAAAGTCTTTTAAAGAATCTATACTGAACTAAACACAAAATGACTCCTTTCTTTAACAATAGACTCATCAGATATATCAAGCTGGAAACATAAAGCATAAGAATTACATAGTAAAATATGCCATTTTGTTCTCTGAAGTGTATACTGTTTTAATTGAAACATGTTTTTCTTCCCAGTTAAAATCTCAGAATGAATCTATTTAATAAAACACATAAGAACTAGAATATATTGTGTGCTTGCAAGTACAGTATTAATGTACAAATCAGAGTGTTTGTATTTTTAGCAGTCCTCATTTTAAAATAGTGGCAGTATAAAATTACACTTGTGCCAGCAAAATATTTATGGAGGGTGTGATTACAAAGGATAATAATTAAAAGCTTTTACCACTTTTTAGGAGTGAAGTTCTAGCCTGCCAAGATGGTGAAGTTCATCTTTATTCAGTTCTCACATTCAATGTGTGCAGGTCTAGCTAAAACTTGAGAACAAATACTTATTTCTGTGCTTAGATTCTACAGATGAATCAAGACTGACATCCACAGCAAATAACAATTTCTGGTTTAAAATGGAGGAAAAGAGAGATTGCTCCAAGGAAAATTTCCACCACCTGACAAGTCACCTGGAAGATTTGAAAGAGTAAGCGTGACTTCTGATGATGTACTGAAAAATCACCTGGCACATCACAGCTGAGGAGAAGACTGCACAGTACTGTTTATAAATGTCTTCCTGTATTTTTAACACTGCCATTTCTGAACTGAAACATCACCACACACTTTTTGTAGTACATGAAACAACAGTTTTGGGAAACAAATTTCACTGATAGAGGCCAGGATTTCTCACTGTCACCACTTTTTCTAGCAAGATACTGTTATTAATGGAAGAGGGTAAATATTTTTTTAACATTTTCTTACCATTCATTCCAAATCAAAAGTGACTATTGATTTGATTGCTTTCACAGTGTTCTTTATGTTCAGTTGTATTCAGTCTAACCACTTTTTACTAGTGGTTATAGGACCTTCATAGTTTGAATGCTTGAACCAGCCAACATAAATCCAGATACTGAGGAAATTTATTCAGCATCAACAAGAAATGTCGATTCTGAGAAGCATTCAGCCTAGTTGGGGTGGAAGATGCTAAATGACATCTTAGGAATGGCTTAGTGCTGGATGCAGGTGACTAAAATTATTACTAGATGCCTAAATCCTTTGGTGATTATAACAGGCATGTTATTATAACTAACGGCTTTATTTGGGATCTCAGTGGAAAATCCAAAAACAGAATAAAATGAAAATCAGAATAGATCTGGAAATTGTTTCTCCTTAGGAGACTGACCTAGAACAGAGGGACAGTGGGAGTGAGTTTGAATGAATACTGTTCATGCTTTCCCTATTTTGTAGAAATAATGTTTGCTTCTCTAGCCTGTCATTTTGATACCTTTCAGTAGGACAGAGAAGTTAACGTAAATATATTCCAGTCCTAGCCATTAGCTCTCATTCATCAACTCATGCGCTTAAGAATTGTTTTCTCTCTGGAACTTCTATCCATTTTCTGACACCTGTTAACCAACATATAATGACAAGAAATTTACTACACTCCATAGCGTCAAGCTGCAAGACTTACTGTTGTGCAAAACGTTTGCAGATCCACAGAGGAATGAAACCGTGAAACCAACAGGATAAAAGCAATATATTTTACCAATATTGAGCAATATACTATCATCTTTTCTTTATGATATTTTGCAAGAATCACTTTTATTAACCTGTTTGATAGTCTTAGTTGTCACTATCTCTCTTCAAGAAAATCTTTTTTGTTCTGCATTTAGAGATTTAAACCAGCATTGTGCAGTAACTCTTCACAATGTGCAGCACAACTGCTTTGCTTTGCAACCCTGAAGTTAAAAAGATGTTGCATTTGCTTTGATACCAAATGAAGGTAAATACTTGTTTAAAAAAAGCTTCTTAAAATGAAACATACAGCAAACCATTCTTATTAATTAAATCATTTTTTAGTTACGATCATTTTTAATTGGTCTTTTTATGGTACAAGAATGCTTAGGGATAGAAAAAAGTGTCTCTCAGCGTCACATGGATTAGTTGCCACAGGTGAATTTGCTCTGAAAATGTGCAGCTATTTTTTTTCAAAGCTCTTTTTCAAAGATTTTTCAAACAATTAAAAATGTTCATTGCTTCCTCTCATACAGAAATATTTCTGTTTGTATGGTTTAGATCACCTGTTCAGAAGACAGAAGAAATGATGTAGGTCTGACCCAGATCCTTGTTCTGCTCCTATTGTGTTTCATTACTGAGGCAAAAAAAGCAAAAATTGGCTATATCTTCCCAAAGTAGAGGAATTCCCAGAAGATATAGAACTGGTGTGTTCAACTACTGTGCCATTCTCATCTTCATTTCCTTTTAAGGCTGTATGCTTGGCCACCACATGCTGCTCTCAGGCTATTGCCAACTGAGAGGACTCTTAGGAAGCTGCTGCAGGTTGGCAGAGTTTGATGTACCACCTGTGTTCTTTTAAACTTTACTAGTGTAAGTATACAATTTGACTTGGGATCAGAAAGCTATAGCTAGGTGCCTGATGTATGCTTTTGCTCTCAGAAGAGAGTGGAAACAGCACATATCTGGTCTTACGTGGGTTCAGTGAATAATAAATGTTTGGTACTGTAGAAGTCGCATAAGAACATGGACGTAGATTAGAACATATTCTTGTGAGCTACTGATTGAACAGCTGAAGATCAAACTCATGAATAATCATCATCTATTTACTAGCAGGGCAGAAAGGAAAAAGAAAGGCTTCATTTGCTGGAATAATCTTTTGCAATGAATAATTTGTCCATCTTAGCTGTTAATTTTTTCCCATTGTTTTGTTCTGCTTCCCTGTCAAGTCAATATTACCACCTTATTTTCCCATTCACCTATTACTCCTGATGGCTCGCATCAATAACTCTTGAGCCAGTATCTACTAGCTAGTAACTACCTGAATCTGTGCTGGAATTCATTGTTGCAGCATGTTTAGCTAGACAGAAATTGGGGTTGACAAATAGACCAAATTATCACATACAAAGGTTGATTGATTCTCTGCTTCTATGGTATCACTTCTGCAGACTGCAGAAAAGAGCAAATGGAACTGAAACTCAAATACAATCTCTGTAATGGCTAAGTAGTGTACTGTTAAGATCATCTTTGGCTGTTTACATGGACTAGAGAGGAATAACTCCTAGATCCAATTGAACTTCTAGATATGGATTGTCTTAGATAATGATTTTCTTGATTCTCTAAGCAGACTTGAAAGCCAAGAATAATCTCTGGTGTAAGTATATGATTTATATACAGACTCTAAACTAGACTGTAATAAAACTTTGGAAAGTTGAATTTGTAGACAAAAGCAGCATAGCCATGCCCCAGGCTCCTCTTTAGTTGTCAACAAAACAAGATGTGCAATACGTTCCTCTGAACTATCCAAGTCTATAACATTGCATCTGAAAAGACCTGTCAAGAGTGTTATGGCACTTCTAGCCCCACAGGTTGTCAAGAAGTATATTAAATTCATGTTAAAAATGTAGCTGAGGTAGCTGAGTGTGAACTGATTGCTGATCTTAAAATAAACTACTCCTTAAATCATAATTAAAAAAACCAAAACTTGCCAGATAATGGTAAAGATGAACATTAAAAACAATGTAATATCCACCATTTCCACAGCTGCTGTGCAATTCGAATCTAGTGGCAATTTAAACTGATTAGACAAGTAATCTCATAGGCAACACCTTGCATTTGCTTTATATACCTTAGTGATTTCTCTTACAATTCTTTAAACATAAAGGTTGAACAGGACACAATTATTTTGCCTTCAACTTATTTATTTAACGGAAGTGACAAGTTCCAGCAGAAAGGGCACGTATCACTGTCATTTACTTTGTTTAAAGTAGTGGAAGTGCTGACCTGTATCCCCAAGAAAATTGCTTCAACAATTCATCTCAATATGAACTGTACTAGTGATGTTCTTATGTTTTACTCTAACAAGAGGTCAAAGCAATGACACTGTTGCCTAATATTCATTCTTCTTACTGATTTAAAGTTGAATCCTCTTTCAAGAAGTGGATGTCAGGATGGGATTTTTGTGAACTTTTTTCTAATTAAGTAATCTAACAACAAAAAAAAAGCCACTAGACAATTTCAGACTATGAAAGGCTCTACTATCTAACTTCTCATGCAATGAAATTGTATAATAAATGAAAAGGAAGAGAAGTTTCACCATCAAGATCAGACTGGACCGTACGTTATCTTCAACTCTTATTCAGCCCAAAGTTGGAATAAGAACCCCTCTGTACACACAGATTCACAGGAGTGAAAATCAAAGGAAACTTCTCAGCTAACAGATTCCACTGTTGAATAAGCTGATTAGTTTTGTCCTTGATCTTGAGAGCTAGAATAAACAGTTGAGTGCAGCCATTTGAGGAAGCATTATTCCTCAGAGGATGAATTTATCTTCTACTTATTCTTGCTTTTTACCAGGAACAAATGGAAGGGAATTGCACCCTCAACTCTGTGTTTTCATGGAGCTCCCCTGGGAAACATGCTGCTGTATCTTCCTTCTTAGATGTACGCAATGTGATGGCTTACTCAAGTCTAGAGTAACAAGTTTGGCTTGTACGGTTCTGATAGCTAAGAAAAGTTCAACTAAAAGTCTTTGCTTATATATTTTATGCCATAAAGTTGAGCTACTGCTGCTACTACTACCACCTGATTCTTGCAGCTGCTGTACAGCATAGGACAAGAGAAGAGCGAGCTTGGGAGTATAAGGGAGTGTCAGAGGGCCTTTAGAATACATCTGAGCATCTGAGTGTGTAATATATATAGTGTATTATATATCAGCATATAATATATGCTATATGTGCGTATGTATCAGCATATATATTGTTTCATATATAAAATTACAGTATTTCTTCTGGAGTTACAAGGATACGGATACAAGGGATGTATAATGAAAGGTACATATACAGTAATAGTAATAACACTTTGCCTTTATATGGCTTTCCTTCATCAACAGCTGCTCACATCTTCTACAAAGAGTTCAGTATCATTATTCCATTTACCAGCTGGATAAAATGAGACACACAGAAGGTCCCTCAGCAGGTCAGAGGCAGAGCCAAGTCTGAATTCCCTGCTCTGTAGTCTATTTACTAGGACATGTTAAATTCACTTTAGTTTGTATGACCTAGGTTGTTTGTGTTTGGTAGTCATTTTACCACTAACAAAAAACATCCAGTACCAGTTATTGCAGTGATCATATTTTGCATTGTGTGGTTTGAGTATGAAATCCTCTTTTACTACCTAGTAATTAACAGATAAAATCTGTTATAATAATGCAGTTATGTCATTGCCAAATAAAACGTAAGCACCAGATGGTAGGTTTTATGCTAAGCTACAATACACATATATAATGCCATTCTTCCCCCCCCCCTTTTTTTTTTGAAAATAAACATTTGTTTTTAAGTTGCAATGATCTCTATATTGTGTGGGTTGTCAAGGTGATGTTTTTCTTATATAGAATATAAAACATAAACACTATGAACATCTCAGTTCTTAGAGCTCTCTTGCAGGTCTCTGTTATCTGAAAGTGAAGTGGATTTTCATAGTGTCATTACTATAGCGTGGGTTTATCTCATACCTACATTGAAGATACGTTTTTGTAACCATAGAAGGAAAGTAGTCAATGCAGCTAGAAGGAGGCTGTAGTTGTAGTTATTTAACTTCTTTAATGGTGCTAAGTTTTCAAACCTAACCTGAATCTAATGGCATCTTAGCACTAAAAACTCTCCACAGCTACTATTATAAAGAATGTTTGCCTTCAGACTTTGATGCAAGATTAAAACTCAGTATATAGAATCTTAACCAGCCCTGAAGGAATAATGGTATGGAAAAAATGTTATGATGAAGTGGTAGTTAAACTAGAATTAAAGCTAAATAGGTATATAGTAATGTTCAGTGGACAGAAAGCAAATATAACTAAATATAAAAAGTTGGAATTAGTTATGGGAGGATTTCTATATTTTTGAAGCAATGGCAATATTTAAGAGCTTTAAGTATGTAAAATGTTTTGGAAGGAAAAAAAATTTTTTTAAGTGGATGCTTAATGTATCAGTTTTCTTTGTATCTTTCTAAGCCTTCTTGCTACTCTAAACATCCCATATATATTACTGCATATCTATAACACCACCATGATGTTTTTGACTTTGAAATTTCTGAAGCAAAATATTTTTATTTTATAAATGAAGTGCACTAGTTTTGAAGTACTGCTTTATGACAGCATTGTATCCTAGGCAATGCCCTAGGCTTTCACAGTGCAGAATATTCGTTACATTATAATGACTCCATTTACTCTAATGTTGACATTGACTTCAGCGCTGGCAGTCTGAATGTAATGCATTAACTGATGATGACCTTCTTTAAGGCTCATCACTTCTACCATCCGGTACCTCTATGTTTTTCTGAAACAGACCACTTTTTAAGTGCTGTGTTCATTCTGTTCTCAACTTTTTTTTTAAGATATTGAGTAATCTACTTTTAACTTTTGTCCTAGAATTTCATGGTTTCTTTTCAATGTAGAATATAAAACCAGAAGAAACATACTTGACTGGTTAATGTTACTGCTCTCCTTTTCCCTATTTTAACAACTTTTTTGAGGAAGTAAACAGTGGAAAGCTAGATGTTAGATGTTCTAATCAGCAGCCTCAGTCATTTTATGTCTAATTTTTCCTTTCTACCAAAGAATGGGACTTACTAGCTTTTATTTATTAGACATTGCTTTTATAAAGATCTGACTTTTCTATATGTTTTTTCAACCATTATCAGTACATTCATAGGTGTTAGTTCTGATGAGCTCGTGTAGACCCTGTGCAGTGACTTTATCATACCTATCAGTACTGCTGTCTCCGAATTATCAACATTCACAGATTTCTTGCACTTCTTGCACTGCCATCAAAATCCTCTGATAATCCATGCAAGCCCACAGAAAATGGTAAGGTACTAGGTCTGCAAATCCCTTGATATATAAGGCTTCATCACTGGTCAAATGAGGTTAGAAAAACAATGATCAGAAGATAAGCTTTTCTCCTCTTAGAAAAAAAAATATAGCAATGCAAAAATTTAATGCTGAAATATTTTGTATGAATGTAAAAAGATTTTGGACAAACATGGAATATTTCAGCACTGATGCTACAGTGGAAGCTGTAGTCTGGTTCTCTCATATTCTTATTTGCCACTGTGTCTAGACTGGCAGGCTGGATTGCTACTCCTGTGCTGCAGAGGGGTCCAGGGGGAGCAGTATGTTCTGAGAGGCGTTTTCTTACTGGAGAGCACAGCCTCTACCAAAGAACAACTTCAAAGCTTCCCTCTAGGAACTGCAGAGAAATTGGAGTCAGTTCTTAGATAAAATATTTTGTTTTCAGATGTTATTTTAAATCAGATAAGACAAAAGGTGAAATTTTTGATATAAAGCACTTATATTCTCTGTCTGATGTACACCTACTTTTTTTGGTGAGAAAACTAATTTTTCATTTAAAAAATTGTTAACATAATTAGAGAATCCTCCTTGAGCCGACATTTAGCTCAGAGTGAACACATTTTATTTATATATACCATGCTGAAAGCAAAAATCTGGTTCTTTATACGTTTCAGTGCCATGCGTTATGAGTAAATGCATGTCCATTATATATTAGACATTATTTACACTGCATCTGTCATGCATTCCAATTATTATAAATCTTTGTGCACTGAGAAAGGTGCTTGACTAAAGAACAAAATCCAGATACTCTTTCTTTTCTCCAGCTATACTGAGTGGAAAGAAAAAATAAGTATCTGATGCACTCAATGCTAATCAAAAGTTCATATACATTCAGTGAATTTACTGTCAGGCAAAAGATAGATGTATGAGAGAAAAAAGTCTGCAAGTGAGTTTCAGTACATCTCCTTTGTTAACATTAGGTGTCAAATGTGCTACATATTTTACGGTGCTTCTGGTTCTCTACCTCTTTCCTTTTTCTCTTGAGTTGAAAGGGGTCAAGTTTGGGGAGAGTGGACTTCACCGTTGCTGCAAGAGGAACCCTGTTCATGTATTTATCTTTCTAGCTTTTCCTGCTGACCTTAGAAAGACCTCAGTGTTACCCTGTCTTAAAGTGAGTTGAAGAAAACTTGTTTCAAATATTCTCTTCAGGTTGTAATCAATTAATATATGCAGTCTGCAATTGTCTTTTCAGTGTTCAGTTCAGTTTATTTGCTGTATTTTATCTAAGATAGCTAGAATCACTCTGAAATACATAAAAATGATTCCTATAAATTACTAAGGTAATCAAAGATATCTTAATTCCTTTTTCTTTGTCCCAGATGTTTTTCTCCCTTGCTGCTTTAGTAACCCATATATGTTTCCTATTTAGTAAAGACTGAAAGCAACGTATCTGAATTTTGACTATGGCTCTTTGCTCTAGTGTTTCATAGTCTGTCTGTAAAACTCGTTTAGTATGCAGTCTCATCTTTCCCTTGTATGTCAGCTCATTTTACCTATCAGCTACCACTATAAACATAGTCTCTTGGTTTGTATTACTAATTAGTAGTTTATCACCATTAGAAAAGAAGGTATGAGATTTTCAGGGGCATCTACATATTTATATGACAAATAGTCAGTGAATTCACTGAGTGTCCTATTCTCTTTGACTATTTGAGATTAAAAGGAAAAAGATAATTCAGTCATTTCAAAAGTATTCCCTATTGAATCCTTAATATATTTCTGTTATATAATCCAGAAATGGGCAAATTCCTACTTTTCCCTTGCCTTTATGGGTGAAGAAAGCTCACGAGAAACCCTAATAGGTTTCCATTTAGCTATTGGATATCCTTGCCCTAATAGGAACCATACTTCTGTTGGATTACTGTGCCCTGGTTTTGGAAGTGCTTCTTCTGACTGGACAGGTAATTACAGTGTGTATATTACAACTCCATAATTGGGGTTTAGATTGTTAGTTCCCATGGAACTGTTTCCCAGTTCTCACAGATACTGGTGCAGTTAGCTGCCCAGTTTGAGAATGGAGGATATGACTTGGCCCATATGTTCCCTTAGTTTCTGGGTTATATTCTCTAGATGGTAGGTGACACTTGGCTAGAGCTGGTTGGAAAATGAGTTTGGTATTGCCTTTCCATCACATGGAAAGTATTCTACCCTGGGGGATGTATCAATAAAATTAAAACAAAACCAAAAACTACAGTCATTATTTTCTGGGGAAAATGATGACTTGCCATGAAAAACTGAGTGTATTTGCCCAGTAGGGGAAGGTTTTGTCCGAGTGGTTTTACTTTTTGGCTGAAACCTTAAACTTGTTTTCAGTTTTTCACTGACTATTTCAATTTTTGTTGTTGTTGAAGGAAAGCACATACTTTTGGAGGTAAAATTAATTTAACAAAAACCCTTTGAAAAGTATCTTCATCATGGAATTTTCAACTAGCCTTGTACGCAACGCTAAAGCAAAAATAATAAAACCTAACAATGGATTCCTCAAATGCTACGCTTGCACAGCTTGCAAAGTGGCAGATGACTAGTATGCATCAAACATGTAAGTATTTTCAGTGAGTTTTAATTTGCCTAAAGATGTTTACCTAAAGATCCTTTCTTACAGCTTTTCTACTTAGAGTTAAGGTATCCCTGACATACATGACAGTTTCTGCTACTTGTAGCTGCTAGAAAAAAGCCTGCCCACCACTTGCTTTGCGCATATGTGGTGTTTCAGGTCCTTTAAACGAGTATCAGGAAAACAGAGGTTGGTTTGTTTGAAACAGTTAACTGTAGTGCTCAGTAATCCATTTGTTTTTCACTTTTGCAGGGCTGATGCAGTATCATCAGCCATGTCACATAATAGTATTGGACAGAAGTAACTAGGCATGACGTCTTGTAGTGATGACCCATCAGCCTGGGAAATTCTAAATGACACGCATTGCTGAAAACAGCCCTTACAATTAATGTGTTTTTTGAACTAACTGCAGTGAAACTCTTCAAATGATCGGGGAAGAATGGGGACAAATTAGAAATTAGGTCCTACTCATAAAAAGAATGTGCTATGAAGGCCAGACTGAATTTGCACATACAATATTGGCACTCATGCTTCTGCATAGGTACTGCTGGAAAGCACGCTTCCTTTTCAAATAGATCTATTAATAGCATGAAGGGGGCTCTGGGGAGGCAAAAAGAAAGCAACTTCAATTTCTGTTTGGTTACTGGAAGAGAAAGGGAAGCACATTAGATATTTGAAAAGTGTTTAAACTGCCATGACTTTCGGGGACCTCGGGAGAAATATGGCTTGTGCCTCTCACAGTTCATCCCAAGCTCTTTCTAGGTAACCTCTGAAGCCTAGGTAAATATTCACCTGATCTTTTAGTTGGTAAATTGAACTCTTTGCTTAAAAATGATGCAAATAACGTACCTTAAAAATGATGTGGAGGCAGCAGAGGCAAAGCAGTAGCTGGGTGCTGCTGTCACAGGCAGTGAATGTACTTGTATTTCTATGGGAACTACTTGAATGTGTGCAAAGCTTTCTTATTGTAGAAGTAAAGGGAATTCATTTCAATGAAAGACATACAGAGCTGTGCAATGTAGAAACTTCTCATGCAAGACAATTCCTTGCATAAGTTTTTTATGTCTGTGATAAAGAGATGGCAGATTTTTTTTTTTGGGGGGGGGGCAAACTATTGTTTTACTTTGGTTTAACAAGTTCTCATCTCTTCCAGAATAATCAGATCTTTACTAAAGTGATTATTAAAGGAAAAAATGTTGTTTTCTCCTGCTAAAATTTGTTTTTTTCCCGCAAATTATGAAAGAAGATGAGTAACTATAAGTACATTTTCTAGACTTGAAAAGATTTTTTGCTGCTACCTACTATTTTATATAAGTAAGCATTTATTTGGTACCAGTGACAATTGAATATAACAACTCACAGACATTTGTGAATTTATCATCCCATCAGCCCTTCAAGACAAGACATCTTGCTCGTAAAAAAAATGAAGAACTGAGGTAAGGAGGTTAAGGATATAATACAGAACCAATGATTTTGTTGTGTTAGTCTTTCTTTCACATTAACAAGGAATTCTAGAAATGTGCATGTAGAGGTTAGAATAATGCCAACTTTCATTGGCTCTGGTATATTTCCCAAATAATATTTACGTTTAAGATTGCTCCATTTCCTGTTCACTGTGCTTTAGAAAGAAGTGAGAATGGAGTCCATCTGGGTACTATGGAAACTCACAGTTCTTCTCTGCTTTGTTTTCTTCTCTCAATAGTTCACTTTTCAGTTGAAACATTCAAACTACCCCCATCAAGATCCTTGATGATTCCTTTTTTCTTTCAAATCATATCCTTGAATTGTACTTTGTGAAGGCATTTCCATTTACTACTTCCTATATCACAGTAATCGAGGTGCTATTCTTTTATAAAACAAATATGAGAAAGAAGGGCATCACTCAATGCTGTGATTTTTATCACTTAGGGTGAAAGATAAGAAGGAAAAATTGGAAAATCAGATTTCTATTGGAGTATTCAGTATGACAGCTTCCTAGCTACAAAGACTTCCAGTACTTATTAGAACATTAAACTACTGTGATAGTCACTGAAAATGCAAGATGAGGCCATCAAAATGTACTGGAAGTGGTAAGATCTGGACATTTTAAACTCAGCAATACTTAAGTATATTGTACAGGAAAGTGAGGAACAAGTTACTGGAAAAAATAAGGAACATTCACACTCCACAATTTTCTGTAAATTGAGGTCATACTGTTTTTGCTAGCTCTTAAGTTGAAGTCTGACACCTTGCAGAGGGATAATAAATATAATGGACATCTCCTGCTAATTGGTACACCAGTAGGAGGCTGACCTAGATTGCTTTTTTTTTGGAATAAAATTTCCGAGAGGAGAGAAAGAGACTATATTAAACCAAGCCTTTTCCAATTTACGTCAGTGAAAGAGAGAAGGGTACACTTCATTACCCGTGTTATATGAGTCCACTTTTGACTTGCGCTGTCTGAATAGTCTTTCTTAAAGGCAATTTGGGGGATATAAACATATACATTTTCAGACTCAGTGAACTTTAGTGCTCACAGAAGCTTTTCCTCACAAGTTTGCCAAGGCAACACCAGCTGTTATTAAGGCCTCCCATGTGTGCACGGAGACAGTTGTGCCAGTTTATATGCTATGTAGTGATTTTCAGATATGGACAAATGACCAGTAAAGATAAAGCAACTCTAAACAACGCGAATTACTATTAAATACAGTGATATCATCCGGTTCTCCGTCAAGGCCCCAGGGGTGAAAGGGAATTCTATGAATCACATATTCTTGAAGAGATTTTTGCATACCATATAGTAAGAGTCCAGACCTAAAAGCCTTATTCATGTAAGCAATTTGTGCTTATGTAAATAATCCTGTTGGAACTGCCCATGGATAGCCTACTTGTTTAAGTGAATGCTGTTATGAATTATACAAACAGCCAGATTATGTTAAAACTAAACTGTTGTTGCCTGGATCTTCCATGCTGTTTGTTCATTTACCTTAATCATCCTGCCTTTTGTACTGTACAGTCTTCAGGGCAGAAATTGACACTTAATCCTGATTTTTATAGAATGCAATCAAAGAAGCCTCCACATATAGCAAGAAAATGCAATCTGTAGTATAAGAGAATATTTTAAAGTAATTGAAAATATGAACCAGTCTTTTAATACGAAATTTTCTAGAAGACCAGAAAATCACTTTTTGAAATTACAGTAAAAGCATCTAAAAATGTCATTGCAAATATATATAAAGGACTAATTCTTTATTATAAATTACATATTAAAATAGTCTATGATTTAACTATAGAAATTACCACATTTTAAAATAGCATGATGAGGCACTGAATGTTTCTCCCTCTATCTCTTCATTCTGTCTGCCTGTTCCTGCATGTCCACATGAAGAAATAAAGCTCACATGCTGATGCTTTACATCCAGCTAGCTGCATGAGGAGCTTAGTTAATGTCCCAGAGCTCTATCTTAAAATAAATAAATAAATAAATTATAGTCTGATAAATTGTAATAAGAAAATAAGCCTGGAAGCTGCCAATACTCATTAACATAGAACACAGAGGAATCTTGATTATCCATGTAAGGCTTTTTATTTTGTACTTCAAATACAGTGAAATCATAATCTTCATCATTTTCTCATAAAACTGAATGCATTTCACTCGTAAGTGCATCCTCCTTAACATAATCTGAACATCTCAGATTTTATTCACAGCTCATTGAGAACCAAAAAGGCCAATTATAAACAAGAATCAGGCTAAGCAATAAAATCTCAACCTATACTGAGAGAACAGGGCTGTATACTCTGTCTTTATTACAAAGATAGAAAAACAATTTAATTTAATCACTTTGAATTACTAAGTGCTGCCAGAGAAATAGTCAGAAGAGTATACATTAACTAAGGGAATGCGTAGTTTGTAGTTTATTCCCTGAACCGCACCACTACTGCATAGTTATTATATTTTTTATTCACTACTTAGTTACTGTTACAGAAAAAGTGCTTAAATAAGGTTTTGCAAGATCTCCATTGCAGTTAGAATGATACAGCACTAATTCTGTCCGCTCTCCTTCAGTTTATCTCAAATGCAACCCAAAGGAAAGAAACAAACACCGCTTCATTCTCCATGACTTTTTAACTTGAAGTATATAGAAAAGATTTTTAGACCGCCACGATGCCATTTCATTCTGATTAAACCTGTCAAGGATATGTGAACAACACACTTCCAGATTCACTGGTCAGAAGCTAGTCACATGGCCATGAAAATAGCTACTAGCACTTCCACAACTGGAAAATGTCCCTCGCCGCTGCTATCAATGCATCTTTCTTGCCGATGGCTGGTAATGGACAACAACTTGACATGCACTAGGCCGGTACATTACTTTTTCCACCTGAGCATTGGAGACTCTCAGGAATTCATATCTAATATCTAGTCTTTATTCTGTAGTGAACCCAGATATAGGACACATGCTGGCTGTTAACTAACTTGTGTGTGGTTTCAGGGTGGCCATGTAGCAGCTTTGCTCCTGGTCTGTAGGGCTTTACCCTTGAAGCTGTCGTAATTACATTTAAAGGCTTCTTCCATTTTACTGTTTTCTACAGATTTAAGAACCATTCTCTGTGTTTAAAATAATATCCTGAAATTGTTTCCTGTCTTTCAAAGTGAAGGAAACATTCAGGTGTGTTCGCTGCAGCCAGCATGGGTCTCCTTAATGAATCAGTCACCAGAGGACAATAACAGCAGGCCATGACCCATAGTGATTTGTCCATTTCTTAGTACAGCTGTTTTTGGCACTCTGTTAAAAAAAAAAAATCCAGAGTAGAACTATATTCAGTAAATTAAATAAATATATTATATTATACATTAATTCTCTCATTAATCATTGTAACAAGCCATTTGCCATTTGGTGGTGGATCTGTGAGAGCAGTCACTCTGGAAGAACAAGATGTCTCTTGAGAAATCAAAGGCCTCTTTAGGAAGAGAGGGCATCAGTTTGGAGTGAAATTTCATTTTCCTTTCATTAATAATAAGCAATAAAGTTGTTAATAATTGCAGTAAGATTTAAAAAGATCATTACTTTATTTCAGGCATTTTCCCCAAAGTTTTGTATTTCCCTTTTATTTAAAACCATTAACCACAGAAGTGAAGCATTTTAATAGCTGTTGCTGTCCAGTGAGATATCTTATACTGAATGGAAAGTGCTGAACTAGTCTCATATATAATATTGGTAGGACGATATTCATATTTGAAGCAGCAGACCCAAAATTCTGCCTGGAGTTTTGAGACCCACATGGCACATCTCTGTTGACATCCTGCTGTACCCACATCTGCCCTGTGTACCTGAGGGCAAAATTTGCCGTTACTGGAGATACAGAAAGGGATAGATAGCGGATGAATGAACAGGGCAGCGGCATGCTTGATGTGAACAGGATTTATCCACAAACTGCCATCAGAGGATGGCCTCTGTGAAGGGAAAGCTCTCTGCAAAATGAAGTAGGAGATGGGGAAGAAAGAGGTGGAACAGAGGGCCGGGAGCGGAGCTTTGTCTGCCAAGGTACCACAAGGGAAAGATATCTTTGGAGCACAATAGATGAAATAAGGGTCATTTAAGCAATGAGAACATGTAGTAAGAGGCATTTTATTCCCTGTCTCGTAAGCTGACTTTTATGCTTTGCCATACATTGAAAGCTCCTATTTATACATATATGTTTATAAGAGTCACGCCACATGTTCATTTGTACTTATTCCTGTATTATTGCTTCTACTCTACTATGTATTACTAATATGGCATGGAAGAACAAATTTCTTTTTCTTTTTCTTTTTTCTTTTTTTTTAACCCAAAAGGAATAATGATAGGTGGAGAGTCAATTCCTGAAAGCCTTGTTCTCTAAGGAATTGTATGGAGCAGTTGTACTCCTGATTGCGGTGTGACAGGTTGACCTTAAAAAAATTAATTGGAAGTTACACCACATTAAGGATTTGTCGACTGCTTTAATAAGTATTGTGAGACTGAGAGAAGCCTTCATTAGCCCTCTAGCCCTAATGATTCTGAGTGGATTGGTTAATGAGATATAAAGCTAGCAGCCATTCCAGGGAAGGAAGGATACTATAGATGGCAAGAAGAGTCTTTTTTTTCCCTCCTCTTCCATTTTTTAAAAACAAATGTGCCTGTTCATAGCTTTGTCTGGATTTACAGCACAGCTGGTAAGCTGAGCCTTTGTTAATACATAGGAAAAAGTTGAGTATTATTTGCAAGCATTAAATTACAGAATATACAGCCACTTTAGTTTGAGCCAAATTCCTAATAATAACCTATTTCTCATTGTAAGATCATGCTGGCAATATTCTCTGTAAACCTTGCAAAATGATGTTAGCTGTTGCTCTCCCTTCCCCCTGTGGGATGCAGAGAACTGAAAGGTGGAACTACAGTCACGTTTTCTCCAGAGGAAGATATTGAGTCTAGCATTCAAACCAAATCTCAAGAAAAAGCTGCCTACTTTACCCTCTCCCCCAGACAAGAACCCCTCCTCAAAAGACCTAAGTAAACAAGCTTGCCTTCTTAAAGGAAAACAAGGAAGAGAAAGAAAATCAGCATTGCAACAAGTCAAACCAGCTCCAGATGCTCTCAGGAATTTTTGGGGCATGCAGAAATGTCATTGTGCTCATTAAACTCCTAGACAGCACTTTCGTTTTCACCATGAAAGCTGTGCTGACCTTGCCAGTCCATTAAACTCTAACAAGGGTCTCTGCAGGTTCAGAGTTCCAATTATGACTCAGTTTATAGGACCCCAGCAATAAATACAGTTTGGCTTGCTCCACTGTGGGTTGATCTTTGCTCCTGCAGTTGCCAAATAAACAATGGGCTGGAGGTGGAAACTCAAATGCATGTTTTTTTCTTTTGAAAGTAGGAGACTGAAAATGTGTCAGCTAGCATGTAGCTCAGATTCAAAAGTAGACTTTTACTCTGGGCTTCAGTTGGAGTTAATGGTTATGATACCACTTATTTATTTATTTCTTTATTGAGAGAGGCATGAAAATTTTATACCAAGGTTCAAATTAGTATTAAGAAGGAACTAGGTTAGCCATGTGCATACTAATATAACTACATACGCATGTGCATAGGGTAAGTATACATAGTGTGTGATAGCATATCATTACCAGGTCATAAGGAAGAGTGAGCAGGTGGGCAGATACCACACTTACTAATCAATGTAGGGTTTTAGAAACTGGGGTTCAAATTTTGAGGGTGCATATGTGAAGGAGCTAAGAGTGATACCTGACCTTCTGCATTGTAGCAGGAAGCGATAGATAAAGATCTGCCAGCAAGATATATGTTTTTTGTGCCTATGAAATTAATACTGGACCTAAATATTCAGAATTTTTTACTATATTCACAAATATCAGCAGGGAGACTAGTTTAGCTGAGGGCATAATAACAGAGACAATATTTGGGTGCACAACTAGCATCCGCAAAAGAGAGACTAGTCTTCTGAAAATGGATAGTTTTCATTCAATGCCAAATATTTGGTTTATTTATATAGACCTTTGACACTTCTATCAAAAGAAGGAATGTATCATTGTTATGATGATAGCTCTATATGGAAGGAGTTTAAGAATGTGATCATGTTATCTCAGAATGATGAAAACCATTTTTTCAAAAACGCCCTTAGGACATATTTCAAAGCACATACAAAATGCAAATAAGAGCTTAGTGTAAGCTGCACAGGCACTGAAATGTTTAGAAATCTATCTCTAATTGTCTCTGTCTAGTTCTCTGGAAAAGCACTGGGATATTTCTTGTATACAAATAATAGTATATATAGAGATAATAGTACATATTCATGTTATGTTCTAAAATAAGGGAAAACACTGATAAATTAGAAAAAATGGTGTAATACATGTAGCAGGAGTAGTCTGGAATAATCATCATTTGTATATTCATAGAATCATAGAATTCAAAAAAATTCAAAGAAAAAATGTACTAAAACAGGTTTATAACTTTTACATTCAGAACATCTACAATAAATCCTGACATTTCTCCTGTAGGAAAGGTGGTGTTTACATGAAAACTTACTGCAAAGCACATCAAGTCAAGATGATCCTTACCATACTGTGTGAGTGCTTGAATTTATTTTTACAATTAGAATGAGAAAAAATTGGAGAATATCAATGTAATTAGTGGAAATCAAGAATAAAAAGAAGATACTATCTCTGCTCTGTGATTCTGAGCTGTCCGAAAGTCACTGTTAATGCACTAATTACCATGCAGAACGTCTGGGCAAAGGTTTGTGAAGCTCTGAAACCATAGCAGTTTCTAAACAAATAAAAATGTGTATCTGTGAGAAATACCAGATGATTGTTAACATTGTTTTTATTTTTTATTTATTCCAATTTTATGTCTGGAATTAATATGCAATTACTGTGACACTGATCCTGCAAAGATGTAGCTATGAAGAACCTGATATCTGCAGTTCTTCATTAAGTCCAATAGCCTGAATAAACACGTTTTAATGCACAATCAGAGGCTGAAAAAATTTCCAGAGTATGATTGGTTTATATCTCTTACAGAAGCATTCAACTAATGATTTATACAGAACCTGTATGTGCAATTTCTGATTCGTCATCACATTTCAAATCTGAAAGGGTTAGAAAATGCAGTATGATCATGCAGACGAACGATGCATCTTCTTGACAGGTATGTAGATTGCTGGCTTAGAAAACTGTTAAGATAAATAGTCAGCCCTGCAAGCTGTACATGATCTGACATGATATTCTGAAATCCAGTCAATAAACAAACCTGATAAACCTCAAAAAAAGGTGAAAACTGTAACAATATTTCCCCCCCAAAAAAAGCAGATTAGATGTTTATAACAGGTTCATTTACAGTTAAGGAAAAATATCAGCACAGGAAGGAAAACTACTTGAATACTACCTCTTTCCAATTGTGAAAGAGGCAGAATAAGCTATATCACAGATAAATGACCATGAAATGAGCATACTGGGATTGCATGAGAAAAAGGTAGGACTGATGCTGATATTCTTGTGTCTTGTCTTTTTATTCTTATAAAAAGCTGAATGAATTTGTTAACAATATTTTGTGAATATTTTTCAGTTAAAAAAATCCTGCCCTGTTCACTATTTTTACTTTCACTTTCCCATGAATTTTGTAATTTAGGATTATGTTTGTGTGATTTCAAATTGGTCAGACTTTTGAGTTCCCTTTCTTACAGTGTTTATAGCAGAAATATGAGCAGTTATATTTTACAATCAACATATCACAACATATCACCACAACTTGTGCACAAATACAGTTCAAATGGGGATTTTTTTCAGCTGCTCTTACTATCCAAGCCAGATAGTGAGTAGAATAAGTCAAAAATCATAAATAGAAGTTTTCAAATCCCCTAAAACATAACATTTCAAATGCATTCATTAGAAGACCTATATTTGATAGAAATCCACTTGATGATAGCTTTTGGGAGCCATAAATACTTGCTTCAGTACGATGAATTCAGAAGTTCAAACCCTCAGTTACTGAATTGCTTTTGTGTCCCACCAGATGTGACTGAGCTGTACAGATTAGATCTGTTGCATTTTATGCCAGTCAAAGATTCATGTTATTGAATCTGCAGGAGTAGGCACTGTGAAGATTTGAATGAAACTGAAGAAAAGCAGGCAGGGATGTTGGAGTGTAAAAAAAAGAAATTTGGAAGCACTAGGAAACTTCATGAAGCAGTGAATATTACCTCCATTCTTTCCATAATATGCCTTTGTTTCACTGGTGTATTATTTTGAATACAAGATGCTAAACCTGTATTTTCCTACTCTGTTGTGCTTTTAGATTGTAGAACTGGAAAAGAGCATTCTGTTCAACACAAAATATTGACGGGCAGAATGGCAAAAGAAGAGTGTTAGTGAAGATCAATGATCAGTCTGGCACAGAGATCACAAATGAGGTATTCTTACACCCCGGGGTATAGGAGACATATGCCATGTGAGCTCAGTATTTTTCAATTTCCTAGGGGTGACATTCCCTATGGGATACTGGCATATGTTTTCTTCTTCCTTAGGTCTTTTAAAAGCATTTCTACATTGCTGTTTCTAATGGCTTGCATTATGTAAGGGGTCATATTGCACATATGTCTGTTTTGGGGAGATCATGGGCATATTGTGATGGGAAAGGATTGGGAAGGTGATCAGTCATCACCAGCACGTTTTTTTGAATTTTTAGTTATGTTTCTGTTTCGGTTTGTTTTGTTTTTTCTGCATGTATGTTTTGGATTTGTAAGAGAGAAACAGTTGCACCATTCAAACGAGTTGATGCCAAACAATTACCAAGTCTAAGTCTATCATACAGCTTCAGATACAAATAAACTGGTCTTACTGGAACAGAAAGGAGACAACAAGCTAAGGTATGAAGTCAGTTCTTCTGTTACAAAAACCATAAATAATATCACTGGCTTTATTGAAAACACCATGCATAAGAATTTGAGGGGACTTCAGCAAATAGCATCAGTCTTTAGGAGTACCTTTTAAGATAAGTCCAAAAGAAAGCCATGCGAGAAGTTAAGAGATGAGAGTCCTCTGAGTTGTATGTGTATGAAGGCTAAATCCATTCTGTAGATGCAACAGTACATTAACACTTCTCCGAGGGCTTCAGCTGCCTGTCATTGAAGGCTAGTTTTGATGTGCCTAGCTGTAAGCTTGACTCAGACTGCTGAGGAAATTGTTAAGGCGTGAGGAAGTACAGGTGTGAGAAAAGCCATATAAGATAAGATGAGTAACATTGCAGACAGAGCTAAGATTGTTCAGACAAGAATAGTTAGCAGCTCAAGGGTTCTGGAAGAAAAACACTCCTATGAAATAATTTAAAACCCTAAGGAGAAAAAGAAAAAAAAAGGCCCCAGGGAACTGGAAAATGGCAATACCGCTGCCTGTTTCAGGGAGCTAAGGCTGCTGATCCTCCCTCACCTGACTGTTGGAGAAGAGCAGACTGAGGGGGGATCTTATCAATGTGTACAAGTACCTGAAGGGAGAGTGTCAAGGGGATGGGGACAAACTCTTTTCAGTTGTCCCGTGTGACAGGACACGAGGCAATGGGCAGAAACGGAAGCACAGGAAGTTCTGCCTGAGCGTGAGGGGGAATTTCTTCCCTATGAGAGTGACGGAGCCCTGGCACAGGTTGCCCAGAGAGGCTGTGGAGTCTCCTTCTCTGGAGATCTTCAAGGCCCGCCTGGACGCAACCCTGTCTAACACGGTCTAGGTGACCCTGCTTGAGCAGGGGGGTTGGACTAGATGATCTCCAGAGGTCCCTTCCAACGTTACTCTTCCGTGATCTGTGATGGCTGCCTAGCCAGGAAAAAGTCATCAGGGATCTTCTTAGGGTAGGAGATGTATTAGTGTTTAGTGTTGCTTTTCATTAGCCTTACCTATCTATTGTGTTCATTAGCCATTAAGTAATTGCTTTGTGTTTTTAAGTTGTGTTTATCCTGTTCTCAGAGTCGTTTTACACATGGTAAAAGCTGTCTGTAGAGATGAAGAGGATCTAGAGACAGGGGTTTACAAATCAGTGGAGTACCTGGGCAAACCAAGATCAGTGAGGAGCAGGCCTTTTACATTCTTTGGCTTAGAGGCTAGAGATGCGAAAGAAAAATAACTGAAGCTGAACAAATTTGTGTTTTGGAAAGTAAATGTGTAGTCCACTGTGGTATTTGCAGTTCCAGTACAGATTAGGATGATACTTTCCCAATGCCTACATGTATGAGACTGAATAGAAGTTCAACAGAAGTTATGAGAAAACAAGATTATTGTTTTCTGGGAGTTACTGGACTGTGTTAGCTCCATTACATCTTCATCTACTTTTGTTACACCTACAGTGAATGTTTCTTCCTAAGAAATATGGCAACAGTGCCCCAGATGTAGAGAATAGGAGTTCCTCATCCATAACCTGGCAGATTCTCAAATGGTTCTTTTGACCTGTTTGCCTCCTACTGATTCTTGAATGATGAGAAAATTAATATTATAACGTTTTACCTACTTGAAAATAACTTTTTATTGTGGAATGCTATTTTGTGAGCCTGATTCTTCTGAACCTGATCACATTAAAGCCATTTTCACCTATTTCAAGGCCACTTTCCAAAGTTAGTGAGCTGGAGCTGGCATTCTTATAAAGGAAGTGAATTTTTCTTTGCTAGCATATATTTTAGTCATCTATATAGTGATGATATGGTGAAGAAAGACACAATTACATTACATTTAAGGGTTAGGTTTAGCTCAGTTGGTTAGAGTATGGTACTAATAATGCCAGGGTTGTGGGTTCAATCCTTGTATGGGCCAGTTGTTTCCCTGCTGAGCAGGGAGGGTGGACTAGATCTCCAGAGGTACCTTCCAACCTTGCTGATTCTGTGATCTTTTTGGATTTAGGTGTTAGGGTTAAAAGTCCCCTGTTGTTCGTCATGTAGCCATTCTTTCATTCAGTTCATTTTAATTTCTAATGTCTAAGTTCCCTTAAGCACTTTATAACAAAGTTGTTCTGCCTCGTAGATTTGTGGTCTTGTTCACTCATCTTTCTTGTCTGCATTACATAGTAAACTGCAGTGGACACTGGAGGCAGCTTGTCCCTAATAGCATAAAGCCTGTCTCTCAGCAGGGCCAGTGCTGTCTGGGGTACTGACTCTAGGGGATGTAGAGCTAGCCTGGTAAATGCTCTCTGCCCAGACTTGTGTCAGATGAAAAAGAGCCTGCTGCAGCATGCTCCTGGGGAGTCCATGCATTTAAACTAGTCAGAAACTAGCAGTGCTGCAAAGCTCAAAGGTTTGTTTATTAAATGTGGCATTCCGCATGTAGCATATAAGAAGAGTGTTCTGGGATATGCTCTAATAGCTTCCCAGTGCACTCAAGGTGGAGTTTAAGAAAAACATGACTCATATAAGTTTAGTTAGTCTGGCAGTAGCCTACATGAGGAATTACCAGTTCTCCTGCAGTAGGCTAGGCATTTTTTCTGAACTATGCTGTAAGATAAGTGTGTGCTGGTATGACTTGCTCTTCATCTTTCTTTAATTTTATGAATTTCTGAAAATATTTGTTTTGTAAGCTTCTTATGTTAAAGAGAGTTGATGGTTTCTGAATTTAGAGGTATTTCACATTTCTGCACAGAAGCACTGCATTGCGTCATATAGATTTATCCCAAATGTTTCTGTTAAGTAAGCAACCCTGTCTCAGTGGTGACAGTCTCTGACTTATGACTGGAAATAAGATAGGAAAGGAGTAATGATACAGTGATGAAAAGAATAGAGAGTAGTTCTGTGCTATTGTCACTCCTGTTAAGTTACTTATTTTTTGTGCTGGTTTGTAATAGTGTTTTGCATGGTGTAAAGAACACCTAGAATCCTGGGTGGAAATAGGTAGTATTTAAATCAGAATACTTAAACTGTACTAAAATACCAGCTACAGATCATGTTAGCTAATCTTCATTTCACACACAGAACTTGCAACTTTTATGTTATTAGGGCTGAGATACTACTAAACTTGAGCAATAGTTGGAAACTTCAGCCCAAGAAAAATTTAAACTAAAACATGACATTTAATGGGCAATCAATGGTACCAGCTGCAAAATCAAAGGCATAGACAAAAGGACAGTGAAAACACTGAAGATTGTGACGATATGAAGCATGAAATGAAATGCTCCATGTGTCGCATGACAGTAATGCAGAGGCTGGCAAATCCAATAACCACCTTAGAAAGTGACATTAGGTAAGCTGGACAAACCTTTGGAGCTTTCTCCAGACATTGGATAATCTAGTCCTTCTCTAATCTCGTATTAAGTATTAGGTGTAATGTTTTTTTCCTCTTCTGTCCTTGAGATACTCTCCCCTAGAATACTACTGAAAATGTTTTAACTGAAAGAAATATTCTGCTTCGCTACTTCCACTAATTAACTCTATTTATACCTGTAGCCTTAATTTAAGTGATCCTCCTCTCTTCGGGACATTTATACTCTTCCAATACATGCAGGCTTTTATGATGCCACCCTTTGTGAATTGCTTAGTCTAGTCATGTACATTCGCTCAGTTGCTTTACAGTTTTCTCATAAATCAACCCTTCAGCCTTCTATTCATTTTTGTCGCTGTCCTCCGAACTCCCAACAATTTGTCAATATCTTTCCAGTACTGAGTCGCCCAGAATTGAATGCAATATCCTAAGTGCAGTCATACCGGAGCAGTATAGACAAGACCTGTTATCTTATTGCCTCTACAAAACATCCCAGAATTCCTTTGGCCCTTTCACTGCCATATTATGTTGTAAAATCATGTCAAAGTTGCTATCTGCTATCACCCTTGGATCTTTACTAGCTCTATTGCTCTCTGTGTTTCTCTATTCCTGTCTGCTTGTTTTTATCACTTTTTCAAGTTTATTTTTTTCCAAGACATATTATCTAGCACCTTTCCAAATTGAATCTTATTTTATTATTTTTTGCCCACATTTCTAATCTTGCCAGCTTTCTATCTCTTATTTCTCTCTACAGAAGCATTTATAACGCTTGCTAGTTAGGCTCATCATGCAGACTACATTAGGATGCCTTTTTTTCTTACTCTCTCAGATCTTTAAATATTTTAAAGAACAGCTATCTATTTATGGAGCTTGTTCAGTTTTCTACAATGCCAAGTATTATCAGTTGTTGTTCCTCGTCCTTCAAAACATTTTCAGCCTGTTTGATAGAATGGATATTACGTTTTGTGTTTCTTCCTTTTTTCCCTGATTATTAGTAACCTTTAAACATTAATATAGTTATCTTAAAGCTATTTTGATATTTCATCAATAATTATAAATGTATTCTGTTTTTGTATACAGTTTAAAACCATTTGAACCAACTGTTTCCATTTCTTCCTAAGGAGGGCACATTTGAAATCTAGATCAGAATAAATTAAGTAAATATGATTTCGTATATCTAGTGACTAGCCAACTCATGGCTTTATAGATCCTAAATTTTGTTGCCCATATCTCAGACTCTTGTGAAGAAAACTACAAAGTAACAGTCCAAAATGCTGTATATTTCTCTCAATATATCCAAAGAAGAATTATTTTCATATAACCCCAAAACGTCCTCTGAGTTCAAGGGTGTATGCAACACAGATGAACCCTAGTTCTCATTACACAGAGAGTAGATCAGGAATGAGATGAATTGGTGACATGCTCTTAAAATTTATTTTGCTGTTAAAAAAAAATAGGAAAGGATTGGCAGAACACAGGTTAAAAGGAGGGGTTTATTGTATTTTCTGTGTCATTTAGTAAGACAGTCACACAACACACATTTAATTGTCTTGTGTATACATTATAACATATCCCTGTATCCTCAGGAATCTTGGATGAATTCCTGTTTCACAGGAGCTAAGATCTAAAATGGAGCTATGCTGTAGCTTTACATGCAGAGGTAGGTATGTTCTAATTTATAGTGAGCTAAAAATTATAGTGGCATAATGACTTTACTTATCCACTCAGAAAGTGATGTTAAGACAATGCATTTTACTTTTGGGAGTGTCAATATTCAAACTTTATGTTTACACAAACACACATGCAAAATCACATAAAAATACTAAAATTCAAAATCTGTTGTCTGAAGATTAGTAAATATCAAATTTAAGGCTATTACCCAGCCTTAATTCTTCCTCTTATATGTGTGTTATTAATATATGACATTATATCAATTGTTATATCTGTGGATAGATAGTCTTGTACTATGTTGTTTCATAGGACTCCTGTCACTTTGATGCAATTAGGTCTTCAAGGTTGATACGATTTGAGGATCTGGTCCCATTTTTATGGGACATAAACAGCTAACATAGCTGCTTCAGTACTTACTGCTTCAGTATAGTTTCCATACTGTGCATCTTCAGCTGATTCCTATGGCACTCTAATTATAATTGATTTCAGTCTCTGGTCATGCTGGATGTGATGTCAAAGACGACCACAAAGTAAACTGCTGCTTATCTTGGTACTTACAGGCTAACTAATGCCTACAGAAAGTTCCAGTTTCTTTCCGATTTTAACTCAGCTGCATTCTGTGTTCCTATTTGCTTCACATTGTGCAGCTAATAGAGCCTCTCCTCTACTGAATGTTTCCATCTTAAATTTAAATTGGATTAATGCTGTGAAAAGTTCTTTTTAAATGATTAGGTTAATAATCTGGAAATTATGGCTCCCCAAATAAAGTGCTATACCTAGCACCAATCTGAGTATGTATTGCAGTTCAATGGAAACTCTTACCTATGTGTTTGTGTGTGTGTGGTTACAGGTTTCGCAGGGTTTAGTTCCAAGACACCCTGATTTGTAGGCATAACTATGATTTATCTGCTTTTTATTTTACCTGTGGAGGCTTAGCAAACAGTGAACATGTTCTTCGTTGCAGCAACAGCTGTAGATATTGCCAGGGGTCATATCACAAGCTAGGTGCCTGACATAAATCTTGGCTTAATTAAAAATTGGGTTATAGCTGAGTGGACATCTCCCATTATTGTTAATTTCCTATTCATCTGAGCTTCTGGCTTCTTTTCTTTAAACCAGATAAAAAAAAAGTCAACAGATCATTATGCTGAAAGGTTCCATCTTCTGTATTTTATCTTTGTATTTGCTTGCGTTGCAGTCAATTTTCCTCCTGAGAAACCTTGCTTTGTTGAGAAGATAGCCTGTGATGCATTACATGGGACGTGATTTTTCCATGCTGCATATACCTAAAATTAACCACACGCCTACATGCAAAATTGTCCCATTATCTCTCATTTTGAACTCTCCTATTAATTCTTCTTTAGCATTTGAATTGCAAATCATGTGAAAAGCACAGATACCTTTCCTAGATAAGTATAGATTGGAATATAGGTAGAGTGCTTGGAGGTATTCAGGGTTTAAAAGAGACTGGAGGTGTGCCAAAGTAAGTATTTACAGGTAACACTGGAGTACCTATGGCCAGCATATCTCTTTCCGGCACTCCAATTCTGCATAATCTATCGCTGTGATCCTAGTAACATGAAGGTCTTTTCTACATACCTATCTTTCAATGAATGTAAAAATATCTTCTCCCACATTAAATCTCTTCAGCTACCAGAGCAAAAAATCAACCACTTTCACCTCAAAACCCCTAGCTCTGTGTGTTTAATACCTTGTACCATATGTAGCCTCATGAAACCCCCGAGACAGTTTGAAAAATATCCCCCCCCCCTTCAAAAGGAACCTTTTGAGGACTGAGTCCTTCATCTGGGCTTGCCCTTCCCAGTAAAGAAAGGAAGCCTAGACCCAAGCGTGGGGCTGGCTTTATTCCACTGGCTTCTGTGCGCTTACACCAGCAGAGAATTTGGCTCACTGTGTCACTGCAGCCGTTGTGGCTTTATGGGCTGGCTGTTTCATTTTTATACTGTAATTCCTGGAAGCAGTGCTTTCAGAAGCCACATTCCCAGGACTGATAATAGCCAAACTGATGACGCATTCAGTTTGGGAAAGGGCATATAGAGAAACTGAACTCAAGGGAGCTCAATGGCAGACAAAACTCCACTTGAGGATGAATCTTCAGCTCATATTGAGTGGACTTACATTTGTGCATAAATCCTCCTCCCTCCCAATTGCTTCCCTCTCCCATGTTGACAACATAAGTTCACCTCCCCTTCAGCTGTATTTACCTTAGGGAAATGGTGGCAGACCATGCTGAGCAATGGAAGAGACTGGTAGTATGAAACAGTCTTTCAGCCCTAAGGGTTCAAATTCATTTCAGGTTCATAGTGCCAGTAAGTCTCTGCAGTCTGAGTAGCTGATTGTGATCTATAAGAAATTATCAGCTGGGTTCAGCATTGATAGGTTTTAATAGAAATGATTCCCATCCCCTAGCATGGTTAAGACAACATGCAGAAAAGCTTTATCATTTAATACTGAAATTCCCTACATCTCCTCTGGCACAATACTTAAGCTCCTGCTTAGCTATGAGCACAAGAGTACCATAAAGATAATATGACTGCTCCTCTGGCTACAATTAAGCGTGAGCTTAGACATTTTGCTAAACTGGTGGCAGACTGAAATGCATAATTTCTTTTAAATTCCACAGATTGTTTCTGTTCCCAAATACTATAGTTTGTCTGGGTCATCAGTAGCAGCAGCCATTGCTCTCCTGGCTTTTTATTAGGCAATGTGTATGTGCATAGGAGGCATTTACATCTGATACCATAAGGATCTGGATTTTGTAGTTTGGGATTCCTGTTCTGCAGGGTTTTAGAGGAATTCGGTAGAAGACTAGTGTTTTTAATAACTTCTTGTCTCTCAACCTGTTGAAAGTTTGCTAAGAGAAAGTCAATAATTGAAATGATGAGTGAGTTTCTTAATATATGCTAAGATGTGAATGAGTAATAGTATGAAAGTAGCGTGTTAGTCTCAATACGTATTGTGACCTAACAAATCCCTATTTTCTTTAGACGTCTCATCTTCTTTGTGTGTACGGATGTATCTAACTACAAGGTCTAGTGATGTGAACAAGGAGTTTCCACAGAGAATCTGTGTATTCCTGAAAACAGGCATTTGTCTACATCCTAGGAGATCCTGAGCAAAATGTTGTGTGGAACATCTGTTGTTTTAGAGTCTCAGTCTCTGGCATTTTAAAAGCAGCTCATTATTCCTTAAAAAAACAATGATTACTTGATTAAAAAAAAAATTCTTAATTGATATAAGACTTGTGAAGCCAAGATATCTTTCAGAACTATTTTAAGGAAAACTAAAAACAAACTATTCTTAAAAGTAAACAGCTCAGCTATGCTTTCATAGCAACATCAGATATTAACTATAAAGCCACCTGTTATTCTCTGGGCAGCCAAACAATTCTCATTAAATATTATTTTTTATATTCAGCCTCAGGTAATTGCTTCCAACCTGTTAACACAGGTTACATCAATTATGAAAAATCTTAAGATGAAGGAAATTAGTAAAATACCCCTCAACCTCTGTACTCAAATTAATCAATCATTAATCAATTATGTGAAACAATTCATTATTCTAATTGGTACTTTTGAGATCTAACCTCAGCAGATACGAATCTTCTAGACAGGAGCTAGCGGTGGCAATGAAAAATAAAAAGCACCAACAATGGTAATGATGATTGTGATCTTACAGTATACAACAGTAGCAAGCCAAACTAAACAGGTAGCTGGACAAAATAATTGCAGTCAGCTAAATAAAATATCTATCTCCAAAGGCTGTGCCAACCAATCAAACTGCTAATTACAGTTTACAACATTCCCATGATGAAATGACCTAACTCCAGAAGCACATAAAGCCACAGAGTGGAAAAATTTGAAGAGATATTGACACACATTTTTTCTTGTGGAGCCTTGCTAAAACATTACACAAATATCATCTGCTATTCAGAGAAGTAATAATAACAGATGCTAGTTTTTGTAAAAAAGTGAAATGTTTTAATACCACTTTTTTTTTTCCTGTGGAGAAAGTAAAGCAAATGAACCTGGCATGTGCAGCATTAAACCTAATTTTCCCCAAACATTTCACATGCGGTTCTCTTCTTTAAGTCTCCTGTGTGAAAATAAAAAATAGACTTCCCCTTTCAAGTTTTTGCTTTTCCATTGACTTCTTTGATACGGCCAAATGTTTCTCATTTTGAATCCTATTGAATGAAGGAAATGCAATATATTTCAATTACAGTTGGGCTAATCTCTCTGCCAAATTTACTGGTCTGTGTAAAACTATGATGAGAGCACTGGATGAAATTGATAAAATTAGACATCTTTGGCTGAGTTGCTCACATCAGAATTATAAGTTTAGATGACAAAACTAATTTAAAGAATGGACCATGCCGATTCCTACTTTATAGCAATATAAATGCCACCAAGAGTCAGTCGTGATGGATGACAGCATTATGAAAACACAGCAAATGGGAGACCAACAGGGTCCATTTCTAAATTAGATTTATAAATTCAACCATATGAGAACAAGCTATGTAGCTGGCGCCACATCAGGAAATGGTCCACATTAGAGAGGAAAAAAAAAAGTGATCATGACATTTCTCCCTCGTATTAGATTATCACAGGCATTTCACTCCCCATCTTTCACCTTTGTTTCCATGAGCAGAGCCTATTGGCTGAGGAATTGTAAAAGCAACTGCTTCTCCAGAACGGACTAGTGTTCAGACTTCCTGTATGAAACAGGCTGGACTTAACACAGTAAAAGCGTTAAAGTTTGAGCAAAAATGGAGATGCTTTCCTGTTCAAACCCGGTGACAGAGCATGTTTTATTAGTATGATATTAAATAGTGAAACAGCGTGAACAGGTGGAAGTGCAGACGGACTGAGCTACCGCGGATGAAACCACGATAATTCCACTCTTCCTTACCGGGTGAATATATTATTACAGTAGGACAGTGTAGCACTTACTGTATCCATTAACTGAGAGGCCCACTCACAGGTCTCATCGGTGTAAATACCTCTATGATTACCTTGTGTTTAAACAAGTACGACGCACTCATAGTAGCCAAGAAGTCTACATCAAGTCTACTATTAATTTAAGGCCCGGTGAAGTCTCTGTTAAAGTTCACTAGATTCACTTGGTTTTGAAAGTTAATTTAAAAGCCTATTTGAATTAATTGCCACTCACTTCATATGTGGAAAGCGGTACAGCCACGTTAGCTCAGTGCTTCAGCCAGGAGCAGAGCCCTGCCGAAATGCAGACTGTGTGCCCTGAAGGAACATGTTACAGCTATGGACCTCCTGCTCCCACTACCGATACGTCCGAATGAAGAGTTAGTCCGTATTTTGACACACGGGCACTGCATCGCTTCGTGCAGGTGCATCCTAAACGTTTCTGTTAACTAAGCAGCCCTCTGTCTGAAGTGACAGCCCCTGAGTTATGATTTGAAATAGGATACGGAGGTAGTGGGCTGTTCCTAACATCTTTAGAAATCTAGGCAATTTGGAGTTGAATTCAAAGCCCGTTGTGGCAATGGAAAAGCTGTCCCATCATACTGCCCTTTTAGGTGCCTGTCTCCTAAAATGGTGGTATCATTCTCTATGTAGAAATATAGCTTTTCTGTCTGCCTGCCAGGAAGCTGATCTCTTCAATATTTTTGCCAGCTGTATCAGTCCAGAAGTGTGAAATAGCTTTGGCAACCTTTATTAGAATAGTGTTATGCAACATGCTGGAAAATAAGAAATATAAGTGAAGAGAGTACAAATAAAAGAGAAAAAAAAAAGGAGGAAAAAAAGAAGAGCCTGGTGGGGACAAAAATACACAAGCCAATAAATAAATAATTTGTCTTCCTGTAGCTGAAGAAAGGTGAGGTGAGGAAAGAATGTAAGGTGGCTTGCTACCTGCAATACAGGCATTTCTTGAATTTTGGGTCTTAATTTTCCAATATTAATGGCTGATTTAGGATGTTGTTTCCCAGAAACTGGAAAAGTCAGAAATCCTAGTTTGTGGCACCTACTGATCCCATCAGAGCTTTCAATATGGGCTAGATATTAAAACAGAATTGCAAAAACATCCTCAGTAGGTTTCAGAAACACTTGTAACAAGAAAAAAAAAAAGTGGGGATTTCATCATTTCTGGTTTCATTTTGTCTTCTTATAGGGGCTGTTTTCAAGGTCCTTCTGTCCTTGGCCTTCCAACTAATTTCTCTCTGCCCCATCCCTCTATTCATCCCCATGTCAGATCCTTACTTTTGTCCTTTTCTTTTTTGGTGATAGAGGTAAAATTCTGGGACTTGGAATACTTAGACTCATTTTCAGATACTGTGGGAAATGGATCTTGTTGGAAAAAAAAATCCTAAACTTGGGAAGCAATGAAGAAGCAAATGATTTTCAAACATTTTGTTTTAAAATGTAAATGCAGTTGCAATTTTAAAGTATTACACATATGGAATCTTAAATGGTCTTCTAAACAAAGCTTTGAATTTCACTTTAGAATTTTATGTAAAGCTTGTCAGTTCTTTGGCTCTGCATTTTCCATGCACATCTTTCACTAGCTCTGTTAAATGGAAACATGAATATTGCATCCATGCAAACTTTAATAGAACAAAAGAGGAGAGGAAGAAAATCCTAATGGCCCCTTTTAATTCATTACTAAGATATGAACTCAATTTTAATGTTTTTCTTTATAGTCTTTCTCAGCATGTGTACATTAAGGTAAAGTTTTTATACTGTACATGTACAGCCTTTTTCATTTGGGGGATAAGAGAGGGAATGGAAAGAGGAAAAAGAAAAGAAAGAGGGGAGAAAGAACAACTGTGTGACAGGAATGTAAATTGGTGCCTTGGCCAAGGCTCTGAACCTGATAACTTTTCTGAATACAAGTACAAACCCCAGGCTAATAATGCTTCAGTATTTCAAAAGTGTAGCAGATATACAACAACAAAACCAGGCTTTTGAAATTGAAACACTTGTCTGGTTTTGATTTGTTATTCCCACACAAATACAGAACATAAACTACTTCCCATTGGTACCCTTTTTACCACAAGGCATGATCTGTATAATTTGGGAGCGTGAAATGTGAAACAGGCTATTTTTATAAGAACAACAATGAACTAAAACCATATTTAATGTAAAATATGAGTTCCTTTTTCCTGTTTCTGTGGTCATATGCCAAAAGTGGATGGTCTTTTTCCTTCTATACTATATAGCAGGCCTTATCTCCAGTATTCTTGGGAAGATTAGGCTTTAATTTGAAGGGCTAAAGTTAAAATCCAACAAGAGAAGTTGTGATTTATTTGGGCATCTCAGCATCATCCTATTTTGCACTATCATACATTTGTCCTATCTCAGACCTGTAATAGCCTGCTCAAGCTTGTCCTTGAGATCCTAAATTAGGGGGAAGGAGATCATATCCTTGAGTTTATCTCTACTCTGCTTAATACTGGAGATGAGATAGGCAAAATTGATATTTTTAATACTTTTAAATTACTCTATTTATAGGGCTGCCCAATGTTTGTTCTAAAATTAGTACAGGGTCTGTTCTAATAACAACCATCTGTTAATGGTCCCTAGCAACCTACAAAATCCTTTTGACCTACATAACACCTATAGATGTTGCCTCCATAGCGTGTTTTTCTCAGGCCAGTTAAAGGTGTTAAGCATATGCAGAGTTTAAGTTGAAAGTTAGATCTCCTGGGAATTTTGAAAAAGAGAAATAGAAGTGTGAAAATAAGAGGGAGACGCCTGAAATAGAGTGAATTTTGTCTTTATAGCTTTCAGTTATCTGGATATTAATGGAACCATTATTATCTAAAAGACCATGTAAAGCCACAGGTTGAAAAATTATCTTCTAGAGTTAAGTGAACTCTTTTCAGAACCTACATTCTGCCATGAGGAAGTGGAGAAAAAAGATGGGGATACATCACCCAGCAGTGGATTTGGCAAGTGAGAGCTCTAGCCAGAGAAGAGCCTCTCCTCACTTAGGGTCTGGAGCTACTGATACTTCCACTGGAGTCAGACATTTGACTCAAAGCCACGAAACTCAATTCTCTTTGGTGTATTTGCAGTAGGAGGACCTCTTTCTTGGTCCTGTTGGAGTTTTTCTGGCCACACAGATATTTATTAAGTTAAGGAGAAAGAGAGAAACAGAAAATGTCTGATTCCACTATCAGTCTTAGTGAGCTCACCTGACAGATGGGAACTGTCAGTGTATCTGCTTGCACCAATACACATTTGTGCAATTATAAAGAGCTCCAACAGGAGAAATTAAGACAGACCCATCCTAATTTACATCATTTATCTGAGACCTGGATTCTGGTAATGCACACAACTCGTGCACTGTATGTCTTCTATACAAGCTGTATGTGATTTAGGCTTCTTGTGATCCTCTTGTTGGAGAGATGTCTAATCTTAGGCAAAAGAATGTCTAACCAATCCTAATTCCAAAAATTTTGCCTTGGCATCTTGTTAGACAGGTCAATACTTGCATATAGGTTGTTTTGTAACTACAGACCAGTAGAAATCAAGTGTTCCTGACAATTCAAAGGAAGTCAGTAGCACTTACATGGTGAACTTGAGTATTAATAGATCCATAAACTCATGGTGCTTATTGCTAAACTGCTTTGATAAACAGCAGGGATAAACATAAAAAGCAGGGATGAAGAGATGGGGAACATTTTTTTGCTTGTTAAGATTATATTTTGCTGGGAGATCATATGACACAGGGAGACCTGACAGCACAGATAGCTGGACAGGAATGAAATGGGTAGAAGTGGCAACAACACTCAACAACAGCTGAGGTGACTGGCTTAGCTATGCATGTTAGTACCGCATTCAAATATCCCTGGATAACAGAATTCAGACCTTTCTTCAGAGAGCGCTGTGAAGATCTTTCAGGAGCTGAAGTAAATCTGTGGAGTATTCTCAAAAAGAATATGCATCTAAGCAATGTTGAAGATGCTGGCCTCAAGGGATACAATGATGTGCATGGTGTATGCCTCTGCAGTATGGAAAAATAGTTGGAGATTTCTGGTTTCTCTGCAGGTGGGTGTACTCTTTTTCCTATACCATTCTGTTATCCTAGGCATTGCATTTTATTTTGCAGTGTTAGTAATTTTGTTCTTGAGTATATACATCATGTATTTTTAAAGCTATTCCTCCTTGCAGAGAAATGAATAATATTGTTCAAAGACATACCATATAATTTTGTGCTTTCTCTTTCTGCCAATTTTATTATCTCAATTAACTAATAACACTATTCCCAGAGCTGAAGATACTAATGCAGAAAGAAAGATGCCTTGGCATGACAAGACATTATTATAGACTGAGGTTTTTATTGCTGTTAAACAAATAAAAGCAAGGATTGAAAATGAGATGATGAGTCTGTCACTCACTGAGCTCAGCAGGTGTGGATATAAGTTTGTTTACTGGTCCTCTGAACAGATATCTACCACCAAGAATTACCTCTTCCACTTAATACCTTATTAGTACTCAAGTAGACATATCGCAGTTTGAGCTGAATAGGGAATAATGTCACCTGAGTGCACCTAAACTTACTTATCTTAGTATACAAAGGCCCTAAGTGATTTCATGTTGTTTTTTCACTAAGAGTTAGAGTAACAGTACATTAACTGGATTTGCATGAGCTTAAGAGCAGGTAAAAATGAAGGGGCCAAGACTGGGAGGGAAAACCTAAATAGTCTGTCTAGATTTAAAAATATATCAAATTTTTCTAGGCTTTCCTTTCTTTCTCTGTTACTAGACTGTATGGGGATATTTTAGCTGGTTTGGAAAAAGCACTGATTTTTTGATGTAGCTCTTAAAAGTCATCCTCCACCAAATTAGCTCCCTATACGTGGATCAGGGGGTGGCATCTTGCTTTCTTCTTATATTGAAGAAGGACCAGTAAACAAACTTATATCCACACCTAGGTCTCTATCTAGAAGTCTCTGCCCTTGTCCTCATCCTTTCATCTTCCTACCTCCTGCTGCCCTTCTGCCTTTTCCTCCCTTCCCTTCTCATCCCTTTTCTTCCCTTTTCTTCCCTCTCCAATTCCCCATGGAGGGGCAATAAGAGGTGGCCCAGAACTGACCTTTCGGTTCCCTTGTTCTGCTTTCACTGAAGGAAGACCTGACCTGGAGCTGTGTGGTGTGTGATGATGAGCAAGCATTACACAAAAGTAAATTTTGCAGGTAGTAGATGACTGTAAGATAAACGGGCAAGTGACAAATAGGAGAATTAAGTCTTCGTGGCTGTTAATCTAACAGCTTTATGGAAGGCAGCAATTAAGTGGTGAAGTGCAGGAACGGTTGTCATGACTGTATTCACAAACTGGGAAAGTGCACGAGCCTGTCGATGCAGTACACCTGCTAAAAATCATTAGTGCTAGACTTAGGGTTGTAGTTACTGCTCAGGATGGACTGATGATCTTGCCGTTGCTTCTCGATAAAACATAGACAGGAGGACAGAGAGAAGGGAGTTCCTTCCCTTACAAATGTGTTTCCATTTCAGGAGGAGGTGCCATCTGGACAAAAGGGATAGGTCTTCTGATTCGTCTAGTCTTATGTCTTTTATGAATGGTGATAAGGCATCCTGTTAATGTCAAATATACTGGAGGATTTGTGAAGTAGATACATGCATGTCCTCTGAACCAGGCAAAGATCCCCAGCCTGCTCACTTGCTCACTATTAACCAGTGCTTGCTTTAGATCAGTGACCTGTGTCTTTTTTTGTAAAAATTGAGCTTCCAATTATTTCTTAGACTAAAAAGACTTCTTTTCAAACCCTGCACACCCTCCAAACACATCCCATTAATTGTACTTTTTTTTCAAAATACAAAAGAAACAAACATTAATGAGAAAAAAATTAATAATAGTTGCTTTTTGACTGTGTTTTTTTCTGTTTTTTTTACCTTGAAAATGTACTTTTTGATACTAATAAGGTCTGCTTCCAAAGTGACTACACTATTGTTGAATTTATAAGTTTATAAGACAAAAAGTCAGCTAAACTTTGAACTTTGGTAATGCATTCACCAAATAATTCACATGAGGAAAAACTATATGTTTTTAAACTTCTGTCATACTTAGAAGTGCTGACAGAAGAAAAAAAAGATAGGAAGACGGTAATGGATGCACCTGTGTCATGCTCCTGAATACCCAGTAGAAGAATCCTGTTAGTGTCTTGCTAGTGTGACGTGCTCGGTGACTTTCCCTGCCCTGAGTATGGGCTCTCTGGGCTGTGTCTGAAGTAAAGCCTGGCTTTGAGACTGGTGTTGTCTCTGTTGTCTTACACTGTGAATGCTTATATTGTGCCTGTTTCTACAGTGATAGTTTGCAGGTTTGCACCTGAGTGTCATCCTAATGTTCATTTGCACACGAAAGACTAGGCTGCTTACAATTTTCCTTACAAAATTTAAATCAAGTCCTTTAAATTCATCAGGTTTTCACTATATCTTCTGATCCTCTGCGGTCCTCCAACGTATAGCTCTGCATTCAAGACTGGGAAAGTTACTTTCCTTACTTCATCTCCACAGAGGCCCCAGCAAAACTCAATAGCAAAAAGCTTTTTGTAGTTCTCACTACTTTGTGTAATTCTCTTTGAGTGGCCGAGGAAACCACAAGGTTTTTGCCTTTGTAGATTTACCTTGGTACCCACTGGAAATAAAGTGGGTCCTGAAGTAGCTATACCATGTCCTGCAACATACAATACTGCATGTTTAATATAATCTAATGTATGAGGCAAGGAATAAATGTAGTCAGAAAGTCCCCAGGTCCTATTGTTTGAGCATTTTGGGAAACTGCTAGAATGTGCTAGAGAGATTTCTGTGTCAGAGAAGTTAATGATGGTTGGTTGGGTATAAATTTATCACTGTACATGTTAACTGCGTGCAAAGATTAACCCTAGAAATCAGCTACTGCATGGACAAACTAAAAAGACGTGATAAACCCTGGTGCATGCAAATAGTATATGTGAAAAATATGAGAACTTGGAGACTAAATGGCACAGCCTAGAAGTTATAGGCTTTTTTCAAGCACAGGCCTAAACCACATTTTGTGAGCCATAATGTCTCTGAACTTACTTCATATCCACGCTGCATGGATGCAATGTTATACTCATTTGTGATCATAGGTGAATATGGGAGAATATTAGTAAAGAAGACTCAGGGCTCATTCTGCCTTTGGTCATGTTGTGCATCCAGACGTTATCTTGTGCCCACCAGCAGACTTTTGCGGTGTTCTTGTGGCCCTGCCGTGGAGCTGACACAGTTGTCATAAGAGGAACCTAATGCTGCATGCTGCGCACAGAGCTGGAATCTGTAAGCCATCAGAGTTTGATTTCTGTGATATACAAGACTTTAAATATGGTACCTACTGGAAATACAGAGGTGTGCAACTGAATCAGTGAGCTAGACATTGCTATCTCTCCTTGTTGAACCATTTCTAGAACTTCCTCTCCTCTTGGCTTTCTGAAGTATGTAGACTCCTATGTCTTATGGTTCCTGGCCAGATACAGATTTTATGTCCCTCCTGTGCTTGGTTGTTTCTCATTTTTCCAGAAGGACTTTGAGTTGCTGTGTGCAGGAACGTAAGAAATGCGGCTTCTCCCAGATCCTCAGCCATCATGTCTTTGGCAAAGCATTGGACTACGAAATGGGTTACCTGAATGCTAAGTGGCCTCTGGCACCATCCAAAAATTGGGGAAAATAAAGTGCATGAACTGAAGTCAGTGATGTATTAGGTGCTGGACCAAGATCTGAGAAATAACTTGCTTTAAAATCAATGTCTATTTGATTGGCAGCTGACTTAGCACTTTTAAATTAGTCAAATGTGTTTTTGTCTTCTACTTGGACCCATCTGAAATGTAATAGCTTCTTTACACTGTTACTTTACACTTTTAAAAGTGCCAGAATCAGCTTTTCACAAAAAGACTTTGCATTAGGTTCAGCAAGCAGGTTGACTGAATTACTCTTTCAGGTTCTGCATCAAGGTCCAGCCAAATCCTGAAGTCTTTATTTAAATAAAATTCCCACTGATCTCATAGTTTTACTTGGGAAGGGACTTGTGGATTTGGCACCAATTACGAGCTATAGAAACTAGAACTTTAAAGAGACTGTAATAAGGAAGCCCCACCTCATGAGACCAAATGTGAGACTAAGCTCAAACATCACCTTAATAAACTGCTCAGCAATCTTTCTTCTCAGCAGAGGGAAACATACTGTGAGCATGAGTGACAAGTGTTTTCATTTCACCACATTCATTCTTGCCGTTATTTTTTCTGTTTGTTTTATGTGATTAAGCCCAATTACAAGGATTATTGGGTCACCTACAGTTAAATGTTACTTCAGCTGATAGATCCTCTGAACTGTCTGCTTCACAACAGTTTCTTGCAAATTACATGCTCCATCTCATGAGATTTTTTTCAGTAAAATGGTTTTTAATTAAACAAACTAGTAAAAAAAAAATACAGTGAAGCTCAATTAATCCCTAGAGTGGCACGACTGCACAGGTCCCCTTGCTCACTGTCTGTACAGATGTGGCCTAGAGCAGCACAAGAATAGGTTTTCAGAAGGAGCTGTAGAAGCACTTGAAAATTAAGCCTGCAATTGATGTTATACATATGTGTTCCACATGTAGAAGAGTTTTTTTTTTTTTTTTTTTTTTTTTTTTTTTTTTTTTTTTTAAAGAAAAGAAAAGAAACCCCACCCTGTATCATTAAGGATATGTGTAATGGTATATATTTCTTACTGTGGTAGTTTCCACTGGCCTGTTTTATTCTGTATCGTGGTTCCATGAAATAATTATTACAGTGTTGATTCTGGGTCAAAACCTCAGCTTCTGTTCTTGTTCTTCTATGCTCTCTCCCACATATTAGCCAGAAAGTAGCCAGAAAGTTATCTTAAAAGGGCAACTGAGGATTCTCCTAGTCTAATTGCATTCCCGTGGTGGCATAGAGCCAGAGAAGCATGCATGGAAAGGGTCGATTAAGGATAAGTTTGAGATGTCCTACCTGATTGCTGCAGTCAGTGTAATTTAGGTCAGCTATAACAGCCCGTTGCTGTCTCATGATCAGTGAAACTGAAAAAAGCAGCTTGGATTCACTTTCCTGTTATGATCCCCGTCTCATCTGCACTAAATATGACCTCAGCATAGCGGAGACTACGCACGTGATAATTGTGCATTGTTTCAGGTTTTTTACAAGGACTCTGGATGTCTTAGGGCAATAAACTGTTTGATACAAGAGCAAACTGATGAGTTAACTGCTGGAATAATTGACTCACCAACTGTAAACTGTAACAATAGGTTTGTCGCTCAGGAAAAAAGAGTCTGTTCGCAGATATGTCTTTCCTTGTCCAGCTTGTTTCTGCTCTGCTGGGAAAAAAAGAAATCTGCTGTCCTTTGGTCAGTTGTCGTTTCAGAGAGATGGCAAAATAATTCGAAAGCTGATTGTTCCCCCTTAAAGAAAAGTATGGCGGTGGTACATTTGCAGAAATGTCACCATTTTGTTGTTGGTCTTTGAACAACCCTTGTGGTCATGCTTTCCTGCTTTTCCCTCTATTCGGCAGAACTTCCAAAGCAGCATTGTGCTTAAATTTTAAATGATATTTCAGCTTACTGCAAAACCCCAAGGCGCTGGCACAGTTCCAAGGCATTTAGGATTTCCCCCCCCCCCTTTAAAAAGAGAGAGGAGAGAGAGAAAGGGAGGGAGAAACAACTTGTAATGAATTCCACACCTGCATAGCTGAAAGGCATTTTATGTATAAGGGGTCTCTGGAGTTTTTCAGGTCTGGAGATTATAATGTAGCAATTAAAGCAGGCATTGTAGTAGCACTCTCATTATCTTAGCAGATCTCTATCATCTGTAATTGACGGAGAATGTTTAATTTGAGACATTTGGTAAAATAATGTCTGGAACAGTTACATTAAGTAGAAAGGAAAGAAACCATGTTTGGGGTCATATTACATTTTGAAAGATGAAGTAAGGAATAATTCTGTGGAAACTTCCATTTGCAGGGAAAATGGCAACATAGATGTGGTTCTTGCAGTGCGATTTTGAATGCAATTGTGGGGCTGATGCATTAATAAAGGGATTAATTGCTGAAATTCTTGGTTTTGGCTTCTAGTAAAGCATTTGTAATTTTGCTTCATCCACTAATCACAGTCACTTCCATTGAATTTCTGGGCGAAGACTTTCTGAAAAAAAAACACTGGAAAGTACTGGAAAAGCTGAGGGAAAGAGGTCAGGAAAAAGATTTCTTGAAGCAATGTTTAGTTTAAAAAATGAACATTAGTCATATGCAGAGCATCATCAGACACTATAAAGTATTCCAGCTGGGGTCACTCTTAACTGCAGTGGAAGTGCTCAAGGTTTTCACCCATATGAAGGAGAATGTAAGCCTATTTTATTTTCCAAAGAGTGGATCACAATGACAGAAAATAAAGTTCTCAGCTGCTATGGCTACATTCATATCCCACTGTAACTCACATTAAGCATATATTTGCTTATGATCCGCAAAGAAACAAGATGGTCTATTAAAAGATACTTTGTATGAGCAGGCCACAGAGTTACAGCTATGCTATTAGATTTGTGCTTATTCATAAGATAGACCATAGTTTTGGCTATGTTAGATTTTTTGCAGCTGATGTTACTTACTTTTGGAAACTCTCATCCAGTGTGGGAGAAAGGCTGGGAATATCAGCACAGGAACAGTTGAACACTAGGTCACTAGGAGTGAAAGAGTTAATAGATTCCCCAGATAAACAGGAAAAAATGAAATGGGAGAAAGTTGAAAGTCATGCTGAAAAGCTAGAGTTCACAAATCAGAGACTATTGTATTTAAAATCTTAAAGGCAAACTAATCAAGTTCTATCAAAGAAACACCCAAAGCTTTGCCACCCTCCCCACCTCACAATTCTTAATTCTACCAACGCTATTGTGTGAATTTTGATAAACTGCACATTAAATGAACAAACGTTATCATTTATGTGTGTTTTTCTTCCAGCTGTTCTGCCAGATTATCTCACAATCCCATTTTGCCAAATTGTGTCGGGTATTAAGAAGCCTGTCATGCATACACTCAGAAAAAACAAATAAACAAAAAGCTTCTTAGCTGTTACTTAACATCAGGGGGATGAGGATAATGTGGAATATCTAGTCTAAAATCTGAAAGTGTCTGGAATAGTTTTTTGTGCCTTCATCTCTCAATGGGAGTGAAATAAGCCTAATTTACAGGTCATAAATGATATTTATGCTCCTCAGAACAGTAGATACTAGGTGTGCTCTACTGGAGTGTGAGTCATCCATTGAGAAGACTTATTTGCAGTATGCTAAGGAAAGATCTGTACCTGTCCACCACAGAGGCTCTGAAATAACTTTCTGCTGCTTAACTTCACAGGTCCCACCTAAAGCATGTGACTGCAGTATCCTGAAAATATTCCCAGGTATGAAGTATCCACTGTTTTGAGGCCTTTTCATTTACTTTCATGGGATGTTCAAAGTCATTGAGAAAAAACGCATACCAATTTTTTATTAACTCAGGATGAGAACACAGCAACCAACTCGTTGCTGTGGTAGTGAAAAACCCACTTTATGATCCTACCTGCCAGAAAAACATGGGAGAGAATAATAGGATACAATTTCAGAGAGGGTCTCAGGAGCAATAGCATGTAGACCAACTCATAAAACACAGCAAGGGAAAAAAGAATGGCCTTTTCATAAATGTAAAAAAGAGCTGGTCCTTGGCAGAGATATGCAATTATTGACTGAGTCGAGATTATATGAATAAATACATACATGTGGAAAACCCAGGAGCAGGAGCAAAACCGTTAAAGCAAATGCCAGAAATTGCAACTAAAAGTAAAGTTCCACAACAGCACACTTGTCAGGATTGCTTAAAGACATTTGTGCTGAAGGTGGATGTAGTGCGCTGGATTAGGATTCCAGGTGAGCCCTTGTGGGTTTGGATTAGCTGCTCACCCAATGTTCAGTACTGCAGCCAGATTTATTTTACGGCTAATCTGTGTCTAGCACCCAGTTTTTATCTTGTACTTCAACTATCTGTATTTCTATTTTATTTTCACCTTCTCTCTAATGGCAAGAACCAATATACATCAAACGGGAAATCTTCATGTTTTTTTCTTTCTGTATGTAAATTGTGGCCCCAGAAGCACAGAGTCAGCGGAACTCAGCAGAACATGTAGGGCAGACACAGTTTCTGCTACTGCCGATACATGCAACCCAGAATGCATTTTTTAGCTTCCCAGACTCTTTGCTCTTACTTCTACATCTCTCCTGATTGTCGTTTATAGTAAGTGTTTTCTGAAAGTCTGATTTGTGGAACAGACCACAGTTATTTTTGAAAGTCAAAGTGGTGTTTTCAGATGTCCGAATGAACTCTTCAGTGCTCAAGCGTAGGTAACTTTCCCTCTTCCTTACTGATGTCGAGTAGGGGAGCCCTAAGGCTCTCCTGGTGCTCAGTGGAAATCTCCGAGGTAAGAGGACAGATCGGCTGGTGACTGCTACTTCTTAAAACTCTCTTTCCTCTCTGACACTGTCTCCAGTATCAGCACTACTTTAGCGCACATACAAAGAGAGTATTTGCACAGAAAGAGAATTAGTGAGATAAACATACTTGAGAGGCTTTGTAAACATGCGAAGGTACGAAATTTGGTTTTCCATGAAGAACTCGTTTTCTGTTTTCAGAGAACATATTTCTGATTCCTCTGTGCTCTGGGGTAACATGGAAAGCATCACCTGGGGAGCGAGGCGAGACAGGAATTCACAGGGCAAGGGGCAGCTCACTCATGCGAGCTCCCTGCCGGCGCCGGGCAGTGACCGGGGCTCCTGGCTGCAGGCCCCGTGCCAGGCCCAGGAGGGCACCAGTTGCCAGGGTTGGTTGTCCTGGCCACGGTCGCCTCGTTCACCAGCTGTCTGGGGCCGAGGTGACCCCCATGGCCGTACAAGCTTTGCCAGGATTTGCCTCATTTACTACTCAGTAATTAGTTAGGATGACTTTGCCCAGTGTTTCCTGTGGAGAGGGCGCGGGAATTCGGAAGAGAGTTGTGTGAATCCTGAAACTTTCGCCACGATCTGCGCTTTGTTTTCTAAAGAAAAGAATCACTGTGGCCTGTACTTCTTCCTTTTGCGGCTTTTTAGTAGGAAAGTGCAGCTTGCGCTTGTAGAAATCTGCAGAAACAACAATCAGCGAGGAAGTTTGATAACATAAAAAAATGGAAGGTGCCAGCTTGGCTTTGAGGACTGAGAAAAGGATTGAATTGTGGCAGAGGCGTAGTGTTAAAAAAAGCTTATGAATACTTAACAGGAGAACGTGTTTAGATTTTTTTAATTAATTCCTGAGGCAAAGGAATCTAAGCGCACATCTGCTCTGTCCCTTCCCTATTCTCTTTATCGCGACGAAAAGCCACATTTACGTTCTCTTTGCAATGCTGCAGAGCATGGCCTAGACCCGTAAGTAAGCGGCGCAGTGTGGAGCTAGCTGAAGCCAGGCATACAACTGAAAGCGTAGATGAGTATAAATAATCTGTGTCAGCAGTATTTTCAATTACATGAATCAGATTTGGGCAGCTGGCTGCATCTCTATAGGTAATAGCATTAAAACTCTTAGATTTCTGAACAGTTAACAACTTATTTAACAGCATTAACAGTTTGCTGCTCTGCTTTAGGCTGTTAACTTTGAAAATGACCCTTCATGCTAGATATGATAGATTTTGATGGTATTATTACATTAATACCGTCAATGTCACATTCTGGAAGTTACTCCAGTAATACGTCTATGGACTGTCGTGAATGTTTCAGTGGAAGACTAGGAAGGTAACTCCAGTAAGCTATAAAGCAATCTTTCAGTATAGTAATAACAACCTGATTTTAAGAGATTTTATAAGTAGAAAAAAATAAGGATCTCAGTCTTTTATGTAACTTTGAAACTAAGTAAGTGACACAATACCGGACTTGGAAATCCTCCTCAAAAAGAAATCCAGACATTGATATTCTTGTCACTCTCAAGTATTTTCTTTAACTGAGGGGTGTCTGTGCCTGATAAGTAACCTTTTTATCTTACGACATTAAGTATGACTAGCTAAGTCTTCAAAACATTTTATCTACCAAAATAATGTATCCTAGGTTACATATACTTTCTCAGCATTGTTTCCTGGCAATTTTTGTATTCCTGTTGTATGACAATTATTGCTATTTTGGCAATGAGAATTATTATGTGTTGGTACTTTCCCCACCCTGATAGCTTTGAGGTGTAGCACGAGAAAGCAACACAGGACTTACAAATCTACTATCGATAACTCACTCAGCGTGGGAACATCAAGCTACACTGATGCCCATAGTGCCAGCCTTCCGGTCTAAGTTCTTTCCCCCCCTAACTTATTTATAAATGGAAATGTTTTCACATGGTTTATGCCAAGTCGTTTATAATCAGAAAATAAATGATTTCACCATTTAATAAATTCTATGATTTTTAGGCTGTGTTGCTTAATTTAATTAGGTTTTATACTAACTTCCTGTTATTTACTTGAAGAAAACTTGGCATTAGATGTCTTTGGCTGAATTGCTTCTAGACACTATTGTTTGTAGGAATTGTTTTATGCAAAGAATAAAAAACAGTGTAGCTTTTGAAACTTTCTCATAATATCCCCGTCTGCAAGGAAAGGGGAAAGAGTGATGACACACCTCTGCATAGACAAGCATAGTCAAGGTTGAAAAGAAAGGGCTTAGACAAAGCTTCCAATAGCTTTCATTGCAAGAGAAATTTCACACCTTCTGCTTTCTGGAAAACTGTCAGGCTTATTTTACTGCAAATCACAAACTGATGGAAATTTCATCAGGAATGCAACTATTTGAAAAGTTTTCACACATATCTCTAAATTTATGAGGAGAGAGACAGAGCGTGCCTCCTGATAAGTGTGAAATTTGGTGTGGGGGAAGAGGAAAACTGCAAGAGTGATGGTCTGCTCTCCAGAAATGGTTGCAGGATTCAAATACATTAGCTTATTTTGAGCCAGGAATTTCCTCCTTGTTTGTATAGCACTAAGTAGAACAGGATCCTGAATCTGGGAAAAGCCTCTCGTTCCAAAGCTAATAAGAGCAGCAGCAGACTGGATAATTACCTAATTTTCTTGTATCTCACTGCATGGAGATGTGGAGGGTTAAAGGAGCAGGCAGAGCCTAAAAGGCACTTTGATACTAACTTGAAGAGTTTAGGCACTTAAATTGGCCTTTCTGGTACTGAATACCCTCAGTCAACTGCCAGTTCACCCTAGGAGAACCCGTACTCTGCCGTCTGATTTTCAAATGTCCCAGGCATTTGTGCTTTTTCACTGTACACAAAATTACTTCTGTCTTGACAGTGCAGTGCAGGGCAGGTTGATGCCTGAAAGGCCTGACTGGATCCAGGGACTGGACATTGCCCACCCAAAGTTTTCTCAAGTAACTTATTGGAAGCTAATGCAAATGGACAGGGTAGGGCACAGCAGAAGATGCATTTGTGGCTACCAGTTCCTTGTAGGTATCCGCAGAAGGAGGAAAAGTTTAGATTTCCTTTCCTTCCAGTGATTAAAGATTTCATGAAGGAAATCAGAGACCTAGCTTTTATTTCATCTGTCTCCTGCATGGGTTCAGCCTCTTATATTCCATAAAACTCATACATTCCTGGCTGCCTGCCTTTTGGCTACTTTCTTCCTGCCACCTGTCTCCCCCACCCCTCCTCTGGTGTAGCAATACCACAAATGAAGGAGAAAAGCTCTGTAGCTTTATGATCAGGGAAATCACCTAGGAAGCTACTTGTTAAGTGGGCTAACTTTGGATACCACCGATAGAACAAAAGCCTGGATGTTCTTCTCTAGGAACAGGTATACAGCAGCTAGGCACTGAGGTTTCTGTAACTTAGAAATAAAAGGTCTGGGTCCTCAAATGTGCTTAGTTTCCCAGCTCTCAGTAAAATCAATATTACTTCATACCTTTGCATCTTGCCGCAGCCCCTCCTCCTTTTTTCTGTTTAACTAGCCCAAAGTGCTTAAGATACTGGCAGATCGGCTTTATTCGTTGTCTAGTGACTACACTTGCTAAATATAGTAACATTTGTATAATAACATATAGCTCCTGAGAAGATGCCTTTTGTTTGCATGATAAGCTCAATGATTGTAGAGTACAGTCTAGTACTGCAGCACCAGTTATCCTGATGGATGTATTCAGAAATCAAAGTGATCGTGAAAAATAGGTCTGAAGTTAACAAGTTGAAATTTAGGATAGACAAGAGCACGATACTTGGAGAAAGGATAAATCAAACAAACAAAAGAGAGAATGTCTGGGTAGGCAGCAGTCAATAAGCAAAGGCTGTGTGATTCACAAACCAAACACAAATCGCAACAGGACAATTTTGTGAAAAAAAAAATCATCCCTTCCTATAGCTCACCCTAGCAGGAGGATATTCAGTAAAATGACTTGGTTTCAATCCAGTTCTGGTTACGATAGTCAAATCAGGAGCATTAGTTGCAAAAATTAATTAGAAGATGATCAGTGTATATTAAAATTGCAGTAGACACAACATCATTTTTCTCTGCTATTAACTTATACCTTCCCCATCTGAAAATCAAAACAAAGTCATTATAGAAATTACGACTGGTTACTGAATAAATTATGCAGCTCTGTCATAGACTGGACTTGAAGACCTCTTGAGGTCTTCAAACCGTACATTTCATTAATGCTAAAGTGTCTTACCAGCCCCAAAAGTTGGGAGAGAAAAATGCAAGCAGAATCTTCTAGTTTTCGTTCCATGTGAGACCCAGTACCACAATAGGCCTATTTTCTAGATCTCAGAAAGGAAATTACTAGGTCAGTGAGATATTAGCCAGATATATAATAAGAAAACCAGACGTTAGCTACGTTAAATATTTCTGAAAAAGTAATTGCAGGAGAGATGAAGGCAGCATTAGATGTTTGGCAAGGAAGCAGTATGTTCCAGTTATCTCAGCAAGTCAATCACGCTTCATACATCAGAAGGTAAAAGTCCCTTAACGGGTCCTGCCAATCTGAGAGAATGGAAAATTCCTTCCACAAGCAGGGGAGAAAGGTACAGCTGACACGAACCTCGAGTTGGTAGATTCTATCTCCCATTTCAGAGCACAGACGTGGCCAAGGCTGATATGTGTCTCAGAGGAAACTGGGGAAAAAATAATCAAATCCCAGAGATCAATCTATCCATCAGAGAGATATCCTTCCTGACCTCTATAGGTTATTAAAGGAAACCCTGAAGTATGAAACATGATTAGATTCATTACCCTAATATAGAACTACAACTGCTGAAGTGATGTTATCCTCTTTTTTAAATACAAAAAACCCTATATCTCTATGGTTAGTGCTATTTAATCCAAATATGCTTCCGAGCATTAATTCAGATATAAAAACTAGTTGCAAAGTTAGTCCAATGATAATCTGGATCTGAACATAGCTTCCAACAGTCCATTTTTGATAAAAGTAGCTTTTTTCCCCTCAGGTTGAAAAGGGGAGAAAAGAAATCAGATTACTGCAAATTTGGTCCTGTCACCTACAGACATTCTAAGCAGTCAGAGTAGAAATTTTCAGGATTTATATTCTGCACATTGCATCACCCATGGTTTATCTGATCACCATGGAGTATATTTAGCTAAAACAAATACTTGCATAGATGAGTCTGCTCCTAAGTCAACACAATTTTCTGAGTTCCTTTGCAAAGCTGATTGCTCCTGCAAAATATTGGAAAATGTTCCTTCTGTGGACAGGCAGAGCGGCAGCTGAGAAGGTGCAGTATGTTGCGGCATGTGGAACTAAAACACCCACTGTTGACTTACAACCAAATTTCACAAATTTTATGAAGTCCATCAAGGATAAGGCAAAGTCTTTTGAAACAAGAAGCATCCATCATGCATAGCTTTTAAGCAGAGGGATGTTATTCAAATACATTTGAACGTAAGCTGGCAATAAGACATGTTCTCTTTGCAGGTACGTTGTGGAAAGCTCATTAAATTCTCTTTGTAACTTGACCTGAGCTCTGGAGTCACTCAGGAGATAAGCTGCTAGAAGGAAATGGGTAGCATTCCCTGTTGTTAACAGTGTAAATGGTTAGCTGCGGATCTTGAAAGGTTTTTATACATCTAACTGGTATGTAGGTAATTAATTTGCATAATTTCTAACTCCGTCCAGCCTTCTGGAAATACCTGCTCACTGCACTTGCCAAAGGGTTAACTCCATCATTACTGCAGCCACGGCCTCCCTTACTGTTGCATCTGCCTATAACCACAGATATTCCTATATATGCCTTTTGTTCTTACATTGCCCTCCTCAGATAAATGCTAGCACTTTGGTAATGCTGCAGAGGTGGTTTGATGCTAAATGTGAAATGAGAATAGTGATATTAGATATAATATTAATAAGTGAAAACTTCCTGTAAAATTTACAGTGTGGGTATATAATATATACCACACATGGTAACCATATAATTGATTTTACAGTGCAACCATACAATTGATTTTACATGGTATTTCATTTTTTTGTGCTTTCAGCTGATCTCCAGAGAAATAAAGAAGGAAGTTTTCTCCTCTGCTATACCTACGACATTCCTGAAATGCTTAGGCACATTGTGGAAGTTTCTACCCTTCCTCTGAACATCAGGCTTTGGTCATTGCCAATGGTAGCAGACCCAATGGGCTAAGACTCAGATCTGTTATATTTTTCTCAGTTCCTAGAGAAGTAATTATCTTGCATTTGTTGGAAAAGGGAAGCTTAATTTAAGCAAATCTAGCCTGAGTTATACCTTGTAATTCAGTGTTGTCATCATTTTCTTATTAAGGTCTACATGGAAATTCTCAGTATTTCTTTTAAAAGTTAATGTAAATCTCTTGATTAAATGTTAATCATAATTAAATGTTCATTCTTGTTAAATTTTAACTGTTGTTAAGTCCAGGCTTTTGATTCAGAATATTTTAACACCTTAGCGTGATCTTAGAGAAGTTTTCAAAATAGTTCCGTGGTGGTGGAGGAGGTGCCCCTCTGCTGGAGGGCCCCGCATGCCCAGTAAGCACGCAGATACCGGGTAGAATCGCCCCGACCTCCTGGATCGCTTCCCAGAGTAGTAGGTGGCACATTTCCAAAGCAAGTCTGTCTGAGCCCATCTTTGCAAAATCAGGAGATTTTACTGTGGTCAGGATCGTTTACTTGTATGATGTGAGGCAGGATGGTTAAAACAACAGATTTAATTTAGATAATTCTCAAAATATTGTGACTTGATACTGCTCCACAGAATCGACCTTTTCAGTTCCCTTTCTCTGCTTGCAGGACAGAAAATCACCCATGGCAGCAAACACTGTTATAATTAATAGTTTTTGTATTAGGCTACGGAAAGGAAAAGGAGTGACAGAATAGCTATGAGGAAGAGATTCATAGCAACAAACCAGAAAGAATTATTTGGCCTTGGAAATATCTCTGTCAGTGAGATACTATGCTCCGAATAAGAACGGCTTCGGCAGCCCGAGTAAGAATGGGAGCTTGGCGGCTAATGGCCTGGCAGTCTCAGCATGGCGTCGCAAGTGGGTGATTTTCCCATATCGGGATCAGAGCTAGGTTACAGCTGACTGGTTTGCCCCTAGCAAAAACAGGCCGTTTCTTATTTCACTGGTGATAACAAGCTTTGAGATGCATTTCCTAAGATGAACATATCATTTTTTCCCATAATTATATTCAGGATTCTGGAACCACTTAGTTCAGGTAGCTACAATGCTCACGAGGAAAAACAAAGCAAAATAAAAACCCCACCTTTCTTAGTAAGTTGTGCCTTTATCTGACACAAATGATGCAAACTGATGTCTTGATCCAGGTGAGCACTTGTGTATCTCAGCAATTACTCAGATGTATCCATGGTATTTTTTTAGACATAAGCATAATTCAACATGTTTATATTTTTTCTTGACTAATGTAGTTTCAGGAGGACAAGGTAAAAGCAGCTTTTCACAAGATGTGCACCATGTGATAATTTATTACATATAGCTCTCAAAAATCATTTATTATAATGTTTTGAAGCATTGTTTTTGTTTGCTATATGGGCAGATCCTATGGCTATCAGCTGACTACAGCAAAAGATACATTCAGCGGGAGAGTAAACCAGCTGAACTGGTAGATGATAGTGCCCTTCATGAAATGCACTGTAGCTATAATTACCACTGTTCTTCAGCATGTAACTATGTAAACATTTAGTTAAAGAAATCCGGTTTGATTATCAAGTGTGGTCTTATTTAGTGATTCCCAGTGCAGCCTGAAAAACCTCTTAGAGTAGATTTTCAGGTGATGTAAATTGTGTAGTCAGTTGATTTCAAGCTGAGAAATTCCTTCTGATCAAATTTACTAATAGCAAAGATTTTAATAAAATGTTTCATAACATTGCTGTTTAAATTCAGAATGCATTTCTGAAGCTGAACTGCATAAATATATCTACTGTTGCTATACAGCCAACATGAAAATAACTACAAGTGACCTTTAGTTTCTCCACGGGTTCTAGAAACAATATTTTTGATACAGTCAAGATAGTGGTAAAGTCCTTCTGGTGACTCGAAAGGATTTTTCATTCTGGAAACACAGTTAAAAAAATCAAACTGGTAGATTTAAAATTATCTTCCTAACATTTGTGTTTGTTTTGCTTTTCATTTAGGGTCCAGATTGTGTGTTGATCTTTCCTTCTAAAGTAAGTATAAAACTTTCATATTTGTGGTATAAATTAGAACTGGATAACGTCTTTAAGTGTAGCCTTTTCTACAATTTCATCATGGACTAATGGCTTCATTTATAGAGTTGATTAAGTTGTTGGAGGCAGATATGTAATGCAAATCACAAGCCTATAGGGCAGATCGCCTGACTGATGCATTCAATCAATATATTTCTTTATTTCTAATAATTCTAGGAAAACTTAAAGGCTTATTCACAAAATATTTCACAATTTCTGTTGTTTTGTTTTGTTTTAATGCACCTGCTATTGTGTGATTGCAGGGGCTAAATGTTATAAAACTTAAAAATCCTAGTTTCTTGACAATGTTTGAAATTTTTGTACATAAAAAAAGGAAATATTGGTTCTACTATACCCACAGTAATTCTGTGTCAGACATGATGCATGTAGACTTATTACCAGTGAGCATTCAGTTTCCCAGTAACTCCAGGCAAAAGCATCAGAACCTCTGGGTTTATAATAATACATTAAAAACCTAATAACATTCATTATTCTCTGTGAGAATGTCTGGCATCACTGTTGTGAAGAGTGCCCCGACCTTTCCTGAGGGTTTCTGGGTTGAGGCCATTGCCCTTGTGGATTTGCATTCAGTGATATCAGCCAGTTGGATATTTTTGCATGTTTTTTCAATATATTGCATTCACACTTTCCCTGCTCTCTACTTTCCTCTGTCCCAAATAAATGAAGTGTCATTTCTGAACTCAGTTACTGCACCACTACAATTCATTCACCTTTAAGGATCAGATCATCCATAATGGTTAGTTCTTCCTGGAATGACTAGATCTGTCACTTTTGGCAGACACAGTGATTTTTCTTTTGGCCAACCGGCAGTGATAGTTTTCAGCACAAGTAGTTCGATGGAGGAACGGATAAGCACTGAAATAGAGATGATTCAGTAGGTGTCACTCTTTCCTTTGCATCACAAATTAGCACACTTAGGAACTTATATTTCTGAAGACATCTTTGCTGGAGAAATAAAATAGACTCATCTTTATCAGTATAAGAAGTGGCGGATTTTGTAAAGCACATGACCATATTAGACCTCCCACCTTGGCCACAACTCATTTTTTGGCAATGCATTTGGCCAATAGATCTTTTGTCACAATTGAGTACCATACTCTTGACAACTTATCATCTGTTAATTTGCAGTAAGGCTGTTTAACATATAAAACTATATCACACACTAGAGTGTGAAATAATGATTTTAAATTCCAGATGCTGTGCAATTGTGCACTCTGTGAAAATTAAACAGCCAACTGTTGTCAAACATCTTAAGCTCTTCAAATGAAAGTAGTTGCACGAAAACATGAAGTAGTTTAGTTATTAATCACTCATTTTTAAGCTAAAATTTTCATTCATCTCTATCAGTATCACTAGGGATCTATTTCTATTTCTAATGAATATCTTTTGACCCTCTTAATCTCTTGTACCTTGTTGTTATGCAGTCTTTTCAAGTTTATTCCCCTATTCCTGATGCAGAAGTGATTAGTGTAAGTGCTCATTAGATTTAAGTACTCTGTAAGATAACGTAAACATTAATCAAAATTTACTCATGTATATCACATGTATATGTAAATGAAAGCAATTTAGATATTCCAGATACTCTGTTAAGCTTTTAAACACAGGAAAGCAAAATCCATCACATCAAACTTAAACGGTTTTTAATATGACTGGGATAGGTTCCAATCTGATCAGCCAAATCCTTTGGATTTTGTTTGCAGGTAGTAATCAAAGCGGAAATGGCTTGTTTCTGGTTTTGGTATAAATTAAGCCTAATTCTTTCTGTGTTATAAAGATGTTGGTATCTTCAGATACATGCCTAAACCTTATTTTTTCACATGAATCTTGCATGATATCAAGCACATCAAGGTATCAAACACGCTTCCTCAGACAATGTCTAAGCTTGTTAAAGATTCTTTTCTAAAGAGTTATCTGCTTTTGTAATGTTTCAAATAAAAGAATCTTCCTGGTTGTTTAATTCTGAAAGTGAGTTAGCATACCATTTTCTAATCATGTCACTACATATGATCTTCAATTTTGAGGAATTCTGAATGAATTTTATCTATGTGAATAAAATGTTTTGTGGAGCTAGTAAAAAAGATCAAGTCCTAGAAACCCTTGTGCTCCATGATCACTAGTAATATCTTGCTAGTTAGGTGGTAGACCAGGTTCCCTTTACTCCTGCAATATGTGCTGAGGGTGAGAGATTATTGTATCGGGGAGCAATATGCCAATCCATGGAGTATTGGCTGATGGACACTATGGAAGAGAGTTATACTGGTGATGTTTGTATCAGATTTACTTGTACCTTTGTTATCCTACTATCTCCAGTGAATTTTATGACTTACATGCCAGATGAATTTTCCTCATAGGCTGCAAGTCTACAAAAATAGGCTAGACCAAGAGAAATAGGTTGATGGCAACACCAAGAAAATGGGATGGAGAAGAAGGTATTGTCCCTACTGGATAATGATGCACATTTCAGAACTCTGAAGAGAATTAAGAAATCTCTTGCATTGCTTTTCTTGATACACTAATCCCAAAATGAAAGAGCTCTTTTCCTCCATCAAATGCCATTCAAGAAGCTGGAGAATTGAATGAGACTATTTGCTTTCTTTGGGAGAGGCATCCCAGATTCTTAAAACACGCCTTTTCTTACTTCTTCTCGTGCTCTTTTCCTGGGGCAGTTTTTCCCCTCCTAAACTAGCATCAGCTCCTTTTCACATTAATATCATTCAGAACCAGAAAACAAAGAGCACCTTGAGGGTGATATTAACTTATCCAACTGATTTTTTCCCCTTCCTCTATTCAATACCTCAAACACATGCCAATTTTATTTTAAAGCACATTTGTGACAGGGGAAAAAGAACTAAGTGAAAGTTCGACAGGAAGAATGTCAAAAGAAACAGGACACTGAATAGTCTGACATCCTTCCAACACTTACTCTGTGGTCATTTTCTGCTTTCACATTTGTTGTAGCACATCTGAAATGCAGACTTCTAGCTATCATTTTTCACTACTTACATATGTTAAACATTCTTATTGAGGGCACTTTACTCTTCACTTTGTTCTCCTAAGCTATCATTATTCTTTTGGTGTTTAAGTGTGCACTTCTTTGTCCTCAGCTGTTCAAATTCCTTTCAGGTTGGCAGTCATCCTTCTAGGGATAATAGTAAAATGATATAGTGTACAGTGGTAGCACACAGTCCTTCAGAAGGTCCTTGAACAGTGTGAATTAGAGATGCTTTATATATTTATTTTTAAAAATGTTCAATTTGCTATGCAGTTATGATCCCACTGAAACATTATCCTTTATTTCTCAACAAGCTGAGCTGGCACTCTGTATCCCATACAGTGGCTAGGGTATTTTATGCCTCCCCCTCCATGTTGTCAACCTGTGCTAATTGAAATGTTTATAAAATCCTGATACTGAAATATTGCAGCTTAACAGTTCAATAGTTCCTTAATGAGCCCACTGTTTTATTAATAAAATGATTTATAGAAATATTTAATCTCACTGATTTACCATTAGCATTAATGAGTCTAGTTATTAAGCACTTTATTTCAGAATGCCACAAAAATACAGACCCTGTAAAACATGCAATATTTTGTACTAAGTTATTTTATAGTTAGAGGGAATCAATGATGTTGAAATCTCACTGTTTTTCCCCAGTGGAGCAGAGTTATTCATTAGCATAGAACTAGATGACGCTCTTTTAATTTCCCTGTCGTTATGATCAGATTTTATTCAAATAATTTAGCCCAGAACCAATCACAAAAATAATCCCAAAGACTCATATTAAAGGTGCATGCCTTGTGCTTATAAATAAAGGTATTTCTGCTTTGCCCTTGACTATTAAGCAAGGACTGCTTGACTGTCAACTCTGTTAGTAAGAATCTGATTCTTTATTACTCCCATTCTAGTGTTTTGAATGAAAGCTATTAAAGCATGAAGCTATTAAAACATTTTTTAAAAATAATAGAAATCATTTTGTATGTACCTTCTCGTTGTACAAATGAAGCGCTGTTGGTTAGGTAGCTTTCATCCAGCCTCGTGTGATAGGAAACTCGTAAAATGGTCACTGTACATTTGGAGTAACTTTCTGCTGTGGTGAGTTCAGTGAAGAAGCTGGGAAAGCCACTTTCAGAGTCCTGAAAGGTGCCAGAGGCAAGCTGTTACCCTCATTAACCCCTGCCAGCTTCAGCCGCAACCAGACATGTAGGAAAGATAAATAAGGGAAAAAATATTTTATTAGTTCTATTAGTGCATTGGACCTGGTTGTTGTATTCTTCTGTGGTTTTAATAGGAGGAATAGAGGCTGTTGGATTTTTAATCAAAGGACTGGGACTGTTTCTTTCATACGTGCTCTTTGCCACTTCAGATTGCATTTGTACGTATTTACCTATGTTTTCCTTAAGTAGGAAAATTTGTTTCTTGGAAACTTTTAGCGTAATCAAAGGCAATCAGTTTTTAGCGAAAACGGTTATTTCCAGTTTTTCAATTTAAACAAACTAATAAAATGAAGCCTTTTCGTAAGAACACTAGCTTCTCCGGAAATTAAATACCATGCGTATTTCTGGGAGATGTCATGGACCAATTTGAAGGTGGCGTATCTCATTGATGTCATATATTACCAGAACATTCAGTGGTTTTCCAGGTGACTTGTGAGGTCTTAGGTGCATCCTGCAGAGTTTTAATTAGTGCAGTGTTTGCCTTGTTTTAAGGTACTCCCTTCTGCCGTATGGTGCTGTTACAGCTGTAGTTAGCATTCATCTAGGAGCACATACATGCAGGGCCTTCGGTCTCCCGGAGAAAGCTTCATTACGTAGAGAATCATATATGCACGTATATAAAAATCAGTGCTTTGGTATAGTAGATCAGAGCACCATTTTAATAGGAAAAAAGGACTTATAGAAGGGTCTCCTGTTACTGGAGCAGTATTTCTCTGATTAGGCACCTGTGCAGACGTGGTTATTTCGCAAGCATATAAGCTACATTGGCTGGTACTAATAGAAGGAGATAGTGAGGGGTACAAAAGCTTCCTTTTCTACAAGGTAAATATGCCCCTGATTTGAACTGAATCCTCACGTACATTGATCTGAAACAAATCCAGCCGGTCAGGCTATATTCTGTATTTATTCTGTATTGCTGCATTCTAAATTGCTGCATCTATTTTTCCTGTACTTCAAGGCATTTGTGGCTGATCTGAATATGACAGGATGCTGCCCAGGCTTCAGTTATTATTATTGTTATTTGTATTATGATTACTCTTACTTCTAGTGCTAGAATATTGTACTCTCAAAGTGAAAAAGAACTGCTCAGTTCTGTACTTGTTTGCATGATTGTATTTAATATAAAATAAGAAAAAAAGATACGTTAAAGTTTAGATAAACATTCATACAAAATGAACAAACCCCCTAGAAATAAATGTTTTCCAGACGATATTAGCCTATTAAATCAGTCTGTGTTTTTTTTTTCCCCTAGCTGCTTCCTTGATGTTTTTGAGGAGAAGCAGCCGTTATCCATTGCAATAGAAGACAGCACTGAAGGGGAAGCTGCTAAGTTTAACTCGTATTGATACGCTCTGTTTGTATGAGTGTATGTGTGTATGAGTGTGGATGTTGATGATGAGGCTCTTTCATTTTTAAGAGTATGCTCTGTACCATTCATCTGTGGATTTAAATAAAGTTGTTGGGAATATATGATACTTCAGCCTTAAGCTGTCAAAAATGAAATTCCAAAGTATTCAGCAGCACAAAATAGCATAAAAAGAACTTTGCCACTATTTATCTCTGCTTGCCAGCTTGTAATGTTGATGTATGATATGTCATAATAAAGCACTGAAATGAATGCAGCTACATAAAAAAGTGAAGCTACATGGCCACAGACGCTGAAATATTTCTGGTTCCTCCCTTCATCCGCACACACTCATCCTCAAAGACACACACACACACACACACATACACACACACACACACACTCTCTCTCTCTCTCACAGTGATTCTGTTATAATTCAGCTGTTTGACAGCATACAGATAGGATGTACACCACAGCCTTCAAAATAATTGCACAAAAATGGAGAAAGCTGTTTTATGTAAATCCCCGGTCCAGGGTTTCCATTGACCTTCCTGACAGTGACAAGACTCAACACCATCTAAAATCCAGGTCTACATTTGATTGCCCCCCTCCCTGCATATTTGTGATGTTTTAACTTTCCTTTAAATTCTTCATTTATATTTGTTTTTAATACTTAGAAAAAAAACCAAGAATATTGCTTTTCCCCATACTTGTTCTTAGGAAACTTTTACAGAATACATAAATAAATACAAGAAAGCAAGCAGGAGACTCTATCAGGTACATTGAATACTTCTTTTTTTTTTCTTTTCAATTTAATCAATTTTAATTTTTATTTATGGAAATCTGGTCACACTAAAGTTCAAGCTTTCACAGTGTTTGTGGGAAAATATAATGTACCTGAGTTTTCATGCTTTTTAAAAGATATTGCTTAGCAAGAGGTGAAATTAAGTAAAAAAAAAGAAAAATATTCCCAACAACAGACTTGTTAATAGGAATATCAATAAACAAAATCCCTGTGTTAAATAACATTTTCCCCTTTAACCATTGACCTGGCAGCTGATCTCCATCACAATCCCTATGTGTAAACAGTGGTAAATATGTGATTATTAACCTAAATAAAATATATGACAATTTATAAGTTAATGAAATAGAACACTTAAATTATTTCTTTTAGCGTTAAGGCTGATTTCTGACCAATTCTCCATCCTCTGTTTCTTCTGCTAGGTCAGACATTCTGTTGACTTTAGCAGAGCAATGCCAGTATGAATGTCTGTCCTACGATCTCTACTTTGTGTCCAAGCATCCAATCTTAACAGTTTTTGTAACAACACTTCCAGAATCTATTTAGTTGCATGGGTGGAACAGAAATCAGAGTTTAGTCTACTCTTTTAGTTATTTATTCTCCCATGAAAAGAGAATATTTCCTCCACATGAGTGCACTTTCCCTCCTTTCCACTTCTGCTTTTCATTTTTGTTCTTTATTCTTTGTCTGCTCCATGCTTTGAATATGCCATTCCATGTCCATGTTTGCAAAGCTGGCATTCCATTGCAACCACTCATTCCCATTGATATTAGCAATGCTGCTTCGGTATGTCTAATAAATAAAAATGTAACACAAAGAATATTCACAGTTGCCTATAGCTCTCCTTAATATATTATGCAAAGAACAATTGATTATTATATTTTTATGCAAATATTATGCTGTACAAATAACACACGTGCATGTACACACACATAGAAAGATGATAGTATATCTAGTAATTGATTATGAGCATAGAAAAGAGTAAAATACTGCCAGAGGAAAAAATTGTTTCTGAATGTGTAGAGCGTTTTTTGAAGTGGAAAGGGAAGCAAGATGTCCAAGTGAGTGACCAGTCTCTGCTGGAGAGCATTAGAATAAGAAAATCCCCTGAAGGCAGTTGCTACTTGTTTCATTAGCCTGTGGATTTTTTTAAAGCTTACTGAAGTCCTTAGAAGTTCAGTGAAGAAACACTTCTCTGCTGGGATGTTTTTGCCCTGTTGTCTTTGTGGCTTTGTGATATGGACTTCAGCACATTTCAAGATAGTGCTACACATTGAAATCTTTATTCCTTTTCCCCCTACTCCAAAATGTTATCACAAGAAAGCAGCCCCCAGTGATCCTAGACATCAGATACAGCCTGCCGTTGTATGCTGTTGCTACAGCCACAGCTACAATGCTGTAGAACTTCAGATTTTGCTTTTCCCAATGTTTTCTACATATTTTTTGCTTTAATTCTAAAAGCTAGACAGACCTCCCCAAAATCATTTTGTCTTTGGATTGTGAAAATATATAAGGGATAACTACAGATAAAAAGTGGATTTTTCTTACCACCTTCTAACTTATGTATGAACAGAACTGTCATATGTTAAGGTTACAAAAGTCTTTTCTACATTAGGACTTCAACATGGATTAGCAAATGTGCTAAAAATGATCATCATGCAAGATCATATTTTACCAAAATGAGGGAAAGAAATGTCATGAGAAGGTAAGACCTGAAGGTTCAATATGCTACGAAGCATGGAAATGGCAGTGCTTTTTACAATGTTTTTTGAAATCAGTTACATTTCTCTTGGATGCTGGCTAAATTATGTATGTAAGAAAGCTGCTTCAGAATTTCGATCCTCTGATAACAAGATGGGTTTTTTTTTATAATGTCCATCCCATATGCCCATTCTTATACCAGCGTGGTCCTCTAGTTTAAATAGCTCTTCCTTTCTTCTCACAGATTCATCTATGTAGAAGATGTTTTATGTTTGTAGAGGTGTATTGATAGGTAGAACTCATATCTTCCTGCAGGCTTTGTGTTGCTAGACTGAGAAAGTGAAACTCCTCTTGTTTCTTCTCATAGAAAGTATTCTCCTCTCCCTAGAACATCCCAGTAGCCCTTCTCTGCGTGTGCTCTAAAGCGAATCAGTTTTTCTTCACTGTAGGTGAGCAGAAGTATGCTTAATATATCACACAGTCTTAAAATTCCTTGTGTAAGAAAACAAGCACTCCCCTAACACTCTTCAAAATAGCTTACCCACTATCCGGAGGTAAAATGGTATAGCTTTTCCCCCTTTTCATCCAGCTCTGGATGAAGGGACCTGGTTGTTTACTCATTCAACAAAACCACTCATTCAGCAAAACTGAAAGCTATGCTAGATGATAGAACCTGAAAATTGGCCTTACGAGAGTAAGTTAGTGCTATTTTATAGAATTCATGGCATGAGATGCAAAATTCTTTCTAAGACAATAGAATTTGAGACTGAAGGGCTTGGCACGTGTCCAGCATGTCATGGATTTCCCAGGGAACTCACCAGGCTGAACAGACCAGCCGAGGGGTCTGCAGAACAGAATTCGGTCTTGTGATAATTTAAGGAGAGAGACTGGAAAAAGAAAAAAACATTTTAAGATTTCTAACATAAAAATTGCATCAGATGTGCTGGCAACAATTGCTCATAGATTAAAAAATGTCACTTTTAGTCCCTTTTTTTCTTTTTCAAATATTAATTCCATTATCTTTTTTGTTGTAGAAAAAAATGGCTGTTGCCGTTTTCCCTGAAAAATCAACTTCTGCAGTTGAAAGTCCTTTTCACCTCTGTTAAAGAGTCTAAAACATCACTGTAGAGTGGGGCAAAAGTGGGATCTCTAATTTATACTCCTTAGTGGAAATTTTGAATCTTGTCTATTGCAAATGCGTTTATTTGAATAGTTTGGAAGTACCCTTAAATATAGTGTGAGAAATTTTAATGCTTTTGATTTTTTAAACCTTGTGTTAAAATGGTCAGAGGACCAAATGTAGATTAGGCTTGAGAAATCACTACAATAAGAGGGCTGATGGAATTTTGTAGGATTTTTTTTTTTTTTTAGAAATTCCATGGCTAAATTTGCTGACATAGCTTCAGTTAGAAAATACAAGAGACTATATATCTTTAAGTGAACCAATTACTCATTTCTTTTGGTTTCATAAAAACATAGCCCAGTTCTTGTAATGTTAAAATCAATAGATTCACTGACCCTAACTGCTGCATGATAAAAGCAAGTATTACTTACGAACTCCAGGCACTCACATATGGTATTAGTAAATGCACAGGCCTGTATTTGACCTTGAATAATCAGTGAATGAAAGCACATAATAAAGTTGTTCATAATAGAGATTGCAGAGTGACTGATTAAGTGATTACTTTAATTTTCCTAAGAGAAAAATATGCTGACCCAGAACTTAATACATATCTTTGAGGAAATCTGTTGGGTCATTCTCCTCCTGTGTAAGAACTTTTCACTAGTAAAAATGGAATGGTCACATCATTACAATGTTATATGTGTACATTACAATACAAGTACAATGTATTACAATAATGATTACAATCATTATTTTTTCCTTTATCAGAAATTTTCCTAAATCAAATGACCAGTATCATCTGTTGTGAGGAAAATGGGGTAGTAAAAATAAAATTATTACTAAAAAGGTAAGTGCTTATATAAAGATTTTTGTAAATGTAGCAGTGTAGAGATTCATCTTATGCTTCTGATTATACTGAAATAAACAAAATAGCCAATTATGACTGTTTTTTAAAATAAGAGAACTGCTTACAACATGGCCTTAATGGTAAATTGTGGCTTTGCTTCAAGCTCTGAATCCTGGACTGTCCAAGTATTTGACTTCTGGTCCATCGGTTTTGCTTCCTTGCCTACAGCTGTACATCTCTTCCAGGGCCTCGAAGCAGCAGTGCTCACCGGCAGATCCGAGGGACTGAGAGAGGCTTCAGGCTCCAAGCGTGCTCCTACCCGCCTACAAGGTGAGAAAAAACACTAGGCACCAAGAAGGGAAATATTTTCGTGATGTTAGCCATGGATAGTAGGTAGACAGAGAAGGAAAATAAAAAGATTGGTGTATTGATTTAAGCAAGGGACCACAGCTGGGTTAGTACAAAGTCTACTATGACAAACCGGAAACCTCTGCATTTAATTTGAATTTAATGTAATTAACATTTTATAGCCAATGAACTTGAACATACTAAGTTTTGTATTTAGAAAATTCCACCAAGCTAGGTGCATATACTTTCCTCAATAAACAACGTATATGGCTCATAAGAAGCTACTTAATTGGTAAGAAAGATCAATTAAGAAAGCGGCTGCTATAATAGTCATTAAATCTTTGAAGCGTTAGCTATTTAAGGTTGTTAAATACTTAACCGGTCCTCTCCTAGACCTTGATGAGACAAATTTCCAAGAAGGCAGAAAATTCATCCTATGGATGTCAGTATCTGGAAAAAGTGGTTTGGTAAATGGAGGTATCCAAATAAAATGTTGGAAAATCAGAATACTAGGCAGGAGACATTTTTCTGAGCCAAGAACAGAGGAGGGATCTCTAATGGGACGATGTGATGAGTTCCTATGGGGACGTTGGTCATGTGTTCTTGTGGAATATATACATACATGTTGCTCCTTCCCTGTGATTTAATCTGAGAATGCTCAGTCTAATTCTATTGAGGCAAAGTGTTATCTAAGGGTGTAAACAAACTTTTTGCACTTATTTTTTTTTTCCTCTAAAGTACTGATATTCTTTTCAGAAATGCACTGTTGCATGTGGGAAAATTTCAACTAGTCTTTTCCTTGAGAGGAAGAGGTTTCCCACAATCATGCTGAGGACAAGATCAGGAGCGTAGGAGTCTAACCTGCAATAATTACTTGGCAATCTAAAGCTGCTTCTAATAAACAGTGGAACTGTTTTGCACAGCAGCCCAGCTCTTGACAAAACCTCCCCGAAAGCACCAACGAAAAGGTGAGAACTAGAGGTCGGAGTCAGCAGAAACCTAACTGATGTTATTTCTACTGACTTTTTTTCACTTGTGCCTTACCCAGTATGTTAGTTTTCAGAAAACACTGCAAAATTGCCACCCCAGTGTTCTGGAAGTGAGATGCTTTGGGAGAGGTCTGCTTTCACTTCATTACATTTCTTAAAAGATCTACTGGGAGAACGGGCCACAGATTTCAGGCCTAAGGCCTACGCTAAAGCTCTTCTGTGTTGTGATTCCTACTGTAAGGCTATAGTCTTAGAAAGGTAGGTCAAAGAGTAGTCTAAAGTATATTAAAAAGTTCTATTAAAGACGCCTGAAGGTAGTTTAAAGTCTGTGGATTGTGAGCCCGGTGCTTTGGCCATTTACAGTAGGCCAGCTTTAGCTGTGTTTGAGCATATTAGCTAGGTTCTTGAATTCTTACTTGCTCACATGAGTAGTCATTTTGACCTCAGTTAGCTTATTAGTGTAAGAGCTCATATTTTGAAATATGTAACTGGAACACGAACACTTTCCTTCCTCCTGATTCCAGAATTCTTTGCTTTAAGTTCTTAGGTTCAGAAGTTTGTCTGGATCAACGTACTTTGTGCTTTTGAAGACCTGAAAGGGGTCGTAACAAAATTTGGTGCTCTGCAGTGAGAATAAGATCGTGATTACATCTCTGCGTAATATATATCTTTGCTGCTTGGTTTTGTTTTGTTTGCTCGCTAATATTTCCTTTTGAGAGTACAGCTACGAATATTGCATAAGGTAGCATGGGCGCAGTCTGTACAGGACTTAATATATAGATAATCCTACTCTTTCTGATTTATACCGTAGTCTCTTTCTTGTGTGTCCCATAATCTTATTTTCTCCTTTTTTGCAACTTTAGTAGACAGGACACTATGTTTTTTCTCTACAATGAAATCATTTTCTTCTTCTTTTCATTGCCAGACATAGATATAAACTGCTTTATTTTATTTTATCTTTTTAAGTTTATTTCTCGGTTAATAACTTCATACCTTTACACTTATTTTCCCAATATAAATCTAAAAGAGTCCAGACTCAGGTTAATAAGTTCAGACTCCTGTAACTTTTCAAGCTATTTCCTTGTTTGTAAACAAATTTCCATCCTTAACTACAGATGTAGTTTTATTTATTTAGTATTTTGTACTTATTTTTAGGTTATAAAGGGTTGTCTGTCTTGTTTCTTTTTCTTTTTCTAAGTGTATGGAAAAACAGTATTTTATGATGTAAAGACTACCCATTAATGAATAAATGGAAGTGGAGTGCAAATAGACTTGTGAGCAAAAACTTAAATATTGTTATTATTATGAAGCCCTGTCTGCAAAAAAATTATGACATATAAAAATGAAGTACTATGTATTATAAAATAGAACCATGAAACACTTCTACTTCTGGCAGGTTCTTTCTGATATGAAGAGAACAAAAGTGAATGCAGAATTGAAGGTGACAACATAAGAGTTTATCCAGTAACAGAAAAATGTCTCATATCTTCTTGCCATTTCTTAATCAGGCTGACAGGCCTTAATTCCTCTGCTCAGAGGAATAAGAAGTCATCTCCTGTGTGTTGCAATATGAAGAGTTTAGTATGCAAAATATACTCCATTTTCTTGTTGCTTGTCACCTCTCAGCCCTCATAGAAGAAAGTCTGAGATTCAGTTTGCAGAGCCCATAGAGCTGTGAATCAGTGCTGATCACCAGTTTTACACACGTTCAGTCAGAAAATTGCAGCTTTTATTTCTAAATTCAGATTTTCCAATATGATCCATTTCAATCAAGTTTTACAGTAGCACTCTATTTTCTTCCCTTAGATTCTCATCAATGTAGAGCTCCTACAATACACAACAGTTTTTGCATCACTGGAGGATTTATTTTAAAATCTAGTTGCCAAACTGTTTTTCTCTTCCTTAGAGAAATGTTCGTAAAGAAATGTGTCTGTAAATGACTAGGCTGTTCCTCAGACTTTATTATTATTATTCCCATTTCAATGGTATGTGCAAATTCTGTAAACTTGATTTTAATACTGTCATCTAGGGTACTTCACTGAGTAATTTGCAAACAATGAAAGAAAGCAGACCAAGCATTTATCTTTGGTTTTCCTTCCATTTCAAATTAACTGAGTTAAGTTTTTCTCCAGTCAACATTATATCTTTTTGTCCCAGAACCCATGAGTTGTGAAAAGAAGCTGACTAATCCCATTGCTTTCATTAAAGAAGCTGAGCTAATGTTTGGAAATACTGGAAACGTTGTGATTTCCTTGTCTCCTGCTTTCCAAATCTGGAAGTTCCCTGTGATTTCCTTTGTATCCGGCTTTCAAAATCTTTGGGAATGGGGATGTGAGAAAGAGAAGGTCCCGGTCTGTGTAAAGTTCCACTAGGAGCCTCGAATAGCCTTCTAGTGTCCTACTCGATGCTTCTGTGCAAGTATTAGCCACGTGCATACAAATGAGGTATTCTCATTCATCACTAGACCTTTAGAGGCCTTATTAATATAAGTAAAGGATATAATATACGCTATATAATAATATATGCTGTCTCTAACCCTTGACTGGTTTTAATTAATTAATTAAATACTTCTGGAGCACTCATCTAAAAAGTGGGGAAATTGCATTAAACTGACTGAGTGCTCAATGAGCTATTCTCCACTCACACGAAACTCCATGTCAAACAACTTAGCAGAATAGTGTGATAGGGGAGAGAAGGGTGAAAAAGAGAAAATAAACAGCATAATATGAAACAAGCAGCTATTGTTTCCGTAAAGAAAAATAGTGATGGTTTCAAGGCCTCCATTCTCATTTCATAGGGAGACAACTAGTAGCTCTGCTGGTTGCTTTGTACCGCATGTAGTCTTACCCCATTCATGGTAAGGTCCTGTAGCTGTATTATGTACCCAGCAAGGTCTCACACACCAGGTCTTCTTTTCCATTAGTTTTTCTGCTTCTTCAAGGACTTTTGCTCTTCAGAAAGAATACCACAACTCAGTCAGCTCTTCTTGACAGAAAGTACCATCTTCATCTCCTCTTATCTAGACACTTCTGCATGCTAAAGCTGCAAATTATTACATTGGAAATGTACTCATCCCAGGCACATTTTTAGCACCATTAACTTGCCCAGATTTGCACATAGTGCAAACATGCCCATAAAATATTACAAAACATAAATATGATGGAAACATAAAATGCAAATGAAACAAGTTTCGGTGACTGCTTTCACTCAGTTCCCCTTCTCTACACTAGACACCAACAGAGCTTTCTTCCAGTTTGGGTTTCAATCCCTGCTGGGCTCTCTGGGGATCAATATGCTTTGCCTTAGACCTCATCCACTAGGATTACATTTTAATATTTTTTATCACCATTTTACAGTTATAGAACTGAGGCACTGCAAAATAATACATTCAGTTCAAAGTCACTCAGAATTTGTGGCAGAGCGAAACAGTGAATCAGGGTTTCTTAGTCCACTATCTTAGCCAGAAGCTTATTGGCTATTTGACCATTTAATATGAACTATACTTCCTATCCGGAAACTAAATTTCAGCAGTAATGTGCCAAACTTAAGCTAGCAAGACTTAACCAAATGAGGTGCCTTAACTGAAAATTGGCATTTCTCCATTTTGGGTTTTCAAACCATTCTGAGATTGAGGACTCATTTTTAAAGTAAATACAGTGCCTAATACATTTTTTTCTCAGAGGCAGAAAGTTTGCCAAAGTGAAGAGCAGTTTAGGTAAACTAGATGAATTCAGATGAACAAATTAATTTGTCCTGTTAAAGTTACTGTATTATACAACCTAACTCTCAGTAAATTGTCTTTTAAAAGGGTTTCCTCAAGGTAGGACTAAGTCCTGCCCCTTGGCACTCACGAATGACATTCATTCATCTCACTGTTTGAAAACCTTTTCCCCCAGACTTTTGAAAGAAATAGAACATTTGAAGACAGTCATCATTTATGCCCCACTTGTACTGATTTTACTTTTCAGAAAATATCAAAACTAAAGAAAATATGTCAAATTCATACTTCTATTGTTCATCTTGCAGGTATCCTCCACATGAATGGAGGCTTTGTAATTTCAAAACTTAATTCTGGGGCCAGTAAGTCAAAGAAATCCAGAATCTTCAGGGAATAAGACTCAGTTTCAACTAAAATGTGCAAACTACATTTATTAAAATACAAATGATTGGATTTTTTTTTTCAAAGAAAGGGACTAATGTTTGGGTTAAGCCTCCTGTGGGAAGACCTAACTTCCACACTTACTATTTATGGGGATTTTCAAGCTCGATTTACTTACCTATTCAATACAGAAAGTAATTGTTATCCCATTCCTTTCATTATGTGATGCAAATGCTATCTCTGCAGTACAGAAATGCTTCTTCAAATTGGATGTCAGAATATAGGGTTTATTCCAGTAGTTTAAACATGCATTTAAGGGACCATTCATCTATTTTCAATGAACAAGCATTTTTCTGAGATTGTTTTCTCATTCAGTTTTAAAACAAATAATTATATGGAAGATAGAAATATGAGAGGAAGAAAATGAATATAGGGTGTAGCTGGATTATCTGTGATTACCTAGTTATTTCAAGCTTTCCTCCCATGTATTGATCTTTTGCTGAGGGGCAAATCCAATTCTTTGTATTACAGCTCGGTGTAGGTATGTGGAGTAGAGGGCCTCTGTGTCAGTTGTGGTGCAAGGTAAAAAAGATTCTCACTACTAATTTGCAAGAGGTGCTTTGCAGATGCTGGCCTATCAGGAGGAGGAGTATGCCTTCCTAAGGGATGCAATAAACTATTCTGATTAGGACATGCTATAAATTCTGGTCAGCTGGAAATCAGATTTCTCTGATATTTCTTAGACAAATCATGATGCAGGGCAAGGAGAAAAGAGCCAGGGAATTCAAAGCCAAAATGACTTTTTTGGGCAACTGAATATCACTAAGAGCAGCCCTGAGGCCAGCTCCAAGATGGAAGAAATGCAAATGTGTTTTGGAGTTTCTACTGTTTCCTCTGGCTCCCTATGGTCTACAAGAGAGGATGTCACTGTAGCACTCTCAGTGCTTTATTTGTGAATGGCTCCTGGCAGAACCTGTCGTTGGATAGGTGCAAATACAGTATATCAGAAAATATTGTACATGAGAGCTAGAAGACAGGGGACATGAGTTAGCCTTAATTCACTGAGATGCTGACATGGGAACAAGGGGCAAATTCACAACAGCTCCTATGCACTTACTCCTCCGGGTTTAAGGGATGAGATGAGACTGATGTGCTCTGCTTTTGTGGGCTGGTGAGATTCCAGATGTGTATAATTCACCTTTCTTTACCATTTATATTGGGATGACATTTCTTTACTTATTCTTTCCCCTTTTGACAGCCTCGTGATAGTCACAAATCACAGGCTTATGCTGTAGTTTACTGTTTGCATTGCTTGAATGTCTTTATCTTCAATAGAGGCTGCAATTACCTTTATGAATAAGCAAAGATATAGAGAACAAGAGCAGAGAGACTTTATTTCAATGCCACTACTGTGTCTGCTAACACTTTGAACTCCCAAACTTCCTTTGAATCTTAATGGAGTAGTACACAACATCTTTGCTACAAAGCAATTTTAGCTGTGGCTGACAGAAAAACCTTCATATGATGCAGATCCAGGCACTGCAAGAAAACGAACATGCAGAAGGAACTCTATTTATCCGCTCTATATTCTTGCATGAGAGTCATTAATACAGACTGGAAAGACATAAGCACTGAGCCCACAAACTGAGACAGGTGATCTGTAATAAATATCTATGCCTCTTCTTTGGAGGTGCTGAACGATCTCTGCCAGATGAGTTTGGAGACCTAAGGCTTTTTTTTTTTTTTTTTTTTTTTTTTTTTTTGTAAATAGCTCTGCTCAGTGTGATTGTCAGATCCATGACCTTCCATGATTAAGAAAATGTTAAGGAATGTTCCAGTTTCTGTCTTTGTCAAGTGGTGGGTAAATAATGGCTCAGACTTTTCTTGCTTGCCATCTACACTTCCCCACACATATTTATCTCTACCTTTGGCTGAAGGAGAAAGGCGCAGTATCTTATCTGCCCCTAAGAAAGTCAATTGACAAGGGATTTTTATGGTACACACGCGAAAAAATACCATCGATATATTAGGAGGGTAAAAAATCCTGAGCTGCAATAAAATTAAATGGAGTCTGTATCACCTCCTGCCCTGTCTCACTATTGACAAATAGGTTGGATCAGCTTAAATGGCCACTGGTGTCATCTCTATCTGCTTACTGTTCTTCAAGAAAAATGTCTTGCTGAGATAAATGATTGCTATCTCCTTCAGAAAGGCAGGGAAGAGAAAAAAAAGAAAAAAAAAACACGTTAAATCTTTTAAACTGCTGTAGGCAGTAGAATATCATATGGAAATTTTCTTAACCTCTTTTGAAAGTAGTGAAAATGCATGAATTTGAATGCTTATTCTGTAAGCAAGATAATTGACTATTTAGATTGAAGAACCTATTCTGAGAAATCTGTAGCTGCGAGAATGCTGATTCTGAAACAAAGAAGGTGTAAAGCAAAACTGCTCGGCGTTGTCAAAACAACCCTCTGTGTACTAATGACAAGGTCTGCTGGGGAAGTGTAGAATTATTTTTTGTCATTGTCTGTGGGGAATGCAGCTAAAGTGTGATATTTTTCCTCATTATCACTTCCAAACTCCTCTGCCCCCCCAATACAGTTTTTGAATGTTATATAGTACACAAAAAAATGAGGTGAAAAAAAATCCAATGTGCCTCTAGGCTCTCCTATATTAAAGGTGGTCTTAGGAGTCCTTCTTTGTAAAGGATGCACAGTAATTTCTGTGTCTTTCACCGCACCACCAATGTCACGTTTTATAAAAGGCGAGATGGGCTGGTAGATCTAGTGCTTGGCTTTTCACCTCTGTTAAACCTTTTTCACAACTGAGTTTTGTAGTCTCAACTCATTCCCTCCAGAAAGATGATAATCTTCATCTTTAAAACTGCTGTAGATAATTTAATGCTCTCAGCTGTTCTCTTTTTCTTACTGAAGGGAAAGATGGCGTAGAACTTTTCTAAGGATTATGATTGCTAAATTCCAAATAACTCCATGCATTTTTTCTTTTTATCATTTAAAAATAACCTTTCCCATTACCTGGGTAAACCTACAGACCATTTTTAGAAAATCTGCACTAACTCCCTTTAAATTGCTGTAACACCTTAAATAAAGAGATCACAAAATATTGCAGGAAGTATATATGGGGATTTATAGAACTGCTTCCTCCTTAACACAAATGAGGTAATACTTTTGTGAAACACACTTCAGAGTGCACCATGCATTACAATCTAGAATGGAAAATCTGGCACACTGTTAAGAAAACTGAAGACATAGTTTGAAAGAGTGATAAAACCTGAGCAAGCAGTGGTTGTTTTCCTTCCCCCCCCCCCCCTTTACTACAATATAAAATATGGGCTTTTTTTAGGATGAAAAGAGGTGTTTTGAGGTTCTGGAACATAGCAGAAAATCTGAGAGTTATACTAAAACCTCCATTTTGTATTGTAACTTCCATCACGAATTAGAAGTTCTGTTTTTTGTTATGTGCTCTAGGTCTTATATCAAACCTTGCTCAAGTTAAATTTATTAGTAAGTCTCTGTCAGAGACTTTAGCTATACTTCTGTGAAGAAGGCTGGATACTCAAACTGATTTATACATTTAAAACTTTGCTAAGCTAGAGATATGGTCATAATGCCATATTATTGGTTTTGTGTTAAGGGTCTGCCTTACTCTGGGCTTGTGCTGTGGGTGTGCCAGGTTCTCCCACCTGCAATTTCAGATCCTGTTTCTTTAGACTGGAGTGCCAAAGGCAAATAAATGCATGTAATGGGTCATGCTGCTGCCTGTGGACACCAGCAGTTGGTATTACTCTTAGCATCCTCTTTAAGAGCACAGTATTACTTTGATGCTTTCATCATATGCAAAACCATCTAAATGGTTCTATAACTTCTTATTAGATACTTTTTTATTTTAGTTCATGTGCTTCTGCTTTTCTAGGGAGAAAGGGAAACAGTATAAAAAGAAAGCATCCCTTCAAAGATAAAATAAAAAAATACAAACTGAGGAAAGTGAATAAATGTTCAGAGCAGATTTTGTACAAGGATTAGAATTAGATGCATATCCTTCTTTTACAGTCATTGAGAAAACAGATTTATTAGTTCCGAGGTGTGAATCAAATATAAATATTTAAGACTTTTAACTGTTTTATTTTGAACTTGTTAGTCAAGAAAGAACTATAAACATAATAAAAAAGGGGAGAAGGCTATAAAATTTGGAAGTGTTAGAGTTGGATTCCATGAGCAGTAGGAAACAGGTGGAGATGTAGAGTCTGGAAAGGCCAAAAAAGGCAGAACTTTTAAACTCTGATGCACATTTCACACAGGCTGAAGTGATTTCAACATAAGGTGATTCAGTACTGTTTCAACTTTCCAGTTTGTGCTTAATAAGATACTTTAAGAAAAAAGATAAAGTAATTTTACAAATAGTTGGTGAGACAAAATTGGAGACACCAGAAACTGTGTGTCTGTAGGGAAATTTTCCAAATGACAGCTTGGCCTCTTAGTGCTGGGATTGACCTTTTGATAGTGAAGGAAGGATGATAGGTAGACTGTGAATAAACAAATTAATCCAAAACTTTAAAATTCTGACAAATGTCTAAATGTAAATGAAGTTCATTTCTGGTGGAGTCTCAATTCAGTTCTTATTTCACGTGATCTCTTTTGCCCTTTCACAGAGAAAATGAAAATTATAAAAGAATGTAGTGGTTGAATTAAGCTTTTGCCACCTATATGGACTGTGTTTCTAGCAATCTGAAAAAAAAAGTTATATAAAGATGGTTCAATATATGTTCCTCAGTTCATGCTGAAATCACTAAGCATTAAAATGCCATTTCAATTGGATATATTGATAACATTTTGCTGTAGTAAAAGGGCATATGAAAAAATAGAGTATTTTTTAAAAATATTTTTGCATTGTGTTAAAGCATGTAGAGATTAATTCAGGAAGGCTCTTACATAAGTGTCTGAATTCAGTGGGATGTAAGCACTTTTCAAAAGCTTTGCTGAAGTATTGATTTGTGCAAGCAAATGGCATGAAAAGGAGCCCCACATTTCTCCCTGATTTTTGCATGCTATAGCTAGTGACCTTTTCTGAGTATAGCATAGACACATTTATGAGCTGTAAGATTTAAACATATAAATTCCCATTATTTGCACAAATGTGTGCATGGCTACATATCTTGTGAAACTAGCTTCTGCCTTTGTGTACTCTACAGGGAGAGGAGAAGATTAAAAGCGGAAATATTTATTTAATACTTTATTTTAAATAGTGAGTCTACTCATGTCAGATTATCTAACAAGATCTAAAAAGCGTGCTGTAATGGTACAATCAGTCATTCTGTCATTCTACAAGAAATGCTGTGACTGTCCTTTCTTCACAGCAGGAGGGTCCACAGTTTGTCACACGTACGCGTTACAGCGACGCTAATACTCCTTGGGTTTGCGGCTGCATGCATAATCTTGTTAAGAAATGTGCTGGAACCACTAGCCAGCCAACCGGGGAGAAAACCTCTCAAACAGGGTTAAAGGAACTGGTTTTGCAGGAACTAAAGTCAATAATTTGAAAGATAAATGGAGACTGACATCATTAACTCTGAAATGGCAGGAACGAGTTGGGACTGACTGTGACTCTGCTCAAAGTTTGCACAATGCCCATCAGCTGGGACTCAGGCACCAAACCCTGTTTTCTGCTTTGAGGAGCTTCTGAACAGGGTACTCAGGGAGCAACATTCAGAAATGTCCTTAGATGAAAGAAAGAGCAATTAAAGTCCTGTCAAAGCTGAATAGCTTTGAAGACATGGTAGATAACTAAAAAAGGTAAAAATGCGGCTTTATTCTGTTTCTTAAAGCAGTGTGCATGAACCAAAATGTCAAATCAGAAAGTTACTTTTTACTACAACTAGTTGTGAAACCACTGATGTTTTCAATAATTTAAAGTAAATTTGAGCAGAAGAAGATAACTGTGAATCCATATTACATTTCTGTGAGAAGTACTGTCTTACATCTAAGAATGATTACATGAGGAATAAGTTTTATACAAAGCAGAGGGGAAAGTGTAGAAGAGTTTTTAATTTTCTGAGCCCCAAAAGACAATTTTTCAATCCTTGATAAGAAATCCGGTCAGAGTTAAGTCTAGAGCAAAAGTGAGTGAAGCAGATACAGAAAAAAACTCCTCACCATTGTAGTGGCAAGCAAAGGAAGCCTCTCACTCTGCATAGAAGCTTATTAGATCTGGTCAAACCTCTGAAGACTGGAGAGAATCAAAAGTACTAGAAAAGAGATGTGAGAAAGAAAAAAACTGGAGTTGATGAAAAAGGGAAACACTGAACTGGAAGTGTTCGTGGAAGCAATCTGTTATTCTCGTGTCGGAGGGAAGTGGATGGCATCACTTTGCATGTGCTTGCAAGTGACTTTAGACTGACTGCGCAGAGATCAAGAGGATTCTTTATATGATAAGAGTGAGGCAAAGTGTGAATCCAGCTCAGAAGCCCCAGAGAAGATGAAGTATTTATTTGGATTAAAGTTAATATATGTTCATGAACAGATGTGATGCTAAAGTGAAAAGATGATACAACTGAAAGAACGCCTCCCTGCTTCAAAAAAATGTAGAAGAAAATTTAAGTGAAATTCCAGCTGATAGTGTTTATCTGCTTGCTTGTGAAGAGCTTGTACATTAATTATCTGGGGAAATTGCAAGCTAGAGTTACATAGTTATCATGGGGAGAAAAGTATCGAATATTGAGTTAAATATGTGACACGTCTTTGGTCTGATACATTCTCTGAAAGGAAAGGGGACTAAAAGTAATTGAGGAAAAGTTTGAGAGAGTTACAGAAGCTTCCAGCTGAATAGAAGTATAGTTAAATGAGCCCGTATACTGTGTGAGTACAACCCTTAGGAGAATTTGAATACTTTAAAGCAGATAGGTGCTAAAAGAAGATAGTGCTTTTTTACTTTGAAAATCATTATGTGAGTAGAAGAATTGGGTACAAATACACTTGTTCATCATTGTTGAAGAAAATGAATGGAAAACTTTATTCATCTATAAACATCAGATAACTACATAAACATATAAAGCTGAAACATTTAGCACTATCTATAATGGGGAAATTGTTGGTGAGATGGCAGCTGCGAGCTATTTCTCTACGGTCTATGGTTTATCAGCAGGGTTCTGAATAGTGCCATTAGAAAACATTGTATACATTCTATATCTCCTTGAGAGACTTCATTTTGTTATGTTACTGTTTGTGTTGTTTGGGGCTCTTGAATTATTTCACAGGAAAAAAAAAAAAAGAAAAAGGGCAATGTATTTCTGATTGCATAGAAAATTAATCTTCTGGTATGTGATAATTTGAATTAAGGTAAAACAGCAGAAGACTCAGAGAAGCTTCAAGCTACCACTCCTGTGTCAAAGCTAAGCAAGTGAAATATATATCATACATAATAGAGAGAACATATCTAGAAGTGTTAGCAGTATAGTAAGGTATGCTTAGAGATTAAATAGTACTGAAGTCATCAATTTTGCCTCAAGGAGTAAAAAAAGACATGAAGATTACTTGACAGGGTAAAAGTTAAGAAAAATTTGTGCTAATCAGCCATAAAATGCTACTGAAAAATGCACACTAAATATTAGCAATTAGGAATTAGTAACTGTAAATACTGAGGCAATAGATTTCTTTTAAAACTTTTTGGAAAGGAAAAACAGATTAAGGTTGTAGGTAAGGCTCTCACTTCTCTGAGACAGACTCGCTGAGAATACTACAGCCCATAGCAAGCATTTACATCAAAGCCATTTTAACTGACATGGAAATTATTGACAATTAGGATCAACAGTGTAGGAATTTCTAACAGTGTCTTTGTGTTTAAAGTGTTTCCACTGCAAGTTATTTTATAACAATAATTATAACAACATATAATTATTATAATAACTGCTGTTATTTTGTTCAACAGAAAATGAAAACCAAGAAGCCTTATACTGTGGCAGCCCAACATCAAAAGCACTGAGGACATGCAGACATACACAAGGACTGGTAAGGCAAAACGAAATGTTTGTTCTGAAAATAATGTGGTACATATCTAGACCGAAAACTGGGATTGCAACAGTAGTGTTTCACAAGAAACAGTCCTGTTGTCATATGAAGTTGTATGCACGCAGTGATGAAATAAAGGACCCTTTTGCACCAGAAGTAGAGGAACAAGCAATACTGCTTTGTGTGTTTGAAAATATCTCACAAAGACAGCAGAGTGGAACCCATCTCACACCAGTGGTGATGATATTCTATGAGAGATTGCAAAGCTTAGAGACTAATTAAATAAATTTTTGAATGGCTTCTGTATTATGTTGAATGTTAATTATAAGTTGTTATTATTATCTTTGGGGCAAGAAATTTCAAGAGTTTCTTGTAAGAACGTCTGTAAGTGGTGCAAAGACTCTGTTTTATAATGCTGGATTAGAACTCGGGCTTTAAATGAGGCAGATCTGAGAGCACTGAAGAACATAGACCTTTGGTCTTCTAATTCCCACTGAAATCACTGAGAGTTAGATATCTAAATATGTTTAGAGATCTGAGCCTAAATTTTTAGATTAATGCAAACACTGGAAGAGCATTTGATTTGGATATTATGTAGAGCAACATGCAACAGAATATTGATTTCCTTTCCCTAGAGCAACATAATCAAAGTAAACATCTCCAGTTAAAGCTCTTTCAAAATAAAAAATATTGACCTCTGCCATGGACTCATTCTGTGGCCTTATTGATTTAAAGGGTCCTATAAATTTTTCTACTAATTTATGAAGCAAGATAAATAGTAATTAAAAGTAATCTTCTCCACATGAATTTTCATATCTACTTACTAAATGTGATCCATGTCATTGTCACAATTCAGGTAGAAGGTAGTCTTATATATTTTTTTATGAATCCAGTGCAATGGGAAATGTGAACAAGTTTCAGTTATCGTATAAACATGAATTAATTTAAGCTTTGACAAGCTGTGCAACAAGCTTCATTGCTGTCTGGTTGAAGATTTAGTGTTTGGTGAATCTGAAGTAACATCATCAACCATTGTTACTCATTTGACTTGAAAACCCAGCTGACAACAGTGCTGCTATTGGCATGATATTTAAGTTGTAGTATGAAGGCCCTATCTCTGCTGAATGCAGCACCAAAGTTTTTAGCTGAACATGGAGTAGCATTTCTTTTTTTTTTTTCCTTGTTTTTTATTGCTCTTTGTCTTCCCTCTGGCTTCAAAGCTCTCTGCCTGTTCAACATTTGACATTAAGAAAGCAGGCTTTCAGCAGCTTTTAGAAGACTGCCAAATTTCATATCCATTACTTGCTTTCCATTTGATGCAAACTACTGAGTCAGTCATTACAATAAAATTCAAATTTTCAATTTGTATCTCCAGTGATTCTGAAAGACTTATTTGATTTATGGAGCTCATCTCTTTCAGTTCTGCTGGTACACTTGGTCCAAAATCTTGGAGGTGTTGGTAGTAGCATGTATCTTAAATTACTGCAAAAGAGACTTTACCTAGAATTCTACTATTCTCCTCTCTGGAACAGTTGTCACAGTGATGGAAATGGGTACTAAACAGGGCTGATTTTGTCTCTTTGAAATATAGTAATATTTTAGTCTTTTTTTTTTAAGTCTGAATTTTTCTTACATTTATTTTAATACTGAAAATCCTGAGGGAGAAACACTGCAGTCCTCATTCAGGAGAGACATTCATTTTCAGAATGAATAGGAAAAGCTGGATTTGAGGCAAATTCCTGGCTGTATTGAAGTCTGCAGGAGGATTTCCTTTGACCTGGAAAAGCTCTCTATGGATTGTGTTTTCCATTAATGACATCTGGATGGTATACTGTGCAATTATCTTTTCATGACTCAGAGTATACTGACTATATCTCCCCAAATCTTGAAAGTAGTATATTCTTGTATAGGGCTGTTCAGATAGTTCTACTGTGTCTCTATCCATTAAAGTACTGTACTTTCAAAAGTATACCATAAGGTTAGATACAATGTCCAGATTGTCACATAAATTGATTAATTTTGTCCCAGTTCTCATTTTCTCAACAATCTTTGTCTTATGAATGAATGAATATAATTTTACCCTAGGTTCTCTTTGCAATCTTAAGAGTGTCACAAGAATGGATTGGGTGTCGTTTTCTCTTCTTGTTACAGTCTTTGTCATGAGTTCTCACAGGCCTTTAGTGCTTGATATGTTCTCATTCTCATTACATATTCTCATTCCCATAACAAAGATTATAATGAGAGAAGAAAATGTCATAAAATTAATCCATTCTCATAACAGACTGTAATGAGGACAGAAAATGGAACAAAATTAATCCATTCTCATAACAATGTGAAGATTGTAATGAGAACAGAAAATGGCATGAAATTTATCCTTCTTGTGACAATCTTAAAATTGTACCAGGGCAGGAAAGGATACAAGATTAACTGGCCCCCAAGACAAAGGCTGGAGCTAGAACTGAGTACCTTAACAAAGTAATTCATTCCTGTGACAACACCTAAAGGTGTAATTCTGTGGTTGTGCGGAGATGCCATGTGTAAATCCCTAACCACTTTAAAGTCCCCTAAAACAGGTTGAGACTTATACCTTTGTTGCCACAGGAGACTAAAAAAATACATAACTTGTAACACTCGACCTTATGGTAAATATTCTGGTTCATGATTAGAAACAAGTCGTGTAAGTAACATCATTAGAATTTAAAGTACTTAAGTCCAATGTGCTGAACTCTGAAAACTCATTATTTTATATTGAAAAAGTAGGCTAAATACTTCAGGAGGTATTTTTGGCCATGGGGCCTTTTTTCGTATTGCATTAAAGCTTTAAATCATTTCATTTCTCACATATGTAGGGCTTCATTCACAAAAGGATTCAGACACTTAATGCCCTCTTTAAGCACCTCAGTCAAAAGTTCTGACCCACAGACCTCTCCTCTGCCCTTCCTTGTTGACATCTGGGAGTACCGAAAGGTTTCAGACAGTCTCAGTTTTCTGTTGGAGTAGCTTAGGGTATGCTTGTGGATGTGCCTGGGTCTTACCTTGACAGTCCCGAGGAGATCTGAGGATTGAATGGTACCTCCTCCCTCCTGCCCTGTTGACTGTCTGCTGATGCAGCACTCTGCTTGTGGTGGCTCTCCTTCCAGGGTGTCCAGCTTTCTCTCCCTCTGCGTAAAGAGACTAGACAGCTAACTCAGGTTGATAGATGCTGCTCTGGTAGAACAAAGTGAATAGTTAGGTAAGACAGCATTCAGTATGGCAGAGCACACATCCTTTGGGGGTACTTAGCTTATACTCTGGTCATGAAATGGCAATCGCTAAGAAAATGAGCATTTGCCAAACACTGCCTCTTAGGCGCATGAGCACGCTTTAAAAACAGGAAGGAAATATTTTTTAATCATAATTTATACCGCATTCAAATTAAAATACTCTCCATGTCTTATCACAATTTAGTAATCTATTCTGCTATTTTGTTTTAAAAACACCTAGCATTCTTTTTTAAATTCTGACTCTTTTTTCTCCACTTTATGAATATTCTGGACAAAATATTCAACTCATTATAATCCTCTATGATTTTCTTGAAAGTAATTGTCTTTATGTGGCCTCATGCATGAAAATGAAGCCATTGTCTTTGACTCCTATCTATTCCATTTGATAGGGTACACTCTCTTAGTGAGCTATTAATGTATCTTCTGTTGTCCCCTGTGTATTGATCTATCCAAGACAGAGCTGTGGTGTTGAACTCCCAGTAGCTTTTATTTTTACCATGACAAACATGCACCATTACAGCTGGGAATTTTTATTCAATGCAGTGTTTTCTGAAAAATGTGACCATAGATGTTTTCCAATCACTTAACTCCCAAGCATTTTCACCCTGTATGGTACTGGGTATATAATTGTGTAGCATAAGTGAAGGCTAACTATTCTTATTCAAACTTACATGCCTCATAATATAACCAGTACTTTCTTCATTAACCTATGTAAATTAGAGTAGTAATAAGCAAAGAGAGTTACAGAAACTGTAGTGAGTCATTTCTTCTTTGTGTTATTTTTCCTCCATTCAGGCTTGCATTTTCTTTTAGACTGGCTTAAATTTGAAAAGCATTCAGAGTTACCTCTGAAATTTGAAAAATAATCCTGCATGTTTCCCAATACTTTTCCCTGCAGGAACAGTTCCTTGTTCACACTGTTAGCCTTTCACACTCCTTCTTGTCCCCTCAGGTCAAAAACATTGTTCAGTAAAGCCCGTGGGAGTTTCTTCCCTATGCCTTGTCTTTGCTTACCTGAAATGTGAGCTCACTGAGGTGGAGTCCACTTGCTTTATCTATACCTAAATATCTAAGTATCTAAAGTACCATATACATGTGTTTATTTTTCAGAAGCTCTCACTGTTTAGCAGGCCTCAAGCAGTAATATTTGCTAGCTCTTCCTTCACCTGTGAGGTCTAAAAACCGTAAGTCCTTCAAAACTTTCATTTGCTATTGAACTATACATTTCCAGTAAACGGAATACCTAGTGCTTGGTTGAAAAAGGGAGCGAGAATAAAATGGCTGAACCTTAGTCCAGAAATGTATTGTAGTAATGATTTTAAAGGGTGTATAATCTAGAAGTGACTGAGGTTTGTAACAGTTCCATCTGGTTTTAGTTATTTTTCACCAAATTTCAGTCATGGGATGCTTTCCAACTGGAGAATTCCTATAAGCCCCCTGATAGTAAATTTTATGTACTTTGTACACAAATTACTAAGAAATTGTAATGGCTTCTTTGTGATATGGATCTTAAAAATTCCTTTGGTGTTTTATAGATGTATTGCTAAAATGGATAGTATACAAACAATGAGTTACTTCATCTAATTCAGATTTCAATGGACCAGGCAAAGTTCTAATGAATGTGTTCTATGTAAATACATGTTTCATAAATGATATGGGTATAATCTGGGATGTAGTTTAGAATGTCACTTTATACAACCTTACAAAATGGAGTAGGAACTGGTAACCCACAGCAACCATTGCTGTCTTTCTTCTCATGTTTTATCATTATTTCTTTGTAAACTGTTGGCCAACGCACACTCTTACAAGTGAGAAAAGAACTATTTTTGAGTTCTGAAGCTATTTGGCTGCAGAACTTTCCCCTCTGCCAGCCAGCCTGCACTGACTCAGTGCAAGTCACATCCTACCAGTAAAATATTCATTTAACTGTAGACAGTTCATGACTTATTTATGAATAGGTATGTTTTTATAGGGTGCAGAATTAACTCTCCTCTCTGTAGCAAACAGATGCTAAAAAGGAAAGGTAGGCAGTGACTTCAGTGACCTATGCAACTGTCAGTCAGTGCATATAAATACCTTACTTTTTTACTTCTCACAGTAATAGAGTATTTGACATTTGTTTGCACTTTATTCTATAACCCAAAAGGTATGGGAGTGGTTGGAAAGACAATGAAATTAAATATTCTCTGTAATAGTGTGTATGTATGGCTTTTTGTTATATATTTAAAGTAACTATCTTGGCATTTTTCCCCAGCAAAGTATTTTTTTTTCCCTTAATCAGCCTCCCTAGTTTAAAAACTGCAATACAATGAGAAGCCCAAGGCTGTGTTATACAGCCAAAGCTTTTATATTTTGGGCAGCTGAATCATGATGAACAATATAAGTGCACAAAATAATTAAATTACATTTTTAGAATGTTTTATGCTAAAATGATCTTCCTTGGCCAGGTCACTTGCTGGCCAACTAAATGAGAATTTATTTTCAAGTTTTAAACAAAATGTAGAAAGTTTCACATTTTCTAAAGAAGATGATGAACTCAATATGTTTTTGGCATCAGCCACAGTTACAAAAAAGAAAAGGAAGGTCCTAGGAGCCCAATCAGTCCTTAATGTCCTAGATTTATATTGCAGCTTTGTATTATCCCAGAATCCATGCAGCATTAATTCAGAATGCTGTTGACCTGTGGGTATGGAATAAATCTGAGACAGGCAGAATTTACGCACACAGATCAATCTCACAGAACGAGCCCAGTATTTCTGACGTATTTGGGATGCACTGGCCTCACCCCATTGAAGCCAGTATGTGACCCTGGAGTGGCTATTTCTCTGGGAATCTGGGATAGTGAACACCAAACTGTTCAACTATGTTGCCTGAAAATGGCTTTGGCTCTAAGATAAATTATTACAATTGGCAAAATCTAGCAAAACCGATGGTTTACTGTCAAAACCTTATCTGCATTACTGTAATAGGCAGGGGCTGGAACAAATGGATGATGAAAAGATTCAGAGGACAGCTCAGTATGGATGTTCTCACGTATTGTGTTCACTTTTGATCTGAAAATAAGGCCAAAAGCCCTTTTCAAGGATTCAAAAATTCTTGTCCAGTTTCTTCTATATGTTTATGCCCAGGGCCAGATTACCCCCTCCGTTCTTTGTGCAGCTTTGTGACAGTATAAGGCCATGCTGGGCTTGAGAGAGGAGAGAGGAATTCTTCCTTCGAAGACATAGCATAAGCTGTAGTGCTAGGAAGCACATGCTTCCTGAACGGTCCCTTGGGATGCGGTAATACCCTGACCCAGCCACAGCTGTTCTGTCGGGGAAGGGACAACAAGAATAAGGCTCCCAGACCTGTTCTTTCTCCTTTTTTTTTTTTTTTTAATCAGCAATATCATACAGTATTTATCTGTCAAGTGCAAGCTTGCCCTGTCCATGTCCCAGGTGACCAAAAACCATGAAAAATCATAGAATCATAGAATCAGTAAGGTTGGAAGGGACCTCTGGAGATCATCTAGTCCAACCTCCCCACTCAGCAGGGTCAGCTAGAGCATGTTAGACAGGGTTGCATCCAGGCGGGTCTTGAAGATCTCCAGAGAAGGAGACTCCACAACCTCTCTGGGCAACCTGTGCCAGTGCTCCATCACTCTCACAGGGAAGAAATTCCCCCTCACATTCAGGCGGAACTTCCTGTGGTTCAATTTCTGCCCATTGCCTCTAGTCCTGTCACACAGGACAACTGAAAACAGTTTGGCTGTACTGCACCTATAGCTACCAGGTGACGATACCTGCAACAAGCTGGCATAGGGAAGAGGAAGCAGAGAGGTCCTTCTCTGCTCCCATCCCTCACAGCTTCACAGGGATGCAAGCTGGATTTTATTCCAGTTTTCAAGCAGAGGCTTGATTCACCGTTTTCTGTAAACACCTGATTCACCATTTCTATTTTCCATATTGGAATGAAATCAACACTTTCTAATTGCTTAAGAAGGAGATAATGAGTTCTACAAAAATTATTTTTATATTACATGAATTCCTATTTACCTGTTATAACTAGCGGACTGTTATTACTTAGGAATTAGAGTTGCTCACTCGGTAGTTATTGATCTGCTTTCTGGTTTGATGAGAGGTCTGTGCTAAGCTGTGAGAGGAAGCGAAAGCCCCACAGGCCTGATCTCAGCGGGATATGCCTCTGCCTTTCCCAAAGCTGTGAGTTTGCCCCGACCCCCTGTTCAACAGGTAGTGGTGAAATTTCAACCTCTGCATGACCTTTTCTGAAGCCTGGGGATACTCATATCCAGGATTTTGGTTTGCATCCAGCTCTAATCCTATTATTTGTTTCAGCTATTCAAAGCTCATCCATCAAATAGCTATTTAAAATGTGTTTTTATGAATAAATCAGTTTCCTACAGAGATGCAGGGATTGGACTGAATTCTGTATCATTCTGTTTATATCTCTATATATGTGTTAGGATTGAATCGAAAATTACAGTTTGGCCAGCTGATCCTGTCTGCTGCCTGCTTGCTTGTTGCTTTAGATACATCCATTGCTCTTCTTAATTAATTTCAGAAGCTGCAGAGCACAGAACCTGCAAAGAAGCACTCACCTTTTAACCCGGTCACTAGAAAAGGGACTGATGCCCGAGGAGGGAAGAGTAAGGGAGAGGACAACTACACTACTGCATACACTGACAGGTCTTCCGTAATTTATGGTACTTTGTTCTCAGTTTTAGGGACAGTAGTGCTGTCTTTTCGAGTTATTTATTTAGTGTACTTTAACACTGTCATGCTGATAGCAAGATATCTGCGACCTGTGAGTGCACTTTGAAAACCAGATTCTCAGCTCCCTGTAAATCTCCCAATTTCCAGTGATTCAAAGAGGATGAAGACTTACCTCATGCAGAAAGGAAAAAAAAATAGTCTTTCTTTCTCATTAATTTCTCCCAGCTATACAGGATTCACCAGTCATGAAAAAGTGTGCCGTGATTCCTGTGCTAGAAGTCACTGGGAGAGGCAGCTTCAGGCAGGGTTTTTGTTCAGCTAGTGATTTCTAGAGGTTTCATGACTGGGAAACCAAAGAGATTTTATAGAATTACTCATTTCTCCTGGATATAAGGACCTGGAGCCACTTTCCAGAAGATGATGGCAGACGTGCAACGTGACCAACACAATTCAGTTTTCTAACTGACTGATTGAAAAGAGAGGAGGGCACGTTCTTGCGCACAGCTGAAAATCCATTAGATACCTGTCTGCATATTTAGGCACCAAAACAATGCCTTCAGTCAGTTGCTTCTTCTCTGTAGAGTGCTATAGGACCGGTCTTTCCTTGTTTTCAAAGGAGTTTAAATGGGGTAGTATTTAATATTATTGTAGACATATTTCTTGCCATTTCCTGAAGTATTTAGAAAGCTGCTGAATCATTTCCAAAGAAAGTTTGCCTGTGTAGTAAAGACATTGCTTCAGACAACATTTATGCATTTTTTTTCCTCTTCCTTTTGATTTGAGGAGGGTAATGGAGCTATAGTTCAAGTGTGTCTGAGTGTCTCTCTCTCTGTTCACCTTATTTGAGATGCAAATTGGACGCTTAGAAATGTCGCTCCTTTGGTTCAGTTTACGTGAGGGCAAACTAAAAAGGAATGAGATCCTCAGATCTTTGCAAATTTATTTGTTGACCACCCCAATGTTTAATTAAATATTTTTATGCAATATCTTTACCCAGATCTAAAAATTTCAATTGTCTTTTCAGATGGGTTTCTGATTTGACCTCAGTATTACAGCTGCACAGACAGGAACAAAGATGCCAGTAAGTCGAAATATCGGTAAATTGTTAAGGACCTCCTGGGCTCTCAGTTTCAGTCTAACTATGGATGACATAATCTTAATTTTTGTAAAATGAAATAAAGCTCTTTGTGGTTATGTTCTGCCGATCAATTATAATGTTGGCAGTGGGATTAGTGGTAAGAATCAACCTTTAACACCAGCTTTTAACATGGTGTTACCTGAAATATCCACCCACCCACAAATCATATAGTTCCTACAGCTAGCCTACAGTTATGATTCCAGCATTTCCTGTGACAGTCTGAGGTAACTGTTGGTAAAGATTTGATTTTTAATGGTGCTGCTTTTAACTCTGCTCTCTGCAAAACCCTTGCAAGTTAAGTTAAAAATAGCACTGCCATATGGATTGTTAACCTGAAGGTCGTAATAACGCCCGCTTTCCGGATAGCACGACACAAGATTTTTTTTCCTTTTGCAACAATAACTAAAAGTGTTGAAAAGGTTTAGAATCACTGTGATGAGATGCATACAAACCTGCTTCAAGCCATATGATTGTCTGTTTTAAAAGAGGAGAGAACTTTAAAATCTGGCTGTTCTCCTCAGCTGTGCAGAGAGGCAGCAAATTTGCGTATAAATTCAGCTTTGCACTTCCATTGCACACCAGATTGCAGGACACAGTTTCCCAGTTGGAAAGGCTCATTATTGGGCACATAACATTTGGGACTGCTAAAACCCACCTTGTCCTGGAGGTATGTTTTCCTAGCAGTGCTACGATTATCAGAAACCCTTCATTACCCAATTAGATATGTTCAAGATTAACTGCGACTGCTGATACTCACAGACTTGCTGTATTATTTTCCTTTATTTTGTCCTTAGAATAATGAAATGATAAAGAAAAAGAGGAATCCTTTATACTATATGGCTGTCACAGAAAAGTCAGCCTGGCTATGAAGTAAAAGAGCAAACCGATAAGGAGCAGCCGAATAAAGAGTAATATTTAATTCAGATGTTAAGCCAAGGAGCATTTGTCAGCATTTACATAAAAGAATGCTATAAACTTGAAGGCTGACAACTAACAGAATTTATATATTCTCAAGTACCTGGTAGACTGAAAGCTTTAATCTATTTCAGTTAGTAGGAGCTGGTGAGAAAAGAATATTCTCCTGTCTTTACCTGTATACACAGAAGCATTTCGTTCAAAATATTTAAAGCTAGAAAAAAACCACCCTGTTCATCGCAGGGCACTGTAGGCAAGTAGGATGGATCTCTCTGGGTTAACTGGCTCAGCATCAGCATTAGGAGATAAAAAATAAAATAGAACTATAGTGTTAAGTGAATGAAAAATAGCAATTTGTGTTTATCTCAAATTAGCTTTGAATTAATTGTTCCAAAATTTCAATTGATTAATTAGATAATCCCATTAAGAGAAGCATATCAACTGAAAGCAAAATTTGAAAGTTTATTCAAGGTGAGGTAATTCTGCTGGAAAATAAAGTAAAGAAATATACAAAGTGTAGAACCTTCTAAAAAATTTCAGCCTTAGCTAGATGTTGAAAACCAAGTCTGAATTTGTCCTACCTTAAATTTGATCTATTTTAATGTTAAGCAGTAGGCTACTTGCTGTGGAACTACATATTTTATTTTGTTTAAATGCACCATTATTCTAATTCAAATTGCCTTGCCTAGTTTCTTCCAAGCAATATGGCAGAAAGACTGAAAGAAAAGGGAGTGCTGTTTCAGAAACATATGTATTCTTCTAGTTTTGGTCCAAACAAGAATGTCTGCCAGTGCCAGAACTCTTTATTCAGCTACTCTTTAACTTCCCAGCCAGGCTGACTTTTCTGCAGCGCGATGGATGTGGAAGATAAGCATCTCCATGCAATTACGCCATCCTGCTCCATTCCAGCACGCAGTGAGAGATGGAGCTGAGACACCAACGTGACATCCAAGGCTCAGGACAGCAGCCATGGGGCACCATCGTCAGGAGCCTGTAGCTCGGTTATGAGGGCGCTACCCTCAGGTGTTGGCAAGGAGCCTACCCACCGCCTGCCTCCCACACAGAGCTTTGCTCCGACCAAAGCAGATTCACGATGAGAAGAATCGCTCTCAGTTGTTTGACCTGTTCTCTCAGCCCCTCCTGATCTACAACTCACTTCCCCAGAAGAAGAAAACCTTTATTTTCCTGCTCTAGCAAAGTGGATGCCTCAGACCATATTCATTTGCAGGGGTATGCAGGTAATTCCTTATTTTTTCTCAGATTTCCTATGCTGAGAAGGATGAGGATAAATGCTAATAATGAGAAGTTTCAACAAATCAGCCAGCCTGCATTTGCTGCAATGTGGAAGCCGCAGCCACCTGCGTGCCAAGCACAGGCTACCTCAAGAAGCAGTCACAAAACAGACGCACACAAAATCAGCGAATACTGTTTTTCAAAGTTCCTTGAGAAGAAAAGCAAAGATCATAAATAGAGGAGCAGGTTTTTATTATTTCAGACGCCTATATCTAGTGTAAGTATCAGGGTGGGTATCATTTGGCCAGATGAGCTGCACAGTGAGAAACAAATCTTATTTCATTTGATCCAAACTATGGAATATAATATTGTGAAGCTCTGAAATAATTGTGGATGTTAAAAATGGCAACAATAAGTTAGTTTTCAAATTACAGCCCTCAAGAAAAATTATGTGATGTGGAATGAAGGAAATACTGTGTAAAGCAAATTATTAAGCTTTAGAACCCTCATATATTAAAGTCTCTCTGTTGTGCCATGAAAGACTTGGTATTAGGTAAGCCCCATATAGTGTGATTGAATGTGTTCAAAGAAGAGCTGAAAATGACGATAAAAAGGATGAACTGGGAATAAAGACTGAATGTGAAAACTTTCTGTAAAATTGAATTGTGCCAAAGTATTGTTACTTAAAGAAAAGGTGAAAAAGAGACAAAATAAGGATAAAATAGGGATATATATAAAAATCAAACTAAAACAGTCCTGATGATAGAGAGGAGTGCATGGCAATCGATAAAAATTACACTTTATATTCATTCAAGGATGGGAGAGATCCAATTAACGTTTGGCCTCATAAAAAAGGTTTAAAATCAAGATTTCATTCTCATTGAATGAAAGAGTTTTCATATAGTTCTACCAGAGAGGATTTAATAAATACCCTTTGCATGGATATTAGTGGAATATACCGGTTGCTAAGATACTGCAAAACAATTTAAAAAAAAAAATTCCTGTTGTTAAGTGTTTGCTGGTCTGCGGTGCACTGGTAGATCGGTTATGGGTGCACAGAGCCAGCGAGTGCTTGTGAAGTCTTTTGCAGACCGTTCGTGCATGTGTGCAGGGATAAGCACAGTAACTCTTTCAGGCTGCGCATGGCAGAAGGCTCTCATTGTCTTTCCCCAGCAGTTCATAATTTGCAAGTTTGAAGCAGATTCTGGCCTTTGAGAAATTAATATAATACTTGAAACATTCAGAATTGATTTGCATCTAATAGGTATGTTCTTAACCGTCTTTTTTCAATCTCTGGCAAACAGGGAGGGGAAGCGGATTTGGGGATGAATAATAAAACTAAGTTACAGTCCTTTAACCACCTCTCATTACGTGTGACAACACTCGTATCAAAGCCTATTGCAGTTAAATCGTGAAGAGTATCAAGTGCTGCAGTAAGATAAAATACAAAAAAATAGAGTTACTGTTTCTGTTATCTATTAGATATAATAAATAAACAAAAGCAGGACTATTCCTTATGTGTCTGTCTTATAATTTCATTGTGCACTAGGAGGTCATTTTCAGTAAGTCTGTTTTTGCTGCCAGGCTGAATTTTATCTATTTCCTTTTGATTCCCCATTATTAAAGTATCTGAGCACTTCACAAAATCTATACAGCCTCAGAACAACCTTATGAGGTAGGAAACTGTTATCATCACCCTTGTTAAGGGGAAAGAGCACTTATCAAGTTAATTGGGAGTAGGCTCAAATGCTTAGTATCGATTCATCTTTTTGGTAGGAATAGGAACTAGACACGTGGGAAAATGTCTCTTTTTTAAGTATGACTTATTTTGCCCTTTTTGTTTTCTTTCTTCCCAGTTATCCGTAGATGGTTTTAAAAATAGGTGCACACCTAGATGTAGAATGACCTATATCAGGGAAACTACTTAGCTTTTGGCACTTAGCAGCTGCTGCTGCTGCTGGACCGTGGCAGCCTCCATATACGCGCGATTTGATTTCTGACGCAGTGCGTGACGTGGTGACGTCAGGACGAAGCTCTGGCACGTGGACCTCTACTGGAAGCAGGTCTAACGAGAGGCCACCAGCTCAGCTTGTCCGTCAGCCCCGGGCAGCACTGCTGCGGGAAGGCGGACGATGTCCTCACACCGTGCCCCTGCAACGCATCCTCCTCCTCGCCTTCCTGCTTTATTTCCATGTATCGCTGCCTGGGCAGGCAGCTAGTTCCTTTCAGCGAGGAGCTGGTCTTTACGCTTTGTCCCCTAGACCAGGAGGACATAAGGAGATGCTTCTAAGCCTGGCTAGACCTCAGGATTTGCTTCAAATTATTCTGTGATTGCCTGAAAGAGAAATGAGATAGACTATTTTCTTAATATGAACCAAAACAGGGGGTTTTGTGCTGAATGTATATGACTTGATTTCGCAGTTGCAGCACAACTTCTGAAAACATATTTTTCTTATGAAGCATGTATTTTATTGTTCTTGTGAGTTCATCACTCCTAAGGGCAACATTTTACAAGAACTGAAAATATCCGAAGCCAAAGAAAACAGGAAAGGAATTTCTGGAAGAAAAAATTGCCTCCATGACTTTCTCCAACTTTGGGACCCAGGTATCTGTGCCTTTGTGAAGGATCATTTGGTTCACTTACATGCAGTTTGTTTGCTGTGCTCACTGTATCACTGTTGCTCTCGAATCTTATTTTCTGTCTGCCCGGGACAAGCTGGAACAACCATTTTGCGTGCCCAGTGAGCAATATCTTCTACAGCATTAGTAGATCAAAGTTACTGATTCCTTCAGAACAGAGTTGCATAAATGTTTCGCTTCCCGGTTTCTTAATACATGAAAAAACTTTTCAGACCAGACCGTGAATAAGTAGAAATTCTTACGGCTGCTCTTGCCCCAGACGTGTTTGCTATTGATCGCGGACGGAGCCGGCGCAGGCAGCCGTGCGCGAGCGGCCTAATCTCTGGCAAATTTACACACAACGAGAGCCTCTCCTGCTGCACGAGGTGCAGAGAGATACATTAAAACTAACAAAGCAGAAAGGGGCCTGAAATTGAAGCAGTTTTTAAAATGACAGTTTAATGAAAGCGGTGTGAAAATACTATCAGTCTGATGGAAAACATCTGTCCTCGACTGCTGCCGGACGCTGGAAGGTTGCGAGGCACGCCAAGAGTTTTCTTCACCAGCCCGTGGTCGTACCAGGTGCGGGTCAGGCGCGACCCGTCTCCTCTGGCACGCCGGCCGGGGCGCCCCGGAGCTGCCGACCGCGCCGGGGGCCCGCGGCTCGGGGCCGAGGGACCCTCCGGGGGGAGCGCGGGTCCTCGAGCGCGGGTTCGTAATTAAGCCGCAACTTGCGCTGTTCATTTAAATAAAAACCTGGGAGTGTAAAATAAGCATCTTGAAATACGACCTATTGTGGTAACGTCGGGCTGGAGAGAGGAGCACGAGAGCCTTAATAAATGGCATTACATAAATCCAGTACGTTACCTATCCTTGTTTCTGAATCCATAAATACTAACGACAAACTGTGATGAAAGTGATTTGTCATTTTACCCGTACACATTTCCTCAGTTTGCTGATGTTTGTTTAATGGCTTCAGGCAGCATTTCTTATCGATCACTTCCCGTTCCTGTCTAGTACTTTATACGCCACGTTCCCTTCGCAGAGCAATATTACATACCCAAACTCTGTCCTGATCGTAACCCACAAACAACCTTGATTGGCAGTAGCAACAAGTTACTCGCTACTTTATATTCGCTTTTTACGCGGGGATATCAATAGTGTCTTCCTGCCAGCATGTACATAAAATCATTTGCAATTCGAGCGGAGCTGTTCATGCTGCAGTGGTCAAGGGTATGCCATTGCTTCAAGTTTAAAATCCTCTGATATAACTCAGCAGTGCAAATTTGCTTCAGGCAGATGGCACGGAGGGTCTCAGATGCCGTTTTTTTTCTCCAGAATGTGAAACTAATTGGTCATTTTTTTGTGTGTTCCAAAAAGGAAGGGAAAAAAAAATCTAGGAAGACGTTTGAAACAATTTAAAAGCGACTGAAATAAGTGCTGTTAGAAAATGTATCTGTATGGGAGATTAGTCTCTGATTTCTAAAAGAAACACTGGAGAGCGGGTGCTAATCAAAAAAGAATACACACTGGGGTTTCCCCTCGCTTTTCCGGAAAAACGCTGGAATCTGCACTTCGATGAGGTAATGGCAGTGGGTTTATAACATACCATACTTTATACGTTTCCACATACACCTCCCTGAGCTGGCTTTGGCGGGGCTGGGGGTGGTCAGAGCTGGGGTCCCGCAAAGAGCTGGCTTCTAAATCTCAGCCCTGCTTCTGGGACGCTGCTGGCAGGCTGCTTTCTCCGCTGTCGAGTTTCTAGCCTTACGCCGACCGTGTGTCGTTGAGGAGTGCCAGCAAGGCTACAGCAATGTTTTTTGCCTCTCTGCATTAAATGACATGGGGGGTTTGTGCCTGTGTGGGCGGTTGCCCACCCCCTGTTCCACGGTGAAGCAGGCATTTACAGCTGGAGGAAGGCTTCTGCTTGAAGAAAGGCTTTATTTCCTGGCTTCCTAACAAAAGCCCTTTTTCAGCTGAAATTTATTTTGCTTATGCCTGTGCTTTTTGCTTATGCCTGCTCTAGCACTGGGAGAAGTCTCATATTAAGAGAGCCTTTTTGAACTGTGGTAGCAGCTACGGGTTACCCACTAGCACTCCGTTGTATTAGACTTTACACAAACACAGACGAAAAACAGTCTGTGCCCCACGGAGACATGAAGTATGAAGTCAGGGAAAAGTATAAGGCAATACAGGTAGCCTAATTTGAGAAAAATATATACTTTATCCTTTTTAAAAAACAAATTGTAATATTCTTGTCATGTCTTAAACCAAGTTTATCTCCTGACTTCTAGGCTTATAGTCAAATATACCTAGTTTTTTTAAAAAATGCATTTCTATATAAATTTGAATATTGCTGCAAACTCTCAGCAGGAAGTCTAATCCTCAGTGTTTAGGTCCTGGTCAGCTGGTCGCTTCTGTTAACTAATGAGTTCAGGTTCAAAGAGGCTATATGCTCCTTTTACGAATATGGTGTAATTTTCAGATTCCTCCAGCCAAATGGAAATCTGTGAGATCCACTGAGAGTGTTTCTGAAGCCTTAAAGTGTTGCCAGCTCAGCACTTGAGTTTCAGCCCCTGGTGAATGTATAAATGTTTACAACTGAGATGTGACTACAAGCTCCAGCATTTAAAATATGGGTTGAAATCCTGGGCTCACAGAAATCAGTGATCAAGCTAACTCCAGAGCAGCAGTATTTCATGTAGGAAGCTTAACAGGATTTTACTACTCGCTTAATACAGCATAATGAAAAACAAAGTTTTAGAGACTCTAAGGAAGATAGGTCACATCTTCAGGGCAGATGCAGAAGATGATTAGTCCATGTGCCAGAGAAGTTAACACTACTGATATTAGTGGGGCAAAAGTTTCACCGCATTCAAGCAGAGTCTCTCGGTGAAGATGGAAAAATTAAAACACAGCAGAACAGTTCCCTAAGCAATTCTTATACATAAAGAATAACTAATAAACCTCTAGCGTAATCATTACGTAACAAAGGGTGAATACAGTTGCAGACAACTGAAAAAACTTCTCCGAGTATAGATAAATGGAGAGCGAAAAGTACACAGGCATATATTTATGCACATAAACACACATTTGAAATGTGAAAATATAGTAAATTCTGTAACGAACAGTCATTGAGAAGATAGAATTATTTGGCTCTCTTTAGAACAAAGTTTCTCTTTGCATTAATAGTAAACTATAGCCACAATGGAAAAAAAAAGCATATTTGATTTGAGGGCAGTCAAATCAATTTCAGCCTCTTTATAAAGATATAAAGATACGTAACTGCATTTATTTCTTCTAAACCCCTGTTTTAAAAGATGCCACTGGGATTTTCCCACCAAAGGCTGAAGACTGAAAATAGCTTTTGGATGCATGTCTCCTGGTATGTTCTCTGCCTGCCTGTTTGGGGATGGCATGGTTCTGATTAAAGGTTATATTTGGTGTAAAAGCTTTGTTCAGAAATCTCCGTTTTTAAAGACAGGTAGTTTGGGGCAGCTGTGCTGTGTATTTGAAGCAAGTAGTCCAGCGTGTAGCATGTCAGAGGGCTGTTGCACTGTGAACACGTATCTACTCATTGCTGGGAGCTCTAGCTGATTAAAACAAGCCTGATGTACCTTGCAGGTCTAGGGTGACTCCTAGATCAGTCAATGATCTAATGCATAAATAGAAGGATCAGCATGGGTCTTTCATTAAGAAGCTGTCTGAGATGCTAGCTGCTGCCCTAGCTACCTGGCAATGTGCTGACAGCTAGACCAATTGCCTAGGAACAGGAGGAAAAAAATGGCTTAGACAAAATCCCTGAGCTGCAAGCAGACATCAGAATTTAAAATCCCTAAAATACAGCAACAAAGTTGATAAGCAAAGTTCTCGGTCTATAAATAGGAAAGCTGAGTAACTAACTAGAAATAGGTGGCTCTGCCTTTTAAATCATTGCAGAACCAGATCCCATAGCAGTTGAGCAAATTCCCACACAAAGTGTCTAATCTATGCAACGAAGATTAAGAATACAAAGGGCAAATAAAGGAAAATGATTCATATTTAATTTGGTCAGAAAAAAAGGCCAAAAACTCTCCTTGATAGAGAACTTGAAGAAAAGCCTGACCCCCACAGTGTGTAAGAAAAAGCAACCTTGGCCATCATTTCAAGTGCTGGAGGCGCTTTTCTGAAGGCTGCATAAAATAACTTTGCAAACCACTGGGTATAAGGATGTGCCATACTTAATCTAACCCTTTGGTTGTTTCAAGTTTTCTAGCCTCCAGGTAAAGGCAAATCTATATGTAACAACTTATGCAGGGTGAAACTAAGATCATACATAAGAGAGAGCGGCTTACACAAGGGAATGGCTTATTTGCCATCATTACAGTGATATTTCCTGCCTGTTTAAGCACATCTATGGTGTCTGGCTAGAATAGGAAATGGACACAGCGATAGAGATTTCTTGCTGAATTGTATGTACAGTCACTCTGCCTTAATTTTCTTAAGCACACTAAGCAGCCCTTAAGCAGTGTTTGACTTCTAGGCATCTCTTAGTAGGCTGACCTCTTTACATTTAAATAAGTTAGTTTGCTTAAAAGTAAGCTGCTCCTTCTGTCCAAAGTTCAGCTAGTTCCTGCACCTGATGGCAAATGTCACAACGAATTCCGGTAAATACACAGCCGGCCTAGGCAGGAATTCCACTCAGGTGCCAGCATCCCCTTAGAGAGGAAATGAGTGAAAAATGACCAACGTATTTTTGACTGAACCTTGGAAAATTTGTTTTCCACTCTTTAAAAAGCTGACCTCAAAAATTAGTACACATCTGCTAAGGAGATAAGATCAGTGCAATTGAGAAAAGTGGGGAAGAGGAGGAATAGGGTATAATCTACCGTTCCCTGATATGCAGGTGTGCTTTAATTTATGACCATTGCTTTTAACACCTATAACTACTTTAGAAGCTGGAGTTTCTGGAGTGCCCAGTTAAACAGTGACAGGAAGGAATGACACGGGATCTGGGAGAGAACGGACAGCTTTCTTGCAAAACAAGTGCCTTTAACAAATTTGATACTGTATTTTCAGGAGATACAATCTCCTCCTCTTTAAAAGCTATTAAAATGCTATCAGGAAATCAGCCCTTTGATGAAGAGCATCTGGCTCAAAGTGAACTGAGATACAGCTGAGGTACTTACAACTGGAAATGGATATTTCCTTTACAGTGCTCAAAAACACTTTGCCTCTGAAAGAATGTAGTCCTTTGCTATCAAAATGTGAGGAAAGCTGGATCCTGGTGAAGTCACAGCAGAAATCTGAATGTCTGAATACTATTAATTTCTACTAATGTCTTCTTTCCGCTGTTTCTCAGCGAGAAAGAGCGTTTCCTCTTTCTGCTGTTAAGCAACAATTTGCATGTCTACGTCTCTGTCAAAGACGAGGCTAAAGTTCCCGTTAGGTCTGAACAGAAGCTATCTAGCTGTGTGATGGCTGGACACAAGGGGCTCCAGCAACACCCTAACTGTTGCCTGAATCGACTGTTTTAGAGCTCAGTCTGCCACATGTGTAAACATTGAAATCTCGTATTTGACTGCAGGTTTGGCAAGCCCGAATGCTTCGGAGGGGAGTGCTCTTTCGCCCGTCCTACTCCACCCAGCTGTGGTTTATGGGAGGTAGAAATGCTTCTGAAGTCCCCTAAGACCTGCTTCCACCTCTATTGCAGTAAGATGGACGATCTGGCAGAGTTTAATGGAAGTACAATCACGTCTGTAGTAAAGATTGTATAAAGGTTTTGCAGGAGCTTGGGTGTGTGAAAGAACCTGTATGTAGCTTTTGGTGTCTTTATTTAAGTTTGGTTATAGCAATTCTGTAATCTCAATGACTGCATCATATCAATGTGAGCTATTAAGTCAAGTGTCTTTTCTAGTCTGTACTTGTAATGATTTGCTCAGAGGGTCTTACTTTAATTGCATACCGTCTTTTTGTGGTGGAAACAATGTGTTTGGGAGTGAATACTTGAGATCTCCAGAATGTTTACTGAGAGAACAGAGGTAATTGTAGAATCAATATCTTCTTTAAGCCTAAAGGTTGTGCTGGTTAATATTTTATACAGAGAAATAGTTATACAGCATGAGAAACCTGATAAGAAGCATCATACCTCTTGTAAATTTTATGAACCAACCCAATACTCATGTGTTGTCTGAAAATACTGGGAAGGACTTAGAACAGTTTGGAGCATGTGAACTTGGAGCATAATATTTGCGACTGAAAAAAAAAAAGACAATAGGAGCATTTTCAACTTGTGACAGAATCACAGAAATAGGATTCAAATTCCAAATTAATATTTAAAGATACGTGTTAGTACAGAAGATTCTTGGTCTGTATGAAACCTGTTTACACCAGGTTAATAAGCTTTCGTCAGTGCAAGTGCCATGCCTAGGGACTGAAAGGAATTGACTTTTGCCTAATAGATATTAAAGCCCAGTAACATAATGTATGGTATTACAGCATTTCAGGCTTTCTGGTATAGCTATGGAAAGTACAGATCTTCAAAAAAAAAAAAAAAAAAAAAAAAAAAAAAAAAACCCACACCCTTATGTATATCAGGGGTTCTTTTAAGTAAGAAAAGCAATAATCCTATGCTAGGAGAGTATCTTCTGGATTTCTGAAAGAAAGCAACACTGGTATTGTAAGCATTTTTAATCTTCATTTATACTTTAATATCAGAGCCTCTGCTGATATGAAGGAATATCAGCCTATTCAAACAAATACCACTGTAATTCTCCATGCCAGCACCCCCCAAGCTTTGAATAGCTGTGAAATGCCTTTATTATCTTCCTTCAAGCCCTTCCTGAGAACCTTGTTTTGGAGCAGTGTCTACAGAGCCTTGCCGTGGTTAAACAGCTTGCATACAGCCAGTGCCGCCTGTCGCGCTGATCGGTTCTGGCTTATTGTTTCCTTGAATTCCTCTGTGCGTCTTTACTCACCACTTGCTTTTCCCTCATACTCGGATTGCGAGCTCTTTCAAGCAGGGAGCATGTTCAGACTGTTTAGTTCTTTTGTTCTATATTTCTGTTCAGTGTTTGTATGGAAGATCCTTGCTTTTTGGTAATCCTATCTAGGATAATCCTGTCTAGGTGCAGTGATAGTACGATGACTGCTGATAATGCTTTGGCTATTACTATTATTTTTACCAGCTGAGATCCGATTTCTTTTTGCATAAACATATCTTTATCTCTTTGCCCTGGAATTCTCTCTCCCTAAGAATATATCATCTTTCAGGAATACAACTTTTAATACTTGGCATCCCACACTGTCCCTCCCTGCTCAGCAAAATTCAACCCCAAAGTTACTCCCTCTTTGAGTTCATTCTGTTACAACTGGGTAGGCTTTGTGTGTATATCAGTGCTCCAGTGCTTCAATTTTCCCTTGCAATTTTAGGTCAGGTAGGAAGAAATTGTCTTACACCTCAAACTTTTCTCTTTTTTAAAAATTAAAGTAGTACTAATCAATTTAATGAGACTGTTGAGGAAAAATAAGGACAGGTTGACCTCAGTTGAATTAAAATCACAGGCACTGAGCTAGGTGTTTCACTGCCACAGAATGACAGTAGCCTTGTAAAGCTCGTTACAGACTAGTTGCATTAACTGCATATTGCTTGTTTCTGTTCTTTTCTCTCTTCTTTTCTTCACAACACGTATGTTTGAATCATAAAACTTAGGATATGCTCAGAAATCTCTGATCAGGCAATACAAAACGTAAGACTAGTCTTTCGGTGGTGTTCCAGATCAGACGCTGCCTTTCTGCTATGCCATGAAACTTAAGCTACAGTACTTGAGCATCCCACAGAAACCCCATTTTGGCCTTTTTCCAGCTAAGAGAAAACAGCTGGCTGGAGGACTGAGAAAAACATGTTCCAGGTAAAATAAACTCAAGATTTAAATACTTGTATGTACAATACAAGTGAGAATTAAATTCTTACTGAAAAAATTTAGGAGAAACTTCATATTCAGTTCCCATTCTGTTTCCTGTACTTCATTTTTATGGCTCTCTTGAAATGATAGAACTCCACAATTGGCTTCTGCAGTAACTTTCTGTGCTATAAAGTATGCTGCTGTGTCAGGAGTGCTAGTGACTTCAGAGTGCTTTTGTGCTCTCTAGAAAGAGCACAAGTGGAAGTGCGCGTCCCCAGCAGCAGGTTTTGTTAATCATAATCCAGGCATAGACTCTGGTAACAGATACCTGACCAGCTTTAACCAGATTGCTCTCAGGGAGCAGGCAGTTTGCCTTTCGTTAGGGGAGACCCTCCGGTGTTCATAATATCATTAAAAATGTGGCAATGTGGAGGGGGGTTGATTTTTTTTTTTTTTTTTTTGGCCACTATCAAATATCAATTATCAATTTCAACAAAACCGAAAAAGCCTCACATAAATATTTAAGATACAACAAAAATAGTTTCAAAAATGAGTCCCCTTATTTAACAACTTCAGTGCGCTTGCATTAATTTAATAATTTGTATGTCCTACTTGTTAAGTATAACAGAGTGACCGCCTGTTTCCACTTTGTTTTATGTCTTTTCTCATTATCATAATGGATACCATTAAATATCCAATCCTATTTTAAGCTAATTTGCATCAGACTTAATGTGATTTGGAACCTTTAAGGATTATGGATATATTTTGTTTCTCATTAGTTTCTGACAATCAAAATGTGCAAAAAAAGGATTGTTATTACTGTACCAGTATATTTAGCTGCTTTCAATCCAACATGCTTTACTATCTTAAAGGAAAAAAGGGAAGTAGCTAAGCACTTTATCAAATAAATTAAAACCTACTCCATACTTGCATTTTCTAAGGAAAAGTTATCAAGAAAAAGAGAAAACTATCCACTCTGGTCAGTCTTTTAAGTTTTCTGTTGTGCTGAGCCTCCCATCTCTCTCGATTTTTTTTTTCCAGTGCAATCATTGAGCTAGCAGTAGTAGTCCTCTGGGAAGTGAAAACATCCTTTTAAGATGTTTGCTTGCTGTTCTTTATTTTTATTTTTTATTTTTAATTAATTAATTAATTAATTTACTTACTTACTTATTTATTACCAAATACTTCTCCTGTACTTGTAATTCTTCCTCTGGATGATTGGTGAGCTCTGAAATCAGGTTTGTACAAAACAGTGCTCTCAGTTATGCAGAGCAACACTCACTGGGATCCCTTCAAACTAAGCAAGAACAGAACCAGCCCTAAATGACAAAATGAGTGATTTCTAAGGTGCTGCTCATCCTCCATGGAAATGATTTCAGATCACGCTTTCCTGTGGGTGAGAGATACGAAAATAGTTCCATTTCTACATGTCATGTCATTATACTAATGTATACTGCACTGACTCAGCCCTATTGTATTTAACAGAGTGAGACTCTTTAAGGAGTTATTTCTATTAATAACAAGCTTTACACAATTCAGATAAAAATGAGTGATTAAAATGTCTCCAGGAAGACCATAATTTTCTAGAACAATTCTTATAGAGCAGAAGATGACGGAATTATTTTTCCCCTCCTGTGAGTGAAGCAACTTGGATACCTTGAGGTATACTTAAACTTTAAGCCTGAGATTATGGAAGGTGTTCTAATTCTGTAAAATGAATCAGCTCCTACAGGCACCCTCCTTCAAAATGCTAACAACCCTGACCAAGGACAAAGTTGTTCTAATCAGGTAATTGTTAAAGTCATGTCTTAGCTGTTTTCTTTAAATCAGTTTCATTACTCAGATCTGTGATCTATGAAGTCTGTAGCAGCTAGTAAAGTACAATTCATCTTAAATTAAAATGATCCTTTTTTTGACAAGACAATACAATGTTCTTTGTCGTGCAATGAATTATATGGGTATACTTGTCAGTATAAATTTTCTGGCAACAGTAATAAAGTATTCTATCATTCATTTTATTGCAGGAGAAAATCATCTTTTCTTATTCTTACTGACGTAGTATTTCCATTACTCCTTACGAAAGACTTGGCAATACTTCAAACTGAGTGTTATTAGAAAACATTCTATTACTGCTCAGTAAATATATTACTTTCTTTTCCATTATACTTACCACTCTCCAAAGAAGGCTTTGCTTTGATTACACTGATCGACTCTGGCGTGGGAGCAGCCTGCTGCAGAAGTTCTCCATCCACAAAGTAAGTGGCTTTCCATGGAAGTGCCTCTCACATTGCAGTGACATGGGTCACAGTGTTTCCCTCGCCATCCAGTCTTAGCTTTTCTGAACGTGGCCAACATAGCCAAGACATATAATTATATCTGAGTTTTTACTGAAGAATAGTATGCAAAATTCATGCTATAAATAACACTTCAGAGGTAACATACATAGCCCACAAATTTAGTATTGCTGTTTTAAGCATATGTTTGGGTAGTCGTAGCTTATGAACTTGATTTTACTTTGCAGTTGATCTGGAAATACGAAGAATAATATTTTAGACTGGTAGGTCTAAGTTTTCGCTTTATTCTATTTTACATTTGTTGAGTGGATGACAAAGTAGTGCTAAAGTCTCACAAAAAGGAAGACAATGCACAGAAAGGAAAACTAACTCTACTGTAAAATTCCATGTGTAATCACAGTCTCCTTCCTGTCCAGTGAGGCTTTTTGTGCTATGTCGATTGACATATTATTTTCATACCTTTCCCTGACACTGTATCTTTCTGCCTGGAAAATTGCTAGGAAGTAGAATAGAAATCAATAAATTTTCATTTCTTGGCCCCTTTCCCTGCAAGCCACAATGTAAAATGGATAAAAAAAATAAATAAAAAAAACATAATATCAAGTGCTGCTGTTCTGACTGACTGGGATTTCCACCGTTTCATTTTTTTAAGAAGCCACGAAATTGCCGAAGGGGGCAAGACTCAGTACCTCAGGGCAGTGGTGGGTCCAAGGGAATACATTTAAGTGTTAGAGAACCATCTAAGTTAAAAGTTAGAGGCCCAGCGTGAGACTTCTGTGGTGAATCTCAGCCTGTGTTGAGCTTTCCATTTATTTACCCTGCTGTATTGCCCTGAGTCCCAAGTACGGCAAGGCACCCGGCAGGGAATGATGCAGCAGGTGGCACAGCTAAAGGGCTCGCACGTTTCTTCTGCACGCCCTTAACGCACAGCCTATGCACACCCTTTCATACACGGAGTTTCATCTACCAGAGCATGAAGCTGAGCTTTGATTCCTGTGCAGCTGTGATGCTGGACCGGTCCAGGGCTCCAGCCTGGTGAGTGAGGGGAGACAATTTCCGCCTATCACTATTTTCTCCTCTTCTTCTTTCCCAGGATTTGTCATAGTTCTTATCATTAACATTTCTCAGTAGGTGTCCTGTTCCTGGGTCTTAATACATGCCTCCCGAATTAGTCTTTCTTAGCTACAATGTGCTTCAAAGCTTTGTCATTTCTTTAGACTTTTCTTTGTATATTGATTCTGCCTCCAGGACCACAACTCACTCCAGATGTACCACCCTTAGAATAATTTATTCCCTAGACAATGATAATAAACAAGGCATTGAGATCAATATCAATTAGCATCCATTCAGAAATGAATAACAAATCAACAAGCCTTATAATGTAAATAGAGTGGGTAATCTGTCTAGGACTTCAAAGAGAGTAGAAAAGTTAGGGGAGAAAAGACATGCTAATTGATTCTTTTTTTTTTCCTCCTTACCCCAACGCTCTCATTATTATTATTGTTTTTTAATGTATGACCCGCACTTGTGTCCCAGTTTTGTTGCTCCACTTTGTATCTAGAAATTCCCTAAGAGGACTGCAAGAAGGACAGCTGCTCAGGAACAGGAATCCAGTTCTCTAATATCACTATTTGCATGGTGCTTCTCACAGAGTCGTAGCTTTTGTACCTTTTTTAGATTACTTATTTATTTCAGAGTATAATAGGATTTGTGTCTTCTCTGTTCAGAAAACACTAGGAATTTGAATATGCTTCTGTGTTAGGAAAATATCTAGCATATATAGGACTCATTAAATAATACAAATAATCACAAGACTGGTGCTTCCTTAGTATGCTTCTGCTGGCTCACACCCATTGAACAAACTACTTCAGTATAAGGAAAATTTTCATCAGTTGTAAATACATGTATGAGAAAGGTAGGTAATGGTTTATCTCCAATGAAATAGTTTAGCAGAAAATATCTGCCTTAAGAGCCAAAAAAAAAAAAAAAAAAAAAAAAAAAAAAAACTCACTAAGACCTAATTAATACTGCCGTCAAAACAGAAGATATCTCTCCGTTCCCTATGAAGGAAAAGATTCAAAGTGGTAGTGTTATTTGGGAACTCCTGCCTGATTTCACAAACCTTAAGTGCACTTCCTTATGGAGTTTACTAATTATCAAAGACAAGGGGCAATGTTTTCAGGAGGTGAAGCACCAGGTTTTCTTACAGCGTCACAGCAGTAAATTAATGCCATGAAGAACTCACACCGATATAATCACATAAAACTTGCTACTTGCTTCAAGTACTGTGCAAATTACCTGTATGGCTTATGATTAAGTTTAAAGAAGATGATTCTTAGGCTTGTGGGTTAAAATTTGGAAATTTTATGAATATGGGATTCAGGAAGGTGCTGAAATAGAAAGTCACGTTTCTCTGTGGTGATATTATTGCAATTTGTTTTTCAAAGCAAGCATTATCTATCTATCTTTCTTAGTTAAGGAATAAAACGAATTAGAACAAATGGATGGAAAAATGAGAGAGACAAACAAATAAAAGACTGCATGAGTCAGATAAGAAACTCATGAAATAATAAGATAATATAATTAGATATCTGAATAAATCTAAACCCAAGAAACAGTAGATTAAAATTCTTTCAAATTTAGCTGTGTCAACATTTACGAAAGACAAAATAGACAAAAATGAATGTCATTCAAACAAGCAGTAACAACATGGAACAAATAAACATTCATATCAAAGAGATCATCTGAAAATGTAGTCTTGCAACAGGTCTTTGATTTTCTCCTTATTTCAAATTAACTTAAATTTTAACAAAGCTTCATTTAGTATTTGTTAGTAATAAAAGCAAAAATTATTATAAAAACATAAACACCCTGATGGCAATAGTCTGTCTTAGTTTCGTATAATTTAATAAGCGACAGAAAAACATATTAAAACGCATACAGGATTACCTTGGGAACAAATGTGCAGTATGAAGTGAAATTAGTTTGATCAAAGTTCATTAAAGGAACTTGTCCTCTATGTGTAAGCACAGTAGAAGTTCTGTTTCACTCCAGATTTTGTGTATTATATTCTTTCTAATCCATTTGAGTTTTCATTTCTGGCAAAAATGGTCCAAATGTTGATTGCTTACTTATCTGTGAATCTGGTTAAGATACTCTGATTCATAATGTTAAAGATAAAAAGATGAAAATCAGTTAATATTCCTGTCTAAACCGAAAACAAGTCAGAAATCATTTACTGTTTTCTGAATGGACTCATGCTTTGTTTCAGACTTTCAAATAATCATAATCCAGAATGCTGTCTACATGCTCTGAGTGTAGTTAAGGAGATGAAACCCAGGTGCCCTCTGGTTGGTCTACACCTGCATCCGTCCTCAAATAGTTCAGAAGGGCTTCATGAAGCTACACAGTTCGTTTGCAGATCACAGGAGAATGTTCCTGTAATACCTAGCCTCAGGATTGAAAATTACAAGGTTGAAATCAAGATGATAATTCTTAAAAAAACATATAAAACTTGGTGTCCTTCAGTATGTTTTTTAAAGTTGGAAATTTCTCTTTCAAAAATGGAATGAAGATTCTCACATAAACCCAATGTCTAGGTTAGACAATCTTGATGTTAGGAAAATGATTTAAAAAATCTGGGGCTTTTTAAAGACTGTGTATGAGTTTTCTTCCGTGCCTTTTATAAGGCTTAGTAGACTATACAGTTGGACAACGGGAACAATGCCCAAAGGACACCCCTCCAAACCTTCTTCCATCTTCAGATTACTCAAGAGAGTGTGCTCAGAAAAGGTCTCTAGATGTCTCTACTGCTGAGTAAAACAGGGCTCAGGATGGTTCTGGCTAATTGTCACAACCTGACTGTATCCACAGTTCTTAGTAATTGGCTCTGGGTCTCTTGGGCCTCATGTAGTGGTCCTAAGGTAAAGTTACTATATATATATATGTATATATATGTATACACACTTTTTTATACCTGAAATAATGTGAGTGCGGAGGTGGCAGGCACCATCCCACTGTCATTTCTGGGGTTCGGGAAAGTGTCAGGGACATGGTTAATGACAGTCTTTTCTATCGTATTGTGGCCCACCAGGGTGATAACTTTGTTTGGCGTGCTCTCAGCCTGGGGATGTTGCATTCCCGTGCAGATGAGCGCTTTGTAAGTGCAACAATAGAGTGTTACAGGACTGTGGAGAGCTGAAGGAGACTGACGGGGTAGTTTTTTCCACCCTGCTTGTTGCGAGGAGCTCTTGTACATTGTCCCTCAACTGTATTTCACATAATTACAGAATGGTTGAGGGACCTCTGACGATCACGTAGTCCAACCACCCTGCTTAAGCAGGATCACCTAGAGCAGTCACCCAGGACCATATCCAGGCAAGTTCTGAATATCTCCAAGGATGAAGACTCCACAGCCTCTTTGGGCAACATGTGCCAATGGAATTTTATGCTTGTCAATTTGTGCCCATTGCCCCTCATCCTATCACTGGGATCTGCTGAGAAGAGTCTGATTCCATCTGCTGTACTCCCCCATCAGGTATTTATAGATGTCAGTAAGATCCCCCTGTACCTCCTCTTCTCCAGGGTGAACAGTCCCAACTCTCTCAACCTTTCCTCACATGAGGGATGCTCCAGTCCCTTAAACATCTTTGTGGCCCTTTGCTGGACTCACTCCAGTATGTTCCTTACTCTCCGATACTGGGGAGCCCAGAACTGGACTCAGCACACCAGGTGTGTCTCACCAGGGCTGAGTACAGGGGAATGATCATCCCCCTCAACCTTCATGCACAGTCCAGAGTGCTGCTGGCTACCTTTGCCCCAAGGGCACTTTGCTGGCTCATTTTCCACTTGTTGTCCACCAGGACCACCCCAGTCATTCTCTGCAGAGCTGTTCTCCAGTAGGTTGGCCTCCAGCCTGTACTGGTGCATGGGGCTGTTCGCCCAAGGAGCAGGATGTGGCTTTTCCCTCTGCTGAACTTCTTGAGGTTCCTGTCAGACCATTTCTCCAGCTTGTTGATTCCCTTTGAATGGCAGCACAACCATCTGATCTACCAAACACTCCTTCCAACTTTTTATCATTTGTATTTAGGCACTGTGTCCCGAAATGCTAGCTGCCAAGAACCAAAACCATGCCAGGGAATGGGCTAACAACGAAGCTGTGTGCATAATCAGACATTTAGTGCTTGAACTTGCTCTCCAGCCCTCCCTGTCTTATAAAGCCATATATGTATCAACTATACAATAAGAATTTCTTACAGCTGAGGTGCATATTTCTTGAGCATAAGCATTTTTCCTTTATTAGTCAAGAGAACACCAAGGGTTTTCTTTTCTCCCTTTAAATTTACTTCTCTGTTGTTGCCACTAATGCACTGCATTAGGGTTTAACCTATGTGTGACAGCCTCCATCTTGGCTGACATCAGAAATTCCGTATTAGAACCAGTGTTGTTGGTACAGCCAGCTGAGAAGTAGCACTAATTTGTAACTCTAGCCCAGCAAACAGGGGAACATGTTACAAATGCTTATAAATGCAACATGATAATGAAAGATGATCAGAAGCAAATGCAAAATCAACTTAGGGATAATGGTGACAGCATTATGAGAAGGACCTCTCTTTTCACTTTAAGCTTATGAGTTTAAATAACTGATGTATACATTTGCTTATTTGACATGCAGATAAATGGTTTTCTAAATTAATAGGATACTTTTATGTCAAATTATCTAAATTGTGCCTAGAGTTATTTGCATCAGCAAAAGGGATATCCTATTACCGTCAGACTAAAACACACTCTACATATTTAATATGAAAAGCAATATCTAGCGCTGCAGTATTTTGGCTTGATAAGGGTCTGTGATACATACAAAGCTTGAAGGAGCTGGCAAAATTTGATTTCCTCTGACTACTGAGTAGTTGTATACTCTTCTGCGTTGCTTTGCATAATGAAGATAAGTATAAAATTTTTAAAAATTGCAAGATTAAGTAGTAGAAGAGAAGCCATAGTTTGGCTGAAATTAAAATAGACCAGAAGCACTTACTTAAAGAAGACAGGTGACTCCGTACCTTCCGGTGGTTTAAATGCATCAAGTGGTATGTCTCCACTTGTGTGAGTTCAAAAGCCAGGAAGGCACTGATTTATTTCTCCCTGTTAAGAAATAGTCACAGCACACAGTCTGGCTGATTTTCCATTGTTCAGATAAATAGGAAAAAATATCTAATATGACAGGTTAAAGGGAAGAAGGAAGATTATACTGAAGTGCAAGAAGCACTGGGGAGCACATGTAAAATGACTAGCCCAAGCCTTTGAAGCAAATGATATGAAACAATCTGCAAAGGAGAGTGGCAGTAGGCCTGATTCTGATTCATAAAACTTGTATCCGCTTTACGGTACAGTTGTTTGATTAAATTCAATTTGTTTACAATAAAGGGCATAAGATCAGAATCAGGAGGTGGTAAGAAGCGCTTGCAGAAAAGCGTTGCTCCTCCCCTGGGTCACGCTTAGCCCAGACACCCATCTCCCTCCGCGCCGCGGAGCTGCCCCGGTCCCATGTGCCGGAGGCAGCTATTTGTGTCGCACAGCGCTGGAAATCTGCTTCGTACTCTGGACAAGACTCCAACCTGGTAAAGCATGTGCTTTTGTGTTTAATATTAAACCAGTGGTTTTATGCACTCGCCTACGTACTTAAAATTTCGCAGAACCAATGTGTGTCATGATAAAACCTGTGCTTTAGTTAAAGAATGCTTAAATCCAAAGATACTTGTAATAGTTGGAAGGTTGAAATTTCACCAGCAGAACATGACATGGACCCGAATAATTTTTTTAGAACATTTAAGTAGCAGAATATGAGAAGTTTGTATAGTGTTACAAAGAAGCTTCACAGGAGAGATTTTGGCATAAATTAGTGCTGGAAACACAAGGGAAACTGCAAGAGACGTTACATTAAAAAGTGCTTTGGATAGAGCTGTCAACTACAGGGCTGTAGAATATCAAGGAAAACATTGAAAATGTGCCCAGTTCAAAAGGTAAGCTCAAAGGCTGTTGCATTTTTCACTGTGATAAATATACCCTCTCAGAATGTACAGGATTTTATAAATATGCAGAACGGTACAAAAATTAGCTCAGGCGCATTAACTGGACGTGTAGAAAGAAAAATAGCGTCAGAAATAAATGAACACTAGCTATGAAAGGGAGGTGGAAAGCAGGATGAGAAAAGCGAAATAACAAATATTCAAAATAGTCTCCAAAATGTATTTTTTCTCAGTCCTTTTGGAGGAAAGGAGTACATGCTCCCGGACAAAAGCAGTATAAAGCACCCTGCGTAGTTTCGCTTGACTTGAAGTGCTGCGCTGCGGAAAGCGCGGCTCTGCGCTGTGCTTAGGAAAACGCAGCAACCATTACGAGTGCTGCTCGGTGACCAGCACTCAGCACCCCCTGCCTCTGACCTGCTGTTCTTCGCCTGCCTTCAGGCAGAAGTCGGAGCTGGAAAAGTATTTTGCAACCGACTGCGCATCTGCTATTTTTTTTTCCTTCTGTCCAGTTTTGATTTGTTTACAGCCGTATTGAACAGCATATTAAACAACTACAATTTGGTAAACATACATAAACTTTCAGGTACCTTTGATGTCCTTTTCAGGCCATCGTTCTAGCTACTCTTCCAGGAAACATTGGTGCACTTTCTTTTGTAAAAATTGATAGCCACGGTTCTTTGAATCTGAACAATTATTTGCAGAGGTATTCTTCTTTCATTACACGCTAGACTCCAGCGGCTTTTATGTTTTGAACAATGAACTGAGAAAAGTTTAGTCAGACCTTTTTCTCCTTTTTTTATTCTGAAGAAAGACTCACCAGCAATCTTGCAATTCTGCCACAAAGCAGGCGAGGGGACTAAAATACGATGTCGCATATTGTAACATGATGCTGGAGGATAATCAGCAATAAAATTGTTTGTGCAGCGTGACCTTGCAGCGTGCCTGCCGTGCCATCCCCAGCACCAGCCCAGAGGTGCGGTTGCGGTCGGTACCCGACCGCTTCCCCGTGCAGGAGAAGCTTGTCCGCCCTGGGGCGAGACCCGCGTGCACGGTTATGGGGGGGACGCGAAGGGGGCAGCGAGCAGCAGCAGTGCATGGCCGGCGGTTTCTCTGAACCCAGCGTTGCCGCCAGGACGCACGCGCGCGGGGGGTCAGCACCGCGCTGCCCTGCAAAGGGTCCTGGTTTTGTAACTGTCGTTTTGTTCTACAATTTAGAAGCCACCAGAAACCATTGAAAGCAGCAGGTCTTACAGTTTTTATATATTCAGTAATTACAGTTATTTGGACCCCACTGTGCCTCTGTGGTCTTGCCGTATTAAGTTTGTTGACTAGGTGGCAAGAAGATAAAACCTCAGCCTTTTATTCTTAGTGAGTTAACTTTCTCCTTTCCCTGTTGTGTCTGGGCAAACTTGATTCAAAGAGGTAGAGGTGAACAGCCAAGTGAAAATGGAGAACATCAGTCTAGGTCAAAATATTACTCTACGCAATTCAGTTTCAAAGGACATCTATAAGCAGCCATTAAAATTCTAATATCTGAGTCTTAGACAAAATTTAAAGAGAGGCGTAAATGACCAAACATTAATCAGGTCTCTTGACAAAGGTTAAAGGAACGGAAAGTGCTAATAACTCATCCTTGTTATAGATTTCAGATAATCATCTCATGGCCTACCTAGGTTGCCGAGCTGTATGTCATCCTAAAGTGCATAGGCAGGGACCAAACCTTTTTTCCCCCCTCATAATACCTCTTCTTTAAAATTTTGATAATCTTAACTGTATCCTTATTTTTACAGTTTGAGCTTTGTTGTCCGAAAGCTTCCAACATGAATTGACCAAAAAAAGAAAAAAAAAATTCTGGTTCCAATAGTCTCTGAGGCCCTTAGATTAAACCTTTTTTTTTCATTGGTCTTGTAATAGAGTCCATTAAATCCTGGATTTATTGTTGCACCAGTCTGCACTAGGCAAGCCCCTTATTATGATCTCTCTGTAATAGCTCATTGAGAAAGACCTTTGAGAAAATGTAGACAAACTACAGCATACATACAATTATTTATGTTTACTTGTCTTAAGGGGGCAGCAGCAGCCCGCTGTGCACCTCGGGAGCTACATTCATCTGCTCTGTCTGTGGACAAGATTAAGTGCAACTCTTTATTGGAGAGTGGAGCTTAATGGGATCTCGGTGATGTTTTTTTGTATCAGGTCTTTAGGAAAACAAAGTCCAGTGTTTCAGCCTGATGATAGTGCTCGTTTTTTGACATTTGTTAGAGACATATACAATTTAATATCATGTTGAAGTACTTGGTATGTGTCACTGTAGTTTAGCTGATCAGGTATAAGGCTGTTGCTGTGAGCTGCAGCCATGTATGCACGTTTTCACAAGCATAACTCATCTGGAATTGTTTTCTGTAGTCATTACAAAGGCCTAGGGGACATAATATGGAAATAATAGAATGCAAATTTACTCTGGCACCACTCTTTAAAATGCCACAAGGTTTCTGTACTTTGACGTATTGAATTCTAAATGACTTACATACCACCTAGTTGATCTAATGTGTTCTGAACCACTCTCATGTTCTGGCTGAGTGTAATACTTAGTGGCCTTCTCACTTGACTTTCTGAAGCTGATACTGGAGCATGTTAACAACTGTCCACCACGTTTGCTTGTATATTCTTGATTTCATATCCCATGTGTTGTATGAGATATGTTTCTCCAGCCAGGTAAAAGGCTATCACTCAACAGAATTCTTGATAGATGTAATTCAGATCAAATGCCTGGAATTGGTCATTGCAAGGAGAATCACTGTTTTACCAAGGCTAATTAGGCTCTTAAGAAAGTATTTTTTTTCCCTGTATGTGGCTTTATCTGCAAAGTTTCAGATGCATTTGAATGTGTGTCGCTGCTACTCAGTAAATTTTTTCAAGGCTAAATCTGCATAGCAATATATTTAGAGAAGATGATAATACCCAAATCAAGATGTCTTTATATTTGATGCCAGGAAAAACAATAGGTGATGGTATAGTCATTTTCTGTTGTTCTTCGGAGAATGTAGTTTTGTACATTGAATATACATTGTATACAAATAGTGAAACTGAAGAAAGCAACCATGTTTTTTAAATTTTACTTACTAATCACTCAATGATAACATGATGTATTGATCAACAGCAGTTACATTAGAATTGCTACTTATCTTCAGTGAAACTTGTTGAAAGAAAAGCATTTTTTGTGGTAAAAAAGAGATGTGTACCAAAATAATGTGAACATCAGATAAATGTAACACCTTTCGCATGGTTTTCAGTGATCCAGAAGGGGGCAATTTTGCTGTCTGTAAAGTTGTTCCTTTATTTTTTATGTATGTAATTATCGTATGCAATTGCACACTGCGTACTCTTGTTTTCTTCATACACAAACACAAAGGTTATACAGTTATTATACCCTGGATAATTTTGATTTTTCTAACAATCACACTTTAAAGCAAGGGAGAGCAAAGAGTACGTGACATAAGTACTTTGCATTTCTTTTCTGTCAAGTGATACATCCATTCCCTCTTTAGAAATGGTAGCTGTAATAGCAGACTCAGACATGAACAAAGGAAATGCTACTCTGACTAACATAAGCCCCTTGCATTAAAAGCTATGCAATGGTGCAAGATAAAAGAAAGGAGATATCTTGGACCATGCAATTTGGTGGATCTACTATACTCCCACAACTCAATAGACAGCTTTCCTTCATTCAAGAGAAGTGGTGAGAGAGTGTGTCTTCCTGTGAGGTGTAGAGGGTCACCGTTGTGGTAAAGAGCACAAGTAATGATGTTCAGTGTTTGAAACAAGTTCTTAGAGTGTTCTCATCTCCCAGAACTGAACACAAAGCTCTAGGAAAATGCAGTCACATTAGGCTGTCAGCCCACGTATTGGCAGTAGGCACATAGCATCCATCCTTATAAGGAGCTCTGTAAGGAGAATAAAAAGTAAGAAGGATATAAAGGTCTCAAAAAAGGTAAAACAAGAAATCCTGTTGAAGACATTTCATCATTTTAATAGTAGTAGGGGAGTGTTTCAAAGCTCTACCTCCTTATACACACATTTTTTTTCTGTGTGTTCCCTCTCACCAAGAGGTGAGAATGAATGAGGACATATGAGATTAGAAGAGACTCCTGCACTGAGGGTCAGGATCACAGCACGCCGTGCTTGTTGGACTAGGAGAGGCAATAAATGGTGGGATAAGGATAGCTTCTCTGTTTCCTTTCTACCTCTATCTTTTTGCTCCCCCATTTTGTGTGGTTCCTGACTTCACCTGTGCACCTTCCACACATCCTAGTACCCTTCATCACGTTGCGTCACATAGCTTTTCCCCTTCTTGCCATAATTTTAATTGGATGAGAAAGGGTAGATGGCATATGACTGTGCCTGTCATTTCAGCGTTTCCACTGATGGAAACCCTCCACGGCAGGTCTCTTGGCTAACAAGCAGAGTTGCAGCTAGAGGCAGGAGTTATTAAAATGTTGTTAGTGGCGGCACAGAGATGCAAGGTTTCTCCACAACGGTAACGCTCGTTAGTGAGTGTGCCCTGTGCGCACGTGCAGGAATTCCTATGCACACAGACATACCCATGTATGCCCCGGTGAACAGGACCAACGATAGAAATGCTCCACCATTAGTCATAATTTATGAGCGAGGATGAAGTTATTCATATTCATTTATCAGACTAGTCTATAAATGTTATTTACATTACATTAGATGTATGTGTTCATGGTATACGCATATGGTGCAATGGTGGTTGACAGTTTTTGAATCTGCAGCACACGCATGCACACTGCATGTGCACGAATACAGGCATGTGCACATTACTGCTAGACCATCAGTGCTTGGTTTGGCCTATGGCTCTGTTACAAATAAAAGTGCTATTCGCTCATGACAGAGCATCAATGCCTGTCTGTCATTTTTGTCAAGGAAATCAAAGTTGATTATGTTTGTAGGGGGTGTTCAAAAGAGAATTCTTTATTTACCCGGCACATGGATTTTACGGCAGCCCTTGTCCAGTTGTCGATTTCACATATTGATGGGATTTCGTCTGGATTTCAGAAATCCTTTGCTCAGCATGCAACCCGAACAGCACTGGGGTGCTCACACATTGGCTAATATTTTTCATTAAGCTATCTCCACTCAGAGTTTTTGCTTTCATTGTGCACATTTAAAAAAAAAAAAAAGATGAAAAAGAGGTTGAAAGATTTATATATTAGCTCCCTGTGTCCTCATGCTGGGTAAGAAAAATCGCAACATGAAAGGCTAGCACATGCGTATTAATATCAAACTGAGAGTGGAAGCTTATGTTTTAATTGCAGGTGATGGGAGTTGGGTGGGGAGAGGGGAGGCTGGGGGATTACCCAAGGCAAAAGTGTACCTGGGACACATTATAATGATTAAGCCTAGGTAAGAAGAAGTAAGTCTGTGTGCTGTGAGGAGGGAAAGAAGCAGGAGGAAAAATGATCTCCAGAAGTCCCTTCAAGCCCAAACCACTCTGTGATTCTGAGAAAAGAAGAGGAAGAACTAGTGCTTGTCACTCTTACCAGCTAACATACAGATTATTAGAGATTATGCACTTACAGAAAATACAGAAGAAATCGATTTGGGTTAAATCCATGTAAGCCCAGAGGTCCTCAACTATGTCCAGTAAAAAAACTTAAGCTCTCTTTGTAGGCTTGATTCCTCAAGGTGCTGGACCCTTTCAGGGCAGTCTCTAAGCCATCTAACTCTTTGCATTTATAACTCTGCCATCCTATAATTAATTTAACCTATGTTCACTGAGATGGGGGGGGGGGAAATCCCTCAAACATATTAAAAAGTACTTGTTTTAGAGTGCAGGCGTCTGTGCACCGCATGTACATCTACCACCTCAGGAGGCAGTGGGCGGCCTTTGTGCCTACGCCAGAGGGAACAGGGAGCAGTACTTGGCATAAAAATACTTATCTGAACAGCTCGTCAGCATCTAAGACTGCTATCGGGAAAGGAGGTCGAATGCAGCGGGGGGGCGCGAGGGCAGAGACGGAAGAGACGCTCACTTTAACTACTCATGGCCCTCTGGAAACCCCACTGTCTCAAAAAATTGCATGCTGCTGTCCCAAGGATTTTATCGTAATCCTCAGAGGAAGATTCAGCTGTGCCGACCCTGCTGAGAAGCCCCAGGACAGCTTTCAAGCTTAGAAACCCACGTGTGGGATTTCAAGCACCTCTAAGAGCAGTCCTCAGAAGTTTGCAACAGCGTGAAAAGTTTTTCCTCCCAAATGCTGGTGGATCGCATTTTACATTTATTTTGTATATGTGGATAACACTGCTCTTCAAGCAGTTCCCCAGTCTGAAAACAGAAACTGCCCCTGCAGCTCCAAATATAGTAAGTGTAATAGCACCGATGCTTAGACTGCGAGAGACTACAAAACTGTTTTGAAACCTTTCTAGAAACGGGGCCCAGACATTTAAGACGCCTGTGAAATGTCAAGGTGACGGAGCAGGGCTGCGCGAGGACTACGCTCCCTCCATAAACAACCCCTACGCGGAGCCGATGGGAACAGTAACACATATGAAATCGTCCAGGAGAGTGCCAAGGCACCTGAGATCTGCACAGAGGAAGGATTCCCGAGCGCTAAAATAAATACAGGTCCTCGGTACTTTAGTCGTTTTGACAGCCTGTGTTACCGGCTGCGTCACAGACAACCGGTGGGGGAAGCTCACGGCTTCAGCAAGGCCACAGAGTTGAGATGTCCTCACGCTGCTCCAGCCCGGTGGCGTTGGTCGGAGCCCACAGGCTCTCCCGCAGCAAACACAGCCTGCTCGGCCGTCAGAGGAGACCTGGTGGGGTTTTTTTTGTTTCGTTTTGTTTTGTTTCCTGCCTGCTCCTGGGTTTTGGTGCCAGGACAGGCATCTGCAGCAGTTGGCTGACAATGTTGGCAAATTGTGGGAAGTGCCAAGGAGAGTGATTTATTTCCTTCTACCCCATTTATAGGAGAGCCGTGCCCAAATGTTTATAGTAAAAAGGTCAGGGTAATGAAATGCTTAATAATGAAGCTTTTCTAAGATCTTGCATGAAAAAAAAAAAGGAGTGAAAATTACAAACACAGACTGACACATTGGAATAAAGAACGCAAAATCACAGTAAATTCTGTTTTCTTACCACCAAAGACAATATTCAAACAATTCTTTTAAAAACCCAAACTACATGTGCTACAGTTCGGGTTTCTTTCCCCCCTAGAAGGTAATGGAAGTAATATAAGAAGTTTTCTACTTTCTTTCCTATAATTAATTTTACTTTTACTCTAAAGTAATAGCCAATACAATCATATAATAGAAAGTGTGGTTTAATTTGGAATACTTTGACTTCCTATTTGTAAGTAGCTTTGCATGAAAGCTCAATTTATGAGCTATGGTTGTTTCATAATTTATCACAGTGGAAGCTTCAGCTTTACGTATTAGAAATAAATCTATGACAAAAGGTTGAAGGTAAGAGCTTTTATTAGATTAACAGGATGCAAGTAATATATACAAGCTTGCAGGATCTAATTATACTATCCCTCTTCTGATTTTCACCAGATGTTGGATTTGTGATGCTATCAGTAAAGTGAGGGGGAAATTCTGTAGACACTAGAAGGAAATTTGTAAGGTCTGAAGCTCGTGTACAGAAGTTTGAAAATTACCATGCACCATGGGGCTAATGCAATAGAATATATTTTCACAAGAGTTTTCCCTGTTGTGTGGATGGCGATCCCAGAGCTCTTAAGCTGTAGGTACATCATCATATCAGGACCCAGCTGTGCTGGTAGATCAAGCCCATGTGCAAGTGGAGTAGTTCTTGTCTCTGAATTATTCTTCATGTCCCTGTCATGCCCTCCTCTCCTTCCCCCCCCCATACTCTCTGCAAACACATACTTTCTTGCATGAGGCTCTCCGCAGTGAGATGTGGAGATGTGGGATATATCTTGGAGGGTCAAAAAAGCTGGCAATCTCTAATGTAGAGCGCTCCATATTGTCTCACTAATGATTGTTCATCTGCCGAAAGGATACTTCTTGAGAATATTTAATCATTCTTTTGTTCAAATTTTTTCTGTGATAGAAGAAGGGCATCGAGAAGCAAATGCAAAACTCAAAGAACTTATTAAAAATACATTTGAATTGGACAGATACTCAAGCCCACCTGTATGTTGCTTTTTGACCAGATGAAAGAAAAACTATGCCCACTAGGAAGGAAGTGAATTTCTGTTTTCCTTCCTACCATCTCAGAAAGTGTGAAAAGACACTATGCAACTCTGGCAGTAAATTCAAGTAGCACTAATAACAGAGAATGTGTGCTTCAGTACACCTCTGAGTTATCTTTTGATTCACAGGTGATAAAAAATCTGCTGTAATTTTGTCCCTTAAGCTCCAAAAAAGTCATCAGCTAGGAACAGACCAGACCAGAATCTGGCCCATTAGGTAACTGTGTGGCTGTTTTAGAGATATGAATTTCGTGAAACAATAATTCTATTCCATTCATCCCAATATGTTTCTCTACTGACAGTATTTTTGGTAATATGCTTTATATAATACATATAATTCTAGATAAAGTTACTATTTATAATTTAAAAGGACATATTCTTCAAAGTGCCATGCGTAGAATAATGAAAATGGAAGGAAATATTACTTATATGAGAAGCAAAAAGACTTAAATTAGGCAAACTCGTGTCAGGTGTTCAAATGAGATGTGTCATAACCAAAGTGAAACATTAAGATGTAAAGTGAAGTCTCGGTAAAGTTTTGTGTTTTGGAAAGTTATGTCATACACGACAAAAAATTACACTCCTAATTGCAAAATTCTTCAGCACATGAGACTATATATCTATTATAAAGTAAAACGAGTATCTATCCGTTTAGGATTACCACAATGAGGAAAAATGCATACTTAAGTGGTTCATGATCAAAAGTATTATGTTGCTGGGGGAAACGAGGGTGGGGAAATGAAATGTGATACCCTAAAAATAAGGTCTTTAATAATGAGGCTATGGCTACCAGACACATTTCCTCAGAGAAGCTTTGGATCTGTTGTCCGTGTGCTTCACACGTGGTTTACACATGTGCGGCGGAGCTGATATATTTGGGATACCATGAACTGCAGTGCATACGCAGAAATAATTCTGCAGAGTCTGTGTAGGTGTGTGGTACTTCCAAGAAGCTTTGAACCTATGCAGTTTATGGTGCAGATCATCTATCAAATATAGATCCAATACAGAAGTCCATCTGTGCAAAGTATACCCAATAGATCCACTGCTTCCCAGACTCACTTGGCTTCTGCTCACTGCTTGCACATGTGTTTCCATTGGGAAGTGCAAAACAGAAGAATACAGCCCTTCACAGAAACATTGTACGAATATATGAGAAATAAGAAAGACCTTTCGTTAGCCTACCACACCGGGTGAGGCTGGCCCACTATAATCTTTCTTTCTCTCTTTTTCTCTCTCCCGCTTTCATCGTCAATAGTAAAGTAGATGTCTTGACTCCTAATGGTGAAAGTTAAAATGCCAATATTGTTAATCCCCTCTTTGTATAATTGAAATAACTTACACTTCTCTCTGCATCGTTACTGCAGCTTTGCAAAGCTTACAAAGACATGGCTACATCAGTATGTACGTGGCTGTCACCGTCACAGGATGTATATTTAGCTATAGACCAACATATCGTTAAGGAAAAGATAGGCATTGCTGAGCTAATTGACTCTCATTTAGTTTGATATTTTTGTGTGCTTAATGAACTGTTTCGGAGTACATAATTCTGACATGAAATCTGTCTTCCACAGGCAGTCATTCCTCTCACCTCAAAATGCTGATCCATCCCCTGCCAAAACTGGAGGGTGCCTGATGCGTGGGGAGTTGCAGGAAATAGGAGTGTCTTACACTCATGTGTGTGCGCACAGCTCTGGAGACCAGGCTTAGGCTTCGTGATATATGACATTTCATTTAAGCTAAAACTTTTCACAGGTTGCCACAGTATATGCATTTTTCACTTTGTGGGCTCCTCGTTTGAGCCCCAGGGCTGGGATTAGCAGAGGGACTGAGAGCTTGCAGCAGCGGCAGCCGATGCCAGTAGGCTCCAATGGTGCTATATGATGAATATGATGTATACAAAGGAAAATCAAGTATCTCAAACCAATCACACAAATTTAAGACTTTGTAGGTCTTCACTTATTTTATTTTAGGCACAGTCCTTTAATGCAGCAGGAGAAAAAGCTCAAGGCTTCCCTGTAGGCTCAGTCTAACTTGCTCTGAACTGCTGTGTAGAGGCACCAACGTGTTCACAGATATATCCGCCCTCCCTGAAAAACGCAATACTGCATGGTAAGGCAGGTGGGTGAGTGCAGGCTTTTTAAAGAACGGTTTAACAAGGCAAGGCACTGTGGGATACATATATATCCCAGCTGCAGGCTTCCTACACAGGGCAGTGCGGCAATGTTGCATGTTAGCTTGTGGGTGCTCCTGGGCTAAACAATGTAGATGTAGCCTGCATGTAAAATAGCAAGCATGACAGGAGTGTTGTGAAGATAAATTAATTAATATTTCCTATAATTTTGTAATTAATAATAGCTGCACTATAGAAAAGCTTGTGGGGAAATCAATAATTTAATATATAACACACTGTGTGCAGTAAATAAGCCCAGGGCCATATACTGAACGAAGATGATAAAACAAATCATTGCAATAGCGGTTCATTAAGTGAGCAGTGAACACTGAATGAGGCAGGAAAAAATAGTATGTAATTATGAAATTAAAGATTGTATCGTTGTGCATTTACACAAGGGTCCTATTACTGTTTCTGCAACAACAGCCAGCTATTGTCCAACATGACCACATCTGAGAGGGTTATTTTCAGGTTGCTTGGAGGACAAAACTCTACTCTGCAATGTGCTAGGAAAATTACTTTTCATTGAATTAAAAATAATCACAATGCAAAATGGTGGTACACAGACTCAATTCCTCCCATGTTGTTTCCATTTTATGAGTATATAACCTATGGAGTCCGAGAGGCAGTCTCCACCAGCGGAAGTGAGAGACGGACAGTGAAGTCTGAGCACCACGGATCGCAGACCACTTAGGCAACATAAAAAAGACTTTGCTTTCCATCTCTTTCTGCAGTTTTGCGTTATGGTTGTGCCAAGCAAAACTTTGGTACCTTCCAAAATCTGATCAGCTCCCCAAAACCTCTGCATGTATTTTTACCATATCCAAGCCTGATGACAGAGACTGCACCCTGCAGAGCGTCTTTGGTTTCTGTCAGCTCGTCTCCACTGACACCTGTGACAACCAGGTCACATTCAAATTAGAGTTTCTTGCTCAGCTTGAATGAACTCTGGTTAGTTCCTTGAACCAAAAACTCGAGGTCCACTACTCAACTAAACCAAAGGCCAGACTCAGAAAGATTGTTCCCTTTTCACTCCCAAGAGTATCCAAGCCCTTAAGAGTGACACTAGGAAGTACCAAATATCTTTCACCTCCACCTTCTGTCAAGCATTTTTTTTGTCATTTAGTAAAATACTTTCCTTCTGAAAACAAATCCATACTCTAGCTAGTGATACTTGATTGACCCATAAATCTGTTAAACAAAGTGCCACTTGAGATTATCGGGAGATTAATTAGAGAAATACATCAAGAGGTTTTGGTGTGTGTGTGTTTTTTTTTTTTTTTTTTTTTTTTTTTCTTTGTTCATATTAAAACATACTTTGCTTAAAGGGTTAAGTCCATTAGATTCAAGATCACTTTTTCAGTCTGCTCTGGAAATGGGTCTGAGTTTTAACACTCTGGAGGTAGCTAATTTTTTATTCAGGACTGTAAACAAGTAAATGAGGTTTTAAATAATAACTTATCGCCTGACTGATCCAGATTTTCATTTGTAAGGTTTGGTATAGCTGATTCCTGAACAATTTGATTTAAATGGTCACTAGTGATCAGTGCTTTCTGAATCATGGTTTTATCTTATATAACTGATAAAGATACTGAGCCGAAGAAAAATATACGTTGGACATATTTAATTGATTGAAGATTTTATTTATATTTTGGGATAATTACAAGCAGCACTTTGCTTGTATGAATTAGAAAACAGACTCTTGTTTCTGCCAGCCTTTCTGGTGCTGTCAGCCAACATTAATTCCTAAAAGCTAATTTTGTTCTTTCAGTTTCACAGATGAACATCTCAGCTGAAGTCAGAGCAACTTCTCCAAGTTTTTACAGTGTAACTGAGAGACAATTTCTTTCAGATAAACGGCACATATGTAAAACTAGTGGAATATCAGAGTCAGAGCGTGAGTCCTGTGGTGTGTGAACATTCAAGGATCTGCAGCTTTGAATCCAGAACTGTTTAGCGGTTGGTTGGACTATTAGAGGACCATCACCTCCTGTGGCCACTAATTTCTTAATTAATCAAGATCTCTTATTAAACTCTTCTGTTATAATTAGAGGGAAATCTCTATCAAAAGGATGTGCCTGAAATGGCACTTATTTATGCTTAGATTTTTTTCTCTGCTCACCAAGGCCATCATCATTAAAGAGATGTAGGTGACATGCTTCTTTCACTGACAAAAAGTTCAAAGTGATTTTTCTACAGGATTTTTTTCAGAATAAGAGGTCTCATGTTACTGCCAGCCCAAAGAGAGCTTAATTTATAATAATGCTTTAAAGGTCTGCAAGTCGTGCTTTGCTAGACCAACATTCTTCTCTGGGAGCAAAGCTGGACACCACGTTTTATCACTCAGCAGCGTTTTTGCCATTTTTGCCTTTCGAGAATTCTTAGTGCAGGCATTTTGACTGTGCATAGGAAAGAGCATGTGAATAGTCAAACCCCTTTCATATTTGTGGGGAAAAAAAAACATGCACAACATAATGTGAATGCAAAGTGGAAGTTAAGGAGTCCTAAAACACCGGACCTTCGGCAATGGCAAACGTGGCAGCTTGCTACCGCGCGTCCCAAATGAAGGCCAACGCGGTCCAAAGCACACAGCTCACAAGGATGTTCTGCAGGAGAGCGCTGCGTCCAGATACAAACCCTGCTGTTTCTTTGAGGTTATTAGGACTAATTAGGACTTCTTACATATACTTGACTGAAGGCCTATGGGTGATTCTCACTAAAATACAGTTACACGGTTTTAGAATTGATTTTACAAGCAGTTTGGTGCCCTCAACTCCTGAAGTCTTCTGAATGCCTTCAGCCTTGGATCAGGCTTGATGTTTCTGCTAAAGATACAGTCATTTAAACTGCTTTAATTAAGTAGTGCAGGAAATATTAATTTTGCCTTTACTTTGTTTGTATGTTACCCACAAATAGGCTTTGACTTTTAGGATCCTGCTTGTTATTTAGGAAAAAAATCAGCTAAAATTTCATATAGTTATGTTTTTTCCTTATGCTGTATTTTAAAACTATTTATGACAGCTGTATCTTTGTTTTTTATGCTGTGATCAGTTAAGTAAATCACGTGATAGCTTAACTACCGCTTAACATAATAAAAAACTCACATAACAAGCTTGAATAAGAAACAGGAAAAAGAAAATTAAGGGATTTTTCAGGAAGAGTAAATGAGATGATTGTTTCTGTTAAGAAATGTCACATGAAACAACATAAAGCAACTTTGAAACTTCCACTGTGTGTGAACTTTCTGGGCAGATGAAAATCACTGTTATAGTGTAAAATATTTGTGAAAAAACTATTGAAAAGAGTTGTGGAGCTGCCACAACAAATTAGTGGCTTTTGTGAACAATAATGCTTGGAAATACTTATTTATGGCTTTTTTTCCTACCTCTGTTCAACAAATTCCTTCCCCTGATAGCCACTGGTTCTCATTTATAACGTGAATGAGTTGCAAGAAAAATTCATGTCTGTGCTACACATGACAGCTTAATAGGCACAACGGAAATGGAAAGGCTGACATCATTAAAAAAAAAAAAACTCATAGTGCAACCTTTCATTTCCCTCTTTTACTTTGTGTTTGTCTGCAGGACTGAAACCTTGCTGCGAGCTGCCTGTCGAATCGAGCGATGCGCTGCGACGCCCTGCCGTGCCCGCTCCGGCTGCCTCTCGGGAGCGCCGGCTGCTTCCCCCCCCCCCCATACCTCCCTGCCGCCCCACAAGTAAAGACTCGCCCTGCCAGGTCTCTCCCACCCAGATTGGCCAAATCCTACGGAATTACCCTGTTCCCAGGCAGCCCTCTCCGTCTTGCCCCTTGCCCGGGGCGGCTTGCAGGGACCGAGGCGCAGTGCAGGGCTGAGGATCACCTGGCCTGGCCATGCTGGAAGGACTAAGATTTCAAAGGGTCAGAAAGCAAAACTTTATATATACACCTTGCAGCAAAGCCAAGCTGTTGCATTTCAAAGTTTGCTGCTTGTAATTAAAACTGGTCATTACACGAAATTATTCTTGTGCTGTTTGTAAAAAAGCTGTTAGCGTTACTGATCCAAATGATGTATTTATATTAGCACTGGTGTCCACAGTTACAGAAAAAATTAATAGTCATTATATAGAATTGCATTATAGAGAAATGCAGCAATATTTAATGTAATATCATGTTCCTGTACCAAGTAGTCTATAAGAAAAATCAGTTTTCAAGTCTTATAAAACCAGAAGGAAGAAAACACATTTCAAATCTCTCTCTATGATGTAGGATTTCTGAAAGAAATCAAAGAAAGAAAAAGCTGTTTATCAAAAATTTTATATACGTGTGTGTATATATATATATACACACACATACATGAATATACACACACACATACATAAATGTATGTACAAGTATATGTACAGATACATGAAGGAATGCCTGCAGGCACCTGTGCATGTGTGCATGTGCAAGAAATAACAAAACCCAATGATAGGCAAAGGCTAAGACTGTACTGCTTAGTGCTTTTAGTCTTCATACTAATGCTAATGTTAGTCTTGGTGCTTCATCCTCAGCCTCCCAGAGCAGATTATACTTTCTATAATGTCTTATGATGTTGTTTCATGACGAAAAGTGGATACAGTGTATTGGTGCTGTCCCAACCACTTTGCATTACAGAAAATATATTCCTATAAGGGACTTGTGTGTTATATTTGGTTAGAAAGATTTTATTTCTTATCCATATGTGCATTCAGCAAACTCTTTCATTTGTTCTTCCCTGTCACACACATTTTCCAGGAAAGCAGAAATTTAAGAATCTTTGTGTAATTCAAAACCTTTAAAAACATCTAAGAATTAAAAAGCATCCAATTTTTTTGAAAAGTGTTTTGAATTAGTAAAAGCAACTGTTTTAGCTGATTAGCTAAATGTATTTATATCATATATATGTGTGTGCATGTGCATGTATATGTATATCTATACATACACACATACACATACATGCTCATAATTTCATACACAGATGTTTATTTATCTCCATAGATCAAGAGGAACAAAAGGAGAGTGATCTGTTGATTGTTTATAATCCTTTGCCAGGTCACTGGTTTCAACCCTTTGGTGCCATCACACCGAAAATACAGCCGCGCAGATGACGGGATGTGCTGCGGAAGCCTTCCTCCTTCGCCGTACTGCAGTAGCAGTTTACCTCCTACGGCCGTTCCTGTCCAAGTGCCGTCCTCAGTAGGACGATTTCTTTCACTGCATCATTTTTGAACATAAATACGTTTTCACTGGAGACCAAGCTAATCTCCAAACTCATTTCTTTTAAGTATTTTACAGGTTTTAAACACCTGTTCTCAAAGACATAAAGGTCTATTTCAGCTAACCCGTATCTAAATGTTTAGTTTTATTACTGGCTTCTCTGAGGAACCTATTAAATTCGTATTTCAGTGCCTCACAAACTTCAAAGACTGCATTCTCACAACATCTCTTTGACAAAAGTCATAACATTTTGAGGACAAATTTGAGGCATAAAGTAATTCACTAAAAATCACGTAGGAGAAATGTGTCAAACAAAGAGGTGCTGAACCCTTTCTGCCAGATAATTATTAAGTCTCTTGATCTCTTTCTGATGAGTCATAGGTCTGGCCTGGATCCAGCAATCAACAGAATTACTCAGGTGCTTAAACTTGTGCACATGATTAAGTATGTTGTCAGATCAAAGGCTCAGTATGTGCTTACCAATTTATGGACAGAATGGGAAGGAGAATAGATACAGGTCAAGGAGAAATGACAATCTTCACGATAAAGCATATCTTATGGTAGGTGTGATACGATAAGTGATCCTGAATCATGAAGAGTGAAAAAGAATTACAGCTAAATTCACTATGGAAGAAGACCTACTGCTTGAGCTATTTTTTGTATCGTCTCTGGTGAACTTTCTCCCACACTCTTAGACACACATATTACTCTTACACTCTGAGGGAACAATTAAATTTTATTGTGCAATTTGTATCCCCCCACATAAGTAGTATAAATCTCTATCTTTTTCTCTCAGAAAGTAGAGTTAATTAAATTTGTAGCAAAGAAAGAATTAATTTATCTTAATTGTTGCAAGCTAGTGTTAGAGCCTGTTATGACTGGCATAGCTACAAATGGCAATCAAAATGATGCAGTGAAATGGAGCACAGAAATAGAAGATGCTGCATGGTCCACCCCAGTGATACTGAGCAAGCTTCAGACTGCAGGAAAGAAAGTCCTGTAAAAACTGTTCCAGCTCTTCCATCTCCATTAATGTGTGGATTTTTCCTCATCTAGCCATGACAAGTTATTGCCAGGATCAGAGGCATTCAAGACATAAGTTTTATAATGCGCTTTGATAAACTGTTTTGTTTGAAAATCAGATTAAAGTACAAAAATGAAGTTCTTTTTGTTTTATCCCTGTAAAGTGCTTCCGAAACCTATTTGAATCTCATTGAACTTGAATGAAATTGGGGATCCTTGGAGGGAGCTCAGCGTTATCTAGGAACAGGCTTTGGAAGCTTTGTCTCGCAACAACTTTGTTTAAAATATGGTAAATCAAGTGTCTCCAACATTTTCATACCTAAAAGTAATAACTTGTAAGAGACTGTCACAGTGAATGTTCCGGTACTATAACATTTATAGAAAAAAATACCAATCTGTTATTTTAAAGGGTAAAAACATACTTTGAGTATTTTCAGCTTGTTTCTTTTGCTGGTTTCCTTTTTTTTTTTTTTTTTTGTGAATAAGATCAGCAAAACCTTCCTCCGTGCCAGTGTTTTGCTGTCCCTGAGCTGGACGCTGGCCAGCGTGATCTCCTTTGGAACCAGCCGCTTGCCTTTTGCCCTCTCGCTCCGAGAGCAGACGTTTTCGCTCCAGGAAGGCTGGGCTCCGCTCGGCTCTCCCTGGCGCGCTTCTCGCCGTGTGCACGTGTACTGTGTCACATACGCCAGCAGCGGGATGCTGTTGGTACCGAGAGTCGTCCGCCTGGGAAAGGAGGACGTCCGCCGGAGTCCCGTTTTGTTAGGGAAACACAGGGGAAACACATAAAATAGGCAGGACTAAGTGGACAAGGGAAAGTGGCCTGGCTGGCCCCTTCTTTAAACCAGACGTGTTGATTTAGCCTGCGGCTGTACGGCGCGAATGCCATTCACCGCCTTTTTGTCTCTTCTGTGCAGCCTAGAATTAACAGGGACAGTTTTGATGTTCTCAGTGAAATAACTTTTTTAAGTTAATTACGCTGAAGAAAAGTTAATTATACCAAGCAACCCACTCACGTACTTTCCCTTTAAAATAATGATGATAATGATAACGGGAACAATAATTAATGACAATAACGTGTCAGGTTATATATAAATGACACTGACTCATAAAAGTTGTAATTCAGCAGTAAGCAGAATTTGAAATAAGTAGAATTTGAAGTAAGTGGACCGCTGATACAAGGACAGTTTCATGCTGAGCTATCCAAAACAAACATCTCTAAATTCAGTAATATTTGATGATAGCCAGCTGATGAATATGTGGGAGAAAATATTATCATATGCTTTTTCATGACTAGCAATGAAAAATGAGGATAAGATTATGAAGAAAGAGGTAAACACTGATTACCGGTAGCTAAGAAGCTTAAGTTGAAGCAATACTTTATTGGCATGCTTTATTGATTACTTAATCTCAAGACAATGAACTTGTATAACAGGTACCAGATGTGTTTCTATTCAACAATTTTAGTGGAGTCAATCCTACTTTTTTTTTTAATGGTATATGAAATGGTATATATAAACAGGATAAGCAACAAATTGCTTAGAGACTAACAAATATTTTTCTCATCCTGTTTTTTTTAGCAAAATCATATTAATATTTTGGAGCTTAAGTAAGTAGTGTCTGATCACTACTGCTGAAAGTAATGGGTCACGGCTCTAAAGGAAATCTGTTACTCTACAGATTATGATAACTAAAAATTTAGAGGGATTTTGTTAGGTCAAATTTATCCTTGAATTTAAGTTTAATTAAAAAAACCCAGAAATGTAATGTCAGTAAGACTGTTCCATATATATTTTTAAAATAATCAAAAAAAATCCATCTACACAAAAATTCTCTTGAGGTCTTTGCAATATGAAGGTTCAATATTGTGTAAGTGCAATGATGGTAGAAATATCAAATGAAGTATGAAACTGAGCAATCTCAGGAAATTTCATCAGAGAGATTCTGATACGGAATTGTGGCTGCCTATAGGTTCCAGTTACTCTAGTCTTATCTGGGTCATATTAACTTATCAGTAAAAGAAACTCTACATGCAGATGTCTTTTTGCTGAAATATCCCAATGTAAGATTAGGCTCCAAATCCACTGACATGTGTATAAGGAATACTTTTCATTAAATTTTTATGGCATTAAAGATTTAGCTCAATGTGATGCAAAACTATTCCACTAATTTTAAAAAATTGCAGTGAAGTTTCATTATGTTATTAATATTAACAAATACTGCTTTATTGGAAAGCATGTAAGGGACTATCTGGTTAAACTCCTCTAAATAAAACATGACATATTGGCTAAAAACATATAATTATACAGAGACAAGGCATCATACGCATGATGATGTATTTGTGAAATTTTTCGGTAGAGGAAGCTGAAAATACTGAAGCTTTAGAAACAAATGTGCAGAAAGACATTTGGCAAGAGACTTTGCAAGACATAAGACACTGGAAAAAAGAAAGATAGCAAGGCAATTTCCCAAGTGTAAACGTGTTTTGTTTTCTTTTTTCCCTTTTTTGACTTTCTTGCCTTTTTTTATGCATATGTGGGTGTCTGTTAATATGGTCACAAACAAATCAGAGTCATTTTAATAGTCATTTGTACCTATGGATTTTGAAAATCTGTGTACAAAGTAACACAAAAAGTGTACACAATTCTCTTTAAAAATGGAGTCTTGAGATGTGTGCTCTTAGCTACACAAAATATACACGATTTCAGATAAAAAATTTACTTTTTAGGAGATCTGTTCATCCAGGACCCTAAATAAAGTGATCTCATCACTCTGAAATAGTGACATCATTTATGTAATAGGATTGGACCAGAGCGAATACTCTCCTGTCATCGGCAAAGACTCATATTTCATGCATGATAGTATAGGTTGGGAGAAGTTATCGTACAGAGTTCAGGACTGAGAGTGCGTACCAAAGATGCCATCTTTATATTACCTTTGTCTTCCTCCTGCCGTCTTTCCTACCCATACTTCGTGATTCACAGGGTGATGATGATCTTGCTGTGGCTGGTGATAAGCAAACGGTGTGGCTGCTCGGGAGGACTTTGTGTACGATGGCTTTAAACTGGTGTGAGGCAGTCATGAAGTAATAGTCTGCAATTTCTTTTTATTTAATAATTGCCATTTATTAAACCAAACGCATGCTTTGAAATGCAAGTATGTAAAACAGTATATCTATGTAATGGGACCACGGTTTTAGGAGACTAAATATCTTTGGCCATCTGAAAATCTTGTCACACATTTAAATGCATGATCTTAAATATCTGACTCTGGAAATGTGGGCTTAAATTTGCATAAATAAAATTAAACAAGTGTTACTTGTTGACTCTAAACTGTCATTCTATGTGAAGCAAATGACATCTTAAAATACGAACTCCTGCCCTTCAAGAAGTTACATTAAGCTTTAAGATTTCACATCTCCCCCTCAGAATAAGCAGTCATAAACAATTATTTGTACATCAGTCTGTGCACTTGCCTAACGTACTGAGCGTCCCAGCTGTGATGGCCTGCATAACTCGTCACTGCATAACTTGAAATCGCACAGTTGCGTATGTGACTGGCTGATAGGACTTAACCAGCAATTGCAATGTTCTTTTGTGCCCCTTATATTTTTGTAGCTACAATTTAACCAAATATTGTTTAAATTTTTGAAAAAAAGTGAAATTATTAATATAAAGCTTTTTAACATGCCTAATCACTTAAGTATAATCTTTTAGCACCTTTCAAAATTGCACAAACAACTGTAAATTGTGTAAATTTAGACATACTTCAGTCCCAAATGCTGATAATGTTCATCATCCACTCTCGGCATCCTCCAATTTGATGTGTCTTGCCATCTGATAAAGTCTCACTAGCCTAGTGAAAGGCTGTTGTCATTTTATGTAAGTCATGTCTAACCACTTTTTAAGCACTTGATGTTTAAGCAGTAACATATGATGAAGCGTTAATGGAGTCAGATTGAAAAAATAGTAATAAATAAGGTATACCTTCAGGCAGAAATAAAATTTCTGAACAAAACAACATACTACGTACATTTAAGCTAGTTGCTTCTCTGCGATTGTTTTTTCTCTTTATCAGAAATGTGCATTTTTTTGAATTAGATATTTCAGAAAAATTTTAATTCAGCTGTAGGAAGTAAAGCTACCTCCTTGAACACAACTTGTCTGAATATTCTTAAATCCAACTGATTGGAAAATGTTTATTGTAGCGGTTTTCCATAGGGGAAAGAGATCTATATTGAATTTCTCATTTTTCTGGAAGGGTTTGACTCAGCTTTTGCTAGGAAATGTATCTCAGATCTGGAGTAACTTTTCTGGTCAAACTGAGAGACAAAGAATAGCCAATAAACTAGTGGTCAGAGGTTGCTTTCCGTACTTGGCTGGATCATTCCCGGAGATCCCTGCAGTGTGAATGACCCAGAACTGGCCTCCTGCCATTAAAGTGTCCCAGTGCTCACCCGAGCTGCCTATGCAGTATCGACAATGAAGCAAACTGGTGTGAGCCTTCAATCCCACAGAGCTTGGTAGAATAACCAAAAAAGGCACTTTAACCCTAAGTGCTACCTCTCATGTCTGCTTCATGCAAAATAAACACGACACAAGGGACTTGCCCTCTGACAATCATCAGCAACATCTGCATCCTTCGCCTTGCTTGAGTGCAGCTGCTGACTAGTGCTTGTAAGATTTAGAAGCTGTGGGCTCCAAAGAGAAGCAGGTAGGTTGAGAAATTGGCCATTTTAAATTTTGCAGGTGCCTAGTTTATCCCAGGCAGTAAGACAGCTTGGGTAAGTGCTAGGCTTGTGTAAGCTGCTTAGTGATGACCAGAGAGCACGACAATGTCATTGCTGATTTCATGCCCAACGTTTCTTTGTAGTTCTTTGGGGTGTGTTTCTGAAACTCACTGACAGCACCTGGTTGTGCATAAGATAAGGATGAATGTCAGGAAGTTGTTATTTCACGTTGTGAAAGGCCACTGTCACGACTCCGTGCCAGGATGTGACATTGGTTATCTAGCAATATCATTCCAGTTTGTGGGGCTCCATCATAGTCCTGTAGTGGAGAAAGATGCTTTCTGAAAGCTGGCCATGCCAAACACCTGCAGCACAGCATTGCTCTGAGAGTTGTGAAGTCTCTGCCATATGATCCGTCCCCCCGGGGTGGTTCATGCCAGGATTTTTGCATTCAGGAGATATGGCATGTTCAGCTTCTCCAGGACCAGCAATGGGGCATGCCTGCCTGCATGCAAAGACTCAATTGTTTTCTCTTTGAAATGTCCCCCCTGATTATCACTGGTGATTGATTCACCAGCACTGACCACACTAACCCCTCCCACACACACATTTTGGGAATCTCCTGGCTATAGCCTGGTACAAGCTGTCACCATGGTCCTGCAACATGACATCCACATCCAAAACATCTATAGTAACACCTGCTCCTACCACAGTGTATGCTAGGATTTCATTACTAACTTAGGAGAAAATTCAACAAAATTCTCTGCTCCCGCCGAGAAACTGTTTAGTGTTCTTTGGCAAATCTGTGGTCCACAGTCACCATCAGCAAGACCAGCTCATCTCTAGTATGAAGAATACCATTAAGTCTGCAGTCTATTGGAGAATGACAGGCAGTTCCACCAAATCAAGTGCCCTAATAAGAAATACTGGACTTCCAGATGTCTTTAGCCACACAAGACAGCAGTTTTGGGTGTTCCCAAAGCATCCAAGCCTTCTCAGATGGAAGGACCAAGAACAAAGCCATCCACCCGCAGCCGTGAAATGCTCCTTTCAAAAAAACTTTGAGTGTGAACCCAAGTGTCTCCTTAACCACTGCACCCTCTTTATCTCCTCCTCCTGCCATTAGCCATTTCCCTTTGTTTTCTCTCCACCCAACCAGTCTGTGCTACTGCTGCCAGATTATCAGGCAGCCACATGGCCATGGTGGTTATCTGATGTTAAAGCTCTTTCCCAGTCAATAAGCCACTTGCCTGTGTGGAAAACTCCCTCTTTGTACAGTGTGCTTCCCAGATATCTGCTCCAGGGAAGCCTCACACAATGCAGGCGGTTCACTTCCCTGTCTTCCTCCAAAACCTGGTCAAAGCACTGCTTCTGAAAACCCACTGTATGTAAAAGAATTATCTACCTGACAGTCTTTCCTGGAGCGCTGCTTCACTTCTCCATGCTTTTATCCTACTCACTGGCCCACTTATCCGTTGCTTTTGTCCTGCATCTCTGCTTTCCTACTGCCTCTTTAGCCTAGGACTGCTCCTCTCCTGTGGAAGGCTACAGATGCCTGTCTGGAGCCAAAACCCTTATCCCTGCAGCCAAAAACTGCATTCTCATAGATGGTATCCATAGTCCAGAGGCAGGTATACTGGAGCTGGGCCCCTTCTACAGAAATCATATGTATGTTCTGAAATGCCAAATTTACTGCTATTCACTATAAAACACTTAGGATGTAAAGTGCAAGCAAACACCTTACAAAACAGGCTTTTGGCTAGGATTCAGGCTGATAAGCATGTCCATATATCATCACAGCAGTCTGGGCACTGTCTGTTCTATTGGGAGATTACCAAATCTGAGGAAAGATTTACAGACAAACAAATCCATCTGGCTGGACTAGCTTGGCTTAGTTACTGTCCACAGGTGAAGATTTTTTGCATGTAGGTGACCCTTGGTTACTGGGGGTGAGTTCATTTGAGGTGTAATCCTGCTACAGAAGATTGAAATACAAGCTGCTACTTCTGGGGTCATCTGGAAGTTTTCAGAGCCTACATAGAATTAATCCACATCTATAGGCCTTCTGCTGGCTGTAGCTAAGGATAAATTGTTGTGAGAAAGACAGAGAACATAGAGGTAGATGAGAAATAAAGAGGGCTGCTTTAGGACCAAGAAGATGTACGCCAGACAAAAGGAAGAACCACTATCCCTCTCTTGCCTTTAAGTTTCAGGGCTTAAATACACACCATGGGTTCTCTACCCACGCACTTATAAAATACGTCCAAAATTGCAGTCTGTAAATAAAGATAGGACATCCCATCCCAAAAGAGTAAAACATTTGACTGAATATATATGCAGCTATAAATACATAAAAAATATATAGTTACACCTATATGAGAATTATATGTAGATATGTATACACATGTACATACATATAGATACGCACACACACACACTTCTTGCTTATAACTGATGTACCATTTCATTATATCTCAAGGAACGTCATTCTTCCTGTCCTTTCAAAATCCATCAATTTTTAGGATTTTTTTTTCCGTCTCTCTGATAATATCCGTACAGCTCTCATTGGCATTGCATTAGAATTCATCATTCTCAAACACAGTTTTTGTTTGAAGACTATGAATTCTAAAAGAAAGCATACAACATCTTTTTTTTTCTTTATGCCTCTGGGACAGTGAGTTTTTTAATTATTACTGAATGTCAGCATCAAGGAAATGAGCTTTTCTTCTAAACCTGAATATATACAGCACTTCTAAATTCTTTCATGAGTTCCACAGTCTTGGCAATTTCTGTGCTTCTGTTAGTCTGTTGACTTCCTGCTTTCTTCTCTCCTCACTTCCCATAGTTTCCTTAGTATTATTTATATCTGAAAGAAACCTATAGGCCCTGCTTATTTTAATAGTCTTTCTACAAGGAGAAAACAGCCAAGCTTTTATACTCTGCTTTGACAAAATGAGAAAGAATGTGAAAGCAAAAGATTGACTCTGCGTCACAGATTAAGTTTTTTTTTTTAACATGTCGATGGTCTGGAGCTCTAGAGTCTCACCACAAGAACTGGAGGATGCTGCCATCTGAAGACTTTTTTGACAGATTAGGCTGAAGTCGTGACACCACAGCCTGGGATCAGTCCACTCTGAAGAGCGTGAGCGCGACGATTGCAAAAGCGTGCAAGTGTGCCACAATGTCTAAAACCAACAGGGCTTTGAGTCCTAGGCCAAAGATTACAGGCGAAACTGTCAGGCTGGGAGGTGATACCGTTCATTTGGAACCTCTGGTGAATGTCTTAACCTTAGGGTAACTTCCTCTTCTCCACTCTCAGGTATTTATTTCTAGGACGTTGCTTCATCTCCCCAAATTTTTCTTGCCCTTGTACCCATGTGAAACACGAGTCTAGATCTGTGTGCTTGTCATCTGGACAAATGCTTTTTGGAGGCCTTTACTGTAGCGTATACATTGCTCTTTCTACTCATGCAGTCTTTCTTTAATTTAGATTAGATGGACTGACTGGGAGTACTGGATGTGCCTATATGTTTGTTCACTAGAGAAGCTGTGTGTCATTCCTAAGGCATTTTTAAATTTACAGCATTAAAGCAAGTTTAAAGAAAGTATTGCCTCAAAATACATTTTTACCATCTCTTTGTGTTATATATTTTTAATACTGGCAATGTTAATATTAGTAAAAGTATAGTCACAGTAATGGAAATTTGGTCCAAAGCAAGGTTAAAAAAAAAAAAAAAAAAAAAAAAAAAAACTCCTTAGGTTAGTTGACATTGGCTTTTTGTTCTTGTGGAAAACCTCATGTAACTTACTGAAACAGAATTTATATGAGGTACCATCCAAATATATTTTAAATTTTGTTGAACTCAAACCCCCTTCATTAATCTTTGCACCTTTATTTCCCTGAGAATGGCTATAAATCATTGTATTGTATTGCTACTATTCAAGAAAGATGCTTTACTTTAAGGAATATAATTCATCATAGAATGGTTGTTCATGCATAACTGTCTCTCCCGGACCAAGGTAATTCAATCCCATAAACAAAAAGAGAAAATCAAGTTAAAAACAATACTAGATTAATTACAGTGATTTTAAAAGAAAGACTATCATATGCCACCTTTAACTCAAATTACAGAAGTGTTACTTCTTAACACAGAGATTCCCTCTTAGCACAGGAAACCTGTTTTTAATTTATTTGGCAAATTAATGTATTGATCATCATCTTTGCTCTTCAAAGTACAAGAAGATGGCCCTAAAACATAGCTACGGAGCTAGACTACTCTCTGATACCAAAAAAAGCTACATCAGCTGAAAATCTTAGTGGGGAAAAAATCACTGACTTGCATTACGGGCTATGAGCCATACCCAGGCAGAAAAGAACGTAGTGACTTCAAAAGTATTTTTAAATCTTTTTCTTTGATAATGCTTCCACATGCATGCAAGACCTCTGTGGTGTATGGAGACTATGAGGGATGCCTGGCCTTACATGCAAGGCTTGCAGTGGCAGGCTGACTGTGGAAGCTGCCGCTTCTCCCTACAGCTCAATAAAAGAAGTGGAAGTAAATGTCACTACAGATACTAATTTATTAACAAGGTGCTTTCTGGACAATTTTTGCCTAGGTCACTTAAGCATAAAGTCAAGTCAAGCCTTCTGATATGATCAGAGTTTTCAGATGTGGCTACTCAAGAGTAGTAAATCACAAATACAGTGTATTCTTAAATGTCAGTAGGGACTGCCGGTTTTAATCCTTTCTTTTGCAGACAAATATGCCCTTGGAGTTGCTGCTACTGATTCAGTGATGCTATCTAATTGACAATTTAAGATTTGCATATGCTATGCCTCTGTCCCTAATCCCCAAGCCATATTTATGTCTCTGCTAAGTCATAAGCAGGCCAAGGACATTAAGGTCTTACAGTTTCAACAGCCTGTGGGATTCTTTTGATATACACTAGTCTGTGCACATACAACCTGCTCAAAAATTTCATTGGCAATGACACTAAGAAATGCCTTTGTCTGCTGGTGGGCTAAGCAATATTCTTCTTTTTGTGGAAGAAAAATGACAGTCTGTAAATCAGTCAAATATGTTCCTAGCAAGAATTCATGCTCATCGGCAGCGTAGTACTGAAGCATGTATCATGATTTCAGAGTTTTGTAGTGACTTCATACACTTTGGTTTGATCCTAAAATTAGGAACACAAAGGCCCTAACTTTGAAAACTGTTTTTGATTATTTTTTCCTATAAAGACCTATTGGTGCAAATAACTCAGGTTTATTTTTTAGTACACCAGTGTCTAATTGTACATTCTCCATACAGTTAACATATTTGTGCAGTAAAATTTAATAAAACCTCCACCACTTGTGGTGAACTAGTAGCTGGTAGGGAGGTAGCACAAACCAGCAAGAGAATTTACCCCATTATAAAGGTTCTGTAACACAATATGAAACAACAAAGGACACCATATTTTGGAGGTTTATTACCGAAGGCCTTATAGTACATCTATCGCAAAAGCTATTGTAGAATAATCTAAATGAAAACAGTCTTCTAATGTACTGCTGCAAAAATGAGAAAGCTTTAAAAAACTTATCTCCCTATGTTTGGATTAAAGTACAGCCTAGTGCATTCAGCCTTTGAATGAGGCATAGGAACATATTAGACAGATTCTGTACTTCTATCAGTCACTATTTTCAGCCATAACAGGTTCAAAAGTCTCCTTTTATTAAAGGATATATGTATTAAGGAGACATTCCTTCTGAAACATGAGATAAATGCTGTACGCTTTTCTTCAAATGGCCAGAAGGCACCACATGCTCCCTTGTCTCTACCTACTCACTCAGCACAGAATAAACCTATTCCTGGCCTATTTAGCACTTCTTTGGAAACATGTATCACTCCTATATATAGATCTCAAGTTGCGAGCGACCACAAAGCTGGCAGCAAACTCAAAGGATGTCCTAAGTCTTTGCTATGTCCTGTACACGGGAAAGCAGCTCATCTTCTCTAAGTTTAGCCATTATAAAGTAGGCGGCTGGTATGAGCTAGTCCTTTAGCCGCTCTTTTACCTTGATGTACATGTGCAGCAAGCACATGCGTTAGCCCACTAAAAATTGGGAGATGAATCCACTTTAGCCATAGCTAGCAGATTATAAAGTGGTCTTTCTTGCTAACTTTGTCTAGAAACCCAGCTCTGAGATGGATAACATTAGGTCATACAAATCTTACCCTGAGTTTTCTTCAAAACTTCTCGAGTCTCAAAACTTCATGGTGTGAAGTGACTCCAAGACCAAGGGAATATTCCATTATATTACTAGGCCTTTGCTTGCTGCTTAGCTGGGCTAAGTGCTTCCTTACTGCAGCTGAAGTCTGAATCCTAAAAGTCATCTTAAATTCTCTAAAGGCAGACAATATGTTTATTGAACTGAGAACTAATCATTCTAGCAGAAAATGTTATTTACCATCCATTTTCTAATGTCTGCATAACAAATATTGTCATGACTTTGGAGTGTATAAGGAATACATACTTAAAGCAGTGTGCTTTGATTTAGCTACACAAAGCCCATTAATGCCAATGGAGTCATGCTGCTCAATCCTCACACACTTTTGGGGAAAAATACAATGCTGCAGCTTGCAGGCTGAGGATCTTTGGTGTTGACAATGTCATTTAAAAACGCATGGATCTGTGCTTCACCACTCAGTCCCCAGATCATGCGTTTTGCATGATCCGAGAGCAAATAGACATCAGCTATTACGTGAGCAAGAAACAGACCTGTTTCTCTTTGTTTTGAAAGCAAAAGAGCAAGTCAAACACATTTTGCTCTTTCATTGCTTCTTTATGTGCTCAGTGTAAACTCCACAGAAATATTGCTGGACAAATATATTGGACATCCTCCAGTATGGGCAAAGGTTATTATTACAGTTCTCCAGATAGAAAAAAAAAAAAAAAAAAAAAAAAAAGAGAGAAAATTGAAATGACTTGCCGAAAGCTTCATAGCAAATCAGTGTCAGAGAAAGGATTAGGAAATGGTACTTCCCAACAGATACCTTCTGCTTATTCCCCCAAGTCAAACTGTTCCCCATTTATAATTTAAAAGATATGGTCCAACCTTATGGGAGAGTTAATGGTGAGTTTTGTATTTCTGTTTAGCAGCTGCAGCTTTCTCCCTCTGGGAAATAGTGCACAAGATCTTGCTGCTGGTATTATTCACCTGGGAATGACATAATAAGGAGAAGCAGAAGGAGACATTGACTGCTCTTAAGATAAACCAAAAGATGTGTTGATCCAAGAGACAATCATTGACTGAGATGAATATGTCATATTCCTTATATTAGCAATTTAAATCAAGAAATTAGTTCTTAATGAGACCCTCTAGAAAAAAGCCTGACTGATATATAACTTAAAATATACAGATATGCATGTAGTATTTAACTGTAAAAGTTTCTGTTAAGCCCATTTATCATTTCTTTCTGCTTGTCCTTCACTTGACCTTAGAATTCCATTATGGAAAATAAATGTCCATCAAAATGCTTTGAATACACTTATAAGTTTAGCTGAAACTTAAACATATCTCCCCCTCTCCCACTTCATTTTAGAAGGGTAAATCATAAAAGCTATGCTTAAATTGTGGTTTAGTTAAAGAATGTAAATCCAAAAACATGAACCAGAAAAGAATTGAAAACGAAATTTCATTAAAATTGATCCTATATACATATTGCAACAGAGTGACTGTTTTGAAGAGTACAATATCTTTTAGTGCCTTTCTTCAGATTCATGTAAATCATATCAGAAGTTAGAGACAAGCATTCAGAACATAGCTATATATGAATATTTGAGTGCATATATCTGTATTTCACACGGACAGATAAATAAAAGATTGAGCTTGAAACACATATGACTGTTGTTAGTGAGTGTCTTCATGCATGGAATATTGATGTACAGTGCTATGGGTCTTTGAATTGCACCCGTCTATTTATTTATCCATGGTGATTTTGAGTCGTGACAGAAAGATCCATTTCCTAATGACTATGGTCTCCCTGGATAATTCAGAGCGGCATGGGAACACATGTGGTGCTGAAGTAGTCTGCGGAACTGAAAAGCAGAGGGGAGAATAATCTGAAATAACAGTGAGTATGATTTATTCATTTAGGAATAAAAACCACAGTGCCTTCAAACTTCTATTTGTATAGCTACGTAAACAGAGTGAGAAGATATAAGGAAAGGATTAAGTGGTTTATGGACCCGTAGGAAGAAAGGGGACCTTCTGCTGAAAACTCTACACAGGTTTTCATATTACATTTGGAAGTGGTGAGAAGTTTGTAGTAGGCGTTTCTCCAGAAACATCCTGGCACCCTCCAGCCCTTAAGACTGTAATGACGTCCCTCACGACTCCACTGCTGGATCTCAGAGTCTCTCAGGTGAGGTCCAAGGGTGTAAGAAGACTGGAAAGTACAATCTGGGCAGATGAGATTTGTCTCATCTACCTTCAGATCTTTGAAATGCACGTATTCACATCTGAGCTAGTTTTCGAGATTCTTTCTAAACTGACAGAGGACGATTGTTTTGGTATCAGGTACCTGATACTGGGAAAAGTGTTTCTATACCCGGATATGGATCTGACACATCATAACTGTAGCAAGTTCAGAAAATTGGAAGTAGAACTTCTGATGTTTCTCTTCCTCTCTCAGCTGAGTTGTTGTATCATCAGGACTAAAACCAAAGATAGGTATAAGAAGCTTTATTCAGACTTGAAATGTAGATTAAACTGCTGCATACTGATTTAAAAAATTCTGAGTAGAGAAATGTTTCAGCTGTGTCAACAGCTGTAGCATTACCACTGTGCATGAGTCAGCCACTGTGTCTCCTTGTGTTTTACAGGGTCACTCACAGCATCATTACCATTAATGTCCTGAGTGTCTCTGGCCACAGTTACTTCTCTGATTACCTCCCTTGATAGGCCATTCTGTTCTCCAATTACTCTCACTTTTTCTGGTTAATTTGGGGTTGAACAGCATGCATTTTCATTTCTAGTGACTTGTTTCCATAGGAGAATAGCCTTGTGGTTACTATGCAGAGACACAAAGCAATACAACCAATGTACTGCAATTTATGAAGGCATCTCCCTTGCAGCAGAGACAGGATTTTGTCACAGTGATTTACCACTCAAATATTTTCACTGATGTTCAAAAGATATCACGAAAAATTTGAAAAGATAATTTCAAGAGCAGTACGAACATGCAATGGGATTTTCTCTCGACTATGGAACGCACTGCTTGAGAACATACTATACCTGCATCGCTTAATTGTTCTTATTATTACTTTATAGTGAAATGTAACATCAGGATCACGCTCCACAATCCTAGCTGCTATGCAAGTATATCTGTGGTCCATGATGCATAGAGTCCACATAGACAGCTGCAAAAGCTAATAATGTTATTCTTTTCTGCCAAACCAAAAGGGGACTCTTCCCTCTTCCAAAAAAAAAAAAAAAAAAAAAGGCCATTTTTTTCTCTGTTTTTGAGGGGACTAAAATATTTTGAAATTTGATTTGATTGTTTCCTTTGATTTAAATTTGCTGTTATGGTCATTAAGCTTTCACAGTACAGCCAGAAGTTAGACAAATGGGGCTAAATCAGAACAGGCCCCAGTTTTCATCCAAACGCCGTTTAAAAATGATTTGCTTTTTGAGGTATAAAGCCGTGTATTACTTCTTATAATACTCTCTGCTTCTGTGACTCCTTCAGAATAGTGTTTAAATCATTTCCTGCAGAAATGATTTGGGAAGGGAATCGCCACAGAGGGATATTACCTGTGATATATCTCCCATGGAAACTTTATAAAAGAAGCTACAGTGTCTGACAGAGTCTCAGAGGATCCCCATAGATCCACAGATGTTCACACATGGCCTGATGGCCTAATGGCGATGTAACCTGAGCTCCTGCATATCTCCAGCTATTCTCTGTTATTTTGAGGAATGGCCTTCCTTACTGGAAAAAAACAAAATGAGAGAAAAAAAAAACACCAAACAGCTCTTTTTTTTTTCATGTTTGAAATCTCTGTGGTACTGGATAGGAGATGGTATGTACTGTACTGCACTTTTTCCCAGCTATGTTTCATTTTGATAATATTAGTGTTCTCTCTGCATATTTTGGAAACTGGTAACTAATAAGAATAGACAAGCTACTGCAAGTAAAAACTGAGGATGAGTTTACACTGTATTGTTAATTAAGAATGAATAGCAAAAATAATTCAAGGTCAGCAGAAGTTCCATTCAAAATAAATTCCTGAAAGATTATAGCTATCAAGTTAAGGAAAAGACAACTGTGCTATGATATGACTTCTGAGTTTCCTCAAAACTACATGTTCTGCATGTTGACTGCTCATATGATCTTCATGCTGCCAATGCAGGACAAAAATTACTTTAAAAAAGTTTTGAAAGATAAATTAATCAGTGAAATCTGTGTGTGTTTTTGGTGACCCAAGTATACACAAATAAACACAAATAAATATCATTATTAATATATAATAATTATTAAATAGTTTACTTACTGTGGAACGTTTGCTTGTTTTTAAAGCATATTGTAAATTTTATCTTTTATCGAGGGGCAAGCAATACGTCTCTGAACTAAAAGTGATTTTTGATTTCCCTAACCAGTTATGGAGAGGTTAGGTATGTTGTACTCATCTAGGCTCTTTCTGCTTTCTGCTCAGTTGAAAAATAAAATTCCTAGGAGTTCTTGACCACAATGTTTATCTTGGGCTGGGATGAATTGCCCTTTGTGGCTATCTGTCTTTCTCCACTGACTACAAAAATGCCCAGACAACTAGATTAGATCAAACCTCCAACTTACAGATGTCTAGCAGTTAGGAGTGATGAAGGACAGACTTACTGGGACCTGGCGTATATAGGGTGGCATTCCAGTTGCATAAAAGGAATTTGAGTAAAGCTGTAGTCCTACGCAGGCCCTAAAAATGATGCTTGTGTTGGAGTTGATTGATCCATAGATAGAACCAGTATCAGCCCACTGCACTGTACTGAGTTTCTCTTGTTGCAGTGATTAAACATTTTCTTCAATTACTTCATGCTGCTCACGTCAGAGTTTTCATAAATTTCATTTTCTTGTATCTCTGCAATTTCTCATTGCAGAATGAATTCAGTATTTTGATACTTTCCTAGATTATAAAAGAAACAGGATAGAAAAAGCTGAACCCACACCATAAACAGAATTTAACGAAACACTATAATCTTCAGAGACAGCATTTACTTGCTTACTTGAACAGGAAACTCCAAAAGGAACAATTCCAAGAAGCTACGTATGCCGTTGCACTCGCTACTCACAATCTCTTGACGTAAAAGAAAGACAAGAGTGGAAAATCTAATCTTCTCCAGAATTACAGCAGTATAATAATGAAAGGCTTTAACAGGATTAAGACAAGGGTGTCATGAAAATCATAATTTACATGACTTTTGAACTTTTTATTTTTGTAAAACCCTTTAGAATACGCTAAGGTTCCTGTGTAATGTCACTGCTGTCTCATAAACGTGCAGCTCTGGAACAGCAAAAGGTGATGCATACCTCATACATTTCATCTGGGTAAAATTAAGTTTATGATCTTATTTCATAAATAGCTTTGAGCTGAAAACGATATGTAAGCTGGGGCCGTGTGAATGCAAACATTCTGTGTCTGGCAAAACACAGACTTGAAGAAACTATAAAAAGACAATGTGCAGCCTAGATTTAGCGTGGGGGAGCTGAGAGGCTTGCTGCCCCTCTGCATACAACTTTTCTCCATTAGCAACATCTGTGTGGTGCACGCTCTGAGACACGTGTCACGGACTTTCCCTCCGCTGTAACCCATGCTTCCCGGTCCCGCCAGCTCCACATAGCTGTTGCAGCTGCTGAAGCATTTACCCAAGCATCTCATTTATCCATTCTGAGTATTTTCTCTAAATTGTAGGCTTCAACAAGATTGCAAACAGATCAAGTTTCTAATACAGAACATACCGATTATTATTTTTGCATTAATTAACACTACTAAAACACAGGGCCTTGTTGCGTGAGACAGCGAACAAAGAGCGTACTGAGGGCTACCGTCAGTCAAAGAATTTACCATCCAAATGCACCTACCTGAGGGCTGACAACTGGATACCCAGCAGCATACACAAAACGGGGATATCCAGAACTAGGATTATCAATGAGAACTTCTGATTCCTTGTTTTATCAATCTGAAAATAGTGTTTCTGAGGTGTTGAGAGGAGATTACTTTTTTTTCAGATTAAGGCACAGAGCTTCAATATCTCTTTTTAAAAAAATTAATGATGGATCTACATATTGTTAAATATTTGACATTCACTATGAAGCATGCTATTCAATCATCCAAGTCATAGTCCAGATGAAAATATTGTTTTGTTTCTTCCGCATACCCACACAAATGTATACCTTTCACACTTAAGACAAGTCTGTGAGGAAGAAAACTTATATAAATCATGTTGCCTATATATTTGTGAGATTTGCTTCTGTTGGTTGATTTCAGCCAAATTTGTCAGAGAAAACTGTCTCAAAAATACCAGGATCCTATAAATTCTGTGAAAATAGGAATCTAAGTGATAGCGAGATTCAAATTAGGGTCCCTGCTGACTGAAAGACTGCAGCACAAACTCAGCTGTATTATTAAACGCTAGGGAGCATGCAGAGGAGAAAGACCCCAGACATGAAAAGAGTTTTGATCAGAGCTTGCAGTTTTTTAGTCATGGAGTTAATGCAACTATAAGACATTAAGATGAAGAAAAACGCTCTTCGTAACTTCTGTTAGTCATGTAACTTCTTGGTGGTTTTTCTATTTTATTTTTCATTTTAAGTCTTGGATCATTTTTATTTTAAATTAATGCTGGTAAACTTTCAGCTTTGTTGCTGATTATTATGGCTTGGCCCATAATCTAAAATGACTACCTTAAATGCTTCAAGTTAATATAACTGTAAAGCTTTGCAGTGGGAAATGCCCAATGTAATGAACATGTGGTGGTAAATGGTCTGATAATCTGAATACAGCTGAGAACAATTTTTGTGTCATGCTGCAGTGCCTTACGCTCAATTAGGAATAGGTAGACCTTAAGTATTCTACAGTCATGAAGAATAGGCAGCCAGCGCTTCAGGGTCTTTTCAGAAACCTTATATTAGCCACTTAGCTGGATAAAAGTCTTAATTTCTTGTGAAAAGAATCATATCGAGGTTGTTGAGACAGAACCTCTAGTTGTAACTGATCATGGAAAAAAATCTCTCCTCTCCTGATCTCAAAGAAATACTGAGCCAAGACTGCACAGAACAAAGGATTTAGTCTTTTGCCTCACAACAGTGACACAATTTAGATATTTTAATGTCAATAGTGGTAGGATTAATTCCACAGCTTTTCAGCAGAACTGGCTTTTTCAAGCTGTAAAATCCTCCTCTTTTTGTGTTCAAGGAGAACCACGTATTTCTGAAAATATTAATTGACCTTCATCTGATCGGAATATCTGGACTAGATGGTCTTCCTGTAAGGGCAAGAAATTCTTCAAAGGTTACCATATTTAGATACAGAATAGGGTAGTAATGCCTTTTATTACAGTTCTTCCTATTTTGAGGTTTCACCTTCTGCTTTTATTGACTCTTGGAAGGCGTTAGTTGCACAAGGAATACTTCTGTTAGGAATTCATAGGGGATTTTTACTGTAGGAGTTCTTTCTTTTCAAGAAATTGTATTTATGGAAACTCTGGTGATACTACAAAAATGATGGTTTAAATCTATAAAAGCACACCAAGAAATAAAATGTGCATTTCACTTCACCCCACACTCCTTACTACAGCACATCGCATATCACCACTCTCCTGGAGTATTTGGGATCCCAGTTCCGCCTCGTTTTGCTATTTGAATTTGATATACGTAGGTTGGTAAATAACATTAGAAAGTCAGAAATCCAGTAAAATGTGGTCTCTGTGAGCTTATTATTTTGCTTTCTGCTTTTTGAGAAGCTGAGAAGGCCATAGGCCATCGTTGCTGGAAGGCCGAGCGCTCACAGAGTCACTGGATGCAGCCGGGATTGTGCGTGTTTAACACACCCGAAAATCCTGCCCAATGTCGTTACGTGTCCTTTTTGGTGTAACTTTTAGAACTTGTGTTCAGACGTTAAAGAACTTAGCACGTAATTTGTTATGATGTCCACCCTTGTTTCCTAGAATTGTTCTAAAAAGTGAGAAATACGGATTTCCTATCTTTTCCTGTTTCCTTCTATATAGCTCCTTACCTATCTTAAACTACCTCCCTGCCCACAGAAGGAAAAAAAATCGCTTTCAGGATCTACTAGGTATCCAGTGACCTCATCCGAAACATTACCTGGTTTGTATCGTCTCTGCCAATCCTGGCTGTCATTGCTCTTTGATATTTTCTGGCAGCTCTTTGGCTCTAGTTTAAGGCAGGTCACTCATCGTCACGAGCCTAATTGGTGAGCTGTAGTAAAGTGCAGCATTTTCAGCAGATTTTTCAGTCTGGTTTTTTAATGCAAGTATAATGGGCAAACAGTTCACTGCATCTCTAGCTGCTGGCATATGGCATCCAGGAGGACAAGTCAGCCCATCAGATTAACCATGTAATAGACCCAGAAGCAGCTTTAAAACTGTAAAACAAAATTGCTTATGGAGTCTGCCAAAGCACCAGATGCTGCTGTTGGAGGAAACATTTTCCAGTGCTTAGCATCTGGGCTCTGAGGTTGCCAGCAAAAGCTGAAAAAAATTGCTAGCCACTACCTTCTTTATATATGTTTCTTCCAATGTGAGATAATTATTATTTTCATTATTATTATTGCCATTGAAGCTGCTGTTCTTTCAGAACACTGGAAGAAGATAAATCCTTTTAGAAATAAAGTAGCATCATATACATAAGAGTTGAAATATGCAAATAAAATAAATTTTCAATTTAATGGCATTTTAGCACACTTTTAAGTTAACAGGCAATAGAATAAATATATTTGTGGCAAAATTTCATACTAAACCAGATTTTACATAGAAATTCTTCTTCAGACCAGTCTAGTATTTTATCTCTGACAATGACCAGAAACAGGACCAAAAGTGTGCAAAAATCATGTCACTTAAGATGTAGTTAGAAGTGACAGGAAGATGCCTGATATAGTTCTGAAGAAACTTTATTAAGTACCAACAAGGCTAACTAGCTCCAGGATGAAAAGAAAAAGTTTACATTACACTGTCAAATGTGTATGCTACCAACCATACTGCTTCCAATATCAAGCTAATTTGCTTTTACCATGGGAATTTCTTGTCATATAGATATCATTGGGATAACCATATTGTCACAAGCATGAAAGTTTTGTACTCTTTGTAGATTTCTACAATGTGCAATGCTTTAACAAAATACATAAATAGAGCTTCCCTTTTTAAAAATGCGTTCAGTTACCTAATTTTATCTGGAAACACTTAAATATTGGGCTTTAATTGTATCTTGTGGCAATAAATTCTGTAAGTTTATGACATGCTAAGCAAAAATCAGAATACATTTGACTAATATAAGTAAGTGAGGCACTGGCTAAGTTTTAGCTGCAACAAGGGCTTACTCTTTGCATTTATCTTTTAAACTACGGAAACAAATTTTGTGTACGTCTACTGGGTCAAATTCTGTTCTCAGATGCAAGTCTAGCTCAAAAAAAAAAAAAAAAAAAAGACACTCTTCTTTCCCACTATTAAATGTGCTCTTCATGGAATCTGGGGGTTAATATCGATATTGGCATGGTTAACAGCAATATGGGAAAAATAAAATATTTGAAAGAAATTTATTGTATTTGCAAAGCAAATCTGAATAACCTGATTTATCTTCTCCCTTATACTTTTTTGAATTCAGATGATCTTCATTGGCTTCAGCTGAATGAAGAATAGAAGCTAACCTATTTATTAGCTTTATGTTATGCCTTTAAAAATATGATGCATTAAGAAATGTCATGATTAATTGGTATCAAGCACACCAGCAGCCTTATGCATCAAAATTCTAGTCCATTACTGTAGCGTTGTAAGGTGTTATGGCAGATGCCATCCAACTGCTCTGCAGCCGCATGATCGATGTTATCATTTTTGATTGATGTCTCTGACACTGGTATTCAAAACAGAGCAAAATCTTATATGCTTTTGAGAGACAATGAATATAAACTTACAACGTGAGAAATTATTGTGTAGAAAAACTGCAAATCTGCGGTGAAGGTTCTCTGGACTATTAGGATGTCCTTCTTGAAAAGAAGGGAGCTGTGGAACTTTGGGATGTAAAGATATACCAGAGATACTTAACATTTCTATATTAGGATATTTTTATAAGAAGAAACCCTAGTTTTGTTCCCTTGTACATAAAAGGGATTTTTTTTTGCAGAAACATCTTTTCACCTTTCTACATAGACACAAGTCTAATCTCAGGGCAGGTCTAAGAGCAGCTGATCATAACCTAGGGCCTCATCAGTTCAGTTAGTAAGCAGTCTTCCAAGGAATGAATGAAGACAAACACCGAAAGATCATTATGGTCATCCTAGGTTAATATGGAAGCATGCAGATGGCACAATCTTGGGTTCATAAATTAAAAATGCTCAAAGTCTGGGCAGAGTATGAGCTACTCCATGAGCAGAGAGCTTTAGTGGCTGGAGCTCTTAGTCCTTCTGCAGTCATCAAATGACTTGTCATTGTTTTAAACAACCATCTTTTGTTGTCTTGAATCATGTAAGTAGGTTTTGGAGGCAGGAAGAAAGTGGATAAAGGACAGCAGGTACAACATGACTTTGGACAGAAACTCATCTGAACGATTAGTATTCATGTGACATGCATTAAGCAAATGAGGATCTCTGGAAAAATACTGAACTGGAAAAACACTACAGAAGACCATTATTAATTTACAGCATGTGTGTCGTGACTGTTCATTTTCTTCCTTGTTGTTAGCCTTCAAAGGAATATATGAGCACTATTATAAATGTTTATTTCATTTTGTTTGGAGGAGGAATCATGAAGGGTGTTAATTTCCTTGAAGCAAGAGATTCAAGGATAGGAAAGAAATGGTTATAATGAAATAGCGAGGACAGCAAAAAATGGGTACCTTTCGCTCTTAGCAAGAGAGCCACTCAAAATATTTCTGTCAGTATAATACTTCATAAGCTAGTGGCAAAAAACAGAGAGATGCTGCTGCTGTCACTGCAGAAATAGTGTGTACTCCAAAGCCTTTGGTAGCCAGTGTAAAAAGTCTTCACTGATTTTAGCAAGTTTCCAGTTCAGGCAGTAGGTGCACGTGAAGGAGTCCAAGGGGCAACAATAACTGTGGCAGCAAACGCAGCAGCGGCAGCTACGTTAGCGCTATAGTTTCTCCCCTTCCGAAGAAGGGTCAGCAAAGGCAGAAGGTAACTCCCCTGCTTGTGAACAAAACATTGCTTTCTGACTACCACAGCCAGATATGGCTGAGAAGCGCCATCCCTTTCTTCCATTAGTTGGAAGCAAATAAAACCCTATTTACAAGAGCACCACAGATTGCCCAGTAAAGGCAACGGTATCAAAGGTTCTTGTTCACGTGGGTGCATTGCAGTGAGATGTATCTGGGAGCAACTTCCACTCATCCTTTACTCTGCAGCTGCTTGCTAAGGTGAATGAAGCTATAGGTAACCTAAGCAGAAGCTAGGTTTGTCTGATTTGTGGAAGCCAAGAGCAACAAAAGAAAACTGGGGCTAAAGAAAGTTTAATAAAAAAGAAAAGAAAGTACCAGGTAGCCATACCTGGTTTGAATCATTTCACATTGCTAATTGTCTTGAATATTTTACAATATGAGTATTTTTCTGGAGACCTCTGTTCTTTTAGACCCCTTGCTGCATATCAGACTAAAATTGCGAGATTCATTACACAGAAAGCTTGTGAAAAGTGGAACATAACTGCTCTTCTTTATCATCCTCCTCCTGTTCTGTTCTGTTCCTTTGTGTTTGAAATTGATACGAACAAATCCAGCATGAGATGTAAATTAAGATGCAACAAAGCCGCAAAATTGACTTGGAAGTATAACCACATTAGATGAGAACAGTTCTGCTTTGGACTCATCCAAATCTCATCTTTTCTATTGAGCTATTCAAAGCGACAGCTCTGTGGTGCATTTGCGCTGAAGATGAGCTTCTGTAACATGGTCATGCCTTCCTCAGGCTCCATAGTGAGTTATTGTTTCATTATGATCTGCTGTGGTCAAATACTGAGAAACTGCAATGCAATGCAACTGCAATGAAGCTGCAGTACATTATCATATTGTACTCACCTGAGAAGTTTGCTCCTGGCGTCTTAGGCTTGGTCATTCCTCCCCATACTCAAAAATAGGAAAGACACATTCAGATAGCTCACTGGCAAAACAAAATTTCTGATAAATTACAAATTTATATGTCAAAGAAGTGAGAAGCTAGCAATTGTACTTTTATTGCGTTAGACTTGTCATTATCAATCATCAAGCTGATTCTGCCTGTCTTAATTAACTGAATTTAACATACTTCACAGTAGACTTAATTAATTAAGATCCTTTGTGATAGATAGTATAGACAACAGATGACACTGTAGCATCTCAGCTGCCCATCCTTAAAACCTATTCAGGAAGCATTCTGGAGCTACTAGCAACCATATATTTTGCTGCAGATAAGCTCTGAATAAATAACATGCCCAATGCTTCTAATTCCTTAAAATCAACATAAAAACCTTGCAAGCTATTTCATGCCAGCTTTGACAGGTGGTGATAATGTTTTAGAAGGCACAGGATATATTGTGGCGATAGCAGCAAATGGTGACAGATTTAAGGTGTGCTAGAGAAGGGAGCTGAACAAGCTTGGGTAAGTTCAATTCAAATATTTCATAACACACCAGTTTGTTGAACTGACTTTAGAACCACGTCTTAGATTACTCTAAAATTCCTACAACTTTTAAGGATGGGAAAAGAATATGATGATAGCAGAGAAAATGAACTGTAATCATTCAGGGTTATGGAAGATAGAAGGAATGAGGGATTGCCTGACAGAATGAAGATGTTTCAATCCATGAGTTCGTTAGCTTTAGTATATCTTTTCCTGCTTTATTTTATAACTTTGTAATTTCCACTAATTACAGGTTCCCTCTCAGTCTGCATTTTCATCCTTACATTGTTAACACACAGATCGAAAGATTTGTATGTGCTTTGTTCTTTCTAGAAACAGTTCCAAAACAAACCATTTCTTTTTTCCTCCACTGATATAGTAAATTGCATGCCTGTGCATCAAATTAGAATATAAACAACTTTTGAAGAAATATATGTTAATGCAAATAAGAAAATGTAACACAGTATTGTTATGCTTCACTTCAACGAAAAAGGAATAATTACCGAATATCAATATTCATGGGAGCAAAGAAAAGAATCTCACAAAGACCGACGTACTGCCAGAGCTGAAGACTAATGGGCTCCTTACCTGCTCCTTTCTGGTTGTGTTTCGTGGGTTTTTGCCTATGCAGAACTCTGGCAGAAGGAGAGAGCATGGCTGTCAGAGCAGCATCGAAGACGGGACGGAATAAGAGCGGAGACTCTCCCAAACAGACATACTGGTTTCTGGGACAGATTTAACCAGCTGTGCTTCAGCAAGGAATGCAGTTACGAGACAGATGCCGAATTATATGGAGAATGAGGAGCAAAGACTTCACGTCATCCCTTCTTCTTCCCCAAAATTCCCCAGGAAGAGAGGGCACAGATGTGCAAAATATCATCATTCTTCCACCAGATTTCTTTTTGGTGGCTGCCAGACCCTACACTAAGCTATTTTTTCTGGCTCAAATTCTCCACAGAGAACAAGTAAGCATGCGGAAAGCATAGGGAAAATGAGCAAAAGATAAATTATCAAGAGACAGAACTAGCGGGTAAATAGAAGGAAGAGAAAGGGATGAAATCTGCCAGAAAGATGGAATAAATGAAGAAGAGAAGATGAAAAGCAAGGGCTATTACACAGAAGACACACACACACACACACACACACAAAAAAAAAAAAAAAAAAAAAAAAAAAAGCAGTATAAGAAATGATACAGCTATGAGAAAGAATAATTAAAGATGACCAAAAAGGGGGAAAAAAACCTCTTGAAAAAATGCAACCAAGGCAAAAAAAGAATAACGACTAACAATTTTGAAAAAGTAGGGGTGGGAAAAGATGACTGAAACAAACACAAACACCTCTAAGCAGATGAATTAAAACAACCACGTCAGTGATATTACTTAGTGACAAAAGTGAGCCATGTACAAGTACATCCCAAATATGAAAGGTGGGCACGTCTGCTCCTCTGAAACATGAAAGTCATTTCATTAAAAATGCATTTGAATGTCAAATTTGTAAGTTAGAAAAACAGATACAAAAAAAGAAACCCCAATCCACCATTGCACAGAGAAGCAACACTTAGCAAAGTTTTGGGTTTCATATTGCAGTTTTTACTGGAGATGAACAATGAATCCTTTAGGATGCTAAGTAATGAATTTTATTCATGTGTTAAAAACATTGGGATGGCTCCTGCGGTGGAAGCATATGTCCAGGCTTAAAACTGCTGTTCTGAAATTGCATCTCCTAACATTTTCTAATTAAGAACTGCTTTTAATAACTGCTCCATGCGTTTCCATCTACATTTCTAAGGCAAAAAGAAAATATATATTTTGAAGTGAACTAGTCTGGAGAAATGTTTAGGACTGACATTACTGATTGCTAAAGGCCTGGGTATTGATGGGGAAAAAGAAGACACCGCTGGCATCACACAGTCTCTTCTCTGACAGCGTGCCAAAGCCCAGTTTTGGCCAGACTGCAGCACTGATCTCATTTCACACTGATTATAACCTCAGTGACAGAGTTTTTCTTGATTCATTGTGTCACAACTGAGAGAAGAATCACAGCCTAATTTCTGAAATGTTTTCTCCTTCCTTTTAAGGCTTAAAATGTTCCAAGTAGCTTTAAATCAGTGATGTGATGATTATTCTTGACGTCTATTAGCTTCGACATCTAAACCTTTGCAGATTAATAATTTGACGCTCATCATAGTGTTTCAGTATCTATGCACACATTTCATGTAAGAAGTAACCAAAAGAACCAACCAACTCAGCATGGAACAGCAGAGCTTTGCATCCCTCATCATCCCCAAAATTCAAGAGTGAATACTGAAAATGTGTGAAACTAATGGAAAATGATTAAGGGCAAGAACTTTCAGTCAGCCTGGTTCAGCACACAGCCCAGATATATATGACCAGGAATGAGATTTCACTGTTTCATGTGAAATTAGAAAGGAGTCAGTTCCTAGGAAGAAAATTGATAAACTGTATGTTATCAAACACATTCTGCTCTTGCATCATTTTGTCAGCATACAACACAAAACAAACTGCTGAACTGTATATTTAGTTTTTCTCTCTCAATATATTGTATGCGGATATGTGTGTATATGTACATATATAAAATTTATAAAACATAAATTTATATATTTATCCTATTAAGCTTACTTTCACAGAATAAATATATATATTTATATAGATAATAGATAGTTTCTCATAATAATATGCATTGTGGCTTTGTAGTTTATTTTTTTTAAGTGATGAAGAGCCTGTCCTGGACTGCACAACCAGAACATGGTAACAAGGTGGGCCTCATAATCAGGCATATCTTGTTCGGATTGTGTCATTTTCAGAAACAGATTTGTGACTTATTTCAATAAAAAATTTGGATGCAAGCTGACTGCATATTTGCAACGGACAGAAATGGTTTGAACTGTAAAGCCTCTGAAGGAAAGCAGTAAACACTGCGGTCTACTGACTAGGTGAATTATACTGGAGCAGTTTACTGAGACATGTCAAAGATTCATATAGCTATGGAATTTCATTTTCATGTTTATATTCACAGGAGAGAAGGTCTGGAATCAAAATACACTATCTGCTGTCCTTCACTAGCCATCAGAAAACATCAGAAAACATGGACAGTATTTGCCAAACTGACATTTTTTGTTATACTGTCGGTAGGCTGTACTGACTAAAAATGATTTTACACACCTAGACTGATCTATTTAATAGTGCATTTTTAGGATTCTCTTTTGTAATGATAGAAGTTAATTGAATTAAAATTCTCAAATAGCTTCCTTCCTACCCGCCTGCCTGATTCCTTGGTACGAAGAGCACACGGCATCCCATGCCAACCCGGCACGTCTGCCACTTGGTTCAGCTGCCTCCTTCAAGCTGGTTACCCTCGAGCTGCCTTTCACGTTGCCCAGTTTCTGGCACAGGGGAATATGAGCTTTGCACTTTGGTTTGGCCCTAGAATGAAACAAAGGGAAGTGGTTTGCAGAACTGAAGCATTCAAAACATGTTGTTTCAATATGACCAGGACATCTCATTTTTGTTTTGGTTGAGCTTTCTTTCAGCATTATGACATGACTGACAGCCCAAATACGTTTTAAATTCAAACGTGACCATTTGTCCCTTAGCAGCACTCTAAGTCCAGCTTCTGGTTACAGATGAGCATGGTCTTCAGGCCATACGCTGTCTCTTCCAGTACAAGAATCGAATGCTATCAAATAAAGTCCGTAAGTGCTAGAAGGTGCTGTTCATGCAGGAGTTAGTACAACTGTGGAGCTCCCTGCCAAAGATGATGGTGGTGTTAAAAGTTGACATGACTTTAAGGGGAGACTAGGCAGATTAATGGAAGAGAAACCTGCTGATTGCTGCCAAACAGATAAAAGCTACTTTTGGCTCAAGAGCAGGGTTAGAGGCAAGTACTATATAGGTTTGCCTTGTTATCTTATTTTTTTAAAACCTTTCTTTAGATATTCTGTTGAGATGACTGTTAAAGTCATCCTGGCCTGGTCTGACAAATCACAGCCGTTACCATGCTCCCAGGCCTGGCAGGGGCTGCAGGAGTAACCCCTCACTTTGAAGGTGGGGTGGCAAGAGTGAGCTGAGAGGGCTGAAAATTTTGCGGTTGTGGGCAGTGGGACTTCAATTCTATAAAAGTCCACCTTATCTAGGCATGCAAAGCTTTTCTTGACTTTAGTCCTGAATTTGCGCTAAGAAGATTTCATAGTGAGACACAGATAAGGAAAACAAGAGGTGAGCACTTTCGTATTCATATATTCAACACTGCTTAAGGTAATGTGCTTTTCTAGCTCAGTGTGAGAGCAGAGCTTTGGACATGACTTGAGGTAGGCCACAGGAATTTCTAAAACTAAGAATTCCTGTCCCTACACAGTTGAAAAATTAACTAGTAATACCATTAGGATTGATTAATGTCAATTAAAAATGATAATTTATCTATTGTTCGTAATTGCTAATAATATACAAATAATTCATTCACAGAATAGTAACGTGTTCCAGGGTGTATGAGTTGTATTATAAAACAAAATGAGAAATTTTAACGTGAAATTAACCTTCACCTAAGAATTTAGGTTGCAAATTGAATTTATGGATGTAAGTATTGCATGGAGTAAAGCTCTACATACGTATTTTTGAAGTTTTTAGTATTTACACAGAAAATCATGTTGGCTTGATTTATATATTATCTAGCTGAAGCAACAATAATTAAGTTTTTTAAAGAAACATCCTTTCTCAGTTTCTAACTTTAGCAATTATAATTTCAGTCTGTATGGCTGTAATTCCAGTGTGAGCTAACAAGCATGATACTTTACAATGAACAGAAATCGTTACACACTGCAGTAATTTCAGTTTTCAAGCATTTTCTTAAGAGTGCCAGAATGCATCCTCGAACAGCATGAGGGAAGTTACTGCTTTCTGCCTTGTTATCTCAGACTCCATACACATAGCATACAATACAACCCGGTATTGCTCAGAGGATAATCAGATTATCTGTACCTGCTTCTAACCACCAAGAACAGGCTAGACACAACAAAGTTAAATCTTCTGCATTCAGTGAAAAAGTTGGGCTACACAGATACTAAATACAGTAGACTATCAGGGAATATTATATTATTATAAAGGAAAATCTACTGTAATTAGAGTGATTTTTTAAGGTACATCACTGCATTCATTAAGAGGGAATTCACCACATGTAATTTCGCTGTCTAAATGTTATAGATATTTGGCAGTGTTATAGATGTTTGGTGTGGTCATCCAAGCCCATTCGCTGTAAAAGGAAAGAGGTACCTCTGAAGGGTAATTGATCTCACCTATCTTGCTGGCTATTTTATGAGTTGCCTATTTTATGAGGAAATGAACTGGAGAAGCCGTATTTTTCCTTGACTTCTAAGGGTCCTATAGCTTACGAGTAAAAGCGCAGGACTGCTGACAGAAACGAGTGCACCGGGGAGCAGGGCGGGAGAGGAGAGTCCAAGGCGGCTGTGAGACCATGGCCTGCTGCGGAGTGGCCACATCGCAGTGACTGCTTCGTCCTTCTTCTGAGTATTGGCTAGCTAACCAAAACTGCAAATATGACTATCGTCCGTCATGCCTGAATGGCAACACGTGGAAAAGGCCGAAGGAAAACATAACCTGGGCAACAGTCAGGGAGTCAGCGGTTAGGGCCAGCGTATGGGGGGCAGATGTGTGTGAGCTACTTTCTGCAGGAGAGAAAAAAGACAGAAATGGCAGTGATTTTTCCTGAAAAGAAGGCCCTATACCCTCTAGACTGGGAAATGCAAGAGGTACAGCTAAGGGAGCAATGGGAGAGTGGCTGCAAGAGAGAGCTTTATGTCTTGTTATTACTGTTATTACGACATTATTACACATGCACAGACTTTTTCTTTTGCTTCTGATTTTGTGTAGACTGATAGGTTGTTTATTAGGAGGCAGACAGACTCATAGGTTAGACTGAAAAAGTTATGATTATTCGTTAGAGCGATAACCTCCGAACCCTGATATTTGAAGGTTAGAATAAAATAGTAATGGTGAACTGTCAAGTCCATAAACTCTGAACTAAGGCAGATTTAAAATGCAGTTGATAAGGGCTCATTTAAGGCTGTTACAGTCTATCAGTTAACATGCTAGTTTCTGAAATGACCTACTTATTGAATGACGTGATAGATGATTGCAGAGGCTCCTACGCGTTAACGGTATAATTCTAGTTATCCCACTCAAGGAGTAGAGCTTCCCAGTTTAACTGACAGCTCCATGGCAAAAATCCATTATTTTCCGTGTACTTCAGATGCACAAAAGGCAAACTCTGTGTAAATAATCATACTTCACCTGTACTATATAAGTCATATCAATTTAGTTCAGTCATTTTTCGTGTTTTTTTCAGAAGTAGCCCCTCTTAACAGCAATCTGACTAACCCTTGAAAATCCAGTTCTTAAACAATAAATAACAATTTGCCATAGATATCATGTATAGGTGCTTTAAATTGCTCTTTGTAGTTCTTTCACTAGATGTGTCATCAGAACACTAGCAAAATTGCACTACTGGATTTTCTAGTTAAACTGAGATAGGTTCTGTGAACGCTGAAGCAGCCTGGAAAGGTGGCACAGAGGACTCTGCTAGAGCACAAAGGAGACTTCCTTTCATTTCAGAAGTGTTTTTGTCAAGGATGGGCGAGCTATACCTGGAAGTCATTCACAGAAAGAACCACAGCACAGTATACACTGCTATGAGGAATTAGGACAGCAAAGAACAGAAATACATTACAAGCTACATCTGCTTTAGCACAGAATCAGTGACAGGCTGTGTATTCTGCATGGGATAGGCTGACCATTGAGAGGACACACATTTCAACACCCAGCAATTGCAAGGAAAATATGATTCAACTTCGTATAATTTTTGCATTTCTGCCCTTGTGATTATTCTTTCTGAAGTCAAATTATCAGAGAAATAAGAGAAATCTTGAACAAAAGGTACGAGGTTGTAGAGAAATGCTGGCTATGTTGGGTCTCTCTGGGAGTTTCATGGCCTGACTTTTGAGATGATTACAGGTTCAAACTCTGCAGCTCTGATAAAATCACAAAAGAGAATTTGGACTTCTCCTGAGTATTTTCGTTCTACTCCATTTCCTTTGCATAATCAGAACTGGTGGCTTTAAGTATTTAAGCAGAATGATAAGTTTCGCTGAGTACTTCCCTAATGAGAAGCTACCTAGAAGTGCCAGGACCTAACTCAGCCGAGTTACAGTGATTTTTGCTGTAGATAAGGAGGTACAGTCTTATAAGCATACATTCAGCTTCACTTCTGAGCTTTGCATCTTTCAGAGAAAAGTCACTGAAGATTTGTTCCTTTCCTTCTCTTTGTTCATTTCCATCACAAAAGTAATTCTGAGTTTGGAAACATAATTTTGATTTCCAAAGTGTCACTACCATTCTGAGTAGGAATTTTATACAAATTAAGCTCATGAATATACAGAGGAGAGCACAAAACTTAGATTTAGGCAGAAGAGTTCACTTAAAGTGCATTCCTTCAATTTTAAGCTAAAAATATCAATGCCATTTTCTGTTAAATTAAAAGATGATTGAGGCTTACAAGAAATCAGTGAGAAAAGGAGCGAGCACTGCAACACTGTATGGTCCAAAAGTCCATCTACATCTTCTTTAAAACAGAATAATGAAACATGGAAATACAGGGCGGGGGAAAGGAATCACACTTTGCTAGAGAAAAGAACTGAGGTTTTTTGCCTACTTTCTGAATTACTGGGACGTGAATCAACTTCAATTTAAAATCCATCTGACTATATAAGTCTGGCATCATGTCTGAGTTAATTTTATGTAACCTGAATGTTAGGAAGGTTGTTCAGTCTTGGTTCAGTCTTATGGTAAAAACACCAGGCTGTTTTTGGTTAGTTTGAACTGCAGGCAGAACAAGCTGCTTCTTGCCCCAGTACATCTTTCAGCCTTTCCTTGAACTCATTCACCTGGCCATGCACAAATCAAACACAATGAAGTAAAATCTACTATTTATTTTCTAGTTGCCTCCAGCATAGTTTCAAATGTTGCAAAAAAGTCTCTCTCTCTCTCTCTCTCTCTCTCTCTCTCTCTCTCTCACTGTCTATCCTGTTCTCCCTTCCTCTCTCTCCTTATAAATTTCTTATACATACGGATACATGTGTGCATTTGTTCAGAGGTGCAGACAGGTCACAAGCAAGGTGAGATAGAAATTTGCATATAGGATATACATATAAACCTGTAGGAACATATCAGATGAAGGAGTCAGGTACGAGTTAGTTGAAGGCCAGGGCACCTGGCTGAACAGATAGTCAGGGAGTTATAGCCACAGCCCATCACTGCTCTGTTGGTTGGGTAACTCATTACAGTCGCTTGCCATGCAAGTTTTCTCCTTACAGCAGGAATGCATTGGCCACAACCTGCTTCAGGCTAAGTAAATGAAATATTTCCCTTAATCTGAATTGCCACTTTACTCAGACTCTTGCAACTGTTGGAAACTGTGTTCTTGCACACAGAATAGTCATCAATCAGAAAAAAAAAGCCACAAGAACAGATGAAGAAAACACTTCAAACCCCCCCCCAAAACCAACAGCCCATATCCACACAAACTCTTAACAGACAAAGCCTTGAGAGTCAAATTTAAGTTGGTGTGGATTACAGATATACTAAAAGGCTGTAAACAAAAAGTTTAATAAATGGCAACATCTTAAGAGGAACTTATTGGAATGATGCAGCATTTAATCATCTCTAACATTTTGATTGAAGATTTCAATGAGAGAGTAAACAACATCTTAATGAAAATCACAAATGATATTAAATTGGAAGGCTCTACTAGTATCCACTGGAAACCAGATGCTACAGAATGATTAGAAATGTGCAGTAAAAGAGATTTAGCTCAGAAAAATTCTTTTTAATACTTCTCAAGAAAATAAGCTAAAGATAGTCATGGAAAGGGGAAAGAATTGTTTTGAAGGGCACCTAGAAGTCATATATCTGTCAGCAAAAGGTTCTGCCAGCAAGGAAGGTCATTGAAGCTTTGGGCCATTTAAGCAAAGGCAGGTCATTGCATTATTTAAGAGAAAGGAGAAATGTTTTTCTCTATTCCTTATGTAGTGTCAATTAAAGTTTACGTAAGTTGCCTTCATGGACACAGGCTCACTTCCTAAAGGATCCTTTGTCATCTACAGTGGGGCTCTTCTCCTTCTGAGTTGGAGGTAATCGTTCCTGGAACACGAGTTCATTTTTATTTACTCCTTTATTATAGAAAACTGAAAAACTTCAGAAAGAAAGAAGAAAAATCTTCCTGGATAACATTTTATCAAATAAGTTTTCTGTTTTTGGCCATGTAGCCAAAACCTTTGTCTCAGACCTCATCATCTCCTATCTTGATTACTGAGAATATCTCTTGTTCAGTATTCCCAACAGAAAACTTTCCTTTAATCTGTAAGAAAAAAGATGCTCCTTTTCCTGAGCCTGTCAACCTTTCAAGTTCCTTCTGTATTTTTTGCCACTTTAAATTCGATTTTCTCCTCCTTGCTTCAAAACTTTGTCCCAATTCCGCCTTACTAATTTGCGAACATCTCTTGACATCTGCCCCACACTACAGAAGTTCAGGTCAGTATTTTTGGCTGCGGTCACCAGTTCTACAGTCAATCTTAAGCATGTAGGACTTCTTTCCTGATCTATCGTAAGATTGTTCTTCTTGTCCAACTTACTCTTTAATTCCCATTTCACCCATGAAACTGAGGAGGAGTTAATGTGTTAAGAGGTGAAGCTGGGAGTTATTTGGCAGTTTATATTGCTCTTTCTCTCTGTGACTACTTTCATATGTCACTTATCTTTTTAGTTTATATTTCTAAAGCAATAACTGTGCCATTTGGCTTGTTTAGCTTGTGTCTCGCTGCGGATAATATATGAGAAGAATTGAGAAAACAAAGTAGTAACAATAATAAAATATGAAAGGCAAATTGAAGGAATGTATTCTGCGAGACTATAAGTATTATATGAGATAAAGACTGGATACCTACACTGAGAACACTGATTACCAGTGTGAATAGCAGTAGTTACTGCCTGCAGTTGGAATGGAACCTTTGCTGATACTTTTAATACCTTCTTCTATAATAAAATGTCAGACTTTAAGGCTATCTCTATAGTGTGTGTGAGTAATAACTAATAAAGAAACATGATGACAGCCCACAACTCCTGGAGGGGTTTAACTGCTGGGAAAGAGAGGAAATATTTACATTAGTTTAGGGTGCATCACTCTTGAGTAATGGGACGAGATTAAGAAAGGCAAAACTCAAGCTGAACATCACGTAAAAGCTTCCTGACAGCGAGATCTATTAGGCTGTGGAATAACTTCCCTTAGGATATTTAAAATGAGACTAGACTATACATCTATTGGGGCAATGCTTTGGTATATATACAGTAGGAAACAATTTTGCCTTGAAAAAGTGAAGGGCTGCATGGTCTAATACCTTTTTACTACCTATATTCCATGAATCTGTGAGCTTCGATAAAGCTGGAAAAGAAAATAAACTTTCTTAAGTATCAGGCAGATTAGCAGTGGAAAAAGCTAATTGCAGTATAAGTTTGCTGATTTTATAGCTCATTGCTTTGCATGAAGACTGTCGATTTGTACAGGACATGAAATTAAGTAGCTGAAGAACAACCAGCCCACTCCCCTCCAGTCTGGAATCTCTTTATCAGTCACCCAGCCATAAAATGACTCCCTGGACCCAAGAATTCCTTCCTTCCCATCCCCATATTCCCCTTCATCACTACCACAGTACAGGATCTGAAATTGAAATAGGTGCTATTTTGTTGACGACGTATGAAAAAGTAGAGAAAACAAGAACAAACGAGAAGGCTTTCTAAGTACACAAATTTGTAGGCATTTTTATAGTCATTTTTCTGCTTTTAATTACTTTGAAGCCTGCAAGAGTACGACATGTGAATGGGGGAATTGTATGCTGACTATATCTTTGGGATGCAAGGAAGGTAGAAATGTAAGTTGTTATCACCTGGCTAGCCAACTTACAGGTCATGGCTTGACTACTGGACCTATGGGAGTTATTTGCTGTTCTCCAAGTTACAATAGAAACAAAGTAAAAGAGCTAACACAGAGGAAGAGTAGAAAGTGTACAAATAAATAGAGCTAAGAATAAGAAAATAGTTCTGTCATTTGCAGTACTTTAGAGAAGTTTGGTGCTGTCCAGGCCTCTTTACATAAGCTAGCCCACGTTAAGAGTTTTCTTATTGTAATAATTTTTAAAAAAGAAAACTTAAAACAATGCTTAAAGTGTTATAAATATGCTTGATTACTCATTCATTTCAAGTCTTTGATTCTTCAATTTTTTTGATAGAAAACACTGAAAAAGCATGCAGGAGGAGCTCATTCAAACTTGCAACTGCAAATGAAAGTATGTTAAAGTGTCACTTGCTGTATCATATTTTATTGCTCAGCCTGTTAAGTTGTAAAATTGTAAGGTGCTGCTGAAGTAATTCAATCAAATAAAGTGAAAGTAATATTGATGAAAATCCCTTTCATTTTATTGACCCATAAACATTAGAGTGCAAATGCATAAACTGCCTCTCAAAAATTGTGGAGATGTTGGTGTCATAATTCTAAATAGCAAAAAGGAAATATGAATCATACATTAGCAGATGAACTGAAAGTTGCTTGACCACATTTTTAGGTTATAAAACTAGATTCCATTAGTACTGCCTATATCCTCATCTATCATTTTCTTCCATCTCTGATTCTTTACTGTGTTTAAAACAAATATTTACACTGTCCCCTCTCCCCTATTCAGGATCTCTCTCCTTTATGAGTATGAGTAAAAGTCAGCAAAGAGTTAGCAAAGTTAGCTGATATCTCCTTCCTATCTTCCCAAGAAAAAAGTGACCTTTGCATTTCTTCTGTTCCCACAGTCATAGTCCCATAGTCCCATATCAGCATGTGTATTGTAATAAAGCAATTATATATGTACTTATAACAAAGCAAGTCAGGAAATTGAGGCCTATTTTCTTGGCCTACTTTTTTTATGTTTTACATTTTTTTTCCATCTTACTTTTTCCATAGTCTTTGTTTTTAGGGTATTTACTTCCGTGCTTTTGTTCGTTTCTGTGGCTTTTCTATTTCATCCTTTGAAACTGTTGGTGCACTAGAGAGGACTAATATGTTTTAGCGATAGAATACATTCAGAAGTCTCCTTTCAGTCAGTCCCTGCCTACCTTCTTTTGTCCATCTGACAGAAGAATTCTTTTCTTTACCTTTGTCATTGAGATTTAAAAATATTTAAAATATTTAAATATTTTTAAGCCAGTGCGTAGCAAAGAATACAAAAAGAGGATAAAGCAGTGTGTAGTAAAGAATACAAACAAAGAAGAAATTTCAACAACAAAAGCAAAAAAATAAAGATCCTTTGGAGTCCAGATCCTAGAAACAAGACCCCTTCAGAGTTTCAGGGACAGTAGGCAACCCTGTGTTTTGGAGTCCATTAGCTTTGTTTTTATAGTGCAAGGTGAATGAAAATTATTTTTCCTTCCTTCCATCTGTTAGATGGTATAACTTTGAACCCCTTAAGAGTTAAGGCAATATAGATTTCCTTTCCCATAAATGAGCTTTCTAACATTATGCTATCAGTGGAAATACCTGTGGAGTGGAGCCTTTTAAAAGGCCCTGGGTCAACTCAACAGCTTCTCTCAGAAGAGGACTCGGAGTTGAAAACCTGAGGGACTTGATGTACTGCCTTAGTGCAGGCATCTAAGTCCAGGCAGAGGCAGAACAAGATATTCTTCTGGATGTCCCTGTCCCAGGCTTCAGTGAGCATATCCCCTCTTTTGGGGAGCTTCTCCAAGTGCTCGGGCAAATGTGCAGAGCCTAGCTCCAGTAAATTTTTAAAAATGTATTATACTTAGATGCAAACATTTGGAAAAAATGTCACTCAGGATGATGTGAGTATATATACATATATTAGGTATCCTGTGGCTAGCATTTTCTCAGCAGAAACATTGAATTAATTTTCTGATGTGCTTAGATGTTGACACTAACAGGAAGGCAGTCTAGGAATGCTAATTGCTCTGTTGGCACCAGCTCCTTACAGAGGCTAGCAAAACTCGAGTTGGCCACCTCAAGTAGACAGCCCAAGTCTCAAGTCACATTTTAAACCTAGACCAAAAATGATATTTTCATAATGCTGCTGTCAATGGATGAATTTAAAAAAAATAGCAGTAGTTTGTTTTGCCATTTGTTCAGCACTTGAGGCTATAATCAAGATTTTCAGATCAATTAAATCATCGAACGATGCAAGCAGGGAGTAGACATTCCAGCAGTACTGCAGCAATGTTTCTACGTTTGTTATCCTGTCCTTTAAAAATTTGCTTTGCAGTTCATGTATTAAAGTCAGGCAATATTTTCTTAGTGTTAAATGTACAGGAAAGGGAGAAATGCTTTGGGGGCCAAGGCACTAATTGGTTGTCTCAGGTAACATTTCTTTGAAATGCTTGATCGTTACATATTTTCAGAGAATTTACTGAAGCTTTTTTGCCTTTTTTCTGTGCTGTGGATGTACCCCTCAGACTGGGACATATGGTCAACTAAATGTCTAATCCTAAGGCATGGAAACCTGAAGGCTTAAAATGATCCTGTTACCGATACAAGAGTCTTAGAAAATAAGAATAGCTGTGCTTCATCATTTGTTCGATACTTGAGGCTATAATCAAGCTTTTCAGATCAATTAAAACACTGAACAATGCATGTAGGGAGTCAACATTCAAACAGCATTCCTACAATGTTTTTGCATTTTTTATCCTACCCTTTTTAAAATGACTCTGTGATTCATGATTTAAAGCCAGACAGACAATTCACAGTATGGTTTGTGTCTGCATACATATATTTGCAAAACTCCTCCTTAGATTTGCCTCTCACAGTCTGCTCCTCAAATCTCCCAGGCTTACTTGCTCGATCAATCTCCAAAGAATTTGCCCTCTCTTCCCCTTTATATATATACACTCTACCACAATTATTGATGATGGTATACTGAAATATAGCCTACAGAGCTGGATTTATATGTTTTGATTACGATCTGCATACTAATATATCTACGGAGCGTTTCATTACTTCTCTGTGAAAGACAAATAAATAAATAAATAAATGCACATAATGTTATATGAAAAATGAACTGTTGCATTTCGGTACTATAGTGAAGACAAAATCTGTTTCTTGTTTGTTTGCTTAACTTAAATCTTACTCAATCACTATTCTTTTCTACTAACCTTTACTTTGACTTCGCATTTTCTCAGGATTTGAACAGTTGGAAGTTTTATTTTACACCTGTTAAAAGCTTTATTTCCCCCCTCATATTGGAGAGGACACTTCTGGCAAAGAAAGCTTGGAATTCTGATCATTCCCTCTTTCCTTGATGCAGAAGCAGAAATAAGGATTATTCACAGTTTTTCAGCGACACTATCAAGGGGCAGATACATTCACGTCATCATCTTGACAAAGTTGCAGGTTAGATTTAGATCATTTAAAGTGCATTTAGACTACATATTAGATATAAGCTGCAGCTCAGGTTTTATTTAATTCTATTAGCAATGCTGGTGTTATTTAGTCCTCTCATTTCTCAAAAATAGCTTCTGTATGCCTCTTCTCTGCTAGCAGTCTTAGTCTATTTTTGCTCACAGTTGCTTCTGACCTTCAGACTATTCTCTTTAAGGATACATGTTAGAAAACTTATTTTTCTCTGGTATAACAAAATTATTACATTGAGATACTATAGTGCTATACAAAGCTATGTCATGCAAACAACATCATTTTGCAGTACTGCATCATCAGTAAGGTAGATTTACAATCAAGATTTCAGCAGTTTTTAATCAAAAACAAACTGAAAAATTATCTTACTTGGTGGATTACAATTTCTTTCCTTCCCTTAATTTCAATTTGTGGCAGAAATTCATTTTTTTATTAGGTAATGTCTCTGAGCACCCACTGAGTTATGCTGCACATTGAGAAAGGATGAAACAGCAGAACCAAGGTTCCTCACGACCTTCATTCCTTTGTCACTTGGCAACTATTTTCAGCTTCAGTCCTCCTCCCAGAACCAGAATTTGAATTGGAAAAGAGCTTAAGAATGGAGAAAAGGGTAGAGTGAAAGGACAGGAGTTACATCTGCCTAGTTCTCAACTGTGCCAAGTCTGACAAAATTTAGTTTTCTGAGTATTGCATTACTGAATACTGAAGATATAATGGCATCAGATTTTTGAGGCTCAGAATAATGCATTTTGTGCCTGCAGACAGAAAGTGGACCTTTCTTTCCTACCTTTAGAAATTTCTCCGGAGACTGAATATGCTCTATACTTTGGACATGTCTCAGACAGCATAAAAAGAAAATTTCTGGAGTATTATGTACCACACCAATTGCCTTACACTTTTTCTTTTTAAAGTGAAAGGGAGAGCCCTAAATTCTGAAGGCAAAACTGAGGTAGCAGTAGCATATTGGAGCCTGACAGTCCAGGCAGCATCCACGAGGCATATATATTATGCATATTTTATACATTTTGTAAGATGTATAGTATTTATACAAACACATAATGATTTTGTATGATGTGTATTTATACATAAGTAAAAAATAGGAAAGAGGAGGTCATGTGAGCTAAATCCTGAGCAAAATAATTATCATATCAGGTAAGCCCAGCACTGACTTTTCAAAACTCATGTAGAAGAGGGAGAATGTAAAACCACTCCCTTTGGCAATTTAAAGAATGGAAGGAGAGATATTAATTTGGGGAAGCAGGAGAGGGCTGTTTTGGATATAGCAGTATTTAATTCTAGAATGAAGCAGAAAACAGACATTAAAATAATAAGTACAGATAAAACACATAGGATAGATCACTCATAACTTTCATAGAATCAGTAAGGTTGGAAGGGACCTCTGGAGATTACTGGAATACCTGCTTGCACACAGTTGGTTGAAGCCCAGCATCCTGGCTGCAGCACACTTCCTCACTTCTGTGAGTTAAGGTCAACTTGTGAATCTTGAGCAATTTCCTGCTTAACCATTTACATGGTTAATGTTATCTTTGCTACTGCTCATGCTGCTAAGGCCATCTCTTCAAATACCATTAAATGGTATGGTATCTACCAATGTGTCCTGTTCTTTTCATCTTTCCTGCGAAGAGGCAATGGTAAGAATAGCCTTGTATACCGGCCATACGGAAAATGACCTTTTTCATGTTTGAATTAATAGGAACGTTACATTTACCAGGCTATTAAGAGAGCAAAGCTGATATTCCCCACAGGTAAGTTCTGAGAAAAAGAAGCAAATGTACTGTAAGGATGCAAGTACTTCCTCTACTGACAAGTGGGCTAAAAAGAGGCTACTGAAACATGTGAAGAACCAACTCACTTTTTACACAAACAGGAGGATAGCCTACTTCAGTTATTGTCACTGTCATTGATGATTTCTGTTTTACCTGGGCTAGTTCAAGATTGCAAAAAAGGACAAAACGGAAAGAGGGCATTTGGGAACTGAGCTACTTGGAAGACTTAATAAACAAAATTCTATTCTTATTTAGGAGTGAATTTCTACTGATTTCACTAAGTTTCATGGTAATAGCTATGAGCAGAATAAGCAGCAGTCTAGTAACATAATATGTGAAGGTGTATTTCTTTCTTTTCAGAGAGACTCTTAATGCTGAAAAACACCTTTAACATTCTCTTCTGTCAAGGGCTGTCATCTTAGACTGAAAAATCTCAGCAGTCTCATGACTGAATCAGTTTCTTATCCACATTAACCTGGAGTTCAAGTGAGAAGCTCAGGCTATGGCAAGTTTAGGCCAAGTTCACAATGTTTTACTAACCAGTTCACCAACACTAAACAATTTTGTATTAACGGATGAGTAGAGTAGTTCAATTATCATAAGTGTGTACAATAATTCTATGGCCAGGTGCATCATTTCAAGATGCTTGTTCATTAGCAACATGACGAGATTGTTAGTTTTGTCACTAAAGCCTTAAAGATGTCTTCTCTTTTATGCTGGAAGTTGTATTTGGCTGTCTACATAGAAACACCCAGTGTAAGAAACAGGAAGGATAAATAAGAAGGCAGCAATAAAAAAAAGTATATTAATACCTTTAGCAAAAAAATGAGCAGGAATTACTTCCTTTTTAATTATTATAACCAGAGTGACCACGACTACAGAGCAGAAAAAACAATGAAGTGTCTGCTGAGAAGAGCAGTTCATGAAACCTTGCAGTTTGAGGGCTAAGCTGAAAGCAAAGGCATATCCAGTTTGCTTCTCTTGCTGGTGCTCTCCTTCTCTCTCTCTCTCTTTTTTTTTTTTTTTTTTTGGGGGGGTGTGGGGGAGGGGGTGGAGGGAGGAAGAGGAGGAGGAAATGCATTTTAAAAACATCCTGTTAAAGCACTTTCTTATTTAAAAAGGCAAACACACATCATAGTGCAAGAAAACCACATAGCACCTTAGACACTGAGATTCTATGGAGGGCTACAAAAGTACTTTTAAGTAAAGTGAATAACAGACATATCCTTCCCCTCTTTGCACATTTTGAACCTAATCCACATATTAGCACTTTGCCACAATAATTACAAATAGACAGATGAATTCTTTATTGTATCTTTACACAGCAGTGACAGTGAGTGCCTTTAAAATCATAGAGCTGCTCAGAAATGTCAGAGTATTAGAAAACATTTAGCAACGAATGGTTATTAAACTGTCAACATCATAAGAAAAGCTCAGAGGTGACTGTATTTCACTTCACTTTCTAATGAGCATCACCGTAAGTGTCATTTTAATTAAAAAGCAATCTTACCCAGTGTATATAACAAAAGATGTTTACTGTGCCAGTTCATCCTCTGACAAGTTAATAATTTCAAATTCATTTACCTACAAAAAGAACGGGAACATTACTTCTCAGGTAATTAAGAGGTTAAGGACCTTGTGCAGATCAAACAACATGAATACATTTCAAGGTCAGGAAAGAGTGAGACCATTAATAACAAATATATGCTTTTAGGTGATGCTTGAATTCATCCTACTACATGACGGGGTCTGGAAACGCAAGCTCACAAGGAAGGTGAACACTACAGCTGAGGACACTTGTAAAGGGAGAGAGAGTAGTTTTTTTTTTTTTAAAAAAATCATTTTTATTTTTACAGTCTTTAATACAGTTATCATAGCTTTGATGAAAATGTAGATTATTTCGATGAAAATGTAGGTTATTTCAAGTCTCACCCTCTGTCTGTTAGCTTTAGTGAAAAAGGCTGCAAAAGGTAATATCTCAAAATGATTCAGAGAATCAACTCTGACAAGCAAAATAATTTGGAATAACTCCAAAGAATTTTCAAAATTCCAACTTGGAAATACTCCAAAATTCTTTAGAGTCCATTACTATGAATTCTTCAGTTGACTAGGTGAAGACCTAATATGAAGATCAATTGAGTTGAATAAAATTGATAAGCCTGCACTGAAATCAATGAAATGAAAAATATATTTGGTAACACTGATTTTTCCTTCATAAAAATCATATGGATGTAATGGAATTCCCAGTGCAAATACAGATAGACTTTTTTCCTGAAAGTTTCACCTCAGAAAAGTGTTTTTAAACCATATTAAGTTTTAATTTTAAAATGTTATGTTTAAAATGCTAACGGCAATTTTTAAGAACATAAAGGAGAAACCTGCCAGTCAGTACAGGTACACTTTAAGTGTATTTGGTGCAGTATCATTGGATTTGCATCTCTGGACCTGCGTAGCCACATGCACACAGGCATCTGCACGTTTAAGTGGAGGATCTGTACGAGACGCGCAGCAGATCACAGCACAAGCATCCAGACCCTGCGTTTGTCAATAATATTTGTGCCTATAACAGATCTAAACACAACTGAAAGCACATAGGAGAACTGAATATATATTACAGCAAACAAAAGTACTTGAGCAGACTGAAAAAATAAATAAAAATCAGAAAGAGAAGAGCTAGCACTATTTTTGTTTGATCTACATAAGGCTTTTTCCTTTACTGTTCAAGTCTTCCACGTGTTTTAAAAATGAAGTTTCTTAAGAAAGTTATCTGAACATCACATTGATCTTCAGTTTCTTTAAAATAATGAAACTTTGACTGAGAAAGACGAAACATAGTGACACTTTTTAATACTCTACCTGTTTTTGTAATACAAAGCAACATTGTTTTGGAACACTGCTTTTATTTACTTTTGTAAAGGGCTCAGCACAGGTAGATCCTAGTAGTCATAAAACAAATAAATAGCTAGCAAAGAAAAGTTTATAAATAAAACTCCACATTTGAAAGCTACAGTTTGGTGGTCTTCTAATGTCCTTCTCAAAAGCTTGTTTCCCCTCTGTTGCTTTCTCTATAATTAGGTTATTCTTCCCATGAAGTTGACTTCTAGGTTACTTTAAAAAGTTGTTTTTAGGATTTTAAATGAAAACTGGAGAAGCACAGTATAAACTTTATAGGCCATTTTAAGAAGAAAATAGTTTACAACTGCATGCAAATGCTTATCAAGTAAATAGACATCAAGGAAGTTATCTTTGCTCATTGATTTACCTTTATAAATAGAGCCACAAAGGCACCTGGCTTTGCCATTTACTCTGATCCCCAGCTGCTTGTGCATGCCACATATCAACCAGAGACTTGAAACTTTGATACTGTTTCTGTTACTATTTTTGATACTCTTTTCTTTCTGATATGGTGTAATAGTCTTCATTGATACTGTCTCCCTACACCAATACAAATCATTATCTAATATTGTTATTATTCTGATTTAGAGCTTCAAGATAAAATTTTAAGTTCTGCTTGGTGTATATGTTCTAAGCTGCATGGGACAGTCTTCACCATTGCCAATTTTTGGTTTCTGTTGAGTCTTTGCTGTACAAGAGTCGAGACTTTTCTTTTCCTGTTTAAGTCACAAAAACATTTTGAAGCAAGTTTTCATCTACAAAGATCCAACATTTTCAGTTTAGTATCATCATTTGAGTCTTAAACATTTTTAACATTCGTATTTTTGAAGCATCTGCCTAATAGTTTCATTCAGATGGGAAACTGTCATTTACTCCACCTTGCAAAGGTCTGTATGATCTACTAGCTGCAGTCATAACCAAATATCTACAGGAGAAATCAGGCACTAGTGAATCCTTCTTGCACCCTCCAAACCTCCAGTTGCTTCTAGCTCAGAAGATACTTGGGCCTTACGCGACTGCTCTGTGTTTAGTAACCCCTGCTGGATTTCTGCTCCGTGAGCTTTCTGAGGCTTTCCCTGAGCCCATGTTCACAGCATCCTTTGCAAGGATTTGGCACTCTACTTCTCACCGCTCAGAGACATACTGTCATTTGTTTTGAACCTGGCCTTGCTTGATGTACGTACCCTAAAGGCCAAGACAAGGTTTAACCCCCTGACAGAACGCAGCTTCCTCAGGGTCTTCCTCAGCTCAGCTATGGAGCTGTCACCCTTGCCATGGATTATAGTCTACTCTAACCGCCTGGTCTAGCACCTTCCTGTGCCTCCTAGTCACCAGGGAAAGAGTTGCAGAAGAAGCCACTGGCAGTGTGGTGCATTGCCAAACCCGACTGCCAGTTGGAGCCCTCGGGAGGTGGCCAAATAGAGTACACACCCGTCAGCAAACAGACCACAATGTTTGTGCACCGCTCTTCCCACCATGGCTTGCTTTCTTCCGTTGCACAGATCTGAGAGCTGGATCATGCTGATTTTTGATTTTAGTGAGGGGGCCTTCTAATAGTAATAAGAGATAATCCTTAGTATTTCTGCTTTATCTTTGCCTACTTTGCTGACTAAGCACTTTTGACAGTCCCTGTGAGATATACGAATGGAAAAACAAGTTTAGTGTCAATATATACTGAAGAATTGTGAAAAACCTATATATCAAATGTTTAATTACCAAGGAAACAATCTACTTGTAAAAAATCTCTCTTTACATTACTTTATCTCAGATGCTGATTTCCTGATGTCACTGGGTGAAGTACTCCCCCCCACAAAGTTTCTCTTCGGTTCATGTAGACCAATCCCTTCAGGGGAGTGCAATACGAAAAGGGGACCAAATCTCAGCAAAGAAAGAGGAAAAAAAAAGGAAAAAAAAAAAAAAACTATTTAAACCTGGATAAGTTACCTGTCACTGACTCCCTGCAGACAACGTCTGTCTCCTCCAGAACAGAGGCAACTGAGCTAAGGACTTGTGGCTTTAAAGGTCAGGTTAGTATAAGAAAATGGAGATTCAACTGCTTGTGGATTTCTGAAAGTCTTACAAAATTGTATGCATCATTAATACATACATACACTTACTAGCTCTAAAAATCGAAAAGGTGGAGAAATTTGTTTCATGGTGTTTGCTGCCCAGATTTCAAGGTAGGTTTTTGGCAACACTCTTGCGCATGTTCACATTATGATTTCGTAGCTATGCTTTCTGTAACACTTATGTGCCTGTGGGCACACAAATGTGTATATCTATGTGTGCATAAACATATACCATATATTACTCCAGAGAGGAAAAAAAAAAATCTTTCTAAATTGCACAAAATATCATACAGCACCATTGCCAAACAGCAGAGAACAGCTAAGTTTACCCTTTTGGCATTTCAGGATGTTTTTCAACTAGAAGACAGACTTCAACTCAAGCATGCAAGGTTCACGCCTCAACACTTGTCAGCTTCAGAAAACAAACATCAGTAAAAAAACAAAGCCAGTGCAGATAGGATGTCACAGAAGAGACACAGAGTAAGAGAGAGAGAAACAGGGTCAAGAAGAAGCTATTTTTTGTCACCACATGATCCAGCTCCAAGGGTCATGAGAGTGGCACTGCTGTTTGCAACAGACTTCAGCAGTGAAGAGAGGGAATGAGAGAATAAAGTAAATTTAGAGGACAAAGGCAAGAAATAGTTTAAGAGAAAGTGAATGCTGAGGCCAGGAGGGAGAAAGAGTTAACTTCCAAGGCTACCTAAAGACAAACAACAAATCCCCACACTTTTTAGGCTCCTTGGAAAACACTTTTCTGAATGCTATTTTTCCTCTTTCTGCCACAGGTAGGGAGGGCTGCAAGTCATGTATAAAATGATCAAGTATATTTTATTTTTAAGGCTCTACTGCAAAGTTATTGCCGACACAATATTTTATAGCGTTTCCCTTTCTTCTTCCAAGGCTAGACAGCCCAATTTAGATAATAACAACATTCCCTTTGAAACCGTAACAATCACATAACCCATCCCGAGGTACAGCAGTACCTTTTGCCTGCTTTCCTCTACAAACCCAAGTTCCTTTAGAATTCATTTTTGTATCATTCTAATGAAAAGGACATCAATGCTCAATAGCAGAGTTATAAATGTAACACTATACACAGTGTAAGACTACATTTTTCTTCAAGTTCGTGTTTATTTACTTTATGGAATACTTTCCCAGAGGGAGAAACTGTCATTGGTATCCAGAACTATTCTAGCAGAGTTTAGAGTTGGTCCTTGTTCTGTATTTTCGAATATTCCATCTCCAATCATATTGCTTTAGATTAAAAACTAAAGTATATTCTTCTTCCAGTTGCTCTTAATTCTCAGCTTTTTCATTTCTCCTAAACATCATTTTATCACTACAGAAAAGGTAGTAGTTTAGGACATCACACACCATCAGGGTACCCAACTACCTATTCTGTAGCCTGAGGAGAAGTAATAGGAAGTTATGCCACATAATTAGTCTGCTGTAACAAACATGAAATATTTGAAAGTTATATTTTCAGTCAGCTCCCATATATGTTCTATCAGAGTATGCACCTGACCAGAATCTTCTGGTAGGAAAAAGAAAAAGAAAAAAAAAGAAAGAAAGAAAACGGAAAGAAAAAGAAAAAGAGAAGAGAGGAGAAAAAGGCCAGAATATACATAAAAAAAATTGAAAAACCTGACAGGTAACCTTGTTTACTGGCATTCCCGCATGATGCTTGGTATTTTGGCACACTGCTAGTACACATGTGGAGAGCGCTTCAGCAGCTGTTGAGAGTTAGTTATCCTGACCCCGAGCTGCTCTCCATCAGTTGCTGGCAGCTTCAATATGTGCAGCTATTTTTGTCTTCCAAGCACAATGCTAAACCTGATATTGTTTTTCCTGGCACGGGACTTCAAAGCTTACATGAACACGCACTAGCGGAATAAAGCATAACAAGGTATGCCTGATTAAATACGTAAGGAAAACAAGTCTTTACACAAAGCAGCAAGCTATCAAACTGAACGATTAAACGCGGGAGGTTTCGGCTCCTGGAACGGCGGGACCGAGCTTCCCCGCCACCGCAGCGCTGGTGAGCGGCTCCCCAGCACGAGCGCGAACGCCGCTGCTGCTGCGGCTGCCGGGGGCACCGGCACGGGGCCGCGAGCGGCCTCCCGGCCTCGGGCGGCCAGCGTCACGACGCGCCGCGGCACCGCTCCGTGCCCCCCGCCCCCGAAATCTCTCTGTCGGGGTGCGTCAAAGGTGCGAGTCTTCCCCGGCTGACCCCCCTCTTTGCCTTATCATAAAGCGGAGGAGGAAAGCTACCTAGGGAAAACAAATAAATAAATATCACAGCTACAAAATATTTAAAAGCCCTTCCTGATTATGCTTTGCTATTTACCCACTACAAGAAAACAAGCAAAACTCAGCATGCTCTTTCTTCCCAGTGGCCTCACAGGCTCTAACCCTCCTCTGCTGATATCTTCTGAAACAGCAGGGTCTATACCTGTACCGGTGCACGTAAATGGTGTTTTGAGGGTGAATAAGTTCTTCATTTGTTTAAACAGATTCCCAAGCACATGATATTTCCTGTGTTCTGGAGAGCATCTCACATTTCTTACTGTTTTCCTAGTCTTTCTTAATTCTCTAGGAAACTGCCGGAGGTTCAAGGCAGAGTTTCCTGTCTGACTGACTCCATAGAGCTGGAATAAAATTATTAATAATAATAAAACCCTGAGCTTCTTGATGCATTACAAGCACATAGGATTGCTCACCCTGTATTCCTCCTTTCCCCCCATAAAATAAATGATATAATACAGATCTTGAATTCAAGGGATAGGAATTACTCATGAACAGGCCATTTGGTTAATCATCTTTAGTCTTCATGTTGTTAGTTTAGGCATTTCATGCTAGGTATTACAAGTCCCTGGAAAAAATTAAGTGCCAAAGTACATAGAGTTTCAACAACATTGGAGACAGTTACTCATCGATTTGACACAGACATGAGAGAAGGACTTAGTCTGACGATGTGACGTAAACAGAACTGAGGTGGAGAAAACAGAAAAGGAGATGAGGGGAAAAAAAAAGTTGAAGAATGATAGCAAAGTGTGATGAGAAATGCATAGAACTTGAACAAAGTAAAGTACTCATGTAAATGTTTAGTTAGATCAGTAAGAATGGAACGAGAGTATTGAAATAGCCAGAAAATATAGTGGATTAAAATAGGAAAAAACAAGAATAAGAAAATTCAAAATAAATCATTTTTACACTGGAAATAGAGATACGTGCAAATTCAAAGTATTCTGTGTGGGACAACCTGTGGACTACAGTGCCCTGAGCTTTCATACAGCTGAAATTATCAGGATGGCACCAAGTTTTGGAGAGGTCAGAGTCTCTTTCCTAGTGCCATAAAGAAAAAAGGGGGGAAAATTCACAAGGGGAATATATCACATATCTTAATAGGATTTAATATTATTTAATTGCTGTAGAGTATGTCTGTCACAAAGCAGAGAGTTAGCAATCAGCAGTGACTTACTATAAGGAGACAATGAATAGAAGCTAACAGACAAGTCTCTGCTGTGGTCAGCTCCTACAAGTATTATTTTAAATAACATATATATGTTAGTCAAATTATCTGAAACTAAGCCCTGTGGATTTTATGTTGTGAAAACAATCTCAGCAGCTTCCTCTTTTTTATAAGGAAGTTTTAACAGTCTTAAAGGATAAGAATTTGCTAGAGTTTTTTTTTTTTTTTTTTTTTTTTTTTTTTTTTTTTTTGGACCTACCTCTCCTATTTTCTTTTTGCACTATTGATGGATCTAGTTTTGATTGGCAAAAAGTGTCATTTCTTTTTACACGACTCAGGAAGGTACCCTTATCATATGTCTGCTTGCCTGATAAGAAACATGTGGCTTCTGTAGAGGAAGAGAAAATTATGTGAGAGCCTAAGAGGACAAAAATAACTCCAGGTAGTTCAGCTTCCCATCTGGAGCAAAACAAAGTTGTATTCTGTCCAAGCAACTATCGATCTAGCTATCAGGAACTGCAAGGTTAAAGGATCTTGACTTTTCTAATAACATTTGCCACACAGGTAAAGTCAGCAGTGGGCTAGAGCTGCAAAGCCAGGAAGAGTGCTACAAAAACCCCTTACGAGTTTCCTGTAAATATATTTAGAAGAGATAATAAAAACCACAAGAATTAAAGTGATTTGATTCACTATCAGCATGGGTAACCTGCAAAACAAGAGCTCTCCTTCAGCTTAAGGATAGGAGATTGCCCTAAATTCAGGCCTAGTAACTTCATTGATATGACTTGCATGAGATTTGACAAGGTGAGTTCACCACTCTCGGTGACAGAACAGTCTTTCCTTCCTGTAATAAGTCAGAAATAATAAAAACAGAACTTGCTAATACCAAACCTAACAGCTAATCTGATTTCAAAAATACAATCACATGACACAGAATAACTCTACTAAAAAGAGAGGAAAAAAAAATCCCCCCAAAAGCCCCTTAACCCACCAACCACTCACAAACACATAGATTTATCCTCTGCTCCAGAGCAAATTTGGTCCAGCAACTTTCCAAGGAAAATATGTATTTTCTAGCTACCTAAAAATGGCAAGAACATACAAAGAACTCAGAATGGAAACTATTGTAATTGTGCTCAGGGTTATGATTCTAAACTTATGATGAATATCAGAAAACTATTGAAGAAAATCTCTCGAAAAAAAAAAAGGACAAGGTTGTTTGGAGAATAAGAATTTAAAATGTAAATGCACACCAGTCTAGGATCTTGAGGATACTTTATCCCTTTTTAAGAGCTTAGATATTTATTGGAACAAGAACATTTGAACATGGTCATTTTACTCTAGATTTTCCTTCTACCTAAGAGGTATTCACCCGCAGTCACAGAATGAGAAAATAACAGTTGTTCTGTAAAGCAGGGAAATCTCGTTTGTAAATTCTTGATTATTTAAAGTGATCCTAGATCCTTCTGTCATGACTCTGGTGGAAGCATGGACCCCAAAAAACACAGAAGACTTTGTAAAACCCTGTTGAGTTGTCTCACATGCAGAGACAATTGCTTGTTGGCATAACTTAAAGCAATCATCGAGATCATTCAAAAGCCAGAGAGGTGACAGCAATACAGCTTTCGAGAAGAAGGGGCTTACTGGGAGCACAGGAGAGGTAGAAAGCAATGGTTGGGACCTTCCACCTTTTCCAGGACAGAACCACTCAGCACAACCAGAGCAGAGCGGCTCATCAGAAACTAGCGTACAGACACCTACAGAGAGCGAGCACCGGGCCACAGGTCTCCTTTCTGAAGCAGTGATGGTATTTGCTCCCATACATGTCTTCTAAGCTAGTGTCAGGATCAGGCAGAGCAACGGAGGCAAACGGAGCACTTTGTCATTAAGGCTACCCATTAGGCAAAGGGCCACAGCTGACTTCTGAGCATCGTATATATACACATGTTGTCACATGCACAGTTATAATTTAAGCCCACCCTCCCCATCAGCTGCACCTGTACACCAGTTCATGGGGATATGTGGTAAATCACATAATTTTTTTCTCATAGGTTGCTTTAAGCTGATCCAGAACATTAGAGCCCCAAAACAGTTGAGCCATCAACTAGAAAAGGGGCAGCTTAAGCTGCTCATACTGAGGAAAACATGTATAAAACTGCTCCCTTTACAGACATAACAGCCTACATAGACACTAGCTCCTCCCGCCAGACAGTAACTCACAGCAGTACAGTTAAGAGTTGATTGACTGAATACTTTTTCTTTCCCATAAACAACAATCGTGCTTTAATTAAAGAGACACTTATTTTCTTCAAACTGATACATCAGTGTTCACTAACACCTTTATAAAGATGTTCAGAAAAATCTCTAGTTTTTTTAAGGTATCACAGTACTTCTAGTTCCTCCTTTTATTGCTCTTTCTTCTTTGCCATGAGCACCGTTAACAGCCCTGTCCCACTCTCACATCTTGAGGCTTTGGAACATTGCTAGTACTCCACCAAATAAATCTCTTATTTTGTAGAGAACAGAGGAGAGGTGAGTGAATAAAGACAACTATCCACAAGCTGTCTTTAACTGACAGGTAGAAGAAAATTTGATAAATATATAAAAGATATTTTTGCAGTTTTACTCATTCTCATTTCTGATCTAGTATCTACTTTAGCAGCTAGGGAAAAATGACTTATTGTAAATTAAGTTTAAAAAAAGTTTCACTTATAAACAAGAAAGAATAGTAAGAGAACACTGACCTCAGGAATTTAAATCCAGTAATAAAAACAATAAAAAAAAAGTTATCAGAAAAACCTGGAAGTTAAACCACTTTCCTTCTAATTGTCTGACAGATCCACTTACTCAGTTTTAGGCAGAAGGATTAGCAAACAGTGTATGATTACACAGTGATTTCACAAAGTAAAGAAACTCACCATTTAATCCATAAAATGAATTTTGCTCCACAACCTTTTCATCTACTTTATTTTCTTTTTATCCTACTGTTGGCCTTCACCTCTGCTCAGAAGGACACACAAGTAGCCATATCTTGATTTGATTCTACTGTCTCTCTCTATAACTTAAGGATTACAAAACTATGACTGCCTGTAATCATCTCCCTTAAAGGCTTGTGCTGAAACTTACCCAGCTCCCTTCTACTTTGGATTTAGGTCTCTTAAATCTGATTTGAAATGCATTTCTGTGATGGTGAGGACAACAGCTCATTGCAACACCTGACCTCCATCAGTCATGATTACAAACTAAAAGCAGCAAGTTTTTGTTCCTGACATTTCCTACTCTCCTTGTAATTGTCACAGGAATGGATTCAAGCTGTGCTGTTCCCAGTTCTCATTACAGGCTTTGTCATGAGAAGATGAGACAACAGAATATTTAGTTCCTTATTTACAGCTCAGCCCAGTTTTTAAACAATCCAGTTATCTGAATATATGTGCAATGACAGCCTAATGAGCTATGCCACATGTGTGCATCGTTTACTTTGGAGAATAAAGCACCTTGCCCCTCTAGTTCTTAACCCCAAATGAATGTCTAACTGACACTACATGGATTTAGTAAACTTGTTCCTACCTGAAAGATAAGTGTGTATTTGTATGTCTGTATGGGTACTGAATAATCAATTAGCTAGATAGGAGAGCCTGTCTGGAAACAGGAGGAATGGCCAGCTAAAACTTAATGGATAATTATAGATTAGCAGGTTTTATTTCTAAAGACTATAGTCTGCAGATGCTTTGGGGCAGTATGTGTTATGGGCAAAGCCAGAAAGCTAAATGAAAACTAAACCTAAATTAAATTGTGACATAGCATGAAATTTAATGCTATGGAAAACCTGCAAAATAAAGTAAACATTTTCATTTGCAGAAAAAGTATACTGATTTGATTACTTCTTCTGTGCAAGATACGGGGATCTTGCACCTTTTGATCACTCTGGTGTGTGAAGCTATTTCTAGATTGCAGGATGGTGATGAGCCCCACAGTCCTTATCCCCTGACTGATGGAGTCAGAGACATGGCTACTGTAGTAGTATTCTTGGTGTTATGTGAGGACTTCCTGCTCTTGGAAATCAAGGAGTAGAGGGGAGAGAATTGTACTCATGAGGGATGTGGTTATGGCTCACATCCTGATGTGGTAGCAGAAAAACATTTTCAGGTCTCTCTCAACTCTTCTCTCTTCCTCAGATTTAAGACTGCTTCCTTCAGGAGTTTGCCTTGGAGTCACATCTTTCCCTCACTATCAGCTGTTTCCAACCGGGATAACTCATCCGACCTGGCCAGCTTTGACCAGATTTCCCCTTAGTCACTGTGACTTGTGAACAGGGAGCTCAGATAATCTTTTTAAACAAAATATTTTTGTTTAAAAAAGGAGCAACAAAGCTTCAGAAATAAATAAACCCCAGTTTACATACAGGATAATTTATTCAAAGTTTAGCAATTTCTTCTTCTTAATAATTCCTGGCAACCACCTAATCCCGCTTTTTCCTATAGTATCACTTCCTAACTATTAGTGTACTTTTGATATTTGAGCTCTCAGCCTTGGCAAAAAAAATAGGTAACTTTATCCAAAGCCTGGAATTAGCATTGTCACTGCTATTAGCTTGGGTGTTGTCCCGTTTCACCAGCTGCTTTATCTGGATCTATTGTATGGATGCGCTTGCTAATTTTCTAACAACTCTGCCAGTAAGCTAAATAAATCATGCAAGAAAAGTAAATGCCCAAGTACACCAATATAACTGCACAGTAACCAACAACCAGCGTATACAGAGCATTAATGAATTCTCTATTTATGTGCATCATGTTCCTTGATCCGCCCCCACAGGAGTTAAGGTACATAGCTGACATCCTCAGCATTTTCATTAGCAAGAAAATGTCTCACCAGATTTGGATTATCTGACATTAAGCATCATGAGACTTCAACTTGCCCAACAGTCTAGTCTTTATAGGCTGAAATTCCCTGTTTTATCTGCAGAGGCCTGAGGTTTCAAAACCTGGTTAGCACGGGCAGAGCGTGCCAGTCTCTTGTAGCCAGCAGTACACGGGAGGCCTGTGCAGTTAGCACCACATCCAGCTGCCTCCGAGTCCTTAGCCCGGATCACTATCTCCTGGCTTGCAACTGGGCTGACTGTGACCAGCTGTTAGCCCTTCTGCAGAAAAAGGCTCAAACTCAGCACTTTTGGATCCAAAGCAAAGCACCCTAACCATTTTGTCACCAGAGTTCATAATTCTGGGAGCTACAGTTAAAAGCAAAATGAAACAACCATAAAAAATGTTTTATCATCTCAATAAATGGAGCTTCTTTACACTTGAACATTTGTCAATAATATTCCAGAATGATACATTGCATTTGTACGGTCATTTTACAGTGAAAGGATGTGAATATTTGCCAGGAAACCCGTTCTCTTTTGCAGACTGGAAGTACCATCATTTCAAAACTGAACTTCCCTGCAGTTCAGTTTCTTCATGTTAATTTATTCTAAACGTACTTAATTACACCATATATCTATTATCTGCCTCGTGATGGGCTAGATTTGCCATTCAGAAACAGTACAATATGCCATTTCTGTGGAAGTATTCACTGTCACTACTCAGAATATACATTGAAACCTAACAGAGGTGGTACTCCTAAATAGAATAGATCAGGCAGAACAACCATAATGATCCTTTTCTGACCTTAGCATTTTACAGATTTTATCTTAACTTGAAGGCCTGCTTCTGAACATATTTTGAACTAATGTAATTCAGGCAATGAAGTCAGAGATAATTCATCAGAACTCTTCGTCATAAAGCTGTCAAAGGTGTTTTTGCAGGTGTAACACTGGACGCCCCAAAACATATTAGCGCTCTGGGCATTTAATTCAAGATTGTTTTGAACTCATTAGCTGTGGATCTCATATAGAAGATTGAACTATTTGCATGCAAAACACTAGCTGTCCAAACACATAAAGAGCAGGTCATTTGTTAAACCATAATAGGGCAAAAAAATATAAACCTTTTAATTTAAATACCTATTCTATGAGCCTTATCTATCACATCTTCAAATTAATATAATGCCTTTATAGCACATGATGGGAACTCTCCCACTGGAATGTAAGTAAGAAGTATTATTGTCTGAGTCTACCTAATCCCCTTCGGCAAATAATTTTCAAAGTATATGGGTTAAAAGAAAAAGAAGGGGGAAAAAAGAGAATTCTGTAGCTGACAATAAAGAAAACCATATCAGATTTGTTTCAATTCCCAATGTCTGTCTATCCATGACAGGACTACGTTTTCATACACCAGTAATGTATGAAACATGACAGTACTGTAAATGGATTTGCAAAATGTTAGTTAGGGCGTTCTTTAGCTCATAAAGACTGTTTATCCCTATTGATGTTATAAGATGATTCCCACAGAGCTAACTAAAATTATATTGTTTCTCAGCATGATGCAGTACCCTCTGATGGGCCTTCTCATGTCCCACACAGTAGGTATGAAAACATAAATCACCTTCTGCAAACACCAGATAGATTCTCTGTATTCCTCCTCAGCTGCTGAGCTCCAGTTAATCACCTCAGTGGTTCCTCTGTCCTCATCAGCTATGTTATCTGGGTTCTGAAAGTTTGCTTTAGACCTCACATCTTCCCATATCTCAAAAAATATCTCAGAATAGTCCTGTTTTTCTCCAGGATTCTTTCTGTTATAACTGAAAGAAAAAGGTTCCCATGTGATCAGGGCTTGACTCATAAGTTTCTCAGAACTAGCCTAGCCTTTAGGGATTTTCAAATAGCAACAAGGCCATCTCAAAGTGTCACATAGGAGCTTGTGCAAACATCCCTGGCAAAACCGATATAATTTATTAAAACTGATTCCAATCATTTCCAATTACATGTCTCAGGAATCCATCTGAACAGAAGATTGGAATTCTCTATTCTCATTTGTTTCTCATTCTTGAGCAGTTTGAAATGCTTGATTTTCTATTAAAAACAGAGCAGTGACCAGTGAAAACATCTGGGAGTACTTTCACAAATCTAATTCTCTTAGGTTGTTTTACTAATACCCAGTCAATTAGGATGTGGTGGATCTTTTTCATAATGAAATTCAACAGAATCATTTACAAGCTGCTATAGTTCCAAATTTCATTCTTAAAACTAAGTCCAAAGAATCCAATTAATATCAACTCCCTAAAATAATTAACTCAACCTTAAAAATAAGTCGCTGAAATTGATCAAACCTCCTCAGCTGCTGGAATTCAATGTTAATTTGGTAAAGGACACTTAGCATGAATTTGCTAGAGAGAGGGAGGTCGTGTCAGGACTTCCTTGCACTCTCTGAAATGGTATTCAGATGAAAAGTATTAATTCTATGCTGCAAAAAATAATGAAGGATTTATTTCCCAGCAATTCCTACTGAGTGCGTGATCACGTTTCCAGCAGTAAATAACAGTAATTGATATCTGGCATTTACCACCTTGGACTGTCACCAGTCCTGGAGCTTCTTTGGCTCTTACACTCAAAGGTGCGCTGGAGGAGGAACTAAGCTTTGAACCATGCAAGCAGGAAGCTTTTTAGCTATGAGGCCTCGTGTTAATCCTGTGACAGAAACCGCTACCAGGCCATGCTTCTCCTGTGACCGAATCTTTGACTATGAGCTTATCCCCGAGAGGAGATAGTGCCAGGACATATATCCACCTGAACTAACGCCTTAAGCAGCAGCACCAACAGCACTTGCAAGGTGTGTTTGCTCCCAGCGTGCTCCAAGGAAATACTGGCAGCTGCAGGGAGATGCTCTCTCCCGAAAGAGAGCTGAAAAGGCCGTGGAGATAGCAAAGAGAAGGCAAAGATTTTCTAGACACATCCTCAATCCTTCTTCAGCTTGACATTATAGGATGGTACTACAGAAAGATACTGTCTGATCCCTTGCAAACAGGAATCACTGGCCCTGAAGCTATTTCATATTACATTGTTTCATTACACGTACTTTTAGAAATGATTGGACACTTCAAGATGTGGATGTGGTAAATTGTTATATATTGCAAGGGTACAACAGGTTATTCCTTACTATTACAGGAAATAACCATTTATAAGATATTTTAATGATGTTCTCACTATCAGCGCCAATACATATAACTCATGCTTCATATTATATATCCTTCATAAATCAAATCTAAAATTAAAGACTGATCACTGATACCTCTGAAACACCTCTGTGGCAACATACTTACTCTTAGCCTAAGAGGACTGCAGAATAGAAAGGTGCAAGGTATTCTCTCTCGTGTAGGCTTGATATTTTCTTACTAGTTTTAAGTTAAAAAATTGACTGGTCATGACAACTGGTAAAGACTAGACTTTAAGATGTCAGTAGGAAGGCAGAGAACAAAATGCTTTCACAAGTGAGGAGAAGTAAAATAATATTTTTCCTGAAAAAAAGATCCCTCTTCCTTACCCTTCCTGCCTCCCCCTACCTCAAAAAAGCAGTGTAAGCAGCTCCTTGAAAAATAAAGATTGGATTCGGTGATGTCAGGAGAGAATCTAAGAGGCTTGGTTTGTATGAAACAGCCGACATACAGATTCTCACCTGAGACTTATCCAGATTACATTTATCAGGAGATGTGACAATAAAGGAAATAAACCTCGCATCTTTCAAAACTACCTAAATTCTCAAGGGATGGTGAGTTTTAGACATAGCAGTTTGTTCTTACAAAGTAGGCTTTCTGCCCTTGAAATGAGACACACAGGAAAAAAAAAGAAAAGAAAAAAAGAACTATTAGGCTGTTAGGGAAGTCAGGGATAAAGTTCATTACCATCAGCTTTAAAATGTATTAGAATGAAAATATGGCTATGCCAGTCAAAAAAAAAAAGGACAAAAAAAAGGACAAAAAAAGGACATTCAAAATACTTTCATGTTTTGAAAGGAAAAATCATAGGTGAAGAATTAAATGGATCTACGGAATTAGTCACTTTTGTAGAAAAAAATAGTGGCAAAGCTCTAAAGCTCTAGGTATTACTCCTCCGTTAAATGAATAATTTTTCAAAGACAGGACTCCTGTGGGCTCCTTCAGTGAGGAAAAAATGTGTTCCTATCTTCATCCGTCTCCAATATTTCTTTAAATATAAAACTATGCTCCAATTTTGTTTTCTTTTTGGCGCCCTGGGTCGGAGCGGAGGGGCGGCTGGGGTGGGACACGGCTGCCGCTGGCAGGCAGGGCCGGGGCCGGGGTCGCTGGCGTGCCTGCCTCTGAGGCATTTTCTACTCTTGCCTTCGTGTCACTGTGGTCTGGAGATGGTTGGATGATTCTCCTTTCACAAAAGCCCTTAGAAAAGGTGCAATTCAGGCAGCAGTTGGTCAACACATTTTCAAAGTTTCCCACAGAAGTCTGATACTTAGGAGCAGGGTGGAACCACTTACAAAACGCAAGACAAGAGGAATCTAACCTTTGCTTTCTGCATTGTCCAAAATTTACTTCACAGCTGTAACCAAGACACTATGCATTCATTTTCAGCTCTCTAATGAATTCCAAAATTTTAAATCCAAAGCATATGAGTGGCCCCAGGGAAGAGGTAGGAAGCCATTATTCCTAAAGCTAAGAAATTTCATCAAAGCCTAGAGAACTCATTTAAGCTATACCTTCAATTTAGTAGCAAGATTTGAAAGATGAACTTTCACAGGCTCTCATTGCATAAGGTTGGAAGACATTCAGTTTTGATTTTCATTTAAAGAAGCAGAGTAAATTAGCCAACACATACAGCTCTCTCTGTATTATTTCAGCTTACCCAATCAGTTATTTATAGATGTGTATTGTAACGCGGACATATTCCTAGCTGGACAAGCTGGAGATATGGACAAGGAAATTGGAAAGGATTTTTAGTCTCATACTACTAAACGATGGTTATTTTTTTGTTTGTCTTGTTTGAAGACAGCAAAGCTACTGACGTGTCTAGTGGTGCTAATTGCATATGGTTCAATGCAGAATTCCACAATCACAGATTATTTTCAACTAGTAATTACAGAAGCTGCATGGAGCATGGCACATATGGCAAAGAGAAATATAATTGATATTTTTCAGGAAAATATATCTCTGTATGTACTATCTTTGCAATTCAGTAACGCAGATCCTGACAGAGGTTACTTGTTTGATTTTACTATAAAAAGACGGCTGCCTTCTAAAGCCTGCATCACTTTATTTGCATTAATTCTTCTTCTCCTTCCTTGAATTAACAGAGATAAAACATAACTAAAGAAAAATCATCAAAACTAGTAGAGATGGATGTGTAAAAAACCCCAAGCCCCTAAGGCTGTTTTGAAAGAGATAGGTATTTTTCTCCACAGAAAACGTTTTTTTAAAGGTAAACAAACAACTGTCAGTCGTTTGATTATTTTCAGAAAAATAAAATCAAATACATGTTGCAAAAATCCTTGATAACTATTACTTAAAAGATATTGAAAAAAGAATTGGATGGATCCTTGTAGCTGTCACCTGAGCAATATTTGCACTACTAACAAATCGTTTGATTTGTTTGCTTTTTATCCAGTGGTGAGAAAAGTCCCAGCAGGAGATGAGCCCAAATTGGGTAACTGGATCCAATTTTCTCTATAATAAAGTTCAAATCTGAATCTGAATCCAAACCATAATACTCTTTGTGTAGAAGTGATCCAGTCTTGGTTACCAGACCTTTCGTGTACTGATACATTTATGTCTGGATCTGAGATTCTGAGATCTATGCTTTTGAATTAAAACTAGAGAATGGTGGGGATTTTTTTTTCTGCCCTTTACTTCTTAAGCACAGAAAAACTATATTGCCCTTACTTGGCATACTGAGGTATAGAATAAAAATTCTGTAATACTATTTTGACCAAACTACAGTATACTTACTGCCTAACTATCAAATTAGTGTTCAGGAACATAAGCCAGACAATCTTTTAACCCCTTCTCCAAGCCATAACTCAGTAACCCCCTAAATTCTAGGTAGCAGAGAACCAGATTCCTTTTTACTTAGGAGAAATTTATAAGATTGTGGGGTAAAGGGCTCGAAACTTTCACGCCTGTCTCTACGCCGCGTCAAGTGACAGCACCCTAGTGACACTGATCATTACCTTCGCCATACACACTGTAGGATGGGAAACTTGGGCACTGTACAGGCCCCTGGCACTTCCCTTTCCATAGGGGATCAGCACATCCCTGGGCAAACTGCTGGCCAAGGGGATCAGGGAATCAGCTGCCAGCACCTGCTGCTGCTTCCTACAAACAGCTCAGCAGGGACTGGGTGATGGTCAGAGATAGTGAGGTGAAACAACACAAAACTCCTAATTTGATAAACTTATTTTCAATTCCTGGAATTTTCAGGCTTTCAGTACACTCCGTTGTTGTATTGTTGGAGTGTGGCAACATATCAATATAGTCTTGATTTAATATTTCTGTTATGTAATGAGATGAGAGTACAACTTTTGGTCTGTAAGCTGCGTTTTCCATAATATCCTTCTGTTCTTAATTGTGGTGCTGTCAAAATGCCTTTTTTTCCCCCAAATCCTGAACTAAAGAGTAAATCATTGAAACTGCAGGTCTAGTAGCAGGTGCTCTGTTGTTTCTCGTTTTCAGAGATGCTGTCTACCTTTTTATTGTTATATACCAAAAAAAAATTCTAGTCTCCTCCTTTTCCGTCTGTTAAAGTTTTCTGGCCAGTGTTTGGTATTATTTAGCAATTTCAGGATTAATATATCCCCCAAAGGCAATATCCTTTCCAGTTCTCCATGATACTGTCTTGGTATGTTTCCATTGCAGATTTAAGCAGGCTGAAAACTTGCCATCATATGGTTTTCCTTTTATGTTTCTAACAATGAATAAACTATTTTGCTGCCTTTTCTTTCTTCAAACCCAATGTAATTCATTGCCCAGTAAAATATTTGTGACTTTGCTTTTACATGTTCACATGTGGGCCAAACCCTGGATACTTTCACAATTCTATTTTAACTGTCACAAATACTCTGTTTCTTATCACCACTGCAGCACCTGAGCTTTCTCAGGTTTTTATCTGAGAGCTAAATTTTAAGTATCACATTTTTAGTATCATTTTCTTCCATTATTTTTTTAATCTTTCATTGTCAAGTCACCTAATAAAGTTACCGAATTATTTAGTAGTAATGATTTACTTTTTCAGGTTCTGTTTGAAGCCACTTCAGCTTCAGTAAGAGAGTATAGCAACCGCATCTAGATGACAGTAAGCACTTTGGTTTCATTTTCTATGCTTTTGAGATGCTTGCTTGATTTTTCAGATCTTACCTGTTTTGTAGGGCAGACGTGGAAGTAGATACGGCATTAGTAATTAATTATGTACAATCATTTTAGTCAAATTACTTTTTTTCTCTCTTCTTTCTAGCATTGATTGCCTGTTGCAATAATTTGATGTGATCTGCTGAGATTTTAATGATTCTGTTTGTTTAGAGAAATCTAAGTGAATTCGTACAGGCTCAAGTGTTAAAAGTTGCCATTTAAGATGGTTAAATGAAAACAGAAATCCTGTCTTGCACAATTCCATACTGATTCAAACTAGTATATATTCTTGACTTTAATAGAAAGTTCATAACTGCCAAGGGACTGTGCTATAGTTGAATAAAATTCTACTTTCGCGCAATACTATAATGATGCTGACCATCTGCATGAATTTCACTGAGACCTTTAATCTTGGCTGTTATATACCTATATACAACTAATGGGAAAGTAAATACCTTATTCTTGCTTTGTTTCCTACAAAGTGGATACAAAGCAAACCAGCATTTTATGAAACTGTACGTTCTACACTATTTGGAAATTCAGATGGGAAATTCAGGAGGCAGTGCGATTGCAGTTTTCCTGTACTTTTTCTCTTGTTGAAATTCTGAGCTAAGTTATTTATCCCATTTTCGACAAGAATTCCTTCAGAAGGATGTACGAAAAAAGTGCTCTCAGAATGGGGCATCTGAATGATTAGCTCAGTCTTTAAGTAGAAGATTACCGATGAATTTCATTTTAGGGGGGACATTTTTCACAATGGACATGTTTCCTGGGTTTTATACAAAACCAAAAGCAAAAATAGCTGTTTGCAGAACCTGCATGAATTTGTTATTCCCTTCAAGTCTGAGACTTTTGTTTCCTTTTTTTAAGAAATATTATTGTTGTTTCAGGAATAAAAGAAATACAAATAGAAACTCAGACTAAACTTGTATTTCTGTATAAAACCTGTGTTATTTTGTTTAAGATATACATTGTGCCAAAAGTAGTTAATCACAAAATGTTGGTTTGGAAGCTATTTATAGTATATTTTCATTCCCTCATAACCTCAGCAGTGTATGATATTTTAAATGTGATTTTGCTATTTTTAAAAATTAACTTCTGCTAATTTTGCTTCATCCTTTTTACTGGAGATATTGTTCCTCTTTTTCTTTCTTTCTTTTTCTTTTTTTTTTCTTTTTTTTTGTGTGCCTAATATTATAAATACTTTGCTTTATTTGTTGTATAATCTTTAGGATTTTTCAGATCCTGTGTCTAAATGCCTCCCTCTATTTTTCTATTTTAAATCGCTCTGAACGTCAAACCATAAGCTCTTCTTAACACTAAATTAATTCTCATAATTTTTTTGCAATTTCACCTAGTCTTAAAAGGAGACACATATGACAGAAATGTGTCTTGCTAGTATTTTAGTTCACATCACATTCCTTTCTATTAGCAGAGAAATCATTTACTTCAAATTGAATCTAAATTGATCACTGTGAAGTGTCTTAATGCCAGATTTTTACCTTTTGTGGTCATTGTGTCGTGTGGTGTGCCCTGCTAAAATCAGGCAATTATGATAAGCCTCTGAAACTTGGGCTCCTGACACTAACTAACATACTTCTAAATGGTTTAGGACTTTCTTAATATTCTTGATGGTCATTCATATTACTGACCCATGTCTCAGAAATATCCATAATGCCTTGATGAATTTCTTAAGCGGAGGAGAACATCTCCTGCCACATTCATATCCTACTGATACCATTTGTCACTGCTGTTTAAAACAACACCTCCATCCAAAATTTGATGCTGTTTTATTTCTCCTTGCTATTCCCTTTAGGATCTGGGGCATAATTCATCTGGGCTTGGTACTTTGTCCACTTTCCACAGTTCAAATTGCCCAATTATCTGCTCTTGTGCAATTATGAGGCCTCCAAACAGTGCTGTCAGGAGTATCTATAACTAATATATTACTTCGATTTCCAGAAGTTCTTTTGTGTGAGGCACGTGGGGCTGTGAATGAAGAAAACAAAGCAGAAGTCGATAGTGGTTCCTGCCTTTCATTGCAAGATACAGTTTAGAAAGTGTAAACCTAGTGAGAATAGATCGGTCAGAGTATTATAAAGATTTCCCTGCAATCCCTTTTCTAAGAACTTCCATTTCTCTTTTGTTTGTGAGAACTTGATTGTTTCCTGGCATTAGTCCCCAAACTAAGTGTGAAGAAGTCAGTTGTGTAAAATGGTCTGTTTCACCTTAGCCATAATGACCAGGTGAAATCAGAGCCTAAAGTATGCATTTGAAATTTAATCTTCTAATAAAGTGACATTATTAGCAGCTGACATTTGTCTTAACTGAACAGATACTGAATGTTCTCTTTTCCATATCAAGCCACTCTCAAATGTCACCAAGGATATGGCTACATTACTTCTGATTTATCAATATGACATTACAATCACCCAAGTAGGCTGCATTTCCAAAATCTACATCAGGAAATGTCTAATGAGCTGGATCTTATTTCACTGTTAAATTCAGCTCCCATCTGACCTGTACATTTTGCAACATGTAAAATAGAAAACAAAGGTTATCCCAGGTAGCTATTCTCTATGCCATTTTATTTATCAATTAAAACTAGACTTCTTTTCCCCCCAAAAGAAGCAGAAACACTGCTTATCATGTTGAAGGACACTTATTTTCACTTCTCATCATTACTGATCAACATGCAGTGTTACTGTATGAAAACATGAACATAAATTTTAATTTCTGAAAGAAAAGAAAAATAGTTATCATAGAGGTAAAATAACATGTAGGAAATTATATAGTTTTCAGAATAAAACAAAGTGTTAAAAATATAATAGAGTTCATGAAAATAATAAAAATAGAAAAGAAAACCAAAAAACAATCTGAATACCCTGTTCCATGTTTGTAAATTAGAAAGTTAAAAATATAGAACCTCACTGAAGGCAGTATTAGACCCTTTATTTATTCATTGTGTGAGCTAATTTATCCCTAATTAGACGGTTTGTTTCTGTGGCTTGTCTGACTGTTACTATCTTTTCCTTTAATTGTACCTCAGGAAAAAAACTCTCCTTTCCCCGCTCATGATTTAGCTTGACATGTACAATACAGTAAATTTCTGGGTTCTTATAGCTGCCCCTCAACTATTTATGAGTTAAACATTTACTAAATATGGAACAGAATTGTTAGCACCTTTTGCCTTAATTTATTTTTTCAATGTCACGCTGCTTGTAATTTTGAATAACTGCTTTTATGTGCTGTGAAGAACAGTAACCATTGAGCATTGTGTTTTTGTTCAAATCCTATTTGTTGTTATGGAAACAGCATCCCTATTAAGCTTGCTGCTGCAGATCTGCTCTATAAGACATTATTTAAAATGTTCAACAGCAAAGGTAGAAGGATAAAATGAATTCCAACAATACTTGGTTTGACTATTACTATTATATACCCAGAAGATATTTTAAAATAGAAAATACATTTAATGGTTACTAGACATCTCTTCAGACTACTGAAATTGAGCTATTCTGCAAAATTTGACCAGTGTTGAAGATATTTAATTGGAGTCAAGAATAAAAAAATAAAAATTTCTCTAATTTCATGTCTTTCAGATTGTCTCAAACTACATAGCAGCACAGTACTGGCAAAGCGCATGACTACGTTCAAGTCAGTAAAGATGCGTTGTGTGCGCTGAGGGAGACGTCTTGTAAGATACTGTTAGAACCACAGTCTCCTTGACTTATGTGAAAATTACCAAGACTTGGGAATTTGCCATACGCAGGATTTTTTTGGATAAGAGTGAAAGAATCAAATAGTTTATTTATTTATTTATTTATTTATTTTTAAGAGAAACTAAAATCTGGGAGCTGCTGCCTGGGTGCAGGATGAACACCCCTCAGTGCCCGTGGTCCCTAGGTGCAAGAGCTCACGCTCTGAGCAAGCAAGACAAATGTGAGTGAGGGAACATTACAGTGCACAAGTGACAGTGGCCAACAGTGATTTCAAAGATTTTTTGTGTGCGTGTCTAGCGTGAGATTAAGTTAGGAGAGACGAACTAGTTAGAATCAGTAAGGGAGCGGTACACTAGAAGGAAACGAGAAGGAAAATAAGAGGAAGATGCAGTAGCAGAGAAGGGAGTAAAATAGAGTGGAAATTGTTAAGAAACAGAAAGTTTGGGCCACAATTAGTTAATTTTGAACCTAGAGCAGAGGCTTGGAGAGGATCTGAGGTTGGGAGGCTTAAAAGTTAACACAGGAAGACTGAAGCAAACAGCAAAGACAGACAGGAGCAGTTAAAAAAAAAAAAGCTGAAGTTTCTGGATCTCCACAGTACAATTTTTGCTGTTAAGAGAAAGGTTGAGAAAACTGTAGCAAATACATGGCAGAAAAAGCCTTGACTAAATGCTAAAGATTTTCTGACTATCCGAGGTCCATACTTTTTTCCTCTGCGCTTCCCAGACAATTTCTGCATCTAGCTGCCTTCTGCAATCTTCTCTCCGGCTGCAAAGATCAAATGTCCCTCGTGCATATACTGCTCGGAGTTCAGAATGTATTAACTGGGGGCCAAATCCTCCCTTCTCTCGCAGGCAGGCATTTATTGTGAGGATTCATTTATTGTAATCTTAAGTCTTTTTTTTTTTTTTTTTTTTAATCAGTCATGCAAATGAACAGCAAGAAACTCCACAGGAGTAAAGCAAATTCCATCAGGAAGAGGTAAATCATATTAATATTGCCTTTGAAATAGTGGCAGAATCTTAGCCAGAGGCTCCCAGGAACCTCGAGCTGTCTCATCTTCTGCATCAGCATAGCCTGAGTCTTGGGCCGGTCTGCAAATGAGTTGAACAGGAACGTGTATACTATGAATTTCAATATTAAAATATGTTTCTCGCTCTTATTCATTCAAATAATACAACCTGAAAGAGAAATAAATGTATTAAATATCTGGAAGGTGTAATTTTAGGTCAGAAATTATATGTATTTTATACATATACGTATTTTAGTACACATTAAAATGTATCTATTACTGCTTCATTTATTCTATCAAATTGAAGAATATGGATATATAAAAATGTGAATATATACAAAACAATGTAATGTGACAAATATAACAAATTCTTCTTTTCTGAAGGACACTGAAAAAAAGGGAGCGAATCACTCCACTTTTTTCAGTATTGTTTGAATTAGACCCTAAAAGCAGTCATGTTTTTCATTTAATTTTATATTCACTCTTTCATTTGGTATAAATAGTTTTGTTTGGAATTTACATGATAACATTCTGGCCTTGGAACGTTTGTGAATCTGCGTTAAAATAAAATGACAAGTAGTTCCTTAGATAATACACTAGAAAGGGAAAACGAACACAAACCAGTAGTTAAACTAGTAACAATGCATAACGATCTTGCATGCTTTCATGTCCAAAAGTTGCAAAAACACGACAAAAATATAAGGACAGCGGGTAGCATAGTTTGGCCTAGCGCCACCGACGTCCTGGAGGAACGATTATCTGCCACTCGGATGCTCCTTGTAGGTTGTGGCTCCCGGAGAGTCGGGCTGAGACTGTGAGCAGATTCCTCAGGGGCTGGGACAGATTGTGGTCTCCTGCCTCTGGGGGGTCTCGGGCGAATAGCAGTTTCATACTTCTTACCCTGCGTGCAGGACATGAATGATTCATTTAAGAATAAATCTCATATCAAAACAAGTAAAAAAAAAAATAGTATCAAGGAGAAAGAGAGTGCTTTGTATACACCTTTTGTTGGCCCCAGCTCTGCCCCATAACGTAGTTTCAAGATGAGAAGTTCACTTATGAATTCAAGGAAACAAAATGATGAAAGTAAATCTCATCCATTTACAGTTTTTGCCTTTACTACAGAAAAGGATGTGCTTTTCCTAGGCTTATGCAACAGTTAATTTTGTTTTTATTCTTGTTACTGAATTAAATAATTCAATGTAAAATCACAACAAAGGCAAGGCACTTTGTGTAAAATCACAGCAAAGCAAAGTAATAAACCAGGTTAGATGGAATGAGCATCACTGAGGAAAAATACTCTGTCTTTCCCTACATTTTAGATCAAGACGGGTAATTCCAGGTTTAGAATTCTGTGATTTTTCTTTCTTTTTTTTTCCCGTGGAAACACAGCAGATATTGTTTTATAATACATAGTTAAAAACTAAGTAAAATTACTGCATTTTCTCTGTAATTGAGCTCTAATGAAAAAAGAATATTTTCCTTAGTGAGATTTAAAAGAAAAATTCAATGTGAATTATGATATTATGATTCAGTAGTTGTCAGTCCAAAACCTCACAGTACATTGTGTTGACACTGATAGCATTACTCTTGTCCATACTTTTGAGGTTTACGTAAGCACAGACCTTCCAAATTCTTCAACAGAGAAATGTTATTAGGAAAAGAAATCCTGTATAATGAAGTGAAAATGGGTTGTAATATGTACTCTAGATATTTATTAAAATTGAATTTTAAGACCTACAAATTAATTTAAATATAGCAGCTAATGGAATTAGCTGTCTGAACTGTCTTTATTTTGATGGACCTCAGCATTTTCTCTGGCAATACCAAGATACTGACTCTGTAACATTCATGTGGAAAACTATACCGATGATAATTTCATATTTAGATCATGTCAGGCTCATCTATTGAGCAAAATGTGGCAGCTGACACAGTTTAACAAATAAGTCCTTAAACAGAGGAAGTAAATCTGCTCTCAGGTACATAGGCAAAGATCATGACCTTCAGAGAAGCTGTACATGCACTCGCCAAGCCACAGTTTGGTCCCTTGTGCTAAAACAAGTTATTCTACAAAGTAAAAACAAACCATTACGGGGAAATCATTGGAGTAATAAATAATGCACAAAATGTCTCAAGTATCAGGAGTTGTGCTGAGTTTTAATAAAAGTTCTTAACAAACTAGATTATATATTCCTGCATTAAAGCTATACATTATTCTGTTATCACATTAAGTTTCTTTGATATTTGTAAGTAAATGAAGGCATTCTTTCTCTTTCTGTTCCGGTAGAACTAATTGGATTAAATCAAGCTAATGACTTTAATACAGACTAATTAGTGTAGACAAAGCACTCAAGAAACTCGGAATCTTTTTATTTAAATGATCACAGTGGCCACAAAACTACTCCTTCAAAAGGACCCTTCTCTGCTGAATCTTGGAGGCTAGCCAGAGATACAATATAAGTTAATACCAAGAGAGATCGTTTGAGTGCTGTTATTAAGGAGACTATGATTGATGGAGTTGGTAGCTGGTAATGTGGCTTCCCCTTTGGCTGCTCAGCGAACATCAGCAGCAGATCAATATCTCATCTGCATGAGATTACAGGCACTTCTGACAATAGCCATGTTAAGGAAAAAAATAAAGAAAGAAAGAAAGAATGACACATTTACCTGCGAATTAGAACGGTTGCTAAGTTACTTGTGTTTAATGAATCAAAAAACCCCCAAACCAGTAGTAATATTTCCTGTGAAAGAGTGAGCTGCTGTGTCACTCTCTCCTGTGGCTTCAGCACTTCCTGCTGCAGAGGGAACACCTTGGCTTTTTACGCCAGCAAAGGTAGCAGCGTGATAGCGTTTGAAAATTCAAGAAATCTGGGCTCTCTGGAACCTTTAAAAATTGCTGTCGGCATGTACGCTTTTCTGGCCTAGTACGTGGAAAAAAGGCAGTTAGAGCTGTGGAAGACATGTCAAGTTATGAAAACATACCCCTGCTGCCACTGGTCTGAATTTGTGAATCCAGCTACAAACCAGCTAGCAAGACGTTGCTTTCCCTTCTCGGTGAAGCCCGACCGCCGCACGTTTCTGCGCACAGAAAGCATCTCAGGAGGTCGGTACGCAGCGACAGGCCAGCGCTGCAGAGCACGTGCGCAGAGCCTGCCGAGCAGCGAGCCCACCTTTCTCCTTTCGGGGATAAGAGCAGACGGTCTCCAGACCTGGCTGTTCGAACGGTGGGCGTGAAGAAGAAGCGTGAAGGGATGAATAGAAAGCACCGTGAAAAGGATTTCTTTTTCACATGTGGTGTCCCAAAACTTACAGAAAGCCTCGCTTACTAATGTGGCAAACTGCTCTTCTTCATGTGCGAATGCCATTGGTTTAAGACTTGCCCCTCAGCATTATACACTCTTAAACTGGCTGAAACTTTTGCTCTGTTGCTCTGATTTCTGTGGGATATTTATTTTGATCTGGTAAGCTCCTCAATTCCTAGGCAAACAAGTAGAATTAAAAAGAAGGGATTATGAAGGTACAAAGCTTAGCAGGAATCAGATTCAAAATATGATCAGGAAAGACATTTCTGGCATAAAATTTACTTATTAAATTTGAATAATTTTAAAACTGAGCCTCTTAAATAACATAATAAGCCCATAAGTTAAATTGTTATTCAAATGGTGAGATTTTGTACATTCTTTGAAAGTTTATAAAAAATGCATCTGAGTTCATTTATAAGGATTTAGTGACCCAGCACTAAACGGGGTCTCATAAAATGTGCTGTGCCCTCTGGAAATGCTAGCTCCAGACTGTGATTTGCAAATTGTGATTTGGGAGAACTTGCTAAAGCATCTGTCCCTGAATTTTAATAAGCTCTATGCAAAGCTGCCTTTATGAAGATCCATCAGCTGACTAAAGCTGCTTCTTGTGTCTCTGCTGGTTAGAAAGTTACAGGATAAAAAATATTTTCAATATTTAATGTTTTGCAGTTATGAGGTATCTGACTATTCCGATATCTTATTAAACTTGATTCAATCAGACTTAATTTTAAGTTCACTTTTGAAAGAAAATACATGGAAAAATGTTTCTTTAAAAGGTTCATTTTCAGCTCCTAATGTATTATCAGAAATCATCTTAGGCATATTTTGTTAATCAAGTCAGAAGATACCTACAGTTGTTTAAAACTTCAGGGGGAAATGATGAGAGATGTGTATATTAGCCTATGTAGAACTTCATAAACTACTTTTAGATTTTTTTCATCACTTTGCTTCACAGCTTCACCAGTAATGCATTTAACTGCAATCAGGTTGCTGCAGTTAACTGGGCATGGCACTTGTTTTCTAATTTCTGCTGAACATTTCAGTTTCTTGTACGCACAGATCTCTCAGGCAGCAGATACTTATTTGGCAAGCTTTGGCCAGAAATCATAGATTTCATTGCTGGCTTTTAAAAAGTTACCTTAGAAATGAGCATCGGGTCTTTCTGGAAAGCCTTTCCTGTAAGAGAGTGATTCACACTGCATTTCGCATGTGACTAAAAGTTCCATCTGAGTAGGAAACTCGTATTGTACAAATGTTTCTTGTGTTGTCACAGTTTTAAAGCACAAAATTCACATTCTTCTATTGCAATGGTATTGTATACGTTCATGAGAATAGCTTTGTATTAATACTACTTTACACTTCCCCAGTGCTTTGAACTGTTTGGACGAAACGGACTGTTTAATTGTATAGCTTTAGAGGCAGGTAAAGTAGCATAGTCTAAATAAGTGGAAAACCCAAAACATAAAACATTTAATACTGTGCTTTTCAAAGGGAACAGTATAGTGTGTTAAAAAGGATTTTTTTCAAAGTTGGCATGAACAATCCAGTATTATTAAAATCCAATTTCTTTTCCCTCCTCTTCTTCCTAAGGATTTCTTAATTTTTGTAAATTTTTTTAGTACTTTTATATTATTCTGTCCCAGAACATGGCTGTTTCTAGACACTAGCACAATACAGAAATCATGCCAATCATGTCAATAATTTGAAGATTCATTGCAGATGCAAGCAACTTGGGAGATATAAGGGACATAAATACTTTTTTGGTTAAAACAGGGATCCCATCAAACACATCTGGCTTGCTAGAGAGATACTGGAATTGGGTGTGTGACTGAAGATCGTATTCACCCACACACGGAATGTATTCAGTGTCTCTGAGCCATAAATCATGCAGAAGTAGGATGATCTCAGGATGCTCTGGGTGCACAAGGTCTTCTCTGTGACACAGACTGGTACTGAAGCTGACCAGACATAGACCACTAACAGAGACAGCTACCACCTGTAGGGAATTCTTCTCATCTTTCTCCTTCTGGACAAAATCAGTCAAAAGCATATAAAGCCACCTTGTTAAAATCCACATGATGGTGTCACAGAAGTCACCTCATTCTTGCAATGCGTTCTTTCTAAGAGACGTCTCTACTGTAATCTCTAAGGGACCCATAGATGAATCATTTTTGCACTAACTTTTCTATGTTCCAGTGTCCTGACAAATCCACAGAGGGCAAAGCATCCCAGTCTAGCTGGGATTTTCAGAAATAGTTTCAAAAATGACACTGACACTTCTGCTAGGCAGCAATGCTTTACATAAGCAATGCATTAATTAGCATGATAATTAGCAGCACTGGTCAGGATTCATTTTGTGCTTTTATTAGATGTCACTCTGTTGAAAAGGAAACTTTGCAAGGGAATGTGTCATCACCTAAGTGATTTTTTTATTAAAGGAAATTAAATACTTTAAAATACTTTCAGAATGAAATGTCTCATTTTTCAAAATTCTAGACCAGATTTTCATTTTAAAGTTTACTAGAAATGAATTACATTTGAAATGGAAACAAAAATTTAAAATACATATTTCAGCTTAATGTTTAGTATTATTATCTTCAGCAGTAAAAAGAACCCCACATTCAAAATTCAAAATAAAAAATATAAAAAATTCACAATTTTGAATGATGGGCGGCCCATTTTCTGACCAATTCTAACAATTCATTCCTATAGGATTCCTTCACACATACAAGCACAACCAAAAGAAGGAAAATATTTTTTCTGTCTCCTAGTCCATCTGCTTAAATTTTGCCTTCCTTTTTCACATACAGTTGTTGATACTGTTTTCCAGACCATACCAAAGTCTTTCCCATGTTTGTGATCACAAGCAGTGAGAGAAAATTCCATACAAAATTCTGTTCTCTGTTCACTTATACCAGGGATAAAATGGCAAATAGATGGAATATATCTTAGTACATAAAAAATATTGTACTATATTTATCACATTGAAGCTAAGGTGTTAGTGACCATATTATCCCCAAGAACCCTCACACTCTACTCTTACCTTTAAACTCACACTTTCTGCTGCTTCAGTTTCATGACCACTTACCTTGCATCCTCCTCTCATTTGTTTTCAAAATGGGGCTCTACAGTTTGGTGACTGTGAACTTCTAACGTTTAAGGAGTAAGTGAGGAATTATGCACACTGAATTAAGAGCAGTGCAACCATAACCAAAGTTCTGACTTTGAAAATGGGGGCCCAGCTAATGACTACAGCTAATGACTAGATTTACTACAGTGTCTGTGACATTGTGGTTGCTGAATTTTCAGCAACCTGCATAATATGCAAACAGCCTTCTGTCAGCTCAGGAATCAAGAAGTCTCAGCAAGCGAGAATATGTTGATGCAACCAAAGCTAGAATTAACATTTCAAGGTCTTCCAGACACAGTATTAGCCTCAACAGCACAGCATTCTGGAGATAACAAATGAAACTTTCAGAATATTGCAAAAGCGGCTCTCAAAGGACAACTCACGTCAAATATAAAAAGAAGATTCTTAGCAGCCAGGAAAGGGACGAACGGGTTGCCATCAATCAAGACTGATAACAAGGATACAGCTGGTGGTTTGCTTACTGCAGTAGAAACTCTTGCTTCCTTTCCACAAAGTTTAGGGATTTTTGAAGAATCTGTAAATGACAGGGCATATTAAAAAGCTCTACTTATTACTCAGTATTTATTACCTTTCCTAAGCACTATGGAAATGTTCCTAAAAATATCTCAAAGTCATGTGTGTGTTGTGACAAGGGCACTGACTGGTTCACAGTGGGGAGGACATTTGTTAATTTGATGACTTCAAAGGAAAAAAATGTGTCCCGCAGATCTGCCCTTCGTTCGCCTTGGGCCTACCATGCTTCTGACTTCAGTGGGCAGAAGTCAAGGCACCAGCAACCAATGCACATCCCAATATTCAAAGCATTCCCTCAATTTCCTCTCAAAGGTTTTTCCACTTCTTTGTCATGGATTACCACGTTCAACTGATTTCCTCCCCTCAAGAGGAAACGTCGGTAGGAAAGGCCTTTGTGACGGTCCTGTTGCAACATTTTCAACTTCTGCAATAAGTCTCGGACATTTAGAAATTCATTATATAGATCACTATAGTTACTGTGAGTAATCTGTAGCATAGTGATCATATACTACAGATAAGGCAAATTACTAATCTTTCCGCATACATTTTATGCGTATGACTAGCTAATTTATCTAGCTGCCTGACATAATGTTTTAGGTATGAGGTATTTCTGAATTTTCCAAAAGCCCAATTCTTCCTTATACTTTGATAATTTCTCGAAGCAACAGACAAACAAAAGATTAAAACTGAAGTACTTTCAGGTACAGCTATAGTATCACTAGTATGGCATTATAGTAACATTTTGGTATACAGGTAAGTATAGAAATGTGTTAAATCGTTAGACAAAGTCATAGTCTGACATTGCAATCAGAGATCAATAATAGGCATTTCTTGATTGGTGAATTGATTTCTAGCATATGAACCTTCTATGAATTTTAACCAACACACCTATAAAGTTGTTTTGAATTGCCACAATCTGAAACGTCAACACCATCTTGTAGATTCATTTACTAATGCCTTCAGGCTGGCACTACTTTCAGTGTCTGAAATACATTGTATTTTAGTATGTAAACAAAATAAAGATGGAAAGGCTCCTGAAAAGTAGTTTTTCTAAGCTGAGAAAAGTACTCGAAATGTAGACTTCAGCTAGAGAAGGGAAGTGTCCATATACGACCTTCTGGACACTGCTCTTATTCAAACGGGTACGGTCGTCCAGCAGTCTTGCGTGAAATGACTCCGTTTTCTGGGCAGCAATGTGTCATCCAAAGGATGCGCTTCGTCCAGAGGACTCACTCACCTATGTTTGCAGCAGCCAGGTCTTATCCATGCAGCTTACACAGTCAGAGGCTATGGCCTGACAATGTAATAGTTAAACAAGCCTTATAAAACCACTGATTTTAGGGGAATTACTGCATATTCACAATACAAATGAAAACAGAATACATCTTAATTTACGAAGTTTCAGAATCCTCTTTTTGTGACAAAATCTCTCTCTGGTCCCTGAAGCAATGAAATTCATATACAAAAATATGCAATCTGTTAATTTTTCATAAATACTTCATTCCATATGTTCTGCAATGCAAACAAACCTTGGAATAAATTAAAATATGTTCAGTTTTGAGTCTAAGTTCCTGTGTTTTGTCATCTTATGTGAAGCTTCTAAAACTGTTTATAAATTGAATATTTTTTTTCTCTGTGAGTTCTGAATTATAGGTAATTACTTTAAATAATTACTAATAATTGGTTATTTATTTGATAAATATTATAGGAATAATATTCTGGGCAAAACCTGCTTTGCCTCTACACATAATAGAATATGCAACTCAGACGTATTTCACTGCTCTGATGCAGCTTACTAGGACTCTCTAAGTCACAAATACTTTTCTTTTAAGCATATGCTCTGATAATTGTGTTTTCTTACAGATATTTGATTCTTGATATTACTTCTTTTTCTTTTTGTTCAACATACCTTGTAGCTTAGCAAAGACACAAAATGAGTGGTGAGAACCAAATATCATAAGTATCCTTTAATCACGGAAAGAGATCAGTTTGAATTTTCAACAGAATAGTGCAGGACCCTTGCTGAGAAGGATATTTAACTACTGTAAGGTTTATAGATTAGACTTTGAATACAAAACTTTTTTTTATAGGAATTTGTTTGTAAAAGCTGACTAAATGGAATTAAGCTCTGTTGGACAGCCACTGAACATATCTTAAATGCAAATCTATATTCCATTCTTAAGGACAAATTTATCCTCCCGATATCCTATTAACTGTGATCCATAGTCATTTTACAAAATAATTACATACTCATGTAAATAGTTTTTTTCCCTCAGAATTAAGTTGAAAGGCTTTTACCCCTTTCATGTTTTCAGATACAATTGTTACATTACTCATAATCTCATTTGAATTACATCAGCATTAAATCCTATGTGGGACTGCAACTCATGGATTAGAGGGCTACTGAAAGCCATTAATTGCTGTCCTTAAACATCTTTTGAATTATGGATGAATGACATTTTGGATTCTGCACTATGAAATTTAAAACACTGATAGCTATTTAAGTATTAATGACATGTTTGGTCTTTACTAGTCATGTACTGACTGACTAGAGGAGTTAAAGACCCTTAAATCTTATAGAGCTTAATGACTTAATGGCAATATCTGATGAGTAGAAAACCATGAATTTCTCCCTTTTATCATTACATCTTGAGAAAAGGTTGCTTTCCCCAAAAAACTTCTTGGTACTCAATACCATAAGATTCGGAAGTTTGACTGGAACTGAAAAAGCAGGGTCAAAAACAAAGTTGGAAAATATTTATCTGGTCATCTCATTCCAATAAGACATTGCTTCTACTCTACAGCATTTATTCATGCTGTGCCCAAGAATTTTTAATTGTCTCAAGCAACAGTTCTTTAGCCTTTTTCCTTAAGAAATAATTTCACAGGCTGGTGGTTCTCAGTGTCAGAAAGATTTTCTTGTTACTTAACTTAAACATTCCTTTCCTAATTCCATCTCATTACTCCTTTACCTACCCTAGGCAATATACTAATTGACTCTTCTCTCTCCTTGGTGTTTATATCCTTCAAATATTTGAGGAGGACACATTAATTAAGCTTCAAAACATTCTTTAGACCATTTCTCTGCTCTAACCAGTATTCTATACTCATAGCAGTGTACTTAGAGTTTACAGTGCAAGTATCTAAGGGACCCCAAATAGAACATGATTACCCAGAGCATGCTATACAAAATGTTAGCTCCTTCTGAGACAATCATTGCACAGGTTTTAGTGGCAGCTTAGTTATTTGGAATATGCTCTACCAAGAAAGAAAATGTTAGCTTAAAATCTGAGACTGTACAATGCACTTTTCCTGGATGCTCCCTGAGCTTGCAGAATCCCTAGGAATGAATTCCTGATCAGGAGAATTTGTCCATGTTGAGATAAAAATAATGATTAAACCAAAACATATGCTAATAATTTTCACTGTTAATGTGAGGGTTTAAAGCAAAAAAAGGGTTGTGATTTGGCGACTGCCAATAAAAGGCCAAAATTCCAGAAAATGGAAGGACTATTGAAAAAGAATCCTGCAAGACAGTGAAATCAAGCACAGAAACATAAGAGCTATGAAGAATTATAAAATAAAAAGCTCTAAAAGCACAACAAAAGTGTGCATCAGTGGGGAATAACATAAGAAAAAAGAATACTGCAGAACTAGATGACTAAAAAAGTCATAAAAGATAAAGGAAAAGGCATATGTGATATATGCAGTGTAAGTATGCAGAATATAAACAGGTTAAAGAAGACTTTAATCTAAACTCTAAAGAAAATTAAATGAGAGAAAGTTTAAAAATGTATATAGAACAAATCAGGGAAATGAAAACTGATCATCTGTAAAGTAATACTGAAATAAAAAAACCTATTTAAATACAAAAACAAAAAATAAATCTACAGGGAGAGGGCTTTATTTATTATGATGAAACTATATAATATTGTTTTATGAGTATTCACAAAAGGTAGACACAAATACTAGAACAATATTTATTGTGAAGAACACATAAAACATAATAATAGCTTTGGGAGTACAAAATCAACAAACTGATTACATAAAGGTCAGTGTCAGTCCTGATACATTCTGCTTAGATGACTTTCCAGGGAATAGGACATATCCTTAGGAGAAAATGAAAGACTGGATGAAACATGCAGGTGTGGAAAAGTATATTATAATCATTAAACTTTAAATATTATCTTTCAAGATGAAAGATATGGGTAGGTGTAATCAATTTAATTTTCATGAATATGGTCTCCTGTAATTTGTGCATCTCTACTAAGGGACAGTATAAAGACATGAAAATAAATAAAATATTAGAAATGAAAACTTGATTAGAAGACCACCAGAGTAGATAACTGACAAGTAGACGCGTGCACGTTGTAAAATTTGCTGCCTCCCATTAACTCAGCTAAAACCTAGAATCTCTTACTTCTCCAAAATTGCTTTTGCAGTTGATAGATTTTTTGTTGCCTAATACAATCTGTGCATACATGCTGAGTAAGTAAAAAGAAGACTTGTCATTCTTTGTCTTGAGTAAAGCAGAGCAGGTTATGGAGACAAACTCAATGCTTTGCTGAATAAATTTCTGTTTGAGTCTGAAGGTCAGAATTTGGATTTTTTTTTTTTGGCTGCACTGCTGCTGCTTTAAATATTGCTTGTTAACAACTTCTGACTATCTCTGTGAACTGCAGCACTGCCAATTATGATTAAATTACACCAATAAGCAAAAAAGTAGGCATAAATGTAAAAAAAAATTATATGTTTCTACATCCTAAAGAAGAAATTTGCATATAATTAGCAAGCTGTTCTAGCAAAAAAACGGAAGTGGGCTTATCTTTCTGCAGATAACTTCTGGCCATCAGGAGCTGAAAAAGAGTAAATAGAAGGTGCATTTCTTTTTTCCTCTCTCTATTATATGCAAAGAAAATAAAAAATCAAGAGCTGTACCAGGGACAGGAGGTTAAAACTGAAGTTTGGCAGATGAACTAGGAAAGCTTACTGAGCATAAGAGCGTGGAACCTTTAGTAGTAGATGTGGATATTATTATATTCTTCTGTGATTTTAACTTTTTGTTTTTATTTGAAACTAAATTTTGTTCCAGACTAGTAACCTATAGCACTGGGTTAAGGACACGAGACCCAAATTTGCTGAGAGGTAGAAAAAGCAGATGTGTGACAAACTGAAAAGAGAGGATTATGTTGGTAGCCTGTGATACAGTAAAATGAAATCCATTTCCACTTGTGCCCAGACAATATAGATCTGAACTTCAGGGTGTTAATATTATGCAGAGACCTTCTGAAGACCTGGAAAGTAAGCCCAACAATTGCTTAAGGAACATTTGTCAGAAAATACTTAAAGTTTAGAAGTCCTAAATGGTAACTGATTTCTTAAATATGCTGCAGATGATCTTCACGTTGTTAAAGGAAAATAAAAACTCTCTTCAAAAACTTCTACTCCACCAGTGTTTTATTGTCAGACAATGGCATTATTGATGAATCTGAATAAACTTTGTGACCAACTGGAAAAACAAATTTCTGCTACTATTTGTAAAAATAGAATTTTTAGTACATTTACACTATTTGGCACCACTGTGACAGCATATCTAGCTGTGCACACCTACACCACACAGGGCTTTTATGATTGAAGTTGCTCAGGACAGATGATATATATTCTATGTCAAGAGAATTAAGACAAGTATGGTTACAGCAGGAAGGGTGCCCTTTCTTAACTTACTTATAAGTGCCTGCTGTTTGATAAATTCTACCTTTAACTATTAGTGGGAAAAAAAGTCCCCATAACATCCTTATTCCCAGAGATTATCTCATGAGAAAGACTATTCAAACTGGCTACTTTAGTTCAAATTGGAATTTGCTGAAGAATACTGTTTCTTTTGAACAAGATGAATTTCATTCATTCCAAAGAAAGAGAGAAGTATATGCTAAAACTTACCGTAAGTCACATATTGCTCATACACAGCTCAGTAAGCTCCCTGCAGTAGTTACAAGCATCTGTATAATCTCTCTATCTGCCTATTTCCTTTCACATTTTGCTGTAATGATATCAGACCATGCAGCAACTAAATATCTGCTTTTAAAAAAGGGAAAAAGAAAAATCATTTTAATTCAATTGGTACCTATTTCGGACTATAGACAAGAACAGGTAGCAGAATATATAGACAAAAGCAAACTGTGATACGTAATATTCCCTATGAATACTGCGTGTATGAGCTGCATGGGCTGACCACTGGATGGTGTTACCTCGTCATGTTTCATACTTGCTTTAGAGAATTCTGTTTTCTCTGTAAATGATTTGTATATGGAACATACATTATTTCTTTCTTTTTTTTTTTTTTTGGTTGTTTCTTCTAGATTTTATAATCACAGCTCGATTAGAAAACATTGCAATTGTTATAGTCTAATTAACTTTTTTAATTGCACAATCACTATACCACCAGGCTTTCAAATGGTAAAAGTTACTTCTCATTTTTAACTACAAGATTAGGCACTGAATAAACTGATTTTCTGATAAACGTCATTCTTTTTCTATCAGACATTTGGCCAACTCACATACACATATAACTTCATTTTAAAAAACCCTAGCACGCAGTGCAAATGTACTTGAGCGGATATTTGCGCTGCAAATGTACGTGAAATGGATAATTGTTGTTGTCTGCATGACACCTTTAGGACTCTGTAGAGATGGACTTAGGCCCACATTCACCCGGGGGGAGACCTGGGACATGAAGGCAATTTATGTTCTCTGTGCCTCTGTCTCCCTGTGTGTGATTGTAACGATCCCGAACTTTTCTACAGAGTAGGCTACGGATGATAGATATTGCAAATGAACTACATAATTTTATTACAAACCTATTTACCTATCTGGGTATGAACGAATAGGTGGTAATGCTGCCCTTTCCCTTCTTCCTGAAGCTACTGCTTGTCCCTTTGCACTTGCTGGTTTCTTCCATCTGAAAGAAAAGTCATTCAGACTGAAAGGATGGAACTTGTGCTCTCCCTTAGGAAATAAATCACTGTAGCTTAAGTGAAAGGTATCTGCACATACGTGAGGGCAGATTTCATAGCATCTAGTCATTCATTACATCTTTCTTGCAATTCTGATTCAATCTAACTTTCCTTCATATTTACTTTTCTTCTTTCAAGTACCCTTTTAGTGCACTGATCCCAGCTGATGTCAAACAGACAGATTTTTAGGGGAGAATACATTCCTATGTTTTATATTGCAAAAGTTAAAACAACCTAACATAAAACAGTAACTGTTATCCATGGTTTGCTGCCGTTCACAATCTATGCAAGCTACATTCTAATAAATGATCAGTTCCTATGGAGTTCTTAATTTAGACGGAAATCTTCCATTCAATTAAGCCTTGTGTTCTGAGGGGATTATTATTCCGCATGTAAATCCTTTTTATTCATGATAACTGCTAGAGCTGAGCATTAAATGATATATATCGCCATGCCTTTGTCAAAACAAAGCACAGAGGGTTTCTTTCTTTTCTTGTTGAAATAAAAACGACAAAATAAAATCTTAGAGAAATATTTTTGAGGAAAAAACTTGAATTACAAAGAGACAAGATTCATATTACTGAATGTTAAAATTTGAATAGAATACCAGAACCATCCAAGGTAAAAGTACATGAGTACACTACTGACCTGTTACTTTAACATAGGCTTTCAACAGAGGTACTTAGAGCCTGACCCACTGGAATTAGCAGAAATCTTTTCTTTGACTCCAGTAGATTTAGAACTATGCCTCAACTGTTTCCTTTGCAAACTCTGGACTTACGGGGAAAGCTGGTTTATCTTGAATAGATTAAGATCCCTAAATCTTTTCTTCATTGCCTCTGCTTAGAGATTGAAGGGTTGTTTAACTATATTTTTTGATAGTTCTCATCAATTTCTTGGTTACTTGAATGACTTTCTTAAACCTTTTCTGGTTCTTAAAAAGTGGATTTTAGAAAAATATATCGTGCTCAGAGGTTTGAATACTCCTATGCATGTTTCACACATCCATTTAGGTTTGCATTCGCTGCTTTGGAAAAGAAAGGTTGGTGCTTCTTTAAACCTGTGACACTTCACAGCCTAAAATATCCTCCTGTAGTTGTATATACACATCCATTGTTTTCCATGCCCTTTGAATACTACTCTTCTCCTTTCGAAGCAATGAGGTTCATACTTCCTGGTTGTTAATTCAGACCTCTCTGCTCTTTGTTCGTAGTTTTTTTCCTGAATATTTTGGAAATTCAAGCAAATGAAAGGACCTAGGTAAGAACAGATGTATACACATTTCCTCACTCCTTGAGGCATCAAAACCTGTGAAGAAAGAGGGCAATGTGTGGCTGTAGGATAAATGAGTACAAACTCGTGAAAAGAATTATAGGGAAAATTAGGTATAATGCATACAGTGCATTTTCATAAGGTAATGTTCACAGGATTAGTAGAAACATGGAAAAGGAGCTTGTTTGCTGATCGTGGTCAAAAAGGAACTTTTTTTTCTTCTAGGAAGTAATGGGGCACAAAAGGCCTGTGCAAAAACATATGTCCTGATGCAAAATCTTCTGAGAACTATCAGCCATATGTATCTGTACAATCTTGTGCAGTATGACTTGGAAACACGATTTAGTCGTCTTCCCCTGCAGGTCATAAACCTAACATATTTATAGAGCACTATGCATCTTACTAATTTTTTCATGCCTGTAACTGCAAACAGCTGATACTTACAAAAGAATAGGGAAAAGAAATGGAATGAGCACTTCCTATGCATAGACATTCCCCTGCATATCAGCAGAACCACTTCTGTGAGTTTGAAGATGATATGATATTTTTATTGTGTTTACATAAAGTACTATTCTCTTCCTCAGAGTTTATTCGCAAATAAAGATGCAAGTTCCATGAAAAAATAGAAGGAAAAAAAAAAGGCACCCAGGAACAGATGCAGGCAACAGAGGTGGATAGAAGACTATAGATGGAAAGATTTAACTCTTAGAAACACGCCTTGCCAAGGCTAAGCAGGTAGATGGGCAGTCAGGTTTCCCCCTTTCAAACTTATTTCTGAATTTTGAAAGACCAAGTGCAGTGGGAAATATTTGCATCAGAATTAAAACTCTCTGCAACATAAAAAATCATTTCATCATATCACTGCATCCAAGTGAGACTCATTCGCTTAATTCTAAAAAGGTAAGTTACGTTGTACGTATTTTACTTGGAAGTACAAGTTTCGAAAAACAAGTATTTATCATTAGCAGCCATATTATAAAGTAATTTGTGCCCCTAATTTGCTATGCTTTCCCCAGTGAACCAAAGCACACAAAAGCTATAGCTATATATAGCTATAAGGCTATAGCAGGAAATAAAGCAGTTAGTGGGCTGTTGCCTTATCGCAGCAGCTAAGAGAGTGTGCTGATGCAGACACAGGCCATTGCACGCCTGGCACCCCAGTTCCTGGGGATGCTCCTGGGCGCTTCTGATCTGCTAGGGATAAACCAGTGTAGAGGTAGCCAGAGGATCCTGAACTAGTAAAGTAGTTCAGACTGTGGGACACGGACACATTTTCTGACTGCTTGTGGAGGTAGAAAAATTTGATCAGGTGAAGTCAGGGACAGGCTTTGCTTTCTTGCCCCTCATATGCCATGTGCTGTGCCACGGACCCTGTGCCATGCAGCGGAAAAGTGATGTGTGCATTTCAGGTGGAGTATTAGACAGGCAGATTGTGCCTCCTTAATTCACAGTCTAATTTATCACTGAAAAAATATTCTGGCCCATACATAGGATTTATAGCAGAGACGCAGCTTAAGCTCAATAGCACTATTTCTTTTTGTCAGATATTATAATTCTTAGAAACAACAGAAACCTCACAAATATTTTACGTATGAATCCTTTTCTTAAATATTTTATACAGGTTTTGTGAAGCAAGCCTCTCAGAACTAGGAACACCACACTTGCATTTGTTGAAGGGTGACTGCAAGCAATCCCCAGGACACAGAGGGAATTTAGGTGGTGCCATCCTGTTCTGAAACAGGGGTTAATGTCACCCCGGCATGCTGTTCGTAGCAGCCCTTAAGTACCACCATGCCTTGCCGCGCACATGCTGCTCAGGAAATGTATTTGCTAGCAAGCCCTTCTGCTAGGGTTCATATGAAGGCTGCCTGTGAATTTCCCCACACCAGTCTATGTCTTAAAATGAAAAAAGGTCCCCTGTATTTTCAGTGTTGAACTCTAGCCTAACAAAGAGTTGGCAAAATAGTTTTTCCCAGATCTCAGTTTTCTTTGTTTCAGAGGTTACCTTTCTGACATAGTTTTTGGAGCGGGATAACGTTATCTCAGATACAAGAAGGGTGTCTTTTTTTTTTTCTTTTTTTCCCCCTGAAGCTCTACTTCAGCCTTTTATCTGATTATCTGACTGGTATAACTGTTTAAATTATGTAGAAAAGCATGTGTGACATAGTACTGCTACTCTCTCTTGAACTATACTAAAAACCAAATGTTTCCTAGAAACTTCCTTCCCTGTGTTTGTCTTTTGAGCAGTTACAGACCATACATAAAGGCCAAAGGCTTGTATTTGATGCTTTGACATCTCGACATTAAAAGGGAACTTGTATACAATTTTGTCCAATACAGCATAATTATTTTTGCCTTTGCTATAGGTCAATATTTGTTTTACAGTATGTCCATTCACATTTGAGTTATCCATCATTGAATGGAGGCCCATCAGTCAAACCCTTGACATGAAATAAGTAGCATCGCTCTTTATGAAACCTGTGCATTTAAGGGGCGGGGGGTGGGGGGGGAGGAGTTAGCTGCTGATTTAAGAAATCTAATTGTCTTCATTGCACTAAAAGGAACCTTGAGAACTTCAAACGCAGTATAATTTAACTTATAGTTTAAAACAACTAAACTGCTATCTTTCTGTACTTCTTCTACTGCATTCTATAAAATGCTAAATGTTATAAAGTAAATATGTTCAGAGCTGTTGCAGCACTTGTGTTTGAAAATGCAATTTTCCCTTAATGTTTAAGGATTACATTGTGGTTGTTTCTTTTAATCGAAACAATACATTTTAATGTTACAAAGCTGCCACTAGTTTATTAAAAAAGGTAATTTTAGCCTGTAACATGGAGCAGCTACTGTGCGTGCTATGATTCTTCCTGGAATATACAATGAGAAATACCCAATAGCAAGAGAAAACAGGAGCTGGAAGTGACATTGTTCTTATTATGTTTACAGATTGTATGATTCTGTTTGGAAACGTACCACAATAGCTGTTAGGTTTTTACTGTCCCCATTTTCGTGATTATTAGATCATTACGTTTAGCGTAAACCAATTTAAGTTTGTATTAGCAAGAATTGGCAATCGTCTCTCACCTCTGACCTTTAGGTTAATGAGAAGTTCCTCAGTGTAATTGCTATATCTTAAGACGGCACTGTGCTGTGTAATCTTTATTGCTGTAAAATGACATTTAAAGTTTGTTTTACATGAGCAAGTAGAAGAACATTATTTCTGCAGTGAGCAATAATTATCTGCCTCCTAGCTGAAAATCCATGCTGTGGATAAATTGTGTTCATCTGGTAGCCTTTGTTTGTAAGACAAGTTAATTAAAAGAGGAATGTTGAAAAATATGTCTGCCCACTGAGTGCTGATAGAGTAATATTATTACTTCACAAGAAAACATTCTGAACAATAAAAACGCTTTTGTTTTTGCTCCAAAGATATGGATAAAAATGAAGTAAACATAATGCTTTTGCACTGTGATTATCATAAAAAATGCAGAGATGAAAGGAAATATCTATTCCAATCGAATAAAAAATGCCTAAAACTCTGTGTACTCAGTTGGTACTTATACTTGTTAATACAGGCATGAAGTACTGCCCCTGACTAATACATTTTTTACCTTGCAATTTTCTGTATATGATAGTGAATTACACATTAGGTTATATATGTGTGTTCTTCCTCTCCTGCTTTAATTAATTCAGCTATAAAAAAGATATTGCAGTCACTCCATGAATATTTTACCATTCAGAAAAGTTCTTTTTCAATATTTATTTACCATGATAATATTCACTGTGTGACAAAGACCATTTGCATATGTCGCCTAGGACCTGCTGACCTTGCTCTGGTACAGAATGGCCATTTCAATTCTGCACAGCGTTGGGAGGGGTGCGTCTCCTGGCACAGCAGCCTTGAGTTTGTTTTTCTCATCTCAGAAGCTTTACAGAGCAAGTATCTGTTGTCTGGTAGTTCCTTAGGGACAAAAGTTAGATTGAGGATTTTATTTGTCGAGTTTCTGTGCAGATACAGTGCACAATTCTAACAGTAACTGTAGCTTCCATTCAGTTTTACTTTATTCTTTAAAAAAAACCACATAGAATAACTCATTTTCACTAACATTGTAACGATCGAGAAGATAATTTAGACTGGTCTAAATTATAGAAGATAAACTAGAACTGGTCTAGTGCTTATTCTGATTCTGCACAACAACGGACAACAACACGTGTAAGAAAAAACTGTTTGGGCTTACGTTTAATTGTGAAAGTGTTTTAAAACACTTCTTTTTAGATTTCAACAGTTTATTTTGATACATTTTTTTCCAGTAACTAATGAATGTGATACTGTTTGTCCTTATCCTTTTTTGGCACAATTTTCCTTTTCAAAGAAAGAACATACAGTACAGACACATAACCTATATAGGTAGCATTTATTTTGCATGAGATGCAATTCACAGTAACAATAAATTGATTGATCTGTACCTCTATACTTACTTAAAAAATTAAAATCTAGTACAGTTATATCTAAGATACAGTTATATTTTTTTCTTTTTTTTTCTTTTTTTTTTTTTTTTACATTTCTGATAAAAAAACAACTTTGCAATAAGCACATTTTCTGGTGAAAGATATTTTTACAGGCTGTTAACAGGTTTCAATTACTCTAAGTTAACCTCTGTATGCATTTCCTCCTTCTAGGAAAAAGAAAGTTACAAATAAATTCTCATGGTAAAAATATCTATAACTGCTTAGAGAGTAGATGGCAACACTCATATATGCATGTTTTAGGAGGTCAAGTATATTGTAAGTAGTGTGTCAGAAAGAAGGATGCATATAATAGGATTGAATATAGTGTGGATGGGAAGCAAACTACAAATTACAAATAGTTTGCTTATATTGAGAAATAAATCTAGAGTATTATTGTAAATGTAGTTTACAATAGTGGTTTAAGAGTGCAATATAACACTCTTTTAGTTGAACAGAATGCTTAGGACTTTTTTCTTCTGTGAAATTCTCAAGATGCATATGTCAAAGATGGAAATAGTTCCCTAAAGATATTTTCTACATCAACAGTTTTTTCAGGTTCTTTAACCATCCTTTTACAAGGCCAGGTATAATTAAAATAATCATTCCAATTCACCTCTATTTCAGCCTTAAGTGGAAAAAAATGCCTGCACATTTATTAGACTGGGCAGCTTCTTTCTATTTTGCTGAATAGTAGATGCACTGCATCACCAAACATTATTAAAGTTGCTGAGGCATTAGGGTATGCATTAAATCCTTGATTGCCTAAGAGGTGCTGCATAGTGCATTTCCTAACCAAGGTCCTCGAAACAGGAAATTGTACATCACAGCCTTCCAATTAAAATTGTGGAGGAAACTGTGATATGTTGTATGCTCGGTAAAAGCCCTGCTATTCTAAGAACAGCTTTGGAAGCCATTTGTCTCATGTATGCACTCAGGGCATCCTATGAAGCCTGAGGGGCTTTTGCTGGAAAGATTTGAACATATTTGGAAACATATTTGGAAACATATATAGAGAAATGTATAAAAGTTATTTACAAATATCTTTAGTAGACAGAATTTTTTGTTTGGATAAAAATGCACTCGTACTTTTGAAATACCAGAAGGCATACTAATAGTTATCCCTGGAAACACCTATTCAGATGATAATTGCCTTAACATTACCGGCTATTTACTGAAGTGCAAATATAGCATTACCCTTGAATAATGGTGTTATTCTTCAGGAAAAACAATTTTCAGATCTCAGTTTATGTCCTATCTTTTAATTGCAAGGTTATGCAGTACATCTGAGATTCATCAGGAGGCAATACAGAGGTCTGGATCAGGATTAAATTTAAACAAGGATTTGAGATTCAGAGCCATAAGTTTTAGTTCAGGCTCCTATTCGATAATAAAGAAACCTTTTCCTCTGCAACAATGATCTGTTCATATTAGGTTTTCTTCATTTTAGCTTAAAGATTATCAGCAACATAAAAATATATGCATTCATATGTAATTCAAGAGAGACTTACATAGATACAAAGGGAATCTGGCAGCTAACATGAGTCATTACTAAATAGCTATATATGTGCTTTTGGAAAATTATGGATCAAGATCCGCAACATTTGTATTTCTCAGTTATAAAAGTAAAAAGTAACAGGAATGCATCCATGCTCTAGGCAATGCATTACATTTATAATAGTCCAGTGGCTGTGACGGCAGTTACAGTATCAGCCTATAGGTGGTAATGTCATAGAAGCCACTTCCTCTAATCTATTGAAGCTTCTCTTTTCCAAAAAATATATATATATATATTTATCTCTCTATGTATCATCTATATCTTTATCTATGCATGCAGCTATATGTATCTATGTGTATGAAAGAAAATATAGAACATCCCTTGAAATTCCCCCTCAAGAGAGGAGAAAGGTTTGGACTTTCGTTTAGGAAGCATGAAATAGTAGCATAGCTGGGAACTAACCATTTGATCCTCTTTCCAAGGGCAAATGGTATAATCATCAATTCCAGTTATGCTTTAAAAGAAAACATACTCTTTCCATTGTTTTTAAGGGTGTGTTTGTTATTAATTATCCTCTAAAATGTGTAACTCTCCCTAGAAATAATGATGTCCTAATGCAAAGCTCTGGATTTTACCATGGGAGTCAGAAATCCTCATAACTTTCTATCCTGACAATCTACATTTTCCCTCTTTGAGTAAGCATACAGCCTTTGAGAATGGTTTACAAGTATTTTCATCCTGTATAATGCTGGAGCTTCAGCTAAGTCCCCCAAGTGACCTTCATTGTGGCAGGACAACAGCTGCAAAGGGACACTTTGCAAAAATACTGCAGTCAGAGCACAAACCCTGAGCATGGCATGAGGCTTGATATAATAAGAGACAGAATTGTTAATTATAAGGATATATTTCATTAATTTAACCACAAAAAAGCTGAAAAGTGAATATTTTTACAAGATATCAAAATATTTTGAGACTCTATACAGCTGACAAAGTCAGAGTCCATTAATTCAATTTATTTTTAGAGATGCTATAGTCTTTATATGAAAAGTATCCCATCATGTTCAATGACAATATTATTGCGTAAGAAGGAGTAACAGAAATCCATGTGAACAAAAGAAAAGCAATTAAACAAAGGGAAAAAAATCCCCGTACAATTAAAAGGAAAATTCAAAATTTGCACATTGTTGGTGGTAGGAAAAAATAGTTGTTTTCATATTGTTAGTCAGCTCAATATGCACAAAATAATGACAGTTAAGTAAAGTATTGCCTTTGGTAGGCTCCAGCTGGCAGTGCTTAGTGTAATAAGCCTACTTACTCTTCTTGCAGAAGAAACAGGCAAAATCTAGGAATAATTTTTATGTACGGTAGTAGATGATCTGAAAATCAAACCAATCTTGGCCACACTTTCTAAAGCTTATCCATCTGCAAGGAAAACACAAGCTACAATGAGTTTCAATCAGAGCTCAATTATGGTAGATATCAAGAAAAGGCAGGTAAGGGCTTAAAAACAAATACATCAAGTTCAGGCATCATTTCAAGGAGTCAACTGAGGCCTCTGACAAGCAATTATAAGTCCACATAGATATCCAAAATCAAATAAAGCAGACTCGGTGACAGATAATAAAGGCTTAGCTATCTATGGAGCAGCTAATTTGCCAGATGTATCCCAAAATAAGATAATCTTCAGCTTGCATACAAGAAGTAGATGAAACTGTTAAACCATTTGGGTAAGAATATGGAGACGTCAGAAAATGAAATTTGCCAAAATTGCATTGGAAATTCAGTGAATGAAGAGATGTTGAGACATCTAAAAAACTTAGAAGAGAAAGGAATGTACGTGCGGAGACACAGGCAATTGTCCTTCAACAAAGGCACAAACCAGCAAGAAATTCTCACTTGAGAGAAGTGGGAGACCAGCAGTTCACAGCAAACAGCAGTAACACATTGTCCCTGCACCACAGTGCCTAAATACAAGCCATAATCCTGCAGCATGGAGGAAAAACAAACCAGAACAAACCCTGCATGCTTTCTTTTGCTCTTTAGCTGTTTTTCAGTTTGATGTTTTGCTGATATAAACCATTGATAGCACAAGAGTAGCAGCCTAACCAGGTACAGAAAACTTCTCAGTCATGTTGTGTAGGGCAATTGGATTATTGTTCACTAGGAACTAAATTAACACTTATTTCTTTGTTGCAAAGGTTTTCTTCTTGAGAGAAATTTAATTTAACTTTGAGATAGTGGAACTATTGCTGTACTACAGGTAAGTTGATAGCAAAAAGAATACTGGCAGTCTTCATTTTGTGTGTTTCACTCAAAGCTCAATTCATTTGATTCACTGAATTCATGAACTGATTCTCAGAATTCATGAAGCTGCTTCTGTGTTTTTATGACCATACGTGTATGTAGCCAGAGGTTGTGAGCAATCACCCTCTGTAAGTTTTGTTTACATGTTTAAAAAAATGGTCTAAGTGGATTGCGAGTTTTTTTCATTTTGTACATATTTTTTCTACCAGCATCCTTGGTCCATCCTTTAATTGCCATTTGTATGTAAATTTTTATTCACTTTTTTGAAACAACAGGAGTTTATAATAGTATATGCACAAATAGGCCATGATAGACTATGGCTACAGTCACAGAGCTACAGAATAATCTTCTTTCCTCCCTTCTAACCCTCCCCGCCCTTTCCTTTTTTTCCCACTCAGGTAACATACTTTTGTCAAGTGCTTGTTTTAGTTTCATTTCACTGTCTCCAGCATCAGAGGACCATTTAATGCCCTCTGCCACTCCACCATCCTGACTGTTGCTCTTTTTGCTGCCTGCTTTTCCTGTCCACTGGAGGAGAAAACATTGTTTCTACTCATTTAGTTTAGCAGAAGATGGGAGAGCTTGGGGGTCTCTGAGTGACTGAGCCAAGAGCAGCAACAATGGAGAAAAATAAGAAGGATTGTATCAGGGAAAACTGATACAGAGAGAAACGTCCCCTCTCTAATACCGTGAAAACCCACGGTAGTTTTGTTCATTTCAAATGGAGGATTGAAGCACTGAGGCAGCTTCTCTTGCCTCAGTGCTACAGTGAAAAAGCAACAATATGCTTCCTGAAGAGGACAGCAGAGATAATTCAGCTTTTTGTCCTTGCTTTCTCCCCACCATTCAGCTAGCAGCAGTGGGAAGCTGGAATATGATCTAACCTACTGGGCCAAATTCTCCTCTTCATCATATTGGCTCGAAAACCGCGGCACAAGGCACGCAGAGCCACCCCAGGGGCAGCGGCACAACCGAGCGGAGGGTCTGGGCTGCACGCTGGTGCGAGCCCTGGATGACGGCCGGTGCAGGAGCAGCGAGGTAGAGGCAAGGGCAGGAAGTGCAGCTGTAGCTGAAACTGTCTCATCTTCTTTCTCTCCTACTAATCACCGCTTCGCAACAGCCACTCACTCGATGGTGCAGCCCGCTCTCTCTCCCAAGACTAATAGTGGTGCTATTAGAGCTGCATTGCAAACAGCCACAAATTATCTATTCCACTAAGTGCCTTTGGTCACATCTGCTTACTTAAAGGGCGATCAGTTAATCACTCTCATCCCTTTGTTGCTGTTGGTGTGAGCTCTGAGAAAATACACTGCTAGTGCCATAGGCACCGCCTGGGTAAACTTCGACTCTGACAGCCAAGGGGTCAAAGCCAAAACAACGGAGCAGCTGCTCCTACCGCAACAACAGAAAGAAAACAGTAAAAATATGAGTCATAACGGTTTGAAATGTCTTTATCCATTAAAATCATGTCTGTGTGATGTGTTTTGCTCCTTGAAATCTCTGTATCATTAAGAGATGTTTTTCTAATGCAATACTGTTCAAAATAACTTTTGAGCATTTTGGAACTTCTTGAAGCTCTCATCAGTTCATCTAACCTTTTTAGAGTAACATAAAAAAAAGCAACTTTCTGTCTAGATGAATGATAGGTAAACTGTTACTGCGAGTACTAATAATAGCAAAAATAAAGAACTGCTTTAATTTAAATGAGAGTGCGAGCTAACTTCTGCTATGTAAACATGATATCAGACCGCACATTATAAATCTGTTCTACCAAGTCAGTCATGAAGTGAACCAAACTTTCCTGAAGCAAAATGCTCCTCCTGTTCATGGACATACGAACCATTAGGGGTCTATGCAACCCTCCTTGAAATTAAATGGGGACTTAGAAATTAAATAGCTCTCAATAGTATTTGCAAACTGATCTCTGAATATTTCAGAATGAGCAAGGGGAACTGTGCTAAACCATCTTATTTGTTCCTCTTTATATGAAACACTGTGCTTTCTGTTTGAGGATGTAAATGTTGAAACGGTACATTATCCTGTAACAAATATAAGGGAGTGAAGGAGGGGAGAAGAGAAAAGATGGGAAGAAGGAATTTTAAGTCCCATCTGTGCATAATGTTATGAGATTTATTTCATTCCAACAGGCTTTCTGAAACAATTCTATTTTTTCATCACCTAACCCACACTGATTTAACAGCAGTTTTGTTTCATATTTTTAATCTACATGTATTAATGTATAATTAGAATGGGGTTTTAACTTTAAATTATAACTTGCTGATTTAAAATTTTGCTTCTTCCTCTCATTTCATAGTTTTAAGAGTAAAAATGGCATGTGGTTGGATTATACTTCTCTGAAGAGATCTTTTCAGTTATACAAATAAGTGATTTATAACTCATACAGGGAAAGGAAATGGTTGCATAAGGACTTGCATAGGCAAATCTTTGCTGCACTCAGCAGCATAACTCTTGTCGACTTCAAAAGTGCCAAGGTTCCTCCCTGGTGAGAGGTCAGTGCCTGCTGATTTTCTGTGATATGCTCAAAAATATTTAGGAAGACACTAACCCGGTATGATTTGTTCCTCTCCTGAGCTCCTCAGGAGCTACTTTCCGCACCTCTGATGGAGATGCGGCAACCAACCGTGTGAGTGTTCCTCACCGGTTTCAGTCTGAAACAGGCCAGTTTAAGTCGCATGTGAGAGGGCAGTCACTTCCAGCGGAGGGGGCAGAAACTAACAGCAGTGGAGCAAATCGATCACCACTGTTTGCCTGGCTTTAACCAGCTCACACTGTCGGTTACAACGTCTCTGCTGAGAGGGCAGCAACTCACAGCTCAGTGACAGTAATTTCTTAAACCACTAAGAACGTACCGTAAGTACTAGCCTGGCAGTGCTCCTAAAAGGACTCAAATAAAGTTAGGTAGATCTACAAGGACAGTAACAATTTTACAGTCAATTCTTATGCTTCAAGCAACGTATCTGAATAGAGGAATACAAGAAGTCCCTCTGTCTTGGCTGGCTCCTCACCTGATGAAATTGGGCACAGTCACTAGACCTACACAGATTTCTACCGCAGAGGATTTCCTTGCTTCTTTCCTGATAACTGAAAAAAGACAGATGAAATTAAATAACTGTGTCTTCCTCCTGGCCAGCTTTACATCTCACCATCTCTTTTGAGTTTCTTCAGCAGCTACTCCACTGAGCCAGTTCAGCTGTGCATCATTTGAGGTTGTGAACTGCTTCAGGCATGGAGATTCAGCAGGGAGGGAGGCATGCATGATAATTTGTTCCAGATGGTCTGTACTTTCTGAACCAATAATTCAGTGAGTGGTGACTTACATTAATAGAGAGGTGTCATGAAAGCATGAGGCATCACTCTTTTTTTCACCAGTACTAAAATTTTACTGGATTATACTTGTCTTCAATCTGCAATAATTGCTTCTGGTTTCCACCACCTTTTTGCTCCAGTCACTCACTGTTTCTCAGCCACTTCCTCAGCTTTGATCCACTCACCTCTGAGCAAATCCCATTCTCTTCTCATATACCAATTCTGAAAATAAAATCCCTCCTTAAAGTCTAGGACAACCTTACTGCGATTTCAAATCTCAGCAGAATTTTAGTAATGGTCTTACTCACTGACCTTTTCACGACTTTGCTGTCCTGAAACACCTCTACCTTCACAGGATAAAACATAGTATTTTCAATATCTCAGTTTGCCAGATTTTAGAGATTCTGACGGTTATGACAACCATGATTGTAATACCATTTACCAGCATTCACAAATCAGCAGCAAGTGTGGCAATTTGCCTCAGAAACAGTAGAAGCTAGCTACCTATCCGTACTTTAAACAGCTCTCGTACAGAGGACTGTGGCATTCCTTAATTCAGATTCAATAGCATTTTATTATATAAACAGTTGCATTAAGATCAGTCTTATTATTCACACATTAAGTCTTAAGCAGTATGGTTAAGGGTAGTAGAACCTGGTCTTAATTATACATTCTTGAACTTTCTAAAGCTAATTCAGATGGCTAATTTCTTTTGGAATTAAATCAAAATAACCTAACATTTGGGCAATGTGTTACTGTTAACTTCTAACAGAGTAGATGCCCAATGTCAATGTTTTTCTCTCTTGCTGAATATTATGTCCAAAAATTAAACCAAGCATTAATTCGTATGATAATGAATTAATTTTAAAGTCAAACATATGGTCCATTTGCTTTATGTGGATGAAATAACCCACTACATGATTAGACACAAAGATTGAATTTCTGATTGTTGGACACATGAAAATGAATCAATAAATCCTGAACGCTGTCAATACTGCATAAAGCCTAAAAAATATTTAACAATTTGAACCATCCTTGTCCTTCATGTGTCCTAATTTACAAGGATAACTATATTTTAGTGCTTGAAATGCAAACAGGCTTGAAATGATGCCTGTTTCATCACAAATCCTACTCTTTTTTTTTTTTTTTAGCTATAGTATATATAATGCTGACATTATTAAGAAGGGAAGAATGGTTTTATTTTTACTTCTTTTAAAATATTTCAGCGAATAAACAGCATTCAGATCTTGGGCACTTTATAAACTTCTCTATATCTACTTCACTACAATCAAACATCTATTAGACATCCTATTCTACTTGAAGTTCTGCTTTAAAATCTGAACTGAAGTTTAGATCATTTGTTTCTTATTTCTTTTGTCTTCCCGTGCAATGGGATGATGCATTTGCAAAATAGCATGCAAAAGAGAAAGTGCAGACCTTCAAACAGTTAAAAGTTCTAGATGCATAGAAACTACAGAGGCACTTGATTCTTCACAGTCTCCTGATTTTCCAGATGCAAAATTAACCTTGTAGCGTATATCTCTCTTGCTATATCTATTAAGTATATAATCTGCAATAAAATTGTATTGTTTCACTTTTCAAGGATTGTAAACAGAAATTATCGGGAACTCCTTAAGATATTTAAAAGCCTGCTCAAGTTCTAACCTAGTGAAGCAACAAAGAGTATTATTAGTTCAACAGCTAGGAGAAAAAAATCTCAATCTTTTTCACCCTGAAACATACTAAACATTTGAAATCTAAATACCATTCTTTTTAGGAAAAAAAATCATTTACAAGAAGCCATTTCAACACCAAAAGAAGAGCATGTTTCTCTTGTTAGGTTTACCCCAGACAAAGTCTTGCAAATGCATTATTTTGTCTATTGTTTGACTATTGTCTCCTGCTGCTTCCTAACTCCAGAACAAGCAGCCAGAACAGAGATAAGATCCAAGCATGCTATTCTTTTTAGTTTTTTCTGCACCAGACTCCAGTTAAACACATTTACTCCCAAGGGTTTCCATTCCCTGACCCTACCAAAATGTATGGAAAGAGGACTCCAAGTCAACTCAAGCAAGTCCTGCACTCCCAGTCTCCATCCACAGAACAGACAATCAGAATTAAGTCTTCTCAACCTCAGCCACTTGACTTGACATTTTGGGGAACAAAAGTAGATTAAGCAACATATACTTAATTCTTTCCTCTGTTCTTCCTTTATCTGCCCTCTCTTGGTTTCTTTTTTTTTCTTTTTTTTTTGATATTTTCCTTCTTTTTTTAGTCAAATAATATCCTCACTTTGTCCTTTGCTGTTTCTATAGCATCACACATTAGGAAAAAAAAGGCATGAATACATTTTTTGCCAGGCTTCATCACAGCCATTATGTTAGAGCCATCAAACCATATTCTGTCTTGAGATCACACCTCTTCTTGATATACCTTGTTCCTTATGTCTTTTGGAGCTAAACCAACACATTGATAATGAGGGGAATTTTTGATCTGAGAACTCTGGAAGTAGATCAGCATTTCATGGCAACTGACAAAGCAAATAATATAAGCAAATTATGTAAGGAAAATAACTGGCACTATTTATTGCAAGGTCTAACAATAAATATAGCTTTTTGGGTTTTTTTCACTCTCTGGCTTGGGTAAGAAAAGAATGACCCAAAGTGCCCTCCTTTAAACAAAACTATACTCACACTGTGTTAGATAAGCAGTTTTCTTTTTTTATCTTTGGACTGGATTTCAAAGCTGCTGGTTCCCACTGCTTCTATTGGCTTTGGTCCTTTTATGTTACAATATATTGTAACATATTCCTTCTGTATTCCTTCTGAGGAATTCAGATCTCTCTTGCTCTTGGACTATTTCAAAGGTAAACCTGGAATTTAGACCAGATCAAGGCAACCTAAGGCTTTAGTCACACTACAACTCTACACCTGCTGTACTATAACTCCAATTTATGCAACATCTTGTGGTAGTAGGAAGTTTATGCCTTCTCCAATCAAATATGGAGAAGCTTTTCCATCATGGGGTTCTATCAAAACAGCACTAGTCCCTCTTTCCTGCTGAGGAAGTAGAGGTTGTAGAAAAGCCTTCTTATCCTTCTTACTACATACTTCACAAATAGGAATGTATTCCCTTGGTTAGTAGGCCTCCTCTTCCTAATCCACTGGGTTTTTTTTTTTTTTTTGGTTTTTTTTGTTTGTTTGTTTGTTTGTTTGTTTTTTTCTCAAAATGGTATTCACGGTATTTTTTGAGTTCCCAGAATCCTGGCATTAATGCTTTATTATACATGTGGTAATTGTCCCTTATGCTTCATTTAGTCTTTTTGCAAGCTCTGACAGATATTTCTTCTGTGATTTCAGTCTGTTCTGTTTAAAGCTTTCTCCCTACATACGTAAAGTGAAAACTTGTATTCTGATATTTCACGTGATGAGGAATAGGGGCCTAGAGTGATACGTTTTCACTGATCTTCCTTAAGCTGGTATTGAGAAAAAGTATCCCTACATACAGCTATGTATTTAGATGGGTTATGTATTTCAGTTTTTAAGTTTGTGTGTTTCACAAACAAGGCACAATAGTAACCTGGTGTGTAAAGGCAGAAATTAAGTTCCTGAACTGTATAGGTAAACTCTGCATGTATAAAGACTTCTGGATCATAGCTGATACTGTCTAAAGAGTAAAAATAATGCTGTTGTTCTTATTGCTTGAACATCATCAGTGTGATTCTCATTGTTCCTCAGAATAAAATAATTGAAGCAATTTATCCTCAAGACATATGCTATATAACTCTATCCATTATTGTTGTAGTGAAGTATAGTAAATAAGGCTTTGTGTTAGTTTCAACAGCAGAGTCCAGTACATAAGGGAATGATAAAAAAATATAATACTTTTTCTACCGAGACTAAGGATCCCATTCTGCTCAGCAACACTTTTAGTCTTATCTATTTACCCTGTAAAGCAAAGTGCTCAGCTGAGGTCAGGCTGGCTAGACCATGCATGTATAGCAGAAGACTTGTGCAAATGTCCTTTTCTTTCACTGTATGATTTCACTGTTGTGAAAGGGTTTGAATTAACATTTCAGCAATGTGGGAGACTGTGTGGGTATTTGGTCCAGAATGTGAATGCATTAACATGGGAGTTGCTTCACTAGTTTATAGCTTTCAAACCACAGCTGGAAGCTGGAACCGTACACTATCTTTTACACTCAATAAAATTCAAAAAGGACAGGAAACTGATTTTGTCATTGCTGTTATTTTAGTCCTATCTGGCCCTTTCTTAGCTCCATCAGTCCTGAATTAATTTGACCAAGATGGTCATGGGTGAAAAGAACAAAGAAGTTTGTTGATAAAGGGGGGAGAGGTGAGCGGATCGGGAGGTGAGATGGGGTGATAGAGCAGCAACTTGAGAAAATGGGAAAAATCATTAGGATGTGGAGACTATGTGCACTCGGGGATATGGGCAGGATTGATTGGGTGAGAGGAAGAAGGTAGGACAGAAGAGGCAGTCAGAGGGTAATAGAGGGCAATAAATTGTTTCTATTTTAATGGTGTGTGAGGAGAGGGGAGGCTCAAGTGAAATAGCAATCTGGAGAATCACGTGCAGTTGTCAATATGACGGGTTTTGTGAATGCAAAATATATTGCTTGTTATCATGGGTTTATTGTTATTTGAAGTATGTGCACTTTGTACAGATGGATTTTTTGCATGAAAATCACTGGCATGCGTAACAAATTCTATGAGCTATAAATGCAGATGTCATACTGAAAAGTACACAAAGACATTTTCATGAGTGTATGCAGAGGTCTTGTTGAATGCGTATCCTATAGTAACATTAGGAATTTATCTTATTAACTTGCTCATCTGAATTTGGTAGCAGGAGTGAATTAATCAGTGGACTTTGATACAGGACACAGAGCCTTAATAGCCTCCCTGCTGTCACCTTCACTAATGGCAAGGTGACAGTAATTGGTTATTGATGTTAATCTTTGATATGAACAGCTCAAATCACATCTCTATAGATATTGATATCAGCAGTTCCATAGGATCAAAGAGTGAAATTGCAGACAAGAATTTCTCTGTAGAAGGAAACAAATAAAAAATGTTAGACCTGAAAGTGACTAAAATTTCCCAAAGTATCAGGAAAAAGAGAAGGTGAAACACTCAGTTGTGATAGCCTGCAGTGGAAGAGGCTAGGTGAGAATATACTGTCACTGCTGGCCTGTAGAAAAATATGACAAGAAAAATTGTTAATGGACACAGAGGACTGAAGCATGGTAATTATTTTGTTTTGTTGTTATTTTAGAGCTATGTAAATTGAAGCAGCTGAAGCAGAGGTGCACTTTGTGGTTAAATCTGAGTCTCATGATGAGGAAGAAGATAATTAAAAGAAAAAGACTTTTAGTAACAAGTAATCTGAAAGAGGAACACTGATGTAATTATAAATCTACTCTTGCAGAATTTTTGTACATGAATTTTACTATTATTAAAGCTGTTTCTGTTTTTTGCAAGCCGTTATTTCACAAACTAGCTTCTCTTCTGCAAAGTCATACTTCTGTATTTTTGATTTTGTAGCATGTTTTCTTGCCAATACAAACACAATATTATAATTTTATTTTTACTGCAAGAACAACTGGCTGGGGAAAGCCATCTTCTTGAAAACTAAATAGTCTCGGTTGTTAGCAAATATTGGCCTGGGAAGCCAAACCAAATTTTGGAATTTGAATAACTGAATTGTAACTAAAATCCGCATCAGTAACTCAATGAAACCCCTAAATTTTGATCCATTTTCCGTAAGTAATGTAATCAGTATTTCAGGAGAATGCATTTCTGTTTGTCTGAAGTAGGTGGTTTTCCTTCTGTGAAAAGCTGTCAGCAAGATCATTCCACTGTTGTCTCTTTCTTTTCCTCTCTATTCTCTCCCCCTTCCCTTTCCTTATAGTCACTGTTTAGCAGAGTGGCCCAGAAAGTTCCCTCTGAGTAAAAGAGCTGAGGGCAAACACAGCACAAAGAGGAGGAGAAAGCGCAGCTGAGATTCATTGTTTGTGTTCCTCCTATTGAAAATGTATGAATAAAGTAGATGAATGAATAAAGCAGGAGCTTGAAGAGCTGCAGCTTGTAGGGGTAAGGAAATGATAAGCAATTACATCAGTTTACCTGGACAGAAAGCAGTGACTTCTGAATATAAGACCCCATCTGCTGTAGCTCCTCCAGTCTCTATGGCAACAATAACACTGACGGAAGAGGAACACCAAATTCTTAAATAGCGATGAAAGGTCGAGGGAAACAAATTAGCTTACGTTTGCTAAAACTGCTAGTGATTTCAAGTTTTAGGTGACTTAACTAAAACAAAGAAGCTTCAGTTTCTAACCCTGCTTAGTATTCAGCTTCTGCAAATGGAGCTCTTCAGAGGGGTCTCAGGTTGGTCTGCTATAACCTAACAGCCATCAACTAATAAAGAAAAACCTATAGTCTTGTCACCTCCTGACAAAATTTCTCAACCTTATACTGGATTCTTGGAAAGATAAGTCTTCCATTTTACGAGGCTATACAAGAATGCCTTTCTTTGATACTTAACAAAGAATCAAGTGATTTGGTTAGTATTATGAAAAGGCAGCTGAGAGATTGATTTGATTTTTTGGATGGGTATGATTGAAGGCTTGCCTGGGTCTCGATAGAGATGTAGGTGGTTGGCTTTTCACAGCTCCATCTCACTGAAATTTGGCATCTAGATTCTCACTTTTGTATATACATAAGCAACATGATTTTCAGTGATGCTAAGTAAATAATAGCCAGCAACTCTCACTGACAACAACAGGTTGCTGACACACACATAAATGTAGCCTTTATGAAAATTAAGAGTGGAATAAAAGAAGTATTTTTGGTTGATGTTGTGAAATATTTTCCCTCACATCTTTTCTAACTTTGCTGCAACATTTTGCATGTCTAAACGTTGTCACACAACACTTTTTAGGTATACAAAGAACCTAATTCAGAGGTTAAAAGTGCAGCAACTGAGCAAGATAGTAGTAGGCACAGAAGTAGAACAACCAGCGATGTGAGGGACAGAATTATTCACAAAAAATATCGACTTTGTCCTGTCTCATTGACATAGCTCAAATTCCTACTACACCATGGAGGACAAGGACATTCTGTTAAGTCTCCTAAATCATTTTCAACAATTTCTGTGAAGTTCAGATTAGTTAACTTGAAGATAGGTGAACTGAAAACCTTTTGCTTAAAAGAACTGAATGAGGACTACTAATGAAGGACTCCCTCACTAATACCTAGTAGTTTGATCAGAAGAGATTGGCTAGTAAAGAACAATACATGCTCTTTTTTTTTTTTTTTTTTTCCATAGCAGATACAAGACTCTTGGAAAAATAAATAAAAATGTTGATTCATGCTTCAACTTTGCACAGGATTGTTTCTGCATGAATGTATTGAATATTTCTTGTTTTCATTTCTGAGTTACACATGAGCCTAGCGATTCTGGAAATGCATGAATAACATTTTATCATCTCTGTTAAGATATCCCCTCAAGCCCTGTAATTCTTGTATTGAAGAATGAAAACAATCCCCAACATTTATAGCCCAGTCCTCAGGTGTTAAACCCTCCCAGCTGTGGCTTTGGGCCTATATGAGATTTTGTCATCACCGCAGGTCTGGCTGTACCTCCTGTATTGTATAAAGCAGCAGACCATAAGTAGAAGACTTTGCTCAAGAGATGCAGATTTCCAGTCATTCATGGCATGGTAGCATAATAATAAGAGCAGTAAGATAATCTCTGCATTTATTGCTGGCAGGACATTTAAATTGAGATACATTTTTCCCCCTTTAAAGGAAACTATGCCATTCTGTTACAGCAGAAAGCTACAAAATCAGGAGATCATCCTTGAATGTACTGACAGGTCTAGCTTGTAAATAACACATCAATTCTTGACTAAGAGAGAATAGATATTAAAGAGGATATAAACATATGAAAAGTCTCTACAAATTAACCAATAGAAAGAATAGAGTTCTCTGATCTGAAACATAATCAACAGATTATTCAGCTGGAAATCTATATTAAGAAAGCTTCCAACCCTTTATCCAATACACTTTTGCTGGCTGCTATAAAATGAATCCCATTGTGCTAACAATATAATTAAAAAGGGCTAATGTAAACAAGCTTATTATTTTGCCTGACAAACATTTCCATTGATTATTATGCCATCATCAGCCAATCAGCTGTTTCCAAAACTTGATTTATATTATGTGTTTATTGGACTTTCCATTATATTCCCAAACGCTGTGCATTAAACATTACTTAGCTATTTTTTCAGTCATAAGTTATAATTGAGCTTTATATCTTTTTGGATTGAAATAATGTGTTTAACACCGACTTGGAATATAGCCATCTGCAGTAACGAGTAAGTGAGCAGGTACTGTGCTGTCAATTTAACAAAGGCATCAGAAAAGCCTCTCTTTTTCTGCTTTTAGTAGTATGTACAAATATGTCATTCTTCTGATAGAAAAATAAATTGCTCTCTTTAACTGTTTTTTACAAATTTGGAGAAAAGCATGGTCTAACTTCTACTTTTCTGTCTCGTAGGAGTCTCTCCTGTCCATATAATTCATTTTGTTCTTTCACCTTCTGTTGTTGTTTTCCCGCATGTGATGGTATGGTCAAATGGTTTGGAAAATTCAGTGAAGAATTTGAAAGTCTGTATGCTGAACAGATTCTCCGATTTTCTCTGGAGTTTAGTTGTGTGTTTAATTAGAGTTTCTCCACTTGTGAAACTAATGAAAATAACCTCTATATGCTGAGGGAACATTGGAAACAAACTATTACTACAAAATATCAGGTATTCTTCACTGATGCAATCACTGCATCTGTTTCCTAGAATTTCTCTTAATAAATAATTTCCTAGGATGATTTATATCAAAAACATTTTAAATGATAAAAATAAATGTTTTATGGTTTGTTCAGTACATCAACCATACAACATGCAATGATTAAATACCAAGATCAGCCTTTCCAGCTAGTTTGAAAACTTCTCAAATTAATTTTAGGCTTTCTCTTATAATGCTGGGGTGCAGACAGAAAGAAACCATTAAAGCATATTCTTTTTCTCCCTCTGGACTTGAGGAGTCTACAGAGCGATGACTCAGAACAGCAAACAAACTGAAAAGCAGCCAGACTGCCATGACTGCCATTCTATTGTCGTAAATTTGATCCCCCTTGGAATATTATTTTTAAGGACTGGAAAGACAACAAACTAAATTAAATTCTGCTTTCAGTTGCTGTACAGCAGCTCCAAGTTTACTCTGTTTCTTCGCAACTCTGAGGATATATTTTATTCCTAAGGAAAACTTTGCTTACAGAGCTTATAGTTAATACAATAGAAAAAAAATACAATACACACAGCAGGTCTAATTTGCTGTTCCTACTTTGCAGCAGTGGGTGTAGAAAGTAGGGAGAATGGCTGCAATCACACTACTGAGTGTATTATGTTTGAACAATGCATGCTAGCCACTAAAAAAGAAAATGTGAGAGTTAATTATTTTTCTCTTTACATTTGGTATGACATTCATGGAATATGTGAGTTACTTAAATACACAGTGTTATTGCTCCCTTTCTTTCTTTTACTGTGCATAAATTCAATTTACCAAAGCCCCTGTTCTTTATCCTTGTTATATATGTGCTTTGCACAGTGCATCACACTGCTAAATGGAGGATTAATTATTGCACAGTGAATGCATGGAGATTATACTCCAATGCCTGATAGTTCCTGTGCTTTCATTTACTACAATACTCAAGAACCAAACAAAGGGAGGTCTGTCTACCTATCTATCTACTGCCCAGCTGAACGCCCTTCACATAAGGCTTTCATATAAAAAACAAGGCCTCTTCAAAATCACTCCATAGTCTGAGCTTCCTTTCCCTCTATGCAATTGCAAACCTGATTATGATGGGGAAGGCACACAACAGACATCTACAGCTTTACGTATAGATGACTTAGCTGGGCTCTCCAGACCACCTCTTGAAGGTTTTCTCCTTCTCCTAAGCATAAACTCCTCATCAGAGAATTTTCTACCCCCATCTGTCACATGCTTCATTCTGTTTCTGTGACCTGCATCTTCCTAGGGGGAAAAAAAAAAAAAAAGCAGCTGCTGAAGTTATTTATAGGTCAAAAGTCAGCCTTTAAAGTAGCTGGTCTCATCCATTAATTACTTGGAAAATCAGGCCTCGTACTGGCAAAGAAAGCTGATTTTTAGCAAAGGGACTAGCACCTGATGTGTTTATGATTGCTGGAACATGGAGAAGGTGACAGATACCATTTGTACCAGCTGGAACTTGTGCGTTATCTTGACATGCAGCCTCAGGAGCACTGACCTACAGTAATCTAACCTGGAGGTGGCGAGATCCTCTGCAAGGCAGAAAGAATAAAGCTTCCTAGCAACCTGAAAGCAGAGGAATACATGAAGAGGTAAAGGAAAATGAGTCTCCTCGTTTAACTAAGCTTAACAGGATTCAGATAAGAATCCAACACTTTGTGCCACTTGGATGCTGTGAAGACTATTTACTATTTACAAAAGTAATACCACAGTGAGTTCTTCAAAACAATTTTCTTTCTAATAAATATTATTTCATTCTTGAAACAGCTTTTCTTTGCTCAAAAATAGTTTCTATTAGAGGTCCTAACACTTTATTAGTAACAGTGGATGGAGATTAGACATATCATAGCATTAGAGTAATTAGGGTTGAAGAAGGTATTAAAAAATCATTTCATTCTAGTGTCTGGCTAAGAAAATCTGATTTTTTGTTTTAGCTGCTGTTTGGTGATCATTATAGGCTTTAAGCTACTCAGATTTTCTTCACATATTTTTTAGTGTACCTCTCATCATTCTTGATGCTCTTCTCTGGATTCTCTTCACTACTGCACATCTGTAATTTAATTAATGTATATTAAGTAGAACAAGATTATTTCATTCATGCTGCAGACATGTTGTTTTTTTGTTCCCTCTTTCCCCCTAACAATATGACCTAGATTGAAGGTTTAATCCACTATGGCTTCTAGATAGGTTTTTGCAAAACTGTTATATTTAATTATATTCCCTGGGCTGCTTTTGTGGTCCTACTGATGCCTGCATTAGCATAGAATAAGCACTTACCCTCACCTAATAAACATTCTTAGAGAGTTTCTCCAATTTATAAAGATAGATAGGTTTTAATTTTAATCCCCTTCTCCAAAATACTTTGTTGCTTCCAAATCATGTCAAATTTAATAAGCACCTTTTCTATGCAAATATATAAATATTTAAAACTTGTGCCTATCTTAGAGCAAGTTCATCTAGACCCGACTTCCCTAGCTTGCTCCTGTAAAAGTGAAGCCAAACAATATCATAATCTTTACTAAAACTGAGGTGTGAGGCATATCTTGCTTCTCCTGAATCTAAGAGACCCTCTGCTTTACAAGTCATGACATCTTCCCCATATCTTCTGCTGTTCTTTTATTCCAGATTAAAGGTTTTTGTGAGATACCAAAGGAGAAGTGTTTTAGTGGTGAAGAATCTTTATCACTTTTCGTATCTTTTAACTGTGTTGTTAAGATACTTGCAGAGCTACTTGTGTTGTCTGCTCCAGATAGGTCACGTAGGAGTGATAGTCCTGTTCTGTGGTCTACTCTGTCAAAGACTTTGTGTAGGTTCAGCAATATTATCTTGATCTGTGTCCGTGCTCACAAAGAGCTTGTCTTTTAGCACTAGTAGATCAATCTATGTGCTGTGCCCTGGTGTGACCCCAAGTACACAACCTCCAGTTGCTGACTGATATAATAGGTTCTTGAGCTTGTTGGTTAGTGCTTCCTTACAGCCTTCACCTATGGATAGTACTTGGTGAGATCTTCAGTTACTTGAGAATTGGATAAGCTACTACACTTCTCAGTTTTAGGTTTTTCTAAGGTCAGTTTTCAGTCAGGGAATTAATTGTAATGAAAGTTACTTCTAAGCAGTCAGACAGTGCTACTGGGAAGCTGAAAACTAAAATGAACTCTGTGTGACTTCTTTCTTTTTTTTTAATGGACCTTTTATTTATGTATATTTGGAATGGTTTACCTTCATATTTGGACTATCAAATGCAGATATTCCCATTTGGCAATTCACTCAATTTCTACTTTCAGGCATTTTCTGTGACGCCTCTTAAATAGCAGCTAGCATGTATCTAGCTTTACATTTTAAATGTAAACATAAAAAAATTGTTCATAATGGTTCAGCATCAGGTAGATCAGACAGTATTTCCTCCCTTATAGCAACAGTTTTTAATCAGTATATAAAAAGGCATTTTTTATATACTCTGGGGGGGTTGGGGTGCAAGGAAGAAGCAAAATGATTTCTAGAATCAGGAAGTTTTTATTTTGGAGAGTGGGACTCTGCTTTCAGATTGATACATCTTCCTTTTTTCCTGACATCCTGCAAAGCCATACACTTGCAATGATTTTAGCTCCAGGTGATCACTGCGTGGTCACTAATTTCTTACAGCATAACTTTATTTGTTCCCTGAACCATAAAAACTGGCAAAGGCTGGAGGTATTTGGGTCATATCTATAAATTTTAGTTACATAAAATATATATATATGTATATATCTGTGTATATATAAAAGAAACTACACACATATCAGATATATTCTTAGTCAGGCATCTTTTCTGGGCAACGGGGAGTCTTCACATACTGATGGGATATCCCAGAGGTTTGTTGACATGTGACAATTTGGATCAGCTATATTTCCTTCATGTATTTAAGTAAGTTCACACTGTTGCTGATTTTAATAGGAAAAAGTGCATATCAATTAAAAATAAAGATTATGTATCTTGTATGTTTTATATTTAAATTCAGTTCATGTGTAGCTAGGAGAGAATTTTGGACTACACGTTATTTCTTCTCAGTAGGTGTTTAACAATATTCATGGCTTTACTTTGGTGGGGAGCAACTCTTTGACAACAGTCATTTTATGCAATTTATAACATAATAATTGCGATGCAACCTAAAGGACAAAATGCCACTCTATGAAAAATATAAAGTGGCATGCACTTATCTTCAGCAAGAAAATATTTGTTCATCCAACAGTGTCTTAGTTTCAAAAATGGTAACAAGGCAGAACACAGCATAAATTTAAATATATTGCACATGCATTGCACCTGAATTGGCAAAAAGGCTGTTGTTTTTTAATATTCTAGTAACTAGCTAATAACTTATGGCATCTGAATTAAGATAACGTTATTGCTGTAGCACTGTTACTAAGCCAAAGGTAGGAAAAAATCTCCTTGAATCACCTTCATGTAATCTGATTAGCAAACAATATGGGGAAAGCGAGCATAAGGAGTTTCAGTTGCAACACAAATATTTTTCAAGTACTTTGAACTGCGTTACTAGCAATTCTCCTTTAAGAAAACAAAGCAAATCATGACTTTTAAATGTTAGTTTTATGAATGTCCTGGTTTCTTATTATCCTTGGGAGCCAAACACTTTAGAGGTAATGAAGATAATGCATAGGTGGAGCTCAGAGAGCAGAATTCTAATAGTCTATGTTGTGAAAGAGAGTCTCATTAAAGAAAGTACAGAGAAAAAAGGTTTCTAAGTAAAGTGAGTGAATAGAGGTAATTTTACTAAATTTTGCCTCTTTCTCCACACAAGATACTGGGTGTTAGAGTGATTTGCAGAAAGGTACAGTGGTTAACCAAATACTAGGAATACTTGGATTCAATATTAGCAGTAGAGTAGTGCTTAATGCTCACACAAGTGTTCTTCATCTTGCAATGTTTCCCTAACATTCAGACATATGTACTGATATGAAAACAGAAGGAAAAGATGGAACATCTTGGGCATTATCAAGAGAACAGTCCAAATATGTATGAAAACTAGCAATAATAACACTTAATTTCTGAATTGCCTTACATCAGTTCTGCCACATGCAGCTTTTAAATCTGCAGTGAGGTTGAGAGGAAAAGGAATGGAATAGATAATCTATAAAATAATTTTAATTATTTAATGCTAAATTTTTTATAGAAAACTATTTGGACTGGTTAGTATGTTTTAAATAAGTGGTTTTATTTTCAAAGAATTTAAAACCGCTCTCCCCATGAATTTACACAATCAGTTCTAGTCTTACAGAGGCATTTCTAGTGATATTAATTCTTCAAGGATACTTCTACTAGTAGTGCCATTATTACACACCATTTAAGCTTAGTCACATGGTTCTTAATAGGAAAAGTATTAATATTTCTAAAATTCTTGTTGCACTTCATAGGGTTCATTTAGTCTCTTGAGATGTTGTAGAATACACGATGCACAAAAATTTAAGATATAAGATACAATTATTAAACAACAACGACAAGGGGTACAATACTATGATGTAGCCGTGAAGGAAACTAGATTGTCTTCTCCCCTAGATGGCCTTCTGAGGCCTGCAGCAACTTTCGTAGGAAGCAGAGCTTAGAGACCACTGGAGCCAGTGAAAACAAAAATAATTGACAGTGAATTAAACTAGCTGCTTGACAAATTTTGAAAATATTTTTCTTAACAGCAGAACAGCTTCAGGAAAGGTAAAAGATAACCTTAACAAAATAAGCCCACAGCCTGGTATTTTGCCATATTCCCCACAACAGAAAGCAGGTTTGACCGACTCACATTACCACTAGGGGGGAGTAGTAGCACATCCTCCTTCCGGGACAGCTGTATTATTATTATTTTAAAAGGTCTAAAAAGTGGGTAACAACTTGGGGGGGGGGGAGGAGGAGGAAAGGGCCACGCTGCAGATCATGGGCTGGAGATGTCGATCTGTCTGCTTCCTCCACTCCCACCCCAAAGAGCAGGATTTCACCCATTCTGTCCCCAGCCTTTCCACCTTGGCATTTAAGGCAGCATTTGCTCCTCATCCTAGCTGTTTCGGCTCCCGTCTTGAGGCCTCCGATTTTCTCCAGCTGCGAAGTAGGAAGCTAAAGACTTAACAGAAAGGACCAGCTTCCAAAAGTTAGTCCTGAAAATGCCTGTCTTGTGTGGGACAGCCCTCTCTCTTCTGTGGCTCTAGTTGCTAATGACTTGATCCTTCTTTACACAACACATTTAACTACAAATGACTAAAGCCCATGTGCTGAAGATAAGCTTATGAAAAATACCCAAGGGCAGTCCAATTCTTTTGATGAATAGTACCAAAACTGTTGATAAGATGCAAAATAAATATTGTTTCTGGCATAGTTTGTTGCAATCTATAATGTGCTGCACCTTCTTCATGGAGGAAAATCAACTGCTTTAGATCCAATCTATATTCTGCAGAATTTCCTTCTAGAAGTCAGGGATTGTGAACAATTGAATTAATCAAGGTAGATGAAAGCAGAGTGATTGGATTGCAACTGTCCTGGGGCTGCTGGCATCGAAAATATGAAGTTATTATAAACAAGGCCTGAAAAAAGTCATAAAACTGCAGCAGTTAGAAAAATGGAAGTGGCACATGAGAAGTATGGTATTATTTGTACACAGAGGAGAGGTTTGGGAACCATCACTGATCTCTAAATAACAGAAAAGGGCTCATCCTTCACTTGTGAATCAGATCACTGTTATAATTGATGGTACCTTCCAAAATGGCTTCGATCATTAGAGCTCCAGTGGCTGAATTAAAATAAAATGAAGGATGCATATTCTGATGCTAAAGCAGTGCAAATGTATTCCTTCTTGGTGACAGATAAAACAGATCATTTTACAAGGAAGTGTTTTACTGAAAGTGTTTCGGCTTTGTAGTTCCCTGGGAAAATGAAGAGTAATGTAAAAATTGGACAAGATGAAACTAGCTGTTTCATTCCAGATATTGACTGCACAAGTCACTTTCAATAAATCTACTGCTTATTGGACTTAAGGCAGCACTTTGTTAACATTATGAAGGCTGTACAAAACATTCTATTTAGTAAGATAGCCTTCTGGTACCAAACCCTGAAACTTACTCTAAAGACATTTTTGTGTATGTTTTCCGGTATACAAGGAAAAGAAATGTGAATTGAGTATAACAGGTCTGCTGCAGAATGGCTGCCAATGCAATCTGACCATTAAGATAGTTTTATCAGCTCACTATAGAGATGAAACCCTTGGCGACAAGAAAGAATAAACCCTTATTCAGCTGTTAGGGCAGCATTCTTTTTACCAAAGCATAGTTGCCTAAAATCTATGTCTAGACTAAGCTAATCAGTTAGGTTCCTAAAGGTGATGGAAAACCAAAAATCACTTCCATGGGGAGAAATGGAATATCATCCCAATTGCTGTTGAGGACTAGGTTTAGCTCAGTTGGTTAGAGTGTGGTGCTGCTAATGCCAAGGTCGCAGGTTCAATCCCTGTACAGGTTACTCATCTGAGGGTTGGACTAGATGATCTCCAGAGGTCCCTTCCAGCCTTACTATTCTATGATTCTATGTTTACATTGAAATCAAGCTAGGGCAGTGTTTCTAAGCAAGAGTTGCTGCCCCCACAGGAGGATGAGGGTCAAAACTCCCTAGATGAGACAGATATCTGTCTAGATCTCCTATCCTCATGACACACACTGAGGGACAAGCTCCACAAGCGCTGGTGCTTTCCCTGCCCTGCTGATATCTGATGCCTGCCTTGTGCACCTGAGAGGAGCTGCTGACCTGTGGACACCACCTTCCTTCCCTTTCCCTGACAATGCCATAGAGAAAGATGGGAAACTTGGAAAGCAGGTCCTCATACCCACTGAATACTTTTGGAGCTCTCCTTGCTCCAATAGTAGCTCAATAGCTGTCAGGTATTAATTTGCTGGTGCTGCACTTTTTTTCCTCTCCTCTATAATGTAGCTAGATCTGATTACAACTCACCTAGGTGAGTGGTGTAAAAGGTCAGCAGATTTTGTTCTAGGCTAGCAGGCACTTTAGCTCAGGTTAATAGTTTAAACAACTACAGTTGGAGGAATTTTAGTATGGGAGATCTCAGTCTAGCACAGATACCCACTTCCTTCTGGAGGAGCTTCTGCATCTGTGCTTGAGACTGCCTGGACAAGTCTTTCAGACTAGAATCATAACTTTAAATAGCTCACAGTGAATTGCTCAAATCACTATCTATTAACATGACAATCCCTGAGCATAATAGGAGTAAAGCTGAATATTCTTGCTCTGCATCTGTTCTTGGCTCTGCTTTCAGGACTTTGCTATTACCATCTAGTATGAGCTGAAAGCCCTTAGGCTCTTCAGAATCAGCATGAGGAAGCTCTGTATAGAAGAGCAGCTGAACTAGGGGGATGCAATCTTTCACTTGACATGTGAGTATTGACTTCTTGAATCTGGCTCAATATTCTACAAACTATCCCTCCGATAATCAGGCAAATGTATTCCAAATCTCCAAGAAATGATGTGATCATATTTGCCAATTTTTTTAAGTGCTGTAATATGAATCACATCATTTTTTTTTTACAGTGTAATATATGGCATTATCATCAGATCCTCCATTTAAATGAAAAGAGCAGGATATTACTAACAGCTTAAAATCTGTGAATCATCATAGGAAAGTGACAATCTAACTTTTGTTTTCCAAGGTGCAGTGACTCTCAAGTGACTTTTTTGTTAAAAAAAAAAATCTGAAGAGAGGTACTGCTGCTAGTACTTTAATCTTACTTGCTTTCATTTCATTTGTTTGTGATAATGACATCACATAGAGTTACTCCTCATCTAAAATGTTAATTAATCTAGGACGTCTACAATAGATACATTTCTGATTCAGTAGAGCACATTAACATGCCAGCAAAGCATTGACATTAATGAGACTTAGTCACCTGATTAAGATGTCTTTGATGAATATTGATAGAACTTGCTACTTGCATAGAGATGGGGGCATATGTGATTGATTTGCTTAACACAGATATGATGCCTGCCATCTGCCAGTTAGACCTGTCCCATTAGGGTAGGATAGGATGATAGGATCCATTTCATGTGGCTTTAGATGTGAAAGCACTGTGTCCTGTTTAAGTTCATTGTGTAGGTTCAATCCATGATCAATAAGGAAAGCCAGGAATCTCTGGTGTTCCTCCCACATGTAAATAGGTATTTCTGCATAGCTGTGATACATTGGATTCAATGATGAGCCAGTTGCAGCCTTTCAGCTTATTCCCAATCCAATCCACAGTTTTCCAGCCTTTTGACTGTTTGTGGTACCACACTACAAGCAACATAAATTAAACAAATAAAAAGAAGAAAATTGACTTACCCCAAGGAAGGGTAAGTCTCAGCCAGTATATACAATTAAGTAATTTTGAATCTAATGCTTTATAAACAATAAAACTTAGACAAAACTCATATTGGCTTATCTCTGGAAAAAACAGTGATGCACTGCTATCGATTCATAGTCATAGTAAAGACTGTAAAGCCATTAAAGTGGTTAACTGGAGATATTCATTTTGATCTCAGCTGGCTGAAAGAAAAACAGAAGGAATCAGGGGTCAGTGAGTTCCTTCAGCCAAAGAAACTTACTTTGTCACTTTTTAAAATCAAATATTTGAATGCTGAGCTAGCCTGCTTTCAAAAACTTCTGGTTCTAATTACCTGATCAGAAGGAAAACAAATATTTCAAATGCATAGATTTCAAAATAAAAATAACTATTTCTGACTGACTAAGATGTTTGTATGAAAAGGTCAAAATAAAGGAGAATATTTATTATCTAAAGTATACAGGAGTTTAAGAATCTTTATTTACTGTCACAGCCCATCATTAAAGACATTGATTATGATTTTCTGGTCTTTTTTTCTCTCCTCCTCTTGACATACAAAGAGAAGGAAGAGAGGGAAAGAAAGAGAATGATGATATTAAAGAAACAGCTTCCAAAATGCATCTTATCTTGAAAAAATTATGCTGATGTGAGAGAGTGAATTTCTGAGTGGGTAGATGTGTGAGTGAAAAAAATTAAATGATTAATTGGAAAATATTTTTAAAGTGCTATACTAATGCCTTCTGTTATCATTATTATTACCACAAATAGTAATTAATTTTTATGGCATGGACAGTTGTAAGGACTCTTACAGACTTGTAAGACTTGTAGGGACTGTAAGTTGTAAGGTGCCACTTTGTATTCTGGCAATTGTGGGTTAATAATTTCATATGTTGGCATCCTTAGAATTCTGGGAAGAGGAAAAAAAATGGAAAGAAAAATGTAGTAACAAAGTTACTTGTTAAACCAGTGACAGTCGGATTATACAGAAAGTTCAAGCTACAAACATTTTGATAGTGTTCTAATAATTGTTTAAGGATAGTCTAATGAAGAAGTCAGCGTTTTGATCAAATTTTATTAGGCCCTTAACCCATAAGGCAAGAGTTTTAGTGGCAATGCAACTTTTCAGAGTTCCCTCCCTAGGTTCTTGCCCTGTCTCAGTGCAGAAAGACCACAGAGTGGATGAGAAATGATTAATATACAAGGTCACATCAAACATCTAGCTAATTCAGTATGTTGTCTCCAACAACAGGCATAAGCAGATGCTAAGGGTAAAGTGAACTATACATGATGTTTCCTTCTTTAGCAAGGAGTCTGGCCATGAGTTTAAAGAAAACTATGCACATAAGAACAAGTTTACCAAACAAAGTTTGAGAAATATTTCTTGGCTTTATAGTTGAGGATACTTGCAGGTAAATTTCTGAATAATTCAGACATGCCATTTGAATTCACTACTTTGCCAAAATATCTCTGTGATTTTGAAACTAAGTCCAAGTTTCTAAAATCACTTTTGGACTGGGCTTTTAAAGATATTCAGGTGTCTAAAGATGCTGACAAAATGTCGAGTATGATTTATGAAAGCGTCTGTGCTTAATTCCTTAGCAGTCAGGCAAATAGATTTTTTTGAAGTTCCCTCTAAGGCTGTAGATTTTTAAATGTATTTAGATGCTGCAAGGCATAAAGAACTTAGAAATCTATAAAGGTTTTTTTAGAATTGAAATCAATAAGAGGTAGACACTAGATTTTGGGTTTGCAATGTTCATCAGGAACTACTCTTAACACCCTCCACATGGATTTGAACTATTACCTGAACCTACAGTTGTTGCTGCTACTGTCTGGTTTGAGGAAAAACTTTCTTCACAGTATTTAGGAAAAGGGGAAAAAAGTACCTCTGAAAACTCCATCTTGAAATTTTTATTCACCCAAGGAATCCTTACTAAGCACCACTTAAAATCCAAGACTATTTGAGTAAGGATGTGGGAACTTATGTGTTAATGCTGAATAGTTAAAAACTTTAAAGCCTAAAAAGTGAAAAAAATCTAAAATTCTTATCTTTGTGATAGGTATACCTCTAAGGATGCACTTAGGAAGATGTGACTCTTGGGTTATAGCTATACTTCTGCAGGCACAAAACCAGAAAGTGTGAAAGAGTGAACTTTGAAGGGAGTATGTGGCCATTATAGCAGGCCAGTTCAGGGGGTGCCAACTGAATCCCGCCCCGATAAGCCACTCATTTAAAGTTTAAGTTTAATTGATTTTATTTTTTCCGATCAACTTTAAGCCTGTCCTGTTAGTCGGGGTGCTTCATACTTAAAAGTGATGTTTATGTGATAATACAATTTTTAAAATATTAATTTCTTAATGCTGCTTTTCTGAAAATAATACTAAAACCAAGATTTGTAGACCCAAGAAAGCATATATTTAACTGTTTGTCTTTTTTGTTTTCCATCAGTAATAATGTTCTGGTCACAAAGGACAGTATTTAACTTTTACCGTTTTTAAGAGTAAATAGTAGGTATTCAATCTTTGGAAGTAATTTCCTAATCTTTCTTTTCTAAACTGAAGGATAGCTTTAATCAGTGTTCTGTCGAACATGCTGCATCAATGAATATGTCACTACCCAGAGATTATAGATTCAGAGATAAAATCAATGTTTAAGAAAGATTCTGGAATAATATCCATATACCACAGGATAAATACATTTGAGATGTAAAGTGCTTTTCGTGTAATCTAACTCTGTTACAATGATGCGGGGGTGACACCCTGATTCAGTAAAGCGGTTAGAGCTCAGCCCAATAAAGGACTCAGCTGCTTAAAGGAAATCAGAATTGCCCTGAAGACTCTTCCATTCATCTCCTGCTAAACCTGAAGACATCGAATCTCCTGCAGTAGCTGATCTCTTCACAGGCTTGAGCACAGCTGCCTCCACCCAAGCAGTTCAGTGCCCACGCCGATCTTCATTGTATTTGGGATCTAGATACTGGGCAGAATAAGTCCAAACCCACTTTAGGGGCAGTGTCCTTGCACTGGAAACTCCCAGAGAGCACTGGCAAGGTCAGGTTTCCCACAAAATAGAACATCACCTTTTATGTATTAGACTTTTAAGGAAGAAAATGCTAAACTTTTCAAAGAATGAATCTATCTCTGTGCCTGAGAAAAGCTTCCTGCTCCAGATCCTTTATAGACAGGTTACCCAAAAGTCCTAACAAAGACCCTAAGCTTCAGAGAAGAACAAGGTTTTTTAGAGACACTTTTTATTAGTTAGTTTTAGCTGACTTGTAGGTCTCTAGTGGTCTCTTAAGGGTTTTGTTCTCAGTTTAATCCTGTTCTGAGACACACTATGATACAGGGTTACAGATTCTGTTTTAGAATCCAAAATCATGTTCTGATGCCAAGACTCAATACATAGGTTTTGTGGCATCTAATAGACCAGCTCCTATTTTTTTCTATTTTTATTCATGTCCTAAATTTTAAACAAATACTAGCATCTTGTTGAAATGAGTGTGATTAAAGTACATGTTTAAATGGCTTGTTGAACACAGCTTGTCTTAATTGATGCATATACTTAAATGTTCTTTAGAAACTCTAAAAAAGGTAACCCTAAAGCAGCATCATGAAAGGAAGATGGATTGTGCAGAGAGAAGGTTTTTTTTCTTAATATGCAGAATAAAAAAGGTAGCAATTCACCAGAAGCTGGGAAAAGTAGTGAAATCAAAAATTATTCTTTATCTCAGAAACTCTGATTTGTTTTCTGTTTTCCTAAAAAATAACCTTTTTTTTCTTCATGTAAGTAATATACAGCATTACCTAATGTATTGTATTAAGTAACCATAGTAGTTACCCAAAAATAAACTTTAAGCTTTATCTATGTTTAACTGATACATTTAAAAGATGAAAAGCACTGACAAGGTAATCTACCATGATAGAAAAATAGATTGTTAGGCATATGCATATATTCTGTGAACAAACAGTAGAGGTCTTATTTGTTAATGATAGCAGAAACAGTGTTGTGACAGCAATATTTTCAATACTGTCATATATCCCTAACAATAGTGGAGGAGATAGCTATTCACATCTTAGCTGCAGGAAAAGGTACACTTCATAGCATAATGCATGGGCCTTATTGGAGGATTTGCCTCTAAAGCCTTTAGTGTTGGCTATTTTTTTTAGGGAAGATACAACTGTAGATGAACCAGTGAAATATTTTTATTGTACATTGCCAGGAAATGTTTTCCTCTCTATATAAACCTCTCATTTTTCTCTCTTGTTTCTTTCTCATTGCATGGTGGGTGCCTGATCAGTGACAGAGGTGCATGTGTGCATGGAAAGGCTCATGGAAACATGGGAACATTCATTAAAAATACTGAGAAAGGGAAAAGTGATGTTTTTCCACAGCAGATATGGAGTATTTGGCTTTCTACGGGTGTTTTAAATTGGCACAAGTATGCGGTGGTGTTTTTAAAAAATTAACAGATTTTACCAACCTCATTTTTTCCTAAGCATTTTATCCAAGCTTTTTTTTTTTTTTTTTTTAAAAAAAAAAAAAAAAAAGAAAAAAGAAAACCTAGAAATTGCAATCATTAGTATTATTCCTAGGGAGCTTACATACTTTACAGATATGTTACCAATTAATATTAGAAAGCCTGTTAGTGTCTATAGCTTCCTGTCTTTAATTTAAATAAGACAACTTTAGATTATTGATCAACAGTAATTGTATTGGCTCATTGTTAAAGGTAAACATATGCTGTGTATGCATCTGGATAATCACATTCATAGAAAGGGCAAATTTTTATTAATTCATCATATTTTTACGTCTGTTCAAGGAAAGCTGCTCTGCCCTCTGAGTTACAGAGTTAATATTCATTTCTAAGAAGGAAGTTGCCATCAAGTTCCATCTTATCTTCTCAGCTCTTGGTGCTTGATTCCAAAATTGTTACAGTAGCTGAATATTGCCATGAATTTTTAACAAGAGCCAACAGCATTTTTGCCTACTGTTATTGTAGCATAGCAAGATAGCCACATAAAATATGATTTCCACTTTAAAAGGCACAGAATAATAATAATAAGACTAGATAATATAATCAGCAGTGAAAGTGTAAAAGCAAAGGTAGGGGTTGGTAGTGCAATGGATCCAGTATCTCCTTTTCTTGATATAACAAGAAAGGAAGTAGCTAGTCCCTACACAAAAATGCTGTTTTCATGGTAATAATGTAACACTGGTAGAGGATTTATTTTTTCAAATAGTGCCACTGGTAGAGGATTTTTTTTTTTCAAATAGTGCTGTGATAATTGTAAATATTATCACTGAGCACATTCAGCTTTACGTTTAAAAGTTCCTAAAGTGAACATCCAAAAATTTAATAAATCATGACCATTTTAGGATTATGTATATTGGGTGGGAGTTACAAGATGATAAGGAGACTAAGGCTGGAATGAGTGTAGCGTATTTGTTTAGCATTTTTTTCCTTAAAAAGTCTAATACATAAAAGGTGATGTTCTATTTTGTGGGAAACTAGACATACCAATGAGAGAGAAAAGCAGAAAAAGAGCAGAGCAGAGGGTAGGAATACAGCTGGAATGTGAAAACCCAATTCCAGACATATGTTGAGTAAGACACTCCTGTTGGCAGAGCATGGCAGAACTTCAGTTGACTGGCAAACAAATAAATTCTAATCAAAGTGGAAAACCAGAAAAAACTCTATGTCAATAAAACAATTGAGTAGTCTGTTGATCAAACTGTCAATGAAAATGCTGGCTTGCTCTGCAAAATTTCACACATGCTAGCGTGAACTTCATTTCATGAAAATACTACACATTATTTTGTCATGTGGTATATTTGCAGTTGTTAATAACCAACTTCACTAGTGTCAGAAAAGTGGTGCAAAACCATATCACTTAAGGAAAGAAGAAAAAAAATGACCATCTTGAAGCATCTTAGCAATTTGCAGCAAATTAGATGAAGAGGTCTAGTAATCTGTTATTCAGAATGAATAACTGGAGTCTGCCTACTTAAATTTTCAAGTATAATTATAAACAACATGTGAGAACTAGTTATTTAAATTTTATTTGAAAACTGGCAATAAATAAAATGAAAAATATTGAGACAAAATGGAAAAATTACTTTGCATTTCAAGTTCAGTAAAATCTCTCCCCTTACTTGATGTTTTGGGGAAAGAAAGATGTTGCCGAATGCAAGAAAAAGTCTTGCAGAATGCAGTACTTTAGGCATAAGTTTTACAAATTTATTTTTAGAATTAAAATATCTGTTCCTGAAGTAAACAAACAAAGAAGAGCAAAGCCCCATCTGCCTACACAGACAAATAACAAGATGGTTATACATCTGAACATTAGTCACAAGAGAATAAACAGATTTAGATCTCAAAATCACTGACAAAGAGATTCAAAAAGATGCAAAGAGAGAGATGTTAAAAAAGAATATTATATTTACTTCAGATAGTATGAGGAAAACAGAAAATCTAGAACTACCTAAAGACTACAAGACCTGATTTCATTAAAGGAAGACAATTCACTGAAATAATAATTATTTATGGTTGGCATTGTTACAATAAATATATTATTTAAAAGACTGTTTTGGAAGAAAGTTATTTAGTATTATATTTTTCATTTTCTAAGTAGGAAGAGTTAGTTCATGAACCAATTTTTCAAAATTTAGTTTAGCAAATCAAAGCTTATTGAAAAAGTAAAATAAAAATGAAACATTTTGTAAGCCCTGAAAATTATTATTTCTATAAAGCTTTTCATTTGTGAATCAACTTATTTTATAAATCAAGCCATCTCATCTTCTCCCCTTCCTCACTCATTTAATCTGTAGAAATTGTCAAGATTTCAACATTTATGCTTAGTTTTAGAAAGGAAAACACGGTGCTGTCTTGGGGAAAATCCTGCCTAGATCTACTTTCCTAGATTGAGATGAATGACCTATTAATTGAAGCCTAATTATCAGGATATTGGTGTCCATGTTACAGACATGCAAACAGATTGGACAAGCAAAACATGAATTTTGCATTGGCAGAAATGCAGAATTCAGATTTATATACACATGAAAAGATAATCACTCATATCCCTTACTTGCCACTATTGACCGTACATGCCCCAGAATGGATCAGATTCAAGTTTTATCTGTGTGCTTTGCACTGCCCAATATCTTTATTTAATCCTCAAGGTTATTCATAGCATTTTCTGCCAAGAACACATTTTTTTTTTAAAAAAAATTATTCTTCTTCACTCTCTCAAGCCAGTGTGCAGTGTCTGAAAAAGAAAAAATAGACTTAGGAATGTGAAGAGAAGAAACTTCTAAATGATCAAGTACCTTTATCTCAATGTTTTACCAAAGACGTTCTACAATATCTGAACTTTCAAAAATGATTGTAGCGTTAACGAAGAATATGTAAGGAGAATCAGAGTTACTATAAATTTAACGTTCCTTTCCTCATCTTACTGCAGTGTTACTTTCAGGCAGAGAAGGCTGTCCTCCTCGCACCTCAGGGTGGCTCAGGGAGACCAGGACATGGCACCAGTGCTGGGTGCTCATCTTCCGGTGGCGTGGGAAGGCGAGGGGCATGTCGTGCCTGTCAGCACCTCGTCCAGGTCCCAGGACCACAGTCCCCCTCTCAAGTGAGCTTACAACAATTTAACCTGTTGTGGACACAGGCCAAATGATGGGCTACTTGAGGGTAGAAACACAGTAAGTCAGTCTGAGCCCAACCAGGTATTTGAAATAGCGAGAAGCAGCAGTACAAATCATAGACTGGTAAGGTTGGAAGGGACCTCTGGAGATCATCTAGTCCAACCCTCAGCGTAGCCCATACAGGGATTGAACCCGCAATCTTGGCATTAGCAGCACTATGCTCTAACCAACTGAGCTAAACCTGCCCCCAAATCCTCTGGCAAGGTTCAGCTCCCACAGAAATCTGTGGGAACTCTCCTGTGGAAATCTTTAAAAAAGCTGGGTGAGCGACAAGGAGCCAGGCATTTTGTGAGTGAAAACTGTGACAAGAATTGGCATATACTCTCTTTCCAGAAAGTGTTATCAGTGCTATGCTAATTCATCTGAAATAAAATGGGAGATGTGTATATTGTTTATGCATAAATCACTGATTAGTATTTGTGATTTCCTCTGCAGCTTCATTATGATAGTTGAAGGATTTTTACTGCACTGATACAACTGCGTTACCTTGTCATATGTTTTCAAGAAAATTCAGGTGTGAAAGCTAACCACAAGGGACCATAAGTAGGAAAACAGAAATTTCTGAACCTCGAGTTAGCAAGCTTGTAAAACTAGCGAGTTTTCCATTTTGTTGGATTATAATTGTAATTTATGATTATAGTTCATTATCATTAAATAGGTTAATCCACAGCAAATTTATTTTAATGGCATTTAGAAACAAGACTCTTGAAGGAATATACTTTATTAAGGGGAAAAAAAAGACTACGTGTGCCCATAATCTGTTCTTCAAACGAAGGAAAAGTAGTAGTACTGAGAATAAATTATTTTCTGTAATTCTTATTTTCTCTCAGGCTTCTTTTCTCTCTTTGTTTAGGCAAAGTAGCTGTGCTCCCCCTCTATTCACAGAACACAGACAATACTTTACTCAGATCAGGGGGCTGCTCTATTTATGAAGCTCTGTGCTATGAAACAGTTATTTCTGATTATTTTGTGTTACTTCCTTTCACCGCTTCCCATTCCTTTCTAGAAATAAAGCTTATGAGCAATAGAATTTGGCAGAGTGCTCACGTTTGATTGCAGGGGATCTGAATCCAGGCTATAGGAATGACTTCACTTCATAGATTATAAGGTTAATTGTCATAAAGGTCTATGTATTTATGGGGACTTACAGTTGTCTTTTTAAGTAACTGTGTAAATGCAAGCTAGTTGTCACACTTTGTGCTTTGGCTTGCTTTAGTTTATTACTTTAAGGGAATGATTTACTATGGCTGAGTATGAGTATTTATTGTTTTTACCCTGATCTCACTGATCTTATGCAGTCCTTTGCATTTTATGCTATTCACGTGTAAACTTGGACTCTGGCCAAGGTCACCTGTAACCATTCACTCTGTTACAGCTCTGTGATGATCCCTCAGTTTAACTCCCTCTCAAGGGAGCTCCATTTCTTGAAGAAAAGAAGTAGTAATTAATACACCATGAATCTTTTAAAGTTATTAGTACAAGTGTAGCCCTTCTGAAGAATAAATTAAGTACTGCTCTGCTTTTCCTTGCAAAATCTTCCACTTTCCTTCTCTTTTTGTATCAGATGTGCTGAACAGTGGCTTTACCCTGTGCTTGGCAGTATTTGGTATATAGATGGTATAATAATGTTATATACCCGTTGAAGCTCTGAAGATTTTTTCAACCATGGAGATCAGAGGTGCCATACTGGATTAAGCTATGTTCAATATTCCATCACTGCCAATATTCTTGATTACATCTCAGTGAAACCTATTAACTCTTATAAAATATCCAAGTATGCAATATTGTAAGATGAAAAATGGAAAGGAGATGAAATTTCATGGTGAGCTAGATCACATTATATATTTAAGAAGCAGCATCTTGTATTATGAAGCACAAGTGTAATTGCAGATTCTATTCCTGTTCATCTAAAAAGGTCCTCTGGGAAGCTCCGTGCTATCTTGATAATTTCTTACTATTGCTAATTATAGTGCATCACCAATATTTCTTTTTACTAGTTAAGAAGAATCTCAATAATTTCCTTTTTTTCCCCCACTGATTCTCAGGTATTTTGAAATCTATATGTTCTCTATATTTATTATTTTTTACATTTTGTCTCTATTGCTTCTTTTTTAACCCTTCTCATCTAAGCTATCATAATCTTGTTAAGATCTTTCCTTATAGGAAGACTCCAATATTCTTACCTTCCCCTCTGAGTCCATTTCTATTTCTGTGGGGTTTTTTTTTTGTTTGTTTGTTTTTTTACCATGAGGTGACCAGAACTGAACCCTGTATTCAAAAGGACCATTTAAAAGAATAGTTAATTAAATTTTCATGAACTGTGCTGTTTTTCAAGATAAATTTATAGATGTTCATAAACTCTCATTATAAGACATGAATTTTTATGAACATAAGGTAAAATATTTCTGAAGATTTACCTATCATAAGTTAATGAACTATTCATGACTATTATAAGATGGCTCTTCAGGACTGTTCTCATGGCATTAGCAGTATAACTCACATTAACATTCATGCTATGCATATTGTGCTGAAAACATCTCTCTGGTTTTGTCTTATGTTTGTGAAAGTTCATCGTATGTTTCTGACTTTCTAGTGAACCTTTGTCAGTGACCATAAACTTTTATCATTTTGGCGCCTAATTAACGATTTCATGATTTGTTATTGATTACTGAGCTGAATGATTCATGATCAGATTAACACCTAAATAGCTGAATGTTCTTATTAACTAGGTTAGTAATTTACAGAAAATGCAGATTCTTTATGTAGGTGTCATCTTCCTGGGATGAGGTGGATATGGGTGGAGTTTCCTCTCTACAATAGCATTGCTTATCAAGGCTTCCTGGGATGTCAGGAAGATTTGCCAAAATACATTTCCTTTCAAGCACATTGTTCAAATCCTTTCCCCAGCCAGTACCTATATGGATATTATCATACTATTAAAATTTGACAGCCCCCTGCACATGCCTGTGTGTACTAACTTGTATTAGATTAAAAGGTAATGGTGGCAAAGCCAGCCAATAATATCCAGAACATCAGGGTCAGTTTAAAAGGCTAGACGTATAAGAAGATTAGGTACAATCATACCTGTTGTTATTACTGACCATTTAAATACTGCTATAAATGTAAATAACACTACATAGTAGGAAGAAGTTTGCATCCAATGTGAAATCTCTATTCTGTGAATAAAGTTAGGATCAAATCCAGTTCTTTCTAATATAGGAAACAGATAATGTCATTTGATACTGTTGAATAGTTTTTTGGCATCTAGTGAAAAGACCACAGCTGGGGCTTTTAGCTTCTTGGATTGATTTATTAAACATTATCTTGTATTACTAATAGTAATTCTGCCTTTATAAAACCAGCTCATTTCTTATAGCCAGCTAGATGGTACCTAGAAAAGATTAATCCACCTTAAGTAATTATTTTGTAATGATTATCAAGAAGATTGATCTCCAGCTCTTGCATACATCATTTGTTTGTGGGTTATTACATAAATCTGTTATTACCACTCATTTCTAAAATCACTTGCCCTACATAAGAAATACCCCGAAAAGCACTTGCTGGAGTTGGGCTCAGACATAGTTTGGAAGGTAAGACACTAGGAAACTCTCTCCATGAAAGTAGGGCTTTTTGTTTTGTTTCTGTTTTTTTTCTTTTTCTGAAAACATCCAGTATTTTTATTATTATTATTATCTAGCACAAAGTTATAGCTTATGTTCTTGGTAACAGTAGATATTCAGTAACAAAGTACTGATGAATAATTTGATTCAAAGTTGATATTTGTGTCTGGATAAGCTGACAGAAACCTCCACATAGGAAACGCTGAAGCTTTATAAAACTTTAGACCTGGTCTTTGCAAATTGAATCTACACTGAGCATTTTAACAGAATACAGTGGAAATTAGCAGGATTTGTTAGTGTTTCTCTGCTCTTTCAGTGAGTCATTCATTTGTAAGTTAATATATTGATTACATCTCTGGAATTCCTCCGCACAGACTTGTTTAGTAATCCCATGAATGGAAGGGGATTTTTGTTTGTCTTTTAGTTTTGATAAATTCTTTATAAAAGCCTTTTTTTTCTATTGATGCCAGTACAAAGTGGAAGTAACTTAGCAGGCAGCATCGGAGCTACCCTGATGCACTTTGTGGGGTACTAATACTATGCTTTGCACTCTGAGCGTAAGCTCTCCAAGGCTATTTTGTCACCTCACATCATGCAAGTGATTATTAATTCACAGGATTAGTTAGAATTAGTAAGCAGTGCCTTTTCAGGCACTAACATTTTTACTATCTTTCCAGAATTCCTCCTCCTACAAAATAATTTATTTCTAATAATTAGTTCTTGAAAGATTGGTCCTTGTTAATCATCTGTAGGCCTTTTCTTTTAAAGTAAATATACTTAATGAACTATAGAAGTCCTTATTTCTTAAATATATATTATAAAGAACATAATATTTTTAATAATTTGATTTTAATAACTATACAGAACATATTAAAAAGCAAAGCGTGGACACATCAGTAGGAAAAGGAGGATACATTTTAATATTATTCTATGTATACTGATGTATGAACAATGATTGATTTATGATATTGCACTGTGCAATCATATATGAAAATACAGGGTAAATACAAAAGAGGACCCAGGTTTACTTAATTTTTTTGCTCTTGGCTCCTGGCTGGAATCTAGAGCTTTGAATTAGCTCAGTTCTTCAGGATATCATAGCGAATTAGGACATATCCAAAATAAAAAGCACATGTTATTGCTTGTCTGGAGGCAGCTGAAAAAGAAATACTAGGGAAAGCGATGTCCCAAATTATCTCCTCCCTCTTTGGAGACAAGTTAATTTGGTGAAGATTGGAAGGAAAGTCTTTGTACATTTGGGACTTTGTCCTCAGATTTCAAAACCATCTGAAGAGATCATTCCTTAAAGAACAACAGCAGAAAAACAAAATTTTATTCTTTTATTTTTTTCAGATGGACACAAGGCAAAAAACCTTATTTTCAGTTCCATCTGCAGTTCAAGAATGCTAAAATCCCCTGCTCCTATGTAAGGCACAAGTGCTTTAGCCACTGAATGACAGAGTGGATTTTGTATTTTGGGGGGTTGGTATTTTGAGCTAAAATGACAAAAGTTCATGTCACCTTGTTAATATCCTGCTCTAAATCACACATCAACATTTCTAAAGCTTTTTATTCCCTTGCTTGCTCTCTCTAATGAAGATTAAGGTAAATAAATAGACGTCCGCTAAATGGACATTATAAACTCAACACTAAGTTTAAAATAGTTAATCCTGATTCAAGAATCGAGAACACTGTCTTAGTATGTTAGCTGTTTTTATATGGTTCCTGGGAAGCTCACAGTGCTGGCACAATATGTTCGTGTGTTTCTGAAACATAACTTGAGTATATGCTCTCAGGTGAACCTCATCTGCTGTCAGATGGGGTCCATCCTGCATTACTCTATGAGCACAATGGAATGAGAAAATCCACAATCATTAAATTTCCCAATGCAATGGAGAATAAAAGACTATTATGTTCCTTGACATAGCTTTGAACAATTTAAGTGGAGCTCTGAACTGTTTGTTGACTCCTAAGGTCAATTCCCAATGAGTCCCTAAGTTGGCAAACTGCCCTTTTAACATGGCCATTACCCTGTTAGGGTCAGTTTTACTTCATCTGAGGACTTCCCTGCATTCACTCGCTTTCAGGTTAGGCCAATAATAAAGCATCTTTTGGCTGTCAGAGAAGTAAAATGAGTTACAGCAGAATGAAAATCAAGATTTAGATTTTTCAGGCAGTGATGGGGATAACATACGAGTGGAGAGGCAATAGCAACAAACAACATGAGAGAGACAGAAAGAGAATCTTAAAAGGCCCGTGGGCACCAGGTCTGCCAGCTTTGTGAAATTAAAGCAAGTATTTGGAAGGGAATGCTATTGCATCGCTCATTATGACTGCTGCTAGCATGGCTAAGTCCAGTGTCACAAGGGAGGTGTTCAGGAAGATATCTGTTTCTGACTAGAGTTTTTAAATGGTGCACTATTACGAGAAAAAGCAGCCATACCATTAGGTAAGATAGTACTATTAGTAGTATCAGCCAAATCATCTTGTCCTCTGCCCAGCTTTCCATAATAGAAATTCCATTTTTCCTCTGTGCAGGTGCAGCATATCCCATGCAGCATATATGGCTATAAACAGTTTGGAGCCTGTTCCATTATACCAGCAACTCAGGCTGACTAGATCAGATAGCTGTACTCACAGAGAAGATTGATATGACATGTTATATCTCCAATGAAGAATTTCTTGTGTCCTCTTTCTCTTCCATAACACATATTTCTACTTAGCTCCTTTGCAAAAGGCACTTATTTTTTTCCTACAGCTGTCTGCTTTTTGAATGTAAAAAATAACTCTCTTAACATTTGTCCAATGGGACCAAGGAAAGAACCCCTAGCCAGTGTCACACGTCATAAGCCTGAATGAGCATATAGCCAAGAAACTGAATCTAAGGATTTTTGAAGTGTCAGTGTCAAACTGGTATCTAGCTAGTTATTCAAATGAAGGTTACAAGCAGACGCCTTTAGCTACCATGCACGAATCTTTGTTCTCTTGTTAGTTTTTCTGTGTTTTCCCATTTTTGACCACATTTTTCATCTGTACTGTTGTGCAGAAGACCCACAAAAATGATGGGGAAGTTGAATAATTTATTCCACAGTAGAGGCAGGGAAATGGACTATAAATGTCACAGCATGACCCACTGACCACAGTCAAAATAGCGTCTGTACAAGTTGTAGGGGTCCACTTGTACACATCTCACGACATGGCTCGTGTTGGTGAATTAAAATTACCCTTACTGACAGAGGTAGCAAATGAGAATTAAGGCTCCTGTACGTGGGATACATGTGGGCTTTGGCCTTTAGGGAAAGAGGAAAGTGAGTGACTTTGTCCAGTAACACAAAGAGCAGAGTGAAGGATCTGAAGTGTTTAGGCTCACGTTCTACAACCTCAACACATTTTGTGGCTGTTTTGCTTTAAAACTCAAACTTCTGGACATACAAGGAACAAGCGCCAAATGGGCATCAATTCTATTCAAAGTGTCCATCTGCTGCTGCAAAACCTGCATGAATTGTTACATAGCAACCTGTATTTTCTCTTGTAGCTGGAATCCCTGGGTTACTGTTGTTTGCTCTATGAGAGTGTTGTCCTTGATAGAGACACAGTAAATCTTGTAGCAATGCCAAAGCTTTGCCTAGTAAATGTTAGTGCTCACTGTACAACATATTCAGATAAATGCTATTTTGCAGATGGTTATGACATAGAAAATGTGGTTGTACCTGAATATGAGGTCTCTTTCCTCCTCCCCATTCTCCTCTCAATATGAACCACTGATTAGCATCTACCTTTTCATTTACATTGTTTAACTATTTGGTAGGAGATGATAGCTCAGGAAACTACAGCTTTGATTAATAAAGATTTGAAATGCTAAACTGGATATGTGATAAGCATAAATATTTCAGTTTATGGTACATGGAGGAGATACTATTTTTAAGTGGCAGTTTATGTTTTTGGAACTGATTTTGCAATAACTATAATGTAGTGCACAGAAATGGCTGATTATAGGCTTTTGCATAGGTATTTTTCTAAATGGTTATTATGATGGTATGGAACCCTATATTAATACAATATTTCAACAGAAACACTGTAGCTCTTTATTTATAATAACCATGCTCATCTTGCATTCTGTTCCCTTTTCATTTGCTTGTATTTGGCAACTAGTAAATAGTATACTTTTAAAGATGTATTCAATATTCTCATTTATGAATTACATTAATGAATAAAGAAAGGTTATTAAAGCTGCTTGTTAATTTAGGTAACCTCAATGACGATCTTTTGGCACTGTTGTATGCTGGAGTTTTCCAGTCTTACAAGTCGATGTGGCCTGTGGGGAAAGTCTTCTCTCGCTCACTTACTCTCTTTTAATGGGACTTCGATATTGTTCAGTGGAATTCTGATACTTCTGTTCTGACAAACAAGGTAATTTTAAAGCAAAGGGACTGCATACCAACCGTGGCTCAGTCTAACTGAGAAATCAGTAGCTGATTCCTGGCATTCTAATTTACTGATTTTAGTGAACAGATTAGAATTGAATCCCTGTAGTTCTTGCAAAGTTATTTATCGAAGGGATTCCAGCCTCCTCTCTTGAAAATGCCAACTAATTTCTAGTTTAGACTGAGAAATTATTAAATTAGAGAAGGCAAAGTCTTTCACAGTAATTTTTTTTTCTTTGATTCATTTATTCATGTTTTAATATTACCCACAAATATGTTGTATATTACAGATCTAATGCTAACGGTATTAACATATTAATATTATGCAATGAAGATCTTGATAAAATCAATGAAATTGATATATTCCCATGAAATATTTGGAGTCAGAGGAAACTATTTTTAGCAGAAAAATGTTTACTGAAAATGTTTTGCCAGCTCCAACTCTAAACCAACAGCTTTTAAATATTTATATTTTTTCCTACTAGCAAGACCTCTGACTTTTCTTTTTTCTAAAATATTTTTCAGTTATATTGCCCTTGAGCAGTAGACATTTTAGAAAAATTTGACAACACAGAATGATCAACAAATTGCAGTCCTGTCTGATAAAACAGAAGCACATTAATATTCATATATCATTAATTTTCATTTGAAATGTGATTTGATGTGTTTGCTTAGAGGCTAAAAACTACATCTAAAATATTCTTTCATGCAACTTGCTTTTCTGAATTGATACCTCTGGTGAACAATTGTAGTATAAATATCTTCTCCTTGTATTATCATAACATTATAGCTTTGCTTGTGTCCAAAGAGCACTTTAGCACAAGAGACAAAGCTCAGAAAAGAGATAGGAGAGAGCTCTGATGTCTAAACATCTATTAAATTAGGAATATTTCAGAGAAGATGAATGAGAAAAATTTTTTCCTGTTTCAAACAATATAAAAAATATGTCATTGGGGTACATAAGGGACATACATTTTATATGGAATAATTTAATACAGAAATCATTGCTATATTGCTTTGTCAGTACATTTGAGACAGGCAAAGAAATAAATGGGTTAAAATAGGGAGTAGACCGATTTGTGAAATACCGACTCTCTGGTATCAAACAATAACACCTCCAGATTGAGGCTTCCCTAATCGAATGGTTGGTGCATCAGAGGAAAGCTCACTCTATACATGTCTTCTCTTTAATGTTTTCCCTAAATATCCACTACAAACTGTTTACCCGTATTCTGAGCTGGATTAATATTTGGACTGAAAAGTATTAGTAATCTTACGGTTTCTAAACTGAAGAGAAATTCAATTAAAATAAATGTCTGATTGAGTAACAGATGAATCAGTTGGCAATTTGAACCAATTTTTATCTATCTGTTAAAGAACAAAACAAAACAAAAAAAGAAGTGCGAATTAAACTTGAACATCTTTATCAAGCACATAAGCCATCACAAAAGGCTTTTAAGGATTGTAATTTCAGATTAAAGTGACCTGTGCACGGAGGGGAAAAAATCCTCCTGTGAAAAAGATTTTCTTTTCAATGAAAATAAAACTAAGCACACAAAGGTATGAGGGTCTTCTGATTTGAGATAGTAAATTCCGTCATCTTGGGAAACTGAAGGACCAATGAAACCATGGCATCAAAAACTAAGAGAAAAATAAATGCAGAATAATCAACAGAAGAAATTTTTAAGGTCCAATTTTATTAGTTTTCTGTAAAACCCAGTGAACCGTGGGAACACAGAGCTTTGTAAAATTTTCCTTTATACTAATGTATGAGAAATAAGTACATATAGGATTATAGGAAAGCCTCCCAGAAGCAAACAAGAACAAGGTAAGACCAAACCTTCCTGGGACAGGCATTTCCAGTGCACTTGAGTTGAAATTGAACCAAGGAAAAGTGAAAACTGAGTATGTGTGGAAAGAGGTGACAAAGCATGGCAGAAGATGCAATTCTTTTGCCATCTTTAGAAAAAGCAAGAGAACATACCTCAATATTTAGTAGAATACTTCAATGTAAAAACAGTATCCCGCTTTGCCACTCATTGGTATATCTCACTAGCACACCCACATAAATGTGGGCTTGGAAGGTAAACAAGTAGAAAATGCTATGCTTTGTTATGACTATTCTGAATAACTATCATCTTAAATTTCATGATTGGATTACATAAAAGGATGTAATGAGGGGGTTTAGCTAAAATTATATTCATGAATCTTTATCCAAAATTTCAATCAAACACAGACGAAATTTTCCTTTAAGTAAAGGAAATGTTTTACTATTCCTCCTCTTATTTTTCACTTTGCATTTCTGGATTGCAGGTGGAAAAAAGAATGCCCAAGTTCAAGTCAGACATTCAAGTCCTATTCAAAGAAGGAAACTGTGGAAACATTATTGGAAAAAAAAATACCTGATTTTTAGGACTAAAAAGTATTGATAATTCTATAAGGTGAAATTAATCTTTCTTTCTGTGTTTCTGTCAGGTTCAAATCTAGCTTCTGAACCTTTTCACGTTTACCCTTGACTAATCAATAGTCGACCCTATGCACTAATTACCCTCCCTCAGCTGCCAGCTGACATCAGCTCAGATGACAGCTGCAACAGCCACCAGAGTGAATTTTTGGATTTGACCTCTGGGTTAGATATCACTTCAGTTTAAAAAAGTGAGTGAATCTCACCGGCAGGAGTTACATGTGCTGATTAGTTAGGTTACTCTATTGTAAAATATTTCAACATTTCACATTTTTAACACATGTTCTCAAACACAGTAGTCAATTGATTCAATATTAAGTTGTACTCACATGGAATCTGGGAGGGATGCTTTTCAGGACTCTAGTATAATAAAGCCTTAGCAATCAGATTCGTCTAGATGACTATGAGTGAGAAAAGCAAGAACTGCCCAAAATCAATGGCTAATTTATATTTTGAGGAAAAAGGTAAAGAGTTAATGAGTTCAGAACATTCTGGTCATTTGGGGGAGGACTGTCTGCCTCAAATCCTTAGTACAGCAATTATCAGAGATATTTCCAAGCCACAGAAAGGTCAAAGCCATAGCTTAAGCGAGAGTCAAATGCCTCTAGTAAGTTAATGATGCCCTTACTTAGGAAGTCTTGTTGTGAGATCTTTCTTTAAACTTTTGAATAATTAATACCTATTCATCTGTACATGAAAATTGCTATGTCAGTTACCTTTATGAATGCAAATATTGTAAGAATCCTTCTCTCTGAGAAGTTATAATCTACTTTACACAGGGCAAAAGAATTATGTGTATCAAAATACAGCTGAATGTTTTCTTGACCTGCTCTCCTTAATTGCAGCATGAAGAAAAAATCCACAGAGCCATAAATTCATAGCCGCCTACATAAAACTTAAAAGCAGTTGGAGAATGTCAAAATAACTCATGAGACTAAATATTTTGTATGTGTCAGCAAAGAAGATGTAGCTGGAAGCCCTCCTTTCCAAGTGCTGTTTGCAGTTTGGGAATTGCAGTATCCAACCCAGAGCTGTTTGATTCTATTTCTAAATATGATAGCAAGCCATACTATTTCTCCCAGGCAACCAGTTCACTTAATGCCAATTGAAGAGTTATTTTTCTTTTTCTTTAGCCAAGTATAGCATTATTAGACTAATTGGCTTTAGCAATATGATTTGTTAACACCCGAGGCAGCAATACGATTTTGTTAACCCGAGGCAGTTCTAGTGGGTGGCAGCTCCCCCTCCCTGAAGGTTCCATGGAATTCAAGAAATTGAGATAATACAGTATATTTTTTGCCTCTCAAATTTCAGTGTCACATCAACCTGGCAACGACTATGAACTGGCACAGAGAGACCTATATTAGTGTCAGCAACCATTTTCACTTTGGGAAATAGAAAAGGGAATTTTTGTTGTGCTCATTTTCTCCTTTTAAAGAGGTGACTGGAAATAAGAAAAGACTGACTATGAAAATGCTTTCTGGATAAAGCAAGTACAGAATAATTTTCTTAGCAAGTCATTTTGATATGTTAGTGCTTTTTTGTGCCTTTTCACTTCACATTCTAGACTTCTTTTCTGGCGAGCATTAAGGCAAATGAAGTAAATCCAATACACTATCTAAAGGTCACTACCCTTGTATCTCAGCTGGTTTACACCTCATGCTGCCTGGCTACATAAGATCAACCAGCATAGCTGCTGACTGACCTCAGGTACAGATTTATGAAAAGGCAAGTGTCCAGTTCTGTTTGCTTGTCTTTGGTTCAGCGATCTGTTCCTGCGGTGATTTCCACATGGTGTGTAAGTAGGAAGGTCAAATTATTTTTCACCAACTGATCCAACAGTTTAAACGTGTGGAGTTGAAAAGTCTATTGTAAGTTAATGGGGTCATTCAACATGAAAGAAAAGAATTGCCTGAAGAGTGAGACGTACTGAAGGTTCCTGAGGGCAGAAGGAGTTGCCATCTTGAGGAGAACACAATCCTTTGGTGACAGAATTATGTTTTTTGTAAAGCAGACATCAAAATATCCCAGTAATTGGCATAGGATTCAAAATACACGGATGAGCAATGATACGCTACGTCTGGAGCAGAAACAAGCTGATATGCCATTACAGGACTTAAAATATGATCTTTTTTTCTCTCATTTTACATTCACAGGAGACTGTGTATCTATCACCTTATTTATAGATTCTATATGTTTAGAATGCATCTACTGCTGTATTACCGAAATACTTAGGAAAAAACACATACTCAACAAGTGAAAAGACAGCAAGTTAAACTGGTACATCGTAAAGCAGAGCTCATCTCAGCTGAAATAAGAAATAGCACAAGGACAGCTTTAATTATGACAGTTTATCAGGAAAAGTGTAGAAAAGTCAGCTATAGAAAAACTCCTTCTAACTGTTGTTATTTCATAAAAGTACATGGTAATGTGTTTACAAACAGATGTACAGATTTCATAGAGTTAATGGGAATTTTAGAAAGAAAGACATCTGGGGAAATGATACAGACACAGCCCATCAGCAGCCGCCTTACCATCTGACAGACATGTTAGTCCTAAGTTGCCAGTTGTCTATGGAACCTGCCAAGAGGCCAGATGCTATCATGGTTTAACATACACCAGAAATTGCTACCCTAAGTAAAAATAGGCTTAGCATAATGTTTTACTGGTTTAAAAAATCCTTCTTATAACTGAAAACTAAAGCTTTTAATAACAAGGACTGAAAAGTCTTGTAAAACCCCCATATTTTCTACAGAAATGGAAACTTAAGATAATATTTCCTAATTGCTCCAACAGTCAGGCACAGCTAATATATTATTTGGATATTCTGAATGTGTCTGTAATTGCTCAAAAAAAAAATCCATGACTATTAGGAGTTGAAGATGGAGTCCTAACCTGATGAAATTTTATTTTCCATACATTTGAATAAAAAGTTTCACCCTTACCTTAAAAGAAGTGCTATGACAACCTTTTGTGTGAGAGTTTTGTGAGGTTTTTGAACAGCTCTGGAGTGTCTGGCACTTTTTGTTGCAAAATACACAGCCCGCCCGGATTTATGGCTAGATTTTAATTTTATTGATTTATGGATTTTAACTTTTTTTTAATTAAGGTATCAGGAATTTGGAAAATTAGAAGTAAATCATAGAAAAAATGGTAAGTATTCAGAGACTATTTGGATAAAGGTACAGGAGAGGCAGGCTTTATTAAATACCTAGTTCTATAATTTAACACAGACAACATATGTATAGCATATGTGTGTGTAAATGCAAGTATATTTAAGAATATGTATGCTTATACTGTATATATGTGCATGGATACACACATACAGCTCTATTAAGGCAATTCAGAACAGTTGTTTTAATGAGAGTAATATGTTATAATGAATTACTTTAGAGAAGGGCACGTTTTACCTATGGGGAAAATAAGGCTTAGAAAGATAGAACGACTCATCCAAGATTAGGCCTGCTAAAAGCCATTACTTCTGATGTTGTCCAAGAAAATTCTGTAACCTTCCCTCTGCATCATGGCCTCTAACTGCTTGTCAGCCAAAGGTACTCCATTGGCACAAGATGGGGTTAGAGGGTAAAATTCTTGTCTAGCCTTCTGGATCTGATGGTTCATCACCCCAGTTTATCAAGGAAATCAGAATACTTTTTCTTTATTTGCAAATAGCCTTTTTTCTCTGCCAGAGAGCCAGGTCACCTAAAAGTCATCCCAACTGCAATGGTCTTACTGTTGTTTTTATCTCCTTCCGTATCAACAGGGACACCCTGTAAGTATGCAATGAGGAGAATAGGGGACATTTGGAGCATTGGAATTTGGTGGATCTAGCCATAGACAGGATCATTACCCAGCAACCTTGTTTTTCAGGATATCCTCAGTTTTTGTCATGCTCTAATATATTAAGGGTGCTCTGGTCTCAAATGCAAGCTTCATTTCAACTGTTTCTTAAAAGAAAGATTCTGACCAGACCCTGGGTTGTTATGGAGAACCTACAGACAATGCTTATTGTGAAGCCTGCCACGCTTGATGTCAGCTAGATTAGGAGTCTTCTCTTCCTATTTCCAGGGACTGGTCACAAACCAGTGTCTGTCAGCCACTGACAGTAGCAGAACCTGATCAAAGATGAGCTACTGAGTGATGTCCTGCCAATTAAAATCATCACACACACTATCTGGCAGATTTCTTAGTTGGGTTGCCCACTTCTATACATACACAGAATATCTGCTGTCAGGTCATTGGCACAAATGGCATACATCTTTTACACCCTCACTTGCATCTTAGAAAAAAAATGATGCTGGTAACACAGATGTGAATATACTATACCGCATAGAGCAGAGCTGTTTTTTTCTAGTATAGTATTGCAGGTTGATACAGTAGTGGATCAAGTGGTAGAAAGGCAATGTGAGAACGAACAGACATGAAGAGCTTGCACAGCTATTTGTATTTTTTGTATTTTTGGTATTGTGGGACCAGTCATCAGCACATACAAGTGGCTTCTGCAAGAACATCTCTTGACTTGGTTGTGGACCACAGAAAACAGTGTGTGTGGATGGAACTGTAAGCCTTTCCTCCAGAGAAGAGGAACATGTTACCCCTGCTGTGGAAAACAGGCCACCCAGCTTTTTCATGTGGTCAGTAATGAGTTATTTTTGTCCTGTTATTGGACAATAACAGTTGCTATCATGCTGAGATTATGCTTGTTATGCTAGAGCTAAGAAGAATGTTAGCATGTGGCCCACCAGAAATATTTAGAAGTTACATTCAGACAATTTTTTCCTGTTCCTGACATGGTAGGTAATGTCCCTGCCTGATCACATCAACAAAGAGAGAATTTCTGCATGATCTAAAACTCTTGAAGATAAGAGATGAAATTCTGTGACATTGCCACATTTTTTCACATTATGCAAGGATGTGGAAAGGCCTGAATTCTCTACAGCAGACATAGTCCCAGTATAAATGGGAAGGAATGAGGCAGTGGGTTTGAGCGCTACTGATAAATTGGGTCACATTGTAGCATCTTGCTCCACTCTTCTGGAGAGCCAGGAGACCAACTAGGAATCCAGACAGTGCACGAGATTGAGGCTAGTTGCCTTTTAGTCCCTTAGTCACTGTACAATAGTCGTCCCTATCTTCTGGCATTATAGTATTTTAATCATATCTGATTGCATTAAGATATATCATAAGGCAGATATTCATACAGTAAAAAATAGATCAGGAAAAAAGCCTGAATAGGTGTTTCCCTTCTAGCCAAAGCAAGCAATTTTACATCACAGATAAATGTCCTTTGACAAATTCTCCCATTCAGATTCAGATGAGAGAGATCACTTCTGACCTTGAAAGTACTGCTCTGCTTTCACCCAATAAAAGCAACGGTGCTTCTTTCCCATCTCTGAAGCCCAAATGAATTTTTCAGTGCATTTTAAATAGTAAATTTTCACCCTGGATGAGATAAATCTTGTTTAACACAGGTGGTTTTCTAATTATGCTCAATAGAAAATTTTGAGCACAGCCCATGAAAGCTGCTTGTTGTTGGCATCGTACTTTGTGTGTGTTGCTGTCAGCATGCCAACTGTTACAGCAGCTAGCACAAGCATCCGCTTGACTGGACAGCCACATGCTGGATGTGGCACACCAGAAAGTAAATATTGGGCCAGATTCTCTCCTGTGCTGAAATATGCTTTAGGTAGTCTCTTCTGTGCCACTGGCAAATGATACCTTCTTTGATATTCCAGGTCCATTATATATTCCAAATCAAGAGATAGAGAAGTTTAGAGGATCTTTCACTGTTGGAGATGGACATACACCATTCTGCTTTCTCCCACCCTCAGGGAGAAATTTGAGATTTTAGTGCACTTCGTGGCAGCTGAGGCCTTCTGGTGTGTTGGAGTTCAGAGTGGGTCAGTAAGACTCAGGTTCCAGCTACTGCATGAAATCTCCAGCAATGCTTCTGTAATGAGGTGTGGAATAATCACAAGGATAACGTGGTAGGGTTTTTTACAAAGTGAGTTGTTTGACAAATAAGTGCCTTCCTAAACCCTCATCTGGAACTGACACTGAACAATGCTGAAGTCTAAGCGGGCTGATCATTTCTTAAGCACATGTCACTCCTACTTTGTTATATCTGATAGATTTTCCCCTATAGTTAACCAATTCCACTGGTCCACTGGGGTTCAGAGATTTAGCCGTCTTTATCTTTCCTTATTTTTGAAGGAAGCCACATTCTGTTTATCCCTCTCCACCTCCTTATTCCACCTGTGGAAAGGAGTGGAAATATCAAGATAAAATCTTTAGATTTTTTTAAATTATTCATACTTTCTTATCTGCATGAAAGAAACTCTGAGTATAAGCCTAGTGCTAAATGTTACCTTCACTGACTTCAGTGGGAATGAAAAACATGTATAAAAAACCATAATATGACATTACATTATTTATTAAGACAAACAGATTTGAGATCTTGTGAATATGCAAAATAATGATACTTTAGCCTGAGCTTCAAATCTACATTTATTTTAAGTTTTGAAGAATAGCTATTTCATTTATGAGTATTGATTTTGTCCAGTGATATCAAGTATTGCAAAAAACTTTGTTCCAGTTAGAAATCTGGCAGACTCTTCCATGAATAAAATGTACTATTAGTAAATTTTCTATCTGTCAGCTGACATTTGCAAACAATAGTCACCTGAAGGACTATCTCATTCCTTATTACTCAGCCTAAGAGCTACCTGCCAAGAGCCACCAGCTAAGAGTCACCTGCCACATCCCTGCAGTGAAGAACTTCAGGGACAAATTTACCTGGGAACATTATTTGGATTCTTCACTTTCATCCAGCTATAAAAATCTGTACATTTTGTCAGAACAATTAACTCACTCTAACTTCACATTGCCTTTCCAGGGCAGAATATGGCAAATGGCAATCTCTCCTTTCTCTTTTAGGTAAACCAAGGTAGAGTAGTTGAATATATTTGTGATAAACAGACCTCACTGCACTAACAGGCATATCTCACATGATGGTACATTATGCACTGAAAATAAAATTCCTTCCCATTTATAAAATTCAAGGCCTGGTAGTAGAGGGCAGGAAATTGGGATGAGTTTTTCTACTACGAGGAATACCTCCCTGTCATCTAATATTGCAATGAATGCAGAACAACGACATGTAAGGCAGATATCCTTTTAACGACTACAACATCAGTTGTGGGAGCTAATGCTCACACTGCACCAGCTGGTTATGGGCTAGTGGCAGCTGCAGTCTGTGGGGTTCCATTGCTACGTATTTCTTTATAGTCAGCCTATGGTGCTATGGTCTGTAGCTGGGGGCCTAGTTCCACGCGGACCTTCCTCCTGAAATCCCACCCTTACAGGTTGTCTCACATTGGAAATGTATTTCCTTACCATCAAGTCACAGTGCATTCTTGCAGTTATCACTGAACTGTATATGACCCCCAAGAAAGCCAGCTCTTCTTACTGTTTCACCTTTGACTAGCTTACTGCCATCATGTATGAGAGCCAGGCAAATTAAAAAGGTTGAATTAAAAGCAAAGCAAAAAACAAAAACATTCCATTCTAGTTCATTTTTAACAGCCACAGAAATAGTATTTCTGAGAACTTTCACAAATAGGTGCATTCTTGGTAGCAAGAAGTGATGGATATCTGTAGATCAACTTTGCAATCTGTTATGACTGTCAAAGAGCACACTAAAGAGCTCAGGATGCTATCCTGAGATTTGAGAATGGCACCGTTTTCCTCCTGCAAATGCCTTAAATTGCTGAATTAGAACACAGAAGCTTGCAAGACTGAATGTCCCCACTTAGATGTTCAGATTTATGGCAGTTGTTTGTGTGTGGCTGTAAGGAATGTGAATCAAGTCTTGTCTCTATTTCCAGCTGAGCTGATCACTGAGTAGCTTTACAATAGCCCCATTTGGAGATCAAGGACTGTAGAAGACTCCTGGCCTTTCAAAATACTTTTCTAGATTTGCAAGCAATTCTAAATTCCTCAGTTAGAACCACTGCTGGTTGTGTGGTATCTGCCCTTTTATCTGACTGAGGAACAGATGAACTGGACATCCTGAATTGAAGGATCGTGGCTTGGGAGCTGGGTAATGGATTCACAACCTTAGAAGAATACAGAGAATCTGTAATTTATAATCAGTGGGTTAAACTTGAACAGAAGAACTTTAAAAAAGGTTTTCAAGATCCTTGTGAAGAAAACTGCAAGGAAATCTGGAGTCCTTTCCCTATAATCAAGCACACACAAGATTTGGACTGGCTACAGAATATCTTATATGTTCTCTACTGGCTGGAAGAAGCCCTCATTTAAATCCACTATTCCAACAGTAGCTGGCATCTGAAAAGGACTCTACAGCTCTTTATATTGGTTTATTCGAACAGTAGGGAGTAGCTCTGGTCCTACTGGAAGCTAATCTCTTGAGCTGAGATGAGGAAATTCTATTGTGGGATATTTTTCCCCATGTAGCTCGAAAAGCATACTTTGCGTTAGAACATTTTGCCATCTGTGACACTGAAGAGAAATAGCAATCAATAAGAGATTGAAATACAATAAAAAGGAAGGAGTCTGTTTTGTTCTCTTCATGGCACTCTATTTAAAAGCTCTTCACATAACTGGATTCTACAACTATTTCTTTATTCTACCGTAAAAGTACATTTCATCCCTTCTCCTGATCCTTTAGTGATTTTTTATTCTTTGTACAATAACTTAGAAAGCACTCATTCTGTTTAAACACATCCGTGATTTTATTTTCCTTCTAATGATCACTTCTCCTAGGTCTATGTTGATTCTATTCGTATGACTTTCATTTGTCTGAGTTGCTCTTTAATAAAAGTATATGATGTCCAGCCAAGTTTTGCAAGAGTATTTGTTAAACTTTGTCTAAGCTCCTTTTGATTCAATATATGCCTGTTCTGGACGCCTGTAGGGGGAGCTTCCGCATTTTGCCAGTTTGGTGGATACCGTACTGCTTTCATAATGTGTCTTTGTCCAGTGTTTTCTCTTTCCTGATTCTGCTGCGAAACAGCCTAATGCTTCTTTTTAAATATTGATTCTTATGGCCTTTTAGCTTCTCCCATAGGTAATGTGATGAGCATTTCATCTGCCTCTGTTTCTGTGGTTTGTACAGAAGCCCAAAACAATTCAGTGGCCTGTTCAGTGTCAGTCTCCGCACTTGTCTGCGTGTGCTCTTTGAAGGCTTGCAACTGTTTAGCCAGCATATGCAAAAGAAATGCTCAACATTTTCACACATGGTAAACATTTTCCCCTCTGCTGGACTGCCTTCATTCTCTGCCATTCTCATATCTACATAGTGCTTATTTTCCACTGTGTTTATTACTTTTGCTTCTTTGTCTTCCCACTTCATCTCAGGTCTCATATCTCTTTCATGTTGTGCAGAATAACCTAGTTTGGGAGGTCGTGTGGTTCCCTTCTGTGGCTACTTGCTTGCCAACAGTGTGCTGTGAGCCATTCCAGGCTAGTTTTACTCTGTATTTTCATTAGTTTTCTGGAACCCTGTGCACCCCTGCTATTCTCACTGACTTGACTTCTGTCTGATTGCACTCAGTTAACAGTTGGCATTTTTTATCTCTCTTTGAAGCTTACTGTACTGATACTGTGTGTGTCTGTTGTGGCTGTAGCTAATCCATTATTTAATGTCTATGTACTGATTATTACTTTTTCTTGTCTATCAAAAACAAAATCAGCAAAAACAACAGTCACAGAACTTGTAACTAGTATGTTCATTTGGTAATGCAGACTTCTATCACAACTTGTGCCTACATCAGATTCTCAACCATTGACTCAAATAAATAAGATTTTCTCCAAATACAGATGTTTCCTTTGACATATAGTGATTCTGTCTGCTTCACACACAATTGTATTTGTCTCGTGCATGCATTTGTCCTGTTAGTGCTTATTGGAGTTGGGAAAAAGAGAAATAAAGGTGCTTTATTATGCATTCCAAAGGCATGTGTTAGCCTTGAAATAGACTTGCACAGAAAACCACTCCCAGACATCTCAGCTGGAAGGAATCACCTAGCCTTTTGGATGTAGTGTCAAAGAGCTGACAGTATTCTAGCACTGCAAGATGTCTTTGATTGAGCTTGAAGTAGTCAGATGTCAGAGCTAAAACAGTGCATCCATGCATCCCAATAGTTAGAGAAATTGGTGCATCTCACCCCTTCCAGCTCAATGAACCACCACTGCTTCTGTTGAACCTTTGGCTTAAACAAGACTAGGGACAGTAGATAACTTCTTTTTCTCCTTTCCCTCCTCCTCACCAATAGATATTTGCTAATGTACAGCCTTTACAGTTGCAGGCCATCTGTCTGCCTCAGGTCCTACAAACTTCATCACAACCAATTCTGTCCATCTGGCACAATTTTTAGAGACATTTCTAGTTTAGGTGCCCACTGATGGTATGGTCTTCCATTTAAGTAGCTGCCAAGTCATTTTCCTTCTGATATTAAGTCTTGGCTCTATAAAGCATGATAAAATGAGCTGGGGTTTCTCAAACATAACTCCAGCTGAGGCTTCTCTAATACAACTGTTTTACTTAACTGCTAGCAGACAGCCGTAATACTTATTTCCCATCACAATCTCATATCCTCCTATCAGTGGTCTTAAAGTGATATAATCATTGAAGACGATTTAAAGGTGTGCCATTGGAAGGCATTCCCTAGCATACTCTAAGATATCCTTAAAGTCTAGTATGGACAAAAGTGGGGATAGCTGTAAGATACACTAGCTGGTTGAGTTACAGCTAAATGAGAATTAGTATAGCTACAGACAAATCATGTGTAAGTATACAAATTTTTTGCATCAATGCATAAAATGATCTTTGCACAATTCAGATTATTATCTGTCTTTTCTCTCACAAGCAGTTCCACATATAGAATAAAATGACAGCATTTTAGGTGAGCAGGTGCTTGAATGGTGCCTAGGAAAATAACAAGGTAAAAGAGATTAGCTAGGTTTTTGCCACTATTTGAGTTAGGAAGATGACAAGATCTGGAAAGTTAATAGGACAGACTTTGGTGAAAGATGGTGGGTAATAGCAAGACAAGGGAGTATGTATTTGCAAAGACGTCAGTGTGGAACTTACTCATCTAGGGTCTAGTGAAGTAAAGCTGGTTTTAGCTTGGAAATAAGCCAAACATGGGAGTGTCCAGTGGAAGCAAATAAGTAGAGATTTGGCCAATCTTAATGGAAATTGTCAGAATTGAGGAAAGACATCATGAATGTTTTAAGGTAAGTGAGGAAAGCTACTGGTCACTTGATAATGAGGGGTAGTTGGAGCCAGTAATGGTTTTTCTATTAATTCTGTTCCTGAATGTCGCCATATGTTACTGATGTCACAGGTGTCTGCTGGGAGTGAGTGGCAGAACAGGCTATAACTGTATCCTCACTAAATAAGTTCAGAGTTGGCTGCAGAAATATTTTAGCAGGGAGCTGCAGTCTTGTAACATGAGAAGCTTCAGAAGAAAGGTATGAAAACATGAGTATGCTAGATATTAGTACTGGGAAGTTATGCTGTTTAGCCTAACTGACAATAATCAGCTTCATGTCCTCAGGATCATGGAATAAAAGCTGAAAAAATGAATTTCAATAATTCAAAATGAAAAATATAATTTATCTCATTTTTAAGGCCAATGAAAATATATTTTGTTATATTTAAGCCCATTGCATGACTTAAGTGGCTTTGGGGCTTCATTCATGTATTCTGAACAAGTACAAATATAAGTGATCCTGAAAATTATTCCATACTTCAGGTTCAAAAATGTTGTTTCAGTGCTCCAGTAATTCTCTGTCCTCTTGCAAGACAGCTTAAGCTTCTCCTTCCACAGTCTCTGTTTTAGTTCCAATATTTTCCCAATTCAAATATGCTACAGCTTCTCTCACTCAAGTGCCTCTGTTGCTGTACCAGTCAACCCTTATCTCTACCTCTTTCCTCCTTCTTCAATCCATCAGGCCTGCTAACTCTTCTTCTCTAACCGTATGTAGCTTCAAGACTGAAAAAACAACACAGATAATGTTCTGTTTCAGTTCTGGCATCAGAAACTAGAGGTGATCACAGAAACTATAAACATGTCATTTGTGTTTTGGTGTGGCTGATGACAGAATTACTGTTAAGAATTCATCTTCCAAATGCTAACAATTCTGTAATGAGCATTTACGCGCTGTGAGTATAGTACTTGGATAGCTGACAGCTTGACAAAATATGACTGGTTTCTCTTTGTTCTCTGTCACTTTGTAGATACCAATCAGAAATTCAAGCAGGCTAAAGCTGATCCCAGAACACAGGGAATCAGTCATTTGCTTGACCTGCTCTAAGAAAGTTAATAGTGATAGAAGACTCAAGAGTTCTTTTGAAACAGAGAACCTGAAGAATTTGAAGAGATGATGTCTTCTGTACACGTTACTTGCAGGGAGGCCTTTCCTTTGCTTTCTCTATTATTTGCTCTCTCCTGATGGTCATGCTGGAGTGTTAAAATTTTGTAATGTAAGCAATATTTGAAAATATGTGTACATACAACTTCTGGCTGATGTGTTCTGGGCTTTAGATCCCAGCCTCCTCAAGTGAGTGCTTTTTCTTTCTGTCTCTTTCCTTCTGATGAGTTTCTGATTCTCTCTTTCATGTTCTATGCCCCTTCCTTAATTTCATGGAAGCACAGTGTGGGTTAAAAATAAGATAGATAAAATGTTCTCTGCTGCAGCAGATACAGGAAAGAAGAGCACTAGAATAAATTTTCTGGATCACAGTTTCATTACGTCCTCAGTTTTGAGCCAACATGAGTAATTCTGAAGCAAATCATCCAACTCAAGTCACATGGAGATTTCAAGTCATTTGAGAGTCTTCTCCACAGTGTTCTTTCATACACACTGATATTTTCTCTCTAGTGCACTTTTCGATGCTCCAAAATTGTTTACAAGGAGAAAGTGACACTCTGTGTCACAATCCTTTTGTTATATTTTAGGCCACACTTCAGGATAACTTTCAGAGTTATCAGTCTCTCTCTTCTATTCTTTCCCTGCACACTCCTCTCTCATCTAATGGTCCTTTTGAGGAGATAACATTTTCTATCTTCCATTTCCTCTTCTGGAATTGTCAGTTTGATCTTTCATGCATTTCAGAAAGACAAAGGTGCCTGAATAACAACACTTATCCATCTACAGCTCATTTAAAGCTTTCATGGGCTTGACAATTTTCTTGGCTGTCCCAGTATCCTCAGGTGATAAGGACTGTCTGTACAATTTTGGAAATATTATAGGAAATGTCTAATTCTTAAATTTTAAGTGAGCTGAAAATAACAGTTTCTGGAAATGGAATTTTAAAAGTGAAGAAAGGTGCACTTCTTCTTGGATGGCATGGGAACTACCATTTGGGCACACTCTTTTCATTACTTGCTCTTTTCATCAAATGTACCCTTCGCTGTGCATTTCAAATTAACATCTGTCACACTAAGGGGGAAAAGTTCAAATGAGTACGATATAAGAAAGAGGACCAAGAGATGATTTGCAACCTATATTTATACTCCAAAAAAGGACACAAGGACCAGATGTAAAGTAACTATTACTTTGATAAAATGAGATGAAAAGGATCAAGGGAATGTCCAGGATCTCTTAGAAACAGCAGCAAATGAAAATGGCAATGCAAAAATGTTCTGCTCTAAAATTTATTAACACAGAAACACAGATTGTCTTATCTAACTTTAAGACCTTTAACTGTGCTAAACAAATTAAGAACCTCCTCAGCATAGGCTCCTTATATTGTTCATACAAAAAGATGAGAATGTCTTTAAACAATTGAGTCACAGTGATCTAAATTAGGAAGGCTAAGTCCAAGCCTTTTTGCTTAATAAGAATGCCTGAATCTGTATCCTAAAGGTCTCTTACAATTCTGTTTACTAGAATATATACTGATTCCTTAATTCCAAAAGATGTCCGCCCTCCCCACATTGCATGCAGTAGGGCAGTCTGGAAAGCAGTGTGTGGTTCCCTAATCTGCAAGGTATAGACCCTTTTATACCTTGCCTTTCTACACTCTCTCAGTCCCATGTTTCCTCCCCCTCCACACAACCTATTATACAAGTAGATGATCATGAATCACAGTCGCTCTCATCCTGCAGCTGCTCTAGGTATAGTCAAACAGAGCTTTTCTCCTATACAATGCCCAGAAAAAGGCTGCATAAACTTGATAAGAAATGGTTGACTAGTTTCTTAGAATGGCTATGGTGATCTATCAAGCTAAAGCTCTACATTGCAGAAAAGAGGCCAGAGATTCAAAAGATTCAGTAATCCTGACACTTTCTGGCCCATTTCACATTAATATTGGTACAATCTTTTGCAACAAAACATTATCATGGAAGATTTATTTTGATCCCAAATCCCATAGTTCTCCTGACTTCCGATAGGTACCACAAATGAGTAGTGAGAACGAGCAAACAAGCAAACAAACAAACAAAATCCAGGAATGCACAGAGCCTCCTGGCAGGGCAATGCATCACAGGTTGGCTGCCCAGAATGCTAATTGCTGCGAGGCCAAACAGCCCAGGGCTCTGGGAGTGCTCTGCTCACCAAATGGGGGAATTTATCAGGGTAACCGATGAGAAAAAGATACCCTACACTTCTGCAGTCAGTAGAAGCTTATCTAGGTGTGAAGAACTGCTGAAAGAGCTGGGTTTGCCCCCTCCCCCCCACCCCCTTCTATTCCTGGCCATGCATCCTGACCCTCTCTTTTAAAAGTTTTGATTTTGATGGTTGTGGTCAAACTAGGTCTATATGCACAGTTGCTAGATGAATGGAAGATAGGCACTAGAAGCACATAGCTTTTAGCATAGCACATAGTAAGAGGTGGACTAGACCACATTTTTTTGGCAGCATTGTCATCTTAAGTACTCTTAAACACTGTATCTACAATGCAGATAAACTTGCAAGAATTTTTCCTTTGCTTAAGGAAAATAAAGACGATTTTCAACAATTTGAATTATTTCTATGTTAATGTATTTTTACAGAAAGAACTGTTTGCACACTTTCTTCATTGTATTTGAGTTTCTCAGTCAGAAATAACTGTCATTGACAGTCACTGATATATGATATAGAATACTGTCATTAGGCTGGATCTCAAAAGATCAGTGTTCAACTCTCAGCTTATTCTCAGGCTTCTGGGACTTCTTCTATGACCATAATATACTCTTGTACTTTACTTCTCCATTTAGGAAGTGAAAAAATAATTAAAATAGTTCATAATAATTTATGGATTTTATTCCCACAACAGCTGAGGGAATGAAATCCATACATTTTAGTGAACTATTTTAATCCTCTAGTGGTCGAGTTTATAAGGCTATTTAGAAAATAAAATCAATGGGATGTTGTTCCAGTCATAAGTGATCATTAAATATCTGAAGTTATTTTAAGAATGTGTCCATAGATACTATGATAGTTTAAAAGAAACGGCGCTAGATTTTTTTCAGCACATTTGCACAGTTTGTCTGAAACCATCTGAAACAGGAATAATACTTAGGTGCAAGTAAGTATCATCCTTTGTTCTCTTTGATACCGAGATCCATTATACCCCATCTTCCTGAAATGCTACTTCACTGGCAGGTAAGGAAGAGCAAAAATAATGCAGCATGTAAGATTTTCTCCATATTATGCTGCAAGCCACATATGACAACAAAAGTCTAGAAAATTTGCATCCTTTGAGCAGCACAACTAATATGCATAGCTATCAAGAAATATTTTGGCGAGTTAAGAAACCCCCTAGGAACCAGTGCCACTTCCCATTCCTCCCCTCTCCTTCCATCTCAAAGCCCAAAGGCGCCAAACACAGGCTGGGGATAAAAGTGAGCTGCTTCCACTATGCTTACTGCCCCATTTGTGCCTGTTTCCGAGGCAGGGGTCGGGGCACCCTGTGACAGAGGAGGTCCCACTGCGCTAAGCACAAGGTGGAGCATTTCTATCAAGTGGACTGGAGGTCAGGGAGACTGATGTGTTGCACCTTCTCCCTCTCACACACTATTGGTCTAACACTGGCTACAGGGATGTAGGTGGGTCAGACTACAATTACCTACAAGCAGCACTCCAGAGTTTGGGGAAAGTGTGCTGGGCTAAGTGAAGGCAACGGACAGCAGAAGAAACAAAAAGTACTTCTAACTTCAGAATTTGAGGGAGAATTCTGGCCTCCCTCAAATAAGTGGACTGGCCTTGAGAAATTACAGCTAATCCTTCCATCTTTCATCTTTCCTGTTCCATACAGGATCAAAATAACAAAGTATCAGTAAGAAATATTTCAGTCTGATTTACTTGCTTAAAAGAAAGAGGGTATTCAGGGTACATGATAAAGCAGTTTGTGTTGAGTTTGGCTTTTGTTAGTTATGGTGAATTTGTGTGGAAGAGTAACATTTAAAGTCCATTTTTACTTTAAAGTATATTCCTAATGGTTTGCTAAGTCCAGGTTAGAGATTGCAATTTACAGATCACAGTTACTCATTCTAGTCAAATGCCAATGACAAGAAGGGCAACAAATCAAAGTTAATTTGTAATTGAAAATGACTATTACTAAAAGCAATTTAACTTTAAAGTATCTTGACATGTTTGAAGATGAATTACTTTGAGCAGCTTTGTTATTTTAAATAGTTTTAGATCATTTAAAAGAAGAGAGAGTAACAGGTTTTTAGGATTGATCTTGTACATGAGATGCTCTGCAACCTTTTAATGCTACAGAAGTCAGACCAGTCTTCAATATAAATTAAATAACAATTAAAAGAAACTTGATATTATCACAATAAATTCAGGTATGTCTTTAATAGAAATTTTTAAGTATTGTAGTTCATAAAGTATTATTGTGACATTTGATATTGTGAGGTATTATCTGCTGTGTCTATAAAACATTCAGTGATACTTAGTCTGCCTTTACAGTTTTGAGCTGTTTCTTAATGTAAAAATCTTTACTTTCACATCTATGATTCTATTTTGGTTTTAGCGGTTTTTAAAACATTTTCAAAAAAAGTTAAAATTATTTATTTGCATACTTTGCACGGTTTTAAAACTTTAGTGATCCTATTCATTTCTTTGTCACAATAAATGAAAGTTACAGTGAACTACTGCAAGTGAAAAGTAAGGGCTGGGTTTGCCTGTTTACTCTACTGTATGAAAAATCATTTACATGTGGAATGGAAAGAAGCACATGAGTACTTATGACCACTGCAGCTTATCCATTTATGACAAAAGTGGATCATATGCCATGCACCAGTTTCCCGGCTGTGGCTCAGACAGTAACATGGAATTTAGATTTAGAGGGAAGAGTGGCTTACTTTTGCCTGAGGTATAGAGAGTAGAGACAATCTAACAAAAACCATTCTTCAGTTACAATTAATTGGATGAGTTGCCCATCCTGTCATTGGCACTTCATTGCAGTGAACAAGTGGCCTGCAAGTTACAAACTCTGTCCCGTACCGAGGCACTTGTGCCAAGCTGGAGTCTGGTGATTACCCAGCACTTACACATACACAACCTAGCATGCCTCTGCAGGGGCATTTAGACCACTTGGAAAGCCTCGTTAGCCATCTCACCGAATATCACCCGCTAAATAATTAGGAAGAATTTGCCAAAAGGATGAGCTCCTGAGCTCCTCTGAGTTATTACCATAGTGACTCACTCAGGACTGAGTGATAGAGCTGCAGAAGAAGCAAGCCTATTAGCAACTTTTACACAACTTTTGAACATATTATTATCAATTCATGTTGATTAACAGTAGAATAACTGCACTAAGAAAAACTCAAAGTGGATATGAGACTGAGGGATTAATTTAGTCTGAAAGAGCAGACAGATCTGGATGGGTTCATTCTGTGGCATTCAGCGCACATCTACAATTCTGTTCTCGTTCTTAGTTTTACCATCTCCATTTGGCAGAGAAATCAACTGGTAAGAAGTGTTTGGTAATAGCTTACAAATACTTGAAGGAGGAAAGCAAAAAAAAAAAAAAAAAAGAGGGAAAAGAATTACTTAGCAAAATTATTAAAGGAAAAAAATAGGAAAGAAGATACATGACAATATAGGTATACTATGAGAATTTACGATTTTGTTTTGTTTTTATCCAGGGAAATAGCAGAAACTTAAGCAAAAGCCTTGTGCAGCTGGGTAGTAAAAGCAGGACAGAAAAGCTCTGCTTCTACACAAGCACATGCCCCATGCAATTCTAAACTGCTTGAACAAATTCAATTTACATGCTTAATTTGTCATTTTTACTCATAAAGGGCCATTTTTTGAATGCATTTGCAGCAGTAACTGTTGAAATTGCAGACACGAAATTACAAGCACAGGTGAGACTGACTTTTAATTAAAATTTGACCTTTAGAATTACATAGTATGAAACATTAGTAAAATGGGAAAATATCCTCTGCTGACAGAGAGATGGATTAGATATTATAATAGGCACCTATGATTCTGTATGCTTTCTTTCGTTCTTGTTTAGATGGAGTCTCAAACTTGCTTGAAATGAGCAAAATCAACAGAGAACATTCTTAGGCACTCCAACTGTTTTATTTGACTGAAAAAAAACCCAGTTCATCTTCAGCTTTGTCTGATCTTGTCCTGTTGACTCTATTAACTGGCATGTCAGCACACTCAGTGTAAACTATATCCACAGCTAGAGCATTATAGCTGCATAGCTATAAAAACAGCCTTTCTAGAGAGAGACAAAACCTTCTTAAGTTAAACCCTCCCCAATACTACTTTTATTATTCCCAAAAAAGGTCATTTAGAGCTCAGACTATTGAACTTTTTCCCTTCAGGACCAGTAGTATAATAAACTTTATTAATGACTGTTGCATTTTTCCAAATTTTCTTCCTCTCAAATTTACTGCAAAACTATTTTTCTCTGCTTGTGTGCATACTTGAAGTGAGCTGATTACTGAGGATCCACATATCTCCAGACTACCCTTGAGAATGTTACCTGCTGAGTAGCAACTCTGCTAGAACAGACCTGGTGAGCAGCACGCTAAATGTGAGTTAGCAGGGTGGGCACATGGTGATGAAGGTTAATAGTATACTGGATGGTATCAGCAGCAGCACAGCCAGGAGATCAAGCAAAGTAAATATTCTCTCTTTACTTGGCACTCATTAGACCACATCTGGAATACCACCTCCAGTTTTGGGCTTAACAGTACAGGAAGATGCTGATAAACCAGAGTGAGGTGACTGGAGAACCACTAAACCGGCCAGGAGTTGGAGGGAGTGAGGCTTATCCAGCCTGGAGTGGAGATAGCTTTGGGGGGCCCCCACAGCTGCCTTGGGTGCCTAAGGAGAAGACAGAGGCAGGCCACAACACTGTGATGGGTGGATGAGAGACAAAGGGGTTAAATTGAAGTAGGGGAGGTTCCAACTAGGTGTAAAGGGGAAAAAATCACTATAAGGATGATTATGCAGTGGCACAGATTGCACAGAAAGGATGTGTGACCTCCCTCCATCTTTGGAGGGTTAAGATCTGGCTGGACAAAATCCTGAGCAAGCTGGGCTGACCTCAGAGCTAACCCTGCTGGGAGCAGAGGACTGCCCTTGAGACCTCCTGAGGTCCTTCCAGCCTGAATGATCCTGTAATTATTCTGTGAGCCTATGATATGTCAGTGCTTCGACTTTACCACTTCTATGAGAGTTACACTGAGGTGTCAGTAACCATGGGAATTTAGAAAGGGTGGGGGTGGGCGAGAAAGGCTTTTGTAGATGCAGCCTAAGGTAAAAACAAAAGATGAGAACCTTCTTTTAAAATGCAAATTAAGGCTCTCAACAGCAACACAAAAGAAGCTAGCTACTAATCTTTCCACTGATCCCTAATTGCTCATGGCTCTATTCTACTATGCTGTATTATATTCTTTGTTCAAGAAATCACCCTGCATTCCCTCAGGCTAAAAGACCAAATATTCAGGTTAAGGGCAGGTTATTCTGTGAGAGAGAGATCTGCATGCACAGTGTTAGGGTGAAAGTGTATACATTTAATTGCTCACTAGTTTTTAGGGAGTGATATAAACTAGGGCCTAGAGTTGCTGGACAAGATCTTGCCTAATTTCTTCTCTTGCTTTTGACAGAAAAGGCTTGGCTGCACCACATAGATGACACATTGGGGAAAACAGACAAGTAGAAAAGTGCATATTCTATTCGATAAAACATTTGAAGTCCCCAGCACCTTTCAGCCTACCATCATGTTTTCTATCTGATAATAACTTGTTCCAAGTCGAATTACCATGGTTGGCTGCATCCTATCACACCTTTGGATTAGGAAAGTGGAGCTTAGAAGTATTTGTGAAGTATTTCTTGATTATTCAGAAGTTAGCTCCTGATTGAAGTGGGCTGCAGCAAAACACCAAGTTCACCCCTGTGTGTAGCAAAAGCTCTGAACCATGCTTCAGGAAATTGACCTTCAGAGATTATGATGACCTTCAAACTGTTGCTACATCACTGAAGTGAGTTTTTTGTGGAATTTGATGATAAGCCTGTGGATTACTGGGTGATACTATGTCAACACCTTTGATAAGCACTCAAGAAAGAGACATATCTGAAGAAATGATTTCAAACACCAGCACTTCAGAGCAGCAGAAAAAAAAATACAGGAGCTCTTCAGTATGAACCAGTTTCAATGTCAGCATACATCCTTTTATTTACAGGAATATTTATAGAACAATAAAAAGAAGTAATATTTGATATTTATGAACAGTTACTTACAGGAAAGTGCTTGGAACAATAAACTTTCTGAATTACTACCATTTGCATATTATTATTGTTACTGTTGTTATTAATAGCAATATTAATGCAGTAGTCCTTAAGGACAACAGATAAAAACAAAGCATTAATTGTTCTGGGAACTGTACAAATACAGGATAGGAATAAAAATCAGTCTTTGCCTCCTAATAAAGTACTATACTTAAGGATATTTCAATAACTTTGGGATGACTTGTCCAAGAATAATAATCAGTTTTAAAAACGGAACTTCAGAAGAGTTGATAGAAACGATTAGAATTACCATTATAGAGAGAAGGAAAAAAATCCTGGTATGATGTCTGGGTTTTGCCCATTTTGATCATTCCATGTAGTACAAAAGGGTAAAAGGGTGTGTTTTCTTTGAAGCAATGCAGAATTGTTGAACAGGGAAGATTCTAAGTAGCTGAATGAAGTATTTCGAAGGACAATAGAAGACATGCAGTTGCTGGAGCACGACAGCTGAAGACCACTAAGACGCACAAGCATTTTCTTTTAATAATTTTCTATATTCAGATATACGTAAGTTTAAAAAAACCATCTATCAAGATAAAACATATAGCTGAAAATTAAAAATATCCAAGAAACTGAAATGACTTGGTGTTTATTTGTACTGTTTAGCACAAATGAATCAAACCCCACATTTCTTCTACTGTACTAAAAGTGAAAAATCTTCAAACTATTTCTTAGAACTCTTTTAACACCTAAATAACTGGTAGAAAAAGAACTATTTTTTTAAAGAATTGTTTTTTATATATACTCTGAAGAAAATTAGGTTCCATTTGAACAGGCTATGAATACTTGAAAATTCAAGTTCAGTCAAATATATTACTTTGCATATTCTGGACCACATGCACTGATATTTATAGAAAGAAAAAATTGTATCATGTCACACCCTCTACGCATGCCTCAGTATTTGTATAGGAGTTCGGAGATGTTTTAATCATTTTCTCACATCATTCTTGACAATTACTGGGGAGAAAAGGAGGACTAACGTGACTTTCAGGTCACTCATAAGACATCTAGCGGTACTGAATATTAAGAGAGATGGCAGAAGCCATTGAAAATTTAAGAAAATAATAGGAGCTGCACAGCGAGCGAGGCCAGGTCTTCTTACTGACTGTGAAATAATTCTGCCTGCTAAAATACAGCTATTTGTGATCTGCATGACCATTAGGGAAATAAAATTCTATTTTTAGAATTATGCCTAGGGTATGAAGTATTTGTATCATCTCATGCTGAACTCCAGTTCACTACCCCTTAGGACTATTTGCACATGGCATTGGAAACAATGATTATCTGTAAACTGAAACCTGTTATCTTTCCCTTCACTTACCTTTTTAGAAACACCTCTGATTGTTCCCCACCCCCTCTCTCCCCACCACAGAACCCCACATACTTGAAGAAAATACTAGGTTAAGCAGTCCAGAATTAATGTCTTGTGTTTTTTAAACTAATAGCTGTGTTGTATGATTTTTGTAAAGTGATCAGACCCTTTGGTATCAAGATTTTGCAAATCTAGTTCTTGAAAACTTGAGTAACTGAAGCTATTCCGAGCACTCCTGAAATTACTCCAGTTTTGCTACTGATTTGTGTACTGTCCATTACAATAATCCATTTAATAGAAAGTATTTGGTTTTTACTCATCAGAAATCTAACGTCTCACTGACTAAAGACTCAGGTCATGATGCTCAGTGTCTTCCTCACAGTTTTAATCTCTTACTGGGGGTTACTTTTCTCATATTATGGGTGATCTGCCAGTGTTTACACTGGATGATTTCAATGTATTTCTTTCTCGCATGATCAATATGTTCTGGGATAATTTCTCTAGTGGCTTTCCTTTTTTCCCAGATTTGCACTAAATTTTTCTATCCTTTTCAATCTCCCTTACTTTATTCACTTGCATTGCTTTCTTAGCATACTTCTGTTCCAATATCTACCATCCATTTTAATTTTCTTCAGGGCCAACTCATTCCCAACTTTACACCCTGTAACCAAAGGCTATTTTTTTCTTAACATAAGTAATCCCCATTCTAGAAAATTGTCACTATATAATGATCACTATCAGTTTACATCTAATCATGTTATACTTTGTCTCTTTTTAATTTACTGTACTCTATTTTTAACATACAATAATCTAAACAATTTACCAGATATGATTTTCTCTATCTACTATTTCCTTAACTTGTTCAGTTGTGCAATCTAGTGACTCATTTTGGTGGCTACCTAATCAGCTGCTTGACTGAGAAGAGTTAAGTACTTCTTAACTGCTAAATTGAATGCCTGCTTGTTTTCTCCTGGGAATTCAAAGTAAGTTTTCATAGAATACGTAGCACAAGATATTCCTACCTCTTAGATTTCTGTGTTTTAAAATAAATTGTATAAGGTCTTATTTGTCTATTATTTTGTTTTTAGATGCGGAGAAACATGAACTACTATCTAAAGACAGAAGTGCAGCACTTCTTTAGGTTAAATGTCTTTTATTTTACCTAGTCAAATTTTTCATCTGCTTTTTAAGATCTCATCTAAAGGCATTAGACTTTCAATATTACTTGTGGTAATGATAAATCACGAAATGTCTATACTTTACTTGTTCTATCCTCACTGTAACCTTTCTTCAGTAGCTATTGAGATGATATATTAATTTTGTTGTTTGAAACTTGTTGAAATATAATATTCAGCAAAAGTGTATCTATTTATCCAATTTAGTTAATTGGATTTAGGTTAGCCCAAATATATGTATGTAGGTAGCACAAAAGTAAGAGCACACAAGCATATTGGAAGTAAATGAACATTATTAGAAAAGTGTGTATAGAGATTATTTTTAAATTGCACAACATAAAAAAGCAATATTCAGCATTCAGATTATCTCAAATTCTTGTAATTGCCTTAAGTGCCTATTTATAAAACTCTAAGATTCATATACAAGTCTTTTTATTTATGTTTCTGTTCCACTCTATAAATGTATTTCCACTGTACTCAAAGTACATAATTGCTATGTAAGCTTGATTTTTGTTACTACTTTTGTATTCCACAGATAGACGTTTTTTCCACTTATACTCATCTCAAAACCTTTTTAAAAGTTGTCTTATGTCTCCTCTTCTGTTATTGTGACTTACTGGCAAAAACAGGAATCTGCTCATTGACATTGGAGCTAAATCCATACTCTCATAATTTATTACCCACAGGCGAGACTTATCCATGAAGACTGAAAATAATTGCTTGAAATTTTCTGTCTCTTTCTGTTTACACTTACCCTTCATGCACAAAATAAAATTCTGCTTTTCTCAGTAGAACTACACACACACACACAAAAAAAAAAAAAAAAAAAAAAAAAAAAAAAGGAACAGGCTCTTTTTGTTCCTTAGATTTTCATGGCTTACTGCACACCAGATTGTGTCCTGATAGATCAAAAACTAAAGAAGATATAGAAATAATTCAGGGAGTGAGAACCACCAAAATGTTCCTATTCTTCGTACAGTTTCCCAGTTTACTGGTATCTAGATGCTTTGTTACTCGTTATTGAACTCACAGGTGTAACACAGCCAAGTAATCTATCCTGAAATTTTTTATAGGATCTTCCTCTACCTCCCCACCCAAATGTAAATGCATGTATACCATGTATACCAAGGAGAGGTCTGTTCTGTGTCCTTTAGTACTTTCAGTGTGAATATCAACTGGAATAAGTAATACCTATCTACTTAGGTAAGCAGGCTAAGTACAAGCAGACTAACTTTAGTATTGAGAAATAATCATGAGCTTGTTTAATAGCTTTGGTTCACATCAGTGAACCCTCTGAACCATCATTTCTGAACAATTTTTCTTTGCAGTTCAGAATCATAAATTACTTCACCATCTGTGCAACTTGAGACCCTAAATGTGAATGTACCATGTTATTTCTGAGAACCAATCTTACTGTATGGAATGCACATTTTTACTATTTCTTTAGCCTCATGCTTAAGCAAATATTAGTGGTTCAGTGAAACAGCAAACTGATGTCCATTGCCTTGATCCCAGAACGTGCAGGTGATTCATGTAACCAGTTTAACCAACAAGTTTCATTTTATCATAACCGGTTCAGGTATGGACCTCCTAGTACTTTCTGAAGAGCCTTCACCCTTGCTGTTATGTCCTAAGCTTTTCATTTCTGTCTGAGGATAGCATCCTCAAAGTTATTGTAAGCCATTCTGCACAGTGTGCAAGTGTCACAGCCTTAGTACACATTGCCCTAATGGCTCAGACTCAAATGAGGCACACTAGATTGTATACTTGTCAAAAGAATCAGAGGTAAGAAAACCTGCCTATATTAAATTGCCAACTGAACACTATCAAAATTTTGACCAACATTTTTTTTACTATAGGAATGCCATGATAGTAAGTGAATTATATTCCAAATCTTCCTTCTCTCAGAATATTCCAGTTTTAGTCGTTTTGCACTTTTGATATCAGTTCTGGCAGCAGCCTGTGGCATGCAAGACAGCACCAGGAGGGCTGGAACATAAGAAAAGGAAAGGGCATTCACAGCTTCAAAGGCAGTGCCATAACAGAGTCCTGTACTGGAAGACAGGGTTGTGCCCTGACACAGCACATTGTCTGAGAACTAGAAGCAAGGCTCCAGACAAGGGGAAAATATATATATATATATACAGTTGGTACCTGGGAAATGCCTAGAAGGTAAAGAGCTAGGCCCATCTGTGAGAAGCAGGAGTGGCATACAGAGTTCCTCCAGGCTCCAGATTTCAGCTTGGGTTAGAGGCATTGATGGAGGGAGCAAATGGGAGAAAGTTGTAATTGGGGTTTGTTCAGACTAGGCTTGAAAAGTGAGTTTTTGCTATAAAAATAATGCATCCACTTAGAGATCTAGCTCCAGGAAGCTCAAACCTTGTACTGCACCTACTGGAGATGCAGTGTTTGTTTTTTGTCTGAGTTATAAAACAGCCTTAATGTTACAATTGTGAGGATTAATCATGGCTTACACTTTGTTTTTTTGTGTCTTACAGACTGACTAGTGAGAGTGGCTGTCCATCACTGAAGATACTGTGTGAAAGGGCTCATTTGTTGAAATTTTGAAAAGAGTAATTTTTCTGTGACTGAGATCATGGTCTGTGGTCACTCATTTCCTTGGAATCAGTCAGAGTAGTGACTTGTATCCTGAAAGCAGATGCAGGTCACGTTCCTACTATGAATGCAGACTCTGAGGCTCCTGGAGCTCTGATTTTGGGATCTCCCAGTGTACACAGTACGACATTGCCATCCTTAAATCAACTTTTGGTAACGTAAGGAGCTCTTTGATGCAATCTAAGACTCTCCTCTACTTTCAGGGCAGATCTAATCTCTTTTCTTCTCTAGGCAGTTAGAGGTTCTGGAGTGATCTGCTGCAGCAAGTTCCTTCTCTGGAAAATTTTGTGCCGTATTGATAATTGAAAACATAACTACTATGTATATGAGCATATGAGCATTATTTTTAATTTGCCTTTTTTTTTTGTAATTTCCTTTGTGCTCACTGACACATTTGATACATTTACCATCTTCTTTGCAAGCAATGAGAGTACAGTTCTCACACCTTTTACTATAAGAACAGATAATCTCTTAAGTGTGTTCTATGACCTCCCTGTAATGAAGGTTCAGGTCCTATTTCCTATGGCCTTATTTCCTGTTGGCAGTCTGGACAGGATGCCAACAATGTAATTAGGTGTGCAGTATGAACTTTACGCGCACAGGAGAAAGGGAAGTCTTTGCTTAAGAACATGACCTTCCTGTAAGCAGTCAGGTGCTGGTCTCTCCCCCTTTAAAATTTTGTTCAATTTGCCAAAAAATCAGAATGGCTTTTCCTGCAATTAGAGTGCAAGTCATACTGCTCATGCTTTTCAAGGGTCATAACCATGCATTAGCTCTGCAGTTAACTCTGAGACCTTTCCCTGGGCTACTGAGGTAATGGCTGACTCTGGCTAGCTGACCTAATCGCCTTGGAATTCGGATCATGCCCTGCTGTGGGGCTTGAATGAATTTAGCACCTCAGTAAACATAACCAGTGCTGGACTCAAAGCTGATCCTAAAGAGAGTTAGAAGCAAGGCAGTCAACTTTACTTTAAAAATGATTAGCTGTCTCTGTGCCTCTCTGACAGCCACATCGTCAGTGCTGTGCGTCACCCCACCAGAACTCCCCTTCCTCCTTGTCCTCCTTTGGATATGAGGTGCTCTGAACGACAGCCTGCGTGTGCCGCAGAGCCTCCGCTAAAACTCTGGCCGATTAGAAATTGCCAAAATAAATGAAAAATTTGCTCTTAAATAATGATTTCATTTTGGTAAGCAACTATTTCAAATGCACATCCCACCTAGGTGAACTAAAGCTTTACCACACATGTCAGTCCACCTAGAATCTACTTTGAGTTTATCTGAAAGAGTTAAACATGATAAACTGTCATTGAATATATGTTTAACACATTACCAGAATATTCTTTTTGTTTTTACAACATATTTTCTTATTAAAGACTATCATGTAAATACCAGAACAGTGTTCTGGGGCTATAGATTAATTTTCTTGAAAAAGAAGTATTTTCTCCAGGTCATATAAATGTACATATAAGCATCCTAAAAAGAAAGCATGTATTTGGCCAGCAAAACTTATTCTGTATTAAAAGATGGTATGTAGAGAAATGCATTAATTTTCAAAATAACATTCTTAAAGCTATCACAGTCATAACAGTAAACAATGAAAACTATATGTTTTTAAAGGAACATTTTGGATTTCTCCTTTTTTTTTAAGCAATTTCAAAGGTGGGCTTTAAAAATGATGAAGTTTGATTATTAAGTTCAAAAGACAACTAAATGGCCTCACTGTTTGTATCAGTTCTTTCCCCACCTAAGATGAAAAGTACTGTTCATGATGAAAGTGTTCCCAGCTGCCTTCAGAGTTAAGCATTTTTACAGATTACTGTGAATTTTTAGGGATCCCTTAAGCCTAATTGAGGCTATTGAGATATAATAATTGTAGAAAACAGTTTGGAACAATGAGTGTTATTTTAGTGCCAGTAATGAATCATACTCTGTTGTGAGAAGATAATTTTGGTAAAAGCATTACTCTGTAAAGAAAACATATGAAATGAAATATCAACTTGGTTATCTGTACTAAATCTAACATGAAACATTAAATTCATAGATTTAAATCATTTGTGTCCACTAACACTTTCACTTCATTTTAACTACTCAGCCCTTAATAAAATTTACCAAATAAAACATTTAAATTCAGCCATAAATACAATTTTGTCTTGACTAAATAATAATAAAAACAGTAACACTGTGAAAAATTCTTACTTTGAATTTCACAGGTAAAAACCTTTCATTTTATGACTTTAGAATTGTTGAAATATTGTTTCCAATAATTTACACATATTGAATAATAGTACAAATCTACTTTTTCTCCCCTCTGAAACTACACATTTTTTGCTAAGTTGTGTTGTGATCCGGAATCTCTGTATAAGTTTCCTTATCTGAGCTTCAAAGGGATGCAATAGTGATATTTAATTTGTTCATTGCATGCCTCTCTAGTTTAATGCCAAAGTGTTTCCAGACAGAATTTTCTGTAGCTTTAAAGTCCTTGGGAACTTGTATCCTGACTGCATAGTGAGTGAAACCCTCAGGATTGTCTGAAGACAGAGATTGCCTAAAAATGCTAAGTCTCCTGATTCATGCAGTGTCACCACAAGGAAAAAAAGAAAAGATAAAGCTGAGGCAATTATGAATGAAGGCAACAATCTCAGTTAATTTCAAATATTGTTTTTGTCATGTTAACTTTTCTGTGTGCTTCAAATTTCTGTACTGAATATGAAATCAAACCACATTTGGGTAGGAGGGAGATTGAGACTTCATTTGCCAGGTAAGGGAGCATGAAGAAACACATTTCTATATGAAGATTAAGTACTGTAAATTGCTGTAATGCTTGGAACAAAATGTGAATAATGAATTAAAATAGAGGTTTTTCTCTTGGTGTTTAATAATTCATTCTGAATTGTGAAAAGAGTTATTTCTTCCGTTGAAATATATGGGGCTATGCTACAGTGGTACTCTTGATTTATTATCCTTGCCCTACAGATTTACCAGAAAAATCTTTTACCTCAATAAGGTATAAATTGCATTGTATATTGGGAATGCTCAGCACTGAAAAGGAAATGAAACAGCATTGGAGCTTCCTCCTAAAGGAACTTCACAGTGACATTCCCAGCTGCCCTGTCCATGCCCTCACACCAATACCCAGGTTCTTGCATGTTGATGTGCAGAAAATTCATGCAGCGCTCACAACATTCAGAAAATCTGTATTATTTATACAAGCTCCTGCATCGTATTACCATTAATTCTACTGCACAAGAATTTTCTGAATTGAGTATCAGTGAGGAGGGGAGGTGTAGCTACATAAGAATCCTGTTATTCCAGCAATCATACAGATATTTTAGGGATCTCTGGAATGTGCATTCAATGGACAACAAAAAAAGAGGCATTCACAGAAAGATGTAAGTGCACTTTAGCCATGCCATGGACAGTATAGGCAAATGTGAGACATTAGGACCACATTTAAATCTGATCCTAATCTCATCTGTTTATCTAACTGCCCATTCAGTGCCACCTGACTCAGCTTCAGATCAACCCAATTATTGACACCCACACCCACACCCACACACCCACACACCCACACACACAAAACATATATGTATATTCTTTCAAGCTAAACACCTCCATCCATAACATATACTTGTGCTTCTTTTCAACTTCAAGTGGTCTGAGCAGCTCATTGGCAGACAAACTTCAGTGCTGCTAAATGTAACACATTCTCCCTTTACATGGATCATTTGAAACAGTCATACATACTGTTTATCTTTTACTGTAAGTAATTTAATGAGAGCTCCGTAAGCAGCATTTTGGTGGACATCGCAATAAACCTGCTGCAAAATATAGCCATTCAAAAAATTAGGCATGCATAAAATGTGGGAATGTTTGTAGGGCAGAAAAAATTCATGGCAAGTATTATAATATTATTATTCAGCCCTGTAATATGGCCTTATCTGTTCATGTCACTCAGTCTCAGAGGTAGTCAGCAGCTGTCCAGTAGCTACATATAAGGATTACATTGAAATATATCTGCCATGTTGTCCATGTCCCATGCTCTTTATGCAAATACAGTGCTATACTTATTCAGGTACATATACATACATATATATATATATATACATATACACACATATATGCTTTTTCAAACTAGAAAAATAAAGAAATGGCATTTTTCTCTTGGATACCATGTAGAAAGTAGTCACGGCATGAAAATAAAACAAACAAACAAAAAATCCATCCCTCCTTCCTGGTGCTTCTTACTCCTCCTTGTTGGCAGGACCCACATACTTTTCCCTCCCCATGTGATTTCTGTAAATTTGGGAAACTTGGCTGCCTAATTTGTGGGACATCTGAGCACTAGTAGGCTGGGGAGGGTTTGGAAGGTAGTGAGCAGAGCTGCTCTCCCTGTATAGTGGTGAGCTATACATCAGTGTGCTATCTTGTGAAACCATACTTTGACACAGTGGTTTGATATTATAAGCCCTCACTGGCAGTAACAACATAAAGGCTTCCTGGCTTCACACACACACACACACACACACACATACACACACATATATATGTATATATACACACATGTATATACACACACACACACACATGCATATACGTATGTATATTTTAAACTGGATCAGTTTCTGCATCATGGTTCATGGTCACATAAATAATGACAGCAGAACTGTTAGAACTTACAGAAAATTGTTGTAGTCTGTCAAATATTCACTTTTCAGTGAATTTTCAGTACTGTGTATGAGATTTAAATGATGTGCAATGGCCTTCAGTGTGCCCTACAAAGTTTGCACTTCTTTCATGGAAACCAGATTGTCAACTTATAAAATCACAGTTTCAGGTTTAATGTTCTTTTAAATGCAGAAATATACGAACATGAACACAAACACAATTTTTTAAGCAAAGAATTATCTTGAAATAAGTAAAGATTATGATCTCATTATCTGTTTCCATATCTAATAGTTGTACAAATGCTAACGTATGTTTAGTACCTTGTGGTCAGAATTTAGCATTAAAATGTTTTATGTACTTCTCAAAGGATGTTTTCACCATAGGGATTTAGATTCTTTTAAATTAAATCTTCCTCAAAAAGAATCTCTTTCAGCTTCAGAAAATGGTTCCTAAGAACTTATATTCTGCTGAATATAAGCAGGAATATGTTTCATATATTTTAAGTGTCTCCATATGGATTTAAAACAAGTTTAATAAGGACCTGGAGAATTATTTTCAGGTTTTCATTTTCTGATTAATCTCAGATTGCAGCAAATTGTATAAATTTCTTAGACTCTGAAATAAAAAATAGAATATCTTGCTTTCTTGCTATTTGATGAAGAGGAATAAACAAATGCAAGGTTTTGAAGTGTCACTGAGTGCAAGTGTCTTGAACTCAGAATGTGATATGAGATGGATTTTCTTTTATTACCACTACAAAATCTTAATGTTGCCATATGTATCACTGGGCTGCACATCATTCTATTTTTTTGTTAGGTAGGCAGCTAGATTTACAGTACAGAGCAGGTAACCCGTAACAGTGGGTGGCAAGGAACAGGACTGCTCTCTGGGCTCTCCTGCATATAGAAGAGTTAGTTCACTGCTGTGTTTGTTTGTGAAGTGCAGCTCAGGCCTAGGAAAGTTCCCTTTATCCCCTGCTGATGTGCAGGCAGAAGTGATATCACACATTTTGATGTCACTGAAAAATATGGAGAGTATGAAATAACCTGTATCTCCCTGAATCCAGAGACTGCCACTGTTTACAGTCTTATGTATGCTGCATATATACTTCTTTCAAATTTTCCAATACTCACCTACAGAAGGATAAAACAGAATCTGACCCTATGTAGTAATATGAGAAATGCAACTATGCTGGCTAAAAAATTGAAGGATGTAACCAAAGTTAAAAGAGAATAGTTACTGCATTTCAAATAAATTAATTTAAATATATAAAATACAGTTTGACATGACAATAACCTCTGGGACAGCCTTTTTTTTTTTCTTTTTTTTTTTATGGCCATTCGCTTTTCTTTTTGGTTCTAGTCTGTTGATCTAATTATACATACTTCTCTGAATTTTAAGTTACTCTTTCTGTCTGATGTTGATATTTATTAAATATTTCTAGATATATCATCTTCTCCACTTCACACGCTTGAGCAAGCTATAAATATTTAGATCTTTTAAATTTTTCCTTACACTCTTAAACAGCCTTCTGTACATCTATGACTAATTTAGAATGTTTGGCACTTTTTTTTTTTTTTTTTTTTTTTTTTTTTTTTAATAAGCTTCTAGGAAGTGAGACAAAATTTCAGTATACCTGCACCAGACATAGCCACCTCATTATTTTTCCTCAATGATATTTTGTATTTTTGTTAAGTAAAGAAGTTCACATCATTTTTGTGTTTTAAAATAGTTTTTTAATACAGGAAAGTTAAGGATAATGGACCTCCCTCTTCTGCTCTTTAGCCTGATTTTTTTTAAGAGTAGAGAGCCAGACCTGATGCAATCACAACTTTATCACTTTGCTTTTTAAAAATCTGGGCCTCTTTGTAATCAATACCCCATAAACAGTCTTACTCTTATTCATTTTGAATTAATTTTTTTCAAGTTAAACTTTTTTAGACACAGTATCACTAAAATAATTGTACTGAATGTGAATTCTGTATCAATATATAGTTATATGAATGAAACAGAATAAAAAAAGTAAAACAAAAGGAAACTGAGCAGAATTAGAGGTAGACAGTGGAAAAGACAGAGGAGAAAGCCACAAAGGATTAGAAGAATAGAACAAGATGAAAGTCAACTGAATAACAAAAATTAACAGGAGAAATATAGGAAAAAGTAATGTTCTGCAAGGAATGAAGGGAAGGATATAACGCAATACAGGTTTGAAAAAAAGAGAAGGGAGGATAAAAAGAAGGCTGTTGGAAATAAGGCTAAACAAAAAAGAAAAGGGAATAGGAGATATAAAAAAATAGCTACACTGGGGAAAGGAGGATTTAGCATTGAGCACACAATGAAGCTTTTAATTGTTCTTTTTGCACAAGTATCAAGAGGCTGTATCAGTTACCCTTGGGTGTAAGATTCTTCAATTGGGTGGGATAAAATGGGGAGCTTAACTCCTGGGGAACACAGTGCTGAGGCTACATGCACTAATCAAAGCATCCAGGTCACAGCACGCTGCTCACAAGTGCATTGAGTTTTATTTGCTTTAACAAATAAAATGTTCAGGCTTTCATTAAACATGAAAAATGAGTTTACATTTTTCACATGCGTATGTACAGACCTTTAACATGAGCACGTATGCACTACGTGCAATGAAAATTGGTAACAAAAATGTCTACATTTATTACTTCTGCTATGTACAGTTTATGTAAAACTTTGAGGGAAACAGGTAGATTTTGACAGCTAAGCTTTGTTTTGATTCTTTTTTCTGCCAACTCCTAATTTATTCTTTTCAAAAATTACTTCTATTGTTTTCTATTGATATTGTTGTAGCTGCAAGCTTTAAGTGTCATCTAGATTTTCTTGTTCAATCAGAAATCATATTTTATATGTTAATTTTACCCTTCATTGTTTGCTCTGTGGTTTATTTCTAATCACCATCTTTTACAGAAGCTCGTGGAGGATCCTAGAAACCATTATCCCTCTGTGATTCTACAATGTAATGAACAATATTTGTAACACAATATTTTCCTTAAATCCAGGGATATTATTATCATATGTATTTTCAAAGACTACTAGAGTGCCTTCATGTAACTGAATTAAATATAGTTAATTAAATTAAAGCAAATTAAATTACTCATTAGCAGTAATAACGTTAAGCTTCAGAATGCATTTGAATTGGGAAAAGGATTTGAATACCTGGCTTAACAGCTCTTGTGTGGTGCAAAATTAATTAACATTATACATATCTTAGCTCCTTTCAAGACATGCACAGATGGGATAACAAAACTAGAAAGATAAGGAGCTCTGAAAACCTCCTTTTTAATTTACTAATTAAAAGAAGGTATTTGCTATTGTGAGCAACTGAACTAAAACAAGATTAGTTATTGAAGAAAAAAATGTACCAAACCTACAGAAGTATTAAGGATGAATCATAAGTTACCTGACAACATTATTTTACTTGAGGTCAAATTATTTTCATTGTAATGAAAGTAGAAGCAGAAAGGGCACTATTCCTAATCTCAGTGAAAGTTTTCTTTCCAAAGTAATTAATTTATATGATTAAAATGAAAGAAGAGAAAGAAATGTACAAGAAGTAGATTTTTTGAAAAATTTGATCCGTTTCCTTAAGATATAGTTTCACCTGCTATTTTGCTAAAGTCATGATCAGGGTTATCTTTAATTTCTCTTCTGAAAATGATTATTTCCAAATTTATAGACTCCTGATCACAGTGCTATTTTATCCTATTATTTTATTTTATTTTTAACAATATGAAGAAGAAATTGCTGGTGATTCTAATTCTAATGTGCAGTTATATCTGATGCCACAAGTAGAGAAGTGCTGAACTACTCAAGATTATTAAGCAAGCCATAATAGCACACAATACAAAGAAAAAGGAGCCTATAAAAAGTTGATGAAAGCTGTTTCCTTTCAGGGAATTTTTTTTTAGTTTTAATAATGGGACAGAACATAAAAAAACAGCCAAAGAAAGTTCAGATTGTCTTAAAGAAACTGAAGAGAAAACAGCTGTCTCTGCTGACATAATGTATTCAGGGCTAGCAAAGGCAATAGACAATGTATCAGATTAAGCCAAGGCTGCTTAGGGCTCTCTTGCTGTAGCGGAGCAGGACAGTAAACCAGACCCCTTGTTGCTCTGACCGTGTAAGAAATAAAGTCATGCCTGCCTAAGAGTGGGCATCAGAGACTGCCCATCACTGCCTCACACTATTGTTTGCTGGATCATTTTCTGTTTAGTAGAAGAACAGTATGCCCACTTAAAAGACTCCATCAAACCAATGAAATGATCCTACTATGGCTGGTTTACATCTAGATCTACAGTATCTAGAAATATTTCTATGTATACAGAAATACTGATACAATGGACACAAAAATAAGCACCTTGATTTCAGTGTGTCCTGGCAAAACTTAAATTGAATCTTTATTGGCTGACACAAAGAAGCAAGTCAGTGGTGTTTTTGGAGATCACACAGGAAACCTATACTCTCAGTATCTTGGATATGAGATCACTTAGTGAAACGAAGTACAGAGTTTAAGAAAGGAATCTTAGGCATATCAAACGTGCATAGGAAAGGGAGAGAGTTTGAGTAGGAACAGATTATCACATCACAAAGTTTATACAAACACATTATAAAGTTTACCTTCTTTTCCCCAGTACATACTCTCTTAGCGAATAAAGCAACAAAACTGTACCAAATAACACTGATTCTCAGTTATGTGCACAGAAATCCTAATTTCAGAACTGGAGCACACACTCTGTATCACTTTAGCAAATCAGTAAACTGCTATTCATTAGTGACTAGTGTATTTTGTTTATTCCTACTGTATAAACTAAGCCACAAAACCAAAGGTAAGCAAATGTCAGCATGATGTCAGTTGAAAAAAAAACTTCAAAAAAAACTTTGAAACCTAAGTAAAGTAAAAAATCAGAAAACTTCAGGAACAGAAATGATCTAAAATTAAGGAGACTCATTCATAGTGTGATGGAGACTTGGTAGAAATAATGAGATTAATCAGTTGTGAACTAAATTGAGTTTTGTACATACTCATTTTTCTGATACACCACAATGAGCAATAAAATCCATGATCATTATAAAATCAACATTGTATTTTATATGCTATTCCCCCCCCCAAGTTTATATTAAAAGTTAATATATAAAATTACAGACAATAACATTTATTACACAAAAAGACAGAAAGGCAAGTAAGGAAAATAAAAATGGAAACTGCCTACAGGTCAGAATGACTGATTTAAAAATAAGAGAGACTTAAAATGCTTTCTTGGGGAAAGCTATATACATCATCCTGCATATGTGACAGTTCATGAACTGGGCAAGTATGTTCATGTTTCTCCTTTCCTTCTTCCTGAATTTTATTATGTCAATGTATGACACAGGGACAGCATATCAGACCAGAATTTTGGTGTAAAAGAAGGTATGTTGGGGGAGCTGAGGATATAAAAATTTAAAGAGCTCTTAAGGGATTCATGATGGTTGTAAAATATGATTACTAACTGTGTTACAATGCCAGAACACTTATGCTACATCCTGATAGAAAAGAGACAGCATGTAACAGGATACTTCACAAAGTTAAGTCTGAATGACACTACACAACACACAATGAATTCTGCATGGGAAATCTACATTAAAAAAAGAAAATATAGAAAAAAAACGAAAATGTAAAGGCTATAGAATACTAAGCTGGAAAAAGACATCTCACTGAAAGATGAGGAGAGGAAGGTAACTTTGTGGATACCAGAGTTCTCTGGATTAAGTTTAATTATAAACATTGTCCCTGCAAAGACACAGAAAAAAGGTCAAGGAAGGGATATTTCTGTATCGCTCAGTTTGACTGCTCAATGAAGATAATGAATGCTAGTAAGAAAAAATAATAAAATAACAGGTTACAGAAATACCATTGAAACAGAAAGTCATGAAAGCTAGAAAATCTGAATCCTGGCTTTGACTAAGAAAAAAGAAGCATTTCTCCTTTTGACGTATCTATCAAAAGCTGTGTATATTCCTTGTGTGTATGCAGATATGCTATTAAAAAAAAAGGCTCCTATCAGTTTGACTTATTTCATCAGACAGTGAAACTAAGGAAGCATAGTTAAACCATCACAGCTAACCCAGTAGAGGATTTGAACTGCACTGTAGATAGACAGTGAAAGACAGAGGAGATCTAGAACAGAAAACTTTATAATGTAAGAGAAGAGGGGATAAAAGGTGGAGCGGGACTAGGAAGAGATAAAGTTTATCTGTAATTACAGGTATATAGTATCCAGGGAAGACATCTGCAGACAGGCATATTCTCCAGTTGTTGCCACATTAAGTGCTGACTTACCCCTCTGGAAGTCCCACTCAGATGTGTGACTCAGCAGCAAAGTACCAAGCTCAGCACAGGACCATCCTGACATCAGTGACGGAAAGAAAAGAGACAGGACCCTGGTTGAAAGCCAGACATTACTTAAGTTAAAACAAAATAAAAATTAAAATTAAAGTGTTGACGGCCTGCCAGTAGGAAGCAGGGAAGCAAAGGCAGATGGTGCTAAACTGAATGGGTGCCCACCCTTAGTCCCAGCAGCAGTGAACAAGCAGTGAACAGAGCTGGATGGCAAAATAATGAAGTCCAGAAAAGACTGTGGGGACAAATGGGTCAGACTCTTGAGCAGAGATAAAACTGGTGTGAATAGTCAACAGAAAGTCTGTAGTTTGCCTGTGATTCTGCACAGCTCCCAGAAGAGGAACATGACAAGAAATCTGTTTCTTGTGGTAGGTTAAAGGAACTTAGCCTGAGGCTTTCCCAGAAAGAGTGGCCCACATACTCCTTTGTTTCTTCTGCATCTCAGGCAAAACAGCACATACAAATTTCATAAATAAATGAATAGCAGTATGAAAATATCCTTATTCTGAGTGACTAATTTCTTTCTAAATGCAAATAATTTTTAAAGGCCTCAAGTCTCAATTCTTGCTGGTCTAAAGATATCGACAATATACTGTGCATGCTAACTCTTTCTATGTTGCTTTTCTTCCTTAGGAAATAAATATTACCATTACAGTTAAAATTCATTCCGAGCATATATTCGTAGTTTTTCAGATTGTTTCACAAAACGTTCTTCTTTGTTTACAAAGCTTTAATGAATACACATGAATTGGAACCTCAGAATTGTTTATTTTTTTTTAAGTCTTACCCCTGGCTGTTATTGATGAGGCAATATGCATGTACAGAGCAATATGCAGCAGTCATTACCCAGAATAAAGGCAATTATAAGTCTTTTCAACTCAGGGAGAACTCCTAGCAATGTTTTACTCTGAAGGACTTACTTTTTTTTCAATCTCTCTGGTCATAAGACTGAAATGTGCCTACTGCTTATTCCTTCTTATTCCTTTATTTCCTTATTCCTGCTTATTCCTTTTGAAATATAGACTGTTCTGTTCTTGATCCATCCTTCTCCCTTCACTTTCCTTTACTGCATTATCTCAGTGGAAAGTAAGGGGTCTTTTGCAAGGACGTACAAAGTGGAGCTTAATGCCACTCTCCTACAAACTACTACTTCTCTCTCTGTGTTGAAAACATATCTTGAGATACTTCTCTGTTTAAGTTATTATTTATTCTAACAGCTGTTGAGATATGGGAATCTTTTTTTTTTAAAAAAAGTTTCCCTATTAAGCTTTTGTATTTGATTCACCATGCTTGAACTTTACAAGAAAATGCATGAGTGTCTTACTATGCTTTAATTTGTTACTTTGAAACTGATAGTGCCACAAGTGAAGTGAAGAGAACTTAGGAAAGATATAAATGACAAACAATCAATCAGACAAAGAAATCCTTCTCCTTCCTGGGACATACTAAAAGAAAAACCCCAAATAAGTACTGGTACATGTATTACTGGTATAGGTATGTAAGCAAGACAGCTTAGAAAGGCTAACAGAAAACAAAATCTACAATCCTAAGCAAAGGTTAAAATTAATTTTATAGGCTTCATAGTAGTAATTTAGTATAGTAATAACTGTTCAGGAATTGTCTTTATAATGGCAAGACTCTGCTCAGAACTGTGCAACATGTCACGGCTGTTATTTTTCTCTCTTCAGCCTCATCACTCCTGCACTTTTAAGGAAAGCAGGATACTGGAACTGGTATCTGCTGGATGGATCTGCAAGAAGAGCTACACTATAATTTCAGAGCAGGTGTTTTTAAAGCTGGTGTTTTTTTGAAAAGGTCCTGCAACCTCAGGGCAAACTAGGTATTCCTCACTAGTGAACGCTATCTCCCTTTCAACGCTTATAGCAGAACTATCCTTCCACTGAATTATTTACGCTGGATGAAGTTTCATTTTTTTTTTTTTTTGAGCTCCCTTTTAGCTTATTGTATTTCTGAAATCCTGTCTTTCTCTATTACTATGCCTTTCCTCTTTTAGGCCAAAAAGTTGTCTTTTTCTCTATCACTTTCCATGGTATGGTATTTTTTGATGTGAAAGAACTATATAATTCCTGTGATCTGAAACCGTTTTCTCATGTAACTCTGCTACTTCTCTTCATCAGTTCATTTCAAATCCCAGCTGGAGAGATCTCTGTTCTTCCTCACCCATTATTTTTATTTTCTCCCTCTGCTACTATTTATCTCTAGTTCTGTTATTAATGTTGCAAAGTGTTTGAGAATAAAGTTTCTGTACAAAGATGATGTAAAGTTGTATTGCAACATGCCATATTATTGAGACAACGGAATGATCTCATTTAGGAAAACCACTTGGATAATGATTTTAAAAGACTGACATTTGATTTCATTGAAAATCTTCTTGCTTTTCCTTCATGTGAAAGGGTAAATGGTAACGCTAAACTAATTCTCTGTACATCACTCATTATTTCATACAGTTCTCTCATTATTTCATATAGTTCTCTCATACCTGCTTTCATCTCTTTCATATCCGAATTAAACAGTCACAATCCTTCTAATCTTTCCATACATAGAGGTCACTTCAAGCCTTTAAAAATCGTTCCCTGTTTTAAAACACTTTATCACTAAGATGCTCTTGAGCATATATGGTCAAAACAGGGTAAGAAGAATAACAGCTAAAAGCATTAACATTTCCAATATTATTTTGCATCTTACTTTCCATTCAAGTAAAAAATAACCAGAAATTTTTAAGACCTCTGGAAAACCAAAGGTCAAGTACAGAAGTGTATCACTGATTATTTTTTGTCTCTTAAAAAGAAAACATAGAGCTTATTTTCAGAATAAGCTATAGCACAGAATAACATTTTCCAGGAAAAAAAAATAACCAAAATCAAACTCTTCTTCTAAAGGAAAATGAATGGCTAGCTGACAGGAAATATCTAGGAATACCTAGGAATTTATGTCAACTTTGTTGTACTGCTTCAGCAAAAAAATGGTTGAAATAAAAATCAAATATTGAAACGTAAACATTTTCAAACTAAATCTTTTGATTTTGCATCTCAAAATGAAGTATTTTATTTCATAGCTAGTGGAAAAGTAAATTGGTGAAGTAATTTGTAAGTAATTATATTTGAGGATTTCAAATGAAACATTTCACTCCACCAGGAGCAAAATTATTTTTGATTTCTTTTAATCAAAACTAATCACTTATGTATATCACTTTTTCTAGTAATGCAACCAAACTGAAAAAAAGTATGCAATGACAAATATTTTTCAAAGCTCAAGCTAGATTTCATTACAAGATAGCAGAAGATGTCAAACAGAAGAGAAATATGGAAGTGGCCATTCATACATAGCAAAAATACTAAGCTTCAGTTTGCTCTGACTTGTTGTGATCTCTTCAGGGTACAAATTTGTTAAATGTCTATTCAGTGCTGAGAATATTTAATGAATTACTGTGAGAGTTATTCATCAGATACACTCAGGTAACATCATTTGTTTCAAATGATCAGTTGCCTTTTCCAAAAAGAAAAGTCGCCAGCAAACGAAAACACTACTGATTTTAACTCAGACATTATGAAACTGTTTGGAGGCCCTCTGTTCTATCCTTCTTCACAGTTACTGGCTCTGATGGCATTTACCCATAATTTTTTTATAGTCTGTCCCCTTTGGCAGAGTTTGAGCACCTACTTATGCATGGCTAATGTGCATTTCAGGGCTGAAATGCCAAAGCTCAATGCACCGTTTAGATGTGACCAGAATCTGTGGCAAACAGTTACTCGTCAGTGCAAATGAGAATCAGGGTGAATGAAGAATGGAAGTGTCTAATATGAGATGCGGGGAAAATGTAGGCAACTCTGTCCAGAAATGGAGTCATCAGAATTACTTCCTAACCTCTAGGAATCTACAGACAATACTTATTTATATTTTCACCAATAGAAGTCTCTCAAGGTTTTAACTTTCCATAGGCCAGAAGTACTTCAGACTTTTAAAAATGTTTATTGTTTTGGCACCTATGTCTACAGGGATTCTCAGATCAGCTGTTCGTCTGCCTGCTCTGGTGACAAGATGAAACAGGGAAGGTGCCACAAGCACACATACGCAAGGAAGAGTTGCATACAAACAAAGAAGTATGGCCACTTCTAATCAAAAAGGCAGTTGAAAGACAGGATGCTTATTCCTTATCTGTTTGTGCAATAGTTTATTCATTAAATTGGGTGAAATTAAGATTCAGTATAAGCTAAATAAGATAATTTAAACCTACATTAACCAATTACTAAGAAAAATGCTCCAATAACCAAGGTACAGGCTAGGAAGATGGAGCTAAAACAGAAAGGACTCTCACGAATTTCTTTAGAAACTATGGCATTTTGCAAAATATATACATATAATATATATGCATAATGTATATTTATATAAGAATATTTATTTACACTTATGTTTTGCCAAATATATACATTATATTCAATTTATATATTTTTATACTCATGTATATTTATGTTGTATATATTTGTCTTTAATACACAGTGTACACACACACTGTCTTTACACACACACACAAACACACACACACACACACACACACAATTTTTTTTTTTTTAATATATAGTCTACTATATACCCTACTCTGCTATATATTTCTTTTGAAGCTATGGCATTCTGCCACATATATATATTTACACACACACACACACACATATAGATTAGCTTTGATCAGTGGAAAGAAGGCCTGGGTTTGGTTCCTATATCAAGGACTTTCTCTGTTTCTTATAGGTGTTTATGATCAGTGTTTGCAGCAAGAACCAGACTCTAGGTCTGTCCTCTCTTAGGTGATTGCCTTAAATAGAGAGAAAGAGATTCATCCTCTTGTACCCTTTTACTGGCCTGTGGAGTATTGAATTTCATTCTCAAAATATTATGACAGGAGGGAAAGGAGTGCTGCTCTTATTCTGATGGCTTGACCAGTCTCCTGGAAACTGGATTTCCCTTCAGCTGTGCTCTACATAAGTAAACACAAAATATAAGACTTATATTTCTAAGGTGAGAGTTGTGGCCACTCAGTTATAGAATAATTACACTCTGCCTTACACTGTGATAGGATTGTAAATTCTTAAGAAGAGTAAAGTTTTATTTTTAGCATTTTGTACTGGACTGTATGAGACCACAATCATGAGTTGCACCAAATACTGCAATTACCTTTGTGGCTCTAACTCCAACTTTGGGATGAAAAATGAAGTACAACAATAGAAATTCATCTAAAAAATTAATACGCAACTCAATTTATATTCACACTGGAATAGGTTTATCTTCCTTCTATATGCTTACATGCTATTGCACCCTTATATTGTGGGTCTCACATTTATACTAGTTTTGGGATCAATAGATTTATCTTGGGGAATGCTCATCAGGAATACTCCATAGATTGCTTTTGAGTCAATAGGTATGTATCTACAGGTCTTTGATTACATTATGTTGAAGAAAAAAAAGTTGTATGCTCCAACATATTATTAAATGCCATACACAATTAAGATAGTAAGGGGATACAGTAAACCTTGGGCTTCATAAAGGGGATTATTGTAGAATAAACGGAGCTAAATTTTAAGCCTTAAGAATCATAATTTATTATAAAATGTCTTAGCTATAAAACCATACTTCTTCAGAATCTAATATTTTCCTTTGTACTTTGACAGATATTGTCCCTAGTAATGAAAAGAATTTTAGGGAATTTAGAAGGTATTATCATATTACTATGATATGATATGAGTCCAGTGAGACCAGTGTTTTCCTACAAGTAGGTAAGTTTATTTCTATTATCTACTCCATGCAGGATAAATACTATCAAGGTAGCCTTAGGGTATTTTCAAGCCTCATTTTGTAAACTTATTATAACAGTAGCATGTGAAGAAATCTAAATCTGAAGCATCACTGTGTTTGGGATTGAAAAAGTGGTTCACAAATTTATCTATACCTTGTTAGTGTGATTAAATGTATAAGATTGGCCATGGGAAGCATTAAACAGGAAACCAGGTGAAAAAAGCTGCATCACTGAATAAGCTTGTAAAACTGTTAGGTTAGAGAAAGTCAGTTATACAATGTGATTTGCCACTCTGTACTTCTAGCACCAGTATTTTGGCTAATATACTTTCGAAGAAAAATTCATATCCAGATGAAACTGGGCTATTTAAAAATAAAGTCACAAAATGATTTACCTATACCTCTTCAATCCACAAATTCATGAGTAGTACCCGATTTTTATCTGTGGAAGCATTAACACAGCACCAATTACATCACAAAAAGTAGGTGCGTGTAAAGCCTGCCTTCCTTGCAGCAATGCTTCTGTTAGGAAGCTGTAATATTCAGAATATCAATAGTTCCCATCAAAATAGGATTATCTCTTGGTGCTCCAGTTTTTAGAATGTCAAAATAGTCAATCTATACCAGGCTACTGATGAAATAAAAAATTATATATAGTAAGAAAAATTATGAAAAAATTATTTTGAAAGGAATAAACCTCAGAACGTTTCTGTGAGCTAAAATGAGTTAAAAATTAGACTTCATCATAATCTACATGTAATCATAATGTACACAGCATTTAATGTTTTGTAGATTTTCTTCTTCATTTGATATACATAGTATGATGCACATACTAAAGAAAGTTTTATCAATGTAAAAAAGGTGATCTAAGGGAGTATTACTGTACTCAGCAGAAGAACATTCATTCCTGTGCCCTTTCTGATGACTGTGACCCATGTGAGGGATTCACTGTTATCATTCTATGTGGCACTTTAGGAATAAGATGATTTGCTCTATTTTTTATTGCTTCAGATTGTTTGTGAATAGATGCAAAATGTTTGTGAAAGCACTTACTTTTGCTAAGTTATCCATCATTTCTCCCTTTCCCTCTCTAATCCACTTGACAGAATTTTACTATTCACAGTCTGTGTGAGAATATTTAAGGAAGTTAAAGCATGCACAACTAGTGCTTAGACATTTTACATCTCTTTCTGATTTTCTAAATTCCTATTATCTTTTTCAATTGATTTGGGGTGAAACTTCTTTCTGAAAGTCAGAAATTGGTAGGCAGTGAAGCAAATTTAGATCTTTTTCTTTTTTTTTCTTTTTTTCTTTTTTTTTTTTTTTTTTATCGATAGGACAAGTACAGCATGGCCTGTACTAATAAAGTTTCCCTACATTGTTCTGCCCTGACCTAGAGAAAGTACATCCTTCCCTTTAGATTGAACTGTAACTCACTGTCACTGTGTCTTCACTCTTTTGATTGTTCTGGGCAGATACTGTCAAGTGAGAATTGTGTCATGTCTGATACAGATTATTAACCAATAAATCTAAACTAACCTATGCTATTTACAAAACTATGTATATTTGTAAATATTTAGTAATTTATTGTCTTATTTTTGTCAGATTTTAAAAAAATATATCATCTAGAAAAAGAAAATATTTTAATTTTAACGTCATTAAATTATGTATCTCTACACAGAGCTACACACTCTAGGAGCAAAAACCAATAATATTTTACATTTTTGATGCAATGACATATTATATACTGAGTTTTTCAAAAGTTTTGATTTAGACATGTACTTAAGTACCACTGAAGTCAATAAAACTCAACCATACAAACATTATCATTAAAAAAAAATCACCTTTTTTCTTTGATAGTTATCTGAATTGGGATACACTTTTATACTGTGGAAGCAAAAATGGGTCACGGTTTATATAATCTATAAAATATGTTTGTATAATGTATGGAATTATATTCTATAATCCTATAATAATTCAGAATTTTCACTTAGTATTTTGTTGTAATTGAGTATTAAGCTTTTACATTCATTAACTAAAGAGGGAGTTGATAGACATCTACATGTTTGTTTCACGAGATTCCGTCTTCCAGAGAGAAGAAGGTTTAGTAATTTTCACCGACTTTCCCTTCATCTGTCCCCCACACAAGTTTTCTGCCTCTTCCTTTGTGCCAGCAAATCATGTTGGCTGCAAACCAGATCACTGACAAATTCATATTAAAAACAAAAAGAAAAATCCTTTTCTAAAGTTAGGGAAGAGAAGAGGAGCTGCTATTAAATAATGTCAAAATACATTTCAAAATAACAGACTCATTGCGGTTTGGAGGCATGTCTCCTATCATCCATAAGTGAATGCTGGATCCTCACAATGACTGTAAATCCCACATAACAGGTATCAGACACCCAAAATTAAGGAATACACACCGCAGAACATAGACGAGTACAATAAAGATGACCATCAAGGTAAGAAATCAGACTAGACTGTACCTGAAACAGAGATAAGAGAGGAGAACTATAATATTAACTATAAAAACACACAAATTGTGGAAATGAATAAACTTAAAGAGCTCAATTGCTCATAAGGGATGTGAAAAATGTCTCTGTAAAATAAGAATTAAATATCACAGCTAAAAAAGAACCTATCAGTATATATGCACAAAAATATTCCAATATTGAACAACAGATTAGATAAGTTAAAAGTGAAAAAGCAGAAAGTTGAAGAGGAAGCATGAAAATGAAGTGCCAAAAGTGAGTAGCTAGAAGTGTAAGTGTGAGAAAATGGAGACATTGGTATAACTGAAGAGAGTGATGGATGAAAACACAAATGCTTAGAGAGAGCTGGTTGATTTGAAAGTGGAGAATGAAGGAAATGAAGGAAATGCAGCAGAATTTCAACTTGCTTTAAAACACATATTGAAATAAGAAGTCTAGACAGAGTTAGAGTTACTCTAGCCTTTAGGCACCAGCAGTGTGAGGAGATAATACAGATGTTTATAGAGGAGCAGCTCTGGACTGATTCGTGCTGTACTGCAAACAGATGAGGAAAATTGTTACTCCCAAAGTATTCAGGAGTATCATCACAAAGATTAAATGTGTAAACCTTTTGCTTCCAGTAACTTCTCAAGAAGTTATAAATCTGATTCAGTTCTACAGTATGCTCACAGCAGGACAAAAAAATATGAATTGGCCAACCCCACTCTCCAGATAAAAGGAACTTTAGACCCAAATTCTGAAGGTGATGAGAACTGAATGTAGCTGTTTGCCACTATAAATCACTGGGAAAGTTAGACTAACTTATATATGCCGGCGAGGATGTATCAGGTCTCAGTGCCAACAGGCACTGGCATGACCAATGCAGACCAAAATGTCAGATGAAATTATTTATGTTTTAAGTTGCAGGTAGTGCAACTAAACAGTGGTGAAGATAAAAAAATAGAAGAGGGCACTGTCAAGTTAACATGACCTACGGCTGCAGTCTTTGTCTCAGACCCACATCACAGACACAAATCAGGAGAGGCATCTTTCTGGAAAATAATCTCCTGAAGAAAATAGTCACCTGGTCTGTGAGTGTAAGAGGCAAACAGAGACAGTTGTATGGGGAAAAAAATCCTCAGATTATTAAGTTAAATACATTGTTACAAGAGGAAGGCAGCAGCATGGAGGAAGTACATGGTGGCACTCCAAAATGAAAGGAACAATAACATAGAACCAGGATATTGCATGCTGAATAGTATGTTAGTGGAATTCAGGAAAAGCATTGTCCTATATAGAAATAAGTTTGTAATAGCATTTTTTAAGACATGAGAAACTCTCAGAGACTTTTAGGACAACAGAATTTTCAGAAATCTTGAAATATATATAAAAAAAGAAAAACTAAACAGTGAAAGTGAATGCACTTCTTTGCTCATACCTATATGCATGTATTCAGAAGTCAAACAGATGATTTGCAATTGGCAGAGCTAATTCCATAGCTCCGATTGAGGTATCACATATGGCTATTTTTGGGGGTGGAATGGGAGCTGGGGAAAGCTTGGACAATTTTTCTACAGTCTTGTCTTTAGATTTAATGACAAACTAAGCAAATTCCTCAGTCTATTGTTTGCAGACATAGATGAAAGTACTAACAGGATTTTCTGAAAAGTTTAACCAAGTGTGTGTAAGGAAAATCCTGCGATATCAACATTAGGGGGCATTAGAAGTGTTTTAAAAATAGCTGCTGATCCTACTGTAGGGCAGACAATGACAGGAAATGATGTTTTAATGACACATAGCGTAGTGATAGATTTAGTTAATTTTCAGGCCTAGCTAGAAGCCCTTCAGGCTATTACAGTTCTAGTCAATCATGCAATTTATTATCATCAAAAAGATTGGAATGGTGGTTCTGTCAAAAGATGTCCCAGAGAATGCCATAACCGTATGCAGCAAATAGCAAGAGATTTGGCAACTCACAAGCAGAATTATGTATTTCCACAGTCTGTGTAAAGCTAGAAGGCTAATTCAAAAAGCAATCCAGATTCCCTCCAGAGACAATCTCAGCAATTGCTGAAGTGTTAATTGACTTGGAGAAAGAGGAAGTAATCCGCAAATGCAATTCAATAACTCACCAACATAGTAGGTTATAAAAGGCAGATGTCTTACAGAGATTAACAATGACTGTTAGGTTTAAACAAAGCAACTCTGTTGTCTGCTTTGGTGGTGGCATCTTACTTGGAGACTGCAGCAGTCATTGCAAGTGGGACTAAGTAGTCTTCTATAATAAACATATCAAACAGATTTTCAGCTATCACCTGGCACGAGGAGAATAAGTACAAGTCTGCCTTCATCACTAGGGAATTCACGTGGGTTCTGGTGGCAGTAGAGAAAGCTTTTGTTTAACACTGTTCATGGTTACTATCTCAAACATTTTTCAGATATTTTGAGATATTAGCCTTACTTGTAGTCAATTTCCAGCTCGATTAATTGCAGTCTGTTTATCTAAATTTGCCCTCTAGTTTCAAACTGATAGGGTACTGTTTCTCACTTCAGTGTCTGCTGCTGTTTTTGGAATGTCACACATTCCTGCAAAACTCCTGCTTTCCTGCCTGAGGTGACTGTGTTACAGCAAAGGTAGAATGAGTCCCAGAAATCAGTTAAATCTCCACATAGGGTTTTTGTGAGCTTTAGTTAATTAATATTTGTAGAACACTCTGAGATCTTCAGATGACTAAGTACTACAAGATATTGACTATGTTGTTAATTAGGATGATGGTTATTATTATGTGGTTCCAAACCCTGAAGAGTTTGGGGATGCTGCTGCAGAAGACAATGATAATTCCCCATACAGTAACTCTTCATGGTAAGGTTTAGCAATATTTTCTTTCTCCAGGGCACTTTCTAACACTGTGATTAATTTAGCTACTTTTCTTTACAATCTGATATTCAATGCATGGGATGATTAAACCTGTGTACAACTATATAAAAGGAAGTGTTGTAAGAGACAGAAAACTAAAATGTCTGCTACTATGTTATATAGCCACTGACACCTGTTTGCATCAGTACAAAATTTGGCCATAATGGTACACTTGTACTTTATTAGAGACTTTCATAATCTTTTTCTTTCTTTTGCCTCCATTATTATGGAGAACTACTGTATTTGATTGGTACGGAAACAATAAAAGATGATGAGCAAATTTCAGTACATATTTAAACATTTTACATCTCCTGCCAAATTCTCTTCTATAAATTTTAATTGATTTTGAGAGATGTTTCTCTGTGAGGGTCAGAAACTGGTAATTGATATTTCAACTTAAAAACTGTTTAATGAATAGGGTAAAAAAAACTATGGTAAAGTCCAATTTATACAAGTTAGTTACATTTTAATATAGCTTTTTCTCCTGTAATGTCTCCTGCAGTTTTTGGAATGGGATTACTGTTCAACAGCATTTCCCAAATATGCCTGTGTTGTAATGGAATGTTTCCATTCCATTAAAAATGCATCTAGAAAACAATTTTGAAAAATAACTCCTTATAATATCATTTAGCATATTTTACATTGGATGTTCAGCGTGTAGAATGTATTAGGCTTACGGAAGTTGCAGACACTTTACTGAAGATTGTTAAACACCTCAGGTTTGAATTTTGTTTTTCCCAGTATTCTGGGTACCTGAACTTCACCTTTAAATTTGCATAGAGTGCTCACTACCTAGGAAAAATCATGTTGTTAATCATCCTGCAAATCACTGTGGTGAAACTGTCTTAGATCATTATTCAGTGATACTCCCTCCTCTCCAGCAAAAAGCTGGCACCAGTAAGTATTAATTTCAGTGATGTGGTGGACAATTTTTTTTTCTATTCCAAAGAATTGTTGCTCATAAAATATAAACAGCTCCAGTAGCAAGAGTCCTTGTTTTGTGGCAGATAGAAGTGGCTATTAACTAGCACTTTTATCCAATACTGTGGAACTAAAATGGTAACCTCTTCTTTCATAACAGAAAGTTCAACATCTTGCTCAGCATTATCAACAGTTTAATCATGGTTACCACCCGCATTATTTGGACAAATTATCATAAAGTTTGCTGGATTAAAGACCTTCTCTGCCACTTAGGTCTTCTGTTGCCATCTTTATTTTATGGTACAATAAAACATTTCCGCTGGTTACAGCTGGAATGCTTGAAAATTATTTTCATCTTCATACATTTGTTTATGCTACTTCCTTCCATCCATGTCCAGGTTTCTACCTCTGTCTCTGAGCCACCAGGCTCAAACATGAAAGTGTTTCCTATTCACCCCAGGGCAAAGCTTACAAGGTCAATGCAGGCCACCCCTGTCACTAGCGTGAGCAGGGTTGCCTTGCTTCCCACAGACATGGAAAAGCTGAGTTTTGGGCTGATAGAAAAGATCTTTGGTAGACGGAGGAGACCACACAACAAGGACAACAGCATATTTCACTTCTCTGTTTGCTTACACAGTGAACACAGGTTTAAACCTGCAGCCACACTGTATGGTGGTACTGCTTTAAAACTGGTGTGAAGCCAGGAGCATCTTCCCTAAATTACATCCTCTTTTCTAACTCTGACATTTTTAGTTTCTTGCCATTTCCCAAAAGAGCAAAGGAAGGCATAACAGATTTTAAAGGGCCTGAAATAGCACCTGATAGTTCAATGCTTAGGCAAAAAAGGGTTTTCCTCTTATTCACTAGGTACTGCAAAAGAAGCACAGGAATCCTATGAAACTATTGACTACATCTTTCTTATGATGCTCCACAACTCCTCAAGTAAACCATGCTGGACTACAGCCATTTTCATTTCTCTTCTATGAATCAGAAAGTTTCATTCTAATAGAACAAACTTTTTTTTAAAATGTTAACTGTATAATTGCATAGAGAAAAACAGCATGGTTCATGAGAAAAAAAAATCAGCTCCATTAAAAAGATAAAAAATATATCACAAATTATATTTCCAAAATGCTAGTCATACAGCTAGAAATAACATTTAAAAATCTATTCATAAAGAGTAATAGGTCAGCAAAAGCCTACTATTGTTATATACATCGTATGGATTATTCTGCTACATTTATTCGCTGTGAGAGATTGATTTTTCATAGCAAGTACTGTATATCTGTCATTTAAAAATTGAGTAACTTGAACAGTTCTGGTGAAAAATATATGGATGCTTCCATATTTGAGCCAGTATCATTTGGGAAATGGCATTAAGTCTTTAAGTAAAATCCAGAGACAAAATGCTTATTTAGAATGTATTTACAATGAAACATTCATCATTCCTTAACTATTTTCTACTTGAAACTCTTGTTATAAGAAAGAAACTTTTCACTTCAAACTCCATTAGCTAGGTAGTGTAACATAGTTATTCAAAAAGATTTAAGAGAAGAGACTTTGTATCCACTTGAATGGGAAAATAAGATCAATATTTTCATCTCTGCTTCAGTTTAATAAGAAACTCATTGACTTTGCAGAAATTATAGCAGACAAGTAATCATAGGGATACTTGTAGCAATCATAAAGGCACATATCAGTGAAGGAAACACAAAAGTTTGCAATTACTTTTATTTTCTGATTAGCACAAGATAACATGCACTACAATTTGTTCAGATAGGATAAATTAAAACTTACAGCATTTTTTTTCCCTTTCCAAATGGTTTTGGGAGGCAGTTAACTTGCCAAAGACACAGAGGATATTAAATAACCTTCCCTTTAATCTTTCATGTGAGCAATATGCTATCTTTCATAGACATGGGCCTACTTCAGAATGTCATCAGATACCAAAATTCAAATGATGGTGTATGACTGACATATGTCTGATTACTTGCAATAAGACCCCCAATATTTTTTTTTCTTGTCATAAAAAATAGCTATTGAATTTGAGGTCATTTTCATGATGAACAGAGATATTGATATCAGCTTTAGACTTTACTGGGAAATGGAGAAACTACAAAAAATCAAGAAGAATTTATAAGGAATACATGCTTTGAAATTTTGAAATTCATTTTAAAGTATCTTAAATCCACTTCCAAGTGATTCTTACTAAGTAGTATCACATCTAGTTTTGTACTAGAAAGATAACCTTGCTTATAAAGGTTTTATCAATTATATCTTTCAAAAATGTCAGACAGACGAGAGCTCAGTCTCATAAAGCAGCTCCAAGACCTTGCAAGTCTATGTAGAAATTGATTCTGTACTTTTGTGATATTGTATCTTTTGAAATGTTGAGTTACTTGGATCTGATAAGACATTCCAAGACAAATCATTTTGAAACACTGAACCTGATTTGGGTAGGGTAAAGACTACTTAGTTTAATCCTTATTTCTGTATTTTTTATAGAAGCCTAACATGCTTTAAGTCTAGACTTCAATAATTCAAGTAAATAGTAAGTAACAAAATTCAATCCTAAAAAGCAGGCTTTCTTCTGCAGTCCCTAACTGGCAATTTACTGCATATTTCAATAGTGCATGATTTTTCACAAATTTCATTAGTACACCATTGATTGCTCATTTTTCAGCTCTCAAAACAATTTAACATAGTCTCTTTCATGCAGAGAGTAACATATTCATATTATTTGATTTTTGATGAAACCAAATGACCCTTTAAATTTGCAATAGGGTTCTTTAATTTTGCATGAGTTTCTTTACTGCTGTTCATTTAATTCTCTGTTTCCATTAACCATCTGCAAGCATTTGACTCTATGACAATTATTCAGCTGTGCCACATCATGACTGACATATTTTATAAACGTTTAAAAGAAAAAGAGAGCAAGAAAAGGAGGAAAAAGCCTCACATTCAAACAAAAAAGTCACAGTTCAGAATCCCGTATTTTCCATACAGCTGATACATCTGAATAGTAATTATTGGTCCAATTGTAAATCCAGGCTAATTGCATTTTGTCTTCCTTTCTGATAAGCACTGCACAATGATGATGATTACTCCCACTAAAAGATGTTCACCATTGGTGTTTCCCCACACTGATAGCCAGGGGGCTCTACAGATAGAAGACTATGCAGACAAACTGTTCTTTTCGGTTTCCAGAACAGAATCAGCCATGATTTTTCAAGTGAGAAAATGCCCCAGTGTATTCAAGAAAGAAAGAATCCCAGTTTAGATGTCTATCATTTCCCAGCCTGCCCTCCACGTGAGGGGAGTTGAGCCACTGTTCATTAGAAACTGCTTTAATTAAGAGGCCAAGCTGGGGCAATCAGTGCTGATGAACTAAGATACTTCTCTGCACTAGTAAAACCTGCCTTTTCCCCTATTTTTTAAAGCCTTCAATTCAAAAGAATCTCAGTTACTGATTCACTATTTCAGATTACTAAAATGTTTAGTCATAATAATTTTTTCTTAATGTTTATTGATGAATTCTGGTAGAAACGCTAGGCAAGCCTAGTAGTATATGGAAGAGAGTTAATATGTTTGCATAAATCTCCGCATTTCAGAGAATCCAATTAAGTTAGATATCTGCTGCAAGCTTAAATCAACAAGTGAAAGCAAATGACTGCAGCATTCAAAGTCTCTTACATGTCTGACACTTTTGTCTGGGTGTTAAAAGGATAGTGAAAGCTTTGACAGAATCACAAAACTCTTGCTGTCTGAAAGGACAAACACCACTAGACATCCTAAGAAATAACGGATAATTAAGAGAAAGAATTTTAAAAATAAAGACAAATACTTTGCCATGTCCTTATTGATCAGCATTTTTCTGTTTTGGTGCAAGCGGATATTGAAAAAGGAAGTTTTCTGAAGACTCATTGTCATACTTCCTTGGAAGAACTTGGATGAATTTCTTACAATTCAAAGAAAAATCAGGCACAGAACTGTATTTTTCATTATCCAGAGTGCCCAGTTGAAGTTGTAGACCATGCCAAAGATGACAGATGAAAAACTTTGCCCCATTTACTGGGGGAGACAACAGGAAACTCCAAGAAACTTCTTTAGTGATGGGCAAAGTAATTGAAGAAAGTTAGATGAAGCTTGGATATCAATTAAAGTGAAGACAACTGAAGATGAAGGAGGTTCTGCATCGATGTTTCTTGCCTTCCTCTATTCCTGAGCTGCTCATCGATTTTTCTATCAGATTAAATTTGAAAAGTCTGGATAATTCACCATACAGGTCCCTTATACTAATTTACACAAGTGGTACAAAGGGTGTATACTTTTTCTTCAGAGCTATATTATTATAAGAAAATTCAGATCTCTTTTGTGATTCTTGGATATCTAAACCTTTCTACAGGAAAGAGATAAGTTATGCCAGTCCCAGTGAGAGCCTGCAACCAAAATGTGTGCCCAATTCATATGCTGAAGGTTCTTTATATGCTAGAACATAAAGTTTTCCCAAGTGGCTGAGGAATTTAAATAAACTTTCCATTTTAAAATTTTGATTATTTAGGGAATTCTCTAAAAATTATTTAAAAATCTAAAATATATGTAATTTTCTTCATGACCTATTAAAATCAGCATGATTTTTCTCCCCCATCCTCCTTATTTCTCTACAGCAGTGAGGTTTTCCACCTTAAATTTTCCTTTAACTTCTTTTGTTTTGGCTTCTTTTCTTTAGAATAGGAATTTCACCATGCAATATGAACAGGACGAAGTTCAATTCTGAATTGTATCTCCAAATCATTTCACTGTTACTGGTTTTATCCTCCTTTGTGGGAGAAATACGATAGTTTCACACCCTGTCAGTTTACATCCTCTGTATATTATGAATCTGGTTTGCTGTTGGAGCTCATGTTGAAAGAGTATCAGGCACTGTATTTGGTGGTGTATGAATTAGTGTGTATTTCATACAGGTGAAAATAAGTCTTCAGTTGTCTCCTACTCAATACCTCTAACTGATGGTCATTTACTTACTTAAAAAGCTTTTTTCCAGAGATCAATACAGTATCAGTCCAGAATTTTGTGTAGGGAATAGCTTTTAGTTTTCCATAATTACCTGATTATGTCATAGTCTTTACCCAAAAGATGAATCAATAGGAAAGATTACAACTTGGATTACCTCACTATGCTCTCTGCCATTGACTCCTTTATAATATGATAAGCTATAAAAGAGCAGTAATTTTCATTTTCACTATATATCTGCACTTTTCCTTTTTGAAAGGAACATTCAAAGGAGTGTCTACCTCAATGTCTCATGGGAGTTATAATTTAGTAGATAGTCAGTTCTGGTTCAAAGGTTGTAAATTTTGGTTGGTAACTCAAAGGCACAACACCAAGCCCACACAATAGTCATAGAACAGTGTTTGACTTCACTTTTTTTTTTCCATGCAAATTATAATATTGTTAACTGTGAAAATGATTAGAACTGGATGTGGTATGCCTATATGTGGTAAGAATAAGAGATGGATTAACATTTGAGATAAATCTTCAGAAAACAAGAGCTCCAGCTTCACACTGCTCTCTCTTCTTATTGTTTCCTTTTCTTAAATATAATTATCCTTTCTCTTAAATAATTATCATTTCTCCTAGGATTCCTACTTTTTGAAGTTTTCTACCTTTGGAAAAAAACTGCCTTTTTGGTCCTTCGTTTCAAATTGCTGAAGTTTGCAAAGTTTGCTATTACAGATTCAGAATAAAAGCTGTTACTCAACAGTGGTTGTATGAAGTTTTTACTGGATCTGGGTAAATTTAAAGAAGAGCAAAATATTTTGTAATCAATATATTTTATGTTATTTAGTAAGAGGATTTTCTATTAAAGCTGCCTCTATAAATGATTTACTAAGCAGTAAAAGAGCTTGGAAATTGCTTGCACTGCATCTTAGCACATCTAAAACTATACTCTTAAAGGTTTTTTAAAAACTTTTAAACAGAGCTAATTGCTCTGCATTAGTATTTTCTAGAAGGTGGCAGTCCTTCTCAAGTATCCTGTATTTGCAACCTCCCTGTCATCTGACTCACTCTAAATTCCTCTGTTGATAAAGACATTCATTTCAGGGCATACGTGAAAACACCATCCTCATTTTCTGAAACGGAAACATGGAAACTATATATTACATATTTTGTATATACTGCATTTACTTTTGCACAATGTTTTAAGGCTTGACCTCTTTGTTTCAGTGTACTGCGCAACACAAGTTATCAATGAAACGACCTTATAACCATTTAAGTGAAGATGATGCCTGCAAAGGCTCTTTGCTTTGTGGTTTATGAGGTAGCTCTACAGAAAATCAGGAGAAGAGCTTCAAGTATATAAAGAATAAAAAGACATGGAAGTCTCAAATGTCATTCCTCCAAATGTCTGATTACTTACCCATATCTCCTGAAATTAAAACACAGCTGGAAAAATCTAGAGGAAAGTTTTCTAAGGCTTATGATTCTGTCAGAGACACAGGCATCTGTTTTTTCCCCATCCTGGTCCATCTACACACATTTTCCTCCTGAATATCAGGTAAAATTATTTAAAATAAAACAAGACAGTAATTGTGAAACATTTGAAGCCTCCTGAAAAGCTTCATTCACAGTTACCTTTTGTTTCAAACGGTGTTTCTTATTAGAACTTAATTTATCTAAGCAAGTGCTCCTTCTATAGCCAACTCAGTAAGAACTATGCAGACTAGAGAAATAAAGGTGATCACCAACACAATGCATGCACTTATTGTAATCATCTGATCAAGTGCAGTTATATTAAATCTTGCAGTAAAATGACATTATCACAGGGAAAGAGAAGCTGCCAACTATAACAATGCTAACTCAAAGAATACATGTAATTAGATTAATCAAAGCATGTGGGAAAGGCCACCCATCATTTGCTGCAGCAATGATGCTGGAAAGGGATGCTGCAAATTCCAGTAATCAGTTAAATTCACGGCACATGATTTCAGTTTATCTTCTACTGTAGGCTTTTCTCAGGGGTTCATTAGGAGTACATACACAGAGATGCACAGTAACCAATCAATTTCTAAAGCGTCAGTTTTGAATTGAGACCATGATTTTAATGAGTATACTTGCAGACCCAGTGTTGGCAGTACACTTTGCAAAAAGAGATGCTCTTGCACTTTTTGGGCTTCATGCAGTGGGTTAAACAGAAAGAACATCATGTCTACTATTTTACTACTTATGTTATGAGAAGCAGCATTGTGGATGAAGAAATCATGAAAAACTTAACCTTAAGTCAGTCATTTTTCACATCTTATTGGCTTGGGCCAAGTTTTCACTTGAACTTAATGGGTTTCTTCATATCTTGCATTTGTTCATTTGAACATTTGTCCCTTCTTGAATAAGGTTGGAAAAAATTGTTTCATCAGACAAATCATCTTACTCACTTTGTCAGAAAAGCTCTTTCTAAAGACCTAGATCACCTTGCATGAAATTCAACAGGATTTTTGCACTGTTTTTGTGTGTCACTCAAATTCACTTTCAGTGAGGTACTGCAACTGAATTCAAGCAGTACCACTTTGTGCGAGATGCTAATTTGACTCCAGTGGCTTAGTCCATTACATTCTAGTAATATTATATATCAAAAGAAACAGTGTGGTAAAGTATAAAGTAATAATTGAATTTTTTGTTAACATAGTTCTATTCATCTTGCTCATTAGTTTTTTTTTGGCATTACAGTAACTTATTTTATATTAGCTTTATGTAATCTGCCATTTACCTACAGATGTCTGTGTGCTTTAACAAGTAACGTTTGCAAGTAATGAAAATAATCTCTTATAAACAGGTTGCTTGCAGCTGCTATCAAGACCACCAGTTTCTTTGCTTCTGTTTCTTAAGCTAAGCATAGGGAAAAGGCTGACTGTAAAAACTAAGTCATTCTTTTCACTCATAAAGGATGCAAAACTAGTCAAAAGAAATCAAAACAAAACCTAAACAAACTAGCATATAAGAAGCTTCACAGAATCTCTGTGGAAGTAAAAACACCAAGAAAAACAACATCAGAATAGAATAAAACAGAAAATTATAAACCTCAAAATATAGATGCAAAGCTGAGGATAGATGGCAACATAGAAATTTTAAAATGACTTCAAATAAGAAGGTGTAAATTTGAAAGCCCTGTGATTTTGAAGATGAAACTCATGTTATTGATTAACTATCAGTACAGTTACATATTAATGGAATGGATAACAATTAACTGTGTAAATGTCACATTCATTGTTTAAACACAAAAGAAGTATATTTAATTTTATTATGTTAAATAAATAACGGCTGAAGAAGACATATTTTTCATAGGTTTTCTAAATCCCACCATGAAACTGCTACTTCCATGTTTCTCTGCAGTGCTGAATTTCCCTTCCTTTTCCCATAAAACTGATAAATACATTATTTCAACCTAATGAACAATATCAGTCTTTTCAAAAGGGATAGTGCATTAAAATGTGGATATCCTATCTACCGCATTCCTGATTATTTTAGTCTAATAGTCGTATTTTCATAAAAGTTTAGCTTCTGGCTTCCCACAGCAGCTGAGGCTACTCAATCTTTTCTCTTCCTGAACCACATGTAGTGTTACACAGCTACCAGCAGGGCATTACAGACATCCCTGGCAATAGTCTGGGGACCACTTTAAAGCCACATACAATTCTGGGCAGAAGTTTTGCATTCTTTGGTCTGAAGAAAGTTCAGACCTTAGAGTTTACTTGCTGCCATCACATTACCATCACCTGTCTTGGAAAGAAGCTTTTTTGTAGAAAAGTTTGCCAGTAGCTTTTGGAAATCTTTTGTTTATCATGTAGGAGCCTTGAGGCAAGATTCCAATAAAAAAGCAGGAGATACTAGATGACAAAAGGAATTAAAAAATCAATAGAAGTTAGGAAAGATTCTAAATTCTGCAGCTTCATTCTTCCCAATGATGGTTGATAAATCATAACCACTACCTTAGTATTATACTCCTCTATTAACTGGAGCTTGCATCTGTTGAACCCTGGGACTTGCTGCTACAAGCACTGTGTCTTCTGAGATTTAGAGAGGGTGCAGAGCAAGAGGTAAAAGGCCCACAACAGGTACCTTTTTGTTATATTATTTTTAGGGCATTCCATGTTATTTCCTGTGAAGGTAGTTGAGTTTGGGGATTGAGAAGGAAGAAAAAGACTGAGAAAAAAATGATACTAACAAATAGGAAGGAAGGAATAGGAAAGAACCAGAAGAATCCAAGCTCTTCTGAGATGTGTTTGTACTTAGGATTATCAACACAAAAGCCTGGCTTAGTCAAAAAAGAAGGGTTTTTTTTGTTTGTTTTATAGAGCATATTACATTTAGTTAATAAATTAAGTGCAGTATTAATGATTTAATAAAGCCCACTATCATAAGGTGAAACTATCTGATAATTTTTCATATCTTTCTTGGCCACTGCGTTCAGTTTTATTTTCCAAATAGTCAGTAAGATTGTTGTAGTTAGAACAGTATTACATTTTGCAGTAGTCAAACTTGTCCTTTAACCACAAAATTCTTACAGTGGACATTTTTTGTTTGCTTAAAACATTCTTTTAAGCAGGAGCTATCTTATTTAAAGAAGAATTTGGAAGATTTGGAAAAATTATTTATTTGGTGGTAAAACAGGTATCAGGTGAGATATGGAAATGAGAGGGTTCAGGGAGGCAGAACTGCGAAATACAGCAGTGCGTGTTCCCTGTAGCTACCTGTCCCTTTCAACATTCTGTATCAGCCTTCGTATCAGATCTAGATTGTATTGATATTTAAGTACACAACACATTTTTTAATTTTGTTTTTTTTTTTCTCCCCCCTGATAAATTAAGGAGTAACTTAACTCTGTTTCTAACAAGAATTTTGGATTAGTATTGGGAAATTAAGTGCACTAAGATAAAGTGACATTAAGTTCATTTCACATACAATCATATTTGGAAATGCAGAGTGTTACATTGGAGGCACATTAAGTTAATTTCTCTCTTATCCTACACAATCACATTATAAAATATTATTCATAAATGGATCGAGCTCTATCTTAAAATTGGGTATCAGTTTTATTTCCCTATTCCAGTGGGAAGTCTACTCCTCAAGCACACTGCTTTGATGACTACAGACTTTCATCTAATATCCAGACTAAATGTACTAATACTCACTTTATATTCATTTGTTCCTTTGCCAATGTTATCTTTTAGTTTAAATAGTCTGGCAAGACCTATCAAGATTAAATAACAAGTCCACAGTATTTGAATCTTTTGCCTCTCTTCTTAATCAATAAATTTAAGAAGCCTGTATGTATCTGCCAGTCATGTAAGTCCTCCTACTTTCCACATGATCATTTTGTTAAATTTATTTTTTTACTGTTGGAACTGTGTTTCACCTGCCAATTCCTACAGAATTACAGTATGGAGTTATGTCTACCCCTTCCACTTTGACCGTACTAATATCTTGCAGTTTGGCTTTCACCTTCTAACAATAATTATTACTTCCCATTAGAAATACTGTTTTTGCCTCAGTCTTCAGCACCATTATCACTGCTGAAGAAGTAGCAAAATATTCACTTAGTTTACCTAGGTAATTTCAAAAATATTTATTTAAAAATATTTATTTAAAAGCTTAATTATTTTTCTTTTTTCTCTTGATGGTTAAAGATCAGCTAAGACAATTACCTTTGCTAAAGTTTTAGTTTCACTTTTTGGAAATCTTCCTTTAGCTCAATAATTCTTGAATTTTAGCTTTATTTCTTTATTGACTACACTACTTCTACACGATTTGTCTACTTATTTTTACCATCTTCTATGAGTTGTTAAATCAGCAAGTTGAGCTATCATATAGAAGTTTTTCCACTTGTTCGTACTACATTTTCCAGACTTAAGGAGTGTAAGGACCCCTCTATATTCTATATTCCAGTCTAGTTAACTTCATTCATTAATTTCCCTAGCTAGTTACTTAATTTTTCAAAACGAACCATTTTGAAATCCAAAATTTATTTTTTTATTAATCTTGATGTTTGATTTAAATTAAATCAATTCAAGATTATTTTAGACTAAAATTGTTTTCTACCACCAATTGTTCACGGTTACATAAAGAAAAAAATACTTAATTATGTAAGAAATTAGTATTACCTCATTGACTTCTATATCCAAGTGTAAAAGAGAATCACCTCTTCCTGCCTTAGAGGATGTTCAACAAATAAATTCATGAACTGTTATTACCATGAGTATCTGAAATCTACCATGGTAAGTAACATTCGCTTTCTGAAAAATATGCTGTCTCTATAACAAGACAATTCTTACTGTTCCTGATTATGCTACACAGATTTCTTCTTACTTCCTCATCTGATCTGTACATCTTCCAGCTCAACTCAGCAAACTGTTTATCTCATTCTTTTCTGAACAGCTTTTTACCTAAAATTACACTGTTTACTAATTACACTAATTTTAAACTTATCTGTGCTACAGTTTCTTCTTTACAGATTAACACATATTACCATATGCTATCACAATATCAGTATTAATGATATGAAAATAAGGTGTGTATTACCTAACCATTTGCTCTGAACACTGTGTCCACAATTATTTCTGCTCTGAACTTAGATCAATGCTATTATTTAAACATATTTTTAGATTAGTAAATGTTATTGGAATGTGTCTACTTTCAGGAGACTCAGCATAAACAGTGACTGTGATCTGGTTTATTTTTCAATACCTCTGGATTTCAAGGGAAATATACTTTCTGTCAAAATAAGATCATTTCTGCATCTTTCTCAGTGTAAAAATGAGCTGATTCCCAAAGGAGAAAACCTTCTTCAATTGGCACGGATATTTCCTGCCTCTAAATTGTACTTTTCTACTTCTTCCTTTTGATTACTTTCTAAATTGACTATTGTTTTTGCTCACATAAATAATATGACACAAATGTGAAAAAATATAGATGTTATTGAAATTGATTATTTTTCCTTTTCTCTTATTGAAGTTTGAATGTGTACATATATAAGTTGCAAGATATGTTATTCTCAAAATGTGAGCAGCTATTGCAAGATCGTTAGATGACATTTGTAAATGTTAGAATTTAGGACTCCTTTCTCTGATTGAATTTTCTTTGGGTCAGACGCTGACTCTAATTTTTAGTTACTCAATACTCCTAGATTAGAAGGGGTAAGTGCCTGGCGCAAGAAAACATGTATAGGCTTAAAATATGTGAATGACAGTACTAAAATCAGCATAGATGTGTGCAGGTTTAAAAACACTGCTTTGCAGAACTGGTCTATGCTGTCTCTAGAAACAGCATAAGACTTTTAATTATAGAAAATACTGTGTTAATCTTCAGTCCAGAGGAATTCAAAATAGATCAAAATCCAGTATGTGCTAGATAACCTTACCTAACACTTATATTTCTGAAAGAAAGTCACTTGGAACTAAAAATTCCAGTATGTCTTCATAATTCTCTTGTCAGAATGTAATAAAATATAGTGATCTTGTGAATTCTGTTTCAGGCCTTATATTTTGTATATAAAGTGAAAGGAGGAACTGGCATAGATTTCAATAACTTTCAGAACCAATCTTCCACTGTCTGAACAAATTGTCAGGCTGATAGGCATTGAATAAGCATGTTTACCTGTGATTTTACACAGGAAAAGGTAACATTTTAAAGGAAAATAAGAATGTATGAGTCATGAAAAGCATTATTACTGTTCAAACACTGTGTCACAGAAATGGATCATCAAACTGGTAAGTTATTTTCTGCCTTTCAGATTGAAGAAAGGATGTGATTTTCTATTATGAACAGTAAAGACTACATCATACCTAGAAAAGTGTCATGGCCGAGAAATCAATCAAGACATTTTCACTAATCTTACTATTTTGAAGTAAGTATAGAGACAGGTTGTTTCCTTGCATAAGAAAAAGACATTGCCTGCTTCATAAGACAGGATTCTAAGGTAGAATTCAAGATTTAGAGATTGCTGTGCCATATTCTCTCCACTGCCATAACCACTAGCATCCGCAAGCTATACACACTGGGAACAAGCAAGAATCACGCCATCCTTTGTTCTCCTAGCCTGCCTATGTATGACCCATTGCAAGATTCTAAGGAAAAAATACATAGATATATTTATAAAAGATATCTGAGCTCTTAATTTTAGTGACAACAGCTAGATTGTAACTAAATTGCTGGTGTGTTCCTATGCCACCTGCGATTTAGTTTAAAAGTAAAATATATGGAAAACTTTGTATACAAAGACTTCCAGATGGACTTTCTCTCTGTGTTTGGAAGATGAAGAGAATGGCATTCTTTTATTTTTCCTTTGTGATTAATTATAAGCCTTAAAAAGAATCTGAAGAGTGCTTAAAAAAAAATAAAAAGATATTCCAGTGCCCATAGCTCAGGCACGTTATTGCCAAATAGAATTCAATCCCTGTGTTAGGACACCAAGATTTTTACAGTAGGTAAGCTAGGTTTCTTGGGGGAAAAACAAACAAACAAACAGAAAAAAAAAAAAAAAAGAAAAAGCATGCTAAAGTGGTAGCTGTATAAGACTTACCAATAGGAAACATTACACACAGTGTTGAGTTATAAATTCTGCTTCAGAGAAGTCTTCTTTAATCCTTAAGACTTTTTATTCAAAGTAGCAGCACAGTTTAATATTTTCTCTTCAGATACAGCTGGAGGAGATAGGTAATCACGCTTTCTCTTAAGTAAAAGCCAAGTGGTTAGGACAATTTTTGTTTTCCACTTTTTTTTTCTCCTGGTGGAAAACTCAAAACCTAAAACCTTACTATTAAACTAAACCTGGTTACTTGTAGATGGAAAGAAGTCAGGAAAAAATTACCTTTTCATTTCATACTTAAACTTCCTTTTTTTCCCCCCTCTGAATAAAAGAGGTAAAAAGTCATCAACATTATCTCATAAAGATATTGCAATAAATTTGTTACTTTTGGCACACGTTATGTAATACAGGTTGCTTGAAAATCACATAGTTGAATTCACATCTTTTCTCTAGCAGCTAGATAATATGAATTAAGCTACTGGAATCTACTAGATCTACTGGACTTATACACGAGCATTGCTTTTTGAGAGGGATAGCAAAAAGGTGTTGAAGATGTAGACTGCACATTGTCCCCAAGCATGCATGCTGGAGACATATTTTGACTTTTTCCAGATATTCACAGATGACTGGTATCTTCCTGAAACAAAATGTCTCCCAGAGCTGCTAGTTATGAGTTCTAGTTTCATACTGTGTCCATTACGGGTTGCAGCTAAGAAGCGCAGCCTTTGGAATATTCTCCTATGTACAACTGCATGTACACACACACATTTTGGCATCCAAAAGAATCATAGCCTCAGCCATGTTAGAAATTGTATCTAATATTTCTCATACATTTCCGCGTGTAAATGAAGGTTAAAACAACATCCTCTGGAATCTTTCACTAACTCATCTGGTCTTATTCTTAGGCATCTTCTTGTGTGCAATGCTGCCATTGTGATAAAATAATGGGCCAATAAAAAACACAGGTTGCTGCACAGAGAAGATGAAAACGAATCCATAAGATCCAATACTGGTATTAGTTCTCATCAAAGCCTTTTAATGCAAACAAACAACAAAATCCTTATATATAAGCACCTTTTTAATTTTAAAAGAAAGCAGAAAAGAAAAATCCCAGTATTTCTGGAAGATTTATTGAAACTTCATAGTTGAAATATAGTTTCTTTTTTAAATGAAATGTTATTGGCAATAATCACAACTCTGATCTCTGTCCTTTTGTTTAAAATAAATGTGTAGCAAAGCAGCAAGTTTACTAACATTAACAGACACTGGGCATGGAAAATTTAAAAAATATTTTTAAACAAATCCATATTACAGTATTTTAAATGTGCTCTTTTTTGTCCTATTATTATTATGTCAAGAATTCTAATTCCTCTTACAAATTTCAATGAACAGTATTTTGTTTCTAGTAATTTAGCTTCTTAAAAGGAGGAATCTGCCTACAAAATAATGAATGTAATTTATCAAAAGTTAAATTTCTGCTGCCAAAAGTCCTGACAGCTTAGCATATTTTTCTGTATGTTCTACATGTATGTATCTGTATTCCCTCCAAAATTCCATTATGTTTTGTGGATGCTATTATAATTGCAACTATCCTATTCTGCACTTTTTGCTTTTGCATTGTTTCTTGCAATCTTGAGCTAAGATATTTGAGAGGGATAAGGAGAGAATTAAGAGCTTTTTGTGAAAGAGATGGATTCTTAGGCAACCTAAATTTTACCTCCAATTGTGACTAGGTTGGTAACAGTTATAAACTTGGGAAAGAGACTGAGGTTTATTCTACAGTAAACACACACACACACGCTCTTCAGAAATTTTATTATGTAATACTTAATGAGACCTAGGGTCTAAGCTGTCTGTGTCTACACAGCTATGTAGAAACTACTTTCACACACTTCTCAAGGTCAAATTTACTGATGTCTATTTACAGATTTCTTTCTGAAACTTCCTTCAAACTTATTCTGGAGCAGGTCCAAATAGGTTCAGTAGTTCAGCTTTGAGGATACCATGAATTTTAGACATTTCTCCAAGTCTTCTGATATGTGAAACTGGACCTAAAAGGCTGTTCTTGGTCCAGCTACTAACAGTGTTGTTTTATGTGGCAAGTCCTGGGCAGGCAACAGATCTGAGAATCCTTCCTAGAAAATCTCTGATGTTCAATAATTTGTAGACAGATTAGTAAAAAAAGGGTCTTATGAATGATAGTTCAACAGGAATAAACAATAATCCTTTTTGTGTGAGCTCCATTCCCATTCAAAGGACATAAAGAGGAATTCAATCATCTACTTTAATTTGTATTAGCAGGTCTGTAAACTTATTTTGTGACTTTTCCCGAGTCCAAAAACTTGTGTTTGGCTACAATATGCATTAGACAGCATTTAATCTTTTTTAGAAAACATTAATGGATAGAGAACACAGCAATGCTTTCAAGGTTTGGTACAATGGTTAAACAACTGCTGTTAAGAAATTACACCTTCCAGCTTTAATTTATTTATTGCTCTTTCCTTGCATTCCTGAAGAGAATCTCCATCGGGAATCTCTCTTCCCTGCAGGGAATTTCTCTGTTCTTTAAATGTCTACTCTTCAAACTATTTCCTTCAGCTCTCATATCAGTATTGGCTCTCTTGATATTCTTAATTTTTTCCACATCCTTTCTTCATGGAAATTGGAGCAGTATGTACTATCCTGGTACCTGCCTCTTCAATACAATATATTAATCTTCATACCTAACTACTATAACCACTTCGTCTGAAGATGTTAGTAAATGGACTAAGACATTGCACTGGGTGCATTTATTGAGTTGCAGTTCATTTTGACTACTACTTTTTCAGTGTCAATGATTTTCAAGATACACGCCTATGTTACAAAGACATAAATGCCTTGTTCTGAGGTATGTAATTTTACATGTGAGTATATCAGATTGCATTTTGTTTGAATGAGCCCAAGTCATAACCCTAAGTGTTCATCAGAGACACATTTATTAAAATTCCTGATGTAATTTGTGAGGCCTAGATACTTTCTGAATCTCTAGCACCATCTGTAAAATCAAGTCATGAATTTCTGGTGATTATTCGTTTTCAGTTCAGCAAGTGTGTAAACATACCTCTTTTGACTCAGTGGCTTTGTGATGACTCTTCTCTCTGGATATTTTCCCTGCTGCTGTTGTAGCCTGACATTTTGTTCTTATGATTGCAGCCTGTAGGCACAGTGCCATATAACCTTCACCACTTTATAGAGGCATACAGGGAACAGGCATATATGGGTATAAACATATGCACGTATATATGGATATATGTATGCGTACACATGTAAGTTTTCATAAGAACATTCCTTTTATCCCCGAGGCTAAATAGAAAATAATTCCCCCCCCCCCCCCCGCAACATTTTGAGTGGTAAAAGTAATAGGGGTATTCAGTAAGCTTTCACCGATAAACACCGCGGTGCGCACCCCAGCCCAGAGCCGAGCGACACCGCGCCTCGCCCGCGGCACCGGCGCCATGAGGCCGGGGCGGGGCAGCGCGTACGCCGCGTACTCACGGACCGGAGCGGGCCGCCCGCTGCCCTCGCGCCTCCGGAAGCAGCTGCCCGACGGGGCCCGAGGCTCTCTGGAGTCCAGTAAATCCCTGCGCGGTAACCGCAGCGATGAACGGGGACGGTGCGGCCCGAAGGCCTGAGCCGGGCGGGACGCCGGCTCCCCCAGCAGCCCGCGGCGCGGGCGAGGCCGGGCGCCCGCGGCGGGAAGGGCGCGCGCCGCCTCCGCCCGGGTAACGGCGACGCCAACGGCGTCGTTAACGAATTAACAAGTTATCATGGAAACGAAGCAGCGAACTGGAGAATTAAGTAAGTGGGGAAGCAACCATTTAGGCCAGTCCACAGAGAAGGGATTAACCCCTTGTTCGCTTGTTAGTTGTGTGTGTGTGTGTTTTAACCTAAGGAGCTTGTAAAATAAAAGTTTGTTTCACACACTATACTGCCCTATAAATTAGAGAGACTGCAGTGAACTGTGATGTGATGTGAAATGATTTATTCAAAATCAACTGCCAGGCCGGGGATACAGCTGAAAAATTACGTGTCTCATGCTGTTTCTTGGAAAACATTGCCTTTCTTCATTAGGCCACGGTATTTTGTGAAATATAGGTATTTAGCAGTTACTTGCAGCTTTAAAGTGCTCCAGGTCCCTGTAGTTGACTGAAATAAGCACTTTACCTTTTTGTATAATTATTTCTCTGAGATGATTTATCAGGTAAAAAAAAAAAAAAAAAAAAAAGTCTTATTGATTCACGGCTATATTAGAATTATTTTCCTGTTACATCATTTAGTCTCTTTAAAAAAAAAAAGAAGAAGAATAAAAAATGAAAATGTGGTGTAAGTCTGCTGACATGCCTCCTTTGAACCTTCAGCAGGATTCTCCAGCTTCCCACATGCAGCATAGTGTTACCTGCAGTTTGAGTGAAGGGACTGCACAGGCCAGGCTCTCCTTCTCCCCTTCCTCTGACCGTCTCTGAGGCCAGTACGCGCCTGGAGCTCCGGCTGCATGTGCAGCCCGTGCACGGCTCTGCTCCTGGCTTCTGAAAGACTGAAAAATGATGCACCATAGAGATTACTTTCAGTAGTGTTTAGTCTGTTTTTGTCCAGTTTACTCCTGCTTGATGCATTTTCAGTATCTCCCTTCTTAAAATATGTATTTTCCTCCTCCTCCTTCCTTCCTTTTAGACCTCCCTCTGCATTGCAGTCTAACGAGTATGCCATGGCTCAGAGGTGAACAAAATAAGCATCAAGGTTCTGAGCAGCTTTAATTGTTCATCTGAAATTGTTAAGTCTCACAAACTTTGCTGCAGCTCTATAAAATCATTTGGTGTAATGAAAGACAAGCAACTGGCCAAGCAGAATCACATTCCCATGAGCCTTAGAAGGCATCGCTGTGATTTAGTTTAGCTGCTAATTGCTAACAAAAAACGTATTGATTGGAAAAGTTGCTGATACAGTGCTGACCTCTGTGATTGTCAGCTTTTAACCCAGTTTATGTGTTTGATCATTCCTTTTGAATTCTAAAGTATCTATTATGACATACCATTTTTTTTTGTTTAATACAAGTATTGCCAGATAGTAAGTGCCAGTTAGGAAATTAATTTTAATTTCCCTTTGTGGCTAATTAACTGTTCTCATCTCAGCTCTCTTTGTGCATATAATTAATGTTTCTATTCAAATATTTTTTTCTTTCAATCTACAATTGATACTGTGGGCTGTGAAGATATTTTGGCTTTTTCATCGAATATTATTTCCTTTCATGGACAGCTTCAATACAATCAATTGTTTGTTGCATTATACTGATTCAGTTCAATTCAATATGCAAATTGTACAGAGGAAGATGATGGAAGTATCTCTTGAGATTTTTTTCTGATTGAAGAAAACTAGCCAACTTATATTGTGCACATTCAACATAGTTACATTTCCTGAGCTTGCTAAGGTATATGGAAAATTCAAAGATGTGAAAAAGATCTATCTTTCTCATTTCTTCAGAATGCAGTCAGAAACCTGTATCAGTTAAGCAAATAAATGAATGTTTGCTTCATAGTGATTTAGGGTTCAAACTTCAAAATGATGTATATACATCTTTGGTTAGAAGTCATTAATAGTGAAAATAACAATTCAGTACTGGTTTATTTAATTATCTTGCATTGCATTGTATGTCTTTCCTAAAATGGGTTATGATGAAGGAGATCCTTTTTCATAACCAACTCTTTAGAGCGTTTCAAAACCTCTATGTTGCCACTACATTAGGACATACAAAAAAGTCCATAGACCTAGGAACCATTTTTAGATTCTTCATTAAGAAATATATCTTACATTATATCTAAAGTCTCCCATTTCCATGAATACCAAAGTCTCCTACTAAGACTAGAATTTAGACCATGCTGTTGCTCTCCACAGTTAATTTCTGATATCTTTATCTTCACTGAATAGCCCCTTCCTCTGAAGTAATTGCCTTGCTTGTTTAATAAATTGTTTCTCAGTATGTAAAGAGGTATTAGATTATTGTTGTATCTAACCAAACACTTTTTCCCTCTGAAATTACAAAGAAACTTAGACAAACATGATGCTAATATTGAAACTGGAATCTGGCAAGAATGCTAATATTTAGCATAGATTTTATAGAGAATTCAATACCATCTTGTCTTCCTAAACATGACTATGCATAGTTTGAACACAGTTGCCCTCTTTGAAAACAAACATGTTCAATTCTGCCTATAAAGTATGTAGTTACACAGTTTGGGAAAACAAGATGATATTGAATTCTCTATAAAGTCCATGCTAAAGTCTATCACTCTTATAAAAAGAAGTTACTTGTATGTGTATATGCACATTTTTTGTATGTACAATGCGTACAAGTGCATATGAATAGTGCATACAAGTAAGTACACAGAAGGCTGGTGATTTTTTTCTGATTATAGCAAGTTCCTTTTGAAAGACAGACCTCTGAAGTAACAAAACCTATGAAATACCATCCTAAACCAGACAGTATAGTATGGCAAAGGTAGAATTGTCGTCCTAAAGGAAGCTTTTCAACATTTTCCTTGACTGGGAATATTTCAAGATCATTCATCAGCTTCAGTGTATGGTCTTTTGATGGCAAAGCTGCATTTCTGCAGGAAAATTCATTGAAATTTCAGGGAAAGCCATGCTTATTCTTTGTGAAAAAAACTACAGTCTTTGGTTCATACTCTGTTGCTTACTTCCATAATAAGGACTCATAGTCATTTTCCTCAAGTAGAAGGGATTCTAAATCAACTGATTAATAACCCCATTTATATTTCAGCATACCTGGAGTTTCCTATTATTCCTTTTAGTCCCCTTTACTTTTTATAGGGAGGCCATTAGAAAGAAAGAAAAACAAAAAAGAGAGAAAGGTGCTTTATCACATTACTATATCATTATGGTAAATTATGTTTTTTTAACTGTAACAGGCATGATACTAATTTAATGCACATAAACTCCCTATACTACAGAAGAATCAAAATGTGGTATTCTGATCATCATCAGCAAATAGTAATTTGTGAAGATCAGCTCCTGCCTTGAATGCCCCCTAAAATGCCTCATTTTTATATGTTTTTGAATAATCTTGCATTAAAATGCCTGTAGCCAGCCAGCTTCCTTTTGCAAAACTTCTACTACGTAAGATGAGGTGTCATGTTTGTTCCACAAAGCATTGTGTGTAAGTGCTACCAGTTCAGCTGGGTCAAAAGCTACTTCATTGAGATTGTAGCACAGGAAAACTCAATGTATTTTCCTAAATCCATCTACTTGAATTAATCCATCTTCCTTTCGAAAGTCAGTTGTCACAAAGATGGAGGCAATGCAGGTCTGGAAATACTATATTTCTGGGTAAGTTTAGAACACCAGTAGGCTGAGTGTTCAGGAAACTGCTGTCAGCTTCTCCAAAGGGTAGGTGATTATATCTTTTAGATGTCTTTGCTACAAAGATCATACAGATATAACAGGCTTCTAGAGGGAGGATGACTAATAAACAGAAGAAGTATCTAGGAGGATAAAGTTTCAAAGAATAAGGCTAAAGTTAGAATTGTAGTTTTCACAATGCTTCATTGATTCTGCTTTTTTGTTCTTCAGTTAAGGGATGCTGGAAGTGCAGGTCAGACTCCTGGCCACTATGATGGCATTATTTGCTATATGAGTACTTTGTTCTCCATAGGCTTCCACAAATAACTGAGAAGTCAGTAACTTACAATTCCAAGGCAAAAATTCACCAGAAAAAGCAAACAAGGAAAAGAAAAAGACCTTTGTAGAGCATAAAGCAGCAGTAAAAAGCACAAGTACATCTGTTTTTGCTTTGCAGTTAATTTTAAAAACCATCTTAAATAAATAGTACTGAATTTATACTGACTTTGTATAGCTGTTGCAGGAAGGGGCTATTTCTTACAGGAATAAATGCAATAACTATCATATTTGTTTTCTATGATAAACAGGTTTTCATCAATTTTAAATAAAGTAATAATAAGTGAGAACTACAGCACCCTGCAGTATATTTTACAGGACATTAATATTACATAGATACCTTATTTTAGATTTCTAATAGTCATTTACTGTCAGAGTACATATTCTTTTGAATCCAGTTCTGGAAATGAGTCATTGCTTAGCTGAGATCTACTTTTATAAATCTTGTCAGAGTATATTCCCACATCCCCTGTAAAATGCTTGGAGATTTAGGAAAAACGAATAGATCAATACTGGATTGCTTAGTCATTTGTTCGTCATATAGTCTAATCATGTTTGTGCCCGTTTCTTGGCCCTTCGTATAAGCTTGACCATTATCTGACCTTGAAACTCAGGACTGTAGGGAAAAGTTGACAATATATAGAGCAGAGAACTGTTAAATTAAAAAGGTAGTAGAAGTGCAGGATATACACCACATATCAGTGACATTTGAGATGATACTTCTCTTGTAGATCCTAGAGTGTTTAGAAAACGCTACTACTGTTTAAAACTATATTTTTACTAGAAGTCTAAAATCTTAAGACAGCGTTTATTTTATACTTTAGGAAATTAATATAATCTTGTTTTCTAACAGATATTTTAAAATTTTAAGTTAATAATAAAATGATACTTTAAAAGTTGCACGATGTCAAAAAAGATAAACATTCGTATTTGATGTGTCTGTGTAGTGCACTGCTTTGGCAGATAAATGCCTATCGTTGTGACTACTGAATCTGTAAAAAACCAAACCAAAACAAAAAAACTTTCCTTTGCTGAATATGTATAAAAGAGATTAGGAAAACATCTCTTAAACAAAATCTTCTGAAATTCCAGTTCATAGCTTTCTCCATGTGAAATATTCTATAAAGACATGGCCAAAAATAATCCCAGACTCAATTAGCTTTGCATAGAAAGCCAAATTTCTGCTCTCTTTCTCTCACCTTTCAAAGTTAGGGGTAAATTCCAGGTTCCTGGTCCAGAAGAGTTTTAAAAGATCCCCTGTATGTAGAGGGTGATGATTACTAATTTGCTTCAGTTCCCATTTCCTCTCTGTCATCAGAGAGAGTACTGAGAGCTGCTATAAGCACAAAGGGCAGTTCAGAAGATCCATTAGACTATTTTTCTTGGGGAAAGCCACACTTGACTTTGTTCAAGTAACTATAATTAGAACCATAAGAAGGCAGAGTTCACACTGTGCCTTGAATTAACAGATTCTGCTTCATATTTCTAAAAACATACTGTTTGGTCTTCTATAAATGAAAATAGATTCTAATAATTCTGGATACTACCAAGGTATTTTTATATATTGTAGAGTACACTTCAGAATTGCTCTCAGCTTGATTTGAACAGGAAATCATGTACAAATATGCAATATAAATATTTCTCATCAATTTATACTCTTACTGTAAACAATCAATGAAAAATAATTCCTGAATTCTGTAGATCTTATTCACAGCTTAATATTGACCTCTATGATTTGTCAGGTTCCCTGTTTCACAACAAGATGAGAGCTCTGTTTTTGACAGATGTAGTTCTTCTGGCTGTTAATATAATTTCTGCTATAAAATTAAACTTTTGACTTTGCTAGGATAAGCTGATGTAGCAAAAATGCCTGTACAGCTTACAAAAGAAAAAGTGAATTATCCCTATATGATATGAAAGATTTGGGTTAATATTTTAAGATTAGTATTTTCCTCTCAGTAAAAACAGTAACAAGAAATTCTTATCAACCAGCATTTTGGAACACACGAGTCACTTGGATCACTAGATCTACCTCTTGCCTTTAGAGGAACCTAACAATGCAGTCCTTTTTTGGAGACAAACTGAGCCTTTCTTAAAAGGTAGATACAATTTTTTCGCGCCAATATTCTTAGGAATATAATCCTAGATTCTCACTGTACTGCTGGTTTCCATTCTAAATATATTAGTGCTTAGTTCATACTGTTTTTTTTCTTTGCTAACATTGTCCTTAATTAAATAATCTGGCATTAACAGCACTGTATATTATGATGTTCCTTTGGCAAGTTAATGTTGTGTTTTATGCCTTTTTTTTTCATTTTACTTCCATATCTTTGATTATCCATTTATTCAAAATGTCTTTTAGTATTTTTTCATATAAATATGGAATAGTGGCCAAGGTTGCCTGTAGTCTCTATTTCTTAAATATAAGAAATGCACTCCCTTAAATCTATTGAATTATTCAGTCACAAAATACAGTGCAATGTTGGGACCTCTGCTGAAGGCTCTATTCAAATTCTGTGTCCCTGAATCTGAGGGCAGAATATGAGGAAGTGATTTACATCTGCTCAGTCTTTCACTGACATGCATCTCAGATATCTAAATCTGTACCTTGGAAAACCAAAGGAAATCCTGTCATTGCTGTTATCCAGACCAAGCCTAATCTAATGCTTGTTTGTGTACATTTTGCCAGAATGCCGACATGATCTGAAGAGCTGAGTTCCTCCTGTGAAGTGTTTCTTACATAGCTGTCTCTGCTTCTTTGGAACACTGTAACTTTTTGGTAGAGGCTTTGTTCTACTTTGAAAAGTCAGTAGGAGTGTTGACTGAACCAGTATGAGAAAGAATGGCAGGACAGCATTTTCTCAGTGTATAATAAATAGGATAAAGCATACCTGAATATAACTCCTCACCTCCAGCATGAAGGCAGTGATTTTTTCAATAGTTGAGTGATTTGACCAAAGTGAATTCGCTTTTGATAGAATAGCAGTGACTCATTTGCTTTTTCTCACAAGAATGTTCCCTAAAGAGATCTCAAGCTATAAGAGAAAATCGGTCTTGGGGAATTCCAGAAGAGTTTATTCTAAACTCCATGGAATAATATCTGTGTGTAATGGAAATAAATTTTTAAATACAAATTGCTGTCCCTGTACCCAGCGTCGTTCCAGACTGCACTTCAGAGAGACAGAAAAGAAGAAGAGGAAATGCCAAGGAAGACCTTATTGGCTGATTTTCGTATGATATAAGGTTGTATGGGAAACATGAACACTGAGAAAACTAGAGCAGCTGAATAGCTACTACAGGAAATGAGGTCAGTAAAATCCAAAGACTACTCTATACACCTGGTGCTTATTGCTGGTCCTTTTACATTTTCTATATAGACACCTCTGCTGCAGCAGGTGAATCTTGTTAAAAGATTTTGACCAAAACTCAGTGGTGGTTCTCAGTAAAAAGTGTTCTGTTTGGAAATCTTCTGATTTATTATTTCCTCTTCTATATAATCATTAATTAAAAAAAAAAATCACTTTAGAAAAGCTTCTTGATCTATTCTTACAGCTTTCAGGCTGTTAAATTAGTCCAGCAGCAGTACTGAAGTCCTCTTGTGCGACTAAAGGGCTGCACCCTTCATCTTGAAGTGGATTTGTTTGCAGATATGTGCAGGGAGATAAAAGAAGCTGAATGATTTACATTTTAATTTTAATCTTTCTGGTTTCAGCTTTCAAAATGCAGATAACTTGCAATTGAATGTATTTATCTTTTGGAAAGAAATACCTACAGAAAGTAACATACTGGCTTTCAAAAATCTTTCTGGCCAGTATAAGGCAGGTTTATGCCCTTAATTTCTGAATAAACAGCCAATGAAAGTCGAAATTTCACTGCCCCAAAAGACACAAGGAAAAAACTAGAAATCACTCTTAAAGGGTTTATTTTGTGTTTGCACAAAAATAACATGAGCCACAGTTATGACTGCAGAATCTCTCAAGCACACTTTCAAGTCCTCAATCAAATGAGCAAGAACTTGAAGGCCATACTTAGCTCTGTTCTGTTTTTCAAATGTACATTCAAACTTACATAGGGGTTTCATATATTCTTTACCACACACATCTAGATGTATAATAGCTTTTTCGCAACCTTGGACTGTTCTCAGTGCCCTGGCCACCTACACTGAGCAATAAGGGGACAAAATTGAAGAAGCTTTTTAGCTTTTATAGCTTATTGATTTTTATATTTTCTGATGTATTATAGCAATTTTTCAAACGTATCCGCCTTACCTTGATATCTTGAGTGTGGAGAGAGGATTTCACATTTATTAGCTTTGCTTTGGTGAAAAAAATACAGCAGTAGAAGTACTTCTGTGTTATCTCAGGGATATAAATGGTTTTGGTATAAAAAAAATCAATTCTCAGAATAAAATTCAAAGCTTCTGTGCAAGTGTTACATAAAAAGCAGACAACGAGGAATACACTTTCCCAAGTAGGTAACAAAGATAGTTTTAGAAAGTACAGTCCTGAATTGCAGTTGAACTCACTGATACTCAATACTTTCCAAATAGGAAAGTTCTATCTTAATGGAGAGCATATAATACGGTAAATACTTTTTTATTATCTCTGATCAACCGTGACAGTATTAAAGAAGGAATGCAGCAGAAATGTCTTCTCCAATGGGAGTACTATTTTTGCAGATCAGAGGCAATAAAGTAAAGTATGAGCTGCTTCATAGTAAGAATTTTGAGTTTGTTGGATGGTTTGAATTTTTAAACATAAACAGGAAACTATCCTGCAACAAAAATACTCAGTAACTGACCTAAGAAGTCAAGGGAATTCAGCTATACTATTGTCTTGTCAAGAACTTGATTTCTGTTTCTCCCATAGTGCTCACATGAAGTGATAATTTTGATTGAATCCATTCAACTTTAATGATCTATTTTTACTCGTTTGGATATCAATTGATCTTTGGATATCAGTTTGACTTGATCATCTCCCTATCACTTCACAATAAAAACAACATAGAAGTTGTCTTTATTTTAACTTTCTACATTTTGATATACTTTTTCCCCCTCATGCTAGAAATGTAAGGTTTAAACTATTTAAATAGTTTGAGAGCTAAAGCAAGTCTTTTTGCGTAAATGCTGAGCTCATTGAGTGTTCCAAAATGCTAACATTGTAAGAGTCCCTTATTGTCTACTATTGGATAATATATTACTCTGGAACCATCATAAGTCAAGAAGATATTTTGTTCTCTTCAAAGTTTTCCAGTTTAAGCAAATGTCGTCTCTGTATAGTAGTTCTCTGTATGTGAGAAGTGTTATGGGGAGGAATGGGAAAAACAAATCTGTAATTTCCATATGAAAATCCTTAGTCTGTGCAGTACATGTTTTATCCCTGAAAAATAACAGGATGCACTTTTGGGGCTGGTATAGCAATCTGGTGCTTTTCTATCTAGACAAAAATTACACAGATTACTTAAAGCCTAGAAAAAAATGTAGCAAACATTTACAGGTGGAATGACAGCAAAAGAGGAAAGCTAGCATTTTTTGTATCACCCTGTTACCACATCTTGTCCTGATTAGTCTGCAACTGAGGTGCACAGAGAATTCCATTTATAAATGCCCTATATAGTACATACTTACTAGAAAGCTTCATTTTGAAAAGCACCTATTCTTTTCTGTGCTTTTGCTACCTGAGGCTTTTTAAGTGTTTATAAGTGAACTTCTAAGTAACTCTTTCTGAGTAGTTACACAAATTAACAGGCAAATACTGTCTATACGTACAGTTACACAAACCATGATTCTACAGTAGGTCTGTGATATACTGTGATATACAGATCTAGAATGTCATGATTCCACTTGCAAAATGTATTAAACTCTGCAGTAAAAAGCAAGAAAATCTTTTAAATTCTAATCTGTATTGACAATGTCATCTTGTATCTTCTAAAGAAATGGTTTTAAAGGGGGTGAGCTTTTTCATCTTTATTGGTTCTTAGTGGAAGCATGTCACACCTCCATTGCTACCAGGTCACCTTTGCACTTTTGCTTTCATTATCCATAGAAAGTCCCTAGCTAGCAACTCCATTGACCATGCAGCATCTGTCCTCTAGAAAGAAAGCCAGCTTGTTAAATACCATGAAGGACTTGCTTCTAATGAAAGTTAGAAGCAGTAGTGGAAAACTCATATGCAGTGAGCTATATTCAACAGGGAATTGCTGCAATCATTCTCAGGTGTTTTGCCACTCTGGTGGAATCCTAAGCTCTAAGTTAGGCTTCCAGCTCCCTGTGAAAACCTGTAGGAAGAATAAGGTGCCTTAAGAATGAAACATGCAAATAATTTAAACATTAAGAAGGAGTGGCCTAAAATAAACAATACAAAACTTGTAAAAGGCTTTATCTTAGAACCAATTAAAATATTTCTCCAGATTCTTAGTCCTGATTTTGCTACGAGCCTCTTTTCTCTCCCTCTCTCTCTCTCTTTTTTTTTTTTAAGAAGAAACAGCAACAAAGAATCAAGGAGAGTCAGATCTTCCTTTCAAACCATGGAGACAAAATAGCTGAGATTACTTTCTATCCCTAATAGCCCAAAGTTCAGAGCCTGTCTCTGGGTTCTAGGACACCAAGGCTACATTTCCGTTTCTGTTCAGTGAAACTCAAATCTTCTACTTTCTGGGAGAATACATAAACATATAGACCTCTCTAGGAAGCGCAATTTTTTTTGTTGTTATTTTTATTATTATTATTATTTAATTTCCTGGAAGTGATATTAAAAAATGTATGATTTAGAATGACAGTTAAGAGGCGTGTTTGTACCTTTACACGAAGCAGTCAGTGAACAGGACTCCTGTCTAGAAATGAATTTGCTCCAAAATCTGTGGAAAAGGACTTAAAAAGGGCAAAAAATGTAACTGCTTATTTAATCCTAGCATTCCAAACATGGACAGAATTTTCTTTTTCTATTTTGGAAAGAATGGGAAAAGAAATAAATACGTACAAACAACTGTAAACATTAATTTCAGTAATTATGAATGTTATAAGAGGGTGAGTTCCCTCTTCCTTGCTATACAGTGTCCAGTTATGACCCAGCGCTATGAGTTCTGCCTCATTTACTTGTGCTAGGAGACAGACTCATCATGGAACCCTGGGTTATATGACTAACACATCTTCCTTACCTTCCAAAATTGAGAAGGAAGCATTAAAACATTTTGTATTAAGTCCAGAATCAAACTTCAGAGAATTAACATTTCAGCTGAACAGTAATTAGGAGATGAACCTTATGACAGAAGGGATAAGTAATTACATCTGTTCTCCCATTTTGTAAGCTGCTCAGCAGATGTCTGTACAGCGATTGACCCCTTTTGCCTTTCTCCTCTTCTTTCTAACAAGTTATAGTGGATATCTGTTTTTTAAATATTATTTGATTACATTTGAGTTCTTACAGATCTGGCCTGGCACTTAGTCCCTAAAAGACAGACAAAAAAGTTTTCTCTGAATGTTTGTTAGAAATGGAGATTGTGCAGATACGTGAATGTTTGTTAGTAGGTCAGTATATGGATGTATAACCTGGTCAGTATATAGATGTGTAACCTACCATAATATACTAGTTTGATGGTCTGTTCTTTACTGCTAGCTTGATTAGTATGGCTGTACAGAACATAAACATACTATATTTTATTTCTTTTTAGATATGCACTTTATTAACTTTTCTATATAGTGGCTATTGTGTAATCTTATTTAAGGTCAAGTAATATGGTTAGAGAGGGAGACATAACAGCTGTGATACTGTTTTGTCATATTTTCCTCTCCTTCCTCTTCCCCATTAAATTAATTTGCTTTATAAGAAAGTGGTAAGGAGAAGAAGAAACTTTGGAACATGCTGTTTTCAGTCATGCTGCAGCAGTGAAATAGGATTGCATACTTCCTGAAGATGGAGTTTTCTTTACACTTTTTTCTGTGGATCAATTAGGAGGGCTGAGAGCAAGTAAAACTACAGATAAATTATTAGGAAAAAGAGAAAATTGTATACGAAGCGTTTTGTTTCATGAAGCAAAATGCTTCCTATATGAAGCAAGTGCTTCATATAGCAAATGCTACATGTAGCAAATGATGTCAAACAGAAAACAAGAGCTCTGAACTTGACTTTTAGCAGCAGTGTGTCCACTACTCAGAACTGAAATTCTGTATATGCTCTCTTTTCTTACCACTGATTTATTGTGTGACCTCAGATAAGTCATTCCCCTCTCTATATCTGCTTCACCTCCTACTTTCTGTATTGCTTATTTATACTTTCAATTTTGGGGGGCAGAGATGCATTCTACCTACTACACCTAAGCATGTATTTGCTCTAATTTCTTCTAGCTATGTTTGTATTAATAATAAACTACTTTTTCTGAGAAAAAATCTTTAAGAAAAAAGATCTTGATATCCTTAAGAAAGATATCTTGATATCCTTAAGAAACTGGAGAAATTTTGATCATTTTTTCACAAACTCTTAAGGTTTTTCCTGAAATTAAAACTTATAGATACAGAAGCCTAAACTTTCCAATTTATTATCTTTGAGTCTAGTCAAACTACTGGAATTACTCTTAAAATATTTGGAATATTCCTATCTTAACTTAGTACAGAACAGCAAAAGAAGGAAAAAGGAAGAAAAAATTAATATAATCAGGAAAAATAATAATTCATGTAGTTTGGCGATCAATTTCAAATTTGAGATAACAAGTATTCTGTTTCATTAGTTCATCTAGTATCTTTTATTACCATTGCCATCTTCGGTTGTCATATAACAAACTAACAGAATTTACACGCCAAAAGAATATACAGAAAACATATGCAAGCATTATATACTTTTTAAATAACAAACTCATGTAGCAGTTGCACTGATTTTAATTTATGGTTGTATTTGTTTTCTTAAAAAACATATTAAGACATAATAAACCAGATATTTAGGAAGCCGTAAGACAAAGAAATCAAGTTCATTAAATACTGAAGGGACAAAAAGGAGAAAGTGCTTGGTTTTTATTTATTGCCTTTTATTCCAACTTATTATCAGGAAGCTTTAGGAAGCCAGTTCTGGGAAATAGCTTCCAAATGGTTGCATTTTTTTTTATTCCTGAAATATTCCATCTTCTGTATGGAGTCCTTTATCTTTTAATCAAATCCATCAACTTTTGTAGTTACCAGGAATGTTTATTTTCCAGGGTGCTTAAACTAGCAGGTGGTAACCAGTAGGGATACCAGAAAAATAATTTATTTCCTTTCCTTTGATGCTGGACTGGCTTTGCTGGTCAGATTGTTGAATCATGTTAACTCCGGTATTAGACTGAAAAAAATAACATATGGCCAAATTTGTATTTGTGAGGCAAACCTTTTTCCATGTGTGTCCAAGATTAATAATCATGTGAGACACAATTCTGTAAAACATTTGTGTAGACCAGTGCATCCTAAAGATGATTTTGTTGTTGTTACCAAGTGAGATGTAATTGAAGGTTCACTTCACTTCATTAATCCCTCCCATTGTGCTATTCCTATATGGGTGTAACATAAATTTTTCTGGTTCTTTGTTCCACTTCTGCCTCATTTACATTTGCATTAATTCTTTGGTGGATCATTAAGAACTAATAGTGTAGCTGATGATCTGAGAAAATAGTTTAACTCTTCGCAAAATGTAAGGATTTCTGGCATGCTGGACAGAGCCAGTACTTCTGGCTTGAATTGCAAGAGGAGCAGGTAAAAGTGTTATTACACAAAACTGTGTTAGAAGTAAATTTCTGTGATCCAGTCTTCAGTTACTATCTACATTATGTATTTTTCCATCTCACAGTCCACCCGCTTTAACATCTCATGTGTTTTAATAGTATTACTCTCAGAGTGGGGTTTCTGTAGAAGTTACAGGGGGAATTTTTTTCAGTTTGTAACATTCCCTGTGTCATTTCTGAAAAACTGATGTATCTCTATGACATAGCAAATGGGGATAGATAGTATAGCACACTCATTGGTATAAGAGAGGAGAAAGAATTTTTAAAATGTTAAGACAGTTTAGAAACTAATTGCACACGACTGATCTCTGCGACTGTCTGAGCATATTAGGGATATTTTTGTCCTTCCATCCACTGTTTATTATACTAATTGTTGCTATATGGATGTGCTTGAAAAGAAAGATTAAAGAGACAACTGCACTTGACAGACTCTACAAAGATTTGATTAATAAGTTGCATTAAACTTGTCTATCTCAGGTCTCTGAATATCCGTGGCATTGACTGGCTCCATAAATACCAAAGCTCTTTTGGGTAATGTATAAATACCCTTAATGGAAGAGGATATATTTATAAAAATAAATTTCTCTCTCTCTCTCTCTCTAACATATTCCAGAAAAAATGAAAAACAGAGATTTTGAAATTTAAAACTGTGTATTATTCTTTTGATCACTTAACTATTCTAGGTTCTTAAATATAAGGCATTTCCTTCATTGTTTCTCACAAAACATTTTATAGCAAAGACTCTAACTTACATACATTGATGTATAACAGATTAATTTCTGTTTAATGATCCATTTTTACATTACCATAACTATTAATATCAACAATTGTTGGTATTAATAGTTAGAAGCAGGGGCCACACAATTCAATTAGTTGAGTTTATTTGAAGGAAAATAAATTCTTCTGTTTCTTCTAAAATCTGTTAGCTTACGGTCAAAGTAGTAGAATAGCACACACGCAGTAGACTGCATTTTCTGTGGCAAAGTTATAGGGTTTTTTTTTATTATTTTTAAGAGGGAGCTACTGTGGCTAAATTTGGGCATTAGGGCCTTGGCCATGCTTATTATTATTAAAGCAGCTAAAAAGAGGCTGTATGTCTGCAAGGGTGCATATAGTCCTGGATCAGGGTCTGTATGTGTAGGTTCAGTGAACGGTAAGCTTCTGCACTGAAGCAGGGAGAAAAGTCTATTCCACTCTCAGATGCCAAAGCCTGCATTGGATAAAGAGGGGTTTGTCCTGGCCACTTACTTCCTTCTTGAATGAGAGGAACCTCCCCTCCATTACTGCCTTCTTACCCTGCTTATGTTCACGTCTCATGTTGACCGTATAACACAAGCGAGAGACAACTTTACCATTAGCATTACTACTCTGATGACTTCCATAAGTAGACCTCTGCTACTTCCAGTGATCCCTAGAAGTTCAGTTTCTGTCTCTTCTCTTGCTGTCGTAATTTACTAATTTACTACACATTTACTAATATTATCTCCAACCAAAGAGTGACAATAGAAGGCAAGTTGGAAGCCAGATTCCAGTTCTTATAGAGCATTGCTATGTGAATGCCAGGGGAAGGTAAGACTGTTGAGATATAAACAATTTCATCCCTCTTTTAGAGATACAGACAAATGAATACTGAGTGGTTAAATGTTCTTGCCTTGAATGTCTAGCTACTTAATTTAATAAATACCAGAATTAATATCCCAAAGTCATTGCTCACTGTCAGCTGGATTATATGTACATATATATCATAGCTTATCTATATATGCCCCAGGTCAGTATAATTTCCATTTCATGGGAGACCTCTAAGCTATTCTTAAATAGACTTCAAACCCTTCAATTTGGTGCTTGAATTTTACTATGAAAGACCAGATTTAGATTTTATGCAAGTAGTACAACTCTAGTTCTCAGTTCTTCTGTGCCCATGCAATTGTAAAGCCAATATTTGCTTGATTTTTGAAATGATAGGATTTGCTGCTGAGTCTCTGAAACAGCTTGCAATTCCAAGTCTGTCTTTTTTACTCGTGGCAACAGTTGGGATTGCTGACCCACGTACTGTGTGACAATTCAAATAAATTTTAAATCTCTTTTTCCTCAGTGGCTTAAAATAAATGTAACCCACTTTCTGTAAGATCTTTGAAGCTAGTTATCAGTGCTCTATGCCTCAAAGAATGTAGGGTTTCTTAAGATGCAGAGAGAGATGCCCTCCTGCCATACATGCTAGGAACTGCAGCCCATTCCTTCATAATCTGCTGAACAGCAAACACTGCTGCTTCTGATGAATGGCACTATTACCAGGGATGATGCGAGGGTAAAAGTAGGGGAATTTAACCTCCCTCTGGGCTCTTTGACTGCACCATCTTCATCTTCTGTGGTATGCCTTGTTGCCTGTGCAGCTGCATGGTTTTCTTGGACACCCTGACCCCATAGGGAAAAGCTGTGATACAGTACTGTGAAAGTGGACTCCGAGGCAGAGAAAGTATATAAGAAGGCTAATGGTAGACCTAGGAAAACTAAAAGCATTTCCTAACTACATAAATCAAATTTGGGGGAAAGAGAAGGAAAGCTGTTACCACCCAGTTGTCACATCAGGGTTAAGTCTGTCAATGTTTCTCTCCTTTCTCTGACTCTTTCTCCATGTCAGCCATGTCTAGTTTCAGTGAACTTGCATGCTCTACGTATATTTAATCCCCATACTTACAGAAAAATAATTCTAATAGTGTAACTTGTGTTAAGACTCTTGTCTTAACCTTTATTCTATTTGTCTTTTAAGAAAGTGCAGTCCAAACCCACTGTTATGAACTAGCACATATTTATTAGTAAAATAATACTGATTTCAGCATTGGCAAACCCTTCCAGCAAATAAATGACTGATTTTTTTATAGCTTTTTGGGTGATGACCTCAGCAAGATGGCGCTTAAAGTTACAGGAATTTTTGGTTTCAGGGATGTTGTAATGAATTGTGCCAGTGTGGGTGCCTAGCAAACCTCGTACTGTCTAGAAAATAAGAATATGCAGTGCAGATAAAGTACAATAAAAAGACAACTAATTCATACATGAAAAAGAAGAATATGCATTGAATTCTCAGGAATATTTTGTCAGTTAATTCAAAAATTGCACCATTGTGATTTATAAAATTATTTGCTGAAAAGAATTATTGACACTCCTGGACAAACTCAAGGAGTTTAAATATTGCCATGGCTGTGACATGTGATCTATGATGCACATTTTCATGCTGTATCATGGTAATCAGAACTATTTATTTCATAATAAACTAGAAGTTGAAAATGTTATCTCTGTCCTTCTTAAAACATTATCTCTGAACAAGACAAGTGTGTGCTCTTCTACTGCATAGTTTTATCTTTTCCTGGGTTTGTCAGGGTTGTGTATGAATTCTGCTTTATTCAGTAAGGCCAGAAAGAGGCCTCTGCAGTAGTTTTACTTGATGAACTATTCAAACATCACTTCTCTTAATTATCTTAATAAACAGACATCTGTGAATAATGAAATAGAATGAAAATAGACAAGGTTATTCTAATACCAGTTAGTTACATAGATTTGTTTTATTAATCTTTTTATGTGAAATGTAGAATCTCACAGAGAACAGCCATTCATTTATAAATAATACTCCTGAACAAGAGAGAAAGTCAGTGGTTTGTTTGGACTGGTCAGTGCCAAAATAATGAATATTTCTTGAGAAAACAAGTCTTTATGCATTTTTTGCCTGTGCATGAGCTCCTATCTGAGTTCCTGCCAAACTGCACACATAGCTGTGAAGGTCCCTAAGGCTGTGCTACTCACTCAGAAAATAATTTTGTTTCCTACTTTTTACCTGAAAGGCAGCTGAAGTAACTTCAACTCCCAAGTCCCCTCAAGTACTACCCCTTTAAGCTAGGGAAAGTTAGCTAGGTGAACTGATATGTGCCAGTTGGAGGTGGTTGGTAGTTTTCATTGAAATATTGTGACGTATGTAAGCATATAGCATTGGCTGGAAAAATAGAATAAAATTCAGTATTACACTTGAAGTTTTAGAATTTTTTTAAATGTCTTTTGAACACCCATATCATAGAATATTACTGAAACTTAAGCTTTTAGTCTTGTTTTGAATTAAGGTATTGTTAAAATATCAGGCATTGCCACAAGGGACAAATTTGAGATTTTAGTATTCTGTGGTCTGAATGTACTCATTATTTTTTAAAAAGGTGCTGCACTGTATTGAAATATAATGTATATATGATTCACCATATAAATAGAAATACTACTATAAACATTTTACACCTCACAAATAATCCTGCTTTTAAGGAAGTGAAGGAAAACAGTGGCACTGCTCAAAAAGTGTTTGTAGAGTTATAAATACTTTGAATACTTACAATGGAAAGGGAAGTTATTTATGGAGCAGTGAACCTGAGTTTGAATGTTGGCACCCCAAACAACAGCTTGTCCAATTACTTTTTATTCTCCTACAGCTGTGAAGTAGGACCTTTATTTGTACTTAGCAGTTTTCCCTTTTTAGTAGAAGTGTTTACTCTCAAAAGAGAAAAGGTCAGGATGTGATAAAGTTTAAGTGTTTTCTGATAGCATTACCTGCCTAATGATGAAGAGCTGAGACTTCTGAGTTTTGTTCTGAATTATGATTTAACCTAACACTTTATTACAAGGATAAGAATTCTCGCCATTACTGAGCTGAACCGTTCCGCCTGTGTGATTGAAACAAATCGCTCCTACTACTTGAGTGCCTATAAATATGGTGTATATTCATACACGTACAAAAGAGCTACAATTATTGCTGAAAGGTAGAGTGTTATGTAGGAATGAACGAGAAGTTTGAACAGGCAGTAGTGTCTACACTGGAGATTCTGTCAACACAGATTATCCTGATGTTTGAGGATTGTGGGTAACCATCTGCAACATATCAACTAATATAACCCACATCATCTATCAGGCTTTTAACATCACAGACAACAACAATCCTGTTCACAAAGAAACATACAGAATTTTAACCATCATTGCAGTATACCAGGAAGAATGCAGAATAACTTGTTTGATATTCTGTACTGGCAATGAAACCATTTGACTCACTTCTTTCTAGGAATTTTAGTTGTTTTAGAAGAGACAGTATTATCCTGATCAATTACAATAAAGTCTATACTATGAACTGTCATGTAGAATAGACATAACATCAGTTTGAAAATGCTTGTAACAGAATAGAATGCTTTAAAATGTGAATTTTGTTCCTATGAAAAGGAATCAGATTCCAGCAAAGTTATATATAATCAAAAATCAATACAAAAAAAATAATAAGAATGCTGATACTTAAATCAGCCTTGTCCTAAAATAAGTAAGCATACAGGACAAATAAGAATGATTCACAAAGATCTGTATCGAACTCTACAAGGTACTTGACTTATGAATAAATAGTAAAGATAGTTATTAGATATTCAGAAACAGTAGCTGTTCCCTGCAGTCTTCTCTGAAGCATAAAACCAGAAAAAAAAAGTACATCAATCAAACTCTATAAAATAGGTAATGTATCCAAAAATTACAGTGACCTGTGTAAAAATAATGGCAGGATAGGTACTTGACTACTTAGCCATATCTGAATCTGTTTATTAAAACATTTCATTAAATTTTTGTTTTAATGAGGAATCTCTAGGTTGCTATTGTTAAAAAGACCAAAACAACCTTTGAGGTGACAGAAATTACACATCCCTGTCAATTCAAAAATGGCCCATGCAAAGCCAGAAGCCTAAACATATAGAGCATATTTTGAGATACTTACAAAACATCTCAATTTAGGAGTTTATGACAGGCATACCAGGTGTCTCACCATGTGTTATTATCTTAATCCAGTTGCCAAAGCACTGATGTCTAGTGCTACTTGAGATGCAGCATTCTGTCTGGCTACTTCAGAAAAGCACAGGTTTCCTCCGGGTATTTTCTCACATCTGCCAATCTACATCAGTGTAGATGTCTGAGATATTCTGTCTCTGAAAATATTCAGATGAGTAGGCTGTAGATCCACTCTTCACATCAACACCACTCCTAGGAGCCAAGCTTAGGCTGGGATTTAGCTTAACTGAGTTTAACTTGTACAAAACTGATGCTAGTTTGTGTAGGTTAGAGATAAGCATCTCAAGTGGTCATTAAAGATCTTAGACAGGATGAATTGCCTGGAAGGATCTTTGACTCTTTTAACTGTTCCTTTGACTCTAAGTATAACTATGACCAGTATAACTATGGTCCTCCCATTTGGCTTGCAGCTCATTACAGTCATTTTTCCATGTTACTGCAGCTTCATTAACCGTATATAAGAAATATAAATCAAAAAAAAAAAAAAATCGTGAATTTTGCAAGCAATACTAAAAAATTAAGTATTAATCACCTATACCCTATTTTCTGTCATTTATTAGCTTTCCTTAACTCCTAAATTGCCTCAGGTGAAGTCCTTTGCAAGAAATCATGGTGATATGGAAGCATGTTTTGTTTCATGGTTACTGTGAAGCAGACTTACCGATTCAGATAGGTAGATATTCAAGAATACAATCCTAACTCCCAACACCCAGCTTTCAGGAGACTATTCAAGAACTAGCAAACATGTTTATTTATAAATTTTTATGTGCAAAGGAAAACCTATATAAGTAACTAGTCTGCTTAGAGAATTTAAGCGTCCTTTTAGGAAGAAAGGATCACTTTTTAGAGGACCCAAAAAATAATTATTACTTCCTATTGTACGAGACTACATAAAAAAATATGTATATATATCCCTAACTACAGAACTTAACTACAGAAATAATTTCCAGATTGTGAGCCAGGTTCATCATTCAGGTACTTATATAAAGCACCTCACAGCTCAATTTTCACTTAATATTCAGGTTTTCTGCCCTTATAAACCAAGGCTTGAGGAATGGAGGCTCTATTGCATGGCAAGGTTTCATGGCACCAAGCTGAGAGGTGGCTGAGACATATATCCAGGAAATAGGAAGCACTTCCTGGTACACTATGTGTGAGACATAGTCAAGGAACTTGCTTTCAAAGAACTATTTTATAAGGCAGTTAAGGTTAGGTACAAATGAGTAGTAGCATAGTAAAAGTGCAAAAGCCAAGTGCAGTTAAAGACTCTGCAAATGCTGGAATGGAGAGGCAGAAGGATATAGACAGCACCCAGTTCTGAATCTTAAGGAATGAGTGGTGGTAAAAAGGAATTTGGAAAGCAGGATTATTTCTGACAATAACTGGTAATGAACTGCAGGATATGTAAAGCTTTCAGTTAACTCTGAAAAAGAAAATCAAAGAAAAAGCTCTCCTACAGTCATGATGAAAGAACTGGAGTCAGTGGAACATATATTAATTTCAAGTTGGTATACAAGCCATTAGGTGCCAAAAAGTCATATAGATACTGAAAAAAAGCTGCAGGCAGTGGATGATAAATAGGTAAAATGCAGATTTACAGTGGCAATCTTACAACACTAAGGATTTGTAAACTAAATGCATAGAACAAAAACTGTAGAAAGATCGAATCTGCGGTATCATCGAGGAGTAGGGGAATGGAACCTCTTTTGAACCACTGCCTTAAAGTAACAGAAGCTTTCACTGAAGCATGAATTATAGGCTGATAAAGCTCTTATATTTCTATTCAGTACTCTTGAAAGCTTCCCTTCACCCTAGGGAAGTGTACCTTAAACACTTCCTTAAATTATTGGTTCTCTGTTCCCTGATCCCCTTTGAAGGATCCACTTCCTGACAGTAAGAGGTCCTGAATAGAGTGAGACCACATAGGTATGTCTTGAAACTATCATTCCATTGATAAATATCCCTTGCAAATACCATATATTTTTTATAGAGTCAGAGATATTAAAATTTAAATATATTCCTCTCCTTTGATCTAGAGGAAAAGAAAACTTTTTAGAAGCTTCAAACAACTTTGGGAAAATCCAAAGTTCTTAGGGAACAGCAACGTGGGAGAAAGGGTAATGCAACAAAATGTATAAGAATAAGGTTAAAACTATCACTGCCATTAATCTCTCAGATGACAAGCAAGGAGTACAAAGTTCCTGTCTTACTATTTATGGAACATATATGCCAGTTCTAGCTACCTGATCCCTAATACAATCTCCACTAAAAAGAGAAAAGAAAGCTAAAAAAACTTACAGGAACCGCTTTCTCCCACCTTAGGGAGGAAGGGAAAGAGAGAGAGAAGGAGAGAGAAGACTGTTGAAGAGTTCTTTTCAAGTGCATTTTCTCCAGCATCATACAGCACATCTTCCCAACACCCTCTCGCCTTACAGGTCAAAAAACCTTATAAGTTAGCAACTCTTCTCAGAGCAATGCTGTGGTTTCTATACAGGCTTTTCTTACCATGTCTTTAGAGTGAAGCTGGCTGATCCACTTTATTTTTCTCTCTCTACAAAGACTGATTCATATTGTGAGAAAGGCCATAGCAATGTCACACAACAAACTAATTTCTATTAAAAATAACATACTTCCACTTCCTGGTTTCTTAGCTTCCTGTTTCCCCACCTTACCTTTTTCTTCACTTCAGCATTTTACTTCTTCTCTTCTGGATTCTCATCTAATATCTATGATTTTTGGACTCCATCATTCTCTATCCATATTTTTTTTCTTAACAAATCAAAGACTTACTGTTGTAGGAACGTTTTAAGAAAGATAGCTAGTCTTCTAGCAACGTGAACTATTGTTTAAAAGTTAGTTCCTTGATGCTGTTAAATATTCAAAATACTTCTCAAAGTAAAAGTTGGTTTTCAGCATCATTCACGTCAATATTTCATGTGAAATGTCATCTGTCATTCACTGTCCTCCTGCCTTGTACTTCCTTATCTCCTGTACTGCCTTGCACTTCCTGTTTTGTATTCTTGTAACTATAGGCCAAAGGGATATATTGATGGTCAATCATTTCAAACATGTCATTATCCTATTATTTCTATTTCAGGAAGATGGAGCTTTGCAGGATACTGACATGATGTCACTGGAATTCCTAAGTGGGGCTACAGCAGTTGCAGGTCTTTCAGTCCATAGATACAGGTGTGCCACCCATACTTTTTAGAACTGCAAGTATTGCAAATTATTTATTTTGCAATACTTATTTTACCACAAAATAGTTGTGAGTTCACTTGAGAGGCTTAATTACTCATACTGTCTGTGCACACATGCTTTCGTGTGCATAAACTTTGGACCATCAGCTACTTTCATCCAACTTTGACAGTAGTCTCTCAAAAATATTACTTTAATCTATGTTTTATGAAAAGAAGCTGCTAGGAAAAGGATACAATATTAGAATGTTTGCTAACAGAAAAACTGCTACATGCTGTCACCTTTAGTAGAGACCTAATAAAAACATTAGCTTCATTAGCTCTGCTGCTCATGGAACAAGGGATTTTAAAATTGACTGTAAACCATATGTGATAAGGTGACTTTCTTCTAGGTACTATTGAAACTAAAATACCTACAATAAATAAAATATACAGGACAGAAGTTAAAAAAAAACAAAAAAACTTTTTAACACTTTCACTGCAGTATTTGAATTGTTTTCACTGTTCTGCACATAATGTCTAAGAACAACTGTAGCAGGAGCAGATGACTGTGTAGTTCAGCCTTTCCACAACTTCTGTGGAGTTGGAGCTAATTTTTTAATTCTAAAACTAGCACTGCCCATTAATTGTCTGTTCATTGACATTAACTGTACACTGTTATTTCTCACAAAAAATTTATTCTGTGAGTCAGTCTGTCATCAGTGTCTACCTGAAGAGTGTGAAAAAGGTGAAATAGATTTTGACTTTTATAGGACAGCTAAGAGAATTCGTATTTTAGTACCCCCATTCACTCTTAATAATGCCCTCAGTCTACACAGGCAAATCCTTCTAATGAATACAGGATGGTATAATTACACTAACGTCAATTACTGTAATCAAGATTACAGCTGGTCCTCAAGACTTCAAGCGATTCCTTATCTGGACATGATGACCACTAGTTACAGCCAAGGGCACTGTCTTCTCCATAAATAATGTTCATACAGAACTTGATGTTCATACAGGTCTTGAACTACTCAGTTCAAACCCATGTTCCATAACTTAGTTGGATATTTCTGTGTGATATGTTCCCATATCCTCATAATATCTAACTGCAGTCACATTTTTGTTTGATACGTTTTTTATACAGCTGAAACTGGAGAGGTTTTCCCTTTCCACACTTGCTTTCTTTACTCTGAGCAGCCCTATAGCTGGTGATTAAGTCTTAATCTTTAAGGGGTTGATTTCTCTACAGCTCAAGAGAATTGTACATGCTTCTTAGCTGTCTGCTTTAATCACCAAAATTTTTGGAAAGGGACATTACCAGTCCACAAGTTCACATGATTTCTGTGGCACTGATTCTGCCACTCTGTGTGAGCTGGACTGTGAAAACATCTACCAAAGTGAGTACTTCAGGTAAATTGAAAAAAACCCCGCAAAATTCTAAAAACTAGTTCAGTTTGACATTGAGCTACTTGTGCTAGTTAGGACAGATCTAGTTGTGAACATCTTCAAATAGACATCATCTGGCACTTGATGTACTCTGAATTCAGAAAGCTTACACTTGCAGTTGAGATACTGCCAGGGTTATTTCTGATTAAAACAAACCAACACACAAACATGGCTACATCAAAACAATTTGTACTTGGCAGCTATATTCTGCCTAAGTCATACTTGAAGGATCTATAACTTTTTCTGAATTTAGTCCTAAGACTTTTTTACTCTGATTAGAGCCATATCAGACAATAAACTCAAATCTTAACCTTTCACAACTTTTACTTTAGGTGTCAAATCAGATTATGAGCTTGTGTTGTGGACTATCCCATGAAATTGTATGGACAGTATTATTATGGTGTCTTCCAGAAAGGTCCAGTCACTTTTCTACCTCATATTTAGAGAAATTGAAATATTGTTTAGTGCCTCTCCCCAAAATATTAGCTGTTAGAGTTAATAGCTGAGAGCAGAACCATGGATTATTAGTTGTCAATTAAGTCTCTGTTGGCAATCATTGTTTTGCTGCCTATTATTGTATTAAAATAGAAAGTCTTTGAATTGTTATGCACTGTGTACCTTATTGCTGCGTCTCAAGGAATAAAGTGATGTATGACCAGTTTGACCTCAATATAGCCTCATAAAGAGAAACTATTAAAAATCTTTTGTATTTTCGAGCTTGGGAAAAAGATGAATAGAATCACCATCTGTCACTTTGAGATTTTTAATGTGACATGATATATAAGCCAATATCTCTTTCCTTATCACTATGTTACAGTTCTTTCCATTTCACTCTCATTCTGAGGAACATGAAACTGAGAGTACTGAAAGGCATGGTCAAGTATAATTCTCATTGGGCTAGGAAAAAGAAATTGGAGAATAAATAACAAAGTTGAATAAAACGGTCCCTGGATCTAGACTAATGTGCCTTGTCACTGCTGTTGGTAGTATTGGGTAGTCATTAGCATTTGCCCTTGTCACTGGTAAGGACAGAGCATATACTAATGCATTAGAGGAAACCTTTCCAAAGGTTTCTCCACAAGCCTGGAGAGGTAAGAGCTTATCAGCCAGTCGGTAGATGTATCAGAAAAGCAGAATTGTTATAGCTTACTGTTATGAATTTTTCAGTATGCAAAATTTTATCTTATTCATCCACTCTTTTTTTGACTGAATGCTTCTTTTTCTGTTCATTATTGTTCTTACAACAACTACATCTCTACTAAACTGCCTTACCTGAGCTGGGAAAATAGGGCCCTAGATGGAGTTTATGGTTTGTAGAATTGAAAGCTAGAACTTTTCCACCCTCACATACCACCTTCAAACTCATAATCCTGAGTTTGTTGACTGTTTGCATAGAGGAACCAGAATGTAGAAAGAGGAAAGTCTAAGGAAAGGATTGTGTTAAATGGTCCTTATCAGAAACATCAGCTGCTTACTGCAGCTTACATGGGGGCATATAAGAGTCAGAGACCTCAGTCCTTTCTTTGAAAAGTGTAAGTTCTTTTTTTGTAAAAACTGGGAAAGGCCCCTTGAGACTACTTCTGTGTGCATGGCATAATTAAAATTTATGAGGCCAGACAGAAACAATTAGTGTAATTCTGTGTCCTTATATTAAGAGAGTTACCCGTAATGGGAATAACTGGCTTTCTGCCACTTCCTGAAAAAAAGAGTCACTGTTTCATTTTGTCATAGTAAATGCCAAGAGAAGAGGTTCTTGAAGTCTTCCATGTCCTGGAAATAAAGATTTTTCTGAGGCTTCAGGAACTAGAGGAAGGGGAAGGGGAGAGAAATAAAAGGGGAGAGGTAAGAGGAGAGAAGAAGAAAGGAGAGAGAAGAGAAAAGAAAAGCGAAGAGAAACATTTTGCTAATTGCATTGTGAGAGACCTTAAAGCACAGGACTGCATGATTGTGTCCAATATGAGGTCCCTCAGCAGGAAGATGATAAGGTCAGGCCTAAGACAGGTACCAGCCTGCTAAACACGGACAAGACTGAACTGTGTCCAGACAGGCCAAAGGGGGCTGATGAAAAATGTGTGCCTGTAAGCATATGTTTAGGCCACTGGTTGGGATCTAAGATGTACAAACTGCAATTAGATGCTTTCAGTGGATGCTGTAAAATGACCTCTTCTTACAGAGTCTGATGTCTTTGTGCATCTAACTCATAGTTTCTGCTAGCTTAGCACTAAGCTATCACTGCAGTGACAGTGTATGACAGATAATAGGAAGAGCTGAGGTCTGTGTTCAGAAATAGTATAAGCAAATCAAGCTCTGCTAAAATAAATGTGGTCAATTTTCCATTAATGCAGGACTGCTGCAGGCCAGTAACTATAGTGACAAGGATATGGCATGCATATGGCATGCTACTATATGAAGATCAGAAGAAACTCTTGGAAACTTAATTTAACTCAGAAACTGTTAGCTTATATTTTCTGAAAATGTAGACAGTATTCTACAATTATTTCATCCAATGAGATGCTGACTGTGCTTTTAGTATCTCACTGAAGGAAGATGCCATTTTCATTTGATGACTTTTCAATGGAAACAAGTAAAACCTCAGAAAAGATCATAATCATAGAATGGTAAGGTTGGAAGGGACTTCTGGAGATCATCTAGTCCAACCCTCAGCATAGCCCGCTATGGGGATTGAACCCATGACCTTGGCATTAGCAGCACCACACTCTAACCAACCGAGCTAAACCTACCTCAATCTAATGTCATCTCTGAAAAATGTTTCTTACAAAAACTATACGAGATCAGATTGTTTCAGGTGATTAGTGAATAGTCATTAGCCTGATACATTCACCTCTGACACCTTAAATTTCTCGGAATAACATTTCTGGAATATTCCTAGAACTTTTTCTTTTCTCTAATAATGTGAATTTGGAAGCCGAGCAGTTGTTGCACCCAGTTGGGGGATATCCGTGTTTGCTTTTTTTTTTAGATAGTATCTGTATTTTATTACACTGAAAAGAAAAATCTCCACTTCACTTTGAGCACCAGATATTACAATAGTTGTTTTCTTCCTCTGCTGTTCTTTGTTCTAAAGCTATGGGACATACATGATGAGTTGTTAACTTCCGTGTGCTACTTTGTCAATGATATTATGGAAAACTTATTAAGAGCAAATCAAAGTGGAGGGAGGAGGAAAATGCAGTTATGAAAGGCTTCAAAAAGCCCTGTAGCAATGTAAGCACAAGAAAGGTGTGGATTCAGTTTAGATTCTCAGCTGGGTGATTTGTGGTGAACATTTGTTGTTCAGTTGAATATGTGAGTCACGTAGAAACAGAAGGAAAGACATTTCTAAAGAAATCTTGGTATATACCTAGGTATCCTGTTTCCTCCAATTGGGTGAAAATTGATAAATTTACTTCCAGACATCATTTGATTTCCTCAAAACGTATCTTTAGCTCTAATCCTATTTTTCGTTTTGTTTTTCTCTTGTGAAGAAAAGGGGGAGTTGTCTGTGAACCAGAGCTTTTTTGCATTCTCTGAAGTAGTACTCTGCCGAAAATTTACCACTCGTCGTACAGATGAAGGAAATGAAAACTGTTATCACTCATTGAACGCGTGCCTTAAAAACAAGGTAAAGATATTATAGTTAAAAAAAAAAAGGAAAAAACAGGAAAAAGCCTGTATTTCTCTCGTTTTTAAAGTGTACTTTGCTCTATTATCAAAATACCCAACAATTTCTAAGGTATTTATCTAAGATATCTGTGAGATCTGTAAAGTAAGGAAGTGTTATCATCCTAGTTTTTGAGATAGGAACTGAAGCATAATGAGTCCATGCCTGAGAACACATTGCATGTCTGCACTAGAAAAACGCACTAAACTGAGATGCTCTGTTTTCTGCTGTCATCATAGCCATTGAATCATTTTTCTCCAAGACATTTATACCAGGAGCAGAACATCCAGAATGCCATCACTACTTCTTCATTTGAAATAATACTGTAAAGCCTGAATTTGTATTTCTAATCAATATAATTTGATTTTAAGAAATGAATGGCAGACAATAACACCATTTCTGTGGGGAAAATACCAGATGAGAGGGAAGTCATACAGTAGTGTACAGAACAGTTTTTTCAGCATGATTTGTGTGTGTTCGTTTGTTTGTTTATGTTATAGAAGGGATTATGGCCTGACCTGGATGAAATGAGGTGATACAAAACAGGAAATAGGGGCCATTTTCTACATGTCAGATGGCAGGAAATAAAGCAGATTTGTTATTACACAAAACACAAGTCTATATTTCCATCCTAATAGGGCACTCTCCCAAGCCCAATGAACTGAAACACACATAAAATGTGTTTACATCATGATGAGGCACATTTTAAATAGTGAATTCTAGTCTGAGCTTTCAAAGAGTGAAGGGACTAAGTCAGAAATACCAGGCTCAGCTTATTGAACACAAAGCACACTCTACTGAGCTATGCTACCTTTACAGTACAATCTATTACACCTGCTCTCTGTTTTTCTGCTACGTAAGTCATTTGACAAATAGCAGAATATTACCTCCATTTCAGGATGAATTTCTTTTCTTGGAGGGCTACAAAGATGATCAGAGGGCTGGAGCACCTGCCCTATGAGGAACGGTTGCGAGAGCTGGGCCTGTTTAGCCTGGGGAAGAGAAGACTGAGGGGGGATCTTATCAATGTGTTTAAGTATCTGAAGGGGGGGTGTCAAGGGGACAGGGACAAACTCTTTTGAGTTGTCCCATGTAACAGGACAAAAGGCAATGGGCAGAAATTGAAGCACAGGAAGTTTGGCCTGACCGTGAGGGGGAATTTCTTCCCTGTGAGAGTGACGGAGCACTGGCACAGGTTGCCCAGAGAGGTTGTGGAGTCTCCTTCTCTGGAGATCTTCAAGGCCCGCCTGGATGCAACCCTGTCTACCATGCTGTAGGTGTCCCTACTTGAGCAGGGAGGTTGGACTAGATGATCTCCAGAGGTCTCTTCCAACCTTACTGATTCTATGATTCTATAGATTCTATGATTCTATGATAGGCATCGCAAATGTATTGTAAGTGTGAAATCAGTACTCAAATTAGATAACTGGACTCTATTAATATTTTCATTAAGCATGTATTTGTATTACGTTCATTCTACTATTAGATGAAACATAAATACAGACAAGCTATAGTTAATAATTAGCTTTTAAAGACTGTAAATGTTATCATCTTCAGCTTTTTGTAGACCTGTACATTCACACAACTTGTCCTGTTGAGTTTAGTTGCACATTAATTCCTCTTAATTTCTATGAACTTCTAAGAGTAATATTTATTCTTATAAAGTCTTACATGAGCATACGTCAGAGCTATATCTGATGCTGGTGTAGATTCTTCTTTGGCTGGCAGAGATTATCCTTTGGTAAAGCTTTATAATATAAGGAGAGGCAATATGAATAGACTTCATTACTGTCATGAAGCAAAGATAGAAAACTTCAAACATTATATTAGCACACTTTATGTAGATTTATCGAATGTGTATTTATTTTCACAAAACCACTTAATCTAATATGCTCATTTCTATAAGAAAAAATAATACACATAGAGACTATGTGACTTACACCTATCACAGTAAAACTTTAGTATACAAGACCTAGGACACAGAAGTCATGGTAGTATTTAAACTGGTAGGCAGGGCTCCTGGAAGTCCTTATTACTGACTAGTTGTTGACATATCTATAATAATAATTAGGTGCACTGAAACTGGTAAGTTTGCTGTCCATCACTTTCCTTCCCTTTCCTGGATACCATTTTTGCCTGAATCAAGAAGATTTCCTTAAAACTAGTTTCTAAAGTTAAGACTCACAACTTCCCTCATTTAGTATGTTCCTTTCCCACAGTCTGAACAGAATGGATTCTTAGACTACAGGGCAGGCTCAGAGAAAAATATAACCATCATTGTCACAATTCCCTTTGAATGACCTTACTGTCTTCTAAGTGTAGAAAGTTTGCAGAATCCTGTGTCTGAAGAGCATTCTGAATATAGTGTGAGTTCATATCAGGGCCAGAGCTTCTGAGGAATTATAGCCATGCTCAACTTTATTTATTTCAGTCAATACCACTGAGATCACTAGCATTCCTAATAAGCTTAATGTTAAAATCTATTTATAGGGTTTTTTTGCATGCTTCAAGCAAATCACCAGGTGATTAAGAAGATTTTGGTAATTAAAGATCACAGTTGGTTCCAGTGTTGGTTAGGTCACATTCTCACTTGGATGGCAATCATTCAGTGTTTCAGGAAGTGAGCTTTGGAGTGGCTGTTGTTTAAAGCTGATTAATCAAACTTTTTAAAAGCATGTATTTGGTAATTACAGGTGTTTTTTCAACAGAAGTTTCTTCTGCTAACAAGGAGGCACGATTTTCGTGAAATAGTAAGGATAGTCAGTGCTCCTTTTCAAGTGAAGCCTACAGTTGCAGCTACAGTAGGTTGGCATTTCTAACAAAAATAAAAATGTTTTTGTGTGTGTAGTACAACTAGAAAAGATTGTATCAGCAATATTAAAATGTTCAGGAAAAGCAAAAGCAAAACTTTTAGTCTGAAATTAAATCAGTCCAGCTATAAGTTATTATTCCTTAATTGTCATCACTGATTGCTTATTATAAAAGCAGCCTATTTTTGGTAATTGATCCTGGATCCCAATCATGGAATAAATGAAAATCTAATTTGATTTTAACATAGTAGTTGATACAGATGTTTTTTTCTTGCACCAAAATATTTCATATACATTGTTACATATTTTTCAGTTCCTCTTGCTCTGCAATATTCTCCCTATCTTTTTCCAGCTCCCTTCCCTCTTCTCCACCTATGTAACAAAACAGACAATGCTTTAGAATTAACTTCCTATTTCATTTATTTCAGTTACTCTCATTATTTTCTGCATAGGGATTGGTGTGTGAAGTATACATACAAAGTCATGCTCTAACAGAGGCCAAATGTATTCATATATTTTATAAATGGTTTTCAGGTACCTATATTACTTGGGATCAGTATTCTGCACATGAATTCCCATTTCAGTCTTATTTAGGTGTATTTTATAAAGGATATTTTCCAGTTTTGACAGTAGCTTTAATTAAAGTACTAAGAACAACTGTATAGAGTATACATTTTCCATTTTGCAAAAGATTTTGATTTTTCAACATCTGGCTTCATCTGGTTTCAAGTAAAACCAAACCAAAAGTTTTAAATTCTGAGAAGGGAAATTCTGGGAAAATAATTTCTCAGGTTGTTAGAAACTCTTCTTATCATCCAAGAAAATAAAATAGTTCCATTATGGACTTTCTTTTTGTTTCTCTTTACATAGAGGAAATATGATTTTTTAGAAAAAAAAAAATGAATTCATTAAGTTCTATCTTTTATTCTGAAAATCATGAAACAAGACATCAAAGCTTTTTCAACTTTATCAGAAATTTTCAGTCCTCTGCTTCTATCACACTGACTAAAAATATATGCCTTATTTCTAGCTTAATTCAGCTTCCACTTGGTTTGTTATGAGTTTTTTCTGGCAAACTGGGGAGGCCATCTGCTACCAGAAATTATTTCCCATAATAATTATGAATCTTCTGTTGAATAAACTGGAGGGATTCAGTTTTTCCTCTCTTTTACTGAAAAACATATTTTGAAAATGAAGGCTCATTTTCTACTGTTCTGTCTAGATTAAAGAATAACCATAATATATCAGAGATCTTCTTTTCTAAATCTTTTAACACAATTCAGTTCAAGATATCTGGTCCTGCTAATAAAAAAAAAAAGTAGTAAGTTTGTTGTTTAATTTTTCTATGGACATCTAAAGAGTATTTCCTTACAGTTAGCTATGACACATTTGAATTTTCTTACTATCCTTTTCTTCCCTTTTGTGTTGTCTGTCATTTTCTAATTATCTGTTTTGCTTTTCCAGATACCTACATATCTACTTTCTTAACAGAATCGATTAATTAAACAAATATCCTTGTGTATTTTTGAGAATCACGTATTTTAAGTACGTAATAAAACATCTTAAAATCATTTGATTATCAATTAAAATTTCAGTCTATTACCATTGATATATTTCCTTTAATCTTTGGAAAATTAAGCCAAAATTATCTGTGCAATCTAATCAAGAGTATATTTTCTTTAGCACATATGTATTTGTTTAGTCTGTTCAGCAAGTTGGGCCTTGACTTTCAGTTCAGTGATCTGTTATGTTTTGTTTTCTGTCCAATCTGTTGTAAAATAATGCCATGTATCGTGTGTTAGAAAGTTATCATTTATAATTTTTGGAAATTTATGGTTTATTGTATAAGACCTCCAAAATGAAGTCCTCTAGACAGAGTTTTTCCATTGACTGCCTTTTCATATATGTATGCAGGTAAGTGTTTAAGGAATGGATCACTTTTTTTCATATATGATTTGTCAGTTTGTCACAAGTTCTAAGCAGTGTATCATCTACCACATTATTAGTTGGAACATTGATTGACAGATACTCCATAGATCATATTTCTGAATTGTCATTCTGCAGTGAGTGACATCTGCCATGCTTTTCAGCCTCCTATCTAGGATATATAAACTGTACATGTAGAACAATGCTGTAGAAGTACTTAATTTGTCAATAAAGTGCTATCTGCATCATCTGCTTTGCACCAACCTTTACTGTCTCAGTCTTTAGAGATGATAGAGCATTTGTTTTTATGGATCATTGTAGAAGGAAAGTGTGTAGAAAGTGTGAGGAATACAGCTTGTGCAAGATAATTTACTTTGGGCCGTCTTGAAGGGTTTTAGTGTCATCCATAGGGAACAGAAGAATTCCTGAAATGGAAGTGACACAAACTATATAGCATTATGAGCAACGAATAATTGCTAGATAGTTCTTGACCTATTTGCAAGTGAAATGTTGATCTGTGTGTATAGTTTTGAAATTATTTGAAGAATTCAGAATCTGTTTGCAAGTAATGATGAAAACATAGGGCTATATTCATTAAATGAAAGGTTACTAAGATAGTTCTACAAATGGTAAGTACCTTGTTTATTTTGCTGAGTACCATTGGAAAATACTACAGAAAAAGGAAAGAAACACTAGAGCAAGATCATCTGCTTAGTAGTGTGAGATAGAAGTTAAGCTGAAAGGCTTGTCATTCATGGGGAGAAATGGAGTGGTTGTAATGACAAGATCTGTATCTGCAGTTTTCTATCAAAAATAATTCTTGATAGCAGGCTTTTCTGTTACTAACAGTTGAATTCATGTTTTTGTTTTGTAGGCGATCAGTATGAAAATTCTTTCTTAAAATGATCTTTCAACTATAATTCTTGTTCTGTATAAGCAGGATCCCAGCCAAAAATTTGCATAAAAACATTTTTCTATTTCTCTTTTTAGAGGAGCACACCATCTAACTACCCCCCAATGGCATATGAAGCATTTAGAAATGTTCCTGAAATATGTCGTTAGTTTGATATTTCCTTTGTTCATTGTCGGTTTTCTGGACTTGTTAAAGGAAGTGATCTTACAAGAGAATTATCATAGAACCATAGAATTGGTAAGGTTGGAAGGGACCTCTGGAGATCATCTAGTCCAACCCCCAAATGAGTGGTCTGAACAGGGATCAGACCCATGACCTTGGCATTATTAGCACCATGCTCTAACCAACTGAGCTAATTATTGTTAATGAACTCATAACTGCTACATTTTTTTTCAGCCTCACCCTTTTCCAACATTAAGGTAGTTTTATTTGAAATATTTGTGCTGTTGCCAGTATTTTTTTGTACCTTGCATACCAGAAAAAATAACTCAATATTTAGCTACATTTTTTTTCTTTATGTTCATTTCCCTCTGGTGCTTGGGCAATTTGCCGACTGTCTGAATTTAAAATGGCCAATGAATCTTAGAAAGTTATTGTATACAATACCCCCACAAAAAGTAAATTGGATCAATGAAGTATGTTATATTTTGGGATTATGACTGAATCATTTAGAACATAGGTTATGATCGAAGGCAGAAGAAAATACAGATTTCATCATCTTTGTTAAACCAGTAATTCAGATAGTGACTTTTCAGCTGCTATCACACGGCTAATAAGAAAAAGTAAATCTTAAAAAAACCTTAGCTATTTAAATTTTAAAATCATTTAGATTTTCTGACAAAATGGAGTGGAATCATCTGTTTCCATCTATTTCCATACATACTCTTGAACAATATATATTAGGGAACTCCTGAGAATCCTGAGCCGGATTGATGATAATAAGACCACCAGTTTTGTTTCTTCTATTGGTTACCTTTTCCTTTTTAAATCATCTGGCAAAAGAGGAAATGAAAAAGTTACAAAGCAGAACAAAAAAGTAATTGTTTGCCAGCATTTTCAGTAGGTAAAGTATAGAACCTTGTGTTCACTTCTGCTACACTGTAACCTATTCTGTGAAAAAACTCAGAGGAAAGCCGAGCAGGTTGTATTTTCAAAGAGCATTATATATGTTTTTAATTATGCTCTGTCATTCTCATTAAGAAAGTACTGAATGAAGTACAAAGAAGTTTGTCAGTTCAAGTTGTCAAAATGAAATCACTTAGGGCAGATTAGAAAGAAGAAAACTAGATTCAACAAGTGAACCAATTCATTTGATTTTGATGTCCAAACTGCCTTTGCTATCATTTGAAACAGGAATGCTATAGCAGCTCTATAAAATTTTCAGTATTTCTGAAATTATTTGTAACTGTCATGTAAATCTTTTTTTTATGCTTGGAACACAAAGGCAGTATTTTTTACACATCTTGCCTTGATTTTCAGTGGTTCTGTTTTGAGAATATCATGTTAATGGTGTAATACATTGTTTCCTCTATTACAGACATTTTGTTCACAGCTTATTTTTGACTAAAGATGTGAAGTGAATTCTCTAATTGATAAAGATTTCAGATAAACTTGTCTTCTTTTTTAGGAAAACTTATTTTTTCAGTATGGAGAAGCTGGTACTTTTCAAGAACCTCCTATGATTTTTGGTAACATGCATATTTTCAGTCCTTATCAAAGAAGTAAGAAAGTAGGAAAAATTTAATAGTAGTAAAAACATTGACCATGACAACGGTTATATGGAGCCACCCAGAAAACAGGAACTCTGACATTTTTCCAAAGTTTCTATAAGAACTCATGAACTCCAGCAACTTAATTTGCATTTAAACTGAAGATAAATTCCAGTACCTCTACACTATATTCACTAACACTTCAAATTTTGGGCTACTAAATAAATAGAGCCAGTTCATTTCAACTATTTATCAACTATCATCAGTTAAGGACATTATTGGTGCCCGAACTGAGGATCAGTGATTTTAACAGATACTATGGTACTGCAGCAGGAGGAATGATAAACAGTATGTACCTTATATTGTGGTCATACAGTAAATCTGTTTAAATCAGAATGAGATACGGTTAATACAAGAGATACTCTTTAACCTGTGTAAAAAAGTTAAAATTCTATATGTAAAATAGATTAGGTATTAGGTACATGATAAAGAAACCATGTTCTTTATTCAGCAAAACTGATTCTCCATGCAAAAACATTGCTTTCTGAAGAACTACCATTTTGAAATTAAGAATTTAAAGAAGCTTGAAATAAGAAAGCAAATTTGCTCTGTAAGAAGTTAAAACTGAGCTGTGGAGAGGTACATGGATGGCTAAACTTAACTTATTAGTTCTAAAATGTCCAACATTTAGTCAGGATTTGAACAGAAAGGGTATAGAACTGCTCAAAGACCAACATAGCAGAAATACAAATTCATGATATGCTTCTGGTGCCTGGTTGACTTTCAAACATGATCAGTGACTGAGGCCCAAATTCCTCTTAGCTAGTAGATATTGGCTCTGTCAGATTCCATGCCAGCTGTATCCCCAACTGATTAAGTTGATAGAAATCATACTGGTTCCAGAAGCATCTGATACTGTAATGGGAGTTTCAAAATTCACTGATGTATTACAACACAGCTTTCATCCACAGTGATCTAGTCATGATACAAATAGTGCCTAACTGCATACTTGCAAAACTTACGATTTCATAGAACTTACCAAAAAATTCTCATCGAGAAGCTTTTTCTAGATGCATTTTTTTTATGCTGTTCTAAAAATCAGTGATTTAGTATACCAATACATGTCCATGCATTAGAACAGGCTAGGGGCCAACCAGCAGCTTTGCAGAGAAGGCCCTGGAGGTCCTGGCTGGAAACAAGTTGAACACAGACCACAAATAGCCATTGCAGCAAAAGCAGTGAAACCAGGAACTTACCAAATAATTTCCCTTGAGTGACAGCTGAGGAGTCTGGTTCTGTTAGTGAGCTCTGCATTCTTCCCAAGCTTGTCTCCCTTCAAGTACACTAGAACTCATGAATAAAATGAGAGTGGGAAGGGGACAGTAAGGAAGGAAGGGCTACAGCTTATTGGCCACTGCCATTTTCTCTAGTTTAATGCTGTGAATATTTAAGAAGAAATAAAAATGATTTCGTAAACATACATTCCTCGTCATCATGATTGCAAGTACACCTGCAGCTGTCTGCAGATGAAAAAGTCAATGACAGCAGGGAATACCTTCATAGTAATAACACCTCATGTCTTAGTATTCCTTCAAAGGAACTTAGCATACTTGTAAATGTTAGACTGTTGCGAAAGAAGGAACATTACTGGAAGGATAACGAAGGCTTTATATGGAATCATAGGAAGGAATGATGGTAGAAAGCCCTTTCCTGAAAGGCAGGAGAAGGTATATAAATAAAGATCTTGACCTTTTAATAAAAAGTAGTTTTTTACATTGCTTGAAAGCTAAGTAGATCCTAATTTAAAAAACACATAATCCAGTTCAAGTTTTGACTTGAAATAGGTTTAAGGTTGTACCTAAAATGTTTCAGAAGAAAAGTAAATTTGAAGTTTAGTAGATTAGACCATTATAAAATAAGATTAACATTCTGAAATGACTAAGTGCTTGGAAGAATGAAAGCTACCCTATTAGTTTTAAATCAGCAACATGGGTAAATCATATTTCAGAAACTTCAGTAAAGAGCTGATTTTTTTGTGGTGATGATTGTGCATTACCCCTCCAAATTCAGTAAAGTTGTCTCTCTATATATCAGCAGAAAAGTTGGTACATAAAATTTCAGTGCTGTTGTCTTGACAGATCAAGTGTATTCACTAACAGTTCTGGATTTTGTCAATAGTGTAATGTTCCATAAATGCTAAAGAAGTGTTCTATAAACAATCCACACAGAGGTAGAAGTCCCCTGATACATAATGAATGGCAGTCTAACATTCAGGATTTTAATACTCAGAGAGGGATTACAAAGTTGAAAAGGTTAAAGCCTCACATATTCATACTTACTCAGCAAACACTAATAAAACTTTTGATTTTGGTGATTTTCCATAAGTGCTGCGGTATCTGAAATTTGATCTCACAAAAACTTTAATACACTGTACAAAATAGTCTTAAGTAAAAATGTACAGAAAAGGAAGATATCCCAAATCAGATCTCTGAGAACCAATAAAGCGTGTAAACCTGGATCTTTTCTAAATTTATCTGGAGACAAATTGTCAACAGCTAGAGTGCTAAGTATGACTTAAAGAATAGCAGTATTGGGTAACCTTCTGATAGACAATGATCATATCAAGTACCTCTGAGAGACCAAGTAAAAGTGATAGGGCTCTTAAAAATTGAAACCAATAGCAGTCAATAAATCATTATATATCTTTAATAACAGTTACTATGTGATAGTGTATATTGAAATGTGATTGAATTTTTTTTGGATAAGTGAGATGGGGTAAGATGAGTTTACAACTGATTATAAGTAATCTTTCCATGTACTTTTGAGAAAAACATAAATGGAAACTGACAGAAAATTAAGTTTTTCATTGGTTGCTGAGAAAAGTTTCTAAATAACAAGATGGAATTATTAAGGTTAGTTTAAAATTAATGGATTTTTTTTTCAATTTTCAGTGGTAAACTCACTGTTCCCTCAATCACAGAAGCATCAGTAAACTTATAGAGAGCCAATAAGAGACTTAGAGCAGATGCTGTTGGCCTCAGACTTTGCAGTTCTTTAAGTGGGACAGATGTCTTAGAAGTACTTCATGGCCCTGAAGGACACACTAAGGACCTTTGGTCAGATATAAGGATAATCAGTAAATTGGGTTAATTTCCAATCAGCACTCTAAAAATTGAAGGCTTGTTCGTGTAATAGTGATAGAAATTATTACAAGCGGATGCAATTACTGTTACTCCACTGCAAGGAGTAATAGTCTATTAACCAATGTTGTTGCGTTAAAAGACTGTCTTTAGTGGTAGAAAGAACTGCCAGATGATAGCTCTAAGAATAGCACTAGAGAATAGTGCAACAAACCGTTTTCATATTCAAACATAGACACCATGAAGGCTTTACAGATTATTCAAAGATGAAAAAAAATCTTCTTGACCTCAAACCTGTTGCTTAGTCTGGTACTTACAGAAAGGAAAGAACTCATTAAATCATTTTCTCAAATAATGTATTTCTACAATAAATTCTTTTTAAAACGAATGTTCTAAAATCAGAAGCAAACTTTCTTATTGTTTCTGAATGTCAGGAATCCGTAAATTATGGCCTGTGACATACTATGTTAGTGGAATTTTGACATATATTGTAATAAAAGTAGTGTAAAATAGTTACTTCATTCAACAGAAATACAGATTTTTCTGTACAAAAGTTTTGTTTTCAGAGATCAACAGGTTCAGCTGTTTCACAAAGCTACATAGTATAATTTCTGGAACTAAGCATGGTGCAGAAAAATTTTCTAGTGATACCTTTGAGAGCTTTCACAAACCGTACAGGCTCAGATGATTTCTCTTCTCTGCAACTGTCTTGAGTATTGAAGTCCCCTTTCAGTTTCTGGGTTTGTACTTCATGTTTACCTTATTTATCTTTTTTAGCAGGGTAGGAGGGTCTGCCTCACTGTTGGAGATTCCTAGTATACAGTTTACAGTCACGTACCCTCTGGTACATTTATTTACACTCAGATTTTCTCCTAGTCACTGCTAGAGCTTCTTTACTCCCTTGTTCTGACTGCACCTGTGGTAAGAAGAAAAACTTAGTCCTCCACCACTGAAAGTGAGCAAAAGGGAGCAAATAGCTTCTCAGTCATTCAGCAGTAGCAGCTGGATAGACCATGGGATTCAAGAGTGACCGTTCATTTTCTGCCACCTCTTGAGGAAGTCTAGGCTTTTGCCTCTGTGTAGGCATGACATACTGATAAACCAGCATGTTAGATTGATAAACCCATTGAAGTTCAGAATTACCTTGGACAGAGCATGAACCTAAACGTTACAGGCAAAGTCCTGAAGGCACTGTCTTCTGCAGGACACTGAAGATCAAATCACAGCCTTTATGCTGTGTTCTCTCCTGGTGTCACCTTTACCGCTCTCTATGGAGTAGTTGGAAGAACCATGGGGAAACTGCATCTTTAAATCTGTAATTCAAATGTAACAAGTACACATTGAAAGTGCTTGTGTAAAGGAACAAATCTAAACTTTTCAAAGATAAAAAAATATATGGAAAACTAAAAAGAACAAGCTTGTTTTACTTCAATCTACAGTACAAAAAATAAAATTCCCACTGGAAGCGTCATAAAGGATCGAGGTGCATGTTAGTGAATATGTGTGTACAACCCAGTTAGGCAGTGGCCTGTGATTTTGGAAAGCTCATGGCTGCACTTTCTTAGACATAATTACGTAAGTGAAGATACTTCGAAGCATAGACGATTTTGAAAAGTCCAAATGGTCTAAAACAACACTAATGGAAAATAAACTGAGACAGAAATATAATAGAGAGTGAACTTCTAATGACATAATTATTCCTAGCATTTAACAGTTACATGGAAGAGAAGAAACATGAGTAACTGCTCCAGTTACTACTTTTCTTCTGGGTAACAGACAACAAAAATTTATAATTCACAATATATATACATGTGGTGCATGTAGGACACAGAGAGAGAGAGGTTCAGTTTTTCTGTTTGCATGCTGTTGCACCAAGAGCACTGCATTTGTTATTTTTTAAGGGAAGTGCTGCTTTTTTATTTTGGAAAAGTAACTAATTTCAGAATAATCCTAATCAACATCCACAATGTTTGGCTCTGAACCATGAGAATAGAAGGCAGATAGTTCTGTACTTAAGTTTTCTTTTACTTAGGAAAACCTGTAGCAATTGAAGAGACATTGCTACATTGCTGATGCCCATTGAAAGTGTTCTGCCATGTCTTTACAAGCCTCAGCATATGTAATACAACATTGATCCTGAATTAGTCCATGATATGTCCTATAGGCTTCTGTATATAGAAAAGATTAGACATACAGTCAGCAATGCTAAGACTTGCTTGACTAAGACACCATTAATGCCAAATTAATTAGGATTATAATGTAAAATTGATAACCAGTGTAAAAGGGAGTATCCAAGAGAAATTTGATATAGCAAACAATTCTTTTTGTTCTCCATAAAGTTTTGTTAAATCATCCAGTTGCGGCCTAAGAACATTACAATTTCCTTACCTATAGTTTGCAGTTCAGTTCATTTTTCTCTTGTTTTTCCTTCCTGTATTTGCTTTTTATCTTCCTCTACCCAACTGTTATCCGTACTATAGTATCGCTCTATGAGAAGTGTTTCTTCACAGCAGTTTTACCTCAGTGCTAGGTAGGATTTCATTTACCCTAAAATACTTAAATCTGTGATAACAATTCATAGAGATTTTTTGCAGCCCTAATTCAAGCTTAAACCTTAGAAAGGAAACAGTTTCTCCACAGACACAGCTCTTCATCTTTCATCTCCATTTTGAGGGTATTTTATTGAAATTTATCTTTGCAAATATAACTGCAATGTAATTCTTCTTTGACTATGAAAGAAAGTGGGAAGCAGATGAATATATAAATTCATTTATATGCAGGCATGCTCTCATACCAAATCACTACCATTACACTGTCAATCTAAATTAGGGCACCTAAGATTAAAGTTGGGTGATTTTGCCTGCACTTGCTCACAGCATTAGAAATAGCACATGCAGGATTATTAGCATACTAAACTAATCCCATTCTCTCAAAATATCCATGAAGAAGATAGAAAAGCCATATTTAAATAATGCAAAAGAATGGAAAAGACAGCTAGTGCATTTTGCTAAAGATGTTAGAAAATTACTTGCAATTTTCGTAATGATGGTGACAGAATAATAATTCGAATTTTAGATTTCAATGTTTTCTTGAGCATAGGACAAAACAAATAGGTATTTTTGTCTGTAGAGCTAAACATGTTTATACATTCAAGAAAAATCTTAAGATGTAAGCCTTTAGTACTCATGAATTTGGATGTATGTAAATCAAAACGCATGAATGGTGAACTGGGAAGTAGGAAGATAAACTGGTAAAAGGTAGATTAAAATGTCATTGATTTCCTATTAATTCATAAATTTGTCATTTTATTCACTAACCTACTTAGTCATTCCTGGGAGAATGTGTTAATTTGCCCACGTACAGTGAGGCATCCTTAGTCGTAACTATCACTCAGTTATTTATACAAATGGAATGCTTTTCAACTGATGAATATTTACTGCAGTTTTGTAATTTCCTAGACTTTTTAATGGAAGATGATTTAATAAGCAATTAGTTTCTATGTGGAACATATGTGACCAGAAACCGCTGAACAGGAGCAGTTGTAGTATAGTAATATGACAAGATAAAGTTTAAAAATACGATGATTTTACTATTACGAGATTTCAGACAACTTCCAATGTAACATACATTAAGCCTTTAAAAGATTGAGTCCAGAAATCTTGAGTGTGGAAAACTGCTGAAGCAGGATGAAAAGAGACTTCTGTATCCTTTACATACTATTGCAGGGACTGGAGTAGCGTTTGTCACAGCTTAGATAGGCTTAGAGGCTTTTTGATTAAAGATTTCCTAGACTATGTACTGACTGCTATCTTTTCACTTAAGTGTGTTGCTACATCCTTATTTTTACCATTGGTTTACCCCTTTCAAGCTTGCAAGCCCACTCTACATCTTGATTTTACTGTAGACTTGTTGAAATAATTGATTTTAGTTTTTCATTACCAGACTTGAGATCTGACTTCTGATAATTAATTAATTAACAGAATGATTATATAGCAACATTCATCTGAGGATTGTCCTGAAAAGTATTTGTTTATTATTGTGAGATAAGTAAGTAAGATTGAGGAGATTGTCATTAAAATTGAGGAGGTTCTTAGCCAGAATATGGCAACAGAGCACATCCTCTGGAGGGTGGAGATCAACTGTAAACAAGATATGTTATCGCTGCATGGAAAGAAAGGAAGATTGTTTTTAATTAATGTTTTCTTAATGTAATGGTTGAAAGCTGTGGTCAGGATCAAGATTCCCTCCACGGAGCTTTTCTTAGACAGATGTTGGGGAAAAAAGCCTCTGTATTAAGTTGCTTAAAATCTAATGTAAATAAGATACAAGTAGTGAACATAGCAAAAGAATAGCAGGGAATGGAAAAGGAACAAGAAACATTAAATCCCTAAGGATGTGTGATTTGATAGATTATCTCTGTGTACTCTTGAAAAAAGGCATTCAAGTGAAAATTTTTTGAAAATTTTTGTGGTGCACAGTTACACAAATGATCTGCTTACTAGAAAGTACAGCAAAATAGGTCTGAAAGTATAGAGGAGATGGCAAAGGCCAAGTAGAAAATTTGACTCATGAAAAGATGAAATGGATTTAATTGCCGTGTAAGAAATAATGCATTTAATGAAAGAGACGGGCATATTATCTCAGCGTGTTTCAGAGAAATCTTTGTGAAAGAAGGTGTATATAGGAGTAAGGTTTATTGCTTTTGCTGTGTAAGTGAAAGGCTGATGAAGTTTTTGAAGAATCTCTGCTAGCATAAAAATAAGGATGTGTTGGTAGGAGAGTTTTGAGCACTTGAGCACTTGAGAAATGGCTGTGCCAGCTCTTCCAAAAAGGATGCTACAGTCTTACCAGGAGTATGAAAATCACAGCGCTACATTTATTTCCTAAAGCAATTGACACTTACAGGTTCATACTGTTTATTTTAGAACAATGGCCATTTCGCCTACCCAATAAAAATATCAGTAATCCTATAACAAAGAGTAATAGTACTATTATTTAATACATCTTTTCAGAACAAAGTTAGTTAACTTTATTGTCTGATACTCATATTTTTATTAACTCAGTGCTCATCTCTTGCTTTGCAGTTCTTCAGTAGACCACTGTCATGATTTTGCAAATGCTATGTAATAATGTAAGAACCCCAGTCAGAGAAGTAAATTTGGACTTGATGAATAAAATTATTTCAAAAATGTCAAGAACTACAATGGACCAGATAGCTTTATTGATGCAATGGACAGAGACTTGCAGCTGTCAGAATTTTTAGAGAAAACATTAGCCTTGTAAGCAATGCACTTCTAGGTTAAAAAATGTTTAAAAGTGGCTTGTTTATTTTTCTACCTGCTGCTTAACAGGACTCTGTAGATTCTGTACATACAGTTATTTTCATATGCCTAAACACTTCAATCTCTTATCTTACATATAAGAAGTAATGACCTCGTTTGGTGAAATTCAGCCTCTCCAGGATGGATGCAGCAGCCTCTCATGCTTAAAATATTTCAGACTTCAGTGTGGAATACCCCAGAAGAGGTAGCATCTCAACTGCATGATTTCTGGTTTATTAAGTTAAAGCTTCAAGTGCTATAGCACTCAAGCACTTGTTAAGTAGAACTGGCTCTCTAACTGACTGTTGCCTTTTGAATTAAGCTCCAGATATCCAAATGTAACAATATAGGCCACTGTATGTTTTCCTGGATTCCTGACCTCATCTTCCTACAAAGTGACTGATAAATTTCTACTTCATCAGATGTCGTTCAAAAAATACAAAAGAAAAGAAAGACATCAGGGATTTCATTTATAGTTTCATACAGTGATAATTAACCAAGTTAATCTGAGCAAATGTAGGATCCTAATAGAATTGGATATTTATTAGAAAACTAATTAGTGTTACTAGTATTACTAAGTGATAACTGCAGTTTAGTTCTTGTTACTGTAGTGTCTTTCTTGAGACTAAAAAGTTCAAATTTTCTTTTAATATTACTCAATTATTATTTGGAACAGAGGACAAAGATAAGTTAATACTTGAGATCTAGGTCTGGCAAATACTGAATCTCTGAGTAATTTGAAATAAATAGCTTTCCTGTATAAGCAAAGCTTCTTATATGCACAAGCATTTCCAGGATCACTGTCATACTATAAGGGCATAGTCCATGAATTTTTCACAGATACAGATTTCAACCCAGACAGGGTTTAATAGCTTAAACACATAGATTAATTTCTTTTTCTTCACTTTTAACACATATTTTAAATCTTGTGCATTATAAACATCTATTTATACAAAAGACTATAATTACTTTGAACAAAATATTCATGTTCCTTCTAAATAATGTAACTTTGGAGAATATGAAAGGTTGATTTGTTTCCTATTCAAAAGTCAAAATTGTATCTCCAGAAGACTTTAATAACATGTAAATAATGTCTTAGATTGAAATCATCTGCAAATGAATCATAAAAAGTTCCCAAGCAGCTATTTCTTGTTTTATTCAGTTCTTTGCTGCATACCAAACCATCTCTTTATTAATGACCTATATTATAGAAAAAAAATTAGATCATTCTCTACATCTCAGAACATCAGCAGATCTTAATATCTGAAGCATAATATGAGTGAGTCATAGCAGAAAATTGGAAACACAGACCCATTTCAAATGTGTAACTTGTTAAAGCTGATGCTCTTGTGAAGGTTGACCTCATGTAAAATGTGGTGGAATGAATAAATAATCCTCCATAAAACTACTTTTCCTCAAGTGCATTCAGAATTTTTTTCACTCAGTCTTTGGTACTCCATGAATTCCAGATTTTTTCATCTTTAATAGAAAGGGAACAATCTGTTCTGGATGTATTGGCATTCATTTTTCTCTACTATAGCATTCTAGTTTCTTTCAAACACTGTTTCTTTCAAACAGTGAACTTAAACTTATGTTTTAGGAAAAAACAATAATAAAATCTAAATGAATTAACAATTTTTCAGCCTTAATTAAATAATAAAGCCACCTTTATTTAGAAGTCTTAGCACAACTGCTTCTAGATGTTGACCAAAATCATTGCTATGGTATTTAGGCAGCAAATCAACTCACTACACTGATGTGTCACATATCAGCTAATCTATATCTTAATAGGCTTTACCCATTTAAAAATCCAGTTTAGTTGTGTGTTTTATGATTGCTACAACAAACTTCATGTTTGCATGCTTAGTAGCAGCTCTCTGAGCTTCCTTGCTGCAGCAGTTTGATGAGTAGAGCACCAGCTCAGAAGTCAGGGTCAGGTTCTGGTGGCTGTGCCAGTGCTAAGCTACTGCTGCTACACAGGACAAACAATTTTTACCAGTAAGTTGTATACCTGGAGGGTATACAAATATATTGCAATATTACTTGAATCTACAGATGAATATTCTCTTCCTGGCGTATGCAATATGCTGGAAACTGAACAGCAGTTCTCAAAAGCACACCAATTTTTGCCCGTATCATGGATCTTCTCTAATTAAATATGTGACTTTTAAGTTCCTCTTCTGCTGTTTGTGCCATTTATTCAATTGTTGAAAAGCTAATGGATAATGCAGTTTTAATGAGCTGGGCATCTAGCTTATCACTAGAAGGGCAATTATATCTTGATGATTCGTTCGCCTAAATAACTTGTACTGCATTCTTCTATTCCATCATACAGCCGGAAAGTCATGCCATGACTGTATCTTCACTGTATGTCATTGTGCTTGCCTTTTTACTTCTTTAATTGCTTTCTTCTAAAAGACATTCCACCTGCCAAAATCACGACAGGACAAAGACAGTATTCTAATTTTTATGTATTGATTATCTACCATAGAGCATATAGATACGTGCCTTACTTTAGCCCATGTAAAACACAGCTTGAATGCTTTCTATAGAAAAAATATAGTGAGAGAGTGATAAACAGGGAAGCCTGACACTGACAAAAGAAAGCACTCACTTTTGTAGTGGTTGATACGCCATTAGGAATAGAATGGATGGACACACCAGTGATTTTCTAATAATGGCACGTCTGTGAAGCTAAAATACATTCTCAGCCCCTCAGCTAAGGTAAATGCTGCTCTTCTTACAATTATGATCATTAATGTGTGTGTGACTTTTTTTTAAGGTAGGTTTTAAATAATGAGTACAGGGAGCAGTTCTTAGAATAAAATAATGCAGTTTCATCAGTAGATACTTGCTGCTCTGTACTCCTTTATGAGAGAGACAAGGGATATATAGCTGCAAAGTGGCAGGTAGGTTCCCACATAGTGCATTTGAATGAATCATGCGTACAAAGATAGGGAGGGTCTAGTAGGAGATGGGGCACTGTTCAGAAGACAAACTTACATTTAATCTGATTCAAGCTCACTGCTGACTTACATTGAGACTGGAAAGTCTTCTCTTTGCTTTGACATCCCTTGTCACCTTGGGCATGCTCTGATGACTTCCAAAAAGACACGGTTATGGCAAGATCTAGGAGAAACCACCAGTTCCACCGTAATATCTTAAATATATCTTAAACCTGTCTCTAAATGACACCTATGAATGCCATGAAGATAAATGAATTGAGCGTTATTGAGGTTCTTGGGTACTGCTATGGTAATAACCGTAATACATGACAAATACTTAAGCACATTTAAAAGGTGTTGGTGTTTCTGCAAGAATTAAGAAAAGACGATAAGGACACAGAAAGCCTTTTAATTATTTAAAAGTGGTTTGTAGTGGTAAATGTTTGTGCAAAGGGACTTCATTTATCCATTAATAACAACGTAAAGTCTGAGACACATATACAAAAGAAGGGAAATAAAGTTTCTTTTACACAGTTTCTTTTGCACATTTAATTTCTTTTACACAGAAAATAAGTAACATTCAGAAAAAAGTTTTTGGCTCTAGTGTTTTGGCAGAAGAGGAGAAACTGGTATCTTACCTGCTTAAAAGAGATTTTTGTCTTTTGTTTAACTTTTTGCACAAAATGAAACTGTAATAACTGTTTAGAAAGTTTTTAAGGTCAGTTTTTACTCAATGTTTAGCAAGTGGTCTAAGTTGAAAACTCTATTTCTTTTCTAAGCAGGCTGTCCTGCTAGGTATACTCTCACCAAGAACATGTTATTCCAGTATTGCTTGTTTTTCCTTAGGGCAGTGTTTCAGGACACCAGCTGTTGCTCCTTTTGTCAAGTATAACCTGCCACCATTCTCTCACTGTGTGTGGAACAACAGCTTTATTTTATTTTCCTCTATATTAATTCTTCTGTATCAAGAGCCATTGATGTCTATAGAGAATTTATCACAGAATGAAGCTATTACATATCAATATAGACATGCTTCTTTTTCCTTGTCAGATCAAGTATATGGCCTTTAAGGTAGGAGAGTTATGAAGGAAAGCTGGATAGTTCTGCCAGCCTCAGGACACACAAGGTGATGGTCCTGATCTGGGAAGAGACGCGGAAGCACATCTATTGATATTTTATGTATCATTAGAATATTCTTAACTGGGAACATTTTAACATACTTTAGAGTGTACATACTAGCTTTTTGTCCAGTGTTCTGTGTGCCTCAGACAATCTTGAGAAGTTTTCCTTCTGAGAGTATACAGAGACAGAGTGATCCATCCAAAAACATTTATAATAAATGCTTTCTTTGAAAAAGAACCTCTGTCCAACTGTCAGAGATGTGTTTTCCCTCTTTCTGAGTCATGATCTTAAATAAATATAAAATAAATATATTTTTTTTTCCTATCAGTGCTTGTAGATTATCTGTTTCAGGGCTGACCATGATGCTACACAGTGCATGTCAAACTTTAAAGGTTGTTCAGCAGCTGCCTTACTTGACTCTACGGAGGATGGATAGACACTTGCCTTTTTTGAGGTTTCTGTCAACAGTGCTTTGTCTGTATAATCTACGTATATTACTCTTTAAAGTTACTGAGCATATAGGTTTCATTCTTTTCTATGCAGATTAGTTTCTACTTGCTTATTCACAGTAATATCCTACTACTCTGTGTATTACATATTGCCTTTCTTGTTGTTGAGTGGTGGTGCGTCTTGCCAGAACATCTATTTAAAATCCTAGCAGCAGTCACAATTCAAAACTCTAGCCCTGCTCTGCACTGAAGATAGATAAGTGGTGAATATAGGTGAGTTTGTTTTCCAAGCCTAGTTTAGAAAGAGGAAAAATTTGTTGGGCCAAATTATTGATGGGGAAAATGGTAGGAGTTCCAAGACTAACCTCTTTTGAACTTGTCCTCAGGGCCAACTCTCTGTTCCAACTGCTTTTCTGTGTTTACTTATGAACTACCTTTTATGTATGTGTTGAGCTTTCAGGTCTGCAAGATACTGTATCTACAGTAGATTTCTGGAGAGCAGGTTAAATAAAAAGGCAGAATCTTTAAACAAGCCCTTAGCTCATGTCTTTATTCCTGTCAGTGTCAGCCATGGGTATTTAGGGAACTGCTTTTCATTGCATGTTGTGGTGACTTACATAGTGGAGAGGCTGGTACAGTCATTTTTGCAGCATTGATCTCTAATTTCATTTAGTCTTGTATATAATAAGACAAAGTATAATACAAGCTTTCTTAAGTAACATTGATATGAGCCACCTTCATTCCTAAAATCTTTTCAGCATATAGATTAGAATTAAGTGAGGAACACTTCTATTCCTTTTATGTTTGTGATCTGTGTAAGACCTGCAATGGCATGATGCTGAGTCACTCTTGCCAAGATTTGAGTAACCGTGATTCCAGTAGACTTCAGTACTGTTTAAGTTAATCAGCATCTCACAAACTCAGGACCAAAGACCATGCAGCTGCATATTGCGTATTTATAGCTGCATCTTTACTCTGTACTTCTCCATTGCCAGTTTGTCATAAGCTGATTATAGATAATGATGGGTTTTACAGATTTTTTTTCTCTAGATTCTAATCTTAAGAAATTTGAAAGCCAAATATTAATTTTAAACACAAATGGAAAATCAATTTATATAACTTTTTGTATTTTTGTTTGTTTAAATTAGTGTCCCAGTGAAGTGGCAAATACTCTATAACTGTAATTATAAGTGCACAAGAACACTAAGTAAGTGATTAGTGCTGTGAATTGTCAATGAGAATAGTTGTGGCAAAAGAAACTGCCAACATGAGCAACTGAGAATACAGAAATACTAATGAGGGGGAAGGAGTTTTTTAACTGATGATAGTGATCGTTAATATTTGATTTTGTGGAGCAGCACAAACAAAGAGTAAAGCAGCTTATTTTATACACAAGTTTCTTTGAATATATGCAGATTTCTTACTGATGTAGAATTTGTGGACATTGATGACTATATAGCGGCAGAAAATCAGCAAAGCTAGTGCTACTTTAGAAAGAAAGGAATGGGATCCAAAGAATATTAGCACCTATCCACTTTACTTTAGCAGCTGGACATTACTGGGATGAATAGGTGGGTTCTGTAAACCACAGAAGGACAACAAGAAAACAGTCACCACCAAAAGGAATTCATTAAGAGTAAATCTTGTCAAATCACCATGTTAGAAAACAGATGGGAAAATGCAGTCTAGAGGAAACTGCAGTTAGAGAAATATAGAACTGGTTGTGACATCTTTCTCAGAAAGAAATTTTCCATGATCAACTGTCAAAATGGAAATATTTATTGAGCAGAACACCTTGAAGGGCTGTCCTGACTCTTCTGAATTCCAGCAGTTACTAAGTCCTTGAATAACCTTTTGGGGCTTTCCAGCCAGCAAATCTTTAAAAAATGCCACAGATAAATCTCAAAGTCATGCTGCAGCTGAATCAGCCTTTGTCTCTCTTCAGAAACACAAGAGAATTGCAAATGAGGCTTATAGCTCCCCTCACTTCAGACTAAATAGCTAACTGGGTGTGAAGAATCAACTTTTGTCAGAAGATTAAAGATTACTGGCGGTTATCATAATGAAAAGAGGGTTTCTGATGTTGCCATTCTTCTGACTTTCTGAAGAAAATGTAGATCATGTTGACTAGATTATACAGTTTCATATTTAGTAGAAAATGGAGCTTCTTTGCAGGATAGTGTGCATCAGACTCTGTTTCTTTTGGCTTATGGTTAGGGTGTCCATCAATGAGAGCAGCTTATATACATGGGTAGAAGGACAGACTGCAAGCAATCATTTTGCAAGAATCACTGCATGTTGTGGTGAATTACAGAAATCAGACATGTTAAAAATTTCACAGCAGCTCCAGTGAGGGAAAGGGATCTAGAAGAACAGGAGAATTCCACCTTTTTTGGAGATGTTAAATTAATTGCCTTCGTTTGATTCTCAATATTGTAGGTGTAAGTGTCAGTAAAACTGTATCCTCACAGTTTATTTACTTATTTAATAAAAGCAATATTTCTTTAAAAACAGAAATAGAAAACTGGAATGATTATTTCCCTCCTTAGGCTGACTCTGTGTGAAAAAGGTAGTAGTAATTTAGGCTGATAAATTTAGTAAGAGCAATGATTTGGGCAAGAACAATGAATGCTAGCAAGGACAAGATTATTTTGATTTAGTGGATCCTTAGGTTTATCCTAATAATGTGTTTTACTGATTGGTTCAAATTAAAAAATCCTATGAAGGGTTATTATGCTGGTAATCCTATTTAGAAGTGAGTACAAAAGCAATTTTATCAAACTACAAAAGATCCTAAGGTTGCATTTTTATATTTTTTGCGTCAGGATTATCTATAATCTTTTGAAAGTTTTCATGTGAAAACAAGGAAAAAACTAAAAAAACAACTGTTAGCTCAGTGAAGAGAAGGTGAACTTGGGTTGCAGGAATCCGAAATGACTACTCAGATTAAAACATGCAGTCTGGAGTTGATACAAAGTAAAAAGCCAAGGTTCCTTAATTGAAGAGTACAAGGTTGGAATTTAACCATCTCTAATAAACACCCCAGTTTCTTGGACAATACCAAACTGCATGTAGGTCTCTCCCAGAAGCATCAGTATTCGTATTTTTGTGTGTGCATGTTCCTGTGATAAGTTTTAGCTCTGACTTCTTCTAGCAATACTACTAACAATCACCTCACATCATTAAAATAGATGGCGAATTATCTTCATTGATACCAGGATTTCATCTGTGTGGACATTACTGTGGAAATATTTAAGCACTAACACAGGTTTTGCATTTTCTCCATAGTTGACATTATGTTCGCATAATTATTGCAATTCAGTTGACATAGTTTACACATGGTGATGCAATGTGTAAAGATAGTATATTAAGAGATCATACAGACTTGCCTGATGGTCATCTCCTGGTATATCTGAAAGAATACACCTACCTAAAATGATCACTCTTTTGTTTGACTTAGGAGACTAAATTAAGAATTTGCAGTACTAATTATTTTCAGAAAATTAAAAACACAATCTCATGTTAAATTAAAGGTTTTTAGAATTATTTTTTGGTATTCTGTAAAATAAAGAAGGTTAGGGTAAGTTTTTTAATGAAACATCATCAAAACTATTTGATCCTTGGAATTATTAATGAAATTTATTGCTGCAAATTTTGAAAATGACATACTAAGGAATTCAGAAAAGTTTGCAAAATGCCTGTTGCGTTTTTTGAGTATCAGAGCAAAGCTGGGATTTGGACAGATCAAAAGAAGTAATACAAAGTTCTCTGATTATTTCTGTGGAAAGAAGTTGTTCCAGCCTTAAAACAGGATGACATAGTTCAGCACAAAGATGCCCACAGAAAGAAGGACATATCTTCCAGGCTATGCCCAGGTTCTTCTTAAAGCTGTAAATTAATTAGTTATAGAACAGAACTCATATGAGCATGCAGAAAAAAATAAAAGTTAACAAGAAACAGAGTTCCTCGCTATGACAGTGCAGACATACCCTCTTCAGTATGTCTAACCATGTATATGGGCAGCTGAACATTTCTGCCATAAGTATATTTAAAGTATGAAAGAAATTGTTCAAATTGAATTTAATGAAGTGTGAAAATATACATAAGTGGGATTAGTTCATTTAGTGTTGGTTTTCCTTCCTCCTTTGAAAAAAAATGACTCTGCATTAATTAAAAACTATAGCATAATACTAATATAAAGGTCAAACTAATATAAGAAGTTCCAACACTATTCAAAATTTAAAACTTAGCAGTGACGTAGTTCAATGAACTGACTAAAAAGAAGGAAACATTAAACCCTGCTTAATGGAAAGGTTCTTTATTTTCTTTAATCCTCATCTCTTTTAATATCAGTGATTACTAAGAGAAGAACAACGGGCTTTTTCTGTATTGTCTTCTACTTCCTTCTGATGTAAGATTGTTTACAAATCTTTTCCAGCTGATCTCTGGAATATGGGGCATGGAAAAAATGTTCTAGTTTAATGAATCTTTGATGAAGTGTCTACTGCGGACAGATGGCTAAAATATAAAGAACATCACAAGGTATGAAATATTTGCTTGAAGTTGCCAACCTGTTAGCCTTTCTTCAGCATTTAAATATAGTTTATGTATGTTGTGTGTTTGGTAAGCTGTCAGCTTTTTCATGAGACTGTTTCAATTTGCTTAGTGAAGATGCTTCCATTAAGAGTTAAGTCATACTCAGACAGAACAATCTGGTAAAGACCTGAAAATTCGGTTAATGTTTTGCACTCATTTCCACCTCTAGCTGAGGTGTGGGATTATTTGAGTAAGAAACTCTGCACAGAGAAAATTCCAGTTTGACTTGGCCACAAGAATTCTAAACCACATGTTAATAAGAAAGACTAAATGAAACAAGAACTTCAGCTAGGACTAGCTTAGGTAAGGGAAGGACCACGGATACCTAGGTTACATCTATCCAGGCTGTAGATAGAAAAGGTGCAAAACTATAATTCTAGGCAGTAGAGTTATACAATCATTGTTGTCTTCTATTATTTTAATAATTGAACAAATAATAATGAAAATAGTTTTGAGGAGCCTGCAAATTAGGAAGTCATGATTTCCACTATTTTCAGCCAAAAATATTTGTTAAACCTGTCTTATTTGTGTGGTGACATTTGTTCACATCTGACCGTGGTGGCCGCAAAATAGCATTTTTTGCACAACAGTATGCAAAAAAAAAAACTTCAAAAAAATGAGTTGAAAGAAAATACACCTATACTGTAACACAAAATTTCAGCTGTATGGTCCCACTTGAGTAACATGAGGATGTAAAATGTAAAAGGAGAAGAATACAATTTGTTCTTCTCTTTTACCACGGTATGAGACAGAAGCCTGATTCATCATATTGTCAACACTATGGCATGCTATTTTGATGAATTACTCTATATGATTTTTTTCACAAATATGCATGTACTGATTTGGGAACAATTTGAAAGGATGTTTTGTTCTGTTTAATTCACCATGTGAATTGACATGTTAATAATAATGTGGTAGAAAGTCTAAGTGGCTTTAGCAGTCTGATTCCAAAAACCCCAGTCACCACCCGTATTCTCTGTGCAAATGAACAGGTAACACCTTCCTTCATCTCCAACTGCAACATTTTAATGTTCAGTTATTTCCGTAGTTACTCGGGTGCTGCTTTCACATTTTCACCTGAGTAAATCAAGAGACATTTGGGTTCTCTGGAAATTTTCCTACAAGTGTATCTAACCATTTAAATTCACCTTCTGCAGTTCCCTTCCTGTCCTAGTCTTCAGTTTTCTGCCTTAAGAAGCTGACATACATGCTATTAGTATGGTATTAACAGTGATTTTTCCAATAACAATTTTTAGAAAAAACTTTCACATTTTAAATATCAACAGCTTAAAGTTGATATAAAGCTTTCTTGTCTTTTTTATTACACTAAAATAAATGCTGGAATCATTTCTTCGGTTTAATATGTGAAATTTTACACAACTGCAAAGACTACCACTTAAGCCAAGCAAATCAGACCATTTAATGAGTACCTTTTAGACAAAGAGTCGTAGTGCCTTTTCAATTGTAATGAACATCTAATTTTCAAATACCTGTACCATCTATTCTGATGTTTATTGTTTCTGATATAGTGCTATTAGCATAGCAAGAATCAGAGAAAGCACGTCAAATATAATTTCTTTGTTTTTAGCACACTTCACATGGCTGATCTACTTTTTAAATGAATGCTACAAAGAAATAAAATCTGTCTCTAACAGTGTAAGAGAAAATACTCTATAGGATCTATGTTCTACTCATGCACATCCAAAATATGGAAAAGCAAATAATGACAAACGTCATTTCCTGGTTTTCAACATTTTGTTTCTTATAGCTCTGAAATGTTTCCCAGTTTTATTTATGATTTGCATTAGTAGAGAACATTCAAGCATAATACAAAGTCTGCAGGCAAAAGTACAAAGTATATGCTGAAAAACAGAGGTGGACGTTGTAATTCTTTATTAATTGCTCAGGTTTAAACAGATTCCTTCTAACATCCTTATAAAAGCATGAAATTACAAAGTCATCCAAAGTACTGGAGATTTCTTTGTGTATGCAACAGACTCTCATATACTGAACCAGTTAATATACTGATCTAAGTCACAAATCATCTCAGTATTGTTCTCTTGTCCACAACTATGTATATATTATATGTAAATCCAAACTATTTGCGGTAGCATTACCTGTACACTTCAAGCTGTGTATTTTCAGTGGTAGTAGTTGCAATTACAGCCTTTACACAGAAATCCATTGATTCATGTCAGAGTGAAATGATCCTATGAGCATTGTCATCTCACTTTCACATGACATTAACTGGGTAGGAGCTGAGACTTCATGTAAAACTAGCATTCCACAGAAGATTGCTTATTTCAGTTCCATTTATTATGGTAACTGGGGGAAAAAAAAGTAAAAAGTAGTCTGTGAATCAAAAGATAGAACTATGAGACAAAGTAAGCAAACAGGTTATATTAAAAGCAAAAAGCTCCTACCAAAACAGCAGCCATGGCAATTTAACACCTTTTGATAACTCTGTCAGAGATGTGTCTGTATTTTTATTGGAAAATTGCTAGGAACCACTAGAATTTGGCACAATGCATTTTGTTTTCTACAACTCAATGGAGATAGACCTATATACCCCAATCAAGATAGAGTCCTTCACATTCTCCTTCCTATTCCTTTTTTAGAAGAAAGAAAATACAAAATTTGAAATATTTTATTTATGATAAAAGGTTCTATAATATTTTCAGTACTGACTACTGCTCTGAGTTTGAATGCTTTAGCGATGTCACAGACTACAGCTACTGTCACTAGTGTTACAAGCATTTGACAGATAGATAAAGTTGCTAAAGTCACCACAACTAGAAAAAAAGAATCTGGTCTCCATTTGCTGCCTGCTTGATACAGAGTGAGTAGATTCTCTCAAAAACCTTCACAGAGATTGTTGCTCTATGTGGAGAGATAATACAACCAGTCAAAAAATGGAAGAAAAGTAGTGTAGTCAGTTTTGTGAATAATAGTTTTCATATATAAATTTGTTGTTATAACTGTGAAAGGTAGCACAAACATTATTTCTATAATGCTGTTAATAATAAAGATACTGATTTAAATTGCCTTAAAAAGGTGAGAATGCCCCAGTTTTAACCCCTAAAAACTAAACTGTTTTTTTAAAATTCTGGAACACCGTTTAATCTGGTGATTAAAAATAGTAGCAATTACATAGATTCCGTGTAGTTCCCTGCAGTGGAGGATCACTTGTTCAGTCTGCTCAGCACAGTGTTCTCATTAGAAAGCTGATTATTGGAAAAAAACAAAAAAACAAGAATAAAATAATAGTACCTCCAAAATCCTCCTGCTGGATGCTAGCAGTGGAAAATAGGGACTCCTTTATGTCACTTTAGCAGAGTAGTACTCATAAATTACAGGAATCATAGAATCATAGATCAGTAAGGTTGGAAGGGACCTCTGGAGATCATCTAGTCCAACCTCCCTGCTCAACCAGGGTCACCTACAGCATGGTAGACAGGGTTGCATCCAGGCGGGCCTTGAAGATCTCCAGAGAAGGAGACTCCACAACCTCTCTGGGCAACCTGTGCCAGTGCTCCGTCACTCTCACAGGGAAGAAATTCCTCCTCACGTTCAGGCCAAACTTCCTGTGCTTCCATTTCTGCCCATCGCCTCTTGTCCTGTCACACGGGACAACTGAAAAGAGTTTGTCCCCGTCCCCCTGACACCCTCCCTTCAGGTGCTTAGACACATTGATAAGATCCCCCCCTCAGTCTTCTCTTCCGCAGGCTAAAGAGGCCCGGCTCTCGGAAACAACTGATGCAGTCCTCCTCCATCTCACTGCTAACTAAATGCTCTAGTCCCCCATGGCTGTGCCATCTCTGGCCTGCCACTGACCTTCTGCAAAGCAGTTAGCGGGGATGGAGATATCACCATCAAGATGGCTTAAAGCAGTGATAAGAACACTCTTTGAGAGAGATGAAATCCTAATTTTGAGACTCCTCCAGCTGAAAAAAAGGAGTGGAACACAGTCTCTTGATTTCTGAGTGAGAATGTGTCAAATCAGATTCCTGCATGTACTTCCACCCTATTTTGAAATCAAATGGTCAAAGTAAATACAAGCAGACTGGTGCAGTAAGACTCTGTTAGGATGGAGCTGTGGTATCTACTAAGAGGTAAAGCACCCTGGAGATTTCTAATTCCTACTAAGGGTCACTGAGAGAAAGGTTAAAGGTTCTGAGTTGCTCACATTGAGACAGTTTTATGGCATCCAGAATCAGAAATTAGGTGCCTCCCTAAGGTGGCAGCTCTTTGGAGGACAGTTTGAGACTCAGACTACTAAAGTAGATATTTTTTTTTCTTTTTTTTTTTAATGGATCTGGAGGGCCTGATTTGAACACTCGCTCAGAAGCCATCTGAAGTTGCAAAGCACTTAGAAAGACATTTCTCTTAAACAATGAGATCTGTACTCTCTGCCGATATTGCACGATTCCAGAGGTACAGGCCCATTGCTTTTCATACTGTTCTAGCATTTTAAAGGTAGATCAGTCTTACGCAGTTCTTCCCATATAAAAGTATGCAACTTTTGTATGTATATGTTTGGGTTCATTTACAGATGTGTATTTTTATGACAACATCAGTAACAGATACCTACCAGATTTATTTGGATATTCTGGAATAATTTCCAGATTCAGGCCAGACGTATGCATACTGCAGTTTGGCCATTATTAGATATATGTGAAGATATATGTGAAATCTAAGAACTGGATTTAAAATCCTTCCTTCAGGCACGTCAGTGAGAATTAAACATTGATTTGCGTGGCATCAGGTAAAGTCCAGACCCAAACAAGAATAAACCTTTCGTTTCCTCTCAATACCATTTTCAATTTATAGAATAAATGGAAGGATGGAAAATCAAGACTGCCAAAGAAATATATATATCTGCAACATTTAACATTCCATAATCCATATGGGAATTGAATATTGATATTGGAATGAATTCACTTATAATCAGTGATAAATACAAGACCAGATTTTAGAGTACTTAATTTGCAGTTATCATTGAGCACAATATGAATTTTACATTTGAAAAGCACATCTTCACTACTTATTTCAAAAGTTGGCTGAAATATATGAGAACTAAAATATAATACCCATAATCTAAGTGTTTGTTGAAAATACAAATTTTGCCACTTCTCTAGAGCAAAAAAGTGTTAATTGTCTATTTGTTTTGTAATGGTCAGAATATATATGACTTTATCTGGCTGAGTGGAGAAAAAAGCCTGGAATGAGATCTGTCATTTTAGTAAAATTACTAAGAGTTATACTGTGGTTCACAAACATAATAAAAAATTAAAAGAAACCCAAATAGGTAGCTAATTGCTGTTACAAAATACAAGCTGAAATTTAAAGTGATTCATGTTTAGAATTTTAAATATTAGAAATACTCAGGGGAAAAGAGAGAGTGGTAAAATTGTGCTATCTTTAATAGTTTATTTTGTCTCTTTCTGGAGCTCTTAAGTGCGTAGACAAAACGATATGCTGGATGTACTTAATCCACACTATACATTATTGCACTTAAAAGTTCTTCTCGTATTTTTTTTAAGATCTGTGGGCTAAGATCCACAGCCATCCTAGGAGAGTCCCATCAGAGGCACTCTCCTGGTCTGAACCAAAGTGTTTATGTAGTAGCACCTTTAGCCTGCTACCGCGTTTGCATTGGGGTGTGGAGGTGGGGAGCCAATTTCCTGAATGCCCGGGAATGTACGCCCACCCTTTGCACCCAGCATTGGCTTAGCTGAACACTAGCAGGAGATCTGCCGAGGCTTAGGCTTTCAGTGGTTACATTTTGCTGTCTGTGTACAAATGCAGTTTAGAAGCAGTTTAGAAAAGCTTGAATTCTTGCTTGAATATCAAGGTGATCTGTAGCAATAGTCTCAGAATACACTTGTTAGCCAATTTCCTTTACTTCACCACGTGAAAACTGCCAAGAGCAGAAGACATCGGAAGGCAGATACCTGAAGCACAAGTGACATTAATAGGAATCCTAAATAAAGGAATGCGCCACAGAACTCATACTCCTTTTCTTTTTCTGCATCTTTCCTCCACACTTTGATTCCCATCTATTCCCCAAGCCGAAATTCAAGTTTGGCTCCATCATATATTGTTGCTTTAAATGCTTTAATTGATACAGTCTTTAACCAGTATGTATCTTTTTCTCTGCAATAAGTTTAGCGTGAACAAAATCCTTACCCTGTTTTCACTCACTGTGTCTGCAGTGTCATGTTTCTTTTCTCCCTAATTGTGTGAACAGTTTGATATGGGAGTCATGACATTATTTTCTCATTACTTTGATCTTTTTAGTATGCAAGCTTGGCTGCCTAGAGCTACCTTATTTTGGCACACATCTAGTGAGGTTTCCATAAAAACATGTGAAGTTCAGAATTCTGTTTCATTTTCATGAGAGAGCAAGAATTACATCATGGGAGCTTTGTTTCTTTGCTGAACTCTCTCATGTTACAGGAGATGCTACTGTGCTGTTTTTAGCTTTGGACCTGCAAAGAAAAGCATAAGTGACTGTTAATGGAAAGCACAGAAGGACCTCAAATGAGTACAGATATATCACTTACAAAGAACTAATAAGAGGGTAATCCATTCATGCTTTATGGTGAACACAAGTTGTTCTAATCTGTTCTACTCTACTCTTTAATTTATCAGGCCAAATCCTGAATGGCATAGAGGCACCTGCACAGTTTAAAAAGATTGCATATTTTCCTCAAGATTGGGCCTTTTACTGCTAGCCTTCCTCCCCATTCCCTCCCCCCCCAAAAAAAAAGACTAAATCCTTTGCCTTAGCTGTGCAAAAGCTACTTTTTTAATAGTACTTTGGGGATTCTTTACAAGTGAAACTCTTCTATCCCTCAGCAGACATAAATGCTCTTAGATGGTTGGCTTGCCTGTTGCATTAAAACTGTCAAAATGTTGTTTGCATACTGTTTCACGTGTAGGTATTGGCTTTTGAAAAACCTAATAAAGTCCCAAATAACCTTGTACTTGCACACCAAATAACCTTGTACTGGCAGCATAATAATAGCAGATAGCTTTTAAAATAATGTCAGTTTTCCATAATATATCCTGCATAAAGACAGGAACAGTTTGGAATAATCAGGTACTCTGCAAAAATATTTTGAAGTGCTAAAGTTTTTCCTATGTCTTTTTTTAAGTTTCTGTATCCATAATTCATACAGAAGATATTTTATCTTCCTTCCTCCTTAAAAAATAAATAATGTGACCTTTCTTGCTATTGGCTGAAACTTTCATACCTTCTATTCAAGTTTCCATTAGTTGAAAGTGGTTTTAGCTAGCTGGACCCAGGCATTTCAGTCAATTACTGGCTTTTATCTTGTTATCATAAAGGGCCATTTCTTTCTTAAAATGGTCAATTAAGTTCATGAAAATAAATGGAAAGGAGTGTACTATTTGTTAGCAGTACTGTCAGGAGCACGCTGGCACTGAAGAAGAAAATATTGGAGCCTTTCTTAATGAATAGAAATAGCTTTCATCAAAGTAGATGCTGTTTGTTCATATTCCCTTTTTTTTTTTCTTTTGGCCACAATTCAGAGTTAACTACACAGCAATTGAGTGTTTGAAAGCTCTTAAAATATCCACAATGTACTTAGAGCTCTGCGTTTTACTTAACTACTCCATTTGTTTCAGTTTGTATAAAGCACATTATAAAATCAATTGAGGCAGTCGTTCTCCGTTCAAAAGCAGCAGACTAAAGGTTCATTTTTTATCAGGAGATAATGTGATCGAGGAAATAAGCAGATGGAGTAAATGAATCAAAGGAAAATTATTCCAAAGCATAGAGGAAAGTTAGAGCAATGAATATGAGAGGTAAAGAGAAATACAAGTGGCAGAAAGAGTATAGAGTGGAGAAAGAGTGTGAAGAATGGAAAGCCCCATTCCATTCCCCTAGGCTGCCCGTGTACTGCAGCAAGGTGCTCCCACATAAGCACTGGGCAACCCTATGGCAGTGCTTTCAAAGCATTTCCACTTTTCCCCTGGTGGCCTTCGTGGGCAACCAGCCTTACATCGCCCTCCGTGATGCGCAGGCAGGGGCTAGATCTTTGGGTCTAGGCACAGGCATACCACTGCTCTGCTGAGAGGCTGATCTCCAAAAGGCAAGCTGTGAATTAAAAATGAAAAGACAGAAAAAGTCTTTGTCTGATGTCTGTAACATTCATCAATATGCTAGATCTATTTCACTAGAAATTAAATCTTATGCATACTTTAGTGCCAGAATAAAGATAGAATTTACGTTGGTCTATTTTAGTTGTTTAAATTACTGTAACAGAAAAACAGTTGATTTCAATTGGTATCAAAATTGTATACAATAGGAGAGAAATACGGACTCATGTAAGAAATGATCAAAAATAAATTATTATGTCTGCAAGATTAAAAAAAAGCAATGTTACTTCAAAAAATATTTCTAATATTCTTCTAAAGGAAAAAAAATTGACTTTGAAAATACATATTTTTTGAAAATTATTTGCCTTCTAATATTCTTTTTGTTGAATAGCATTTCGTCTTTTCAGTAGCTCTGTGAGTTATCAGTATATTTCATTAACAGTTTGTATTATCTTCTGAGTCTGGATAATTTCTTAGATGGGACTATTTAAAATATAGCCTTTTTAAAGAAAATATTTGTTTTAGAACTAGAATGATAAAATACTGGTGTTTTAGCAGGAGGCAGTTCTAACTTTAAAAAACTCCAGAAAAGAATATATCATGCAACAGTTTATGCATTTCACATTAAGTATAGTACAGAGGGAAGGCAGGCTATGTCCAGCTCATGAGAAGCCACAGAAGTACAGGAATCTGAGCTTCTGCTTTGGCCATAAATAACTGGGCATATGCTAGGCAGAATGCTGCAATTACAGGACAAAGCTACAAAGCAGTTCAAGGGTGGCTTAAATCCAGCCTAGGCCAACCCCTGGTCCAATGGCCTAGGCTTTTGTTTTAAGGGTAACTAAATCTAAAAATAACTGAAGAGGCACAGAATTTGTTAAATCACAAATTTTACATCCTCTAGAATATAAGAAAATTATGGAGTATATGGACAGCAAAATACCTGTCATTGAGGAAACATTCCTCAGTATTCAATTTCTCCATTCCTTTCGAAAAGGAATATTTCTTTAAACACACATATACCAGAAAGCAATAAATGGTCAAGGTGTCAGCTCTATAGATGACCATCAGAACAGCTTTATTTGGAAGTGCTAGAAAGAGCACAAAGTATACCAGCTTACGTTTAACACTGAAACAAAACCTATTGTACCATCCCTGACCATATTTTGACTCTAAATATAATTAACACATATACTAAAAAAATGTATTGTTCAGGTAACGTGAGAAAAAGCAGGCTAAGTTTTCAATATCCTTGCTAACAGTAAATAATGGAAATTTCAGCCATTCTGGACCAACAGAATTGAGAATTTTCTCTCACATTTTTTAAATACTTCATAAAAGTTGACAATTTCATTTAGGGGTAGTCAGAGTTTTATTTGACTTGAAAACGTGAGTATTATTTTGGTGTTCATACACCATAACTTTCTTGCCCCGTTTTGGCCCTTCATTCAATTCCATCTTATAAATACGTTGTGGGGAATGCTGGAGCCATTGCATATTCAGTTTGCACGTAGCACATATGTAGTGTCTTACAGTTCAGATTTCCCCAACTTTAAATGCACGGTGAGCTCTGTGGGGAAAATAAGTGCGAGGATGTGTGATAAAAGGCTCTTCTCCATGCCTGTGGTGGGAAGCCCCGAGAGCCCGGCGGAGCTGGTCCTAGCTCCTGCCCCGGGGGCACCGCAGCCCCCGAGGCAGCGGGATGGCTCTTCTCCACTGCCTCCGACCAGTTTTTTTCCTGGAGCTGTGCAAGCCTCCTCCAAGTAGACTTGTCATAATCAGAATACTTCCTTCATAAGGCCAGAAAGTAAAATACACTTTCTTCAATTATCCTTCTGCGACACCACAGAAATGTACCTCATCTATTAAAGAGATATAATGGCAGGATGTAGGGAAAGCTACAATTTTGATAGAGGGTCAGAAAGCGTGAAAGAAAGTAATAGCACTTAATAAACTTGACTAGTCATCCAAGACCGAGAAGTATCAGACCACTAAACTCAGGAAGTGAGCAGTAAGAGTTTTTCCTTTCCCTCTGTAGGCAGACTTGCCAGTTTAGCATTGGCTATAAATGCTGGAAGAAACGTTTATTCTAAAATGAAAATACAACAGAGTAGTTTTAAAACCCCTAAATAAGCAGAACTCGAAACATTTTTTCCTGCTCATTTTAAATATAAAACCTCCTGTTCCCCCTTACCTCTAGATCTTACGGATAATCCTGGTCTCAGTTCCCATAAAACATTGAAGGCCTCTTAAAACGTGCTGCATCCGCCTGGTGATTCTACTCCCACTGTAGTGTTTTGATTATTTTCATTAATTTCGGGGAAGCAGAATGGGGCTTACTCAGTAAGAAATAACGTATTTGCTTCCTTACAGAACTGAACAAAGGTTTTTCTGTTTTAAAGGTATTATCTTATGAACAGATACATGCAGAAGAGTATCTTTCTGGTATGCTTTAGTAGTTTTCACATGTCTTCCATTCCAAATAATCCAGTCTTTTAGCTGTAGAGATGCACAGATATTGAACAATATGTTCCTGACACAGTCCTTTACTTAACTTCTTCTATATTTGTGTTCTGAAGTCTTGACAAACAAAATAAACTGTAATATCTAACCATTATAAAATAGTTATGCAATGCAAGGTAAAATATATAAACATTATAACATAGCCATGTAATTCATGTTTGTATTCCTGAATACATAAAGATTTCTTTGGTAATACAATATATATGTAGGGCAACTCTGCACTAAAGAAGTTGTGTTAAAAAGGTTTTGCTGTTCTGGACAGAGAAGCTAACATGTTTTAACATTTGCCTGCACTAAAGATAAAGTTTATTGGACTTTTTGTCAGGGACTGTATTTTTCCAATTAAACAGAGTTTGAACTTGTTCTTCACTTATAAAAGATAGTTCTGCCTTTTACTAAGGTAGAACTAAGGCAGGTCCTTAAATCCTCTTTGCCTTTGAGCTAATATAACAGCATGAGTGCCACCCCAATTCCTTCTTGTCAAGGATAAAAGATATAATTATGCAGTTGCAGGAGCTGAATGTAGAAGAAAATTCCTTGTAATGTCATGGTTATTTCTGTATTTACTGACTGCTAGTGGAGTGCCATCCCCAGCTTCTGCTTTTGACTAGAAATGACAAAAATAACAGATGCTAAATATAAAATCCAGATTAAAAAGTAACTAGTGAAACATTTCCTCACTGTTTTACATTTTAACACAAGTTCAAGTAATTTCTTCCTCCCCTCCCCCAGTTTATTTCATCTATCTGAAGTTTTAGATTGCTGAAAATGTCAGACAGTCACAGTTTTCCTGTGGGTATTTTTGTTGTCCTAACTTTCCTGATATCAATATGAGGTTGCTGATAAGGGTGCTAATTAACAATGATACATGTCTAGAATCTCCTTAATATATTTTCAATACAATGCATAGCCTATTTCAACATCCAGACACTAAGAAATTTATGTTCATCCTTTGTTTTTTTAAAAAAAAGTGCAGAATAAGAGAAGTTTAATTAGTACACTGATGCTATAAAATATAATGTTCTCTGGAGGAGCTGAGTATTTTAAATAAAATAAAAGTCACTCACATCTTCCCCAATATTAGCAACTCTTTATAAAGATAACTCACACATCCTACTCCTGCACTAATACAATTCCCTTTAAAGATTCAAGCATTTTTTCAACTATTAGCAGATTTCCTTTTTATAAGCCATAACTCAGTAGAATTCACATAGCATACATCCATATCTTCTTAAAAATGCTTTGAAAGAAACAGAATTAAGGGCAATCACTGATAAAACCTAGCACTGTTTTAAATACTTTAGTGTATTTTTTTGTTATCATTTGTACTAAAAAAAAAAGAAAATTAAAACAGAGTTCATTTCCCACAGCTTATTACCAAACCAGAATCTTTATTATCCTCAGTTTTCTGAAAATGAAAGTAATTTCCGTAGCAACAAACTATGGCATCACAAATTAAAGGCAGTTGGAGAATTGGCAAATGAAACTAAAATCCTCGTTTTAGGCACCTGTACTTCATAAAGCAGGGCAAGGAAGAAGAAAAAGCAGTAAGAAAAATAACTTTTATCACCATCACTACAGGCTTATTTTTGCATTCATTCCTTTTTTCAGCGTGTACCATAAATAGTCACCAGCTATTGAGACACCTTAATGCAAATGCTCTTATCACTAGTTGCTAAGAACAGGGTAATGTTCAGGATATATGTATTTTGATGCATTTAGCTATTGAAAATTGAGTGGTAGCTGGCATATAGATAATTTACATCTTTTGCATCCTTCTTTGCTCTTGTGTGATACTGAAATCACTAACAGCATTGTTACCTTAGTGACTGCACATCAAATGAGAATTATATTTTATTCCTCTGAGACAGAAAGCACACTTTATACATCAGTATGTCATGTGATTTTTTTTACTGGTTTCAGAATGAGTGTATGCATTGAAAGAAAAAGAACAGGCATTTTCCCTCCAATTGGCAAGTGATGGTTTTGAATAAACTGATTTGACCTTTATTAACAATTTTTACTGTAATCTTTATTTGCTTTCCATTTGAACATTTCAACATTATTGGCTGAAAGGAAGTGAAAGAATATTTGATAAGCAAAATGAAAGAGAATTGGGAACTGAGCAATTGTAGCAGCTTACTGCTGCTTTACTACTGCTCTGTGGTGAAAACCAAAAGGCAATGAAGAGAACTTAGGCACTTGCTAAAAACCTTTGGGAGTTTAATTGTTTAAATGCTAGGTTTCTGGTAGTGTTTTCCTACTCATCTTTGCCAATAGTCTAAAATTATTTTTATTTGCTATTGACTTGGCCAGCATGGGAGCTAAATTACTAGTGAATATATGGATATATTTACATTTGATTCTGTAGCTCAGCATGGGCCTTTCCTATGCTAGAAGAATTAGACAGTGTCTGTGTTTAGAGTCTGACTTTCCCCAAGAAGTCCTACAACCCCAAACACAAAGTCTTGAAATCTGACATTTACAGGTATCGTGTTTGCATCAGTAAATATCTTGCTGTTTGTACATAAACTGTCCAGCCAACTGCTAGACCCAGTCAGAAAAGCTCCTGCAGCAAGCTTTTTATAACAGCACTCTAAGCACTCTGTTATGTATTAAAAAGAAAAACAAAAAACAGCAAAAACAAGCTATAAAAGCAAAAGAGCTTCACACTTTTAGCCCCAGTGCATAGCTGTGTTTACATTTTGCTATCATTTCGCCTAATAAACATTGAGGGTACAGTTATACACAGCAAGATTTCTCTTTTTGAATTTAGGCAGCTGACACAAAGAATGAGGCTCTCCTTCGTATAGAAAGTATACATCCTAACAAATAGGTAGTCAGGACAGTTATGAAGCGCTGGACACCAGTTACTGTATTAGATCACTGTTACAGGGCCTCCAGAGCATTACTCTGGAGCAGTTCCCTGTTGAAAAACACAGGTTGTCTGCCAGTGAAAGATTTCATGGAACTGTCTCATTTTCAGACATTTCCTGAGAGAAAGTTGAACCGGTTTTGCCTCCAAATCCTGTTTGACACCAGTGGTTGGCCTAAGCATGGCAAACAGCCCACTGACGAAGGGCAGAGGCACCAGCTGCAGTTGAAGACCCAGGGGTTTCCACTTGGTGATAATTTGGAGGCAATTGTTTTTTTCAATTACTCACTACCTGCACCTCTGCAGGATTATATCCAGGGCGGCTTTTAGCCCTGTCAGCCTTTTTATGCTTTGCAAAGCACAGCTGCCACAGGCTCAATTTGGTGGCTCCTTCTACTCAGTAGTTTGCAGAGATGAAATTCACAGAAATCATTTGATGGGAGATACAAGTTTTTAGAGCTTGAGGAAGAATATTTTGATTTGGAATCATTATATGCTACTGTTTTGGAGGGAGTAACCCAGAATTTTTGTTTTTGTAGGAAATTTTGAAGACCTGTGGCTTCAACTGAAAGGTAAATAACATTTTTCTAGCAAATCTTATTCTCTCATGAGGTAGAAATTCCAACTTTGAATTATTTCAGGCAAGAAAGAGTAGTTCACTTCCCATGCTCTAAAAATACTTGTTTCTGCTCACACTGCTAGAAGGAGTGCAGATAGTATAATTGTGTGTTTATGGCTTTGTGGGGCTGTTCACTGTCCACTAGGAAAGAGGCTGGAAAATAAATAAACAAATGAATCAACTTCAGTCCTGTTAGTCAAGATCTGACCTTTCATTTTAAAAAAAAAATGCCTCTAATAGTTATGATTATAAAGAAAACCTCAACACCTCAGTGTTGAGGCAGGAAAAGTAGTTATGAAAAGCAGTTATAAAATGTGTTAATTTTTCTGTTTGTTTCAGCAAAAGGATTTTGTGCAGATTGCCAGTGATGATAATTTAAATGTCAACACTGTTAATTTAATTCAAGAAAAGCAGAGAAGGTCTCTACTGCACCACTCAGATTTTTTGTCTCATTTCAGTACTTCAAATGCATTTCATTTTGGAAGTAGTTGCATATATTACCCTCTTAAAAAAATCTGGACACCAGTTGCAGGCAATGCACATGCTGAAGTTTATCAGTGAACTCAACCATTTTGACAGGAATGTTGGTCATATTTAACAAATGCGTGTTTTACAGCACAGCTGTTGTACTTGAAGAGATTAACACATCTTCGTAATATCTTCCTTAAACATTTTTATGCTTGAATACAGATTTCCTGTTTTAGGAATGCCAATTCATAAATTTTAAAAATTCTACTTCATATAATGTACCAATGGAGACCCAGAGATTCAGCAGTTCATACGACCTTTCATTAGCACTGTTCTTTACCATTCAGTCCACATGGCACATGTCTGGATATCAAAACTTCAGGTGTTGGAGTGTGTGTGTGTGTGTTTTTTTTTCCTGGGTTCAAAAGCTTTTCACTCTTATCCTAAATAGGTAAGAAAGTGGTGATCACACCTAAGATTAGATACTCATACCTTAATTTGGTAATCTAGAAACCCTTTATAAATCATAGGTCTACAAAATGTTTTTGTGGAATTGCAATAGGAGAAAAAGTTACCAGAAACTTGCCAGGTATTTTGGCACGTTGCCTCATGTTCTTTTTCACGTTCATGATCTCCAGCTTCCCTTTCTCTGTATTCTCTGTACTCATTTCTGTTCGTTTCCCTCCCCCCTTCAAAGTTACAGAAGCTACTTTACTTATTTTCTCTTTGCCTATATCTAAATACTTTTTTTTTTCTCTCTCTCTAAATTATTAGCCAGGAAATATTTTCCATTCATAAGGTATGTTAAATAAATTAGGCTATCACTTTATAATCATTTCCTCTTAAGATGGAGAGGGGACAGCAGGGGAAGCACAGAAAAGATGTTTTTTTTTTTTTTTTTTTTTTTTTTTTCTTCTGGCCTAGGAATTCCTAAATAAATGACGTTTCCCCAGGCTACTGGTTGTTTTCCACTCACAAAATTATATCCTTCCTTACTAAATTATTTTAATACATCTTTTGTTAACAAAGGTTCAAAAGTACAAAATACTAGTTATTTATATTTGTTGAAGTAGCATTTGGATAAAGCTTGACACAAGTGTATATATAACGCAGGGTTGTTATTAGATACTGTTAACAATTGTAAATTGAAACAATGTATAAACAATCAGGGACTCAATCAGGTAATATAGAACATAAGCTGTTAGAATTTTAGCCTAGACTTTACATTTTCTTAATTTCCTCCAATGGACTGTAATACACCACCAGACAATTGCAACCTTGAAACAAAAAATACCGTAAGTTTAGGTGAACTCAACACTCTACATGTATTCTCAAACTATGTCACTCACTGTCCATTTGTATTTAACTAAACTCCTTGCCTGTTTGTTTTGTCCTTAATCATTGTATATTTATAACACTGTAAATTACCTATATTCTGAAGGCAAACATAACTAGTATAATTTTGAAAAGTACAGTGAAGGGAGATGAAAGCATATATATGTACATACACATGTGTAAATGTACACACGTATACATATTCATATACATATATGTGCACACACACACAAATATATTTGTTCCTGTCTGTTAGCTTTTTATCTTCTTTCCCTACTTTCACTTTCAACATTAATTTAAAATAAATGGAGGTCATGCTAGGTCAAGGTTATACATATTGTTCCTATATACATATGTTTCATCTCTGAAGCTAATGCATATTACAAGTCCATTGGTACTGCTGTTATTTTCTATGGAGGTAGTCAGATGCTCAGAATATATAGATATATAGATAGATAGGTAAAGCTAATTAAAGAAGGTATTTATATACTTGTTATATCTATCAACAGTCTCATTTAGCATATGTGGTACCTTAAGTAACACATAAAGGCTAGTCATGTAGTGAAAGCTAAGCACACACCAAGAAATCGTATGGAGCAGGGCCCCAAAGAAACCATACAGAAGTAAAGAATGATTAGCTTAAGGAAGTGTCTGTGTTGAGTGATAGATAAATAGTCAAACAGATAAATCTGCTGCTGCTACCTACTTAACATAGATGCAGAGTATGGAAGGTTGCCTTATTCTGCTCCTCCTCTTGTGCTGGGCCTTCCTACTCAGCTTTCTACATTTGATGTGTTTCCAATGTTACCAGAGTCCTTCCCTTCAGTGTTCAGCTATCCCACTGCTGAGACCATGTATCATCTGACTTAAATTAAATATAGAAAAGAGAAGAGGGGAAAAAAAAAAAAACTCTGCTCTGCATCTCACCCTTCAGGAGGGTGGTGGTGTTCTGAATGCCAATCTTATTCTGACTGGCCTCTTGCTATCAACTCCCCACAGCTGTGCTTGCAGCTGGACAGTCACTCTGTGTCTCCAGCTAGCTGGCAGCATGCTCCCCTGCTCCTTCCTTCAGGTCTGATGGAGCCTGTGACCAGAAGCAAAGCTGCTGCAAGAGGCTGACAAACAGACACGGGAAGCAGATAACTGAGAAACGCTGCGTGCATATCACATCGCATGTCATTCACAGTGAATACTGTACTCCTCTATGGGATCTCCATGTCATACTGACTTTGTAGTCTAACTGTGCAGTATTTCAAAACTCCATTTAATTTATGGATTTTATTTATGAATTAACTCTAATATCAGTTCTTAAGTGTTCAGGAGTATATCATTACACAAACTCTTTTAGTTCATCTGAACTGATTTTCATAGGGACTTTACAAGTATTAGTAAAAATATAGCTGTGAGAATTTGTGGAAGTCCTGATATACAAGTACTACATCTCAATCTATAAAAATAGTTCAAGCTTTGTGCTCTGAAGATAAATATAGGATATATTATTCTGCGAAAAATTATGACATGGATCAAGCGACATGAAGACCAATTCTACTTTTAGATGGAAAATGCTGCAGTGGAAGACTACTGATACCATTGATGGAACACAGAGTATAAACTCTGAAGTGTTTAAAATGGCCTTTTTTTTTTCTTTTTCTTTTTTTCTTGTGTCCATGTGGCATTTAAATGCCCAATAGCAGAAAGCACACAAACATGCTACCAGAATATATAGAAAGTGCCTACATTTACTGAGAAAGAAATGTATCTGAAAGCATTTCATTTACTTTATGGAAGAAAGGGATTTTTTTTAAAAAAAGCTTCAGTGTGATTTCATTAATGTGATTAATATCTTAATATGATAGTGTAAATTTTAGAAATAATTTACCAATAGGTGAACAAACTTCTGAACGTGATTGACCTTCGAGAATGAAGAACGTCCTCTTTAGAAAATACTATAGCTGTAATAGCCAGCTTCTTTCTTCTCATCCTCTGCAAGTCTATCATAGGCTGCCTGAGTCATAACAAAATGCATTAAAGTGTCATTTTGGAAGCTCTTCATCCTTCTAATGAATCTATTGAAGAGTACAAAGTATAGTCATTCAGAAGAGAAATGCAAAAAGGATATAAGGTGCATATTAAGTTTCAAATTAAAAAAATACCCTTAAATGTGAATCAGAAAAGCTGTACGATATGTATGGTTAAAAGAAAAGATTGACAAGATTTTGTAATTTTGTGCATATTGTTTCCATAATGTAATTAATAACACTTTTATAATTATCTGAAAAGCAATCTAGTTTTCTCAAACTAAGCCAAATGAATCACTGACTCTGCCCATATCCTTGACCTGAGTAAATAAACAGTGTCTGTAAAACTGCAGCTGGGTATTAAGGAAATTTTTATTCATAATAATCGCTAATTAGAGTAATGTATTTGATTGTATCAGTCAATAGGCTAGGTAATAAAGCACATCACTTTCATATCAGTCTCAAATATCTATTAACTAATTGAGCTACAGCAGTGTAAAAATGTTAGCCTATAGCACAGAAACCTCCCCTCAACCCCAACCCCAATACAAATGCCGTGCAATGTTATTCTCAGCCGTCTAAATCTATATTCTAGTTTGCGTTCAGCCTTTGCCAAGGGCACTTTTTTGAAAGCAAGCAGCTTTATACTCATTATACTTTTAAATAATATATTTACAGGATTCTGCACTTTTAATAAAGTCTTCATAGTTTCAAATCCTTTAAGCAGGCTAGGTGTAACTCAAGGAAGGCTCATTTGCAGCTCAAATCTTTTGCAGCACAAAACAATACCTTCTGTTAATCTCTTGTAGTTTATTGAACTATACTTGTGCCATTCCAGTTACTTCAAGGTTAACAGCTCAGATATTTAACCAAGTGACCCACTCCTCATGCCTTGCAAAGATTTAAGAAAGGTTGTTTAAAAGTAGTCTAGACATTTTATAAAAACTTTCATGCTTGAGTGTTTCAATAATAGTTAAATGGGAAATAAGCACACTATGTTTTCTGTGCCTTCAAATTGCATTGAGGAAGGGTTAAGATTTTGAAGATCTATATCAAACAATAGATGCAATATGTCAGCTTTGTTAAATACTGGGTATAATCTAGGTCTGATTAATAATAACTTGTGATTGTTTATAATTGCTACCGTTAGGGGTAGCATCTTTTTTTTTTTTTTTTTTTTTAATTTTTGTATTAGGCTGCTGCTGTTTTTTTAATTGCTAATTTTCAGCCAGAGCTAAGTTCAAACCTATGGTTTTACAGCAGCAATTTATTAAGAGCTGGCACTTTAAAGGTACAGTATTGAAAGATTAGCAGTGAATTATGGCACAGACTGCACATTAAACCACCAGCTTGTGCAGCAAATGTTACAGACAATCTGCAACCTGAAATATTAATATCTTAGTGCTTTGGAGATTACATTAATTACAGTCACTCTAAGAATGCAATAATTAGACTGTTTTACAGTAGCCACTAAGGTCAGTTTATACAAGTAATTATTCACTTGCTACAAAGCTCCATGAATATATTAACTGATCATCAACCTATATTTTCTGTTGTAAGTTGTGTTATTTTGAAAGGAAAGCAATAGGAGTGGTGGGCTTGTGACAGAATGAAGTCCCACTGCTGCAGAGTCGGGGATGTTCTGGCACAGAAATAGATCAGAAGGCGATATACAGCCCTGGATGCTAATGGGCCTTTCTCATGGCTGGAAAGTCAGTCCTGCCTGATAACCACAAATAGCTGGTGCGCAGACAAGAACATTGCAGGACTGATTGCAGAATTGGCCGATTTGTAAGTTGGAAGGTGGTTCCAAACGTGCAACTAAAATTGAGAGGACAAGCTGGGCTATACCAGGAACTCAAGTCAACTCCCAACTATGCTGCTGTGTTTAATTGTGGGCAAAGGCAGAAAAAGAAGCAAAAGAAGGATAGCAAATTTGACTTCTAGTTCTTAATAGTATTAGCCAGTGCTTGACAAAAAGACAATAAGAGTCAAAACAATAAGAATTTATTTACAAGTTTCTGAAAAGTTATAACTTGAGTGGCTACTGTAAAACACATCCCATAAATATTTACTCAAAATTAATTCATTTGTTTTTACATTCATAGAGAGTAAATATCATGGAAATAAATTTGCTTGTCGGAATGTAGCCAGCAACAACATTTTAATTTCAGTTGTCACAGGAATTTGCGCAAATCAGCATTGAAATTTGTATTTATGAATATTTGAATTGAATACCTAAATCTTCTGATGAATGCTTACCTAATCAACACAAAGATATGTTAGCAACTTACTTGTCTAACACACTTCACACTGAAAGAATTCAGCACTGACAACTACCTGATTCTGAGGAAATTAACAGCCTTTTTATTTTATTTTTTTCCCAGGGGAATAATGGCTTCTTCCATTCAAGATCCGACCCTTCTGGTCCAAGGTACTGTACATTTTATCTATGGGATTCATCTTTGTCCTGTACAAGATGAAGACTAATGGAATTGATTGTATTGAAAATGCAAGTTCAGAATTCAGTTATGGTTTAGAATTAATAATGCATTCTGCAGAAAGTGACTTCCTCTATTTCTTTTCTGTTGAATCAGCATCTGTGAAATCTAGACATTATGAGATTATTTGCATGGATAATTAGCTATACCTAGGAATTTGGAGCTCGTAACATAAGCAGATTTTCTTATAGAAGGTTCTTCAGAATCTCAGTTTTCAAATTACTTTCCTGCAATATTAAACTCTTTCTGTTGTCCTATTAAGTAGGAAGTCATGGTCTTATGGTGTGCTTACCCGTCTTTACTGGTCAGAAGAGCCCCGGATGGCATATGTTTTAGCAGTAGCCTCAACAACTAGAAGATAAGTTAAATAAATTAGTCAAGAAGATACTAAGCTAACAGCAAAAGGTGAACAAAGGAGAGTTCACTTAGCATAAAATCAAGGTGTCAAGAATAAAATTAATCAGGGCACGAAGGAGCTTGAAGGAAAGAAAATTTTAATTGCCTATATGCCTGTGCCAAGAGTGTCGGTAATAAACAAGAGGAATTAGAATTGCTTGTTTATGAGCATAAATTTGCCTTAATTGGTAGTACTGAAACTTGTGGGATTCACGTTATCGGAGAGTTAAATTCAATGGTTATAAATCAGTTATAGATTAAGTGAACAAAAGAAAAGGAGTAGTGTTTTTTTCTCAAATATCGTATTAATGAATTCTGAAGCACTGAAAAGTCTGAAGTAAACAATGTTGGGTAATTATGCCTTCATATTAAAATAGAAATGAAAAACACTAGATGAGGTGTCCATAGAATGATGCTGTTATTTCTAAAGTGTTCTTTGGTTTTCTAATAACCCATTTCCTAATGCAGAAAACATACCTTCTGACATGCAGGACTTGATGTTAGATATTGCAGTGACAGTTAAAGACAGTGTGATCACAGAACTAAAAATCAGTTATTAGAAGTACTATATTTGAAATAAACAAAACTATTAATAAACATACATGATATTTAAAAAGAGGTCAGTTTCCCCAGTCTTGGAAATTATTTTACAGGACAATAAATACCTGAATGAATGACAACTCTACTAGATTCCATGACTGGAAAAGTGTTAAAAATCTTTTTAAAAAGTCTTCAGACAGAAATGAAAACATCTATTAAAAAAACCAAAAGCATATACAGTATAGCAGGTGATAGAAGCGAAGGGAAAATAATAGTGATGAAAAAGTTGGAAGTGTAGAAACTTGTAAGGGAAACTAATAGGTATTTAAAAAAAAAGCTATTGCTTAAAAGGTTGAAAAAAATAGACTCCTCTGGTGTCAATGTGCTTAGTCACAAGTCACCCTTTCAGTCAGCTTGAATACAGAAACACTATAGACCATTTGTTCGCTAATAAGCCTCGCCTTTGATGGCGTAGGGCAAATGCTGGTAAATATTTACTTCTAAGCTCAGAAGAATAACATTTACTCTCCTCTTGTTCCTCTGGGTGAATTATGAAAAGGTTGAGTTTGTCTTTAGCTTCCTTATTCACTATTTTTACTACTACTGCCCAGGTAAGGGAAAGCAATAGTTTAATAACGCTATATGGCTTCTAGTCCGTGTATACTATATTTACATAGCAGTGCTTCTTGCCATAAAAGCTTTACAGATGTAAGTGCAGAAGTCTCCTTTCTGCGTTCGCTTTTCTCTTGCTGACGTGTGCTAAGGAATCCTCTATATCATACTGGTTTGTCATGGAAGACTATCCTAGCATTGCCAGTATTAATGCAGAAAAGGTGTAAGCGTTTGGATAGTGCTTCTGTATTTGAGGTAAAGCTAGAAGGTGTATTCCCGTGATAATGATGATGTATGTTCCAATTCTGCTAGTAACTCTGAACCATGTTAAACAGCACTTAGTCAACATTAAACTTCTTTAAATCAGCACATTCAGTCATGCTAGTTTTAATTTAAGTTTTGTAAGACTGTGGACACTCTAGAATACTAGTAGAAAACTAATGCTGTCCTGATGTTTAGAGAGGGTAATAATAGTGAACTGGTTAATTAGAGGTTTGTCAGCCTGATATTGATCCTGAAGAAAATAATGGAAAAGCTGATAGAGTTTGATTAAAAAAGAATTAAAGAAAGTTAATATAATTAATGTCAATTAACGTGGCCTTATGAAAAGTAAGTCTTATCACTTTAATTTAGCGTCTCCTTTAAGTACAACCGAAAATTTGGGCATGATCTCTTCCTTTGACTCAAGCATTAACAAAACCTTACTAGTAAATTTTGTGTATGACAAAAATAACTGATTAGACCAAAAATTTTGAAGATCACTGACAAACAGAATTGCTGGGTGACTTACAATATGACAAATGTAAACTACTCAAATAGAAAAATGTAGTACATCCTAGCAGGATGGAGGCTCATTCAGGGCATCATTCATGATTCCAAAATAATCCTTGTTACTAAACTGAAATATGTTCTCAGTATGGCCAACAACCTTGCCAATGAATGCATGAATAAAACCTTTTAAATGGGGAAATAATCTGATTGGAGTAGCAGCTTTATTATCTCTGTGTCATGTGTATATCTCTGTATTTGACATAGATATGACTGGAATACTAAGTCCAGTTATGGTGTCTGTGCTCTATTTTTTTCCAAGAAGGATCTTGAAAAACTCGGAAAGTCAGAGAAAAGTCACAGGAATGATTTAAGAGTTGAAATAAATGTTCTGTAACAGTCTACCAAAACTGCTTGCTTATAGCATTCCTTTCATGTCTTTATGATTTATTTTCTATATGGATGGCAGTGTAGATTTGTACATTTCCTATATTTTGTTGTCTCCCGGCCCCAGTTCCTACCCTCTAATTTATACTCATTACCAGCAACTTGTCCTTTTTTCCTTTTGTCATATAAGTAATGAAAGACTTGAAAGGAGTTCACTTTATTTAGCTTATCAAAGAGAAGGTTAAGGGTGACACAATCACAGTCTATAAGTTCCTACCTAGGAACAGAAATCTGATTAATAGAGTGTTCTTCAGTCTTGGTGAAAAGAAGCAAAAGCTGGAAGCTCAATGTACACAAATTCAGACCAGAAATAGGACACTTTTTCATGTTGATAGCAATTAACTGCTAGGACACTGTACCAAAGACTTTAGCAGATTTTCTGTTACTGGAAATTTACAAATCAATATTCAACCTTTTTGCCCCCCTCCCTGAAACATACCGTAATTCAAGCACACCTAAGTGTTAATATCATCAAGTCTTGTGTTCTAAATGACACAGGAAGTCAGGCTAGGTAACCACAGTGATTCCTTCTAGTCATAAAATATATGAAATTATCAATACAGGTTGGTTTCTGTTAAGGGGCAAAACGTGTCAGTCTGGCCCTTTTAAAATTTCCTGCTCTGCACATATCTTTAGAGTTGAGTTCCTGTGCATGCTTCTTATTTTTTGAACTGCTGACCAGAAAATGAAGGCTATTTTCTTTGTTAGTAGATTCTTTGATATTAATCCAACACCCCAAAAATGGGGAAAAGGCCAAATTTTTTTTCCCAAGACCTGTTAGTTACCTCTGACTCTGTAGCCAGCAAGGAACATATGTGGAAAGGGAATAACCTTTATTTCCCACTTTCATACTTGAGGAGCAGTTAACTTGCAAAGGAGCTGTGTCATCATCATGCTCAGTATTTATTCCCTGCACTGTTTATTACCTGCATGCAAGTGAATATTCCTGTCATGTTCAGCAGATCCACAAGTAGTGTTCATATGAAGTAGAGTGCTCATTTCAGGTGAGACTTGCAAATGTACAAATTCTACTTCACGTGGTTTATAATTTCTCTTCAGTGAAGCAATCAAAAGTCCAAGAATTCCTTAAGAAGTAATATTCTTCCAATGTTTCCCATGGACTTGAAGGCTTTGGACCATCAAGGAATTCAAAGATGAATTCTGTCTTTATTTGACCAGAATTAGCACAACAGTCCTATGTGGCTACCATTCTTTAATTATACAAATCAAAATACTGTTCATATAGGTTGTCCTGATGATCATTTGTCTGCTTCTGTTAATTAACTGTGTATGTATTAGAGAAAATTGCTAGTGTGATCTCTAATTAATTGACCAATTTAGTATGGAAGTATCACATTGAGCAGATGAGTGCTAGATAGGTGATTGTGGATCATGTTTTCTTTATTCCAGAGACTGTTTGTCCTGGTAAGATTTCTTCTATGAAGCATATCCTAGTGGTAGACAGAAATGATTTTCTTCTTTGTACATATTTGATATAGTTAAAATACAAAATCAAAATTCTACTCCATTTTACTGACTAGTGTTAGCCCTTCCAAAGACCATGATGTGTTTGGTTAGGTTTTATGCAATGGTTAGAACCTGAGTTCTAACCATTGGTAGAGCAAGTGATGCCTTGGACCTGTGGACCTTAAAGTATAAAGTACAGTGGAAACATGAAGATACTGTTGGTCAAGTCTTTCTCTATAATACAACGAAACAAGACTGTGTGGTCTAGTATAAGCTATAGTGTGCATATGCCTGACAGTGTACAGAGCCTCCAAAGTAAGTAGTAATGCAAGTTGGATGTGCACAGAATACAATGCAATGCCTCAAAAAGATATTGGCTTTGTCCTCTGAACAGAACTGCCCTCTGCAGCCTTCTGTATCTTTCAGCAAGGCTTGTAAGTGGAGTGCAATGTCCCACTGGAGCGTCTGTTCCACTTCCAGTTCTCTTCTTGGCATTTTTGCATTACATTGCTGCTATACTGTACCTTATTGCATGATTTGACATCCCCTTAGTTGGAAAATTCTCCAAGTAGCTTCGTTTATTTTATGTATTATTCTTTTTTGGCTATTTTATTAATCAATTTCAAGATGAAAATAAGTGTTTAATTATGGAACATGTGACTCATGAATACAGAAAATGATTATGTATCTCATTTTATCCTAAAGTTACACAAATAATTGTAGTGCAAATTTTCTGTTTATCAAACATGTAATTAAATCTTTACAGATAATTGTATGCACATATCTGTAATATATTCACAACAAATATCAAAACAGAACTATAGTTAATGAATGTTCACACCATAATCACTATACTTACTTTTATTTAATATACACTTAAAATGAATGCATTAGTAATTGCTTATACTTCAAACAGATTAGCTTCTGCTTCTATAATCCTTCTAATATACAACCTTCAGAATGAAGCCTCACTAATACACTGGAAGAAATCTGGCAGTTGAGAATTACTTAGTTCCACAAGGATAAAAAGAGATGTTAACCTCTACTACAACTTGCTAACAGCCATGCTACACTTGGCCTTAGTTATGTTGGTCTCGCAGAAGAAAGACTTGGTTTTTCAAACTGGCTCAGAGATCATAAAGGAGAATTCAGAAATCCTAATTTAGGAAATATCCCTACCTAGCCTCCCCTTCCCCCCCCCTCCAAAAAAAAAAAAAAAAGGGGGGTGGGTGGATTTTGAAATCTTTCTGTCCCCCAGAATGGTCAGGTGCAACATGCACCGCAAGTTTGAAAAAGCATAGTTTCAGAGATTACTTCTTTAATTGGGCATTTAGTGTCCTTGTATTGATATGTCGATGTAAATGATTTCAGCCTGATACATTCTTAGATACATTCAAGACACATTCTGAGATAATATAAAAGATAATTTGGTTTTGCTGAAGTTATACTAATAGTAGTAATCATATTGACCTGGTGAGGTGAATCTATACACAAGCTGGTATTGATTTCTTTCTTCAAATATACTAGGTTGTGCACAAGACTTTCTTGTTTAGCATAGGAAAAGTTGAAGTTTCAGGTGACCCATATAGCACTGGCTGTTCATGTGATCATGGCCTATGCATGTATATCAAAGTACTGCTGTGGGATTTTAAATTTATTGATGTACATGTTTGTTTGCATATACACATCTGTGTGTTTATAACTCCTGGTAAATCAGCATCTCCTGGGTTAAAGTTTACTGTAATTCCATTAAAAGGTAATCTCCAGATAACCCAGTAATGAGATATAAGGGAGAATAACAATTAAACCTTATAAATTCTGTTTCAAAGAAACTCTAGAATGCATAATAAAAATAAAGTAATAAAGAGTAGCAACAATAGCACAGGTTTGTCCATAAGATACATTTCAGATGCATCAGTAGATAATTAGATAATCATTTAAAGCAGGTGCAGATATGCTTGAACTCATCTGGTGTATTCTGGTCTCTAGTGTGATACAGAGCAACTGCTTGTTTGATCCAAGGTACTTCCACTTGCTCTAGGCAAGCCTCATGAAGGATTGCCTGGATTTAGGAACATTCTGTGTTTGAGAAATAATCTACGGGTCAGGAATAAAGGTAGTGCCAACCTTATAGAAAGGCTTGAATCTGTCCACATCAAAATGCGATACCTTTTGTTATACTTACGGTAGCAGCATAAAGGATTCAAAGTTACATTAGATTACAAAGACAACTTGGACTTTACTGATTTACATTCCGGTGTTTGGAAAAAAAAAAAAAAATTACCGAAGGATTGCATAGTTTGCCTGTCAGCACGAAAGTCAGTATGGCTTAAAAATGAGCAATGTATCTTTAGGAAGTAGTTGGATTCAAGTCAGACTGATTGCAGAATATAGCAGAAATCTCAGTGCAAGTATAATGTAGAATGTTTTGTTGTTTTCTCTTCAAAATGTAAAAAATTCATATTTTAGAGAAATGGTGCTCTATCTCAGCATCCTCCTAAAGTCTACAGTAGGTGTAACAGAAGATGTTAAATGAATTAAAACTAAATACAACTATTCAGCCTGATGTAACCTTACCTTCCTTCATCTCATTGATAACATAGCCCTAGACTGCCAACATTTCCCCCCCCTTCACCTATCATTCAGGCTAAGTTATTGCTCTCCTTTAATCCCTCTCCTCTCAGACTCAATGAATCACAAGGTGCTGCTGGTCCACTAGTTTGACCTGACAGGGATCAGTGTAATCATATTAAGTTGCTTCAAGTCACTGCTTCCAAACAGACACAACCAAGGGTTGCAATACACGGATATTTCTCCTTGTGAGAATGCCTAATCCTTAAGGCTCACTGCCATTTCCTCTTCTGTACTTCATTTAAGTCAGAGCCATGGAGAAAACAGTGAGTTGAGATGAACTATGGTCCCAACCTTTGCTTGTTTCATAGCAAAGAATTTAAGTCATTTGCAAATATCAGTGGATATACTGAGCCAAAGGTTTTCATGTTTACATTAGAAATGATGAGGTTCACTGGCATAACATTAATTTCAGCATGTCCACTTATGGCTTGTAGGAGAATAAGGTGAATACCTATATTTTAATTTATTAGATTCCGATAACATTGCTACTCATTTTTACTCTTCATCATGTAATTAATATAGCAAAGCCTACAGCTGACAAAGTGAAACCGTACACAGATATGTGATTCTAAAGCGAACCTGTACAGTTTTTTCCTATCCCATTAGAACTCCAGTAAATGATGAAATCCAAATGGTAAATCTTTCAAAGCAACCATCTAGTTTTCAACAGCTCCCGTGACCTTTCATCATGATGGTTTTGTTGGGATTGCCACAATTAAAGAGATAAGTGCAGTTCAGATAAATGTAAGATAACATGTTGATATTATCCATCACTTTCACTATACTAATACATTCATTTTTCAAAGATAAGGGTCTTGATCTTTGTTTTATGCCAAAGTCCCTTTTAAACAGGTCTTTCAGTGAAAGAGACCTTAAAATGGGCTTTGAGACCCTTTAATTTTGCTACAACAGAGCAAATGCAGCGTTATGGTGAAGGAGAATTAAGGCCAAGCTTCTTTCCTCTTACCCATTTGTCTACTATAGATCTCCAAAGGTGATCTGAGAATGTCATCTGTGGATTAGTAGAAACTAATTTTAAACAGAAAGAATTAAATAAATGGCCAGAGATTCCTCAGCTTGTATAAGTTGCATAGTTTCGTTGACTTTTGATCATGTATATACAAATTCTCCCTCCTCCCTCCCCCCCCCCCTTTTTTTTGCTCTTCCGTTTAAAAGGAAAACCTGACATTTCAGGATTTTCAGGAGAGAATAAATATGCTTAATAAAGTATTGATTATTGGTCTCGGAATAACAGAAAAAGACAAAACTACTTCTATGCATGCTTAAATTTTTTTAAAGGAAGAGAGGTATTTTTCATTTCAGCAGTTGTCAGCTTTGCAAACCTCCCTGTTTTCCACCCATTTTTTTTCTACTTCCTTTCAGAGCATGACTTTGCTAGCAGATACATCACAACGTAAATAGCTTTATAGCTGTAATCTGATTACAGTTCCGAACACTGAGATATCTTTTGTTCCACATCCATGTAAGAGTCCTAAAAGAGTTTATCCTGAAATCTACAGCCTCACTTTCTTAAGCTGTACGATTGCTTTGTTCTCCTTATAATACTCCACCGTGTTCAGAAGGTCAAGCCTCACTTTGTATAATGAAGACCATACTACGTTCAATCTCAAGCAAATCTGCAAAAGCTTGCATTACTTCCTAAATATCAGTGCACCCTAGTCCTTCATGTTTCTCTCATATTTATTCTCTTCCCCGACTCTTTCAGTGTCTTTCCTTAAAAAAGAAAAAAAAAAAAAAGGTTTTTTATTGGTATAAATGCCTTCAGCTGTAAAGTTTTTTACCATTTGAAACAGTCTTATTATCTGACATATTTCAGCATAAAACACTATAAGGCAATCAGATATTTAATATTCTTATGTCTGTTATCAATTCAGTGAGTTTTAAAGATGAAAAGTTATGGAAAGACTTGACCTAGCTAGATGTTCTTGGAAATCTTCTCATTTCTACCTGCTAGCACATTGTTATTTGAGGTCTGAGATATTTCTGTGTCAGCCAGTGAAATGATAACTCAGCTGTTCCCCCACACCCAAACAATTAATCAGAACATAGTACACAAATAGGAGGAAGGTAATTAAAGAGAAACGTCAAAGATGCAGCAGGGTACAGAGAGGTACTTATTAAAGTAAAAAAAAAATAAAAATAATAATACTGTACCAGCAGACATTCAGATGTAGTTTGTGAGGTTTGGACAGTTCTTAGTAATGAGGTGCAGAATATTTATACTGAAGTTGAATTACAGATGTGCAGGTGTGAAAAGGAAGGGGAAACGTGAAGAAGAAAAAATATAAGAGCGCAGAGTATGTCAGTAGAACCCGTGGCATGAGAGCAAGGCAGGGAGAGGGAATGAGAAATGACTCAAAGAAAACCTGATTCCTTGAGAATGAGCAGAACCAGCACATGGGGTAGGCAAGAGCAGAAGAGAGAGATCAAAACAAAGAGACATCAGATAGCTGTGATGTTGAACAAAAGAAGTAGAGTTTTTGTGGTTAGGACCAACATCTGAATTCATCAATAAAGCTTGTAACAAATAGAAAGATGCATGGATGCAAGTAAATGAATATGTTCATGCTTTTTCAGATCTTGTTCAGACTCGAATGAGAAACTGAGGGACCAATTTATTCTGGTTTGCTATATTACAATCTTACCTTTTATCTAGTGTAATTAATAGGCATCTGTAAAGAGCCATAAAGGTGAAAATGTGTTTGACTTTTCAGTTATCCTAAATATAATCAAAATATTTCTCCAGTTATTTATTAATCTTATTGTTCCCAAAATGTGTATTTCTTCCATTGCTGTGGAAGCAACAACTTAAATTAGGAAATGAAAAGGTCTATCTTTGCTCATAAAACTGTTTTCTTATGCAATTAGTAATAATTTAGATGAGCCTGTCTTTATGGGAAGCTGTAAACAACATGCATCAATTTAATGCTGCATCCTTTTCTGAAAATGTCCCAAATGTTCTAGCCTGACAAAAACTTGCACAGACCTTTACTCTGTAAAACAATATGATGCGAAAAAATCCTGTAAACAGGGGAGTTATTATTTCAGGGGAAGAGAATATTTTAAAATTTGCATAGCATTTGCTATCTCAGGTTTGAGATTGTAGCTTATACAAAACTGGGAGGTATGGTTGAGACTTCCGATGGTTGTGCTGCCATTCAGAGGGACTTCGACAGGCTGGAGAAATGGGCTAACAGGAACCTCATGAAGTTCAACAAAAGTAAGTCCAAAGTCCTGCAGCTGGGGTGGAATAACCGTGTGCACTGGCACAGGCTGGGAGCCAACCCTCTGGAGAACAGTTTTGTAGAAAAGGACCTGGGATTTTGGTGGACAGGTTGAACGTGGGCCACCAGTGCGCTCTTGCAGCAAAAGCAACCAGCAGCGTCCCTGGGCTGCATGAGGAAGAACATTGCCAGCACACTGAGGGAGATGATCCTCTGTTCAGCACTGGTGAGACACAGCTGGAGTGCTGGGTCCAGTATTGGGCTCTCCAGTACAAGAGAGACAGGGACGGTTATTGGAGCGAGTCCAGCAAAAGGCCGCAAAGATGATGAAGGCACTGGAGCATCTCTCATATGAGGAGAGGCTGAGAGAGCTGAGGTTGTTTAGCATGGAGAAGAGAAGGCTCAGAGGGCTCTTATCAATGTGTATAAATACCTGATGTAATTAGGTATAAGGAAGATGGAGACTGACTCTTCTCGGTGGTGCATAGTGACAGGACAAGAGGAAATGGGCACAAATGGAAATTCAGGAAATCTTGTCTGAACGTAAGAAAACATTTTCTTACTGTGAGGGTGGTCAGACACTGTCACAGGTTGCTCAGAGCGGTTGTGGAGTCGCTATCTTTAGAGATACTCAAAATACAGCTGTACGCAGCCCTGAGCAACCTGCTCTAGGGGACCCTGCTTTGGAGGTAAGGCAGTGTTGGACTATACAGTCTCTAGAGGTCCCTTCCCTTCAACTGTTCTGTGATTCTGTGCTTTGTAATAAGTTGCAAACTACATTCACATAGAAAAAATGTTTTTACATTTTTTTATGCAATGCTTGGAAAAATTATCCAGACTTTCCAGCAGTCACATTTTCCTGTAACATCTGTTTGTCTTGGCTTCATAAGTACCAGTTAGACCAGAAAGCAACATATGAATTCCGACTGCTATGTACTTACAAAATCAGAAGACGTTTAGAGCGCTTTCCCTTTTTCTGAACATAAAAAACAAAAAACAGTACTTGCTCATCCTTCAAGGAGAGAAGGCTGTCTTTGGCTCAAACGTGAACAATAAATTGTGCTTGAGCAAAGGAAACCTAAAACAAATTCAGATGTCAAATAAGTAGTGACCTTATGCTGCTGCCTAGGCACAAAGCATCCAAAGGAAAAATACTAGAACTTTTTACTTGTTTGCCAAAGGAAGATTATTCATTGCGAAGTTAAGTGAAAACAAAACACAAGTTCAGTTTCATCTATATTGATCTATCTTTTGCATTAAGACAGAATCATAGCTGTATATATTCATGCAAACACCTTTCCTGCATGTCTATAAAGAAAATATTTTTCTTTCTTCACATAATTGTAATTCAGAAACAATTCTTCTAAAGACAATAGATCCCCATTAGAATCAAATTAGCATGAATAACTGGAAGTTGAGGCTTATATGACCAAAAATTGTATGAAGATTTAAGATCTGGAAATAATTTGTCCTACTTCACTGGCTCCCCTATCAAAATAGCCAACTCCCTCAGGTACATATGGAACAAAAGGTGGATCTTCATCTTCAAAGTGCATATCTACATCACTGATTTAAAGACTGCCTACATCCACAACTTTAATCAACCTTTTTATCCCTCTCCAAAATTACAGTATCATTGGGACCTTGATTTTGAAAAGTATGCATGAACAGGTGTGTGTCTGGATGCTTGAACTGGACCAGAACTGTCCACAAAAAAAAGTATAAGGACCCAGATGTTCATTTGATGGTAGATTAAGCATGTAACAGAAATTCTAAATTTCTGAATTGAACTGAAAAGGATTTGTCTTCACATAATAGCAACTGTGAGGGTGTTGCCCTTAAATCCCAGACAAAATCCACAGAGAATTTTATGGACTTGTTATTAATTTTACATTGATGTTCTTAGAACAGAGCTTGGCAGCTGTCACCACATCATTCAAAATAACATGAACTTTTATGGTTTATCCTTTAAGCCATTTAGCGATCCAATTCTTTTGGTGGCAGAGCTATCTATGCCAATTACAAGCCCACCACAGCCCTTCAAATGTGCATTCACAGTGCAATTGCATTTATGTATGAAGAGGCAGTAGACTAAAAAGAGGTCTCAGCAGCAATGCCCTAAGATAATAAAAGCAAACTTGAATTCTATATTATATAATAGGGAAGACGGTTTGCAAGTTGAACATGATTTCAGGAAGCCTCCGAAATCCACACTTATCTCTTGAAGGTGAAATCACCTTGTACTCCTAAGTTCATTTAAAAGCAGAGCAATTTGATGTTGAACTACAAACAAAAATGAGTTTCTTTCTTTATCTTCACTTTTATTTTCTTTTTACCAATATCAATTTCTTGAGCTGTTTCAATCCTCTGGGCTTATAGGTTTTATCAGCATTTTGAATGAATAGTGAACTAGAATAATACACTCCATTGGCATGAAATCATTTTTATATTCTATGAAGTGAACATGATTCCTATTCGTTTCTGAATGTTAAAACATCCATGTTAAAACAGTTAAAATCTTCAGATGCATCCACTATTCTTGCAAGATATTTCATATGCCCTAAAGAAAATTGATTCTGTAAATCAACATCTCCTTTATCTCAAACATTCCCACTAAGCCAATTTCAGATCTTGTTTCCAGTTTATTTTGCCATTTTGCTAGTCCTTCTTTGGCATAACTGTTCAGTTAGAATAAGCATGGGCCTCAGACTGCACAAATAATTACTTGTGGTTTGACATAATGAATATGCAAGAGTCAATTACTGTAATCCTTATTTATCCAGGGTCACAAAAGAGGTATTTTCTCAGCAGGGTTAGAGTGAAAGACAAGTCAGTAAGGAATAATTTTGACATTTCTGCATCCAGACTTGTGTGGCATTTAGATGGCATCTTACACACACTTATAGCTGCACGTGAAACAGACTTGAGGCTGTGTCATTTTAATACATTAAGTAGCCTTTTGCAACATTCTTAACCTGTCCTCTATTTTAATTCTCTTTTCATCTCATGCAGTTACTGCATTTATGTTAGTTATTAAAAGGTAGCAAAATATTGTTTGTGTTGTCAGGTACTACAAAGATTTGTGACCATTTTAAATATTCTAGCTTGTTATGAAAGCTATAAAAAGACTAATAGGAAAGCAATAGCTGGAATACATCATGTAATGGACATATTATTTTTCCTTATACAATTTACTTTACAAAATAACACTACAGAAAGTGACAAAACTGTGAAACTTTTACAATAAATAATATAGTTTGAAGACTAAACCTATTGCTAACCAGACCAGCAAATAGCATTTGACCAAAGGAATCCTACAATATCACAATATCTCTAGAAAAATAAAAATTTTATATTTCCCACTTGTTACAGCTCTTTAAATTGGTAGCTGCCAGCTAGATTTTTTTTAAAGATATTACTTCTTGAAGCAATGTCTCTAAAACCATCTTTCATGGTGAGCATATATGTGGGTAATGTTGCTATGGCTATAATATAATTCAGTGTGGATTTTAGAGATACCAGCAATAGAAATGGTAGGTGAATATGGTGATCATTTCTTACTTGTATTTAAGAACAAAAACAAGGCAGTGGGTCAGAAAAACTGTGATCAGGTCATAGATGGGAGTTACAGTGCATTTCTTTTAACACTACCATCGTTATTAAGTCATGCTAAATGATATATCGTACAATAAATTATAGTAATTCATCAAATTAAATCATGAGTGAGACACTTGGTCTGCTGAAGTCAGTGGTGGACTACAGTAAAACCCTAGTTCTTGACATTTCAGTAGTACAAAACAGCTTCAGAGCAGTGAGTCTGATGATATGAAACCTCAGCTTCAGCTCACCACTTTGAAAACAAGGTCAAAAAGTTTGAACTAAATATGTAATTAACTAAAGTCAGTAAAGATCACTGAATCAGAGCTGGACTTGTTGAAAGAAAGATTTCTTTAATTGTTGTAATTTGAAGGAGTGGAACAGAGTAGACTATGTTGAACAGAATAGATGGAGAAAACAAGAAGCTACAGTAGCAGGAAGTGTTAAGTAGGGCACAGCCAAAATTTTGGTAGACGAAACAAAGAAAAAGCTTAAGAACATTTATAAAAAGATTGGGAAAATGTGAAGAGGTTAAAGATTAATTAAAGACTAAAGACTCTGGCATTGAAGAGCCTGGTGAACTTGCTGAAGCAGGTAGAGATGCAGTCAGTATAAAAAACAGCTGTGTATATATCTATATAGTATATATACCACATACACAAATATATTAGCAGTTCTACTTTTCACAGACTTGAAGTAAAAGATGTATTGGAGGATTTCATGGAGGAAGAAGGAGATACATATTACATACTCAAAAGGAGAAATGATCTCCAGGGGTCTCTTTCGAACGAGACTTTTTTATGATTCTATGAAATACTTACAGGAAAAGATTACATATTGACATAATTATTTATAATGATGTATTTTAATACCAGTCTTACTTTCTGTAGTCAAAATGCCAACGATATTATTTGGAAATAAATGTTAAATGGGTCCAAAAGGATAAATAGACCATACAGTTATTTAGCATTGTAACTGCCTGCTTGGACAGGCTGGACCTCTTACATAAACAACTTTGCAGAATGTCTTCAGGAGGAAAACCAAAGTGATTTAACCTCTTTAAATTTACCAAGCATCTTCACTCTTAAAGGTGAACAATTTTACAGCAATTATCACCTATCACATCCTTTTCTTCCACCTGGCAAACATGCCTGACTATTTAATAATTTCTCTTCATATCTGTCTCATACGTTTTAAAGCAAAGTTTTGCATGTCTGTGAGGCAAAATATGATCCTTATAATTAAATTTGGGTCTCTAAAAAAATAAACTGGGAATTTGCTTTTTCCATGGCTGAATTTAGCTTTGATGAGAGACACAGTGGGGATGACAGCCACGTTTCAGCTTGAACAGTTCTAACTACTGTTGTGCTGAATGGAATCTCAGACAGAGTGCTATACTTTAAGGGCTTTTTATCTAATAATGTAAATGTTTTTACTGACAGAAGTTTGATAATATATTTTTTCCAACTTATGTACTAATTCCTCTGTGATGTTTGTCACAGTCACCTTTATGTGACTATTTTGCATAACAATAGGGAACTAAAAATAGTCAAATAGAAAGGACTGCTGCACAGCAGTGGAAATGAGCCAGCAAGCCTGGACAGGTGCAATGTCTGAAATTTTTTATGTTTAGTTAATTAAGAAGGAAAATAACTATTACAGTATTTCTCTCTGGCAGTGACATTATTTGCTCAATAATCTTGGAATTATTTTTTCTACCTATCATAAAAAAAAAGTTTATTTTCTTTATAGGTGCAGTTCTGTTCCTATTGAAGTAAATAAAGTCTGAGAAAAACCTCAGAATAAAAATGATGGTGGATATATGTCAGGGATATAGTAAGAGGACATACAAAAATGACAATATTAAATTTTAAAAATTGCCTTTTGGTATCTAATCCAAAAAGAGAGGGGAAAGTTCTATCCCAGTCATTTTTAGGAAATGTATTTAACTCACCATAAATTGTACATGTAGCAAATAGCATATCTTGAAGTGAAAGTTAAATCACATCAGGTTTCTGTGTGTGCACAGTATAAGAACTAGTAATAAAGATGCAGTGGATGACAGAAAAAAAAATCTTTCCATAAAACACAAAGAAAGAATAAATGACAATCACAAAATCATAGCATTGCATATTTTTGAAAGTTATATATGTCCATCTAAAGAGGGATCAAGAGTATCCTTGGCAAAAGTTTTTTTTAGCCTATATATGAAATCCCCACTGAAAAAAGATTCTGCTGTGGCCTGAGATAGCCTATTCCAGTGCTCCACCTTCTTATAAATAATTCTCTTGGTAAATAATCCCAGCACTCTGCTCCATCTGAAGACTCCACTCCGACCCATTGTATCCTCATGGATATGGCAACAACTGATCATTACTGCCTTCATGGCATATTTTGCACACTGGTGTATAATATCAACTATTTTCTGTTTTTCAGGCAAGTAAATTCGTCAATATCTCCCAGTAGGTCACATTTCCTGCTATTAAGTCTTCTTTCTCTAACTTCTGGTTTACCTTATTTCTAAGGAAAATTCTGTTTAAAATTGGACACAATACTTTAGGAATTGTCTCATCAATGGCAATTACATTGTACAACAAGCCATAATCTAGAAATATATGGAGATGCCTGTAAGTGTATATAATCAAGACGGAGTATTTATCACTTAAAAAAAAAAAATCCAAGAAATATATCCTCAGTGCTATGTTAAAGGATTCCTTTCATTATGTTAACTGTAGTAGTATGATATTGCTAACACCCAAATACACCTTACTTAAACTTACCTCCTAATGTACTAATAAACTGTAATCATAATATTTAATAGCATTAAATATTAAAATAGTCATTACACTCTAAGTATTTCCTCCATTTTATTCTATTCTTCTGAATCAATATCAACCTTCTTCAAATACCTTTTATCGCCTCTCAAGTCCAAAGGTCACTGATTGGACATCTCTAGATAGATCTGATTTCCTCTATACTTTCCATACTAATGTAGCTTTTATCTTTCATATGATTATTATAGACTTCCTTAAATGGGAAATGCTTCCATCCACAAGACTCTTGTTACTCCATTTGTGACTCCTCCATTATGAGGCATCTGTTGAAAATGTATTGCCTGTAAAAACATTAAATGACTAAATTCATGAACCATAAAATCCCAAGGAGACATAGAAACATTCTTAGCCCTCTTTTTTTTCAAGAGAAAAAGCTCACAGAGATAATGCAATTTTTTCAAGGTTAAAAAAAATCACAGTAATTAATTTTACAGTTAGTTGTAACAATTACAATAAAAATAACAATGTGCTGACCCCTATGGTCATTGATAAAGAAATAAATGTTCAGATTTTCCACTTTAGATCCTGACAGTCCTCCTATACCATTCTGAAAGTCCATCTTGATACTAATGTATAAATAGTTTCATCTATCCCTGTTTTCTCTTACAGCTACAAGTTTTCTTCTACTGTTTCTTACACCTGACATTCTGTCCTTGCATGTTAGAGACACTCTGTGGTGTCTTTCCATGGAGCATCCAGGGAATTTCCTGTGATCAGACTTCCTATTCATTGCATTTCATTTTTCAAGACACCAAAGAACTGCTTACTCATCTACACAATGATGAAAGAATAAAATAAGTTTTGAATGAATCTCAGAAGATTAAGGCATAGTGCTTGCTTCTCACATAAAACCTGTTCATTGCTGTCAGGAATCTAAATTTTAACAGGGAATCCAGGATTAGTATTGAAAACATTATTTATTTTACTAACCCTATGTGTTTCCCTAACACTTAAGACAGTATGAGATCTTCAAATGAGGTTTTGTAGGACTGGGGTGTCAATTAAATCAGATTTTATATCAGAGCTGTACTTACGGTTCTGATCTCAGTGTTTCCAAGAATGTAGAAGAGCAGGAAAACAAATATGTACATTCACTGAAAGGAAAACAAACTGATTATTCAGATACCTACTTTTCTGAATCGGTTTCTCTGTCCTTGAGAAAAACTGTACTCATTGTATCTTTTTTGGGGGGAAATGTGCACATCAAAACACTTGCAAAACTTGAGCTAATATTTATGTTTTAAAATAGAATAACAAATTAAGGGCCTAAAATGGGGGGAAAATAAGAAAAGCACAGAGTATTTTTTCTGTGCTCTACAGCATTAAACCCAGCATGCCTCTGAAGGTTAGATCTGGTCTAATTCCTGTGAGTCTGACAATAATATCAAGAAATCAAATGCAAAACCTTTCAAAACCTTTTTTAAAGCTGTATTTTAGAACAAATTTATTATTCTAGTATTTCCATCTGGATCCCAAGAGGTCCCTTTAAGAAGACCTTTGCACAGCTGCTTTGCTGATAACAGAGCTCCATATCAAGCAGCCACAGGTGCTAACCAATTAGGGAAGAATGACTGAAAATGTATTTTGTGTATCATTTCTCTGCTTTTGTTTCTCCAAACTTTTTCCCAGCTTTACCCCAATATGTGGAGAAAAATATTCCTTCCTTTTCATTAAAATACAGCCCCAAAGCATCAAAGCTTGTTTTTTAGTAGTTATATTTTTAATGGTTGTGTTTTAGTCTGTTCTACTTTGTGTTTTGTTTTCTCCAGCTGCGCAGTGTCACCAGCACCCTGATATTGTTCATGACCAAGTTTTTTTATTGCATTGAATGAGATTTATATTGTAGCTGTACCCATTAGCACTGAAATATTTAATGGTATGCCAGTAATTCCATTACAACTCCCTATTTTCACAGCTTTATGATTCAGCTGTAAAATTTTACTCTATGTTTAAACTTGGAAGACAAGGTTTCAGCCTTGAAGTTTTTATTTATTTATTTATTTATTTTATTTAACAAGATTGAAAACACACACATTCAGTGATTTTTAAGCTGGAATAATATGCCAAAATACAAAAGAAGCAGTTTATTGTGTCAATAAGTTGTATTCTTATAATTAACTCCTCATCGCCACCAAAAAAAAGAAAAAAGGTAAATAAGTAAGTAAGAATTTTATTTGCTGTCATAGCATGATGTAACTTTGTTATGGAAAACGAGCAAGTGTTATGTAAAACCTTTTCATTCACTACCTGCAGTATACAATTCATTTACCGACCTTGTGAAGCGTGTAGCATCTTCATCTGCTGTATGGTGAAAGCCACATACTGGAATGTCTAGTGAGCACAAGGTATACACTGAGAGCCAATGCCCCCTTTGAAGCACTGCCTATGTCATAACATTACTTTAGATAGTTAATTACCGTGGGGATATGAATGCTACAAATTGCATTTATTATTCACTTTTTACCAATTTAAGTGGTCCTTATATTTTTTATGACTTTGAATATTTGAAAAATCTGAAGAGCTCAAACCACTGCTTTAGGTTTTGGGCTATCATTTTTAAACCACTACTGTAAATTGAACCTTTTGTTTTTAAATCAATCCCTGCATAAGTGGAACTTGCATGCAAAGTCACTCTTCTCTGGAATTTTGAATAGGTGATAGCTTTTAGTTCTCACCTAACTAGAAGATTTCAAAGTTTCAGATCTCATTCTTTGCAGAGGCAGAGATTTAAGAAAAAATCCTAATAATGAAAAAAGGACCACATCTCAGATTTTCAGAGAAGTTTACAGCAATGGTTTCAATCTTACTCCTAGGAATTCCTGCAAGATCAAACCTTAATTTGGAATGATTAAGAATAATACAAGTATTTGGTGAAAGTTTTTAAAGTTTGTAAAAATGTCAATGCATTTATTTTCTGGAGTTTGTTGGTGCTAGACTCCTATTAATGAAGTTTAATAGTGGAGACATTGAAATCTCTATTATTAGTACAAAGAAAGTTTCACAAACAGAGTAAATGTCATTCCAGTAACACAAAAACAAACATATTGCAGTGTTTTGCTGAGGTAAATCACATCTTCTTGGAAAAACTGTATGAATGCAATGACTCCAGAGATTTGAGTTTTGACTACTATTCTCTTTCAGAACTTAAAAAGCCCTCTAAACAAAAAAAAAAAAAAAAACAAAAAAAAAACAAAAAAACAAAACAAAAAAAAAAAAACCTTGACACTCGGTATAAAATGATGTTTTAACTATTAATTAGTTTCATCAGTACTAACTTAACACAAAATTCTAGTTAACTGACGATGCATGTGTGCACATCTATGCAAGCATCAAAATCCTCTGGGCCTGCACGCTAAAGAGCTTTAGAAAGCCCAGTTCCCAATGAAAGAAAGTCCTTACATTCTCAAAATCTACAGGAAATAAAATGTGTTGGCACAGCTAGGCATGGTAGCCTATTGTTAACTGAGACAGAAGGCAAGGCTGAGGGGCCATCTACAAAACAAGGCTTCAGTAAGCAAGGCATAATTATCACACATACAAAATGAACTACTCAGCACTCACCTCATTTAAGCACATGCAGCCTGTGCTGAGCATCCAGCTATTCGCTTCTTTTTAAAGATTCTTTTTAAATTCAGGAAGTTTCCTTTCTGAAAATGAGCATCACAGCACAACCACATGGAGGGAAGGTTTCTGTACTCTGCACAAGGTTTGGCCGTGGGCATCATAGGCATCATCCCCAGGGAAACAGAAGGAGATACTGGGCTGTTCTGTTCTACCTACTTCCAGAGTCAGGCAGGGGTTTCAAGTATAGAGACAGACAGACATCTCCCACTCAGCAGCCCTGCCTTGTTTATATTATTCTGTGCTAAACAGATGGCCTAGACCCCTAGCTCAGGACAGTCAATTAAAGGAGATGTCTGATACCTAGACATAAATTCCCTCAGGGATGCTAAACCTGTTGGGGAGTTAAGAGTGAAAGACCAAAGGATTTGGTCTGGTTAAAGACTGTCATGAAGTAACACCGACGCAATCAAAATTTCTCTTGTATAAGGTTTTATTGTATCCTTTATTTAATTTTATCTATCTTCAGTCTCCAGTAATACTGAAACAATAGTATGTGTTACGGGGAAGAAAGGGATACTATTATCTTCAAAAGCATTTATGTGCCATATCTTGCCACATTGAGTAGTAACTGTCAGGTAAATTAATATCAAAGAAAGATATTTTGACTTAGAAAACTTTACCAGGAAAGGTACATTTTTCTGGGTGTTGATATCATCGCTCATATTATATCTTGCACTGAGTTTTATAAACACATACGTAATTCATTGTGTTCATATACTTAGTTGTAATGCATTGATTTGGTGAAAACAGTGTTTAATTTCTGAAATTGCTTCCATCATTCTTTTTCAATATGTCAAATTGTTGTTCAGAAGCATGTGATATAACTGCTATATTTTCTACAATGAAAATCCTCTTGATTATTCAATAGTTGATAGAATATGCAAATTCAATTAACTATATGCTGATCTTGAATCAGCAAAAATATGTTTCCACAGTTTCCCCAAACTATTTAAGACTGGATTGTGGTATTTTAAGCCATTATTAAATTGTAACCCAAGATGTATATAGTGCTTTGTAAAACTAAAATAGCTTCCTGTTGACTACAGTACTACTTTTCAACATAATTAAGGGCAAAATTCTGTCTTTAAATCCAAATTTTTTAGCTCTTACAAACATACACTTGAGGGAATCTTAGTGATTGAAAAAGAGAAAAATCCTTAAAGACCCATGGTAGATATGGAGTGTCTGTCAAAATCTCCACAGGAAATCTTTGTCAGCTTCGTAAACAGACACCATGGGATCTTTTACAGCTCTTTAAAATATATTCTAAAATCTCATTGTTTCCCATTTGGATATTACACTTTCTAAACCTGTTGCTGCTTTACAAAAACAAATCACAAAGCTTCTCATCTATATTTCAGTCTACACCAACTAATGAACCTTCCTGTAGTGACTGTAGTTTTTTTTTTTCTCAAAAGAATAACATCAGAGAATGGTTCCTAGTAAGATCAGCCCATGATACCATTTACCTGAATTTTCAATTCCTACCCCTGGCAGCAGAGTAACAAATGCTAACTCTGGCAACTGAGTTAGATTTTGTAGAAATGCCTGGAAGGTTCATTTTCATATGTTGCTCCTTTTTGTCCCATTTGTTTTGCTATAGGCCATTATGACAGTGAAATCTATGTATTCCCCCATAATGCTCTAACCACTGTTGTCTACCATTTGTGCAGAATTTTCTGCTGTTGCATTTGTTATTTTTCACTGATCTTAGTGGCCAGGCAAGGGGAAGCATTATCTATTATCAGAAGTTTCTGATTGTATTCTAAAAGTCTAGGCTTTGCATTCCTCTGCCATTAGTAGAGGCCATGTGAACAGCAGTATATAGAGAAGTAGCATTAATTCATGATTATAGGGACTAAATACATGCAGGTGCCATAAAGTCAATTCCAAAGGGAGAGAAGAGGAAGGGACAGAGAGAAAGAAGGAATTGAAGCTTCAAGTGGAAATGCGAGTTGCAGATTAATACAAACTGCTCTAAAGGGTGCATCTTTCCAGCTCTGTGAACTGATGCGTACAAAACCCACATCCTAATTCTGCTGACATTTTTACTAGCCCTTGTGGGGGACAGTGCCTTTGGCTCTGTGTGGCAGGAGAATGAGTATTTTCAGCACAGGAAATGTGACTTGCGATGTGACATTTCTAAGGCCAAACAGATTCTCTCCAAAGCGCTGCATAACTGTTGGGAACCTCAGAAGCAAAGAAAAGTTGTGCATTCTGTGTTTGGAGTGGATTAGACATAGTTTGTTCTGAGATATTAATTTTTATAGATTTCCTCTTTTGTAATCCAGTACATATTTAGCTGTCCTAATTAACAGTAAGCTAAAATATCACTGTTAAATACCGGTGTAATACAATATCATTGGTTAAGAATTAAAATGGCTACCTCTGGAGATTTTGTTTTTATTGGAAAGAGGCTGGGAGAGGTGTGGAAGGGCATGAACATACACATAGCCCATAAAACCATCTATAAAAGAAAAAAATCATATCCAGCTACTCCCACTTTATTGAGATTTTAGTGTTGCTTTTCAACAAAATATTAAGTGAAACAAAGCAAAGTTTTGTGCCCTGGACTCACTCAGAGTTTTACTGATTTTCAAGCTTTTGTGCTTTTCACTTTTTAGCCTGATACATATCCTTAACATCGGTTCTAGGTTTCAGCATAATAACTGCTGTTTCTCTACCTTAATAAGTTGAATATCTGTCTAGAATATGTTCTGAGACTCTTCTTATTCTGAAATAATATTCAAATATCATTTTATGTGTCAAGATGCTGTATTTCTTTTTTAAACAGGAGGCCAAACTCTATTTAGGGAATTCAGAAAATGTCAGAGACAATATTTCAGGTTTAGTTTTTAAAAATGAATGCAGCTTACCCAGATGAAAGTTGTAGTCTAGCAAAACTATTTACAGCATAGCATTTGGACTTAATATCTGGTAATTCCTCAGAATCTAAGGTAGCTGGAATCAAAAAGAGCTTAGGCACTTCCTTTCTCTCTTTGAATTGACAGTGATGTGAGAGCTTGAAGCTAATATAAATGCTGTTCTCCTAACTCTGCTGGAAGCTAATGTCACTTCACCTCTTTTTTCCTCCTCTTATACTGGCAGTTTTAAGAAATAATTTCATTAATTCACACTATATCCATAGTGATTGCTGGATGATTCTTTAGATATCTCCAGCATTCTCTACATTTGTCTAGATATAATAAGCTGTATGACCCAGTCATAATACACAGAAATCAAGTTTATAGATTTTTTCACTATTTTTTTAAGTGCTTGGCTATGTGTTTCACTGTGAGCTACTGACCCTTGCGTTCATTATGCATTGTTGCACAGACATCCGTGAACAAACTATGAAAAGAAAAAGAGTTAACTTATTGGGATCTTTGCATAGGGTAACACTAATGTGGAGAATCTGATCTCTTGAAGAGGATGATCAGTTGCTGTCCAGGTGCTGACAGGACTCTGTTGCAGGCATCTTTGTAGCAGTGTCTTTAGCTGTTCTGTTAATTCGGGCTAATACCTGCTGGTCTGTGGTACTATGTGACCACTGCAGGATACAAATGATCCATTGCTATTATCTTAAATAATGTACAAAATATCTTCTGATGGTCTTAAATATGTGCTGAAGACTGTTCTGCATAACCATTCCTGCATGTACAGGAATAGTTTCTTTTGACTGTAAATGCCTCCTCTGTGCAAAGTCTGGCCAGTGCTGCAAGAGGCTCCGGCCACACCAGAATTAGAACTATAGGGCAGATTTGAATTTCATCCTTATATCTCATTTATAACTTAAGTTCCACGTCTTTTGCTGCAATCTGTTTATATGTTTTTACACTTCTGGGATTTTTTTTTAATTACGTGTTCATGTATCTAGAGGAGTACACAGGTGGTGAGGACCTGTATCTGTTGCATCCTCAGGTTAGTCTTGGTTTGGGATTTCTGGAACAGTTAATCTATTGCTCCTTTGTCATATCCCCAGTTAGCTCCAGTTTTTGCTTTCATGGCTGTCCTGTCAATCAGACATCAACATAATAGAATCATTGTATGTTCCATGCTCCATGACCTTGTACTTTTATTTGGAAAGACTTAGTAAAGATGAAAACTGCATGAGTAAATGGCATAGCACAGTAAATATCAATGTCATGAAGAAGACAATGTCTTGTTTAGTTTTAAAGGACTGTTAAAAGGTGTTTTACCTGTCAACAAATCATGAAGTGATCTCTGCCATATCACAGAGCAAGCAGCTCTGTCCTTCATTAAAATGAGTGGTGAATTTTGATTTGGGAGTGTCTGGAGTATGGGCTAAGTTGTCCTGAAACTAGTAGCTGAAGAGATAGCTTAAGAACATATTGATATTTGGACCTAAGAGGTTAGTAACTTATAGAAAATGCATGAAATTTGCTACTGAGAGGAAATACAGTTGACATTTGCTTTCAACCCGATTTGATTCTTCATGAAGCCCTGCTATCTTTCTTTGTGGGCTTCTTAGTTGCTTCTGCTCTAGTACAAGTACTTTATTTCTCCATCATGGGTGCTCAGTCATCAGTGAAACACTTGAAATTTGGTATTCCTTACTAACTACATTCCTTAAAAGCATTTGTTCCTCTAATTTCTTGCATAAAGGACAAAATATATCCAAGAAATGGTTAAACATTATGATGATTCATTAAAAAAGGTCTAGAAATGTTTACAAAAATATATTCAGTAAATGACACTGCAAATAAATTTTTAAGCCAAGGAGGCTGAAAACCAAAATAAAATATATATTTGAGTTTTCACTTTTATTTCTATCAAAATTTTCATTTCTGTAAGTAAACTTTCTAAAATTAGTATAATATGACTACTGCTAACGCTTCTTTGAATAAGCCTACCACTTAAGTAATTATATGATTTAGAAAATAAATCGAGTCTCTGAAATCTGAATATATTTTATCATATTACATCACATTACATTATATTATTATATCACATTACATTACAACAGATATTAACAGAATAAGAAAAATTAAATCTAAATCTGATTGTAACCCATGTATAATTATTTCCATATAGTAACACCACTACTTTGGTGGCACTTACATGAAGTTTTTTGGTCCAAAATAGTTTCAAGTGCTCTTAAATCCTCAGTCCTACTTATACATCTTGCACCAGTTTCTCACAATCAGTCCATACTTTCTGGATGAGAGATGAAAAACATTCGTTTGTTAATGTCCTTCTATATATGCCCTTCCACATACTACTTATCCTCTTTCAATCAATCCACAAAAACAATAATCTGACTAGGAGTTAGATGATAAAGAATAACCAGTTTCGAACACTTCAATGAGCAGTTTGAGCTGCTTTCAAAAACATCACTTTAGTTTTAGGCCTGCCCCTGTGGCACTGAAGTTGAGGATTAGATTTTATTTAATAATTATGTAGGATTGCACTGGCTAAAAACAAATGTTACATTCTGAATAATGACCAAATTTGTGAAGACTGACATCTGTTTGTAATTAGAAAAGGGCAGCATTTTTCAAATAAATGATTCTTTAGGAATAGTTCTTCGATTTCTAATTAGAAGCAAGAAATACTGGACTCATTTTGAACTTAATTTGGAAAGAATTCAAAAAAAAAAAAAAACCAACTAATAATACAGATCTATTAGTTTCCTTGGCCAAGAAACAGGTACATTATGAAATGAAATTTTAATATTATGCAATTATGGGTGTATTTGTGATAAACTTTGTCAAGAGTCTTTGCCAAATTAAGCATATTAGAATAGCTGTAAGCAAGAACTTTTGCCTGTAGTACCTTTCAGCCAAAAGAGTACTTCTTTCTTAGGTATATAAGATCTTTATTAGTAGTTTACTGTTTCGGCGGGTTTTCGCCTACCTTTTCCACTCTATGCTTTGATCTGGGACAAAGAAGGAATCAGGTGTTCTAGTAAGAAAATTTCTAAACAGATATTCAGCAAAGAATATGCAGGTACTTAGAAGTGCTATGTGAAATCTGTAGCAACGAGAAGGCAAGAAAAGATGAGAGTAATATATAATCATTGATTAAGATTAGATGCCAAAAATTCAAAGAATATCCATTAAAAACAATTTCAGAAGTCAGTGCAAGGAGACACAAGCATTTTTTCATTGAAAAAATGAACAAAAACTATAACTAACTGTAGGAGGAAAGAAAGGAAAATAATAAGAAAGAACTGATCATGAAGATGAGACCCTCTTCTTGAAGAACTGTGTTGAGAAAAAAAAAACAGAGCACTTTATTTTGTAGTAAGTTAGCCAAAGGCACAAAGTTTGTGAAATTAAGAGATTACAGCAAGAATATACTTACTGACATGATCATGCCTGAATTATGCCTGATTGCAATATTCCTGAATTAGTTAACTACTGCTATTTATCTGGAAGATAGATAGAGCTGGAAGTAGCCTCAAGATCACAGGCCCTGGTTCTCATGGGGGACTTAACCACCCTGATATCTGCTGGAAGGACTACACAGCAAGGCACAAACAGTCCAGGAGGCTCCTGCAATGCATTGATGATAACTTCTTGTCACAAATGGTGAAGGAGCCTACAAGGAAGGGTGTCCTGCTGGACCTTGTCCTTACCAACAGAGAGGGACTGGTTGGAGATGTGAAGGTTGGGGGCAGCCTTGGGTGCAGTGGCCATGAGATGGTGGAGTTCAGGATCCTGCAGGAAAGAAGAAAGGTAACAAGCAGGATTGCAACCCTGGACTTCAGGAGAGCGGACTTTGGGCTCTTCAGAGACCTAATTGGTGGAGTCTCGTGGGTTAAGGCCCTAGAAGGAAGGGGGGTCCAGGAGAGCTGGCTAGTATTCGAACATCACTTCCTCCAAGCCCAAGAGTGGTGCATCCCTATGAGTAAGAAGTGCAGCAAAAGGGGCAGGAGACCTGCATGGGTGAGCAAGGAGCTCTTGGCCAAATTCAGACAGAAGAAGAAAATACACAGAATGTGGAAGAGGGGACAGGCTACTTGGGAGAATTATAGGAATGCAGTTAGAGTATGTGGAGATGTGGCGAGGAAGGCTAAGGCCCAGTTGGAACTGAGTCTGGCAAGGGATGTCAAGGACAACAGGAAGGGCTTCTTCAAATACATCAGCAGCAAGAGGAGGACTAGGGAAAATGTGGGCCCGCTACTGAATGGGGCAGAGCCCTGGTGACAAGGGATACAGAGAAGGCAGAATTACTGAATGCCTTCTGTGCTTCTGTCTTCACTGCTAAGGGCAGCCCCCATGAATCCCAGAACCTGGAGGTGAGGGAGAGAGTCTGGAGAAGGGAAGACTTTCCTTTGGTTGAGGATAGGATTAGAGACCTGGGCAGGCTAGACATCCACAAATCCATGGACCCAGATGGGATGCACCAACGGGTACTGAGGGAGCTGCCGGATGTTGTTGCCAAGCCGCTCTCCATCATCTTTGAAAGGTCCTGGAGAACTGGAGAGGTGCCTGAGGACTGGAAGAAAGTCAATGTCACTCCAGTCTTCAAGAAGGGCAAGAAGGAGGACCCAGGCAATTCTAGGCCGGTCAGCCTCACCTCCGTCCCTGGAAAGCTCATTCTGGATGTCATCTCCAGACACCTGGAGGAAAAGAAGGTGATCAGGAGTAGCCAGCGTGGATTCACCAAGGGGAAATCCTGCTTAACCAGCCTGATAGCCTTCTATGATGGAATGACTGGCTGGGTGGATGAGGGGAGAGCAGTGGACGTTGTGTACCTTGACTTCAGCAAGGCTTCTGACACTGTCTCCCGTAACATCCTGCTAGGTAAGCTCAGGAAGTGTGGGTTAGACGAGTGCACAGTGAGGTGGCTTGAGAACTGGCTGAAAGGCAGAGCTCAGAGGGTCATCATCAGTGGTGTGAAGTCCAGTTGGAGTCCAGTGGCTAGTGGTGTCCCCTGGGGCTCAGTACTGGGTCCCATCCTGTTCAACTTCTTCATCAGTGACCTGGATGAGGGGACAGAGTGCCTCCTCAGCAAGTTTGCTGATGATACCAAGCTGGGAGGAGTGGCTGAGACACCAGAGGGCTGTGCTGCCATTCAGAGAGACCTGGAGAGGCTGGAGAGCTGGGCGGAGAGGAACCTCCTGAGGTTCAACAAGGGCAAGGGCAGGGTCCTGCACCTACAGAAGAATAACCCTAGGCACCAGTACAAGCTGGGGGCTGACCCTCCGGAGAGCAGCTCTGCAGAGAAGGACCTGGGAGTGCTGGTGGATGACAAGCTGGCCATGAGCCGGCAAGCTGCCTTCATGGCCAAGAAAGTCAATGGTATCCTGGGGTGCACTGGGAAGACAGTGGGTTGCCAGCAGGTGGAGGGAGGTGATCCTGACCCTCTACTCAGCCCTGGGGAGGCCTCATCTCGAGTACTGTGTCCTGTTCTGGGCTCCCCAGTACAAGGCAGACCTGGAGCTACTGGAGAGAGTCCAGCGTAGGGCTACGAGGATGATCAGAGGGCTGGAGCACCTGCCCTGTGAGGAACGGCTGCGCGAGCTGGGCCTGTTTAGCCTGGGGAAGAGCAGACTGAGGGGGGGTCTTATCAATGTGTGTAAGTACGTGAAGGGAGGGTGTCAAGGGGATGGGGACAAACTCTTTTGAGTTGTCCCATGTGACAGGACAAGAGGCAATGGGCAGAAATTGAAGCACAAGAAGTTCTGCTTGACCGTGAGGGGGAATTTCTTCCTTGTGAGAGTGACGGAGCCCTGGCACAGGTTGCCCAGAGAGGTTGTGGAGCCTCCTTCTCTGGAGATGTTCAAGGCCTGCCTGGATGCAACCCTGTCTACCATGCTCTAGGTGACCCTGCTGAGCAGGGGGGTTGGACTAGATGATCTCCAGAGGTTTACGGATTCTATGATTCTATGATCTGAAAATGTTATAGCTAGACTGTTTTTTGAGGGATATCTGTCCCTCATGATGTAAGGCAGCACTGCATGAAGATGCTTCCTTGTAAGTCAGAGAAGGAGATGAGCTGGCCTGCGCAGAGCACAGGGTTAATGCAGTTACGCTGCATCTGGGGTCCAAACCAGGAATTCCCAAACTCACTGAGTTCTGCTACGCGGGCCTGAATAGGGCCAGGGAAACAAAACTTAAGTCACAAGCCAGAGAGCATCAGTACCTTCATTCTGAATGCATTTAAGAAATAATGTTAACATATTTCTTCTCTGAAATTGACACACATTTCTTCAGGGAATTGAAGAAGCAGTCTGTAGCTTATGCAGTATCAGTTGGTCTGTGCGTATGTATGGACACTCAATCTGAAATTCCTTGGGCCTCAGGATTTTTAAGCAGTTCTACCTGTGATTTCAGAGACCAGACCACAGAGCGGACCAGAGGACTGTCATAACTATGCCTCTAACTTTAAACACTGATGTAGAGTTAACCGAAAGCAAATCCATTTCTCCCTTCTTGGACAGGGACTGTAGTAAGACAAGGTAAGGATAAGGCTATCTTCCTTCTACACCTGCAGCTGCAGCATAGGCTAATATATGGAGAGATGGAATATCTCTCGAAGCATGATGTGCCTACATCTACGGCAAAATTAAAACATCAAGAAAAAGTAGCATCAAGTAGAGAGTATTAAAAAATTATCAATTTTGCTGTTTAGTTTTTCTGGTGAAACGTGCAAAGAGATGCATGCTAAGACTGTGAAAAGGAGCCTCTTAAGGAAAATTTTCTTCCTGTTTACACAGTGAAGTAATAATTGCAACAAATTCAGATAGATTACAGGTAGACAATCCTGACATGTTCTACATCCATATTAGACTCTACTATGCTTTTAAAAAACAATCATATTATTGCAATGAATCTTACATCCTGAATATTATATTTATAAAGCAATACACAAAGATTTCTTGTAAAAGCAACTTGACAACAAATGCTCCTAAATTCAAACTGCTAAAAATGATTGATTACTTAAGATTTATGTACAGTCTTGGAAAAGCTATGAATCGTCATATCTTGAGGGAAAATTATGTTTGCAAATAAATGTAGTCTTTAAAGGAACCAGAATATTACCTGTAATCTTTTCCAGCTGTCTGTCATTTTTTTTTTTGCCTGTTAATTCTCAAACAATTCTGAATTATAGAAGATTTTTCTTTATAGAATGGAAGTTATCTGCATAAATATCCATGAAAGGAATAAAATAGTGGTAGGAAAACCTTAAATGACTGTATCAATTTCTGTGGGTATTACAGTGATATCATTTACAGAAGTATTCATAAATAAAAAATATCTGCCCTCCTCCTACTTTCCTTTCAGGCAGGGCTAGTCATAAACTGGTAAAGCCATTTTCTGTAAGAATGCAAAAATGACAAGAGCCCATTTTGGAAGAAAATAATGCTAGTTTGCTCTTTTCCAAATAAGAATTTTACAAGCTCAGCTGGGTAGGCAATGTTGCATATATTATTTTTCATCTGCTGGAATGGTTATCTGAAAAGTATTGTTTGCAGTATAGTGATTTTTACTGCAACCACAGCAAAAAAAAGTATATATTTTAAATGAAGCTCAATAAAAGTTCTGTTGGAGAAAAGGAGCAAGTTTGAAAGAGGTAATTGAAATGAAAGTTTGGCTCCTAGGAACTTTTGAAAACAAGACTGGCTTCCTGAGGGGCCTGTCTGCATCTTAAAACATCTCAATATGTTCATAATGCATCTTCTGTAATAAGTAGATCTTTCTCAGTACAAGCAAGTAATTAGATTTAAATAAGAAAGGACATTGATAACTGTGTTTCACCCAGTCTAATTACCCATATATGCATATAGTTATCCATATCCATATCAACAACAAAAGTTTAGATCCAGACTATACTAAAGCTTGAGTTTTTGTTGCTAAGATTCCCAACATATGTAAAGGGGCTACGTTTTGGCTGGTCAGAATTACTGCTCGGGCTTTGACGGGACTTCCCTTTTCTAATGGGGTACTTTGAATCTCAACTTCCCAACCTCTTGGAGCCTGCTAAACCTAAGAAGTGTCTCTATGCCAAAAGTTTACTGGAGTAGAGTGTAGATGAAAGGTAAAAGTCATCTGTAGTAATTGTGCAGTAATCTGGAAAATGCTGGCTTTTAGTTCTTAGTTCAATTAAAATTTACCCACATCATTTACTTGAGCAAAGAGAGCAACTAAAGTGCTTCTTCTACAGGAATGCGGTCGTCACTGAAAACACCTAGTTATGCTTTCTCTCTGGTTGTTCGTACGGATGATTACCTCAAACATGGAGTTCAGTAATACAGTCTTTTAGTAGACAGATATTTCTACAAAAAAAAAAAAAATCGGACATTCAGAAGCACTATTTTTCAGTGTGCAGTGACATTTTTGTGTCAATTTTCAGGCCTTCTAAGTGTCTCTTACAAGACAGAATTAGCTCATCTTTCTGCAACACTGAGTCTCCCCAAGTCACTAGTATATCCTGTGTTTACTGTACTGCATCAAAATAATTATGGCATGTGAAATTCAAAAGGAAGAGATAAGGAATTATTACGTATCCCTCAGCTACTGCCTAGTGCCACGAGCCTCTATCCCCTCTAACTTTTTGGACTTGCTAGGAAGCCTTATTCAGAGGCAGAGGTTTCAAAAAGCAGAAAGTTAGTTGACTCCTTTCTATCCTTCTCACTCCTGAATCTTAGTTTAGCAGAAATATCAATGAGTTGCTGAGCCAAACAAAAGTGTTACTACTTCTAGCAGGTATGAAGCAGTTTGAAAGTGTCCATGATTGAGATAAATCTTTAACCTTTTCCAGCAAGGCACTCTATTCCAAAAGGCATTAAGAGTTTGCAGCAACTAACATTGCCCCAAGAAACAGCAGTTTTAATGAAGAATGAGCTCTAAGAAGAATCATCTGACTGGAATCAGAGGCAGGTGATACTGTCATGTGGTCACTGAGAAGTGACAAGAAGAGTCTTTAAATTAGAGGTGGGCCTAGAGTTAGGAGATGTTACTGGAGAAAAAAGGGTGAGGCAAAGGAAGGCTAGCCTGGCTGATGAAATGTCTTGAAGTGTCGTGTCATGAAGTGAGAATCTTCAGGAACAAAGACTCTATACAAAAGGAATTTGAGCAATGGTTCATGTCATATGCAAAAACCGTAACAGTTTGATTTCTTTACAGTCCACATAGGACTAGAAAAATTTTTCTGCTCAAAAAGAAATGAGAATCTGAGGGAGTTAAAAATGTTAAACTCTCGAACAAAATGTTGAAGGATAGACTTAAACCAGAATGATCAAACTGATTCTGAGTACTTGAAAGGTAGCAGGAAGCAGGTGTAAAAGTTAATTAGGAAATTAGGACAGGGTGCTTACAAGACTGTTCTAGTGCAACACAGGATAGTGGGATGGTGCTCTTGTCATTCTCGGGCCGAATAGGAGTGTGTTGCTACAGCATTATCCTTGCTACTGAAGCAGAAGTGAGAAGTTTAAGTACTCCAAATATAGCCAGGCTTTTAAGGGAGGAAGGAACTGTATAAGCATAGGGCTACAAACTTATGTGAGTCAGCATGCTTAAGGTCCACTGAGTCATATTAGTAGGGTTCGTTAACAAGTGTTACGGAAGATGTGGGGTTTGTTGTCACCATTAGATTTAATTCAGGTTACCTATGAAATATTTAGAATCTATCTCCACTTTCTGTCCACATTGGCTTTTGAATCTCTTCTATCATTCTGGGAACTATTTTCTCTTAGTATTCTCTTCTCAAAACACCTTACCTCCTCCAGGATATTTAACCTTGCTATCCTTTCCATGTACTGACAGCTATAGCAGGAATGTTACTTCTTTCAGTTCCTGTCTTCTTGTAGGACTGATTCTCTTTCTACTGAAGTGAACAGTCAAACTCTAGTTTGATTCCAAAGAGAACAAGGTCTGGACCTATTTGTTGCTTATGTGAATTATACAACTCAGTGAAAACTCAGTGTCCTGGTAATGCAGACATTTATTTTGTTTCTTCATATGGAAACATCTAAAATCTTTTTTAGAAGCCCTGCCAGGCTGCTGAAATGTCATAAAAATGTGTGCCAGATGCTTATATTCTCCAGAGGATTCCCCCAAGCATGCCTACCTCAGGGAGCCAGGACCCTTATGTCCTGTACTTCACAGTCAAAGAGGATTTGATTAGGGGATCTAAATATCAACATCTGTCCTTAAAGTGAGTGTTGTTTAAATGTCTTATCCATGCCCTATAGAGGTGGGTGAAAAATGTATCACATACAAATGACTGAAGAGGATTGTGAAATGATTCCTGATAGAAAACTCTAATCTAGACATAGTTGAAAGCTGATAATACAAATGCATTTAAGGCTCTGGTCTAGAACCAAATTGTATTTATTTTCTATTTCAAGAATCTTATGCAGCAACATCACCTTCTGAGAAAATGACTAGCATAATTTGGGAAATATAGGAATTGATTATACTAGGCTTAGTGTAATATGTGATTCTAAATTGATAAAGTTATTCAGCATCTTGCCTAGGCATCTGTGTGATTAAATGTCTAGAGTATATGTCACAGTGTTTCCACAGAATTCTGTAGTTTCCATATCACATATGCAATACATTATTCAGACTTTTTTTCAAGGTCACATTTCATGATACTGGTGGCTAACCATGTGAGATCAGTATGTCTGCTAACTGGGTGGCAAAAACCAGTGTAATAGTTAAGCTGTATAAATTTGCATGCATGCCAGTTAATAGTGCAAGGGAGCATCAATTCTTCAGTGCAGGGAAAAAAACAGTTTGTAATCCTTTCCTATTCCTGAGACAAAATATTTATTGAATTATAGCATGCTTCTCCTGTTGCGATATTTCTACATCTGCAGTTTTAGTCTTGATCCAGTCATTATGTCTCATTCCCTTACCAAAGTCAAAGCTTTGCCAGTCATTTTCCTGTTGGTGCACCTGGGAATAATAAGGCAGTGGAGATTTCCTCCCTCTTGTCACTGTACAAACAAGAGAGGATAGGGAGCATCTGAACCAGTGTATTTCAGAACCATTCTCTACTTATTCACCTTTTAGGAAGTGGATGGTAACACCCTGCCTTGCCAAGGAGACTCAGAGGAGTTTTAAGTACGTATCACAGCTCTTAGTTCCCAGAAGGTGAGAAAGTCCTAGTGAAGGATTCTCAGTTCAAGAGGAAATTTCTCATAGACAAGTGGAGGTTATTCTGATGGCTCTGAATCATGGTTGTATTAAAAAAAGACTGGAAAAGTTCAGAGGATATCATTATACAATTAATTCCTGCCTGTACTCTCAAGATAGATAAGTGGTAGAATAGTCTCAAGCTATTTTTATTGGAGGAGCCTCTGTATTAATTTCACTAATGGTTTGTACACGATCTGAGTTAATTTATCACTCAGTTGCTCATCTTGGAGGTACTAAAAGTGTCTATGAACAAGTAAAAGATCACTAGGACTGGAGTTTTCAGTTCTGCTGCTCTGTTCATCCTTCAGTTCTACTGTAAGTCCAGTATTGCAGAAAATAAGCACAGAAACTAGAAATGATGCTAGAATTGGTGTATTCACAAATGGGACTGTGGCAAACAGTAACACTTTAAATCAGGTTGCTGTGACTTAGAAATACCTTAACCACAAATGGATTGAAATGTTTCACACATTTCAAGAATTTGAGGCTAGAGTAAAACAACACCGGCTTGGATAGAACAAATCAAAGCATACGCATTTGTATTTAAATAGATTTCAAAAAATTAAGGAATGGAAAGAATATAGTGTGTACATCATATGCATGGACTTCAGTGAAACTTAATGCCACTTCTCACAATTCTTTGTTGGATAAATAAGTTTAAAGGTGCTAGAGAAAACTCTCTTATCAGCTGGGCAACCAGGAAGAGATCAGTGACAGCTAGTATAGTATCAGGGTGACCAGAAAGGATCATGGATCAGTATTAAGCAAACATTGTGGCTTAGAAAAATAAGCTGACTAAATTTAATTTAATTGATTTAAAACAGCTCTGTGCAGAAAGTGCTATTTAAATATTACTTCTTGTTAATTTTGCTGAGAAACTGGTTTAAAAAGGGGGATTTAGGAGCAAGCTAAAATCTCATGATTAAAGCTTCAGTGACTGTCACTTTGGAAAAAAACAAATTCTCTTAGATGTACTAAGGCAATTTTACATATAATAGGAAACACGTAATTTTTAATTTTGGAGGAAAAAAAGGCTATCACAAAGAGTGTTTTTGCAGTGAGCAGCCATAATATGTTTTAATTAAAAAACAAATCCAACCAATACAGTTAAAGTAGTCTCCATGGGGAGGTTTGTTATTTAATAGAGCCACATGACAGAAGTTCTGATGAAAAAGCAATACTTGGCAGTTACTACTGATTAGCCTTGATTATCCACATAATACAATACCGTACACTAAGTGAAAAATAACAGCTCTCCCTTCTCATTCAGTAAAAAGTTAACTATCTTTCCGACTTTCATACAAAGTTGTACTGACACCAAAAAGAGCCTTAGCTAATTTAATAACATCCTAAAAGCTAGCAATATAGTCATTATCTTCATGTAGCTATATGAAAATTTCTTTAGTTTGAATTTTGTTTGATTTTTGTTTTTAACGGTGGATAAAATTTAATTTGGACTTAATTATCTTGAAGGACAGGAAAATATTATGGAAAATGCATTAATGAAAGTTACTGTCATTCGGCATTTGCTCCAGTTTGCCTTCAGAGATACATCAATTTGGCTCCTACGGGGGAGTCTTGGAAAAGGTGGCTTCCGGATATCCACGTGAAGGCTTCATAGACAGACTGATGAGCGAAACGTCAGCTGAGAGCGGGTCAATGCCTACCCACCAGCGGACAAAGCCCATGTGCAAAGTGCTGTGCTGAGCTGGGGCGCGTTGTTGAGCCCCTGCGGGGCTCAGCCCAGGTTCCCATCAGGCCACCAAGTGGTGTCTTACTTTTTTGTTGTTGTTGTTTTTATGGTTTTTTTAATAAGAGCAATATAGAAGCAAGCATTCAACTTACTGTCATCAACTGTCATGCAAAAATACTGTTAATGTGCTAAAATGTAATGATGTTGCATGAATGAAGAAGATTTTTTCAAATGTCTTTTAACCCCTTTAGTCATAAACATGACTCTTGACTTTCTCAGGCATGTCAGTCATAAACATAACTGACTTACTTTCTGAGGAGTGTTGTGGCAGTCTCATTTTGTGGTACTTTGCACATTTTTAATTATACTGATTTGGTAGTTTAAAAATTATTTAAATGTATCCTGAAGAATTAAGAGTAAACTCTTTCTTTTGTATGGGATAATCAAAGTCATTGAGACAATATACGTCACAAACATTTTGCCAACAAGCAGAGTTCATTAAAAATACATATTTTTTTTATAGACAGGTAATTCATCAGTGCAAAATTTTAAATGAAGGCAGTTTTTTTAAGCTACTTCCTTTTGGATGGTTTTGCTGGTATGCTTAATCAGTCAATAGGGCCTTCTAATGTGTTTTTAACTGCTTAATAAATAGACTTGAGAATAGGGATGAGTGTTTAGATATTCTGGTGAGTATTGGCATGATTCTTTGAGATTTTGTGTTCTTTGAGTTTTTATTTTAATAAACACTGAAGTATTGGTTGCTTTAATATACTGATCTGGTGCAGTGTATTTTAAAGCATTATCTTGCATCATTCTGTAATACATTAAAAAGAAAATGCAAATTTCTGCAAAAAAAGGATCACCAATGAGTTCCAGTGGGATGCACTCAAATCTTGCCACAGTGGTGCAAAATTTACTACTTACACTCAGGAGGAGGAAAATTCACAGCAAAATACTTTTATTCTAAACCATTTGCGTGATGTTTCAATTTAGAATTGACTTTAGAATGGTAGAATCATATAGGGATATCATATGTGGAATATGGAATATAGGACTTATTCCTATATGATATATGAAATATAGAAACAATCTTCTGAAGAGTTTTCTTACATTTTATGATCCTGCTGTGTATGGTTGGTTAATAACTTTTATAAGAAGAAGTTTCAAGTAGGTCTAATAATCTATTTTTAATTGGAAAGTAATTTCTTCTAATTTCTCAAATTAGTAAGTGTTTCAAAGGATTAATATTAAGCTTTGCAGATAAAATCTGAAATACATCACAATACATTTGAAACATTTGAGATGCATAAGTCTGAGTGCTTATTTGGAAGACAAGATTTTTCAGTTAGCTGGCCTTCTTCTTGAACTCTGTATCTATACAAAATGATTCTTACAAAGCAACCTATCATCTTCTTCGTTCATAGTGTAGTACATAAGACAGAGCAATCTTTTTATAAAGATGAGAAGTTTTTTCCTACACAATGTAATAATTACAATTTATTTCTGGGGACAATGAAAACCAAAATTATTTAATGGGCTATTTTGCTATATGAGTAAAAATATGTTCTTTGCATGCAGCACTTTATGCTTATCTCTTAACAGTTCTAATTCTAAGGGAAAACAGCAAATAGCACAAGAAAAGCTATAACTGTGTTTATGCATGTGTTTCATGAAAAACTCACTGTATGCAAATTCTTACTATCCCAGTTTTCTATATTGCTCTTCTCTTTCCTCTATTGCTGTATGAGGACTCTATTTTCCTGGATTATAAGTTTTTGAAAAGACCATATAGGAAATGAAGTATTCAGATGTTGAAACGGCTTTAGTTCGTTCCTTTTTTTTCTTCTTTTAACTTTTGTGTGATTCTTTGTCTTATGGTTTCAACTACTGCCAGAAAAAAAAAGAACTACCAAAAGAAGCTCAGTTAGGATTGGGCAAATACTTTACATTTCCACCTATGAATATTCATATGAACAAAAAATAGCATCTGCTTAGGGTGTGATTGTACCTCTTTTGTGTACACTTTCTATAACTGTTCCAGCAATGGAATTGCTAGCCCAAATAGGCGGAGAAAGTATACATTTTAATGCATAGAAAAAAATATTTTCTGAGGGAAAATTTGGATTGATAACAGGTACTCACACTGAGAATGTGATTCTACAGGGTTTTAAAGATAGTTGACCCTAACTTGGCTTCATGTTTCTGGATTCAGTCTTTTGAGGCCTCTTCTACCCTTGTTTTCTACAATTCAAAGAACTTGGGACAAATTAAATTCAAGACTTACAAATTGAAGTATTTGGTGAGTAATGCTGAAATCAAGTATTTAAGTGATCTTAAACTGTCCTTAGAAGCTTCCAAAGAAACAAGTCCAGGTTAGTTAATTATTCAGCAATTATTAACTTTACTCTAAAATGTGGTCCTTCAGAACCAGACTGAGAGGGTGTCAGTGTGTTTCAAGAGTATATTAAGGAACGAAATGAAGCTTTTCTTCACAAAAATACAGGTGCCTTGAAGGGCTTAAGATCTTCTGAGGTAGGTCCTAAAGGCTAAATCAGAAGAGGTAGAGGCCTCTTGTTACAGGGTTCATGGGACTCACCAAGAGTAGTCTCTGCTGTCTACCTGCCTAGGCGAGGAGGCATTTTACCTCCCGGAAGAACAATTTCTTTTTGAACTTGTGACAGGGTAGCATTGGTCTCCAAAAGCCACTGGTTAAGTGCTGTAGCTAATTCTCATTCTGGCTGCACAGGAAAGGCCAGAGGCCATTTGACAATAAAAGCTCATTGCTGTGACATGTGCCATTCAACTTCAGGTAAACTTTGGCTTTAGATGTGGAAGAGTATCAGAAATAATTAGACTTTCTAATAATTTTGAAATCTCATGGTCACAAAAAAATCTAAGTATAAACCTTTGGCCTATAGAGTATTCTTCTCAAGAAAGGTATCTTTTCACTACATGCTGTTGTTTTTGAAATATGGATATATGAATTTATATTGTGAATTGTTCTTGCCATGTAAATTTATGAAGAGTTTATAAATTTAAATGTTTTTTTCATACAGCTTTTTGACCTGCTTTAGTAGGTTTTTCCTTAGGGATAACACATCCATTTCATATTTGATAGTCTGACACTTTCCCCATCATACTGTCATTTTTTTAGAAAAGACAAAAAGCAGACCATCTTCCTGAGAGCAAAATGCATATTAACCAGTAAAACAATAATGCTGGTTTGAAAAATGAGGCAAAGTGGGCTTGTCATTCAAAGTTACATCTTGCTGCAATGCAGTTTTGAACTTGCACAAAAGGAGGAATCGTTCAGTTGGCAGAAGTATGTGTCAGTTTAACCAAAATTTTTTGCATAGGAAAGTTCCTGCGACTTGGAATTCCAATCTCTCTATAAAGAAGAATTTTATGGGTTTTTTAAATTAAAATTTTTTTACTCTGTAATAGCTGAAATACACGCCTTACATTAGAACATCACCCCTATGCTCTTTCCCTTCCATCTTCCCATTTCAAGTGATTTTAGAATTGCTTTAAGTGGCATTGCTCCTGTGCTGGAGTGAAGACATGAGAGGTGAATAGTTCTCCTTCTAAAAAATCTCCTTCTAAAAACCAATGAGAAATTTGGGCCTTCAAAACAAAGTATGACTTAGGAAGCTGAAATTGCCAGAGTAACATCTTCTTTATGGGACTCTTTCATGAAAGTCTTTTGGTTAAAAGTGATGTATTTATTATTTTATGCTGCCACAAATGCCAGAACAAACAGCAGACAAAACAATGATGGAAATTGGGAAAGGCAGGAGAAGCACAAGACAAAAGTGATTTGTTTTTGGATCAGGCAGAATAGTTTGATAAAGATAATTAAATCCATTTGAACTTTGCATTACTTTAAACCTGAGTATAACCTGAAAACTGAATATAACTTGTGTATTTTAAAAATGAGAAACATATGTGATAGTTGATCTTTCATTTTGTCAATAAAAGCAGCTGAACAATGTTGGACATTGTTCCACTGGTGGTTCAAGGGCAAGAGGTTTGGATCTCAAGATTGGATCTCAAGTTTAGAGATCAAGCTTACTATCAATTAAGATAGCAAATCAATTCCACGTTTAATCTAATTTTCAAGATTTTCTTCCCCAAGAGCCTACCTCTCTAGGGCCATACGGCAATTGATTTATTTATATAAGTAGATAAGAAAGGTGATCAAAATTGGGCTGATGTTTTCCCTCTTTGTTTGCCTTATCAGGACTTCAAATAGTTTCATGTTCACAGAGAATTTTGAATGCAAAATGGAGAAAATAACCTGGAGAGCATGGAATAAGCAGGGATTCAGTGAGTAATCCCTTCTAATTGGTATTTAAATAAATACCAATTAGAATTAATGTTCTGCCTATTTAAAATCTTACTCAGTGTAATGCAAAAAAAAAAAAAAAAAAAAAAAAAGGAATCCTTCAGGAGCAGAACAGAACTCTTGACAGCCAGACATGTATGACAGCCAATTACTCCTCATTTCTTTAAACCCAGTTAAGCAACTAATTATTGTGAATGGAAAAATGAAAAAGATCTCTTGCTGTTGGATCTGAAATATGATGTGTCCCAAGGATCATTATAAAAGAAACACTGTACCAGTAGGAGCATGGCTTCCTGCTTTTCAAGTAACTGCTAAAGTGAAATGAAAGATAAGACATTTTTATGGATCTACTCAATGACTTGGTTTTGTCACAGTCCCTTATAATACATGTGGACGTGTGTGCACAGGGAAGGTTTGTGTGAAGGAGGGCTTGCAAGACTGGCTGCCGTAATTGGCTTCTCAAAAAGTCTGAGTGCTTGAATGACTGAGCAGTCATGAGGGTGCCTGTAACTCCTGTTCGCATTAAAGAGATTTATGTTGTGCATCCGACAGCCGATAGGTCCCTTATGGTTCTGGCCTGACCTCAGATTTTACAAAGCAGTGACCATGTTTTGTACAGAAGGCTCAAGGTTTTCAAAGGCATTAATTTTACAGCATTGTAGCAGCACCCTGAAGAGGGTCAATCAGCTCTCAGATGTTCCTGTGTTCCAGTGTCCTGCTCCCATAATGTGTACAGTGAATTATTGTTTTGTTTTGTTTTGTTTTTTCTGAAACACAACTTTGCAACTAGATTTCGTGTATGGTAAATTTCTTCTTATTTTTCCAATGCACAGCTTTGCAGCTAGATTTCTGTATTTCATTGTGTTACCCTCAAATCGTTGGACAGAAAGAGCCATTGAGCTTATAACTTCCTGTTCCAAGTTCAGCATTGTCTGGGCCTGTTTTAGATTATTTTTCACTATCGTAGATTTGATAGGTCGATATTTTCTTTCTGCAGAGATGGCGTGATTGTCTTACAGGCCTTGTGGGAAAGTGCTGAAGTACTCACAGGCAGGCCCTATGTTTCCATTGCTTTTAGTTTTGCTTTATTTTTTGGTTCCGATATTACATATGAGATTTCATTTTGTGTTTGTTCATTTGATTATTTTTAACTAACCAGTCAAGTAAGCTAAGTCATTTCTGCTTAGCTATTTCTGTTTATTATCTATTATTATCTATTATCTGAGTTGCAACAAATTTGACTCTGTGCTATTCAAATCATGGTTTTTTTTGTTTTTGTTTGTTTTTTGGGGTTTTTTTTTGCTATTATCACGATTACATAATGCTTCAGGAAAATACATGAATGGAATTTCTTCCTCAAAACTTTGAGGTTTTTCATCTTGACACTGAGGCCACCAGAAAAAATATATATATGTTCTAACAAAACTAGTGAAGAATACTGCAGCAAGACTGGGCACTGTTTACATGTTATAACTGAAAAGGCCTAAGATTCATGGAAATGAGCTTTGCAACTAAAACACCATCTAATTTGAATCCCCATTTTTATCAGTGATTTGCTGTGATGGTAGGCAGTTGCTATTGCTATTCTTCTATGTCCTCTTTGGTTCCCTATGGAAAAGGGTGTGAGTCGAACTTTGCCTGCAGATTTCTCCAACAGGCACTTCATCACTCACTGAGTTCTTTCATCCTGTGACTAATCCATGGGTAACTGCCAGTCCTTCAGTAAAGGAAGACTAAGTGAATAATAAGGTGTGTTTTCTTCACTTGCTTGTTTTTTTAATTTTGCTGACATTTCTAAAGATAATAAATTATTTCAGATCAAATGGAAGAGATTCTTTGACTCACTAAAAAAAATATTTTCCTTTCAAATTTAAAGACATGAAATAAATACAAGGAAATTCTATGTGAAATGCAATCCAAAAGTATACTAGCGTGGTTTAAAATGAATGGTAATTGTTAACAAAGATTTGAGAGTAGTAATGAAATACCTTAATTCCTCAGAAGTTTCTTTTACAGGTTCTCTTAAAGCAATTTGATCATAGACAAATTTTAAAAATGTCGTGTTTACAGTTTTCACCCTTCAAACTGCTGCTGAATATTGAAGATGTACAGCCTCTGTAGGTCTCATGATCTAAGAGATGGTACTTTCTCAATCAGAAATTGTTTTCCTTCCTCCTTTACATTTAGATGCTCCCTTAATAAGCTTCCTTGTAATAAGAAAATGTAATTTCAGTACTTTGATTTATGGAAAAATACTATATTAAATATATTGGGTTGCTTTGTCTGTTTTTAGAAATAAAACAAATGGTAATGTTGAAAGGAAGTGAAGCTGTTTAGTCAAATAGATTCATATGTGTGGTGAGGGATGGAAAGAAAATCTGCGTCACCTTCCCTCTCTAAGAGCTTATTTTCCAGTACTGCATACCTGTAGTGGACAACAGTAATAACTCACAGTTGATCAACAGAATGAGAAGAATCCAGATAAATATATACTTTGATGTTCAGCAATAGGAGGTGCTTATACTTTGTGTGCAGTTGATAGAGCATAGTACATGTAAGATACCAAATTCATTAATTTCATTACCTTTCTTAGTTAGATAACATAACAGATATATCCTAGTATATGGTACTTTTAAAATTAGCCTTATGGCTCTTAAATAGAAAGAGATTATATGGCTTACTATGGTCAGCAATTGTCATAAAAATTTTAAGTAGGGGAGGGAACTTCCATTATTAAGAATATAAAGTTTTTTTTGGAGTGTTTTTGGGGTGTGTTATTTTTGTGATGGCCTTGATTTTCTCAAAAATGCTCAGTAGTGTCAGTAAACATAGCTCAACAGCCTTCTCTTTTAGCTATCAGATCTGAGACTGATAAGGGAGCTACTAACATTGCCAAAGCACCTACTACAAATGTATGTGTGAGGAAGGCAAAGTAAAACTATATAGAAAATATATTTCTTTTTCCAAAAATCTTCTGTCTTAGAAGGTCTTCATGAAGGCAAAATTATGGATTTCTCATAGAGTATTTTCTCTGAATTGTGAATTCTCTCATCTGGAGTATGCTTGAGAGAATATAAATTAGATCAATGTTTGATTTTTGAGGTCAGGTAACTTCACTTTTAGATGGCAAGCAATGTAGAGATAAAGCTTTTATAGGGGACATATAATCCAGTCTCTTTGGTTACCAGATCAATAAACAGTAAAAGGTAGTATGACATAGAAGTTCTGTAAAATTAGTTGTTCTACCCAACAGGACTTTTATATTTCTTACATCCAATAGATCACCATCCAGAAAATTTGGAATCAGTTGCACTCTACATAATGCTCCGTCACTCTCACAAGGAAGAAATTCCCCCTCACGGTCAAGCAGAACTTCTTGTGCTTCAATTTCTGCCCATTGCCTCTTGTCCTGTCACACGGGACAACTCAGAAGAGTTTGTCCCCATCCCCTTGACACCCACCCTTCACGTACTTACATATATTGATAAGATCTCCCCTCAGTCTTCTCTTCCCCAGGCTAAACAGGCCCAGCTCGCGCAGCCGTTCCTCATAGGGCAGGTGCTCCAGCCCTCTGATCATCCTCGTAGCCCTACGCTGGACTCTCTCCAGTAGCTCCAGGTCTGCCTTGTACTGGGGAGCCCAGAACAGGACACAGTACTCGAGATGAGGCCTCCCCAGGGCTGAGTAGAGGGTCAGGATCACCTCCCTCCACCTGCTGGCAACCCACTGTCTTCCCAGTGCACCCCAGGATACCATTGACTTTCTTGGCCATGAAGGCAGCTTGCCGGCTCATGGCCAGCTTGTCATCCACCAGCACTCCCAGGTCCTTCTCTGCAGAGCTGCTCTCTGGAGGGTCAGCCCCCAGCTTGTACTGGTGCCTAGGGTTATTCTTCTGTAGGTGCAGGACCCTGCCCTTGCCCTTGTTGAACCTCAGGAGGTTCCTCTCCGCCCAGCTCTCCAGCCTCTCCAGGTCTCTCTGAACGGCAGCACAGCCCTCTGGTGTCTCAGCCGCTCCTCCCAGCTTGGTATCATCAGCAAACTTGCTGAGGAGGCACTCTGTCCCCTCATCCAGGTCACTGATGAAGAAGTTGAACAGGATGGGACCCAGTACTGAGCCCCGGGGGACACACTAGCCATTGGCCTCCAACTGGACTCCACGCCACTGATGATGACCCTCTGAGCTCTGCCTTTCAGCCAGTTCTCAAGCCACCTCACTGTGCACTCGTCTAACCCACACTTCCTGAGCTTACCTAGCAGGATGTTACGGGAGACAGTGTCAGAAGCCTTGCTGAAGTCAAGGTACACAACGTCCACTGCTCTCCCCTCATCCACCCAGCCAGTCATTCCATCATAGAAGGCTATCAGGCTGGTTAAGCAGGATTTCCCCTTGGTGAATCCACGCTGGCTACTCCTGATCACCTTCTTTTCCTCCAGGTGTCTGGAGATGACATCCAGAATGAGCTTTCCAGGGACGGAGGTGAGGCTGACCGGCCTAGAATTGCCTGGGTCCTCCTTCTTGCCCTTCTTGAAGACTGGAGTGACATTGACTTTCTTCCAGTCCTCAGGCACCTCTCCAGTTCTCCAGGACCTTTCAAAGATGATGGAGAGCGGCTTGGCAACAACATCCGGCAGCTCCCTCAGTACCCGTTGGTGCATCCCATCTGGGTCCATGGATTTGTGGATGTCTAGCCTGCCCAGGTCTCTAATCCTATCCTCAACCAAAGGAAAGTCTTCCCTTCTCCAGACTCTCTCCCTCACCTCCAGGTTCTGGGATTCATGGGGGCTGCCCTTAGCAGTGAAGACAGAAGCACAGAAGGCATTCAGTAATTCTGCCTTCTCTGTATCCCTTGTCACCAGGGCTCTGCCCCATTCAGTAGCGGGCCCACATTTTCCCTAGTCCTCCTCTTGCTGCTGATCACATCCTCTTTGCCGATTTCTGTCTGATAAAAAATTAATATTCTCCTGAACAACAAATACATTGTTAACTCTTTCATTCACCACCTGATATTTTCATTTAACATTCACTTTTACTTTTTCCATGTTTTACCTTTTTCTTTACTTTACCTGGGGATTTATTTTATTTTCCCAACTGATAGCATTAATTACGTATAAAAAATACCAAACATAATTTAAATAAATCTAATCTACTTGTGAATTTAGTAAAATGTCAGCATTTTTTTCACATATAAGAAAAATATGAAAATTAAAATGACCAGAGGAAAAGGTTAAAGAATTTAGATATTTTAAACAGCTCTAGCAAGGATATGTTGGTTAACTCAGAATTTTTAAAAGTGAAATTTAGCCATTGGATTGAAAAATCAATTATTTACAGTGTTTTATCTGTGTAATTCTCTGTAATTTCTTAAAGTCAATTCCCAATCCATTCCAGGATATGTTGTTAGCATTCCCTCCGTATTTTTCCATTCAGAATTTCAAGATTTTTATAAGAGTAGTGAACCTTTTCTGAAATTAAACAACACACCAAACAAACAAAAAGTTTTTGTGTTTTGACACACATTTTCTGCTTACAGAATTATACACACTATATAAGGAAACACAAAAACATAGAACTCAGGAAAAGAAATACTTATAGAATAGGTAATCAATATAGTTGAAACAAATGTTGAATTCAGACAAGAAAAATGAAGTGTTCTGCAAATTGTAGTTGAAGCCAAGGATTTTTTTCCAATAATTTTAATTGAATAGCCATTATGATACATTGAAAATGAAGATTTCTGAGGCTATTTCATTCCTGTTCTCTAAGATTTGTCCTGACAACCCCCACCTAAATTTTAGATCATTAGACATTTCCTTAAAGAAGGTGCAGGAAAAGAAAAGGTCGTATTATATGCATCTGGAAAACAAAGCACTGCCTAGAGGAATTTAACATTTCTCAGGTAGAGTCCCTCTTTTATAAAATTGCATTTTCATGATGTGTTTAGAATGTTTTTATAAAAGATGCACACATGAGAATAAAAGATTCCAGATACATAACAAACTGAAAAGTCAGATTTGTAGCAAGAAGCAATCAATCAGTGGGAATTTATCATAGCTGGAATATACTGCAGTGCTATGTAGCACTTGTGAGCTAAGCTGCATTATCTTAGAATCTTTATAACGTTGAATACTAACAGTACTGTTCTGGAGAGAGAGAGTGAAATTTCGCATATATGCCATGCATGGCATTTGAGCTTGTTTTAATTATGGATAGGTTTACTAAATAAGGACCCTTTTAAGGCAATACATCAGCATCGGGTAGCTGACCCTCAGTGAGCCTTGCTGCAGTGGTCTGCAGTCCCCTGTATAAACAGTGCAGGACAATGAAACAGCTGCCTGGAATGTATTTGCCATCTGGAAAAGCTTTTAAGTTTTATTAGCGGCTGTGACTTGGTGTGGAGGACTGGGATCAAAACACATTAATTTATTCTGAATTTCAGTTTCTCATTTCTCAGAGCTGTGCACCAACTAGTAGAATCACAATTAAAGCTTTCAGACCACAACGACAACATCCTTCATGTGTTGCGTCTGATAATATGTTTTGTTCTCTTCAACATCGCATATAGAGAGGTGTTCTGTGAGGCTCACCTAGAGTATGTGCAGTGTGCAGTAATCTTTAGATCAGCAGTCTGTACAGGGTTGTTTTTAATTAAATCTATTTTAGCACTTTTTTTACTTGCATTGGCTCTAGAAAATACGATGCTGTCATTAAAAGGAATCCTTAAGCCATACATTTAATGCAAGACATAATGTTTAGTCACAGCAAATCAGATTTTACTAGTGGAAACTTTTGTTAGCCATATGCATTCACATATCTTAATATTTTGGTTGCCTTTATTTTCAAACTCTTCAGACTTTTAATTTTGGATAATACTAATATTCAGTAAAACACAACAGAATTTTGTCCAGGCATTCTGTATTAGAGTAAATAAATAAATAATTCAGAAAAAATCTCATCTTACTTGGAAGACCTCAAGACAAGTGGAATTTACTTTTCCTCTTGGATAGTTTTAAGAAGACATACCCCCTTTTGAAAGAAATGTGCACTATCTTCTTCCCATTCCACTTCAGCGTGCAGATACACTTGCAGATGGGCAATCGCACATCTGCATTATCATGGCAGAATTCAGTAGTTATTCAAGTCCTAAACATGTCGTTTGGTTTGGCTTGATTTACTCTAGCTGAGTGCCTCACCTAATTTCAGCTCACATAACCATATTATTAGGTTTAATATTAAAATCCTTGCTTGAGTATTTTATCATGGGAAAAAGATACAGCATGTATTTTAAAGCAGAAGTTGAAAATACTAGATTTCTCTACATAAGCCTTTATCCATCTGAAAGTGAGAGCATGAAGTTATTTCCTTTTAAATATTATCCATATCTGTCCATATGGATAGTTTTCCTATTATATTCCCCCTTGTATGACAGTGTTGTTTTTCAGAAAGGCCAGACCATGAACATTTAGATACTATAAGATATCTTCATATTAAGAATTATCTCTTCTCTCCATCCTGGTAAGTCGCCACCACCAGTCACTGAGGTCTGTGAAATACATTGCTTGAGAAGCTACTCTCTTTGACCCTCTTCAGTCTCTGATTTTGTCATTTATGCCTGTTTCTGTAATAAACTAGACATCTTTGCTTACTTACAAAGCCACACAACTCCAGTAGTTCTGTAGGACTATAACTCTGAGGGAGGTTAAACAATAACAATATTTACCTCAGTGTTTGATTTCTGGACTACTTCAGAAGCTACCGGGCCAATGGTAGAAGTAAATTTAGTTAGACTATCTGTTTTCAAACAACAACAACTTCTATCTTTCTTTCTTTTCCTTTAGAAAACCTTTTGTCTTTGGCAACTCTTTAAAACAATTGGGGAAAATGGGAGGAAAAATGTACTGTATCTTTAATGTATACCACATGTAAATACTTCATGTAACATATGCTAATATATGGGCTTGCATGAAAAGTATGTGGAGGTCTAAGAAACAGTTTTGTGCATTAGTCTTAAATTACTTTGTATTGAATAAAAAAAAAGTTGGCAATGCCTTCCAGGATAATTCCACAAAGATTACTTAATTATACTGTGGGAGCACCAGAGGACAAAGCCTAACCTAAGGCTTATCATATGGGCTTTTTTATTTACAGAGTGGCTATTTGTTTATTCCCAGTATATTTCTCTAAGTCCCTCATTAATTATCCTTAAGCTTCCAATTTGAAGTTGAGTTGCAAAAGCCCTATATCATCTCATGCTCCTCTTTGCCTAAGGAGCATTGAAATTTTAATACTGTATACGGTGCCCCAAGGCTATATTCTAGCACTATTATGCACATTATGCAATATTGCTAAAGCATATAATGAACCAAGTTAAACACTAACCAAATATTTAAATAAATGCATTTCAGTGGATAGTGGGATTGCTGCAATATTTGCTTAGTTGTCAAATCAGTTGATTAAATCAACTCATTAATTTAATGAAACTGTGTTATGGAAACTTTAATTCTAATAGCATTTACTTTAAAAATTCTGGGGTCTAGACCACAAAATAATTCTCTAGTTTCAAGAATGCTTTACAAATAAATCAACACAAACTTCTATTAGCTAGAACTTTGAACGGCTTTTAAGTGAAAGCAGAAGTGTTCAGAAATATATTCCTACATTTATTATGTTATGTTAAATACCCCAAAAAATATACTTCAAGAACATTCGCTATAGCAGGAGAGGACTTCATGAAATTTGTTTGTTTAGATACATACACATTGAAAAAGAACACAAATAAAAATTTTTGTAACCTGCTGACAGCATGGCAGCCAAAGCAGAAGAATCTTTCCCCAGGTATTTCTTTTCTTCTCCAGATGTTATCCTCCTATCTTATTTTGGAAGGATATTGAATGACTTGAAACTGTCTTCCAAAAGCTCTGCTATCACAAGATGACATGAACACTCACACAGGTCTAGTACATGAGAAGGCGTATCTAATCAAGCATCTTCTACAAAAACCTCAAATTCTGAATTTATTTTCTGCCACTGAGCCCTGATATCCTGAATCTGATACCATTCAAACCTGCTAAATTAGATAATAGATGCAGTAATGGTCTATTATATCCAAAACTATGATGACTGCAGCACACACTAGACTATGTTCACTTTGGTAACACATATTATTCACTAAATAAATATGAATATATATATATAAAAGCAGTGCTATAAAAGCACTGCCAGCAGTGTATATTTGTTAATAATTATGTTTTATAAATAGGTTTGCTCTTCAGAGGTGAATTGGAAAGGAGAGAGCATGGTGGTGATGTTGGAAAATAGGACTGCTGGTCGCTACAGGAGCTGCACAGAGAGGTCAAAGGGCTGGGGTGTCCCTCTGCCTGGACAGTGGAAACAGTAGGGCTATTTCTTTTTTCAGGTGTGTCTGCCTTTAGAGGGCTTTCTTGCCCTGTCTCTCCCTCCCTCCCCTGACTTCTGTGACAAATTCATTGCATTACATATGCTTCTTCTTCACACTTGTGTTCCTGAAGATGTGAAAAAGAGGAAGCCCTACTGTCTCTTCTTAAAGCTGCTTACTTCTTCTTCTGGAAGAGAGCAGAGGAGTAGCTCAGGTGGCCACAGCTCATAGAGAGGTTTTTCTTCTGCATCTCCTGCTCTTTCCAGACAGACCTGTTTGGTATTAAAATAGATCCCTGTTCTGTTTGCCTGGCACCATTTAAAAGACCTGAATTCACCTGCTAGTGTATTTGGTTGGTGGCGTTCAATGACCATGAGTGGTGGTTGGGCTGTCTGGTGCTGCGAAGTATATCGTGACTATGAAGGGAGGCCAGAGAGAAAAGATGATAAGTCTGGCATGGTATTTTTGATGGCACTTTCAAAGAAGGAAACTCTGCCTGTTTACAGTACTGATGAAGGTATTTGGTATGGACATCTCAAATAGTCACTGTGCTGGGGCTTGGGCTATGCTGGTCACAGACAGGGTCTACAAAGGAATTGATAGACATGACCATGAGGTTTTGCAGGAGCACAGGGAAAGTGGGGAGAATTGAATATGTTAGCTGGTATTTTCCCTGTAAGCCTCTTTCACTCAGGATAAGCAGCATAAAGATAAGGCATTTAGATGCTGGATTACTCCAAGTGTAGGCTTAGATGTTTAAAGTGCCTGCACTGTGAAAATGGGCAAATCAGAGTCTGATTCCAGCAGCTGAATTGTGTCTAAATGCAATGCCTTTTTTGGGAGTAGAGTCTAACCTAAATTTCAATTACATTTACTCAGATGAAGTGTGTCACTAGTGTCTGCTTAAACTGCCTCCTCTCTCAGATGTGACTTTCCCTCTTCTCTGCAAGCCATGTACACAGCAGAACAGGAGTTTTGGGAGAGGATTTCAGGGACTCTGAGAGACAGTTGTATTTGACTTTTGAGAAGTCTACATGTGCAGAGAAGTTTCTTAACACCTGTTTGCCTTTCCAGACCTCTTCATGTTTGGCCTATATGCCTTTCGAGGGGATGTAAGGAAAGCAAGTAATATAATATTCTGTTCGTTCCTACCAGCTGCTAGAAGGAGCAGGTTAAAAATCCTACTGTGCTGAGAGGGTGGGGACCATTTCTAAATCTACTGTGTTTATTGCCACAGCATCCTTTCTGTTGTACACTGCCTAGCGTGAAAACCAGCTCTGCTTCACTTTCACTTAATGTTTTCTCTGACTTAGTGCTGTGCCAGATAGATAGACATGACTGCCAGTAAACTAGTATTTGATGAGATAAATAGTTGTGTAGTACGTACAGCCAAAGTGGCAGTAAACCTAAGAGATGACTATTTTTTTATCAGCTGGAAAAATATATGTAACCCAGAGTTGTAAGGATTGTGTCCCAACTGTTATGAAAAGTAAACTGTTTGTAGTTGAAGATTCTGAAATTGAAATGCAGAATATTTTCTGTTATTTAATATGATGGGATGGACTGCAATTTTTATCCTTTCCTCGGTGATAACTACAAATGCAGCAATTCACGTAAGAGGCAGGAGGTCAATAACTTCTTAACTGGCTACTGAGTTTTGACTATATATGGTAGCCCACCTGCTTTGTCCTGAGAAGAAAATGCATTGGGGTAACACAGTTTGGGAATTTCAGCAATAATCATAATCAGTGGACATTATAAATGCGCAAAGCCATTCACACAAAATATCTTCCATTTGCTCCTTGGGTGATGTATATTGTAACCAGATCTTAAAAGAGAACAGTTCCTCCCACTGCGAGAGTCTTTTCTTTAGTGTGATAAGGCTTGTAGGGGTCCATTTGGGAAAACAGAGTTATCTTGGGAGATGATTCAAAATTTATTTCACCTTGCCTGAAGGTTTTCTTCTTAATAAGTTTTCAGTCATGAGGTTTTAAAGGTGAATAAAAAAATAGGAAAACTTTCTGTTTTGGAAAACTGCAGTTTACAGCCACCTGGCAGTCTATCAAAGAACAAAGAAGTGGTGGGCACAAAGGGCAAGCCTAAAGTGGGTTGTAGAAGCATCCAAAGTCTGCTGTCATCGGCTTTTCTTACAGATAGGAAGGGCTCATAAAAATACAATGCTTCTTGATGGGCTTACTAGTCTTCTGAAATTGTTAGTAGTCTAATTTAAACTTTGATGAGATTTCTTGAGCTGCCACTGGGGGTTTTTGTTTGAAAGGAGGAGATTTGTTGGGAAACAAAATAGGTGGAATGAGGACTTAAGGTTTTGGATAACTTGTTAATTACCAACAGGTGGAAAGGTTTTCAGAGCACTAGAAATAACTCAGGAAGATTTAAATTCCTAAGCTAGACATTTTTGAATCCCTAAAGGTACTTGAATTTGTACTTCTTTTCCTTACTTCTGCTTGGCCAGCTCTCGGGTTGGTAACTGTTTACTATGGGCAATTACAATAGGCATTATTATACTCTCACTTTTTTTGCTCATGATCTCTCCCAGATTGCAATTTCTCAGTGGTTCTTGCTAAAACAGTTCTGCCACAAGGTTGTTCGAGTGTTTTTCTCATGATTTTTAGCCTAAATATACAACTATTACTGCATGGACCAAGAATTTACAGAACTCAAATAACGGGTGAGTGTTATCCAGTCTTGAGATTCCTGGGTCACAGCAAAGTCTCATAATAATCAGGGCAATTTAGAAATAATGATTGAGAGATCTTTTTAAATAGCTCCTCTTGTTGCAGAGCAAATACCAATACCCTATCACAGAAAGACTTTATCCTGAGAAACTCAGTGAGTGCTCAGTGAGGGCAGAGGTTAAATATACTGTGAGCCTGAGAATAATCACACAGACTGTGCTGTTTCTTAAGAAATAACAACTACTAAATTTACAAAAGAATTTTCTCCAGAACAGAAGCATCACATATGGATCCAACACTGAATCTCTTAAACATAGAGACAAAAAGATTCATGCAACAATCTCAAGAAATATTACACAGATTATTCTGATTCCCATGTGTGAAAAATAGTGAGAGACAAAGTAGGAAGGAGACTGTAAATAAATGATCTTTCAGGACATGATACACATTCTCGCAGAAAAACAAATGAGCAAAAAAACCCATTTCAGCATTTGCTGAATGACCCACTCTGCAGGTCCCAGAGAAGCTACTTTCTAGGATGCACAAGCAATGCACATAAAATAATTTTGAAAAGCAATATAGATTGTTTTCATTTTCTTCAGTTGTTTTTTAATATTGATTCAAGATGAAGAACATCTACACTCCCTCTGTTCTTTAGAGCTTTGGGAATATCTATCCATACTTCTTCCCTACTCCTTCACCCTCCTATTCTGCCAGTTCTTACACGTATTTCTAAGCTCTTGAGTGTACATTTGCCCTTATTTTAATTTCCTCCAACCTATCTTTTTGAGTGTCTTCCTATATTGCTGATGAATTCAGCTAACTCTGCTTAGCGTTTATCCAGTGCTAAAGGTGAAATTCTCTGAAGGCTTTGCCTGTCCCAAAGGCTTTTGAGAAAGCTGCAAGAAATGAATCTCCGGATGCCATAGAATTATTTCAAGGAGAATTCTGTGTCTATCTGGAACTTACAGATTCTGAGGCAAGCATCTACTGGCTTGAAACCCATGATCAACATGAAAATGGTCCTACCTGAGTCCTTAGGAACAAGTTTGGACCTGAACAAGACTCCATCAGGCAAAATAGATGACAACAGATTAAGTCACGTTGCTTATGCTCCTGTAAGCTGTACAGTATTGTACTGTACTTTTCCAGGGCATGGTTAAGCAAAAGCAAAGGCAAGCCAGTTGTGAGGATTGTTGAGAACAAGGGAATGGAGAAGAGGGAAGAGCAGCACTATGCTGCAGACTGTGCTGCCTATTAGTCTCCCCTGGCAAATAATTGTATTTCTGTATCCACTTTATTTCACCCACTATCCAGTTGTCAACTTTACTTCTTAAATATTGGATCTGAGAAGCTGAAAGGTAAAGCAAACTGTCAACTATAAGAACAAATGCTTTTTTTTTTTGTTTTGTGAATCACACTTCAGCAGAGAAGTGCTCAACTTTTCAGTGGATGCAGATCTAAGTATGTAACCTAGGACGTGTTGAAAGCTCATTGAGTACATTAATGTGACTACAGCAGTTATCTCTAAGGAATAATTCTAGGAATCTTCATAAGCACTGTAAAACCATAAACAGAAATTTCAAAAACATTCTTAGAATTACATAGTTTAAGATTGTGAAATCTTATACTATTATGTGAGATGTTTTTACCTCATGGCTTTATGAATATTTATGAATATGTTTGTTCATTTTTATCAACAAACCTTTTTGTTACTGAAGATGACTCTTTCAGAAATAATTAATTTCCCTGGATACTGAGAGCTAATATAGTTCTAATTCCTGATTTTTTTAGTCATTTGTACTTTCTTATAAGATTCTTCTAGTCTGATAAAGTGATTTTTCTTACCTTAGTTCATAAAATCATTGGGTGATACTAAATACAGAGCATAACTGGATATTTCTTGTCTTGAATATCCAAGACATTTGGGGGAATCTTTGTTTTGATTTACATTATACCAATATCTGATTTTCAAAATCCTAATGTCATGCTAATGAATCTCTTTTTTTTGTGGGCTACTGCAATTTATATTGATTGATCATGATTTTATATTTCATAGTCATACTGTATCTGTTTCTTTTCCAAACTTGTAGATTCAAATAGTTTGCAGCATTACTGTGTGGATATTTATGACAAGCTTGTGACATTTTACAACCACTTCTAGAGACCACTAAATTATATTCAGACCTTTTGCTGAATTAGTTATGTTGTTTTATATAGTTACAGATTCATTAGATTTCTTTTGGCCAGATACGTGCTGAAACTGAAGTTTCAGTGAGGCAGATTAATTAGACATTCTGCATTGATTTTTTTTCACATATGTAAGTTATTGCATGTGAAGTCCTGGAAGGAGGAGCTTTAAAAATGAAAATTTGAACAATTACTTTGCACTGTGAAATTAGTTTTAAATAATGTTCTTTCCATTTTTGCATTCACACAGCAATGCTGAAGCCATTGACACTTCCCAAAAATGCATCCAAATCAGGCCATCCTAAAACATTTGGGGTCTTTGGACACAGTTCTTTTATGGAATGATTTCACTCTGTATTGCCCTCCAAATATGACTGGACCTCATGAGTGTGCCTTGCCAGTTTATTTTGGGAAAAGTGGAGCAAGTCTGAGGTGCTGTGTAGGAGTCGAGGACCTGGATTTATTTTCCTGATCCTTGAGACAACATTTGCCAAATGTATTTTTTTATTAACTGAGAATAATAATTTAATGTGCACAAAGAAAAGAATCAGAAGTATGCATATAGAAGAGTTAATTTCCGGTAGAATGAAAATAGAGGAAATTGTAACTTGTTCAAAGTGAATTTGCACACTGTTGAATTACTGCATGATCATGTGAGTACCTCTTTTTGACAAGTTTTTTGCACATGTTACAGAGTTTCTTCACTTGCACACAGGAGTCCAGAGCTAGCCTTTAGACTCTCACTCAGAGTCCTGTACTCCTGTACTATGTCATTAATTCCTCTTACTCTTAGGGATTATGACTCTTCAGGATATTCATATGGAGAGAAGAACACACAGAAGGGAAATCACATTTCATATAAAGAGTATCTATAGACTATTATAACTGGTTATCTGGTGTGTGAGCTGAAAGTATTCCAGCAGGCATAGAATTAGACCCCGACAGTCAAGCAGAAAATAACTCATTGCTGAATAACCTGATGGAGTTTCACAAAGAGGTTGAGGCTGAATTTTCCAGATCTCGTAAGTGTGTTTCACACTTTCCCATTGACCCTAAGATCATCTGTTACTCTATCAGCTTCTTACCAGTATAAAACCACTGAATAGCAGAGTCACACTCATATAAAACTTGATAGGTTTTGTCAGATATTTAGGAATACTTACAGAGAATGTGTTTTCTTACAGATAATATATTTCACAGAGAATATGCAATATGGAAAGGGATGGAGGTTTACTACCTAAAAGCCGTACTGCCACAATCAGGAATACTAAGGATGCTTTGTCGCTTACTCATTTGTTGACCCACATGAATTAGATTGTTACTGGAAGTCAGTTTTTTAATATATAGCAAATTCAAGTCAAAGAATATTAGAATTTAGGAATACAGCATTAGTGAATTTTAAAATCTCAAGAGAGTAAACATTTAAAGAGAAATACCCAAGGGTTTTAAGGGGTTATTTTATTATTTTTTTCTCTAGAAAAGCAGAGTTGAAAGAATGTAAAATGCCCTGGGTGATTTTAATAGAAATTCTATAACATGTGCCAAACGTACTGAGGAGAAGTGGTGAATATTTAAGAAATACTTGAACAGACTGCAATTGAAATCCATTCCTTTTTAAATTTAAACAGCAAAAAATTGGAAAAGGCCAACATGATTAAGTAAGGTGATATAAAGAGCAGCCCAAGCAGTAAGTGAAGAGTGTTAAAAATATATATACATGGCATGGTAAAGAAGGGGATTGGCAGATCCACAAAAATATGCAGAAGTAAGTTAAACCGATAACTGCAGGAACAAAATGAAATACGGAAAGCTGAATTACGTATAATGCTCAAATGAGCAAGGAGTTCTTCAAATACAGTGGCAGTGGAGAGTTGAGAAAAAGGAAAAACTGGCCTGCTACGAAAATTATAGGATAAATTTGAGATAAGAAATACGAGATTAATCAGTACTCTTATTTTTAGCCTGGTTTCCTAGGGAATGTGTCTCACATGATCATTCTATCTGTCAGTGCCCTCTGATAACTGGCTGGTTTCAACCGTATTTGACAGAGGAATGGTGGTATTTCATAAACACTCGTGTTTTTTGTGTTCATTAACAAGTGGATAGAGAAGGAAGGCCCAAACTAGGGCCCCTCAACACTGAAAGAGGTTGTGATGTGAAGTAACAGGAACGTGCTCTGTTTAGTGGACTGGTTAGTCAGCGTGTACGTAGAGGGGGCTTAGGGAAACAGCTAGGGTATGGCCGGGAGCTGGGACTGTTGCAGTACTGCAGTGGAGAAGCAAGTGGGTCATGGTGAGGGTGTCCGTGGCACGTGGCATGTATGGGGTGCAGGAGAGGGGGATCAAGGGGTTCAGCCAAGTTCATTTTCAGAAGCCTGCAGCTAAGGAGTCCATAGTCTCCCTCCTTTTTTACCTCCTCGGTCTGGAAACTGAGTAGAAGATTTGAGATAATGTGTCATATCATGTTCATTTTGTGCATTTGAGGGAGTAAAATTTGACTCTGTGCTATGTACTCAGGGAAAAGGCAAAGCTCACTGTATGCTACGTAGAGGTTTTTGAGGGCAGAGAAGCCAGACTTTTGTTTAATTGTCTTTGGTGTCACATATTCTTCAGAAGAAATACAAAGCAAATAACATCCATCACAAGGTGTGATTATAACTCTAGACCACCTGCTTCTGACCCTGACAGATCAACAGCAAGCTGTGCAGATTTATCTAAGCTGCAAGGAGTTGTACCCAGATGCACTGCTGTGTTTCTCCGATTCATTTTTATTTTTCTACATTGCTTAAAATGTACTTCATTCCTGACACTTTTATTTCTAGCAGAGTAACTCACAGGACAAAAACTGACAGCAGGACTTGAAAGGCCATAACAGAGAAAAAAAATCATGTTCGAGAACTGCTTTAATGCATTGTTTGTGTTTCTTCCCTGATACAAAAGCTTGATTAATTAAAACCTTTGCACTTCATTTCCATCATTCTCACAGAGTAGCAGGGGACTAAATCTTGCAGAAATTTGCATTAATTTCATTAATGGGATATAAATGAGAAAAGAATGAAAACTTCATCTAGCATCTGCTATTTCTCTGGTACCATTTTGTTTTATGAATCCCTTGTACTTCAGTGGAAACTGAATCTTCCAGGTCAGCAAGTCTAGCCTCTGTTATTGGAGTCAGCAACATCACGTAATCGCTTTCAAAAACTAATCAAGCCTTATTGTGAAATGTGTTAGCTTGTTGGATGCGTTACATTTATTAAAAGGCTATGGCTGGACATGTAATTTACAGGCTAAACTTACTGAGGGATAGCTCATGTCTATCTGTTCTTGTGCCAACATTGTCCTTTACCTAGATATTTCTTCTTCCTTCCATGTAGGTCTTGTACCAAGCTTCAATCGCTAGGCTAAACAAGTCACTCTCCTGTATTTTTTGTCATATAAATGTCTTTTCATTGCCTTAAACATATTAGCAGGCTTTGTCTTCATCTATTTCTGTTCAGATTCATAATTTAACAAGAAGGTACTCTGTATTTCAAATGAGTTCTTATCAGTGCTTTATAAATCAGCATCAATACTTCCTGATTTCTAATGGAAATACCTTCTTTACAATATCATGTGAACATCATTTCTTAGTTATCCTGTGATTAGGCTTTTTTTCCTATCACACCCAGCTGATGAGCTGTCATTTTTGAGAAGGAACTAGTTAGTACTTTCCAGATAAATAGGAACTGGCATTGAAGCAATTTTTTGCTAATTTATGCCAAATTCTGTCCATTACAAATACATATATGAATCAGTATATACATATATATATATATATATATAATACACGCACAGAATATAGACATATAGTCATATATTCATTTTTTATCCTTTGTGGAATAAATGATTTCCAAATGATGGATTTATTTTGTAAATATTTATTATTTGTAATTCAAGACTGATTTCAGATGATGCTTTCTTCAGCAGGACATACTGAAGCCTTCCATTTATTTGATTTAAGAAAGTTTGAGCTTGGTTTTTGTTTAAAACTCAGTTAGAGACACATTCAAAAACTCAGAGTGGTGTTCATGTTTCTATCTAAGGAAGCTGGTTTAAAACATCTTTTGTTTTTCAGAATCTATGTTTCAAAAGTGCAACATAATGTGCACAAAATTACTGTTTGGGAGGTTAATCACTATAAACCATTCATATAAATACATTCTCGTTTCTGCATATTATTAATTTCGAGGTATTGAAACTGTAACTATAACAATTTAAGTTTATTTAAAAACAACAGCTAAATCCATTCTTAGTTTAATAATCCAGTAAATCCAAGCAAATCATTCATAAGACTGCAGGGTGAATTTTTCCACAGCTTTAAAAAGCTGATTGGTATTAATTGGTATAGCCCTTTTTCTGACAATTCAGCATTTTTGGTACAATGACAGACTGTGTAAGAACAAGTGCAGTACATATTTGTGTTACATCAAACTTAAAGCCTTTGTAAAATTGTCTTGAAGTTTTATTTGTTTATTTTCCTGGGCTCTACACTGTAGAACTCTGTAAGAAAAATTTCTATAAAATGATGAACTGTGGAGAACATGATTTTGTGTATCTGTCTTGTTTGATTTTCCAAATGGTCTGGAAGTCCTAACTCCAATATTCTTGATCCTACAGTTGAGTAACTAAAAGAGAAATTCAACAAATCCTACTTCTTACATAACCAATTTGCATTTTGTTTATTTTTAAAAACAAATGCTTCATTTCTCTTTTTTTTTTTTGTAATTTGTATTGCTATGTCTGTTTAGCATTGCACAGTGTTTTACTTGCTGAGCTTGTGCCTCCTGTGTCTTACATTTTGCTTAATATTTGTTCTTTGTTTTACAAGAGTTTAAGGGAAAATATTTTCCCAGCCATTTATGTTTCCTTGGGCCAAATTCCTGTTTCATGAGGTAAATACCATCCTGTTTCCCTTAAATAGTAGTTTCAAAAACTTAAATTCACTTTAGTCCCACTCTTAAATTTCCCAGAAGCAGACTGGGAGCTGTTTAGAGCTGTATGCCTTTTCTTTGTGGTTTTGTTTTGTTGTGTTGTGTTGTGTTTTGTTTTTGAGCTGCACCATGTAAGCCTACATAAGGGAAAGACCATTACTAAGAAAAATCTTAGTGTTTTTGTAGATGATGTGAGAATGTTGTTGCTTTTGGTAACTTCATCTTTTGCCAAAGATAAACATGCAGATTTTAATCACTGCTGATGTAAGTCTGAGGTAATAATCTGAATCACATGATCTAGTTTTTTTTTTTGACCTTGAGACTAGAGCACTACATTCATTAGCAAAGTGGCACTTCTGGGAGATTGACTCAAGCTTGCTTCCAACAGTGTGTGGAGTGGCTTAGCTTTATCAAACTTGATAGATGACTAAAGTTTAATTTTTGGTTACTTATCTTCCCTGGAAGAAATTCCAAAGGGGATGTGGCAGCTAATTGAGAAGGCAGCTAGCCAAAATATAATTAGAAATTTGTACCAACCAGCTAGTCGCTTCACCCAAGCCACTATCCAAATCAAAACCTGAGTCTGGTCAGGGTAAGAGGCACAGTTACACTTGCTTGGACAGATTGGCCTACATCCATGAATGATAAATATGCCCTTTAAACCACAGAAATGGTTCTGACTACCCAGTCTTCTTTCATTTCATGTTGGCTAGCTACAGTAGATTTTTTCTTGTAGACCTATGACGTGTGAAGCCTATGGAGGTTCCTCTTAACTGGCAATGCCTGGCTGTTACAGCAAGCTCTGTAAGGCTGTGTGTAATGTAAGTCTAAGATGTACATGGAACTTTTAATAGCTGCTAACACAGGATATTAAATGGGAGCTCACTGTAGAGTGGTGAAGTGATTCGGTTCATCTAGATAGAGAATGTTTCAAATGTTCTCTCTCAAACACATTATGAATACACAATTTGGATATTAGACTCACTTCTAACAGTCTAATGAAATGGCCTCTATGTTCTTGATCATGATACGATAAAACTCTTGGAAGAAAAAACCCAACGTAGTAATAATCAGCTATTTCCTTCAGATGTCCGCATTCCTTGTTACTTTTCAATTTTATTATACAGTTTTCCATTCATTTCAACACTGGAGGTAATTTTATAAATTTCCTCAATTTTTCATCATTCCCTAGTTCTGTTTAAATGTACCAAATCTTTCAGCCTGATGCATTTTTAATTCAGTTCGGCTTGACTCACAGGAGCAAAGGAGTGACCCAAATGATTCGTATTAAAGGTTATCTATTCTATGTATGTCTCAGGATAAGAATTTATATCTTATTTCTGGTGGTGTCAAGAAATCAATGCCCAAGGAAGAATAAGGAAAGAGTATAGGGTATTTCATCCAAGTCCCCTACTGGTCTCATGTAGATCAGATCTGTTTTAATATAACTACTTAAATGCCAGTATTAATACATTTGATTTGTCTGGATATTAATAAGAGCATCAAGATGCCTACTACTGTAAATTTTCTAATGCCTTAAGATGCTTTGAGCCATAATCATCTAACTTTGTACGATGACTGATTCCTGGTTTTCCATTATCACCTTTGAGCATCTTTTCAATAATTTCTCTTAGAAATCAAAAAAATCCTTAAGCTTAACATTTAACTTTCTCTTGGAAAATAGTAACAATTTTCCTATGAAAGTGACAAAACTGAATATTCCTTTTTGATAAAATTAAAAAGTAGTGTGGAATAACAATATTTAGATCTATGAGATCTTTAATGATGATGCTAGCTATCTGATTTTCTGTTTTTATGTAAGTTGTAAGCTAATTTAATAGCTACAGGTGCATTTGTACAGTAGCCTGGAAAGCCCTTTCCCAGCCAGTAGGTTGCATAACTACCTCAGAAGGGAAAATATGCTCTTCTTCTGATTCATTGCATTCAGACTTATTATTTTACATTTGGCTATATTAAATTGCATTTCAATTTACTGTGCCAGTCATCTAAAAGATGTGTATCACAAAATGGTATCTTAAACTATTTTATAGTTCCTTTCACCCTGAATGATTTTAAAGAGCTGAAGGAACACTATGGTACCTGAACTGCCTAGAAGCTCCAAATAAAAAGCCATAGTTATGTGTGTATACTATACACATAGTTACACTTTTGTGCTAAGGTAAAAGAGTTCTGGTTCCCAGAACTTGTTTACCATGCAAATAAATTCAAAGAGTTAGTATAGCTCCAAAAGTGAATTCTGTTTATTTTCTGAGCCACAGTCCAGCAGAGTCATTAAAGAAACTCAGACTGTCTGTGCAACTCAATTGTCTTCTGATTATAACCTCAGGTGCTTTGTTGTTACCTCTCAAAGCAAAAAGGCTGCCCAGGTGGAGCAGGAGCGTGCAGACGATGGGAGCATGACTGTGAATCGTGTTTGCCTTGTATTTTTATTATTGGTGCTGATGTACAAGGCACAAAGAACACGGATTGTTTTGTGGATCTTCTTGTGCTCCTAACAAAAAAATCATTCTTTTAACTTAAATTAAAAAAAAAAAAAAAAAAAGAAAAAAAAAAAAAAAAAAAAAAAAACGGGCAATATCTGTCCAGGAAACTCAGGACCCCAATTTTACAAATTGTGCACATAAATAGAACTGAATTTTAAACACCAAGAACTCCTAAAGCCACTGCATCAGTGTTTTTCAAACCTGAGATTTTAGTAAGTAAATCTATGTCTTTAAAACTTCACTCTGAAGGGTATTTCACAGTGCTGTGGTTTGTACTATATACCTACAAAGAAAATATTTTATGATCTCAGACAAAGAAAATATTTTATGATCTCAGCTCAAGCTCTCACTCCTTTTTTTAGCCAGTGATGAAATTATTAGTTTCTTTATATAGAGTGTAAAGAATATTTCAGGTATACACACACCCTATTTCTTGTACAGTATAGCACATCTATAGCATCTCCAGTTACATCTTGTGATAAGAGAGTGAACTCCATGGTGGTTTGTCCTAGTAGATAAGCTTAAGCCTGTATAACTCTTTGCTAGATAGCAACTTGCATTTAGAATTTTTTTCAGAGACATTAACGAACTGTAAAATGCAAGGGATGTTGTTACTATTATTTTGAATTTCAAATGTTTCTAGATAGCTAGATTAAGTAGTCAACTGAAAAGTAACAAAAATCTCGAAGGAGATCAGATTTTTTTTTTGCCCAGTGAAAGGGAGTATCAATGCTAGTTAAAAAATAGTCACATATGGCTACCACATTATTCCTAAGAGGTCTAGCTTTTCTGTTGAATTCTTACATTAAAACACCAGCCATCTCCAGAATTGTTCCTGGAAGGTTTTTAAAATGTGAGGAGACTACAGTTTAAGATGGAGACTATAGTTTAAGCTGTTGTAGTCACTACATTGCTTATGTTGCACGTGGCATGTGTTGTCTAATTAATTGGAATCTCCATGATAGAGATAAATACATACATATATGCCAGAGGTTAAGTCAAACATAACCAGCTCTTTTAGCGAAAGTGTATTGACATATATTAAAATGCATTATTAGCATTTGTGTGAAGCCAGAAAGTCTTGCTTTCTTTAAAACAATATGTATGACAGCTCTATGATTAACTTTTTGGCTCTGTTGTAAAGGGAATAGAAAGACTGTTACAGAGGGAATTTGTTTTTCTTCATTCTGAAGTTATCATAAGCAAACACCTATGTTCAACATTGTTTCTCATAGTTTTTATATTACTGTACTCATGCATAATACCATGAGATTTTTTTTTGCGTTTTCTGCAGTATTCAGGTAAAGGAAAGCATTGTTCAATACTGTTTCTATTATGATGAGCTCTATTTTTTTTTACATAAAAAATTTGTCTGTTAATTATTCCTCAGACATTTCTATTTAAAGTACTTAGTTATTCTGTCCAACTTCAGTGACTTACGCTAAAGGGATTTCAGGATATAGGATTTAGGTCTTAATATCTGTTATTGTAAAAGATGATTATTACAGTACTATTTGGCGATTCCAGTCAGATGCAGAACCCCATTGGGTAGGTGCTGTACAATCACATGGGATGATATGACTTGAAGCATAGTATTTCTGATAATTCCTTTCATATTACTCAATCTGTTGGTGAAATCTTGAGAAATTCAATTCTAAGAGGTGATAAATCTAAGGGCATTCTGTTCTGTTTACCTAAAATCTGGTGTTTAACCCTAGAAGCAATTTAAGGTCAGCATTAAATGCAATTCTTTTGGGTCCGTAGTGATTTTTTTTAGTATTTATTAGCTTTCTACCCCTGAGCAGAATGTTGTTTTGCTGTTATTTCCCACAGCCATCTTCTAGCGAAAGGTGTTTGGCTGTTTCTGTCTATACTGTTTTTATGTGGCATTGTATACGCTAGGAAGTTTTACATACACGAGAATTACCAGCCAAGGTAACTGAGAGCCTCTATTCAAATTTCAAGCTGCTTCCAATGTTTTTGTCACGATGCTAGTTAAGAGCAGCTGAGGTTGTTCACCTCTTTTATTCAATGTTAGAAATACTTTAAAAAAAAGGCACAGTGTTTTGATTTAGTACTAGGACTATGAGTCTTACCACTGTTAACAATTATATAGAAAGTGTATTTATTTTTAGGCTTGCAGGGTGAACTAGTATCTCTCAAGGTATGCTTTCATGCTTGCTTCCATCATTAGAGTATCATCTTAGCACTCAGCAAATTGTTCTCAAAATCAGCAAATGAAATTAACGACTGTTAAAATCATCTCAATTAGATTTAGAAACTATGAAATAGATATACTTTTAAATAGATGCACATAATTAACATACAGCAGAATATTTCATGTATACAACATTTTAAAACAATCCAGGTGATAAGAAAACTTTAGAAACATTTCTGTCCATTCCTATTACATGTCTTTACTATCTTTAAGGCTGGTGTAACTAATAACTGAGCTTTTTAAAGTTTTCCTATATTTTTCAACTAGCATTAGTTTTGCAAATTGTATGTCAACACTGAATCTTATAGCTCTAAATCAAAGTAATCTGATTTCAAATGGCAACAGTTCAACTGAATGCTGCAGCCACCTAAAAGCATCCCCAATGTCATTTCTGTTAAACAGTCATGATGGCTAATTTAGTGTTCTTTACAGATTGCCTACAGTAAATTAAGATTTCCTTAAAGCCTGGGCCAGTCAAAATATACCTGAGTATATGAAATAGTATATGAAAATAAGAGTATATGAAAATATTCTTCACATGTAGCAGCACACAAGACTTTGTCAGTGAAGATCATGTTGTCTGATGTTTAGGTGCTTCACTTAGAAGCTACTGTGAAGAGCCCTGGATGCCTTGGTGTAAGTGAAGGTCCCTCCAAGGAATAACCGAGACCCTTCCTCCTGGGAGCTGCCCCCATGTCTCTCCTCTACTCTTCCCTACCTGTTTGCTTCTTTTTTCAGAAAGGAAGAATGGTGAATGTTCAAGAACAGAGAGTTCTTTTGCTCACTGTGCACACTGACCTTTCTGAATGGAGACTTTTTCCATTTATTCCCACATGCACAGTGTCTCTCTGAGTCAGAATTTTTTTAATGAAGAGTTTTACCCAAATTAATCAGTTCTGTTATGTGAATGGGCAAGTATCTTAATCCCAATAACAATCACAGAGTCAATAAATCCTTCCACCTAGTATGCACTCCGTGTAGGGTGACTAATCCACTTTGATGCCATAGCAGAGATTTAACAAAACATCCTGACAACTTTTGACAACTTTTAATTATAAGAAATTACAGAAGAAAAATCAAATTGCTGAAGACATTTAAGAGCACAGCCAAATATGTAGTTTTATGAGACAATGTTTACATCTGTTTCAAGCTGGAGAGATTTTTGCATTGGATTGCCTATTTAATATGCACTCTTTGGGAACTAATGTATATATCCATGTGTACACACACAAACTTTCGTTGTCATATGTTAGCAAAAAAAATACATATACATATATATATGTAGCTGGCCTGAACCATTTCTGATGAATAAAACTCAAAGATAACAAAGCATAGGCAGCTTTCTTTAATTTCATACTTTCACACAGTAAAGAAGTGGTCAAGGAGCACAACTGCCCACAGAGCACCTCTCTCTAGTAGTACTTTTGGATACAGAAAGAGATTAGTGTCAAGTAAGTGGAAACCAATTTCTTAATCACCAGGTGATTAGTTAAAGGAGATTGTAGAATACTGCTTTTGCCTCAGACTTCTTTCAGTGAAGAAATCCTATAAAATACTTGAAATGGAAAAATCCAAGTAAGAGCAATCATTTGATGTTAATTCATCTGCTAGCTAAGAATTAATATGGGTAATAATTCACCCACTCTGTTCATTCACACAGATATATATACATATCAGAAATGTTTGATCTGTGTGAATATCTATATCTATATCTATGAGTATATACATATATGTGTGTGTGTGTGTGTATATGTATGTATATATATATTTTCCCTGAAATGGATTAGAAGTTACTTCCCATCATGTCCAGAATTTTCTGGAATCTTCATCTTTAAAAAATGACCTTTAAGTCCATCCAAATGAAACCTACAAAAACAACATTTTTAATTTTCTGTGCATCCTTAGTCCAGTATAAATTATTTCTTTTGCAATATGCAATATATCATGTTGCCTTTCTTGTCAGAACATGCTCCATCCCATATCCTTCCACTGACTGAGCAGAAAGTGAGAGACCAAGTCAAGGAAAGAAATTTCAAATGCAGTGTTAAGTATACAGTTGTATGCTTGACTTCCTGGTTATTCTACATGCGTTCTATGTATTCAGATGAGGTGGGAAATACTTGATTTAAATAACACCGTATCATTTTACTGGCATGGTCTGATATAGGCGTCCCATCTCCTGGTCTGACCCCCAGGCTGGAGCCTTGTTCTCTCTCTCTCTCTCTCTCTCTCCCCCTCTGTCTCTCTCTCTGTTCTGCTCTCTGTATCAGTGACCATTTGAATGTTTTATACAAAGTGGATTAGTTTTAACATGAAGAATGAGAGGAATCCTACTTCTGAATACTCAACAGCCTAGTATAGATTAGGATGCTCCCAAGAGGTAAGAGATGATGTTTCTAATCTCTACCTATAAACCCTACAGAGAGAGGATTTTGTTTCCTCTGCCTCAAATGGGAAAACTTTAAGCACAGGAGTATTCTGAGCTGGACAAGCACAAGAGAGTAGTCTGAGCTGGAGCTCTGAAGAATAGCTTTGTCAGGAGAGATTAGCCTTTTTCTGTAACATAGCTAAATATTGCATCATAAAAAATGATGGAAATAATGAATGTTGAGCCTGGTGCTAAAGACGCAGAGTTTCAGCCCTCACTCTACTTAATATGTATTTTTTTATCTCTGTAAGGAGACTGAATGTCTACAATCATACTCTAGATGATCTCATAGAATGAGAGTTAGTATATTCATCATCATATACAGGTATTGTAGAGACATCTCTGTTTTGCAAAAATCCAGCTTACCGCTTCCAGACTGCACAAGTTTTAATTTGAAGTCACATATATAAAGGAGAGAGTATTTTTTAACCAAATGTTTTGATTTCCTAATCATTCTGTTACCCTCTGATTTCTTCTGGTGTGCTAATTTTGTATTACTGCTTTTGGGAGGACAAAGAGATGTCAATGAACTAAAAGAAACAGGAAGAAGCACCGCCACAGAGATAAGCACGTTGTGAATGCTGAGCAGTGTGCAGGTGTATGTCTCACTTTCTGATATAATTAGAATTTACTTTGAAGTGCACTATATATATTTATTCTAGAGATGTGAGTTTAAGATGTATAGAAAACTTGTATTTTGTGTTGAAAAAAAAAACACTTAAAACTGGATGTAAGTGCTGGAATTCATCTGTCCTAACTCTGACATCAGATATGTAGATAAGCACCTTTCCTAAACTAGGTTCTGTATTTAGTCATGATATAGTTGTCCCAGGTTAGACAACAGAGCTGATTGTCTCTATATGTGATATTCAGTGTACCCTAATTATTTACCATCAGCCTAACTGGCGCTGTCTCCTTTGAGATCATCCGGACATCTCAGTACCCACTACCCTCATTTTTGCCTTTGCACATAAACGTATCCATATCTTAGCACTTGCGCAAATCTTGTTGAAGCATCTGCCACAAACACATCTAAATATAGCTACATATCACCAAGTTCAAAAGTAAAAAAAGCATTCTGCATAGAAAGAATAGCCTGCAAAAGACAATTTTGTACACTTTCCCCAGGGTTACAGCAGCATTCTTCTCTCACCTACTCGGTGACTTTTTCAGGCTGTCAAGGAAAAGATAGGTAGATAGGTAGGTAGATAGACATACAGACACAGACAAAAGGAGAGCTGTCAGCAAAAAACAGTGATGGAAAGAAAAAATGGGAGAAGAGATGAGTGTTCTGTAAACATCCGTTACAGTTAATATCTGAAAGATCCAAACAAGTCTAAAAACAATATAACTTTATAATAATGAATAAAGAGTGTGTTATTCAAACAGTTTCTATTCAAAAGAAAGAAGGAAATAAATTTACTTACAGATAATTGCTACTTTTTTTGGATGACAATATTCTTTATTCCTATTTTCCTAGTTTTTCTTCTCTTTTTTTTTCAAATATTTCATCTCTTTTACTGAAGCTGATTTCAAATTACTTTGTGGTAAATAGCTCAGGTAGGAGGAGGTCACTAAATCCTGACAGAAATGTCTCCAGACAGCTCTCTCTGATATAAGATCAGTTCAACAACTGCAAATTGATTTCTATAATGACCTAAGGAAAGATACTGGATCTTCCAGTTAAATGGGGATGTAAGAGGAACAGATAAAATATGGGACAGCCAGCCATATATCCCAAACTGCTTCACCCATACTTGTCACCACACAGGTGATGTTAGGAAATTCTGTAGGGTGTTACAGAGTCACAGAACAGTTGAGGCTGGCAGGGACCTCTGGAGATTGTCTGGTCCAATCCCCCTGCTCCAACAGTGTCATCTAGAGCAGCTGCTTAGGGCCATGTCCAGTTGGGTTTTGAATATCTCCAAGGATGGAGAGTCCGCAACCTCTTTGAGCAACCTGCGCCAGCATTTGATGTCCCTCACAGTAAAAAAAGTTTTGTGTGTAAACAATTTCCTGTATTTCAATTTTTGTCCATTGCCTCTTGTCCTTTCACTAGGCACTGCTGAGAAGATTCAGGCTCTTATCTTTACACCACCCCATCAGATATTTATAAACATTGATAAGATCCTCCCTGAGCCTTTTCTTCTCTGGGCTAAACAATCTTCAGTCCACATCACTGCCCGCTTATGTAGCTTGTAGTTCATCAGTTTGTCCGTGAGGGTGTTACAGCAGGCAGGGTCAAGAGCACAGCATAGGTTAGGTTTAACTCTGCCAGTGCTTTTTTATCTTTGTCTTCCTATCTCCATCATGTTTTCAAGAATACATAGATGAAGCTTCAATGTTTCCATATGATTGGAATACACAAAGAAGGAAGTAAATCAAATAAATGATAAGAAGTCAGATATTTTCAAGGGAGTCACAGAATTCAGGCTCTTACTTAAGATTTATTGTTTTTCTTGCTAGTGAAAGCCTGTCTTCTGACATATAATTTCATGATTGTTTAGTACAATTTCTGAAGACAAAATACAGCTTCAGATCCTATAACACAGAAGTAAAAGAACGTAAAATAAAAGCAGGGTTTTTTAAACAGTTTCAATATGCATAATTTTTGCTTGACCCATCTTGATTAACTGCTCAGTCTGTAACAACGTTCCTATAGTGAAAAAATAATAGCAGTACCAGAGTCTCAGTCATTGAAACCTGATTGAAACCTGAAAATTAGCACTTTTCTTTGAGGGGAAAAAAAAAAAAGGCAAGGTGTTGTGTATGTCTGTGTGGAAGACAAACAGCATGATAACATTTTGATCAATATGGTGCTTATGAAAGGTGCCCTTAGGACCCTTGGAAACCAACATTTTCTTTTATCTGCACAACCAGCTGAGTACAAGTGAAGCATGTTTCCCCACGTTGTCTGCCCATAAGCCTCAACTCTGACATGCCGTAGCTGCAGGTTTGGCCCATTAAACCCGTAAGAAAAGAATCTTAGCACACACACAAAAAAAAAAAAAAAAAAAAAAATTGGTTTTGTGGATGAGTTTCTGATGTAGGAGTCAATAACATTTCATATAGTCTAACAGTCATTCTAATTATTTTTAGCTGGTATTAACTTCAGTTGAATTTGAACTAGTGACCTGCAGATGAAAGCCTTAGCATAGTGTTTCTGACCATTTCCCGTCTTTTACCTCAGCTGCTGAGGTTCCTATGACACTGTAGGAAACCATTTTTATGAGTTTGGAAAGCTGGTGGGTGTCCCAGCCACAGTAGGATTGTATTTCTGCTAGTCATGTGTAACAGGTGGTGGTCATGCTCATGCAGCAAGAAATGTTACTGCAAAGAAAACTTTCTCTCACACTGGAAGAAAAATAACATTCAGTACATCTGAAGTATGCATTTCAACTGGCTATCACTTCTACAAGCCAAAAGCATATGTTGAGTTGGCAATCTTCTAATATGACCAGACACACAGCCTTTATTATTTTTCCTACTGTAAAATAAAAACTACATTGATTTCTTTCAAGTATTTCTCTTTAAAGTATTTTAAATTTTTGACAGTTTCTATGTTTACTCAATGGTAGGCTATCAACTTCTGTTGTCCTTTCATGCAACCATCAACTCACTGCATCCATGTGTATATATAATACATAGGAAAAGGCTATTTTACAGACTTCCAAAATGATACTCTGCAGCCAAGGAGACACAACATTTCTGTACTTGACTTAGAATTAGAGTTTGTGTAATCTGAGCTATCATGGATCCTCTGTAGCTTTAGTGGCCAAAACCACAAAGCTTTCACATTTTGCTTACTTCTGAGTGCTATCTTATAATTTATAGCACCCAAAAATAATTGAATCATTTGAGGTCCTACACTCTATTAATAACTCCATGCAGTATACAGCTGCCCACACAAAATTCATGAACTATAGCTCATGTATTCACACATCCTGCAAGGTTTGATTGCAGCCAGATGGTATCTTAAAAATTTGGGGCATCTTTAAAATAAGTGAGGATGGTGTGTGTGTATGTGTGGGGGGGGTATTTTTCTGCTGATGATCATAGAGATAGTATGTTAAGGGCTTTCAAACACCTGCTCTTTGTGTCTCAGTTTTCAGAATAGAGGACAAAATGAGCAAGTTCCTTAATCTATTGTTTCATTGTAAGTAGTCCTTTGTGAAATCTGAACTGAAGTTTCATAACAATTTCAATTGTTGCAGCAATTAGCAGGATAGAGAATAATTTTGTTTTTATCTGCTTGTTTTTAGTTAACAAACTACAGATTCTGTTTTATCAGCATTGCCAGGTACATCTTGCCCTGATACTTACCTCCCTGTTTTCTGTGATAAACCAGCCACTTCATAAGGAACTCATAAGACTGTGACTCACTTTTCTCTGCTTCAGATGGGTGCGGTCATAAATTCAACTACTTCTTTCATCTGAGATCTTTTCCTGCTAAACCCATCATTCAAGTAAAAATCTTAATCACTAATCAATCATTCATCATGTGGTTGCAAAGCTCTGCAGATTCTTCCAAGGCTCATGTTTTGTCTACAAAAACATGCTGTTTTAGCTACAGGCAGCTACTGAGAAGAGAAGAATAACATTGCATATGCACACTCTCAAAGTAACCATTTTGCCCACATTTCAGCCACACCATCTTTGAGATCCAAAAGGGTTTGATTAAGTTTGTCAGTTCTGCTTTGTTTTCAGTTTTGCAGACCTTTGCGTTTTGGTCTCACAGGATCTCATAGTTGAGAGCCAACTCAGCTTTTCCTAAAAGCTACCCCATGCTACATGCCAGCATGTGGTATCAACAACCGTATTATTTTTCATTTCAGTGACAGAGCCTCTGCTTTCATTTCTCTTCAGCTTTATGTATAACATTCTTTTTGGAAGAAGAAAGCATCGTTTTCCTAAATTAAGCTAAGTCCTCAATAGCATGTTAGTCTAACAAGTCTATACTTCACTTAATTTCTGTTAAGCAGAGACATTGCAATTACAACTGAAAATGCACTGAATGTCTGCAGTACCAGCAAAGAGCCTAGGTTTCCTTTTCTTCTAGAAGTTCTGAGGAGTCACAATTATCTGTATTTTAAAAAAGAATGGGAAAAGAGAGATATTTCTCCTTTTTTAATATTTTAATAAGAATTCAATTGCTTCATTTTAAGTTCTATGTTTATAAAACTATACAGTATTTAGTTAAATATTGGAAATAAATTATCACATTGGAATGCAAATAAGGTTATTCTGTTTCCAAAAAGGCCCATGCATTTCATGGCAGCTTTATCAGAATGTCATGTTCCATACTTTCCCAAACAAATGTGACTCCAAACAGTATGTTTCTGCAAAATAGTTTATTTTCCCAGAATTGGCAGAGAGGAAAAGCATTTCTAAACTTGTTTAATTTAAGAGCACAAAGCTACTGATTCTCCACTGCATGTAAAAATAGAATTGGAAAGGACCAGCTGAGCCAGACCTCTATGATTCCAGCCAGCCCTGTGAAGGCCTTTAAGTCTACCAAAGTTAATAAGATGTCTACTATATGTGTTAAATATATATATACATATATATATACATGTTTGTAATACAAAAACCCTATGTAGTGTATGACATAGAGAGAGCCTTAAAAAGGTATTTTAGGCTAAAAAGAACAAAATATATTCATAGATTGGTTGTGTCCCAGTTAAAAATTTTCATTCAGCTGGGCAGTTTACTATAGAACAATAGTTAGGGAAAAAGCCACTCTGGCTGGATATCTGATGTGCAGCTGATTTCTGACAGTACCATGGAGATCAGTACCACAGAAAAGACACTTAAAATATGTCATTTAGATGCACAGTGCAGATTTATACTTCTATTTCTGTTTCTATTTCTTTATTTCTTAAATTAACATACATTTAAATTGAGTTTCTGCAGATTTTCTCAAGCAGTAGAAACCACATTGCTAGACATTTTTGTAAAATAGAATATTATTATTTTATATAAAAATAAAAAAATTACATCACCAGAAAAGATCCAAATGGTATAGTTTTTGATGCGCAGTGCAGCTTTTAGGCTCACAATTTAACCCACAACAGTGGCCATCTTTTGCTGAGAATGGAATTAAATGCACCAATTTGCCAGTGTTCATTATTTTCAGAATGGAATCTCTAATCTCTTTGAATTTTTCTTAATTAAGAAAGGAAATATTTCACTCCTCTGCTCTATTTATGTTTTGGATTTTTTGTAAACTGAAAGTCTACCAAGTAGGTGTAGACTGGGGAGCTGTTACAGACTTGCATAATCTTTCTGTCCATTAAAATATATTTAAAATAGAATTCTACCAATTTTAGACAGAGTCTGTACTATGTCCTGCCATTTATTTTTTTAATTATTTCTTAAAGCTTAGTTCTCTGTTGGTAATGGAAGCACTTTAACGTTATGTCTGATGTAGCCTTGAGCTGAACATCCTTTGTAGAACGTTATTATTTTCAAGAGTTGCTAGAGTTGCTAGTGTTTAAGAGAGGTAATCGGCTTAGCTGAGATATATTAATCTTTAAAAACAATATTTTCCTATCCTCATTTCTTTTTCTAGGCATTACTATCTAGAAATACTTTTATTAATAGAACACTCCATGTTTTCTCTAAGAGTGACGCTATTTATCTAACTGATTTAATGTGCATGAGAAAGCAGCAATAAGGAAGAGTGGAAAGATGAAGCACACATTGACAAAAATAACAGCAAATGTGATATTCTTCCCAGAAAAGACAGGTCTCACCTCATGTGAGCAATGCAAGAGCCCCTGTTCAACTCTGGGTGATGCTCTGAATTAAGCAAGATAGTAAAGAATTTCTCCATCCCAGCTTGAAAATATTCAGTATTATACAATGGGAAACTGTATTTAAGACATGTTCACCACAGTGGAACAGGAAGAGGCAGTTAAGGACAGTGGAGTGGAAAATAAAAGGCAGGGAAGTGTGGTGGACCACGCAAGATGACAGGACTAAGGTGGGCTGTTTGAGCAAAAAGCTTAAGCAAAAGTTCTGAATGGCATCAAAACCATCAAAACCACTGAAACTTTCCTCAGTGAAAAACTAACATTTTTTGTTTGTTTTTAGGGTTTTACTTTCCAAACACTATTCTACTAAATTCCAAACTAAATTCTACTGTAATGGGAAAGCTGTTTTTAGTACCTAGTTGTATTTTTGGGGAAAAAAGAAAAGAAAAGAAAAGAAAAGAAAAGAAAAGAAAAGAAAAGAAAAGAAAAGAAAAGAAAAGAAAAGAAAAGAAAAGAAAAGAAAAGAAAAGAAAAGAAAAGAAAGAACTTAGTAGTTAGAGAAAGGGTATAATGTAAAACAATAAAGATACTTCTGTTTCACATTTGAGTTCCACCACTGGAAGTCGACTGTGATACAAGGGTTGGTGATATATACTGCTATGCTCGAACTTGAAGTTATTTTTTAATTCCGAGGAATGATGGCTTCTCCACAGAAAGAAGCTAATAATCCTTAACCTTTAGCTCCCTTCCTGTGTCTCTCTTCTTCCGTCACTGGGAAGATAGATAGATGGCAATGATAACTCCATTGCTCTGTCATGTGCTATGTTGTGCCCAGATGCTTGATTAGTTTTGCTTTTGACCTAATGCCCACTAAAAATGAAGATAAAATTGAGTTCAAACTTGTGTTTCAGAGGTCAAAGACCAGCACTTTGCCTACTAACTACGCAGTCCGTTGGTTTTCCACCACAAGAGTAACACTGCCTGTACTGTACTTGGTTGCAGAGCTTTTAGGCAATCTTTATAAAAAGCATAACTGTACTAGAACATTATAGTCTTTTAGTCTTTTAGTCTATAGAATGACACTTCATGTTTTGGGACTGTCACTAAGGGCTACCATAGACTGACATTTCTATCTTTAATATTAGCTAATAAGTATTAGAACAGCACTAAGTATTAAAATGAAATAAAGTACAAAATTAGTTGCATTTTCTGCAAGAAAAAAGAATACTCTACAATTAACCATTGGATTTGGCTTACAGGGATCAGTGACAAAATCTGGCAAGGAGATCCACTGCAGAAAAGCTACAAATCATCTCTTTCAAGGATAGTATAACAATCCAGATAGAATCTTATTATATGTATTTATAAAGTTTCCATCAGTAAAGTCATATTTTTCATGGCTTACATATAGGCAAGATCATTTCCCAAGAATGAAGATTGAATACCACATAGAGTCTTAACATCAAAAGGACAGAGATGAGAAGGAAAGTTTTAGTGCTGGGATACTGAAGCTGGAAATTACTAAGAATATTGGAATAAAAAGATGTTATAAAAATATTACAGTGGTTAGACTTGGGTTTAGAAATATTTCTAATTGGAACAAATTCCTCCTGCAATCCTGAAATATTTTACTTCATCTCATTTTGAGACAGTTAACTGTACACATAAGGAAGACAAAGAGTCAAAAAGGGAGACATAATTCATTATGTAGAGGTAGTTTAAAGTTTTTTTTTTTTTTTTTGTTATTTTCCTTGTACTTGTACAAGGTACAAACTGTGGATCAGAAATACCGTGATTTCCATGCTGAAGTCTGCCTAGAGAACTGGAAGGTAAGTTATGGAAAAAGATAGGAAAGAATTAGAAAAAAGTCTTCATAAATTTTCTATGAAAGTTGTTTTTCTTCTGATAGTGCAAAACTGAATTAGAAAAGAAAAATGCACAGTTAATAAAAGAATTATTTCCTATGAATCATTGACATATCTAATACTGAAGATTCACTGTTATTCCTAGAAAGTCTTACTTGAAGGTAAAACTAGCATATATATGATGCAGCCAGCAACTGAGGAAAGTCTAGAAAAAACAACACTGAACAAATCAGTTCCTGGTTAGAGCAAACTTCTGTTACACCCTAGAATTACATCTTTTTACATGAATGAATAGGCAATCACTGTCAGAAATGGAAACAGCTAATGAAAACATCACTAATTCCTGAATCTTCCTGAAATTTGCCCTTCACCAACACTTTCTGTTACCCAGAATAGGCCTGAATGAATAGCTTCCATGTAGATCTGTATCTTTTCCTGGCAATGAAAAAGCAAACATGAACTCCTGTGTAGAAGCAATGAAAAAGAAATATAAACGTGATTGTTAGTAGTGCACAGGTGACGAGGTAGTTTATACACGTTCATGCACATGTACAACTAGGAGTAGGAGTAGGAATGAGTCCTGGGACAAAGCACAGATAAACTATGGGGTGGTGAAGAAGCCATTTAGGACAGCTTTGCAGCAGAAATGCTGCTACTTTAGAAGCATTTTTAGCAACCTCTGCCAGATTTGGCAGCTTGTATGAACAGTACCCCATGCTGACTGAGAAAAAGAAACTTGACCTTTTTTATCCGTTGAAGAGGACAGATTCACACCATGATATCTAAAACAGAGAGAGGTTTTAAGCTATTGACATTAGTCAGGCACCATATTCAAGTTGCAGTTCCCAATAAAAAGAACTTAAAATGTCGTATAAAGGTTTTTGTCTGAATATGATATGAATATTTCACATTATTTTAAAAGATGACATTTTTGTACATCACACTAAAGAAAAATATAATAGATTTTTCTGACTTGCTGATGAAAATTGTTGCTGAATCCAGTTTCATGAAATGGCATTAATTTAGCTACTTTCCACTCTCGAGCTAAAAACAATCACACTAGTAGAATATTCACTTCGGTACAGTAGTTCCCAGAGCACAGTTTCAAATCATGAAGCAAGCCAAAACCTAGAAAAAAGAGATCTACAATGACAAATGCATCTTAGCAGGAAGTATATATATATATATAAAAAAGTTGTTTTCAAGCAGAATGTGCTTACACAGAGACAGCAATCTCATAAAAACTTACCATATTTTAAAATGTTAATTGGTAAGAGCAAATGTAATCTTGGGCTAAGTGACTTTCCTGAAGGAGATACTGTTAAGAAAGAAAATGATCATGGAATTTGGGAAGAGAGGTGATATATATGCTACACAAGGTGTATCACAGATAGACTTTGTAGAGCAGTGGTTGCAGCGTGGGAGGTTGGATCAGACTGACTGAGGCAGGGGGGTTGCTTCCTTTCAGCCTAATAAGGAAAAGGGAAAAACAAATAATAAAAAGAAAATCTCTCCCATTGTATTGTGCCTAGGAGAAAAAAAAAGGCAAAGTATTCTCACTGACCTATGGATTTTTCTGCTTATCCTTGGCAAACATCACAGGACCATCCTGCTATGATAGAAGTCCTGCTTTCTCTTCTTGTATCTGTGGTATTTAGTACACTAGTTTCAGAGATAGGATGGCTCTAACCAATAAATAAGGTGGAAATCAAAAAGGATTATTTTTTCCTATGAGACCCATTTGGCAGGAACCCAAAAGGCATTTTCTATTCCATAGAGCATTATGGAGGCACAGCTGAGAGAAAAGGAATAAGAACAGATTTATGAGGTAATGAAGAAATTGTGGTTGTTACCCAGTGAAGAATAAAAGAGTCAGCTCTCAGAGTCAGATCTTTGTAGAATTTTTGCCATAGGACAAAGGCAGAACTAAAGCCTTTTCAATTTAAGATCCTTGCTTGTAAGCTTTTCTGCTCCTTTGGTGGAAGTGCCAGAAAGCTTAAATGATGTCAGTCCTGGAAGTAGGCAGCAGAGTATATCTACAAGAAATAATGGGATCTCTGCTCCCCGGTGCTGTTGCCTAATGAATACTAAATAGGGTAGTATTGTAACCTGCCACTTCACTCCTCCTCAGAGGTTCAGCTCTCTGTCCAAGGCCTACCTGTGTCACAGCTCAGAGGCATAACCTTGGCTGAGGCTTCTGAAGATGTTGCTAAGTTGTAAGAAAGAACCGTGAGAGAGTACATGGAGCTGTGCAAGACCAGAAAGGTAGAACTGCAGGCAGATGTAGGATTACACACACAGAGATAGTTAGCAACGCCAGGATTCAGGAGGAAAAACCACTGATATAAAAAGGTATAAAATCCCAAAGGAAAAGCCAACCTGTTGAAAAACGGCAATCAGCCTTGAGACACTGTTCAGGAGCAGTCCTTTCCCTTCCCAGACTGAGAACTGCCAGCAAAGCTCTGCCGGGGTGGTGGGCATAATAATGCTTAGCCTAGTAACTCATTACTCCTCACTGTCTTTTGTGTAGATTAGCTAGTAAGTAATTGCTTCATACTTGTGAGATTACAAAGACTCTCTGCTCATGGACTCTCTCCAGTAGCTCCATGTCTGTCTTGTACTGGGGAGCCCAGAACAGGACACAATACTCGAGATGAGGCCTCCCCAGGGCTGAGTAGACGGTCAGGATCACCTCCCTCCACCTGCTGGCAACAGTCTTCCTAATGCACCCCAGGATACCATTGGCTTTCTTGACCACAAGGACATATTGCTGGCTCATGGTCCACCTGTCATCCACCAGCACTCCCAGGTCCTTCTCTGCAGAGCTGCTCTCCGGAGGGTCAGCCCCCAGCTTGTGCTGGTGCCTAGGGTTATTTTTCTGTAGGTGCAGGACCCTGCCCTTGCCCTTGTTGAACCTCAGGAGGTTCCTCTCCGCCCAGCTCTCCAGCCTCTCCAGGTCTCTCTGAATGGCAGCACAGCCCTCTGGTGTCTCAGCCACTCCTCCCAGCTTGGTATCATCAGCAAACTTGCTGAGGAGGCACTCTGTCCCCTCATCCAGGTCACTGATGAAGAAGTTGAACAGGATGGGACCCAGTACTGAGCCCTGGGGGACACCACTAGCCACTGGCCTCCAACTGGACTCCATGCCACTGATGACGACCCTCTGAGCTCTGCCTTTCAGCCAGTTCTCAAGCCACCTCACTGTGCACTCGTCTAACCCACACTTCCTGAGCTTACCTAGCAGGATGTTACGGGAGACAGTGTCAGAAGCCTTGCTGAAGTCAAGGTACACAACGTCCACTGCTCTCCCCTCATCCACCCAGCCAGTCATTCCATCATAGAAGGCTATCAGGCTGGTTAAGCAGGATTTCCCCTTGGTGAATCCACGCTGGCTACTCCTGATCACCTTCTTTTCCTCCAGGTGTCTGGAGATGACATCCAGAATGAGCTGTTCCATCCCCTTTCCAGGGACAGAGGTGAGGCTGACCGGCCTAGAGTTGCCTGGGTCCTCCTTCTTGCCCTTCTTGAAGACTGGAGTGACACTGGCTTTCTTCCAGTCCTCAGGCACCTCTCCAGTTCTCCAGGACCTTTCAAAAATGATGCAGAGTGGCTTGGCAACAACATCCGGCAGCTCCCTCAGTACCCGTTGGTGCATCCCATCTGGGTCCATGGATTTGTGGATGTCTAGCCTGCCCAGAAGGTCTCTAATCCTATCCTCAACCAAAGGAAAGTCTTCCCTTCTCCAGACTCTCTCCCTCACCTCCAGGTTCCGGGATTCATGGGGGCTGCCCTTAGCAGTGAAGACAGAAGCACAGAAGGCATTCAGTAATTCTGCCTTCTCTGTATCCCTTGTCACCAGGGCTCTGCCCCATTCAGTAGCGGGCCCACATTTTCCCTAGTCCTCCTCTTGCTGCTGATGTATTTGAAGAAGCCCTTCCTGTTGTCCTTGACATCCCTTGCTAGACTCAATTCCAACTGGGCCTTAGCCTTCCTCGCCACATCTCCACATACTCTAACTGCATTCCTATAATTCTCCCAAGTAGCCTGTCCCCTCTTCCACATTCTGTGTATTTTCTTCTTCTGTCTGAATTTGGCCAAGAGCTCCTTGCTCACCCATGCAGGTCTCCTGCCCCTTTTGCTGCACTTCTTACTAATAGGGATGCACCACTCTTGGGCTTGGAGGAAGTGATGTTCGAATACTAGCCAGCTCTCCTGGACCCCCCTTCCTTCTAGGGCCTTAACCCATGAGACTCCACCAATTAGGTCTCTGAAGAGCCCAAAGTCCGCTCTCCTGAAGTCCAGGGTTGCAATCCTGCTTGTTGCCTTACTTCTTTCCTGCAGGATCCTGAGCTCCACCATCTCATGGCCACTGCACCCAAGGCTGCCCCCAACCTTCACATCTCCAACCAGTCCCTCTCTGTTGGTAAGGACAAGGTCCAGCAGGACACCCTTCCTTGTAGGCTCCTTCACCATTTGTGACAAGAAGTTATCATCAATGCATTGCAGGAGTCTCCTGGACTGCTTGTGCCTTGCTGTGTAGTCCCTCCAGCAGACATCAGGGTGGCTGAAGTCCCCCATGAGAACCAGGGACTGTGATATTGAGGCTACTTCCAGCTGTCCATAGAAGGCCTCATCAACTTTCTCTTCCTGGTCAGGTGGCCTGTAGCAGACACCCACAACAGTGTCCCCCATGCTAGGCTGCCCTTTGATCTTTACCCATAAGCTCTCAACTGCCTCCTCCTCCTGCACCCCTAGGCAGAGTTCGATGCATTCCAGTTGCTCTCTCACATAAAGAGCAATTCCACCACCCTACCTTCCTGGCCCGTCTTTCCTAAAAAGCACATAGCCATCCATGACAGCATTCCAGTCATGTGAGCTATCCCACCATGTCTCTGTGATTAGGTGGTGTGAATATTGCTCACTGTCTAAATTATTTGTGTTTAAATAAGCTGTAATTGTCATTAAATTGCCAAGCAATTAACTCTTTGCAATCAAGCAGATCTTTGAATAAATAACCATCCCTTAGCAAAACTGCCTACTAAACTTGTAGTATTAACAGAGGAGTTTAAGATAAAATGCTAACAGTACCTTTATAGTATTCATCTTGTAGAAAAGAAGGTATATTAAGTAATTCATTAAAGACTAATAAATAATGAATGTAATTTTTAAGAAATAGCAAATTACTCTTACAATTTCTGAAAAATATCTGATGATATTAGATACCTTTTGGATCAACCAAAAGCTTCTTTCAGTGTTTGCTGGTCACCTTTGCTCTAGAATACTTGAGTAGGAGAATACTAAATGTGGCAATTCCAAAGGAGAATTAAGAAAAACATGCAATTAAATATTTTTTCTTACCACTTCTACATTCATCTTAAATTGTGTTTAACTATCACAACTTAACTGTCACATCTATTCTGCAGAATAGATGAAAACAATTAAACACATGAAACATAAAAAATAAGCAACAGAAAGCAGGCTACTACTGTAATCCTGAAACCCTAAGGCATTGCTAGAAGTACCTGGAAGCCCCAGGCTGCTTCAGCCCATCCCTTCACACAAACTCAGGAGATGAGTTTGGCTGGATGGCGAAGGATGGAGCGAGAGCAAGGGTCACAGTGCAGAGTTTTGCAGAGAACGCCTAGCTGTGGCACGTGTTGTGCAAATTAAAGCAGTCAGCTGAAGCTCCTCTGTTGCCAGTAGAGCCAATCTCTCGTAGCCAGTGTAAAACAAAGAGAACTGTGGATTGCAAGGGTTTAGTTACCTACCGATGGGGATGTGGGCCAGGATGCATGTGCCTTTATAACAGGCGTGTGAAGGAAGCCAGCAGCATTGGGCACTAGCTGCCCCTATCAGGAGGACTTTTGCAGTGCTGGTGGCGTGAGCAGCCTGCCGCAGCAAGGCCAGCATTTTGGAAGGCCACAGTCTTTTTACCAGTGCTACACAGAAATAAGCACTCTTATCTAGAGTTGCAACCATAGTGTCCTAGGATAGCTTTCTTTTTCTTGCAGTACGCGTTAATAAATGGTAGACACGTCAGTGATTCAGCAGATGAAAATCCTAGCTGAGGCTAGATGCTTCATCCAAATGCCACCAAGAATCCCACCTTTACTTTTCTACATTGTAAATGGTTGATTATATGAAGGAGGTTGATTTTTAACAAAAATATAACTTATTTCATTCAGTCATAGATACTATGAATGTAGAATGAAGATATTTTACACAGGTTTCACATGTCTTTTTCTTACAATGAGAAATAGTTACTTGGTAAAACTTACCTAACCAAACACATTCCTGCAGGAATGCATGGAGTGGTTATCTTATACTTCATCTAAGTAGTTTTACTGAGCCTCAATTGCTGAATTAAAACCAGGCAATTATTCATTTGATGTGGTCTGAGATAAAATGAACCAGGCCAGGAGGGAGTGAAGCACAACATTAAAGGAAGGAAGGAAGAAGCAATATTACATAGTAATAGATCACTTAACAGTGTGAACTTAAAGGACTCAGTTGACTGACACCAAGATTTGGGAAAACAACCATTACAGACAAATGATTTGTCAAACAGGGAGCAGAAAAATTGGCTTCTAAACCAGTCATTGCTACTGACTCACCTTATTAAAATGGCTTGCTTGGCTTATACATCACTAGGCTCCTGTAATTTCTCCCAAGGTCCTTTTTGTCAGCTAGTACTGTGTCACTGTATGTGAATGTATAAATTGGATTTTGTAAAGACAAGGCATTTGAAAAGAAAATACTGTCACAAATATTCTGGAAATCATGAGTAATTTTACTTTTCCTCTGTAGAAATGTTATAGTTGAACATTCTGCAACTCTAAGATGCAGAGTCTCTAGAAGGCTTTCATTAAGAATGTATCGGGCCGATTAGCAGCCCTGAATGAGACTAACTGGAATTCTAAACAAGTATCCATTAAGCACCCAAGGGATATAAACGCATTATTTTGCTTTCAATCATCTACACTGTGGATTGCATCATTACAGTGTGCTGTGATACCTGAAAATGAATGACCTACTGTGACTCTGAAACCAAGGTGAGTAAATCTATGGGCAAGCTGAAGAATCATTTCATCAGTAGAGTGCTTGGCCTTTCATTGTTGGTACTGAAAGAAGATTTACAGAGGTTATTGGTCATTTTAATGACTTTGTGCTGTGATATTTCCTTAGATAAAAGATAGATGTTTGAAGGAGGAAGGAAGGGAGGCAAGAAAATATCCATTCATTTATGTTGCAGATGGTTAATATGGATATGAATATATGGAGAGATGATGCAGATATGCAATACACATGAAAGTATTCAAACACTCTGGGTAAGGTGATTGGAAGATTTTTGCGGCATATTGCTTATATATGTCTTACTGGGAGATGTGGATGATGCAAGTTTTTTGCCTTTTGTTTGCCTCCTATGTTGAGAATACAAAACAAAGATTTCTTTTTATTATATCTTGAATTGTAACATTATGAAAAAGATAGAAAATCAATAAAATAAAATGCGGTGGTGCTCTGTCAACAAGGTAGTCCTTAAGAAAAAACAGAACTTTAGCGGTAGTATTCATTTATTATCAAGAAATATCAAGTAAGTCTAAAACAACACTTTGTGATAAGCATCTGATTTAACAAGAGATCAGTGATTGGATTATTTATAAGAATAGCACAAAGTACTATTACCTGAGATTAAAGAAATCTAATTAACCTGTCATGTAAATGGCAGCATGTGTACTTATTCTTAAAGGTTTTCTGACCCATGTTTGGATAGTCATGAATGAAGTATAATAGGTATAGGTGGGAGCGATTGACATCTTATAAATTGCTTATTTAATTTACTCAGTTAGTAGCAGTGAGTAGTCTTTTGTGTTATACGTTAGAATATGAATTCCAAAATGCTGATTTAAGGCAGGAATAATGCAAAATACAAGTTATGTGATGTGGTGTGTAATTATCAGTTTGTTCCTCCAGTTCCTCCTGTCATCCTCTTGATGAGCTCTATCACGTTTGGAATAGTAGAGTTTAGTAGAGTTTAACCTGTTCTAAGATGAACCGTCTCTAACAGGTTGCAATATGCATATCTCAAAATGACTCAGATCATTAGCTTCATGAGCTTTAATGCTTGTAATTTCCCATCAGAGGGCATAATAAAAAACAAAAACATCTGAGTAGCTAATCTTAAAGTAAGAATTCCTTTATTTCAGGAAGGTAAGAGTTTATCAACTGACTGGTCTTGCAAGTTAGGTATAAATGAACCTCTCAGAGTCAGACCTGAACTTCTGATTTGTTATGTTTTTTATCTCTTTCCCTCCAGTGGATTCATTTTCTTAGGTGTGGTTGCTCTCCATAGATCTAACCCAACCTTGCAAAATAATAAAAAAAAGACATTTGCTTCTTTTTTTTGCTTATGGAAAGTGCATCCTCTGACATACTTTTTTTTTTTTTTTTTTTTTTTTTTTTTTTTTAGTGTGGTAATTATTTCCCTCATTTTACACTTACCAAGTGTTTGTGGGCCAACAGAAAAGCATCATTATCTTCCTGCTTTATGCTTACAAATGCTCACCTTTGTGTTTTAACAATGAGTTTAAGGATTCTCTTCCTCAGAACCACTGGATACAATTTTTATTCCTATTCAGATAAAGAATCAATCTGGATCCCCCATTACAAGTCATTATTTATAAGAAATTCCAATCTTCCAGTCCCCTGGAATATTTTCTGGACTACAAAGAACTTGGTCTGTTTCCTGTTACTGTTTCAAGATCAGGACCAGAGAGGGAAGAAATCCAGTAACTTTCATAGTAGCGAAGGAAAGGAGAATCAAAATTGTGTCTCTTTTCCCTAGTTCAAGGAGAGATAGTAAATCACTACCATAGCAACAATCATGAGCATTTTGATGAACTGCTCTGTGATGAACTAGTCACAGATGAACTACTTTGGCCCGGAGGGTGGGCCAAATAAAATACCCTAATTAAACACATTTAAGTGGTCAGCCAGGTCAAAGTGACTGGCTCTGTGTTGGACTTCACATACAGACAAGTATTTATTTTTAATTGCTCTCCTACATTCACTTCTGTCAAGATTTTCTTGGCCATAGGCTTCAAATTCATTGAAAAATGCCTTTTTATGATACATCTGCATTTTACTCTTAGGAGGCGCCAAAATTAGGATTTGAAATGCAATACAAAGTGCAATTTTGTGCAAAGATTCCAAAAAGTATTGTATTTGCTCTGTTTCCATTTTATTCCATCTTTAATGAAAAATAATGGACACACTGGGCTTCACTCCTTTTGGTATGACAAGTAAAATCACTGGGGTCACACCGGAGACTAATTTTCCTCGCTGTGTACCTACAAATCCTATAGACAAGAGAAAAAGGACTGCACTTAGGTGACTAACAGCTCTTGATAAGTGAATAAAAAAGATGTGGTGAAGTCAGCTTTTCACTGAGAAGCCTCTCAAGGCAAGATAGCCTTGAGGCTGATGTCAGTCACTCTTCAGAGCTATCAACATCATTCAGTTTTTCAAATTTAGACCTCTTTTCTCTCTTTAACCTACTTTAACCTCCTCCTAGAATGAATATCACCAGGTGTTACAACAATGTGGCATGTTGGAAAGGCATACTGAAAAAGAGAAAATCAACATTTTATGTGATACAGCCTTTGTATTTTTTCTCTTTTATTTAGAAAACTCTGAATAAAGAAAGTGTAAAAGATCTGCCCAAACAGAACCTGAACAGAACACACAAAAGGAGGAAAAACAGCCCCTGTCAGAAGCCTTAAAATGCAATGAGGAAATGCATGCATACAGTCAGCTGTCAGGAGGTGTCAGGCCTGGCTCTGGTTGATAGGTATTACTTACCCTGATTACTGACAATGACAGCACTCCATTCTCAGGAAGCACATAGCAATTTTGTTGCTCCACCGTTACAAGTATGGGCTGCTGTGCGAACTCACAATGCATGTCTCCAGACAGCACATCAGTTTGGGTAAAAAGTGCTATAAAATATATATGAAGGTTGAAAACAAGAACATTAAGATGATTCTTCCCAAGTATACACCACAACCAGTACACAACCTAATCTGCTACACTGAACTTTTAAAATGAGAAAGGAGAGTTAAAGATTTGTGAAAGACGATTTGTCATTGGGGTAATGAGTTTACAAACAGAAACTCTTCTTTACGCTTCAGTTATTCCAGTATTCCTATGTGACCCGTATACAGGAAGGAGGGGTTACAGTAATTCAGCATTGAACAAAAATGCGAACACATTTAAGTTAAAGGACGAGGTTGGTACAAGGACAAATGGGAATAAACTAGCCACAAATCAAATGGGACTAGAAACTGGAAGAAAACATCTACCTAAGCAATGCTCTTCTGCAACATTCTTCTAACAGACGTAATAGAGGCAAAGCAATATAACTTGTTTTAAGGTAGAGATAGATCACCAAATAAAAAGACTTGCAGTGGTGTGTGTCTAATAAGAGAGGCCTGGACTCGAAGGCTTTACCCATTCTGTTCAATATTTTAGCTGTTACCATACTATAGTGTCCGGAACTACCTTTACAGAAATCCAGCTGTATTCATGCTGTACTGCAAGGGTACTGAGTAAACTACAAGCGTACTCCACACCTGCCCACTCATTTTATCACTCATTCTATGCTCAAATTATCTGCCTGATGGGATCTGACTCTCCTACAGCTCTCTGCATCTGGTGGCCTTTGTTACTTTGTTTTGTCATTTTTTTACATACTTTCCTTAGCATAGGTTCCTTGCCAGCTGGAGAAAATTAGAAGGTTAGATAGGCTCATTGTGATAGTGTTATACATGAGACTATTGGGGTGATCCAATTTGATCTTTGCAGTAGCGAGTGAAGGAAATTCTGTGGCATGTATTCATCTGGGGAGCCTGTGAAAGGAAGCAATCCTGCCAGCTGAAAAATGGTATGCCCTTTGCTGCACTGCGTCAGCAGAGAGGCTCGCCAGGTCCCACTCATGGGGCACACCAGAGAAGTCTCCCTTGAGATGAGACCTCCTCATCTCTTACCATCTGAGCTTCTGAATGATTTGCTCTCTCTGCCTTCTCTTTCCCTCGTTTCAGACTTTTTCTTACTTGTATCTTTTGTGCAGGCAGAAAGCTTGTAGCTTTATTGCTATAATACTACTGCTATTTGAACACCATGTGAAAAATACAGGCTGTCTCCTGGCTTCTTTTTCAACATGGTTCAACAGAGTGAGGGGTCCTGTTCCCTGTTGCACAAAACACTTCAACAAAAAAGTCTTGACCACTTGAGGATAAGAATTGACAACCTGAGAACTTGTGTCAGTTCTTGGTGATAAAAGGCCCAGCTATTTCATAAGAGAAAGTGCAAAGATCATTCTTCACTTCCCTGGTAAATGCCAGACACTGGCTAGTCACATATAATCATAAGGACTGATGAGAAGTTAATCCTGTTTAGGTTCTTATCACCAGTCGCTGTGATATGTGATAGTAACCTTATTTCATTACTTCAGAAAGTTGATGTTCTGTGAGCAGACATTCATTGTGAAAACTGGGTCTGCATTAGAACAGATTAGGATTTCTCTTCTGCAGAGTTTGACTGTGTCAACGTTGAGTATAATGTCTATAAAAGCTGATTATGTGCCTAACAAATCATGCTAATATGTTCTTTATAATTCATATTGCATTCCTACACAACACATTCAGAGCATTAAAAAATTCATACCATTGTGTGAGATGGTTCTAGTGAAGTTCATTGTCAGCTTCTTGAATGCCCAACACAGCTTTTTAGTCTTGCTCTAAAATGTGTTTGTGGCAAGTCTTAAGCAAAAACATCATAAAAATCTCTAAACAGATTGGAAGCTTTATGATGTGAAAAAAATATCCATCGGAGGCTCAAATGTGGCCATTAAACCGGTGTTAACTAATTCAACTTTGAATTTAGTACTGAACAATAAAAAGCTAAGGTATTAAAGCCTTGTTCCGTTCAATCCCATCAGTTTAGCTGTTTACAGTTGTTATGTTGCTATGTGTCTAAGCCTCCTTGCAAAGGTGACAAGGTGCAAGCATTGCGAGGAAGGGTGATGGTATCATCATTCTTACTTTCCCTAAAGCACCCTTGGGAAAAAGAATTCAGCTTTTACTCATTTCAAACTACCTCATGTTCTGAATGCTCTATTGCATGGGAAAATGGTGAATAATCCACCAGAAATTAGTCATGTTTTATCTTTCTGTTATCCTAATATACCTCTCTTCAGAGCAGAGAGAGGATTGCTCTTTCTGTGTTCCTAGCTGATATACACCTCTGTTCAAAGGAGTGGAATATATTCCTCACCTCTCCTGTTACGTTCTGCTGAAGGCTGGTATATTCTATAACAAAATACTTGTGGATTTGGGATGGATGAATGTGTAAATATAATATGTATTACACTTAATAATAATGGAACCATTCAGAAAAGCTACCAAAAGAGTTGTAATGGTATGTTTCCAGCTTAAAATGCAGCATTCTTTGTTAAAAAAACTGTTTAAAAATCAATTTGTGTTTAAGTATTATAATATATACAGAAAGAAAAAAAAAAGAGAATGAGAAAGAGAATGTCTGTGAGTCTTTTGAAATCAGTCTAGTCTCATTGATTATACCAGCTATTAATTTGGCCCAAGGTGAGCTATTTAGTGAGTCAGCATGAGAAAGGTCTAAGTGATGAAGTGGGAGACATCATATGAGTTATAATGTGAACAACATTCTCAATAATATTAGCTGAATAATAGCTCACAAAAGAAGTAATTTTCTTCATTCTCTTTCTGGACACATAATTTGCATTACAGAACCAATTAACAGAACTAATGTATGAGAGAAGATGCAGTGAAGGACTCTGCCTGAGAAGCATAGGGATGCTCAGCTTAATTATAAAAAGCCTAAAAAAAAAAGAAGAAAAAAAGAAAATGAAAACATTGATTTAAATCACATTAAACATTGCTGAATTTTTGAACTAGAAGATTTTGGGATCACACAGTGAAACAAGTAGAAATTCATTTTCTGCAAAGTGGAAGCACAACCCACTTCTGCAATCTAGAAGACTTTTTGAAACACCTCAGCAGCAATACTCCCCTGAAAAATATGAAGTTCCATGTCTCACTTGCTGTCAATATATAAAACAAGTCATTGCAGAGAGAACTGCCATCAATTCTTATCTTTATATCTTATCATTACTCAACATTTTCTGTTGCAAAATACTGTTCAGTACAGTATATACATCATTATCAAATTTTAATATTTGGATTGAAAGTTTATTTTACATATAGGTAAGAATGTACAGGTGTGTTTTTTCTTTTAACTTAAAAATTAACCAAATTCATTCTAAATGCTTTTTACATTTCCAATAACATGGATTTTCCCCATCAAATATTCTTGCCCATTTAATATGTCCTTTGGAACATACTGATGTAAAAATGCGTGAATGTGCCAAACTTTAATTGCATATTCAAATTTTATTCATCTACTAGGTATTATGCAACCTTTATATCCCTTTTTAGTGCAGTTTCTGGTACATATTATACAGATAGACAATGAGATTGAGTTTCATTTGCTTGGACTAGTCAGGAAGAAACAAGAGACATACTGGATGATACAGATTCCCTGTCAGTGATCGGTTTTATAACTTCTGTAAATCACTTCTGAGTTTCCTCATTCGGGAAATAAAAATACTAATATTTTCATCTAAGAATGAAAAACTAGGTATAAGTAGCTGGTTCATTTCAATATTAGGTAGCAAGATGTCTCAGATTGGTCCTTGACACCAAAAAAGAGTTTTATTTTGTTTATTTGTATTTCTAAAAGATTTACTTTCCTTCTCTTTTATTCGAATTATTGTATTAGCTATAACAAGTGACTATATCAACATTTTGATATACAGAAGAGAATGGCACTGCAGCAAATAAATATCAGATCCCTACATTCAAGCTTTCTATATCATTTCTGAAGATCAGGGTTTTCCTGAACATAATGGGGCAAGCAGTTGTTGTGGATATAACACCATTTTTTTTCATGAATTTAATTCCATGTCGGTGGCTAACTTTTGGAACAACACACTTATGTGCTGCTGTAACAAAATAAGCTATCAAAACTGATGTATTTAAAAGGATTTCGTGTTCCTAATTTCAAATACCTGAATAGGAGTTGAGAATCCGGGTGCCAAACTTGGAAATGCTTTAAAAAAATACAAAAAAGCAGTAAATTGCAGGAAAAATATCATTTTTGATTGTATTATAGCTCTCCTTTTCCTGTAGAAAAAGATCATATCAAAATACCTTTTATTTCATTCTTACACAGATTATTTGGATTTGGATTATCACGGATTATTTGCAGCAATTTTCTCATCTTTAGAAAATTTAGGATAGAAAAGTTCTATTTTCCTGGATGTTCACCTATAGATGATAACAGAAATGTTAATACATTCTTATACTTGTGCTTGAAATATATAGGCAAGCTATAAATAAAAAGGCCATAGGATGCCAACCAGAAGGATCCAGGCAGCTGTAAGGCAAAACTCACTGAATTATAAATGTACATCTGAAAGAATAGAACCAGCTAACTTCTTTAAAAAGAAACAAGAAGGGAAAATCGTATGCATTTTCTAGATATAATCACTTTTGTGATGTGCTAAAGACGTTTTTGGGCAGTATTAATAACAAAAAATATCTTTTCAATGAAAATAAAATTTTTAGTATCAATATAGCATCAACATAGTAGCCACTTCAAAGATCAAACCCTTGTGAAACTTATGGCTGTTCTCCAAGACCTTTCTTTTTGATGAGTGATAGATTTATATTACAAACACTTACTCCCTTAGATATGGAGATTTACCCCTTTTTTACAGACTACTTTGGTTACTATTTCGACATACTATGGACATATTCCAGATAAGTTCATGAATTCAAAGTATATAATTTAAGAAAAGTGCCAATAAAGAAAAAAAAATACTTTCATATGTAACTTCTTCTGAACTGTATTTGGTCTTCAAAACACAATGGAATGAATGCAGAATGGCTGGGGCTGGGAATTTTTTTTTGTTTGTTTTTTCTGCAGACGCTGATTTTCAATTTTAGTATATGTAATCACAAATATTTATAGAATGGCCTTAATGTTAGCATGTTAATTTGCTTGATACGCTTAAAAATTTTTGCATATCATTTGCTTATGTAAATATCTGAAATTTACCTTACTTTTGTGAGTGTTTCATGCCTATAATTTTACCTAAAATTGATGTGGCCCAGTTATTTCCTTTTCTAACTTCAGACTCAGCAGAGCTAAGGAAAGTGGTTAACTTTTCTATTCACCTGATCCTCAGCTAGGTAAGACCTAGGTAGTTCTCTGGCATAAATTATAGGAGTGGGAGGGGAATATGAGATGGGTATGTCCTTCCACTACAGTCTTCAAATATCCTCTTATACCCTAGCTATATGTCATGCAGTGATTTTTCTGCTGAGGGAAATTAGCATCTTTCCTTTTTATATCAGGTTACTACCTGCTTTATGCTGCTGAAATACTGTAAATCAAACAGATCTGAGGCCAAGTGGGTTATATATCTTTTGCACAACTGAAAGCCAGGTGCTAACATTTCTTGGCATGTAAAGTCAGGTATATGTTACTGCTCCTATAGTCTTGAATGTGATTTCCTCTTGTCTGTCAGCACTCAGAGATATTTTTATCACTGTCAGGAATCTCATCTCATTTGTACAGTGAAGAGACCTGGACAGAGTTTTTCAAATGGGCCTGAGTGTCTCAGAAAATCCCACCACTAAGTTGACAGCAAGGACAAAGAAAATGTATTGTCATGAAATTAGGCAGCTGTGAGAGGAAAGTTCCCTCAGTTTCCTCTTATAAATACAATGACTCATATACTTCAGCTGAAAAGATAATGGAAAGCTGTATGCAGACAGCCCCCTCCTGTCCTGTCCTCTCCTCTCCTCTCCTGTCCTCTCCTCTCTTCACCTCTCCCTTTTCTCTGTCACCTTCCTTCCTTACCCACACACTGCCAGCTGCACTGAGCTTCTTTTCTGTCTTGTGCTTAATTCAGAGCAGGGGAAAATTACACTAACTTTCATTCTGAGACTATCTTAAAGGAAGACTGTATCTCAGTCTAATATTGCTTTAATAGATATTATGGATATGAAATAATCATTGTTGGAAGTAGCTTGCATGTGCACTTAAAAAGCCAGGCCAGAAACATCTTGCATACAATCCAAAATGGATAGGTATTCTTATGTGCATTATATAAATTTTGTGGATACTGATTTGTTACCAGGAGACCATATCAAAAGACCTGTTACAGTCTATCACATAAAAATGTATCTTAATATATTTGCATGTTTTGAAATCCATTACTTACCTAATGACCTGTATTTTATATTCTGAGGTTTGTACATTAAAAAAAAAGTAGATCTTTAATTTGACATACCTGTAGAAGTGGGCCCTAATGGTTTCTTTTATGTGGACTATAATTATATGTTCCTGTTATGTGGAAAGGTAAACATGAAATCTACTGTGCAAAAATTTTTATCTAGGCCTAAATTGTATGCTACATCTTTCCTTCAGAATGTGTGAAAAAAGCTCTAATCATAAATAAATCACAAGAAGCATATCAATCCTAAAGAAATGCATATGAATTACATGAATAATCCATAAAATTATTATTTTATAGATACACCAAAAATAATTTCAACTCACAAAGTTTATTTCAGTTTCCAAAGATAATATGAACACAAGAAAGCCCACAGGTAAAGTAGCCTGTTCAATGGAAGTCTTAAATTTTAGAGGACACATCAACTATTTTAATTAACTTGAAGGAATCATTCAAATTTTCATGAGATTTGCTTCCTTTCTTATGCATTACCTTATGTGAAGCATAGATTTTGAGGGGGATAGAAATACTGCCATGTTTTCCACTAATGACTTTACTGCAACCTGAGGAAACCAGCCCCATCACTAAGTTTTCATACTCTTTTATTTGAGGCCTTTTGAACAAAAGCACTGCCATTTTACTTTTGATTATAGTAAATGGCACACTTTTCTTACCTGAACTGTTAACTCTGTTTGCTCTTTAGCGGTGACCAAGAGTCTAATTTGATTTGTGACCCTATCCAAGAATTATAGTGTGCTTCTGTGAAGGAAAAGAATATACGTTGATTGTACCAAGTAAAGACAAGATAGAAAAATAACACTCTTCTTAAAAAGCTTCTAAGATGTCAGTGTATTTCTGTCACATGAATCCCATGGTTTTACATTTTTTCCAAAGCTCAGAAATACAGATATTGGCTAGCAACATTTCTTTTCTGCAGTTTAAACCCATGAAATTGAGGTGTTCCATTTTTATGCAATGGTAATTTAATTAAAACTGAATTGTAGTTAAATGAAGATTTTGGACTTATTTTAGGATGAACACTTTCCCTTTTCCAAATTAGATTTGGAAAAAGATTTTTTCCTGTATTTAGCAAGCTGCATCTAACTTTTTTAGATAATAATTTTGCCTCCATTTCTCTTTTTGCAGTCTCCACTAAACAGAAGTAAAGCTACATATTTGCGTTCATTCAAAATTTGAATTAGTAACTTCAAAAAATTTAAGATGAAACTAAGTTAATTTATTTATGGGAAGTATCTTGCAATGAAGCCGGTATGCATTGTTACAGTCTTGAATGTCTCTGAGTCATCATCTGTGATAGATCTTCTCAGTTAAATAGAGAGAGAAATCTTCTCTTAATTGGTGGATCTACAGCAAATTTAAGAAGCTGGGTTTTTTATTGTTTACATTTTAAATAAATCTCTTGTAGGTAACTATTCATATATTTTGATCTTTTCTAATATTTCTTATCTTTTCACACCAAATTATGTCTTTAATAGATGCCAGGAGACTGAAAGAATAAACTGCTGATCGATAATTTAGAGGAATGGGGTATCATCATAATTCTGACTTAAATTATAAAAGGAATATACATATGAATACAAAAGACGATCAGATTGCCACAGGATAGACAGTGCTGCCCTCTGTATCCAGTGGATAAGTTGCACTGAATAAAGGAAAATCTAACGACTCATTCATTTTGTCTGCTTCCCTATCATGCGAAAAAACATTATCAAAAAACATCTCATCAAAATTGGCTGCTATGACAGACGTCAATTTCTGTGATGATCCACATTAGAACTACAACTGCATTGGCAAAAGCCAGTAGGGACATGCTGCTACAGACACTCAGTAATAGGACACAGAGCATGACCTTATTATGCCAACTGTGTAACAGGACTTTGGGCACTGTGTTAAATGTTGCCATCAAAAACCAATATATTTAGTGATGCAGATAGAAATCTTTTAAAACTTTAAGCTTCCTTTTTGCATTTTGGCTTGTTTTCAATGAATAGCAATGCGTGTGATAGGAATGGATATGCATTGGAATTTTTTATAATTGCTAATAGCATGTTACCTGCTTCACTAGGAAAAAGCAAAATCTTTGTTCTTTCAAGAGTATACATTTGTATAACATTTCACATTTTTCCTTCATTTAATCTGTACGATTTCAAAATTGCATGTCCTTTTATGTAAGGTCACATTATAAAAAGCTTTTATAGCAAGCGGGCCGTGTCTACTCAATATGCCTATTAAAATCAGAGATTTGTTCATTACTGAGAAGGTTCACTCACCCTAATGAGAAGGAACTCATGTTTTTTCTATTAAAAACAAAAACCTTTGCATATCTGCAAAGAAACTAGCCAGAGACTAACCTGAAAAACTTTAGGGCAATGCTTTCTATTCATTCCACATACAGCTCTTCCATTAAAATTAGAAGCAGCATTTCAGCTGCTGGATCTTGATACTTATTTCAGAGTGAAAGTATAAGAGGTATGTTCTATATTCATTCTGTGTGCAAAATTGCCACAGATGTCAGCAGAAGAGAACAAATGTGTTTAGGAGTTGCCCCACTGGTATAGTAAGTCAGACTAATAATTCATTTAGAACCAATCCCAGGCCCTTGAGCATCTGTGGAGTTAAGACAAGGGCAACTTCCTTGTAACCTCAAGGGAGAAACTAACCCCTATCTACAGCTTATGCAGATGCCTATATTTTTCTTCCTCCCCTAAGCATAGTCACAAACTCACTTTAGTTCAAATGCCACATGCTTGTCTTAGTGGGAAAAAATAACATGAATGGATTGAGCATACACAATATATCCATGAAATATCAGGCAGTGGGACTGGAAAGGAGCATTCTCTGCTGCCAGTTAAATGGCAGGTACCTAACGTCTTCGAAGCTTGATAATATTTCCCAAATGACAGCACAAAACGGATCTAATGAGAATTTATGCCTGCTACAACAGAGATGACCTACCATTAAATAGAGTCTACTTTTTATTCCCTCCATGATGGAGCTCAGAGCAGTTTATCATTGTTTAAGGATTACAGTAGAGCTTAGAACTCACTTGCAAGAATTTACATTTATGTGCAGAAGCATCCCCAAAGTTTACAAGTGTACATTTCTTAGCTATTTGTAGTCAAAGATATTGTCATTGCCCAAAATGCAAACGTACATCTACTGTTACTTGACCTTCCACAGCCCTGATCAATAGTCTCTTTCTAGTAGCCACATATTCCTGATTGATAGGAGTGTTAGCTTTCGCTTTGAATTATAAGAAGCAAAATAATTTTGACCTGTTTTTCATTTGGACTGCCTATTGTTATTGGTTTCCGAGTACTTGACTGAGCAATCAGTTTGAATGAAAATACATAAACTGAGCATGGGTAGATGGACATAAATGGGTGCACATAAGGAAACAAAAATGGCAAGAAAATACTGAAGTCACATTGTTCGAAAACTCCTCCTCTATATTAAAAAAAGAAAAGAAAAGAAAAGAAAAGAAAAGAAAAGAAAAGAAAAGAAAAGAAAAGAAAAGAAAAAAGAAAAGAAAAGAAAAGAAAAGAAAAGAAAAGAAAAGAAAAGAAAAGAAAAGAAAAGAAAAGAAAAGAAAAGAAAAGAAAAGAAAAGAAAAGAAAATCCTAAGGATTGGAGGTGTAAAGATATTGTCAAACTTTATTTCAGAGTTGTTATTTCTGCTCTGATTTCCAGTGAGGCACCTGAATGCTTTTCTAGGCATCAGATCTGCAGTGAGATTCTAGAAGTGCTAGATTAAATCTCTCTATTTTTTTTTTAACCTGAGAAAAATCTGGAGAAAACAGAAGTTGTTCAGCAGTAGAAAATCAAACATCAGAATAAGACAGAGGTGTAATTATACATTGGCAATGTAATCCTTCTGTATAATGGAGGAAATGATTCATCTGAGGTACACTAAACCACAAAACTGTGGTTATTGTGTTCTGTTGCAGAAACAACAGCCTACAATCACTTTAAATGCTCTGATAAAATTGATAAAGTTGCTGGGTAGGCTACTGATTGCAAGTAAGTTGGGACAATTGTCATAATGCTAGTAAAAATTTAGTGAAATATTTTAAACTATCTCACGTGACCAGATGGACTGGGATTGTATTTTAATACCTTCTGTTGCTGTAGTAACCTCACCTCATGCTGTTGGCTTCTGCAAAACCAGTATGTCAAAGTGACATGCCCTTTGGCAATTTTATGTTTTCTCCAAGAATGAGAAAATATTTATGAATGAATCTCTAGAGCTTCTCAAAGAGAAATGTAGGTAATTATTTCTCTAAAGTATCCTCATTTCAGAGGAAACACTCTTCTAGTGGTAGTTTTTGAAGCAAATTCTCCAACAAAAGTACATAAAACCTGTGTCTAAACCGATGTTTAAACTTCTGTGACTTTCTTCGTTTGTGCGCGCACACAAATATACTTGCTTTACAGCTTGAGCAGTACAGTGATATGTTGAACGGATGTATTAAAAAGTTGTAACGTTTACTGAAGTTAGTGATGTCTTCTTCTTGAAATTGCTCTAGAAACCTCTCTCCTTCTTTTAGAACGTCTTCTACCATTAACAGCCAACAATAAAATCTATTTATGTACAGGAAGTAGATATTTATATTAAAAGGGGACTGACAAGAGATGTGCCAAATCTAAAAATCAGAAGATTCTGCATGATGTTACACCTTTCTCCTGTCCCTGAAGATGAGCAAATGTTCTTTGCTGTAACAGAGCTTTCATTCTCTTACCAGCTCTTTTAAGGCTTCAGCCTGTGAGTTGAAAAACCTCTAGTTCTTCCACTTCCTTTCAATACTGTGGTGCTGAAAGTTTTTAAAGTCTAATCTTCTGCCCTGAACAGCATGTTACCTATATTTGAGGTATACTGATCGATATGCATAATTCCTTTTACATGTGTTACCTTGGAAAGGTAGTCATATGCCTAGTGATGGGTGCAATGCTTCTCTTACCAGCGTGGAGTAAGAACATAGTGAGAACTTCTACCTAGATATAGGTAGAGATAGCTGGAATACAGAATGAGAAATTCAGAGTACAATTTTGTAGCAGAAAAGTTCACTGTATACTGGTATATGTCCATATAATAGGTAATTATTTGTAAAGAAGAAAATAACCATATTGTATTACTATAGATACAAACAAAACTAGTCAAATCATGACAACTTGGAACAGCACATTTTTTTCCTGAATAAATCATAATGCCACCTTATCAGTGAGTGCTAAAACTTTGAAGTAATATCATATCAGAAGAAGCCAAGGAAGGTTACTCCAATTTTCTTAACGACATAGCTTTAAAAGCATGATTATCTAAAAATTACAAGGGATTATACAGAGGGTTATTAGGGTGCTAACCTTGAAATGTCACTACATTTTCTTCATAGAGACTGTAAGTGAAACTGCAGCTGAAGAAAGTTTAGAGAATTGGACTTTGTGCTGGTATACCCTGACAAATGAAGGCAGACTGCACTAACAGAATAGTTCTGTCTCTACTACTGTCTTTTCCATAAGCAGCTACGAACGATAAGAATCAGAAAAAAATATATTTCAATCTGATGAATCAATAGTTAGGAGCTGGAATGCACACAAACCAGATCTAAGAAGGTATCATTTTAGAAATAGAATTACAATCTAAATAGCTAGTATTCAGAATAGTATGTCCAATATACCCTGGGGGTCCCACACATTCACATAATTCAGAATATTCCCTTACAAAAAGATTGTCTTGCAGATGTTTTTCTTCAGTGTTGGCAATCAATTAGCATCTGTATGGCAAGTAAAACAATCACTTTATGGAAATTATGAAACAGTTTAGTGTAAGATATGTGGGAACGAGCAGGGAAAGAGAGAGCCTATATTTATCAGCCAGATTGCTACAGACTGCCAGAAGTTTGTCATCAAGCCGCTGTTGGTATATGCATGGCATTTTGCAGCCACTGTGGTTGCACCTGAAGGGAAGAGATGAGGTTATAGGACAACAACAACAAAATTTTTTTTTCAAATACGTTTGATGCTGTTGTACTTAGGGCAGTGTCTAGTCAGTGTTGGGAAACTTTTCCAAAGTGTGGAATGAGATCCTCTCAGAGCACACACTGTTTTTAGTGATGGGTGAAACATGAACTGCTCACTAGAAGCAGAAAAATCTCAGGATGACCTAGCTAGACTGCTAACTTAAAAACTCTCCCTTCCATTTCAACCACAATATTTTCCTTTCAGTCTGAGTGCATTTGATCTGAGGAACATTCAAAGTTACTCAACCAATAGTACAGTGCTTTTTATACAAAACCTTTATTCAGCACAAAAGCTAGAGAAGTTTCACATTCATGCATACACATAAATGGAACATCAGGGTTGTAAATGCAAAAAGAAATCTGCAGTGGCTATATTTCATTGGAAAGTTTGCAGTAATTTAGTTTTCATTATTTTAGTTCTCCTACATGATAAAAATATCTGTAAGTGGAAGGAAGGAGTACTATTCAAATGTCAGCAACTATTTCTCCCTTTTCAAATCAGCATTCAAGTTCCTTTACTTAGAAATAGATATATCAGGAGTTTTATTTCTCTCTTTTTCAGCCTTCCTAACTGTCTGAGACATAGACTTGAAGATTATTTATGGTTTTCCTTGGTGGAGATGGGGTAATGTATGCATATTAGTAGCAATCTGATAAGCTAGTATATCAAGAGTAAGCTGACTTACAGAATTGAGTACAGAAGACAATTTTGAAAGTAATGGCACACACAGTCTTCTTGCCTCTTGTGGAAATGAGTTCTCTAGTCCACACACAATTCCCTCATCTCAGCTTCTCAAAACTGCGTAATGATACTGTGATTCACCAAAGTTTCCCATCCCTTTCTTTAAGGGTTTTTGGATAAATAATGATGCACATTATGCAAGCAACTGTGAAATACTCACTGTTTTCAGTTCTGCAGCTTTAATTAGATGCTTATAGGCTTCTTGAGCACCTAATGAAAACTGTGTTTCATAACCTATTGTAAGTTTGCCCTTATTAAAGATATTATCCAGTGTAGTCGTCTTATGTTGTTGTTGTTTTAGAAAATGAATGTAGTGATGAATAAAAGCATCTTTATCAGTTCATAGTCCTTTCAATGTCTCTAACACTTTCTGTTTCAATTTCTATTCAATTTCCATTTCTATTCAGCTAGCTAATAATTGCCTATTGTTAAGCATGAATGTATTTTCAATCTATACTCAGCCAGACAGATTACTTATTTTTTTATGTTAATTTGCATGTAAAGTAGCCTGTGAGTTCTGAAAATTCTTCTTGAAGGAAAAGGGATGGTAAGTATGTGTTGCATTTTGGACAGAAGAGCTGGATGGCTGCCTAACACTCGCTGGAGGAGTAGACAGAAACTTTACTGTTGGCCATAAGGTCCTATGTTCACCTGAAGTAACTTGCACACTCCTTACTTTTCCTGGACAAGTTACTCTTACTATGCAGAGCTTTCATTTGCTACCTATCTAATTTTAAACTTCATTTCATTCCCTGCCCAGTGCATGATGAAGAAAAAGAAAGCGTCCAGTAATTACATTAACAAGCCCATTAACCCTTTACTTTCTCAGTTTCTTCTTCAGCTCAGCCTCCTCTTGTTTTCTTCCTCAAGACTGATATTCGCATTCCCATAGCAACTTCTAAATTGGTAAACTATGTGGAACAAAAAACAAAATTGACGGCATACAGAGAAAAATGAATCCTCTCCTTGCACACTTTCCTGTTAATACCAACGTTCAGTTTAAATGATGAATATAAATATCAATATACTTAATACAAATAGATACTCAAATGATCAATGATTGTTTAGGTCAGATCTGAAAAGCACTATAGTTTTCAAGCACTGATTTAAACAAATTTTTGACCACCTGCTGTCATTGGAGTCCTCTGCACGAATAGGCTGATTTCCACAGCTGAATTCTTGCCCAAAAATCAATCATTGCTAAGATTTTTGATTTTCATTGGTAAGATTTTATATAGGTTCTAATATTATTTGGATGTGATTACTAATGTTTAGTGGAACTATGAACTTAAATTCACCCAGAAGCATTGCCTAATAGCGTTACACAGATGTTCTTATGATAAGTCACTAGAGTTAGAACCGCAAATAGCGTTTATCTACACAAGTAACAAGGAGTGAGCTGCAGCAGACATAGGCTTTTGAAAATAAATGTGTTTTTAAATCCCAATAAACTTTTGTCTTCTTTTGGGAATGCACTATCGCATCTTCTGATCTAACCTTTGCAGATTATATATATTTTAGTAGTGCAGGTGTATAGTGACCTCTAATAGGTGCTGAGAATGTGTTCGAAGAAAGGGTTCTGCCAAAGGAATTTCTTCTTTTTTGCTTGAAGACAGGAGTTTGAAGTACAGACTTCAGCATAGACATAGGGAAATTATTTTGGTAATAGAAGCAGTCAAGCCATAGTTACACAAGCTCTAAAAATTGAAGGTTTCCTCCTGAAAAAAATATGAAATATATATATACACACATACCTTTATGACAATGAAGAGATTAACTGATGAAACAATTTTGACAGAACTGATGAGAGCAACCTAATTTCTACTATAGATATATAGTACAGAATATCTACTCTCTGTGTGATTAATCATCCCCTCAAATAATTCTGTTAATTAGATGATCCTATCTGGAAATGTACCAGGGCAATGAAACATCTTTCATCTTTATCACACAGACACAGACAGATACATGCACAATATGGTTTTAGCACATATACACCAGTATATCGTGATATTTCATCTCAGTTCTCTATATAAGATTAGGTACTAGGACCAATATTCTTTGCCTAATTTGCTTTTGAGTTAGAAGTAATTAAATAGTTTAAATAAGTAATTATCTGATACAAAAACACTCTTCAGGTAAACAACCTGCCAAAGTAACAAGTCTTTAATAAGTTCATGACAGTACTTTTAGTTAGGTTGTTTTTCTTGTTGTCTTTTTAAAGACATCTACGGAAACATCATCTCTGATCCAAAGCTGATTTGTTCCATATTATACTTCCTTTATCCAAATCTTCTTGCGAGTAAAAGGAAATGTCCCATTCCAAAAGTTATAGGAACCTTTTAAGAATCAGAAAAGTATGTCTTTTTTCCTGATTCAGCAGTTATGCTTCTAGTAACATTAAGAAAAAATCAGTCTGAAACCAGAACACAGCACATACATACAATATTTCAGTTGCATGATGGAATTTTGGCAACATGATAAAAGTTGAAAATGGCACAATAAATTGAAAATAATAAATATTCTTGATTAGTACATCTAATACTACTATCAACACTGGAAAAAAAATCACTGTCTGATTACCATACCACTTTACCTTTTCATGAGACTATGTCTTCTACATATATTTTTCAGTAAATAGCATAGTCTCTTCAGTAGGTCATTCTCTCCATCTTTTTATCTTTCCTTACTATTTTCGATCTTTTTCTCTTTCTATACCTAACTATCTATATTCTGTTTCTTCAACTTATAATTTCTACTGCTTTTAATACATACAATTTGTGTTGCATGTGCAACATTTTTCTATTTCCTTTCACCAAGACATAAATCAAAACCTGTAGTGTCACGCAAACTTCAGGAAGCTAAAGCACTTAGTCTTCTGTTAAATGCTAGTTACCATCTTTAGGGCTTTCCACTGCTTTGAGGATTAAGGGAGACAGGACAGGTAGCAGAAAAAATATATCCCTGCAGCTATCTGCAGTCTTTTGACAAATGAGAAACTGTTTGGAATGAGGTTCATCCAAATGAGCCAATTGCTGGCTTTTTCATTGCTTTCTGTTTTCTCTGTCTTCTACCACAATAGCACTTAAGCATTGTTGTGTTGTTGTATCAACGTGTGAAATCAGCATGCTGGTAAACCCTAGGACTCCTACTCATTGAGGCACAAATCTAGTCACTGAAGCCTGTATCTTTTTTTTTCAAATTCTGTCCCAAATGAGAAGTTTTCTACGTGTATGAAGTAAATTATCAAAAAAATGTTTTTTGCGCCCAGTTTCTAGCTTCATACTTTTTTGCTGTCCTTTAGCTTCACTGGAATCCTCCCTTCCCTACATATTCTTTTTAAGCCAGGCAGGTGCTACTTAAGTGTACCTCTGGTTCCCTTGCTTTCAGCTCCAAGAGATTGCCCCCTGTCAGACTCTGGATCAAGTCCTCTTGCCCAGTAAATATCTCACTGATTTTGTTTGCTTTGCTCTCCCCTGGCTGTTTCACCAGACAATTAATTGTTCTCAGTTCTTTCTTTTCTCCCACTTTCTTCTGCTAAATTTATGTGGAAGTGCAGTAACTGTAACTCCAACATGTCTTCAGTGTGTCAGAACTCAAGTAGATATATTGATGTATGGCACATCTCCAGTAATATGTCCTGGACCCCTTGGATCTTCTAGACCTATGCTTGTTTTTTGCACCCTATGCAATTTTTGTTCATGCCTGTATCAATAAGAGGATAGGAAAAGGAGATGCATGGAGAGGGAGAAAGAGTGTTTTTGCATGAAAGACACTGTTCCAGATGCCAGGAACAGCTTTCATTAGGAAACATCAGCTCTGTAGTGTTTGGTTTAACTGTGCTTTGGGATGGAACATGCATATGTGATAAATAGTATCACAAAAGAAAGAATCTAAGGAGATTTGAGTGACTAAGGACAACTAAATTTAATGTGTAAATACTGTTTTTTTGATTTCTAAATTGAGCAGTTTGGGGTGGAATCTTCATAGGACTGAAAAACTCTGCATCTCCACTCATCTGTTTTAATTTCGGATTCTTCCTCTAAGGCAGGGCTGTGAAAGCTTCTAGAGGGACATTTCAGTAGAATTGTACATACAGGCGAAACAATCTACTTTGATTAAGCCTTTTTGTTTGAACAGGTAAAATTTCTGGCTGAAATCTCCGATCTCCTTTTGTTTGACAACAGGACTTAACGAAATTTGAAGTAAATGAAAATTGGTCTCACAATGGAAAATGTCCAGCATCCTATTAATTGGAAGTAACACTACTTGTTATGCATAGAATATACTCACACAGCTTTTTTCTAGATTAAAATTTAAATGCAATTAATTTATGTAGCTATTTTACTTACCAATTAAATCTCAATCTATATTTAGGCAAGTTATGAACAAAAAAACCCTGAAATGATAATTACATCAAACTAATTTTGCTTAACAAAGAAATAAATTCTGCTACCCTTTCTCTTTATGTAACCTTTGTTATATGTCAGTCCCAGAGAGCATATCAAGAAACTAAATAATTAAACGAATTTCGTTATCACTCTCCCTCTCTTAGATGATAGGCCACAGGTCAAACTATCATACTGTTTAAATGCACCTCCAAGGATTAGCCCAATAGTCTTGACTGGCAAAAATATCTATCTTCTGCCATATGTAGGCACAGGGGGGAATTAATAAAATCAATGCCCTAAATAAATATTGTCTTCCCCTATCCCCATTCGCAGAACTTCATATGCAATTCAGATCTATCTAGGAGACTGTTCTCTGAATGCATGCAGCTTTAGAGGTGAACAATTACTGATGTATGCAGCAATAAATACTGATTAACTCCTACACTATCTTGCAAGCAAAGGGTTATTCTTCTTTAAGTACTTACAATTCTGCAGATGTTTCTAGTAATTCACTAGAATCAGAAGAGGACTACTTATCTGGGGCTATTAAAAAACTTCCCTGTCAGCAAGCATCCGAAGCCTCATAGGAGAAATATAAACCAGCAGTAGGGAACAAATAAGCCTGAGTTGGCTAAGTTGGGACAATACGCTCAGTGCTTTATCACCATCCTCCCACTCTGACATATAGGAAGTACTACTTAGATACTAGATTTTATTGGCCCAGGTTCAGTGGTAGAGCTTGGCATCTATGTCAGGAACTATGCACACACAGCTGAGGCACTTACCCATGAAGGAGGAACAGGGACCAGTTTATACCTAAATCCAGTCTGGATCAAGAAACCTTCTCTGCCTAAGTTATGTTTGTAGGTTTAGTTGTTAGAGCTTGCGTAACATACAGTAGTTATATGTTAGGAATTGGAGCCTTTAATAGTATCATTTACAATCTCATATGAAAGCACTCTCCCAGGAAATGGGAAACCTGGCCTAAATTCCCTCCTTGGTTTGAGGGGGCTAAAATTACATTTCTCAGGAAAACACCAGGTAAAAAGGCAATGTTCATTTCATCTTGTTTCTCCCTATATTATGAATCCTAAAGTCCTTCCTAACACTTGCATGTCACCACACAGCACGGTAAACCATGCTGCTGCCCAACAGGTTATGTCCTAGTGGCTAAATCATTTTCTGAAGAAGTGAATTTGAAAACTCTTCCAAACAAACATCTCCCAATTCTGCCATGCTGTAGGCTGTGTTTTGTAGAAACACGATGGTCATCATTACACTTTCTGAAGGCTTCAGCCTTGCTTAGGTGTACTAGATATGTTCTGAGTTCAATGTCCAGCTTCTGGGTTTGGACCAGAGCTAGGTACAGCTTGGCTGTTCAGCCACATCAAGACTAGCACAGATCTAGACAGAGGCAAAACACCGAGAAACTTTTAATGGGAAAAAAAAGAAAAAAAGCTTTCCTGTCTGTGACAACGCTTCAGGATGGAGTTCACTAAAGAACGGCCTGCAGTCCTGTTACTTCAGTGCTCCACAGAAGGGGGTGTTTGAGGGGAACGCAGCTCCTTCGCTGCCTTTGGGCCTGGCTTTCCTCCCCAGAAAAGCTCCCTGTGACCCAGAGAACAGTGCACGTTCCTTGCACAAGTGCGGCGCCACGATACCCATTTCCCCCCATTCTGGGAGCATGGACATGCTTCAGGTCACCTTTAGCATAGGGAGTTTAGAACAGGGATTTTCAAACTTATAAATTAGACATAGGTGCCTTTCTTCTGCAAGCCCTGCTCTGGGTCTGCTGTACACGGTAGAAACACCATTCAGTAACAATCCTGCTGATAATGCAAAAGGAAGAGCAGAAGTCAAGTTAGCACTGGGCTGAAGTATTACCTTTCAAATGCTCAGAAAAGCCAAACTCAAGAGTAAGTTTTCTGTTTCTGATACAATTTAATATTACATAATGCAAACAGTGTGAAAGGCCATTGGATAAGAACTGTTTTAACGTAACTATTTTTCAGAGTAGGCTCAAATTTTAATTTGGGATGGTGATTTACTAACATATCTCCAAAGCAAGTGATTTTGCTTAATAATATTACTTTTACTGAACCTATCTTTTCATGCCGTGTTTATTCTGTAAGAAGTCCATTATTTCATTTTGATTTGAAAGTCAAGTGAACAGGTGTCGCTGATAAAGGACTTTTAGTTATCTACAAGTCTTCTTTAGAAGCTAAAATCACGGGCATTTTAGAATCCTCGCCTCTGGTTTAAATGTGTAACTTTGAGTTCTGACACAGAACTCTCATCACAGTAATTAAAAAGATCTACATGCTGAAAGTACTGCGGCTAGGGTATTACACAGTCACCCAGTAAAAAGAAATTAGAGGACAGGATTATGTTTAGGAATCATTTCTATTTACGTATTGTCTTTTATTCTCTTTGTCAAAAAATAAAAATCTATTGGGAAAATATTCTACATTCTCTGTTCGCAAAATACCTTGTTTCTCTCTGTTTCTATCTTGGACTTTAGTTAGAACACTGAAAACAAATTTGTAGTCATGTGTAATGATGGTTTGTATTATTCTGAAATGCAGAATTGATTAGAAACTTTTCATTATAAGATTTTCAACAGAAAATACAGTCTTTGCATAGTAAATTGTCATTCTTGACAAATATCTTTTAATTTTAATTGAAAAAAAAAAGACACAAATAAAACTAAATATCTCCTTCAGGCTGAGTTGATCCAGGCTGCAACATTTCATATTTTCAAATCAAACTGCTTGATTTTGGGTTTGTCATGCCCAAGCTATGCCTTCCTGTGCTGACAAAATGCTTAGCAGGATCGGTGGTTCATGTGCGTCATACCTTCATTCTCTCCAAAGGTTCAGTCATCCTGCAGTTGGATTACAGCTACCATGATATAATGCAGACTTCATCACACTGAACTACTACAGGGCATTAGTGTATCCTAGAATTTATGGGCTGCCTGAGGAGCATCCGTCATAAAGAAGAATGTAGTTTTTGTGGCACCCAAATGACAGGCAAGATCAGGCATAACACTGCAACTCAGCTGAACACTGGATAAAGTCAGATCAATTTAAGATACATTTTTTTCTATTCCAGTGTACAAATTGAAGCAAAACATTTTTATTTTAGGACTGTCAAAATATTTCATTTCAATGGACAAAAAGGAAGGCAACTCCGATATCTATGCGTTAAAAAGTGTATGAAAATGAAGAGCTCTAATGAAAGTCAGTCAGCTTTCTTATTCACTATTTATGATGTCCGGCTAACTAGAGCTGTTAAAAAGAAAAGATAATATGATGGACTTTGAAACAAGTAAACAACATACAGGCCACTCAACCAAGTTAGAAGCCTAGTTTCATAAAAATGTGCATTACTTCAAACACATTATGAAAATAATGTAAACTTTGTAGCATGTTTAGTAACTAAATTGTTGCTACATGACAGCATAGACCCATCACAGAAATAATTTACTGAATTTTACATCCCTTGAACTAATGAGAATTATTTAAAGATTAAAACTAACTCAGCTGCTTGAATATCTGGATAAAATGCAGACTGCCTTGCTGTTAATGAAGTAAGTTTCTGTAAAGAAAATAAGGTTAATGCAAATCATTCAGATAAATGGTTCCTCTGATATGATAAAGCTTTAATTTTGTTCAGCATCTTCATCAAATTATCCTCAAATACTTTTTACAGTTAAATAACACAGCTGCAGAGCATAAATAAGAATAAAATAAAATGTATAGGCAGGAGAAAAAATAGACAAACATAGTATTTGAAAAGCAATACAGTGTGAACGAGAAAAAGATACAGAGAAGTATGTATATATGTATATATGCATATGCATATATACATATATATGCAACTAGAGTACAGTAAACCAACGTAACAAGATTCTGTGACATAAAACTGTCCAGAAAGCAGGGAAAAAAAAAAGAGCTAAAAAAGCTACCTTACTTCTTCCCCAGTTAATTCTCCTTTTAACTGCTCAAACTGACATAACGTCTGCTTGGAGATCCCTTTGCAATTCATGAATTCTTTTACTTACTTCTTTTAGAGTAAACTGAGATAAATAATTCCAAGACAAACAAACCTGTACCTACATAATGGGTTTTCTTGACGTTCCTGGAAAGCAGCTGTCGCGTGGTGGGTTGCAAAGGCCGCTGGCTAGCAGACAAGCGTCACAGCGCCCGTTTCAGCCCGGGCAGTGCAGCAACCCAGTGACTGTTTCATTTTGGTTCACCTGCAGTGGCCGATCTTAAGAGACGGGAAGGCGGAAGCACAGTTTTAACGCCGCTGTTGCAATAAACACGATTGCGCTGTGTTTGCAGGCTGGCTGGCTGACAAGGCCAGCTATCAGAACAAATTCACAGGATGTTTTTATCAATGGCACAGTTGCCCTAAAGTTAACAGAAAACCAGCATTTACCCTCCTCTGCTCATGTACGCAAACAGGCAGGCCGTAACAGCCTGGTTTGCTGCGGTGTCGCTAGCTGGCATAGAGAGATCCAAAGGGTAAAAGATCTGCAGTCAAATTCTGTTTTATTTCTGGACACAAATAATTCTGCTGAGACAATGAGATTTATGAAGGATGCAGTGGAATGAAATCTGCCTTTTACATCCAGAATTAGAAAACAATTACTAATCCTTCATGACCAAATGCTGAAGCTCAGAAGTCAGTTCATGCTTGAAATTTTTGCATATATTTAACAACTCAATTGTTTCAAAAATTGTTTCAGTAATTCAAATTATTTTCTATGAAAAATATTCTGTAACTTATTTGTAATTCTTGACAATATATACAGTTTTTCTGAACATTATCGTTATAAAAAGCAATTCCTCAGTAAAGCCTAGGAACAAATAGATATTTTTAGCTACTTTCTTGTGTGAAATAATATACTTGTGGGATGACACATCAAGATTAATATATTTCTAAAGATGGAAATTACTTGTGCCAGTAGGTTTCAGTCTAAAATAAGTTATTTTTTCCTTTTTTTTTTTATTTTTTTTTAAGAACTCTTTACCTGGTGCTTTGTCTGTAGGTTTTCTTAACATGAAGATATCCATATATATTTATAAAATTGTGTCACTTCAATGTTAATACTAGTTGATAATCACTGTAAACCCTGTATTCCTTCTTTGCATGATAAGCAGTAGGTGAGCTGAAAGGATGGACTATCTGAATTAAGAGGAAGGGAAATTTGACTGAGATTAATGGCAAAGACATGAAACCACAAGCCTCATGGGCCTGATTTTCTAAATTATTCTATATTGTATGCTTATTGGGGGAAAAACCTCCAAACTCAACAACAGCAAAGAAAATGTATGCATAACACAATGCCTCTGCATTATAACCACTGGGGTACGTTTGTTAGAAAGCAGACATGGCTCTGAAGTCTTTCACTTTCTCTGACTTTCTAGTCCTTCTTTCATCCATTATTTCTGGTAATATTTGGAGATTCTATTACTCTTCTCACTATTTGTCCTCTAAATTTCCATGTGTTCAAATTATTGATGGACTTCTGATAAACAAATGCTGAGGTCCCCTAGGATGTGCTGAAAAACTCCATTGACTTTGACAAGTCCTAATTCTAACATATGACAGTTGTGCTTAACAAAGTAGAATAATTTCATACAGTAAATTTTCTAATGCTTTATCCAGTTTAACTTTGGTAGTTTTTGCCCTTCTGCTAGAAAACTATTCCATGGATTAATATATTTGACTATCAAAAAAAAATGGTTCCTAATACTCAGCTTAAATATTTTCTTTCTCTAACTGCTCAAAAACTAATAATCTCCCTCTGGTGCTTACCGTACACCTTGACTGCTATTAAGATTTGTAACTGTCTCTCCCTTATTCTCATAGCCAATTTATACCTATTTATCCTTCTTAAATTTTTCCTATATGCCAGTTGCTCCAGCCCCATGATATTTATATGCAGTTTGCTGAACTTCTTAGAGTTTAATAATCTCTTTCTTGTAATGAGGTGTCTAGGGCTGAAGAGATTTCCTGTATTCCAAACAGAGCTATACAAAAAATAACCCTTATGGTATTTTACTGGTTTGTGATATGATGTTTGTGACTATCCGTCACATCCCCAAATTATATGGTGGTCATATAAGAAGTAGTCTAAAAGTTAGAAATGTTCCCCAAATCAAATTTCCACTTAGTCCAGTTTTATTTTAAAACCATTACTATTGAGAGTACTAATTAGTATTATTAGTATTATTTTAAGATGATGATGAAAACTATAGACAGTCTGCTAATCTGTAAAGCTCACAAGTGATACTAAGGTAGAGTGTTTAGCTCCTATAAGGAGGAAGGGAGAAATGTGGGTATATTAAGTCTTTTGATAATCACTCTCCAAGCCCCAGCTGCTTCATCTGTCCAGCCTTTGTGTGGGCAGAGCTGCAATCTGCCTGCAAAAGGACTTTTCTTAGACACTACTATATTGTGTCTTAAAGTTCAGTCTAGTAAATGATTCTCTAAGACAATATTTTTCATTTCTATCATTTCATTTTTCCTTTCTCAGCACTTCTTTGTGTTTGCTACTCTCACCACTTGTATATTTTCTATGAACTTTATTTTACATTTCATGATGAATTTCATGTTTTTTGTGATATAAGATCTTAAAGAGGAAAAGATCAAAACCTGTATTCAAGAGCCCAGCAGGTGGCTACTCAGCCTGGCTTTTTTATTACTAGATGGAAAGCCATCCTTCATCTTTCAACAGAAAACAAAACGAGAGTGAAGTCAAACACATAGTTTATTAAAAAGCTAAATCCAGATTTCCAATATGGAGAAAGTTTTTGTCTTAAGGAAATTATAAATATTGATGAGTTATAGCCAAAACATAGATAAAAAGACATTTTTGGCTGTGTTTGTTAAAATGTTGATTCCTAAGAGACTTCTGTTGTGGAAAAGCCAAAATAGAGTAAGTGTGAAGGAATCGTGTTTATCCTGATATCAGTAATGCATGGATAGTAAAGATGTGAAGCTTAAAACTGACTAATTTAAGTGTCTGTTCTGAGAATCCACTGCAGAGCACTTGCCATATCCTTATATCCCATCTTATTCTGCCTACATCAAAGAGAGCTACCCATAATATAATGTCTGCAGATGAGGCAAATACTGTTGCTTCTCTTATCCCAAGTTCGCTTCCTTATTTCTGAGATTTTTTTTGATTTTGGATTGTGGATTTTTTTCCTGGCAGTAAATATGAGATTGGTAAGTAGGAAGAATCATATGATCTTGCAAAAATGAAAAAATGAAATGATCATTTACTAAATTACAAGGATAGAAGCTCATGCTTGTTCTAGAAATTCTTTACCAATATTGTTCAACCATGGCTCCACTCCCTCACTTTTCCTAATATAAATCTGGTGAAAATAGTGAAAACAAAGCATTGATTAATAGAAATATGGATAACAGTGGCTCATAAGATCAAAGGTCTCATGCTGCTTGATTGAGAAAGGTCCAACAAAACTAGCTTTTGATCTGCTGACGAAGACATACTTCTAATTAGATCAATAACTGTAGTCTCAAACATTTAGTTTGTTGTGACAGATTCTCAGGTGATATCCAGGAACACTATTCTGCTTTTGTCTATTTTGAAATGTAGTTAAACACCCTTCAGAAAATCTTCTTTGCATATGCATGTACAAAAAGTAATCTATCCATGCAATGTTTTCGATCCCTGCAGATGAACAGATTGCTAGCTGTATTTCAGAGTGTTATGTCTTTGCTAGCTGATAGTTTTGGGTGGCAAAACCATGACTTAGAAAGGGAAGGAAGATGCAAATTTGGAAAATAAAAACAAAAGGGTTCACCACTGACTTAATCAATTTTTTCTCTGTAAAATTACTTTTCTTAGTAAAATTACTTTGTTTTGAAAAATTGTTTTCTTATCTCTACTAGTGGAAGGCTGCTCCAAAAATGTTATTTTCTGGGCTGGGAGAAGTTTCTAAATGTACCAATGAGTGCCAACATTGTCCTCAAGCTTTGCAGTTCTTTGTCCTTTTGGTATCCTGCCATTTTCCTCCTGTCCTCCACGCGTCATCAGGAAACCATGGGTATTGCTCATCAGTTTTGTTTCAGTACACACAACAATCCTTATGCTCATTTTATATTTAAGAATGACCTCTCTTCCCTTAGGTCCTCCTACTTTGAGTATGTCACAATGTGTATAGCATACCCTAGATGAAGCCTTAGCAGCACTGGATTTCCATTACTGTTACTCTTGATGTCATTGTCCTGATCATAAAGAGAACGAGTTTTCTCATTAAACCAGTCTGAGACCTTTAATTACAAATTTAATTAAAAGCAAAGCATATACTTTGATAAGGTTGAGCTCTAGGCAGGCCTAATGCATAATTTTTGATCTAACCGATACTTTAATAGCATTCATATATGTTTATTTTATATGTATCTTTTCAGTGTCTTTGTAGACTTCAGTGCTGTAAAACCAGGAGAATATTAATTTTATTTCTAAATATGTGACACTCTTCAAATGTATCCACATGATTGTCAGTCCTGACAAAAAATACTTGTTATTTTAGTGCATGTATTTTCTTTCAGTACGTCCTGTCAGTCATTCAGATTTTTGTTTGGAACTCTGGGGGACAAATGGGGATAACTATGTGCAATATATATTTCTGCTTTTGACTGAAACCAGAATTTGATCTCAAGTCTTTAGAGGTAAAGACCTCCAATGAAATGCATTACATAGAGCCTTATTCTTAATCATCAGTGCAAAATCTGCTAATTGCAAGAACAAGTTAAAAAAAATCGCAGCCACAGCAAAATCATTCTGTGAGTCCAAAACATTTGGATCTTTCTTTTTCCAGCCAAAAACAATGACTGTAAACACAGCAGCTGCTGCTTTACCAGGTCTAGTTTTGAGAGTGCTAGAAAAATCTTTTCAAAGGATTCTTTTTAATGTAATTTCCAATTATAATTTCTAAGGATGGATATTGCTTCATGTTACAAACGATGTATGTGCAAGTCTTTTATTAGACATTCAATCTAGCTGAAGCCTGCTGTTCCATCTGATCATTACCAGTTAAATAAAGGATGTTAATATTACGACATGACTACTTAATTAGCCCTGTCTACTTCATGATGAGATGCCAACCTACTAGCAGCAAATGAGTTGCAAAGATGATATTCAAATAAAACAATTAGATTGTCTCATAAAGTTTTGAGGCCAGCCCTGATGCAGGTTCTTAGGATCTTAAAAGGCTCTGGAGACACCCAGACAGAGGGCACACAGTGTAATCTGGTCATGAGAAGTACCGAATCAAAAATTATCTTGTGAAACTTCTCAGAGAGTGCTGTGTTACAGAGTGATTAACATACATTACATTTTTCAAGAAAACTGAAAGAACAGTCTGGCAAATCAGAATTCCAATGTTTGGTGATGTTGGAAAAGAACTGTGTATGCAGTCCACAGAAGCTGAAGACTCTCAAGATAAACACTGTTTTGAAAATGCTTATCTGATTCTGAAAAATCTCTCAACAGCACAAGCACCTACTAACTTTTGGAATAACTCTGTCTCTGCCTGAGCTGGGAGTGGCAGAAATAGAAACATTCTACCCAACTGTAGTCTCGCTCACCCTAACAGAAAATAGCAAATGGATGGGCAGAGTTCTAGACTGACTCTACAGTGAACCAGGGATACCAGGTTCATGAAAGATTTATTTCACCCTGGTAGAACACACCTAACTGGAGGAAGAAATAGCAGTAATTCTGCACCAGTAGTTGGCTGGTGTTTGACTGAGGCGTGTAAATTGCAGTTTAGCCTCTTTAGAATGTGGCTTTTGGATTAAAATTATGGAAATTTGTCAAGATTAAAATTTGATTAAATCAATTTACTTACATTTCAGAATGTTCAGAATCTTTTCTTATAATTAAAATCTTTGATTAAATTGCAACATTGTCCAGGTACAAAATTCATTGCAGGAGTCCGAGTTGCCAATTTGCAATGAGGTCTCACAGCATTAGACATATCTTTCAAGACGCCCACCAGATCTTAAATCTTCAGATCTCATATTCCTTTTTCTTTTTCTTCTGTGTTACTAAATTTGATGAAAAAGCAATCACAAACTATACGACAAACAACACATTGGCTCCATTGTGAATGATCTTTCCATGGGACAGTGCAAAACCTCCCTGTTTCAGCTCAGTGAAGTTAAACATGAAAGCTTGATGTACAAAGCAGCAGAATGTCTTTTGTTAGGACTAAAGTGTTATCCCAGATTATTTTTTTTTCCTCTGAGTCATTGTGAGCAGATTTCAGGATGACGCAAAATTATCTTGAGGAAGTATAGGGCAGAATTTCCAAGGTAAGGGTCAAATTTCCAGTGAAGTGCCCATTCTAAAAAAAAAAAAAAAAAAAAAAAAGAAAGGTAGAGTGATAGAACATGAGAAGATGGAGGGATTCTTCTAAACAGCGTTAGAATTAACAGCCTTCCTAATGTGTTGCATTTTTCTATGATACAGGTGCATCTTGCTATGATACAGGTGACTCTGAAACAACATTTTGGGAATCTTTCTTTCTTTTCCATTTGGATGACTAGCAGTGTACTCTCATTACTAAATTTCTTCCATCTTCCATTTAGATGTTTGCTAGTATTATGTGTAATATATTCAATATGCTACTGGATATCATTTGATCAGTGTGGCCAGATATGACCTAGCACTATTCTAACTGGCAAGCGATTCAGAAAAGAAAAAAAAAAAATCCATGAGAACAAGTGAAATGTTGAGTTCTGGATAAGTCATGTTGTATACTATACTGGAAAAAAAGTACTCAATAAGGTATAACTACATTTGTGCTAGTATAGTGTTAGCTCCCAGTCTTTCTCTCTCTGAATGAGAAAATAATGATGTGAATAGCAGCAGCTGTTCCTGATGTTCTGAGTGGAAGATGACTTGTTTCATATCCTGCCTTCCCTACCAAATAACCCTCACACTCAAGAGTTAGAATGCCATTGACAAGACCATGAATATTTATTTATGATGAGGCAGTGAAACAGGTCCCAAATGTGATACTTCAAAAGGAATTTTTTAGACAACTGCCTGCAGTTGTCTTCTGGATTTTAGATGATCTGTGTTATCTGAGTCAAATTTTTAAGACTGACACAGATCGACATAATTAAAAAAACCCTGAGTTGAAGATTTCATGTGCACTTAAGAAAGTTTTCACTGGGAAAAAGCAGTATGAATTCTGTTTGAATAAGATTTTACTAGTCCTTCAGTTATCTTGACTTGATTGTGTGAATATCATCACAAGTACGTTTACTAAGATATTCACATCTGTATAGGCCTCTACAGACTGGGGCCTGAAAACATTTATCCAGTTATTGTTAATTAGATAAGAATTCACTTTAAGATTATTTTACAGTGGAATGCTGAATATTTTATAGAACTGTTAAAAATTTCCACAAATATACTGTGTTTTGTACTATCTTAAAAGATAGTAAAAAGGCAATGGTCACCAAAGCTACGTAACCCTAGCTATTCATTGGGAAGAATCAGTGGTTTTTCCAAATTATCTTGGGACGTTTCCAAAAAATTTCAGTGGGTCTGATTTTGCATAGCAATTTACTTGTATATTTTCTTCTGCCTAGTTTCTCTCTGGCTCTTACAACCTGATTGACTCATTTATTAAAATTAGACTAGTAATGGACAGCTTATTTTGAACACGAGTTTCACAATGAATGCAAAGTAATAAGCAGCCTAGGTTGCTCCTGATTTCTTTGCTCTGTGACCAGAGATCTGTAAGGTAAACAATGAATATCTGTTAGCACAGGTTTAAGTTAGACATTTGATACCAAGAGAAAAATAAGCAGGAAGGTGAATGAAGCAGTAGATACATTTCTGAGGAATGAAGTCAGTAGATTGCAAGTGACAGGTTCAATTACCGGCCTGTGGACCAATGACACATCTGCCTTAAGTTCTGAGAAATGGCCAGTGCAAAAAGGATGAATAACTCTTAAGATTTGGAGAAAATATGTAACCATTCAGGCAGAAAATTAGCAATTACATTTTGTGCCATCAGTAATAAGTATTTCAACAAAGATCTTAGGTTAATGTCAGACCCTGTGACAGTATATCAACCATTACACCTGTGTTCAATCAGCAACCACATCCCTCAACGTGATACTGAGCTGTTTAGTTCAAATGTGGCTTGTTCAGTGATAAGCAAGATGGCTGACATCTGTTAGAAAAGTATTCAAAAGCAATTTATTTCACAGTCTTAATGCTGGCTGTTGATTTTTTTTTTTTTAATTTGTGCACTATCAATTTATCTCTACCTGCTTTTATTTCGAGTCCCCATCCCATTCCTCTCCAAACAAACACACTATTACTTATTTTTCTCAGAAACTAATACAAACAGATTTAATCATATTAGATACAAAATTATATATATTTACTGGAAATGCTGATGCAAGTGATAAATTAGACTGCTGAATTCAGAAAAATTGAATTCTAGGCAATTTCAGGTCACCTTAATATGGAGTCTAAATTCATAATAGTTACTATGCTATGAAAGAATAGGATTTAGTGCCAAAAGCCAAACTGATGAGTCAATATCAAATATCACATTAAAACCAGGAAAGCTTTGTACATAACACATTACAAAAATATACTTCTGTTTCCTCTTTAGAAGCTATACATTTTTGGAGGGATCTTTGAAGATGCTGAGAAAGTTTTCATCAGTCTACAATAGAACTCCTACTGATACAATGAAGGACAGAAATAGCCCATACTGGCTGGTTTCTGTACATTTTTAAAAATCCCATTCTTAATGTCCTTTAGGGTCATGTGTACATTGCAGCTGAAAATGAGACCATAGCTTTTGTCAGCTATGTCAGTTTTATCTGGACTAGCTCAGAAAAGAAGCTTGTTAACACATCTATAACCAAGCAGACATGAGAGCTCAGAGCTCAGCCCAACCTGTGTATTTGTCTATGGGACTGTGAATAGTGTTCAGGCTACACTCCACACTGCTACAGCTTCACTGAAAACAGCCATGCATTGCAGTATCCTTTTTGGCTGTGATGTAGGCATATTCTCAAAATTGCTCTCAGAACACATTTTGGTCAGTAGAATTTGTGGGGATCACAAAAAAAAAAATGTAGACAATAGGAATGTATAAAACACCTTTACTTCACAGAAAGCTATACGATATCTAATCAGCAATCCTAATGCATCCTAATCCTAATCCTAATTTGTGTTCCTCCTAGCTCCATCGTAAATATTGTTTTACACACATACCGTATTCCTTCAGCTCCAAGGAGAAATGAGAGTCTTGAGAGTTCTTTTGCAGTTCAGACCAAGTAGATAAAATAGGATGTTGCTTCAGCTAACTTGCGAAGGCTACATTGCACATACTGCTCCTACCACCGTCTTTGTGCCATATTGAGGCACAAATCAACAATAGTAACAAAATAATCTTTCTGTTCTTATGGCTATCTGGAACAAAAATATGGACTGGAAATAGTCACTATACCTTTCCTCAAAGAGCTGAGTATGGTTTGATAAATACAGCCTTTCATGAAAGCAGTTTGAGTTTTCTAATTTGGTCTTAGGTCTATTAATCTATTTCTCTGTTTGTTTGCAATTCTTGCGTTGACCAATCCACTGAGAAGAAACAGCTTTCCAGCTGCTTACATGAAAATTGCTAGTCACATCATAAGTAACAATTTCATACACTCGCATGGAAGAAAAAAGAAGCTGGTTTTTGAACTGGCTAGAGAGTGTAATCACTGTAGGCAGAGAATTTGGAAAGAAAGGTTTCGTTTTTAATATGCAGTATCTTTCCAGCAGTGTATTCAATTAAAATTACATTTAAATTAAAATGCAGCAATACAAAACTACAGCAGCTGTGATACTGGACAAAACATTGGGAATTAAGTTTTTCTAAGCTTGTATTATTTGCCTTTCTGCTTCAGCTTTGATATTTGTAAATATCAAACTGTTGTTTTCTCAATACCTCAATTTGTACTGTGTAACAAGTGCAAGATAAATGCCTGCTAGAAAAAGTGGAAGGCTGATGTCTCCCAGCACTAAGACATGCTCTGTAAGAGCTGGAGAACCAGTGGGCAGGAAGGATGCTGCGGTGGCTGCCGGTTCCCAAGCCCCTCGCCCCGACATGAGCCTTGAGGCTTCTCTAGCTGCCGACAGCTGCCTACAGGACATGTGTCACCTGAGGGAGCTCTGCGTTCCCCCCGCCTCTGTGCTCATTTTGCCCTGCTGCCTGCCACCCACCTCTGTGCTGGGGAGGTGAAAATGAGGAGGGACATTGCCCTAACAGTTTTAGGATTTTATACCTTTACTAGGAACTGGCAGCTGCGAAAGTTTGCTTTCTTTTTCTACCACTCAGGCAACTCAGTGGAATGAGACCACCACTGAAGATGCACTTCATATAACTGCTTTCCTTGTAGATAGTCACTTGTTTGTTTTTTGTCAAGTATGACTGAACAGAGGCTCCTTCTAGGGTAGAAAGCAAAATTCTGATATAACCCATTTAATACCTCTATACAGAAACCTGCTGAACTAAATTGCATTCCTTAGGTGCTCAACATGAGCAATATTTCCTGACTTATAAACAACAAAACTAAGAGTAAAAAATTAAACATGGCTTCATGCCGAGGAGAAAGAAGGGCAGAAAAAATAAATGCAATATATCCTTGAGGAAGGTAAATCCATTGAGTATCTTCAAAGTGGGGCTATTGGCTTTAGAGCACATCTGCTTTTTCCAGAAATTGTCCTCTGGCTGGGAGAGGTAGATGAAGTTAACTATAACCTTCCTTTGTGTTTCATACCATTATAACCATCTATTGTCAACACTGGAAGAAATCAGGATTTAGGGTTTTATATTTCTTCCTAGGCACACACTGTTAGCTCCTGCTTCAGCTCAGTTGTGTATAGAAGTCTTTGATGCGACTGTTTGCTCCATTCCTCAAATGTGTCTCATTAAACAGACTTAGTCCTTACCACAAAAGCGCATGTCCAGATAAAATGCCTTTTTAATTTCTTTTACTCTCTCACTGAGGAAGAAGCATTTATCCTAACCCTAATCATGAAGCATATGATATTTTAAGAAAAACCCCAAAGCATTACCTACCTAACATGTAAATGATTTTTAGTTAGTTCCCTTCGCTCACTGGCAGCAGCTGGAAAGCTGCCTCATCTGTCTGCAGGTCCCAGCAGTTCAGGAGAAAACAATGAGTTTTATGAGAAGAAAACAGTAGAAAACTGTTTAAAAATACCCATAGACCCCCAAAGCCTTTTCCTTTACAGGTAAAAGGCTTTGTTGGCATAGTTATATTGACATTATGTTGCTCATTACCTTGACAAAACCAAAATGTTGATGCTGTTATTATCAAAATGCCAGCAGATTGTGCCATATCCGTCCTCTGGAAGCACAGTCCTCAAACCTCAGCAGTGATGTTTCTGACCATGGGCAACATCAGCACTCATCCCAGCCCCTTTCAGCCCCCTTTACACACTGAATGACTTGGGAATGCAGGATGTGTCTTTTCCATTTCCCTATGTGACTTTCTGCACAGTCTTTACATTAACAAATTTCAACTCCATTTCAAAGCAGTTCGTCTAATGTAAACACAAGGACACTTCTGTCTACATCTTCATTCAAATGTTTTCCCAATTAGTCAGATGATTTTTCCACTCTCACTCCTACCATTGTAGCTGTGTTGGCAAGGCTTTTAAATGTAGATCAAACCTAGCTTTCATACAGCCAGGTAGTACTGTAATTCCCAGTTCTTTTTTTTCTCTTTTAGAAGAATCAGCAAATATCAGAGTCCAGCTCTATTCAAAATGTAAAATAATGTGCACTAGTGCATGGAAGCACACTGTCTTTTGAAATCCATGCAAGATCTGTATACCTACTGAGCATCTGAGTCAATTGCTTGACTGAACACAATTTATCATTTCTGAATATGTGACCTAATATAATACATCTGTCCCTTTATCTATCCACTGTTAAACAAAATGAAGAGCTGCCTCTAGTATTTCTACTGAGGTCAGTGAGTATGGGACTGTGAAGCAGCAGTGAGTAATCTGTAAGCCTACAGAAGTTTATACTAAAACGTGCAAAAATGACAAAATAATGAGTGATAAAGGAGGTGAAAGGCAGAAGTAATATAATTGATGCAGTGCATCTGAATTCTATTTTAGCACATTAAGATATGACTAGAATTGAAAGTGTAGAAGTATTTTCAGATTTGTATAAGCATGAATAGCCATTAACCAAGAAATCTGAATCTATTTATCTGCAGCTTCTCTCAAAATGTTATTCTCCAGTATGATGATACTACTGCATTGTTTTCTTCTGTCACACTTGTTCTGAGGAAACAAAGATGACAGTTGTAAAATATGCAGGCTATTAATACAAGATGCATTACAATGAAATATGGTGTTCAACCTGCTTTTCTTCAACTTAAGTTTTTATTAAGCTCAGAGTGTGGAACACATTCTGCTTCTGCTGCTGCTGCTGCCAGGGGACCCTTGGCAGCAAAACCAGTTTAGTTCCTTTGCATAAAGATTGGAGGGGACACAAGAGGGTCACACAGTGAATTATGGTTTCTGAGTTGCCCATGTTTTCCATAAGAGCTTACCAGCTGACAAGATGTGGTGGAAGATATTAAGTGGATAAAGAATGTATGGAAAAACAGCTTCCCCTTTATTCATCATGGAAAAATGCAAAAAGACACATGAAATCTCCTCAGTGCAACTATAAATCCAGATAAAACTAGGGAGACATCCCAAAGTAGGAGATCTACATATATTTTTCCATGTGTGTGCTTCTCCCTGATAAATGGTTTAAAAGCAGCCTAAGAAATTCGCAGGACTCTGCTATGTATCTTGACAAATGCCTGCAGGGTATACATTTTCGGTTTCTTACAACTTTATGTTGTAACCATCACCAAGAACCTCCTCCTTGAAGATAAGCAAGGCTACAATTTTGCAAAAGTACGTGTGATAATATTCCCATGGGTAGTCTCATTGAACAAGCCTATTGTGTACATGAACTGTGGGATCTGCGGTTACCTAAGGTGCAGGATACTGCTGAAATCCACACCTTGTCTTTGTAGGGTCATCAGCAGAATCAGAAGCCTTGCAAGAAAGACCTTAGAAACTCTCCTAGAAAGGCTTCCCAGCCATTTGTTCACCTCATGAAGGTTATTCAGCACCACTGCAAGGCCAGATGACAGAAGATTAACTGTTGTGTGTGGAGTGCTGAGGCCTGTCCACAGAATTAAGCTTTTCCTCCTAGAAATAGCTGCTGTGTGATCCGAGTCTCAAGATCATTACAGCAGCTAAGTAGTACAGATGGACTTAACATTTTCCCTTTGAGTCTGGCCCTATCCTGCAGCATAGGCACTGCTGTTAAAGCTAGAGCTAGTGTTACTTATGTGCTTAAGAGTTTGCAGGTGCCCAATTCCTTTTAAGCCTAAGTAGCAGCTTATCTTGGTACATATGTCAAGTGTAATCTGTTTAGAATCATAGCAATGACAATTTTTTTTTAATTTATATTGTTCAGTGGCATATTATCTGGTAATTCTCAGTCACTTTTGAGTGTTAATATCTTAAATTAATTTCAGTAATGAAAATGTTTAATTTCACAATGTACTTTTTGTAAGCATTTATGAGAATATAACTTTTATTAGAAAGAATGAAATGGATCTTTGGTCCCCACACCTCCTATGCTTGATTTAAAGCCTCAGTTTTTCATGCTTTTATCATGCTATTTAATTCTTTTCTTCTTAAAAAATCATGATGTCTCATGAATCCATTTATACCATTAGTTCAATCAATCATGTTCACTGATTACATAGGCAGTGCTTTCTTTCACACTTTGCATTAAGTAGTTCTTAGTTCTCTAATTTTACGCTGTTCTTAATTCTGGCTGTTATCCAGGAAGGCACTTAAGTATGGGCTTATTTGTCTGACTTCAATGAAACTACTTATGCACGAGAGCTAGTCTGTATATATGTTCTTTGCTGGAATAGGATCTTCTAGATTATGTATCTTAATTTCTGAGCCTGCTACAATTATGAATAATTTATCTCTTTTAATTTATCAGTCTCTTCTGGAATTCGAAAAATGTAAAATACTTCACAGAAATCCTATTTGAGAAGAAGCACAGGTTGCTTCTCCTTTTTTTATCAAACATAGATTTATTGGCTAGACAAAACAAATACAGAGTGTCATTTTTCTTGAATTATTTAATAAAGGCATAAATAAATGAAGGGAAACATTTTGCTTTGATCATCAAGGGGCTAGGCAGCTCAAGAGGCTAGAAGCAGTCAAGCATATATTTGAGTATGGCACATGATGAACTGACAGTAATTCATTACCATCTTAATAGCATCTTTGTTACCATCTTGGCTGTTTGACACAAGTGATGGCCTTTATCCAATTCATAAAGGACATGTTGACAACAAAAAATCCAACAATAAAACTAGAACTGATTGTCCCATAAATTGGTCATTTCAGGAAACAGTCCAAGAGTATTTCTATTTTCTTTTCACCGTTTCTGAATGTAGATGATGACTGTAAATGGAGCTGAAATACAGAAGGATGGCAAAAAGCAGCACACAACATTTACTTGCCTAAGCCTTAACTGGAAACTCTTTGAGGATATTTTTAAAATTACATATCTGAATTTATCAGGGTAAGAATGATCAAGGCTATGGCAATAAAACCAGTTATTTTTACTCTGAGTTTTTGTCTGTTACTTAAGTTGAATGTAAGGAGAGACTTACTGACCAGCCATACCACTAGCTTGCAAGAGCATTCACAGGAACAGCTTTGCAGAGATCTAACTGGTGGCCATGGGAGCAAGAAAAACAGTACATTAATACACAGTCAAGAACCAAGTAATTGTCACCTAGCTGAATTCAACATCCTATGTCAGACCTGCAATATATAGTTATACCATTTACCTTTCTCTTTTTTATATATATGTATATACTAGTTATTCACATTTATATCATTGCACAGACATTATGGTCAGTGGTCCTTCTTCTGTAGGTCTTAAGTTCATACAAAATTACCTCTACATGGACAAACTGAGTTCAGTGCATCTAATGTGCTATGTACCAAGAGTAAAGCTCAGGATTATTCATTTCAGCCACACTGTAGGCCAGTTGGTTTTCTTTCCTTTCCAGTTCTTTCTTATGTTCTTTGGTCATCTATTTGTTGCACAAATACCTTTGGTAAAATTTCAGAATGGATAACTAATCATGGGACAAAATAATCTGCTCTAAATTCCTCAACTATTAATGCACTTTGTAGAATAGCCATGTACTATAATGAATGGAGGAAATACTCTTACTTAGTAAGGACTCTGATTTAATTGTTAGCAAAACTAAATATTGTCTATTTATAGACAATAAATTATTTCTCAACATCATTACAACATCAACCTAGCAATTCATTATTAATTAAAAATGTAATAAAACTTGTCACGTCGTGCAATACATACGTGCTTCAAATTAGGCATATTTCTAGACTTAGTCTCCTGCGGTCAAGAATAAGATAGGATAAGAGAATAAAATCCTGCAATTCTCTGAACTGATTTACATAGAACCACAATTCAGCCCTTGCTCAGAGATTTTAAGGCCTTTTGGTTATCTCTGGATGAAGAACAGGTTAAATAGTGTGAGAACAGACATAAGATGAAGATGAACAATGAGAAAACACAGACCCTGTCCCCCCTCTTACTCCAAGAACAACAAGTTAACATTAGAAGATTAGTTTTAGAACATTAGAAGACTAGTTTTAATTTCAAAGCTATTGGTTATATTCATTTCATTTTTTTCCCCTAAGTTCAGATTTAAATTACAAGTCAGTACATGCATGGTTAATTCCATAAGAAGGTAGATGTCTAGTGATAGAAATTTTAAAATTCAAACATTTTCAACTAATCTCTCATAAGAAGATGTCAGCAGGGACAGTGCAGTTACTGAATTAGATTTTCCATATCATTTTTAGAGCACCTACACCATACAAAAGAGGCTTAATCTCCAGACCATTCCTATGTTGGTAAATTAACCCTTTTGGGCTAGAAGCGAGGATTTCATCACTTTGCAGTGAAGAATTTCAGTTTGGGCTTAGCATGGGGATTCTGCTCCAGAACTATCCTCTTTTAACATGTAACACTCTTAAGATGGCATATATTTTCTCTGAAAGGCAATTTGTATATCTTTTGCAACAGACAATCTAGAAATTTTGGAAACATCTTTTTATCGGATAGTTTGTGAAGACATAAACTGCGTCTTGGGGAGAAATCATCTCATTGCAATTGATATTTTGAATTTATTATACATTAATTTGTGAACAAAGACCATTCTGAAGATTAAGCTCCCTTTTTACTTTTTAAGACTTCAGAAGTAGCATGAGAATTCTTTTAAAATTTACTGTGTCTGCTGAGTAATTCTCATAAGAGACTACTAAAGCTTTTGGGGCTGTTTAAGAATCTGCATGGTTGGATATTTTTTCTCCTTCTTCAGCAGATTTTAAAATGCAGAATTATTCTTCCATTAGGAAAAAGTATGTGAAGATCATTGTTTTATTATATTTCCTCTCTTTTGGAATACAGTTTCAGGCTTTCAAAATGTTAAACTTTATTGTAAGCTTGATTTCAGAGCTGATACAAGCTCACTTGACAGTAGTTTTGCAATTTTATTTAAAGGTCTGATTCTTCCTTCTCACTGTACACTTGACAGCAGCTGAAGGTGCTTATTCAGTGAGCGATAATTCATCTTGATGTTCCAAAATCGCATTTTCAGTTATGAATTGCTGTAAAATTTAAAGTGGACTATTTTCAGAGACTGAGGACCTGATATTTGTGAAAAGGAAGGTTTGATTCTGTACAAGGCTTTGAATATGTTTGGTCTTAGACAACAGCAAGAGGAGAGATTGTTTTGTGTAACAAAGTAAGATTAAGATGGAGGTCTTAACTTTGCAGAGGTTCTCCTAATAGCTTTGTACGTGCTACTGCATTTTCTGATTTGAAAACTAAAGATGACTGAACACGTGCACTGGTTGGAGATGACAGTACTTGCTTCACTAAAGCGTGGTGGAGATATGTAGCAGAGAATTTGTGAAATGCTCATCAAATACTTCAGCAACCGACAGCAAAGATCTGAGTCTCTGGGCACCAGTATTTTATCCCGGAGATACTCAACCATTCCCTCTGCAGCAGTAGCAGTGCATTCCTCCTTTTCGGGGGAGGAAAAGGCCACACAGACTAATTCAAAGTTCAATCCAAAGACTGAACATTTATCCCTTCCTCTTTTTCAAAAATGTCATTTTGCTTAATAGTTATTGTTTGGCTTGTCTCTCTCTCTTCAAGCCGCCTGGACTACTATACATAGTAATTCTACTTCCTGGCTGTCCTCTTACCTCTTACTGTGTCATCTCCCACAGATGAAGAAATAATCATAATTTTCTCCTTTATGCCATTGTTTCCCTGGAAATAAACAGATGATGCTCTATAAGTCTTCTGAACACGAAGACGTGCTCTGTCTCATTCAATAACTCCTACGATAGAGCACTTCTCTTGTTGCTTTGCAGTGCTGATGCGATATTGAACAGCCAAAGAACATATTTCTGTCATCAGTTTATCTGTCTTTTCACATGGCTTTTTGTGTTCCACCTGGAATTTGCTGCAGCCTTTCAGTTCCCTCAATACCATTCATAAAAGAGAGGGGAAACACGCTGGTGTCTTCTCTCAAGGGCTAATTTTATGGATATAGGATGCTCTGCCTGCCCTAAAAAGATCCACTGAACTCTGAAGTGATGGACAAATAGAAAAGATTGGTGATTTCAAGAGTAGCTCTCTGGTACATCCTGGACTCATCTGCTTTTCTTCTGGGCTAACCTTTTGTGCCATGTTTACTTTCTGATTGTATTTTAAGTGTTTCAGTAAGCCTAATGTTTCCACTCATCTGCAATAACAGTCCAAACTAATTCTACATTTGCATAGCTGGCAATTGGTGTGGGTACTGCTCTCATCATAAAATTGGAAATTATTCAGAATTCAAAAGCCTGCCTGCTTTCTTTTGGCAGGAGAAAGTTTAGGAATTGCAGCTGATGGCAACTATAGTTGAGCTAAAAACAATGTGAAAGCACTGCCTGTTCTTTCTTCCTCTCTCACATTTGTCTCATAAAATAACACACATGTAAGGTGGAGAAAGTGACTTTTGTTATCTAGTCCCCACCTTTTCACTATAGCTTAAATGAGTCTGTGATTTATGGAGAGTACCATTGTGCAGTCTTCACTCAAAAATCTGAATTCATATAAGGATGAACTAGTTAAAAATAGGTAAACATTCCCTCCTCTTCTTTACTGTCCATCTCACAGATATCAGTATTATATTGTGTCCCAAGTATCTTTAAGAGAGGTTGTTTTTCCAAGTATGATTTTATCTGCTGCTACATCCAACTCTAAATTCTGCAAAAATATAAAGCTTCCTCAATTAAAATGCATTTCTGGGAGTCAGAAATAGCATACCTTACTGATTTGCTACTGATGTATGTCATAAATATTTCCTTTTCCTATGAAGTCTGTTTTATTTTACTTCATGGCCAAAGACCTGCTCAGCATCAAAAAACAAGAATAACTTCCATCATATGACTTAATTATCTATAAATCAGTATGCTGAGCCAGTAGGAAAAATATAAAATCATCCGGTGAAATAAATATAGAATTATATTAAACAGAAGTGGAATTTTCCAACAGGATTTCAAATAGAAAAGTACGGCTGACAACAGTTTTGAGGGTTAGTTCAAGTTTGCTGAAATCTATTCAGATTCATAAATGTCTTCAGCTTCCAATTAAAAATTAATCAATTATCATTATTCCTGAAACCCACTACAAGCTCTGCCTTCTTTGGCAAGACAATAACTCACTGTATCTTTATGTCCCACTGAGGGGCTTTACCACGCTTGCTGTATAGCCTTTGAGCAAATGGAGTAAGAGCTCTTAGTGTTCCAAGGTGACAGATACTTTTATTCCTGTAATGCTGTGCGCAATTATATATAAAAGACCACAGCTTAATGAACCTTAGCAACAGGAAACTGTGGACATAATAAATGAATGAGCAATTTAGGTTTGAGCAGCAAATTTGTGTTTGTTTTAAGGATTATTAAACTCAGAATGAGCTTCTGAGTCTGTTTCTTTGTTCCTGTTGCAGGGGTTTTGTTTTGTTTTGTTTAATAAAACCAGAGATCTGCTGCAGAGATCTCCACAGAGGTGCATGATCACGTTATCCTTTTATCCTACGCTTTTGCATTAGGGTCAAGTTTCTTACTACCAGTGGTTAATTTCTATTCTTTTACATAAGTAAGATGCAAACGATGATTTTCTGATTCAATCTCAGGACTGTCTAGGTACCTCTATACATTTCTCTCTCCCCCTTTTTCAAAACTGTCATTTTGCTTAATAGTTATTGTTTGGCTTGTCTCTCTATTCAGGCTGCCTGGGCTGCTACATGTAGTAATTCTACTTCCTGGCTGTCCTCTTATCTTTTACTGCGTCATCTCCCACAGATGAAGAAGTAATCGTAATTTTCTCCTTTATGCCATTGTTTCCCTGGAAATAAACAGATGAAGCTCTGTAAGAACACAGGAGTCTGGGGGGATTTTGCAATCACTAGCAGATCTGGAGAACTGACAGGCTGTAGATTTTAAGATATTTGCAGTTACATTCGTATATAAGTCTCTACAGAAAGTAAAATGATAGAATATCAAACCAGCCTTCCATTCATGTTATACAGGTAAAATAATATAGTTTTCTTCAATGAGAAGTACTATTTATTATTTTTAGCAACACAGTTTCTTCTTACTGTTTCTGTGTGCCTTGATGTTATTTATTCTTGGATGCTGTACCCAGGAAAATGGTCTCAAGTCTATATACCAAATCCTTCATAGGAAGCAGCTAAACATGCAGCTATTGATAAATGATCACAAATGTTCAATAGCAACAGAAGGAAAAGATTGCTAGAGCAACCACCTACAGCAATTTTAAATAGTTTTAAATAATTCTTTGCCTGCCCTGTACTATTTTTCACTTTTCATTTTGTAAATTAATAACTATCCGTATTTCAACTTCTGAATATTTGTCAGCCATCTGTAGAAGATCCATTGAAGAGAACATGTACATGATAACAAGGAAACAATGATGTTATTGCATTATGGTTAAATGTGTACTGCTGGAAAATCCAAAATATTCAGAGGAGTCGTGATCATGTGTCTGCCTATGAAAGGCAGTCAACTAAAGGAATTTTTTCAAAATACTGCTTTTGGAGAATAGGTGGAATTACAAAAATAATATTGACTACTTAAAAAGATTGAACCTATTACTTTCTAACAGTCTTCATCTTTGCATACAGAAGAATTTGCAGGTTACTCTTTCCTATAATTCAAAAAGAAACTTTAATTAAACAAAAAGAGAAATCTCCATATCCAGAAATATAAGTTCAGATTCTAAACTACCATCATTCTCTGCATCTCCTCTGAATAAATAGTCCTCTAGGAAAGAACGTGTATATTCTTAACTGACCAGTAGGTGATAAATTAAAATACTAATTGTTATAATGACACCGTCAGAGATTTTAAATCATTCTGGAAAGGGTCTTAAAATATTTGCATCTGTTCAGAGAGAAAGAAAGGTAGGTTCCCTGTTGTAACACTTTCAGCGTCTATTCAAAATATATGTTATTTGCCAGAGTATAGAGAAACAAAATGAGGATACTGAAATTAAAGTCATTAAATACAGTAGACAGAAGGCAATAGATGATGGGCCAAAAGAAAAGATAAATTCAAGAATCAGAAATACTGTGCTACTTACTGTAATGCTGTGAAATAAGGTTAAATTAAAAGGCAGAAAACATAGCTCAGAAGTTCAGAATATACTGAATATCACAGAATAAGCATGTTGACCTATTACAAGATATCATCAAAAATATATCAAATGCATTGATAGGATATACCTCAGTAAATTCACTGTAAAACTCCATGTCTTCCTTAAGAAGGTAGATGGATTTGAAATGAGTGGGACAGTCTTGACATATATATATTGATTTGTTTCCTGATTGAAAACATGATATGGTATCATCACATTCGCTAGTCCGAATGATACGTTTACACCAAAAAGAAATGTAAATTCAAGAATCACAATAAGAATAGAATTGGAGCAAAAATTCCTCTGTAAAAGGTGTGGCTCTGCCTTGGTGATTTTTCTGTCCCTGTGAAGTTCAGTCCCATTCTCATTCTTTCACCTTTACTCTCACTCCAGCTTGGTCTAAGTAATGCTATTGAATACGATTTGTTTTTGAGGTTCATTAAAAAACATGAAAGTGAATCTAGAATTGAGCAGGCTGTAGCATACAACAAGCATTCTTCTTCCTTTGGTTATTTTTTGTCCACTTAAACTACTACTTTTTCACCTTTAAAAGATTTTTTTCCCTTTAAATGATTAATACATTTCCTCAGCTCTTTTTTTCTAAGAACTGGAGCTAAAATATACATAAGCCAATAAATTTCCTGATAAAAAGAAGAGTTGAGAATAGTTGAGTATTCATAAAACCTCTTAATTCCTCTTTTTTGTTCATCCTGTGATAAAAAAATACACTACAATAATTAGTGCATTTGTTTATTGTGCTTATACTAAGTAGTTATCATTTTGCCTTCACTGAATCAAATATACTGAGAGAGTGACTAAGGCAAAAGTGGCATTTAGGCACTTAAATCCAATTCACTCAAGTTAGAAGTTTAGTGCAAACATAAAAATAGCTAGACAAAAGATTTAATTTTCTTGGAAGCTAATTCTACAAAGGAATTTCAGAATACTATGCCTGCCATAAAGAAGCAATAAATTACCTAATCAAATTGTCGCAAGCAAGGCTAGCAAAGAAGAGTGTCATCTTGGACTTATGATTTGGTTTTAGCTCACTCAGAACATTGTAACTGATGATCAGAGGCAAGCAATAATTTAATAGCAAGGAAACTGCAAAGGATAAGCACACAGAAATAAGAGGTACAACAGGATTACATATTCTAATGAAGACATGAGAGGATGTAGCATCAGTGCTAGAATATTGAAGAGAGGAAGAGATGTATCACTTCCAGAAGTAATTTGATTAATACTTCTTGAAACGGAATATTTTATTAAATATGAAACTGCCCGAAACACAAAACCACTTCTGACCATGACAAATCTACACATGTAAAAGAACGCCTACCCAAACTCTACAAAGTATCATGCAAGTTTTAATACCATTAATCTTAAGTATTATCTTCCAGTATTAACACTTAATATTAACATTCCTAGAATTCCTGATAATGCGTAAAAGTAATTATAATACTAATTGCAACAGCCTTCCATTAACCATAAATATGAAAGTAAAAGTCCAGCTCTCATCTTGTCATCGTCCATTGCCTAATGAGACTGCCGTTTAAATCTTGTTCAGCTTTTAAAGTGTGAGGGCGGTCTGAACATGTTGCACATGTTGACTGTCGTCCCAATTCTAGACCCAGCCATCACAGTTAAAAGCCTCACATTCAGGAGCACAAGAAAGTCAGTCTGTTCCCCTCCCCCATAAAAAAAGATTAAAACTAGTGCAGAATAATATTTTTCTACTCTTTTCATTGTTAAAGCGCAAGAGCTCAGACAGTTATGATTCTATTGTATCCCCAGGGATTATTTAGCCTAAAGAAATAAAGGTTTAATATTTTTTCTTTACAACTCCAATTATGTGCATTAATGAAACCATCAGATTAGTCACTAGACTGCCTGAATTACAAATACTGAAAGTGGGTACATTGGAGCTTCCTGACAGGTTTACAAATTGTGACATTTTGAAAAATATATTAAAAATGTAAGTTACTGCACAGCAGTATTTAAAAAATAATATTGCCTGAATTTAAATGTTTTATAGGCCACTTATTACAGTGGCATTTTGAAAGATATAACAGTAAAGTATGGTTATTACCGTGATGGGGGGCAAAAGAAATTTTAAAATATGAAAATGTATATTAAGTGGAAAATTCACCTACAGTACTGACAAAGCACAATTATGCCAGCTTTTAAAACAAATAAAAAATTATGATTCCTTTCAGGTATATTGTTTTAAACAGTAGAACTACATTAAGCAGTTATTTTTTCATTTCAGGATTCTTTACCTGATCAGCCCTTAGTTCAGCAAAATGACTGATGGACATACATTTTTAATATCTCCACCCTGATTATGGGAAATTCTTTCTATCAGTTCCTGTATGTGGGTTTCAGTCAATAAAAATCAGGCTTTGTGCTTTAAAAGAACTATTGTAGGTTAGACACTATTAGGCTAATTACATAGAAATACAAAGGAAATATAAAGCTAGTATTTGGAAGTCTGTCTCGGCATACTATCCAATGGAGCTATGAAATATCTATATCTATATATAATCTGTATATAAAATATCTATATAATTTGTATAACAAACTGTAATACTCATACATGTCTGATTTAAAAGTAATTTCATGTGTGGCTTGTTTAAAACTTTAACAGTGACTTTTCTAGTGGTCTTTTTTTTATATCAGCTGTAGATTAGTCTGTAATTTGATATATTAAGTAGAGTAATTTCTGAAACTCCGTACTGAAAAATAAAGTAAAATATTTGAAAACAGAGATGGAAGGAATGAAGGAGCAGCATTTCAGTTACAGTTTGGCCTCGGTCTCTATTTCTGTGATTTTTTTTTATTCCAATAACTATAGGATGCTTTTTATTTTAAAGAACAAATCATGGGAGAGCGAAGCAGACCTAACTTGCTTTTTTTCTCTTTTTGTCCCCAGTGATATGTTCCTTCCTTTTAGTGGTTTAATCTCAGGAAAGATATAAACATTCATGTGATCTGTAGTTTTAGTCTTAGGCTACAACAGTTTCACAGATACAGCTTCAAAATGTCTCAACTGAAATGGAGTGAACCCAGGTCTCCCAGGTCGTTCTGGAGAAGTTAACTCTGAAGTATCTCACCAGTGAAGGGAGGGAAGTTAATCTGTAGATTTTCTTCAGCTTTAAGTATTGCTCTGGCCCCAGTGTTGAACCAGACCAGATCTTCATTTTCCTAATTGCTCCACCTCTCAGTTTAAGAGCTTCAGCTGGCTCAGCGAAGGAAAACTATTATTTCCAAATGCAGAGAACGTATTTCAATTTCAAAATAACTCAAATTGTAAAGTAAATTGTTGTGCATATGTTCAACAGACTTTTTTTTTTTTTCTTTTTGAATTGGTATCTAATACTTCAGTACAGAGGAAAACATAGTCATCGTATGTGCAGGTGCAGATCCATTTAGAGGCATTAAAAAAATGTTGAGTCCTCGTGATAAGGGGTCTGAACTGGCTGTGACCTACAGCACCTGGAACAGTCCTTCATACAGCGGCAGTCATTGAACCTAGTGAAACGGGTTCAAACTACTGCATATTTTCTAGCTTCTGTTACTTCACTAGGAGAATCAGTGCTTTACTTCTCAATATCTTTATTTTGCCCAAGAAAACTGTGCATGGAATTTTGGCTTATGACATGAAGGTTTATGAAGTCAAGTTACTATTTAAATATTGTAGTCCCTATAAGACTTTCTCAAGAACTGACCCAGTACACTGTAAAACTGGAGTGTTTGCTACACTTCTAATCCAGTTTCAGTATGCTCTCAAGAGCTACCTGAAGAATACTATCTCCTGATGTGATTCTTTGATAAATGTATTTAATATGTGATATGGAATCACTGAAACTGTATCTTATTAAGATCATGAATCCTGATCTAAAGCCTACGAAAGTCAGTAACAGCTATTTTTATGGATTTTGTATCAGGCTCAGTTAGCCTTTAATCCACATTTTATGAGTGAACAGACTACTGTTACACTGGATTAAAAGACTATTTTTCTTATATAATTTATATTTCTAATTTCTGAAGTGTGATAATCATTCTTCAGTTTCAGTGTTAAATTCATCCTCTTGATTTCTGCACTTTGCTCTAGCAAAATTGTACCATTCTAAAATATTTCTAATAAGGAGTATCTTGGCTTAAAAGGAAGACTGAATTGACTTAACCCAATTAACAAGGCTGAAGATTCTCTCACTCCATTACTTCTCATGAAACTGAATTTGAGTTCATCTCCTTATTAAAAATGGACCTTTTTGACTCTTTCTTAATGGCTCTAAAATGAAATGATTTATGTAGAAGTGAAGCAGTGTGGAAGAAGTGAAGTTTGTCAGACTATATAAAAGTCTGTAAAACCAGAACATGTCAATGCAGCTGAAAATGAGAGGACATTTGTTGCATTAGTTATAAGTGCCTTAGATCCAAGAAAGTGACATGGCTAATGCCAAGTAGGAGAAAAACAGGGATGATGGGAAATTGTTTTACTCTATGCTGGAAATGTTTTAAATTTTAATGTATTTTCATTTATTGTTAATTTTATACCATCTCCCTATCTTTCATTTCAGTATGAGAATAGGATAGCTAAGATGTATTTCAGAAAGATTCCAGCCTCAGGCAATTTGATGGGACTTTCTGAAAGTTTGATTTACAGCCAGATGCACTGGAATATGAAGAGTCACTGTCAAACTGAAAAGCACCCCCAAAGACTGTTAGAGAGGAAGGAGTACAGGGTAAAAACTTTCTTTTATTGAGTGGTTTACTTTATGCATGTGGAAGCATTTTGTATGAATACTTGGTCTCACTGGTTTTTTGATGGCTGGTTACATCAATGTCATATGCCGCCCCTGACAGCTCACACCCACAGGCACGTAGCAGTCAGATTATGCCCATCCATCTCCCAAGGGTTTAGCATTTGCAGCAGCAAAGCTGAAACTGAAAAGCATATATGTATATAGGTAAGGAGGAATACCGTTCATTGCATGTTTATTGTTTTGTCAGATAACCAAAAACATATACAACCAGGAGAGTAGACGAGAAGAAAAAATGCATATTTTATTTACATTCAGGACTTATTAAATGCTATGGTACAAAACTAGTCAATTTAAAAAACATATTTGATATAAATGTTCTTAATAACCATGCAGGCTGAACATTAACTACACTTTGGAACATCATTTCAACTTCAGTGGCACTGAATGTCTTGCAGGATGCTATTATTGGTTGGCTTATCAACATTTTTGGCCCACATTCTCCTTGGTATCTTCCTTCTGTTATTTCTTGGCCTCCTTTTTGGCTGCTTTCTGGAGGGGCTTCGTTGTAGCACGCGCTTTAATTCTGCAGCTTTCTTCACACCCACAGTTCTCTCTTTTCTCTCTTATCATGGTTATTTTGCTTTTCAGGGACCCTGAATCTTCTTGCACACAATGTCCCAATGTGCAGAATGTCATGCAAACTGAGAAGCATGCTAGAAACATACTTGGAAAAAAAGAACTCACTGTGCACTTATCAGGCTGTGAAACAGCAAAAATAAAGTCTGGTGAACAGAGGCAAATGGAGCATGACAATGATAATTATGGGCAAAGGGAGAATTTTGGAAAGGCCACAATACCAGCCTGAGTTGGGATGGTCCCTGGAAATGGAAAAGGGAAAAAATCAATCACAAATAAATTTCCCAAGTGTTCAAGTCAAGAGCAGACAGATGGTCACTGGCTCCTCAGTTTCCCGGTTCTGTGTGCAGCCTTCCTGGCAAGTACGCTGGGGAAGAGAACCATTCATTGAGTCCTTCCCCCAAGTCATCTATGAATAGCCAGCCCCTCAAACACGCAGAAAAGCCACCTACAACTAAAATGTAGAGAGGTATTTATTTCAGTAATGTGAATACTAATATTTTTCTAATATTTTCAAGCACCGTAATAGTCAGATTATGCCAGTCTAATTGCACCAGGAGAGAACATCTCTGTGTTCATGTTCTAGTCTTCACTGGCACCATAGGACACACTTTAGAAGTGCTCCTGGAAAGCTGATCTTGCACTTCCACAACTGTTACCTATTCATTGCATAATGGTTGATACTTTGCAGATCCTATTTCCCTAGGCTTTTGTTTGTATACACATTAATCCATTTCTCAGACAGACACAGTATTATGTCTTCACAGAATCAGAATCAGTAGGGTTGGAAGCGACCTATCATCTAGTCCAACCTCCCTGCTCAGCAGGGTCACCTAGAGCATGGTAGACAGGGTTGCATCCAGGCAGGCCTTGAGTATCTCCAGAGAAGGAGACTCCACCACCTCTCTGGGCAACCTGTGCCAGTGCTCAGTCACTCTCACTGGGAAGAAATTCCCCCTCACGTTCGGGCGGAACTTCCTGTGCTTCAATTTCTGCCCATTGCCTCGTGTCCTGTCACACGGGACAACTGAAAAGAGTTTGGCCCCATCCCCTTGACACCCTCCCTTCAGGTACTTGTACACACTGATAAGATCCCCCCTCAGTCTGCTCTTCCCCAGGCTGAAGAGGCCCAGCTCTCGCAGCCGTTCCTCATAGGGCAGGTGCTCCAGCCCTCTGATCATCCTCGTAGCCCTATGCTGGACTCTCTCCAGTAGCTCCAGGTCTGTCTTGTACTGGGGAGCCCAGAACTGGACACAGGACTCCAGGTGAGGCCTCCCCAGGGCTGAATAGAGGGGCAGGATCACCTCCCTCGACCTGCTGGCAACAGTCTTCCTAATGCGCCCAAGGATACCATTGGCTTTCTTGACCACAAGGGCACCTTGCTGGCTTAGAGTCAACTTGTCATCCACCAGCACTCCCAGGTCCTTCTCTGCAGAGTTGCTTTCCAGCAGGTCAGCCCCCAGCTTGTGCTGGTGCGTGGAGTTATTTCTCCCTAGGTGCAGGACTCTGCCCTTGCCCTTGTTGAACCTCAGGAGGTTCCTCTCTGCCCAACTCTCCAGCCTCTCCAGGTCTCTCTGAAAGGCAGCACAGCCTTCTGGTGTATCAGCCACTCCTCCCAGCTTGGTATCATCAGTAAACTTGCTGAGGAGGCACTCTGTCCCCTCATCCAGGTCGTTGATGAAGAAGTTGAACAGGATGGGATCCAGGACTGAACCCTGGGGAACGCCACTAGCCACAGGCCTCCAACTAGACTCCACGCCACTGATGACGACCCTCTGAGCTCTGCCTTTCAGCCAGTTCTCAATCCACCTCAGGCTTAAACTGTGAGTGGCAGTATAGGGCCAGCTGCTTTCTTTCGATAGGTGTCATTGTACTTGGTCAGTTCTTTGGTTTCTTGTATGTTCCTTTGTTCATATTATGTATTTCTTGAAGACCTATTTGAGACTTTTGTTGTGGACTATGTTTAAATCTATTCAGCACAGAATTTTGGGATGATTTGAGCTACGATGTTATGTTTTCTCCCATCTGTAAGTTCTTAATTAAAAAATGCATAAACATCCTTTGGTTGAGAAGGGTCCACTGGAGCATATTCTGTTGATTTTTTAGCTATTGGCATTAGAGAGGTATTTTGTGTTAGTATATTAATAGCTAGCTGTAGTAAAGGTACCAGTACCTAGTGCTCCATTGCTCAAGGCATTATACCTACATTTTAGAAGATAAATAAAACTTGTGACATCTTGTGAAGTTCTTTCCCCAGTTGAGCTTTCCATGTTCCTAGCCCTCAAGGCCTAAGAGGAAAACTTTGCTAAGACTCTTATTCCATCCTTCTATTTATATCTCACAAGCTCCAAAAGCACTGCTGCTTTGTGGCAGTGCTACCACTGATTCTTAAGCAACAAAAGCACTCTTTGACCCTTCATGAGGAACCAGAGAGCATGAAGTGAAAATGAGCACTGCTTTCAGCAGCATGAAATAAGAAGGAAACAGTCAGTTACTAAACTGAGGTCCTGAAGTTCACACTCTGTTTGTGCTATCCTTATCATTAGCATGAGAAATATTCTGATTTTTAACTAAACATAACCTGGTAGTACATTTTTAAGATGGGAGTTAATACCACAAGATATGCCTTTTCGTCAGGTTTACCCAAGGAGAGCAGGTTGTGCAAAAACAGCATTGCTCTTGATATCCCTTGAGAGAATGGTGGCACTTTTACAGAGAGGCAGTTAGCCTCTATAGTCTTCCTTTCTCCCTTTCCACACATCACACCCCCCTCTGCAAGTTTACTCCTTTTTGGCTTTGGGATCTGCTTTATACTTATTGATTAATCCTGACTATTTTAATCAGCTATTTCATCAGCTCAATCAAATAACAAAACAAGTTGGATTCAACATGTTCAGAAAATACAAACCCTCTTTTACACGTAATTTTGCATATTTGAATAAAAAATAGACTGCTTCAATGTATCATAGAGTCCTCAGCTAAAATCTGTAATCTTTTTTACATATGAACAATGAATCAGGGGAAAGTAGTAGGTCTGAGATATCTTGAATTAGTAAGACTCTGACACATTCCAGTATGATAGAGCCAGTATGATAGATCACACAGACAAGGAAAATAAGATCTGGATGAAATTATGCAATTGATGATTAAAAATTTAATCAATGAATAATTTTCAAAAGTTGAGTGTGAAAACAAGGACATTTCTGTAGGACCCCAGCAGTATGTGCTTTGGTTTTAGCCAAAGAAGTGGTCTGAGATCAACAGTGAAACAGTCATTTAGGACAACTGCAAAATACATCTCAGAAGAGAAATGAAATTCATAAATCAAAATGCAGAAAAGCTGGTTAGCAAAAGCACTGCAGAAGTAGCGTATTTCAAGAGTTGAGAGCAGGAGTTACGGCAGATCACAGACTGAAGGCATTCATGTGGTGGTACTGTTCTAACAGGTTGTATCCTAGAAGGTGATTATTTACCTATGCAGAATTGGCAGGGCTAGAGTTCGAGTATTGTAGGACACCATCTTTTACAGATACTGGAGAAACTCCAAAGGAAAGAGACAAGAATAATAAATTTATTAAAAAAAACTATAAGAAAACATTGAAATAACTAAAGTATTTTTTTCTTCAGAAAAGAAGAAAGAGTGTAAGGGTGGCAGAACCTCAATATAGGAAATTTCCAATATATAGAAGGCTGTTGTATGAAGAAGACGGTTATTAATTGTTCTTTCTGGCCACTAAAGATACACTAAGTTGTAGTTAATGTTAAAGGTGCTGGGGAAGGGATGATGCTCTTAGCTGGTAGCCTCGAGGTGTTGCCCAGTCAGAGTTAGGAAAATTGCCTCACCCATGCCAGGGAAGACATCCCAGGTCCCTCTTTATTGCAGAAGAAAGTCTTGCATGAGTACAGGGGGAAGAATGGGTTTATTGTCCATCTTCAAAATGTGTTGAACAGGCTTAGGACAGGTGTCCCTCCTCAACAGGAGGACTGATTATGTCATTTGTGTCACCTTATATAACCCCTTTTCCTTTTTTTCCTCTCTCAAATTCTTCTCCGGTACCACCCTTATCTCCTCCTCAGTAAACAGGCCACCCATCTATACACCTACCCTATTGCCTCAGTTTTGCTGTTATGATATCCATCTTTTGGTATTGCCAATATGTTTCTCTTAGCAAGCCTCTTTATTCGAGATTTGCTAAGCCACTATTTCCTTTATTCTTATCTACAAGGTCTGGTCGTTTCTCAGAGAATTTTAAATCAGAGATAGTTATCTGCATAGACATTACCTTCTCTTTGATTTCAGGAATGCTTTATCGTTAATTTAGCTATATGGTCAGGGTAGATCATTTGTCCACATACCTAAATGTCAACTTATTTGATGACTGAAGATTGGAAAATTGAATACTTTTATTAGATATTGGGCAATTCTTTCTGAAGAATAGTTAAACACTATAATGGACTAAATAAAGAGTTTCTAAAGTTGGTCTTGTTGGATATTTAAAAATGTTTGTGTAAATATACTCATCTTGCTTTTGAAAAGAGTAGCTACCTCTTCATGCCTATATTCCCATATTTAAAAACAAAAGATTTCAGATTTGAAGTAAAAAAGTATCTTTAGGTAATTAGCAGGCATTGCATTATTTTTTCAACAGCTCAATTTTTTCTTCAAATTCTTCAGAAGTGGGCTGTAGATATTTTTCCCGGAATTATGCAAACAGCTATAGCTCATACTACTTTGCCTGAATATTGCCATGTTGACAATATACAAAAAATATTCCTTAAAGAGGAAAAGCCCAGTTTATGAGACATACAGAGTACAAACAGGATGTACATTAGAGTGCATTGAAATAATAAGAAAGCAAACTGTAAGAAACACAGATGGTATGGCATGTTCAGATCACCTTGTTTACTGTGCAGGCCATAATGCAGTTAATAGAACAGATGTGCCCACTGTACAGAGCATAAACCCCGTTTTCCCTCTTCCCATTAATGTTGTCAAGTGGCTAGATGAATAACAGATACCTGATTTGCTCTCTAGTACTGATAGAAAGTAGGAGAAAATAATTTACTGAAGATATAATGGAATCCATTTATTCAAGTATGGAAGTACTCAGAATAGTTTGACTGAGTTTTACTGAATATTTTACTTTTCAGATTTGTTAGCTGTGTTGTGCCAGCTGGTAGAGGCAAATTCACTTGGAATTGCCTATACCCTGTAGCAAGCCACCTCCAAATTCTGTTCCCTGTGATGATGTAAAGCAGATGGCTCAAAGTTTTCAGTTAAAATTGTTTTGACAGAAAACTGGTTTTCAGCAGAGTAATTCTTGTTTGTGTGAAAAATGTCTGCTTCCTGTGGAAAAACCTCATCATTCTGCCTATAAAAAACAGCTCTCCAAACATGAGGATACAGAACATTTTTCATTAGAAATCCACCAGCCTGAATCATGGGATTTATAGTTCAAATGTTTTGTGTTCTCAGCCTTCTCTTTGGGCCAGATTTCCCAGATGGATTATATCTTCCATGATGCAATAAAATTTCATCAAGTCCTCAGTGACACACAAGAGAGAATTTTGTAGTATGTCATGAAACAAAACAGTTTGGTGAGGGGCCTCAGCCCATAGAAAATATGTACAAAGGATAATTCGACTACAGCTTCCAGAGACTGATTCAGCATATTCAAATCAATGATTTTAATTTGTTTTCCATTTTCTCCATTTATTTTTCTCCAGTGTTATTTTTTGTGCAGACAACCCTTTTCTCCATAAACATCATATGACAGAGTATTGCTGATTGAACAGAAATATTGGTCCTGTCTATCAAAGAAGCCTTCTGTCATATCTCCCATGCACATTTCTGTTTCCTTTGATTTCAAGATAATATTATTCCTGTCGTTATGTGACCTAATGATTTGTGGATGAAAAGTAGCATATATTAAAATTATACATATTATTCTCTGGGTGTAGTTTGCTAATTTCAACCCTTGCTCCAAAGATTTTTGTTTTGCATGCTTTTTCAACTCTTTCTCCTTCTTTGCTCAACAACCTTATCTCATTGCACTGATAGATGAGCAGCTTTTATTTTTAAACTAGAGACAATGGTAAACAATGCTTATTTATTATTTACTTTTAATTTAAAAAGCCAAATTGGAAAATTATTCCCAGCTGGTATACTTTTAAGTAAATTATTTAAGAGACTTTGCTAAGAAAAGGTGAGAGAAAGCAGCATCTGGTAGCTACTAAATATATAGAGAGCCAAAGTTGCTTTCTTTTGTTTCAGATTTATGTGACCTATTTCTTATTTTTCTGAAAGCACCCATAAGACTTTAAACAGCAACTTTTCACCCAAATATTTTAGTGACATTCAACCATAAATGAAAAGCAAGTCAGGCGTTTTAACTTAATACCTAGAAACAAACAAACTTTTAAAAATAATTCATTCAAAATTGTATTTCCCCTAGAACTATGTTTACTAAAGAAACAGAGCATGAAAAGTTAATAATCTTTCCAATAAGAGTTTCTGCATGAGCTTCTAGTAACCCATGGAGGTGTGGACACAAAATATTGTAGGAGGTTAGATTAACGTTAAAGTTCTGTCATAGAGGATCATATTAAAATCAGTGTTGAGAACAAATTCAGGAAAAAAAATGGAATATATTTGTTCATTTGACCATATATCAGCTGTATAAGAACTGCGAATTTGCAGGTCCTTGTAACTGGTTTACATGATTTGGTCAAATGTATGTATTCAGTGTCAAATATTTGTATTCAGCTGAAAATGGATGTATTCAACACTGAATGATAAGTAGTAACTAAAAGACAAAAAGAAGAAATACTCATTTGAATACTCCAAGGAAGAATTTTGAAGTTCAAGTATTACCACCAGAGATTTTAAGACAAGCCCACAGACTGGCATTTATTCACCTTTTTTTTTCTTTATTTAATAAACAAACAGATCTGCATAAAATTAAGCTAGCTGTTAAGTATTTCACACCCAGAAATGTTACAAACTCAGTGTTTGTTGAATATGATTTAAAAGTTCTAATTAGGATATGAGCTTTGTTGGCACAAAATCATCATAAAATATCATTGCCTGCTTCTTTTGAACTTTCATCATGTTCATTTCACTATCAATTTTGCAAAATTTCTTGTTCGCCCCATGTTAACTGATGGTACTTCACTCTTTGAAAAGGAAAGTTAGTCCTAACTACATTGCAATTGGATTTTTTGGCAAGGCAAATGACAGGCTGCTACTGGTTCATTTATTCCTTCAGGAAGATTGTGGGTCAGGCCAAATCCACTGTTAGGTGATAGGATGAGGAGGACAAACAAGGCAATTAATGGTTCTTAATTCACTATGACTAAATTATCCCCTTTTGATCTGTGAGTAGTCAGGATTTGAAAGTTTAGTTTGGAATGCACCATTGTTATAATTTATGCAAGCACTTACTCCACGATCTATGCAGTCTTTTTGATCTTTATATTTTCATAAGAAATTCTGAAGGTTCAGAGGTATTATACAGATAAAAGTAAGATCACACCTTCTCCCCCTTTTTGTTTATTTATTTATTTTTACAACTCAGCTATGAATAAAACCCAGCAAAGTAAGGGAACAAAATGAACTGTGTGCACAGAATAGATTAGGTAGGTTTTCCCTGTTACTTTAGAAAGCAAAACTGAATTTGAGATTATACTTTGTGGTCATGCTGTATTTGTACATAGAGGTGTTTACAACGGGTCAGTTTCAATCTTCTTGAAAAATGAAATTAGGATAATCTGTAATAATGAAAATACTGGCACAAACAATTACTTATTCAACCTAACATGCCTTTGGAGATTATCTTACAGATATATTTGTAAACTATATACACAGAAATCTGTTCTTCTGTCTAATGTAATATTAATCTGTAAGACAACAAAATAGAACAGAAAGAGCCTAAGGGATTGACTGGGTAGCATGAACGAGGTCCTGAGTGGCAAACATCCTGCCACAAGCCCCAATGCCTATGGGTCTTGGAAGCTTGCCCAAAGATTCTTTTATGAGGAAAAAAAGTAATTAAAACACATTGTTAGTCTACCTGCAGAGACACAGGTCATTACGCTTTCCCTTTCCTGTGTCTGTGTTCTTTTTTCCAGCTCCAGTTTACATACTTAATCAATCTCTTTGCCTTTATGATTGATCAGAAAAGAGTACGATGTGAAAGGAGATGCCAGAGAGATATGTAAACTCATGTGTCATTAGAAATGGAAGCTAATGACATATCGTGCAGTACTTTCCCTGTAATTTTTTTTATTGCTTGGCTGCATTACACAAAAATGCATGTCATTCAATTCTATTTCAGTTCTACTGTCTCTTAATTGTAGCGTATCTTTATTTTTAGTTCAGCATTATGTGAAGAGCAGTCTCCTTTGTTTCACAGACAATAATACTGGTTGCCTGCCATTCCTTCATCCAATAATAATAAAAAGATGTATTAAACTGCCATTAAACCTCCCACCTCATAGACTCCTACAGCCTATGTTTCAGAGGTGTGGCTGAAAGCAGAAGGATGGTGGTATAGTTACCAAGCTGCAGCAATAGCTCCATTTCATCTCATGCATAGTCTCTTTTAGAACTAGCTCAGTGCTGTCAGAGGCAGAAAGGCTCCTTTATGGCCTCAGATCATACTGTAAATTCAAAACAGTTGCTTCAAAGAAGGGAGTGTAAAAGATAATGGCAAATAACAAGTGGGTAAACTTACCTCAAATGCTCCAAAGCCAATTTGGGTCAAGGAGAAAGACTTGCCTGGGCTGCAAGTAAATATCCACAATATTTTTAGCAGAAAAACCTCTTTATTTTTTTATTAGAAAACTCTGCATCAAAGTGCATAAATAACTGTTATGGATAGGAGAATCTAATTATTACCAACCTAAGAAATTCATGAATTATGTTTCTTGCTATCTGCATTTGCCCCTGCCAGTATGTCTCTGATACTCTGACCACAAATCATCTCTTCACAATCTGAGGAAAGACAGAATCAAGGAAACCACTTCTGGTTTATGCTGCCTCACTGATTGCAGGTGATCTGGTCTATGTCTCACTATGTGGCAGTCAAAATTTCACTTCTTATCTTTGCTTCTATTCTTTTTTAAAAGGTACAGGAAAACAGATCTGAGAAACTACTCCTTTGTGAGAATTTATCACATTTTTCTGGAAAGCAAATCTGATTTTAAGTTCTTATCCCTTTAGCAATAAGTAATATCTGTATTTTTGATGAAGTTATGCCTTTGTTAATTAACATCAATACCTCTGATGTTTGGATAATGTCTTCTATCACAGGCATTTCCAGCCATGAAAGAACATTAAGCCTGGACATTTTAGTATTTCCTTATGCCTTCATCTAATAAAATACATATTTAAAGTACTTTTTGAATAACTCATACACCAAATGTGTCTGGCACTTAATGACAGTGAGGTTTTATCATATTTCAATCAAATATTATAACAATAAAGTACTTTTTGCCTACCTATTATAATAGTACTAATCAGCTTCTGAATTAGTTTCATGCTTCAGACATTCACTGCCCATAAAGCTGACAGGGCTTTTTACTTACCTAGCTTTTTTACAGAGGCCCATAAATGGTAATATTTGTCAACCAAAATGAGAATGTATGTGACACTAACACTGCTTTGGAATCCATTCTGTTGTCCTTTCTCTGTATTTTGCTTTTATTTATCTTTCACTCCTCTTTTTATTCATCTTTCCAAATTATTAGCCTTGGTTAGTTCATATTTGGTGAGAAAACATTAACAGAAAACATTTGCTTCTTCTAGTAAATGTACCAAATGGTTACACTGCATTTGCTTCATAGGTAAAAAGTATGGCAGATAAATCTGGTGAAATTTTATATGAATTAATACTGAATGTGTGAATTGTATCAGAGACCTGATAGAGAGATATGCTAAAATTGAAAAATATACATATGAGCACTGGCATTTTGATTTAAAAAACTGCAAAGAGCTCTAAATCATAAAATTTAGAATCGCAATATATTACAATTCTTTGCATAGTTAAGGACAGAATATGAAGTATTTCCTACTTTGTTCTATATCTGACAGGTTTTGATTCACTGGCCAGGCTGGAGAGTTGGGCGGAGAGGAACCTCCTGAGGTTCAACAAGGGCAAGGGCAGAGTCCTGCACCTAGGGAGAAATAACCCTAGGCACCAGCACAAGCTGGAGGCTGACCTGCTGGAGAGCAGCTCTGCAGAGAAGGACCTGGGAGTGCTGGTGGATGGTAAGTTGACCCTGAACCAGCAAGGTGTCCTTGTGGCCAAAAAGGCCAATGGTCTCCTGGGGTGCATTAGGAAGACTGTTGCCAGCAGGTCGAGGGAGGTGATCCTGCCCCTCTATTCAGCCCTGGGGAGGCCTCACCTGGAGTCCTGTGTCCAGTTCTGGGCTCCCCAGTACAAGACAGACCTGGAGCTACTGGAGAGAGTCCAGCGTAGGGCTACGAAGATGATCAGAGAGCTGGAGCACCTGCCCTGTGAGGAACGGCTGTGAGAGCTGGGCCTCTTCAGCCTGGGGAAGAGCAGACTGAGGGGGGATCTTATCAGTGTGTACAAGTACCTGAAGGGAGGGTGTCAAGGGGATGGGGCCAAACTCTTTTCAGTTGTCCCGTGTGACAGGACACGAGGCAATGGGCAGAAACTGAAGCACAGGCAGTTCTGCCTGACCGTGAGGGGGAATTTCTTCCCAGTGAGAGTGACGGAGCCCTGGACCAGGTTGCCCAGAGAGGTGGTGGAGTCTCCTTCTCTGGAGATACTCAAGGCCCGCCTGGATGCAACCCTGTCTACCATGCTCTAGGTGACCCTGCTGAGCAGGGAGGTTGGACTAGATGATCTCCAGAGGTCGCTTCCAACCTTATCGATTCTATGATTACCCTATATAGTATTCCTTCAATGCAAATTCATCCGCCCTGTAGCAAAGAGAATAATAAAAAAAAGCCACTATTACTTTTCCTGTGGCTACTGAAATAATGAGTAAAGAATAAAGCAGTTTGGAGTTTGAAAAAATGAAATAAAAATTAGATTAATAAACTAAAGGTATGACATAACTAACTAATGGTGTGACCTAACTGGCAGATAGATCTGTGCAGATAGCAAAATCCACTTCCCTTCCTTCAAGAGTCTAACAATTTTCCATCTACTCGTGAAGTTCATTTTGCCAAATCTAATTTTAAAAAACTATGATAATTTGATTGCCTGATAAATTGTTTGAACATAGTTTTTAAGTATCATATTTTTAAATAAAATATAAAAATTTTAAATAACATTTTTGACAGAGGTTACTGATAAATGTCAGCACTTATTTAATTTGCCAAGCGCTCATCACCATTAGATCTAGTCAAAAACTGAGAAGAAATGCCCACAAACAGCTTAGTGAGTTCTTTTAAAACTTTTATTTTGATCGTTCTAGTTAGTAAAATAATAGCGGGTAGTCAGGCAGTGATTCAAATTATGGTTTATTAACAGTTGCCACAAATCCTGTGAAAAAACAAAGCAGTTCTGAAGTCTGTTCAGACCTAACAGAACAGTCTCCTCTGTGAATAGGATATTGGAGCGACAGAGCTGTCAGAGACTCTCCTGCCAGGCCTATCTGTCCTTAAAATCAACTTTTTATGTGTTTTAATCCCTATTCACCAAGCTCTGCTGAACGTAGCTGGGTCTAAATCTCTATACCTGTGTCCCGCCCCAGCTGTTTCCTAAGTAGGTGGGAGCTGCCTCACACCTTTGGGCAGGTGATATGGGCTGGTTACAGCCGAGTCAGAGCTGGCTGGAACCGGCCAGAACCGGCCCAGGGCAGTTCCTGGCGGCCTGGGACATGGTGCACCCCGTAGCCCTCTGCCACTGCAGCGTGCCAGGTACACCCAGAGCAGGCAGCAAGTAATGCTGTAATTGCTTTGTTTTCTGACATTTTGGCATATTCTGGAGGGCAAATAACAGGGTTTTAAAATCCTCTTTCTATCTACTTCTTCTCTCATTCCATAGTGCTAGTATTTCCATGTAACTTGTGGAGATCAGAAACAGATCCAAATATCCTTAAAGGTAAGGATTATATCCTTAAAGGAATTAGATTATAAATGACTGGATCTGGACCAGAAAACCTCTATTTTCAAAACTTCTTTTTTTTTCTTATTCTTCCTTGTGTTAGATTCATAAGCATGTACAAAACTCCAGTTGGGACTTGTTTTCATCTTCAGACACTGACGTATCTTAGGAGATCTAGCTCAAGTGACTTTCCTAAGATTACACATGAAACTTATGACAGAAAACAGAATATAATTTTACTCGTTCCCAGTCTAGAACCATTTGTAACTCATGCTCTTTAGCTGACCTCCCTATAAGGTGAACACTGAGTCCCAGTTGTTGAACTCACACAGTAGTTTACTGATTTATCGTTACAAGCCGTAATTTGATGTCTGTCAAAATCACCTTCTTAATCCTTTAGAGACTGGGGCCTAAGAGTAGATTTTGTTGCACATCCAGAAGTCGAAAATCAAACAAACTGAATTATTTGCTGTGCAAGAGGAAAAAAAAAACCCTAAAATAAAGCTTGCAGGTAAACAAGACTCAGCAAGTGCAGGGAAAAATAAAGAAGTTATGGTAAACTTTGTGAGGATTAGAAAACCAGTAGGAATGGTATTATAAAAATGATAAAAACAAGTAAATTAAACCCAAGCTAGTATGTTGAATAAGCAAATCTCTAGAACGTTGACAAAAGTCATAAAGTGAACCTTACTGTGTTTTTTTGGGCCAGCTTCACCTTAAACTTTGTATTATGTAACATAATATTTGCAGAGAACCTCTTGTGATCGAGTCAGGTGTTATATTATATTATAGTGTTTGCCTGTGTTCAGTGATCCCAGTATGTGAAGATATTGCAAGGATTGGTTGTGGATTTACCATAGACATCTAAAGGGCTATAGATTCCCAGGAAGCCTTAAGTAAAGTCAAGCCGCTTTCATTTCACATGATGATGTTTTAGTCTCACAGGCACCCAGTGCATCCATTTTCCTCATCACCACAACTCAGGTCAGAACTACATCTCACATTCTAGAGCAAAACCATTGCTACAGATGGAATAAATTCACTTTGTTTATAGGGGTAGGAAAACATATCCTAATCATTTTTTTAACTCATAAACCAGGTTTATCTAAGTTTGTAGCCATAGAGGTCTTGAAGTTATGTTTTTTAAATATTACGTAGCTCAGGGTGGGTAAAATGAATAAGCCAAGCCTTTTGTCGCTGTCAGAATCCAGCAAGGATGAGCAGGATGCATTTATTTCACTGCACATGGTATTGTATCTTCCAGCATTCAGTTTGCCAAATCTGCCCGTCTTGTTCATCAACAGCACTCACTGCCTCACTATAAAATATATGCTTTTGGTTTTTTGCTTTCCTTCACTTAATTTTCACTGGGACCAAAGTATTTTCAAACCATTCCTTATTTCTTTCCATTTTATAGTGGTATAATTCCAATATATTTCTGTAGCGGTAAAACTGACCCTTGCAGGAAGAGAAAGCCGGAAATACATTATTCAGTCTTCTTCGAGGAGTGCAAGTAGGAAGAGACAGGAAAAATGAGCAGTGAGCATCTCAAGAAAAGTGAAATAGTCAAGTTATAAAACGACAGCAAGCAAAACTCTAAGACATTCAAGAGTCATAGCTGTTTTGTTGGCTATATATTGACAATTAAAGAAATATGCCTAAACCAATTGAGGATTCATGGATCTTTTAAACTGAAGGATGATCTAGATAGTCACTTCATTGTGTATTTCTTGGAATATGTTTTGGTAGAAGACTTGGATGTACGTCTCTAAATTTCTTTCCTTCATTTTGGAAATACTTCTGTCATGTTACCCTGTTTTCCATCATTTAGACCTCTCAATTATTTATGCTTTCTGAATAGTTACTGATATTTCCCAGAGCTTGTGGAAACCAGATAGGACTTACGAGATGGGTTTCCCCTCCCTTTTAAAGAAGACTACACGCGTATTCTGTGGGAGAGAAGTAGAGAGGAGAGAAAAGGAGAGAGAGAAAGAGAGAGATGAGAATGGCAGTATTACTGTTTTCCCTGTTTTCAAGCAGGCAGCAGAGGACACAGCAGACTTTCTCTTGGTAACAGTTAATACCTGGGCCTCTGGCACTCCAGGTGAGATTTTGCAAAGCTCAGCAACATAAATGCATTTTCTTCAATGGCTTTATTCTGTGTCTTAACACAGACTAGAACCTTCAGGCAGCATCTGACCTGTGAAGTTTTACAAAAACTGATAAGGAACCATGACTGGTGACTAAAAATCTTCCTAAAAATAATTTTTTATCCGTAGCCATATACATACATACATATATGCATATATATACAAAGAGGACATTTATTTCCTTTAGCAAATTCTAGTAACATTTTGATCTCTGAAAGGCTTCTCCTGATTGCCAAAAGCATATTAAACATAGATAACCAATATGAGAAGCTGTTCTTTGCTTTTCCTTGATACCTCAGTGGCATTACTTAAGAAAATAATGATAAAGGTCCAGCAAACTCTCTAACTCTTATGTCTGTCTAAGAGGCCACATAAATGTTAAACACACTGGAAATGAAGGCTGAAATAGAGAGTGAAAAATAAACATTGGTAAAGGCTTATGGAAAGGGATTAGTAGGAATGTAATAAAACCCACCCTTAATGTGCGTCTGTGATTGTTCAACTTAAAATTATCATCAGACTTTACTTTTCCCCTTAGAAAATGTTGAAAGCAAAAATCATTAACTGAGACAAATGCTGGAAAAAGAAATTTATTAATATTCCTGCTCTAATATCGTAGTAGGAAGCTAATTTGGGGGAATGGTTCTGAAAGGGGGAGGTATAGCATAGCTCGTTCAGTTTGCAACTGGCCCCAGTAGCAAGATATCTTTTGAAAAGAAAGGACACACATTTCCCATCTAAATTACTTAAGAAAAAAAATGGTGCAGTTATAACAGAAGTTGTTCAGAACAGTGACAATATTCTAAACATTTACTAGAATTTGGAATAAAGCCATTTTTTAGTTTATTTCCTTACAGAGCAACAAATGGGACTATTGTGACATTTATGAGTAAAGATCTGTGCAGTGTTGAGACTCTACTATTCTCTCAGACTAAAAGGGTTTCCAGTAGCATTTCAAAAAAAGGTACTAAGAATTTATCTGGGGTGCTTTTTGGGGTAGTGAAACTAACTGCAGTCCATACTCAGCACTTCTTTCCTCTGCGTTTTTTCCTTAATCATTATTCTATGATTTTCACATTTATCATAGTAGTGCCACTATGAAAACAATGTTTGCATTGACTCAGGGCAAGCCACTTCATTTCTTTGTTTCACTTGTATTTTATCTGTCTTATCTCTTAAGATTATGATTTCTTGAGTGCACAGACATTCATTGTTTTATGGAATCTTCCAAGACAAGCAGATTTTAGGCAAGTAAATACCATTGACTAACAAATCAAAACCAGCTAAGTATTGTCTCACTGTGAGACTATTTTGTTACTGATGTCTTTGAAATCCTTTCTGTACATTTTTTCATTATAAAACCCTGAATGTTCACTAATATTGTTACAATGTTGAAAAATGATATTTGAGGAGTAATGGTATTTATTGGTATTGGGATGTACCATTCCTGTAGGAACTGGTTGCTGCTGTTATTACTTAGGTGATGTTTATGCATTAATGTTTCAACAAGAACAGGCTCTTATGATGAGATAGATGGCTATTTTTCTGTATCTTAGAGATTTTAATAAGCGTGTTTCAGAATTGAAACTCTGAAGCCCTGAAGTATTGTACCTTAGTTGTTGAGCATGGAAAATCTGAAACACATAGCTTCCTGTAAATGCTCAGAAGTGTCTGCTCTGGGGAGTGGGCATGAATATCAGCGTAAGTCTAAAGAAGCACCCAGTGCAGAAAGTCTGAGTACACTGAGCACAGTTGGATTTTGTGAAATTGAAAGCAAGGCACACAACTAGTCACACTCATTAAAAAAAAAAAAAGAAAAAAAAAAAAAAAAAAAAAAGCCCCCCCTTCAAATGAATGAGAGTGAAGAAATCAACATTCCTTTTTTTTGCATGATACTCTAGTAACAAAAGCTTTTGTCCATAAACAGAAGAGCAGGGTACAGAAACATGTGCAATTTAGGAGTTTTCAATTCTCCTCTTTCTTGAGGGGGAAGTAAAAAAAAAAAAAAAAAAAATGCCAGTTTCATGGAACCAGAAGGAGGAAAAACAAGGAATTTGAGTCAGTAACATAGAGAGGATACTTCATAAATAGCAGGGGGATTCCATTGTTTAATGTTCCTTCTATATTTCATCCCCTACTTTAATAAAAAACATAAAAGCATTGCTTGTGTTTCCTAAAGGAAAGTATCAAGAGCCACCACCCTGAAAGCAAAATGGTTGATGTTAGTCTAAGTCTGTATAAAACATGCATTTATGAACACTAATTTGGCGGTCAATATTTCATGTTATGTTATGTTATGCTATTCTATGCTATGTTATGTTATTTTTTAGCTTGAAACACCTGTGAGTTATCCGAATGCTAAATGCTTAATATGCACCAAATAAATGTAACTCCCATTGCCAAATCTAGAATGTTCCCCTCAGATGCGGTCCATTGATTATTCCTGCTGTCTCTGCAAAAAAGAAAGTTCTCACTTGTAAGGGAGTCGAGACTTTGCCAGGTCTCCTACTAAAGCTGTGTTTCACAAGCTCCTCAGGAAACCTCAGGTCTCAGAAATGCTACTTGTTGTCTGCTGTCAGCCAGAGAGGGAGCGTTATACTGGCTAACAGCAGTCATCTGAAGTTCTTCCAAAAAGAAGTCTGTGTTACTGGCTCCCAGATCATCCAGGGCAGCTGAGGGTATATTCTGCAGCCCTTAAGATATCTATCCTGAGACAACATTTTGGAGACCTGAGTCCCAGGATGCTCCTGGGACTGTATTCTGGCTTTCAGTTGCAGCACATCCAAAGGGCTCTAGTACTTTAATATTAACCAATTGCTTTATAAATGCTGGTAAGAAGAAAGATTAAGGTAAAAGCAAATGAAAATTATTTGCCATATCCCACTATCAGGATTTTTAAATATACAGGTGACACAAAAGGACAGAAAAATCTTTTCCACTACTTACACCATTGTCCAATCCAAAAGAACACTTTCTTCCCCTGTTTATCCAGATGAGAAGTTGTAAATACTTACATAAGGAAGTTCTTTTGTATCTCTTCAGTGCCAAGACCGTTGTCACTAAAGAGAGCATCTGGCTAGGGAAGAATGTCATTCTTTATACTCGCAATCTTGTTTGGGATTTATTCTGGTTTTCATTTAGATTCTCATCTCCCCTGCCTCATTTTTTCCACTAAGATTATCGATTCTTAGTTTATTTCAAGGGACAGTCTCTGCCCTGTCTTCTTGGATTATGTACAGACAGCTTATCTGTGCTTATCTTACATCTTAACAAATCTTTAACTCTAGAAGGGAATAAAACAGGTCTCCTCCTGCTATTGCCATGACAGTCCTGAGTGAAACGTTTCCATATGCCAATTTATATAAATGTGCAGATCAACAACAATACTTTAAAAGATAAATATGTTTCATTACTGTTCCTGGATCATTACTAATTAAGACCAAACTGAAAAGTCACCAAGCGCTCTGGAGCAATAACCTTTTTGGGATGATCAACCCATCTTGTCTTTAAAGTACCACAAAATATGGAAAATTAATCTTACTAAATTAAAATTGCCCACTGAAATGATGTCTCAATTGACTGAGCCCAGAGGATGAAGAAGCAGCAGTCTCAAAGTCTACTTAAAATTTTTCCATACCAAAGCTTTTTTGTGTATGCGTTGGTACTAACTATAAGATCAAATGAAGACCTACAAATTTTATGCAGATTCCACATGAGTGAAAAAAACTTACTATCTATTATGGGAATATAACATGCTTCAGTAAAACCTATATGTGAGGCTAACATCCTTTATAACTCTGCATCATATTATGGGAACAAAAGTAGGCCAGGCAGTTTTGGAAAGAACAGGGAACTTGGTCTCTTACTTTAATTCTTTCTACTGAACAAGGAATACCAGCACAATAGCTCAAGGCAACAAATGTTGTACCCCGATTATTGAGATACACTCTGTGAGATGTAAAAATACTGAGTATATTACTGTTTTCTGGAACTGTTTTTCACCCTCACCTGTTCTATAACAGCAAGATCACATTCTGCTCTTTGATGCTTTACTAAGAGCCTCATAGGTGTCTGAAGGCAGTGTGTGCCCTAAGAGTTGTATTTGGTCTGTCTGAGCAGGTGTAACATGACATAAAGAGACATTGCTATTTGCCTAAAGCATTCTTGTTCAGTGTTAAGCCTAGTATTGAACCTCTGAATGTGTACATCAACTTCATGCTGGCAGAAATGAAGCACATTCTATACTAACAATCAAATGACATTTTACTAAGAGGATTTCTGAAAAAAAAAATAACTGAACTGGTGAAACTTCGGTGAAAACTGAGCTTAGAAATGTATTAACACTTAATAAAAATTCAGACTTCCTTGCCCAAAGTTTAGCCAAGTTTATAATTGCTTAGTACATATGTAATGCGTGATTAATTGTACTTTTCTCATCTAAAATGCGTTGCAATAGACAGTAAAACTAAGCAAATCGACAGCTCCAAGATTATGCTTACTTTAATGCACCTTTCATCTTATATTTTAAATGAATCAGTAATAGAATCCATAAGTTTTGTCTATACTTACTTTTTTAATGTGACATAGATTTAAATGAGCAACATTTCTTAAGAAGAAATGTAGTCATATGTAGATTAAAGTATAAGATTTGTTAACCAGACTGCAAGAAAAATCATGCAAGCTAAAACTGGCACAGTGCATCTCTAATAACATTATTTATCTTAACATCAGTTTAAGCAACACAAAATACACTTTAGCCAAGTCAGATTTTTCTGTCAGTCAAAGGTTGGGATAAATTCTTCTAGTGCAAGCACCAGAGGCTACCGCATGTAGTTGCCTCTCCAAATGAGCTTGAGTTCACTGGATTGTTTTACAACAAAGCTGCAGGATTCTTTTAACTTGGCTCAGCTCCCATAGAAAGGACATTTTGGCTATGCAACAATAGAATTTTCTACCTCTGCTTTGCTAAAAGCTCAAAAGTTCCAAGGCAGCTCAACAAAAGCTGCTTTGAATTTTTTACACTGAAAAAATACAATAACCCACACCTAGAGGTAATCAACACTTAGTTAAAAATGCTGCTCAGTAGGATTTGGTTGCTCTTCTGCTCTTACTGATTCATTTTTTTGAGCCACCTGATGGAGAGTGGAAATTCAGTGACACTGCAACAAGAGGTCATTTTCTGCCTCGAGAACCTCCTCATTAAGTTTCAATTATTTTGCCAGTTTGTACAACAGTCTTTCAGTCTTCCTTGCATTCCTAACACATGTAGGTGGCTAATGTCTCTTCACATATGTTTCACAGCAGGTTCTGAACTATTAGAGCACTTACAACTAAAAGTTCTTTTCCAGTAGAGCATGTAAATGTGACCCCTGTTGGTTGATGTGCCTATAGTACATGATAAGAATCACTGAATGAAGAACTGCATTGAAAAACGTGAACAGCAGAGGAAACTTCTTATTAAAACACATTACAAACCATAATAACAAAGAAAATGTGCACCATACTGTAGATGTAGTACAATGAAACTATCTGCTTATTAGGACTGGCCAGAAAATCTGCTTTTCATTTTGTGACAGGTACTGAGGTTTTTTACTTTATTTATTTATTTATTTTAAACAGGCTAGAAGAATGAAACCAAAACTGCTGTTTGGATTTATGTGCATTTTGGGGTGTTGTGCTAGTGGTACAAGGACAGTATAGTAGAGGGGCTACAAAACTGATGTGCCCTGGCACTCTTGGCTAGGGGACAGGAGAGTCAGTCATAGCAGCTACTGTTTTTTCCCATATCTCAGATAATTAGGTCAGCCACCAATCTAGAAAGTCCTGTGGGCTCTTTCCTTCTGGCTTTGATCAGTCTATTCTTTATCAGACATCAGCATAACAGTTATTTTTCACAAATGTTCAGGTGAAAAGTTCCTGACTAATTCAATTACTTATATTAAACACGAACCTCAGATTCTACTGTAGAACTGATCTGTATGTGAAAGCTTTGCCTGCATATATGCCCATCTGTCCTGTCATTGATTTACATATCTTTTCACGTAAAAAAATACCATTCTATTATTCCATGTTTTCCAAGAGTTTTAGTTCAGCTTTTCTGCTTTTCACTTGTCCTTTGTAGAACATTGACCTGCAACAACAGGGGCAGATTTTACCAGAGGGCTTTGGGAGCTGACAGTGTCTAGTGTGATGTATCCTCAGATCACATTAAAATCACGCCCATAGAAAGAGAGGAAGAAAGGGAATCCACTTAAGAAAGATCATATCACTTAAGTGATATCATCGATATGTTGATAAAGGTAATGATAAAAGGACGCAGAACACAATGTAATATATCGAAGTCAGGAAAGGTTATACAGAGAAGCCATCACATGCACACACACAAAAGCAACACAAAAAAGGCAAATCTTTTCCTAAAACTCCAGGTAAAAGTGATGTGCTCTTCAAATACATGTAAAAATTCCCAGTATTAAGGGAACAATACACTCTGTGAGACTCCTGTACTGTTTTCTGCTTATTCTGTATTACATAATGATATAGAAATGTAAATCATTTACTTGACAGGTTAGCCTCTCTTAGCGTCCCTGAAACTTTCTCTACCTGAATCAATGTTAGAAAATCTTGCTATGTAAGTTCTAGAAAGTGGCAGAAATAAACACTGTATTTCTTCTCTTTATTATATTTGAAAGCTGAGCAACACAACTAACTCCTTCATGTATTTCATTTGGAATTACTTATGCTCATCTGTGTGCAAAGTGGTATGTTCATGCAAAAGTGTCAATGAATCCCCCTTCTTTTTATTAATATTCAATTAAAATATAGAATTGGACATAAAATTCTGACTAAAGTTTGACCTTAACCTACAAAACACCCTGCATTTTTTTCTGTGTAAACATCTTTTAATTATCTCATATAAATGCAAAATGTATTTCCATAGATGCACTAATAGTAGAATAACATTTGAAATTATTAGCATATTTTAACCTGAATGTAGAAGAATGAGAATCTCATGCTGTGCTAGCATTTCTCAGCCTCATAACACTATGCTAAACAGCATGTTCCTTTCAGAAAGATGCTGATCCCTGAACACTAATATCTGCTAAAAAATTGGGGAGGGGGATGTTGATGTAAATACATTGCAGTAATATCATCTTACAGAAGGATTAAGAAAAGCTATGGTTCATCTTTAAGCATAATTTCTCTAAAAACAGCACTATATTTTTCTTCAGGTCAGCTAGGCTAACATCTTCCACATATGGCATAATGCAAGCCCAATTCATTGAAAGACAAACACCTATTTCCACAGAAGGTCTTCACTTCAAGGATCTTATGAAAGCTATTAAAAAAATGCACATAGTAAACATCCCTGCAGTAATTTACTGCCTGTTTGTATATTAACGTAAACCTTTAGTTACTACCAATTTTAGGAAAGACATTCTTTAAGGAACTATTAGCACATTGTTGCTTATTAATTATCACTGAAAGCTTAAAACAACTTGATGACGGGAGATAAGGTCATGAAAGAAGTCTTTATTTTCATTCACATCTTGACTTCCTGAAGTAGGACAATGTGAGTGTTCGGGAATGCCTTGAAGCCCAGGGTCTTCTTGTTATTAAGAAAAGCTACTTATCTTCCTGAGTAGCCTGGAATACAATTCCTCTTTATTTTTTTCTTTTGTTTATGGTTTTACTTCTATTGTTTTTACTTATAAAGGCTGGTTATGAGTTTGTTCATTTGTCTGAGACAGGGAGGGATTCTGTCTGAGACAGAAGCAGGATACTGAAAAATTCATATGCTATTGCCCATTGCTACTATTTGGACAGATACCAACCATCACACATTCATTTAAAGAGAGTTGTAGTATATAGTTAGTATGTCCTATATTAGCTTGTCAATCTGTTTGAATAAACATGTTCCCATTCTCTGTAGGAACCAGTGTTACTTATGGACTAAGTTTAATGCATATGGTAACATACGATATTATGGTCATCCCTTTCCATATCCAATGTTCAGATGATATGGATCAGAATTTAAGACTAGCATAGTACTAGCATAAGTAATGCATATAAAGATTTGCAACACTATTCAGGGCTTGTGGCTAGAAATGGAAGCTATAATCAATGCCTTAGCCCATCAAAAGTAAGAATTTACCAGGTTTGGTTGTAGCTGATAGTTTCAGAAGGAGTAGCAGCAAGAAATGGCCTCGGAAACAGAAAGACAGTTTTGTGCTGTGCTGTTCATTTGTTTGCTTTTTGTCATCTACAGAAAGTTTGAAGAATAAAGGAATTTTCTAATTTTCCCTTACTTATGGAGAAAAGGAAAGGAAACTAGAAAAAAAAAATCAAATTAAAGCTCTACTTTTAACTTTTAAGCTACAATGCCATTTACTTTTTTTTTTTTTTTTTTTTTTTTTGCATTTTGAAACATTTTAATATTATTTGTAGTTGTTGTTACTACCATATAACCACTTTCTCTGGAACTTGAACTCTTCGGTAAACATTTAACATTGCAGTTCTGAAGTGTTTTAATAACAGTTAGTCTCCTGTTGGTTCAAAGCCAGCCCCTTTTACCTTCAGTCCAAGTCATTCACATTTTAAGCAATACAAAGCGATCTATGGATTTATTATGTATCATTGGCTTAGAAATGACGATTTGGATGGGCTGCAGCCCTTGTTCACCTCTATGGGGCAAGCAGCTATGACACAGGACATATAGCTGATGTATGTCCTTCTGAAGCAGAAGGTGAATGCCAGAGAGCATAAACCAGCAGGGTATCTAAATGTCAGTGAATAATTGCGTTTAGGCACCTGAATCATTCCTCACATGACTGGGAACCACTTCTCTTATATATCCCACTTTATATCCCCATATTACAGTGATTCAAGTGTACAAGAAAATCAACCCCTCGGAGCTTAATCTTTCCCTTATTTTCAGAAAATCTTACCTGGGCAGCTGAGCATTACAGCGCAGTATAATACAATAAATAGAATATTGGCCAATTTTCCCTTGCACTGCTTCTGAGAGAGGATATATGTCTGAATCTTTTGTATATTTCTCACGAAAAGGTAAAAAAACCCCGGGTTTTATCTAGGTTAGTAAAATATTTATAAGAGTACAGAGAAGTCATGAAAAGACTGGAAAACAAAATGCAGAAGATCACAGACAAGGCTAAAAGACATGGGACCAGTTTTGAAGCTGAGGCTCTTGGGCACTCTAAGATTATAATTTCTAACAGCTCACTATAGGAGACACTACAGGGAACAACTGCATTTCTGAGGATGTTACCTCTCATATTTCATCCCAAATGTACAGTGCCCCAAAAAACAAACTTATGAAACAAGTTAATGATTATTAATTTTGTATTCTATACTCCATTCCTTTGGCTCAGGATGCTACAAAATATTGGCAGAAATCTGGAGATTTCAATGGGAATTTTTCTTCTTCCATTAATTCATATCTGAAAGCAGAGTTGGAAAGAGAAAGAAAAAGCAAAGATTGGAAGCAGAGAGGAACCAAATGAATCAGACTGCACTGTCACAAGAGATAACGACAGAACCGATGTTAATTTGCAATGTGATAACTAAGAAATCTGAAACCCAACGTTTATGGGTTGTGAAATAAAGGAATTTTGATTAGAGATTGTCCCAAAGGGAAAAACAAAAAAAAAATTATATTTTTGAAAAAAAATGACAGTGGTAGTCTGTTCTTGTTTAAAGATGTATTTTCTGATACATGATAATTTCTGAGCTCTGCATATAACCTAATTTTCTGAAGATCCAAGAGACTATGGAGAAGGTTGAAGAACCTAAAGCATGAATTGTAGTTTCCCTTTTAGAATTAGGGGAAGGAGATATGTTTTTTCTCAGATTTTTGGCCTCCTTTGATTTTCTGCCCAAAAGTTGCTTTACTTTAAAAAGTGTTTATGTTGTACAATTAAGTTATTATCACCTCTTTGATAACTGCAAGTACTTATGTAATTGTGCTATATTCAACCTGTAACCATTGCAAGAATTTTGTGCTTCTGTAACATCTATATGGACACCACATTGAATCTGAGGTTTTCTGAAAAATGCTGTAAAGTTGCTTATAAAATCTGAGGGTTTGGACAATGAATTAGATATGCTAATATTAAGCTGTCTGAGCAATACAATTTCTACTGGGCAGTAATTTTTTAATGTTGAAGAAAGTACTTATCTCAAAAGCTACAAGCCGAAGTGTTTCACATAATTGAAATCTCATAAAAGTTTGTTTTCAGAAAATGGAAATACAAGCTTTCTGAAAACTATAGGCCTTTCACCACCCAGAAGCTGATGATTTTTGTCATATTACTATGCTTCCTCTTAGCTTTACTCCAGTTCAGCCTGCAAATATCCTTATAAGGAACAAGTCTGTTCTTCAAATTTCACATAATTAGTGTTTTTCCCTTCTTTAGAGCCTAAAATTGAACAAAAGTAGAGCTTTGATGTAACTCAGCATACGCAATCAGCCTCATCTACAGGTCTTTCTTTCTTTGTTCTCCAAATTATTTGCCAACCTTTGTGTCCCTTATTTCAACTTTACTAAATACAGAATCAAATAAAAAATATTTATTTTTAATACTAAGCAGAATATTGTTAAAATTCTGTTTCTGTTGCTGAAGAATTTCTTTCTAGAGCTCTACTTGATTTTGATTTGGAGAACTAAGACAAGCCAAAGGCTTAATAATCAATTCAGATCTAGATCCAAATATTATCTTCTTCACTAATCCCTTATTTCATCCATATTTTCCTGTTTGATTAAATTTGTCTACATCTGATTTTAAAACTATTGATAGTAAGGTTAGGAATAGTCTGATGTAATCCTTCTAGTTGCAGTGTCTATATCAATGCTGTTGGGTTTTGTCAGTGACTTAGAAATAGCTGAAGACTTTTGTCTATAAATGTTTTAGGATTTGTTTGTCTGTTTCTTTTTCATTTTTCCAGTAGAATACTTAGTCTGGATACATTGATCCTTGGAAGGCTGCAGAGTGCAAATTTTATTCTCCAATATTTTTCTCATTTCTTTTTATTAGGCTGCCTTGAGCCTTCAGTAATTCCAAGGGTGAATAAAGAAATATCCTAGTTTCAGCTTTTCTCATTTGCATAAACTTTAAACAGAAGGCTAAAATATATTCTTATTCTACCAGTATCATTCTAGTCTACATAAATGTAACACAAGAATACTGAGGGTCTTTTGCAATTACTTTAACAGATACTACACAAGGTTAAAGTAGCACAGGTATCAAGTCCTGTTTCTCCGACTGTTTTTTGTCATACGAGCTTAGAAGAAGGAGGGCTCTTCTCACTTTCGTCTGCTTGTGAACAGTGCAAGTAGAAAAGTTAGAATATCCTGGAAACCCTTCCACAGGCAAAATAGAATGGGACACAGGCTGGCTGAAAGACGGAAAAATACTAAGCAGCAACATGATGCTGTCAGTGAAGTGGATATTTTTTTAAGCATTTGTCCATACATAGAAACTTATGACACAACTCCAAAAAAAGACAAAGCTTCAGCATGATTTGCACGGCCACATAATTGCATTATACTTAAAGCCTTGAATATATTCTTAGAAAAGGCAGCACTGTGAAAAGAAAAAAATAATTGATCATAGAATATGAGACATACGAGTTGTTTGAAAGTTTAGTGAACATAAAAATTCATATCTACACTGCAATAAAGTAAATTTATTGTTTTTTCACTTTACGAATTGGTGCATATTTTATTGGAACTACTGCTAATTTGTGTATCACTTTGAAGTGATTGTTTTAGAGCCCATATCTTTGTTGCAGAAGGAAAGCACTAGATTTTTGACTAAGCTTCAACTTAAAGCTTCCCCAGAAATCACATTTTGATCTTAGGTAGTATTATTTTTCCAAAATAAAGTAAAATATGTATCCTGATGCAAGGATAAAATTGGAATTAATATTCATCTCATACAAAATATTGTCTCCTGTTTCAGGCTAGGTTGGTGAAAACAACTTGAAGTCATAACAGAGCTGCAATGAATACTCATTAAAAGTAATACTTAGAATACTGTTGGAATATTTGTTGTTCTTTCCTGCATCTTATTTTCTTACCAGGTTTGCATCACCTTCATCATACTACGTAAAATGTTTTTCTCCCATTTAGGAGACAGCAATGGAAGGTTGTTAACCTGGTCTATCTGTTATTTAAAATCAAGACATTTATTTGTGTCTCTTTCTTTTCAATTTGAATTGTTAACATTGAAAGCGCAATTGGACAGTATGATAACAACAGAATAGGATGATGGTATTGTAAAGGTGTATTCATGTTGTTAAAGAAGAAATAAACCCTATGAAGGAATAAAAATTGGATGCTCAATGGACAGCTCAATGACATTTTGGAGATTTGAATCCTTTCACTAATTATTTGGGGTTATTAGCTGTGTCTTTACGGTCTTCATTGTTAAAAGCAATCCTTGTCATCCAGTCATTAGTTTTGTCTCTTCTGTTGTTAATAACAAATAATATAAAATAAAATCTAGCCATTACCCAACAGTACTATAATTACTTCACTTACAGTTTATTCTACTTGTCTTTCTGTGGATTTTTTTTCTAAATTTTACTGCACGTGTGTTTCTTAAGAATTAATATTCCTTATTTTCTCAATGGGTAAATTTCTCAAATTCTTTTTTTGATTATCGAAAGATTATTTTGTCATCCTTTGTTTACAGTGTAAGTAACAATTATGACTAAGCTTAACAAAAAACTTTGAACCTAGAGTATGCTCATCTTGCCTTAGGCAAGAAAGGCCACTCAGGAGTTGCAGAGGGACCTGACATCAGATATTAATATTAAGAATCTTTAAATCCATTAAATTCCATAATTTTGATCTATTAAGCAAGTTACTATTTGCCCCTTTTGCTGGATTGCAATGTCTAAACCCTCCGGTTTTAAGAGGAGAGGTTTAAATTACATAGCATTTCCATATTCAACAAAGAGAAAAAAGAATAAGCATCATTCCTTGCTGATATGTTATAAACTATCTCAACTACAATGCACTAGAAACTGTACTGAACTGGAAGGTTACTTCTCCTTGATGCTGTTCTGAACTTCTATTTGTTTTCTGAATGCTGTTCTTAGTTGTTTGCTTGCTTACAAAGATGAACTGGATGATTTGCAATAAGTGCTGTCAAGCTGAGGAATGGAAATGCCATATTGCTAGTTTGTTCAGTTCAGAGGAATTTTATATTTTCTTTCTGTTTTTCATTCATAAGGAAAGGCTTAGATAAATTTGAAAAATACAGAACACTTGGTATCATTTTTTCACTGCTCATCATCTCGATGAGCTGTTCTTGGTAGTATTTGAGCTCATGAATGTACAATCTCTTAATACATATGCAGGGTGCATGCCAGAGAGCAGTGATTTTTGTTTTCATTTTAATAATTGAACAGACTGCATTCTCAGCTCAGTTTTCTAAACATTTAGAAGTTCATATTCTAATTCTTTTCTATTCTGAGACCATTTTCTGAGCTATCCTTTGAGTTCAATGGGTGTAAAAATTCTGTATCTGAAATATCTAAATACTAAAGGTCTAATTGATGTTTCAACACTGCAAATATAATCAGTCTGAAGAGATACTGCGTTTTATTTTCCTTGTGTTACATTTTCAGTAACATTTGTATTTTGACTATATTTTCTTTTCCCTTGGCCGGGATCTGTAAGAATGACAGCTCCCCCAATGCAGAGCATGGGGAGAGACATGTATAAGAGAAACAATTCAGCTGGGAAGAATGTCCTGAGTGAATGATATGTTCGACTGCTAATTACAGAGAAATGCTAATTAAATACTGACCAGGTTTTAAATGAATTATTTCAGGATGGTTCATTAAGCCAATAAGGAACTTACAAACTATTTGTCATGACAAATATTCAAATATTGGAATATTCTGAGGGGCTGGAATTCTAAAATTCACTTAGGTCTACTCACTGTAGAAACTCCTGATGTGTAGGATTGCATCTGGGAAAGAAAGGCCTAAACTAACTTCTTCTGCATTCAATAAAAAAATGTCCATTGATGATTGCTATGGTAGCTTTTCCTTTCAAAACAGGGCAAACTGTTGCTTAGTCAATTTTTTTTTAATTTAAATTGAAGACTCCTTTCATGCTGATATTATATCAGCATAAAATATATTATATTTTGTAGCTTTCCTAGGGTTCATATAGAAAAACACTGCAGTGCCTTCTTCTGCAGGTTTTCTAACTTCATTAAAATTGTCAATTTACAGTAGACTTATAGTGATTTTATTGACCAAATTATTATGGTACCAATAACAGTGTCAGATAGCACCTGACACTATAAAACAATCAAAAAATCACAATTTCTTTTGCCTCTGAAGTCTTTAGTAAATGGTTCAGGATATGTTCTGTTTTCTGTCTGTGTAAAGGGATGCTGGGGCTGCTTAAGTTCTATTACTTTGAGGTTTTTATTCTTTTAAAGACATAAGTTAAACATACTTGTCCTAGATTATAATTTTACATGACATTGGAATAATGTTTATTCATTACTGCCTGTAGGATTATGTGTTTATAATAAGAGCAGTGACCTTGTTTGTTTGGACTTCAAATGCTGCAACTGAGACTAAATAAATATACATTACAACTGCAGTATAAGTGCTGTACAGAGACATTTTTGCAGCTGTTTTATGAAGCAGTTAGTGTTCTTAAGAAGTTTATTATTTGAGCCTTTCTGTGCAGATAATGCCTAAGTCAGCTTCCATATACAAGTGTCCTATGAGCACTACGAACGTATTTGCCACCCTCCACACTGACTTTCAGTAATATTAACTCAAAGTCTTTCCTCTCACCTAGTAGGTGCTCCTTTGCCTTCCCCAGCTTACAAAGACATCCAGCATAAAACTTAGATAACAATTCTTCTGCTCAGGCATAAAGAAACACACTTAGCCTAAGGATTAAGCTCATCTTTGCAAGAAAAGGAATTTCTTTGAAAGCCAGTTTGGAGCTGAGCACAGGGTCTCCAGAACTGAGGGCAGACACAGCTTCCCTCTCTCTTTCTCCTGGTGCAAAGGGGAATATCTTTGGTCTCTAATGCTGTAATGTAACCCTTATGATGGTATATTCACTGGAGTACAAATGAAAAGATTGTTACAGTGCAATCGGTTATTCTATAAGGATGAGGGATGAGGCAGAGAAGAAACCACGAATGACAGTCACACTGTCTTTACCACCACTGTAGGTGCATTTTATTTAATCATATTTCACCACTGGCAAATGCTTAGATCTTATAATGACTCAGAACAGAGACATACGTTGTTGTCTGTTGTGTTTCTAATCTGTAAAATTTTGGCTTCCGTTCACAGAGTCAAGGCATTACATTTTCTGACGCCTGAGGTACCCTTTATGCCCATCACTGCTTCCTGGTCCTCTCCCCCTTTTCTACAATGGCAGCATAAGCCACAGCAGCTGAAATCCTGGAGTATATTTGACCACAGCTGCGCTTGCTGCAGATGAACACTATCCTGATTCAACCCTACCAGGAGCTCCATCCAGCTCTGGTGATTCCTGAGGAGACTTTAGGATCGAGGGTTCTGCTTTGGATAGGCCAACAAACCTTGTTTACATTTTATCCTTCCTCAGCTTAGCCTCACAATCAGCAAGGTGGTTTCTGCTGACTCCCATGATGTCCAGCCTTCCCCATGCATATGTGCATGTGACAGCATACTTTGTATGTCAGAATAGAATCAATGACCCATTAAAATGAGTAAATTGATAACATTTAAGTAATTTCCTTACCAAATACGGGAAAACAAATGACTCTCCTAAAATCTGGTAAGGAAAGGACCAATAATGCCTTCCATAAATATGCAAGTCCGTCAACTGTATTCAAGCTATAATTACATTTTAAAATACTATTATAAATCTGAAATACTTCTTTATAGAAAATGAAATATTTTGATTAAGGCAATTTGAAATTGCCTTAAATTATTTTTTTTACTTTTATTTTCCTGACAGACCTCAAAAATTACTTTTTCCCATAGGAAAAAAAAATCAATGTTGCTGAAATACTTCCTTTTTTGTCATAAAATCAGTGCATGAACAAATTTCTTAACATCTCTACTAATTATGAGACCAATCCAAAGAAAAGTTACTGGCAAGGAAAGCGATTAAGTCAATTAAACAATCATAGTAGATATATTCTGGTAAGTCAGAGAAACCAATCACTGGTTCCATTGCAAATATCCAAAGCACTCTGAAGGTTTACAATAAACTTAGAATCACCTTAGTTTGTAGAAATGATGATGATATGCCAAAAAAGGGGTAAATTAATAAAGAGATTTTAAAGTGTTTGGAGATTTAATGGGATTTAATAATATTAATGACAAAAGACTGAAATAATCTAAAAGATACTAAAAGTATAAATAAATAGCCTTACATCCTGTCTAGGCTAGTCTGAGGTATACAATATTATTAAGTGAAAGATTTTATATCACCAGGCTCTCTAGTATTATACAAAAAAGACTATCAAAATAAATGACTCAATTCCTGTCTTATGCTAAGAGTAATGAATGAACAAGCTATCATTACTATTAGCATAAGGAAACTATTCTCAACAAGTACTTAGTTTCAGAAAAGCAAGAATTACAAATTCCTAGAGCTGTGTTTTAATTGAATATACAATATTATATAACAAACAACTAGCAAGCAACTTGACAGACAAAAGAAGAATTTTGAGAATTTGAAAATCAATGCTGAGCTGGATGTTCACCAGCAAAAGCACATTATTATACCAACAAGTAGGCAGAGACTTTTGTGCATCTAAATTGATCTGTTTGGCACAGCATAATGCAAACTATTGAACTCTGATTTATCATTAGTCATATAAATAGGGAGATGAATAACATTCAGGACAGGATATAACTGAACAAAAGACAGTGTTTTTAGACTTTATATTTTCCATGAAAAAAATAAACACCAAATACTGAAACCAAGGGTTGATTAGACTCAAAGGATAAAAGGACAGAGATTAAGTAATAGTCTTGTCAGTAACACAAAGATTACGGTCTTGCTCTTAATTTAAGCACTCATGGCCAAATTCATTCCTAATCACTCTTTTGTGAACACCAGAGAAGTTCTATTAGTGCTGAAATCAGCCTATGTTTATTGATTAGCAACACTTTGTGTAGAAGAGGAGCAATGGAGAAAATGAGATTTGACAGGAATTGATGACAATCTTTTTGGTGAGATAGTGTTATTTTAGTAGGATCATGACAAGCACAATCTTAAATCTCATAGCATAATAGTAGGTGCTTCTACAGTCATGATCAATGACAGTTATATCCCATCATGGTGGCTTAGATGGCTTTTTGGCATGAGCTTATCAGAGAGCAAATGACAAAAGCTAGTCAGAGTGAGAACAGTGAGTTAGATGCAGTGACCACACACAGTATAAAAAATTCTAAGGTATTTTTAAATTACAGTTAATGAAACAAAAGTTTGTGACAAATAAGGTGATTATCTATGGTGTTTTATGATTCAGTAGTGCTTAAGGTTGCTTAAGGATGTCTACTGAGAAAGAAATTCAATAGTGAGTCAGATACATAATGTACATATTAGAGAAAAAGATAAAAAGGAAATTTTAATTTAGTTTATAATCTAAAAATGTCTTAAGATAAAATAGTCAGATTGTCTCCCTGGTTAAATGGAATACATTTAAAACAATAGATCAGTAGATAATACTTGTTGATTTCTTAGCCAGAAAAATGAAGTGTAAATTTTGTACGTCTAAGAAACACTGTATCAAAAAAGTTCAGAAAGATCGTCAGTAACTCTTGTGGGAATATATCACATTTGTTTCTGAATTAAATTTTAGCTATTATGGTTAGTTTCTTTTAGAGAGCTAAAGGAGAAATATGGCTTAGCAGTGGTCATACTGCTCCTTAAATTTCTACCTCTCTCCCAGGTTTTAATCATGTAGGAAGGGACAAGTAAATTGTAAAATTACTGCTTTAGATATTGTCATTACAGTTTCAAAATAGAGAAAAAACAATGTAGCCAATGTCTATGATGCCCCAGTTTGGTTTTCAATAATGTAAATAATTGATGGTCAAATTTCTGGAATTTTCTTCCATTCTTTCCTGTAGTGCTTTATATAACATCCATCCCACACAAGCCTTTTTTTTCTTCAGCCACCTGTATATGAGGTGACTCAGTTTATATATTTTTGTTTTCTTACTCAGGTTGAGTAAGAAAAAAAAAAATTCAGTCAACCAATTAGAATGGAAAAGAATCACTTATATCATCGCATTCAACACTAAAAAAAAAGATGAGCTGTGTAAGTCATTAACTTTCATATTAATGTTTTTACTATTTGGGGTATCTGTTCTTCAGCACTTGACTGTGTACTTAAAATCCCAGTTAGGAGGTCTTGTGGCAGTTCTTTCATAATACTTTTAATTTAATGTAAAGATAAAATATAACAGACAGAGAAAATGTTCCTGCAACTGCAAAATCTTGTACCACAGCTTTTGATCTAATGAGGGTCTAAGGTTTTATTAGCTTCCATTCTCTTCCTGAAATTCTTATGGTAAATCAGCAGCTGTTAAAGATTTTGGTTGTATTGCTCTGGCATACAAATTAAATATTCTGTCTGGTCTTTGGCACAGCAGATACCTCTGATACCTTTACTCATTATCTGTTGAGAATGTTTCTTAATCAGCATTCTTATTTCAAATGGAAACACATTTTCTGTGGCTGTGGTCTCCTAGCAACTGAGTTTATTCTCACTGACTTTTGTCATTTCAAGAGATCTGTGTTTAGAATGCTTTTCATAGCTGCTAATTCTCTGTACAGCTTCACAGACTTTATACTTTTATCCCATATCAGAGCTGGTTAAGTTTACTGTAACCAGCAAAATATCAAGTGTCATAATTAGTTAAAATGGCCACTATCTATACTTCATTGCAAAATAAATTCCAAGAGAAAAAAATAAATGTTCTTTTTAAAAATGTTACATTAAAGTGTTTGGACACTGATTCATTTGTTTACTAAAATTTGTTCTATTACAAGCATAGAAATCTCTTGAAATGGCAAGTATTGACCTAAATGTGGGCTCTGCTGTACTTTCAGAAGTACATTTATCCCTAAATACTTTGTATTTTAAGTGCATTTTTAATAAAAGCTACATTTTAGGATTTTTTTCTTGCATAAAAACTACAGCTCTTCTTAATTAAGGCTGGGATTAAGGAAAAAAAAAGATTCTAAGGCTTATTTTTTCTCTTTTCTCCCCCCCCCCTACAATTGAAACTACTAGTTTTATATAATTACTGTATTCATCAAGCATGGATTTAACACAGATGTCGTGAATCTTGGTCGAGTCTAGGCCTTGACCTGTAGTGCATATATTTTTTAACAAATTTTTGAAAGAATAGATTCTAAACTGATTTAATAGGAAAACATACTATATTATTTTTAGCTTCTTAGAAGAATACTAGCCTTTCTTCTGCAAATACAGCCTTATGTCTCTTACTGGAACAGACAGCATAGGTTATAGAACTTTCTAGCATTCCATCAACAGGAGTTATATGAGTTAAGGACTAATTTAAATGGAGAATTTATATGGGAATCAAAGGGGAAAAATAGTACTGATGGGGTGAGTGAGCAACTACAGAGTCTTTCAGTAAGGATGACATAGTCAGATGACTTTGGAAAGGCTAGATAGAGTTGTTACCCGTAATCTTTCCAGTTATAATATTATGCTTGACATACAGTTGTAAAATGCTTTGCTTTTTATTCTAGAATATGTCATAACAGAAATGTGGAATGCTTTGGAACCTAGCGTAGACAGAAAATAATTAATGTTAGGATCTGTGAAACATTTGATTGTAATTTTTTCTTAAACAGGACATAGGCTTTTCATATCAAGGGATCACCAAGGGATCATGCTAGCATTAGTATATCAAACTGGCTGGCTACAACAGTCTAGAAGAGTGTTAAGAAATGACAGAGTGAGTCCATACAGTAAAATCAGAGCAGATGAAATGAAAATAGTGAAGTTCAGCACAATTAAGTTCAGAAGCAACTCAGACTGCAAGCAAGAAAAAGAAAGATCAGGTGGAATAACCTGTATGCCCTTCACTATATGTAAGAACTGTGTTGGAACTATCTAGAATACCAGTTTACCTCCATGAATCATAGAAAAAAAAATACCTGTAAAATATGGTACTAAACTATCACCTGAGACAAATGTAGCACAATTCAATGTGAATTATCTTTTTGGTTTATTTATTGCAGTTGGTATTTGCAAAGCAGAGGCTCTCTGTTCAAGTCAGTGCAGTGTAGGTACACAGGATATGAAAACATTAAGGACAGCTGCATGAGGATAGTTCTAAATAACAATGTCCAATTTAGTGTCTGGTTATCAAATGGAGGGAAGAAATAATGGTAAATTATACATCTTCTACATTTGCTCTACTATCAGTAGAGTATAAATGTTTCTATTGAAGTTCTACCAGTTATCTAAACATAGTAAAAATTTAGGAAAAAAAAGTGGAGGGGAAATTTACAGAAATCAGATTCCATAGAATTTTTTCAGTGTAGATGAAATTTTTATGAAACCAAAATATTTTATGGAGCTTATTTGTTGTGGCAAAGCCTTCTGTCATCAAAACAGTACATTTTATTTCTTAGAAAGCAAGCAAAGTTTATTAGTCTCGGATGTGGATTCAGGAGTCTGTTTTCCCAGTTTTGATGTGATCCGGAAGAAAAACAAGCAGACCAGATCTGAAATGTGCCTTTCCCAATCTTGAGTATGATGTGCAAATACACCCCCTTTCCCAGTTTGCAACAGATATTTTGGGGCAATTCTGTTTTTTTTCAGAAAGCTTCAAAAAAAGATTTTTTTTTTCCTTTTGAATCCCCAGACTGTGGGGAACAAATACTAATTTCAACATCTTGAGTCCTTCCATAAATCAGAAATGTTGACTCTCAATGTGAGCTCAAGAAAACTTTGAATAGTTTAATATTAAATCACAATTTATGCAAGTAACTGTATAACGTCAACAAGTGGGAGCAATAAGTTGCAACCTACACAATAAGAAGTAAAACTCTATGGATATATTAGAGAAAGGAAAGTAACTTTAGCAAATCTAGATTCACTCTCAGTTTTATGAGTGCTGTAAACCATGTATTAATGAACCCCACTGCTCTTTGCCGGAGTATTCCACCTACCCCTTAATTGAATCGTTTTATCCTCTTTAAATCTATTGAAAACCTCCACTGATTTCTCTATGCTATGAATTGGTCCTGAATGAAGAGGCAGCCAATTTTACCCTAGAGGGTGAATGAAACTCTGAGCCTCCTGAAATCATGAAAAGAGTTTTGTCATTGATTTTGAGGAGGAGCTGAACTAATGTCTTTGTCTTTTCCTTCAAAAACAACAAAGAAGCTCTCAAGATTATTCACAGAGGTTCATTTCCTTTGGAGAGCATCCTTTTTTTTTAATCAACCTTAACTGAGATTTGTTATGTTGAGACCAAGCTCTAAAATGTAATTTTCCTATTGAGGAAATGAATGACACACAGGTCAGCTCAGGGAAAGAGGGCTATTTATTTCTGGAATAGTTATTACAATTTATGTCTCAAATGACATTCATATGGGGTTCCCTTCTATTTTTCCCCCTTTAAAGGCAACAATGGAGTGTAATTATTCCTGACAATATCTGAAGTATCAAATTCCTTTTAATATTGTTTTATAAAGCTACATAATTAATAAAATGTTTGCCATGCATACAGTAAGTATTTTTAAATCATTATTTTCTGGAATAATTTGTGACAGCCAAGAGCCAAAGATATATTAACTCAGGGGAAAAAATGCAGTCACTATCTGAGATGCCTGAAGATTACTCAAAGCTTGAAATGTCTTCCCTCATTTCTATCCCATCAGAAGGCAAATAAATGCTTGTTTTGCTTTTGTGTTTTTCAACTGTGGCTTATTTTTGAAGCCATATAGCACTGTGCATTTTGTTCCAGCAACTGTTTGTGCATGCTTCACAACTTTCCTATAAATCTCCTCTCATATATCAGTCGTGATGGTTGCTCTTAGCAAAATGCTGAAGTACGATCATTTGGATAATCATGTGAGGAACCCCACTAAAAATGGTGAGACTACTCATGCACTTAAAATTAAGCATATGCTTTAGTTCTTTCCTGAATTAGAAACCTAGTATTCAAAAGGCTGATGAAATGTGTCAGGGTTAATAGTTCATATTATTTAAATGTATGAAGACATTCATTACAGTGTATGCGGTTAGAACTGTGGCATTCTATTTAAAGCACATTGTGATAAAACACAATCAGTTTGCCTACAAAATGTTTTCTCTCTCGCCTTGCTTTTCTTCACTAGCTATTACACAGCAATGGGTCTCACCCATCATGCAATTATTATATGCTAATTGCAATCAAGTTTTCTGGAGCTGCGTGAAGAAGACGGTGTCTGAATGAGAGAAAGATTTTGTGATAAATTGCTTTTGCATACTCTACGTTCCCATATGACGCAGGTCCTCTTACTCCCCATTAAAACAGCAGTATGAGCATTCTAGTTACATTGCAGAAAAAAAGTTATACAACAATATAACAATTTAATACAAAAGAACTTAGAGGATAGCTTTTTATAGCCTTTTTAAAAACTGGATCACTAACGTACACATAAGCGGATGATCAAGAAGTAAAACTAGCATAACATGAAAAATTTAAAAAATCAATACATTTAGCATTTTCTGCTCAGTGACCCTTAAATGGAGTGATGCATCATTGTGAAATGCAGTTTCACGTTACGGATTTCAATCTGTCACATTGACAAATCTGTTATTGACAAATGAAAGTTTGGCAACAATCCATTAAAAAAGAAACCAAAGAAAAACAACTTGCATGCAAATGCTTCTAAGTGAGAGAAACTAGTCAGAGTCAGAGTGGTGAGGCAATTTCCAGCATAACAGACAAAGAAAAATATGTTTATTTTAAAAGAGTAGTTGTCAGCCATCAAATTCTTTTTGTCTAAAATTTGTTTTAAATACTAAGCATTTTAAAATGTCATTTTTGTTAGTACATCTGAAGTTTTAAAGAACAATAATATTCGCTTTCACAGTCACAGATGGGGGCATTAAATCTAACTAATTTTTATGCTTTCAAAAAGTACATGTAAATAAACTAACTGTAACTTTTTAGAAGGAGCATTTTATTTTCAGTAGTGGTAATTGCAGTTAGAACAATGGAGTGTAGTGAGGTCTGCTCCTTGTGAAGATTTCTGTTTTTGACCCAGCAGAATTATCATAAAGTCATTTTTTTCCTTTTCTTTCTTTTTGTTTCCTGTCATTTCTGCCTGGTTACAGTGAGAACATGTTTGTTTCTTAAACAGATAGGAGGAGTAGAGGCAACTATTTCTGGTAAATTCCCTTGATGCTATCCATATTACCCAAGTGATATGGTTGCTACAAAAAGAAATTCATTTGGCTTGGCTAGCTGGACAAGCAAATAAACCCAGTTTTCCCTCAAAGCAAGGAACATAAGCAAAATACCTGACAATTCTTAAGATCCGATGGCAAGGCACTTCGATTCATGTGGAGAAAGAAAAAAAAGGAGAGTTTTGTGCCTATCATGGTTGCAGAAAAACCTGGAAATCATGAACTCTAAAAAAAGATTGTGAGTACATACCTACTTATATATACACAGAGATGATTTAAATCTTGCTTTTTTGAAATGGCTTATCTGTTGTGGCTGAGGTTTATCTATTTTAGACGGACAATCCTTCAGGCATTGCTATTCTAAGGGAGCTCTTTCTAGCTCCCTTTTCCATCCCTGGCAGTTGTCACAGGGAAAAAAAACTGCTTAGTTCACATGGTTTAAACCAAATCAGGATAAAAGTAGGTAATCAATTTATTAACAAAACATAATTAACTTGCAATTAGTGAACTATACATACAGGATCCGTGTCAGTAATAAAACAGATAAACCACAATAGCTGGATGCTTATGAAATGTTAATGTCCACGTAGAAATTTCTAAACACGCTTTTGCAGCCAGTCCTGAAGGACATACAAATGAGGTTACAAGCACACCACCCTGCAGCCCAGGGCACCCCCCAGGTGCACCTGCTAACTCCAGCACCGAAGAGAGCCCCTGCAAGATCGCAGTTGCACAGAGGTCCCTGGCTGGGGCCGCGGGCTGGTCACTTTGGGGCAGATCCTCTCTCAGACAGTTTTGGGTATTTGACACACGCTTATTTTATCCACTCACGTTCCTATAACAGCTGTTCTTATTATGTCATTTTGCCAGTGGTGATGTATGTGAGCACCCTGACAACAATGAGTAACCCTGCCAAAGTTTTAAAACGTTAAATTAAAAATAGAGTATAAAATGATGCAGTAAAATTTATTTCTGATTTCAGAAGGCCATTTTTAATCTGTTATGTGGTTAACAGGAAACTTAGCATCAACCATTTTCCTTCTTTCCACATTATCTTTACCAGCACTGGACAGTAAAGTTGCTTTTAGACATAGCTTTACAGACAAATATGTAAAATTGAAACTATCTTACTCGATTACTAGAAAATAATATTTTTAAAGGAACAAGAGATATGTCTTAGTAGAAAATGCCCTTTTGTGATCCCAAGTGGATCAGTAGTCGTGATAGGATAGTAAAATGCGTGTTTCTAAGACTATTAAGCAGTAATACATTCTGATGAGCATAATATAAATACGAACATAGACTTTTTAACAGCAGGATATGCTGGATTCACCTGTAGAAATCTTCTGAAACAGTGATTAGTGCTGATTGTCTAACAGTCACTTACAGCCTGGTTCTCCTAACCTGAGAAAGGTTCACATTTCATATATTTAGATTTTATAAAAATTAATTAATTTAAGAACGTGACAAATAAAACATAAAGATTAAGTCTTAGCAAAGTTCCCTAACAATATGCAGTACCTTGATCTTATAACAGAATTCCTCTGTCCTCTCGCTAGGTCTGGTAAGAAAAATATAGCTTTCTTCAGACAAAATGTATTCTTCTCTTTGTATCTACATTCCGAGGGGATAATTCTGCTCATATTTCAAAAGATAACTTTGAGTATTTTGTGACATTCCGTCTGAGTCAATCATGAACTTCAGCCCTTGACCATAACAGCTTTTTCTTATGGTCCATTTTAGCAGAATAATTGTATAAAATGATCTAGGGGATGAAATCACATAAGCATTATTATAGCAATGATAGTTATATTCACTAAATAATGTTGACATTTTCATTATAAATTACAGACAAAAATCTGCTGTCATTTATAGTCTGCAAATCTTTTGAAGAAACAAATGGCAGAACTTAGTCAAACTGTTTGCATCTTGCCTTTGAAAATGTATGTGACCTGAAAACTGACATTTTAATCAATAAAATACACAGAAAGCATTTAATGTTCATGTAATTGGAAGAATAAAGTACTATTTCCTAAAGACACAGATGTATAATATGCATTGATTCTGTATAAAATTTTCAAACAATTTGTTCAAAAAGACAGTTCTGCATATAGGATTGGGCATATTTGAACAATTTTTCTATGTAGAAATGGGGACACAAACAAAACCAAATAAGTTTGTCTGGAAGAACTAGTCCAGATCTGAAAATTTTATATTTTGTCTTTAAAAAAATCCCCTGAAATGAAGCTTATTTGGGTTGTAATGAATGACATATAGCCTGGTATTTTATTAATGGAATTTTCATTATTATATGCAGGTGGATCAAAATACAGCTGAATTTCTTTTCTAGTAAATTAATTCTTTACAAAAGGCTTAATATATTTACAAATGTAAAAGGAATTATTCTGAGACGAGATTATATCCTCCTCATCTCCTAACCAATTGTGTTCTCCCCTGTGAATCTTGTTCTACACTGAGTATCATTCAGTGAGATTTGACTGTTTAAAATGGGTTCAGGAAGTCCGCATGTGTTTTCACAGGCTCTTTTTCTGCCTGACTGTATTGAAGGACTTCATAAACTTGCATTTCTGTAACTTCATGTAGAAGTTAATTAATTGATTATTATTAATTATTCAAAAAGTTCTTTTAATCTTTTCAGCCATGTTGATAATTTTAGTAAATTGGTGTTTGTAGAAAATAAAAAACAAATTATAAGACAACTCCTGTTAATCATGTGTCAGATAGTGCAACAAGGAAGCCATGTAATGCTCACAGACAATACACTTGATATCCTTAAAGGAGATAATTAGAATGTATATAAGTGTGGGAGATACTGGTCAGTAAAAGCTAATAATGATCTGCATAGTTTACATGCAAAGGAAATATTGTTTTGCTAGACCAAAACTAACTGCTTCCTTTCGAATTACTTTTAAAGTCAATGCCTATTTTCTTAATTGCTTACAAAGATAGTTTATCAATATTATAAGTACTTATTAATATTATTATGTACATATCCATGCAAAAATTTCTCAAATACACAAAGATATTACATAAAGATGGAAATATTCTTGCACCCTAAAGTAGACCCTAAAATAAGAGAAAATCTTGTTATTTTTGTTCGTTAGCACATTCCTGAATATCTGTCAGATCACACAGAAATACACCTTTAAAATAAACACAGTGGTTGTGAATCCATGGCTCTTTCCTGCCAAGAGTACACCAGAACTATGAGGTTTCATTTTCCATATGCTTTGTGCAAACATTTTCCTTGGGTTCCATCCCTGTGGGTTTGCAGTCGCTGAAATTGGATTTGAAACATATATTTGAATGGGCCTAAAAATCAAATGCAAGTTAACCTCAGATGCCAATTTTAACTTTACTTTTACAACTCCTCCCCTCAACTACTGAGCCAAATATGAAGCTCCTCCATCTTTGTTGTCCCAAGTTTTTCATTCTACCTCCCTTTCTCTCAGGCAGTCTTCCCTAAAGAACAATATTTTTCATATTTCTGAATGTCTTTTTTTCCTTTCCATGTTTAGAACTTGAGCCAAAACCTTTTTTATAACTACCTTAGCTAGACTAAAGATATTACTTCATTCAGATGCATACATAGAAGGCTCTCCTTGCTTTGATATCCTTTATTCAGTGAACAATTCTTATTGTCACAAGCATGTAGTAAGAAAACCAAGGTGCAAAGACATCATAGAATTAAGCCACAATTTCATTAATTTAGATTATTTAGTAAATAGCTACTAGATTCCTTACAATCTGTTAACTTTCCTTATTCATTTATTTTGCCTGCTTTTTTAAGGCAGCTGCCAGTCCCCTCTGTCTTTCAAACTTGTTGACAACAAAAATTGCTTGGATAATGCTGTCCTTTCCTTTAATAAAAATTACATAGTGGGAGAAGGACACTGTATCTTTGCTGTGTCAGATATTAAAAATGAGAAGGTTATTTGAAGATATGTTTATCAAATTCAGATTTATCGGGAGATATGTGACATAATGTTACATACTAAACACCTAACTCCTTTTACTTCACTGTGACTAGTGCGGGTGTCTTACCTATCCAGGCAAATAATCCAGATGCTGCTTAGAATAGAAAACTGAATTTCCCCAGACAAACTTACAATGAGTGGAAACATCTTCCCTAATCATTAAGGTGATGAGAGCAATGTCTACAGCATACTTTACAGTACTAGTTCTGCTTGATCGTATTCATAATCCAGAAATGAGTTTATTCTGTCAGATAGGGAATCTAAGGCAATAGTCTCTCTTCTATAATATCCCTTCTCAAATCAGAGGAATGCTTTAAACAGCCTTAACATATCTCCTTCCATAATACTTTAAAGGTAGCAGGGGCTGTGAAGTTGCACCAGGAAGGAAAACGGGGAGGACAGAAATCTGTGGTTTAGTTAGAATCTACTTGCATTAGCAGGGCTCATCTTGGAAAGAGCTGGCTATAAGCCACTTCCAATCTTTATCAGGCATAGACACATCAGCCATCTTACTGCCATTATTCCAGTTGCTGACTCTTCCCCAACATTTTTGTGAGTAATTATTTGTTTCAGACACCCCCTGCGCCAACACAAACACATGCACAGAGATACCACTGTAGCATCTGCTCACTGTCTTGATCCATGAAGGCCTGGATCCTCACAGCCACACACTTAATTATAGCCTTCTGACCAAAGCTGAAGATCCTGGCTCTGCCATAAATCTCTTCTTGATCTGATGACTTAAAAAACTTCCTTGTAATATTTAATTTTTTTCTTTCAATTAAGTGGGTAGCAATCCCTTTGGATGGCTATTTCTTGGCTGTAAATGGCTATCAGAGCAGCATCAGGTTAACTTTGCTGATTCTTTGTAGCTCAACCTTACCAAGCAAGGCAGCTGTGAACTGTTAGAGCAGTTGCATTCAGGCTCCTGCAATTCTATGTATCCATGCATTCATCCGTCAGGTCAACCTTCATGGAGTAGCAAGCAAGATCACATCACATAACAGTTACATACCCTATAAGTAAAGGAATAAACAAAGGAAGACTTCTTAAAAAAATATATGGAATTAACTGAGCACATCATCACTTAGTTTTATTTTTTTATATTATCTATTTGCTCATCCTCTTCCTATTTAGGGATAGTCTCACTCTAAAGATCAGGAAATTTGTCTTTCAACTAGTGAGTAAAGCTTTCAGCACAGTTTTGATGGAGTACAAGTAAACGACACTGAAGTTCTACCATGCTTAAGACATGAAATAATATATTTTAAATTTTCATTTCTTATTGATGCACAGATTTATATTTAATTTAATAGATTTGGGATTGTGGGATGCTTACAGATAAGTATGTGCATGTTTTGTTCTTCGTTCTATCTCCAAATCACAAAGGTTTTACTGGAATTAGCAAAAATTAGGGACCACCAATCGTTAGCATTAAAAGATTCAGTTATCTTCCAATAAGATAACTATATTATTCTTTTAATCTGTTAAAGATTAAATCTGTTAAAGATTAAATCTATTAAAGATGGGTGATACACGGTGGAGAGGAATCTGTGGGCTTTCATTTTTCATTCTTTTTTTTCTCGATCTAAGTGAAAATAGTTAAGTCGTGTATAAAACCTAAACACATATTGAATCTTAGAATGCCAGTACTATAAATTACGATTGAGACATTTTCATAGCTTTCTGGACTAAAATTAATTAGAAAATATAAAAAACATGGATTTTTGCCACTGCATGAATAATCTAGACACTAATGGGAAATGAAATTATTGGCAAATATCAAACTTAGGTTTCATAATGGAAATATTTGAAGCTGGTTCATAAGTCAGAGGACTGGCCATTGAAAACAGAGATTTTCACCTCTAACTGACTCATAGGAACTTGTCCCATATGGACAGTTTCAGGAGTGAGGCAATGTAAACTCTGCTTCTGTTAAATGTTGCTTAGGGCATGACCTGTCCCTCCTGGGCTGTTTTTTGCAATTCCTCTGCTTTGAGACAATGAGGGGTTTGTGTAAGTTGAGTCCTCCGAGTTGCCATGCACAGGAACCTCCTTCAACTATCTACAGAACTTTAACTTCTAAATTTAAGTGCTCTGATTGTCGTTATCTGTCTGAAGTAGACTCAAGATGATGTGACTGCTGCCCCTGTCCCCAAGACTAAATAGTCCTACAAATTCAATTATAATTGTTACTTCTAAGATTGCATCTTCCAGCATAAGGAAACATTGGTTAGATATGATGGAGAAACTTTCAAATTTTTGCCTCTTGTTTGCAGTTTGCTGATAAACAAATAGATGACTGAAAAATTGAGAGTTTCACTGTCTTAATGGACCCAGCAATATTGTGTAGCTCCAGGAAAGTAGACTTCCATAACTTTCTAACACCTTTATTGCTAATATATCTTCTTTGCTCTACTGACTCCTGAACAGAAAGATGAGGAAAGGTTTCCCCATCACATCTGACAGACTCACTCTCTAAAACATTTCTAAACACTGAATCTATAATGCCTGAAGGACAAACACAACTTGTAATAGGAATATTCTTTGGTTGGCATGTTTGCACAAGTCTTTCCTGGCCTCCACTTAAGAAGACTGAGACCACCTCAAATTCATGTAGGTAAACCCTTTGAGCTATAATCCTGTATTCTATCTCTTTGCCTCACTCAGGAATTTCTGCATTGTCCTCCTCCACCTCCATTCTCTGCCTGGTAATTTTAACACTTACTATAGTAAAAAATCTAGTCATTCATTCCTTGTTGACATAACCCCACCAAAATAGAATAATAGTGCACTTTATGACTTTTTAGTAATGATCATACAGTCGCTACTGACCTTTCAGTACTAGAACAATGATAGAAATACTGCAATATAGCCATTTTAGTTGCTCTAGCAAAACTAGAAGATTCTGATACACAGGGAAATCAATTTACTGCAAAATTTATTTGAAACGTAATTGTCCTCTATCTGGTGATGCCTGCATCTTAAAGATTCAGTGTTTCCATTCGTTATGGATAAACATCTTTAAGTTGGATGCTTATCTAAAGCTTACACAATGGATCTGAAACTAAGAGATCACACTGACAATCTCATATGAACAAATGTCTTCACAAGTCTTCTTATATGCTAATTTGTCTGTGTTTAAAATAAATCTTGAGTAAGCACTTTTTGAGGAGTGCTAACACACTCCCTTCAAGCACTGAAGTAAAATGAAGAATCAAGAGGACAGTTAATTGATTAAGAGTTAGTTCCAGATATAGTTTCATTTAATTCCCATTATTATTCGAATAAATGTATTGCTCTGCAGTTCTAAGTTGTTAGAACCACATTTTCAAGGAGTTTTGTCGCTTGGACTGCTTTGGATGAGTAATTCCATATTTTCCCATACTACATCAGAAGGCCTGCAATACGTGTGCTTCCATTCACAGCAACTGATAAATCAGACCAGCTTCCTGATGCTGATGTGGAATCGGAGTGTGGCTTCACAGCAGCCAGATGTCAGGCAGTCAGCAAGGCTGCTGCTGCTCAATGTTGAAAGAGTTATTTTTCACTCTATCCAAAAAACCTTTCTCTCAAACTTCTGATAGCTGAGTTTGTTCAGGAAGATCTATCTAATCAGTTTCCTCTATAGCGCTGTCATGTTATGTTAAGCTCTAAGGACATTAAGCAGCAGCTCTCAATGAATGTTCTCTTTATATGATACTTTCCTTCCTTTCTTAGAAACTTTGATTTATTTAAGAATATTGTATGTTTTTAAGTTTCTTCATTGACTTTTGAACTAAACTTCCTAAAACAGTGGTCCCTCACTCAAGACTTCTATTCAAAGATGCCCAGAAATTTGAGAAAACTCTGAGGGCTATAATAAAGGCACATTTCTCCTACAACAAAACAGACAGTTGCTTTCTAAAAATGAGAGGTGAAGTTCTATTAAAGAAATCTTTGCACATCTAACTGACTAGTCTTCATGCCTCTTTAGAAAGATGCTGCTTTGCTCTGCTGTGAAATTAAGAATGTTGGTAATATTCTTCAAAAATAGAACAATGGAAAATGGGAATTTGTGGCATTTGGCAATGAATCATAAAGTCAGGATGTTCTTGTTGCTGGGAATACAAAATAAACTCCATCATTCATTTAAGGCACAGCAAGGAACACAATTAGAAAAGAAAAACGAAAAGGGCTAGCAACAGCAGTGGTGGTCTGGCTATTTGTTTTAACAGCCAAAATAGCAATAATTTCTAAGGACAAACTATATATGAACATAAGAAATGCCATTTTGGAGCAAATACATGTTCAAATGCATGTTCTGTCTAGTCCAATAATGTTCTCAATGACAGCAGATGCCAGATGCTTCAGAGAAAGGCACAAAGCCCCTACAAGGCAAATAATTTTGAAAAATGATTTTGTGGAATATGTAGCTTGAAAATGGATCTTGTTTTCTGTATGTTCCATCTATAATTTTGTTTCTGTGCAGACAGCAGCCATACTGTTCTGAATATTGCTGCAGTTTGTTACAGAACGTGCACATTTTATTCCTGTTACGTCTTCCTGTTTTCTTTAATACATGCTAGGAAACCTTTTAAATTCAAAACATATCTTTTGATCTTTGTGTATGAAACATAGCATATCCCATGGGAATGTCTGCTAGATCCTTGAAGATGTGACATGCAATCACTGGGGACTGATATCATCTGAAGGAGGCTGACATATTTACCATTTTCGTTCCTCAGAATTACTAACTATATACAAGAGAAAGAGATATTCTTTTGGTAGTGACATAAAATGAAGAGGGCCTACCTTGATGAGAGATAGAATTTTAAGTTTGTAAGTAAAGATGCTGCATTTTTGGCCTTTGGGGCCAAAAATATGAATCTCTTTGTCATGTTCCATTCGAGAAAATAAGAAAAATAAAGTGACATCTTCTATTAGACATGATTAAAAATAAATAAATTGAGTACTAAAACAATGGTAACTTTTGGTGGAAATGTAGATTTTTTTAATGAATTGTGTGCTATATTTTTCGTACAACTCAAATTTCTTCCTCTGAATCTCTCATTTAATTGTCTTCCAGTAAAAAGAAATTTGTTCCATTCACACACAAGGAAGATTTTCAAAATTGCCTGCACGATTTTATGAGTATCAGCGCTACTGAGAGTTCAAAATAATGTTTTGATGTATTTCTTCTGTTTCTCATACCACTTCCCTAGGGCAATCCCATGGGAATTCCTGTAAGCTTGGAGCAGCAGGAAAGTAAAAAAGACTGGTATTAACTGAAAGATATACATTAATATAAATCAGCTCAATAAGAATTGGCAACTCTTTTGTAACCTGATAGTTTAAGTACGCAGCCAGTTGCTAGATTATATGAATTCATATACACACAAATATATTTGTGGGATCGATTCTTTTTTTAAAACATATTGCAAAAGCCAACTGAGACAAGGAGGAACAGCAAAAATGAAGTCACAACTGTAGATAAGGGCTGAATTCTACTGGCATTGAAGTTCACTGGTATTGGGCTGTTTACCCAGTCTTTCTGTCTTTTTACTTGAAAGCAGTAAAAAAGTTCTCCCTATAAAAGTTCAAAAATACTGAAATCTCTTAGAAATCTGCTTGCAGTAGCATCGGCTGATGATATATCTCCCAGCCTGGCCACAAAAAGACACAGTTGTGGCTATCCAACAAGTCAAGCAGGACACTTATGAGTGTGGAAACAGTTCTTGATGTAGAATGATGATAATGAAAAACCCTTGGCTTATTTGGTACCTATTAATAGGGAGCATAGTATATGTGACTCATTTTATTTGCCTAAGAAAATGTGTTTCTCTGAATTGAATTGCAACGCAATTTGATATTTTTTGTCTCAGGAGGAAACAAACTGAATGGAAAGGAAATAACAGTGTTCAAGTAGGTTGTCAGTAGAGTGCTTCTAGTAAGGAGGGAATGATTTTTTTTCTCCATGTCCACTGTGGATAGGACAACAAATAATGGGCTTAAACTGCAGCAAAAGAGATTTAGACCAGACATGAAGAAAAACTTTCTAATAGCAGGATAGGTAAATATTGGATTAGATTGCCTGAGAAGACTCTGGACTCACTACTACTGGAAGCTGTTAGACGTGAGGCATAACATAACATGAGACATAACATAACACGAGGCATAACGTAACAGGAATATTTTAGTCAAATCCTAGCATAAGGCCACTAGTCTGTTCCCTTGCCCCGTGACATTTTCCCCAAATTTTTTTTCTATTGTTCTTTTTTTAACAGATCTGTCAAACATCCATTCTAAGCTCTGAAACAAAGGTGGTGTTTTCACAAATATAAATCGTTTTACTTACAAAAATACAAAATTAGGGAAATAAAGAATGTTTTCCATTTTCCTACAAAGCAATTGTTTAGATAACTACAGCATGTGATATTGAGTAATATTACCAATTATAGAAATTTTTATGACTAGAATACAAAATTAGTTTATGGCTACACTGAGAGGCTTTTATACATTGCGAGATTATTAAATAGAGTAAAGGTTGTTCAGTCATAATTTTGGTTGCTATGTTTTGCAGGAGAATGTTGAGAAAAGAAAGGATATAAAAGTATTATCCAGAGTAACAAAATGTTTAGGGCGTTAGAACTGTGTGGAAAGGTTAGCAAAACTAAGCTTTTTTCTCAAAAGGGAAACAGGATATTAAGCAAGTCCCTATGTATCTGAATAGATATAATTTTGCAGAGAGATAGGTGTCAATAGTTAGAAAACAGGAAAAACAATCTCAGGCTAAAAAAGACAGAAATTTTTAAGTATAATGCATTTGATGCAAAAAATAGGAAAATAAATTTTGAATATTAATATTAAATAGGTAAGCAAAAAACATTATACAGTGCCATGCACTAACTTAAAGATGCAAATGTCTGCTCCCCCAGTACCGTGTTTCTGAATTGGTTTTCCAGACCTTGAGATCTAGAACATATCCTGTAGAACCCTTGAGAAAATAGAGGTGACGTTTTTATAGTGTGTTTGATGATATTCCAAATCACAGTTTTCAGTAGCCATGGCCGAAATAACTCATTACTTTTCTAACTTACCAGACACAATGATGCAAAGTAAGACAGTTACAGGAAAGTGTTCCAGAAATCATGTCCTCCATAGTTGGGGGAGTGGAGAGGGTATATTTGAAAAAGAGGGAATGTCAGAATATAATGAGTGGGGAGGGAAGGAGCATACGTTGGCACAATGAAGAAACTTCCAAGCCAAAGGGAAGGTTCAGCACAAGGAGGCATACATCTCGAGGATCCCAGTAGTCAATACATTTTAGCTGAAATCTGTTTTCTTTGATAACCTGTAATGTCATGCACATTCTTTTGAAATTTCAGAATTTTTTTATTGACCATTGTGGGTAATAGATGACACTATAGGTTATTCTAATCTGACTAAAAATTGAATAAATTTAGAGTAGAATGCTAAATGCAAAAGATCAAGAAAAACTGCAAAAAATCATAATTTTAATTCATAAGCTAAAGGAGAAAAAAAATAAATTGCTGATTACAATCTATTTTCATAACAAGTAGGGCACAGAAATATTACGTCTCCATTTCTGTCCCCATTGTGATTGTCTATTGCTGACCTGCTATTGTCTGAATCAAATAGTAATCTCACAAGTAAACCAAAATAGAAAGCTTTGAATTTTTAATTTTACAGTCTCTAAAGCTTTGAAGAACAATAAACATGTAATCAATTTTAATTTAACTCTGAACCCACTGCTGTGTTTACTGTAGCTGGCATTTAAGGAAGCTGAATATATATATATATATTTATTTATCTAATCTTTAATCCTGATATTACTCTTCTATACCTGTTAAAATAATAATAAAAAATTACAATAAGAAAACATAGAAAAAAATATGAATATACAAATATATGATACATATAAATGTGTGTGTGTGGCTATAGATATCTATTATAATCTCCATATATAATTATTGACAAGAAATAATGAAATAATATATTTTTAGTGGGAATTGAATAATTAAGGGAATAATTCTTCACTCAGATATATCCAGGCTGAAACTGGAATCATGTTCATGTGATTGACAGCACAGTTGGACATATATAATTTGTGCCTCATAGCTATGCTTTTAGTACAATCGAATAATTTTTAAAGTAGCAATAGTGAGCAACTGTTTCTCTAAGACAGTCATGTGCAGTATTCTAATGTGTTTGCGATTATCTTTGTCCCTTGATGTTGCAGTCCATCTGACTAGCTCACTATCCGCTACCATCAACAGATTTACCTTAACATGCTATTGATCTGCTGAACAGAAAAGCACTGATGATGGCACCACTCCACAGCCTTCTAATGGTGAAGTTTTGGACCTAAGTTTATATCATATCCAACGCTGATTTGCATCGATTATTTTACAAGATGAGGCAAAAAGAGCTTAGCTCGGTAAGTCTAGAAAAACAAAGACTGAGTGGGGATAAGATTGCTTGCTATAAATAAGCGAGGGGGTAAACACTTGGGAGGGAGAAGAGCTAATTAAGCCAAAGGACAATGCTGGCACAAGAGCATATGGGTATAAAATTATCATGAATAAATTTAGGCTTGAAATTAGAAGAAAGTTTCTAACCATTAGAAGACTAAGACTAAGGAGCTATTCTGTCAATCATAACAACGGAGGAAAAAAGTCTATTTTTAAAATGTAGCTAAAAGAGAAAAATATTGTCTAGTTTCCTGTAATAACAGAAGCCTTATTTCAATTTCCCAGTATCTCTAAATTCCCTTGGTTTATACATCAGTACTCAGTTCATCATTTTGTGACAGTTTCAAAGGATACATCATACCTCCCTTTAAAATTAAACAATTTAAATACCAGCTCTTAGAGAAGGAATTTCTCTGTATATCCCACATAAAGTGTAGAATCAATTCTACTTCTGTTATAAGCAAAATGGCTACCAACTTTAGTATTGCAGGGTTAAGCCCCAAGTCCTGATTTTCTTTCACTGTATATACATGATTTTAAATCTAGTGAAGCTCCCATGGGATTCCAAGTAAGCTGAATAAAAGTTCAAATTTTGCCTACTATATTTCTGCTGAATTTCTAAATATCAACATCCTGAAATATTATTGCAGTAAGAAAACAATCAGAAAACACTCATTATTTTTATTGTAAATGCCATCTTTTTTTTTATTGGCGGAGTTATCTTTTTAGTCTTAATGAGTATTTGGAATTTTATTTAGACCCTTACCATTCATCTGTAACAATGCATTTGAAATGTAGGTGTTAGAAATTAACATGTCAATGTTAATGGATGACAGAGTGCAACTCTAGTGTTGGAAGGCTCTTGGGCTCTAGGGCATGACTGCCAGGAATTAAGAGCAAGACATATGGGTGAAAATCAAAAAATATCAGAAATACTTTTACACTTACAAGCATCTCTAGTACCATTCTTGTTTTTGAAAAGCTATGTTCAGGATCTGTTGAAGTTTAATGCAGATTACTGGAGCATACAATTAACACTATTAATTAAAGTTCCAGTGCCTAGCAGAACATGGGAGCACAGGCCAGAGCTGGATGAACGTGACAAATCAGTCACCACAGAGTTCTTATTTTAAGTTAGAGGCATCACTTATATTTCTTTCTTTTCTGCTTTCTATGAACATTTTCATTATAAAGTTTTGTTAATAAGTATATTCACTAAAATTGACTTTTGTGCCTTTTTTTGGAAAAAATCCCATTGATTTTCAGAACAGGCCTTACAAGATTGGAGTTTAGAACCCTCATGGAAAGGGAATCTGAAGTTACTCAGACTCAGCACATCAGAAATCCATTTATATAAGTCAGTTCTTCCAACCAATCAACAGAAGTTATGTGAGGGAATCCTACTTAATCAATCATAATTAAGAAGGACTTGAAATACTGAGCCAAAGATGGTAATTTTTAGAAGAGTGATGGTCAACTTGCATTCCTTGAAAAAAAAAAAAAAAAGAAAAAAAACCAGTGCCTTCTTCCATAGGCCTTTTAGATTGGTACAAGTAAGTGTTATTTGTCTTTTCATGAAACAGAGCATACAGAATCGTGCTGGTTGTGTTTCATGGTTAGTTTCATAGTGTTTCGTAGTTATGGAAAGAGAAGAGAAGGACTAAACTGACGCAGGTACTACACTAGTACTGAAAAGGTACATTAGTACAAGGTACTGAAAAGTACATTAGTAACATTCATGTAGATCAGGGTCACAAGGCTTTGAATGTTGAGCTCCTGCGAAGAAAAATCATTCAACAGTGAATTATTAACACTATTCAGTTTTATACAGATAAGCATTATTTAGTTTTACTTCATGAATAGTCCATGTAAAGGAGTTGAATTTTACGTAGTGATATATATGTCAGTAATACAATTAATTAAAAAGACAGAGTAAGTGTATATAAAAGGTTATATATTTAAACAGACAAATGTTTGTAAGTACTTACTGTATTTCCTATACATCTCAAAGACAATGATATGGAGACAACAAGCACATCCATTTGAAAAGACAACGTAAGACAATGTGGGACATACATAATTTGTAAAGAAATCGGTGAACCAAACATTCATATTTTAATTCAGAATCAAGGAACTGGATTCTGTGTGTTTTTTTTTTTCAACATGTAAGCTCTCTGTTAAATCCGACTAAAGAGTAATATTGTGATATTGTATTGCAAGAAACTGATGAACAGCATTTCAAAAACCTGATTACACACCCTTCGTTCAAGTAAGTGGTCCCACCAAATACAATACTGGGATTACCTGCCTCAGTCAAAGGGGTTAATAAACACTCAATATTTTGCCATAATAAAGCACACAACACCATAACAACTTTTTGATCATAATGCCTTTAAAAAGTATGACTCAGGCAAAATGCAAAATATAATAAGAGCCTTATAGTGCCTTTGATCTATATTCCTCATTAGCATTAGAAGTAGATATTTTTTTCTTTAACGTGATGACAGCTCTCTAGCACTCAGATCTTCTATGAGTTACAAGAATCAACACTTCTCTCCAAATCCCAATATCAAAACTCTGAGCAGGAAAATATCCAAGAAATCATTACTACTAATGTGTGGAAAAAAGATGCAAAGTACCGAGAGAAAAGAATTCATTTTCAAATACATTGGCGCATTTTCAAATACAAGTCACAGAGACTTAGGGTTAGGATTGAGAGAAAAAAAAAGCCTAGAAGCAACACTAGAGTAGTTCTGGAAAAGGACTGCCAAGGGAAGGGTGTGCTGCCGAGAGACCTGTCCTGTGAGGAGGTTTCTATCTGGACCAGAAATGGGATCTTTGAGCAAGGGCCTGAGAAAACCTCTAGGGTTAGAGTTAGGGTTAGGGTTAAGGCTGAGTTAGGGTTAGGGATAGGGTTACAGTGGGGAGAACGAGAAAGTCTAGAGGTACCACTGGAGTTCACATATAAAGGGGCTGCCAAAGGAAGGTGTGTGCTGCCAAAGTCCTGGTGCCGGTCTGGGACTGAAAAGCATTCTAGGGTTAGTCTTAGGTTTAGGTTTAGGTTAGGGTTAGGGTTGAGAGAAAGAGAAATCCTAGAAGCCATTGCTGTCGTGTGTGTGCAAAGAGGCTGCCAAAGGAAGATGAGTGCTGCCAAGAGCCCTTCCCTCTGACGAATTTCTGGTCTGGGCCAGGAATGGGGTTCCTAGTCCCAGCATTGGCCTGCACAGCCTTCTAGGGCTAGGGTTAGGGTTAGGGTGGGAGAAGGGGAGCGCCTAACAAAAATGGTGCAATCTCCCAGCTCAGAAAACTTGTAATTGCAACCAGCTGGAACTTTGGAACAGAGATAGTAAATCCTCAGACAGAAAAAGAAAATTTAGTATACAAATAAAGGAGAGTATTACATGAACTCCAGTAAATATGATAAAAATGTGCACCAGTAGCCTAATATTGAGCTGTCATGAACAAAACATTAAAGTTGATTATTACAATGGCAAGTAATACAGACACTATGATAACACAACAGAAAACTTTTTTCAAAAAAAGGAAAAAATATCAGAAAGATAGACAATAGGACTATATTAAGGGGGGGGGGAACATCAAGCAACAAACAAAAATGCCCTAAGTAATATGTTACTAAAATCCCACCCTCAGCAAATGAAATCAAGACTAATGGTAACATTATCACAACAGAATTCATATTGCTCCAGGGATTCCATCAATATGACTATCGGCACTGTCAGCCTCTGTGGCACCAGGAAAGTGCAATCTGAAAGAATAATACCAGTTAAAGCAGAATGAAAAGAGGGCTATGTTGTAAATTCATCTCTGAACAAGGACTGGTTCGCATCCTAATACTTTCCATTTGAGCACACCCAGCCAAAAAATACTGCACACCCTGACATTAATTTCCCATGTATTATTGCAGCTGCTTGTTATTACTATTAATTTATGCTTGTGCTAAAGCTATAGGAATAAAGTGTTCAATAAAACTGTAGATCTTTCTTTGTTACACTTCACTCCCCCAAAGAATCAGAATATATTTTCTCAACAAGGTGCTCAGTCAGACCAAAAGTAGTGTAGGTTAACATTATTACTGGATGAACCTAGAAAAAGTTCAGCCTTTTAGTTTAAATAAGCACACTAGACTATGAATAATTACTTAAACAATCTCTCAATTATCTACTCTGCCAGATTATGCATAGCTATTTCAGAAACACCATGAAAGTCAACATCGCTATTTCTTTCTTTTTTAATTGGGTGTTTATTGATTTTATAAGCATAAAAACATTGCCTCTTGCATAATTCTTCCACCTAGACTACTGAATTACATCGTCTGGCAAGAAATGGAATCATGAGGCTTAAAGAACAATTGAAACCATTATTTCATTTTGGTCAAGTGATCGTGCGGCCACTGATGGGCTACTTTTCTCTGATGCAAGGAACTGGCTCAGGCAATGCCATACATTTCTTTTGCACTTCTAAACACGGTAATCATAATAGTAACAACTTGTATCAAATCTTTAGAATAAGAAAATGAAAAGTATTATTGTAGGCAGGAAACAGTACTGGCAAAATGTGAGGTATTTGCCTATGAAAAGGCTATTGAGGCCAAAAAGTTCAGTGGGAGTGAAGGTTTAGGGATGAAATTGTGAGAACGACTGGGATTGAGGCAGGGTAGAAGCGCCCTAGGATACAGATGTATGATCCACATATTTGGAGATGAAAGAGAGATGAAGCTAGAGAGATGAGCTGGAGGCTGAAGAGGCAAATGATTCAGGTGAAGAATATTCTGTGACAGGATATAATATAGTGAAGAAAAAAATCCCGAAGAGAGAGGGAAGTTGAAGAAAGGAGACAAACAAAAGCAGGAAAGAAACATGAGTGCTTTCACTTACAGTTCTAAAAGTGCAACAAGTAAATAAATAAATAGGCTCTGAAGTTGCACAGGTAAGATAACAGTTTAAACTGACTGTCATGCTCTGAATGCTCCTTACATGGTATTTTCTGAGCTGTTAAAATCCACAGACTTACTGGTCTTGTGATCTGGAAGAGCTGAGAAACGTAATGTTTACATTTGAATTGAGAAGTTGTTCAAACATCAGATCCCCTTTCACTGTGACTTAGCTCACTGAGATTTACCATGGGAAATTATTGTATCCAACCATCAGTAACAACTTGAAAGAAATAGATACTGTATTTGTCTTAAATCAATTTTAAAAAAGCTGTTTGTGAAATTTTGAAATTTCATAGAATCATAGAATCAGTAAGGTTGGAAGGGACCTCTGGAGATCATCTAGTCCAACCCCCCTGCTCAGCAGGGTCACTTACAGCATGGTAGACAGGGTTGCATCCAGGCGGGCCTTGAAGATCTCCAGAGAAGGAGACTCCACAACTTCTCTGGGCAACCTGTGCCAGTGCTCCATCACTCACAGGGAAGAAATTCCTCCTCACACTCAGGCAGAACTTCCCATGGTTCAATTTCTGCCCATTGCCTCTTGTCCGGTCACACGGGACAACTGAAAAGAGTTTGGCCCCGTCCCCTTGACACCCTCCCTTCAGGTACTTGTACACATTGATCAGATCCCCCCTCAGTCTGCTCTTCCCCAGGCTGAAGAGGCCCAGCTCTCGCAGCCGTTCCTCACAGGGCAGGTGCTCCAGCCCTCTGATCATCTTCGTAGCCCTAATTTGCCTTTTTCATTTAACTCCTTCATTCGTTGTAGCATTTATAAAGGTGACCATCACCTTGATATTTAAATACATAATATGTAGCTTAGAATGCAAGAGCAATAAAACCTAAAGATAGACTGAGGGAACAACTCTGCAAAACATTTAGGAATCTCTTGCTGTTAATTTCTATCTTGTAAAAGTAGAAACCAAGGCATGAAAATGAAACAGATTGCTCCACAGAATGCTAATCACCTCAAAGGTAAAACATAAAGAGTTGAAAATCCCTTTTAATTTCTGCTTGCCTTAGAGAAATCACAATAATTGAAATTGATTCAAATTCATCTTTGGAGGGAGCAGCTGTAGGAAAGCCATCTCATGGGAAGTAGAAAGTATATCATGGGAACTTTTGCACCTAAACATACGTTGTCATCACTGTATGATAACTAAGTCAAAATGAACAGTATTTATTCACAGGTTCTTAGAATTTGTTTGTATAAGTATGTAGACAATAAATCTAAATAAAAAAAATGTGAGAGAGTAGCTCAGTTCATTACCATGTTAAGGTGTGCAATGATGATTTTGATGATGTGGTTGTCAATTATAATGTGGACCTAAATCATCTACTTGTTTCATATAGATTACCTATGTCATCAGGTTACTTTGTATAGATTATCTAATAGCCCTCGTATAATTAAAAAATGTGGATTCTACCAACTGTCCTGAAAATTGGCAGTATGAGTTACAAATTCTATCTCATAAGAAACTTGCTGCTGAAGACTCACTTTCATTCTTTTAAGCACCATAGGAAAGGGAAAATGGGGCAGGTTGGAGCTCAATGGGAAAAAAAAACCTGCTTCAGAGACTCTTTGGAGAGTCTCATGCTTTATAATGAGAAAATCTTGGCAACTTTTTCAAACTGACAAATTGAAAAAAATAGGATTGATTCAATGAAAATTTTCAGTTTCATCTTTTAAATTTTTAACCATAATAATTCAATATCAGTTTTTAATCAAATGCAATTGAAACAGAATAGTTTAAGAACTTCTCTATGATTACTTAAAATCAAATGGCTCAAACTAACCCTTAATCCAAACTAAAAAATTGGGCTTTTCTTAGTTAAAAGCCTTTAAAAAATGTGTGTATGTGCTTATCTGTGTGTTTATTATCTTCCCACTAACTCTAGAGCATATCTGTTGATTTCTGAAGGAGAAGAGCTGAAATGTTTGCCAGGATAATATTCTTGTGCTTTCTCTGCATCTAGAAACATTTGTCTCTTTTTGTTTTTAAAGTATTTAAGATTTTCCTGGATATTTCACCACCTCATAAACCAGCCTCTTAACCCAAGACAATAATGAAAAAGTAGCTTTTTGCTGGACCCTGTAATAATTGACTCTCCAGAGGGATGTCTGTGCACTACCTCATCCAAGAGGTATTGCTGCTGCAATAATGACTTGAAGCAGGGGAGCTCTAAATAACAGATTAATATGAGAAACAACAAAAATGCAACTTCCTGTTAGACTTGTGTTATCCTATATTGCATTGAAGCCCCTACTCTGTCCTTTGAATGTCTTTCAAAACTGCAGTGGAGTATTTCTTCATCAGACTTCCAAACTGCTGATAGTGGTTTGGGACCAGCTCTGAAGTTCAGTTCAGGTACTCTTTATCATCTGTCTCACTGCAGAAGAATGCTGTCTCTTGACTGTTTATAATGATGTAAATACTTATTTGCTTGAATGTTTTGCATCTCTCTATCCTTCAGTGATTATTTGTTGAGGTCCACAATAAAAAGAAAATATAAAGTCCTAGAGAGTAAAAAGTGACCATGAAAATGGTAGGAATTTCCCTTGCCTTGGAGAAGAATAAATATGGGCTTTAGGAAAATGAACAGTGAGTGGGAAAATCTTCGATGTAAATTGCAAGATTTTGAGAGTGTGAAATTATTTCTTGTATGTGCTAATAATTTTATAAGCATTGCCTAAACAAATGCATTTTACTCTACATATGCTACAGATGTTAGTTTTATGGTGTTTATATGCTATATTGGTCTAACAAAATAAAGACAGAATTTGGAGACTATATTCAGTGCCAGCTGCAGGGAAAGTCCATGATACTAGCGATGCAAGATTACAGGTTAGTGGAAATTTAAATCGGGAGGTTCTTGTGTTTCCTTTCATGATATGGCTGATACTTCCAGCAGCTGGCACTAGCCTCTAACTTAATTGAATCAAGTCAAACAGTGCTGGTTCCCCATTCATAATTGTATTTAGGATAAGTAAACATTCCTTCCTTTTCACTCCATTAAAAACACATTGAATTTTGTAACACTAGATACTGATGCTAAGTCTCTCCAAGAAGGCCATTATGTGAATTTTAGGCCATGTAGAATATATTCTTGGTAGAACAAAAATAACATTTTATGTAGAGGTTTGCGTTTTGTTTTTCTAGTGCATGTGTGGGAGTGTGTGCACACGTGTAAGTGGCTGGGTAGATGTAGATAGAAATACTTTTTTAATGACAGCAGACAAGGAATCAGTTGTGTTGCGGTGTGTGCTGCCCGTGGCTATTTACAAGGAAACCTACCAGCTCTCAATAATGTGAAAATCTTCTTGAGAGGAGCAGTGCCACAGCAAAGCCACTGAACCAGAGAAATTCAATTTGCCTACTCTAAAGTCTGTTTTGTCCGTCAGAGAAACTCTAATTCAATCCAAAATTACTTTCTAGATTCAGCCACAGTAGTCAGGGAAGGGTGTCCAGTCCCTGACAGGAGAGTGGGGATCGGAGGTAGGAACTGCCAAGAGCACTCAGTGTTGTTACTCTATCTAGAGACTAGACTCGGGCTTTTCCTCAGGAAGTGTTTGTGGTTCACAGTGAAAACTCTAAATTCCAGCAGTTGTTCCCTTCACACTTGGAGATCATCTGAGTGATGTCAAAATAGCATACCCTCAATGTGATTTTGGGTATTTAAACTGATTTTCAGTTATGCTGACTCTACAAGAAGGAAGAGCATAAATGAAGAGCAAAGCTAGACATAATAATGTGTAGGTGTGGAGTACAAAGTTTTGCTCTATTCAGCAGGACAAAACTTGCCGACAAAAATAAACCACATGTGAACAGCAATATGTGTGTATATTTTTAATAGCGGTCCTAGAGAAATTTGACAGATATATAATGATAATAACCACCACCTTTGCACTTTTTTTTCTTCCAAGGCATTGGTGGTGGTGAGGTGCACGGGAATCAGTTCTTCATTTTTGAGCCTACTTTTATACAGCCAAGAATAAAGGTTCCTGTTGTTCTACAATGGCAGTCCAGCTCAGCTAGAAAAAGAAAAAAACTGACATGAGTTTCTTCTAAAACTCAGATTTAATTTAAATGATTGTATTTTTTGATATGTAATTAAGTCTGGTTAACAGTTACCCTATTAATTCTCATGTATGCATTTAAACGTTCTGGGTTAAGCTTTTGAACTGCTATAAGAAAGGCATTTCTCTCACCTATAATTACTCAAAACTCAGCAATTTCACTTCCCAAAGGTTTTCAGTGAACATATTCCTTTGATTTTCATTCCAAATTAATTTGCAGTCATCACACTGTCTTTGTTTGAACCTAGATTCTTAAAGCAAACCCTCCTTTAAAACTGCTGAGTTTTCCTGGTGTTTTTTGCTTGTTTATTTGTTTCATCAAAACCATGTAAAGCTATAAATATCTTAGAGTTTGGATACAAAATCATAAGAGGACCTATACTCAGTGGAAGTTAGACTCTGCTGTCTTTAACAGGTTCCCAAATCCGAAAGAACCATTCAGAAAAGCTGTTTTGAGTTTTGAGTTCATAACAAGATATTAAACCAGGCACATTTTGGGTTGCAGGAAAAATATTTCACAGAAACCTGCCTATTTTAAACCCATCTGTAACTAGGAGGTCTTCTGAGAAAGTATGCTCTCATGTGATTGCAACCAAATTTCTCCGTCAGAGTAGCTGGGATAAGTTTTGAGTCCGTATCTTGACTTTGATGAGCAGATGAACTCCCATCCTCAGCTGGGAGATCACTCACATGTATCTTGGAAGACTAGTTTTAGGTTCTGAACCTGCAGTGGTTTCTGTGCACATGGACATACACTTATGAGGTGCTGAAGACTAACTGGATCAGCATGTGTAAAATGCATTCTGCCAAAGCAAAGCTTATTTTAGGATTAAAATTTTGTGTTGTCACAGGGTGAAAGCTGTAAAAATGAAGCTCGAATTCTTAGAATGAGTGGACAGAATTAAGAAAATAAATAATATATTGATGCATATGCATATTTTTTACAATAACTGTAACTGAAAGGAACCAGGAAGCCACAGTACAGTTCCAGCTGTGTTTTCTACTATATTTAGCATGTAAGGCATAGCTGTGCATAACTGGCAATTTTTACAGTTTTATAGGTTATGAAGGAACTCGTGGGCTCACAAAGATTATTAATGTGGTTGCAATCAGGATAGTCTAAATGTACAAGTATGGTAGGGTATGTAGAGACAAAGACTGTGTGTTATAGTAGGGGGAAAAAAACAGACAAGCTTTGTTATATTTGAGATATTGGAAAGGCAAATTTCAAGTTCAAACTTTAAGAACAATCTCTCTGTGGCAAAGTCTTTTCTCTGTGACAGTACAAGCTTAAGCAGTTCCCTCCAAGACTGCAGCCAGTCACTCTGTCTGCTGTGCTGTGCTCTCGTAATGTAAGACCACAGTTTGTGGGATTTCACTGTGAATATCAGCACAAAAAACCCCAGATTAAAAAAAAAATTCTTTTGTTTTCCTTCCAGCAAGGGCTCTCTGAATCTTACCCAAGTGCAACTAAATTATCGTAATTAACTAGACAACTTGAGAGCAAATTTTACACCTGTGGAGGAGATTGCTCACAACAGGACAGGTGATGAGATCATTAGTGGCTGCAGAGGAAGATTTCTTCTCTTTGGGAACTGCATGTTGTGGAGGTTTATTTAAAGTCTTTAAGGAAATTTCTGAAGAAGCATTTGATGTAATGATCTTTTTGAAGTGTAAGTTGTAACATAAATGATTTTATGCATCAATTCTAATATAATGTAGTGTGTGACAGTCAGGAGTCTGTATAAGTTAAAGTATTTTAAGGTACTCTACTTAGTGGTCTTAACTACTATTAGTTTTCTTCTTTTCTTCATTGTGATTTTTTTTTAATAAATAATCCAAAATAATCTTAGGCATAGGGTTTGAATTATTAACTCTTTATTTCAGCTAATAGTTCTAGGTCTGAAAATATTTCAGATCTCGTATGTAGTTTATTTAGTTGTTGGTATCACATAATATTGTTTCTGTCTCTTTGTGGATGGCATATCTAACAAAATAGCCTTACCTGTCACTTTTGAATTTTACACCTAAATTTATGTTTCAGGAGAGGTTTTTTATTGATTAGAAATATATAGACTAAAAATCTTTTTTGCTAGTGTGACAAAATGAGTGAGATAACATTGAATTGAGATACCCTAGCATCTATGGTCTCTGTATTATGGTGCTTGTGTTTAGAAAATTAATGTGGTTTTGTTTGGTTTATTTTAAGGCATTTGCTATATAATATTTCACAAACTAGTCTTATAATTTATTAATAAAATAGCTGTGGGATTTCGGGGGCTTTTAAACTTAGACATCGTGGTAAAGTTGCACAATTAAATGAATAGAGCACACTTCTTTCTGCAGTCTTGCTAGTCATTGCCCGCTTCCACTTAACCTTAAAATGTGTAGGCAGTGACTGTTTGAAGAATGCCTTGATATCTTTTTATGCATTAAGGCATTTTATGCTTTAACATTTCAGAAAGGTCAACTAAGATGAGGAGTATGGACTTATTTTTCTTGTTTTTTTTCTCTTCTGGCATCTTACATTATTTATTTTATTGTTCCTTTGTGGTTATATTTATTTTATTGTAGTCGATCTCTTTATTTTTTGTCTTTTTTGTCATTTTTTTTCTAGTAAACACAATTTTACCACAGTGGATTTAGGCAGACTTTACCCCTATGCTAGAAATTATCTTCAAAAAATACCGTAATTTCTTTTAGAACTGAATATACAGATTGTGGATATACAAAGAGAAGGTTAGCTGTAGCTTTTCAGATCAGATTACTTGTTACAATGCACTAAAAATTACTTAGGACTGCGCAAACCCATCAAACTCTTTCCTAATATTATGGTGAATGATTATGATAGTCTTAGCCGTTAATGTCAGAACGTGATCACAACCAATGGGCTTAGCAAGGACATAACAGCCTTTCTATATGTTCTTCCTTTGGCTATGGAGAAATAGTACATTTTCCAAAGAATAGTTTCCAGTGTCGTCTTTTATGTAAATTCTTTTAAGAATTAAAGGAAAAAAGATAATGACTTACTAAAGTGCCCATAATTCTTGATTCTGTATTTTCCAATTTAGTTTAATATACAGGATTAATGGCAGAGAACATGATATACAATCTTGGTTAGCAATGAATTTCAGACTTAAATACTTCTATTTTTACTGAACCCATAAAATAAAATTCTTAAGTAGTAGGAAAGACTGGCAAGTCAGAAGAATGTGTAGGAAAGATAACTATCAAAAATGAACTGATTGTGACACTAGGATTTTCATTGCTGTGGCTTCTGCCTACATGTATCATGCTATCAAATATTACAACAAACAGAAGAAAACTTAAAACCTTTTTTTTCCCCCCCAATTAGCACTTTAAAGATGAATCTTCAGATCTGTTTGCCAAATATGTTATGCCAGTAAGTCCAAAGAAATTCTGGTGGCAAATCCTGGAGCTGATGTCAACTGAGATATTAATAGACGAGGTTAAAAAAAGAACATTCTTGGGATGCAGTGCACGTAGAAAAGCATCCTGCTTTTTGAGATGGTCATACTGCTTTATCTCTCCTGGTGCCCCTAAGATCTCATCTAAACTGAGACTGGAAACAAGCAGTGAAGGAACACTGAGGCAGTAAAAGAAAGATACAATGGAAGTGTTCTCCACCTAGTATGGTTAAAGGAAGATCATCTCTCTGAGGCTGAAAAGTCCTTGGGGAAAGAATGAAAAGAGCAGTTGCAAGCGTATAATCCCATGATCTGAATAATAATTATCATCATAGTGGAAGTAAGCAAAATTGCTTTGATAAATAATGAGTTTGCCAAAAATGACAGGTTGAAGGTTTAAGAACTTGGTCAAATATTTTCAGTGGGAAACTAGAAAAGATTCTGGAACTAAGTCAAACATTTTGACAGGTTTTTAAGATGAAGTATACTTTGGAAGCAAAATACCTTCTGTTTTGACAATTTATAAATGAAATATTTTTCTTCTCTGTTTCAAAATGGCATCTTTTCATTCATAAACAGTATTTTGATCTGCTATTAAATGAAAAAGATTTCACAGAAAAGAATATTTTTTACTATCTGAGCTAAAACTCTGTTTAACTGAACTTTTGGTGGTTGAAAAGGAATTATGAAAAAAAAACCTATTTCATTTTAAACCTACTCAGATTTAAATACCTACAATGCATTATTCACCTACCTTTATATTAAACAGATTTTCTTTGGTAGTAGGAGCACATTGCAGAACTACTAACTTATGTCCCCAAAGCAAGGCTAATGGGTCTGGAAACAGTACCATACTAAAAAGGCTAGAGCCAGAGCCAGGTTTGTTGGCATGAATTCAGGAATCTCTATATAAAAACAATGAAGGTCACAAACAGCTAGGAACTTCTTGGTACTATCAGATATAACAGCGAATGAATTTAGTTATAAGATTCTTCATGCTGTTTCACTACTTTTAGTTTTATTTCATTGTGTCTTGCATCATCTGACACTCATGTTGAATTTTCAAGGAAAATCAAAATAATTTCATTCTTGCTTTGAAAAAAACGTGGTTCTTGCTGAGCCCAAGTGTTATTTTGTCTAGCTCACCTCTAGGGATTCTCGCTTATGTGTTGTTCCAGAGAGATTAGAATGGAGGATACTGTAAGGAGACAGCTGGAATATTTTGGCATTATATTCGTTGCATGATATGATTAGTAATCAAAGTAATTCAGCCCAATTTTAGCTGGAAAGGAAACAAACCAATAATTTGGGGGAATATGTTTGGATAAACTCTTTGTTTTCCAAACTATTTTCTGTTCTTATTCTCTCATGTGTATATCCCACAATAAAGAGGTTTCTACTATTCATCATATTTAAAAACTTTTATAATATTCCCAAAAGATATTAAGGATTATTTGATTTATATCTTCTTATGTTAAAGTTGTAGAGTGTGGAGAATTTAGATGTAACTCTCATTGTCACAATACATGTAAACTTACCATAAGTCAATAGGCAGATAGACTGTCAGGTGTCAACTTTTACAGCCCTTTGCTCTTGTCTGTCGTGGATTTTACGATATCATGCTTAACTATTTGATTACAGATTTTTTGAAAGAGTCATTCCATGTGTTCTGCACCACTGTGCAACAGTTGGTCTTAAATCTGTCTTTTAACCAAGTTCAATTTTTAGTTTCAAAATGCAGCTGTGTTTCATTTTTGAAATGAAAATCCTTTTTGTAGCACTTACCACAATGAATTGCAGTAAAGATCTGAAAAATGTTTTAAGAGTTGAACATTCCTCCCTGGCTGATTTTTACTATATTGGTTTGCTGGTGAGAATCTGTCAAAAAAAGGTCAAACAAAATTCCCTGACATTTCACTTGTGAACTGATTTCCAGAAGGATAAGATGTTGTCCTTGCAGAAGTCTATTACGTCTAAAGTTTCTCTGATCTGAAGACTGAAACCTGCTCTTGTTTAGCCATGTGTAAATTCTTCTCATAAAGGCTGATGTCATAAATGCAGAATGTCACCATCTAATAAGCTTTTGGTAATGAACTGCTGGGTTTTGAGTGTTGTTTTTCTTTTTTCTTTTTCTTCCTCCTTTCCTTCATGCCTTTCACACACAACATCAGTTTTTATCATCTCCTATATAGCACATAACAGAAAATCTTGACTGGAAATTCAGCTTTGAAAAAGATCTTTTTCTGTAACTTTAAGAGGAGATAGCAGCCTGACAATTAATTCCGATCCTTCTTTGCTGTAATTTGCCTCCCACCTAAAATACTAGGGTTTTCTTGTAATTACATGCTCAGAGGCGCTAATGTAACAGCAAGTGCTCACGTGTACAGCTTTGAACCTTCCTTTTGGTCTTTAGAGTCCAGTCTCTGGTGTTCAGGATCCTCAGTTAACATCAGAATTGAAAATATTTAGGTTGCTTTCTTTCCCCAGTGACACCTTCATTAATAGAAAAGGGGAAAGATATAAGCAGTGGTAGTAGATTCTCCTGGTAACAGTTAGGGATGTAATCTGACTTTGCATTTGATGGATGGTTATTTGTTTCCCTCGTGGAGTAGAGACTGTCACCTATTTAAAGTGTCTCTGACTAAATAGAGTGCATTAGTTTCTCTACCCTCTCTTTATTTCTTTTTCCCTGCTTTCCCCCAGACCCAGTGAATGATGGCTTCAGCTCTTCAGCCTATTAAGAGGAAGAAAGGAAAAAGGATGCCCAATTCCCTGAGGTAGGCCCTCCGTTTTGCTGTTAGTATGCGAAGTTGGCCACAGAATCTGTGCACAAGGTGTTGCCAGCAAACTTTACCCCAGGGGTCACTTTAAGGCCAGCTTAGTTATCGAAAGCAATCTTCTCCTCCTCATAAAAAACAAACAAGGAAATGCAAGAGAAAAGGGATGGGAAGGGGTAGGGGAGAAAGATTTAAGTAGTCTCCTGTGCTTCCAAAGGTCACAATAAGGTTGATACTCCAGGAAGGAAAGATTCTCATTTCCATCCAGTACACCAAATATTGTTTAATGCTAATAAGTGTATTAAAAGGCAAGTTATTTTGGATGATCTCAAGGCTCAAATCCCACCTGATGCATTTTTTTTAATCATGTGGATTAGTCATACAGGTTTAATGGCACAAAATATCAGCAACTGTACTTGGTCTTTTTTTCCTTAATAATATATGGTAGATGTTGCATAATTGTGTCCTTACTTCAAATGTGGTGCAATAGTAGAAACACTATAATTAACATATACAGTTATTAAAATGATTATTTGTTCGTGAGCCATATTTTGACTGTTTCTATTGTATTACACTAATATTCCGTATGTATGTAATTTTACTGCTGTCCCGTAGCTAGGGATAACATCAATGTGTATGCCTTGTACATATTTAACACTTTCCTTTAATCATTTTGCAATTATTTTGATTTCTGCCACCATAAGGAGACTACACTGAACCTTTTAATCCATTCTTTGTAGCATCTTGTATGTGAGCAAGTTATCTAAACAGTGGTGTATGAGTAAGCATAGGATAGGACAGCATAGGACAGGATCACACTATCGATGTAGATTATTATTTTTAAAATGTCTCTCTCTCTCTTTTTTTTTTTTTTTTTTTTTTTTTGTTGCTGCTACTTGCCAAATATGGAGAGAATAGAGGGAATAAGGAAAAATTTTGTGGAACAGCAACAGAAAAAGAGATACAGTTTTATGATTTTTTTTTTTTTAAAAAATAAAAGCTGTTTCTAGTTATACTCATGAAGGATACAGCACTGTCTTCCTCTCTTCTTTTTCTTTTTTCTTTTTTTTTGTATGTCTCTTTAAATCACCTTTACATTCCTAATTCATGGAAAAATATGCTGTTCTCTGGTACCTGCAAAAGCAAAGGACTTCATAAAGTGAAAAAGAATACAAATGCAGAAGACTCCTTTATAAATGTCTCCAGTTAGGTACAAGACCCTCATTTTAAAAAGGATAATTGCTATTCATAGGATTTTCTATTCATCATTGTCAATCCACTGTTAAGCATTTATTGCACTATGTCGAGTGTATGCTGCAAAGTTTTAGCTTCTTTTCCACATGCACTTTTTTTTATTTTAAGAAAACGCTCTATGTGAATTTACAAAGTTGGGGAGGAGGAAGGTGAATACGTGTGTGTATTTGTGTTGTCTTGAATATAAAAAAGAAACATAAGGTTAAAAAAACTGGGTTTAATTAGGCCATAACTATATTAATATAGATCATCTGGTAGGTATTTGCAGTACTTCTTACAGTGCAAATCAACTGAAAAAAGTGTAGCCCAAACCACTAAACCAGTTTAGTCTAGGCACTACACTGCCTAGATCCTCCAAGTAAGAGGAAAGGTAACGGTTTCCATAGTGGATTGAATATAAGATTCCCCAACCACTTCTTCAGAGAAAGCCATCCTCTAAAAAGCTGAATTAAATTCCGATTCTGTATTACTGGAGAATGACTTGTTTGACTTGTGAATTTGCCATATGTGGAAGCCAGTAAACAGCTGGACTGAAGCTCCTGCCTCTCTAATAAACTACATGGAGCTCCAGTTCCCTCCTCAGTTTCACTTCCCCTTTTTAGTGAGGGCCAAGGACCTTGCCAAAAAAGTTATTTTGATATCTAACCACCAGATATTATGATTGTGAAAGAGTAGAGTAGCTATTTGTCATTTAGACTATCTTTATTCACAAAGAAATGGGTGATAATCTTCCTATTGAGTCTTGAAACAAGCTCCTTAAAAATGTACAATAGTTTTCCTGCAACTCTGTAGTTCTCATCTTGGACAAGAGTCTTCTGGAAACCCTACTAAGCCATGTTAATTTGATTTCCTTCAGATTGGTACCTTGAACCGTCATCTGCCTCAGAACATGCAATGCTTGTCACAAAATTACACTGACAGCTGTTCATCATCTTCATTTTTTTATAAAAAAATAAGTTTTTTTTTTTTTTTTTTTTTTTTTTTTTTTAGTACATGAGAACAACTGAGAACCCTTTACTTCTACCTGCTCTCAGGAAACCACTACTGATTAGCATAGCCTGCAGGGTGCACATTCCAAGCTGTGCTACAGATATACCATGCCATTGTATCAGTTCAGACAAGTGCAATCCTCCTTTACTAAGGCAACTCTGAAATTGCCATGACCTGCACTTTTCTTCTGGAGTGATGCACCTCTTTGCATAGAAAGAACATCTGATGACAACAGCTTTGACACAGATTACTGTAAGACCATCTGCCTGGGAACTCCTAGCTTCTCCATGTGCTATTACTCACATCCAATCATTTCTGAACTGATTTTCTTTTTCTTTGGACATTTGGGGAGTTGGACAGACAGACAGAATGATGCCCTGTCTGTCTCTTCTCCCACTATTGCTAAATTCCAAAGTAACTAAATCCTTCCTTAAATCTCTAATACAAACTGTTCCCCACAAAGCCAAGGCATGACGTTTTGTGGTATCAAATCTCTCCACAGCTTTGCTAAAATCTAGGCATGCAAAGCATTCTGTGAACAAAAATAGAATCAGAATGCCTGACATTTGGTAAATCTGAGTAGGACCTTTGATGGCTCCCATCCACTCCTACTAACTACTCTTTTGAGCCAATTTTTATTCAGAAGTCTCTTTAATCCATGGTGTATTCTTGCTGGTTGACTCTGTGTTAAGTAAATGCTATGTTTCTTTTCAGTTGACTTTTATATTTGAGTTCCAGCCCTCAGGCCTAATGCCTTTTGATCAATGCTCATATCAAACATTCATCTTGATTTTCAGAAAGTACTACAGCATTAAGGAAATTTTAAATTCATTAAATTTGTCCCTTAATTTGCCCTTAATAATAAGTAAGTTAAGTCTATTCTTGACTAATGAGAGGATTGAATGCAAGATACTTGTCTCAGAAGAATCTCCAAGATTATGGAACTGAATGTTTAAAATGTTGATATGAACTTCTGAATGCTTCAAGATCCTATTAGTTTATCAAATCCAGGAGTGAGAAGTTTTATAAGTCTGAGAAGGAATATTAACCTGAACTACAGAAAGAGAAAAGGCAAACCTACTGCATAGTAGCCATAAATCTGGAACTGTGACACCTTTGGGAGATTTATCCTTTTAGTTAATTCTACCTCTGTTATAGGCAGCAGAATCCCAGTTATTATACAAGTAATTTAAGTAACTTGAGTTTTTTTCCCCATCCTAGATAGAAATCGGCAGACGATAGTATTTATTCCTTAGGCTAGGTAGTTTGTTGTAACAGCATGAGTGAAGACTACTTTCTCTAACTTCAGCTAGAAAATGGCTTGCACCATCACTGAGCTGTGGCTCAATTTGCAGTGAATCAGCTGGGAGCTTGGTTGTATAGCATATGAGGACTTGCATACGCTCATATTGGCCATAATTAATTAATTAGGCCATAACTATATTAATATAGATCATCTGGTAGGTATTTGCAGTAGTTATTACAGTGCAAATCAACTGAAAAAGTGTAGCCCAAACCACTAAACCAGTTTAGTCTAGGCACTACACTGCCTAGATCCTCGAGGTAAGAAGAAAGGTAACGGTAGCTGTTCAGTTGTCCTGAACTTCTCTGCTCATTAGCTTGCACCTTCTGTCAAGAAGGGAGATTGCTAATGTCACTTTGCCTCTCAGGAGATCATCTGAGAGAGTATAAATTACGTTCACTGTTGTGCTCACTTTCTGTAGTAGAATAATCTAAGTAAAAATAGAAGTCTGCCCATCCATAACATTCATCAGAAGTGTGTGACATGTGAGAAGTATAAAGGTTAAATGTGTATTCTCATTATTTCATGGCTTTGTTTCTAGGCAGATAGACTGTGGCTGGTTGTATGGCCACAGAAAAGTGTAACTTGCACCCTCTGTAAAACAACACTCTCTCGTTCCAGCAAAGGATAAGTAACAGTTGAAAGACTGCTATTCCAGTCTGGAAGTAAATCTGACAAAAGTCTGAAACTCAAAATTTAGTTGTGCCACTACATAGAATGTGGTGTGTGGGTCTCCATCCCACCTCCTACAGGGCTGTGAAAGCACAGGAAGGAGAAGAAGGCTCCAGTGTGCCTTGCTGACACAGCTATACCAGCTGAACTCTCATTTACTGCAGGAATTTTCTGCCAGCACTTCACAACTTGATTGTAGCATCCATTTAATCAGTGTTTCATTTTTACCCCCTTCTTGCCTTTGTGAGAAGCACTAAGAGAGATAAAGAGGGTGAAGTTTCAGCTTTTAGATAACAGGAACATTATCTAGCTCCTCAAACTCCTTTTGTGGTTGAATCATTTTACCTTGAATTTTGAGGCAGATACCATTAATTTTTTCAATAGCTACTATATACCATAAAGATTGTCATTGAACTATGAGACTCCTTCTTAATAGCATGACTCACAATTTAGGCTTTGATAAACAAATTCAACAGCAGAGTAAAGTTATAGCACAAAATGCAAGTTGCAACAAAGTACCATGTTTTAGTATGGAAACCATTACCCAACCTACATTAAAGAGAGTGGCCCTGTTAACATTTCAATACCAGTTCACTTATTTTAAAACTTCTCAGTAATTTTAGAAAACTAATTCTCATCTGTAAAGATGGATCCACACCACAGAAATTGAAACATAACATATTGCAGCTTAAAAACCTAGGATTTCGATGCATTGCCAAAACAAATTATTTTGAATTGCCTTAAAAATGCATGGAGGCTTCTTCAAGTATTATCAGGGATAAGTCATTATATGACTTGCAGGTTCATACATCACTGCTCTTTGCTGTCAGTATGAAAAATAGGGCTTTTTGTTTACTTAAAAAATTGAAATGCCATGATTCTGCTGTTGAAAAATGAGGCGGGAAAAAAAGTGTGTCCTCCCTTTTCTAAAAAATGTATTTTTTATTGAAGCAAAGTAGATAGGAGGAGAAAGAGATCATGTGCACTCATGGAAGCAGACTGGTCTGTATTTACACAAGAAGAATAATGGGTGGGTCATTGAGGACAAAGTGACCAGAACCAAGTAGGGAGCTGATAACAACAGGAGGCAGAAATGAAGGACTAAATCTACAGCAGACCCACCTTTGAATCCCGATAGATATATAATTAATAAAGGCATAAGGAAATAAGATTCATGTTTCATGATAAAGTGAGGCTCCCCAGTTAGAATGCATCTGTTAATAATAAAAATATCCCTTTTGGAATGAGAGTTTAATAGTTCTCATTCATGCTTTAAATAGTAGATCACAGCAATAAATCAGCATTATGATTTTAGGGGGTACAACTTATGAAATATAATGTATTGTTTCTGGCATTTCATTTACTGTAAAATCATTTTTTAAATATTCTGTAATATTCATTCTTAGAAGGAAATTGATCAAATAATCTTGCAAATACTAGAGTATAGCCTGCATTAATCTTATTTTTTTTTAATTTTTAAAAGCTTATGAAAAGTAATTTAGCTGTTGTGATGGGAGATGAGATTATTTTGACAGATTCTTGAAATCTGTGGATTAATAAGGGATGAGCGTGTGTGTGCATGCGTTACGTATACGCTGAGGCCCCATGTAGCAACTGTGAAACATTTGTGGTTTCTATTCCCAGACCTGTTTGATGAGGTTAACTTGCTACTCACAAATAGCTTGTTAGACCTCTACATTATATAATAGCAAGCTTTAAATGTTGTCTATTCTCTTTCTTTAAACAGCTAACGAGTCTTCCTTGTTTGTTATCGCTTTCATGTAGAAACTATTAGGAGATATAAGCTATACTACAAATTCTGAGATAACTTCATTTGTTTTGCTGAGGCAAAACTAGTACTAATGTAAAAAATAGCTATACGGTAAAAACATTATTGAGCTTTCCAAGCAAGATGGTTCTTAGCAGCCTCAAAGGCAGATAGAAAGGGACAAAGCTTCTACCAGATGGCAGGATTCCTACTAAATGATGTCCATGATGAATCCGTGCTTCCCACCTCATGAAGAAAGTTAAATTCTTCATGTGGATCTCCTCCAATAATGAATAGCAGTCATTTTAATATTTATTAAGCTCATGCCTGTATTGTTAATATAAGAATAGGTCATGTTTGTAGAGCTGGGCAATTAATAGTTCCTCTGACCTGGTAATGAAAGCCAAACAAAACAGAAAGAAAAATAAGTTCTGAAACAGAGTGAAGGGGAAGGAAAGTTTCAGAAAAATTAGTGTCTTGTTTCAGATTTGGGTCAAGAGAAAGTGGTCTCATCCATCCAGAGTGAAGGGTTTTGTTCCAGCCTCTTCTGTGGAGGTTTTTTTACATGCAAATTGACATATCTAGGCAAAACTTTTCAATCTAAATACTTCAAGAAAAAATATGGCACTTCTGAAATCTTGTTTTTCTTTGTATTTGACCAGAAGTAGTGGATGAATCTGATACAAATGCACACGTATTTGGAGTTCCCCTGAAACTGATTTTTTCCTCCAAGCAAATTTATTCTTTTTTCCCCCACAGATAACCTTGTTTACAGTCATTCAGCAGATTGTGAGGTTATAGAAACATATTTCTACTCTTACTCATCCATTACACAGTATATAAGTGGACCAAATAGGTGTATTAATAAATATTTAGAAATAAACCTCAAGGCACATGAGAACTCCATTTCCCACATTCCTTTTCTGTCACACTCTGCTGAGACACTGATATGCTGAAAATCTTTGTCCAAAGGCATTACGAGAAAACATGCTTTGGACAGAACTGACCTAGAGTTATGTACACACAGGAATCTCAGTTTTTGCTAAAGAATAAACATCTAACCGTCCTCCTTAGGAGGAAAGCTGACCACTAGGGGCATCGAGTTAGAAATGTCTGTAGCAGGACAGTATGAATGAGATGAAGAGAAAGAGATTCTTATTCACATACAAGCTTTCTTAGTGTTAAATCATTTTTTTCTGGATAAATCCTCAAGGGCATTCATCCTCCAGACCTAAAGACCTGCCCCAAGTGTATTTTGTGATAATGGAGAATGGGATCAGTTGATCATTTCTGGAAGGGTGATGAAAAGTGAAATGAAGGATAGCGAAACAGCTGTCTGGCAAGCTTTCAATAGTACCAAGACTAAGTTTGTTTGTAGCAATAGAAGAGTTCAGACAGACAGTCCAGACTGCGTCTTCTAGCAGACAATCACAGTGAATGTACACACTTCTACTATGGTGTTTAGAGGAGCATGTGTGTCTACAAGAAAAAAAAAAAAAACTCAAGTTTGAATATATTGCAATGCCTGGTACTAAATGAATTTATATCACCATAGACATGTGTGCCATAGATTATGTACCACTAGAAGCTTATGGAGACAAACCGAGGAAAAACTGGACACTGATAATGTTTGTATAACAGGGCTTGTAACAGGTCCCATAAGGGTCCAGGGGAATGGCTGGCCTTGTTCTGAAAGGTAAACAGGTGCTGCAGATCAGCCCAAAGGCCACACTCCCACTGGGCAGATCCAAGAAGTCCTCTAGGCCCAGAAAAAGTGAGGGGTCTAAACTGTGGTCGTCTATATAGAAAAGGTTTAAGATGGAGAGGTGTGGAAAATCTCTGGAAATGGAGAAAGTTGCTGTCCTTAGAGAAATGGGAGGCTTTGCTGACTGCTATGTAGGAGGGCAGAAAAACTGGTTGCTGAATTAAGAGCTGTCCTCTTCTTTTGGAGAACTGATAATAAAAGCTTCTTAAGAAATTTTATATGGAGATGGTTGTGACCCTGAATGCTCTAACTCACATGAAACATAACCAAGCCTTCCCTCCCCACCAAAAATGTATGTGAATTGTTTAAAAGAAAACTGTGGCTTCTGTAGATTTACTTTGAGCTTTTCTTGAAATTCTAAATTGATTTTTGCACAGATCCAGAAAGTCTCTGACATATAATAAATATTCAATAGTAATACAGCATGTTAGTACTAGCTAAAACAATGAATATTTGTGCAGATATTCCTTAAAAGATGTGTCTATTCCCTTCTGGCGATTTCACTGATAAAATCATTTTTCAGTATTTCCCTGGCTCACACAGAAAGAGGAAAAAAATTTAGATAGCAACAAAACTTCATAAACCAGTCATCTTCTAGTACCATATTTTTCCACCAGACTTAAGCCCACGTAATCATTTGAGCAACTGCTTTTGCTTGTGCATTGTATCTCGACTATTAGACAATTGTATGGCAAGTATGATAAATGCTGATGCAACAAGCTTCACAAAACCCAATATTTGCCAAAATATTAGATCAGAACCTATGCTAAGGGAAATCAATATCACAATGATGATCAGCAGTACAAATTTGTCAGCAGAACTGAACAACAAACAGAAGATTAGACACCAGTGCAACCTTATATTCTTTAGCCATCAAAGAGAAAAAGTTGTAGATGTATGTGGATCTTCCTTAGCAAACTACTCTTGTGATGAAAAAATTGTGGAGAATAATCTCTGCTTGTTTATATGTTTTCTTAACCAGCTAATATGAAAGAAACAAGATGAACTTCAAAATCTCTTATTAATGTAAACACTTTTAAGATATCACTGTTAAGATTTTATTCCTGAAAATACCCAAACTTTCAACAGATTCAAAATTCATACGCTTCTGGTGGTCTCTGATGATCATTTAGAAGTTGTCGCACTTGATAAACATTCACAGTGAAGAGAGTCGTATTCAGTTAACATAGACAGGTTTCAAGTGCAGTTGTGGATGGCATAGAAAGCACACATGTGCATCAAAAATTATATATATATATATTGTTTCACTACCAGCTTTTGTATTAAAAAAAGCAAACTAGGAATTACTTCAATAGATATCCATAAGAAAGCTATGTTCATGAGGAGGAGCGGTGTCATTTATTTTTCTATCAGGCAGGTCAGCTGCAAATAGTTTCACTCAGATGCAAAACAAATAAACCAGCTGAAGAGAAAATTCACTTAACAGATGCATTTTGCCAACTTTTTCTTCCACTCTGCTTTATGCTTATCTTCCCCTCCACTTTCCTTGGAGAAATGCAACTTTTCTGCATTTTGTATCAGTTGTATTTTTTTTTTAGGTGGCTAAACTCATACCATCTGAGAGCAGTCTCATGTATCTGCTCCTTGGATAAATGTCCATATCTTCTGCCACTGAAAATCAGTGTATTTCCATTGATTTCCACCAGCTGGCAATATGAACCAAAGCTGTTTTGCATATCATACACATGGAGTTAGATTAGCCATCGCTGGTTGTTATGGAAAAACTATACAGAAATACCTAATTTGATTTAATGATAAAGTGTATTTCTGTTCTTCTATTTAGCTCTCAATCACTTTCTGTTGTTGTTGAGAATTTGCTGTATCTTATCTACTAGCAGAAAATCACTTGAGTATTATAGCTTTCATACTTTAAATGTAAAATATTAATAGTTCTTGGTGTTCTGTTTCAAATATTGATGCTGAAAGCAATCATGATCACCCTGGAATACTTGGCCAAGCCTTCTGTAGGAAGACATCAACTTTATTCAGCTAGCATAACTGTAGGTTCTTTAAGCTGAAGTATAGGATCTGGCCCTTTTTGTCCTAATCTTCTTTAGGAAAAGAAAATTATACGTTGACCTATAGTAAATGAATTTGTGGCCTGTGGAAATGGAATTTTTTATGCCACTCAAAGGGGATATAGGGCTAATATGTTAGAGAAATCCTTAAAAGTAAATACAACAAGAAGTAATAGAAAACTTTAAGCAGTGAGATAATATGAGAGAAACAGGATGAACTTTAAAATCTCTAATTACTTTAAAATCTTCAAATTCTATTTCAACTCCGTCATCCTGATTTTTCAGAAATCATAATCATCATCAGCTCCAAAAGAAGTCAAAGGGAAATGTAGTTATTCAGTACCTCTGAATTAAGTCCAACTGCTGCCAACTGTGTTAATTGCACTGTGAAAAGATATTAATGATAGATTCTTTTAATTTTGCTTGATCAGAAAATACTTTGTATGCAATAACTGTGCTGTATCCAAATACTTTGCAGTGATAATGCTAGGTAACATAGATTATTGAGATATGTTACTAGAAATAGCTAATAAAAAATAAATTTAATATATCAATTCCCACCATCAGGATGAGACTCATTACCATGCATAATGCATTCCAAAGAGTGGATGCTGTAACGGAGATGAATAAAAAGTTGTTTATAACCAAAAGATGTTCTGAGCCACAAACATCAATTCATAAAATTCATCATTTATTGATGCATTACTCTTGAAATTGCTGACCAAGGTCATCGTGTTAGAACAGAATAGAGTAATCGTTAAAAGCATTTTTCAGGAGTTACAAAGAAGTGGCAGTAGAGATGCTGTATGTGTTTATGCAGTCTTTCATTCTTTGTGCAATATTGTTTACTCTGAGTTGTGTCTTTTACTGTGTAATAAAATCTTTAATTAACCAAACCTAGTATTGGGCTGTGTGTGAGGAGTAACACAGTGTATCGTAAAACCAGAGAAAATACAAATATACAGTACGTTCACCAGTAAAGGCTGAGCAAGGGCATCGTGCTTAGGAAATAATAATCACAGATCCACCTTCAAAGCCAAGGACTGAGTGTCGCTGACTCTTATACTCACTTGATGGGATTCATTTCAAAACTAATGAAAACGTGATTATAGAAGAGAGAGAGTAATTAAGAAACAATGTCCAGTGGTTATACTACAGAAGTGAGATGCCTACCTCATCCCTTATTATTGTTGCTTTTGTTTTGTTGAATAACTGAAGGATGTATTTGCTGAACTAGTCCAATGTTATAGCATGTACCTACTGACATGTATGAGGTACATTGCCTGATTGCCTGTCAGAGCAATGTAAATTGACAACAAATGCGCAAATTACCATTGTTTCTGAGAGATTTAATGCACAGTTTTCTAGAGGAGTACCCTTGACTTATTTTGCTGTGGTTTTCTAGTGCAGCAGTTCATTTAAATAATGTCGCCCTGCAGCATGTGTTTCTTAACCTGCTTTGTTTCATAAACAGTGCTGCAGCTTCGAGAGCATGTAGCTCTTGAGAGCATTTAGAAAGATGACTTCTTGTGATTCAGTTCATTTCCTGGATTTGGGGTACCCTGCAATTTCAGATACTCACAGAAATATATTTCCCTGACTTGTTATGCCCATTTGATGCCTGTGGGGTTTAAAGAGTATTATCAGACATATTCAATTTGTCATCAGAGAGAACTATTTTCTTAACTTGACAGGGCTCTATTTGAGGAGGACTGTTTTTTCACTTAGCAGACTTAGTTTCATCTGCAATGTGGACCTTTTTCTAGTTCTGAGCAACTGTTGTGCCAAATGGGACAGAGCACCATGATGCATCTCAGCATTGTCAACAGGCCTGGTCTTTGCCCCTAACCTATTGAGAAATAATCGTTTAGGGGCTCAGTTGTTCACCAGGAAGCATCTGCTTTTTATAGGCTCCATGAGCTTTTCAGTTCAAAATGTTACTTAAAATGAATTGAGGAAATGAGAGCAATAATAATTAAGATAATTTTACTTTAAATAGTCACTGGCCTCTTTTGGAGCTTAATTTGTGGTCTTTGTGTAAAAATAAAAATTATCGTTTCGTTGGTAATGATCTCCACATTATACTCTTTTCTTTCTTATCCCTTAAACTGTGTAAGATACAGGTAGCTTGTCCGATTCCATTTCTCTTTTCCTCTCTTCTGTTGTAAGATATAACACCAAAGAATGCTAGAAACACTATCTTCTTTTTTAATGATATTTTACTGTATTGAAATTAAACATGCATTTTTAAAAGGTAAAATCCTGCTGGGCACCTAAATCATTTTATTATGAATCTGGTAGACTAGGTACACAGCTATCTAACAATTTGTGTGCAAGATTACCCAATCTGCATGCACAGTCATGGTAGAGTTGTCACTCTATAATAATAACAATTATCATCAATAAATCTTATCACACTGTGATTTTGAAATAGTCAATTAAAATAAGAGAAACTAAGTTCTTGGGCTTTGTAGTAATTCTTGGCAAATGGCGTAGTGGGATTTTTAATGGTGATGGCTGCCCTATATAACTAATTGCATTGTCCTGTCCAATGCACTAATGTCCGTGTGTGACACAGAAAGATTTTTACAGATTATAAAATATTTCTACATTTCTGTTGAAAACTATTTCTTGGACTTCTAGTGTTATAGCATTTAGACAGGAAGAAAGGTGATGAAATGTGTGAAAGATCTGACTAGCACTGGCCAAAGCTGACGGAAGATTATCTTTTTGCCTCTGTGAATCAGAGCCACATTCACTCAGTATCAGGGAGTGCACACCTTTCCTTTCTACTCTTCTGAAGTATCCATTCCCTTTTATGAAAAAGGGTAGTACTAAGGATCTCCATGAATGTGAATTTGAAAGAATTTGAATTCATTAGTCTTGGATCTCAGCAAATATTACATTATTTCTTTCTTTTAACTTTGTCATGAAAATTTTTCTATTTTCAAGTCTGCCACATATCCATCTCTTATTTCAGAAATCTTAGAAATGCATTGTTGATTTTGAGCTCCAAACATGTTGACTTTCATTTTTATGAATTTGTCTAAATTCAGAAGTCAAATTAGAAATATTTCTATACTAATACCTCCTGACTTAAATTTTATATTAATGCTTAATTTTAAAGTCAGAATCAGGCCAAGGTGTGAGAAATGTTAGCTCTTTGAAGAGTGTCCATGGTCAACAACTTTTCTCAGCCGTCAGTCATCTGCTATCTGTACCCTTTGACATTTTCTCTTTTCTTTCTTTCTTTCTTTTTTTTTTTTTTTTTTTTTTTTTTTGAGATGTTCGGTGGGGAGTATTGACAAGATCTGACTGTTCTTTTTTGAAAAAAATGGTGAAGAAGCAGCCAAGGAACAGTAGTTGACGAGGTTTAACCAGATAAGGAACAGAACTAGAATGGCCATAACACAACATTTCCAACATGTCCCCGATTCCTCTGAAAAACAAATAATCTCATCTTGCTATTATTTCTTCACCCATTGCAGATTCTGTTGGGTACTCCCTATACTTAATGTATTCACTACATAACATTAGTTATGTAGTGAATAAAATTAACAGAAAGGAAATTTGGGAAACTGCTGGACTCTTCTATTATGTAGCAGAGAGGAAACAGCCATATTTTTAAACTTGGTCTCTACAAACTTTAACAAAATCCTACTATTATCCCAATTTGCTTGGCTTGTGAAGAAAGTACCTAAGAAATTCAAGTTTACTCAATATCTAAGGTTGATTTCAATAAGCTTGAAATCCATAGAAGACACACAGCTGAGAAAGCATGAGTCTTTATTGAAAGACATTAACAGAAGTCTGTCGGTCTTCATCATATTTCTTGCTCAAAATCTGATTATTGCATCCTGTTGCTTCTTATACATACTGAGGTTGAATGCTTTCCACAAAATGGTTCTTCAAGATCAAAAGATCAGGCTCATGGTAAAGTTTCAGCCTTGCTTTTGTTCAGTGTTGGGGAACGCTTCAGCCAGGGTCACAACTGTTCGCGTGTGTTGCTTATCGAATTGCTCTGTGCATCCCGAGCAGTGTTTGCAGTGTGGTCGTTCTCACTTCACCCAAGAGGCTTTATACAGGGCTCTCAAGCGCAACTTGTTGCAGCGAAGGCAAGTCTAAAAGTCATGGTGTGAAAGCAAGAAACAGTTTACTTGGAGGTGGTTTACAGCTACAGCTTCAAATACTGGGCAAAGGGAAGAAAATTCACTTTTTGTTAAATTTACTAAGTGAGGGCAAAATAATAAGGGAGAATAACAGCTTTCATGTTTTTTGTGCCTTTATGTTTTTAATTAGTGAGGTGGAAATGCAGTTCCTAATCATTGGCTTAGTATTAGTGTTTTACCTCAGAAATAATTCTTAGCAAGGTAAAAAGCCTTAAGTTTTCTTTTGCTTTCAAGGTAGTAAGAATGTCAATATATATTCTTTAGCATGAGGCAGATAATGTGAGTTCTGAGTAACCCTTGTGTATTTTATTTTCAGTACAATGGTTTCATTTTCAGCTGTTTGCCTCTTGAGCATATTTATCCTTTAACAATCCAAAGATGTATTAATACTTCATATTTGAACATGTATTGTCTTAAAGGCAGGGATAAAGAAGATTATTTTTTCTTTGCTGGATAAAAAATAGTAAAGGTTAAGTTCTTATTCTAGTTACCATTTCCAACATGAATGACTCAGATATTTGCAGAAAAATGAATATACACATTTGGAACAAATTTTATGAACTGACAGCCCTATATAATATAATTATTAAGGAGTTTGTATAGCTTAAATATATACATGTTCTTGGCATCTGAATACATAATAGTATTTAATCTTTAAAACTGCTGACATTTAGAAAATAAACTTAAGCAAAATATTGTCAACTGTTATTGGTAAATTTTGCAATAAATCACTTTTAAATAAAATATTCAGCATATGTTGGCCTTAGCATACTGGCAACTACTCAGAACAGAATTATGCCAAATGTTTTATGTTATTTCCTTTAATTAATAAAACAGTTGAGATTCAATATTTTCAAACTAACACAAACCTACAAAAACAACTGTGAAATTGTTTTATTGGAAAGTTGATTTTCTGCTATCTCTATGGGGTTCTTGAAATTTAATTTGGAGGCACAGAGGTTAAATAGCACCATTTCAATAACACTGTTTCCAATTGGAGGGTTTACGTATGTCTTGTATGCACTGATAAAATTGACTAATCAATAGAAAGTTACTGTTTTGTTGTCAAGTAAGAAACGATAAATTAATTTTGCCTTTGAATTGCATGCAACTGAATTATACACGTTAGTCTTGGCAATGTTCTTCTTTTTAATTAATGTTTTGTCACATCATCAATCTTATTTTCTCCCTGCTACTAATACCCTATTTGTTTTGCATTTACTTAAATCCAACTTTTCCTCTTCTAGAAGAGTTCTTATTAAGATAAGTAAAAATGGTGAAAAAAAATTCAGAAAAAAAATGTTTTTCCACACAATTTAATAATCAGAAAAAAGTACAATAGTATACAGTACTGCAGGGTGCTGATATTATTTAACTAAGTGCTGCAGATGCTAGGACAGCCATAAGGGATAGTGCAGGTGATGCTGTGTGAATAACGTGCCTAGTTTGATAAAATATTTAGATGGTAGCTGTCTACCCTTTGAGGCACATTTTTCCATTAAGAATATATAGAAGCAGATGATTATCTCTGACCTTTTATCAGTGAACTGGATAAGTAGTATTTTTACCCTCTGGACAGATGGCTTGACCATCACAGGGATTTTATTTTAACATCGCTGTGGTTCTTAGGAAGACTAAATTACATCATGGCTGAGTGACTACAAGGGTCTTCCTCTGATACACAGTTGAACTGCTAACTCGGGAGGTTAGGCAGACCAGAACTAAACTAAATCAAGCCCATACAAAATTGATAACTAAACCCAGAAAATAACATAGACGCTGTAAAGTTGTCACCCGGGAAATTGTCTTAAAGCCTCTTAGCATATGGTATAATGTAACGGGTCTACCGAAGAATGCAATTACACATAAATATCTGCTACTGAATCTTTAACATTCTGTTTTCAGTGATGTAGTTAATAGGATTGTCTCTAAGTTTTCAACTGCAGGAATGATTATGTGACATTAATGTTATACAAGACCTATTCTTTTAGACACAGGCTGCCGTGTACAGGATGAGATCTCCTGTTAAGTTCTTTTCCTTCGCACTGAGTAGTAGAGTTCAATGCAAGTGGTCATGTGCGTGAAGTTAAGCATGTGTGCAAGTGTTCACAAAGTGAAACCCAAATGAAGACAATGTATAGAGTGTTAAACTATTAAATAAAGGAGAAACTATATATTTCTATTTTACTAGCCCTACTAGTGTTTGAATAAACCAAGATGCTGTTTTTTTGTAAACCAAACTATTTGTCATAAAATCAAAGTTGGAAATGATGAGAGATGTGGAAACTTTATAGGGTTACCATTATAAATAAACCTCACACCAACAATTGGCTACATTTCACTCTAAGACTGTGGAAAATCTATTTTTAAAACTGAATAAACATTATCCGGCCTTAAAGGAAAGAGGCATATTATTACTTAAAATATTTTCACTAACAGAATACCCCATATCAGCATTCTGAGGTGAATTAATGTAGTTTAGTGCTGCAGCCTGGAGAATAATGTATCAAACATTTAACTCAAGATTTTGTTTCAAAGACTCCCAGCTAATAAGTCTCTGTTTTCCACTAAAGTTCATGTAATTTAGTATAGTTATTTTTCTTACTTCTTTCTTCACAATAAGAGCCTTTTTAATGGAAAAGTCAAACTGTTAACAAGTGGAATGACCAATTTAGCTTATGCTATAATATGCAAATAATTAAAAATATATTGCTACTCTGTAGTGTAAGACCACGTAGATTTGTTTTTTTTACATCTACAGCACTTCATTCACAGGTAACTAAAACAAGGTGAATAAGAAATTATATAGGGGAAGCATTACTCTATAATATGGCAACAGTAACAAAGAGAGAAAAACAGGTAGACAGGAAATCTTACAATGGTCCATCTATGTGCTCTAAAAAGCATGTGTTTCATTCTTCACAAGGAGAAAGTGGACTCAGAATCATCCAGCACCTTTTGTTCTATTTCGATAAAAGAGAATAAAATTATGTTAGAATTTTAAATGGTTATTACTTTCTTTTTTTTTTTGTTTTATCTGTAAATCCTATCCATAAGAAATGTTTTCCAATAACTTTAAAAGTAAGCATGCTTTTAAAGCATGCAACTCCTGCTGCGAGTTGGATGATGGAAAGTTTTCTTTTTCTATTATGTAGTTTAAGTCTCAGTAAAAGCCTTCTGAAATCAATTAAACAATTTCAAAATTTCTTTTTCTTTTTTCTTAATAGTCACCATGAATTTTAAATTCACTCTTCTCTTATCTAGCTATGCAATAGAAAACCGAATTTGGATGCTATGGTATCCATTATTCTGTTCCTTGATGTTCCCTCTGAGAGTCTCACTCGAGGAAGCACCAACCTCTAACCAAGAGAGAGCCGTCTTCAGAGGAGAGGTGAAAAATGTCAAGGTCCCCGTACCTCCTTTGTAATGAAAAGTGGAAAAATTATAAGCCCATAGGAAAAAAAAAACAGCAAAAGCATGTGAATAGCAACTGTGTAAACAAACCACAGATACAACAGTTCTTCTTCAGGAGCCTAGTTTCAGACCTCAAATTATTGTCTGGAGGTCTACCTTATGCTTGTATAAAACAGCTGGAATATGCTATGGAAGAATGTAAGGATACTGGAGAAAACAAAGTTCACCCTTAATGTGAGGAGGCAAGATTCACTATTGAGTATTAATATTTTTCAAGAGCATATTTTTTATTATAATCATAAAATAAAATTGTCTTATTTTCAAAGGAGCTAGAGAGCACATTGCTGATTAAGCTTGAATTCAAATTACTTTAACACATTGTTGAAATAGAAGAGAAGATTCTTTGTGACAAGAAGAACGACATTTCCTAAGTACCATTCAGTCATCCTCAGGTGAAGATCCTTTGGAGAAGAGATCTAATGTAGTAAGGTCCTAAGTAGCTTTACAATTAAGCACTCCTATCTGAATCAATATTGGAGTCACCTGAACTAAAAAGAGGTCATTGGAATTCACTTTAATTCTTACCTTAATCTGAAAGTAGGTTCATAGGTTAAAAATTTCTTGTTTTCAAACCTATTACATTTGAATTTAATTACCTTTGAATATTTTTACTTCATTTGAATTTTATTCATTCATTCACAGAGGAAAACATGGAAAATATTTTAATTGTTAAGATAAATGGAAATTTACATTCTCCATTTTCTTCCATCTTACATACAAAAGCTCTTAAAATATAGGACATTGGCTGACTGCAACAAATGTGTTTAGTACTGCAATGTACAACTTTCCATGTGAAGTTCATCTGCCTGATTGTATTTATGTATTAAGTAATAGCTAGAAAGTTGTTAACCACACCTGAAAGGCCTCTAGTATGTCCCAAAATTGTGATTAGATAGGATTAGGCAAGGACTGAGATGAAAAACTTTTCCTATTTAGTTCTGAAAACAATGATCAGTGCTTCTTTTGATATCTGAAAATGAAGCGAAAATACTCAGACACCTTACCTATCTCTATTATTCTCAGCTCAAGCTATTTTAATAAAATAACTAAAAAATTAGATAATTCTAACTGCTAACATTGCTCTGTCTTCCCCAATGAGGTCTAGGCTTTGCAGTCCAAGGCTTTGGACTCATGAATCCTAAGGATTCATGAGAAACATTTCATGATCGGACTTTAGGAGTTGTCTCTCTCCTTTTTGCATCATGCAAGAATGCACCACCATCACAGTTGTGCTCACTCAATGAGGTAGTAATCCATGTGATATTCTGCCACAGGCACATGACTTTTAACTGTAAACCATTACGACTGAACATTATGACCACTCAACTGGAAAAAAATAAAGCAAAAGCACACAAGGTAAACTAAAGGGTAAAGAAATAATCTGAAAGAAAAGGAAGATTCTATATCTGAGTGCTACAACAGCTTTTTCTATGAGACTCTTCCATGAAAGCAAAGAAGCTAATTGGGGTCACTTATCCTTGGAATAAAACTGAGTCCAGAAAGCATGACTTCCTGTAAAAGTATGCATTAGTTCTGTCTTTCTCCTAAATGTCAGGAGACAATTCCACAAGACAAGAGAAGCCAACTGATAGTTCATTATTGAAAAAAAAGATTGGACCAGCTTCTTGGGGAAGCGCAGCCCCAGGATACAATTTCATTGCAGTAGGGGAGAAAAACAAAGGGAGGAGAGAAGAATGGGATCTTCCCTGATGGTGATGCACTCTTATATAGGTTGATCAACCTTAAGAAATTCTAAGCTGTTCAAAGTGTTGACCCTGCTGCCTGATGATGATCCGGTTTGTCTCCCTGAGCCAAAAAATAAAATAAAGCAAAGCAAAACAAACAAAACAAAGCAAAAAACCCCCTTCCCTTCTGCCTACCCTGGTACCCCTCCAGTTCCTAGCAAGAATCAGCTCACTGCAAAGTCAGATGAGCACCAGAACCAGCACAAAGGCAGTTTTGGAAGTCGCTGAGAAAAAGGAGAAAGCACAAACAGGACTGTTCCTTTGGTGGTAGTTAGCTGTTAGATTGGCTTAGGTGTGATGAGAAGAGAATCCTTTCCCCTGGAGAAGGTGGAATTAAATACTCAAATACAATGCATATTACTTGAAAGAAATTTTAAATGTTTTGTACCATTTACTAACAAAACCAAAAATAATTGATCAATATCATATATCATAGTTTGCCAAAAGGACGAGACACAGGTGACGACTCCAATCTGTATAGTTGTAAATGTTTGACGTAGACTTGTTATACGACATTCTATCTAAAACCAGAGAACTGTGAAATTCCATCCTAAATATGGTATACTGGCCTCCTATGAGGCAAATACATGTTAACAGGGAAAGATGGGAAAAAGTATGTTCATAACCATGATGCTCACAAAAATACTTAACATATCAGATCTGAAATTTCATTAATATAGATGAACTGCTAATAAAAGAAACAACATGAAAATTTGGTAGATTATGGTATAAAAGTAGAAGTAAAGAATTAGAATTCATCTCTAACTTACAAAGGATAGACTTTTAAATACTGTAAACATGTGACATATTTACTATTATAAAGATAAGTTCCTGAATAAAAAGCTACCATATACATATATATATATATATATATATATATATATATATATACACACACACACACATACATAAAAGAAGATTTGCAAGCAATTTATTGACAAATGAAACTCTAGAGAAAAATCAAATAACCTTAAAGCAAAAGGAACAATTTCCAACTGGTTTCACCCTCCATAGCTGTTCTCTGTCTGTTCTGTCCACTACCCACTATGTCTCTTCCTTGAGATCTCCTTAAGCTTTGACTATCTACACAAGAACTGTTCAGAAAATCTTGAGTTACCTTCACATCACAAAGTCTGAGGATGGATGGTGGCAGAAGAAACGAGGCTACTTTGGCCTTGCCCCTTGTCTCATCCAATATCTACTTCTTGAGTATCACAGACACTGAATATTTCAAATGCCACCCATATGCCTACTCATTCATGGGAAAATGTTTAAGATAGCCCTCACGCAGCATTCCCTTCAAGTTGTGGTCATCTAAAAAGAAAAGTTATTAAAAGCTATTCAACATAGTCAAGCAAATGAGATCCGTTGTACACTTTGATGGAAAATAATGATTGTCAATTTGCTCACATCTCCTTGCAATCCCAAGTCACAACTCAAAATGGCACATTGCGCTGAAGATTAGTTTAAAAAAGTGGTGCTTTTTTCCAGTTACTGCACTGTACCTAGCAGATACAATTATGCACCATAAGTGACTTAAGACAGTATTAGATATTCCCCTCACAACAGGTCTACAACACTGGTGTTAGTCACCATGAAATGTTTGTATAAAGGCTTAGATGTGAAGGTATCAATTTTCATGTGCTTCTGTTTCAACAGGCAGAAGAGTCACTCACCTTACAAATCAGTATTCAAGTACAGAGCATCAATCCCTACAATGTACAATTTACATTTCTTGAGGATTGCACAAACTGGTAGAAATCATCTCATATTTATGGAATGAATGGGACTGACTGTGTAACAGAGATGAAGAAAATAATTTTTATTCCACTCTTCCTCCAGATAAAGGCTTCATGATCAAATAATTTTGTAAGGCAGGTTAGGTACTGAAGTGAATTCTTAAATAAAAAACAAAGGAAAGAACTGGATGATCCTAGAACACAAAAACATCCAGCACTGTTTTTCATTTATATGTTAAATGCTGTAATAGATAATATCTCTCACTTTATAAAATCAGTCTGGTTTATTCTAGAAGGGTTATGGTAACAACACCGTATCTCCAAGGAACAAACAAAACTAGTTATCTTCCTTGATAATAATTGAGATGGCTCAATTATTAAACAGCAAAACTAGTAGAAGTCAGATCACTTTATGACCCTTCCTCAATTCTGGGAATATAAAAGGCATGGCAGTTTATTTTCTAAAAATAAATAGTAAAAAATAAGTAAAAAGTCTATTCTTTATGAACAGAAAAACTATTTCAAAAAATGACATAATATGGTAATATGTAAACACAAAAAGTGAGAATTTGCTTTCAAGAAGGTGTATTTATGCTTTAATGTGATTAAATAAATTGGGAAATGAAGAAAATTATCAGCAAATTAACTCCAAATAGTTCATAAATATTTTCATATCAGAAGTTTAAAAAAGAAAAGGGGGTACATACTTTTTGTATAATGTCTACCCTGTATGATCTTCACTGTAAGGTTAATATCTGAAATTAATGGAATAACTTCTGACCAACAAAACGTTTCCAAAATAAAAAGACATAAGAAGTAATAGTATATTTAAAAGGTTGCATTTTAACAAGTGTTCCTTGTACGGTATGAAATGTTTCTTTGCTTTCCCAGAATCTTCTGAACACTGTAACTGTACATATCTGTACCCAGGCAAGTCTAGAAAATAGTAGATTGCTGCCAGTAGAGGAAATGAGACTGTTTGAAATAGCTTCATGCATTCAAACCAGTAGAAAATTGGTATTCCACCAGCTCTGTCCTTATCTAGCTCTTCAGATTGGAGTGTAACGGGGTGGGGGCCAGCCCCATCCATCTCCCAGTTCTCCATACCCATAGTCTGAGAGAGTCACGGCAGTAATGTGTTCTCATCTTGCACTTGCTAAGGGCAGGAGTTCAGTGTATTAAAATGCACCCATCATCTAAGGAAGCGGCAGAGCGCTCAAGTCCTCAAGACTGTGAGACAGACAAAAAGAAACAAGAAAATCAGCACAAAAATGCAGAGAGTCTCTTAGAGTACGTACCTGGATTTGCTGGCAATAAGTTTTCACATTGTTCACTCATATAAGGAGTTGCATCGTGCATGAGGAATGGACCAGAACAATTTTCTATTGAAGACCTGAAATGTATCATTAAAAAGGGAGAAAAGCTATAAATTCATTTTTAAACTTATGCACATAAACATTTACAAATATTATGTTATCCAAACCAAAAACCTAGACATAAAGCTTTGCTATTATTTGATTTTCTCAGGTACTTTCTTATTTCATTTCCTTCATTTCATCTCCATTAAAAAAAAAAAAAAAAAAAAAAAAAAAAAAAAGCTAGCCTGATATAGTCTTATTATTTTCACTTAGATGATCTCTGCCTGTCCACATAACCCTGGCATGCCAAGATTTAGCGAGAAATGAGCTTCGTAACAAAGAAGTCATAATGGTAACAGATACTTATCAAAGTCCAGCACTGTTTCCATGGAGTAGCATCACAAAATTAAGATTTTTATTCAGAATATCTTGTATGCTTACCAATGGAATCAAAACCTTGTGGCAACAGAAATTCTCTGAATTCTAAATTCCATTCTGAAAAAAATACCATCCATCTTTTCTTTTGACGTTGTGGCCCTTTCTTAGGTATATCTGAAAAATATTGAGTCACAAGATATATAAAAAAATGAACAATTAGATAAGGCATTTTAGTTTAGGTTCTTTAAAAATGTAAGGGCAGATATTTGTAAGTTCATATTTAACAGTAAACAAAATCATATTCCAATAATTGAGCTTAAGAAATGAAAACCCAGGGTACTTATGGCATACTTATGAGGGAAATTTAAGGGCAGTAGAGTGACTTGCTTGAAACCAAGTGCAAAAAAAAGCCCAAACAAAACAAATAAAAGAAAAACAGAAAAAAGCCATTGATGTTATCATCTGAGAGAACAGTTCTATAAAAATGAGGGTTTCTAAACAAGCCTGCAGGTGAAGCAATTTATACTGGAAGTTCTTCCCTCCTGCAAAGATCCCTATTGCTATATTGATTTAGGTCAAAAACATACTTTAGTCCTGGAAGCTAACAGAATTCTATTGATATTTCAGCAGACTGATGAAATTATGCAAATCCTGTAGTTACAGCAAACAAAGTAATTAGCTCTGCGAATGTGACAGATTCCAACAAGAATCTTTATGGGCATTATTTTACCGGAATACAGCAAGAATTAAAGTTTTCCAAATTATTTATACTATATATTTTTTTTATTTTTATTATGCTATGGTTTATCACATTTTTGTATGTAAGTACATTTAGGCATTTTAACTGCATTCCGTCTCACTTTTGTTGTATAGAGTAAAATGAAAGATGGGTTCTAAACTCACGATGGCTGTGTATTTCCTCTAGATTTTCATGAGTTCAAAAGTATTATTCACAAAACGCAGTGTATTTCCAAACTGGAAAGCGCTCAGAGTAAGGGTGTTTTTAAGTTTTTGGAGTTTAAGTTTTTTGGTTGTGTTCAGGATCCATAAACCTAGATTTTCTTTAATATGTCAAAGCAGCAACATGGGAAGAGAAGGGCTAAACATGCTATGAGAAAAAATGGGGAAACAGTGAATATACAACCAGACAAGGACCTGTCAACCCAGACATAGTAGTATATATAGCAGTATATCTGTAGTAACACAGATTTTGCCTTAGAATTAATCATCCTAGCATTAACCAGTATGTCAAGCAGCCTTGTGGATCCCTTGCTCAAGTCCAGGCTGCTTCACTTTCAATATCACTGACAAGCAGTAGGCTAAAGCCAGCACAGGCAGTTCCTGCAAACACAAAAAATGTGCTTCAGCTGTAGTATGCATGTTGTGGATCAGTGTAGACATCCTTAATGGCCTACTAGAAGAGTTCAAGAGGTGTCTATAACTAAGGTGCTAACCATATTACAAGAGCTCGCCATTTGAAGAAAAGGAATTCAAATTTTGTCTGAAAAGGTAAAGAAAAAGTAGTTCTATATGGATGGAATATCATATATAGTTAAATATGTATAAGCATACAAAAAATGGCAACTTTTCCTGAAAAAATGTGTGATCTTTTTATCACCTATTTTAATATGCCACTTTTAATATTGATCTAATTACTTCATTACTCAGAAACATTAATTACTCGAAATTTAAACAAAAATAGAATAAATATGTTGTCTTGTGATCACTTATAAAGACAAGGAAACATTTCTATATTAACAAATGCTAAGCAAGATTCATAAGTGCATTTATGTGAAACCATGTAAGTGTTTTTGCTGTCACTTCAAATGATGTGGACTGTGAATTTGGTCACGTTAATTATAATTCAAGCATATTGATTGCAATGAAATATTGTCTGTGCTGAATTGTGTTTGCAGTTGGCATTACGGAAGGACGAGTTAAAAAGAGGGAGAAAAGATTTGCTGAAAGGTAGGAAGGAAAAAAGAAAAGATCTAACAACTCTGGTATGGAAACTGAGAAGCTAAAAACAATGTGTTGGCAAAAAAGAAAGAATCCAATACGAGCCAACATATGGCAGAAATCAGTGAAACCTCTGCCAGATAGGAAAATATGTTTAAGCCACAGGTTATCAAATAAATGCAGATACAGCAGAATCAAACACTAGAGGAAAACAAAAGTGTGACCGAGGGAAAGGAAGTTTAGCCTGTATACATACAGAGATAAAAGCTACGAGCTGAAATGAAATGAAATGAAATGAAATGAAATAATGAAATTAAATGATCCTCTTCGCCCTCAGACTTGCACGTTCTATGCCTTGAAGGTATATTTCAAAAGCCCATACAGCGAAGCATGGAACCACATGGAACCACACACAGATTTTACTTATTTATTTTGATTTCACATGATAGAAAAAGAGAGAGGGAAAATGAAAGAAAGATTCTGGTCCCAGACTATAAGTTGCCTCAGGTAATTTTTGAAATATGGTATATGTTATACTAACAAAAATAATAAATTAGAAACAAACCTGACACAATGTAGACCTTTGAAAAAATACTAGAAACATTGAATTCCCTTTCTCTGTGTCTCAGCTCCACCTCCCCTTTATGAAAACCTCTACACCAAAACTAAACAAATACATAGTAATTTGGAATCACGAAAAGGTCATCTTTCCTGAGGACAGAGAACTAGCAATCTCTCTCCATCCTTTTAAATGGAAAGCGTTTCTGAGTGTCTTTGTAGTAAGAAAGAATAGTGCTCACTTAAACAGGCAACTCCGAGGCTATGTAGTTTTCCTTACTTCAACACAACACCGTATGTTCCAGCTGGAAGCCAACAGACAGCAATGAAAATCATGAAGAATTAGCATCATGTACTCATGGCAAGAAACCGCACTTAGCAGGTTGGCTGTTATAGTCTGCTTGGCCTCAGCTTTCACATGGATCTGAGAAAACATGCCACATACAGAACTCTATAGAAATTCACTGAAAACATGACAGACAAGCTGACTATTTTATTCTTAGGTGATTCCTAGCGAAGGTACAACAGCAAAGAACACGTCCTTCAAAACATTAAAGCACACAACTAGAAAACTAACTGATAAAAGCAGTACTTCTAAGGTCCAAGGATGAGATATCATTTAAACAAAGTTTGAGCTTTGCGAAGGGTAATAGACCCCTCTTTCACCTCTAGAACAGAATCAGAGCCAGAGGGAAGTAATTCCAGGCTTTGAGAGTAACCAGCCTGCATCTTCTCCAGAGGGTCTGCTGAAAAAGCAGAGAATGCTGCAGGCACTCCGCAGTTTATCCTCCTTGCACAGTACTTGGACCAAATACTTTTGTAGGAGAGAGCCCTTAAGTATCCTACCATACTGTGTATTAACAACCAAAGATGGAGCAAGTGAAATTGAAACTTAATGTAAGGAGATGTATAAGTGTGTATGATACACATTTATATTAAAAACTCCTTACATCCTCTACTGCTAGTATACTATAAAGGTTTAGAGGTATTTTTGCTAAAAATTGTGTAATAGATGCAGCTAAAATGTAAGTAGTTTCCATCTATACTATATGGGGCAAGATAAAGGTTATCCGCTTCTAAAAGAACAAGGAGGTGATGCCACTTCTCTGTGTCTGTGGCACATTTATCATCCAAACTGAACTAACATAATTGGTTATATGTAATGTCAAAGTTTTTAAATGTAAAAGGGCTGCATTTCTTCTTGTGAAACTCAAAATATTCCAGTCCTCAAAATAACCAATTATGAAAGTAAACCTGACAGATACTCATCGCTCTCAAGAAGCATTAAAGTATACATCTCCTTTCCACATTTCATTGGGCAGCAATTTTTCTCAGGAATGAGTTGTAAAATGTAGGTTATTTCTAGAGCTTTGGGGAAACATTTGATGGATAATCAAACTCTGGCAAACACACCTCCTTCAAGCTCGTGAGATAACTGATGGTTGCCTGTTGGGGATATTTGATAAAGTGTAAGTGAAAATTGCTGCACTGAGCCACCAACCCCCCAGAGGAAATGAGGTCTGAGCATCAGAGAGATGGAAAAGATATTAAAAGTGACAGAGAACTGTCTTGGTCCCAAAGGATAACTTCTGTTTAAAAAGTATGTGATTGTTAAAGTCACTATTGCCTTTAATTACTTAATTAATTAAGCACACAATCAAAAGTTATAAACTGACTAATCTTTTTCTAAAGGGAATTTACTCACTGGGCAATTTCCCAGTCTGCTCACCACATAAGTATTCTTTCCCTTATTGCAAATTCAACCAGTCAAATGTGAAATCTGTCACTTCCCTGACTACTGCAATATTATTTTAAAACAATTTTCTGCATAGGGATTTTCTATGTACCTGTGTGTTCATATGCACATACCTATAAAAATAGATGTTTCTAAATCCAAATGTAAATATTTTAAACTAATTATTATGGCCACATGTCTAGCTAAATGTTTGAAAGGTAACATTTTTAAAAAATATATTGGAGCTAAGTCTGAAATATTTGAAGAGATATCTGACACTTTTGTACTTCCCAGTGGGATTCCAGAGTTAGATGGCAGAATTTAGTCCATCTATAGGCACACATGCAACCTCCTTTCCTATTAAAGCAGAGAAAGTGATCAAAGCATTAGAATTTGACTTATTTATTTTGAAGAATGGTTTATGAGAAATAGATTCTCTAAATTCTAAAATAAAAACATGAAAATGTCATTGTTTAAACCTACATTTAAAATGAAAGATTTGGAGAATGTGAAAGTATTAGTGGCAATTCTGCATTTCAGCTCTTAGGAATATATTATGACTACTTTCTTCTGTATTTGGATATGATATACTATTACAATGATGAGTGTATTTATCAAAATTTGATTTGGTGTTAAAATTAACTTGACAAAAGTGGAATTTTCACTCCTGGAATCCAATATTTAGTAAGCATACTTAGACATGTCTCATGTATTATTTTATTATTTTACTGTCAAGCTTGCATGATATTCCCTGTCCAAATACAGAATATTAATGAAATGGAAGATATGTTCCTGATACACTACTTTTGTATATGTGGTAGCATTATTAGAACTATTGTATTTTCAAATGAGCTCTGCAAACACCTCTAATTAATATGAGATTTAGAGCAAGGTTTTTATGTAACTTATAAACTTCCAAAGCACATTCTGAAACTGAATTGTATGGTGGATTCTACACTTTCTTATTACTGGAATGTGTATTTAGGAGACACTTTCTGGTAGATATCTTCCAGTGACTGCCTCATGTTTGAATGCTTTCAAAATTACTGTTATTCTTTATTCATTACCCTATTTTTTTTATTGTGTTACTTCTATTTTCCCCAGAACTGTATCTATAAGTAGTATAACAGAATTGTAGTTACCACTATAACAGGGAAAAAAAGAGTCAAAGACTGTCATTCCATTTAAAGCAATGTCTACTGTTTTCCCTTGTCTTTTTTTTGGTTAGTGTTTACATATTTAATTCCCTCTTAGCTCCAAAATAACTTCTGATGTTATACCTATTGAGCTGTAGGTAGGGCTAATCATCTCTTCTGTCTGGACATTGCTTCTTGTTTGTCTTTCCAGCTTGAAGACATGTTGCTATATGTGTTAAAAGCACTATTGCACTCCAGCCAATGCATATGAACAATACATAAGACTAGTCATTGACCATTCGTCAGTATTAATTCATTGGCCAAGATGTGTCACTTAATAGGAAATAATCTCGATTTCTAACACAGAAGCTGCTGGTGGCTTCTAAAGTGTTCTGGTTCGCTTTGTTTTAGGGTATCAATATTCCAAATCTTTTGGCCACTTTAATATCCTGGTTTATGTCACCCTATATCATTTAAATGTGTTCTAGTGTGGCTATGCCAAGACAATATTGTATTGCTTTCTTCTACTTCCTGTAGGTTTTCAGAACTGAGCTTTTTTGGGTTTCTGTTATCAAGCACTCTGACCCTACACTGCCTGGATATTACTTTCTCTCTCATGGTTTTTAGAAACCAGCAAAAGGAATTGTTTTTTTAAAACATAACTGTTTATCTTGATGGATGTCAAAATCTGTAGAAAAAAATTTAAACAAGCTCTGTTTGCAATGGAAAATGTAAGGATTTAGTTCATGAAATTAGAAAAAAAACACATATGATTGCATATGTCATACATTCACTGACATGCTCATCATATTCATTTACTGAAAAGTAAGTAGTAATTTTTGATTGAGTTCTTGCTCAGTGGGCTCTGTTATATTTATCTCATAAGCTATGGAGAAAGAGAAGGGCCTTCCTCATTTTTATAAAGCTGCTTAATTCAACTATAATTTTGCTTTTGAAATGAAATGCAGATATTTTTCATTCATTCTTCCTATACCTGAAACAACCTTTCACAATATTAGATAAATTACAAAAGACAGTAATGGTATTTGAGGAAATAATTTGCAAATTGTACTTATGTGAAAAGCTTTCTTAACTACAGATCAGATTTCACTCTAAAAAAAAAAGGGGGAAGCTATGAGACACTTGAGTTGATTTTGAATCTGCTATGCTATTCTTATTCGGGAAGATTATGTAAGTATATATATATATATATATATATATATATATATATATATAAACGTGAAAATGAATACATACCTTTAGATTCCATCCCCGTTCTTACAGAGAGAAAAACCTCTGTTCACACAAATCATGTTATATTACAGCTGAGAGTGGATTTTTTTTATATTTTGAAAAAGTTAGAACTTCCACAACTTGTGAATATGCTAATTATTGTTGTATCTTTTTTGCTTAATTGCCCTGAAGGATATTCTTTCATCAGTTTGTCTAATTAGTTTCTGAACCAATATAAGCTTTTGACATGTATGACAACCTGTGCTGACAAGTTGCACCGGTTCTTTCCACCACATGAAAAAGTCCTTTTTTTTTTTTTTTTTTTTTTTTTTTCTCATTTTCAAAACTGCCATCTGATGATTTTCCGCAATGGCTGCTAGTTCTCATATGACAAAACATAGTAGAGCATAGCAAATTGCAAGTCAATTTCTTCATAATATTTATGATTTTATACACATCCGTCGGGAGCTGATTCTCATCACCAAATGGGAGAGTTAGTATAACGATTGTTGTGAAAGGCTAGACAAAGATTCATGGTGATAAAGAGCCAGTGGAGAGAGGAGGAGAAAAGATATCAAAGCAAGAATATAAAAATTATGCTTGCAACAGCATGAGAAGAGAGGAGATTAGTATTACTGTACTTTTTTTTCCTCACAGGTACGGAAGTTTGCTATCTGATCTCCTACCTCAGCAGTAATATCCCAGCTCATCTATTTATCTTGTGTCCTTATTCTCTCCTTCACTCTTCAGCTTTAGCTGTTTCTTCATATTGTTTCTCCTCCCAATAAGACATACTTTATTCTCTTCCTTCTAAAACATGTTCATCCGTGATCTTGTAAGTCTTTTCCACTTAAACAAAATCATTTTGTGGAGTTTACCAATTACATTATTTTAGATTAATCTCCAAACTAGCACTTTATCCTTATTATCTACTTCTGGACCAGCTGTAAGTTGTGTTCACTCGGGAGCAAAGGAAAGGATCTCTTCTTTCTCTGTCCTTCCTTACAGATAGCTTGCTATATTTAAGGGATGAGTAATTCAGTCCTTTGCCTTCCTTGTTCCTCCCAAGAACTGCTCAGGAGATCTGCCTCGGGAATGGAGCGCATATGGAGCTGGATACACCACCTGGCAGGTACCAGTGATCCAGGCCAGAGACACTCAGAGCTATCATGTTTCTCTCATCGATCTTCAGCTAAATGGTAGGAAGACAAAAGTGGGAATGGGCCGAGGGCCATGAAATGACCCAGAAAGTGCAAGTGAAAATCAGCCACTGGAGTGTTCTGAAACACAGAGAGTGTGCTGTGATATTCACTTTATTGTAGTTTCTAAAAGAATTTGCAATGAAAGTCCTAGTAAATGACAACTTTCTTTTAAAGAGCATTGATGGACTAAGGAAACCTCCTCTTGAAGCATATGCATCACAAAGTTGTTTGTTTGCAGCTGGCAAAATCAATTGTTTTCTGGTGCATCTGTATCCTTAGAGATCAAACATTTGATCCAACAATCATGACTGTTTCAAAGATTTTGAGTTAAATACTTAAAATGACTTTAAAGAATCAAAGAAAAATAACAGCTTTATTTTATTGGCATTGCAGTCAATTGATTTTCTTAGAAAGCTCTTGGTAACTATCTAATAGTCAGAGTTTGAATTTTTCAGCTTAACCACCTTCCACTGTAAAACTGAAAGCAATTTTCTTTTCACTTGAAGATGGGTTACACAGTTTAGTGGGGGATGAAGTTCTGATACTTAAAGTACACATTTTGCCAAGTAAGTGCTTTGAAGCTTCTTTAAACTGAATTGAATTACTTATGCTAAAGGGTATCTAAGAGAGGTTTAATGATTTCAACAAGTTTAAAAACATATTGCTTACAATGCTGGAAGCTGTTATATACTTTCCTGCAAACTGGGACACTACAAAGTTTTAGAGCTTCTATCTGAAACTGTATAATCCTAAATCTAATATACCATAAACATAAGTTATTCTCAGGAAAGTATTACCAACCCAGACAGAAAAGCTTCTTCAAATCAAAAACAGAATAGAGAGCACAAGACACACAAGAGTGAATTAGGAATGAGTGGAACATATTTTAGAGCTTTTTCTTATCACTGCATAGGAATTCCTTTATTTCTCTCAGACTTTTGCTAGTTACCAACTGTTACTTTCCATTCACCCTATCCTATCCAATGTTAATGTCAATAATTTTCTTCTGTATTAGGTTCTTTACTTTTGCATGTTTATTTTTCTGGTAATGAGTAAACATTTTATATCTAAAGAAAGCTGTAATTTGTTGATGTAATGCCAAATCTTTGAATTATTTGTTCTTGCTAAAGGCATTTTCATGTTTTATGGATCCTTTCCTGCCAGATTCTGAATTTACATGGGCTATTACTGCAGGTCTGTGATGCATAAACCTAAAGTCACACTTCGTGAGTGATTTATAGTGGTGGTGTCATAGACAGGAGCAACCAGTTAAAAATGCAAGCAGGCAATTAGTATGACTATTTGAAATAATCAGAATTTCTGCATTGTCTTTCAGACCATAGGAAATCCATTAGGCTCATGATGCTGTGCACCAAAACAGCACCAGGGCCTGCCCAAGCAGTAAAACTTAATGAAGAAAATGGTTAGCCAGGTATTAGATCTGGTAAACCTCATCTAAGCTGATCTTGCTTCCTTCCAACCTTCCTACTTTTGCCTGTTTTCCTTAATCATCCTTCACATCTATATATATAACATGTCATCTGATACTTCATTTGTAAGTACTTTAAGACAAGCATTTATTTATTTATTTATTTATTACTAGTAGTGCTGTTCTGTTAGTATGTGGCTGGCACAGTAGGAACCTGGTATTATTATAGCACAAATACATAAATACATGCATACATAATTTCTTCACACATAAGGCTGAACTTCTGTGAAGAAATTGGAGCCAGTTGGGCAGAGCTATACACTACCATTCTTGTGGAAATCTTTGGCTGAATCCTGAAGGTGCTTGGCAATATTAATTTATCTCTCTGCACTATTTTCAGCATAAATTACAAATGTTCTCTTCAAGCACGCATAACTGTTTGGTTAATTTCTAGTAACACACTGAAAAGTTAATACTTAGAATATTTGTCTATTTATAAGGCCAAATATTCTATTGAACTCTGCATTACATCCTAATGGTGTTTTTTTTTTCAGCTGCAGAGGTTTTCAAACTCTATTTTACTGTCAACAACTTGCAGTTAAATAACTTACTGTATATTCTTCTGTGTGATATTCATTTAGAACCTGCAGGAGAGCCAAATCCTCAGAAGCCTAAGTCTCTTTCAAAATCTGACAGTCACATAGAACACCGTCCTGTCCGCATTTCAGCTTTTCCAGGTACCTGGCTCTGGGCAATCAGCTGCTCAGAGCCTTATTCAGATCATCTGAATCCCTCCTGAAGGCTTGCTCAGCTGTCTCTGTTGAGAAAGATAAGCTTTCAGCTGTATTTACTCATCACATGTGTTGATCAGTAGGGATAGCTCTGACACTCTCTTCCACAGGGAAGTTGTCTTGGGTTAGACTTGGCTAGTTAATAGACTGGGTCAATCAAATCCAGACTGAGAAAGTAACTGAGATATCAGAGGATCTCATATTAATGGCAGGAGGAAATGAAGAGTAGACACAGGTAAATTACTGGGTACTTAATAAATCTGAATCCTAGAATCATTATATAAAAGCACAAAGAGAAATCAAGGAAAAGGAAAGGGCATATGAGATATATAAATCAAGAAGATTACTGCTACTATAGCCAGTAGATTAACCTCAACTTTTAAATGACTGAAAAATTGGTAAGTAGATTGAAAATGAAAGGAAGATTGTGGAAGACAAGAGGACATGTAATAGAGGGTTTTACGGGCTCATCAGATACAGAAATTGGAGAAGACTGTAAGCCCATTAAGGAAAGAAAAGAACTTGCTAATAAAGGATGTGTAGTCCCTAGAAATAAAGGTTTATTTGTTTCAGTTTCAGCCAAAGAGACAACAAAGACTAGCAAATATAGTTATAAAATCGGAACTTTAATCTCTGGAAAGTGTGAAGGACACAGAGGAAAAGAAACATGCCTTAAAGCTTTTGGCTTTTATTATTGTAATTATTATTAATTTAAAAAGATCTTGTGGTACAGTATTTATTTATACAGTAGCATTCTTCTAGAGTTACAGTGAAAGTAAGAGTTCTGTATTCTAACGGATTCTCTTGGTCCAAAACAGTGTGCTGGAAATGGAATTAAATCTGAAGGAATGACTTCCAGAGGCATCTACATTTCTGCAATCAGAGGATGTGACTGTAGCAGATGCGTACTCAGAACTCAGTCTTACACTTGCTTCTGTTACAACGCCAAGGAAGTTGCAAGACTAAAACAAAACTACTAGGACTATCGTGTGCAGAGGTACTATTTCCAGCTGGAGTAAGCATTGGCTTGAGACAAAAAAGTTGGTAAGAAAATTGCATGTAAAATGGAAACTTGAAAATTGGAATGGAGGCAAATAACAAACTGGACTCAGTGAGCTTCATCTTTCAGGTGAACTTTTAAAAGTTTATATTTGGAGGGGAAAAAAAAAGCTTCATTACAGAAGATTTAGTACCAAATCATTAGAACTGGCAAAACGGGAGGCAGATCAGTATGTTCCACCTAAGAATCTAAGTCAGACAAATAGACTTACAAAATAAGCAATTACCTGAAGAGTTTGATTGCTTCACAATGGAGAGAATATGGTCCAAAAGTCAACATGAAAAAATATGAAAAATATGCTAATATAAAACCATTTAATATAGTGTACCAAAAATTAGCTTAAAAAAATGAAGAAAAAATACTCCAGCCAGACAAAAAGACAATACCTGCCTGGCAGAGGTATCCTCATGCTTTGTTTTAACCAGAGGGTGTTTCCTGACCCATACAGTTGTACCAGGAGAAACTCATAACGTAGACTTCATGAGCCCCTTAAACTTCATTTGATCATCACCATGTGTTGACGAGTGCTATATTGAAAGACAGTTGGTTTTGATCGTTCCAGCTGTATCCGCGATAGGAACACTGTGTTAAGTTTACTAGCGTAGATATACAGGAAAAGTGCTTCTGGTATGGGCAGTGTGGCCTTCCTAAGCATACAAATTAAAAAATACTGTACTGTGTTTCTATAATATAGCATGTATTAGAAAATGTGTGAACAAAGCTTTGCATTTCACTTGTGATTCTGGTAGCATCGTGAAGCACTCTGACTGCACTCTGGCTGATTATGATCCTATCAGAAGTTACAGAAATGCAGTTTGTGTGCAGAGCCTTGTAATTCACAACTGCTTTTTGTTTATATTCCATTATACACTCTGTACTGTCAAATATGCCTTACACAGAAAAATGAATAAAAATGGAGATCTAAAGTAAGTAATGTCTCAACATTGTGCTCATGAAATAATACAGTTGTTGCCAAGGTATATATGGTCGCTATGTGTAGTTCACCTTACAGCTACTAACTAGGCTGTAAAACAAGCCTTTCATTAATGCTGGCCAGGAGACAGGCTTACCTCATTAGTTCAGATTTGTTAACCCATTTATCATAACACTTCAGCACTCAAACTGGACCCCAGCCATCGTTCTGTTCTTCACACTCACATTCCCAAGGTACAGATATTCTATATGTTTTTAAACTTTACACTGTTGGTATAGGAAAGCGGTGTCATCACTTTGGTATGTTACAATCTGTTGTGGAACACAATGTGATAATGAGGAACAGTGAATAAGAAAATTATTACCTCCTTGTTAATCATTTTATAGAGTCAGGTTGACTCAGTTTGTAATTACTCTTTGGAGACAGTGAGATTTCATAAAAGTACACAATGAAGCCTTTGCTGGAAATCTGAAACTAAAACAATAACAAGAAACCTTAGCTTTCTCTAGGGTTACTTCAAGTTATAATCTTGGTCAGCATATCACCTGCTCCATTATGTCCTTACCATGCCATGTCCATTTCTTGTAGAAAAAAGGAAAAAGCTGCAGAGAACCTCTATATTTTAGGAAGGATGCTGTATTACTACTTAAAACATTTCTGGGCATCACATTTATCAAGCTATGCAACCAGACTCATCTATGCTCTACCTGTGCAGAGCTATCCTCCCATTTTTCACACAATACACAACAGTATATATTGTTCCTATCAATGCGCTTCAGGATTTATTCATAGTTACAATCTGAAAAGTGTATTAATGGCCTGTAATTCCTCTGTATTCTATTTATTATATAGTTACAGACAACGATAATTTCAGGGCAGCATTCACAGCAGGGTGGCATTTTCTAGAATTACTTGTGTATCTTCTTCTTTTCCACTGCAAAACAGATTTCCACTGTAGCAACCTGTGACACTTTTGCTAACAAAATGTCTTCAGGGTGAAGGTGATTGATCACACTGCGAAGTCTCAAACTATGCTGGCTTTAAAGAACTTAGCTGGGAGAATTCTGATTTCCTGAGGTGAAGCTGTCTGCTTGAAGGTGATGCCAGGTGTTATTGTGCAAGAGTTAAGTTGCATCAGGTTGAAATTGCCCTCCTTTATAGTGCTTTCTTCTCATCAGATTGGAGCTAATTTTGCAGATATATATTATTTCCTGGTTGCCACTCTCTGAATTATTATGTATGTGGCTATCTTAACCTTTTTTATTAACTATCAGGGCTAAAGTAAATATTATGGAGGCTGAATTACCTGACTGAAAGCATGTGTAAAGAACAACATTAATTGAGTCACACACGTAGTAAATAAAGCGTTACATTACATTGTAAAATGTCGCAGCTGATTGAGTGTAAGCCTGCAGAGGTGATTGCTATGTCATTGAGTAAGCCAAGATCGCCCAGTGCTCTTTTGGAATGGGAGCTGAAACACAATTGGCTACAGCCTTTGTGGGGGGAATGGGTCTAAAACATGAGAAATTTTGGTCTAGACTCTCTGAGGGTCAGGCAACACAACTCACTAATATTACAAGCTAATATATATCAGGAATCAAATGTATTCTGTTACAATGTTTAGATCATAGGAAAAGCCATCATGGGTCAAATTAAAGTGTCTGCAGCAGGGGCAGTTAGATATGTTAGTAAGATATGTTAGCAAGAACATGAGAGGCTGACTGCTGCCTGAGATCTCGAACACTCATAAGCACCAGATTAGCAATATTAGAGGTTATGTCCTTGTCCAGCCCTTTCATAGATCTGTTGTCTATGAATTGGCTTAATTTTTCAGTTAGAACCTGCCACTTCTGAACCTATTGATATCATTTGCCTTCAAAACTGCCCCCAGCAACAAGTTTCAAAAGTTCATATAGGAATTTGTTTGTAGGTTCTCAAGTCCTCTAATTCTCCATCATGGTGTATAAGTGACGCAGTTCTTAGTAGAGGAATAAATTGGAAAGTTTTCTACACCTTTTCCCTCCTCTGTGTGCACCAGCACCGGATTAAGGTTGACAGACCATCTGATGGCCTTTGGTGCACACTCCTTTCCTCTATGAATCCTCTGATGATACTTCCATTTTCCTCTTTTCTAGATGTCATCTGATAAGGCAATTGTCATCTTTCCATGCTACTATTCTGTAAATAAAAGCTTTTCATTACCCATCTGGAACACTTTTGAACCACAGTTTATCTGCCACGGAAGCAAAGTGCATTTTTGCTTTCTCTCTTATCAGGTTGACTTGTAAAGCTTATATCCTATGTATTTGACCATTTAATCATTTTATTTTACACTGATGAACTCCCATAACATTTTTTGTTTATGCATTTTGGCTCAAGACATTGCTATATTTGGTCTTAAAGTACACCTTTATATATACTTCCTTACCTAGACAACTGTAGATGCTACGTGATTCTTGAGAAGAAGTAGAGGGTAGACTTGACACAGAGTCATTTACATATACTTTGTGCTATGTGTAAAGGGTCTTTCTTGCCCACGGTATGTCTAGTAGTATCACGAACACCCCATCTTCCCTCATTGCCACAAGTTTGAACTTGTGGGTATACATTTTCCATCTCAAAGTGTTCATCAGAGACATTTATAAAATGTCTATATAGCTGTCTATAAGCATCGAACTATTACATCTCCATGTAAATGGCTGAGTCACTAGAAAGAATGTGCAGTTGTTAAATTCACACAAGTAGGAGTAGTTATGCAGCCTGTCTGACATTTTGATCCCAGTGAGGAAATTCTGTTCCTCTTTGACAAAATCATGACCTTCATCCATGCAAAAATTTTCATGACAAAAATAGATTCACCAAAAAAAAAAAGTTGCTGACATCCCTTAAAATATTGACATGATTAAAAACATTTTCTAGTTACTTTGAATTTCCTTTACAGAGCTCAGCTCACTATTTCATAGGGATGCTTATTAAATCCATCACAACATTCAGCTTGGTAAAGGCAAGCAAAACCCGTAGATAAGCAAATAATACTACCAAGGCAGGACGTAGTCAACCAGTTTTATTTCACATTGTGCTTTAAATTAGTAGACCAATAACCCAGGATTTCATCACTCTCTGCTCTGCTCCTAGAATCCCTCTCAACTGTCATCATAGCCACACGCTTTATTTGTGTACTTTCTATGCTCTTTTATTTACTAAGAAGATGATTCTTCCTGCTCTCTGCTTTTTTTTTGCTTTATTTGTATTTTAACCAGAGCATTGAATTCTTGGAGGGTGTGATAATAAAGATAACATCATGACAATACAAATAGCTATTCAGGAACTTATAGTTATTGCATTAACAAAATGACACACGAAGGACAAAAGTTCTGAACTAACAGATGGGTATATAAAATTAAAATTACAACTACGAAGTTATTTCTCCGTTCTTCATCCCAACTCAGTAAATGTTGACAACAGATTTTTCTTTTGCAGAAATATTCGTCTTACATTAATGATGAATTGAGACAGAATTGCTCTGGTAGAGCAGTTCCTAGACCACAGTCGAGTTGAAACTATGGAAACATTTGTAGTGTAAGACACTATTAAGAAGAATGAACTGTTCTAGCTTTTAAAGGAAAACCTTGCTTATATATCTTGCTCAAAAACATGTTTTTATACACTGTATTCTTTTGGGGACCAGATACTGATGAGTTCTTTTAACTCTTTTAATCCTTAAGATGAATTTCTAGCCCTGCTGAAGTGAAGGGCAATTCTCCCAAGGCTTTTAAACAGGTTAAAGTTTCACCTTCTGTCTGACTCAAGATACACTTTTGCTGGAAATTTTACATTATTATTTTTCTTTTCCAAGCAGGCTTGTTTTATTCATCAATATGTAAGAATAATAAGAAAATTCTCTTTAAGTGATTCTAGAAAAGAATTCCTCCTTTTCCAAAACTCTGAGGTTTATATCTGTATGCTCTGCTCTTCTGAGAAATATTAGACTTCTGGGGGGCATGAAGAGCCTGCTTTAAGATGTTCATCTTGTCAGGAATAAGCTTTGTATCAAATAAAAAGCGCATTACTGCCATATTAACTATTATTTGTTATTTGAGTGAGGAGTGCATGAGGTTTTTTTATTGTTCTTACAGTAGTATGGCTCATTCTACTACTGTAAGGCACTATGATACATAACAGTGGACTATAAATTAGTAAATAATAAAAATAACCCTCCCTCCAGGCACTTTGTACGATATGAGCAACCTAAAGTGAGTGGCTTTTTAACCTTTTACTCAAATGTCATTTTTATTAAGCAGGAGCCAATCGATGCTGCAGATGATTTCATAAGGCAAGCTTAAAGCCCCCTATCTGTTTCAATTTAATTCTATAATTCCAAAATGATTACCATTTGAACCTTACTAGAGATAGGTACTTGATGTGACTGCAAAAAGGCAGTGTGCAAGTGTTAAAACCTTTGTAGCTGCTGCTGCTGCATTTATCTCCATGCCATCAGCTGGTTGTTGGTAATTTTTTGATGGTGCTACAGAAAATCCTGAGAAAGGTGCTATCAAGTCCTTGTTCGTGCTATGAAAGTGCCTATATTAAATTAAATTTTTTGGATGTGTTTTCTGGTGGAATTGCTTAAGCAAATGACTTTTGCTGTTTTGCAGCTTGGGCCAGATACTAATAATGTTTTTATTAGCTTGGTAAAAACTGTGATGTGCTGGGCCACTGGACTACTTCTCATTAATAATTTGGTATGCTGAATAATGATCCTAATGTAAACATGATCAATCATTGAACTGACTAGCACATGTGTCAGAGCAGAATAGAATTTAATGGAGGGGACTGTCTCAGTCTCAGTGCAAACTCCCTTAAACTCACAGCCTGTTAATGGAGACTGTGAGAACATAGACCATTATTGAAGCCTAGCAAAGTGAATCATCCACTGAAATATTAAAACATAAAATAAATGGGATGAAGATTAAATGGTATTAACATGAGCATAAGAGCATATGAATTAAAACAGTATTGTGCTTAAATGAGTTGCCCTTTAATTGTCTGATAACTTACGTGTAGAAACACTGTCAAGGGTAAACAATGCTATCACATTTGTGTGTGCATGTGTGTAAACAAAGAGAGAACAGGTCATTTCAGCCTCAGTCCTGTACTCCTCCTTCAGGCATGCCAATAAGTCACTTCAGATGCTAATAAGGACACCAGAATAAAGACTCAAGAAGTTAACATTTAGGACTGTGAAAATAGACTCCTAAGTCACTACTGTAAGTTTTGACTTTTAATTTCTCCAAAGCTTGCCAAAACATGGTCCGTGTGATTTTTCAGAATGTTTCTCATCGTTTTAAGAAGCAGATTGAATTGATTATTTTGCCCTAGGAAAACCTCAGATGCTCCTAACAATATTTCTTACTGTAAATTTTCGTAAACACGACACAGAGAAGAACTCTTTCTTGGGGAGCCACAACCTTAAGTTATAGGACATGCGTTGGGCCATCTCAATCTGCATTGTCCTCATGCACTGTAGAGAGACTCTTACAGGGCAGAACAGTCTGCAAGGCAGAAGTCAGCTCCATGCGGTATGAAAGACATAACTTTATTTTAACCTTAATTACTGCTTCCAGAAATTTAGAAATTGCCGTCTTCAGGAAAATCTTTCTTTTTTTCTCTAAGTTGCTTTTATTTTAGTATAAATCTTAAACATGATTTGCTTACTCTAAAAGAAACCCCCATAGTTCTTTACTATCAGGGCATTCAGGAGCTCTGCAGGGCCCTGAATTGCAGAAGGTGAGAGTTAAGTAATTGCATATTTTCTTCAAACGAATAGGCTGTACCAATCAAGCAAAATCATTGGCCAATCGGCTACTGGATTAGAAATGGAGAGGTGATCTAAAAGTCTTCAGAAGCTCAACAGGGGCTCTTTCTTGCTACTTAGGGCATCTTTTCAGGAATGATAGTTACTGTAGAGGAGAAATTTGAGCTTAGGTTGCAATCATTGCTTGAGCTTATTGTGAAACAATAGGGAATATCATCCTTTCAAGGGATACACAGGGAGAGAGTGGCTTTAATTACAAAAAATGTAGGAAGAATGTCAGTCGCTTCAGGGTATAAGTAGGCAAAAGCCTTAATTATTGATAGAATAACTTTGCTCATTTTAAAAAGAAATGTGAGTAAAAAATCTGGAGCTGAGAAAGGACTTTCGTTTGGTTTCTTGAACCAGGTCTTATAGTTCATACATTTTTTTCATTTTCCCTTAGGAGTCAGCATATTTCATGCAATAAATGCAGGAAGAAGAGCATTTAGTAGGCTTCAGGCAATCTTGATTTTTATTTTCAATTAAAATGTAAGGATAAGATAAGAACTAGATGATTCCTGCCTACTGTAAAGTGCCTTCACATCCAAATAGTGACAAGAGTAGAATTAGATGTTCCCCCTCTCCAGTTCATTCTAGAATGACTTTTTTTTTTTTTTTTTTTTTTTTTTTTTTTGTTCTCTGTAAGCAGCAAAACTTTGTCAGGATCATCTTGATCACTACATAGCATGATCTGTAGAAGGAAATTTCAGACTTCTTTAATTTATCTTGATCATAATTCTTCACTCAATGCTATACATCAAATAGAAAACTGAAACTCCTTCCAAAAGATGTACAGGGGAGGATCTAAAAGTGCTGAAAAGGCTGTAAGATAAAACTTAAATAGACAGAAGGAAGAACAAGTTTCCTAACATAAATGCAAAGAAATTCTGTAAGAATTCCAAAATGAATTAAATATATATGGAAATAGTGTGACCATCCAGAAATACTTAATGGTCTGAAATGTTATTTTTATATGGAATCTACAGCCCTTTGTGTTAATCCATTTTTTAAAATGTTGAATGGAAAGAGATAACTTAGTACTAGGTAGGCGTTCTGTGTGAAGAACCTTTGAAAATTCATGTATGATACAGTAAGAGAAAAAATTTACTTCCCCAGCACCCTTAGGATTTTCAGGCCACCGAGGAACAGCAGAAACAGCTTTGAGAGGAAAAATAATGAATTTTAACTTTATCATATAATTTCAAGCTTTGATAGTGATGTTGATTCAGGAGTTCTTGGACATGTCACAATGATTAGAAAAAAGTATCTAGTTTGAGGTCTGTGAATTAATAGATGGAAATGCTTTGGAAGATTTTAAGAAAGAATGAATCTCTGCCAAGCCAACACTCATTATAACATTTCTTTGCCTGATTTATTTTTTCTGAGAAAGAAAACTTTAAAACTTTGAAAATATTTGTGGTGATAAATGCTAGAATTTATGTTTGCAGAAACGTCAGTAAGGCTCAGACAAGAGCAAATATGGAAACATAAACTAAATATTTTTGAGATTGCAAGATGAAAGGCAAAGCTCACAAGCATCAATAGGGATGAATGCAAGGTTTCTGCTCCCACTCAATGAATCCATTACTGATGACATTCTACCAATTCATTTTTGCACATGCTATATAAGCGATCATAGGTTTTTGTAGGAAAAGCTAGCCTCCTGTTACAGCAAAACATCTGAAAATCCAGAAAGCAGTGGGATTAATATCTCTGATGATTTATTGTTCCTAAAGGCTTTTACCTCCAGTGAACTAGATTCAGATGCTGTCTTTGGTTGAAAGGGAAAAATTATGTAATAGCCTAGCTTTAAAAACCTGCTCAAAATTGATCTGCCTGGCAAAATCATCCTAAAAATGGTATGTTTTTATGCATGTTTAAATAATGATTTCACAGCAATGGTAAAGATTCATCAGATCAGAACTGTAATGTATTCAGAGGGCTGTATGAAACAAGATTGAACAGTAGCTCTAAGCAATAGCATCTGTTCCTTGTTTACACAGGCATTCCTTTTTATTATTATTATTTTCAAAGAGAAAAACAAACAAAAAGCAAGAATTTCATTGATTTCCTGTAAAGATTTGGAAAGACTTGATTGGAAATGCCTTTGGGGGTTCTGCTCTTCCACTGAAGCCTTAGGAAACTAGTCTGTGCCTCATCAGCAAATGATGCTACTCCTCCTTCTCAGAGCTAGATTTTATGTAGTACAGCAAGTCTTATGTTTATGTTTAGCTTTGGGTGCTTTCACCTGTTTATGTAGAAAAACAATTAAGATTTACATACATAAAAACAATCACTGGGGAGTAAAAAATGAAACAATGTATAGCCTTGACAAATAAAAAGAATTTTTTTTTTTGAAAAAGCAGGCTTAATGTTTCTACCATCTTTTGATTCTCTACAAAGAATTCCTGAAGGATTTTATACTTAGAAATAGTTATACTGAAATATTTTCTGCTCAATACGTAGCTAAAAGTAGAGGTAGAAGAAATAAAAAAATGCATATTGAATAGAAGCAGCAGTATTTTAAAATATTTTAAAATATTTTGAAGTTCTTGTGCTCATTTTTCTCTCTCATTATCATAAATCTTAATTTAAGTGACATAGAGGTTACAATACATATGTTTATCAGTTGCTCACTGTCTGGTTCTGAATAAAGGAGAAAGCTCTTAGATTTAAATAAATATTGAATAAACAGAATTACCAAAAGAAAACTGTAAAAATATTCCCTAGACACCAGATAATATCTAATAGTCTCAGTGCCCTTCCTACTGGTCCAGTACTCAGTCAAACTTGTCTCGAGTTCAAACTCCAGTGATGGACTCGGAGTAATGCTGTTATAATTCACTTTTTTTTAATAGTGTAACTTTTTCCAGCTGCACCTTTTTAGCAGGTTTTTGTGCCATCTGTCAATATTCTGTTAATGTATCTCTACATAAATGGGTAAGTAGTGTTTTTTAATCAAACTTTTTTATTGACTTTTATTTTTGTTTTCTATTGCCTTTTTGAGTTTTATTTGACTTCCTTATACTTTAGTCTTACACTTATACTTTAATCTTAAAAGGAATATTACAGCAAGAAAAAGCCAACATATTAAATAGACATTTTGTTTTCTTAGAGAAACTCTGTAGCTGTAAAATCGAAGAAAACTCATTGTACTGCTATTATTATGTGTTGCCCTCTTTGCTAACTGCATCCTAAAGCCACTTTAAGAACAGATAACTCTGCACCTCACAGATTATCCACTGACATGTGAATTAACAGCATCAAGGCTCATTGCCTGTTTACAGTATTAATTGTTGCTATTTTGTGCTCTTTTGTTGCATACAGCCTGTGCAAAATAGTTTTTAATGAGCCTATTGCTCTTTTTTTTTAATGCTATACTCTTAATTCCTTTCCACTGTGGTTAAAATGTTAATCAACAACTTCATTTACAACATCCGTTCTAAAAGAAAAAATAATTATTTCTAACCGAATACAAATTAAGTTTCTAGAGTTTTTGTTACCATTGTCATTTTTGTTGTATATCTCAAATGGCTAAAGTTCTTTCCTGTTTAATAAATGATACTCCTTGCCTATAAGGTTCAGATGTACATGTGAAATGGTTTTCCAGAGACAGAGACCTGCTATGCTGAAGGAAGGGAAGAGGCATGATCAGACTCTACTTTGAGGATCCCTGTCATCCTCAGGCTTCACTAACTTGAGCAAAAATCATCACAGTAGATTCCCAGGCAGAGAACTGAGGAGCTGTAGCTTGTTTCCTGATAGTCCTCCCCTTCCACTTTTCTTGGTAGAGCTTGACTTCGTGGAGAATGGATGAAATTCCTCTTGAAGGAGAGAAACTGATTAGCAGCAATCCCCAAATTTGTGAAGCTATGGCTCTATTAAGGCAGAGAAGTGCCTTGGTTAAGATCAAAAACTGTGTGTTACTCTGTCATTGCTGTCAAAAATTTGTGTTCACATCTCATTATTTTTGGCAGCGGGAAATGAAACTACACTTAGCATGAATGATATGTAAAGACTGAAGAGGCCCTATAAATCTTTATAGATTTTATCACAATTTAATTTTTTCTTTCTGTTTTGAGTTCTCTGAATCTTGATATTTCATGTAGACTCTAGAATAAAAAATACAGTGTTCAATCTAATGACTAAGAAGGTTATATATTTACTTACATGCTTTATTTTCCTAATATGCTCTTGTGTAGCTGAAAGAGCAGACATATGAAATTATCAGATGTCCTCTAGCAGAAAGAGAGCAAATTTTAAGAGACCATTACCATAGTACCATCCCTTATAATAAAGCAAGTATAGCTATTCCTCTAACATGCATCTCTTAAAATTATGATCAGTAATTCTATTAAATTTTTCAATTGATATTTTCTACCACTCAAAAAGGTTACTGTACTGCACATTTTATTCAACTCTTTTCCCCATTCAAAATGTAGGTCTCTGTGTATTTCTTTCCTGAATTATCTGTCAGCAATCTTATCACTTTACATTGCTCTTCAGTAAAGCTCCTTATCAGCTCAAGTCTCGTTTTTCTGAGCCTTTCTGAGCTTTGCTGCGCTCCACCTTTGTGCTGACTGGTCTCCATTTTTTTATAGGTTGTAAACTCCCTGGAGGCACTGAATGTTGTCTCTTCCAAGCTGCGGACCTACAAAGTGAGCAGAATCAGTCCTAATGTTAATCCATGTACTATCACCTCAGCCAATTCTCTTGTATTATTTTCTGTCTCCAGTAGCCATCTAGTTTCCTCATCTACTCAAGATTTTCAGTCTGTTTAGTATGGCAGTGTAATCATAATTGTCCACTTGCCATGTTTTGTTTCTGAAGTATACTTCTGGCAGGAAGAGATAAACAGAAAGAGCTGTGAGGAAGTCAGGGAAAGTAATGGGAGACATCTAGGATTAGAATGCTTTTAAAGTGTTTATGACCTTTAAAGACCAATTGGAAAGAATGCACTGAAAGACCAGAAGATGTAGAAGCTTAATAAATCATAGGCAATTCAGTGTTTTGTTTTGCCTAAAAGTAATCCACATTGCCTTTTTTTTGTAATGGAATAGATGATACCAAATTTTTAAGTCTAGTGTAATGAAAATAAGAGGAGAAGGAAGGGTAAAAATGAAGGACATGATGGTGTCTTTTACTGATAATGGCTGGAAATGGTAACATAAAGCATGGAAAGGAAGGTTAAAATACAGATACAGTTGCAAATACAGACAGATTTTTCTGAATAGTTGTCAACTGGATGCTTAATATTCTTTTGACTCTCTCTCCTAAAGCCACTGTTTAAATACTCTTGGGTAGATTTGAAGTGTGGAAATGTGGGTAGTGCAGACTCTTATGAACCAGGAGATATTTATTATATGCATAAATATTAATTTCAGTGCTTTGCTGTACATATCTGCATTTGGAGATTGAAAAGTGGTTAAGATGCTCTGCAATATGAAGTGGTGAAAATGTTCTTCAGAGAAAAAAAGTCATCACATTTAAAAGATAAAGTTTAGCTTCTTTTTAAGCTGACACAAGTCCGTAAATTCTTGATCTCTGTATTCTTGAGGCAAAGTCATTCTGTAATAGCATTGTTTTGGTGGAATTATTTTGTGCATGTTCAACCTTCCAAAAGAGATTTCACCTCATTAAAATACTTCTCTGAGGTAGATATTAGAGCTGTAGTATGGTTTTCTAATAATCTAAAAGTTTTAATAAGCTGAAATAATAGTTTTAAATCTGAATAACTTCAGCTGACAATAAAAGACCCATTCAAACTGTCTTTGATGGTTAAAACAATTTCCTTAAATAGTTCAAATCTGAATACGCTTGATATTAATGGAGGATGACTATTTTGACCCAGCCTCTAAAGCACATGAATATGCAGAGAAAATTAATTATACTATTTTCATTTTGATTCTCTTGCTCTTTTGAATGAAAAACTGACATCATCTTGTGTATTGATGAGGTTGAAAAGAAAGAACTTCAATCCAAAGGCTGCTTTTCACTTACCTCTTGAATTGTTCCAAATACTTGTTTCTGTAACATGATACGGCATACAACTGTTTGAACGTGTCGCGGAGCAGTATGTTAGCTCCATGTAATTGTACAAGAGGTACTGTTTGAAGTTAAACCTGACACTTTCAAAAGTGCCATTTTGTCTGATGATACCTTTTAAACAATGCTGCAGCAAAGACCAGAAATAACCATTCCATTCAACTATACTAATGTACTAAGACTCAGGTGAAGGAAGTTAATTCTGTATTCTAGGAGCCCAGACTGCTGAGTCTGAAACTTCTTCTGGTGTGGGAGGAAGTTCTCACAGGAAAGGTGTGGGCCTTTCGGGGAGGGCCACACATTGTGTTTTGGGTTCAGAAATACATTAATATTAAACTCTAAGTATATTTAATTGTAATCAGATCATATCTCTTTTTTCCCAAAATATAATGTGACTAAATAGAGCAATTTATAAGTCACTACTATATTATAAAGATAGCTACATCATCTTTGTCGAAGCTGCTGTGGCAAACCAACTCCTTAAGTAGTCTTTTATATGCAGAGTCTACAGGTACGTGGTTATGTCTTAGCAGCTGCACATAAATGACATTTAAGACTATGTGAAAAGTGGCACATAAAACCTTTTTTAGCTTAAGAAAAATCTATGGAAAAATATAGCATTTTTATCTGAAGGCCTAAATTTTATTCAGACATTAGCATTTATGAGAGTAGTGCATCAATTTTCCACATTAGCAACCACTGTGACATGCATTATCCACTAGGATAAAAAATGTGTGAAAATTACCAAGAATTTTAGAATCATCTCCCAAAGTTTCAGATTATTCTCCATTTATCAGGAAATTATTATCCACCTATATCCACCTAAAGATTCTTAGATTAACCAGGAATTCTTTGCCTCTTAACAAAGTAAGACCTATGTTCCAGGCATCTTATTGAGCAATCATAAATCCATAATAATAATAAAAAAAAAAAAAAAAAAAAAAAGATTAGTAGAAGTGAGGTGTCTTTAAAACCTCTATTTCGTATAAATACTTAAATATACATTATATAGTATTTCAATAGTGTCAGATTTTAAATTTTGAGAATTAGACAATCCTGGGTATGAGGAAATTACCTTTTTAAAAGCATATTGAACTTGAGGTCTATTTTGTATGCTGTATGAGAAAGCCACAAAGAAAAGAGTATTCCTCCAAGAACTCTAAGCCACCAATATTTTATTTCCCCCTAAATGCTGCTGTTGTATTTCCAGTATCTAGGGTACACAGGTCACTCGATGATATCTACATTTTCCCCTTGCGTGAATTTATCCAGTAGTTTTGTTGATTTATGGTCGTTTTTGTTTTGTAAATGTATAGAAAAAGCAAGATGAGCTGCCATTAATCCAAGCACTTTTGCTTAGGAATTCTACATTTTGGTCACAGATCAAGCTGCTTTTTTGTTCTGTGGTCATTAGATGCTTGACTAAGTATCCTGGCAACCACGCTCTACAAATGCCAGCACTGCTTCCAGAGCAGGAGGTAACGGAAATTACCTAGTCATGTGGTTGGCAGGAAGAAAGTCTAAGAATCAATTTTTCAAGCCCTAATATATATCTATATGACAGTCAAACAGCGGTATTCTCTCAGCTAAGAATTACTGGTAGCTGGATCTATATGGCTTATAAACCATTCCTTGTAAAAACTGTTATCTTACTGCTGGAGAAAGAAGAGCGCTGCTGATCTTTGAGTAGAGACAAATGAATCAGTTCGGGATAAGATAAAACTTGAGCCAAATCTCAGACATGATCTTACTGTGGCTAGAGTTGAGCAAATGCTCTACGATAACTATTTTATTCGAAAATGTATTCTTTCATCAAGTAGCTGTGGCTCTTAGAAAGTTAAGAAATCTGAACATTTTTAACAGATAGCTAGCAACTTGTTCTTAAAAGCGGCTCATGTATAGCCAGCAGAGTAAACTGGAGCCCTTTGATTAAAATCATAGGTTACATATTTCTAGTCTAGGCTCTATTTCATCATTAAAGAGCCTTTGAAAAGTTAAAAAAGAAAATTGTGTGCAAAGAAAATTGTGTAGAAATAATGCTGCTATACCATTCTGGGCCCCTTCCTCCTTTCAGAACATCTTTGTGTCTTAACAGGCCCCTCTATCTCTGTTGGCTCAGAATATGCCATTTCTGGAAATGCACAACTTTGCATGTGTAAATTGCCCCTTTGAACCATTTTGGGTGGTCTCCAGTTGCTGTTACATAAACATCTTGATCCTGGATGTGGATCCAGATGGATGGGGTTCTACTTCTTTGCATATAGAGAGAAAAAAAGAAAAAAAAAACAAAAAAACATACTGAGTCCCATGCTCCTCTGGAGCGGCTGCTAGAATCCTTTAGGGATACCTTTAGGGATCTAAAATAGTTTTAACCACTTATGTTTAAGCAACTGAATCAAACTAAGTATGTGCAATTACTTCTGAAGTTTGCAAAATCATGACTTTTGCTTAAACTGTTGTAGATGTATTTGTAGGAAGAATTTTTGATGCCTCCATAACTGAACTGAATCCGATCATCAAGAGAAATAATGAAGTCCATGAGTTGGTGGAATCCCATTTTGCTCCCAAATATGCCTGCTTATTTTCTGTTAAAATGATTCCACGGAAGCAAAGAGGGTATGCCAGCAGAGAATTTTACCCATTAACTTCAGTAGGAGCTGTGTATGCGCAACGTTGCTCAATGTTGCCCAAGACAGTACAGGGACGATGGTGTGTACCAATAGCATTTCTTACTCTCCTCTGGCAATAGTGAGTAAGGAGTAGCAGCCATCCCCTTTCTCAAGCAGTGCATATGTTCTCAATGATCCTATTGTTACTAGATGGATTTATAATTCCTTACTATATTGACACTGCTCTTACACTATTGCAGAGTTGTTCTCATCGGAATTGATATTCCATCAGTCTTCCATGCAATGTAAGTAACTGTATCGATTACCTATTACCCCTCATTTTCCTTCAATAACTCTGCCAAATTTTTCATATGAAACTCAGCTAAATTTATTGGGATGTCTTTAGTGTGACGGCTATTAGCTTTTTTGTGTGTGGGTTTAACTTCCTTTTTTTTAATGTAGTCTCACATGAACTTTTAACAACTCTGTCTTTAGCCACTGATTCTTTGTTTTAAGCAGAAATTCTTCAGATGTTGGCTATTAACAGCAGCTTGTGACCGGTTTATTGAATCAGGCTAGCCAGCCTAAGCTGTAAATCGCGTGGTGTTTAGCTTAATGCTCCACGGATAACTGCAGAGTGGAAAGTTTTGGAGAAGATTATTATGAAGATTTATAATATTGCCAGTGTACTTATGGTATACAATAGATGTAGCATGGCTGCAGCAGCTGTGCTGGAAAGTCAGTTGTTCCCTTGTCATACAAGTAATAGATTTTCCGCTAATCAAAATGTTCTAGTAAGTTTATAAAAAAAGGAAATGCTCATGGCTTTAAAAATCCATTAACCACAAGTAAGTACTTCAACAGTTGTGCACATATAGTATCATGCACTTATTTAAATTTTCTGTTCCATATTATGTGCTCAGTCTTCTAATGATTCACTCTCTAATTCCTCCACAGAAGCAGTTAATGTTCTGCCTGGCTCAGCACTGGCCCTCGCTTTTGTATGTCAGTGAGCCCACTGATAAAAGTGGTATCTGGACATAGGTATCTGGACATACAGCAAATATTGCTGTACATCAGGACTGCAAGCATATTACATACAAAATCTGTTCTGTAGTTTTCTCAAAAACTCAGCTGATGCTTTTTTAGAAACATCACAGATTATATTTTGGAAAAGTGAACTTTTATGTCTAGAACTTGTTTTTGTTTTGGGTTGAACAAAATGGAACATATTTCCTTAGATATGTGAAGGCTGGTGAATATGAAGCATCTAAAAATTGAGACATGAAATATTAAATTACTTGTCCTCTTCACATGTCAAGTTTCTCAGTAATTTCCCACTTCTATTCTACACATCATCTAGTGTTGATTCCAACTAAAACTTGGTTAGTATATTTTACAGTGTAATTTTCAATAAAATCTTGCACAAAATATCACCTGCCTATATTTTTTGTTATTATAAAAATGGTTGTTTATCATCACCACAGTGTTTGTAATACTTTGTATGCATTAGGTAAATAAATATTAAGTAATGTAAGGAATCAAGAACTATAATTTAAGTTTGCGTTACTCATCATCCTGAAAATTAAACAAGGAAACTGAGTATATAACCAAATAAATACAGAGTCTAAGGGCCAATAATTCACTAAAGAGAGTCAAATTAATAACATAAATATTTGAATACAGCACTAATGGTTTGATTAGCTGTTTTTATAACAAAAGTTAAAGAATATATGACATCTCTATGTTTTCACAGTATTATGTATTCACTGCTGAACTGGTATGAATCGTTATAGCCTTTAGTTGGATAAAAACTATACTTAGAAGACTCTTGACCTTAACCAAGTTCAGAAAACTGGTGACTTAACTTCAATGAAATTAATTCAATACTACCTCCAAAATCTGAAACTCCTGTTTATATTTTAAATGTGCTTACATGTATGTTTGCTCAGTTACTACTTATTCCACTTTTGGTGCAGCTTTTGGTGCATGTGTTACATAACGGCACCTGTGCCATCACTTAGAAGACACTAACAGTTGGAAGACAATAGTATGTGGCCTTCCCAATGTCTACAGGCCATGGATTTAATGGCCACAGGTCTGTGTAGTCATCTTTCTTTTCAACTGAAAAATTGCAAGAAAAGGTAAATAGTCATTACTTCTCTAGTCACGTTTTTCTTATAAGAGATTTCTGAGTATGCCATGGAACATTATATAGTCAGAAGTAAGGGAGGAAGCTTATTCTCTGTGATAATATCTTGCTGAGAAGAGTCATGAAGAAAAAAAAGAAGTCTTTTAATAGCTGTTCTTTGAGAAACCTGTTGAAGAGTAATTATACCTCATCTCTTAAATCAAAGCTATGAGAAGCTGTAGTTAGAAGACAGTAAAACACTGCAACCATAGCACTCTGAACGCCACGCTCAGCTGTAGAGTTGCAAGGTTAGAAGAAGAGAGAGATTTCTGGGCTGCATTCATTTTGATGCCTGCCTTAGATGGTGGCGGAGAAAGAGATACACATTTCCACAGATGTTTTAATTTGTTTCTGGCACAGAAATGAAGAAGGAGTGACTCTCTTAAGATCTTGCTTCTACCAAAGAAGGAATAAAGATTGCTAAATATCCGTGTTCCATCCACATGAAAGTCATTTTTTATCATTATTTTCAAAGATAATTTATTCTTTACAGCATAGTGAAATGTTACCTTTTACCATTGTGATAATACTATACATTATGCCTTTTCCTTTTTACTACCTAATCAGTCAATGGCATCACTTCCACTTACAGCAGTCAGGGAGCCACGTGGCCAGCAGCCCCAGGACCAGTACTGACTGACGGGGTCTTCCCACGGGGCAGAGCTGGGCTTGGCAGCCTGGGCCCATCCCTCCATCCATGAGGGAGCAGGGCAGCCAGGGCAATGCCCCTGCAGGGTAGTTCAGGTGGACTCCAAAGGCAAGAGCCTCCAGCCACCAGCAGCTCCCGAGGGAAGGAGGCACAGGCCTTCACTGAGGCTTTTTCCAGGTCTTTCCTCCCAGCAGCTCTTTTCAGCTTGACCTCCTGCTCCCGCTGTGTGTTGTGCTGAGGCGTGGTGGTTTTCCTCAGGAGCATATGCTGCAGCTTGCGCCTGTCCAGCTGTAGATGTGCAAGAGAGCCTTTATGGCACCAGAGCCTTTTTGCACAGAAAAAAAAAAAGAAGACAAAGCCTTTATGTTTTGTGTATTCTATTACATTATAAATAATTCTTTATTCATTTGCACATTCATATTTTTCTATGCTTTAAAATCTTGACTTGCTTCCAGTTTAATGAAAAAGCTCTTAGAGGTATGAATGGAACTGAATTTTCTCTGTGTGCCTGGAATAAGCACTACCGTTTTACACTAACTGGCAGAGGGCGGTAGTGCATCTGGTAACCAGGACACAAGTGTTTACCTAAATTCCATTTGCCTAAATTAGGGGATTAGATTCCAAGGTGACAGGTGCCTTAGAGACACCAGAGAAAGAGAGAAGAAAAGGACTTTTAAATAGGTTTACCATAATAGAACTATGGAATGAATACATTTTCTTTTTTCTTAAGTTAAACTGATAGCAGTCTTTAACCTGCAGGTAGCTTATTGCATCTCCAGTTGTAAACAATGCTGTTTAATTTTAATGTTCTTGTTATACTCGAACACAGAGAAGCTTATCTTAATCTCACTTCATATTGTGTCAAGGATACAAACACCACTTAACATTTTTCCTCCACACAAATGCTAGTCATGAGCATGTAAGAGACTTGTTTATATTGTAGTCAATGCCTGTTATAATCAAAACCCTCAAATTTTCTGCAGTGACAAAGTTGACCTGAATTCTGTTCAGGAGGCCTGAAGTCTGTAGCACTCCACTGTAACTTGCTGGAATTTCTGTTGCAGCTAAAAAGGGGATTTGGAAATAGAGGCTGTGCCCTTGTGTTAACTTAATTCAATTAAATCTTGTGCTTTTCCTATCTTTATATTTCTGTTGAATTATATATTGATTATCTAAAGCAGCAAAATAGTTTTCTGAGGGTAATCTGAAGGTTAGATAGATAGCAAACAGACAGGGGAGGACTTCTGTTACTTGGGTAGATACCAGGGATTGCTCGGGAATGAGCATGAAATACGGTATTCCTGGTGAAAATGAATGGCACTGAAATAACCGTGGGCTCTGGTATTTCAGAATTAACAACACACTGACAGGAAAGAAACGGTTACTTTTGTGTGTCAGAGCATTTGCAGAAGTACAGTTCACCTACCCCTCAGTGTGCCTGTGCCTTGTGGCGTTGTTTTGCAAGATACTAGTATGGCTTGATACCTAGAAAACCTAAAGCTCCTCTGGTGTAAATATGGCTTTTTTTGATCTAACGGTTTACAATCCATTTGACTTCTTTATGCCTCTTTCTTCCTCTAGTTTTTTCCATCTTTTCTTTTGTTAGTTTGGGGAATTTTGCCTACTTTCTGAAGGGTAATAGAATTAGCATTTTCCCATGCAGTTTGAGAACTAGATGAAGTGAGAGAAAGCCTCCTTTTAAGCCTCTCTAAGGAAAAATCCAGCCTCATTCAACCACTAAACATCATGTCTCTAGATCTCTCCAGTACTTAATAATACTTACCTCTGTGAACTAAGACACAGGCATTTTTATATTGAGCCCATTTTGTGGCTTCATGCTTCAAATAAAGTTTGATGATGAATTAACAATTAAGGCTGGTGTTGAACAGATTTTAACGAATTTTTTCCATTCAGTTTTTTTAATTCCAAATGACTCAAGAAATGACTTATTTGTAGGTGTTTTTTCCAAAAAAGGCACCAAGTCAAATTGTGTTTGTTTCCCTCACCCCAAGTAGGAGGAAAAATCAATGTGGGCCCATAAATCAAACTAATGGCTTCACTCAAAATCCAACAGGGAGAAATTAATGCTAAAATAGTTTCTTTTATTAGCAATGGAATTGTTCAAAAATATAATATACAAGCATCTTTAAATAATATTTACAGCACAAAAGCCTGATTCTGGATGCGACGTGCACCTGGAATAGATGCATGGCTTCACTGGCAGTGGGAAACAAACTGCATGTTGGAAAATTTCTGCCCTGATCTTGGCTTCCCTGCAGAAACCTATTGAGAGGCTACTGAGTGGGCCATCTGCAGCAGCCGCGCCAGAAGGGCAGTCTGAGGTGTGGTCCATATGCTTCTGCAGGTTCAGCTATAGTCAGCTGGTAACGAAGGCTATCCTTTTGTCTCCATAGAAATGTTTCTTGCTCTAGGACTGCCTCCTCTTCCTTGCTCATTATTTTGCTCATTTTGTGCCGTCTCTTTTCTTCTTTCCTTCTCCGCAGTTCCTTTCTCTGTTCTCTGATTTTTAGATTTCTGTGGCCTGGACAACTTTCTCTCTAATTGCATCTATCAATTACTCAGTTCATATAGGTACCAAACTTCAGCATTTAACTTTGGTAAAATAAATTGGTTCCCTACCCTGGAAGGGAAAGCCACAATACAAGCTAATGAACCTACACTAGCTACTCTGATTTGACATTCCAGGATTTTTTTTCTGACAGGGACAGTTGCAAAGACTTCATTGGCAACAGATACAGTCAAAATGCACAGATATTGATTAGTGTTCTCTGTAAAGACTATTATCTTCTTTGAGGACCGGTTCATTAACATACATCCTGTTTCCGCAATACAGAAGCTTTAGAAGGTAGAAAACTTCTCAACAACAGGCCGAGTTTCCCAAGGTTTTCCAAGCTTTGTTAAAAGTAATTTTGTTGGTGGTGTCATTTCCATATGTTGCTGAAATTGAGATGTATTCTTTAGAAAAAAAGAACTTCTTAGGAAATAATGAACTTATTTAATGAAAAATCACATACAGATGCACACGCATGTGTATGCACACATGCATACTGAAATGAGTCTTCTGAATTGGTTTTACTTGTTTTGAGCATGGTCTTGTGCATTCTTCTGTCTCTAGTATCATATAAATACTTCTTCAGGATCAAAGTCTAGGTGCTTACTTTAATTTTAAAAGGGACTAGTGCAGTCCTCTTTGCCATGGTCATTTAAAAGCAGTATTTCAATATTCCACAAGAAGAAATCGTGCTAGTGAAAAAATCAGCTAGCTGCAAATTAATCTTGCAGTTATAAATGTGGAACTCAATAGCTCAAATTAAGATACACTAATTATACAGTAACTGCTAAATAAATTGCATATAATTTAGAGATGTACTAAAAAGTTCAGCACAGATTTTGATGTCTCTAGTCATAGAAAGACCAGTTCACCAGAGGGTAAAATGGCAAGTTTGATGAAAAAAAATGATAAGTATCTAAGAAAGGGCATAGAACACAAATCTAAGCATTGAATGTATGTAATATAAAGATCTCTTTTATTCCATATTTCTAACTGAGTTTTATTCTGCTAATTGTCTTTAAAGTCCTTTGAAAAAAGGTCTTTTTTTTTCCTAGCTCTGATTCCAATATATTTTTATTTCTTCCCTCGTTTTCACAGACGGCCAGTAATTTGTATCGACAAAACTGATGGAGTCCAAAACAGTGGCTGTGGGGAAAGATGACGGAACTCAACTCAGGGCTGTCAGTCTCATCTTCCACTGAGCCATAAAGTATGAAATCTGATGGTTGATAGAGATAATAAAAAGTTTTTCTTGTTGTTACTTTTCCAGCAGAAAAGCTTGGATACACTGAATTCACATGAGCAGAAACCTTAAGCAAAAATGGACAAGTATTTGTAATGACAGCAATTAGTACAAATAGTTAATTTTGAAATGAAGGCAATTGAAATGAAAACACAAAACTATTGAAGACAAAACTGTGAGTCAGTCAGAATAAAGAAAACCAAAGGAAGTATTATTTCAGGGCCAAAACAAAATATTTAAAATGATATAACTGCAATATATATAACTCAAAGATAATATAAATATTAGTCAGAGTACAATGGAAAATGGATTAGCAAAAAACATTCCATTTTTTATCTGAAAAAAACAGAGGTAGATATTCAGGTGTTATTGTGATAAGCAAATAGTCACTGCTACATCAGAACTTGGAGAGATTCTCAAACAGCAACACTTAAAACAGAATGATTTAAAGCAAACAGAACTCAGTAATTCCTACCAAGAGTGTTTAGAGAGTTGGAGAAGGAGTGTTAGTAAGAATTAAAATGTGTTTAATTGATCTCAGAAACAGTAATTGTTAATGGGAATTAATCTAATGGGGATTTTTCTTGTGCCGTCTGTTCTGGTGTGCAATGAGGAGGCTGAGCCCATGTCCCAAGGACACCACAGGCACACACGCGTGTGCGTGCACACACATACACACAGCCACGCACAGCGGCACCAGGAACACACTGACAGTCTGGTCCTGTCCTCTCCATCGTGCTGATGAGCTGGAGGTCACCTTCGGAAGTATATGGACAATCGCAGCCCTTGGAGAACGGCTCAACGTCCACCTCATGCCATGGCCAGGTGCGAGGCCCCTTTCCCGCTCACCGACTCGGAGCCAGGGTATTTCCAGACTCAGGTCTCCGCTTGCTCGCTGGATAGCCCAGCCTGGAGCTCACGAGGGACTCGTGTCCATGCAGAGCCAAGTGCAGTCACACAAAAACTGTCAAGGAGCAGGTGTTGTAATAAGTCAGACTAGACTGCAGCACTCAGGTCAGGCTTTGTCCAGCAGCACATTTACACACGACCAGTCCCTTCTAGCTCCCTCCTCTCCATTTCCCTGAGCCAGTTCCCCCCGGACCTACCTTGACTCCTTCCTCCCGCCTTGGGCCTTCCCCTAAACATCCCATCACGAAGTTTTGCACATTCCCACAGTCCTCTTACAACCTCCCATAATAAGTTTTACACAGCCCCGCGAGCCCACTCAGGCATTCAGTGTACACTTCCCCTCGAGACCCGTCACAGTCTCCTCTTCCCCTCTCCTTGCCAGGTACCGAGCCCTGGCTGAACCCCCTCATCACGGCAGCGATTGAGCAGCTCCTGTGACAGCCGCTCAGTGACCTGAGCGCTCTGGTCTCTGATGCTGTCTCCCTTATCTCCCATTCCTTACGGATTGCGTGTCTGCGGGTTTAATTCATTACTTTTCCTAGGTCTTTTCCTAGTCTTTTATGCTCAATAGCCTTTAACCAGCTGCGCTCTAAAGCAGATACACTTACATTCTGCTCATCCTCACATTAAGAATTAAGAAAGAATTGAGAAAAAGAATCTAAAATACTGTAAATAAGTTGAGAGATAATGGCATATGACAAAATGAACACTAAATCTCAGTGAATGGCTTAAAAATTAAGTGTGAGTGGATGTGCAGAGGAATATCAACTAAGGGTATAAGATAGGCAGTGCAGAGGAATACTGACTAATAGAGGAATACAGAGGGGCTGGAACTGAGTTTCGACTACCTTCCTTCTTGCTTGCTCTGCAGTCTTCAGTCATTGTCAAATTTTCGCCATATTTTTCCTTATCAATATTTGTTTTCTTGTTTGTTTAGATGTACTTATTGCTAGGTCTTGGTTTGAACTGAGACCTTTGGGATTGCTTGGATTTGGTCTTTCAGAGAAGATGTGGTCAAAGACCATAATAATTGTCTTCACAGAGATATAGATAATTCTTAATTTCTTTGTTCAGTACAATAACCATAAGCCTGCCTGGTGAGATCACTAGGCTTTCACTACATTTACTGCTTCGGACTTGTTGAGATTCTTTTCACATCTCATTTTCCCTTGTTGGTACATAAATGTTAATATTGAGGTTTTAAGGGTGTTAAATTGCCAACAGTCTGCTGAATAGGCTGTAATTGCCTGTAATTGCTTGCATCAGGTTATATCTCCATTGATCTTACATTTAATTTTTTCTTGTTAGTCTCTTCAAGTCCTCAAATGTCTTCTGGACCTTCTATCTGCCTTCTGATTATTAACATATTCAAAATCATTGATAAAGAGATCAAAATTTCCTTCATTTCAGATTTTATTTGCAGTCATCTTACATTTTCTTTCATAGCTCCAATCACAAGCCCTGTAGACAAAAAACATCCCCCTCTCATAATCTCATATCGGTGTCAGATATTTCATTGCCTGCTTATACTCCAAGTTTTACTATCATAAAAATTTTATCAAGGATGGATTATATTTTCCCTGAGCCCCATCTCACTATGCAATATTATTACAGGGTCTTTGAAACTGCTTTCTTCAGTGTTATGGTTCCTTAGGACAATTTTGAGGCTGAAAGACTTTTCTCTTTAAGTATTTCATAAAATCCATCTTTTATTTTACCATGTAATTTTTCCATGGGATGATTCTGATAATTCTGAAGTTTTCTGGGGTATTGAGACTCATTTTCTGTAGTATGTGTTTCTGTTGATAACACAAATAGCTGCAAAAATTTTCTCCCATTTTTATAATCACATTTTTTCCTATAGTGTTAGGAAATCTGTTTTAAATCTTCCCGAAATTTGCCAGCTTCAAATGTACACATGATAGTCATGTAGTTTTCTGTCATTTTCGAATGTTTGAACATGTCATTTTTCTATAGTCTAATTCTTTGTCTATGTCAAGCTTGTTTATTCAGATAAAAGCATTACACTTATTTCTAAGCGCCAAAATTTAGACCTGTAGAAATGCTTTTTTTGTCTAGCATTTATTTTTGACCTGTTTAGTTTAGCGTTAGATCTCCTACTAGCTGAGTCTGTCAAGCACATGAGAACGTTTTAGTTCTTCCACCATACTGAGGACATGCAGTTTCTAGGAACTCGTTCTCCCTTATTAGTTATCTTTCACTAAACACTGAGACATTAGCATTTTATAGCTCAGATAGTAGTGTGGGCTCATGTTGGTGAGGCTATAGTTGTTTGTGCTACTGGTAATACAGTGTAATGATTTCTTTGGTACTTTATAAATAAAGAATAGTAATGGGTGTCATTTATCCAAAAAAGGAAGGAAAACTATAAAAAGAAAAACTAGTAATTGTTATGTTTCTGTCTGATTTCAAACCTTCTCCACTGCTGTAAGCCACCAAATTAGATTTAGCAGTTAACAACATCTGAACAGGTGACTGTAATTTGCATTTTCCTTCAGGAGCAGAAGGATTCTCTGTTGTCAGTGAGCGACATCATTGGTCCACTTCGATCATATTAGAAAGGTTTTGGCACAAATTTTAATGTGAAAAAAAGATCGTTAGACTCATATTTCAAAAATAGATGATGTCTCACAACGATGAGTGAATTTTTCTCTTTTCCACATTGCTGTGTTTCTTTTATTGTAAAATATATGTAAGACCCGGATACGATAAATCCCAACAAGGAAATTGGAATATAATCAATATGACGATTATAAAGCCTCTTCAAATGGCTTTTTCAAAGCTGCAGGGAAGTTTAGATCTTATCGTCTTGGAATGTATAGGTGGTACAAGAACTACCTCCCCCCTAACCAGTTAGGAAAATTTAAACTTGAATGTGAATAAGCAAGTCTCATTAGTCTTCTTTCTAGTGAGTTCCTGACTTAATAAGGGAATGTATTTATTGAGAATCCAGGTTCACAGCAGATATAAGCCGCTATAGCTACAGATGAGTAGCTGTATTTAAACTACCAAAAGCTGGAAAATTGAAAAATACTGCTAAAAACTATATAGCTTCATGGCAGTATCTGTAGAGAGATTTTGGGGTTTTTTTGCAATTTGCTGAAACTGATCCTTATTTAGCATATGATAATGTCTTATTTTCAATGTATTCCCTCATGATCTAAGTGCTTATTCATCTAATTCCCTTATAGTGCAATTTATGTAAGCTTTTTTGACCACATATAGCTCTCTGCTGCATTTGAGGTTTGAGCAATTATGGACATACATGCCCTAGGCCATCCTGGTTTCTTTGTAGCAAATTTATTTAAAGCATACGTGATTTTACACTGATGTTGCTTATTTTCAAACAAAATATGATCTGACCGAGTACTGGAGGTGTATGCGGCAAAACTATTTCCTTGAGGTGAAAGTCACATCAGTATTCTAAGAAAAAAAAGAAAGAGAGAAGAAAATTACTTACTTTTAGCAATGACCACTATAACCACACCTTTTCCTTATACTTCTCATTTTCTCTGAACTAGTAACAAGAAACAAGTACACAAAGGAAAATACATAGTTTATTTACTGCAGAAGTTCTGAAGATTGACTGGAATAATGAGTAGTGAAGGACATTTGTAGGCAAACTTGAAAAGACTGGGAAACTTTGTGGCATATGATTAAATGGATCCAGGGAATCTCTGGTTTCTCAGTATTTTTTTCTTTTTTTGTGTTAGAAAAGATGAACTTTTAAAACATGATTCTGTATTCTCAGTGGGATTATGGATTTCCTCCTGATTTAGAAACATTCCATGATCCATATGGACTGAAAATGACAAGCTGTTCTTTCTATGTTTGATATTTTCACTCCTGTTCTCAAGTTAAGAGCTCGTGTATGTCTGTACATTAAAAACAGCAGCAAGCTAGTCTGCTCCAGTTCCTCTCTGCAAGTGATCTGTCATAGAAAGCAAACATTTAAGTTAATTATATTTACAACTATATTTGTTCTCAATTCATCCAGATTTCTGAATTAATTGTTTCCTTGCAAGCAAGACAACTCATTTTTAGGATGTAAAAGTTTCTTTTCCTAGCTTTGGTCATTAAAAATCTACTTTACAGGTACTTCTGTTAAATGGAAAAGGTTGCTTTTCTATTATTTAAAGTATTGCCATATGGAAATGTGTGTTCACAAACTCTTACAATAGAATTCAAATGTTTATAGCCAAAGTTTAAGAAGAACACTAGCCTCTTTTGGCTGGGCAGAAGGATTTGGAGGGATAAAATGTTTTCTGTTTTCAGAGCGAATAGGAAGCATGAATTAATACCAAAATGTTCCATTGCAAACATTTTTAACAGAGTCTTCCTCGAGCTGAGGGAAGGAGCCCACGGCTACTCAGAGGTCAGCTGCTGCTGGTACTTAGCTTTTCAGCAGGACGGATGATGATCGTGACAATCGTAGCAGGGAATGTCCATGAAGCCGGGAGAATTCCTGGTGGCCGAGGATCCCTCCTCCCTGGCTCCCCGCCTGGCCAGGGCTTCCTCGTCACCGCTCCGCTCCTCGCTCCTAACTCTAAGAAGAGTCACAGTAGGGCGGCGTGGGTTTGCCGTTTGGTCTCTAGCTGACAGAGATTTGGGAGTGAGAGAACTTGTATTACTCATCAAAAGATACCTGAAACTCGCCGTCACGCAAGGGACACGAGGCACATCTCAGAAGCTAGAGCGAATATACACTTCGGCTGTTTTTAAAGAAGGAAGTGTTAATCAGCTGGCAACTAAAGCAATCAAACCGAAGAACCTATACCACGAAATTAATAATGATATGTTAAAGTCACTTTTTATCCTTATAACAAATTTTTTTTTAAAACTCAATTAGTAGATTATGTCTTAAACATTTCTTCTTCTTCAATCTTTTTAATAAGCGACTATTTTTCTTGTGTGGAAACATTTGAAATAGTCTCAGTCTCCATTTAAAATTTTTTCCTTATGTGAAAAGTTTCACAAGATTCACAGCCTTTCTAAAAAGGGCAGCGACCTTGAGAAGGACAAATTGTGAGAGCTGTTAATTTATGTTGAATATTGCACACAGTTTTACTGAAAATCCCCTGACATATCTTGTCTCCATTTTCAAACACATATTCAGGAATTGTTCATGCATTCCAGTTAATAACATTCTTTGCCCTTTTTTATTCAGTATTCTTAAAGCAAAAAAAAAGAAAAGAAGCAAAATATAAGGAAAATATTGTGTAAAAGAAGGATTATATGTGGAATAATTGTAAAATGCTTAACTAAGAAATGAGTCCTACCCAAGGACTGATAGGTTGTGCTAAAAGAGATCATAGCATATGGGAAATGGTTTCTACATTACAAAATCAGCCATCTATGTATTTTGTTTGTTTTTCACTTGTTACTTTTAATCTATTTCATATATAAACTTTAGAGCTGCAAGGATGAAAGTCTTTTGAAAGAGATTTACAGCTTTCTGGCTCAGAAAGTCATTATGCCAAATTATCAAAAGCAGAGGGAATACGATGCGAAGACAACTGCATAGAGGTGTTTTAGTTTCATGCTCATGCTTAAACCAACCACTGACCTGGAGAAGACATCAGGCAACAAGAACCTGCTGCTGGCTTGTTCTTTAACCTTGCTATTCTTAGGTGAATGACTATAGATGCAATACACTGACATTGTATTGATACACAAACACACAAAAAAAATAGTGCAAAACCACCCACAATATTTTAATATTACTCTTATAAAGCCATTGATTTTCAAGAGATTGCTGAACACTTTAATCAGTTTATTAGAATCAAAAGTATTCTTGATAACATATTCTACACTAATCAGTTGGTTTTATGATATATTTTTACGATATCCATAATGGAGAAGTTAAGCACGGGAACAGGTTGCTTATTTCCTTCCATCAAGATGAGCTTGTCAGGTAGACAAGTCTACAATCCCCTGACTTCCTTTCACAGCATTTGAGAAGCTAGGAAATAGTTCCTAAAACTGTCTTCAGTTAGATTAAACCTAGACTTAAAAACTTGATCAAACTATTCAGGGAGACTTTTCCATTTTAAAAAACACTGAATTTTACTGTCAGACTGGTTTTCTGAACTTCTTACAGTTGTAACCTCCAAACTGCTTCACATTTTTTTCTGTTTGTCGCTTTTGCCAGTAATAATTGCATTTTTTCATTAAAATATTAGACTTCACAAACAACCTTATTAAACGCCCCTTTTCCCAGTCTCCCCTGGACAGTCTCTACCATCTGCATCCTTGCATACCTGGATCCCATTCTCAATACAATTTGTTGGAGGGAAGAAGAAAAAAGGCTAGAGCAGAACCTCAGAGACAATTTCACACATCTGTTCCTGCGGGTGATCTTTCATTCTTTTTCATTTATAATTAATGAAAAATAATGGTGCTGACACAAGTTAATTACTATGAAAAATTACAGTTTATGCTATTCATTATTATAATGGCAAATTACTTGAGATTTTCAAACACTGTTCCTAAGCAATTAGAAGTGTTCATAAGGAGTTCACCTGTGATTTTTCTTTTCTTTTTTTTTTTTTTTTTTTTTTTTTTTTTGGTATGAGTTTGCACTCTGTGTAGTGAAAGGAACACCCAATGTTTTTCATTAACAGCTGAGGTAAGACAACAAGAGATATTAATCATAAAGTCCTGTGTCTGAGGGAGGGAAATGAAGAACAAACTGAGCATATGTTGATGTAGCAGAGGTCAATCAACAATATACAAAGATATTCATTATAGTTAAACTTTCCTCAACAGATCTAGAAGAAATATTAGTAAGCCTTTGTCATTTGAAAATGATTTAATGTAAGTAATTGGAAATATTGTCATATCTTCACCAAAACATTAAATTACTTGTTTAAAAATTAGAATTAATATTCTGCTAATTAGCACATGCAAATTAGGAGAATGTTGCTTTTATAACTTGCTTTTCTTATGAATACACAAATTGAAAAACTAAATTTGATATTTTTCAGATAATTAAAGATAATGTATGGTTGAAACATACTGATGAAGTCTAATGTTTGTAAGCAAGTGACTGTAAAAAATACTTACTCAGTATATCTAGAGACTGAGAATAGTTTGCCTTGCATTTCACTTAAAAAGATGAATTAGTGAGAAATAAGATTCATTTTACTGCATATTGCTTATGCATGTTTTGAACAATGCATGGATTAACACAAAAATTAGCTCAAGAAGTGGTGTTAATCCTGTTTATCTTTCATCTAATAAGCTTTTAGGCAGATGAAATCCTACTTTATTATATTCAATAATCTACTGGTACGTTAACCTTATAGAAATCATATAATTTCAGTGTAAGGATTATCATAAATCACAAATTACAAACTGTGAAATAATGCTCCAATACACATAAAGCGTATGATCACTAAAACAAAGCCACAGTGCTAGGATAATATTTTGCAACAAAGTAGCAGTAGTCCTAGGAAGCTTTAAAAATGTAAAGTAGGTGGGAGAAGGATGAACCTGTATTTCGATACTTTGAAAGTACTATAGAGAGCAGTAAGTGCTATGATTTCCATCGATACTTTGCTCCTGGCTGGAGTACATAATCCTAATACTTAAATATATAGCAAGACAAAAATTTAAGAAAGAACTCTTACTTATTATTGACATTGACACAATTATGTTTCTTTTGAAAAAAAATGTATACCATATTTAGAATACTTCTCATAGTTCAGAAGCTAAGGTTTTTTTTTCTTAATCAATTCTTTTTTATGAGTTTAGAAAAGACCAGGATGCCTGTTAGATCATCAACGAACTGTAGATTTACCAGTGCTCTTAGTGTCATCCCTGCTAAGCATTTCAAAAGCAAACATTCACAAACTAGAAATAGATTGTACTTTTGTGACGCAGACACTCACTGGGGACTAGTCCAGTATCACTAAACTCATTTTCATTTAAAAGCTAATATAAAGACATGACCCAGGATCATAAAAGCTGAAAGTCTATTATCTAAACATTAACCAACTGTTCCTCTAACTTCTCTGGTGCTTGCTTACATGCTATGTAAAATATTAAATTCGATAAGGATATTTCAAAAAAAAAAAAAAACTATAGCTACTTAAATTCTCTGTGTTCTAATCTCGAAGAACAAGTGCTGTGAGCTCTTTGACACGAGCTATAAAACCAAATGGAGAAGCAATCTATCAGCGCTGAGAGGAGGCTCTTGGTGCTGTAACACATTTGTAGGTAAGTCAGGGAGACAACAAATATCTAATCTCCTAGACCACCAAAATATTGTTTAAAATAAAAAAAAAAAAAGGTATTTTATTAGCCTAGCAGTAAATCCTTAAAAAAAAAAAAAAAAAACGTGGCAATGATATGTATGGGTCATCACTTAAGTAAATACAATGTCTTTTGCGTTATTGTTCCTGACAACAACGAAAGTCTGTGAGGCCCATGATCTCTGGACTCTCACAGTTTTTTGGAAATGTGTAGGAAAATAAGGTCTATATTTGTAGAAAGCTTTTTAAAATGCTTCTGTGTGGAAAGTAACTTTTTTTTTATTCTGGATCTGCTCTTGAAACATTTTCCTTTCTTGTTTTATCGCTTTCACGTAAAACAACGGAATTAAATATGTAAATCTTGGCAGCTCTCAGACAGTTCCCCTCCTGAGCCAAAACAGCAAACAGCAATGAATTTGCAACTCTCGTTTTTTTCAGCAGGTCTAGTTTAAATATTGGAAGCAATTCAGCATGTGTCTCTGCCGTTTTGAACACTGAAAGGGGAAAAACAGTAATTATTTTTCAAACTTTGGCCTACTCTAACAGTTGATATTTTAAACCTGTTACTTGTGAGGTTGAAATGTGGCTATACAGTATTCTAAAAATATTGGAGCAGATCTTCATCGGGGTGAACTGACATAATTACGTTGAAGCCAACAGATCTACAATGATTTGTAGCATGATTTTTGATATTGAATCCACTGAAGTTATCTGATTCTGAAGTTATCTGTCTGATTTAGTGAACTGAAACTAGCCATCAAAAAAATGAAGAAATGATTTACAGTGTCGAATTAGTAATGTTCAAGTTTCAGGTTAAGCAATTGACCACCCAGTTCTAGTGAATATGGGATATATTTAGTCCGCCTGATTTTCTCTTTTCTCTTTCTCTTCATTGACTGTATACTGACAACAGTTTTAAAACAACTCTTTCCACTTCCTTCCATCATCCATTATATTTAAAAAGCTGATTACACAATATTGCTTAGATGTTTCAGTTGTAAATCCAGGAAGATCCTAGGTCTAAAGATTCAGTTTGCTGGTAGTTTAATATTGAGCAGCGAGTTTATAATAAAAGCTTCAAAGGATGAAAAATGTGACTTGAGGAAAAAACACTAAAGTGAAAGTCTAGCAAGATGGCTTTCTTACTATGAATAGCAGGAATATAACAAAAATTGGTTGGAAAATATCATTTATATCTTTCTTCTTGTATGATTAAGACATTCACATCACACTACAGCAGCACAAGCATTTCAGCTCTGTATGGGCAGGGAAGTTGCTGTCGTTGCGGCGCTGCGGGCTGTCTGTAGCTTAGGTGGCCTCCACGCACAGAGATGCTGATGCGGAAGAGGAACACCAGGGATCGGAGCAATCACTTCACAAGTTGCAAGTTAATTTCAGGATGTCGTCATTTATCTGCACCAAGGACTGACTTTCTCACTCTACACACTGAGACTGCTTAAAAAAACTTGAATGAACTAATCGGAAATGCACAAGAAGCAAGAAAAATTGCAGTGTTGTGAAAATGCCTCTGCTTTCAGTGAAGAACTGAAGACCACAGTGATAACAGAAAATAAATAACTGTTAGTTAATGTGTGCAACAGTTATTAACATATTGCCTTGTTCTCTGGTTTATTAATTAATCTTAATAGTTCAATCTTTTTATCAATGCCTTTTAAAACGCTTCAATTTGGAGATCTTTCTATAAATATTCAGTATTTACTAATTAATGCATATTGGCTAATTAGTGCTATTAAGGTCAGATACCAGGCAGATTTTAGGGCAACAATAAAGGTACTTCTCAAATTACCGTTAGGTTAGGATCATAGGTTGGCGATGAATTAAATCTGATTTATTATCTGGCTCCTAATATCAAATCAAGTACAACCTGACCATATGAAATGAAGCAATAGTTCATATAAAATCACTGTGCCATTTCAAACCTATTAACCACATTCCAACTTCGTGTTACAATGCTATATATCCAGTTGGCTCTTGTTTGACCTCTCTGCTCTAACTTCATATTATATCACCTAATCACAGAATAGTTGAGGCTGGGAGGGACCTTTGGCAACTATGTAGACCAATACCCCTCGATCAAGTAGGCTTACCTAGAGCAGATTTTTTTAATTGGGCCAAATTTTACAAAGTCTTGTCTCCATTTTCACTTCTAATATTTCATTTGAGAACATCTTCTTTCTGAAATTTATATCCATTTTGGCTACCCAAGGTCCACATGCTATCTTGTTACTAAAGATGGTAATTAAGAAGTTATGACTCACCACAATGTTGCTATTGCATCTATAACTGCAGACTGAAAATCATTCACCCAAATAACTAGACAGTGAATAATAATATCTAAGATTTAGTAACATGACTGATTGACTTACAAATAAAAATATGTGACGGATGTCTGCTATGCTTTATGATTACAAATGGGCAGATACATTAAAATTACCTGGTTATACACCCAAAATATGGGGAGAAAAAGACACCCCATCAGTCTACTACATATGTATTTATCTTACAATGATATGAAAGATTTAAGAATTTGAAAGTCCTTTCTGTGATCTGGAAAACATTGAGATTGTCTTTTAAGCCTCTCTGCCTGAATCAGATAGATAGAAAAAAAAACCGTTTCTGGATTTAGTGACTTCTGCACTTCCTGGGCACATGGGAAACTTATGTGCAACTGGCTAGAGGAACAGAAGTCTGCCTCCCGTGGGTCCTAGCACACATATCTCCATATTTGGATCTAAGAGTCAGTACTTCAAGATTGAGAGGCCTAAGATCTGTTGATAGACATCTGGAGTGTAAGGTATCTGATCAACTATAGATGTTTGCAGACGTCCACATCTGTAGAATAGTCTCTGAGCTATTCAGCTGTTGCTCCCCCAGTTAGTCCAAGAACAGAAGCAATTATTTTGGGGACGCAGTTCACCTCATCCTGATGTAAATGTCTAATACATGCCAAAAGAGATATGCCCCTGAAATTTGTAATTTCTCCCTGTGGATTAGAAAGGGAACCCAAGGTAAATGAATCAGAGGCTCAGTGTGGAGAGTTGCATTGTAGATGTCTAAAGCCAGGTGAGATGAATCCCTCTTCATATGGTAGAAGGCTTCATAGTCCTGCTATAAATTGAGACAGAGAGACCAATAATCAGAAAGAAGCCTGCGAGAGATTAATCATTGTTGCTAGGAAAGATTATCTGTCGGCAGGAAGGATGTGTCCTGCACTCTGCTTAGCTGCAATCTCTGCACAGCAAAACACGAGCCGCAATCAGTGTTGCAGTAAAGGGTAGGTTAACTGCTGGGTGGGCAGTTAAATCTTTTCCCTCTCCTTACCCTCACTTACTTAAAATGAAATCTTTTCTCTGCTCTCTCCCAAGGAAACCCTTCACTCCTGTGAGTGACCAGCCTGCATTCAAGGACTGCCCTTCCGTTTTCACCCCCACCTACCTGGCTCGCAAACTACAGTTTAAAAACATGGTGCACTTGGACAGTCACAGAAGGAAGGATTAAGACTGGCAGCAGACCTGGCAGATCATGCAAAATTTCGTAGGTAGGAAGTGACAGGAAAGTGTGTGTAGTCTGTAGTCAGAAGAGGAAGCGTGAGCAAATCCCACTTAAACACATACGAATGAAAGAGAAGTGAATACATGCTTAATGAGTTAAGTGAATTACATACAATGAATTGAATTGTTGGCTGAGTTACATGCACACTGAATTTCTCTACCGAACAAGAATCTAAATGAAATTTTGAACAACAGTTTGGAAAAAAAAAAAATGGGGAAATTTTGATTTTATAATTCATAGATTTCTTTGCAGATTATACCATTTTAAACTTGCGTTTTGACATTTGCTTCAAAACACAATACTAGGTTTCTACTGCCATCTGAGCCAAGGCATGGATCATGGCTACTTGGATCGGTGTGGCCTAATGCAACTTAGCTTTTGTTCAGTGCTCATGTTTGTTCTGTTCTGGTCTACAGTTCAGTTTAAGTTTGATGTATCATATTAATTTGTTTTGTAGGAGTTGATCAATTAACTTGAGAAAACTCTCTGTAGTGTTGATTCAATCATATAACAAGCATAATTTAATACAAATCGCACATCAGACATTGATTTTGCCCAACTGCTTGGTAGAATTAGTGTCACTAAAGGACGCAGCCAAGCTGAACTAACAATATTAAGCATTTCTGCAATTTATCTCTTGCTATAATGAACAGTAAATGATATAATGACCAACAAGATTAATGATAAAACAAACATGCTAGTTAGATTCACTCCACAGAAGTCCAATTCAAGACACTGCCTTGTAATCAATAATTTGGGACATGTAATAGCAAGTAGGAATGTTAATATAAATCTAGACTCATTAATAGCATTTGAAAAAATATACTTAGTCTGTAATGGTATTTTTAGTTGTATATATATTCTCAGTGTTTCTTGAATTAGTGTTGCTAGTGTGAATTTCAATAGCTGCTCTGGAAAAAATACAAAGTCAGCATATTTCAGAGGCTTGTTTTATTAACTAGGAGACTAGTTTGTAAAGGCTTATTTAAAGTTGCTCCTCCTAAGTTCCAATTTAGTTTTTTGCAGCACTCTTCTTGCATTTTCTATGTTTTTGTTTTTTTCAAACTCTGTGAAAAGTTAATTTTCTGACACATGATGTCCTTTGCATTACCTTACTGGAAAATGTAAAACAAGCAAAGTTTTGGGGGATTTCTAGAGCCAATACCAAGCATATTTTCCAGCACAAATATTATAATTCAGAAGAGAAAGGAATGTCTGTCATATGGTATTGTTATACTGTAACACTTCTGAGTTTTGCAGAAGGTCACTCATGGCTATAGGGAGTTGTCAGAAAGTCAAAATGACCATGAACCTAGATTTATTTTCCTGTCACAAACTAATTTGGTTGTTCTCTCAGCTTAAGAAGAGGGAGCAGAAAAGCAGATTCATGGCATCAATCTCCTCTTCAGCTTTATAGAGAGTAGCTTAAAAACAGTGTAATTTTTTAATGCAATTTAATTTCAGACAACCACTGGATGACAGTGACAATGTTGAATGCCATGAACTGAACGAGTTAAAGACTTTTACATTCTTGCATTTGGCAGATGGAAGGAGTACTGAATAATTCATGTATCCATTCAAAGTATATCACCTTGAATTTTAGATACAAACAAAATGAATTCTTCTAACACTGGTTAAGGACTTTTCTAAGACATTCATCAAAAAGTAATTTTAAAATGCTAGTTTAAAAAAAAACAAATATTGCTTTACAATTGCTTTACAAAAAGTAATAATTACAAAAAAAAGTATTTGTTACAAAAAGCTACTTTTTCTGAGTATTTTTTGTAAATGAAGTAATAAGAACTAGCTTTCTGCCTAAGTAGCTTGAATACAATAGCAAGTTGTTCTTGTTTCTGGAGAGATCTTCACCATTGGCACGAGACATCATTAAGCATTATTACCATGTGTTTAATCAGATGTGGAGGAAAAGCTGTTTCCCCAGTATCCACCATATACCTCTCTAAATCAATCATGTCAACAAGAATGTAAAGGGAAAATTCTGGTCTTGCATCAATTTTCTTAAACTGCAAAATTCAGCATTCAGAGAATTTATCCAACAGTAATTTAAAAGTATTTGTCACTTTATTATAGTCAATAGTAAAGAATGTTACATTTATATTTATAGAAACATTTTATTTATTGTGATAAGCTATTATAGATGGAAGAAAAAGTTGCATCTTAAATTCCATTTTACACTACCTTTTTTCATGCCAAAGATAGGAAAGATATTAAAAGAGCCAAGTCTTGGCTTCAGATTGCACAGCCTGCACAAACTACAAGACAGCGGAGGATCTCTGACGCTATGTGATAGCTTGAAACCAAATCTACTGTCATTAATCAAAATCTTTCTTTAGTTTTTAAGGGTTGTAAACCAAAAAGGAAAACAGAAAGTAGAAATGTGAGATAAGTAATATCTCGAAGGCTCTGTGATATGCTTTTTAACTGGGCTGATATACTAAATATTTACTCTCTCCGTTGAGCCAGGAGGGAAATACAGTCCCATGATAGCTCCCTTAGTATCCAGACAGCTGAGTGGTGAATGATTCGAATATGATGAACACCCAGACTGCTCTCCTTTACCCTTCTCCCTCTATAACACACATTTTAACTTTTTAAGGTCAAATAATGAAGTCTCTGTTTTCAATCTCAGCAGTTTAAACAAAGATCTTCTGTCTTACCTCACTCCAAAATGTGTTAAAAGTAAATTTGACTTGCTGGTAAGGCTGAGAATAAACCTTTCCAAACTTTCACTCAATCATATAAGAAGCTACTTAATCACTCCTCTAAAGATTTTATGAAGTATTCTTTGAATGTAACAAGCACCTCAATTTATTGGCCTGATATTTTCCTGTTTGACTGCAAAGAGTTACATGAGAGAGGCTGTTTTGCTGTTTCCAAAATGAGAAATCAAAGAATGAGACAGACGATGCTTTGAAAGGGAAAAATGAGTAGCTATATGGGAGATTTCTCCCACTGTACTCCATCTGTGACTGCAAGGTCAGTCTTTTCAGACCTGAGCCTGAAATCCTGGAGAATTCAAGACACTGGAGATGCTTCTTTAAGAGCTGAGGGAGATGAGTGACCTGTTGTGACTGGTGCAGACACTAGCAGCTGCAGTAGGAATAAAAATAGAGACGCCTCACCATGCTGTTTGTCCTTCCCAGAAACAGAGGTTGAGCAGAATTTCGAAAGGTTGGGTGGAAGGGTAAAGGCCTGGAATAAGATCATTGCACGGTTTGGAAAAAAGGATGAAATATTTGCATGGCATCACTTGGAAAAAAGCAAAGATAATAAAACCCATTAAAGGACCAAAAGCCTGAAGTGCAATCTATACATTTATGGGCTCTTTTTAAAAGCTGGATTTCTGAGTTTCTTCATAAAGGAGAGAAATAGAAAGAAAGAAATAACTAAAACACTTATAGCATAAGCTTCAGTAAAAACTGTGGCTCTCAAAAACTTTTTTTCAGTATTAATTAAAATTAAACTCATCCAGGAAGACAGGATTTGTTAAATCACTTCAGATTCATTGGAGAGTGCATCAGGAGAATGGAAAAGACACCCAAAGCAAGTCCTTCCATAATGCACTAGCCAGTTGTGCAATTCTGACAAGAGGTGAAAATTATTTCATAACCCATATGGTAATTGGTGTTCACATGGCTGTCAGGAATTTGTTTACTCTTTCCTTAGGGGTTTCAATTGATTTCATGGAGGAAGATCAGCTGTAGCTGCTTGAGTATTAGCTAAACTGTTTAAAACTCTAGCCACAATTTTTAATTTTGATCTTTTTCATCCATGAATTCTAAGGAATGACTATGTGTCATGTAAATAATATCCTTTTTACTAGTCCTGGATTGAATTGCCTCTACTTGGAGTGCATTTTGTTCTTGTGCTGGAGCTGAATATAAAAGGGAAGGACTGATTAGATACCTGTAAGCGGTCTGTAGCTTTATTACCACATTCAGCTCCTTCTATAGGTATTTTCCTCTATGCTGGATTATTACAATCTTTTCAATCTTTTTTATTTTTTTTCCACACATAAACCCAGCCATCTTCACTGCCCTACTTTGGTTCTTTCAGACGTTATTTTATTGCCTGCAGCGCAGAAGCACCCGCCCAGCTTCTCCCCAGCATGGCTAGGTGAGCACTAGTCCAATAGCTCCCATGCAGCTGCAAGGGTGGCTGACAAGGAAAGAGGAATGGTTAAGGGAGGAAGATGAGGATGATGTGAGCTTCCCTTGATACAAATCAGAGCTGGTTTTCGTAGAAGGCTGAGGGTATCTGCGGGTGATATGAAGCAAGTGAAAAACCTTAAATTCTGTTGTTCTCCACCACATGCAGTGAGAGACAGCAGATGATAGATTGAGGAAATAAACCTTCTCCGTCTTTTTCCTGTTGTATTCCCTCTCCTTTCCTGAGTATTTGGTGATCTTCTTACAAATTTTTATCTTCCTTGTCTCCAAACTAACAACTGATTTCCTGATGCCCAGTTCTCAGGGGCAGTATTCACCTTTACTACCCACTACCCACATCTTGACCCTGTCTGCATCCATGTGAGCATCCATGGCTTACCCTTAGCAGCCAAAATCTCTTCACAGATTCCAAACTGTCAGAAAAACTTTGGTGCAAAGCTTTTTCCCCCATATTCTGCGTATAACTTGAGGTGTTTATGTTGATGCACAGCTCCAGCCGAATGATTCCTTTTCTCATCACTAGCCCTTGAAATGTTCACTTCATCTTCCAAATCCATAATGTATATCTTTTTCTGAATCTGATCTACAGTGATGTGAATCTAAAAGCAAGGTCATCAAAAAGTTAAATAAGAAAAGGAAAAGGAAACAGTCTGCAGGAGATGTCTGTTCTCAGTAAGGTGCCATCCTCTCAGAGATTGACTTGCTTATTACAAAAACTGTGTTGTCAACCAAAAAGAAGAATATTACTTGAATTAATGAAAAAAAATAAATGTATAGCTTATTATAAATATCCTTAACTGGCATTCTCATAGTGATTGACGTGTCTTTAAATATTCCTGCTGGATTACACGGTTTTGGTTTGCTAGATGTTTCCTCCAAAGTATGATGTATAAAATGTGAATTCCACTACACCGAGGTTTTCAGGCTCACACGTTTTTGGTGAGGAAATGTACTAAGATGTAAAAATGGTCTATGAATAAAAGTTGAGCTTTTTTAAAAAATAGCAAAACCAACTGGTTCACATTTGATAAAACAAGTAGTCTTCTGATCAAAATGTAAAATGAAAATATGATGAAGGAAAGCAGTAAAAGAGTTTCTGACAGAAACTCACTCCATTTTTTGCACTTTTATATAAATTGGCCAAATGCTTTATTTATTTGTTCTTTTCTTTCATTTGCATGAAAAATAAATTGATTCCTCAGATGAAAAATAGTTTGTGGCAAGCTTTATTCCAAAGGGATTTTGTTTTACTGTTGGATTTATAAGCTCCCAGAAAATAGCAGTTCATAATAGAAAAGCTGACGGGCTGTAAACCATATCATCACTGACTCCTCCCTATGGCATCACATTTTTTTTCCCCCAAATATATCATTCCTTCGGTAAACATAAAGAAAATATTATGTGAGAATTTCAGTGACTAAACTCAGTCTATTATTATGTGAAATATAAACATTAAACAAAAGAGCAGGTATGATAAAGTGCTTTCATGGCTCACCACTGGGCAGAAAAATGGCAAATATAATCTGATGAAACTTGATTCGTCATTAAATTATGCTGGCTACAAGGAGCAGGCAAAAGAAAAACTTGGCAGAGTAAACTTTAGTGAAAAGTTCTTTTAAAAAGATAGCTAGTGTGTTTTGACCAGAGAGCAGTCAGTCACACAAAACAACAAACGGAACTAAGCTGATAAAATAAAAAATGTGGTATGTGCAGTGCAGATAATTAAAATCCTGCAGATAAATGTTACAAGTGATGTATTCCATCATATTAGCCCTTTACTGTATTATATACTTAGTTAGGGTTAGCTAGATAAGTAAATGGCAATTTCAAAGCGACAATACTTTGGTAAGCTTTTCATAATATGTTTAAAAAATCAATTTTACTTCAAAATGATTTACTTATAAGCCTTCATTATTGCTTATTGTTAGTGAGATGAGGTTCGTTAAATACAATTTAATTTTTCATTTGAATTTTGCAAGCGATGTAGAGATTTCAGCTTTGACTGCTTTAATTCTTTCAAGATACTTTGATGTTCACAGAAGGAGTAATCATAAGAGCTTATAATATCTTCTATGATGGAATTCCTAATTACAGACACCAATACGGTTTGGGTAAAAAAACTTCAATAATACAAGAAGTTGACTGTATGGCTTCAACGTTCCAACAAATTTGTGCTTTGCTGCTGAAAGTAGTGGCTTAAGTAACAGACTTCGCTCGGAAGTAAACCATGCCTGGCTTCCAGCACCTGAGCCGTCTCCGCACTTCTCCGTGCTGTCGATATTTGTGGATGGCTTTGGAAGCGCAGTCGAAGAGCTAAATCCCCGAAAAGTAAAAGTGCTGAGGGCCCCCGTTTCCGAATCAGGCGAGCCAGTGGGCTCCTCGGCGGAACTGGAGGCGCGCGAGTCAACAGCTACCGCTCCGGGCTAGCGCCAGAACGCGAGGGAGGTTCGCTTCATGTGAGGAGGATTTCGCTTTTTACGCTTAGATTCAGAAAGGCATCGGCATTTTACAAGAATGTTTAAGCCTGCCTATCTATCTTTTAGGTGTAATCCTATGATCTGAAGATAAGCAAGTGCATACATTTTTTTTTTTTTCTGAATAAGGCGGATGATATGAAAGAAAAAGAAAACTTTCAAGGTTACTGAAGTAAGATAGAACTCCTTTTTACTCCCTAAATAAATGTGTTTTTATAGTCCTTCTTACATATACTATATTCCTGAATTTCTCTCCTATTTATGGTGATATTTAAGGAATGGTGCAAAATATTTAATTTTGCACTTAATACTTATTTTGACCAGAAAAATCTTAAAATCATTTTTAGTTAAGAAGTCTATTAAAATATAGATATGAAGAAATGGAAAGATAAAATCAGTCATTGTTAGTAACACACTTAGGAAAATCATCTCTGAGCATTTACTTATCAGAGAGTTGTTTTCTTTTGTGTTAGATCTTACATTTCATCCCTTGCACTAGCTGGTACTACACTTTATATTTATGTTCCCTCCCAAAAATGGAAATTTTGAAAAATCCTCACTCTCACGTATGAGTTAAAGTTTTTATGCCACTTTTGGCTGCCAAAGGCCAATGCAAGCTCCTGAAGTCCCTTTTCTTAGGGCATAACTTTCACATAACACACGAAAGCAAGCAATAAAATTCCAGGTAGTATTATAGGCAATTAGGTATAATTACTTTAAAATTCTGTCTCAAAGAGTGTTATTAGGCTCCAGAGTCAATCACTTAAAAATCAGGAAACAAAAAGTTACTATCACATGTTCAGTCTTAATTCTAGTATGTTGAAAGCATACTTTAAGGCACGATCACACACCTTTTCTTCCATAGGATTTCTCTCTCAACCAGGGAACAAGACAGGTATGCAAGAGAGCAAAACTCAGGTTGCACAGACAAGCGTAAATCTGTCACTCACTAATTATTGTTGGACTTTAAAAACAAGTACATGAATTATATTCTTCCTTTATTTCCTAATGCAATCAACGGGTTCCCTTCCGAACTGGATGTGAGGGGATTTGCAGGTTGCAGATATTATTGTGATGTGATGAGATTGCAGCATCAAATCAAAAATAAGTAATTTTGTTCCTCCTGTATATTACTTGTACACACATTTTTGCAAATAGGCAAAAATAGTCTGTAATAGTCTAATATTTTAGATTTTAACCAATGATTTAATGAAATCTGTGTTGCTTTATTGTCTGGACTTAATAAATGCTAAGAAGTATGAAATGAAAGCATTGTGTTTATACTAGAGTACAGTTCTTAGAGTTACTGTCTTGAGTATTGCTTCTGAGACAAGGAATTATAAAAAAATTAAAAAAAAGAACAATAGAGAAGACTAACATTAGTGATTCTCTAGGGTGGATTGCACAAATTAGCTACAGAACAATTTTTACATTTTTCTGCTTTACAAATCTCAGGTGCAAAACTGTAGTGACAAACATAAGCCTTGGAGGTTTATACTGATCTAACTCAGCCAAAATACGGTTGAACCTCTTGAGCTTATACAACTTAGATGCAAACGTTGAGCTGCTCAAAGAGCTAAGTGCCTAGGATAGGATAAATGTTCCTGATTTTACCTGGCTGCAGTGAGAAGAGCATGTGGAGAACAGAGAGTCAGCAGGGTCGCATTTATTCTTGGTGCTCACAAAACAAATAGGTGCTCCCCAAATCCAGATATAATCTCATAGTCCTAAATCATTCAACAGTCTGACTGTAAATAAAATGACTGTTTGAGTGGGAATTGTGGAAATCTCATTCAAAAAGAGCAGACAACTGTCACCAACTCAAGTACAGCTACACTCTTCATGAAAACTCTGTTCTTGAAATACATTTTGTCTGGCCAGACTACATCTGCGTGATACAAACAGTCGATTCTTCAACAAAATATGGCATTTTTCTTTAACAACCCTTGCTCCAGGCTTCAGTTTCAGATGTAGAGCTGACCTATTTGTTATGTAAACTCTGGATACACATAAAAAATTCTGACACTTAGAATGATAATTAGTTATATCTCTATTTTTACAGCTGCAAGACTTTGAGGAGGAAAAAGTAATAATTTATTTAATTATCCCAGCTTCTTTCCTTTTGGTCTGGACTTTGCCCATAAGGTTTTTTTTTTTTCAGCTGTATAAGAATTATTCTTTAAATTGGATACTAATTCAGTACAGTCTCAGTTTATCCACAGAAGAGGAAGTCTCCTTATGAAAAATGAATGGACTAATGACAGTATTGGTATGTTTATTTTGCTCTGGATCTTCAAGTACAAATTAAAGCCTTCACTCGAGGAAATACTAGAGATCTGCAAAGAACTACTCCTCTTTCCTTTATCGTTTTCCAGAGAGACAGTTGTGAGTGGATTTGTTAGAATTGTGTGAATCGCCATAAGTAAAGGACCTGGATCTTGGAAGTTTGGAAAGGCATTGATGAAGAGACGGATGATGTAAGAAGTATTGGGGAAAGACTCAAAATCTTTTAACAGTAAGCAATTAAAGAACTCCCTCTTTAGAAGGTTTTGGTGGTGAAGTTCAATTTTTGGCAAAGCTAAGAAAAAGTTCTGTCGAATACAAAACAAAATGCATTGTTTCCAATTAAAACTGTTCACAGATTTTATTTATTTATATAGGCACTTCAGACAAAATTTGAATAAAATGGACAGCAATTATTGGAGTATCAATATTCAAATATTATTTGACTGTAAATGTTGAAACAGATCAAGAGTTCATGAAAAGAACCCCACGAGAAGATTTCAGTGAGTATTAAACTGTTTCAAAAAGTATAGTTCAATATAGAGGAATCTGCCTTTCTTTTTGTTTTTTCTTCTATATAAAAGTTTAAGACAAATTCTGAACCATGTTTACATGTAAAGCCATTGAATCTGCTGGTAGATCAGCAACATCATTAACTTTTGACTGAGGTACGCCTAACTATTGCCATGCAATGTGCATGAACAGAGTGTTCACACTTCTTCCTGCAGTCTAGATCTTCAGAATCCAGCCTAAAGCCTAAATCAGGTCTGAAAAATAGAAAGTTTTGAATTTTTTGGCACACGGACAATTTTAAATAATCAGATCTGTTCAAAAGAATTATTTCATTTTGATTTCAACTTTTCAACTAAAACAATATAAACTTATGAATATACAAACGAAATACCATTTCAAACTGAAAGGCAAATGTTTTATTCAGAACATATCAAAACAGAAACAATTACAAACCTTTTATTTAAATTAGGAGGTCTGTCAAAATTGCCCTGAAAAAGGTAAAGCATCAGTTGCAATTAATCAGAAGAACCCCTTTTTTATTCCAGAATTCCTGAGTACCTCTAATTGGAAACACTTATTTCAGTTACAGCTCATGTGGAAGGGAAACAAATATGTTAATAAAATTAAAAAATGACACACTGATCAAAGTTATAATTACATACAAAATAAACATGATTGAAATAAAATTCTTTAATTACCAGTCTTAACATATAATCATCTTTGTAGACCACTCAGCAGAGAGAAAAATGAACCCAAAGATTAAAAATCCTCTATATTCTCTTTAGTCACATGGTTCAGCATCTGCATATATTGTGGAGGTATCTCCCAGGTGTTCGGCCCACTACAGCTGAGGGAATACATTGATCAGATTTGGAGGGAATTTGCTACCCTTGGTTTCATAAAAATAGCATGAGTACATTTACTACATTGATGACAAGATCAGGCTCATTACTCCGTGCAAGAGGGTAAAATTCAAACGCAGGGTAACCAGGAGATGTCCAGGAAGAGCAAAAGGGTTAGAATCGCTATGGAGATTTGCAGGCCTTTCAAGAAGAGGTTACACACCATGTACTTTTACTCATCCTGTGTTTTTGTTGTCAAAGCTACTAGCCTTCGATTCTACATGAAACGTGCTTAAGTGCTCTCATTCACACTGTGAGGGTTTGCTCTCCTCATTAAGACGCTTTCAGAAGGAAACATGAATTCACAGTGAACAGTTATAGTGAATATTCCCTATGTCTGCAGATTTTTTGCCTTTTGAAGGATGATGTTGTATCAGGATTTCAGCAGCAGGTCTCAGATCTCAAAGACAGAACAATATAAGCCCCAGCTCAATAATGCATTGTAAAGTAAATGTGTTTAAGTGCTTTACTGAATCTCATACGTAGATACTAAGATGTCAAGTTCTCAAAATATATAGATAAATGATTGTACTATTAAACCAAATCTGATCGAAGTATAGGTTGTGCAAGGAACAATTTGTCAATGTTATGTGAAATGTAATGTGAATCAAAAGAGTACAGTTTGCCCACTAAACTATCAAAACATTTAAACCAAGTGTAGTAATATTTTGATGGTTTCTAGATAAGGAATCCATCATGAACAATAAATTACAATAGTGACAGAAAAGTGACACTTTTGTTTGATCTTCCTTTTCAAACATAATGGATTTACTAGTTCTCTTTGGAGTTTCTTGATTCAAGTTAATATTCTACTTAAAGCTCATTTTTAATCAGCACATTACCTGCAAGCTTTCCCATCCTTGCAGTTACATTTGAAATATTGCTAAAAGAGAAGCAAAAAGAAAAATCTAACACCAAAGCATGAGGCTCTGCGAAGCAGATGCTGAGATTTCCTACATAAGAAACTGTTCTCTATTTACAGCATTTTAAAGAGTGTTTAAAATATTTATTTTAAAATAAAACCACCACCTCCCAAACCCCTCTGTCTCTAAAAGAAATTTGCAGTATTGGGAAACAGCATCTGATGGGCTTGCTCCTTGTACTGTTTTTCCTGCTGGAAATGGATCTTTTTGATATTCTACTTGTTTTTGAAAACTTGTCACATTACCTCTTCGTGCTCATTCACCTATACTTTGTTAAGTGTTCTGATGTTTTATGTCAAGGAGAGAGCTGGATTTCACGTCGAGTGACAGCAGATCTGAATCATGAAGTCTCACTGATTGGCAGCTGGTACAAACCCACCATAACCCTGTTGAGAAAGAATCCTTTTTAATTGTTTAAAATTCTTCTCAAAGAATGCCTGATATGCTTAAGGAGTCCTGCCAAGTATCAACAAGTCAAGAACAGCACCGAGGTAAACGGACTCCCCTATCTTGTATTCATTTAGTGTTTAATTTATTGCTCCCAAGAGCTCTGGGCAGCAAGCTCTCTGGACAGATAAAGTGTTTTTGCTCATATATTTACTCATTCAGAACATTTCACTGCTGTACCAAAGACTGTTAAATACTCTGATGAAAGTAGGTCTGGGTATACGCTGTGCCACCCACAACTTCTTCACTAGATTACACGTGATTTCTAGTTTTTAGTTCTGACGGATTCCCTGAAAATATCCTGATGTGAAGAGGAATGGAATGCGAGTGGAGGTCAGAAGCCAAATATCAAATTACTTCTACCAATTACATGTTTCCTTTGTGATTTCAAAATACACAGAGCAAAGCAGTTAGAAAACCCAAGAGAACTATTTAAAGATTTTGGGAGTCCTAAGCTGGATTTTCTGTACTCTAGAGTTCCACATGTTTTGACAAGGATGGCAATTTCTTGGTCATATCAAAAGGTATTTTAGTCTAATGGAGTATGAACATACACAAATACAGCCATTATTCTTAAATAAGGGAGAAATACCTAACTTTTTCGGTGATCGTACATGTGCAGTCGAGAGCACTGTTCAGATGAACGTCCCTCAAAATACTTTGCAGAAGAAGCAACCCCATTCCCACAGCTAGTTGCCCTTTTATTAAAAGAGAAATGAGGATGCCATCTCCCACCTGGTTTTGCAAGACGCATTTTCAGGGGACAAGCAAAATGAAGTTTGGTATCACTTGTTTTGGATTCATTGACTTTACCTGAGGAACATGAATTTTCCTCGAACTGTTGGCCCATCTCAGAAATTATAGCCGGACAATTTCCTACACAACTTTGCTTCAGTTCTTGCCATAAGCTATTTTATAGGCTTTAAAAAAAGGCCTGTGCTCCTCATCAAAAGTGGGTGAATTTTGGTGGAATATGAAATGATTTGTATGTTTTGGAGGTAGCAGGCAGCAAACAAAGGACATCATACATACAACTTTGTGTAAGTGTGAGTAGTTCAAGCTACTGTAATTAGAGGCTGCAGTATTTTTGGGTGGGCCAGAGCTGTTTAAACTCTTTTGAGAGATACTTTACCCATTACAGCTCTGACAGCACTAAACAAACTGGCAATTACACTGAAGCTGTAAAAAATAACTCTTGCTAGTATAAGACTGAAAAGCCATCTTTTGAAATCATGCGTAGCGGGCAATTGCGGTCATGGTAACTGAATCTCATGCAGAATTTAAGAATAACAGCAAATAGAGACTCAGCTTCTAAGGGTTAGGAAATGCCCTCTCCTCTCCTTCCCTTCCTCTTGGGGCAGCTTTAAGGCTGTGGCTTGGGTTTGGAGAAAACTCGCACTCCTGGAGGTTCAAACAAGCAGCAGCAGCCTCACTTCGTCACGGTTGAGCCATACTACTAGCTCTGCGTCATACTACTATGCATTAAATATTTTAGAGGAAAATTATGTTAATTTGAAAGAGATTTTAAAAATACCTTTATGATAAAATATCGTCTCACTTTTAAAAACAGATTTCTTTCTTTTATCAAAAGTACAAGATTTTGGCATGAGAAAGTATGAAATGGGGAAGAGTTATTTTTTCATCCCTGTTTTTCAAAATGCCTAAGAATAATCTGTCTCTACCATACGCACAAGTAGGCCAGAATATCTGAAAATTAATTATATATTAAAATTAAATTAAAATTAAAATTTATTTGGATAGATAGATAGATAGATAGATAGATATACAGATATAGATATAGGTATAGATATATAGATTACTTTCAGCAAAGAGTGCAGTTCATTTCCAGACCTAGCTGGTCAAAAGTTACACAACTTATCCTTCTTATTCATACTGGATTTTAAGTTGAATATTCTACTCCTGCTCCACTGTAAAAAGTAGAAGGAAATTCCATATTTGTTTCAGAAAAGGAAATATTTCGTTCCACATTTGGAAAAGAGAAGCATTTATTTGCTTGCTTTATTTATATTAAAACGGTACTGTTTGTTGAGTTTGAGAATTTAAATCAAAATCCCCATAGAATTAGTTTGATTTATCACATGTCTGTTTGTCACCATCACGCAGATGATGTGTGTATACATATGAATAATGTATAACAAATTGCAAATACTGTGTAGCTGGAGAGATATGATAGAAAAATATTGCCCCAAAAAGGAAAATGTTTCTAGAAATTATATTCATTGTTCCATAAACACAAAGGCAAACTGTTCATAAGGAACAATGTTTCTATTTTTTCTCTTAGTAAACTTTCCCCAGACTTTGATTTGTAATAATGCATTCAGTATGGTCTAGATACTTTATATGGATATATTTGAAATAATTTATTTAGAGAGCCACTTTAGTTGTTTGCTGTATTATTTGATAATGTGTGATTGGTTACCTAAATCACTTAGTATTCCCCTAATTTGGCTAATAAAATTGTTGTACTGAGTTGTTACATACCTCTTGGGACCCTCAAGCTTCAGGCATGTTGCCCACTATCTTGCCACTTGATGGAGAGATTTTCTATCTAATGGAGACTAGAAGATGCATCTTCCTCACAGACGCCTGCGTTTGCAGCTCTCAGAAAAGCCCACGCAGCAAGAAGTGAAACAGCTCAGGCAGCAAGATATACAATCCTTATCACCATTTAGACACCTGTGGGGAATATATGAGGGAATGATGGTCACCTCAAAGGCATCTAGGAGTCTTCGGTTTTGGAATAACCATTCCAAAAAAGGATGAAATACTGTTTAGTGTGTTTTCCTACACTAAAACCACTCTTAAAATTAGTCTAATAGTAAAAATATTTACAAAACCTAAAGCAGACAATGCAGCTGAAGAGTTCGTAGACATTACTGAGCATAAATAAAAGGCAAAAAAACTCTAAATAGTCCTTGAAGCTAGCACTTAAGTTGGAGACAAAAAGTTTCTCTTCCTCCACACAGTTCAGTAAACTATTTGTTAGTCCTCAAAGTGTTCAGAGTTCCGGATTCTGATTCTCACTGAAAGTTGTATTGTATGACATTAAATTTATGCAAAAAGCCCTTCCTCTGGTTTTAACCTGCATATTTATTCAACTGTCTCCTATTAAGCCAAGGAAGAAAAAGTCTGTCCTACATCTCTCCTCTGCCTGATGCCTTCCCGGCTGGAGATGCTCTTGCCCTACACCACGGCCCCGGTAGGTCTCATCTACCTGACCCTCTTCTGGTCAGTTAGGCTGCTAATAACTATTTAATTCCCCGAGAGGTGCAATGCCCCTACCCACCAAGATCCACAAAACAAATAACACTGCTTGTACCAGAATTTAGAAGTTCTTCTTTTGGGAGGACAGATAGCAGCCACGAAATCGCTACGTCTGAAACAGCCACTGAACAACGGGATGATTCCTCTGCGAGACTGTTTGTTTATTTTGTTCCGGGCTTTGTAAAAATTGGAAGCTGACATAAACTATAATCTTCACATTATATTGTGTTTTGTACACTGAAGTCTATAGTAACAAATGTTTTCATAATCTTTGATTCTTTTTTGATCTTATTCATTCATTTTTGGTCACAATCACGTAATCTTCCAAGTTCAACAAATCAGTTATGTGAGTATATTTTCATTCCTTCCTGAGACTAAGGAGATATATCATATTTTGTCAAAGCCTCTTATAATACACTAAGATTACCAGAAGCCTGTAAGGATACATTGAAAGCAGGTCAAAAATGAGCATCAAGTGTATTTCAAGCTTATTTCCAAGTTGGAAAACTTTCACCTTGCTCTTCCAGTTCAAATGTGTCCCATGTTGAAAGAGAGGAAATGATGATTTATTTTCTTCCTAATGTTATTTCTGTAACCTAATGTTTTCTCTGCTTTGCCTTAAATTGCCACGCAGTCAGGCTGTTGTACCCTTGACGGCAGAGAAGACAGTTTTAATCAGCATATTGGGGTACCAGACACAGTCAGAAGCATAACCTAAAGTTGTACTCTTTCCAAGTATCCTCAGACAGGTCCCTTTTAACCAACGTTTGGATGGAAAACTGAGGAAAGCAGCTGGAGGCTTCACTTTCCACAACTGTTATCTAGTTTGCATTCTCAGCAGAAAGACTATAAATTAGAGTTTCTACTTCATTACTAACTAACTGCAGCTAGTTTCAGCAGAACAATGGCAAACAAGAATAAACAAAGCACACACACATTCCCATGAAAGTACTTGTATCAAAGTATATATGTAAAATGTTTTAGAATTGTGAGCATGTTAACTAATTCCAAGCTACCATCCAAGTCGCTACTAAACTGTAAATAATGTGACCTCAGAAATAAGTCAGCTGATCTTGTCAATGTTATTCATGAAAATATTCATGAATCATTTTTTTGCATTATTTGACCCTGTAGCTGAGGATGACATTTATAAAAGAACATCACAGCATTTGTATTTTAATAAGCATAACTGTTTTCATTTTCTAACTCGTTGAATTTGTAAGTAATACAATAAATACTAAAAATATGTTTTTGTTGTCATTTTGTTTTAATTCTTATCATTAATAAAGCAGCTGAGTTCTTTAAAGCCTTAAAATAAGTTCAAAGTTGTTGAGTTGCTGTAAATGTCAGCAGGAGGAATTCACATAAGAGCTAACCTGGGATTAATATTAATAAATGTGCTCATTGCATTCAAAAATCCTTGCAATGAAAGGTCACTGTTAGCTTTGAGATCCAAAATTAGAAATGTCTTTTAAAAACTATCAAAACCAATAAAAAAAAAAATCTGAACTGCACTTGACAGTCTTGCCTGTGTGATGACTTTTGCATTAAGTCAGGATGGATAGATGTAGTAAGAGAATAAAGACTTTTGCTTTATTCAGGTAAAGGTGTACATTTCTTAGACCACAGCTAAAAGGATCCCCTTTCCCAATCATTAGTTTTAATTGTAGGATAAATCTACTAAACAAATGCCATCATAGGCTGTTTTCATCTACCTCTCTCTTAGTCATTTACTGAGAAAAGAAGAATACTATATTTATCATCCACTTAGCTATTTGCTTGATGGATAGAATACATTTTAGCATCCAGACATTAGTTTTATAAGAATAAAGATTTTATTGCATTGTACAATGATGAGATTTGTTATCAGCACCTAGCTGGACTACTTAATCCAGAAAACCAGAACAGACGCACCCTCTTTACAGAGGATGATGACATTTCTACTGATAGTCCATCCTCCTGTAGAAGATGTTTCTGTAGTTCTGTTAATAGTGGCATTGTTAATGATGAGAACAGCTCATTTGTTCTCTGTGCTGTACACACTTGGGCATCAGCTACCCCAAAGCCATTTTCACCCTAATTACATTTTGTCTGAGCTAAACCAAAGGCCTATAATGAGCTGCTTAAATTTATGCTATTTGTGTATTTCTTTCAGGGTGTTTTTTTGTTTGTTTTTAGTGTACTGACTAACAGAGAATAGCACTAATAGAGGTCCAGCACAAAGGATGTCTCAAACAGGAAAAATATAATAACCAAAAGAAATGAGAGAATTTTATTTCTTGTTGATTCAAATATGCATTACTGAAAGTCAAGTTCAGGAGGTGACATCTGGACTAACAAAAACAAAGAGGAAGGGAAAAAAACCCCACTCATTTCAATTAATGGCAAGGGAATAGACAGGGAGCAGGTAGGGAGTAGAATGATTTAGGGTGAAAGATTAAATCTATCCGGACCAAAGCAGGGATTAGCTATGAGAGCACAGAAGCTGGAGAAATGGAATAATCTTTCCTCCTAAAAGTCTCGTCTAAAGGAAACACTTGCCAAAGGGTGAATTCTTTGAGTTTTGCTCTCTCAAGGAGTTATGACCTGGGACATACAACATAACCAACACTGAAGCCCAGAACGCTAGGAGAAGGCAGTAGGTCATCTGGATAAGGGACAAAATGACATTTCCAATTTAAAAACAATATTAGTGCCTTAAAGTAGTTTCATTATTTTATCCGAGTCTTTAATGACGATTTCTGTGTTTTCTATTTTTGATGCTACAAATAAATACTTTTATTTGCATTTTATCTTCACCTTACCTAAGTGTGGCTTTAGGGGAGTGAGTTAGGTACCTAGCGTCATTTTAGTGAGTGTAGGATATTCCACCTGACCCGGTCATGTTGCCAGTAGAGCACAAATCTCTCAGAAATCTTTAACTGCTAGCCCCATACAGCTGTTTCAGAAACCCTGGAGTATCACACACAGCACCAGGCCTCTTCAGGTACACAGCTGAACATGACACAAATTTGCTGCGTGGCAAACCCCCGTGAAACCTAACAGGTTCCCTGCCTTCCCACCATGCTGTCCTCTACATCCAAAGTGTGACAGACCAGACCCTTTGAGCAACCCTGCTCAAGCTGCTACTTAGAAATGTCGTATAAATGGTATCAACAGGAGTGAGAACAATTTGTAGATGGAGGGTTGGTATGAGAAGTCACAGGTAAAGAAGCAGTAAAAAGTAAGGAAGAAGAAAACACAAAGAGTAAGAAAATGAAGACATGGAGAAAAGAGCATATGAGTATGCATATAAGAATTCAAAATAAAGCAAAGGGTAAAAATTAATATCATAATCCTCAAAAAATAGTGATGGCATTAGACAAGTGGATTCAAGACATCTACCTTAACCTCCATTTTACATATTGCAATTTGAGTCTTCAGTAATTAATTCAATTGCTTTATGGATGAAAAATTGTCTGATATTTCCTAAAGTAGGAAAACAATTGGAAACAAATATGCAGACTTGCCAGCTAGGAAAAAGGAAAAGCCAAAGCAAAACAAAAAAAAAAAAAAAGGAAAAGCAAAAGCAAAAAGCAAGATACTCACCTTTCAAGACTCTCACCTTTTCCTTTTTCCTTCTTTGTTAAGAGTCCAGTTTTCCTGTCACCATGTTGACATGGTTTCTCCTCAAAAGTGGAAACTTCTGTTTTACAAGCATCCCCCATTTTGAAACCCACAAATAGTTATCCACAAGACTTGGAATCTCTTCCACAGTAATTTTCCCCTTAGTTCCTGGGAGGCATAAAATGAACACCTCCTACAATGCTTACATGTCTTTACTGTCTGAACAGATCACTGCAGAATAAAACAAACCTGTGAAACAGCAGCTGGAGGTTAGAGATGAGTTAATGACAGATGGTTCAATAAGAAGCAAAATGTACTTCTCATCTGTCAAGGGGATTCAGGTCATGCGCTATAACCTCCAGTCTGGAGATCGCTAATTGTATATTTTAGTAATTGGCTCACTGGCTTGTTGATTGGTGGTTTGGTTGCTATTTTAATTTTCATTTCGTTTTTGAAATCTGACTTTTTAAAGGAAAGTTGTGACAATTGCCAAGAGTCACTGAATGCATCTGTCAAGATAAATACAGCATGGGAAAGGAATAACTCTAACATGATCCAGCAAATAATACAGCAAAATGGTGAATAATTTGAAAAAATAATAATTTTAAGAACAGCATAGAAGAAAGGAAGAAATTATTTTATTCTCCTGTAGGTAGCAATTTTCTATAGCATATCTTACATTACATAATTCTCTCCACAGAACTATCACTATTTTGAGTAGTTTTCAAATTAAGCATAAAATCAATGATTTATACTTTAAGTGTAATAAGCCACACAACACCATGTTATGATTAAGCACTTTATGATTCACGTAATAAATGGTGAAAAGTGTTTGTGCACAAAAAGTTTCAGGTACGCATGAATCATCTAACAACGCTCACAGTGACTGAACTGTTCATTAACTGCGAACAGTTGTCTTATTTTTCACATCTCAGTGTCAATAACGCTGTCATTCGGTGTCAAGGTTTAGTATTTCAAACACTACCAGCAGGACCAAGCTTCACCCACGTAAAACAGCTTTGTTGCTAGCAGTAAACAAGCACTGAACAATTTTCTTCCAGACTTTCTCTGTGTGTGCCCAGCCACCCAAGCAATATGCTTATCCCACAGCGTTGGCCATGTAAAGCACCCAGCTGCCTCTTTATTTTGGCACTGTTCAGAAAGCCGCTCTCTGAAGCAGTGTGGCCGGGGTACCCAAACCAAGGGTAAAAATATCAGTGATTCTCTTTTTCTGTTGTTGCTGCAAAGTGATGGTCCTTGGATATTTTCTGGTTGTACTCAGTGCAAGCAAACAGCTATTCTGAAGACACTTGGTCACTCTCTGAGGGGCATGAAGGAGGCTTATGCCACCAGAAGTATACCAGTTCTGCATAACTTCATTTAACAGATTCAATCTCAAGCTTGAAAAGTTGCTTGAGTAATACCTTAGACATCCAGACAGTGTAAAGAGTGGTGCCGAATGTATACAGACATTTCTCTGATGTGAAAAAAGAAATCTCAGGGAAGACATTGCACAGAATGCCTGCAGGCAGCCCCAGGTAAATTAAGAGTGTTTTACATTTAAAATAACATATTTCACAAAGCTCATTTGTGAGCTAAATAGCCCAAGATTAGGGGATGATTAAACACTAACCATGTTTTGAAACTGTTGATACATGAACTTTGCAGACATTCAATAAACAAGTGAAAATCTACGACAGTATAAATTAAGTAATTTGGGGGGAGATTTTTTCAGCATTAAGGATCTTAACCTTTTTTTGTGATACATTCTGGTCCTTTTTTTCAGTTATTCTTCTGAAAAACATGCCTAAATTACAGTTTTTACTTTAATTTCAAATATCTTCGTTAATCTGAAATTTAACTAAGGACTTATATGCATTTAAATGTACATATTTAATAAATTTTATTGTCATCTTTACTGCTACCAAATAGTCACACTTGTCACAATTTCTACTAGTAAAACCTTTGTTCTCTGTGACATTTCAAAATACTCCTACGAGAATTGAAAAACTGTTGAATCGCATGCTTCTTTCCAGTGCAATATTAAGGTTTATTAAATTAACCGTTTGCATAAATTTTGCCACATCTTTGTATACGTAGACTTTCAAAACACAGAGTATGTCTTACATACATTTTAGGTATCATGGTCCAAATTCTTATCTTATCTAAATGGAAATGCGTCATCCATTTCAGAATGAGACAGCTCCATCTCTGTATACAGTTACAAGATCACAGCTAGGGACAACAGATGAGCTATTGACCTATGCTTAAATTCTGTAAGTTTTGAAATTTCTCAGAGACTTTTTTCAATAAAAGTCTCAAGATGTTTTATTCAAAACACTGGGCTTGTTGAATAGTAGGATTACATTTTTTTCAGGATGAATTCACCTTGAGTTTTACAAGTTGCTGTACTTAAATTCAGAAAAATTGGAGCAGGTCACCTCTCTGTTGGAAAGGATTCTTGGGACCGTTGACTAAGAAGCTCTGGTCCTGTCATGCTTAAGGCTAAAGTTGTGGAATTCCTTTCTTCCTAGAACAATAAAATTTTTCAAGTTAATAAAAACTGTCACTTACTTTTCCTCTACCCGGTTTGCAACAGTGGCAGTAAGAGATGCTACTGAGGGATGGATGGGTCACAAGCCTGGCCACTTTCTAGACCATTCACCCCCTTCCATTCCCCTAGTATCTACATATTACAGATGTTAGAAAGCTCATCTCATCTCATCTTCATACCCATCTTCACCATCCTCCATCATGTTCTGCCTCAGTTTTGTCCTCTCCAGACTGAAAACCCCTGCTCGCTTATTCCCTCTTCACAAAGCAGCTGCCATATGACCACAACCATTTTAGCTGTTGCTCTCTGATCTTTTCTGAAGAGTTTGCGCTCGAGAAAGAGACAATGTATTCTCTAATAGGAAGTTAAAATGGAAAATCATTTTCCAGAAGTAGCAATATCAGCTCCAACAGCCACAACTGGAGCACAGCCTGGGACAGGAACTGGTCCATCTCTCTTTTGCTTGGAAGGCGGTCTAGATGTTATCTAAACATCCCTGGAACAGTTTTCTTCGAAGCACAAAATTGTTGCTCTTCTTCAGTGCAGTCAAACCTGATGCCGCTGGAAAGAGCCAAAACCCTGCTTCATGCACTGTGCAAATGAAAGGGATGTGCTCCATAACAGCGACAGCAATGCAGCCTAAAAGTGTCACATATTGTCTGCACATACACAAACCAGATAATACGGCATATATAGATGGACTATGGATGGGTTACGTGCTATATTTCACACTCAGAATTACCTGTTTTCCATATATGTGTTACGAGGTGCATGTGTTCATACTCCTGCTAATGTCTGATAGGTGGAGTACCAAATTCCAGAGAGCCTCCACAGGAGAGGAAGGTTAGAAAGATCTTATTCTATTCATTGTATTTGATAATAATTTGAGCAAAAGTACTAAGTGTACACACAGATCAAAGAAAACTGGAGTACTGTTTCCTTGACTGATGACACCAAGAACTTCACCTATTTCTTGAACTGAGATTGAACTACAAAGATAGTGGAGACTACTGAATTAGCATAAACTCTTGAGATAATTGCACACTGCTTTTCCACTGGAAGCCTTGCCTCATTAAGAGTACAGGATTCACAACAATCAGGGAAAAAAAGCAGGCTCTATATCAAATGAAACTATTCCAACTAAGAACTATTAGTATTCCACTACTTATGTTCCCCTAGTTCCCAATTTTGAAATATGTGGGACCTAGTTTTGAAAATCTATCTGAAGTTACTAGCTACATTGAATTTTTGCAGTTAAAAGGATGCAACTAAGTGTAAAGAGTATCAATATTTTGCTTTGACCTTTAATTATAACTCAAGAGTTAGAAATCTGTGTGAATTAGGGTACCTTGTTTGGAAAAAAAGGACTAACTTAAGGCATTCAGCATACTGTGTAAAATTTAGATCCTTGATAGTTACCTGAAATCACTATGCGGTTCATGAGGAGACACATAGCATTGCCAGTGTTCAGATTTGTCATATTGTCCTACAGGCATCACACAGCTGATCTGCATCTGTGTTGTGAGGCCCTACACTTATTAAGACACTATCATCAAAATGTATTTGAAAATGGGCAGCTGTGAAATCCAGTATCAACAACTATCTAATTTAGCTGCTTCTAGTATCAGGCAGTATGTTCCAATAAATACACTTGTAGAATAGTAATAACAATAATGTTCATCCGCATCTTAGAAGCAGGAGAGCAAAGTAACTAATATCTGTGAAGTACTCAGATGCTATGGTGATGAAAACCATAGAAACAGGAATAATGAAATTATTAAAAATCCTGTATTAATTTTATGTATCCAGTAGGTATGATGTGGCTGTGTGAGAGTATGTATGAGAAAGAAAAGAAGGCAACTACACACAAACAGTTATATTTCAGATTATATGACAGTAAAACCATAAATTCTGCTTGTAACCATGCTTCACACTTTCTAATACAAGCTTAAGTGATTGTGCCTTCTTTTTCTGAGTATTAAAAAAAATTCTTTAATCAATGCATTTTTTTTAGTGCTTTCATCTACATATATGCCAAAATGCAATGAAATTATCAGATTTTTGCTATCCTGTATCAAGCCATAGCATAAATTGAAAGCATCATTTTTTCATACTACCTTACTGATGAAAACCGCATAGAAGACACGACAACACTTCACTGACTTGAAAAAATTTTGCATATGTTCCTTAATAAGGAGCAGAAGGAAGTTTCTCAGATTGTGCCAGACTGATCTGTGATTTGGATTAGCTGTACCCAGACAGAAGAATAACAGAAGATGTATAAACAATATATGTGTAAACAGTAAATAGAAGACATATCAATTTGTTTCTTTAGAAATGCGCACATTCTGCTATATTCCAACAGATTACAAAACGGAATAAGACATAAGGCCCTAAATACTGCTGATTTTGATGGATTGAGCTCATCCCAAGAAAATCTAAGGAGGGGACAAGGCTAATGTGCATCTGTTAAGAACATCCAGCTAACTTGTACAAAAAGTGACAGGCCTATGCCTAATGCATTTGCCCTACAAGAGCATTTCAGTATCGTATTTAAGGGAGAGCTAGTGCTTATCACCCACCACCCTCTTTAACTTCATGATCCATGAAAATTTGGGGCTTTTTTTTAATGATTATAGCTGTCTACTTCAATACCTTTAAACTAATTTTCTGCTTAATTAGCTCCAATCCTCATTGTCTGGCAGACAATTCAAAACCCTTGAGTAAGTGCCTTCTGGTCTGAAAACCTGTTAATATTTAATACTTCTCATTTTAATATCTTACTTTTAAAATGTTCATCTAATGTATATAATAATTATTTCAAGGACGAGCACTTATTTTGATTTAACTCAACAAAGTTACATATTTTTAATAGAATATCTCCTTAGCTGGTGAAAGTAAAGACCTACTTCTACGAACCTCCGGGCCCATGCATTTCGCATTTGCTTTACAGAAGGAGTGGGCGCATCTCTTTAGAGTTAAATACTTTTCTGCAGCAATTACTGTATTCACATTTGGGGGGCAGGACTATTGCACCAGATCAGATAGATTCCTCTATACTCTTTTAATGGAAAAAGAAATGAACCAGCTCATCCAGCCTCGCCAAAAAGGAGTGCAAGACATCATTATGAGCACAGTACTCTTCAGGAGGAGGGGGAAGCAGGAAGATTGGGCTTCCACTCAGTGCTCGAGGGGGGATTTTTACCTCCAGTCCTTCACTTAGCATGCCACAAAGGCCCCTGGATGCCCAGGTTTTGCTCCATTTTCAGTTTTGCAGTTCCCTAAGGTTCCAGCCTTGCGAGCAATGGGGTGGCAGAGCACGCCCACAGGTGCTGCAGCTGGAGCCCTTACAGTGCTCCATCGCTAGGAGAGTTCTTAGCAAGTTTAGTATCTGACAAACGAGCACTTTCAAGACCTTTTGGTCTTGACCCAATTTCAAGACCTTGTTTGGAATTAGCATGGGCCAGGGACCACTCCCAACGGACAGTTCGCATGCAGTCAGCCTCCTTTTGGAGGTTGAGAAAATTTAATAGCAGGGATATGGGCCATTCCATGCCAATTAGCCATGCCAGCTGGCCAAAGAATGACCCCAGAAAAATTTAATTAACTAGAATGGATGTAGTCTACGTGTCTAGAGTTCTGCTTTTGTTGATGCTCTGACCTACAGGCAAGTCTTTCATTATCCAAATTACTTTTGTGGTCCAGCCCTTAAAAATAATAATAATCTAATAGTATTTCAAAACAATAATTCTGAGAAGCAGCAACAGTCTTAATTTAAATCTTTAATTACTATAGGAACCCTGGCCAGGTCAGCATTCAGAGAGATTGAGCTTTTCAGTTTTTTCCACCACCAGGTTTTCTGCTTCCCAGAAGACTGAATTAAAATTTGCTTGGAATTTATAAAATGAAATAAATATCTTGAATCTTTTCTAAAGGATAGTTTCCAAATGTGTTTGTGCTCATTTGTAGTTTAATAAAAAAAAAAAAAAAAAAAGAAACAAACTGTCATCTCTGAGTCAATAGAGTCCTTAAGAACTACTACTCTAAAACTGAAAAGGGGAAAATTACACATCCCTGTAGCAATTAAGTATGCTGAAAAATAATAACCAGTTCTTAAGCAAATCTTCCAAAAGTGATTTCAACATTATTTTCATTATCCACCAGCAAGCTGATAAACAGTACCAACGCTTTAAAGCTGAATGTGTTCAATATGAAATACACAAAAGCTGAATTAAAGCACTCTTATAAAAGTATGGAGGATTTTGTATACAAGTGTTCATAGAGTCAAGCGGTCCATATATTTCAGAAACAAGAAATGTTTTTCCAAGGAAAAGCCAGAGTAGAGGCCCAGAAGTTGTTGAGGGACCATGTGTTCAGCCTCCCAGGTTCACTGCTTCACCACTGTGTCTGCATCCCAGGTGCCAACACTCAGCAGACAGAAACATTTTGTTTGTGGCAATATGGATAACCATATGAGCACTGAAGCCTTTTAAAATCATGCCCAAGAGAAGTGATTTCTGGACAGCGACTGATGTCCCCAGGGCAGGTGAAATGAGGGCAGTTCCAAGAGTAGTCCCTGCTCAGTCCATCTTTCTCCACCCTCCACTCCTCCTGCATAGGACTTCATTTTAAAGGAAATTACATGCTTAATGGGAAATGGGATTATATTATATTGTATTGTATTATATGATATTACATTATATTGTATTGTATTAACAAAGGGCCTGATCCTCTAGTGACAAGCACTGATGAAAGCTCCTTGAAGTCAGGAAAGTTGATCCCAGAAAGGGCTGTGATCCAATTGTTACACTAAATTGTGGATGCAGGATGAACCTCCAAGACGCAGGTTGTTCTGTCCCTGCATGACTTTAGGCAATTTTGCTGTGTCACCAAATGTCTCCCTGAATACATATGAGCCCATTCATCTCAAGGAGTCTGAGTCAGCTTATATTTCTTGGATTATAAATTCCAAATAATGATTAACCTTGGGGAAAAAGGAATATATGAATATATGAAAACGTAGCTCTTCCTTTTTCCCTTTCAGCATGATTATTGTTTTCCTGCTGTTGCTGCTTTAATAGGTTCTTCAGCAAGCTCTATTTACATATTACGATATCACCAGCAAATTTAATTCAGTATATTAACCAGATGACAGACAGATTTCCATCACAGATGTATAAAATCTCTTTGTACTTTGAATATCCTTTTGCCACAGTTCAGAGTCCTTTTTCCCTGAAACTGAGCAGCATAAACACGTTATCGAAAAAGTAGCTGATAGAGGTGGTGAGAGTTATTGAGTTATATTGGCTACAGAGGTAGTTAACAAGCAGTTTTAAGGCTTAACTGCATTTTAAAGAAGCATCCAGCAAATAATTTAGCACCATCAATACCTTTTTTTCTTTCAGTCAGGATACCTATAAAACTAAAGGTCTGGACATGAAATTGATATCAAAAAACTGGCTGCTACTTCACTAATTTTGAACATACTTATAAAAAACAGAGAATACCTTCTTCCCAACCGGTCAGTCTTTTCTTTTTCTTCATGGGCTTACAACAGAAGAACAAATTCGAAACTCTTTCCCCAGTAGTCTGACCAGCTCTAGGACACTGGTCGCACAATGTGCCAGCTACATCAGTCCTCACTCTGAGATTGAACAAAAACACATTCTTTATAATGATGGATAACCTGGATTTAGGGATGTCTAAAATGTCCCAGGTCCCCAGATGTGTTATTACAATGATTAGTTGCTCTCATTGTTAAAAATGTGTGTTTCATTTCTAGGTTAACATTTTCTCCCCACCTTTGGATCATGTTATGCTTTGGTGATAGATGAAAAGAGCCCCTATCCAGCACTCTCCACAGGCAGGTACTTAATGATCAAGTCATCCCTTCATCACCACTAGAATAAGCTAAATAGGTTGCACTCAATACTTGTTAATAAAACCGGAATATTTTTCATTTAAGTAGGTTCAGGTAAATCTTTTCTGAAAACGTATCCAAGTAGGTGCTCCAAAATATAAAAAGACCACCCAGACATACACCATAAACAACAAAGTCAGTAGAGTGAAGAAGGCATGAAATCAAATAGCTGAACTATTTTCATACACAGTTGCTAACAAACATTTTGAAAGACTGGGCTTCCCACCTTGAAATTCTGCTGATAACACACATTGACGAATGATGGCTTTATCACGTCCCTGTTAACAGCTTTATCCCCCTTTCACAACCCTGTGTCCAGAAAATCAACTGAGTCAACATAATGCCAGACATCTCAACGTTTCATAACACTAGTCACAGGGATAAATGGAGAGCAAAGGAAATTCAGTGATGTATCTCTGTGGGTCTGAAATCATGAGGTATAAACTGATTTTTGTTTTCCCCCTTTTCTTTTGTTTATTTTTTTCTTGATATATAAATTGATTATTTTTTCTTCACTAGACTATAATGGAGATGTATAGCCTAATAAGTATACTTGAGGTCACAAAAAAAAAGTTTCTAACTATATTGCATCAGAAATATATTTATAGAAGCTCAGAATATATTAACTTCCTGCTGATACCAGCAGTACAAGGATTACTGTAGTAGCATAGTATAAACCCACTGTTTTAAGCTTTGTTTCTTTTGCTGGTATCTTACTTAAACAATGTCAAAACATCAGGATTTCTATCCTCCCTTTAGTCCTTGAATATTGTTAGTGGAATTGAGGATTAATCAGAATTGATGTTTCCTTGTGTAGTTTGTTTTTCTATAAAGAATGCTCTTTAAATTCTGTCATTTTTATGACAAGATTTTATGGCATAATACAAAGGAACACATAAAATTTAATGCCAAGGCTCAGACTAAAGATCACGGATGGCAATCAAAGGACAATACAAGTAACCTACAAGTGACCAAAGGATGAACGCCAGTACGTCTGCCACCTCTGCAAAAAATTTCTAGGTAACGCTTCATGGGAATGACAGACTAGAGCTGGTGAGAGAACCGGCTTGTGCAGAAGTCTGGAAATCTGGATCCGCAAACGAATGGAAAAGAAAACTAGAGGTACCGAGTTAATGCAGTCTGAGCTACGTTGCTCCTCTAGGCAGGAAACTCCTTTTAACAGCTAATCCTGTGCTAGAGGCCAGTATTTACAGCACCGTTACATAGGATTTGCTTCGTCTAGGATTTGCAGGGTTGGACTGGATACGTGGCTCCAGATCTAACAAGCAGAAAAAGCACTCCCTGTCAGCTAATTCAGTAATCGGGGAAGTGATTACTCCGATACTTTTAACGGAGAACACTATGATAAGTCTCTGTAAACCTGCGACTGACAGAGCCTTATCTGTGAGAATAACATGTTAGTATCATACGACAGGAGAAAATGTGCCATGTTCGGAGAGATTATTTGGTCATATACATCCAGGAATTTCCAGATCATTATCTAAAACAGAAGACAATCATAAAGGAAAATACTATCAGTTCCATTTCTTATTTTCATCATGTATAAAATAATGCTTTGCATGCCCAAAAAGCTTTAAGACATCCCTCTAAATGAAACTCAATTTGAATGAATCTGAATGAAACTTCTGAAAACAGTATCAGATTGATTAATTATTTCTGAAGTTAAAATTAAATTTAAAAAAGAAATAGCTTTGAAATTATGTTTCAGAAGCTTGATATACATATTAAATATATACCTGGTCACTAATGTTTGTAATTGTAAAATGGTATAGACTCTTTCATGCAATTCCAAATTTCAGGGAAGATTTGCACGTATTCTCACACGGAAATGGACAGGAAATTTCAAACAAGAAATTTATTGAACAGCTTCCACACTGCAAGAAAGAGCTGCTTAAATATTCTTAATCAGCTCTATTTACGTATTTACATCTAAAATTTTTCATCGTTTTTTGAATTAGTTTTCTTATGTCCATCAATGATCGTCAAGTCCAATTTGTCAAAGAACTGCCATCTTTCAAAACACCTGCATATCCACTTGAGGGCAAAGGCATTAAGGCTACACACCGTCACTTCAAAAAATGGCCACCCGGGAAGGTCGCATCTCTTCAGTTCTTCTCAGCTGGCCCAAGGTCCCTGTCTGCCGCCTCTCCGTGTCTCTCGGCTTCCTCACAAAGTAAGGGGGCAACATTTGTCTTTGAGTGCAGCTTGGTCTCACTGTCGCCGTGACATTTTAAAAGCCACGGCCATTTTTAAAATGGCATTTTAACAAAGGGCAAATCTGCCTGCACCTTGTGAACAATGGCTATTCTGCGGTAAGGCAATTTTTTTACTCAGTGCCTCCAGTAGAGAAAATCTGAAGGCTCAATCTCTACTAATGGACAAAAAAAAAAAAAACGAAAATTAAAAATAGTGCCCAAAATAACCTCTACTTATAGTCTTCTGTTCTGGAAAATTGTACATTACATCTTACACTGACTGAGAGAAAGAGCAGAAAAAGTATGGTGTGCTTGTATGGATTCAGGGGAAGGAAGGAGGGAAGCAAGGCACAAGGAACCTTCTCTTCAGGGGTTCACACAATTAAATTTGGCATTAGATCAGGGGACTACAGTTCTGCAATGACACGGAAAGAAGAAAAATTGAAAGGATCTGTAAGTGCTGCAGTGGCTTGAGGCCACAAACAAAATGCTGTTAGCAACGCATGCTTATTATATATTGCCATTACAGAGCATTTAAGTGCGCTTATAACGAGAATTTCAATCTTTTATAGAATTTAGTTCTATGCTAACTTAACCACAACATTCCTATAAGTGAAATACAACCTAAATTGATCATACATACTTACCTTTTTTTCACTTTAAGATAGATTTTGTCTGTAAGTACCTCTTGGTAGAAAAATTAGATGCACATAAGTGCTTTTTTTAGTTATGGCAGAACTTCAGGCAAGCTTTTCAACAGAATGCTACTAAACTAACACATTATGTATAATATTTCCTATTACACATCCTCATTTTTCGTTTCTTTATTAATTTTATACCTAAACAAATGGAATAAAAGATATGAGAAATAGAACGTAGTACACTAGAAAACATGGAGATTTTTAGATTAGACAGAGCGGATGTAGAAAATGACGGACGAACCGATAATATATGAATAAGATGCATTTTTAGAACAAGGGCAAAGCATACCGAACGTGGCACAAGGCCCTGCTGAAGGAATGTAGTTCCCTTTCACTGAGCTTTTGCCTAATGATGCTGCCTCTTTAAACATCAACACTGTATTAATCACAGGAAAGAGTACAGATTCCAGATCAGGTCTGCTGGCTCCTCTCCTGTGAATTCACATAAAGGATGTTCCTCTCATCCAAGTAATTCCGAAGGTGACAAATATTACAGATGCTGAATTTATGTGAATGCTTGCTCACTGTTTATTAACTCATCAATCTTGTGAGAAATAAAAGGACCAACCAGTGAGGCAAGTGGGCTTTTCTTATCCTGTCAGCTCAATGGTGTCTAAAAGTAATCAATATCTATAATTACTAAATCCTGCCAGGATATTTTAACCCTTCTGTGGTAGTCTACTTCCATGTCTGACAGGTTGATCAAATCCAAAACTAATTAGAAAGAATGAAGTTTTAATTACTGCACTGATGCCTTTCATTAATTTCTCAGTCTTACTAAAATTGGTTCCTTCATAATGTCAGACTGAGATTTTTTACTTTTTTAATTTGATGAATTTATAGAGCTCTCTTTGTAGAAAAAGTGCAAGTAGAGCAGAGAAAAAATATGCAGAAATATCCTGAGAATTAACAGATTTTTTGTCATGCCAGTTCAAGTATTATTTTGATTTTGTTCCGTATTAATTTTAAGAACTTAATTTTATGAACTTCTTAAAGAAGGAATAGATGGCCTTTTAAAGTAATAGTCTCAGTGCAAAGTAATAATTTCTTGGCCCTTAACAGGAATTTGAGAGTAAATTAAATTTGAAAAACACTAAAAATGCTCAAATAAAACAGCTTACATAAAAATATTAAATGTAAACAGTAGCCTTCTTAAAATAGGGGAGCAAAAATAAGTACCATACACTGAAAATTACGACCTAAAACCAGCAATTGTTTAATTTATTCCTAGAAATATATTGTACTTTTAAGCAGCTGCCTTGAAAAAGGTTATACATATGATTACCCCTGCTCATTTATACCATCTGAATAAAGCAGTGCTTGTTTAATTGCTAAACAACAGGAAAAAAAAATCAAAGTTGCTTTTGAAAATCACACTTAAAAATCCGCAGAGGCTAGCTCAACCAGTTCAGTCCTCCACACATGGATTTTTGGTCTGAATAACTGCCAGCTAAGAGTACACCGAAATAAATTCTCGCAGATGGGATACCGGGCAGATGAGAATTTTAGAGTTATATACTATTTCCTTTCAATTTAACAGTACGTACATTGTGAGTAGCTTTCTACAGACACGTGTAAAAAGTAAACCTAATAACTAATTTCTAGCTCCAAAAGAAACTGTTTACTTTCTAACAATGTCTATTCACATGCTTTTTTCATGTCATTCCGGTTTTCTGATGTGACATATGTTTATCGGGTTGCAGGTCAATAGTTTGTTCAACATAAACATTTTAAATTGAGACTTAACATTAACAGGGCTTTGAGTCATGTATTATCTTAAATATTTTATTTGTCGCATAACTATGACTATTTCTATAAACAGTATTCTGTTTATATGCTTGAGAGCAGCTTTTCAGGCTATTGTATTATTACGTCCTGCCATTTTGCTAGAAGAGTAGTTTTAAGTATAATAATTGTATTTCATAACTGAAAACTTACATGCCAGAGGGCGGTCGAACCGACCGATGGGGAGACTCCTGATAATGCTGTCATACACCAGAGACAACTTGGAAATTGCTGTAGAAGCTAGGAGTAGAGTATGTGGTACACGCACCCTTGATAACTAGAAGGAGTTACTACTGGTTCAGGATCTACTGCCAAAGGGCAAAGATTCTATGTTATTATTAGAAAGACTAGGAATTTATTCATATACTGAGACCATGACTGTGGCTTGGAACCAATATGCCATTCATATAGGCTGCCAACCAAAACTTTTTATTGCAGATGTCAAACTGACCCACTGAGATGGGAGACTGATTGAAATTTTTACGCAGAGTCCTGTTGTGAGTTGAATTACTCATTTTATATTGAGTAATCTTTTCAGTGACAACCCTGGATATGGTTGAAAGTGGCTATTAAGGTGCTTGTTGTCATATCTCTGTGTATAATTTTAAAGCCCCACAGTCCTATGAATAGAAGAACAACAATGATTGTATATGTCTTATTATGAGCTTTCCCACATTTGACAAATGTTCCTCTATTTCCTTGCTGTTTCAAATCTCATCTGTTTCAAGTGCTATCTATATTAATAATGCTACTGAGTTTTTTAGGTAGTACATTTAAAACTTATTTATTTGATTCATGTTGAAAAAATTAGTCACTTATCACAATCCACTAATCTGTATGTAGCCTAATTCCCATTATACTATGGTAGTTGTACATTGCTTTCGTAGGTATACAACTTGCAACAGATAAATATTTGTCAAGTTCTGTTATAGATTCCTTACTAGTCCAAATACCTCTCATTAACTAATTCATTAAACTCTTTTAGAAACCTGTTTACAAATAAAGCCAGTGAGGTCTGAAGAACAAAACCTCTGGAGTTCGACTGACTTGCTTTTAAATGTTTGATTTTTTTGAAATTTGTATCACCTAACTCAAAACTGGTTGTTGTCTTGAGATGAGCTCATAAACTGAAAACAACTTCGTGACAGTTTCTAGATATCATGATTAGAGAAATAGGCAAAAAAAATCAGGTCAGACATATCAGATTGCCTATATCTTAATCACAAATATACCTATTTCAAACATACGATTTTCCACTGCTGCCTGTTGATTCAACTTCACATTGCTAAGCAAAGACCTATGTGTCTGGAGAAACTGTTACAGCAGCGGAAACAAGCTGCACACACTGTTCTGACAAGAAACTCACTCTAGCCTACACGTGAGCATCGCTTCTCAAAATAACTAGCTAGGGAAGGAAATGGAGTCTGACACATCAGACAGGTTGTATTTGCCTTTACGGGCTTCTTGCCCATGAATCTCAGCTTTCTGCTTTCCTTCAGAAGCCTTCTCGGGTAGAAGGACTTGACTGGCACATGGAAACTGAATTTACTGTTTCCTGAATCATCATGCTTAAGCATGACCAATATAGATTGCAAAATTGTACTGGAAATAGCATGAGATCAGATTCCTGCAAGATTTTTCAAACAATTTTCTTCCATTTCAGCCAGAAATTCAATATTCACAAACCATCTTTTTTGTTTGCTTTATATAGTAATTTAATACTACCACTTTTAGACCCAGCCAGTCAGCAAAAATAATTTTTTTTCAATGTTTAAGTAAAAATTTTAGGATTGAGATCAGTTCCTGAAAGAACTTTAAATGAAAGCTTGTGTCTGTTTTCATTTCAGATGAGTACAAATTATATAGACTGAAAAATTATATTACTCAAGAACAAGTATGCTTGTTTGGGGTAAAATGAGCTGTGAATAACTCTCTATATCTAGTGTGCATCTAATCCTGGGATTAAACATGTCAAATAGATAATAATATAACTTACACTAATTTCAAAAATTATTACAAATGCCAATATATGCATAAGCCATTTCCCATGGTTATACTATTATCTTTGAAGACAGGCCAATTGAGCAATATGCACGGGGACTTACTAGCACACGGAGTTCCTGTCGGCATTAAGCCGAGCCCCATGAGCTCGTAGTCTTTGTCTCAACACAGGAGACATTTCTCTTTAGGCAAAAAACCACCTTTATACTTGTGTACATACGTATGTGCAGGACCACAGGGAATTTTGTAAATATACTGGAGTTTATTCTGGGAGTTGGAGAGAAACATAGTTGAGGGTCAAGGTCAGGATGGAAGATCAGGGACTTTTCGGCTGCTTATTTAAAGCCTAGCAGCGTTAACTAAGAATTATTTCAAAGCCAAACGGTAGGTAAATCAGCGCAGCACTCTGTACGGATGTGTGAAACACTCTTTATGGTTTTCACTAGCCTCCATAGATGGCTGTCAGTATAGAAAGTCCATGCTGAAGCTCAACAGAATTCAAAATCCTAGTTAGAGCTACAGTAACTAAAAAATACGAATTCAGAGAGGGTTTTCAAAGCAAAATCAATACATTGAGGTAGTCTTCTGTTCATACTCTCCTTACTTGCTTTCTAAGTTTCCTTCATTTCTTTGGATTATGTTTAAAGTTAACTGGATTACCTCTCAGGACTCATTCCAGGCTCTTTTACTTATTCATCACAGTATGGTAATTTTTTTGCAAAAACAAAAACAAAAAAAAGGTAATCTGTCATTACAATGTTACCTTCATTTCCTCTTAATTTTTAGCTATTAGTTATAAAGCCTGAGAAATATCTAGGTTTATTTTGTTGTTGTTGTTGTTGTTTTAATTTAAGGAAGAATTCATTAGTACAGCAAAACCAAACTAATCACGACAAAAGCGTAGTATCACATAATTATCTACATGTTAGAAGTGGCTTTAAGCAACTCCTTCTATGTTGTCATAAAACTCTACCTTCCTAATGCTACTCTGTTAGCACTAATAATTATAGCAGACATACATATATATATGTATGTATGTATGTATATATGTACATATGTAATAAGCCAACCACTGATGGAATGATGTAGATCCTGATCTTGAAAAAATTGAAACTAAAGGCAGCTAAAGCTGAAGCACTTTTGTGAAACTTGTATTAGATGCCAATTCTCTGAGCTTTCTCAAAGGACGAGGTGACTAAAAGACGAGCTGTCTGAAATCTACACTACAACAGGGAAGTATGGAGCTGCACCACGAGATTAGTAGCATGTCAGAGTCTCCACACCCTCGCTTCGGACTTCCTTGCACACCAGCATTAAGTTATTATTGGGCAGGACTTCTGACTGTACTGGCAGGTCATAGTTTAAAGTGATTGACTCATCAAAGCTGCAAAGGGACAATTGGTATAACAGAGAAATCAGACCATCTGTTGAGAGTTTTACTCCATCTCGGGACTGTAACTTTTGTAAGAATAATAATGACCACTCGTTGAGAACACAGGCTTTTATCATTTTGTCTTTGGATGAGGGTGAGTCTATTATTACAGGGAACATTTGGTTTCAGCACAGCGCGCTTACCTGGCTTTAAATTTGAGCAACAAGAAAATAGTGCCGTGCCTTCAGGACAAGATCCACACATGCTAAAAATAGCAGGAGACAAACTGAACTCAAGGAGAAAATGAGCAGACTTTCATATAATCATAGTGAAAAATAAACGCATCTGCCTTGAAAATACGAGGTAGGGAACAGAAAAATCTGTGATTTTCACAGTTTTAAGTCTTAACATATAGGAAAGAACCAAGAGACAAGAGAAAGAACTGAAAACATTTTCAAGACAATTTATTATTTTCAATATTTCTGCTTTAGTGAAACCACAGTGCTTGCTAAAAAAACAAGTAAAAACTGAGAACAAAATAAACTAGATCTGGATCTATATCAAAAAGGCATAGTGTCTTAAAATCACTTTTCTATTTAATTGATAAGCAAAGTAAAACCCGTAGCCCAGTGTAGAAGAATACAAAGTCTGCCCTCGTTTGTGGCCTGTGAAGCTAGAAGGACCAATTCACTAGCAAGTGGCAGGGAAATTTCCATCATATTGGTCAATTGCCCAGTCGGGTATTTGAGAAAAGCTTGAAATCCATTTAGGTCATTGTATTTTCTCTGAAAGATCAGTAGACTCCAGCAGATCTTAATTATTAAGAAGCTATACTATCAGAGAGCAGCTAAGTATCTGTATCTTGAACCCAAGGCCTTTTTTTCTGTTTAGAGTTTGACAGTGAATTAGTGTGTACTATTTTTTAAAAAAATGCTCCAAGTTTTCAAACTTGAACAATTACATAAAATTGTGGAAAAATCTCTTTGGTTTTCCAAGAAAAAAGAAAAACAAAAGGGACCCAAAATCATGAGATATTCAATTAATCAGATACTGTTAGTTATTTTTTGTCCAGTTCAAGTTATCTGAATAAATAAAATAGTTGATGAAAAACTGAGCTGATAAATAAAGAAAAATATAGAATAGTTTTCTGGATGTCTGCTTCTTGGAGACAGCCTCTTTGTGTGACTAGGGTCATATAGCACCGAGCAAACCAACATCTTAATATATATCTAACCATATAGCTAAACCTGTGAATACAGGTGACTCAGAAATTAAGAGTCATTGACATGATTCCCTTTGCTATTACTCACTCGATGAATTACTCTGCACATGCGTAACAGAAAGGTTATGGTCATGATGTTAATCCTAATGAGTTCTTAATTCAAATATGCTTTATGTTTCTCATTCTTTTCCCTGAAGCACCAGCTTCAGGGTTTCTTGCTCACAGAACGGGTGTTTTGTGTACACCAAACTATACAAAACAAGGAGAAAAGGGTATTCGTTCTGCCACATCTGAAGCTGAGGGGGGAAAAAAAAGAAAACTCTTTAAGCCACGCTGTGCCAAACTGAAGCTTTCAGAGAAATTCATATTAATTCTGCTGGGGAAAAAAAGGGGGATAAAAAAAAATAAAGGAGGTATAGCACTACCTCCCTGAAATCCATTTAAGCAGTAATCCCTGAAATTAGGGTATACCGTCTGATTTATCAGCTATCATAGCAGCAAACTCTTCATTAACTGTGGAAAAGAAAACTTTCAGGGAGATTAATTCTAATGTAAATTATGTTTTATATTATTATTTTGTAAGTGTTATCATCGCTGTCAAACTTGCACCTTCCTCAGGATCACAGGACTCTGCTGAAAGACAGCAATGGAACATGAGTCAAGCAGCTGCGAACAAATGCAATTTCATTGCATTTTTGTGAACACTTCTTTGCATTAGAAAAAATATCAGTAATACCTATCTCTGACTGTCCTATTTAATAAAAAAGATACAGTTTCTACAGTGATGAAGTGCTTTCATGGGTTAGCCTATAAAGTGTTCTTTTTTAGAGTTTTGCTCACTGGAAATAGGTGCAAGATATTCTGTGCACTGAAATGGCTCCTGGGTTGCCAAATATATTGCTAAATATAAAGATCACTAGCAATATTCATGTTTCAAGCTGATAGTTAAGTAAAGGAAGATAAGTATTTCTAGCTAAATATGAGGAGAAACTGGATGGGAATTTTGAGTGTATAGTAACAAACCTCACATCTGACAGCAAGTGCTAAAGAGCATTCAGGGAGGAGGTGGACGCAGTACCATCTTTTTGTGTCTTCGTGCCTGTTGCCTGGAGAAAGGAAGGAGAAATGGATCAGGCCAGATGAACAGCTTCGACAAGCTTCTGGAGTTGTCTTTCTCTTCCAATCCTCATTTCCCTGTTCTCTAGGCTTCTCTTAGCTCTATGAAAGCTGCTTTAATGAAGGAGCTGTGTTTTCTGGGGTGATGCGGTTGTGAACAATCACCTCCGAGTGTTCAGGAAGGATTTTTTTTTTTCTCCTATAGAGTCAGAGCAGCTGGTGCTTTTTGTTGCGTGTTTGATTGACTGGTTGCCCACGGAGGCAGAGCTTGGTTAACAGCAGCAGGATTTCAAAGTTTACCAGTGAGAAGTATCCATGAGGCTGCATGGTTTGAAAGCAAACAAATTTTCTACCAGTTCTACTACCACATCCTTTTGGTTTGACTTCCAGTCACTTAACCAAATGAGGAATTTTTACTCAGAGCATTTTCATGGATAAATAAAAGAAACAATTATTGGGAACAAACACTGATTTGAAAGTACCACAATTTTCTGCCAGCCCTACCTCCACATCCTTTTAGTGTGACTTCTAATCACCACTTCTTCTCTCTGGCCTCCTCGGTGGCAAGCAGCTGGTTTCAGCAGTTAGATATTGCTTTGAAACCGAATTCCCTTTTTTCACTGTTGCTTCTATGATGTTTCTTGGCATGTTTTCCAGTTATCCTCCCACTCCTCATCTCTACTCAGTCATTGCCTTTACTTAATCAATCGTGGCTCATTCTTACTGAGTGGTGTCAGCTCCCCTTTCTCCAGGAGGGATCGCAAACAGAGAGCACGCTCGCATCCTGCCTGCTCTTGGCACTTTCAAGCACTTGTGCCATACTCGTTGGGTTAGCCACTCTTGAGCTGAAGGCAACCTCACTGAGAATAAAACAGCTGAAATAAAGGAAACATAATAAAACAAACGCATCTTGAGGCCATTTTAAAAGGCAAAAGATAATTTTATAGAAAAAGGAATTAAAAAGTTTGAAAGCAGAAAAGTGATTAAAGCTCTAACAAAGATGTACCATTGAGTAATTAATCAAAAACTACTAGTACTACTATACCAATGAGTTATCATTTTAAAAGTTTTTATTGACTAAGGAAAAAGAAAAGATTGTGAGAAGAGAAACATTCAACATCCTATACAAACTTCCCTAAATTTAGAAGTCTTGCAGTAAATATATAGTGCATTTAACATATGTGCACAGCATTATGGCTGGATTGTTCAGAAATTTGGAGCTAAAGATATAGCCTGTCTGAGAAAAAAATCACTAGATACGACAGATGAAAAGCCACGGAGATTTTAATATCTTTAAAACATATGTACTGTCCAGCTCCTGAGCAGTAGCAGAGGAATACATTGCACTGTTCAGAGTGAAGGTATTAAGGTAACATCTTGGGTCAGCTGTCTTGGGTCAGACAGGTGAGCACTGTCTGCGCTCCAGTTCATGCAACCCGCCAGTGCCCTTTGGAAACCTCCCCTCTTGTTCAGACATACATGACGGGACAGAATTTTATTTTACCAGTTCTTTGGAGCATCCTCACGAGATCTCTTCTGGCTGGATGTGGTACCTGTAGGGTACTGTAAACTAGAGGCTAATCAGGAAAGAAACCTGCAAACACCAAGACTTCATATCTTTTTTTAAACTCTCAGAAAAGATGATCTCTAAATACTCCTATTATTTAAATAGAAACATCCTGAGAGCAATCTCCTTCCTGTGACTGATTTTTGGAATGGTTTAAATTGCTTGTCATATTTCTTTTTGATTAATTTAAGAAAACTCATATACCTTTATCAACTTTTTTGGCACCAAGAGGAATGTCAGATCAGCACCAGCTATTGAACTAGAATGATATTGCCTGCAAATAATTTAGAAATTTCTCTTAGTATGCCTGAAGAGATTATGAAATGCTACTTAACTTCTCAAGGTGGCATATTGTTAAAGTCCACGTGGAATTTTAATGGCCAGTGATTCACACTGGGCATTAAAACCACCATATGTCTTTTACTTCTTCTACCTCCTCTACCTACAACAAATCATGTTGCTTACCAAATGTTTAAGCAAGAACAGAGGAAACAAGGAATCTGGTACTTGAAAATAACCTGAGCACTGTAGAAACTTCAGGAATTTTGAGGGGAAAAACAAAGTTGTCAGCAAATGAGACTAGTACTGGAGCTTTAATATAGCTGTGCATGAAACCAGCAAGGAGACCAAAGCACAGCTCGTTATTCATTGCTTGAACCAGACTGAATAAATGTGGGGAAGGCAATATGTCTTGGTTTAAGAGAAACAAGGAAATAAACCACTTCACAAAAAGTTTACTTACAGCATAGGAGACCTGTCAGGAGCTGGGGATGACTGGTGGGTGGCGGACTAACAACGATCTCATGCAGTGTGGAAATTACTATGGCTTGCTCACTATAATGTTAATGCTAGTAGCATGATAAAGCGAAATGTTTACAGCTTGTCTATTTTCCATTGTGTCTTGAAGGACACATTGGCTGCCACTGTAGTAATAAAGTAAAATCAGTACCCCATGTGTCCAGAAATAGTTACAAAAACATATAACAATAAAATTAAAGATGTACATTTCTTTATTCTTTAACTTGCATAAGATACATTAAAAACAGTTTATATGGACTTAGGGGTCTTTCAAATAGAGATACGTATCTTTTAAAAGGCTTTTTTTTCTTTTCCCAAGTCTCTAACTTCAGTCACTCCCAGGCCTACTGCTCTCTACCCTTACCTTGCTTTGGCTTCCTCCTGTTTATTCTTCATTTATATTAAGATGCTACTGCTCTTTTGCAATATTTTTCTTTCTTTCTTTCTTTCTTTTTATTTTCTTCCCATGTCATCTAGCTGTATTCCTATGTATTTGGTTATATGGCAGTATATACACAATTACAACACAAGGCTATCTTCAGCAATTGTTTAAGAAAATTCAAAATAAAAAGAAGAAAAACTTTCACTATACCACTCCCATCAGCATACCTGTCTGGTTTGAACCACGTTCATGTTTTTCAAAAGCGTTCATGTTTTTCCTCGATAATGGAATACACAACACCTGAATACTCTAAGTATACTAGAGCTTTTTTGACAGTTCAAAGCTGTACTGTAATTTAAGAGCTGTGTAAACATAACATTAGATGTACATGCTTTTATTAATATATAAATCTCTTTTTCCCCAGAGAATTAAATGTTATTTTCTTGAAGTAAATATACTCTCATACAGCTTTAGTATATTTTCTAACAGTTCCTGCATTTCTCCTCATCCAGAAATGAATCCTGTTTGCCAACCAACATACATGACAACCAATCACAGAAACTTTACAAATATTCCAGATATCTATAATTCATGACAATTGAAGCACTCACATTTGGGAACACTACTCTCCATTTTAAATAATGGCCAATTTTAATTGTATAGTATTCTTTTCAGTAACAACATCTAATTAAAGCATTTGTTAAAGTTGTGTAATGTTAAGCTAACAGGGAGAGCCTAATGGAGTTCTATTGGAATTTTTCCATTAAATTAACATTATGGACTTTTAATGGATCTCTTAATTAGGTGCTGTTATTAACAGGGATGATGCACAAATAAAAATCAGGCCCTATGTGTGCAGAATGCCTCATTAGCATTCACTGTGGGACACAGATAAAAATGCCTCAGTCTACCTAATGCATATCAGAAGCTGAATTTCTTTTCCAAGCAAGCACATGCAGGCAGGCACAGCATAAAATAACATGTTATTTGAGCCTTTTTTAACTGAACTTACAATATTGGCTCAAATTTGGCTCTTATTTACATCGGTGCAACCTCATTAAATTTAACAAGATCATCTGAGCATAGATGAGAATAATTGCCTTTAGCCATTGGAAAAGAGACTTGAAGTGGGAGGGAACCCAGTGAGGCTCCTTTGCACAAATATCTCACCCTTATCTTTTTTTTTTTTTTTTCCACTCTTCTAATTAGGTGGAGCGGGGTAGGTGGGGTCGTGGTGAAGCCAAAACAGCACGCATTCCTTGGGCTTCCCCTCTAAATCCTAATTGCACCACAGCCTCACTGAAAGCTCTGCCTGTGTGCACACCAAATCATTAATCTACACGTTAGTGAAGCTCTTGAGCAAAGTTTGTGCAGAAGACTCATTTTTTCCATCGCTCAAACATTTGCAGGGTGAAGGGCCAAGTTTTCAGGGTATTTGGAAGTTCAGAAAAGCTGACAGTGGAGTGCTCCTGACATTTTCAGACGTGTCTGGCACCTCAGCTCCCACTGAGACAGAAATCCTTACGCTTCTGGAATAAGGGAGACCACAAAGCGCAGGGACGGGGAGGCACAGGACTGTCATTGAGAGACTACATCTGTGGAGTAAACTTTTAAGAAAGGATTTAGACGAAACCAGACTGACAATCTCAAAGTAGCAGATTTCAGTCTGGTGAGGCCCCCTGAACGACAGCGCAGTAGTTGCAGCCCGAGCTGCTTTTTTGCGCCTCCTTCTCTGTTTTCTCCTATGTCTTCTAAACTGAAATGCAAGCCAACTTGTTTAAACCAGGTGTTTCAGATTTGGGGGCTTGTAATAGCTGTAGTTAAACGAAACTATTTCTCAGCTCTCATATTTGCAACTTTTCCCCAATAGTATAGTAAATAAGTGGTCTTTGAAAGAGAGGGGGGAAAAATACTAGGGAGACTCAACCTATCTATAGCATCTTTGCATACCACTTTTACTGCTGCAATAAAAAGATAATTGCAAACAATGTTTTTATTCTAAGGTACAGACTGTAAACAAAAATACTTTCCAGCCTTGATTCAGTAAAGCACATAAGCTCATTCTCAATATTAGACATATGATTAGCCCAATTAAAGTTAATAGATTCTCTGGTGCTTTTCTGACTCATGATCTCTGCAAAGTAAAAAATAGTATTCTGAAACAGAGACTCTTGCTTTCTATATTTCCGTCTCCAAATTTGTCTACGTTATTATCACTAAAAGATTTACTTTTTCTAATCCAATTACAAGAGTATGTGAAAAAAAGGCAGTAATAACAAGCCTCACTGACTGCTTTTTTAAAAAAAGAACTCAGCTGCTATTGAAATGTAATTTTTTTTTGGCATTATCCTTTAACTTTAATATAAATAACTATGAATACAATGAAAATTGCCCAAGTTAATGTTTCTCAATAGAGAAGATTGTGGATTGTCACTCTTAAGTTGTTCCTATTCCTTAAAATTGCTTTTGTTTTCAAGGCCTTCCAGTGAGATCAAGATGGGACTTTGGCCAAAAGGAATTTAACTTAGTGTTTTCCATTAGGGAATACGCCTGAGTTTTGATCTCTTTCATAATCACTTGAATATGTAAACCAATGATTTCCATCTTTAATGGTTTGGCAAGAAAGATTAGGCAGACTCGTTTAAGGACTATTATCCTTTCAAGCATGCACAGTAATTCCAAATCATTAAATTTTCAAGCTGGTTATGTCCTTCCAGTGCAATACTTTTCTTTTATATTTAAACGTTTTAAACATGATATAGAGTATTGTAAAACAAATAAAAGAAAGGTAGCACTTTTATAGGTAAGGTTTCAACTAAGAATATTTGTGCTTGAGTAGGTGCTATGTGGACAGCACCTGAGGGATGTAAAAAAGTTATAATTCATTGCTATATAAACATTATTACTATCTACACTACTGATAAATCAATATGCAGTACGTAATCATCCTGGGTATTTCTAATACTAATTGTAGAGCAGGTGCAGCAAAAAGATCCTCTTCCCTTAAAAGCATACTTTCAAAAGTATGCACATAATCTTTTGCACAAATCCATTTGCAAAACCAAAACTTTATGCTCAAAATAGAGTACTGGACTTGATCTTGTGCTCATTTAACTCAATGGCAAAACTCCCACTAAGCCAAATTGAGCATATCCTGCATAAGTATAGTGCCTAGAATCTATAGTGCAACTCTTGTCAAAAATCATTTTATCAGCAAATTAAAGCAAGTGCTGAAAACTTTTCTTGTATGAAAATAACATTGCTTCCCAGTTCTAACCAAAAATGGTCTTCCTAGACCCAACATGAATACTCCCCAAAAGCACTTGCTCCTCTCCCATTGCAATTAAACAATACGGGAATGCAGCCAACTAAGAATAATTTTAACACAAAAAGCATTTTTCTTCTTACAAAACCTATATACACCTGGGCTCTCTTAATTCCCCCTCCTACCCCCCTCCCAGCAAGGACTCTGCCCAACACAACTACAAGCTGTGTTGCGACTGCTAACACCTGAGCAACCACAGAGCTACCCGAGCACTATTCTCCACTGTGGGCAAGTATCGCTTTTCTGGAGCTCCTTATTTCCCGTTGCTGATGAGACAGGGATTTAACATGCAGCAAATAGCCCGTGTTTTGTCTGAGGTATTTCTAGGCTCCTATATATCCTCACAGAATGCGGTTTAGCAGCATCTCACAAGAGAATAAAATCGGCTTTTGTTTTTTTCATCTTTATTCAGCAAACCACTTACATAAGTACAAGAAGCCTCTTGACTCAGCGGTACTGTTTCATGCTTAAACCTAAGCACCTGTACTTTGTGAGGGATGGAGATCTGAACAGCCGCCACATCCTCTAGGCAAGAACAAAAGAAAACCATTTTGTCAGCAGAGGCTGCATGATTAGTTAATAGAAATTTGATTTGTGTGTGCGTATGTATGTATGTATATGCATATATATACACACATGTATATACACATGGCACAAACTGCACTGGCAACTTCTATAATTTTGAGGATGTCTCTATTTGTGGAGAGGCAGCGACACAGACTTCTTCCATTCAGATCAGGGGCACACGTTAGCACCCACTGAAGCACTCGGGACTTGTCAAGCGCTGTACATCAGAAGACACTTGCAGGGCGCAGTATGAAGTAGCTCTGTTGCTCCTGCATTACAAGCTCGCAAAGCCTTGAGCGCTACCTCCTTGCACGTGTTCATGCATCTCTCCTGTTGGGAGTGTGCTCCTGCAGCCAGGAGCCCTGTGTGGTGCCCATCCGAGCTCAGCGCCTGGCGCGGGAACACAAACTCCTCTTAGGCACCTTTCTTCCCTGGCTTCCCTTCTCCATATCTTGATACAACTGCTTGAAGCAAAATTTGAGACCGGGAACGGCAGCCAAGCAAATGTATCTGTTTTGCTATATTTATCAGCTCAGACACCACATGTGTATGTTCTGAGAATCTCACCCGGCGGGTTTTAATGTGTTCAAAAGGGACCTTATTAGATTTCATGGTTGTTCCCTGGGAACATATAAAGTATCGTATGTTTCTATCTAGAGCTGAGTAGAAAATAGAAAGCCTCATAAAACTTACAGAAAATTCAAAAGTCTCATTCTGCAGGAAAAAAAAATCAAAAGCCTTTTCAAAGCTTTCACAGACGATATCACCTTATATCAGAATTGCTAGTGCTCTAGGAGTTAATGTATTTCTTCCTTGGTTCAGTTAAGAGGCCTGATTTTGGCACAGTATCATCTCTAGTAGGTACCTTACCCACATGTACACATGACAGAATTTCACCTATTTTTTTATTTTGGAGCTATTCCTCTTACTATATGATTAAATAGGTAGTATTAGATTAAAACCAAAATTCTGAGAGAAAGAGAGAGATGCTTCTACAGCTACTGGCTAGGAAACTGAGCTGTGAGATAGACTGCCTATGACCAAGTCCCTGTTCTCCCACATCTCTTGTGGAGGCTTTTGGCTATTTTGAGTTAGGTTTCTCTCATCTGAATTCTTCCAAAAATTTTGTTTTGAAAAGGATTTTCTATCAAAAGTGCTATATTGTGATTATTTAATTGTAAAAATCCCAGCTGACCACCTTCCTATGAATTTCTCATACAGCTGTCTTTCTGGGTTCTACAGTAATATTTTGAAGTAGAAGTATTTTCTTATAAACAAACATCGTATTCTGCTCTGTGTACAAAAAAAAGGTGGAGGTAGTTCACGTGCATGTGCTTTCAACACATTAATCACACAACACGTCAGTTGTCGGTAACCTGTTAACTGCAACCTGTTGCTCGTTTACAAAGACAACTGAGAAAGATAAGACAACAATTTTAGAGTATGATATGGGCTAGCTAGCACCAATTTAAAACAGAGAAAATGACCGAGTAATGAATATGTATATTATAATAGTTCAGAATAACCTCTCATAATGTATGTGTCATTTGTTCCTCAAATGAGGCAAAAAGCTGTGGTTCAAACCACAGTAGATTTTCCCTTTGGGTCTATTTTTAAGGCATTATGTTTCCCACATTTATGCACATTCAGGCAAGTCACAGAGGGGGGGCGTATATATATTGGATACTTTCAACTATTACGTTATGAGTGCTCTAGAAATAGATTTGTTTATCAGGCTTAATACACATTCTAGCAAATACCAATTACCCGTCAGTCTATCTAATCTCTATATATTCACTTCTTGTGCCTCATTTAGTTTATATACCCGTTATAAGTAGAATTTAGTTTAACAGATAAATACACATGGTACTTAGATCTTCAGTGTAGTTTTTAACTTTTCTAAAATCAAGGAGAAAGACATTGCAAGTCACGTTAGAATATGTTTACCTGATTCTGTGGCAGAAGCAAGTAATTATGTGTGTTTTATCCAGATATACTCATATTCCCAAACCTATAAGCCTCCAATTAACAGCTACCACATTTCATTTATAGACAGTAATCTAGAAATAAAATTTGCTGTTCCTTTTCTGCAAATCAAAATTGCTTTACTACCGCTTCCTACATAAGGTTATCAAGATGAGTGAACTGCGCGGATAGATTGTAACGTTTTTCAATTCTCAAATTATTTGGGGATTCAGTCTAGTGTGAGTTCTTGAAGTTTCATTTCCTGTAATTTCAATTCTTGTAATTTCAAAGATGCTTAAAATTGTAAAACAACGTGTTCTTTAAAGATAAGGAAAAGACACTCTTCTCAATTAGGGCTGAAATATTCCTAAAAACAAGGCTGGCGCCTGTAGCTATGGTGTTAAAATGAATGATATATATGCAATATTTAATGTATTTTTCATGAGTATATTTCTCTTCACTTGACTTCCTTACATTTTGAAACAGTCTCCCTACTTTTATACTTGATAATTTCCTAACATTTCTTTTTTTCTTCCTATTGAACAGACTGACACCTTCTCTTCCACTCCACAGCCTCATGTAGTCAAGGTGGCATTTGTCAGACTTAAATTTTCCTGACCTCAGTAGTGCTCTGTGTTTTAATTTGGTAAATTGTATTTTTTCACCTCTGATTGTTGTAGCAATCTGCTGAAATAGGAAAATAAAATAATAGATTTGCAGAAGGTTGTACAGATTTTTTTCTACAGTTGAGAGTCTAGATTTCCTTCCACATAAGTTTAGGCACTCAAATGAAATATCTGAATAAGGGAGACTGTCATCCCACTTACCCACTGAGAATACAGGCCATCAAAAATCCCACTGGCCTTGTGGAGGAGTCGAGTCATTTCAAGTCATTTTAGAAGGGAGTTAAGGTAATTATACTGCTAACTTATATACCTGAACTACGTGTCTAAAGTTAAATGAGGTAGATCCAAGCTCACATCCAGTCCATTTCTCACTGTGAAAAAAAAGAAGTTCTTCCAACATTTTTTGAGAAAAAAATTGGGGGATATTGTGATTATCATGTAATTCACCTGATTTTTATTTATCTTGTCCCATTATGTAAATTCTCTCTTATGTTCATATATGGCTCTCAGATTTTTTTTCTTCACCTTTACACTAACCAAGAGAAATAATGGTATGTGTAATATATGAGGTGTAGGGACTCCGTGTTGGTTGGCCTTCACATTATTGCTATTATTCATTGTATTATTACCCTTATACAGTGCTTATTAAAGGACCAAGGGACCCTGGAGTACTTTATTAATGATACACTACACTCTACAGTTCACTTTTACTACCCATTGATATGCATCCACCTGTAAATCAGAACATACAGAAAATGTAAAGTAGCACTTCTAGAGCTTTAAAAAGTAAAATATATGCTGCCAAAGTGAAATCTGAATGGGAATGACAGATAATAGTCATTCTTACATAAAAGTGTTATGAATTCTAATAGAAGCACAATTAACCTGCAAAATTAAGATATGTTTTCCACATATCAGCATTTGTAAAAAAGATTTTTCCCACATCTTAGACAGGATGTTATACACTTACAAAATCTTTTAAAGGTGATTTCACTAGCGGAAATGGCAAGTTTGTGCTTGACAAAAACTTGATACTGTATTGTTTATACTCATAAGAATCTCATTATTTTAGCAAATAACATAGTACAAAGAAAGAAGCATCCTTCCAAAATGTATCAGTGAGCATACCCATCCTATCGGAAACTCTTTCAAAAAGACTTCAGTGTGGAAATACAACAGCTGACTCAACTGTATGAGGTGTAAATCCAATTTTATATAAGGACATCTGCAACAAAGTATACTCTGGGCCTGGGCAGGACAAAACTTTCTGACACTAACCTATGCAACATTTTCGAAAGTAAAGGATGTTGACCAAATTCCCAACAGAAGATAATTTATCCCAACTTCTGATCTCTTTTTCTACAGAAAAGAAAGAACAGCAGAAATCGTGAGGAAACGTAAGCTAGACTACAAAGGGAATTGACCCACCTGAGGAGCCTTCGTGTCTCTGGCAGGTGACTGGCGGGGAGCATAGGACAACTTGAGAACCGGCCACTGAGAGTCAGAGAGAGCGCGTCCTCCTAAGTGACTTTTCTAAGGTCTACTTCCTCTTCCGTGTGAAGTTAAGAGAAGGTTATTGTCCGTAGGATCCCCCGTGAAAAATGAGAGGATATCATTTCACAAAAGTTTTATAAAGCTGAATGTATTACAACACTTGATTATGACATTCAGTAGTAAAGCGGTAAGGGCAGAGGAGGAGTATGAACATCAACGACAAGGAAGAACAAGCAAATTCATTTATAAAGCAAAAGTCAAACTATCCAGCTTGCATAGCATACATTTACCTCTCTTCCTCTGAAGTTTGCTTGAAATCTCTTCATTTAATTTGAGTTCATGTCTAATACAAAAATTGTTTCATTGTTGCTTCAAATCCATTTTGCTATTTAGAGATGAGATGATATTTCATTCAAACTTGGACTGGCTACTTACACCTTACCCTACAGTACAGCTTACACTTCAGCTACTAATGTATTATCCATTTAAATTAAGATAATGATTTTTAAAATAATAGCTAAACTTTATTAACTAAATTCATTTATATATATATAATTTGCTAAACTAATTATGATTCATTCTGGTTAATTTCTCAGATTATCATTGACACCATAAACTAGAAAGAGCTCTGTTTTACTAATGGCTAATGAGCCACAGAAACAAACAATGAACACATATAAGCAAAGACTAGAAATTGTAGCTAATGCATTGAAGCAACTTATGAATTCTAGAGGACACAAAGTTTGTCAGGAACCAATTTCAAGTAATTGGTTCCACACAGGCCTGTAAAACTGATGTCTGCTTCCCTGCTGACATCGCAATCTTTTTTTTTTTTTTTTTTTTTTTTCCCTCCTGAGATTGGGAAGTTCATTACACTGCCATAGTAGCTAGCTGTCTGTATGATTCTCATAAGGCTTGGTACCCCTGGTGAGTGGATTTTCTTTGGTCCCTTTATAAATCAGGGTAGTACATCATGCAGTATTTATCAGCCACCAGCGGCGTAATCAGAGATTTGCACAGCAACGAGATGCTCATCTTTTTCACACCACTCTTCCGTGGTGTGAAACAGAGGCCAGTGCTGCAACAGAGGGTAATGTGCAAGACCAGAAAGATGTCGCCTCCCAATTTCTACGCTGTCAGTCAAGCACGTATGATTAGATGTAAACCATGTTACTTTTCTAAAAGGTTGAGACAGCCCATTTACTCACTTTAGATGCAGCTGTTCTCAATTTCTTCAGTGCTCAGGGGTGGCCAGGACTAATTTTTTTTAACCCATTAGAAAGGAGAGCACAAATCATAAGCTTGAAAACTAAGGGGTTTATAAATGTAGGGTCCTTCTTTCAGAGTAATCCCTGTTAATTTATTTATTTTTAAATAAGAGATATGATCCAAAACATACTTACTCAATAGAAACTAACTAGATCTTAGAACAATATTTTGAGTCTGTTTCTTATCAGGTAAAAAATTGTGTTCAATCTACATTTTGACATCTTTGCTTATGATACCTGCTGCCTAAGGACTGATTTTTTGTGAGTTTTGCTTTTAAAATATATAGCTGTCTCTATCATTTTAAAGAGCCTGAGATATCGCATTTGATACCACATTTCAAAATCAGGAAAACATCAATTAACATGTCTGAAAAAAATACAAGGAAAATTTATCACAACATCTGGCAAAACCAGAGTAATTACCTGAAAATGTGCCTGCTTTGTCTTGCCTTTAATGGCATTTGGAAACTCCAACTGGAAGAAAGTATGACAACTTGTTATAAAAGTGTTAGAAAATAAGTTTTCTAAAACGAAGCTTTTCAAAATACTGGTAAAACCACGGTGAAAGTTTTTATACTGTGCTACAGTTTCACACATTTCTCACGTATGTTTTGCAGGTGGGGCAATACTGTCTGTCTTATTTTCATTAGTTAGCATTAAAAGTACAATTCAGCTGCTCAGACTAAGGAAAGATTTCTGAAAGTTCACTTCCCTTGGATGACAAATCCTACATTTAAAGTAGATTTCCAAAGGTCTATAAGAGATCAGGCAAAATTACAGGAAAGAGAAGTTTATGCAGAGCTTTCAATCTTCTTCCCTCTCCACTTCCAGTACTACAGCCATGCAGATTCCTGCTTAATTAGACCACAATAGAGTCTGCTGTCACTAGTAGCTTTACATGTGGGATTTATTCCCTTTGGCCCCAGAGATCCCATGCTCTCTAGTAATCAGAAAAGCTACTTAGGCACAAATGAGAGCGATTATTCTGAATTCAGTTTATGCTTACTATGTATTTTTTTCAGGACTCAGTTTGGTCATGTGCTTGCTCTCTTCTCCCAACAACAGACTTGCAGAGAAATCAAAGACACAAAGACAGAGAATGAGTGAAGATATTATTTGATTAATATCTGATCGTCTAATCTTTTTCAGTGAAGTCTGTAGGCAATGATGCGTGACATATCTACTTTGCACATGCCCTATAAACAGCAGAATTGAAATCAAAAAATCTTTACAAACTACTTCCTTCCCATCAAGTTCTGGTCCCTGGATTTAGGTTCTGGATTTAGGGCTATGTAAATACTGTCAGATCCCAACTATGAGACCCTTATTTCCATTGGGAAAACTTAGTAACATATAAATATATTAATGCATATCAATGTGAGTATCTAAAGATTTTGTACTTTTGTGTTTCTTTCAAATAACCAAACACCGTGACTTTTCTCCTTTTTTCCTTTAAAAGCTCTGTAAGTCAAGCAGAAGAATAGCCTAAATGTAAGAACACTTTCCAAAGCTTCGACATCAGAACTGCAGGGGATCTCATTCAGCAATATATGATTATTCAGGAAACTATCTGCAATATTGCACAAATTAGAAGTAAAAACAGCAGACATATTACTTTTTCATGCATATATGCATATACTGGTTTTAATGGAAAAGAAAGAGAGAGAGAAAGATCTTGAATCAGTCAGATGGGAATCCACTTGCTGGGAGATGGAGGACATCAAAGTTTCTGAGCTGTTGAAGGGATTTGAAACTAGTTCTTCCAAATCGCAGATGCGAAGCAGAGTAATTCAGATATTCTCTTGGATTTCACATGTCTTTCTGTCTCCATCAGAAATAAAACTATTTTGAAATCTCTCTCCAGTGATGTTACCTTGAGTTGGCTCCTGTATCTTTTGTACTCACAGACACCTCTCACTCTACACTTGATCTTTTTTTCCAGAGGACTCACTTACAGACCTGCCCTTTGGGTATTATATCTTTATCTTACAGACCTCATTTGGAGAAGTTCCTCCCCAGGTTCCACAGGGGATTCAACTGCACCAACATGTCTTCCCTACCAAGAAGTTGTAAAATACTAAAGCAACAACTGCTGGTCAAAGAGTGCTATTATCAGGCTGATTTGTTCCATGACTGATTTACTTCTTCTAATTTTGTGTAACTTAATTCAAAACATTCTAGTAAAAATACGTGTAAACAAAATATAAATATAAATATAATTTGTGCTTCCCATTCTTCACAGCTCAATAGTACATTTGATATTTTAAGTGACGCATACATAGGATGCAAGTAATGCAAGTTCTTTATTGCCTTTCTGTTTGTTTTTGCTCAAAATACTTGTTTATCTCCTTCAGCTAATTATTTTTTTAATATTTCACCAAGAAACTGAAGTGACCACTATTGTCAATTTATTTTTATGGTAGTTTCAATGTTCCTAAAATGACAAGAAAGCAAATAAATCTGTATACACTTATGGTATATGTGTGTGGTGGGCACAGAAGACGAGCTGGAGGCATGCTACTGCACTGCTTTGCACAAAGTCCTATTATAGAGTGAATAGATTATTCCTATGGTTAAGGCTGAAATGTGTTTCCTAACAATTTAATAATGCTGCATTGTGGACTGTGGTTATCCTCCCTTGAAGACAAACAGCTTTTCAGTCACTTTATGCACTGCAAGCATTCCAGCCCTGAGCCGATACCAATTACAAGGAAAGCAGAATAACCTCCTCTTTCTCATATGTGCTGCTTTTATTTAAAGAGTCATTCCAAGTGGAATAACGCCAGCATTTCTACCCTGAGGACTTCTTCAGCGCATTCACAGATGTCTGGCAGAGATTACAAACTTATGCATTGGCCTGCACACCAATTTCAGGCTGTACTCACCACAACGCTTAGCGGCAGAGTGGCCAGCTGACATCATCACCAAGGTCCCTTAGTAATGCGAGACGTATATGAGACCTCTGAACAGTGGAAACACTAGCATCGTATGTGCGACTTGTGTTAAACTCTGTCAGAAAAAAAAAAAAAAACAGTGAAAAATGCACACCCACTAATCATTTGGTGGGAAATCTTGTATACAACCTCACTCTACAGTACAAGATTTACATGTCCTGTCAGCAGCCATCCAAAACTTGCATGTCTTCATCAGCTGGCAACAGCTCTGCCCCCAGCAAGATCTCAACTGCACAGGAAGTGTGGGAGGAAAAAAATTAGCATAGCTGCTGACCCAGGGCTCCACTCCTCTATGGAAAAGGAGAAAATTCCCACATGCTTACATGAATGAGCAGGCGCCTTCTCTCTTGATATTAATAAGAATATAATGCAGACGTTTGCCCCAGTCACATGCCTTTTAGTTGTTTCATCTTAAACGTTAGCCTTCCTCAGTTCTCACTTAGTAACTGTCATCTACAAGTCCGTTATTAACTCTTGCTAGTTGCAGGTGGGTAGCCAAATCCCACTCTTTCCAGAAACCTGAAGATATTTTACTGGCCTGGTTTGTTCTTCCTGTCATCCCTGCCAGACGAGAAGGACATGCATTGGGCAGCTGGAGGACATGAATGACTGGCTAAAAATGTTCTCTCACTTGACATCTGTGGCTGGAGCTGGCCAGCGGGGCTGTAATTGCAAGGACCTCCCTCTGCTCCCTGCTGCTCCATTTTTTCCTCTAAAAGCAACTGACCTTCTCTTAGCATTTCTGCCTAAGGCCAAGGACTAATGTCAGTCTTCAGGAGTTAACATCTCCATTTTCAGGGAACAATCTGAACAGGTACCAAGAACTTTACTCCTGAATTAGGAGAACTGTTCCTGAATTAAAAAGTGATGGTATAATGCTTCTAAATGCACTAGAACACAGCTCAGGGGCAAGGAGAGGTTACATGAGTTAAAACTGAGTATTCTTGAGATAATTAAAGCCCACATTCTGCTGTCAGAAATCTGAATTATGCTCCCATTTGACACTAACCAGATTCCATTGGTGAGATGAGAATTAAACCATTAGCTTAGGATCAGGTCCATTGACTTCAGTGGGTGTTGCACCCTGACATATGACAGCGAGGAGAAGATAAACTTACAGAACACCAAAAAAACAAACTAAATACAAATTAATATCTCCATAATCTTTTAAGTATGTAAATTCAATTGCACAAATGTTTAAACTATGCTTATTCTGTATATTAAATGGTCCTGGCAGTGTATACATCATTTGCATTTCAACATTTGAGAAGCGAGAATGCTGAATGGTAATAAAGGAACATATGTTCTGTCATAAGTACGTGAGTTGTATGATACAAAATACATAAATTATAATACACGAAAACAGTTCTAAATATCCCCCATTTAGTGTGTGACATTTTATGGATGATAATGGAGTTGATGCGCATTCTAAAATTATACATTCAAAACTACTTGCATTTTCTTTTACAACTTATATTCAGGCCTGCTCAATTTCTCCTCCTTTTCTCTCTTTATTCTACCCTCCACCCCATCCCCATCCCCATCCCTTTTCCTGAAGTTTTTCAACTAGTCCTGTAGATTCTTGTTCTCTTGTGTCTTTCACGGGAACTTTACCCACATCGCCCCCTTTCTTTAAGTGACATGAGTATTTATTTAGCCGTCGTCAAGATTGTCTACCCGGCCCGTTCCACTGACCGGATCAGACAATTTGTTTGGTTTCCTCCACCATCTTTTCAAAAGTACCAATTAAAACTTCACACTTCCATATTTCAGGTTTCTCACATTGTAATTATACTCCTGTGGCACTTAGAAAATCATCCTTATCATCTCTACTCTTCCATTAACATCAACCTTTAACCCCGTTTGCCAGTTTGAGCCACAAATATTTCTGTGTTTTCATCCATGCAATTTACCCACAGAATTCCTGCTACTCGCTGATCTATAAAGCTACTACTATTTGTTTCTTGAAATCCTTACTGCAGAAAGCCCAAAGGAAATTGCCCAAGTAATAATAGCTAGGCTAAATAAGAGTTCTAGTTCAAGAATTAACCTGATTCAGACCATTAGTCTGTGCACACTATTGATTTATGCACTTGGCTTACTCTCTCCTCCCCACCCTTATTTTGCACAACAAACCAGTATAACAGTCTTAAATGATTTTGAAATTTTGAAAAAAAAAAAAGGCTTTTATAATGTGAAGGAAAGGAAGAGCAAAGAGTTGAGTCTAAATTATCAGCTGTGCTGAAGTCAAGGAAAAAAGTTTCAATTGTATATAAAGCCCTTGCTCTTGTGAGCGATTAAAACATTGATTAACATCAGTAGAGCCAGACACTGAACATACTAGTCGAGTGTTAATAAATGTCTGACCTATGTGTAGTCTTCTGGGTACTTCTACACAAGATTGAGCTCAACAAAAACAAAAATGATTTGTATTATCAGAATATGCCCTCACCTCCTGATATTTTTTTTCCAACTTCTTTGCTTTCATGAGTTAATTCATCAGAGCATAATATTGTTGAATATGAGGGCGAATGGTTTTTGTCCTTTGTTTTAATGAAACAAACAATACAGCAATCAGTCGATACTGTGTATGCATAACTACTTGCTGACTCATAGATCTGGGGCCAGTAATTCTCTGTCACGAAGAAGAAACAAAGATCACTTACTGTAATTTTGCCTCACAAAAACTGTTTGTTCCTCATTTTCTCTTTCTAATTACAGCTCTGATTGGCTACATGTGTACAATAACAACAGCTGCGATTGGCTGTACATTTTCAAGGTTCTGCTTTATTATCTCAAATTTGCATAATCATGCAATTATCTTAGCAAGTCGGTGCTTTCAAGGCAAGTGGAACTGGATGTGCAATTATCTACAAGAGATGGATTTGTAATTTAATGCAATCTAAAATATAGAATACATGCATTTTTTTTTAAGCACGTAGTAAACATGCTGCAATCTACTAGACGCCTCTTAAGAGTTGTGTGCTTCCCACTAAGCGGGTCTGAGATTTGAACAGAAGCCACAGATGGTTATGGGTCATAACCTTAAGATACCCACTCTCAAAGCCCTGTAAGCTGGCTTCCGAATCCACTTGGACTGTTACCTCAGAGACCACACTTGTTTGAGGAAATGTTGTGAAAATACACTCAATAAGGGGTGGACCCTTCTGTTTTCTATTTCCTGCCACAAAGACTCAATTCCCCCGAGGTCTTCTACTCCAACAGCTACACTGACCCAATATACCAGGAAGAGCACTGAGGGGCTTTTTATCCTGACTTCTTCATTCTTTGTAGAAATAGATAAATTATTGTAAAATATACACTTTATGTAGAGGCAATCCTTTCCATTAGAAGAAGTGCAGAATTTCTTAAGAGGGTCTAAAGTGCATCTTGCAGAGGGGCTTTCATTCAGAATTAAATCTAGGTAGGACCTAATAACATGCATTTTCTTTTGCGTCCACCTCAAATTAATAATGTGGTTTTAAATATTATTGGATGATACTAGTTAGCACAATGGAATTAAAAACAGTCAAACTGCCTAGTGCTATTATTTCCTGTTAACAAATTTTTATTCCAAGTGTGCGCAAACCTTGTCTCAGGGACCACAGTTTGCCTGTGCTAGATATCGTACTGGCACGTTCAAAAGCCTAGTTCAAGACCCAGGAGAACAGGACCCTCTGCATGCTGTTTGCATCATTCACACTATATTCACCTGTGTAAGCCAGTTTTCCAGGTGTTTATCGTATATTACTAAACCCAGTTACAATAAAACCCAGAGCTATAGCTCAGTGGGACTTCTGATATGGTCATTAGAACTACTTACAGAGCTAAATGATTCATAAGTAAACACTTTAAGCACCTCAAAACCTGAACTGCTTTTTCTTTCTATGCTTGAATCCGTTTGCTTATTTACATTTGTGAATTCTGTACTTACCAGTCACTTCTCCAAAGAGAACTAACTAAACCCAAATGATGCTGAAGCAAGGCAGAGAACAGAAGTACCACCAAAGTTTTCCATTTCACAGTCTTCCTACAGCAGCTTAACAGACCTTTAATTTCTAGGTAAGTCTAACTAACTGTCAGAAATACTCACCGTTTTGTGGCTTTTTCAACAGAGAGCGTTACAAGGTTCTCCGCAATCCATCTCTCTCAAAGTGTGATTTGCCCATGAGAGAGTCAATTGTTTGAAGAACGTTAACCATTTCAACCTGATTGCAGTTCATTCTTGCTGTCTTGTGACCTGCGACGGCATTTTAAAGCAGAATGTCCTAAATAACCATCTCTTTCTCTTGTTTGATTTGTGTAAGCAATCAGGCAGGAAACAATTGGAATTCGAAGGAAAATGCAAGCTACTCAAATAATTGTGAGTTTTTTTCTACTACTTCATTAAAGTACCCCTAGAGATGTTAATAGGTAGATGTATTTCAGAAAGCTTTATCTTAATGTAACAAAATACCCTGTAACAAAAGCAGAAACTGAAATCTGAGTTAAGGTTTACATTATTTTGATAACTACTTCTTTGTATCCCATACTATTCTTTCAATTGCAATTTTGATGATAATCAATGAAATGCAAGTATATTTGTGTATTCTTTAAGTTTTTCTTAGTAGGTAACCATGCAAATGAGAAAAATTACATATCTTCTTAGGATGTCCTTTTGCCTTCAAATACACCACTAAAAATATAGGACATGTATTTGCAGAAGATGACAAAATACATTTGGGAAGCTTAATTATTGGTATTTCAAGGCAATCCTTTTTAAGTCCGATTTTTAAAGAGTATTTGAATCCCATGTGAATTTTGCAGGAACTCACTGACATTAGGATATGATCCTAATGACCATGAGTGGATATGTATACAAAACTCTGAATTCTGAGAGAGACAATGAATTTAAAGTGTGCCGACAAAAAGAAGCTGAGCTGTTTCTCCAGTGTGCTAAAGTTGCTCGGATACTAAACTGTGCGAGTACCATGCTGGTCATCTCACTGTTATGGCAATATCTTGTCTTGCAAGCAAAGTGAAAGCTCATACATGATGAGGCTGTGATCAAACTAAATTCTAGGTATTTGGCGTTTTGGAAGTTCTCATATGTACCAACAGCAAATGAAACAATGAAAACTTAGCAAGAGAGACCTTTGCAGAAAGAAAGTCTTTGCAGTTTTTAACAGCTTTTTTTCCTATGGACTTGGGTGAATGAACATCACTATTTCATCTTCAGCTGCCTCACAAGTCGATATTACCTCACAGACAGGCTTTCCTTTCATTTCTGAATAAGGAATGCGAAACATATTGCTTACCATATGTGTGGGGCCTAGGATTTTGCCTAAGTAAAAAGCTTACACAAAAACTTTTAATAATAATTAAAAATATTATTAACAGATAGCATTTTTATGCACCAGGAACAGAGCTTTAAAGAAATATTTTCAAAGGATCTTTTTGTATTCCTGGTTATCAACATCTCTGTAACGAAAGGGTCCAAAACCTTAATTCCACAAACGTTTCCTTTACAGTGGAAGATCTGGATCTAAATATAGGGCCACATGAGAACTATTTCAAAGTAGGTACTGAAGTTTTTCACATCTCAAAAATAATGGCTTTCTAAGCAGCCACTCCCCCCTTCCCCCAAAAAAGGAAAAAGGTAAAGATTAGGACTGAGAATGCTTAATCTGGATAAGAACAAGGAAAATAAGTTCTATTACAACCAGTACTGGATTTATTCTTCAAACCAACATAATTGTTTAAAATTGCAGTTATTGATAGGATTGCCATTTTCTGTATATTTGGATAGTTATATGGATAAAGCTTCTGTATGTATGGATATACAGTTACAATCATTCAGCAAAGAGGATTAGAGAAGCACGACTCTCCACAGCTGAATTTCTGATTGAAAGGTTGCAATGAAAATTGGTGCAATTTTCACTCTCTTTATAAACATATGAACTGTAAAAGACAGACAAACACAGTCTTACTGAATAGTCAGATAGTGGGATATTGAGGATGTCAAAAAGCGACAGAGATCTCCACAGTTTTCATGTCAGTGACACTGTTAAGTGACAAGAGAGGCAATTTTTAAACTAACCTTTTTCATGCTTTCTGATGTTTTCTGCTACTCACTTTCTACGTGATGCTTCTTGCATCTTCTTTCTTCTCCTTTTTAGTGATTTTGTCTACACTGTTATGCTTGTTACTTTCTTTCTCTCTGTCTACAGATTTCCATTCCACCTTCTCTGCTGGAGTATAGATAATATATATTATTTTTACTTAGGGAAGAGCCTATCTGAAAAATCTCATATACCTTTGTATTTGGGCAAACCCCACATATAACAGCCTCTAATAATAAAGCACAATGAAGTAACAAAATTAACAGTGCCGTGATAGGCACAGAAACATCTTAAGAAGTATTTTGGAGGCTGAGACTTCTCATACTCTCTTGGTACCTGTACTGCTAACAGAATATATGTAAGTTAACGTTCTCCTTCAATGAAAAGGACCTCCACTACCAATTACCACGTGCAGATGACAGAGGTGAGGATGAAGCCTTTTCTTTCACCTGCAATAAAATCATGTCTTAATGAGCAGAAGTATAGCAGCTGTGCTGGCTCTCAGCAAAAGGCAGCTGAAATACTGAAGTTACCATCATAAAACAGAGTACAGACCCAGCACCCATAGAAAATATCTGCTGGGATCCAGAGTGTAATTTTTATTTGATTTCTGTCTTCAAAAATTAAACCTTCTGTTTCTCTCCTGAAACAAAGGAGAGTGATAAAAACTAATCCTTTGCCTCTGCTGTGCTGGGCATCAGAAAGGAATGAAATCTGGAGGTGCGGAGGGCAGCAGCTGGGGCAGCAGCACTCACAGGGCCTGCGAAGATCAGGGCAGAGGACGAACTTCAGCCCTGCATTTCAGAAAAATACGGAAAGTCCAAATGAAAACACTTTTACCACTTCTAGTCGGCCCTTGGGCTCTTGTGACTACTGCTGTAGTGAGTCCAAAAGAGGCCAGCATAAACCTGCTGAAGCCAGGGCAGCTGAAGGAGCCTCCTGGAGTTTTCTGAGGTTCCAGTAGTGTGGCTGTATCCCAGAGGCCTCAGACAGAATCTGTGGATAGGGCTGAATCCCACCTTCAGTTACAGACAATATTAACTTGGGTTCAGGACTGCAGAGCTGGGTAGAGTTCACACTGGCCTCCGTGAATGGTAATAGAAGAGGGAGAGAAGCAGAAACATAACGAGAACTAACAGTAGCCCAAAGAGAGTTTCCCATTGAGTAATGCATGTAATGCATTGGATTAATAAATTTAAGAGAATTTTTAAGGTTACCTATTGCATAAAGCATTCATTTTCTCTTCTCTACATAGAGTTACCATCCAGGGAGGCCAGTTTGTGTATGTGCTGCTCTGTTCTTCCCTCCGTATCTTCATCTCTTGAGCTTCTCTGGCAAATGGAACAGGACATTCAAAATCACCATCCAGCTTCGTAATTAGCATAGCAGAGTGAGGCTGTTCACACTTTATACTCCGTAAGCCTATTTGCAAATTCCTGCCTAAGTTTACATTTAATTCACATTTGGCCTGTTTCATTTGACATCCCTGAGGGATGACATCCATGAAGGATGACAGATGATGTCATCTGCATCTGCAGATATTCAGAATAATATGCATATATAACGAATTCTGCAGAAATATATCTAGGCCTTCTCTGCAGACCTAGATCTACCAATAGCAAACCTTGTTAAAATTCAGCTTAATAGCCTAACAGGGTCTCTGTATATGACTTCTTGAAGTATGAAGACCTTCAATTAAATCTAAGAAGAAACTCAATGGGATTGGACTCCTCGCTCCTTAGTCTTCTTTGAAAATTTCAGCCAAAATGAAAAAAAAAAAAAAAAAAACAAAGCAAAATTAAAAATCTCCAATCTTCCATCTGTGCATGGTTGTCTATGTCCCTGAATAAAACAAGCCAAATAATTGTGGCTAGGAGTTGCTGGCTCTCAGCTGGATGCTGTAGCACTAATAGGGAGCAGAGTGCAAATTCCACACATTGGAGGATGTTTTTCATGTGGTGAGTCAATATTTTTCCAAGCTGGATCCAAAGAAACTCCAAGTAGTAAATATACTTCTTATTAAAAATATGCATTAGCAATGGAAACTTCCTTTCTTTTGACTCTTTTTTTTTTTTCACTAGTCTGTCACTGCTTTCACGAACATCACATGAAGAGAGTGCCACATGCTCACAATTTTGAAAGAGAGAAGGAAAAATAACTATTTATTTTTTCTGAGTGGCTACTCTTGTTCAGTGCTGCAGCATAGTCTTTCTCTGGCTTGTCTTTTGGTGACATTGGGCTTCTGTGCCACTTTCCATAGCTGTGCAACCAGTAACTCAATGGCCCAGTACAAGGCTTCATGCCTGAATTCTAATCTCAGCCCTTTGTCTCCAGCAAGATAGTTTTCTTTTTTTGCTGACAGAATTTGCTTTACGCCCTGCGCTGAGCATCTGTAACCAGCCGTGGTCTGTCTACAAAATCTATGTGCTTTCCTCACAAACTCCTGTGACCAATGTCATATTGCCACCTGCAGATTTTTGTGTCAGGGCACTATTTTGATCAGGGCTCCAGCTGCAACTGTTTCTGCACTATACTCTAATTTCTCTTCCTGCTAAACAACTATAAAGAAAGAAGCAATACTATATTCTTTCTTTATCTCATGATAATTGAAACTTCTGGTTAGTGTAGGTTGTCTAAAGAAATATAATGTATCAGCTTCCCTCCACCTTCTGTTTTAGATGATGCTGGATCCCCATGGGATATTGTCTGATAAAGTTCTGCTCAACCTTTTGATGACAAGAGTTTAATCATAATTCATATTCTAATATAATATATTTCTAATTGTACATTCACAAATACATGTGATAAATTTTAAAAGTTCACCACTTTAACGACTTCCATACCAGCAATAATGTTTGTTTACATCCCCTCTTTCCTTTTTACCTGTTGTATGGACAGAGACAACAGAGATATTGCTTTTGTTCTGTTTCTACAATTGCATGAGGTTGTCCATGATTCGGTCTCCAAAGCAGACAAGGATTTTCCTTTTAACATACAAGGAACAGGGCAGAAATGGCTTCAGCATGACTTGAAATTGAGACTTTTTCATGTCTGAGTTTAAATTCAAAATAAAAATGTATTTTTTTCAAATCACCTTGATGTGTTCTTTTTGACCCATACATCATTCTGAGTATTTAACACTATTTCCTTTAATTTACATCAGTTTTATATGTAATGAAATGTAACACTGAGGTGCAAAATTAAAAGTTTTGTTTTCAACTATCAAGAGGAAATATTTTAGCATTTCCAAAAGGAAATTTTTTATTTAGAAATTTCAAATTAAATATTTCAATATTTGAAATGGTCTTGTGTTTATTTTTCCCAAATTATTTGCAAATCTTTCTTGCTTTACTCCCAAGAAGCACTTTTTTTCCCACCATATTTACTGTTTGTCAGATTTTTCACAGATCTACTCCAGAGTAAAATGGAAAAACCACAATTATTATCTGCCACAAACTGTACACTGTTGACAGATTGACAGTGTTGAGCATATGCTGTTCATGATAGACTAGAAATTCTTTTTCTTTTTTTTTGATCAAAGTGAGGTACACTGACATTTTAGAATGCAACAAACTTTTTATGGGTTTTGGATGTATAAAATGTCTTATTCAGAGCTGTGTTACTGACCTTCATAGTTCATGAGCACTTGGTAAGATTTTTTTTTCTACAGAAAAACCCTCATACCATTCACCATTTAAAATGTTACCAAGAAAAAGCCCTAAAGAAAAAATAAGGCACTAAAATATGGTCAATACTGAGAACTGATCTGGTAGTTGCAAAGAAATGTATCTCATCTTGTTGACTAGAGAGAGATGTGTCTTCCGTCAGAAAGGATAATTGCCTTTATTTCAGCAATTTGAGAAATTAAAGCCGTTAGACCTCTCTCTATGTCCAGATGAAGCATGTTCCTCTGTACAGATCCCTTGGGTCATGCCCAGTTGTCCCAGAAGTATTTATACAAATGTATGCATTAATCCTTTCTCTCTTATTACTTTTTTATATATGCAAGACTGTGCTTCGTCTTTGTTCTCTATCCTGCTTTCCATTATGGAATTAAGCACAAAAACATTTTTGGGGGAAGAGGACTAATACTTGATAACTTAAAACATATATTTCAAAAGAAAATTCTGGACTGCTCTCTGGACCTGAAGTTAAGATTTCATTTGAAGTAGTGTATTTTAAATTGACTTTATATTTTTCAATGCTTTGAAAAAAATCCTCTCTCTCATAGTCCTGTATGATATTTCCACCATCTTTCTTATACAGGAAACACTGATAAAATGTATGACACATCTTTATCTTGAACTGTGCTAGGAGGGGTTTTTTTTCCATCTTCATCAACTTGTTGCTCTTTCCAAATGTCGTTTACATCAGGAAGGTCAAAGAATCAAAAAAACATTCTTCTCAAACTGTTTCTGGGATTTATGCACATATCTAATCAACCTTCACTGTCCAGCAGGGCTAAACATATTGAGCCTCTGTTTTTTACACAGTGTCAGAAATGTTCTTGAACATTTTGACCTTGTAACAATTCTGTATATTGGGAGAAACTCATGATAAATTCTTATAACTGATGAATGTCCACAAGTCAGTTCAGGATTACTGGAGCAACCAAAATATGGAGAAGATTTCACTAGAAATCATCAAAGTCATTACATTTGACTCAGACTAATCATTCTTTAAATAGCTCTTTCTGGCCTATCTCTTTTTTAAAGACAGAAAACTGATGGGATCTATTTTGCTATCCCATAAATTAATCCTCATCATTGCTTTTAAGTGATTTTAAGGAAATATAAAAGTAAATATCAAAAGGACTGTGTACTATACAACGACTAGGGGCTTAAGAAATGTGTTACACTTCTCTTGAGCAGTCTGTTATATCAATCCCTTATCTGCTTCTCTTTCTTGGGGTTTTCTACATGCTGAATCAAACTCTGGGGCTTTTTTTTAATCATTTTCCATAATTGCAGATGTGATCATCCAGCAAAGGCAGGGTAATTAGATACTGAGTCACTGCTTATATGAAACTGTACTTTTTTATTTCCTGAACAAAGATAAAACTGCCAAAAAAATGTGAAAGTTAGGCAACGACTAATGGAAAAGTGTGATAATGGACTGTGTAGTTTGTCTGAGAATTGTTCCTGTAACTGGCAATCTAAAAGTCGAGGTATGTGTATTGGAGGTATGTATGTAGTGCTATTAAAGATAGCATCTTTTAACTTATATATAGCTTGACATAGAGAAGGATGGCCTTACAGCAGGACTCAGTGTCTGCTGTCACTGAATTTTGCCTAAGTCCATGAAATGGTCAAAGATAGTATGTGATCTTTACAACCTGTAATGCATCTATATATTCAAGGAATCCTGAATAGAAGCAATAACACACTGATATGACTTACCCAGCAAACTGTTGCATTGAAGAGCTCCTGGGAATTTAATTGACAACCTTAAGGATTTCAGAAAGGAAGAAGTGAACTTACTCCATGCCTGCAGGGCACTGCAGGAAAATCAGAAAAAAAATTGTGGTCACTAGAATCAAAGACTGCTGGCAAAGCTAACAAAATCTGTGCAGTTCGCTTATTCACCCATCCATTGCCAGATGGAGATATAAAGAATAACACTATTTTCTTGTGCTAAGGTCTATCCCAAAACTAAATTGGGATGTAAACAGACATATTACAGGTCTACTAGGTCATAACAAAAAGTCACTATGAGATGGTTAATATTGACCCCACAGTTATAGCCACAATTCAGTTGTTTAATGCATGGGTTTGTACTCCCAATCCAAGTTAGATATGGTACATCATGTTTTTATGACAAAAACCTGTCTTCATGTTTTTATCATAAGTCATAAAATGACAACAATAGTTATTTAGTTCATCTTAACAGCACTGAAACACACACACACACACAAGTGCATCTATTTTAGTACAGGTAGATTACATTTGATCAAATAAAAAGCAAGAATTTCAGAAAAATTTCAGAAGTATGTATCGATGTAGAATGTAAAATGTGGAGGCAGGTGATGCAGTTCCAATTGTAGATGACATGACCTGTTAACCTTGATGTTCACTCTACATCACTTCTCTCTTAACTGTATTTGAATAATTTCCTTATCTGAAGACTACTAAAATCTGTTCTAATGTTTTTTCTTTTTTTTTTTCTAATCTGAATTTCCAGTTTCCTTCCACAAGCAAGCCTGCATCTTCAGAAGTAAGGTAAAGGGTGAATAAAAGGAAAGAAACTCCTCAAAAGAGAGGATAAAGCTCTGAGGATAAAATTCTTCCTGAAAGCTTGAGTGAAACTTAGCATTTTTCCTCTGCTACTATCCAAAATGGAGTAATTGCCATGATACTTGAACTTTATTCTCTAAAATAAATACCTGCTAATGGAATAAACCAGTTAAAAGGGTATTTTGTGCAGCAAGATTTTCTACTTTGCTTAGTTTTAATTAAACATAGACTTTTTTTCTGCTTGTTCAATGAATTCCCGGTTCTTGAATTTCCATGTCCCATATGTATTTAATACGTAAGAGTCAGGAAAAGTCACAGACAAGGCCAAAGCCAAATTCACCATTTGCTAAAAAGACTGTTCAGTTTTGACTTAATATCCATTGTGTGCTCTGTATGATTTGTACTTCACAACTCCAAGTTGACTTACTGCATTTGCTTTAATCAGTTTTGTTTTCACAGGGCTAGAGGTGCTCCTTTTTAATTAACATAATGAACAAACAGGAGTTCTCTCATATCTTAGTTTGTCTCTGTAGAAGAGTTCATTAAAATGACTGTATTTATCTTGTTAAACAGGAATATTCATTCTATGCTAACCCTTACTCTGCTACATACAGGATAGAGCTACAGACAAATTGTCAGTCCAAGCTCTCTGACATTAACTTTATTTAATTCCTGTTCCCCAGTATATTATAGTTCAGCTAGTGGAGCGTGAGGCGAGGGTTTTGCTCTCTGAGGGAGTGGGTTGTTATCCCTGCTACCCAGCCAGGCCATCGTGCCTAGTACCAAACACTTCCAAATACTGGTGTTGGTCCAGGTCCTACCCACTATCAAATGCTACCTTGAAGCTGTGCAGCAGGTATACATCACCAGCACAACTCAAGTCCTTCTTTTCAATTTTCTGTATCAGGCATCTGGCTGTTGCATAAAACATTTCCTTTCAGTATCCAGATTTCTTTCCCATGGAAAGCAAGGTGTGCTCTCCATGTAAGGAGTCACTATGTGTCCAAGGCATTGGCTTACTCAGAGGAGCCAGGAACCAGGTCCCATTTTTTGGACATAACCGTAAGGAAACATCAGAGCAAAAACAGTAACCCAGTCTTTTACCTTAGGTTATGTGAATTTCCAGAAAACATTCTAAAATGGCTGTCTAACCTATCAGAAAATAGCAGACTTACAAAACTGAATTAAAAAGATTTAAAAGACTTGATTTTCTGATGAGATTTCAATAAAATGCACTCAGAGGAACCTTGCAATTCCAGAAAAGCATAATATTTCTTTCAACTTATTAAGAAACAAAAATTCTCCCCAAATCAAAATGGGTTTGCTTCCGGGTTCTTTCCACAGCATTGGTATAATTTTCATATATCTTCATTTCATATCTCATGTAGCTATGTATATCACTGCTGTCAATTACAGTCAGCAACTGGTGAGGCGTTTCCTAAAAAGATACATGTTCCTCATTCAAGGGCCTCACATAGCAAGTGCCTGTTTAATTCAGCTTTCAGCTGGGCTCGGGACTCTCAGTCACGTGCTCAGCAAGACCGGACCCTGCATCACGCATGCACCACCCATGTGCTGGTGAGTCTGATGGATGGGATGCTCTGCACCTGGAGACAAAAACATACCCTTCATCCGACTGTCCACTCAAAGGCAGTTGTGTCGCAGCAGCAGTAGGGCACTTCCCAGCAGGAGGAGATGGAAGGGAATTGCGGGGTTGTTTCTTTTCCCTAGTCAAACCTCTCATCACCACTATCACCTAGATACTCTGTTGGAAAACACAGGGGTGAGGTGCACTTCTATGCTTTCCAGGAAACGGACTACCTTGTAGTGACATAGCCCTCTGTAAGGAATAATGCCACTTGATAAATCAGGCGACAACCCAAAAATGAGAGTGACAAGGTGTTTTGTTTGTTTGTTTTCCTAATGCGATTGCAAAGGAAGCTCGCAAAGGAAGCCCAGAGGCATTGCTGACACAGAGTAATTATTAACTCCAGTGGAAAAACTAAAAGGTAGGGGAGAGGAGAAAAAAAAAAGAGATTGTCCTCTTCTCCAGACTTTCATGTAATAAAAAGTCAGATCCAGATGTCTTGCCAGCCCCTGGCTATAACTTTTACCTTGTATTCATGTCCTAAGTGACATATTGCTGGAGCCACATGTGATTGCAGAGCACTTAGACCAGATAAGCACTTTACTCACTTCTCTGGGTGATGATGTTTGCCTCCAGGAGGAAAGACCAAAGGGATACTGAATTGTTCTTCATTAGTTGTATACCACGCACTGCAGACTCCACAACAGCTGTTGCACATTGAAGAAACGTGTAGCTGAGGTCTGTTAACATTATTAACATCTCTCTCATGACACTGAACATTAAGGTGAGAAATCCTGAAGCAGACAAGGTATAAACAAGAGGTCAAAGTGGGTGAAAATAAATTATAAATTTGTGCCTGTGTTATTCTCTTGGGAGCTACACACTCTATCTTGTAAAACACGGATTAATTAGTTATCAAGAAGCTGTTGTACCAAAGTATATATATATATGTGTTGCAAAGGCATTGCACTGGTTATGCTATTCAGTTATTACAAGTTAAAAATACATACAGCTAGTTCTGCAAGTTAAACTCCTAAGTTGTGAGCTATGGTATCTCTTTCCCTAACTGTAAAATGGGTTCCAGTGTCAGAGGCATCAAGAGATAACTAGCTCAACTTAAATTACATACATACAGAATTTTTCATGCTTTTTTACACACTATTTCCTGCTAATAAAGTTGTATTTTCTGGACAGTTGATTAAACTGGTTTAGGCAAATACTTCATTCTAAAGTGATAATGACCTTATAGATACATGCATAAATATCTTATAACTGATTATAACTGATTGAAAACTTACCTTAGATTGAACAAAAAAGAATCAAGGAAATAAATTTTTCATGTATTTTTCATGTACCATTTTGGTTCTGAGCAACATTTTTCTATTCTTAGAATGAAAAAAAGCTGTATATAGTTATATGGACTTGATCCTGAGTTTTCTGTAAAGTCACAGTGGTCATCAGTATCCTTCCTCAACAAGTTTTTCAAGAGTGGATCCACTGTACACAGGACTTTGCTGATGTGAACTCTACAGGACCTGTCTTGAACAGGATTTTGTGAAAATCAAATGGAATAAATGCTTTGAACACAAGCACTAACATCTATATATCAATAAGTGATGCATCTAATAAACTCTCTTTGAAACATGCAACAAAGAAGAACCTTCATTCACTTAGAATGTTCAAAGGCTTAAATGGTTGTGGAGCATCATAAAAGTAGAATTCCACACACAAAAACATATTCATGCAAATAATAAGACAGGGAAACCACTATGCTTTCAATGTCCACATTCATTAGACTCTGAAAGAAAGATATAATTCATCAACCATATCTTACAGAAGCTCTCAAGAGTTAAAAGTTTAAACTGCCCTGAAAGAAGGCTATTTTTTCTAATTATTGTACCTCTTGAAGTTGCCTTTTTTTCTTAATTATTGCATCTGTTCAGGTAGCCTCTAGCTGCCTCTTCACCAGAGTTTAGAGTTACTGTTGAGTTAAACATTTTCTGAAGTGAATTATTGAGTGGTTTCTGTGCCAGCGATGCCCAACTTATATTTTATTCGGACTACGCAGTTGATTTATGTGATTATGGTCACAGGATCTGCTGTGGGGGGCTTCCCTTGTTCAGCTCCAGCACAACCCTGTTCATATCTAGGATCAAAGACTATTTGGAAAGGTTCCTATGGTGTGTAGGCTCAAGGCCTTGGCAACTTTCTGACTCACACAGAACAAGTATTCACCCCTCCCTATAGACCTCTATGTGAGCATTGCTCAGTGCAAAAGTATAAAGTCTAAACACTTGTTATTTTTGACCTCATATTTATGCCATCTAAAGCTGTGTGAAATGAACGCATGTGGAGCAAATGTGGAGTAAATATGTTACCAGTCTGCTTTGAAAGCATTCAGTATCTATGTTGAGTGTGCTTCGCTAATTTTACACAGGTGATTTTACCGAGAGTAATGTGGTGGAAATTCAGGCTTACAATCTCAGTATCTTAAAAAAAAAAAAAAATCTAGACTTGGTCAGCGAGCCAGCAGTAAGGCCTGTGTGCTACTGGCGTTCCCCCTGTGCCCACCCCAGGCCACTCGGATGTGCTACGAAGGAGCGAGCTGGGTTGAGAAAGAGCAGCCGTGAGGGTAGAGGGCATCTGCGGAGTCTCTGCTGTGGGCTGAATGATAACGCCTTGCCAGCTGACCACGTAAATCAACTTCAAGACCTTCAGTGGGGGGGGGGGGGGGAGCATCTTTTTGTTTTGTTTTGACCCCAGAAAGGTCCGGGTCTGTTACTGGGCTCTGCGTCATGCCAATATGTGGAAAGCTCACTTCCTTACTTTGAAGGGCCCTCTTAGCTCCAATTTATGCTCCGAATGAACATTTTTAGTATTCTGACAACAGCCTAATGCTGACAAGGCAGCAGATTTTTTTGTTTGTTTCTCAAAGCTTATATATCTTTGCCAAAGTGTTCAGGTAAAGACGCCACATAAGTAAAATCTCTTTTTCTCATACAAATAGTGATATCACAAAATCTCCTACACATTCGGGCTTGAGCGTTCAGTTGTTTCCCACTTCACACAGGGGGAAAAAGAAGACTTGTCTTAATTTCTTTCTTTTCTAGTTCTATATGTTTCAACATGAGCGTAGCCACGTACAGCAGAAAGGTGAAGGTGAAGATGGGACCACATTTGCATAATGCCTATGCTTTCCATACCTCTTGGCCAAACACGATCCTTTCCAACAACCTGAAGTGCAGACGTTCGGGATTGTATCTTCTCTCTCCTTGCTCTCTGCAGTAATGAGCTATTAATGTTTTTAACACAAAACTCCAAAACAGTAAGAACTGTGTAAAGATATATAATTGTGTCCATATCTCAGCACTGGAAGGAAGGATCTTCACATGTCTCTGAAAGGATAGCTCTTGTCTTGCTCTGATTGCTGTCAAGAGAAATCTAGGTAGACAAGGCAATTTTAGATGAGTACGGAGGCAAAATCATCACCCCTTACAAGAGCAACAGCAGCTGAGCAGAGAGAGTGATGAAAACATGTACCTTCAGCAGTTCTAGGATATGAATGTAATTTGTAGTAGAAGTAGTTTCATTTACTGACTGTGTGTAAACTTTTCCTACAACAGAAAGAGAATTTGGCCAGATTTTAGAGGGAAGGTGGTAGAGTGTAGGGGCTTATCTTAGATGTTAAAATAGAAAAGAGAAGAAGAAAGTAAAATACTTTAAAATTCCCTGCTGAATTTTGTCAGAAAGTTAACAAAATGATAAAATCTGTACCGTAACCTTCAAGCATTTTTGGATCACTGCAATGATGCATAATATTTTGTGTAAACAGAGTTACTATACACAAAAACTTAAGGGTTATACAGATTTTTTTCATAGCACCTGAGTCAAAGAATGTTACTCTACATTTATTTTTAGACAGAAAAGAACTTACTTCTACTACCATATTTCATTAAGCTTTCACATTCATTTGATTTTAAAAGCTTGAGGGTTTTTTGCATTTTAATGAATATGCCATTTCTTACAGACTTTACTAACTCTCTTTCTTATATGTACAAAAACTACCAGTAAATTCTGTAAGCTTTTACAAAATATGTAATCACTTTTCACAGAATCACAAACTTGAGGTTGGAAGGGACCTCTGTAGATCATCTAATCCAGCCCCCCTCCCCAAGCAGGCTCAGCTGGATTAGGCTACCCAGCACTATGTCTGGTTGGGTTTTGACTACCTCTGAGGATGGAGACTGCAAGGTCTCTGGGCTACCTGTTCCAGTGCTTAATCACTCACACGGTAAAGAAATTTTTTCTTCTGTTCAAGTGGGATTTTCTGTATTTCAGTTTGTGCCCCCTGTCACTCATCCTATCACTAGGCACCACTTTTCATGAATGCTATAGAATAAATATTGTTCTATATTATTCTTTATTATTCTATATTATTCTAAATATTATTCTATATTTTGTATTATACACATGTATTACATTATAATGTTAATATATTACTATATGAATATATTGTAAATATATATCACTATATTATTTTATTAATTAACAAATAATGTTGAATACTAAGTAATACATTAACATCAATATATTTTGAATATATTAATAAATATATTAATTTTATAGAATAAATGCTTCAATTTCCTTTAATAAAATTCTCACTATTGTATTCTTCTTCTTAAGAAAGTAGACATACTATTTTCCCACATAGTCCAGAGCACATTCTGACATTCTACTTATAGAAAAACATACTCATCCTAAAACACAACTTAAACAGGAAGTCAGTTGATTCAGGGAAAAATTGATTTAAAAAAAAAAAAAAAAAAGATAGAACACACCACAGCACCTTTCTCTTTATCAAGAAGTGCAGGTCATAATAGGAAGCAAAAAAATAACCCGATTCACTGATTCCATTGCTGTAATGCCACAATGAGTCGGGTTCTCAGTGTGAATCTGTACGTGACATCTAAACATGAAGCAAGGTGCCCAAATTCAACATGCACAGAATTCAGCTTGCTTCTTTACACTACTCCCTCAGAGCTGGAAAGGAGAGCAGTGATTCTCTGAGGCAATTAAGTCTCTACTGGGAACTAATAGATTTTTTACAATGTGATTCTTGTTTCAGGCAGACTGTAAATTTGCAGGACAGTCATATGTTTTATATTATGCAGTAATGCCATCCTTAACTTTTTAAAGTACCTTAGACAAGTCTTGAAGAGTCACGATTTATTTATGATTATGATATAAAAACTAAATAGCAGATTGTTTCTACTTATATTCTGGCCCAGAAGAGACGGTCAAACCAGGTTTTCAAGTTTTTCTCTACACTTCATCATCAAAAGCTGAAAGTTTCATTGGGACTCAGAAAAACCTCCTCTATATACTGACAAAGACATAATATTGCCAAGAAAATTATAAGACTATAACCATAGTGCAGTATTTGTTGCAAGTTACTTTTTATAAAAAAAGTGCTGCAATAAGCAGATTATTAATTAATTAGATGAACTGCTTACTCTTAAATCATCTCACTTTAGTATTTTTTTTTTTTAAGTGAATTTGCCATACAATTCAGTTAACATTCAGCCTTGAAAATAACCTCTTCTGCATTCAGGTACTTACTCCTCATTAATAAACTTGCAGTTGGCAAAGCCATGCATTTCTTGGGAGAAATTCATTTGTGAATATATCAGGAATGGAAATTTCATTTTTTACATTCCATTATGAATACAGCATTTTTCAATTTTCTGTTCACCCTGAGCAGATTGATTCCTTCAGCCAAACAAGTTCCAGAAGAATGCCAGGTGGTGCATTAACCAACAAATGCAAAGTTCAAACACCTGCCTTAAACTGTCCATATGTCATCTGCAAATTGAAAATGTTGTAATAAAGAAATCTTTGAATTACTTCAAATACTAAAGGCATTTGAGAGCAATCACAAAGTTCACATGGCACTTGTCCTTATTTGATAGCAGTAACAAACAGGCTAGGAATGATCCTATAGTATTTTCTAAGAAAGAATTTCCATTGTTATAAAAAATGATTGTGTGATATGTTGTGCACAATGACATTGTCAGCATCTTCATCACAAGACCCAACAAAAGATAATACAATTGAATTGACACTTACCCGGCTGTGGCACGTGGTAATCCAGAACTATGATCTAGAAAACGCATTTAGGAGGCAACAAACTTTGATTGCCTTGCTTTCATTGCATTTACTTTCATTTAATTTCCTGAACAATTGCTGCCTGAAAGACTTGAGAAGCTCAGCCTTGAGGATTCAAACTTGTCTCTTTCACAGATATTATTTTCCACTAAGATCATGAGCTATTCCAATAGCTCAGTGTTGTAAGATAACTTTTCACTATTTTTGTGTATTGTATAAATTTTCCTTGATAGAATGCATAAGCAAGAATCAAATTCAGGTGTACTCTGTGCTGGATGGTCATTTGGATCATCAGCTCACTAAGTCAAACTTCTGTTAGCTTTTTCCTTTCCAGCTGGATAAACACATCAAATTCAAAGCATGTGGTGCTTTCTTCTAGAAGATGAGGATTTAGAGCCTGCTTTCTCCAAATCTTGGGCTATCTCTTTATTTAATTGGTTTTGTAAGAACAAGTCACCACCAAATTCACATCTATTTTTGAAGGAAAACATGCAGGTATTTTATAGGTGGATTCTAGCCTTGCAAATTTTGACCCAATGTTAGAAAAGAGTTCAAGAGATCCTTGAATCCTCAGTATTTTCTTTTTGGTTTGCTGCAGCCAGCTTTTTCCTGATAAATGTCTGATAAGTCTTCACTCAGTGAATGGATTCTTTCTGGTGTTGTTTTAAGGTGCCTAATTCTCCAAGTGCTCTGCAAAGCCTATGGGCCTGTCCCAGGGTTTGGAATTGCACCAACCTTGGCTGAGGTGCCTAAATCCTGGAAGCTGTGACATTCAGAGTTGCAAAGTCTAGGTATTTTGCTTTATCAAAACAGCGTGTTTACACGAATTGCTGCCAGCTGGCTGCATCCTGATGTTATTAGAAAAGCCAGCTAGGTTACAAGTAAGAAATAATTGAGATTGTGCAGTATCCTCATTACAACTGTATCCTGGAATAACTCCTCAAATCACTTTGAGTTTGAAAAGAGTATTCAAAAATACAGGACACAAAGAGACAGTGTTGACAGAAACAGAAGCCAAGGTACAGTAGATAACTTACCATGAATAGTATAACAAAGATCTTTATAATTAGCAAAGACATGTTCATTACGTTGGGTCTGGTTTTCTTTATTGTTTTTAAAGTATATTTTCCATTCTTTGTCATTAGCCTTAGTGATTTCCATTTGTTAAGAGGCCTTACTTATGTTCACCACCGTAATTACCGTACAGTTACTACATTCACAGTAAAGCATGTGGCACTATTTCTGTAGTGTGTTCAGCAAAACAATCTTCACTCCTTTTTAAAAACTAAACTCACACTGATACAGGCTTATATTTCCTTATCTGCATCAGACCTAGACTAAAAATGAGGAAAAGCAGAGGCAAAAGTATTTTAACACATTAACCATTGCCTGGAATAGCAGTACCATCTTCTCTCTTAACTGTTCTTATGGTATTATGATTTTAAAGAAGTTCATAGTATTAAAAGAGGAAATAAAATAAAATAAAATAAAATAAAATAAAGCTTATTGGTTAGCTTCCTTAACCAATAAGGAAACAAAACTATTTATTTCTGAGAGACCTTCATGAATAGAAATAGAATTGTACAGCCCCCTAAGCAGAATAAGAGCTGCTTTTCTCTATCTTTTTCTGCTTTTGAAATTCCATGGTTATGGTGGGAAAAGTGATAGCTGTGGGTGTCCCCACCGAATACTTCCTTCATATTTTTCAATCATGTAAATTCCATTTGCTCAGACATCTATAACGAGACCGAGGTAGCTTACAATAATTTACATTTCCATCTCTGAAATGCATGTGAAGTGGAAAACAGTTCTGTGACAATAAAATTTTATTAGCTGAGCTAAGTGTAATTTACAGTTAATATATGGAAAAACTTCTCAGTTCACTTCATTCTGTCTGATAAAGCGGGATGAGCAATATATTAACATAATGGATCTGTGGAGTGGTTAACACTGTTTACTTAACATGTTGTCTATTACACATGGAATTTTAGTTTGAGATTTTTGCAAGGAAAGTGAAATCAACAATTGACAGTTATTGATTTGGCAGCAAAGGGATTTAAATGTTTTTAACATAAATGAAAATCAAAATCCAATTAAACTTGACTTCCTCGCTGAACTATGTGTCATTGACAGAAGGCTGGGTAAGACTACTAATGTTTGGGTACGCCATGCTTTAGTGCAAAGAAATCCGTTTGCTTAAGTATAATACAATCTAAAGAGAATTTCTTTCATTTTCTCTTTGCTGTTTGCAGAGAGTATTTAGAAGGTATCCATTTTGAACAAATAACTGTGCTTCAAGTGTTAAACAGCAATAGAATGGCTGAATTCCTAAATTTCTTGGGAAAAACCAAGATGACAAATTAAAAGCTTATCTTCAACTCTCTTGAAAAGCCACAGTTCCCACAGACAACATGATTTTTATTTACTGTTAATAATAACTTAGTAATGAAATTTTCCTTTAACATTAACTTTAGGTTATTAAATTGCAACTCTACTGTGAAAAGAGCACACACTTATGCCATGTCTATGGCCCATGAACATAGCACTTTTTGAGTCAGTATGCAATTTCATTCCTGGTGTATATTCAGGGATCTCTGCCTGCTAAACTGATTGCTGTATATTCTTCCTGTTTCTTTCCTGTGTTAGTTCAGCAGACACAATAACAATCTGAGACGAAGATTTGTTTTTTTTTCCTTTCAAATTATATTCCATTCTCAATTTACTGTCTTCATGCAGAATCTTCACTGTGGGCAAAATATTATCAGAAGAACCCATATGATGGGTTAGGTGAACCCATCATATTTGTGACTGAAAAATATGAAGGAAGTATTCTGTGGGGACACCCACAACTGTCACCAACCCATGGGATGGGTGAAGGATGCATTTTATCAGTTTTCAAAAAGATTATTTTCCTCAGAAAACATTCGCTTATTAGTAAAAGCAAAGAAAACAAAAAGATATATCAACTGGAACATTATGATGTTGACTTACCAAGGTCCTGTGGCACTTGTCACGAATTTCTTCTTCCATCATTTCCTTTATCTATCAGATTGCCAAATAAGTTGCATCTTCCACATGCACAAACCATATATTCCTCTTTATATTGACCTGGGCATGATGCTTTACAGGAAGCAAAGTTCAGGTAGAGCATTGTCCCCAGGGTTACCTCAGTGACAAATCCTCATGTTTTTTATTAAGATATTTTCTGTCTGTCTCCTATACAAGTGTTGTCAGCTATGACTTTTCCATGAAAACATCTAACTAATCCTTCTATATCTGCTCGTTAATTAATAAAATGTATTAACATTAATTATTATAGTTTTTTTAATAAATATCAAATCTATTGTGTTATTTTTTTTAAAAAAGTCAGCTTGTAGAGTTTAAAGCATGTCAGCAGGTACTGCTACTTTACACTATGCATAAAGCAGGCCATTCTTAAAAATGTTATTAAAAGGAAATTACCCAAGGATAGAATGTGAAATTACCCAAGGATGGACAGAACTTGTCAAAATTATTTCTATGTGCTACCTAAATATGTGTAACCAAACCAGAAGGTTTATCTGTGGAGAATAGAAATCTGGTCAGAAAATACAGGCTACTATTTAGTCTTGCCTGAACTTTGTATGTGGCCATGATAATGACAGGTTAAAAATACTGGCACCTGATACAGTATAAATCATCCTTTAAAAGAAATAGTGCCTTCTGCATTTTGTCACTGTTTGCATTTTATGCTGCTTGGGATAGTGATACCTTTACGAAGGCAACATGAAGTGGATATAGATTCCTCAATCCTTTTTGTTAGAGCTATTTGATTATGATAGTTTCTCTGCTTATGCCTCTCTATCATTACAGGAGCTCACATGACAGTTTTGGTTGCACAGTCTATCAATATGATTTGTAGCAGTTTTATCACACCTAGCTTACACACAGTAGACACAGACTGCAGCCCTGTCAGTGGCCTTCAAGTACAGTCTTATTGTAAACATATTTGCATTCACATCCTCCAAGTGTCAATTTATATAATGAAATGGCATGTTTTAAGGTGAAAGAGATACACTTCAGGGGCTGTTGCAAATTTGGAAACCCATCCTAAATGTCTTAAACTGCTGAACAGCCTTGAAGCTATAATAAATGTAATAAGTATTGGATTTTATTTTCATACCTGGATTTGTTTTTCAAAAATTCTTTTTCTCTCTTTTTTTTCTTTTCTTTTTTTCTTTTTCTTTTTTTTTTCTTTTTTTTTTTGCAGAAAGGGACTTGAAAGAGCTTATTAACTCCTTAATATTTAGAAAGACACAGCAGATATTGTCTGCAGATTTTAGAGTCTGATTGATATATATCTGCTAGAGTCAGGAGCTGAACTTTGAAATTTCTTTTGTATGTTCAGGAAATCCATCTCCTATAGAAAAGTAGAGGAGTGGTCCTGTTATATTAAGGCAGGGTGTCATTTTTGGAGCCTTCCACACCTACTTGCTGTGATTGTATTTTTTTGCTTTCCCAGAATAACAAGCTCATTCATGTCCCAGCCTGCAGCAGTCATTGCTGGAACAGGAGATCTCTAGAGCTGTGTCCTCCTTCAGGCATCTCTAGCATCGTTTTTGCAGAGGAGACTGCACAGTGCTGCTTCGTATAGATGTACAGCTTGCTCCTTTTGCCTCTTGTTGGTTATCCTTCTCATGAAGACCTCCAGGCCAAAGGACCTTTTGTGCCGTCCATACCAAAACTCTGCTCCCTACTAATGCGGCAAATCCTCTGACCAAAAAAGAAAAAGACTCATAGTTTTTTTTTTTTTTTTTTTTTTTTTTTTTTGACATGATTAGCGACTGGAAATGCCTGGGATGTGACCACACAGATTATAGAACCATAGACTCATTGAATTGATAAGGTTGGGAGGGACCTCTGGAGATCATCTAGTCCAACCCACAAACAAGTAGCCCGTACAGGGATTGAACCCTCAACCTTGGCATTGTTAGCACCATGCTCAAACCAACAGAGCTAAGCAGTAGTTCCTTCATAAAAGTATTGTCACAGATTAAATCTGATAATCCGTTACTGGATTAAGTCAGACTCTTCCCTTTAGATAAGAGAAAATGTATCAGGAAATATATGGGAACATTTAGGAAGTCAAAGGACTTTTGTTATGATGCATTTTTAAGTAGTCTTTATTTTTTCTCGACAAAACAACTAGTCACAAAACACTTGTTTCAGAAAGTAGATGTGGGTTATCAATTTAAAAATTTCAGAACTTCTACAAACATCCTACCTTCACACTCAGGCAAAAAGAAAAGTAGGGTAAAAGCAAAAAAATAAAATAAAATAAAACAGTAGTGACTCTAATTTTGGGAGCCAGGAAAAACTAAGAAATCCAATGCCGGAAGTTCTTGGCCAAAATCAGCACATTTATATGACATAATCAGCAGATATCAGTAATGGAAAAGTACTAATAACTTTCTTTGTGATTGAAAAATTTATGCTTGTGAAATTCATGCTTCACTTCGTCCAAGACCAAAAAGATTTTGTCCCTACCTGGGTGCCTTCCCATGAGATAGCAATGTATTTTTTTCCAGACTGATACTTCAATTGCAACACTCTCTTCTTTTTCCTTCAGAGATCCGTCTCCTCTGTGCATTTATGACAGGGTTTTATATCTATTTTTACAAAAACTGTAAGAAATAAGACATATAAGATATATAGACATTACAAGAGAATGTATCAGAAACAGATCAAATTGTGTTCTGTTGCTGAGCAACTGCTCCCAGCTATTCAGAGGAGTATGCTATGCCTTGTTCACCACGTTCTCTTTGTTCAGACACCTTTCTTCTGCATTTTCCATTCTTTTGGAAGTAGCAACAGATTTTTGCAGATCAAGAAGTAAATTGCTGCATGAATGTCTTTATCTCTTAATCAGCTTCTTTAAAGAGTTCATATCATGGACTTGCTTACAAATTCGCGGCACCATCATTACCAAGGGACAGTAAGAAAATACACTGCACCTTGTACACAATAAAGATTACTTTCATAATTCACTCCTAAATCCCATATCTCCCTTCTATATATTTCTCTTGCAGTACACATTGTCATTAAAATAACAAATCAACACTTTGCTATCAGCAAGTAGGCAGCACACTGAAGATTTAAGCAATGCCTGGGAAAGTTTCTGGGTCAGAAAATATGAAGAGTTCTGAACCCATTAAAACTCACTTTTGGTTTTTAAATATAACTGTAGTGTTGTAATATAATAAAGTGAAATATCTAGGAGACAGAGATTGTGAAAGTATTCTGAATTTTATTGACTTCTGTTTCTATTCTGTACTTTGAATATCTCTGTAAACTACAGATCCATTGCACTGAACGGCATTACTCCCAAAAAAAGACTTCTTCTGAGAAAGACAAATAAATATGTAGTGGTGATAGACGATATAAGCTCTTGCAGATTTAGGGAAAAAACCTACTATCCAGGTATTTCTGTAGAGATTAACAATTTAAAATTCAAGATAAATACAGACAACATCAGACAATAACATTGGCATACTTGTATTTCATCTTAGTAAATATGCCTTACCGTAGAATGCCTGTTGTATATATGATGAGATGCTATTCAGGCTTTCTGAAGACATTGAAAAATTGTATTTTAGAATATAACATGAATTATATGCATTACAGCAATACACTTCTAACTTCTCACGGAACCACTTTGTGTATGAAGTGTAAAGCACAACTTAAAGATACTGTAATCATAGCGCATTCACTCAGAAATCCAACATCCCCCATGCAAGCAGCTAAAGAGATGGGCCCTGCCAGCATGGCTGGGGAACACGAAGCAGCCAATAAACACTGTCAGGCTAGCGAGAGCTGTGGGAGTCTGGAGAGACTGGAGGTGTCTGACAAAACGTCTAAAGGGTTGGAAGTTCAAGAAGGGGGATGTAAAGCAGGAAGTTAATCAAGGCCACTGGAGGAGTGGGGAATACATATGCGCGAACGTGCGTGTAAGATGGAGTGTTAATAAAACGGAAAAAGAACACTTGGGGGAAAATTCAGCCTAGGAATGAGCGAGGAGCTGGCAATCGAAGGAACAACTTCTGAAAGTGGGAGCAGCATGCCCTTGGAAGGGAGCAGCGAGCGTCCCAGCAGAGAGCTCCAGAGCTGACCCAGGGAGAGCCCTTCAGAACCAAGAGAACTGAGATGTCTGAGCTCAGTATTACAGCATTTTTCTCCCTTTTGTTCACAAAATCCCATTCATAAATATTATCCAATGAGCTGGAGCATATTTCTTTTTCAATACAGTTTTCAACTTCAGTTTTTTAGAAAATTGCTGTGATACCAGGATGTATCAGAAAACATTCTGATATCAAACTTTGCAAAGTTCGTACTATTTCAAGTGGAAATTAGTTTCTGAAAACCCAGGAGGTGTTTTTTCCTTACACTCCCTAACAGTTTAAGGGGAGTTGAAGCAGAAATTTGGAACTTTCTTCACCGCAGAAGGGTTCCAGCTGGTAGTTCATAGAAATAGGTTCTCAGCCAAAATAGGAAGACTAGTTAGAAGCCAAAGCTAGGAGGAATGTATATTAGTACAGCATGTATTACCCATGTGCTTGCATGTGTATCTATATGCACACAAAGGTCCATCCACACACGTGCACTCACTCTATATTGACTTAAGCTAGGTGAACAAAGGTGAAATTTTGTAATAAAAATAGAACGAATGCTGTGTGATAGGTTAACCAGCACTGAGTATAACCACCCTCACCGTTTATTCTCCATTTCAAAAAAAGTTCAGTATACAGAAAAACAGAATGGGTGGCAATTCAGAACATTTCCATTGCACTCCTACTGCACACTACGATGAGTTGCTGGAGCAAGAACAAATCTCGAACAAAACTTTCCTCTGTAAGACAGCTGCATTTTTTGGATAGTGTGATCCCAATATGACTGGCAATGCTATGCATCGATAGATACTGATTAATTACTCTGCAAAGAACACAGATGACATTTGGTGCATTACCTTCAAAACTGTTACAAAGCAAACTTTTTTTCTTATTTCTCACATAAATAACCAATATGCTGTTTACAAACTAAACAAAACCTTGTGTAATACCTGGCAGCTGTGCTTTCTGCAAGTAAAAGCTTTCCTTTCGTGCAAGAACTGAAACAGAAAGTATTTAGAAAGAAGATTGATAACATTTTATAGCTGTTTCATTCACTCTATATTTTTGGGGGAGTTTTTTTAAACCAGCAGTGACTTTTAGAACAATTTGGGGGCCTTCATTAATGTACTGGTCCATGATTAATACTCCTTTAAGATGTAATACTATTGACAAAAAAAAAATCATACAGATATTATTCCAGAGGGTACTGGCAATCCTACTTCTGCAACATAAGGTAGGAATGTGTGCTTCGGAAAAAAATGTAGGCAGAGTGGAGTCACACACACAGAATTGACTAACCATATAGAGTTCTCAATTGATTTTATAAGTGCTTCTTTATCATTTTGGTCAGTTGCTATGGTAATTCAGAATTCTGTTTTTGTTAATATAATAAAAATTCACTTCACCAACATGATAGAAAGTCACTAATACTATATGACTTTTATCACATTACTACCTTTCTCATGGCATTAGAAACTCAATAGAGGACAGAAAAGTCACTGATCCTACAGCAAAGTCACTAATAGAAAGTAGCAGTTACCAGTGTGATATGAAATATGTATTATATTGCAAGACTTCAAGCTTTTATTTGTTGCATCACCTGTTTCTGGAAGATTGTTCCTGGTGTAAATATAAACAGCTGAATTTTTGCTGAAGAATTCCAGCTTTGGGATTTTCATTCAACTAAATATCAACTAAAAAGAAAAAAATACAAAATCCATACAATTATATAATATGCTTCTTTTTATAGAATTTGTAAATTTTATCGTACGGAGATAGGGTCTGATCTAAAGCCTCTTACAGAAAATTAAAATGTTTCACTCAAATTCAGTGGGTTCAATCGTTTCATAAATAGACAGCTCAAAGACAGCTAAATGCTTAAGAAAATCCTCTGTCTATACGTCAGAATGAGAGGTGCTCAAGCAATTTGAGCTTTCATATTCACATTCATTTCAATATAACTTTCACAAGAAATATCATTTGACATCAGTTCCTAAGTGTTTTCAAGACACTTTCCTAAAACCCTGACTGTAAAGTAGAAGTATTGCATTTAAAACATTATTTTGCCTATCCTAATGAAAAGTGATTACTATGTGACTTCATTTTTTTACTTGGGTAGAGCCTTTCTTTTGATTCAATCTGGATTAAATATCATTATTCAAAGTAATCTAATCACAAAAAATACCTACATCAGTTTAAAAGTTTTAAAATATACTAATTCAGTTTGTTTTAAAGTAGCTAGCTACTAGTGCAAATAACAATTAGGGGTTGGCGTGAAACAATGCAGTTACAATTGTCTTAATCCTAGAACCAGATCCAGAGCCTCAGTAGCCTTAATTGCAACACTAAAGAGTAAGAATAAGCCAGAATTAAGGAGGAGATATAAACACTTATCTTGAGGCATAAGCTGTTTTCTAATAAGTGGAAAGATTCTCCTATGGTGTGAATAAATTCATAATCACCTACTAATGACTCTCCCTTACAGATTGGATACTCGACCTCTTGCAGAATTATGCAGTCTCTTACAGAGATTACTGACCTTGGCAGACCACTAATCTGATCCAGGATAACAATTCCCCTGACATTTTCAGAAGAAAATGCTCTTCATAGCTGTGCTTCTGCAGCAGTACTCCTGGACCTCACTGGTTTGTTGACAGTGTGCTTTCTGTCTCAGAGCACATAGTCAATATTCAACTTATTACCCCCCAAGGGAACAGATAGTTTGAAGTCTTGAAAGTCTCAAGCTTCAGGAAGTTTTGCGTTGTGTGTTAATTAGCTCGTATTTACGCAGCTGTGTGAATCAAGCTGGCTTCTGGTCACAATTATCAGCTTTTTTATCTTGAAGTCATTGGCATGAATCATACTGGAATGTTTCCTGCGAAGTTCTGCAGAGGGAGAAAATGTTGTGAGCCCTTGCCACCAATCATTCAGAAAGACAGCCTTCATTAGCATTGCAGATGTAGTCTCAACATTAGCTTCAGACTGGGAACGACTTGATACTCTTGCATTAGCCATTCAACTGGAATTTTAATGTATCAGTTTGTTTTGAGATTAATAATATCCTGTTACTTTGGGACCACAAAGCTAACCAAACATTTCCTTTCAAAACCATTAGGTGGCAAAGCTTTTAAGGAATTGTTCGTACAGTTCAGTCAAGCTGGTAATTAATTACTTGCTATTAATAGATTTGATTTGAATTCCATATTTTACTTATTTAGCTTGGCTGGGCAATTACATAAAACTGGAAACATGTGTTTCCCTGGCAGTGGGGTTCCAGGCTCCAGGAGTCCCACAGTACATCATGAAACGCATTCACCACGCGGTCAGTGGGCTAACAGCGACTTACTGATGATCCTTGATCTTCCCAATCTCCTAACCTCGCTAGAGACACTGACAGAGTTACAGGTTGGGGTTTTTTTGCAGAACATACGAAGAGTAAAGAAAGGCACCAACCAATAAAGGCAGCCAAGGCCCAAGCGTATGTCCGTGCTCTTCAGAAGGTGCGTGGTACTTTGATCATGAACTCTTCTGCAGCTGAAATATTACAAATTCTGAAAGGACGTAGTACACTACTGTGTAAACAAAGACATTGAGATTGCATGAAGACAAAAAAAGGCTGAAATATCAATCCCATCTCTACTGTCATCTGTACAGCATCTCTGCAGCCTGTTTTTCAAAACTGACAAAACTGACTACTTCTTGGCAGAGATCAAAATGTGACCTGTTTTATTGAGCTAAGCGAGTATGAGAACAACACGTAGAAGAAAACACGAACATTTTCCAAACTAAATTATATACATATGGCTGTGTGAGTGTAAATACGTGAGACAAAAATTTACAAAAATAATAGTAAATACGCTGGAAAATACAAACTCCCATTCACAAAATTTCAGCCTTAGGAGTGCATAGGATTGGAGGAATTCAAAGAAAAACCTGTTGTACAATCAACAATAAATGTACAACAAACATTTAGTCAATAACACATGTTGCATGGAACCAGCTGTAAATTGTCTTCTGAACTGCATATCTGACAAGTTTCTAAGTACTCCAGCTAATCTTCTGGCATATTAAAATATAAATTGTTTTTGTGTATATTTCCTCCAGGCCTCTCTTCTAGAAGCTCAGTTTTTCTCTCTGATTTCACTGCACCCAAAGTTCTCCCAGCAAATATTACTAGTTATAAGATTATTCTCTTCTAATTTTTAACCTACATGTAAAAAAAAAAAAAAAAAAAAAAAAAAAGATTTTAGTTTCAACATATATAATATATAAATACTGCCACTTATTTATATTTTTCTCGTGACATTAGGAAAAGTGTGCTTTATGGTGGGCAGATCACTGACCTGAACCTGAAAAAAATGATGATCCTGCTTTTCCCCTGTTCAGAAAATCAGCACTTCCTTTTGTCAACACTTGCTCTCTTTACCATAGATATTCATAGAGATCCTCACGTTGTTTGAAGCCAACACAGACAAAAATGCTAGACCTTCTCCATCACTAATCAGGCAAATGTCATCTCTGGAAACTACGTAACAGTTATTCAGAAATAACAGGTCAGGTGTATAGGGAGAATAAAGTGACACTATTTATCATAGTCTGCATGAAAGCACAAAAATTTTCTAAGGCTTAGCAAATCCCAAAGACTGTTGCTGCTACTGTACTCTTTGCTGCTGCTGCAGTCATTGGATGTACCTCCAGTCTCCGTTGTTGATTTTTAAATAGATGTTTGAAAACATGCTTGTATTGATGTAAATAATTTTCAATGGCTTAACTAAAATATTCCGGAGAAACCAAATAGCCTTCCCAGCAGAAAAAAACTTTGTATGCATTCATCCAATAGGAGGCTCCAGTAATTCTCACAGACATGTTTTCTGAAGCATTTTGGGCAGATGAGCCTCCAGAAAAAGGAACAGAAAAAGAAATTCCAAAATAGAAAATTTTCTTACTACTGCTGAAACCATAAGAAATAAAAAAAAAAAAAAAAAAAAAAAGAAGAAGAAGAAGAAGAAGAAGAAGAAGAAGAATGAAATGGTTAATCCTGCCTGTTTGTTTGAATAGAAGACGGCACTAAAATGACCAAAACAGTAAAACCTGGAACTGTTAAATTATTTCTCATTTTCATGAGGTCAGGGTGAAGTAAAAAGGGAAAGAAGCTCTGGTGAAAATGCCTTTTGGTGAAGCACAAGCTACAGGGAAAATATACATGTAGAAAGTAGCTAAAAAGCAAGCCAGCTCTGTCAGATGGACTATAAAAATTACTAGTCGTACTCAATTCCCAGATATATGGTTTATTTCATAAAACAATCTAGATTAGATAAATAACATATTCCAAAAAAGATTGGAATATTTCAAATGTTGTTTCAATATCTAAAAGCTCTCTCCTTAGGGAACTGTAAACCCTTCAGCCTCCTAGTGATCCTATGCAAAATAATGGAAAAGTGACTTTATGACTGAAGAATAAAAGACAAAAGGTAAAATAACGACAGCCAGCATAGTTTCCAGGAACACAGGTCTTGTCAAACAAATTGGTTGTCTTCTCTGGACAGGGCTATAAATCATGCCAATATAAGCAATTAGATTGCTGTAATATATTTGCACTTCTCCATGGCATTTGACAGGGTAACACATGAAAGTATGGTTTTAAAAGCTTGTATTATGAGAAAGCAGTGGAGAACATACGAGATGGATTCACAGCCAACTCACCACATTTGGAGATCTGCCAAGGATTAGATATCAGTGAGCCAGGCATTTTCTTGCAGTGCTTTCCAGAGATTAATTTTTGGTCTAAATCTGTGTAATATTTTTATAAATTGAGTAACAATGAGGAATCTTGGCAACTTACATTTGTAGGATTGTGAAGAATGAGGGTGGGTGATGCAACAGAGTAATCTAGTCTGTTCATTCAAGTGGACTCAATCCTGTACAGGTAAACCCTGTATAATGCTCTATTTGATTTTCTGGTAAAAGAGTAATGCAATTTTTGTATATATAAGGAAAATAATATGGAATAAAAGCATATGAATACAGGAGACACTATCTTCCCTCTTAACATTAAAACATGAGAGTGCAATTTGCATATTTTGTCCTGTCCAGTGTCCTCTCATCAGGCTTATGGTAATCTCGAAGAGCGTATAGAAAATATCACAGAACAGATACATGTGATAGGAAAATAATGTATATAAAAAAAAAGACATTTAGTACCCTGATACTTTTCAAGACCTTACTGACAACAGCACAAAATTACATGATTATACCGCCGGAAAAGAAGTTAGAAAAATCTTCTCTAAAGACGTTTCAAAATTAAATGTAATACCTAACTAGTAAGGACCATTATATACTCAAAAAACCTTCATAAAACATATAATGAATTCATGTAAAGACAAAACAAAGAAAAACTGGTCACAGGAAGACCAATATTTTTCTGATTTCAGCTGGTCAACAGTGTATTTAAAGAACTAAAAATCTGCAGCAAGGGTACTGAAATAGATTATACTGAAGTATTCTCCAGTGCCTCACTTAGATACCTTGTTTCTGAAGTTTGGAGTATACTGGTAGTGAGATTTGGGTTGGGAAGGATTCTGTACCCTTTACCAAATTTCCAAGGACTTTTCCATGGAGGACTGTCAGGAGTAGGAAAGAAGTCAGTATGCACAGGGCTTGGCTCAGCTGCTGTGACCGTATCCTCACAGAACATATTCTTTGCCTTTTCTCTCTTGGTCTTAGTCTTTATCCCCCCAAATTATTTCCGACGGCACAAATGTTTTGTGTAACCAAATCTTTTGAGAGATAAATGAGAATTTGGGTGGTAACAATGGCAGGTATACATAGCAGGTGAAACTGGACAATCTGGTGAAATCTACTTCCTTAATTTCTTAAACATATGAAATGTTTAGACATGATAAATTCTCATTTAAAAAACAGAAGTCAGATGTTGGGATTAATTGCTATGGAAATAAGAAGAGGAGAAAAGATAAAAAAAAACAGTGCATTGCAAGAAGTATTCAACAGTTTGCCACTTAATTTCTAGACAAATCTGCAGTCAATTAACATTTTTTAAATGTGGTCATTTGTGGCCCTAACCTTAATGTGATCAGGAAGCAGCAGTTGCAACCACAAAAGGAACAGCAGAGAGGTTTAACATCTGGGAAGGAGTTCAGCAGGGCTGCGTTCTGCCCCCGCATCTGTTCACGATTTATACTGGAATGGTAATGCATGTTTATCTTGATACTTACAATGGAGGAATTCAAATTAGGGGGAGCAGATGCTGTAATCTCAGGTATGCTGATGATGATGTCCTTATCACTGAGTCTGAGGAATCACTTTGCAAGCCAGTAACGAAGGTGGCTGAAGCTGCTTTGGACCGAGACTACCTGGGAATGTAAAAAGGGCATAGGAGCAATGGAGGGGACTGGAAAGCAAAACAGTTCAACAATAACACGAAAAGATCAAGGAGTCAAACAAGTGCAGAGCCTTCATTAGGTTCTTCTTGTAGGCATGTAAAACTGAACTGCATCTAGCAGACCTTAGCATTAGCTATGAAATAAATAAACAAAGAGAATCTGTGAGAAAAATTGAACCATTCTTTATATCTGATGATGTGCCTAATCTGTCAGTAAGCACTAAGTCATGGTTATAACCTTCATTATCGCTTTTACTTTACTCTCCTGATTTACATTATTACAAAATATGAACAATCTTTTACACTCTAAGCATTTTTTGTTTGTTTGTTTGAATGTATTTTATGAATAGAGTATGAATGTGGGAGGATTGTATTTTTTCAAACTCACTGTGAAAACTCATAGTGTGAAATAGCAAATATATTTGTACACTTTACAAACAATTATTTTATCTTTATATCAAAAGCAAGCAGACATTATGCTAGCTGGCAAACTGACAACATAACAAACTACAACCAAGTAATAAACACAGCTGGAGGATTTGCATTCCGTCAGACTGTTCTCACAAAATACAGAGCTCACTACCAGGAAGCCTGATAATAAACCATCTATTTAAAAGAGAAAACACTGTATAGTCTGGTATTTTGACTATTTGAAAGAAAAGGAAAAGAGAGAGAAACAAAAAAGGTTCTGGATAAAAAAATAAGAGAAAGAAGAAAAGCAAACAAAACCAATAGAGGAAAAAGATGCAGAGTAAAATAAAGTAAATTAAAAAAACTGCTGTTACTGGCAGGGAAAATGGAATCACTAATCCTCAACTGATATAAATCCATGAAATGCTGACTTTTATAGAATCACACCATTCTACCCTGCTTGTGTACGTAGGGATTATGCTAATTGGGAAAAAACAGGAAAGGACATTTTACTTATTCTTCAGACTAACAAGGCGGGTAACTATTGAAACTATTGAGAACAGTGATTTCAGAAAGCTACATGCATATATTGACAGCAGAAGACTTCTGTAAAGCAGTGGTACTAAGAACAGAACTGGAATGAAAGGTAACCAAAACTGGAAATGTAACTACTTCTGCTCGTGGTTTCCTCCAGTTTTCTGCTGAAGTGGAATATATGCGCTGCGGCCATACATACTATAAAAATTTCATTTAAATCAGACCTTTGGAACTGATAGTTATAAAAGCCATACATTCTAGTTTGATAATTGTGAAGTACTGGACTTTAGAAAAACAAGCATCATTTTAAAGGAGCTGGTTTTGATTTTGATTCCTGTGAATAAATTATTATCCTTTAAGATAATAGACTCAGATTTTGTAAGCTCCTGGTTTATAATCTGAACTAATTGCTTTTCCAAACTGAAGAGAAAGAATTTAATGACCAGGAAATCAAATTCTAAATGCCATATTCTTCAAATATTCAATACATTACTCATTCTGTGGCGTTATTCAACATCATTTATGTTTGACACAATAGCAATTAAATACATCATACACTGTATTAAGTGCCAGTAATAATATTTGATTGTAATTTAAGTGTAATTTGAACAAATAGCATAACTACATGATGCGGCATAATTACAAAATAGGAGAACAAGATGACATAAAATAAGAACTGACAGAGAGCTGCACCTTCCCATGAATTAGCTCTTTTATGATTTTAGTTTTCAATTCTCTTTTATTTAAAACATTATTTGCACACCTGCTTCAAACCAGGGCCTGAAGGCCTGGAGCAAATACATTGAAATCAGTGAAAATATTGGCACTGATTGTGCTGTGTTTTCTCTCCAGCTCCAGCTCACATGGCACACAAATGTTCCTTTAAATATACCGTGTATATGATCATATGCATGCGCACAATCATATCCTCACATGTAAAACTGCAGAGGGGCACAAAAATACAGTTCAGCATAGAACTTTAGAAGCTAACTGTAGTCCTTGATCTTACAGAAATATTATTCTTTTGTGTTCTTTTATATGTATTCAAGTATTCATGTGGATCTCTCAACAGAGGAGAAGAATACTTTTCATTCACATGCATACAGGACAATAGGATTACAACATTAGTCTTCATGGTAAGCTTTCATCTTTCTCATCATGTTTGCATGTATGCAAACACATATGCTCCGTGCATGTATAATTTGTGAACATGCAAATATGCGCACCTATACGTATTTGCATATGCATATAGGTATTAATATGCAAAAGTTTTAGAAGTTAGATCTAGCCCAAGGAATAAAAAATGTCGTGTAATATTGACAAGAAAAACACAATAGATTAGTTTTAAATAAATATAAATGTTATTCTCTTTTTTAACTCTTTTTTACTCATTAAAAAAAAAAGTCAGATTTAATGTTCAAAACAAAATCCATCTAGATCAGAGTCCTTTTTATGACCGTTTGAGTAGCAGGTGCCTATGATATGAATAGATTAAGCATATATGGACACATCAAATATATGTGCCAAGTCTCTGGCATAGGGATTTCTGAAGCCAGAAATGCATTTAAAGAATTTTTCTCCTGAAAAGAATTGTAAAAGCACATTATTTTCAAACTAACTTTTCATGTGAAGAGGTATATATTCAAAACGCAGATCCTAGCTTTCAAATATAAGGCATTCAGATTTCATGTCTCAGTTTTTTCTATTTTTATGTTTTGAAAACTGTAGCAATCTAAGTTGCTGTTACAAATACTTTTTTTTTTTTCCAAAAATTAGCCTTTTTTGCCCCTTTGGAAATTTCTTTACTCCATTCTCAGGAAGAAATCATCAATGTTTCCACATAAACAATGATGTTAAAACAATTAGTATAAGGAGTTGTTTCAAAGTCGTCCAGAGTTAGTAAGACTGTTTCTATTTAATTCCGTTGGCTTCAGCTTTGAAAAATACCTAGGGAGACAAGAATCATTCCTATTTCCAATCAGGTTGTATTCTAGGCTCTTTAAAGCGGGTTCGTAAGAGCTAGAATAAGTTGATCTACAGTGATATCCACCACTGAACACTTTTTTTGTTTTTTATGCTAAGGACACATCATTAGTATCACCAGGACAAGTCCTGAAGCCATTGGATCACACTGAAATGCCCTGTTGACTTTGATGAGACATGCTCAAGCGCAATGAAAGTTCTGCACGTGGATTTCAGGCAGTTTGTTGTCTCATAACTATTGCGATAAAATATAAATAATTCATATCAAAGCTGAGGAGCAACTGCAAATTCTGAATTTTACTGCTTACTAGACAGAACTTAAAATAAGAAAGCTGATTACATTTATAAGCGACTATAATGTATCAAATTACTCAACATATTATTTTACATGAATAGCCAAGCCCTATCAAAGTACTATGTCACTAAACATAAAAGGATGGAAATATCTGGGTATGTTTCATCTTTTTTCTTTGTTTTCTCTAGTGGTCCATGTAAAGTGAACGCCTTTATTTTCCTGCTTTAGCTAAGCTTTAAAGGCTTTATGTTGAAAATGTCTCTAAAGGAACCAATAGTTTTTAATGCAAAATTTCCTCCTCAAGGAAAAGGCTCTAATTTTTCATTTTTCTGAGGATAAAAATATTACTCTCTTAACATGAAAGTTCTATCTCTTCTATTGCTGAGGGAAAAAAGAAAAGCTGTAGAACATCTTTAATATAGCCCAATTCATCAAACTGATTCTTTCTTGCTCTAGGTTATTTCTCATTGATATTCCCTTTGGTTGCTATGAGTTTTTAAATTAGTGTTTCATACATCTATGTAGCACAAATTATTTAGCTAACTATTACCTTTCATTTATATTCATTATGTGTTTGTATGATTTTATCATTGCTCAGCATTATTACACCCATAAGGGAATGATTTATATTGCCATAGATATAGAGATGGAAGTATTTCATTTTGAAATCAGTATCTTTGCTTTTCATAATCAGATGAAGAACCAAAGCGTCAGTGTAAATAAATTGTTCTTATTTATCTAGGTATCTTTTCTCTGTAACAGTTATTCCTTTGCAGCAAAAAAGTCCAGTTTTGCCTTTTATTTTAACCAATGCAGTTAGTTTTCAACCTGTCCTACAGTCATTTAATACTAATGCTCGAACAAGCAAAATTATAAGCTGTATCTTAGCAAGCACAGAAGCTTTACATCTTGTTTAAACTACAGGGCCCTCCAGACTCTTTAATAAGGACACTTTTCTTCCAGCTTGCATATTCCTTCTCTTTTTCACTTTTTGGAAATCATGAATAGCTCCTTTGCATCTCACTTCATAGAAAGCACAAGACTACTACTAATGGAAAACACAAGAGTACCATTTATATTATCATCTGTTCAGCAGATGTCAGTGAAGTGTTTGTTTTAGGGGGTCTTATAATGCAAACATTTTGTTTTATGAATATTAAGTTATTTCTCTCTTTGTTCCAGCACCAACTGCAAGACAGTATAACCACTTTTCATAAGCTTTATACTAAGCAGTTCTAAGTGTATAAATTAGTCCCTTAAGGACTTAACTTTCTAAAAATTACCGTGACTGAAATTTTGTATGAGCAAACTTCACATTTGCACATGTGAAGTTTCAAGTAAGGTCTATTAAAGCTTGCAAATGCTCACATTAGTTTGAACACAAAGTGCAATTTGCACTTATTGTGCACACAATACTTAAGAGAATTGGTTAAAGATGATTTAAAATTGGATGTTTTTTCCTCACCTTTCCTTGTGAAAGCCTTTATGGGTGACTAGTGGAACAGCAGTTCTGGGTCCGAAGCTGATGGTTCTCTTTTGTACTTCTATCACATGTCTTCTGCATAACCTTCAGGAAGGACGTCCTTGAGTCTCTCTGTTCTTTACTTTCTCTTGTCTCTATAAATGAAATAAAGTTAATTTTAAAGCATTTTTAAGCTTACTTGAGAGAAGAATGTTTATATTATTGTTAGTTTCTATCAGTATAAAACTGAAGTACATTTATGCAAAATTAAACAGTTGAATGGCTTTTAGGGTGCTTTTCCTAGCTTTTTATTACCTCAGTTTAGAATTCAGGGCTCCTTTTTGTTGACTGCAAGATACATACATGGCAAAATTGCCCTTCTAAAACAGTGACATGAAAATTACTATTGAGATTTTTTTTGTCTACACACTACAAACACAGAAAGATATGTCCTTTTGTTACTGAAATTTAAGCAAATACTCTAAAAAGCAAAACCTACTAACTGACCTGTCAAAACCACTCATCAATATGACAGAAAAAACTCATCACATCAGGTTTGCAAATACCACATGGTGGAAAGGTAACTTCAAAGAACCATGCTAAAATGCCATTTTTTACCCTAGCTCATCTTCACCTGCGCATCGTTAACTATATACCAGCATGTGCCCCACATAGTGCTGGTTTAATATCTGTTCATTAACGCTTGTAAATATTATTGCATTCTCAATTTTCTGGTGTATTTTCAGAATGGCCAGTACCAAAAGTGTCCTCAGAACTACGCAGAATTACACTGTCTTGCCAGGGTAACATGCAAACTAGACCTCAAACTCGTAGTTTGTTTTCCTTGATAAATAGCAAGGCTCCTAATTAATCTGGCTCCTCCGGGGTTGATTCTCTTCCGTTTTCACTATTACATTCAAACATTGCAAACCAACCAATATGGCCAACAGCTCTTCTAAACAATGATCGTATTCGTTAACAGTGCCAGGACAGGTCAGAAAAGCACTGCTGAGTCCTGCAGCACTTCCCAAAAGCCTGCAGATCATATGCAGCGCTGGGCTCAGCAACTTCTCACGCTATTTCCCCCAAGCCCTTCTGAAGAGAGCCTGAATGCACCAGTGAGGACTTCAGGTGGCGTGCAGGGTACGTTATGGGCATTGGCAAGGCCTGTAAAATTGGTCGGATGTGACGGACTGAGTGCAGCCCTGACCATTCCAGTTTTGATAGGTGACAAGACTTTCTGATGAAGCTTTTGTAGCTTAGTGGGTAGCTATAGTTTAGCTGCCTTATGGTTGGCTTAAAAAAAAAAAAAAAACACACACACGCACACAAAACCCGGATGAATAATTCTGGCTATCCCCAAATACTTCATTTTCCTGGCCAAGGCCAACATATCCCTCTTCAATCCAGCAAGTCTGTTTTTCAGGGACTATATGTGAAATATTTTGGAAATAACGGCCACTCCCTATTCCTATGGTGTTTTACACTATTACTGTGTGACTCATTACTGTGTTACTGAGATTTTTGAACAGAAAGGATTCATAAAAAATATAATCTATTCTATTGAGCTTAGATTTATAATATTTTCACGGATGTACTATAAATGCACTTTTTTTCCATGTGTGAAAACGTGTGTATAAAGTAGCTTATTAAGCTTTTCGTATTATACGAAGAGGTACAAAATAACGGCCTTTAGGGTACAATAAATTCCCCTTAAATGTATTAAGAAAATGAAGCAATGGAAAATCAAATCCTGTCCAATAATGTGTTTCCTTATTCTAAGCTAACTCTAAATTTTAAGCTAAAAGAATAGGAAGAAAAACCTTGGAAAACGATGAATAGAAAAATTAAAAAGGTATTGCTTCTCTTCAGCTATATTCTTTGAAATTTTAGCATAATAACAAGAAACTGAGAAATCTTTGAATAAGATCAGAATTACTTGGATTTCTCCTCATGCCTTTTACTTAAAAAGAAGAAATCAAGATTTTCATTGCCAAGGAGTTAGTAAAAGGTTAGCAAAATTCAAAAGTAGGGGTTTCTCTGAATTATTTCTATTGTTTGTCTTGAGAAAAATAATAATTAATGTGCCAGAAGCCTGAATACTTTTGTTTAAAATGCATCATCATTACAAAAAAAGAAAAGATTTTTTCCTCACATAATTCCAAAGTGTGAGACTAATTTAAGACTGTATATGCATAACACTTCATGAGAACTTTCTCTTCTCAGAGGACAGTACAGAAAGCACGAGGTCCACCATTAGTGGACCACCTATTCCATGCTTTCCCACGTGACTCAAAATATATATTGTCGTAGCAAATCCCAGAGGCAGTTTGGGGCCAGATGGCTCTTGGGACTTCTCCATTACGCACGACAGACAAAAATAATGCCTTCACATAAACCAGCTCCTGAGTAGCTCTTCAGTCTACCAGAAATTAGAGCTGGTTCCCAAACTGGCTATGGAAACCTGTGTCTAGCAAAGTGCTACTCTTATTCCTCTTATCCTTATAAGCTTTATTTCTCCTTTCCTGCCACGGCTTTGAACAGAAATTCGCCTGTCTTTCTGCCAAGTCATGACCAGCTTACTGCTCCAGATTTGGCTGGTACTGGTTTGGCAACACATCTTTGAAGTAACTGATGATCAAGAGAAAATCAAGCTGAATAAGGTTTCCTCGCACTTTCCCACCCCCACTCTTTATCCTTTGCATGTGAGAGAGAAGGTTCTGTAAATATCACCTCTCCTCTCCAAAAAAATAATATGGTATATTTAGATTAGTCATCATGTCACTTGGTGTATAACTTGTCTGGCCCTTCTGCCACTTCAAGACAGCACTAGAGTAGAAGAAGCATTTGTGAAGAAAATGCCATTAGCTGACTTGTTCTCTCCACCAAACAGAAGGTAACTTTCAAAAAGTGGGTTCTTTTCTGTCTGGCACGTATTTCACAACCAGCTATTACTCACTTTTTGTTATCTGCTAGACTTCATGCCCACCACGACAGGTACGTGAGGAAAACAGATCTTTAAAACTAGGACATATTTTTCATCTCTGGAAAAAGGACTAAAAGTACAAACTTAGTGAAGCTGGCACAAAGATATTTTTAACATCTATTGGAAATATATTTATGTGAAATTTGAGAGAAGTGCGGTGTAATTAGTAGCTTTATATGAACACCTTTAAGGCATAAATGTGATACCCTTCTGTTATAGAATGTCTTATAGAGCTGTTACTTTGACCATCGAAACAGTTTTTTCAGCAGCATTCCTGAGTCATCTGTGATAGTGATAGGAATTTTTTTATTGTTATTTTTGTGCTTTTCTGTGTTTCTGTATTGTTTTGTTTTCTTTTCTTTTCAGGATTGTTCTGTCTGTCTCCATTTGTGTTATTTCAGTTTGCCATTTCTTTAAATCTGCTTTTGATTCTTGTATCTAATATAACAAGAGAAAAGAATTTTTTTGTCAGACAGCCTTGAAAAGGACTGATGAGGGTGTTTTTTCGCTGCCAACTTAAGAGTAAGAAAATAAATATGCAGACCCAGGTGTAACTTCTCAGTTTTCTAATCACTGCTAGAAGAATTTTAATTAAGATACAGGCCTATTGTTTTAAGTGTTGAAGCTTTTCCCCAGTGTGCCTCTCCTTTTTAATACTTACAATTATTTTTAGAGGATTTTGATTTTAGTCTTTCTTATCGAGCATAAAAATATAAAAATAGCACTAGTGCAGCCTTTCCTTATTTCTTCTGTGGGAAGAGGGATTGAATCCCTCTTCCTCTCATTTTCTAGCATACCAATAACTTTCATTCATCATCTTTGTTCTTGTACATCTTTGCAGCCCCATCGAATTCCTTTATCACTGCTGCTCGGTAATCGCTTATTAACATGACCGCTTTAAAAGACTGTATTTTCAATAAAAAAGCATCTAAACACCTATTTAAGAGATTTAAATTATTTGAAGTAAGCTTGTCTTCTTTTATTATGACAGAAATCTGTCACTCCATTTTTAATTTCAGTAAGATGCTTTAAGGTAAAAGGTAGTTCTATACTATCCATTATAAATCTTTTGGTTCTTCAAAACATCTATTATTTTTTATCAGTTTATACTACGCAGCATCCATATGATCCATTGAGGATAAATGCTTTAGTGTACTAGACGCTACAGAAAGTCTTAGGAAAATGTTGTTCCTGTCTTAAAAAGCATGCACCTAACCTTGCATGGATAAACTGAAGTCAATTAAATCAGATGTTCACATGCTTATAGTCTTTTCATGCTCAGGAGCGAATCTGAAGCAAGAGAACAAAGAGTGCCTTGCACTTAGCAGAGAAAACAGTATAGAACAAGAAAAAAAGATAAGAGCACATGGTTAAATTCACAGCTTCATTGTAAGGCCACAAAGGAGTGCTGTGATCAGTTAATCTGAACTTCTCTATATTACAAACAATAAGCTTCTCCGTGATTGAAGTTTTGTTTGAAAACAGTGCTTATACTCTGGAAACACATGGCATCTTTCCCAGGATGGAGAACGCACTATAGTTGTTCCAGTAGTTAGCTACACTCCTTATTAGCTAATTCCACCTTCTTTTAGCCTGACTTTGTGTACTTCAGAAGCAGAGATATTTAGCTAGGCTTTCATAAATTCTTTCTATATTGAAATATGCGAGCTCAAATCCTGCTTCAGAATTAGTCCGAATTTTTCAGCTTCCATTCGCTGGTGCTTGTTGGTTGCCAAACTGAACAGCCTATTTCAAAATGTGGTTCCTCTTACAAACACCTGTTCAGGGACTGCAATCAAATCACCCTTGATCTTCTCTTTGATAAGCTAAATAAATGGATCTACCAGAGTCTTTCAGTATAAGACATGTGTTGCAATCCTTTAATCATGCACACAGCTCTTCTCTGACCCCCTTCAAAATTATCAACATCCTTTTTGATAGCTCCCCATCCCTTTAAAGTATTTACGTGCAAGTCCAGTCTGCTATCTTCATCAATTAGCCATCCTTGGATCCTTATGGGAAGTTTGCATATTTTGGCTATAGACAAAAGCACACTTTTATTTCTAACTGGGGGGGAGATGAGGGAAAAAATAAAAAATAAAGTGTTCTCTGCAAGACAGAGAGTATTTTCTTTTAATATTCAGTTTGCAAGTCAGCCCCGCTGCCATAGGAGTGTAGCAGGGAATTGTATTACTTGAAAAGGCATTTGCTTTGAAATTGTAATAGAGAATTAGAAAACATGTTGTTGCTTGAAGCACGTTAATGTTGATTTACTACCCAATAAATACAACAAGCTTCCACTGAGGCTTGCAGGCCAATGGAGAGAAACAACACAAAGATACCTATGTGATTAGTTGCTTGCCTAATTATAAACTGTGGCTGATTAGAGATGTTCAGTGTGACTTTCATGCAGTAGCTTCATTCTGTAGCTAAACCTCTGAGTCCAAAAAGCTGCTTCAGATGAGGCAAGCTAGGCAGCCTACAGGATTCCATCAGAATTTAAAGCATTTTAGCAAAGTCATCATGATCAGTTCTTTGCTACTCAAAATTGCTACATAATGACATATAACAATTTAGGAAATCACTTCTCATTAAATATTCTGTTGCTGAAAAAGTGCTGATTTAATGGCTCATGATATGTTGCCATACTGATTAAACACTGCCTTGCATTATAGATGCACCTGCTGTGGGACATCGCATTAGGCTAATACTTCCAATATGCTTTAGTTGTGGCTGCCTTGTATCATTCCTTCAAACAGCACAGCACAGAGAAAGCAGTGCTAATACCTTCTGTTTTCTTCACACGTCCAAATTACAGACTTTTCTGTAGCACAAGTTCTGAGTGATAATTCCAATGGAAAGGCTAGTTATATTCTGATCCTGGCCAAAATAAGATGGCACAGGTTTTCTATAGAAAAAGCTGGAGCCATCTAAAGTTGCATTAAGCTAACTGCCTTTGAGGTCAATTAGAGGAAGAGCTCTTATTTTGTGATTCAGGACTTGTGTGCACACGGACAAGGAGTTCATTTAGGAGAGAAATTGAAAAATCAGAAAGAACGAGATTAAAGAGAGCAGCAAGGAGAGGGAAAAAACTGTGAAGTGAAAAATCCTGAGCCTGTAAGTAACAAGCTTGCTTTCTTCCTTCTCTCCTTCCACCTTCTCCATTCCTGCCTGCGTAACTTCTTTCTCTTTCTTGTTTCTTTTTCCTTTCGCTCTCTTTCTCTTCTAGGCTGTATATTTGTAGTCAGCCCAAGCAACACAGTTGTGTCTTCCCTGAAACGCATCTGGGCGCCATATCAGCTAGTGCTATTACAGCTGTTAATAACAGCGAAACGACTTAGGCTTTACCCACCTGAAAGGCTGCCTCCCTCCCTTCCCGGGTCACTCTGCTGTTTAAGCTGTTGTCAGAGCTGCGGCTTGTCAGAACTTGCAGCGCTTTGATCTGGTAGCCAAAGGACAGACTGAGAAAGAAAAAAATAATTGGTGTAACCTGACAAACCTGGAACCCTGACTCCCGCTGCAGTGAGACAGACCTGAAGTGCTGGTGAGAGGGAGTGAGGAGTTTCAGAGCCGAGCGGACCGGGTCGCCTCCCTTCTTGCTCAGCTTAGTTCAAAAAACGACAAAGGCATTTTTGATCCTTCTCTCTGGAAAGAGATGGTGATAGTCACAGCCTGTCTACAAGAATTATGCCTGGAAATATATCAGTTTATAAACAAAATTACCTCCAGACATTTAATCTCACTTACAATTCTGCCATACCTGTATGTCTGGTTTAAGAAGAGACTGTTTTCAGAGTCCCAAGTATAAGGGAACACTTTGATTCTGCAATTCACTATCTTTTCTTGACTCAGAATACTTCAAACTGAATAATTTTCAAAGATTTCTTTAAACTCATCCTTCCATCCTTTCATTTTCTTCCCCAAAACTCAGAAACATGTAGAGGAAATAGGAAGAAAATTATCTTTTTGCTGCAGGAACACTGCTGAGATTTGAATGCACTTAGCTTGCTGGCTGGATAGATTACCAGCAAGCTAGTTGTAAGATTCAATTGTTCTATGTAAAACAGGATAAACTAATTAAACAGGTGTAAATCTCCCTGTATTCTGTGAAGTAATCATGTATTTTCTATTTTTTAGTGTATGCTCCTGCAAAATCTTATTCTGGTGAATACTCCTGGTTTGTGTAAAAAATACTTGGCACGAAACATTCATAATCCTTTACTCAGACAGACATTATTACTAACTGCATTGCGTATATTTTCCTGATATTAAGTCCATGAATTCAGCTTACTAATATGATTTTCAGCCCATAAATGAGTTCTACATAAAATCATTGATTTTCCTTTATTATGTCATACGACACTTCTTTTTTTCATCGTAAGAATGGTAGGAGCCAAAATCGATAGTAAGAGGTTAGAGAATGAATATACACATTCCCAGTCCTACGGGGACATAAGCTTTCAACAGCGTAAGTTTAGCCAGAATTAGAATTACTTTAAGCATATATTTCCCAAACTTTTTTTCTTCTTTCTTTCTTTCTTTCTTTCTTCCTCCCGCTGCCTTGAATCATTTATCTGGACATCTGACAGTCCAGTCAAAATAGTTGTTCAACTACCTTGTCCAGCCCTGAGAACGGAGAGAATATTGCTCCCTTGCACATGACAGTTGCTGTCCCAGTACATACACGGTGTGTGACTGAAAGCATGCATTAAATCTGATGCACATTTGTAGGCACATGCAGATCAGCCAGGTAGATGCTATAGATCCAACACTGGACAAATCTGTGAAGAGCTTAATAGTTTCACTGACTTTAACAGGGCCTGAATTTCAGCCACTGCATTTAGTCATTAAAAATGAGAAAACGTAGAGTGCTAAACAAAGTTTTAAAATTACTTGTTCTACTGCAACCATTAAGTCAAATCACCTCGGTGCGCTCCAGAATAAGAAGCTCTCAGAAGCTCCACGTGTTGGTGATGTGACTTGCAAGTTGGATTTTTTTTCCCTTTGGTCTTTTCAGTGGGGTAAAATAGCCCGTCATGATTTCTGTTCTGTTCTAAACAGATTACTACTATTTTAAAGCTGGTTCAAATATCCATAAACATCACAGATTTCTTTGTACACCGCAGTCAGAGTCACCTAGTATAGATAGGTTTCATCATGTGTTTTATGGGTTGCTGGATCCCCACAGTTTATTCCAATTGTGATCTAAGAGAAGTGATTAAGAAAAGCAAGTTTATATATAATATAAAGTAACAAACATTCATAAAATTTGGGGGGGGATCTGCAATACAATGCAAAATATTTTAAGAGACCAGAAATCAAAATGGCAGAAAACTACGGTTGCAGATATATCCCTCATATAGCACCACTATCTGTTAAATTCTGTCATAACGGCCCATCTTGTCTGAATGCCTTAGTCCCTATAACGTAAATAAACTATAAACAGTGTAATGAATATGCAAAGCCATCCAATCTACTTTTTCAAATAATAAGGGTGATCATTTAGTTAAGTAAGAGAAGAAAAAGCACCTTAAAAAGAAACTTTCCAAATCTGTTTGTATGCTTGGTACTCCTTTCTTTCCTTTTTTGCATTTTGCACACATACAAGCACACACACCAAAACATTTTTCTGCCAGGCTGAGACCTCTTCTACTGCTTCAGCCTAGAGCAAATGCCTATTGCTGAGTTATGAAGCGCTGGAAACAGGCGTTTATAATGAAAATGTCAGTGACACTATAATAACTTCCAAATCATGTTCCTACAAAACGTGCTATAGTTCTTGTTGCACATAGAGCAGTTCTATTCCGTTTCCTTTGCTCTTTAGCTTCTTAGATTGTCTCTTCTTTCAGACGGACAAAATCTACTAGAGCACGCCAAATCTTCATATCTTCCTGTTCTCAGATCATAATCAGTGTTCTAAGAAAATATGACATGTATAATGTGAACAATATTTTCCTTACCCCTTATTTCTACAAGACACATGAAGAAACATGTTCTAGACAAATTACTGTCAAATTATCTGTCATTTCATTGTGTATCAGTCATTGCACTGTCGTGAGTTCCTACGTTAACATAAAATGACTCCTTTCTGTTTATCACATTAACTGAGATGCATTTTTTTCTCAATGCCATGCAAAATAAATAATTCCGCCTATGAAATCACCTATACGTACGCTCCAAGGGGCCCCCAAGCAGAGCCCTGCTTATTGCTTTACCTGATTCACAGAGCTACATCTCCTGTTTTTTTCCTCTGAGCTTGCTGTTGCCTAGGTCCCTTATTTTGGTTCTTCTGAGTTGCTCATGTACATTAACAGCAGTAGAGCTTGGTGTTGCACCCTACTGCTCAGCCAGTTTGAATGTTGCTAGGTACCATGCTGCTCTCTTGCATCTCCTTAGGGAAGTTTATAGCTGGTTAGTCCTGCAGACATTATTCCAGTCTCTAGGGAGGAAATTTTCTTCTAATCACTTTTTTTGGTTACAGTTTGAAGGTCTGGCTTTAAATCTCTTTAAATCTCTGTGATGTTTCCTTAAGTTTATGAGGTTTTATGCTGACTATTCTGAGGGGCTGATGGTATGCTAAGATCGAATAGCAATTTTCCTTAGCAGGAGACTAATACAAGCAGCTACCCCTCATGAATTGTAAGGGGCAAAAGCAAACAGGCTTGACAGTGGAGGTGACTTAAGACAGTAACTTTTCAACAGGATTTTTTTTTTTTTTTTTTTTACGTTATGTTCAGTTGAAGAATAATGTGGCAGCTCTGAACAAAAAAATAAGTAATTTAGGCTTGAGTAGAGCAAACAGGAGTCTTTAGCGGTGAGTATAGACTAAAACAAGCAAACAGAACTGAATGGGAGCATTGAGGATGGAGGCTGAATGCAGATACGTGAATGCATGGGAGAAGGTTGTGAGGAGACCCCAGGCAATAGACTTGGCTCTTCTGGTCAGCTAAGAGAGTACTGTATTGGCTGTTCATCTGCTACAAAATATCGTGAGGATCGTATCAGTTGATTGGTACTATTAATACAGTTTATTAATTCCTTAGTAGAACTTTAGATCTTAACTGGTCATGTGGCAGACTAAGAAGAGGAAAGTGTGTTTGTGCACACCACTAGAGATTGTGTGTCTGGAGCTCCTGGACGTAACTGTCAGACATGGCAAGGTGACTCCATTGTAAAGTTACTGGAGTCTCACATCAACTGCGTATTGAGACTCCCCCTCAGGCAGACTCAGCATCAAAAGATGGGAGAGATCCTCTAGGCTTCTTTTTCAACACAGGTTCTCTTCAGCTGCTCTGCCCAGCAGAGTTAGACAGTAGAAAAAGCAGAGATTAGGCATATTGACTCTACAAAAGTATTAGAGGTCATGGATAAACCAGTTTCCACTCCTAACAGGCAACGCATTTTACTGAAATATCAAGACAGAAAGTAGTAATCATAAAATTTGTGTCATGTATTCTGTTCATTTTATCTAATAGACTATCCTTCATGAAATGAAATTAAAGGAGAAAAGAAGTAATTTTTCAGAGAATGGATCCCATTCTTAAATGTAAAGCAACCTCTCCACAGATGTATGTTAGCTAGTCCTATACCTTTCTCTAACTATGTAAGTTTCCAGTCTTCAAATAAAAACCAGTTTCTAAGTGCTCTCTTCTTTGAAATATACATCCCACATAAATAAAAATATTTTGATACGTAAGACCAGCTTATTTTACCTTGCTGCTTGCATGAAATGCCAGTTAATCAGTACAAATTGCTCTATATGAAACAAAACCATTCTATTAATCTTAAAGTGGAGCTCAAGATATTAAAAGAAGAAGAAGGAAAGCTGTGCTGTAGGCCCTTATTCTGCAATATCAAATTCTAAATGACTGTATGTATAGTTATTCAGTAACTGCTTGTTAGCTGAGAGGGACCAAAGTTCCCAGAGCTGAACAATACTGATGATATTACTCCCACTAACAATACTTAAAAGCTAAGGATAAAGTTGGAATTACCCATTGCTGTGATCAAGCTCAGTGAATGTTCAGAGAATGGAATTTCCATCCTAATATTTCAACATACGTATTCATCCCAAAAGAGTATAGAGATGTAAAATATTGAAAGTGTCCATGAAACAAAAAAGTTCAGGAAAATTTTATTTTGGAAAATGTCAAGATGAATGGCTTTGACATTTTCAACTGATATAAAATGTTTCTCTTTGAAAGTCAGAATAATTTACATTACTGGTTATTACTGAGATACACTTTCCTGTATTACTGAGATACTGGTTATATCTATGAATCCACTGAACAGATGATATGTTTATGATACTGTTTGAAAGCATGTAAAACATATCTCAACTTCTTCATATTCTCATGGAGAGTGAAGAAAGGACACAAATCTGGTACTTACTACCCACTATTTCTCTTGATGAAAAAATATGAAATTAATTCTTCTTCTTATAACATTTACTTCTACTCAGTAGAAGTCTTTCCTTAATGACATGGAAGGGATAAACAGTACTTTTATGCTTACTGTACCTGGCTTTCTTTTCATTTTCCTTTTTTTCTTCTTGAGTCTTCCACAGAACAACTGCTTGTCCATATGCGGAAACATAAAAGCCCTCTCCAGTTCATCTGAAAACATTAAACACATTAACATCTGAAAACATTAAAAAAAAAAAAAAAAAAAAGTAAGTATGAAAGCTATTTGCATTTTCGTATTTTATTCAGCAAATAAGAAAAGCAAGAGATTGAGAATTTGAGAGCTCAAAACAGCCTGCCTGGATTTGCTTGATATCTTTTGTTTTGACAGGGCCAAAGCTAGCAGAGCTTGGTCGTTGTACTCAGATGCTATCCCACTCTATTATTCTGTCTAGCTGATTGGAAATAGCAAGTGTTATGAAACTGAATACTTTAGAGATGAAGTCTTGGTGATTTGACCACTTAACTTTAAGAGCGCTGCTCCATTCTAGACAACCACAATTATATCTCTTTTGCTGAACTCAGTGTAAAGTTGTGAAGTGTAAAGATCAATCAGGTGCTATCCATTAAGTAACACGTACTACATTTTGTCATTTAAGAGCTATCTTCAGAGTTCAGGCCTTATTAGTTTGGTATAATTATTTGGCAATTCGTGGTAATTTTACTCCAGCTACACTATTGTAACTCTCTTTTAGTGATATAAGAGTTTCTTAGGCTCATATGGCATATGCCAAGAATATGAAACAGTTTCACGCTCCTTTAGCATGACTGAAGTTCTTCCTTTTCCCCCTCACAGCCTGCCCCTCTGCCACACTGTGAATACACTAAGTTTCAGAGCACTGAGATCTTGAACTTGGATCATCACTCCCAGCAGACTGTCAGATTAGCCTTATCAGACAATAAGAGATAATACTTTGCCACTTTTAAGAAGTTAAGTTGTAGAAGTGACTGTTGAAATTTAGGAAATGTAAAGATAGGACAATATTTTAAAGCCCCTGTGGCATACACAGAAAACTGTACAGTGTAATATGAGCATCTGAAATACCTACAGCCACATTTTATTTGTAATAAGGAGAATAGTTGAAGTATCATTGCTTCACACCCAGTCAGTTGAAGAACTTCAAGAATGAATTTCCTTGATATCCTTCTACCTTTGCCAGTTTCTTTTCCTTCAGAACCTATCAATTTTGATGGATGGAAAGGCAGGAGGGAGGGAAAAGGAAGGAAATGAAGTCAGCTATGAGCTGAGATACTACCTCTGCACGTTAAAGGAAATGCTGCTAAAGACAAACAAGAAAAAAAAAAGGACCCCAAAACATTGGCAATTTTTATGAAAAAAGTGTTTGTTCAATAGGCAAAATGTTCCCAATTTTCAGCTACATTATGACTACTCAAAGCATGGTTTATAAAGCAGAATTCCATCACAGATCTTTCAGTTTAATCAAATACATAATTTTCTTCTCAAAAATGTTTTGACAACTACTTGAGCCTCCATAGCCATTATCCTGTTAATATTGCAATGACTCTTTTCACACCTGGTCTACTGATTGCTTTTATCTCTACAGGCACCCAGTGACATTCCTCAGCTGGTATCTATAACTGAGAGTCTGCTGAATTCAGTGAAGCTCTGCTAATCTACACCATCTGAGAAGCTGTCCCAACCTAGCAAGAATAAAACTTAGTGTCAATTTTTTCTGACACAGAAATCAGACTTTATTAACAGAGTATTTTACTACAACTCATTTTCTTTAGCTAGATATGTTTAATAAAAACCAGCCTGGGTCATTATACTCATGTAATCATTATAATCTTGTTGGATCACCCTCAATCCAAAGATTCTAGCATGAAATGTGTGGTTGAATTAGAGCATACAATTTAGGAAGATATCTACTCATGATTTAAACCTCTGATTGTCAGAAACTATGCTTCATTCATCAGCTGTCTATTCCAACAGATTAATTATTTTTTATTTTTTTACATGATTTCAGTTTTCAGTTATAGGAGCTTGTTATGGCTTTGCCCCAGTTCAATAGCTCTCACATATAACGTATCTTGTCTTCAGCTGTTAAGGCTACAGCAAACTAAGAACTAATGAGTAGGAATATATTTTTTCTAAGATATCAGACTGTCAAGAAAGTTTGATAGATTTTCCAGTGTCATAAAAGATCTGATGATATATAAGGGATTGTACTGTTCAGGACTATCCATTTGAATTATATGAGTGCATAATAGAATAAAGAGGTGTCTTAATGTAGGTGTCTGTTAATTTATGTTAGGAATCGTACAAAACACCTTATTAGGACAACGTTATTTTGGTTTTAGCTGTTATGTGAGCTTAACGGGGGAAACATAGCTATATATTTTAGAATGAAATAAAAATACTCTGATTTTCAATATATTGATTTCGGAAATCATTAACTGATAACCTGACCTTGCTACCATTTTTAGTAATGTCAAAACTCATGTGATTTCTATGGATCTGGAGAAACAAAACTGGCTGCCTGGAAGCATTGCCAAATGCCCAGGTCACCTTCCAGTTTGCTATTTGTGTCATATATGAAAGGTGAACATTTCACAGGAAGCTTTAGAATGACTCAAAAAGATAAGCAGTGTGCATAAAGAAAAAAAGAGCTGATCACTACCGGTTATCAACTTACTGTAGCCCTTGAAGAATGAGGGTAGCTCATTGCGATACAGTCATTTTATCCTCTTTTTATTACTGGACACTATTACTTTTTCCTCTTAAACTCACGTAACTGCTGAATGCATTTATAGTCTTTTCCACTCAGGAGAGGGAGTAATGTTATTTAATATTGCTTCCAGGCCCTAGATGGGGCTACTTTTTATAACTAAAACAAAGTATTTTAAATGATTCTATATTTTATATTGTATCACTCTTTACAGAGTTGGCTTTGCTCCAGCAAAGAATTTTTATCAGGCTTGAAAGTCTGGTTCTGTGAGTGGTGTCATACCAACTTTTCAAAACTAAAGACATTGGCATTGATGGACAATCACATTTTTGTGGTAATCCTAAAACAGATGAAATTGCACAGACTGAAAAAGTATGTGTAAACCTTGAAAATAAACAATGCCATACCTCCATTTTTAAACAAAGTCCTTCAATTTTTAGCCATTGCACAGTCTCCTCCTTTTCTCAGAAGTATCGTGTTGATAATGAGATTAACGTAAAACACTATGATTTACTTGAAAGTACCTGCGTTTGAAGCAATAACAAGTAGTTTCATCTTTTTTTCCTAAGTGATGTGCAAATTCAATATGTCCTTACTTCCCAAAAGTCATTTTTCCTAATAAATGTTCTTGTGCTAGTGCTATGCCCCATGTGGTTTTAAATAGACCAATAGTAAGCCATGATTAATAGCAATAACTCTAGTAAACTATTCGTCTCGATGACATCATCAGGCTAAGCCTTCAGCTCCTCACATGGATTTAAGAAGTGAAGCCTGGTTCTCAGCAGATAGAAGAAACATATGGCGAATTTTATTAGTCTTCTGAGGCAACTTGAAAATCCCAGGGACTTCTGTGATTGCTTTCTTTCCTATTATATCCACAACGTTATAGAAACCATACCTAGTCTAGTAGAGTGATGAGGAAGATGCGGATTATCCTTGCGTGCAGAAGGTGTATTATGCAGTTAGACCTCGGTGCCACACTGAGAGGAAAACTCAGACAATAAATGCCACAAAGCATGTGAGCAGCAGGGAGGCATGAGTACAGTCCTGCTAAAGTGCTCCAAAGTGAAAATCAAAGCAAGCAGATAAAAGCAGACATTGGTCTGGGCTTTTTAATCAGGCGCCTGGAGCAAAGCTAAGGCAGGAATGATAAATCTGTGGCTATGTTATGGCACAGAGGGAGCACTGCAGTCGATCAGGTCAATGTTTATGTTAACTGTGGTGGAAATCATTGAACATTCACCTTTCACCCTTGCAAATGAATCAGCAGGTTAGAAACTGTAGTTAATTTATGAAATAGCATGCAATCTCACTAACTATGCAGATGGAAACTGAAAGGTAGGCAATTTGAAACAATCCGTGTTTTAGATAAAGTGTTGATACAGTGATACACATAATGTGAATGTGAGCTGGCATTTTGAAACATCCATTTGCAACGAAGTAACAGGCAATTAGGGGAAAACGCACAAATTTGGGCTGATGTTATGTAGCAGCACTGATGCTTAAAGCGCTTAGAGAAATGGCTGCATTTTTGAGGAGCTGAGCTCCTGAACCTGGCTGTTGAGCTACAGATACACAAGTTTGTAGTTTCTGTCCTCTAAATAAGTTTCCAAAGTAAAGCCAACAGAAAACGTATCTGTTTTTAAAATTTTCTTGAATGGACTACGGCAACTCTTAGGATTTTGAAGAGTCACTGTTAGGGCTCGGAGAAGGACCTGACGGAGGGAGGCATGCAAGGGACAGTCAGAGCAGGCGGCTGCATATGCCTGCTTGGTACAAGCCAAGACCACCCTCAGTTCCCGAACGAGTAGATAATGCACAGGCAGCCACTAACTGCAGAAGCTGCTGCTCACCTGTGTGATGAACTGAACCAGAAGCCGGCGACCTGCAGAACCCCCATTAGCCCTGCTCATCAGCGCTCAGGGAGTGCTACCTGCGGGGTCCCTGGGGACATAACTCTCATCAGCCAGTCAGCTGCCTCAAGGACATTCTCATTGCCACAAAGCAAAGTTCCCCAAGGGCAGAAACAAGAAATTTCAAATTTTGCCAGCCTTCTTTGGAGACACTGCACCTCCCTGCAGAGCCAGGCACGCTCTTCGCGGGCAGGCAATGTTGCCTTCAGACACAGGGAAACACAGTTGCTCGGCTGAAGTCTGCGTGCAGCACCACAGCGATATTCCAATTTGTTTTGCTGAGTATCAGATTCTGCCGCAACGCCTACATCTTAAGCCAGTCAGCTCTGTCTGTTCCTAAACTAGGAATGGTGATTTTTCAGAACTGTCTGCTCTCAGTTTTGAAGATTTCCAGATTTCCCCAGAAAGAGCACTTAAATTCCCTAACACATGTCTTTTTGAAGACCACCAGTTCACAGTGTTTAGATGAGAGCAACCATCTACTATAACCCATTGCCATTCTTGTGACTAATATGAATGGCACTGATGCCATGCAGAAGGCAAATAAGAGAGGTAGATTTAAGTTTAAGCTGAGGGCACTTTGTAAGCTGGAAAGAAAAATCTGCAAAATTTCTTTATGCATGATGCTTTCCTGCGTCATTCACCCCTCACTTTCACAAACATCGTATTAGTTCACAAGTTAAAAAATGATACAACTAATGCTGAAAGAATCAGACGAGCCCAGAAGCAGATATGTAGATTATTTGGATTAATTCTGGATACCTGTTATTTTTTACTTCCTACTTAAATTGAGGTTGCACTCAATTCATAACTTGCATAAGTTGCACAGCTTGCATAACTGAGCATAACTTGATCATGCTGGAGAATACACAAGCTGAAGGAGCAAAGAGTCACTTCAACAGAATCATTGTGGCTATATAAAGGAAGCCTTTAGGGAGATAAATACTTTGTAAAAAGTTTTTTGCTAAACCTAAGCATTCAGGACAAAAATAGGACAAATCAGCTCTATTATCTTGAGCGATCGGTACAATGCAATGTATAAGAAAGCACTGAAACCATTTTGAAAAAAAAGGTGTTGAGTAGACAGAAATGGGTTTTCACCCAACGAACAGGTCATTGTGTAAATTACAAATAGTGTGATCCTGCCAGATGCAACATAATGATCTGCAGGTTATTAAAGACAAAAGATGCCATGTCCTCGTTTTACAGATACAGTTTGACATGCTGCAATGATTTATACATCTTGAGGCCAAGAGTATGATAGCTGCAACAACCTCTGTATAAGTTTCAATCAGTTTGAGTGGATAAACATTGTCACAGGTTATGGAATTCACCTTTCTAAGTCCCACATTTACGAAGAGGCTAAAAGCAACATCTATCAGAAAAAAGACTTTGAGGACGGACTGTCCTCAAATGAGAAAATACATTCTGATTAACACCCTCATCTGTTACAGAGCTCCTTTCTCATAATTATTGGATGTTTGCTGAAGAAAGGATACTGCACAGATGCACCAGAGCCTTGATTTAGTATGATATATTAAATATTTCTGTAGTTAAAAAAAAAAAAAAAAAAAAAAAAAGTGGATTTCAGTCATTTTAGTTCTGAAGTATGATATGAAGCTAGTATGAAGCTATGGACATTTTCATTTATAAAAATAATTTTGGTTAACAAAAGTTAACATAGTGTTTTCTTGCCTTTTTTTTCATTCTTTGCAGTGATCAGGAGACCCACAGAACAGCTGATAGGTGAAGTCTTTTATGCTTAAGCCAGTGCCAACAGCGAGGCAGAAGCTGAAGGTCAGAACGACAAACTCCTGTTGCAATCCAAGGAGGGGTTGTGAGATTCCAGCTTCTGACAATCACATGATACAGTTACAGATTTTATGTTGGCAATATTGTAATAGAAATTCCTTATGATGTTAATTACAGAAAAAAATCACAGTTACAAAAATTATCAGAATCTATAATGAACCTAAAGAATTCATCATATGAGCACTTAACAGGCAGTAGATGCCCGGCACAGACCAGTAGATGCCCGGGTCGCCTATGCTGGTATTGGCATCCGTGTGCTTGTTGCATTCTCTGGGAGGTTTGTTTACTCACAGTTTTGAAATGAAGCATGTATTAAATTCTTCTTTTTTATACCTTTTGATAATTGTCTTCTTTCCTCACTCCATTCTTTCCTTAGAAATTACGTGAAAATAAACACCTAATATTAATACAGAAATGAAGTTACAAATTTAAAATATACAGTAGTCAGAAAATTAGTATGTTAGTATTTCCTTGCAAAGACTAATTCTGATAAAATAAATATGCTGCACAGTCTGCAGGAAAGCATTTCAGAGTACAGCCAGTAATCCAAAATACCACTAACCATAGTGTGACCATGTCAATGTTACCATGGGAATTTTAACACTGCAATTCCTTGACCAATATTCATTTGATTTCTCATGCAAACACTGTACTAGTTACAGTAGATCAGATTTTTAACTGCTATAAAATCATACAGCTGGACTCGGATTACTGGACCTCCCTTGATTCACACGAGCTGAAGCTCTGCTTTAGTACAACTGGCAACTTCTTTGTCTTTCCTAATCTGCCAAAACACTTGTAGAAAATGGAAGGTCTTTTTGCATTGCTGGGGTATACACATACTAATGATCCTGCCATTTCATCACCAAGTGAAAAAGCTAATAGGCTGTGGTCCAAGATAGGGCAATGTTACTGGTGTTCTTGGCACTTATTTTCTCTCCATAGACGGAATCATAAAATATAAAATATATTTATGTACATAAAAATGTGTGGGCACCCTAATATTCATCTTTGTAATTAAACAAATTAAGGTGGTGACCTTTCAAGAAGCTTTTTTAAAATGTCACTGCTCTGTATTGGTATTGTGGACAAAAAAAAATAAATAAAAAATAAAATAAAATAAAGCCTCCACAGGATATAAGCAGTGAAAATGAGATTCCTGTGGAGAACCAATCTCAAAATAATATAGGATTTGGCTGGATCTGGAGAGCTGAGATAATCCACACTGAATTAGGAATTTAACCTCCAATTCTGCATATTCAAACATTCCAACTGAAGTAGCTTGATCTTCGACAGTGGGCAACCATAGAATTTTATCCAGCAACATTTTATAGATAGAAAAATGAATTTCTATCATATAAAATAAAATAATTTGGAGAAGGATCTTGTCTATCTTTACTAACCTTAAAAAAATCTCACTAGATATAGGTAAAGTTCTATTCAGAAGAAATGGCAGCTTACAAAGCTCTGAATAATGCCATTCGTTATTCATCCAGAAGCCAAACGTAGTACAGGCTATGATCTCTTCTGTTTTGTTCTGAAGGTGCATGTACAAGGACAGGATTCTTCAGTATCTTCTAATCAAACAAGGTCAAACTTTTCCTTTTGCCTCTCATGTTGTGATAAAATAAATTGCGCTGAAGTATGTTATTTAGTGTTTGCTGTAGAACTACACTTTTGTGAACTGGCTACCCCTTGAGTGGTAATTAGCTCTTATCCACTGATCCATTTGATACATAGTCAGCTGAGAAGTGCTTTACTTTAGCATAAATATTATGTATGGTACATTTTTTAAGTGACATTCATCTATCAATCTAAACCCCTCTTTGAAACCCCAGATGTGTTTTAAGCAAAGTAGACCCGTTCACGAAATAATATAACCGTAATTAATAAAGCTGACTCAAGACCTTCTAAACCATATTTGAACATGTTATAAGAGAATTATCTCAAATTATTTGGCCAAAAAGATGAAGATGAGTTTTAAAATTATATTCAAAAGGCTTTAATGAGGAGGAAAGCAAACACATCATTCAGACTTCATTAGCATAGAAATAACAAAGTCTGAAGGGGAAATTTTGTTTAGAGTTCACTCAACTAAACCGGTTAGCTTTGACTCCTTGTCAGAGAGTCCATCATTTTCCCCCCTCAAAGATCTTCTAGCAGGTTAAGTCTCTACAGGCACTTGTTCAAAATCAGATACTGACTACAGGGAACAAACAGTACCCTTTTCTGTTTAGAGGCCTTGTATTTAACAGAAAGGATGACTTAAATGAATTTATGAAATTCAGACTGAAAAAGATATCAGACAGCTAAACACTAAACTTTGGGCTGAAATATTTGGTATTTACTAGTCAGCAGACAAATAGTCAGCTCTATAAAGATTTTTTTTTAATTGTCTTACTTCTTATTAATGGAAACAACACTGGGGAAGCTTTCTCTTTGGAAAATATTTGTGCACATCTGCACTCAAACAGCTAGAGATCGTATTGTAAATTTTAGTTGCTCTTTACTTTCTTGGCAGCCAAGAATGGTATGAAAGCATCTTGCTTGCATGTGCTACAAAATCTTTTACACTATTGATCAAACTTAAGATTTATTACTCAGTGGCTAAATTTACTCATTACATTTTTACCATATATTGGATTCACCATTCTTGCTTCCCGATGATGTTCCAAAATAAGACCAACTAAACAAAAATATCCAACACTTTTTTGGCATGCTAGGGCAAATTAAGATTTTTCTATTATTATTTAGAACAAAAATGTGCTAATAATGATTCTTCATTATAAATTTTAGTTTTCATTAACTTTAGGAGAGATCTAGCTGTTAGTATTAAAATTATATTATAGAAGTATATTCTTTCTTTAAAATCCTCAGTGGAATTCAGTTTCAACTACTCATGCAAGACAACAGCTCAAAGAATTCAAAAGTGCTTAAGGGAAGGAAGGGTCTTCTACTCGCCTACCACAAAGGCAAATAGGGCTGTGATTTTATCTTTTCAAAAATAAGGCTGAAAGTTTGCAATCGTTTGCAAAATGTTTGATAATTTTCTTCATAAAAGGGGATAGAAATAACAGTACTTGAAGTAAACACACACACACTTACATATTTTCTGGTTTAGAAGGCTCCATGTCTTCTTCTTTTGATTGAAAATTTACAGCTCCTTTTAAAAGCAAAAAAGTACTTCATTTTAACATTCCCCCTTTTCAAAGAGAACCTTCAATTAAACCAAGACTAAAATTTTTTTCTTCTTTCCTGCCCTGAAATTGCTGTTTGTGCACTGATGTCAACATTTAAGTCTGCATTATAAGATACGTATCAGGCAAAATATTTTTTTTTCCTCTTCCATTCACAGATATTAAGGCTAGCAAGAACTACTATAGGTATCTGGTTTGTCCCCATAGACCAGCCAATTTTATCCAATAAAATTTCCGTAAGGCCCAGTCTGAGCTACAGCATAAGTCTTAAGATCATCCATAATGCCTTTAGAACAGTTCTTCTAGCAGTTAATAGCCTTATTTGTTTACCATCTGCATCTTATTTCTCCTCTGAATCTGCCTCACAATCATTGGGGAAATATTCCTGTTGGATGCACAGTGATTACATGCGTGAATACAGTGTAAACACATCATACCATAACTCAAAAAGTGAGTTTTCATCAATAAGCTAAATGATGCTAAAAAACACACGATCTGCTCACAGACCTATAATAAGACTAAATATTGTGTTGCACAACTATTGATTCAATATTTTGGGATGTATAAATAATATAATTTATTCCTGCAATATGTACTGAAGGTTATCCTTTGCTCATAGAAAGAATTTTCTAAGAATTTAATACCAAATCAACTAATTTCTGGATCCTTAAGAAATTAGGGGATTTTTCCTCTTCTTTCTGGATGCTCCTAGCAAAGAAATAGAGTGGACACTTGAACTCTCCATAAAGTGAGAATTATTTGAATATTTTTAAAATAAATTAATTTGTAATTATGACACGATTATATTTATTTACTTTAACTTTTGAGTTTCCTTGCATTAAATTATGAATATCATATTTCTTTCCTTAAACTAGCACTATGGTAGCGTTGAGAAAAGAACAAATGCTCCCCAGCAAGGCACAGAGACAGCAACTCAGGGAAAGAATACCCACTCTCTATTGATATTTTCTCATCAAATCAGTAACTCACAACAATATATTAACAGGAAGTGCAAGCTGAAAGAATTTTTTAGCAACAAGCTGAAAACATGTCAGTATTACTGTAATTACCCCAAAAGAAAGCTTTAATGTTAATGAATAATATTTATGATACATTTTTTCCTCTCATCTCCACTTCAGACAAGTCCCTGTAACATCCAGAAAACCTTTCCTAAAATAGTGATATGCTATTTTTAACAAAAGGATGGAAGGAAGTGTAATACACGCAAAGATGATTTTTAGAAGCCATTTTAATCTCACCTGTGATCTTAAACACTAAAAATCATGATTACGTATATATTGCAAGGCATCACCACAGGTCTGAGTAAAGCTTCAAAAGTCTCTAAATCTTAATTGTGTAAACTCTGTTCTGAGATGCCTATATTTTTAAAGAGGAATTATACACTTTCCCTTAATAGCCTTATTATAATAGCCTTATTATTATTATAAGGAAATTGTATATATACAGCTACAATTATTTAGGGTGCGAGTCCTGCCACGTAATTTACACGCCACAGACACCGGCGTGCTTTACGCTAGTTGTATCAATAGGTAGCAGCTAAGTGTTTCTGCAGGCTGGACACACGCTGTCGTCCTGGTCCGCGTGCTCCTTCCAGAGGCGGCCTTGTTATGCACCCCCAGCCACAACACGAGTTAACATTCGAGGCCCTTGGTTTCTAGGCTGCCAGAGGCTCAGCTCATTGGCGAGATAAATTATCCCACCCGCCCCAGGGAAAGAAACAAGCCACCCGTCACTTGTCAAAGAACCAGCTCCGCTGCGATGGTACCTAGTGTCCCTCCATCCCACCTGCGGGCAAAATGCCTGTTATGAAAGTACAGCCATGGATAAATATAATGGAAAACAGGTGAGGAAGTGAAGGATTTAGATAAATGAGGTCAGGTACAATTGGTAGCAAATCGTGCTGGCAGTGGAGTTTTTAAAGAACTTTTTAAAGCCACAGTGACTTCCATTTTTTCCCCATCGGATCGCAAAGCGAGGCACCCAGACTTCTTTGTTTCCTCCCTCTAAGAAAGCTGAAGCTTACCTTCTGCAAGTCAACCCTCTGTTGTTTATTTCAAGGCTGACGCTCTGTTTGTATTGTGCTTTCCTGAGGTTCAGGAATTGTTTTTTTCAGTCAACTGTAAGCAATGATTCAAGGCCACATGCTACCCTGAAATGAGACTTTTTCTTTTTCTTTTTTTTTTTTTTATCAGTCTTTACAATTAATCAGATCCAGAAGATTAGCAGCCACAGGAGTCACAACGATTGCACTATGCTCTATTGGCATTGTGAAAAGAGAGTTTCAATGAGAGCCTCTTCAAATTCAGCTCCATTTATGCTCCACATTAATAATGACTTCAATTGACTGAAACCAGCAAAAAAAAAATCCAATTAAGTGTCATTACATGAGTTCAGTTAAATGCCCGCTTTGCAAAGTCTCTCAGAAGATATTAAGTTTCAGTGAGTTTACTGCAACATGCTGTGACTGAATGTTTAATTCTTAAAGATGCACCATCATTTTAAAGCTGTAGCCTCACGTAACTATAGATTAGCTACTAGATGTTGAATTACATGATTTCTCTTCCCTAGAAAATGCAAAAATGAAGAGTGACCACCACTACCAGAGCAGAGAAGACAAAAAAAAAAGAAAAAGAAAAAAAAAACATACTTGAAAACAGATTAATCGCAGTGCAGCCTATCTGTATCACAGCTTCAGGGCAAGAGTATGTGAAACAAAGCATTAGCTTGATACTTTAATTTAGACATAAGTCTTGCCTCTTCTGCATTCAGATTGCACAAACAAATTCACAGTGTAATACAAGATGATATGGCATTTCCCAACATAACACGTTTTTGTCTAATAGTTAAATGTTTGTTTAATCCGTTATTATACTGCAGAAAAATGTAGACTTGATTCTCTGAAGGTGATAATGGCTCTAAAAGTAGAGAATGACAGGCCATTAAAGACAAAACAAGGAAACACAAAGAAAAATATGCAATAAAGCTGAAAACTGTTGTGTCTATACATAACTGAGAAGCAGTAACATTAAAGAGTGAGCCAATGGTCAGTGCCTTAATATTAAAGAGCACAGTTAAGCAAGCAGAAGAACTCTTTTTAATGCCTTAGACATGTCAATAAACTATGAAAGTTACTAGGTTCAATATCACTGACTCTAGAAAAAGTCCAGGAATTGAGGGGAAAAAAAAAAAGGAAGCGAGAAAGATTCCAAGATATTACTGGTGTTATTCAATTTTAGGGCTTAATCTTATACACCTTCTATAGTATTTTTTTATTTCTGTTGCACAAAGATACAAGCTTGGTTTTAAGGAGATTTAGATCAAAGAACACAAAGGAGAGGAACACAGATGAGTTCACATGCTTATGTATTTAACTTAAGGGCCAACTGTCCTCTAATCCTCACTCCATCCTTTGTTAATTGGTTGAAGAGGTATAGCTGTCACGTTGGAGCTTAGCCTTTGAAGTGGGGTTTGATAGAAAGTAACGAAGAGATCTTATTTTTTCATTAAAAGAGAATTTTTAGGAAGAAAATAATTTTTAAAGGGAAATATTTTCATGAGAAGCTGACAGACAGTCAACGGGCGGTTGAGCACCAGACAAATGGGAAGGGTTAGTTTTGAAGGACCTTTTAGAAGAAGCCAAATGTACTTTGCACTTTGTTCCGGTTCCTGCCATAGCACAATGAGCCACAGAGTTTTCCCTTTAAAATGAAATGTGGGGGTATCATAACTTGCCAAAATACGGGATTAAAGTTGATGTATTTAGAGGAGCAGATGGCTGTGCCTCCAAGTGTTCTCCCCTTGGGTTTCCAAACAGCAGAGCAAGCAGAAGGGAGAAATACAAAAGACTTCATCAATGTGTACTCATACAGCTCAAATTCTGAGTCTTAGAGTCAAGAATATGTTACAAAATAGAAATATTACAAATTTATAAACATTTTAATGCAATTTTCATTAACTTCTTAATATTGCTTGTTAAATATTTGCTGAATTTGCAGCCTTTTGGATTCTTCATCATTATCCATCCATTTGAGAAAGGGTTATACTCTTTCCATGGACCTACCTGTCAGGAAAAAACATGGCTTTCTGTTTACTTTGAAGTGCTTTTGTAGGAAGAATATAACATCAGTCTTTCACGGTTGTCCTGACTTCCAGCTGACTTCTTACTGACATTAAAAGTGACCTTTAAAAGGTCAAATGGTTTGGTTCCTTGTTTCCCTAGAAAATGCCACTTTCCCAGCATGATACCTCAGCAGTTGCAATCAGATCAGTCACACAGCTTTCTGTTCTCTTTTTCACAGACAGATTCCTTAATTCCAAAACTCACCCCATTTCATCTAGAAGAAGCCAGCTTTGTAGACCACCAAATGTACTCTTTTCCTGAACCGAACGTACGCATGGCAAGTGAGTGAGTCGTGGACTATCAGCCGTTGAATGGGCAGGGGAGAGGATTAATTTGTTGACAGCTAGATTATTTGCCTTGAATTGTGTTGGGTGTTCATACAGTATCAGATCATTTCAACTCACTATACCATTTAAACTTCAGAGGTTCTTTCCAACCTATATTGTTCTAAAATATGATGATTCTTCTTTCTCTTAAAATTTCAGAAGGGTACCTCTTTGTAGCAGAATAAATACATGAACTATGTACAGATTCGTTTGCTGGGCTTCAGAGAGAACAAAATGCTATACTTCCATCATTTCAAGAAGAGAGGGGTGTTAGCTGATGGTACTCTATTTTGGCAGTTGCATGTAATTAATTGCACGATAAAGTCCAGAGCCATGATTCAGAATTGTGGCTACGCTCCTCTTCCTGGGCGCCCTGTCACTCCCGTCCTCACTGTATCGCATCTCAAGAAGTGATCCTGGGATCTGTAAATGGAAGGGACGGCTACAGAAGGACATAACAAGGATGACCACCTTTGAGAAAGGAAGTTCTCTGGTTATGCAAGCCAATTTAGCCTGGTTTATTAATCTCCGATAAATATTGCCCCAGATTTGCAAATGCAGATATAACTCAGAGGCTGAAAGCTATTGTAGTCTGGGTGGATCTTTTAACAGCAAAAGGAAAATGGGAAATGGTAATCCCAGACCATCTGTAGAGGGACAAGTGGAAGGGTTTATAGGGCTGTGCTTAGCCTGGCCATTAAACTTCATAGAGGATTTAGGTAATACTTTCTTTAGTTTCAATCCACGTGATTTCACATGCTCTGAAACTCATTGCGAGTGCCTGGTTCTTGCTTCAAACGCATTTATGGCTGTGCAAAATAGGTGTAAACATCTCCCAGAACAGCCTGGTCTACTGGCTTTCATTTCATCTTTGAAAAAATTTTAATGCTAGAAGTATCCTTACATACCTGTCCTGCTGATATCACTTTTAACCAAGCCAAAACAAAAGAACATATCACTGCCGTCCCAGACCATTCTCTGCTTACGCTGTCCCCCACTTCTGCCCTCATTACTCACATCCTACATTTTGGAAATCATCCTGTTGTCTCTGCCATCACTTTGGTATTTCCTTGACCAACAGCAAAAGAAATTCAAGCTCCTGGACCCAGCTTGTTTAAAGTATGCCTTGCCAAGGGCAGATGACTAAGGTCAGCTGGGTAAACTGCAATTTATCGTAGGAAGTGATATGAGTGGTCGGTTTAAGGATGCTACTGGAACCTATCAGTATAAAAACAGATCTCAGGGACTGCAGCAGAAAAAAATGCATCTCTTGGAATACTTTCAGCTAGACTAATCAATCCCAAAGTTTACAGGATTTAATAAGGATTTAATAAGGCTTCTCCATCGTTGCATCTCTGAAAGGTTAGTAAACCATTTAAAGAAGTTAAGCTGGATAAAGCTCTCAAAGCTCTGAGTTTGTAATGCATTAAACCCTGGCATATTCCACCTTTTTTCAGCATTTATTACACCATCCTTGTTCAGTTCATGGTCTCTCCTACAAACTGGGCAAACCTCTTAAAACCGTATGAACATAGGGTATAATAGTTTGCCCTAAACCAATATTCAGCTGGATAATATTATTATTTATGTCAAATATTAAAAATAACTGAAAAATAAGACTGAAAAACAACATCACCAAATCACCTTAGACTCAGAGCTGATACTTGCTTATTTTCTCTCCCTCCTGGAAGACATCTAGGCTCACCAGTTAGCTAAGAGACAATCAAAAAGGTCTTCCTTCAGGAAAAAGAAAAAAAAAAAGAACAAAAAAAAAGTATAGGCATTAAGACTGCATTAAGACTGCAAGATAAAGCTGGCATTATGCCAGCTTCAATTAAGGAAAGCAACATTATTCAGGAAAATACTGAAGTCCCTAAATTCAAGATTGTGTGTCATCCCATCAGAGCTTTACCTTCAATAGACTACTCAAGCCATGTGTTGCAGCCTCATTTCCTCTGTGCCTTTCCTGCATGAAAAGGACATTGGAAAATAAAATAGAAATTTCAGCTACATTTTTTGAGAGGGGATGTCAATAATTTCCTTTTACTTCAGAGGGAGATTAGCAAAACAACAGTCTTTGAAAATATTTTTATTTTCCCCTTTTCCCTTTTTGATTAAGAACCACACAACTCTAATTTATGAGTGTTATATTTTCTTGTCATCGTCAGCTAGTTTTTCATGCAAAGGTGGCTGCCTGTGCGTGTTTTCTTCTACTCTTTGTTTGCTGAATTGACTTTTCTGCAGAAAATATTTACTTTAGAAAAGGTTATAATTATAAGCCATCACACTTATTTTGTTCCCCCCTGTAGCTGTTAATGCAAAGTTTAACTTGTCTTCTAAGTCTGTCAAATACAAAAAAAAAAAAAAAAAAAAAAAAAAAGAATGTGTGTTTTTGAAAATTCAAAAGGTCAACTTGGTCATTGCAAGCCTGTCTTATAGAATAATCCCCCTGAAGAATAAAGCAAAGATAATCTAAAATGACATTTTATGCTGTGCACCAATAAAACAAAATACACAGGTGTAGTCAAAATGAGATTGGGATAACAACACTAGAATAGAAGATCAAGAAATAGGTCCTACTTTCCAAATGGAACCTTTCATAAAGCATGTTTAATTTTTTTTTCTCTTCTAATGAAACACTCTGGTCTGTAATGAGGACACAAGAGTTATGGGTTGGAGGATGTTGATAATATCAACAAGAAATAAGAAAGTTTCATTTTGTATAAAAAGTAAATTAATAGATAAGATAAACACAGCGTTTTCACCAATGAAATTTGCAAATATTTTTAGCAAACAATATAGCCACCTAACTTGTCTCATTTGTTACAACAATCCAATAATAAGAATACCAGAAGGCTAATCTGGTAAAACATATGAACACAGGCAAAACTTGGAGTAAGAAATGTCACTGATTTAAATGGATCTTTTATGTTCTGGAGTATTTTCTATATGCACTCCTGATTTAATTGTTCTTGATATGGCAGTGAACACATTCATACCCAATTTAAGAGAAAATGAGCTTTAAAAAACTTGCCCTTAGGTGAACTTGAACAAGAAACAGATTTATATTTTTCAGGAATGTGTTGGAATAGCAAACCTTTGCAGGAAATTCCCTACTTTTCATTATGACAATCTAAAGGGATAAGATGAAATATGCTTCTTTAGGACTCTGACCTATATCTAGCCCAGCCAGATAATCAAGAGAAAGTTCTGCATACACTGAGCTCAACAGCATGTCTGCCTATCTTTACGCAAACAGCTCAATCACAATAAATTATTGCTTAATCACAGTTGAGCAAAGCAGAACTTTTATGTCAGACATCTAGTCTACATTTCGATTATGTGTATTAAAAAAGCCTGTGGTAAGAGGGAGAGAAAGAAAGGATGTAGGCTGTAAAGAGGATCAAATAATGAAGAATCTGGACTCAAAATTTCAAGGACTTTGTTAACTTATGAGTATATACAAAGGAAATATCAAAATCTAGCCATTCTTTTCATAAGAAAGTACCTCACTAGATGAATTATACGTTGTATAAATGGGTAGAGTTTAGAACATGTTTCCTATGAAAGACACTCTGCTCTGATTTATTAGACCTTTTTCCCCTGATGTAATTGGATACTTTTCCATTATATTTGAGTGGTGCCCAAATCCAAAAAAAGGACAAAAGCAACCAGGGGAAAAGAAAAGAAAAAAACTTCTTCACTTTAATGCATACAGTATGGCTGTTTTGTAAAGCAAAATTTCTCAAAAGCAGCATATGTAATTAATATATTGAGTCCCTATAGGCAACAGTCACAGACTTTAGCACCAAAAAATAACAAGGCCTTTATGCACCTTCTTATTCAGTAATTCAATAAAATGTGCAGGCTCTTTCCAGGATATCCCCAATGTCCCATGTTTCATATACCATTTCTAGGACATAGATAATCATTTTTTACACAATCATATTCTCACACCTGCATGGAAACTGTTTGAACATTTAATAGTATTTCAAGGGGAAAGTATACATTATAGCAAATTGACATATTTCCTCCAGGTGTTTTTGAATTTCTTGTTTCAAGAGGATTCTTTTGTTGTTATTCTACCTAGAGAAGGTCTCTTTTCAGCAGTAAGATACATACAAGAAAGTTTTAGATTCAAAAGCGCTTCTTGTTCATTCAGATACTTGTTTTCAAATTGCTAACTTAAATCACTAATGAGCAAAGATGAGTACTGTGAATTTTGTACCTTTATTTTGTAACTAAATGTACAGAGGCTGAACTGTAGGTCCGTACAGATGCCATGGACTGGAACAATGGCCCCAGATATTTCTGTAGAAGTTCTGACTCTAAGAGGCTCAAGCGAGATCAAGATTTCTCCTGTATACTTTCATAAATCCTTGCCTTCGTGCAAGATGCAATGAGAGGCGAGAAAATGTAAGCTGTGTGGAACTTGTCCCTGTTTTTCGTCATTTCCAAAGTCTCTTAACTGTTGATTGTGAAAAAATTGTTTCTCTCATTAAGTATCAAAAAGTAATAGCCTATTGATGTTCTCTGATCCAGACAAAAAATCCAAAATAACATATGTATGTTATTCCACCGTTAGCTAAAAGAGAGAGCTGAAGGACTTCTTTCTGTAATTTGCAGTTATTCACAGACAAACACTAAATAAAGTTGTCCAAATATCGTTACATGTTCAGATAAGCTGGATAATCTAGGCTGTGTGTGTGAACTGTGACTTCTCCTGTGATACAAATCACCCCTTTTTATCCATAAGCACACCTACCTCATCCACCTTCAGTGTCATCATTATTTTAGGGGAAAGTCGTCTTTGAATACCCATGCTGTTGTCCTACCTTTTTATATCCAGCCGTTGAAAAGAAGTTTATAAGTCAAGTCTGCTGGTCACTCTCCTAGAAAAAATCTAGTGTAGAGGAAGAAACAAGAATTACAACCAGAAGAAAATCCCCTGACGAAAGAAACTACATAAGGACCTCAGGGGAAAAAGTTGTCTTAGAAGTTGAAGCTGAAATTTCCAAATAAAATCTAAAAGTCATAGACAATATCTTTTTTGTTTTAGTCCCCCTAACTTTAATGCACATAAAAATCATCTGATTTCCTAGAACTTGCATAAATTTCTCTCTAATACCTCTCTCCAGTGTGAATAGTAAATTCAAAGATGACAAAAAAAGATAAGGGAGAAGGCATCTATCAAATATAAATTGCTCATTTAAAAGGCTTAGAATATAATGTGGCACAGCTGGTTCAACAATCATTTCTACACTTTTGTTTACCTCGCCAGCTAAAATACATGGGACTTCATCCTTCTCAAACTTATCTTATTCTTGCCAGTAAACATAGACCCAGGAGAGTATCTTGTCCCTCTACTGCTAGCACTACAGTTCTCAGTAGAGGAAATTCACTGGAGTATGGAAGACAGCTGATGGATGGTTTGTTGGAGCTAATACTACCTGTATGCTGAGGATTCCTATTCCCTGGGAGATATTAGAAAACAGCCTTTTTAGAGTAAACATGAGTCTTCAATTTGCATTCATATACTGAAAAGATAACAGAAAATCACCTGTCCTCCTCTGGAGTACTGCGCGAGCATAACTCACCTGGACCCAAGACATGACTCTGATCACTTGCCAGCTCCAGAACAGAGGTAGAAAGCTCAGTGTTTTATTATAATGCTCCGAGCCAGGCAGCTCCAAAAATATTTTTCACAGTGCCAAAGCTTTTCATTTCTTTCTCCTCTCCTCTTTTAAAATAATGACTGAGCTGTTCCTTACCCCTGCACATTACATTCCTTTATCCTTTGCAATGAGAATTTTGCAGGAGTGTTTAAGGTGCAGAGTGAGTGGATATGCATGGCAGACAAATAGCCTTTGGATTTAAGCCTCCATGTACTCTCAGATATGAATGGTGGGAAAAATCTCCAAAGAAATCATTGCAAACTATTAGGTTACAAATTAATGGGCTAAAACCTCCTTTGAATGAGGATAAAATTAAGAAATTTTAACAGCACTAAAATACAGAAATTATATTTCTTTTAAACATCCTTAAATGAGAAATCCACATGTGATGTTGAAATAGACATTTTCAAAAACAATAAATTTAGACACAGGTGAATAACAAATTTGTTCTTCGTGCCTAATAGTTTTACTTTTTGTAAAGTAAACAAGTAACTTGCTAAAAATATTTATTTTTGATGATTTGTACAAAATTATCCTAAGGAATAATAATCATTAATTTTATAGGTTTATAGGCATACCTAATATTTTTATTTCTATTTCCTTTAAGGAAAAAACAGAGGGAATTTAGAACAGAATTTCAAAATGAAAGCAATTAAAATGTCTTGAACCAGATAGACAACTCCTTGCTATTCCATCTTAAAAGCAAGCTCTCTCTCCTTTATCCACTTTCATTCTGAAAATCAGAATTAAAAAAGATATTTGCCTCACTTCCTCAACATCAACATTGATCACAGCACATGGAAAGTCCGGATGCTCAGATACCACAAACACAGTCTCTATCTAAATCAGAAAGTCTTCTAGATTATCTCATCTGCTATGCAGACAAATGATGGAAAGTTATACACAGATTTCTAGGATTTTTCTCAGAACTTCTTGTCCTTTTTACATTTAACCTAGACCAATACCGTGATTTTTAATAGAGTTCTGATGTGTGAATAATCGACACCATATGTCAAGTGCAAAAACACAGTGGAAAAAATGTGATTGGGACATATAAATATTACTTTTACTAGAATATTTTATGAACACGGCTCAGACTCAAATTCTATTCCTGGAATAAAACCTTTTTCAGACAGAATCTAAAGATCAATACACTTGGATTGTTCTCCTACTTCCTAAAGCTTCAAAAGGCCAGATATAAGAAATAAATCTCATCAATTATGTTTCTTGAATGGCTCAATTATGTAGGAAAAAACACATCTTTGCAGTGATGATTCTAAGAAATAGCTATTGAAATAAGGAAAGATAGAATTAAAATGTTTTTAAAACTGAGGGATAGTCAACAATGCAAAAGTGTGGTAGCTAAATACTCACTAGCATAAAAGAGAAAAGAAGAAATGCATCATCAGCAAAATCAGAAGTGGGAAAGCTCTGTTTCCCTATGTTTCCATCAGCTGCATTTCCATACGTTTCCATCAGGACCGTGGCTGACTGGCCTGCTGTTCATCTTACCCAGATGCAAAAGTGCAGTAAGTTCTCTACAACTCTCTAATGCTTCCAGATGAAAAGTTTTGGTGTTCATTCACATGCGCAAAACCAAGAAAAACCTGGGAAGAGATGCTTTTATGCTATAAAGGACAATAGTTGCGCCCATTACGAATTTCATGACTCTTTTATTGTGTATCTTTCTTCCTGCCACAGTTAGTCTATAGAAAACTGTTCATTACATCTGGGATCTGAGAAAGACACAAGCAGCTAAAACTGCCTTTTATCATCAGTCTGTGACGGGAAAGTTTAACTCCAACCTGTCAGCATCTACACAGGTTTCACTGAAAGTGCCCTGTTTAACTGCATTGCTCATGTGTACTCTTGCTTTGTTTAAAATGCCAGTGAAAATGAAAATACCTTTGTTCCTATCATCATTTTTCTTGTAAAGTCACTTGTTTAGATTTCCTACTGATCCTGGACTTTCACACCTTGCTCCAACCACTGGTCAAGGATCTCACACTCCAGCCTGAGCTGTGCAAGTTTACAGCAGGAAGAAGCTTAAAGGATTCATTCCGCTGTGATTAAGCAGATGGGACTTTACTAGCAATTGCATAAACAACAGAGGACTTAGGGGCATATGAAATAGCAGTGATAAACAATAGTCAAGCTGGATAACTACTGCAATACACTTTAAAGGTCCTTAATGTTACAACTGACTTTATTTCAGCCCATGCTAATACCACTTTCATGTTGTTAACATTTGAAGGAGTGAATCATACAAACAGGGGAGGTGAAGTACTTGCACATATGTGTGCATGCAAGAATTGCTCGACGCATTCAGAATGTGATACAATTTTCAAACCCTAACCTTGGCCTTCTACATATAGCAATAAACATGAACGCAAAAGTTCTGGCTGCATCCTTTGCGACTAAGATTTCACATGTGCCATTTCAGCTCACAGTGATCTAGAATATTTTATCCATTGTTTGCGGGATAGCATGCTATGTCAAAGCAGAACAAGAAGTTGTTCTCAAGGCTTCCAACCACTACCATGACAGTAGGTCACAGATCTAACACACACCAGCTTTGACTGCATCCTTTAAAAGTGGGATTTGAAACCTCCTTTTGTGGAAATATAATGAGATACTTTGTTTACTTTCTGTAAAAGCACTAGACAACCAGACTTTGAAGGTCTCCAGTATGCTTTACACGAGAGTTTCAGGTTATCTCATGATGGTTCTTAGACTTCTATGATCCAGAAATCTTAAGGCCCTACCTTTTAGTAGAAATCTATCATTCTCTTCATAGGAGCTCTTTTGCGTGCTCTCTTTCTGGTCCTCCTTGGTGGCCTCCTATCCATCTACCAAAAAAACAGTCAGAGTCTTAGAAGCAAGCTCTTCAGGCTCTTCTTGTGATACCAGTCTTATATTCATAGAGGTAGAGATGCAATGAGAAAACAAAATATTTATCTCTGTAATCATTAACAAATAAATTGAAAAAAAGACTGACTCATATAGGGCTTTTGTGCAATTAGAAAAAGGCTTTGCTGGATTAGTCTGGAGTAGGTTATTTGCTAAAAATTAATGTTCGTCTGTAAGAACTACCAGCGTTCATTTTTAATTCATTTATTTGCTGAATGAACAAATTCACTTTGGGAGTAACAAAATCTTAAAACTCTAAAGTACATTTTATCCAGGCTATGGATGCTTCAGAGCATTTTAAAAGTGCTGAAGTACTTGTACTGTGCAGTTTGGCCTGATAATTTTTTTTTCAGACTCTTAGAACTGAAATTTATATCCTCCTAATGCAGTGCCTTTGGAGCTGACTTTCTCAGGAAGTCAGTATTTCAGAGAAAAATTTAGTGAAGTTAACTAATTCAATCAAATCCCATTCCTGTACAATATTTGCTGCACAGATTCAAAGTTGAACTACTATTTTCAAAGACTGATTAAACTATTTGCAAAAAATCTCCTTTTTTGTGTATACATTCCAACTGTAGCTAAGCTCTTTAGGTAAAGTCCAGTGTGTATCAGACAAAGAGCTTTTAAGGAAAAAATTGCTAGAGACATATTTATATCACGACACAAGAGATTTGAATTTGAACTCTGCATAGTAATCTTCTCATTAAAACACATTTTGGGAAAAATAAGTCTTCCAACAACTAAACAAAATAGCTTTTGCTAATAAAGGAAAAGAAGTTAAGAAGAAGATACACAATACAGCACTAGAAAAATAATTTGACAAAACAGAGAAATATACAAAAATCCTCATCTTAAAAACTGTTTCTTTAGAAAAGACACACTAAAGACTAAATCCATAATGCAACGCAAATAAGACTTTTTTAATCTTTGCAAACAATGTGGAAAGACTCCTGTGGCTCTCCCACAGACTATATGAGGCAGACCAACCATATGAGGCAGAATGGGTACTGCTGCAGAAAAGTATGCAATAAAATGGTCTTTTAGTTAATAAAATAGACTTTCACAAGTGATAATCCTGTGAAAGAATACAGCTCAGAAAATGCAGGAAGACAGCCGTTTTGATATGGTGCTCTTTAGATGGGCTGATCTAAATGTGTTGGTGTCAAAGAAACCAAACTGCTTAGATGGACGTTTAATGAGTTTTATCCCTCCAAACAGATCCCTAAAAGACAGTGCTATATCCAAATAATGAAGGTAGTTTTATAGAATGCATTTCTAGACAAAAGTAGATTAATGATGGGAAAATATGATTAAACTGAAAAGCCAACACTATTCTCAGACATAACTTTAAACTGTTTTGTTTATGCATTTTGATTTCTCAGAAGATGAACAATCACGAGCTTTATGTGAGACTTGCAATTTCTACATGCCAGTACTACTGCCAGAGTAAAATGAACTTCTCTAGATGGAAGTGAACTGGTAAAAATGAAGCGAGTTTCTGGTAAGTGAACTTATTGATAGCAGGAGACCATGAAGATAAGCTAAGAATCTTAACAATGTTTAGTTTGGGGCTATCTATGAACAAATTTTGTTCAGAAATATTTTATGGACATCTGTCAAGTTCTTCTGATGCATTACCACTGTTTTGCAAGGAGCTGATGGTAGAAGTTGCCTTCCAAAAAGCACTGGTTACTCTGCAGGCTGGGTCTTCAAATAGTGATGTGAGGAGAAAGCTCAGATCAAAGGGTGAGAAGATGTCATTCCTGACAAGAGATTTAACTGTTTAGATTCTTATCAAATTCTAAGTTCTTACATTCAAAGTTTTATGATCTACAAGTTTGCTGGTGACACAAAAGTGGGTGGAGTGGCTGATACACCTGGACAGGCTGGAGAGCTGGGCGGAGAGGAACCTCGTGAGGTTCAACAAGGGCAAGTGCAGGGTCCTGCACCTAGGGAGGAATAACTGGTGCATGGGCACCAGTACAGGCTGGGGGCTGATCTGCTGGAAAGCAGCTCTGCGGAGAAGGACCTGGGAGTCCTGGAGGACAACAAGCTGACCATAAGCCAGCAGTGTGCCCTTGTGGCCAAAAAGGCCAATGGTATCCTGGGGTGCATTAGGAAGAGCAGAGCCAGCAGGCCGAGGGAGGTGATCCTGCCCCTCTACTCAGCCGTGGTGAGGCCTCATCTCAAGTACTGTGTCCAGTTCTGGGCTCCTTAGTAAGAGAGAGACATGGAGCTCCTGGAGAGAGTCCAGCGTAGGGCTACGAGGATGATCAGAGGGCTGGAGCACCTGCCCTGTGAGGAACGGCTGCGAGAGCTGGGCCTCTTCAGCCTGGGGAAGAGCAGACTGAGGGGGGATCTTATCAACGTGTACAACTATCTGCAGGGAGGATGTCAAGAGGATGCGGCCGGATACTTTTCAAGGCAAGAAGCAACATGCACAAACTGAAACACAAGAAATTCTGTCTGTACATAAGGAAAAACAACTTTCCTGTGAGGGTGACAGAGCACTGGAACAGGTTGCCCAGAGAGGTTGCGGAGTCTTCTTCCTTGGAGATATTCAAGGCCCACCTGGATGTGAATCTGTGCAGTGTGCTCTAGGTGATCCTCCTTGAGCAGGAGAGTTGGACTAGATGATCTCCAGAGGTCCCTTCTAACCTCAGCCATTCTGTGATTGCAATTCTGCGTGATTCTTTACTAAATAATCATCTACAAAACCCACAAACAGTACATCACTAACTTCCCAAAAGTAAAGCAAAGCAGTGAGTGAAAGACAGACAGACAAAGACAGGGGCTGGGTCTGGTAGAGGTGAGTGTCAGAGCTGCTCAAATATCAGAGCTGTCAAAACCATCAAAAAATCAAAAAATATTAGTTACAGTATTTCTGACAAGAATAAAATTGATATGATCCAGCCAGCAGAGAGTTACTGGATGATTAAAATGTTGTCTTATTCTGATCTCTATAGTTTTTAAAGCTCTTTGGTCCAACCCAAATATTACAGTATGTACAGCTTGACATTCATGAATTATATTATATTATGCCAGATTCTCATTTAAAATGAGCCATTGACTACTGTAGAAGGAAGATGTCTCTCTATGTATATATTTAACGACTGATGCAGATGTGAGAAAGTGTTGTCCATTCATTTCGGATGGGCAAATTTACATCTAAAGTTTATATAAACTTGACATAATGCAGTAAACCTTCATTTTCTATAAATATTTTAAAAGATAAACTTAATCCAGAGAAAAGGATTTTTTATACTCATTTATACCCATTTACACCCATCCTAAAACTTGTCCTTTTATCTTAAAAAAAAAATATATTTTTTCTTTTTATAACGTAGGGTCTCTTTTGTAGGAATAGTGAAAGAATTCAGTTGGTCTGTGTCTGGCAACCTACTTCTAACATAAAAGATCACCCAGGGACACGTAGCAAAATTATCAAAAGTTGAATCTATTAAGGGATTTGCAAAATGAAGGACCAAAAACCTCAAAACCCACAAAATGTAAAGGACACACAGATTATCATAGCTGTGATAGAGAAGGGCAGAAAGCCATGAAAATTAAACACATCAGCAGTCTTTGTGGTAAACATTTGGTTTGGCCTGTGAGACAGAGCAATCACTGAAAGTGCTGAGCACCTTCAACTCCCTTCGGCCCTGATTCTTCCAGATACCGTTTGGTATCTTGCATGATTGCTCTCTTACTAATTCTCTCTCATATTTATTTTTGTTTCACAAATACTTGCAGATTGTAGCTTGCCAAACCAAACAGAAAATAAAATTAATTGTATAGCTTTTAAATCATCCAGATCTAAAAAAAACCTCTTTTGGTGGACAGAACAATTTGTATAGTGTTTTAGTTTTGGTCTTTTGTCCGAAAAAGCCGATAGTTAATATCTCCATGACAAGAATATAGGACACCTAAGGAGGATGAGAGCGGAGGAGGATTTTTGTTGCTTTACTATGAAGAGCTCTGCAAATACCTTATACCTAAGGCCTAAAAGATATTGCCTATCTGAACTTTTTTTAAAAATATTCTGTATGCTACATGCAAAGTTACCGCAAATTACGTACCAAGCATGCGCTTCGCAGCCATGGCTGTCTGTAAGAGCTGTGTCCACTCCAAAGAAAATAGCACAAGCATATGTTTTAAATAATCTAGTGATAGCGTGCAGTCAGGAATAATTTATTATGCACATCTGTAAGAGTGCTACATTTTAAAAGACACAGTTTTTATTACAGCTTAACGTTATTTACTTAGGGGGAGGGGAGAATCCTGACAGTTTTAAAGAATCAGTTTGCTTCTTTAATAAAAAAAGAAATCTTCGATACTCAATTCAGCCCAGATTGTATTTGATCATTCTGCGTGGTTTTGTGACTTTTATACTTTTCAACACAGTGAAACAGAGGATTAGAGCTCAAAATCCCCCTCTTTAAAAGAAAACAGGTTTTGCCAGGAGCAGACAGAAATCTTTGTTTGTCGCGGATAGCAAAGGGCTGCGTTCTGCCTCGGACACAGCCGCCCACCGCCTGTCAGCAACGCGAGGAGCAGTGCCCACAGGCGGAGGCCCCGCTTGCCGTTCCCTGGGGGGTTATTCGGGTTTCTTCCTTTTTTCTTCGGTGGCTGGCAGTGGGGGGGGGGGGGGTGGCTTTGTTAAGCAAAGAAATGCTTCAAGATGCTACACCGAAACATGCCCGGCAAAGGCTGCTCACGAGCCGTGCTGTTTCGGTGCGGTGGCAGAGCCTCGCCAGCACTCCGCAGAAGTCAACTTAAGCCTCTTGGTAACCCTTCTGAAGCGCAAGGAGTATAGATTTTTCTCCTTGCAGGTATGTTTTTTCACAACGCAACAGAAAGGGTAAGAACTCTTTGCATTTTGCAGCCCACAGAACAAGCCTATTCCAGCTGAAGACATCCCATTACCCTCTGCATCGCTACGTAATCACAGCCCCCTCTTCTAGCCCTCACGTCCGGCAAGCCATAACCCTCAGCTTGCTCCTGGCAAGACAGAGCTGCACTTTCCCTGCTGCTTTACTCTTGCCCGCGGACCCTGCCTGCTCTCATCTCTCTGAGCACGATATTGCTAAGGCAGTGGCGTTTGCTTATGTGGGTATCATTTCTATCTCCTTATACTTGTTTGCACCTCACATCTGTGTGCTGGACACACGTTGAACAAAAATTTTGAAGCCAGGTCATATGCTGGCTACCAGTGGGATACGCTTTTCCTGAAGGAGCCTCCCCTTCTTCCAGCTTTCATCCTTCCCTCCTGGCTATGAAGGCCAACAGCTTTCCCGTAATTGGAGGTCTCGGATAGATTAGTGGCAAGGCCTGGAACAAACACAGAGACTGAAATCCCAACTTATACTGACTTATATTATTGCTAGATATTAATAATTCTGTGAAAGATAAATCAAGTAAAATTTCCTTTACAACCAAAAAGGTATTTTCCTCATTCTTTATAACTTAAATTAACCACCATTACTCCTAAATGGTACTTTCTGGTATAGCATTGAGGATGAGGGTTGGAACTTCTATTACTTATACTTTATTTTCTGTTACCAATTTCGATGGATTTCCAGGATGTTTCCATCAGCAAACATCTCTCCTATCTTATTTCCTATTTCTCCAAAGAGAAGAGCAATTCTTTCATAAATTTTAGGCTCCATGTTAATTGGATGTATTTAAGCAAAGATAAAGTAAGTGGTATATTCTATAAATGAAGGGCTTAGGGATCATTTCATACAGCTAGAATACCACAGAAATTCAAAGGTGAATTATTAATAATATTAGTAAGTAGAGTTATTAAGTGATAACTGCCTAATAAAACCATGAGAATGTACATTCATGCTCAAGTTTCATCCTTCACTTTAAATATGCATATAAAGCTTTCAAACAACAGCATGGCAGAATAACTCACAGAAGTACCAAATTTACAATTATCATCAAATTCAATTTCAATATTCTGAGATTTCATAAAAGCTCCACTACACAAAGCATATTATATTATTTGATGTAACTATGAATTACATATTGCATGGGCAAGTGGAGACACTGCAAAATATCATCAGGGAATTATGTTGCTGAGCTTGAATAATAAAGACATGAGCAATTTATGGCATTACCAGAAAGTGGAGGTGACATTAGCTACAAAATTGCAATTTGACAGAATGGTTTTGTTCACAGCATAAACTGATAACAAAAATAGAAAGATTAAATTTAGAAATCAATTATTTGGACCAATAGCTGGGTAGCACCTGCTGGCATATTATTCATGGGTTTAATAAAACACATGGAAGTGATCATAAACATTAACAGTAGAGTATTTAAAACTTAATGTATTCTATTATATTGTGTTGTACTGAAACAATGTAAATAAGCCAACTCAGTACTAACTCAGTACCAACTCAGTATGTGTTAGAGAAGTAAAACTTGAATATTTTTGGCTTTGTTTTTTTTAAATCTTGAGAATAACTGTAAATTACAAGGTTTTGGCCTCCATAAATACCACACAGGACTCTCTGCCTCTTTATATAATCTATATTATCAATTAAATTAATTCTAAAGGACAAATTAAAAGGATATTTTCCTCCCATTCTTTGAGAAGAAATAAAAATAGAAGATCACAGGAAACAGGAATGAAAAGGATCCCAAGATATCATCTAGTCCCTTCCTTTTCAAACTGTAAAGTCCACAACAGATATATATTCTCTGTCAGAAATAGGGAACTACAAAGAATTCTCAACAGAATAAAGAGAAAAAACATCTGGGAGACTGTTGACCTAATTTATCATTATGCCAAAACATAGTCAGCACATCTAGATAGGCACACTAAAAGATGGTAGACATAAAAGACTGTAAAAGATGACACATAGAGGACAGCAGAAGACTTCAAATCATGCTTAGCTGTGGCAGAAAAGACAAAATTATCTCCTAGAATTAGCTACCTGGCAGACTCTAATACAAACATTATTTGTATTATTTGATTAGCTCTATTAAGAAAATATTTCAAGCAAAACACTGATTTCTAGAAGTAAAAAATTACAAGAATGTGAGCAAAAGTATTGCAAAAGAAGTCTATAGCCAGTGGATTTGCCCTATACAAGATTACCCAATAATATAGTCTTGGTTCAGAAAAACATACTTTAACAGTGGCTAGTGTAGTAATAAAAGGCAAATTCACTGCTGTGTGGACTCTGCACTGACTTCATGTTCATCGGAGTTTTTACCCTATACAAACTCCATTAATCATCACTTCTAGACTGAAAAATGAAAGTCACGCAAGCTAGATTTTAATCACACTAATTGTAGTTTCTATATTTAGCAACTGTTTATTTAGATTAACTTCATTTTGATAACGTAAATAAGTAGGGGAAAAGACACTGTAAAACCTGAATAGCAAAATCCTCCTACTCTTATCCCTTATACTGGGAGATATCTCCCAACTGGAATCTGTCAAAATAAAGCTCTCAGGATTGGGCCCAGAATGCAATTTATGCACAATTTTAAACTGATTAAGGCAACAAATATAGGGCCTAGCATTAATTACCAATTCCATTTTACTCATATTAATCATAATTTAAATGTAATAACTCTACAGGGTTCACAGATAAGAAAATCACATATACGTCTTATCTTCTTTCTAATAGAACTATAATCATACAGAAACCGTAGATACCAGTAAAAGGTGGCTGCTAGTGACATGCTCTGCCACTGCTGCTAGTAGCAACATGGACTGTGCTTCAACTACGTCCAAGTAATTCGAGCCTTAAAACAGCCGTGTGTGTTAAAAAATCTCTAGATTACACACTGTAGTTTATTTTAATTTGTATCACATGTGCGTACTATCTAGTATGGCTCAAAGCACCTTATATTTGAGTGTCCTCAGCCCTTAACCTAATTGTCTTCAAAAGATTTCTGCAAACTGGAAAGTGCTTTATCCTTATTTCACAAGTAAGGAAATAAGTACAGAGAAAATAACTGAATTGCCAAAAAATACTCTAAAATTCTTCCAGAGCAAAGAGATCCAAAAAGCAGGATCATATTAATATCCAAAATGCTGGACCATTTTCTTCAAGATCTTTTCTCATTTTTTAATATTAGACCTGAAATGGGGGAAAACAATTATAATTCCACATAAAAATAAAATTGATTGCAATGACAATTTTAAATGAAAATTAAAAAGTAAAATAACAGCTGAAAGAGCAATTAATATGAATGTACCTTCATCAATTTCCTATGTGATATTAGAATGCAGATATTTTTGTTCTCTCTCTATTTCCAGCATTTTGGGTGGTCACTGCTACAGAGGAACCATTTTATCTAGAGCTGAATTATCTTTTTTTTTTTCCACAAAAACATGCAATTGCAAGAAGCAATTCCCAAACTGGAAGTCAAAGTCTTCTTCAAAATGAAATTCCACCTACCAAAATGGTGGGTTTAAAGCCACTGAGATATAGCCATTTCACGCAGTTCAAGTATTTTATATCGATTTCAATATTTTAACCTTGAATTATACAAAATAAGAAAGAATGTTTTCTCTCAAAAATATTTCTGTAAGGAAATACCAAAATATTCCATTCAAAAAACAATGGCTCATTTTGCTAACGCTGAACAATTTATTTTTGTAGAACACATTTTCAATAGCAAAGTATTTAACTAAATGTTTTGATTTCAACAATCTTTGTCAGTTTTCTCACACACACTTAAAAAAAATAAATACAATAAAATATTCTCTATTAATTTTGTTTGCTACTCTTTTCCAGTCTAGTAAAACATATTTGGATGTACTTACACTTCCCATTGGTATTCAGAATTACTTTTGAGGGTCTTTGATGAGCTGCTTCAACTCTACAGTGCTCTGTGAAATCATTTCAAGAAACCTAGCTGCAAAACTGAAAGGGAGTCATAGTAGCATGGCAGGCTACCCTCTGTTCCCAGCTATCAAACTGGTATTCTTGTATGATACTTCATTACACTGAGTACCAGCTGTTTCAAAGGTCGTATGATATCTTTACACAGGCTCCATTGCACCCTTGAGGAGAGGATTACTGCTTTGCTAAGGGCAGCACAAACATTTGTAGTTTATTCCAGGGCAGCAGTTTGTTCTCATGGAAAACATTCAACAATTATAAAAGAAAATAATAGATGACTAGTAACATTGTTTTTGAACACCGCTTGCAAGCGTTTGAAATGTATGGCCAATTCCTGCTGTTGCCTTTATGCACGTCCATGAGATCAAAATATTGGCAAGAACGATGGAAAGCTACGCAAAGGAAGATACCACAGCCAGGTTATTACAGCCTCACTATGGGTACAAATTCATTTCACCTTTTGGCTGTAACTGTGTAACCAGCCATTGGAAGTCTTCTTCTTGTGTACATTTTATAATGTTGTCATTATCATTTTATGGTGTTATCATTTACTAACAAGCTAAGATTTAACTTGTTAGTAAACGTTATTTGAAACTGCAGTGGCTCCTATCAGGACCTGATTCCTCTTGTTCTAATGCTGTTCAGCTGCATACAAAGGAAAGATTGGAGTCTACAAAGCTTGCAGTTCAGGCGAAAAAAAAAAAAAAGACTTAACTCATTTGTTTTGGGCTAAAGGCTTGAGGGCAAAAATATGAATAAAAGAAAAGCTCACTGAAGACAGGAGGTATGAATTTGGAACTACATAAATTGCACATTTTAGCCAACACAGAATCATGCTGAAACTGTAGATTTTCAAAGTGGAATTATATGTCATATGACTTCATTGCAAGAAGGCTGATCATTTTTTAGTGTGTTTTATATACCACCAAATGCCAGTAGCCAGTACTGACATTCCAGAACTATTTGATTCTTTTAGCTGATCTTCTCTGCACAGGGATTCCCTCCTGAATCCTAGACTGACCTTAATATCATGATCTTTCATTCATTGCTCTATATGTTACATGAGATTAGTATTGGTATTAAGATGAACAGTTTTGCCTGCAGATTCCCTCAGTGCTGCAACGCAATTGTGTGCAACATGCCCGTGGCATCTGCACCCACTTATCACATCTACGCCTTCCCTTGGGGGTATCCGGGCTTGTCCTTTACACAGCTTTGTCCATTTCTGTTGCTTTTATGCAGTTTCTTCCAGCAGCACATGTCTTGTTCTTTTTAGATCCTCTCCATCTCTCGTGGTCTCTGAAGTTCAGCTATCCGTCTGTCTTCAGCCCCATTCTATAGCCCCACTTGTGGCCTCCATCCACCCCGATTTATTTCGCTGAGCCCTGAGGCACCATTAAGGCTCCCTGATGTTGCTAAACTTCAACATCTGAATGTCACGTATACATATGTGTGCAAGTTGTGCTCACCTTCACCTACACCTTTTTCAGATCAGTTTAGCAGCTGCTGTGACTTTCAGTGCATTATAGGATACCCTGATCCTATTTAAAATTAATTCTATAAATTTTTATAGATCTTTTCCTCCTTATAAATGATGGAAAACTTATCTGTAATGTGCCCACCTGCACATTGGTTACAAGCTGTGCTTGAAGTAATGTTATTTAAACCCAGTACAGTACATCAAGACAGAGGAGTGGTTTATCTTTACTCACAGTTCATTCATAAGCTTGTCCTGTAGTGTTGTGGGGGGGGGGTCTCTTTCCCATTTCTCCAGATTTTCCCATGGCTGCTCATTAGCAATTCATTTTGAAATATTTCAGCAACTCAGTCATACTACATAATTTAAATCTAAGTGCCCTCAAAACTTTTCTACATCCTCTTTTTCCTATAACATACAAAATCAGATCCATTCAATCTCATGTTGGCCACCAATAACTCTCTCTGTTTCTGTCATCTCATAATTACTTTTGCCTTAAGTCTTTCACTTATCAGTAATAATACTAAGTAAAGCCTTTCCATCATTGTTAATTATAAGTGTGACTATGAATAATTATTCTGCAAGTTTGTGGGGTTTATTTCACATTTACATTTCAGCACTGGAAAGGATATCATTTCCTTTAAAACTATAGCTAAGCACATAATTCACAATAAATAATATAGCTGAATAAGGGATGTAGAGCCTTTTCTGATAATGGTCATATGTGTGGAAAGGTCACAAAGCAGTTCCTGTAAGGTCAGCAAAATTATTCCAAATTCAACCCTCTTTAATGAGCACAGAAGTAGATACAACACATAAAACAGGTAAGTTCCAGTGCAGAACATTCAAAACAGCTCAACTCACCTGAACAGTGGTCGAATATTTTTGGCTCCTCAGGTATGCGTGCAGAACATCTGAGTCTGGTTATATTTTTTGGCTTCATTTATGTGTACTAAGCAACTATATTACCAAAAAAGCAACTCTACCTACTAAATGAAGGACCTTGATAATTATTAAATTCTGCACTAACATCTGGTTACCAGTTGGTAGGCACAACATCAAACAGGTGTAATCTGCCTTATTCTGCTCATAGAATACACCATTAAGAATTAACTGTATTTATGATACTTAGGGATAGAATACAAATTTTTTTTTTTACCTGTTCTAAATGAATTCTAGTCACTTCTCTGATTTACAAATTATATTTCTCCAATGTGAGGCTATTATGCATACATAATTTGCATACATAATAAACTAAGGAAATTAGGACTAATTACATCCCCATGGCCAGCAGCTCAGGCACCATTTGAACAGGCCTAAAGGTATGCTTTGTAAAATAAGGACTTCACAAAAGAAAGAGAGTGTTACAGATGTCTTCTCCAAAAGTCTGCAACATAGACATGACTTGATGGAAGAGGTTGAGTACTGAACAAAAGAGGGGAAAAGCTGCAAAGGGATGGTGATCTAAATAAGATCATTACTATATCTGAACTATTCCTTTGCAACCAATCCTCAGGGAAAATTCTACCAAGTTCTGGCCTAAAGCCAAAGCACTTTGGAAAACAAATCAGGTGGGAAAAATAAAGACTACATATATTATAGATTTTCTTTAGGAAAAAAAAAAAAAGAAGTATGAATAGAAGTGTTAATGGTGCTCCAAAAAGGCCTCAAAAAAGGGCTTACCAAAGAAGCATATGAAGAAAGCTAAGGAACCTCCAAGAAGTAAAAATATTTAATTGTGATGCAGAGTCTGAAGGTGAACAGAAGGGCTGATTTAAAAATGGCAGTTTTGTAGAGTACCATGAAGAGCAAGGTGGACAACCCAAGACAAAAGAGGAATAGGAGTCTATCTGAATGCAGTACGATGGCTGTCTCTGGTTTTAAAAGGTGAGAAAAGGAGAGAAGTCTATGAAGTGTTTCATCCTAGAACAAGAGTCTGAAAGAGAAAAGGAGAAAGACGTATACATTTTTTAGTGGGCAATGAGTTGATTATCCTAAAAGAGTTAAACTTCTCCACTAACCTAGTAAGCGAATTTCTCATCAGAGATAAATAAAAAATGAGTGAACATCCTCATTTCCTGATGCCAAAGAAGTAGCAAGCCTTGACATTCCTGTCATTAACTTCATACAGTATTTCGTTGTCTATAAGCTTGCTTTTTTGCTCCCTGTTTCTCTATGTTTTCGTTTTGCAGGTTTGTAAATGACAACTCGGCTTTTGGAGAAATCAGAATGGAACAGTGGTTACATGGCAAACCATTTTGGTAGGGCATTATTGACAGATAGGATAGATCGAGCTATCTTGTGGAGACGTCTGTGGAAAAAGGAGTAGAGATGAGGCGGTTGCTGGCTTAAAATGGATTTACCATTGTGGAGAAAATAACTATGGTACTGTATGACCTCTATTACTAGAATATTTGTATGCTTCACTATTATTGATGTACTTACCCTCGCAATACCTTCATGAGGCAAGGAATTACTACAAACTACATCTTTCACAAGGGGAGCGAAACACAGAAGGATGCTAAGCAATTTGCCCATGGTCACACAGGATTTATGTGACGGAACAGGGAACTGAACCCTTGTTTGTCAATCCAATCAACATTTTAAAAGCACAAGGCCACCTTACCTCTCCAGGCCTCTAGCCAAAACTCAGATTGAACTCCACTGGGGTCTTCTTGTAAACTGTTCAGATAAATGTTTCCTTCCTGACATTCTTTCTTTATAGGTAGCTGAACATCGGCAAAAAGTAGCAAACAAAATAAAAAAAAAAGAATATAACATATTACAAAAGTATAAATTAAAGGAGCTGTATCAACAGGAGTTGTGAGTACCATGAATCTTTAGATTAGTAAACATATAGTTAGGGATTCTCTTCTCAAAAGATTTGCAGGTCAGTTTCATAGGCCATTTCAGCTTATATATTTCAACTGATTAAAAAAAAAATCAAAAAATATGCAGACAAAAAAAAGAAGAAGAAGAAAGAAAACATAGAATTCAGCCTTGGCTTACTCCCAACAAGGTAAAAACACTAAGATGATTTGGACCATGCAATTATCACAGAAAGGTGGTATCAGCTGCACAACTTCTGCTCGGGATCAGCATTTCATTCTCTTTATTATGTGTAGTGTCTTTCTGAAGTTATTTAAGACCCTGGCTTTAACTCCATTCCCAGAAGACAGTAGTTCCAGGAATAATGTTAGTGCTGGAAGTGTTATGTACTGCTTCTGGTAAGACGATGACAGTATGGCATGTATATGCTTGTGTGTGTATGTGTCAGTAGCTCCACTGATGAGATTTTAAGTACACTTATCTATTAAAAAGATGGGTAGCTTTTGTTTCAAAAACATACAAATAGAATAGACTCACTCCAGAGGTGCAAGGAAGGCATAAAAAATATGAACTCATTGTATAAATCCAAGTGATATTTCCTATATGACAAATAAACATTATCAACATCATGCTAACTGAGTGCTTAAAATTTTAGAAATCTAAACAACTGAAAAATAGAATACTTTATGATAAAAGAGCAGCACGACAGTCCATCCTTCTCTAAGTATCACAGAGCTCTAAATTCCCAAACCCAATTCATTCTGGAATAATCAAATGAAGTTCTAAAATACATAAATGTCATATTTTCTTCCCAGGTGATTCTACACTCTAAATCTGCATCTTCTATGTCTTTTTTTACAGTTCACATAACTACTCAACCTACTATTTTACCATCCATATCCTACATTCAAAAACAATGCTGCAAAGTATACTGCACAATCCCATCTATTTCAAAAGAAAAAATAAATCCAATGGCCATGCCATGCTCTTGCTTCTTTCTGAAAAACAAATGCTAGTTTCAAAAGTGATTCTCAGCCTGCATATCAATTGAATTGGAGCTGTTGGGGTTTTTTGGTTTTGGTTTTCGGTTCTTCTTTTTAAGATTAATTCCTCCAAAACAAATCTATCAACACATTTCATCAAAAGAGTAGTATGGAAATTAATTCCTGTCTTAAAGTCCTCCTTTGCAGATGATATCTTTCTGAATTTATCTATGGTTTCATAAGCAACTTTTATAAAAGCTATATTCAGTATTTTAAATGATCTCATCTGTGGCTTGTAAATTTACGGGACTGCCACAATACACCAGAGAGAATCCATGTAGACACTGATTTTGTCAGAAGCATCCCTCACTTCCATTGTTCCTCAGCACTCTCCGGTGCGTCACTCACAAACATGCTCTTCCTTTGAACATTGTTTTTCATCGTCACTCGTTCCACCTTTAACAAAGAAGAAAAAGAAACAAAAATGACCGCCTGTGCTGGCATATCTAACACACTGACATGGCATATTTTTTCTATTAAAAGGAACAAAAATACCAGTTAGTCATAAATGTTGTTCTGCTTTCTTCTCTCTTTCCTTGTATGCCACTAATAGATTTCCACACTATGGAGTCATGGCTAATATTCACTGACCTTCTGCTTTTATGCTCCACCTTTCAGGACGAAGAGTACTGAACAAATATCATATCAGGATTTCAGAAAGTACACTCAAACACAGAACTGGTCAAAGCCCAAGCAGGTGACAACCATCAGGAAACTTGACCTTTCCCTTAAACTGCAGGTAGTCAGTGTTTCAGGATTTCTTTTCCATAAAAGGCAATAATATTGGCTTGCAATATCTGAGTGCTAACAAATAAGTAAATCTGCTGAAAATATGAGATCTGAAACAGCAATCAAAAGTTGTATAGTTACATTGCCAGCTCTCCTCCGTCTCCTCACTTCTTCCTAAGTAACTTTCGGATTACAAATTTCAACAAATGTCACAGAGAGAAAGAAATCTTGCAACTTCAGTCTAGGTCTTCTGAAAGAGCAGAATCTGAACAGAGGAAAGATTCAAGATGGCACCCTCAGTAAAGGAAAGGCTGAGGAAACTGCAAAAGCCAATCAGCACATACCAATGACTGGCTAATTACATGTCTATTTTGACTGTCCAGTCAGCATGCACATAGCTTTAAACTAGCTGTAGCATGGTTTCTTACCTGGTGATGCACCATAGGGCACTGGAGGGACTACAGGTTAGGGGAGGAGAAAAAAAAACCTTCAAAGAAAGTGTTTTTTTAAGTTCCTTTGTTAATAGATCAGTTTGTTTTTAAAACAGCAACATTTTCCATAACTCTAATCCTAGTATTACATATATATTAGATCTTTCCTTAAAGTATATATACAAAAGTGAAAAGAGAATACAATACACCTTCCCACTACAATCTGGCACATCCAAAGGACAGAAGATTTTGCTTTAAGAATGGTGCTCTCCTTTCTTCTGCTTATACATATATACACAGACTGACTCTTTGGTTTAAATTCCCTCAGTCAAACTATGGAACTGAACTCACATCAACTCGTGCTGAGTAAGTGCACTGACTCTGAGCTCCCAAAAGAAGATGGGGTACCAACCCTTACGCTCTAGAAAGCTGTTATTTCCACAGCCTTAATTAAATCAGCCTTAATTAAATAGAATTTAGTACGTGATTAAGAAATCTGCATGTTCTTCAATCTCAAAGGCAAAATAAACACAGACTGGAATTTCAAAAGAAAAATGACTCACTTTTTTTTTTTTATAATTATCACACAGCCATGAAGGATGATTTTTGCTTTCTGATCTCTCTCTCTCTCTCTCTCTTTTTTTTTTTTTCTTTCAGTAAGAGTAATTCAAAATACTAACATTGTGTGCTGTCAAATTCTGAATACAAGTATCGGTAAGGAATAGTACACATTCATTAAACATGGTAGATTTTTCTACACGTTCAGTTATGGGAAATCAGGTTTGGAATTCTGTATTTGAAGAAGATGCCCTTTTAACTGCCATACCCCATGAGAGAATGGAGGTCAAGCTAAATAAAAATAACCTCAACCTCTGCCCCTCTGTTGCAGACTTTGCAGATGAATTCTAGCACTGAGCTGCCAAATAATACAATGTCTTTTAACATAATAATTGTTTAGCTGTTGCTGAACCTATTGAAAATAGTTTCCCACATTTCAGACTGAAGACTTTCATTCTTTAAAAACATACAGACAGCTATTCAGAGTCCAAGCAGATTTGCAACTTCACCGTAAAGACTTTCTGCAGCATTGACAATCCAGAGACAAAACCATTCAGTGAGCCCTCTGTTCACTCATCCTGTGTCAGAGGAAGTCTCCAAGACACACATTGCCCCCCAAGCAACACTACCCATTGTCAAGGGAAGAGTATTCGAGGCAGCAGGAAGAAAAAGCAGACCAGGAGGATCTCCTGCTGTCAGTACAGTCCTGTTGGTCCTTAGGTGGCCTAGTTTGCACCTAGGATCATGAGCAAACAATGATTAAATTTGTTATACCATCATCAAATTCTGGTCTAAGCAAAGTCTCTTTAGACTGGGTTCTGGTTCCTGTTTTAGTTAAAAAAATAAGAGGTCACAGCATATGTAAGCTTTTTTTTTTTTTTTTTCCTTTAGTCTACAGATGAAAATGGATGAGAACTCATATAATGGAGGCTATAACAATGAAGCCATGATGAATCATTGGAGATGAAAAGAATGATTACTTTCCATAGCTTTAAGTCATATCTGACATTTGAATTATTCTAATCTTGTTCTAAAAGTAGACTGGATATACTGTACAAGGGAGGGAGATCTTAACTGGGAATCCTCACGGGGCAAACAATCTATCAGTGTTTCCTTCTTGTGGAAAATGTCCAAGAGGACTATGATTTAAAAGGACAGGGAGAAGATTAGAAAGCTAGGGGAGGAATGTGGTCCAATTCCCCAGAAGGTAAAAACTGGAACGGGATTTAGAAGAACACATTTCCTAGAGAAGACCGACACATGTTGAAGCTTCTGAAACAGGAGCAGCTTTCCTCATTCTCTCATGTCTCATGAAAGGTACAATAGCAGGTCACCAGCAGCAGACCAGGGACCCACTGCAGATGAATGAAGGACTGGTTCTGAATTATTAAATAAAAGATCATGATTTGCACCATACAACTTACTCTCAGACAGTTTTCAAATAAGAAAAGAAAATGACCTCACTGTGATCATGCTGCCCTAATTTCTGCTGTATCAGTTTAAACTGAAAAAGAATCTCTGATCATGATAATGCTCTTTCCGTGACTCTATGAGAAGAAGATCAGCTCCTGAAAAAGCAGGGTATTTAAATACTATTTCATTCCTTCATTCAGGAAGAATACCGACATCAGTGGAGCTGAGGAGAACTCATGCCTAGAATTCCAGAGATCACTTCTACGTCTTAAGTGATTCAAAGAAGCTAATTTTAGGAAAGAGTAAGGGAACTGTACGCTCATTTCCTACTATTTGGAAATTTCTGATCTATGCAGCTAACATAATTCTAAGTCTCTTTTCCTAAGCAGTTGTATATTAGCCAGCTACTTTAGTTAGTTAATCTCATACTTTTCTCCTGAGAAACTCTTTCCCTTTAGTGCAACACACACACCTGTGTACAGAACAGCAGGCTCATAAATAGTACTCCTTGTCAATGGCAATTCTGCTGCTAAATTTATTTCCTGGAAAGCTACTTTCTTCATTCTCTTACAAGCCACAAAAGATATACTACATTATCCTTGAAATAAAAGGAACTGATTGTACATAAAAATGGTTCTGAAAAAAAATGACCTCCAGCAGCGCTCGCTTAGGCGACAGGGTAAAATGAGCAGATGTTTTTTTCTTTTTGTAAGGAAGAATTCATAAATGGGCTACTTGAGAAAGTGTGCAATATTCTGAGGCTGATATGAGTCCTGTTAACGATCACGGCAAAACGATGGACTAGACATAGATGCCCCCACATTTCAATGCAAAATGATTGGTGATTCATCTTAGTAAGGGTAGGAGCAAAATTAGAATAGAGTAGAAACAATCATACAGAATAGTCACTGTGCAGCTTGTCCTTATATGCAGCGATATTAAAACATGATGCTGCTGAAGCCTTTTTGTTCACCTCACCCATGTCATCATCAGTCTTGGTCTTAATAACTACCAGCACACGTTATTTAAATCATTACTGTAAGGTAGCACTTGAAAAAAACATCTTGAGAAGTGGAGACTTCTTCTGAAACAAAGCAACAAATTTGCACAAGCGTGGTAGATGCTAGGTGCCATTTTGCATTCACTCTGCTCTTTGCCCTGCTCAATGTCTGTCCTAAAATATCCTGCAATCCTGCTATCACTGTTAGGCAGATTTATAGTTTTCTTCTATGAAATGTGTAGCTATAAAATTACTTTTCCCTTCTACGGCTTATATTTGTATAATGTTGCTTGCCCAGTCATATTTAGGTATGTATATAGTTTTACATTTTTTTGTCTTTAGACACAATCTACATAAAAGAGCCTCTCTCCTGCTCATAATTGCACTGTTTTCTATCTAATATCTGAGTAACCTTTCTAGAAGGTTCAGCATGTTCAGCTTTCTAGAAGCTTGCTTAAACAGATCAGTTTGAAAACCCTTTTGTGATTCAATCAAAAAAATATGGGCTTTAAATAAAACCAGGGTTCCAGGCATATATTCCTGTGGAGAATTAAATATGCCATGAAGCCATCTTAGAAGTTTTATTTTCCAAAAGGCCACAAAATGAAAAAGAGAGTGAGACAAAGATGAGTGGAAGGAAGGGAGGGAGGAAAAGAGAAAGGAGGAGAGGAAGAGAAATAAAAAGGGAAACAAATAAAGAAAAAGAAATAAAAAAGATAAACAGAAAATGATATAACTAAAGAAAAGGAAGGAAAGAAAGAGAAGGAAAAACAAAGAGAATGTAAGAAAGGGAAAGAGAAAGAGAAGGAAAGAAATAAAGAAAAGCAAAAGAAAAGAGAAGGAGAAGAAAGAAAAAGAGAAAATGAAAGAAAAAGAAGAAAAAGAAAGAAAAGAAAGTTAGTTCATAACCTCATTGAGAATAGTGGTTTCTTTGGACGCCTTCACCTTCAAGAACAATCAACAAAGAATTAGAGTCAGCAAAGAAAGAAATGTCTTACAGATATGGTTTATCAGTCATTTGTTTGCAAAACACAAAGCTGTGTCAGATACCACTGTATGTGAGCCAAGAACCTTTAAAAGCATTCATCAACGCTGTAAAACTGAACTTTGCGTGTATAAATACATATATACATTCACTTTCTTTCACATATATGTACATATCGGTATGTTATGTACATATACATACGTGTAAAGGAAAGTGAACGTAATGCTGTTCATCAAATATAACTGAGCTCCCACATATTTTATCAAGTGCACAAAGGTTCACTTCATTCTGCATTTTATCACTTCTATACTTATCTATTTACTGTTTTAGCTAGGCTAACAGGCAGAAATGGAGCAAAAAGACAGCATGTTCAGCATACTCAGGCTAGGCAGTACTGAAAATCCTAACAAAAACCTCTCCAAATAAGCAAATGTGATTGGGGGGGTTAAGACAGCGGCCTCTCCTCCAGTGAGATACTTTTTTGCAGGTGGGCAGGCGGATGGTTCTCCTAAAGAAACCTGTGGTCTCCGAGCAGCAAGGCAAGCCAGCGTCTCCCTGGGGAGCTGCGCTGCGGCTCAGGTGGGGAGGCCGCTTCCGAGCTGCTTTCTGCTTTGATCCCCGGGAGCTTTGCTCACGTGAGAAACTCTGGGGGGAACGCGAGAGCTCCCGGCCCCGCCAGCCCCAGGGCGGGCAGCCTGGGAGGCTCACTGGGCAGAATGGGGTGACTCCCTCCTGAACGAGGTAGGTGCCTCTCATGCTTCTCGCTCTGGCACGGCTCCCAGTGCCAAATCAGGCTTGGGTCAAAGCAAGACTTTGTAGTTAATATTTCAGTGAGATAAATAGAGGAAGTTCATCCCTGTTTTGGCACTATAGTACATTGTTTCAGGCTCTAGCAGAGACAGCGATGCATTAATTTACAGTCTGAAGGCCAGAGTCACAAGAAGAATGCCTTCCTTTTTGGAGGAGGCATTGCTTCTTCAGATTATACAGAAAAACATGCAATCCTCTAAACTTGCTGGGTGCAGTCATGCCTGATAATATAGAAGTTGTTTCTGCTGAATAAAGTAAAACCTAGATTGTCTGACCCCCATAAATAAATCAATGTATGGGTCTTCTACATCTTCAGTAACTTTAAATACTACAGCATAAAAGTAGGAGCAACAAAATCATGTTCACAAAGGGAACTATCACCCAAGATGTGGTTTGCATATACAGTATGATGCTCATAAGGAAGCCTGATCAGAAAATTTAAAACCTTCATTGCAGGTTTCACACACAGTTCAAAATATATTTTAATTCCAACTCAGAACTAAAATGGCAATTTTGGAAATTTTATGTAGAAAAGTTTCAAAGACTATATATGATGCTTAATGACAAAACACTTTGTTTTGTTATCAGAATGTTTTAGTCCCACGTAAGCACTCACATAAGTGAGTGTAAATTAAACATATATGTAAAAGACCATGTATCAAAAAGAAACTTAGCAATATAATTTTAATATTGATGAGATGATGAGATGTTGAAACAGCTTAGGCTTATTATGTCTCCTTTTTTTTTGATTAAACTGCATTTACTTGCAAAAAATTGAAAAATAATTAAAAATGCAATTTAAAAATACTATTTTAAAATTTTATTTATAATTTCATCTTCCAACTCTACTCACAGCAAAGTAATTCAGCCAATATTTTCACTAAGTCTTCAAAAGCATTAGAAGTGGTTTTGAGATGCCAACGTGATACATCTTTTGAAACGTTAGTTCTGTACCCCTCCCATCATGGACCATGGCGTGATGTTTATAATCTAGGGAAACTGAAAAGAAGGTGAGATAATATACTCCATTTCCCAATAGCACGACAGAATCTACCAAGTGAGAAAGGAAAGCCACTTTGTGTATATTAATTTACTTTGTTTGAGCTAGACATGGGGATTTGAACTATTGAGAGGAACTCAAGCAAAGAAAAAGTTTCCTTAATAGAAACATTTTGTAATTGAAATAAAATGAAAGAAACAAAATTATATAGACAAATCTTTTGGCTAAATGCCTTTTTAGTATTTAGCCAGGCACTGAGCCAAATTGTTTCTCTGTAAAATTTTCTCTTAAGTTATTCAGATACAGTCAAGCATTTACAGAGATGGGTGTTACTAGAACATTTTTACAGTGTTTGCAAGGGGGAGCAAAAGCCAACAGAGGCAGCTCAGTATATCTACTTAAAACTCATTGGTACCCCCAGTCCTGACATATTCGTATGTTTTGTATTCAAGTGGAATGGTGGGGGGAGGAGGAGATGATTCACAGAAAAAAGTGAATTAGGCAAAAGCCCTGTCCTATAATGTCCTAAACAACCTGTGAGAGGACCTCTATGCCCTTCTAGCCTGTTGACGTCAGCAGTAGCTGAGCACCCTACAAGTCTCAAAAGGTCAGCTATAATCTTCTATTACCAGAAGACTGTGAAAATCACAGACAGCAAATTATTTTCTCCATTATGCGTATAATTTATAAGTTTATGCAAAGTCATCACCTCTGGTTCAGGAAATCCCTGAATTGTTAATTTACAGAGGTTAGAAAGAAGAGTATGCTGAGGGCGTATGACTGCAGGCTTGCCTTGCTTTTACCACCTTCCATAGGCCTTGGCCCCTATAGACACAAAACACTTGGTTAATGGGCCTTTTGTCTGACCCACACAACTATGTTTATGTTCTATAGACAAATGACTTAATTGCACTACATAGAAACTTGAAATGGAAGCTTAGATGTTTTCTTTGCATTTCATCAGAGGATTTTAAGGCATACTGACTAGATAGAGATGTATAGTTTAACATAGTAAGCAATTTTTTCTTCTCCTGGTCATTTCATTTGTTACAATCTTATTTGCCTCACAACACTGAAAATATAGAAAACAATATAGGCCACCACAAGCGCAAAGTTTATGGCTTTTCAGTAGGAAATTGCATCTTGCCTTAGATACAAGGCACTGACAAGATCACCAATAGCCCATTTTTTATGACGCATTCTTTACTGGAACAAAGCCATTTGCAATGGAATAGAGTCTAGTAAGGTGATTCCATGTTACTGGGAAGGCTTATTCTAAAGCAAAAGATTAAAAATCAGATATTTTAATGAGGAACAAGGGCACAAATTTACAACTTTTTATTGAGTGCCTTTTAAATTCTGAGAGAGAATATGCTCTTTGGTTATTTCTTTTATATAAATATATATACAAGATATACGTGAGACAGAAATGACAAAATATAATCAATCTCTTTGTGAGTACTGGTACATTGTGGGGTCACATCACACCAGAGCCAGTACTGTTCAGAGAAGATAAGTTGCAGGAAAATGGATATTATTTGTTCTCCATCCCTATTGTAACTTTTACTCTATGCTTATTACCATGAATTAGAATTTTTCAGTGAAATCCAATCAGCACAGAAAGCTTTCAAACAGCATTCAAGCTTTTAATGAACTGATCAGAATGAGTTTAACAAATCCTTCATGTGCATAGAGCCTCTGATTACAATGAAACCATTCCAGCACATCCCTGGGGTAAGAGAGAGTCTTTGAGCAACAAAAATTAAACTGCTTGAATACACTGCAGATACAATGAGCTGCTTCAGCCACAACTACATTCAGGCAGATTCTTGGAGTCAGCCAGATTAGCTGCCTGATATTTATCTGAAATGATTGTAATTTACCAACTTTACTTTTCAAAGAGACATCAAATGTGTAAGGAGCTGCGTAGACTTAATTCACACCTTGATGCTCCCTACTTCAGACCAGACACAGCACAAATCCTCCATCCCTCCTGTAAGTGCCCGTAAGCAGTGTTTCTCTGAATTTGCCAGAAAGCGCACAGCTGATACATCTTACTGAAGTAAAATAAATCTACAAAAGAAACACGGACTGACTCTAATGCCCTGAGAACAAAAACAGAGAAGTGGAAATTCTTGTTCTTGCCGTATTAGTCTGATATTAAAATAAATCTTATTTTATTGGGTCGGTCTGTCTGCCCTTCAAAATGATGTATAAAAATTACATTTCATGAATAAAGAAAGAAGGAACAAGTAGTAATTTTCATAAAAGCCCAGAAAATTTTTAGTTTCATTACAGTGGTTTTCAAAGGGTTCATTTTGCATGAGTAAGGTCAGCTCCTGGATGTGCAAACCACAGCAACTATCAAGCACAGAAGATATCGGGACCTGCTCTTTCTGTTATATATCTGATGAGGATTATTCATGTTACTTGCTACCTATAATAATAGAATGTGCTTCATTTGGGCCTACATTCGAGGACTACCCAGAAATTCTAGCTAGTGCAAATTATAGTTCCTGCTTTTTTAATGAGAACATTAATTCCCGTTCTGAAAATTTCATGGCCATTCATTTTTTTCTTTGGGTTTAGCCTGTCAAGTCCTACAAGATCCTTACTCTGACAGAAAAATGATCCTGATCTGTCCTAGTAGGTAGGACTTGAAGTATGTAGGTAGGACATGAGATATGGCATGAATTTAAGCACTGAGATAAGGTGGCTGTGCTGCAGTCCTGGAAGTGCCATGGCAGCACAGCAGTGGAATTCAAATGCCTGTGGCAAAATCAGGGCAGGCTGGAGCCTAGGAAACACAATATCCTTAGAAAGGTGCCCGTGAGATGTGGCGAGTCTCATAAATTGAACCAGCAAGAGCTGGGACCTGCTACCTCACCAGCTGCAAAATAATTCCAGTAAGGTAATTGGTGGCACTTACCTTGTACACAAGACAGCATCCCCCCGCTTCCGACAATCTGCCTCTTTAATTGAGAAGAAAATACAATCAAGCACGAAACAGTGGCGACTTCCGTTTCATATCATTTTCTAAGCCATAAAAAGAGGAAAAAAGGAAGGCTCACAAGAACTTAATTAACAAGAACTGATGCTTTTTTCTATGAATGAACCAGAATTGTCCTAGTGTATTCATCAGACTTTAACATAAAGAAGAAGTAAATCATGATACAGCTTCTAAATCGTTATGTTAAATTTATATAACCAGTAATCTCAGCTTTCTTCTTTCTGGTAACTGTCAAAGCCTAGTATTTCTGGGAATGTAGAAGCAAACATTCAGATTACCTAGCTTGCAAACAGATCTCTCTATGAGCATGAGACACCGTCCACTGATTATTTTCCAGTCTTTTTAAGTGATATGTTGTTTTTAAGTATTGCTTAATATTTTTCAGAATTCTAGGTGCTGCTGGGAGAACAGTTACATCTGGCTGCATTTTGAAGCAACTCAGAGAAACTAGCGACATCGTTCACGATGAACTGAGAATATCGTAGCACATTTTCACCACCACAGTCAGTGCTTTAGTCTTCGGTGTTCAGAACAAGTGCTGCTGTTTTCACTGTCCCGAATCATAGATTACTGAGGAAATATCATTTTCCAAAGATATATCTAAATTAAATTCACTTATTTTTTGCTCCTTGAGGGAATAGGTTGTTATGTCAATATCTATATTAACGTACTACACAGCTGGTCAACAAATAGAGGGAGATTCCTGCATTATCTCGCTCAATTCCTTATCTTTTCAGTATGTCAATCCACTGTTCTGACACTAACACTGGTGATCAAGATAGTCTACACAGAAGTTCTTTTTCCTCCATGTTTCCTGGTTTACACATTTAATGTTGGTCACTGCTTAAATAAAAACAAGTTTATTTAATGTATTACTCCTGTGAGCTATACAACAGGCTATTTCTTAACAAGAAAATGTTAGTTAATTAATTCTTAACAAGGAAAATATTAATTAAGCCTTTATGTAGGGTGCATTGTGTTTTCAGCACAAATATGTGCATAAGGTGACTTGGAAACACTTATTCCTTTGCATACAGAAGTGCTAATTATTTATCCTTCAGGTATTTTCTCTTAAAACTTTGCACATAACCACCTTTTTATTGAAAACAGATGTGTAAACACACTAATTTTTAGGATTTAGCTCTATTCAGACATAACAATTACGCACCTGATTATATTACTATAATTAAACACAAATTAAAATATGTTTTCCAATTAGATTAAAGCTGATCCACTCATTATGAATTCTTCTGGTCTTAAAAATTAAACTTTTTAAAAATATTGTATAAGTAAGTGTAAATTAATTTCTCGTTTTCACAGTCTCCTTCTATACTGTGGTAAAATAAACATTTATTTTATGAAGGGAAAACAAGCACATAGGATTGCAACCAAAACTATAATGCAAGCGGTTGCATAAACTTTGACATTTCTTGGCTTTAGGTTGCTTGTCTTTGCAATCTAAGTAACCTTCTTTTAACATTAGGCATGGGTTTTAGCCTGGGGATTCATGTTATTTGTTTTTCCAACACATACAAGGTAATTAAAGCATCTCATTATCAGCAGCTCCTACCCTTCTGATGCATCTAATCATTTCTTAGAAATGGTCTCAATTAGCTTTTTCTTCAGAAGCTTGTACTATGATATTTTCTATTCTTTCTAAAATTCAGAGCATGTACTTTCATGATACTGTCATATCAGTATATATGACACAAAAATAATTTCCTTTTATTAGCCCTGCTCTTTCAGAAAAAAATCTGTACCTTTCCCTAATAAGATTCCAATTCCACAGTTTATCCTTCCTTGTTCCATAAATAACAGTAAATCTTCTTATGTTCCTTTATGGTGTTTTGTTCAGAAATGGAATTAAAACAAATTCTAAAATATCTGAATTCTTTATTAAAAAATATTCTGTTATCAGGCCACTTTTAAATAGGACTGACCACATGAACTCCTTCCCTTCCTGTAGCTAGAAGATTGACATGCCTTCCTTCATTCAAAAAAAAACCATCGTTTCCACCAAAGTTAAATACCTAGAAAATGTTTTTTCAGAATTGTGGTTCGGATCAGCACCCAGAAAATTAGATGCAGATCCAACAGTGGAACCAGTTGAACTGGTTGAAAAAGTCAGCAGGCCAGTCCTCCTCTGAGTATTCAAGACTTCTGTTTCCATAAGGATTCTAAGGTCACTCTGGAAAAGAAAAAGTCAATTACATGTTTCTGAATGCAGCAAAGGATTTGATTTTGGTGTACATAAAAAGATTAAATTCGTATTTCAAATGAAGTTTAAAGTTTATTTGTCTTTCTGTGAATTTAACCTAAACTGACTCACCTTCAACTATTCTGAGGTTTTTCCTGTCCAACAATATCCTTGAAACTAACAGAAAAGCAGCATTAGCTAGCTTGAGTGGTAATTTGTGATTCTGTATACCCCAGAAGGGAGAAGTTTATTAGCTACTGTAACAAGAAACGTCTCTGGAGCATACCAAGGTATTCAGACACCTGTTTCTAAATTGGAAGGAATCAGGTTATGTAGATACCAACGTAGTCATTATTTTTGTAATAAATTTGATCAAAATGGAAAATTATGTACTAGTAAATAGTTACTCAAATTGTTAAAATCAAGTGTAGCTGCACTTGAAGCTACATTGCAAAGTCAATACTAACCCTGTGCTACAGGAATGTTTGTTTTATGAGCACCATTTAGTCTGAATTCAAACAACGTTCCTCTGCAACTACTATGCATGGTAAATCAGGAAATGTTTCACTATGCATACAAATAAACAATAGGCATTCCTATATTTTCTAATTTATTTTAAATTTAAATGAATCAGATAACCTCCCAGTTATTTCCTTCCAAAGTCTACGTTACTTCTAGTTTCTTATATGTTGAATGTCATGTAAGATGAAATTACAGAAGATAAAATTATGGTTCAGATTTTAAAACACGTGGACTCAATCTGATTTTAGTGACTTACTCTAGTGTATACAAAGTAATACATCAACACAATAATGCAAGCAAACCACCGTGGTTTTTGCTTGTACGTCTCTTGGTCAGTGCTGAGGCTGAGCAGAAGAAATGGAGGCAGGACACTTCAGATACAGATTCAGATTCAGAATTCATTACCCATTGTTTGTAACAACTGGTTTCTTACTCTTCTGTGTCACTTCATATTATTTTGTCAAATCACCAGAGTACCTGACATGGCATTCTGTAGTCTGACATGAGCATGTAATGAAATAATGAAATGTTAAAGAGAAATCTATTTATCTTGGCAACTCAGAGCCACTTTAAATGTAGATAGCATCTAAGCAGCATCCATGAATAACATTGCATAGAAAATGGTACGCTTCCCCTGTCCTTTATTTTCTTCTGAATCAGTCAAAAATGTGCTAAGAGTCAATCTAAGTGGATTACAACCACATTAAATTGTCAAATTGTCATTTTTTTTCCCCCTTTCCCTCCTAGTGAAATCTTCCACCTGAGATCCAGGTAGGCTGTCAGAAGCCACACTAGACAAGCTCAATGTCCATCATGTATTAAAAACCCTACTTAATTCCATTATGCAATCTATATGTAGCTTTAAAGGAACAGCAGAACTGTCAAATATAATTAAGCGTGGAAAATGTTTTTCCACATTCAGAAACTTCAGGCTCAAGTAATTCAGGGTATTCAAAACAGAGCATTGGAAGTTTCTTCAAGATGGAAACAGTATTCTTATGAACTGAGGAAGAGGAGATAAAATAGTTTCAAATACACAAATGGTTTGATTTTAAAATGCTCAATTAAGGTAATGTCTCAAAACGAAAAGTGGCTTGGGAGAAAGATTTTGTGAAAGATACTCTTCTTGACTGGCATAATATAGCAGTCTTTGGAGTAATGCTTATGGGTAATGTATAATGTGAAGCAAAGGACTGCTTTTACCAAAACCACTGTATTACTGTTTCACACAAAAGAAAAAAGATTAAGTTCTCATTATGAAAACATACAAATTTTATCCGATTATGATGCTAAAAAGTATATAATAAATTATGCTAATGACTATTGCATAAAAATTGTGCTGATTTATATTTTAACCTTCTATTTCAGGAACTATGAACTGTTGAAAAACTTCACTCAACCCAAAATCTCCTGTATTCAGTGAAGCCTATCTATATTCGATGGAACTTTCTTCGACATTAGTGGACATGAGGTTAGCCCACTCAAAACAATTATAATTCAGTAGATTTAATCATTATTTAGACTCATAGACTCAGGGCTTTCAGTCTCTCCAGATAGGTCCACACTTCTTGAACAGGCAGACAGTGAAGTTCAGTTCTCCTGGCCACCCTGGGACTATATAGGTTGCCACACAGCCAGAGACCTTCAAAATAGCATGAGCAACTAACTGGAATTGACATTCTTCACCCTTAATGAAAGCGCTGAAACCTGACCGACACTCAGAATCCATGCTATGAACTGGCATCTATGTACAGATATTGAAAAGATATAGAAAAGATTTGCTAACTTTAAAAGAAATAATTAAAGATCGTTGTCTCAATTTGCATCTAGCCAAATTTCTAGCACTTGTAGTCTCATGATCTGGAAGCACTATGTGCTAATCAAGTCTTGTTGACGCCTTCAGGTTGGGAATGCTTTTCTAAGAAAATACACCTCAGTTCAGTGAGATGTTTGACATTTGTTTCAGAAATCATTTGGTGAAGTTATTTGTATTCACCTGTGTGACTAGCTGACTACAACAGTTCCTTCTGACCTTAAAATCTGTAAAGCTTTTCATAAGAGAAATGAGTCTGGCAACTAGAAAAGCTGTAAAACAGTAATCTCACTATACGTCCAGTGAGCAGATTTAATATGGGAGCACTGTGTTTGTCTTTCTTCCACGATGACTTTTTTGGAATACATTAATATTACTTTCCTTCACACAAGCTATGAACTAAAATGGTCCTGAATAAAACCACCCATTATAATCACAATGAATTAGTGTTCCTATTCATTTTAGTTTGTCAAAGGTTTGAACATGACCAGACACATCCAACGACAGCAATATTATTGCCAGGAATAATGGGTGTTTGCTAATCACATTACGAAAACCGTGTAGTGCCTGCAGTCAGGGCACTAAACCTTTTATACATGCTGTTGCATGAAAAGTTAGCTTCTCCTATAATTTGTTTTCTAAAGCTTTGAATTTTGAGAAGTGTGCCTTTTAAGATAAAATAACATATTCATCTTCACCATTAATTTAGAACAAATCAGGTTTCTTGTATTAGCTATTACTTTAAGTGACTAATATTTCTTGCCCTCGATAATACTTAATTCACTGAGTTGCTTCTTGATTGAAAGAAAAAAAAAGTTTAAAAACCCTCATAAGGAAACTATATAAAATTCTGGCTGGAAAAGGAAAACAACTCCTCAAATTGACAGCTTTGAAATGACTTTCTTCCAAACCTGAAATAAATTTTGGGGAAAGACCACAAATCTATTATGATTTATGCCACCTGTTTCCAGATCTCCCAAATCTCCTTTGATTTTTCTCCCATATGCTTCTTTTCCTCCTGCCTGAAAAGACTGCCTGCTTAAATATCATAACGATTGAGATTCTAAGGCATGTATGTATATCATCTGCAGTGCATGTGGATTATGCACATACATACACTGTATTTCTGGATTACAAACCAAAATATCATTGAATGCTAATTCTCATCATTTTGGACTGTAATATTTTTATAAATTCTCTACACGGTTATCTTTGATTCCAGCAATTGTTGTGAAGGCACTTAGCTAGCAAGAAAACTTAAAGTAATTTCAAGAGTCTCTAAGTAAGCAGATTGGGAAATGTACTGTCTGCAATGAACTAATTTCAGACTTTGGATAGCTTAGCAGATAGATTTTTAGCCAAGTTCTATACGGTTATTCTGTTCCAGCTGGATTTCCAGACTGCTTTTGAGAAGTACTTGCATTTTTCAAGGACATTGTCTTTAGCCCAGTAGCCTCAGCAGGCAGCCGGATTTACTAGTCAGTACAAAGAGGAAGAGCATGGCTCTCACTCCTCCTTCGTCTTTTGGGTAACTAGGAAAATATCACAATCAGGAAACAGTCCCTGTGTTGAGGAGATAGGAGAGACTATGTCCAGACTAATCTTAGCTTTTCTTTCCTTCCAGTGATTAAGGAGGTTAAAAAAGACTTTTTATATGTATTTCTTCTCCCTTCCATTTCTTGTAGAGGTCAGCCACAGGCTGGCTCTCATGTCATCCATTAACAACATTATCCTTGGCAACTCATCTTTATAGTCTAGTATAAACAATTGTTCAGTCATTCCCCGCCCTTGCCAAAGCTGGAGAATATCTTCCCTCTTACATGGAATTTATACTTGTATACACTGTAGTTGATTATTTACTGGTTGAAACTAGTGAAGATGGTGACTCTCCAGATCAAAGGAGAACTTTCACAAGAAGCTGGAGGCCTTATTTTCACTCCAGACTTTTACTGATTGTTCTCTATAAATGGATGTGTTCATTACTTTTATTGGAAACATAGCCTCTCCATTTTCAGACTGAATGATGGTGGCCTGAAGCCAAACTCTCCTCAAGGAAAAAGATAAAAAAAAAAAAAAAAAAAAAAAAAAAAAAAAGAAAAAAAGAAAAAGGAGTCTGCATAGAGCTACAGATTTGCTTTCAAAATAATGAAAGTAATCAGTAGAGCAATGCTTGATCTGAAATGCCAATGTGATATGTAAGGTACAATAACTAAAGCAAGCAGTCATGTAATCACAGTTAATAGCAGATAGCAAGCCTACTCCTTCTTCCTACTGACAGAATCATACAATGATCTGCCAGATCACACATTTTCTCAAAGATGTAGCGAATAAGATCAATTTTTAAAAGCAAGTGCTGAAAAACTCACTTCTTTTCTTGGAAGCTAGTTCTTATTACAAACATTATGTGAATTTCTTTCAGTAGTTTACTGCAGATTTGAGCTTCCATGTCAATTGGACACTGTTAATAAAAAGTGTGACTTCCAAAAGCAGGGAAATCCAAAAATTAAAATTTAAACTTCAATATGTTTTTCTTTATGAACCTGTGTTTCTTAACATACTCTTCTTCTAGTAACACTGCTCTAGCCTTCTGTATTATATTTCTGTTTATTTTCCTTATGAATATACATGGCAATTTCTCTTAAGACACTGAGCAAATGTACAGATGCTGCCAACTCCATCCCTTGTACTACTAAATGCACAGGCATCCACTATTAATTCTTGATTTCCCAAACTACAAATCCTTTCCTTGAGCTATTGGACCAGTCTACAGACTTCCTCACCACTCTTCCAAGCACTTTAGGTGATCCTTTGAAAAGCCAGGATCCCAGGATCAGAATTGGATCATAGCATTTGATGATTTTTGTTCATTTGACCTCCTTGGACTAGAATTCATCTAGAAAAATAAGCTTGATTTCAATAACTAAGAGGATATTTTTACTTTTATATTTTTCAGCCGGTATTTTGGCTTGATCATAGGTATGGTGGTGGAAAAAAAGTGGGTCAAGACTTTACAGTAGTAGAAAATTGTTTATTTGTTTGTTTTTTTTTTTTTTTTTTTTTTTGACTAAATGAAAACTGTGATCTGAACTATTTTAAACAGAACTCTAAGTGTCCAACAATCTGATGCTATATTTGTTTCAAATATATGATATAAAATTTAAATATGACTTGTATTTTCTAACTCCAGGTGATATCTTCATGCAATGTCTTCAGTTAACCACTGTTTCCTATTTTAAATATCATGCAGTAAAAATTTTGACCTCTAGCCCAAACATTAACACACACTTAATCTAAGGAAAAAATGCATGTAATCACCTGAAATTGTTTAAAACTTTCCTCTACTAAACTCAAATAAAAGAAAATTTTATTTTTTAGTAAACTGGAAAAATGATTCAGGTCAATCCAAAGGTTGTTTCAAAAAAAATTGTAAAAATTTGAAATAACACATTTTTTTTTAAAATACTGTCTTACTTTTCTAATCAAAGCTATCTTTTAATGAAAGCTCAACTGAATTTAAATTGTTAAAGCTGTTTTCTCACTAAGACTGTATTTATTAGTAGCTAAAACCAGTCTTTTCTAGTTCTGAAATAGACCATTTCTTGGTTTGTATAGATCTCTTACCTGAAGGGGAGAAATAAAACTAGTATGTCTTTTATTGTTCACTTGACTAGTTCTGTTAACTCCCTGACCAAAATCAATGCTTAATTAAGGGTAGAGGATAGACCCATGCAAAACACATTCTGGCTTTCAGTGTGACAAAGTAGACAACTGTAACTTGTGGGATCCAGTCCAAAATGCATATAAAAAAATTTACCTTTTTTCTTTATTTTGGAGTTTGATTGTTTTACCTTTTAACTGAAGAGGCTTGATAGTGCTCTCTTGAACTGTCTAGACTAGCTTTGAGTTGAATCAAAGGAAGATGAAATCTTCAATGCCAAAGATACATGCCCTGTTCTATTTCAGTGATATGCATTGATGCAATGTGCAAACTGTCATTTTAATCATATCAGTTTTCTTGAATTAGACAACTAATAGGGACATCTCAGAGTGAGCAAGATAGGATTTGCTTACCTACTGGATTCCGTGGAGTCTGACTTTCACCTACAACGGTCCACTGAGTCGCAAGAAATGGCATTCCTGTTTCTGCCCAGGTAGACTGACACTAGGTAGAGGGGCATTTCCTCTCCTATAACCATGATCTAGAGCATGACTCCTTTCAGTGTCAGGTCAGCAAATAAGAGCCATATAGCTCTGCAGGTCTCTCCCTTCTTCCCTCTCCTTCGTCCTTCTCACCCTAACCAGAAGGGGACCATATCCATCCTGACTGCATTAATATTTTCACCCTTCATCATGCTGAATTGTGAAGTACAGGCTAATCTCTTTTCACTTACACAGCCACTACACCAGCACTGAAAGCAGCTAGCTACAAGCTAGGTATGGGAGAAAGGGTTTCCAAATCTCTAAAGCAATCCTAACAGTCCATTCTTGAAGTTTATCATGCTCCACTAAGTTCAAGAAAGCTGAAAGTTCTCTGTCTTGGAACTATTTTTAATTAGCTGTTTGTGCATTAAAGTAAGATAAGGTCTATGCTTTAGATATAAAGAAAGGATTAATGTTATTTGCGACATTGCAACAGAACTAAGAGATTGAATCAAAAGAGAAAAAATTCAGAAGGTAAATCCTGTTTTAGTTCACACTGTACCTGCTAGAAGAAAAGGTTAAACAACATTATAGTATTAAGATATTATTTGTAGTAAATACAGTTTCTTTTAGGTGAATTTACCTTCCTGAAAGTTAGTGATTACAAAAGCTATGACAGCAGATCTAGAGAATTAAAAGATTGGCTAGAAATAGATAGAATAAATGCTTTCAAGCTCGTGGAGTTGCTGACTTTTTAAGATTAGTTTATTTGTCAAAAAATCCACGAGTTTACTTGTGTGTACATTTCACATATAATAGATTGGCTTCTTCATATGGCAGTTCCTGCCGCTATCTGAGCTTGCAAAAAAGAAGACTGTGACCTAAATCATCTCACAAAATCCCTGCAAAAAAAGAAAATTCATTTAGCTAACTGAGTTTTCAATTGTCAAGTTCTCAGACCATTACTTTCTCATATGGTAGATACCTAGTGTCTTCACAGTTCAGAAGCAGTACCTAGGTAGGGATCACACCTTGACGCTTCAGCTATCCTTTGGCTATGTGCACTTCCTCTATTACAAAAGGAAAAGGTATCGTTATTAGAAACTGATGATGCAAAACTAACATTAACTTCTGAGACATTTCTATTACGATGATTGCTGCTTCTTAATTCTGTTCCCCAAAGTCACATAGAAGTTACCAAACTTCTTTCTGCAGACAGAATACCTTATATACTTTGTACAGTTACGCTGGATTAAAGGCTCATTCAACATCTGTATATACTTATAATTTGTACTTACTTAATTTACTGCATTTTCTAGAAAGATGATGACTAGAAGGCAGCCTGGGACTCTTCTATTCCCATACAATGCCTAGGACAATATCACTCGTTAAAGAGTCAATGTGTTGTTTTAATCACCTTCTGAATTACAAGAGCATTATTTGAGGTTAAAACGTTTTATACTTTGAACTGCAAGACTTTAATATGTTGTAGAAATTCCCATGTTTTAAAGTAGTTCTATTTAAAGGAATAATATTTGAAAAGCATCTATTGTTTACCATTGAAAAGAAGTCTAACATTGTGTTTACCCACAGACAGGACAGATTGAAGACCACTTGCTACCACAGCTCGATCGCTGCTTTTCAATAGTGAAAAATTTTATCTTCAGGGAAATCTCTTCCTACAAAACTAAGCAAGGAGAAATATGGTCAGGAGGATCCCTGACTTCAGCCTTGCATGGGTTATGTGCCTAGTAAGACCTAACATGATGAGGTTTTTGGAAAGTCTTTATAGAGGTCAGTAGGCAAAAATGGGAGTGAAAGCCAGAACACAAAATTATGAAAATAGCTAAGTTGTTGCTCAGCTTCATCTTCTAAAGAAAGCTGAAACAAAAAATTAAAAGCAAAGGCTACCTCCCTATATTTTTACATTTTTTTAATGTTTTTCTTAATAAGCCGAGGACCTTCAGCAGTGTATTTATATACATTGCAAGGGCTTGATCCATGAGTTTAACAAGAGTGCATAAAGTTAATCCTAAGCCTTCAGTGCATGCTGAAGCAAGGAATTTTTTTAAAAGCTTTTTTGTGGTCGGTGCAAATTTTGTCTTACGCTCTTTTCAGATGCTTAATCACATTCGGTTCTCTAAAACCAAGGTAGCTATTATTTCAGTTTCAAACATGAACTGAGATATGTCTGAGGCTCTAGAAATACAAAGGTCATATAAAAACACTTTTTCCTGAACTCTTTTTTCCCAGCTTGGCCAAATTTGAGGGCTAGAGCTGATATCAGAGTTGGGTCTCAGAAGGGTTAAAACAGAGGTTTTGCTGACGTGGCCATATGACTTCTGTTCATAACTAGGTCATTTAAAACTAGCTTGGGCAGCTCCTGTATTACAAAGTAGTCTGAAATTACTAGTTCTGATCTTCAGATCTGGTCAACCTGTCCCTCGTAGGGAAAAAGAATGAGAGAAAGCATTTTCCTATGGCATCTCTGAGTTTCCAGAACCCCACAGCACAGACGACTGCTTCAGACAGCTGAAGAAAAAGTCAGTATTGCTTTTATGCCAGCCAGGAATTACTGTCTGCCCAGGGGATTTCTTAGCTACCCTTGGCCATGCAAATGCATCCAAATAAAAGTGAGAACCTAGCCCACTAATTTCTCATGAAATTGCCATTAAAAAATATACAATTCTTCATTAAATCCTTGGCTTCCTATTCATAATCAATGTTCTGTGCGTGAGTAGAATAATTTGAACGTTTACAGCTAAGTTACTCCAGGTGTTATTAAACTAATATGATGCAAGTGACATGTAGCATATTGCTTATTGTCCCCTAGGACTCGCATGAAGAAAACATGTCGTATCTCCTGAGGCCAATAAGATCAGGAAAGCATTTTAATGAGGAAACAAAACTGTTTTAAGTAGCGTTCTAACACCATAATCCAAACCATATTTTTGTATTTTATGAACAAAACCACTTACTTGTTGTGAAACAGCAAATATAATTAGGATATTTAAACTGAGAAGCTTTTGTCAAGTACTAAAATGTAAAATAATGCATATCAATGGGCACTTGACTGAAAGGAGTACAGATCCAGACAGAAATTGTCAGTAACATGGAGTACTAAGCCTATTCACAAAGAGCCTGTTAACGCACGCCTCTACAGATATACTTCACTTATTAACATGGCGAGGAGGGTTGAGACTGAAGTAGAAGGAGAACTAACAGAACCAATTAATTTTTCCACTTGCACTGAGAGACCTCAGCAGTCCGAGGAATTACTGTGCCCTGAAGGAAGGTGCAGCAGCGGTAATGCAGTGCTGCTAGCATACCCTCACCTGAAGGTGAAGATTACTTTTTGAATCCCTACCGATCTCATAATGCAAGAATTATTATTTAGTCTATATCACGGTGATAAGGTTTGAACCAAGGTCAGATAAGATTTGTTTGAGGAGCTCTGGACAAGATGCAGAAAGAAAGGCAATTCCATTCAAAAAGAAACTGAAGGAGTTGAATCTGAAAAGTCTTCTTCCACGAGTCACACTAATTACCATGCATACCTGTTTCCCTAAGTGCAATTTTATTACCATATTTCTCAACTTCCCACAGGAGTATTCTGGATCCTCAACATTACTTTTAATTGAAATATTGACATATTACTTTGTAAGTATAAGAAACTACCATGGCTTTTTGAACGGGTTCTTAAATTCATTTTCCTCCTACTCCTTCCCAAGAAAAATATAGTGACTTGCTGGAGATAAACACTTAATATATATAACTCTCTCTCCCCATGCACATATGCATTTTATGAGAAGAAACAGAGAAGAAAGTCTGTGAGTCAGCAAAGGTCTGCAAAATAACTTTTTGTCATACTAAAGTCCAAAGAAGAGAGAGAACTGTAGTGGGAGCAGGAGACGGACTAGCCAACTTACGTAAATCACTATATATATGCTGGAAGATATGTCAAAATCCTGGCAAGCTCTCCATCACTTTTAACAGAGTAAGTGTTTCCTGACAGTCTGATTCTAATAGTCGACTGGATTCCAGACCAACTTCCATTTCCACAGTGACCATTGTCATAATCAGTCATGGACTCAGGTCTATATCGTCGGACCAAAAGATGATAAAAATTATCCTCTAAATTTTTGAACTTAAGGACTGTATATTCCAGAATAAGAGCAGTACAAACATATATCCTCCATGGATTCAGCACAGAGAACCCGCCACAGCATTGATTAAACACTACCACCAACATCCATGACCAAATGATCACCAATTTCAATTACTCATCAGTAAATCATTGCACATCAACCTACTGCAGAGATTTTAGTGTAAAATATAACACTCAGCAAACAGTGCAGACTTTATTTATTCATTTTACAGAACAGACAAATACATGAAGGTATCTGTTGTAAGGCTGATCAAAATATTTCTGGATGCGAAATGCTGTGACATCCAATTAGTAAAATTTCTGGAAACGTGTCAGTTTTTACTAAAATGTTAAGGGCAAGTCTGAAGAACATATATTCATGTTTTTACTTTGAGTCAGCCAGAACAAGAACTAATTCCATCTCTCTCAGTCCCAGATAAGCACCAATGTCATCAGACTACCAGATATCATAAGACTCATTTCTCTCCTTTTCCTGAAAAAAAACAAGTGTTGGATAAGTAAATAAATGGGAAAAGTGTATCTTTTTGATATAACGGAATTCCTAAAGTAAAAGACTCTAATCTTTTGCATCCCAAGTTTCTAAGAAGAGCTATTCTGCTACTTTACCCAGCTTGCATTCCTACACACAGAATGAACTTATGATTGTTTCTACCCATTTGTATTAATTTCCCCGCCTTTTTTCTTCCTGTGGTCATGCAGATGAGTTATTCTACATTTCAAAATAGAATCTAGGTTGTTTGGAAGAGAGATAATGACATATAAAGAATAAAGGATTTATCAATCAATCAGCATTATGGACCTCTAGCTTGGATTTTCTGAGAAACAAGGAGACCACTACCAGAGCCAAAAGAACCTCTTCCTCTTCAATGCAGTTGCCTCTTGTTACGCTGCCCCTGTTATGCCTAATCTCAGTGGTCCTAGCCAAGAGCAAGGTATCACCTGTGTTGTTCAAGCTCTAAAGCCAAGGCACAGCCTTGTGCTTAACTTAATAAGCTGTAAGGGGCTTGTATTGGCTCTGTGAAATTTAGAGAAGTATGGAGCACTGCCAGCTTCATCATGTGAAGTTAAGCTACAGAAAGGTTGTGAACATCTGATATAACCAACTTCCAAATTCAATCTCTTTTCCTGCTTTTTTTTTCTCTTTTTCTTTTTTTTTTTCTCCTAAGATCATCTTTCTAGTTCTCTGTGCTTTTAATTTTGGTGCCTGAATTTTGCTGCCTGGTAAAAGCTCCTAGAGGAACAGAGTGATATGATTTTATTTTCATTATTCCAATAAGATGACTCTCCTGTTCCATTTGCAACACACAACCTCCATTTTATTGTTATCACGTAATTATACATTTTGCATGGAGAAAAAAGCAGTACAGTAATATTTTGATTCAAATGTGTAAACTGTTCTGTAGTCAATATACTACTGTAAACCTCCATGGAAATTCAATCTGTTCATTGTTCTTTATTTTTATTCTAGACTGATTTGCCAAGCTATTGTTTTTATATTACCATTATGGTGCCTAGTAAATATATTCCACATCTCCAATATTTGCCATCCTGTAAAAAGCATTAATGCTTTTTAATAGATTTAAAAATAAATCACGTCAGGAATTTTTTTTACTCTGAAGTTTCTGTATATCAACAGCGTTTCAGAAAAGTCTGTATTTTCCTGCAATGATAAATGGAAAATATTTAATGTGCTCAGAAATTACATTCTGCATTATTTAATAGGCTCCTAAACATGTAGAAAAATAAAACATATAGTCCCTGCTCTGTAACTATTACAATTTGTTAACTTCAAGTAAAAAACATCAATTTTATAGAATGCTTTTAATGGAGAGTCAGCTTCAATAAAGAATTGGCTTGTAACTTAAATGATTAAGTCCAAGTGTGATTTTGACGATTTCCATTCAGGCTGCTGACTCCCTTTGCTTCCTTTCTAAGGCCAACAGTCAGATGATTACCTACATTCTCCTGAAAGTGGCAACTGCAAATTTGAACCCATGCACGTGGACAACAGACATGAACTCCAGTCTCCCCCATTCTGTAGGATAAGTCTATAAGCAGCAAATTATTGTACAAAAGATGGAAGCAAAAAATCTCATTTCTTCTGGCTACATTTTCTAAATAAATGACTGAGTCTTACTCAATTTCTAAAAAGGAAAACAGTTACCCCTGAGAGAAGTTTATTAATGGCATGTCTCAGCTAAAGAGAAAAGCCAAGTCTGTCAGTGATCCCCTATTTGCTAACTTCATGTACTTATCTCCAGTCAAGGGACTTGTCATCTGAGAGTTTGGCAGAAAGACCAAGAGACTGTAGTAGCTTTAGAGATATCACTAGGACACCTAAGGTCAGATTGTGCTATTCCACGATCAATTCAGATCTAAATGGTCCTTGAAAAGTATCTCCTTCTCTGCACTGAGTCCAGAGGAACACTGTGGCGATGGTTCTCCTGCATTAGTGCTCAGTTTAGTGCATTAACCAGGGTATACAATACTGGTTCCAGCCCCAAGGTCTCACAAACTGTAGCAACCGAGATTGTCAGCTAGAATAAGTATACGCCGAATCTACACCGTCGGAGCTTAACTCTCGATACTTGGAGAGCAAGTATTGAAATGACAAAAACAGTCAAGCCTTCACTTACCACAAAGTCAACACAGATCTGGCAAATGCTTGATACTTTTTATTTTACTACCATGAGCAGGGCCCTTGAATGGGACAGGATTAGTAATAAAGCATGCGCTTTGGAACTCAGAGCCTCAATTTATGCAACGATCCATCTACACAAGAAAACTCTGACTTCTATACATCATCTCCTCCACATCAATTTCCTTCCCTAAGCTGATTGGTGAAACCCAGCTCATGTCCAAAGAGACTCAGCTGAGCTCCCTGAAGACTTTAGCTCTCCTAACTATTCTGCTTGCGCACCATCTAAAAAGGTTAAGGTTAATCTTCTTATCTATGAAAAAATAAGTCACTAAAATAGTCATATACTAATATAAGTCAGTGAAATACTGAAGGTGCCACTTCTAATGCCTCTTAAGGATAGTACCATCATATTAGCAATACAGTCAAGATAATGGAACACAGCTTCTACAGGATGTCAGAATATCTAATAACTAGACGAAATTAAAAAATCTACACTTGTGCTGGCCACAAGCTATTGGTTGATTCTCTCTAATCATACATTTCAATTCCTTTTTCCTGTTCCTGGGTTATTAGTTGGACCATATAGGTTATTAATAGATTATTAATTTGCTTCCAGATGAACAGAGAGTCAGAAACATCCCGTTACAAATTTTGGCAGCATTTTCTGCTGCATTATCATCTGTAATTATGTGCCTAGACCACTGGAATAATCAGCTTTGGCTCTGATAAACGCATTTCTAATGCACTGCCCTTGTTGATAAAATAGTTACACTCTGAGACTGCTAACTATGGCAAACTATTTCATAAGGACTTTAGGTATATTATTTTATGATTACAAATTTGCCTCTGTCATTTAAACTGCCATTCCTCTTTTGTTGTCAGTGGAATGCTGTGAAGATAAGAAAAAAAGGGGAAGACTGTTTCATCTTTAAACCTCATGTTAGGAGGAAATGTCACATTTTAAAGATCTTATACTAGAAGTGGAAATAAGCTATAACTTATATAGCTATTATAGCAAAGGCTGATATTAAAAGTATATATACATTTGTACATACACAGAACTATATTTAATATACTTTTTATCATCTAAGCACTGAGGGAAAGAAGATACACATATTCCCATGCTTTAGTTGAATATTCTCCTTCTGCTGTATGTTATTTAGATGTAAACTTTAAAAATATGGGGCGGGCAAAGAGATGTTCAGTTTTTGAGAGTCCTTTTTTTTCCCCACCAAAGGAAAGGGATAATCTTTATGAAGGTATACAAATAGTTGCAACTATCCCCTCCACACACAAATGTAAAGGATGTACTCATTTGAGTAAGATTTTCTTTTCCCTAGTGACGCATGCAATTGAAACGGAATCTCACAAAAACTAACCTCGAATGTTAATTTGAGCGCTTATATTTCTGGACAGTTGAAACCGCTTTATTCCCCATAAAAAGATACAGAATTGTAAGAGAGTGCACTTGTTACAGCTAATATGTTAGGAAACTTGCTTCAATGTTCTATAGTGTTAATACTATTCATTATATAGGACAAAAATGAAATGATTTTGCAGCATAAGAACACACAATGCTTGAATACATAACTACTAATAGAAATAACATTAGAAAATGAGTCACAAAAAAAACTTGAAAGGAAAACTAGTCTGGTGATTCCACATTATGTACTACTCACTATCTCCTTTTCATCACTAAACATTTTTGCAATTCAAAACCTGTGTTGATGTAAGCATTAAATGTTCTAGCATACCTCACATAAAGAGAATTTTCTTTCTCCTTCTCCTCCCCCTCTCTTCTCTTTCTCTTCCCTTCTCTTTTTGTAAGAACTACCCTTTTTTTCCTGGCTATGAGTGTATAGGAGGATATCTGGGTATCATATCTCACCATGTCTTTGACAAAACAGGAAGTCAATACCACATTTTCCTGTGCTTCAGAAACTCAAGGAAACATGGTTCATTCTGCTAATATTTCCCAAGTGAATTCAAAAGAAGTAAATAAACCCAAGTATGTAAATCCAAACTTTATCATGTAAAAGAAGTACTGAATAGCTGTCATGTAATACTATCAGCCTCTTGCATCCCTCACGTTTTCCCTCACCCCATTTCCTTCCCAAAGGAAGGAAAGATATTGTAAAGAAATTATGTGATAGTGTAATTAATGACTGCCATGTGACATTCTGGCATTGCTGAATGTTTGAATTTTACCTATAATTTTATTCTCTTGTATTTTTGTTCGTTACTCTTTTTTTTTTTCTAAACTGATATCCAGAATAGCATAATCATATAGATTTTTGTTTTTTTCTCTTTCTTTTTAAACAAAAAAACCCCACCAGCATGAAAATTTTGGCCAAAATAGTTAAAATTTGACAAGCTTTTAAACTGAGGTCAAGGGTCCCATAATAGAGACCACTGGCCAAATTAACAATAGTTATCATTGCCAGTGCCATCTGTAGCTTAAAGCATTTCAAGACTAAAAATCTGTACAATACCCATACAGTAATATGTTTTAGATAAAAATAGGTTGGTGACATAAATGACAAGCAAGGTTGAAATGATTTTTTTCTGTTGTTCTGTGAAAACATGGTATTGTTCATGTGTATATGACATCTGCCTCAGGAACTAATCCATAAAATGAGTTCTTTGCCTGCTGCAAGATCCTTGCCCAGCCCTAATAATATGCTTCTCTAATAGAGAAGACACTGATCCAGACAATAGCTCAGGTTTGTGATGTCTGCAGCTCAGTTTCACTTGGACACCAGACTTGCATATCAGCTCCAAACACAGCGTGCCACTTCACTGCCGTCTAGTGCTGGACTTTGAAGGAGCTAAACAGATCTAATTTGCTTCTTTCTGTCAGCTTGCTATCTATCAAAAATGATTTGACCACAGACAACTAAGTCAAAAGCTTTGAAACTTGGAAAGGAGGGGAAAATACAATTTTGATTTATTTATTCATTTTCTAGCAATTTTATAATTCCACTTGTCATTTCAAACTAGTCTAGCTGCCATTAGAAATTGCCTGTTAAAATCTAGAGATACACAACATATTCGAAACAAAAGCCATTTCAAAATATGCTGTTAACAGAAATAGGAGGTAGTTAGCAGCATAACTGTTAGTTAGAACAGATAGTTAATAACACAACAGAAATAAATAGACCAGTTGCTTCTACCTGACATCCTTATTAACCATCTGAGTCTAATCAAATACAGAAGAATCTTGTAAATGAACCAGCACAAACTAACCTGGGGTCTTGTTTTAATATTGCAAACATAATGATTAGCAGCTGCCTGGAGCCTCTAGAAAGAAAACTGCAAGCAACTGAAACCTTTATTTAATTCTGCATCTTTGTTGTGAAAATTAAGGTAATGGGCTTTTATCTTTCTGTACCTAATCAAATACAGGTGTAGAGGAGCCAAACGGAGAAAAAATGAAAGGAAAAGAGATACTATAGTTCTAGTGTTTATTGGGGATGTAAGTCAGTCTCATAAAACAACAGACACTAAGTCACTGGGCTTTCATAAACTGTCTCATTGTCAAATTAAAAAATACTAAGATTTTATATTGTTCCCTCTTGTCTTTTAAACCAGTCCCATATACAAGGATGTAGCTATGTTACATATGTTTGTAGGAAGGTTGTCTGTACTAGTAAAATAGCTTAGGTAGTTCTGGGTAATTTCTAATTGAACTGTACTATGTATTTTTTATTTTTTAGTATTATAAGAATAAAGGATACATAATTCTACTTTGTTCAGGAAAACTAACGTTCTTCTTCTAATTAAAACCAAACATGCTTTAATGTATTTAATGAGAACGAATTTCACATGTACAGTAAAATAACACAATAAAGCGAACAAACATTTAAGAAGAAAGCTCCCTAACCCCTTGATTTCATACTCTTTTGTTGTTGTTGCCATTAAAAAAGAGTATTTATTTCTTTGCAGTGAATGTCCTAACACTTCTTTCATGTTTTTCTTTGGTTCTAAATAATGAAAGGTTTTGCAATCAGTTAAGACACTGATGATGTCTTTATTTTGGGAAATGGTAATACTTCCCACCTCCCAGGCTCAGAGGTAGGTGTTCTAGCTCAGTCCAGTCTTCACACTAATACAAGACCCAGACATGACTATTTTTCACCTATCCAGCCTCTGCCTCTTAGGGCAAAGCAGCCTGGGAACACAGGCTAGAAAGGAGCAATGTCCAGTCGTGCTGCATGACCAGAGGGGAGGCACCTGGCCTACAGACTTATTTCCAGCACTTCTGAAACACCTCCACCTGCTAAATTAAATAATTAAGTGCAAAAAAACTGGATTCTCAAGCATATGGAGTCATTGCTCTGTTCAGTCTAAATTCCAGATACCCTTCTACCTTTTGAAATCCTCACCTCTCAGTCAGACACACTAGCTCTAGAAGTGAGCAGAAACTTCAAGATGTAACTACATGGCAAACTTCAATGTCTAACAACACAGCTAATGTCTAACAAGTACAGCTGACCGAGTACGTCGCCTGTAGGAGACGACAGCCATTTCAGAGATCTAAATTCTTATCGCTGTGTCACCACTGCAATTGCTATAGCACAAAGAATTAGGTGGCTGTCCACAGGGTGCTTCATAGGGCTTTTTTTCTGCATAACAAGCTACACAGTAGAACACTTATACGGCCAGAGAAAACCCAAACCTTTTGTTTTCTGCTCCCAAAAGCGAGATGGTTACTGAAGGACTTTTCTACCCTCCAGTTATACGTACGACACTGCACGGTTAACTAGGGAGGATTATGGGGCCACAGGCAGCCCAAACCAAAGAAAAGCCCAAACCTAGACGCTAGCGACTAGGGCCTTCCCGCAGACAAGGAGAGCTCCTGGTCCTAGCAGTGGTGTTTTGACATAAAGCGTCTACAGCTAATAACCATTTGTCTAACAGCAGCCTCTACGTGCTGGGCGTTCAGTGAGCATGCCAAACAGACCGAGAGGCGCTGAAGAGTTAAACGCACTTTCAGGAGATCAGGCTATGCTTGAATTCTGTGCTGCAGCAAAATTTAGGCAAGAGACATGTCCCTAAGGCCCTAGACCTGGGCATTTCAGGTAAAGTAGTTTCCACAAAAGAGGTTTTTCAACAACTAGCACAGGGCTTTCGATGATTTTCGGGCACAATGTCAGGCAGCTGCTGGAATGCAGCTGGCCAAATTACATGCAAAATAACCCCCTCCACATAAGGCCTCCACCTGAAAAGTATTAAGGATCTAGGATCATGGTTTTAAATGAGCAGAACTGCCATGCAGAAGTCTTCCATCTTGGCAAATTATGAGCCAAATTCATAGAGCAGAAAAGAAATAAAGAATAGGGTAGTTTAGAAAACTGTGCAAGTCATGGGCGTAATATACACAGATTGTATACACTTGAGGGTACACATAAATAAAAATAACATTCCTGATCATTGGGCTGAGAGAAAGTGCAGTGGGAAAAGCAAGGAATAAAGATGTTCAAGATAAATTTGTAGGATCACAGCATGCTGAAAAGAGGTCTGAGAATTTATCTGTATTGTGTCTGAGGTTTCTTTCGCACCTGACATAGAAAGTATTTTCATTCTTAGGAAGGATAAATACCACCACTCCAGAGGCAAAGTCAGTTAAATAGATTTCTTTAGCAGTTAAATTATTGCAAGAATAGCTGAAACCAGTTCTGCACTTTACAAACCACATTCAGAGCTGATTTAAGTAGGTCCAACTCTGTTTATTTTAACAAAGTTGTACAAGTTTGAATTTAGCCCTTTTTCATCATCGTAAAATGGTTACCCTGTGTGACCCAAAATGAAAAGTGTTTTTTCTTCTAAGTTCTCCCTAGTGAGAAAGTGAGTGTTACTGATCATTACACGGATATTAAGGTTCTGAATCAAGCGATGCAGCACGTTCAATGTGAACTTTGACTCTTAGCTTCTCACACTCTTCTGGGATCTGTAACTTTCATCTGAAGAAGTAAAAAGCATGCTTTATTTTTGTAAACCCTTCCCCAAACCACCAGAAAACCTTTGAAAAAGAAATACATCTCAGTGCCTGCTGCCGAGTTGAATTTGTTTGGACAGATATATAAAAGACATTGCTAGTTATACATGTAAAGGGAGAAAGAAAGAGAAGAATCTGAACATAAAGAGAAACTGTTAGGTAATGAAAAGCCAAAAGTTAGGTACTGTAAGGGGGGGGCAGAGAGGGGAGAAAAAAGGCTCTGGAGAAAATAATTTGCAAAGCTAACAGTAACAAGAGTGTTCTCATGGCATTTTTTCAACTTTTAATGAAAGCAGCATGCAGTTAAAATGTAAATGTTTTTTGCCCCAAAGGCCAATGTATTATGCTACTGCGTAACAACGCCTGCATGTACAAAGCAAATTTATATAAATAAGACATTGCAGAGAACCTGAAGGACTCAGTTCTTTGTTCCTTGTGGCTGATGTCAAGGGTAACTTTCTCTGACTACAGCAGAGCAGGATCAGGATTCCAGCGAGCTGGCTTGCAAATGGATTTACACTGGCTGCGACAAACTGGTAGAAATGCCAGGCAGGTATCATACAAAACACTAGGCAAATTGGAGCTTACATTTGAGAAGCCTGTCTTCCCAGAAATTCTCCAAAATTTTACTACTGAGAAAATCTACGTGACTATTTTTATAGGCTCTTCTCATTTTGGCTTGCATAAATGTATTCTCTGATTGCATAATAAAATAAACATATTTTATATTTAAATGATGTAAAGTAAACTTATTCCTGTTCAGGTAGGTTTTTTAGACAGTGTTTCTATTTTAATAACGTTAGTTCAAGTTATGTTCTAATTTGATTGAATTGATTTACAATCTTACTTATAGGTAAACAAGTCTTTACACAATGTAAAGAATTCTTGGACAGCAAATGAAATGATATCAAAAAATAGGGGAAATTTAGTAGAAAAGAGAGCTCTCAAACTATATTTTTAAAAGTCTGTTAGGAGTATTGTATAAGACATTTTTCATCGTTTCATTCTCTCTAAATTTCTGAGTTTTCAAAATGTATACAACTGAAAATAACTGTGCTGAATCCTTGGCTCATGGTACCTATCACAGCGATGAAAGAAAATTAGTTTGATACAATTTGTAAGGCTTTTCCTTGCTTACAGTTTTACTGAATGTATAATATGGATCAATTATCTTAATAAATCTGATCTCTGACTACAATTTCCACTTTGTCCTTTGTCTCAAGGCTATTTTCACATACCAATTGTAATGTATATGAAAACAAAAGTATGATGTACTTCCTCTATTTCAGTAGAAGAAAAGAGGCTAGAGAAACTGATATATTTCTTTCCATTCTTTACACAATAGATAGAGAATAATAGAGATATGTGTTTTGCCATGAAAAAAAAAAATTCAGTATCTTTACGAAAGTAAATCTACATTTTTCTGTGATTTATTAGTCAAGATCCAGTTCTGCCTAAGGTTTTTCTACTGTTCTTTATTCAGAATTCATCTTTGAAATCTGTATCTAATATATCTGGGATTTTTTTTCCTTCACCAAAAGAATTAATGTAATCAAGTGAATTTACTTAATGAGCATGAGAAGTAGGATCTAGGAGCAAATCCATCTGAGTGCTAGGCTAATCATTCATTCTTGTTTTCATGCCAGTAGCAGCTCTTTTTTTCTTTTATCAGATGCTAATTTTCTCCAAAGCCTTGTATGAATAACTCCTATATACTCAGTTAAGACAATTAAAATATCCTAACCATATTAAAATGGCTTTCCTCTTTTTAGCAGCACTTTACAGGCACAGATAATCATGTCATTCTTTAATATCGTTCTTCCAGCATTTGGCCAAAGGATCTGCAATGAGATATATTCCATGAGAGGTCATAAACAGCCATAGAACAAGTGAAGCACGATTTTTGAATGACACTATAAAGAATCCGTACTGCAAAAAATAAGGAAAGAAAACTGTAGAAGGTGTGACTCATAGCGCAGATTTCAAAATGAATTTTTATCCTTCTCTTCAAAGTGATTCGAAAGCATTCTCTAATTACATTCATTTCCACTTGGAAGTAAAATTTTTTCAGGAGCGGTGTTCCTTCAACAGCTAGGTCCTGTCACCCTCTCAAAGCAGTGACTGTTGCATACCAAAGCTGTGCAGGAATCAAGGTTTCTGTTTTGGAGAGTTTTCTTAAGATGTCAAAAAGTCATCTATTCTGGAAATGAACAAAATATTGAGCCCTTAAAATTTACCACAAACCAAACTTTTGACATGATAAATGGTTTCAGGTCACTTTGTATGACTCCTTTTGCCACAAAGCATGTTTTTATTGCTATTTTATTCACTTTGTAATATATTTGATAAATTTATAATTAAACTTTCAGAATAGAAACGTTCTCTTCTAAAACTGTAAACTTATTGAACATTTCCACTTTCATATCAAAACATTTTTTCATCAAAGGTAATTGATTTCTAGGAAGCCTATTGCTACTAGCAAATTGTCCTTTCTGAAAGAACATTCAGACAACAATTTTCATTCAGCTCCACTACACATATATATTGCCCATAAGTAATCTGAGTTTGCAGTATTTAGGTGACATAAATAAGACACATTCTTGAACACAGGATAAATATTTTTCTTTTTATGCTTCTTCTGTTTTCCATACTCCAGTCAAGGACACAGTAATCTCAACTGGAATTAAACTAATATTCAGGGTGGAGACTTTATTTAGAAATAAGACTTAAGTTTGAATTCAAAGGCTAAAATCTACATTTCCTTGCAAGACTGAGAACATTACTATCATAAGATCACATATTTCCAAAAGTTCCTGACAGCTCAAACTCCAGAAAGATCATCCACTTTGCAAAAATTGGAAAACATCCAAATTAGACCCAAAAAGTAAAATATTCCCCACAGTAGATCCTAACTTGAAAATATGTTCAAATGCAGAGACACTAATCCATCTCTCCGCTTCTAATATGAAAAGTTGAAAATTTCACTTATGTATCAGTTAAGACACTAATTTCTGTAGCAATAGTAGTAAAACATCTTTATTGCAAATTTAATGTTCATGAAGTTCAGTCAAAGAGCTGTTGAAAGGGTGGATTTATTCATTGTTTTATACTGAAAAAGTTATTCTAATTCTTTTTTTTTCTATCTTAAAGTTTTGAAGGTACAAATTTTTATAGAATTTCTTTGGCTGTAAGGCTTTCATTCCCAGTCTCCCCATGGCATGAAAGCAGTTTTTTCATTCAGTATAATTTTAATAAGTTTTTACCTGAGCAAAAAACCCATTGAGTATAATGAGATAACTAATTAAGATGGCTATTATTTCATAATTTAAAACCTCATTTTTAGTGATCTCTTCTTTATAGCATTGACATGGGTTAGATTGCTGAAGAACTAAACTGTTAGGTATATCTTCTTTTAACTTTGCATCACTTCAGGACTATTGCAAGATACGTTAATATTTGGCTGAATGGGCTTAATGTTCAAAATATTCCTGAGGAGATAAAACAAATTTAAAGCCAGTAACTCCTACAGGGCCACGTTTATTTCATTAGTTCTGAACAGTACTTGCCTGACTTCAAAAACTAGTGAACAAGCTACCTCTGAGCCGTGGCTACGTAGCTCCTACAATAGGCACATTATAGGTAATACAAAGGATTTGGGAATGGCTTGCCTCCAGATGCCTTGCAGGAACAGTTCTGACATTTCTGAAACCTGGCGAAGAGCCCCCATGAAAGCAATAGGAGGTATTTCTAAGTATGCTGCACCACAGCTTAATAGTAACCTCATGCAAGAGGGAAAAGCCAAGTAACAACCTTCGAATTTCTGTAATATCTTCTCTCTCTACCTTTGGCCACGTAAACTGATGGCTGAGTATTTTTATTAAACAAAACCCTGCAGTCTTTGAGACTGAAGACTACTGTAAAGTGGGTTTATATATAATAGATCAGTACAGATTGTATCATTGCCATCTGTCAATTCATGATGACCACTAGAGACTTTGGACACAGAAAAATAGTCAATATGTAACCACTCATAGTTTAGGATAACATTTGGTCCTGGAATCATTGTTCCTGTAATCTTAAGTGACTCATCGTCTTTATTGAAATTACAGTGAAATCAGGTATTTATGCCTATGCCCAGTGAGGTGGTTCAACTGTGTTTATTGTATAGGACAAAAAAAGTAGGATTCTAATTTCTTCCTTTTAGTGTTTGCAATACCCACCAATATAAACCTTAAAATACCACATGATAGAGGCAGGGACTATCTGTCAGGCAACTAAACCTTGGTATGTTCTAGCAGTAAGATAGAAATGTTATTCACACTTGCATCATTTAATAATGTGGTCGCTGTAGTGTAACTATGAGCCAGCTAACTTAGTTTCTTTGTTGCTTGTTGAACAAATAATGCCTTCCAAGACATTGCCAACTTTCATTTTTCATAAGAAATCAGCAAAGATTTATGAGGAAAACTCTATGCACTTTACATAGAATGTCCCACGAATCTGCAAACATTCTAACTCATTCCACTTGTGGGCAATATAATTAGTGCTAGTAAAGTGTCCTCTCCTTGTGCAAGGACTAAGTGGTCCTTGTTTTAGGTAGATATCTCAGCTTTATTTTCTGTTCTCCTTAGCAGACAATTTCTCCCAATTTATTTCCAGTTTATCAGAGAATCAGAATAGCTTTCTTTTTCTGCTCATTAGCTGTAAGTCAAGAACTTTTAAGACCTTCTTTAAGGTTTCTAGGAACTACTGGGTTCATGCAGTATCCAGCCAATCATAATCAGGCAAATTGCTCCCTCTCTCAACCACGAAGAAAAACTGGTTATATAACTAGTTTTATAACTATATAAACAAGAGTTCTGCAAACAATAGGAAGGACAAGAAACCACAAGGCATGTCCTCAGTGGGGCCACAGGCTCATTCTCCTCTGCTTGCTCAGACAAAATCTCTGCACCTATGAGGATAAGAAATAACATTTTACCTAATTGCAGTATCCAGAATCAAGACGCTTTGACCTAATCAAGCACTGTTCTTCTTACAGAAGAACGGAATTGCCATTCTTACTGAGTGTCTAATGACCTTTGGCTCAATCCCCCATCAACAAGTCTTTCTTTCTTGGCTGAAAATTTGGAATCCACAAGTGCTCTCCCTCGTGTGTCAAAGTTGTCATCTTGACAGTAGTAGTAGAGAACATTCCCAGCCAGGAAACCTAGAGCACACGCGCACTTTCGGACAGAAACCATATGGCTCCACCATGTTAAAAGAGTTCAATATTTTTGTGCAGCCAAAAATGTTCTTACACCACATAGCTGGAAGTTCCAAATCTGTGAGTAATGAAGCTCTTTTTATTAACATTTACTTTCTACAAAATTATTTAGACCAGCCCTGTCATATCAGCCTGAGGTTTAGCTGCCACAAATGGAGACTTACAGAATATTTCATAGCATTAGAATAAATACAGCTACTTCAGAAAAAGAAATGCGCTGTGAGAAAAAGACTAAGCTTTCCAAAAGAATCCTTGTTTTTAAGAATGCCTCTAAATCTCCAACTAGTCTTCTGTAATCTGGGAAGAGAATGCTGGGAACACACAGTTTTCTCTCATCTTACAAGCTCTATAATATACAATTTACACATACCTACTCACAAACACATATATGCGCTCGATGTATATGTACTATGTATTCTATATATTACACAAATATATTCAAATATAAAATATATTACAGGCCTGCAACCATTTGTCATCATGATTAAAGTTTCAGTAGGATTATATGCATAAGAAAATGAAGAAGAGCTGTAGCAGTTAGTCCTATCTAAGTAGTTAACCTTAAATGATGTGCATATAACACAAGTCAAGGCTGAAAAAGAGACAGTGCTCCATCTATTGAAAAGCATTCATAAATTTCTTTATCATTCCCCACACGTGGAGCTGCTGAACACCATCACCAACCTGGATGACAGGCCAGCATGCACGCTCTCCAGGTTCTTGAATGCCACTAGTCAGGGGGGATGGTCACAGCCTTGGAAGTGAGGGCTGCTAGGTAGTAGGACTTCAGCAAGTCAGAGGAATGTACTGCCATAAACCTCATGACATGCAGTAAAGACAGATACAAAGCCATGCATCTGGGATAATATAACCCCATGCACCAGTAAAAGCTGAGGATCCAGCGGTGAGGGAGATTTTTTGCAGAGAACCACCCTGCTGGTCCTGGTGGACAATTAGTTGAACATGAGTCTGCAGTACTGCTTTACAGCAATGAAAGCTAGCCACATCCCAGGCTGCATTAGCAAAAGCACATCCAGCAGCTTAAGGGGAAGCAAATTACTGATAATTCCCCTCTAACCAGTACTAGTGAGGCCACATTTGGAATACTGTATATGGTTGGGTACCCCAGTGCAACAAACTGGAGTGAATTCAGCAGAGGGCCACTAAGATGCTTAACAAGCTGGAGCCTATGACATTTGTGGAGAGACCGGGGAAACTTATTTCAGGCTGCTCAGCCTGGAGAAGAGGGGCTAAGGCAAAATACTATTGCTATCTTCAACTACCTGAAGGGGGACTGTACAAAAGAGAGAGCCAGACTTTTCTCAGTCATGCAGAGAGAGGACAAAAGGCAACAGTTGCAAGTCACAGCAAGAGAAATTACAACTAGATATAAGGAAAATAACATTTTGCAATAAGTATATTTAAGCACTAGAATATATCTCCCAAAGAGGCTGTGTAATGTCCATCCTCAGAAATTTTCAATAATAGCTGGACTATGTGCTAAGCAATCTGATTTACCTTTGAAGTTAGCTCTGCTTGGAGCAGGAGGCTCAACTAGATGTCCTCCAGGGATCCCTTCCAAACAAGATTATTCTATGTTCTGTCTGGAGTGAACATTGTAATACTGGGGAGGAAAATTCCCAGAAAATTCAGTTCAGTTTTGTCACACACTCGGTAATGAGGAGGTGATTTTTATTAACAACCAGATCAGGGCTACCTTATAGATTTTGTTTCCTGTCGTAGTTCCATTTTTAAGTAAGTTATACAGATACTGAGACTGCATTGTAGTAGGAAAGCATTTCTCCTCCAAATCAAAGCACAGAAAGATATAAAGGGATAACCCTAGGAAAGGATAAACAAAGATATTGCTCAATTAGTCAAGCATGGGATATATATTAGTACATGCCCAAAAGAAGCTGCAGGATCAATGGTAAGCATTACCATTCCAATGTTTCCAATTCAAACATGTAAATGGTAAAACCGATTTATGACAAGGTACTGCACTTCTTTCTTTCCAGCAGCGCCACTTAAAGAACTCAAGGCAGGCTCTCTTCATTGTCCCAGAAGGCAGAAATTGAAGAGCCAGTCCTTACCTCATTGGGAAAAAGCTGGCAAAGCCACACTTTTCCTTCCTGGGGATGCCAGTGCAGCTGCACTATGACCAGGTACAAACTATCCCGTAACACCATTTACGAAGCACAAACACCATATACTTAGCAGTGAAAGAAAGGGCTCATTATTCCGGATGAACGGCATTTGACAATGCTCAAGGCAGCTTGATAGTACATAAGGTAATGTAATCATGGTGTGAAATTTTTTCACATATTATTATTGAAGACCACTTAATACACTCCAACTGAAACTCATTTCAGTGAAAGCTCATCACAGAAATTATGCCAAGACAAAACTCTGGAATGCATATTTGTACATGACCCGAAAATCATTACTTCTTTTTATGTATACTTATAGTAAAAATGGATATAACACTGCACAGCATTGCGCATCATCAGTAAGTCATTCTTGCAGGAATTAGGACTCCATAACTGAGAAGAACAGGAATTTACAAACACTTTAAGGTGGTCTTCATTACATACACTACAACAGTAAAGGCCTGAAAACAACTGTTTTTTACTAGTGGGGATTTTTTATTCATTATTTCTTTCTTTCACTATTTCTTCTTTTCCTCTTTTTTTTCCCATTCCCTCTTTTCCATTTCCCACCAACATTTTCCCAGAAAGAACTAATATAACCTATTAAAGAAAAGAAGGAACTTTAACAGAAATCTTATTACAATGTTAAGATATAGCATTTGAGTTTAAGCCATTGCAGAATGAGATATTTGCACCCAAATTGTATCTCATTTATTTGAACATTCAGATACGCCCAATAAAAACATTCTGGAATTGTTACATAACTCTTTCCATTTCAAATACTTAATCTTCGATCCTAATAGAAATTCAATGAGTTAAAGAAAAAGTTTACTTTCAAACTGTTCAGAAGTTGCTATGCTAGATTGGTGTTCACTATGGTTTTCCCTCCAAGAATGAAAAATACTACCCAGCCTGAGAAAAATTGTATTTGCTGCCCTTTGGTGGGTGATTAATCAGAATTTATTGAGTTGTCTGCACTTGAAACATTTTATTTTTTGCAAGATTAAAAGCCTTCTCTTGAAGAAAACAAAGAGAGTTCTTCTGAGTTGACTTAAAGGATCCATAACTAAAGGTTGTAATAAAAAATAATTCTTCTTCAGAATTCTAAAGGAAGATGGCAAACAACCACTGAAACGCAACAAGATTTGAAAGATGATCATAAACGTTCTACCTGTGAAAAGTTTAGGTCTGTATTTCATACCTTTTATCATTTGGGAGTGTTCAAAGTTGAGATACTTGAGTGAAATTATTGCCTGTTTTTATTATGGCACACGAAATGCATGTAAAGGCTGCAAATAAATCAATACCTGATCTATATTTAAGAAAATAAAGTAGCAGATTTTTCAGCAAGTGTGAACTGGGAAAGCTTCTCTGAACTACAGCAACTCATACCAACTCCAATTTGATCCAAGCAGTGAAATGAGAAATCATTTCAAACCTGCATGTGTAAAATCAAATGAAAATGAATGTCTTGTGTCCTTGAGTAGGGATAAAGCAGGACAATGTTCAGGCAGATTATTAGCCACAAATATTGATAAACATTTACCTGATTTTACTCAAGGAATTGGCAATGAAAGTCAAAGGAGAAAAAAAGGACAAATAAGCTAACTGAATCTTAAGAACGCTTTTGATACTACCAGCATAAGAAGTTATAAAGTCATGAAACTCTACGGAAGGTTAGCGAGCGAGTGCATTATCAATGGTAACATTCTAAATTGGATAATAAATTGGCTTAGTAGTATTGCTGATGGCCAGAGGAAAGTGGTAAATGGATACAGATGGAGCACCAGGGTGACAAGTGGATTGTCAGTGGGATCTGTGCTATGCCTAATCTTGTTCATGCAGTACTCCATATCACTAACCTCCAAAGCAATTTTTCATCACCTTAGCAATTGCCAGATAGTTTGAATCCATTTTTTTCCATAACTCCAGGGAAGTATCTATCAGAATCTGAAACCTGAACTATTTAGTAAGCGTATTTTTTGATTTTATGTCACTCTGGAGTTCCAAAAAGTTTATGGAAACAAACTGTTGAGATAATTGTTGGGTTAAATGTTTGTAATAAATATGAAAATATTTAAATAGTTGAAAGAATATTTGACAACATGATAATGAAAATATCTTCTCTACATTTTAAAATATATATATGAAAATACTAGAAGGCATGAAGTTAAGTTTCTAGTTATACCATAGCTCTCACCTGATTATAGTGCTGAAATAATCTGGTGTATCTGATTATTCATTGGTGTTCAGTTGTCTCCATCCAAATTGATATGAAAACAATGGACCTAGCCAGTAAAAGCCCACATCTGCCTGAACACTGCCTTGTTTGAGGCAAAAACAGCAATTCTCTGTGCTCAATGTAAAAATCTTTACTTGCACTTCATTTAAGATATTCAGGCTTGTCACGCTTCATTTCATTGCTTGAATTACATTCCAGGAAGGTGTAAGTTGGTAGCTCAAAATTTGAGATTTGCCAGTTGTATCAGATTATACCTAAGCAGAGCAGAATTCTACTTTCACCAAAGTACAGCAAAAGGAAGTAATATCCCACTGAGGCTACAGGAACCATCCTTGGGTGAGAGCTAGTAAGTATGCTCTACCACAGACAGTAGTCCAGGAACTGCCCTAGAGGGAGGGACAGGAGGACACCTAGCAAAGAGCAGCCAGGAAGGCCGCAGCAGATTCTGACCCATGGCAGAAGCAGCCACGTCTGATGGACTAAACATGTCAAGCAAACCTGGTACTAAACTTCTTTAGAAGGACAGAAGCAATCTAGAAACTATGAGGCTGGCTTCTGATAGGATTGTTAAAACTGTATCTTTTATATCTGACACTCCAGCAAGACTCGAATCCAAAATGCATCACTGATTTCTGAAGAGTCAGTACAGCTAGAGCCTGTAGGCTCCAGCAGTCAGAGTATCTATGCCATTTGCATTTGAACTATAGCACATTTAGTACCATTTGATACTATCCTGGTTGTATTACCAGGTACCCTGTACCTAAGAACACACTACACAATTCTATCCGGTCAATTATTTTTTGTGTGCTGAAACCACAACCATTACAGAGGTGTCAGGGAGAGAAGAATAGGGAAAAACACATGGTAAGTAGGTTAGAAGTTCCTGAAGAGCTAGCAGAAACAGTCAACAAGTTTAAGACGAGAAAGTTGGCAGACCAGTGCTTGAAGAAAGTACATTCCTCTCTAGACCGAACTCCTCTCTGCTCATAGAAAGGGGCCCGATCTCTTCCTTAATTTTAGTAAGCATCACAGTCAAGCCACATCCCTGCATTTGGTCTTCTCTTCGTGTGTTCGAAACAGTAGCAATGATGCGTGTACAGGGAGACTTACACAGGCCTTATTCTCACCACCAAATACGGCTTTTATTATCTTCATCATGTGTGAACTATAGTCTGTTCCAAGTTTATAGCGTGTTTTTTTGTATTTCTTGAGACCAGTGCTATCTCTTTCAAGCTCTTTCAATATCTATCAGAGTTCAGCTTCATCTGTACAGTATAGAAGCATATGGTATTTGAAACCTTTACACATTACAGAAAATACTAGATGTATCCGTGAAATTCAGCTTTATCACCCGTTTATAATGAAATTATGTCTTTGTTAACTAGTGTTAATTTGGCATCTACAGATTATCTAATAGTAAATACATTTTTAACGATTACAGCTTTCCATCAGAGCAGACGTTTCCTATACAGTTGTGTACTTGCTTTTCTGTTGCTAAACCTCTTAAATAAGTTGGCATCAAATTGTTCAGTTTTAAAAGAGAATCAGTTACTGCTGCTAATTTTGTTTAGTATACTTGGGCCTTAGTTTTTCCCATATGGAAGAGAAGTCGCCTTTCTTACAGCTTTTATTGCTTCATTCATCTATAATTTATAGGCACACAGAAGATTGATTCCTTGACTTGCTCATTCCGTATTAATAAGTAAATAAAAGTCAATGCAGCCCTGGAGTTGTGTAGCCCTTCAGGGTTAATTTCTGAGGCAAAATAACTCAGTTCCCAAGCAATTCTGTGGGAAAGATAACTTCTGCAGATTCTCTGTGTGGTTATAAAAGGAAATTGCACATGGATCATTTGCACAGTTATTGCTACTGTGACTCTTACTTACAACAAAGTTTCAGAAATGTGAATAATACCTGTTCTTGTCTAATTCTATAAATTCAGAATAAAAATGGAAAATAATGAGAAACAACCTCTTGATGATCAAATCCCTGCTGCAGAATTTCTCTTAAGAAGGATCATGGTTGAAAGCTAAGCTCTGATTAAAAAACACATTCAGTCTTCAAGATTAGTTTGTTGAAAGTTTGTTGTTTAACCGGAAATAATTTTCAACAGTGTTTTCTTCAAATGAAAAACCTAGCAACTCATGTTCTGTCAGTAGTGAATCTATTCGCATACTAAGAACATGCAAGCGCAAAATTAAAGAATTTGGATGCAAACTAGAAAGAAAAACAAAGATGACATTTCTACAAATGTCTCATGTATTTTATCTTTTCACCTCTTTTTCAAATTAAAGTACTGATAAAATTCATAACATCATGAAATCATGGGTTTCCAACAAAATGTTTAAGTCCAGCTGGCTATTGAGTGCATATCTTGGCATTGCTTTGTTTAGTCAACAGCTTCTAACTATTAATTCAATTCTCTCCTTTGCTTTCTAGAGTTTTCCCACGATGTTTTGGGGGCTGTTGGGGAATCTGGGGAGGGAAAGGTCCTATCTATATCCTACCTATATCTGTCTGGACAAGTCCTTGGAAAAGATACAAACAAAAAAGCTGAAAAAATTCTGAATGTTTTCAGTATGTTCATACAACAGAGAAGAAGTCTGGCAAAGTTGTGTGCATATTTTGTGCTTTTCCATAATTCATCTGCTAAGCATAATATTTACTTGGAAAAAAATATTTAAAATTTCATCCTATCTGAGAGATGTAGAAGAAGAGAGGACTTCAGATTACCTAAAACATTTGCTCAAATGGAATCAGAATCGAGTATACATGGTCACCTCTGGCAGCTGTCTGTCTACTCTGCTTCTAAGAACCTCTAGAGAAGAAGATTCCACAATTTAATCTGCTTGAGCAATCTGCTCCAGGGATTTACTACACTGATGCTTAATTTTTTTTTTTAATATCTAAGGTAAAACTCCTTTAGTCTAAGTAAGCCCATTTCTTCTTGGCCTCCTCCCAGCAAAGCTGATCTGTATCTTCATTATAACATTTAGCATTTCAGAACACAGCTATGTCCCTCTCTAGTATTTTTTGGACTAAAGAAACCCAATTCCTTCAGCATTCATGCTCTTGAAACCACTGATCTTTTTATTTTTTTTTTCTTTCCACTGGTTTGATACTCAAATTTATCATCACAGACCACCTCTAGCTAATCACAAAATTTCACAAAATGTCACAAGAATGGAATAACCACCTCTAGGTCTTTCATATGACTTCGCTGTTAATACAGCTAAGAATCAGATTTGCCTTGTTTCAAAAATCAGCATTACAGTTTGGAGTGCCTCATATCTTCTACTGCAATTCTGCTGTCCTACCTCATTTTCTTCTCCATTCTTGTATACACTTTTGTGTACTACTTTGAATTTGTCTTTAATGAATTTCATCTCATTGACTTCAGATGGTTTACCAAAGTCATTCTGAATTTTAAGCCTATCCTCCGAGTTTTGGACCAGCTTCAGATTTCACAAGCATGCCCTCTACTCCACCAAGGAACTCATCGATAAAAATAATGAGTTGGAGTACATCTACTGAGTATATATTTTATTCCCTCCCGAAGCTTTGCTTAGTGACTTAATCACTTCCTCAGCAACCAGTTTTGATGTCACAAATAAAATTATGGCCTCACATAGGGACAGCTGGAGTAAATGAGCTCTTAGGAGCCAGATTTCATGTGTATGTACACAGTTAAGCAGTGGAGTGTCAGGGATAAATAAAGCATTTTGAAAATATATTAACAGGAGCCAATAATTTTTATTCATACAGAATTCCTGCTTGAGTAACAGCAATATAATTATCCTGTACAATTAAAGAGTTCATTTTTTGAAAAGCATTTTAAAGTTGAATGTCTTCTTTACAGTTAAAGCTCACAATAATTAGGAGTTGTAGAAGTTTACCATATGGGGTCAAAAGCAGAAGTATTAAACCAACACTTCTACAAAGTGTACTGCAGTGCATTTTCTGCACCACTGATATTTTACTAAATTTTCCTCTGAAGGTGTGGAAGATGCACGCTAATCTCTTGGCATAGCATTTAGCTCTAGAACGAAGGAAGCAGTGGGTTATCCATGGAGAGCCAGCCGAAGAAAACACTCCTGAGCATAGGTGGGAGGAGCTTTCCCTACATAGCTCCAACAATATTAGCAGGGAGCCAAAGCAATTAACACTGATCATAAATATTCCAGTGAAATCCACTTGGATATAAAATGCAGATTTGACAGAATTAAAATACTTCATAGTAGCATTTGGTTCCATCAAAAATGTGTAAATTGAAGCAGAAAGGAAGAAAGGTTAAGCAGCTCATGGCATTAGGGCTACATCCTTGAGCAGCCACCTGACCAGGCTGCAAATCTCCTGCAAGCCATCTGCTTGGGAAAGCAGGCTACCCATTTGTTAACATCTCCACATCAGAAACACCAGAAAGAAAACAAAACAAAACAAAAGAAACCCCAACCAAATTACATATCTTTATTCTAACCACCCAGTTGAGGCACTTGCCTCCTACTAAAAAGGTGGTGTTTCCTTTGGGAGGTAAATTCTCTTTTTGAACCTAAGCTCCTAATAATCACTATCATTTAACAGAGCTATTAGAGAGCTACTCTATGCACTCGTTTGTAATAGTCTCAGGTCATAAGGAGTATACTTCTTCGATAAGCCTGGCTGTTCTCTTTACCCTTTGCAGACACAATCACTCTTATAAAGGCCAGCTACTCATTTGTAACATACATGCTATATATCTGTCTCAAAGGTCTTAAACAGAAAGTAAGCACATCAGAAAGGATCATAGTTTTATGGACATATCAAAATGCCTATCTAACTGTTGTTCTGTTTTGCTGACCCTATGCAGACTTGTTTTCCAATACAGAGACCTTTCTGTATCTGTGCTTTCCTGTTTAAACTGACACCAGGATTATGACCCCCTCTTTTTCCCCATATTGTATCATTACAGGAGCAAAAAGTAGGTAGTGGCCTTAAAAAGTCAGGAATTCCCAAGAGTTGTAAGGCTGCTGTAATCTGCGTTCCTCCATTATACTGAATAATTTTACTTAAAGCTTAAGAAAGAAGCAATTCATGATGATCTGCACTTTCCTGTAATAGTGTCTCTTTCGTGACTAAAGACTCATTACCCTTCTTAATTTTGGTGTTCTTATCCAACATTGCAAAGTTTGTGATATAATTGCTTTTATCATTGTGACCATTTATTAAACCTCTCAATGCATCAGACAGATGATATATTTGCTAATTGAGAACTAGTCTAATGAAGCTTTGTGGAGCTGACACTTAACAGTGCTTTGAATGTTCCTGCAGTTCATTCTTTAACCTTTCTTCTGTGCTTGCTTTTTCTTACCTATCTTTAAAGTTTTAATAAATAGGCTTGGGGTCATCTGTTACCATGGATTTTCCTTCCTTACTGAATAAAAAAACAACTCCTGACAGACTCCTAAAGTGTCTTCTCCTTCCGTATCCGTGTACCTTTTTGGAACTATTAGAAGACAAACAAATTTTATGGGATGAACCAATGTGACATTATATGACCTCTTCTTATTATGTACCCTATTTCCGGGGGGGGGGGGGGCGATTCTCTGCAGTTTTACTGTTTTCCTTTCTTGCCCTTTAGCTAACTTTTCAGTGTTAATATCTTACTAATACAAAGTAGGATTATGTTATGAAACTTAAACTTTGTACAACCACTTATAAAAAAAAATTCTTAAGCATAAATACTGCAGATACCTCTGAAATGCTTAATGGTTTGTCTGTAAATCAGGAATAGAAATGAATCAGAAGTATCTCAAAATGAAGTGACTAATGTAAAAATTCTGAAGGTTGACTAAGTCTCATTTGGTAAATCCAGTAAGTATCAATCCAGTAAATACTGACTATAGGCATTTCACTTTATACTTGTAAGTAGTTCTATTGAAATGGACTAGATTGCTTACTGCTGTCATGACTTACTCTGTTTTGTGGTATGTATGACCCAAATACTATTTCCTTTCTTTTAATTTCTTTTAAATATTCACATTGATATCTATAATGAGTTTTTTAAAAGAGTTTTAGTGTTTTGAATAGTTTCATGAAGATATTTTAATAGACACCTACATATTCTAATTACATGTCCTAATTACCTAATTAACATGAGTACTGTACATGAAATCACATAATTAAAGTATGTGATTAAGTAAAAGTTAGGATTTGCAATTAACTAACAGAATGTTCAGTAAGTGTATTTAATTTACAAGATATATGAAACTTAACCATGTGTTGCACCACTGCTGTGGATGAAGTTTAAATTATGCTTGGCCATTTCAAAAAATATTTTTGACAACCTGTCAAATCACTACCTTCCTGGGAATTTATTAAAAGACCTCAGATATTTTTAGATCAGAGAACAGCTGCTTCTCCATCTTTTTAGATGTAGACCAGATCAAATCAAGCAAACAACCTTTTAGATCAAGTTTTACTTCCAAAATACATAGGTGGCCCACAATGTACTATCACCTAAATGGCTGAAAGTTTACTAAATGCTGTTGAACAAATACTATAGGCACTAGGTCAAACATCAATCTAATAAAACTATCATTATAAACTCCTGACTGAGCCACATATAGGCTATCTTACCAGAATTGTAAAGTATGTATCCTTTGAGAAATGTATTGGTAGCTACTTCTCCATTACCCTTCTCATTCTTTCCTAACTTCTTAATCTCAAAGATAATAGGAGCACGTAATTCTGGGGAGTCTTTTCTAATCACTTAAATAACAGAAGTTTACTATATTGATATTCTGAGATTCCAGAAGACCTCTCAAAAAGAGTATTTCGGGGATTTCTATTCTCCTTCTCAGCGTAAGGAAGAAAGGTATAAAACAGGATTTGCTGATATACAGAATAGCAAAACTTTTTTATTTTGCTCCATAACTTAATTTAAACTTCAACTTGAATTTTACCATATTTCTCACTTTTTTTTTTTCTACATAGTCCATTTTCTGCAGCTTTCACAATGCATTTTCTAGAATTTAAGTGTTTTGAATACTTGGAAATTATAAAAATATTTCAAAGGCTATATTCTTCCAAGACTACTGATTCTGAAAAGTGTTTATATGAAAAGAGAAATAAGACTAGAGGATTTTCTTTATGACCAGCATTAGCATTGGTTACTTTTTCTCCATTAACAGGTATTAAATAACAGTTACTGCTAATTCTATGTTCATTTATATTCACTGGATAGCTGTTCCAAAAGGAAGTGTGTAAATTACTAATGCAAAGAATTGTTCAGAGAAACTTTAGGTCTAGATTTTCTACATTGCAATGTTTAATTGAAGCTTTATTTTTAACTGTTAATGTTTAAATCTTAGAGAACATAATATTAGGATTAACTTTCAAAAGTTGCTTTATAACATAATCTCAACTTGCATTTTATTTGACCTTTAAAGACTTTGGTATTTATAAATTTAACCAGAAGTCAATCTTCTCATTTGCTCATTTGCCAGCTGCTCCTTTTAAAGTGTGCCTTAGAAATATTTTGTGTTTACAATATTCGCTTAGATACACCACAAAAATCAGTATAGACTATAAGAGTTTGTATTGGTGTAACATGTAATAGGCATCACTTCTACATATATGTAAAATCAAAGGTAAATTCAACTGTGATCTTAGCTTTAAAACTCAGAAAGCATTGCCATATTTACCATATACTATGGTTCAACAGTAACTGTATAAAAAGACAGACCTAGACAAATAGAACATAATGACGAGGTTTAGAAGCTGTAGAGAAACTTCCTACCATGATATGGAATTGGAGAAATATTTGGTTTTCAGTTTTCAGTGAAAGATTGTTTTAAGCTATGTTCCATTTATGCATGATTAATGGAAATTTTACTCTAACTCCACCTTTGAAACTTGCAAGGAAATGGTTGTAGAAAAAAGGCGTTAACTGCAAGTTCTTTTTCTTCACATGGGCTAAGGCATTCTTACCTTGAGTAGAAGTTCAGTTATCCTACACTGTTGTTCTATCGCCTGCCGGATAAGGCCCCCAAAAGATTCCCATTAGTTGCTGCTGCTCAGTAGAGTTCATTTAATTTTAATAAATTTCTTGCTTACTACAATAACAGATCAGACGAAGTAGTCATTTCATGCCTGCTTACATGAGCACTTTTTTTAACTTAGCTGAATATATCCCCACTAAGAAATTCCATGATCATTGCAATGCATGTTCTCTCCACAGAACACCACAAAATCAGAGAGGAGGAAGAGATGGCCAACTATGCTTCAGTCACCTTCCTTCAGCTGAGTAATAACTAAATGCATGACTTCTATAAAATTAAACAATAATTGGATTAAACAATTTCACAAACTCTTCCAAACCTTAAAGAAGAGATTTACTAAGAAAATATTATAGAACTGCTACATCAAATCATGTTAGAATTACTAAATGTACCTTATCCACCTCTACAACAGCTTGCCTGATAGTTCTTGAAAACATTTATTGTGATACCCTAGGTTTATCAATGTGAAAATAGTATTGTTTGATAAAGATCAAAACCAAGCCTAGTGTAAGGAATACTAAAGTTGCACAATTTATATTGTATGTAAGAAAAATTTGCATGTAATATGAATTATAATCAACAGTAATATAAATTACTTTTCCAACTCCTATCCTGAGTTAGAATTCCTAATGTGTAATTTAAATAGTAACACATATAGTAATGACACCCTGGAAGATAACCCTGCTATTTCAAAAAATGCAATGGGATCTTAATTTCTTCATAACTAGTCAACAGAAGAGCACTTCTTAGTACAAACAAAAATCATTATCCCATTATATGTTCTTCAGCAAATTCTGCTGATTTAAGCATAGATATCATAGAATCATAGAATCAGTAAGGTTGGAAGGGACCTGGAGATCATCTAGTCCAACCTCCCTGCTCAGCAGGGTCACCTAGAGCATATTAGCCAGGGTTGCATCCAGGCGGGCCTTGAAGATCTCCAGAGAAGGAGACTCGACAACCTCTCTGGGCAACCTGTGCCAGTGCTCAGTCACTCTCACAGGGAAGAAATTCCCCCTCACGTTCAGGCGGGAGGAACTGCCTGTGCTTCAATTTCTGCCCATTGCCTCTTGTCCTGTCACACGGGACAACTGAAAAGAGTTTGGCCCCAATATGAGCAAAAAGACAATGAGTTAAATAAGTTTTCTTAAAACAATGCTTCACAGATAGCATTCACCTATATCTCAGATGTATGGCTAACTTCAAACACATTAGAATGATTTGTCTTTCTAATAAGGACCTTTCTTAATGAAATGTATCAATTCTGCTATTCAAGTATTGCAGGCAGCAGGAGCTCTTTCACACAGCACTGTCTTCCACATTTACCATAAAAGACTTTTGGAAGCCCAATTCACTTCTGTAGTTTCAGTTCTTCAGTGTACCAAAGCCACTACAGATACTAGAAGTATTCATCAGTAAAGTCACTTTAAATATACAGAGAAACAAGGTGAAACCTGCTTCTTTTAACTTTTTTATGTATTTCTGATCTCCAAGAGATCATGAATTGAATACATCCCTTATTCATTCATTCATTCATTTCTAATCAGGAGTACTACAATTACTAGAAAGTTATTTAGATTATTTAAATGAATCTTCTTCAGTCACATGGACCAACAAGGCAGTCTCTGGACAGAGAATGTGAAAACTTTCACTGACTTCAGTGAGATGGGCTATGGCCCAGCAAGTACAAAGAGAGTGTTTTGGGTATTTGCAGTGCATTCCTCTGAAAAAGTTAGCCTATGCTTCTGTTTAGGCTACAGGACACGAAAACTATTGCCAGCATCATCTGTGCAGAGACAGTAGAGCCAGTGGAGAACTCTTGCCACCTTAAAAGCAAAGTGTTGAAATAACAGTCCAAAATATTTTGATAAGAACAATGACTATATTCTAATGTGTCGCAGCTGGGCCAGAATGGCAGTCATTAACACAAAAAGAGAATTTCATCTTACCATAACTGCACTCTGACAGTAAACAAATGGGATAAGATATAACACAATTTCGTATCAGGGATGGCTTCATGCAAAAATATGTCCTTTGTAAAACATTCAAAACGTCCAACAATTGCTCTTTAAAAGTACTTAGTAGTTTTCCTCATTTTATTCAGATTTGATATTTTAACCTGGGAAGTTAATTTTTTGATTTTTATAAATTTGCTGCTGATGTTTTTTTAAGAAATGAACCAAACCAAATCAAAAAAACTCTTCAGTGCATGTGATCTATCTGCATTCCCTATTCTACATGCAGTAAGAGACTCCAGTGGGAATTCAGCAATCTTTACTCCCAGGTATTCACAGTGGACCATTTGTTCCAGATCCATAAACTGGCTGAATCACATCATCTGAGTAGGGTGTCAGCATTTTTTTTTTGTATATGTAAATTGAGTGAGCAGTTTAATCTCAACATTGACTGAGGATTAAGTAGATGGTGAGAAAATGGAGATCTCCTTGTACCCAGCAGTCCTTATAACTGCTAATTTACTACATGATGCTAATTAAATGAAGCTGGCTTCATAATGGGAATGTATGGTGCCTGAGTAGGAAAGCTGTTAACATAATTATATCTGTTACACAGCGGGTGTAGCAGATTACAATTATTAGAAGGCTGTGCGTTTAAGGCTACCTTGTGTACTCTGATATTAGGAGCGATTCTTACACTCCTTCAGGTCCCACATAACATTCAAATTTGGCATTAGAACTTCTTTTCATCTTTATAGCTCCAAATGCATCCTTTAAAAAAATTAACATTTCTCCCCTAAGTACTGAGCTTCCAAACGCAGCTCATTTTTAACAGTTATAGCAATTCTGAATATCCCTGGGCATCTTGTCAAAACATTACCACAGCTCTCCTTTGAATGATCAGTGAAGTAAAAAGCCCATCTCAGACCATATGCAGCAAGCTGGCCTGTGAGAACACAAAACCAAGCTCTATCTTGTACCAGCCGCTGCCACGACTGTTGCTTTCCCCTTGATGCTTTCCCAGGGGTTTGTGGGAGAATGTCTATGTTGTTTTCCTAAAGTCAAAGGTTTTCTAAAGCAAGTCTGCATTACCTAACTTTATTAGGAGTCTGTGTTTGCCAGCATCCCCATTTTCACAAACTATAAATTATTCCAGAATGCATCCCTCGCATGATCAGGGAACTCTAAAAAACACATTTCACAATAGCAACACATGATGATAAAAGCAGGCATATCAGCATTTCAAATTCAATTCAGCACTTCAAGAAAAAATAATTAAGGGATAATGTTCACTGTGAAGGAGTATCTGAGTTTTAAAAAGCTTTTGCAGATGATTAAAAAAAGTGAAGAAATGCAAAGGCATTTAATAACTGCAAGAGTTGTTTGTTGTGACTGTTCTCCAGTGCCATGAACACTGTGGCTATTAGATAAAAGAAAAAAACAAAACCTCAAAGTTAATAGAGCCGACATTGTTTTTCTCATCTTAAGAAAACTTTAAGCTTCCCGGCTGCCTGCTACCAGAAGTGCATTTTGAGGGGTCATGTCCCCTAACCTTCCTTAGTAAGAGGAATTTGAGAACCTCTATTTTAATCCTACATGAACATCCAAACCATACCTGCTTCCAGCACCCTACCCCCTTTGCTGCCAGAAATGTAGCTTCCAGGGAAGCTACAGTATTACTATACAATACTGAAGGATAAAGGTATGAATGAATATTAACTAGCTTCACAGCAGTGTACTTTTCTGTTTCTTTCTCTCTTGCTCTCTGAAAGCATCAGCACAATACCCGAATGCCTAACAAAATTTTCAGCACAGTACAAAGACTCCTTTCTTCAATTCCTTCTTGTTCTTCTCTTCTCATTCACTTACTTTTCTTTCCTAAGTTCTTTTTTTCTCCTGCATTTCAAATTCTCCTCTCTTCTCTTCTTGTATGTTTTGTTCTTTCCACACTCATGTCCTTGCCTCTCATGTCCATCTTCTTAGTCCCTCTCTATACTGCTCTTTTTCCAAAACCTTTGCCACTCATTTTCCTTAGATCATTGTTTCAGTCTCCTAAACTCCCACATAGATCTTGCATGGAGAAAATGTTTTGCCACATCTGTGGAAAGCAGAGTGGCAAATAAGTTATCTGCCCTCTACTTATATGATATATGCCCTCAATTATATAGTCATCTTTCCTGACTCTCACAATGAATCAAAAGATATGAGAGGGGAGCAATGAAAGTACCAGCAGCTTAGGAGGAATTTGGTTTCTTTATGAGTTCTCTTTACTTGGAAGAATTCATTGCTTGATCAAGAACAGCTTGCCAAGATTAGTTGTGTGCTCCCGTTCTTGTCTAAGCCCTCAAAAGACTGTCATTTGGCCTTTATTAGTTAATAGTTAGTTAATAAGTTATTTAGGACTTGTGGCTGACTAAAACAAAGACAAGAGGAATGGGCTTAAAAGGATGATAATTTCACAAGAATCGATTATTTTTCTGATGAAACAGTATGTCCACAGCTTTGGGCAATTGAACATGCTCACTTTGCAGTCAGTCGCTTTGGGTACGTGCCTACTTTATTTAATTACATTATATTTCTGGTGTCTCACTCAGATTAAATAAGAGTAAGCATTTATCCTTAGATTGATTAGGTTTAGTTCAATGTCTAAGATTTAAATAAAGCTCACCAACGCATCTGAATTTCAATTCTTAAGCTAGTTTTGGACTGTCTATAATTTCACTACAATGAAGTGGTAAAGATGATTAATGAGAACTCTCTCTGCCAGAAAAAGCAAAAGGGGTTTCCGTGACTGAGCATGAGCTGGAGAAGACTGAAATGTGAAGGTGGAGGGAAGGCAATACTACAGAAAGCAACCCCCCAAACCATGAGGTGCTGAGAAACGTATGAGCATAAGAAAAACAAAATAAAACAAAACTAAGTTTCTGAACAATGGGTAAATACCTGTGTCAATCAATAGTGTCGAGTGATCTGTTTGTTACAGCTCACTTCCTCTAATCTGCCCATGCATAACTGTTTTGCCATGGCTAGATGATGTTACGTAAAAGCCAAGGAGACAAAGGGAAAAGACAAGTCATTTATGGCCCAGCAGCTCCCCTAAAAGCTCCGTTTTACTCTGTTTATAGTAACAAAGAAGAAATTGCAATATCAAGTGAAGCATGGGAAAAAGTTAGCCGACAGAACTCTAGTAAATATATAAGATTTTCCATGACATCTGCCTTAAATGTGCCCAAGAAATTCTTCCTCTGTTCAGACACTTAATGCTGTGGGTACCAACACATCTTTCCCATTCTTCAGGAAACCAAAAAGTTGTTGTCCAACAATCGCTATGTCATTAGAATCAATGAACAGTAATTGTACCACGACCTCTCCGCGGCTGGACTATGGCCATCTAATTGCCTGTCAGTGTTCAGGGGCCCAGATCTGAAGCTGTGACTGATTATTTCAGCTGAGGAAGAGGATTGTGCAAGCTTATTCACCTGTGAGCCCATTCAGTTTCATACAGTGTAATTTAGAACAAATTTTAGGAGGCTATAACATCTGAGGGGAGCCGAGGAGAGGAAGCTGCAAGACAACATGTGGCAAGCAGCAACAGAGCCAGTTTTAGCAGCCAGACAGGTGGATGGGTTGCTGGCACACAAGGCTTTACTGTGCCCTGTGTTATCTCACCGTGCTAGTCTAATCCTTCTCAGTAAAGTCATGAGAGTTTTAGAACCAAAATTCACTAGCACGCAACATCAAGCAGGACCCACCACATTTGAAAACCTCACTGAGCCAAGGTGACTTCAATCCACTTTTCTTGCAGCAAAGAAATATTTTCTTCAACAATGCGTGTACAGCACTGAGTACACTAAGAGCATTCAACAGTTCATCACTAATAACCACTTAACACTAGGTAAAGAGAATACCAAGCTTACAACCCCAGCCTTGATAAATATAATCTGAAAATTCTTAGAGGTATGAAGCTTTAGTTTATATAATGCATATAGTGAATTTATAAACAATTATGCAATCTTCCCGTTGTTAAATCTCTGTTCTAAAATAAGTTATTAGACTATTTAGAATCTACTGACATGTTAAAGTTGCAGAAATATTTGTACACTGAACAAAACAGTCCTATACAGTAAAGACAACGAGCAAGGATTTTCTCACAAGACTACAGGATCAGGTCTTGAGAAACAGTTTCTGTTACCAGTACAGGTAAGAAGAACCTCAGAGGCCCTTGAGATTAACAGGTTTATTCAAAGGGGGAAGATATGTCCAGGTGCTTGAGTTCAAAAGTAACTCAGCAGCACTTGTAGTCAAACAAGAGAAATCTCTCTCTCTAGACAGGCTGCCAGACCTGCTGGGAAAGTCACTAGGCAGCTAGAATATCATTGGCTCACAAAATATTCTGATACTAAAATCATCCGGCTCATTCATCCTACACAAAATCACTATACCTCTATATAAAAATAGCATCCTCTAAAAGCATAATAATAGGATGAGACGTTGCTACTCTTGCAACAACAGCAGTGCTAGCAGAATTGATCAGAAGTCCGAATTTTCCTGCCTTCTCAGAGGGCAGGGCAAGAGTACTGATTGATTTCCAGCCCTCTGCAGCTTTCTCCCTTCCTCCCCTCCTTCCCGAGGACCCTGATGCAACCGGACAACGCTGCTGCCTAGAGAAATCGTTCCTTCAGTGCAACGGGGATAAACTAGCCTTTGGTCTGAAGGAAACTCGAGCGTCCTGATGGGATCATGTTATGAACATGCAGTATTTAATAAACACAGCACAAATAATTTAAACAAAAGATTTGGTCTTATTACCATAGACAGAGGGACCGGGCCCAGCCACACTGTGCTCAATACAAAGCCCAGAAGCAAAGACAAGATGTTTCTGAGCTACTTTTCCACTCCCTGAGCTCTTATCCAACTGGAATCCTAAGTGAAAGCATAATTTTCAGTTGTATTTCAGATATCTAACAGCAATGAGGGTGGTCCCGCAAGATCACCTCCTCATGGTGATGAGACTGACCTCTCAAAAACCACCCAGCTCCTCTCCAATTATTTCCCCTGCCCAGCAGTGGCAGGAGAAAAACACAGAGACAGTCATAGCCTGTGCTTAGAGGCCAGCCCAGCTCCTGTTTCTGTTTGTGCATTGTATTACTAGTATAGTCAAATCTAGCAAGCAAAATATAGCCTAGAAATCAGTAAAGTGCTCAGAAAAACATTGTTTTGATGCAACAGTCATTATAGTCAGCAGTGAATGTCTACTAAATTCATCTGTTAGCTTATGGTAAGCAATTTTTCCCCATTACAGATATAATTTTTTAAATTATTGGAGCATATAAGTGACAAGTAACACCTCAGCATTCTTAAAAGTGTCATAAACTGTTTGGTCTTTCACTGCTGCACAGTAATTTTTGGAAATATCTTGATCAGAAGAAAGATCTATGTGGAGAATAAATGTAAATTATGATCAAGAAAAGTTAATCAACAGCAATATAATAATAGAACTTTTCATTTCATTCTGAGCTTCCTAAGAGAAACTATTGGCTTTGTTTTTCAGTGATCAGGTGGCCATCTAGGCCTAGGTTACCCTTATCTGCTCTATCCTGTATCGCTCACAGTTACGCCTTCCTGGCAGTATCAGGTAAGAAATACTCTTACAGCAGGAATGTGGTTGCCGGACTGCTTGCCAAGGACTGTCACCAACCTCCATCTTATCAGACCAGTGCAAACCAGTACCACCGAGAGGGCTGAAAGGAGTAAAACAAAGGCCCCGTCTATTCTCCACTCTCGCTGAAAGCGTAAGGAAAGCAGGCACAGAACTAAGACTTAACAGTATCAGCTTATCCATGGAAGATACAAACGGGAGAAAGGCTGGGCATGACGATGCTTGTTTCTTGCATTGGTAAAATCACGAACCGGTCAATATACTTTGGTAAATTTTAGATGTCCTGACTATGGTATTATGTATTATGCGCAAATACAACAGATCTAAAAACATATTCCTTTACATGGGGAGATCAAGAATCTTCTAGGTTATTAATATTTTATTTCTTTAAAAAAGTAGAGAGAAGAAAACCTCTCCAAACAAGCCATTAAAAAGAGAAAAAAATCCACCCTTAGCAGAAGAGGTTTGTTTGGCATCTGATGCTAACATTAGACATCACACAAAGAACAATCATTTCTGTTATAAAAAAAATACTTTTTTAAAATTCTGCTCTGGGAAATGAATAAATATTCACTAAATCCAAATACACTACGGGCCAAATAGTCAATGTCTTACAATTCCATCCTAGGACTGTGCACACACACAGTCTTTTGCATTCTCAAAACCAATGTTTGGATAAGAAGATTGGTATTCAAGCATGAAGCTATCAATATTTGCACAAAAATGCCCATCTGTATATGCAAAGCTAGATTTGGGTTCATCTGTGTCCTAGGGATATTCACTTGAGCCCAAATACTCTTTTATCCTATATTTCAATTTTTGAAATCTTTGCCTTCGCTAAAAAGCCACTAGAAGATAAAAGTCTGCTTTATTTTGTCAGTCTGCTTAATTTACTATCCTGCTCCAGGGGTGGCAAATATATCATGTCTTGGCAAAATCAAATAAGCATTCCTCCTTCTTCATTGAATCAACTGTGAGAACAATGTGGATCTTTTGCAGATATGTACCCAGAAAGGGGCAGCTCTACTTCTCCATCCCGTCTTGCATTTAAGGCTATTTTAAAAGCCATTTAGGATTACAGTGTCTGTCCCTGGGAGAAAACGGGTATGGCGCACGGCATGCTGCGTGACTCCAGCTTTGGCCTTCAAACCAATATGTGCATATTGTTGAGTATGAGCCTAAAGGCAGGGAACCCATTTCTGACTTTCTAACAATCAGTTAATCTGTCATCCTGGTACAGAAGATTCAACCGACCTTACTGCCTTAGCCAGTCTTCCTGCAAATATCAGTTTTGGTCGTGACACTGGACATTCTAAAATCCACAATACACCTGTGGTGATGTTCTCTTGTGCTAGTGAAGATTCAAAGTGTCTAAATACCACAAAAGGCAAAATTTCTCCTACATATACTATACTTTAGTATTACCTACTTATTTCTTACCTTTTGAAAAGGCAAAGACAATGACAAAGAGTTTTTTTAATGAATGAAAGGAGAAGATATTTATTTCATGAATATAGTATTCTTAAAATCTTAAAATTTCATCTTCTCCAGTCTCACCTAGCAGCATGTTTTAGATCCATATGGCCAAAAACAAAAATAGACAGAAAATTGCAGAAGGATCCTTGTTGCTACAAGAGTAGATAAGAACATTTGTCTTTTCATCATATATAAAGGAAGAAAATTAGTTAAACATACTGTGGCTTCTACAGCTCAGCTATATCATTTCAAGGCACCTCTGAGCAAAATCTTTCTAATCATAATTGCCTTCCACCATTTTGACCTCCGCTAAAACTTCTCAGTGCAATTTTTGGTGAATTACATTAGACTCAGGCTGTGCGGGCTAATATTTAAACAACAGCAGAAAGATAAAAGTATCTTTGACATGTTATAAATCATATTGTTTCCACATCGTAAGAACCTTTGCCTCGTGTCTCAGTGACCATGCCAATTCTTGCTACGTATTTATTTCATTGGCAGGTACTGGAGGCATCCTTGTTTAAGACAGATACTGTCTTAATTTTTATCACACACACAAGTGTTTCAAGCTCCTCCACAGGCAACGTTGCTCAAGGTGCAACGGGACTGCCGGCACGCAGGGCTGCAAACCGCAGAGAGAATCCTCGTCGCACACCGCTTTCTACGTTCCACCATTTCACACGAGCGCTCCTTGCACAGCCTATCTGTATTAGCTTTTCCTGAATAAGTAGATGGAGAGAAAAGACTTATTTGGGGTGAACTCAGTGCAAGTTTTGGTGAATGTGAGCAAATTGGACCGTTACAGGCTTTTACTGTCTTTTTTTGTCTATATTTAAACAGACAAACTGCGTGTGTGCTGGAAGGTCTCAGAAACATGCTGTCTCATATATACATGCGTGCCTGATGCTAGCTACGTATCTACACAAAGACATTTTGTACATGTCTTTTTTCCTTTTTTTCACATATGCTGGAGTTTGTCTTTTTAGTTTCTTCAGTATTATAGCATACGTACTATATTTTGCTACTGTTGCTATAGGAACTGCGTATTACTGAATAGCAGACAACATCTGGTAAACAGGATATAAAAGAACATAAATTGGCACTCTTCAGCTAGGCTTGGGATATATTTGGACTTTTTCAAAGTATCCTTTGTTAAAAATAAATCTAATCAGGTTGTTTCCTATATGGAAGCTCATAATGTTTTTCTGTCTGTTTTTCTTCACATATTCCCTTGTTGTCAACTACATAACATTGCCCACTAGAAGAGAAGTTAATGAACCAAAGAAAAATATATATTACTTGGACGGATGCTGCACAGGACACTCCCAGAAGAAGATTAACAATAGAGGAAGAAAATTCAGACTTGTGAGTATTTTTATAAATCCAGCCCAGCAGACATGGCATAATATTGAAATAACTTTCCCTTTTCATCTCTCTCTCTCATTAAGTTAGCCTATCTCATTCTTTTTTTTTTTTTCCCCAGTCCATTTTAAAGAAAATATAAATTCATGAAAGGAATTATGGCAAGCTACATGTGTTCCATTTGTAAAACTGGGAGGGACTACACTACAGATAGCATAAGTGTTTTCTTATCCATAAAGTTTCCTACCTAGGGGGAAAACATTTTCTTTAAATAACCATCTCAACACACTTGTCATGCACACTCACATCACGATATTCAGTGCAGCTCTTGTAAATGATCTAGATTAAATAATGTCTAAGAGGCTTAAGTCTGCGATACGCACAAAAGTACCAATGTGCTATGTTCCACATATAATTACCAGTCAACATGTTGCCTTACTAGAAGAGACTAACTTTGTTTAAAAGTTAAGTTTTTAAAAACACAGCTTAAGTTAAAAACACAGCTTAAGTTATTTACCAGATTAAGATTGTACAATGCACTGCTAGTGAGGTATTTAGCACCATGCATTCAGAATTGTTTTATTTATTTGTAACAGAAAATGTGAGGACACCTGACTGAAAGCAGCTTTGTGCTGCCGGTGTAAGTTACTACTTTTATCCCTGTTATCCCTTTGATCTCTATGCTTTCACCTTTTCTCTAACCCCTTTTTGTATTCATCTGCTTGGCTTACTGCAGAGAAGCATAAGCTTGCTCTGCCTATACTTCACGCTCGCACGGCACGAGTTAGCTCTGATCCAAAAGCTAGGTGGATGTCTCTACATCGGTCCCCAAAAGCAAAAGGATTGCCAGTGGGAGGGGAATAGAGCTTTATCTATTTTCTATTAATTCTGGACAGCCTGAAGCCCTTAAGAAACTCAGCTTAGAAGCCCAAAGACTATGGCAATTTGTTTCAAAAACTCGAGAAACTTCTAGCTTAATTTGAGAATATGGCAAATAAAATGTCAGCTTGAAACCACCTCTGCTCTTTCGCGTCTCTTCCTACACTTGAAGATGGAACAGAGGAACTAAGAACGCAGAGTTTCCTCTGGAATGCAGGCACTTTCCTGATCCTTTGCAGTTTATTTATTTTCATTAAAAATGCAAATAAAACAAAATAATACATTCTTGATATTTTTGTGCCATTAAATAAATGTGGTTTGAAACAAAACAAAAGCAAACCCCAAATACTTTCACTGCATCTAAGTGACATAATGGATGTCTTGAGGCATGAGATTTCATTGAGTTATTAGTCTTTCATCCCTCTTCCTCCCCTATCTCCCTTTTTCTGATATCACAAACAAACCCATTATCTGTCCTCTTCAACGAATGAAGGATAAAGTGACTTATCAAAATGTCTCTCCTTGTGATGTTTACTGTTATCAATCAGTAGGCTTTTCTTCCATTTTCTTTGATTTAGATATAAAACCCTTGTTTTGAAGAGACATTATCATTCTGTGCTAGGCCTGAAATGTTCTTTTTACCTATGGTTAGCAGAGAGTTTATTTTTGTTTTTTTCATGTCTCATGTATTTTTATGTTCCAGGGTACTACTTATCCTTGTAATTTTGTCTTTTCTTTTGTGAAAATAAGGTTGTAGAAACAGGAGAATGTAATAGAGCAAAAAATGACTGAAGATTTCAAAAGTAAAGTTATATATTGAAAGTGGTATTTTTATAATGGGAATAACATCCAAGTCATAGTCTTCAAAACAAAATAATTTTGCCATGTAATCCTGGTGTCTAGATGCAAAATGAAAGAGACAAAAGAAGAAAAGAAGGAAGAAGAGAGTGGCTGAAGGAGGTTGGCAGTGAGAAGCTGACATTTGGCAGCATACAAATACACAAGCAATAACATTCAAGGGCTAAGGACATGAGCTGCTCCATGCACAACTTTTGAACAAAATGCACAAGTAAAGATAACAAGACAGGCAGAAATTTTGTCCTAGCACGGCACATGAATCTCTAAAACATTGCTTTGCATCCATTGTGTCTAAGTATCAACTTAAGCACATACATTGCTCAGAGACCTCTGAAATGTTTGGGGCTATGCTGAAGACACTGAGGACTTGGTCCATTTGTCACACACAAATTCAGACCTAAAGAACAGTTGTCAAAGTGTCACTCAGATGCTTCTGGTTTGCAGGTTTTCTCCTTTGATTCATGTGTCTTTGCAGTTCTCGCTCATTAAATAAGCAGTTACATGGGTACACTTAACCGCTAAGTTCAGAAATCTCCCTTTGTGTTCATCTCAGCATGCCTCCATGTTCTCTTTGCTCTTCTAATTTTAAAAATTACTCTTCTGCTGTGCATTGTAACTTTATTTGAGAATCACCATCGATTATTTTACATTGATTATTGTCTAATTTGGCCGATTCTGACATCTCATCAGATGCTATATGCCGATAACTTTTCAGAGTCTCCTCCATTAATATACACTTAATGGATGAGACAAGTGTAGACAGAATGTCTGAAGTTCTTCTTTTATCACACAAAAGCATTGATTAAGTAGGTTGAATGTGAATGCACTGAAATGAGGATTAATCTATCATAATAACAGTACAATTTTCATCCTCAGGAGGCAGGAGTAGGAGTGAATTAAGTGATAACCCAGATGGCTTTAGTATCTAAATGACCTTTTTGCATCTTACAACAGTTACTTACTGGTTTGGTCATCACTATTTTTCTACTGAAAGCATACCCAAGCAGATCATCAACAGCTCCATTTAGAAGAAAGGGAACCGAAATGTTTACCTTGTGGTGTCAATATACTATTAAATTAAGATTTCTACTACCAAAAGAATCTCAGCTTCACCTTGTGCCTTACAAGCAGAAATCGGGCCTGCCACTCCAGAAGCAGAGTCACTTCCTTAAAGAAATCTGCTGACCAGTGAGGAATACAGGTTCCCGCTTTAGCTATTAATATACAAAGGAATGATAAAGACAAAAACAGAAGCAATATATCTTTATCCCCCTGACTGAAATAGTCAGCATTCAGTGCAAGATGGCGCATATGCAGGAATTCAGCTGATACTACAATCCAGATAACATCTTTGTCAGCCCTATTTTTTTACAGTCCATTTTCAGTATTCCTAATTTGTTTACTGTCTCCTTGCAGCGATGACTTAGAAGACAATTAATACTATGAGGACTATGCCCTTCTTAAACTCTTTTTTTCTCTTTTGCTAGAAAAAGAAGTAAAACTAAGGTAGGGAAGGAAAATCATTACTATGCAATCTCAGAGCTTCTTCAGCACCTGTTTAGATGACTCATCATCTGAATGCATTCACAGCCTCAGGCTACCCTTTGGGTTTTTTTTTTTTCTCATGCTTTAGGAGATGCAGTCAGAAAACACGCCCCATGATAAAGCACAGCTTCTACTCTAACACAAAGCACGAAACCTTAACAGGGTGACCATAGCTTATGTCACAGCACCAGTATGAGTCCTGTGTCTCCTGCAAAGGTTATCCAATCAAATTTACACAGATAAATGTGGACTTTTTCCAGAAAATGCATTTCCCATTTCTCTCCTTAAAAATCATCCTAGCACAAAAAATCCACACAAAAAACAGATTTTTGTTTTAATCTCAGCATTTCAGACCACTAGGGAGAGTTCAGAGATTATTTCCTCACTATTTCAATCCTATAGGAGTGCTGATCAGAGATGATCAGCAGTTTAGAAGAATAGGTAGTAGCATAACCAGCAGAAAGTGAAGGAAAAGCTGCCCAAGATGAATAATCAGGACTGTCTAGCTGAGGCTAGTAACAACTTATATCCTACGTAGAGCATCATAGATGGTGACTCGTATCACATGCTTAGCCATTGATCAGGCCAAAAGGCCAGTATTTACGTTGATTCAGAGATCATTACACAACATATAAGTAGTACAGAGGAGCTGGGAGTGCTTTAGCTTAGAGCAACAGCAGTTTCATAAAAGGCTACAGCTTAGGCTTGCACATTACGGTCAGACTTTTGCCTTCTCAGAGTTTCACCCCACACAAACATTTGTTACTTACATAAAGCTGAGCTGTACTGAGCTTAGACTTTGTGAACTGCATCCTAAGGAAGTAAGATAACTGTGCAACTCTCCCTCCCTTCACTCGCTACTGAAAAGAAAAATTAATTTCAGCCTTGGTTCACAGAGAAGGCACGTGGATACACATACCTTAAACTGAAAAGCCCTTCGATGCACAGCTTCAGTAACTGTAGCCAGCGCGAGTGTAATTATACAAACAATTCTCACGTAGTGGATCCCTCATTGGAATAAGCAACTGCCTCAAAACCTGCTTAATAAACACAGCTACACGGACTCATGGCACCTGCTACAAACAGCACCTCAGACGTAATTACTGAAGAAAAGATAAAGCAGGACCTTTGCTGATACCATTTTAGGTACCATAGCCTCATGCTTCTTCATATTCACTACAAGTCACAACAAAGGAGAGGGAAAGAGTTTGAAATCCCTGCCTTCAATGCATCCTAATTTATATTCTCTTAAAACAGATATATAGATTCATGGTTAGGCCAGCAGGGACAGCTATAGGAGTTCTGCGCAGTGGAATTTGATCGCCTCCTGGTACTGTGTATATCACCATTAATAACAACTCCACTTACTCCAACACTGCTCAGGCATTGCTTATTTCCATTTGTATTTCAGAAGGGCAAGCAGCTATATATGTACCAGTTGACTACATTTCCTTTAGATTATTACATTATACCTCACTGAGAAAGCCTGAGCCCCAGAACAAGAAAGATTAGTTTCCTATCTCATTTCCCATATCCCAAGGGACAATTTGGTCCTGAATTTCAAGCATTGAAGTAATGCAACATATGCACAAAAAAAAAAAAAGAAAAGAAAAGAAAAAAAAGAAAAGAAAAGAAAGAAAAAAAAAGAAAATGGAAATCTACAATCTACATCAGGTTACTGTTTGCTAATATTTTAAGATGCATATACTTTGTCTGAGACCTTTGTCATCTATACTGAGTGCAATGACAGATACAGAGTTCAGTGTCTCCTTAGTCCTTATTTAAATAGCCAGAGAACTTATACAGGGCTGGAGAGCAAGTTGGCCGTCAGGCCCTACACAGAAATACTTTATGTACGCAAATAAACCTGCATAGTGTTTCAAGCTTTACACCAGACAGTGCTCTGAGATTGCTTACATTTTCTAATCTGGTGCAATTCCAGTTAAGAAATTACTACAGGTAAATTACTCCTAATTTACGTGGATATAGGTGATACTAGAATCAGGTCTACTCTGTTTCTTCAGATACAAATATCCTTTTAGTCCTCAAGATAATTCATGAGGTCATAACACAATAAAAATAATATAGGTAGTCTTCTGTGCAGTGATCCAACCTTCTGTGAAAATCTGCCTTCAAGTGACTAAAAAATCTTAAGGTAGAGAGCTAGAAATCATACCTGTGTTGCTTTTCCATTGTCCTGCTTTCAGAGGAACACATTTAACTCCAAAATATTTTAATTTATATATCTGTCTCAACTTATATGAAGACTATCTACTTTACTAGGACTTTGATGATGGGTATCTAATACACTATCAAAAGTAAAACCCAAATAAAACAAAACTGACATTTACCCGACCTCATGATGAAAGCTATAATAACAGCTGTTCATCCTAAATCTTTCATTTTACCTCCTTCTCAAATGCTGGAAAAATTAGGATAGGCTTTGTACAACTCTCTGAGGTAATGGAGTCCCAAATCACTTAGGAATGAGAGCTTCAGGTTAATTCTAGATATATTACACCAGCAGCAGAAAATCTAGCCCTAAAGTTTTATAGGTTAAAAACAACCTCCAACTAGAAACTAACAAGCTGCTAGCACAGCACACACAGAATGAATACAATTGGCACAAAACGGCACTGTAAAAGTAGATATCCCTATTCTGAAAACAGCTTCAGTTTCCAGATGGTCTTATTAAGATGTAGCCTCAAGTATTGCAAATTACATTACAGTAGTCTTTGCACCCAATCCTCTGTTGGCATTAAGTCTCATAGCGAGGATATTGCTCTTCATATTTAAACAACAAAGTTTAGTATTTAAATGAGACCAAATCCAACAAATGTTGCTCCTCCTTAAAGGCATTTTAGTCTTTGAAACTGTTTCTATTGACCCATATGGGTAAAGAAAATGGTAACAGAATTTCCTAGATGATTCTTCTTATAATGAATATAAGCGGACAGAGATACAAAAAAGTTACTAGTTCAAGTACTGTACACTCTGATTCACTACCTGTAATATCAGGTTCAGTTTTTACACAATACTATCCAAAAGGAGGACTAGATTGACCTCTGAGAGGATTGCTTATTTCACGTGTCCCACAATATACATTTTTATGTGTGTATCTCCTGTTTATGAGCGACTCTTTTCTCCTGTTACTGCCTCAGACTCCAGATATGCCACAGAAATTTTAATCAAAGGACCTTTAGGGTGGGGATGTGGGAGGGTAGTATAGAAATGATGCAATAACCCCATTTCCATGGGATATCCCAATACCCAAACACATGAGTATAGGGAAATTGAAAGTGGGAGGAACATGGAAAGCACTCCACAGCAAGCTTCAGAAGGACCTGGTGACCCACAGCTGCTGCAGGTGGCTCTGGCGGGCATCTTTAACCACATGTAGAACAAAGACACATCTTTAAGGGCTCACACTCATCAGGGCTCATGAGAAACTTCCAGGTCAACTAAGAAACTTGGGCAGCTGAGAAAAATTCTGATGAATAAGTATACTCTTGCTAATGGGGCTTGTAGTTCAATCTGCTTGCTAATCATGGTTGTGTTATTATGTACCAACAGCTTCAAGTAGCCTTTCTTTTTGTTTGTCTTGACCTGTGACAACGCTGAGTAATCTAATAGACGACCTATTCCTCTGTGACAACTGGAGTGTTCAGCCACTCTTGCAATACCCTTCACTCCAATTCAGTTTTCTAGGATATGCACTAAGATTTTTGAGGAACTGGCAGCAAGAATTGTGTGGAAAATAGCATCTTCCACCAACAAGCCTAACAAGGTGAGATGCCAGCCTGCTTTTTTGCTGTAAGGAGAGTGCCTAAAGCCTCAGGGTTTATGCAAGGGACTTCTAATAGATATTCACAGCAAATGCAGGATTTTTAAAAGCTAAATGCATCATGCCCACATGCATGTGGTTTCTTATTACATATGGAGCAATGGTCATACGCCAAAGGATAGCATCATTTACTAATCAGTAGTTACTCTTTTTTGAAGTATAGCTGAAGAAATCTTGAATATTTATTTTCTGTTTTCAATAAAATAGCACGGCTAAGAGTCATACCAGAGGATCCATAGCCAAACCTGCCCTAAACCCCAAGAGCCTGGCAGCTTGATTTACACTGGCTTCTGTTTGTAGTTCCCTGAAACATTGCATTTTCTGTATTACCAGTTTTATTGACAGTTATAGTTTTAATGAGTAGGATGACTCATCCAGTGTTTAAGTTATTACAATATCAAATTTTAGAAGAGGGAAGCTAGAATTTTTTTCCAACTTGCCCACTCTAAGAGCCATTTTTTGTTCCTAGATATTTAGATATAATTTCTTTTAATTTTTTTATTGTTATGCACATCCATTAAGGAGAGGTAGATGAGCCTTAAAAAGATCACAGACAAGCTGAGTGCTATAGCTCTGTAACATATGTAGGTAATTGTTATCTTTTTTACTACAAGTAAACTACTCAGTACTGCCTGTAATACGAAAATTAAAGGCTATATATAAAGAGAGGCTATGCAAAATCCACCTACTACTGTAATAAAGGAAGTGTGATTAATCATTACATGGCTGCCAAGGAAAGATTTGCTTGCGGTAATTACAGAAAAATATAACATTCCGTGAACAGAAAGGAGAGGAAAAAAATGAGAATAAAAACAAATGGCAAAGCACTGCAGCCACAGGAATACAGTTGCTGAGCCTTTAATAAGTTATCGAAGTGCCCTCCCTGGCTGCTTACTCAATCCTTCCTAATCAGTTGGGTTTTTTTATTTATTTATTTCCTTCCGTCTGGAACAATGCTTGCTATCAAGGGCAGCAGGCACAGCAGAAAACCTCCTGTAAATAATAAATGTCCTTCCACCCTGACAGAACTCCTCTCAAAAATAAATAAATAGAATCGTTGACTGATGAACACACATTTAGCCAGGCTTCTTTCTCTCCTTTCTAGCTATCTGCCCCTGGCTTTGATTTGCTTGTTCTTGCCTCTTAATGTTTTTTCCTACACTCAAAAAACAAAATAAGCCTGCCGATTGTCCTTCCATTTGAATGTACTCTGTACGGATAGTAGGGGGTGGGAAAAAGTCTGATCAATTTTTAATGCCTTTAAATGTTTTTGATACTTGGTTTAGCTTCAGTTGTCTACCTACAGACATATTCTCCCTGTTTCTAGTAAGAAAACAAGTAACGGTACATACTCTTTCTTCTGGTTTCCATATTGCTATATGAAAATGGAGGGCTGAGGTGAGAGAAACACCCACTCTGAGTTAAAATTAAAGCCCAGGTTAATGCCTACACAAAGCAGCAAAGAACGTAAGGAGCTCCTCTGCCCCCTTTCATGGGATACCTGCACAGGCAGGGAGGGCAGAAGCCACCCCCTGGCTGATGCTCCTACTCAAGGGCTGATAAAAGGAGACTGGTGGCTTTGAAAATGCAGAAACATTGTCAGATTTCAGAATCTACTTTTGCTTGTATGAAGAGCACCTTAGACAACAACTGGTTTCTATATCAAAGGAGGTTCATATGCCATCTCTTCTCAGCAGCAAAACATGAAGCTAAAGCAGACAAAGAAAACTCAAAGCTCAGGTCTCAGAATAAATTTGTGTTTGAATTACAATACAAAAACATATAAGGCCAATCTTTAAAGATTGATTTTAAAAATTTTTCCCCAGGTAATCAATTCAAATGGTGCGCTGAACTAATGTCTTGAGCCAGGAAACCCATACAACACACGAACTTTCTGTCCCCTGCCATGCTCAAATAACGCCTCCAGAGCTGCCGGGGCTGAAGTAGCCTGATCGCGGGGGAGCTTGGCAGGCCTGCTGCCTGGGCATAGTATCAGGTGTGTGCCCGTGACCTGGAAACTCTTAGCAATAATTACAGGATTCAGCATGATGGATATTCAGTACAAAGGGATTCGGGTCATGGTTAAGGCCCCTCCCAGGTAAAGCAAGGTCAGGACCAAGCCCCCGGAGAGAGCAGCGTAATTCCAGCGGAGGCTGTGCTTCCCGAACTCCAGGAATCAGGCTGCACGCTGAGATTCACTTCCATAAACTCAGCCCTGAAGAGCTCAGTCAGCTTGTACTTTCTACAGAACTATTTATTTTTCCCCGTTGCTAACTTCCTTTTCCAGTGTTTCAGCCTGTTTCCTTGAAATGACAGAGTGCAATACAGCTTAGTAGAAACGACACTCAAGCACCACGTGGCGTAAGCCTGTTATGGATGGCAAAGCACATTAGCTGTGAATTAAAACCTACACTTCATGGAGAAATTTTCCACAGCGTAGCAACCCAAGCTCTCTTCCCTGAACACTACTCACGCAATCAGTCCACCAAGAATTTTAAAAAGCAACAATTTAATTTTATTACATGTTCTTAGCACTCCCTGTCTCAGACAACTCAGTAGAAGACAGATGTTACTTTAGAAAAGAGTCTGGAAAGATATGGCTGTTGAAATCTAGATTTGGCACAGGTAAACGACGGTTAGACAAGAGGCCACACACCTGGATCACTGCTTTACCCTAAAAATAAACCTAGCAAGACTCACACACGGGGCAGGGGTGGAATATCTAACCATGAGATAAAAGCTCTCAACAGAAATTTGATAGCACTGAAATAAAGAATATGAAAGTTAAAAAGAGTAGCAAATAGATAAATTACTTGTAGGAATCTGTCAATGTGTTTCTGGAACATTATGGTAGTTAGAAAGGACTCTATAATTTACTGTTTATTGGTTCACCATCTTCGGGAAAGTTTATCTAGTCTGATTCCTTATAGTTGCTACTTTTTATTAAAAAGTACAGCTTCCAAGCAGCTTTTCAACGAGTGTCTTGGGTTTCAATCTGTGCAAATCTGATAGCCAAGGAACTCAAGCTCTTACAGAAAATGGAGAAGATATAAAACTAAAAAAACTTTTAAAAATCTCTTAATGTATACATGTATATTGTGGAAGTTATTTGCCAAATATTCTGCACTGATAAGCTTTTTTTTGTTTTGTTTTGTTTTGAGGATTTTTTGTTTTTTTAAGTCCTCCATCATTACTTGAGTAGTGAGTACTTCCTTCCATAAAGCAAACTGCAAAACAGAGTGGAGATACTACTTTATTCACCCAAAACAAAGAGTAAACCATGCTATAATGCTAAAAGTAAAAATAATAATAAATAAAATAGAGGGTGGCAATTTTAGTAGGCAAGATGCTATATATCTCCAGGAAAGTCTGCTTTACTACATTATTTTTCTGCAAACTTCATAATGAAAACTTATCTGAATTTGTTACAATGTTATCTCTTAATTTTCACTCATTAGATTTTGTGTTTTAAAACTGCTTCCCTGAAAGCCTTCACAAGAACATTAAATCAATAAATGTCAACACCTCATACAAAATAGAGATGATTTATTTCTCTATTTGGTTTAAAAAGATAATTGCATAGAAATCTGATGGGTACAAACTACATCTCAAGGTAACTAGATCAGTCAGTAACAATGTTATATACAGTTCAAAGGGTAAAAGAAAAAGCCAAAGGCACAAATTTTATAGCTGGTCCTTGATAAGAAATTGCTTTGTATATATGATTTATTTTTGTTGATATGGTCCTAGAGGTGTAGTTAATAATTTCCCATAAAGCAGAACTGATCTTTGATGCCTAACTGGATTGAACAGGTGCTTTCATTTGTTTGCTTTTGTTAGTTTCCTACAGTTTGTCTTAAGATTTTACAGCTGTGTGTCCACTCCATAAGTTGTGCCTCCTAGTCTCCATGTAGTTATTTGTCAGAGTGCCTAGCCAATTATTCATTGCTGCTGTATCTGAATGCCCTACAGAAATTACAGAAAGGCAAGAGTAGGCTAACCACAGATATAGTCTGTATCTTTACTCATTTTTCTTGCAAAATTATTTGTAGAGAGCTGTCTACAGCTTGCATTTTTTTTCCTTCACTCTCCTTTTGCATACATCATCACTTAGCTACTGCTCCTAGGCGTAGCAATTAGGGTGGGAAAATCGCTACATAGAGATAATGTTTATATTTCTTCCTGAGCATCATTTTTTTCTTTGGGGAAAGGAGTTCCATGCCACGGTCTGAGAAAGTCCCTCCCTAAAAAAGCATTCTTCCCACTGCTGTCACTGTGGGAGCCTTGCACCCACAACGAGCCTTGACAGTCGAGAGATGAAATCCCTGAGACAACCTGTTTTCGTGTCCAATGAGACATCTGAAGATCAAGATCAGGAACTTGAATGTGTTCATTATCAAGGTACAGGACTGCATAAGCAGGCCTAATTCTTAGTGCAAATTTGAAATGACCGAAAGCTATTGCATCTGATGTCATCAACATACCAAGAACAGGGGGATTTGAGATTGCATAAAAGCTTTGCAGATAGTCCAAAATGCAAAGACATAAGGAAGATGCCATATGATTCAAAATCAATAAATTGGTGCTTCAGCCTTAGAAACCTTAAAACACTAAATAAGCCTTCATTCAGGCTTTCACATAGGAATCAATCATATGACAATGAAATTTAGCTTTAGCGCTCTGGTGCTGCAAATGCAGCTCTTCCAAAGACAGCAAGATTTTACAAGCAGGATTGATTAGACTCCGACTCAAAGGCTAGCCAATATATGGCTCCCTTGAAAAAAAAATTAAAAAGAACTAATTAGGTAGGAACTTGAAAAAAAATTCAGTCAAGCAGTGGAAATGTGGTAAAAATGTATATAAAGCCAAGGGCAGTTTTACATTGTTCCTTCTTTTGACAAATTGTTCATAGGTTTCCATACAGCACCAAAGCGAGCTGGGATACAATTGAACTCTATAAATAAAAAGTAAAATATAGTTTGGGGATTTAGCTTGAAATAATGGGATTCCTTTCCCAGGCAGCCCTAAATAAAGAAGTTAGCCATGTGCAAGAGATGAATCATCATACACATGGATTTGGCACTTACAGTAGGTGTTTATGAACACAAACAGCAGAAAGATTTTGGAGCATTAAATCACACAGCTCATTAAATCCTTTCAATACTGCTATCATTTACTGCAACCTCCAGATGGAAAGTTAAGGAGGAAGAAGGCAAAAGCTGTTTAATTAAAGGAGATCAATGGTTTTCCTTCTGAGGACTGAAATTGTTCGGCAGTCTTACCTTATATTCTTTATGTGACAATGTCATATCACTCCTTTTCTTCAGAATATTCTGATTCTGTGGCCCTAATAGTTTTCACTCAGGCATTTCTCAGGGAAACTCCAAATGAATTCAGTAGGAGTTGGCTACTTACAAACAAGAACCTTATATTTTACTCAGGCGGGTCCAAACCACTTTCTCTGTAGGAAAATTCCCTCATTCACCAAACATTCTCCTTCTGTTTTTCTTTCCCCTTAAATAATTTGTAATGTTCTAGCCAACTCTTTTACTCAGTGTGGTCTTTTCTGAAACTTTCACAAGCTCTTTTAGTCTTTTAGGGCTACTCATGCACAACCATTCTTCAGAGTCTTAAGGCTCCCTTCATGAGTCTCCGGAAGTTAAACATCAAAGACTATAAATCAGTAATACACACAAATTGCTGGTTAGATAAGGGAATATCAAGCATGCCTGCAGTTCCCAGTGGAATACAAAGCAGGAATCCCATGCTATCACTGATGGAGCCAAGCTAGACCATCCACATGGACGCAGTGCAGTAACATAGCACAGAATGTACAGATGTACCAGTTAAATCTGGAAGTAGTATAACTGCAGCAGCACTACAACATTTAAGGAATTAGCTCACAGCTCCTGCTAGGTCAAAATGTTCTTAGGCACATAGCTGGCACACAAGATGCTGGAGTTCAAAATCAGATGAAAAACCTCCGTGTCTGGAACACCTGAAATCCCCCTCAGTGCCTGCATTTCCAGCCTTGAGTATACACAGAACTGTATAGTATTGAACCCCCTGAGCTGCTCAGCATCTATCTCAAGCTTAAATTCCAGAGCAATTTCACAGCTTCCTTATTTTATGTAATTTCAAATACTCACCAGCAGGCAGACCAATGAAACAGATGTCTCTAGAATTTACTCCTGGGTCTGAAATCTGGTAGTCACTGAAACAACTTGCTTGACTCAGGCTTTGGAAAGGTCAATGGGCCACCTAGTTGCGGCATGAGTAAGAAAGGATAGGAAATACAAGTCAACTGTGATGTGTGTCACAGATGAATAACGGATAGCTTTTATGGAAAGGCAGCAGACTGGAAACTAGTGGATGGCAGTGCAACTGAACAGCATGATTAGGTTTGTTACAAGGTCAGATGTTCAACATGCAGATGAAGTTCAGGGAAGCTGGAGAAACCAAGAGACTTTGAAAACAATTAACAGGACTCTGAGAAAGAGGATCCTTAGGAAGTAAAAACAATAAAGATTTAAAAAAAAAAAAAAAAAAAGGAGTGTACTGTTAATGTCTATGCATCAATACATCAACAAACTAAAGACAAAATATAAAGAAAAACCTTAAAATCCCAAGAAAATGAGGGAAAACCCACTGATTTACATCTTCATAATCTCATGGAATCTCTGAAGGAATATCATGCGATGGCTTGTGCCTTTTCTCCAGCAAAACACAAACCTTCTCAGTAATCTTTAGCTATCCAACATGAGGGGGAAACTCCTTCCTAAGTGCCCCCAAATTATTCTTGCATGACATAGCACTGTAAGGTAGAAAATCTCTCCTTGAAGACTGAGGCACATGGAAAATGGTGAAGAGAGAGATGAAAAAACAAAACCTCAGGATAAGGAAGAAAAGACAAATGTCACTAATTTTAAGGGCTCTCAGCACCCTCTGAGCAAAACTAGCTTCAAGTGGAAAACCTAAGATTGTATATTGTACAAGTTGTCATAAGGCTCACAAAGGTATCCGAAGCCTCCTTTGCTGTGCAGAAGCATCACTAAAAACATTCTGGTCTAGACCCCTGAGCAGCAGTATCCCTATTGAAATCAATAGAAGTTACCAACACAAATGAATTCAAGTCCGCGTCACTTTACAAATATATTAGAAGACAAATTGTTGTCTATAGAAGAATTTTCCCCAGAAAACTGAACAGAGAACTGATGTCATGGTAGCCTATTTGATATAATTTCTGATTTCTGCTAAATATGTGCAAATACACTTTGCTGAAGTATCTAAAGCACAGTTTTGAAATATCTGCATCAGTGTCATGTTATATGGTTTTCTGAGCATTCAACTCCTAAAAGGTGAAGGTTCCTAAAATATAAGGTTTTTGCCAGGAAGTCTACAATTCACTTTAGGACAACTTTTGCAAAGGCAAGAAATTCACAAAACTGTAGAGTATATTTTTGTACGAGGCTACTTATTAGAAGTTTCAACTAATATTTAGAAGCTGAATTTTAGACTTCTCTTTCAAATCTCATCCAGAGTACCTTGGAACCTGTAAAAAGGCAACCTGTTGCTTCCCAGCCATGCAGTCATCTATAGCAGTACAAAATAACGTGCCGCAGGCACCGCGTTCAGCCTTCCTGGAATCAGCTCTATACGAAGCACAGAAGACTTGAGCCTCTCCAGCTTCTTCTGTGCCCTTAGTTTGAAGCACTGAAAGCACAAGACACAATGAGTAGCTTTTTCAGGGTTGTAAGAAATGGGAGAACTAACAATAAGCAGAATGCACTAGGACATATGTATTATCTGCTTTCCAGAAATTAAAGCACTTCAGTACTCCATTAGGGTGAAGGCTGTCACCTTTCTGGTACGTTCAGCAGAAAGCCTACAGTTCGGAGTTGTTCTCTTCCCTTATACGGTCAAAACACTAAGGACGCTGGCTGCCACATTCAAAGTTCAAAACATTTTCTATATTTGCCGAGGTCTCTCACTACTGTTGCTATGTTGCCAACAAAAGCCTGAATGCCGTGCGGCATACATGCTCATTGAACTTCACAAAGGATCAGTGGGAAAAACAAGATACGCACTTGTAAGCACTCGAGATCACAATAGGACCCACAGTCTTTGAAAGGCAGCTGCAGTGTTGTCGTATTGACACATGGTCAAAGTGAAGGTGAAAATTAAACTTAATCGCCATAACATTGATTTTCTTACTGCTGTCGATTTGAAGGGCTGCAAATTATTTCTGCTTAAGACAGTTCTATGAAAAAGTTAGCTTAAGAAGTTCATTGTCCAATTTTTAAGTAAAATGTGTGTTCAGCCCCCTGCCATGCTAAAAACAATAAATCTTTTGTATAACGAAATGGAACGGAGAGAAAGTGGACACAATGTCATAACCCTATATTATATGTCATTATAAGGCAAAGGGGATTAAACAAATTTGATTACTTATCCAAAATAGTTTTAAACTACACAATGGTTTGAATTCTGTAGAGAAGGCAAACATTTGATCTCAAAAGGAAAGAGAATGCTGTTTGTAGAAATTTCACTAAAATAAAAAATCAGAAAAAAGATCAGTCTTTCTGTTTCACTTCCTTGCCAATCACAGAACTTTTAAAAAGCTTTTCTGATAGCACTCTTTTTCTTTTACTGTTGTTTCTCTGTCCTGCCCTGTCCCCTCTGCATCTTTCAAAAAGCATAAAGGAAAGGATAGCGACTACTTTTGCCCTCAAACAACCTCACTTTGTCTCTAGAATGCATTCACCAGTATAGCGACACGATACTTCTTGGTGTAGGCCATGTGTTGACATTTGAAAGAAGTAGGAGAAGGCAGAAAATTCACTGTGTATGATTATAATGCCCTTGGAACAGGTTCCTTCCCTGCCCCTAGAAGCAATTAAATGGAAACAGATCTGTATCTGTCACCGTGTGCACTCCCAAACCCGCTTTTACAGATGTGCTGCAAAGCGCACACTAGGGGAGCAAAGGCAGCGTTCGGCCTCCTAATTTCCACACACACCGTGGGGGCACAGGAGCTTCTGTCTTATGCAGAAGGACGGAGCACGAACACAAGCAGGTGTGTATTTTTCTCTTCCCCGCCTTGTGCCCGCATGAGGGATGCGGCAGAATTTAGCGTTTACTAAATAAATAAGATAATGAATTGTCCAATATTCAGTGGGTTTTTCTAAATCTTGGAACTGACAAAAGCTGAGGAAATGAGTCAGGATATTTGCTGTAACCTAACAGCAGAATTACTGTAATGGCCAAACTACCTTGCCCTGCTATTAGGAGTGTTGAGTATGATTGTTTCCTATATAGGTATTTACTCCATATAGCGTCTTCGTGAGAGCATTTTAATGAGAGAGGGTGATTCTGAAAGTGAGCAAATGACTACATTGTGGTTTCCTTTGTGATTTACACAGTCCGAGCCGTGATTCCTTTGCTTTGGCAAGTTCTGAGGGGATGGCTGTAGAGCCTTCCTCCAAGAATATTTCTCCTTCAGTAGCTGGCTTTCTGCCTCTCCAGCTCCCAGCACTCTCCAGCTCTAACCTTAGATCTGCCATAAACAGGAGACTGGGTCAGATGGCTACAAATTAGAAATCCGGCCCTCGCAGAGAGAATTGGAGCTGGCAGCTCTGCCCAAGGAAGTCTCACTGCGAAGGCTTCCCGTTCTACTCGTGTCAGAGTTCACGTCTCTTTAAACAGCCACAACTTCATAGCCGTGCCTTGGAAACGCTGCTGGAGTGTGCCTTTCACTTGAGAACCTCTTCTGAGTAATTTGGGATTACACTAGAATTTATACTGGATCCCTTTGTGGCCAATATTCTTGAAAAAGATGAACAAGTGAAAGTATTCAGCAGCTGTTGTTCAGGAAGTCTCCCATTTTAACATACATTCTTCAAACGGAAACACTGAACAAATAGTACTGTGCAAAACAAAGCAAGCATCTTCGGCTTGTTAGATGAATATTTGAGATTTGACCAAATGCTTGAACTTTGAACAAGACATTGTACTATGCAGTGTGTACGCAAAAAAATAAAATAAAACAAGCGTAGCAATCATTCAATTAGGGCGTCAATTCAGCGCCTTAGATCCTGGAGTCACGTGAAAAGAGAAAAAACACAGGTATTTCTGTGAAAAGCTGAACTGTCTTTAAGTGAAAGAGTGACTCCTCCTGGAGTCTGAACAGAACCCGAAAATACAATTTCAAGTAGGAAATGAGATTCAGGAAATTCACCTCCCTCCAACCACAGTCATTTCTTTGATGGAGAACAGAGGTGCCTCTCACTGGTTTTAAGTGTTTCTCCTCTCCTATACAGGCGTCTTGAAAGAAATACAGAGATGATTGTTCCATACTGCTTCCTCCAAGGGTCCTCTGCGAGTTCAGGGTGGAGAGTGAAACTCTGAGGCTGGTGACACATACCCTGCTACTGCGCTTAGCAACGCACTTACTATCCACAGGAAAGCACTGCATTGACTTTTCATGTAATCTTGCAAATTAAAGCTGACTCTACTTTGCAGATAAACAGACTATTTTGAAAATATATATTGTCACAAAAAAAAAAATGGTTGTACACATGGGGCATAGTGGCATACAGGTTTGGATTCCAAAGACCTTATTTACCCTGTTTTTTCACCACGTATTTCCAGTGATCCTAGTACAGTAGTCTTGATTTACACTAGCACACCTAGAAATATTATCCACTCTGAAAAGTGGAAAAGTGAATTGTGTTTGAATACAAGATATCCTGATTCATTATGTGATAGCATTTTTATTTAGTTGCAGTATCTTATGTAGTTTCAAGAGAATAAATCCCATGGAATTTGGGGTTTTGTGAGCTTAAAGAAAACCCTGATAATACATCGTCTCAAAATCTATCTGGGTTTTCAAAATTATTATTTAATCATTTTATTTTGAAGAGAGCTTCAATTTTTATATATTATATATATATAACAAGCAGGTACACAAGAAAACAAAGAGAAAAAAATCACAAAAATTCATCACTGCATACTACTATTCTGTTCTCAGAAACGTCAACAACAACAACAAATCCTGTACTAAAGATCAAAAGCTAGCAGCTCATCCTGGTCTTCAGGTCTCCGTATCATAAAATCTCCATATATATTCCTTCATCTCTTTTCATGCTCTCCTCCAAACTCTAAACTCCACCCGGGACGATAATTCTACGGGATTAATACTTCATGCATTTTCCCACACACACTAATTTCATGGTTTCTTTCATGATTCTCCTATGTCTTTTGTATTCTAAGTTTGTTAATTATGTCGCTGTCTTTGCCTTCTCCAAATCCAGCCTAAAATCTCATTTGTGCTTTGTTGCTTATAAGAAGAGAAAGAAAAAAATAATTAGCCCCATTGATAAATAAAGAGTAATTAAAGCTTTAAGGTGTGTACCATGTCTCAGCTAGCAGGCAGGTGATACTGCTGCCATCATTTTCCTCTCTATTCTTTTCCCATTCCTCTTTGAGTGAGGTGATAAACAAATGAATTCAGATTTTTTTTCTCTTTTAGACAAATTCTGAAATATGGTTCACCAAAATCAGATTATTTAAAATTTTTTGGTGTTGTTTTAGAGAGGTTGGAGTTTAGCTCTCTCAAACCCATGTTCTCCTCTGCTGACTAATACGCTCAGCCAATTTCAGCTTCTCTAGTTCACCATGGCCGCAAGATTCCCTTGACGCACTATTTCTTCTCACCACATAGGGAGACTGTGATACATGACTGGCTTTACAGTCAAACAGGCTCCCATAGAGCAAGGAGAAAACAGGTCCACGAGACCTGCTTTTAACCACTTCAGCTCTTTAGCCATATATGTCCTTTGCTCATTATTTAATCTCAAATGCATATTCTTTGTATTGTACATTGATTTAGCTTCTCTGGGATATGCCACCTTAAACATACAGACATTTACAAACAGTAACAAGAGATAAGCTGGGCAGCTTAATGCACTGAAATCTATAGTAAAGAAATCTAATCTTAGACTTTACCAAAAATGCAGCATATGATGGATTCGATACCTTAGTGAAACTCACCCAGCTCTAAACAGCAGAAGGCACACTGTTTTCACCATTTTCACCACAATAATATTTTACTAGGCTATTTATTATCCTAAAACAACGCACTTTTAAACAAACCAGAAAATCTCTTCCCTTTGTAATTACTGTTGTTATTACAATGCCTGTAAGCGGGTCCAAGGCTACAGTAAATATCAAACCCCAACTGTGGAAGGTGCTGTTCCGAGAGCTTGTTAAAACAGCCGATCACATTCAAGAGGAAACACGTCTCCTTTTATCTAACAAATACAGTTTGTTTGTTCAAAGGAAAGCTGAAAACTTCAAAATGTGGTATCACAAACCCTCTTTTTCAGCATAACTCTTCAATCTCAGCAAGAAATAAATAAATAAGCAACATTAGTGTTTAGCCTGATGTAACAATGAGAGACTGTTGGCGATCCAGCCCATAAAATTATAATAGGATAAGACATATTAAATTGAGCATCAAATGGGGCAAAGATGGAAGAGAGGGCCTGAGTTTCTAATTGCTACCATACAGTGGAGTATACCTTGGTCACCTCCTGATTTATAAGCCAGCAACAAAGCAATTTCAGAACTATACGCATATTTCTAATTCATTCTTGGCAAGTTCACTTTCATATTTGCCAGATGCTCTGTGTTTTGCAGAAGCAATCTGAATCTCTTGTCTGTTATAATATTTCCTGCCATGCTAAACATACCCATTCATGCTAAACATCTATATGCTTGTTGATGGGCAAGTGTGCAATCCAACAGGCTAAACTGGCAAAATCAGACCAGCGTTAAGTTTTTATTACAGGTTTTCAGATGGACAGTTTCCGATCTCTCTAAGTAGCTCATCAAGGTAGAAATGCACCACTGCAGGCAGCAATTGCTTTGCCTTTAGATGAATTGGTGCAGTAGCATTTTGTGCCAGATTTCTCCAGAGGTTCATGCTTTTGAAAGCTTGAGTCACAGTACTTCTGCTATTGCCACTGCTGGAAAAAGCTAAGCGGAGCGAGAAGTGAATATTGTTGGAGCAGCTGCCACCTGTGCTATATATGATTGAGCAGAAGCTACCATCATGTCAGCTCTTTCTCTGCTCTTATACGCCATGAGGCCCACAGCTAACCTAGTGCATCACGTGTTTTTTATAATGTCACCCAGACCCTGTGATCCTCAGGCCTTTGGTGTGTGTTCCAGAGTCCCAGTGTGAGCAGGCAGCTTTATATTCTTTCTCCACCTTGTAACCTCTTAACAAGTTATGTTTCTCTGCCTCACATATGAGCTCTGAAAAGCACCGGCTGAAGCGGTAGAGGCTTTTCCTCAGGAAACAGAATATTTTGTTTCATTTATTATATTTGTGATTATAAATCCAGTCAAGAGTTTATCAGTAAAACCTGGACAAGTGGTCACCTTTAACAGGGAAGTTATCTTAAGAGGTTATTCCTAACTGTCAGGAATGCAAGTCTGTGCAAGAGAAAAAGAGTTGAGCAAATCATTTTTGTCTGCTACTACAGCTGGGCAGAAAAACTGACTCTGAAGTATATTGACATGTTTACTAGTCACAGAAAATACACACGCATACCAGAGATCTCCTGCTCAAAATTTTTAGGGATGATAGCTTGCACTGTAGATTTCTGAGACAAAAGAAAAGTAATAGGAAAACAGAAAAGTCAGAAAAACATCCCTGAGCCAGCTTGTTTAGAGTTATAGCCTTGGCTGAAATAAATTAGGAGAGCTTAGAAACATGCATTTGTAAATGGTGCCAAGTGGGTCTTTCAATAGAAGTAGAGAATCAAAATAAAGGTTACGTCTTACGCACAACATCTGCCATTGGGCATAAAATCTTAAAATATTGAAAAATATATCCTTTTGCAAAATTTTAAAGTGTGCTGTCATACATAATTGGTATCTATTTAGAACTTTTTTTTTTTTTTTGGTCATTTAACTAGTAACTTTGGTTGCGAATTTTAAGCACCCCCTTTTGAAAATCAAGCCCTGGTGTGAAGGCACTGCTGCAGACAGTGAACTGCAACTAGAATTCCCCGCTTCCTGATTCATGTTGACACCTACAGTTAGTTAGTGTATTTCTTGGGATGGAGCCAGGCTGAAGCCCTGGTAGACTTTGATGTGTGCTCCCTAAAAGGAAATTTTTAATTTCCAGGTTTCTACTAAATGTAAGGAATGATGCACCCAATACCGGCTCAGAGCAATGCTTGGCTAAATAATGCATAACTACATGTACTTCATTGTCACCTCTAGAAAGGACACAAACTGAAATCCCAATGCAGAACAAATGCTCAAGCAGGAACAGAATCCAACTCAAGTGGGGATGACCTACTGAAAAAAATGAAATAAAATATGCCAAACTCCTGGATTCTGATAGCTTAGTGCACGTCAGAATCTGGACATTTCTCTTTACTTTGTATAAATACTAGGATGGGAGCAAGGTTATCCCACACTTTCATATTCTCAGCAGATATGCAGTGAAAAATAAAGTTGCAATATTTTCAAAAAGACCACAGAAGGTATCATTTAGAAGATCATAAGGGATTGAATAAAAGGATGAATAGAAATAAAAAATTTTAACTAAAAATAATGTGACTTGAAAGAACAACAGAAAGGAAAGTTTGAGAACTCTGTTTTCCATGGAGGCAAAATTAAGACAATTGTCAAACCAAGATACTCTTCATCAATGCACATTATTCCATTTTAATATTCTGTCTCTTGTTAATGATACAGAATACATTTTTCACTGTTTTACAGTGTTTTCTACTATTAGCATGATACCACTTTATAATCACAACAACAAATTTTACTATGTCTGTGCCATGCTGGGATTTGGCCACTTCTCAGCTGGTTGAAGCAATATCCCAGCAAGGCACGCAGAATATTTTATTCCTTAGTGTTATAAGTACTCTTTATTTGTCACTAGGAGACAATTCTATATTTTGTTAATATGAATATTAATAGCTGATACAAATTTTTGTGCCAGAATACTTATTTGAATACCAGTTTTCTTTCTGCTTTTTTATTTTCTCAGATTTAGACAGTGATAGTTAATATTTTTTTTCTCTCTCTGTCTTGCTCAGAGACTTCATTCACCTGAAATATACATTGAATATTATACCAAGAGAAATTAATTTTGTGAATATGCAAAGCTGAAAGGTTTGGGGATTTTATTAGAGCTCTGACACTAATTTTTGGTATTACTTTGAAAGCAATCTTCTGTCCACTTGGCATGACCTATCTGGAAAACTTACCAATTCACAAGGGTTTTAGAACCTGGTGAAGCATTTTTCAGTCATCAGGTCCTTCAGTGGGAAGTCGGGATAGATGGACTCAGAGAAGACAGAGGTCTTATCTTTTGAGCCTCTTGGCATTATCTCAAGTGCTCTAGTAAACACAATACTCCTGTTTTTCAAGTGCTGCATGTGTACAAATTCAGTTTTCCTAGCAATATATGAAAATAACCACATACGCAAAAGGTCTACTTAGCACAAGGGTAAGGAGAGCAATCCGAGCTTTGTCGGCCTTCAGGATAATCTGCATGTGTTGCACAAGTCTACAGCTTGGGCAGCTGCAGTACACATCTAACCCCCAAAGACACGCGGTTCACTAACTCCAGCCAGGCTGGTCTGCACCCTCACGAACCTTTCCGAACAGCGCGCGCGCACACAACACAGATAACGTACCTCAGCTGGTACAAGTCATCACAATTCCGCTGAATTCTGTCATTCTTTACCCCAAACCAAGAATATGCGCTACAATGTCGTCAAGAGATTGAAACCTCCCGATCAGACACTGTGTACACTTTTATTAAATACACACACTATTATTAAATGGCTTTTCTACTTTCAGTTACTCAGCTGACTGCATTAGATGTTTTTCCCTTAGTAAAGACATCCTGTTTTCCTCCTGTAATTGTACTGTTGATAATATTATTTGGCAGAACATCTTAACAGAACACTTATTTGAGCACTGCAGCCTAGCAAGTTCATAAGAGTTTGTAAGACTGAGCATCTTACAACACCATTTTGAGGAATGAGCAGTTTGGGAAGCCTTAGCACAAATGGATAAAATTGAAAGGCTGCTTAACATATACTAATACTTTACTTTTTAAAACGCTCTCAAGAAGGCCTCTGTTTAAGGTTTATTTTCTTAAAAAGAAAAAAAAAAAGTAAAAGTGTTTTTAGCCAGTTATTTTATCACACTGTAAATTAGAAAAACAGCTCCCTTCCATGGATCTCAGAACTCTTTAGTCCTTTCAGGCAGTAAATAACAGTTTGTATTGTATTATCTGGAAAAATAAAATATTATGCTTTCAGATTTTTGTATTCAGCTGCAGATTTGCACTGGGTTTAATGTCTCTTTATTTTCCATGTAAATGGATTTTCAAAATTGTTTCTGTGGAAAAGTGAAGGCATTTTTTTTCTATTTTTCCACTTAATGTCATTGAGCTGGCATTTGAGTGAATTATGAAAAATCAAGAACCTGAAAGCTACGGCCCCGCTGAAGCCCATTGTACAGTCAGAAGCAATTTATGCAGAACAATGGGAGAAAATCCAATAGATCTGGAAATGTGCACAGAGAAAGCAGCAATACTTTGTTATATTAATAATTTAGTTCTCATTTTCATCTTAATTCCTCATATTTTGTTGGGTTTTGCCCTCTTACAGAAGCAGCCATAGCATGAAAAATACCCACTAGCACAAACATTTTCAGATAGTTTCCAGCATACTTTACTTGAGTTTCCTGGAGTCTGTTAGAGCAGAAAGTTCACGCTGTTTGCTCAAGCTCGGGGTTTCCAAATGGCAGTGACTAAGCATGGCTTTTGCTATTCAGAGAAGATGGCGGAAACAACAGATCTGGTTCAGCCAAAGTATTCAGCTCCTAATTCTTACCTAGGACTCTAAACCCCATTGAAATCTATGACAGATGGACATGAAAATATCTTTGTAGACTTAGGCCTTTCATGCCTTTACTCGCATGCACAGATTTTATAACTCACAGGACAGTCCCAAATGTTTCTGGGCTCGTATCACGGACGTATGCTTAGTGGAGTGAAGAGGAAAGAACATTGCTCACGCACAAGTTCAGAGTTCCATTCGTGGATTGCTCTCCTACACGACAACTAAAAATATATTTACAGTTTCATCTTAAAGGTGACTGTAGGACCAAAATGATTTAGCACCTACACAGAGACTACAATTTTCAGTCACCAGAAACTCATTCCAAATGTATTTATTTTTGCTCATCTCCGTGGATTTCTTTCCACAAGTTTGAAAGCCTGTAGTCATTCACAAGTCACATGGTAAAACAGCTTCAGCATCTTCAGCATGTATTTCTTTTCACTATGACAATCTACGTGCCTTACGAAAACAAAAGGTTAGCAAACGCTGCAACTGGAAAAGCAAGCCTGAAAGCACTGCTATGAAGATCAAGCAGACGAGCAACTAGTTAAGAAAGCTTCTGGAATGTTTGGGATGACCATCAAAAACTTGTAAAAGTTCCCTAAAGCATCAGACTGGGCAACCAAAGAGAAAAAACAGCCAATTTTAGCCTATGTAAATGCTGAGTATCCTCTCGGTGCTTTCACGACTCTTAGCATTGTGCCGTCTGAGCACTGTGCTAGTTAAAACTTCTTCAGCGTTTACAAACAGACGCATACTGGTTTATCACATTTTCCTAAAAATTCTTTGAGAGTGACAGGTTTAATCTCCCAAGAACAAAAGAGGAGCTTGCAGAGTTCTTAGAGGAAAAGCTTCAGTATTTATACTCATGTGGCAGGAGGAAAAATTTAAAAACATTATTTTAGGAAGCATTATGAGCACCCCTACCTCAGCATCCAGCAGTTAGAGCAGTAAACTTCCTTTCATAACTGGAGACTGGAAATGAATCTCAAAAAGAGCATGAAGAGCATGAAGAACTTCAAAGAAGAGCTTCTTGTCACTGTCCCTCTAGATTTCAGATCTACAGACAGATTTCACCAGCTAGGAGTTATAATCTCACTAGAATTCAGCAGGAAAAATGGCCTCAGAAATAGGTAATTCTGGAAACTGTTATTAGCTTTTACCATGCAGAAAAAAATATTATACATCATATATTACTCACGACACTCTCCTCACAAACATTCCTATCTTTAAGGACCTTTCTTGTAAATACAAAGGGAATTGAAGTGAAGATTTCCCGTTCTTTTCAACTAAAGCAGAAGAAAAGAGCAAAGAAAGAGTGTCATGCTTATAAATCCTGTCAGGGGATGACAACCATTTCTTTTGGATGTAAACTTTCGCACCATGATCTGTGCCACTTTGAGAGACAATTATCAAAATGTGTTTTGGGGCTGCTCCCTTCGGGAGCGTGGACTGGTGGGGAAGGCGGAGGTCTGACTACCTAGTCATTGCTCTCAGTCGTGGCAGCTGCAGCCCGAAGACCCGCTGCAGTCTGCCGTCTGCAGGGCAAATTTCAGGTGCAGACATCTGAGAGGATGTTTACATCTCTTCTGCCATGTTGCAGGAACTAAACTAAGTCACTGCAACATATCTACAGGGAATGTAAATAAATTAATGACCTGTTTTTATTTATTTGAGTTTTCCCTCTAAAACTCCTCCGCTACTCTGTTACTTTGAAGGAAGGGAGCAGGAACACAGGGTTACACAAATTCGAAGGGCAACTTCCAAATAGTTCATTGTAAGCTTGTATTCTGTCTAGCTTTACGGTATATTACACGCCACACTGCAGGTTTTGTACAAAGGTTTATACATTATGTTCATTAGTGGTATAGAAAGTGACAAGCTATGTCAAATCCCACTAACCAGTGGGATGATTTATAATGCATAGGAATGCAATAGTAGATACCTCTCCTCAGCATAGCTCTATTAACTGTAATTTGAATTAGGAAGTAAGCCCTCTCTCTCCCTTTTTATTTTTCTTTCACTGAATTCTTGGCTGTCCAAGGCTGTTTTGGTATGTTTTGCTGAAAGTTCTAATCATCACGTCTTTAATGTGGAGCAATAATTAACAGCAACCAACTAAAACTGCCCCGTCTGAAACTTGGTTTGGTTCTTATCAGGTCTCCTAACAGAAGGTTTATGGGCTGAAAAATGAGATGCTTTTTGCAGACAACATAAAAGCCACACTAGCTCATAAATCCCATGAAGGTAAGCACTGCTGGAGTAATATGCTGTACGCAGCCACTGGGCATCCATCACAAACACCTCCAGAGCAGGGGAACCAGAAAATGGCTCCAAAAAGCCTGCTGTCAGTATGGCTGTTTGGACATCCCAGGCATTTCCTCTAGGGAATGAGCTCATGCTACTGTTGGATCAAGCAATAAGACAGAACGCAGAGCATAACCTTCAAGTCGAACTAAATTCTCAGTCATTGTAGTATCTGAGTATCTGTCTTTAACTGAGCTGTGTATATTGTATGAAATAAAACATTCAAACAGTATACTCAGGTAGTTTCATAACAGAAATGCAAATGCCTTGACAAGATCAAAAGTCTTGACATTGGGCACTTGAGATAAGCTTGTAAGACTTATTTCTAACATGGGAAAGGCTCTGTAATTTACACTAGAATTCTAAAGGGAAAGTGCTGTTAAATATTCACTTGTGATCTTAATTTTTTAACATATTTATTTTGCAGAAGACCTGAATCTCATTTTGTTTTGCTGACATATCCTTAATAGTTCTGCTGGAGCTAAGAAAACATATACTTAGTGGGTTAGGGAAACATTTGGAAAAGAAGGTTTATTATTGGTGTTACTAGCTCTTTTTCATCAGGCACATTCTTGGTACATACATGCAGGGCAAGGAAAGTTCATTTAACAGGCTTCAATTACCAGACTGGCACTATAGAGCTCTACAGTATGTTCGCCAGGAAAAACTAAATCCTCTAAACCAGCTGAAATAGTTTTACAACAATCTGTTACCTCAGAATAAAACCATCAGAGTGTCTGATTTCCTGGAGAAATCGTGGTGTCTGGCAAAGCAGTCGAAGAAAGGGCTTCCCAGCCAGAAATGGAAATAAAAATTCAGAAAAGTTATACCACAAAGGGTTCTGTGACATAGTTCTAGTGGATTAAAAAAAAAAAGGAAAAAAAAAAAAAGTAAAGTACTCGTCCTTGAAAATCTTTTCAAAATATAATTTACATGGCTACATTTCTCATGGCAAAGAATGCTCTTATCATCTCACTCCTGAAAATATCTAAGAAAACTGAGGACAGGAGGACATCAAGAACTCATTGCCTTTCATCCATTCCTCTAACAGCTGTACGGCCCAGACCCAGACCTAGACCCTGGGGAAGTCAGTAGCAGCTTTTCCACAGACTGCAAGAGGCTTTGAATCATTAGTATTATCTCACTAAATCAGAAGTGAGGTCAGGTATCCTGGCTTAGACAGTGGATAAAAGTACATGAATCATCTAGTAGATAGATGTTGAAAAAATTTCACTCATTAAATCTCATGCCAATTTCTAAGTAGTAAAAAGAAAGCCCTAAAACATGAATTTCCTTCTCCTTAATTAAGTACAATAATTCTTGGTATTTTAGTTACCAACATAAATGTCAGCATCTTACTGAATTTTAAGATCTAACAAATTTCTGAGATCTAACCACAGCCTTATCATGCAGTATGCAAAAGGTGTATCCTGTTAGCACCTTCAGATTTGCAAACTCCTATTCTGAACAAACCTACTCCCCTAGACAGTCATGACTATTACTGCTTGCTGCTGCTCCTTACTCTATTCAAGATCTATCATTGTATCAAGAAAGTTTACATATTTATTCTTCCATGTCAGAGTCCAACCCTTTCCCTTATACCTTTTCTTTCAATAACTAAATAACTAAAATTCTTTGTTGTATGATTTTCCTTTCTATTGCATGTTATCTTTCTCCGTGATGATCTCAGTGCTGCAGCTGTTCTTTATGCCATACCAGAGTGATTTCTTATAACTTATCTTCTCTTACTGATTTGAAAACTTATACCAAGCATTTTGCAGTTTTCTGCTCACCAGTTATGTTCCAGACTTTCTTCTAGTGGTATAACACCACGAGAAAATGCATTGTTTTTTGTTTCTTAATTTCCATTCTATTGGTGATGAACTGAATAACTACCTCCTTATCTATTCATTCATCTGGTTCGTGTGAATCATTCTAATAACCTTCTGTTTCCTTTAAAACACTAGAGCTGGTCCAAATAAAAAACAAAGTCCTGTGCTCCTTCCTGCACATCACTGAGCTACAGATGGACCAAATCTATCCTGCTAATGACCCCTGTAACCCTGCTTTTCACCTCAGCCACTATCCCTTCCATCACTTTCAAGACCCTTTTTTCTTTCTGATGGCAGTAGCACATTCGAAAGCTTAGTCATTCATCCAGGATTTAGTGACCTTGTAATTTCTTCCACTGGGATTTATCAGAATTCATTCAAAAATCCAGGACTGTTTTTCTGTTTTGTCCAATCCTCACTTGTCTCCTTTAAAATACTCTGATAAGTATGTTTGTGGATTTTTCTGTAGTTGTCTTTTTTCTGGTAAACTGACATTTCTAATTAAAATCAAACTTCTTCTTCGCTTATATCCTATCTTTTTCTCTACTTAGAGGGCCAAGTTTAGAGATATACAATATCCTAGATCTTTCTCCAGTGTGCCTCTTAAAGGTATCACACTTATGTTTTATTAGCATCTCTCAAGTACTTCTTACATACTCAAAGATTATAATCTTGTTTTGTTTTTCTTTCCATCTTAAAGATTTTATTTGTTAAGGTTCTGTCTTTTTTTTTTTTTTTTAAGACTTCTACCGTAGATATTGCTTCATCTTTCAGATTCTTCCTCGTTCTAATTTTTACCTGTAATTTCTCAAGAGATCCCAACTGCACAATACATGTTCATCTCATGGGTAATACAGTTTACATAAAATGTATGTTCCTTTTTTGACCTTTGTTTCCTTCCTCATCTCCTTATGGCAAACACTGTCTTAAGAATTTATTAGATCTGCTACTTCTGTTGGTAAACGTTGTTTACAATAATATAAGTATAAATACTATAAACACAACAAACTGATAAATATAAAAATAAACAGATAAACCAATTTTAGCTATGCTTTAAATTCTCGGCTCCTCCTAATACTTCTAATACTCTTCTGTATCTTAAATTTACTATACAGCATGCTTTCTTCTCTAGTACATGGTTCCTACAGCCTCCATCAAAAGTAGTTAAAAAATTTTTAAATGTATTTTAAGTACTGGAATTCATATTGACAGTAATTTTAAGTATGTAATTCCTTCTGAAATCAGTGGAGATGTAGTATCTAAATAGCCTAATGTATCTGAACTCAAAGGACTTTGTTTTACAAACATGTTATTACTTTATCTCCATCTTCGTTATTTTCAACAGTGGAAGAATTTTAATCTGATTGTTTCTTCAGAATATCTAGAATCTACAAAGTTTTATGTTTCTCTCCATCTCTATCTCCTAGAGAAAGACCTCAGTCTATTTTAAACTAATTATAAATCACTATTAACTAATTACTATTACTAGTAACTATAAATTACTAAGTTAAATTCTAGTCAATATTCTACTCCCCAAGAAATTTGTTTCTTCTACAACGGAAATTATTCTGTCACCACAGATACTGTTTTTGTCAAAAATAAAACAAAAGACCAAACCCTAATGCAGGTAAAACCTTTGCTAAATTCACAGCCAACACAGTTAAAAAAATTACCTGTAACCAAGATGCTCATAAGTAACATGTGGACAATTTCAAGGCAGTTCAGTACATCTTCAGCAGCATAGCCTAAGTAGTTGTTATCAAACTCCGAGTCATTAAAACACATTAGTTTTTTAGATTAATTTTTATAGCCCACACAACTATGCAGTTGTGCAGAATTTTAAGTTCTAATTTATTTTTCAGAAAAAAACTCTAGCTCTCACAACTACAAACTAATCTTTAATTGTAATGGTATTACGGTTTATAAATATCTGATAGGAAGGTGTGAAGAAGACCAGGACTCTTCTCAGTGGTGCCCAGTGATGAGATGAGAAGCAACTGAAAAATCAGAAAATCCCATTTAAATATAAGAAAACCCTTCTTCATGGTGAGGGTGACTGAGCATTGGCACAGGTTGCCCAGAGAGGCTGGGGACTCTCCATCCTTGGCCATACTTAAAACCCAACTGGACACAGTCCTGAGCAACTGCTGTTGGTGACCCTGCCTGAGCAGGGGGGTTGGATCAAATGAACTCCAGAGGTCCCTGCCAACTCCAGCTACACTGTGATTTTGTATCTTTAGGAGCAAACACATGATCCTAACTCATGAGTGATCTCTACAAACTTGCTCTACTCAGAACCCAGCTGGCAGTACTCTCTCATTTGAATTTTCATCTCCAAACAAAAATTATGTGACTCTCTGCCTCTGAAATCATCATTTCCTTACAGGCACTTTACTGACGGAGACAGAATTTTATACAAGAAAAAAAAAAGTAGGAGAGGAGGAATGCGATACAAACAAAGGAAAACTGCAAAGAAGAACAAACAGAGTGGAAATATCTTTCACCTTCCGGAGCAAAGGTGACGCATGAGTAATGAAGAATGGCAATAACTAAAGTTTGCTTCTGCTGTGGAGCGAGACTGTCCAAGTTCCAGAAGTAACTTATTGGTTTTGGATGAGCAGTGTGGGATATCTTAGAGAGGCCTATATTTCAGAAAACTCTAAACAGAAATTAGGCAATCCAGAAACACTACTTGTCCAAATTTTACTCAAACCTTTGCTACTATCTAGAGACAGAATACATTATAACAAATTTGTTCCATCTAGGTCAGAGAAATAGACATAGAGTAATCTTTCCTATAACATGTACTATTACTGAGTTACAGTTGAATAGTTTTATCAGTGTATTTACCAATATTTAGCAATTTACCACTATTTACCCATGTTTTACCAACGTACCATTCAGATTATCAATAACCTCCGAAAGTATTTGCTTCTTTTTAGCTCCCATAACAATCCTTTAAGCTTCTAGTTCTCAATTCTACAATCCTTCTTTGATCTCAAAAGTCATTTTCCTCACAACAGGGAGGAAAATATGTACCGTTTCAACAAAGAACTACAGCCCTTTCCAAAGTGCCTATCAAAGATAGATCTTTTCCACAGAAATAGCCTATGGAAGATCTGGATTCAAAACCTGTAGGTTCAACGTTAGTTTGTAGGATGGATGAAAATTGGTACCTGAAATAAATTTGATGAATGAAACTGGTGTGGGTAGCGTACCCATTTGAATACCTAAAACCTGACTTAGGGGTGCTGCCAAGTTTCAGAGTCTAAACAGATTCAATTGTCAGCCCAGTTAGAAATAGTGCACACCATTTCTCAGGAAGCAGGTAACATCAAGCAAGCACAACAGATACTGGTGTTACGGCCTAAATTAGCCTCAATTAGATGCAGAGAACACAAGTGAGAATTTATGAAAAAAAAAGTGAAAAAGCAAAGTTGGGACTGAGTATAAACTAGCTCAAGTCTTGAACTGAATCTTTCTAATTCAACACATCTGGAGCTACATTCTCAAACTGTGTTGAAATCAGCATTGTCTTGATTTAGTCAGCATACAGAAATATGGATACATATTTTGTCTGTTGTTAAAACTATAATGTAAATTTCTCCAGTGCAAAGGTTGGATTATTTAATATTTTGTCTGGGAGCTAAAAAAGCGTGTGTATTTGTATTACCAGGGAATCTATTTTTTTCTCTAGTTTTGTTGTAATCAAAATTAAAAAGTCACTCTTCATGTACAAACATTATTTAAGGCCTAGATCCTCAAAGGCAACAAACTGAGGGAAAAAAAAGAAGAAAAAAAGAAAACAATGGTCACTCCTAAATACATTTATGTTAGGATCTGAGCCACTGTGCATACTATTTTAGTGTCTTACTGTAGTTTGCATCCTAAAAATACTTGAATATTTCCACTTCTGTTCTGTCTGTTGCCATCCATTACTGTATATATTCTCAACTAAATAATGCACAGACACGATTCCGTAATTATTGCATCCCTAATTATTGCATCTGTCACATTGTCAATCGTACTAAGGCCAATGTGACTGTTTTTTTTTTTCTCTTTTTGTGTACATCAGGTTATTAAACTGCTACACTAAAAATCCAGCTAGAAAGTCTCTGGTCCCTCTCAATGCCTAGCAGATATTTACAGAGGGAATACACAGAACAGTGAAAAATATTCTTCCAGCTCCAGTACCTAGGGATATACGAATTACTGGCCCAAGGATTACATCCAAGACTGCCATGTTAGAGGTCACCAGTGAATGTAACACTTTAACCCATTTACATTTGCTTCAACAGTAACTCTATGACAATGACTAATTACACATTATTGTGGAAAAGCGATTTCTGAGCCATTTACAGATACTAATTGATCACTACTCTTTTATTGTGATAGGTAATACAGTATAATTCCCTATACACCTTTTGATTTTACATTTCTTATTCATAGCTCCTATTCATATCATGCTTGGAAGACTGGAAGTCCCAGTCTACCTACTCTGGTTTTCAGCTAACACTGACTCAAGAAGGGCTAAATATTGTAACTCACATCACCTGCAATATCCAGGATTTCCTCCTTTCAACATGTCTAATCTCTCCTATCTGGAATCCATTCCAAGGGTAAAAAAAGAAAGAACAAAACACAATGTGAAGAAAAAAAAGCCTAAAGCATTATTCCTGCAGTTGTTCTCCAACAAAAGACACTAAAACAATTATCACTATGACAACTTTTATTCCAGGTCTCAGGGTCTCCTTTCTCTATGAACGTACAAACAGTTTATTAAACAATGATGTATTCAGCCCTAGGAGATAACAAATCTATACAAGCAATGTATGAACGATAATAAAAGACTGCAGAAGAAAAATATCTCCTGTGAGAAGGTAGTTCAAGTAACTTACTTATTCAGTAGCATTCATGTGAAACTAATTAACCAGACAGATGCTAAAAAGGAAAGGTACTTGCGAGTGAGACAATGCAAAATGCAGTGTCATGGATATTGCGGCATAAGTGCCACTTTTTTCATGGTTTTCACAGCATGATTGAAACTAAGCTTACATAGAACCATCAGTGTGAGAATCTAGATCAATTTTCATTTGCATAAATAGGCTCCCAGTAACCAGAGAACTAAATGCAAACAGTAGTATTGTCTGTAGTTTGTCCTGTGATAAATAGGAGAAAAATGGTTTAATAGCAAAGGCCATAATTATCCACAGCTCTCAGTTTACAATTAGTTTTCTTTGACAGTTATAGTCATAAATGCCAGCTTTAATCATGTGTTCAGGTTGAATTAGGCGCTGCCAATGCTGCAAGAGATCTAATCCTCTTTCTTTTCTTCTCATAATGAAATAATAATGCAAATTCACTACATTGATGGGACGACCCATGTGAATTTATTACAGGCTTGGAGAAGTCTCTTGAAAGGGATAAATTCTTTCTGGGTACAGACTTGAGGTAATTCAAACCAGACAAGAAAAAAAATGGAGCTGTCATCAGAGGCCAGGATATGGAATGGATTTAATTTGTATGAATAGGCTTTTTAATAAGTATAACAGGGCTAAGCTCCAGCTTTACTAAGGGAATATTACTGCTGTCATTTTCCAAATCTGGATGCACTAACTTTATTTGTGGGAGGAAGATCAGTTCCAAACCTCATTTCTTGCTGCACTGCAGCTTGTGGTGAACACAAAGGTACCACACAATGGGCAGACCTAGTGACCAGGTCTTCTAATTATTTGAGTTAAGACAAATGGAACAATTAGCTCGTCGTAAAACCATTTGTGGTACTCAGTGACACGTACCAACCTTTCCTGTAGAGCACACTATCTTTTTGCTAACACTCAGATTTTTATCAGGTAAGGCTTGGCGTCAATATGATAGAATACTTAATTATTTTATTTCAAAGTCCGAGGGCTATTTTAGCTAGTGAGAATACATAACACTACCGTCAAGGGTAATTGTTCCCAGTAAATAAACAGATCAAGAATATAAAGATAGAACCTAGAAATGACAGAAGACAGGCTGGTGCATTAACTATGCATCACATAACCATAATATACAGTCCAATTAATGAAATAAAAAGATTTTCAACTAAAAATGAAGGGCCTAATTCCATTAAGCAAGTGTCATAACTTTCAAGCCATCTCCATGGGGTTCACAGACATCATTACCACTACCCTGTTTTATGAAACTACTGTTCTGGCCACAGCAGGCCGCCTGTATTACTAACACTAGGTTTCCAGTGAAAAGACAAGACTAGAGCAATAGTACAGATTTAAAGAGACATGATAAAATGAACCCCTTTCTTTTTATTTACTTGTTTGTATGAACTATCCAAAGCATTTTTTCAAGTTTCTCAAATGGAAGAACCAATTTTCTTTGCAGAGATAATGAAACCAGTCTTTCTCGTCTGTCTTGCACACAAATCTTCAACTGGGAAAATCAAATTTGCTCACACTCTCATCAAAACTTCTAGTTATCTGGTTTAACAAGTATACACGTGGCCTTGTTGGATGATCAAGAGCTAATGAAATACCAAATGCTCTGTTACCATTCTATGCAAAGGAATATAACATTTTATCTCATATATTATTTCTAATGTCATATTCTGCTCTGCCTAGTATGCCTAAAAGCATCCTTTTAGCACTGGTAGAAGAGAAACACACAGCATTTCTGGTGTATGTAGACAAATTCATCAAACAGTATTAATGAGCTGCTACGTGTCCCCCCGCCTTTATTATTTAATGTCTTCAGTGTCTTAAAATTTCAAATGAAATACCTACTGCAAAAAAACAGAACTCTTTCCACAATGACTACATTATTTATAATTTAATTACAACAAGGTAAATAATTCTTTCAAGCCAAAGCAAGGGATACAATGTGATACAAAGCAAAAGAGGGATTTGGAACAAATAATAGCTTTTCACTTAGCTCCATTTCTACAAACCTTTAATTTTGTGAATAATTTCATCTGTTGCATCTACTTACTTTCCTTTTGGGCCAAAAATTACTTGCATACATAAAGTTTTGGAGGAGAAAGATCCAGTTTAATAACAATAAAGTAATAAAGTGTGTTGAAAACTCACTGGCACTGTTTCAAGGCCTATGTTCTTAACCTGCACTGCTGTACCTGAATATATGCATGCAGAATGTCATGTTGATAGGTCATGTGTTTAAATTATGGGGGGGAAAAAAGAGTATTGAACAGTGTTATTTAAACAAACCATTTCATGACTGTTTGAAATTGGTGTATTTAATTATAATAAGAATGGATAATTCACAATACAAATGCACTGACTCTATGAAATGCCACTACTGAACCACCACTTTGTACAGCATCTAACACCATATACAACCACTCAGTTCTACAAGAGTATATGTTATGATCATACAGATGATAACGTAATGGATTAAATGAGAACTTGAAGCTGACAAAGAGAACGTGATGTAACTAAATGGTAACCTAGTAAATAATTTGAAGAGTATCAAGTAAAATTAATGATATATTTTGACATTTTACACTAGTATTTACAAGTATATCACTCATTTTTTCAGGAAAAAGTTTCTTTGAATGTTACTAAGTTTTCCTCCTACAGAAAGGTAAATATACTAAGTGTGTCATCATATGTCCTTGAACATCTTCTGTACTGCATTTTGTAAAAAATAACAATAACATATTTTTACCATTTCTTTCACTTACGCTTTGATGTATGGTTTGGTTTCACAATATTAAATTGAGGAGCCACTTTTTTATAGTTCTATGTGAAATTTTCTGTAAAAATCTCCCCTTTCCTTTCTGTCTCCTTTGAATTTGATCTTCTACTGCTGCTCTTTGAACGTGCCTTAAAGCATTCAGTTTCACCAGCAACAGCCTCTGATCCAGCAGAGTGCTCTGACTCAGCTGAACGGGGCTGCATCTTACTTTATCTTTTGCCAGAGGGGTGTCAGACAGCATCACTGCTAGGTTTTTGCAACAGGGGCTGCAGCATCCTTGAAAAAGAGATACAGAAACAAATAGTCTCTTTTTTTTTTCCCCCCAAAGGAGAGATTGAGATTGACTTGCAACTCTTCCAAACATTTGCCAAGTTTCTCGTACCATATTCAAGTAGCAAGCACTGCATATGCGGAGCTTTGGGAACTGAAATCTGTTTAGTAGGAGTTTGGCATCACGGAAACCCAAAAGCTTCTAAGCATTTTTTCCAGGTCTCTGATCCAAGCTAGGAAAGGATTTTGGTTAGCACTGGGATAATCAGTATATTTGTTATTCTAGCAGTAACTATTTCAGCTCTAATGCTTCCAAGAGAGAGAGATAGAATGAAAATGCAATGCACCCTTTGTTTGATTTCTGACTTGCATTTACTCTTTTCTTGCAGAGTTTTTACTGTTCTTCTACGTGTGACTCTATTGTACCCGGATTTTGTACCTGTCTGCTTTTGTTCAGGGTTCCATTCAGTTCTCTGTCTACCACTCACTATTTCGTACTGGTTTTCATCCCTCTTTACAACAAAAATTTAGCTTGTTTTTCATTTTTATCTACTGCCTTCTTCTCATTCTCTCTCAGTAAAAGTTTACATTCTATTTTCCCTAATTTATCTCATCATTCATCTTCATATCTTCTAAATTTTCTTTAGACCTTCTGCACAATTCTCCTGCCCCTTTTCCGATCTCTTCCCATAAATGCAACTCTCCATTGAATTACTGCATAAACAACAGCAAGCTCAAACATTGCTCCCTTTTAAGAATAAAAGGTAGCAAAATAAGCTTAAATCAGTAACTGCATATGCTCATTTGTCAGAGTGAAAGAGGTTTTTGTTTTCCACAATGCTATAATCAAACCATTGTATAAACAAACACTTTTTATTGTTGTTTTTAAAATTACAGCTTCTCTTAGCTATAGAAAGGGCAAAAAAAATGTGACTGGAGGAAAACTTCTTGATTTCATCTCTATGCTTTCCCCTTGTTTGTGTCCACTCTCACCCTTCAATATATCACTACCTTTCATTTTAATTGTGAACAACAAATGGTTTCCTGAAGCATTTTTCTTCCTTTATAGCCAAGTTAGAAACCCTTTAAAAATAAAAGTGGTAGCACAACCTTTAACTATAGCTATGTGAAAATGCTGCTACACGACCACTCATATTTTTCCCCAGGTAAATGAAACTTCAGTAAGAAAAGGTGTTTCTAGTTAAGAGCCAGATCAACTGACTTAGTACCTCAAATTTAGCCTTAACGTGTGTAAAACTGCCTGCAGCATGAGAATTTGAAAGAATGTTCCTTTCTACAGCTGTTAACAGACCAAAGTGTGAGGTCCGATCAGCAAAAATAAGACAAACCCCATTGGCATACCTGGTTTTGATTTTTTTCTCCTTACTAGGAAGGTGAATTAGATTTTGAAGCACTTTGAAGTGATTAATATGCTGCACAAGGAAGCAGAGGGCATAAAAGGTGAATCTATTTTATTTATATACAAGGAAGTTACTGCACACAGTAACATAATGCACATTTCCCACTACATAGAAGAACAGAAGGGCAATATTGTAAGAATGTGAGGATAGCTAGGTTTTGATGTCGTTTGTCAATGTGTAAGCTAGAACCGAATATAATGATTTAAAATATGAAAATGATGTTCATTGAGAAACTTCTTAATTATATTTATATTTTATAGCAACATAGTATTTCAAAGACCATAAAGGCTTCATGCAACTAGCACTTCTTCCTATCTGTGAGAAGAAAATACTGAAGGAACAAAGGTTGTTGCTACGATATGAAGCTGAATTTTAAATGAGAGCCATATGGGAGAGTAAGGCAGGATGTAGCACCTGATGGAAAACATCTGAGGTTCACTGGCATAAAAAGTGCCAGACTGAGCTCAGCTCCGCTTGCGCATGCGTTCATAGCCTGGCAGTAGGTTCTTCCAGCCACATGCCAGTTCTTGCCCCTGCACCCTCATTTGCTAGAGCTCATCAGAGGTTAATACAGCATCAGCCATGTGTTGGCAGGGCACCCTGACAAGAGGTCAGCAGTCCAGCTCCCCTGGCACACTAAGTCAATGGAGATGGCCAGTGTAAGGGCCATGAAAATGTTATGCACAGAGAAGTTTGTAGAGGATTACTTCTCTGATCAGGAACATCCTTTCGTTGTTTAAGCCGGTGTTCCTGCATATTGCTGGTACCTTCAAGATGAATCAACGCTCACACGGCCTGCAGCAGTTACCTTTTAAAAGAATGACAACCACAGAGTAATTCTCCTGTACAGTGACAGCCAACATCACTGTTGTGTCTTTTCTGAAAGGGTGCTTTCTGCTATATGTCGATAGGAGAAAGATAGGACAGTTCTGGGCAACGTAAGATGTGGAATAGCAGCAGAAAGAACCATAAACAAACTGTTTGCTGCAGGCTGGGATACACTGCGAGCTTGTATTCTAACCTAACTCCATCCCCCATACTTCGTATAATAGCCTGGCTTTGTACTACTACAAAAAGGCTCTCCATGGTGACCAAAGGAGAGGCTAAATTTGTGCTTACAAATGACAATGCAAGTAATGCTCTTACAATTATACGCAGTAAATATAGAGCAGTCATTATACGGATATTTATCTAAGAAAAAAAGATTTTTGCTGGTATAAATTAGCTTTGCTACTTTGACTTCAGTGAAAATCACGTTTACCCTTTAAAGATCATCTGTGACTTTACACCTGACATTGTTTCTGAAAAAGCCAGCTGTGTTCATCTCAGTGCTGAGTTATTCGTTTCTCTTCTACAAAGGAGCAAAATTGCTTGATTGTTCTGTATGTTACTTTTTTTCCTTTCAGGTAAAATGTCACAGCTGAATCATGACTCCCTTAGTGCAGGCCCTTTTTGTCATAACAAAATGCATAATCAACAGTTAAAACAATTGAGTTGTTTTGCTAATCTCTTGTTTCATAGGCCTAAGATTAACTCCACACGCCGTCTTTCATTATAAATCAGATAATCAGCACTGCTGCATTGTTTCTCAGCCTACAGTTATATAGCGTAGAACGAATACCCATCAGGTTTTCTTTAATATTACTTCCTTTTTATACTACCTTTTTTATTGAATTTTCAAACAATAATTATACAATAAAGGATTAAATCAACCAAATCCCATACTGCTGTTGAGGAACAATCAAATGCTTAATTACTAATAATCAACACACTTATCAACCAGCTTTCTAAGCATGGTTGTTATTTATAAAAACTACAATGGCCTCATTTATTTGGGGAAGAAAGAAAATAAATGTAACATACATGCAAGCATACACACTCACACATGAGACAAAAACTACAACAAACACTGAAGAAATCTCAAGGATAGGATTTTCTGTTACTACAGTATGCATACACAAATATATCTGACAGTCAAAGGATAAAAAAAATCCTACTATTTTCACACTGAATGAGAGATTAAGAAACCACACACTCCCTGCCAATCTGCCTCCTTTCTGTATGAAGGAGCTCCCTTTCTATCTGGAAAATGTATAAACTAATCCCCGTCTTTTAAAGATTGATCTTAGCAACATTTTAGCGAGGAATATCAGCTATTCCTAATAACTCCTCAGTCGAGAGATACAAGAAACCTGGTAATGTCTAATCAAGTTCAGCCACTAGTAAGACACAGTCACACTTGGCTACTATTTTTGGGAAGCTAGGACAGATCTCACAATGTATTCACTAGAAATGCTGTGAGGGGAACTTGTATCACTGAGTGTGTACCTTACTATTGATAGCATCCAGTGCATCCTAGGATGAGTTATTAAATTGGGAGGGAAAAAAAGAAGAATGAATCATTCTGGCACACAACTTTTCATTTTGTAATCGAACATTGCAATATAAACTTCTTTGTAGATAACGGCATGGAACTTAATAACGCTATCAGCATAATTACAGACTATTTCCCAACGTTCCAACAAAGCTTTATATAGCCTTATATATTTTGTCAATATTACAAAAATATCTCCAAGACTCGGCTATAGGGATACTATAAACTTATCATGATACCTATGGAAATTTTCCTCCTCAAACAAGTAAGAGCCATAACCTGAAGCAAGGCGCAGGACCGTGAAGTTTTCTATTAGTGCAGATGATGACTGCCGGTTCTCTTAACATCACCACCATCTATACAAAAGGATTAGGCACCTCCTACATACCAACTCTGGTCCTTGGACCCTCCACTGAATTCCTATCTGAAGTCTGTAAGTCTCTTCTAAAAAGGTTCCCTAGACCTAAATGCTTGCTTCTATGCCCAGAGTTAGTGTAGTTCATTTCAGTGTTGAGTAACTAGGTGTCTAGCTCATGACTAAATATATTACATTTTACGTGGTAAGCATTTCTCCAGAAACGTCACTTGTAGGGTATTCACATTTAGAAAACTGGAGTCCATTCAAAACACATTGAAAGAAAAATCACTGTTAGTTATTGTGTGTTATACAGTTGGGTAATTGTTATACCACTCACCCAGCATACACAAGACCCACACTCCTTTGCCAGTAGGTTTTTGTACCCACAACTATTTAAGTAACTTATATCAAAGATGTATGTGTGTGGAGAGGGAAAACTAATTCTCTTCCTTTTCCTACCTAAAGTAAAAAGCAGAGTATTCAGTTTCCAGAAGGTCTTACAAAATCATTGAGAGGAAGACGCAATTAAGTGAGCAGTTGTTCAACAAAGAGGCAAAAGCCCTGCCCTGCGTAAGGACCTCTTTGGCCCTGCTGCCCATAGAAACCCAAGGGATGCTCTCTACAACAGCAACATTGTCCTGTAAGAAATAACAGTCTAGCTCTGGCAGGGAATCGTAGCCTCGCCAAGTTCAAAAACAGATTTCCACTCTTTTCTGCTCTCAATTTGAGCTCTGTTTTTTCCTAAATCTCACATATTACTTAAGTGTATTTTAAAAGTGGGGATAGATCATAACTGCTAGGGACCTTCTATTCATGGTAATAGTAACTCTCTTTTCTCACTTTTTTCCTGGCTGAGGCAAAAAGTTTTTGTTTTTTCCCCAGCTGACTAATGTCATTCCACGACTTCCTTGGAGCTCTGGAGTAATTCCTGATTTAGAACATGATAGAACACCTGATGGAAGAAACATGTGCTTTATTGGTATCTTTTTAACAGCAGCTCTTCTAATAACATAATTAAACCTGCGCCTACTGCTATGATGCCAGAAACATCATTGCTTCAGCAAATTACATTGCATATTCTGTTTTGTAAGTGAAAACAAAATATGCATTTAAAACCTACCTTATTTCAATTCAATACTCCTAGAGCAGAATCTGTCTCATAATTAAATGAGTATGTAATATGAACTTTACCCCCAGCATTTTAATTTCTTAAGAATTATAGTATTCATACCATGTATGGCATCAAAAAATATCAGAGCTTCACTCCAATCAAAAACTGTTACAGCAAATTACAAAATATTTCTTCCTAAGCACAGACAATCTAATAAAGGTCCCAAGATAAAGGTTCCACTACAACAGGGAATAAAGAAATAATTAACAAAGGCTGTAAATATCCATAACTACAGTAAGATTACCTTTTGCCTATTAACCAGAGCAAAAAACATCTCCCAGCTAAGCAGACTAGTAAACAATAACAGAATCAAAAGCATTACACTAAATCAGTTTCATGTCCACAATTTCAAACTGAAGCCTAATAAATAGTAAGAATTAACTCAGCCTTATAAAAGCAAGCACATTCTGAAGCCACATGTGGGGGGTTTTTTGATTCCCCAGTTAAAATCAAGTGTGTGTGTGCGTGTGTGCATTTTTTTCCCTTTTGCTTTGTTTTGGGCTTGTTGAATATTTGCATCATTTTAAAAAAATGTCCTTAAGTGACATTTTGGGTTTGATTTTTGTCAAAGTTCTAGCAAGCAGACACGTAAATGGAAATAACAACAGGTAGAAATTGTTAGGGATGACGTTATAAGCACGATCATTTGCATTAGAAAAGTGTTCTCAAACTCGATGGCTGCTGAGAGAATAGAAGGAATATACTGTGAGCAGTTCATCTACCTAAAACTAGCCATCATCACTTGATTTGGTAATTTTTCTGTTGATTATTACATTATAAGCATTCTACAGACAAAATGTGATCGTTTCAGTTATTTAGAAAATAATAGCCAATTATACGTCAATTCAAGAGAAGTGTGACCTCTCTAAGGAAAATTCACAAAATAGGTTGGGGGAGGGAGAAGACTAACTTTAGCAAATGGATTCAATATATTTACCAAAGGAAACACATTTATATATCATCTAGTTGCTATTATCAAAATAGATGCAGTATGATGAATTCTCTGGTCTATAGGTCCAGCCTTCCTATATCAAACCCCAGAGGGTCTCCCAAAGGAACACAAATACTTTGTTTAATAGCCCTTTTTTTGTCCCATGAAAAGACAGGGTTTGCCTATATCATGGAACAAACATGTTGCATTGTTCCAGTTCATTTGACAGTGGTGAGGTTATGCTAGAATGAGTTTTCCCTGTTCATTTTTCACTTTTTCCTCAAAAGCCTGGAATCTTTTCCTGTGAGCCATTGCTTTCATCACATCTGGAGAAACTAATATCCTATTGTCCTGGAACAGTACTATACTTGTGTCTTGCAAAATGGTTGCCACAGAAAACAAATTTTCCCGGAAAAGTCAGTAGCAACAAATAGCATCCTGTGCTGAGAATGAAGGATATTCAGTAGAATACTTTATATACAACAGTTCCCAGAGTAAGCATTCAGATAACAATTTTCCATGTTTCCATGCTTTTAGCTTGCTCTTTGTACTGATCAAAATTTTAAGTCAAGAGACTTTACTCACAAGAACAGGCTTTTATTGCATTATTGCATTATGTTTATTGTTTTCTCCTAGCCTACATAGTTTACAATAACAAAATAGCGACTGACATTTTTATATTCCTTTTTTATACTATTTTTACACCGTGTGGGCCACAGTGGGCCCTGATGCCAGCTGAAATTTTGGTAATTCTCTAATCATGACATCAGTTGGTAGTAATAGCAGACTAACAATCTCCCTTCACTAGCCTTAAAAATGTTTGCTTTAAAGTAATTTGAACAATCCAGCAAAACCTCTTCTGTTTTCCACAGACAATTTTGGAATTTTGCAAATATTTCCTTTTTTTCACAGCAGAATGCTGTTAAGGAGTATTAAATATAAAGAGGAGGCATATTTCTCTCATCTTTCTAAGGTTCTGGTTACTTTCTCAAGCAAAATTGTCCAGGTGACATGCTAGAACTTATGTACAACTATATCCTTGTCTTCTACTTATCAAATAAGCTTGCCAAAACTTTCAGCAGTCTCTGGAGAATTCCTATAGCCTGTTTTCTTTAAATAGGAAACGTCAGCAAGTGTGAACGGACACAAAAGAGAGAACCACAACAGTTCAAAAGCACCTAATTAACAAATGCAGAATGTCATATGCTGTTGGTACATACACAGAAATTTTTCCTGCAGCTTTTTTTTTTTTTTTTTTTTTTTTGCCTTTTGCCTTGAATTTGGAGCATGGTTGATTCAAAAGATACTGCGAAGCACACGTGCACTGTGTAGCGTGTGGAACCATTCAATATTCAGCATTCTCTAAATACTTTTGCAGCCATCTCTCTCACCACAACCTCCACTGGTACTGTCAGGGGAATCCCAACCTTAACATCATTTGTCACACTGTGAAGCATGATATTAGTCCCTTTGGTGGCAGGATGCATCAGTGATACAAATAGCTGAGACATAATGCCACATTTATTTTCTTTAGAGTCCAGTAGAAAAATGTGATCTTCTTTTCAACTTTTCACAAAAATTTTCTTCTCTGAAAGCAAATTCCAGTAAGGACGTATTATTATGCACTGCACCCCTGAAAAAATCAAACAGAAAGAATCTACACGAGCACTGTAGCAAGGGATACTGCAAGCAGCTGGTAGCAATCAAAGGCTCAATATACCCTATCACCGCAGGGACTACTTGTCAGGGTTGCCCTGTGACAAATGGTGTTAGAGAAAAAAAACAAACATTTTTTTCCCTGAGAACTTGACCATATAGAAAATAACTAGACTCAGAGTGAATATGCAATAAAGCAGTAGCTTTATTATTTTTAAATGTATTAAACGATCAGCTCCAGACTCAGGTGCAGTATCACGTTCTTCTAGATACTGTATCAGTCACTTTGTCAATAGATAGCAGTAAGATGAATGAAACAATAAATGAGTGGATTAATAGATCTAAAACTTGTTATGATGATTATTATGGTGAAATACATTTGTAACTCTAAATTAACAGAGTACAAAAAGGTATCAGGAAGCGCATACTTAAATGTACAATACAAAAGCGTTGTCTAGATAACCATGCCTCCCACAAGTGGAAATGAATAGGAGAATAGGCCTTATTGGCCACTGTAGCCACTAGGTTTGCAGCTTCCTATGCTATAAAAGTGAGGGAAACAGGGAAGTCCAGTGGGGGGAAATGAGGTCTGCCCTCTTCTGGCACTGGTGCTGAGGGACTTATGGCTAAATGCACAGTGTCATATGGGTGCTTAACTCTAACACTGAGATGCCATTGAGATTTTTTTTTTTTTTTTAAGTCCAGTTCAAGTGACATCTAAATCTGTAGATACATAAAGTCCTGCAGCATATAAAGTCTTATAGCACTTAAGTTTCTGTGGGAGACTGTCCACAAAAATCTCCTAAATCCTAATGCTCTGCAGCCCTGTCTTCCATTTATGTTCCTAGAGGATGCTTAAAGCAGGTGTCGCCTGGTTTTCAGGGTAATACTGAAAACATTTATTGAATAGTAAATATTATCACAGCATGTCTGCTGAACCTGTTCTTATACACAACCTCTCCTGCATGTGATTTATGAACCTGCTCTGTTCTGTTGAATGCCCTGAGTCAGATGATTCAGTTTGAGATGGAAGAGACATCCTCTAGACTTAGACCAAGAGATGAATCTAGCTTTTCCCTCTATCAGGAAAGGGGTCACATTCTGTTTCAAATCAGGAGAGATTAGAACTTGAAACTGAAAGCCAGTCTAATTGCACTTCTGGATAAAGTAGGCTATGCCTCTTCTTCCTTACTGTACTTGTCGAGAGGCTTATTGGCCTTGGAATACGGAATCTGCTGAAATTTCTTTTGCTCAGCAGCAGTCAAGATGGATCTCGTACATGTCAGCAGTAGAAATTTTATTTATTTCTGCCATTGAAATGTAAACATTGAGGTTAAACTAAAGGTTAGTTAACTACTTCGCTCGTTCCTGGATGGGGGATTTAATTGTATCTATTTCCAGTTCCCTCATGGATTTAGTCCTCTGAATCTCAAGTTGTCTGCCTATAAAACAAGTATAATAGTACTCCCTACCTACAAGGGTACTCTGAATATACAAATTTGAATAATTCTGAGGCACTCAAAAATTACGGAGATTTGGGCTATCCACCTGCTGGAGACTGTAAGGTTGTTTAGTCTAACTCTGATGACTAGATCTGCCAAAACGCACCAAATATCTGCAGTGACTATCTTGCCACATATCTGCTCCTATTTCACTTATCTTGAGCAGATATCAGGTCAAGAAACCATGTTGGATTTTTATAAAATTTACAGTGCTCAGAGAGGGAAATCTCACAAACATGTGAATTCGTAACCACACCATTTTGCCATTACTGACTAATGAGACTGGAACATGACCCTAAACTAAGTCAGCCATAAAACAGCACTGAAAGGCTCAAAGCTCACTGACAACAGATGTCAAAAATGAGAGCATTGCCTTTAGTTCTAGTCCAAATAAGCTTTAATGGCACTGCTGCTACAGTGTTTTTACAATCATTCCAAGTAATCAATAAGGTATAACCAATGCGAATTTCCTCCAAAATAAAAGACCAACATCCTCAGAGTGGAAAGTACGAAGCAGCAATATTATGCCCAGCTGTTCTATTAGTTACCTGAGGTCAATAAGACAAGCGATAATATTCCTGAGAATAGAGAAGGTCTTTAAAATCATGCAGTTCCTCTCCTACCCACACTGGCATATAAAAATCTAAACAACACAGGCAATTTAACGTAAACTGTGTATAATAAAATAATCCCTGGGTGCTGCTACCAAGGTTGTTAATATGTTAACAACCAAATTGTAGGAATAAAATACACTCACAATTAACTATAAAATGAAATGGATTATACCTACAGCTTGTCCCAGTGGTGGCCACACTTGCACATTAGTTCTCAGGAGAGGAAAATGACTTACGAGACCATCATTACCCACCATATTCTGCTGCCATTGACCTATGTTACAGTAAGCCACCATTGAAACTGTATCTGGTACTGTGTATTTTTAGCCAGTTAAACCATAAGCTTGATCTGAATCAGATTTCTGATAGCGGAACACATACTGAATAGATGATTTTCTGGATCAGTCTTGGGTAACTAGACTAATTCAATATTATCATTCACTGAAAAATTAACAGAAAAATCATTAAAATATACATTTTCCACCATGTCTTAAGATTTTACAGCAACAGGATAGATAAGAATTGAAATTTTTGAAATATCCCAGAGAGCCAAGAATGGAACTATCTTACAAAAAGAATAATGCAAAATAAGAGACTTACAATGTTTAGTTCTATTTTAAAAATTACAATTCAAGAAACTTGCCTTATTTTACATTTAGTGAACATTAGGATTCCCAAGAAAACCTATTAAAGTTTGTAAGCATAACATTTGTTGCTAAGAATACACGCTGTTGAAACATCCACATTCACAACCTTCTATCATCCTTTAAAAAATACGTTGCATTCATAACACACAATTATGAAAGTAAAGTCAAACTATGTATTTGCCAGGCAAAATAGGAAATGACTGAAAATTGCTGTCAGTTAACAATATTGCTATTTTCATTAAAAGCAAGACTGAAACCAGGAAAGCACAGACTTACCGAGCTGTTTGGTTATTTCTCAAACTCTAGACATCAGAAGAGATTTCACTCTATTGACCTGCTTAGCCTCACTGGACTGACTTTTCCCCAATGTCTTCTCAGAGGAACTATAGTACTGAATTATTCTAGTCCAAAATCCATTATTATTTAATAATTTAAAGAAACTCACTCCAATTAACAAAGTTAAAAAATATACGAAGCACAAGGTTAAGACTCTTCACTACACAAACGTGTGTGAGATGGTTGCTTCCACAGACATAATATCAGCTCTGAGGTACATCTTGCCGTCTAATCAATATTTGGTAACTTGAACTCCAAAATAAGAATATAGATGTTTATTTTGTTTTCCTGATGATCAAATACACTGAAAAAAAGAAATGATCGGCCATATTACCTGAAGAAAAGAGTGAAAGTGCTGCAGCTTCCTTTAAATTTTACATGGCAAATCTTGTTCAGGAAAACATTCATATTTAAATTGTGGAGATGGTAAAATATTTATAATTCAGATATTAAAATATTTAAAATATGACCAGGAAAGGAGAATGCGTTGCAATATTATGCCCCCGAGACCTAATTTAGCATAATACCACCATATAACCTCCATTTAGAAATACGCATGTATTCCATTTGAATCACATCCTCCATTTTCCTTTCAAGATTTTTTACTTTGAATGCTGAATACCAATAACATACATTCTTTTCAAATGTGGTATTTGCAAATAATAAGATAGAAAGGTATGAAAGATTCTTCTCGTTCACGCATAAAGGCTACTTAGAGAGGGAGTGGATCTAATGGGAAAGCATTTGCTCAAAGGCAAGCCAGATGAGATCAGATTTCTTCTCTCAATACACAAAGCTAAACTGAAAGGCCAGCTTGTCAGCAAATGTTTAACTACAATGAAATTCATGCCTGCCTACAGTACACTAATTGGATATTTCAACATAATTTAAGTATGGGAAATTCCACACGGTAATCCGATAGCAGCCTTACATTAAATGCTGGTCTGAATACAATTAATAATCTCTGGATATTCAGTGTCAAGCTCCTAAGAAGACTCCTATAGTTGAGGCAAAAAGAATTTGAAGTTTGGAAGTAGTTCAAAAAATATGATGCTGGTAAACAAATACTTGTTAGGTCTGTAAAAAAGGGGCGAAAAACTATCACCACAAAGCAGAATGCAACACAAAGTGAATTACCTTCATGAAAATTTAATGCAAATGACATCGAAGCAAAGCTGAGTTTTATGTGGTGTTGCTCAAAGGAAGCTGGTAGAATGACAATTTATAGAGCATTTTGTCTTTCCTGCTTACCATAGGATACAGCAATAAAACCAAAGAAGGACTTTTCTGCATTATTACTTTTGCAGAATATTTATATGTTTACAACGTGAGTACTGTTTTTCAGCACAGAGTACGGTAGAGCATAGAGTTTTCTTATTTTTGAGATCATACCTATTTTCTTCGTTAGCATCCCTATATTCTTCTTCAGGTGCTCTATAGCAGAAATCGATATTTCAGATCCACCTTTTCTATACATCAATATCAGCAGTATTTGAGGATCTAACCCACACTGGTTAACTACAATTGGTTATTTAGACCCTCAGACAAAATTTTTCTTTAAAGGAAACAATAATGACAAACTTGCTCTCCTTTTGCTTCGAAGAACACATTCGACAATGAAACTGCTGTATTGAAATGTATTGGGACAGCACACACGCAGCTTTCATCAGACACCTGCCTCGGAAATGTAGTGTAAAAGGCTACTTCTATGCCATAACAAGGTACAGTCTTATAAAGATTCAAAGCTACATTTAGCATGGTGATTCACTTGCTGCATCCACTCTCATCACATGCAGATTTGGATTTAACTACTATCTACAGAATATGTATCACTAACATGTCCCTGAACCCCGTGAAGTTGACACAATTGCTCTACCACTCATTCTTGACCCTTGAGAGGACAGAAAGCACGTTGAGTGAGCACTGTATTTTGGCAGGCCTTATATGTGCTTGTGAATTAACCCATCCCCCTAGTCTGAAGACTTCAGCAGGCAGAATAGAAAAGTGCCTCATTTATTGCAAAAGCTGGAAAATGTGCAGTTAATAAACTTGGGAACTAAGGGAAGAGAAAGGACTGTCTCATGGTTAAAATTAGGTGACCGCGTTTCTTCATTCCTCCCCCCTTCTCAGCCTCAAAACTTTGTCCAATCTCTCTAAGATCATTAACAGAAATGGCCAAAAGCCCGAGAAACAAAAAGGTACTTCAGAAACAGATCAGGAAAAAATGTGGACCTGTCAGTCCTCTAATTTGCCATGACAAGGAGTTTGTTGGACAAAATACTGCCTGATGATTTAAGAACCATATGCCATGCTGCAAAAGCATTAACCAAATAAGTGTTCTTTGCCAACACGACAGAGAGAGATCGAAGGGGAGAATGGGAAGAGTCCTTCCTTTGCACGAGTTTTAACCTGATCCTTTGAACAATTCATTACACTTGGGCATCTCAGAGGTTTCTCAGTGCTACTAGGAGTAATGGTGCACCTCTGCCCACTAACATACCAAAACTGATCACGTACCTTCACCTTTCAGGTACTAGCGTGCAATTCTGAGTTTGGTCTGTAGAAGTTCTGAGCTATCACAACTGCAGTTCAAGTCATTCTGACAAACACCTTAAACACAAGAACCACTACTGTGTTAGATACTCAAAAAAAATATTTCCTGAACCTATTAAATTGGGCACCCAAACCAAGTAGAATCAGTTAGTTTATTGCTCTGTATCTGTATAATTCAATATCACCTCAACAATTTCACTGGAAGAGATTAATATTTGCAGAGTATCCAGGCACAGGTGCAATGATCCATTACAATTCCATGAGGAACAATTTAATGAAGTTTTCAGATCAGAGCTTGACTATAGTGAAAAAGGTATGGGCCAAACAAACAATAAGAATGAAACCAAATCCTGAACTAATTAGCATTCAGAGTATGCAATATCATAAAAGAAATAACATGTGGTAAGAAATATTTAACTGATGAATATTTTCTAATCTTAATACTAGACTTCTAATGTAGTTTTGGATAATTAAATATGGGTAAAGGTAGTTACAGAGTGACTAGGCATGTTCGCTTTACACGGCAAATTTTAGAAGCACCAAATTTGAACACTAGTGCTTGTTGCGGTAGCTTAGAGCTAGCATTTGTTATTCTTCAACTGCAGTTTTCAGTGATAGACTCAGTCTATCTTCATCATTATCTTGTCTAGTAGTGTAATGTTCTGTTGTGACTCAGTGTCCTCTATGCTATTAATATTTATTGATATTAAAGTTTCCATAGTTTGGTAACTAAAATTTTCTCTCTCTTTTGGCTATGACAGCATTTCCACTCCTCTGCCGAGTATTCCTATGGGCCCTCTGGTGACTGATGTTATGGCTCATTTGGCACGTTGAGAAATACCTTAGAAAAATCACAACTAATATATAGCAAAAGAGACAGAAATTGAAACAGTAGATCCGGAAAATTGATGCTTTGTTGCCACTTATGAATCTGTTTTTCATTAATCAGGAGAGAAATGCCTTCAGATAGCTGTGCAGTACAAAACAAGTTTACGTTTGGTTTTTGCGTACATTACAATGCTCGATTTTATTTGTACTGAATTTAACAAGACATTGTTTTGCTTCTTTACTTATTATACGCTACTAACTCCCTTGCTGCAAAGAGTCTCATCTCTTTAATACAGCCTCCAAAGACTCTTCAGGTAATGTGTATTTGAGGTATCATTCTACTTGCAATGAATTACGTTGAAAAGTATCATCAAGACTTTAGCACAGAAAGAAATCAATCTAGTAATGGTAAATGGTCTGTGGTCTCAAAGGTATAGTCTCATCTGTTAAAAACTTCAAGTCATACAAACAAAATATCCTTTCTCTTTGTAGAAAACTTTATGTGGAATTAATGTTTGAAATCTTAGAATACTACTGTTTTTCACACTGCCAACGATACAAACTTTAAAAGATAAGAGATATTTAATATATATTAGCTAAAACCAAGTTTATATATAATTTAGAAGAAAATGAATTATCTACATAAAAGATTTAATCAAAATAATGGCTTTTTCTTCCTACAAACAGATGTCTATAAGCAAACCACAGCTCCCACAACTCATCTAGTTTCCTAAAATTTTCCAATAAATTGTTTCCAGGGTTTTGTTAAGTTTTATTTCTCCTGTATTTTGGGGTTTTATGCAACATTTGGTCACAAACTTATATTCAATACTCCAAATTTAAAATCTGAGCTGCTAATTGGATTTTCACATCCAGGAGGCAATCTTTGAACCTCCTAAAGAAAAGCTGGCAGTTCAAAAAAAGTGGGAAAGGTTTGAAACACCTGAGGCATCGTTCTGAGATAAAAATATATTAATTAACATAAAATTTGGCTCCAGCAAGTACAATGAAGAGCCAGTACAGTAGTTCTCTTATGAAACAACCATAAAATTTTCTAACTCAGCAGACTGGGTCCTTGAATAATGTCAGTCTTATAAAGAGGCCTCTCTGCAGCTTTGCACATATTCTGATTTATAATCTATTCATTTTCCTGGCAAATAAGGGAAAATTTATACAATTTTTTTTTTCTTTTCGAGCATTGTCAAATCCACGATGGGAAGGTGAGATGGAGTCTATTTTACTCTCAACAGGGCTGCTAATTAACCTTCAGGTGCTGTTATCCTCAGTTAAATTTGCTTAACCCCCACAAAGCTTAAGGGCAGATCTAACTATACGCTGCTGTGTAATTCAGAGAAACCAAGATTTCACTGAACTATTTCAATTACAAGTAGTAGTCTAGTCACTTGGTATCAAGCTTTCCATGTACTAATTTACCCTACTGGATGATTTCACCCTATCACTAAAATATTTTTTTTCCTTATCCTTACAAAACATTAGAGTATACCACTTACTAATTCCTTACGTGTTACCAGTGGTTGCCATTAAAGGAAACACCTTCATTGGTTTGTGCAACAGCAAACTGACTGGCTGGCTCCTGAAATTATTCTTTCCTTCCTTTTTATTTCCTTCATGTGGAAGTAATCCCGTTCCAGAGAGCACGGGGTTCAGTTAGCCTGAACGTAGGTGTCTAGTACCGTCCAAGATGCTCTAAGGTACCAAGACATCCGCGTGGGATGGGCAGATCTGACAGGAGCACACACACCTGGAGCAGGATGGAAACCAGCGGGAACACCCCACTGCCTAAAGCGGGACAACGCGCTTATGTTTAATCGACTCTCGCCCTCGGTGCCGGTGCCACTTTGAGGATCCTCACTGCGGTGTAAGGTTCCTCATACAGCTCTGGCTTCGCCTCTTCGCCTGCTCAGATTTGACTTCAGTTCGTTCAGCACTAATTCACTGTGCCCATTTCACCTTCTGTCTGCAGTCTCGTAGGTATGTTCTCAGTTACGCTATAAAGCTGAGCTGTAGCTTCAAAACGGTGGACTAGATTCGTGTCAGCAAGCGCTGAATTTAGGAACTCCTCAATAAGAAAGGCACACTAAGCTCTGACAGTGAATTATCTGGGGTGACAAACAGAAAAGACATAGTTCCACCCCTAATTAAGAAATTTTACAGAGAATCACTGACATTAAGTAGTAACTACTTTTTGCCAAGTTATTTTAGAGACAAAAACTCTTTTTCTATAATGTATACTGTAAATAAGCACAGGAGAAATAGTACTCTACCTTACAAACCAATATATAACAAGCAATGTTATATTGGGTTCAACTACTAAAATAAGGAAGAAAAAAAAAAAGAAAAAATATTTTCAGATATCCTCTTTAAGAAGCTCACAAATATTGAAGTAAATAGGTTTCATTCTAGCCTCTTTACTCAGATACAGTTCTGTTCCTAGGTGCAATGCATAGGTTTAGACCAGAAATAAGTTAGTGAAAGAATACCCTTTTATCCATTATGAAGAAAGCAAAACAAGAGAGGAAATGCTGGTATAGCCTATAATTCAGCTTTAAATTTGGGATTTCTTTCAGAAATTCAGCCAAGCCCTCCACTGGAGATCCTGGAAACAAGCTCTCCAAAGATTATGCCCCTTATTCCCTCCTATTTCTCTTCTTTGACATATTCCTAAGGAAATCCAGTCCCAGAATCAGAGAGTTGAACCCACCAAACAAGCCTTTGTGTATTTGCCTTCTCAGCTTAGAGGACTGGGACATCTTATCTCCCGTGGAAATGAACCAGTCTAGCACCAAACAGTACTAAAGTCTCCTGGTGAAGTCTTGAAATTCGTTGAAATCAGGGATTGTTAGAAGGATAGTTAAGGATTCGAGGAATTTCAAACCAAGCTGGGTATTAACTAAGGTGAAATAATTTACACACACAGTGTCTAACAAAACAGGGTTAGAGAGAAATTGGTTAACTCAGAAGTCTCAAGTTTCCCCAAATGTCAGCACATAATAATATCACTCTTTCTTAGAATATCCCATAACAGCAAAGAGAAAAGACGTGCCACTAAGGCAAAAGTTTGAAGTGGAGTCTTTTTCTAGGAACCATGTCTTCGTTATGAGGACAGAAATCTATCAATAAAAATTAGAAACAGGAGGTGGGGAGAAAACAAAAGAAGAGGAAAATCCTTTAGAATGATCCTGCAGGAAGTTGGTTTCTTTGTTGTATCCAGTTTAGTATGTTTTCCATTTTCTAGGCAATAAAAGACTTAGAATGAGGGAGTGGTTGTCATGAACTGGCATACTATGAGTCCATGTCATCCAGGACTGTGATTATTTTATGATAACCACATATCCTAGAATAACCTTTCTTGCCATTGCAATAAAGTAAGAAATCTTTATAGTATGAGCCAACTATGTATTTTCTGTGTTCACAAAATTTAAACTGGCAGTTCAGAAGGTTTAGCAGCAGTTCCAGCCGAGCCTTGCGGTTCGTGCAGATTACGCTGCCCACTCGCCATGGCAATGAGGCAACCAATCCACGCTGTACTTCAACCTAAGCAGTTTTTGTAATCTGGTGTAATGAACACCAGACTGAATTTCATAAGCCAGTTTGCAAACTCAAAATGCCATTATTTCATTACTTTTTTTGGGGGTACATATACACGTTTATATGCATGTATACACAGATAAATTTGCTTGCCAGGTCAGCAAAAGAATGATGAACTCGTTTCTTCCTTTAAGATTTCTATATACTTTGTGTCCAAAGAAACAGTAGTAGCATAAAATTATAGACAAATAAAAAATAAACCTCAGCTCCCTTAAAAAAAAAAAAAGACAAGTTGTGTGTGTGTGTGTGTGTGTGTGTGTGTGTGTGTGTGTGTTTTAACCCTGAACATGTCCAGAAGCTGGCCTTTTGCTAAACCAATGTAATTAAAAGCTCAGCTTTTAAACTCTAGTATCTTACTATCTGTAATTGCAGTATGCTACAACTTAACAGTTCTAAAGATTTTTTCTCAAGAAAAATCTGTTCTAATAGCACACAAAAGTCATCACTTTTAGAGAAAATATAAATATAATTATGAGGAAAGCAAGAATCAAGGAATAACAGATCCATCATTTAAAAAGATATTGAGAGAGTATAAATAATTCAATGTTTAAAATCTTAATATAATATTTTTCTAGGAGATAAAGATTTAATTAAAACTTCCTATTAACTTATCCCCTAATCTCTAATATTTTCTAAGAGGCTATGGTTTACACATCAAGTCTGTAACAAAATGGGGTAAGGAAGGAATCAAAAACTCTCAAATACTATAAAAATCTATATATGATGATGGCATTCTCTCTAAAAGTCTTTTTAGTTTTCCAGTCTCCTATAACAGCATGGCACTCTTTAAAAAAATAGTACCCCTCAACAGCCTGAACTTCTCCCTTTGGGTAAAATGCAGACTCCCATCAGCATACAACAACAAACAAACAAATTCAAAAGGATTAAGAAAAGATAAAAGTTGTCACATTCTAGAATATTTTACTCTATGTTATTCCTGCAAGGTTAAGGATTTAAACAGCAGAGTATGCAGGATAAAATTTCTCTCCTTTCTCTGTTAATGAAAACTAGAGCTCAGGATTTGTAAACAGGTTTCCAAGAGACCAAGCTGTAGGAGTAAGACAGACAATTTTTTTTTAGTTTCTTGGTTCATAATCTCAGACTTGCCTAATTAGTTCCCTTTTCCTAAGAAGCACAAGGGATTATCATATCGCTGCTGCAAATTTTTAGTTAAGGTATGGGACACATCAAGGATTTTGCCAAGATATTACATATAATGACAGATTCAAAACGTCACGTAACTTCTCTGTAGGTGAAGCAGAATTCTCAACGACGACAACAGAAATATGAATTCAAAAGCCTTTGACCAACTGCCTTTGACCATGTCATTCTGAAGACCATTAGCGGAAACTCCCACACGGATGGAAAATCAGAATTTTAAAATATAAATTTACTATTATTTGGAGTAAGTTTCCTTGTTAAGATATGCTTACTCAAATGACCCTTAATCTTTTCCCATTTCATTTTTGCCGTTGCATGTTGTTATTTCTCATTTGTGTGTAAGTTCATTTGAGCATTTGTGAACCCAGTCAAGGGTTGCAAAAGCCAAACATAAGGAAAAGTTTATGAGGAAAGAGGCTTCAACATGACTTGTTAAAAATGTTGATACACGAATAGCAAAAAAAGGCATTTCAGAAATGTTTTTGACACACAGAATATCAATAGGACAAATTGCTTCTTTTCCTTCCACATTATTTCTTCATCCTTTGGTATTTTATAGAGAGGAAGCTCTTGGCTAAGTATTCCATAAATTCCTTGTATTTTTAGGATAGAAAATTACATCAAGAATATGGAAAGATGTCAATAGAATTTGAAGCATTTCCATCAAACTCCTAGGAATATTTCATTCCATAAAACTTTTAATTGCTGTCAAGGTCATGTAGAACTTTAAGTAAAAATATCATTTAATTAATATTTCAGGCAAAAAGGTGGAAAATATCCAAAAGAAATCGCTTGGTAATCGATCAGAGAATAACTGATCATGGGAAATTTCCTTGTTTTGAAAGCAGCTACTTCTACTTAACACAACAAAAACTCTGCTTTAAAAATCAAGGCACATTTAATCTATCTGTCAGACCTTTTCATACCAGTAATTGACAGCTTGGACATATCGTCAATCCAATATTACATGACTGTTTGCTTACCATCTATACTTGCTTACTAAAGATCCCTCCTGCTTTTGTATATTCCCCATACTTCTGACATCTGGGATAATGGATATTCTTGTAAACAATATAATTAGTGGTTAGAACTGGAAGAAACTTCCATTCTCTGCAAAACAGTGCAGACCTCTGCTAAGGACTCAGAATGTGCATGAAGTTCCATGGAAAATAATTTGCAAAGAAATCAAATTGAAAAAAAGCCTTTCTGGTCTGGTTATGAGAGAGAGGGAGGTTGACTAAGTGAATACTGTAGTCCAAAGGGTAAAACATTAATGTTCACCAAAAGCGTAACAGGAAAACAATTTAAAAGTAAGGCAGACTCAGAACAATAGCACCTAAAACCACAACTGTGGAAGTACACCAAGAGCAGTTACTCACCGAGAACGAACAGTATTACCAAGAGCACAGAAATTCACGTTGGAATCCAGACAGCTCAAATCATCTTATTTCAATGGCATCATACGGTTTTGAATTAAAACTTTGTGCAGCAGCACAGCAAAGGATGATACTTTGCACTATTTCTTGTAATAACTGAAATAGAAGAGGCAGCACATGACATTGTCATTACCACAAAGATACCACGAATATCTCCTAGTTAATCATAAGAGAAAACTAAAATAATCTCAGGTGCTGTGATGTGGCAGCTGCTGATAAATAGTGAATTCTTTCTGGTAAGCCATCAAAGCAAATACACTAAAGAAAACAGGTAAGAATACATTAGTGCAGATGCATTTTCTATTGAAAAGATCATCTCTTGATTGATTATAGAAATAAGTGTTTCTCTGTCATACAGTAGTCTGTGTCATTGCTGGCTTCCGAAATTTTAGTTTCTTCGTTTCTTTACCTACTTTATTCTTTTATTGTTTTGTCCTTTTTTCACTGAGAAAGGACAGAGGATTCCAGAAGAAACTTGTGGAAAATGCATAATGGTAGATAATGTTAGAGAATTTCCTTGTCTGTTCAAGATAACTGATCTTTCCCCTCAAGGATGATATGAATGGAGACATGATGAACTGTCATGCAGACAGAAAATGGACTACAGAAGCTGGAAATATTATAATGGAAACAAATTCTTTTCTAAATGTGAAATAGTTAAGATTAGACCATTCTATCCCAGCAAACTATCTCTAACTCTTTCTACACAACTGAAAGTGTAGAGCAAGCCCAGAAAAAATTGAAGCTTCCTCTATAACATTAGTGATATTCTCATATAAAGTGATTTTTTTTTTAACCAAGTTCTCTTAGTTTGGCAGAAGATTTTTGGTTAAATTTTCGTTTCTTTCCAATAGAAAAAAAAAAAAACACAGATGTTAAGTATGTCGTAGCTTGAAGAAGAGAGACATGGAGCTACCGGAGAGAGTCCAGTGTAGGACTACAAAGATGATCAGAGGGCTGGAGCACCTGCCCTATGAGGAACGGCTGCGAGAGCTGGGCCTCTTCAGCCTGGGGAAGAGAAGACTGAGTAGGGATCTCATCAGTGTCTACAAATACCTTAAGGGAGGACGTCAATAGAATGCGGCCAGACTCTTTTCAGTGGTGCCAAAGAACACGACAAGAGGTAATGAGCACAAACTGAAATACAAGTCTCATCTAAATACAAGGAAATCGGAATGTAAGAAAAAACTCTGCTGTGAGAGTGACAGAGCACTGCAACAGGTTGCCCAGAGAGGTTGTGGAGTCTCCTTCCTTGAAGATATTCAAAACTCACCCAGAAGCAACCCTGTGCAACATGCACTAGGTGACCCTGCTGAGCAGGGGGGGTTGGACTGGATGATCTCCAGAGGTCCCTTCCAACCTGAACCACTCTGTGATTCTGTGAAAAAGAATCCTGCTTCTGAGACTTTAAGTATGATAATTTTCATACGAGATGTAACACAGCTTTTCTCTGAAATTTCTTCAAATTTTTCTCCATGCCCCCTTTTACTCATTCACAATACTTTAGAACAACTTTATAACGTGCTAATGCAAAAGGAAAGCATCTGTGACAGGCTCTCTTATGAGTTAGTGCATCCTCCAAAACAAAATGTACCATGAGTTTGCTCCAATTTAAGGGAATAATTCAGTAGTCTTCCGTAATGGTTTGGACTGCGTCTAACAGCTTTTTCAATAACATAATAAGCTGCAATGCTTTGGCTTGTAGCAATATTTTATGTGGTAGAAAGTAAACTTACAGCATTGTACTGAAACAGGAAAAGGGTGAATATTACAGGTTTTGCTTTATTAGTAACAGTTTTCATCTAGGTTCACTAGCCACATGGGGATCCCTCTGGTGAAATTAGCCTTCAAAGGGATGCACCACAGCCCAGCCCATCTAGCTCTACCGAGTCCTGTTAAGGGAACGCGGTACAAAAAGAGCTGGAGCAAGAAATTTCCACTTCAGGGCTGGTGAAAGGTAAAAGAATGGGTCTGCTATTGACAGCATCAATCCCCCTCCTCTCCCGAGGCATCGTGGAACATCTATATAGCAAAATGAACAAATAAACTGTAGCAGAGATTCAGGAAACAAATTCCTCCCAGAACCCTGGCTCCGCACTTCGCCGGCAAGTGCGCAGGGCCGCCTTGCCGATTCGCCTTCGGTTTAATTGGGTACTGCTGCCAGACGGATAAAATCGGCACAGATAGGATTACACTCGTGTTGCTGCCCCTTCCTTTGACTAGCATGGAATTTCCTTGACACTTCGGCCCATGCCCTTAGAGGGGCTCAGCTTTGTAGAAAAGTTCACCTAATCCTAGTCACATTCCTCTCTGACACCTCAGAAAAGGGAAAACCTTAAATCTATGCTTTAAAATGTCAACTTTGTGAAACTTAAAATGCATTAAGACTTAAAATGCCAATGAATCATATTATTTGTATAGAGTCATCATTTTTTTTTTCAGAACATACAAGCCAGGTCTTATTGTACCAACCTCATCAATACAAATAAGTATTTGTACAGCACATCTTGTAAACATATCTCCTGGAACTGCTAGAGGTCTTTATTCAGTGTCAGACAGCATGTTTATTATGGCCTTAAAGCTGATCCAGATATTACAGGAAGTTCTGGTGGAATCACATATAGACCCTTCTGTGTGGCAGTAGCATTGTTTATAGAGGTTCAGTATATAACAAAGAAGAAAAAGAGGAAAAAAGTCCTGTAAAAAAGAAAAAAAAAAAGTCGCAGAGAATACATAAGATAAAGGCCTACACTGAGAAAATGAATGTTTTTCATTTTAAGATTTGCACATCCAGAGTTAGAAAATGCAGACGGAGAACTGTGAGCCAAATTCACCACGTCAGTGAAGCTGTGATGAATTCTTCCCAGTTTTTACAACTATATCACTCTGTAAAGAACCCTCGAGTAAGAAAAATTAAACATATATAGATGGAAGAACTCATCCACCCCTACGTGAATTCATCCTTAATAATCCACTGAAACTCATAAAACATAAACCACATCAATCCCCCTTAGTATATAACTAGTTATTAAATGCAAACCCCAATATACCATAAAACTCAAAAGAAACTGGGAAAATGACACTGTAGCAATGTACTGTGAATGTGAATGTTATAACATATGGAGGACAAGTTTATAAAACAGCAAGAGATGCAGATCTAAAATTAACACACTTCAAGCTCCTGTAGAGATTATACTGGACTTCAGAAAAAGCATACTAATTAGGTTTAAGAGACTTTAATGAATTTTTGGGGACATGAAAAATAAACAATATGTTCCTGTGGTGTACTAAAAGGTCCTGATTCTGGTCACCCTGTGGTATAAATTTAAATACAAAAAGTGTGCTTTTCCCGCAGTTTCTGTTTCTTGACTATTGCTTGCACTAGGTTGGGAGAAATTCTCTATCTCAAGTGGAGCAGACGCCTCCTCAGAGACATGTACCCCAGAGCAAGAGAACTATTCCAAGAACAGTCTCCGCCTCTGCATTGACTTAACAGATGTATGAAAACAATAAGATTAATATGTTTGCTTGCAGAGGTTTTTAATACGTCTTGGTTGGCAGATGCTGCTGCTCCCTTGCAGTGATGAATGGAAAGAACACTTGGTAACCATAGCATATAATCTATAACATGTATAATGTTACATCTCACATTCATGTGCAAATATAAATGGCCATTCAGGAGAAAAAGAAATTAAGCAATAGGAGAGCCCATCCTGATTCATATCTGTCCAGGGAATCTGCAACCTCGCCTGAAATTCTGAATGACCTTTTGTGGCAGTTGGCAGAAAGCCCCATTTTAATCACAAGCTTACAGCAGAAAGCTCAGACAGTTTGGAGACTGCTTTTGGAGTTTGTACTAAACCATCCAGAGATGTTCTTTGACTGTTCTCACACAATTGCTATTTCAGTTGGCAGACATGTACCTACTTCTTTCCCTTTCTGCTTTCATAAAAGCACATTTGACTTGCATGGCTGCACAGAGTGTTACTGGTACGGTTTGTAAATACGGCTATTGCAACTCACGCTCTCTGCGCATTTTTAGCAGAGCAGCTACTTTCGTAACTATTACAGCTGCTACAAATGCACCATTTGTTCTAGAGCTCAATCACGTAGCTGTTAGCCTGTGTATACTTAGTCTTATAATGAGAGTCAGCAGAGTTAACTCATCCACGTGATAAATTTGAGCGGCAGGTGGTTTGCTCTCCTGCCCTGCTCCTGTTTCCCCATTATTTTTCCAAGCACCGTGAAGGAGCTGCTGAGAGCAACACCCAAACACCTCTGAACACCAGGTGATCACAGAAGCTAGTGGCCACCAGGGGCATCTGTAAGGGAGACGAGCGCTTGGTTCTCACTTGTTTGCAGAGCAAGTGAATAGTGAGCAAGAGGCCTTCCCACGTTGCTTCCTTCGCAGCAGGACGTGTTCGCAGGTGCTCAAACCACCCTCGCGACAAAGCAGCTCCCCTCCTCGCTGCGCACGGCGCACCCGTCCCCTGCGGTCCACGCTGGAGCTCTCCCACGCTCCTTCACCTTACAGCTTCCCTCTGCTTCACTTCTAAACTGGTTGCTCCCTCTGCCAAGCAGCTTTTGTCCCCCTTTTCTGCCGCTAATTGCACCTTCAGTGCAGTTTTGCTAGGACGGGTCATCGTGTCATTTTTATTTTCATCATAAATATCTCAAGGAATCTCATCTTTCTAAAAGATTTGTAGGGGCTACAGTTTCCTGGGGGAGAGAAAGACAAACATCTCTTGACAGGCATTTTCCTCTCCAATATCATCTCTATTGCCCTGACATTTTTGAAGGTATGAATAAGGGTTAAAGTCAGTGATAATTTAGTCTGTCAAAAAAATGACTCACTAGTTTCAACCATCCATATCAATACTTTCAGAATGATTTTGATAGGAGGAGGCTGACTAGATTCTCAAGGAGACTTTGAGCTCATGAAAAGATCACATTTAAACTCTCCAGAGTGAAATTTTGGGTGGTCTTCCTGGAGTGACCACACAGACACTGATTTTGAGTGTGGTACTTTATCTTCTTATTTCTAGAAATGCTCCCAGGCAAAAATAGATGTTTATTTCAACCAAAAAATGAATATATTTATTGGCTAAAATTTTTTCAGCAAAATAAATTTCAGTTTCATCGAAAACTATTTTACTTCTTCGCCCAACCAGAAAAATCAATGATTCAAGCATTTAGCTTGAACCAGTTTCAATTTTAGCTGAAAAAGACTGAATATCACCCACTCACCAAAAACACAAAGAACATATTTTTAGTCTCCTATTGTTGTTAATATGCTAACACTCATTGTTTAAAATAAAAGCCAGCTTCCTTGATCCCCTGGTGTTTAAAAAAAAAAAAAAAAAAACTATCAAATTTTTTTCACTTTTTTTTCCCCAAGAAGCACAAACTAAAGAAGAAGAATAAAATCTGAACAGTGCTGTACCTAGCCACTGGTATCTCACTGCAAGTTTCTGACACAGCTACATTGACATATTGGAGATTTGAGATTACTCTGTAACAACGCATGAACACAACTGCATCCCCTGTTACTGAGCAAGTGTAAAGCTGAGGTGGTCTGTGAAGGCGCCAATTTAAAAACTTATAATGAACAGGAAGGAAAATCCCAAACCAATATAAGTAAAATATACGGAAAAAATATTCCCCCTCTTCCCACTCCATAGACAGTAGACCAGTAGTAGAGTTGTATAAAGAACAAGGTTGTATTGCCAACTACGTGTGGTAGTCTCATTACTCTGCCTATAAATTCCCATTCACCAACCAGAACTGGCTCATGCTGAGCTGGCAGGAGTTGGTGATCATTTGCCACTGCTTCAGTCTGGTTGGTTCCGACTTGCAATACCTCCTAGAGCTGCTTCTGGGGAGAAGCAATTAGGATCATTACTTTCTCAGACCTATGCGTAAATAGGTCACTCAAAATAATCCTGGGCATCTACAGAACAGAAATTACTGGTCTTCCTTCACACAACTTCATATTCCTCTTACACAATAATAATTGTGTAATCTGCCATGATCAAACGCAGCTCAAAAGCATCCATTTCGTTAACACAGGCTCTTTATGATCCAAGACATTTTCATCCTACCACACTGTCAATAATAAACCTCCCAAGCAGAATCCAGCCCTAAATGGGGAGCTTGCAATCCAAATATTTTTTCAGGCTTCTCTTACATAAGGAAAAAGAATTTCCTCCAGACTACGCATGCTGATTCAGGATGGCTGGGAGTGTTAGCTGCTGGCATGAGTGAAGCTGATCATTATGGAGACAAAGTCACCCGTGTGGCATACGCACAGGAAAGGAACCTTAATACCCGCTGGAGCACTGAAGCGATCATAACCAAGGACATCTCACTTGCTCAAAAATCTCTTGCATTTGGTAGCAAAAGTGAGGACAGACAAGGAAGCCCTGGATCCCTCAACACAGGTAAATGTAACAGAATAACTGCTGTTAAAAATCAAGGAGGTATTTCACTGATAATGAATCCTATTCCCTTGATGTAACCTCTCAAATCTCCTAGCTGCAAAGCTGCACACATACACACACACGCCCACACACAGAACAATAGCTTAAACCATTTAGAAATTACTATTTAGAAATTATCAGGCACGGGCATTAGTTAATTTGTAATACCAACGGAGCTTGTGTCTTCACATAGCTTTAATACAATTAGATGCTGTTTAATAAGTCAAAGCTCCATTTTAAGTAAATATATGACCCTTCATACTGTAGTATCAAATTCTACACTCTCATATTTCTTTGTATTTCTCTGAGGCAGGAAGGCATCATTATCTTCACTTTATGTAAACTGAGGCATATATATCCTGTATCACCTTTGTCAGCATTACCTGAACAGTGTTCAAACAGCTGGCCTAAATGTTCTGGGGGCTTTTTATGTTTTTTTTTTATTATTTATTTGTTTGTTTGTTTTTTATCCTGCCCTATTTATTTTTCCCTTCATACTCAAATTTTCTGCTTGGAGCTGATCTCTAGCAAACTAGAGCTTCAGTACAAGCCTAGGTGTAGGAAGTAGGTACCCCTGTTGAATTTGTGCTTGAGAAAGAGGATGAAACCCGAGCCAAGATAGTATAGACATGCCTACATTCTCCATGTGTCAATGTCTGCTTTTTAGGAAGCTGGTTCTCTCTTTGAAATTCATATCTAGGCTTCAAAAAGACAAGAGAGACGCCTGAAAATGGTGTCACTGAGAATGGAGTAGTTTAAATTTTATTTTTCTAAAGGTCTTAATTGAGGCCCTGAGGGAAGAAAGATCGCAACCTGTCTTCTTTTAGTGAATTTTGATTCCTACCTTGTCCTCCCAAATGAGCTGCTCTTATTGCTCTTTTTCTTTCAAACAACACTGATAAAGCTAGTGCCATACCCATTTTTATGGAATAGTTATTTGTATATAAAAGACCTCATCTCCTGTCTGGTTTGGAATGGATGCAAAAAAATCACTGAGACTTGTGGAGGGCCATCTGCATAGCTACAGTTTTCTATAGTTGCCTCTTAGACTGGTCCCCTCACAAAACCAGGCAGAAGGTGGCTTACTTCAAAAATTTTGATTGAACTTAGGTGTAAGTGGTAAGCTGGGTGCTGAGCAAGTCAGCCCTGACTCTGGCTTAGGAAAGAGTTAATTAGCAGGCACTGTACTGCAGAAATCTCACTCATTTTAATCGTTACCTAGCCTGAGTGCTTTTGCTCAAAGCCATATTGGAACTTATACTCTGGACTGATATTTACCAAGTTTAAATCTAGTACTGTAAATGCTTTCATTGTCTCTGTTTAAAGACGAAAGGTCTGACCGCTCATTTATGGGTTACTGTTGAGCCCAAACACAGGGTATGGAAGAAGCTCCACCAATAGACTAAACAGGTATGTGCTGCCAACCTATTTGTTCTTTCGCGTGGGCACGGCGCTTCTGCAAAGAACATGCATGTTCACTTTTTATTACATCTGCTCTGTCCACCCTTAGAGACTGCTTCTAACAAGCAGTGCATTGTTACAAGAAGAAATGCTGAGGGAAGAAACAGGGCCTCGGGGAGCCGTTTCCCTTTGCATACAACACCTCCGCAACAGCAGAACGCAATGGCAGCGCTGGCGTCCTGCCAAAAACACAGGGCTGATCTGCGGCTAACGCCGGCACTATTCGGGTCTCCAGACCAACTAGCAGAGGGATGAGTAGCCTACCTGGCCCCTTGTGAAAGGGGAGCCCAAGATCCTTCATCCTTCTTTCTGCTTGCCAGATTAAGTATCATGACATGCAAACCCTTCAATGCTCCTGCAATAGCCACAAGCCTCTGCTCTCTCCGCTGTGCTTTCGGGTTCTGAGTTCACACCTCAGGTTTTCTTCCCTGGGCATAGAAAAAGATCATACATCAGGGGAAGCTGGGAGGGTGATATTATAACACACAGCATCATGACCTTATGTGACTTTAGCTGCTCAATGAACACTGGCAGTTACAGTAAGATAGGTGAGCAAAGGAGATGTAATGTGCACTTCTGGCAGACAGCTTTCAGGGGTACACTTTAGTGTGTACCCCACATCATCCCCTAGTTTAACCGGAATATTTCTAGCCAAAATTCAAAGACAGTGCCATATATAACAACACATTATCGGGATTAGATCCTTTGTATTCTCTTAATGACGGGCAGCCTTTAAGAAGCTGAATAAATTCAAAAGTGAATGCTTTTCAAAGTAGTCCACTAGTAATTTAAACATTCATACCTCCACAGAGCAGCTTAAGCCCTTATGCCATCCTAAATATTATTTAAGATGATTTGAAAGTTTATGTCACTTGAAAAATCTGAGGCAGTTTAGGCAATTATGGCACCAGAGGACTTAACGTGCCTTAAAACCATACACTGCTCTGAGGGTTTTAGGCAATTTAAGCACTTATGCCATCATAAAACAGTTTAAGTGCTTACACTATTTTGAATGTTTAAGGTGGTCTAAAAGTTCATACTGCATCATCTCGAAGGTTTGAACAGTCAACTCTCCCTAGAAAAAATTTAGATAATTTATAAATCAAAGGTGCCCAAAGAATATTTTTAAGTAGAACATTACCTAATAATAATATAAGACTTCATGGCAATTACAAAACATACTTTTACACTATTATTACTAAAGTCCATTTAAACCAACAGCACTGCATTTAGCGCTGCGGATCAGCACTGTTCTCTGAAATTTAACACTGGCTTTGAAGCAAGACTTCTGTAAACAGTGACTCAGCTCCTAACAGATCTGTTTTAGTGAACACTCACCTAAAATTTTCAGCACTGTTTATTAAACTCATCAAATAGCGTATGCTAGCTCCTTTTAAACTGATAGGCTAAAATGATGAAATCTGTAATACTCAATTCCTCCCAAATATTCCCACCTCTGCCTGAAATAAGGACTCAGAAATTCAAACACCTGCACACAAATTTTGCATTGAAACAGCACGGCCTTCAGAAAGCATGCACTCGCAACCTTCGGCAAAGCGACAGTACGACGCACTGTGACACAGCTGTCAACTTCAGAAAAATGAAATGTCCTGCAGTGAGGTTATCTGCTAGCACAGGCTGACATTATTTGTAGATAGTACAGATACAAAAATTGCAATAATGAATACTTTTGTCTGTATATGGCTTTTGAGTATCCAGTGTGATTTCCCTGCTTTCTGTTGCAAAAGTGCAGGGGTCGTTGTAAAATTTGAACTATTTTCTACCTAGCTTCCACTTTCTACCTAGCTTCCACTGGACAAGCAACTACATCAAATAAAAGTATAAAATCCTGACACTATTTTTCAGCCTTACTGGTCATCCTGTGATACAAAAACGAAATGAATGGAGATAGCACATCTTCCACTCAGCTGTGCTAGTGCCTCTACCTGGTAGGAATAAAAAGATTTGGTAAACACTGAATCAGTATGGCAAGTTTGCAACATTTCAGCTGTTAACTGAAAACAACCAAGAATACTTGGTGACTAGTTGGTTAGAATTTTCTTTTACCAGCAAAATATTTTGGCCTCATATCTTATCTGCTTGCTTCCAAAGTGTTCTAATGCAGTCATTTTCCTCTGCCTTTGCACACACAAAATCTTTGTGTTGTCAGCATCTAAGTAGAAATATAAACATTAATTTCCCAATACTTGTTCATAATTTCTTTGAAGACCAGTGCCTAAACAATCTCCTTAGACTTGGAAGGTAAAGTACCAAACTGTGCTGGGAAAATCAGCTTCATTGATGCTCCTGTCACAGAAAGGAATCCGATACCACTTCTAAACAGCTCTCATTCCCTGAGCCCTTCTTACCATCTCCGGCCAATCATTAGATGCCTATAAAAGCATTTCTGCATACATACATTAAGCAAGGTTGTCGTTATGCTTTATTTTTTATTTATGTTAACGAAACAAAATCACTCCAGCAAAGAACAGGATATTTTCCATTCTGATAGCTAAACAACACCTGCGGAAATTTTCGACAGTCAGAATCTTGAACGAGCCTCCACGTGTTGCTGGCAAAAGTGCCTACATACGCACTAAGAAATACCTGACCAGATTAAAAATTCTGTCCCTATTAAAATTATATGGGACATACTCTGAGCAAATTTAATTGGTATTGATGTGGGAGATGAAGTATCAGTGTAATATTCCACGATTAGTTGTGCAGATCTGTTCAGTCTCCTTTACAAGTTCAGCTCTGTGAATAGCTTCAGCAAGTTAAACCTTAAAAGCCATTCAGATGGGATTCAGGCATTATTCTTTAATTATTATTAAAACTGAAGTCTATAGTGGGAGAAGAAAAGCAATGCTGAGCTAATCACACTCTTATTCTAGTCTCACAGGGAGACTTCATTTGTGAGCTTCCCAAAAAGGATCGCATAGCTGTCATGGGTTCATGAGTCCCACAATGCATTTCTTTTTCTCTTCATTAATCTGTCACTAACTCAATCTGTGAAGGCTGTGTCATAATCATATCTTACATTTCTCTCCATTACTGTGGAACAAATTACAACATTTTTCATTTCAGAAAGGCTCCACTATTATTTCTCCTGTTGATATTAAGTTCACAAGTAGAGCTATCTGCCCCCTAGTCTGTACCCTGTACTTAAAGCTATTCCTTGAAAACATAAAAGAAATCTGCACAGAAAAAAAATAAGGACATTATATTGTCCTTCATTGCACTTATCAGAAGAGTCCTAGTTTTTGAGTTTAAAAAAAATGGTATTTTTTCATCACAGTTTCTTTCACAGCTATACTCCAATCCATTCTCCAAAATAAAGACACACGTAAGAAAATTAAAACCTGAAAACGTGTATGATCTAAGCTAATGAAAATACAGAGCTCTACTTTAATACAGAACTATTACTGAAAGGCTGAAATTAAGCCACTTGTGAGACTAGATTTGCTCAAAAAAATGAATAATATCAGACAGTTTAGCACATAGGAATCTTTAAAAATTCATTGGCAGTGGTCAAAATTGTTACCGTCTGACAGCTGCTTGCTATCTGACATAAAATGTATTTGGTGGTCTCAGTCCTCTTTTCCCAATCCACTAGGCAAAACATAACCACAGTTGACATTGGCTGACAAAAGGGCCAATGCTTTCATACTTTAAACACTGAAAATACCTGCTCATTCCCAAGAGCACCAAATTCAGGCAGTCGTTGCCCATTGGAATTTTATAGAATTCCTAACTAAATTGAGTCCTTTGATGGAGAAATAGTCTTTTATTCTCCAAGACTGGTAATTCTAAGCCTAAAATGCTACCTAAAATCTGGTAACGAGTTTTCCATGGACTCATAACTTCTACACCGTCTATAAAGTAACGATGCTGACATTTAAGGATATCTACATTAAATATAATTCAGGGCCTTTTCTATGGATGGCAGTCAGTCTGTTCTTCTGGTATAACATAGCATATATGTGTTACAGTGCTGTCCAAAAGACCAGCCACTGGTCCAAATCCTCAAATTTGAGTGAAAAGTTGGAACACATCTGGTGCACACCTGGAACAGAGTCTGCAGTTTCACTTTTTCTAAAAGAAAACTGTTTCATGCACACCAGAACTATTCTGTGAACCGAACCAAAACTCAGTAAGTGGGAATGACTAAGAGATTCAATTCAAACTGTGCTACTGCTCCAAATCAAAATGCAAACGTAGATGAAACTAACATTGATTCCTGTTATTTTTTTCCAAAGTGGGTGTCATTAGATCCAAGTGATACAATAAGCTGAGTCAGAAAACCACCAAGACCAAACGCAATCATCTATGTAGCTTCACAAACTCTAAAGCTGTAGCGAAAAAGTTGTTTTCACCTTCTGCTTTAAGCAGTTAGCTATCACAGGAGAAATTCAATACATCTGTTTGCTATTAGCTAGGTTAGCTGCTTTATCCCCAAACACTTCCTCACAGGGTATACAACCAATCATTAATGTAATACTTTCCTTTTGAACAGGACGTAGATGTTCTGAAGAGCTATGTTTTTTCTGTTACTCTAAAATCTCTCACTGTAACAATGCCTCTAGGGTAAATGTCTCCTTTCCTGTGCTGCTTTTGTTTTCAGTGAGTAAATCTACAAAGGAAACTGTACCTTCAGCTTAGTTAAGAAAAAAAAAATAGAAAGAAAAAAAACTTACACAAACAAAATTTGCCTTTTGTTTGGCCCTGCAGCCAGGTGAAGGTTCATTTTTGAAAATGATGCCCTAGAGCTGTAATTCACTGTTAGTAGGTTATGCCGTCCAGGATAGCTTTGCTTCAAAAGATGATTAAGTGAAAGTGGAATATTCTTACTCAAGTTAATTTCTGAATTTGATCTGATTTGTACGTCAATAAAGCTGGTATGATATCTTTAGTATGGATTTTCTTCTTAATCTTATCAGACTAAGTCTTTTCATTTTCTTATTTTAATTCCAGAGTTAAAGCCAGCTCTTCCATAGCAGAATACTAATGAAGCCCTATATCCACTGCACATCATCATCAATAGATATTGTTCAATAAATACCACTTCATATCCCTTATTCAATATATAACATATATTAAAATATATAATCCCATATTCAATATCCCTATTAGTGCAATTTCATACAACTTTATTTCCAACCTATAAGCTTAGATAGCCCCGACTGACCATATTTTGCATTATTCTGCTTTATCTATTTATTGAAGGAAAGGGAGACTACATATGCCCTAGACTTCTTGACATATTTGTAGCTGTTGGTTAATGTTTTATTGATGATAGAAAATATTGGTATATAAATCATAAGCACTGAGCCATAAGGTACCTCCATGTGTCCATCCATACCATGCCTTCTATCTACAACCACAACGTGCAAGTAGAGATGCTACGTGACGACCTCAGCATGAAGAGCTCAGAAAGAATTGGATGAACACGGCTTTCTCCAGGCAACGAATTCATTAGGGACCGTGCATGACTGATCACAGTGTCAGCAGCACGAGGCAATTGCAGAGCTGTCACCTGCTCACCGCCCCTGGAGCTCCGGCATCAATGGGGAACAGGTTGGGCACAGGATGAAGGGGGACCATGCTGTGATTATTGCTGAATCTTGCTTCCTTATTTGACACCCTCTCAGAAAGGCACCTGCGGTGAATTTCCCTCCTGCCTCGCCCTTGCGGTTGTATAAATAAATGACAACGCGACCTCCAAAAGGATCTAAAAAACCTTCTCGGCATATGAGAGTGCCACTCTATCAATAACAACATAATTGTCAATGTTTTACAATACTTTTGTTTTTCATCTGTCTTCCTCAAAAATCAAATTTCATTCTTTCCATTTTTCCCACTATTTTTCTATTTATAGAATACATTTATTTCTTTGCCACATTTTCTATTGTTTTATGTACCATCTCCTGTTAATGACAGCTTCTGACATTGATAGGTTAATAATTGGAATTGGGAAATCACTGAAATACATACAAGTCCCTGTTAACTTTCACTGGCCAAACAAGTTTATATGCATTTTATTTTTCATTTAATTTAATAAAAATAAGCCCTAAAGTCCTCTTCTCCAAGAAAGACCATCCATTAAGTATACACATGCTAAGCTATGCATTCCGCCCAGTGAAGTCAGTGTATACACTTAAAGCTAGATGTTGATATAGCACACTATCAACGTTCAGATGACCAGGTATTCAGGAAGATATATCCAAGCAATTCACTTGCTGCTTCCTTATTGACAGCTAGAAGCTTAGATCAGAGCTGCCTTCACCATCAGCCTCAACTGTCTCCGTTCTCCATTCTTCTGTCTTTTCAATGGTCTAAGAGCTAGCATTCAAGCAGGAGAACAGTGCAAAGCGTGAGGTGTGTTCGCATCTAATTCACCAATTCTGGCCTCTGACAGAGGCTTTGCAAAGATCGGACCAAACATCTAAGATCTGGACTATTCTGACTGGATACTTGTTTTGCACTGCTAAATAGAAACTCTCAACTGACATATAGGTGACATGAGAGACTCCTCATCTTGCTGTTCCTCTTCACTAGACCCCTCACCCTGTTTCTGAGGACTCACAGCTGCATGACAGTGCTCCAACGTACACTGAATCTTTGCTGCAAACTTGTGTCCAGCCCAAGTACATCAGCGTCAAATGCATAAGGGTGTCAGAGACACCTCAGTGCTGTTTTCCTCACAAAGATGCATTAAAACTATGATGTAAAACTATGACAAGCAGAGGATTTGGTACTCCAACATGTCAATTATTTTGTGCATTTTCTTTTACGTGCATTGACCTGCAGATACATACTATTATTTGGGATACGATGTTATCAAGGAAACTAATTATGCCAGAGACTTTAGATGCAGAATCTAGCTATATTGGCTTGCCCCTTGCTCTTTATTCTAATGAGCACTATAGATGTATTCACATTCAGAAACTGTGCAAGAACTTGAACACTGTCCCAGGCCAAAAGAGTAGGAACAGTAAACTATTAATTGTCTTTATACATGAAAGAAAAAAGGAGGAAAGACAGTCAAAAAGGAGGAAAGACAGTCAAAAAGGAGGAAAGACAGTCAAAAAGGAGGAAAGACAGTCAAAAAGGAGGAAAGACAGTCAAAAAGGAGGAAAGACAGTCAAAAAGGAGGAAAGACAGTCAAAAAGGAGGAAAGACAGTCAAAAAGGAGGAAAAATTGTTTTTGTTCCTCTAAAAAGAAGCACTTTGCAACTAAGGAGTTGTTTGATCTACTATTAAAATACTTTGTGTTTAATGAAATGTGTGTTATTTTCTTCCATATGCCATTGTAAAAATCTGTGTTTCAATACATGTCTGACAGATCTCTTCGTACTGTAAACTGTCACTTCAGCTAGCCTTAAAAGTCACTGAATAATAGAATGATTACTTTATTGGTTATCTAAATAATAATAATAATGTTTAAAGGGGGCCTACCCTATACTCTTTTTAAAAACTGAAATATGGTGTATGAACACTAGGGGACATTGAACAGAAATTTTCCTCATGGTTTCTATTTGTAGTTATTATTTATAAAATTTCATAAAACAATCCAGTACAAGCAGAATAATGAGAAAATAAGACTCATTAACCTGAACTAGTTGCAGTTTGCACAACCATAGCATTGTTGGATTGCTTTTTTTAATGCTCTGGCCCTCATTCACACATGTTCAAACATTCCCACAGAAAATATGAGTAAAACCGCTTTAGGAATTAAAGTTATATATTTTGCACAGTGTTGGTAAAGATTGCCCTTTACAGGGCAATTTGTTTACATTAAATTGCAAAGAAAAAAGGTAGTTTCTAACCATGTACTTTTGTAATTACACTACCAGATATTTTGAAAAAAAAGAAAAAAAAGCACAGATAACTAATTAATTTGCTGCCTACTGCCCACCATTGCATTTTGGGCACTTGGCCATGACATGTTCTTTATAAAGAACATATCACGCAATCACAAGGGAAGTTCTGTTCTTCCTGCCATAGCTTCTGACACGCAAACCTTGTATTTGTAGTAGGTGTCATTTTCTGCCAGGTTACCGCAAGCATCGGGATAGGCACACAAGACAACATTTTGATAGGTCATCTTGATATCACCCTTCTTCTACTACAAAATAAAATGTTCCTTAAGGGGCAACTCTGGGAATGAAATAGTTGGGGAAGCCTTATTGTGATTTTCCAGCATCAAATTTATGAACAATTCAGACTCTGCGCTCTCGAGCGGATCATCCTATGAGTCAGCTGCAGTTTGTAGCAATTCACTTACACCATAAAAACATAGAAGAGTTTTAAATCTTTTCCTGGCAGATTAAATCAGCGACGGATGCCGATATTTCATTCATTTACTAATGGTTATATGTACGGTTTTAATAACAGGAACATAAAAGAGCTTCCCTAGTTTGTTTGTGAGCCCTCCTCTTTTTCCTGTCTATTCCAACTCTTCAACCCGGTATGTGTCATCGTTAGTCAGTGTTTTAGGAGAAAGCAATGAGTCCTGAAGGTAGAGAAGGAAAACAAGAGCTAACAATGCTTGAAAACTGATTTGAGGGCTTTATTAGTAATTTATTTTCTTCTTTCCCTCCTCCTTCTCCCTCCCAGCCAAGAAAGAATATTTACTTCAGTCTAGGTTTTCTATCCATGTAAGTCCACCTTCTCTAGCGAGCTTCTGGAGAACAAGATAAAGGTCCAGCAACTAGCATTTAGACAGGAACAAAGAAAACTTTGTGAACATAATTTGAAGGGGACCAAATTCATCCTTAATGTAGTTCCACCGATTTGTACAGTTTGTGTTTTTTCATAGTCTCATCATTAACGTATCAGGGACAACTCAGGGACTGTATAATAAAGTAACAATCTAGGAACTGTAATGCCCCTAAATTTAAACATTGCAAACATAAAAACACTTGGTTCTAAGCTAGAAATTCAGATCTGGCTATTCTACCACTTGCATTAAAGCTCCTCTTGACTCCGCGTTTTCATGGATTGCATCTCATATCATTGATCATCAACTGTTTGCCCCTCAAGATTTACCTTCCTGAGATAGTGAGAGAGTCCAATAGAAGTCACACAAAGGTTACTGGCAGGGTGCTAGCTGGTATCAAATCAGTATTTTAGACCTATTGTTTTGGCATCCAGCATTCCTCAAAGAGAACTTGAATAAGGAGAAAAAAAAAAAAAAAAAAAAAAAAAACTCATAAAGGTTTGTTAGTTCTGTTTTTTTTTCTGACAAATCTTTTTCATGAAAAATTTTGGCCTAAAGGAAGATTTAAAAGACCACAAGAGTTCAAAAAAATAAAAAAGGCACTCTCAACAAATATTCCTGCAAACACAAGACTTAAAAATTCTGACTCTTCTAAACCTTTACATAATGCTTCTAATAATAATGCTTCCATCCTGAAAATGATGTGTGTGATCTCCTCCTGTTCACATATATATCAATGGGATATTGCATGGGAAATCAAATCCTCACAAGAGTTTTGTGATTAAGTTTAGTGGGTGTAGGAGGTGAATTTAGAGATACATATAAACTATTCTGAAAAACTAACAGAATAAATGTGCCAGCACCTTAACTCAGAATGTCTGACCCTTGTCTATACGAAAAAGAAAAATATTCCAGCTCTATTAATATTCAAGATAAAATTAATTGCATACTGAAATCAAAGAAATTGGTTCCTGATTTTACATTACCTTCTCTTTTACCCTCCCAAAACAACTATTCCTTTTTGCTTCTTTCTTGGGTATGGCTTTCTACACGTGATCCTTGTAACACTTGCAAGCTGATGCTGAACAACTTGCAAGTTAATACTTTTTGAAGAAAAGAATAAAGTTCCTAGCAAGAGATTGACACTGAAGTGCTAGTTCCAAAAGGGTTTATTATGATCCTCAGAGCTGAAGGTCAAATGTGACTGGAAAACTTTTTGGTTAACCAAATACAAAGGGCTAGACTTATTGCTGATCTCAAGTAACATGAATGAAAAACTTTTTTGAAAATGTAGCAATTATTTCAACCATTCCCAGGAAACAGTGGGGATATAAAGAATTAGGAGAACAATTTCATAGGTAACCCTTTCCATTACTAATGCGGATCTTACAAAATGACATGCAGACACATCACAGAAAGGGTAAGATCAATCTGAACTGATTGCTTGTACGAAGAAAAATAAAATAAAGTACTACTTGTGGTTTCTCTTATACAGTCATGCCGCGTCCACTCTTCTATCTCTTCCCACATCTCTCTGGATACTCCCAAAAGCATCCAGAACCTAGGCTTTAGATAACTTGAGATCAGCTACTTTTACCCGTACCAGTCATCCACTCCAGAAAATGGGCTGCAGAAACTGTTATCTTGTAGTGGACTTTTCCTGCCTCTTCCCTCATCCAGCCTCCAGAAACCTCACCTCAAGTATGACCAGCACGCTAGCTGGAGTTTGTTATAATTTTATCTATTTTCTACACCAACATAAGGGCTTTGCAAGACAATGAATACTTATTTCCTCACCTCATTTGCACTTTGGTCACAGAGAGAAAACACTCTGAGCTTGTTTTTTCTGTGTAAGAGTAATAGAAACCTGTTGACCTCACAGAGAAGCAAATCTCCGTAAAATTCTTTCCTAGTTCACATTATCAAGCCTTATCTTGGGAACATCCTAGCATCCAGTTGTCTGCCATAAAGTTACCAGTGAAGTACTTCAGTAATCATCTGATAGCTAAGAAAAATCTAGTAGGAAGATCGAAGTGAGAAAAAGGAGAAAACAAAGATTGCATTTGTCCTAGTAGCTACATTTCCATGCTTAAAAAAATCTACTAACTCAAGTTCTGGTACCAAATGAGGGATATTACCTATTTATCATTTTCTAGATCTCCTGCTTCACTGTTTTAACTATGAGCTGGCCAACAACAAACACAACAGCAACCCATATAGCTAACAGCTGTAGAACAACATCTTTTCCCCAGGTTCATCGATTAGAGAGCGTTGTCACCAACAAAATGAACATAGTCTGGCTCTCTGTTGAAATGAAAAGAACACAAACAAGCAAAACCAGTGTGCTGCAAAACCCTAGTGGGGCACAGCAGAAAAAAAAAGAGTTTCCACTTTAACTTCAGTAAGTGCTGTAGCAACCATCACGCCTTAAGCAAAGCTACTTCTGTGGCACCATAAAGCTCAGTATGTTTCCACAGCACATTTGACACACTGGCGAGTCAAAGCACACCTGATCACTAGGGTTTTCTTACTGAAATATCAGGAATGGTCTTACGGTCTTGGATTTTTCTGATGTTTTGCAGTCTGAATATTCCTTGAATATTCCATGTCTATGGCACAATGACACAGCACCAAATCAAAGAGGAGCCAGATAAATCCAAGAGAGAAAATATATCTACCTAGAAAAATGCACTGCCCTTGACACGTGCTAGATCAAGGCTTGGAGGCAGCTTAGTGCAGTCCTGCATTTGAAGCTACCTCTGTCAGTTCCGATGCTGCGCTGGCAATTCTATATTGCTTCCAGTGTGGCATCAACTCAGTCAGCCCTAGACCACCTTTACATTAAGTAAATGCCTTGCTTGACAGTGTGCTATTAGCACTGATAAATTATGTGTAATCTTTCTGTATCAAAATCAATGCCATTGTGTTGATGATAAAACTCTCCTCGGATGCTGAGATGATGTCAGGGATCAAAAGCAATCTATTCCGTGACTTTGTCATCTTTCTGTCACTTCGTTATTATTGGCTATCCTGCACTAGAAGGTTAACAAAATTTTTCTTGTAGTCAGATAACCTCATATCTTCTCCTAGTCTAAACTAATCAAAGTGCATTCATGCTAATATTAACCTCATCAAATTACAAGGTAAATCATTTTCCTTCTACTCCTGCCATTATAAAAGCCAGCCTTTCTACATTTGCAAAAAGCTACATGACATACTGACACTTTATACGCGTAGCAGAAAGACAGTCAGACCATGACTTCTAAACTGTCCTTCACCTTAAGAAGGTGAATGAACAGTTCTGTCTGTGCTCAGCCAACACAGCAATTTCATTTCTCCAGTAACAGCTAAACCTCTATGGCTCCAGTTCCTTTGGATGACAATTCAAGTGCAAATGACATGGGAGAGCAACAGTAAACTTCCAATGAGAAAGGTGGTTCATTCCCAAGGGAAAGATCTCCCCTCCCCCAGTATAAAACACATTTGTCCTTCAATTTAGAAAAAGCAAAGAAAGAAAGAAGGTAGAATTCAGAGCAGCAGCATGGGTATTTGTCACTGCAGAAATGTCTGTTTCATAGAATCAGCAAGGTTGGAAGGGACCTCTGGAGATCATCTAGTCCAACCTCCCTACTCAGCAGGGTCACCTACAGCATGGTAGACAGGGTTGCATCCAGGTGGGCCTTGAAGATCTCCAGAGAAGGAGACTCCACAACCTGTCTGGGCAACCTGTGCCAGTGCTCTGTCACTCTCACAGGGAAGAAATTCCCCCTCACGTTCAGGTGGAACTTCCTGTGCTTCAATTTCTGCCCATTGCCTCTTGTCCTGTCACGTGTCAGCCCCCAGCCTGTCCTGGTGCCTAGGGTTATTTCTCCCTAGGTGCAGGACTCTGCACCTGTGCTTGTTGAACCTCATGAGGTTCCTCTCCGCCCAGCTCTCCAGCCCAGACAGGTCTCTCTGAAAGTCTGGTGTCTCAGCCACTCCTCCCAGCTTGGTAGCATCCGCAAACTTGCTGAGGACGCACTCTGTCCCCTCATCCAGGTCATTGATGAAGAAGTTGAACAGGATGGGACCCAGTACTGAGCCCTGGGGGATGCCACTAGCCACAGGCCTCCAACTGGACTCCACGCCACTGATGACGACCCTCTGAGCTCTGCCTTTCAGCCAGTTCTCAATCCACCTCACTGTCCACTCATCTAACCCACACTTCCTGAGCTTATGTAGGAGGCTGTTATGGGAGACAGTGTCAGAAGCCTTGCTAAAGTCAAGGTGCACAATGTCCACTGCTCTCCCCTCATCTACTCAGCCAGTCATTCCATCAGAGAAGGCTATCAGGCTGGTTAAGCAGGATTTCCCCTTGGTGAATCCACTCTGGCTACTCCTGATCACTTTCAAGCCTTTGCCTTTACAAGGTCCTTCTAAGCAAGAAGATTAAATGGATCTGGTTATTACTTATGACTTTTGTTTCCAGTAGTGCCTCTGGTGAGCTCAGTGTTTTCCAAACGTACAAAGTGTCAAGAAGAAAAAGAAAAGGCTTTCAAATCTGACTTGTGGCTTACCGTGATTTTGTTTTCAGATGTCCACTTCAAGAAAGTTTGAAGAAGCCCTAAATCCAGATTAAACACTGAACACCAAGTGTCTTGTCCCTTCAAGGCACCTTGAATTGTATGCCAAAAACAGCAAGGCACTCAAAATCACTGACTGCTTTTGAAAACCCTTTTGATCATTGCCCCAAAAAACCTATATCCAAAGAAGGAAAACCAGTCTGGCACAGTGACAGAGAAAGAAAACAAATAAGCTAGACAAATGGTAACTAGAGTCATTATGCTAATACAAAATTTTAATGAAGACCTAGCATCAGTAGTTAGATTCAAATCTGTTTACCCACACAAATGTTACAGTATGTAATTCCCTAAATAGATTTACTTTAGTGTAAGCAAAATCTGATATAGGCTCTAAAACTCTTCATGTTTATACTGAATTATAATATTTAAAACCTGGACTGACAACATCTACATTGAAAATCCCAACTTCAATTCCATTTTTATTTTTCTGTTTTTCTTACATTACGAATACCCACACAATGGCTCATAATAATAGTGGTGACTAGCAAATCGTCACTTTGAAAACTTTTCCACTAGCTGGCATGTACTGTGGAGAAATACATTTATCAGTCAGTTCTATTACTATTTGTAAATTGCTCTCTATGGAACAAAATCACAAGCATCTGAGCCATACATTATTAAAAGAAATGTTCCTTGTTTTATTGCCCAAAGAAACTAAAGGAGAAAATTAGCCACAGGCAGGGTCACGGGGGGAGGGGGGCGGGGAAGCTCCAGGACTGCTTCTCTGTAAACTGCATTATTGACATTAAAAGGTTTTATCTTGAATGTTAAGAAAAAGTCATAAGTTATGGGTATTTTCAGCATATGCCTTTTTTTGAGCAATTATATATCTATAAACCTTAATGCAAGCAATGAATACAAACTGGGTCTTAATGAACAGCAGAAATTCAAGAGAAGAAAAACAAGCAAAAAACTCAAAGGCCATCTGAACGCTTCCTACCTTCCAGCAAGCACTTTCTTCTTCAGGCAAGAACTCAATTAGCCTGGTCTACTAACCAACCAATATTTTCCCCCATATCAGACTAGAGCTTCATAAATGACATTTTCTCCTTGTCCTACACAAAGGGGATTAGATTTATGTAGAAAATCTTTCCCATGCTGTTTCAGCAGGTCAGTTTGACTTATTATGTGGTTCTATTTCCTCAGTGCTTCATTATCCCATTGAAGTCCAGACAAGTGGAAGTCTTGCATAAGTCTTGACTGCAGGAGTAAAAAATTTCTACTAATGCATATTTTACTGTGACTTTCACTTGGAACCTAACATTTTATATTTTGGGAAATGTTGGTTCATCCCCTTAAGTACTATAGCTTAAGGCAACACTTGCATGTTTTATAGATAGTGCTAAACATCTGTTTGTACACTGTTCCTTTCACAGGATGATTTTACATTACTTTTCTATTATAATCAGCTCTTCTGCTAAGGGGATGAGTACCTCTTGGGATCCTATTTAGCAAAGTTTTCTGAATCCTCTCTTTTACTTTTGCCTCCAGCTAGTCATAATAAGGGCATCCTGGATGCTGAAGTCAGAGGTTCCTCCTTTCCCCTATGCACTGAAGGAATCACACAGCGCTGAAGCTGTGCAATGTGTACTTCGCTGGTAAAATGCGGATCAGAGGCCAACATCTTAGCATCCTGGAAACTGTAGTTTTTCAGATGGTTATGAGTCTCCAGCTCTTAAACCATTAGATACTGAGACTGTCATACAGATGGCACATTCAGTCCCTGCGGAGTGATGTGGCTGTCAGAAACGCTGTACCAGATGTACAACTAAGAAACACAAGCACTCGTGGCTGGAATAAAAATTCTGGGAGGGAGGGAGACATGAGAACACATACAAATGGATCTGCTTTAATGGTTATTATGATAGACCTTCTATAATTATTGTAAACAAATTTAATGAAGATGAGTCACTGCCATTTAAAATTATAAATTCAAATATATGAAAGTCTACATATTACAGGAAGAGGGCTTATCAGTATTTTTTTGTTTTATATTTGTCAATCAATTTGCTCTTTCCTAACTAAAACATCAGACTACAGAACCTTAATGCTATTAACTTAACACAACGTACAAGTGACCTCCTGAAAAAATCCAACAATATGCCTCCAAATATATTTTAAGCTCACAATAAATCAAAAATATATTTTTCCCATTGCGAACCATGGACAAGCTCTCCATCAGTAGAATTAATAATGCTTGCTAAACAGTTTGGCCACTACCAGTACGAATTCTGCTGGTTCCCATTCTAACAAGTTTTGCACACAACTTTGCCACAAAAGGTTTTCCAAGCTTGCCAGATCTATTTGTCTCTAACTTCTGCTCTTTTGCATTTATGTACTCTCACTAAATCTTTCTTTTCCAGGCATCTTCTTTTTGACTTTAATATTGTTGGATAGAGCCCGTTATTACAATATTAATCCATAGTCTCCTTCACCTGACTTTTTCAAACAGATTAAATTCTGTATTTCAAGAAAATATTTTTTTTCTTTTACTCATCTTCTGTGTTTTCTCCCCTTTCTGCTTCTATCCCTATCTTCCAAATTGCACTTTGGTGGAAAATCTTAACTGAAAAAGGTGTTTGTTCATTTAGTATTAAAATCGCTACACCTCTACACTTCATGATTTCTGACTTCTTTAGGGTTCACATTCTCTGATTTCTGTAACTTGAAGGCTACAGACTACATCAAGTCAAACTCTATTTATCACAAGACTTTTCCACTAGAAAAAAGATGACATAAGCAAAAGAAAACATTCTTTTAATCATACTACTTAAAAACATTAGGAAAGAAAAGTGAGGAAAATAGAATGTTCAAATTAACATAAAATAAAGTGTTGAGGTGTTTTTCATTTCAGAAATACTACTTGAGCATGGCTGTACAAGTATGTACAGTATGGGAATATTCCCAACCAGGTTGTGGAAATACTAGACCTAACTATCACGACTAACTCTGCACAATATTTTTGTACGGTGAAAACGGTCTTTCTCCTAGCTGTTAGGATAGGTTCAAAGGAAGCTCCCTAATTAGAGTTAGTATCATTTAAAATGTTAAAAAAAAAAAAAAAAAAAAAAAACTAACAATTCACACTTATTAACTAGAACTGCACTCTGCTCAGTTTTTACAGCTTGTACCACATAACCTCCATTGACTGTGTATTGTGGAAATATTTTCTGCCTCACTGTAATTTTTCTTATTTTTAAATCAGTGAAACTGGCAATCTCCAATCAGTAAGGTGGTTTTGTTCAAGCTGAAAATAAGCAGGGTTGTTTTTTTGTTTTTTTTTCTTAAAATAAAAAAAAAAAAAAAAAAAAACACACTCTGGAGTTCTGTCCCAGTTTTGATTAAAAAAAAATTTTAGCTCAATTTCTGAAACAGCTTAATTTTTTTTTTCCACTTTAAAAAAGGGAATTTATCCTTTATAATCAATGGATCCCATATTCTGGAACTTAAAGGAAAGGCAGTACTACTTCCATCTCCAGAGTAAAGACAGAATACAAGGGGGGTCTCATAAATCTTTGTCTACTTTCTGTTTCTGTTTGGACTAGAAGTAATACAAGACTACATTTCCTCACACCTGCACCAGCAGCTGGACTCAGATTTTGCAAATTGTTGGGAAAAAAATAAATAAATAAATGGTGGACTCTTTAAACTTCAAAAAGGATTCAAGTGGGGGTAAGTGCTGCCTCCTATTTTATAAGGATGTATTTTATACTTTTACTTTTGTGGGATTTCTCATCATTAATTCCTTCTAGTAAGTATTTCTATTCATTCAACAAAACAGTTTTATTTCAAGGTGCTCTGGAGATTTTGCAAATTATAAACCATAACTTTTAAAGCAAATATAAATTTATTTGTTTAACTTACAAATACGTACTCCAGAGACTGGAAAGAATTATACATGCATTAGTCAGCGCCATTGGTATGTGGAATGCAGGACTTTCCCAACGAGAATTCCAGTCAGGCATTTTTACTACCTTTCCGCTCATTTCATACTTCCAGTACTCAAAGCCATGCTTAAACTAATTTTCCTGCTTCTTGTAGGGAAAATGTTTGAGGATGAGAGCACTGCTGAAAAATGTTTTCTTCAAGGGAAGAGAAGGCATGCCTGTATCTACCGAGATATACTTAATATCATGCATTGTGTTCTGTCCCCCTTGTATTTCATTTTTTCCTTCCTGTGGATAGCTAATTTCCAGTCTTTAGAGAGTTTCTGATTTTTATCAACACTTATTCACATACTTCTCCCATTTCAGTGTATATTTTTCTTTAATTGTTTGGTTGATTAGCTTTATTTCATAAACAGTCCATTTTTCTTCTCTATATCACTAAAAGTTAACAAAGCACCATCTTTCACTGATATTTTTCTTCTTTCTTGTAATGCTGTAATTAAACAGAAACAAACAAAAAGTCTATAGCTTTAAAAAGATCCATATCCTAAAGAATATGGAAACCAGACCCTTTACAAAAGCAGCTTCAGAATCTTTTGACATTTAGCAACAGTCTCTGTGAAATTAAGACATATCTACAAGCCACAGCTGAATAGATCCGCCTAACTAAAGCTCTTAATTAGCAGAACAATCTCCATTCTTATAATCTAGCATAACTAATATTTTACCAGCTAATCAAGTTGCTTAAAGTGGAGCAATACTGTAAAATCCAAATAGTCTTTCTTTGCACATGGACTTCTGTGCAATTTCTTCCTTTCTGAACTTCTCTTAACAGTAAATTGGATACGCTTTAGTAGCAAAAAATTAAGTTTTAACATAGATCTCAAATGATCTGTGCAAAAAATGACCACACACTTTATCATAAAATACATTCAAGTCAACAAAGATCTCCTTGCTATGCTGTTTTCTCTACAGATAGTATGCCACAGTTATTTGTGTACTGGAGACATTTCTTTTGGTTTGGATGAAGAATAATAGAGTTCTGACCAATATGATTACTGCATTTTTGCTATTAATTTTGATCTCATCAGTCCATGAATCATATCAAGGACTTGCAGATCACTTAAAAGTGCAATAGGTAAAAGGCTACTGCAGGAGAAAGGTTATCATCTGTAAGGCAAATGAGTATTATAGTACACCATACTGTATCTCTTCGTATCTAAAAATGTGAGCAACTGACTGACATGTAATTCACATGCTCAATATGAAATTTACATAATTTATGAAAACTCAGTGCTATGATGGAAATATAATGAGGCTTTGAGGAAATAATTGTTTTATCACTCATGCAGTTCAAATCCCACTCTTTAAATTGACCCTTGCCACTCATTCCAAAAGGCCATAGCAAACAATAATTTTACTGACAATGAAACTGTCAACCAGAAAAAGAGCATTTGTGAATGTGCTTGACATCTTAATCCTACAGATTATAGGCCCACTTAAAAATATATTAACGAATTCAGTTACAGCAGCCAAGAACCATACAGTAACTTGTACTTAATTAGAAAAGGAAATAGGATAGATTTATTGGCACATGTCAGGATTTCACCCAACAGGAACTCAAAGGAAGAAACTATGGTCATAGACAAAAATTATTATCCACATGAAAAATAAATGCTCCCAAATTCATGAAGAACATTCTCCCTAGTATTTGCTTTGGTACATACAGACCACTCTTATTCCACTATGAATGCAACATAAAGACTACACACATACATGTACACTGAGTATGTCAAGAACCATACATGTCTCCAAGGCCAGCTGGCCCATCTAGCATACTATCAGGTGCTGATAGCATCCAAAACAGGGTGACCACATTCAATTTGCCAGCTGGGAATGGTCTCTGGCCCACGCTACTTCCTGAGTGATGTCTTCAAATTTTTTGAGAGTGCTATTTGTAAACCATACCAATGACTACACTAACAGTTTAACAGCAAAGATCACTCTGTTCCAGTACCCAGAAACATTCTCTGGCACTATTTAATTAACTAGTACAGGCTTAAGCAAAGAAACTATATCAATTAAATCATATTATTATAACTATCCCCAAATTTAAGCAGCCAGAAGAAAAAAGGCAAAGTATATGATTTAGCTATTCTCAGTCAACAGTAACTGCTAATTTTAAAAATCTGTTAAACTAACATGCTTAGAAAAAAGAAGCTCTTAAACTTGCCTGGTAATATTGCATAGGAAAAGAAGAAAATCCTGTGAAGACTGGAAACGAGACACTCACAACCCTTAGTCTTCAGGTGGTGCAACTCTCTAAGATTTAATGAAGTTTAACCCATCCAGAATTCCAAAATACCTGTTTGAGGCTTGCAGCATAAATAAGCCTGAAGGCTATTCTAAGTTTCATCAGCCAGCATCTCCGACATTCACTTATAATTGAGAATTCCCGGTCAGATTCCTTTCTTTTTTGATTAACCACAACCCTGTTCTATAGGCTAAGAAGTAGCAGCAGATATCTACTTTTCTGTTTTTCTATTTAACCTAGAATCTCTCAATCAAAACGTAGCGGGCAGTTGCCACAACTAGTGTTGATAGATGATGGCAGCAGTGGCAACTAGTTGCCGCAGATCCACCATTGACAAATCCAGAACATTAACAACCCTGTTCGATCGCACAATCTTCAGAATCTTTAAGGAGGATAGGATTAGAGACCTTCTGGGCAGGCTAGACATCCACAAATCCATGGGCCCGGATGGGATACACACATGAGTACTGAGGGAGCTGGCGGATGTTGTTGCCAAGCCGCTCTCCATCATCTTTGAAAGGTCCTGGAGAGCTGGAGAGGTGCCTGAGGACTGGAAGAAAGCCAATGTCACTCCAGTCTTCAAAAAGGGGCAAGAAGGAGGACCCAGGCAACTACAGGCCGGTCAGCCTCACCTCCATCCCTGGAAAGGCGATGGAACAGCTCATCCTGAATGTCATCTCCAGACATACGGAGAAAAAGAAGGTGATCAGGAGTAGCCAGCATGGATTCACCAAGGGGAAATCCTGCTTGCCCAATCTGATAGCCTTCTGTGATGGAGTGACTGGCTGGGTAGATGGGAGGAGAGCAGTGGACGTTGTGTACCTTGACTTCAGCAAGGCTTTTGACACTGTACCTGAAGGAAGGGTGTCAAGGGAATGAGGACAAACTCTTTTCAGTCATCCTGTGTGACAGGACAAGAGGCAACGTGCAGAAACTGAAGCACAGGCAGTTCCGCCTGAACGTGAGGGGGAATTTCTTCCCTGTGAGAGTGACGGAGCACTAGAATAGGTTGACCAGAGAGGTTGTGGAGTCTCCTTCTCTGGAGATCTTCAAGGCCTGCCTGGACCCAACCCTGTCTACCTTGCTGTAGGTGACCCTGCTGAGTAGGGAGATTGGACTAGATGATCTCCAGAGGTCCCTTCCAACCTTACTGATTCTATGATTCTAAGAAGGAGGGAGAGGCACCTAAATATTGCATTCCTCGTTTGTGAAGTATCCCTAACACTGACCTTGAAAGTGAAATGCAAGTCCAGCTTTCATTCAGCAGCAATTGACATGCCCCGTCCTTGCCAGACTGCCAGGAATTCTTCAGCCATCTACATACAAGGTATAGAGTGTAAATGATTACACGGTCTAATCTTTTCATGGGCAAGCAAGCAAACAGATAAAAGGTGAACACACAGATTAAAGCTCTCAGAAGCAGGTATAGTATCAGTTGCCAGGAGCAAAGGGTCTCATGAGATTCCATATGGTAAGTATTACCAGGACTTTTACTACAGTTTGTAAAGCTACATATATTTTATATATATATATATATATATATATATATATGTATGTATCCTAATGATCTTTATAATGTTGCACAAAAGGATATATATATACATATATATATATATATTTTAGTAGGATACACACACACACACACGTATGGGGGTGTGTGTATATATATATATGTATATATACATATATGCAGCAAAGACAATTCATTGTAGAAATGTAAACACTGAAGGAATGATCTTTTTGTCTTTACTTAGACAAAAAATTCTCACTTAAGATAGTAGGAAAGAACATACAGGTATACTAAAGGACTTGGGATAAAGATTATCAGTCCAGATTGCTGATAAACTTTCTCTCAGCAGAGCTCATGCTCAAAGGGAAAGCAATCAAGAAGAAAGATCTGATTAGATGAGAAAACTTCACCAAACAGCACCTTCAAAAGTAACGCCTTTAGTAAAGCAAGAGAGTAGGTTAAAGTGACATCCAACATCAGAAAAGCACAAGCAAGAGCAGCAAGAAAGAGATATCTGCAAGCTGAACAGCATCTCAGCTGCAAATAAGCAGGTCCAGGCTGACACATATATTTTGGTCTTGGACAATAAAGTTAACAAAGGTTCTCCACACTGGCATTTAACTGGGAAGCAAATATTCAGGATGGAATAAAAGTAGAGGAAAGCAAAGCTGCCAGCTGAAATATAGGCAGGCCAGAGTATAGCTCAGCTGGAAACCAATGAGTCAACAGAACGGTTAATAAGACCTTGTGCTAGGACAAAAGGTGATTTGTGATGGGCACAAAGTGTGCTTACCTAATTCATACTGGCTCCTAATCTACTGTGAAATATTTACTAGAAGTATATATTGAGATATGAAAGTTTTTTTGTGACAAGTGACAGCTTGGCAAGGCTAAAAAAAAAGAAAAAAAAAATCAAACTGTCCAGAACTAAGGGTTCCTGTCCTCAGATACACAATTTGCAAAATGCAATTGATGGATGTAATGAAAATGCTAAACCACAATTGCCTACTTACCTCAAAACCCTTTACCCTAACACATTTAACTATTCCATGCTGCAGTACTTCATGCAACCCTACCCTTGCGCCTATAAAACATGGGAAAAGAGCCCGTTCCTTTGTCATGAGTTTGCTTAAAAATCGTTGCTTACTGCACATAGGTTTCATTTTTCCCCTCACCTATAATAGAGCCCTCATTTACTATCCCAAACAGCCCTATTTATTGAAAAAGAGTCATGGAATGCTCAGTTAATTGAGAGATTGCATTGATTGGTCTTTCTTAGGAGTTGTATAATTAGATAAAACGATTATTATACACTGTAGGGAACAATCCTTTACTGACCCCCTGAGGGACAGGCTAGGTGACCTAATTGGTCTTTCCATTTCTCATTTCTCTGTTTTTATGTAGCTCTTCAAGACTACAACATCTAATGAAATGTATTTGAAATAAACAGCTTAGAATTTGATCTACAGCTTTTCAATGGCTCACAGGTGATAATTAAAGGAATATTTTTATTTCTGACATGCTTAGAAGTATATGGGTTTTTCCTATCTGAGATCTAGAAATTCAGACCACATCTATCCATTCAAATAGTCCAGAAATTCTGCACACTGCAGGGCAACTTCACTTTACTCTACAAAAGAGAAATCACTGCAGTACTTGCCAGATTCTGTTCCTGATGTTTATGCATGCATTATCTACTAAATTAAATATGGCATGGTCAAGGTAAGGAGGCAAAGATTAAGTCAGAGGTTTAATTTTTTAAAAAAATGTAAACTCTTTTCAAGTAACAGCTTCCCTTCTCAGTTGCTCTCTTTCTTCAGTCAAAGCTCATTTTGAAGTACAATGATACAACAATTCTCAAGACAGGGTAAGCATGAAGCATATTTTGGAAAGGTGTGTATATACATATATAAAGTGTGTATGTGTAATGTGTAATGTGGGTATATACATATGTATGTATGTAGAGTGTATATCCCAGACTGGAAAGTAAGAGAGGACAGCAAACAAACAAGGAGAGAAGGTTGAGGAGAAATTTTCAAGACAGTATAAAGAAAGAACACTCTCCGAAATTGAAGCTTTTCTGTTTTTTGCTATTGACCGTAAATGAGTCAATTTCTGCTGAAAGTCAAAGTCTAATCACTGTTTATTAAACACTCCTAAGTTGCAGTAAAATGGCTCGGTTTGAAAACTGACGTTAAAGCTATCGGTTAAATAAAGATGACATTGGATTCTTTAAGAAAAATAGCAAAAAAAAGTCTGTTTTCTCTTAGAACTACGTGATGCCATTTTTTTCTTTAAAAAATTAAAATGAAAAATGGCTTTTCAGAAAATTTTTCAATCAAGACTCATTAAGGGAATAGTCCACAGATAGAGGCCCAGGCTCATCCTACCATAAAGAAAATGAAGAAAAGACTCCTTTTTTTCTGTTATCTCTATATTGGTATTCACTGCTTGTCTCACTCTAAAGCACATTAAACTGATTATCTGTGTTTATTCACATAATAGTTGCAGGCCAGGACACATGTTGAGAAACATTATATAACTTATTAATACAAATTATTATTTGTGGGCTGCCATAAGTGCTCATAAAGTAAAAGCATCATGACTTGCTTTTCCATTATTTTAGCAGTATGAGAAATGTCACATTTATAAACAGGTATCTGCTTCCCAAAAGCTTTTAGAACATTTTAACAGTACTAATAACATCTGATTTTTTTTTATTTTTTGGTAAACAACAGAGTGAAGAAAGATGCAATTGCTGTAAAACAAATGCATGCTATTTCAAATTAAGATTTGAGCTTAACTAAGAAAAGGCAGATGCCTGGGCTTAGCTTTGATTTATATAATAAAAAAGAGGTAAATGAGTAATTATCTAAGAAATTTAATAATATTCACTCTTCCTATAAGCTCTTGTGATTACTAAAGCTAGAATTGCTATTTGTAATGCAATTCCATGAAAATAAAAAGGGAAAACTTTATTCAATAAACTCCTCATAATTCTCAGTTTACATTACCCTGATATCTACGGTGCGCATTCATGTAATATCTGTGTAAGTCCCAAAAGCAAAATTATAAACATTAGCATGGTTGGTCAAATTTAAGTCATACAAAAGAACTGCAGCTTCAGGGGAAAAAAAAGAAAAAAAAATGCCAGAGTTCTGAAATTTCCATTGTTGAATGGTTAGCTTTCACTTTATCATCTCATTTGAAAGGAGGAAGGGAGTTCTGTTACATTTCCATCTCAAACCTTAATTTTTTTAAGCTGTGTGACAATTACACCTCTAGAGTCACTTCTCCAAGAAGTACACCTCAAGCATGCATGCCATTGTCTTAATTTTACATGAAGAGATAAAAATACAGTTGACAAAATGGATACTAATGTGTGCAGCTGGATGTCTATATACATGAATACCAAATCAATATATAAAATCTCAATCAGAGAATTAACATTTTAGGGATAGGATAGAAAAAACTCATTTTTCAGAATATAGGCTCTAAGAGCCAAGAAATCAAAATTTTTTTTTGATTTATACCCAGAGGCCCTACATCCCCTTCCAAGAATAATTTTTTGATTGATATCAGCTTTATCATTTTAAAACATGAAAGGAAAAAACACAGCCCCTGGCCTCAGGCCACTCCTCTGAGCACAGCAAAATCCTGAAGGTTACTTTGGCCAGAGGAACCCGGCCTTGCTGAAAGTGCACAAGAAATGGTGGAAGAGGAGACTAGAGATGCTGGCATGACAGACACCCATTTCGACCCCTGTGAAGAGTCACCAGCTGCACCCAGAGTACGCAGTTAAATGGCAGATTTTAAACCATTCTGTTTAAAGGAGTCTTGCTAGACAGTCTGTCCAACAATATCGTGGAAACCATTTTTATTTTGTGCTCCAGTCTTTCTGATTTTCCTTTTATATTTGTGCTATTCTGCTGTCTGTGTTTCACAATCTGATGCAAACTCTACTTTTTTGTGTGTTTTTTACTATTAAGGCAAATTTAGGCAAGCTGCTTCTTACCCTTTCTCCATCCTGGGCTAATTTACCTGGCTGTCATTAGCATTACTTCTCCATGTGACTGCAACCTTTTCCTTACCTCCTTTTTCCCTAGAGGAAATCTTTCTTCCTGTAAGATTTTATTTGCTGATTTTCTGAGCTACTTATGTTCATATTATTGAATTCCACTGTTTATATTTTTTGTTCCTTCTCCTTTCTTTCCTGCAGATTGCAGACTTTCCACCCTCGCCTAAGTGGCACTGTACCCTCCTCACAGTCTCAAGCAGTTTTCCTCCAAGAGTTAGAAACAATTTCAGAAGAGTTTTCCCTTCAACTTCAAACTCTCCTTCCTCAGTACCAAAACTGCTCTTATTAATAAACTCGTAGGTAAAAGCACCTGAAAAGGACTGCAGTAAGTTATAGGACATGATTAGAATTCAAAACTGTCTCATTAAACTGAATAACTGATATATCAAAAAATATATATAATTCAATGGGGATAAATGCAATGATAGAGACAAACTAGTAGTTAGCTTTTTTGTGTAAAACGAATTTAGATCTACAGTGAATGACAAGCACATTATCTCAACACAGTCATTTCTTTGTAAAAAGGCAAGTATACAAGGAATATAGCTTTCAAAACATACACTGTAATCTCTCACTCTATTTGGTGCTGCTAAGACCTCATACATAATCTCGTGCCCTGTCTGAAGAGCTACATTTCAAGAAAGATGAGTACCAAATGAAGGTGGACACAATTCTAGTGGGCACCAACAGGCATAATCAGACTTTCTTGTCTTGTGATGGAAAATTGAGACTTAGGATTTGTTTATTCTCAAAAAGCAGATATTGAGTGGAAAAGGAACAGATTGACACACAGAAGAAAGTAACAAGCTTTTTTTCTATGTTCAAGGAAGTAATTTCACACAGAAAATTCAGGCTGGTCATTACTGAAACCTTTCAGTCGGTGAGAAGAGCGAAGCACTGCCTCGGACTGTCTAAGCAGACCGAGGAGTCTGCACCATTGGACGACTTTAGCAAAAAGTAAAGCAAAACGTGTCTCAAATATATAGCTGGTAACCTTGCCTCAGGAAAAGAGAATAGATTACACGACTCTTTAGACTCCTGACAGCCTAATTTTAATTCATCTTCATCCTCTTTGGTAAAGTGCAATCAGTGGGCCATACACAGATCTCCAAAATGGTTTATTAGCTCACTTCCACTAGATTTGTCCAAAACCCTATGGGAACAAGTCCACTGCCATTTGCCTTCTTTTCAGAAGTCATGACATATCTTCCCTTACCTAATGTGTGCAAGTGCAGTCATATGCAAAGACTAAGGGAAGATAGCAACTGGATCAATAAAGGTATCACCTAGATATCAACAGAGCAAATCACTCAGCATAGAGTCCTTCCCCTTCACGGGTCTGAGGAGCTCATGACGGCCTACGCGAATTTCTCTCAAGTTAGCAATGTTCTTTCCCCTACTCCTTTTCCCAAGTGCTCTTGAGGCAGAGAACAAGACCAGGGCAAAACCACAGTAACACGTGCTGTTGCTTCCCCATAATGTCAGACTTACTGTGACTCCAAGCCTTGTGACGGGGAGGACGCAGGGTCCTCTGCCTTCTCCCACCATTGCAGGATGTTTTGCCCAGAAAGCACTTGCCTCGCAGGAAAACTCTGGCTCCACTGACAAAGATGGCATCAATAAACACATTGGTCATGGTTTAGAATATAGCATTGAGTAAATTCTCCTATGGCATGAAAAGTATGAGGCCATATCCACAGCTGCATAGCTCAGTAGTCTCATTGTTTTAAGCAGATCAATCCTGATTTATGCCAGCTGAGTATCTGACTCATCCAATGTTGGTTCCTTAGATCTTCAGATTCTTGCAGCATTACAGAGGCTGGAATTCTGAAGCCAAACAGAATTTTTGAAGCTCTTATGTCTTTACCCAAAATGCTCCTCCAGCTCAGAAGGTGTTGATAAACATGCCAGGCCATCTACAGGTCTGAACTCACACCCTACTGAGCATGTTATTAGCCTGTGATACTTTCCTCTTTGAATTACTTTTTTCATGCCCTAGCTTCCCCAAATCTATATTTCCATTTAAACCTTTCTTCTTTTAAAATGTAACCTCCTTTTGATCTTGCACATATGGGATACTAACAGATATCTCAAAGGATTAATTCCTCCCTTGTGCAGAGCTTTGGCTGTTTATCATTAGTTTAAATGAGACATGAAGGAAGGATAAAAAGTAAGTTTTAAGCAAAATTATCTTGACCAAGAAAAGTTGCAGAAAAGTGTCATCTTTCCAAGCATTTTGAGTGATACAAAGGTGAAGATTAGAGAAAATTGCACTTCTGACTGCTACATTTTTATGTGAGAAATAGTCACACTTGCAGGATTGGCATTTGACACAATGAACTAGAAACTAAACCAGCATCAGTGCCTGTCAACAAAAGCAGCATACTCTGACAAACCAGAGTACATTTAAAAATACTTATAAATACTAAACACACAAAATCTTTCCTATGTGAATGCCAGCAGATAAAAGCTAATTAAAGAATTTGACCATTATGAAAAATCACTGAAGGAACTAAAAGTAGTAAATGCAGCTTTACACACATTTCTTCCCAGTCATGAGGATTACATAGCAGGAGCAAGGATATAGGTCTGTGAAGGGTTCATGAATGTCAATGCACTCTTGTTGTTACAACAAAGTTCTAATTCAGGCTCTTTTGCTAGCTGACTCCTTGATATGCCTATTTTCAATTCATCATTAGAAGCACAGTTACAGTCACTTACAGTCACTTACAGAACGCAAATAGTAGTTTTACTGGTATTATGGCATGTAGGTTTTCAGAGATTGCTAGAAATGAACCAACATTCACAGGCAGTGGATGAGCAAGAACTCTGAAAACATTCACTGAACAATTCTCAGTTTTCACAGAAGTGAATCCTTCTAAATTTCTTAATGCCACGTGTGTCTTTCTGTGGCAAGCGTCTGCTTCCCAGAAACCAAGAGCATCAGCTGTATGCCGAAGACAGCAGCATGCATACAAACAGACTGCTGAGTGAGACATGGCATCAGGAGTGACAGATTATTCTGCTGAGAACAGAAAACAAACATGCTTCTGGGCCATTAGGAAGATTTGAAAAAATACAGCATTTGTTTCCTCTCATTGTTTAATAAAAACAGAAAAACAAATCAGCTGGAGATGGAAAATAGAAACCTAGTAGTCTGACACGGTGCTAAAGTCACTATCTATTACAATAACTTCCATGTTATTAGCAACTATTATTTGTACATGTTATTAGCAACTATTAGCAACTATTATACCACACAACGTGTCAATACTCAACATCAATTCTTCAATCTTAGATGGTTCCCATTTTTCCATGCAGTTGACACTGTAAGAACACAAATTTGCACGGCTACCTGATAAACTAACAGATAATAAAGACTGGATCAGACGAACTTTCTTTCCTCAAGAACTACCTCAAACAACTCATCAGATCTGGATTAAACTCCAGGTTCAAGAAAAAAAAAAAATCCAGTCTCTGGAAGCCTAAAACGCTCTGCCTAACCACATATTCTCCTAACTAGGATCCAAGTCACACTTCAAATTACTCACAGTAATAAACAAGGAACAAATCTACCTTTTCTATTTTCAGATTTGCTACTGTAACCTAGTATGGAGTTGTACCGTATCCACCTCTATCTCAAAGCTATATGCATATAACATCACTTTAATTCCACTATCATCTTTGTTGAACAAGGCAGAGGCTTAAACTCAGAATACATAGGGACCTTTGAATAGTCTCCCTGCTCTCCAGGACAGCTTTTCTCTTATTAAACTCTTTTATTAAACCCAAGCATCACTACCACTACAGCTCATTACTTGTAAAGTCACAGTGCCCCAGCACCCAAAGCATATCTTGCATACTTCCTATGCATTTTCTTAAGCAAATCACAATAATATACTGTCATGTTTAACACACCAGAATATAAATTCTGCAGTAATAAAAGTCAGAATTGGAATGATGGATAAGCATTATAGTTAATGTAAATAATGTAGGCCAGAGCTGGCTTCTCCTCTTCATCCAACAGAGGAAGAGTCATTTTTCATAGTTTTCTAGCCTCAAGCCTTACATGTTTATGAACATGAGAATTCTCACTTCAGCTTTGCTGATGTCAGGGGAATGTGTTAAGTGTCTGATGCATCATGAAAAATCAGCTTGGGAGAAGAGGAGATTGTTTTTGTTTTTTGTTTAGCCTTGCCTAAAACTAGATAATTCTAGGGGCTTTTTTAATCCACAATATAAAGAGAGGGGCAGACTTGAAGCAGGGGCAGATTTTTATCTTTCTGCACAGAGATTCAGAAGTTGCTAATCAACCCAGTCCAATCAAGTTCATTTTAAATGTAGCTATAATGAAAGCCACTGCTGAGTCAAATCAGTTATCACTTATCACCACTGAAGGAGTTAAATGCTTTATTTAAGGAAGTTGTGAGATAAAGACGTGCTAAAAGAAAAGAATCTGGGAAGAAGCAGGACCAAATAAGACTCGACTGCGAAAGATATCTTAGGGTGATGTCCACTACCAGGAGAGGGGACAAACACTTTATTCCACAAGGGTTCTGCAATCAGTGTCAGACAAACCAACATTTCACACTAGATGCTTTGTGTATGGTGACGAGAGTAAAGACTGCACACATTTCCAGCTCTCGAACTACATTCAGAAAAATACATGCTGCATATACAGAGAAATAGCAATCATTGCTGCATACTCATAGAGAAAATACAGAGTAACACTTGAAGTATTCTATTCTGGGGCCAGAGAGGTCAAATGGGAAAGTACAAGGAAAGGGAAGGAAGAAGTCTTGAAGGACTGAAACAGAGTGTGACCAAGAGCAAATGGGCAGGAGTATAGAGAAAGATAGTGGCGAGCACTTATCTGTGCCTTCTTCCCCATAGACTGAGAGCTCAGTGAACCATATTACCTGAACATCTCATCTTTCGCTTCCTTTGCCTAAGTTCCCTTCCCTACCTTTTAAATGACCTTATCTCCTTCAGGCTATATTTCATTTCCTTCCCACAGCTACAATATCAGAACAGCGTTTTCATCGTGCTACATGTTGGATGAATTGTTCATTTGGGGAGCTATAAGGAATTTTTCCCACTATTCCATTCCCATCATTTTGGTGGTATTCTTTCGCTTTATTTGCGGTTTCAGAGAGGCACAGATAAGCTGAAAGCCATGGCATTTTGAAGTTTAATGGTAGGAATGATAAGCCTGTCAGCTGGCTGCTATTTGTAGCATTCAGTAAATGGCTGGCCAGCTCTCAGATTTTTCCCCACAAAAGATTAGGGTACTTCATGGTTTTGTGAACCCAGACTCCTCTGCTAATCTCAATCCTCATACACACAACAAAAGAGAATTCACAGGTGAGCTGAGTAAGCGGCCAACGTTTGTCCAGAGCTGCTGGTTGTACAGTAGTATACCATATGGAAAAGCAGACGTGGGAGTAGAGAACCCTCCTCAATTTTTATTTTACAAAATATCATATTTATTTATATTATTATACTTATTAGTATTATTGAAACCCCCTACATGACAACCAGTTTTCAACTATGTATCCCAATCAGTGGAATTGTTATGACATACTAACTGTAAAGACACGAGAAAAAAAAAGGAGATGTTACTCGTATCTATAGTCCTCACATAGAATATGCTGCAGGGGAGAAATATAATGAAATATGGAATTTAATTGAAAACAGAAGGAATATATAAAAAACCTGCGTGGTCCTTCAGAGCAATGATTCTTACACAGAATCTCTATTCGCTCTCTGCTAGTCCCCAAAACATACACAAAATTGTTCAAAGAAATTACCAACAACGCCATTAAACAGATTTGTTAACAGTAACAGCCCTAGATAAACTTTTTCATCTATAATGATTCTAGAGAACAATCTTGTTTTTCGATAAAGAGTAACAGAATGATATTGCTCTCTGGCTGGATGAGAGAAAAGGGAATTGCACTAAGTGACTGCTAGACTGTTACTCTAGATTAAGATTCTCTAAGGCAATAGGAAGATGATTCCAGCTTATTAAAGAAAACCAAATTACACCGTCCTCACTGACCAGCTGGACGGCGAAGCAATCTCTCATTGGTCAATGAGCATCCTGTCATTTGGCCGTGCTGAAAGACCTGTCATTCAGAATATACTTGAAGCATTAGTTATGCTAATTTGTATAAATGGATGAAGGGATACCTCCCTAATGCATTTCTCTTTGCAGACAGGTGTGATGATAGGAAACCTGATCAGGCAAGCAGTATGGTTTCAGAGGGTGGCTTTCTGAAGGGAAAGGAAAGCATTAGAATGGGCAAAAGGGTAATTTGAGAGGTAATTTGATTTTGTGAACTCCATATGACTTGTGAGGCTCCATATGAAATGTTGATGAGTGTCCACAGCTAGACTGAAGGCATGAGAGGTCAGAGCAGAGTCTTGTGCCTGTTTCTGTCTTTGTTCTTTATTCTTGCAAACTCAAGATGCATTCAATCAGAGAGGGACAGAAGTGCTCTGAAATGTAACTTAATGCCTAAAATAATGTTCTACTGCTGTCTTTATATTAACATTTGTCAACCTTAATATGTCATTGCCTTACAAGCAGCAGTACAAGCAATCTCTGTAGTTAGAATCAAGTTTCCTAATTCTTTTTGAAACATGATAGAATTCTTATGAAGTTGAAGAATGGATCATTTTGAAAGAGAAATGCGTGGAATAATGCTGAAGGATTACAATCTTAACGTGTGTACAAGAGGATTTCACATTTTAATATGTGATTTGAAAAGGGTGCAACTCCAGGGAGCCCTGTGAATACATCTTGTGCCAAGGGAGAAGGGGGGAGAGGGAGAAGAGGGGTGGAAAGTAAGGCCACATCAGAGAAGAAAGAAAATTAATTCTTCGACTTTAACAAATACTTTTAGCCGAGGAAAAGTATTCTTCCCTGTAATCACTGATAAGTTAACCCAATATCTATACTATGTTCCTAGTTATATCCCTGTAACACCAGTTATATCTTTTTATTATAATTAATTGACTAACATATACTAGCTAGCCAGGAATAATAGCCTTAAACCCCATTCATGAAATCCTTTAAATACTTGATATGCAAAAGATGAAAGTGAATAATATGCATCTATTATGTATCCGGTAAGAAGAGTGGATCTCAAGTTTTGCTCAGGTGTTACTACAGATGTTCAATTGGGGTAAATCTGCAAATGGACCTAGCTGTCACTTTTGTAACTTCCTACATTAGACAGTTTTATGTTCCTTGGATTCTACGGGTCTGCCAAACTAACCAGGTCCTGATGCTGCCAGTCTGCTCAAAAGTCAATCTTGAGCTTAAACATGGTTGGGACTCTGAAACCAGGTACTGTGACTAGTACCTATGTTTAGGAGGCACTTCCTAAACATCTTGACTGCAGTGTTCAGTGGGCTCAGCTCAATCCTCAGCACTCTCCTTCACTTTTGGTACTTCCCCGTTTTCTCTCAGCTTCATGACTTCTACAAATCCAGCTTTTAAGGGACATGCTTTCTCTGTGCACTGCATAACTGGATAACAAAAATCAGCATGAACTATTCACTGACCACACCAAAGTCCTTCCATGGCTTCAGCTTAACATTACACCTACAAGTAGTCCCATTGAGCCAAAGGAGATGCTTACACAGTTAGCATACCACAGAGTCGGCCTACACCTTGGGACATGGTTAAACTCAGTTGCTATGCCTTTGGACGAGTCATTATTCACGATACATTTCTTAGTAGAATTACAGAATCATGCAGGTTGGAAGCAGCCTCCAAAAGTTACCTAGTTCAACCTCCCATTCAGAACAGGTCCAGTCAGAGCACATTGCCCAGGGCTGCACCCAGTCAAGTTTTGACTGTCTCCAAAGACAGAGATCCCACAGCCTTTCTGGGTAACTCTTCCAGCTTTTAATCATGCTCATGGTAAATTATTTGTGATAAAATTAATGCACTGAATAATACGTGCTCCTACTTAGAAGTGTTTCAAACCTCTCTTTACAAGAAAAGGAGGTTCACTGCATTTGAAGTGAATGTGTACTAGTATTTATTTGGGCATACTTATATTGGGTAGATTTTTTGACAGTCCTCAGCTTGTTATCCCCTGCTGTTTAGCACCCTATCAGTGTGGACTTGTCTACTTACCTCTGTGCTTTTTCCAGTACAAGATTACACTGCCACCTTGTTACAACCAAGACATACTGGCTTGAACAAGTCTGAAGCAAATCACATCAGTGTACGCCAGTCAACATCTCCATGCAGCACTATATTCTATACTCTCTTCGCATACAGGCAAAATAGCTTCACTGAAGTTGACCATTATACCAGGGAAGATACTAAAAGTACACGCTGCTTGAACAGTTCATCTCTGCTTCCTATTTTTTCACACTTATCTTTTCACATTTATGCTTCACATTCATACTGCTTGTGCTGTTACAAGAGGAGGAAAAGCAGCTGGGGTAGGAACTACTGTTGATGGAGAGGGACTAATACGGAAACAAGAACTATCACAATTCTTCATCTCAGCGTCTATGACCATTGCCACACAGCACCAATAAGCAACAAATCCCAGTCACCAGAGCCTTCTCTAGCCTTGTACTACCTCACCTTTTCCCCTTCTGTGTAAGGGGAGGCAGCCTGACTTGGGCCATCCCTACTTATTAAGCAAGGGCTGAATAGGAGTTACTGTTAGGACAATGAGGCTGGCAGGGAGGATTTCACAGTGGAGTAGTTTTCAGTAGTGGGCGAGAGGAAATCTGTTTGCAATTACAGTGTTGCTATATACATCTCAAAGTCCTAGCCAAACCATAACTCTCCTGTTTACCATCCCCATTTCTCTTTCCAGGCTGCCTCTCCCATCCTACCACAACAACATCCTTCATTTCCTCGCCCACTCAGCAGAGAGACTCTCTCTCCCATTCAAACACTAGACTTCACAAAGAAAAGTCACATCGTAGATATATACTCACAGAGCGCAAGGCAAAGAAAGTACAATATCCATCTCGGTATTTTCATCCATCTCTCTTCCCCCCCACTTTGCTGATACTATAGTTCTTATAACTTGTTTACGAAGCATGTTTCAAAGCACGTAACGCTATGCTACGCATATTCCAGATATCTTCAGGGTACAAACAAAGACATTTCAATTGTGCAAAACTATTTTTAAGGCATTTTTTCCATTCAAAATTTAGCATTATAAGTAAATAAACTCAGCTTAAGCAATACACAAAAAATATCAAGGACAAAGAGGTGATAGATATATTTAGCAACAGACAGCCTGAATAACATTTGCAAAATTCCATTTATTTCCCCACGTACCTTGAGCATATCTAAGGTGTGTGGAACGTGCTTTTCTATGGCTCAGACACTGCAGGAATTGCTCCGTTGCTCATTCCATGCAGAGTGCCAGGTGGGACCGTTCAGCTGAGTAATGTCAACAAACACCTTGCAGGATTCCCTTCAGCCTTCTAAATAGGCACAATATCTGCTCTTATCAGTGTCAAGCAAGTTGGAGGGGAAAGGCAAAAAGAAAAAGGCATGAAATACTGGTCAAAGAATGTCTACTCCATTCAGTGCATGCTGCATTAACCACACCTCACCTTTTCTAAGCCATCTAGGGAGATACCAGGTCAGGCCCCAGGAGCAGTCCAGATTCATAAGCACAGAACAGTACCAGGGTTATGGTTTAGGTCTGTTTCATACACTGTATGAACTACACACAGAAACTGCATAGCATTGTTTAAACATGAAGTAGAGGTCCCTAAAAAGTAAGTTTGGATCCTGAGCAATAGTGAAAGTTTCTCAGGGCAGAGACACAGGCAAAAGACAAGTCTTGAAGGTTAGAAAGGCTTCGCCACAGCCATGGAGCAACCAAACCTGTGAAGGTGAAGATCACAGAAAAGAAAATGCACTTCACAGAGATCCTGAGATTTCCCAGAAAATCTCTTCTACCTATATACTATTTTTCTTCTGACACAGGATTACATAGTCAAATGTCTCTGTCTATAAACTTCAAGGATCTTTCTTACCAAGGATAGAGACTTTTAATAAGGACTTGTAGAAAAAGATTTGCTTGTGAAGGTAGAGCAAGGATCACCATAGCACATACTAGCATTTATCACTGAGCAAGAGACTTTGCCATAGTAAGATCTAACTCCCATCAGCATCGCAGCTGCATCTAGTTCTAGAAACTCACAGGAGGAGAAGAGTTTGACCATCTATTTTTGAGGTGCTTGACCACTGTGATCAATAGTTTTCCTGTTCTCAAAGTTATTAATAGTTAATATTCTCTTGTGATAGACCAAACTGATTGTTTTTAATGTTGCTTTTCAAACTGTTGTTTATGCTGTTTTATAAAATTGTCTCACTGTTGCCACCACTCATCTTCAGGGTTAGTTTTACTTCAGAAACACTTTTGGGGTAACTTTGCTTGCATTTTAATGAAAACAGTGATTTTAAACAGCTGTGATGAATAATCCTCATAGTTCCCAATTTTCATGATTAATACCAGCAGTAAAATAACTATATTCCATGTGGTATGAGTACAAAAGCTTAGTCCTTAGAAACAATATTCTCAACAAAAACGTTATGGAAAGCATAACAAAATCCTGTTGTATACAGTGAAATTATAGTGTTACTACTTATAATATTTCATGGAGTAATTTGCTATATTTCCATGAGGTATACAAGAAATGTTTCATATAGCACAAGAAAATTGTGTCTCTATTGAACTTTGGGTCTGAAATATAGTAAATAATCCTAGCCTCGTTATCAAAACACAAAATATCCTAGATCACGTGCACCTTGATATTGTCATTTGGAAGAGGATACCCTCATTTGGAGAGGACGCATCTACAGTGTAGAGTACCTGGGTACTGAGATCATCTAAACCCACTCAGCATCTCCTAATCCTTGACGAGAATTCTCCTTCCTGTTACGTAAAGCACGTAGTAAACAGCTCGCAGGTTTTACTTATGGAAGGTATAGATCAAATGGTAGCCTAATTATGACACACGTCTGCCTTTGACTCCATTTTTATGCCTCCAAATCACTGCCAGGTGAAATAGAACAATCCTTTTCTGTGACACAAAACTAATTAGCCAGAGTAATACCAAATAACCTGTGTCCCGGAATACTGCATACGAGATTGGCACCATTAAATTCTTTAGTGGTGGTATGGAGCAAAACTTTTAGTACATATTATATTTTACTTTCTATATTAAAAAAAAAAACAAGTTTTCATGATTCTACCAGTATGAACCTCTCCAGAATACCTCAACTGATCTTAATAATCCAGTCACAGCCTCTGAAACCCAACAGAGAAACACCTCAATGTATTTTCAAAGCCAGAAGATTCACACAGAGAAAAAAAAGAAGAAAGAAAAAAAGATAACCAGTGTCTTCTATCAGTTGTCCCATTCACATAAAGTTATTGATAATATCCATAACCTGGCAAGATTTAAAATACGCAGAGACAATCCTTCCTGAATAAACCATACAGCAGCCTCCATTGCAACAGCCCCAACAGTTTATCTGCCCACAACCAAAGGGGCTAGCTATTGAGCAGCAGCACTGGGAGACTGCAGATTTCATAATACAATACTTTCAAGGTTAAAGTTTTCAGGTTAATGTGTTTACTTACAGCCATCAGAATGCTGGAAGAAACAATGCACAGATCTCCAAAAAAAATGATCCATTTACCATCCCAAAGCTTTGTACACACTGCTGGTCTGTAACAGTCTTTTGCCCTGTTCATTACTGGCTTTTTGAGCCTATAAACACCACTGCACCATGTGAAACCAATCCAAGAAACTGATCTAAGCAGCTGGTCAGCGTCCTTCTCCTCCTCCTCATTGTTCTCCCACTGCAGCTGTAGGCATTTATCTCCTGGCAGTGTTGCCAAAACCTCTCCAAAAGCTGCTTTGTAGCCTAGCATTGGCTTGCAAAGCTAAGGCTCATTGTCAGCAAAATGTCAAAAATGACTCCACAAGCTGCAGCACATTTGAAATGACCACCATCATGGTGCTAACCTTGAAAATAGTGAAGGTGAATTGATAAGAGATAGACCACTGGCACAAGGATTGTCTATCCCTAGGACCCTAGGAAGCTACACCTGCTTCTGTCCAGCTTCTGGAGGAAAGAAGCATAATATGAAAGGGTCACATCAGGTAAAAGAAGAGATTTGTAATGTGCTGGCCACATACATACAGCTACACGTACAGGGGCAGAGCATCAAGCAATATTCAGCTCAGCATCAACTAGATATGCCAAATATAAGCAGGCTCTAAATGGTTCACTGGGTTATAACATAAAACAATATCTGCATCACTTCCAAGTACTCAGTGTTTTTACACAGATTTCAAGTCACTTAAAGGCTTAAGTGTCATCCACAAATGTTGTCCCAAATGCAAAATACCTCCTTACGTCATCATTTGGCTCTTAGATTCATATTTCCAGTTTGAACATCCCGTACTCTTCACCACATTTCCCTGCCAGCCTCCATCGTAGCTTACGTCCCATTATAACTAACTGTCGGTCCAGTTATACTTCTGTCTTAAGACATATGCACATATTGCAATAGGTTTGACTAAGGCTTGACTAAGAAACGAGGACTCACTTTTAAAGTCTATATACTATTATTAACTACTCTTTATACCAAACTGGGTCAACTCTGAAGCCTGAAACTCAGATTCAAGCCTGAAAAAGCTATATTCTACCTAAGCTGAACATAGCTCCACAAGGCAATGACACCATCATAAATGAAAATCTGTTAAAAGAATGTGCCTGCTAGAGGGAATTACCATCCTCTATCAATAAGGCTTTATGTTTAACAGGTTACTACTTTTATCTTCTATCTGAATATCTGGAGGCGCTACCCTTTAATTTAATGCATAAATTGATTCTACTCTGTCTCCCTACACCTAATGAGCATATTTTGTTCTTTGTCAATAAAAGCTAATGATTAAATGAAGAAAGTTAATCAGATTGAAATAAAGATAAGAGTGACATTTCTTTTATATCAGATTGCAATATACTATTGACACCGCTTTATTTATAGAAGAGCAGTTAGATGCAGCCTCTTGTATCTTGTTTGATACCAACAGGCAAGGCCTTCAGGCAAGAATTATTTCAAAGGCTATGCAAAGGTATTCACAGATGTACTACTCATCAGACAAGGCAGTCATTCTACTTGTGTACAAATTCTCATTATGCATCAAGAAAAACAATCACATCCTGCCCTTCTTTCTGCAAATGATAACTGTTCTCAGTAATAAGGAAAAATCCTTGAGAACTACATTGCAACAAACCAGAGCGAGTTACCCCTACTTTAGCAAAGCTTAAATGTACATCTTTAAAGAAATGTACAGAAACATTATTTTGCTTGGAATAAGAAGGAAAGGATAGAGAGTTGAGATGCTTACACTAGGGAATGTGCAAGCACACTGAAGGAATGCGACTCAGAATCATTACTTTTTCTTCTTTATGAATGAGAAAGTTGTATAGTAGACATTAACATGAGGTCCACACTGAATCCCATTGAAGACTATGATTACAGTACATTTTGTGTGTACAGTGAAGCACTCTTTGATCCAACATCTCTTAATTAAAACCAACAATGCAATACAACTTGCATTAATGCAGAACAACCGTGAAAGAATGGAGTATGTACATGTATTAGACAAGGGACAAGGAAGAATTTCCTTTCTTTTGTTTCTGCCAAAAAATACTACTATACTCTGATTTCTACACAGTTCTCAGTACAAACTACCTATATAAATGAAAAAATATGTATTCATTGTAATTGATGTGGATAAAATTTACAGAAATAGAAACAGATGACTTGAGCTGTATTGAAGTTAAATCTCTCGATTTTGTTCTCTTTTATTTCAGAGCTAAATGACTACTGCACCTGTTCTCTTCAGCACGATAAGGAGACTTTGTTGAATATTTAGTGGTTTAGCTTGCACATTATTTTAATGTAAATCATTAATTACACAGTAAAATCAAAAGTATGTGGGAAAAAGTATGCATAAGGAGGAATTCAATCACACTGAGAGTTTAACTCTTAAGACAGGAGCTGCAAAATATGCTTCCCTTGCAGTTTGTTCACAGTTTTTGCACCCATGAAAAAACCATTAGTGATTATGTGAGAAAATGCAATGCCAGTTACCCAGTCTGCCACCCCACATACTCATAGGGCTTTACACTAGTTCTAACAGCCTCTACTGCTGATCAGTGAATCCCAAGTTGTAGTTTTTCAAAAGCTCAAGCCAGTAGTTTTTTGAAAAATATCATTTGTAAACTCAAAATTTTATCTCCACTGGTGACATCCACCTACGCTTTGGGATGAAATCTGAGCTGGTAATCACTGAGCTTGAATTCAAATCTTTGGATTATCTTGGCAATGCCCGTAGGCTGGGACTTACTATCATTTTGTGGATCTGGTTGTTCAGTACCTGGTCCTTTGAACTGACCTAATTCCCGCCTCATGGCTAGCCTTCACGTAATTCAGTACGACTCCCTAGTAATATAAGTAATGTACCATCCTATTTATCTTCATCAGAATCTCATTTTCAGGATACTAACATGAAGAATCAGAAGCTTAGTTGTACAGCTTAATTTTTCTCAGAGGGAATATTGGAATTGCCAATAGGAGTCACAAACCATGCCTGTGAGTGGTAAGCACGTTGCTAGCAACCAGTGATATTTCTCCCAGGGCATACTGTCTCCAGCAGTAGCCCAGATAACGACAGTAATGATAACGCATAATGTGATTGCACCTTAAACTTACCTGACTCTAGTCAGCCCTGCTGCAGCCATCCATTCCCATACTCAACTGCTAGTCTGGCCCTTTTGAGAGTGGAAGAGTCACTACAAGTTTGAATGATTTTACTGTTCCAATAGAGAGCAATTACATCCAGGGAGCACATGCTCCAAGCTGTGTATTTTCACACCCTCTTTTCCCATCAGGTAGGATACTCATCATTAATTCTGATCATCCCAGGATGGAAATCTTAATCTTGTGATCCAGTATGCAGTCACAGATCCGTTCTCTCCCTGTGGCATGAAAGGATTGTGATTTACTAGAAGCGTAGGATACCTCTTAGTAGGATAAAGAAACCACCACTGGCCAGCAGCTCACAAAAGGTCTATGGATAAGCTGGAGGGCATTTCACCACCTGTAGCTGCTAGCTGAATTTTCAGTCATATCTGGAATGAAACTGTGCAGCAAATAAAAAAACAGCTCAATTTTAGTTACTTTTCTGATTGGTAGAATAGCAATGCTTTCAGTATTGTATGGTTACTTTTTAAGGGGCCCAATCTTTGAAAAGAATTTAGTCTTTATTCTAATAGCACAGATCAGAATGAATCTATTTGTTATTCATATCTCCATATGAAGTTTCCCAGTATTTTGTTGTTAGTTACTGGGCAGTTCAAGTGAGAGGTAACATCTACTCTTATCCTTCTTTAGACTATCCTTTCTTTCACTCAAACCGTGTGAACAGTGTAACCATCATCAATACGTATTAGTCATTGAAAAGAAACATTCTAAAACGCTTTACCTGTAACATACATCATCATCATCTGACTTATAATTCAGCTCACTTAAAGAACTCCTTTAACTGGCATAACTCCAATGCAGTAGTACAGTAGTTACCCAAAATAAGGGTTACTTTACACTGTTTTATATAAGGCACTAACAAAACCTGCTCATTTTCTTAAACAAAATAGTTATAAAACAAAATGAGGAGAAAGAAAACATCAGGACTGGGCAAACTTCATAGAGGTACTCTGTTGACATTGGACAGTAGCATTAACTTTCTTCCGAAGAGATTAACCTGTATTATTCAGCAGTTTCTAACTACCTCTGATTTTTAACAATTATCAGCATCAATAAGCATCTATCATCTTCATACTAGATATGATCAGAAAAATGTTAAATCAAAAGTAGTCATACTGGATCATCCCAAAGATTCACCCTCTTCTCTGACTGAGATCAAATAACCAGTGTCTGCAAAAGAACAGGGTGAGCATTTAGTGATACTTCCCTCACACATCTCCCTAGCCTCCAAAAATTTGTAGCTCAGGAACTTTCTAAGTAACAGGTCTTTGCATTGGTCTGTTTGGGAGCCATTATTCGGTTTCATTGAAAGGGTTGGAACGAGCATTTTCTGAACAATTATCTCAAAAATCTGGAAGTGCTAATAATTCATGTACACTTAGTAAGATTGTTCACTACTACTTTTGAAAGTTATTTTGAAGATGCCAAGCCAGTAAGCTTTCAGGCAAATTATCTTCTCTAAAACAAATGAAAATACAATGAAAAATAAAAATGTATCAAGGGAATGAATTTCATATATAGGGGTCATGTGTCCTATAGTAACACCACAGACTGGAATACTTCAATATTCCTAGACCTAAAGTTAATCTGAAAACATTGCAAAGCATACACTGGTTGACACAGATGTCCTGTCAAAATCTTAACATCTCTCACCAGATAAAAGTAGTTTTTTCTCATTTCATAAAGAAATTTTCCAGAATGGAAAACCATATTTGAAATATATGGTGACCAAAAATATATAGGCAAGGCTGACATCTCTTACTTATCATATGGGCCCAGAAAAGTTATAAAAGCAAATGTGGATGTCTTGAAACAAACAAAGTAAGCAAAAAAAAAATAAACTGGAAGAACTCTAAACATATGCTTGATATATTTGAAGCACGTATTCAGACATTTTAAATATATGAATAAAACATTTTAATATAGGTGGGCTGGCCATATGGTTTTGCTAGGGCCAGTATACACAAGGCTGCTTCTTAGACGCTACTTTCTGAGGACAAAGGTCAAACACACATTACATGAAGAATGATTTAGGGCTAAGGAGCATTGCATGTATACTGGGGTACACCAACTGTAAAAGCAGTAACCTCAACGGTGTAACAGCAGGTAAAGTTTTATCCTACATGTTCACAAACTTTGATAATATCACAGTACAAGATCTATTAAAAGAAAAAAAAAGAAAAGAAAAAAAAAAACCCTAAATCACTGCATGACTAAACATCAGTCTGGAAACAAGACAGCAGAGACAGCACAGAATAATCCAAAAAACATAACTGCAGAAAGAATCCAACTCGGTATGGCTGACAAACCTATGAAATAATGCATGATGTCAACAACCCCTGTCATCCAAAATAAACATTTGAGTCTGGCATCAATTTGGGATCAACAGATCAGTCTTTTTGCAATACATCCAATCCAGTCTCCCAACCAATGGGGGAATTAAAAAAAAAAAGAAAAGAAAAGAAAAAAAAGAAAAAAAACTCACAAGACTGTCAGGAGTGAGCGAGCAATGGTGAGTGAGATAAGAAAAGAATCAATCAAGGCAAATATCTCTAACCTAGAAGGTAAACTTCAGCAGAAACACCACTAATCGTAGATATGTTATTAGGTAAAAGAATTCATCTCAGTTCCTAACATGACCTCTTGTATTAGGTGCTTTTGTAACATACATTGCTTTATGACTTTTTTAATAAAAATAAAACCTCAGAGTCCCGTACAAAGACCTGGCTAGTTAATGATATTTTATAGCAGAAGGTCTGGAGAGGATAGAAAAGAGATAGAATATCTCAAAGGTCAATGCTTCAGGCAACTTTCACTGAGGAATATTTTACTGTTGTTTTAATAGTTTTTTTGTTTATTTCTTTGACATTTTGACTTTTTGTCCAACATCTCAGTAATAACACCCAAATAGTTTTAACTTATTTATCAGCCAGATCATCTGTGCAATTACTCTGGCATCATGTTTAAATAACTTCACCTTTGATGGGCAAAGTGAGGTTCTTGCTGGCATCTGAGAGGTAGAAAATGAATATTGATTTTTGTAAATAACTCTGCTAACTGGCAGGTTACTTTTATTTCAGAGCAACTGTAGGTATTTCGTTTGGTCAGTGTTTAACATGCCAGTATCTTGGTCCTGATTCAGTGGATTGCAGAAGCAACTGCTGAATGTTAACAATGGGATTAAATCTTCTTTATTCATCCAATCGCATGCTTATCTCTCGCTTCTATAAAGGAACAGAGTTAAGCAAGAATTTATGGTATCTACTGAACTGGAGACATGTAAATACTGTACACAGCACATGCATCAAGTCTGTGTGTGTGAATGTAGATATATATCAAATCTATCAGCATAGACAAGAAATATGCTGATATACAATCTTTGGGTAGGTATTTTCTGTAAGAATAACTCATTTAAAATGTAAATTTTCTTGGGGAAAACATATCCAAACGCTCTTCTGAACATTTTTACTTGTTTCTCTAGTTTCTAACAAAGTCATGGCATTCAAACTTCCAAGCATGGATTGTTATTTCAGCTAACCAAACTGTGGGATATTGGGGAATTAACAGAAGTCACAGCATTGTGGGGAAAAAGGTAAAAATTCCCAAAGCAGCATCTGGACTCTTGAACAACTACTGTAACAATGATTAACATTAGCAAACAATTGTTTTGAGTTGCCATTTCCATCCCTGATGACACTGAAACATTAATAAAGTTTAGCAGTTGACTGACATATCATATCCAAGCTGTTGGGACACCACTATGGTTGCTGAAGATGATCAAAGCCAAGCTCCTAAAAAATCTGCAATATCAACAATATTATCTGAAGGCACCTGCCCTGTCAAAGCCCTGGAAGAGCAAAGCTGAGAAATGTTCAGATAAGATTTTCATCTGTTACAGCATCCCTCCTGCAAAATCTGTCCACTGGTCAGAAGTGAGCGAGACAAAATCAACAAGTGGAGCTGATGCTATGAGTCAAATTTCCTCAGAGCAGTGAAAAGTAAGGAATCCATTTATTCAGCCAGGCTCAAGAAATTCATGTAAGTAAACAGAGTGTGAGATAATGATCTGGTACTTCAGGATTCAAAACTGCTAAATCAGAGATAGAAAGCAATGGATTTATTCTTGCCCTAAACACATGCCACCCTTTTGCACAGTAGGCTCCACTGGTTGTATTTAGGACTTCCACGGTATTTTTAAGAACAAAATCAATCCAAGTATAAACAGCTGCCAATTTCTTTACTCCAAGGTTCAGACTGTAATTTGTCTAAAATTTTGAAAGCATTTTATGAATGTGAACTAGTCAATCTTTACAGTATTATATTATAAGTAACTCATATACTTTTCAGTTCAAAAGCCACCAGGCATATGTCCTAGTCTGGTTTTGCATTTACTCTTTTAGTAAATGCAAATGTCAGAAAATGAATCGGTGTTTCTGCTAAGAGAATCACTTGTTTCTTATTCTATATATTTAAATTGGTTTTAATCATCAGCACTTCATATATAACATCCTTTATCCCTCCCCACTGCACACACGCTCTAAATTTAATTAAAATAACTGAAATGAAACTACAGATAATTTGTTTTTTAAATAGACTGCCACATGCTCCATTTACATAAAACCCATTAGTTTGCATTAAATACAAATTAGCTGCTGATATGAATTAAATCACATATAAATAGTTCAGAATAGCCTCAAAACCACGCATTTTAATTAATATAACAGTTAACCAGATTTATTTGTAAGGTAATCAAGACTCTTTCTCATTCATTCTTCAGCACAATGGGCCAGAGAATGAAGGGCTATCTTGTAACACTAGTTTTAGCAGTGAAATACAGGCGCAAACGCGAAGGCAATAACAACCCATGGATTCAGGCATTTATAAAAATACGTGCTTTTTAAGAATGATTCTCCAACTGTCAAATTAGAGGCAACATGAACAAAGATCTACATTATAATGAGGCAATGAAATTCAGGAATCATTCAGGAATCATTTGATTCTTTGATGTCTAGTTGTTGCAAAAAAAATAAGAGCCTCATAAAGGAACTGTGAGGTTACTCCTTTATTCCTAGACATTCTACAGATAGAAGTAAAATGTAATACAGCAAGAGGAATGTTTAGGCTACTTCTTCAATTATTGTTATTTGATGGAAACAAGCATTCAAAACTCAAAATTCCCAGGATCTCTCTCCAGAGCTACAAATACCAGCAAAGTAGTGTAGTTCCTTGGTAATCACTTCCTCATATTATTAAAAAATGGGCACAATAATGCCTTTTTTATGTGAAAGTTTTTCACTTAATAGGCATATTGAAAGAGAGGAAAACATTGCCAAAAGCTCAGATTAATGACTCTTTGTCAGCAAAACTTTTCCAACTCTGTACACAATACCATAAATCATATATTTAGGTATATGTTTAGGGAACTCTGGAATGCGAGTCCCCTCAACATGCTGCATATTCTAAGAGAGCTCACACCTAAAAATTTACAGCAACAGAAGTGGCCTTCTTAAGCTTCTCACAGCAACTGATACCAAATTCAAAATTTGTTAGGTTACAGAACTCTTTAAACTATAATATTTAACAAATAAGAAACAAAAAAAATCCTGTGGAAAGCAACATGTCATGAATTCATTTCCACTGTTCCTAGAGGAGATACTGGACACAATAAAGCAAAGTAGTCAGGCCATATAAAATCTTTGGCAGAATGGCAGCAACTGAAGTGGCACTAATGTAGAAGGTCTACAACCATTACAGGTTTTGAACAAGTAAGACTATCAATGGTCCAGGTGTTGCAAATGATTCACGTGATTTTGCTGCTGCTTCTATGGCTATTGGGCAAAATAAAACCAAGCTGGCTACACTGTAGTAAGTACAATATGGGCAAATCATGGCTCCTGTTTAACATCACCTGCAAGAAGCTGAGCCACCTCACCATCTTATGAACAAACCTGGTCTGAGCGACTCACCAGCTTGGAAGATCAAGCCACATGTGTGCAAATGTTGAGCAGTGCTGGCCACTGCTGTTCAGTGGGAAAGCTGCTCCTGACTCAATGAAATAACATTAATCTGCTCTTTGGAAAGTTTAACAATTGCAAGGTCTGGCCTTAAATTTTTAAAAGTGTTAAGATACATTTTCACTCATTTCCTTCTTTCCTTGGAAGACAGAGCCAACACAACAGACTTAAACCTCACGCCTAAAGTGCCTCAACTGATTGCAGAATTCAAAACAGCATACAAGTATTTATACTTAACAGAAGGAGAATTTGATCTTATGTCTACCACGTAGACTCAATTTCTAGACAAATTTGGCACGGATATACACTCAAAGTAATTCTATTCTGTTCAGTGAAGAAGAATAGAGCATAATTAGCAAAGAATTAGTCATCCTAGATTCACTGATTCGTCTTAGCTCTGTTTTACATAAAGTATCATTATACAGTGCATAATATGCTATGTGTCTTAATTTTAATGTGATTTAAGAATATTAAATCCACAATAATGTTTTCTAATACAATGCAATTGACACTAATATCTCAGGGAAATGCATATACAGTACTATCAAACACAATTCTTACACTTTTAAGTAAAAAGGAAATGTACTACATGATGGCATCTTTGAAAAGAAAGAAGAAAGTTTATTATTCACATTGAAACAAAAATAATTTAAGCAAGACTCAGCTTAACATAGATACTCACTCATAAATTTTGCTACATGCTAGCATACTAGTTACTCTAACTCAAGAAATATATCCTAATCTCATTGCATTATTCCAGAGGGTTATCTATCCACAAAGACTGAGAAGTTTTCTCCAGCAGTTATCAGTAAAGTACGCTGTGGCAAAACAGCAACTTTGTTCAGAAGGCATTTTTTTTCAGGAAATGATGCTTTCTGAAGGGCCATAAATAATATTTTGCAGTAAGAAATAGCAGGTTGGGCTCTGTCAGATAGATCAATGTCATATTATGTTATGATCTGTCCCAAGACACGACTGGCAGACTAAAACAGACACGATGTGTCAAAACAAAAGACAAAGCACAAAATGACAAGTAACCCTCAAAACACCCAAACAATTTTTTAATAAGCCTAGTTTCTCAATACAAGGAACTTAAATGAAGTAAAGACTATTTTTTTCAAAAATAAAATGACTAGCCAAAAATCCAAGCTATAAGAACCAGTGAGTACATCAGTCGGAATAGATCTAGGTAAACTATTGCTCAGGATTAGTTGTTGCTGTGCTGCTGTATTTTGGCAAATAAATTTTCTCTTAAAATGTAAAAACCCAAAGATTGTTGTGCCAGGAATGGTTACATGGATGGTTCAGACCAATTCTTTTGAAAAATCTAATTTGACCTTCTCTAGAAAAATCCTTGAAAGTAGAAGTTTCTTGCAAGGCAACACTGTCCCAGATAATAAATGTATCTATTTCTTTTAAAAAAGAGTGTATTTAAAGTAATATCTTTACATTCACAAATTAGCTTCTGAAAGTAAGGGATTTTGACAGTATGGCACTTCTGATGATTACTATTTTTTCTCGCCCATCTTCAGCATCCTCTTACATCACCTCACTGATTTTCTAAAATAAGCCCGCATCTATTTCACACCACGACAGGGCTTCTCAAATGACAATGGAAACGGACACAGAAGTTTCTTTAAAGCATCGCTAATTCAAGGCTCTGCTAGTTATTCAGGCTGCTTTGAAGTTGCATATTAGCCAAATTTGGCTGCACTAAATGACATCGTAGATACACTTTGCCTGGTTGTTGAACAGCAGTTGCATTATAATTAGTGCCACTTAATGGAAAAATGTAACCAAGATGCATACTGTTATTAATCCGACTCCAGTATAAAGCTGGCTACTGCAATAATGAAAGCAATTACCAACTGATGAACTGTTCAGCCTGGAAACTGACCCTAACTAAATCCTTCCTTCTCAAAAAAGAGCAGAGAGGCACAGAGCTTAAAATCACTTTGTTTCTAACACTTCTGTGACATTGGTCCAGCCCAGGTAATATAAAACTTAAGGCATTACATTTTCAAATAAAGAACAAAAAGGACATAAGAATGTTGGGACCAAAAAATATAATTCAAAGTCAACCTGCAGTTGCCACCATCAGCTGTGTTCTACCTGCAGTTGCAAGATTTGCCCTCTCTGAGTTCCAACCCACACAACAAACATCGAGAACTTATCACAGTACGTTGGAGGCTGTGCTCAATCTAGATATTTTTAGGTCTTCCCACAAGAATCTAAAGGGTCCTCAAGGACTACAGCTACGCACAGGTAGGGTCAAAATCAATTGCAAGCTGGTGGGATTCACTCAATTCTGAGGCGATCCTCTGCCCAGCATTTGACAGCCTTTGTGCCCCATACACAGTGCTGGGCACAAGACTGGTGTCTTTCAATTGTGGAAATAAAAGAGGGGGGTGCTCTCCCACTTGGATTTCCTGAGGGAAAAAAAATTGTGACACACTTGTTGGCTTGGAATGACTTCCAAGTTTTTCACTTGGACTGACAGTTTCCTGTATTTTACCTTGATCAGAGGGAGGGTCTAAAAATGATATTCATTGTCACTGTTCTATGACTAGCAGAAATTCATTCCATCAGCTATTTCTCAGGGCTGGTGCAGCAGACAAGAAATACTACAGGAGCCCCAGATACTTTCCACAAGTACCTGAGATACATGCCGAGCTTCAGAAGATGCAAAAGTACAGAGAGAACTTTATAGAAGAAAGCACTTTAACTGGAACAGTCAAAACCAATCAGCTAGATACTGTCTTTACTACATCATCTGATAGAGAAAAGTATCCAGTTCCTTCTTAAAATGAAGGAGGAATTTCAAGCCACAAATAGTTTGGGAAATAATTCTCTCATTTTATGTCAATGATTAGGATTATTGGATAAGCAAAGCTGGATGCTCAAACTAGTAATATCATCAGTGGGATAGTTAACAATATTGGGGTTTAGACTATGATTATCAGATGACTTCCCTCTAGATTGCAGTGGTTAAGTTACATATTCCCAACACACATGCTGATTTATAGACATCAGTGTAACAGTTCATACTCAATTCATATTCTGAAGACAGGTTATTCCCGTGGCTCTCCCCCCCCACCTCCAAACATAAGGGCAAAAGTGTAATTGTTTTAAAATTAAAGAGTATATCCTAATATACAATTCTGTAGCAGGAAATTAAATAAATGGTAAACTCATTAGCTTTCATGATCAACTTAAATCTAACTAAATTTATGCTCCCTGTTCACCCCCAGCCACAGCTGAACAGAGGTTTCAATATGTTCTTCAGATCATTATGTAGAGCTTGAGATGGTGACTGGTGGCTGGTTTTAAGGTTTGGTGGGAGATATTTTAAATAAATAAGGAATTATTGGGGTTGGCAAACAGATATTATCTCTAAGGGTTTCTATGCAAATAGGAGAACAAACAGTGGGTTACTGTCAAAATACTAAAAAAATTTTCAGGCAGTAAACTTTTTGGCTAAATAGTGCCTCAGTTACAAATACAAAACAATATGACATTTAGATAAGCAATCTACTGAGCTGTGCTTTCCTCTAATTGCATATTCTGTATCCAAATTACAGCTACATTTAGACCCTCTAGGCTGGATTGGCAGACCTTGCACATATATCACATACACTGCTGGTTCATGCATTAGACTTGGGATGAAAAATGAACTTGAAAGCTGACAATTTGGCTATTTATATGTATAGATTTGGTTATTTTACATGATATTGAATCATTGGAATAAAATGAGATCACAAAGAACACAGAGTCCAAGAGATCTTTTAGGATTTCGCAGCAGAAACAGTGTTTGTGTGGTTTTGTGTTTCATTTTGCTTCAAATTCTTCACACTTCTGTATTTAAGGAGTTTTAAAAAGAGCTTTACTTTGTAATATTTCAAGGAATTATTTCTGATTTCTTCTTTTGTCCTTTTTACAATTCACTTTTAATTTCTGCTACAATAAAACTTGGGATGAGGACAGAGGATGTTTGAAATGGACTTTGCATTCGCAGCTGTTTCAGATGTTTTAAAATACACAATAGCATGCATTGTTTTTGGAAAAAAAAATAATGAAAATTTCATTGACTAGAGACTATGAATGAACAACTCCTTACTCCACAGCAGTCTTGGAGAATATTTAAGTTGCTTTTGGGCAGTCAGGAATTCACCCAAAATCTCCTGAGAACAGGGACTCTTCCGTAATTTCTCCATTCAGCCACCAGGACCTATGCTTTAACTGACCTTACATGTGAACAGTACCTCACAGTATCAATCCTTAAAAGGTTAGGTAAATATGTTAATTATTTGTCATATTCATTCTACTATTATTTAGTAACTGATAAATCAGATAACTATATTTACAGATACACAACTAAAATACTGCAGTGCAATTCCTTAAAATCAAAATTCAGAAATGCTCCTTGACTACAGGTTTAATCAGCAATGCACATTTACATATGACCTCTGTCATGAGAGAGAGTGGAAGAAAGGATTCTAGGTAATAGTTAATTAGAAATGTGCCTCCTTAATTATAACAATAATTCCATTCCTAATGCAGTCTTTAGACTTGCCATGGGCTTTTATATTTAACTAAAGATATTTCTAAAGCCTTCTTTGTCTTTTTTTTAAAAACATTTTCACTGAAGTTACTTGGCTTTCATAAAGATAATAATTACTTTTCTCTGCACTTTAAAGTTGTCATTGCATTTTAGTTAAAGCTTATTTTTTTAAAAAAAATCTAGATTTCTCATCTAGTTTTCTGCTCAAATCTAGAACCGTAGCATTTATAAAAAGACAAACTTACACACAAACTTTAATTCTTTTTTTTTTCTGTTAAACCACACAAACATCAGCCTGGTATTAGATAGTACACAAATGTTAATTTGACTGTCTTTAGTCTTCGAGATCACAAATGGATTTCTGTGAAGAAAGAAGATGCCGTTCAAATGCAGGCACACAAGCTTTGACTCTTACTTCACACAACGGTAAATCAGGGGTAATTCTGATGAAGGAAGAACCAACAGCCCCACAAACGTGTTGCAAGCGATACAGTTGAGTTTGCCATTTTTATTGCCTCTTGCATGTCTAGGAATATCCACATTCTGAACTTGTTAGATGCATTCTGCTCTCACCAACCTCATTCGCTGTTATCAAAATACTGAGTTACATGAAAGACCTTCTTTGCCAGAGCATACATGTATCAAAACTAAAGAATTCAAGCATTAATTTCAGGAGGGAGATACATGGGTTCTGCAAAATTATTCATGGCTGAATAGAAAATATCTCCTCATAAAAGTGTTTCAGTATTTTCTTACCATAGATAATGAATGAAAGGCTTAAAATTATGAGTGCCTGCAATACAATAAATGTCTGCTTAAGTCGGAGCTCTTCTATGTGATTTAGAATTAGTGTCTTCTTCTGTTCTTTAAATTATAAATGTTTATCTGTCAAGACACGGTTCAAAAATATGAGTAAAGCCAAAATCTTCTTTAAGCTATAGCCATAGAAAATCCTCTAGCCTTACAAAATACTATGATACCTCTCTAAATAGTTTGTATTTTCCATACCAACGCAAGATAGAAAATCTTTACTGAAATTGTAGCAACACAGAATCAATGGGAATTTTGCTGCTGACTGACTCCCTGTCAATCTGGGATTTAATCCTGTTCTTTACAATGTGCATTTTCAGGGCAGCAACTAAATATCATTTCCTTCTTCAATCAGCTAGCTTAGATTATACAACGTTCCCCATTTTATTATTAAAAAATCCACATCTTTTAAATTATATTTTATCTTTACCTCTATGTTTAGCCTTTGATTTCAACAGCTCTAAATTTTCTTTTGGGCCCTCCAGTGGGATAAACATACAGGTTTCAGAGCCCAAAGTCTCCCCGGTCACTGCTTACTGGAATGCACACAGACAAAATGCCCAAAGAGAATCAGCCTGTTCATAAATTGTAAATGCCTCTACACTGTGGAATTTGTAGAATACATTTACATACTCAGTCAGATACATATAGATCTCTCCACTCTAGTTTTAGCACAGTTGTTTTTTTACTTTTTGTTAAATTCTATTAAAAAAGAAGGTTATTGCATTTTATTTTACCACAACTTTTCTGCACAGCCAAAACCAATTCTTCACTAAAAATAAAGATTTTGTTTGTTTGTTTCAAACAAGCTGCTTAGGTTTTATCACTTGTATTTTACTAAGCAGTTGCCTGGAATATTATATAATTCTTAACAGATGATTAATTTCACAAGTTGCTCCTGATCAACACAAGGGCTGCTGAAGCTGTAACTACTAAGTAGTACTAAAAATTGGTTTAAATAAACAACGTTATTGTTTTGTCTGTTTCCATGTTTTTACAGCAAATCAAAATGAGGCTAGCATCTCACCTAAACAGATCCATCAAGGCTTTTCCTAAGTGTTGCCATCGCAGAAATATTTCACCGTACCTTTGTATGGCGAAAGATACCCAAAACCAGATTTCACACAGCCACGTGCAGGCCAAAAAAAAACACGCCCTACTTCTTCCACGGCGGCGAAGAGCACGAGGACGCCCAAAGAGCTGCCCACGGCTCCTTACCTGCGTGCGGCGGTGCTCCCCGGGGCGCCAGAAGCAGCAGCTCTTGTGGAGGGACGGGCTGGCCCCTTCCTCCCGCGGAGCTATCGCCATCCCCGCTTTTCTCATCCTTCCGAAAGGCGGCGGGAAGAGCTGGCCTTGCCCGCCGGCGTTCTTCACCGGCTCCATCAGCTTCCCTCCAGCTGGGCCGAGACCTTCTCTCCTTCCTTGCAGGAGCAGCGGTGGGGGAGGCAGAGGAGGACCTGCAGCAAGGAGGAGGAGAAAGGTGGGCTGCAGCGAGTTCAACGCACCGGTGGCAGCCCCCAGCGCCTCCAGAAACCCCATTTTGCATATTTGCCTTTGCTCGCGCTCAACTTGGTAAACCCTTCAAATTGTTTGACAGGCTTTTCCTACTTCTATCAGCACAAAATATTAATCTCCTGTCTTCTGCTTTTTCAAAATACAGTGGGTTTGTCCACAAAATGACCTGTGTTACTGTAGCCAAGAGCCCTGTAAAATGACCCTTGTGAGCATAGCCCACATGATACAATAACCATGACCCACGTCAGGAGATTTCAAGGACTCTCTGCCATAGCCAGGCTATCAAGCCAAAAACTCAACACACTTCAGCAAAAAATAAAATAAAACAAAACAAAAATCAGGAACATGTTCCCTTTTATTCAATACTGACAAAATTTTAACAGAAACCACTATCCTAAACTTTAATCTGAGTTGCAAAAGCAGGCTCTTAGAGATAATGTTGATGACACTGCATCTGCTTTATTGCTGATGGGCTAGCCTAAATTTAAGTCACATCACGTCCACCTAAATTTCATTCTGCCGTCTGCTTGGCTCCCTGGCTGTGGCATGAAGGCTATAACCACTCACTTTCCTTAAGTTAATGCGAACCCCCCTGCGTTCCTTTGACAATCCCTACTTAAAAGCCCAGGACAGTTTGTTATGCACCAGACCGCTACCTGCCTCCTTGCAGCCCCAAAAGACTTTGATCCGACAGCACTCTCAGAGAGGAATTGCTCTGTATCTGTATAACTCTTATAGAACTTTATGCTTTTAACAGATATATTGATCAGTATGACAGCTGCAGGGATGCAGCAGTTAGATGGGTCCGAGCTGGAGGAGACCTTTCGAGGTGTTTGCACGCAGCAGTACAACAGAGCCGCTCAGAAGAAAACATCGGTCGTCAGGGCTCGCTTGGAGGAGCGGCCTCGGCCTCTTCCTCCTCCTGCCACACGGCTCTTCCTCCCTCAAGCACCTTTCTCACAAGCCGCGTTTCACCTCGTCTCAGACGCAAACCGCTCCCCGCCGCTCGTTATCCCTGCTGCCCTCACTTCTTTCCCTCTGCTGAACCCTCTCCCAGCTTAGGATCACTACAGCATACAGTAATGCAGAGGGAAAATATCATAAAGATACTTTCTTGGTTCTTCACGCTGCGCATATGTCATTAAGGATAGTTCCCTACTCAATCACTTACATGGATTTACATTTTAAAATATTAATTTCAAGTTGCCCTTTATCACCTGCTCACTCATAGACACAAGAATCCATCTACAGTTAACTTGGCTTTTGTTAAAGTGTAGCATTAATAAACTCTGTCATTCACCGCATAACCTCTTCCAAGTTTTTATTTGGCCTGTCTACCCACAGCGGTCCAAGCACATATTCTTGCAGAACCAGCGACACTTTTCTTTCACTGTCAGTAGTAATTATTTACCAGCATACACTGTTTCCTAAATTTTAGCTAGATATTGCAATTACAAGAGCATTTTCCCTCTTTTCCACTTCCTTTTGGTAGAGATTTTGTCAAGGGACCATTCCAGAAACTTTTTGGGAAGTTCATTGAAGCAACTAGATCACCTCTTCCATATGTGCGGCTCCTTCAAAGACTCTTAGCAGATTTGTGGGGCATGACTTCACACTGCAAAATCTATATTGATCCTTCCCATTACATTTCTCCATACACTTACTAACAGCATTCCTTATCCTAATTTTGACCAATTGACCTGGCACAACATGCAGACTTATTGATCTTTTTTTTTTTTCTTTTTTTTTTTTTTTTTTTTTTAACTGACAACGTTTGCCATCTCTCATTTTCTGGTGCTGATAGCTGTCATAGACCATACCCTGGTATAATGGATCTTTAATGGCAATTTCACATCTGATTCCATTAAAAGATTTAGGTTAATGTGATCTCGTATCAGTTTATTGTTTTTCATTCTAATAATTTGTTCCAAAACCTTTTCTAGGAACACTTTGCACAAAATTCTTTCCAACTCACTCCCTGTAATAAAATGCTCCAGCATGGGAATCCCCTAAACCTCCTCCATATTAACCAATGAGGCAAAGAATTGTCTTAACTTTGTGCTAATAAATTATACTGGCCACTTATTCTACAGCTTCCAGATTCTCTGGCAGGTGTCCCACTTCCACGGGAAAAGAAAGGTTTCAATATTAGCCTTCAGGGTTTTACAAAGTCATTCCTCAACTTTTTTTAATTATCATTTTTTCTAATCATGCTTTAACATTTACCTTGCCAAAGTTTGTACTCATTTTACTCTTTGGAAATGACTATCACTTTTGTAGGTGTCTATTTCTGGTAGTTGCCTTTACTGTTTTGCTTAACCATGATGCCTCTGTGGGGAAGCTTTTTTGATAGACATAAACTGTACATATAGTCTGTACCCTAACACGATATCTTGAGCACTAGCAAGTACAAGCACAAGCCTTTTGGCTGTGCCTTTAAATTTCTTTTAGTAAGCTTTTCCATTTTTATGGAGCTCTCTTTTTCAAAGCTAAGTATTACAAGAATAGGTCTTTTCAGAGGAGTTTTTTCAACTGTTGCATCTTGAATTTGCATTGTGGAGATAGAGCCATCCCAGACCTTTAGTCACAGTATTTGGAATTTGATCATGTACCTTGCCCTGAACTAATGGATGAAATCAATAAAAGCTTCTTCTGAGTTCTCTAACTAGCTGTTCCAAGATGTAAAAACATGTTAACTTCTGCATTATTTTTTATTAGTAGGCTAATTGGGATAATTGAATCATCCTCTTCCTCTTATGGAGTTTTTTGCTCTTACAGCCCCTTTGATATTGAACCGTAATTTGCTTCTGAGGACCGTCAGCTGCCAACATGCCTACCCTGGAAAGGGTCAGTGCTCCCCCTGACCCTGCCTGAATATCTCTCCCTCCCTCCTTTTTTTTTTTTTAATTAAAAACAAGCTGAGTAAAAGAGGGTCCATATTTCCTTTTGTGTTTTGATCTTTCATTTTGTCTTTTCTAAGGAGTTAGATATTCCACTTTTTTTCTGGGACTTCCTTCATTTGAAGACAAGTAATGAGAGTTGAATGAGTAAACAATGAATAAAAGAAAATGGTTTTCTATTTCAAAGGTAAGATAATATCTATGAGTTATTCAACTACTTTGTCTTACATTTATTAACCAAGGACTTCTCCTGATAACTGTCATTCCTCAGAACATAGCCAAGGCCACCTCACTCAGAATGACATCTGAACATTTTCATTGTTTGCTAAATGACAAATTTCACAGACTGTTGGCTCAAAGATGTGCTGTGTTATTCTTTAGCCCCTCAGTATTTAAGATGATAAAGATTGTTTGAAAAGACAGTGATGTGGCTTCTTGTTCTGCTAAAGAGAGATCTTTGTCCTCATTTTAAAATCTGTTGTTTAATTCTGCAGCTCTACTTCTCTTATTTTTCCAGAGGCCAACTCTGAATAGAGCATTTGAGGTCCTTTTTTCATTTTTTCTTGTATGAATAATCCCTTTAATAACAGATGATGACATAGGAAATCAATTTACAGTACTCTAATGAACAGTGATGGTGTAAACAGTCTTCTGCTATGGATAGAAACACGTTGTAATATAAAAAGAGAAGTCAGATTATTAAAAAAAATAGTGAAAGAATAAGGAATGCAAAATGAAAGCATTTTAAATTCGGGATTATGCTAGATTTGCAACTACATAGAGTTTGTGGTTATATGTTTCACCCTTCTTACTGCTATCCTTCCACTCCAACAACAAAATTAGTAAAGAGTAAAAAGAGTTCCATCCCCCCTTAGTTGTTCTGCCAATTATTTTTGTATACTTGTAATTAGAGCTGTTCTGGGTTTCCATATCAACCTTGACTTGGAGAGATCAATACCATAGCTTAACAAAAGAGATGATCTGTGTTGTTAGTAGATTTATCCCGTACTTACACAAATAAGATTAGAAGCAGCATGTATAGTGAGCTGTAAGTACATGACATTTTCCCAATAAGTGTTTTTCATTATTTTGAAGTGTACATAAAACTCCTGCCACATCAAATCTTCCAACTTTGTTCCATATGTCATTTACGATTTCAATTCTGCTAGCACTCAACCTACCTGACAAGAACCGTAATTTTTGTTAGAAAAGTACTTTATATTTGCATGCTGATACATTTAACCATACAAAATATCAGTGTTTAAACCCATCACCAAGAAGTAAATCTTTTAGAACTTGTGTGTACTCAGGAAAAATGTCCCCTGACTTTTGTCTCCTTGAACAAGGACAAGCAGGACTAATCAGATATGATCAGCTACTTGTATTCATCTTGTATAAAATTCCACATTTGAGCTTTCAAGAAATAGTCAAGCTATTTAAAATATAGTAGAAAAAAAGGTACAGCTTTAAAGACTTGCAAAAGACGTAAAAGTGATGAAAATGAAATCTTATATAAATCAGTAAACTGTGCAGTTATTAATGAGAAAAATCTACATTTACATTAAGTAAAATGTAAAAATTGTGTAAGAGCTACTAAAACTTCAGGGTTTAAGCCAATCACTAGCCCCTTGAAATAACAGTTTAATTAATTCATGATTCATAATATTCATAAATATCTATTAATATACTTATTTGTCCTCTGAAATTGCTAGTACAGACTAAAGCCACATTAAGATGTTGGGCTACACGTGCAAATGATTTGGTCAACATACATGTCATATATAAATATACAGATCACTAAGTCTCATTCTGCATTTTCTTATTTTTTCTGAACTATTAAAGAAAATTACCAAGTGATGTGAAAAAAGTAGAAAGCTAACCGAAAAGAAAATTTAGCAACTAGTACACAAAAAGTTTTTGTAACTTACATGCCATTAATTGCATACGCAAGTTAATTGTTCTCATGACGAAAATAACGTATGCAAAAGCTTATAATGTACTTTTACATGTTTTTAAACAAACATATAACAGTAAATGCAGCCATTCTGTATTTGTTATTCAGATGATAGTGCTGAACCTAAAACTCACTCAAGTCTGCAGGATGAAGAAACATGCTTAGTCATTTGGAGAAATAAAAAATAGTTGCAAAAATTTATTTTGCTTTTCCAGTTGAATAGGAACTCAAAACCCTCTTCTGTTTCAGTGCATTCTGTTTCTTTCATCGGCAACAGACTATAATATCATAATTTCATTTTACAATGGATCCAGTAGTTTCTCTCCCTAATAACCTTCTTAGACTTTCAGTATTGTTGTAATGATTGCAAGACATAAATACCTCCTGCAGTATTTAAAGTGGCTTCAGGATATAATATAATATATTTTATAAGCAAGTGACGCTTCCTTGTATTGTCATTTCTCCAAAATAATTTAGAATGTACATTACAATTTCAAATAAATGTGTTAACTAATAAGACTGCAGTACTGTTAAAAAAAAAAAAAAAAAAAAAAAAAAAGAAAGCTTTGTTTTTCTCTTCTATGAGATTGTTAAACTTCCGTTGCATCTCATCGCAGTGTTCAAAAAATACTAATAAAGTCTGATGAAATACAAAAAAGCATGTGATACTGAAAACTTCTTGGAAACTGAAAATGCTCATTTTAAAAAAAGGAAATGTTACTCGGTCACTTGAAGAGGGGTTCGTATTTTTAACCTCCAGAATCTGGCAAAATGCTAATCCTTTCTCTGGTAATATGTTTCTAAACTACGGTTCATACTTAAACTAGGCTCTGTCTAATTCATGACTATGAAAGCAGCAGGTAAGTTTCCCCAGGCTGACAGCAGCTCAGTTTTTCCAAAACAACAAAATGATACTGAGATGCCAAGCGGTCCGGCTGTGACTGCCCACATTTGCTAAGAGCTTGTTGCTTCCACTTTACGGAAGTATTTCCTGCCCGTCCTGGGTTCCTGGAAGGAAACGTAACCCTATTCTGCTGATTCTGGTAGTGAATGTAAGTGTTCAATACCCAGCTCTGACAACGCGGACGTCAAATAAGCGCAAGATTTGGCGGGTGTTGTACTACCAAGGGCAACAGGCTTCCTAAGTCAGACGCCTGATAGTTCGCGTAGGTACTAATAAGATATGAAGAAGAGAGTCTTCTGGTTATCTGCAAATCAAGTAAAATAGATGCAAGTTTCCTCCCAAGAAAATTGGGAGAAGAGGGAGAAAAAGAAAGGAAAAAAAAAAAATAAACCTATTCAGACAATGGTTGCTGTTGAGCTATAGAGCTTTATTTTTCTGGGTGTGGGAGAGCTCAGTTAAGTCCACCACAGAGTTAGAAGACTACCTGCTAACACCCTGTTCTAAACTTAGTGAATTATATAAGCTAATCAGAACTCAGTGTTGCTGCAGAGCATCCAACTGACATTTGCAGTTTCCTTTCTCAGTTATTTAACTCCCTGAGTGTTGACTGCCTGAAAGCCAAAGCATAAGTTACTACTACCATCAAATATTACTCAGTAATGATACATCTATGTATTAGCTCTTCCTCTGTGACTGATTACTGTCCTACACATACCCCAAACAAACAGCTTTGAGTTTCCAGAAAACTCTATGATTGTTCTCAGAGATCTTAAACTTCAGATATAAAAACTAATTCAGGATTACACTTTTGTTTCATTATTTGAATAGGAAATGAGAAAGACAAAATTAAATGATGCTATAGGGAAGTTAACAGCTTATTTTTCTGAGCACCTGAATAAAGACTTTTGGGGACTGAAGACAGAGAGGAGCGAGGCACAGAAAGAAACAGAAGACAACAAGGACATGCATTGAGCTATGCTAGTCATCCACTGGGGGGAAGATTAATGTCTACTTGCATTGTCTGAGATGCAGTTATCAGATAAACTACAGCAAATGTACCAAAAAAGAATCAGAGATTGAATACATTTCATTTATAAAGATGTGGCAAGTGCATGGTGCCTTTTAATTGACCTTACTTAGCAGTTCAGCCCTTAGGGCTTGACAAGTGGGGACAAAGCCCGGGGACAGGGGGGCTGCTGGTGCCCCCAGGGTCTGGACGTTCAGGAAGGACAGACAGGTCAGGGCAGGTCTACAGCAGACAGTAAACATTGTAAGTCTCCACATAATGATAAAAGGGGAAAAGAACAAGCATGTCAGAATGATATCTACTGCAGGCTACCGAACTAGGAAAATTCCGTTATAAACCCTTTTTTAAAAAATAAAAGGATGATTACTACAAAGAAACTCAAAAACATAGTGACTGGTGTTAAAGATGGATTTAATAAATGCATTTTTGGGGGAAGAGAAGCACACCAAGATGCAGATGGGACAGCAAGATAGTTGTATGTGCTCTCCAGGGAAAAAGGAGAGCACAGTTTTTCCAGGGAAAAGTTCCTGATTTTTTCCAGGGAAAAGTTTCCCTTTCTCCAGGGAAAAAGGAAGATGGAGAAAATGAAAAAGGAGAGATTTTTTCCCCATAGGCACTAATTCAAAAGCAAGGAGGGAGGAAAACAGACTAAAATCAAGAAAATGTTTTAAAAACAGAGAACCTGAACCAGAGGGTCTCAAAAGTAAATCCAAACAAAAAAGGGAGAGAGATTCCTTAAAAGTTAGCAGATCTTTAAAAAGAAAAACCTTATGTGCTCAGCATCAAATGCAAATTATCCTAAAGCATAAAAAGATAGAAAATGTAGTAAGTGTTCCTCATAAACTGTTCGATGTCCTGAAAATCGAGAAGGAAGCACCAAGCGAGTAAAGAAAAAAGCAAACAATTAGGGTCAAGCAGAAAAAAAAAGAGTATTCAGAAGCACGTAGGCCCAAAATTAGAAAGGTCAAGCCTCAAAATGAGATACTACTAGCAAGGAACATAAAGGGCAACAACAATACATTTTACAATTATATTAGGAGGAAATCCAAGCAAAGTATTGGCCCATGCCACCATAGGAACTGGAGGCTAATGACAAATGATGTCACAACATCTGACATGTTTAATGTCTTTTTTAGCTTCAGCCTTCACTGAAAAGGTTAACTTTAATCAGACAAATATCAGCGACAGAAGGCAGTATGAAGGAAAATATATGTCTAAAAAAGACTCGGTTGTTCTTTTACATCACCTGTGCGTGATGCAATTCACCCCAAATCACAAGGAGTACTCCCTGGGGCAGCTTCTGCTTACCTTTGAGAACTTACGGAGGTTGGGAGATCCAGAAGATTGGAAAAGGGAACGAAGTGTACAAAGGTGGAGGAAAAAGTAGGAAAGAAGGGAAGTAAAGGGTGCTTGCTTATTCTAACTTCAGTCATCTAATTTAGGTTGTTGAGACCTTCCTTTGGGAATACCATCTCCACAGATAAGCTAAGGAACATAGTTTTGCCTGAACACACCTAAATGCATAAAGTAGGTGGAATGAGCAGTGCCTATCTTAAAAAGTAGAGGTGGAGGAGGAAAAAGAGATGGTGAATTATAGGCCAGTCATCTTAATTCAATTCCCAAGAAATTCTAGAATGAGCATCTGGAAGATAATGAGAATGTGAGTGACAGCAAGCATAAACTTGTCAAGAGCAAATTCTGTCAAACCACCTGGTTTCTTTCTGTAGCAGCATAACAGGCCTTTTAGGTTAAGGAGAACTAAATAATGTAATATTTTGTCAGGTATTAGCAAAGGTTTTTTTTGTTTGTTTTTTGTTTGTTTGTTTGTTTGTTTTTGACTGTTCCACGTGATTTTCCAGCAAGCTGAGGAAGAATATTCTAGAGAACGATACAAAAAATCTGGATAACTTGTTTACGTAGCTGCTGTTAACATTCCACTAACATGGAAGGATGAATAATGTTTCTGTAGCAGTTTGTGCAAAGTCCAGTTTGAGGTTTTCGTTAGTAGCTAAGATGATAAAATATAAACTATAGTATAAGTGCAAAACTAAATGAAAAACTTATTATCAATCAATTGTTGTTAAACTGGAAGAATAAACAGAATGAAAACACTGTAGAGATTTTGTCTCAGTCCAGCTTTTTTCCTGAACTAATCCATTATAGTATTTGCTTATTACAATTGCAGACCCATTTAAGCTAAGAGTAGATACAGGCACTCAGAGAAAGAACTAGGATTTTAAAATCATCTTTAAAAAGATGGAAGAAATGGTCTGAGATACCTACAGTTCTGTAATGACAAGCGAAAAAATACATATGAGCAATAACCACATGAATTGGGAAGCAGCCAGCAAGCATTATTTGGACACAGTTCTACAAAAATTGCTCCAGAAATTAGAAGGCATCATAGCCTGAACATGAACAGTCATCCCATAGGGTTTTTTTGGTTTATTGATTTTTTTTAAAAGAAAAAAAACAGACTAAATTCATACTCATATTAACAGGAAAAACATACGTGAAACGTGAAATAATGTTTGTGTGCAGTAAGGCTTTGCTTGGTATATACATCTTGATTTTGGCATTACGCTTCAAGATAGATGTAAACCCAGTCAAAAAGGAGATGAGGAAAAGTGAGAAGAGGTGCAAACACCACCAACTATGGGGAAACAGTGGACAAAAAAAAACAATCTGCTAGGCAGCTGAGGGAGGCCAGTGCAAGGAGAGAAGGCTGGAGGGAGACCGGCCTTTCCTCTGCTTTTATTTTCCATCCTGAGGTTGTTCCAGCCTCAGCAGTTCAAAACCAGTTCCGTTCTGTTTCCTCTTCTCCATCGCTCTCATAGCTCTAAGCACATAAAGCGTTTTTCAAGAAAAGTGCTTAAGAGTTTTTGAAATAGTAAAAAGTCTTTGACCAAATAGGGAGTTGGCTCCAATAATATAGACTTCCCAGCCTGAACAAGCAAAAAGAAAAATACATATACGCACACACATATATAGATAGATTTAGGTATATAAATATATGATTCAGTATATCCTCTCCTAATCATTAGCTGGGATAAGAACATTCTTTGGCCTTTTTCCTTATAAAGAGAGGGATTATGCAAGACACCTTCAAGGAGAGCTCCTCTTGAAGTAAAGAGTTGCCACACAGTTCTCTTTTAATCAACTTGTAAATTATTTCTGAAATAATTAAATCGACACCAGAAAGTCTGAACAAGGACATTTTGTTAATCTGTGTAGGTAACGAATACTTAATAGCAAAAAATGTTTTGTCCTGCCAGTGGGCAAAGAGTTGCCATATTTAAGTTGCTGTGATTAAATAGCATCATGTAGCATTTCATTTGTTTTTGGAAGGCCTCATTTCCATTTTTCTGAAAATATTGTATATATTCCCTGACTTTTTGGGTGATATATTATATCATACAATGCAATATAGCACAAAGAGCGATAACTTGCATTTGTCCTATTATTTGAGTCATTTCACATTTATTTTCTTCGTTCTTTTTGACAGTTTCTTGCAGGAAGGCAGTATAGAGTATGCATATAGTCCATAATTGCTCCATGAGAATCACTCCATTTATGCACACTATGTTACAGACTTGTGCTTTTTAAAACTGCCTCATGTGAGGAAAACAAACCCTCTGTCGGACAGACATTTGATCCAGGCTGTTCACCAAATGTAGTAGAAGCTGCCGAGTTTTCCATACAGCGTTTGCGTGATTCCATATGGGATGTGATGCCTTCTGCGACACGCAGGAAAGTATAATGTTGGTAGCAGTTATCATTTAAAGGCAAAAATGCATGAAGCAATTTTCCATATGGTATCTCCCCCAGTAGAATTCATTTTAATATGAATAATATACAAGATGTATAAAACCTACAGAAATCAATTTGCTTGTGATTTATGAAAGCAAAAGAGAACAAAGTGTAAGCAGGGAGATCTATTTGCCTTGAAGCACATTTTGCCCGTATTTCATTCAGAATTTTTTTGTTAATATAAAACAAACTTCAGTGTTTACAAATATTTTTCATTTGCAGACTGCTGCAGTCAAATGATACCAAATCATTACTGAACCCAAAGACTGATTCAAAGCTTTGTGAGAACGTTGGCCACTAGAGCACTTAATGTCTGGCAGATGCTCAAGACTAATTATATGCTCCCCATTACAATTAAATTCTAACATCCTCAAAACTAAAAACGGGCACAAATTATATTCTAATGGGTGCCAAACACAAAAATAGCTTAAATGAGATGACAGATGTAAAGTGTTTTGTGTGTTTTCAATTTATGATTTTAAAGCATTGTATAGAATATTGGATTGAATTAGAATTTGCATTTCTTGATTCAGGAACACGTACATATTCATGTCTCTGTCCAATAAAGATGGTTTTCATTAAAGTTATGTGACCTTCTAGTGGGTTATTTCTTCAGAGTTGTGAAGAGAAAGTGAAAAGAATTATTTCAGAAACAAAGCACAAGATCAAATAAGTGTTTTCTTATATAAGAAAGGTGAAGTAACAGCTTTTATAAACGTGTTCAGCTGATTTTTCTAGTGAGATCTTACCTACATTCACAAGACTACGACCCACCATATGCAAGTTCATCATCCACCACCTTAACTTGGAGTATTTCCATTGCTGCCAAGAACTACTGGGGTTAAGCCAAAGGCAGTGAGAGATGACAACAGAAGACTATGCAGGACACGGACAGAAACTGATTGGTTGTAGAATTTGCATCTATGATGTATATTATGCAGCTAACAAACAGGAAAATTAACCATTTGCATAACCCATCTGGACCCAGGTCCACTCTTAAGCATCCTTCATTCACAGCAGCTGTACAAAAAAATCCAGTCTGGTTTATGTTTACCTCCTGCCCTATCGCCCTTGCTTTTAAGAAACAAGCAAAAGTTTATGTGCCAGATCTTATATATTTTTGACTTTCATAGCAAAGTGACTGTGTTAAGTTTGGTAACAATTAGAGTTGTTGATTCTGAGCTCACCTTAGGAACTTTTTCTATGTATCAGGGAAAATGTGGGCCTCGCTGAAATACTTCTCTGTGTCCAGTTTAGCCTACCACCTCTTAGATCTGACCCGTGATCTCAGCTGGATATAATCTTCTAATACATTATTAGACTTGAAAGCTGAGTCATACTTCATTGGAAAAGGGAACCATTTCAGGCTATGCAACTCTGAATCAACCTATAACCTTCATGTCAGTATAATTTGGCAATCTAAATGTATGACTGGGCTGCTTTCAACTGCACCCGGAGTATAAATTACTAGAACACCTTGAAATATACAGGAAAGGATGTCAAAGTTATTGCAGGATTTTTTTTAGATTTGTTTGGTAATAGACTGCATGTAAAAACTTAATATTTAGCTAATGTAATCTTTCTATATCTAGTTCTTAATCAGTTTTATACCACATGGATTTTGTCTGAATTTAAAGTTTCATCACATATGTATATGCATGTATATGCAAGACATTTAGAGTAGACCAGTTTATGTAAGTTAAGTTGTTCTTACAGAGGAAGAAACACATATTGGAAACAGGTGTATCTTATGGAACATCTTAATTTTTTGTGCTGTTTTTACACTTCGAAATAAAACAAACAGAATGCAGATAGTTTTCACAGAATTTAGTGCCTACATTAGTGATTTGCTGACAAAGCTACATATGCGTGTTAGAACTGGACTGTTTCCATCGGAACACTAAAATGTAAGCTATGGATGAAAGTGAATGCATTTATCATTCAAGTATCCAAAACCAAATGATATTCACACACACAAAATGGACAACTATATATAAAAATATATATTAGATTGATATATAAAATGTCAAGCGAATTGCTCTGTCAAGATCCAGAATAACTCCATACATACATGCACACACACACACACACACACAGAGGGCAAACACTGAAGTACAATGTGTCTTGTTGGTTTAGTAGCACATTCGTGGCCTTGCGAGAGTTAGAAACACACCAGATAAACCATCTTCACTGGTATACTCCAGCGTCACATGCCAACTATGCTGGAAAACTGCAAAAAGGCAAGCTAATTCCTGGCTTCTGCTCTAAAGGAAGCATAAGGCAAGCGGAGAAGGAGAATTGGAAGAAAAAAGAAGGGGGGGGCAAGAATAACTATTACCCTTCAGCTCTCCCCACTTTCAGACAAAGCTAGAGCAAAATGCCCAGGAGAGCAAAACTACACCATCCTACGAATGAAAAAGCCATCTATTTTTAGTAGGTCTAGTGGACACCATGTAAGCTGGCGTGCAAAAATTTCCCCTGGTACTCCTAATGAGCAGAGCGACTATGCGACTTGCTGTTCAGCTATGCATGCAGACTACACGACGGCAGCCGGGATATATGACATCTGCATGTACCGCGTGGAATCTGGGCAACCTACACTCGCATAACTACTGATCAACACATTGTGAGGATTTGTAGTGTTTCCTCAGTAAAAACAATGAAAATAACACTGATAAATAGTAAGACTAACATTCATACAAGTGGCACAGATCTTCTGATAAAGCATATCTAAAGGATAAAATGAATGCTTGCAGGAAAAACATTACTTAAAGTAATGTTCACTAAAGCAGAACATCGTGAATTTGAATTAGTCAGTTTATTTGAATCACAGCAGTGACAGTATTAGATCATTAAAGCAATCCAATATTGTGTGCTGAAATTCATATTTCAATAATACGCATTAAAGAGAGAAGTTTTCTGAAAGTGCCATGCAGAACAAAGCCTGACCTCTTAAAACATAAATATCCTTGATTATTTTTAGACAATAATATAACACAAAAATATTTTTAATCTATAAAGACCTGGAGAATGTATTCAGAATATCTAGGTCAAGAAAGTTGAGAACATATGGTAATAAGGTTAGATTTTTGATTAAACCGTTCCACAAGGATTTGAAGAGAGATTGCCTACATAGCCTGCAAAAGGGAGTCTTTGTTAAAACAGATTTGCTCACGCACCCGTAACACCTTTTGCTAGGAGCATGTATAAATTATTTTTCTCTCCAGTGCAACATTTCCTCCCTTCTACTCATTGCCATTTTATGCTTGTGCCACCACTTTTGTTGTGGCTAGCCCACTCTCTTCATCTGACAAAAGGTTCACAAGGGTGGGAGGAACTGGCAAGATGGTCTGCTTTCGGCCATGATAAAATCCAGTTTGGGCAATGTGAAATCCCAAGAAAGAGTTGCTTCAGGCATTGCTGCAGGCTTCTACAGGAAGCCATGTACAAGTTAAATGGTTTGTGTACAAATATCAATTTACAGATCTAAATTTAAAGGGCTTCTCTTTCAGAAACCACAGCTCTATCCCAGACTGTTTAGATCATCTTCAGTGCAGAAAATGGAAGTGTGACAGTATTTAGAGATCTCCTCTCCAAAATCAGACAAAAACATAATTTGGTGGCTAAATTTTGTCAAAGTCCTACCTTGACCATTTAGGCTGAAAATTCAAGAAACCCAAAATATCTATAATTAGCTGCTGCTTAACATTAGAAACACCTACATGCCATAGGCTAAGTTTATCACTCTCATATGGTTTATTTTGACAGCTTTACCAGATCTAGAAACAAGGTGCTGCCAGTTCCTCCTCTTCCAGGTGCTTCCCACAGGAGGCAGTCACAAAGTGTCTGAATATGAGAGCATGGAGTTGGAGGAAACTTGCAGTCATCAAATTCATTCTTCTCCCATCACAATCAGCCACTGATCTCTCTTGTAAATGGATCCATCTCCACCAAAAAACACTGATATCACATTGTATTACTCTGCTTGAGAATCTTTTCCAAAAGCTCTCCATTAATGTCGTTAGATGGAAAATTAGGTTTCTTATACTTGTAGGCCAGTGCATGCTTAGTCGTTCTAATGGCATTGATGAAAATGTCAGGGGAATGCCAAGGAGGGAAATACCACTCATTGGTGTTTTGGTGAGCTTGCTGCATTAAGGTGAACAGATCAGTCAGTCTTCTGAGATGAGGCAAAATCTCTATTGCTCAGCTTGCTTTCAGAGCTCTCTTTTGGCACCTGTGTCAGTCCAAGTTCCTTTTTGCTGAACACAACCGCTCTTCTGGCCAAATGGTACACCTTGTTCCAGAAAGCAAGCGCTAGTCAGAGCCCATCTTCTGTAAACCCTTGGACAGGATCTTGCTAGACTTCTTGCTTTTTACTCAGGCTTTCCTCAACCTCCACTGTCCAACTTACAGGAGAAATTCCCTGCAAGGCTCAGGAAAACAGAAGATGCCACACTGAAATGCCAAGATGACCAGAAAAGGATTTAGATGAGAGCTGAAGAGGTCTCAATGTAGACCTGTTGATCAGCTCTGGAAAGAGTCTGGGAAAGAAGCAGGTGGAGTGGATATACAAGAGAGAATACAAGGTTTTTCAAAAAGAACGTCGAGGCTGAGTAGCCAAAATATATATATATATATATATATATATATATATATATATATATATATAGTACTGGGACCCTTACACATGCTCCCTGCTCGTGTGACTATATTCAGCTGGAATGCAGAGCAAGTCACACAAATAAAACTGTTCTCTGAGGTTTGGTATTTGTGGGTCATATTTGACTCAAGGCCCTTCAGATTTGCAGAACTGCAAGTGAAGTCATGGGGAGCTGTGCTTTAAATATCTGAAGTGCTGGATAACACTGAACATTGCAATACTGAGGATAAAACGTCTCCTGGCTCTTAAAAATCTCTAAACTAGCAGAAATTGTTTTTCTTAACCTGACTATGCCTCAGCTCCCAGTACATAAATGGCAATAGCTTTCAGAATAAATATCCAGATAAATTCATTAGTGTTTGAAGTCTTCAGCTACTATAGTGATGAGCACAATATAAATATGAGGGAAGAAAAATTTTGTCTTCAAAGCAGAAATTGGAGAACATGTGGTAAATAAATCATAGATGTGTGTTAGACACATGGATAAAAATGTAATAGTTGTCTATTGAATGATATCACCCACCATTTGCACAGAACAAGTCTGAGATCAGACAGCAGTATATAATATCAGAAAAAACTGTCCTGTTGTGCATGTATGTTACAGAGCAATACTCAGGTTATCAGGCACTATTTGCAAGGCCTTTTCTAGTTTCTCAACATTTGACTTAGCAGCTTTAACAACGTTCTTTTAATGCGATTTTCTCCCAGAGAAATACATTCATGTCAAGTTATTTAATTAAAGTAGCTACAGCCGAAGAAATACATCTCAGTCTCCCCACATACTTTATCTACATAGACCTCGCTTAATCTCCCTGAGAGCTCCGTTTCAAATATGTATTACAAACGTGCTTTCGTGAATGGATGTGTTAATAATAATATGGCCATTTGTATTCAAACTCCAGCTACCTCACCTTTAGGGACCCTTTGTCTCAAAGACTTGATTCATTATTAGTATAGCTAACAAGGTTCCAGTTTCTCAGTATCAGTCCCCTATTTAGTTCTAATTTGTAATATCACAACCTTTGCTTAACCTCAGCTACAGAGAAGTCTTCCTGAGTCTATTCTAGACCACAAAGTTACATTAGTTCTTCAACACAGATTTAGATCAAAGAAAATATGATACTAAAAACTCTTTTGCATCCAAAAAATTTGATCTGTTCTTACTAGCAGCATCTCAGTATGTCCCCAGGACACAAATACCCCCAGTTGTTCATCTTTTTGCTCCCAGTAAAAGAATGTTCATACTTGAAAGATTTGATGAGCAGATCTGTATCACGAACATTTTCACTTTCTTTCCAAAAACTCTACTTCTGCAAATGTACAGTTAATGTCTGAGAATTAAAGGATAACATCTCAAACTCAGATACTCTATAGCTTTAATAAAATAAAGCACAGCTTTCCCAATCTCTTTCTTCCTACTGTATCATTATAGCCCATCAACTCATTTTGTTAAAATGATTTATGAAGACATACAAGACTTTGAAACAATCTATCATTTGTAAGAAACATTCAAGGTAGTAATTCAAATACTGAATTGTTTTATTATGGGGTGAAACAAAGCAAGCACTCTTCTTTTGAATGTCATAAGATAGAATTTAAGGATAACTGTCCTATGTCTAGCAAAAAAATAGTCTAGACATATAAAGAGAGAACTCTTAAGCAGCATTTTCAAAAATTTTTTTAATTTATATTTTTCCTACATTTCGCATCCAAAAAGTACATGAAAATGTTTAGATGGTGTATATATTCTTCACACATTTCTGAATACCACTGCTAGCATTGGAGATTTATTTAGAATTTATTTGGGCCTAAACCAAGTATTCTGTGACTTGCTAGTCTCACTAATAAGAAATATAGTGCTAGATGCTATCTCTTTAGATAACATAGTCCCATATCAACCTGCGCAAACATACAAAATCTTTTGCCCATTTATTAAAGTTCGGTCATTCAGATCGAATTCAGCTGAATTACAAGAAGAGTATTAACAGAAGCGAAGTCCATTCCCAATGAATAGCCAAGGCAACTTCCTAACAGTTGCTCTACCAATTTATCAGAAAATATAGCACTGCTGTATCTTGCTTTCTTACATATGGCCCAACTATTTCCAAATTCACTTCCCTGGAGCTAGCGTGGAAAACTCTTACACATTTGGCTGATACATAATTAGGTGTAAAAATTCAGTCAACAACTTCCATTGTTTCTCTTATGATAAAAAGGCAAAAAGGGCTATTTCATTCTTTGGTGTTGAAACTCCAGGTTCTTAAGCTACATAGTTTTATACAGATAGTGTAAACCAAGTGGCTCTTGTATCCAAAGATAAGCAATGACTAGCTTTAAGATTTACAGCAGATTATTCAGATAAAATGCTAGCAAGAACCTTCCAGGTATGCAACTTAGAGAATAAAGCTGATGTCACCAGATGGAGCTATCAGACACAGCCTTCCAGTTTCTCAAGTTAGTAAAATAAAAAAATTAAATCAATTTAGGAAGAAATTTTGTATTTTCAGTAACGCAAGGCTCTGAGTAGAAGGAATTATTGGTCTCTAACTGAAGTCAGTGCTTGAGACAGAGCCATAGCTTACAGACAGACTTTGGCATTGGGCTGAAATCCCTTAAAGAAGCAGTAGCTGCGTATACCATTTCACCAGTTTTACTTCAGGGGTGACTCATGCAAAAAAAAAAAAAAAAAAAAGAATCTCATATGCAACTATAAAAATACAGTAACTGAACTACTTAAAAAGTCAGTTATTACAATCAGTAATACAATAGAAAATGTCCTACCTCACTGTGTTGTTATAAGCTGTAAACTTACGTGTACTTACAACTCATGAACAATACTCATATCTTAAGAATTTCCTTATTAAGGAGATCATCTGCAATTCCACCACTGTCTGCTACTTTGTGAAGATGGACAAAAACATTATTTTAACTTCTCTAACTGCCTGAGAATGTCTACTACAGCATATTTATCATATGTATATTTTTTTCTCCAAAACGATCCAAAACTAATTTCCCCTGCTGATTCAGCACAAACTTTGCCAGGAAATTTTGTTCTAAAATACTTCTGGTATTACAGTGAAAGTGTTGTTTCCTCTCTTCTGTTTCTATTCATGGTGTAACAGAACCATAAACATAGGTCCAGAACAGTACCATTTAAAAAAAACAAATATTGTTTTAGAGAGAGTGAGACAAAAACCATCAAGCTCTTGCTAGACAGGAAAACTAAAGCAAAAATGTATGTCCAAGTTACTGGAACTACAGACTTCTGAATTTGCAAAGCAAGTGCAACTAGCTCATGTAGAAGAGCTCTTACAGTATTTTATGGTTTGCAGATTCATTTACAAATAGCACAATAACTCTCCTTTACATATATTTCCAAATTATACTCTTTAAGTGAAACAGAAAAACAACTTTTGGCTCAGAGAAATACAAAGATATTAATTTCGAGCAGAAAAAAAAACAGCCAATCTTACAAGAAAGTCTGAAACAAAACTTCTGAGGTTTCAAATCATGAACAAAGACTCAGGGAATTTTATTTTTCTGGCTTAGTTTCCTCATCCTAGGTCTTCAGTAGCGCTATAGGCTGTGCTATAACAGCAAACACCGCAGCATTGGCAGCATTTTTCTCCAGGTGCCTATCTTTAATTATTTGCAATTTACTTGCACCAATTTTGTTTATAATTTGCAATTTTATTCTTTAGAATTTGATTAACTAATCTAATAAGAGAACCTGTTTCAGGGCTTAAAATATGCAACATATCCATTCCAATTGTTCATACTGTGTTATAAAATAATTTAAATATCAAAAGAAAAGGTTTCCTCAGACTATCATTGAACCCTCAGTTCACATCATTTCATACTGATAGAAACTGTGAGGAATACACAGGGAAAAAAAACAGTTCTAATTTTTCAAAGAATCACATATTCTTTTAGCCACAGAAAAAACCCTCTTATGTAAAGCAAAAAAGAACACAACAAACTTCTGAGCAATTCTGCTTACATATAGATGTGAATTTCCTTCTCCTGAAATCAATCCTTTCTCCCCCCCCCCCACCCACCCAGAGATTTTTTTTTTTTTTTTTTTTTTTAACAGCCTTCCTTTGGTATGGACATTTTCAAATTATCCGAGTTGCCTATCATGAAAGATTAACTTTCACCCACATCACAGTCATCAATAGATACTAATTGTTTCTATTTATCTGCCTCCAGGTGCTTAGTTATCTAACCAAGCTAAATGTAATGTCCTAGTGTGGAAATAAATAAGAAGCTGGAAATGAAATAGAATGAAATATCTATACAAGAAGGAGCCCATTCCACAATCTGTTCTTTTTTGGGGATGATAAACACAGCCTGTTCTCCCCTGTGGAAGTAACCACTTTGAACTGTTACATTGCTAACACTAACCTCCTACTGCTAAACTTTCAGAGTATTTCTACATTCTTCAGTATTTCTCTTTATAGTAAGAGGTAGGAAAGTAAGGTCTTGGGGGAAGAAAAAAACAGGAAGTCTATGGATTTTTTTCCTGAAATGTGATAATGTCACTTAGATATTGGGAGATTTCTATCACCTTGCAGAGCTTGCACGCCTCCTTTCCCTTTCCTCCCTTCTCCCTACCCTCATCACCAGAACTCATTGGCTTATTGTTTGTTTCCAAAAATACTGAAAGGTTTTTGTTTTTTTTTTCAAAATCTCTTTTAAACATTGAACACACTTAAACAATAAGCACCCACATCCTTAATTTCTGTAAAATAGTCCTATGGTTATATAGAGTCTTCAGTGTCTGGGAAGTCATACTGAAAGTGGCAATTAAAATGATTTCATTAAACATGTTGATCCCATTAAGTTGTTCAAGTCTCCATTAAAATCATCAGTATCTTAAATGTAACAAGAAAGAAATTTGGCAAGTGGCGACAGCTATAAACATAATAGATACATGTATTTCTTTACTGGAAACAGGTATGTGCACAAGCACACACACACATTATATACTGAACATGTAAATGTGTGTAAGTAAAGCCACATTTTCTTACTGCCTTTAATCTTTTAAAATACTTGCCCAAATTCCCAATTTTCTTTACGGATAATTAGTGCAGCAGATTATGTTTATTAGTTGTATCTTATCATAACACTGAAAAACTCAGTTTGAGGTTTGGGCTGGGACTAATGGCTTGCTTTCCAAAGTTATTATAAATTAATCATGCTAAAATCAGATGAGTGTTATTTTGACTGCAATTCAAAGCCTAACAACTTTTGTTGGCAATTACGACAGCATCTAAATATCATTTACCAATTCTGGCAGGAGAGGGTGTTTCACGCGCTTGGACTAGTGCTGTTATTTATGCTAGAGTCACACCCAAGCAGCCTCCACCGTAGACCAGTGTGTTAGGTGATTCACCTTCACAAGCATGTAACAAAAACCAGCCTCGAGCTTACTTACATGATCAACTGAAATATGTGATTTTCCCATTAAAAAGAAAGTGCAATATCTAAAAATGTTCTTCCTTCTACTGTGAAAAACTGTAGCAACAATATAAAGAACGAGTTGGCTATGTAAACAGAACTGTTCTCCTGCAAGCTCCCTAAACTCCCTGACCAATCAAACACTACACAATTAAACAGCAAGCAATTTATTTCTACGTTAATTTAGTCAATCAGACCTATAGAGAATTATCAAAAAAAATTATGGACCAAATTCTCCGTATTCTCATTGAGCAGGAGACCAGTGTAACTCTACTAGCTTCGGTGAAGCTACACCAGTCCAGTTCTGACTGCAGAATAAGGTCCAAGTTTTTGACAACTAATAGAAATTGTACTATGAAATTTTTAATTTATATTATAATTTCTTTAGAAACTATGCAGAGCTTGGTTCCTCAAGTAATTATTTTAGCAGGCATTAGACCATTCAGTCCTTTTCTGCCCCCAGATACAAATGTACGACTACGACCTTGGACCCGGCGCGTCGCCCTGTGCTCAAGCACACGGTCAGAGGGATTCTGCGCAGGGGAAGGGGGAGAACAGCTTCTTTGGGAGGGCCGTCTAAAACAGCTAAGTCTGGTCCTATTCCTTTTGGTTTATTACCTCTTATAAGCAGGTAGATGTGCACAGTACTCTTAATTAAAAGTAAAAGGTTGACCATTGATTGCTGCTCTCACCAAGGGAAAATACCACTAAGAGAATTCCTTAAAGAACACAGGATTTGAACAAATATTTTTAAAATAAAATGAATACCAGCTAGCTACAGAGTCAAGAGTGTATATGTAAACAGTTCAACCAGGAAATTAGAGCCAAAGTTTGCACCTCGAGATTCAATAATTGTATTTGAAAAAGATGAACGTATCATACAAATGTAGACATACAGCAAACCTCAAGAGGTCATTTATTCCTCCTCTTTGCTCCGGGGCGGTATACTTAGATATTCCTGACAGACTTGCATCTATCATATCATCATATCTTCTTCAAGAAGGAGAAATATGCATTAATCATTTTACAATAGTATAAGAAGTTACCATATTCCAGTCACTGCAATCTTAACAAATCATGTTTCTCAACATTCAGTACTGCAAGGTAACTTATTAGTTCTCTGCCTTTTTTTGGTACACTTGAGCTTTTTATGCTGATGGATTACTATCGTGATCTAATTTTAATTCAGAAGCTCACATTGCTCCATTTATGCATGTAAAGTACAAGTATTAAAATTTGCTTGCAATTGGATTCATTGTTAATCAAGAATGAAATCCAAAACTCCCTCTAGTCAGTCAATGGGAGTCTTTCAGACCTCAGCAGTCTTCCTTTTTGCCAGGTTACTGTGTAACCTCGAATCCTTCCTGAGTACATCTGCTCATGACTTTTTCTTATTAAGGATGGAACAAGCATACAGTCAACAAACTGTAAAGAGTATCTCAAAAACGGGCACACATCAGAAACACATTGAAGTAAGTAGTTAAATATTAAAAGAAATGAAGTAGTTTTGTCAGCAAAAACTGAGTATATTTCAGAGTCAGATCCACAAAAAATGTCATGAGTAATAACACGTCTGAGACTGTGGGACATCATAGTTCAAGTCCCTGCCATGAAGAGGGACAGAAAGTGAGAGTTATCTCTGCAAACTTAGATAGCTGCAATGCCAGAATTAGTCAGGTGCAGACAACTAGAGAGATCAGTCATAATCTACAAGTGGCCATTTCTCTAAACAGAGTATAAATGGAAGTGCAGGTATCAGAAGTACGCATCTATATCCACCAGAATCGGTCAGTTTGGTCACGTGAACTCAACGTTAACTAACTTTGGGTCTCACCTCTGAGGCATTATTCAGTTAAGCCATTGGAGAATAGTATATTCAGAGATGAGATGTTTTCATTTGTACTTGTCAGAGGGCGGGGGTTTTGTTCTGTTTGTTTGTTTTTTCTGGAGTGGTTTCATTTGGCATAAAAGGCAAAGATAAGGGAAGCTGATGCCTCTGGTAGTAAGACTGGTTCTCCTGTAAGATGGAGCGCTGACAAATTAGTGGTTCTGCTGGAAATTGCTTACTGTTTTACGTAAAGTAGAATAATGTCAACAGCATATTTCCTACCCTCTAGAAGTCTATTGCCTGGTGGTTAGGAAAACATTACTAAGTTGGAAACGTAAGCTCAAAGATCCCTCAGACAAGGAGAATAATTAAATACAGATTTCTCAGATCTTGACTGAGTGCTGAGTTATGTCATAGAGGAACACAATACCATTTACTTTTCCTATTTTAAAACTACAAGCAAGTGAATCAATACCACTTATTTTGAGATTAAACAGAATTTATATTGTAAACTAAATTTTTTTAGTTTACAAAAAGAGGAGGGGAGGGAGGGCACAGAGGTTAGGCTATATGTATTTTCTCTGAAAGAAAGAGCACTCAACAAGCTTTTCAAAATAAGTACTTAGTAAGGAGGGGTTTTTTTTAAAAAAAAAAAAAAAAGTAAAGCTGCTGGTAAATATCTGCTTAGCTGTCTTATCCCTTCCAACATCATACTGGGAATAATATAAATGACAGAGTACAAACAGAACAATTGCATACATTTAAAAATTACATCAAGAGGCCACTAGCTAAATTACCCAAAGCTGTCCCAGTTTCATCATCACCTCAATACAAACATTTCTCAGAAGATGTGGCTGCAAAGTTACCTGATAGGTTTTTTTCAGAAAGAAATGCTCAGACGTGCCACAAAGTCTGTTGAATACTTTTGTTACACAATTGTTTCTTCCTGCTGAGAACACTCAGCCTTCCCACATTTCATTGCCACTAAAGTATAAAAATATGTATTGCATATTTTTCACAGTCAGGAAGATTAGTTTGTTGACACTAAAAAGAAACAGAATTTTCTGAACCTTTTCCTCGATTGAATTTTGTAAACTGTGAAGCAGTTTCACAGAAGTTGGTGCTTTGTTACCTTTACAATGAAAAGTTGAGAATGATAACGTAGGTGTTTCTCATATTAAATGGATTTAGAGTCTTTTATTTTAGATATTTTTTAACATGTAAAGCACAAATCTTATAGTGGCTTATGATTAAAAAACATGTTACTCTTTCATATACATAATGGTACTACTTGTCAGAGCATCTTACAGGCCCTACATACAATAACCAGTTCAATCACTCTGAAATATAACTATTTCTGGTGAGAACACCATACTACCTCTTTTTAAGAAAAACAGCTCTGGTTAGTAGGACTAACAGAGAAGAATTTGTGTAAGTAAAGTGTAGATGAGAAAAGTTATACTACACCCTGATCAGGAGACCTGTGCTAACATCTCATATTATCCTGCAAACCCAGGTAGTCAGAGATTATGAACTGCTTCCACTCTGAAAAGAGATTACCTGAGATCAGCATGTTCACACCTAACACTTTTCACAGGCCTTCAGAAACTCATTTTGCTTACTTTACTGAATGAAAAGCAAGACTGAAACATTAATCTACTGTTTACTTCTTTTATCCCTTATAAGCACCAGATCTTTTATCCCTTATAAATATCAGATGAGGTAGGGGGATTTTGCATATTCTGATCCCTCTGCTGCCCACAGCCAGCAGATGCGGGGCAGGGCTGCATCTAAGGGACCTCATGGACCCTCTTATCGACCACATCTTTCGGCTTGCAGGTGGGCTGTCAGACTGAGAATATATTGCCACTGTTACCATTCCCACTTCACCCAGTGCTTCCTAGAAAGGATCACATCCTAGACAAAAACTTGATGTAGATACCGCTGAAACAATATATATCAGATGAGACCTGCACTGTGTGTAGATGGACATAAGCCTCAGTGAAGCTAAAAGCCAGTTTACACCTGCTGAGCCTAAAGAACTTGAATATGAGCAACACTAAATACAATCAAATTTTTCATTATACACGCATGTTCTTAGATGACCCCCAAAATTCTCTTCAATTTTCTCCGGTGATACTTTACTATTACACTTTGTGCTAATCTCTCACTTTAAAGTCACGCACCTGTGAGTACTGTACATCAGAGAGTAGTAGTAGTACTATGTTACTTTTATTCTGTTCATGAAACGTTTCTTCCTGCAGTCCTCTGTTTCAGGGGGCGTGGGGAAGGAAGAAAAGGGCACCAAAACAAATTGATTCTTTTTTCAAATGATCTGCATCTGAGAATAGTGAGTTTTGAAATAGCATCACACATTCTTATTGTTTCCAGCATGGAAAATATTTCTGCTCTGCTTTCCATAATAAACGCTGAGAAGTTTTAACCACATAATCCAAATCACGTTAGTCTTCCGATCCTCTTTATCTTGCTGTGTCATTTTGTTGTCTCCCTTGTCCTGCAGGTCTGAAATGTGCACTATTATTAGCTCATTAGGTCTTCAAGCTTCTGGCTCAGTGAAGAATGATTCACTATATTTCCTAGCCATTGACAGTTTCAATTCCTTAACCTCTAAATTTCCATTGATATATAACTATGTCTTGCCCTTACTTATCTCAGCCTTCCAGAATATCCTTTGGCACTACGCTCTGAAGTGAGACTCATCACCCAGCATGTAGCAATACCGACTAAATATAATTTTAATCTGCCAGTCAAGTCTTCAATTCTACCACTTTGTTCTTAATTCATTATAAATTCAACTGACAGACTGAATTTGTTATTTAATATTTATCCTATGAATAAGATATCTTCATATTGTTCATGTTCTTTTTTTCAGTTTGGATTTTTGAATTTTGGAGTTTGGATACCTCACTCCTGTTTAAAAACAAAGTTCTTCATAGAGAACTTTAAAAACAGAAGTTAGAAAAAAAAATGACTCCCATACCAAGGTAAATGATTTTTCATTTGCTACTAACTGCTTAAGATGTCACCAACTAAAATTTCCTAATCAGTGTAAATTTACTAGCAATGTTTCAGATCATGCCTAAAATCTGTGCAGTCCAAAGTCACAGCCCTGAGCTAACTCCTCCTAAATCAATAGAAAGACTACATTTGACTTCATGGAGACTAAGATCTCTGGCTATCTCTTTCACTACACTGCTGATAAGCATTAAATATATAGAATGAACCATATTATCTCTCTAGTTGCTGTAGAAAAGAGTTCTTACGTGAGAGATCATTTGGTTAATTTGGGCCCAATTGCTGCACTGCTATAACATACTCTAGCTCATTCAGACAAATTCAGACATTTTTTCATTCACGAAATTATTTGCACTGAAAATGGATATTTGCTTAGCTATTTAGGCATCTTCCTTCTTGTCTTCTTTCTTTTTCAAACTCACTTCACCCATAAGAGCCTGCACCTTAGCTCTTGGAAACAAGCAGGCCTTCTGAACATCCCAGGTTAGTCTGCCTTCATGTTCTCCTGTGTCAGGCATAATCTCAAGCAAAACGGTGCATGATTAAGGGCAACGTTTGCCAACTGTAACGTGGCAGCTGGGCTCCTAACACCTCATGTCTGTCATCTGCTAAATAAGCGACCAGATTTTCAGAGGTTCTTGGCATTTGCTGGACAGTCTCAAGTTAGTTGTGGCAGGATATTCAAGAACTATAAATATCAAGTCGCAGCCTAGCTAGGTTTATGTGCTCATCTTTCATACTTCAAGTTAATGCTGTCAGCCTACTTGTCCATCTCTTACTGTAATCCCCCTTTGATCCAATATTCCTATTAGGTTCATCCTATTTTCACTAGGATCAGCACTACCACAATTGTTGTTCGCTCCTTTCCCTTTCTATGCTCAGTCTGTAATATTGCCACACTGATACCTTGGGGACTCTTCGCTTAACACAGTATGCCACTTGTGCTAAACAACAGCGTGGAAGGAAAGTCAGTAGGAGGGAATTTTTTTTAGACATCCTTAAGAACCTTTTAAATAGGAGAAAAAAAAAAGTAGTAGTAGTAGTAGTAACAAACCTAGGTTGCTAATAATTAAAGCAATTAAAGTAGCACTTAAGTCACCGTATAGCTCAACAATGTGATGTTATGGGGAATGAAAAGACCTTTTGTTTAATCCTTTTAATTTTTAACAGAAAGTGCTAAAAATTGTTAGGGGACAAGGGGCAAGATGTGATCTCCCCCTGGAGAAGTTTCAATGCTTTTTAACCATTCCAGAAACTTTAATTGAAAATTTAAAGGGGATACCTTGTTGTTTTATTAAAAAGCCTGGTTTAGGAGTGGAAATTACTTGCCTCTGTTTGGGTCTGTATAATCTTAACCTTAAAGAAAAGGTTATAATCAAGCTGTCCTTCATTGCATACAGAAACATATCCTGTAATTTTACCATCAAATCTTAACTTCTGGTTATGGTTGAACACATTTTCTAGACAGATATTAACTGTCAGGGAAAACTGCATTTCAGATAAGTTGTTCCACTGGTTAAATGCCCCTGCTGCTTTTTTTGGCAAGGTTAAATAGTTTTCCATTATCAGATATGTATTCTCCAGGTGCCTGTAGGCTAGTCTTCTCTCAATTAAGCTAAGTAGATTGATCTTCCTTAGTCCCTGACTGACAGAAGACTCTGCTGAGTTTTCCAGTGACCTTCCTGGAATTTGGCTTCAGGAATGGACAAAGAATTTTACTCACATTCTTTCAAACGTCATATTCAGAAGTATTATCCCTTCTTACTCATTATTCAATTTATGCATTCACACCGATCATTCTCTGGCCTTTGTGGCAGGACTTCAGTTAGTCACCTGCCCTTAGCTCTACACCTCTGTTCCACGTTCACAACAGTCCGGGATACTGTCATCCACTCTGGAACATGACCCTTTGCTTCTCAGAACAAAGACCTCAGATCCTTGTTTGATTCCACATTTAGCTGTAGTAAAATAAATTTTATTTAAACAAACCTATGTTGTCAATCAGTTCAGATCATTATATCCCTCTTGTTTACCTTTCCAGATATCAACACCATTTCTGTGTTACCCTAGGACTTTCTCAGGGCTGCCTAAAACCACGTACCCATAATGCTGGATATTCAAATAGTTCCTCATTTAATTCTTTTACTACTCATTAATACAAATTACCCAAGTTTTGCTGATATAGTGTCTAACAAGCTTTTGGACTCTTTAAACTGAAGAAAATCCCTATCACAGATAGATTATGTAGCATCATGATCCTGCACAAACACAAAACAGTAACACTGAAGTGTTTCCTCCCATATCCAGCCAAGCCATCAACAGTATCTGATCCACACTGGAAATGATGAGAGGGAGGGAGGGAGACAAAACAATTTCTACAGAGCTTGGTGGCATTTAAGGGCTCAGAGGATCTTTCCACCACTGACTCCCAGGCATAAATCCAGCCTTCCATCCCCTTGCACCCTGTTTCGAACCATCCAGCCATTTCCTTGGGATTTCTGTGTTAACCACTGCTTAGCGCTTGGAACAAGACAAGATAGGGAGAACAGACTGTCTTGCTTCCCCACTGCCCCAAACATATCTCAACAATGAGAAGACACCCTCACACTTCCTTAAATCCTGTGGAATCTATAAGCCACCCTGGAAAAAAACAAAGCAGAAACCTTCAGTCTTCTGTGGCTGATAGCTTTAGGCAGAGCACCTTTTTTTTTTTTTTTTTTTTTTTTTTAAGTGTTCATAAGTAAATTATGAAGTTCTAGATCTGAAATTTTCCTTCAAGTCTGTACAAAAAGGAAGGAAAGACATTTTAGCTCAGTTGCATACAGTTTGTGATTTTTTATAATTGTGTGTTCAACATGTCCTAACACATAACAGTGTATTTTCAACTCAGGGAAAAAAAAAATATATTTCATTAGCATAAAATCTATATTCCCTTAAATCCTTTACCAATAAACCCAGCATCCCAAGAAGTAGAAATGTTACACTTAATGCAAGAGTTGGTATCAGCTGGTATCAGTTTACCCATTGACTTCGAAGAGGTGCCCTATATATACATCTCACAGTCTATATGGCTGAAATCTCCACAAATCTTCCAGTGAGAAGAATTCGTCATTAAACTTATCCTAAAATGTCTTCTCAGACAGCTATCTTGTGCTTTTTATCTTGCTTCCCTTATTGTAAACTATCTCTAATATTAAGCCGAGAGAGCAATCCAGTCACAAAAAGATCATTCACAGACTTATCTATCAGATTTTGCTTATTCCCTTTGATATTAAAGGAATTCTACTGTCCTGAAATGTCTTTTTGTCATAAGACATCAACTTTTTTTTAAGAGAATGTAATGAAGCAGCATTCACAGCTATCTGGAGTTAGATACTTATCTTTCGTAAACTGTCGCTATCTTACTCACTTCAACAAAACTGTGAAAATTTACAGTGCTCAGGGGTCAGAATTTGCAGCTTTCTCTGGCAAGTTAAAAGCTCCACAAAAAAACAGGATAGTGTCTGTCCCTCTTACTGGCTTAGACACAGTCACAGAGCTGATGCACTCTCTAAAATTCAGAACTATTGCAGAACTACTACAGAACATATAATATTCATCTATTTCATGCATAAAGTTAATTTTGGAAGCAGCTTTTGTTACATTTATTTCAGCACACACACATTTTAACGTTTGCAACACAAACTAATATATCACCTAGATAAGAGGGTTCACCTACAGAGGATTCATTTCTGTGGCAAGAACAGAGTAAGAATTAGATGACAAATAACAGATATTTACATTTTGGAATCAGCCTATTACATCAGGCACAAATTTTAGACCTTAAAAACTTTCTTCCAGGTACGAAAAATGATGGTTGGAAAAAATAAATTCACTGGGGTTTATCAAGTGAATACTTCTGTTAAATTCCAAGTGAGTGAAGGGCTCATGAATCAGTCTTACCCTCTTATTACATTAGTATCAAACAGATTTCATATATGCAAAATTTGCAATATTTGCCCATGTGGTGTCACTGCAATGTGTGCTATATTAGTGATTAGTTTGCTACCATGATGGGGAAAGTAGAATGGAGAAAAGTACGATTAGATCAAGATTCTCTGATTGCACTGTTTAATGTGGCACGGAATTGTACTTTTCTCAGCTCTGAGTTTATAATGTGAAATGCACACACTCACACACACACAGTCCTTACTCTGTAATGTTGTGGAACATTTTTCAATGTTTCAAAACACCTTTTCGTGAAAATATATTAAGGCAAGAACTAGTAAGTAAAAATATTGTGCAGAGAGATAAATCCCAAAATCTGTAATGATTCTGCGAAAATGGGTATGCAATAGACACTATATTTCAGCAAATATGCAGAGAAAGTGAAGCTGTGAAGCTTTCTTTTTGTGTGTGTGTGTGTGTGTGTGTGTGTGTGTGTGTGTGTGTGTGTGTCCTGAACTTTTAAAATTTTAAACATGTTAGAGAAAGCCCAGAAGTTACTGCACATTCTCATATTCTTTACTGTGGCAGGCTGGTGAAAACTGAACATAGACACAGGACCGTGGGATCTAAAGGGCGAATCTAGGAATGAAGAAGGCTGAAATAAAGTGCAGTTCTGGGGAGAAAGCCTTCTGGACCCACAGCACTACAGTACTGCTTTAGATTTACTGCTTGCATTATTAAAATGCAGGAGACTATTACTATCACAACACAAATTTTGTGAACACAGACAAACCAAAGCTTTTAGTCCATTTCCTGAATCATAAACAAAGAGCTCCATATACAGCTACTGAAGAAAAGTAAAGAGCAGAGTACCGTATGATCTTTATTGGATTACTCAGAAGCTTTAGCAGAGCTACCTACCATCAGAAGCTGTATAAATCAAAGATAACTGCTTCTATAGAAAAGCAGTCAACTTTCTAAAGAGAATGCCCACCTTCCCCAGGGTTGCACACTTAGATATTTCTGTTAGGATTTTGACATACACATACTTCAGGAATTATACAAATCTTGTCTGTAAAACTCTCTGGAAAGGCTTCCAGAGGAAGTGATTGGATCCTTCCCTTTTAGTGCTCCAGACCACGTATTAATATTATCCTCCTCTTTTGCCCTAGCTGCGTCCTGTTGATAGTTAAAAACTTCAGCAGTAGCAGCTGGATTGTGCATCTTAAGATACCATAGTAATCCATTAATCTGTTCCACTTCAAATACAAATTATAAGACCTCCAATTGGTCTATCGCTATCCGATACAGACTGTGTTTTGGTTAATTAGAGTAGCTGCTAAGTTTGTCCTTGGGAATCAAGTGCTCGGTTACTGAGATGACTCTAAAGAACAAGTTTAAAGAAAATCTTTATATTCTAACTATAATAGACCTCTCTTGTAGTATATTTGTATATGTTTATACTCAACTCATTCCAGGATACTCCATAAAAAGCCAATAGCAAAATGACTATACAAATGGATTACACTTTCAGCAATTGCTAGTAACAGTAGCAGCTGTTTGACCGGAGAAGGAAACATGAAGGTTATTCTATACACTCTAAGGTGGCTGTTCAGGAGATAAAAATTCCTTTCATCCATTATCTTAAGGATATTGCAAAGCTTAATTAGGTAAAGCTTACAAAGTATTTTGAGACTCTCAAGCAATGAGTTAATTCAGCATTAGAAGCAAAATAGTTTTGCATATAAGGCAACAATAGTTCAGCTATGTGTAACATTATACTGTTAACAGTAGACAGGAGCCTGACTTCTGCTTCAGCCCTTACTTGTACAGGTTCCTGAACCACGGGGCTGAGACTGCCAGCTTACTATCGCTGAATGAAACGCTGTAATAAACGTCCCGGAAGACTACCTGAACAATACGGCTCTGACAATAAGATTTACTTTATGGTTGTTTTTGTGTGTTTTGTGTTCACTTTTGTGCTGTTTTGCAACTGAATAAAATTACGATGGCGTTTCTAGCATAGGAAAAGATTAAATTAGGAATTTAGATCATAAATGACTGTATGTGACGTGATGCAGGAAACATGGAAGTTCACTGCATTTCACACTGGCAGGGAGAAAACTATCCATCACTTTGTTCACCAACAATGTGGAAATTAAAGCTCTCAGTCTTTACAGAATTGCAAAAGTGGATGTACTGAAGGCAGTGGGCGGCCAGGGCCTCTAGCTATCTCCTCCCCCATTAGCACCTGCTGCTATGGCTCACGCACCTGCATCGAGCAGTGCGGGCACAGCAGTGCTCCTGCCTCAAGGGCCTCTATGTCCAGTCAGGGCTTCACCTACCATCTTGCTAAAGCCTGTGCTTAGAGACTTCAGAATACTTTGTAGCAACAGAGGCTGGCAAAAAGTGTCCAAGTACAGAACAAGGTGCTGCCTAAATTAGGGTCAAAAATTATTAAGAGCAAACCTTGTTGCAGCGAGTCAAAATATAAGGCTATCCCAAAATGAGGCCTTCCTGGAGCTGTGCTTACAGCATTCTCCCTGGCAAAGCCAGAATAGCTGCACTGCTAAGGAAATAGTTGAAAATAAAGAATGTCTCTTCATGACTATGTAGATATTCCAGCTTGGATGGGGGGGGGGGGAGGGGGGAAGTATTATGCTTCTGATGGCAGTAAAGGGCAACTTTAAATGGGTAAAAATGCCCTGGTCACATACGATAGCAGAAAAGCACTAGCTTTTTTTCCGACCTTGTGATCACCTATCAGAAAGAAATGTGGTCCTTATCAAATATTTACCAAAATCCCATAAAAACAGAGAATATCTATACGTCAAGGAAGGTTTGATTGTTATTATGAATTCATGTCCTCCCTTTCTTTATTGCTCACACACATGGTATTTAAGAGAAATGGTAACGTTAAAAAAAACATAAAATTCAGACTCATTACTTATTAAAACCGTAGTGTATGTAAAAGGCCAAACAAACCCAGAAAGAAAACATCTGTGCAATCTGAATACTCCATCTTTAGTTATCTAAAACTATACTGCCTTTCTTCTCTCCTTTTCTTCACTGATACATTAATTTTCTGATTGAAAGTCCCGTCATAAAGTTTCATTCATGTCTACATTTCTAAAACATCAATGCTGGTAACATCTCACGAGACGGCAGTCAGACTGGAAGCTCCACGGGACAGAGATTCTTTTCTGGTCTGGACAGTCAGTGTCAAAGAAAGCCTACAGCATTTTATCAAAAGCAATGTTTTCACGTAAAGACAGCAGAAAACAAATAGAAGAGGTGCTTGTTGATAGGACTAGAAACAGTCCATCAATTAAAAATCTTTTGTCAACCAAGTGGCCTGCAGCTTACAAGTAGAAATAACTGGATCTGGTGCAGAGGCCTACGTAGACAGGATACTCTGGTGGCTTAGAAACTCTGCCTCTGAATGGGTGGATGAAAAATTGGAAATATTTTTTCTATCTGGGTTTTCATCACTCTACAACCTAAAAATCAATTTCAGGGTGAAACTTAGAAACTGAGAAATGAATTGTAGAAAGTGGGCCTTGATTCTCTACCACATACCCACACTTAACAGCAATCGCATACAACACTACTTCTGATAAAGCACTTAGGGGATTTTTCTTACAGCTGATGTTTCTACTGGCCTAGTTTGGTACCTACTTGTACATTTTGCTGAACAATAAAATTGAGGCCCTTTTATTAACTTGTACCGATAGCTTTATTTTCCTAAAACTACTAAAACATTAGGAAAAAAAGAGAGAGAGGCACAGAGGGCCTTTCATTACATTAAAAGTTTATAGCATTTTGCCTCCTTAAGCAATGTCACATGATTAACCATACCACAGCCCCAGGGAGACTGCTATTTCATCAGTGGGGAAGGAGATAAAGGCCAGTTTCTAGAATTGCAAGCCCACATCAGAGCCCAACTTGCAAAACCATTCAAAAAATTGAACACAAAACAGCAGCGAATACACAGAGTACCAACAGGTTTGATGTCTGATCATCCATTTTTGAAGAGAGCCAACACTATGGCATAAACAGCTGTCTTGGCACGGCATACAGTCTCCCTTCTCACATATGCTGTTGGCACACATATGCCAATTAAGCATATATTTGCCTCTCAAAGTCTCTATTGACTTCAAAAAGTTTTCCGCCAAACACCTTTCAAGGTACTCTGCTTCCTCCAAGAACAGCTGCAAAGTGCAGATCTGGGACTTGGCTTTATAGTAATTTATTTCAAAGATCTCCACTGTCATTAAATTTAAGAAATTGCTATTGGAAATTTTTTGAACTTTTCTTTTTCGAATTCTGTCACACAGGTCTTGATCTCAATCTAATTCAGACAATGAAATATAACTAGCAAGAAAACAACTGTTGTCATCTTTGCTAGGTGCGTCATTCCTTTGCTATCTAATTTGCAGAACTGGCATCCATGTGACACAACAACGTACTGATGATTTTCAAAAAATCCACAAAACAGCCAGAGCTGCACAACTACAGTCCCTGTAGAACAAGCCATCCTCATCTTGCTGTAACAGCCCTGACTTTTTCCCTCCATTCATCCATCATGCTTTTGACTGCACCCACGGGACCATAAGAGCTACTGGAAACAGTCTGCCCGTACACCATGTTTGCGGCGGGTCTTTCAGTGGGAAAGGCAAGCAGGTGAGCTCAGAACCAGCAAAAAAACAGTGCCCTACTCACCCAGCAGCAGGGAGAAGAGATGCTACAAAGTCCCTAACGAGAGCTGCAAGCAGGAGAGACTGAAGAAGCACAAGGACCGGACAGAAGACACGCAGTCATGGGGATGCAGTGCTGCCTGCAGACAGCCACCACCAGCAGGAGCCCAGAGACCACCCTGGGTCACGTGGCTCGGGAAAGCCTGGGGAATACTTTGATCCAGTGGAAGAAGCTCAAACTTTGTGAACTGTGCTAAGCCACATTCACAGATACTGGAGGATTTCCTCCATGCCAAAGCTCACTTTAACACTGTGCAGGATAGGACAGACATCCAGGAAACAGACATAGGAGCCATCTGGGACAACTAACAACTTTAAGCATTTTTATAGAGATTCATGCTTAAAGATAATCAGCATTAGTCTGGCCTCTTAACAACCAATATGTTTACTCTCAACAAATATATTTACACCCACGTTTTACACATTTCAAGAACCCAATAATTACTTAGATTTTAAGAACTCAACAATCATGCAATTTGAACCAAAGTTGCAGTAATATCTATTTTCCAGAAGTGCTGTTTTTAGGAAAATTGAAATTCTTTCTCAAATTCAGTCTCTGGCTTGAGAAAAGCTAGGTCTATTGGAACAACCATCTCATCCTGCATATGGAGACAAATGAAGAAAACTGCATGATATCTTTCTCACCAAGATGTTTCTTCAAGCCAAGATAAAGTTTTAAAAGGAATCAGTAGGAGCTCCTAAACCTACAGTAATTATTGTAAAGTAATTTTTAAAGCCCCTATATATAGGATTGTCGTACTCACAATGGGGTGCACAGCAACGTTAACAGCTCTCTAAAACTCAGCATACAACAGCTTTGAAAATTATACCTTTTGCATCTGTTGTGTTTGTTCACGTTCAAGTGTCAAATTCCACTAATCTACCCCACATTTCTCTCTTTAAGCTTGCTTAAACAATAATGATTTCAGTGTTTGTTGAGTTCTCCAGAATAGAGCTTTCCTTTTGGACCTGGCCAAACCCTAGATTTTCACCTCAGGTGCTTTTTAATTGCTGAACCTAAAATTTCAATTTGAATAGATTTTAAGCCCTTATTTACAAGTATGACTCTAATTGGACCCAAAACCACTAGATGTTAGCCCCCTCCCACCTACCCCCTCCCCCCCCAAAAAACAAATAATCTCAGAAGCTCAGACCTTACTAAAAAGGTCAGATAAAACTTTGAGAGGAAAGGAGTTCAAAGACGGGGGAAATTAGTTAACAGAGAATCTAGACAGCATTTTTCAAAAGGGTTCTGGCATAAAAATCCTGTGTGCTGTTGTAATATGAAACCTTGGAGATTCAGTGCAATAGCTGGAGATGCAGGAGTTTCTTTTTATTAGGAAAGATGTTTATGTGAAGAGCAAAATAGACAAGAGAAAGCAACAGCTAAAGAATACTTGATGGGCACTTTAATCTTCTATTAATATGCAAATTTTGTTCTTTAGAACCCTAGAAAGATTTTTTTCATAGGCTATTTGAAAATGGTCTTGCTCTCCCAGAGGTCCTTCTTGTATGAATCTAAGTGAAACACTGTATTTATGCTAATTCCCCAGATACTCTTGTATGCATCATTTTCTTTTTGAAATTATATGGAGTTTATTGAACCACATTTGTAAAACATTCCACAGTTGATTTCATTCTAAAGATCTCCTTTAATAGAGCTGAATCCCCTGTAGATCCATGCCACGTGAGGATGTTAAGAAAAATCATTCTCAACAACAAGGAAAGAAATGAAAAAAGCCTGTAGGAAAATTTGTATATGAGCTCCTGACCAAAAGTGGATAATTTTATCTTCATAATCAAGTTTAGTCACATATAACCGGTGCCCCTGCAAATACTCAAAAATACTCTAACTAGTAATATTTTCTTTAGTAAATTCCAAACTTAGGAGAAAAAGCAGCTTCAGTGCAGGAAAAGCATCTTTACTGGCATATATTCAAAAATGCATTTCCCAATTCCGTTTATACCTAATCATAGGAGCTACTTCCAGAATAAAAAATAAAAACAGTAGAATCTTGCTTGCTGTCATCAAAAGAGAAAATAGGAAATTTTTGTTTGTTGTGCATTTGTAAACTGGGGCTCCTTCCATTTATTCAGCTTGCAGTCATCACTTTCTCTGCCTACTTTTCTGATCTGACACAAGATTATGAGCCAAAGCCTGCTCCTCTTGCAAGAAGACTTCTTCACCTCCTATGGGATTATTCATGAATAGAGAAAACTGGTTTAGCTCTAAAACGTCTGTGGAACTAGGAATCATCATCAAGTCCGATGCCTCTTTTTTTCTTAATGTTTTAAAGTTTGTAAATGTTGGATCCAACATTTCACTATGAATCCCCTTTGAAACTAATCCCACATCAACACCTTCCTGCTCAGTTGCTTTGTGGAATGAGAGCTTTGGATCTAGATTTCTTTTCACGCAGGCTCTTGTGACTTAGGAGTAACTCCATTACTGCAAATTATACTACATTTGTATAGCTATAAAACTAGTGAGGGAGGGAGACTCGTGCCCTGGATTTCCATCAACATGTCCCATTAAAAAAAAACTACTACATTAACTCTTATCTGCGGGCACAATCTGGAAGGTTAAATGGGGCTCCAAAACACAACCATGAAGACAGACAGTCTTTCCTAGAACTACTAGCAAGTGTTAGAGATTCACTTGATATATATATATATATATATACATACATATATATATATATATATATATATATATCAAATATATATTTTTTTAAACCATGATCCTCTAGTATTTGTCCTCTGCTGTTATAGAGAGGACATAAGTCATCAAACATGCCAGCAAAAGCAGAAGTATGTGTCATTATTCAATTTAAGGACAACATATGAGAAATTCAAATTAAAAAGCCCCATAGATTTTTCCCTCTGGAAAACCTGCATCGAGCAGACACAGCCATTTTTCAGATTCTACTACATATATAATAAGCAAGTAACACTAAACAGAGCAAAGTCACAACAAAAAATACGTAAAAATACTGTAGGAAGTAAAAACATGTTTCTCAAGAGAATTCATACTGCGATGTGTAATACCTGAGATTAGGGAGAGCAACTTTCAGCTATGCTCAGAGCTTCCTACAATTCCTCCTGCGTTGGCTACCCAGGAATGAACTTGACACAGTTACTGACACCACTCTGCCTTTGAAGAAAAAAAAGCAGCAAGTCCACGGCAAAGGGAGGAGGCAGAGTAGAAAAGGTTAATGCAGGACTGCCTAAGCTGAAAGCCACAGATGGTGGAGAAGGACTGCGGTAGTCACAGTAGCTGTTTGATTTCTTTTTGCCTAAAGATGCATCTTTAGCAAAAAAATTAAAATGTGGCCAAAATCAGACAGTATAGTTGGCGTTAATTTTGTGAATCAATTTAATCTGACCAGACATTAGTAAACACAGTGATTGCCATATCTGTTCTTTATATTTAAATCTTCCCCTGCAGGAGAGGGTGAATTTGGGAGGACAGGGGGAGGGGGAATGTGGTACACTAAGTGATCACAGCCAGTAAAGCACGACCACACGTTTTCTGCAGTCTGTTCCACTCCTTTGCAAGCCTACTTTAGTTCGCACCAAGAGCTCCATCCCCAGAGGCTTTCAGCGCCTCGCTTCCTTGCACTGTCGTGGGACCAGCACCAGTAGGTGCTCCACACTTGCACTGAAGCTGAAAAAAATGGCACCAGTCTCTATGTGCTTTCAAGGCTGTTGCACAGTCCCCCGGGCGAGGGTTATCACCTGTACAAGTCACTGTAGAGCACCTTCAGGCTTGCAAAATGGGCTGAGATAGTTTTAAGCCATTTTTGCACCTTCCCAGTTCTGGAATGTTCAGTACAAGCTGGGCAGAATAACTTAAGTTATAGCCCCCCCTCCGGCAGCAGGGTGACCTGGCACAGATGCTGCTTCCAGCAACCCTCCTTCCACTCAGTCTTCCCACCAGCAGCATCCCCCGCAGCACAACCTTGTTCCCAGGGCTGGCAAGTGAGTCACTCGGATGGAGGCTGAAGCTGTCTTTAATTCCTGGGCGACAGAGCACTGGAACAGGCTGCCCAGAGATGTTGTGGAGTCTCCTTCTTTGGAGATACTAAAACCTGCCTGGACATGATCCTGCGCAACATGCTTGAGCAGGGGGTTGGACTAAATGATCTCTAGAGGTGCCTTTCAACCTCAACTATTCTGTGATTCTGTGACAGTAACCCTCCCATGGTCAGAAATAAGGCTTTCTGTTCCATTTTTGGTCCATTAGTACTATTTCTCAACAGACAATTGACTTACTCAGCTTGAATGGTCAGATTCATCCAGAGTATCTCTGCCCCCTCCATCCAAGAGCTTGCTGCCACCAAAGCAGGAGAAAGTAAACTGCACATGGTCCAAATCTTGAAATATCACCATCTAGAACTGGCATACTTAACTCAGTTTCAGGCTGTAAACCTGTATTTAGTTCAATTTCAGGCTGCAAATCATAACCGTTCAGAAGCTGCTCCACATACAGACTGCTTAGACAGAGCTGGGAAAACAAGCAGGACAGACAAGTGGGCTTGCTTGGCTGCACCTGTTAGATATGACTTCCCATTGCACCATTAGCCAAACACAGAGCAAGAAACCAGCCTTTTCTCCATTAAAGCAAAGTTAGAGATAACAGGTAAATGCAAAGAAAAAAAGAAAAAAAAATGAAACAGTACTGGCGAGTTACCACTTAATAGGATCTAAGGGCCATCAGGTATTTCTGTCCGGAAAGGAAGGAGAAAGGCTGTCACATAAAAGATACATTTTCAGATGGGATTTGAATAGGATAATGGGATTGCTTCTGGTAAGAAAGCCAAATCAAGACACCCTGAGTGGGATCCTATGAATTTTGTATTTCTGCAGTAGAAATGCATATAATGTCACTTATCTTAAAAATAAAAAAAATAAAATCTAGAGCCAAGCCCAGAAGCAGCTGAAAAGCAGGTTGGTGGAATCAACCCAAACAATTATATATGACCAGGTGGAATAAATCTTGTTTTGTGTAGTGAAGAAGGCAAAGCTACAGTCACAGACAATCTTTGCAGAAAAATATGCCCAAGACCAAATCTGATCAATTAAAAAATATATATTTATATATATATATATATATATATATATATATACACACACACACAGTAACTTGGTCCAGATTGAGTAAAGTAACATAGAAGTGTACAATGCTGTGCGGATCCCTTTCTTGCCCCCCAGGAACTCAGGCTCTGTGCACACAGGACACCCACGACGTTGCTGAATGAGCTACACAGACAACAAGCGTATTTAATTTCACGGGTGCTGCAAATAAGCTGCGTTAGTACGCCCTGTAGAAAACCGTGCTAGCACGTGTAGGGAGCACGGAGCATTCGCACAGTGAAAGCGATAGGGGGTATCTGCAGCTGCGGAGGGGGCCGTGGCCGTGGCCTTGCCGCCCCCCGCAACGCGCGTCGCAGGACACGCGCAGGGAGACGCTTGCGCTGCCACGGACCTCCTCGCGCTCCGCCTGCGACTGGCAGGGGAGCAGAAGAGACAAGCTAAACTAACGGCTTCAAAATTCCTCTATATCCCTGCAAAGCTTCTACAGAACACTGTTTTATGCTATGATATAAAAAAAAAGCATGAAATCTCTGGTCACCGCGGTACACAGAGGAGCTGTAATGGGCGTAAGCAAAGCTAACCAAGGTTCGAACCTTAAAAAAAAAAAACAGAATAAATTGTCTTTACAGCATAAACTGAGCTGTGGTGAAGACTGAACAACTTTCAAGTTCTCACAAAGGCAGCCTTACAGCATCAGTTCTTCACAAGTGACAAAAATACTACTCTGTAAACAGTTGGCAGAAACTGTTAAGAAGAATTTCTGAATTATACATCATCTCAGTCAAATAGATACTGCTGATTTTTCTCCCTATTAATGTAAATCAAGTTAGTAATTCCCAACAAACCGAAGGTAGTTTTAACTCCATTAATTTCCTCCCCCCAATCTGTGCATGCAGGTATGTAAGCAGATCAATCTGGGAAAAAAAAAAAAAAAAAAAAAAAAAAAGTTCAGTTACAAAAACACAATATTCACAATATTTTAATTGTTAAGATATGTAACAACTTAATTAAAATCTATGTGTCTTGTGGACAGGCTTGAAAGTAACTTTAAATGTAGTCTTTTTATCCAAATTACATCCCTTGCCTAATAGTCTGAATAAGAAGAAAATATTCCATATTCCATTCCAAATAGTCCATATTCATGCCCAAATCCCAAGAGTTGCAGTTCAGTTAATTGCAAATCACTGAGAAGTACATTGTCGTGAAGTGAAAACACATAATCTTGCCATGCAGAATTCCAATCTAAATTCAGAGATTGCTCAAAAAGGAGATAACCATAGACTAAAAAGATTCAGGCAAAAGATAAGGATGCTTTTACATAATGAGTCTTTGATCTGGCATATGCCTATGTATGTTCTTAATTTTAAACTGGTGAAGTATCTCTCTAAATCAGGGGGAATATTTGCTAGTATAACACTTCAACCTGTGTGTTACAAATCTCTTCAGGTTCCGATACAAGTAGAAGAGTGCCTTTACTGCAACTGGTCTTCAGTTTTAGATTAATCTGAGATTTCGACACTACGTGTTTTGGTGTATTGTTCTAAAAACCTCTTTTCTGACCAAACTAAAAATGTATGTTTGTGGAAACAGACCCTGCAACGTGGAGTTCAGTGGTATGAAAAGACTTCATGGTTCTTTAATGAGTAAAAAGAAAATATTTAACCAAGACCTTACAGATGTACATAGAGACAGGTGAAAGAAGATGGGGTAATGGATTGATGTAACCTGTCCAAGGTGGAAGGAAAAGGAAAGAGACAGAAAAATGGTAACAAATATTCAGAACTACCTTTCCCCGTTATTCCTGACAATTACAGTTAGCAATATGTGTACAATCTATTTAAACATCTTTTATTCATTTAGAATATACTCCCTGGAGGGACATTTTCTGTGTTTCTTAAGTGGACAAAACTCCATTTGAGTCACAGGGAGCCTTGCAAGAGCTGCTTGGGCTGGCTCCTATACTTCGCAATCAGTGCAATGTCCCTTGAAGACAAAATAGCATTACATCAAAGGAATGCTGCTTTCACACTCACTGGCATGAAACAGCCTATTATTCAAAATAATGCCACTTGTACAATTAAAAAAACCAGAAGTATTTGCTCCCATTTCATAGCTGGTAGGGCTGCTTTACTCTGACCCCCTTACAGAGGTGCATGTTCATGCAGTTCCTCCATGTATGTGAGAAGGTAGTAAGGAAGAGACCTCTTGGTTTGCCTTCCCCTTGCTAACTCTTTTAGGAACTGCCAAATCCTGATCAAGATCCAATTTTAATCTGCATTATTAGAAAGAGCATTTTAAGGGCATCTAAAAAAATTCTCTTGTTCATGCATGTTTTTAAGAAAGCCTATTATGATAATGGCTAAATATGACATTTACTTTTCAAAACAAAATGAGAATCAGAGATGCACCCAATCTTCAGCCAAACTATCTCTTGCAAAAAGCAAGAGAGGCCACAGGAACAAATGAGTCCTTGGGGTCGCCAGTTCTACTCTCCTATTAACACATGACCCCTTTCTCAGCTTACTGAACTTCATCTCAGAAGTTACTGATTGTCGTCATAAGCACGGACCCTTTCTTTTCATTTACAACCTAAATTTACACAAGACCAGTTTATTCCTTTCTGTGTCAGTGCCATCTATTAGCAAAATCAGAGCTTCTTCCATTGCATTTACTCTCACCTCCATCTCTTCCAGTGCTTTCTCTCCCCACTTCTTTCCACCTCTCCTTTCACCAAAACCACACTCTCACTACACCTCAAGAGCATAAATCATCTCATCTGTTTTGCAGGGTAGACATTTCATGTAGACTTGTACTTAAAGGAAAGCAAGAAATATTCAGTAGTAGTAGATGTTACCCTTTCGCTATTAGGGGAAAAAAAAAAGAAAAAAGAAAGCTGCAAGTTTTTAACAGTGGCACCAACTGCAGCAAACAGGTGTCCAGGGAGACAGGCTACAAGAAGCAGGCAAGGAAAGGCAGAGCACATGTATTTATCTTCATCATGGTATACCCATCAATGGGTAACTGCATTTGGCTCAGTTAAATCTAACCATGAGAAGACTACGTAACACTTCAACTTAGTTCCAGTAGCCTGATTTTCTAGTGGGTGCAAAAACCAAATGGCAAGGGTTGCAAGCATATGTTTTGTACATATTAATCGATGGAAAGGAAAGGGGCTGGGGGGGAAAACAAACTGGTTGAGTTTTACATTATTTTTTCTGAGACTCGCAGCCTTTTACAGAGACTGTATTTTTATTAGAAAGACTTCCTCTAAACCAGTAGAACCATTCTATGTGGCCTTTCTGGATATACCCATTTCTTTTAGGATTACTGTTAATATTGCAGAAAGCTATGCAAGTTTTCATTGTTTTAGTATTGTCTCAGAAAGCTAGGTATGGGAAAATTTCCAGAGTGCCTTTTACCATGCGTATTAGTTCAGGTCTAGAACTTTGCTCTGATTGATACACTCATGTTTTTTGCTGCACTAATAAGGTATATTAAAAGGCATTTTCAAACATTACAACAACATATAGTAGATAAACTCTTCAATTTATTTCTTTGTTCCTCAGTGCTTAAATTGTGGTACTTCTTTCTATATATCCCATGGTTCAGAGCATGGAAACTGCTGCAAACTAGCAGAAGAAACCCAAATCTTAAAATATATATGCCAATGTATGCGTGCTTACTATATTCAACACAGCATTAAACTGGCTCTTAGGTGTATATATAGCACCTTAAAAAAAAATATATGCCATTTTAACTCCTTAAAGTGAGAAAAATGTTCAGTGCCAATTTTATTAATAAAAGTACATTAATAAGACTTCTCAGTTGTCAATTCCAGCATTCTTTAAGAAGATGGACAAAATGTAAGAGCATAGATCACACGGTGGGTTAGTTACTTTTTTTCTTCCAGTACCTGTACATTATGTATAGTATTATCGTTTATTTTTTTAAAGAGTACGTTTTCCTTTTCATGTTTCAAATTTAAACAAAATAGTAAAAAAAAGCAAATCAGGATACAAAGAGAGGGACTAAGATTTTCTTTGATGATTCTCATTATAAAAATAAGCTCTATTCTTCTTCTTTTGTGCTGAACACCTAGTCCACCCTGTCTTGCACTGTTCTTCAGTTCCTATTGCTATCACAAAATTTGAGTAATTACCCAACTTCAGTGCTAAAAACAGTAAGACACTGGCAGTTAGGAGAGCTAAAGAGTGTTCCCTTGAGTGGAACCGAAATGTTTCTTCTTTGACTCCAGACTGCTGCCCAAGATGAGACTCTACAGTGTTGATGCCCTCAGCAACCAAAACCTGTTTATGCCTCAGAAGTCAAAACAATGATGTGCCAGATGGATTATCTGCATTCTGTGTTACAACACAAATATTGTTCTAGTAAAAAGCTAGAAAGATGAAACGGTGGTGTCTACAAGACAACGTTCACCTGTGAAATTCCTTGGCAAAAGACACATAGCCAGCATGATGCTTTCTGCCACGTGGGCTTTAAACTTCAGGAACATGTTTAACAAAAATATTTCTATTGTTGAAATAAACATTTGATTCTGTCACTGAGCTTAGTAAAACATGACCATTGTTTCACTGCTTTACACCCCGCTGTAAAATACAGACTCCAAAATACTTGGAAAAAAATTTCTGTACCCAGCGTTCAGTAGCTGGAGGAGGTTTTGGCTAAATCCACACACCTGGCACTGGCTTTGCTCACAGAAATACCTGCAGCCTTCGGCATAACCGTTCACCTTCCCATTCTAACATACGTGGGCAAATTTCACAGGACTTTCTGCTGTTCTCACGTGTCACAAGCAGCACCTAAAGATCCTTGGATGATACTTGAATACACTCACTCTGCAAGAGTTAGAAGTGTACACAGGAAAAATACAATGAGTAATTACTTCCCAGCAGTAACTAATGCTGTGCAATTTTATCACACGCATTAGAAATGCCTAAAGCAGATTAATATTTCAATACCATATTAGGCTTGGGAATTTTACATCCCATATCTTATTTCCCAGCTTTATCAAGGAGTCTAGCATTTCAGCCAATTTTCAGTAAGTCAAACTCCACTGTTTTCTGACAGTGGCACAGGCCCCATTGGTTTGTTTCTATATAAGACAAGTTGACAGGAACAGAGACATTAGTGATCTATTAAAAACAGGACAAGGGAATGATTGGGGTTGAGAACCATCCTTGAAGTACAGTATAATTTCCTTTCTGACAGCATTACAATCTTGAGAAAATACACCTTTGAAAAAATTAATTTTCAAAATGATATTGCCTCTATTTATAACTTTCTCACTATCACAAATGAAAGCAATTTTGTAGAACACAGGGGCAAAGTTTAGCCAATGACACTGTTACTAAATAAATTTCCTCTACACAAGAAGGTGAAGTTTTCAAATATGCAAACATTTCGACTTTTACAAGATTAATCCGTATAGCATTTAAGTACCTTCTGCGAAGAGGGGAGGGAGCAAGAGAGACAGGGAAAGAGAACAAGAGAACGAAACAGTGCATATATAAGACAAGCTAAAGTTAAGGTCCAAAGCATGCTCCGAAAGGCATCAATAGAAGGCAGGAAGGGAAAACAAACAAACAAAAAAAAAACAACTAGTGTCATGGGGAGAAAACCTGTTTCCAGAATATGGCAGCACTAGCACAAATTCTTGTTATAAAAGCATAAAAGGTTGACTGTATGCTGTTAGATAGGCGTGGTAATAGACAGGCAACACAAGGGAAAAAAAAAGGATAGAGATAATAAAAACCTAAAAATATACAGCAAACACCACGAATTCAGGAAAGCACTGTTCTCAGACCACAGACATTTCTGTATGTGTATCAGAATACATCATCAATTTTAATATATTAAGCCTTTTTTCACAATTTTCCTTGGATAAATGAATAGTCATAAGCAGAGTACTAGCACAGCTGTAACAGACAGTGAAAGTAGCATCCGTGCTCTAACCAAGTTTCTTCTCTTATACGCCTACGAGGACTGACACACATGCAATAATAGAAAGTTTTTCTCCATCCAGTGGAGAATAAAGTAAAGGTTAGAGGGAATTCAGAGGTGCTTAATTAAAGCTATTACCCTAACAACATCAAGCAATAGTAAACATTCTGGTACAATACAGTAACTAGCTGCTTATAGTTAACTACTTGTCTAGACAGGCTCTATTGCTCTATTGCTGTGAATCCATGCTCATTTTCAAGAATACAATTATAAACCTTTCTCACATGCAATCCCAGGTCCTTGTGCAACTCCTTTGAATTCAGTGGAATTAACACCAGATGGAGACCTGGGCCAAGGGTTCAAAGCTTCTCAGCACTAAGCAGAGGTTTCTAACTACTTCACCCTTGCTTTTCTCCATCTGAGCTAGCACCTCAGGGTCTCCTGGCATTTACTGGAAATCTAGACCTTTCTTGGGCTCTGTTAGCAGCATCAATCTTCTGTTCAAAGAGAAGACCATACCTGGCCTACTTAATAAAAATAAATAAATAAATTAATAATAAAGGAAAAACATTTTGTGTCCAGCTCCCCAAGTAGCTAACAGAGAATAAATGTTGTTCATAGGGCTGCTCTATTATTTAATTCATCTTATCACATCTACAAAAATATTTCACTCCTTTCAGAGGAAAGAAACCCACTTTACCCAGCTAAAGGAACCCTGCACTTTGCCTGCCAGATCACCAGCCTAATAAGGTGATGGATATACAAGATGAGAAATGTTTCATGCAACCACTGCTCCAGCTATTGACTGCAGGTCAGTATTCATAACAGGATGTATGTTACCTGGGTGTTTTTAAACTTCACAGTGAGACTACTATTCTCCAGTCAGGCTGCTCTGCCTCCCTTAGACCTACTACAGAGGTAGAATTAATGGCAATAAAGTTTCGTATCCAGGAAACATTTGAAGGTGGTCGCTGTCAAGAGTCCACTTGGAAAATGATTGAAAGCCCCTCTTCGCATAGGGAATAAGCTTTGTAAATTCTCTAAACAGGAAGCAAGCTTGGGGTTAGTCTTCTGGAGCATTAAAACCTTTACAGCAGTTCGTAGGAAGCTTTTCAAGCTCGCATCTTGTTCTTATGCTTCTGCATAGCTTTTACTGAGTAATAAGGGCCTGTTATTTGCCAAGCATTTTTATAGTAGTTTCCTTCTTTACAGTTGGACCTTGGATGTCTGTACTGTTGCCATGTGGCACAATGTTCAAAGGAGTTGAATTTTTTTAATTCTTGCAAACAGGATGTTTGTTTAACTACACTGCAAGCAATATGTTATTAGTCTAAAATAATAATACAATACTCTAGCTACACAAAGTGTAGGAAATATTAATTCACTACTACTTATCGCATGTGTTTCAAAGAGTTATGCAGTGATGAGTACAAGTTCTTAGATATAAAGATGCACCAAGTTATAAAACAGTTGTTTTGCCCCAGCTTTATTCTTTCTAATTCTAAAAGATTTTAAAATACTACTCCTCCCAAAGCTTCCTAGAATCCTTGTGTTTCATCACATAGCCATAGATGCTAGCAGAGCAAAAGCAAGATGTCATCTATTAGGCTAGACAGGTTGTAACTGTCTCTTTAGTGCCTTCTGTCAAGCAAAAGAAAACTTAGAAATGGACAACGGTGATGACAGTTACATTCTTTAAAATACTCAAGATCTATATATTTAAACACAACAAGAAAAAAATTGAGAATTCTAAAGCTGTCATATTTAATCACTTTCACAAGGAGCATTTGGTCCGACCACAAAGAATACAAGCGACTTAGTCATTATATTAGCAAGGACATATCCCACCAGTACTGCTGCAGTGTGCTTTCATTCACATTTGTTCTCCTAACCTTTAGCCTACCCATGGTGCTGCAATGACTTTGATCCTTCAGCCAAAAGAGAGTCCAAGCATTTTGAATGGAAAGCACATGAAAAACAAATAATTTTGCCTTTTACAGTGGAAAAAACTTTTCTATCAACAGTTTTCTGGGATTATGGTATGCCTTGTTGCTTAAAAACAGCTTGCATTGACTGAAACATTTTATAGGCATGTCAAATTCACACTGCACTAATCAAAAAATTGAAACCCCCAGTATTTTGATATTTTGACCATTTCTAAAGCCATTTTTGAAGTTTTAACCAACACTTAAAAAGAGGGAGGGGGGAAACACGCACAATCTAAGAACATTAAGTACTACTAACTAAAGAACCAGGCCTTTTAAGTGAGACAGAGGTAGACCTTCTTTCAAAATTACTCACTATTTCACTGAAAGGAGGAAGGATCTAGTATAAGCAGAGGATGTATGAATATTGGTCAGGCCTGTCACATTGTCTCCTGCAACTGCATGGTCACCGTCTGTCCTGCTGCTCCTTGCTAGGCCTAATCCCTGCTACTCACAGGGCACACCAAAAAGCACCAAATCTTAGGCATTAGTCTTGAGTTACCTATTTGACACTCAAAAACTCCTTTGCTCCTCAGTTCTACCTCTTCCTGCTGATTAACTGACTTTCAAATATCTCCTTTTACCTAGGGTGGTGGACTAACTTGGCAACAGGTCTTACTTTGGCCCCAAATTTGTTCCATCTAGTAACAACATTTTGAACTTTTGCTAGAAAACACAAGGTATAATCACATGTCATATCACTACTAGTAACAGACAACCTCCGACAATCCAGAGGTTGAAGTTTGTGGCCATGTTGTGTCATCACAGCTCTTCAAGCTTTAGCAGGTCTCATTTTTCATGCATCAGGGAGGGGGGAGGCACACAGTACCTGCTGAGCTTTGATATACCTCTCTGCTTTTCTGCTAAACGGTCTTTGTCTTTTGCTGTATTCAGCTCCTGCTAGCTCCTCTCCAGCCCACAATCCAGCCTTTTTCTCATTTGTGGCAGAACAAGCAGAGTTTTTATACCTTTTTCCAATTCAAAAAAAAAAAAAAGGTAAATATTTCAAGGTATTCCCCTTTCTGAACTGGTCTCATTTCATTTTCAGGCTGATTGCTGCTAATTTCAGCATAGAAACTGGCTAATTAGAATATCCATTTGATATATAAAGTTTAAAAAAAAATGAAGAAAAAATTTCTCATGTTACACCACAAATCTTGACGCTGGTAATGTAGATGTTACCCGTTTATTATCCTACCTGTTACATCTTGCCTAGTTTACCTCGTAAGCTCCTCAGGACAAGAATTAAGTCTTCTCTTTTTGGCATATGCATTGCATATCTTTGGACACTATCAGCTAAGTTTGTATATATTACACACAGTGTAGTAGATTTATGTTTTTAGTGGTTACAGCACCTGTGTGAGTCAAGTTTGCTATCATAGGTTCAAAACAATTTTGCTTGTACAGAACTACACGAGCCCACAGACCATAAATAATTATTATTCTCAACATAAGCACCTTCTATTTTATTACTTGTAACTCAATCCATGGGTCAGGTACCTGACCTTGGACTCTAAGTCCCTGGTAGAAGCCCTAGGCTTAGTTTAAAATCACTTAGAGATCATTTAGATACCTCATCTATCAGCCCATTTCGACTGTCTGATTCTTCCAGGGCCAGTTTCAGATGCAAGTGATGACATCATCACTCTTTCAGGCCTTTTCTTTTCCCTGGAAATAGCCTGTCGCTCACTGACTTCACTCTTATTTCAAAAGCGAAGTAACTGAGTCGTGCCAGAGGAGATCCAAGAAGAGATTTAGAAGGATAAGAGGGGTTCCTTGTTTTCTTGTCTTCGCTTATGCATCCCTCACCAGCTCCAACTTCCACATTGCCAAGGCTCCCCTCCCAACGCTATCTGTTCTGACCTTGTTCCTTCAGTTTTTCCTAGCTTGCACATGGCCCAGATGCTCTACCTGCTCTCTTGCAAACAGCTACGGAAGTTTCCACAGCTTTATTGGCAGTGTCAAATTTTGGGCAGGTTTCCTGGCACATTTGCAGGCACGGGATTATCTTAGTTTCTCGCTGACTGAATTTCAGTAGGAAGTTTTGATACTGTAGTGGCCCTTTAAAAGTCAATCTCTTTGCCAAATTCTGGTACAATGATTTGATTCTCCTCCAATCTAGTTAATTTAATGGTTCAGTTTCTCAACTTCTACAAGTTGTCAGTTGTACTGAGTGCAACTGAGTTAAAACACTTTACTCCAGCTGAGCAACTACCCTACATTCTTGCAAATGGGAAAATTAATCATTAGACTCACCACAATTAAAAAACAGAAAACTCTTTTCTGTAGGAAACAAAAGGTCTATCTTCTTCTCTGAGCAACATTAAGACCAGAACCAGATAGATCTTTTGCCCAAAGTAACAGTTTGGTATCTACATTCACCTTCACTTCAGCTGGACTTCTATTTCATATCAGTGTCTCAGTCAATATCTGCAGTACCTTAATACAAGTATTTGTGGAAAATATTACCTCATTTTTTCAATTCATTTCAAAAATTCCAGTGTCCGGTGGTGGAGGGTTGAGGGGAGAGACTTTCACAGCTAAAACTTCAGAGATTCTTCTGCGTATGGTTAACTGTCATAATTCCTATTACAACACCATTTTTCTATTTGTATTAACCTTGCATGGTCTCTTTTGGACATCACCAAAATGGAATGTCAGTAATTCAAATCCTTAACAGATGACTACCACTCCACTTTTAAAACTCTGACTTTTTAACTGAAGAACAATCACTTGATTTGAAATGTATTGTGTAATCTACATTTGGAAAAAAAAATGTATGATGAAAAAAAATCAAAACTGAATCTACTTGCTTTCCTTAAACAGAAAGGATCCTGAAAGCAGAAAGGCAAGAGTGATACATAAGCAAGATCTTTAGCAGAAGAGAGAAGGAAATACACAGGATGAACAGAATACAGGAGAAATGATTGAAATCATCAGAGAAGAATACTATGTACTAGTATGGAAAAATTAATCAGTGTTTTGCAGTCTTTTGTGCAACTGTGGATCAATTCTGCAGGTAAGCTTTAGTGATATTAAAAAAATAAGGAACATCTGTTTAGGATTTTACATTTTTCAAACTGGTAGATAAAATTTCTTTAGGAAAAAATACAAAAAAGGCGAGTAACAGTTCTAGCAAGCCTACCTGTAGAAACTTAAGTGCACTTAACAGCCAGCTTTCAACTAAACTCTTGAGACTGTGCATGCACCATATCTACTGATTGGAAGATAAGTTTTCCCCCTGCAGACTGCAAAAATAGAGTTTCTTCCCTGAAGAATAAAGAAAAAGGAAAGAGGAGTGAGAAAGTGAGTGAGAATGAAAACGAACAAAAGGTTATTATAGAGAAGAAAGGACCCTTTTCAAAATATTCTTAGGATCACTAAATTATTCAAGGTTGGTTAAGCCATGGAAGTCAGTTCAGTGTAGAAAAAGTAGACACAGGGGAGGGAAAAGAAAAAAAAGGAAGAAAAAAAAAAAAAGACATGCTTCACTAAGGAGACTCATCAAAAAAAAAAAAAATCTTCTTTCCTTGCTTGTGGAGTGAGAACAAGTTTCAACAGCATTTTTCAGGGTTTCCCTTCCATTTCATATACCACCCAGCCTAAGGTATATGAAATATACCCCTTCCCTTGTCTCATTGTAAATATGAAATAGCATAAAAAGACAAAATGTGTGCCAAAGTTAACCAAAATCTGCTCAGACTGAAGAGGAGAATTAAAGCTAATTTTACTTTCTTTTATCATGCAACTGAGTTAGCCTTAAGGGTCCATTTACCTTCAATGAAAGCACATGGCCTGAAGCATCTGAAAAATCACTGTACTAACAGGAAAATGCATCATTCCCATTTCTTGTTATGCTGCACAGATTTGTGGTGTAACCCCCTGCTCTCCCATACTGCCAAAATCTAGGAACATAACACACTGGATGGAAGACACATGTCTAACGTGAACAGCAGGGAGGTAAGAGTTATCCTCTTCCTATCTGTCATCAAAATAATGGGGGGAAAAGGTCGCATCAGAGGACAGAGGAAAGCATACAGCAGATGGCTGCAGAAAAAACAACACTAGTAGGTCCCAGCTCTAAAATGTCACAGATATGGGTTATATGGCAGATAGCATCAAGGTGGTCTCTCATGAGACAAACTGCATAATTCCTGCAAAGTAGAAGCCACCAAGGCGCCACAAAATGATCTGTGGCCTTTGGCCCCTAGTAAGTCCTTACCTGATGTGGTAGAACAAGATCATTCCTCTATCTTTCTGATACCTTTCTGTTCAAAAGTGTTTTGGACATAACAGGTTTCTTTGTAAATTCATCATATAGTTCTAACAGAGAAAGAAGTGGGAGCCGAAACTAGCATTCTGAAGAAAGAGCTGTACCTCTTCATTTATGAAGTAGCTCTATGATTTGGACCTTCACCTGTCAGCCACTGTCAAAGTTCAGTCCCCTCTTTCACCTGGGGTGACCTGAAATTTCCTTCTGTCCCAAAGGAGACCTATCCACCAGGACATTCCCACCAGGGCAATGTTCTCCTGTCCTCCCCACTCACTAAAGTCACAGCTCTTCTCAGAATATAATTTCCTTAAAAGAAAAAGCTTCTTTATGCTTTTTCACCGGAGAACATATCACTTCAGATATGATTGCTGGTATCCCATGTGTTGTCTGTGTAAAGGGGAAAAGTTATCAACAGAAGAGAGAGGCAGGCTACCCTTGGCACACACCACCCAACAGCCCCACCACTAAGGCACTCTTCTGGGAGCTCAGGTCTGCTCATGCAGAGGAGGAAGCCTGGCTCTTCAGCAACCTGGCTCTAAGCCCTGAAGGCAGGGCTCTCAGAAGAAAGATCTTGCCTTTTCTAACAGCATTTTAGAACTACACTTTCATCTCCTTTTCTTTCTAAATGCCTGCAGAGGAAATATTTAGTTTCAGATTCAATAAAACGTTTTGATGAGACAAACCCAAATAATTTTGTTTTAATTCTTGGTTTGGTTGCCAAAAAACAAAAACATTAATTATTCACATCACCTTACAACGCAGAATACCATTTATAGGTGTTTTATAATATCTACATGTGATTTTGCTTCTTTTCAAATGTGTGGTCGTGTTACTAGAAGCAACAATTTGACAATCTTACAGAAGAGATGGCAAATCTTTTTTTCCAGCTGTTGAAACCAGCCATAGTAGCAGAGTGAAAGATTCAACATGCTCCATCAATAAACAACTGATTCTCTAAAGGAGATAATAAGCAGGAGCCTCACAGGTTTTAGCAGATGTTCCCATGTAGGCATGTCAGTATATCCAAATCAGTTACGTGACTGCCCTTTACAAGCTATCGTGAAATAATATTTTTTAAAAAAAAGTTGTTTCTTGCACAGCTTTGCCTCCTATGAAGTGGCTGTCTGCACTCTTTCTTTTCGTTTACTTCCTTTAAATCTGTATCAGTGTTCTTTTTATTTCCTGATCTCTTTCCATTTTAGTAAAATGAAGCCCACAGAGTTGGTGCCAATGTGTGTTTGGGAAATGGCATAGCCATTTGATGAATATCAGAGCACAGATTTTTCATGACCTCAACACTCCCATGCTCACTACTGACATCTCTTCCCCTGCTTCCTTCAACAGCTTCTGAGAAAACTTGCACTGCTGTGGGATTAACGGAGACATTTTTAAAAATTAACATTGAGCATCTTCTGCCTAAAGTATGGGAGAGTCACAAATGGAGCACAGATCAACTGAATCTTAAATCAAATGCTGAAATATGACACAATTCTACTTTGCTTTTAGCTAAGCCTCATCCCAGGGGAAAAAGACAACAAAGATGATTATTCAGCAAAGTATGATCCACTTTATTCAAAGTGTGAGAGAATCTCATATGATCTGACTTGACATAATTACATGTTCTGTGCAGCACTCATGTGTTTCCTATGCATTTATGTCAACTGGCAGCAACCACATCCCTCCCTAGAAATTACTGGATGTCATTACTTTCACAGAGAGGTAAACCTTGTGGGAAACAGCACAGCGCCTCATCCGCTCTAAGCCAACAAGCTGAAGCCACGCTAAAACTGAGCAGGTTTGCTAGCAGAAACCTGCACGGTCCACGTCCTGCCTGATTCACAGCTCCTCATGGAGCAAATTACACCGTGCTGCACAGCCACATCAAAGAAAACTGAAACTAATAAACGCATAAAATTAATAATTACAACAAGTACTGGTTTCTTCATCACAGTTAACAAAAGTAAGAATACCATGTCAAGAGGCATACATCTGAGGTAAATGTGTGTCCGAATACAACCTGCGTAGTTACGTACTTTTAAAAGTCAAATAGATCTATATTCAGTATGTCCAGCAGCACAACCTATTCATCCAGGTACTGTAATGGAAGAGAAGAATTGATACAGCTATCCATAAATCCTGAAATGGAAATTACCCTTTACAATAAGGAGGTAGTTCAGCGTATTTACCACGTCCATGAACTTAGTCAGCACTCACTGTCAGATATCTACAAGGTTAAAAACAAAAAAGAAAAAGAAAAAAGAAATCGGGTATTACGTTAAAGTACTTCATTTCTTTCCTAAATTAGTTCTCCTTCTGGAAGATAATGCTGGATAGTTATCCATGTAATACTTTCATTATAACAGAATGGAGAATAACTACATTAGGCTCAAAAGAGATATGAACTGTAAAGGTCACTTTCTAGATAATGGGATTCATCAAGGAGACTGAGAAGATACTGGGCAAGATTCACAAAGAGCATCAATTTCTTTCCTCCACTTCAACAATTTTGGGGAAGAGAAAAGAAAGTCAGATTCACAAATTTACAAAGGGTTTTCAACTGGCAAAGTGATTTTAGTCCATCACTGCAGCTGCTGAATAGGCTTTTAGTATGTCTATGAACAGGAAATGGTCACCAGCAAGGCCTTCATGATAAAAATTCAGCAAAGAAAATTCTCAGAGTTTTTTGATTTTTGTTAACACATATTCGCTATTTTTACAAGGAAAATCGAGTTCCCCTCTTCTTCTTAGGACTTACCATTCAATTTGAACCATGGCTACAATATTCTTTCTGTATTCATTTATATAACACTTTTCATCTCAGAGAACGTTTAACAAGTATTGTTTGTATTTTATATATGATGAAGTTAAAGTACAGACAGGCTAAGGGGTAGGTTCTGTGCCACGTGCAAGGCTGAACTATCCTAGAGAAGCAAAAATATTTCATCTGAAGCAAGATCCTTTCCAAACCATCCCTGATACTTTCATTGCAGGCCAAAAAAGTTAGGGGAATAGGAAGATGCACCAATTTAAAGAGAGAGGGACATGCCCTCAGCGGCATGCGGCATTTCTTGGCACAGTTTTTGAAGCACTAGAGAAGCCTGAGAGTTCCTTCCCTTGGGGAAAAAACATTTTCAAACCTCTGTCACAACGCATTTATTTATAATAGAACAAAATGTTAAAATACAGTAGTCCAGCAGTACGGTAAATCTTGCACATACACAAGCAATGGAGTTTGTCAATGCACCAACTTTCACAGTAAAACGTAGAGTCTATTTTCAGATACATGGGACCTTAAAACAGGTTGAAAAGTGGGTGAGAAGTGTAACGGAAAGCTAAATGAATTCACTAGATTTTGACTATATGCAGAAAACCAAGATTTGGACAAACCATTACAACAACGTATTCTATAAAATGGTATTACTGCACACTAATCCCTACTCCCTCCAACTCAAGACAAACTTTTTCTAGTGTTATTATATACGTTATGCCGTGACATTGGTTATTTATGACCTTGATACAAATAAAAAAATAAAAGAGATATCAAATGTTTCTAAGCATGTGGATGATCCAGCGCTAGGAAATACTGCAAATATTTTCAAGCAACAACAAACTGGCAGAAGACTCCTTCTCAAATTGCATCTTTTCCCAACTGCTTGTATTTACCAGTGGAGTAGATCATTTTCAGATAACTGAAAGCCTGACACCGCCACAGAATCATCAGAATATGGTAATCTTTTTTCCCCCTGCCACAAAGCAAATGAAATAGCCTTGGAGATACCGGAGATTGAAGGCTGAAAAGTTTTACGGCCACATGCCATTAAGCTATCCTTGGCTTATACGCCAGGCTTCCAACCACCCTCAGCTCCCGAGCAAACGGGCCAAGGATCTGGCTCTTATTTTCACTACTGCACAACACGCACCCCCACGTACCGCAACAGATGCCTTTGGTGTTTCATCTTAACGCTCGTCGATGGGTTACACTCTAAGAGCCATGCTGAGAAGAGAGCTGTTTTTCACTAGGATTTCTAAACCCCTGCGCTCCTGCTACCATCTTGCGGCACATACTGACCAGCCACTTGGAATCTGAAGGGCTTTGCATAAGTCAAAATTACTTTATTTTTCAGGAACCTTCAACATATCAGAAATTCATATACGCAAGAAACACTGCTCATGGCTAACTAGACAGAGCTAGTGATACAGCCAAGCATTTCCGATTAACATGGAAGGAGATAAACACTTCAAACACTCCAACCAAAACAAAACTCCTGAATGCTTTGACTAATGATATAGTATCGGCACAGGATTTTCACTGATCCGGTCCTTCGGTGGTGGTGGTGAGCTTGGAGGACCCACTTTAGACTCAACTTCTTTTTAGGTGTTACGTAATACAGTATTTGAATGCTCTGCTCTGTGTAGAATACAGACACAAATCCATCTGGATTCCGCTTGAAATGGATAGTCAGCTTTGTGGAGGAGCCAAGAAGGTAATGAAAGTCTTTTACAGATGAGGAGACTATCTAATGAATCAGAAAGGGCTTTTTGATCCATCTCTAACTCATTAAGGCTACAGTAAATCCCACTGAATTATATTACAGTTCACTCTATGTAAACCTTAGTGAATTAAAGAAAATTAGCAAAAGGTTTCCAGAAGAGATGCATATCAAGTGCTAATGCATCATTTTCTTACTTTCCCAGAACTGTCAAGAGATGGGAGGAAAAATGTCCCTCATTCACCTGAACAATGTATTGAAGCATAGCCAGCTGTTTTGGAGATCGATTTGGGGTGAAAAATATGGCGTAAAGAAAAAAAAAATGCTCAGTCAAGTTTGTTATGTCAAACATGTACGACTATTTCTAGACCCAGCCCAAGCTCTAGTAGGGCCAAAAGCTGTGATCCACAGCGCATTAAAATCAAAGACAAGACTCCCATTAATATCAATGGCCATTAGATGAGGCCACAAGCAGGCAAAATCCCCACTGAAATCCACAGGAGTTTTGCCTGCGTAAACTCCCCATGGAAGCCAGTAGTATTTTTTCTTCTTCTTCCATTTTTCCATAAATATTTTATGAACAAAACTCACTGGACTTCAAATCTGTACGTATAACAGCATGCAACATTTTTGTGCAAGGCTCTTGCTGGTCTTGGCAGAGCTTCATTGTACATATCTCCATGTCACTTCAAGAGCAATGTGCAGATAGAATCTCCTTTGGGAAGCAAACGCCGTGGTTTATCTTGACGCTGTCACTATATGGAAGGCATGGTACACTAGAAACAGCTGCTAAATTTAAGTATAACCAATGCAGTAAAATGTCAAGCTAAATACATTTCTACCTTGTTTCTGACAGAAGAAAGTAATCTTTCTTTCAGGGTTTACAAAAATGAAACACTTCTCCTTGTTTCCAAGCACAAAAACATAATACACTAAGCATACTATTTAGCTGAGTTCAGTAAATGTACTGAGAGATTCTGTTAAATGTCATTTGAAATGTCTACCTCAGAATGAGAACGGCTATACGACTTCCCAGGGCTCATGTTGCAGCCTTCCCCCAGCCTCTGTGCGATTAATAGCATACAAAAATAAACTGATAAATAAGCTTTTGTTATTTGAATGCAATTTTTCATGTTGCAGATGGCTAAAGGCTAATTACGGGTAAAGAGAGTTTTTTTTTTTTTTGTTTTTTTTTTTTTTTGTTTTTTTTTTTTTTTTAGGAATTCTGAATTTATAAACTATCACAGGAAAGCATGAAGCTCCTTAAAAATACTAGAACACACATCTGGGGATGTTTATGCTTTATCTCAAGAGTTAGAAAATGAAAGGCAAATTCTCAGCATTGCCTAGCAAATATCTGAAGGGAGGGTGTCAAGAGGATGGGGCTGAATTCTTTGCAGTGGTGCCCAGCGATCACACAAGAGACAATAGGCACAAACTGAAACGCAGCAAGTCCCATCTGAATATAAGGAAAAACAACTTCCCTGTGAGGGTGACAGAGCACGGGAACCGGTTGCTCAGAGAGATTGTGGAGTCGCTTTTCCTGGAGATCTTCAAAACCTGCCTGGATGCAACCCTATGTGAGATGCTGTAGGTGACCCTCCTTGAGCAGGAGGGGTTGGACGAGACGATCCCCAGAGGTCCCTTCCAACCTCAACTAATCTGTGATTCTGTGAGTCCTGCAAAGATATCACTCCAAATTTGAAAAATCAGCTTGTAAATTTACAATGCTGACCCACGCAAAATAAAGTCTCTCAGATTTTTATCAATTGTGCAGAATATATGAACATATTATGTTTATGTTTACAAGATAGGGTGTTTTATTTTTTTTTTTCCTTTCATAATAGAGTTGTTGCTGCTTTAAACAACAGCTTGTCAATAACAGCTCCTGGCACAATTTTAAGCTCCAGACTGCTGTGGGCAAATACTCAAGGAGAACACAGCTACAGTCTAAGCTCTTTACACTGCTCAGTCGCGGCAAAGAAGCTGAAAAAAGACCGTCTCAGCCCAGCCAGCCACAAGCAGCTTATACGCAGGTCTCCGATAGTTCCCACTCGGGACGAGATGGATTGTGCCCAGAGCCTGCCAGTGACTGCCACGTAAAGCTACAGACTGACATATTTCTGGAAATAATCAAATCCCTCCCCCCAGAAAAAACCTTAAAAGAAAAAAAATAAGAAAAAAAAAGAACATACACACACACACACTCAGACAAAATTTCCAGAAGGAAAAGATGACAAAATGCCTGGGGTAAACCTGGGCATACAGCAGTTAACTGCGCCAGTAAACTTTGGCTGCACTGGAGAATATCATCTTCAATCTTAATTTTGTCCTTAGTCTAGTGATTTAGTGGCCAAAAGTTGCTGGTGTCAGGCCGAGAGCAAAGCTCTTTGCGGAGAGCATGTAAACTCATGGCTCAATTTCAGATCCAAAGTGTAGCTTCTCTGAACTCTCTTACACTTTTAAACCAGCGCGATAATATATTAATGAACGTGAACTCCAGCTAGGAGGGCGCCAGCTGCTTTGAGGGGACGCGGGGAATCCGGACCGAGAGGGGGAAAGAACGAAGCTGCTCAGCAGCCACGTCCACTCAGGTGGGTCGTCCGTCGTCCTGGTTAACCGCCGCCCGCTCACAGAACGCGAGCGAACGCTCAAACCCGATCAGCACTGCTCCAGCTGGCCTCTTTCGGAGCTCGGCTGGATAAAGATCCCGCTCGTTTACAGAAAATGTGACTAATTCACAGAGAACGGATGAATCTCCACCGCAAGCTAAGACACAGCAGAAATGCTCCGCGTCACGTGTGTATTCCCCAAAACAACGTCTTCCCGTACGTGAGCGCAGAATCTACACAATACGCGATGTATCCGTGCCGATCATCAGGAGAATAAGCTTTATACTGTAGCTTTGGGTTATTAGAAAAAAATGTCAAAAAGGTTAATCCAATTCCACACTATAGGATTCCCTCCAGACACAAAAGCAGAACTTAAAATGTATAATCTGGTCTCCCATGTCTGTTAATCCTTTGCACCAATGATTAATTCCTGTTTAGGTTAGCATACAAAAAAAGATTAAATGAAGGTTAAAGGTTGTCTAAGCCTGTTTCCTCTATTTCTTTATTTTTTCCCCCTCTCTAATTCAATACACTAAGGAAATTTAAATAGGTTTTTAGAGTAGCCACTGGACGTCCCCTTCTTACGACGAAACATTGTGTTCGTTGGTTACATAAAATGCATTAGGCACAGCCTCAAATAAAATCAAAGCTAGTGGGTTACAAGGGTCAAACAAATTAAGCTTTCTTTTGGATTTGCATCAGCATCTGAGCCCAATAACACGCTTCTTAATTGAATATCAAGCACCGTCAGTCAAACCCCGCCGAAGCAGCTCCGCTTACGTAATGGCTTTCAATCGTGATTATTTCAGTCTAGCATATGGAATATTTCACATCACGCTTTGCTAGCTTTGCTACTGCTGACATCTTAATCTGAAGTGGAAGCTGTTTAAAGTCCTATGATCTCTCAAGTGTTCTAAAATATGAGCTATTTAAATATGTATTTCCCAGCAATTAATGCTTATCAGTGACACTGGCCAAACATGTTGTGCACCGTCTGTCAGTGTCTGAATAGCAGTTCTGCCAAAGAGGTAAAGGGAAAACTTGAAAATCTTCTCCTTTTTTGCTTTCCTGTGCTTTCAGAGGTTAGTATACTGAATTATCGGTTCAATAGGTGAGCTATTTTTGTTTTAAACATTCATGGAGCAACCTCCCTAAGCCACTCTTCTCCCAAAGAGCTGAGGCACCGACAATGATATTTTTATTGTCTATACCAAACTGCTTCCCCATACTTCTGCACAGATATAAAGTCAAAGCTACATGAAAGCTATACTCACATACCAATAAGATGTAAAATAATGGTGTCATTATTGGGATACCACTCCTTAATTATATGCTTCCTCCTTCCCCAATCTTCATCTTTCTTTTTTTTTTTTTTTTTAAAAAATATTTTATGTTGCACAGTGCCTGATACATTGTGGGTAACACAAGCAAATAATAAAAGTAATAGAGATTAAAGTAGTAATTCCACAAGAAAAGAAAACAGTACACCAGGTATGCTGCATCAGTACATTATAATTCTAAGCAAGAGCAACAGGGTAATTTCTCTCCCAACAAAGAAAGTGCAGGTACAAGGCTAAAAGCCAAGGTAAGATCTGTTTCAATACTTTGATATTTGCGTGTCATTTGACCAACACATAATACGTACCAGGTTCTATAAATCATCCATGAAGTGGAATATCTAAAAATGCAGTTTTAATTATATAAATCATACATTTTTTTCCATGCATCAGTCTTTATTTCAAAAATATATTATTGTTTCAGTGCTATGTCATTTCTTTTAAAGAATAGAAAGCAACATATTCGACGCAGAATGAAGTTCATATCACTCCACATGAAGGAGTACTAAAAATGATGAGCACGTTTCTTTCTTAGAGACCTTTATACAGTCTACCCCTCCTTGCACTTTTTTATACGGCTCTGCTTTTAAACTATCCTCTCTCTCGCATGACAAAAGGGAAACCTTCCAAAGACACAATTACGCTGGAATGCTTTTGATGTAAACTCTACAGCCAAAGCATACGAACTCACAGGGAAGCATGAGCTGATGAAAGCACAAACCCCTGTATGAATGGTTTAGTTTACCTGCGTTTTCCACGGAGCTGGAAGCTGGCCTACTATTCTTACAGAAGGGAGAAACAATAGCGTGCTCACTGCTGTCTCCTCTCCTTAACACATTCTAGCAGAGACTTAAAAAAAAAAAAAAAAAAAAAAAAGGCAATCTGTTGTTAAGGGCGTCATGTTCACATATCAGAGGGGAGGGAGTGGTGGGGAAAAAAAAAATCAGATACTCATCTTATTTCATTCAACAGGCATTTTGCCAGTGGCAGCAGTTGAAGCAGGATAAGAGTCAAAGATTGTAAAATGCTAATCTGGCATGCAGGCTACTTCATTTTCTTGTGAAAAAAAAAATGCTGTGTCCAAAAGGGATAAAGCTATGGCTGGAAGGAATACAAAGAGCGTATGACCATCATCTCAGCTTGCAAATGATACCATTACGGGCATATCACTGGAAGCGGCGCTGCTTCTTCTTTTCTCATGTACATAGAACGGCAAGGTAAAACCAAGGATCTAAACCCAAGTACAGATTATATTTGTAAACTTACTGTTACACTTGCTAATAAAACATTTTTTCTGGCCTAAATTGCTAAGAAAAATTAAAATATCTTATTTGCTGGCCAGTGTTAACTTGTAACATTACTGGTTTCTTCTTGATCCACAGCTGAATGTGCTCAAAATCCTGATTTCCTTTTCTTAACATAGACATAATAGCCCATACACACTGCAAGCAAGAATACAATTTTGAACTTTTGATCAAATTTCACCGAAATTATGTTTTCAAAAAGTCCATTTTCTCTCCCAGAATTAGAACAGAACCCCAGTCCTTCCTCCTCGCACTGTCAAAGCTGCGGAGCGCATCAACTTTGGAAGCTGAGATTTGTTCCCTTGAGATTCTTCAAGTCCCCCAAAATCTTAGGGAAATTGGCTCTCTCTCATGTAAAAGAGCACTTAAACGGAGGTGCCTGCCTATAATTTGCAAAACTCATTTGTTCGCCCTTCAGAAAGCAGTTTTCCTTATCAACGAGTAAACATCTTTAGTTGCTTTGTTTTTTTGATTATTGTTATTCATTCATTGTAAAGGGCAAAGAGGGGTACTTTTGCTCTGGGACCAATACATTTCAATGCAAACCTGATGTGCATTACATATCAATAAAACTAGCATGACAAATGTGTAGTCATCGAGCCTGATCTTTGCCTCAATTTTCAGTTTTTGCATTCATTTTCTCCAAGTTCAAAAATCCCTGAGGATCTGCCACTTAGCCAAAACTACACAATGAAATAGAAATTGCAACCAGTTCATTCCCTTTCCACTCACTCCAGTCACCTTGATTTTTCACATTAATCTCCTCTTTTCGAAAAGCTATGGGAAGACACACGCACCCCTCAGCTTCTCCCGATATTTAACCCGGACTATTTCAGAGCCGGGCAGAGGGAGATTTCACACCGCTATCTCCGCTCGTGGCGGACGAAGGCAGAAAGGGGTTCGTGCACAGCCCCGTGGGTGCAGCGCGGCCCCTCAGCACAGGTATGCAGGGTGCTCCGTGCTCACCAGCAGCTGCCGCCGCCTTCCTCCTCCCAAACCAGATTTGGGCTGCAGCTCCTGCAGAGCTATGAGACAGTCTGGCAGCTACCACTGGCAAGCATTTTGCAAGATAAACTAGCATGGGCTGTGCATAAGAGACTAAGCTGAGAGTTTTGGTTGCGAGGACTTAAGACAGACTTTATGGCACCTCAGAGTCCTGCAGAACCCTATCTACCAGCTACCTGGGTTACTAAAAAGTGCTTTGCATCACTTGCAAGTAGTCATGCCCTGCCTATAGCAATCACGTTGACAACAATAGCACTCAGGTTTTCCTATTAGGCTGCATAAATTTCATAGTCAGGTCTCTACTTTGAGACCATTAATGAGCAGTGCTATCTTTGGCATCAGACCAATGGTAAATAATACTATTGTTATGTTTTTGAAGCTTGCACATGGAGAGGTACCTTCACATTTTTCCAATTTGTCATTTTACAAACAAGACTCTGCTAACACCTAGCATCCAGTTGTTTATACGGGACTTAACAATAATACATATCTTCCCAACTGCGCAGCAGAGGGGAGTGCACATTAACAAACCCTGCTCTGCATGGAGCACTCTCATATTCAATCAGACGGATTAGCAGTTCAGAAAAGTTCACAAGACAGACAGATGGCAGTCAGCTAAGATTTCCTTATCACGGTGCAGCTTCGCAGACCGGTTTGTTGCACTCCATCAATGTGCAGCCAATAGCCGTATTTCAAAAGAAATTCTCTTTCTAGCAGATACTTCTTCCTAATTCTTTCCTGGTATTTTGTTGTTTGGTGGAAAATCTACATAAACTGAACCTCCTTCATTTCTCCATGTTTTCATTTTCCTTTCCTCTCCTCTTTTACTTGTACTTTTAGTTTCCATATTCGCTGCTTGCTCTTTGACAGGGAGAAAAAATAAGTGAGAGGAAAAAATTCCAAACAGGACCTGGGGGAAAAGTAATAATCGACGACCGTAATAATCAAGGTGTGTTCCCTTTTCATACCCGGAGAGCTCAAAGAGCTATTTTGGTTGTTCATGAGTACTTCCCCTCTTTTTTCTATCCACTGCATTCTAGCCATTTCCTGATTCACTATTCAAGCCTGCTTTCCATTTAATGTGCAATCAATTGAATGCAATAGTTATTAAATCTGTATTAGACCCGGCAGATACTGTCAATAGTACAAATGTAGGAATAAGTCAGGCGCTGATTATAGGTGGATTTAGTGTTTACTAAATAGAATATATACCATGGAAATATAGAAACCTGCATAGGCTAGGTTTTTTCTTTAAAGTTGCTAGCATAATGGAACTAAAAACATAAGCAAAACACTTCGGGGGTCAGATTTGAGTGGGAGGATTATTATTATTTTCTTACTCTAAGCTTCTGGCTGTATCCCTTTAAGGAATAAAACTACCAGCAGGCAACAGTGTGTGTCTCAAAGCCACCGAAACAGGCGTATTGTCAACAGCTGTGCAGGGGAGAGGGGACAGGGGCCCTGCTCTGTCAGTACAAGGCGAGGAAAGCACCGTCCTTTCGCCCTTACAAAACGTTTATGGCAAGCACGTAAATAAATAAATTTGCATGTCTGATGGACTCATTCCACCAAGCTCATCGACTGGTGAGCATCTTAATAAAAAGGTTACATCCAAAGTTAGACAGACGGAGAAAGCAGAACATGCTCGTGTCACCTTCTGCTTATGAAAGTGAAGTTTTTCTCATTTGCTCTGTTTCACAGACCTTTCTTCAAATACATGTCCCAGACACTTGGATAGCTTCCTGCCTTTCTGTCCACGTGAATATGGCTTCTCTTTCATTCCACTTAAACATATAAGTTGCCTTATTGAGAATGGCCTGCACTTAAATAAAAATTCACTATTTCACTCGGTCAGAGTTGATGGTTTGGACAACAACATACAGATGTCATTAACAGAAATCTGTAATATATGCAGACAACTGTTTACACACACACACACACACACACACACACACACGGAGTCGGATCCACACATAGGACAACTAAAGATTCACCATAATCTTGATACACTGTGATGAATGTTTACTGCCACCAGAGTCAAACAGCCGCAAACCTCACGGAGGTAAATTTTAGGAGTTTACAGAGCCTGAGATGCACAGAGAAGTGGTTCAAATCTACCCAGCACTACATGTGTGCATCAGCCAGATAATTGCAATATTGAGAAAAAGAAATTCCCACTGTTCTCAGGATTGAGGTGTGGGGGTGTTCCTGTAAGGGAGAAATGGGCTGCAGATAGAATGATTTTGTCCAATATTTTCACATCATTATTTTCGATGGTGCAAGAGCCGTGGGATACAAATTTATGACTTCTTGAGCTATGTGCTCCTGTATTACATGCCACATTGCAATTTATTATTCTTTGCACTTGTATGTGAAATTCTCTCAGAATATAGATACATACACACACACACACACACCCCCATAGGCATACATATATACAAAAATATGAGTTGAAAAAACAGCCTGCCATTATTAAGGGTACTAGCATCCCCTCATTACTTGCAAAACCACCATACTATTGCACAATACAGTCTTTTTCTGATTTATGTAAGTTGGAATAAGCCAGCTCTCTAGGGAACAGAAGGATCTTGCAGAGATATCTTTCTTTTTTTCCCCTGCAGATACAAAACGATGCATTTTACAGAGCTACACCTCTGTATTTTTCCCCCCAAAACAACAATCTAAATGTATTAATTTGCAAAATGTATAGGATAATGGCAGGAGTCTTTATGCTTTACTGGAAATATCCGGTACCAGATACATCATTTTTATCTACAGCAGTACAAGCTCCCACAGCAAAATACATTCAAATGCCATAATTCCCTCATATTCCAGGCTATCACCAACCCACTAACTGCCTCGGTTTAAAAAGAGAAGCTTCCTCCATAGATAAGCATTTCCATAATTTTCTACCCCATGGGTTAAATATCTTCCTGGCATACAGGATCTTGCACTGGCCACTAATGAAAATAGGACAATCCCAAACTACGGGGAACTTGATCAATCTCAGCAGCATTTTTCTGTAACAATTGTATTCAGTCCAACTATAAACTCAGAGGAACTATACTGGCAGGTTTACATACTACATATCAATTTTCCAGGGAAAATAGTCTTTCTGAAATATCCAATCTGAGACCTAAAAAAAGCAGTTATTCTGTTTAAGTCAATCTAAAAACATGCCCTTTTTCACTGGAAAAAAAAAATCGTATCAATTAGGGATCAATTTGTAGCCACGGCATCAACACTGTTTTTAACACGGGAAGGTGCTAATTCCTTGTTCCAGAGATTAGGATTATCCCGCTTCCTTGTGTTTCGCGTGCAGCAGGCAAGCCAGCAAAGGTGCACGCGCGTCTCCTTCGCCGGGGAGGAAGGCTGCGCTCGCGGCACGCCGCCCTCCCGGCACGGGACTTACGGGGAAGCGACTCCAGGGAGGCCGACGGACGCACGCAGGGAAAGGGTCGTCGAGCCGCCAAATCCCACCTTCCTCGGCTCTCGGACGCCCTCCTGCACGACCGCCACGGGGCGGCTCTGCCGTACGGGCACCGCGGCAGGACAAGGCTGGCAACCCGCTCGGCAAGCCGCCCTCGCACCCGGCGGGCGTTCGAGGTGAGAAATCGCGTTCTGCCCACGTTCCGCTGCCCAGGAACAACACTCAGCGTAGCTCTGCCACAGTGCTTTAAAAGGGATTAAGAAAAATGATAAATCTTGGTGTACAATTCTTCACTGTTTTCCTTCCCCGCAACCGTGCCTGTTCCTTGTAAAAATCCTGGAGCTAGAGTCAAAGGTCTTGATATGTCGCTAAGATTTTACACAAAAAAAATAGTTTTCCATTAACGAAAGAAATGAAGCCTAAAATAAGTTAACAATGGATCCCTTTTAGATCATTCTGATAGTCTTTTCCTCTTGTTTCTAGGCTACATTATCTTTGCTCACACATGTTTTCTTTCAAGCAAGAGAAACCTTTTTTTTTGACAGAACATGTGAAATTCACCTTTATGAAGAAATTAGCCCAGACCTATGAACCATTTAACTCTCACTTAGGATAACTCTGTAGATTATTAGAGCTGTGATTCCATACAGACGTAGGACAATCACCTTTTTATTTTTTTTTTAATTATGCTATTTAAATTACAGTCCAGTTTTATCTTGAAAGAGCTTACAACAGAATCACCGTAATGAAAAATCTTTCAAACTTTCTTCATTCTGTCTGGAGAGCATGTATTTTGGCCATCCAACTTATTTTGAGAGCAGTCTCCTTCTGCGATACATATCTCCGTCTGAAGACATCATATGCATTGACTGATACCCAAGGAGTAAATTGGAGTATAGCCCAAGGGAGAGACATCTGTATTACCCTGCTTGCACGCACACACACACGCTTCTTCCCTGGAAAAAGAGCCATGCGTATCATCTTATTATCATAACTTAAAACTCAAGTGTTAGTCTCGCTGTATTAGTGATACGCACCATTTAGAAGAGCTAGCTCTATGATTAGTAAAGGTTGTTGTTAAAATCAAAGATGCGGGTACTAATGGAGCTTAGGGAACTGCAGTGCTTATGTTATTTACACTAAAATATATCATGTCTTGAAGAGAAAAAGTCAACTAACATAGAAGGAATCCCTTCTTTCAGAATACCCTAGAATTTAAATGGGGAATAAGGAAATCAGCCTTTTTCATGAATAGTCTTAGCTGGAAATATTAAGACAGAGAGGAAAGTTACCTGTTGCTCTGTGCAAGAGCTCACCGATAACCGAAGCGCCTAAACAATTTCACTGAGGTCTTCTGTGCTAACACGATTTGCCAGTTGTTCTGTAGCCAAGCAAAGGGGACGCACCGTTACAATCCTGCCACTGCGAGGACGCGCACAGACGCCACAGACTTTGGTTTAACTGAACTGAAAACAGAAACATACTGCAAAATTTATGTTGCGGGTACTGCCAGTGCCCCTGCCTGCTCTCTGGGCACACAGGTGCCCGGCTGGCCAGCGGGCTGGCTCTCCGCTTTGGACACAATGCCCAGCCTGCCTGCAGGTAACTGGTTTCACTGGGAAATTCTCCCCTTTCACATCTGATTCTGGTGCAGAGCAAAACGCACCATCGGCGGGCCGGTTTCCCACAAAACAGAAATTCCCTTTCCTATCTACTGTACTTAAAGTCTCCATTATAGCTTTAGTGGAAAAGGTGAGAAAAGTTGTTTTTTTTTCCTGCTGTATGATCAGCAGACTTTCATTATTTTCATATTCCCTAGACATCTCTTACCCTAAATACAGATAAAGTGGAAAATTATGGAATAAACTCATCAGGAATCTATTTTGAAGCAATATAATACAAACGCTGAAAACACGCAGGCCCTCAAGGGATCACTAATCTGTCCTGAACACAGCATCAAAAGTATTCTAAAGAAACAGGATAATAAGTTTTTGCAAAGAAATTTGGAGGTTCAGCAGATCAGTAACACTGATATCAAAGGTCTTTCTAGATAACGCCATACACACAGCGTGACAATTCCACCCTGAATGGTATTCCAGCTGTTTTTCCAGAGAAGACTATTGAAAATCTTTAAATCTTTATTCATATTAATCAAGTCTGCATGAGTGGAACTCTATTATTTGATATACGAGGGTTTTTTGTTTTTTGTTTTTTTTTTAAGAACTTGAACCCATTCTTGCAGAAACTATGTATTGGCAACACCACAACCTATCATCACAGATGCTTACAGAGGGCAGTTGACAGTACAATCATAAGAAAAATATCTCCCATCAGGCTTCCTCAAATGCAGATAGGAAATCAATTTCTATATTCACAGGAGAGGCTTCCGAAGAAGCCCCAGCGAGAACCTCTCCTGCTGCGGTTTTGCATTGTCCCTTGAAAGCGCCAGTGGGAATATTAAATGGCAAACTCACTCTATAGAATTCACTATTTCAACTCCTTGATCAAGTTTCTCAGCCATCAAAATAAAAAAAGCTTGACCTAAATTCTTACTTTTTTCAAAGATAATTTTGTCTGAAAGGTAATTCAAGTGAGACAACGATGGTTTTTGGATACTCAGGCAAGATGCTAGAGTCTGGTGAGTGATCGCATTCAGAGTGGTTTGTCTGAGGGAAATCTCTTTTTGTGTTAGGCCACTGGATAGAAATGTATTCTGATCTCAAAAACACATAATCTGTACAGTTTCAAAACTGTATTATTGCTACTGCATGCATTTGCCAAGTTACGATCAATAGAAATTTTCAGCGCCTTCCACAAGTGCTGGCTGCCTACTGGTTAAATATGCAGTATATATTTTAAAACCTTAAAATTTTGCGCAGCTCATCTGTTGTATTTCTAATCCTAATAATAATTTGAGTTACCTCATTTGCAAGTGTATCTCCTCAGATTCAGATGATTCTTCATTCTGGTGTAACTCATTACTGTCTGCCTTTTCCCCTAAAGATAGGCCATGTTTAATAGCAATCTCATGTAAAATACTGCCTGCCATGAATTCTTCTAGCTTTAGAAGGGCAGTATAACAACGTTGCACCAAATTTGCCTAGACATCAAACTCTCATTTTTTAAGATCCAAAAGTTCTTCCAATAACTGCACTAGTGAATTTTGAACTGTGTAATTTATTTCCGTAGGAGACTGGAAAAGAAAGTGGAGTCAAGATAAAAAAAGAAAAACACTGTAACTTTGATAATAATAATATTAAAAAAATTCTTCTATTTCTAATACAGTAAAGAAAAAAACCCCACAGAAGTAGACACATACTCAAATGTCAAATTTTGATCTGGATACTAGGTCCCAGTACAAGTGTTCTTTTACCTGATATTTTAACTTATCCAAACCAGTGCAACACAGCACAAAGTCTGGAGTGCTCAGGTGAGCACAAAATTTTGCTGGGTTTTCGAAAAGCTCTACTCTGCTATAGCAGATTGTCTTAAAATGAATGAATCATGACATGAGCCTGGGTACTTAGCTATGACATCTGTTATGTAGTAAATTGCATTGCATGCCACATGCATAATGAAGAGGAAAGAGGGATTTTAGTTCCTAAAACATGCCTCATTATGTGGTGGTGCACGAATGCAGGCACTGACACCCAGGACAGATGGAAAGGCTGCAGTGCCATAAAATGTACAAATAATGTCGTTGTTTTTATTGTTTGGCAAATGAATATGTTAACTCTTGTGAGGAAAAAAAAACACCCAAAATAAACAACCCTCAACTCTACACTGCATAAAAAACAGAGGTGTCAGACACATAGATAATGAAGATCTCTCTTAAAAATTGCTTATGTGAATCCCACCTGCAAGTAGCTTGACTGTTCCTCGTAAGAAATATGTTCTATTTCTTTAATTTTCTAATTCCTTCCTTGGTGGTCCGCACTTCAAAAACAGAGGACACATTACGGATAATCATAATATTCAGATATTGAGAACTCCACCGCAAGATGATTTAGAAGACCAAAGCAGGTTCTCCAGACGCACAAATAATTTTCTGTCATTATGCAGTCAATTAGATTCATTTAGCACAGATTAAATCACACAAAAACAAATTTGCAGGTGAAGCTTTGAAATTCCAATCCACCTTCATTGCTAGGACAAACAGGAGGGCGCACGCAACGCTAGCACAGCCCTTTCCGTCGGGGCTGACTCCTGAACGACCCACAAGGACAGACGCCTGGGAGCGTTGTATTAGAACTGAGCATTAAAATACGGTTGCCTATGTTTAGGCATTCGGCCTTCGGCTCGGTATTTAAATAACTGATTTGAGCACATGGACCTATATGCCTAACATAAGGCTCCCAAGCTTGAAAAATGTGGACTAAATCATGCGAGGAAAGAGTTATAGCACTCATTGAAAACAGTAAGTGATAAAGTGGGAGAGTCTGTTAAGAAAATATTTGGATAAGGTTAGGAATGCCCAACTAAGCTGTTTTTTATTGCTCAGGGATCAAAATGGATAGAATAGGACTAGGATATTTATGGTATTCCAAGAATGGAAACAAGTAAAAGGAAATTCTTAATTTAATACAGCAATTTCCAGGCTAGACTCAGCAGAAAACATTAAACAGGTACAAGGAAGTAATTAGAATGCAGATTAATGTAGATCATAATTAAAAAAAAAACAAGGTATAATAAGTTCTTGTAATAAATTGTCAAAATCATGACAATGGAGAATGGAAAAAATAGTATTTCTTAAGGTAACTTTACAAATTTGTAGTTTTAACCATGCCAACGGAAGGAACAGCATCCTTATCCAGAAAATTGTTCTAGTATTGACAGGCACTGCCTTTAAATGATGCAAAACTGTCTTTCTTCAGGACAAAGAAAAAAGGTTTAAAAGCAGCAGCTTTTTATTGTTACCATTATTTAGTTTCAAACAATTTAGGATATACCAATAACTTCCATAAATGAATAAAGACAAATATTAAAATATTTCCATAATAAAAATACTGTTATATCCAGCTTCGCTTAATTATTTCCTTGATCACTGTAGAAATATTGTTGAAGGAGCTGCAAAGAATGAACAGATCTAGAAGTGATTTAACAGATGACTTTTTTTTTCGTTTTAGTAATTTATATAGCCAAGAAAGCATAGCCTAAAGAGGGTATTTAAGCAACTTGGAGGCAGAATGATCCTGCTTTCTGCCTATTATATTGACAGATACTTATTGCTGCTAAGTTAATTGCATTTGCAAATCACTGAAGGAAGCCGCACACCTACACGCCGGCTTCCCCGTATTTATGTGGCAAAGTCGGGAGAAATTTCACGCGAGCTCAAGCCAAGCAGAGGAGCGTCGGGCGCTGCGCAGCTTTGAGAAGCAGCGGCTGCCTCCAGCCCATCTCGCCAGCACCACGAAAACCAGGCTGTTAAGAACCGGTATCCGAATTCATAAGGTTATTTTATTTTAGAGACAGCTACACGGTAACTAACAGAGCAGCCTGTATAGGGAAAGCTGGCGAGGAAAGAGGAAGCAAGGGAAGTCTGCATACAAATCGCTTGACTACCTACTGCAGCAGTCAAATACTTCTGTAAATAACTTATTTAAGAGCCAATCTAAATTTGCAGACACAAAACTCCCTCATATGACTATGCCGCAAAGACCATGGATGCGACTGTAAGTGTTTAGCGACCACATCATTAAATTGAGTGCCAGTAGGAGGGAAAAAAAAAAAAAAAAAAATCAAGATTTGTACTACCAGAAGCCTGTATTTCCAGCAAGCCTGTATTTCCAGCTTTAAAAAGTTCTAAGAATATGGACAAAGTAGAAGTAAGAACTGATTTTGTCTCCAACCGTGACAACGAAAAGAAAGAACCCAAATGAAAAAGATTTTTAATAACTCACTGGGAAAATATTATGAGAATACAGCGAGAAATAACTAAGAAGTATGATATTAAAACACTAGTACAGGTGAGAAAAGTATTTCATAACTCAAAATGAGCCTGTAGGAAAATATCAGCATTTTCTCTCTCCTAACTGCAAACAGGAAAGAGTGGGAGTAGGTACTGTAAGAAATATATACATCTGCGTATAAGCTGAAAATTGTACTACCCATGTATAACATCTGAGACACAAAATGCTTCCTAAATAGCTAGTCATTACTTTATAGATGAAGCTGTGGAGACAAATGGAACTAAACCAAAAATAACCTTTCCAAATGGCAACAGCAGCTGAACTTTCCACAGGAAAAAAAAAAAAAGTGCAAGTTGCAGAGTGCGATTTCTTACAAAGGTAGCTCTTAAATTTCTAGGACTCTAAACAAAATCCCACGTGAATCCACTGTTCAATGCTACCTGAAAACTGAGGACGCCTTTCATGCCTTGCAAACCAGCAATCCTAACTGCTTTACTCCCAGTAGCACCCAAGCCCAACCAGCGCTCCAAGAACGTCCCTGGTGGCTTTAGGCGCAAAGGCCAAATTGCGGCTTCAGCGAGCCGGGGAAGCTCAAAGGCACGCGTCTGGAGAGGCAGACCAGCAGCAAGACCGCGAGACATTTCAAGATGGAGAATGCCCGAGGTCGACAACAGGCATATTATTTTCCTGGAAGTTTTTATAATTGTTCTCCATCTGCTTGCTTTTCTCTCTCATGTAAAATAAAAATAATCTAGATTGGAAGTACGCGTTTTCCCGGTGGCGTACAGAAAGCGTAACAAGAAGTACAGGTTTCATTGTGTCAGTTCAGTAACTCCTGAGTGAAAAGCCAGATTGCATTATGCTGGCTTACATCAAAAACGCAGCTTTTACATCTTTAAGACAACAACCTTATTGTAAACCTTCATTTTTAACATATGAAGTAATAAATCTATGCCAGCCCTTTGGAAGATGCTATGGTTTTTTTGGTTGGTTGGTTTGGGGGTTTTGTTGTTTTTGGTTTTTTTAAAGCACTTGCACGTACCTCCTCTGCAGTTATCCCTCCCCTGATCCTTTTTAATGTGTCACATACATGGCATGAGCATCACACTACACTAGTCAGAGCACTACAAAGAAAATGTCACACTAACTTTACAAACAGCCTTTTCTCTTGGATAAACACAGTACTGTTTGTATTTCAGAGAGATTCTAACAAAAACGTAGACTACGTACACAGCAGACCACTACAGGTCCACCAGCGTCATCCTCCTCAAACAGGTGAGCATTTATTTATTTACGAATCATTTCTCTAATAGCCCTTCTCAGCTGCTTAGCACCTGCAACATAGCAACGTCTTTAGAGGTGCACTAAAAATTCTTATGAAAGTTGTCTGAAAACAGAAATTGGTCACTAAGCTTTTCATTGACTGACTCTAAATTTAGTTTCTAAAGATGTATTATTTCTGAGGCAACTGTATTTTCAAATTGAAGCATTCATCTTGCTGCCAAATGCTACTGCATTAATCAACTGACAAGAGGTATGCACGGAATAGTTTTCAACTTGATACAAATCAAAAGAACCACAGCTCCTTTAGGAAATCAGCTAAAACACAGGAAAAAATAAATTATGACTCCAAAGATTAACAACAGAATCTACAACAGCAGCAGCAGCATTTTCTCCAGTAAGGAATATAGCCCAGTTGGGTGCATTGGATGGGGCTGAAAGAATATCGCTTGTGTGCCCAAGACCACTAGATATCCCTCAGAAGAGGGCAACAACATTAGTTTGGATCGATGATCTATTTTCAAGAGAAATAAGCGTGCTACTTGTGCTGTTGGAAAAAGGGTTTGAGAGGAGCATGCTGTATGTGTGCTGGCTTATTGTAAGCTATTAGCTTAGAAGCGTTCTCATCACTTAAAAATGTTTTTAAGACACTCAACCTCACGAAAGCTACATTCACAAAAGCTGGAGCCTAGACGGAAACATTTCTTAAAAAACTTCTATGCACTAATTAAATATTGCTATGTTTTATACCTATATGGTGCTGAGAAAAGAGTTGTATACTTTTTTTCTTTTTTCAAACACTCTTAAAAGCAAGACAAATTAATTGGCAGGCAAAATATTCCACAAGTATATCAACTTGGAATTCAAACATCCAAGGCAAGAAGAAGAAAAGGAGGAACAAAATATATACATATATATATAGGATCCAGTACTGGATCTACTGGAGTAGTTTAGAGATATCAAGGCCTGCGGTAACCTCAGCCTAAATTATAAAGAGATGATAAGCCTCAAGAGTTTGTCTCCTGCAGAACCTTCTCACAAATATCTATTTCTGTCAGAAGACCTTCCATTACATTTTGGTTGGGGTTTCTTTTGTTTTTCTCTTTTTTGAAATGTATCAGTTTCCTGCTTTAACAGATTGAGTCCAGTTCAGAGGATTTTATCACAGGAAGCATTTCTCTGGGTGCATTTTCCCTGCTGCTCAGTTCCTGACCTCTATTAGTTAGCCAGGGATCAATAAGCAGGTAGTAGCCCTAAAGAGCAATTAAATATCCAGAAAGTAGTGACGTGGTGGGCCTTAGAAATTCAGCAAAAAATGACAGCCTACACAAAGTAGCAGCCCTTCCTCGCGGAGTGAAAAAGAGAGTGAAGAAAATGGTCAAAAAACAGCTCTTCAAGAGCAGTTCACCCTTGCGAAGATACGAAGCTGGCAATATTGCCAACGGCAGTCTCTGCAATCTGTCATGTAAGCACCAGTTAGGAATGTACAGCTGCCCACCAGCAGCTTCAAGTTGCTCACTTGACTTCTGTTGGGGGAGGGAAAGAGTTTTCATTCATAAATCTAGCCTTTTAGGTGTCTGTTTTTCCTCTTTTGTTTACCTTCCTTTGCTAACAAAACGGGTAATAAAAAAATTAGGCAGAATGTTTACTTTAAACAAACTATTCCATGAAGTAATTTGTTTAAAGACTATTTATGACATCCTTCATTATCATGATCTTCAGAGATCCCAAAGTTATGCGCACAGCAGGTGTGCAGGAATAATTTGCATCTAGCCAGCATATACATAAAGCATAAATAGGGGGATTTTATTACATAAATTTTTTTTAAATCACACAGAATCAGAATCTATGTGCCATATGTCATAATGCAGTAGGTAATAGTAATTCATTTCAGTAAACCACCAGATGTGGTTTTGCATAAAATATCATTATAGATCAAAAACCATTATATATCAAAACTAGTAAAAGTCTGAAGTGATAACATATTCCTCTTTATCTAATTAAAGTGAGATAAGCTCTTGTAGAGCAAATCAATTCTGATATGCTGCATTGCGATCACTTGCTCAGTACAATAATCCAATTTGAAGCAATTGATCCAAGAAGATCAGATCAGATTTGGTATCAAAGGATTTTAATTTAGATTTAGAACAAAAATATCTTTACTGAAGTTTTGTCAGAATTCAATACTAACCTACTAATAATATGTCAAATCTTCAAAGGGGAAGCCATCTGCTGTAAACACTGTTGAATTATCCAAAGATTTCAAAGACTTCCTCCTGACAGTCTCATTAGCGAGAAGATTAAATTGAAATTGTTAAAAATTCTTAATTTAAGAGATGTAGAGAGCTTCTTAGAGACACATGAAAATTTGACAGAAAAAAAACAAGGCTTGGCTAAAATTGCATTAATGAACTATTTGTTGCGCATTCAGATTTCATCTCTAACTGGGATGCTCTTCGTCCTTTTCTGACTATCAATACTTTTGAGACAGCAGTTTCTTTAAGCAATATCTACAAGAAAGATCATCTGGACCTTTTTTTTTTTTTTTTTTTTTCCCTGAATGCTTATTTGTTGTGAAAAACAAATAACCTATTTTGAGATGATCAAGTGCTTATTTCAAATCTTGCCTTTCAATTTCATTAAATATAGGAAAGTCAGGTTCATTTAAATATGTGTTAGCTTCCAGAGCTAAAATTTGCTTATCTTTAACTTTAATGGGAAGGAGATCAAAATAAACTTGAACTAAAATTTGAAATGCTCTTCGAGGACAAAACCAAAATTCTACATATGTAGAATTTGTACCTTATTTCTCCAGTAGGCAAGGCTATACACTCCTGACACAAGGTAAATCTAAATCAGGAATACAGTCAACCCAGAGCTCGGGTTCTACATATAGCACACACATCACAGCATGCATACTATAGGTGTGTTGAATATGGACAAACAAAAGACCTATTCCAGTTTCATCATACTGGTTACTTTAACTTACGTGAGCATGAGTACATCCTGCCCATTGCTTCCTAGAGTTTCACAGTTCAGTGATATTCTAGGCATGAAGTAATGAGCATTGCCAAAAGGGTTTGTAATACATGCCAGATTAGTTTGTTGTTCTCGCACGTCTTGCATCCTTCCTCCAGCAGTGACCATACTCACAGAGCAAGAGGAAAGCAAAACACTTCAGATGAGGTTATCAGGTTTGCCCCAGAAATCTGAAAGCCAATTACCTTTCTCACTATCTTAAAGTTACATAGCTATAAGTATTATTAGTGGTCATAAAATTAATCATCCATTTTGTAAATCCAACCATCAGCTTGTTCGTTTTGTTAAGCTCATGTTTTTTTTTTTTAAAAAAAAAAAAAAAAAAAAAAAAAAAAAGTCGGTTTGAATAAGCAATGCATATACAAGTCATTCTTTTTATTTGCTTTAATATCTGGGGAGAGCAATGGAGTAACTCACAGCCCTGGGACTGCAGAAGCTGTTTACTAATCTGTACTACTCTTCAGTTGTTGGCATTTAGATTAACTCCCACCGCAAAGAAAAATGCATTTGCAGTCAAATCACAGCACGAAGACGTTGGTGTAGGGGTGGAAATCTGTTGCTCTTCACAAGGCCGTCCAAAGGAAACTGGGATTAAATGAGTGGCACTGACGTCCGGATTTTGCTGGAGGGGCTGGGGGCAGCCCTGGGGCTCCCCAAAAGGGGTCCCGTGCCCCTGCAGGGGCTGAGCAGCTGCAGCCACCAGGGCCTCACTGCCCCACAGCTCCGGGTGCACGGGGCACACGGCCCCAAAGCTGCGGGACTTCTTAGAAGCACGCGCACGTCTCTATCCTAAAACCACATAAATAGAGACAACAGATGATACATTAAAGACAGATGGGTAACGCAAAGAAACAACGTTCAGCCTGACAAGTGCCTTCTGCACTCAAGCCACTTTCTACCATCAAGAAGAAAGTTATTGAAGGGTATATTTTAAAGGAGGGCATTAAAGGAGGAGAAAAAGGCAACAAAGTGAATGTTTACAGGGAGCTTTTGTCAATCACAAGGGGCTCTTAGACAAGCAGAAGTAGAAAATGGAAGCTATCACCCCCACCAGACTGCAATGTGGAGTCAATATTTTGACACTGAGCTGATGTATAGCAGGCATAGTTCAGAAAAGCCGTTAAAAATTAAGACAGGAAGCTTAAGTTAGAGGCAGTAGAAAACAAGGAGCCAGATGGTATGCAAAGAGCTTTACATATACAAGGAGTATTTTGGTCAAATTGATAGACTAAAGCGATCGCGCAAAAATGGTCCTTTCATCAGCATTCAGGATGGATAAAAGTGGGGGTTTGTGTTTCTCGAGTCTAGAGAAAAGCACGTTGCAAGGATGAGGGCTTGGATGAGACTTTCTGCTTTATGGGTAGCTATGGGTTTTTGATGCCATCAGGCAGAAAGAATCAATAAGATGCAGACTGAGCTTAGAAAGCATGCTTTAGACATGGCTCTGAAGATAACATGACACTCCAATTAGGGGGCTGAGATAACTATAAAGATGACAAGTTACCAAATCTATAGGTTAGGTTCAAGACTTCCAAAATAGAAAGGAACAGGTCTAATTCCAAGTAGACTGAAAGCTTATCTCAACAACACACAAAAATATTTTAATACTAAAGACCCCAATAGAAACCTTGGTGCATTGTTTTTACTACTCAAGATGTTTCCTTGCATCCAGACTGAATGTGTCTAGCCCTAGGTTCCATGACTTGGATTTTTCTGACATGTAAAAGAATTTATTATAATCAATGTTTCCATTCTCAAACTATCATCTAGTCACCCTTTACCATTCTTTTGTTAAACTAAAAAAAAAAAAAAAAAAAAAAAAAAAAAAAAAAAAAGTGGGTTTTAGACCTTAAAGTATTTATCCAAAAGGCATATTTTTCCAATCTTTTAATCTTTACCAGTGTACTCTAATTGATTTTAAGAATTATTTTTGGACTGGAAAAAAAGAATAAGCTGATGGCATCAGTGGTCAATAGGCAAGTAATGTAACTGAAGTCATGAAAAAGTATTTGACAGCATTGCTTGTTTGCTGAAAAGTTCAACTGCTGTCAAGAAAAATCTGCCTGTGAATTTTCCTGAAGTTTATTGAATAAAGAGGAGAATTATAAACCGTTTAGAAGTTTTAAAATTTTTTTTTAATCTGAACTTCTGTTTCAAACTATGCTTGCCTAAATGTAACTAAAGAAATGATTAAGAATTAGGAAAAAAAATGATAAATTAAGAATTATATTTAGTTTCAATAAAACACTTGAATCTTAATGGGTTGGCAGATGGGTGGACTGTCATTTGCCAGGAAAACCACACTGGGGAAAAAAAAAAAGTGTTAAACTTCCCTAAACATATCCTCGTTACCATAACAGAGCTATTTTCCAACAAGTGATTCTTTTTCTAGCTGTGATCCAAATTCTGTCCTTTCTCCAAGAGGACAAGAGCTCAGTTTCCCACCTCTGAGAACCTGCGAACACTGACTAAATGGTATTTTCTGCAGCATTACTTTCATCTTACATACTTGCAGGTCCCGGAACATTAGTGACTCCAGCAAATTGATTAGCAAAATTGCAGTAATCTTGCCAGTCATTGACTGGGACGTTTAGTATACTAAGGTTTAACAGCCTTAAATTAAGCACAGGATTCAGATTTAGAGATGATTGCCATTTTAAAGTTATCTTTCAAAACATACAATTTATCATGTTTTTTCATCCATGCCACAGGTACCATGTTGATTTTGTGCTATTCTTAATTCTTATTAATTCTTAATTAAAACATGCTGTATTAAATCTTGTATGAGGCTGCTGTATCAATGTGACCTTTATCAACTAGATCTGGAATCTCATATGTATATACAATTATCAAAATCATTTGACAGAATCTAGTTCTATAAACCTCTATTGATTGTCTTTAACTGTATTACACTTTCTAAATTCTGTGTTAATCAATCTGTGCAGTTCTTGCATTGTTTTGCTTGATTTTATGTTGATGGAAAAAGGAGAGCTGAAGTCAAAGGGGAAAGAAAAATAAATGTAGCATTTTACAAATGCTGAGCTGAAATAACTGACCAGACAGCCATGAGAGGATATAAAATTAAAATAAATAAACAATGGTAGGAGAGAGAGAGAGAGAGAGAGAGAGAGAGAGAGAGAGAGAGAGAGAGAGAGAGAGAGAGACTGAACGAGACTGACAAGACCAAAAAGAGACAAGGAACTTTCTTCACTGGAGAAAATGGCCACGTAACAGAAGACAAACAGAAGAACAGGAGGAGTTCAATTTGTTTTCTGCTGCTGCTCTGGAACTGGCACATTCTTGCATGTCCCATACAGGCTGTGCAGTAGTGGTGAAAAACTTCAGTGAGACAGCAAACAAGCACATCTGCATAAAGCAAACAAAACAGTCTGGAGAGGTGCAAAACTTTTGGTATAAAAATCTCTGCCTCATTTTAATCTAATGATTAAAACTACACAATTCCCAATAAACCCGATATTTAATGGTTGCATTCAGAATTGCCAGCTCTGAATAGTTTGGGGTTTATTTTTCTCTTTTCCTTATTTCAAAAACCCCAACTCCTGGAGACATCTGAAGGAGAATGACAACTTTTGCTTTTCAGACATGGTTGCAAAAATTGCCTGGTGCACCTAAGACCCAGAAGTCTGAGGTCAAGTGAAAAAACAACAATAATTTTCTTCTATTTTAGCAATAGTAAATTCATTTTTCAGATAACCCTACAGGTTGAGTCCCCGTTTGGATATTTTAATGCTTGAAATCAGCTAGCCTACCACTGAGCTCCAACCATTAGTTCTTCTCAGCAGGATTATACTGATTAAACCAAGCAAGACGCAAGTGCAGGAACCCAGCTGCCTGCGGGTGGCTATCACATCTTCATTTGCCAAATAGCATCACAGTTATAACGATAAGATTTACTCCGTTTTTTCCGGACTACATCGCCTATACTTACAGCAGCAAGAGCCACTGCTTGCTGCCTCCTGCTCAGGTCACCCAACCTGAGGGCTCGTCTTTTCCCAGGGCTGCTCAGCCCCGCGCATCCTCCGGTGCCAGTCGGCACCCCCGGCCGTGCATCGGTGAGACCTGCTGCCCCGCGCCGCCCTGTGCGCTCGTTGCGCATTGAAGAAGTACTGCGGCTGGCTCGAAACTTTGTTGAGAGTCGAAGGTAAATCACAACACCGTGCAACCGAGCAAGCTCAAAACATCTGCACCGGCAGTTAATAGCAGTTACCATGACTCCGCCGATGCACGGAAAGGTGTTAATGCTCTGTAACTCAGCTGTGTGCCTGAGCTTTAGATCCCCACTGTAAGTAAATTGACACACTTTACAGCTAATGATGCCGGCATTGCAAGAAAATACAAATGGAGTGATCAGCCATAACAACAGAGTCTTTGCCTATTTTAACGAGAGCTGCAGGCTTAGTTCTCTGAACAGCAGAATATCAGCCTGAAATCAAAATCTACTCAGAGCTAGAGCAAGATACTACTTCACTTTTGCTATATCACCTGAGTAGAGCTCATTCACTGTCTCTTACAAGCACTTAGCCTCTTCCCTTTATTCTGTGACTGACAGCGTTAGCTAAAAATAGGAGTACAACAAGTACCGCATTCTGATAATTTTGGTAAAAATCATCCATAAGTTTAACTCAGTATTGTGTTCTCCCGTTCTCCACAAAGACCAAAATGGCCTGCAGGAATACTTAGCTGCATCTTCACTGCTTTGAGACTGCCTCAGAACACCTCACAAAAGATTAAGATGCAGGCTACAAAGTAAAGAAGAAACACAGAGAAATAGAGAACAGAGCACAAAGTCTCCTGTTATTCACAAAATTTGCTCAAGTCAGGGGAGAAAAAAAAAATCAAGTCAAGCAACCTTATAATAAGAGCCAAGTGAATTTATGTCCCGTATTCATTTATGTTCTCTTACACTATTTGACCTTATCATTGAAGATAAGGTCATTAAAAGAGACTTACACTTTTCACTTATATTAGATTTGTGTGCTTACTATAAACTGCAAAAGTTATCCAAAGTCATCAGCTATATTTTTAATTAAGGGGCATGGCACAGATTACAGTTCCAGAGCAGGTTGTGATTCTAAGCGATGGCTCCTTTAGGAAGTCTGGAATTGCAGTGTTGTGACATCCCGTGTTATTAACGCACAGCGACATCGTAGATTGTCTGCTAGGAAATGTTGACTATAATATGACTTGCTAGATCTCTTTCACAAAAGCAATAGATGTCTTTCCATTGACTTCGCTTGGATTTGGATCAGGCTCTAGACAATGTCTCTTATTAATCAAAATATTACATGCAAAGTTAATGTGTTTGAAACATGATTCAGACAGTTGTGCAACAAGTAGTACATACCATCGGCTTCCCCAATGCACATGACTACACTATATCAGAGTAGATACAACCAAGCTAACTGTCAGTCTATCCACCTCTCAACTGAATAACTTCTGCTAATCCTGATGGTGCTACTCCAATTAGACAATTTAAATCTGCCAACACTACTGTGATTGCAGGAGAAGCAATGTTTTCCTGAAATCAAAACAGTCATATGAGTGAATCCTTTGGTATAAGTAAGTTAATTCAAAAAAAAAAAAAAAAAAGAGAGAGAGAGAGAGAGAGAGAAGTGCATAACAAAGTATTGCTGTAAAGAAGAAACAGAAGAAAGTAAATATGTGCAATTGCACATGAAATATTAATACAAAAACATATTTCCTGAAATTCTCTCTCTCTACTTATGCCAAAGTTCTGAACTTCATTACTCTTCAAAACGTATGCATTATATTATTTCTGCTAATTCAAATTCAACATTCAAAAAGAATTACGTTAATTGCTTTAAAGCATGCGTACAACAAATTCTTTCTATGTTGCTCAGCTCATCTGTAAGACTGCAACGCCTTACTTGTCTGAAGTTGGCCTACTGCAATTTGCAATGCAACTAGGGCAACATAAACATGTGTAACGTTATATTTTACATATATTAACACTAGGAGGTCATTCTCTCGTTCCTGCTTTGGGTGAAATCTAAGTTTTAATAAGGGCAGATAATCTAATTCAACCTCACTAAAAGGGCCTGGAAGCTATGGGACCCCCACAGGGCCAATAGACGATTAGTTAATAATAGAAAAGCTACCAGCTACCGAGATGAGCAGCGATTGGAATTACAGCAAAGCGCTGCAGTGGAATCCAAGCAAGGGGCTGGAACGACACTGGGAACTAGCAGTGGAAGGACCACACTTGGCAAAAATACGAAAAAGTCTCATGCTCAGAAGCCTGCTTCTCCCTCTTTGTAAAGCGCATGACAAACTCTGTCATCATTACTTTCTGTAGACCCTCTTTTTCCAGAAGGCCTCTACAAAGCCAGTAGCTTGAGGCCCTCTTTGCTTTCTTTGTTACGTTTCCCTGAGCAGCGAGTGACAGAGACCCATCTACGCACTAGTGCATTTCTGTTTAATGCCTAGTTTTCAGGTAAGAGAAGGCTCAGTCCTAGCCTACTTCCACGCAGAGCTGTTTCCTTTTGATAGTTCATTCCCTATTTTTTGCTACAGATTCAGCAGAAACCATTAATTCTGAGCTGCGTGCACTATCCAGAGAGCCCCCAATGCTTTCAGAAGGCAAAGTAACAGCACCCATTGGAAGTCACAGTCGCTTCCTTGATTGCTGGCAGAAGCTATTCTCCGCTGATGGTTAGGGAGCAGGGATTGCCTTAGGAATTAAGGGCAGTTGGTAGAAATAGATAACTTCATTTCTTTATTTTCTCCATTTCTCACGTACACTTCATGCATATGTCAAGCTCTGCTCCCCCCCCATTTGTGAAATAAACTATAGCAGGTCATGTCTGATTAAAAAGAAAATATCTATCAACTAAAAATCAAACACCACTATGCAGAGGTGATTAGTACAGCCTCTCTTTTTCACCATCTAACAAAGCCAAAAAATGGGTTTTTTATTAATAACAAGAGACCTCAGAGCATGTTTTCTCCAAATTAGAATTGTATTCACTAGTCAAATCTTGCATTCACATCCCAGTTTTGAGGGGTTTTGGGAAATCACCAGCATGCACTAGGTTCCTCACACGTACGACTCACCCATAGGCTGTAGAGATGCATTTGAGCAGACATGCCCCTCCTTTCTAGGTATCAGCATAATAACCACAGCTAAAGGGCCAAGAATGCATCACTTGCCCTCACACCCCTAAGACAGGGTAGTTCTGAAGAGGTTAAATTGCAAAGGTTCTTTGAACAGCAGCAAAATTATAGGTCAACCTCAACAGTGGTACCTCCAGGTGACAAGTAATTTGGAGCCTCCAAAAGTGTAAGCTTGGTATAAAACTTTAGTAGGGCAGGTCTGACATTTAACTCTGAGAGTCAGTGAATCCCACCTTCTTTCTTTGCCCCACAGACTCCCAGAAACAGGTCTTTCAAGGTCATCCTTCAAAATCCTAATGGAAATTGTAGATGAAGGCGTGGAAGAGACAGAAAAGTGGAAAAAAAAAAATCTCTAGTGCACTCCCTCTGGCTAAATAAGAAATGCAACAAACCAACTCCTTCCCCCCCCCGCCCCCCCCCCCCCAAAAAAAAAAGCTTTTTGGAACCAATTTAAGGAAGACTAATCTTGCATCAAAGGGTCTGGCAGGCCCCTTTAAATCATAGATTTAAAAGAAGGGTGCTCCTTTCTAACAAACCTGAAATTTAATTCAGTTTAAAGTTCTGCATTTAAATATTGACTGCACTGAACAACATTAACATTTCATAGGCAAATAGAAGGATGGTGAAACCCATCTGGAGAAAAGACAAAAGTTGCATCACATCTGAATTACACTAGATAAAGATTAATCCAGGACAACAGGTTCCAGCAAGTCTGTAATTCATATTAGTTTTCATTGGTCTCAGAGTTTCTTTGGCTCATCAACAAGGGATGCCCATTCAGAAAGTAGTTCCTTTCCAGAAGCACAAGGTCTGGAAATCTCTAATGGCCTAGAGCCTAATCTTAAACTCACAGCATGTCTGCAGCATGTCATATTCCATCAGGAGCCAACGTGCAAATAACATTTCCATTTTCGAAGTCTGAAAAATGTCACAAAAAGCTTTTGGCATTTACATGACTCAGACAATCACACTTACACCCTCTAATTCTCTCTGCAGCTAACTTCTAATGTTCAATATATATCCACAGCAGGAAATCAGGAATAACTATTAGAGTAAAAACTAAAGTTCTGCAGCTTAGCCATTAGTGTATGCCAAACTACAAAAAGAGAGTATTTAAAATGACACTATTGACAGTAATTTCTTATATAGTAAAAATCAAAACGTAATGCACTTAAACAGCAAATGGTCTTTGTACACTTAGGGCTGATTGAGAAGAGCACAGCCCTGCAACTTTGTACAAATTAGTGCATCAGCATAAATGAGATTTTCCACATCTTTATGGGAAAAAAGTAACCCTTTGACCCTTTTCTTTATTGTATTTGTTTAACTATCATATTTAGAAAAGGTACAACAGTCTAAGTGTTTTCTTCCTTTAGCAATTAGTTTAGTTGATAGAACACTAGGTTTGTGCCTGGACTGGTATGAAGACAAAACAGTATGCATACACATTGCATGTGTTGTGTTTGGGCATTTGCGCCACAATACCTACTTTTCAGATCTCACAGTGACAGTAGTCCAACACGAGCACCTGAAATCTGTCCTGCAGTCAGAGTGAAAGCACGAGGGAGATTTGTCATGAGCAGGAGAAAGAATGAAGAGGAAGGAGTCACCATCAAAATACTAGTAGGCAATATTTCTTTCTTAGAGGGGCATATTTTTTCTACCTGGTATGAGAAAATAACAAATGAAACAGTCTACTCTTCTGCTTGGAAAGAGTTTGGGGGTGCTGGTGTCCTGCATCTTTCTAGAAAGAAGAAAGCAGGAAACAGGAAAATAGCTGGAGTGAGTGTGTGCATACAAAAGCGATGGTGAAGGGATGAGCAGTCCTCTCTTGCCCCATCCTCCTCGCCAAGCCTTAGTGAAACACCGTGGGCACGCTGCAGAGAAAGCAGAGTCCAGTTCTTCACTCTCCATCCAGCCCCAGGTACCTTCCCTCAAGCATCCAGCACAAATGCTAGCTAGTACCTGTTGCATGCTCATTTTCTTATGGGCATCTGACCACCCGGAGCAAGGCAAAATGGCAAAACTCATTCCCGTTTTCAATCCAATGGGCTTGAATGGATCAAGATTGGCAAAGGGAAACAGTTACACCATTAACTCACCACGCCGCTCTCCACAGCTTACAAGTATACTCTCTCATAAATCATCATCTGCTGTAACGGATGCATTCTCGTTTTATGAGCCCACCCATTGAGAAAAATACAGCTCATATCGGTGTCGAGGACCTGTGCGTGATTTGGGAGGGAGTAATGTTTGATTCTTCTTCCACAATTGCCCAAAATGATTTCACTGTCATATGTTTTTCTGAGAAATAGTGCAAGTTTTATGAATTATGAGACTCTTGCACTAGTGGTCTAGACATTTATGTGAAAAATTAACTAGGATGTTTTTACTTTAAGACAGAAAAGGGATGGAGAGAGTTTTGAAAAGCTAAAGTTCAGGTTAGATGTCTGCAGGCAAAAAAGTTGTTTCTCTCTGAAAAGGAACTGCTCAGACTTTTAGCTCGGGTATACTTTTGGTATATAAGAGATACAAGGCATCAATTGACTCTGTAAAGGTTGACCAACGTGGAAGAAGCAATATACGTATCAGGTAAAGAATTTTAATCATCCAATGATTATTCAAATCACCTTCTTTGAAGATTATGCATTGACTATTATCAAGACTATTATAGTCACTGGTGATTTTATCTACGTGAAAAATGAAAAAATAATTTGACTATGTGGGAAAAATCACTACCTTCCTCAAAGTGGAAGTAGAAGAAAGTAGCTAGGTATTTGATTAAAGTTTCCAAATGTCAAAATAGTAACTGAATATCACTGATCTACTTGGCAGTCACTCTTTACCTTTCTTGAATGTCTCAATTTATTCTTAGAAACAGTGTTGTACAGCTGCTATTCTTTATGAAAAGGTAGTGAGGAGACCTTGCACCAAACTTCATAAATATAGACGAAATTTGGTACTAGAATTCCAAAGGAATTTTGTTTCATATACCAAATCTTTCCCTTCCATCCCTCAACTCCTGACATCAGTGTTTCCTACTCTTGTTTTAAATGCAAAAAGCTTTGAAAAGGGAGAAGTAGGAGGAAAAAATAAAAAGGGAAAATGAAAAAAAGAGACAGACAAATATCTCAGCAACACAGGTTGCGTAGCAGTTGTAGCAGGCAGAAGTAGTACAGTGTTTCACAAGCACAGAGAAGACAGGTGCAATACATGGGGCCCCAAGTCTGGGCACTGAGGTCCATGTCAGCATTGCTCCTGATTTTTGACTATCAGCTCAATAAACTCAATTGCTAGAGTCATGCTGGGCTTCATTTTGAACATACCTCATGCTAACACTAATGGCAAAGATGAAGGTTGTAGTTCTATGATGATTTTGGCTTAACCCAAACAGACTGCATTTCTAATTTTCTTTTGCATTTGGAGGACTCAAATGACACATAGAGAAGAAAGCTGCTTGCTGTTATAATATGCCGTATATCATTGCTGGAAAAAACAGGAAAGGCAGCACATTTGTGACTGGAAGGTATACTTAAAAAAAGAAAGAAAGAAAGAAAGAAGGAAAGAAAGAAAGAATACACAACCATGCTCCAGTACACTAGCCTGCTCTTGTAAAAGTGTGCTACATTGGCTGGGTCTTGAAGTCATGACTTCCTGGCCTGAATATGTACCATCTAAACCATACTTGCCATTATCCCTGGGAGGCCAGAAACATATGAGGCAAGAGGCATTTTGTAAGACAGCAACTGAAAAATAATAAATTCAATAAGCCTGTGCGGTAGTTAAATTTGTGTGATTTCTTATGTGTCAAAAAACTGTTTATAAAAAATGTCAAAGACAACACAAAAACACACGTTAGTAAATGTCAGGAAGGAAAAAAAAGATATGAAAACTGACACCAGTCTACAAACTATAGAAAACGTGCAACTACGTAAAATCAAGTATAGAGGTTGCCAAAAGATGTGTACATAAAAGGTTGTTTTAAGAGAAGAAAATAAGAGTTTTGATCTAGATTAGTTCTTGCATTACGTTACTGCATGATGCCTTTGTAGATACTCCCTACAGTATTTTATTGCTAGGGTTTTCCCAGAGGTAAACGCTAAACCAATCCTAGAATAATAAAAAATAAAAAAAAAAATAAAAAAAGGACTATAAAAAGCTTACTCTGATGAGCGTCAGTTACATATGTTAAACCTCGCACAAAAATGAGTGTTCTTCTATCAGTACCTGTTAAACAACATAAAATGAGCTAAACTTTTGGAGTTAAATTAGTACCACAAAAATGAAGCATTTTATTGACAGCGTGGAAAGTTGTGGAATACTTTGTTCATGTAGAATGCTAACAAGTATTTACCTTTTGTAAACTATTACTCAAAATATAGTGGCCTGGAATAACATAGCTCCAAGACACAAAAGTCTAAACTGATCAGTCATCTAGAATGATTTATAGTAAGGTGTCGTAGAGCCTTAAATGGAGAAAAATAAGTCAATTGACCTGCAATTTATAAGAAAACAACTCTTATAAGTTTACACAAAGCAGAGAGAACTCGGAGGACTTAAGGACTGGATCAAATATATGAATCTTTCTACCACAAGGCTTGATCATTTAAACACTTAAATGCATGCAGTTTTACACAAGTGAACATTTCCAGTCAAAATATAAATGTGTACAAGTAAAAGTAAAGTAAAAGTAAAGTAAAAATTAATGCACGTCAGTTTAGCCAAATAGGTAAGGTAGGATGTTAGGAAGAGGTGTCTATGCATTCAAGGAGTACCAGAGAGAAAAGGGCAGATGAGGAAACAGAGTTTGTAATACATAGTTTCAAAATTACAATTCTTTTATTTTCTAGCATTATTTTCTTAGGAAATGAGATTTTTGTATGCATGAGGTCTGTCTGCCACTCATTAACTTTCCAATGTAAAGGTCATCCAAGCTCTTGCGAGGAGCGGAAAGCTAAAAGATAACACAAAGGTCCTATAGCCATACAGACTCAGACACCTTGCTAGAGAAAAATGAGAAACTACAATTTCCCACCTCCCCAGCAGCCAGGTAAGGCAGCTGAGCCACTCTGACCCCCTCCAGCCACCTCTAGCTGCTCGAAGAATAAAATTATATGACACTAGACATCCTCAGAAATATTGGCTAGATGATTGAGAGCTGGCAGAGCTCAGAGGGCTGTCATCAGTGACGCAGAGTCCAGTTGGAGGCCATAGATAGTGATGTCCCGCATGGGTCAGTACTGGGTCCAATCTTGTTCAATTTATTCAGTAGTGTCCTCGATGAAGAGATAGACCGCACACCCAGCAAGTTTGCTGATGACACAAAAGAGAGAGGAGTAGCTGATACACCTGAGGGCTGTGCTGCCATCCAGAGAGACCTGGCCAGGCTGGAGAGCTGGGCAGAGAGGTATCTCATGAGGTTCAACAAGGGCAAGCGCAGGGTCCTGCACCCGGGGAGAAATAACCCTTGGCACCAGTACAAGCTGGAGGCTGACCTGCTGGAGAGCAGCTTCACAGAGAAGGACCTGAGAGTGCTGGTGGATGGCAAGTTGACCATGAGCCAGCAATGTGCCCTTGTGGCCAAGAAAGCCAATGGTCTCCTGGAGTGCATTGGGAAGACTGTTGCCAGCAGGTCAAGGGAGGTGATCCTGCCTTGAGGTGATCCTCATTGCGAGTACTGTGTCCCGTTCTGGTCTCCCCAGTACAAGAGAGACCTGGAGCTACTGGAGAGAGTCCAGCGTAGGGCTATGAAGATGATCAGAGGGCTGGAGCACCTGCCCTGTGAGGAACGGCTGCGAGAGCTGGGCCTCTTCAGCCTGGGGAAGAGCAGACTGAGGGGGGATCTTCTCAGTGTGTACAAGTACCTGAAGGGAGGGTGTCAAGGGGACAGGGACAAACTCTTCTCAGTTGTCCCGTGTGACAGGACAAGAGGCAATGGGCAGAAACTGAAGCACAGGCAGTTCTGCCTGAGCGCGAGGGGGAATTTCTTCCCTGTGAGAGTGATGGAGCCCTGGCACAGGTTGCCCAGAGAGGCTGTGGAGTCTCCTTCTCTGGAGATGTTCAAGGCCCGCCTGGATGCAACCCTGTCTACCATGTTCTAGGTGACCCTGCTGAGCAGGGAGGCTGGACGAGATGATCTCCAGAGGTCCCTTCCAACTTCAACTAATCTGTGACTCTGCGATATGGCAGACACGAGCTGCAACAACACTCAAACAGGCTAAACACAAACCCAGAGAAAAACCCAGACTCCATTAGACCCGAAACAATTTTAAACAATTTCTTCAATGTGTATGCATCTACCACCCCCTTCAAACTCAAGAATGAGCTATTTAAACTAAATCATCCAGACTTCTGTTAGTTTAAGCAGCTCAGATCTTGACCATTAACACAAGGAACTCACTCTGAGGACCAGTCACAAGGTCAGAACTAGGTGAAGAATGAATCATGACAAAGGAAAGGCACAAAGTCACTGTCTGGGGGAGGGGGTTGGTTTTTTTGTTTTGTTTTGTTTTTTTAAAAAAGCAGCAGGGTTATGACAAAGTCATTATTGACTGCAGGTTTTAAAATATGCCTTATCAAAGAAAAACAATTTATTATGTTTCTGACATTATTTCATATGGGAAAAATGATAATTAGCTGTACCAAATTATCACCTGTCTCAGGATACCAATTTCAGCTACTGTCAAGTGCTCGTCTCAGTTGGTCTTCCTTTCCCACATTCTGTGACTGACAGTTTTTAAATTAATAGCAACTTTATATCACACATAAAAGACAACTGAAAAAAATAAAAACACAAACATGTTGCTTGCTGAAGAGTTTGACCATGTTGTCGTTCAAAAAAGAGCAATGTATAACTTTCATATCCTAAGGGCCTCAAGAAATATGCCATTTCTCACTCCTCGAGACTCAGCAGCTATAACTCACAGCTTAATGCAAGACACACTCAGATTTTCACACGATCTTTGAGACAACATCCTAAAATATTGGTTTTGTCTATTTTTACTGTCAAGCTGCTGAAGAATGAATTTCTTTTTACAACACAAAATTTAAGGGCTGACAATATATTTTTCTTCTAGTTTGATGTCTTCAGCCTCTGACAGCAGCTCTAATTTATTATAACGACTTCAAGGGGCTACATTTTAGCACTGAGTGCCATAAGTTAGCATTAGACACAGAAGCCTAGCAACTCTAATTTATTGCAAATGAGGAGAAATCTTCTTTCATTATTCTAGTTTGAAGATGCACATGTCCTTTAAAGCAAAATAAATACGTTTTTGTGATTCTTAAGTAGGACCTTGTCAACAAACATTTTTGTTCAAAGCGCACCAGCAAGGGTTGAGCTGGGTTAGGGCTACTTCATTTCTGAGAATACTGTTGCCTTTAGTCCTACAAGCTGTGAAAGGTATAGCCAAGAACTTGCAATTAGCATGGTAAAAAAGTATTTAAAGCAGAGAGTTAATTAAAGAAAAAGAGAAACAAAAGTGAACAACACACAAAACCAAGCCAGCATATTTTAATATTCTATTATACAAATAAATGTGAAAAATATAAGCTGCATAAGGGTAATTAGCAAACAAAAGAGGCTTTGTCAATCAGTTTAATCATACATAATTATTTGCTCAGTTGTGCAACACCCTCCCAGTTTGATCTCACCCTAAATGAGTTTAAAGATGTGAATTCTAAATCAAATCAAGACTCTGCATCTTCTCAGCCTTGCCTATCACTAATTATATAGCCGTATGTTACTCAGACTGCTGAAGCCTATGCATACTGACAAGGCCACACGTAACTTAAACACAGAGAATTATGATCTTATCAAACAACATGCACAGCACCTTCTAACGATAAAGATAGATTAATCTATCTAGAAATCAAGATTTGGTTCACTCATCTCGCTTTTTCTAGACACCACGAGTTCCCACTGTGAATCGTGTGAATCACCAGTTAATAAAACTGTTTAACTAACAGGCAGCAATAATGACACGTATCTGTTCCAGTTTCACGAAAGCAGATCCTTTGGCATCAAGGCTGAAATATTTCATTAACAATAAATGCACAACCACCTTAGGTCTTTCAGAGATACTGTTGTTTCTTTTCTAAGTTGCATAGATAGGCTTTTTACTTCACTTTGCCTGGCATTTCAGCCAGGCAAATCTTCCTCCTAAACTTGTTCATCATATTTTATATCTACACTATCCAATCATTCTAATTATTGCTCAGGTTTTTAGGAATGATTCATAGAGCAAGAACATCAAGAAAAAGCATTAGTTTGTACCGTTTTATGAAGAAACGCTATCTGTTGTTAACATAAAACATTTGTGTCAATCTGTTAGAAATCCATCCAGAGCTCACAGGGGAGCGTGTATCAAAATAAACATCAAAAATGTGGGCTGGGGGGGAACGTAGGGGCATCAAGCCAACAAATGAAAATCTTTTCTGTATTCAAGAGATGGAAAGCTCTTTCTGGTTTACAGACCAGACCATGGGCTGCCTATTGGAAGCAAGCACCACTCAAATCACTCAAGCAAATAGTGCAGAAGTCCAGAGAAAGTTTTGGGTTTCCCCTCAGCTCACTCCCCTTGGTTGCCTTTTTTTTTGACAAAAGGAGGTAACAGGAGACAGATTTAAGTGAGACATAGGGGAAGGGCACAGCAGCAAAAGAAGGATGTGAAACAGGACTCTGCAAGACAGTGGAGCAGAAGAAACATTTCCCCATCCTTCAGGAACCCAGCTGCAACCATGCCAGGGTGGTGCTTTGGCTACAACAGGTGGTTTTGTGGCGCCATATAGCTTTTCCATCCTTCCCTTTAAAAATACAAAGGCCAAACCAGACTTCAGCTTAAATTATAGATTTGAGCTGTTGCTGAACAAGCCTAAGGATGCTTTGACTAACGGGAACATAGAGCATCTCCGCCTGTGCTGCCGTGCCCGAGACACACAAGGAATAGAAAGGAGAAAGACCCTGAATCATAAGGTGATTCTTCACAAGAGTTGAGCTTTAAATATTTTTCAGTGACAGTACAGTCTTTCATCTTTCTTTCTCTTTTATTCTTTAGCCCTTCTTTTACTCTTTATCTTGTCTTTTTCATGATGTTATTCAGTATAACGTGCAGATTTAGAGAGACGATGAGCACTCAGGCCAGTAGAAACTGGCATTTGCTAACTCTCAAACTTTGCTCCTAATCTTTCCTCTATTTTAATCCCATATTCATGGTAAACGTGATCTTTTATGTTTGCTTATGTATCTCTGCAAAGCTTTAAAAAAAGCATTGTACTCCAGAGACATTTTCCAACCACCAGACTCCCACTAAGGTCAATTAACAGTAGACTCCAAGCATACAGCCATAATGCCTTCTGCATCAGCCCTGAAAAACAAGTTGCACGGTATATAAAAAATATTTTACTCTATTTTGTTAGAACATTCGAAACACATGACTCAAAAACAACGTTCATATAGGGAAGGAAAAAAGATCCAGATTTTTTCCTTCAAAATACTACATAGAGCATTCAGGATTATAACAACTCAGTAAACTACACTTGTGTTTATTTTTTGCTTTGGTGGCACATAAAGAGCATAGGATTCACTTATTTACTCTCACACATTAGTTCAGACAGATATGTAATTGTCTCTCTATATATTACTGATCTGTATCTACCAAGCTTCAGACAATCCACAAACCTAATCAGGCTGGATGTCACTAGTTGGAAAATGCAGCCGACCACTGCTACAGCATTACATCAATACCAATGTAATAAAGTCATACCAATACAAATATAGATTTTTCTGAAACCACACAGATTACAGTATACTCATGAACTCCGATAAATTGTATTTCAGATTGTCTGAGTGAACTTCAGTGTCACATTCCTACCAGTCATGTATGCTGTTCTACAAATGTATTGAAATCAAAGTAGAAAACTGTTTTTACCACATCACAAAACCATCACTCACTTTTGTCTGTTTGACAAGCTCTGTTCAAAAGAAGCCTGCACATCAAATAAGCGAGATTTCAAAGCATTATCAAATCACATTACAGTGGACTGCATAACGTTGCCTAGTGTCTACTCTAGCTTACAGCTAGGTTAAATAAGTCCTATTAAGCCCCTCGCTCACAGAGGCAAATCAATCACAAATGCTAAAGGAAAGGGAAATTTTAAACGCTTGACTGTTAAGTCATCACTTCTAAAATGACAGATTAATACATGCAGTGACACTTTCAAAGATAAGCAAAACGTATGCTGATCAAAAAACAAAACAATGTCAAGCAACAGCACATAAGAACAAAGAGCAAGTTCCCATTTACTCTGATTTGTGACATACATAAAACATCAGAGGGAAGGAAAAAAAAAAAAAAAGAACTCCAAAGAGACTATGCAAAACACTTATTAGCAATGAGTGACCGACCTCCTCACAGAATCGCTAATGAATCCAAACATCTACATTACACATAGCTAAGTTCTGGATAACTTATTTTCATTTTTCCCTGTGTTAATCAACCTGAATTCTCATTGGATTCCATTTTTATTTAACTGGCACCCACCAGACCACTCCTACCCTTGCTATACCACTGTGCTTTTCATTGCACCCAAACTTTCAATGCATCTTATCTCCTGCTTGAAAAAGAAAGGAAGGAAGTTAAGAACTCCTAACCTACTCTAAAGTAAATTAAATAGTTCAGTACAACATGAAATACATGGTATATTCCTGCATATCTAAGGGAGTGTTTTTCAGTGTCTGTTTTAGCCACAGAAATGTCTAATCTGTTATGTACACATTTTAGGAAATACAAGGAAGTACGATGACCATGCATCTGAGTATAAAACATATCCCAAAGAGGTTAATAGAGTTGTTCACACAGTATACTTCCTTGGAAGCAATATGAACATTACTAAAACATACACAGCTACCTGATCTCTGCCACAGAAGTGAACTGAACAAGTTTTAGTTAGGGTCATTAAATGAAATCACACAAAAATGCGACACTTTTATTATTCTGTTTCTAGAAGTACACTAGAAATTATGCAGTCCCATGACTCATGGTATATTGGGTTCATACGAGCCAGAGCACAGATTAGAGCTTCCAGAATTCACAAGGTCAGTCTGCAAATTGATGAGCGGTACACTGCTACCCACTACAATTAAACACCTGCAAGGAAAAGTAAAATACTCATGTCCATTAAAGAGGCTAACACGAGAAAACTCAAGAGGTAAGTCATAACCAAGCATGCTATAAAGGTTTTAATGGATTCTGTATACACGGGTTTTTTGCAAGTGATTGAAGCAGATCTCCAAAGCTGTTTAGTAACATAAAGAAACAGTATATTTTTCCACCTTTTGGAAATAATAAGCAAATAAGCAACCATAAATGAGATTGCTGTTATTACAAGAGTGACAGCAAGTACTTCAGAAAGCTAGCTACCATACGCTTCACTTCCCTTTCAGTGTTAAGTGACAGAAAACATAACGTGCCTGTTTCTGGAAAGCCGGATTTGCAAGCAGAGGGCAAGGGCCTTTTGAGAAATTCTGTAGTAAAACCAACTGCTAAAAGGTTAGTGCCCTAAGCACTGAAGTGAGCAAGGCCAGAAAAGAAGTTTTCTGCTGTCATTGCTTTGCCAGCTGAAGCATTCCCACATTTAGAGGCTTTTTCTGGCCCATCACAGACACCCTTGTGTAAATTGAAAATACAGGCAGCACAGCTAGTCCTCAGAACACAGCTGGACTCACCGCACTAATGAAAAAAGTAAGGATACCACTGTGTTTAGGTGGTAGTTTAGAATAAGAACAGCGAGAAAAAATTTTTATATAAACCATTGTACTGATACATTTCTGAGGAACAACTAGTAAACTTGAAATAGTTTTGTAGTTGCTGGAAGATTAATTGCAATAACTTTCTGTCAAATAGCAGAAAACAAACAATCTCTGCCAATTTGCTACGCATTTTGAAGAGACAGAAGCGCGTGCCATCCTCACGGATCACATCTGCTGCATGGCTAATTCCCATAGTTTATTTTCCTGGCATGCACTGGTCACCTGTAGTCAGTCATGCGGAATATGCCCTTCTTTCTCAGGAAAAGCATGATATACACTGCTTGGGCTGAATAAAAGGTACAGATGAAGATATTAGGACCAAGTGAGCTTGGCTACGGTCTCATTTGCATCACACTCGGTGAAACATGAGGAAATCATCACTGCCACGATAACACAGTACATGGGGATCAGGAGGAGCCGCAGCTCTCGCTCCTGCTTCCAGACAAGGGATTTCACACAAAAGGAGAGGGATAGGGCTGGAACAGATCCGATAGCTGTCAGTCCACTTAAGGGCTAAGGAATGCATTAACATGCTTTGTTCATCAAATCCTAAAGGGCCTACTAATAAAATACAACTGGGAACATTACAAAGGTAATTTTGTGCGGTTTTAATTATGTATTCACTGCTTTAAGTAGCAGAAAAAGAGATTGCTGCCCCCCCCCCCGCCCCAATATATACTAAGGCCCTACTGCACTAAAGGAAGATGCAGAACCCACATCATCAAGCTCTTAGGAGCAGTACAGCCTGAATTTAAGAATACTCTTGAGGAAGTTTCTGGAAGAAAACTCTGCCAGAAAAGGAATGGCTCCAATGGGGCAACTTACCACAACATCAATCTAGGACAAATTCAGACCCACGCAGAGGGACAGCAGCATTTCTGTGCATCAGCCCATGCACTGAAAACAGGATACCTCCACCACAGAGCCTGGTCCCTACCCTGAGGAGGAGATCTGAACCGGTTACCAATATCCACGCAAAATATGGACGGTCATAAAGCAGCCGCTTTCACCAAGGTGCGGAAAGCGCGTGCGCCTGCGCGCCCCCCCCTGCGCTTTCAGCCGCCTTGACCTCCCGCAGCACTCCAGCCAGCACCGCCACCACCAAGGGAAAAGCGCGTTCGCCCTTCCCGGTACGAACCCGCTGCTGGGCCCCGGTAAGCAGTCATTTCCACAACCCAAATATGAGATAAATGTAATGTATTGCTGCTGTTTTGCTAGTGCAGTACTTGTGACAAAGTTAAATAACTTGTCAAAGACTGAATATGAATAAAATTCTATACATAGAAACTCAATTCAGGATCTGTTGACTACTGTTTTATGCTAGCTAACACCCTCCTCCTCTTTCCTATAATACTAAAAGCACTACGTTTCCATAATTAAATAAATTTTTCTGTATCAGTAATAAAAGATTATAGCACAATTAAGATGTTGGATCTTTCCAGGTTTTCTTTAAAGCTTGACCATATTTCACCTTAAATCACATCTCTCTTTTTTTCCTAGAGTCAATAACCTGGTTTTGTGCAAGTGTCTCACAGCAAGGAAAGGAAGGATAACTTTTTCAAAATGAGGAACAAAAAAAAGAAAAAGAAAAAAAAAAGAAAGAGTCCATAAAGCCACGAAAATTGGCAGGGAAATACAAAAGCAGACCTAATACCTCGGGGGGGGGGGGGGAAGGGAGAGAGATATCAAATTGACAACATCGCTTCAAATCCGAGAAAGTACTATAACTAACAAGGAGGTAATTCCAGAGAGCTGCAAGCGAGCGTATCTGCAACGCCTTTGGGAAGCTCTCCTGGAGGCGCACGGGAGCATCCCGTGGAAGTCAGCCCTTCGGGAAACAGCCGAAGATGCGCACGTGACGGTCGGAAGAGACCGGGGATGTCTCCCACGTTCTCGCCACAGCACAAGGAGCTGTGGCCCCCGTAGCAGTACCAGCTGTGGTACCAACACAACTCTAAGCCTTCAGACATCGTGGATGAAACCCCGTCGCAAGACATATTTAAAAAACAAAATAATATTTTTTTTTTAAGTTACTGGAGGTCAGTTTTCTAGGTCTTCTCTTCCCAGAGTTTAGAGAATACAGTCTATGCCTTAAAGATTTCTTTCCTACATACACGATACTGAAACACCTGCTTTTAATGGAAGCTGAAGATTGCTCCATCTGTACATAGGGATAAGGGGAAAGGAGGGTAATGAAATTTGTAATAGAGAAGGAGAACCTGCTCAATCAGAACACTCTGATAAAGAAACATGCACTGCGACCACCTCCATCATGCAAGCTGTATGCAATATAAACTAAATTCATAATGTTTGTTTTAATCTAGATGTCAGTGAGAGATATTTTTAATAAATAAAGGGTTGTTTATGGTTTAATATTAACTTTTACAAAAATGGCATCTGCTCAAAGAAAAAAAAAATCTATAAAAAGAAAATAAGAAAAACAGTAAAAGCCAGAAATTATACCATAGAGATATTTTGCAGAATGGTAACTGTGCCAAAATGACACAACCTGCATATTGCTTATCCATGCAAAGGTGTTTATTTTCCATGAGATTTATCTATTGAAATATCCCAAATATTATATATAAAAAAAATCCTGCTTAGAATCCTTTTCTTTTGAAGCACAGTCTATACAATCACAGACCTACATTACTACAAGTGCAAAGAAGGTTGATGAGTTGCATCTAGTTTTCCTAAGATTATTATAAAGGCACAACAGAATTCAAACCTGAGCACAAGTCAAAACTTCTTCAGAGTGCTGAATCATCAAAAAACATGACTTCTGGTGCAAAGCAGCATCAGATACGTAGTCTTTGCCTGTGATTTGATCCAGATAGAAGCTTTCCCACTTCTGGGTTCTGGGCTTCAGTTTGGATCATTGTCTAGCTGGGCTGTATCTTGTATAAAATTATAAGACTTATAATATAAGTCTATATAATAATATGTTATATATATTTATATAGAAACATGTTTGTGCATGCACACGCATGTGTGCACACATTTTAGTTTTTGAGCATTAACCTTGTATGAAGATAGTCTCTGCATGAGAAGTGACTTGATGATCTAGATTACTTTCAAAATTCAGAAGTTTAGACACTGCTTTAAAAGCATTTCCTCTTCAGAGTTCTGTATTAGGCTTACGAAATAAGGTATATTAACATGAAGTTTTACAATTGTTAAAATAAATCTAATCCCTTTAGCTGTAATATGGATAACTCATTGCATAAGATTTGCCTAGTCCAGAAAAGCATGACTCACAGGCTATCTTCACAGGACGGAATACAGCCTTTCCATATCTCATTTAACTGTATCGTGTGAGAACTATGCATCAAGCCAACTTTTAGAAATCCATACTCACATTTTATACATTGTATCAAAAGCTTCTATTATCTATGGAAACTACCATTAAAATACTCTTAAAAAATGATGTTTTGTTTGGTAGAAAGCCTGCATAATATGATCCAGCTAGGTTAATCGGTCATTATCAAAAGGGAATTGTAAAAGGAATTCATATTTATTTTAGAGGTAGTTAGTTTCACAAATAAAGTATATTTGGTAATGCTTACTCTCTATCCTTTCCTCCTTCCTTTTTTTCCCTCCCTTTCTTCAAGTCATCTATAGAGAATTGCTTTAAAACATGTTATCAATTACCTTGTGCAATAATTACCATTGATACCCAATTTGCAACACTGTTGTATACCAAGAGATCTAAAAACAATCCCCAGTTTTCAGGAACTTGCTTTTCCTGAGTACTTGCTGTTCTGATCCCCCTCTTGCTCAGTTTGAACGGTAAGTGCTATTTTATAAATTACAGTCCTTGAAAGAGTCTAACAAGAACCTTCCTGAAGTCTTACTCGCTTTCTAGGTGATGCAGGGAGGTGGGCTGTGACACTGTTAAATAACTAAAATATCAGTAAATTCTTCTTTTCCAGTAAGGTATTTCCAGGATGATATCTCATTTTGGGCTCTGCTGTGCCTAGTTTTTGGAAATTCCTGCCTCTGTAAGCATGGAGATAAATTTAGCTTTCCTGAGAAACTACAACAAGCTCCAAGAGACTGGAAGATACTGTAAACTATTTTAACATCTTACCAAGAGCCAGTAATAGTAAAAAGGTACAAAGAATGGAGATCGCTTGCCCTGTACATACACCGAGGCACGGACCTGTCTTGGGGGAAGCAGCAGAGCAGTGATGGCGCATCTCACAGCCGCAGAGCATCCAGCTGTTCCAGGCTCTCAGTGGTGAGATGATTTTTTTTTCCTTTCAGACAGTACAGCTAAGCAAAGGAGATCTGTGCAACATCTAAACTTGAGGTACAAGATTTTGACTGCAAACTAATAAAAATAATGCAAAATAATGAAGAATGGTAATATAGGATTTAGTTACTGGAGTACATAAGGATCCTGGTGGCAGATGAGAAATTCCAGTGTCCTACTGTCAGTATAAACACAGGACAAAACAGTCCATGCCCCAAACAGCTAACAAGAGAGGACAAGAAGATATCATCAGGCAGGTATGAGAGAGTACAAGCAAACAGATAACAGAAACCTTCAAAACATTTTTGGCACTGTAAGAGTAGATGCCAGCAACACAGAGATCTTGCAAATTGCATTTATTATTTCCATGAGAGTCATGCCTTTCTTTGCCAAGTGAATGGAATTCAAGTGCTTTATATCTAACAGGAGTGTAGGGCATTCGGGATGAAGGTTAGACAGAAACTATTTATTCCAGTGATGTATACTGGCTCATGTTGCTTACTGTAAAGCATGGCACTGGCTACTATCAGGAGCAAGATACCATAAGGAACAGAAGAGTTGAGCAAGAACATAAAGAAAAATTGCCAAATAACATAGACATAAAACAAATCTTTAGAACGTGCTTCGTTCCATAAGCCTCTATAGCATCTTTCCAAGAGCTTCGTTCTGCAGCCACTTCCATAATCCCACAGGTTTTCAGTCAATCTACCTCTGTAAATAAGAGCTGAAAGATGAGACTACAGCAGGGGGAAAGCTGTTTTTTAATTCTGCTATGCATCACTATAACTATCAAGCTGCTCCTGACTCACTATATTTTTCTCATCTTTTTGCTCGTTAGCTTCCCCTCCATCTTTTTACTTCAAAGCTTAAGACAATTTTATATAGCCTTTTCTTCATCACTTGTTTAATTCAGCAATTTTTCTTTCACTCCCTTTCAGTCTTCAATTTGGACCATTTTCCTGTTCTAATGCTTGGTATTTTCCTTTCTTATGAAATGCTTTTGAGCTGAACTGTTATTTTTAATAGAGTTGAGCTGGTGTGACCAATACGACAGATAACGCAGCTGAGTGGGAGTTATCCTCCAATTAATTTAATGTTTCCTTTCACTTAATTGAACACTGACAAGCTCTTTCTCCCCCACTCTTATATAGACAATACATTACTGAAAGAGCCTCTACCTCATTACAGTGCCTCATGTAAAGCTACACCAAAGTATTCGAGCCCAGTTGGACTTTTATTCAGAATATATATATCAGGTTTTTTTCTTCTTATGTAAACACCGCTGAATCTAAAAATGTTCTAAATAAATGTTACAGCTGTATCAGTGAAACAGGATTTTTAATATATAAAAAAATTACAATAATAAAAATGAACACTTTGCCCTTCAAGTTACTGGTGTGCTAGGTCAGAGTAGCAACCTTATTAAATGTCCATCCAGGCAGCGCTTTAAAATGCACAACTTAAGTCGATACGGTCGAGATTAGGAGATAAATAGGATTCTCATTCGGCGGGGACCAAACCCGCAGCCGGCCGGCGGCCGAAGCCGCCTTCCCAAGCCCCCGGCCGCCCGCTCCGGGGACTCCAACCTGCTTGCAACATGCTCCGCCAAAAACGCTCCCAAAACAGCGAAGCACGGACACTTTGCTCGTACGTGAAAACACACGCACAAGCGGGTATGATACGCCAGGGCAAGTTGATTTGTTCTTCTGGAAATGGTTTAGCATATAAAAACGCTGTATGCCATATATGAAGAAGCAGTGCCAGCAGGATATTGAAAACTACAGAGAACTCTATAGGAAACATGAGGAAAGAACAGGGCAACTAAACAAACACCCAGGGAAAAAGAGATAATACAAAATTGGCTCCCTGCTGCATCAGCCTTTATAGATGATATTGCTGATTTGGAAAGCAGAAGATTTCATAGGTGATGGTAACCACGAGTTACCTGGAATTTTTCTTAATTCGCTATTTTTGCATTGGGAACTACAAGACTTACATAAAATAGAAATAGCTACATCTTTTTAGTGTCAGACAAAATTGTTGTCTCAAACTGCATTATCTATTTGGATTCACAGTGAAATTGTTTTAAGGTGAAGCAGTGCAGAAACCATTTCTCAGCTAAGACCGAGAGGATTAATTGACACAATTTTCTTAACGTATTTTACACTCAGGCCTCCTGTGACAGGAGAGTGCAACCATCATACATATTTCCTTACAGAATGAAGGTGAAAGAGGATAAAAGTCACACGAATATAAAACAGAAATGAGCTGTATGAGCAGAAGTCATTACAGAGTGTCAGAGCCTAACTTCAGTCACTAAACAACAGCTTAATTTCCCCAAGTGCTGAAAACTTGGCTTTGACAAGATCCAGGGGATTCTTAAACTGGAACTGCAAAATTTAAAACTCTGAAATCAAAAGCAATCCTTCAACACTTTCTTTTGTTAGTCTCCCTGAAGAAAGTCTATTCACAAAGGGATTTTTGGAAGTGGTAGCTGGAGAGGGTGTTCAGTTGGAAGAAAAAGCTCTATCTGTTGGTTTCAAGGTCTTATAGTAAATAAAAGGGAAAACTCTGTTTAAGTAATAGCTCACAGTTCACAGTCTCCTCTCAATAAGTATGATTTTTATGTAGAAGGAATCTCATTCTAAAAACCAAAGTGATTCATTTTCATCTTAACATCCATCATTAGAAAAATACTTTTTATTTTTCTGTAAGCCTATTGAGTAAATAATGTCAAGTCACACCTCTGTGTCTCAGGGACCTGGAATTTCAGAATAAGCAGCCAGTGAGTTTTGTAGGAAACTGATTTCAGAAAACGGCTGAAGATGCGCTGATTGATTTGCACTTAAATGTAATTGTTCTGAAAAGCTATAAAACCTTGACTTCATCAAGATACAGATGAAAGCTGTTTCCGTAATGTGCATACACAACGCAAGAAAGCCCTGAACCTCAACACGCATAGTAAAAGAAATATCATTTGCCCAAAACGTAAACCACCGGGATACATTTACCAGGCTCAGAAAATGGGGGTGCTAATCAATTTGGATTAATGATGTACAAATAATGAGTTACACTTAAATCAACCATGTTGTCAAAACATTGCTCTTTTAATCCCTGATAAATGATGAGGTTTATAAAAGCAGATTTTTGTGGATATCTAAACATTATTTAAACATAATGTGGAAAGCAGATTAAGTACAAATCCAGTGCTGTTTAAGTAAACTACATGTCTGTTACGAGTCTTTGTACCTCATCATTTCATAAATCCACACAGTTAGTTGTGTTTATATATATTTTTGACTATAACCAGCTTTATTTTAACGTCTAGCGTTTTCACATTAAAAACATTGTACGTGAACTCAGTTTTAAGGTCCTTTCAGTGCATCAGATCACAACACTAAGTTCTGAAACAAAACAAACGACTTCCAAATTGAACCACTGATTTTCACCCTTCTCCATCTGTCTTAAATGGAAAATACAAGAAGAGCTCTCCTTCAGGATGTTTACAGAGGTACTCTGCCAACAATTATGCTTTATTGAAAGCTGAGTGGCATATCTGCTTGATTTTACTTTAAAAGGAAAAATGTGCTGACTATTCCACTTCAAAAATCTATTTTCAGGCCAGAAAGAAACTCTTAAGTTTCTGATAACTGATTTAAAAGAAATCCGTACGTTGTTATTTCCTTTCTTATGATGGGAGAGTTTCTTCGGGTAGTTTATTAACAAAGCCTTGTGATGCAAGGCTATTGGCAAGGGACTCTGTCTCAAGAGGCCTTTTAAAGTACACAAAATGTGGTATTTTGAAATGTTTATGACATTAGACAAAGATAAATTAACACTTTAACTCGTAACCTAACGTTGAGTGTTCTTTGGCCATCTGTCCTCCACCTCCCACCTTCCCTTTCACAGGTGCATTCGCCTCTCAAGACTGGCGGTGCCCGCAAATGCCATCGGTAGGAGTCCTGGCACAGTAAACCCAGTAACACCCCGAAGGATGGAAGGATCAGCTACCGGGCTAGCTACCAGAAGATGTGAAGTCATAACTGTAAATGCAAATATGCTAAATTCATACAACGTTCGAGATTTCTGTAGACCAGCACCTTAAGGCAAGCTCTGCCCCTTGCACTTCCTTACCACCTCCCAGCTCCCCCTTCTGCCAAAAGTTATGTTACTTAACGATACTTTTCTCTTTGCTGCCAATAGTTTCCTGATAACATTGACAAAACAGACACAGACAAATCAACTTCCTAAATCTAAAAATAAAGTTAACATTATTATTATTGCTGCATCTCTGAAACGAAGATGCTGACCCCAAGCAGTAAAATATTGTGCTCCTGGCATCGCTCCCCAACAACTTCATGGACTGCCAGTTGCAGCGCTGACTTCGCTGCCCTCCCCGACAGATCAGCATCGTGCAACACTATGATAGGCCGATCAATAAAAACAGAATTTATGTGAAGACAAACAGCTCTGTGCCTGCTACTAGACAGTAATGACGATGATGTGGGTAACAGGAGGGTGGCAGCTGGCACACTCAAGCATTTTGTAATCCAGTGTACACAAAAAGGAAATTTTACTACTGATGTATATTTGAATGTGCAGAATGCAGGCACTACTCAGTGACCTGTCCAAAAGGTCTTCGCGCTGCACATGGAGATTCAATAATGCATAGGTTAGGCAGCAGAATACTTTGTTTATTTCTTGCCAGTTTGCTCTGGCTTTCAAAACAGTGTTATCCAGCTAGCCAGCCAAGTAAACATGTTGCTGCCTTCAGAAAATACAAAGTTGATTGTACCCTCTTGAATTGAGCACCTTCTTCCCTTTCAGTTAGGAAGAAGGAAACTGAATCTGGAATCATTAAGGAGAAAAAAGAAAACAGAAAAGAGAACTCTAGAGGAGTGCCATAAGGTGAATAACCACTACTATTTCAGACAACAGCTGCTATAGTTTCCTCTAGGAGGAAAAGTTAAGATATATTCATTGGTTGTGAAAACTGATAGAATATTTATATTCAATTTTTACCTTCCCATCATTTTGCTCCATCACATGCTACATTTTGCACCTGTAGCACTCACAGCCAGTATAGTCCAAGAGGTGTAACAGAAAGGCCCCACCTGTGACCCACATCCTCTGCACAACAGTCCCAATAATTTACCATACCCACACCACGAGCACTTCAGGGCTACAAAAGGCTTCACATACATCTGTTTACAGGAGCATTTCCACTCATAAATCCAACTACTAGGACCTGCACTACCAAAACAGGCAAACATTAAAAGAAAAAAAAAAAAAAAAAAACACACACACAAGAACACCTGCCCAAAGTGAAAGTAAGTTAAGCTTCTTTGACTGGGTTGATACTGCACTTTACTGCTCATTTTCAACAGATATTGAAGCCAATAAACCAAATGGAAAAGCATCACAAATTTTGATCAACTCTTCTGGTCAGTCTCTATATGCTGCATTAGGTCTAAAACATTTCCCTCAAGATGGCTCCATCTTTCCCAAACTTCAGCAGCCTCCTAAAATTACCCAAGCCTACCTAGCTTATCATCACTTTCCAAAACTTGGAAAAGGAACAGACACTTACTTCAAGTGAATCTCTTCTGCTTTACCAGCAGTTCCTCAGGTCCTCCCAGCAGAACCACCCTGAGATAACTGGCTTCCCAGAGCCACAGAGAAATGCAATTTTGCAAAAGCAGAACACCTGATTTCCCCCAGTGGAGGGCAGGGAGCCAAAGGGCACTGTGGGAAATTTTTGGAAGCTTTAAACCAAGAGCTGGGTCTTTCTCTGCTTTTTAAGCTCTTAGTCCTCTTAGACTCCTGCTTTTTTACCTCACTAGTCCAATATGATTCCTATCTCCCTCTTCCAGAGACACATAAATCCTCACTCTCCCCACACCTATTTCTGCTCCACAAGAAATAAAGTGGTTCTCAGTGAAGTTTATGCTGCTGCTTTTTTTTTTTTTTTTTTTTTTTTTTTTTTTGTTATGAAAGTTTCTTTACACTAGTGTAACTCCATTGAATTAGGAAACTTGCATTGCTGTAACCTACTCTGGCAACAAAACTGCTACTTTCTTTTGTAGATAGGTGGAAAACCCACAGAAACTGAGCTTAGAATATACGTTTCCTGGGATATGTGAGCTTTTGAATGCTGTGTCTGCAGAAAAGTTGCTGAATTCATTTTCTTGCCTTTGCTAATTGGGGTGAATTTATTTATTAGGGGACTGGCTAACCTTATTATAGGGGCTGATGTATTGCACAGGGTTGCAGCGGAGTCAGAGAACACAGGAAGACTGAAGTGCCTCGGGGTTGCCCGGGATCATCGGTTACCAGCCTCTTCACAGGGATGTTGCTCTCGGACCTTACTGCGAAGCAGTATCAGAAAGCGCTTTCTCCAGGGCAGTCGAACTGAGCGTGTTTTTTCCTGGAATTCAAATATCAAATCAGGATTGTTTGATATAGCAGTGAAATTACACCAGAGGACAAAGAAATGTGTTTGAGCAAGGATAAACCAGAGGTTTCTCTCAAATTCTGCCCTGGAGTTGGCTAGACTACTGAGTCCAACTCTAGTTCTCTAAGCAGCAAAATTTTCTACTTTTTTCCCCAAAGATCTGCATAGTGTGCAGAAACCTTTCCTCCAATATGTTTACCAATGGTATTTCTGCAAAATCCCTTTGGTCCCTCGGATTTCTGCAAAATCACGCAGTTTAAATAGCCAGTTTGTATTTTAATTTGAATGCTTGGGTGTTGGTTAGCATGAACCCTTTCCGGTTTTGAAAGTAATAACTTCGACTTGCATGATTTTTATCTGATGTGTTTATGCCTGAGAAAAGCTTTCAGTGCATCCGGAACTTCTGCTGCAGAATTTGGAAGTTCCTCTTCGCTGAGCTCAATAGGCCCTGGAAGGTCTGGGGGGAGGCAGGTGCGCTGCAGCGGGCTGCCACCGCCTGCCCTTAATGCAACGTCTTGCTGCTTTAAAAACAATCTCTTTGCTCCCAGCCCACGCGTGGTCCATTTTGACAGATGGATAGGAAGGATAAAGTACCTGAAACCAGAAGGAAAGTTGAAAAAGATTATGCTGAAGTAGCCGCATTGGCCCCTTCTCGTCCTTAGGTGGTTCTCGCTCTGGTTTCAGTGCTGCCGTCCCAAACGCTTCATCTCCGGCAGCTCTCTCCAGAGAGCCCTTGGCCAGTGTGAAGTTCTGAACTCCTCTTGTCTTCATCATACGTCTAAATATTCACGGTAGCAGCAAGTAAAAAGAGCAGCTCCACCTGGGTTCTTCAGGGTTTTTTGTCTTTTGCCTGTCCCCTACCTAGACTTCTCCCTGTAAGGGACGGTGTTACTTCAGGTCACCTCAGATCCAAGAGAAGGAGGCTTCATGCGTGGAAGCGCAGTGATCAGTGCCGTAAGGACAAGCTTTTTGGATAGTTTCTGGAGGAGAAGGTACAGGCAAAATTTTGTGTGCACAGTAAACAGAAATCTTTTAAAAATGTGGTCCTATTAACCTCAAATGGCTCCTCTTCCCTCTGCTTTCCCTTTCCTTGCTCCCTCATCTCACCTTCCCTGCTCTGCGCGTGCTCTGAGTCAGGAAGCCCAGCTTTTGAAGGGACAAATCAGCACAGCGTACTTCTGGCCAAGTCAGCAGCTGGGTCTCCAGCGATTTAAAGTCATTTTTTAAAATAAGCCACATTTCATGCCAGCAACAGAACCAGAAGGTCAAATCCATTGATTTTAGAAAGCACGGTCATATTCTGTGGCTTAAAGCTTACATTATCATAAATGCTCACATCTAAAGTATCGAGGGGGGTTGGTTCTCCCCAGCGTTTCCTCTCCACTTCACTTGGTTTTGTGATTTCCAGTAGGGGCCGGGGGGGGGGGGCGGGTCTTGGCTGCTCGGGACTCCTGAGATCTCCTGAAAACAAACGCACGAACAGACAGCAAACTGCAGAGATAACCGTGTCTCAGACCTTTCCAAAACCGGTGCTAAGCAGAGCAAGAGATTTCCCTCTCCAGTGCCGAACTGGGCCACAAGCGCGCCACGGTCGCTCAGCCAGGAGATGTCCGTGCAGCAGACGGCGGGGCCGCGAGCACCTGCCCGAGCCGGGCGCCCAACCTATTTATTTGGATAAATAGGTTAATCGTTGGAAAAATCGCCCTACCGTCTTTACTGTGCTTTGTCTCCAGAAGTTATTAAGCGCCGTCGTTTGATTCCTATCAGCAGTTAAGAACAGGCACAGTGCATGCTTCAGTGCGAAACATGCATTTTGCTTTATAAAATACTCCTTTATTAAAAAAAAAAAAATAAAAAGAAGAAGAAGATGACTTCTTGGGCTTACATAAATAGCGCTGACACATATTAATTCTTTCATTCACCTCAGAGATGAACGAATAAGGGAGACTGAAAATTTTCGGGGAGTAAAGCACTCAGAGAGAAAGAGGAATAGAAGAGGAAAGAATAAAATGTCAGCCGTACTGGGCAGGCAGCGCTGACCTGCACGGGGAACGTAGCACACCCCTTCGGTTACGCGTGGTAGTGTTTTTCAGCCTTTGAAGAACCACTAGAATCTTGACTACCTTAATTTGAAAATAAAATTGGGAGATTTTCTTTAACTTCGTTCAATTTTGTCCTTTGTTAGATCAATATTTGTCTTATAGAAGATATCAACCTTTAATCTATATCTTGCGGCTTGAAATACACATAACAAGAAATTAAAATACTCCTTTGGAGCTCCCCAGCAGTATCCTGTGTGGATTTAAGCAGCACTTTATCCTCATTTTGACCCACATAGATAATTACCTGCTCCTTGCAGTAAATTAAAAATTAAAATCTCAGATTTGCAGCTAATCCCAGACTGTATGATGCTTCAGTTTAATATGTTTCCTTTTTATGTCTTTTCCTACTTTTATGACCATTCCAGAGGTCCTGCTTTGGCAGTTTGTACAGAAACCCTACAGCAGTTTATCTAAGTTGCCCAGTGGCAGGAGGCTGCGTCACTCGTAAACGACCCAGTACCTTGGCACAGTCCAGATAAATGCCTTACCGAGCCACACTTCTATCAGTCGTGTCAATGTAAGTGTTTTATAATAAAAATAAACCTACTCAGGCAAAACTGATTGGGGACTATTAGCTGGCGTCTTCTGGCGGTGCTCAGGGAGCAGCAAGCATGCGTTCCCATAGCGTTATCTTTATCGCTTTGTTTGCATTACAGCCATGTCTGTAAGTGCTTCCTGGAAGCTTCTCTAGTCTAAATAAAGATGTGGGGTTTCACCTTTGTTATTTCTGCTGCTAATGCACTGAATCATAAATAAAAATAAATATGCTTTAAAAAATTGTATCATATTATATGGGCATCAAGTTTCTTTTTCTAAAAAATGTGCTTCCACTTTTCTAAACAGAGGCAGATCAAAACGAAAACATCACAGCAGCACAGCGCCAAGTGGGGAGTTTTCAATCACAGCCAGGTGCTCTGCTGCGAAGGCCGAGCTCTGCCACCTCGCACTGCTTGAGGCTTGCTGAGAAGTCCACCGCTGGTGCTGACGCCCCCAAAAGCACAAAATTCTACACAAGATCTTGAGAAATACAGGTTGTCCTGTACAGGTTGTCCTGCTACCTCATGGAATTATTTTAAATATGTATGCATGTATGTATGTATTATTTTGTTTCCTCCACGCAAGCTGTAACACCTAGGAAAGACTTACATACAGCTCTGTAAATTATGGTTAGTTTACAGATGGGCTTGATTCCTTTTTATGGTGAAGATGAAAAGAAGCATCAAGGACACCACTATTCTCTTTGTTATAATCATGAAATCTTCAACCGTAAAAAAATTCTACGGCTCAACCTTTCGCATGGAAACATTTTTGCTAGAAGAGCAAACTAACAGCATCTGATTCACTTCTGCATGAGGCATTTGGTTATGCCACGAGTATGAAGGAAAAGGAAAGGGCTGACCAGAACGTTGCCGTGCCTCTGGCTACGCGGGAGCATGCGGGGCTGGCACCTGGCTGATCAGCGCCTTCCTAACCTGGCAGCAAGGAAAGGGCAAACTCCCCCGAGACTGACTGACGCTCAGCCATGTCAGGGAGGCTAATTTGATCACCATCCATATGTTCCCTAAGAGAAAAAGGAACAAAAGCAAAAAACCCAATTCTGGCTGCAAACAACATCTCCTTCTTAAATTCATACCGCAGTCTAGCAATGTTTGCATCTACAACTGCATTAAAAGAGCAAATGTATTAGTTATGGTAATTTCATTCTACCATTTTAAGTGACATGTTGTTTGTGTGGGTGATTGTAACTGTATGTACTTGTATGCAAACAAATGGAAGAAAAGCCTGAATGCCTGCCAAATTGAAAAGGAAATAAACAGCAGGGAATGAAATGACTTTTTTCAGTCTTCTAAGAAACAATTACAAGGAAAAGAGAGTAAAACCCCAAAATACAAGGCAGCACTTAGCAGCAGCTGAGGCTCCTTGGGACCGGGGATCATGCTAGAGAACCTGTTCAGATGTATCCAACCTTAGTGTATTATTGTAAATGCATTATTTTTTTTAAGGCCAGGAGGGATCATTAGTTATGATCATCAACTTTCATCTACCAAAGACTATCAAGGATTTCTCCCAGTGAGACCCAAATAAAACCTAGCACTTAGTGAAGCAGGAGAGCAACTTTTAGGAGGCATCCAGTTTTCACATAAAGCCTTTGGTCCTTCTTATTCCTCAGAAATTGATGCTAATTGTGTATCCTCTTGCGCACTTCGTATTTGTGGTATGGCTAACGGCAGGAATTCACTAAGTACTTGAAGAGGAGTCGAAGCTTAGGCAGGATGTCAGTGAGGGCCAGGATCTCTCTACTGGGGTAAATTTTATCCCGTGCATGTCCACATTAAGGGTAGAAATACACAGGGAAGCGAGGAGAGCCCGCCCCTTGCCAGCGCAGGGCCTTATTCACCTCCGCGGGCAAGCCCACGCACGAGGAAGCGCTCGGCAAGGACGCGCGGACGGGCTCGACGCTCCCCCGCCGGGCAGGAGGCGGCAAGGCGCTCGGGCCCCCGCGGCCGCTGCTCCCCGCCCCGTGCCCTCGCCCCCCGGCCGCCTCTGCCGGGCTGCCCGCGGGCCGGTCTCGGCCGGCGCCGCGTTCGAAAGCGCCGCCCTCGTCCGCGCCCCGCAGCGGAGCGGAGAGGGGCCCGCCGCGCTGCCCGCGGGCGCCCCGCGCGTCTTGCGTGTGCTTACAGCAACGCGTTTGGTTATAACGGTGAGAGCCAGCAACGGGCCAGCATCCACGGGTGTGGGAAATCTTACTGTAAACAGCAAGCCCTAACAGTTTATTTCTTTATTTGAACACTGGGCCCCTCCTTTCTTGGCAGTGGGGCCTCCTTAATCTCCATTAATGCAGCGTAGACCCATCGTGGATTAACAAAGTCTGTGATTCAGCAGGGGTAAGGGGAAGCCCGGTTACAGCGGATAACGGAGACCCCGCGCTCAACGGCGAGCTCAGGCCTGGCTGACGAAGTAGGCTGCAGCCCAAATCAGCTCGCCGGCGGGGTGCGAGCGCACAGTTTCCCGTCGGCCGCGTCCCGCTTTCCTCCGCCCAGTACCGAGAAGCGGTAACCAGCACCACCCAGGCAACAGGATACGATAACCTCGGTGAGGGGCTACACAGCAACGGCCTCAGGGATCTGCGTTTTACCCGAACCCCCCACCCGGGGGTCTCGCTCACGCTGGCAGCAAGCGCCCCGGCCTTCTGCGCGAGGAGAAGTGTTCCACCTGGGAGGACCGACCCCCTACCTGCGTGGTTTTCGTACACACGTATTATAGTCCAGATTTCTGTCTCCTACCTGAGAACAGATGTTATCCCGCTGCGTCTAGAGGCAAAAAGGGAGAGGGAAAAAAAGAAGCAAAAAGTGACAAGAAGCCACAGTAATTTTCTTCTAAATTGTGAAGGTTGTTCTTTCACCTTTGCAAATAGGCTGCATTTTTCATTAGCCTACTGTTACCACTCTGTGTTCTGCATGTATCACACCAGGATTTTAAATACTCGGTACTGTATTTTTGAAATGTTTTGAATTACATGAATATTTTCACTGAAAAGCATGTCTAAAAACTGAGCCACCGCTAAGCTAACCTTCTGAAGCTCAGCATGGAAAGACTTCAAAAAGCATTTCCTCTAGAAGTAAAAAAATAGAAAACGGAATTATCAGAATCCAAGCCCCAAATGATTTTGCTCTGTTTATCATGTATTTCATTATTGGTCTTTCCTCTCTGCCAGTGTTGTTTAAAAGTTTTTCTCTAGTTATTTCTAGAAAAGATCCATTTTAGTTTCTAGACATAAAATCACATCAGGAATACACCCAGTTCAGAGCTAGTGAAGCTGAGAATGTAAAAATACAAACTCTCATCCTCTCTTAAAGCCCTTAGTATTAGACTAAAGGTATTTTTTAATAAGAAGAAATTGCAAGCAGGTAAAATAATGCTTCTCTTTCTCATTAGGGTGCGGTGAAAATTAATTCCTATGCAGAAAGTGCTTTGAGATCTTTGCATGAAAGGCATTACTTTGGTTAAGAGAAAAGCATTATTATTAAGTGTTATTAAAATAAATTGGAGGCAGAGAACATCATAAACGTTTCCCCGTGGGTTAAATCTGAGAGCTGGTCTCTGCAGCGTTAGAGCTCAGGTTTAACCTTTACAGCACCAGCGTCGTATGCATTTCATTTACAGTGCAGAAATAAAGCTCCCCTGGGCCTGCCAGCCCAGTCTAAACAGCTAGTTGACAGCCAAAATGCTGTAGTTGCCAAGGAACTTCATAAGGCAATTTTGGATTACAAAAGGAAGCAAATAATAATTTCATGTCATAATTGGCCTTTTTGTTAAAAATTGTTTTGTTTTAGGGATGCACAATTGTAAATAAACAAACAACTGTGTGGACTGAATGCAAGCCTCTTGATTTTGAAGCCCATCCTTTCATGCCACGGCTCTAATTGCGACCCCCTGAATCAGTGTCTCCCCAGAGACAACTTCTAAGCCTTGCAAGGTTTTGCTGAGAAGGAATCAATCACTTTATCTTTTTTCTCCCTGATTCTCACTGTTGTTTTTAGCTGCTTTATGATGCTAGTTAGAGCTATTGAAGTGCCAGCCCTGGAGACTGGCATCCTGCGTGTAATCACAAAACAAATATATCGCAAAGCGGCATCAGGGCAGGTTTGCTAAGTTGTCGGCAGGGCCCACCTGCGGAGGCCTGAGAGGATCATGCCGTTCATGAATTTGCTGTTTCAAAAATCAGACAGTATATGGAAGTACATAGAAAGTAGGTGAATATACCAGTTTCAGTCGCATTCAGCACACTGGTGTCCAGCTGGTCTGTGATTTTAGGAGTTTCCAGAATATAAACAATAGTAATAAAGTCTGCTTAGAAAGCTATTAATTGAGGCTGGGAATAGAAAAGAGAATTCAGCTAAGAAGAACCAAGAAGTGATAAACACTTCAGCTATTAAATCTGGTATTTTGGGGGTTGATTAAGAAGTTGAAAATGGAGAGGGAGACATTAAGTTTATAAAACTGTTATTATTGACATATAAAATTTTTAAAGCTTTAAAAATATGTAAAGTGGCCAATAAAACAAAATTCATTTTGCATTGTTCTCCTAAGGGTTATTTAGAAAGGTACCTTGGCTTAGGCAAAACTGTGTATCCTCTTGTGAACACCTGTGAACTGTTGAGTTTAATTGGGCAACAGCTGGTGCTGATTGTGGGTTTTCTTGCTGTATCTCATTACTGCTTTCCCCTTGCTCTTTCTTCATTCAGGGCTGCTGGTGTGTGCTGCTTAAAGGACCCCAGCCGAAAAAAGTTAAAGGTAGTCAGAGAAAGCGACTGGGGCTGTTGCCGTGTCCATCTGCGTACAGCTGAGCTTGCTCGGACGGCAGCAGCTGCACGATGCACGTGGGCGGTGGCCTGGCGACAGCCCTCACGGTGCCTTTCCTCCTCCACTTAGGCATCAAGTTTTTCTGCAGAGGTTAGGAGAAGCTGTGATTTAGAGCAATTTATGAGGTTAAATCTCAAAAAACAAACAGGGAAAAAAAAAAAAAAAAAAAAAAAGCTTGTCATTTCTCAGAGGAATATATATTCCATGCTTCTTGCTTCGATAAAATTGTGAAGAAGTATTCACGTATGTCCTACTGCATTACCTTGCTAAGCATTCTTGAGGCGAAACTGCTGATCCTAAGAGCCAAATTACCATCTTTTGCAACATTTAGGAGAATTAGGAGTTCAGAGAGAGGACATTTTGAGTGCTGACCTTGCCAAAAGCAGAGGAGCTCAGAGTGCACAAAGTAGGAGAGTAAATGACAGATGAAAAGTGAGTTTTTCTAAGAATGAATAACAAAAGAAAGAAAGAGATGGGAAGAAAACCACATGCAATGAAATTATCAAGCAGATGCCTGTTGTAAAATAAGGACATAATTCTGAGAAAGCTTGACAATGATAACAGTGTCAGGTATAGTGCTCTGCAGTCATTATTAAGCGAGCCCAAACTTTAGCCTGGGCAGATAGTAAGTTTAACTATAGGTCAGTGAAGCTGATTTTAACACTGTAGGTATTCGACCGATTTTTATAAAGTTGATAACTTTTAATTTGTGTGGCAATACAACATATTATTAATATAATACTATACTTTGATATTATCACCATATGATTTGCATCAAGCTACCATATTATAACTACATGAAACAAAACTATTTTGTTTTTCTAATACTGATTTGATTTCCAACGCCTTTATCATTAAGATCCTCTTATTTTTCATCTCTTTAGTAAGAACAGTAAAAACAAACATAGGCAACAAAGAAGATACCATTAATGCTCTGTGCAGCAAATGAAAAAAAAAAGGTTTTAGTAACATAAATATTACTTTGGGGTATACTCTCTGCTTTATCAGTAGCTGAAGTGACATGACTTTAATCCTTGCACACTGAGCTGGTATAATATCTCCCTTAGTGGTACAGGACAGGTCATTTGGACCTATTTTATCTTTGCATAAGCGTAGACATATTGAATATATAAATATGCTCAGAAAATACTTATACCTATGAGAGTGCAGGACAATCATGAATATTTATAATCCTGAATTGCAAAGAGTTGGAGTTGTATTAATTTGCATTACTGTTGATAGAGTTGGACTTTAGATTTACCTATTAGTGTTCTTATAAATCTCATTAATGGATGTAATAGAGGTCCCCTTAGCAATGCGCCCTTACTAATTCTGCAACCATAGCAATAGAAAGCATTAAAGTGTCTTGAGACAATTTTCAGCTAGTGTCCCTGCATCTAGCAAGATATATTTATTGCAACATTGTGTTTTACGTCTTTATCTTTATTAATGCAGTACTAGCATTGTTATTACCCTCAGAAGAGAATTACTATGTATAGAGAATGCCTAAATAATGAAGAAAGAATTTATTTACTGGTTCTTGCTCAGGAAACAAGGATATTTGTAATGACTTGACAGAAGCAGCACATTCTGACTGAAAGATCACAATCTTTGAGTTGAATTAGGTAAACATTAACGTCGAGCGTCAGTATCGCGTTTCTGATAACTCCAAAACTTGTAGCTAATTTAGGCTAGAATATTCTGTTATTAGAATTTAATTTGTGTATTTGGCTACGGGAGCTCCAGCCTCAGCACGAGGTGGCAGCTAGGTTCTGTGCTGGGAAAACAAGCGTCCTCTGGTCATCCCTGCACTCGCTAGGTGTCTGTTCCTAGGAGAAACTGTGCACATATCTGCCCCATTGCAGCCAGACCCACCCGTTCTCCTGAGTCAGAGGCAATGATAGATCTATGACAACATCCCTGCGCTTTGCCTAGCGCTTCCTCCCAACAGGAACCGTGAGGGGTCGGTTCACAGGGACTTAAAGGGTTCTGGTTAAGAAAAAGACAGATGCAACGTTCACTGAGAATCAGGAATTACTTCTCTTTAAGCGTCAGGTAAATAACTCTGGGACGACAACATTTAAAAAATATCTAGACACACTTCCTGAAGCTCACCACAGTGCAAATAACCTGTCTTTGCTAAGCTTGGTTGCAAATAAGAGACATGCCCTTAGGCAATTTATAGCAATGCTAAACAAAATCAGGTTACAGCAAGATGCTTCAGTTTCATCAGGCATTTACCTGCACCTTACAATTGTAATTTATAACTGAACCAACGCCATATTTCCACGGGCTATAGATTTTTACTTCAAAGGCTTGATTCTTGGCAGAAACAACTAGCCAATGAGAGAAAGAACGCTACAAATGAGGAAATACTAGTTAGTTACATTCAGAGAAACAAAACAGGTAAATGACAGTAGAAGGTGCCAAAAGCCTGACAAACACACACCTTCAAGACTAATGGCACTGTTTTTAATCACTTGGACAGTCTTTGAAAGGTTTTCTTTAGGCCCCTACGGTTTTGTTATGGCTGTGATAAAATTCATCGACTGAATTTAATGTGAGATATATATAACATATATACACATACTAAGGGCAACTCAATGTATTCTTCTTTGTCCTTAGACAAAGAAAGGGAAATGGTAGTATTACCTATACCGACAAAAGTTAGTCTGTGTTCGTATATATCAGACAAGAACTGAAAACCGTATCTTAGATTTATGAAATCAAGAGAGCCTACCTATGTGTCTAAAATAAAATCCGTCTGAACTAATTTTAGGTAGATATTTATTCCAAAAATGTATGACATGATGAGATAGATCTATTTAAAAATTGCACCTTCATCTCATAGCTATCTTCTTGCCTTGGGGAATCTCTACCTTCAAAATAAGCAGAGGGCCTTTTGCTATAATGCAAGTGAATGGGTTTCACAGAAGTCTGAAAGTTGAGTCAACTCTTTTTGACAGGAGAAAATGCCATAAGGGGTGGTGATCCCAGAGCAAGCAAAGATAAGGAGTTGAAACATAATCTTTTTCATGCACACATACCAAGGAACGGAAAATCTCATGTAAAGGAATGAAGGAGCTGACAGAATTAGATAGAAGAGCATCCATGTTTTTGGAGGTTTCAGCAGGCTCTGCAAGACATGGGGCCTACCAGAGATACCAGCTGAGAAGATGGTTATGGACCAGCCTTAAGGTCCTTGGGTCCAAACCCATCCAGTCCTGTCATTCAGCAGGGTTAACCACCTGGAGTGCAATGTTGCACTGATGGAGGCTGCGCTGTTTCCAGACTCGGTACTAGTTCAGTCGTATTATCTTTAGTGTTAGCACAGTGGACCAGGCTCCACTGCAAAGTGCCTACAGGCACTTCGTAGTACTACTTAATGTGTGCCTAGTATTTGGGGTTTTTTAAGTAGGATGATACTATTAGCAGCCAGGGACATGCCAAAAGACAAGTTCATCTTAAACCTAATTAGGTAGGTCTAACTTAATCGTCTAGAAGGATTGTGGAGATCATCAGGAACAGGCCCAAAAGACAGAGAGAATAAAGCTGCGACAGGACTGTGAGTTAGGGAAGACACACTCATAAGAAACTGGGTGTTGGCTAGCTGATAAGACAGGCAAGCAGGACAGAGGTGCTGCACATTCCTTTGGCTGATTATAATCATTGGATGCTGTCATGAAAACAAGTGGAAAAATATATATATAAAAAAAAAGTAGAAAAAGTAACTCAGAGAAGTTAGGTGGATATCAAGACAGATACGGTCAGTAGTTCACCAGACTTCACAAAGAGATGAGGGCTAAAATGATATCTCTACATCAGCACCTAACAAAAAGCCAAGGTTTTGGAAAAATTATTAAAGGACTACAATAGATGTGAAGATAAGGTCAATTGTGCTCAGGAATTCATTTCATAGTTTACCATGCCCATGTCACTGTTACTGTAGCAGTAATACAGAAAAGTGTCAGTAAAGAAAAATGATGAAGTATCCAATAATGAAAAGTGCCCCAAGTCTCCGTTAGTAAAACTCTAAGGTGGAACTTCTCAAGGAGTTAATCCACTATTATCAACTATTCTTTTGATTATCTGGGCAATTAGGGCAATGTTGAAAAGTGGAACTGAAAGCAAGAGAAAAATCAATATGATTCTGCACACAACTTTCTATTTCAATTCTTATAAAATTGTCCATGCCAAGTGTTAAAACATCTCACAAGAAATTATAACCAAATTCACAGTGGGCCACAAGATAGATCTAATTCTCTCCGCACAGCCATCTGGGGACATAATTAGGTTTTTCCTCCCCATACTCTCCCACTTTGCTTTCTCTTTTCTTTCTCTCCTCTTTTGCTTTTGCTCTTATTCCTGGGTATTTTTAGCAGTAGCTTTGGAAAAGTGACATTGAGAAAGTGAACCTTAAACTTTCTCCTGAAGGCAGCAAGATCTGTGGTCATTCTTATTTCTTCTGATAACAAGGTCCAAACTGTTGCCTTATTGTCAAGATAGCCCAGCTCCAGCTCCTTCAAGGTTCGCCCTCAAGGCTGACAAGCTCATAGTTTCCACTTGTCAGAGGTGCTCTCAGGGAAATCTCCGGCTGTGTTCATCAATGGTCCTGAAGATTAGTAAGGGGACCTTATTAATCCAGCACATTTATGAAGTGTCATCTGAAAATAGGGAAATAGAATTGAGGAAGAAGAAGAAAAGCAGTAAGAGCCTGCCACTGAGTATGCTTAACTAGCTGGAGCATTATTACTTAATTTTTACCTTCTCTTCAGCCAAAGCACCTCTTGTTCACCAACTTTTAGTTAATTAGTTAATTTTTCTATGGAAAAAGGAGGAAAAAACTAGATATGAACTTCCTATTTCTTTATCAAGTTTGTAGGACAAGTCTTGCTAAGGAGATAGATTTACATCATACCTTTCTCCAGTCGTTTGTCCTGCCTCCCTGCCAGAGTTATCAGAAGCAAATATGAGCTGGATTCTCAGTAGCTATGGCTTACAGCTCAGCCTATCAACTTAAACTGAAGTAGAAGGTGGTTTAAATTAATACACCAGGCTCCAAACAGTGTCAGGGAAGCAGCTCAGCACAGAGTCACTTCTGCTGCCTCTTCTGCAGAGGCAGTAATACAAGCAGAGAGAAGCAGCAGAGGGAACAGTAAATTGTACAGTCATACACGCACAAATCACCAGGGCTTATCTGTCAACCCCCCGAGTCAAACCTGGTGAGGCAAGATGAGAGCACAGCATATAAAACCAGAACTCTTCACATGCATGTTGAAAGAAGCTCAATTTTTAGCTCAGAGCTAGCTGATCATTTCTACCCAGATTGTGTTCTTTCCCTTAAAGACCGCAGTTTTCGTAGCCCAACTGCTTTACAGCTCTCCAGCCTCCAACATCTGTAACAATTCTCATTCCTTAAAATATTGCCAACATCTGTCTTAAATATTGATATCTTGACTATCAGAGGCAGTTTTATGTGACTTGATCATCTAAAGCCAGATTCTGAGTTTTCAGCTCCTTCCACCAAGCAGACAGGACACTTGGCCTAACATCTATCACTGCATACTTTGGTGGACATCTTTAATTTCAACCCACTGTTTCATTTTATCTTCTCTAATAAATATACATGAAGTATGGATTGTATTTTAGAATAGTGATTGATGGTCTTAGCTCTATTTAGTGGTAAATCTCACAAGATTGGTCACTAAAATGAGTCACTAGCCGACCTTTATTACAATTTTTCATCATCCTCCTAAATGACACAGAAGTTAAAAAAACTGTTGTTCTGTCACTTCCTTGTAAAATAAAACAGCCAATTCCACTTGGGGAAATATATTTCCAATTTATGCCTTTACTATTTATTTTATCACCTTACTATGGGTGTTTATTTCTTCCTGCTCTTTGCTCAGGTGCATTTCCATGTGCTCCTCCCATACTGAAACTGCTAACACGTCATTTCAAACTAAGGGATTGACGTATTTAAAAATTCCTTCCATGTTTTCATTTTAAAACAGGCCTTGTCTAACCCAAAGTCCATCATCACCTTCACTGTCCGTTGAGTGCAGGCAGACAGCAGTGAGGAGCTGCCCCTTGGGCAGGAGGGCTGCTAGCGTGGAGGAGCAGGGACAAGCCTTACTCCCAGCCCCGCAAGCAGCAGGAAGCTCTGCAGGATAATGCTGAAGCAGGAAACTTGTCAGGTATGGTGGGTGTTGCCAACTTGCTTGCTGATACCAGTTCCTGCATGATTTCTTTAATTTGGCCTTTTCCTGTTCCTTTCTGTGGTGCTGCCAGCATTGCTGTTTCTTGCCTGTTTGTCAGCTTTGATGTTTTTAAGGCATGCAAAGCCAACATGTCAGCAATGCCAAAACATAATAATAAATAAATTCCATCTGATTATAGTTCAACAAGAGCTTGTACCGGCTTGACTGTCCTTTACCTTAAGCCTACCTGACAATACCATAAGACCAAATTCAGAAGTAGCATTTGAGTAGCTCCAGTTCAAAGGCTTTGAGGCTTGCTGATTAACCTCCCAGGAATTTCAGGGCGATCTCACGCCCCACAGTCCAAGCAGGGATGAGCCCAGCTGCTCTCCTGGGTGGAAGCGATGACCATATATTCCCACTCCATTCCTTCGATCACCCCCTGGGGATATGAGTGGGAGAAAGGGAGAAGACTAGACGAGAACAGAGTAAATGGCTTTACATTGGAGGGGCAACAGGGAGCATGTCATCTCAGTATTACTGTGGTTCTTACTGCATAGATCACTTTTTTTATAACCTCTGTCCTCCAGCTATCTGGGTATGGATGGGCAGCCATGCCGCTTCTGTCCAACACATGCCACAGAAACATCTAATGGACTTGGCAGAGCATTTAGTGAAAGGCAAAGGGAGACTTCCTGCCAGCTGCATGTAGATCAATATGACAACGCAGAAGGTATTAATGGAAAATGGGCAAATTAAAAAAAATTATAAGAATGAAACTGAGATTTAGTTTACAGAAAAAAGAAATAAGCATATGGAAAGACTGTGGACTTCCACTTTGATGGAGATGAATACTGACAAACCTCTCAGAGCAACTACATCCAAAACAAAGTAAAATTTTCTAGAATGTTTTAGAAAGTAGGTGCTTTCAAAGCTTCCCCAGATTAATATGAACTTTCCCTATTAAATCCTTTTATTACTATTTTGATGGAAAACTCAGCATCATTGAGGGTAATGTTGCATTCCTCTTTCAGAAAGGTTTGTTTTCTGTCTTTTAAACAAGATGCGAATCTGACAAGCAGCCAATGAAGCAAGAAGAGATATTAAAAGATATGGAAGCTTTCTCTGATTCAAAGGTCATTACAGGATAATTTGAAGCAGATTGCATGGAGTATATTTCCTGTTTCTCTCTTCTGAAGAATCCTATTGTTTACCTCTGTGAGAAAGTGCACAGTAACCAGGATGATTTCTCAATAGAAGATATGATAATTGTAAAAAAGGAATTTCTGGCATAGGCAATTGTGTCTGAAAGAGATGTAAGTAAAAAAAATGCCTTAGCCTCAGAATAAATCAACCAGAAGTCATGTGTAAAAACCTCTCTTCTTCCTGATTTAGCCAGCACCAAAACAAATGAGGTTTTTGGTGAATCCAGAAGTTGTTGACTTTTTCAGAACTGCTTGCTCATGACTGAATCCTGAGGAGTTGTGGGAGATGCATAGAAAAGCAAGAGGAGGTCTTTACATGCAGTTAATACACATGATTACATAGCTAATCTAGCTGAGGGCTAACTGTCCCAGCTATAAAAGCTACCAGGAAAAGCTTTTCCTCACCCCTGGTGCTTCTGCCCTCGTGCTACATGCACCCCATAGCCTATCAGAGTGAGATGCCTGAACCTTTCTTCAGTCCACTATAGGAGGGGATGGATGAAAAGCAGCTCTGGTTGGTTGTTTTATCTGGGTCTTCACTGCAAAGTGTTCAAGCTCCAGAGTTAGACCACGGCTCATCTAGCTGGGACTTGCAGGAGAGTGTCTGAGATGCGGGTTAAGAGATCGTACACAGAACAGGGTGCCGTAAGAGATAGATAGAGAGTAATCTGTACAGAAATGATGTATCTTGTAACAGATTTTCACCTTCCCAAAATAGAAAATCCTAATAGAAATGGGATTTTGTTCAGGCAATTATTTAAGGTAGCTTTTTGCATATAGCCCTTTCGGATTCTCATACCAGGCTGATACTATTCTCCCAAAACACCTATAACCTGAATGTGTTAGAAGAAAAGGAAAAAACAGGGAATGCAATCCAGTCTCAATCATAGGGAGAGGCAACTAGGTATATCACCTGGCAAAAGAAAGATGACACCAGAGTCCCCAGGCAAATCTCCCATGCAATACATCTGGCTCCATACCAGAAATAATATCAACTGTTTGTTCAGGAAAGATACATGAGTAAGAGAAACAAGAAGCATGTCAGAACGGAAGTGCCTTTGGAAAACTGATGTGGGAAACCTCATCCAGAGAACAAAAAGCCAAGCACAAGGAGGACTGAAGAGGCACCAACCAAATGGGGGGCACAGAGAGGAGCAGAGGCTCTCAGCACCTGCAGTAAAGCTGGCCTGGGCATAAGCTACCTTGCTGACCAAGAAGCTCAGTCAAGAGAGCAGTCCCAGAGTAAAGCCTGCCCATATCACTTTTTCCTTGTTGATAGGTGACACCAAATATTGTGAAGCTGGCCCGGAGCAATCTCAATGGAGATGACCTGACGCAACCCCGCAGAAGTACGCATGAGAGCCTGCTGGTCTTGGCCCTCGGCAGTGAAGTGTGCAGGAACAGGGAAAGGGTCATGAAAAAGAAGAAAAAAGGAAAAGTTAAGAATCATTACTTCAGAAAACTCATGGCACTGAGCTGCAGCAAACTGGCATTTGCAAACAACCTGTTGGAAGAATAAAATGGGATTTGGTCCATCCTCCTCTATTAGCATCACTTCACATGACAAGCCTTCTCTTACCACCTGTGCAGGAGAAGTCATTCTGCTTTTTTCCTGCTCTCCTCCCTAAAATGCATCCAGAAAACACTCTTTGCCTCCTGCAGTTTATAGGCAGTGTAGATCTGTTCCTTTAAAAAAAGGCTGTGACACTGCAAAATATTTTTACCTAAAATACCCAAAACTTATTGAAATAATGACAGATGTGCTATCATTAGAGAAAAACGAAAGTTGAGATAGTTACACGATTCAACCAAGCTGATGCACAAAGGGAGGAAAAAGCCAGGAAAGAAAGGACCAAATGGCTAGCTGGTTTTACTAGTGGCACAACAGTGATACTCACAGAGACCAGTCGGTTCACACCTCCCCGTGCCATCATATCCCAAAAGGAGGCTCCCTTTTCCAGCACAACCAGCCCAAGAAGTAACAAGAGATGGGAGGAGCATAAAATAAAATGCAATGGTTACAGTAAGTGTACTGAGCAACCACCACAGCATACCTGCTGACTTCTGCTGCCCTCCTCAAAACCTTCCAAACACTGCTTCTCTGCAAAAATCAAGCAGTGGTACATCCTGTTCACCCAAATTCACAAGGGGAAAATGCCGTCATTATCCTTCACCCCCTCCTCACATCGTATGATGTTGCAAGTGTAGAACAGGTTGGAGTGACCGAGTATATACAGCAAGAAGAAATGACCACAGAAAAAAGGCTGGTAAAATCTTCCCTACCGATCCCAAAGTGAGGGGGGCGGCGGCGGCGAACTACCTAAATGAGCTTTGCAATCAAAGGGCACAGGAGAACAGTTTTGAAGGAAATTTAATTTTGTAAGTTGCTGTCTTGTAGCAATAATCAAAATGACACCACTGCTGAGAGTTATTCATTTCCTGCAGACTACCTAATTTGTGACTGTGGTAGCAATACATTTCTAAAATCGCAATAAAGCATTAACTAGGTTTTTTTCCTCTTAATTCTGTCAAAGAAGAGAAGTAGGGATTCCCCCGCCCCCCCCTTTTTCTTTTTCTAAACACGCATCTTCATTCAGGAACCAAAATCGGGCCCTTCTGCCCTATGCAATTACATTTCAATAACTCAAGCTAGGTGTTTGTGTTTTATCCTGTTGATTAATAGCATTCACATTTAAATGGTCACAACTAGCCTTTGAAGTCATTAGCACCCCATTAAGATGAATGGGGTAACTTCACACCTTTTGTTTCAGTCTCCTGACTGGGGAACCAGCAAAGCCGCAGCATATTGATTTACAGAGTACTGTCACCACAGCCAGCGAGGAAGAATCTGGAGGTTTAAGTATGGGACGCTGCTTCAATATCTGCTGAATAATTCTGGATAATCGGCATCCTGAAATTTCAGCACCTGGAGAGGCATCGTCGCCTTAGTAATAGGATAATGACACTTAAACCACTAATCAGTCTAGCACAGTTTGCACCAGGACGCAGATAATTGTCAGCGTGAAGTTCCCATTTAACATCTTTTTAGAGAAAATAAATAACTACATGCAGCATCTAGCTTCTTTGCAGAGAAAACATCTTGCTGGGTTTAGATACCTGCTGACACAGTTATTTATTCTTATACGTAAAACAATAACGCACTCCCTCCTGTATCTCTCTCTTCCGAATGCCACACTGACAGCGCTAAAATCTAGTTCGAATTAAATGTGTGTGTGGGGGGAGGGATCACAGTGAGTAATTGTAAATAAAATCATATTGTGTGAACAGTAATGTGCTTTGTCCTATCCCAGCTACATTAGTCTTGCTCAGCAGAAATGTAATTTACATGGCCTTTTGGAACAGACTTTCTACCCCAGGTTCAGTTTAGGTTTTCGTCAGTAACAAAGAAGCTAAACTACATATCAGACATAAAGTCAATACCCTTTACCCTGGCAAAGCCCTGCCACAATCGCATTTAAACTAGAGTGCATTAAAATGCTAGCACAAAAAGGAACAAACCAGGGAAAAGAACTAGAACTTTACAGGTCATCCTTCACGTGGTCCCCACCGCTCTCCCAGCCAGCGTCCGGCGAGAGCTTCCCGCTGCCCCACGCAACCTCGGCCGCCTGTGGGCTTGGCCGGACTAGCCCGAGCAGCCCGGCAGTCAGGAAGGAGCGTGCACACCTGGACAAATGGAGTTACCCTTCCCCGAGCATCCACAGAGTCGAAACTCCTCTTCTATCGGCACTAACAGAGCTCTACAACCAGGGTCGACAAGCTCTGAAGAGCAGTGGGCCAGACCGTATTTTCCCGTCTCCCCATTAGGGGACCTGGCCTGACCCCATAGCACTCCTTTAAAATTCTGGCTTTAAACCATCTTTGGCTCATGGGATTGCTCACAGAAAAAGGTGCTCTGGTGTTATATCAGAAAAAATAATTTTCATGAATGTGTACAGTAATTTTGCTTTTAAACTAGAACACGAGAGGCAGGTATCCACCAGCCCTGCATGCCGTAACCGGGTGGTTTGTAAGAGAGCAGCACAGAGACCCTTGATTGATCAGTGTATTACTCCAGGCTTGAATCATATAGTGATTTAGGACTGTTGGTCTAGGAAGGAGCTGTTCAGGTTGAGTCATGGCAACAGGTTAATACAGCGTTGAATTAATCTGCTTAATTCTGCTGAGGGACAGGTAGGCATCGTTATTGCTATTGCAGAGAAACGCAAGAAGCAGCAGAGAGGAGGTGATTTGCCCAGGGCACCAAGCAGGTCAGTGGCGAAACTGGAATTAGGCCTTGGAAAACCTGTCTTCCCGCTGTCCAGGCAAAACAGCCTAAGGAACAGCTCTCCATTTCGGTTTGCTTTTATAACGTTGTTCCACATATTTTCATTGCTCCTGATCCCTTGTATTGAGTTTTCCTCTCTGCCACAGCAGAGAAAAACCCAAATTACCTTTATCGTTGAGCATTTAATATGCAATGGATGAGTTGGCTACAAGGAATCTTAATTTTGCTTTTAATAAGAAGAACTTGACCTGTTATGCAATATTGCCAGCAGAAGAGTTGCTCTGATTTCCTCAGTAGTGATCAGGTAACCTTGCTTAGAAGAGATATTTAACCTTCAAACCGGCAGTTAATCCGCTTGGGAATTGGATTATTCCCTAGTAAAGCAGGAGATTCTTATTATTATCCCTTAAATACCTCCACAGTATTTTGCTGCAAATCAGTAAATAAACTTTTGTTACTGACTACTGCTTTATGGTGATCATCATGAAAATACTCTTGTAATTTTTCTAAAAATGTCAGTCAGAAAGAGGTCTGGCTAAATTTAGTTGGTTTCGAGTTTGCTGCTCTGCGGTTTAGTGCTTTCTAGCTGGAAATAACTTTGGGTGAGTCAGATATAGGCTAAAAAAAAATAAAAACAGAATCACAAAAACAGTCAGAAATGGATTTCAGAAGAACCAAGATTTTAAAGTCATTCCCTTCTCACATTAGGTTTAAATGGAGAAAACATTAAATGGGAAATTCCCATTTTGTGCGCTTTTTAAAACTTTTTTCCTGCATGAAACATGAAAAGAATCAATATTTCACAGTGAATCTGTATAAAATACGAAAAGGCTAGGAGCTATGTAAAGTACAGCTACATACAGACTAGAGTTTTGACATTATTTAGATTTGGAAATCCGGAGCATTTCATCTTGATTATAAAACCCCAAGGAATGCTCTGGGTGTTTCACCACATGCTAGGAGAGATGATGGGAGAGAACTGGCAGAAGTTATCTCTTCCCACCCAGTTTAACTGATTCAGACAGGGCAATTTTGTTGGAAAAGTCTGCTGGCAATCAATATGTCTCAGCTTGCTCCTATATGCCTTGCTGAGAGAGAGAGAGCTGTTGGAAGAGAATCAAGACATGAAACTTTTTCTATTCTAGTTTAAAGCTTATGAAAGCAAATGATCTCCAGGGCACTAATCCTTTCACCTTGGTAAACATGCAACGAATCTAAATGAAAGGAAAACAGAAGGTCTCCTCCCTCCTCCTGCTCCTTTTCCTGCAGCAGCACTGAGCCTTACAGGCTTCCCAGTTCTCTACAGTCATCCTGTAAAACTCAAAGGAGACCAAATGTAAAAAAAATATATATATATATATATATATAAAGGATAGAGAGAAAGGGAGAATGAATTCCCCGTCAAGAAAGTGAAACACATTTTTCAACACATGTTTTTTTTCAGGCGAAAAGCCAGTGCCTTGCCCTACGCAGAACAAGTACGGGTTTGACAAGGGTGAATCAGTTCTGGCAGCCTCCCTGTTACTGCTAACGCCGGGCACCCGGTCTCCTCATCCACCCGTCTTTCTTGGCACCAGCCCTGGAAGTAAGTAAAACAACCTGGCTTTGAAAAACAAACCATTATAGATGTTACTTGTTCCTAATGAGTTATTTAACATGGTTTATTATTGACCAAATATTATCTGTACATGATATAAATAAACACGGCTTCCTGAGCTCACGAGGCAGTACTCGCAGTCAGGATTTTCACCTGAGGCATCCACTTATTTATTTAATAATATTATAATGGATTGTCAGTAATTTCATCTGGCACATCAGATAAAAGCATATCCCTCTGGAAATACAGGATCAGGTCAAAGAAGAAAACTTACTCTTTGTCCCCTTAAGCAACGAACAGGGGCCCTAAAAATAGCATTTGATGTATATTCTCCTAAGCTTAAAGTGAAGCAAAAGAGCAATGAATTTCACAAAAGCTCCAATCAAGTCTATTGTAGTTGGACTTTAATCGATAACATTGTACCTTCCTTCACTGGAGGTGGATCAGTTAGTGAACCGTCCCCGCTTGTTTAAGAAACACTTTTCCAAGAGCTGGCAGCCCACTCTGTCCTGCCTATTCTAAACCACATTGATTTCCTAGGGAAGATAATTCAGTGTAGGCTGGTTGCTGGCTAAACGATGTAGACCAGGAAGACTGGATGCTCTGGCCTAAATTGCCATGGGCTGACAGTGATTGGAAGAGGCTGAAGATTAGGCCCAAAAATTCAGTGCCACATGGATGGGAAATGAGATGGAAAAAGCAGAATTCACTTGAAAGGAAAGAACAAGCCATTGAACAATATTTGCCATGACAGCTGATCTATCATGTTTTTCTTCTTGGTATTGGTTAGTGATAGACCATTGACTGCCGTGGCTTAATACAAATTCTTTGCTCTAACATTTCCCTTAAACAAATACATAGCTCTGAGGGAGAGAGAAATGCTCCAAACTTGTTAAAATCATATTCACTCGGTTCATACTAAACCAGGCAGGTGTTTACATTGATGCAGCAGGCCAAATGCAGCCAAGCCTGCCCCACATGCTGTAAGAGAAACTACTGTGCACCAGATGCATCCCAGGAAAAGCTCTTCACCAAACCCTCCTCGGGCAAGGAGCCACAAGAGCCTTTACCTTTCTGCAGTGAGACTCTGATTTGGAGCAGTTTTAGATGCTCTCTCCTTGTTTTCCTTGCACCCATCAATCTCTGACCCAATTTAGGGATTTCTATTACCCCGCTGCCATGGGACTATGGCAAGTAATACATATAATGAAGAATAAACGCGTAGAGACAGGGATAACACACACATAGGGTTATTTGCCTGCCTCAGACCTCTCTCTCAGTGCCGTTTCCATGACTGGCAATTTACTTCAGAGTTTCAGTCTGCTCAAAACATAGCCTGGCAGAAACTGGAAATGCATATCTATCTACCCCTTTACATATTTCTAAATAGATACTCCTTTTGATATTTCAAGAGTGAAATTCAGCAGGTATAAATAGCCGGTAGAAAGTCCTTTTGTCTCATATGAACTCTGTAATGTGGAATAAAGGCCAGGAACAGGCAAATGGCCTTCTGCATTCATTCACACTGCAAATCTGGAGAGCTGCCATAGGTCAATGCAGTAAGGAAAACACGTACAGCAAGCTAGGAGATGAGCCATCCAGATGCAGAGCACAGTCACCGGGACCCTCCCCATCACCATACTTTCAGGAGCCTATGTGGATAAAGCCCACTGTACAATGCTGGTTTCCATAGTCTGCTCTGTTTCTTCTTCTTTGAGCCTTAATGCAGCACAGACACACAAACCATGTTGTTCCATCACCTACGTTAAAACCAAACTAGCTACAGCCAAGAAGTCTACTCTGTGGCAGAATGATAAAAACAAGCCACTGGTAGGTTTACAGCCGGTCACCCTATTTCAACATATATTTGAAAATATTTCCCTTGCTACGCAGGGACATGAAACCACAGCAAAGCTGCTCAGCATTCTTTTGTAGCTCGTACGTACACACAGAAAAGCCCGAGACTTTCTCCATGCAGCCTGAAATCTTGGAACTGTACTTAATGCAGTCTGCACACTGCAATACCAAAGCACGCTTGGACTAGTTCAGAGAGGCAATTAGGAGTTTCCTCACTTTGTTGCTTCATCAAGTACTTTACAGGAATTTAGCATTCATTTACTTTTTTTGCTTTGTTTTTTTCTACAGAAAGAAAGTCTGAAATGCTCTCATTTCGTAAAAGTTAACTAATTCAAGAAGCCATTCACAAGTTATCCAATTACCTGTTTTTAAGAAAAGACAAAAAGAATCAGTTCTGGAACACACAAAAATTTGTATATAACTTCTTGATAGGAAAGTAACATTACCGTAACGACAACATTAATATTACAGCAGTGAGAAGAGACTCTACCCATGATCTTATTTCAAGGCACAGTACTAAAATGTAATTCTCTCAGTTTAACTGTGACTAGTTGTAATGATTGGCCAAATGTTTTTTCCTCGTTGTATTTGGGTGAGGGAAAAGGAAAAGCACTGTTCAAAGAAGTGGCTGAAAGTGCATTTTTCTTCTGTGTTGATTATGGCTTACTACAATAAAGAAGTTTTAATGATTTAGACACCGGTGTATTTAGATCATCCAATCTTTATCTATCATAAGAATTTAGGCACTTTCTCACAAAAAATAGTGATGTGGTCTATCTAGCCCAGTATTCTGCCTCTGGCAGTGGTCTGCACCAGAAGCTTCAGAGGTAAGCAGATGTCAGATTATCCTCTCCATATCAGATTATTTTCTTCACCTCCTCCCGACAATTTTATTTTATTCTAATCCATACTCAGAGATAAACTCTGAAGTATTAGGTTAATATTAAGACTCTGACTTTTAAATAATATTTTATACACATATTAAATTAGCTTTTTAATCCCAAATCTCTATGAATTCTGGGCCTCAACAGCATCCTGTGGCAACGAAGGGGCTAACCCTGCAATACAGGAAAAAGCGTTTCCTTTTCGGTGCCGAATTTGCCGTGTTTCAGCGGCATTAGTTTTCCTTTGGCCTCGTACCTTTACTGGGCCCTTCTAGACTTGATAGTTCCCCCTCTGGTCTGCCCCAAAGATTTCAGTGCCTGTCACGAGCATGAATTAAATGACAGAGTATGGTTAGTGCTCAGCAGGCTAGTGCGCTGCAAGAAGGAAAAAGCGAAGCAGAAGTAACCTTGCTCCCTCCTTCCTTGTGCTGACAGAGGAGACAGGCGCAAGGGGGAATGCAAGAGCTGTCCCTAGTCCGGACCGCCAGCTCTACTGGAGCAGGACTGCAGGGCGCTCTCCATACATGGGAGGAAAAAAGCGGAATAGCCAAAGCCAACGGGATCACCACTGGTGGACATGTACCCTTCCAGCAGATTCACCCGTGCAACCCTCCGCGTTGCACCTTTCCAGCACCCAGTTTTGCCCACATCCCGGCAAGCCTTGACTCATGTTGAGCCGTCAGCATTCCCATTTCAAGGCTACGCAGGAGAATTGTTGCAGTGATGGATTACATAGCCTGCTCCAAATATATTCCTAGCATTTGATTTTGCACAGAAATATAAAAACCCTTTTAAGTATTAAAAACATGATTTATATAAAAAGAAAGGTAGTGTCTCACCTAGCAGACTTATTATTTTTCTAATTTCCATTGAAAGCAACAGTGAAGCTTTCAATATATTACTCTTCCTTCAGTACTCACTACAATTTGAGCTAGTGTTCATCAATGCTTCTAAATTACTGGAAAGACTGTAGCTAATCATCCATTTCCTTACGCTTTCCAGCAGCCATGCCAAGGCCATGAGTTGAAATAAGCCCCTTAAAAATTACAAAATGTGCCACAACTAGTGGAAATTTGCCGGAAATGAAAGTCTAATTAATCAGCCAAGAGATTGCAGTACAGAGCATGTGCCAAAAGGAAGCTGGTATGTAAGTGCAACTGAAGATGTGATGAAGGACAGTTGACAAATTATCCTTGAGAAACAACTTCTCTTCTGCTGAAGTCTGTCAGAGCCCAGGAAAGCATTTAGACAAATCATTTCTTGTTCAGGCCAGTTCTCTCAACACAATTCCAAAACTGAGCTTGAGAGCCTGAAGCCCCAAAACTGCAGACCAGCCCCTACTGGAGGACTCTTCTAGACCCCTTACCAAAGTTTGGGGGGCACCAGAAATGGTCTCAGGTGTTCCTGCCCCACACAGATGTGCATTACAGCCCTCTAATGGGAAGGGACGGCACGGTGATCGGGAAGAGAGACTATTAAGGGACAGCAGCATGTAAAATATTTGAAAGTCTTTGCCCAACATGAAAGGTTACTTACAGGTGGCAGCTGGCCCAGAGCGAAGGCCACTCACGGGCAGGTGATCTCCTGCAGCTGCAGGAGGGTCGCATGTCTTGGCAGCATGGCTGGTGTTCACGGGGGCAGGAGACACCTCCCAGTCGTCTCTCCCGCCAGAGATGCTCCTCTCTGCTAGGCTCTCGGCAGCAAAGGCACACGGGGACAGGAGAAACCTTCCCCTGGGCAACCGGCTGTGAGGGGCTGCACAAGCAAAATCGACATTTTCAAAAAATGAGAGGCTGAAAATGAAGTTCCAATTACGTTACTTTCAATGAGGCCTGTCTTCAAGTTACTGGGCCAAAAAAGCTCACAACATTTAGACCTTTCACAAGGCAGATATGCGTCGCGAGAGATTTTCAGATGCGTCAGGGTGCTCAGTTCCCGTTGACATCACCTGGACTTAAGCAGCGGGCTGCTCTTGAAAATCCGGCTAGTTGTCATCCTGCATCAGTAAGGCTAAGGACCTTTAAAATCTGGTTCTTACAAGCTAAGGATAAAATCCTGGCTCTGATGGATTCTGTGACAATTCCCATTGACTTCCATAGTGCCAAGATTTCATCCAAAATTCCTATTTAGGCATTAAAATAAGTAGTCTGCTTTTTCAGTATTCAAATAGTTCATATTTAGGCAAACATGGTACCTGGAGCCAAACTGTAAACTTTGCAGTTTGATTCCAGACACGTACTGTTAGAAATCTTGCCCTTAATTGTACCTGTGGTCCTTCTTAGTACCATCTTAGTCACTTTAAAGATACAGCATAAGATACATTTTGTCTTATCTTATTTTGACAAATAAAATACGCTCAAAATGTCGTGAGTTATACACCCGGACGCGCCGTTCTTATGAACGCTGAAGTACACTAGAGATGAATAAGTGTTGCAGCAGAGCCATTTTAGAGCGTTTTGATCTGAGTTCAGTGCAGGATGTACAGGGAAGAAAAACAACGTGTCAGAGTGTACAAGGATAAGAAACTTATCACCAGCATGGCCTGAGTACCGCAGGGCAGAATTGGAAGCGTGTTGGCAGCCTTGCACCCAAATCTGGGACAGCACAGGACGAGCTGTTCTGTAGTTCACATCACTTCTTTCTCAGGACTGTAAAACACTCCCACAATTAAAAAGAAAGAAAAGAAAAAAGAAAAAAGAAATGGTAGAACACTTGGAAACAACCAAGCTACTCTAGTAAATGGTTATTGACATCCGTAAATGGATGAGTTTTTTTTAATAATTGATTTTAAAAATTGCTCTGGGTCTGAGGCCTTTGTTGCAGTTTCTGACCAGATCAATTTTTACAGCTGAAATAATTCCTGAACTACAGAGCTTATAACAGGAGCAGTGACAGATCCTAAGCAGAGGCCCCATGAGCAGGTTCTACTCTAAAGGAAAGAATTAAACCCTAGGTTTACTGCTTTTTCCTTTGTTTGTTTATAGTCCTACACCAAAATCATAAAGAAACTAAAGATAAATTCATCCCTGTTGCTTTCCTCCTGCAGAGCGTTAATAGGTTTTAGAAATGAAATTGTTTTATTAATTTGATTAAGTCAAAGGAAAATCCAAGCTTCCTATGAATAATTCAGATTCCCATCATATCTTCAAAAGTCATATGTAAAACATTGTTATACCACAAAAGTCCCTTACAGTCTAACGTACATTTAATTTTCAATAATGTTGATTTATAGTTTTATAAAGCAAAATAATAAATATAATAAATTGCCCCTATATTTCCTCATCTCAGTCACTATAAAATAACTGCTGTAGTTTTACATTTCCAGTGTGAAATATTAAATACATAAATCAAAACAAGATTATTTTTCATTTGTAGATGGAGACTGGTTTCTGAGACTGACAAATTCATTTTAGTTAAAATGAATGTTTTAAAAAAGATATTTTCTGAGTCCATAACCATTCTAAAAGAAAAAATTTTGCATTCTAATATCCTGCTTTTGTTGGCTTCTCTGTGGCTGGTATCGAATCCTGCAAATGCAATGGCTAGAAGGAGCTTTCTCAAAAATCAGAGGATATTTGTTTCAGTGAGTCTTATTTTCTCTTTGCCATCATTCCTCCTCGCTTTTGTTGCCTGCTCAAAGATTTTTTTTGTTTGTTTTCACAGTACACAGCCCCAATGCCACAAGGCTGACATTCTTGTTAGCTGACACAGTTGTTTGGAGGTGTTTTCATATATATTTATATACGAATATATGTATTTATATATGTATGTAGGTAGCCATAAGAATAATTGTACATAGAGAAGAACGTTATGGAATATCAAGAACAATTCAAGAGAGATGCAGAGTTTCTAATGTGCACAAGCAGATTCATTTGTTGTTACATATTTGCTGTCTCAACCAGAAGCTTCACTGGGAGCTAGAAATACTATTTTGCATCCTTGATTAAAAAGAGTAAATCTAATTATAAGGAATCATTAAAACATTTAAATACCTTTCAGCTCTTATGGTGCTTAAACATTCAACCACAAAAAGCTTTCAGAAGAAGTGATGATACCTGAATACTAAAGAATTTCAGGGTGTACGAGTGAATGGACAGGGAAAAAAATAGAAAAAATCTACCTGAGGTTGGATATTAGACAACACTGGGAATCAGAACCATACCGTCACTCCAGTACTCTCCCTAAGGCTCAAAACCTGGGAAACATTAAATTTTGGCAGCTTTTGGGTATGGAATTCTGTCTGTGGTCTACACACAGTGGGGAGTTTTTTATTCACATTTTAACACAACTGTATGTTTAGCAATAATACGCTAAAATGCACCTCAGCAACACTGTATGAAAGAAATCTATCAAACAGCATGTATGATTGTACCTGCTTACCCTTCTTTCCATAGAAAATGCTGAATTTACCCTGTTGGATGTGTGAGAGAAACATTTGACTGAACACAACAAATAAAAATTCATAAGGAAAGTCTCTAGCGTGGGAGAGTTGGAATTTTTGGCCTGAACTGTTTTCTTTTATTATTATTATTTTAACCTGGTTGATATTTTGATAATAAAAGAAAAAGTTCTGAAATTCATCTAACCTATTGTGAAAAATCTACATCACATCCATATGATAAATCCTTTGGGGGCTGTCCCGTAGCTGACCATTGCCATGGCCTAATTGGCTCAGGAGGCTGGCTAATACCTCACTGCAGGAGGCCAGAAGGGCCCAGCGAAGGACGCGTATGACGTCCTCTACACAACAGGGCAGAAGTCATCCAAGGGCATCTTTGCATTTTCATTTACCACTGCTAAGAACACTGAGCTAGAAAAAAAAAGATGTGAATAGAGGAAGAAAAAAATGTTCTGTTTTAAGTTTACTACTTGAGGAAGCACTAGTAATGCCATTTACATGAATGTTTCTTTGCAGTAACATTACTTTTGTTATTGCAGTTTACTTCCTTAGTCATTATTCTGCAGGAATGCTTTAGCAATTCTGCTTCTAGCTGCATTCAAATTCTCAATTTAGTATTTCTCCTCACAATTTCTTACAGGAAATTAACTTCGATGTGCAGCACGTCAGTATTGGAAGAGCTGGTTATTCTCTTCTAGTCTGAGTCACTGGGAGAGAGAGGCAACTTGATGTCACAGATTAATTAAACTCAGACAGGCAGGAACTTCATTAGTGGTACATCTAATTCTCTCTGTTGATTCAGAGCCAGATCCTGAGATCCTTACATAGCACTCGTTAAGGCAAAAATCCACTAAGGTAACTATGAATGTTATTTGTTCAAGGGCGAAGAAGGGTTTAAATATGTCCTGCTGTGGTTTCAGTCCTGTAGCCAAACCCGTATAGTCTGAGAAGGCAATGAATCTTCAAACCATCCGGTTATTTCCAGACTGGTTTGATTTGACAAGAGAGGTGGTATGAAATCTGGACTCAGACACAAAGAGCAATGCATAATATATACTGGCTGAGAAGTCTCTTTGTTCATAAATACTCCACCACTGAGGTCTGTGGTTTTTTCTTTTTTATCTTTCTGGAATCAAAGTGTTCAGTAAACCGTGGGCAGCTTGCTTGTAGAAAATATGAAATGAACAACTACAGAAAAGTATGACCAAATAGAGCAAAAAATAGAGAACTGGAGGCTGGCTATTAACTCTGGAAAGTCCATCTTAAGCTAGTATGAAAAGACACAGCCGCTGGCTTCAGCTACACAGTCTTGGAGTCTTTGCTGAATGTTTCAAGGGAGCCAACGATATTGGAGTGGATGGAAAAAAACAAGCGTCCTCTGCCAGGTAAGACAGAGATGAGGCCCATAAATGACTGCAGACCCTGTCTGTCATGGTCTGCAGTTTCTGTACATCCCATGAACTGTTCCCTTGCCTGTTGTTTGCCAATGGTCCAACCTTAGACGGAATATGACATTTTCTTTTCATTTTCTTTTACAGAAAGAGAAGATTCTGCCTCAACTAGTCAGCAGTTGCCCCACAAGAGAGATAAAAGAAGAAAACTTAAAAGAAAAAGTAAACATATTGACAAAGAATCACACAAATTTGTAACAGCTTTACAGAATCGCATAATAGTTGGAGTTGAAAGGGACTTTTAGTGCCCTGAGATAAGTTGTCTAGCACTTTTGCCCCTAAATTCCATGGGAACTGTAGTTCCTCTCAGCCTTTATAACATTTATCAGATCAGCAGTTGTATGAGAATACTTCTAAAAGTGCATCAAACACAATAACTGATACTTATTGTTATGCAATAGTCATTGTTTTGTTGACCTCTAACCATTTGCAATGTAATATTTTATGACTGTAATGAATGCTGTATGTTTAGAAAAAATACGCATATAGCGCACATATGCATAGACTCATCCTAAGCAATCACAAGAAAAAAATGTATTGCAACATGCTGTCTCATCTAGAATTTTCAGAAACTGGAAGCAGTTCGCCTTTTTTTGGTTTTGCTTTGCTTTCAACTACTATCTTCTACTGACTTAAAAAAAAAGCAGAGGAAAACCAAAAAGCAGTTCTCTTCTGTACATATACATGGTTGTTCAGTTGACACTGTATTTCTCTTTACCAGGTTTAACGGTACATGTTCTATTAAAAAAAATCATAATACTCTTGTACAATCATTCAAAATGTTTTCCTCCAAAGTTGCCAACTTTCTACTTTCCCGCTTAATGGAAGATATGTCTTCATCTATTTAAAACACTGGATTTCTACCAATCCTCATGATCAATTTTGAATTTTAATGACCTCTTACTGTTTTAAAAATTTGAAAATTTTTAAAATCACCATCAAAGTAGAATGAAACTGTCCAAGAAAAGATAATTAAAAAGGAAAGAAAAGACATCACATTAAACAATGAACACCTCTGAAGGTTAAACAACTAAGGGTCAAATTTAGTCTTTATCAAGCCCAGGAGATAATGCTTTACAAGTAGGTGAGGTGGAAATAAGAAAATCTGGAGAAAATAGGAAAAAAAATCAACACCATGAAGCTCTGGAACACGCAGACAAGCTGCAGGACTTTTTCTGTTGTTGCCTATGTCCAAGTGCTTACGGTGAGAAAAAGAATAATGTACTATATTGTAAAGAAAGGTTATGATAAATTGAAATGGAGGAAGGGAATGAAGATAAGAACAGTGGGTTAAGAGCATTACATTAGGAGCTATAAATTAAATGCTGATCATTCATCCAGACAAGTGGAAGAGAAAACTTGAACCGACTCTGCAGAGCAGATCTGCGAGCAGACAAACCCCGATGGAGCTGCTCCAGCAGGTGCACACCTCTCCCGACGGGCCTGCTGCCAACGCTGGCCAGTCTGGAAGCCTCAACCCTCCTAACAAGACATATTCTGGGTCTCTCACGAGTTCCTTCAACAGCCATATTTCCTTAGCCATGTTAGTCGTAAAGCTAATATCTTTGTCTAAACTGGCAGGGCTCAAGCTGGCGTGGTTCACAGAAGGGAAGAAGGAGTCCTTCCAGCCCTTGCCTCATGCGGCATAAGGCCACATGCCTGCACAAGGGTCTTTGGCAGACAGTAACAACAGCCCCTTTACCTTCATAGCTATATCTTTGTATATCTATGGCTAATATATTTATTTATTTATTCATAATCAGGAAATCTTTTCCTGATACAAAACCACACAGGAAGAAAATCATACCTGAAGTGATTAGTTCATGCATTTCTGTGATTCTGCTTGGCCTGATAATAAATCCTTTGTAGGGTATCTGTCAGTAAGTAAGGCTCAAAGCTGATTGCTCGTTAGCTATCAGTAGCCAGTTTTTGCCTTCAAATCTTGACACAGCTGTTGCAGGCTCTGCTGAGTGACTCAGCTGTGAGCTCTGATCTTCCCAAGAACTACTGACGCTCATGCTTTCACTTCAGTATCACCTGTGCAATGTCCTCAGCAAAGTGCTCTGCCATACTGAGAACCTGTAGTCTTAGAATAAAGTAAAAAGAAAAATCACCATATTTCAACTTTTAGATGTGTTAAAATAATGGGTCCACATGTGGAGGGAGACCAAGGACACTTGGCTCCAGAAGGAGTGCCAGCTGAGTGAGGGTACAAGAACAGGCTGCGAGCGCCTGATTCAGTTGCCCTCGCTTGGATGTCGCATGGCATTTGAGATGCACTGGAGCATCCCGCTTGGCCCCCACCAGCCTCTCCAGAAGGCTGCAGCTCTCCTTACATGTCGCATTTGCCACCTCAAGCAGATGACTTGGATACTTTAAGGAGTCTTACACAAAACGGCCCCCAAACATTCAACATTATTCATCCAAGAGTGCAATCAGAGTGCAAGCCTCAAAGTACATGCAGCTCTATGGGAGCCTCAGTGTCCAAAACTGCATCATAGTCAGTGAGAATCTAGTCAATATAAGCAGTTGAGACTAGAGAGCTACTCACCCTTCCCACAGTGGACACCTTTGTTAGGTCTGCTGTACCCAAACACCTTCTGCAGACACCCAAACATAGGTATTTTTACCGGATCTGAATCCCACACTACATACCCAAAGAAAAGGATGTAAAGACAATAGGAGCTAATATAAGGGAACACTAGTCAGAAACATATGAAGCCAACTCTTAAAGACTGAGAGTACAGAACAGAAGTGGAGCCTGTCCAGGACAAAATGAATCACTTTCATCCAGAAAATTGTAAGTGCTCAAAATTACTGACATAAACAAAACTCAATATGTGCCCCCGGAAAAGTAGAGAACACAAGAACAAAAAGCATAATTTGATATATAACAAGATCTTGCCATGTTTCCAACCTATTCCTGTTTGTAAACTTCAACAATTTTGCGCCTGTAAGCAAACTGCTTTGGTCTGCCTATGCATTGATTCACACGCTACCTATATAGGATCTGTAACAGTATCATTTCCTAATCATGGCAGAACATGAACCATTTCATTAACTAAGAATAATCTGACTACCAAATAATGCTCACACCTATTTAGACAGAAACCTAAAACCTTAATGAAGTGGAATACTTTTAAGCATTAAAAATGCAGATCTAAAAGACTGTGAAGATTTTGAATTAGCAAATGAGCATCACATTGGTCTAGGCAACACAATGAATCATTGTTAATCACCTGGCAGAAACTGCAACTCAACTTCAAAGCAAAAAATTAGTGGCGTAGACCTCTGGGTGGAGGGAGCTATAAAATATTAACATCAGCTTTTGTATATAACAAGCTCATTAAGAAAAGCTAACCCCGCCCAATATCTTGTATTACTAATCGAGAGACTCTTCTCCAGCTTACCTTTCTTTTCCTATGCTCTTTTTCAATGCAGATGCAACAGGCAATATAGTATGTGAACACAGTTTATCTCTCCGCAATTGTCATTCGCCTTTATTCATTTTGCTCCCTGCAGCAGCTTTCTGAAAATTCCTGTTTTTCAGGCATGCTACTTCCAAGGGGTGGCTTCCAAAAGCCCTCTCAAGACTGACCCTCTCTGGGATATTCTTCCCCTCCTGCTCTGTTCTCCCACTCTCACTGCCTTGCTGTCTGTGCCAACATGCTAGCAGAAAACAGAATTGCTCTCTCAGTTTATATTCTAAGTAATTGAACTGAACTTAATGGATCCACTAAATTTGACTCTGTGAGAATGGAGGGATTTGGACATTTGGTGGATCCAGCACTCCTGCACCCCACTCCTCCACTCACTCCACAAAGACAGTACAGACCAAGTTTTCCTTCCTCCAGTAGTGTCTTTTTGGAGACCCAGTGCTGACCCCAGGCTGGAAACAAAGTGTGACACCCAGCAGCAGCAAAACCAATCTTAAAATTATTGTCCAGCTAGCAGAGAGCCAAGCTTTTGTCTGTGGCCAGGCCCTTCCACACAGGCGTGTGTAGAAAGGATGCTGAGGAGGACTTTAATCACTTCGCATTGTCAGAACATCCTGAAGCCCTTAGTATAAATGGAAACCAGACCAAAGATACCTCGGTCATGTATAATTTGGCTGTGGATAAATCTGTATACACTAAGACTCAACTGAAAATGCAACTGTACTGAGAAGATAGTTCCCTACTTAAAGAGAACTAATTAAAAAAAAATGGAATTCAAAATAAATCAGCTAACTCATCTTAAAAGGCAGAGAAGCACAGCCCACACAGCAGAAACAGCCAGACTTCTGCCATCCTCTCTCAGAGGATAAAAGGGGACCTCTGTGAAAAGTCCTCCCCTTGGTTTCTCCAGAGCACCAAAAGCAGGAGCTGAGAAGACGTTAATCACATTCCTTCCTTTGTACCCAAGAGAAAAAAAACTCTGTGGGGGAATAAATATGACTGAGAAAAAACATTTATCTTTGGGATCTGGTTTCATGATGAAATAAAACGACTTTGTTCTAAAGAGGTTCTGAATCCCTGTATGTATTTAAGTGGGGAGGAAGCTGTGTATCTCTATTTTACAGAGAGAAAGATTCCCATCAAATCTCTCTGTCTCAGGATCCCTCATAGCAATGGAGAGGATAATATATACAGACTGCTTGCAGCCTGAATGTACTCTTAAGCTCTCCTTTCAGACGCCATGGAAATTCATAGCTTTGATGGTCAGCCCTGGTGCCACCACCCAATTAGCGTCTGTTTTATCAGGACTCTCAAATATGTGAATATGATTAATGTTCTTTGTTTTCTAGTGTAAAGTGTTTTGTGCTGGTTTGCAGAGTCAAGTAGTTGACTCACCAGAAGTGGCTAAACCTCGTGGTGGGTGAAGAGATTCATACATAGATATTGTGCTACTAGAAACACTTTGGGATCCATCCTACAGGAGAAAAGACACATTTAGAAATGCAAGTCATCATTATCATCAATAAATTGGATGTTGGAGACACAATAGCTAAATTCAGGGCACGAACGTTTTTTGAGTTTCATTTATATCTAAAAGTATGGGCGACGTACGCCACAGTGCTCATGAAATTCTTCAAGCTGATTTTAATAACAGTCATTATGCTAAAAAATGAAACTTGTCCTTATGCCGGAGATGAACTGGGAAGAAACAAAGAAAGAGAAGCAACTCCTGCAGCACCTCTGTGCCCTTCTGGAATTGCTGTTCATCATTCTTTCTTTCAGCACTTAGCTTGCTCCTTTTGTGCAAAAGGTACCACCATCTAATGAAACAATTAAGGCCTGACAGTTTAAATATGCTATTCTGTTCTTTTCAAGCATAAGTGCCAGCCATCAAGACAAACTATACCCACTGCTTCACTATCAGCAGAGTCATTGTTATCCCGGATAGAGTGCCCTAAAAATAAAAGCCATTCTGTATGTGCAGCTTCATCAAGTCAGGTCATGTCAGCCCCGCAGGGTAGACTGCACTGTACTAATTTTATTATTCTATTTTTAAACGTGGCCTGCTTAGATCTTTTAGTGTGTCCTACATAACAATACAGAATTGACACACTGTACTCAAGTCCCTGCTCTCAGCAACCCCCAATTTCTGCATATCCCACCCAGTCAGTACGTTTGCTCTCCACAGTGGAGATGAAGCGGTCACATTTGACTTCATGTCACCTGTTGTGCCTTGCTCAGCGGTTTAAAGGTCATGAGATCAAATCAAAGTTAGTAGTGACAGGATCAATCAATGTTAACAATATTAGTGCCTCCGGCAATATTTCATGGAGGGATCCACCTCCAAAAGCTGGACTGAATTTTACAAGCCCTTGAACATGGTTTCAGTGGGAGGGTTTCATCCTGAATTACCTCAGATACACTAATGGCTAGGAGTCACCCTGAGTAAAATCATCTCTCGGAGAGAAAATAAAAATTCTCATGTCATTTTGGTACACACGAGAAATTTGGTCCCGCTTAGCTGCCTTCCCATAGCACTGAGGTCACTCAAGTTAAGAAAAAAGTAATAATGCTAGCACAAAACACAGAAATAGGAGAAGAGCTGCCTACCCTTTCCACAGGCAGGATCCTGCAGTTGTGCTGATTGAAGGAATGCCATCAGCACAAAGGCTCACACCAGCCCATGCCTTTTGGATTACCTTTCATATATGAATTTTAATACCATTTGATACTGATAGATACATATGTTGCAGGGAGCCTTATAAAATCTCAAAGAGCTGAATAATAAAGTGCTAGGCCACAGTGTGTATTCCTTACAGCAACAAAAATCAAATGCTGATTTCACAGAAACCCCAAACTGCTAAAAAAAAAATCCTATCCTATACCCACAGTTTGAGAATTAGTACTTAGCCCAGTGTTGGCTAGAAACTTGAAGCAGTTTCAAATCAAATGAAAGCTACTGCAGCTGGCGCAATGGTGACAGCTTTAAAGCATAACAAGAAACCGTTCAGTATTCAATATGTGCAAAATAAAAAATTACACATCTCTGAATGATATGCAAAAGGAAGGTAAAGAAAAGAAATAAGGTCATTTTCAGCAGTCCAGCTGAGTAAGTTTCTTCGACATTCAGGCTGTCATTTTTCTCATATACAGTATCGTATCCCCAATGGTCAGACAAGTGGGGGTCTTTAGGCTGAATCTGTGGATAACCAACAGCTCCCAACACCCTGTCACAGTATGCTCTGAAAAAACCATACTCCTCCCATGTAATGTTGACTGATAATACCACAGTGGGGAAGTCCTGAACCAAAAAAAAAATAAATAAAAAAATAAAAGAAAGAAAGAAAAAAGAAAGAGCTGATAGCCAGGAGTTGTTTAGAAAAGTCAGGGCCCCCCTGCACTGTATTCTGTGGGCAAATCCTCTGCTAGGCTTCCACAGACTTGGCAAGGCACTACCGAGTTTTTTTCTATTTTCCCCCATTATCTCTTGGTATATAAGGGTCTAGATCATGTTTTGTTTTATTTATTTTATATGTGCAGCCAGGAAGGAAGTGCATCAGCCAAGGTTTTAATTCCACATTGGAAACGATCACTTGATACCTCTCCTCTCATACTTCCTTAGCTCAAGAAAATAGTACTGAACAGGACTTTTCACTGTCATCTCCTCCTCTGCTCAACTACTTTCATAAAAACATCCTTACATTCGTCTAGGAGAATGATTGCTGGATGCAGTAGGAGGATGACCTGCAGGCAGGCACATCTACCCGCTTTCCGGAGGCTTTTCCGTCAGAACAAAACCAGCCAATTCCAAACCCAGCAAACTGTGAAGAACAAATAGCCCATCTTCATAAAAATGCAACGTCATGCAAAAACATTCAAGCTAGCCATGGCCAAGTTAGTTGCAGGCCCTGGTATGCCGGCGTTAACGGTAGCCCATTGGACTGCACAGCTCCCGAGACGAAGGAGGGTTTGCTCAACCAAACCGCTGTGCTGCTGCCACTACCCCCGTCAGGAAGACTGCGCACAGCCCTGCATCGTGCCACATAGATACACCCAAGTGACCCGTGTTAACTGGTCAGATACTGAAATTCAGACCTGACGAAATATCTACATCCTGCTTCTTTTTCTCAGCTATTGCTCTTTCTGCAATAGCTTTTCTTTTTTACTCCTTATTCTCATTCTGTCCCCTGGAGGATCCAGGCAACAGCGGATGAAGGGGGCTGGGAGACCCAGGGCTCTGTGTTCATCAGACACATCTGCAAACTCGCCTCCTCCTGAACGGCACCCAGCGGTGCTTTAGCCACTGGGCAGATCAACCTGCTAACTTCACATCGTGTCATTAAAATTTTCTCCCAGTTTACTTCTCAGAAAAAAATGGAGTAGAGACATAGCATGAACTCCTGGGAAACCCTAGCACAACTTCTCCTTTAATACATTATCTAGGCAGGCAGAACAAAGATGCTGAAGAATAACAAGCTATGGAGATGCTAGTAAATACATTTATATAAAACAGCTATCAAAGGCCGAGCTAGTGATGAACACATGGAATACTGTAGAAGCTTCACACAAACGAAACCAACCCAAAATGATTTTAATACATCTCACCGACACATACTTATGCTTAATGTCCTGGTAGACTGAGATGTCTCCCTGACAGAGATTTTGGAATATGACGCCTCCCTCGGTGCCTCTGCAAATTTTGTTCAGGCAATTTCCATCCAGCAATCTTTGCTGAGGTAAGCTTCAGCTAAGTGGCAATTCTACCAGAAAGCAAAGAGATATCTGTGCCATTAGAGCTTAAATCTCTGAAAATACAATATGCAGCGAAATGACCTTTTATCTGGTTTGTTCTGTTGCAGTAGTGTGTTCATGTAGCGATTTTCAAGCCTTGTAGCTGACTATTTCTGCAGGATATTGGCATTCAGTGCCTTCTTTGTTTCTCAATGAATATGTAAAAACAAAAGTGTCATGTTGTTTGAACAGATTTCTGGCCAGCCTTAATTTAGAACTGGAGTGTGTGCACATACTTGGCTATTTCAAGCTATCAGTCATTGCAAAAGGTTTACTTTGTTTAGTTAAGAGGCAAAAACAAGAGTTGGTGAGGCTAATTCGTGGAGGCTGGAATTACCATATCAAACAGTGCTCTAAACTGATGACATTACAGTGTTTCTTCATCTGGCTTGCTCTTTTGGAACAAACAGTGCATGACTTAAACTCAGTTTTCATACACATCATATACTCCAGCCAAAGGGGAAAGAGAAAAAAAGAGCTAGATTGTTATGACATGGCTATAAATACAGACAGTGAATTATAACAGTAAAATATGTTATGCAAATTACAGATAATTTTAAAATAGCCCAATCTGACTGCCTACAGTGCAAGTGAAGAATTACATAGCACTGTTCAAACCTTTAGCTCATTTTTTACCCCTTCAAACCATTCCTATTACCCTGAGATTTCAGATTTAACAGCCATTGAAAAAGGATTTATATTGCCACATAAAAAATAGCAGTGGGTAGATCAGTACAGCACTCTGAGTTAGAGAATTTTTCTAATTAACATTTCTTATTTGCTTCGGACAGGTAGGTAGCAACTGCTTCTCTTTGTACACATAGTGCTTCTTGTTTTTGCTCCTTTTCTGTGATGCTAGACAGATTTACAAAGATGCCATTTGGCAGAATATTTTAAAGAGATTTGTTTTAAGATGAGTGTTTCTTGAGTGTGAGGCATCACAAGTGGTTTTAGCCTCCCAGCTGTGTTTCTTAGCAGATGGGGCTGGCAAAAGCTGCATGTGATGTGACAGCACAGAATTAAGTTTGAAACAACACTTAAAGAAAAGGTTTGAAGAAGAAAACAAGGTCGCTATCCATCTGATGGAAATCACGTTGGATAAACATATTTAGTGAGAGGTCAGTGAATTCTAGTTAAGAAAAACAACAAATCTTTGGACTGGCAAGAGGCAGTGCCTAGGAGCCATTTAAAGAGAACACTCTGCTTTTCACTGTCCTTTTCTTGCTGTGTCCGTCCCCTACGCCATGCAACACATTCTTGCAAGGAGGGCTTCCCGAATCGGGAAACACCTACCTGCTGTGCAAAGAGCTCCATCCTTCCCTTTGCCCTCACGAAAGTCTGGCCAAGACAGAGTTTAACTGCTGCATACAGAGAGTCTCAAAGAGAAAGGGCAGCCTGGGGGTGGGGAGACAACAGAGAAATTGTATGTTAAAAGTCTTTTGGGGAACCAGCCAGGGAGCAATGCCAAGCTCTGATCTTAAAGCCAATGTATTTTTGAGGGTTTTCTGACTGCCCTGCTCCTGTGTGGACGGTTCATGGAGGAGAAGGGGTAGATTTTCCTGAAGAGAGGGGAAACCACAGGCTGGGATCAGCTGGAAATGCAGCAGCCCCCGGAGCCCCTGTTCCCTCCTCCTCAAGCCACCACCAGCCCCCGATGGACCTGTGGATGGAGCTGTGTGGCTGGGGCTCGCTAGCCAGGTGCGGCACAGCCAAACTACCCGCTTAGGCTGTTCCTGAGGACCTGGAGCACTCTTACCCATAAATATGGAGCTTCTCATAGTCATAGGCACCTTGCTCTGTTAAAATAGTATATCTTATGAGTTTCTGTCTATGCAGAAGCTTTTCAACCACATATATGTATCCACACCTAGCACTCTGCCCATACAAGTTTGTCACAGCATGTCTCTTGGCCACCTCCCTTGTAGTACTAAGTAATGAAGGGAATGTTTTCAGGTTTAATTACTAAGAAATGACTGGCTACTGGGGTTGGGCAAAAGGGAGAGGGTGCATGGGCTCACAAGGAAGAGCCAACGTATTTCCCTCATTCTGCTGTAGACCTGTATTCGTTCTTGCTCCCAGCCTGTTCAGCAACCACCTTGCAAAAGATTCAGCTTCTGCCCCTAGGTTTGCATTTTAATTCCTCCTAATGGCGGAGTTCAGACTTCCCTGAAAGTAAGCAATAGGCAGGCAAAGCACCCAGATGAATACCTACAGTGCTGTGGTATGCAAGCGAGTATACTTGGTGGCTGGACCAGAAGGGCCGCCTAGCAGACATGCTTTGTGCAGTAATGCGGTGTTTCAATTGCGTTCTTGCCACCATGCCCTAGGGACAGAATTGCTATTAAATATGCTACCTTCCCTTCTAATTTCGTTGGAGACGGACCAGAAATTAAAAGCCAGGGATCAGAGCATAGCATCAGGTGCTCAGTCCATAAAGCTCCTCTGTATTCACTGCTAGGTCTCAAACTCCTGCGCTGTTTTGCCCTTGCCCTTTCCAGCTGACAGTGGGTGCTCTGAGACTGGGGGGGGCCGACATGGTTTCCAGGCTTGGCCTTACTCACGCTGTATGTGCAATAAGCAGTGTATTGTGTTGATGTAAACAGCTCCCAAATCTTGCATGTTAATATTTCTTGCCTAATTTTTCCAAGTGGAAACTGCTTGCCCAGTGAGTCACGCCGTGTTTTCTCCCTCCTTCAGAAGATTCCTCTTGGGCGTCCCCATGCCGGCCGCTCTGAAACATGAATGGTTTTCTTCACTTCTCTATAAGATGCTCCGTTAGAGCACTCTTTTGTTTCGATCTTTTCCCCCCCGAAACTTCTTCGCAAGACTGTGAGTGTTTTCTTTTTCCATTTCTGACAACATCATCTTTTCCGATGCCTTAATCGCAGATTTAGCGTCTGGTATGCATCTCGTGAAGACTAAAGCTAGGCTCCATCTGTTAGTGTTACTGCGGAGGCCGCAGGTGCTTCCCGTGCCAGAAGTGCGTGTCGTCATCCTCGTCTCTTCCGCAGCAGCTTCTTCAGACCCCACCATTTAGTCAGAAGGGAAAGAGTAAAATGCAAGTTCTTGTAAGGTACCTCGCCTCCGAAAGCACAGGCAGCTAGCAAGTGCCCTTAAATTTCAAAACACAAGAGTTTTATTATTCTTCAGTGTATTAAACCAGACATTTAAGATAGCAATCTGTTGCCTGAGAGAGCAGAAACCAGAGTACTGGCCGTGTCCTTTAATTTCCTCCTTGGTAATTTTTTTTTTAATTATGTTTGAAACAAAGTAAACAGCTTTCCCGGTGGCTGCCGGGGCAAGTCTTCCCTGAAAGGCACGCAAAAGAAACAAGTATTTGACAATAACAGGGACAAGACACCCACATGATACTGTCAGAGATAACTTGCTCTGGGATATTGGTAGTTTTTTGTATAAACACGAACAGAAATGGATCTACCTGTTCCGTAGTGGACCTTTTGCCCCATAATACAAGCTAAAAAAAAAAAAAAATAGTATGAAACAGTTGATTAAATTCTGAAGGAATTTTCCTTGCTTTTCTTTGACCGGTGTTAGATATAACACTAAATAAACTTCCATATGGAGATGATGGCAAGAAAGTAATGTCAGATCTATGTTGATTTATTTCAGTCTGTGCTCCAGATCAAAAGTCTTTCTTCTCTTATTTCCCTGACTGACCACCCATGCAAATTAAATAAATCTTTTTAGAAGTACTCAGTGGTGACCTCCTTCAGCTCGCCTTTCTGTTTTAAATTTTCTTATATTTTAAGGAAAAGGGTTTTACTGTAATAAATTCTCCTTTTATTTTACCTCAAATGCTTACGAGTTCCCGTGTCCTCACCTCCCTGCCTCAGGCAGATGGTGCTCAGCCGTAAGCAGCTTTTCCAGGCCGATTCCCACCCAAAGCTGCTCTTTTTAGAGCTCTTCTCCGCTTTGAGTAGGCCAGTCTCGGCCTACTCTTCATCACACGGGCACTAAAGAAACCAGCCTTTCAGCAACGGAGGCTGCGGAAGCTGGAGACGAACGCAGCGAGGGCCGCGGCCTTCGGCGAGGGGGCCAGACCTTCAGCCTACCTCCCCGAGAAGCCCGCAGCGCTCTCCGGGCTTTGCGGCCCTGCCCTCCGGCACCGCGTTGCTGGAGCAGCGGGGAGCCAAACGCGTCTGCCACGGCTTGCATGGCACCACCGCCCTCGGTCTCGTAACCGCTCGTCGGCCGGCACCTCCTGCCTCGGACGCCAACACTGCTGGAGAGCACCTGAAATAAGCATGGCTCAAAAGCTGAAGGTCGCTTTGCCATCAGAAACCTTGTGCTTCCTCAAACGAGGCATGCAGGAGGCGGCCGTGGCACCGCATGTAGGTAAAACACCCGCTTTCTGCGAGGCTGGCGGAAAGATCTGCGTGTCCCGTCAGACGATTTTTGGTTCTGGAAGAAGAAGAGGAAGGAGGCAAGTGCTGCCCTCTGCTCTCAGTGGAGTCCCCGCACCAAGGGGCTGCTGTATTAACCACTTCGCTGTTTGGCACCGAGCTCGTTATCTGTTCTCGTTAAAATCTTTATTATTCATAGATGCAAAAAACCCCATCATTAAAACATAATACATATTCATACTGTGTGCATTTCATTTAGCCACTCGGCAAAACTTCTCTGGAGTACAAGAGTTTTGAGGAAAGCTGGCTAATGAGACCGGAGCACAGGAACTGTGCGCAGTTTTTTTTTTTTTTTTTTTTTTTCTTTTTACCTGCAAATAAATGCAGAATAATTAATTAAATAAGCAGCAACAAAAAGGGCAGGTACTCACTAGCAGGTATGATATCCACAGTCGTTTTGGCTTTTGTGTGAAGGGGAACACAAAGCCTTTTGCAACGCAAGTATGTGCAGGAAGCAGGACGTTGTAAAACTAATATACGAAGCCTGATAGGCATCACTGCATGGGTTCATAGGGCCTCACATCTGATGTCTAACGATTAACATCATGCATGATTCAAGCTCTGTTTGTTCCTTTTTAAGGCAGAGCAGCCAGCCTGTTCTTTGCAGTGTTCCTAATGGAACTGCAGCTGTATCCTGCCTCCTAAAAGTTAATTTGTGCTCTGCACTCCCCATTCAGCATTTGTATCGTTTTGATGGCAAGTATAATACTGGAAAAAAAAAAAAAAAAAAAAGCATTCTCCAAACCAAGCTTTAAAATCACTATTAAAGTATTCGCTACACAGAACGCACAGTAAGTAGAGGAGACCTCTCACCAGAGCTTGATCATTTGAAAGCATGAGCAAAACCATGGGCTCCAGATGCTGTCTGGAGGAGCTTTGCAGAGTGCAAACCTTGCAGATTTTTCAGTTTTGGAATGGCTAGGTTACTCGACCTAAAAGTATGTGTTCACAATCCATAGCTATAAACTATCATTTTATACTATAGCTTCTTAAAACATAAAGTCCTTCTAACAAAGCATTTCTTCAAACTCACTCTCGAGGAAGAAAGTATAAATCAATTCCAAGTGAGACAAAAGTAATGGAACAGGTCAAATCTAGCAGTCAGCAGTAGTCCTTACTCTTCTGTACTGCGTGGGGAGGCTACAGCTTTCACTCATTGAATCTGTCTGACATACAGCCGTTATCTCTGACCTGTAGGTCATCTCTTCTTTTTTTTTTTTCTAACTTCTCACTAAAGCACCCAGCCATAAATAATTAACGACAATGGTGAACTGTATGTTTTTAAATGCTGATGGATTTTCAAAACTGATCAATGTCTTCCTAATTGAATGCTAAATCTTTCCCTGACTTCCACGAGAATAGTGCTTGGCCAGAGGAGTGCATCTAGAAAATGCAATCTGGTACCTTGCAGGCTTCTTATCTAATGTTTTTATGTATTTCAACAAGTAAGCAAGACTTCTACTCATGGACAGCTTACCCCCACAGCAATTTCCTTTCCTCTGCGATCTTCTTGCTGCTACTAAGGAGATGTCTGGAACTGAATGAGCTGTCTTTCCCCCTCTGCCTTTCTCCATGCCCATTGCAGCAAGCCAAGGGTCAGGATACATGCAGCGCTATGTGACGCACAACGTGCCAAGTTTCCACTGAAGCACTCACACCAAGCCAAGGGCCTGATTCCTCCGAATCTCCTCAGGCAGGGTCCCAGCAGGACCACAGCTAGCAGTTTGAGGTATGTAGCACTCCATTTATTCCCAATAACTGACTATGAAAGAAACAGCACTTCAGTGTCACCTCAGGGTTGCCATTTTAGAAAGAGCTTTGCTTTTGTCGCATTCAATTTCTAGTTTTTTTTTCTTGCTTTGTTTTGCTGTAGGTAGGGCAATAGTAAAGAGATGAAAACCAAAAAATTCCTCCTCACCTTCTGCTTCTGACTAGGTGGCCAGTGATTAGATGACCTGTTAGTTAAGATACTTCAAGTTACAGTACACGAGAACAAAAGGCACTATCGGTTCTCAGCAGTACAAGTAACAGAGGGATGCTTATATATACAGTATCCTATTGATTCACTTGACCTTTCCTTTTACAAATACCATCCAGACAAAAACTTCAGTTTTTCCAACAGCAGTTTTATCTGTGGATAACAAAGCATGTTTAAATGTTAACATGAGTACAGGAAAATATAAACGACTAAGTTGGAAAGTGTCTTCCAGAAAACAGCACTTAGGTAGAGCATGCTTTGAACGTGATAACGGAAAGATAAACCGTGTAAGAAGAATGCACTCAGGATTGTATATGCAGAAAGAAAAAGATAGTTTCCTTCCTTTACTTCAGAACTATATCACAAGATGGATAAGGGTATAGGAAGTGCTCTGCAAGCTGGATCCTGAACACCATGTATGTTTTCGTATAGTTCTAGCCAAAACACAAAACGCTTCCTCTTTTTGCCCAAGGTAGACATCTAGCTTGTCTCCAACTTCTTTCATTTATACTCGCCCTTGCAAAAACAAGTAAGATGAACACTTGCCTGAAAAACTATCACAGGAAAAAATAGCATTTTGAGATGTGCTAATGATTGCTGGAATTATGCTGTGGTCTGAATTCTTCTGAATTAAACATGATCGATAGTATCAGTGAGCTAGCAGTTTTATTCAGAAGGGGGGCAAAGCAAAAACTCTCTTTAGACCTTCTACACTTCTGCAATATCACTTGTACTTTTTTTTTTCTAAAGGACTGCTTAAACCACAAATTTAAATTGATAGTATCCCAGCTCGCCTTCATTCACAGCAGTGAATCAAAATGATCCTAAAAACACTAGGTCATGAATAGCTGGCTAATTACAAGAGCAGCCTGTACGGCAGCTTTTACAATGGAGACGGAGTCTCGATCTGAGCTGAGGCACGCACCTGTAATACAAAGCAGAGATCGTGTTTTAAACTAGATTTCCTAACATAGGCAAATGCTAACGAAAATAAGACTCACACGGAAGGAGGTACTTTTCAGTCCTTTGCCATTAAAGCCTGTAAAAGCTCTGACCATCCCATTGGGTTGCCACATCCCTAACCTATACAAACTGAAGTTTTGTTTCAAAGTAATAAAAACATGTTGGCACATAACTGCATCATAGCGGCATGAAGCATGCCTGGCCATTCCTACGTATGCCCTCAGAGGTACTCTGCGAGCAGAATTACTCTGCAGAGGGAAAGATGAGGGAACACAAAGGCCCATTGTGCGCACTAATGCAGAAAAATGAAATCAAATACCATTCTCAGCAAAAGCAGAGTGTCTTCTGAGCAAAGGCTATTAAGCGTGTCAAACCGCAGGATATTTTCTGGACACGGCTATTATGTTAAGACATACTGAACATGTGTCACTTATAATCCTGCCCTGCTTGTAACAGCTCCAGAGGAGAAAGTCCGGCGCATCAGTTCTTTCTATCAAACACTCGCATACGCTTCTCACCAAGCTGTCACTCCTCATTTGTAAAGGAGGTTACAGTAAGTTATAATTAGTATTTGCTGCCCTGTCAACTAATTAAATGTAATAAAAAGCTTTCGATAAGTTTAATGCTAACATGATGCAATTAAAGCTGTGTTTTGAATACATGGTGCATGTATTAGAGGTTTCAGTGTGTGCCCCCACCTCCTACGACCTCCTTTCTCAGGTTAAACCACTGTACCTACCATGTGATTAGTGAAAGGGCACCATCATAGACAACCATTTCCAACTAAAACACAAGTCAAGGCCAATCCAGTCTCATGCTTTTTCAGAGGCACTACAGCAACTGCTGGGGGCAGGGGAGGCAAGGAGGGGGAGGAGAAACAGAGATCCAGTTAGTTGCTTCCATTCCTCCTCTTCCCTTCAGGAGGCACCATTGCTCAAATTCTCCTATCCGTGAGGCTCCCACCGCTCTCGCCCCTTCTTTTCTTAAATAAAAATAATCGATTAAGATTTTCAAGCCATTTCTAACCCCACATCTTTGTCAGTCAGAGGGGCATCCTGGGTAGAGAGGCACCACGTGCAACCGCCCTGTTTGCATACCTTTAGGACTGGTTCTGTTCCTCAAGAAGCAAGAGCTAAACCATATAAACATTGGGTTACCCAGCGGAGTAAGGAAGACTGCTCTGGAGGCCCAGAGAAGGGCAAAAGCAGTGATGGAAACCACACAACACTCTAGCACTTGGTCGACACTCTTCCTTAGTCACCTAAGTATTTGGAAAGGCTATGAATACATTTTTAAAAAGGTGAAGCAGAGCAGCCAGACTTTAAATTAGCCAAGACACTGGTGCCCTAGGTAGTCAGTCATTGTACCCAAATGCCTTCTTCAAACTGTATAACCTTTCCCACTCATTGCTTTCCACTGCCCACAGATACATAAGGTAGGTACAAACAGACTTTAAAATAAAGGCATAATTCAATGAACAAAATGTAGCTTAAGAAAACCAATTAAAATGATGAAAATCTTTAATTTTATTTAAGTATAATTGTACGGACACGTGTATATACAAATACAGATCTTATGGGGCAAGGAGTTGGGTTTTGTTTTTTTTTTTTTTTTTTTTTTTTTTACATTTTAAGTTCATATAATGTAAGCATTTCAAAAACAGCACTCAATGAATAAGTGCAAAGAAACTGCAAAGCAGGGCAGTACAAGCACAGGACCACACTGAGCTGGACTTTCATACCCAGATGCACACACAATGAGTGGCTTCAATGGGGTGTCAAGAGTAAGCACGGAAAGCGGATTTCGCAGACTCATGGGTAACCTCCAACATGCCAGCATCTATTAAACTGTACAGACAATGGCAACAAGCCTATTGTAGGGAGATTTGTCTCACACCCGAGAAGCTCGGGGCGAATGCATGGGAAAAACTCAGTGATGCCAGACCAGAAACAGATCTGCCCATTCACAGCTCCAAATAAAAAAAAATAAAAAAAATTAAAAAAAAAGAAAGAAGGGGGAGAGGAGGAAGGGCAGGAAGAGGAGAGAGAAGTGTGGAGAGTTGTATAATAAAACTAGTGAGTACAAAATCCAAGCGTAATGAAAGGAGGGGAGGAGTTAATGCTCTTTTCTAAGTCTCTGAAAGTGACTGAACCATTGCTCTCACAAGGCAATGGATAAAGTTCAGTTTTAAGGGCTAGGGGTGAGAATCAACAGGTACAAATACAACCCTTTTCTTTCCATACTTACACTGGAAAAGAAATAATCTACATTCGATCCCTCCTGAAGTTGTCTCTAGTTGTTTTGGAATCAAGTATGCACACATATCACACATGACACTGGCAAGATCCTTTCTGTAAAAACTACTCATGGAAACAAAAATCAGAAGGAAAAGAGGGGGAAAAAAAGGTTTAAAAAGAAAAAAGAGAGAAACAAAAGAATAGAAGAGTTGTTAGGTCCCCAAAGCCTTTTTAGAAACAAACATGATAAAAAAGAACAAAAAACTAACACAGAAACCACAGGGCTCCAACATCAGACCTTTAAACACTGAGGACAAAACATTGATCATCAAAAGTCATGTTCCAGGTCTTGACATTGTGAAGTCTTGCAATAGATGAACGATTTTCACAGATGAGTCCTGTATGCTGTGGTGTCATGGCCACTTGTCACTCAGTTCTCAGCCATGATCACACTTGATGCTTCAAAGCTCTGTCTTGTAATCAATGCGTGATTTTAATATCCTGAAAGTCTATTGTTCTCACTTACAAAAGACATAAGAATCAAATTAATACTTTATTATCAAACACTATATACAACAGAGGTTGCTAATAATACAGAATTTAAAGAACATAGCTTTAAGTCTTAATCATCTTTCCTTTGCCATCCAAGAAAGTACAGTACAAAACAATATTCTAAACTAACACGAAATGTTACCTTGTCTATTAAAGGATACACAGTATCCACTAAACTGACTGATCCGTATTTCCCTGCTTCACGTTGCAATGCCCTTGGCAACCAGGAGTGCAGGTCACAGGGGTGAACTACCTAGTCTGAGAGAGAGCCAGTCCCTCAGACTTCAGACGGGGTAAAGGGGAGGGGAGCAGAAATCTGCTTATGAGCCACATCAACATCCTTCAAAGAATCCAGAAGATTTCCAACTCAACATAAAATCCATCAACATTTATTTACTTGGTATGAGTGGGATTGCCTGATGCCATCAAGTATCAAACTGATGTCTAGTAATCTTGTTGTCACTCCGTAATGCAGGGCTCTGCCTGTTGGCTGCACCACTCTTGCTATTGCTCATCTAATTAGCACAGCTGTATGATGAAGCGCAGGGCTGAATTTCACCATGAGTTAACGCGGAGAAAACTTGCTGTGAATAAATGTACATCTCAAAGTCCAACATCATTTAGAGACTAAGGATGAAAAATAAGGTCGCCATATCTAAATGAAATTGTCACTGTTAGTATGACTGTCTACAATTGCTACGAATTATTTTAATATGGATACCTATCTGTACTTTGATTAATAACCCATTCGATAAGGTGCATTTTGATCCTCAAGCTCACCTCTTCCAAAACTCTTGAATTCCCACCCAGAAGTAGTAGTAGCACGTGCAACAAGCACATATACATCATTGACAGAAGAGTTCCAACTAGACTGCAATGAGATGACGACTTCCATCTGTGTTTGGATAGCCTTTCTTCATTGCATGTGCTTGATACTAGAGGAAATTTCCTGGATTCCTACCATAGGTGCAGGCCCTGCATTACTTGCCATACTGTACGGTATCAGGCAAGCCCAGATTTTAGTTTAATATGCATACAACCTCCCTTTGCATCTTAACATCTTAGCCCCTTTCCTCCTTCCTTGAATAACAGGCTGCTTACAAGTTCAGGAAAGCTTTTCTTTGTTTAAAAACAGTAACAACAAAAATCACAAAACGCTGTCCATAAATGGCATCACTCAATTTTGTGATGCCAGACGTTTTCTTCAGAATTAATACAGAAAATCCTTGTTTTGTTTGGATGTGTTCTGTATTTTGTTTCGCATTTAACATAATTATCACAGTTTCTGCTAGAAAAGCTTTGTTTCAGTGTTGGTCTGATATTTCCCTGATTACGCTTTGCAGTTCAAATTTCATGGCAGCCTTGCAAAAAAAATCCCCCAAGGCTTGCATTTCCTGGCAGGTGATTTTTTCACGTTCTACCTTAGCCAAGGTTCGGATTCCTTAAACAGGGTCCCTCTCAATTCCATCAAACAAGACAGTCCCATATCCTAATTGCATCAAGGGCTACCACTTCTCTCACAAGTTTAAATAGGACAAGCATATATACTCACTCTCAGCATAAAGTATATCTAAATAACATATTTTCTATTCTAGTGGATTTTTAAAAAAATATTTTGTTAAGTCTTTGGGAGCCCATCTAGTTTATCTCCTGCTGATAAACACGTTTCCTCTACTCTTCAAATTGTGCTGGAATGGGGAAAAGATATAAAATCAACACTTGAATTCATATTCCACACTTCTTTTCTTTCCCCCACCAAACAATGCTACTAGACTGTCCTGGCGTCTTCTACTTGTGTTTTATTCCCATGACTGAGAAACTTGCAGGGGAGACAAATCAAGAGCACACTGAAGATCCTGTGTCCCAAACAGGCTTCCTCTGGCCACTGATGTTCTCTCTTAGCATGTATTAACACACCCAGAGCAGCATCCAAGGCTATCAGCTACTAAAGTCAGTGCTGGGGAAGGTCACTTTATTCTCAAAAATGCCTCTTTGCATTTCAAGAAAAAAAAATTGTAGCACCATGGTGATCTGTTTTGAAATAAAATAATCTGGTGTGCACTATCCACTTAAACAGAAATAACAGAGGCACTCACACCCCCAGTGAAGTTTTCTAAATCTGACCTTGCCTGCTGTGTCCTAGCATTCCTAAATATTAACTTCTTCCTCTCACCAAAGACAGCATTTCTACTGCTAAGCACAAATTTTACTGTCAAAGATGTTTCAAGGCAGTCCTATAAGAAACATTGTCTTTTTTCCTTTTAGAAGCTTGTTCATTTAGAAACTTCTAGAGGAAATGGTGTAATATTATATCTATGGTTAATATCTCCCCCTCCAGTCCTGACATGGTGACACGATGCCTTGCATGATCATCTTACAGCGCTGAATGAGAAGGCATAAATATTCTATCGGAGAGTAAATCTCTCTCAGGCTTTCATTGAATTTCCTTATCCTTCACTGACTGCATCTGCCACTATTCTTCCTTGTCCACATACAGATGACACAGTGAGCTAACAGAGGTGACTTCTTAAAGGAGAACGCAGAGGAAAATAAGAATCACTAGTGTCACTATTATAATTTGGCATTTTCATTTGGAGTCCTTTTATTTGTTTGGAGGGGTTAAGAAAGTCACAGGGTAGGGATGGGTGCTGAAACTAGTTATTCCCCTCAAATTCTTGCTCAGAGTTCAAGCTGAAAGGGGAAAAAAGGGAAAAGAAAAAATAACAATTTGACATCTGCAAAACCAATATAAAGTCCCTTTCTTGGGATGAGAAGTTAGGTGGATCTTTGATGTTCCAAGACCCCGATATTTTCTGCGACAGGTTGCTGGAGCATACTGTGCTATAATATCAAAAGCATTGCCAGGAGGAACAAAAGAGTTGCCAAAAGCCGACTGGGTATCCTCGGTGTCTGTGCCGCGTTCTCACCACGGGATGGCTCGGCTGACTCATGTACGGTATCATCTGTTCAAACAGAAAGCATACATTCCAATGAGATTTTGCATCCTTAATAAACTCTCACTGAGCCGACAACTGTAAGTAGATTTCGGTGCCTTTATGAAATAGGGCAATGAACCTTGTGCTGTCATTGACTTTCACAACCGTGTAATATCTCATTATGTAACCAACTTGGGGCCAAGTCCTGCATTTCTTACTGGCAAAACTCCCACTGAAGACCAGAGGAGCAGAAAGTAAGTCCGATTTCAACAGACTGAGGAATGAAAGATTCCTCCTGTTATAAAATACTGTAGCTCTAGCTTTGGACAGCTCATTAGCAAGCAAAGTCAATAGCTAGCCAGCTAAATAAAAATACCTGATTTTCAAAAGAGCTTGAGGAGCAGCTGAACATGCTCAGAATTCATTTCAAAGTTAATCCCCTTACCGAGTTACAGATTTTGACTCCTAAATTTGAAATGATAGTCCATAAGCCTGTGCATACAGTCTACTTCCACACATAAAATTTCCACTGAAGTATACTGCATTTTGGGATACCCAGGGGATATGACACAGCCTCTCTTTCTTGAAACATAATTTTTAAGGCTAACACATACAATCTGATTTTAGAGAATACATATACAATCTGAAAAAAAATCTCATAGGTAACAGCTTACTTTTTATGTTACAGAAAACAAATTCACATATACACTGCTAAAACTAATGAAAAAAAGAACCAGCTTTGTTGAAAAAACATGCTTATGTTAGTGGCAGAAAAGAATACAGTAGAAAATATTCCACTAAATTTCTGATACTATATAAAGCTGTTTAGTTTTCTAAATTAAATTTTTTATATATATATATATATATATATATATATATATATGTGTGTGTGTGTGTGTGTGTTAGCATTAGAGCCATACTTTGTTTCATAAAAAACATAGGTAAGTCAAATACAACTCCAGTGTTGTTAAAGGTGCAGTATTTTTCTTTATAAAATCCTCCACATCCACACTTATCCAATTTGGCTATTTCACCTGTTATCTGTCCGAAGCCTGCCATAAAAAGTCAGCTCCGGGTTTGAATCTTCTTCATATTAAATGAATGAAATCAGCTCTACCTTTCTAGGGAGAGTGAAGTGGCTTCAAATTGTATTCCTAAGTTTTTTTCGAGTGCCTAAGTTTTCAGGAGAATTAACATTATCTCACTACTTAATGTACTAAGCCTCTCCATTGTATGAGAGGTGTCTACATACCTACGATACGTCTGCCTCGCAGTTCCCATCTCAACAAATTACATTAGCAGGATTATGCCGGGCGGGAGCTGTGCAATTCCAATTAAAGGCACCAAGAGAAGCAGGAGTCACAGGACTAAGAACACCGCACAGCTTTTGAAATGGAGCCTTTTAAGTTACTTAGTGTTAAGTTAGAAACAAGCCCCCCCCCCCTTTAATGCCTATGACACCTAGCAGGTAGAGCACTCTGGATAATTTAGGCTAATTGGCTCTTCAGCGTCAGTCTGGTATCACTGGAAAGTGCACGGTAAATTGGCTTAGCAATCTACCCCATGCTTGGCAGCGTTAATTGATGCTACAGTTGTATCAGACTTATCAACCATGCCTTCAGAATGGTACAAGGTAGCTGCACGAAGAGCAAGCAGTGATCGGTTGCAAATCTTTTTACCTTCGTAAGAAAGGGACAAAATTATTCGCCAGATGAAAGACTCACTAAAAGCAGGGGGACAGACTGACTGGAATTCCTTCAGTTACAGTTCCTTGCAAATGCACGGCAGGGAGAATCTTCCCAAGACTTAAGCCCTGAATAAGGCCGCAGTGTCTTTCCTTCAGAGCGATTCCAAAGGGCCCTAAAACTTTCAGTTAATGCTAGATATTTAAAATCGTGCTAGCTCCAGCGCTTGTCAGAACCAAAAGCTGTATCATGTTTCACTTGCTCGTTACACACTTGTACTTGCGTGACCCTACAATCAGAACACAGTATTTTGCAAGAGCGGCTTCCCAATTAAATCACAGTGATATTTTTCTGCTGGAAATTCCTAGACTGTTTTAACTCTCAGTCCTACCTTCTTCAATAAATAAGGTGTGTTCAGACTGGAAACATTTACTCACTACTGATGAACCAAAACTAAAGGAGGGGAAATGATGAGAGTTATCTTCCACCTCTTGCATCATCAGTGGAATTGCAGGTGAGTGTGAATTATTGGCCTCTCTCTAATTTGCAACATCGAACATCAACAGTTCTGTCCCAATTACATGCATGAGTCAGCAATGAAACATAGTGGGTCAGAAACGGTATAGAGCAGTGATAAATTCTACTCCTCTCTGAATCCTGGCTACTGCTAAAAAAGACTGAACCGAAGAGACCTCTAAATTAAGAGGACTACTTTTTAAATAAAAAATATGGAGATCATCTATGATGCCATTTTTATAAAGTCATTCTTCACAGCAGAATTCATTTTCACGTAACGTTAAGGGATTCTTTTCAAGGAACCATCTGGGTTTTCTGTCAAGGCAGTCCCAAGGTCTCTTTGCAATTGTATATTAGAGCACACTTTTCATGTGTAGTCCTCAAAATCACTTTACAAATATGAATTTCCTTAGAGACGCACAGTTATAACACTGTGCAATCTTAAACACTTAGGAGGAAGTTTTTGGCTTATTTTAACACTGAAGGTAAGTGATGAAGAGGACAAAATTCACTAGTAAAATCTAGAAGGTCACTGCTAAATACAGGGAATGCTAGTAATAATTAGAAAAGATTATTTTGACAGCCATGAATTTTCCAGATCACATAGCTTTACATCATATGCTTCAAGTATAATTTTTCCAGATATGCACAGCTACAATTTTTATTTTAGGGACTTTTTTTTTATTAAGTAGGAAGAGAAGGGGAGGACAGGAAAAGGGCTATTTACTTTCATGACTTCTGAAATAAGAGCAATTTCTACAGATCGGCTTCCTACAATTCCCCTGAACAAAAAATGTGAAATTACGGAAGTTCAAAAATCACGCAAAGGGCAATTTTTAGAAGACCTGCTATAGCAAGTGATCTGCAGAACGTGCCCCTGCTGCCTCCCAAATCTTCTGTCCACCAGCAGGGAAGGTAGTGGCAGGCGAGGCGGGAGCGCACACACAGAAGACACATGCCAGAGACAGGTGAATTAGTACACAGCACAGACCACATGCAACAGGAGTCACTGAGGCAGCTGGAAGTCTAACAGCCTAATAACAGGAAAGCGTGACAGCAGCTGGCAGGTCTGGGCACGACTGATTACTGGACAGAGACTGGTTCAAATAATAACGCAAATACACGCTGCTCTCAGGAACGGGAACGTTCTGCTGTCTCATTAAGGGTATTGCTTCCCCTGCACGTGCTGCCTCATCTCAGTTTGCAGAATGTTCTTTGTAGGATTTCGGTTCCCTCTTCTGCCTGATGCTTTCTAACGATAATTTTGTGACCGTGCTAACTAGGTATTGCCATCCGATCGGGAAGTGATCGGCAATGTTGGGAAAACAAACAAACAAAACAAAAACGCTCAGTAAGTTCCTTAAGATCCTGTGTTCATTACTCAGATGAGGCTTTCTCTTGCAGGCCAATAACAGGAGGGATATACATTATTTAGCCCATATTCACCGAATCACAAAATGCAAAAGAGCACATTGAGTGCTAGACTCATAGGTTACCTAGAGGTAGGGAATGACTGTCTCAAATTCCTGCTCTAGAAGGATACTACTACTAATAAAAGCACAAATGTATCTCTACTATAAACATGTTTTGCTTACATTTAGATTTGCTTAGAGAACATCCTATTCTCAACAACAAAATATTTAGGAAAGTTCAAAATCCTCTTCAAGAAAAATAATGGAACCTACTGTACATTTATAAGTAAATCATTCTAACTGGATAACTTGTTAAAGTCTTATTTAAATTCTTACTTAAATAAATAATGATTCTTATTTAAAGGATCAGCAAGTATAATCCAGGGTAACAAAGAGCAAAAAGACATAACACATTGCTTCATTCCAAAGGGAAAATTCCCTTTCAAATAACCTAAAAAAGATCTTGGTAATCTGTCCTTCAGGGTATGAACTTACCAGTATATATGTGTAATTTTTTCTAGTATAACTTGTTTATTTAACTTCATACTATTTTTGAGGCTTGAATGAATAGTGTGTAGGTACATATACAGCAAACACGTAAATACTAATGCAAATTCTTTCCCTACATACTCACTTAATTTCAATGTCAAGAGCCATACCATTGAAGTTGGTGGGATTACTCACACCCCTGGAATTAAGCATGTTCCTATCTGTCACAGAGCTGAGTCATACAAACATATACATGCAGTCTCCTAAGTTAGCCTAAGTTTGCTCCAGTAAAATATGGATGGGAACTTGTATACACAAGTATGTGGGTCTGTGTGTGCATATGTAAGTAAAATACAATACTCTGTCTAATCAAATACACACAAAATATTTACTATTTTAAAGGACTCATGTGCTTAAACGCTGACTCTATCACTCACATGCCCGCATCATGCACTAACGTGGAACAAGCAGAGGTTCTGTTGGTTTTGAAAGTCTTTGGATAGCACATGACCAACAGTACACCCACTGACTCGATGTCTAACACTTTGGGTCCTGTTAGTAAACAGGGTGCTTGGCCAGCATGCTGGGTGTTTGCCATGGAAGGGCCAGTGACTTCAGGAGACCGGTGGAAATTTTACACTGGCACATACCACATTTTATTAAACCACATCACCCAAAAAGACAAATAACGCAGCATTTTTCCTCCCCTGCATTAAACAAGGATACAGGAAATATACCGTAAGTGATATTAGCACTGCTAGAAATGCGCAGAAGCAGAGCAGTTATACCATGCAAAGCATGCAGAGAGGAGAGGAAGAAAAGTACTGAAGCCCAGAGGGATAGACGCATTTGTTAAAAGAGATTCTCTAAGCATACTAACCTGCTGGTTCTAATGAATTTTCTACTTTGTCGTTAACATCGAAAACACGATCATGAACACCTATAGTTTTCATACAGCTGTCTATAACAAAAATAGAGATAACAGCCAAATATGTTAGTGAGACACCCTTAAACTCCCCACTTTCCTTTTTTTCTCTCTATCTTTTTTTCTCTCTATTTATTAAATAAAAATAGGTATATTTATATTTTAAAGTCTGCGGCACTTGTCCAAATGCCAGTAGTCTTCCATTTGTACAACAGTTTAAGAAACAACAAGTTAGCAATTGCCATGTAATTAAAACAAAGCTTTATGAAGAATGATAAGAAAATATGATGAAAATCATAACACAAATGTTGCTATACAGAACAGATACACAAGATTTAACAGTAAAAAAAAGTTTCATTGCTGTTTACCAGACCACACAGTAAAGCATGCGCTATAAAGCCACCCTCAAAAGCTTAATCTGAAGAACTTACTTGCCGGTCGCACAAAGACTTTAAGCTTTAGACAGGATCTCCTTCCATTATCTGGGATCGCAGAGGCTGCAAATGGGGAAGAATAAGAGAGAAGAGGAAGAGAGAGAAAACGCATATTAACCTTTGTCCTATGAGAAAATATCCTTCATTTTCCCTTCATCTGAAGGGATGAACACATTTCAGCCTCTGCATGTATGGATTTCAAGTATGCAAAGCAGCTTGATCACAGTAAAGCAGGGAAAGAACTTCAGATCTGATCTTGCTCCAATCCCTTTCTTGATTATTTTACAAGAAACAAGTAAAGCACGTGATATTCACAAAAGTTTAATCATCTCCTTTTACCTTTCCACACCTTTTTCTCAAGAGACTGTTTATACGGTTTCTGCTATAATGCAGGTGTTTACTCTGAAAAATTACATTTTACAGTAATTAGGAATACTTTTAGAAAAGCTAGTTTTAAAATGTTAGGCCATAAGTTTTAGCAACCCAAAAAGGGATGAGAAGGAAAAAAAAAAAAAACACAGAAAAAATTACAGTAACTGCTAAAAATTTAAATACGTATCTACTTCCAAGAAAGTAGAAATACATACAATTAAATCCTACAGAAAAAAGTCAGCATCCATATTCCACAATCTACCTGCTTTTGTTGCAAAAATACTTACCTTGCTTCAGCAAAAACGTGATTCCCCATGTTATATAACTAACAGACTAAACCTAGCTCATTTCTTCTGTCTGCCCTCCCCTGGCATTTGCCATTCAGTGTATTTCATTTTAAGAGTACTTACTGTCCAAGCAGAAAATGAAGAAGGGGGAAACGACACGTCTAGCACTGTACCCAAGATAACACATAGACCACTACGGTCAGCATATCCTTACTTCTCCAGGAAAAAACACGCTGCTATGAACACTTGCTTCCTTTGAGCAACTGTTCTTGCCTCAAAATGTGCAATTACAGTGAAATACCCCTGCCAGTCACCACAGACTGGATTTTCTGCCAGCCTGAAGTCACCTTGGCAACTTCCATCAATGTTTGCAATTTTTAAATTGTACATTTGTCTGAAGTTAAACATGCATGCTGGCAACTGAGGTACTCCATTTGGGCATACAAATTTTCCCTTGCGAAAGATCATCTCTGTATATATTTTTTTTGTACTTGTAAGAAATCTCAGAGGCTATAGCTGAAAATATTGCCTGAAGCACTGCAAAGTCATTTTATTTCATTGCAGTCTCCTCCATCACCGAAAAAGCTATATACTAAGGCAGAGCAAGAGACATTTTCTTGAAAATGACAGCTACTGGAAGCTGTCTGGATTTACAAAAAGATGATTGGGCTGGCAGGAAGTTTGCTTTGCTTATCATCAGCTTTTATTAATTCTGTCCCCATTTGTGACAATTAATGAAAATAGTCTATGTACAGACATATGAATTCATACTCTCTGTCTGCATGCTGAGCTCACACTTGAAGGAATCCTCAACTCGCTCCAGGTGAATTCCCTTCACTCTTGGATGATGCATTTCCATGGCAAGCATCTGCTTTTTCCTAGGAAGGCCTAGCAATTCCAGTATACACACAGAAAAAGGAACAACGTCAGAGTCTAACAGAGCCAACGCTGCGGTTCTGCACCTGTTGGGAAGTACTTGAAAGATTGCTTCTTTCTTTTGATTAAAGGACAAAAAGTGTGCAGAAATGATGCTCCCCCCTTCACAACGGCAAGCAGTTAAGAAGTGCTAACAGCTGGCTTTGCTGTAGGCCCTTACTAAATCAAAGTCAGAAAAACTCCCTCTACTGACATTTACAGTAACTGGTGTGTTATTTAGGGCACAATATTTGCACTCCATGGTTATATCCAGGAAATTGTGTCCTTTCTGTGGCCCTGACTGAATAGATGCAACCAGCTAACTGCTTAACTCTGACTGAACAGGCAGTTGTGGATTGCTCTGAAGATCAGACTCCTACACTTACTACCACATTATTAACTCAAAGGTGGAAATAACATTTCCAACACTAGCCAAAATAGAGACCATACTGTAATCCTGTCACTGAAGGATTTTTCCTGCTCAGAAATTATTTTAGAAGTGCATGAAGACACATGCTTATGCAAAGGCCAGATTCAGCTTCAATGATTACACACTGCTGTTTGCACCCATAAAACAAGCATCTTTGGGTTCACTGCTGTTTATGAGAACACTTTTAGTCAATGCCAGTTCCATGATAGCTAGGAATGGCTAATATTTTGTTTGGAAAAAACAGAAAATGAATGCTTTAAACACGTAAAGTTTATATGTATATACAAACTACAGCTTGTAGTTTTCTATATTCTTTGGGAGACCTCCTTTTCCTACCAGCCCTTACAAGACTTTGCGTATTATATGTTGTATCATGACCTGAGGAAATCTAACAGGTACATTTAATTCATTGCCCTAAGAACTGACACAGTGCAAGTACGGAGAAGTGCTTTTTCCCTTTCCAAGGAAATTATGCACTCTCATGCCTGCAGTAAAATTAGGAGGATTCCTCTTTCACCACAGTGTTTTAGCTCTTCAGGAAGGAATCATAATAATAACCATAAAAAAGTGAAGTGAGTTACTGTTCTGCTTTCACATCTGGTCAACCACCAAGAATAAGGTGATGAAGGGATACACTGCAACCTCGCTGGCCTTCCTGAGAAATTAAGAACTTGTTTGCCAAGCTGGAAGACTGCAATCAATTTTTATTTCTTCCCCTTTTCTCCTCCCTCCCACCCCCTTTTCCTTTTCATCTTAAAGGAAAGACATTGACTAGCTGTAGTGTTCACTTTAAGTCCAGATGCATCACCCGAAGGGCACAGCCAGGATGGCCCGTATCATCTGTCCTCCTCTCACACACACTGCAGCACGTTTGCCAGTACTGCTCTGCAGTTTTCCCTCTCCCTCTATTCTGCAGTGCTTTCACCATCATTCTGCAAAAACCTTGACTTTTGGATTGAGATGTCCAGGATAAGATGGCAACAACTGGAAATACTTTTTCTCCCCTCTTTCACTGACAACCCCAAGATCTCTTTTCTCTGAACGCTCAACACTAGGAATATTAGACTTGCTTTTGACTAGGTAAAGTCAACATTGTTCATGAAATCTGTTTTTTGCGTAAGCCAATCCCTTGAAGCTTGAACTCTAGCGGAAGGTTGAAATTCTCTTCTATAGGAAAGCAGCCTTAATGACAAGTTTTTGTTACAGAGCACAGAACTCTGTATCACGGTGACCTATAAGAGGGATTTTTGAGTAATAACTGCAAAGAAACACTAAGTGACCAAAACCATAGAAGGAAAGGACAAGCTGCACATATTACTGGCAATAAATGTTAAATGTGCTTTTTCTGGAGGGAAAATAATGCATCAATTGGGACTCATCAAAAGCAGAGGTTCACATGAAAAATCCTGGGATCAGCTTGGTTTTTGGAACTGAAAACCTCCTATCAAATCGATAGTGTCTGAAAAAATTAAAATCTTGACTTCTACACTTACAGATGGGAAAGAGCAAGGAAAGAGCAACCACAGAAAGATTAGTGGTTTTAAGTTCTTTTACTTTCCAAGAAAGGCGAGATTTCAGTGCAGCAGAGTTTAACAAACTCCCTGAGAATCTGTTCGATGCTTGTCAGACAGCAACGTTTCTAAACCCTGGAAAGAAGAGAGAGAAATGGTTTCTACCTGATTTGTTAAAGTTCCTTCCCAACTAAACTATTGCTGTTGTTGCTATATTCTACTGAAATTACCTCTACTATAAAAAGAGATGTCCTTCCTAGGCAGTACAAAGAGAAACTTCATTCTCCTGTCTGCACAAAACCAAGTTAGCCTCTAAGGCTTTAGTATACGGCTTTTCTATTTGCTCCTTTTTAAGGTGATATTAGCTATAAAATAGAAGCCAGTTCTGAGAGCAGGAAGCCTCTGATGCTAATAGAACCTGTCCCAAGCAACATTTTCCTTTTCAAAAGGAAAAATTCCCAGGGAAAAAAAGGGTGATGGAAACCTTGTTGCACAACAAAAAGAATCCTTTGATAAAAGATCTCATAAGGAACAAAAGAGGTTATACCCTCTTTTTTTCCATGACTGATAAGAGAACAGAAAAGAATCAGTCAGCAAGATTCACAATGAAAAACAGAAGGGGAACTTCACAATGTTGCCAATTGCTATGATTTTATTACAGTTCTGATGATATTCCCACCGCCTCCCCTGCCCCACCATCAACCTCATGAGAATCTCCTGGGTCTGTCTGTTTTAAAGAGCATTTTTTAGGTTTCACAGCTACATAAAGACTTGAAGCTAGAAGAAAACACACATTAAACCCCTCTGAAATCACAAGATATATGAAAACAACTCAATGATAATAAAAATAATTGTTGCAGTTTCTTCTTGTTTTTTAATAGAAAATTCCATGATTTAGGAGAAATTCATGCCATGATTTCTGTATTCTTGAAGTGAAAATTCTGTCTTCATTCAGCTGAACCAGAAAAAAGCACAGGCAAAAAAACCTACTTCTGCTCATAGGACTAGATCCAAGTTGGATCCCAAAATGGTACATAAAGACAAATTAGATGACAAAATTTCTCTTCTCTAAACTACTTCTGGCTACCATATTTATACCCTGTAAGGAAAGGAAATAGAATAAAGAAAATTATTCTCTCCTCATCTAGAGCCAAACCATAAATGTTTCAGTATTTGCGAGCTATATTTAAATAGAGAAATAAAAGTGCTGCTCTCTCCATCCCACTCTCAAGCAGTTCTCTGCTAGAAAACGCGCTGGATATTATTAATATATTAGATATAACAGCTTAAGCCCTTTATCAGACAGAATACGGCTTAGCAGAGTTCTTCAATAACTACTAGGGAGCCACAGATAGAAAACAAAATGTAACGTACACAGAAATAGTTTTTCCCTCCCAAGAGGTATGTAGTTGAATTATTACATTAAATCCAAAATCTCCTTAAAGGAGTTGTCAAGATATGGCCCAATCAAATTAGGAAATGGGCTAATTAAAACATAAACGTAAAATGCAGGAAAAAAAAAAGGTATGAGAATTTCAAAAGTTGGTTATCAAGACCTACTTGCCATGTGACAGGAGCTGCAATTAAATATTTTCCTGAGATGGGCAGCAGTTTGGCTGGCTTGAGGCTCAGCTTCTAACCAAAGAGCATGTTATTCAGAGGCTGCTTATAGAAAGCATCTCAACCATCCTATCTGCCGATATTCACATGTAGTAGGCGGTTTACTCTGCTTGCCTCCTAATTCATTCTTAGCCTTCTAATTGTAACATTGAGCCTTTTACTAGAATGAAAGTCAGGGAACAGATTGATGGCGGGGGGAATCACAAATGCAATGCGAATACTCACTGAGCATTACAAATATATTTAATACTCAAGCCACAATCCACTATGGGCCCTATTAGACAGCGAAGCTGAAACCGTTCAGTATTCAAAGTGTCCCATTTTTCCAAGTCGTTCGAATAGCACCTTCTTTCTAGAGCAAGGAGACACTGACAAAGGACCTTCCTTTCCTTAAGCAGAATAAAACTCCTCCTGTGTGTCTTCACAGCCCTGATATAACACACAGCAGACACATACCAAATGATAATTTCTCTTACTATTTCATATTTCAAGCTTCTATTACCAGTCCACTTGGAATATTCTTTGAAAAATTATAAACTAGTGCCTATGATACAAGTCTATAGAGACAAGTCCGTTTACTTCTCACTATATTTTTGGGAACTGTGATTTCTCTCACTTACCCTTTGCATGAATGCTTTCTTCTGTGCTCTGCTAATATGGCTAAACAGGATTTTATTATTATTATTATTATGAACCCAGATCTCACCTCAGTTCATTGCAGAGATACTACCAGCAGCATCCTCTGCTACTAATAGCTGCTTCCAAACCACAAACACTGACCAGAAGTATTGGTTCATACTGGGAAGTCGATAGAGATTTATTTTTGAACTTCTCCCCCACCTTTCTAAGGAGATAAGCCATATACATGAAGCTGGAGTAAACACTTACTATCCAATCCAAAGAATTGCACTACAGTAATCACCTGCAGAAATATCAAGAAAAAGGAACCTGCAGCAACCAAATACAGAGGATGATGTGTGCTGTAAATCAGAAATTCATGTTTAGGCAATCCCTTCCACCCTCTTAGTCTGGCAAGTTACACACAATCTCTCCAGGAAAGAAATATTTAGAGCTCTGATTTGCCTCTGGCCGTTTCATGCACAATACTGCTCTCATTAGTCAAATCCAATATCTAGGGAACCTCATACAACCTGCAAAACCTAATTCCACCAAGTAGAAGTGTTTTAGTATCCAATACCTTGCGTCAGCTACAAAGCTTTTGAATGTTTTATTTTTAAGAACAGTCACGTGCTCCTTTCTTTATAAAGAAATGAGTATGTGTGAGAGCATTAAAAATGCAGTTTTCCATTATGTTTGCCACAGGCAATATTTCTCAATTTGTGCAAGTCAAAAGAAAAAATAGCCTATTAGTTGTTAGAAGAGTTGAGCCTTTCCCCTGTAGGTTTTCATGTGATTTACCATACAACACAAATGTATGCAAATTAGCCAGGTAAATGCAGAATTAGTTATTAATATTCTTCTCACAATGTAGATTGAAAAAAGTTACAAATTTGCATAAATGGTATAACTGAAAAAGTCAGCTAGAATTTAATGAATCAATAAAACACTCCTTTGTGTATATATATAAAGTGAGGCCCATATCTAAGGACAACAAAAGAGTCTTTAAAATTATTAATTAAAAATAGACTCCCTGAAAGGATTTATAGACGATGATCTCCTTGTAAGCATTAAAATCTAAAATTAAAAACAAGATAAATTCTGGTCCTACTGAAATCCCAACTTTCACCAATCAATTAAATTTGAGTTTAATTAAGAAAAAAAAAAAAGAAAGAAAAGGTCTATTCATGCCTGTTCTTCTATTCCAATATACCAACAAAAGTTGAGTTTTGTTGCGGTAGTACAAATGTAACTCCATTCTGGAAAAATTAAAATACTGACTGCTCATGGCTTACTCACTATTCATAACTGATAATCAGGCGCATTTTTTGAGTAAATTCTGACTGAACTTATCTGCCCCATTGCTATTGCCCATTCTACTATCCCTTTGTATTTAGTCAACACTAGCACAAGATCATATACAAAAATCACAGTGCAAATTAAAGACTGAGAAATCTCAAGCCATCAGACAGATAGAGAGAACGTCTGCTGGAAAAGAACCTGATTTAAGACAGCCAACAATACTTAAACTGTGAACCATTACTTAAAGAGGAAAAATACATATATACATCCATAATATTGCCTATGGTTGAACACAGGCAATGGTACTTATAGGTACAAATGGTATTTCCAAGTGAAATTTTTAAATAAAAAGTATTAAAGGGGTGTCCAAACCAAATGCACACTTTGCTTTACTCCTGCATTCTCAACTATATACACATATGAAGTGAATGTAAAAGCAACCTTATCATATTTCTCTACTCATATCTCTGTGTGTGTACATACACACACGCATGGAGTAGTATTCTGCAGCTTATACAAAACAAATCACTATACAACGTGCACAACAATGGAGAAAAAGACTTGTTAACAAGTCATGCGCGCAACAAATAAAATATGAAGTACTGCTTCTATTTCCTAACATCTTATACGTAATTTGCACTTGTTTTGCACTGGTGTAAAAACACTGGATTATTATGGCCTACATTGTAATTGACTATATTTCTCAGACCTGCTAAAAATAGCATCGGAAATGGAAATGACTTGCCAGACACATGCAAGAACAAATGCTATTTTAGTGAGAGTTCTTGGAAGAAAGTAATACACAGTTACTCTTTGTGCATTAGCACTTAGTGTTGACTCAACTGTCCCATTTCAACTGCTTGGCCAGAAAGGATATAAATTTTTTTGCAGTTCCTAATCCACTGCACCTCATATGTCTGGTTGAAGGCTGCATGGATTGAAATTAGGTTTCATACTAAAAGTCATTTCAAGTAAATAAAATTCTGTAGGGTAAGAGACGTAAACCATGAATTTACAAGTCTGATGAAGCCATTTGCCCAGTATTTCCTCTGTTAGGGGATTCAGTGTGGTCTAGCCCCGTATCCATCTTTCTCAGGACGGTTCCTTATCTGCTTTAGAGGACAATTTAATGGCAAGACTTCTCTGTTGCTAGATGACTGCATGGCTGGTCTACTGAGGTCAGGCTTTTTCCAGTGCAGAACATAAAAGCATCCAGAAGCCCAGTCCATCACTGCTGGGCACCTCCTGAGCTGACCAAAAGCTGTGGGTTCCCAGGAGGCAGACAGCACCACAGCTGGATCAAGTCCACAGATTTATAGTCATATTGCTATCATCCATCCTCCCAAGTTGAGCCCAAGATGACACAAAATCACCTCGATTCAGGGCAGCCTGTATCCTTCAAACCTTCCGGCAAACAACGCAGACATTTCAGCTGCAGAAGACACCACACACTGAGCTGTTCCAGCGAAACAAGCCCACCTATGTGGCAACCTAGCTCAGCTGCGCTTTACAAAGACTTTTTTTTGTAAGAGCAAGAACAGTTATGTTTGTTTACGAACTAGGACAAAGCTGTCATCTGACTGCAGCCTGAGCTTCCCAGCAAATCCGTCCTGCCTCTGCAGCGCTTCTTCTCATTAAAAAACAAACAAAGCTCAGCTGGAAATAAATGAAAGACATACTCTGCTTTGAATGGACTTTTAGCTGCATGTAAGCTCCTGTGAAATATAAGGAGGTAGAGATGAAGAACAGGTCGTATGTTTGCTCCCACATGAAATATAGGCGGCCTCTTTCTCATATGAGTTTCTCTTTCATAAATGCAAACTATATTACGTTCCACAAAGTAAGGGCCAACGTTACTACGCTAGCAGAATATAAATGACTGATGTCACACATCTCTTGTATCAAACTAACAGTATTATTAACTAGAATGAAACAAAAGCCACAGCTCTCATTAGTGTTTTTAGTGGCATTAACAGAAACAAATACAGTTATTGTACAACATTAAGACTGTATTAGAGTAAATTGCTAATAAAACAAGTTAATACTATCAAACAGAGCACTTAGGGAAAAATATATCCTCTTCATACTTTTCATAAGCACTTTTATACTTTGATTTTCCCTTGGTATCACTAGAAATAACATGTTTTCTTCAAGCAGGCTATCCATTTTGCAAATTTCCATCTCTAAGAACTAGACATAAGTAAATCCTTTGAAGAGACATTATAGTCTTGTTAGTAATGACCTTCTCTTTTTGATCTTTAAAGCAACATGTTCACCCGCATGGAATTTGTGGGTACTGTATCATGTTACTAAACCTCATATACTTTAATGGACTTCATATTACCCATGTCTGGCTTTACCACTGCTGACACTATAATTAAAACCAAGAGGAGCATTCCACTCCGGTCTCTTTTCATGTGCTTGCTTCTTTCTTTAAAATATCTGGAAACATTTCTAGCTTCCTATGCTACACATGTAAGCTTTATCAGTTCCTAAAAATAAAAAAGTAATTGTAAATGCTGTATCACATTGGAAGTGTGACAAACACCCAGACATGAGAAGTCACCCAATCAAAGTAGCAAGATCTTATGTTTATGTCTCTCTCAAGGAAAATGTAGTAGAGGCAGGAAGGGGTCTACAAGAAGCCACCTTAGGAACAGAGGAAATTTAGAAAACAACAGAAACTGGGAGGTGTATGTGGTTGTTGTTTAACATAAAGGCAAATGGTGAGAACAATGCAAGCTTGAATGCATTCGAGTGCACATGCATGTCCAAAAGGATGCAAATGCATTGCTTCAGGAGAATCCACCGCCCAAAAGACTTCAGAAAGGTCTTTTCTTTCAGGAAACTAGCAACTCAGCACAGTTATTACAAAAAACACTTTTATGCATGTAGCTAGCTTCTCTACAAATAAATCCAAGTGGGCAGGATGAAAATCAGATAAGAAATAGAAAGGATAAGTCCATAAAATGCACAATAGTCCTCTGTAATTCAAGCTGTTTCTGACAAGTAAGGGAAGATTCTCATAGCAGAAACCTTCTGTTTCATTACACCGACTGTAACGGGGTCCCAGCCAATGATTAAGTACGGTACGAATTAAGTAACAGATGCCAGCACTGTATTAATAACAGGACGTCTTTATCAGGTGAATTCCCAGTTTGTTCAAGTCCTGGAGAGGGACTATTGAACCTTCAATCACTCTGCCATATGAGCCAGAAATTTTTCTTCTAGTCTTTAAAAGAAAGAATTTCCTTAACCCTTCAACTTGTCACCCTTCCCGTGAAAAATTCTGGAGCATATTAAGCTGACGTCTTCCCTCTAACTGAAATTTGTCCAGTGCATCAGGCCAGAGCAGTTTTCTTTAAGCTTCTCAGCTCCCTGCTTCTTTATTTCACCTGTCTAGTTTGTGTGCAGCACTGCAGGCCACACTCACTCTTCGAAAGCCATATTTGAAAAAAAGCCAGTCTACATGAGTGTTATTTCATCACTGCAGCCTCTTCAAGGAGAACTGCTGCCTTGTTGGGAATGTGACATGCCTCACCTATACCAGAAAAGAACTGTAGACTATCATAACTATGACTGTGGGAAAGCCTGAAACACCCATGGGACAGCTAACATTTCATCTTAGCTCTGCCACAAATTACTTCCTCCCACGCAGTTTTTTTTTTAAATTAATGTATAGCACAGGATATTCATCCCTATTTCCAGTGATCACTCCCAGCTGAACTCAAAAATAGATATATGTGTGTGTACATTCTCGCACAAGCAGGACTCAAAATCCCTGGGGGTTTGAAAACATTTCTCAAAAACAAAGAATACCTCATTAGACTGCTGAGCCACATAGGTATCACCCAATCTTTTCCACAAATCCAGCAGAAAAGCCAAATGCTGTAACAATGCCTCCTTCTCTCAAAATAGATGCTCATCTTCCCACTATTCTTCCAGAAAAGCCACTATTTGACACAGTTTTCTCAAGTTTTCTCTGATTCTCTTTCACACCCAATGCTTTCTGATCTAACCAAGCATCTCCTCACTGCAAGCTAGCACTTCTGTCCTTTACCTTCTAAGCAGTTAGGGAACTGAGACAGGTTGCCTCAACCACACGGTATCCATCACTGCCATACGTAAGCCTCTTTCTTGTAGTGTGGTCTCTCCAGTCTTCTTTGGGTAAAGACCTAAGGGCCGGCCACGTTAAAGCAACCCTGCTAGCGAACTATAGAGTTCGCGCCCTGCACTGTGTGATCTTCAAGATCTGCTTACATTTGAATCTCTGCATCTGGCTAATTCATCTCAATCACATCAGCACTTTATATAGTTCTGGTAGCTGTTGAGTGCTGTGTGCCAGTGTGCATCAGATACATCCTTCTCTTCATACTCCTAAGCAGCTTCAGTGCCCCAGCTTTGCCTCAAAGAAACCTGGACATACTCCCATTTAATAAACCGAAGTCATGTGAAAAGTACGTATTTTCTCCTCGAACTATTATAGCAAAACATACAGAATTCAAAAAAAAAAAAAAAAAAAAAAAAAAAAAAAAAAAAACCTTACTTGGTGGAAAAAACAACAAATAGGTAACTGTAAATTTGTATGCACTGCCTGATCTGAAGTTTTAAGTAAACAAATGTAGCAGACACTTGCATAAACATCTGTGACTCCTGGTGTTGCTGGCTGGAAAGCCACAACGAGCTCCTGAGGATGCCCACATGGGTACCGCAGCTGCACAGGCTAAAGGAGGCCCCACGGGGCTTCTGCCCCCTCCAGGAGCACGGAGACCCTCAGGGCTCAGTACACTCCACATGGGATTTCCAGCTAGGACAACAGCAAATCTGAGTCTCTTACCAGTCCTTTTCTTAAGACTTGCACAGCTAAAACCAATAACACAGAAAGTTCCTTTTAGTTCTGCGGTCCCATTTGATTTTTAATCTCTGAAAAGCCTGAAGTTCACCTTCTAGGGGTCGCTGCATAATCTGTTCTTTAACCAAGCAAGAGTATTTGTGTTACTCTTGTGTTCTTGTGTTCTTCTGTTCTCCCTTTGTGAAGTGTCCCGTGGAGACAAGAATATTTTCTTGGATCAAGCTGGATATTTATTTTTTTCTTTTTTTTGAAAGACCACAAGGTGTATAATCAAAGCTGGCACTGGAGCATCCTAATTACAAAACCCAGCAAGGCACTTTTGCACACATTTTGTGCACTTCTGATTTCCCATTTGCAGAGTCCTCTTAGTGAGAAAGTAAAGATTGCACAAAAAGTTCAGGAAACAGAACCAAGTGTGGCAGTAAATCATTTTTCATTTCTGCCTTTAATACTGAGATCAAATAAAGAAAAATTGACCCTGTATATGTAGCATGTCATTCTATTTTTGTTTGAGACAAAATCCTGAACTCCTCAGAAGGAATAGTGACCGGAGGAGGGCAGGAGGAAAGGAAGAAGAGCTCAAGGCCTATGTTTTTATTTTATTTTTTTTAAGACATTTCAAAGAAACATGCACCTTGAAACTGAGTTGTGGGAAAACAGCAGGTCTGAAGTGCTATCCGTGCTGGCTGCTTTCTGCAGAGTTGAAGTGACCGTTTTCAGATCCTTTCATTCTGTGGTGAAAAGATCATTACCATGCTACTCCCGGGAAGTCAGTCCTCCCGCAAGTGAGCTCCTTTGTTATGAATATGGAACAGATGGAACCAAATCTATCTGCTCTGTAGGAACAAAAACACTTACAACCTAGCTCTCTCTATTAAAGACTCTACTTAGCTCCTTTATACCACTGGCTTTCTGTGCACTGCTGTGAGGTTTTGACTTTATAGAAAAAGGCACTTCATAAAAGCAATAGTTCTTACTCTTAAACCAAAGCGGCCTAAGAACTGCAGAAGATGAATGCAGAGTTTAACCCGCATGGCTCCTTGGAGATATGCAAATATTCAATTACTATTTTTTTTAAGCTAGAAAAAGGATTTCTTTTTTGAGGAGGGGGAGAAATAGCCATATGTTGCAAAGACTGTGTATCAATGACAGTGAAGCATGTAGATGATAATATGCTACTCACTCTAATAAAGGTTGAATCTAACTACATTATTGCAAAAAGGAACATGGATTTCATTTGTAGATATGTCAGCACGGATCAAGATGACACTCCTGCAAAGAAATCTATATCAGTCTTCCAAAAAATTGACTTTTTCGGTAGGAGACAAAAACCGCTTTGAAATTACATCCCCACCACAAATACAAAGAAGATATAATGCATCAATTTATTTCCAAATATGGCATCAAGCAGGGGCTACTTACTAAGAATTTAACAGAAGCTACAACACTATTACAACAGTTAATTTTACAAACTGAAAATATGCATGAGCTGTAGCTGAAACCAACAGACATACTTACTGACTCTGCTCATTTGCAATGTAGTCACAGCGGACACATGTAGAGTGTCTATCACATCTCTTACTACCAGAATAATTGTGAGTGTTCATTGCTAGCCACACACGCACAAACAGACGCAGATACTGTTTATATCAACTTCTCACAAAAGCCCATACAACAGAAGTCAGTGGCCCTTTACTCGCTATTTAATATGTTAATACATTTACCGTCTGGCTGCCTTTTCAGAAGTAATTGAAAAAAGGATTTCTGTGGCAGGATGCTTTGATTCTGACTAAATCAAGTCTTCAGGCAAATTTCCCCCTGCCAGCGAAGGCACAGCTTGCCTGAAGTCGTAACCTTTGCTGGCGGAAGGGAACTGGCCTTGAAACAGATCATGAAACAGATGTTTTATGCCAAATCAGAGTCTAGGGATACACAGGCTACTGCAAATAAAACTCTTCTCCTGTCTGTTCAATCATCTCAATTCCCTGCAGTGTGAAATATGAACTTGCCAACAAATGGCCAGTGTGCTATGCGGCACAGCAGGGAGAGCAAGTGCCACAGCTGCACCAAGGACTGGAAAACTCTAGACATTCACAACATTTTCATTAGGCTTGCGTTTCAGACCCAGCCTAAGCAATTACGTGCTGTGGGCACCATCTCCAAGAGAAGGTGACAGTTTGTAAAGATAAGCTTCTGCCAGCTTGAGCTACAGAAATTGTGTTTGCATGGCAAGGAAGGGAGTGCAATTCACATGACAGTATCCACAGCTTATGGTCATTAATGGCACATTACTGCAACACAGACCCCGGATTTTTCTTTTTTCAATAGGATTACTTTCCTGTAAGACTTTCCGACCTCCACATGACTCCTAACAAAATACCCAGCCATCAACTCCCAAATCAAGCTTAATGGCAGGGCTATGACAAAAGCCCCAGAGAGTCCCCTATTGATTCCTACCACGGGCAGGGCTCCCCATCACCTGAGAGCAAGGTGGCATCTCGGGGGACCTGAGCACAGGCAATGCTCCAGCTCCTCCTCTTGTACACACCAGCTTCACCTCATCAAAGCCTTAACTGCCTAGAGATGCGCACTTGCTCAAGATAGAGCTTTAAAGCACTAGTTAAACGTAGCAGAAGCCTTGTACTCTGAAGCTGATTTCCAACAACATCGACACTACAATCACTCTTTTATGTATTCCTAAGCTAACAGTTGCACTTCGTGTTAAAAGAACAGCTAACAATACCGCACTAACTTAGCCCTTCCTTATGGGAGAGCAGAGACAGGGTTCAAGTTGACAAGAGTATTGTATTTGAACACAAAGAAAAAAAAACCCCAAAAATAGTAAAACACAAACATGTTATTCAAAACAAACTACTGAGCAGCTTTCAAGATGTTTACAACTCACATCAGAGATCACCTTTTCAGAAGAACTCAGTGCTTCATGTGCAAACCATTTCAGATGTCTGGCCAACTTATCTGGATACCTAAGTGACAGCTAAGTACTTCTGAAATCATGATGCTAATTGAGAATGCTAAGCACTTTTGACATATGGCCTGCAATACACAAGCTATTTATTCTATCTCCTTTTGGACAGGGGCCAAGGAAGAACAGGCTTGAAGAAGCATCTTAAAATTTACGCACACTGTAATTTACGTTGCATCTACTCTGGTTTTAGTTTTTTGGGTTTTTTTTTTTTTTTTTTTTCCCTTTCAATTTTGAGAATGAACATATTCAGGTACATTTCAGATCAGTCCCCTAAAGCCTAAAGAAAGATTTGATTCAAATGAAGATACACTGACATCAATGTCTTTTTCATTGATGCTTAAGTCAAAAAAAAAAAAAAAAAGAGGCAAAAAAAGCACAATAATTTGTGTAATTTGTGTGCATAGTCATAAGAATTTTTTTTTCCAGCAGCACAGCTAAGGGCATGTCTTTAAGAGAAGGTTTGGTAACTGTCAAAGTTGCAAAGAAGCAAGTTTACCACTTCTCACCAACAGCTACTGAATTTGGTCCTCTGTTTTGACATTCATTTTGACAAACACATTCCAGAAAAAAATTCATGGGAATCATTTTTAGCCTTCAACATGCATACACACTCTCTACCTACTTTTCATATCTGAAACAAAACCATCACTTGAATATTTATGCCTATAAATAAAAAATCCTGTTCCTTCATGAAATGGCATGAAAAAAAAAATTACTGCTACTTTTACTATCATTCTTTTCCCCTCACAGAAGCTAATTATTTCTTGTAAGGGTCTTCTTCCCTCAGCCTAAAGTATAGTTGCTAAAGAGCTAAAGCAACTTCACGGGAATTTCTTTTGCTATTTTATTTGTGTGTGGCTTTCTTTGCTGACCTTTTTGTAGACTCGGCACATGCTTGTAATTTACCTCTATTTATACGGGTGGGAGGCAGACTTGCATGTTCCTATTACCATATCCTGTTCACAAGCACTTTGTAGCCTGAAATGACATATGTCCTCATGAAAATCATCCAGTTGTACTCACAGAAGCACCAAAAGCACATTTTTAATTCACCCTCCTAAAGAATAATCTTCCTTATCCTTATAATCCACACAGTTCTGAAAATTTTCTTTTCCTTTTCTCCTGGTCACTTAAGTTTGGCATCACATTCCCCAGAGATTTATTTCTGGCTTAAGACTATTTTGCACTCAACATATTCTTTAGTTTATTAAAACAAAAAAGTCCTGGGCAGAAATCTCTGTTCCGAGATAGACTAACATGTTAAGGAATATTTTCTTTGGACACTAGTTCATAAGGGCTTTTCCCAAGACAGCTCTAATGTGCATCCTCCAGACCTGTGTAAAACCTAGAAGAGAAGCCATTTGGATGAAAACAATCCTATGAAAACAATACTATTGTTGCCGATGAGAACAAGCAGCCGGAATGGTCAAGCACAAAGTGGCTTAAGGGTCTGTAAGTGCACATGGCCCTCAGATCACCCCTACAGCAAGTGCTGAGCGATGCACAGAATTAGGTCCCTGATCAACTGCAAAACTACTTGAAGAAGTATTTGCTCCTTCACTTTAGCAGGCAGAGATAACATGGAGCAACACATACGTTGGAAGACTCCAGTGGAAACCAACATTGTGTTTTGTGTCTCAAGAATTTTGGTGGCAAACCAAAATACTTCCTCATGCAAGCTAGAGCACGTTTATGGAGAACAGCTCTTTCTGCCATCATCTTCCGTAGGGGACGTTTCAGTGGGAATGTATCTCCTCTATGGCACAGTCATTAGGATACGCATTTCCCAGGAAGCAGAGGAGGGAAACTGAGCACAGCAGGGAGAAAAAACTTAAGGGATTATGGCCACAGCTCTGCCCCATGCAGCACCCCAACCAGCCCCCTATCTGAAGGGGGGCAGTACTGATCTTTAACCTCATCTTCCCATGGCCAGCGGCAGCGATGCCTAGTGACAGCGGCGTGCTTATATTGTAACAGGGAAAAGAACAAACATCTGGGCAGCTCAGCCCATGGAGGGGAATGATAATCTAGGAGAGCATAATACAATGCCCAGCAGGTACTTCTTTGCTGTTTTATAATACAAACATTTTATTTTTCAGTGCAGTTAAAATTATGTACATTTTTGGCCGGATTTTATTTTTTTAAATAACAGTAGCTAAACCCTTTAACATCTAAATGATTATTTTTAAAACAGAAGTGTAACTAATACTTGACATTTTCATATTATCTCTATATATGCACATACAAGCCCATGCAATCCATATGCATACAGTTGCTAAACCAGTACTTGAGAAACATAGGAAAAGCCAAGAAGCAAATATCTCTACAAATATTTTGTTTTTTAAAAAAGAACATTACTTCTAACCCAAAACTATGCCTTAGGAAAAAAAAAATTAACAGTTTCTTCACTGTAAACTTCATGCATGCTTATACAAAGCCACAGATCTCATCAAGTTCTCAAATCTCTCTTTTACTGAATTCAACAACTGCCCAGTACTAATTAAGGGGGATTGAGAGGGGCTGCTAAACCCCTCACAAGAGTCCCCAAACCGCTCTGAAACAGAATCCTCCCCACTGAAATCTTTTAAGTTTTATGCTCAACAGAAGCCTTCTCTATTACAGTTTGACTATTAGACATAGTAGGTCTCTCTCGTGGGAATAACACTACCTCTACTGATTTTATCGTGCCCTTTTCTTGTGAAATATTTCACTGAAAATAATTGGAACTTAATGATGCTTCAGAGGAGTTTCTACATGAGAAAAAGAAATAATAGGAAGAAATGTTGTGTTTGAGACTAACTTTCTTTTCACAGGGTCCTTAGACATCCAATGGGAACTATCAGAGCCACTGATCAATTAATTTTCTAATCTCTTTATAATGAGCTTTTTTCTCCTCCAACCCTTGTTTGTCTCCTTTGTAGCAAACAGCTGATTTTTCATGTGTTTTGATTTTCTTCACTTTCTACCACTTTAAAACACAAAAATGAAGGAAAAAAATGATGCTAGCCATCACAGAATAAAATACAGCATGCCTGTTAATTTGTTGGAACATAAGCTCAAAAAGTAGTATGGGAGGAAATTGATTTTGCCTGTATAAAACATGTGAAAGTGTGAAGGTCATATTGACAGTCTACCCTGCGTTGCTCTGAAACCCTGTACTACTCATTTTCTTATTCTTATCATTCTGGTCAGTTCTTCACACACTGTCCTGAGTTTGCGGAGGGCTCCTACAGCATTGCACACATCACTTGCAGATGCAGAGACTATTAAGTAGTGACTTAAACTATTCTTTTTTTTTCCTGGAGATCTACACAGTGCACATAAAATCATCTTAAGGAAAAAAAAAAAAAAAAAGGAATGATACGGGTGAAGGAGGAAACCATGAAGCATGAGGACAAAATGAACCAAAATGTGCTAAAACAGCAGTTAGACAGACATCTCACTGCTGCTATTGGAAACTTGGACTTGCCAAAAAATTAAGAAATGTAGGTCTGGTTTGATTTTTAACCTCAGTCCGCTTTGTTGATTAACCTATTTCTGCTCTTAAAATGAATTACACCATCTTGTGTCTTCACTGTATAATTTTATCAAAGAGGCGACAAATCATGCCAGCAGTGACTGTCTGTGCTGAAGTGGAATGTATAGTAAAATACAGTTTTCCTCAAATGAATTGCAGAAACCGTTAATCTTTATCTAAATGCCCATAATAACTGTTTTGTTCTCTGTGGCAGTTTGGAGAAAAAAATGCCTTCCAGAAAGCACTTTGGCAGCCAATCTGCTTGTTAATAAAACCTGGAGAAACATTTGTGATTAATATAAATTACTAATTCCACTTTTAATGCCTAAACGTGACAGTGACTAATTTATACGGTTCTGCTTGAGTTCCCACTGAGTATTTCAACTGGGACTGCGAACAAAATCCTACTGCACTGGTGTGTGCTCGTGAGCAAGGCTAGCACAGGTGCAGCGCCACAGATGAGGAACCCGACTTACGGCAGTAATTTCTAACCACGCTTCTCGTGGCTTATCACCCCGCTTAGGCTGGAGCAAAGGGTCAGTGAAAGCTGTCTAATACCCTCGTACACTAAGCTGGAAATGGCACGTTTTGTACCAGCGTGGGAGGTGGTTACAACGAACTGCAAGGCTGCAAGGCAGCTGCCGCTTCTGCTGCCTTGCTGGCAGCACTTCTGCATGCTACAACGGGAGATCGCTAAAACGCTCCCCCGCTTCAAGCGCGCGGGCCAGTACTACTGCATCGAGACGGGGGCTGGACGTGGGCACCCCACAGCATACCGCCCAACAGCTGCCAAGCACGCGCTTCACTCTTCCCAGGTGATCTGGGGATCCACAGGCCACATCAGTTAGACCCAGCTAAGAGAGGAAACAGTAACAAGCATCAGAAATAAACGACATCCCATGTCTCAAGGCTTCAAACGACGAGTTCAACACCACATAGTTCTTTAGTTATAAATGTACTTTAAAGGTATTCTTATACACGATTATTCATTTCAAATTCCAGTAGAATTGTAATTTTGCCCATATATATTCAACTGCTAAGATAACAATTTTAAAAGTCTCATGAAATGTAAAAAAAAATATATGAGGAAAGAAATTGCTAAACAATCGCCTACTCATGGCAGTTGTTCATGTCTGAACTACACAGTACACATCATCCCCACTGGAACATATCTTCATTGCTGAATAAAGATATGCTTTGCTTCTGCACTCTTCTCTGAGGAAGAGATGCATTTTTCTACCTTGCTGATGCCCCTATGGAGCTTTGGCTATACTATTCCTCCCTTTAACCTCTTTGTGGTATTTACAGAAGAGACCAAAGAAGTTAGGTACCCAGCTCCAGTGCACCAGCGGGAACTGCAAACCTGACTCATGCACCTGAGAGAGATGGGTGGTGGTAGGGAGGAATATCATGACTCTTCTGTGCATCAGCAGCCAGAAGAAGAGAGATGTTAACATTAAATCCTCTTCAAGAAAAAAGGCTGCACTCTTTTACAGTCCCCCAGATGCTAAAACATGTAAAAAGATGTATTTTTTCAGCCTGAGGCTACTGTCTTTCTTTTTAAGACTTCTCAGAAAGAAATACATGCACGTGTGCACACAGAGCAAGCCGTACTCCAGTTACCGCTACGGATTAGTCCTAATAAAAGGCTGTGTTACAAGGTAGATCATTCTTTCCACGCTTCAGCTGAGCAAGTTCTGCAAAAACTCGAAATATTTAAGCAAAGTCCACATGAAGTTTTTAATGACACAGGTATCAAGATATAAGAAGATCCAATGTTACTAAAAGTAGGTGTGCCAAAAACTGCAAGAAAAAATTCAAGCTCCCATCTTCAAAATATCCTCATCTAGAGCTCTTAAAACATACTGTAAGTTAAGTCATTCCTGTGTATTTTTCCCTGAATACCTTTTGAACGCCACTATGAGTGAATTGTCAGGGCTCTTTTAATTGATTAATACACTGCCATTATGATTATCCTTCAAATAATTAAGATCATTTCACCCCCAGAAGATCAGCAACAGCAACGTTATTCCCCCTTTCCATCATCAGGAGCCTGGTTACTTTTGTGCATAGAGATATGGCACGAGTGAGATTCTGATACACCTTCAAGCCATTCTTAATTCCCTAAAGCACTGCTGTAGCTAGCTGGCTATACCACTTGGTACTTTAAATATTAAATATCCATGATGCAAAAAGAAATCCAGGGAGATTTTAGAGGGAGTAAAAATCTCACTTGGCCAATAAAGTGGATTTGAGGATGACCTACCACTCTCCTGTGGGAAAGCGGGAACACTGGGAACCCTAGAGAGACTTTTCCGTGATTTTTCAGAATAAAGCTCTTTTATGCATTTCTGAATACTCTGCCTGAACAATCTTATTTTGTGTGATTTATATTGGCTTGTGAAGAATCTTGGGAGATAACAGTTTTAACTGCATATGGCCCATTTCAAGCCCAGAATCTTGGCCACTTTGTCAGAAAAGTCTGCATTATTGAGGAAGAAAATTTACTTGAGAATTCTGTAACAGTCTCCTCTTTAGAGCAACTTGCAATGTCAGAGGGATAGGTAGCTTAAAGCAAGCTTGCTTCTTTTAAATCTGAATATTTATGAAAATATCGAGTTCAGTGTTGGATATTAATTTACAAAACAGTAAGACCGTCATCCGGTTGTTCATAATGCTGAAGATTTTGTTCACTGAAAGGATCTGGTTTTGATCTATTGGCTGCAGGCATGCATACACCCCATTTGGATCATGACACGCAGACGGTATCAGCAGAGAGAGCACTGCCTTGGTAACTCAGCCTGAGCAACAGGGAGACTAACATGCTGATGACATGGAGGCAATGAAGTACAACACTGTTATTCCAAATGTCACTGGTACGTTATTTCCATTTCTGCTGGCATCTGCTCCATGTTACAAAACGAATACTTCCAATACAACAGCTCATTAAACAGGTTTCAGTTTGCTCAGAAATCAAATTACAACAATGTTACAGAGTTATAAGTCCTCAGATAATTATTAATAATACTCTCCACTTCTGTGAGTTCTTTCATCCAGGGAATCTACGTGCTACACCTTATTAATCTTATAACATCCCGGTGAAGTACTACCCCAAAAGAGCCTCACCCACCACTGACATGCAGCCATCTCTGAGATGGTAAGTAGTAGCTGTTGAACACCAAAACTGATTTAAAGCAGGCAATGACGAATGATCCATCTGTACAAAGGATCTAAAGGGCTGCACGCAATTCATTCAGTTGTATTCCCAGCAGTACACTGGAATTCACATGCTAACTTCTAAGAAAGTTACAACTAGATTATTACAAAAAAATGCAAATGTTGAAGACCACAATAATCCATAGCCACCAGTCTAGAACATTTAGTTACCACTCCCTCTAAAGCCTATGGACTTATCAGGCTGCTAATACTCCTTGGTAGTTTTTATCCAAGCTGTAATCTGTCTACCTTCTTAACTCCTGCCATTTGATAGAATCATATAAAAACATTCAACACAACTTTATTCACCTGCAGAATGAACTGGTCTTCTTTCAGCACATTGGAGAAGGAGGGAAAAAATGACAGAGGGTAAAAAAAAACCTGTTCCTCACACTTTCTCTCTGTGGGCACTCTCTCATTCTAACATCCAATACCAGTAGAAAGCAACACAAGTTGGTGGTCTTTCTACAGGGGTTAAGACTTTATACAATATGCTCATGAAACTGTTTTCAAAGTTACAGATGTGCAGCATATCCTCCTCTCTTTTATATTTCTGTTGCTATCAGGATCTTAATGGCTCTTGAATTTTTGAAGTACATGAATCCAAATCACCATCTTTTAACTTGTTATCTAAAAGACATTCTCTCTGAAAAGCTTAAACAATAGGGACCAACACTTCTGTGGGTTCTCTCTTCATTTTTTATATGGATTTCTCCCTAGTCCCAAATTATTCAACAGCTTTTAACACTCCCTTTCAGTATTTTAAGAGCACCACCAACATCAACATCTATTAGCCTCTGGTGATTGTCTCTGCTTTCTTTTTAGCAGGGCCAGTACTTAATTCTTCTGATGCTTTCTAATAGAAACTAGTCCTTTAATCTATACACATGGTTAAGCATGAATTCCCTTTTAAAGGTCACCTTCCTTGTCTGTCTACTGTTATCACAAAAAAATATTTTTTAAAGCACACATTTATCAAACCATTCCAATTGCTTTGATTTTCATTCAGAGTGTCGAGTGATTCAGGTAAACCAGCTATCAAAGCAGGATTCGTACCACAGCGGCATGTCTAAGCCCTGCTGTCAAAGTACCATCAATGTTTATGCTGATCAGACTTCGACTGAAAGATTAATGGGGGACCTGGTAATAAACAATGTTCCCCCAAAGAAAAATGCAATTAACCCATTAAAAACATTTGAGATTCCCTCAGCATCCCTAATAAATGTTCTTTAGTTAACCTTCATTTTTTTAGCTCTTTGTGCAAGCCAAAATGCCTGCAGAGAGTTCGAGAAGGGATCTTTTGGCTTCTTGTCTTCAAAAGAAACAAGAAAGCACAAACACAAGCAGTATTCTGCTTTAACTAACACTTGTGGAACTGCAGACAGATGGCCTTTTTTCGCTTACTGGAAGACAAATCCAGTCTTCATTTTGCAAGTAAGATATCTGCTACTAAAGTTAATCATTCCCACTGGTAGAAATTAATTTTAACGAATCTTTAGCCTACAGAGTAACTATAGTGACTCAGCTGTCCCCAATATAAGCTTAGTATGGCATGCCACAGACTTGTATCAATTTACTCTATTCATTTCTCTAGCGCTCAACAAGTCAGCACTTTCCGAAAGCTAAAGGCCAAACTTTGCCCCAAGCCAAACATTAGACTTTGAATCTCAGGACTGACAGGATCAAGGGGAAAAAATATCCCAAATCACGCCTTTCGCAATCCCAGAATTTATTGACAGAAGAAAAAACAATTAGGGACTTTGTTGAAAGTTCTGCTCATACAGTTGCAGATTGTGGTCAGTGGAGAAAGAAAATAATTCGTTTTCATGTACAGATAGTCTAGTTTTGTACTACAGAAAGAGTACTGCGGATGTATGTAGTCAAGGAGCTGGAGCAAGCAGCTCCAGCAGTCTGCAGATGCCCAACTTCCCTAACAAAGAGATATACAAGGTCTACAGTAGGTGTTTTTAAGAGGTAACTGATTTTATCATAATGACAAACAGGAGGACAGAAATACCCAGAAATATCGAGTATAACCATCAAAATGGAAATTAATTTCTCCTCTACTACCTCAACGCCAGTCTGAAGTAGGATCAGTATTAGCTCCATCAGTGAGCAAAAAGGAGCAATTTTTCTTTACATAAAAGCAACTTTGCATCAGGCTGCCGGGATAAAGAAACATTCATATGAGTGGAAATGTAGATAAAGTTTGTTCCTATGTTTCCTTTGAATTTCCAGAATGGTAATAATTTATGCCAATGTCAATAGCTTTGCTAAAAGATTTAGCTTTATTGGAATAACAGTAACAGCTCACAGAAAAGCCATATATTCCAAGAGTTGGATGCAAAGAATGTTTTTCAAGAATATTACTAGTTAATTATTACTGTACTACTCATACTGAAATATGATAATATCAGTATCAATATCCGTAACAGTCAACTTCCTCAGAAAAGGTAAGTTATATGATTATTATGCAAAGGAAGTAACTTAATCATCTACCATAATCTTTGGTTGAGGCTAACGTTCTCCAAGACGCAACAGAGTTTGCACCGGTTTCTTTAAAATATCTCATTTTGCAGCAGAAACTTCCTCATATGAATCAGACTCAGATCTTGAGAAATTCTGCTCTCATGACCTCAGACAGTGGATATCAGCATATCAGTGGACTTACAGTCAGGGGTATGACGAGCAGTGTTTCCTGGTCCATATGAGGACAAAACGCTTTTTTTCTTTTTCTTTTTTCTTTTTCTTTTTTTCTTTCTTTTTTTTTTTTTTTTTTTTTTTGTGACTTGTCTCAGTTATTTTTATCAAGTTAAGTGTTTTTATTCAAAGCAAACTTTTTGGTTTTTTTTTGGGGGGCGGGGGGGAGAGGAATCACACTTGACTTTTCTGATAAGAAAAAATTAAAGGTCATAGTCCTTCTGTTTTGTGCTCCTATTACCTCAACCTAAATCTCTGGCAGAACAGAAAGAGATCTCTAAATCAAGCAAGTCTCTCAGCGAGTTGTGCCTCCTCATGCAAAACACTGGTAGCTACTACTACTAAACCGGTGCTTTAGCAAGAGTGGTAAGCTCTGTGTGCCTGTTCAATATCGTTCCTTGAACACATGTAAGATACTGAGAAATCTTGTTAATATACTATAGTCTATAGGACTTTTATTTTTCTCCTGCACAGCGTTAGAGGCTATTCAACTCTGTCTCTACAAAGTCCCCAAATCCTTCCTATACTCAAACCAATCCTAAAAAATAACAGCCAAGCTGACAATTTGTGAGGCTATTCCAGGTTCTTAATCACGGGGAACTTATTTTCTTAATTATGTGCTAATTTTCAAAGAAGTGGCCAATGCCCTTCCTACGCTGCCGATTTGTGCAGGGATGCATATGGTTCCTCCCCTTGACCTAACAGCCCTAGTTCTGTCAATAATTCTTTACTAATAAATAAAAATCCCTACTGTCACCATCAAGCCATGGTAGCTTCATGTTCTCTTCTACCTCCAGCAATTCTGTGGCCGACCAGGTATTTCAGCTCAGATTCTATCACAAAGATCTCCAGTAAAAAGAAGGAAATAGGAACTAGACAATTTTACAGTATGGATTTTAAGGTATATTTACAGTGTTGAGACGGAAAGCAAGTAAACTCTCCCCAAAATACCACCCCGCAATCAAAAAACATGGTATTGCAGAAGACAGAGAAACCAAGCGGATCATAGAAGAGACTAAAGGAAAAGTAACAGGGCAAACAAACACTGAACACCTAAATGTAAGAATGCAAAATATAGCAAAGAGTGAGTACAGCTAAACTGGCATCAAAAAGAGTTCTGACTCTTTCCTGACTCTTTGAGTCAGAGTTGTGACTGGCTCAAAAAAGTTCAGCTACAGACCTATTAATAAGGTAAAGATTAACTAACTAGTAGAAAAGGTTTATGATATCTCTGTTTATTAATAACAGAGATATCATAAACCTTTTCTACTCTTGCTTTTTCCTTAAGATTCTTTTTTCTTTTTTGAGTCACAGGAGCCTCCAGAGGTGCGCAGATGGTTGCAATGAGGGCAGTGCAACCATGCTGGCAGCTGTTAAGAGAAGAACGACGGCAGTATTCAAACAGTCCCCCAAGTTCTTGGAACAACGTGAGGACAATTTCCAGGCCCAGCCATGGAATGAGTTAATAGAAGAGAGACAACTTTATTAGACTCTGAAAATCACAAATTCTCTTCTAGAGAAGCAGTTCAGAATGAAATCTGAATAAAAGTCATCAGGAGGTAAGAGTCAGAAGTTTCAGAAAAGAAGGAGTTAGTACAGAGAAAACAGATAATCAGGAATAAAGACAAATTAAAAAAAAAAAAAAAAAAGATCAAGGGAACAGATAGCACTGGGTCCCCTGAGGGTATATTGTAAGAGGAAAAGGCATAGAGGAAAGCAGGAAGCTATTATGAAGAACTGTACATAAAATTAAGCACAACTTTACAACCTGCATTTTTTAATTCGATCACTTTTTTTTTTATTAACAAAAATGAACGAATTATTATTTAAAACCATAACTGAATCCAAATCATTAAGTGCACACTATCCTGAGGTGGTCAGCAGCAATATGGTTGCACCGAAAGCTTCCTGAATCAACGATCAGAAGTTTCGTACAAAGAAATGGTGACAAGGGCACACCATTAGAGATGATACAAAGAAACGGCATAAGCATCTTGAAATGCAATCAGAAAGACACACGCACGAGCTAAAACTAGAAGCAAGTATTAATTGAAAAGGTTACACAAATAAGCCATAGGTAAGACAACGCAGTTTTTAAACTACAAAAGGAAGTCCTTTCCCTATAAGAAAAGAGAAAGAACCACTTAAGTTATAATTAGATAAGTTACATATAAAAGCCTGTTAACCTCCAACAAATGTCTTCAAGACCTTGGGAGAGCAGGAGGGCAGCAGAGGGCTGGGAAGAGCAGCAAAGCTATCTGGTCTCTTCAGAAAAGGGGGAAGAGCATGTACAGAAGTCTGCAGTCAAAAAAAATGCTGAAATGATTAAGCAAACAACATGTGTACATTCTTAGGAGGATAAGATGATGATGTAAAAACAACATGGATCTGTTAAGAATAAATTATATCAAGCATTAGGTCTTTGACAGGATAGCTGGCTTAGAGGAAAGCAGTACATCTGATACAGCTTAATACGAGTAAAACTTCTGATACTACGTTCCATGATATCCTCAAAATATGAGGATGGGATCTAGCTTTAATCGACACAGGAGGCTGGCTGAAAAACCGCTCTTGGGATCCTGCCGTAATCTATCCCAAGTCAGTTTCTAGTGGTGTTGTCTTACTGGTTTTTCTTTCCTTCCTCACCCCCCATCAACTCGGATTTTATATTTGCTTGCCAAGTTATTATTGGTATTTTACTCATTACCTTAATAAATCACTTCTCATTTAGGGTGTCAAAGAATTGAAAAGGACACCTTCATTCTGAATTACGCAAAAATCCCATATTTTATGATTTGTTTTGTGTGTTTGTCATCCTTTGTGCGGTACCCTATCTTAACCTGCAAGCCCAAACGTTTTCTCCCTTCCAAAAGATTAAAACTGCAATTATCCCATGAAGTATTTAAATTCTACTTTTTCTATATTCCACTTGCTTCCATTCCAGTAGTAATATTATTTCACCTGTGACTGAAGTATATTAACCCTAGGTGAGAGCCTGCTAAGAACTAAGTAAAAATCGAATCTTCTGGTCATGATTTATTATTTACTCTCCCTGCCCCCCTACTATGTGCTCCCTAATTAAAACCACCTTTTTAAAGCTAATTTCTCTGTAAATATTTAATAACCTTTTCTGCTTTAAACTCTATTAGTACTTGTTGACTTCATGTCTGCAATACTGAATTCGTTTCTTCAAGGTAGATTTGATACCAGAAAGTTAATTTTTCCTATATTTTCCTAGAATGAACATGCAAAGAAAAGAGATCCAGCTTCATCTGGGCAATGCAGGAAGGCATGACAAACAGCAGCGGCAATTTTAAAAACGAATGGTTTGGGAGAATAAAAAGAGATTGGGATGGTTGTCAAATCATTGCACTTGACAAAAATAACAGAAGCAGGAGGGGCAAGTAACCCCCGTAAAAGGCAAAGCAAGGAGATCTGCAAACAACAGATCTTTTCCAAACAGCACCAAGCAGACAGTAACTAACTTAAATAGCTAACCAGCCACTTCGTCCCGCCGTCTTCCCTGCGGTCTAGACTCAGCGCCACGCTTTGCGCCCCCTCCTCAAGCGGGCTCCGGCCGCCGCAGCGAGGTACCGCGGGCGTCCCGGCGGCCGGCGCCAGGGCGCCCGCCGAGGAAGCGAGGCACGGCGTTTCACCGCCTTCCTCCTTCGGCACAGACTAGCAGAAAAACACACCGGGACGGACAGCTCTCCCCGCAGAGAGTTTGCGTTTAGCTGTTGCCAGAGCGTACCGTGCTCCTCTGCAACTGCCACCTTGTTCACCTTGCCACCTTGTTTACTCTGCCTCAGCAGAGTAAAAAATGATGGGGAAGTATTTCGGCCACAGAAAAGGAAGAAAAATGTTTTGTCTCTCTAAACATGTCTAAAAATTTAGTTTTACTGAATACCAGGCCAATAAGCTGCTAGCAAATGAATAGCTCTTCGCTGCTATTTTTTTTTTTTTTTTTGCTATTTTACCTTTCATTAAAAAAAAATAATTCCATCTAAACTCAGCTGAACATCATAAAACTCTTCGTATTTTAAAGCACTTTGGAACAACTATTTTGAAGGAAGCCCTTGACAGCTAAATGACTCTGTTAAATGAATGTTATAGGAGATACATAATGATTTTAATGAAATACTGAATTTAACCACAAATGAGGAAAACCAGCCATAAGCACCCTAGGTGTATATCAATAGTAATGTCTTGCCTGAGAGTTCAATGGACTTTGTATGTTTTAACAGTGAAGCCATTACCTAGATAGACCAAGCTGAGATTTCTCATTCTTTACTTCCTTGTTGTGGTTTTCACCTTTATTAAATGTTTCTCTGTCTTTTTTTAAAATCTAGAAAACTGATAAGGAAGTTCCTTTATGCTTGCAGCTACTGATGTCATACCTGCGCTGCATTTTATTGCAACCACATGACGCGAAGGAGACTGCACTGCCTAGCTTAAGTACTCCTGCTTGTTATACTGACGATGCTCAGGAACTGAAGTAGTCAAAAACAAAATCCAGTGTCCACAGACTGCCCAGTACTGTAGTTTTCAGACAAACAGAACTCCTGTTCAATTTAATGGGAAGCTTTTGAGAGCAAGGTGACTTGGATTAAGCAAACAAGGTACACAGTGCATTTATCCTGCAACACTCTTCTTATCACCCTGATTTCTTATTTGCTAAGTGACCCTGAAATGGCAGTAGAGTTTTACAGGACTTCTCAGCACCATACTAAAAACAATTTTGAAATAATATTACAGTTCAATTATTCTTTTTCTGATTATTATTATTATTATGCTCCAGCACAAGAACAAGGCACTGTTCTTCTGATGCTGAAATGCCACTCATTACAGATTTTTTTTTTTTTGCTGGAAGAAAAAGAAATGAATTGAAAACAATCCACCAGGACTGTATTTCTCTGTATATTTAAAGCAGGAAAAGAAAAATCTTAATACTGAGGAAATGAGGCTGAAAAATAGGGATCATACACACTCAGTTTCTGTGGTGAAATGAGGTGGAATGACTGTTTCACAGTAGAAAGGCCAACTACAGACATGAAGACAGTATTTCTTGGGATCTACATTCTATCTAAAGCTTTTAACTCTCTAGTCTAACACTGAAAAACACACAAAAAGTTGTAGTTGCAACAATCAAAACTTGCTGAGAAGTGGAAGATTCAGGTACAAAACAGATTGATGAAATAAGATCCTTGTTGGAGGATTAACCAAACCAGACAGCTGAAGCAGCAACAGCTACGTGGTGCGTTTGTTAGAATCAGGTAGCTCAACCCTTCGGTTTTTAACCTCCTGATGTTTTTATTTCTTTAGCCCCAGATGTTACTCTGTGTCTCCTCTTCCTTCCAGCCCATTTGTGGTGCCCAGAGCAGCACGGATGCAGGGCTCCTTGGAGAAGGGCTCCGAGCCCACAGCGTTCCCCATCATTTACCAAGGCAGGTGTGAGAGCTCATTCATACTAATTTGCTCGGAATCTGCTCCCACTGCATTCCACATCCCCCTACGCTTACAGGAACAGCTGCTCTAAGTGGGGGGGGGGGGGGGGGGGGAAGAAAAAGTAATAAAGAGCCCCTTGGCTTGATGCTAGTATATTTACCCTCAGAAATTACAACTTTAGCTATTGCTGGACTATTGATATTAGCAGCTACAGCACTTACAAACTGAACAGCCTTCACTCTCCCTGGATGACAAATATTGCAATGACACAAATATTTAATTTGAGCAAGTACTTACTTCTTTTGGATGTGAAATCCCTGGATTTTGTTATTTTTCCTTGTATTTAGGGAGAACTTCCAGCCATCCCTTCTTCCTCCCTCCCCCACTTCAGACTGTTAGAATAAATATAATAGTGTGTTTTCCTTTAAAAGTCAGCCGCGGTTCAGTGAATAGGCTGACATGTTATTTCATGTGAGAAAAGAAGCTGTGCTTTTAATCTTATTTTCACTCTAGATTCCTAGCTAATGTATCTGGGGATAGTTAAGTCTGCATTCACTGTCAGACATCTGCATCACACACAGTTTGGCCCTCTGCACATCCACAGAGCCGAGGTGAAAAATTAGCTGCACTTCTTGCATCTGCTATGCAAAAATGGTAAATCTCTGTATACTCACAGATGTAGAAATATTCCCGGCCTGGCCTGAACTCAAATCCTAGTGAGAAGGGAGTGAAGAGCTGGAATTTCTCTGAAAACTTCAATGGTCCATTTGGGGAATGCGGCCGATTACACTCCCACCTCTTGAATCCTTTGGAGGTGTGATCGCAGGAGCTGTAACCATCAAAGTTCACCATGTAAAGAACATAGCGTTCGGTCTTATCTTCTGGCACCGAATCTTCATAGTGAGGGCAGAACACATCCAGATAGTCATTGATGCACACATCGATGTGGTAGTCACCCCTCTGGAATCTAAAATGAAAGAAAGAATTCAGACAAAAGCAGAGTTAACTCAGGATAACTTTCTTGTAGGATAATGTCTTCATTAAAAGGGCATCATTAATGGCAATCTATTTCACTCCAGCCATGCACCTTCACTCTTAAAAATAACCCTCACAATTCACCAGAGTTATCAGAGTCTGCTTATACAGGACTATGGTCATATGATCTTCTGGAAATAGGTTTTGTTCTTTTGTCCTGTAGAACGAGTCTTTTGCTAACGCATACCAAGTTACAGACTACCTTTCCCTGTGGCGTACTGAAAAACAAAGAAAGTGTCTGCTTTATTCCTTTCATTTTTTTCACTGGAGAAAAAAAAGCAAGGACCAAAACTGTATCAGCCTCCCCAAGCCGCTGTCTATACAAACATCTACAAACGCACAGACACTAAACAAACTAAACCCATCCTCTTCTCTGAATCAGGCAGTAATCAGCCCTTTGTTGAAAGCTGACTTGGCTGTAAATGTTTATACATACTAGAGCAGCACAAACAGGTTTACTCTTTCCTCATCATTAGCAGCGCTGTGTCAGGTCGCAAGCAAAGCCTCTACCGCTTTTTAAAGGTATCTGAAAAGCAGCGTAACTCCTCTGCCAGGCTATACAGCTGAGACATTGCTCTGTTCAGATAAAAGGATCCCGGGATACGAATTATCAGCACTCAGGCTAACGTGGCAGGTCTGAATGAGTGCCAGCCGCGAAATGCTGCACGGGGCATCAGCCCAAATGGCCTGCGCTATTACCACTGAGGACTCTGTAGACTTCTTCAGGATGGTGAGTGGGAGGGGGGCACCCTGTTTTATTCCCTCCAAGGGCCACTTCCACTGCTTTTCTAATGCCTGGCACAGTGTCTGGAAGAAACTATGGGAACGAGTTCACTGCCTCCATGGGAGCCTACACCATGATGGATTTAATGATTCCATAAAGCAGGTCTGTACGTCTATCAACCTCCCCGGGGCAGCCGATGAAACCAGCCACTGACCTACTCCACTTCAGACCGACTGGGCTCCTTGTAGCTTCTCTCTTTCACGGCTGCAGTTGTCAAGTGTATCACAGAGCAATAAAAAGGCCATGACAGATTTAACTATAATACTTCTTTTTAGCTGAGGGGCATATTTTAAACACCTGATGGGCTTGAAATCTGCCATCTGGATCCTTCTATCTAATTTCAGAGAAAAAGCAATGATCTGCTGGCCCTCCAAGGATAAATTCAGAGCAAACTATACCTTTTCATATCCCTACAATAATTTAGCTTCAATAAAATAGCTTTTTAAAGGGAAAAAACTGAACACGCATCAAAGCATGATATATCTGTATAATTTCAGCCAGTGCATAGCCTCATGGTTCCATTCTGTAACATAGAAAAGTCTTTCTGAACCACAGCCATTTCAGCAGAACTCACATTTATCTAAATCATTACCTAGAAATATACTTCTGTACTCCAGTGCTTACAAAACCTGTCACCTGAACAGCTACTGTCTTAAAACATTTGCAAAGCTGCATTGTTTTCAAACTGGTCTCCTTTTTCCGTATCAGTTAACAGCATGCCATTTCTTACAGGTAATGAAAAGAAGTATCTTTTAAGTTCTGAACAGGAAAGTCTAATTCTGGAAGTGATATCTCTATTTTTTCCACAAAACTATATTTTTAGTAAGTAAAAATGACTACATATATATGCTTTTAAAAAATAAATAAATAAAAAAAACCCCACCCTGTAAGTGATAGACAATGCAAAGCTTTTTGCCCTGTTATTCTCAAGGAATCCTATGGTACCATGCTGTGCCCTCACAATAATGCCCAGCTGTGGTTTTGTGACGGAAACTATATGCTTTCCGAACTAGACTTAAATAATTGTAGACATTCAGGGTATCAGCCTGGTCTCCTTAACTTTAGACCTTTACCGTACAAACAACCTTATGTGAACTACTTCTCTGGATTTCCTTTAAGTCAACGAAGAGGAATAGGAACTTCTAGAGTCCAATTCATCTGACCTGTTTAGGCCCAAGGTGTACCGGGATGAGATGAATCGCACTCCAGGAGCAGCAATTTCTCTCCTTTAACTGAAAGGAGAGTCTAGACAGATATTTCACAGATAGATTCTCCACTGTAAATGGCCAAATTTGAAGGGATGAATCCTACCACGCAGTCTGTGATAATGAAGATTATAAATACAAAGAGACAGACAACTTAATCAATTTGTGATCACACCTTAAATCCACTTTAGCAATGAAATCAAATTTGTAATCTGCACCACTGAGCTCTTCCACCCAATACTGCAAACAAAGAGCTCATCTTAACTCTGTTCTAGCAGAGTCCTCTACTGTATTCCTTTTAAACAAGCGAAAACTCAACCCATTTTTCCTCTTTGATTACTGTTATTTTAGCAGATTCCCTCTTATTTCTGCTTCTGTAAGTGCTGAACCAGTTGACTGTGTTCCTTCTTTCCAGTATACACACAGCTAGACATGGAGAGCAGAGGAAGCAAGTACTAACTGCAAAACCAATCTGAGGATAAAGTATACAACTAAGTCATTTTCATCTTATTTTCTTTCTCTCCCTCTTCCCCTTTCCCCTGCACTGCCTGTACATTCATTCCACAGCCATTTGCTGTAGCCAAAATGCATTTACATTTAAGTGTCTAAAAAGGAAAGACGGTGTGTATTTAAAGCGATCTGGACTGGCCTTTTGCTGATACTGCTGCCACAGCAGCGAACCTGCTCCAGGGGAAACATGTACCAAGGCATTTTATCACGTAGCTGTGAGTGAAGTCTCTTCACTCCATAAATACAGTAACAGCAATACTGAAAAGACACATAGTGGTTATTAGCCAGCTACGAAGCAGAAAGCAAGTATTTATTTCCCCTCCTGTAATGCTTAAATAAAAAAATTCAGGAATCACATCCTTAGTCTGCATACTAAAGAGAGATACAGAACGATTTTTGTTTTTCCAAAATTTCCAGTCTTCCCTTGCAGTGAACTGTGAGACCACCCTGGTCTCTCCAGTTACAAGGCAGTTTGTTGTGCTTTCCTACAGTCTCTAGCAATACCACTGATACTCTTTTACTTCCTCACTTAGGCCTTAAACTCTATAACGGGAGACGCTCACCTGGACCCCTGTGCCCTTCTGCAGCCACACGGTGGTTAAGATCTTTACAAATCCCCTTATGAGAAAGAAATAAGTCATACCTATCTTTTGCAAAACAGACTATGGCAGTGCAATAGAAACCAACCACAAAAGGTTCCCCAAAATTCAGGCAGGATCTTCTTGCAACTAACGCCATTTGTCTCACTGCACTCTGGTTTACGCAGAGCAAAACACAGCTATTCTTCAGACATAATTAACCTTTGTTTTCTGTCAGGCGGCATTCAGGCAGGGCCTCGGAAACCTGCGTACTATAAGGCTAGCTATTAGGCAGCAGACCTACGAAAGCCCCTACGAAGGCAGAGACAGATATTTAAGCAGCTACTAAACCTAAAACATTTCTGTAACCAATGCACACCAGCTTGCTACACAGAATTTGCACATTGCTTCCAGCAATGACAATCATACGGACATTTCTCTGCTTAAATGCCACTGCGCAACCATCCGTTCAGGACACAGCAAAAAAACTTCACGGCAATTTTGAGCAGAGAAACATAAGACTATTTTCAAAGTAATTTTGTCCTCTGTATTCTGTTTATCCATTAATGTAAGCGCAAGTACACAGCCTGTGTGCATGCATCTCTTCATAATTGTAATTTCTGAAGCATATGCAACTCATCTTGAATTTAATAACTTTGCTGGTCACTGAAATAAGTGATGATTTATTTAAATAGATACTTAGAATGCAACAAGTTTTACTTGTTTCTTCCTTCCCTTCATGAAATACACTATAAAAAATCCAGTTTAAAAACAGCACAAATAACACTAATTGCCTATTATCATTCAGATAGATAAAAAATTGCCATAGCTTCTGCTTGTTGCTTCCCATACAAATCTTATTAGTTATATTCCATCGCCTTTTCTGTAAAAGAGACATGCCAGCTGTTCTACTTCAAGATTAAGTGTGCTAGAAAATTTTCCTCTTACTCTGTCAACCTTTCTTTATTTGGAGTCTGTTCTGTCAAATGTATAGGGTACAGCTTCAATGTGAGCCACAAAAGGCATCAAATAACTGCTTTAACTATGAATTATGACATTCTGATCTTCATTCTCACATCAAAAGTCATCAGATGCAAATGGCCCCGAATCTGCTGCCCTGGAGCTTGCACAGCCAGTAACACCAGCGCACAGAGGACACTATTAAAGGTGAATGCCTTATAAACACCAGTTGCTTGCAAAATAATACCCTGCCTGCAAAAGATAATCTAAAATGCAAGGCAACAAAAAAAAATAAAAAAATAAAAATAAATCAGTGAATAGATTTATTCTTAGAGTAAATAAAACTGTAGCTACACAGCTCTTCACAAACAGCATAGCAGAGAGATACTTGCTCCATTCCCTAAGGAAGCAGGCTTCTATGAGCAGCGAGTGTACATACCCCGTAACTGCTGCCCACTCAGCCCCTCCGTCCAACTTTTGAGGTAACTAAGCCAGTTTCAGCTAAATTTGATGGAGACAGAGAGATCTCAGAGATAAATCCATTCCTACAAGTATCGTGAAAGTAAGCAGCCAGGCGTGAAGATCTTGCAGGTGTCCCAGGAAGGGCTGAACCACCAGGAGATTAGATGTTAACAGACACCAGAAAGATCTCTTACAAATGCTGTAGCCCACAGGAAAAGCTTCAGCTGGAAAAACACAGAAATGGGTAGGAAAGCAGTTTTCCTTCTGTTAGTTAGGTTGGTTATGAAACCATTTGGTTAATTCAAAATGGAGAAAGGAATATAAAGTATTTTGTATATGTGGGTATACCATACTAAACACACACACACACACACACACATTTTCTGGAAAACGCTAACATCTGTTACAAGGAAAGCACTTTGATTGCCTTTAGGATGCGACGATGTCGCTCATTTACCCTTCCCCACCGCCGAGCCCGCTCCCAGCCGTCGCTTCCCACGTTCGCCCTTCCCGAGCTGGGCTCACGCGCTGCCCCGGCAGCGCAGCGGGGCAGCTTGTGCCTCATTAGTCTCTGCTCTTGTAGACAGTCCAAGCCTCTCGCTTCATCCAGCTTAGAGCTGCTATGTGCGATGGGGGAAATCTTGCGCTTGTTAATTATCTGAGGGGTTGTGGGATTAAGCACATCATCTTACTGCAGATAATTTTAAAGATGCTATTTTTGCGGTTCCTCAAAATAACCCCTTTAATGCTTTTCTGCTCTTTTTACTGGCTTTGTCACAACATTTAATAAACTCTGTTCCCATAGCTCTGCTGACATCACCACCGACTCTGATGCACAAACAATGAAGTAATCAAAGAGCTATTTTAAATTTAGCTCTATTCAAACCGAAAGAAAATTCCAACATTTTCCAGATGCTAAGTGAAGTGGGTTTGCTAAGAGTAGCAAACCAGTGACATTTTAGAACCCTTAACAGGATATTACTACCCTGAGCAAGCAAACAAGAAAAAATAAAAGTAATATAAAGGAGTTGTCTGCGACCTTTTAGCCCTATAGGCTACAGTTTCACAAGTTAAGACAAGTTCAAAATATCATGAGAAAAGACCGTGTAGGAAGCAAAACGCTGACTGGCAAAACAAAGAGAAAAACCTGTAATCATGACAGTTGTTCAAAAAAGAAAAGCGTTCAAAAACTATGTCTCGACAAGAATGCAAGTTAAGTACACAACGCAGAATGAATTCTCTTGTCATTAAGCCCTCTATTCAATTATCATATTGGGGTAATTAAACTCTGGGAAAGGATGCCAGGCTAATTGTTAGATTATGCTAATTACATGCCTTTGCCGTGCTATAGCTGATCAAAATACGATGTGGTCACACACACGCTGCTAAAGCTTCCCTGCAATCGCCGGGCTTCCTTGGGAAACGAAGGCCACTTATTCCTAGTTCATTAGGAATCAGGCAGAGCAGCTTATTATTTGCAACCCCTGGTTTTACTTTCCCACCCGCTCCGCCGGAACAAGCCTGCCGAAAGGCTGCGCCCAGGTCCCCCTGCCCTTGCCTGGCTCACTTCCACCGCAATTACACAGCCGAGCAGGATCGGGCTCCCGCACTTGACAGAGTTCGTCAGACTTCAAATTACTGTTTCACAACCGGCAGCGAGAGCCCATCGCGTTTCCCGAGCGCGCCAAGCGATCCCTCTGCCTCTCGCTTCGTCTCCGGGCGCCGCAGCTCTACCTTCCCCTTTTTATTCCTGGCCGCATCCCTCCGCCGGCTGAGAGGTTTGTCCCACTACTTGGATTAGACCAAGAACGCCAAAACAAAGCAAACAAATATGAAAAAGAATCACGTTAAGCTGGGTTTCGTGAGAAAAGCATCAGTTTTACATGGCTGGTCTTCCCTCAGAAACTCATCCCTTTCCCCCTTCTCATCAGGCAGCAGAACAGGAGAGACGTGCTTTACGTGGAGGGTTGGTTTTCCTCCTTGTTAAATAACAGCGTTCGGATCAGTTACCATCTTATCTGGTGCTTCGTACTACCTATTTAAACCAGACAAACAAATGTTCTGCTACTGGGAATAGAACACGGGAGGAAAGATGAAACGAATCATTCTGAACTAACATTTAGGTTTTTCAAGAAAAGAATTCAGTAAGCACTGGGTAGCTCTGAAAATTTAAAGGATGTCCAGCCAGAAGAGAAGAAATTCATCAAGAAATACTGAGCTTTTGATAATTGTTTTTATTCTGCGCTGATACAAAAACTAGACCTTTTCAAATGTCACAAGCAACCACCCCTGCATAGCCAATTGATTTGGAAACTGTCCTTGGAGGAGGCAGGTCAAGCTATAAGACATTGGTAAGGTAAGTGCTTGAGTCTCATCTTCTTGAGCTTAATTTCTCCCATGCTAGCAAGGTCTACAGCTATTCTTAGCTGACCACTTCGAATCAGCTTCATTCTCTTAACTCCCAGAAGCCAAAAAAACCTTCAATTAGTCTGGTAAAAGTCAGTAAGTTTCTAGGAAGGAATTAAAAGAAAAAAAAAAAAAAAGAAAAAAGAAAAGAAAAACCACAGAGCCAGGTACCCACAAATTTGCATTTTTTTAAAAATAAAACCTGATTGTTGAAAATTTCCCAGTGTGCTTTGACTGAAACACATCCTCTGCAAAACAAAAAACAAAAAAAAAAAACTTCATCCACAAGGAGGTGGTTTCTATTAGTAGAACCATGGCAAAAGGCTGCAAAACACAGGAGGAAAGGAATAGGTTTGAATGGAAAAGGGATATGTCCTATTTTAAATGTAACAGTTCTTTGATGCCATATAAGGTATTAATTCTATTAACCTGAAATAGACCTGAAATAACTCGGTTCGCTGATTCTACTGCTCAACAAGAAGTTCAGCTGTATTACAACAGTTCCCAATGGCATCTAATTTAAAAGCACATAACATCTTTTATTTATTTTTATTCTTTAAAAGCTCTTTCAGAAATAAATTGTGCAAAAATGTGTTTACTCCACTTACTGTTAATAAACATAGTTGTGAGTGTGAGGAGAAAATTATTTGTACAGTTGGGTCTTATATTGACTTTTTATAGTCAACAGTGCCAAAGGATGTATGTTCAACGATAATGCAATCATTAAGAAATAGAAACTAATTGCTCTTCCCTGGGTACATAATGAAGGGAGGAGGAAAATAAACACGTCAACATTTATTTCCTACTATAAATCTGAGGTACGTCAGAGATTTGCAAGTACTGCAACACCCTCACCCACTCAGCTTCCCATCAGTCCGCACCGCCTAATCGATAAGCTGGGCATTTTTCATTGTTTATTAAACCTCCTTCCTCAGACTCTGTGTTTATAAAAGGACTTTGGTTCAAAGCTGGCACACACGACTTTCCCCTAATCCCTAAGAACTTCTTCTTTTGCTGCAACTTCTGAAGCGAAGCTCTTATTGCATCTTTGGGGTTCAGTGGCACAGCTGTGCCAAGGATGATAAAGCACGAGGGTGATACAGGGCAAAACATGTCACAGCATTGATCCCAAAGAGGTCAGGCTGTCATCCGCAGCCGGTCCCAGCTCCGATAGCTTTTATCCTCTCTACTGCAGCTTCCACCTGGCTATTGATTTGCTATTGCTGTGGGCATTTAACTCACTGAGATGGACAGAGAGAAAAGGAGGGAGGAAAGGTAAAGGAAGAGTTATTACTCTGTCAAAGGCATCACAGGCTGAGCTTCAGCGTTGAAGACCACAATCCAAAAGGTACCACATCCAAGTGGATACTAAAAGCAGCCTGGGATTTCTATTTGGAGCCTCTATCCAAACCGAGTCCGCAAGGTGGGGCAGTGCCAGTCTCTGTTAATTTGATTTACGGACGCAAGCTCATCGTTTGTGCTCACGTTAGTTCTACCCAGTAACAGCATTCTGGTTTTCACTCGTAACATTCATCCCACTTTATCCGAGGTGAAATGAGGAGAGCTGGTAATTACTACTCATATATTTCTAAACATGGTCATCAATACTGTCCACACTACCAGTAGTAGATTCATCCATCTACTTTAGACACTAACACCACACAAGATGTCAGCTTCTTTCAAGCAACGTGCTATTGCTTGAAAATACAAAACGTACTTCAGCTACCTCTGCCCTATGCCAGAAAACGTGTAGTTTGCTGATTCATTAGCAAATCAGCTTTTCTAAATAAGCCAAAAAGTCTCTCCTGACTTCTACCGCACTGAATGAGACTTGCAAAGTCTGTGTTAGACTTCGAATTCTTAAAAAGAAAGGGAAGAAAAAAGAAACCAGGTATAATGATAAATTACTACTGAAGAGCCCAGAACAGAGCTAATAACACATGCTGACCATATGTCTAACCCAGAAGACACCGTCCATCAGACCCGATGGAAGGCAATTCTGGCAGTGGTATTAGCCCCCCTGCCCGCAGCACCCTGACATCTGTTCACGGATACAGAGAGCAGCGCCCTGGCTGCAGAAAGGTCTTGTTGCTCACACTCGCACAACCACAGCACTTGCCCAATGCACGCGCTGACCTGCACACTGAATGGCATAGATCAACTGCAGCCTGCTTCCACGACGAAGGGTGCATAGCACAAACCGTCTTTGCAAATTTGTTTTCTCACTATTAAAAGCAGATTGCAGAGTGACAGCTAACACATACAAACTGAAGTCTCCATCTCTTGAATACTGCTCGAGAAAAATGCTGTGTCAATTTGCACCAGTAAGTACACGGTGGGTACCTGAGAGGAGACATACATTTAGATTAACGTGCGTATCTGTTGCATATACAGCTATGACTGCTGTTGCATAAGAAATCCTTTCCTTAAATATTAAGCTATACCTGCTTAAAATTAATCCCTCAGTCTCTCAATTTGCTTTATTTCAAAGGCTTCGTGATCAGCTTAGAATTTTAAGAATCTGTAACTGGTAAAATGAAGCTCTTAATTTCCCAGTATGTAAATGTACAAAATGCCTAAGATCCTCAAGATGTTTCATAGTATCTGTGTGTTTAATAAACTCTGTGAGTATGGTCACAATTCCGCATCTTTCAGCTAAAGGGAATGAACACAGATGTAATATAAAGTAATGAGAGTAAGATGTCAGGGGGGAGAAAAAAAAAATCCCACCTAACATCAAAAACAGACCTAGAAACATAGCAAGAAATTCCAGTATCAAACCAACCATTTGCTGTAAGTTCACGAATAACCTACTTATTCAAATATATCCTACAAAAGCTACTTGAACATGTTCTAGTAAAAAGAACAAAAACAGAACAAAAAACACACCCAAAGTCAGAATAGCTAAAAGAATAGTTAAAGTAAAGTCAGACTAACTAACAAATACATAAATATACTTGCAGACAATCTGTTATCAGGAAAGTCTGCTTCAATCAATGAATGTATTTCTTGCTACACAATGGCCTCATGTTTATTTAAGAGACCCAGAGGAAAAATATTTCCTTTATTGACACTGAAACAGCATTTTAGAGAAAGTTTTATGGAGAAATTTAGTAATTTAGCCTTCTTCCTTTTTCCTTTCTATATTAGTCTCTCTCTTGTGCTAGGCAAACTGAACTTTAAAAGAAAAACAAACACCTAGAGTTTTAGATTACAGATTGCAGCAGCACCAAGTAGCACCGTTTTTATTAATGTTAGAAATACTTTCTTTTCAATCCTGTGTTTTTTTTCCGAAGACCTACAGCACATAGACTAAGAAATTTTCCTTCAGGCTGAATGTTGGTGCACATGGTCCCTAAACAATAGCACTTAAAATGTATTTTCCCCCAGAGACCTTTATCTTAAGCTTTCTATTTGTTTGAACAAAATACGTAGTGATCCAAAAGGGCTTCTATACTTATGATTTGAATAGCTTTGCACTGTAAACTGCCAATGAGTCTGTAAAGCTGTTAAGACACCACAAAGATTACATACAATCTGATGGGTAATATTTTTTTTTTTAACAGAATGACATTAATAAGTAATGTAATTCAGTATAGCCTTTATACTACTTATAATTTTTTCACCTTTCCAAATTAAGTTTCCATTACAGGTTTTGCAACTGTTATTTTTGCAAGAATAACAGAAATATAAATTCAAGCTGTATGTATACATACTGAAAGACTAAAAGGTGCAAAACCTGATCACTCTGTTTTATATGCATGTGTAAAATATTCATGCAGCAGAAAAAAAAGTAGTGAAGATAAAATGCATTGCTGTCAGATCAATCAGAACTTCTTAAGAGGTAAAACTGAAGCTACTCCCTTAATTTCTCTATTGCATCTTTCCTAAAAGTGTTTCCAAATTGATCTTAAATGAATTCCAATCTCCAACCTGTAGTGAGATCGCTTCATTCACAACTGAATGATGGCCTTGTCTGCATAAAACATAGCCACTACTCTAATGGCACAGACACTAAGGTTTAAGAAGCAGACAATATCACAGACAAATTAAACCAAAGGTTTCTTCCCCTGCCCTTCTTTCTTCTTTCTACTTATTATAAAGTTGGCACAAGGCAGGTATCACGGAAGGGACTGTTCAAGTCTGACAAGAAGCATTACTGTGGTTCTACAAATGTTAAAATGAACTATTGAACATATAAACCACTTCTTCCTTCTATTATTATTATTCAATATTAGCCTACCATTAAGAAAACAAAATGCATTGAAATAAAAAGAAGAAAATAAAAATTTATTATAAAATAGACCTCGCCTACCTGTAACATATTTTTTTCCAGGGCTAGAATATCCCTTTCTGTTACTACATGCCTGTTTTTGATTCTGGTTTTCTGGTACATCTGAATACAAATCAATTCAAGACTCAAATCTTCTGTCCTTATTTCAGTGGATGCCTCTCTGTATTCTTCAGCAGTATTTTATTTTTCCACTTGCACCTGATCTAATAACAATCCTGTATCCTTCCTGCTGCCTATAAAAATATGTAACAGGCTCTGCCACTGTAGTCTGCTGCTCACTTTAAACTCCTGCAATGTAAAGTGCCTTGCAGCGTGCCTTGTGCAAAGCCTCTCCTTGAAATCCAAAATTCAAGAACGAAGCGTTTGTAAGCTTAAACGCATAGTCGAGGCTTAGGTAGACAATCTGAGGTTAGAGGGAGAGCACACGCAACTCAGACCAATTCTGCAGGAAGGCGCCCAGAGCTACCGGGCGTTAGCGTGCAAGGCCGCGAGAGCAGCCATCCTGCGCCAGTCGTTCCAGCACGGCCCTTCTGCGGTGCGCAGTCGTACAGGATAGCTATCGTATGGAAAAGTACGTGCTCCTTTCTATTTTTCGAGCCTGACAATTTCTGCCACAAATGTAATTTATACCGCGAATTTCATAGTTAAGAAAGGACCGTATAATCTTTGATGCTGCATTATTAAGAAAGAACAGTAAGGAGTGCTACAGCCGGTTAGAGAAGCAACTAACCAAACGTGGTACCGCTCAAAAGTTTAATCAACATGTGAACAGAGTATTTCCACCTTTGCTACCTGTAATTGCTGGGGGTAAGAGTATATCTTGTCCCTCAGTGGTGAGATTTTGCAATAATTTTTGCTTTAGTAAATAAACTCTTCTTTGGGAATTCACTTTTCAGGAAAAACAATAAATCTTGATTTCCATAATCTCAGTTTGTACCTCCACTTAAAACAAACATTTATCTAAAAGAACATATTGAAAACTAGGTTTAAATGGATATCACTAGCTCTCTAAGGAGGCTGCCACATAAACAAGCCTAGACAAATGGAGGCTTCCAAGTTTTCTGACTGCAATACAAGTTTGGCTAAAAACTGACTAGAACAGAATATAGACCTCCAGATTTGCCTTAAAAAAAAAAAAAAAAAAAAAAAAAAAAAAAGTTCTGACTTGTAACAGCAGCAATACACCAGAAAAGACCTTTATTGCACTTCAAACAGTTTAGACTATTACACTGCTCAGCTTATTCTGCACTTGTAGGAATGCACATTTCATAATCAGGTGGCCAACTCTTTAGGAACATTCTTCTAACGCTTAAACTTGCTCTCCACGTTTCTAAGGTTTTTGAGAGGTTACCTATGCCCAAAGAGGTATTGCAAGAATTTTTACAGTGAAGCAAGCATAATCAAACCTGCTTTTTCACACCTGCTCTTTCCTACCACAAAAGCACAAGGCAAGAAACAGTTGCAGAGCCCTCCACTTCCACCCCCTGAATGACAAATCTTCTGCTTTTCCAAATTCATTTGGAAGATACTTATGCCTTCCAAGCTCCCAAGAGCAAAAGGTAATTTAAGGCTTTAGCATTCACCAAACTTGCAGACAATATGCTCAACAGCTGGAGGTCATTTGCTTCGTTTCCCTAACTTTTCCCTTCATCACTGAAGTGAAGAAATTTAATTATTATGCACATGAGATACATCAACTGAAAGACAAACTATGTGCCTTAAATATATTATCAGTAAATCTGGATTTATTTAGATAGTAATTTAAGTGTAATGACAGCATACAATATAACTCCACCTTAGTTCTTACATCAAAGAAACAGCAGATTGCCTTCCAAATCATTTAGGAAAGGTTAACAATTCTTTGGATTACAGAAAAAAGTGTCCAATAGAAAATTACTGCCTTTAGCTAAGGTATTAGATTGTTTCTGGAGTTGCTGAATTAACCTATTTAACTGCTTTTTCTATTTTGTCCGTTATTCCACTTTTCTTATGAATCAGTTCTGTTAATAAGCAAGCACCTTCTGTTTTTGCTGTGTTTTCTACTTTACTCTTTAACATGTTTTAACTCACACCATTTAAATGCACTTAAATCTATGTTAAGGGACATCTTGTTAGATTAAAGACTGGTCTCAGTCTGCATGAATATTCATTCTCTGTTTAAATCCACAGTTATAACTGATGTGAAAAAATATATTTTGACACATTAGCTCTGAAGTTCCTAAAAGGTTAGAGATATGTGACTATTAAGGTCCTCTGCTCTGATAAGTGGCTCTGTTCAAGACAGCAATTAAGCTGATATTTAACATTAAGCACATACTTAAGCCAAAGGATTTACGTAAATGGATAAATGCTTTCCTGAACTGGGGCCTAACTGTGCAGAAAGCATTCAATAAAGCATTAAAACACTGAACCTACATGGACTATAACTTCTAAAATTATTCATTATTATGCTGATGTCAGAGGAAAAGCACCTCAGCCAAAGAAGAATGTGTGAACACAGCATTTTATGATGTGAAACGCAGTAACAGGTAACTTCATACGGAGAATCATTCATTATCAATATTATTACAGTAAATCCTCTTACGCCTTTCATTTAATTATTCCATCTCTGGGAAACTGAACTACAGGTATCTTAGTGCTCAATACTTGACTCTTGGTCTGCAAAGAGAAAGGGTTAAAAAGCTTTTTACTATAATGAGAAGACACAAAAGAAAACAAAAAGTCCTCTCAGGATTAACATTTTAAATATAGTTCTTTGGTCTGCTAAAAGGTCACGACATCACCACCCTTGCCCCCATACTGGGGAAGAGTAAAAATAATAATAATAATAAAAATAAAAATCACCACCACCCACCAACCCAACCCTGAGACTTCATCAATATGCCACCACCGATCTCACCAGTAATCTGAATGTAGGTGGCAGCGCAATGCCTATGTGCTCAAACATGAAAGCTTAATTCACTTCACCCATGTAATTCTCGCTTTTATGTGTGGAGATGATGCTCTTGATTAAGTGCCCAGACAGCAAGGTGCTAAACTGGCTGCATTGGTTAGCAACACTTCGGTAGGTGTGTGTTGCATAAAAGCATTCAAGCTCAAACGCACAGGCTTGTAACGCATGAGATACGGACGACCTATTTTCTTCAACGTATTACAAACGGCTGGACTTACTTTAAGGCTAATTGAAATCTGTTCTTCCCTTCACAAAATCAATTATTTTAAACTTCTCAACCCAAAACTCAAAAATCATTTTCCACCGCGGCACAGTACAGAAGATGACTTCTTCACACTCTGGGGTTGATTGGCTAAACATCGTTTCACTCATTCTTATGTCTTTAAAATTGGACTTCTTTTATCTGCTGAACAGAATATTGACATTGTTATTTAAATTCTTCAAGGTAGCTAAAATCCAGGAATCTCTATATTGTTATCTAACACAATAGAAACCAGATCTTCTTCACAAACTTTCAATCACAATAGTAACAAGACCACATAGCTAAAAAGACAGCAAGCTTAGCAAGCTGAATTTTTCCATCAACAAGGACAGAAAAAGAATCATTTTGACAGGGATAATTACTTCTAAGAACGGATTAAACCCGGTGTGAAACTCCCAGACTGTCCTAATAAGCAATTCTTATATTCAGTAATAACTGAAGAAGTCCCTATTCTGAAGTCCTGAAACTTTTTCATAACTCAGTACCGATTTCTTATGCCACAGGCATACTGTAGTACCTAATAGTACCAATAAGCTGCAGAGAGGCAGCAGCAGTAGCAGGGAAAGCTTCCTGATTTGCTTCGAAATTCAACCATGTTCTGTGCCTTCTTTTTTTCCACCTGTCTCACATACAAGGTGCATATCTCTTTCATATTTTACATGCATCAGGCTTGTGGTTTATGAATACTAAAAAATGAAACATGCTATACAAAGGAGACTGGACACTGGGGGAGGCATTACTGAGTCAATTAAGGATTTTACACAGTAGAGAAAGGGAGCGACTAAGTTATCATGACAGCTTGTGATTTACTTCAGTTACAATTTGGGCAGAAGAGTCCATCCCATAAATACTATCGGATCCAGTTTCACCTTCTGTTACACTGGGGTAAAACAGGAGCAATTTCCTAGTTTCAGCACATAAATATATGGGTCTACTAACTATAATATTTAGTTCATTTAAATATCAAGTAGACCACTTGGGTAGATAAAATCCTACTAAGCCGAACAGCATCTGCTGTGTGCAAAAATAATAGTGGGAAAACCAGAAGGACTGAAGCAGACTGCTGGCAGCAGGCGCACGTTGCCATCCACAAACACAAAGGTTCCCTGCACGACACACCCAAGCCGCATATTCGATTACATATCTGGCTGCTTAAATATATGTATTTATGTATGAAAATAAATATTATTGATAAAATACAAAATTAGATACTTGCATGCACAGTATCTCGATGTCTACAATTTTATACGATGCACTAGCTCAAACTCTGCAGCTATTGTCTAGCCTGGCAAGCTTTCTCATTTGAAGTATCCGGATGCCTTCTGGTATCAAGGTAATTTAAATAAGCATGCACAAAACAAGGCAGTTCAGTAGAAGAAAAGAGGGTCTTAATGACAACAGGTGGAGCAAAACAGGTATTACTGAAATACTTGTTGATAGGACTGAAGAGCGCTCAAGGCCACCTGATGCTAAGGGCCACAGGAGAAATCAGCAGAGACCTAACCCAGCTAATTGTCTCCCTTGATTGGGATGGCTCTGATTAGAAGAATAATCAGCTCACAGCAGCCCGTAGGCAAAAAAGCCAACCAAGGGCTTTTTTTTTTTTTTTTTTTCTTTTTTTCTTTCTTTGTTTGATGATGATGCACAGCAAATGAATGCCAGACCACATCATTATCCCACTCTTCCAAACATTAAAGGAGGTCCTACAGGAACAAAGCCAATAAAGCCCGTCATAATTAGCTCAAACATCCTCCTCCTGCCATTTTGAGATTCCTTTCATATAGGCTAAAGCCAACGCCGATCTCCAGGTTTGCCTGAGCTTGGAGAGCCCATCACATTTTGCCACCGAAAAACAAGAGCTAGGAAATTCCAGATGCTCCCTGAATCAGCAAAGGTTATCTAATGTTAAACCAATGCATGTAATCCAACGTTAAATTAAATTAAGAGCTAACTGCATACAACACAATTTACTTTGAATTCTTTTTAGCGCTGTTCTGACTGATTTTATCTAAATTTATCTACTGCAGCCCTCCACAGTAAAACGTCCATTTTCCTTTCTGTCATTAACTATATCAACTCTCCCAATTTTTTTCAGTACTGGATTTATGCTCCCAGTCACCCAGGAAAACATCAAGCCAGAGATATTCAAAACAGATTTCACATCATGTTTGCTCTGTACTGCTCTTCTGTATTCTGCCGCTTTTGGTTTCTGACTACAATAATTTCATCCTTCCATTAGCTGTTTGCTACTGGAAAAAGCGTTGAATATTCCTTTGAAAGCACAGTAATATGCATTGACAATTACGTTTCCAGGCTAGTAATTTTAAGCAGCGCATTTTGCACTGCTTCTGCACCATGGCAGATTAGTTTATAGAATGTCTTCCAAAACTGAAAGCTGATCACACACAAAGAGCTTAAAAGCAAGAGGACAAAGGAGCTCAAAACAGTTATTCTTGCCATTATCTAGCTATCATATACATAGAAAGAAAGGCTTAAGAGTAGCTCTCAGTGCTTAAGCCATACCAGGAAATCTATGGATACGCCCACGTGGCTGACTGAAAAAAAAACAGACCAAAAGCATGACTTTGAAAGATTCATCTAGAGTGGGATACCAGTCATTTCATGACAGAAAATTAAGTCTCAAAACAACTGATCTTCTAAAGTCCTCCCTTTAAAAATGTCCACATTAATAAAATTAAATACTTGCCACACTGACAACAAGGTATAAATGTCTGAACAGCATTTAAAAAAAAAAGTCACTGAGCACACTTGACACCTGAAGGTAATTGCACATATGAGAATCCTGGCAAAAGATTTCTTCTTCATCCATTTGGAGCAATTTGTCTTTCAGAAAGTTCACTGGAAGAATGTGTCAAACCATCTATTAAAGGGACAACCAGAATATGCAGTAAGTGCATCCATATTTTAGCCTCTGACCCTTGAAAGCTGGCACATTTTTTAGATTCTTCTTGTCAGGAGAAGCAAGAATCAGCTGTGTGCGCCTGTGCCCAACAGGGATCTGGGGGGACCCCCACACTCACAGCTGTCAAGGGTGCTGCTGGCAACCATCTAACCAAGGAAAGAACGAGTAAATGTGTGGAAGAGATTATTGCAGACCTCTCTCATAGACACATTATGCATCAGGAGATCATATGCCTTTGCCAAATAGAGATTTTCTTGACACAAAAACTGTCTCTTTCCCTCAGAATGCTGTGCGAATACTTAAAACAACAACAAAAGGGACTTATTTTCATCCCCTTCTCCCTCCATTCAAACAATTCTGGACTGAAAAACCCAGCTGCGTCTCCCCAACTTTGCAGTTAGGGCTCACAGCATTCTAGAAATAGAAGCTTTTTCAGAGGGCTCAGTGTGAGCTGTGAGCTGCTCTTTTCACCAACAGTGCTAATGAACTGTAAAACCAACATTTTGGTTCAGTTAACATCAGCATCACAACCACCAGAGCAGACGACCACACTGACTTAGTGAAGCAGAACGTCTGATTTTGAAAGTCTTCAGTGTACAAATTTCACCTGCATCATTTTATTCACCTGCATCATATAAATAAAAGCTGCACGTGTACATACCTTACGTATATACCTTACCTTGGTAAATGTGTATATAGGTATAGTGCAAGAATTCACTCTTTCATACGAAATCGAGTAAGGCACTCAACAACACTCTACAGAACCAATATATAATTAAATCAACTTTTGATTACACTGCCTTTTCCATTTATTAATTTTGTTGATGCCTACTGGTATACGCTGATATGATTGATAGTGGTAATCAAAGGCACTGTCTGCCCTCCTAAAAAAACCAGCCATAGCTAAAATTGAGTCAGCTCAGGGTCTGCTCCTCTGTTTATCACCTGGTTACCTACTTCCATAAAGATGCCTGTGAAACTCTCCCGTAAGTGTGTTTGTGAACACTTTCTCATCTCCAAAAATTTCTCTCTGGGCTAAAGGTTTGCCTGCTCCTGCACTGTTGCAATGGCTTGGCTAATACAAGAGCACCGCAGCACTACAGACAGAGGAGCCAACCGGTCTCCAAACCCCACGCAGCCAGCAAAGGCTTGTTTGAACATACAGAGCACAAGGTTGCAGTATTTTCAAAATTTGTAAAGGCAGTATCATGCAACAACTGCTTCAACCAAAAGACATATCCCAGATCTTTTAGTACCTATCAACACTGCAGAAAATTTAAGCTTCTTCTTGAAATAAACAGTACAAATCTCAGGGTAAATAATAAATATTCACATGAGCTTAACTAGCTCATCATTAGCCACTGATGACCCGTAAGTTGGCTCATACCAGGCTCAGTGCTGAAGGGTTCCCTTCATCACTGATTTACTACATCTCCAGGAAGTTGCAACTCTTTTGCTCTGGAAACCTCCCTTGCCAACGAGCCTAGGATTTACGTCAGCGATACAAGTTCTACAGATATGGGGGTTGCTTTATTAAGCAGGTAAGGTTATGGCCAGCATCTACAGAACTGCTTTCATTTTTGTTTCAGGTCTACTCCAAAGGGTTTTGTAGGTCAAGCATCGTATTTGACGCTCCATCAGCAGAATACCTGTGCGTACAATCTACCTATTTTATATACTTGCAGACAGACTTGTAAGTCTGTCACCGTACTAGGATGGGAACAATAGTTTCAGACCGTTCTGTTTTGATCTCCTAGGCTCTGACATCTCAAGTCAGAGTGCTCTGTTTTCTAGCCAGCTTGCATTCTCCAGAGCAGCACTCATTTGACTCAAATATAGAGTTCCCACACTGGAAAAAGCAAGTGACAAAAACCAGCTTTTACGACTCAGCCCCTCTAACCTACCAAGAGAAGCCTTCCCCCACGTGTTCAGATTCCTTATCAGGCACCTGAGCACCCTAAGGAACCCACCTCCCTGCAGCTTAGCATCGGACCACACATTGCTCTGCGTCCCACCAGCTGAGGAGCCCCGAGGGCATCACAGTGCTGTGACTAGGCTGCATCGCAGGAACTCTTCGCTGCTGCGTGTCCTTGCCCTTGCAAAGGGGGGAATTTCTGCACATTAACCTACAGAAGGAGAAGCTCATCAGAGCCTCTTGAGACACTGGAACAGAGGGGCGCATTAGTAAACGCATAAACTTTGACACGACTATGACTATCCACATTATTTCCTTACTGCTAATCTTTTTTGTCTATTATGCTCTGCAACAAGCAGGTGGGTAGATATTCTCCAAGAGCTAAACAAGGCACAGAGAAATAGGGCAGGACCCGAACAATGCAGTTCAGTGTTGGCCTAGTAACAGATTTCCTGTTTCCTGCCCTACCTCAGGTTTTCCTTGGTAAAAACAGCAGTATTTCACTGCTGTGGGAAAATAGCTCACTGATGGCTGAGGCACTTGGATACTATGAAACCACATAAATATCTAACTAGGACGAACAGATGAGCAGTACTGCCAACTTTCAGATTTATGTGCTACTCCTGTTAATTTAATATCCCAGATTTGTTTTCTATGGTGAACTTGGAGCAGTTGTTCAGAGGGGAGACCTACAAACACCAGGAGTAGCCTCTGCCACTCAACCTTCACCCAAACCTCTCGTATTTATATAGCTGTATCTCTATCTAGTACTATATACTCAGAAAATACAGGGGCATCCATGAGACTATTTTCTTCCTAAAGCAGTCACAACAGGAATCAGTTGGAAAGAGCCAGCTGTAGCATGTGGAATGGATAAACACGTAAGCATTACTGCTGTGCAAGTAACTCATAGTTTGGGACAAAGGGATCTAAACTCTTTTCCTGTAATTTAATTAGCATTAGATTTTTCTTTTTCAACACTGAAATGAATTAGTTCACCTTTTGCAACTCTTTCTCCTAAAACCATTCAATGAATTGAACATGAATCTATGAGAAGTTTTAGTCAACCTGCATCTGAATTTTTAATGACTATTTTCATGCAAAGGGGAAAGAAAAACATCAGCTGAGAAACAGAACTCATCTCTATGACACACACAATTTGCTTTTCTTCCTCTCTCAACAAATTCAAAACAGATGCTTCAGGAACCAAACACAGCAAGTCAGTTCCGTTCAGAACAGGCAGAACTCCCCTCATACAAGTGGAGAATGTGGCTGGGAATTTAATACAAGAATTAAATAATTCACAGCCTAGTGGATGATCGTAATACATAAAGGGAGCCCCGAGAAGCTGGAGCTTAAAGACCAAAGTGAGGACAGGCTGCTGTTGGAGAGACCAGCGCTGCAGCTGGACGAGGGCTCGACGGCTGAGAGGAGGCTGAAGCAACCTCCCCCTGCTCGCCTGCCGCCACCTCCCCTTCCTCCCTGCGCCTCCTGCACCTCGCCTCGCCGCCCGCAGCCGTGCCCGGGGCTAACCTCCCCTGCAGCTGCCTTCCTGCTCCCCGGCCAGGGACTTGCCTACGCGGCGGCAGCACACCTCCCTGCTCTCCTTCCTCCTCGCCGCCGCTTGATGACGATGGCTGGGATCCAGCGGGGAGAACGGCGCTGCTCGGTGGGAAGGATGAATCGCAGGGGAATCCTCGCTGCCTCCCTGCAGACCGCAGCACGGCTCCAGGACACGCTTGCCGAATGCGTGGCACCAGGGATACGTGACACTTGGCAGTCCTGCTCAGAAACCTGCCTGAAAGAGTTTCTCTCCCTTTAACCTTTTCTTTTTTTTCTTTTTTCTGCTTTGTTTTTAATAACTGACTAATGTTTTGCTTAGGCACTTTACAACCCTGCTGCAACACTGTAAAGTCTCAAGTGCGCACAGTGATGAAATGCCTCAGGGAGCTAGTTTGTGGGGCCTGAGGTAACATAAGCTTTATAATTTAATTGCAAGTGCACTTAGCACAGCTGAGAATTAGAAATAAAAATCAAAGTAAGTTTCAGATAGCAAGTTTCATCAGGCAGTGGGAGAAGAAGAAACGTTTTTTTAGTGGAAGCGAGCGAAGTCCACTGCAGAGAGGGAATGCCTTAGCTCTAAGCACTAGGGAGGTGGATGGCAACTGGCAGTGAAGGACGATACTGGAATTTACACTCAGTGATTACATTTATTGCACTAGCTGCCAAAGGCCAATGAGCGATCCCATATATTTTACAAGGAAAGCAAACAAGGGACAAGCCAGTGAGGAACAATAATTGCACTATGCATAATTGCTTTCAGATAACTGTACAAGTTGTTTCAACTTCCTCTTGCATTTTATTTCCCACCCCTTTCAGCTTGCCATCTTTCTTTCATCTTGCAAAAAAAAATTCTGGGGTAAATAAGGGAATAGGATTGAACAGTAAGAACAAAATTAGAGTGCAAACATTCTCAGATACCCCGTTTCAAGCACATACAAATTACCAGCAAGTTAACACTTGCTAGAACTCATTTTTCCTTATTTACTAAGCGTGTAACAACATACTCACTTGCTGCTCCCTGATTCATGCCATTATGAACTGCATCTCAGCAACACAAGAGAGACCCTGCATTTCGGTTTACAGTGGCTTGGGCTCTGGCAAGGCTGGCCTGCCAAGTCCACGTCTTTGAATAGAATTGCATCCAATAAGCAATTACATCCAGGCATGGCCCTTTTCTGCCAATCAGACAATATAGAGACCTTTCCCTACCCTCACTTAACTTTCTGCCTGCTGCAATGTAAAAGGATTGATTTGTAAAGAGCTAGGAGTGTATCTGCTTTTTGACTTAGCTTCTGCTTTGTACATATTGATGAGGAAGGGAAAAAAGTTGGAAAAAAAGAAAGTGGATGAAAGAAGGACCTACCACCACAAAGAAGTTTTGTGGACTCCATCCATTTTTGCTCTGTGTCACTATTGCCAGCTGCCCATTTCTGCTCATAAGAGATTGTGAGCCATCATCCATAAGCGCAAAATGGATACAACACAAATTGGTTCAGTACCAACAGGCACAAAGCATATCAGCATAACTGATTTACTGAAAACTTGAGTAACAAACGTCAAAAGAAAAATATAAGAAGTATCTACTCTTGATTTAATTTTCCTTCACATTTTTAAGAATGAGTTTGCTGGGAAAAAGAAGATATTTGAAATTTCTCTGGGTCATATTCCCCTTACAGTTAACCCTGATAAGTCTCGAATGAAAAAATGAGATCATCTTGCTCATCGTACTCTTTGTTACCTGCTAAATTCAAGTTCTACTGAAAGAGCGTCTTCACTGGTGTAAAACACTCCAGAAAAAGCAAGTAGGTCCACCTGAAAATCTTCACTCTTTAATTTCCAATTATCTGTAGATAATTCGTTCACAGCTATTTCTAAACTTAGAGAAAGTCATCTCTTAAAAGGAGAGCAACTTTATTGATCAATTCAAAGGTTATGCACATTGGACCCCAATTTATTCGCAGTCAGTAATAGTAATAGTCAAGGACAGCATTTTCTTCTAGCCATTTCAGATGTTCAGTACAACTGGATAACTATTATCAACCCTGAATTATCTAAAGTAAGAGGGAAGTGAATATTCCGATACATAAAAACCTGGGTAAGATATCACAGGAAAGTCTACTTCAATATACTCAGTTGGGTTCATGAATTCCTGCTAGGTATACACGAGCACAGCCTTGCCAGCCCTGCACTGGCTCCAGAGGTACTTGGCTGTCTTTGTATCAGTCTCTTGGGGCTTACACATCAGAGATACTTCAATACAATGGCTTTATGCTACTTTCTTCCTCAGAAATGCAGTCCCTTCTGTAGCTTGTGCCTGCGAATACCGCCCACCCGCTCTCCCTCCCTGCTCGGGAAGGAAAACCCCATCCCAGCGGAGCCAGGGCCCAACCTGGCACCACTCCTGACCAGCCTTCCTACCTCGCAGGGCAGCTCAGCTCTCCCACTCCCAGCCGGGTAAGCAGCCTGAACATAACCCCCAGGCTTGAGCTCGAGGAAGCGGCTGCCCCGAATCAGCCCCTGCACCAGCCAGAGCCTTGCAGAAAGGTCGGGAAATGCCAGAGGCCGTGAACTACCTCGATCTTGTCAGCTCTTTGCCCCTCAGTTTGGTGGCCACACGTGGGCCAAGGCAGTCGGCACCAACCTCTCACTCATCATCCTGTCTTATTAGCTGTCACTTCAGCTGAACGTTAGGCATACGCAACCCCCATAAAAGCGGAAATGGGACCAAGACTGTCTTTTGACATAGCAGACCCAAACAGCAATCAATTTTCAAGTACAATAGACCTTAAACACCAACCCACTAAGCTGATAAATTTATTTAATCAAGTTGATTAGTTAAAAAAAAAAAGTTAATTATTTAATACAAGCAATGTCTTTTTAAAAAAGCATCTGTAACTGATGTGGCATCTCCTGGGATATCTCAGACTCAAAAGAAAGTTAAACAAACTTCTAAGATTCTCAACAAATACTTCTTGGGGTTTTCAAAAAGGCTTGAAAGGAGGAAGAAACTTTCCGCTTCAGGCTACACAAATTCCAATGTGCCCTACATACTGTAACCTCTTGATCAATTATTTCTTGCAACTTTTGAAAACATTCTTTGTTTGCCTGGATATGCCTTGGGATGCAATAGGTGATCAATGAAACTACAATAATTGTACTTTATGCTGAAGACCTTACTGCACGCAGTTATTTGTCAGATTGCAACACAGCATTTTATACGCACAAAATAAGCTTTTGGCCAAAGTACCAGGACTTGCACTGAAAAACGTAACAAATAAAGAGAAAATAAAACATCTGCTCCACTGCTGAGTTGGTGTTAGTACTTTCAATTCAATTGCAAACTTTGTTCCAGGCAAGCCACCCACAATGCCGAATAAGAGACAACAATTTAATATAGAAGATCTGAACCTGTTCCCATTAATGTCACTGGGAATTCTACCACTACCCTAAATAAGATTACACAAAACCTCTGCTTTTTGGCCACAGATTAAAATAAGGAAGGAAGAAAATCAGCACCTGGGTGGCTAGAACTTTACTTAGGATTTTTTGATGAGTCTCATATGTGCCTTTAGAGTTCTCTTTCTCGAATGCTTAGTGGCCTCTGGTCACTTTGGAAGTGGAAAAAACTCTAAGGCATCAGAAAACCAACAAAAAACAAGTTTGTTCAAAACAGCTGGTCACTAGCACTGTGTCTACTTAAAAAAGTATTTTTTTTATAACAAATACACAGAAGTATATACGCTGAATTGCTTCCCTTAAGGAGTGATGCTCTTTTTTTTTCACTTTATGAGACTGTTGCTTTTAACTTCATGACCTTCCTCTGAACAATCCTAGCAGCTTCTTCCTAGCCAAAAATTACAGGAACATATTGAATACCTCTTAATTCACTATATAGAAAGGAAATAGATTAAGCTAAAAATACACTTTCTAAACAAGCATACAGAAGTAAAAATACTTGGGCTTAATATTGCAGAGTAAGACAAGAGTACTAGTATAAAATGTAATGGTAACGAATGGAAATACTAGATCAAGGGTACTTGTTTGGAAAAAAAAAAAAAAAAACACTCTTGCCAGAACCGATCTCTGAATGTTATGTTGGACATGTTTCTCCACACAGCAGCTGAATATTGTTTTTTATACAGTTTCAAATAAACCCACAAACCTTCCTACATCCTATGTTCTCTTTTCTTTTGAGCAAGAGGGAGGGAAGGAACACGGAGGAGGAAAGGGAGGGAGATATTCTTTCATCCCAAATAGCTACGATTTTACGTGACTCATGATCTGTTTCAAAGGTATAAGGATGCCATTATTGAGCTATATATCTGGGAATGAAGCATTTAGCTGGCAGGGCCTCTTCTAAGCACAGCAGTAATTTTCTTATGCAGGGCCCACTTTCAGTAAGGTTGGAAGCAGGAGAGGTTTTAAGCGTGAAGGAAAGTTATTCAAAGCAATACATAAAATTTAAAGAGCACCGAAGAACTTAAAGTACAAAAAGCTTTTAAGATACAGTAAAAGTAATTACTTGCTGATACAGCATCAGTAAGAAATTTATTACACGTAATTTCGCTGAGATACAAATAACAGGCACTCTTCCACTGGAGCAAGTTACCACAAAGTATTTTGGCCCTAGATTCTTCCCTAAAACATTCTAGTCAGCCATCCCCGCCCCTACCTGGCACATAATCACATTTCCTGGCTGAGACTGTTACAAGGAGCCATTACAACACAGCCTTTTACTGCCCTCTGAGCTGTCCTGAACTCCAGGAGACAGAGATGCTGCAGATGACACCCCCTGAACAACCACCAAACTAAACTCTCTCATCAGCTGAAATAATGGTCCATCCCCAACCACCCAACTATTCCTTGCTACAGCAGAACCTGGGATTCAATCAAATATGGCATATGGCGGGTTATTATTTCATGCACAAAAGAGAAAACGAAAAAAAAGAGAGAGAGAGAGAGAGAGAGAGAGAGAGAGAGAGAGAGAGAGAGAGAAACCTCTGGAGAACAGCAGACCGCTCCCCACTCGAAGTGCCTCGTTTACCAGGGACAGGAAAGCATTTCGAGGTGGCCTGCGTGCTCCTGACCGAGGGAGGCATACGCCGGGAATGTAGAAACTGTTTTGTCTTTGGTGCCATTCATAGATCTGTGGCCAAAGAGCTCCTTAAAGGTTCGCACCTGTGACCCAAATTTTCATTACTGTGTACGAGTATTTCATGCCATTAGAGAAAGCGCGAGCTTTTGCCTTGTGCTCTTTCTGTTGTAACTCAAGATGAAATTCTCATATGTTGCCTTGAACATAATCCTCCCATACTGTCTTCAGTGACCATTCAACAAATCCTTTCTTTCCTCCAGGCTGGTGTTTTCATGGGATGAGCAGGTGACCACATGTGTCCCTGAACACATGAATATTGCTGAGCCTGTTTTTCAGAAAGACAGCACTCCCTGCTCTTGAATACATAGTTCCCATAGCCAGCACAGTCTTCCTTGGCTTAAGGATTACACAGAGCACAGCGAGCACTTTCCTCTATCCCTTTCTCCCTTCCTTTGAAACGTTGTTCTGCAGCTTCTTTCTCCACTTTAAAAATGGGACAGAAACAGCAACATATGAAAGGATCTCTTACAATATAGTCTTGAAGCTAAAACAAAACCTCTGGCAAAGGAAAAATCACTGATGTATTCTTTCCACAAACTTGGCTTAGCACATTGGCCAAGCCATTTTGTTAACTGTCATGTCATAAAAACTACAGGAAGAATTTAGACCAGTCCAACAGAAAGCTTAAGAAGCAGATAATCTAAATAATTATTAGGCTTTACTCCTAAGCAAATTCATCATAGGTTGCAGGAAAAAAAATTCACTGAACACTTAATCATGTAAAGTTCTCATCAAGTTCTATTCCTAGTTTTCTAAGGGGATTTCCACTTAACAAAATGAGTTTGTCCAAACAAATCAGCCTCACAGCTTGGGGACAGCAAAGAATGTGGAGGAAAACCAGAGCAAGGTCATAGCAAAACAGTCCTCCCAGATTCCCGGGCAGGGAACGCAGAAGCAATGTTCTTCACACTTCTTGCCTCCTACACACCCCTCGCCTCCTACGCCATGAGCTGCAAAAAGTCATAGGGGTCACGTGGTGTGTCTCACCACTGCAATAATGCTTATGAAACTGCGACTAGTGCCCAGAAAAGCAAAACTTGAAAAAAAGTGAGCACATGTATGTGTGTACACATGCACGCTATGGCAGAAAAATCTCACGTTGGACCTCCTCTAGCTGGTAACACAGGCATATTGTCAGGGGCCAGGGAACAAAGTAAAATTCACCATTCCTGTTCAGATCTGCTAATTCAAACATGGAAAGTCAAAATATGCACACATTGATATCCTTTTTTTTTATTGTGGGGATTACTTTCCATTTATATGGTTAGGATATATCAGGATTTATGGGTTAGGATACACACACACACACACACAGAGAGAATATTCATCTAGCACTTGCTGTGACAATCACCTGCACAATTTTGAAGCCAATACAAATCATAATTTGCATGGATGTTAAAAAAGAGTGTTCCGGCAGATGCAACAGTACAGCACAAATCACAGAGAATTAGGAGGAAAAGAAATAAATGCTTGTTGTATAGCAACATATCTTTTTTCTAGACTCAACACAATCCAGTAAAAAAAGAAAAAAAAAAGCCATATTACTAGAGGACTGAAGCTAGGAAAATCTATGATGCCCATTACTTAAATTCTTATTTCATATTTCATGTGGCTAGAATCTACTGCTTAGCTTCTTTTGCATATATTTTGGAAGAGATGGGATTGCTAGATTGTTGATTTGGGATTATTTGCTTTGCCTGGGTTTTTTTGAGGAGAAGGAAAGATGGGCTTTGCTTTTTCTCTTTGGTCTCTGCAGCATTTGGCTTGAAATGAAAAACTAACATGCATGTCAGGTGCACAGCCAGTATAGATTAGATGCAACAAATATATCTACATAAAATCAGTCTTGAATGCTATTTAAAGCAATGTTAAATCACAAATGCTTATTTATTTATTTAAATAGACAACTCTTGAAAATCTTTTTTTCCTCTCAAAGCTTGAAAGTTGCAAGCAAGTTTATCACCAAATAAGGAGGAATTACATTACAGATTTAAATAGACAAGACCCATATCATCAAGAATAAGCATGTTTCATTTTAAACAATCTTCCTTAGGCAGAGAAAACAATCACTTTTAACGATAGTATTTTTAGCTTGTACTTACAAGGCAAAGAGGGAAGGGAGAGGAAGGTGTTTATGAGAAATAAAACTAATGAATCACAGAGCAGAAAATGAATCCTATAGTTTCTCACTTGTCAGCAAACAAGTTGATAAGAAATCAGCTTGTGCTAGAAGCAATCCTTTCACAGGCATTCCTGAATCATAATTGTGCCAATCAACATGATTTAGAGGAGTGGGCTCCCTTTCCAAAGGTGTTTTTGAAATACTCCAGTTTACAGCTATCATACTCCTACAATACAAGGCGTTCCCTTGGGTCCTACAATAAAACGTCTCCTCCTCCTTTCCTTTACACACCAACATGCACAGACTTAGACATACACACACGCACACACACGTTGTTTTTAAGAACAAACTTTGAATCAGCAGCTCTGACAGATCTTAAGAACTAAAATTACACGTAAAAACCCATTGTTGTACTCCAACAAAAGGGAGCACAGCTGCACTGTGCTTTCGCCATGTAGTGTAAATTGATCTAAAGGGAATTGCTGAAATATAACTGAACGCTACTGTACCTTATACAGTACTAGCTCCAGACAGCTGCTGGACAAACACTTTCTTGGATGAAGAAATACCATCACAGTAAGACGTTTACTGATCTCCATTTACTGCAATAGCTTAAGACAAGGGACTTCTGCCCCCTGCTCCCTTATCCCTTTCTTTCTCCCTTCTCCCCTGTCCTAGAAAGCTCTGCTCTGCTTGCACTTTTCCCATCTGAGAGCTTCCTAGTGAAAGGACTCTAAAGAAGCAGCACAACAATACGTTCCAGTTTAGAGATCTTTCTGGCCAATATGTACAGCAACCTGAAGAGGAAAGGAGGTGTCTTCTAGTAAAGAAATTTCTTATTAATCTTTCTTAACACTTACCTTCTCAGTCTCTTACTGGCTTCTGTCACTCAAGAGAGAAAGACCAAAGCTATATTTTTGAAAGACTTTCTTCTGAAATAGCTAATAGAACAGTGAAACATCTGGAAAGCTGTCACCCATTTATATTGGGTGCTAGCTAAACACAAATCCTCCATCCTAGTCGGAACAAAAAAATAGCAAGGCACTGAATTCAGTGAACTGCATGAGAGCATCCAGAATATGCTACTCAACCTTCACCTTTATCAGTTTTCTGTCTTCTGTACTTAAAAAGTGGACTATGTTTAATATATATTCTTTCGGAGCATAGCTACTTATATACAGATTTTTATATCGTCCCTCCTTTTTCCTTCTTTGTGCTCTTTCTCACTAGGCAAAACAGTACCATAAACATGTGAAAGCCATTGCTAAAGTTCTTGAGATCTTCTTTCTACTTTGAAATGCTTTAATCACTGAAGACAGCAATCCTTCAGTACCTTCAGGACAAGTATTTGCTTGTTTTGATAAACTGGAGAGACATGACGACCAATCCCCTATGCCTCTCCAGTATCTCTGAATGCAAACATTGCTGCTCAGTGGACAGTCAAATCCATGCCTAAGGGTTGTTTTCACAGAGAATTTGAGTGTGCTACAAAGGAATGAGCTGCAGTCATCTGGAAGGGGAAAACTGCAGACCACCGTTGTTAGGCTGACCTTGCCACAGTGGTATCCTTCTGTCCTTGCTAACGTGTCTTAAGCACAATGCTGAATGTACAAATGAGGTAAAGAAAACTACTGCCCTTCTCTTGCAGGGAACACTGCTATAGTCTTTTCTACTATGTAGGACTTCCTGTTTCTCTACGGCAAACAATTTTGTCAGCACAGTTTAGCATCTAAAGGAAGCCTGAGTACCTCAAAAGACAACAGAAATAGATTATGAGGAAATAAAGGTAAATATTTAAGTTCTACCTTCCAAGCTAAAGATGCAGTTTTTCCTTATTCAGTGGCTTCAAATGTTCTTCCAATTTAACAGCCTTCTCTGGCAATGAAATATGGAGAGGTGATGATTTCCTCCAAATCAGGAGGACATTAACAATTAAGTGTTAATGTGAACACTGTTACAGTAATGCAATTATAACTGTATTCCATGAAGAGCAATAGGAAATAATTACTCTTATTCTCAAGTGATTGCTCTGAGAGAATGAGATTCCCAATCTTAAATTCATTAGACGGGCAGCTCTCATTTCCTAGCCTAAGACAGGACCAGTCTTTCTTTACAGAAGTGGTATCTCCTATCTTTCATTATTGAAATACGCATTCACCTTCACTTTTATTCAATAAAATCAAGCAGTGAACTAAAGATAACATTTTGAGGATATCCATCAAGCTCCAGGTGCAATATCCTCCTCACATACACTGTTCACCTCTTCCAGAGGCCTCTAAACACAAAGTTCATCCCAAACCAAGGGAAAGCTGATGTTCATTTAGCACATGGCATTCCCCAGCTGTGATCCAAGTACTCTCCAAAGGCTGGGCGGTTGACCCAGGCTGTGCAAAGTCTTACGAGCAATGTGTGCAAGTGCATCATACATCATTATTTGAAGTCTGCACTACAAAGAAGTTGGCCCACTGCAATTTGCACGCCAGTGCTCAACTGGCTTTACCATCTAAACAGTCCAAGAAAGCATGAACATCACAGTCTCTCATATGGGTTATTAAGCTTCACTAAATTTACGGGGGGGGGAGGAAGTGTGTCTCACTTGTGACTTTAAAGAAACAAACAAAAAAAGCCTGAACACAGTTTTGGAGCAAAGCAGAAACAGAAAAGCCTAAAAGCAGGCATAATGGCAGCACACGTATCTCTAACCACGGAAAAGAGACGGCAATTCTTGGGCCCTCGGAAGGCTGCATTCTTTGCTGACTTTTAAAAGCTATCACTCCACACTCTCCATATTACGCACAGAGGTACTGGTTGGCTGTAATAATTAAGAAAGCTTGCCAAAAAGATGTTAGCACAAGGAATGTGTCAGGCGACAGGACAGTGCCTCCATGGACACTGGGACCTGTCAACCTCTGTAACTATATCCTCCTGGCCTGTCACAGTAGAGTTAATTAGAAACATCTGTAGCAGGGAGATCAAGCAGAGGTAGTAGCGGGCAGCTTATTTGCACAAGAAAGGTACAAGTCATGTGGGAGGTAAAAGGGGTAGAATCACAAACAGATACAGATCAGTTACATGAGCCTGGTGAGGTATGTGAGCTACATGCACTTCTGAAATAAAACTACTCAGGTAACACAAATGCAAAACTGAGGAAAAGAGTTAAATTGTAATGTTGGCAAACTGATTTACTGAAATCTTAACAGTGAGAACTGCTCCTGAAAAACATGCAAAATATCATTCATCTGTTTAGATATTACAGTTTAGGCTGTTCCACATGCTCCTTTGAAAAATCAACTATGTGGCTTTCACCTTGTATTTTCATGAAAAGCTCTGTGACAAGCTAGAAATACTAATTTGTTTAATCACAGTTCATGTTCCTACAGCTTATAGCAAGCAAGTCCTTTTAACCGCAAATTCCTCCCTCCCTCACAAAACAAAGTATATTTGGAAAAATCTGTTACAGGTGAAACTGGAATTTTTATTCCTCCTATTCCAAAAGCACAGATCTTCTTTTCAGTCTACTCAACACAGTATGCTACAATATAGGGCTGAATGACTGAATATACATGCAACAGAACTGAAGAAATTCAAATGCAGAAAATAAGTTTATGGCTAGAAGAGAACTTGGTAGAGGTGTACACGTGCACAAATACAACACTGAAGTATTCAGAGAACTCTGCATTCATGCAACTGTGTCCTCTTACATCCCTATTAGAAATCAAGGGCTTTCAGTAAATTAATTCAGGATAGCTGCAAATGTTTAGGCTGATCCTTCTTCTTTTCAACAGTACAGAGTGCTCGCATGCCTCGGCATATCAAACACTGCTCAGAGGAAAGGAACAAAATGAAAAATGAAGAATCATTTTTGTCTAATCTTTAAGAAATATGATTAAAGAGATACAAGATGCAGAGTTCTGCAACTGAACATGAAGAATGACTAAGAAAATCACATGATCAAAATACAAATCTGTAAGCAATTTGTGGCAGACATTTTCTGAAGCACTCTTCTCCACTTTATTTTAATTGGATACATTGCTGACTCTTGGGCCCCAGCACATATTCCCCAAGCAAGCAGTTGCAGCTGGCTGTGCGACTGTCCCCCCTCGCAGCATACCTCAGTCCTTACATGCTGCCTGTTGCCACCTGAGAGATGGCAGGGTACGCCTGAAGGGAAATACCTGCCTGTAAAACCACAGGCCCACACTTCGGCCCTGCCTGTCCATAATCTTAGCACAGACTTCACAGACTGTCTGAAAAGATATGCCACAGGCGGAGGGCAACAGGCGCAAGTTCCCTTCTGCCATCTCCATTGCTACAGCAACACTGGCAGCAAGTTGCAATGGTCGGCTACGAGCAGGAAGACCTAAAATCGTCACAGCTACATTTTTTTTTTTTTTTTTGAAGGTTAATTGTCAGAAATATTTTTTTTTCTGCAGATTTTGCTGAGAAGAGCTTCACTTCAAAACTTGTAGAGGAGCTCCTATTTGCTGACCGTGGTCTTCCTCCTTCTCTCTCCCGCCCAGCAGTTCCACTCTGTACAGTCTTTTGTTTCCAAATCCAAAGATACTCCAGCTCCTACTTATGCTGCTTGTCCTTACCCCTCACACCGCTCTCTTTTCTTTCAATCCCGACCTCTTCTGTTCAACCACTTGGAGCTTTAGAAAGGTTTGTATTATCACACTGCCAAGGAACAATTTATAAGCATGGCACTTAAACAACTAATTATCAGATTTTGACATGTATATATTTTACAGAAGAGCTTTTTTATGAAAGAAAAGCTCTCAGCACTTAGGAGCAATATTGAGAGCTGCAAGACATAACAGCTGGAAGCAACCATATTAGTGCTAGCAAAGCAAGGGAGCTAATAACTCAAGAGTGCAGAGATTTACCCACTTTGGTCACTGATAACTGCAAGTGCAGATGTTAGAGTTCTCTAGTACAGCCTGCAGCAACACAAGGCTTCTGAGCAGAGAAGCAGAATGTGAAGATTACCGCTTTCAACGTTTCATTGAAGAAATGCCATCAGTAGTCTGCACTGGTCAAATTTAGCTGTTTATGCAGATATGGAATATGTGGCCCTAAAATCCCTGGCAGGAAGCCAAGACAGACCTGAGTATTTGGACACTCCCTTAATGTTCTATTACATATAAGCTACGGCCCTGGAAGACATCCAATAACCTGTGCTGAAATGGAATAACACTTTTTTCCTTTTTGCTGATCTGGAACATCTGCATCATATACCAATGCAGGAATACATAAACCAGCAAAGATATTAGTATGTGACTTAATAAGGTACTTATAGAAGACACTTGCTGATACACACACTTCTTAAAGCAAAGATATGCAAAAGTAGGAATAGACTTTTTGGTTTTTTTTTGGGGGGGGGGGGTTAACTTCCTTTCGGGAAAAAAAAAAAAAAAAGTGTTCCCTATGGAATTAAAATCTCTTTTCTTCCACATCACCACAAGCTGCTGGCTGTTTCAACTGCTTTCAAAAGCAAGTGCCTGTGCAACTGTGAAAGACGAACTGTTGTTAATGTGTTCTCTCTTGAACAGTCATTAGAAAGTACGCATATATAACATTTTCAAAGCACGTAAGTACAGGATGTATTCCTGTCCAAAAGAGGAATTAAAAATCCGTCAGGTCTTCAATTACCCAGATCTCTAATCATGGAAACATTATCTAGATGTAGCCGTGTTGCCTAAATCTTTCCAAATCAATACTCTGTGTATCAAGTTATGGCTGTGTCCATGCAGCGTAGGCTGAGCTCCCCATGGCGTCCTAACTCAGTTTAACAAGCCATCAATCAAAGGCAGATATTTAGAGGAAGCAAAACTGATTGGTTGCAGAGGGATTTCTGGACATTTTAACTGATACCCACTGAAAATACATGAGAAGGATTTCAAACTCAGAAAAAATGGCCTGACAAAAGCTCTGACAGATATATAATGCCATGACAGAAATACTACACATTATGTCATATCTAATAACCCACTTGTGCCACATTACACAGCTGTTTTTGTTACACTGTGGTGCCAAACACAGTCCCCTCTCTCTTTCCCTCTCCCTCACTCTACTTTAACAAAGAACAAAACTACAGCAGCAGCTTTGCGGACACCAGCTCTACGCAGCACCCAGGTCTCGCCCTACGCGCCAGTCACAGAGATGAGGGAAGCGGTCTCCTTGAGAAGGAAAGGAAACTTTGGAGTCGCTTGCCCAAACTCGTTAAGAAAGAGCCCAATTCCCCCAGGCCTACGTGGGATAATGAGCAGCGACCAAGGGGGGAGCTTTCGGCGCGCAGGCCAGCCGGTGGGATCAGGCACAAAGGTTCTGTACATTGCAGATGGTCTCTGTGCAGAGGTCTGAAAGAAAAATCAGCCACAGAATGGATGCAGCCAGCACCATTACGCCGTTCCGAATCTGTAAGGCTCCCACAGCCAATAAATTTTATGGAAAAAGTCATAAAAGTCAGATAGCAAAAAGAAATACATAGCATAAAAGTTGCAAACTTCTAGGCAGCTTGTAAAAAAAGTGGTAATGCAGAAGGGAAATGGTAAACACACTAACAAGAGTTCATCAGTCTTAATAAATAGGACAGGGTCACACAGGTTTGCTTCTGGAACCCATAAAGGTCCCCTAGTATCTAATTATTTCTGAAAAAAAGTCTGAGCTTTTATTCCCTTCTATTCCTTGACAGATTTGCTCATTCTTCATTAGATACCATTTCAAAATGAAATCTACTCCGTTCAAGAAGCTAAGGTTTGTTTCTTATTGACATGATGCAATACTACATACCACATGTTCTTCCAAGGGAAGACTCCTAAGCAATATTAAACACCACACCCTAACGGAAGTTGCACGAAGCGTATTTCTTAGGAAAAGTACATAACAAAATCAGCCATGGCATTGGGCCATAAAGTAGCTCTAGATCTCGAAGAATGCGTCAGATTAAAATCAACAGCTTTCGCTTCTGAATTCCTACTTTACTGCAAACCACAAAAACATCTTTTCTATCACATTGCCAGAGGAGAGAGACAGGATTGTACTGTCACCTTTGCGAGGAGGCAATCATCCTCCTCACTAGGCAGATTTTTAGTTCATTGGGCCTGACATAAAATTGTTAAGTGCTGCTCGTTCACGTCTTTGCGAACAATGATTTTGTAGTGTTGCTCAAGTTGGCAACTTCAAAAACCAGAAGTAACAAACGCTACCTTTGTGACCAGCAAAAACTACGAACAAAGCTCTGTAACTGCAGGATACTGAGGTAAGCAAATGCCTTGTAAGGGGTAATAAAAATAGCACTTTGTGCTGACTGCGGTGCTAATTAGAACCTGATTTGCCTACTTAGAAGTCATAATTGAGCAGCAACCCACACCACCAAGACTTCCAGGCTGGATTCACTTTTCAGGAACTAATGCACTGACCTCAGCAGCTGAAAAAAGAAATGGTGAGCGGGGGTAGAAGGTACTGCGTAGGGCGGCACGCTGACCATGTTCCAGCCTGCGTTCAGCGAGGTGCCTCGATGCTGCGGGGCCACTGCAAAGGCAGGCTGGCCACCACGGCTGCCCCGGGCCCTACCTGGGAGCATCAGAAAGCACCGCGTAATTCAGTAATTCCTTCCCAGAGTGTCTTTTCCTCTTCCCTTCCTTTCCCTCCTTACTTTTTTCCCTTTCCAATCCCACAGTTTCCTTCTTCTGAGCTATGAAGCTACTGTTTGTTCTACAGCAGCGTCCCTTGTAAATTCAATCTGAAACACGGCAGGCGATTACCACCTAAGACATAACATTTGCAAAAGATTTATGTTCATTAAAAACATATCAAAACAAAATAAACCAGATAGACGGACATCTTTTCATAAGCAAAAATGTAAATACCAACAACTCCCAAGTTCTGCACTGGATACACAGCACAGCACATCACGTGTGTCCCAGAGAGGGCACCCATCATTACAAAACCCAGAGGGAAAAATCAAACCTCCTCCTCTCCTCACTTCAAGAAAGTAGCTGATGTAGCCTCAAATAAATGATGCATCTCTTATGTCCTTACTATGTTATCTCAGCTATACAGTCGGTGCCCCTCAGGTATTACTTAAACCCCCTTGGGCTGTTGTCTAAATTGAAATGTTGTATTTCAGTACTATTAAAAAAATACAACACAGAGTCATGACAGGATCTTGCGCTCCTCGTTTTTTTCTTAGGAAAAACTATTCTTGTACCTGTTTGGGAAGCTCCAAGCCCTACTCTCTTCCTTATTTGATATGAAAGTCCATGCAGGATGCCCTATGGTCATATTACACATACAACGATAAAAGGAGTAATTTGCATCATCGTATTTTTGTACATCAGCAAAATCCGTGTAATTTGCCCAATATTAAAGAAATAGGACCAGGAATACTGCCTTACAAACATGACAATTCTGGACTACCGGACACATCTGATCACTTTTGAGGTATTTCAGGAGAAGAAATTTCTCAAACTAAATACAGTTTATCAAGTTATATCTATCGAATTATAATGACAAATAATTACAGTTCTCTGGCTTCCCCGAGGAAGGCCACTTCAGTACGTTAACAACCGCGTGTTCTGCAGGCCGGCTCGAACGTTTGGCGCATCACCCAAAAAGCGTGTCAAGCGACAGCCAACGAAAGAAACCCCAGAGCTGCAAAAGCCCTTCGGCTGCCACACGCCTGCTGCGCGGCTCCCTGGGCTCCGCCGCCACGGGCGGCTCGTCAGCGCCACGCGGAGCCGCCGCCGGCATCCCGCGTGGAGAACGAAGACAGTATTTATATGAGGGCATTAGAAGAAGGCCCTCCTGTGTCGGACTTAAGATGACAAAATGTCAACTTCAATCATTCGACAGGCTTTGGTCTCCCTCTGTAACCTCTTTCTTTCTGGCTGCTCTTTTTTTTTTTTTTTATATACACGTATGACACTAACAGAAAAATAAATTGAAAAGAGCACTGAGGCAGAGTGTATTTCACGCACTGGTGCCAATGTTTCATATCTCATGAACCTCGGGAAAACAATTCGTCGAACTAATTAGTTTACAGTGTTTAAGCAGCTTGTTTCCCGTCTTTAATCTTCTTTATGTAATACTGCGAACAAAGCCATATTATCTTCTGATTTTTTCTTATACAGTTTAACAAATATAATCTTTTTCTTCTAGAGATTACTTCATTTAGACATCAAACTACCCCACTCCCCTCTTATTTCTTTTTCTTGAGGAGAACGATATAAACAGCACCAATTCATTTCTTTAAGATCTCGAAGATTAACTTATTCTTTTTCTTCTTTTTTTGTAAACCTAAAAACCAAACTATAAACAAAACCCAGTTTATTTAATTTCTCATTTTTAGCTAGCTCGCAGAATGCAATGTTGTTTGTCCTTCTCTGAAAAATAAAAGGACCACTTCTCTCCCTGCGGGGCCTTCGTAATCAAAGACCATCCTTTCACTTCCAGTATCTGTTCAACTTGTTACACTAAGTAACTGGAAAGGCTAATAATAACTAGTTAAAAATAAACCAAACTAACATTCAAATCTGAAACAGGTTTATTTATTTATTGGTTTTTGTACTCTCATCAGCAAACCGAACCACCCGTGTTTGGAAGCCTGGCAGGGCTTCAGCATCCTGCTTGCTTCAGAGCAGCATGGTGAGCACCTCCACAGCTGACTCAGTCTCAAGAGCTGAGCACCAGCGCAGCCTACTTTGCACTGGCCTCCAAAAGCACTAGCACCAGAGGTAACTCCTTCAAAGAGCTCGATCCAGGAGGCACACTGTAAAACACCCTGAGGGAGGGCACGATGTTACGCTCTCCCCCGGTCCTTCTGCCTCTCCTTCTTCCCATGCCATAAGCAAAACAGGCAGACCAGAACTGCAGGCATGCTGAAGCGGACCTGCATCAAGGCAGGCAGCTAACTTCAACCAGCGCGGAAGGTGGGTTAAATAAATCCGTACGGAAAGAGATCAGATCTGTCCGGGCACCTTGCTAGAGTTTCAAACTGCAAGCTGGGGACAAGAGCTTTTTAGTGGACTCCAGCCAGGGTCACGGGAGGGTTGTCTTTTATTGCAACATGTACAGCCAAGATTGGGCTCTCCCCAGAACACAGTCATAGCTACTTTTTTTAAAGCATGGGATGAGGCGAAAGAGCTTAATACTTGCTTTTCGTACGCTAGTCCAGTGATATAATCACCAGGAATAATCCTTGTCTTCAGTATTATTTCTGGTTTTATCCAAAGGCTGTTTGATGTAAAATGCACAAATCGTTCTGGAAACACGGAACAGAACACAGGACTTTGTCCTCTGACCAGAATATCCTCGCCACCAGGTACCAGGGGGGAAATCCCTTGCACCTATTCCGAGCTACTACTTCTAAGAAAGATATCAGGTGTCTCTCAGTGTTTAACTGAGCCTTTTCCTTGGTATCTCTCTCCTGATGAGGCTTCATTTGCCAATATTGATCAAGTACTCAACTTAGACATTTATTAGCCTATTTCATGCACATTGCTAAAGAAAGTCCATGCTGTCAGCATTATTTTCCTTTCTGATCCTTTGCTTGCTTTAGAACTGTTTACTGTCCCCACATGCTTATTTACATTGAAGTTCATTTTGTCCTTACTTGTCAAACAGATTCATCGTAACTCTCAATTAGTGCAGAATAGGTAGCACCGCTGTGACTTTGCGGCCCCAGAACACCGGCACGAGCTCTCTCCCGCGGTGCTCAGGGGACTTCTCCATTCTCCCCCAAGGTCAGTGCCTGTAACTCCTCTGAGAGCTAGCAGGTACGCAGGCTGTTTAACTAAAGATGTCTGAAATCTTACAGCTACTCAGAAATTTAATAGCAACTGCAGACAGCTTGCATATTTCTGAATGCGTGAAAGGTTACACATAAAACTTTGTAAATGAGTGAAAAAGCATAAGAAATATTAGTACAGTATTAACTTTCATTAACCTTCAATTTACATCCTAAAACACTGGATTAAAACTTTACAGATTGAAGTTTGGCTTAAAAATACATTCTTTAAGAATACACGCAATCCCAGAGCTGTCTAATGTTAAACATACACATTTTTCTCTTCTGTTCACAGACTTTTCTACTCAATAGACTTGTACTAGTAAACAGACCAGGAGAAATGGAAAAGGAGAAGTGACAAAGATACATAAATCTTTAATTTTTTATTCACAAGATAATTCTGCACACCCCTCAATTGCCATCCTCTTCTTATGGATTTGTTTTAGACTGGTTTAATAAAGTTTGGAAAGGAATGAACGGAGAATGTCTGATTTTTCCCCACTTCCTTTCTCTCACTGAAGTCAAAAAGCATATATATTTTTCAACTTAATATTTGGTAATACTTCAAGTAGAACTACTTCTGTTCTTACTATAACCATCATATATAACCAATATATTCCAACATTCTCCACAATGTTTTAACTATTAGTTCACGAGTGAACGGAAGAGTTTGCTCCCCATTGTAGTGCCTAAAGGATATGCATGTCCATCAGATCTTATGAAACTTACACAGAACAGATGCATTATTTTTCTGTTGGATCCACATGCTAGTCTGTCTTCAGGGTGTTACACTATAGTAACTCATTTATTCCGTCTGCATGCAGTAGCAGGATGATCAGCACCATCTGATACTTAAAAGCGACCTTGGTAACAAAAGCATTTGTGACCGCTGGGAGCTGCTGCAACATGCGAGGTTTAGATGCTTGAAATACTTAACAGAATGAACTGCATCAGCTAAGACTGGAAGAGACCAGTTTGACAAGGTGTTTTTTTTTTTTTTCTGGTCAGCAGGAAAATTCATTTTCTAGCAGAAAAGCCATGTCTCCATAAACTCATCTTCAGAGATGAGTCTTCTGGCTTTTTGCTTTGTGAATTTTCCTAACCTATTAGCATGATTGACGAAAAATTATGAAGTGCCACATTTAAATGCATTAATGGAGACAAAGTATTCTTACACAATATTTCATGTTTTGTTTTATTTCTCATCTTCATCCTGCCACATTCCTGAGAAGTTTTTTCATTCAAGAGTGAATAGGTACACAGTTTACAGTGGCTAGAAAACATGTATCCAAATGTGGAAGAGCTAGCATGTTCTTCCTTCTCCTCACCTAAAGACCAAGAACTTCTCACCAACTTGCCACGTGACAGAAGTCTATCAAATATTTGTTCCTACTATGCAATGTTCCTAAATGCAACTCTTCATCTTACCTACCTTGTGAGCATCCCCAAAAACCTCAATCAATATCTGGCTCACTTCCACGCTTTTTTCCCTCTAGCCAAAGCCTGGCTAGATTCCAGGTGTGTGATCTCTCACTATCTTCTCTTGGAGTTTCTTTCCACCTTCTGATTTTTTTTTCAAAGCGAAAATTGTACACTTGATGACTACTTACTCTGGCTGCACTTGTATAATAGTTCATAAACTATAGTGCATGCACGTCACCTGCAATTCTCCCAGGCCAGCATTCATTAGATAAAGCAGTCACTGCTAACACTTTCTCACTTGCCTAATAGCGGTCTGGTTCAAGACTGATGCCGATAAGAATTACTAACAGAAACCTGGTAATAAAAGCCAAGTCCAAAAATTATATTCCAAAACCAGGAGTTATTGTAAGAGATCTATCCACTCATGGCTGTTTTATTTACTCTTACCAATGCACAGTGTTGGGAAATACAACATAAATTGAATGATGTAGAGCACAACTACCAGCAGGAGAGACTTCAGCCGCTGTTACACTTGGAGAATCAGCTTTTTAAAATCAAAAACAAAAACTTCCCAAAAAGTAAAAAAAAAAAAAAAAAAAAAAACACCTCACACAGCTCTGTGCTACAGATGTTGTGTAATAGCTGCTTTTTCCCAAGGGAATTCTCACTCTCGTTTCACACACCGGCATACAAACACCTCCGCCTGAAAGGGCGCGTGGTACAAGCACAGCTTGCCCTTCACTGGAGCAAGCCTCCCCCAGGCACCGTGGGAACACTGCACATCAGCAGGAGAGGCTCCTGCCAAGGATTTCAGGTCTCAGTGAGTTCTTATATAACTGAAGTTTTATGCACATATCAGTAAATCCCAGGCGCCAGTTGCACAGGCAACTAAACCCAGATCCTCAGGTACATTAAAAAAAAAAAAAAGAGAGAGAGAGAGAAAAGAAAGAAAAGAAAAAGGAAAGCAAAATGAGTAATTGAGAAACAACTGAGAAAGACAGCAAGGAACTACTTCTTGTCCTCTCCTGTTGTAGCCTTATCACAAAGCAATACCACTGGAGTTTGCACTCTGCATTTATAGGCATCAGACTGTTTATTACTCATCAAGTTGGTTCACAACAAGCTGTAGTCAAAGATGTTTGTTGAACACTAACAAGAATCTCTTATGAGTAAGAGTCTTTGGCTTACTGCAATTTTGTGTGAAAGAAAAAAAAATGTAGCACACTTTCCCCAAAGAAATAGCAAGGTAAAAGTGTTGCAAGAAGTTATTTAATCCGAACTTTCAAATTAAACTTCCTGTCTACTGCTGTTTGTAACCTAGCTATTACAGCCGCATTTCAGCTTTTTATTTCATGTTTGAAAACCATTTGCTTTTTATTAATAGCACTCCTACAATAAAGCTTGTTTCTTCACAGGTATATTTTCATCTTTTAAAACATTATCAAATCCACTCCATCTACATGTTCAATAAAGCACCTTCTTTTCTTTTCTACTGAGTCCCTTTGTTGAAAAACATTATCACAGAAAAAAAAATCAGGACTTTATTCACATGTATAAGGGTTTGTAGCTCCAAAGCTCACTTCAAGTTCACTTCTCCAAAGCAGAGAGCCTAAAAGACAGTAAATTAGTCTAATTATGCTGATGTGAATTGTATTTCTGGCTGAGTTGATGCTCTGAGATTTTACACACTATTCCAAGTAAATAATGTCTCATACTCTTCCTATCTTTGTAGAAAGAAATCTGTTAGTTCATAACCCCAGTGCTGGTTAATGTAGGATTTAATGCATGAACCTGACCACTTTTACCAACTCATGTAGTAATTACTGTAGCTAAAATGATACTGTATGTCTCCGGAATAGAGGAAACATAAGCTAAAATGTTAAGAGACATAAAGAAGATTTCTCTAAAAGGATACTAACCAATTACATGTCAAACAACCTCAAATTTGTATTCATGTGAACAAGAACAGATGCAATGCAAACAGAGATTTAGCATTTTCTTTACTTGAAATGGCTGGTAGTATAAATTTAACAGGTCTGTTGCAGTAACTTGGGAACATTTTGCTATAATTCCTTACTTAGCCAGTAAGTCACAAGAACACTTGTATACGTAATGACTGTTAGTTATGGCTTTGGTTAATGATACCAATGATCAGAAACAATATTTCTATCTTAATCTATGAAGTAAACCTCATATTAATGAAATACATATTTAGATTTGGATGCACTTCTAGTGCATCTTGTATTAAAACCCCCTTTCCTCATAAAAGTGAATGTCAAATATATTTTGTAAACTTAACTAGGTTAACTAAACTGAGTTATGAGAGCAGGCACCCTGAAAGGTGCTAATTCAGTATGTAAGTATTTAATCAGAAAATTTTTCAAGTAATCATTTTGCAAATTTATTTTATAATATGCAATCTGTACCAACTGCAGACTTTTCTCCATGTTTTTTCCCCTTCTTTCTTGAGCGCAACCAAAACAACTCAACCAATCAACCTAAATCTCTTCATATATGATCCTGCTGCTTCCTTGTGAATATACATCCTTTTGATTTACTGGGGTATTCTAATCTTTCACCTTCTTTACCTCGCAGTATGAATTGGAGCAATTCAGCTCGACTCCCAATATTCCGTCTCTCTCTCAGCATTCTACGTGATTGAATCTGAACCATGTCTCATACATGGCAGAGAGCTGACAAAGAATTTCATTTTCCAAAAGCACCTAATACAGCATATTCTGCTTGGAAATGAAATTGGGTTCTACATGTTCTAACTTAGGATAAGTTACCTTTCCAATTATCTAGACTATCTGACTCAAAGATATTCTAAAAGTACCAAAAAATATTTTGGCTTAGTATGAGTCAGCTTTGCAAATTTCCAGTTTTTGCATTTTTGTGTGTTTTACTATATGTCTGAGCAGCATATATACTGAAAAGATATTTCTTTTAGAAGCCAGTCCTGTACATAGAAGGGAAAAAGGTGATGTTACATCTCAGGAATCATCAGTAGCAAGAAATAACTGGGCAAGTGTAACTTTAGCCATCGAAACACCTGTGCATTTTTACCATTTTTGCTGTCAAAGCACAGGTGCATTTGACAGCAGAAACTGGCTCTGAAACAAATTTAAACAAATTTGTTAACTTTGATAAACGACAAAAAGAAATTCAGCTCTTCTCCATTCTTGGGCTGTATTGGCAAACCTAACGGAGGGGAGAACAGAAGCCCTCCAGTGAACTGCAATAGCAGAGGTGTTTTTCTTTCTAATTGCAGCTGCACTTCTTAAACAAGCACAACTTAAAAAGCTGTGTGGAGAGGCAACAAGAGAGATGAAAAATGGTACAGCAGCAGCCACTGCATGCAAAAACGGTGGGTGATAAGGCCCAGCTGGTCAGCTGGCTCTCAAATTTGTAGCGTCCTTCCAGAACCTAACACAACTACTCCAACAACTCTGGGAAAAAAAAAAAAAAAAAAAGTATCTCAACTCTAACACAGGTACGGAGTTCTCCATGTGGTAAATTAATAAATTACCTGCTTGTTAATTACATCCTTCCACCACTCATCATCCCAAGTACCCCTACACTACCACAAGCATCATCTCATCGTGTGAAAAAGGAAGATTACATGATCACTATAATCATTATTTTCCAACAACAGCAACAAAAAGCTAGGTAAGTACTCTTATTTGAAACTACCAATGTGCAGAGAATCATAATTAATCTTCATGTAGCACTGCAAGCCCTCCTTAAGTGTCATCATAATTGCAGGTCCAAAACAGGAACCTCTTGGCTTTGCTTAATGACTCTCATATGCTTCTTTTCCAAGACAAGGCTCTGATCTGAGAGCACAGACATGAACAACATGAAGCAAATGCAAATTGGAGCAAGAGCAGGGCAGGTCCCAGTATCTTGCCTTGAGTAGAAAAAAAGGGTTAATTGTAAGTAGCTGTTTAGTGGACTATTAGAAATGGAGACAACCATGGAGACAAGGAGTAAAGAAAGGAAAGGGCCAGAGATCAGGGAAAGACAAGCATATTTCAATCTGTATTTGCCCTCACTTGCAACTGTTACTTTTATTCATTTGTTTGTTTACTACAGAGTAATTTTGTTTTAATCTTTTACAATAAAATGCTCTTTAGCAAACTGATAAAGGCCAATAAAAGCTCTGTTTCCTTCCCCTTCTCCTTGAAGGTCTACTTTATCTACAGAACTGTTATCTGAAGTGAATTGCTGATAAGAAAAATTAAAGGGCTCAGCAGTAGAATGTGTGAAGTAATTGGAGCCCCAATTCCCACACCTCCTCTTTGTCTCCCAAAACCAACCCGTTCTGAGCATCAATCACAGCCCAGCTTGGAAACCACAGCTGGGGAGGGAGGGAGGGAAAAAGAAAAAAAGAAAAAAGAAAAAAAAGAGAGAAAGAGAGAGACAGAGAGACACCAGGACACAAGAGCATATGCAAGAGCATGTGTTTCTCTGATTTCAACTAATGCTGCTTTTCTTCACAGATATATTAAAATCTTCTGGAACAGAAAGTCCCCCAAAAGTCCAAGCTTGTTTTGGATCTACATGAGATAACCTCTACAAAGAGCCTCTCTTTGGTAAGACAACATACTAGTAAGAAAGGATGGGAAAATATCCAGAAAGATTGTTACAAACTTATCTAGCCAAGGAACTTAAGTGTTATAATCACAGATATAATCATAGAACTTGAGTATATTGAAAGAAATTCTTGTAGAGAAAGATCTTCAGAATAGAAGTGCATGAATATTTTGGGGTTTGTTTTTCTGCTGTGGCCTATACTGCTTGCAAAACAGCATACACTAGAAGAGCAACAAAATTAATCTTGTTTTATTTTGCAATAAGAATGTGCCTTGGTGAGCCAAGACTCTGTAGTCACACTTACAGCTGAGCCAAGAGAATGGAGTGAGTGAATCCTCCACCGCAAAGTCAGCTAAGTTATCTAGAATGGCCTAAATTCAGGGGCATTTTACAGCAGTAACATCTTTTGCACGAACTCCGGCTATGTCAATTGAATATAATAGGATCTTTTCTAAACCCTGTATGTCAAACTTATACGTATTCTTATTAAGATGGGCTTATTTCACTACTATTCTGAACACTCCCAGCCTCCAGAACACTACAGAAAAGATCCAAAAAACACAGAGATGCAGGAGCATTTTGTTGTTTTATTAAAATTCTGCATCAACTGCTTCAGAGTTTATCAAAAAGCAAGAAATACAAAATGGACCAACTGTAAAGCTGTTAGTATTTGGCAGGAATCACCACTGCTTTTAGAGAATCATTGAAGACTTTAGAGGTACAAACCAGAGCTCCTGAAACCCACTTCATAACCTTCAGATAAAATTCTCACTGAATTTCTCTGTAACAGGACTGGGGTCACCTTACCTATCCCAGCTTATTAAATCAGTCAGGGAACTAGTGTGGGGAAGAACCAGAGAACCCCTTGGTTCATAAAAAGCTCTGTTTCAAATGATTAGACTTAGAGCCTCTGAGTTTTTCTCTGGTCTATACCTGGATCAATACTTTTAAAGTGTCTGTCCTGCATGAAGAATTCTGCAATCAAAGAAATATCTTCCTAATCGCATGGGTAAACTGAGCAGCTGCTTCCATCTCCTTAGGGCTTGTCTACATGGAAAAATTATTCCCAAATATGACAGGCTATGAATTTGAAGTGCAATAGCTGTTCCAAAATAGCCACCTATACAACACAGTTACTGCAGTCTAGCGCATCCAGCAGAATGTTTTATACTGCAAGGACAGTTCATGTCCCTTTCCAGGGTCCTCCCTTGTGCAGCCTTCTGAAAAGGAGTGAAAATGTTCCTTTGCTGAAGTCCACATCTCATCAGCTAGCCTGCCATAATCAAATTTTACACTGTAAAGTATCCCTTCCAATGGAAGATACCTCCAAATATATGCCAGAAAAACAGCACAGGTACTAAAACATCGTTTCTATCTTCACCATCTCAGAGCAAACTTAAACGGTGATAACTCTGATAAAAACGTGGCTATTCTAATGGCTTACTGTTCACCCCTCTGCTTTTCAAAGCAGCCTGTTTGCAGGGTTTGGGAGGGTGGGACATTTTTTTTTCCCGACAGCATTTTTGACCTTTATTAGTACCATAAAAGTCATACCTAACAGATGCAACGTTCAGAAGATGGTCATTTGCTCCACAGAAAATAAAGCACTTCTAGTTCTGTAAGCTTTCCTCCAGGATAGGGCTTCAGCCTATGGACTCCTTAATAACAGCTTACAGACAGAGTTGCTTTAGGGAAGAAAGATATTTTACAAGTTATATTTCAGAAATACCTGCTCACCTGTAGCAGACATTCAGCCTTCCTCTAAATGCCACGACCAAAAAAAAAAAAAAAAAAAAAAAAATCACATGCTGTAGGCATTAAAGAACTATGTTTCAAACCCATGAACTACTATTTACTTAAAGGGTCAAGGAGGTTGTCATGAGGGAGCATTTAGTGGTCTCCAGGTTAATTCATATTAGAAAAGATAAACCACATCTGCGACCAGAGGTTTAAGTTTAGCAACCAAACATAATCCTCCTTGCCTCTTTTCTATCAGAACCTTTTTACACTTCTGTTACTCAAAGGCTTTTTCTCCACATGTTCACATCATCCTTGCTTTATGCCTTTCATAGCATAAAAATCCTGACATATTTTCACCCTAAAGCTGTGATCATCATCTTTTGAAACTAACAGGGACAGACAATGATGAAAAACCCATAAACCCTAACACTTGAAGCACGTGCCTGGCAAAAGTCTTAACCCAGATGTATACTAAATATAGAGGTATCAACTAATGACTACATCAGAATAAAACTTCTTTGCTGTTTTTAATTAAAGACGCCCTAACAGGGAGTTTATTTCTTCCCAACCCCTCCTCTCCCTTCCAGTGGGAGCCATTTTATGGTAATGCCTTATTGCAACATGGGAGGAAAAGATATGAACGTCCTAAGCAGATTTATTATCCACTCCGGTGGGGCACTCTTTCGGGCCCAGAATGACACACTGACAGCAAAGCAGGTAAGCCAAACAGTATCTGGAGAAAGCTAAACAACCACCACCAGGTCGGTGACTCACTTCTGTGGTGCTCCACAGCCATTCTAGCAGAGCTCATCTGCCTGGTGAAACCGTCCCGATCAATAGCTGCAAGGCAGCTGTGACTTGCCTCTCTGACCGTCTATTGACTAGAGCTTTCCCCCCCCCTTTTAAATCCAAATGCCATACTCCTGCAATCTGACCCAGACTCCAGGGTCCCATCGGCAGATGTTGACATTATCTCCTCCTGATTGTAACAGCTCACCATAAACAAGTACTCTGCTTTCTGAGCTTTGTTTTGGTTTGGATTCTTTCAAAAATGGCCACATAAGGGAATAGAGGAGGGAAAGAAAAGATTATCATTTGTGACTTGGTACAGAATAGATGCTTGCCTTGCATTATGCACTTCCATTATGATGAAAATAACAGGATGTCATTAATCTGTATTTTCCTACCTGACCAAGTACCTTAATGTTCTGCTGTGTTTTGTTATTTAATTTAAACAGGCACCTTAAACACCTAAAAACAGTGTTACTGTTGTTCAGTTAAGTGAGGTTTTAAGTGTCTCTTTTCTGCTTTGTATCATACCAGCAGACATAAAAGCTGCAATCAAATATCCTAGACCCTCAGCTATGCCTAAGGTCCACAACACATGCATTGTTTGTTTATCGTTTTACACTGTCTTGAACAGTTAAGAATTTTAGAAGCAATCCTGTATTGCAACCATGATCTTTAAATATGTCAAGGTAAGGGCCACGTTGTACCAGGTAACCTTGACATTATCATATCAAAAATGAAGGCTGAACTGTTCCTCATGCATCACCAAACCAGATGCAGCAGAAGAATACAGCGTTAGTGGAACTCCCTTATGAACAGCCAGCTGCCATGACCCGGAAAAAACAATTCCTTTTGATGAAGCTAAGAGACTTTTCAAGCACTGTCTAGTGCACAAATTTATTCAGATGGTTTTATGATTTAGGCTATCGCCTATGGAAGTCTTCAAGGACGTTACTGAGCATCATTTCATGAGAACTGACCTGAAATCCCAGAGTTAAATCTACAAAGGGCTTAAGTCCAGCTCCATCCAAAAGGCAGTGGGATTTTTTTCTGTTGACTTCAATGGAGGCAGACTGGGCTTAAGAGAACCAACTACTAGGCACACCTATAAATGCCTTGTTTTGGAGTCAGTGAGCAGCTGTACAAAGTCTACTACCCAAAATGAGCAAAAAAAGCTGTATTACTGGGATTTTCATTATTTGTCTAAGGCACAACCTTTTAGGAAAGAAGCATAATCTAGCAAACAGACTACTATTCTGTGGGTGCAGTAGCCCAAATCCAATATCCCAGTTTGATGAGTAACATGCTGTATGATCCTGGGCAGTGTGCCCCTTTACATGCCTGCTTTCAATCCTGTCTTGGGCCTGTCCTGCCCACTACCCAGTCCTCACTTCAGTGCAGCACAGATAAATCTGTCTTAGCTTACAACTCCAAATGCTACCGTTACACAAATAATTCCTATAGTTTGTAAGAGTATTTGAAGCCTGACATTTGTTTTTGGAATCACTGGCTACTCTAAGTAAATGCAAGATTTGACTTTATTTAGATAAAAAGGAAAAGCTATCAAAGCACCAACTCCAAACCACACATTTAACTCTCACCTCACTTCTCCTGTGCACTATCCATACACGTGCATGGGAATTACACCTTACGCCTTGGCACACTGTCAGAAATTTTATCTATTTACTGGATTGGTGCATTGAAGAATACATCGTGGTTTTGCTGAATTCTAGTATTATAAATAGGACCACCTCATGCTATTCGGAAACTTCCAGTACTTTCATTTCTTCTTCAGGAAGGTAAATACTTAATCCTAAACTACTGACAGGAAATGCTAAGTATAGTTCAGTAATCTTAAGTCCTTAGCCATCTATTTCATATTAAATGTGCAGGCATAACATTTTGTCACAAAACTAAATCAAATACACAGTCTTTAAATTATTAATTCAGGATGTCAGGAACTTCTGTCACCATAAGCTTTAGTGACTCTCAGCACCCTACTTTTCTTTGAACCAGGATACGTGGATTTTAAATCTATGCCATAGGCATGATACGAGAAGATTGTCAGATGTACTTTTCTCCCCCCTCATACCTTTCTCCCATCTTTCCAGGTTCAAGAAAGTTGAGGGCTAACGGAAGCACTGACACTGTATGGTTCATCAACAGAAACCACAGATTGAGTGCAGCCCCCGCAACAAGCCTGTCTCCCTATCTGAACAGGATTAACAATATCTGGACTGGAAAATTCTCTTTCCTTGACACTTAGAAAGAGGATCTGAATGAAGCTGCTGACTCTAATGAGCAGCAAACTGCTGGTTATGTGAAGCGAGCTACTATCTACCACTTAGCACCAAATTGTAAACCAGTCATTTCACTTCACTGATCTTATTCAGGTTTCCTAGAGTTAAACAGACAACTCATTACCCAGTCCATCACACTGCCCTGTCTACCTCTCCCCTCCAACTGTTTTGAGGCCCAGGATGAGGCAGCTCGTGCCATCTTACCCAAGCTGTCTTCCGAGTCTCCTTGCAAAAGGAAGCTGCTGCTTACAGAGGCCTAGGGGGTGTGGGGGGCCCAAAACAACTACCACCACCCCCATAGCACTACACTGGACTTAGGACTCGCACCTTTAACAGCACTACTACCAACAATAAACATTTATAAATTCTCCAGTATGCCTAGGTCATATTATCAAGGCAGGATCTTCTAAAATGGTATTTTTCATCTAGCATCTTTTTAAACTGAAGTGAATTAACTAGCAGTAACCTCAGCAGTAGAAATGGAATTAAAAATAATCTAACCCTGACACTTCGGGCTTACTCATTTTGTTATGAATAGCAGCTGTATTGTTATTTGTGATGCAAGTCTTTTGACAGGGCTCTGCTGGAAAACATGCACTTGTTCCCGGGGAAGCTGGGGAAGAGCACGGAAGAATCCGACCTTTCCCTCTGCTCGCACACAAAACTGCCTTCAGAATTCCTTTCCGTCAAACACCAGTAGAAACACTTGATGAATGGGCCCTGAGAGAGCACTTCTCCTTGCCTTCGGCTGCAATGGCTTGCAGGCATCCGACACTCCATCAATACCAAGAGCTGGCAGCTTGAAAGGCGGGAAGGACGTTCACTGATAGCATGCATCTGCTTACTAATAGCACTGGTGCTTCACTCCTTTTCCCATTCATTGCCTGCAGAAACGACTCCATTGAGAGCCTCACCATCAACAGATGGTCCCAGGCTAAGGTGTAATCAGGAGCAGCTTGCTAAATTTACCCAAAACAAATAAAATTACAGGTTTTTGCTGAATCCAAACTGAACTGGGAACTTGGGTGGTACAGGGAGTGTTAACAGGAGCACATCCCACAGCCATGATCTGAAGCTGTCAGCGAAAATCAGCTCTGCCCTCAAGTTGCGTATTTATACTCATGCTGCTTGTTGTCTCAGCTTATACAATAGATGCTTATTTTGAGAGATTTTTTTAGCTGCATCCTAATTAAGTCATTTACCTCCTGCAGTCCTCTTCTCCCCTCAGGATATACTCTGCTAAAAATGTTTTAATGCAAGATCTACACTTTCATCACCTTCAACTCATGAGTATTTCAATGTGTCAACTTTTTACTCCATTAAGAAAATAAAAACTACTATTAAAATTGAAAAAGCCTTTACTGAGACAGAAAACTGTTATAACATAGTATTGGATGGGTATACGCCTTGAAAGCGTCATTACCTTGAAATTATTTGCTGTTTTGTTGAATGCAACATTTAAGTTTGGAATCATGCCCTGTTACAATTTACTAATAGCAATTCCAAGCAGAAGCAAAGGGGAAAAAAAGGAGAGATCAATCTCAAATGCAAGTTCTGTAACTAGAGTTAAAATTCAGATTTACATTCACCATGAACAAACCAAGTATTTCTATTTTAAACAAGCTTATACTACAGTATCATGTTATACCCTGCATCTTCTTGCCAGAGATGTTAAGACTCATCTGCTGACTCTAATGACAAAAATTACAATTTTAAAGATACTGTCTTCTAGTAGTTTCACTGGATATAAAAGGATTAGAAAAAACAAACAGTCTCATTTGCTCCAATAGGGTCCTTTAGCAAACTGTAGCAGAGTAAAATCAGTTCTATTCTATGGACTGGCATTACATCCATAACAGAATACCTTGTGGACACACAGGCTGCACTAGCGTAACTGCAGATCCAGCCTGGCCAGTGGGTTTCATATGGTAGTTGCATGCAAAATAATTTTGTGTTTGTGTCAGTGATTAGAAAGATTTCAATCACAGTAAAAACAGGAAAACCAACCACCTTCTTGTGTATAAATTTTATCATTTGAAGGGCAAATGTAGCATTGCGCCATTATACGTGATCCCACTGTCTTCAGATAGCATAATTTGACTGAACAGTAAAAGCTCAATAAAAGCTAACTTCTTCAAACCATCATTACAATATTGTTTTTATTTACCTTGGAAAAGTTAAGCTATTTGCATAATTGACGATAACCACCTCTTGAGGCTTCATGCTGTAGCTCTTCTACAACACAAGGTTTTCAGCACTGTCGTCAACTAAAGAAACTCCTGCCCATGGGGCAATGTACTGCCCCTTGAATTACAAAAACCGTACTGCCCATTGAATTGAAAAACAACTATTTCCTGTGGGGCCATGATGAGGACCCAGATAAATGAAATGACCTAGTTTAAATAACAGTTGGTGTAATATCGCAAAGTTATTCTTGATCCTGATCAATCCCTTGATCCATCGCATAGCGTGCAAACTGTCAGCATAACTGAGTGCGTCAAATGCTCAAGTACAGGGACGGATCTCAGCAGCAGGGTAAGAAATGAGATCTAAACCCAGCAAATCTGCCAAACCCTTCAGCTCACGGAACTGTGGCTTAAAGAACTTGCAGGATCAGGTCCTATATCACAGTATCAGCCTTGAAGTTAGCAGGATCGTTTGTGCAGTCACCTGCTTAAGCCTTTTTAACAAGTGAAGGCTTGCCCTCAAGAGCTCCTTCACAGCAGTTATCATTTCTGTCATGTAAAACTTTAGGTCAGAGCTTCCTGCCCTGATAGACCAGAAACTCTCCTTCAGAGTAATTACAATCTATTACATCTGGTTGGTACACATGCCTGCGTGCGCTATCACCGTGTGCTGCAAATGATTACAGCTATGGATTAGAAGGAAAAAAAAAAAAACCCAGCAACCTACATAGATGATTTTTAATCCTTGTCAAGATCACAGCTGTGTTCTTTTTCAGTTTAGTTGTAATACAAATATTTGCTTTGATCCATGTATTTATCAACATTCAGAAATATTCTTAAAAACAAATAAAAAAGAGATATTTAATGTGAGGGTTTTCTCTCCCATAAGAGGAAAGCTCTTTTTTTAAATAGCTATAAATCTTTATCCTTCAAATAAGAGTCAAGACTTAAATGCTGTGATTTAGCTGATAATAAATGTTTATCAGTTTATAATAGGAATCAGTGTTCATAATGGGAACCGCAAGAGCCAGGGCAGGTTTCCTTCCCCCTGTAGCCAGATGCTACAGGCATTGGCAGCAGCCCCTGCATCTTACTGCTGCTGATGAGATGCAACCCCAGCAAGGGAGCCATTCTCAAAGCATCCCAGAGCTGTGGTTTAGTCACCCTTTACAAACCGCACATACACAAATACAGGCAATACAAGGCTCTGCGTGTTTTCTGAGTATTTAATTAAAAAGAGTTTGAATCTCAACAGCCAATGACAAAGATGGCTAAACGAATGAAAAGGAATTAGGAAAGAGATATTGTAGGAATGCTACAGTACAGCTTTTAAAAATAAGACTGATTTATTTTAGAATAGAAAATAATGCTGGAAAGTACATCTTCCCCAAGAGATGTCTGTTTGGAACTACATTCCAGTTCTTAACCACCATTGCTGTGTAAATTTGCCTAAATTTAATCAAATATATTTTGCAACGACTATTAATTATCCATTTTTAGAACAAAAATCCTCTTGTATGAAAAGAACTGATGACTACTTAGACTTGGAGAAAACTCTGCAACCTGATGTGTGCCTCTGACACATGCACTATCACATAAATTTAACAAAAGGGAGTAAAACTGAAAGCCCAAGATGCAAATCCTAACACTTCTTTGGTAGGGGTGGGGAGCAATGTAGTAATTAAGTGAAGCTTGCACATATCAACCTGAGAGGTATCGTGCCTAAACTGCACCTCATGTACGGAATCCACCTAAGGAATGTGTAACTTGTAAATGCAAAACCTACCCATCCATCCGATTACAAGATTACCCAGGCTTCTTGTAATCTTGTATCATCCATCTGATACAAGCTATTTCATAACTAAGGCCTCGGTAGAATTTTCTGTGACTTGTCTCTTTTTACTGTTCCTAACTCAAAAAGGTAATTGAAGTGTCTTTTGGGGTATTTACTAAATTTTTCTCAAATAACTTCCTCTCTTAACTTCATAAATCTGTAAGGTTAGTAAGCCTGAGCAACTGTTAACTGTTTTGACTATTTGACTACAATGTATGCCAATACATAGAAATAAATACTTGCACAAAGTGACCTATTTAAAAGCCTCCTATTTGAGAAAGCTATTAAAAAGAAGCCTCCTGTCTGGGAAGTAAGGTTTGGCTTAGTTGTCTTGGATATGGAGACTCCTCAACCTGAGGCACTTCTCTCGGCTCTTCATTGCTGACCATGGAAGATCTGTCCATATGCAGTTAGAGAATTATCACCAGAGTTACACTCCTGATGGGTGCATCTGCCAGCAACACATGCAGCCTCTGGCAAGTTCAGAAGGACATTTGTAGAGTTGTGGGTGCACAAGTTTTCCTCTGCCCATGATAACGTGGTATTTAAGATAAGGAATTCCCTAATGAGATTAACATCTTTGTGTTGTACAATCAGACAAAAAGCTTTAGTGATGCCGATCTCTTCTTGCGTGCATTCCCTGAGGTGTCACACCACAACTGCATCCCCAAAAAAGCACCTAGAAACAGAGGGAGCTGCTTTTTTTTTTTTTTCTCCTATCAACTCCCTCCCCTCTCACTTCGGTCTCTTAACTTGGCCCCTCTCTTCGGCACACCAGAAACACAGGCGGGCCTTCTTTACAGCAGAAGAAAAGAGCGGCTGCCCTGCAGGAGGAGATGCTCTCTGCAGAGCCTTCTGCAGCGAGGAAGAGGGGAGCTGACACAGGCTTCCCGCCACTGCCCCCTCACTGCGCCGAAGCTTTCAAGCCTCCCAGCCAAAACAGCACCGCACAGCAACCATCTTGCTTCCCCACATATTTTCAGCTTCACGCAGTAAACCTCAAGCAGAGACTTTACTTTTGTTCTTTATTATCCTGACATTAATCTAAAATAAAGGTAATTTAGACTCAGGTTATAAGCAATACATATAAAAACCCAGGGACGAAGCTGGCAGCAGCAGCAGTCTGACTTCAGGCTTCAGAAAGCCTGTGAGAGCCTGCCAAAACACAGTCTTAGCTAGAAGTATTAGCACATCTGAGACCCCATGGATGCCTAAAGACAAAATAAAAACAAAACAAAGATGCTCTCCAGCAACTCTACTGCCTCCATCTTCTGGTGGGGGCAGAACTATAGCCTGCGTGCGTGTCTTGGCTGACAGCATCTATGTGGGACCAGTAACAAGCTCCTCTCTGATGAAACAATGTGTGACAAGCTCAGCCCAAAGCAAGTTTTTACAGTCAAGTTATAAATCCCTCAGACTGGGTCTCATAATGAAAATGTGAACGCAGTCTTAATAGCTGGCACCTTGACCTGACAGAAATCTAGCCTCCACGCCTCTGCCAAAATAGCCTTGAGAGTCAGAAATGAGCAGGTCCGCCCTAGCGGGGCTTGTGGGGAGGGAGGGAGGGAGGGAGGGAGAGAGGGTTTGACGGATGGTTTTGTGGACGAAGGAGAGAGGGAAGAGGAATAAACTGCAAATTGATCTGTGCAGCAGAATAAAAGCAGGATGTGGCAAGGTAGACCTAGGTCAGTGTCACCCAGGTGCAGGCTTTGGAATTAGTTTCCTGAACATCTGCAGCAAACATAAAAAACAACAGCCAATACCAAGGAGGGAGAAAAAAATAACATCTCATGTTGCATGCAGGGAACCAACCAACAAAATAAAACTGAAGTCAAAAAAGTTATTTCCTCGACCATCACATTCACTGGCCGTTCTGTTCCTAATTTCCTGGTTTAAGCTGTGTGTTTTGCCACATCATTAGAAAAAATAATAATCTTTCTGCCTTCTCTGAAACTGTTTGAAAACATTCCCCTGTTAAGACCTCAGCTGAGCCAGTTCTCCAGACCTAAACAAAAGAGTACCACTGCACCGGGCTTCTGGCTTATTTTTCTTCCCCCTAAACTACTTCAGACTAAATACAAATTGGAGACTCCTCCTAGGAATCCACAAAGATCCATGTTAACAAAATGTCTAAGTACGTGATAGGCAAGGAAACATTTGTGTGTTTTTCTTTGCCTATGTGAACGTCTGGGAGAAGAAGAAAAGGTTACTGTTTTGCCTATAATTATTTCTCCTCCCCCTTTCATCCTTCCTATTCCCAGGGTAAGCAGACAAAACAGCATACCAGCACCCCAAACTGAACTCATTTACAAAGCTCTAATTTTTCACTTAGCTGCATACAAAGCAAAGGTACTGTGGAATGACCGTTCACGTGTGAAGGGCTAAATTCATTTGCCTGAGAAAGCAAACGCCTTCAGCAGCTTACAGAAATAACCCAGACAAGGGAGATTCCTTTACCTTAACTTATTAGGAAAACAGTTCAGAAAAATGAAACAGAACAAAGTACATACCCTAAAGATACTTCAAACCAATTTAATAAGTGCAATGTTTTCCAAGTAGTCTACTGCTGTTTAATGGTCAGAACATTCATTTGAACCATTTGGATTTAAAAACTAATTTGACTTTTTATTACTTTTCCCCATCATGTGATGGCTACAGCACTCCTTAACTGTCTGTGGTAAGTGAAAAGATTTACCTCATCTAGGAGCACCAGAAAAATCCATGAGTAAGTATTTACCAAAATTATATTTAAAAAACAACTCGCCAGTGGCTCAAGTCTGGCAGAATAAAAGGATTCCTACACAAGTACATCCTCAAAACACAAGTCTAGCTTAGCTTTCCAACTAATACTGTTAGAAAAGTGTGTAACTCGCTGTAAGATTAAAAAAATGGTAAGAGAAGGGAGTACTAGGAATAAAATAACAGTCTTGCATAACTTAGGACAAGGAAAAAAGGTATTTTCATTTCTGAGGTCCCTGGAGTGTGTGGGTGGTGGGGGCGGGGGGGGGGAGTTATTCAAATACCTAGTGGTTTGGGGCACACATATCTATTCCCCTAATTCAAAATCCTGGGGTCCAAAGATGTTACAAACAACTTGGGATAGCTCAAAGCTTCCCCTGAACACCACTCCCCTCATAAAGGATATGGAAAGGGTCAGGGTTAGGGGGAAGAGCATAAAGAGTTAACAAATCCTTCTACAGTAACCTCTAGATGGATGACCTCAAGGATGCAGAGGGGGCTAGTGACCTTCTGAAGACATATCTCCTCCACAGACTTCTGCACATTTTGAAGGAAATACCACCTCGGTTTGGTTCAAATTTCCTCCCCAACTGACCATGCACCACAACCAGAGCATCCCTAAAGCGCACATTAAGTTCAGTAAATTGAGAGAGCACACCTCTTCCCAGGGCAGCTGTAAACTTGTAAGCACATGCAAAAATACCTGTGTTGGAAGCAGTCACAGCTGACACAGCCAACGCAACAGCAACCACAGTGTGTTTACCCAACGCTGACAAGGACTGGGAGAGGTCTTTCTCACTACAGCCAACTGAAACTTAACATAGAAGAGATGCAGCCACCACAGTGTGCTTCCAAAGAGACAACGAGGGCTTTGGGGACACTCTAAGGAGGTAACGCACACCAATGAACAAGCTCACTCTCTCCTCCGCAACTCACGAAAGTGTTACGGAGGGTAAAGCACCACACAGAGAAAGCCGAGCTAGCTCACAGTACGCTATGTGCCGGCGCCCCACTTGACATGGACAGATCTCCTCTTTGCAGAGCCAGCTGGTACAGTCAGAGCTGTCTCAAGCTTGCTTCCATATCATGCAGACCAGCCCACCAAGACGGTCACTTCAGAAAGAGAAGCAACTAAAGTTTCAGTTTTTCCCACAAGTCCTACCCTACTGTGCTTTTTACTTTCCCATTTTATCCCTTTCAATATCCTGTCTTGCACAAAAGACTCTTATTTAATATCAGTAAGAGAAACGTTGAAGATGGCCACGTTGGCTTCATTGTTCCAGCCTGGAATAAGGATGGAAGGGCAGTGGAGCTAATGGGGGGCATAGTAAATGTGAATACTTTGTACCGAATTCAAGCCTGGGAAAGTCATCTACAGCTAAGGTTCACCTTTGATTGTTTTTCTGTTTTCTTTTCAGGAGAAGGGGACTAGAGGGGTTCATTTTATTAAATAAAACGCAACTGGAATGTTGAAAATACGTACAATCCATATAAAGGACTTCTTAATGAAGGCACTGTAAATGACATTTTCCCCCTACTTTAGAATACTGCAAATAGCAAATTAGCATACCTCAGAGAGTGGAATTTCTGCTACAGAAGAGATGAAAGGTTAACTGTCTAAAGAGTAAAGAATATGTTTGACATCTATTTAGAAAAGAAAGAGTCTCCTAATAAAAGCAGAGGCCCCACTTGATGCTCCTAATTCTCCTTCAGTGTTTGCATACACTTGCAAAGAATTAGAGAACCCTGCTCCAGAAAGCCCAACTGAAAAATAAAAAAAACCCTGCAGATCTCAATGCCTTGTTTGCTGGGCTTGTTAGAGGGCTCTGGAGGTCACAGTGATTGACAAGCCTTTGGTGCCTGTAGGAGGGCTGATAATACATACACATCTCTTGAGAGGCAAACTCGGAGTACTGACCATGCTTAATAAGCAAAGGGCAGCCAGTAGGCTGAACAATGTAGCAAGCAAACCCTTACGAACTAGCGGTGGCTTAAAGACTGCAAATTACATTCTCCGTCAATTAGTACCAATTAGAAAGTGGGAGGCTATGGTATATCATGCAAATAACGATTCCCCCCATACACTCCAAGGCTCTTTCTCATAAAGCGACTTTTGTTACCACTTTTTTCACCATGCACCTTACTGCTATATACACATGCCTGGCTCCCACGAGAGAATTTGCTGTACGTGTTACTATAGCAGTGAAATTGTTTAGAAAAGCAATCTGAGCCAGGATGCACAGGCTTGAGCTTCTATAACCTACCGTATCCTAAGTGCTAAGATTGGGATTTCATAAAGTGCGACAGAGGGAGGAAACCACAGCCCCAGATCAGGCAAAGCTTCATCCAACACAATTCCACCTGCGTACTTATGGCAGCCCTTGCATGAACGCTTCCCCCAACTCGCCACGCTGCAAGCCACTCTCAGTGGTTTGCTATTCAGGCGCGCTAGTCTTCATTTTGGCAGCCGACACTGCTTGAAGGAGGAGAAACATCACCAGGGAAGCAGATGGCGATTCGCCCTTTTCCTAACTCTTCATAAACCAGGTCCTGTTGAGTTTGTGAGTTTATTCTATGTAGGTTTAAATAGAGCAAACTGCTTCCACAGGCACGTTCATAACACTGGTTTATGACGTGACTCCATGGAGAGAATCTGTCCCTCTGCGCATGTGCTAGTCTACTTCTGCAGCTGTTTTTACTTTTTCTTGTTGTTTTGAAGGCATGGTGTAACTCATTAGCTTATACCTCAAGTTGCATCTAACTTCAACCAGCATTTTAAAGACAGCTGTATCTGTTTAGCAAAGGAAAAATAGTCCTGTTCAGTTTTAAATGTATACCTTCAGTGAACAGAACTATTGACCGACAATATTGACTCTGCTTTTCAAGCTTTACTGAATCTCCACATAGGCTAGAGGAATAAAAATATAAATGCGATTAAAATTTTATCAATAGGTGGCAGGGAAAAATAATGGTATTGCTTTGTTTTACTAAAGTCACCTTCGACACTACATCCATAACAAAAAATAACACTTTGATCTTACCACATTTCACTAGTAAAATTCCAAAGTGCTTTACAAAGGAAGTCAGCATTGCCATTTGCATAGGGGGTACTGTTCCCAAACAAAGAACTACTGCTCATTTCTTTTCTCATGCATCTTCTTCAAAAACTATTGTGAGAAACAGAAATGCCTCCTCCACCACCACCACTCCTTCCTTTCTCCTCCTCCAAAAAATGCAGTACAAAGCACCAGGCCTTGGCACACTATCTTTCAAAGACCTGCTGGACCACTGTCTTTTCTGATTCACCAGGAGATGGCCCTTACCTTTTTCTGGCCAGAAAAAGGTTTGGAGCCTTGCTGTTGTACTGCATTGCTACTGTGCCACCGGGCTCGGTGAGAGTATGGCTGGGCTCCTGCTCTGCTGAATTCCACCTAGTGTTGTTAAAGCCTAGCACACAGGTCTAGCACAACACAGAATTGAGAGAGGTAAGTGCAGCTATAGATAGTTCCAAGGAAAAAATAATACACTCTACATTTTAACATAACTGATGCCAAAAGAAGATGTTGTTAGAAAGCTCAGCTGGGTGATTATTTTTGGCAAAATACAGACATTCCTTGAAAAGCTTGTAATACAGGAGCATAAAATATGGGCCTACTGCTTAAAAATGAAATTAAGACTTAAATTTCACAGACTGGCTTAGAAGGTTTGGGGTTAAAGAAAAAAAAAAGGCGGGGGGGTCTTCCTTGAACAGCTTCATCTGGATATTTTCTTTAAAAACAAAAGCAAAAAAAGCTCTGCACACATTTGAGAAACATTTTAATATGTCAGCAGCTCTGGAACTGGAACTGAAACTAAATGTTACCAGAGTACAGCCCGGATTTCTCCTTTGAACTGTCAAGTACTGCTCAGCTTGTGTCAGGTGTGATAAAATGAGTAGTACTTTGACAAAGCACAGTGACTCGCTCTCCCATTCTCTCCCAATTCCTCACTCACAGCTTTGTTTTTCCTGTTTAGAAAGAAAAAGGGGCCTTTCATTCACCTCCAGCAGGGCCACAGAACTATTTCAGGGGCCTTAGTGTGCCACTAAGGCCACAGAAGTAAGCAAAAAAAGACAGATATAAAGAACAGACTTCTTCAAAGGCATGTTGCCTGATGTTTCATAAATCACTGTGTTGCTTCAGTATAACAATAACTGTTTTCATGTAATGTACTCTAGGTTATGCCTCTTTGCACTGGTTAGTTGATATAGTTTGCAAATACCACAGCTGGCTTGTCACTAAGTGCTACAAATGGAAGAAACCCGCATGAGCTCAGGAGAGGTACTCCTCATGTGAGTCCTGATACACCAGTACGCTCCGTTACAAACGGCTTTCACAGACACACACCGAAAGATGCATTAGCAGCCCCAGTCACCAGTTTCAAGACAGAAGCTCGAATCGCAGAACTGCCAGCAGGCCCCAAGGCCTGGTGCTTCAGCACGCTCCCGCGCCGCACGAACCTCCGCGGTGCTGGTCTGCCGAGCTCCTTCGGCACTCCCAACGCCTGCGCGCCTGTGCGCGTGCGTTTTCGCAAGTGTTTTAAAACTTTCCCTTTTTTTAATCCTATCAACTCTAGCTTAAGCTCAACAATAAGAGACAGCTGGGGTCTTTTTCGCACTTCTTACAAATACATGCCGTACTGCAGTCCCATTGCGTGATTACTGTCAACTGTTACAAGCTATTTAGACCATCAAATATAATGCGTTATAATTTGGGAGCAGGGGGTGGTTTCCTCCTCCTCCAAACTCTCTGGCCCACAATATAGCACATACTTAAAAATAAGTGTGGTTACTCCAGTAAGAAAACAGTAGTCTAGAAGGAAAATTTACCACATATTAAGGAAGCACAGAAGAAAGAAGCAAGGTAATGAAAAACCTTCTCCAAAATCCTTCCCATATTACAGCAACAGATGACACAACCACTTGGAGCAAGTATATATAAAGGACATTTATGTATTTCTCTGTTTTTTATTTCTACTACACCGCTACTTTTCTACAAGTCTTGGTTGTTTATTTATACACATGCACATGTGTGATGGTCGTGTCCATCCAATAAATGGGATTCATCATTCACGCCCGAGAACTTCATTTTCAGCCTACCAATTAATCCCAGCAGTTTTGCCTTTCTCTAATTTTCAAATCTATCAGTAGCTTCAAAATACCAATGAAATTCTTCATTTCCGAATGTGAAAAACTCCATTCCCAATTACTCTAGTGTAGAGCCCCTGGACGAGTGACAGATTTAAAGGTCTGATTTCTTGTAACCCTTCACTGCTATAAGTTTCTGTTGCATGGGAAAAATATCACTTTCTAATCCCTGGATAGTTCAAAGATATGGAGTTGATTTTTTTTTTTTAATGCAGAGAACCCATTTTAGATTGAACTGTCATGGGTTTTCAGTTATCATAAATCTAATTACAGTAAGCTCCTGAGAAACCATAAAAACCTCTAAAATTATGTAAAAAAAATTATGTAACTAAAAATGACACACTGTCCATTATCTAAAGTTATCCCATGACCCCATACCCAAGAACTATGCTCACTTTCTAATAGGAAATTCACCTTTTTAGTTTTTCCTATAATGTGATTTTTAAAACTGGTTATTTGCATCCATAGAAGAAAGTTTACTAGCTAAGAGCCAAACCCCTCCATTTGGAGGGAGGGTTCTGATAGTAATGTGGCTGGCAAACATGACAAAAGTACTGATATTATGTACATATTTAAGCACATCTATGTTTAAACAATCAAAGCAATCAAATTATGCATTAATGCTTCACATTTTTTTTTTACCATTACCAAATGACTCCTGCCTTCATATACAAAATATATTCAGATATTGTTCTATACTATGCACATGCATACTTCTATGCATACTAACATACACCCACATACTTATTGGATACTTAAAGCAGGCTGACCAGCTGAAGTAAGGTACAAACACATTATTTCTGAAGATGACTTATTGCTCTCCTGAAAAGTAAGGACTGCCAAGCCACACAATCCTTTACAGTAATCTCCTCACATCACTTAACAGATCTTGGTCTAAGAACCTAAAAATAAGCACAACCAAAAAATAACCTGTCATCATTTTCAGACTGAACAAACACTCTAACACAACAGTATATATGCACAAATATTTTTAGGGAATGTGGTAAGTATCTAAATGAACTTTGAAATAGCTCAAGACTTGCACAAAGCGCTTCAGTTTAATGCATTTTTGTAAATCCCAGACAGTCTTTCCTTTTCTTAGGAAAGGAAATACGCTAGGTGTATAAAAACATAGCCATATCCTTTCTGCATGCCCTTTAAAGCAATTGTGGGAGAACACGCATGTGGCATTTTAATTCCTTAGATCAACTGCTGTATCTTGCAATAGTGCACAGCTAACACTGACGCCCCAGCACCAAACCCGTCCTTCTCCGGCTAGGTAAGTTTCAACAGCCTTGTGCTGAGACTAAAGCTCTTCAGTCTCCTGTCCTGGAGTCACCTTTTCTAGTTATCCTACCATAACCATTAAATGAGCAATAGGGAAAGTCTTCTTGCACAGGCCAACTGCAGCATTTCTGGTTTTGGCAAAGTAGTGAAGTGTATTTTTATGTGGACTTGGACACTAAATTTGGGAGAAGAAATCTGAGAGGCAGAAGGCAATTGCGTGACCTTTCATTTCCACCTGAGGATCAAGCTTTCACACACTTCAATCAGTCATTTAAATCTGTCTACCATACAGAGATATCTGCCACTGGAGAATCTCCTCCAAGTCCCAAATTGAGGCAGAGTCAAATACTGAAGTAGTACTTATACATGTACGTACAAATGTAAAACACCATACCGTGGATTACGTCACAGGAAACGGCATGTACTTGTTTTCAAAGGCAAGCAGAGGAAGATCTCAGAAGCGAACCTGCAGACCAGGATTTCTGCAAGGACCAATTCTCGCAGAGAAGCATCCAAAGCGGCGACAGCGCAGGCCCCCGCGTTCTTTGCCGCACAAGGCTCTATCGCTAACGCAAAGCTTATCGTGTCGGGGCCCACATTGTACAAGCTTGCTGTAATGCTCAAAGGGCTTAAGTGCCCTTATCTGTCATCCCCCTGCTTTATTTCTTCATTGAAATAAATCCCTCTGTAATAACAAAGGAGAGCTCCTACTTAGCCCGTATGCAGATGAGGAGGGACAGAGCTGCTTTTACATCTGGTTGGCAAAAGGCAATCAATACAGGTAGCGTGAACTGTTTAGGGATTAAAGATACAATTAACTATACAGCTCTCCTTGTTCCCTCCCTTCCCCCACTAAGCACTTTAACCCTTCCTAACATAATAAAGTAATTCCAATGCACAGTAATTTAAAGCAGCGGTTTTCTACTTCATTTTGGTGCCTGCAATTCTACAAGCAAAGGAGTTTAAAAATAAACTACTGATCTTAGAAGCCTTAGGATCCTGGACTCTTAAATGGACAGAAACTGGGGCAGAAGAAACAAGGAGTGGCTTCAGATTATTTATACAGGGCCAAATCCTGCAGTCCTGCCTCAGGCTTTCAAAGGCACAAGTTAGTTTCAGAGTTCAGCAGACCCTGCAGCTCACCAGCTTAGGAATGCTTTTAAAAATTGGATGTGAATAGGAATACAGATGTTCACTGTAGTTATTAGGGGGAAAAAAAGGAGGGGAAAAAAAGATCTAAAGCTTATTATAGAGAAAGGTTTCCTGAATATATTTACATATTCCTCAGCTAGCACTTTATCAATGATATGTTTCTCAGTAAACAGAGAAATTAGGAAGCTATAAAAGTACCTTCAGAATCACTTTAAAATACTTTTAAAGCTACAGAAATAGCCTGAGATTTCATTTTGCAAGGGCATAGAGGTCTTGACTGCATCTGTGATTTCTATCAAGTGGGGCTGGAAGACAATGAGGACATTCACATGAGTAAAAATGATAAAGGATTAGTTCCAAAATGCTGAATTGTCCATTATAAAACAAATTACACAAGTTTCCCCTGCAATTTAAAAGCCCTAATGTTTTACACACCAACAACTCAAAATTAGTAAGTCACTCTGCACACAGTCTTATACATGCTCAGAATTAAATATACTCCAAAGCACAGTTACTTACTAGAAATACATAAATTCAATAGATGAACATGTCTTTGACTTCCTTCTATCAAGCATTTAAGAAGCCTGTATACAAAGAATTTGAAACACAGGTCCATTCAAATAAATGAGTCAATAAAGGTCCCAGGCCATGAGTACCCTTTGAAATTCTTAACACATACACACATTTGAAAGTTGATTCTTATGATATACATTGTCTAGAAAATTGAGATTAGCTGTTTATGTAGGTTATCAATAAAAGTTGTGTTTTCAAACCTCTTTCCATTCCTTTTTTCTGCTGCATTATCGTTCTTATTTATTACCATATCTGTATAATAATAAAATATCATTTTTGTTTTTTCTCCATGCTTTCTTGGTGGATTTCCTAATCTGTCCTTCAGTGCAGTTGCCAGTAGCATCCATTCCTAAAAGGAGATCATGGGCAATAAAAATATTTTAAAGATGCTTTTTCTTTTCTTTATGTCAAGATTGGAAGGTACCTTCAGTTCCTAAATCCATTCCTCAGTACTTAGTCATCTTAAAAAAAAAGTGGCAATATAATGGAGCTTTAAGTTCCTCCTTTCTACCTTAACACTGAAATTAAAGAAGTTTAATTTTTGAAGCAACCAAACATTGCTTTAGTTGGTAAGGCACAATGTAAACAGACGGGGTTTGGTCTAGCCTAACACGGAGTCTTCATAAAAGAGATGTAATCTGGTTTACTAACAGGCTACTGTGCCCATTCATTTTCTCCTAATTAAAACTTACACAAAATCTTAGCAATACAGTTTACAGACCCATCTAGCACACAGAGACTTCCCGAAAGCAGCACTGACAGCCTATATTCCTTTATATGTACTTGGCAATCTGTAATAGCTTGGGGGGAGCTACACGGCTTTTCCCATAAAGAACAAAGTAAATAATAGCCAACTTAAAAGTTCCTGAATTGTGTATTTCCAGTGCTCTAAACTCACCCCCCCACCCCGTGCTGCACATGATCAATATCCATTGCCTCCAGTTTTTAAGCATGCTACCAACAAGATAAACGGAAAAATTTATTTCTCACTCCAAACATGGAAGTTTTGAGAAACACTAGAAGTCTTCCTTAATTTTATGAAAGAAAAAGAAGACATGCACAAGCTGAAGAACTAGACTGTGTTGCTGACTCACTGGAGATTTCTATACCTTTATGTGTATCTGAACTATATCATCATTAAGAGGGTAAAATCAATCACATTTTATATCCCCTACTTTGACATTTATACTTACAGGTAAGACTGGACTGCTCAAATATTGAACATATTGCATCTGGAAGGGATTTAGAGAATTACATTGGTGATCATTTTTCCCTGTGATCAAGATAAATTGTGATTTGATGAAAATACTCATGAGCATAATCACTTAACACCTAGCACAGCCTCAAACCTTTCCAAAATGATAACGTTCTTCCTAGCTTACAAATCATCATTAGAAAGAAATTTCAGGGTCTAGATGTTAGATATATTCTGACATCTTATCAGAATATGGCATATGCAAGTAGCAGGCAATTGCCCTTTGCATCAGTATTTTGATGCATGTACCCAACAGGTGCCCCTTTCTCTACATACATTTCTTCACTTTGCAAGAAATTTAAAAACGATTTTCTCTGGAACTAAATTGTCAATACACACAGACTGACTTCAAAAATATTCCTAGTCATCCTCACCAGAATAAAATACTATTCCTTAGGAGTAACATTTATCTCTTGAAAATAAAACCAAACACTGTGGACTAAAATCTCAGTAAGTCTGCTTCAGGAATTAATTTCATCACCATTACTCAAATGAGATAGTGAGTTTTTTCATTTTTTCTTAACGATTTTTGGAATAACTGTTTAACTGTTCAGTGCTTGCAGTCTGCAGGGGGATATCTATCCAAGAAATGCACATTACTGTGGATCACCTCAATTACAATATTCTAATGCACAGATTTAGTAACATGTCTGAGAATTGGGCTCATCGTCTTTAATCAAACTTATATTGCTCACGTTGTAAAAATTCATATGTTTATGCAGCAGGTAAATTAGGCCCATAACCATTAGTCTCGAAGTAACAGACAGATCATTTGTTATGCTAAAGAGTGCATCCGAAAAACTATTATACACTTCTAGACTGGAAACATCTCATTCAAATGTGAGGTTATTTCACAGACTGTTTGGGGCTGTCCTAGAATTTTATTTTTTAAAAAAAGAACTCAGATATGCAAGCAATCAAGCTTGCGCTGTTTTATAATAGGTTTTTACTGAATATTAACAGGTTCTAAACTGTGACACAAATTGCTTACATGTATTTTAAATATGAATTCTGATAAAATTTCTCAGTCCAGCGAACTTTCTGGAGGGTGGAAGGACGTGATAAAAATTGTAATGCCAGCACAATCTGGAATCTCTGCTTCCCAAAAGAAGCGGGGGAAAAGCAAGGGAGTATTTTTGCCTCCCAGTGAAATCAAGGAACTTTCCAGTCTCCTGAAATATCACTAGCAACTTTCTTCCCCTGAAAGCAGCAAATATAGTGTTTGGAAGCCTCTTCTTCATCTTAAAAGGAAGAAGTTCATAGTGTGTATTGCAGAGATGGGAGAAAAAAAAAGAAAAAAAACTTTTGAATTGACAGGCTTGCCTCTCTTAAGGCATCTCCTTCCCTCTTTGCACAGTAGGTCTTAGAACTAATTGTATCATCACTGAGACGAATGGGTCAGTTCACAGTGCTCAACTACAGACTTCAGCAAACACCACTGCATTGAGTCTAACACCCAGTCAAACCTCTTTCCAGTTGTGAAGAGCAAATGTAAACACAGGATGCCAGAAGCCGAGACCCTCAGGATAGATCTGTTATGCTTATGCCTTAATCCAGCCTAAAATAAACCTCATAAAGTTAAAAGAAGGATGTTAGCAGACATATTAAAAAAACAAACCCACAAGCTGAAAATTCCACGAGCTCAATAACTGCTGCTGGAATCAATATTTAATCCACATTTCATGCTGGGGGCACGGGTGAGAACAGCCAGGCCCTCCATTCTGACAGACCAGACGACGTCTAAAAGTCTCAAAGTCCTTCCTACTCAGCTTATGATCCCAAGCCCTAGCGCACGAAACCGACTCTGGAGTTCCCTGGACATCTTTCTCTCCTGCCATAGCCAGCTATGCTCACAGAGCCCCACAGCCTCCCCCTGGGCTTGCCCCAAGCATCGTTACTGTTAACGAGGCCCTGCCTTCTGCCCACGGTGTTGTGCTATGACCGCAGAAGGTAAAACCAGAGCTGCACGCTGAAGCTAGCACGTGCAACCGGTAGGTGACATATGGCGAAGCAGAACTTCTAAGAACGCTTGGAAAAGTCATTAATCACCAGGCAAGCCCGGCACCCCGCAGGCGTAGCAAGCGCTCGTCGGATTCTGCAGAAACCCCCGCTCGCCTCCGTCAGCAAGGCTATCGTCTTTCCGACAGCAGCCAAGATCTTCGACTCCGGCGAGTGACCTCCCGTGTCACTGGAGCAGCCTCGGCTTCACGGTTACTAACGCAATTAAGTCCCCCCCCAACGCTACCTGATGCTGAGACTGATGGCACTTTTAGTACGGTTGTTTGGATCCTGTTTTCTTTCACTGCTTCCCTGTCAAATTTGGTCCTACCAAAACCAGCCCCTATTTACACTAAAAGTATAGATGGTCCTTCACATTTGTTTTCTTTTAAAGCTCAAAACCCAGATTAAAAGCCCAAATAAAGTAAACAGAGCAGCATAATTTTTCAAGTGAAGAGAAATATGTAGGGTAAGTATAAAGGAACAAACATGCTGGAACTGAATTGAGGATTTCTTAAAATAATCCTCAGTTTATGAAAGGTGTATATTTTCAAGAATCACGATCAGGGATACTTCATTCTATTTCAAAAAATATTCTTACAAACACAGCTGGCAAACCCAAAGTTGCCAGCAGCACATCGTTACTACAGAGCAACTGCTCTGAAAGAGGACAACACAAGCTCTGTCACAGGACAGTCCTAAATTTTTAAAAGAGACTTTCCTTGCTAGTCACTAGCCTCCAACATTTTATATGGGAAGCCAGAGATAAACAGGGAAAAAATAAATAAATAAACCAAGTACTGCAGCATTCTATAAATTACAGAAAGTACTGAACATTGTGGCAAGGCAAAAACACTGACATGTCATAATTTTCACACTATATGCTGCACGGAGCAAGCAGCAGAAGTGTACTCTGCAAGGTAAACAAAAAACTTTGTTTTTTTTTTTCATTTTACACCACAGTCATCATTAAGAGAATTTATCTGCAGCCTGTTCTAAGTGCACTTGCAGAAGAACATCACACAAATGCTAGGAAAGCTTCCCTCCAAAATGCTTAGCTGTAATAAAACTATAATAATGGTTTAATCTTGCAGCTAAGGAGAGCTGAAATACAGGCATATAAATCTAAACTGAATTTTTAAATACTTGAATTAAATATTCCTTTGGAAATTAACAGTGGAAACATAAGTCTGAATTCCTAGTATTGAGATTTTATGCTTTTATTAGTCATATTTCTATTTCTTTTTTTGCAATATATAATTTTTAGCTGTATAAATAGATCCTAGAAATACAAGTGAGGTTCCACTTCCATTTGTTAATGGTCTGTTTAAAAAAAATCTGAAATATATACTGGGATAAGTAATAGTCCCCACAAACATCAAAAAATAAAATGGTTTAATATTTGCCATAAATATTACCTCTTTAAGGAACACCTTTCCTGTAGCTTAAAATCATATACAAGACATACTACTACACAAAATAATTTAAACATATGTATATGCTGCCTACATGTGAAATCTCTAGTTTTACCATTTGTATGTTCCCATATTTTCTGGATAACAATGTGTGTGCATGTTGATGATTTCCTCACATAAAAATTCTATCAGGCATATTTACAAGTGCAGTATTGCTGAAGTGGGTGTACATTAACAAAACTGGAGGAAAAAGGTAATGCATTCAGCTGAAAAATAAATTGCAGTTCAGCTGAAAAACCCAAGTCCACATACACAAATACCTCATTTTGATTATTCTTTCTTTCTATTCTACTGAATCCACATTCTTAATCATAAGAGGAGACAGTACTTACTGCATATTGTATGTTTTTAAAAAGGATTTTTATAGTGTGTCTTTAGCATCATCCTTCTTTTCATTATAATATCCTGGCAGAGGCTCCAACTCCAAGACGAGTTTACCCTCAAAATTACTTTCCCCCTCTTATATGAGGGATCATTTGCTTTTATATGACCAAGTCAATCCTGTGAGACTGTGGACTTTATTTTTTTTTTATTTTTTTTTTAATAAAAACATTTCGTGATTCGAAATTCAAAAGCTGTGGTTTATGACTGTAGAATACTTCTATGAGGACGGGTATCTGCATGGCTGAGAGGATCTTCTCTAAGAACTTTAAGATCAGATCATCCAAGTATTCAGGCAGCACCACTGATAGGGAACAAAAAGTAAAACCACTTTAATTTTAGTAGATAGAGAATTGAGGAACAAAAGAATTAAGCGACTTATCTATGGTTACACAGCAAGTCTGCTACAGAAACACAAAACAAATGATTTTCAATGCTGTTCTAGCACAGGAATGACACCACCATCCCTCCATTCCCCTCTGACTGTAAACAGTTTTTAAAATAAAGTACAATATGCATCACTCACATCAAACGTACAAAAAATGCACACAACAAGGACAGAAAATACAGTCAGCAAGAGAAAAATTGCAAGGAAGTTGTTTTTTCAGAGTATGCCTTACCATATAATTCCTGGACTTCAAGGGCACACCAGAGGAAATATATCCTAGTGTTTTGTAAGGGCTCAAAACTCCACAAATAATCTAAATCTGTTAGGTTAGAAGATTTATTTTGTTCATATCTTTCTTCAGCATATCTTTTACGTCAGACAAGCGTCAACTGCATAAGCAGGGGAATGGCACATTTGTATAAGGTAAATAAGGCAGAGTGATGCCCCTTGAGCTAAGGGACAGCTTAAAAGAAAAAAAATATATATACACACACACACACACACTCTGATGGCAAACAGGTAGTCCTGAGATAGAACAGGTTTGTATATCAGTTAGGACACGGAGGTTAATGGAGTATGGGGACAGCTTTGTTTTACGGGTCCTGCTGAAGACGGGTGACCGTCCAGAGGAGCACGAGGCAGTCTCCACTTCGCAGGCGCGCTCAGAAGACAAAGCAACGGAGCGTGAACCTCACACGGGACGATTCCTGGTGCAGAGCCCTGGCTGAAACCGAGCAGTCCGCCGGGACGCGTGGGACGCTTGCTAGGCAAAAATCCCCCCTGCCACTTGGGTCGCGACCTCATTAGCAGACAAACGGCCGTGCGGAAAATTAATGAGCCACATCTGACCGCCCAGTGAAAATCTACTCTGCACAACAGGGTTTTTTAAGAGTGGATTTCACAGGTAGCAATATTTGTAGACTATCTGAGGATAACTAATTTCAACTAGAAAGTTTTAAAGCAAAAGAAATAAAAATTAATCCTGTGCTCTCCATAATTTCTAAGGCAGAAGATAGAAGCACTTGGATGGAGATGAAAGAGTAAAGTCCATGAAAGCTTTCTTAAAACTCAACTGTTTAGTGGAGAGCACTGAAAATCACACGTGTTCCATGCCTCAGCCACTGAGGTTAAACTCTAAACAACAACCCAGAGGTCTCTGCAGCAACTCAGTGCTGAAGTACACAACAAATTGGATGCTCTACAGCAAAAGCTATCAGAAAGCAGGAGGAAAATGATATCAACATATTACATTAAACAAAAATATTGAATAATGTTTTTTTTTTCTTATTATGCTGATAGAACTATTTAAGTTGCTTAAGATGCAAAGGCACCATAATTATTGACCTACAGCTAAGCATTTTTAATATAATCATAAAATTAATTAATTCAAAGTATGATTCTGAAAAAAAACAATCACAGTAGAATTTTTCACTAATCATACCCTACATGTACCTGGACTACTAACTTCCATCTGCTTCAGTTGATCTCTCTAACCAGACTTTTCAAGCTAATAAAAAGCAGCAAAGTCAAACAAGTTTCTGCTTACATTAGTTGATGCAGAAAAACTAAAGAAAAAAATACTGTTAGCAAAACAGCTTGGTAAAAATAAAATTTAAGAAGTCTAACTATTCAACTATTTCTTCTAATTCAAGCTACAGCTTTTAGGGAAACACAAAAGTTTAGCCCTTCGCTTCAAAAGCGGTAGGAATGGCTCCGTCGTTTTCTTGATCCTTTTCCCTCACGTTTTCCTCAATTCATACCAACATCATTTTTGCAGCACCGTGAGAATGTCATCCCTGCCTCTGGGGTCACTTCTTACGCAGGTTTTTATACACAAAGACAGCAGTCTGGGGCTAACAGTGGCTCCATCTATCTGAGGATGAGTGATAATAGTGAAAGAAGAAAAAGAACAAAAAAATAAATTGAGAAGTGAGGAGAAGAAAAGGCACAAAGGTTCTAGCTAAAGTACCTTTTTTTGGTCTTTTAGTGTTACATGGCCCTTTTTATTTTACTTGCTTCTCCATTTATAATTTGGCAATTAAACAACAGCCCCTTAGAACAACAGCATCCTAAAAAACAAGGTGTTCACTAATTGCTACGCAATAACCTGCTTTTAGCCCCCAAGCTCATTTCATACAGATTTGAACTTCAGAGAATAATCAGTACAGAAAATAGTTACTGAACCCAACAGAAAGCCTCTTCAGAATGTCATGATAGTGTGTAGTAACATGAATTCAAAACAATTCTCACTGAAATTAAAGGATGAAGCTATTTCCTTTTTTAATTTGAGAAGTTTAAAACTGTTCCCTATATATTTTAGCATTTTTGCTTTTGGATTTTCTGAGAACTTTAGTTTATATCTTATGTGTTACAGGACCCTCTCTTGGCAGATCTTTTGGATAGTTGTAGATTTGCTGCCAAATTTAGAAACAATAAACCACATCCAGATGTCCTACTTTCCGAATATAGGAGAAGCAGGAGGGAATTCTACTGCTTGCTCTGCTTTGTAAGAACTGGTCAGGAGGATCTTCCTAGTTTTCCCCTTCCCTACTGCGAGAGCGCAATTATAGGAAAGCAACGGATGGAATACACTGACTGAAGAATCAAATGAGGACACAGGAGAGAAGCAGGAGCAAGTTGAATGGAAGCATATGGGACAGGATCCAGGATGAAAAGTAGTATTGCACTTTGAAGAAGGGGAGTAAAGTGGACAGCAGCAGAGCTCCTACTAAGCAGGAAGGTCTAACTGGCTTGAACTAAAAACACATGTGAAAGAAGAAAAGCATGTAAAAAGGAACACACAATGAGAGAAGCCCATCACACAGAAGTCTACAAAAGCAATTCAGAATGGAAAGACATGGACATATGGAAAGACACCTCACATATATTCAGTAGTCTGCCAGGAAAATCTTTCCTGCATGACTTCATGAGCTCACCTACGTATGCACATAAAGCATGTGCTTTTAGAACAGCTCCCTTAGATGGGGAGCATCAGGCCAGAAGGAAGTTATTATTTAGCATTCTGCCTGAAACCTTGCTCGGTCTAAAGGAGTCACGGCAAGTACAGTTCCAGAAAATCTGAGCAACTACGGAAGGATTTATGTGATGAACATCAGAGAAGATTCATTCTAGAGCCAATCTCAATGTCACTGGATTATACACATCCTCGTGGTGACCATGATAGCCTAATTAGCAAAACTCAGTAGCAATGCAGACACCTTTGGACAGAATAGGACTCCTGAACAATGGCTAGACTGTCCTATAATTTATCTGCATCTGCCCTGAGAGGACAAAGCTATTTATCAGTCTTCTCAAAAAAAACTATTACTTCTCTAAGGCTACAAGGAAATGGTTTGAAGTGGAGAGCTATTGCTTCCATTAAATAAAATGGGCTCAATCTTCATAACGTGAACGTGAATATTCAATCTTTTCTTTGAAGAAAAAATAGAGGATTGTTAAAAAGAACACTAATAAATTCAGCAAATTAGTGCTTCTAGCATCTCAAAGACTGAACTCCTGAGATTTACTTCTATATGTTAGTGGTACAGAGTAATGGTTCTAGTATTGGATGGTTTATGGTTTGTAGATCTACAGGGACCCATCTCAACTAAATTCTTTAACAGCTGATATGACAGAGATGTCCATTACCCAAATGGACAGCACTCTCTATTGATCAGTGCTCCACTTAGCAATCCCATTTGTCATCCTTTTGTCTCTGCCCTCATCTGCACTAGATAAAAAGGAGGAAATTAATCAGGTGCTACAATAGTTAATCCACCCATAAGGCACAACTGAACAATTAAAACACCTAATGCACAGAACCCCTTAGCACATCTACCACAAAACAAATATACCGGGTTTCTTTATATGCTTCCTTACAACCAGCAGAGGGAATTGAGAAACAGCCTTACTATCATAAAGGAGCCAAAAAGATGCTATATTAACTGCAAACTCTAGTTATGTCAAGTGTCACAGTCACTTCACAGCTTCTTTATGAAATGCTTTTGTTTGTCTCAAAATATAGTATGAAGAATTCCAAACCCTCAACAAAACAACAGAAAGACTACCTAATCAACCAGTGAATCGCTTGGGGAGACCCAATTGCAATTAATTGGATTTATGCAGTTAGACAGCAGTCATCTAGTATTCCCATACACATAGTATGCTTTATATAGTTCTCATACAAAAGATTAAATTAGCCATGAGAAAAGCAATACTGAAACATTTAAAGTTCTTTCTCATAGTACACATAAGCATCCATGTCACGGAGACAAAGGCTTTTTTATTCTTTCACCAGATGCAATAATAGAAATAATTAAACATCTTTCAGACTTGAACTGCATAGTCATTAGCCAATAGCCAATGATTTGAACCACTGCTAGAGCCTGAACTGCACTTTGCCCAGGCTTTTCTAGCCATTTCTATTCCAAAAGCCTTCCATATCCAGATTTCCCTTGAGAAATATTTTATGATGCTATAAAGACCATCAGCCAGAGACGGGAGCTCCTCAGCACCTGAGCCACAGACAGAACTATCAAATAACATTTAATTGCTGGTTGACACTGGGTGGCTGGGCTTGAATTCTGATCTCCAAATATTATCCACGCAACTGTCTGCAGAGATAAGGCTGTTATGATAGCAGCAGATAAAATCAATTAAAACTGGGAACAGCAAGCATATCGAGACCCTGACTGTCCCCATAAATACACTTTAATACGCACAAGTGGAAAAAGGTACTGTGCTCTCTGCTACGTCAAGAACGCAGCCTAGGACCTAACTCTCCTTCTACACTGAAAGGAGGTGCACACGTAGCTGAGGAAACGGCACAATATTTGTCACTGAAAGAAAATGCTGCATATTCAGAACCAAGCACAGGAGCTGTCAGTGACTTTCATAAATAATGCTGGATTCCAAAAGCTGATACCAACAGCAGAGAGAAGTTCAGTTCACATTTAGGATGCTTACAGTTTCAGCCAGCAGCATAAGTATTCCAATGGGACTACAGCGCAAACATTCTTCTTTTGCCTCGCATCCAAGTAACTACTTCGCCTTTCCAGTTTATGCAATTCCACCAGCATCTCTGCCTGGTATTGCTCATACTCTAATCTACTTCTTGATTTATCTCTTAGTTTTGCTGCCAAAGCCCTCAGATGAGGCTGCAAGCTTTAAATTTGAGATTTTTTTTAAACACACTTAACTAAGGAATACAGAGATGAGGTTGCACATAAAAGGGACAGTGAGTAAGAAATTCTTAGTATGTTTATTAAATCTTCTTCACTTGGCAAGAAGAGGCAGGAATGTAGGAAGAAAGCAAAATGGAAGGGTTGAAATCCAATTTACCCAATAGATCCCACAAGACAAAACCATAATGGGCTGTTGGGAAACTAGTTTTAATACAGAGGAGAGTCTGGTTAAATGAATCGTGGACATTAAGAAATAAAAATCCCATTTTAACCAAAGAAAGGCTAAAACAGCACCATAGCATTACTTAAAGCACCTTATTGTTCATAACTTTTCCCTCAAAATTCAATTAGATAGATGTCATTAGAAGAGGTCACTGCCTTATCCCAGTTGAACAGTGGAAAATCTTAAAATTTAACCATACATGATCTCATCTCTATTTAATCAGAGAGCTCTTCATATATAAGTAGACTGATGATACCAGAATGAAAAGTAGAATGGAGTCTGACTCAGTTTTTTCTTCTGTTTTTCCCCTTTCTTTACACTGTGCTGTTATAACATTATTTAACTTCTTTGTATTATTTAACCTTGCAAAGGAAACACACAAAAATGGCATTATGTAGACTATTTTTACATATTCTTTCAACCAATTTCAGATGAAGCTTGCTTATGTTAGAAAGCATATTATGCTTTTTGTCCCCCTTCACAGCCACCTTTGCAAATACTCAAGCTAACATCTACATCAAAAACACCACACCCTCCAAACAAACCACCCTCTTAACTTCTATATAAATCTTTAATAAAGATTGTGTGTCTAAACCTGGTCACATGCACATCTATTGCACCCTTTAAATTCTGCTTCACGTCCTCACACCCTCTGAGTATAACTCAAAGAAATGAAGGGAGGAAAAATATAGTTATTGAGCAAGTTATAGCTGGCCTTTAAGGTACAAATGAGAACGGCTTTTAAAACCAATTACACTGCTCAGAGATCATTCCTGAAGTCTCAGTCATCTCTTCTTGCAACTTTTTTTCAGTCTTAGAGGAGCACAACCACCTCGTCACTGAGCAGACAGAAATCAATATACAGATCAAAAATGAACAGGAACCTACCTGAAGCATAACTCTGTTGTTTGGAAATGCATGCAGCCTTTAAGCTACAATTTTACTATTTGGTATAGTTTAAATATAGTTTAAATATTTAAATATTTTCAAGTATTTTTAGTTCTTTGTTTTTTTTAAATCTGCTCTGACTTAACATCTCCTGTTTGACTTACTGATCATCCTTATCCAAATAATAGCATTACCGCTACCTGTTTCAGTCCAACTTCTGTATCATTGTGCTTTACTCTTTCAGTTTATTTTGGTCCTCAGTGTGGTTCACTTGAATCAGTGAGGTCATTCCTGGATTATCACCCCTTTTTAGCCAAAAGTATGGCTAGCAGAAAGGTTAGTGGTCGGTTCCAAGCAGGCATGTTAAGATATCTGCTTGTTTGTTTTAACTACAAAATATGCCTGGTGTCAGATACACACAGTGCAACCCTGAGAGGAACACACTATTTCAGATGCATACGGTGCATCTCAGTGGCATTCAGGTCACTGCACAGCATCTTATTGGTATCAGTGACTTGCTCTTCTTTCCCTCTTCAGAGAGGATTAAATACTTTCTGCATAGCAAAACTCGTTGTAGGAAGGAAGGTAGTTTGGCTGCTATCACTTCCATACGCCTCTTCTGTGGGGTGGGGGGGGGGGGGCATTCAGTTCCTCTATACAAAGTTTTAATCCTCCATAACACAGCCGTAGTTTTCGCACCTTTCTATTTACCTTCCCTTTGAAGTTCGCTTCCTTCAGACTTCCCCCTCCCCACCGTCCTCTCAGCTGTTTTGATACAGTTTGCACATTTCCTGCTATTACAATTAACAATGTACACGCAGGAACAACAGCCACTGCCACAACACTCACAGCTTCAAAGCCTGCTTCAACTTGCAAGACATAATACAGAGAGAGGACACTAATGAAAAGGCTGAATTTAAAAGCCCATTTATCCTGAAAAGGTCATGCCACATTGAGATGTCCTTGGGAGATTGCTGGGAGACACTGGGCTCTTTGAATGTTGTCGTGATCATTTTCTCAGCAAGATAACTATGCTTTACATGTCTGGACTGTTTAAGAACGCCACATGTGCTAATTTAATTTATGTTTTTAGGGGAGCTGAAGCTTTTACAGAGAAATGCAAAGGGCTACAGTTTGCACTGCATGCACAAGGGATTACACCTGTCTCTTAAGAGCTAATGGCAGAATTGCAAGAGACAGCAATGACAACCAGTTCGGTTCCCTGGGAGTGTTCTTAATTCAAGATCACCATCTTGCAAAGAAACTACTCCCAGACACAAAAGGGATTTAAGAAAAATCCTCCTGGGCTTTATAAAGATCTTGAAAAAATTCAGACTATTTATATTCTAAATAATTAGACAAACCCATACAGAATTCAGGTATATTACCACAGGCAATGGCTATGCTACTACTGTTTTGCTATTTGAACAGCATTCATACCATGAGTTTTCAAAATAACCTAAAAAAAAAAAAGATACATTAGTCTGTGGCTCTTGTCACTTACTACACTTACAGCAGGTACTAGCCAGTTATTACATGGCATTTCACAGTGAAAGTCTCATTAGCTATCTTATGGCCATAACTATTTGGTCGAGACTATTTTAGGAGAGCTGAAAAATCCTGTGCACTAAGACAGATGGCCTGACAGACTGAGATGAAACAACAGAAACGAGGGAATTTCAAAGAAGCAAAAAATTATAGCTACTTCTTACAGTATGAAATATTACCTATACTGCAATACAATTGCTGTGCATGTGAATAGAAGCAGAGCTACAGCCGCACACCAACAATGAACTAGTCTTTTCCATTACAGCCCCTTGAATTCACAGGTGTAGTTAGCATATGAGCATGATAAATCCTTTCAAGCCACACCTTCAAGCAGGAGACTTATTTGAGATTTGGGATTTTCTTGCAGTTTCACTCGTTTATTATTACATCTGTAAGTTTTCAGAAAATAGTATTGCATGCCCCCCTGTTCAAGGTTAAGCCTGCGCGCGCCATTCTCTTCTAGGAATTCATGATACAAATTACAGTACACTGCACTTCACATGCCAAATCTAGTAACTGAGGTCTACTAATCAGGTCTATGAGTTATTTTTACTTCATCGTATCTATGTTAAAACTTTCCACTTTTGTTAACCATCCTCGTCCTCCACTCCTTTGTCCACACCTTCACAGGACACAGCCCCACCTGGACATTAGTCTGAGGCCTTGGACTACAAAACCTTTGTGAAAGGAAAAGGAGGAAGAAACACACGAGGAAAGCATATTTCATACCCGAATTCTTCCATTTTCTTAACCACTTGCCTCTCAAAGAGGAGTTTTGTCTGATCCATGCTTTTGGTTTATTCCCTAAAAAGACTTGTGGGAAGCAATGAAACCTATGATAAAGGGCCTCAGGAAACAACTAAAAAATACCCAGACAGAATAGTATCCTGTTACTGACAAAGAGAACAGAATATAAAATTTTCTTTTTGATGTAGTCCTAGAGGCACATCAAGAGCCTACTGTGCAGAGGACCAGGAACCTCCACGTGTAAAGAAGGGAAAAAAGGATGATGCCAAGTCCTGGCGCTGGCACAGAGAAGACAAGGAGGCCTAGCGAATGCCCCCACCATGCAGGACAGGCACAGAAGGACATGTCTTCTCCACTATTAATTAGCAAACAGCCCTGATATGTGCTTGCCCAAGGAAACAGAGTCCAATCCTGCGTTCTCCCAGTTACCAGACAGTGAGATTTCAAAACACTTGACATATTAATGAAGCAAGGAATCAGAAATTCAATGCTGCAACTTAAAATGAAAAAAAAAAAAAAAAAAAAAAAAAAAAAAAAAAAAAAAAAAAAAAAAAAAAGGAGAGAGAGAGAAAAAAAAAATTTCCCTGAAACACCAGCAAGCTCACAGCTGGCCATTTCTTCTCAGGAGAGGTCTGCGATGAAAATAGCTGGAGTTTAGAAGAGCACAACCAATGTGCACTGGCAAAGGTGTCTCAAACACAGGTGTTCTCAGTCTCCCACTGAATACGAAACTAATTTACACATATAAAAATAGGAGACAGAAAAGATCATCACTCCTGCTCTTGGAAGTCTTACAAGTAGCATCAGCAACTCTATTTTATTTTAATCTAGCATCTGAATTAAAGTAACGATATTGACCCCTTTGTACTACACAATATTAGAGTACTATTTCTTGCCTTATCTCTGCATCTGAACTGGGAAGTGGAGAGGAGGAAGATGAAGATTTTACATAGTGATGTAGGGGATTTTTTTTGAAAAATATAGATGGTTTTCAGATATATCAATTGCTAAGGTTTCTGCCTACTTTTTTTTTTTTTCAAATTCAGGACCATACACAATTGAGTCTGAGTAGTTCAAGCACCAGAACAAGAATCTAAATATCATGGGCAATACGTACACTTTCATAATGAGAAGTCAGCTACTATTCTGGAGATGGGAGCATGACATCTGGGATTTCCATTCATTTCTTTATTCATTTGTTCCTCATTATCATTACTATAATCCTGGTACCAGGAGTGAACAATGAAATACAGAGTGAACTGCAACAGAAAAATGTATCAGATGTTTCAGCAAAGGCATTGAAAGCATTGAAAGCAGCACCAGTGGCAATATCTATTATTAAGATAACCCAATATTTCCTATTATAAAGCCCAGTTTTTCCATTCCTTCTAATTTTCCTAAACTTCAAACAATTGTATATTTCTAATGGGCATTTTAAGCAAGTAAAAAAGATTGAGATAGGACAGTGCAAATAAGAAGGCAGAAGGAAGGATAGAAGAATCTCTGCCCATCAGAAAATTCTTCCCTACAGAGTCTGGCATGGAGATTCCCAACTCCCACCACTACCCTGCTGTCACCAAATATCAAAGCTCATTGGCAAATCCCTCCCTACACAGCGCTATTCTGCAAAAGATGACAACCTGCTGCTGTTACCATTTACTCAGTTAGCTCAAATAGCAGAGAACTACAGAGTGAATTACAAATTCCAACATTCCCAATGATCCCCCACAGTTTGATTTGTTATGAAAAAGAAGCACTTACGCACTCAAAAGTATGTTAAAAGCATTTGTCAGGTTGCAAGTCAAGCATTTCAAAGTTAGGAAATGCTCACAAAGTTGACATTTTACCTTGGTCCCATTTTGCATCTACTATAATACAGTCTTTAGCTATGTGGTCACAATAATATTTCTTCTGTTCATTCAGTTCACTATTCAAAGAGCAGTTAATTTTGTACGATAGAAAAATATTTTATTTTTTATTAAAAAAACCCAAAATATTCTTGCAACAAGAAATGTCAGAAGCTTCTGAGCATCACTTACTCCACTAGCCACTTAGGTTGCAAATATTGGCAAACCTTTCATTGTAACAACTCTGCCAGCTGAAATGTATTATTAACTGTACAGTACAGAGATAGAATTGAGGCAGAAAAAAGTCAATGTCAATAGTAACCAACACTTTGGAGTCCCCAATTTGCGATGATTCAGGGTAGTTAGTACAATTGTATGCGTGAAAGTTCAGCCCTTTTCCAAATCAGACCCCACAGTTTCAACCCAGTCACCCGGAAAACAAGGAACATGCAGTTAGCAATCGTTAGCGATGTAAAAAGTCGAGGTTAAGCCATTTACCTAAAACCACACCGAAACTCAGGTACAGGTATAGCCAGAACGCAGTTCTGCTTGACTTCAGGCATTAACGCCCTTCTCAATTTTTCAGGTATATGAATTTGTGGTGCTACAAAAATAAGCTTCCTTCACTGAGTAAATCAGGTGCTTCCTATACCCAGTTCATTCTGAGCACTAGCAAAGACACAGGTCCTCTGGATAAAACAGCTTGTCATCACGTAACAAAGTGTAGCCCTTGCAATAATCCAAATGGATAATTAGAGCCCCCCAAAACAATTTAATTGTGGTATCTACTAGCTCTGAAATAACAGCATTGTATTAATGTAATTTCTCACAGCTAACATTTTAGGTTTCGTGTGGTACACAGGCACGTGCGCTCCATGACTTCTGTATGGTCAGAAAAATTTACATATGGAGAAAACACCAGGGCACGTTTTCATGTCTACTTGACTTGACTTCAGAGAAATAAATATCACAATGAGAAGAGAAGTGGATGAGATGACACCGACATCACCACAATCGCAACCTGTCTCCAAAGCCACGCAGGTCAGAAAGGTCTGCGCGCTGTGTGTGGCTGCAGCAGAGACAACAGTTGCAATAAAAGGATCCAAATACAGAAATGACTTCTAACTGAGACTGGGCACTGGTTTTCAATAAATAAATAAATAAATAAATCCAATTTGAAAGGCATTTCCCCTTCCAGAAGGATAATACGTATGCCTGCACAATCCGTGTCCCTTGGTCCAATGCTGCTGCAACTCATTCACCCTTAAAAAAACAGCTAATAAAATTATAGTAATAAAAATATTTTTTAACCCAAGCAGTGTTTTTACCTTGAAAGAGAAGGGCTCATGAATCCTTCAAAGCTCTGGGCACCTAACTATGACTATTAATTTTACATGAAAAGACTTTAAATAGTAAGGTGATGAACAAAAAGGACAACTAAATAATAAGGTGATGAACAAAAATAAAAAGGACAACTAAAATACAGGAAGGAAGCACTGAGAGAATTTGGTTGCATGACTAATTTCTTTTTTCTTTAACCAGGTCAAACTAACACAAGGTAGGAGACAGAAGGGAAAAAAAAACAGCAAGAACTCCTATCAGCATTTATACGGCACTTCACACTGGTAAACTACTTTTAAAAATTAACTAATTAATCCTCACAACCCCATATTCCCATCTGATGCAGTCAAGTATTATAAGCCTGCACTTTACAAGAGGAAACTAGGGCAGAGAGATTAAAAGCTGTATTTCCAAAGTGTCCATTAATTCTGTGCGTCAGTTTGGAGTGCCCAGCCTGAGACACTGAAAAAGAGGCCATAAGATATTCTGAGGACTCTCAGCTCCTCCAAAAGCCAGTATCAGTCATTTAAGAGAGAGAGAGAGAAATAAAAGAATTTTGACACCACAAGAAAACATACAAACATCAAAATTCACAAGCTTGTTTTCAGAGGGGTTGCTACTGAGACATCTGAGTCAGAAGCAGAGACGAGTCTGGTATTCATTTAAAAATCAAATGCAAGACACACCGAATTTATCATTCATTTAAGGGACGAGAGCTAGGTCTGAAAGAAACCTCAGAAGGAATCCTCCATACTAAGCAACTAGGACAATTCAGGAAAACACAGGCAGAAGAGATCTAGAGAGAAATGGAGAGGACTAAGTAACATGCCATCAGCATAGTTCAGCCAGTGCAGACAGGATCTGGTATTTGTTGAGTAAGAAAGGCAGGCAAGGGAGAAACTGCAGCGCTTGTACCTACAAGAGGTCTTTTTATCTCTTACGAGAGCAGCAATAAGCAGTACACAGCTCCTGAAATCTAGTGTCCACAGCAACGCTGAGCACCTGACAGCTAGTCAGAACAGGGATGAGCTTCTTCCTCTGTGACCTGTGTAGGTACCAAATCACATCCACCCCTCTCAACATGAGCAAGTCTGTTCTTGAGGGATGCGCTATCTCTTGCGATCATTTGCAAGACTCCTGGCTTTAAAGTAGACACATGAAATGCTATTAAAAAAGCGGGGTGGGGGGGAGGCAAATACTGGATCACCATAAGCTACTATATATATATATATATATATATATATATATATATATATATATATATATATTTAATCTTCTCAAAACCAGACCATGGACCAAGACAGTGTGAATAAGCGGTTTGAGAACCTTGGCTCTCCTGCAGACAAACACAAATCTTGCCAAAAATCACCCCTTAAAAGGAACAATCTCTGAATTTTTAAATGGTGGCTTCATACATAGCCTACCTATTATACTTATTCTTCGCAATGAATGCACTTCAATACAGTGATGACAAATAAAACTGACAGCATGCAACAACTCTGAGCTGAATGACAAGCTTGGAACATATGTTCTCCCCTGTCTTCTAAAGCCTTACTTCAGTCCTCACTAAATAAGGCAATAAAAGCTACATGTTGAACCTCTCACTTTTCCTAATGCATCAAAACCACATCTTTCACAAACATTATCTGTCTGTCAAGACATCAGGCCGCGGCATGCCAAATGGCGCATGCATTTTGTGATCTCGGCTGCTAGCCATACATACTTATTCCATCAGCTGCAGTATCAAAAGCTTCATATTTGTGTATCTTTGGGGGAATGCAAAATGCTACTGGTATAAAAAGGAGTAAGGGGCTTTCTCTCCTTGTTTGAGATAAAATAAGGAAAATGATTATGAAATAAAAAAGCTGATGCTGAAGAAAGCCTGCACAAAATTTGCCACAGTGTACAGGTTTCCCAGGGGGAAAAAATAATGGGAAAAATGGAAGGAAAAACAAAACAAAGCACACATACTAGCTTTATCTAGGCATGTTTCTTACATCAACCCTGTCCACAGAGCACCCAATGCAGTGTGCTCCCCCCTCCACCATTCTGACCAGGTCTTTTGCAACACCCCATCCTCCCCAATCCCTTTACAAAGGGGCAGGAAACTCCATTTCTGCCCTCCTTTCCAAATAAAACAGAGCATTTGCTTTCAAACTTTTCCATTTTTTAAAGGACAGGTATTTATTCGTAGCAATTTTTACTGAAAACTGCATCATTTGAGAGACACCCGTTAAGTAATTAAGGCTTGGGTCAGAAACCTGTGGGTTGAAAGCCACACATAGCTCTTCAGCAGCATGTGTTTAGCTCTTCAATCCTCTGGCACTAGCTCACAGTTTGCAACAGCACACAAGTGCAAAAGGAGGGTTTTTTGGGGCCTTTAATGGTTCTGTGATCAGCCCAGCTCCAGCAATTCTTTTCTACACCAGCTAAGAGTGATTCAAACTTTGAAAGTCAGTTTTGTCAAGTAAGGTGTTATCTCTCACTTGCCATCAACACAAATATAGATACATATGCAAGACAAACAGCAATTAGAAGAAATCCTCATAGCAACAGCTTGATAAAACAGCAAGTAATGCTTCCTAAAGAATTAAATTTGTTCAAGTCTTGTGGGTTTTTTCCTGTGTTTTTTTCGTTTGTTTTTTTTTTTTTTAAGGAAAAAAAAGACAAGCAATGCAAAATGCTGCCCTTCCCTGATGGTGTTATAGACTGTTTTGCAACAGAGACATTTCAGTGCAGGCTCGGTCTTTGTCTGCCTCTTTTTTGCTGCGTGGAGAGCCTGTCTCTGAATCAAAAACACACACAACAAAAGGAGCAGGTACCTTCTCCTGTCCTCCTGCAACTTTCCGCAGAGGACAGTTAACGGCAAGCAGCTATGCCTGCAAATAGAGGCACGGAGGGGGCAGGACAGAGCGCGCCAGTTTGTAAAGGCTGCCCTCCAACACTGGAGCTGCTGTTCAGTTCAATCTGGGCGTCTCTAGAACATCTGCTCACAAGCTGACAAGTGATGAATTCCACCTCAGAATCCATAAGCAGAACAACAGTGGTCTGATAAACAGCTAAGGGAGGAAAATATATGCACCTCTCATAAGGAAGACAAATCACTCATTCTCACCAAACGCTTCCAACAGGAACGCTAATTCTGTATTTATTTACAGAGCATATGTATTGTGTCCCAAGCAGTGCATTAAAAAAGATCTCCAGCAGCCAATTGCTTTGATTACATTACTCTTCTCCAGTGTGACAACAGCTCTGAAACAATAATAAGAGCTGCTGTAGAAAGAAGGTCTTCTGCTAACATTTAAGTTTTTTGTGGGTCTTTTTTTTGAGGGGAGGGGTTAAAGGTTTTTTTGTTGTTGTTTTGGTTCTTGCTTTCTGGCAGGTTATTATTTTGAACATTTTCCTCCAAGAAATATCCATGAAATATCAAAGTCAAACAAAGGCTTTCAGACACTTTCCCTTCAACACAGCAGTTTTTATTATTAATATCTCCAAGAATACATTGCAGGATTCTCTTTGTTTTTAGATCCGGTCATGTGATTTTCCTGACACCAGGGAACACTGGGTAAATTGTAATGCTCTACCAAGTCAAAGAATGGTCTTTTTTAAGGCTAGGATGTTGATGAATTGTTATTTGCCAAGGCCTAAGCAAGCACAGAACACTGTATCTATTCCTCCTTCTGTGCTCTCAGGAATGATGGATGGAAAAACGAGGCAGGAAAAAGAGTCAGAGACAAGCCTGAGCTGACAACCTAGCAGATCTAAGCAGGATTGTTTTAATCAAGCTGTGAGAAAAAGTAGCTCTTTGTTTTATTCCTCTAGTCTTGCACTGTTATTGCAAACATAGAGCACAGAAATACTACACCATATTTCTATGTCTGAAGACTGCAACTCATTGAAAATACAAATGGTTATTCCCACACATACCCCCGAGACACAAAAGACGACTATTTTCAGAAAGGCAGCTTCATATAAGCTCTGAGTTATGAGCTACATCCTGCCTGAAATACTAAGAAAGATGCTAGGATAAACTATTCAACCCATGTGTATTAGTGACAAGTAGTATTTGCATCTTCTAGAGTAGCTGGATGACTTAGTCCTTACCATTTAATGCCTACACAATGCATATTCTACACCATAATAATATTTACACACAGATAGTGAATAACAGAAAGCAATTACCAGATATGCAAGTTTTCATGGACTTAATACAAATACTTAATGGGACAGCAGAGAGAGATAGATCACTGCTCAGCAGTTTAGTAAGGCTGCCCAGCCAGCAGGCAGTCCCTGGAGGGCAATGATCTGCCTTGATCCAATGTCTCTGCTTCACAGGCGGGTATCTGAAATGGCACTCCCATGAGGAATAATAGGGCAAAGTTCCCACTCTTTGGTTTAATCTGTCCTGCAAGGTCACAGGATAAAATTCTGCTAGCACCTCTTTGTTCAAGTCAGATGGGCAAATCCCTGCCATAGTTAGAAGTCCCTTCCACCCTGTGTTCGCCCAAACATATACACCCAGCAGGGAAGAGGAGGAGGTGTAAGTTTTGTTTTAGCAGAATAAAGACCTGTACTTTTTGTGACTTAATTGAAGTACTACTGTTACTCCACAGTAATGAGATGACCTTCGGGGCAATAACGCAAGTCCTGCTCTCAGCTTCAGCAGTTTTCCAAGGGAGGAAGAAGTCCTGAAGGAAGATGCAGAGCTAGTAGAAGGGAAGGCCTCAGCTGCACCTGATGCGGTTCTGTTGTATTTAATTACTGTGCCCAGCTCACTGATACTTGCGATCTGCGCAGAAGTGAAATCCAGGCGTATCTAGCTGGAATCTTCTTTGACAACGAGACAAAACCACCTTGTTCCTGAGGAGAGATGGGGCATATGCAATAAAGACACAAGCAGTGCTTAGGGGTTCAGAGCTGGAGTCATCTCCCAAGAAGCAGATCTCAGTGCAGTCCTGGCTGCTGATAACCAAATTAAGTGTGGTCATAGGCTACTGACTATTATAGAATTTTTCAGTGGTTTCAACCATACTCCCTCGGATAGGAAACTGAGCAGCGACAGTAACTGGCAAACGTACGTGCCAGCTTTACCAGGCAACAGAAGACGGAACAAACCTAGAGACTGAATCACCTTCCCCAGCTGAAAAACTCATTTTTCCAGCATCCTGTGCTCCACTCAGGGCTTGGGACGACACCCTGCAACAGCAATGCCAAACTGTGGACAGGAGTGTGATTGACACAGCATACTAGGGCACTTCACAAGCAAGGCACAGCACCACCATACTTACAAGCAAGTCAGACACACACACATCTATAATATGAACAAAGTTAATGAGCTTTTCTTTTAGAGGTTGCTCTTGGGCAAAAAGACTAAACACTGATAATGCCCAAGAGAGGTATAAGTACATTCTTCCCATAAGGATACAATATATTATATCGAAGGCTGCTGTTGGCCTCAGCGTTTCCAGAAACACAGAACTGTGGTAAGTCAAACTTTTTAGACACTGTAACAACAAAGTAGTGTTAAGGTGAACAAATCCTTCGAGCACATAAACAATAGAAAATATGCTGGTGACCTTCATCCTGACTGACAGGGGTCAGTGCACAGAAACCACCATGATACTTGAAAATAGTTGCAAGTGTTGCTAACAGCCCTGCGCAAAGAGGTCAAGGAATGCATGAACTGGAGAAACTGATCTCCCGCTTCCCGCATTCAAAACACTGCTTTAAGTCGAGGACAGGAAGGCAGGGCAGTGAGCTGACCCTTTTGCTGCGGGATTTGGGACAGATGTACTTTATGGAGAGAGGGAAGAACTCAGTTCCTTGCAGTTTCATGTAAGTCCACAGATACACTTCAGAAGCGCTTCTAGAAAGCCACAAATTGTTAACTTTAAACAATCTTGGCTAAACACACAATCTATGTAAATGTGCATACAGCATATTAATTTCTCTTGTATTGATAGGATCTAGCAGAAGTCATGGCTTCAAGTTGGGCATAAATATATTCAAGTTCCAAAAACCTAATTGGGAAATGGGCTTTAGATGGCAAAACAATTAGATGTATTTAATAAAACAGCTCAGCACACAAGGAAACCGTGAAATTCTTCAGTCTGCTTGCGTATTTTAGCACTGATCAGTGCCAACCACATAGTTAATGCTCTTCCACAGCAATCTGAACATGAGTTACTGAAGTAAGTTAGTTCAAAGTTATTAAAACAGATGTGTGCTGTTGCACAGCTATAGAGGTCTCCAATTGCCGTCAGAATTCCCATTACACAGGTGATGCTTTACTAAGCATTTACACCACTTTTACTTTGCTTTTCTTTCTCTTCTCCCTAACATCATGCCTATTCTCAGTCACCAAATAAAATCTTTTGAGTTTTGTTCTGCATCTCCCTTGCATGAGGTTAATATGCAGCCTCCTCAGGTAATTTCCTGCAACAAGTAAATTTTTCAAAATTTTAAAAAATTATTGTGGAGGGAAAATAACACATTTACTGAATAAGTCAATAATAAAAAGGTTTGAGAATCCTTCAATGATTTTTGAACTGCTTTTCTTTTCTAAAAGAAGGAAGTGCAAGATTTAAAAACAAACAAAAAACAGATTTAGAGAATCACTATTATTTAGTGAACAGAAAAAGGACTCAGATACTATTTGTGCTTTTTCTGTGCATGAAACACTAACAAAAAGCAGAACAAATAATATTTTGCCTTTATCCTACCTCGCTATGTTTGTTAGCGCATTTCAGGACAGTGGGATTATGTTCCCGCGATCACTGTGCCACAAAGGCGCCTGAAGTCATTACTCACTCTGTTAATCACTAATATGGATAGGGAAGAAGGGCCAGAACCTTTTCACACTACAGCCTCGTATTGCTCGGGGGGAAATAAATGATCCAAGTGTTGAAAGCAGATGAAATAGGAAATGTCCTCCTTACAAACTTAACTTAAAGGTAAAGCTGCCACTTGTTTCTAAGCCTAGATTACTCTTGCAGGCTACATTATCCGCTTCCATTACACTTCTGTCCTACTTGTTACTAATTGTTTCCATTGTTTTCCTATGCCTGTAGATGCAGGGAAAGTACTTAAATTCAAATATCCTAACATCCTAAGCATTAAATTTAAGCAAGGAGGTTTGCCGAGTTTAGCATCATCACTCATACAAGTCAAAGGAGTAAAATTTGACCTTAAGAAACCAATTCAATTAGAAGTACAGAATGCATTTCTTTTACACATGCTGCAGCTATACAAAGAGTTTCCTCTGCCTTCTGAATAAACAGGTAAAAAAAACAAAATGTCACAATGGTAAAAATACCAAGGTACTTGCATCTCATTTCCATACACTTACTACACAGTTCTTGTCTGCTTTGCAATCCTGGAATTTTGGTTTCAATTCTTCTGCTGGGCAGTGTTAAAATTATTGTGCAGTTCGCTATCCCTGTTCCACTGACAACATTTTCACAGAGGTCCAAAGAGGAAAGAAAGTGGCTTTTCTACCACAAATAAGGAAATTAATACATTGCACTAATTCCATTCAGAAAGGCCCTCATTCCTTGCAAGACAGGACTAACAACTATCTCCACTACCTTCCAGAATAAACGTGCCAAACCAATTCTTATAAAGCTACTGCTTAGACCACGCCACTCACACATGCGGAGCCCAAGGTTCCTGCCAGACAGAATTACTGTCACTTTTCACTGTAACTAACAGGAACTCATATTATTACTAGCTACGTTTTCCTCTTTCTATTGCGTAGCCAACAATTGCTCATTCAGTACAAATCAAAAGCATGCTAGGGACAAGAAAGCCTTGAGTCTCGAGACCGTTCAGACCACAGGATTTTGACAGTATTTGTGCCGTCACTGCATAGCATCCCTTTTACAAAAGAGTAGGGCAGCAGGTTGTGCAGTATGCTTGCAAGACAGTGATGCTGCAAGTCCTGCTTGTGTCTCCAGCTAGAGGAACCTCTTGCCTTTACCGACTTTAAAAAGGTCAGCGTTTGATTTAATAAATTCTCTGTCAAGAAAGCAGACTCCATTCTCAAAGGCTTAACTTTAGCAGTCATTGGGTGGCTGAACGTCTCAGCACATTACGAATAAGCTACAAAGCCTTTTACATCTGTGGATTTTCCCAGTTTGAATCCAGCCCAACTGTGCCATTTCTATACTTAGCAGTCTCTCTAAATACATGAGAGATGAGTTTGGCAAGCTTCTGTTCCAGCTCTGCATTACAAACTCATCACTACCTTCTGTAAATTCAGAGGTTAAAAAACCATCTATGGGGAAATGTACACTTTAAATTAGAGATAATAAATCTGTCTTTTCCGTCTCTGCAAAGCATTCCATAATTTTGCTGCTTCATTATGCGTGCCCAGAGCTTTACCCATACGAGCTGTCCTACAGACTTCTTTCAGTGAAGCCACTCACATAAGTACAGTTATAAACAGGCTTAGGCATTTGCCTGATTAGGTTAAAATGAGCAAGTCTGAAACAGACTGTCAAAAATAATAATTTAAAACTCAAGCATATAAACACTGCATGCAACTGAATGTAAAGTCAAAAAAAACCTAACACTTTAGAAAAGGTCACTCTCAAGGCAAATTGATTTAATAATGTATTAGTGTAGCTCTTACTATCATCTTATTACAGTTATAATGTTTACTTTCTACATGCAGAACAACAGAGCAACAACAAACCATCAGAACATCTACATATGGAAGATAATTTTTACTAAGTTCATTTGATGAAGGAATCTGTCATTTTTTTGACCTGTACTGTACAGATAAATGAATGAAGTTTCTGACCTTTAATCATGTGTTCAAACTATGCACAAATAATACCCTTTCATTCCTTCCTTCCCCAGTCTTGGATCGAAATAAAGAAAAAAATGGGTATACTGTATACAGTGTTTTATCTGGTCAGGTCCAAATAAAGTGAGCAACAATGCTTAGTATCAAATGCATGTGCTTTTTCTACCTCCATGAAAATTTCTTCAAGAGGAAGTTCCTCAGTTATATTTTATGTTTTCCAGCTGATTCATCCAAAAAGAAAATAGCTAAAACCAAGTAGATTTTACCTGCGAGAAACAACAGTGCTCTGTAAGTACTCAAACGCCATTGCACTGACGCAGTATCATAACTGTGCTGTCAGTGCCACATGTGTTTTGAGACCGGGCTCCCGGCTGTCCCACCAGCCAGGCTATCACCAGAACACAAGACTGGAAACATGACAGAATTTGTGCTCCCTCTGTTGGCTACCTTGCTCTCTGGTAGGAAAGGAAAACATCATCCATTTTCACATTGAGAGAAAATATCACTGGGAGGGAACACTGTTTTAATTTTTTGGATAGGACATGAAGAATTAATTCCTGAGCAACAGAAGATGAATTTTAAAAGAGAGCAAGCACACAAGCAATTAAATGCCTGGATTCCAACTGGGACTCAACCAGCCCTTAAATTTCGCAAGCATAAATAACTGCTCTCACAGTTTTATGTCTGTAACAAATCACTGACACATATAACCAATAGTATCACGCTTACACATGCAAGCAAGTATTCAGATATCAAAGTACTGCCATATCAAAGCACAACCCTCTCACACACATACAAAAACCGTGCAGCAGATTGGAAATGCTGAAGTTTATCCATAGTATCAGATACAGTTAAAAAAGAGGATCAAATCATATATGTATACATAGTATGCTTTATGCTATACCAAGAAACCTAAAACTAAGTTCCTAATTCAGACAGTAAAAAATTCTCCTTTTAAAAGGCTTTAAAAGCATTCCTACTTTATAGATATAAATCTCAACATCAATTTGGTTCAATAACAGAGTAAACAATTACACTGCTGGTCATAATACTGCATCCGCTTTCTAAATGGACAATTAACTTGTATGATGTTAAAGATCACCTGAGTAATGCTATCAAACAGCTGCATCATCAGCATCTCACACACAGATATACGCATCACCTTGTGGAGAACCTTTGCACAGCTCAGCTCTGAATGGGACAGAGAAGCCAGGAAAAAGAACAAAACAGGCAGAGAGAGCGAGGTAAACAGAGCTCTCCTGCACGGCCTCAAGGTGTTAAACAAAAACACGTTAGGTAATGACAAGGCTTAGCAAGCCACTGCCTTATTAGTCAACACACAGGAGCAGAGTTGGCGGGAATTCCCAAATCAGATCATCCGCCAGCCAGGCGGTTCCATTACTTTACTCTGATAAAACCTACAAAACTTTCAGACTGCTGTCCTCCCCCTTCATCTGGCAGGATATCCAGGCAGCGACTATGTGTGGTCTCAGGGCAGAGATCTATTTGCTCTTAGCTTTCTAGCTGTTTTTATTGTGACTTATTTCTTCGTCCCTCCCACCCACAATAAACAGAACTTCAGCCTGAAGAGCTGTTGCAGTTTACAGGTTCACCTCCTTGCCACATAAACAAAGTTGCTACTTGTAGCTTTATTGAGACATTGTATTTAAAGTATCAACAGCTTAAAGGCTTTCAACTTCATTATTTCAGGCTCAGTCAACCTATTTTGACTAAGTACTGTATAAAACCTAATGAAAACTGGCCACAGTTTTTTCCTGCTAATGAGCAGGTGTGTACAAAGAACTGCTAAGGAATGGATGGGAAATATATACCTATATAGGTACTACGTATTTTGCACCTGACAGTTGAGAAATAAAGATACCCTGGTCTTTATATTGCAGACAAGATGTTATTAAATCCCATTATTAAGACCAATGGTTAGAAAAGCCTGTCCTCATTCTCTAATCTGTAGAGACGGAGATCATGCCCTGACACTAATCAAGTTAAAACACTCCCTCACCTTCCCTGGAAAGGGGGGGGGGGGGGGGGAAGGAAAGACAGACCAAACTATACTATATCCTGATTATTCCTGTATGAACACTTTGCTGCCTCTAGCAGAGCTTAATGGTAGGGTAAAATCCTTGTAGTCACTCACCCTTTTACATAAGGGAAAGGGATGAGAGTGGCCTAAAGCAGACCCTGCAATTTATGCATTAGTCTAACAGAGGGTGTACAACATGAACAATATGAAAGCAGCTATATAACTTCTTTCTGAAAAGCATTCTGCATATAGCAGTAAAGAACTTCAGCAGGAATGTGGGCAGAAGGTAGGAAATGGATGTCAGAGTAACGTGAAGCGACTTCAGAGGGTGATTGCTGAAGACTAGAACCACCCTCCTCCCTCCCTAAACTGAGACCAGGATGAAAAGCAATAGCTTAGAACTGTACCTTATTTCTACTGACTCCTCAGCTCTGAGTTTTTCATTAAATCTTGAATAAACATAAGCATGGAATTAATATTAGTACCAAACATTTTAGATAACATACAGAAAGAAATCTCAAAGACATCTAAGCTTTCTGCCCATGCTGCACACCACACAGAGTAGGTCTGATCTACCTGGAGGTACAAGGCCCAAAGAACACTCAAACTAAGACCTTAGTCCATCAAATATGCAAAGACCTAGCACATAAACAATCTGTATGTCAGTCGCTTCAAATCTGAAAAATCGTAACAGCACATGCTACCAGCCCATGTATAAACCTCTCTAATACCACACTTTCAATAAAAGTACAAAAAAGTTTTTAGATTATTTTCAAAAGGGAAATAATTAGGAGATGTAGAGCATATGAGAAGGGCAGATGTAGCTATGTGAGCAGTCTGCTCCATGTAGTTTTAGCAAGAAGAATCTATGCTTCTAAAAATTTACAAAACCGAATGTGACCAAATACTTACCTTCCTATACAACTACTGCCTAAAGGACATTTATAAACAAAGGCAGAAACGTAGATACAGAAGAAACAGGACAGAAGGAGTTCCAATGGCATCTGTCCTTCTCAGAAAAAGTGTGCATAGTGAATTCTTCAGCTCTTAAGTGCAAAACCTAATAATCATCTGTGGCGCTGCTGATCCATCTGTGACTAAATGCAGAGTGACTGCCTTTCAACATTTTCAGCAGCATGTACGTTCAGTTAAATATCATAAAGAGTAGATAGAATACTTTCTCACAAAGCAGGGAAAATAAATTATTGAAAAGAATTTTTTAAAACAACTCTGCCTCACTGAAGGAGGAGGCTTCAGCAGTCATCTCTGCAGCATAACGAGTGGAATTGCTGAGAGAGAATGTCAGTCACGTTATAACTCAGACATAAACAGCAAAAATAGTCAGCTGATGTATCTGGAAATCCCATTATCCTTTAGCAAAAAAAAAAAAATATTTAGATTTGTAGCTTCAATCAAAAAAAATTCCAGGGTATGTTTTGAACTGGAATGCACATACATCTAGGTTACCTCCATACCCATTCTGAAATTGGCAAGCTAGCTGGGGCTACAGCATATTCAGACTGGGTCCAGCAACTAACCTAGTAGTGCAAAGCACTTTGGGGTACAAAAAGATACTACAGAAAACTAGATTTACCTTGAATTCCTTAAGATTCCTACCACTGACGTTCAAATTCCTTGCATTTCACATTTGTAAAGGATTTTTCTTACACTATGAAATGAATTATGGTTCCAATCTATATATTCATAACATAGCAGTGATATAGGACATATTTGCATAAGGCAATGAGAGAAAAATCAAGATTGTCAGCTTGCATAGTGCGTAGGGCCCACAGGCTGCAACACAGCAGCACGGCCAAGCCTTACTGCTAAACAGAATTTCACTGCGTTCACTACACCCGTGAAGAGCTGTACTATGTCAGAATCTACGTGATACACGAGAGACAAACATACTTTCATAAATGCTAGAAATCATCAATAGTTAACCAAATATAATATAGAAATACGTATGACCACACAAATGCAGGTAAGGGCAGTTCATTAACTACCTTAAAAAAAAAAAAAAAAAAATAGAGCAATAAATTACCACTCAGGCTATAAAAATCTACTTTGTCCTTTAACAGCTGCACAGCTGTTAAGTATCTAACACACTTTTCCTACCCATATTAAAAAATACTTAACAAATCTTTCGCAGTAGGCAAAGTAACTCCTGAAGTTTACACAAGAGAGTTCTGGAATAATAAACATTTTTTTCCTCCTGCTTTTGGGACCACGCTGGTCTTTTTCAGTAGCCGTTTACATCTTTCGGACGCAGCCCGCCTGATGATACAGGGTCGCAGCCGGGGTAGCCCGGCATACGCCCGCGCCGCCGCGAGCGGACGCCCGCGCCGCCGCAGAGGGAGGGGTGGCGAGGAAGCGCCGGCGGCGCCGCGCTGCAGCGAGCGCTACAGCCTGCCGGTGATCAAGGCAGCGTTTCCCGCCTTCAGAGCGGCACCGAGGTTCCCACCTAAAGCTTCCACAACGTTTCTGAATACTAGCATTTCTCAACGAGAAGCGATAAGGAGACTAATAAGAGCTTGTGATAATACGAGTGGTCCGTAATCATTTATGGACAGAAAGCAAGCATCTGCTGTCAACAGCCCTGAAGATGCTTGCAGTACAGAGCCTGTTCCTGCCACAGGAGTTTCTAATAGCGGTTGCAGCCTTCCTGATGCCTCCATTTCAGTCAGGGACAAAAGCAGCCTTTCCCCCTTCAGCTCTCAGATTCCGCCTTAAAACGATACTGTATTTGGGGGTGAAGTTGGAGGGTAAAAGTTTTGCACCTACGAAGAAGGTATTAAGAGGGCTGACCTAATTTCAGAAATGCGTCTTTCAAATAGTTCTAGAGTACTTTTCAAGCAATTTCAGCATTACTCATATTTCAAACAACAGTGCTGCTCACTTCATTATGTAGGAGTTCCCAGAAGCTATTTTCAGGCACAGATGGAAAAGAGATACATAGACAAATTTCTAAATAACATCTATGAGTAATGAACCACCAACTCTCCACAATTCTTCTATCTGCTTCTTTTTCATAGCTTCCTGAAGGGTTCGTCTTGGCTATCAAGTTATGAATATGATAGGGACAGCAAGTAACATGAACCAGCCATTTGTTTAACAGGGCTAACCTCAAGCCGTTAGCGCTTGCACAAGCTGCTAAGCTCTATCATTATATGAGAGCTTCCCAGAGGCCAAGTGCAGAAGGGTCATCTCTTTGAGAAACTGTATACCCTTATTTTGTGTTTTATTCTCTGGGGTTAGCTGCAACACGACCTTCAGCATGACTTGAGGCTTGAGGTTGGGAAAGTATAGATGTTCCAGCACATCTGAAGGGTAGCAGTGGTGTAATAGTGGTTCCAGCGGAAAGCCACATAGAAAGTCCACGATGGGACTGACACTGTATGGGAAGCGTGCGATACAGCATGCTTCCCCATGCCCCCGCAAGCTGTGTGCCTTCTACACACAAAAATGGGAAGAATGAAGAAAAAACAAACATGGTGCATAACCCAAGCCTAATAAAGATTTTTTTAAAAAAAAGAAAATAACACCATGTCTGCAGATCAAGAACCTTCAGGCTCCACATCAGTGACAACTTTCAGCTTAATCAGAGCATTCAGGAGATGCTCAGGAAAAGAAGATGTACACTTGATGCTTTGTATTTATTATAATCTTTACATAAATGCCATAGTATCTTTTATTGGTTTTGCTAATACGATTTCTGGCCTTCTGAACTAAAGTTTGTGGTTGTCAAAAGTACACTTTTTCAGTTGGACAAGATTTTTAGCATCTCAGGGTAAATGTCTGAACAGAACAATAGGAAAAAAAATGGCATTCAACTGCAGCTTTTTCATGAGGCAAACACCATGCTTTAATGCACCACTGAAAAAGTTTTCCTTTGGCTACAATTTTGGTTCATATCCAGCCTTGTTATCATACATATTATTGTATTTATAGTGTATGCCCCAACAGTGGCTGGTATGTGTCTGGTTTCATACATGCACCTAAATAGGAACTGTTTCTATTACAAAGAATTTATAGAAGAAACCTGTGAAATAAAGGAGCTCAAAGTTCTCCATCTATCATCCACTTATGTCCACAGGAATTGAGGAGGAGGGAGGGAAAAAACAAAGCCTTTCCCTTCAGGCTCAACATTACAAGTCTGTCCCAAAGAAATCAAGTAATTATTCCTGCCTGTACTTCTCCCCCACCCACCCACCAGTTACAAGAACAGAACAATTCAAACTCACCACAGGTTCCAGATAAGAAATATAAAAGAGAAAGACAAGATCTGAGTGTTTAATGCAGGGCATTCATGGATACTTTTTAAGGAATTCTTAGGCACAAATGAGTACAGAAAAAATAAGTTAATTGTAAATAACACTGTATAATTCCTATCTAAAAATCCTAAGGTTTGCAAAAGGAAAGCTTAGGCCAAAGCCTAATGAAACACCAGGCCTGAATGTCCTTTTCTCACGTGGCAAAGGGTACCGCTCTTGTTTCCCAGCGAGGCAGACAGCTGGCACTACGCTCAGACCGCCAACCCAGCCTCGGCCGGCAGCTCCTTTATGACTGCAGCGTCCATCAGTGGAAGAGGATCATTCAGTAGAAAACCTCCCAGGTTGGTCGTCTCCTCATCCCTCATTCCCACCACATGCTAGCACGCAGGTCCAGTCAAGCTGCGCAGCACCCTGGCCTCCACAAGCCCACCACTTTTCATGTATGTTTGAGAGGCTCTTTCCCTTGGATTCAAAGCTGCTTTCACAAGTGTGTTAGTGGGCGAGAGCTTTCTATTCTCGCGTTGGAGGTGATTAATTTGTGGCATTCACGTGTCTAATTCTGCACAGACAATGGGAATGGACTGGCTCACACCCCATCTACAAGCAATTTATGCCAGGGAAGTTTAGGTCTAGAGAGAAGAGGCTTTGACAGTAGTAACAGTTTTCTGCTTGTTAAGGATGGTGTGGCATGAACGGCAATCAAATATTTCTGTAAAAAGACAGCACTATTACCATTAGCACCAATTATTTTTAAAACATACAATATAGGGACAAAAGAATCTCTTTCACAGCTACACTGTAAAGTACATTAAAAAGGCAAAAAATATTGTTTCCTTTGGTTCATTCAGCAATCAATACACGCTACGGAAGTGGGGACATGAAATCCTTATAAAAATACCCACTTTAACTCAGATACTTTGCTCTCCCTCTTCCATTTACAATTACACTTGCAAAAGTGTAAAGTTAATAGCAAGAGGAGTATTTATTGAATTCACTTCTCTCAGCATATTATTCTAGCTACAGCCCTGAGTCCTATCCAATTCTGTAATCAATCTTTGATGAACTAAGATAGGAAGAATTCAAAGTACCTACAACCAACTCCCTAGAATATACTCAAACGTTATTCTAGTTTCCTCTGTCATTACAAAGGCGTTGATGATCCCTTCTCACTCCTCCCAAATAAGCTCATTTGGGCCATACATCAAGAGAGAGACATACACATACATTCACACACAAATTTAGATATACATGAGATGATACATATGAGAACAATATTACAAGATTTTATGTCTATACATATACATGTTTGCTTGTATAGTAAAATACATACAGTTTATTATTAGATGCATGTAGTAAATATGCACACACTCTAATCTGCATCAGAAAAGCAGTCCTCAGTGTTATTCACAAAACAGTTTCTGCAATTCTTCTGCATGTCTAACATAAGCTAATGACATTCCACAGAGCAGCCTCGGAGCATGCTGCCTGTCATTATTTGAAGCATTTCATTATTTGTTGCCTCTCTTGTAGAGTTTAAGAGAAAATAAGTAGTACAGAATAGGAACGGAAAAAAAAAATGGAAAAACGGAGCAGATGCCAGCTCAATCATACACTGCCATGTGCTGAAAACTAACTGAATCAAACTGTAAAGAAACAGACAACATATTGAGCTGATATTCTGAAATGTGGTGTCTGTAAATGGAAGGTCCTTTAATTCCTATCAATTAACCCAGTACCTTAAAGTCAGTAATTACATACAGAAGCATGCCCTGCACTGGCCCTGAAGTTGTTTCATAGCCAGCGTGTATAATTAGTCTTGATTAATATCCCACACTGCACATCAACAGTATCAGCGAACCCAGATGATCTACATTGCTGCTGCCACAGGAAGTCTTAGTGGTCTGATTTGTGCCTTTATCACAACACTCTGCCCAAACGGGATCGAGGGCTTATTTGGCACTCACAATGCCTGATTTATTAAGAGAGAAACTGCACTGCCTTCCACATAATCATCTTAATCCCTTGTATCAACTAATTAAAACACAGGGAAAGCTTTTACTTATGTGTGAGCAATTATAACAAGTTCCTGGTTGGTGTCCAAAAGGATTCATGACATTAATTTGCGAACAATAAAACCTCATGTAATAGGGAATTTCAACAGGTGACTTTACATACTGCATATGCATTTTCATTTAATTGTGAGCACATTAGGGAACAATAGGTGTGAATCCTACCCAGACTTAATAGTGTTCACAAGATTATTTGCAAAGGGAAACAATTACAATTAAAGAAAAAAATTGCAGTAGCAATATTTGCAAAAACAGATAGACAAAAAACCCCACTGCAAGAGGAACTACTGGTCTTCCACATGTAACTTCAACAGCTTCCCCAGTATGTACATTTAGCTAACATTACCTTTTTGGATGGGATTTGTCTGTAAGTGAAACTGAGTGACTAATAGTAGAATTGGTAGCAGCTGTTTGAGGGGACTATTCCCAGTTAAAGAGAAAGTGGTCTGTGCACAAAGCTTCATCAAAAGCTGTGCAACCTGCTGCGTGGCTTCTGTTCTTTCGGTTTGCCTCGGTTAGAATGGGAAGCACTCCAGCATCAGGGATGCGCATAATCCAGCGTGGGCCATAGTGCATGGGAACCCACTGGGTCGGTCATTCAAGCCAAGGCACTCGGTGATAAAGCAACACATTGTGGTTACAAACTCAAAGCACACAACCAGTGAACTTTTCACTGTGCAGATGGCTTGCTGTCAGGGTACAGTGTAATGTACCTAAAGCTAACAAAAAAAAAAAAAAAAAAAAACCACACTTTCACAGAAATCCTTTTAAAGTTACTTTCATTTTATGAGAATGCTGCTAAATCCGCAACACACCTTCAGAACTGTAACAAAAGAAACACACATTTGTCAATTAAAACATAAAGCAAATGAATCTATGTCAACATTCCACTCTCTGAATACAATAGTATCCCAACAAATAATCCAGACTTTCTCTCCATGCTGCAAGAAAAACTCAGTGGAATTTTCCTACTGGAATTTCAAACTCTTTTCAAATCCAAGGGCAGTGAACAGTTCCCATACTGACAAGGTAGTATACGCACACCCTTGTATGCAGGGGAATACATAACAGAGGAACAAGCTCTCCTCACTCCTAAGAGATGAAAGGCTTGACATATTTTAGCAACTACACAACATAACTTGGGAATATTACCGTCTGGAAAGTGTTGGTTGCTCCCTAAAGATGATGTTTATTATTCATACACCACGATCTCCCTACAGCCCAGCAAAATCTCCATGTGAGGAGTACAATCGAGAACTTCCCTACTGAGATGCATTTTGAACAGACAGGATACCACTTATTACAAAGAACGCACAATTCCCTGGCTGCTGTCAAAGGGAAACAGCATCACTTTTTAAAAAAAAAAAAAAAAAAAAGGGGGGGGGGGAGGCTTGAAAGAGGATATAGGGAAGAAACTTGAAATTGCTTTAGTGATGACTGATCCAGTAAGAGTGAAGAAATTTAGATTGTGTGAACTCCTCTCCCTGCTGATCCTGTACCCTTCCCCACAGCTACAGGTCCACCCTGCTGTCCTGCTCAACATGGGTGTGCTCCCTTGCTAAAGGGATCCTTAACCTGATCAGCTAAATCCTGACCAACTGTGCCAGGGCAAGCTCTTACCAAGACATAAGAAGAAAAGCCAACGGGTTTGTAAAACAACAGATCTTTAGCCACACCACTCTTCCAGTCCCTGCCCTCTTCAAAGCCAACATGCTCCAAGCAGACACCAGCGAGCAGCTGAGAGCCTGGCTGCTCCGCATCTCCGAGGCAGAGGGAAGAGAGAACAGCACTCACATCACACACATTTCCTTCCCTGGAAACTAGGAAGTCAAAAACATGTGGCTGTTTTTATAAACAGGTATTCACGAGACAGTCTCCTAAAACAGTTTTAAATCCTACTATTCCTTACTATCCACTATCAGGAATTTCAAATCCTACTACACCCTCTACTAGGGTACATTGCCTCAAGTTACTGTAATACAAAATAAAAGCTCAGTATATAACAGAATGCAAGAGTTGTGTATTCCTTCTCCCCACCACTCTTCATCCCACATGCACACAACTCAACCCTCCCTTTCCAAACTGTTTTGTGATTGCTGTTTGATAGAAACACAAAGGTATTTTGTAAAGTTTTCTGTGCTACCACCATGGATTCTCTTTTATCAACACCCCATAGTACCTCAGGGTTTTAACAGAAAATCCTGTGTAAAACAGGCAGCGAGCTTGTCCGTAAGCACATTCCCACCATCATCAATTGGAAACGCTTACTTAGGAAAATCTGCCAATACATTTCACGCAGCTCTGCCTCCTTCACCAGCAACACCTCTGTGCAAAGTGAGGCGGCAAGGGCTCCCACTGCCCCTCCAAGAGCCTCCTCCCTCTTTCCTTCCCCATTTCAGATGTGCCGTCCCGGAGCCTCCCGAGCAAACTCCCTCTCATTAGCCACGCTAGGGAGAACAACCTGCCCCAGCTAAGGCTGGGCTCACTTCTCTAGGGACCTCCATCTCCTGCCTCTTCCCATCTCTCCACTCCAAATACCCAGGCCAGAAGGAGGAGCTAGGAATGGGCAGAGACTTAGTGAATAAATCAAACGGTAGTAATAACCTTTACTTTGCCTGACTTGGTCTTACTATTCAAGTTTAGATAAGACGCTATCTTGTGGAAAGGGGGAGAGGGAGGAAAAACGTACTGACAAAACAAGCATACTGTTCTCTCCCAAACACGTCTTACCTTCTGGCAAAATATTCTGGGTATGAAATGTCTGGCAATAAAACATTATGGTTTCCTTCTACTGGCCATTATTCTCAGCACGCAACATTAAAGTCTGCTTTCTGCAATAACAAGCCTTCGAGGGTTTCACTGGTGCACTTTATATTGTTTAGCCTTTTGCTATCAAAAGGTCTAAAACAGAGTTCATGGTTTCTCTTTTATTTGGGAATGGGAGGGAAGTCATGAAAAGTTTCAGAAAAGAAGGGGGGAAAAAGTCAATACACATCAATTTTGGTAACAGCAGCTGTTGGCAAATGTTCCTTCTTTGAACAAAGCTGTCAATACATTTAAGAGCTTGAGGGTCAACTTCCAGAGAGAGCAGTCACCTTTCTAGGCTAAAAAAATTAATGATTATAAGCGTTCATTCTTTGTTTTTGTCCCGTCCCCACACTCTTCGTTTTGCTGTGGTAAGCAGCAGAAGCAAGCTGTCAGTGTTACACGAGTGTTGTTAGCACAAAGAATGGACCCTGATGTGATGACAACCTTACCTCCCCCAGCCTGCAAAAGCAGCAACAAAAAGCAATACTAAAACCTCCAGAGGAGGGGACAAAACCACCTTAATTTGATTGAATTTGCTTAAGGCTGCAGTGAGTCATCTGCAAATAACTACATGTTGGATTCTGGCGCTCATCCAGAAATTTGCAGCACTGGAATTATATATGGTGGCATGTGTCAGGCCATCTCAGTGCACCCAACAGTTGTCTCCAGCTTCATTTCAAGTTAATTAGCTGCAAAAGTCACTTGAGAAAATTCTCCCTTTCATGGGAATTTTTCACATAATGGCCTCTACCAACCATTACTACCTATTAGACAACTAAGGAACTAGGAAAGACTGGAAAATTCTATACTAAAAAGAGATGACCAAGACCTATCAAAAACGCACTATCAAGTATTAATAGGATAGAATCAAACTAAAAATCAATAAGTTAGCTCTGGCCGACAAACCTCATGGGTTTAACTTGATATGCCATTAATATGGAAAGAATCTGACAGTTTACATAAGGGATGTGACCCAGTGCCAACAACCTCTGGCTTCTACATTTTCCAGATGGCAAGAGATTAGCCTACAGTCTTTATTCTCATAAGAAGATTTTTTTCCCCCCATGGAAATACTATAAAGGACAATTCTGCTCCAAACTTCAAGTCTCCTTCACAAACGTCTACTCAATTCCAGGCCTTAACTAATGCCCATTAAAAAAAGCCCTTGGGCCTGAAGCTGTGAAGACAAAAAAAGAGGAAAGACTAAGGCAAACTTAAGTCTAATGCTTGCCTTTAAAAGCTCTATTGACAAAAGCAGTGGGGAAGAGTTTGGACCAATGTAAACTTAAAGGAAAAGCTGGCAAGTTCCAATTGAGGATGTGAATGCCTGCTTGATTTTGATCTTGATGGGCTAAGATGGGAAAAAAAGTTAAGCCTACTTACACATTAAAAAATGCAGTAATGTTAAATTCAGTATGTACCGGCTTTCTCACATTGATTTATACCCATCACTGACAAAGACTTTGAAGGACATTCCTGTTTAATATGGTAAAGAGCCACAGCACAGGGCACTGTCTCCGCTTTGCAAACGTTAATATGAAAAATCGTCCCTTGACAAAGCATGACACTATTTCCCATTAATCCCCAAAATACAGCAAAAAGGAAAACTAGAGTCTTTCATTGCTTCCCATCCAGGGGAAGACACGGATGATTAATCAAAGTGGACCATAAGGTGAAAACATACTGTGTGAAGAAACGCAACTCTTGCGGATAGAAATTCATAGCCGGTTAGTCAGATTAAACATTGGAAAAAACAAAAAACAAAACAAAAATTCTTCAGTGCCCAAGGTATCAAGAAAAGTCATCTCCAAGAGTTGTTCATTTCTCTCTCCAACCATCACAAACTATTACCTCGTTTCTTGCTTTACTGGCATCACCATAGTAACCTTTCCCTTGCAAGAAATATTCTCCAGGGGCCACTCCCCCCTTCGGCACATGCCCTCAACACCTCATACACTGTGCCGTATAAATTGACTTGTCTCTGAAGACTCGCAGTAAATTCAAGCGTTTAACGCACACCAGACTTCAGCCATTAAAGGACCATCTTCAAATGTGAGCTTAACAGATGCCCCAAACAGAACAGACTCTGAAGTGACCAACATTTTGGCTTAGTTCAAAGTGGCAGCGAAACAGAGCAGCTACTACTGTGACACCGTTTTCATTCTTAACTACCACCCCCCCTTGGGTAAATCGTTTTACACATGATCATTTTTCATTCTCAAACACAAGCCGGTGAAGATAAATTGATGCTAGTTTCCACATAACAATTGTGCCACTCAAACTCACCGCCTAGCACAAACCTGGCCCTCATACAACAAGCTCAGAGCGTTATTTAAGGAAGTGAGCTAAGAGCACTACAACGTAGTACCGCACTCTCTCTGATTATTGCAAGAAATTAAAGACAAGAAAAGCTAGAATAATTTATCAAGTGATCATTTTATAGACTATGCTTTGCAAGTAGTAAAACCTGCAGTTTTATTTGTAAAATAATTTAGAGAATGATTAGTAGCATGCATCAGAGATGTGAAATTAGTGCTTGCCATAAAGTGTTCTCTTACAAAAGAGAGGAGCTTTCTTCCCAGGCTTTTTACCATTTTGAACCAACCCTGGACTCTCCTTTTGTGACTATCAAACGAAAAAACACAGATGGCTTTGACACATTCCTAAGTTGTATTTCTTTTCAGTCCCACCCTTGGCCAGTCTCGGGCTGCAGTGTTCCCATCCAGCAGGCAGGGACAGTAAATCTCCCTAACTGTCTCACCCAACCATTCCCCCCCACACCACCTCCTCACTTCGAGAGGAGCACATGGCACAGAGTAACAGGGACAAATCGACTCCATGATTACTCAGAATCTGTCACAGCCCTCAAATTCTTTAACGGTGTAGCATGCACCTAAGCACAGAATCCCCAGCATTCGCAGCAACCCACACGTCCTCCCCACGCAGCAGCAAGCGAGCCAGGTTACAAACCCTCTGCTACTCCCAGGACAACCCCACCACCATAGCTGCTTTTGTAATACACTGGTACAGTCCAAGTAAGTCAGGGCAAATGCACACACCTTTACTGGTAGAATTTTTTTAAGCCTTAACTATTACAACTGAAGTATTTACATATGCATTTATTAAAAAAAATGTGGAAGCAATTACCCTTCTATACACATGAAAGGGGTGAAGAGCAACTGTGGAGACAACTGCTCCACCTTACTCAGCGTCAGCTAAAAGCAAAACATGTTTCTGTAGTCTCTCAAATCCTTCAGAGAGGATTTGATTTGTTTAACAAATAAAGAAAACTTAGAAGAAGGTTAATTCAGCACAGTAAAGGAAGAGACAAAAGCCATATATGTCCAACTGTCTTTTAATGTTCAACTTACATCTGCAGCTGCTGCTTCTGCTTTCAGCAACACATCATCTGCCCAATATTCAAGGTGACCTTTGACAAAATAAGTTTTTCCTGATCATCTCTGGATTATCATGAAGACTCGGTTCCATCCCAGCTTAAGTGTGCTTTAAGCTATTCCCCTCCTCCTTCTCATATATCCCTTAGTTTCTGTACATTCAATTTTGTTTCTTCTTTAGTTATATTGCACTACATTCCTACTCCACTCTAATGTTTCTTTCACAATTATTTATTTCCAGTTTTCTAGATCCACTCAGCCAAGAAGTGCAGAAATAGATGAAAAGGGAAGTCTACATTACTGTCTATAAAGAACTTTCTAGGGAGAAAAGACTTGGTATTAGATAGCTACTGACAGAGTGGTGGATTCCAGAGTTGAGCCTCTGCTGAGATGAGCGGGACAACTGGAAATGCCTTAGCTATATCTTGCCTTTTAGCTCCAATCTGTTTTAGCATTAAATTATAAGGTTCTTTTTCAATAGGGAGATCAATAGACCTGTTTGTCTGAAAAAGCAAACAAAACTAAACTCAAGCACAGTCCAACAAAGCAACTCTGATCAACTTAGTTCATCCAGTAATATATACTTTGATGCAAGATTCAAATACCAGTCCTGATCAACTTAAGGTAACAATGCACACACTATCATTAACCACAAAGTCAAATAAATAATATTAACAGTAGCAAATAATGTTTCTTTTCTAGTCTGTAGTGCTGAGAGAGAGTGCTTACACCTTTATCTAAACCAAATGCCTGCTGGTGTAGGCATTTGTATGGTGTTTTTCTTTGTTTTTGTTTTGGAGGGAGGAGAGGAGAAGCTCTCATCTTTAAAGCCCCAGTAATAGATTAGAATAGGATAAAATGCATCCTTGTAATCTAGTCTCCCAGTGGCTGGGATAGCTGCACACTCTATCTTGCAGATGTGAAATTCTAGTCCTTTAGTCAAAACCACACTGAACAAATTCAAGAGCAACAGAAATTAAAGTGCATTTGGACTCTGTTCTTGGGTTGTTTGCTTCCTTTCTGTGCCAGCAGAAGACTCTTTCCCCAGATGGTATGCTAAATTGTGTTCACAGCTCAAAAAGACCACAGGCCAATCAAACAGGTTTTCACCTTTCACTGCCAGTGCTTCTTTTCAGGTCATAAAACCTAAGCCAAGATCCTCACTTTCAAAGAACCAAATAGCATTCTATTTTCCTGTGTCCTTCAGAGTTCATCTGAAGCCATTATTCACCCTTGCTTATTGTCATCTTGAACAAATGAATCACAAATATACAAACCCTATACCCCTGGGATTCTGAGAGAGGGGTTTTTTTGTTTTTTGTTTTTAAGCAGATGCTGCTTATACAGCAGAGTTTTCAGTATGATGGAGAAAATACATCTGCCTTTGTCTAGTGATGGTGACGCATATCTTTTAAACTCCCAAGAGATAATGTTGACAGAATCAGAGTTACAATTTGTCTATTAGCACTTGGAAATTAGAGCAGCTCTTTGCAACAGTGGGATGTTTTTACGATGCACCTAACATTCCAGATGGACTACATCCAAAACCCACTTGTCCAAAACAGAATGAGAAAGAATATCATTATAAAATATAAAAAGAGATCAGTTTGGCCTCTCCCTATCTGGGAGAAATCTGAGCACGCTGTTTTGCCAAGTTTTGGAGAGGCAGAGATGATTTTATTTTATATTGCTGAGCTCCAAAAAGAGCTGCTTTTATAGAGACCTAAAAGGAAAGATTAGTTGGGTGAACTTTAAATGCAAGATGTGTCCCTCAATATCCTTAGCCACAGAGCTCATCTTGTCTTTCTGAACCTTGCCAAAAGTTAAATTGTATCATAGACAGAAATCACAGGTCTTGTTTACCATCCAAAAGCTGAGAAGAATCTCCTTAGCATGATGGAGCTTAAAACAATCTACATATCTCTTCTCACACTTACAAGTTATGCTCATCAGTTGGCATTTGGCCAGAACAGAGGGTGGGGACGCTTCTAACTATGAATTTCAGCACGTCTTCAATTAGAAAAGCACTTTTCCCTTTGTACTTACAAACGCTCATTTTAAATAAAGGGAAATAGTGGACTGCACTTGCCCTATCTGACTTAGCTGAAATCTTTGCTAAACACTTTGTAAAACTTTGGTCAGGCAAAAGAATCTGCCGATTCAGAAGCAAGCAAATTGATTTTGCACTAGTAAGCACAAAACTACCTGTATTGGAGCCGCGTGGCCAGTACATTAGCTTCACAGCTAATCCACAGGGAAGTTAAGGTCCTAGCTTTGATAGGTGAGCTGGCTGGCACAAAGTAACAGATAGCCTCCAACCTTTTCAACTCCAACCAAAGCAAAGAGCTTTGTTCAAGATCAGCTCATTTTCAAGCTTTCTCTGTGCTCAAATGGCTCAGCTGCTCCCATGCATATCTTTGAAAGATCCCTGCAGTGTGCTGCAAAAGTCCTTCAAATCCTCACCAGACCAAAACTGGAAACCTAGGATGAGGGGAAATTGCAAAGCAGCAACAGCAAGCCCCAGGAGGCTGCTGGAATACCAGCTGCACTCTACCTGTTTTAAAACACATACTTTCTGATCACTTGCACCACGTTAAGTCTGCATTAAGCTGTATTTCTCCTTTGTTCAATAATTTTGTGATAGTTGTTTTCACTCTTCTCTGCTTATAGCAGCAGTAACTTGTGAGGAGGAGAATGTCTAATTAATTAACACTGCGTACTTGCTCTTAAAGAGTTTTCGTTAATAAATCTTTCACAAGTTTAAAATACATCACTGATTATACGCAACATAAAAACTGATTGTGTGCGCTTTGGACCAGGACTGTAACAAGATTTCAGTCCCATCCTAAAGGCATCATATTAGTCAGCTATGTAATCACATTTTCAAAGTTGCAGGAAAGCATATTTAGGAACACAGATATCACATACAACAGCTTATTACAGTCACAAAGTAGCCAGAGTACTGCTTACTACTGAAGGTCTGCAGAGGATAAACATAAATAACCCACAAAAATGCTACTCACACGTATTCTTCTTTGAGACAACTTTGTACTAAAGTCATGATCCCCAGCTGTTTAAGTTTGTACTCACATATTCATAAAAGTAACATTTTAAGTCTTTAATTTGCTTCTGCTACTTTTTCTCCACTTTGAGACAGAATCTTTTTTGACCACTGTTAAAGTCTTCAGCTTCAGAAATTACACTGCAAACCAGAAACAATCTTTCTAGCAGGCTTTTGCATTAAGATATTTCCAAACAGTGTAGTATTTTTCACAGATATCAAAACATGCTTTGGTGAGGTGAATAGCAATTCATACCTTCATTCCTAACGAAACTAAGGTATATGAAACAACTTACAGGTGACCGCATAGACACAAAGCACGCAGGAGGACTAGTCAAATTTTTAACTACATCCCAAATAGTTGTTGTTTGTTTAACTCCTTGCAAGCTACTGGCAACCGAAAGAATGCTATGTGCAATTTCAGGCTTTGGAGCTAGTCATAGGAGGAGTATCCTGCACTCTTCTCAGAGGCACAAAATCGAGGATCTGTTCAAAGTTACAGCAAGTTAGAATGCTCCCAAGTTTCAGTGGTGTCCATTTTAAGTTAAGATCTCCCCCCCCCCCTTACTCTAAGCCACAGACTGCCAAAAGCTGGGATACTACACCAAGGAAAGTTGCTGCTTTATATTTGTGCTGTTTTTCTAACCTCTCCCAGAAGCCTTTGCTACTGGTTACTGCCAGAACCAAAGACCTGATCCTGTGCGAGCCTGAGATTTGCCTGACCCAATACTGCAGTTCTTATTATCCACACTGATCTGGGAACACTCAGAGTAAGAAACTGAGAAAGCATTGACAGCATTTCTTCCAGAGTCACAAACAGATGCTTAATGTCTCTTTTCTTAGCAGTTTACAAAACTTACAAAGCAATTGCAGTAATGCCAGGTGCATAAGTACAGAGCAGAATTAGCAACAGAAGAAAACGCTGTTGTTAAACTCTCATAACACCGGAATAGCTAGAAGCTAGGCTCCTCCGAGCTCCTTCCAGAGACCTCAGTGATATCTGGCAACCCGAAAATAATTTCTTCAGCACAATGTTTTCCTACTTTTACCAGCAGTCATTCTCAGGACTTAAATGAGACAGCTTGCTCCCCAGCTCAGTTCAAGAAGATTGTTTACTACTGAATTGGAAATTTTACTGCTTATGGTGCATGCACTCAGATCTAAAATGACACCATGCTTAAGTGCTCAAGAGATTCTGCTTTGAAAGAATAGTTTCTGTAAAATCACTTCTTTCCTCCTGTATTACAGCTGCTTTACAGTCATAGCTTGCTGTATTAAAAGAGAGATACAAAACAAAAAACAGCCAGCCATTTTAAACAATTGAACAAAAGAACATTTTTTTGAACAACCACCTTAAATGTTGTCAGATTATCTGATCCCTTTTATGATTTCAAAGGAGAAAAGGAATCCCCAAGCCACATCCACTCCATCACAAGAAAGCAGTAGGGTATAGCCTGAGGTGCAGAGTAATTTCATCATATTTTATACACCCCTAAATACTTCTGTGAAGGAAAGGAGGTGCAAAAAATAATTTAACATGCTCTTCTCAGCTTTCCATTATTTAGGTAAACATATCACATCTTTAGAAAATAAAATGGAAACAACAGCTGAACCACAACTTTTCAGCTTGCCAAGATACACAATGTGTGACAAAAGATTAAAATAAAATAGGGTTAGTCAAGCTGGAAGCTTACCCAAGATATTATAGCAAAAAGGCCTTGTTTCTTGGTCTGCCTAACACTTAGAGGAAGGAAAAAGAAAAAAAAATTTTGTGGGATAATTTACAACATGGGGCAAAAAGAAAGCTGAGGGGTCTGCAGGCAACTCTTGTTAAACAAATTGATCTTCCACAGAGATCTGTGCAGATTCAAGTATGTGGATGCTTTTGGCTGAACCTGCTTACAAAACATTGCCAATCAACAAGCAGCTCCGCAGGAAAAAGAAGCCTCCTTCCAAAAACATTGCATCCCAAGAGGAACTCCTCCACAGTAGAGCCTTGGAGAAACCATGTATTAATAATCAGTCGGAAATGGGATCTGGAAACACAACACTTTGGATAGGTAGGATGACATTAGGATGACATTAGTAAGGTAATAAATCACTATAAGTTCCCACCTAATGTGAAACACATTTATGCTATCCTAAATTACATCGTTTAGGAGCAACCTGATTCAGTAATACTTTTTGTTTTTCAATGAATGCAGCCAAACTTGCAACTTGGGACAACCACATAAAATACTTCAAAATTCCTGACAAAAAGCTTTGCCTCCAGAAAATTTGCTTCTGAAGGCCTAACCCTAGCTATCATGCTCCATATAGAAGTTGCAGCAAGATTTCTGTAGGTTTTTCTTCATTTCAGATGTGCCATTCTTCAGCTTTTTATAGCTTCATGCTCAGATAATTTTAGCAAACCATTTAAAAATTTCACATCTGAAAGAAGTACCAAAGAATGAGTAAGCTATTCATAAACCCCATAATATAAGATTTCCAAGGTAAACTACAGTTTTTATTGTTTTCATGGATCTAAGTAATTTGAAGGAGGAAAATATTCAGATGCACCATGATACTTAACAGAAGAAAAGGCCCTGTTAAATTGGCATCAGCAATCAAACCTGCAGCAAAAATCTAGTTAACCACACAGCACGTCCTGCACTATCCTAATAGTGTAAAGGGTAAGACAAACTCTCACCAAAGCATCTAAGCATCACGGGTAACAACATGTGCTGTAGGCTTCTCAGCTAGCTTCCCAGGGGCTACTTTGCCACTGATCTATCCATTTTCTCACTAGCAAAGAACTAAGCCCCATCTCCTTTCCTCTACCCTCCAGCAGCTCCTTCTGCCTTCCCTATGTGTGTATGTATGTAGTATGCAGATGTGTATGTGTACACAAACATATGTCTGTGTGAGTGTTCATATACACACACACACACACTACAGAACCCTTTGTTTCTCTCACCTTCCTATCTCTGCTCCTGGCATTCTTGCCATGTAATCCATCTTCCATGAAGTTCTGGCTTCTCATGATGCTCTTCTGTTAATTCTGCAGCCACAAGATGTAGCATTGGGCAGCAGCTCCTGGTGACCTCTTCCCAGAGAGAACGATCAGTGCCCACACTCCAACGACAGTGAAAGGTTGCTTACAGGACAGGCTCCAAACGCTCTGCAGCTGCACAGATAGATCAGGCTTAAGGACCCTCTGCCAATTCCACTGGTACAAATCACCTGAAGGTATGATTTTACAAGGCTGTTTCTCTTAAAAATGCGGGTGAAGTTCTGGCAACAATACCCTAGCAATGAAACCTCCTGCTGATTAGTTAGCAATAACTCTCCACTACAGTTTGGCTGAGGTTTAGCGACTCAGGAGCTCTGGGGGCACAATATCAATTTCATTTTTTTGGTTGCGTGCAGTTCCCCGAAGTGTTAGCTAGTTTTTCTCTTTTCATCTGGGGTGACTCCTCCTTCTTTGCTAGGAAAGTAAACAAGGTCAGCAAGAGAGAGATGGATCCAAGCTCCAAACTAACAGCAGCCAAACCTCAGGGGAGCCCATCTCTGTCAGGCACACTAATGCACAGAAGAAAAGTTAATCCAAGTCAGGTATGTGTGAGGATGAAGTTGAACATTCACTCAGTCATTCCCTCTTTGGCCTGGACACCAACACATTCAAAACTGGTCAAAAACAGGACAGCAAACAGAGGTAGTATCTGGATGAACATTAGTAAAATAACCTGTTTATTTTGACCTACATCATCACCAAACAGAATGTGCAGGAAGCCAGCTCTCTTCAGCATGCTGCCTTACTGTGTTACTCTGTGCTTTAATACACAAAAGGCTCACAAGACAGGACAAAAAGGTTTTGGAGTCAGAGGGGCTGAGGAAGGGAAGTGATCCCATGCAGATTTCCTCTTTTTTTTTTTTTTTTTTTTAAAAAAAAGCAACTGATGTTTGAGTTCTCCCTATAGTCATACTTCCCTTATCCTATTTGCACCGCACTGACACTAATCTGCCTTGAAATTGGCTGATTCTGCTCAAGCCATGTTTACATGGAAGCAAGTTTCATCTGGTTGTCCTCGTTCAGAGACCAGTTTCTAGTCTATGGCAGGAGAGATTATTAAAAACTATATATTACATGCACATGCCTTAAAATGACTCAGCTTGGAAAGATAACTTTATTTTATCAGCTTTCCATTCCCTAGGTCATAGAGAGGGAGAGGTAGCATAAAAATCTCAAATGGAAATCGCTTCCTAAATATATTATCCTCCATAAAAATCATTTAGCAACTGCTAGTACCCACAAGACAAAGGGAAAAGATAAAAAGTACATGTGACAGCAGAGTAGGGAGGAGCGTGAAGACTCATTTGCATTATCACACTGAGCATTAACTTCAAGAAAGGAAAAAAAACACAAGTGCTCCCTGTTTTGCACAAACATCAATTACATCTAGCAATTTTACTGATTCCTCTTGTGGAGCAGGTGCTTTGGCTCTACTGCAAACTGCAACTGCATACACCATTCTGGCTGCATGCACAGGCAGCATTTCATTGACTTGCTCTGCATCAGAATATCCCCATTTGGGAGGGAGGGAGGAAATTTCTCCTTACTCCTACAATCAAGCCACACAGTAGTTTCATCTGAGGCCTTCAGCTATAAATAATAACTAAACCTACTAGACTATTTTATAGAAGATACATGGATAATAGCATATAGATGCACTTTAATGCAACATGAACATTTTTTTCACTTAGTTTTTTGGAAACACTTTCCCACTTTAAAGGAGTTCAGGCATAAGAAAGTAGTGTTTTTCCCTTATCTATTCCATTTATTGGGCAAGGAGAGAAAGCTTTGCTGTTGTTTTTATCATTCTGAAGTGCTCAAAAAAAGACTAGCCATAACTCTTTGTTTACTCATTGCTTCAGCAACTACCAGTAATCCTAGGAGAGCAGGACTGGAACAACGAAGTCATGTTTGGTTTGGGTCATCTGCACTATAGCTCATCTACTGGAGCAAGCCAAAAATGATGCATTTTCTTCAATTTGCTAATTCCTGAATTTCTATTTCCTGAACCACACCCCAAAAAAGCTGTTACTGGTTTACTCCTCTCCCTTTTATCTTACAGAAAAAGGAAAGTCATCAGCTACACATCAGGTACTGCTAATCTAAGCTTTCTTGTACATTAAATTTAAAATAATGTTTAAATAAGAATCACTTTCAAGTCTAAAAAGGTATCCAAATTAAGAATTATACGCATGCTCTTGTACAAGTTCAACAGCTTTTCAAGCTTCCAAGCTACAGAACCACAATTCCGATCCAGGAAAAAGACTGTAGTTGCTGTAACAGCACCTTATATTTGGAGGTAATACAAAGCCATCAGCTACCTACATATGCATGCAATGAACCATTCTCCAGACAGACTAGTTTGCTTCAGTAAAATGGGTAAAGCTAAAGCAGCATCTCACCAAATTCTAGAACAACCAGAGGTCAGCAACAGACACTTTCCTCTAAACTGTAAAGGGAATCCAAATGTATTCTGCTCCCTGAGGGGCAGCTATCATCCCCACAAGAAAGGCCTTAAGGGTGAAAAATGTCTTTGGCAATAATCATGTATTTCATCAAATTAAAAAAAAAAGAAAAAAGGTCAGATAAATTTAAACTGCAGAACTTTACCAATCCTAAATACATACTTGAGCTTCAAAAATCAAACAATTTGACTTATCTCCTGGGATGCATTTCTTCTCCTAAATCCTAAACTTTAAGGGCAACACTGAGAAGGATGGGATTCTTGAAGTGCTTAAAAGTACATTCAAATATTTGCTAGATAAAGAAAAATTATAGCTCTGCGTCAAATTTGTATCCATTTCTCAGGGCTCTTATCACAGGCATGAGTACAATTTAAGTTACACAAACAAATCTAACGAGGAGATAGCTGCATCTTTTACCATTAGCAACAGACTGAAATAACTATCACCAAAAGCTGAAATTAAATTTGGTCTCATTTTTATTCCCCATAGCATAGAGCTACTTTCTCAAGTAAGTGTAAATATGCAAATTACACAGTTGCTCACTCCTTCTCAGCTACATAAAGAGTTAATTAACTGGCAACCCTTAAAGTTATTCCTCCAGTGCCCTACTACGTGAATGGATATCACTTCTAGTATACAGACACACTCAGTCTGCACATCACACGCACACAGTTCATACTGGTTTTCAGTCACGTGTACATCTCTGCCTATCTCTGTCAAGAAGATGACAGACACCACTGTAGGGAACCAACTGAGAGATAAAGTAGATGAAAATGAGTGTGCATCATTTTCAGCTGCAACAGTCGTAATCATGATTAACAAGATATTCAACCCCCTTCACTACACAGAGTTGCCTCGTCATTCTCAAATAACACAAACAACCTCTGAAGCAGAGCCAAGCGAGAACACGAGCAGGGGTAGCACACTGTAATTCACCGCTGCAGGCGGACGAAAAATTACCACCTTTATAACAAAGGGCTCTGAGGGCACTGACAGATGTCTCTGGCAAACCATGCTGAGACGGCTGAATACCAGCTGTCTGCCTGCCCCTCCATCACGTAGCCGCCACTTGGCCATTTCAGCCCACAGCCTTCCCCAGGCTTGCCCTCCTCACCATCACTAACACACAGGCCTGTGAACCGGGTGCCTGAGAAACAGGCACCTGCTCCCTTTTACTGCTTAGTTGCAAAGCTGGTCACCTCCAGCAGAGGGTTAAGCGAATAATCACACCAAACAGGCAGTAATCTTGAGGAAAGGGGTAAAGCAGACAGCTGGGGGACTTACCTCTGAAAACTGACTGGGGAAGAATCATTAAACCTCAACCTTCAGAGCCCCAAATCTCTGACTTCGGCAAGTACTGTCTGCAGCTCACACCGAACATCATCTGTCATGATGCCTGCTCATTCAGATCAATCTGGAAACAGTGCAGAGTGCAGTACTGCAGACAGGGAAAAGAAAACTCGGGGCAGAAACAAAGACAGCCACTCACAGAGTAAGATGAGGAATCAAACACAAAAGATGAGGAACCCCTTTCTGAAAGCCGATTTCAGACAGTGACTATATTATTTTTACAGGAAGTAGAACAATCAGGTGTTCCTTAAAGAAAGGGAATCAGTCAAAAAAAAGCAATCCTGATATCTGATTTATTTCTTATTGTAAGAGATAAAGAGATAAACAATGCAAGCCTAGGTTAGGAGGAATGGATGGCTGGAAAGCAGATGAGGGAAAGCTTTCCCTCCATGACTTGGTAAGGCCTCAGTAAGAACAGAGGAGAACAGGAGGGAGAGGTAAGAGAAGGTACATGCATGTTTGGCAAGAGAAAAGGAAAATGAAACCGTATGCCAAATAATACAGTTCAGTTATCTTCTTGCAACTGCACATCTTCCACCTAAAGCAGCACCCACATTAAGGTCAGATTCCCAGCCCTCTTCCTCCTTTACAGGAAAAGGAAACTTCCCGCAAGCGTCACATACTATTCAGCTTAGACTATCAGCCTTTCTTTTCAGATTTCTTGAGACAGAAAGCCAACGCTGCCTTTTCATGCCAAATCCATTCTCAACAAAAAGCAATATATTTTCTTAGACATTTCATTTACAATAATGAGCAATAAGATAGTAAGAGCTACAGGCTTAGGGATACTGGACCACTAAGATTTTCATCCAAGAGCTGTTGTAACTTAGGCATGTCATGCTCTGAAACTTTAGTTGATATTACTTTTATTGAAAAATGGATATATTTCTCTTTCTAGTGTGGCACACTTCTGTTATAGACAATGGAAAAAAATTTGCAGCACTTGCCCCATATGATCAGCTTCCCTTCACCAACTGCAAAAAGTACACTGGATGAGGCATAATAGAGGATCTTGGCTTTAAAATTCTTGCTAAAGTTCTCTTACACAGTTGGGCGATTTTATGAATATGGTAATAGCTATAACCTTTAGAATTCAAGACAGGAACAGCAGATGGAACCTAATTAAAAGAGAAAAATTATTAATTCATCTTCATAAGGAGTGGGAAATGCAAAGACGCTTTGCAAAGGGAGGTCCTGTGTCATTTAATAAATGCAGACACAACTAACTAGACCAGGGACTCGTTAAGAAATAGATATATCTCTCACAGGAGGCCAAGATCCGTAACTTGCAGCTTAAGAAACTGGAACAGACAGAAACAAAAATAACAGAAGAGTGGCCATTCCTGCATCCTCCACTTCAGTACAGGCAATAAGACCGCATAGCAAATCCTGCTTATTTCAGCTCTATTTCATTTGCCTTCACTTCAGTTTCAAAAACCTCTCAAGAACATGTGTTAGTTCCTTTCCCCAAACATTATAAGGCAACAGACAGACAGCTTCATCTTTGGACAGACTTCCCCTCATATAGCTTAGGGTACAAGATAAGAGTAGAAGACAACAAGAGGCTTTGTGTCCTTAAGATTAGGGGCAGAGGTGTTCCCATTTCTGTTGTTGTGCCTTGGGATGGCAGAGGACAGGCATAAATTTCAAAGAAACCTAATGTACAAACCCAAGACAAAAATTTCCCAGTATTCCACTTCCTTCTTAAGTTTCTGCCCTGTCAAAAACAGACCCAACTGGGTGTGTGTGTGTACATGTGAAAATGCTAAGACAGTTCAAAGGAAAAATAAATAATTTGAAAAAATAATCACAAAGCAAAAGATTTCACTCCCAATTAAATCCTGTGCATTCACCTTAAACATCTGGCAATATTTGTACTTGTCCCTCCTTTCCCCACACTTTAGCACAGGCATCAGCAAATACAGAGATATAGTTGATTTATTCCTGTTGTTCAAGCAGTACTGAGTTTACTTCTAAGGCAACCCAAGAGAAAGTAATGATGCAGCTGAAGTAAAAGCATGCAAAAACACATGAGAGATGACAGCCACACAGGGCCCTTCCTCCCTTCCAAGCCACATTCTTCTAATTGCTATTTCACAAAGTGAGATAGAGCAACTACAAACAGCAAAGCTAAATATATACACACACTAGCCACACAGCTTCTGTTTCTGTCTATGCAGTTCTTATCCAGGCCCAATAACCAACATTAGCTGATGATGAAGGGAATGTTTTACAGGAGACAAGTATGTGTTACTATATCCATTTGGTCAAACAGCGGTGTCTGCAATAAAACTTCCATGATCTGTGCACCCTCAACACTTATTTCATGAACACATATGCCTATGTGCATATGACAGCAGCATACACACATTTGTGTGCACGAGTTCAGCGTGCATGTAGTGGGTGCACTGCTTTCTCTTCATGCAACTCAGCATACATTTAAATTCAGTTCCTTATTTCTACTTCAACTCCTCGCTCCTCCAAAAGCTGCCTCTCCTCCTCTCCAGCCCTGCCCAGCTCTCACTCAAACTTGCATAGTCATTTTCTTTTGTTCTTTAGCAAAAAAAAAGAATGAGGACAACTAAACTTACAATACAAGATCTGTATTTCTATTCACTTAGAAATAAGCCTCTAACAAAAATATTTCTTTAACTTAGCCATCTGATTACTTAAGTTTTTTTGTAAGTGCTGATTTTGATTTTTACAGAACAGAGCTCATCTGTTGCGCGTGCTGTGGTACTTATTAAAACAATGTGCCACCTCCTCTTTAAAGAGCAAAACCAAACCAAAGCATACATAGATACTCAATTTTGAAAATAAAATGGCAAAACAAAAAGGAAAAATAGGTCAGCACTTACATTAAATAAGAGTGATACACTGGAAACAAAACCCCAGGGAAAATAACTCTGGATCTCAAGTTCCCTTGTTGCTTGTCCACAAGATACATATCAGACATAATAAGATTCATTTCAACAAGTGTTAAGCAAGGGATTTTCTATGGGATAAGGAGCAACATGATTCTATTTTTTACAATTGGTAAAGGTGCAAAAAAACTATCCTGCGTTTCTGATAAGGCACAGAGTTCATGCCTCAGCATAACTTTTAAAGAGACATCTTAAAAAACATTTTAAAAAAACAGAACATGCACATATGCACATTTCCTATTACGGAGCTTTTTGCATTTATATGATTTGGAAAGAGGAAAAAAGTAACCTTAAAAATTTAATGAATAAAGCTGTACTTTACCAGAACTATTACTGAGACACTTGCAAAATATCAGGGAGGCAGGGAGGAATTTACGGTATTTCTACTTAGGAGAAAAATTTAGACACACAGATGCCAGAGCAACGTGGTAACAGAAATAGTCTCGTGGCAAATGCTATGAAACTCTTTAGCTTTACCAGTTAGTCCAAGAAGAGCCCAAACTACTTGTTTCAAAACAATAAATTAAAATTAAAAATTGGTACTGTAATAGTGAGCAGTATACAGATAGCATAAAGGTTACTTTACTGTCTAGTAAAGGTTACTAGACAGCCTTTTTTAAGCATCATAGTTCAATACCTCAGCTACACCCACCCAAAACACACACTTACTCCCAAGCTCAGTTTCTCACCGCCACCCTGGCAGCATTCATCACATGCACAGACCTCTCTCCCTGAGATTTCACCAGGCAGTCCTGCAATTTCATGAAGAACTGCATTCGAGGCACCTTATGCCACCTACAGGCTCTAGTGCTCCCTTTCTCTGGCACTCAGTATTCATTTAGGCTTGCCTCTGTAAGTCTATCTGTTCAAAATCTTGGCTCCTGTCAGAGCCCCATTTCCTCTTCTAAGAGTCTTCCCAGGGGTCTCCTGACCCAACTCTCCCTCTCACCTGCTTGTTCTTTCTCAAGTCCTCACTGATCAATCTCAGGGTCCCTCTCCACCTTACGTTTTCTTACTTCCAGAACAGCTAACTTTTTTCGATAAACACATTCGGCTCCAGCTAACTCTCACTATGCTGCTTGCCTACAACACTGCTGCAAAGACTATAGTTTATTTTGCCCTTCAGGAGCCCGAGTCCCCTTTGGATCCCACTTCTCCATCAGACCATAAATGGAGTCAACTGGCCTATTCGCTTGAGAAGCACTTAAGAGATCAAAAGACAACTGCATTAAAGGATAACTTGGGTATAAGTTATTTCAACATCACAGAAAAATATTAAAGCAAATTAAGAAACAAAGCTCACTTTCTTTTAACGGATTGCTCTTTTTGAGAAATGAGAGAACTCGCAGAACATAATACTAAGCCCTGAGAATTACAACACTCCACTGCACCACAAGGTATGTCATTTCAGTAGGAATCCACTTACTAAAAATCCTTCTCAAACCAACTGTAGGCAAGAAGGGAAAAGTCTTAATTAGTCCTCCTTTGCCCTTCCCCTCACTCCCCTCAAAAAATAAGCCACCAAAGCTAGGAAGTGACAGGAAGAGAGTCTATGTAGACATACCTCCAGATGTCAGTGAAAACAGAGCTGCAATAACACAGTGATAGGTTCTCTCAAATAGACCGAGAGAGCTGGCAAGATAGACAGGAGTTACTCTAATATTGTATGGCAGAGCCAATAATGACTTGCAGGCAACTAGTTGCAATGTTATTTATTTTGGAGGCCCGAATAGAAAGTGCAGTATTTTGGCATCAGTTCTTGGGGGTTTTTTTGAGGAAATGCCACTGCAATCCTTTAGCTCTTTCTGAAACATAGAAGAAGTTAGAAGAACTAGAGAAGTTTAAGTGACATGATAAATGACTGTTGAGTTTCACAGGTTTGATAAGCAATTTGTACTTAGAAGAGATTAACCTAGCCAGAGAGGCAGGAGAAAGCTGCTCTGACTGCTCTATGTATGTCTAGGAGTAAGGTAGGTTATTCCTCTCCCCAATACTCTTCTATCTAAAAGGCAAGATACAGTCATACTTTTTAGGAAACCTCATCTTAAAAAGAAAACAACTTCTCCCTACTCTCTCCCCCAAAAGAACATCAAATAAAAACACATTATCAGCAAATCTAGCAGCTGCAATGTCTGCTTACTCAGTCACATCCCTGTGAAATGGGTCTTGAGATCTCAGGAATTACTTGTCAAGTGCTGAGATTCTTTTCCTCATATACACAGAACCATTTGAACCATGCACCTCACATACTTTTAATCTAAAAGGCTTTTTATAAGATGACATATTTGCACATGTATTAACAAAACAAGATCAGCAATCTCAAAATGTATCTCCTGGACAAACTGCAACCATATTGTCTTAAGCTGTCCTGACCTGGAAATACTTTTCTGTTTGTTCTACATAGGCATCAAGTTTCAATCTCATTTTCCCTCCTTACCTCCAAAATAATATACCCTCTTCTTCCTGTTCACAACACCTGAAAGCTGATGGCCCATTGACAGCTGCCTGAATTGGTATATTCTTTGTTAACTGTTTGCTTTGGATCAAATGAAAGCAGAGAGGAAACGGACAACCACCCCGTTGGGAGAAGACTCATGTGGGACAAATTAGGAGCCGCTGTAAGATTTAAAAGCCAGGGGGAAAAACAGGACTAACTGGAGGCAGCTGTCAGGATGTGGTTTTTCTGTTTATATTCCTCTCCTTCCCTCCCTTAAGCCCATTATGGGTATTATGAGGGAAGGTCAGCGTGTGTATGTGTGCGCGCACAAGAGAAAGCAAGTGAGCAAGCATGTAACACTGAGCCTTCCCCTCCAGACAGGAGCCACGAAAATATAATGTAAGCTGTGTAAGGTAACTTGGTCAGAAACATAAGGAGGGGGAGAGCCACTTCCTTAAGAAAAAAATAACTTTTTTTTTATCCAAGTACTATAACATGCTGTGAAATTGCAATTTTAGAGAATCAGTCATAATAATTAAGTGAGTTGCAATTTGGAACAGCAGAACCAATGCTCCACTAAGGTTTTGTGAATGGCAGTTCCTGTTGCTGGATCAAGCTTTCCTTGTATTCCCTCTGCCACCTTCCCCTCTAGACTTCAAAATACAAACTGTTAGCATGGCACATTGCCACGTACAGAGTAAGTGTTGCTTATGCAAAAAAAAAAAAAAAAAAAAAAGAAAAAAAAAAGAAAAAAGAAAGAAAGAAAAAGAAAAAAATTCCAACAGTTTAACTTCAAGAGCAAGTATTACATACATTTCACACACACACACACACACACAAAGATCTTCCTTTTCTTATCTCCTCATGACTTCCTATCTATTTACTATTGCGCCTTCTCCCACCATGTAATACTCTCAAGGAGACAACCTCAATAGCTATCCTTCCCTAATAGCTAAATCAGTTCTCCTGGAGATCACTCCCCTCCCCCCAAAGCATTATCACAGACCTCATCTTCATGTCAATTCAGGTCATTTTGAGGTGGCAGGAACATCAAAGTCGGAGATAATAAAAGAGGAGACAGAATGAATGAGACACAGCACAGTCTGCTTGTTCCAAACCACTGAACAGCTGACAATCTCCAGTTCCTCCAAAGATGGTTCTCTCTCTCCCTATCTCATTCTCCACTTTTCCTCTGCCTCCTTTCCTCCTCCATTCTTATTCCTTCTCAGAAGCCATTAAGTAAAATGGCAATAGCTGGATTTTAACTTCCAAGCAAATTAGAATTATGCAGCAACTTAATTACAAAAGAGCCAAAAAGTTCTCCTCTCTCTCTCTGGCCCTCTTCAGAATAAGCATGGAAAAAGTACCAAAGTACAATAGAAAAGCTGATCTGACTCCATGGATGACCCACGTATTTAGAGGCAAAGGCACATAAAGGCTTTTAATAAATGCAGTCACGAAAAACTTCAGAATGTAATTGCCTAGCCAAAGCTGACAGAAGCAATCAAGTGTTTTTTTGTTTAAGAAGGTTTTTTAAAATAAATAAATAAATAAAAAATAAGGAAAAAAAAGAGCTCAAACTGTCTGGCTTTCCCTGCTGGGGGAATGAATCAGAGATACTTTAAGTAGCAGGCATGTACCTTTCACAGCCCACATTTTCCGTGCAATGACTTGCTTCAGACCTTGTTTGCAAGTGTATTACTGCATAATGTGCGTCAACAGGTGATGCTGACAAAGCCAATACTATGACAATGTACCTTTTCGCATCCAAGCAGTCACGTAGAAGTAGGCTCACAATTGCTGTGAGCAAGCCTAGAAGTTGTATAAACAAAAAAGATGGGGTTTCATCCCTCAGCGACACTGGCAGAAAGTTCTAAATGCAATATACCCAACAGCAAGCTGTCAGCAAGTCCACAGTCAGTGACTACTCATTTACTTATTACTGTTTGTGATTAAACATTCTTATTTATTTTTAAGCAAAACGGTTAGTACTTTTTGTTCAGCCCGCAGCATGATCTTTTAATGTTTAAAAAAACATGCAAGAGAAAAGAGGAGAGTTTATTAAAGGCTGAAAAATAAAGTTCAGAAAGATTGTTCTTAACATTTTGCTTTCATATCCTTTGCAATAAAGAACCTAAAGCTAATGATCACATTTTATTCACCTAGCTTCCCATTTCTTGAGAAAGTTAACCAGCCCACAGTTCCACTATAACACCCTTAATGACTTCAGGCAGGAAAAGTATTTCTCCCTTCTAAGAGCACACATAACAGAAAAGACTGTTTTCCACACCAAATTATGGGCTCCTTATTGCAGTAACTACCATGCCTACTGTTATTTTCATGAAGCACACGTAATTCTAGAAGATCTAAATGTGTTTTTTGAACTACCAATCTAAGATGATGCCTAATAACCTCTGGGAAAAGGGAGAAGCATTTTTCCACGTAATAATACACAAAAACCCCATGCCCTCTGTCTTTTTAGTGCATGTATTTGTATGAACCCATTCGCCATTATAGCACGCAATGTTCAGTAAAGCACTCGGCCTGTTTCTTCAGACTGTCAATCGAGTCTTAATTAAACATGTGGCAAAGCACTACCCCATGAGCTATCCTTGGCCTCCTCCAAAAAAGGAAAACAAATCCAAAACAAAAACAGTTGCTTTAGCACTATTGTCACATGTATTTATTCACGTAAACATTCACAGACAGCTAAGATGGTAGTGATTGAAACCTGAAGACAACTAGTCTCGGGCCAGAGTGAATTTACATTTTTCTGGACAGCTATACCTACCTGTTGTCACATTTAAGGCTTCATTCACTCTTGGTCTGTTTGCAATTAATCCAAAAAAAAATCAGGTAGTGTCACTGAAAAAAGTTGCAAAAGAGCAAGAGAAAAATACATGTATTTCTTTTTTGTGTGTGTGCGCATCTTATACAACAAATGGCCTGCAACTGATGAACTGAAGCAAGCATCTCCTCCCCTCCCAAAAAGGGATAAAGCAGATTAATTGCAAGGGTTGACTGTTCTAGTAATCCTTATTTCTATATTTCTCAGATTCTTTGTTTTTTGGAAAGGAAAGGTAGAAATGGAAGGAGGGGGAAAATACAGAACAGAGTAAGAGAGAGCTTTCTAAATAAACAGCTCCAAAAAATTAGGCAGAAAAGAGTATTAGAGTAGCCAAAGCAGACTTTAACAATACTTTTCCTCCCCTAAGCAAAGTAACCAGCATGTTCACCACTGCTGTCGCTGCTAACATTGTCTGATGAGTTACATCTATGGTGTACTTGCAGGAAAGGAGCAATGAAATCAGACACTTAAAATAAAGCGGCTAACACTCTCGTTTTTACTACCTATGTGTCATTCACTAAATCTGTCTGGCTGATTACCAAAGGCTAATCTAGCAAGAGCCCAAGGCTCAAGAATCAAAAATGGCTCACTCCATTTAGATCAGGTCTGAGCACATTCACTCCTTTTGAATGTATTTCTTTTCGCAACAGAGATTTCCGACCTATCACTGGAGCATTCAGCGCACTGAATAACACCAGACTCTCATCCCTCAGTACACACCAACTGCCACATGATGTATGGTAATGCCTGCCTCAAAAATGTGACTCTCAAAACCATTCTTACCCAGATACACTCCCAAATATGGTGACAGCAGTTATATTCACATCTACATGGTTAATGCAAAAGAATGTATTTTATTATAAAATAAGTTTTTCTATAGTGATTATATCATCCCACATAGTTCCATAGTATGGGAGAAGAGTACCACATCAGTCCCCATCCTAGACAGAAATCATAAAGATGCATCTATCAGCTGCTTATTATGAGTGAATAAAAACCACCAATTCTACTTATAAGTGAAATAAAGCTGCAATGTTTTGCGTTACTGCCATGCTGTGGAAAACACAGTACAGCATCCAAGTCAGGCTTTTTTTTCCACAGCGTGGCAGTAAAGAGAAGCAGCACAACTGCAACCCACCTTGGGACTCAGAATGGCTAAAGAAGGGTAACCTCTGGTCTACTTTTATTACTATTCAAATGAAAAAGTTCAGTAAGTGAAACAGTTTCCTTTTTAAAGAGCAGGGAAGATAAGGTGGGATCTAACCTCACTGCTAGTTAAAGGCAAGTTTCCCCATGTTCTTCCAAGGATGCAGCTCTTCCTCCTTATTGTTCATCTATTTCTGATTTTGGCTATGATCAAAACATCATTCCACTGAGAGTACAAATTGCTTACCTATGCACAGTAACAACAAGAGCAATTCCTAGCAAAAACAAATAGTTTTGGCTAGTTTGGGGGGGGGGGGGTAGGGGGTTTCAAAAAAAGTTATTAGAACTCTGGGAGGAAGGAAAAAAATAAAAGAGAAATTCACTTCAACAATTACATGCAATGGTTTTAACTAAAACCTTGCCCCTCCACAGCAGGTCCTCTTAGCACTTGCTACAGATGGACCCGTTTCTTCTGTAGTTTCCATGGACAATCCTGTGATACACTACACTTGGCATGGCACATGCTAACCCAAGTCTTCCAATTCCCCAGGTAAGATGCATACAGCCTTGCTCATATTGTTTTCAGAACAGGGCTCTGTTTTTAAAACATAATAATTTATCATTGAGAAAACTTGCTTCACTTACACAATAACTGATTTTTTTTCTTTTACTAAAGCACTACTATAAATTAAAAAAAAAACTTTAATTATTAAAACTAATTGTCTTTTGTGCCAGTGAGGACTGCCCTACTTTCCTCTTTCTGGGGCTCTGAACTCCTTTGATCTGTCCATCTCTGCTATAAACATGAGCTGCAGGAGTGGCAGGTTCAAGCAGAAATGAGGTAAATAATTCCCGAGTGGAATGAAGCTGAAGCTGGCAAGCAGCCGAGATGCCAGCCTGAACTGTTCAGAAAAAAACCAACAGTAATGACAATAACCATTTTTGTAGTCACCCCTCCAAATAACCCTAACAAAAGGTGCGGCTGGGAGATTGAGCATCACGCTGAATCACAGGCAAAACAGCTTTCTGTCAGCGACAGCTAATCTTGAGCAACCACAAGAAACACGTTTAAAACAAAACAAAAAAAAAAATCACAGTATTTGATTCACTCCTTTATCCTAGTGTCTAGGACAAAGTTACTAGAAACTTAGGTGTGAAACTAGCCGGTATGTCACTTGCTCCCTATTTCTGTGCCCAGCAGATAATTAAACAACTATGACCAAGCTGAACATCTCAAAAGGTTACAGTGACAAACCCAATTTATTTTTTCCAAAAGAAAAGAGAAAGTGAAACAAAACGAGTAAGAACAAATAATTTAAAAACTTTAAGGTGATCAGTTCTTAGAGAACAAGGATAAGTAACATTCAAAAACATCGCAAGAGAAAAACCCTTCTGTTCAAAAACACAACCTTAAATTACATTTTATCTTTTCTGGGCTTAAATAGAAAGCTTGATAAGGGTACAGAACACCACACAGCACTATCGCTTCTTCTTTTTTTTTTTTTTTTTTTTAATAGAGTGAAACACATGTTAAGACAATTTTAGTTGGGGGGGGGGGGAATCAGCATTTTTGGCCAACTAAAGACTTGCAGAGAGTTTTGCTTCATTGCAGTACCATTAGTAGAGTCTCCCATTTCCGAGCACACAGAGACAACATAATATACAGTGGATGTCTGCCGAGCACAGTAGTTTTAGAAGTATGGAGTATCTTTCTCTTCTAGGTTCAGAGGTCACAGTACTCATTTCAGACGAAGGAGTAAATATCTCCTCATAGTTATTTCCGTATTTTACAATAAAAAAGGCTCTGGAAGCCTAAACACAGTTACAAATACACGAACCAGCTTAGGTTACACCAAGATGGTTTTTGTAACAAGGTCGTACCAACAAATCTAGGTAGAAAATAGTAACTCAGAAGTTTAAAGGACTGTTGCATCTTTCACATTGTACCAGCAAAATTGCTGCACAACTCTCTTCTCATTACTCCACAGGTGCTTCTTTCCCAGGTTTGGGGGCTTTGCTTTGCTGACAGGTGGATGGGGCGGGGGACGCACCCCTGCCCGGGGGCTATACCCCTAAGGCGAATTTCACAGGAAGGGCTGCCGGCCGTCTTCAGGGCACCACGTCCAGGGCTGCTGCAAGCCAGGCGCCGCGGCAGGGCGGTTCGGCGGCGGAGCGCTCGCTGCCCGCGGCCGAGGGCGCCGCTGCGCAGGGCCCCGCGGCCAGGCGCTGGGAGGGCGCAGCCGGCGGCGGCCGCAGAACCTTCCGGAAGCACCGCCCGGGCCTCGCGTGCCGCTGACGCCTGCGGGGAGCCGGCCGGGCCCGCGCTCCTCCCTGCGCCCACTCCCAGCCGCGCTGTCTCAAATCATTTCCATACTCACAGAAGCATGAAAGAGGGGCAGTGACAGACAGGAGACCTAGCACGAAACACCGCGAGGAGCTCCTGCCTAGCCGCCATGGGAAGTTAACTCCTTCCTGGCTCGGGCAACCCTCGAACAAAGCAGAACGGGGGAGGGAGGCGCCAGGCGGGGCGGGAGCCCCGAATCCAGCCCGCGCCGTGGCGGGAAGTACTGGTACCGACCTGTGCAGGTAACAGCAGGGGGCAAAACCCTTCGCCTGCTCAACTGCCCACAGAAAGGAAATTATCTCCATTTGACGGCTTACTCATCCCAAGCGAAGCTTTTGTTCAGGATGCTATCTCCAGTCCGGCAAGACAAAGTGAAAACTAAACATCTGCTCATTCAAGACATGTTACTCTTCCTCTTCTACACAAATGCTGTCTCCGGATTCTGCCTATGACGAAGAGCAGCATAAAACAAACAAAATGAAGGGGCAACAAACAGGACGCAGTTTGAACTCTTTGTCCCTCTGAAATCCCACTGTGTAAGCGATGGAAATTACCATATTTTACGTTCATATATGATGAGTTAGTTAAATTCAATGTCATTAATGCGTTATTATAAACAGTTGTATTCATTTGGGTTTTTTGGAACAAATACATACACACATAAAGCATGAGGAAAGACATACATGCATATACATATATATGTATGTATTATATATGTGTATCACATGTATGTACGTACAATGTTGGGGTTCAAACAGAATAGAGACCATAAAACTGTAATTAACCTAGAAGTCAAAGGCCAATAAAAATATGCATTTATTTTAAAAACTAAAGAAAAAAAATCATGAAGTATTTCAAAGAGTCACTCAAATGTTTTGTTGCATATTCATATTTTTATATTACATAAACTTTACTAGGCCACTTTACATGCATTTCTGCTCTGCTCACATCCATCTTACCATTTCATATTTACTGAGATTTAAGTGCCACAAAGTTAATAAATGCAGTACATAATGATTGCAAATTACAATATAAGTAGAAATGGAAAAAAAAAACCACTTGGATTAATGCAACGTATCCTAAAATAAAGTGTTATGCATCATCAATATCATAGCAGCTATTACTGAACTACCCTTGCACTGTCTTTCCAAATTATGTGGTCTATTCCCAGACTGTTTGTTGAGATTAGGAGGTTTCTTGTTACTAGAAAGCGCGTATTACAGGGCAAAGATCCAAACAGACAGAAGAAAGGCATATGGTGCGGCAGAAAGAGCTTCTCTAAACCTTCATTAGATAAATGATTGAAGTATTTTTAAAATCAGCTTCAGCATTTCCATCCGACATAGGACTTTTCACTTCCTCAGCGTTTCTACAGCCGCACAAGACAAAAGCCGCCAACAATTCGGCGGAGCACACCGTTACACGGCACGGGCTGAGCAGGCACCGTACGTGCAGGCGCAGCTTCGGGCGTGCCGATCAGTCGCGGCATTACTACGGGGGAACCTGCTTACCGAGCTAGTGCTACAGGCAGAGAGCTGCTAAAAGAATACATTTTCTGTTTACTAGACTGTAAAATCTGCACTAAGATCCCCGAATCCTCTTAGAGGAATAACTGCTAAAGAAATGAACCTTCAAGCACGCACCAACCAGCAAAAGACAATGAGGAACCAACCAGTTACCCGGATGAAATCGCTTAAAAGACACATTTTCCTTGTTCACAAGCTGCAAAACAAGCCTCATTTTCTTCAACAAGTCATAAAAGAACATAAAGCGAGTAAAGAAAATTTCCATGATGCCTTAGACTATATAACCCTAACGATTTTCTTCTGCAATAAAAAAAATTAAATAGTAATAATGGAAAACCTTGGGAAATGTAGAGATTTTATTAGTTTTATTAACTCAACAATATAAACTTGAATTATCTCAGTTTGTTTATTTGCTAGTTACTCATTTCAAAGTGCCTCTCAGTGCTAATGAAAATAAAATCTCAAGTGCTTTATAAAAGCAATGGGGCTGGCTGAAATGACTAGAGATTTTTATTTTATTTATGTTAAGATGTTTTCTCCTCATTTAGTAACTAAATTGTTAATTTAGGAAGCAGTAGTTACATTTTTATATCTCCTGTATTAGTAATGCCATCAGAATAATCAAAGCCAAACAAACAAACAAAATGGGTATTAAAAGTAAGTATTATTTAGACTGCTACTATTTATTTATTATCACTAAGTATATTATTTATGCCAGCATGCTGGAAAGGGGTGTATTTAACCTTTCCTTCCTCCTCTAACCTCTCTAACTGTAAGGCGCAGTGTGACATTTTATGCTTAATCTCTTTTTTCCTTCTCCATTCTCCTTGTTTTCTGCCAGTTTGTGCGCCCAGCCTGAACTAAATTAAAAAATTATTTTCAGCCGATTCAGAGCTATTTAAACTTATTACTCCTTCAAGGATATATTTTTACTTGAAGCACTTTAGGAGTTAAATTGCTAAGTTAAAATCAAAGTAATGACCCCAAGCAGAGATTACCAAGTTGCAGAGTAAATTCATATAAATAAAATCAGACTGAAAGGCATTTCCCGCTGAATGACAGTGTCTCGATTAAATCTTGGGCTGGCACTAAGCATGCCTCGTGGTTCTAGCGGCCCATCCCCGGCATTAGGGCTATCACGGAGAAAACGATTACCAGACAAACCCAATCAGAACTTCGCTCTCAGAGCTATGAAAACCTCCAATTTCTTAATATTTCCAGACCACTTGAGTGTCTGTCTCACAAAACATGAGGATAATTAAACTGACATGAAACAACTGCCCTGTTTAAATCCTAGGGGCAGTTTGTCTAACCTTCTGATCTCGGGGGAACCTACAGCCGCCCAAGCACCTGCCTGTGCTCGCTGCCCGATAACCTCCACACAAAGGTTCCCAGCAGCACACAGGATGCTCCACAGACACGCACTAACACACTTCCCATTTTACTCTCATTTCTGATACTCAACAAATGAAAGCCTTTCTCTAATTTGCAAGCGTAAAACAATCTTGCAATGATGGACTATACCACAAGCATCCTTCAAATGTAAGGAAATGAAATATTCTGGCAATGTCAAAACATTTGAAACCTTCTTATACTTCATCCTACTTTTAAGTCATTAAAACTCACAGGAACAATAATTACCAATGTAAAAATTGAGCATGTGTGATTTGCTTTAACAGAAAAAAAAAAAAAAAAAAGAAAAGAAAAGAAAAAGAAAACATGCCTAGTATCATGAGAGGGTAAATCAGTCTGTTTTCTGAAAGATCATCATCCTGATTTTACTTAAGGTAACGTCATTTTTTCCCCTGGCTTTAGCAAAATCATGAGTTGGACCTAAAAGTACAAAATAATGCATCTCTTAATTTATTATCGACACAATAGCCGCCAATTTTCTCACTTAAAAAAAAAATCAGATAAACAAAATATTTCATTATTACACCCTGCAACTGATTCACTCTGCCAATTCTATTCTTAACTGTGTGTAATAATCTCTAATATTCTATAAAAGCCAATTTCCTTCTGTCATCTTGGATATCGTCACAGCATACAAGTTTACAGGGACAAAAAAACATTTTGTACACCATCAAATTGTAAAATAACAGCAAGAAACTGTCTAATCTAGAAGGAGCTCCAGCAGTACCTGCAAAAGCTGAGGCTCCATCCACATTATGAGACAAAACAAAATCCACAAAATTAAGTGTCTGAAGGATAGGGAAAAAAAAACAGCTGTGAAATATTTGTAAAAAAAAGAATCTGCAAGTAGCATTATTTTTTCCTTACTTTAAAACAAAAATTCTATTGTACGTTTCTCCCTGAAAATAATTCATGCTTTTCTATTCTAGCGTCACACTCTCTAACTCCTAACAGGAAATAAAGTTTAGAATCAATCGAAAAAGATCATCCTCAGGAACTTCTCTTATTGTGGACAAATGAGACTACTCATCCAAGATCTTTTTGTCCAAGACATGTTTTAGCAAGACCAAATTTGTGTCTTCCAAACACAGACAACAGCTGCAAATAGTCTCCTTTTATTATAAACATTAACTCATTTATAGGTATTTTCCCTGAAACTTCAAAATGGCTTGGTAATCTCAGCAAGGAGTTCAAAAGGTCACCTCTGTCTCCTCTCATAGTACAGTGGCAATATTAACTATACTTAGCATATCACCATCACAGGGCTCAGTTTTATCATTTTCACATACCCTCTAGGGCTTCCACTTTCATCCTCAGAGCTCAGTCACAGTCTTTTACACACTGCTTCTGCCCAAGGATAGAATAGTACTTATTTCTTTTTTTTTTTTTTTTTTTAAAGCTATATATTCAGCTGGGTATCAAGTGCTGATTAAGAACACGTTCCATGATGATTTTCAGTTAAAATACATACTTACAGTTTTAGATTTAACTCCCTGCCTTTTCCAGTCAGTCATTTAGCTGGAGTCAATCAACCATGTGATTAGAAATAATAAATCACAAGCAATGAATTCAAAAAGATTAGATCTTCACCAAACTGAGCAAACTGCTCTCTATCTTTCCTCTCATATTTCTGAAGGTACTAAGAATCCTCAATAAATACATCTCCTAGACTTTAAAGGCTGCACTTGTGACTAACAACGTCCATCACTTAAATTCTCACTTTCCATCAGGTGCAATCAATACAAGCGTGCCTTCTCCTTGGGTGGATCCTTCCTACTAATAGCAGCCTCCTGTTGCTAAATTAGCCAAGATCAGAAACAAAAAAAAAAATGGGAAGACGTCAAGCTATTTTTTTAAAAAAGCAAAATTCTTCACGTGGCAGAACACGTTTGTTTTCAAGTAAAACCTACAGCTCATGATATGAAAAATAAAACTGAATCCTAATGACATTTATGATATCTTAATTAATGTTCAATTACTCTCTTTCAGAAATGACTGATAGCTGCAAAGTCGACTTGTCAAAAATGACAGAGTAGAACTTCACAAAATGCAACAGTTCACATCCTTAAGAAGGAGAAAATGAAGGGAGCTACCTCCTTAGAGTCTCCTCTTCCAAAACCAAATATCAAAAAGCTGGGGGGGGGAGTTTACTGAAGTAAATCAAGGGTCAAAATCCACTCTCCACTCTGCAAATTCCAGGATAGGTGATATTACTTCACCTTGTTTGTATTAACAGCCTCCAAAGAACTATTTAGCTTTAGTAAAAATCTACTATACTTGGATTAGCCTTAATAGATAGGTTTGTGGCATCACTCATCTCCTCTACTATCTATTTCACCCCATTTTACTGATATCATAAAACAAATACAAAAGTTAAAAATCAGTATTTTTCAGCATCTCTCGAAGAATTGTATAAAGCCCTACTTTTAACATCAGTTTTTTAAAGATGAGGCTCCTGGCAGACAGAAGTTCGAGTAACTTAGCATTACTCAGCAAGCTATTCATTAGAGCATCTGGAGATGCTCACAGTCTAACAGTCTTATTAACTGGTTAGCAATTCTAATATATGGACCCGCAAATACTTTTAAATACTGCCCGTTCCACAGTTTAATATAGTATATTGTAAGTGCCCCTTTCAGTTTCCAAACAAAACTGAGTATCATAGGACATGCTGTATAACCCTGCTTCCCGACAGCAAGTCTACATAAACAGTAGCACAACCTATTTTCCTCAGACCAACTGCCTGACAAGTCAAAAGAAAAGAAGCAAATCTTTGAGTAAAATTTGAGATATATCTGGAATAAATCTTATATCTCAGTACGAAAATTATTATATGAGCATCAGATACAAGAAAGATTCCCTTCCATGGAACAAACACCAATACATTATTTTAAAGAGAGGATTGCATCATTTTGCAGTGTTTCCCATATAAACTTAAAAATCTGTCATACAACCATTCTGAAAAAATTATATACAATCTTTCCAGACCATTCTTTGAATCAGAAATAGCATGAAAAAAAGTCTAGTTCAAGTGAAGCAGAACAAAACATATTTGTAGTATCTTTCAAATTAGCATATTCACAACAGGTCGCTAATTTTCCAAACTTTCCTATCTTTTAGCCTCCTGAAGACAGTAAGTTTTATTTTCTTGAGAACAAGTAGAATTATATTCTTGTTTGGTTTACAATGTACAATGGCTTTAAAAAATCTTAGGACAGTTAACTGTCACCAACAGTCAGAAAACTTTTTAATTTTGCAACTATTATGAATATGTGAGAAGGCAACTACTGCATATTAATCACCCAGTTCCTGTTTTAAGACTCCACTAATATTTTTGTCACATAATCTATGATCACCAAAACATTTATCTCCTATATGATCTCAGTGTAGAAATTTACATTCTGTAACTTCTATTGTCTTTCCAGGAGTATAAACAGAATCACAAACCTAAATGCAAGTCATACCTAGACACTAGCACTGCAGTTTTAAAACACATCCCATCTGAAAAAAAGAAAATTATGCTAAGAGCTCTTACATTTTTAGAACAAATTTCTCTGACCTACGAAAGGGACAGTTAGCAATATTTTAAAGGAGTACAGGTACTCAAAACCACAGAGCTATCACTATTTTCCAGATATATATTTATAGACAAATAATCAGCAAAATTATTTTTGAAAAATTATTTAAGAAACATTTAAGTATGCACATTTATTATTCCTTAAGTGAGCTGGTCATACACAGTTATCAATCAATACCATTTTTAGTAGTAAACTATTATCCACAGATTTTACATTTACTAAAAGAAGTGCAACAAAAGATTATTTTTAAGAGAAGAAAGAAGGACAACATGACATGTTCAAGATAAAAAGTAATCAGAGCAGCCAGATTTCTTCATCTAAAACTCAACTGAAATCCAAGAATATAAGGAGAACAATTCATTCTAGAGCCTGATAACTATTTTATATAATTTTGTAAATTAAACAGGAGAAAAGAAATTGAATTATTTCATAGACTGTCCAAGCTGTGCCCTTCACAGATTAAAAAAAAAAAAAAAAAAAAAAAAAAAGGAGTACAAGCCACATTTCCTCTTAAGTTAAATACTCAGAACAAAAAATTTTGGGGCCCCACTCCAAAATCTCTAACCTAGCAAAAATAATCCTTTTTCACTTAAGAAATACCAACAAAGTCAAAGAGTAACAGCCGTTTCATTACATAGATAGTATTTAGGACTAAACCCTTAACTAAGTTTGTTTAGTATGGCTACAAGGTATTCCTATCCAAACCTATGATTGTATCATATTAATTACAGAAATGACAATATTCTCATTTGTTGTTCCTGGGTTAGTAAATATACACAGATACACACATACCCCTTTTCTCATTCCTCACTATAAAGAAAAAAATGAAAACTCTTAAGAGTAGTTAAAGCTTAATGCGCAAGTTAGAATCATCACAGATGGTTGGCAAATCCTGCCCCAGTATTTGAGGGCCTCCACTTTGGGGAAAAAAAAGATGACTGTGACGTTAAGTAAATCATTTGAAATGTACGGCAATGCACTCTTTCTACTAATCTTTAATGGTAATTTATAGCTGCAGGACATTTGTAAGTTTAACAGCCCATCAAAGCATTTGAGAGGACTCAGTCCTAACTACTCATTAAGTGACATTAAACATAACTTTCCATAAAGTACTATGCAGCATGAATGGGTGGGCAAGCTTGTGAGCAGCTACCACTATAGTAATTTATAGTTTGTAATCCTGCCTTATTACTTCCAAAAACATAAAAAAGAGCACTTGGCAGCCACAAAAAATACTTAAGTCAATGCTATAAATTACTCTGGCAGAAAAATCCTTTTTGTCCCTGAAGGATGCACTAATTCTTCCCTCTCTAGTGGAAAAAGATAAGCTAAATACAGAAATGCACCACCTGCTTTTATCTGCAGGATAGTATTCCCTGCATGTTTTTCTCTCCAGCTATTTATGTTCCTTTCCTGGAGCACAAGCCATAAAATAAGGACAGTAAGAATTCAGGTAAATACCATAGAGCTATCCTGCCAATGCAGATACGCAATTCCCTAGGAACAGTCTTTGCAGTTTATTAAAGATATCCTCCCATTTAAGATGCTTGTCTCTCACCTCTCTTTACAAAATCAAGCACAGAACTATACTGTTAGACACAAAAGGAAAAAAATACAAGGACCAAGAAAAAAAGAGAGAAAAAATCTGTGGCAGAAGGTACCCATTTAAATGCACACCTTAGACATAAATTTAAGAGATAAGTAGCATAATTCTAAAAGTAGCCATGAAGGCAACTGGCAACTTCTGTAATTCAGTTTGCCTGTAGAAAGCTCTCTCTTTTTTAAAAAAAACCTAAAAAGTACCAACCTTCACCCCCCCTCCCCCCCCCCCCCCCCAAAAAAAAACCAAGAACAACTTCTGATTTCTACATGTTTGGAGATTTACACCTGGGAGGGGATTACACTAAACAGTATGGCAGGTAGAATGTGACAAATTCATAGAAGAGACCTGAAACAAAATTAAGGATTAAAATAAGTAATTATATTTAAACTGACAGAAAGTAAACAGAATACTATTTGGAAGCAAACGTCTCCAGAATGGTGTACTGGCTAATTGCGGGCCAGGCAATGCCGGGTTAATTTTTTTCTCCTGTGCCAGCAGAGCATTCTCTCTGCACTGATAGCGTGCAGAGGGCAAGCCCTGCGCTCTTGGAAAGATTTGATGCTCGAGTGAGCTGAAGCAGTCCAAAACGGCTGTCGGGAGGTGGAGACACCATCTTTAAACTACATGCTTGGAGCCTACTAATTAATTATGATAGATGGTTTGGACTTCCTGTCACAGACCCATCTGGCACAGCACCACAAAGTTTTGTATATTATGTGTTGTTCTGTATATTATATATCATCCACTATATTATTGCTCCAGATAGACTGGAAGGAGTCAAACAGAAAGCCACAAGGATGGTCAGGGGCCAGAGCAGAGGCCCTGTGACAGGAGGCAGAGGGAGCGAGGCTTATCCAGCCTGCAGCAGGGACAGCTTTGGGGGACCTGACATCTGCTCCCAGTGGCTAGGGGAAATTAAGAAGAAACTCTTTACTGAGATGCATGGGTGGAAACAAGAGACAACATCATGAACTGAAAGAAGGAAGGTCCCAACCAGGTACAGAGGAGAAGCTTTTACCCCACATGGAGAGTCTGGCAGTGGCACAGTTGCATAGGGAGGTTGTGCCATCGCTCTTCATCCTTGGAGGACTGCAAGATCCAGCTGGACAAAGACCCGACCAACCGGGTCTGACCTCAGAGCTGACCCTGCTGGGAGCAGGGACTTGCACTAAAGACCTCCGGAGGTCCCTCCAGCTTGAATGCTCTTGTGATGCTTTGACTCAACTGTCATCCATGTGACAGACAGCTCATTTGCCATCCAACAGTGTCTCCTAGGCTGGATTATTACTGGCTATCCCAAAGCACCAAGCCAAAAATGGCAGTTTTCACAACACTCCTTAATTTCACTCATAAATACTGAATACTACTTACTAAGTAGTAAATATGATTAACTGTTTAATTTGGATCAATAAGGAACGTAACTCTACAAGTTCATTTTAATTTAATGCTAATTAACAGTTATTACAAAGAATTAAAGGATCAGAACCATCTCTTTACAATGCAATAAGGAATACAGCTAGAAAACCTTGAGAAAACAGAGCCCCATTTCTATTTCTTGGAAGTAGAATGGAGGCTTTTTAATTTCATATCTTTATATATTTGTAACTCCTGAAGATCTTATAAATAGAAAAAATGTCACTGAAACACAAGACAGCTCAAACTTCAGTTTCCATTATCAATCTGTTTCAAAATCCAGTGCTACTGATTCCACTTAATTGAGTCTATTTAATTTATTTATTTAGACTAACCTCTATTGCAACAGCTACAAAAATCATGCTAAATACACCACAGTATGAAAAGATCCCAGTTTAATTTTTTAAGCGTGTTTATTATCATTGCTGTTTTTCTTTGAAAAATATACGCCAGGAATCCAGTTTGCCTGTATCTGTAGGAATTGTCATATGTGCTATCTTAAAGCATTCTATAAACATCAAAGGATAAAGATGATCCTCACCTGTGAAGCCGAAAAGTCGAAATATGCTAATTTCCAGAATTACTACTAAACTTTGCATTATTTCTGTAAGCAAAGACTGATGGCCACACCCCTAACTTGCTGGCTTTTATTACACAGCATTTTTCTTAGTAGTTTTAGTTCACAGAATTACTTTGCATTTCTATAGCATTTTCCACAGAATTACAAACATTTCATAAAGTGGCGCATGTTCTACAGACAAGTTTACCAAGGCAGACCGAGCTGAGTAATTTGTATTGGGATAAACAATGAATTAGTGACAAAAACAAATTTTGGAGTGCTGAAGTCCTCCGATCTAAACTACATATTAAAGAAACCACACGCCTTAGCAGCCCATATGTGAAGCTGTCTTGTAGATTTACACAGCCCACTTTAAGAACCTTTGATCAAATATTTAACTGTTTTAAATTACAATTAGTCATATTTACTGACTAAGGTGTGTAATATGAACTAAAATTGGACTTCGAGTTATCAAAACAGACTACACATCCATATTTTTAAGCACTGCAACACTAGAATTTCCCTGACACAACCTTTCTAACTCAGCCTGGCATAACACACCTTACCTTCCAGTGCTATTACACTTGTGCAGCTAAGATACGAATTACTACCAATGCTTCGCTTCACTCACTCACTCACCTAGAGGACTGCAATTCTTTTTCTTTAAAATAGGTATTTTCAATAATGAATTAAAAGGTGCAAGCCAAGGGAGAATTGATCTTGTGTCATACCAGAGTCTTTTCTTCCTCTTTCTCTTCCAAAATCAAATGTGGATGCAGTGTTGATTTATGCACTGATATTCATGTATTTGTGGTATAGGAAGAGCATACAAAAATGTTAAGTTTGTATAATAATCATACACACACAAACACATGCTCATGTATCTATATAGATAGCTATATACACTAAATTTTATTTACCTTTCTTAAAAAACAATTTCCTTGTTCTAGAACATAGAATTGCAAAACACACCAATAGAAGTAATTTTCAGTGTGCAAATCTAACATAAGCAAGTCCTTCAAAATGTGTTTTAATTGAGTAAATGCACTTCTTAATACCATGTCATTATAGCTTTTGCTTAACGCAGCACTTGGGCAAATAGGTTGCTAGAGATTTTTTTCCTTCAATGTCCAATTACTCTTCTCTCTGTTTTTGCCTCCTTAATATTGTGGCACAGGACTCTGCAACAGTCGTTATTTTCAAGAGGACGTCAGTTCCTTTCTTTATAGCTTATTAGGATATTTTATAGCACCATCATCAAAGAAGCTGTAAGGATTTGTGTTGCTTCATTAAATGTTACAAGGCTGCCTTTTCTATATGAAATATCATTTTGTACCTTTTTTGTCACTTTTATTGTCATAATAATCTCTGTATGATTTCCTTTATTTCTTTTTTCTTTTCTTGCTATTTGTTTGTTTGTTTGTTTGGCAGAATTAATATAGCAAGTATTAATGAGACAAGGTTATTAAAGCATGGGGATGAATTGATTTGGGATCTCTGCACTATTCTTACCAATGAATGGGGATGAAACATTCATTTTCTCTGCTTAGAAATAATAATAAAAGTTATTAGCCACTTTATCACCTGAAGAATTGTCACAGAGGGAGCGTTTAGCATGCAAATGCCTGCATTAGCACTACCTCTGTGTAGGAAAGTAATATAAGCAGAGGTTTAGTTAAATAGTGCGTGGTCATTTACAACGCGCACACAAAAAAGCGCGTGTTGCTTAGTATGAATACGTAATTAGTTCAATGGATTAAAACACTGTGTTTGTGTCAAGGGCTTCCACTCTTAGAAGTGAAGCCATTTCTACTGAAATCAAAATGAAACGCACCAGTGTCCCCACGACGCGAGTCCCCTGTGCCGGGTCCCCCCCCGTCCTCGTTACAGCTACACCTCCCGTGCTTACACAAGCTGCAGCCCTCATTTTCGCAGCAGTGGAGAAAGTCCCCTTCATCAGCGCTGCTCACTGCCAGCTACGCAAGCAGTCTGCTCGCAACTACACCACACGGCTGAACAGCAGTTTTCCTCAATGACAAATACTGCTACTGAAGAATTTCCAAGTATCTAGAGACCAATAATAGAAATGACAACAACTTCCTGACCAACCTTTAGGCTGTTACTCTGATCATCTCCCTTGTTTCTTTAGTGAAATAGGAAGAAAAAAAAAGTACTGAAATATCCACTTTTTATCGTCATCGTAACAGTCAAGCAATGCCAGTTCTTTGGTGATTCATTTCGAAAAACTAGCAACAAAGGAATTGCTGCTGCTCCAAAATAATTTAGGACTAAACTTTTACAGACTTTATTAGATACAGGCCAAAGTGCAAAGTAACAATCGCATTATTACTTTTAATGAAAAGGTTATTTCTTTTCACATTGGAAAAGTAATACTTCCTATTCTGTCCTATCATGGTGTGAGAAGCATTGGTATAAAAAAATATATATGTGGTATGCTTGAGAGACAGAAAAATAAAACAGTTGCCTTAAATAAAAAACAAAACAAGGGCGGGAAGAAGGATAGAAAGGAATCTTTATAATGACTCTGTATTTGTAAATCAAGTAGATTCCTTAGGAAAGATTTGAGTATTTATGCCAGAAAGAAGATATTATATTAGCAGAAGCATGTGAAATTACCATAAATTATAATTTTAAATACTTGGATGTATTTTGTATTGTACTAATTTCCATCCAAGGTAGCCAAAATATTACAGAAGTAATTCCAAAATCTGGCAGTCTGTGCAGTATTTTGGTGTGTCAGATTCTTGTGTAACATAAAATGATCAAAACTTCTGAAGGTCTGTACCCTTCATAAAATACACCTGCTTGTGCGATTCCCTGTATGAGAACTACCACAGCATTAAGTCCTTTTTGCTGTAAAATGCACTCACACTAGTCATCACTCCAGCCCAAACCAAGCAGAATTCACTGTAAACTACCCCTTTCTGGAAAGACTGACTGCTAATTCCTCAGAAAGCTTTGGGGAGTTGTCCTGTAACAAACTGTTACAACTTTCAAGTCCTTGCTGGTTACCCGGCTTGCCTGAAGAAACCTTAAGTGCTGAACCCTTTGCCTCTCGAATGCCGATTAAACCGGCTGAGGAGAGGCCAGACCCGGACGCGCTGCCTCACCCTGCCCTTGCTGGGCCGGCTCAGGCTGCGCAGCCCAGCTAGGATGTGCCAGCTGCAGCTGCCTCACTGTACTTTCGCATCACATTACTTCCGCTTTTCTAACTTTTCCACTACTGAGCACCATCAATTATGCACTAGAATAACAGAGGCTTGGCTCAGCAATGTAACATAAAGGCCGATTATGACTGTAAATAATTTAAACACCTGCGTGCCATGTTGCTTCTACCAGTGATACGAGGCTGGCGGGACGCAATGTGGCCTTGGGAAGGCTCAACTTTTTAACATATTGACAACTTCCCCCCTAAGACGATGGGGAAGGCTGCTGCATAATTCAGCCTGCAATGCTGCTGTTGGTCTAAAGACAAGAGAGGGTTAAAAAAAGAAATACGATAAATTATTTAATTGGAAAAGAGAATCATTAAGAGTCATTGATGCAGGATGACTCCAAGTTTCATAGTCTATGGTCCACAGGAGCCGGCAAGCTCTGCTTACGTCTCAAGTACACAGCCTCCCTCACCTTAACTCATTCAAAGCAAAGGTTAAAAATGGGTCTTCAGGCAGAGACTGCAATGTTCAAGTTATAAAAGGTGCTATAAAACAACCTTAGGCTATTTAAGAGGGGAAGAGAAACCTGCTTCTATAAGGAGTAGCATATTGGAAAAATTGATTTTGTACTATTAACAACACAAAGTCCATTTTCCTCTGCTAGGCCTTTCGGTACACTTCTGTTGCCACTTAGACACAGATACCAGATTTTCCAACTTACGTTTGGCAGGCTGCTTTCATTTCATTTTTAATATGCAATTCTGAGCTACCACACAGGCAAATTGAGCATCTGATACCTCCTTCAAAATGCACAGGTAAAGCTCAAGACAGGGCCTTGCTCAGAAGCTAAGGAACAGCTAGGGAACAAATCTGAAATATCACTGGATTAGCTTAGCTATGCTCCATGTTTTCTAAAATGTCACTTGCATGATTCAGCGTTTCTGTCACCAGTTCTTCACAATAATAAGATGTGGGATTTTTCCAACACATGTTATTATAAAACAACCAGGGAATCTTTATAATAACATGCAGTTGAGAGAGATGGCTTTAAATTACATTTTTTGTTTGCTTTGAAAATCCACTAATAATTTGACATTGTAATATGGGATATGTGGAACGTTTCCACTTGAAAAACATAGTCCATGCTCCAGTTAAATGAGTTTTGAACAAAAAGCACATATACAATAATATGGTTCACAGTTTCACAACTGAGATGAGGGTCATGCTACACAGAAACACTCCAAAATATAAAGGGAGGGGAGGGCCAAGGGGATAGAATTAAGAAATAAGAAACCATTACACGTAATACTGAAATACACACTCTTTAAGACTGTGGTTTCAAAAACGTACTGGGGATTTGACCATGTCAATTTAAAGAAAGGGTGAAGGGAGGGCAGTGGGTGTTGTTGCTTGAAACAGCAAACCTTAATAGCATCCATATGATTTAGCAAATCAGTGTGGCCAAAGTCAATAAATAATCATGCAGTTATTTTCTGAAATGATTTCATTACTTTCTTTGAGCTAACCGTTGGTAATTGAGGAAAAGTATTTTCATATTTCCTCCTGTTAGGTGCATCCTTACTAAGTTCCCTTCAAATCAAAAGGGGGATTTGCACCTTTATTGTTGTATAAATATTTCAAAGCAACTTCTTTGGAAGGTTACTAGGTTCTTACTGCATGTTTTGCCAGTATTGATCTACTGCAAACAGCCTGGCTTAACTCCTTGTGTACTGTTTTCCCCCAGGGCCAGCACATTTATTTGTAATGGACTAGTAGGGCCCGTAAGACTGTAGTAGTGCCCACTAAGTTCCTTTGCAGTGAAGAGTGAAAGCATTAAATTGCTGCTGTAACACAGCCAGACAACTTGGATATTGTCTTCATCAAAAAATGTGCAAATGAAACCAAGTATAATGCCTATTTATTTATTTTTTACCCAGGAGTTTTATTTTATGCAGCAAACAATCTTCACACAGCAGTTCTTTGCAGCCAAGCATTTTATGTGCCATAATGAGAGGCATTTTATAGACATGGTAATTATCATGGATTTTAAGCCTTAGGTAACTGACAGCCTCATAGTGAGAGAGTTCCCTATACTTAAGACAAAGTTTCTCATTAAGTAATATAGATACATTTCTGTTCAGTTCCACATAGACAGACTGACAGATAAGGCCGAACTTGTAAAATCAGCCATCCATGGAATGAATGGTCTCAGCAGTGAGCCAATGTGTAAGGTAATTTTAATCAAGAAGGATTGCCATGGACAAAATCTCTCTATAGGACAATTATCATTTATAAAGTATTATATAGTATTAAAAATGTTAGTCAACACTACAGAAATCCTTCTTCAACCAACTACATGTAGGCGTATGTAATGATAGTATGCTATTACGTAAGCATGTATAAAAAGTATACACATTTACAAAAATGAAAAATACAGACAGAAGATATACTCTGCCCTTTATATTTTATCCACCTCATGGTATTCCAAACTGTTTTGCTTCCCCAAGTGTACTTCATCATTTATTGTCTTCCTTTCCAACTGCATTTAGCCTTTTCAATCGATGCAGGCGGGAGTGAAATGCCTGTACCCTCTTGTTCTCAGGAGCACCTCTTGCAGGCTCCCCAGTGTCACAAATGCGAGGTTGGGAGTGTTCATTACAATTACTGAAGTTTACTGTACTTACTAAACGATTTAGGTAGCCACAATTAATGGAAAGATTAACAAGTACATATGGTTCACAGATGCTTACAAAATTAATTAAAATTAGTTATTTTAAACCATGCAGGTGGAAACTCTTTGTATGTAGGAGGGAAATACTACCAATAACCATGAACAAATCACCTAAATTCAGGAATCTATGATGTCTCGACCTCATTCCGCCTGCTCCCCCTGCCATGTGCGTGCAAAACTTTGCCTGCCCTACTCATCTGCGAGATCGCAAACAGCCTTTAATATTTCATTCACCCCAAAGCACAGAGCGTGCTCAAATTCAATACAAGGAAATGCTTTATCTCTTCCTTCACAGACTAATAATCCGACAAAACCAGAAGCACCAGGGAGTCATGGCAAGTTGTGAGGAAATGACACGCAGACACTTCTGAACACTTTTATTCCTGTTTACTGTTTGGGACACTTGGAGTGAATAAACACCAATTAAGAGCCTTTTGTTCACAAATGCATAAAACCAAGTCCAATATCAAGGGCCTAAACTGGTTATCAAGGAACTTCTACTTTTATGAAGTCTTTGAAATAGTTTTTCTCTCTAGCTTCATACATGTTATTAAAAATTATTTTCTTCATTTTTTTCCATGAGGAAAATAGATTTCACTCATAAAATGGAAAAACACTGTTAATCATCTAACAAATCCACTGTAATCTAAAAATGGGAAACTACATCTCTAATAGGCTTTGAAAAAGACTGATACTTTAACCACTAAATTCTACTGTATTTTCAGGATTCCCTTAATTTTCCCACATACTGAGACTAACATTATCATCTCATTTCTGTAAAGGACACCTAAATATATCAGCCATTTACAGCATATGCGATTATGTTGCGGACAGCACTTTGAAAAGTATGGTCTGGACATGCTCACTGAGACAGATAGATAGCAACACCCTTCTCTGTTATCAGAAGGATAAATGCTACAGCTTATTAAAGACACAAAAGTCCAAAATTTTAGAAGTTCTAAGTAAAATTATCTAGTATTTTAGCACTTACACAATGTGATTCTGTAGTTAACAGAACAGTAGTTGAAGGAAAAACATGTTATATTATTTGTAATTGAATATTAAGTTACTACTTGCTCTGGAAGGAGATTCAAAATTGCTAGTTAAGTTTCATAAATATTACCTACAGATGATGGTAATGCCTATCAGCACCTTTTTTCTATTTTTGTTTTATCCAGATAATCTACACCTACTGCAAATATTTCCACACTGATTTCTGCAACTATTCAGGAGTGCAAAACACACAGGACAGTCAACACCAATACTGTTGTTAAATGAAAGAAAACTGGTTTTTTTTCATATCTTTATGACATTTGGATCCAATCATGTATCTCATGCCATATATTATTAATTAGGAAAAATGCACAAATTCTAAGGGATAAGAAGACAAACATGGCACTTAAATGAGCTTACAGAGCAGTAGTCATTCTGAAAACGCAGCATTCCTGACATATATCACACATATCAGAAACCAGAAGCACCTTGAAATGATTCAACGTGTTCATCAAAAACAAGAGCCAGTAACACAATTCTAATGTTATCTTTAAGCAAACAAATACTGTACCGATGTTCTGAATATTTCTGCATATCTTATCCAAAGTTCTAGCCTGATTCATCGTGACAATATTAATCCAGTCTTACATTCATCCAATTCTAGGACAATCAGTGAAACATATCAGTTCTCCTGAAGAGTATAATTTCTATTATATGTAATAGTAAACATCTCTATTACCACAATAAAAGCCTAGATATTCCAGTAAGAAAGGACACAACCCATAGTTACAAGGCACCAGTACATATTCTTCATGCATTCAGAAGGGTCAGACCATATAACAGATTGTTTGAAGCACTGTTTATATATACACACATACAGTCAGCAGCTCAAGTTTTTCAGTGTTATCAATTCAAATTGAATAGAACTCTCAAGCTTCAATGTTAAGTAACTTATTCTAATTTATAATCCTGTATCTCATCTAAGCTGAATTTGGGAGCTCAAATATAGTATGTGAGAAAGTAGAATTTCCTAACGCTGGCCAAAGTTTACTCACCTTATCCAGTTTAATCATCATTGTAAGCACTTCAATGAGTCTTTACTCACCTTATCCAGTTTAATCATTATCGTAACCACTTCAGTGAGCCTACCTATGAAAGCAAGGCAAGTAGAATTTGTTCCAACACCAGTTACATTTAGAAATTGCTGTGTGCTTTACATCGTCTGGCTCACTTGGCAATTCATACCAGAATTGTTAGCATGTCAGCAATCAGCATTCATTACTAAAGTTAAGTCCTTTCTGATTTATGAAAGTTTAATTTATTTGAGTATAATGATGTTATCCTAATAACACTTAATAAAAACCCCTCTGACAGGACTGCAGGAGAGAACAAAACTGATCATTCACTTTCATAATGGGAGTATGTTCGAGCAACCGTGCTTATCAGTTTGAAAGAGGCTAATGGACCATCAGCATCCTGAGGTGAACTGTCTTCCTGTATTGCTATTCCTGTTGCAAATGATTTCTTAACCACAGAGGTGGTTACACCACCTCCATAGAGTTCAGTATAGCTACCTTAAGAAACAACTACAGCTGACTATTCAGGGGAAGGAGGATGAATTCAGTAGTGTTAATACATGCAGGAGGACCTTTCTCCTTGCCATAGCCACCTCCATGCCTTCTAGAGTAAGAAATTACCATCCTACTTTACATTTGGGGCAATTATTTTAAATCAACCATTTATGAAGTAGAGCTATTTACATATACATTATAGCCCTGCAAAATTCTATCACCAATTCATATTTATTATTTTTCTAGAAAAGCAATCAACTAATCTTTTTAAACTTTGGAGTTTCAGCACCTCCACAAATTAACTTGCTACAGCTTACTGGGGTATGGAAGAAGCCTCAAGATCAATAACTGCAGAATTAGTCCCATTCATCCAAACTGTTCAGCCATAAGACAGTCCAACCGTATGCTTTCTATTTAAGGCAATTTCTCTACTTTATGACATGATGCATTTTATTTTCCTATTAAATATGATTTATAAGAATGACGTGTTCATTGTAGAAGTCAAAAGCAAGTAGGCAGCAACTGAGCTCTATATCACAAATATTAACCTTAATCTGAAGAGGCACAAATGGGTTTTTCTGCCATCAGGGGGTCCAAGGATTAAAAAATTTATGTCTGTCCATCCAGACAGAGAACAGCTGTTCAGCTAATATGCCAACATTTCCCACTCTTTGCACAGGATTGCAAGACCAAAAAGCTCTGGCTATTGTGAAATTAGCTCTACCAGGCTCTTCCACTTAGTCACAAAGGCCTGCTCACTGCAAAGGCAATTCCAAAATTTCTGCTGTGACCTCTGCATTTCTCCTCATTTCAGGGGCTAAAAAACTCATCTAAGGAAGAATTTTCTTCAGAAGCCCACCACTTCATTCCCATACACTTCTAGAAACCACACCATAGTGCAAGTAGAAGTAAACCAAAACGCCCAGTTCTTGTAGCTAAAAGTTTGCCCCGTGTGAATGAGGTGCATTTTCCAATCTTTTCTGCCAAACATCCACAGCCACCAATATATTCTAACAGCAGTTTTTGTCCTGTTCCCAGTGCTAAGTATGAAGGGACCTCATTCTAGGCTTTTGCAAGTTTTTTCATCTCTGGGGCAGCTAAAAAATACCCCTCATTATCAGGGGTATTGTGTTTTTAAATCACAAACTGCAGCTGCCTTACAGTGAATAGGGATATGTAACCACAAATTGCACTTCTTAAGAGGTCACAGTTTAAATCCAGTTATGTATAGGAGGATGAGCAAACCTTGCTTTGATTAGCTGGAAAGTGATAGAACCCCCTTATTCCATTCCTTTTCTGCCTCTCCCCACTCCTCCATCCTCCCCAACAAAAAACTCCCTCTCTTTGCTCCAGTGATCTGTTGTTTGGGGAATGCTATCTGCCCGCGCGCAGAGCCGTGGCCATCTGGGCCATGAAGGGCCCTCAATCCCAGCCCTGAATGGTAATTGTCTCAGAGAGCACCCTCACAGGCATCTCAGGCAGTAGGGCTTATTAAAATCCTGAAGGGCAGTAATCCCTGAATGCCACTAAAAAGATCTCCAGCTGCTACCGTTTATGAAGTGGGCTTGACAAGAGAGAGAAAAGCAGAGGGAGCTGGGGGGAGGGAGGGAAAGGAAGAAGAAGAATTTAGAAGAGGCAAGTTATCCAAACAGGGCCCCATTAGAAGAGTCGTGTTTTAGCCGCTTAGGCTTTCTTGCCTCAGTTCCCAAAGGTATTTCCATCCCAAACCCTCATTAAGTCTTCTTTATGTTTGTCCCTGAAGTGGGGGAGAGAGGGAGAAGACACCTCATGGCATATGCTCAGAGAAAGGCTAAAATTAAGAAAGAGAAAGGAGGAAGGTAGATGAGGGAGCCAGAACTCAGCAGAACTGAGGTCTGTCTTTTCCCAGCTAGTGTGGAGAAAATTTCTAGATGTGAAAGCATTCAAAAATAGCTTTCTCTGTATGTGCATGTCTCTCTCCCTGTAATTCTGAAAAGGTCTTTTCATCTCATTAGGTTAAGCTGATTAATAAAAATTCAGCAGTTTGCCCATGGCTCCTTCAGAAGTGGTGAAGCAAGCTGAAAGATGCAGGCGGAAGGTTTTTGTGTTGAAGACAATAAGTGGGATGACTTCTTAAATCCTTCGTTGTCATCCTCCATTAGAGATAAATAGACACCTTGGCTCAAATTCTTCAGACAAACACTACATTGCTACACTTCTTTATTTTCTATTAACCTTCATGAAAAGCATTAACCCTTCCAAAGTGCAGGGATTTTTGTGTGTGTGTTTTATAATTCACCAAGTAAGTGAAAGCTTTCTCTCATTTCAACAATTATTTAGACAAGCTGTTGAAAAGTCATTACTGAACACCTATCTGAAAAACGGAGGCTGTGAAAAAATGGATAGTTTGATAGTCATAAGTCAATTCCTATATGTTTAGTATAAGAAATGCACTCAAAACTGAAACTCAGGTGCAATTTGAGTATCTTCAAAAACTACAATAGTTTATACAGGTTTTTCAAAAAAATTTTAGAGGTCAGAATTTTAAAAGTCTGCATAATAAAGTTGAACACCATTACATTTATTTATTTTTCAACTACTATGAATGTTAAATCACCACCTAAAGCCCTAAAGATAAAATAACTTTCCAGTTCACTACCTGGAAATTGCATTTTATTCTATTCTGCGGTTTTGTTTTGTATTTATATTTGAATAGATATTTGTATCTATACTTGAAAAATAAAAATGTGGTATTTTTTTCAATACATCAGAAGTTGACTGCTCAAGTAAAAGTTCAAGTTGAAAAATCAGATCACTTGTACGTGTTTCCTGACAGTATGACAGACTTCATAAATTTTAAACTCATTACGCTTTTTAAGTACAAACATCACAATATCTTAATTAACATGAATAAAACCAGCCCTCTACCATTTCACACTTTTCTAAAGAAAATGCTCCAATGTCTGCATACTTTAGCAAGGCAGGACAGGCCCTTGTGCAACACATTCAGAGTTTTTTTTACAAATGTTAGACGAGAATTTCAGAACTTTTTTTAAAAAATGTGACCAATAATAGTAACTCTCACATAAAAGTGTAAATATTTCAGTGTGTATCATTTTCCGTATTCTCTGTTAAGGTAGAGTGCTGGTAAATCATATCTACAAAAACTTTCACAGAGCATTACAAAGACAGACCTAATTTCAAGACTGGCCCAATTCTGCTATTCCATGAGACAGAATTATTACAGCTCTTACTAATAATGCTTGTATCAAATCAGTGACTATTCTGCTCTAGGCATTTACATTTTAAGGAGGATTTTGACTTGTAGTTAACATCCACACAGATAAAATGAGCAATTTCATATTCTGTTTACAAAAATTACATAAATTAAAATATTCTGAACTTGAGGTTCAGATAAGAGACTAAAGACTATAAAGGACCCTTACAAACCAGCTTGGTTCATATTTTTTTACTCTCTAGTAAGTAGAGCCATTTTAATACTATATAATGGTGTAATATGAAAAAAAAAGCACATTGTAGGCTCTTCAATATAAAGAAGCAAATTTTAATCCTGCAAAAAGAACTTCTCCTAATGCATCCTCCCAAAAGTTGAGGTGAGGTACTGTGGTGTTCTGAGAAATATATTACATTAGCTTGTAGATGTACTGTCATATCCAAGTATAACACGCACTCTAATAGGCATGTAGAAAACTTTGCTAAGAACTGTTTATATTCCATTGGTGTAAGTCACCATATATATTTATATATCCTCAGTGTGGGTAAAAGCAATAATTCCAGTAATCTTTTCCAAGAATAACTGAAACATATCCTAATTAAAAATACAGCTGTATACTGTCCTATAGTTCAGGTCCTAAATTATCCTCTTTGTAATTAAAATATAGCAATGAAAAATCAGTATCAATTTCTCAAGAAAACAAAATTGTACTGCCCAGAGTACCGCTGTCTGACAATATGTTGTTTTCTAATTTAATCAGTCAATCCTTTATCAAACTGAATAGCAGGTGCATGTTTACTCCACGATAAACTGAGTGGAACCTACATGTTCTCCCATTCAAAATTTCCCAAGATTTCCATTCCGTTACATCAGGCTCTGAAGTTACACAAAAATTGTCACAAGTAAGTGTCTATATATACATCTGTAAATCAACACCTGCAAAAAATGAGCAAATAACTCTGCCTTCATGTAAAATACAACATATACCAAATAACTTATCTTTAATGAGTGATGGCACCTGGATACTAGAACATTGCAATAAAGGTGTCAGAAAACACTTTTCCTATCAAAGAAATAGCTAAATAGAAAACTCATACACAACTGTAATGGGAGATATTTGTTTGATACTATACCTGCACAAAATCAAAGATCTTAAATTATGCAATTTCACAGAATTTATAACCTGGCAACATGGCATACTGCATTGTAGAAAGAAAAGTTACTCCACATACACATGCTTAGGGAAAAAAAGAGTATCTTATGGTTGATGCAACAGAGAGAAGTGTTCCAGTTGTTGCAAAAGCAGTAACTGAATTTCTTGATCTTTCCTGCCAGTAAGATATCAATCATAATATTAAATTTGTTATGTTAGGTGAAAAACAAGGAAGCAAACAAACAGAATCCAGTTATTTTGTTTCCTCATACTGGTTTTATTGAAAGACACTTTGCATTTGAGGCATACACAGAATTCTTTCTAATGATGTTTAGCTTTCGCAAGTTGGTGTTTGCGATGTAGTAGTTTTCAGTAAAATATGTTTTCCAGCTGTTGGTTTAAACTCCAAGTCAGAAAAAAACATAAGCAACACTTAAAACTGGACACCTAACATAATAAATCTGTTATGTGTTTAAGTATTTGTTCAAAACAAAAGTTTAGATTTTCTACATAAAAAAAAATCACACACACACCCTATGCTGTATCACATCTACAGATGCCTCATTTATGTATTCTGATCTCAGAAATAGATAAAGAAACCTGAACAAGATCTAGCAACCAGAATACAATATTTATATAGAATATTCACATTAGGAAAAAAATGCTTAGAGGGAAAGAAAAAATCCTACATGGTTAACAGTTTTTATATCCTTACGTATTCTACACACCAAAATAGTTATCCCTAGTGAAATGAAAATCCTAGTTAACTAAAACTTGATCACACCCCTCCACAGTAATTTACAAAATGTGCTATCTACTTACTTATCAAAAGTCCATTTTTCTGGCTTTGAAATACAGTATAGCACTGTGTGAGCTTGAAAAGTAATGCTTTTGCTAGGTTTAAGCCACTCTAATTACGAGTTTCTTATGAACAGTACCTTCGTATTTTAGATAATTCCTGTCCCTTCTTTTACTTCTCTTGCCCACCCTTGAAGACTGAGTTTCTGCTTGCTCTACTGCTGCTGGAGAGTGCAAGTAAAGCACAGTGCAAACTCATTTCTATTAACATGGTGTCAAGCACTTCTTCCTAGATAAAGGGTTAGAGCAGAAACAAGATGAATCCTATTCTCATCTGATGGGTGTAAATAGAATTTGCTTTTATATAGCTCCTTTCATATTCAAAATATCCCAATATGCTTTACAATAATGAGATAGATACACTGCCATTTCCCTAATCTTAAACACAGAGGGTAAGGCTTTGTCTTGCCAATAGGAAGAAAAGGAGGTCATGGCTCCTTTGAAGTTTCCTTATGTCATCTGGGTTGAAGGACAGGAGGGAATGAAGAACATAACTGAGACAAAATACAAATGAAAGGGATGAGGACAGCTGACCAGTGTGAAATGAATGAGACAGATCTCTCCCACCACATTCAAGAAGTACCCATCTAGAAGCAAAAATGAATCAGAGCGGGAATGATTTTTAAGACTGGCAGCAGGTACAATGCTAATCATGTTTTTCTTCGAAGGCTTTTTCTGAGGAGAAGGAGGAAGTTATGAAGCCTGGTGAGATGAATTTCACTTTCATCACAGCAAGTCAGCGATCTATATACATACAGAGATGTGATTCAGGTGAGCATAATGTAATAGGCAGCATTACACACCCACCCAATGCAGGGGCAATCCTATAAAGAACTGATACATCCTGATAACCTAAGGAAAACAGAAAAAGGAACAGGAGGGTCCTAACAGCTGGAATAGCTTACCATCTTGCTTAAGAGAAGGGCTCCATCACCCACCCAGCACTGGCTGGCAGAAGCTTCTCCAACAAGGACACACTGGCCTAGGAACGCAAAACGATCTGCAGTCTGTGTTTTATTGCCAAGCAGTGTTCCCTAATGAGTTAATAAAAAGCCATGGCCTAATTAGACTACATCCCCTCCATCTTGCCCTCCTTCCTGCACAGCCAAAGCAATAGCTACATGCAACAGAATTAAACTTTCCGCAATACTTCATACATCGTCAGTGAGGGGAAGTGAGCTGCCCAAGATCCACACTCATTGCTTAGCTGTTTATAAGGCATTACAGAATCCTTAGCAGGAGCTGTTCCCAGTAGGGAGAAGTTGGTATCTCCAAATCCTACCCAAATAATGCCAAGGCTACATGTTTCTAACATCCCACACAGAGAGAGGGCAGACGATGTTGGACACTCCACTTCTGCAAAGTTTTCGGTAACCCACAGCAAGCTCTTGCCCCTTTTTTGTTGGAGGTTTCCCCTTCCCCTACACTGAGCAGTTAGGCGTTCAGCCGTGTTCACTGTTTAATTTCCCCCCCTCCCGCCTTTCTTCTTCCCCTAACGCATGCATGCTTCAGCCTTGGCTATGGAGTGCTGGCTGAGGAGGAACAATAGGAGCCTTTCAAGTCATCAGAGGGAGCTTTGAGCAAGGCTCAGCTCAGAGACCCAGTCAATATTTACCGCAGTTTGGAGGCACTGTTTTACGGTTCTTTCCGAGCGGAACTCACCAGTGGAGAACCCCGAGAAGTTACCCTATTTTATTTTAACAAGGCAAAAATAGGGAGGTAAACAGATTACAACCAAAACCATTTTTGCATGGAAATAATCATGGTGAGAGAAAAAACAAGAAGAAAAAAGGAAGATGGAAAGTGAAAGGGGATAGGCAAAGACACTGAACAGTGCCACAACTTAGGCTTCAATAATAACTAGCAATTTATAATAAGAAAACTCATCTCTCCTCTAAAGCTAACAGAATGATTTGCAAGTCATGTATCAGACAGCTATTATATGCCAGTCCAATTAAAGTGACCAATGCAAACGAAATATGCAACACTCACCTCATCAACTATCTGAAGCTGTTGTTCTCTTTGCAACGCCTAGGTTACAGCATGACCACTCATAGATTATAGCAATGCACCTTTTTGCGCAGACAGATACAACTTTCTGATGTTTAAAAGCCACAAGTGAACACACACTTTCAAGTTATCAAGAGAACAAAGATAGAAAAAGGGTGAAGAATTGACATTTTCACATTAAGTACCTAAGTTAAATATAAGATGTTATTACCAGCACAACCAAATGTTTAACTTCACACATAACACAAGTACAATGAGATGTTTTTAAATAAGCATTTTTGTAAGTACTGAGGGGGTTTTTTCATACTGCAATCATTCTTCTACAGAAGAATTTATCCATTTCCACAAATGAGCCGAACTGCAGCAGAAGTAACACGACCAAATGAAACATGCTAGTGGAAAATTCGTATTGTCATTTATACAAGTTCATCTCTTTTTATTCTACTTCTTCGCTTCCTCCCCATAACCACCCAAATATACAAAGAAACATTTCTGAGGGTGAAGTACAACCGGACTGACAATGATCATTTACCTGTTCAAACTGAAAGTTTGACTTTTTTCAGAATGATGGACATCTTGTCTGAATGTGCTTTCCTATGTTTGACTTTTACTTAAAAGTTCTGAGTCAAAGAATCTGACAAGCCACTGCTTAAACAGGAGAAATTACAGCTTTAACTTCAGAAGTGTTTGGATCTTTTGAAAATCGTAGTTTATGTAAACCCTGGGGTTAAAGGGCATGCAACAGCAAATCACTACCTTTCCCCCACCACACACTTGTTCAGTATTAAACAGATGGAGGTTTATTTTTTCGAGTTGGTTTGTTTGAGAATGTTGCACTGTTTTACTTACAACATTCATTTGACTTTTAAAATTTGCTAACAAATGGGATTTCTGACTGCCTTCCATTTCAGTCTTCTCATTTTAAGAGAAAAACAGAAATGCTTGTAAGCACCAAAAAGACTATAAACAATCAGTATAATTAAACGAAAACACAAATACATCTGCAACAGATATAATACTTCTGAATAACTGAGATGATAAGCTGCAATCTAACAGCTTTTCCAATGGAGTTCAAAAGAAGGAAGCTATAAGGTTTCCCAGTCCTAAGCAAAAAAATAAAATAAATAAATAAAGACTCCTTTATACCAGTACCAGCTTGTGAAAAACTTCTCTTACCCACTTTTCATATTATAGTCACCCAAATCCATACTCGGGGTGAGAATTTTAAGGAAATGTTTCATCAAACCTTAATAAATAAATGGATATATAAAGTTCAATAAATACAGAATAAATATGTAACCCAAAACATAGCTAAAATGAAATCAAAGTTTTAAACAGGAAAAAAAAACAATAAATAACAATGGAAAGAGAAGATAAAACAGACTTTGCAAAGCAATAAATGAAAAGTAGATGGTAAATCTCTCTAGAGAACTTTAATCGTGTTCTATTTTTTAAAATAGTTTAGCATTACTGATGTTTCTGAAGTTCAGAAAGGAATGGAAGAGAATGAGGTAGAGTGAAGAACTATCCACTTAACAGTTGATACTTACCTCAATCTCTTCTGAACTTCAAAAATAAAAATTAAGACCTTCTCAATGATTCTATAAACTCAATGGGAATTTCATGCAAATATATCGCAGCATCTAGCCAGAATACCTGTTAAGGCACTATTCCTTTTACCTTCTATGCTTTAGACAAGTACTGCAGAATACCACTTACAGTCTATTCACATTCACTATGGAATAATACAGAAAAAGATAATTATTAATTGTGTGTTATCACAAATCAGCATATTTTGCATTACCTGTATATTTTCTCAATTGAGAGCATAGATTGTGTAAACACTATTTTTGCTTCTGGTATTTTTTTAAATAAGAATATTACTGCAGTGACAGGGACCAAGAAAGAGCTAGTGCAGGAGAGGTTATATTTCAAACTGATAAATTTGAATGGGATTGTTTCTCAAGCCAGAACCATTAAGAGAACTAAACCCTAACAGAAATCACAGGAAATAGTACTAATCTCCAGTACATTCAAATTAAAACCAAAGAACTATTTCAAGCAGGTACCTCACCACACTTTCAGAACTAAGAACTCCCAAGACTTGCTTTGTCTCTGTCACTTTGATCTACATGCGGGAAGCAGAGGACATTTTTGTCTTAAGAGTGTATTTTCTCCAATATGAAAGAAAACAAGTAATTCATGAAGATTAGGTTAAATCTACTTAATACTGATTCTAATCTGAAAAATCAAGTCTTGTAAGCATCCACTGTACTAGTTTTCTGATGAAAATAACTACACCAAAGCAAAGTAATTCAATTTTTCCTCTTTTCTAAAACAGAACAAAAGAACACCATGCAAGTCCTAATTGGGCACTGCAACAGTCTGATTTATTCAAATAAGTTACAAAGGCATAAGTGTTTTGGTCAACAAAAACTCTAAAACTCTACACCTAAAATAAAGTGCTTATGAAACTCCTCCAAATGTTTTGTTCTAAAAGCATCCATTTTATCAGCAGTAAATCAAGGCAGCTAATATGAAAAATGGAAAACGGAGATTTCTTTTTACAGTAAGCTATAAAATGTAGTTCAGTCAGAGACAGGGTCTGAAAAACTAACATTTAAGGGATGCTTTAAATCACAAAAAAAGAATTAAGTAAACTATCGTGCTTTGCACTAGGAACAGCAATATGGAGATCCTCTTCATCAAGTGTTCCTGGCAAGTAAGTTTTGTGCAGTTCAGATACAGAGAAAGGGTTTGCTTGGAATTCAAACGCAGTGAATAGCCACGATATAATGAGAAGCAAGCATGATCTACCTCTCTAATTAATTTTCCTTCTTCACCTACACTGTCACTTGTTATGATAATGTGAATCTTAACCTTAATGAGAAATTTCATACCACCTTGATTAAAGATACTGGAAATAACAACGTTGTGTTCATTTTGGTTTATTTTAATGAAGAGTTTCTCTACACTTTCAAAATCCTCAATAAACATACAAAACTTTTGCTAGTGAAGGAAAAGATAACCTATCTGCAATACCACTTCTGTAGCAAGTGTTAAGAGACTCATTTATATTTCACATTTTTAAATGTGAATTATGCTATTAAGTGTGTTACAAAATGATGTTCTCTGCAGGTAATGTTCCTGCTATTTTTGTAAATGAAGCATGTCTGGAGACTATTTAAGACATACATACACTCTTCAGTAACACTATGTATGCATCCTTTTAAAAGGTCTGTGAATTCAAGATAATAAGGCTATTGGAAATTCACAGATTTTTTTGAAAAAATAAAAAAATCAACTTCAAATAAAATTTCCAAAGATTTTTGTGATCCTTCAAAGCAACTTGCTACAAATACATAAAAATAACATTAAATTAGGCCCACTATTCTGCAATTGCATCAGCCAACTCAAAGACTACTAAGCATGATGAGACTTCAAATATAAGCATGATGGACACAGTTTAAGAATTAGAGTTTTAATATTTTTATGACGCTCAATTTTAAGTAAAATGGTTTATTTCATCAACATCTGTTTTTTCAAATTAAACATACACTCCATTTCCTGAAAGTTTCGTCTTCCTCTCATTACATTATATCTCATAACCACTAGGCCCAGCAAGTCCACTGGAAATCAACAACAATTTAACACTTCAAGCACCATTAAATTAAATGCTTACAGACAAATTGCCTTCTTATTCTCCTAGCAACCTCAAAGTATAGTTTATAAGCCACAGGACAAGAATCCCTGTTCACCATTTTGGTAAACAGGTAACAAATTTCACGGCTTTTACATTAAACAGTTTATATTTGCAAGGAGAACTAGCGTTCTGTGACAAAATAGAAACCAAACTTTCCTGAATACAAGGTTTTAATTATTACCATGAAGAAGCAACTCTCTCTTACTCGGACATTCACAAGATCCATCTGGTCCTTAAAGAATAACTGATCTAGGATAGAGCAGTATAGCACTTTGGAAAATACACATCCATTATTCTGGGGTTTTTTTGTGACTGTATCTGATTAACTTCACTTTCACTATCTCAAATCTACGATTTTTTTTCAGCATACGTGAAATTTTTGTACAGTGTATATGGTTTCTATGGAGTCTTACTACTCTCTGTTAGTCACATACAACAGTATCACTCCTGAACCTGCTGATGGCAAAGCAATCACTTTTTCCACTAGGTTCACTTTTACCCTCTCAGCCTCTCCAAGATAAAGGTAGATAAAGGTCCCAAATATTATATATATAGAGATTTTTTTTTAATATCAATCTAAGATTTATTTGGAACCAATCAAACACCAAAAGACATACATAGCCCTATGCTGCTGCAGAGTTTCATTAGATTAGACTGACACAGAATGTGAGGCCTCACAGAAAGACGTAAGCCTAACTACTCAAATTCTTATTCACGATGTATACCATAAAATTGTGAATACAGGACCTAATACAACTATCATCCAAACCAACAGAAGAACATATTTTTATGTCATCAGAATTGGATCTAAACACTGTCTAAAATGCAGTAGTAATAAAGTAAAAAAAGGATAGGGTTAAAAAAAAGACCAACATTAGAGCTCATCAGATCTACCGATGCATACAACACAAACGTATATGCGAACATCACTGCTTAGCGCTTACCAATTCCTCTTGACTTCAGCAACTTTTAAAAATTAGGATATTTATTTCCACTGCTTTCCTTAATCCATTTTAGGGACCATCTTTTGAAATGTACACTTTGAAATATATTTAAGTATATAGAAGTGTAAAAAGACAGAAATACAGTCAAAGACAGTTAGGTACCAGGCAGCCTCAAAAATCCCACATGGCTCTTGCTCACATCTCTAGGTGCTGAAACATATTTGAAATTCTGGCTTTTTGAGATAGATTCTTTTTTTTTTTTTTTTTTTTTTTTTTTTTTTTTTTTGTACAAAAATGTCAGTAAAATATTCATCTAAAGGCTAGAGAAAAAAACATTAGCAAACATTAGCGTGACAGCTAGACTCCACTTTCTCAATGTCTTTCCAGACAGCAGCGTACATATATTTCACTTTCCAGTTAGGTACCTATACTTACATTTGAAAATATTCATCGATAAACCAGGAAACTTCCACTGAAGCCACCTCTGCCACACCCCAAAATGCTACCCCTTCAGATTTCACTGCAGATGGCCTGTGTGCCGTGGGCTGAAAACAGAAAAAAGGTGTACACGCATACTAATCTGAAAGAACTAGCTGCTTTCATTCAGCTTCTTTATCAAGTCTACTATGCAGGACAGAAGTAAAAGCATACAAAGGGTAAGATGATTTGCACCCACTTAATAAATGCAAGCAAATACCGGCTTTGATCTCAGCAATTTTATTGGAAAGCTCAGTTCACCAGAAGGTGTGCAGCAGAGAAAGAAAGGGAAAAGTGAGTGAAATGCAAAGGGAGAAGTGTATGCAACTTTGGCATAACTGAAGGGAAAAATAAAACCCTAGAATTAAGGTCTTTTGAAGGTAGGAATAATAAACTTCCAAGTAAATGTCACTTCACTATGACTGAGTTTCCCCAGTTGGGTATTGTATGTATATAATTTTATATATATAATTATTAGGCACACACTTTCCATGTTCTTTCCCCCAAAAAGCAGAGCTGACAATGGTGACAGCAGAGTGTGTAATTAGTTTTTATTGTTCCCCTGACAGTCATAGCTCTGCAAGGACCCCTTGCCTTTTCCATTGTAAATGTTATGGAAAAATACACTAATGACAGGCGTTTAATTATGGGCACAGCAACCATGATGGGAGCTGTGCCAGAAGTGATTGGCAGCTTTGGATACCAGATATTCACAGCAATGGTTCTTTCTCTCCCATACCTTGTAACCCAAATTATTTAAGATGTTAGCTTCTAGAGTATCTTTTCTAAAGTTTTGTTTATTGGCAATAGATGCTGTTACTAATAACCAATACCTTAAATACAGCCGGAATAATAAATAGATAAAATGGGGGGTTTTGCTCAAAAGTAGTGTAAGTCTTTTGAAAGAGCCCTATCCACTGACAATGTCAATGTAAAAGAAATTCCTACCAACTCAGGCACATAGTTGACATTTTTATTTGATTTTGTTTTTAAAAAATATCCACAGGTACACACAAACAGATATTATGTCCCCTTAGCATATCCCTATTCAATATTTACAATAAACTGTCCCGCATTCAACTATAGCTGCTGAGGTGCTTTTTCGCCTGATTAATTAGCAATTGGGAGACACGCTTTTTGGCAGCTTTTGTATCCCTATTATTTCTTCTGGTTTGGCACAAAAACACTCTTTTGGGAGCACCACTGTTTGTACTGTACCCCGCTTAGTGATGGATCACTAATTTTTAATAAACTGAGCCCCAAGAGAACTATAAAAAGATGTATAAGTGTACTGAAGCAATAACTGTAAACAAATACAAAAAGGGAGAAAAAGAGCTGTTGCAGTACATAAGATATTAGGTCTCTTCCAGATTATGTATGGAGAGCCCATCCAGGAGATCACATGTAGTTAAAAGCCAATTCAGACCCCTGTCTTCAGACTACTTGATCCAAATCTCTGCCTTCATCTTTCTTTAAAAAGCTTCAGTGACTAGCTAATGTGGATGTGCATTTTCCTTGAAGAATGCTATATTTGAATGTCCCTTCGCTGTTTCTCATCCCTCCCCCACCAGTAGATGAATGAAATTACTCTGTAAGGCAGATCTCTATGAAGAATGACCACAGAATTCTGGACCAAACGGTACTAAGTCTATGTAGCAGTCACAAATCCCTGGCTAAAGCGAACAAAGCAACATTATTCCTAAATGGTAAGTTTGGGAATTTAGAAGTGAAGCTGTCTGGCTCTAAAGTGGAAACTTGCAAATAGCTGCAGAGTCAATGTTGGCTCTCCATCCCCCATCCAGCTGGCTCTCATATCAGTAACTTCAAAAATGCAGTTTGCCATTATGGTGGCTTAAGGCACTTTATGTGCCAGTGCAATGACCATGCTGTGTGTGCATGTCAGAAGGTCAATACTTTCAAATTCCAGAGTCTCTCTTTATTTCCTTCTTTTCTGAAAACAATGGGAAAGAAAGTAGGATTGATAGCTCCTACTTTGTTAACTCCTGCTCGCCAATCATGCGAGAATAAATGTCCCGCCTGTATGAATACATAACTATTTTTAAAAATTTGATCAGATATCAATTTAAAAAAATGTTTTTTTTCTGCTTATCAACAAAATTAGTGAATTTCTTTAGAACAAGTTTTACAATTCTAGAGAAGCCAACATCACCATTACTAAACCCACTTAGCAGTCCTAACCTAACACTGATAATCTAGGCTATTAGCCCAACAACAGTATCACAAAGATCATCATCAAATCTACAAGTAGTTGAAATTCTCATTTTGTCTCCTCACAAAAAAAGCCTGTATTTTATTTACAGAGCACCCAAAAAAAAAATTAACTATGAAGAGACAGATGTTTTAGTTTTGATGCAAAGACTTAGAATATTTTCAGCTCCAGTCTCAAAGGCAAAGACTGAAATAAAATACCCAAAATTTATTTATAAAATTAAAAAATGCAAACTAAAAATAATTGAGAACCCTCTGTACTATAATAGTATCATAATAAAAATTAATATATAGTTCTTAATGGTTCCCGGTATGATCAAATAATGGGATATAAGGAATGTGCATAGGTTATTCTAAACCGTAATCTGAATATGAAAAATACTACTTTAAAGTCCACAAAAGCAAAAATGTACTGTTTCATTGCTACTTATTAGGGAAAGGCCACAGTGTTCAGCTAGTTATAATGAACAACTTGTGCACAACGTGAATATGCCTGCCACTGGCCAATATGTACCCACAAGCAAAAGCTGAAATAATCTAGGGAGGAAAAGTTATATTCTTTTAATGAATAAAGCGTATCAGTGCTACAGAGTGAAGATTAATTATGGCATGAAAACACATTCTATTAAAATACGCATCTTTTTAATAGTCATGAGGCCAGATATTAATTATGAGAATGGAACAAAAAGACGTTTTAGCAGAGACTCAGAGTCAAAGCAGGCATATCTCACGTTCTCATTTTTTACTTCATCAGATGATTCTCAAGCAAATTATTTCCTTTCTGCATTCCTGTATCATTTCATTATTGTCATCAAAAACTAAATACGGTGCCTATCAAATAAAATGGCTCTTTAAGTGTCTGACGAAAACAAACAAAAAAGAATTAGTCAAGTGTCTCGGTGATAAACACGCAGTACAGATTTTTATTGCAGTAATTATTATTGAACAGTTCCTTATTGGATTAATACGCCGACTTAATGTCAGAAAAGAAAATGCAAAAAGTAAAATTTAACTAATACCGTACGTACAGGTTTTGCCAGACTAAAAGTGTTTTTCCACACTGTACAATAGCATGGATAGGTAAATTCTTCCATCACATTACAGCATAAGAGGTAGAATAAGAATTATAATCTTCAAGGCTTTTCAAGTGTAAACAGCTGAACTTGAGGAATTTGCTATAAGAAGCTGGTATTAGCAATTCAAGTAGATCTTGCTAGTTAATGGGACTCCTGCATATCTTATTGTTAGTTGATTTCTTTTGATATCATTTTGAATGGTCATTCATTTAAAAAGAAAAATGGCCATAAAACTCTCAGCATACCAGTTAACAGAACATGTGCATCAAACAAATACTTTCTCTACATTTTGCTGCAAAAATAAACAAATTCTTTTTTGATGAAACTGGACTCATAACAATGTATTTTTATCAACCTGCCAATAACAAAATATGAGAGTAACCCCAAACAAAAAAGGTGCTGGCTATTTTTCTTCTATTGGAAAACATAGCATCCTATAGGAGCAAAATACAGTCTCAGTCTTCGCGGAACAGCATTTTTTTTCGTTTTAAAATACTTCATTTTAACATAGATTTTTATACTGCAAAGGAGTGGGAATTTGTGGGTTTGTAATGTAACAGTCTTTGCTCGGTTTCTTATAAAATGAGGACTTCAGATACCTACATATGTTTGCACACTATAAAATACTACCCACCATTTTAAATGAGCTCAACTAGAACCTAGCTTGTAGAGAGAACAATGAATAGGGAGAATGCGAAAATGCCAGGAAGACTTCTAAGACGTGAAGGGTTCTGTGCTTCCAGTCAGCTATGCTAAAGTACTTTACAGTAGGGTTTACTCACAATAGCTGTAATATCACCAGAAAGCGGTTTCAATAACTTGCCTGTTTATTTTAAACCAAACGTTTCCATTTCATTATGTTGGTGTGCTGTTGACTGACTACATTTTAAGCACAAGTGCAAAGAAAACTTAAACAAAACAGAACCCTTTATTCTCGACAGTGAATTACACCATTCAGAAGCACTGGAAGATTAGATTAATCATGAGACTAAAGATATTTTTTCAAAACAATGCTCAGAACTGAAGAGCAGAGCAAAGAGTGATTATAGGAAGAAAATCCCAGTTTCACAATATTTCTCTTCACAATAAAAAATATGAAAGACAAACACCGAGGCAAAGCAAGGAGGTACATTTCACAGCCGGGGAGGAACTACTATCTACTCATACTTCTCCACAAAAGGTTGTGTCTTTGTTAGCATTTCCTATACGGTGATGTGTAGCTTCATAGCACTGCAAATGCCAAATGACCAGCCTACTTTATGCGCTTTCTGAAAGACTAATTTTTCAACAATACAGCACAATGCCCAGTGACAGACTGTTTCAGGAATAAGCAGTAACAAGGTACTTTAATTAGCACTGAGAGTTCTCAAAACACACGCCTGCAATTGTCTCTGTTTCCTTTTACAATTGCACGCTTGCATATCTACCTACCTACCTACCTGGGGACTACTTGCTACCAGCGTGCAAAGAAACAGCACAATGGGAAGACTGCCGAGAACTAAAACGCAGATTCGACAAATATTTCTTTTCCAATTTTTGATTTTTAAAAAAAGACTTTAGCTGGAAGAAGTGGGCTGGGTTATTCATTTTGGAAATTAATTTAAAGATTTCATTAATTTAAAAATTCCATTTTTGAGATTTTTTTTCTCACGTAACAGTTTACTCCACCCCACATCACCTTCTAATGACATATTTCAATGTGTACACACATATATTTATATATATAAATGCATATTACATATGCCCCTGTTTAAGACTGCAAAAACCATGACTCCTAAAAGACTAATTGCATTCATTCATTTTCTCAGCCCAGCATGAAGTTGGTAGAGTGGTGGGATCGTAGCAACAGGGGAGAGAAAGAAAGGCTCATCTTTATCTGTCCCTCTCCAAAAGGATGTAAGGCTAGTGGGAAGAATGCAGTGAAGCGTCATCACTACGTGCTTTCAGAAAAGATTTAATAATTCCATGATGACCATTTACTACTTTACAAGGTGCCTTTCATATGAAGGTGGAAGCCAGTATAACTACTGTTCTTGGTGTAGATTTTTTCCATACAACATTTCAAAGTAAGTGTTTCAAAAATTCACTTTTAAAATAAACAACAATAACCTCTTGGAGACTCAAGAGTGTTAGTGAAACTACTAAAGCCACAGAAAGTAGGTGTAGCAAACTGAAGGCTCTGTGTCTGATCTTTAACTACAAGATAGATAGATAGATAAATATAGATGTGTATATATACATACATACATATATATAAAGTCAGAGATTTTTTGCTCTCAGAGTAAGCTGCCAGATACAACTCTCTCAAAATACAAGACGTACTTATCTCAAAATAAAAAATTAAAAAATACCCATGCACTTAAGGCATTATTGCTTCCCTTGACATTGAAAAACTATCTGGAAGACCAAAACAAAAGTAAATGCCTTGATTTTGGCAGAATTTGCCCCCAGCTAATTTCAATTCCTTAGCTGTTTTTAACATAAGCTACTGCCTTCTTCCCATTCCAAACATTTCTACATGATTTCCCTTATCGCTGTACATAGGCAGAACAATTTCAAGATCAAAAACAAACAGAAATGAACAAAACCCAACCACATGACCTCAGCATACACAGGCAAGGTGACAGGGTGAAATTAGCAAATGCATATTAAATAATGGGGAGACAGTTAGACATCCACCCAGCTTGCTCCTGAGCAGCGCTGAGTGTGCCCCAGCAGACACTGCCAGAGCTTCTGAAAATCAGTCTGTGCCTTGGGCTGGTAGAGGGAGGCACTCAAGTACTCGCATTCATCCACACAACTACAACAAAACTCAAGTATTTCAATCTGTTCTTTAGTGAAGACAGATGCTTTTCTGAACCAGGGCATACTCAACCTCAGAATTCATCTAAGTTTACACGTCCAGGTTGCAAAATTCTGGTCTACACACAGAATCTTCAGCAGTATCAAACCATTTTTCTACCTGTGACTCCCATCTCCAGTGTCTAACTTAAGAAGAACTCTAACAATGCTGATCAAATTATGGTACCTAACTTAATAATAAAAACTAACCAGCAGAAATAGAAATGATTTTGCTGCTCTGAATTCTCTGATTACCAGTGGATTTATTGATGCTATTATGCACAGAAATACAGAGATGCAAAAAAATAAATATCAGCATCCTATGTCTTTGCAATCATTCTCTTGAGGATGTATTTTTTTTTTTATTTTCCTTGTATAAGATACAGGCAAACCCAATAATAATCCTAATTAAAAAAACACTTGTCTTTGCGAAGGTACAAGGTTTGGCCTCTATATATGATCAAAAAATAAACTTGAAATGCAAGTATCTTGAAACCAGGAACAATTTCTAAAGCTGTATAATCTGACATTGAAATAATTTACAGGGGAGAAACCTGGATATACACTGCAATGTTGAAGCACAATCCCGCAAGCAGTAAAATGTAGTAATAATTACCACAAGTAGTTCAAGTTGAACCTTCACAAGATTACAAACAGTAGCAAGTGCTAAGGAAGTAAATAGCTTCAAAATTTGGACCAAATATGTGACATTTTGACTGAGTTCTAATTACAAGGACACCAGTAATTAGGATCAAAAGCATTACCAAACTCTCAGAACTACTCTAGGTGTTGGATTCAGAAGCACGGCTATGACAAGAACATTTTGCTCTCTCGTGTAAGGACACGTATGCAGACAGTGATGAAAGACTAATGCACTTTAAGGTCATAATCAGAATTTATCAGCACTTAATTCTATGGCAACAAAACCAAAACATATTAGAACACATTTTCAAGCTTACTTGATGAGTAATTGTCAATCCACAAAAAGGGACAAAACAATCTTATTTTATGCCCCCCTCAAAAGCTTAATACATAGACATGGATCATTTGGAATTGGACTACGGCACTTACGATACTTGTGTGTAGATAATTAAATGCATAACAGAAAGAAGGGACAAGAATACTTAAAATATTTCTCAAAACAGATTTAGGGTCTAAATATATATGCCTGTTTCTGTCATTCATATGTAGGAACAATAATGAACATAGAACACTAATTATTCTAGCAGAACTTTGGCAACTATTCAAGAAATGTAATATAAACTCTGTTGATAGACTCACTTTTTTTTTTTTTTATTTAGGGAAATATTCTTCACACCAGGGGCACTTACCAAATTGGGCCATTCATCAATTTGCTAATATGTCTTTTAATAAGGATGAGTACTACATATATTTCAGTAAGTTCCTGAAGTTTCTTACCTAAAAAACTTATACGCATCATGACATCTGAGGGAAATAAATACAGTCATTATTAAATTCTTCAAAGTTTTTAATAAACTTACTTAATTTTAGATGGCCTTTGATCACTATCAACATTTCTTTATTTTTTTAACTGAATTCATTAGTTCTACTTACGTTTGTTACTTTTGAATAAATAATACAATAAAGAAAGTAAGCAAAAGCACAATGGCCGCATTTGTGGTCAAAGAATTATAGCATATTTTGTCTTCTAATTTCAAACTGTTATCACCAAGTAAGCATCCCTATCTACTTCTATGTGTATAAAAAACACACAGCCCATTTCTTCAGTCTGTCTCTGAAAGCAGATAAATCACTGCAAAGTTATTGCTACAGCAATAGCAGATCTAAAATCTTTGATAACCAAAGAGAATTTTCCTTTAACTTAAGGTACTGACAAAAGGAATTCAAATTAGAAGTGTCTTTTTCCTTCAGGTCTTTTACATCTCATCTATCAGGTGTTTGCCTGCTTTCCTGTACTGATCATGTAACTTGAAAGGCAGACAAAAGCTGGCAAACTGTATAAAACAAAGGCAAAATATATCTGTACTCTGCTCTTTCTCATATTTTTAACTCATGGAGAAATATGACATATCCAAATAGACACTTTCATTGTGAGAGCACAGTGCCTATTTTAAGACAGCAAGAAAGTGTTTTTAAAAGAGAAGATTTTTTTAAATCTTGTAATTAACTTTTCCTCTAGTGTTTGGAGGAATAACAAAACTAAGTTTTCTTTGTAGTCTGCTGATATTTAACATTTGACTAAGAAAAGGTTTCACTTACTGTAATAAAACAGTATAAACTTAATAAGATCTTTTACAAATCCATTCAATGCGTAATACTGACTAGATACACATTGCTTGTACCTTTGACTACCTTTTCCTAGGTGCATGCAGTCGATGCATAATCTCACCACATACAAGAGAAGAGGAGTTAAAACCTTGAATAGAAGGTTATTTTTGAACTGTTTTATTTTTATCTACTACACTAACAACACATGGAAACGATTTAGTAAAACCTAATTCTTTCAACAATCCTCCTCCTGCACAGTGGGATTTGCAAATACTACTTTTATTTTTTTCTGGCAGTTCTAATTCAGCTTGTCTAACAACAGCAGCAAAAAAATCCCTGCTTGGGCAAACAAGCAATTTTTTGAGAGGTATGTTCTTTGATGTGTGATACGAGATGGAACTTTTCTTCTTATTCATGCAGAACAATATTTTTTTTCAAGTAACACATACACAATGACGGGTAAACGTAGGGAAAAGCATCTGAAATTGCAAATTCTCCTCATTCCCCAGCATCTTTGTTATTTTGGATAAACAGTTTTTGCTTCGAGCTTTTTGTGCCAACTGTGTGCGCGTGAAGAGTTGCTCCTCAACACGCCGAGCACTGAAGTGCTGGCCAGATTAGCCAACTCTGGGCACTTGCAAATTCTGCCTCTACACGTCGGTATCACCTATGCTAAAGCCATTCCGGAATACCAAGTAGAGCAGTATTTCTGCAGGCAACATGGATCTATTAAAAAACATGACCTGTGACAAAAATCAATGTGCTAATCTCAAACCAAACAGCAGTATCAGAAGCATAAAACAGAGATAACCTAAGATAAAATGTCCTCAAATTTACTTAACTAGCCTGACAGGTAAAAAGAAAAAAAAAAATCTGCTCACACGTACTTCGCCGAAGCAAACGAGACCCGGAGCCCAGGTGACTTTTCACCCGAACACACGGACGCCGTTTGGAACGGGACTGAAATTTCCTGACGGGAAACCCGAGGGGAAATTCTGGATAAATTAAACGAAACCTGTCCCTTCCAGGATGGTTCATTTAACCGCACGCCGAGTCTGGGGCTCCAGGTGGGGCTCCTCGGCGGTGCCGCCGCGCCCGGCGGCGGCGGCGGGGAGGTAACCGCGGCCGGCGCGGCGCGGCGCGGCACGGCACGGCACGGCACGGCGCGGCCACCCCGGTCCCCCGCGCCGCGCTCCGGCCGCGCCGCCGGGCTCCGCGGCGAGCAGGGCGGCGCTGCCAAGCCCTGGGCGGTGCGGCCGCGCAGCGAGGTGAGGAAAAATCAGGGGCGAGAGGCCGCCAGCGCTGCCGCTTGTAGCCCTGACCCTCCGAAAGTAACAAAAAATGAAAACCCACCCCAAGCCCCCCAGAAGTTGGCGGGCAGCGGCGGCCGGCAGGGCAGGGCAGGGCAGGGCAGGGCGGGGAGGGGGCGCGGGGGCCCGGCCCGCCCGCCGCCCCGCGTACCTGGGGTTGGTGCTGTTCCAGTAGACGGCGTAGCGGTCGGCCACCGCCTTGGCGCCGGGCTCCTGCCCGCGCACGCACACCCACAGCGCCGCGGCCGCCACCACCAGCATCTCCACGTGCAGCATCGCGCCCGGCCGCCGGCGCCCGGCAGGCGGAGCGGGCGAGGGAAGGCAAGGCAGGGCGAGGGGCAGGAAAACGGGCCGCGGCGGAGCGCGGGCGGACGAGGGGGTGAACAAAAAGGCAGCGAGCCGCAGCCCCGCACGCAGCCGGGGCGGGAGCGGGGCAGGCAGCGGGCAGGCGGGCGACAGCGAGGAGGGCGGGCTGCCGCCGCGCCGCGGCCAGCGAGGCCGCCTGCCGCCGCGGCCGGGCGGCGCGATCCGCGGCCCTCAGGGAGCCTCAGCCCGGCAGGGGCAGGCGGCAGCCGAGGCGCGGGGCGGCGGCGGGCGGCGGGCGGCGCTCATTCACCGGGAGTCCCGTGCGGAGCGGCCCGCGGCGAGACATGCACCGGGCCCCCCCCGGCGCGGCGGGCGGGGGGCGCCGCTCCGCCGGCCCCTGCGAGCGGCCCCGGCGCGCTGGCGCTGGCGGTGCGGCCCGGTGCGCGGCGCTGGGGCCGGGGCCGGGGCCGGGCAGGCGGCGGGGAAGGAGCTCTCCCCGCTGGAAGCCCGCGGGGGGTCCCGGCGGAGCGTCAAAGGCAGCCGGGTGGGGCGAGAAGTAGCAGCGGATCGGCAAGTACAAAGTTTGTGTCTTCCTTCCTTGCCGTCCGCACCCCCCGCCGGGGAAAAAAAAGGGGGGGGAGGAAAAAAAAGGGAAAAAAAAAAAAAAAACAGGGGAAAGCAAAAACCCTGAGGAGTTTGTTTGCTGCGCTGATGGAGTTGGGGAGCCTGTTCTGCGGCACGCAGTGTCTTGAAGGAGACTTTGTGGAGTGGTTTTCTTGTCCTTCCTGTTCCTGGGCGGTGGATGCACCAAGGACTGAGCAACGGCAAAGGCGGAAAAAAAAAGAAAAAAAAAAAAAAAGGCGAGAGGCCAATCCAAGAAATATTGCGGCGTGGAAACCAAGGAGATTTGGGGGGGGGGGGAATGTTTTATGAGAGGGCGTGGAGAAAAGCAAAACCCCGGCGAAGTGGAAGATCAAGCCTGCAAACTCCGCTGGTGATGCTGGTGTTGGCTCGCCTCTCCGGCACAGCGGACGAAGGGAGCGGCGCGGCGAGGTGCGGAGAGCTCCGGCTTCAGCCTCCCCGAGCGACTCTGTGCTAGAGCCGGGTCCAGTCCCAGGAGCATCAACTTCTGCGGAAGGACAAAACAGTTTGAAAGAGCAGGGAGGGGGTGGGAGAAAAGGAGTCCACCCCTCAGATGACTACATTAGGAGATGGGGGGAAAAAATCCCGTTCATCTTCTTCTCGATCTTGCACGACAGCTGCTCCCCTTTTCCCTCTGAAGCAGCAGCAAGAGCAGCAAGGAAAAATATACCACGCCAGCAGGCAAATAAATAAACTTGAATGCAGCGGCAGGCAGGGAGGGATCGTAAAGCGCGACGAGGATTGGAGGGGCAAAAGTCAGTTTTGGAAAAAAAAAAAAAAAAAAAAAAAAAAAAAAAAAAAAAGCTTTATGGGAGGAAAAAAAAATCTTTAAACAGTCACGCCCCCTTTTGCAATGCCCGGTTCCTTCACTGCGTGTAAATCCGACATCAGCAGCCCAGGAAAATCTCGGAGCCCGGCGCGCTGGGCGCCTCTGTGCGCGCGCGTGTGCAAGAGGCAGCGGCGGCGGTATAGCGACGGTATAGCGCGGTGCACACGCATACATACATGCACACGCGTGTGCGTCCGGGCGGGCTCTGGCGGCGAGAGCGTGCGAGGGCTGGCGGCGAGGAGGAGGTGCAGGCAGCCAGCTCGCAGCACGGGCGCTGCTGCTTGATCATGTGGGATTTTTTTGCATGCAGTTTACTTGGGAAAGGGGGGGATTTGCCGGCGCAGCCAGTGAGGGCACAGCCTGCTGTTTGCTTACAGATTGCCTTTTTTTTTTTTTTAACACCTCAACCTGATTGGTTTGCAACACGAGAAAGGAGGTGTCGTCCTAGGCTTCTCCTCCTCCATGCCAAAAAAACACCCGGCCCCACCTTCTCGAAACCTGACTAATTGAATTACTAAGACATCGGAGTGGTTCCTGTGCAGCCTCGCTGCTGAACGTAACCATTTCAGCGCCGGCTGTTGGGAGAGGGGTCCGCTCACGCAAGCTCAGGGATGCGTTTCCATCTGCCGCGGGAAACGGCGTGCGGGGTAATTCCATTGTAAAAAAAAAAAAATCCTTTCCCACTTCTAAGCCTGAACGCGGGGTTTGTACGCCCCGGGTGATGCACGGCATCAGCTGCGAGCAGGGCAGATGCGATTGGATCAGTTGAATTTGCTTGCACATTGCAACTTTACTCTTAGGCGTTGCATAATCAAAATCGGGCGGCTGCTTAGCAGTCGGGAAGGAGGTTCTGGTCTGCTTTGTTTTGCCTTTAATCCTCTTCTTCCAACAAACGCATTCGGGTTGCTACACCGGGATCTTTGAACAGTTTGGGCGCTCGCCTGTACCAGGGCGCGGCCTGCCAACACCTCTGGCACTGCCGGGAAGGCGCAAACGTGCCCCCGCCCCGGGCTGCTGCTAATGCGGCAAAGGCCGCCGCTTCCGCGCACTTGGCAAAATTCACGTTTCGGCTCGGCATGAGATGGCAATAATGCCGCCGCGACGCCGCTTTCGGCCGCCCAGACGAGCGGCGGGGCGGCGGCGCCACGCCGGCGCACCGGCAGCCCCGCGCCGGCAGGTGAGCGGCCGCCGGCTCCCGCCGAGAGGCCGTTGGCGGCGGCCGTTGGGGGCTCGCGGCCGTTGGGGGCTCGCGGCCGCGCCCCGCGCGCGCCCGGCGGCACCGCGGCGCGCCCGCGTTGCCCCGGCGACGGCGGCCTGCGGCCTGCGCCCCGGCCCGCAGCCGGCTGGGGGCTGGGGCTCGGCGCCCGCCTCGCCGCCGTTTGAAAGCGCCCAGACTCCCTCCAGTGGCGGCTCCGCGTGCCGCGCTGGAGCGCGGCGCCTGCCGGCTCGCGGGCAAGGGCCGGCCCGGCCGATTCGCCTCCCTGTCCGGGCCGGGCCGGGCGGGCGGCCCCCCCGCGCCCGCTTCACTGCGGCCGGGCCGCACTGCGGGTTGGGGTAGGGGGGGAAGAGTCCCTGCTCGAAGAAGATGCACAGACACTCTAGGATCCTGATTTTATTACCCTTTTTTTTTTTCCCTCGGTGTGGAAAATGATTGCAGATTAGTTTTTACCTTTAGCACATACTAATGTAGCTGTTGTTTTGCCAGGGGAGAATAGAATTCGTCTCTCTCTCCTCTCTCTCTCTCTCAAAAAAAAAATAAATAAATAAAAATGAAAAAATAAAACACTCCAGTCCCTGAAATTTTTAAACAGAGGATATGTACAACTTTTAAATCTTTGTTATCAAGGGTTTGAAGATTTACCTTATTTTTCTCTATATATGGTTTTCTTCAGGCTTTCTTAAAATTCTGCGGTTTATAGGCTAAGTAGGATAAAAAAGATTAAAAAAAAGACAACAAATAGATAAAAAAAGACAACAAAACCCAAACTTTTTTCTTACTTTTTTATTCAAAATATCCCCTTTTGTGCCATCTGAACTGAATTCTTTGAATAGAAATTTAACATCTAATGTTAGCTTTCCTAAATATTTTTCTAGTGTGGACTTACAGAAATCACTGCCTTTACAGGAAACATAACATTTTAATAGCAGACTGTTTTTCAAAGAATCTCCTCAGCTAAGTTGGTAAGAGGAAGGTAATGACTTTTTTCTCTCTGGTCAGGTCTCGTAAGAAGCATCACGTGGAAGAGGCAAAGGTTTTGTTTGTTTAACTTAAAACACATTTTAATAGCAGAGTCAGAGCTTTATCTTGCATGCAAAATACCCTGCCATGAATATAGTATTTGGCTTTTTGTTTAACAGGATATAAAGCTATGAAAAGGTGCCAAACTATCACTAACTGAAAAAAACTTCAAAAAAGAACAGAGTTGTAACAGGAAGACATGGTTTTTTTCCTGCTTTACTTAGCAAGCTGTAGGTGGCTGTATCTTATTAGTTTATAGACAACACAGGGACATAAATCCTTTGGACCCGAAATAAAAACCAATTAATTCTGCATGTAAAAAGATAATATTTAAATGAACAAAAAGCAAGCTTTTTGTTACAACATAGCCATTCATAGGAATACATCAAACACCCAACACAGAAAGCATGCCAACCTCCTGTCTGCTGTCCTTTTTTGTGATTAAACCTTTAAGCAATTATTGATACCAGAGTTATAAGCTGCTTCTGCATGCCAACAGCATCTGGCCATATAGCCTTCATTTAGGAGAAACAAAAGATTGTTAACAAGCAGTTTACCTTGAATTAAACTGTTTTCGATATAATATTTAGAAAAAATAATGTATAGGCACAAAAACTGTCTTCATCTACCTCTGCTAAACCTCTGTAGCTGCCCCTCGATCTTCAGCTCTGTAGTGTTAATCAGTGTTTAGCATATACTCTATCATGTGTTTTCTGGTTGCATAGACTTTCAATGTGTTGGAGCGCTATGCTGCAGTTACTACATTAACTGATCACGTACCTCAAAACAATTCAACTAAGCTCAGTTTAAGGTTTTCTCTCAGACAGAAGGCATTCAAAGTGATAAATCTGTAGATTTTATTTGCAGATTTCCCTTGAAAATACACGGCATTTCTGTAGCTTTCCATCACTGTTCACAATACTTATCTTAAACAGATACAAATGACTTCTGGAGGCAAAGCTCATTGATGTTACTTGTGTGAAAAGTATTGTTAAAGTGACTTGTTTTGCTTACTTCACAATTGCCATTCAAAATTCAGTACCTATGAAATGCAAATGTATATTATATATATATATATATATATATATATATATATATATATATATCATCTACATTTTCCCTGTAAGTGTGTATAGTTCTTATTTTTTATGAATTTGAGTGCATGCTTTAGAAGTAAAACTAACTAGTAGGGTCCAATCCTGTTTTTTCAGAAGTTAAGTGATTTTACGTGAGTTAAATAACTCATGAGGTTTTTTTCCTTTTGTAAAAATACAGAGAATTAAGAACTTTCTGGAGAAATGGATGCATTCTGCAAATCAGGTGATAATGTAGTTGTATTTCATAAAAGTTATCAGCATCTTGTAGAAATGTGATTTTAAAAATATTGTGTATTTCCATTTCAGTAGCATTTCATTGAAGTTAGATTAACAGAAAATATATAAACCTGTGGTTGTTCTCTGTTTAAATTGTCTTTGATGTTTTCTATTAAAAAAGCATATAAAACTTTAGCTTTTGTTTTTCTGTTTTATCTATAGAAATGTATTTTTCAGGACCTAAAAACATCAAGCTTTCTTATATTTTTTAATCCCTTTCTGATTCTGTAAATCTGTTCCTGAAGAATGACTTAAAAGCAACCTCAGCTGCAAGTTCTGCAAACTAATATCTGAATGGAATGCTTAATAATTACATATCCTCCCATCTTTTGCTGTAATTCCTTACTGTAAGCTGTCAAAGAATAATATAGAACAAAATCTCATACTAATTTTCATATGAGAGGAGGAGGTTCCAAAAGCATAAATAATAATATTAAAAGGAACCACTTTCTTTACAGAAATTCATCATTTGATTACAGTGTAGACAAATAGTCTTGAGTCAGATAAGTGGGTTTTTTCTGACTTAAGGTATTTATTCTCCTTCTTAGACATTTACCTGTGAGAGAGACTGTGTGTGTGTGTTGTATAAATAGATTTTTTTGTTTCTTTTTGAGAGAGAGAGAGAAAAACATAATTTTATGGAAGAGAACAGAAGAAAATGATTGCAGATGAATCTGTATAAGTATTTAATTGTGTTTGTGAGTATTTTCTGCTGTCTAAAGGAATTATATGAACATTCTGGATTTTCTTCTTATTAAACTGTCTGGCAACTGTCTCACTTCTCTAAGCCCCATTTTCCGCACTACCAACCAGAGATAACATATATGCCTACTTTACTATGACATACTGAGACTCAATCACTTACTGTTTTTAGATGTTCAGAGATGTAACTTTGAGATCCTTGTCTGAGAAAAGAAAATGCCATAACACAAAATATCATAATGAATTCTGAACCACTTTTTGGGGAGATCATCCCCAAACAAGCATTAACATTTTAAAGCTTGTTACTGCATCCAGAAACCATATATATATTTGTATATGTGTATGTATATATGTATGTATGTATATATCTTTCTTTTGTAGATCATTCTTAGAGTTTGTTCTTGGTTTTAAGGAAAAACATCTAGAATTATCAGCCTTGTTTCCATTTCAGGTTGTCAGTTCAAAATCTACATGTCTGTCTAAATACTCAAAACACTTCAGCTCACAAATTAGGCAAGACATCTTCAGCACATACCTGTTTGGCTGTTAGTCTGGAAACTTTAGAAGATTAATATTTTGAGGAAGACTTTGAGAAGAAAGCAGAAGATTTCCTGGCTTCCTAATGACATTTTATGAACTTCTTTGAATATTGACGCAAAAAGAATTACAAAGGAAGAGATTTTCAAAAATGTAAATGGGAGCAGCCTTTGAGACATTAGAAAAATCCACTTCAAAGTGGAATTTTATGTCCTCTCCATACATGATAGCTAAAAACTTGGATATAGTGTGTTGCCGTTCAAGTTTTGTGTTGGTTTGTCTTCACAGATGCTTTTTCATGTGTGCTAGATATCTCGTTCTGAGGAATTAATTTGTTGATACATTTTGAAAAACATTAAACTTATGTCTATGTGAAATGAAAATATTTTGAATACTGTCATTCTGGAAGCGCAAGTAAAGGCATTTGTTTTTGTCCAGTCAAAATTCTCTGTACAGTTTCTGGCTTTACAAAAAGAAAAGTCCATTATACTGATTTGTCATTAATAGTGAGTCAGTGAGAATAACTGATATAGCCCAGGGGTAATGCCAAAGCTAGAGAATCCACAGTTCTAGGACAAACATATATCTTCCTTTTTTTACATCCACTCTACACTTCTATACTTTACAAATTAAAATCATTCATTAAAAGATCTTCTAAAGAGACTATTCAAAGATATTGCTTGATTGTAAATTATTACAGGGACCCAGTATCTCACAGAAACTCCAATTTAGGTATTACCACTCTGGAAATACGTATTTACAACTGTTAGGTTGAAGAGTTTATATCGTAATGTAAAACTAAAGTTTAAGAGAACAAAAGCAGATAGATACAGGGTATCTTATACAATATAGTCAGCCCAAAAATTCCTGATCATTCATGCAAAAACCTCTGTACTGAGCAGATACACTAAACAGATTATGTAGATTGTATTACATGAGCAGGCTCTCATTTCAGCATCTGTGCAGATTCAATGTTCTCCTATGATGATATGGCAGGATTGAAACCAGTTAAGATAAACAAGAACCCAGCTTGACCTTGGGATATTTTTAAGTGATATTTTGTGGTGCATGCTGTCCGAAGGCCCATGCTGAGACTATGTTTTTCCAGAATTTACCACATGGTGAAAGTTAGCATTTCAGGATGCTTTCTGTGCAGTGAGTACCTGCAGCTGGTCCCAACTAGAATATCAGTGGTTGGTTAGCAGCACTGCTTTTAAGCAGTCTTTTCAAAATAGAAGGAGATTAGAAGATGAAGACGAAGAAGAGAGGTATACTTACAGATAAAACTAAGATACTGAATTCAAAGCAATATCATATGAAAAGAAATAGGTGTTTCCAGCTATATGAGGTACCTGTGCTTATAGTAGTATATTGATCAGTGTCACCTTGATTATAGGCATGCCACCTTTTATCCCATGCTAGTTTTGTTTTTGTTGCTTGGGATGAACAGCTAGCAGTTTCTTTTTCCTTCTTTGTCCATATAAGTGAAGAAAGAAAAGTATTAGAAGATCAAGGCAGGGATGAACTACTAATAGTGTAGTATCTAGCACAATGGAAACCCCATATTTTGCATAGCACAAGTACTACGTAGTAAACATAATTATTATTTTTTATTATTAATAACACATATTAGAAGAGTAAAAACATTCTCAAGATCACTCTTTAACACTTTCGAGAGTTTAATCAACATTCATGAACTTTTCCAATTTAAGTTTGCAGAAGTGCTACAATTTTTCTTGCTGGCCCATTTCACACATGAATCACAAGCTGTCAAATCATAAACAGTTCCTATCTGTTCCAAGACTCTGTGCTTGCTTGTGCATAACTCCCAGCGCATAGCAAAGGCTCAGGCTTTGACACCATTCCCTCTCATGCAGCAGCAGCCGTCAACTAACATTACTCACATTAGCGATAATGAACCAACAGAAAGAAAACAAAGAGCTGCAAACGTAGGTTATTACAGGTCATGCTACAACTCCGTTTCTTAGTTCTGGAGGCACTTGCCCTGATAGGTAGCACAAGCAATACTGGATAGTATTTAAAAATCTGAAGACAGCTCTCTGAAGTCTGTGTACAAAGCTAGCTAAGGGGAAGAAGTTAGACCTTCCATTTTGGTCTCTTCTGAACTCTTTTGGCAATGCAAGCTTTCTGCGCGGTATGTTTGCAGACCCATTTGCAGAGGAGCTGCTTTCTTAATAGAGGCAACAAATGCGTTGCTGAGCTGTGCGTGCCACAGTTGGCTCACAGTTGCTGCCAATGGTGTTCTTCGAGACAGCTATCAGCAAGGAATAAAAGTTATGTCTGTGGATATTGGCTGTAATTTCTTACTAGCACTGTTGGTTTTGTGGACACAGCCGTTCCACTAGTACGACAGCAGCTGAACGAGGTTCTTTATGTTGTGGAGAAAATCTTATCTGGTTAAAAGAGCAAACAGAAACTAGACTGGTATATATTAATACAGTCAATTAGAAAGCAAATTCTAGAGAAGTCTGTGTGCTGCTACACACCTGGGAACATAGGGCTTAGCTGGATGAGAGAACTCTCAGAGGTTTCAATGATGAAATACTGAATATGTATTTCCTTTAGGCAATGTGGTTGCAGTGGCTTCAACTGTTCTGATTGTATTGCAACAGTGTTTTTCTTGAAGAGCCAATTCTCAGAATTGCTTGACTAAGAGAAAATCCACCCTTTCATTTAAAAAATGCATTTCTGTACACCTTGCAGAGCTGAGTGTGAAGAGTTCTTAAATACCAAGGCAAATATATAAGACCACAAATGCATGACTGGATAGGGCTTGCAGTCCTGTGCCTATGTCAATCTCAATATAAAAAGAGGAGAGTTATCAAATAAATTCTAGAAGACAACTAAACCACAACTTTCAAGACTGAGAGAAGGGACTAGGAGACCATTTTTATTCATCTTCATCTTTTATTCATCTTATATCTAAATCAGAAGAGTCCACTAACATCACACAGAGCCTTGTGGCTTTCTCATGCAACCTTTCTCTCCGCATACAGTGTGCTGAGTTTGACTAACTCTTGAATTCCAATAGCTTTGACTCAGCCAAACAAGAACACAGCAGAAATAGCTGCCGTATACGATCTATGCCAACAAAACAGACTTCAGTTTGAAAAATGCCAGTCTGACAATGGTCATGGAAAGCCAGATGCAGAAAAGGAATAAGATTTGATTTTTTTAAGACTGCTTAGCAAGACTTTGATTATAGTCTCCTGGTCAGTGAAACTGCAGCAGATGTAGTACAGAATAAATATATGAAAACATTGCAAAAGTTTGAATGATATAGTCTGCTTTGTACCAGTTCTAAGTGAATGTTGTTCTTATTGTCAGTCATTCCACAGCCCTGCAAGGTGTTGTACCATTAGAAAAGAAATTATCTATGAGAATATTCCTACACCATAAAGTCAAGATACATGAGGCCACATGATTGCCTTAGGGAGAGAGAAGGTACTTCTCTGGGCACTTATAATCCCTCTTCTTTTATTATGATTCTTTAATATGTGGGCCATCTCAACTTAGCTTTTGCACTGACTTTGCAGAGTTTAATGTAAATAGGTCATGAAAATATTACTTCTTGAAACTGAACTTACAGAAAATTTATATAGTGAAAAAATTAATTTTGCATCATTATGGCAATAGTTTGCTCATTCTGCCCTTCATTTTGGACCTTTGCCATATGCACTCCAAAGACATGCATCTCATGTTTGGCACTCAAAGGGTGTGCTCAGGAACTAATTACATCAAACTTCCAGTTCAAAGTAAAGAAACCAGAAAAGATTATGGACTCGAGCTTGTAGAAGAATAAAGAACAGTTCTGAAATGTAAGACTATCTTACAGCTGTGTGGGGTGTGCCAAAGTCAAGTATTAAGTAATTGCTGATAAATCATAAAAGGGTAGAAATATGATCACAAGAGGAATTCATAAGTAGATTTCTTAATAAGAGGGGATTATTAATATTTTGTAAAATCCATTGTGCATTTTTATGCTACTGTATTTAGCATTTTCACATAAACAAAAGAAAACACTGTAATTGTTTTATAATTCTGAAATGCTTTGTCAACAGGCATATAGCGGAAAGAGTGGAAATCTTGTAACTGTAAAGGTTGTGACTAAGTATCAGTTATGACAGTAAAAACGTTTTCATTTTGACAGACAATTGATGTTGTCTACTATGCAAACATCGCTACATTTTCTCTGAGCAAAGAAATAGGATTAACAATTAATTTTGCACCACTGTTAAATGTTGCTTCAGAGAAATAAGAAGAAAGTGAAAGGGGGAAAAAAGACTAAATCAAACCAGAATATGACAGTGGAGGTCAAAAATCACTTTTTTTTTTTCTTTTTTTTTTTTTTTTTTTTTAATTTAAGTTACCTAAGATTTGAGCAGCATGGTATTTCTTTAACATATACTAGAATGTGACTTCTATCAGAACTTCAGCAGCAGAAATTCTCCGGGTAACTTATTGCCACATCTTCACGTTTAACAAATTCACAAGGTTAAATTCCATCTTTGTCTACATGGCCTAATAAGCAGCAGAATGGATGTTCTTTACTCAAACGTGGCGTGCAGCTAGCATTGCAACTGCCCTACAGTAGTGCACAGTTAAACTTCCAGCTCCTAGAAGGCACTGAGGGAGACTGTCACATGCTGAGCACATTCATTTCTCATTAACCTTAGGAGCAGTTAAGGATGTCTAGAGTTTTACAGGACTGAATTCAACACGATTAGGCCTACATTACCTAAATCTTCCACGAGTTACGCTAGAAGAAAATGGGTGTATTAGAAAACATACCTGACTGAGCCCAGAATCCATGCAAAACGGCAGAATAGCAGCTTGCAAGTCACTCACGAGAAAAGCTATAGCAACACATTTAGCAGCACCCGGGCAGTGTCACGCAGACCTACCCCGGCAGGATTTCTCTTGCATGGCTTGCGCCTCTCAGATCATGTTCCACAGCACAGGCTGCAGGACTTAATGTCAGCAATGACATTCTTGTACCTGTGCTGTAAATTCAAACCTGTTGTAAAAGAGAATTCAGATTGATAAAATACACGATAAATTGTCATTAATAATTGAAGGGTTGCCTGAAAAATCAAGGAATATTCAGATGAGCTGAAGTTTTACCTGCAAATTTGTGCTTGCCAACAAAAATGTTGTGTGTTGTACATCAAGAAAGTGTAATACATTGTGTTTTAATGTAACTCGCAAAGGATATCATTGCAGTACAATAAATAAGCCTTTGCCAAAAGCCTGATATGACTGTTTATATTGGTAGGCTAACTATGGAACTCCAAACTCTTTTTATAACAAAGTCTCTTTTTTATATACATATACACCTAGAAGAAAGTACACTTTTTCTGAAAATCTTGAAAGGTTATAATCATGGTTTAAAATACGTACCTCTCAATTTTTCCTTTGTGGTCATCAATTCTGCTTCTCTGAAGAACCTCATAAACACAATAGGCCCAACGCCAAAACAAAAATTAAATGTTTGTGTGATCCCCAAGGGAAGAACATACTTTAACTATGAAGTGTTCTCACAAGAAACCTTGTAAACCTTACATGAAAGTGAATGATCTAGAGTTTGCGGCATTTACATTTATTGCTTTGACAGCACTGTTTATCAAAATAACTACATTTTTTTTAGGAAAAAAAACTACTTAATTTTGACTATATTGCTTTTCTGCCAGAAAGGAACTATAAATAGTAAGTTCAGTAAGTTTTTGGTTTAGTCTGCAGCTGATCTAGTTTGTTCCGCAGCAGTCAGTTAATCCCTTCAAAGTATCATCTACTGGTCAGTTCATTATTTGGTCTAAGCATAGATGGAATATATTAAAACTATTTGGAAGTATTTAAAAAGAAAAAAAAGTTGGAAAAGAATAGGACCCCTGCATGTCAGCCCTTTTGAGAATTAGAAAACTCAGATGCTTTGTTACATTGTTTCCCAAGATATTTCTACTGTCCTTTCCCCTTTTCCTCATCTACTGTATTTATCTTTGTTTTTCTTATTCTCATTTAAAGAATTGCACTTGAAAAGCAAGTCAGGTTACATTTGACAGCTATCGCTGCATTTGTATTACCCTGGTATTCTCTAGCTTCTTTTTGCTTTTGTTACTGATTTGTAAGAGCTGGCTGTAATTTGGTAGCATGCATTAGAAGGAGCGGCAGTTTAACATCAAAAGATACAGAAGTTGTAAAGGTCTCAAACTTGCATATGTACTACATACACAATATGCTATTGTTTGCACTGCATATGCATAACAATTGATTGTAAGTATTCAGCTTTCCTTGCCAATAACTTCTCCGTCATGTGTAGGGACCTAGACCTTTTACAGCTGAAGTTTTTGATTTGGTCTGCTCAGAAAGATAGAGGCAATATTCCTCCTGGACTTCAGCGAGATCTGGATTTCACTCAGAGTGAGTAAGTAACCTAATGGCACCAAAGAGAATATCTGCCGTGTGTAGCTGAATGGCATTAAATCTCAGAATACTGTGCCAGATTTCCTAGCGTAAATGTGTTTTATTTGCAACTAACATAAAAATTGCGTACATTTTAATGGATTTCAGAAGCTTGAAAATTTTAGTTCAGAAGAGAAAATTCTCTGATTTATGGCATGCTACAGGTATCAAAAATAGATCTTTGTCAAAATGCATGCAGTAGAATATATGGAAAATATAGCTGGTTGTAGACAAAGGAAAATACATGAGACTGAATGTGAGTTGGAATGAAATAATACATTATATTTAGTCTTATATTAGCAATGTTACTTGACGTTACATGCAAGCAGATGATTCAAACAGGTGTAGAAGTCATAACAATCTAGCAGCAATGAACTAGCCTATGGTTATTCGAGCAGTAACGTGAAGCGAGTCTGTAAAGGTGATTATATGACGTGGTTTCCTATAGTAGCAAGGCGTTGGATTCATGGCCTCAGTGCTAGGAGATCCTTTCCTCTCATACGCTTTTTGTTTCTAAAATAGCCACTGGACACTGCCAAACCACCCTGAAGCACACGTGGCCCCACAGGAACAAAAAATGTTAAGTGCCATGTTTAGGTACTGAGCAGTTTAGACACATTTTTAAAAGGAAGATCGTGAACAATGTTATCTTCCCCTTCTTGTTGGAAGCTCAGAGGCACTTGAGTTTGTGCTTTGCTAGGAGCATCTGTTTGACGTCTGCAGCCGTGCTGGTTCTGTAGGTTCCCGGAGGTAGGGATGGCTCTGGATTACCGATCTCTGCCACCTCAGGAAGTTGTTACCCACAAATACAGCATTACAATAGTGTAGCTCTGAAGCCTGTAATTCCCTTTTTTGACTTTTCCTCAGCTGTTCTTGGGTGGCCAGCAGGTGGGCCTGCTTAGCGGTGTCATTGGTCCTGGAGGACTCATCCCATTAAGAATCCAGAGGTGTGGAATACCACTGTACCAGCTTCGTTCCCTGGGGGTACCCAAAATATCCTTCTACGACAAATTGTACTAGGACCAAGCTCCTCAAGTTAGGAATTATGCTGGATAGAAAACACTGTAGTAGGCAGGCCACAATTTTCATTCCATTCTCCTAGGTCTCTCTGTGGGCCAATTTAATAGGATGCTGAGGGAGAAATCACTCCCCAGACAAGCATAAGGCGAAAAATAAAATGTAATAAGCAGTGAAAACTCTAATTTGAACTGAGACTTTGGAGCAACACAGGATTGAAAGACTGAGGTCTGGAAGAGTTTTGCCACTGATTTCGGTGAAATCAGATTTTTGCCCAAATATTTTAATGGAGCATAATCCAGGCCAGGATTTTTGGACACCCTGCATAGTGATATCAGACAGCACAAAGCTGTATTTAATCAGATTGGGAGTGGAGAGTCAGAGAGCGCTTGTCTGTGGTGAGTAGCTTCAATAAATAGCGCCTTTTAAAGTCTTTACAAATGTGTTCCACCATCTTTTTTAGATAAAGCAAACACTAAACCCCGAACTATTAATATCATCAGCTGTTTTTTGGTTTATTAAACTCGTGTTCTCTAGCTGATATTTTGTCACTATTCTCTCTGCTGCACAGATCAACATTCCAGTCTCTCACCTCCTCATTTCAGATTTATTCCTTTACCATTGTAAATGAATGCCATCTAGCCAATAAGAAATTAAAAGATGCAAGTTGTTCTGCACAGGATATAGTGTAGTTACTGTACTTACAGTGCAGTACTCACAACCTACATTGTCCAAAAGCCCTTTACCAGATCTGATAGTTGCTTATTGAACAATCCTGGACAAAGCATTTAACCTCTGAACCACATCTTATATATCCATAAAGTAGATTTAATAGTAATTATCTACTTTTCACAAGTGTTGAGGGGATTCATTAGTGTTCATTAAGCACTTAAAATCCCTTGGATAAACGGCAGTAAATTAAAAAAAAAATACAATTAGACTCAGATTTTTGAACACCAGAAGGACTGTTGCACTAATCTGTCTGATCTTGCATATCACATACAAATTCATCGTCATATGGACCGTGTGATTGCTCAAAAGTTTCTCTTCTAAAATTATGTCCTGTCTTGGATTTAAAAAGTTCAGTGGTGGACAATGTGATATCCCTGGGCAGCTGAAACCTGGTGATACAATAAAACTATTTGTTACACAACTGGGTCAGATTTGCTGAGCTTCAGCTTTTATCCCTTTTGATTTCATTTAGCTTTTGTCAGCTACAAAAAGAGTGTTCTTTTATAATCCAGTATCTTCTCTACTAGTTGATGCTTTTGATTCCCTCTTACTAAAACTTCTCTTTGATAAATGGAACTAAAAGAGCAACTATGGGAGGTCAGTAATAACCTGATTTTCTATTTTCCATTCATTCCTGAAGTTCTTCACTGACCACTTCCAAATTTTCAGCTTTTTCGCCCCCCCTTTTTTTTATTGGTGGCTACTAAACTAAATGCAAATAGATTCAGAAAGCCATGCCTTGCCTCTCAAAAATATGCATTTCCCTACCTACACTGCATTATCTCTATGAGTAAAATGGAAGCAAATAAAAGCAGGGCTTAATAATCGCTTGATTATTCATCATGATTCCCCATTTCCTAAAAGCCACTGCTCTTCTTTAAAGAGATACACAGCCTCTCAGTCTTCCAAAATGACCAATATTTTATCTTCTGTATGCTGTTGCTTGTGCACTAAATAATAGTAGCATAAATGAATACTTTGCCCCTTTTTAATCCACTCAGGCACTGTAAGTAGTAATATCAGACTTTTTATTCACAGGAGCAGCATGTGCAAGTCCAGAGATGTTCCGCTATCTCAGGAATATATTTTGAATTTCGGGGAGTCAGTAGCCTTTCTCTCTCTGCACCCTATTTTTGTAGATGTATATGCTTTAGCATTTTTATGATCTCGTGCCTTGGGCGTTTGCATCTTGCAAGGATTTCTTTCACAGGACTTTTTCTCCTTCCCCACACACTCTTCTTCTTCTCCTTTCTTGCGTCTTGCACTGTTTCGAGCTGACTAGAACAGTCCTCCCTGCCCCTCACCGTGCTTTGTCACTTTTCCTTAGGAACATGATCTCCTTATTTTCCAGTGGCATCTATTCCCTTGGGACCTTCATCTTCATGCTCATCCAAACAATGGATAAACTGCATTTCGATTCAGTTTTCTTCACCTCACATTAGTTAGATCACTGACCTTCCACTTGGAAATATATTTCATATTTAATAACATAAATGATATTCCGGATTTTCTTTGTCTTGTTTTAAAGATAATGGTAAAGGTATTAGTGACAAGAAAACCAAGGACTCCTAGAGTTAGAAAGAAACAGTATTATAAGCACATACAGTAGATTTAAAATAAATTTAACACTATAGAAAATAGAAAAAGAAAAGCTCCCTGTAGTTTATTCTCCAGTGATTTTACCAGTGGAGTTTCAAAAGCCAAGTGTTGAATCTTCACCTTCTCTTCAGAGGCTATTCCATAACCTTGCAGCTCTAGCAATGAAGATTTTTACTGACATTCAAATTACATTTCCTCTTACTTTAATCTTATGCCATCCCTGCTAGCTTTATCCCTAAACAATTCTTCTCTCTTCATGGGGTTTACACTCTTTCAATACATGTGTTCAAATTTAATTAGAAGAAGTTTCAAATCAAAATGATCAAAACTAGTTTTGACTCTGTCTTATTGGACTAGGTTGATGTGACCTGACCCATAGCGATTTTGCAGTTATTTCCACAGAGAGAGAAAAACAATTATGTTAAGATACATGCACTTTAGCTAATGCACTAGTGAGGTCATCAGGAAAGAAAACAGCAGAGATGGCACAGGCTGTTATACCCATATCACACCATCCTGAAGAAGCAGACAGCATAATAAAAATACGGTTGAGATGTATATATTAGACTGAGTACTTCTAACAGTGAAGTCGGTGCTCATTTGCCATCCAGGACTTTTTTATGCTTTCCCTGCTCTGACACCTTTTTTTCTAAGTGACCCTGCCAACACTCATGACAGGCTAGTGGACAAGACAAACCTTTGGTCTGACCCAGTGCATCTGGTCTCATGTTCTTAATGCATTAGAAACATCCTCAGGGCAAATGACTGTAGTGTTTATGCAACATGTGAAATGTTTTAGTCCAAAAATTTTTTGAAAAAAAAAAATCTTATATTATTTAGATGGACTATGGCCTCTTTTCTTGAACTTCTGTAAATAGCAGAGATGAGCAAACCAAGACTGATATGCTGAAGACCTGGCTAAGGTTTATTTTAACTCATTGCAGGCAAAGATCTCAAAGTAAATACCAATCTAAGACTACAGAAGTCCTCTGGGAAATACAACTGATTCTGGATTATTCTAATAGTTTTACAAATGCATGTAGGCTAAATGAATGCTTCCGTACAACTCTGACACAATACTGTCACTGCATTTGACTTGAAGGCTTGAGCAGACCACATACATGTAATGCCCCAGTGAGTTAGTGTTACACAAACAGAGCTAGGCAGAGTTGCTGCCACTGGAAGGTTATAACCTTGTTACTATAAAGTGAATCTGTAAATAAGTGCATATATAGTTATGTATATACATATATTTATGTACCTATATGTAAGCTTATATGTGCTAAAAAGATGTATTCTTGGACACAGAATAAGTCACAATGGAACTCAGAAAAGCAAGAGTCCTCACAAACAAAAAAGGACCTTCCCAGAAAGGCATGGATTTATCAAAGGGCCAGACTTCCCCTTTTGACTTCTGCTTACCAACCTCCTCCAGAAGGATGTAGCTTCTGCATCGCAAATGCACACACCAGATGTGGGAAGCCAGGTGGTATATGACGGGTGAAAAGGGCAGCCGCTCTTCGTGAGGTAAACCACATTACAAGCCTTTTCTTCTTCCATCTTCCCACAGATGTGGTGCAGTTCCAGAGGGAGGAGCGGGGAGCCCATCCCTCCTTCTCTCCCCTCTGCCCACAGGCTCTGCATTTCTGAAGAGCCATTCTAAAATGAAACTTTCATTCTGAAATGCACTGCTAGTTTGTGGAGAGGTGGTGTCATCACTAGGAACTCATGGTCTTAATTAAGCCCAAAAGCCAGCGCAAACTTGTTTATCTGAAATGATAAAACCAGGCCAATAATTTCAGGTTGCTTCTAAATTAATAGGAGCTGTGCACAAACACTAACTGCTCAGTACATTGTAATCCAATAGAAAAGGAGCAAATGTTCAATCTGCATCATAACTAACATTTCATATACAATTACATACATTTCATTAACAGTCAACGTGCATATCCAAAATAGGCAGACTGGTACACATACACATAAGGTATGCTTTACAAACCACAGGTAGCAGAAAAGGATGCAAGCAAGCAGGAGACATATTAGGAATGGACGTTGCTGATAACATCCTCAAAGGATTTCATGCTGTCTATAGTTGACTGTAAATCTTTTTACTACTTTTTTTCACTACTTTATGGATCCAGAATTCTCTAGCCAGCAAAACAAATGTGTAAAATAGAGCACAGTCATTTGTGGGGTTGATTTATCTGCCAGATATCCAACTCCTTCTCTCTCTTTTACCTATGTAAAGAGCAATGTAGGCATTACCTGGTGGCTTTCAGAGTCAAACCCCCTGATCCGAAAGAAATAATGACAATTAGCAAATGTCATTTTTTTTTTTAATTTTTGTCAGGTATCTTTATTTCTATTTTCATTTTTTGTGTGTGATTTATGCATTTTTCTAATTCTAAGCCATTTTTTGTCAGACCATATGCTTTCTGAGAATCTCCTACCAGAAATGCAGAGTTCTGCTTTCTGGAATGACAACTCTAGATTAACAGGTTAACAACATCGTAAAGAGTTCACTGGCAAGCCCTCTGACAGATAGATTGCTCTGAGTTTTAAAAGCTTCCGTGTACATCTGGCAGAAGGACTGGGCACTACATAAGACAAAATTTTCTAATAAATCTTGAGGAGACTAAAGAATAAAGTGGAATTTGAGAATAAGCCCAATCTTCATGGCAGGTTGCCACTGTGCTCCCAAATGGTTTCAAAATGCAACAAGAAAAGAACGAGTGATCATCACAGAGCAATATGAGCAGCCAGAGAAAAGGAATTAAAGGCAAAATATTTTGAGGTTGTAAGGAAATCAAATTAACTTACTATTAATGAAAGACCAAATTCATCACCACTGGCTGTAAAGGCTTTAGCGGGTTATTGGGTATGAAAGATAGCTTTGAGAACAGGCCAGTCACTTATGAGCAGTTCTTCAGGTCTGTTCCCTGTTTGCCTACTGTAGCAGCTAGGTAATGGAGATTACCTCAAGTCTAAATAGGAATGAATGGGCTACCATGTATGAGATTGTTGGGAAGAATATTTTGATTATCTTCAGCTCTGAGCAGGAAGTCTTTACAAACAGTCCCAAGCAGAATCATTAGCTTGTAATGAACAGGATGATGTAGTAACTAAGAAAATAATAGGTAGTTTGGGTAACCTTTAAATTTGTATTAATCTGAGTTGTTTCATTAGTCTTTTCTAGAAATTCAAATTTGACTTTTTGTCTTCCATATTTGGTAGCTCTATGGAAGTCTCTACTGTCCTGAGGCTAAATAAAACAAATCTCCTTTCTTGGGGGTAACTGTGAGTACTGAGACCAAGATCATGAGTCCATGGCGGTGACTTAACTTCTTGAAGTTCATACTTTCCAAATACGGTGACAACCTTCTGCCACAGAGCTGTGCAAAACACGTTCCTACACATCTATATCAGACTGGTTAGACAGATATGACACTGTCAGAGTAAAGCACTGAGATGTTCCTTTGTCCCTGCTGCTGTGTCGCTCTGGGTCAGGAATTGGTCCCAGACACTGAAAAATGGAAGAGTTTGAGAAGTGAGGCTTGGCTAATAGTGTGATGAAAACCAATTTAGCTGTAATCTGGCAGCTGTAAATTTAACAGTGATGGCAGAATATCTAAAATTAGGAACTGGACAGGCAGGCAGTATAGAAATAGAAAAAGAGCTAGCAAGCTTTTGCTGAAGTTTTCTGACTGTGATGGATGATTATAAAACTGAAAGGAAATTGTATTAATGAAGATGGCTCATTTGCTTTTCTAATGTCTGTTTCATATATTGGGGACAAAAACCAGGGCAGTAAGACCAAAAACCTCAGATGTGACAGTTTTATCACATAACAAAATCCAAACAAATAGACAACTAATGAGACTGGCAAAGGTACTGTCCAAACCAGAAGATGGTAGCATTAAGTCAATATGGTGCATTTCTGGCTTTCAGATGAAACTGCTTGATGATGAGTAAGAGCACTTGCTTTGTGTGTAAAAGGACTGACATGAACCATGCAGAAATGCTCAGCAACAGGTCATAAATGAATCTAAGAAGTACACAGAGTAAACCTTAACAAAAGAAAGAAACCTTCGGATTTATCTGAGATTTCCCCCGTTATCCTCACGTTGGGATGTGGCACTATAGTGCCGCACTTTGCTTATGCCATCTGCGCAAGTGAGAAACTCAGTCCAGCGCTCCAGGCACTGCTATATTAAATATTGATGGGAATTCACTGTATAGTAGATTTTTCCTTCCAAGGAATTGATAAATAGTTAATGAGGAGTTAGGCAGCTGAGTCCATCCTGAATGGATAATTCCTTCAGTAACAACAGTTTGCCCCTTGAGGGTTCATTTTCCCCCTTGTACAAGAAAATATGGGTTTTTTTATATATTATAATTGTAATATAATAAACTCAGGTTTATTGTTTTGTAACCTAAATATATATGTGTGTGTGTATCGATTGCTGGCTTCCAAATTATCTGAACACCTTTTTGGAAATCTTTCCCTGCTCATAAATAAACAATGAACAAGTAGCTAGTCAGCATCTGTCTGATGAATTACGGTGTTTGAAGCATCACAGTCAATGTCGTCTAGTCAATAACAGACAGCAGCAAAAAAGATACCAGCCTATCAGGTACAAAATGAGTCTCTCTAACTTTTACTCATTTCTTCCTCCTAGCCACAGTGAATAAATATACCCTAAAACATTCTGAACTGATGCTACTACTGTGGCAAAAGCCTCAGCGAGCCAGCTGTTTGCCCGCTGTGTATTTATTGTCTGTCACTTGGCCAAGAAATCTGCTTCTTTATTAAAAATAAAAAAGAAAGAAAAGAAAAGAAAAAAAATACTTTCTTTTGTGCTTAAAGAAAGTGGCAGCAGGAGCTGGAAGCCCTCTGTCTGCAGAGGAAAAGCAAGGCAGGTAACACCTCCTCAACAGCACATTCCCGGTATGCCTCGGTCAGGCAGTGAAGGGAGAAAGCAGCACTGCACATCCTCGGGAACATCCAAGTCTGGGGAAAGCATATGCTGCGTATGTTGTTTCTCCTCCAAATCTGACCCCAAGTGCGTTTTGACTTGTAACTTGCACTAAGATATGGACAGTGAATGCTCACAAATAATGGTCTGGTGCTGCTTTGAGCTGGTGCTCAAGTCTAATCCAAGTAAGCCTTTACCTGTTATAGCAGTTCAGTAGCATAAGCAGAGATCTTGCTCCAGGTAGACTCGATGAAAAGAGGCGTGTAGAGACTGCACAAAATTTGCATGGGCTTTCGGGGTCATCTGTTACAAGTGCGTCCAACTTTTCAGAGTTCCTGTAAGTATCTGTTCTGGAGATAGACATAAGATCATCAGGTTGTTGATCTAACATTTCTAAAATCAAATTAATATTCACAGATATTTTAAGAGAAATTACATCAAAGAATGTTAAGGTCTTTTGGGCTAAGGTTTGGGGGAGGGAGGTTAAGATATAATATGTACCAATTAATTTTTATGCAGGTATTTAAAAAATTTGCTAGACTAGATAGACAAAGCCAGTTCAGTGCACCAAACAATAATATTGCTGACAATGCAGTGTACCACATAAAAGCATAAAAGACTACCTTGTAGAAGGTAAACCTTTTTTCTTTTTTTTATAGTTAGGCCACCTTCACTCCACATTACCCTAAGTCATCATAAAGCATGAGCTACTCCAATGCACAAATAACATTTGCTAATTCTGCTATAAAAGGACAATCCTGAATATAGTGCAAAACCCAAACAGACTTTGCAATGTGTATTAGAGAGATCCATAACAGAGGACTGTTGGAACATAAACATTTAATAAAGCAATAAATCAATATTATATTAAATAAGTAAACCTGAGGAGGGACAACCACTTCTCAAGTTAATGGAGGAAAAAATTGTTTGACTTGTATTTTTATGTTTCACAAATAAACCTATTTTCCCAAGAAAATGTATTTGAATGTTAAGAAGAACTTATCTGAATACAGTGGAAATATAGTCTTCTGGTCAGTTAGGCACAGAAACTCATCACAAAAGAAAATGGGATACTGACCATTTCACCAAAGCGGGCACAGAGAAATATAAAATGTGTATTTTACGTCCAAAAGGGCCTCTGTCCCCAAGGGAATTTATCTGACTGGAAAGAAGCTTGTGTTTGTCACTAACAGTCCATGGGAGTTTGGGTTGTCACTACAGCTATTGATCATACTGACAGCACCCTTTTACCAAAAGGCACTGCTTTTCAGCCTGCTCCCCAGCTTCCCCCAATCTGTGAATAGAAGAACAATGTATGCCATTTTCCATCACTGCAACCACTCTCCCCTCTTCTGCAAAGCCTTTCTCTAACTGAGGCCTTAGTCAGCTTTAACAGAGAAAGGGGTAAATTTGTCTTTCTCTTTTTTTTTTTTTTTGCCTGTACTACTTCGTAAAATCATAATTGTATAGAGTAACCTAATTACCTAAGAAGCAAAGCACAACAGAGGAGGTTGCAAACAGCTGCCTGCAGCAAGACAGAGCATATGCAACAGGCAGGGTCCTAGCCTTACGCTGTGGTAATTGCCCTTTAGGTTCTACTTTGAGTCACAAAGACAGAAATGTAAGACCTGATGAAATCAGTCCTGCCAGATCAGACCAAGCTGTTAGCACAGAGTCGTGTCTCTGGCAGTAACCAAAAGCAGATGCTAGGGAAGTTACTTAAAAGGATAGTGTAAGCTTATAGGATGCTTCCTCCATGTTGATACATTGCTCAGACCAGGATATGAGAGAGGCTGAAGCTTCCCCCTGCACCTAATGTATGAGGAACAGATGCCAGGCAAAGATGAGGTTTGTGTACTTTTATCAGACATTCCTATTAAAAAGACTTAATTCATCAGAGACTGAAGATTGCCTGATGAAAATAAGGTGATAATGCTCCCCTGTGTACAACTTCATGCAATTTAGAAAGGAACATCGATAACCCAGGAGTGACAGCCAAATCAGCCTGCAAACCACAGCAACAATGACAACAGCTCTTGAAGAAAATACTTCCAGGTTTGCCCAGATAAAAGGTCATGTTTCTAGTTAGTCTTCGCAACTGCTTAATTAAGTTGGGAGAAGCAATCACCTTTAAATGGGCAATAGCAACAGTTTAGCATAAGGGAGCTTTCCTTTATTTATTTGGTGGGATAAAAAACACAAACCATCAGTTGGGTACAATTACACTTACACAGTATATAGCTAAAAGGCAGCTCTTTTGGACAGTTTGACTGAGAAGATGAAGAAATGTTTGAAGAGGTTGTTCTTCTTTAACAGGTACTTGATGGATTGGGCTGAGTGAATAGGGTAATAATTAGGAAAGACTTGTTAGAAAGTCCACCTGAGACAACATGGACTGGAGCAAAACTCACTCATCCTGACAGATCTTGTGAAGGACAACACAGACTAAGCCACCAGGGAGAATAGCATTGCTACGACTAAACACTAGAATGGAGCAGCTGTCATTAGGACAGACGCCAAAAAAATGCTATGGAGAAAAAAGAGGGATAGAGACAGAATCTGGAGAGTAATGGCTTTGACTAAGAAGTATACAAATACCAGTGTGATGGACATCTCGCTAAGGAGAAGGCTAGGAGTTGCTACTCCTGTAATTCAAGTACAGCAAATCATATGTCTCAATCAAGACGCAACCAGAGTACCAAAGAAAGTGAGAAATAGCAGAGACCCCAATAAGGAAGCTGAATATAACGGCCAGTAAATGTAGAGCATAGGAAGAAAAAAGCTATTTTGCCTGGGTTGTAGTCAAACTGTAGAATTCATTGTCAGAGCGGGTCACTGAATCAAACCCCGACTACAAGGTAAAAAGGATTGGTTCATGCTGTGACTCAGTGATAACTCTGGTTATCCAAGTGGCAGGTAATCTGCTCACAGATTTGAGCACATAAAGATTTAAGGGGGAAAGGGAAGGAGGTTAGAAAAAAAGAAGTTACATGCCACTTGTAGTGTGGATGGTTGGGACATTATAAGATTTGCCATCCTCTGCAAAATCAAAACTGGCCATTCCTAATAACCAATAGCTATTTTTGATTAGTCAGATTGGTCTGTCGTAACAGATCATTTGTTATCCTTTAGTATCTTTCTCTGTGGAGCCTCCAATTCTTCATCAACTTCTTGTTCAGCTTTACTATTAATAATGTATTTCTGTGACAGAGGTTGCTGGCCAGTGAATCAACTCTGATCAGAGGGGAAAGCATTCAGAGGTTTGCCTCTAGTGTCTCTACATTAATGCATGTAGCTTGAGCAGCAGTCAAGAAGAGCTACACGGTCATGACTGGTCACAGGCTACAATGTGAGCACCATCACAGATATCTGATGGGACAGCAGGTGTGTTAAGGGTTGTCATGGATGGACACAGGATATTTAGGGAGGGAAGAAGAGTAGGGAGACTTGTACCTTGCATAAAGGAGCTTCTTGACTGCACAGAGCTCGTGTATGAAATCAGGCACTTATCTGTACATGGTCTTTGGATGAAGACCAATTAACCCTGGGAATACTGTGTAGAGAGTGTGTGCAGACCACTTCACCAAAAGGATGATGTAGATGAGACTTCCTACAAGTAGCAGGAAGAAGTCTCCTGACTGTGAGCCGTCATCTTCAAGGAAAATTTCAACAGCATCCTACTTGGCCTTGACCTCTGTGTTTGTCAGAGCTGTTAGGGAAAGGGGGGACAGCCAACAATGGCAAGTAACAGGTTAAGGACTACTTAGAGAAGCTGTATGTATTTGCTCCAGTATGACCAGGTGGGATTCACTGAAGATGCTGGAAGAAGTAGCAGAGGTGATTGCAAAGCCACTGTCCATCATCTAAGAAAAAATATGGTGATCTCTAACTACTGTGTAACGGTGTTATGCCCATAGGTAAGAAAGGCAAAGGAGGATGACATGGGAAACTATGGGCTTATCCACCTCACTACAGTCTCCAAAACGATCATGGGGTGCTCATGGCATCCATTGCCAGACTTGTGAAGAATAAGAAGGTCCTCGGGAACAACCAGCACAGATCCACAAGGGCAGACTGATCTTGACCAACCTGAATGCTTCCTATGATGAAATGAGCAGCTACATGGGGGAGGAAAGAGTGCTGGACGTAATGAATGTCTTGCTAGGCTTTGTCAGCATGTTCACAGCACTCTTATTTGGAGTTGGGGAGGGATGGGCTGGACAAATGGACTAGGATGGAAATTGAGGCAAAAGGGAGTGAATAATCAATGCCTCAGTATCTGGTTGGCAGCTAGAAACAAATGGAGTACCCTTGGGGTACTGAGGCCTATCTTGTTCAATAGTTTCACTAATAACCTGGATTCTGAGATAGAAATTTGTAGATGATACTAAACTAGTGAAAAAGATCATTAAACTGAATAGTAAAACTTCAATCCTATTGGACCTTTAGAAAATTGAGGACTGACCAACATTTCAGGAAGAAGCCTGAATTCTGCACCTGGGCCTAATAACTTAATTCATGCACGAATAGACTCTGGAACTGGCTGACTGACTAACAGCCCGGGCGTAAAGGCCCTGGAAACGGCAGTGGACACAAAGCTGAATATGAGAGAGCAGTGCACTTGCATCACAAGAAAGGCAAACTGCATACTGCCCATTAGGAGGAGCCTGGCCAGCAGATCGAGGGGGATTCACGATACATCTCTTCTCAGCCCTTGGGAAGCTGCACCTAAAATACTGTGTCCAGTTTTGGGCTGCAGCTCAATATCAGAAAGGAGAAAGAGAGTCAGATAGAGGGCTACCAAGATGGTTAGGAGACTAGAGCACTCCTTCCAGAAGTTGAGAGAGCTGGGAGCGCTCAGTGCAAAGCACAGGTTAAGAGGTTATCTGATAGCAGTATACAACCACTTAAAGGGAATTTACAATTTGCTGCAGCCCAACTCTTCTCTTTAGTGGAAAACAACATAAAAAAAAAAGAGCAATAACTATATACTGCAGCTTGGAAGGCTGAACCTTTGGAAACATTCTCACAAAGGGTAAAAGTGCAGCACTGGAATGGGTATTCAGAGAGGCTGCAGGCTCTCAGCCCTTGGACAGTATTCAAGACTTGACTAGGCGAAGTCATGCCTCACCTGATCTCTTGACGATACGTTTGCTTTGAGAGAGAACTTGAACAAAGTGACTTCCAGAAGGCCCTTCCAGCAAACACTCTATGAATAGATGACTACTTCAAGCTTAAGCACATTATATTTTTCATACATTATGTGTGTATCTTATTTCCACTGCATGAAAAAGGACTAGCTAGATTTAGTCCAGAAGCTACACTTCTGACTGATTTTTCACATATCCTTTGCCTTAAAAGAAAGACTGGCAGGGGAATTATGCTTCTGTAACTTGGCAGGAGACCTATAGCTTAGGATAAGACCTATTTTCATGCTACTTTGTCCTTTATCACCTTTGCCAAGAAAAAGTGCATGTTTTGCTTTGCAGTGTCACTTCATTTGAGAGGATAGCCTTGAGTTAGTAGCAGCAGCGAAGGTCAGGAGATTAGAGAGGAAAACTAATTGCATGCTATAAACACACCACATATACTTCATTCTGCACCAGGGCTTTTATCAACTCTTGTTTTATCAGAAATCAATCCATCCCTTCACAGTTTACTTGTTCATGGGATAAAAAATTAGAGTTTGCAGTAGTAAATATGGAAACTATAGCTATAATTCATCAGTCCTTTTATCTCTGATAAGCTTGCATTATTCACCATGGAAGCTCCATGTATCTCTCATTTTACCAGAGAATGTGGCATTTATTTCTATAAACCATTTATACAGATAAACATACTCACAAAGCTGAGTCTGCAGACATACCTTGAATGACTTCCCAGTGCAGATATACTGAAAAGACTATTGGTCATTTATAGCTTCCATAGCTTCATCTAGCTGAGAAACAAACCTTAAAATAGTCAGAAGTCTTCTCCTGCTTTGGGTCCTATAAAGCAGCAAAGATTAGGACTGTATTTTATGTCTGAATCCATTAATGGCCTTTGTCTTCAGTACACAGTTTCCTTCAGCTTCAATCAGAAACCCACACATAGCTAGGACACAGCCTTTAAACAGCAACCTTCGGTTTTCTTTCATGGTCATCTAAGCTCAAAACGCAGGGGAAATGTATGATTAACACCAAAAAGAAGATTCAGGCCATCCTCCACACTCCACACAAGGACTTTACAGAAGACTGTTATTTCCGCAGCATCACAGGGAATGTCTAGTGCTCCAGAAACGTGGCGGGGGGGGAGCAGGTCCATGCTCTAAGGAGCACATATCAAAAGAGCAGAAGAAGAAAGAGCAGGCAGAACAGAGGGGAGAAGGACAGAGAAAGGCACGAAACCTCCAAGATCGATCTTGGAGGACTAAGCCTTGCCTGCCCCGTGGCAGGGCAGGAGTGCCTGGCCGTCGGGGTGCTGCGGGAAACTGCGCCCCAGCCCCAAGGAGTGGGCGGCTCAGATTTCCCCAGCTGGGCAAGGGCTCAGGGGACCCACAAGCACAGAGAAAATCAGCAAGGTGCAGCCCCCTCCCCAGCCATGGGGCACGGGGAGAGGCAGGGGGCTGCCAGCACCCTCCAGCCTCCTCCAGACTCCGCTCCAGCCCCAAGGTCCTGCTGGACCCTGGCCGTGGAAGTGCAGAACACGGAGGAGGTGAAAGCGGGAAGGTGTTGCTGACAAACCCGGCATCCTGCTTGGATCCTGTGCCTCACCTGTCTCCAGCTGCCAGTTGCTTTCTTGCTTCTTTCTCTCTCATTTGATGCCTGCTGCTAGCCTTTCTTTCTGTATCCTTTTTTCTTTTTTTCCTTCTTTTTCCCTTTGGAGATTATTAAAATGCCATCCTTTCTTTCAGAGCATTGCCTTTCTTGCCCTGTCATGAAATAAAATCATATTGAACCAAAAGGCTTTACTCTGAGTTCAGAAAGGAATTAAGCACACCAATTTTAACAAGAACATGCATAAACATCCCCATACTTTGTGTACTGCAAAAGTGAGCTTGCTTATTCATGTTAAGATATTGACAATCTATTTTCAAGATAGGATACGTACCACTTTGCAGCTTTCATATATGAAACATTTCTCAGCACTGTAAGTGTCTCTCAAAGCCAGCGCTGCGTCTATTCCTCTTATAATCCTAACTACCTCCTTTTCCTTGCAGTTAATGCATATAAACAGCTGCCTCAAACTGCATTAAATAAGTATTATTTGTGTACAGTTTTAATGGGGCAGAAAAAAGTCCTGACTCTGTCAGTGTGTTGCTGCTGATTTAATTAGTGTATATTTGCAAACCAGTAAAGCACATACGATATCGTCCTTCTGTCTCCCGCTTGCTCTCGGTGTCTGTTGACAACAACACAGGGATAATACCGGAGCTGCTAATTCTCTGCTTGTAGTGCTTAATGCTCTTGCCAGCGCGCTCATTACTAGAAAGAGACTGAGGATCAAACTCATCCCTAGAGTAATCCAGCGTAGCCCCGACCGAAGTCAATAAGAGTTGTGCCTGCCTATGCGAGAGCTGTGTTTATCGCTGAAACTGCCTCCAACCCAGAGATGCCCGCTCTGTTTATTCTGTCCCGCCACGTCTTGTATTACCAGGAGAGAGTAAGACACGAAGGGTTTGCACTGTTGTTTTCATGTCTGCCGGTAACGAGGCTGGGGACTCACGGCGTTGAAACCCCTCCGTTCAGCGAGGCGCTCCGCGGCTGCACCAGGCGCTCCGTCCCAGCGCTGCAGCCGGTGGCGCCGTGCGGGGATCTTTCAACGTGCTCTTCGAGGCTGCGCTAGCAAAGTTGGTAATCTGCAGCCTGCCTTACTTGCTGACTTCCTTAAAAAGAGAAAATTGCATACATTTCTCATATGGCTGAATTGTGGAATTTTTCCACACCATTAAATAAAATGTTGCTCTAATTTATCAGCATTTTCAGAGAGAAAACATTTCTTAAGCTGAACAGAGCTAGGGACATTCTACTTGTGCACACTGTGTGTTTTTCTCTAACATACATAATGTTTCTTCTACTGTGCCAGCAACTGAGCTAAGGTATAAAATTGGTGGCTGCTTCGTCTCTTACCAGCATAAATCACGAGTCATTCTTCTGAACTCAGGACAGTCAGACCAGCATAAGGGAAGAGAAAATCATGTTCTGCCTGATCCGCCCTGTAGAAAAAATAAACGTAAAACTTTTATTATGAGCAGCTGAGTTACAGAAAGCTGGTTTTTAATGTACTTTGAGTGACAGAGGCTGGGACACATAATATCAGCAATGTTTTGGGGGTAATTAAGAAAAATAGTTGCGTGTGACGTGCATCTCTTGCCAGCAACAAGCATGAGAAAGAAGTTCTTTCAAGCGGTGGGATCCCTCTGTGCACGTATTATGCACACACCTGGGTATGCACACAGGTTAATGGCAGGGCAAAAGGAGCCTTAGTGCAAACGTGATAGCCGGAGCAAAGCAAATACAAAGGAGAGCTACACTGACAGACGGACAGAAAGGTTTAATGTTAGCCATTGGAGCTGCTGGAACTGATACTTTGAGCTAGAGTTTCTTAACATTAAGGCTCCCTTCTCCTTCTTCCTGAAAAGCCTATTGCATAAGTCTAGTTATTGGGTTAGACTCATTTAAAATCCAGCCTTGTTTCACCTATTAAACTAACAGATGTAGATCTACAGATGGATGAATTACTACTAGCTTCAAAGATGCTTGATTCATGTAAAGGGATTGAGGTGTTGTGTGATGTTTGGGGTTTTTCTTTTCATTGGCTTATCCACAGGAGATATACTTTGCTAGACACCAACTCACTTGGCCTTTTTGTCTCAGTCAGAAATTTTCTATTAAAAATAAAAAATGATCCTAACAGGGAGATACCAAACATCCATCGCTTAATCTCTGGGGTCCCTTCAGCCAATTTGAAAGTCAACATTGGAAGAAGTAATTTTTTGCTGTTTGTTGCAGTCTGATCTCCTACTGTTGTTTAAATTGGACCATCAAATGAGAGTTTTATATTAACTGAATAGTAAAACAAAACCATTGTGTATATATTTCACATGATTTGCACTGGAAAATGTGACTGTGTTAAAAAAAAAAAAAAGTGCAAGGGGCTATAAGAGGGTTTCCTTAACACAGAACAATACGGAGATACACATTATACAACAAAGAAAAAAAAGCTCTCACTATAAATTCTGGCTTCGGCAGGTCTGAATCTCAACTGTTTTAGGTTATTAACATATTCTTGGTGAAAGGTTCGCTTTTGCTCCTGTGTAGAGTTCTGCATGAGATACAGATAAATTATGTGCGTCTATACAGCTCAGAGTATGTGCATGCATGTGCACACGAACATCCACAGCCATACTGAGGTCTGTGTGCATTATACTATGGTATTGTGGACACTCAAAAAGAAAACACGAAACAATCTGTTCTTAAATATGCTTGATGAAATCATTACAGTGAGTTGCAAAGATTTTGGCACTATTCTCTGAACAAAATGTAATCTTCTACACAGTCTTTATACATTTAGAAAAAATACCAGGCTGCTGAGCGAGGATTTATTGTTTTATAATCAAATTTTTTTTATAGTTCTTCAAGAGGGGGCAGAGACCTGGATGATTTTCTTAGTGTTTAGAATTCCCCGGGGGAAAATATTAGTCTTACAGGTGATCCCAGAGAAACAAGTCCAGTGAGACAGCATTGCAGCACGCACCAACGTAAAACTCATTAGCTCAATGCTGTTGTTACTCATTTTGTGTCTGATAAAGAAACCAGCAGATGGTTCAGCTTCATACTTTGTTTAGGATGAATGTAACCTAAATTCATCCCAATGGCTTGTTATAATTACATGTGCTACGTTCATTTTTAAATATCAAAATCTCTGGACTGCAGCTGACTTGTATCAGTGTAGCCAACTGCAGGGAAACCGCACTGTAACGAGAGGGCTTGTCCTTGCTAGAAAATCTCAGATCTTGTAAAATGAATGCAACGTTGATAAACGAGTTAACAGAAAATGCAAACATGCTAAAATGGCTTTCACTGCGTGCATCAAAGCTCACCCCAAGCGAAGCGCAGTGCAAGGCTGCCCTTCGGCGAAAGCAGTGCTATCACAGGGCAGAGGGGTCTTCCCCCCGCTCCGCCGCGCAGCCCGGCGTGGCCCTGTACGAGGCAGCACGCTTCGCCCTCGCAGAGCCGGGGCTCGCCGGGGAGGCGTCCCGCGGCGCCCGGCTCCCAGCCTCTCCACGGACCGCCGAACGGCAACCCCGGCGCGCGAGCAGGAGCGGGAGGCTTAGCCGCGTCCCTGGATTTCGCGGTCTCAGGACTCCTCTGCAGCAAGAGAGCAGCCCGCGGGCTCAGCTTTCCGCAAGACGGAGCAGGTGCTGGGCGCAGGCGGCTTCCTTGGAGAGCTGACGGAAAAAAAAAAACCCAGTCTACTTAGAAATATGAACTTGCGGCTCATGACACAGCAACTTTTCCATCTTTCCCTTATGCTGGTTGATTTTCACTTTTAGCAAGGAAACCTGAGAGTCATCTGTTTGGTATTAAATACTCATTTCTGGATAGTCAGTATTGCCTGTTTCATGTTTTGTCCAGTTTTAAGGAAAAAAAAATAAAAAAGTATTCCTTTGTATTTCCCCAAGGATTTTTGAGGCTTCCTCAGCAAGCAGAGCTCCATAAAGAACTCAGCTGTAAAAATTAAGAGATGTTGGATAAGGGCAAAGTTTGGCATTATACGGCTGTTAATCAAGTGTTCCCGTGAAGCAGATCTTTTTGGAGATTTTTATGAGCGGAAGTGCAGTGCAGAGAAAATGATGTCGGAAGTCTTGGGGTAACCTGAACTGACTATGCCAGCTCTTCTGTTTCCTTTAGTTCCTGAAGACAGTAAATCTTATTTAATAATATTAAGTTTCTGTCTTGCATGGTTACAAAGACCCAGCCTGACGTTTCACGAGTGCTGCAGTCACAGCAATGAAGCGTCCATTCCCATCCAACACACACCGCTACACCGGCGCCCAAACCCTTCATTCCACCAAAATCTTTCTTTCTTAAACAAATAAAAAAGCTCCCACAAAAGGGAGCTGGGGGGAGGAACAGCCAAGCCCTTTAAGACTTCCCTCAAGTGTGTAGGTGCCGCAGCAGCCCTTCGGAGGGGTTGGCAGCAGGAGACTCCGACAGGGACACGTTTGATGCCGAGAAGTGCCTGTCCCCATCCCCGGGCGCCAGGCTGCGGGCCAAGGGGCTCCGCAGTCCCCGCGGCACGGAGAAGGCGCTCGGGCCAGCTGTGGGTTCACTGCCCAACTCTCCATCTAAAACAGCTGGTTATTTGGGAATGGGGCCAACGTCTTTTTAAAATATTATTTCCATTTTCCCTGGCTGCACTTCATGGTGGGACACGCATTGGCTGCAGGGATTTCATTTTTGGGGAATTTTTAGCTCGTGTCAATTTTTGGCCGGGTGTGCTTGGCAGTTTCTCTTTAAAATAATGTTCCCTTCTTTGCCAACTATTTCTCTGTATACAGTCCTTGCAGGCAACTCCTCAGAATACTTTAAAAAAAAAAAAAAGAGAGAGAGAGAGAGAGAGAGGGAGAGAGAGAGAGAAAGGAAAAGGGAATAAAGCCACCCAATAAAGGAACACAAGGCACATCTATGTCAGAAAACTCTTGTTAGTGATTTCTGAACCACTTTTGTCACTGAAATTTAAAGCAAGAATAACAAAACCCCACTATAAAGGAGGACTGAAACATTGTTTCTCCCTTTTACCACTTTGTATTATCATGTCACTCTGATTCAACTAAAGCTGCGGAGAGGGAGGGAACCACATTCTCAATCCCTCTGATTTTTGTAGCAGACCTAATTTTAGATCTGTTGTGTCAAGTTTTTCTAAACCTGTCAGTTTAATTTGGCAGATGCGGGTTAATGGAGACCTACTGAAAGCAGGGTGAAAATCTATCTGGGTAGCAGAACATAATTCACGACTTTCACAGTGCAGCGGTACGGTAACAGATAAATGTCTCGTCCTTGAAGTTGTAGCAGGAAGCCATAGACAGAGGTACCTATTTAAAAGAAATAAAAAACTAAAAAAGGGAAAAAATCGTTAATGGCCATGGAAAGAAAAAAAAAACGCTGCTACGTTAGATGGTCCCTTATCTTCAAATTCTGGAGTGGCAGCTGCAAAAAAGATCAAGACAGGTAGTGCAGCAGAAGGCAAAGGCTTAGGGACAAAAGGCATTAAATGGGAGCAGAGCACTCCAGGCACCGTGATACAAATCAGCAGTGGCGGAAGAAGCCTTTCAAGAAAATAATTTAATATTTGTTAAATAATTTGTAAGAATTATTACAATATTACTTAGCTCACTTCAGCCCCAGACTGCCAGTGAGTCAGGAGTCCGGAAAATGCCGTCCTGACTGGACATGGGTCCATTTAGGTAACTTAATACATAAATCTAATCTATGGAGATCTGAGGGATATTCAACCTTCTAATTAAATTATATTAATTCTACAGCGATTTTCTTTCTGTTTAAAAAAAAAATCGCAAGTGAAAGTTCACAGCAAGAGAGCCCATGGTAGCGAACCGAGAAACTCATCAAAGCAGCTGCAATCCCTTGTTTCCCTATTGAGTCTTGGGGGAGCTCCCCTCAGCACTTCGTGCCGGTCCCCTAAGTTACACTTCAGAAGGGCTTGGTGCTTCCTGTTACATTTCATGAAGAGGAATTTAAGCCTTTTAAGTTCTTAAGGGGCCAACTTTCCAAGAGTTTAAGATAGTCTCACAGTCATCAATGCACAGCTATCAAACTTGCTTGTAAAACGGGCCACCATCTCTCAGCTGTGATGGTGCACGCAGCCGGGGCTTGCCGGACAGCACCGTGATTCACCCGGCGTAAGCAACCGTGGCTGCGATGCAGGTCCGAGAGCCACATCCAGCAGGACAGTGCAGCGAGGAAAGGGGGAGCCTCTCTCCTACAGCCATGCCGTGCCAATAAATGCTGTAAAAGTGGCCCATTTAAATTTCCTAAGAGTGAAGAAGAAATGTGTATACTCCTACATCTCCTTCCAAACTAGGATTTTGTTTATAGAGGACTGTTTGCAGGACACTCTGCTAGCCAGCAAGGAAGCAAAGGTGACGAGCAGCACTCTGGATGCCTTAACTACGTATTTGTCAGGTCTGGCCTCATATAACTTCTCTCTATGGCAAAAAGGTATCAGTCATAAATGCTGTTCTTCGTATGGCCAAACCTGGGGACCGAAATGGCTGAAGGGTCACCTTCTGAGGCAGAGCATCATTAAGGCACTGTGAAGTCAAAATCACTACAGAGGAGAAGTGAAACACAGGCATACCAAGCCTACTGGTTTTAGCAGGGAGCTACTCTCCACCCAGGCTGAGTGATTCTCCAGACTTCCCCATGTCTGGCAAAATCCAGAAATCCTGGATGTGCACTGAGCACCACCATTGCATGTTAAACGCCAGCATCAGCTGGGCCTGGGCTGGGTAACTGTAGGTAGGTAACATGTATAAAACAGACTCATCAGGTCTATGACTTTTGACTCTATTCATCTGCTTACCATGAAAGACTCTACGAATTATGGTAGCTTTAATTTATTGATATAGGTCTGTTGTACTGAAGCACAAAATCAGCATCGGCATAATGCGACACATAGCAAGAAGCAAAACTTGTCGTTGAAAGAAACTCCACTTACTAAGAGAAGTTACGTTCAGATGAAGGCTATTTGGGCAGGATTTGTTATATACGTCACATTCATCCTGGAGTTGGTTCAAAACTCACTGGAATGTTTTTAGTTAACGGTGTGAATTATAGAATCCCAGGGAAAAGGGCTGGATGGGACCGCCAAAGGTCACCTTTCCACCACCCCCTGCCCTAGGGCAGAAACCCCAGGGTGCTAAGCATTCAGCGGTGATTATCTCTGATTCTGTGAGAAGTTTGCCTTTCAGACATGCTGAAGGGCAAAGGCCACCAAGAACAACTCTGATCCGTTGTACCATGCTTGAGACATTCACTGCTGTGGGTTAAGGGTCAGGGTCTATCCAGATTATTTTCCATTGTTGCTTAAAAAGGAAAAGCCCCTCTGAATTCTAAGAAACCACTTTAAACCCTTGGTTTAACAGCACAGGATTTGCTATGCTGGATCATGGCACCCGTTCCACTGAGAGTGGTTTCCCTCTGTGTTGGACAACCCGTGCCAGACGCTTGAGAAGCTCTCCACATGCCTGTGTGTCACAAGTAGGGCAGACACACCAGCGCACTGAACACACATGAGTCTGTTCGGGCTTGCACAGCTTCTGTGCCATGCTTATTCCTGGGCAAATTTGTGCAACTATAAATATTGTGAGCTGTCATAAGTGTACCCAGATTTTTCAACTATGTGACCTGTCATATCAGGAACTCTGTAGACTGCTCACCTAGAGAAGAAAGATTTCCTTGTTTGTCTGCTGAATGCCCTGGTTTAAACTTCCTTGTAACCTACTACACTGTGGGACAAAGGTGAAGAGGAGAGTCACTGGTTCTACTATACTTTGCATAAGTGCTTGGCAATGATTTGAAAAGCTCCTTCACATTTTCACTGTTGTTTCTTCATGCCTGGGTAAGCAGTCTTACTCTGTGCAATTTCTTCTCTCATCTCACCATAGCTTCTTTGCTGTCTCTCTCAGGCTTTAGGCAACTCCGGCTATTGCTCTCTTTTGTAATAAAGGAGTTTTTACTAGCATCTGTGGGCCAGATGCAACACAGATCTCATCAGTTTAGTAAGTGCTAGGTTCAGCTCTGGAATCATTCTGCACATCTCCTCCAAAAGCTCTCACCTTCCAACACATATGCAGGAGTTAAAGCAAGAAAAGGTTTAACCGAAGGGTGGTCCTAAGCCATGGCAGTTCCCAATACCTACACTTGCATTTAGAAAAGCAATTTAGGGCAATACATGGGGTTGCTTAAGCCTCTGGAACTAGTGCGACTCTTTGGGGTCCTTTAGCAGAACTGGTACAAGCTACCCGTCCTTACAGAAGCTCTGGTCTCAGAAAAGTGACAAATCCCTCTGAGGACATCTGAAATGAGGTAGGATCTGCATAGCTAGGCAAAGGTGAAAAGTAACCTTTTCTGAATGCTACAGTCATATTTGTAGTTTCTATCTCTTTCGAACAGACACGAGAGTCTTGACTGCCAGCTGCAATGGACTTAGCAATGATATATCTGCCATGATTGTGTAGTGTCTTACAAATTCAAGGCTTCTCAGCAGAAATCACAGGTTAAGGTTACCTTCACAACATACCTTATCCAGGCAACAGATCCACAGGAGGGACTGAGGCACAACATCTCCACAGTTAACTTTCCAGCACTTAGTCCAGGTATTTTCTTGGCTTTAAATCCTGCCTTGCAGACATAAATTAAGCACCTGAGAATAGGATTGAAAAGGTCAAAACTTTGAGGAGGAGCTGCTTAAGCTAAACAGGAAATGCTAGGGAAGAACACAGAGACCTGATTTCATTTTCATTCGCCCTTGAGTCTCTTACAGAGTCTTCTAGCATGGCCCACACTTCCTGATAAAACATGATCAGAGCCATGGGAATTAGAAGGCTATATTTTGAGATTCTTAGCTTTTAAGCCTTTGCACCATATTCTTTTAACTTATTTTAAAGTAAGATATATGTATTCAAGGGATGAGATAGTTGGTTCATAAATTTATTACATAAGCCATATTAGTGATTTTGTTATTAAAAAATTACTCACTAAATTGAGCTTTATTCTTTTTCTGTTCTCTGGAATATATGTTAACTAAAAGAATAGGTGATTTTATTTCATAATTAACAGCAATCTTTAGATAAATGCATTGCTTGATACATTATATCTAAATTCTTTTTTTTTTCTCTCTAAAACGCTTTACCACCATTAACTGATTAATTTTTTACAGCCCTTTTATAAATGGTGGCATTCCATGGAACAAAAACCATCTTAATCATTCTCTTGTTATTTTCTGGATGTTCAAGGCCATGGCATCCGAGATTGCTGGGTTCAATATACAAGTCATCTCTGTGGTCAGTTATGAAAAGACTCTTCTTAAAAGAGCACCTAATCCAACTCCTATAGAAATCAGTAAATCCATACTTCTCCACATTGTGTCTGAGAGAAGTCACTGATCTGATAAAAACAAATGATAAATAGGGCTGGGGAAGACCTGCTGTTACCTGAATCGCCAGCAATTTGGCATCCTGAAAGGATGCTTTGGCACCCTGGAGCGATGCTTTTTCCACCAGGGAGAATTGCTGCTCGGAGGGTACGTCCAGACTGGGTAATCGAAGAGCACCAGGGCGAGGGAGGATCCTCATCTCCCAATCGCCCAGCTCCAGGCAGGCCGCGGGAAAGAAGGGCTCAGCCCGGCGGCTCACGGCTTCCCCCGCTGCGGCACGGCCCACGCGTCCTCCTCGCGCACGCAGGAAGGCTGTGCCCCTTGCACCCCCAGTCGTGGCTTTCCTGGACTAGCAGTCCAACACCCGGGGCCCCGTTAGGCCACGTACAAATTGGGCTTCAGCCTCGTTAGGACTCGCTAGTTCGTTAAACTGTCCTCGGGTAATAAATGGTGCAGCAGGATCCGCTCCGGATAAGAGCGCCGGCTTCTCCCAGAGGACCGGGGCAGCAGCGAGGAGCAGCTATGGTATTTTGAGCAATTGTCATCGTGACAAAAACATTAAATTATTGCAGTTTAAATCAGATGCCTACAAGCTAAATTCTATTTTTTCCAAGACTGGTAGATTTGAGGGGGGAAAAAAAACTCTAAAAAGCTGTAAAAGAGCTAAAAAATAACAACACTGCAATCATCATAACTCTCCAGAATCTGCAAACCTGAGAACAGTAAATATTTATAAATTTACCTCAAGAACAAGTTTTGGGGGTGTAAGCAAATATTGCTGATATGCAAACTGATGCATAGAGAACTCTCATGATTTACACAGCAAGCCAGTGGAAATTCTAGGAAAAAATATCAAGACATTTTGATGCGTAAGGGCTCTTCTCAAACAACAGAACTGCATTTCAGTCATTTTGACGTGTTGTAGATTCACTGCTTTCTTCTCTATGTGCTAATATTCTATAAAAAACAACCCTTGTTCTCCTGCACTCCCTTATCAGTGCTGTAAACTTCTTTAAAATATGAATTGCGTGTTTTCTCAGGTTGTTGCACTTTGCTCTCATTCGTTACCTGATCAGGGGAAAGTAAAAGGCATATTTACATTTTTATAACAAGCTTTCAGTTTTATCAGACTCATTTTCTTCTTTCCTCCACCCACACCTCATGCATTAAGGATGTTTCACGATAACAATTAATAGAAGCAAGAATTTCTCTATAGTTCCTAGGATCGAGTTTTCAGCTTTTAAAATTCTTACTCTATACATACAGATCATATTACCTTTGGGAAAGCTTTTATTAATCTCAATGTCAGGGCTGTTTCAACAAATCTACTGTAGTAATGAAAAGTCATCTTATCACATTTTGCTCTCAGTAAATTTACTATTCTTTGATAAGGTTGCAAACAACTGGGAAGTAATTGATCTGTAATTAGTGTGGCAACTGCACAAGATAGACTGCACTGGGATTTCATCATTTATCTGCCCAGTGCTGTGCATCCTGCTCTGTAATATTAAATTATTTAGCTTCTCTCTTCAAATACAAATGGCCTTATGCATCCTCCATTATTTTAGGAACTCTCTGAAGCTGAGAATAACATTTAAATTTCTGATTATCTGTCACCAGTGGAATTATTGTCGGAGAGATCATTTTTCACACGTGCCTGGCTGTGTCCTGGCTTAGCAGGCTGTTGCGTGCCCGCCTCTACGAACGGACGCTACGAAAGACCCTTGGATCCACATCCAGTTTGCCTTTTTTATTACTTGGCTGCACTGGGCTTCCTGATATATGTGATTTCCACAGCCGAGTTCTTCAAGGGCTGCGGTAGCTAAAGGGCACGAGCCTAGGACGTTGCGGCATAGCCTCGCCACCACCGTCTTCACCGCAGATCCCAGTTGCTAAAGCGCTGCCAGCCACCCTGAGCAAGAGCGTGCTGCAGGCCGTCGTATGGGTCCACGGTGAAAACAGGCGCCTGTCGGCAGGGTGCGCTTATAGCAGGACTTTTGAGTGTCATACGGGCATGAAACGTGACCTTCAATGCTGTGTCACTTCTTAACTACAAAGGCGAGGGGGAAGAGGTAGCATGGATGTGTTTGTTGATCTGGGAACAGAGGTGGCCAAAGTTTAATCTGCATAATCGGAGACATCATTCCTGCAGTAGATGAGAGAGAGGGGAATGACATTACCCTTTTGTCGCCTGGCTTCAATTTCTTCTCATTAATAGTTACATTAATCAATTCGCCAAGAAGGTCAAGGAGAGCCAATCACTTGAACTCAGAAGTGTCAGGACAGTTACGCATTAGTTCACGTCTAGTCTCTGAATCCTTATTAATTTCTGCTGCATCACTGACAGGAAAATGAGCCGAGCAGGAGAGCAAGTGGAAGTGCTCCAGCACTGTACAGAGTGACACGAAAAGATTTTGGGTATTAGCTTCTGTTCCTTTTCTTGCACATCCTAAGTCCAACTTTCTGTCCACCAAAGCAACAAATAGCCAAGTAGAGGTTTTCAAAGAGCAGATAGACATGCCGAGTTGTTAACGTACAACAGAACAATTAGCCCAAGTGGTTCAAAATTCCTCCCCCTATACATTTGCAGTCTGCCAATTTGATTCGCCCCTTGCCTTAGGGGCAAAGTGAAGCCCTCTGAAGCATCTCCCAGCGTAAGCAGCATCAGTGAAAATGCCTCGGTGTTCTTGCTGCTTCTCTTAATCGCTGATAAATATATCACCACCACGAGTCCTGCCTCGGCACTTTGAGCAGAGCGTTGGTAATGGCCCGTTCCCAATGTATGCATACTTTACTTTTCACGCTCGCAGTATTTAGTGCCCTAGGTATCCCTTTTGGTACCAACCTGCTAGAGATTCACTTCTCTTTTCATATTACAGCCGGGGAATGTCTAGCCCAGCAATAAAGCACAGGCAGCCTTTCTTTTCCGCCTTCCTCCGGTAGCATATGTTTCAATGATTTCCCGGTTTCCCCACAGCCGGTCTTCTAGTAAAAATCACACGAGTGCTGAGGACTAGCCACCTTCCCAAGCGCCTCCGCAGAGCTCCGTCGTGCAGAGCGCCCCAGATGGCGCTTAGCCGGCTGCCAGCTTTTCCGCGGCTGGAACTGGGTAAGTAGGTTTTGAGTACAAAATGTCTGCAAACTGCACCTCGTCTCCTGTGGCATCAAAACACGTTTTTCAGCGTCGTTGGTGGAGTCTGACTTGCTGACAAGAATTTTGACTTTGAGGTATTCTTGACATATGTTAGACTAAGTAAAATGCTGCACTCTGAATACATTCTTTTACGTGTTACCCTTAATCAAATATTTACTATTTTCTCTGCCCATAATACCTGTAAATCCCTCTCTCTCCGATCCTAATCTTCCTTTTTAATCTCTGAGCTGAGCAGGAATCACAGATCGCAAGATCACACATCGGTTTGCTCACTTGAAATATAATATAAAGCAAGAAGTGAGACTTGTAGCAGGATGTATTATATTTCCTAGGACTGACTGTGCTGAGTCACTAGCGCTGTGGTATATCCTGGAGAACGACACGCTCCTTTTCACCTTGTCTGAATCCACTGCGAAGCGGAAAGGTGAAAAGTTAGCGCGTTCAGCGAGTCTCACCACCCAGAAGAGCAGATGCAGTTTGGTAACCTTGGAATTAATGAGATTTAACTTAAAATATATTAGTGAGAGAGGAGAAAAAAGGAAATGAAAAGACACACTAATGCCATGTGCTATAAATCTATTTGTAGGCCCAAGATGCTTAGAACATGCAATTAGAGGCAAGAGGAAGAAAGCGCTAAGGCCTCCCCAGTTCAAGCTGTTTCACCCTCTGCTGTTCCCTCTGGGTGTAGCTGAGCTCAACCACGCTTCGGATCCTCTTGCATAAAGTATCTGCCCTTATTTGACTTCCCCTGGACGCCACTGCACCGACTGACTGTGAAAATCCAACAGGAGCTGAACCTCCTTAGTGCACACTAATGGGGAACTGGCAGAAAGCCTCTCGACACACAACTAAACGGCAAGCGGGCGCGCTGCAGGCGAGCCAACAGCGGCCGCAGGATCCCCACCCCGAGATTAGTGTTTTGCGTAGGCCCTGCAGGCACCTGTCAACGTAGCCCTCGCTGCTGCCTTGCTCCCCTGGACTCGCACGGGAGTTTTTGAGGGGCTGCCCCCTCTGCACGATGTCGGGGGGGGGGGCTGCAATGCCACCAAGTCGAGTCAGCAGAAGCTGTTCATCTGTTCGCCACACAGTTCCCAGAGCATTTCCTAAGCCAACAAGTGCAGTTTAAAACTGCCAGCCCCAGTCCCAGCTCTGTTCCAAGAGAGGGTGGTGTCACACAAAACAGTGCTCTGTGTATTTTTCAGAGCAACGATAAGAAGTTAGGCGCAGGGATGTGTAAAGGCTACCACTTGGCTCAAAAAGTGGGTAACGACAACCATTTTACTGATTTAAATCCAGTGTGAGCTAATAGCGACCAAAATCAACTACCCCATGACTGACTGACGGCCGGGGCGACAGTGAGCTTGGTGCTCTCGGTTCAGACCACAGGAGATGGGTGTCCACCTCCCAAAATCCCATCACCGAGGCTGAGGGCTGGCAGAGACCAGGGAAATCCTCCAGCAGCTCTACACAATTCCCCACGAGGCGCGCTCGGTGCTGGACCTTCAAAGTATGTCTGCGATAGGTGCTCGTGGCCCCAGGGACCAGCAGCCACAGGGACCAGCAGCCCCAACCACAAGGCTTCCCCCAGCTGCGCTGGGGACGGAGGAGCAGTTTGGGGACCTCTGCCCTGGGCCGCCAACTTTAAGCCACAAAAAGGATGCACCACGCATCAGTGTTTTGCGTTACCCTGTAATATCCTCAATCACTAAGTAAGAGCAAATCTGCTGAAAGAGCAAAAGCAAAGGTACATGGAAATTATTTCCATAAACAAACGGAAATAGGCTGAATCCTGATGAGCTCACATAGTGATTACGTAGAGGGAACGGAGAAACATAAAAGCCCTACATGTGCACACACACTTATAGCCTGCCAAAACAAGAAATGATCAAAGCAAAAAAGAAGCAGACGTGGACAAGTTCTTAGCAAGAGAAAAGTGTAGCCAAGTTCACTGACCTTTATTTTAATTTTCTTTAGTTCTCGGTCTTGTGAAGAGTCCAGGAAATGGAATGTGCTAATCCCAGCCGGTACAATCTGCAAGAAAGGTGCAAAATCTCCCCAAACCAGAGAAAATTGAATGCAGCCAGAAGCCTGTTTAATCTCCCCTCCTCCAGTGTCCTTCTAAATAAAGCTCTGCCGAGGCCTCTGTCGGGGCCACCAAACGAGGCAACAAGGAACTTGCAATGCAGTGGAGAGCTCGTTTTTTAAAATATATTAATACCTCTCACAGAAAGATGAATTCAGCCAGCTGAGAATTTATTTGAAGCACCGGGGGATATTTTTTCATATGGCAAGGGAGAGCTCCTGATCTTCCTGTTGTTGCTCTATTTCCAGCATCACATCACTCGGCAGCACCCAGCAGAGCAATAGGGACTCTCACTAGGGAAGGCTCTGGCTGGGGGTTTTAACCGACTTCGGGAGGCCTACATTTGTTTTATATTTTTGTGATGTTTCCAGCCTGCTGCTACATAAATATGAACACTGAGGGTACAGCTGGAAGTATTCACAATTATTATTACGTGGCATTTGCAGAGCACTTTTCATCTCAAAGTATAAGTCTGAGACAGCAAAAATCCTCCCGAAGTAGACAATTTTCCACCCATTTTACAAACGCACTGACTACGCCACAGAAGCACGGAGGTGCAAGAGGCAGCCCACAAGCGAGCCAAAGCTGAGGACAAGTGGCAGCCCCCGGCCCCCTCCACGCCACCATACCTCCAGCGCCTCCACGCTCTGCACCCCAAAGCGTCCCCCGAGACCGGTCTGGTCTTCCGAGCGCCGACGCGGGTTGCACCCCCACGGTGCCCAGCGGCTGGTTGAGTTGCATTTCGCTTGACCCAACTTGCACACACCCGGGTTTCCCGTTGCCCGGGGTGGGGGTCGCTGAGCGCTGTGACGGGCCCTCTACCAACCCCACGGACACGCGGGCTGCGGGAATCGCGACCTGCTGCCTTACACCTTATTTGATCGGGTGGTATGAATGCCCGTACAAATTTTTGCCTGTATACATTTTTTGAAAAACCGTTTCAAGCTTTCATGACTCGGCACGTGATTAGAGTAATTTTTTCATTGCTTGCAATTTTTCATTTTGGGTCCAGAATTTATCCACCTTTAAATATAGGTGATGTTACCGTATCAGCATACGCTAAATGGGTTAAATTACATGGGTTTTAACTGATTGCTGAACTTCTAACCAGCAGCTATAGTGGGACCACAGGATTAGCAACATGATTGAAAATCTAGGTATTACTGACCAGAATAAGAGGTTTAAATAGAAAATACCAAGGATTTTCAAATTTTTTTTTCCTTCTTCCTAGAAATTTTTTAAAAAGATGAATTTATTTTGGCTCATAAATGTCTTTGTCGATTTTTCCCCAGTGTCTTATGACAAACTTAAAAACATTATTTTTGTGCTATTTCAAAACTAAATCAAAATTTTTATTTGCATTTTCTGTATTTTTTTTCTTTTTCCATCCCCATCCCCTCTACTTTAAAACTTCTGCAGATTTTTCACATTGCTTAATAAGAATTCTGCAACATTCCCTGTCTTTTGCCACTCTAACCTCTCTAAACATGAAAAGGTAGAGTATGGAGAGGTGAAGAAAATTAAAAGTAAAAATGAAAATTAGCCTGCTTCGGCAGATACCAAAACGAAAGATCAGGAAAAAAGATAAAAAAGTAAATCTAAAATAGAAAAATCTGAAGCCTTTCTGAAAAAAAATAAAATTTTAGATCGCACAACTCTGCCATACATGCTTTCCTTTTTTAACTTGCACTCAAGAAGGTGAAAAAAGAGCTTCAATTCATACAAATCAGCAGGCTGAGAGGGTGCGGTGGTGTTATGATACCGTACACTGCATCACTGCCAGACAATCTGGAGCTTCGTTTTTGCCATTTCTGTTCCAGTTCTCTCTTGACTCCACCTTTCGCTTGGTGCGTTAGCCCTGTGCAAAATTTTGTGATGTAATATTCAGGAGCAGCTGAGCCATTTCTTGTCATCTCTGACCCGTATTACACAAAAACAAACGAAATTAATTACAAGCACAGAAAAATGTTTTGCTATATAGCAAAATATAAAAGCAACCTGCAATTTTGCAAAGAAGAGAATAGTGCAGAACATTAGCTCAGAGCAATGCACATGCAGGTTTCAAAGTCCTGCTTTAGTAGATAAGCCCAGTAACAAATTTAGAAAGGCTCACAAACCTTGGAGCATCTCCCTCCAACGAGACAGCAATAGGAACTGAAAACAGGGGCAGGACAGAGCCGGGAAAGGCTGTTCTTCCTTGCGCGCTTCTAGGCACGTCAGACTGAGCTTGGAGAGGGTTTCCTCTTTGCGTCCGGTCGCGCTCCTTCAGCGGCGCGGACGCCCAGCGGCCACGTTTGCGTGGGCGCCCCGGGCAATCACGCGGTGAACGTTACCGGGGGTGCGAAGGTCCGCTCTGCCTTCTAACGTGCCAGCGAACGTCCCGCGCTCACGCGGCCGCAGAAAACCTCTCTCCGGGGATTTTGATCAACGCAGAAAACCTTAGCGTTAAATCAACCGCCGCCTCCCCTCCGGTTTGGGAGGGACGCGCGTTCCCCGGCCCTCCGAGGTTAGGGCTGAGGACAACGCCGCCGCCCGAGCCGCGCCGCCCGCCGCGCGCTGGCTCCCTAGCGTCGCTCCAAGCGGCACCCTCGGCCACGGGCGCCGCGTCCCGGGCGCTGCCCAGATCCTCGCGGAAACCAGCAGAGACCGGCGGGGCCTTCTGCGACGCGGGCGCTACTGCACGGGCTCCGGGTGCCACTTCCAGTGGCTTTGTGCTGCTCTTCTTCTTCGGGGCCTTTTACCGCTGATGAAAACAGAAGTTGCAAAGTATGCATGTCTTGGTATCTTAATAGGTTTTCTATTCTTCCGGGACACCTTAGCATCTTGAAAGTTTTAAGTTGATATACAGTATAACAGGAAAAAATTAATTATTATTAAGGGTTAACCAAGGACCTGAGTGGTAGAAACCAATCCAGTTGTGTATAATTAGACAGTAGCTACCTTGTAATATTGAAGCTGTAAATAGCCCCAACGGAGACCCTGACAGAAGGCTGAGGTGTTTACAAGGCACAAGAGATGCTGTCTCGAAGTACATAATTCCCGTTGCCATAACTATTGCTGATATAATGGATGTGTTCATTAAAACCAGAGGATTATTTGTTTATCCATCTTTTTGCTATCACAGGCACTTCCTCAGAGGAGGGGGGCAGCAACTTTTTAATATAGGTTTATTATGAACACCTCTGTTTTGCCCAGTCAGGGCAGCATTGAAGGATTGCTTTATCGACTGTTAACCAGAGAGCTGCTCCCTGCTGGGAAACCCCCCTTCTCCAAATTGCTTCGAGAAAACCCAGAAGGGAAGGAAATACACAAGCCACATCCATTTCCCCGATTCCTGTTGGGTCTGGGGGGCTGTTTAAAGGGCTGTTGCAGCCCCTGAGGGAACGATCGGCAGGGATTTGGGCTGCGATGGAGGAGGGAAGGCTGTCGATAAGGTGATGTATTCACAGGCTACGCCAGGGGCTTCATCACAGCTCCATGCACATGGAAACAGGCAAGGGGCTGTTTTTCACTGACTGCTATTTCTGGGTGGGCTGTCAGCTAAGCCTAATTTTTCTTCCCCCTTAATAGCACCCAAGCTCCGAGGTGGATTTAATACATGCTGTGCTGCTAGTTCTAGAAGAGGCTGCTCCTGGGAATTGCTGCCCTCGTGTTGGTATTCTGTTGTTGCCAGCACGCTGGCATTGCTTGCTAATTTTGGAGCAAATGTGAAAAATCAGCTTGAGTTTCAGAAGGTGGAGATCCACTAAAAGGCTACGGAGAGCAACAAGCATGAGAGGAATAGTAAGTCAGAGTTACCTGTGCTCTTCCTGCAATGCCCACTTGAAAATTAAACAACCTGCTTGGGGAAGAGCAAGTACCCCACAGACATCCATAAAATATCTCACTTAAACTGGATGATATCAGAGTTTCCATGCACAACTTTATCCGAGAAAAGATTAATTTAGCAAGAGAAGCCAGCTTTTGCCTATAAGAAATAAGAATAGCGTTTGCTGCTGGCACTGCCTGTAGTTTAAATCTCTCCCTTATCATTGCTGCGGCCTCACCTACCCTGCCTCATTATCTCATACTTCAGATTTCCTTCCTGTCTTTGGCATGCACCATTATACCCCTGTATCTTTATATGCACCTGTATTTATCTTAGTCAAATTTTATCATATGTGGAGTTTCTGTCACATCTGTATTGCAGCCCAGAACCAGAAAAAGCACACACAGTCTCCAAGATGGAGCCATTGCAGCAGGTCCTGCTCAAGGACCTTAGTCCACCAGCTCACGGGAAAGTCCCGGGTGCTGGGCCCGAGCCACGCTCAGGACACACACGCAGGCGAGAAGTGCGGCTCTGGCACTGCAGGCACAGCTCAGACTCCAGCTGAACCCCAGCGAGACAGACCTGCACGTCTCCTGCCTGCTGATAACATCAGAAAGGAAAGGAAACACAAGCAGGTCCTGGCCAGCTTTGTTGCTCACAAGAAAATGCTTTCAAGCGTACTCCAAACGCATGGGTGCCTGGTTGCAGGGGATGAGTCTGGAGGCCAAGACTTGTAAGCCCTTTCACGGTTAAATGTTTTGCCAAAGGGTAAAACTCCAAGAGGTTCAAAGCATATTTAGGCATTTCAAGTCTGTGTATTGGCATGAGTGTTTAAAAGTCTTACGAGAAGTAGATCACTGCAAAGTTAGCTTAATAGGCACGTCTTACAGTTAACAATTTTAGACATCTTACGTTTTACATTATTATCTTACATCTTGCATTGCATCTTATATCCTCACCTGGGAACAGCTTCAACCAGCCCCTGCCTGAGCCACCCCACAACTTCTCCATTTAATCATGGTCAGTAACAACCTCTTCAGATATTACTGAAGCTCCTGAGAGCAAAACAGCTCCGCAGAGATTTGAATAATAAGATGGCAAGAAAACGTTTCAAAGGAAATTAGCACTTTGTGTTCTTAAACAGTAGGGAAATGCTATTGTAAACCTGCTCCTGGCCAAGTAGTAAGGACGTGTGCTTAATTTGAAATATCGATCTCATGATTAAGCACTATCCACACTATTGACATATGTCCCTGAATCAGGGCCTTAAGATGAGCGATTCTTCCAGAATCAGCTCCCACAGGAGAGTGGCTCTTCTAATTAGCTGCTGCTGCCATTCCTCCATAATCCCTCCATTTTACACAATTGGAGCTTTACTTGCTTATGGAAGGAAATAAAAGCGTTCAATAAGAATACAGGAAATAGTGAATCAATTCAATCATTTCTCCCCAAAACATTTGATTTGATCTGGGGAAATGCTGAGCATCGACAGCTCTTACCAAAGACCCTACAGAAGCCATCTTACTACTTAATCCATACCGTCACTAAAGCAAGGCATGAGCTTTTCTGATTATTCATGTTTTCACACACCAACAAAAGTCTTAAAGCATAAAATAACATTATTCTTGTTTAAAGGAGTCTTGAGAGACTGGAACAGTTAGTATTCGGCAATAAAAACCCAGTACAGCCACTTCTGGAACTAGCCAGCTTTTCTGCAGTATTTTTTAAAAGATGACAGCACTAAGACACAAATTCTGAAGAAACACGCTGCTGGGTACGTTAGCGCAGAGAAGTATGGAGTCTTAGCAGCCATAGCTCTTGTTAATTTTCAGAGATGCAGCGCTGCCACTGAAGGCAAAGCTCCCAGGCTGAGCCCTCCGTTCCACCTCAAAAACACATCAAAAACCCCCGTTACACTTTCACTACGCTTGTATAATTACAGTGACCAGAAAATAATGTCAGAAGCCTACCTATAACCTCTCCCTCCCTCCCCTCCCCCCCATTAATACTAGATGAGTACCAACTACTGGCAAAGCTTACCTTTTGGTTATTGATACAGTATTGATACCTATAAATAAATAAAATCCATGCGATTAGAAAGCACAGTGCCCCTCACGTTACAGAGCAGGAAAGCAATAGGCTCAAGGTCACTCGCATATCAGACTTGTTCAGGAAAATAGTTTGGTCCCAAGACTCTCTCATCTGTTTCAAACTGCTAGTCGAGGGAATGATATTTATATATGTACATTTGTAGATAATTAGTTTTTTTTTTTTTTTTTTTTAAGAAAACACACACATCTGGATAATACTTGCACCAAACAGGCAGCAAAAGGCAGAAGAGCCGGACGTCAGCCGTTTTATGTCTACATGCACAACAAAAGGGAGAGTCAGCAACTCGTTTTTGTCTTCTGCTCTCTCAAAACATCTCCCCACTAAAAATTAGATGTGACAAGAAATTAATCCATATTGTGATCTAATTATTGTTGGAATTATGGAGAAAATGTAAGGTGTCTGAAATATTTAACAGTGAGAAGTGTCTATTAGGCTAACTTTGCAGTGAACTCTTAAGTCTCATAAGACTTTTAAGCACGCATGCCAATATACAGGTTGGAGAGGCCTAAACAGGCTCCTCCTTTCTTTCTGAGGTACAAAGAAGTCCACCAAAAAACAAAAAACCCCCCCAACAACAGCAGCAAAACCTTCCCCCGCCTTTAAAGCCCAGCCCAGGCCCGAGCCCAGCGTTGGCCTCCCGGCAGCCGTTCCCTGCCGCAGGACGGGGAGACGGGATGGGGCGCCCGGCTCCTGCGCTGCCCCTGGCCCAGGCTCCTCGCTCCCCAGAGAGGCTGAACTTGGGGGAATTGGTTACCCTGGGAAACTTAACAGCTGAGAAAACTATTGCTACGCTTTAAAGCTCATTAAACCGTCTGGCTTACCTCACTAACCTATCTCTGCGAGAGACGGTCCATCTGCGGCAGTGTCATCAGGGGCATCCGCACCACGATCAAAAGCCCGTAAATACTTGTTTCCTTTCTAGTAACGCAGTCGGCAGTTGAACTTTTTCATATTAAGCTGGGACAGGACAACGTGGCAGTTTGCCTGTTACTTTTGCAAAGCCAAGCAAAATACTTTGCTCCAGAAGGTCTGCCACAAAATAACGCGTGCTGAGCTGACCTGCTGGGTACCAAACTCCCCCACCACAGGCACGAGTATTCGCACCTCTCGCTGTGCCTGGAGCAGCTCAGGCAAAACGTGAAAGTGGAGAGTTTCCCTCCAGCCCATTTTTTTGGGGCACCTACTAGCTTTAATTAAAGAATATGGAATAGAACCAGAGAAAGATGTGTCTTTTTCAGGTTACCTTATATACACAAGATTTCTAAAACAATGGCAAATATTTTACAGCGGTGATGAATTGCTTACAACCAAATAAGCTGGTAACGTTTCATATTGTCTATGACCACTAAATTAGGTCAAGCATATCAAATTTCAGAGCACAAAATAACGGGTCTCACGTGCATTTGCATTAAAATTTTGACACTGCGCAAAGCCCCAGAAGAAGGAACGACAAATCTCTGAGTATTATTGGCAAAACTATGTAACTAGGTCCAATGCAAATAAGAATCAGGCTTATTGCTTTCTCTCTGACACAGACACTGACACCCATGAGAAATTGCTACAAACACCACTACGACGATTATAGCTTTACTGACTATTGGACTACAGCCAATTTTCACAAACGGAAACGACTCCCGGAACTGTGGGCAACAGAGGAAAAGGGCTCTTGGGTGCCCTTCTAATTCTACCCTAGTAGCACTGACACAAATGGCAATTTCCTTCCCGCAAGAGGTCACCAAGTCAACAGACTGGTGTAAATCCAGAGTAGCTTCGTTTCAGTCAGTGGGATTGCACGGTTGTATGACCAACCGCACGAGACTATCATCAGGTCCCACAGGCTTGCAGACCGATTTTGCTCCTGTTTAACTTGGTGCAGCTCCAGAGTAGATCCTCGTCGTTAGTGGAATTAATCCAAATATACACCATTATAATCTTTGGCAGCATTCACCTATTCAGAAGCATGTTCTCTCTTTATTCCATGCACATAACTTCCCTTGACAGTAACAGGAGGGGATAATAGACATGGAAATGTAAAGAGTGGTTAATACTCTTCCCCATGACCTTTCCATGGCCATCATATTTTCTCAGGCTGACCCCTCATTATATTGGAAATTGCAAAGAAATAACACGGTTTCTGTTGCTTTTTTTTGCTCGCTTCAGGGACTCCAGACATTTGCCCTAAGTACACTTTGTTAATAATTACGAGGAACGAATTCTGAAAATCCACATCGTTCCCGAAGAGGGGAAAAACACAAAGGAAACCCCAGTTGGTGAAGGAGGACAATGTGCGACATTGTAAACAGCGCTGGAGCTGCCTTGCCTCGGCTGCCGCTCGGAGATAAAAATCATTCCTCACACTTTGAGGCAAAAGTAAATGGCAGTTTGCAATGTTAAGAACCCCTGTGGAAATAAGATGAAATGAGACGAGGCTTCCAGACCTGTGAGAAAAATCAATCTGATGGAAAATTGACAAACTTGTTTAACGTGTCGGCACAAGATCCGAGAGCTGACCCGTAGAGACCTCCACTTAGGCATACCGTGAAGTTACTGTCAGTTCTCTTAATCTGTTCAATTACACAACAGGCTCTCAGAGGGGACTTTTTACCAAACATCACTTTAAATTAACTTTTCTCCTTCGTGTTTTCAACTCCCAGGCCTTCCCCCCATCTCTGCAGCGCCACGGGCAAATTATTAAAAAGCCCGATTGCCAATCAGTGCCAATGCTATAGAAAGATCAGTTTAAAATTTTGATTGGAATGAGATAATGTTATGCAGTTGAGAGGAGAAAAGTGCTCCTCTCATTGCGCGTGGCCAAATTCACCCCCAGGGTAACTCCTCCGAAGCAAAGGTCCATCGTGGTTTTGGTTCCAGGGGGCCGGGAAAGGAAAGGTGGTTAACAAGCAACACACCCTTATTTTTATTCCCTTAGGAATAAGAAACTGTGCCCCTTTCACGGCCACAGCACGAAATTGGGGGGAGGTCGCGAACGGAGGAAATGCTGCTGCATGAAGCTGGCCCTGAACACCTCTCTCCTGCCTACCTCCTTTTCCCCGGGGAAGGGGAGGAGGCGAAGTTCGGAAGGAAGATGCTGAAGTGTCCACGTGACTAAACAAATTAAACTTTGAAGAAGTTTTAAGGCAGGGCAGGGTTTAAGATAGGATGGCTGAACTCCAGCTGGCATGGCAGGAGGAGGACACAGCATGGGTTTTTCTTTCTTATTTTTTAGATGCAGCTTTGAAACAAAAGAGTCATTTCCCTCCAAAACTACAGCTCCCAAATTCTGCAGCCAAGGACGCAGAAACTGAGCACAACGACAGAGCAGCAGGAGTACGTCTTGTCAGCTAAGCTCGAGTGCCAAGACTCATTCAGATTAATAGTTGTTACTGTGAAAATGCCCAGTAATATTATTTAGTAGGTTCATTCTCAGTAAATGCAGAAGTACCCGCAAGAACGCCATTTCTTTTTAATCAGTAGACCTCAAAGGGAACGTCCCAGTGGCTGCAGTAGTTTGTTTGCTGTTAATTTGGATGGATTTTGCTGAGGAATTCTTGGTCCTGTTGACTTCAATGGGGTTAAGCTTTAAACTAGACTCGTCTCTGCTTGTTTGTTTTACAACTTGTTTCTCTATTGAACAGATTAAAGCTGAGGGGGGAAAAATTCTCGATAAAATAATAACAAAAAGAAAGACACACTGAGATGACTGATAGAGAATTTTTGGAAAAAATTGTCCACGGAGCACGAACATTGTGCAGGAGATTAGGTCTAAGGAGACAGAAGAAAGCAGTATACTTTTTTCCATTCAGAAGGGATTAAGTGATTTTACACTGTGCTTGTTAGAGCTATAATTTGAAGGAAGAAGCCTAGAGCATCAAATATAGAAGGTCTCCTGTTAGTTATTTCTCTGTTAGAGGTAAAAACATTAATATTGTTATATTCTCAACAGCTCTTGATAGAACAAAATACTATCAACTCCTTAGACAGTACTTTTAGTAGTTCTCACTCAATGAATTGTGTTCTTAATCTGAAAATATAAATTCAAGATTAACTGTAATTTATATTAGCTACTTACTCTATATCCTGTATTCTGCAGTACCTGTATTTGACACACTGCATCCTACAGTACCACCAGAAAGAGCTTTATTTTAGGAGGAAAATATCACTTTGAAAGGTTTTCTAATGTATAAGTTGTTGATAAGGCTCACTAAAAACTGTTTTAAAAGTACTATTAACTCTTTTCCCACTTCCTCGTTGACCTGAGGAAGGCCTTGTTCTTTTCAGCCCCAAACACTTTATAAAAATCTATACTTCTCAATGAAAAAGGTCATTTATTCTCTCCAATCTCTTTCAGAAACTTCACCTGTATGGCTGTAGGTTTTGCAGTCCTCATTTTCACACTCCTCAGGGTCTGAGGAGCTGGGCAGAATTCAAGCTAGACTGACGAGCAGAAATCCTCCTGTTTGTGGAGGTCTAATGCTGCCGGGCACTCCGCAGATCCCCGGCTCGGACTACGTACACACAGAGGAACAAAGTGAGACCTCGGCAGGCAAGTTCCAAGCTGGTGTGACTACAGATAGATGCAGCTGAGCTTAAAGAGGCCCAAATTCATGATATTTTCGTTTTGAAAGACTGACAAAACGCCACCCCTCGAGTCTGATCCATTGACTCAAATGCTGGGTCACACTGCTGGCAGCCGATTCCAGCCAGTAGCTCACATGTGTTACTTAGCTGGAAAGTACAATAAACACTGTTAAACACTATCTAAAAGACTAAGTTCAAAGTGTACTCAAAATTAGAATAGTATCAGCTCTACCCTTTTATGAAAGCTTTTGATGGATCTCAAAGCTCTGAGTCACCTACAAGAAAGACTCAGTAGTACTAAGTATTTGTACTAATACTAGTACAAATGCTAATTATTCACCAGGAAGTACTTAATACTAGGTATTTGCCAGGCAAAGGAGAAGGAACAACAAGGAGAAAACCCTGTGGATGTAAGAGACAATAAATCTAGATCTCTTTATAAAAATTGAGCCTTACAACATATATAACCCACATGTAATACATAGATTACCGCAATGACAATGAAACATGTTATGTTTTCACTGTTGGTAACTGATATGAAAATGTTAACATACTAACAATAGCTGTCCCAGGAAGCAGGTTTAACTGAGCCTAAAACAATAAACACTGTGGTTAAAAATATCCTTTAGGGATGGCTCAAGGCAAATCAATGAATTAAAAAATAGTCTTCCCAGTATACCTGCCACCACATTAGACTGGTTATTCTGCAGACAGCCTAAGAGGAAGCAAGATCTACATATGACTTGTTTCGTATTTATTTTAATAAAAATACGTGCTTTTTGGCTGGGGAAATAAAAATCGTCTCAGTATCGGATACCATCAAACATGGAGAGGGAACAGGGAGCCCCACTGCAGGATGGACACGCGTGCAGTAAGGACAGCCTTATTTTTGCTCTTGTTGATTCAGGCTTCTCTTACATAGACAGAGAGCAAGAGACAAATTCCTATGGCCCTTATCGTAACAGTACGCGGGCACCTTCAGCTAGGTGTCCAAAATGCCTCAAGAACTTAATCACCTAAGTCACGCAGAGGTTTTCGAAATCCTTACCCCTTTTACCTAATACCAGGAGCAGTCTGTGATTCTTATCTCTCAGACTCCCACGAGGCAACGCATTGCTGCATGCGGGCATTCTCCGTCCCAGGTTCTTCTTGCTTTGCTCCGACTCACGCGTTTCCTTCTCCCCAGGCGTACCCGCTGCGGAAGGGGCCTCCGCCTTCCTCCTCCCCCGGCGCACCGGGCAGCCCCCCGAGCGCACGCGGGCGCAGGGGCTCGTCGTACGTGCGGAGGATTTCTCTTCCTTTAATTTTGCCCTCGCCACTTCCCAAACACACTCTGGCACGCTGGCAGAGATCCCACGCGAGGCGTCTTTATTTCCGCCGATTCGCAGTCCCATCCTCACGCTGTGGCAGGCTGAACTGTCCAATACTTAAAAGCGTTAGGCAGCTCTGGCTTGTTTTCTAATGGTTTCGGATGTAACGTTTCTCTCCAGTTTAAGAATATCAACAGAATTTCATTTAAGAAGTTCTACACAAACATACAAAGGTCAGAAAGGAAAAAGTATTTGAGGGCTGATAATTATTTCAGCACCTAAGAGCTGCCTGCGTTTGCTCAGCTCTACCTCTGCTGAAGTGTCTTCCACCCACAGATGATTTACACAAAATCTTTATTTTTCTGCAGCAAATTTCTGGAGCATAATTTACTGTATGCTCTTGCTGGAATAGCTCTCAAGCCTCCGCAGATGCAAAGCCAGCGGGGAGTTGCTGTATGCGATTCCACTTGCCTTGCAGATAGCTCGGAGAGGCAATTGCAAAACCCAGCACTCACGGACAGCCGGGAATTTGTGACAGTCCCCGAAGGACTCTGCGACCATAAACCAACGAATGGATTACACTGATCCATAAAGGCATTTTTTTCCCCTCTCTGCTTGATGAAATACAAATATTCTTCCTCCCGTTAACTATTTCCGATGCCACACGCAGGAGAGCAAGAAGGAGATGGCGTAGACCCAAGCAGAGAGGTGATCAGGTCATTTGTTTACACTAAGAGCTAGCAAGAGACTTGCATCTGCCCCGTTGCAGGATGTACTAAGTACAGAGATAACTTTAATCTCTGCTTTCAGAAAATTTTGCTGAAAACTAGCGATTCATTCGCACTGCAGAGGGAAGCGTTGACATCTTCTGCCGTAGAGCAGAAAAGCTCAGCTCACGGAAGACCTGCAGGGAGAAGGCTAAAGCCTGGGGTTCAGCGGCAGTTCCCTGCCCGCTCCGTGGTGCCGCGGGACCCCACGCGGGCCTCGTCCTCCGCTCCCCTCGCCCCTGCCCGCAGGCACGGCCGCGGCGGCGGGCAGCACCCCGCGCCGGCCGGGGGCACGACTGAAGAATCAAAGGCACGAGCTGGAGAAGACCCGGCGCCCAGCCAGGGGCCACCGCGGCGCATCTCCCCCTTCCCAGCCCTCCGGCTCCAGTTCATCCTTATCACCGGGTTTAAGCTAAATCCACCTGCACGCTCCACAGTCTCCCTAAATTGTCACAACTACTGCTGCTTCAGAGATACTGTATTAATCTCTGGAGGGTTTTTTTTGCTGGGCATTGGTCTCTACTTTTCTTTAATAAAAAGACTCTTACTTGAAACCCCTCAGATTTCCTTCCCCTGACCTTCTGCTGGGAAGTCCACGAGGGCTTCGGGCTTCAGAGTTCTCTTCCCACTTCCGCTGAGGCATTAAAAAGTATTATTTTTTTCTGCTGCAACCTTTCTGGTTGCCGCTAGCAATTTCCAGCTGCATTTGCTCCCTAATGTTCTTTTGCTGTAATTCTCTCCCTTACGGACTTTTTTCTCCCATTTTTTCTGGCTTGCTCATCATCCTGGTATTTGAGCATCTTTTAAGGCAATTAACATGAACAATTAACATTCACTACATTTATTTATCATCTGTCTCCAAGGAGAGAAGTATATGAAGCATTTTGTTTTGTATATAAACCTTACTTTGCTGCATATATTAGAGGAAAAATACCCAGCGCTTGGAGCAGAGGAGTGTGCAGTTCGTATCAGTTTGGGGCTACGTTTTGCACACACTGCTTTGCTGTTGTACGAGAGGATCGAGCGAGAGCACTGGTTGACCGTGGCCTAGAACAACTTGAGGATGACCTTCCAGTGCCTCCAAAGCCACCTACAGAGCCCCATGTGACAACGGAAGTGGAAGTGTTTCCACTTGCTGTTATTGGTGTTTTCTCTCCCAAATAAATCTGAATCATAATCCCATTAGGAAAAGTGTATAAAGCTGGAACATTTGACCTTACCTTATGTATTTCTGACAGTCTTAGTAGGGAGGTGGCAATTAAGTTATGGAGACTTCTGAAAAAAAAAATCTTAGTCCACATTTCTTTTTGATAGCTACAGAGATGTGGCTGTTACAGAGCACCCTTATTTCAGCATTGCATTATTCCAGCTTGTCAAAGTGTCTCCAGCCCAGCAACCACTGCTACAATGGGGGTGCTTTGCCCATTATTTATACTAATACAAGCCTAATGCAGTAAAAGTTGGTTCAGAGGGCCAGCTGAGCTATATTGCAGTTCCTCAACCACTCAAGTCTTCTACAGTGATTGTACCTGCAGGCAATATAGGCAAGGAGCCAAGCAATAGATGAGGTAAGGAATCTCAGACCACCTAGTCCCTTCAATTCCAAGCTCAACAGAAGACCAAAAAGTGAATAAGCAGTCTGTACAAAGCACAGCACAAACACACTCAGTAAGAAACATTGTTCAATGAATAGCCAAATAAATTCTTCTAACCAACTACCTTTAACACTGCCCCCATTTCCTTTCTTCTCTGAAAGCAGAAACTGCTGACTTCTATGTAGAATGAGTTATCTCATGCTGTAACATGAAATGCTGGAGTTCTCCAGCTGAACTGCAGCTTAACATCTAATCTATGTGATGATTTTGCTTCCTTAGTCATTTTGTCTTTTAGTTGCCTTTTTGAACTGCAGCTTTGCAGCAGTGGATCAAGCAAAGCAGAAGTGGTCCAAAACAGGATATTGTATTTTTAAATTCCTGGAAAAGTATAAGCAAAGAACATCACAGAAACACAATAGTAATTGAATCCTTTCATTTAAAGCCTTTGTTTGAAGTGTGGATATTTGGCAAATGTTTAAGTTACTTACCTTAAGGTTATAGATGCTTCTAGTTTAATTGAAGACTGGAGACAGTCTGTTTGGTCTATACTTACTTGGCTGCACAAGAAACAACTTACAAAGAGAAACTTCAGAAATTCTTCTCATTAACTATTCACCCTGATGTGTAATTATGAACTTTTCTTATTCTTGCTTGAATTTGAATACCTGCAAGCATGAGGTATAGAAAATACTTCATAGATATCTAAGAAAAAATTTTTTTCATCTCAATTTTTACCTTTAAGACACGAAATCATGGCATTTTTCATGTGCTTCGGATTTGATGTACAACATTTTCTGCACTTTGCCTCTGCCTTAAAAAAATAAATAAAAAGGGGAAAGAGATTGCGTGTGCAGTTGGTCGATCAATAAGCAGCTGCCTGTAAAGCTCAGCGCTCTGCTCTGCACACACCCCTTGTCAGCTCCGTGCCTCTTCCTGGGGTGAGGCTGACTGGAAGCAGAGAAAAAGATGATACAGTAGCTGGAGAACAGCTAAAGCAGAAGAGATTACAAGGATTTGGGAGCTTAAACAAATATTTACCAGTAAATCCTTAGCTTAATTTTGATAGACTTTTGCAGTTAAATGTCTATCACTTTTCCCCAGCAGAACTACACACAGTTTCACGAACAGAGTTTTTTATAATGTTCCAAATAAAACTAAAAAAACCCTACACACACAAATATAGGTTTCATTGCTAAGCTGAAAGTAAGCCGCAGGTTTTTTGGCTTGCAAACCTGATCCAAGATTTGGGCAAACGTGAGCTCTTTCCAGTTTCTCTCTTCCCCAAATTGCAGGGTGGAACTTATCTTTTAAAACCTGAAAACCAAATTAAGTGCAGCATTTTCACGTACTTCTCAGTCAAAGAGAAATGCATTGTGATCAAGCCAGCGCAAACTAAAAGCAAAAGAGGAAAATAGGAATTAAACTTTCCACATCTTTTCTAAAAATTCTTAGAAAGTTGAAAGTCCCCATTTTCAAACTTTTATCATACTTTGTAGTCTCAAGATCAAGACAAGGAATAATTTCAGTTACAGTTTTGCGTAAAGAAATTATGAAACCAATAGGTGTATGGTAATCCAAGAGCTAATGCTACTCCTCCCCCACAGATGACTCAAATACAGTTGAAAAGGCCAGCAGACTTCTGTCACTAGCGAAGCTGAAGAAGAAAGTACATTTGCAAGTGTCTACGTGCATTATCTTACCAAGGACTACTGCCAGGAACGGGAACTCCCACGTGAATCCATCAACGCAACATCTCCAAGACAGCCCTAACGTGTCCATTCTATGTTTCCCTACTTGATAACCACAGGAAAAAAGGTAAATTGTAACTCAAAAAAAGGCAAGGTGCAAGAGGGAAGGGAGAAGACAACTCTTCAGCCAATGAACATCTTTCCCACAGCTTTTCAGAGAAAAAAAAACCCCAAGAAGCTACAAAAATTTAACAAATACCCACCATTCAGTGGGTATTTCAGTAAAATAAAACTATTATTGCCACCCATTCCTGGTTATCCCAGGCCAAATCTTGTAAGTGGTGCCAATCTATGGGAGACTGTGTGCTCAAGACCGGAGTGTCTCACAAGCGCGTCTGTGGTTTGAAAAACTGACTCAGTAACACACTTTGAAATTTAGCAGGACCTCGCACAAAACCCCAGTCATGGAGAAGGCTAGGAGAGAAAGCAGCTACAGGAGGAAAGAAATAAAGAATCCATTAAAACAAAATTATTTAAATCCGTATTAACCGTATCGTCTTTAAAGCCACTCGCTGTTGATACGGAGAGGTCTCTAAACGAGCGGCACAAGCCCTCCGCCCGTGCTCAAAGACGGCTCGAAGCCGCGGCGCGCTCGCCCAGAGACGAGACGAGGCAAGCTCCGACGCGGCAATTCACCGAAATTCCCGCTCAGCCGGCAGCCTGGGCGGAGCAAACGCGAAGCGGCGTGCAAAACCCCACGCGGCCGTTTGCCCCGCGGGGACGGATCTCGCGAGGGCACTGCCCTCGCACCGCCTTCGAGGCGGTGCAGGGGGTTGAAGCGAGGGCCAAGTGAGCCGTTCGGGCGGGATTAAAGAAGAATTAGACGTGGATTTAGAATGGTGAACGACCGTTAATAAATCGTTGTCGTAAGAGCCTGCGCGCACGCAAGGTTACCCGCCTGACGGCTCTCCGGAGGCTGCGCGCTCCTCGGGCAGAGCCTGCTTTTCTGCCGTCTCCGGAGAGCCTACGACCCCCCGTCGGGGTCTAATCCCGCATTTGGGCCGCTAAGTGCTTTGATAACAGAGGGGAATAAACTCCACGCGCACATGCCTTTTGAGCGCAGAGTTTCAGAAAAGCACCCAGGCTGGATACGGACGTGGGGCAGGAGGCGGTTTAAAACTAGCATCGCAGAATATAACTGCATGATAACTGAGGTTGGCAGGGACCCGGGGTCAGCCCAAAAAGCCTGCTCAGAACAGGGCCAGCCTAGAGCAGGTTGCCCATGGCCTCGCTCAGCTGACCTTGGATACCTCCAAGGACAGAGATGCCACATCTCTCCAGGCCAAAAACCATTGCCAAATCTGTTCCAATGTTGGACCCACCTTCACAGTGAAGATTTTTTTCTCCTTATATCCAATTGAAATTTCCCTCACTGCAATTTGTAATCACTGAATCTTGTCCTTTGCCTGTGCGGCTCCAAAACATCTCACTCCACTTCTGCTACAGCCGCCCACCGGTTAGCTAAGAAACCGCTTAGAGCCTGCCTTAGCCTTCTCTTTCACAGGTCGAACAAATCCTGCCCCTCCAGCCTCAGCCGTCTCCGACGATGCCAATTCTCAGCCTCAGGGTAACTAGGAGCCCTGAGAGAGAGAGGGTGAAAATCTTACTGGCAGGTTTCAACAAAGATCTTGAAGGAACAAAGAAACTGTGACAGACGCACGGGACCGACGGAACTAGGAACAGCTTGGAACGTGCCTGCAAAAATACTTGCAGGCATTTAAATAATTTGCATTTAAATAATGCACCAGGAGTTTTGAATCAGGGAGAAGAGCGGTATTTTTTTCCTTTTACAAGAGGCCTTTTCTTTTTCTCTAAATATCTAAAAATTATAAAGCAGGCGGCACTGTCATTTATCTCTATAAAAATATTTAGGAAAACGGATTTAAAAAGAAAGTAAAGAGCTATCTGTAGCAGTAGCGCAGTCAAAAGAACATGTTTCAGTACGTCATTCTTAAACAATGGAAAATTGCTAAAGGTTTAAATGCCAAAATCCACAGAAAATATTTAAACAGTCACAATGAGATTATAAAGATTAACAAGTTCAGAAAAGTAAGAAAGATGAATAGTACGTAGAATTTTGCTTGAGACAAGACACTCACAGGAAAATGCATTTCCAAGTACACGTTAGGCAAGACTACTGACATTATCTTAATGGCAGAAGTAAAAAGAGATGACCTACCAGACTTGTAATATACATACAAGTTAAAAAAAAACAAAAACAAAAACAAAAAACTCTGACTCGTATTTATTTTTATTTACTTATTTTTAAGGTTGGAAAGTCTCTCTGGAGGTCATGTGGTCCAGCACAACACTGACAACAGGGCCAGCTTGGATCTGGTTGCTCAGAACAGTGTCCAGATGAGTTCGGCACCTTCAAGGACGCAGACTCCAGTCTCTCAGCTAGCAGAGCCTAAATACAGTTAAGCGCAGAGAAACAGAAGACACCACTCTTTTCTTCTTTCTTTTATTGCAACCCATTGCAAGGTCATAGGTTTCACGGAAAAATAGAAACTTACAAATTGTGTGAATCGTTTCAATGCACTCGTAAAAAGACATCAAATGAAGAATGACTAAGATTCTGCACTATATCTGCAATATAATCAATTGGCTTTATTCTGAAAATATTGTTGCCATTTTGGAGTAGATAAAAAGCCCAGCATTGTACATGTTCACATGTATTTACGGTATTTCAAGCAAAAACTTTACCATATGTATTTCCAGAGAAATTTGTTCATCCTCATTTTGAAAAGTCTAATAAGAAAACATTCACCATCATCACTGGAATTACTGTAAGCTGATGTTTCTGTTGTCAAGAATTACGCTATTGAAATCAACATACAGTCCAATAAATTTATACAGGCATACTAAACATTTCCCAGGTTATGTTGCACCAGACCTTCCAGATTAGTAAAACATTTTGACAATAATGGCAACGCTTCAGCTGAAGCTTGAGCATTTCATATTTTGGATTAAAACACTGTAACCTTTATAAAGCAAATATCCAGTGTAACACACCTCAAAAACATTCGCAACCAAATGGTAATACTCTAAAGGTTAGAGTAACTTCAAACCGAAGCTGCAATGTCTGTAATTTCACTATCCATCTGTCAAATTTAACTCCTAAGAATGTGATGTGACACGGAGAAAATCGAACTCTTTATGTATTTAATCTGGCTATTTTCCTGCATACACCATATTGCAAATCAGTTTTCTGTTAAAAAGAAAAAGAAACAATACTGCTATTAAGGTAGCCAAAAAAGTTGAGGAACAAATATGAAAATCAGTACAATGCATAGGATGCATAATTTAGAGGATGTAAGTACTATTCTTCATCCTGAGAAATTGCTTCCAGAGTTAGCCAGTTAGCCCCTGATCCTACAAAACGATACCTCTGCTTGGAGTCATTTTTAGATGCCCTTTTTGAGGTCAGCACTCCTTGCATCGAGAGATCTGTTCTAAAATAATCACCACACATGAAACCAAACTCTTCCTGACTTCTGAATTTCACAATTCAGCAACATAACAGCATAGCCAGAGGAGATCATTAAAAAAAAAAAAAAAAAGTAAAGTAAGTTTTTCAGCAAGATATTTAAATATTGTCTGCTAACTTATTTCTGACAGCTGATGTCTTCAATTCAGCATCTGACTTTACGAAGTGGGAAGCGGTTATCAGTGTTAAGTTAAAGGTAAAAGCACTGTTAACTCACCTATTACAAAAATGGCAAGGTGCAAAGATTTAGAAATCTGTACAGCATCTCCTATAGGACCATTTTAACAAAACAAAATGAAACAAGAAATCACTTCTGCAGTTCAGTAATAGAAAAGAAGATTGTCCATTAAATATCCATTCCATCATTATCATCATTTACTAAGATTTCCATTCAAAATAATAATTTGCGTAATTATCAAAACGTTTATAAGAAAATCACAATTCTTTGCAGATTCTCTTATTACTGTGCATCTTAAAGCTCCTGGGGTAGCTTTAGCCTAGGTAAATAATAAGCGTCGAGCTGAGCTCCCAGATTCAGCACAGGCCTAACTGCTCAATTACACTGCTGCTAGCACGGAGTTACCATGTACAAATCGAAGGAAACGCACATGACCAAGGCAAAGGAAAGGAAACAGAAGAAAACAAGCTTAATATCTTCTATAATTTCAAGCTATCCATAGAACTAGTAGGAATCCACTTCAAGAAGTCTGCCAAAGGCTTTTATATCTTTTATGCAAACAAAGATACGATGCATTTCTGAAGTTTTGCTTCAATATTAGTATGGTTGTACAGTACATCAAAGTCAGTTTATAGCTGTTTCCACTTCACTGTAACCTGTGTAAACTCACAATTATATTGCATCATATGAAAGGTTGTGAACCCTCTTCTTTATCTTTGGGGGCCTGCAGATTTTTAGAACAACGATTGAATATTCTGGATAGTTGCAAGTATCTGACTACATCACAGTCCAGTTTCTCTCCCACAGTTTCCAAGAGAGAAGAAACATAACATTTTCATCATTAAAAATGAGACAAAAATTTGTTTTAAAAATAAAAAAAAAAAAAAAATAAGGAGACTTATTTTGGAATAAGTGATTTCTCAATATATATTTTGTAGAAAATAAAACATGGATAAAAAGAAAGTTTAAAATATTCCCGCAACATTGTACAAATAAAATCTGCAGTCCCCATTAGATCTACTGAGCGCAGCAGTGCAGAACTGCCACAGCAGCACAGGAGGTTAAGAGGCAGTGGACATATTGGGTGTCCAGCCCATCTGATAAGCCCGCTCCAACGTCCTCTTGCAATCCTGTAGTACAGTACTGAAGGTTATATGCGGATACTGCTGCACTAGCTGCTCCACCGTGGCTTCATTCACCTGCAATCAAAGAGGAGAATTCGTGACGGACAAAAAGGCTAAATAAATGATCGGGTTTCAGATTCCCGGGAGGACCTGCAGGACCAGGCTCTGCGCTGACAGCACAGGTCTGTGTGCATTTCTGACACAGCAAAGGAGCAAACAGCAATGCCCTCTTACGAGGGCAGAAAAAAACAGCAAGAAAAGCCCCTAAAACTCCCATACAGCTCAATGTTATTTCTAAAGGGAAAAGTCTTATGTAATGCATCCTGTAAAAGCTGGTGTTTCATTATTTGAAATGGAAAGCAGAAAGGAAAGACAAATAAATAGCCTCCCTTTTAAAATAATTTTGTTTAAAAAATTGCAACAATGTTTAACAACTAAACCATAGTAATTCCATGGCCTTCTATGCTGGCCACCCACAGAGCCCAAACTCTAATTATTCAAAGTTAAACCATCTTTTTTAGCAGGACACTGTCTAGAGTGACAGATTTATTTCTCTGCCTTGAAATATAGTTCAAACTCCCTCAAGCAGACAGGCTTGAAACGTAAGACTTTCTTGGATTTGGAAAAATGAAAATAATTACATTTATGCTTATTGTTAATGTCATGATTATACTTTCACACACATTAAGCAGCAACTCCACAGCCTTATCAAAATGAACCTGCACTGTACAGTAGCTATCAATGTGACTACCATGATAAAAGAAAAAATATATATACAAGGAGAAAAGAATACAAACAATTCTATACTGCAGATACATCAACAGCATTTCCAAAGGTTAGAAGTTCAACATGTCTTTGCATGCATCACAGGTAGAAGTTTTATATTTTAGCTGTTTGGTGTGAGGCTAACACTGCACTAAGGGGTTTGTGGGCAGAAATGGTGGGATCAATAATTAAACCATGCAAGCTTGTCAGGTCAGGATGGCCCTCCGAAATCTTAGACATCAAAGGTAGCACCTTTATTCTTGATTAGACAAGGCAATCAGACAAGCCTAATTAAGCCTAACACCTTTACAATTGCAGTGCTGTGAGGGGATTAATTTGTCAATTATTTTTAAGCTGATTGCAGTTCATATCACAGAAGCAGACAGCTTCCTTCATCCTTTAGATAAATAAAAGATTAACCTAAGAACCATAACTTTTTAGGTAGCTTTCTTTGAAATCTTTGCTGAACACTTGGATGTTTTTAAACGCATCGATATTGCATTTAAATGCTGAAGAACCTAGATCAGTAGGATGTAAGACTGATATAACTGGTTGCCTTTTTCACTCCCCAGAGTCCCACATTCACGGCCAAAAGTAAAAAAATAAATGTTTACTATCATTACAAAGATCCATCTGGGAATAACATTTTAAAGCACAGTGACCACAAGATCTAATAATATTTTTGTCCTTAAAAGATATCAAGGAGTGCATCCTTCTAAACAGTGATTGCATCCAATGACAGGGATAAATGAAAGGTTTAATATCCAGTTCTTCTACTTTGATAATAGAAACACTCAGTCTTCATTGGAAGTTTCATCGAGCTGAGACAGACTTGGATAGAAAACTGGTTTAACCTCCCCTCAAAGCACACATTGTACACTTTTGGCAAATAACTACGTTATAGTAACATCTTCCAGTGCCGAAAAACAAGAAGTGACTTTTAATAAATCAAAATGAAGTCAGAGGTACCATAAATCCTCCAAAATATTTGATATTTATAGCTGAACACATACTTTCAAACTGTCAGCAACGCTTCATAGAAATATTGGTTGAGAGGGAAGAATCCTCGAAACAGTATTTGTTACTTTTTGCCCATTCAAAAACCTTCTCTTTAAAATTTCTGGCGCAGAGCACCACAGCAGACTCTATCAGGTTTCCATTTTCACCTTATGCTCTCAAGTACTAATTCTAAATCACCAGAATTATAAACCTACTACCTTTACCCACAACGACGTCTCCTTAGGTTTATCTCTGCCAGAATGAAGATGTTTACCATGGACAGCTGCTCATTTTGCCCTTCCTAAATGGGAAACTAAAGAAGCAATATTGCTTATCTACTAAATACCTGTAGATATTAATCATGGAGAGAGAATATTACACCTTAACACACACCTGTTTTGCTTCTCTTGCTCGACAGCATGGATATTAGCATTTGACATTGTACCTAATTGTACAATACCATAAGCAGATTTTCTATCACAGGAAACAAGCTTGGAGATTACGGCAAATTTTTCATACGGAGGTTGTTCAAACATGGTAAGAGAAGAAATGATCAGAAGAGGCCATGGATTCTTCGTGTCCTAGTGTCTTTGACCCAAGACTGAACACATATATGTGCAAGCAACAGTGGAGCTATATACAAGTTAACATATTTAATATAAGGCTAATTTATGCAAAATAGCATGGCTCACGATACTCAAAGACAGATTAGATGCTACAATAGTCTCTCTTAGTCTTAAAAGTCTATGAAGAGATCTGTGGAAAAACATTAAGCATTAACCACTTGTCCAAAGTTTTTCGATACAGTTATTACCACTTGCAATAATATTTAATAAAATTATTACTAATTACTATTATTACCTTACTAAACAAGAGAAGTTTTTTTGGTTTTTTTTTTTTGTTTGTTTTTTTTGTATGGAGTGCCAAATAGAATAACCGGGTTACTAACAAGTTTATAGGTGATACAGAAATACGATCACTTAGGACAGCATGACGTTGAAAGCAATACAAACATACAGTTTGTAGGTAAAATTAGAAGCCAGAGGAAAGGACACAGTGAAGCAAGTGGACAAACAGTGAATAGTGAGAAATTATGCTGGATATACAAATTCAAATTTAGATTATGCAGAAGCAGAGGAAAAAAATGATCCTATCTGGCAGTTGGACAACCTATATGAAATCCAAGATGAGAGAAAAAAAATATGGAATGTTAAACCATAAATGATTCCCTACCAAAATAACCTGAAAGCTTCTTTTACCATCGGGAAAGTCCATCCAAAAACTAAAACGGAGAAAAATTTTCAGTATTTTAAACTTTCTGTGGCATTGGACTAAAACTAAACTTGAAAGGCAGGAAAATAGAGAAGTCAAGAAAATTTCAGTACTCTGTTAATGAATAAGATAAATAATGTCTACAGCAACTCTCTTGGTACCCTTGCCATCAGTTCCCCTAATTGTAGGATTAAGATGCAAAGTAGTCTGATATCTAAACCATTAGAACATGAGCTTCTGTCTCTTTGTCTGGTTGGTGATAAAACAAAAGCATTGAATGCCATTCCCAAAATAAATTCATTACATAATCAGAACAATTTTCCTTTCTGAGCTTGAACAGTCCTGCTCAATGAATGAAAAATAAAAATCTTTATATCTTAATATTCTTTAAAATATTGTATTTTCCTTCCACAGAACTTCCATTAATCTTCATCTTTTGAGTTGTCAGAAAGAAGACTACTGGCTGAAGATAAGCTAGCTAGATTATCTAATACGTAATCAATCATTTGAATTTGAATAGCCCCTTCAATTATGGTTTTAACACAGAATGAAAGAATGCAGTTCTCACCATTAAGACTCTAAATAGGTTTGCATAATCTTGGTCATTAAACAGAAGTAGTAAAACAACAATGAAAATCAGTTTGAAACTTGGTTTTCTTGCAGAAATAAAATAAAAAAAAATTACTCCAGGCCAAAGAGAAGATTCGTTTTATGCAACTATCATAAAAGTAAAGGAAAAGATGGGTTACAGAACCATAGCAGGAGAAATTGATGTCATCCCATTTTAACTGAGCTACCTACAATGCAGAAGTCCTGATTTTGAATCCTGACATCTGAACACATATTCCCCATTTCCCAGGACAGTATACTGGACTTTGTGACAAACGTTATCTGGGATGGGTCCTCCTTAATTTCTTCTGATGGTGTAGTGTGGTTGTGCAGACAACATTTAAATACAAATACTATCTGCACTAGATAAGAAAGCTACTTTCTTATGTGACAATTAGGAATTCATCTGGGAAAGAGGAATACGAACACCCACCTAGTCCATGTGAAATAGAACACCACCAACAGAGCAGATGTGGAAGAGCTTCTTTGGCGCACACTAATCTCACTCTAATAGGTACGTGGGTCAAACACTGGGGAAAATGGGAGATCCATGTTCAAAATTCTTTCTCCCCTTTAGATTAAGTGATCTGCCTACAACAAGAAAGGTGAAGAAAACCCCTCCAGTCTAAAAATATTTTTCCCACAAGAAAGTGGCAAGTATGATCAGCTGAAACTATAGTTTTCAGTCAGTATGCTATTCATTCAGGTTTTTGATCTTATATTGCTGGATTTACTGATCTAGTATGACTGCCAGTATTTAGCAGTTTAATAAGCTGCTGGCAACTGCTGCAGAGCTCCAAGAGTATATTTACACCATCCTCCTTGAGTTGTCACGGAAAATCCAAAAGGCAAATATAAAAAAGAACTTGATAACTTTCAGGTTTTGCTTTTAAATGTGCCGTGTCATTTGGTAGACATCCAGTGATAATTTCAGTACTATTTTCTTTTATTTCCAGCTTCTAAATTAAAGAGTTTCTAAAGATATGAAACTGTTCCACAGGGAATTGCTTAGGAGTAATGTCTATTTTTCTTTACCTATTGCTTTCATTATGTTCCCCACATAGATCTTATTACGTTCAAAGGACTCAAGTGTTCCTAATCCTGTCAAGATAAATTTTCAATTGAAACCGTCAGTGGAATTACAGATTTCTTTTTAATGAGGTTGATGTCCTAAACAGGACTTTCCTTGTTGCTTTTAGCCAATGTGCCTTTAGTTGATATGATGTCCAAAAGCTCTTCTCTTGGATCAGAATACTAAATGGCAAACAAAGATGCTTTAACCAAGAGAACTCTTTTACTGTATTACTAAGAAGAGCTATAAGTCTGCCTACCGATCTCAAAAGCTCCTCCTGGAGGTATATCAACCACAGAAGGCAGTTCTGATCCTAAAACTACTAAAATGTATCAAGAATGTCTGTTTTGTCCCACTTAGAGCAACACTGAAAAGGGAGAGTAAAGTCACCACCTGAACTGCAAGTTTCATGTCACCTATGTTCACTCACGCTGAGTGAAGAGGTATTCACCCTTAATCTGGAAGGTACCCATTTTTCTGCTAATAGACTGTTTTCTATTAAAAGACTAGAAATATTCATATATACAGTTGTGCACCATAACTAGGACTGGATTTTAATAACCTTCATGATCTGCATCAATATTCCAAGTCAGTAATTGACAGGAATGAGTGTGATTCAGCTTAACAAAAAATAATATATTCAGATCACATGCAAAAAGAAAAAAAAAAGATTACTCTTCACAAAACACTTCTGAAAAGATTACGAGTGCAAAGATACAGTATTAGAACTCAGGAAAACTCACTTGTACTCCTTAATTGTTCATAACATTATAAAAGGATGGACTATTGGAACTATTTCTGCATAATATCAGCTTGCAACAGGCATGTGGTTAGCTGATTTTGGAGAGTGCTGACTTCACGTGCACGCGCCTTCTGCCTGCAATCTCTCTACCCAGTAGAGCCTCACTGCAAGTCACATGGAGAATACAGATTAAATGCATCTTCAGTCATATAATTTTACTGGCTATTCATTAATCAAAAGCAACAAAGCTGTAATAGAATTAGTCTACAGTATTTGTACAAAAAGGTATTAACAGTATGAAGAACAGTTAGCTTAATTTTAGAAATTAAGTCCTTGTAAATAATTTTAGGGGCATGTTAACAAGTGAGAAGTAACACTGATGCCAAAAGATTTTCAAAGCTGCTGTACAGACGCTGTTTGATAATAAAGGCCAACATGGCACAAATACGATCATTACATTTCTGAACAAGAATACTCACAAAACCAATCTTGCACAAAAAAACCCTGCAAACTGATTGGATCCAAAAAGGTTTTCTTAATATGCTACTGAAAATTTACTAACGCAGCAGTACTGCAACATCAGGGCACTGACGTTCTGTGCATTATTCTGTCTCAGTATACATAGGGTAGTATTACACAGAAGCCCAATTTGCATATAATGGATGAAGAAAAGAATCCAAAGTCATTACGTGAACCCATAATCGTGGATTTCAGATATATTCTATTTTCCAATTTTTCTAGCATGACAATAAAATCCAAAATACACAAACTTAGAGTCATTAAGTAAATTCATATACACTCTCTCTCCTTCTCTTCTCTAAGCAAATGTTTGCTTCCTCAAGTCAATGTCTTATAAAAAGTGTACTTAATAACAAATGTTTGACGCTTTTTCCACTAATAGTTGAATGAATTATACTCTCAGGTGGCCCAATTATAACTGTTGCCTGTAGCCATAACAAAATTAAAGATTTCTGGAATCATTTGTGTGAAATGCACTTGATCAGCTAAGGCAGACATATTCCACAGGGCATAAGCGACTTGCCTCGTGCCCAGGGGCAGAACCTTTGTTTAGGACTTTAATAAAATAACTGCACTACCTATATTAGCAGAGCATCCTATAGTCCAAATAAAGTCCCTTACTGTTTGAACAAAGAACATATTTTGGTTTAATGGATGACATTATTTAAAAAAAAAAAAATGCACACAGGACTGTCTGTGTGGACTCAAAATGAAATTGTCAAGTACAGCCTTCTTCCCAAATATTGACGTACTACTGTTATCATGACATTCAACAACTTAACTGTGTACTGGGAAGATCTTAGTACTTTTTCTCCCACTTAAATTTGGGAAGGGGAAGAAGAGGGGTGGCTAAGCAGAAATATACATTATTTTTTGGACGGTGTAAAGGGAAATAAATGGAATACCCGAATCTTGCAATATTCGATGGCAGCACTTCTGGGCGGCTTTCAGAAAACGCAACAAGGCTGCCCGCGGTGCAGACTCCCTTTAAGTTCTTTGCTTAAACCTCAGCGGAAAGGTACAAGCCTGGAGGGATGAAAGATTTTGTTGTGGTTGTTTACACAGGTGAACGTTATTGCCTCGAACTGCCAGTCCCTGCACGGCCGCTGCCGTCTCGGAGAGGAAAGCATTACTGCAGGCTAACAAAATCCATTTCAGGTCTCTGCGAGTTTGCGTCGTTTTTTGCAAGAGCCAGTGTCTCAGGGCTTGCTGTGCTAATCATTACTGCCAACACAGTATCGAGCACTAAAGTCCTGTAAGTGATAAAGATTTTCATTCTCAGTTCTCCTTGCTTATTATTAAATCAGGGAAACAACTCTAAAGGAGTCTGCTGGGCTGCCTGGCGGCTTTGCTAATTCTGCTCATTTCAATCAATCAAACTTCTTCCAGACCCAACCTGCGCAACACTTCTGGGTAAAAATATTACCAGTATTCATAATTATTTCAAATTAATGATGAAAGTCTGTGTATTGCTTTGTCCTTATTTATAAAAAAAAAAATATAGTTCATTAGAAACCTTATCCAGTGAAATGACTGTGCCTTTTTTTTTTTTTTTAATTATAGTGATATTCTTTCAGATTACTTTCTGCATGTAGAATTAAGTTTTGAATATTTTCCTTCCTATTCTGCCAGGTTAACAATTATTTGAACACATTATTGCAACACTTGTCAAAACAAGGACCTGTAAAATTAACAGAGAAATCAATCTCAGAAAATTTCTTTCTGATAAAAATAATTAGAAGTTCCTGGGGACAATGCTTCTAAAAATGTTCTTTTTATCATAAAAAATGCTGACTATATCAAATTGCATTTTCCCTTAAAAGTTAGCCTTATCCTAATTTTGAACCATTGATTAGCAGTTGAGAGCCCATCTCTTATTACAGTAAGACATGGCCAGGTGGTTATTTTTAATAACAAGAGCAGACTCATTAACTCAAGAGACTATCTTTAGCCTACTGTCATCTATTGCTAAACAACTCAGCCCGGAAGATAAAAGTGTTTTGGTGAAGTAACTGTTAAACTAGAAGTACAAAAAAGTTCAGTTTGTATAAAGAATCCTTTTTTGTGTTTTAGCAGATGCTTTCGTTCATACACTTAATGGGTCTGTTATTTCCATTAGCTAGGGAAAAAAAAAAAAGTATTGTTCTGTCTTTTAAAAATGTATTGAAAACCAAAGTGAAACAAATGCTATTTTTCTTTTGTTGCAGGTTAGCAAGGATAACTGTAATTTCTTTCTAACAGGATTCACAGATTTTATGAATCTAAAGTCTTCATTATTCATACAGAGACATATCAATTGCAGCTTCTACATTACATATATATTACTTCAAAAAATACAGAGAATCCTTTTAAATATACAGCGATGTCACTTGAACAAATTACAGTGATTTAGAGAAAATAAGTGCTTTAGATTTTTTTTTTTTTTTAGGGAAGAAGGATTGGATTTTTCAGTCTTCAATATCACAAAGCCATAATTTCAAATCTCAAAATGAGCCGCTTAAAAACTAAAAGAAGAATGAGCAGCAATTTGTCAGCATTTCTGATCAGGCTAACGTTTGTTAGCATTTTCTGAAGATGGAAAGCAAATTGCTGTGATAATTATATTAAAGCAAGCCATGGCTTTGCATTCTTAGTGTTCTACTGTTGATTAAGAATAATTTGGCTGGAAAAAAATGTTTGAAATTTAAAGACATACTTCTGGAGCCTAAGATCTTATCTCTCTTCTTTTCACTTACAAACTATCTGTGTAAATTAAAACTGATTGAGGATGAAGGATAAAAATGTTTCCAGCCACACTTACTAATAAAGTGGAAAACTCTTTTTGCCCCGAGTTAATAAGTTTTTTTACAGGCTGGCATTTCCACATTCGCGACAGTAGCTGCAGCCCAGTCACGCTAATGATTTGTAGTTTGAATGAAATAAATATTTACAAGTGCTTCTAAAACAGATTATGTGGAAGGATAAAATGATAAATTATTGAAAGTCTATGGATTTTCTAAACATCTTATTCTTGAGATGCAAATCCTTTCTCATCTGATCTTTTTTTTTATTATTTTTTATTTTTAAGGGTCATCTATCTCCCTCCTTCTCTGTGGGAATAGGAAAGAGTTTGTCTCTTGTCAGTTGTACTGAACAGCAATTTCTGTACTCTGAAATCCCAATAAAACTATAATAGAAAGTGCTTCCTACAGCTGATCTATTCTCTGGAATAAGTTACAGATTTAAGCATTATTTTCATGGAAAGCAACCTGTATTTCTCAAACAACAAAAGAAGCAAGGAATAAAGACTGCAATTTATTAACTGCCAACTTTATCAAATTCACTTCATTTCATTCACTCATAACTGGAAATACTGAATTTTGCAGGTCTGTGCTTTTCAGTGCAATTTTTCTGAGCGCTTCCCCCCAGAACGCCTGCTGCCTTTCAGCGGCAGCACTGATGATAACCACCGCGAAGAGCGCCACGGCTATCGGGAAGGGATGCAGAACTGTGAAAATCCGCGTGAGAAAAGTTGCTAACGCCACCAGAAGATTATTCTGACACATCGTTCACCCAGTCAAAATGTCAGCCAGAAAAACGAACCAAGTTTTTAGCCACAATTTCCTAGGTGATATCCAGCCTTTTTCGACAAAGGTGAAGAGTTCAGACTGCCGTTATTTAATGCTCTCTGGGATGTTGTGAAGCGCAATAAAGAAGTGCTACAAAAACATCTTTAAAATGAGTTCTCGCAATAAATAGCATAGAGAACGTTGCCCTCTTTCTCGGATTTATTTCATAAAAATGACATGTGAAATATTCATAAATATTTCAGATCTAATTACTCAAGGAATTACGATAGATAAACACAACTGAGATCGAATTAGGAGCATGAACGCACAGAAACGCGTTCAGAAAAAGAAGCCGTGAACCTTACATGGGTACAATTTTACGCCTTTAGGATGTAAGCAAGGTTCGTAGCAATCGAGCTGCGCACTGAGCGCAGCCCCGCGACTTCAGCGACGGCCCCGGGCTCCCCTCGCTGTCGCTGGGGAGCTATCGCTATCGCTCCGCAACGGGCTTTCGGGTGACTGCAGAGCAGCGCGGCTGCTTCGCATCGCCACGCGCTCGTGCCGAGTCCCAGGCAGGACCCCGGCTCCGCGCGGGGTGATCGGGAGCTCCTGGGTCCGCTGCGCTGCAGCTGGACCTCGCAGGTGCGAAACCTCCTCGAGGACTGTACGCACGGCTAATCCATACCGCAACGCCAGAATGCACAAAAAAAAAAAAAAAAAGCCATGCCTTTATGCCTTTTCCCACCATGAAACACTGGAACGTCCTATTTAGGCCTTAAGCAACTACTAATGAAACCAGTTCCCACTATTACCGCTTGCAAAAGAAATGGAGAACCAAAACTGCAACATTCACTTTTCACGAAACACCAAAGTCGCACAGTCCCAAGAAGTCAGTTCGGTGCCTGCACGCCTGCGTGCGTGCGTACGCACCAGCACCCGCGCCCGGCACATGCTGCACGTGCAGGGAGAGGTGTGCCACAGAGCTCCACGTCCCGACGGGGAAACTGCAGCGCGTCCTAACAGACCAAGCTCCTTCAGGGATGTAGCTGTGGCTTGTGCACTGCCACCCACAGTCATGGTACCTTGAAGGAGATCAGAGGGGAAAAGTGCCTGGTTGCTTCTGAGTATGCGCTGATGTTTACTGTTAGGCAACTGGGGAATTTTATTGTCCAAAATCTAGGTACTTAAAAATATTTAGGTGTCTGTCTTCCGCCTGGACACCAAACTGCCTTTGAAGGTTTGGATCCCAGGCTCTCAGTTTATCTGTTACTGAAAATTGATGGTGCTTGGCTCATTGCAGCTAGGCTGTACAACGCAGGACCCTGCAGGGCTCAGCAAGCTAGCATCACTTGAGCTACTCGTGGAAATGGAAGCACTAAGTTATACTGCACATCCATACGACTGTCTCATGAGCCTTGCTGAGTGGTGATTTCCCTTGGCAAGGGGCTGTACTTAGGTAGCTAAGCTGCTTTTAGGATCTGAGTCGGTATGTCCACACTGCCCTGCACCAATGACATCAGCTCGTCCAAAGCTCTTTCCCAGTCTCAGACACTATGGCTATGTAGTGCAGGAAAAATATGTCATAAGCCAAATTTGCCTAAATCATAGAAGTGCGGGGGGGGGGGGGGAATAAATATCAGTAAATCTCTAATATTTTCACATTGCAAAGAATATTTAGATTTTGTTTACATGAGCATAAACATGTATAGTAACGCAAAAAATTGTACTAAGATAGTTCTGAAAGGCTTTAAGCATTTACCGCTCTTCAAATTTACTCTTTTCTGGATTTGACTAAATAGTGATTATGATATTAAACGTTGAATTTTAAGTGTTAAAAAGCTTATCTAAAAACCTCCAGCTTAAATACATGCTCTCATTATGATGATCTCATGGTGAAGTTGGCATATTTTATGAGACTTCTAAACATAATGACATTTATTTTAAGGCAAAGAACATTTTGCTGCTTTGGTGTGCATGTTAGATGGCAGGGAACATGATAAAAAGAAAGGTCATGGCAACAGCAGTTTGATGAGAAATGAATAATTCGATTATTTTCATGATGTGGATCAATAATGCTCTGCATCCACTGAAAGTCACTGCCTGGAGGCACTTAGATAATCAATGGAATAAAACAGAGCCTGCCTTTACCCAGGCTCGCACCCTCTCTGATCTTTCTTGGGAGGACCCTTGACGCCTCTAATTTATGGCAACTGCATATCAAAGAAATTCCAAAGAGACTGGGTCATAAAGAGTATTTTAGTGGTAGCCATTTGCAGCCTCCCTACATATGTTCCTTATGTAACTTTGTGTTTAAGTACCTCAGCACCTTCAGTGCCTCGAAAGGCATAAATGCTACCTGGAACTAGCACAACAGTCAGTGCCTTGGAAGAGGAAGGCTGGCCAGAAGGTGCAAGTCTCCTAATTCCTCATTGCAAGCAGACAATATTCCAAGAATATTCAAGAATTTCAGTCAAAGGAGCATGTAAATAAACCCTTCTGCACCACCAAAGAATTCTCTTTAATGATGTGCTGGACACATTTTTAACCTAATAGAGCAGTCATTGGAAAAAATTAGTTCTGCATGATATTGGGGAGAGTTGAAGACATGATTTTGAGTAATTTCTCTGTTCTTTTGTGGTGGAAAAAGGGAGCTGGCATCATCTGGCTGACTCTTAAAAGTCAAGGATACTTAGTTCATTCTCTCTGTGGAACTATTTTTTCCATCAAAGCTTTAGAAACAAGAAAATGGTTTCCAGTGGTAGCCTTAGTACTACAGTGTTTGCTTTTAGAGCACTTATTCATTTCTTATCAAGTTTTAGTCACCACACTTTGAATACACACACACGCACATGCACGCACACAGGATCAACGCTGCTTTTCTGTCTGTCTTAGAGCTTTCTCAGAATGTAATTTTTTTTCTTTTAATTCAGCTTGCTTTCACAACAGAAAAGACGGTCTTCTGTAAAGAACTAGGAAAACATTAACCACCAATTAGAGGAATACAGACTGCAGTTCATATAGTTTAACTGATGAGGTAGTAAAACTTGTTTTCGGCATCAAGGTCATTGATTTTCTATAGCAGCTGAAGACAGAATAAAATTATTTCACTTATTAGATCTGTGTTGATTGTACAACATTAAATAAATACACAAAATAAATATATGTAAAATTGATCAGGTGATGCAGGGTCAGATCTAATTCCCAAGGTCGAGTAACCCTTTGAACATTCTCTAAGTACATAATCTTAGCCCAATTCAACGAGCCACACACTCTTTCCTTCTATTGGCTCCTACAAAAACACTGAAATTTAGGAGATTAAGTGGAGTCAGCTTTAACAGAATAATTCTTTCAAAGTGCTTACCCTCCCCTCAATCCGGAAAATTTCTAAAGATGAGTTTGCAAAATGCTATTTCTAACTTTACAACTGAGCTAGAAATTTTTATTCACTGCCAGTTGGAAAAAATATATATAAATATATATATTTTACTGTCTTCTATAAAGTAGATGCTTTGCAAGGTAATGGTTTTGATCATGAAGTATCTTTGACTAACAAGTTGTGTTTCTACAGGTTGTATCCAACCAGAAATTTGCAACCTGTGAGAGATGTTTCTGATAGGAATCACAACCTGGACATTGAGGTTTGGTTCACAATGGCTGGAAAATAAACAGCCCCTGCAGGTGCATTTGCAGGTTTGATGTCAGAGACTTTGAACCTCTAGTGACACATAGCTCTTTCTGCCCTGTTCCCAGACCTCTTTCTCCCTCTGAACTGAAATATACTTGAAAAAACAACTCTTGAAGCCCGTGTACCAGGTGACGTGGTGCTACGTTGTCTTGTCTTCTCCTCTAGAGATAAAGTGCTAAAAAGCATCCTCATCTAAGAGCTGGATGGAAATGGGTAATGGGCTGTAACTACCAATAAACAATTATGAAGGAAGGCAATCTACTGCCATCTATGCAACTTGGATGAAAGTGCTGGGAAATGCACTAAATTCTTTTCTTTGGGGATAGGAACTTTCCCCTCATTTGCCAGGTACAAGAAGATGGACCTGCTTCGTGCTCTCCCACAGGAGTCAGGGACATAGCTGAGTGCGTAAGATCAGGTTCAGAGGAGCAGCAGATTTCCTGTTAGGTTTATAGTACCTAAAAAGTTCAATTTTCTAATAAACTAGAACGCAGGAAGAAGGCAGCCCTCAAACATGTGGGAACAATCCCCAAAGGACTGCTAACTTGTGCTGTACAACTTAGCGTCAGTTGTATCTGAAATGACTTAACAAAGTCACCAACTAAACCACCTCCCAGCAGTCACGTTTTTCTCCTACGTGATGGGACTAAAGGGTACTGAGTTTTATGGGAAGGGGCAGAAGAGAGGACAGACATGGGAAAGAGGTATGCCATATACCCAAATGCACAAACCCCATCATCAAACTCCTGAGACTATGAACTGGAGCTCTAGATGCAGAGGCTCCATTTAAGATATTCATTATCTGCAAGTCTTAAGATATATTTCAATATGCTTCAGGCTTTAAATAAACTAGAACAACACTTTATTCGTTCATATTTATACAGATGTGAGTAGTGACAGAGTACTGAAAAGGAAAAAGAAAAAGGCTGAGAGAATTTTGAGGTTAGTAAAATTCATTGTCATTCCTAACATGACACTCAAGAGCTTTAACTCAAGCTAAAATGGGAGGGAAAAGCTTCACTCTAAATATATATATATATATGGAGAGAGAGAGAGAGAGAGATCAGTATAGTTGCACTTCTAGTATAAATACACTCATACAGGTAAAGAATATATATTGTAATTGGGGCCAAAAGGCCAAAATAAGATATGAATGCATTAATGTTTGTCTGTCTTTCCTGTGATCAATGTTCCTACTTTTCAGGCCATCCAAACTGATATTTTGACTGAGGACCTCCTGATGCGAAACTCACTGGCTTTAACACAAGCTAATCCCAGATCTCTCTTTTTCCCCCCAAAGGCTCCTCAGCGTAAATGTTATGTAGTTAGTATGCCTACCTCTCAGCTGAGGGGTAAGTTATCACTTATATTCAGTTTCTTTCAAACTATAAAATTACAAACTAGTATTCTGTTTAACAGAAATCTTTATAGGTTATATTTAATGAAAAGAGCAAAATTAACCCAGAGGCATTCTTAGTATATTCCAAGTGGGAAAGCTATATAATAAAAAATTCATTTCTTTCTTTCTTTTTTTAAGCATTATAGTTTTATCCAAATCCTTTCCCATGTGTTTTCAAAAGTATCATATTTGAGCAAGAGCACAGACCTATAGAAAAATCTATCTGTAAGTAACATTGCAGTAGTTTCATTATGCTTGTGGTGCTTTTACTAAAAAAATAAAATAAAATAAAATAATAATAAAAAAACAACAGCAACCAAGCAGTCCGTCATTGTAATGCTAGGACATACCAATCACTTTTAGCCAAAAATAGTCAAAATCTTCAGAGGGCAGATTTTACTGGCACGAGTACCGCAGTCCAAATAGCCTATTAGTGTATTTCACAAAACTGGGTCAGCAAAATTTTTTCAATGTTCTTTTTAGTTCTTCAGATACTTCTTTAGCGAAACATGTGAACCCAATACACTAAAAAAGTTACCACAGCAGTGAATAACACACTTATTTGTAGAGGAAAATAAGTCTTCCCTCCTCTTTCTCTCTCACACACACTCCAATACTCATCCAGAAGCAGATCCCAGCTCACGCAGAAGCTGCTTACCTGATCACATCTCATCAGCCCTAAGTATCTGAGGGACTTGCTGCTTTGTGCAATTTGGGTGGCTCCATGGTCTGTGATTTCTTTGCACCATCCAACATCCACCGTCTCTATTGTCATGCTGTATCGTCCAATAGCTATCAGAGCTGTAAAATATTAAAGACATGAGCTATGGTGGTCAGTACGGGAGATGGGTAAACTGAGTTAAATGTGTACATGAAATGATACTGAAATGAAATTCTAAGTAGCAATTTTCAAAAATTTCCTGGAAGAACAGTCTTTTATCTTTCTGATAAATGAACCCGCATCATGTAAAACATCTCTGTTTCAGCATTCTATTGCTGTAGAGTAACTTTGTCTCTTCAAATTAGGAATACATATATGTGCATAGATACACACAGACATGTAAAAAGATATTGCTATATAATTCATCTATCAACCAAGATAAATAGATATAACCCCCACCAGTTAGCAGACATAATACATATGAATTCTTTTAATTTCTTTTTTCAGAAGGATCAGTCCATTGACAGATGAAATAACTATAGAATAAAAACAATTCATCCTCAGTCTCCAGAGAAAATAACTGATTTTACACTACTAGCACGTTTTTTTCGAAGTAGTATTACAAAGACAACACAGAATAATGTCATTTTCGGTGTCAATAAAACAGAAGGTATTAGAAAACCCTGCAGGTATCTTTTGTCATATATTTTGTAACTATATTCTGAAATGGCATTTCTTTCCTATTGCTCATGCTGATGATGAAATAACAACCATACACCTTATTTTCCTGTTTTTTTTCAGGAACACTTTTCTAATACAAAATAAGGAAAAAAACCTCAGGAGTAATTAAGGCAAAAACTGGAACCTTCATAACAGAAAGAACATCTGGAAGATCCCTGAAAGGACTGAAGAACAGCAGAGAGGAGAAACCATGACGTATCTTAACCACTTGGGAAGACTTTGTCACGACACGGCTAGTCTGGAATGACAAAATGGATGAAGACGACTAGCAACCTGGTTACCAGGGACTAGAACATTTTTCAGGAGATATGAGACAGCAGACCTTTAGCCAAGTTGGCATTTATTAACTGAAATGAGCAGAAGCCTCCAGCACTTAAAAGCTCAGCTTAAGAAAATAGTCCCAGGTTTCCAGGGTGGAAGCCAGCCATCTGGATGTAACCGAGGGGTATGAGGTTTACACCTCTTTACTCTAGTTACAATGCAGTTGCTGAAAAAGATGAAGAAGTGACTTAGCCCAAATAATGCAAGTATCTACCGTCTTTAAAAGCATGATTTTTCAGCTTTTGTGGGCCTGTTCTGCTCATACTACAGAACTGTCTATAAGAAGGAAAAAAGGAGTTATGAAGGGCTGGTACCAGCTCCTGACACACCAGATGCCAACCTTAGCTACTCAGCGTCTATCTGTGAGCTAGGAAGAGAGAGAAAAACAAGCGCTCATCCGACCGCACAGTGGTTCTGCGGAGACCGGGCCAGAGAGCAGTAAGCACAGAGGACAATTTGCTAATTTATAAATATTCAGGTGGACTTGATCTGCAATCAAAATCAGCCCCAAGAGGCCAAATGCATTCTCAAAAGCTGTAAAATTTGCATTGGAACATCATTTTTTCCTTGCAGCAGTTCACCAAAAAGGGCAATGGTAATTTAATTCTGTAACTGACACAACAAACTTACGATACAATCATCTGTGTACTTTCGTTATGGTTTGATTGATTTTTGTAGGACACTACCAACTCTGTTCTCTTCTCAATACATCCCTAGAAAACAAAACCTAATTTTGTAAATATGTACATGTATGGATAAGAGAACTTCAACTCTGTACTTCTTTTCACAGAGCTCTTTAATATCTCATTTTTATAAAAATCATGGAAATAAAAGAGAAACTGACATATTTTGCAATAAGAAAAGTTATAGCAATTAGAGATTATAACTGTATGAAATGTTAGAGACTGCTTTAAATTAGTACAGGAATACTAAAGTTGACCATTGAATTAGAACGTTATCAATTAAACATGATCAAGTACTGTTTGTCCACGAATATTTTTGCTAGTTTGTGTAAAGTTATAGCAATATTTTTTTTTATTACTTAAAAAGGAAAAAAAGATCCACTCCTTTTTTTTCTATTTCAGGGACTATTATAAACGGAAGAAAAACAACAGAGAATATTGTTACTGAACTGTGTAAGGTGCCATCACATCTCACAGGTGAAGAATTCTCCTTGTACAGGCATTACACAAAATTGGACATACAAGATCTGAGACCTCTCTCACATCACCTAGATTAGAGAGGAAAGTTGGGAGTGATACTGTTCAAAGACCAACAAAGGGTGCTGCTACACTGTGTGCAGAAACCCCAAGTCTAAAATATAACCTGAGAATCTAAGAAGCTGCCTGGAATTGGGGCAAAAAGACAGCTTAAAGCATGAAATTTCATGCAGGTATTTTCACATATCCATATTAAGCAAACTCAAAAAATAAAGGTTTCTCTTTCTTTTTCAACTATAGTAAAACATTTCCTAACAATAAAAAACAATTTAAAACAGATGTGCAACTTGTCAGGTGAAATGTTACTCTCTTTTAGCATTTTTGGAGTAAGATTTCTAGACTAGGACTTTAATTAAATCTGTTAAGTTTTATGGATTTTTTTCTAAAATATAAAAACATTTCTCTAGCATAATGTAAAAGGGGCTTAATTGAAATTACAAAATAATTATTGAATAATAGATTTCATACTTTAACCAGCCAGTTATCAGTGCTATTTCTCTGATTAGAAGAGCACTGGGATTTAGAAATGATGAAGTTTCCATAAATGAAAGTGTATATGCATGATATTTAGACTACATTATTAAATTACGGGTACTGGCTTACATGATATCGACAGAGTACAGTAATGATAATTTCATGAGACAGCCAGCACATTTTTGGTACAAGTATCAATACTTATTGGTACAATACAAAATGGAATTAAAATACCTCTAGATATTACATATCAATATGATACATGAAAAACAAAAATGCCATCTGTGAAATTTGCTTTTTTTCCTTTTTAAGTGAACACATTTTCCAGTTCAGAAGTTCAAAAATTTCCAGACAATTGCTAATCTGATGTCTTCACCTGTGTTTCACATTACTATATTTGAAAATAATTGGATGAAATTTCATACTGTAATTAATCTGTGTCCAATGCCAGCTATTTTTCAACTGTGCCTAGGATATATTTTAGGCTAGGGACTGCTGAAGAGGTAGTACTTTTCTTTGACAGGTCTTTCCCCCAACCTCAGCACTGTGTCTATCCTATGTGTTGCTACATAGCCCCCAGGTATCATCAGCATATATTTGATTTTCTGTTCAGCAGTATTAAATACTTGAGTATTATTTGATAAAGGAGAGCAACAGTCAAAGTTTTTTAAATTTAATTACAGATCATGCTAAAAATCAAGTAGTGTATTACAGACTGAAGACTTATATTTTGCAATGCCCTAGTAGAAAACAACTGATTTATTCTGTACTTTGCAACTTTGTCCCCCAGAGTAGCAGCCACCTTTCTGGAAAACCAAACACTTCGACATGCTGCATTCAAACATTACACTGCATTCATACATTACAACAACTCACATAACAAGCGCGCGTTTCCGAACGTGTTTCATCTTAAAACACCCATACTCTCGGAAAACCTCCACGCGCACAGCTGCATCCTCACAGCAGTACTTGGGCAAAGGAAAGATCCGCTACTCAGTCTCTGACAGCGCCCAACAGCAGAGGGCAGGGAGGTATCTGAGAGCATGTGAAAAATGCAATGTTACTCTCCCAGAACATTTTTCCCACATGCAAAAAGTTACAGTCAGGGACTCTGTGAACCTGGGCTGATGTCTCTGCACTCCCACGAGTCCATTTAGTCACCCTTGGAGTCCACAAAACCCTTTAGCCTCCACAACACTCTGCAGCAAGGAGTCTCTCAGTTTAACTACCCTCCTGTTCCTGTTCCTTCTCAAACGTTTTCTGGAAATCCCCAAAGACTGCCTTAGCCAGGTCTTCCTTATTCCTTGCCAACTTCTTCAAAATACTCAGACAGAGCTGTAAAGCACAGTCTCTCTTAACGAAAGCTGCGGCAACTCCTCCGTGTAGGTCATACTTATCCACGTGTCCACTAAGTTTATTCCTTATTACACTAACTTGCCTTTTACAGATGTCAGGTTCATTGGTTAATATTTTCCAGCCCTTTCCTGGAACATTTTTTGAAATACCTGTGCTACCAAAGCAGTTTTAAGCGGAAGATTACCCAGAGTGGTTAGGAGCGCAGCTATTTCATCCCCTCGTTCCTCTCGGGGTCGTGGGGACAGACAGCTCTTCCGCTTGTGCGGACTAACTGCTTTAAGCCGCAAGTTTCAGCTAGAAACACATTTGCATTGCTCAGCAGCTTTTCTTCCCCCTCTGTCGGCGCCTGCCCACGGTCACCAGAAGACAGGGCTCCTCTCAGGAAGCCAGGCAGCCCTCGAGCACCAAAACGGGCAGCAAAAGTCTCGCACAGCACGTTTGGACTCCGGGTCTGGGGAACTCTTAGCACACCCAGCAGTAAAGAAGACTCAAAGATACGTTTCATTGCTAATGACACCCAGGCTTAAAACACAGTAACAAAACCGATACTATAGTAATAGGAAAACGCTACACGCTGGAAGTAAGGAGAGACAGGCGCACGGAATCCACCACGCGTGTCAAAGCCAGCCTCCTTACGCTGCAGATCTCTCTGCCTATTTAACAATGCATCCTGTTCTTTCCACTTTTTTTCCCCCTATACTCCTATTTTTTTTCCAGCAAAAACAGATTTTCAGATTTCTTTTTTTCAGAGCCGGGTTGAGTGGAGTGGCTGTCAGCTGACGTGTGGCTCCTGTAGAGCAGGAGATAAAGTGTAATGTCCATCTCTGATTGGAATTGGAAAAATCACCTGCACAGCCTTGAGCTGTATTAAGCAAAAATGTTTTCCAGTTTCAGTGGTACTTTGTTATAGCTGAAATAGTGAAAGGACATATGCAGGACAAGATTTGTAGGCTGAGGTAGTATCTTTTAAATGACCAACTGGTAGGGCTGGAAGAAAAAAAAAAAAAAAAAAAAAAAAAGACCAATCTTGTCCTTAGGGCCCCAATGTTAGAAACAGATTTTTTAAAACTTGACTTAGTTAAACTGTTGTTCAATGGATCTACCAGACAGAAATGACTCGCTTCGGTGAAGGGGAAAGGTCTCCACTTAACTGCGTGCAAACTGTGAAACCAGTGGTCGCAATGAAAACGTCATCATGGTTAACTACTCCAGGATTTAATCAGCCAGGCACTGAGTATGCCCATCTAACAAAACCAGGGGGGTTAGAGTACCATGTTTATTTTGCAGAAACTTTCTGGAAAACTATATTTAGCAGTGTACGGTCTTGAGGCTTTCCTTCTTGATTTTGCATATTTACTAAAAAAAAAAAAAAAAAAAAAAAAAAAAAAGGAATAAATATTACACTAATCTGTTAAAAAATTATCAGCAAACTGCCATTTATAATTTGACCGAGTCAGGACCATTCCCAACTCTGATGTCATTACAATAGAAAATACAACATATGGTCTTTCAGTATAAACAGCTGATATTTGGCCCAACATTATTTAAATTCAATACATTTTTGCATCTGGAAAAAAAAATAAACAGGTTTTGCATAATTTTTACAACATACAGTTGTTTGGAAGTCTAATATATTAAGCAGAATTATATCCAATTAAACAACATTTTTACTGACATGCATCTACTACACAATAGAGAACTTCCCGAAAATCAATAAAACCTGGTTCAATGTAACTGCAAATGAACCTCTGTGAAGTAGAGTTGTGTTACTGTTTGTCTCCTATCTTCACCTAACACACTGCATAGGCAAAAGGCACTTCATTTGGTCAGCTTTTAGTGAAGGCTGAACAGAAAGGTTTGTAAAAGTTGATTACGACTCATCACCCAGGCACCACGGTATTACACATATATATGCATTTACTCAAAAAACAATCTAGCATTTCTTTATTTAGATAACAAAAAGCATCTAAACATGCAAGAATTAGAATTTAAAGTTTCTAAACTCTCTAAAGTAGAAATCAATCAGGCCACTGAGTATTACCAAGTAATAGCTTTCATATGGAACTTGCCATTATCTTTTATTTATTGTATAGCTAAAAGCTATTAAGGTGGCTATGATAACCATCTACTAAGCACTGAAGAGCTTAATGGACAAAAAAATAGTGAAGAAGTTTATGAGAGAGTTAAAATGGAAATAAGCAGATGTAATAAAAAGAAAATTAACAAAGAAAACTATAGATCTAGATATTAAGAAAATGCTGTAACAGCTAGATCTAGTGGACTGTGAAATATTTTCCTTCTCCTGTTGAAAGTTCATCTACTCCAGTTATTTAACATATGAGCAGACAAAGCTCTGGTGAGACCACAAGGAACATGTACAAGACAGACAAAGACAACTTAAAAAGTTTTTTCCATCTTTCATTTATATTATTCTATTAAATAGGAAAAAAAAAAAAAGACCAAATGACGCAGATAAGTTATAAATGCATGAAAAAAATAAAGCTATTAGCAGCCATAAAATTAGTTTGATGTTCCATTTCCAATAATTTGTGGAAACATTAATAAATCAGCCTGCAATTGGAAATGAACACTACTTGATTGTGAAATACACAGTTGAAAGAAAGATAATGTACTGCTAGCTAATTTTAATACATTACTATATTTAAGATTTAAAATTAAAACATTAACTTATGTAACTAATATCCACTATGCTATACAATAGATTAAACATTGAATGTTAACATAAAAATTGCTTCTACACGAAGAGACTTTCCTTTACAATTACCTGCTCGTGATTGTCCTTCATTTTATTTTCTACGTTTTAAGCAAAAAAAAAAAAAAAAAAAAAAAAAAGCGTCATGTGCGTCATACCCATAAAATCTTCTCTCCAGCAAACGTTTCATCATTTGAACGCTTTTCTTGAATAAGCGGGCAGGAGAATTTGATTCCTCAGAGCACACCTTGATGCCATAACCAAGAGCTTGACGAGCTCGCCCATGCGATACGACGAGCTCGGCATACTTGAACAGGATTTGGCACCGGAGGATGATGGCTGGCTGCCACGCAAGTCACACGAGGTCTGGCAGCTCGGCTAATCCATTCTGTGCTCAGACGCACAGGGTACACATGCCTAAGCCCATATCGATCGAGTCAAAAATCATTTTACTGTTGTACCTACAGCCAGCTGCAGACACCTACAGGTTGAAAGAACTGCTGTTTGAGTTGTCTGCTACTTCGGTCATCCAGCGCAGGAGAATCATAGCTCGCAAATCACATCGTTTATGCCTTAAGTGAAAACTGTATATGTAAAACTCACTGGATGATACAGCTTTTGACAATAAACATTTCTCTTGCTCTTGTTCCGCATTTTTAAATCAATCAATGACTAAAAAAAAATGTTTGTTCGTCGTCTACTGATATAAATTATGTATTAAACACACTAGCCCATCTGCTAAGAAATAAAGGCTATCATGGGTATATCACTTCAAAATTTCACTCCGTGCTACTTTCCCAGTCAAGAGTCCAATTCTCTTCAGGCTTTTGCTCTTCCATCTGACAAGCAACATGACATATATTTTCCTCCTGTATAATCATGACCTCACATAACAGCTATATTTCAGTGGTACCATGAAATAGGAAAGTGAGAGAGACAATTTGCACAAGAACTGGCTTCCTACCAGGGAATTTGGCCAATCTCATTTATAATCAAGCACTTAATATATTTTTGATTTTAAACTGTATGAAGAGTTCCCTTGAAATAAAAGTAAACATATAAATACAGGAAGTAACTGTGAAGCTCTCTATTCTTAAAATGTTAACCTTAATTCCTCAACTAGTTTCCTTTACAACACTTACATCCCTGTAATAATTAAAACAGGGAAACAAGGAAGTAATTAAGTTCTTTTCCCCCATAGTATGGGATGCTGCAAAATAGATATTTTGTGATGTTTTTAGTATTTTAGAGTAGTGATATTTTAACACTTAGCAAGTCTTCACAGATTACAGTACCTAAATAGGGATGCAGTAAGGTAAATATTTAAGCTTTTGTAAATCTTAAAATATGTTAGGGAAAGAGTTGCCCAGTCTGAAATATTTCCCCACTGGAATGCTGCATCATCTCTCTAGATGGCAAGTCTGCATTTTAACAAACTTGGTGTATTTTGCTTTTTCTATTGGCTTCACCTGCCTCAGGCTGCTTGAGGTCTCCTGTGATAATTTTATTGTTATACCTTTGTGCATATGTGGCTATGGGCAACATTTCTTGAGAATGAAGTATGGGACTGCAATAAAATGCAGGAGGATATAGGGGCACGGCCACGCTGGGAAGCCAATCTAATAAAATGCCTCGAGGAAATGAGAAGGAGTTGGACTGTATCCCTTGAGCAAGCCTGTTTTCTCCAAGAGTTTAGCAAATCTGGTTAAATCCTTTCTATCTGAATTCATATTTTGACCTTTATTTGGAAACTCAGTGGCAAACCACTCAACTAGTGCTACTACAGTAATTTTGACTAAAAATCTGCTTGAAAGAGATAACATTTATATATTTTAAAGCAACATATTTCTGGCTTCCTTTTTGAAAATAAAATCTCATTATTTAAAGTATTGATTACCTAAAGCAGCCTTCAGAAAATCCTCAGAGGTGAGAGAAGTCCCAAGGAACTGAACAGAACTAATGCCTCTGAGAGGAAAGGAGACAGAGACCAGGTAAATATCTACCAATTACTTTTATGTCTCTCGTAGATAAAATTTTTGAGTGTAAAATAACATTGCAAGCATTCTGGGGAAAGGCTATCCGACAATCAGCAAGCGCTACATGTCGCCTTTTGCAACACGGTTGTAGAGGATTATATTCTACGGTACAATCCTCAGGGCTTTTGAGGATGAGGGGCTGTGCATGGGGTTGAGTCTTCCCCTGAGCCCACTGGACTGGCACGACGCTCTTAGGCAGCAGTCAACAGATCTGCTGCAGCAACTGGTCTGGTTACCATGAAGCTGGTGGAGCATGCACTGCTGCCTTCCATGCCAACTTCATTAGCTGGCATGTAGAGAATGGGCAGCTGCTCCATATAGTTGAAACTCCTAGAAAGGCAGGAAGTTTACAGAGCTATGATTTCCCAAATAAAATTAACCTTGGTGCTCTATTTTTTTATCTTGGGTATTTGGCAAGACTATCCCCAAATGGAAAACATACATAAAATAGTACTGCCATACAAAAGGTTATTCAAAAAATTACCTGTTGTCCTACAATAAAGTAAAACTCTACATAAAAAAGAAAACAGTGATCTTAAACAGTCATCTTTAACATGAACAGCAAACAGCTGCCTTGCCAGGAGTCCATAGAAAGCCATAGCTTAGCTTTGTTCCTAATAAAATACAAAACGGTATTTTATAGAAGACTCCAAAGGAGGAATTTCTATGTTGATAACACTGAATTACTGCTAAATATATCTGTAATGTAATAAACTCCACCAGTGCAGAAGAGAACTCAGAAACCTTCAATACGAGGATGTAAAAAAGATGCTAGGACAGAAAACTGAAAGGCATGTGGCATGCTTGGTTCTGTCCTCAGCATAGACCTCAGGTGAAAATATAAACAAATAAGAACGAGGTAAGAGATGAACTGTGAAAGTGAGTGGTAATAGCTGCTGGTTTTAAACCCACGGTGGTCTTAAGACAATAACGCCCCTGTGGGTCAAGCTAGCCAAACTAGATTGGCTGCCTTGTCATTTGCTCAAGAGCACAAAAACATACTTTGTTTTCCTGACTTGATTCGGCGTACAAGTAAAGTCCGGCATTGTCACTGACGTATTCTGATCGCAAGTGGAAGACTACGTAATTTAAATAGGATAGCCTGTCCTGTCAGCAAGAGAGGCTGCAATGCATAGGCTGGCAGCAGAAGGAAGACTAGGGAAAGTGTGGCCTTGCTGTTGGACATGGTAGGGGACCTACCGTCAAAGGACTAGGAAGATGGTACTCAACGCCTGCTTCTTTACCAGCAACACCTTCTGGCAGCCCTCCCAGCTTCCTACGTATGGCAGACTTTGGATGTGGGGAGTAAAGTATTAGTGAGTAGATCAGGTGAGCAAACAGGACAAACACAAGTCCTTGGGAGCAGACGGGATGCATCTAAGGCTGCTGATGGAGCTGGTCAATGCCACTACAAGGCCACTCTCTATCATCTTGGAAAGATCAAGGAGATAGAGATGTTTGCAATGACTGGAAAAAGACAAATGTCATGGCTATCTTCAAAAAGGTCAAGAAGGAGAATCGAGGGGACTAAAAAACAGTAAGCCCTCCATCTCTGGGAAGATTATGGAGCTAGTTCTCGTGGAAGCCATAGAAAAAGACAAAAAGATGACTGAGAACAGCTAGCACAAATTTACTGAAGATGAAACAAGCCTGACCAACTCAATTGCCTTCTTATAATGAGATGACTGGCACTGTGGACAAGGAATACGCAAATATTTTCATATCAGAAGAGGCTCAAAAAGGACTACACAGCATTAAGAAGAAATGCTATAGTCCAAAGATGACTGCATTCTCTCCCAATTTAAACACAAACACATTTTTGTTTCAGGTAACAAAAATACCCCAAATTACCTGAATCTTATAATACAAGAACAAGAGATACACAATGAAGGTGAAATACTATCCTTTCAAAACAGGTAATAAGATTTGGGTTTATTTAAGCAACATGTAACTAAGCTATGAAAGCTGTTACTTCTAGCTGTTGCTGAGTCCAGGAGCTTAGCAGCACTCAGAAATAAAAGGCATTAACGACGATAGCAAAACCCAGATCTAGACAGGGTTGAAAACAAAGGTTCTGAACAACCTGAAGTACACACAACCCAGTAACTAAGAGGGGTATGAAAGAAACTATCTACCAAAAACTGGCATGATTTAGAGATCTGATGAATTTTAGTAAATGCTTTGAAAAGGCTGAATCAGAAAGTATTTCTGTGGCTATTCAGAATGCAGAACATCTCGTGCAGACTAGATACAAGGTTCACTCAGTGTTTTGCTGGAACTTTTGGGGATAATAAACTGGCAGAAGCTAGGAAAATGACTTACTATCCAGCTATCGCTTATTATTCCAAAATTCTGATGAATGAATTGGGTTTGTAAAGTCTAAAGTTTACAGATGGCATAAAAATTAGGATGTTGAGACACTAATTTTCAATAAAGGAAAATTTTTGTTACCTCTTAGTCACATGATTGTAACAGAGCAGGTGGAGACAAAGCAGCTGGGATACTTTCCTAGGAAAGCGAATTTGACCACATAGTCTATTTAATTATGGGATCAGCCAAAATGAGAGAGTGTTGCTTTGGAGAATGACAGAAAGTAAATCCTAAATGATGTGGGAACGTAACCCTTTTGTGAATTCAGCTTTGTCATTCTCACCAAAGGACTCTAGCTACTGTATTCTTCTGATTAATAAATGCTGACTTACTTTGAAAAGGCTTCTCAGTGGTCTGCAAATACTTGCTGAGATAGGGGGTGACATCTCCGACAGACCTACACTCATTCTGCCATTGGGGTAAAACACTGAAATTGAGGGCCTCTAACTGACAAAGAAGAGAATTGTCATTTGCCTTGCAAAAAGGGGGAGTGTGAAATTTGTTACCCCCAAAAGACGAGAGAGAAGATTTCAGGCAGGAAAACATCTAATAACTGCATGATAACATGTTACTTCTAAAACATGTATTAAAGGTACTTCCACTAAGTATTTCAAACAGGCTGATAGTGAAAAGAAAATAATGACTGCCTAAACCACAATTTAGTAAAATAGCTCTTAAGTTTCTGTGAACTTAGAATTGAACAGAATGCAGTGGATACTTCTTTTAGTATATAAAATTGAATTTAATGGAGCCAAAGAAATACTAAACAGAAGTTAAAAGATGCTTACAAGAATGAAATTTTAAGTATAAAATCCAAAAATGGAAGATGGTTATTAGAAATTGTGGATTTCACTGCAAAACTCCTGCTGTATAACTTCAGGACTCAACATGAAGATAGCTATTTGGAGTGCTTAAAAAAAAAAAAGGCAATAAAAGCACAAACACCATTACAATACAGAGTATGAGGTGTAATACCAGACAGACCATTTGTACACTTCAAAAAACATCTGTGGGCTAAATGTTTTTTAATTCTTGAGAACATATCCAATGCCTCTTTAAGATATTGACACAATATTTTCTGTTCTCCAACCTCAGGAGTACAGGTTATTTTTCATGAAGTATTGCATATTTATTTTTCTAACTCATACAGTTCATATTCACTGTCCTTGCGACTTAGTTGTCTTGTAAAATGATGTGGGAAGACAGGAAAAATGAGATCCATGCACAAGGGTTAGATTCATTGCTTAATCCTGTAAAGTTGTAGGTCTAGGAAATATGAACATGAGTTTGAAAGAACAGCACTAAACAGAATGAAAAGATTTCTGTGGACTTCAAGACATGGAGTACACTATAAAAAGGCAGCTAGCTGTGTGAAAGGGCTAGGCAAGTGAAAAGATGACCGTATGCAACACAATGTACTAGGAAAGAAAAGAGCAAAGCAGATGAAAAATCAAACCAAGACAGATTTCCTACATATTTAAACACACACGTATAGCCCTACACACACAGACACAAATCTGTAAATATATGATAACATAGAAAATTAACATCTGTATTAAAAATATTACAACTCTGCAATAATATTCCCCAATACAACATCACCTTCTTATGCTTTCCACTATAAACAGTTCTGGACCTCCTAAGATCTCTGTGGTTTGCAACAGGACCTTAAAAAAGTCCTGGCATCAAGACATTTTGCTTGTCCTGTGCAGCTCTGAAGACTTTGCTGTGTTGAAAGTTGCTGAAAAAACCTGAACTACCAAACTACTCCATTGCCAAACCTCAGTACCACCTCATATACCATCATGCAGCTTTATTACCCAATTTGTCTGGCTATTTCCTACAGTCCTGAGGACCACAGTTTGGAAATCACTATTTTCCTAAGGGGACATTGAAGAATTCCATAAAAAGAAAGAAATTATTTGGCTTGAAATGATGGCAGAAAAGCCAGAATTAGTCTAAAATGCATTAAAGAAATACTTAGGCTAATATTAGAAAAGTAATCTAAAGAGACAGCAGCAATAATAGACATTACCAAGTGATGTGACTGAGACAAAATTATAGTATTTCCACAGCATTGAAGTAGTAGTCTGAAATGCACGATTCAGACAAGATAATTCAGGTGGACCATCACTGATCTTTCTATTGTTTATTACTTCTCTTACGGATTCCTTCCTTATTTAGCTGGAAGATAAAGTACCTTTGTGCACTAGCTTTGTCCTCCTTCATCCACAATTCATTTCTCTCTATAAAACTAACATTAACATGGCTATTTTATTCAGAAAGCTTTTCTAAAGACCCACAGCTCCTAACAGATGACGTGCATCACTTCAAAAGCATTTGGACAGCTATAGCTATGAGATAACATAATGTTTCTCCCTGAACCGAGTCTGACCACCAGCAACGTTCTTTGAAGACATAAAATCTGCTTCTGTCTTCAGCCAGCGTGATCCCCAGGAGGCACACACGTATAGCAGGCACAACAAGGTATTGTTTCAATTCCTCTGATATCAGGTACGATAGGAGAGGCAGAGATGATAGGAATCTAGGCAGTGGTAATATCTGTTTTACAACCTTAGCTTGTGTGGGCTCCTTATCTAATTGTACCCAGGTACATTTGCACACGAGCATCCAAGACTGCTCTGGGGATACCATTTGCTGTCAAAGGCTTTGCAGTGATCGGTGGAAGTTCAAACATTGTATTTTGTCAAGGAGAGCTGAGTCTTCAGAAACAGAGGAGACTTGGCACCCACGGACTTTTGCGTGGAAAGGGTTCACATCGTTAATTCAAGGTACAGATTAACCTTTCAGTTGTGCACTAATACATAAAAGCATCGTACGTATATTTGACACAATATATTTTAAAATGCTGTCAATCAGTATCCTATGCCACATCTTTATTGAAAGTAAAATCAGATAGAAACATGCACTTTTATAAATAATCAAGAAAGTTATTTTACTTTGATGAATTTTGGACTGGATATACTGGACTTTTAAAAATTGCTGTTAAGCTTTAATATACTACTGAAAGCATCTTTTAGATCCTTAAACATGATCAAAAAAGACAATAACATTTGATGTCAGGCTTGACAGACTGTTCTGACTGTCTCCTATTGTGCCCATTGTCACGTAGGTCCCAAATCACAGCATGAAGTTACATGCTGCATGTGCTGAAACACATCCATACAATCACGGAAGCACAGACTGTCAGCTTCAATTTTGCATTTTTCTGTTTTTGTCAGCATGTACCACTCCAAATCTCCACGTGAATTAACTTTAACACAGGATTTTGTGTTTGTTAACATAACATTTAATATGTTCCAACGCAGATATGCTGTTCTGCTTTGGGAAATGTCGTCAGAGAACAGGGTTTTGTACCTTGTTATTAGTTTCATTATGACTAACAGAGCTGAGGTCGCTCACATAAATCAACGCCATCAGATGCTTAGAGTGAGTACAACTGACAGGCAGAAATGAACAAAATTAAAAACGGCTCCATACTGTGCATCATCACAAGCAGGCTCCAAAAGTAATGAAGAACTCGGGGAACTCATTTTTAAACTCCTCCCTGATTAATGTCTGCAAAGCACTGGGGATATTCTAGTAGGACAGCTAGAGCCACGTTTCCAGGAAAAGACTGAATTTATTTACAAGTTTTCACAGAATAGTTTGCAGTACGTCTGCAAGACGTTTGTAGCCGAACGGTTACACAATCTTCCTTAGAATAACACCACTTCCAGCATTAATTAGCTGTCCTGTGTAATGAATAAAATGAAGCTTCATAAAATTAGCTGAGTGTAATCCCCTCAGGAACTCTTTAAACAATAACTAACATGATAGAAATGCAAACAAAAAGATGTTCCTACAAGTATAGAAAAATACTTGTTTCCTCAAGTATTTCTTCAGTGTACTTCACCTTCAGGCATCTAATCTATTCCCTTAATAAGGGCCATTTCTTTGGGAACCGTACAGAAAAGCAGTTTAGCGCAGTAAAACCTCTTCTCTTTGACAAGAGCAGAAGTTTTATCAAACTAGATTGGAAAATGCAAAGGAGTTTATGCCAGTTAGACCATTTCAAATTACAAGTACTACCCATTAATAAAATTTAAAATCTGCAACATACAAATTGTTTCAACAGAATAGAAATCCACAGCCATGCCACTTGCTAAAGTACCTGCTTATCTAAGTTACTCAGTGGGAATTAATTTTCCTTCTGGTCACTTATAATAAGCATGGAAGTATTCCCCTCTGGTTAACTTATGTAAAAATGCAATTTACTCAATAACTGATATAATAATTTTATTTAGGAGAGCCTGTAAAAAACAAAACAAACAAAAACAAAACAAAAAAAAAAAACCCAAACCACTCAAAACTGATATAAAAATCAGTTTTTACTGAAGTAAAACCTTTCTTTTTATTATTAAAAATCAGCTAGATAAAGAATGCATTTCTGCGCATTGACACACACACCAACAGCACCAGGTTAGAAGACATAAGAAAAATTCTCCGATTTTGTATGAGGTACTATTTTTTTTTAGAAAAGTAGGCTGCATAAACACTGAAAATGACCCTGACTGTTTGTTTGCAAATTGGGATGTAAGTACTGGCCCAAGAATTAGGAGAATCAAAGCTGTACACTGGGAACCACTTGCCTCAGTAATAGAGTCTAACTTCTATTTTGTCCCTTCTATCTTTTGTTTGCAGTTTGTGCAGTCCTAGTAACTAAAAGTTTCGGTACAGAGCATTACCTCACCTTCACGCAGGTTTGAAAGATCCTTTTAAATACATGTTTCCCACAACGGCAAGTAATGGGCTATAAGTACGATCTGTAAGAAAGATTAGAAGGAACAAAAGGGTCTCTGATAAACGCTGGATGTGTCTTCACCCAGTGATTTTTACCAATTTCTAATTATATTGCATGTGCTGGTTTATATACATACGTAAATATTTAAACTCATAAACTAATTAACACAAGCTTAAACGAAAGTAGTCTCAGTGAAGAACCACCACATAAAAGCTTATACTGTAAGACAGATAAATCCTGGCATTTTCAGGTTCTGGTACAAACTAAGTTCCCCTTTATCTTTACTCATTAATAAAGCTTAAAATTTGCCATCTAAAAATGTTCCTATGTAAACTCAGCTGAATGTTTGTTTGAATCCTTCAGCTGACCCTTTTATTTCATTTTGACACAGAAGAAGCCATCCTGCCATTTAACGTCAGCGTCATTCAGACAAATGACTCCAAAAATCTCTCCCTGTCTTCTGGAAGAACAATCTTTGAGACTGACTCTTGAAACAGCCTGTTCTACTACCAGCTAAAATCCTTTGAAAAAATGGTGACGGGTCCAAATATTCAGACATTATCCAAATGTAGACTTGTATACAAGGAAACTCATGAAACTATGGCAAGTATTTATCTGCAGCAAACCTGCAGCAGTTTTGAAGTCTTTTTTGGATGCATAAGCAATCACATATGCTGAAGAAACATTTCTACTTGCTGCTGGAAGAACAGTGCTTTTTAAAATTATTTATATGCTTTCAGCATGCATTTTAGAATTTTATAAGGAATAACAGTGAATCATTCCTTGTTTTGCAATCCAGAAGAGTAAGCGGTTATAGCGCTAGCATAACAGTTGACCATGAAAGACAAAGTCAAATTACTAGTAATGGAAATTTCCAAATATATGCTCTCCTCAGATAAATGCACTCTTTTCTGGCTTGTTTTCTGACTGCTTTTATTCCAGAGTGCTTTTATGAGGGCTGCACTGCTCTACTTTTGATTATAGACACCTTGGTGTGCACATGGCAGGGCCCCAACCTGAGCTAACTGTTCTGGGTAACAAAATTCCAAGTGTATGGATGTATGTAGGAATTTCTTTTTGTAGCGGAAACATTGGGAAGCTATTTCCAAACTTGGATCTAATTGGTTTGCTATTGAAATTCCAAAACTATGAATATTTAGCTGAATTGTATGTTCACAAAAACTACTGACCAAGCATGAGGGTAAAAAGAAAAAGGCCAGTATAATAACATTTAAACTTAAATCCGTACTTTCACTTTTCTTCAATAGCAAGAGGAGAAAAAGACCAACTTTGTCAGAGTTACAGAAGTAATTTTCTTCTTTCTGCCAGCCTCAAGTTTCAGTGAACATTGCTCACAAAAAAACAGCAATTCTGGTGCAGATAATTTTCAACAGTGAACACACCTTTGCGCATGCAGTGGAAAAAAAAATAATTTTGATCCTCACAATAGATCAATATCTCTGTTTTTGTCAGCTGTAAACATTGCTTTTATTCTGAACTTCCCCTATTCTACTATATTGCAAAAGATATGTTCCCAAACCTGAAATGGACTTCCACCACATTTTATTGTTATTGCTTTTTGCCTTGCTGTATCTCTCTTTGTCTTCAATCATATTGACAATAATTGTTTCCAAAAAGAAAAGTTCAAACTCCTTTTCATCCAACACAGTATTTGTGCCAAAACTCTGTGTCTACTGCTGTAAACCTCTACCTCCTGTACTTAAACTTTTGGTCAGTCCAAAAAAATGATACCACGTAGGACCTAGCTTGTAAAATCCATTACTAGCTAGGACATCAGTCAAGACACTACCAGACAACAGTATGTTCCTGATGAGGAAGCCCACATGTGATAGCCCTTCTTGTGGCCTTCCAAAGCTAGTAATTCCAAATATTCACTGTCAGTTCAGTTTGTTATTTGCCTTTTTTCTCAGCTCTTTTGTTATTTGACTTTTTTCTCAGCTCTTTTGTTTCTTGAACACTCAATCATGAGCAGCTCAGCTCATACCATATTATGCAATTAGCAAAATTAAATGATTAATCAGTAAAAATAAGCAGTAAAAAAAATCAATATGGAAACAAACCCAAAAGAATAAAACAATCAAAATATACTGTTTACTACTATTTTTTTATTATTATTTTCAATGCAAGTGAAATTAAAACTACTAAATATCCATAGAGCCACTTCTTAATTTACTTTGGCAGAAAAGTACGTCCACAAATTTGTTAAGCTGCAAGATCACACAGCAAATGATTAGGATGCAGTTGAGATACTAGGACCATATATGCTTTTCAGAGGGGCATGGAGTACCTATTATTTTTCAAGAATGCTAAACTAAACAGAATCCATAAGTCTCTTTCCTTGCCGTCCACAAATAGCCACATTGCAGCTGCTTCACTAAAGTCAGTCTTATCTTGCCGGGGTGGGGGGGGGGGGGGAAGTAACATCATATTTATTCATAGCCAGAAAAATTTTAGTGGAGGTATAGCAGCTATAACTTGCACTGTGGCAGGAGACAGTGACTCCATTAGAGTTGATGATCTTCATCTGAGCTACTCACTGATACCCTTTGCCATCAAACTGTGGCAAGCAGGGGAAATCTATGAAACAGGCCTTGCTGTTGGCCTGTTACTATTTAAAGGATGATAGATCCCATGACAGAGAAAGGAAGAACAAAACAAATGTAGCTAGCTGGAGGCCTGGAGGTGTCACAGTTTCTCTACTCTTTCCACCATTCTCCAGATCCCACTGACTTCACACTGAAGTTGCTCACAAAGCTTCCATGAAAGACAGGTAAGGCCAACAAACAAAATCCCCAAACTGCAAAACCTCCTCCTGCAGTCTTTCAAAGTATAGTTGCAGTGATGCAGAAGTCACATAACTTTGGGATTTTGGGAATAAAACCTGAACAGTTTCAGTGAAAAAAGCCCTATTTTCTTCTTTTCCTTGAAATGGAGTTCAATTCTGATTGATTACATTAGAAAATGGCACTATCATGTACCATTACAATACTGTCCTTTACTGAAAATCTTGCATTATGATGACAAGTTAACGATTCAGCTAAAATTAAGTTATGGCCCTTTTTATGTAAGTGTTCATTTAATTTTCCATGCAAATCAGCTTGTTTTAAACATTCCCTTACTGAGATGTTAATGTAAATAAAAGTAACTTCTCTTCCATTTCCTATTCGCCTCCAAATAAACAAACAAAAATGATATTTTGTTTTCTCAGCAAAAATAATATTGATAGTTTAAAACTAGTCAAGAAGGAAAAGTTTGAATTACACCAGGTACAAATTCACTTTATGTTTCTATAATAGCAAAACACAAGAAGTAGTACAGCCAAGATGATTAAGAATTTAGACAGACAGAATTATCCTGTAAATCTGCCACAGAATGGTTCATTCCGCTTACAATGCAAAGTATTCTTCATTTTTAAGGAGCAACAATCAACTAATTTATGTTTCTGTAATGCCACTTAATTCATGATTGCATGATTTGGTTGAGAGAGAACTACCACAGATTAGCTCTCTGTTGGTACGAGGCAGTGGGTTTCAACCAGCGTGCTGTGTGGGCTGCAGGAATCCACAATACTTCTGAACAGACCATAGGAGATTCAAATATGACATAACAGTAATCTATGTATATTGCTAAAATGGCCATGCTTCCATTAGAAAGTGTTAAGATTCACAAGTATGACGACTCAGTTACTTTGATACAAACTGGGAAAAAAAAACACCCTATATTTAAATTGTTTAAATGTATAGTTACATTAGACACTTGGAAGGGTCCACCTCCCTTGCAAAATACGCAGTTTTATTGTCACATCTAAAGCAGCAAATAGAAAGTCTGATTATTATACATATTATAAGCATAAGCCTAATTTTAAACAAGGGCCTGCATTCATTAAATGTATAAACATACTAATCAAATCTGCACGAATCTCAAAGATTAACAATGCACCAAAGTAGTCAGTTGCTCAACAGGATTCACTTTTAAATCTCAACATTTCTAACATTAAAAAAAAACTAAACCTCCAAGCTCTCCACAAACATCCTCTCCATCTTTAAAAAGCCTCAACAGAAAGATAAAAATGTGAACATTAAACTCAAAGAAAGATGCTCTATGGACATCGGGGGTCATCTGGAGATTAAAGTCCACAGCCCTGGTCCATCAAGTGAAATCATCAGTCTTTTACAATAAGATATTATACCTTATTTGTCTATTCTAGCTGTTAGTACTTAGCTGTTGTACTAAATTTAAATTTAGGCCAGAACAAGTCCAGAGAAATGATCTGGAACAAAATCATATAAAGTCTTATAGAGAAACCCACAATTTGAATGCAGCTGGAAACCATTGAAAAACTGGAGCATCCTCTGGAGTGTACATTGAAAAGTCCTGCAAAGAATCCATTAAGCAAGCAGGCAGCAATATTCTGCTCTAGCCAGAATTTTACATTAGCTTTTAGATGTAGCTTCAACAAGAGCACGTTGCCTTAACGTGCTCTCAAGTCAATAGGTGAAGACAAGAGTTAATGGAGCAGAGACCACAGCCAGGAAAAAAAATTTTAAGTCTCCTTGCTAAACACATAATTCCTGCTTGTTTGCTTCTATTTAATCATTTCAAAGCATAAAATAACCAAAAAATATTCATATATGGAACTCTCCACCAGCAAATGGAAGCCTCATCTGGTGTAAAATCCATTACCTGGATGCTTCTTCAAACTAATGGCTTTTACTGAAACAGATCACTTTTACCTATTGTAGCTTGATAGCTACGTAGGCAGACCTCTTCTATATCTCTATCCTTATTATACACCTGAATAAGAAACTTCTTCCAGCTCAATGAAAATTGCAGATTTGACCATAATTATTCAGATTCCGCTATAAGCCAAAATGAAAGCACTTTCCCCATTGACTAAATGAAAACACTGAAAGACCTAACAGAAGGGTGCATTAAGCATAAGCGTTACTGTGCTATGTTTACTAATCCTTGGACATTAGAGGAGATGAAAAAAAATAAATCTAGGCATGTCACCTTTTGTTTATTCTGAGTTCCTCAAAGACATGAAACATGACAGGGAAATCAAAATAAGACTGCTATTTAAGCCTGATGGTAACACACTTGCTGCTCGATTCTAGTAAACGCAAACATGTAGCCAACATGTTTTTAAATGTATACCCTTAAAAGATATGCTTTCCCAAAATAATAGCTTTTCTAGATTGAAGCCTCAGATGATTTTTGAGAATTAAATAATACCATACACCGTTCTGAATCAGCTGTTTATTAGTTCAGGTCAATACAGCCCATTTTATCTAGTCACCTGAAAAAAGGGACTAATGCAACAAATAAACCTGTTGCTGAAGCATATTTAGCATTTACCAAGGCTAACTGTTTTAACAGGTCTCCAAAGTATAATCTGTCAGTGCTAGAAGATTTTGCTGCAACTTTAAAGCCATGAAAATTGCTGCATAGCTCCACGAGGAGCTGTACAAGTTCCTCGTGTCAGAACAACTACAAGAGATGCTTTGCCATTTCCACAGAGCGCAAACACGGCTCTCGCATTATTTCCTGCTTACTTCGATTTTTAACAAGTAGTTAGATGATGCTTATCTCCCTAGAAAATATTTACACTGCCAACAAATTTAGAAAGTTCAGATGTACTGCCAACTTCATCTCTGCACCAGAGTTGCAAAATCTTTTTCTACCAGGATTACAAACTACGTAGACTAATGGACTCATTCTATATGATTTTATTTAACCTCTGAATCCTTTCAGCTAATGAGAGTACAATTAGATGTACTCCACATATAATCTTAGCAGAGGTTCAACTGTAGTAAGTCAGGAAACCAAAATACTAGACAGCATAGATAAAACACATTTGCATTAGTCATCTGCTTTTTCTTTTCCAATGTATTTGTCCCAGTAGTAGAATGAATACTCCAGAAAAGAAAAGGGGGCTGGAGGTATTGCAAAAAAGGAAAAATTCACTTAACGTGATTTCATATACTTCCATCTCAATGAAATCACATTTTCTAATGTGAAACAGTACTAAGAAAAAGCATGATTTGTTTCTTTTTTTTGCGTTAGTAAAATACACACTTGCCGAAACAATACTTGAGAGAACTTCGCGGCCACGTGGGAAGCGCCCGAGCTCCGCGGTGAGTTAGCAGCCTGCTCTGACGTGCTGTGGATCAGAGGCGATGCGGAGCGCCGGTCCCCGGGGCGATGGTGCCGGAGGCACAACTCCCACCGCGCCGACTCGCCAGCGACGGCACACGCGGCAGCCTCCAGCCCATGCGACACGCTGCCAGGAAACCAAAGCCCAGCAGCGTTCAGTAGGCGCAACAAGGACCTTTTCTGCTCTGATACTTTCACCCAGCGTTGGCCGTTTCAAGCAGCTTTACAGAGGGAGTAGGGGGCCAGCCTTTTTTTGGCTAAAAGCCTACTGAAAACAATAGTTCGGCACGGCACCACAAGCTCTCTATGACACCCACTACCAGTTGTCCCAGACAAACCTAACCTGACGCAACCTGAGGTCTCCTCGCCTTCAGGGGTATTATTCTGATCTTTGCAACCAAGGATCTAGACCATCTTGTGGTTCCATTTGATTCTACTAAACCCAGTGTTTCCCTAAACCACTAGCCCAACAGGAAGGCTTACCCACTCCCCCGACACGCTGTCGAATATTACTCTTTACTGACAAGCAGTATGTATATAAACCACATTTCTTCTTCGAGCAACCACTGTTTCATGAAGAGGCTCCTCACTCTGCTTGAAGCATTCGCAGCAGCACGGCATCCTGAGCAGGGCTGGGAGAACAACTGCTGAGGGGTTGTAACAAACAGAGCTCCAGAAAACCAGAAAGTCAAAGCAGCTGACAAAAAAACACACCTAACTCATTTAGTACCAAATCCTAATGCAGACTATTTTAAAAGGCTGTTCTCTTTAAGCAGATGTCCAGGTGTCCTTCTGAAACCCACTCATGTTCATCACGGGCCTGATATTCCGAGATCTTCCCATATCCAAACCCCCAAAATTTAAGTATTCAAATTGACATTGTATTTTAAAGCTAAAATGTTAGTAACTCCAAAATCAACAGAAAAAAGGCAGTCTACTAAATTTATTTCAAAATATATATAAAACTACCTGCTATCTTGCTTTTTTTTATGAGTAGTATTACTTCTCTGAGTATAAAACATTTGTGTATAGTTCTTTCAAAATGCAATATTCTATATTATCCAGCAAAATACTGAAATAAAACTTCCCCTTGTTGTAGAATTCAAATCTAAATGTAAAATATGTATGAATTAAATTAAGCTATTGAAACAAGATTTCGGAGGAATAAGTGTGTTCTGTATGAGTTTCCACAGATTGAAAATCATGATCTAACTAAATAATACATGGAAAAAGCACAAAAGCACTATGGCTATCATTTCTCTCTCTCTCTCTCTCTCTTTTTTTATTTTTTTATTTTTTATTTTTTAAAAAAAACACAACCTTTTCTCCTTTTTTTGAGCTGACTGCTCTGGCTCCAAATTCAAGGATCACTGTCAGAAAATTACATTAATAATAGATAAATAAGTATAAGGATTTATAATAAATTGTAAAAGATTCTTTTGACTCTATTAGTTTTGTCATGCTTTTGCTCATTCTTCCATTCTGTAAATATATGTAGACAAAGACAGAAACAGAGTGAAAGAAAGGGAAAGATCAACTGTACTGTTCAATGAAAAAATAACGAAAAACAAATCTGGTGAAACGTCTCTTTATGCCAACTGATTGCATGGTAACTCTTCTGAAAAGCTGCTACACACACATACTTTTATTTATATCTATTCAATAGCAATAAAATGTCAAAGACTTCAGGATGAAGCTGATTTCCCTCTTCTATATGTGCACAGCTTTTGATTATAGGCTTGTTCTTGATTGACGTACTATTGCGAGGAGTTCTGAAAATCACTTTGCAAAAATAACGCCGTGTTTGAGCTCAGTGTTTTTCCAAACTCAACTATAAAGCCTGCATTGATTCTAAAGAGAGGATCAGGACCTCTGTTTTACCTGTAGAGTTTCTGGAAGTCCTCTGCCAGGAAGGATAAAGATATACATCTGATTAATTTGTGGTATTTGTAGATCTGTTTTTTCTCCAAAGAGGGCAAATCAAATGCGGTTTTAAACGGTTCTTTAAAAGACAATAATCTTTCAACACTATTAAATTAACCTATTGAACATAAATTATCTGAAAATTTCATTATAGCTGTAAATATTTATAGAGAGAGATTATATATATATATATAGCATTATATAATACATATATATATATATATATATATATAAAGCAAGTTTAAAATGACAAATCGAAATACAATTCTCTAAGGACTACCTTCCTCAATATTTTGAGTATGTTCATTTTAACCTTTCTTCATAAATATCATTGCCTTTAAAGATTCACTCAAGTGTTTAAACAAGCGTTCTGCTAGAGTAGGTGCAACATACATAACTAGTTTACTAGTTTCACGTATGCAACTAGGAACCATGGGCAATAGCCTTTGGAAAAAATGGTTTCTCTCTCACTCCCTCTCTCTTTCTAAGAGGGGGGGGGAAGGAGTCTGAGTACTACTGAGACTTCGAAGTTTTCAGGCATCCAGCAAGTCCTATATCAGCTTACAGCTCTGCCACTATTTTGTCTGCTCTCCTTTTTTCCCATTTTTTTTTTCACTCCACCAATTTCTTCACAAAAAAATAAAAAGGTAGCTTAACAACAAAGCAGGCATCTAAATTCCATGTATATACTATGCCAATTGATGAGACACTCTCCAGTTCATGTGATATGTTTCCCTACCTATGTATTTGACTTTGTACTACAAAAACACTTACTGGTGACAGACTAAAATGAGCTTTTATACTTGATAAGGGATTACTCCAATGTAAACGTACAATTAGAATAAAAATTACTTTAATAAAGGCTTGCAGCATTGCAATCTTAGGTAATATATACCACACAGACCTCAAAGCTCTTTCAGAAAAGGCATTATCATCATCAGATAGGAAAACCGAACACGGCAGATTAAGTAAAATTCCGAAAAACCATAAACTAATCTATGCCTGGGACAGGAACAGAACCGGGTCTTCTGACCTCCTGTCAGTTCATTTAACCTTTAAACATACTGCCTTTCTTTACATGTGATACAAATTTAAAATCAAATTTAATTGGCATTAATTAGAGAGTTCATCATGCACCGTTCATGGTTTTTAATAATTTTCTGTAAAACTTTCTGGATGCTTAGAGTCAATACGCTGCCACTCGAAGTTTTGCTGCAGAACGCCCAAAAAGGAAGACAGGATTATAGAAGGCTGTTTTGTACTTCAAAGCTGACCATTTGTTTTGCAAGCACTACCACTCTTTCCGTGCAGCAGCATGAATTACACTTTTTCCACCTATTTCCACCCCCCGCCCGACCGCCTTTGACGTTTAAGCCCAGAAAAGAAAGTATTTCAGGGTTGCATGTGTCACTCTCGGACATCTGAGGATCCGGTTGCCCGCAGAGGCCATTTAAAAACATTCGCGTTGTCCTGGGAAAAGCAGTCGTCGGACATACTCTCATCCATAACAAAAGAGATTCTAAATAATAATAAGTGTGAGAATATATTGTTTCTCTTTGACCACTGGCGTAGGAAACCTGGGTGTATCATAAAGTCTCACGAAGAGAAGCAGCATGTAGAGGCAAATAATGGGAAAATAGGACACCTACAGAGCATGTTCAAACTCTAGGGAACAGCTTTCACCAAGATTAAAAAGGGAAATGAAACCGAATCCTTTGACTAGCTTTGCAGGGAAGTGAGTATACAGTAGCAATCCGTTCCACTCACGGCTCTAAAACTTTTCTTATTCTGTATTTATGTAAGACAGTTTTGTTGCGTGATTTGATTTGGCAAGCAGGAAGTTGATTTCATTTTCAATAAAGATTTATTTTCTACACAACTACACTAAAATTGCATTTTACCTGTAGACACAGGCACTGTCTTTAAGCGCAGGGCAATTTTATTTCTTTAGTAAATGTTAATGTTTAAAATGAACTTAGGTTGAAGGCCTTTGAAAATGAATGCAGCTTTTTGATCAGTGGCATTAAAACAAGTTGACAGCAGCTGGATGGACAGTTCATGCTTTCAGAAAATGAATCTCCTTTTATCATCAAGTTTACTGTTGTTCTAGATTTACTTCTTACAAAAAGAACAGAAAACAATCTTTTCCCAATTCAGAAATGAGCACTTTCATATTTTGGTTAATTGCACAGCTACTTGCAATTACATTAATTTTAAAACAACATATAGAAGCTTGCTTCAAGTGTCACATTTTAAAACTTCTTCCATTTTTAAACCAATTTCTTCACGTGAAAGAGCAACATTGACATTATTTGGCAAAGTCTTTACTTTCTTTACTTATCTTTACTTATAAACGACTGAACAATGCAAATTTTGCTTTGTTGGGCACTGTCTTTTATGGTTTACACATCCATAGATCATTCAATAGACAGAAAAAAAAAGATCCAAGGGAAGAAAGGTAAAAATCTTTCTCCTTCTCAATACATATCTGTAGTCCCACAAAGGATCTTTCCATATCAACAGTGAAAAGAAACCTGTCTGTCAATAATGAGATTGACAGAAGATTAAAATGACACAATAACCAGGGTCTTCTGGTATTTTGTTCCCAAACAAGTGGTATTCCTATTTCCTTTTTGGAAACAAAGGCGTTCAGAGATTGCACGTCAAAACACCTTCCCATTCCCAACTCTTGCATGCATCAGTTTTGTGCAACTGAAATACCTCGGGTGCTTGCAGCTCTTCCCAAAACAACACGTGAGTTACTAACAGCTCGAACAGTTTCGGCTAAAAGTGTAGATTAATGGCCTGCCTCCAAATTCCCCGCAAGCCTGTGCAGTAAACGACGACAAAATTCTGTGGCTACCTTTTAGTGTAACTTGATTTAGTGAGACAGACATACAGCGAGAGCGCTCCCTGGGCTATATGAAAACATTCATATACGTACAAAGAGCATTTGACAGAGGCTGCTTTAAACAGCCGGGGAAATAATCGTGACAAACGGGCCAACCTCTGCGACTACACCAGCCGCTGCACAGCGAACCGCGCAGCCCTACAACTCAGGGATCCCACCGCAGTGGGGTCTTCAGCGCCGAACTGGAGGAGCTTCACTGGTTCTTCGAGGCTATTTCAGGCCAGCAGTACCGAAAGAGCCCAGAAACGAGCACAAACACATTACAATTATGGCAAACCTCTTATCACGACCTCCGACAGGAAACCTGCGATCCAGACCAACTGCATCTGCTGAAGAGACAGCATCACGCCCACAAAATGCCAGGCTTCAAGTTGTAGTGTGCAAAAGCCCAGTCCCCAGCCTGTGCTGCCGTGTAACCAAAGCACGTTAAGAAGAGTTTTAGATGGAGACTTCCGTAAACGGACAGTTGGGAGAAGGTAATAGTTTGGCATATGACAATTTGACAATACCACAGCCTTATGTTCAAACCTACAAGAGTAAAGAAACAAAGTTTATTCCAGGAAAAGAGATTCACCTTTTTCTAAGGAAGGTGGCAGATCTGAGGTCATACTGATTTAAAAAAAAGACTAAAGTTTATCCGATCCCTCACTTCTGCAGAAGGGACTTCATGAGACTAGAAAATAAAAATTCAACCCCCCAGGCTCCTTGCATAGGGTCCCCAACGTCTTTCAGCTCTAGTGTTTTACCCAACGTGAATTAACCTATGGGGGCTATCCATAAAAACAGTCATTTGTCAGGGCTAGCTGGAATTTAGCAGATGTCCTCCACTCTCCTGGAAATGCTGGTTCCAGGGAGCCACACTGCTCCACAGTTACTACTCCTTTCCCCGGGAAGCCTTTGTTCGCTGCCTACCTGCTGTTTTGTGAAACAAAAGATGATTAAAAGTTTTATCACTCGGTCTTTGACGATTTCGGCTAAGTAACTCTTTAAAAAATTTTTTTTTATTATTATTATTTTTGTAAGTACAGCTTGTAACTTCCACCATATTTTAAAAGGTGGCACAACATATCAAATCACCTGTGTACCTCGCAAGTCACATTTAAGATCAATTTTATTCAGTAATACCCATACATTTTATAGGTAAATGATTAATAATAACATGTAAACATATCATACCAAGTATATCTGTTAAAAACAAATTTTAATTTAATTTTCTGACCTGTGGACAATAAAAACAGGTAAGTCTCTGATTTGAAAGATGAAAATTACTTCACTTTCCTAGAAAAAAGATACAGCTAGATATTGATTATTGAATCTCGGGGGATATCAGGAGGCAGAAAATTGAAAAATAACCTAGAATGAACTTCCCTGTTTGCTATCATGCATGTTGTCCTACTCTGTTTCCTAAACTCTTACCCAGAGTTTTGTTACATAAAGCAAGCTATATTTTTATTCAGCTTTTTCTGTCAAAGTCTAATAGCTTGGCTTTAACCCAAGGATACTTAAAAGATTGAAAAACTCTAGTTGCTGCCAAGGTGTACAGCAACATTCAGATAATAATCATGTGAAAAAGCATGTGAAAAAGCAACATTTACTTAAGCAATCATGTTTTCCCTCTCCAATATTGAAGACTTCTTTTTCCCCCCTCCAAATGCAGAAATACATTTGGGGCTCAAACTCAGGTTCCCAAAATCATTGCATAAGAATTCACACTGGATCAGAAAGCAGACAATTGTTTTCAATGTGTATTTCAGAAATCTGTTTCCTGGATGGATTTTCACTATTTATACCTTAAACATATCAAGGATTTAAAGTTATATCTCTGCATTATGTCATTGTTGTTAACTAAATTCACAGCAATGAATTAACAGGGAAGAGTAAGATGAATTTCCCGTAATAACTTAAACAGCTTCTGCTGGTGAACTCATGCTAGAAGTATAATTTTGCTTCCAGAGAAATTAGTGAACACAACAGTTACCTGTTATTTTGACCACATCATAATGATTAAAACACTGAAAAAAGTTACAGGTCAGCTGGTAGAGATTCTAGACCTCTCAATTTCCAAAAAGTTAAAGTTTCTCCAGTCTGATATCAAGCCATCCTAAATAAAACCACCAAGAATCTTAAACTTGATTTACTGCTATCATAAACCAGTCAAACTTAACTACAAACTTACATCTTCAGTCAATTTACTTGGTAACAAAAATTCAGAAAAAGTATTTCAGAAAGATCATATATAAAAAATTTTTGGCAAGACCCATGCTTCACACAACAACAAAATTATTTAACTAAGGTCATTCCTATACAAGGAAAAATGCATTGATTTAACTTAACTGATTGATTTTAAATCTAGTTAAACTGGTGCAAACATCTAACATAAATGCACTTACCCCAGCTAAGACCTCACTTAAATTGATTTAGCTTACTTCAGCAATTTATCAATGTTAGCTAAACCAATTCTAGGAAAGGTTAAGCAGGTTTAAGTGCTTCTGTATAAGGAGTTTGAACAGATTTAACCACATTGATTTTAAAACATTTTAATTAAACCAGCATAACATCACATATGGGCAAGGTTTAAATTCCAAAGGCAGAACAGTGCATTTAGTTACACTGTATCCAAATCGAAATTTGTGCTCACTTCCGCTTGAGTAACCCTCTGCAGGCAAAAGGCTACGCAGTACACCCAGCACCGTGCTCAAAGTAAAGCAGAACCAAGATTCACGTTCACACGCCAAAAGGGTTTGCGGGACCAGCAGAAAGAGGAGAGAGGAAAAAAAAATCTGTGTATTGAGCAAACCTGGTTTGAGTATCAGGAAATGCGATGTAATTCTACCATAACATTCCTCCCCCCCCCAAATAAATAAATAAAGAAAGAAAGAAAGTCTCATAATATTCAGACATTAAAAAAAAAAAAAAAAATACAAGTACAGTATTCAAAAGAAGAATTCTCTTTTCCATATCAATCCAGTTAGTCCGGGAATTTCCTGGTGGGTGCGCGCGGTATTCTGCATTCACCTCACATATTTCAAAGCCAGTCTCACAACCGGGGAGGACCAGCAGTAAAAGGCATCATGCCTAACTTCCCCCTTCCTTCCAAGACAGCGGCCGCCGTACCCCTTTAAAGCGGGTTTCACGCCAGCTCCTCCGCAGCGGCCGCGAGGGGCTCGGCCACGGGGGCCCGCGAGCACGCCGGCCCCGTCCCGAGGCCACGCGGCACCACCTCCGCCGCCGGGGATACCCGCGGCGGGCGAGCTCAGCACTCGAGCAGAATTAGTGCAGCTTCCTGCACCGAACACTTTTGCACGCACACACGCTAACCTCGACTTCGCGATCCGTGAATTTGTTAGGGTAATGTTTTAAAACAATACACAGCAACTAGGATACAGAAGGCAACTACGACAGGCAGCTCTTCGTTTCTGTTAATCAGTGGAGCAAGAATGCCAAAGCAGACACTAAACCAACTCCCTGCAGCTGATGCAGTTATATATTACACCTCTTCTCATGCTCTCTTTTCACCAGGCCACCAGCTTTCTACCTCCCCCCTTTTAATTTATTTATTTTTATTTCACAGCTATCCTTTTCCACCTGAACTTTACTAGCACTCTAAGTACAGTTCCATGATTCTAGCTAAAAAAGCTGTTTAAATGTCTTTCCAACCCCCAATTCCCCTAGATGAATCAGCTAAGACAGTATTAGTGGGCTGCAAGCCTGAATCCCTCCCTTGGCACCTGAGATCATCAGCACTGCAAATCGCTGTCACTGCTGGTCTAATTTCTGGCATCCAGACTTACTTCCCTCACACGGACATATCTCACAGCAAATGTATCAAGTTAGTGGTTGCACAAGCCTAAATTTGAAGTATTCAGAGAAACTCTGTTGTGTGTTCCAAATGGAACCAGATATTGCATCATTCCTCAAAAGTTCAGGAGGAGGAAAGAACTGTACTTAAAATTTCTGAAAAAAAATCTGAATTGATAAAGTTTATTGCTTTAAAAGTCTACAAAAATGCTACAATATGTGCTGATTTGATAATTCAGTAGAAGACAGAAAAAAATACATCTGCAATTTTTCTACAACTGATGAAAGAAAGGGCAAATGCTTTAAATGATTTTTCATCAAGCAGCTTCTTCCTGACACAATTATTCCTTCCTAAAGGCCAAATTATTTTCAAATTATCAGACAACTGCACAGGTAGAGTTAATGTTAAATGCTATTGATAATACTAATATGAAAGATAGAATCATATTTGCAGATGATACCACCAAACCTTTTCCTCAGTTGTTTCATGAATTGTTTGCCAACTTGGAGCTGCGCTCTCCCTGAAACATATAGCAATAACTTGAAAAGTTAAGGATGGATTAATCTTATCTCTTTCTTAGCAATGTAAAGTTAAAGGTCTTCACTGTTCATCAAAGCAACCCTTTTACCCAACTCAGTGGGTAAAAATCCAACTACTCTTAGAGATACTTGAAACAAGTGAATCATCCTGGGGACACAGGTCTCGCTTATTGACTGAAGAAGTAAACTGGTTTAGATCCTAACTGACTAACAAATACAAACACGAACAACTTCAACAATTATTTAGGTACTTCTTATGCAAATTGTTCATATCTGTATAAAATATCATATTCATGCCATACTTATCAAGTACAATCTGTATTTTTAACAAAAAAAAAAAAAAACTCCACAATATTGAAATCTGATATTTGCTAGTAACGCATACTAACCAATACCTAATAAGTTTTGCAGGTTTAAACTTCTTGTAAAATAGTGATTTTATAAAAGAAGTAAGTATACTCACATAGTACTCACATAGATCTAATTCAAGGATCTTCTACAGAAATGCTTACAATCTGTACCTTACATCAGTGTTATTCAGAGGACTTCAACCAGTTCAAACTCAAGATCTGCTTAGCATATTTATACTTTTTTTTTTTTTTTTTTTGTAAATGAAGTTTTGCTTAGTTGCAGATATTTGCTACATCTCATACTGTCATTTATCTTAGTACAGCCTTCACACAAGCTACTGCAAGATGATTATGAAAGCATTTTTTTCTTCTTCTATTGCTGTAGATAGGTATTGCCTAGAAGGTGGCTGCAAGGAGCAGCTGCAATGAACAACTACAATGAATAAATACAGACAGACCGATTTACACAGGTTCAAAAAACCACAATAGAATAAGCTAAAAAATGGAAAGGGCTTGAAACTTAGGTATTCTGCAGCGGGCACAGACTTTGAGAACATCAGATGGCACTGAAGCACTATTACATTTCATTAGCCTGACCTGCAAAAACACCTTCAAACAGACCTTCAAGGAAAACCTATGAATGCTTCTTTACAAGACAGCTGTGACTTCACTGTAAGGTTTTCAGTAACGGAAATCATCTGAACAATGCTAACAAAAGATCTGAGATCTTTGCTGAAAGTGCTACTAAAATCTGCCACCAATTTTAGTTGCTAACACCTGCAACAGGCTGAAAATAAAAGGAGGCAGAAATGATGTGGTTTAATCACCGAATCAGTCCAGCTGCAAATTAACCAGGCAGCCAAGTGCTAGTCCTGAAAAACATCTACCCTAAGCAGAGGAGGTAAGAATTAATATGTTGCACCTGACTGCCAGCTCTCTCTGAAGCACCTGCTGTCAGTGATGGATCAAATATATAACAAAACAATTTTTAGCCTTCAAAACTGTTAACCCAAACCCTGGAGAAGACACCGTTGGAATTGTTCACGTTTACGACAACCCAAAACGTCAAGAAGTCTGGATATTTTCTCCTAATTGCTCAGGAAAGCACTGCTGCTCCAAGTTGTTACCAACAGAAAGCAGGAAGAAAGACGAGTATAGCTTGGACAAGAAAGGGAACACAGCACAGAGAAAAACCATTATACGAGAGGATCAGCGGTTTCTCAGCTATGAAGATGGTGGGAGGAGAAGCACCCAAATCCCCACACTGAAAGTACAGGCTAAGTGACCCAGAGCTGTGCAGTACAAGCGAAGTACTACAACATGAATCACTTTGTTTTAATGAAAACAGACAGACTTATTTTTTTTAATGAAGAGTACAGTAAATACACTGCTATAAAGAATGTGGCATGCTGAACTAGATTCAACTATTTCATTTATCCTAATAACCTATAGTTATATTTATAATCTATGTATTTTCAAATAATCTGCTTTATCTGTCCTGCAGCTTTAAAAACAAACCCACCCTTCCATTCCCAATACTAATAATCAGCAAGCGACTAAGACATTTTTATATCTGCTTAGTAGTGATATATTGTTTTAATCTCTACAGCACTGGCAGTGCAATTCTTTCCATATGGGTACCCATATGCTATATTACCACTAACGTATCTTCCAGGAAATAGCCATATGTTTCACTTTTAAACCTGTATAATTTAAAGACTTCCTTGTATTTTTATAGTGTTCTCACTGTGATTTGAAATATCTATGGACATTAAGTAGCGTGAGAATAATTAATGTTATATTGAACTCCGTGCAGTGCTGTCATTAGAAGTGCTTCCACGTTCTTGGCCGTTTTCAGCAGTGATTTGAAAATATATATATATTTCTTGTCTTCACCATTGACTACGTACACTTTTCCCTTCTATTTGTAAGAGTAGTGATGAACGTTTACTAACGTAATACAGAGTAGCATAACGTTAAGCGAACGTTCATGCTGGAGTTTAGCCCGCTAAAGACAAGGTAATTGAGAAGTTCGCACCTCAGCACGGTCACAGCATTGCGCCAGCACACCGCAGGTGCCTACGACATCCATCTTCTCTTTCACACCAGGCTCAGCGATCCTCAGACTGAGAAGTTCTGCTCTCCATGACTGGGTTAGAGGGTGGTGGTCCTCCCCATCCACTCTGCCTCCCCCAGTACCGTCCACCCGGGAGCCGGATGCCAGGTTAGCCTGGGGGCCAGCAAGCCTCCCACGAGCAGCCCGGCTCAGGGAGAGGGGGAAAAATCAATACAGCCCGCGGACCACCTTCTTCTAGCGTCTTTCCCTACAGTGTCAACTCCTCCTGGATACATCAGGCACACTATGGTCATAGAAAAAGACAGCGGGTGAGCTACTACCAACAGAGATCGCAAACTCATAAAACACTTGTAGTTTTGAGGAAAAGGATGCTGTGGAAAGCTGCTTTTTCTGAACTCCTAAGACTGAAGCCCTCATCTCAAAAATCTGATTCTGGAGGCATCTCCATGGTCCCAGATATGCAGCAAAGGTGGCTCTTCTGGAGAACTAAAATGAACTTATGGACTCTCCCCAGCCATGCTTTTCTTGCTGTGTCTCCAATTACAAAGTGTAACTAAAAACAAGTGTAAACACTCATATAAGGAAAAGTGATGAGACAGTTACTGACTTTGAGAGATCCTTTTTAAATACTCTTTTTCATTGGTTTTCATTTAAAAAAAACAACAACAACAACAAAAAAAAGTCCTCTGACAGAAGAGTCTGGTCAGAAACTCCCTGCTACTGCTATTTGTAATGGCATTTTCACTGCATAAAATGTTCTTTTACTGATCAGCAATTATGTTTTTCATGCTGCTTCAGTATTATGCCACTATTTCTTGTTCTATTTCTTCATTTGTTCCCACAGAGATCAAAGTAAATCTGTTTACCTGAAGTTATTTAGTGTGCACTTACAAAGAGGTTCAATCTCAGGATTTTGTAGTTGCAGTCCTTCCATTCAGAAATGCATAACTGTTATGAGTTAATTACATGAATTATTATGAACATATTTTTTCTGTATCAAGATATGGATTTAAAAATATCCTATTTCATTTTCATTTGATTTATACTGTTGTTTATCCAATTAAAAGAAACCAGGCTGAAACATCAATCCTACAAAATTGAGAGCTAGCTGGCTCTCAGAATATTTCTTCTGCTGACACAGGATGACAAATGACAAAGGTCCAGGATATTAAGGGACAGGGTAACTTTATCTGATAACTCATGTCTCCCTCTCATGTCTTGCCCTCTCTTGAAAAAGAGATGCTCATTTCAGAATAAGGTTGTGATTCTAAGCAGAATAAATAAATGCAAAGGTTTAGTATGTAACTACATAAAATGGACTTCATATCAATGCATCTAAAATGATTGTCCTTGCACATAATTTTGAATGTAACATTATGCAGTAGGACTATTTACAGCAGTAGATTTGCAAAATTAGATTCCAAATACAGAAGTTACATATGTACAAAGCAACACTGCAACAAACATGATTTTATTTCTGTTTTTCTGCCCTTTGTTTATGGCAGCAGCATAAAATGGACTGTATTTGAGTTATACTTCTCACATCCATGTAGGCATGTATATACCCATTCATCATTACATAGAAAAGTTCTGAAATGTGTAGTAATTCAGTATGTTATGATTTCAAGTGTCTGCTTTATTTAGAAAACCAAGAAGATAAATGATAACGCTACTACCAGCTGTATCTACAGTAACAGCCAGGTGCTGCACTAAAATACAATTTAAAAAAGTATTTATAACTAAGAAGTATTGCCAACATTATGTACAATAATGCAATTAACCTCCAATTTTGAATTTTCTTATAATCTACGATCAGTTTAAACTACATATTATGTATTTCACTTATCCAAACAAGGCAGAAAAAAAAAAAAAAAAGCTTTAGGATTGCCATCAGTAACAGTCTTTTGTTTTATATTCTTATGTTCCAACAAATGAAACACATTCAACATAAAAAGGCACGTTTTTGCTGTCCTGAACATTTCAGTTCTGTTTTTGGTTTTTTTGGGGTTTTTTGGGGTTTTTTTTTTGGTTTTTTTTGTTTTTTAAGGACTTAACTTCAGCATGACTGTTCTCTCCCCTTAGTAGCTGCGCATCAACAGCGTAAGCGCCTCCGAGCGCCGCTCGGTTCCAGCACGGCGTCTTTGCAACCCACCAGCAGTTCCGTTCCCACGGCTGCCCGCCGATGGCTCCACAAACCAAAACCCCAGGCCCCGCCTGAGCGCGTCGCTCAACTCCAAACGAACCCGACCCAAAAGCCGAAGTCCTAAAGATGTGAACCTCATAGGAGGTCTGTGAAAACTGCTGCTCTCTGAGGAAGAGACGAGACACCCGTCAGTGCTCACGTGGAGCCGCCCGCCGCAGAGGGGGCTCAGCCTCCTTTTTAGCCAGCACGGACTCCACCTGAGCTCAGCTGCCCCCAAAGACAAGCCGGTAGGAAACCAGGCTTTGTTGGCAGTGCTGCTCACAAATAAATTGTTTTTTAAAACCAATATACACTGTAACATACAGATATTAAATGGAACAGAAAACCATAACAATAAACTAATAGTCTGGGATTTCTTCTCAGTACCTTTGAAGTGATGCACACGGCGCGATACTCTTCGTGTCTCAAAATCCCAGCCCGCAGAGGAGGCGTACAAAAAAAGCTATTCTAGCCCTGAATAAACCATAGTCTGTGTACATAGAAGCAGACCTTTCCTTTTCTAACGGAATTTCAATAGTCAAAGTAACGTTATCGTAATATTAGCCACTGATTTCTACTTCTCTGATTAACCCTGCTCCTACTGTCGCTAAGAGGAGCTTTCTCACCGACTTCACGGCAGCCAGGTCAGATAGATCCCCAGCCTTCACCCCAGCCTCGAGATCTACAACGGCTCCCGGAAACAAACTCGGTATTCGGGCGGTTTATGTGAGAGTCAGGGAGATAAAGTACGCACACACAAGCAAATAAGCAAACCGGAGAAGAGGGGTCATTACCCCCCTGAGAGAGAAAAAAAGGAAAAAAAAAAAAAAAAAGATACACGAAGGAAACTCAGAAAGCGATTCAACAGGCTCACGCAGCAGCCTCGAACAGTGACGTGACTCCCCAGCACTCCCAAGAGGGCTGCACCGCCATGTGCCCCATCATAACCTAGTAGCTCGCATTGCGTGGCACGCAGTTGGCGATCAAGTGAAAGGTGATAGTATTCGTACTGTTCTGGAAGTTCGGCGTGAAGACGAATACGAACCACCTTCCAGAGCGCAGTATCTTTGTGCAAAGCACGATGCATAACATTTCAAACCGAGGTGTCATGAACTCGGCAGTTCTTCTGAGGTACCATGGCAGAAGCTGTCAGTTGGCCTAAAACCAGCACAGGACGCTAATACGCTTCAAAGATAATTCCACGGCCTCTCCGTAGCACTTTGCTCATTTTCGAAATGTTGTTACCTTAAGCTTCAGATATTTAAAGCACAGACAGTGCCAGGCTTTGTAGTTTATAGATATATGTATATTTTGTGAATAGGTGTGAATACAGAGAATACTTAGAAAACAGAATATTTGTAATGGAGTAAATTAGGAGCTGTACTTCAGGTAGTTAGTACTTATGAAATTTATAGTCATAATGCGGGACCAGCAAAACAAAAGTAGACTAAAACAGTAATGACATATGGGTCATTATCTGTGACAATTGCTGTATGTAAATAGAGGAATGCACTTAGCTTATTAATATGCTGTCTTTGTAATTCCAATCACAACATATTAACATAGGCAGTGTTTGAATTATAATAAGGACTCTCAAAACTAACGCCTTTTCTTTGCATGACAAATGCACATTTGAAGAACAGGCTATTTTTGAGGTCACGCTTAACAGCGAAAGCAGCCAGCAAAACCTTTACCTTGTAGCAAGCAGAGCACAGAGAGCGCCGCTGACCTGCCAGCCTGGCCATGCGTGAAGTCGGAGGTACCGCCATAAAACAAGTTTTATTGCTGGCTCAAGGCGATGTGCTTGAGAATTCTAGCGCACTTTTCTTGGTCTGGTTTTCCAGGTCTGCTAATACATTTTTACCTTAAAGTTTTCATGTACACTTTCAGCAGTTCTGAGGTAAGAACACTGTAGATTGAACATTTTTGCACGATAAAGTAGTTGATTTTTGCAAGGCACAGCCACTATTTACAATGGTTACTGTCATTCCAGAATGAAAAATGAACATAAAAATACTGTAATTGAATTACATGTGTGTAGTCTTTATTGCATGTACCAACACGACATTTAAAAACTTATCCACACTGTCACATACTATTTGTAGGAGAGAAAGGAAACTGAGGTGTGTGTTTGTCTAATTCATGTTTCTGTTTGTTTTCAAGACTTACTGCTCATTTTTGTTTCATTTCGCTTTCAGTCTCATACAGTCTTCTCTAGCAATAAGACCAAAGTTATCCTCTTTGTATCTTTCCACCTTTCCCAGCGTATTTCTTTCATGTCCTTTCAAACCAAAAAAGCCATTACCTTCTTTTTATTGAAATTTTTCTAAGCAATCGCTTCTCTCATGTAAGCAGGATTTCTCCTGTATAACAAACATTCCCATACACTCACGCAGACACAAATTTAAAAGGCTGTCTGAAACACCAGTAATTAAGTTTTTATTACAGGGAGTAGATCACTGTTTTTCTCTCCACTATTCTCCTTCTCTACTGAAATTGGACAGGTTGGTTATTAGAACAAGATGAAATTCTTCAAGACCTGTTGGAACTGGATGGCTTAAATGCTTTGAAGAATAAGGGTTAGAATATGCTTTTCTCATTACTTAAAGGGTAAAAATGCTGTCAAAACTGAACATGCTGAAAAATTCTGACCCCAAAATATATGTGTGTGTGTGCATATATATATATATATATATGCACACACACACATATATAAAGGAAGCTAGGTTAAAGGACACACAAGAAAATTTCAGAATTCCAGTGAAAAGGCCTCATAGTTTCTCAAAAACCATACTATAGCATACTCTGCATCATACAGAGACATTCAAGAACAGCCACTTGGAAACAACTGTTCTCAAATAACTTCAAGTGCACACCAGTCTGTAGACACTTCACATGACCTGAGCAATAAAGATGGCAGACTTTGTGTAGGAAAACCACTTTTAATTGCCATCTCTCACCCGCCTGCTCCAGGAGGGCTCCAGGCGTCGCAGATCCCTTTAAAGGCCACCCTCGGAGTCGTGCCCTCGCATTCTGCGACCGCGCTCTTCCGTGCTCACTGACAGCGCCTCTCTGATTCTTCGCATTTCCCCGTTTGATTTTATTTGCCTGTTGTCTTTGGCTTTACACAGAGAGCATGAGCTCTCGAGGACAAGGACCTCAGGAACCGTTTTGCTCTGCTTTTGCACAATGCCCTGCAGAGATGCACCCTGCGACTACACAAGGGTTTTTGGCGTTTGTCCCAAAGTATTTAAAATTACATTACAGAAAACAAAATAACTAGTTCCATGCTCTTATGGACTAACGCAGCCCTGTTTCAGGCTGTGTGTTGCAGTTGATTGAGCTTTTAATTGGATTACAATAAGGCTTTGGAGGAAGGCTGCTAACTTTATATGCATCAGAGAACCGACGTAGGCAGGAAAGTCATCAAGGACCAAAGAACATAACTGTCAAAGAAACTCTGATGGAGGATGAGATACTTTTACATCTGATATAGCATTCACTCTTACAACTAGGGCGTTCAAACTGGCTCACTCATACCTGGATCTGCAGACATCTAAGATGAACTGACATACAACATCTTAGACTCTCTGCTCCACGGGTCACTACTAGTGTTTCTCATTTACCTGAAGGTCAGTTTTCATGAAATTTAAGGGAAATTAATATCTCTGAGATTTCTATCCTTTCACCAGATTTAGTTGAAATTAGTCAAAGAACTAAAAAAAAATTATTTGGAGGAGGGAAACAGATGCAAACACATACTCAAACACAGAGTAGTATGCAACACAGTAAATCCAAACCTCAACACTTTGGCAAAACCACCAGTGAGGTTAGCTGCTTACCAATTTCATTCTTTATGCCTCCTTGGGATCACACCATTAAATACCATTATATTATCAGCATGATGCCACAACAGCCCCCTGTCCCACTGCGTGTGCGAATTACACCCCTTCAATATTTCAACAGAAGCTGTTGAATATTTCTCACTAACCTCAGAATGAAATATGTATTATTTTTGCATACCATACTCTATTTCTTCACCACTTTTGCTATGATGATAATTTCAGAGTACCTTTATTCTTTACAAAAATTAGGATCTTACTATATGGCCATAATAAAATTTATTTGAGATGCAGATTAAAGCTAGAAACAGCCAGAGGGTCAAAAAAAAAAAAAAAAAAAAAAAAAAAAAAAAAAAAAAAGAAAAAGAAAAAGAAACATCTGAAAACTGAAATTTTCACTAAACTTCACAGGAGCTCCCCAATTTTACCTAGGGAGCCTAAATACAACAGACTAGCTCTACTGGAACACACCGGGGCCAGAGAAAAGCGTAGGTTGTCACTTGCCCAGCACCAGACAGGAACTTTCTGGCAGAGAGGAATTTGGTTCCTTAGCAGAGCAATCAGCTGCCTTAGCATGACACTATACTTTCTTCTACCATCTCTAGTTCATTCACTACATATTTTCCAACTTCCACAATGGAAGATGAAGTACTACAGCCAGTCTCATTGCAAACCCAATACGTTCTTAGAACAGAATCCGTTCTGTTCAAGGGAGAGGGGAAAAAGACAAAAAAAAAAATTAGGATATTTAAAATCTATTCTGCAATGTCCAGGCATCTAACAACCTTAAATCAGGTCGTTCCTCACCTGTATTTATTTGATCTTAATAAATATGCAGAATCTTAATGTTTTGAAGAATCTTTTAAAGACATTGTTTCTTAAGATGTGTAAAAATTATAAATTAAAAGAAAGTATACACCATTAAAATACCATCGGTGGGACTCATGCAAACATGCATCCTCTTGTTCCTCCTTTCTGAGTTATAAATCTGCATCAAATTCCAGATCCAGGATTCCAGAGGGATATATTCTAGTGACTATGAACACCCTTGTCCCAACCCCAAAGGCCTCTGCCTATCCCTCTCCTTTCCCATCTGCTCTGGTTCATGTTCTTCTCTATCCCTCTGTCCAATTCATTTCTTATTTCCCATCCTTCTCTGCTCTTTTTCCTTGATTCCAAAGGAGAAACTCTTCTCTTTTTCTCCACCTTCAAACATGTTGCCTTCTACTACTCACCCTCATTCTACTAAAGGCAGGCACTGCCCTTCCTTTCGGCTTGCCAGAAGGCAGCATGCTGGATGGAGGAGCACTAGGTTTTTCCTCTTATTTCCAGCGTTGAACAAATAATTGGGCACTTTCCAGTCGCCACTAGTAGCCGAGAGCCTTGAAGCCTTGAGCCACAAAGCACTCCCTCTTTGGAGATGACTGACATGAAGAGCTGTGAAGGAATATGCAATATCCAGCACAGACCAAATATTCTGTTATTTTGGCCAGCAACCTCCACGTCTTGCCTGTACATATGCAAACTGAGTTTTTAACTTTATAATTTAACCATATGCCGATGAATTTGAAAAGGGCCAGCTATTACTCCAGTATAATTCTTCGTTCAAATTTCATGTCATTTTAAAGTCATGTCAGCCACTCGGTGGAAGAATTTTAGTGAAGGTTAATGTAAAGAAAATAAAACTTCTGTAAAGCTTTTTTTCCCATGGGAGATATCTGCTTCAGTTTAACCTTTTGAGCGATTTTTGCTCAAATAGTTCAGCAGTTTTCAAGAATTAGATTAGTTTAAGAAACTGAAAACAGTTATCTAATGAGAACTATCAGGCAGCCTTAGTTACAGGCTCTGCTACATTTATCAGCTACAATTAGGACAACTATTTAAAGTAAATGTGTTATTGATAGTAGTAATTATTATGTAGAACAAAGTATTTACTCCAGATCTATCACATTTTCCTTACCATCATTAAGGAAACACTGTAACTTATCAAATCTAAAATTCCATGTTAAGTACGCTTGTAATTTAGGAATTTAATAGTGAAAACACCATTGTCTTGAGAGAAGGTACCAATGGTGCTTTACCTTCCCTAAAGCTCATTTGAAAGCATTACTAAGCATTGAATCTTCTAAAAGGAGTAACTGCAGCTTAAATCTATTACAGTACAACGCGACAGCAGCCTGCTTAGGAGATGAATGAGACTATCCTATTGATAAGGTCGCAATCGATCTGAGGCAGACTTTTTTAAATTAGTAAAATGTTGCAGCACTTTAGAAAGTGTCACCAACAGCCCTTCTCCATGAAAAATGCACCAACTTGTAGGAAGACTGTAATTTATTATTTTAAACAAAAAATTTGCCTTATAATGATAGAGTATCATCTGCACATTATTTATTCCAACAGCTATCCTTTCATTAGGAGTGAGCTTATTTTTCTGGAGATAAGGTTCCAATCGGTGCTCTCTCCTTCTACATCTATTCCTACATAGACTACCTCTTCAGAAGTCTCATGAACCAATTAAAAGCCAATGTTCACTCTAGCAAAGCTTCAACATACTCACTTCAAAATACACTGAGAACAGATAATATTCAAAAACAAGATGTTAGCAGCCAACTTCAATTTCAATAAAATAAAAACATATATAGGAATGCTTGGAACGGCCTATATTCACAGTCATTCAGCACATAGGATAGGGAGGCGAGGACGAAAAGGACCACAGTCTCATGCAGTATGAAGAAAAAAAGTGGATGCTCATCCTAAAGGCCTTTCGCACAAGAGTGGTTTCTACAAGCTGCCAAGTACCCTTAGCCCCCATTGATTTCATTGTGCTGAGACCCTGGCAGGATCTGAAGGGTTGAGTGCAATATGGTAATGATGCTCACATGCACACTGTGAAAAACTGGATCATTTAAGAAAGAAAAAAAAAAGGCATAAAGGAGTGTAACACTTCAGTCTTTTAATGCAAATTACGCTAATTTTTGCATAGAGTTTAGAAAGAATTTTTCTCAGACACTACAGCTCCAGCTAAGCTGCTGCTTTTAAAGATCTCTTCAAAAATACGTTTCTGAAGACCGAAGAAAGATGAAAATGCCAATGACCAAGGTCACATAAGGACAAGATTTCTGACCGAACGCAGCCACTAATAGTGAATAAACTCCACTTCAACACATTAGTGGGCATAAAAGCTGTGGTGCAAAAGATTGATTCTGTAATAGTAAACTGTTAACTATTTATGTGTGAAAGAGCTGAATCAGCTTTGAATATAAAATATGTCTATCCTAACTATATTTGAAATAATCTCTTAATAATGCCTAGATTTTTCAGTTCTTTGGGTTATTTAACAGATAATCTTAACTTGCTAAATCAGATTCTTAACTGTTGTCAATCTTAGTTCAGGAAAGGCCAAGGGCTGAGCTAATACAAAAACTATTTATGAAAAAAAAGAAATTCAATAGGCAAGTAATAAAAACTGGGTCAAGTCTCTTGTTTGAAAGCTTGTATTTGAATTACTGTTCTCATGATACTTTGATTTTTGGCTACAGAACATTTCTAATTTTTGAAATGCAAAGACATACCCATGCATCATATATATAGCATGAACAGTACTATATGCCCATTTCACATATGCATATATATATGCACACTATATTTCATCTAAAAGCTAGAAAGAATCTAAGATGGCATTGGGTAAAAGCACAAAATGTACATGCTACAGGTAGAAACAAGAACTGCAGTAAAACTAAGGCTGTATTTTTAACCCCAAAAAATTAATGCAACAAGAAGGGTTGGCTGATAAAATAAAAAGTCATAAATGGGTAAAACCACCACCACCAACATAGTCACAATGAAGACTAAATATGTTGCTAAATACTTTCAAAATAAGCAGTGACATATATTTACTTCTCATTATAAACATGAAACAATTAGCAGAAAAGTCTAATATAGTACGATACTTGAAAAAAATAACAACTGGACTATGTTAACATTCTAGTAGAGCAGTTACTTTCTCACGTCATGACTTTTTATAAAAAGCTACAGTTTGTCATGCTAACTAGCTAGAGTTGGAATGAATCTTCTTCTGCAAACAAGTTATTTCCTTTTAAGGATATTTTTATCTTCCTTCAAAGCATGTGATACTAGTTACTCTCAGATATAGGATTTATTGGCCTATTAGTCTAATCTGGTAAGAAAATTACATACTTTTGGCCCTGAAATTCTCACATTCCATTAGCATCACAGCTTTTATCTGAGAGCAGTAACAGTGAACTACAACCCAAGCATAATTCACACATGAGTAGGAACTGCATGCAAAATATGTATGTACTTAGTTCTAGTGATATTCTTGGTTGACTCCATTAATCTAAATCACAACCAAGCAGCAACACAACCGAATCTTCCAGATAGAGTAAGTTTCTAAAACAATAAACACTTCTCAGATTCAAAGTCAATTGAAAATCTTCAAGGTAGTAAAAACAGTTTCAAAAGGAACTATACATTCCCTTAAAGTCAAGCAAATATTCAAATAACTAATCAGGAATGTGTTGTCCTGCAGTGTTATGAAGAAAAAAAAAACAATCTTAAAAACGAGCACGACTGGCAAGCCACACGTTCCTTCTTAACATAGGGGAAACTTGGGTGAGACACCTGAAGGGCAGTAAAGAGTAAAACATACAGAAGGAGAACATGTTGTGGGTGGCTGCTCTCTGGAGTTCCTAGCGATTGTCAAGTGCTCTCAAGGAACCATTCTCACACCTCTTGATCTTCTGGCCATCTACACCTTGGCCAAGGATTACAACTGTGTTGTTAGTTGGAAGAAACTAGCCAAAAGCAATAATAAATCCCACAGTTTAAGGGAAAAAACTATGCACTCAAGTTGTATCAGGGTCATATCAATGTATGTTGAATTTAAGATGCAGGGGGGAAAAAAAAAGAAAAGTATGTTTTCATGAAAAAAGGAAAGTATGACAGAAGTCCCCAAACTCTACCTTCTCACTCTAATCAGAAGATCACAAAGACATGTTCCTTCTTGTTTATTTTTCTGATTCCATGATCCTGCCCCTCTCCTCAGCCCTGGGGAGGCCTCACCTGGAGTACTGTGTGCAGTTGTGGGCTCCCCAGTACAAGAGAGACCTGGAGCTACTGGAGAGAGTCCAGCGTAGGGCTACGAGGATGATCAGAGGGCTGGAGCACCTGCCCTGTGAGGAACGGCTGCGAGAGCTGGGCCTCTTCAGCCTGGGGAAGAGCAGACTGAGGGGGGATCTTCTCAGTGTGTACAAGTACCTGAAGGGAAGGTGTCAAGGGGACGGGGCCAAACTCTTTCCAGTTGTCCCGTGTGACAGGACAAGAGGCAATGGGCAGAAACTGAAGCACAGGCAGTTCCGCCTGAGCGTGAGGGGGAATTTCTTCCCTGTGAGAGTGACAGAGCACTGGCACAGGTTGCCCAGAGAGGCTGTGGAGTCTCCTTCTCTGGAGATGTTCAAGGCCCGCCTGGATGCAACCCTGGCTAACATGCTCTAGGTGACCCTGCTGAGCAGGGAGGTTGGACTAGATGGTCTCCAGAGGTCCCTTCCAACCTTACCGCCTCCGTGATTCTATGATTCTATTCACTTCGGCAAGGCTAGTAATGTGACCTGAAAGACCTCAATTTACATAAGAAGAGGGTAACACTTTTACACAGGTATCCCAGTCAAAACCATGCAGACAAAAGTTTTAAAAACTCATAATCTCTTCTTAGGTGGATTTGGTCAGGGATGACTGGCTAATTGGGAGAAACACATGAAAGCACCTCACAATCCAATTAGCACTTCAGTGCAATTAAATAGCTTTGCTATTCTGCAGAGACATGGCTTTGATCTTGCACTGAAAAGTGTCTTTCCTTAAAGCTGCTGTTTTGATTTTTTTCTCAGTAATTAGTGCTAATTCTAAAGCCATTCCTGACATGCTATAAACAGAGTATTTTGTTGCATTTGACACAATGACCTTAAATCAGTGTTCTCTTTTGTCTGTATTGTACTGGTTTACTATCAGCCTAGCTGCTTTGCTCATTATTAAAACGCACAATATGTAAGACACGCTAAAGTCCAATGAAACAAATTGCCTAAGTGTAAGTGCTTTTGAGGATACCTTCACCAGTGTTTTTAAAATTGGTTCCAAAGAAACATGTGAGATAATAGTCTGATGTAATTGCAATCTAATTCTGATACTATTTGATATTATTTTAGTTTTTTCCCCTTCCTCCCCTCCTTTTTTCATCCTGAAAAGGAATAGATGAATTTTGATTTATGTAAAGGCTTTTCAGCCTGCAAGATGATGGAGGCTGAATAACAAACCAAACAAATTTGCTCTTACTCCAGTTGTCTTGGCCATTCTTCTCCCCACGCTACACTTCCCACTCCTGGGAATTTACTGCCTGAGTTACAGACCTCTGTCCCCATTTGCAAAGAGGTTGTATGTGTCAACTCTGCCATAAGGTTTTCTGCAGGTAAACATTCTTTACATTTTGGGTTACATTGTTAAAACCTGAAAATAAAGGTTTAGAAACAACACAACAATCGTGAGAGTTTGCTGCAAAGATTTTTCTATTTTATATGTTCCTTACGAATGTTGCTTATGAAAAAATACATATGTCACAAAGTGAATAAACTGAACATAGTGTACTAAAACAGTTAAAAAAAATCATGCTTATAGCAACATTTCTTCATAGTAAGTATCTAGAAAGAAAGGAGAGCTCTTTATAACATACATTTTGATCTCAAATTTCACCTCACTAATGCAAGAACACAGACTTTTATACACAATAATGTTCTACTTCACATGAAAAGTGTTCCATCAGTATTTCTAATTTAATTTTAAGGAATCTTTCAGAAATACAAAACTTCTGAAAAGAGAAATTTTTCAGTGTCAACTGCTACAAAAAATATGTAGATGAATTAAGATAAATATGGATTCATACAAGCCTTTTTGCTTATATTATACCTATAGTGTTTAGGTTACAGGATTCATAAGAGAAGTAATTCTAATTAGAAACAAGCAAAACCTTCCTGGCAAAAAGTGCATCTTTCAGAAAATACAGTTTCAGTCACTCTAAGAGTATTTGGGAAGTAGTCAAATTTATGAATGCTTTTGGCAGGCATTTTTGCTTTGCACAAAGCTGTCAGAAAAAGAAATTGGTGATTTGTGCTGGTTCTTATTCTTCTCCTTGTCCTTAATAATTCCGTGTACAGAAATCACCAAGGATACAGAAAGCAAATCTATCCAAGTCAAGCCAAGAATTCGAAACAAAAACTTCTCACTTTATAAGGTAATATCTTAACCACTACCTACATGGAATATGCTACATATGTTCTTTCTCAATTCCTCCCAGTTGCATCTGATTAGTTTTCTATAAAATGTTGAGTCACTCCAAGTATGGCTGGTTAACAGTGAACAAACAGTGGTGCATCGTTATGAGAGTGAGGAATACAGTTTTGAAGTGATATCATGCAGAAGCCCCCCTTCCTCTGCTTTTCATACAAATACATGAGAAGAAACTTTCTGCAGAAAAGCAGCACAGCGTCAAATACTACATTTCTACTTTGTTTCACCTCATGTTTGTTTCAATTAAATCATACAGACAGACATCAAACACGTGCTAAAAGACAGGACAACTTTGGACACCAGCAGCAATCACATTTCTCCTCTTGGTGCTACATTTTACAGCAGTAGTTTGGCCTGATACTCTTAACGTCCTCAAGAACTTCATCCTGCTGCAGTTTTCTCTTTAATACTTTACAGAGATTCACTTTTGTGCATCCAAAATTGCATCAAGAATTAAAGAGCTGAACTGAGAGCCAAGACGAAGAGCCTTAGCTTTTCGTGCTGATGGTACACGGGCTGCACTCAGCCTCGAATATAATCAGAGGTAGGTCAAAGCAGCCCACGTAACTCATGTTGTCCCCAGCAGATAATTTTTATATGGCTTCGAAGAGCCAGTCTGGTAGTGACATTGACAACAGTCAGCATTTACAAACCTCAGGTGACCAGAATGGTCATCTAATAATCTGTTTTTCTGGACTGAAAACAATTTTTATGACCTCTGCCAGATTTCAAGGAACATCTTTACATTAGCACAGAAACATTTTGTCCATTTACAAGCTTTGAGCCCAACGCTACCAGGATAGGGTCCTGGGCAACATGTGCTAGGTGACCCTGCTCGAGCGTGGGGGGCTAGACTAAGTGATCTCCAGAGGTCCCTTCCAACCTCAACCATTCTGTGAAAGCAGTGCTACTAAACTCCCAGATAAACACCTATATATATTTTTTTTAATTAAAGAGAGAGAGAGAGGAAAGACAGAAAAGACAGTGTTTCGTATTGAGATTACTCTCTCTCAAAAAAAAAAAAAAACCCACAGATCATATTAAAGCCTGATCCTTCACTTTGACGTCAATGGGACTTTTGCCATTGGCCTCAATGGGAAAAGATGTGGCCCATTAAAACAAAATTTCACTTTTAGTTGGTCTTAATTATACAATGATGGAATGACTCATTCAATTGTCCAATTCATAACATTTTAGTATTTATAAACATGATTAAAACAGCTTTGAAATAATAATTCAATTTTAGGAGCATCATTTTAAATAACATTTTCTCTATTAACTCTAGTAACAGGCATTAGAAATAAACCTAAATGGCACGCTCTTAGTTTTGCAGCAAGAGGTGCGTCACTGCTAATGACATTGATACGTTATATTGCTATGTTATACAGAGTCAAATGCTTTGACAGAATACCAAATTAGGCTGCCAGATTTCCCCCCACTTTACTAGCAGTGCATTCCATCTCACTGGCTCTCCCTCCCACCCCATATCTTCCTATCTTTTTAGCAGACTTGTAAAAAAGATTAAAATAGTTGATACTGAGACTAAAGCCAAATTCTAGAACTATAAATTCTTTGTGAATGTGGTGGGGGGGGGGAGGAAGGGAAGATACTGTACATTTCTCCACTGTTCCTATCCAACATCTGCTCCCCAGTCCAGGCTTCCATAACAAGGAATCCTTGATGACCATCAAGCACTTTGCAAAACATTTCCCTGAAATATTTATCTCAACCCCAACCCTAGTGACCTTTACTGACACCCTACTTGCAAGGTTGGTTACTATCCAAAAATAACAGTTTCGCATCCTAACCATACCAGGGACTAGAGTGGATATTTTCCAATATCTCAAGGTTATTTTCTTTGCTAGAGCTATAGTTAAAACAGACTTTAAATGGGCAATCTTGTGTAAGAAAAAGAAAAATGCAAAAAGAAAACAAAGACTTCTCTAGTACTTTCTAGAAAAAAAATGAAGATCTGGTGATTTACCTCAAAATGTGATTTTTTTTTCCTCAACAGCCTGCAAAGTTTTAATTAATTAAATAAATGATAATTAGCCCTGGTATGAGCAGCTGCAAATCTAATACCTTAAATTAAGTTTATAATTGGCATTTTTTCTGGAGTCTTTACCAAAAATCTAACATACCAAAAAAAAATAAAAAATAAATAAAAGGATATTTTTCACAGGTCTGTACACTTCTGCACTCAAAAGGCCAATGATATTCAGCCAAAACTGTAACAAGCTGTTGCAGAGCACAGAAAGATGAGGTCTCCACTGAAGGAGGGGTTATACAAGGTAAAAAGCCAGTTTTGTCACAGAACTCATGCATACTAATTGACAATTAGAAATAATTGACCAAATGCTGTGAAGTGCTTCATGCTATAATACTTAGTTACATTACTACTGAATTAAATTTTCTGTCATGTGTATACTGGAAGATGGTAGAAAAAGTTACTAACTGCCTAGGAACAGTAGTATGTTATATCATGTAAAAGCTAAGAACTAAAGACAGGACATGTGAGTTATAAAGCTCTCCAACAGCCTCTTTCTAGACTGCATCAGAAATTCCCCAGATGTTATAACAACCGGGGTTTAAATCCCCAAAGCCAGACCTGTCTGGATGCCGAGTAGGCTAAAACCCGCAGTGCAATTTACCACTTCTGTCAGATCCGCAAACCGATGATCAGTCAAGTTCATGGCCATTTCCATTCTGGAAATCGAGAAAGTAGTTTAAAGATGAGGCTTTTATGTAGGAAAGTAACGTTCCATTCTTTAACACAGCTTTGGATACAAGCCAGTCGCCTCTCCTGCACAGGCAGGGGATTTAGCAAGCCTACTCTTGCAGCATCCTCTTTTATGCTCTCCTATCACGCAGCACGTCAGAGCAAGGGAGCTTCGCAGCTAGCCCAACTCACGAAGGTTGGGAATGACGGGCAAGCAAGCCATACAGCTGAACGGCCCAACTCTTCTCGCCAGAAATTACCTTCACTTCTTTCCATCAGCCACTGGTATCAGGGTGAGCACAACTTTGAATAGCATTTCCCCCCGCCCCAAAACGTCTCAAGGTGAAATACTGAACATTGGTTACTAACTACTTAATACAAAGCAGAAGAAAAAAACAGGCTGAAACTTACTACATTAAAAAAAAAAAAAATCCCTGCAGGGAAAGAAAGAAAGAAAGAAAAGTTCCTGAAAAAACATCAGATTAGCTTCCCTCTTCCTTCTGACAAGAAGTATGCAATGCATCATAAGCATCCTAGGACTGGGTTCTACTGAGCTAGCACTTCCAGTACCGCTTCACAGTTAAAGGCTGGCCTTGCTCCAAGAGCACAGAAGTACAGTTCTAGCTTTCACCTAGAAGTTTCCTAATAAAAAAATGCCTTCACATCTGAAAATAAATGCACTGCGCTACAGGCAACTCTTGAACAGCTAAGAAGTGTCCGCACCACCCTATTAATATTCACAATGGGGAAACATGATGGAAGTACGATGTAATAAATAAATTCTCTGCATTCTTCACGTGGGGACTGTATTTATTCAAAAGAAACAAAGTCTTTTAGAAGTTAAATAAGAGTTTAAGATCTGTTTTGCCACATTTTAAGTACTGCTATTTGGAATTCATTCCTCTTTTAGTATCTGTGGCAATAGGTAAGCAGCGAGCTGTGAAAGCTGCTGAAGCCAAAGAAGAATTTTAGCGTGTTTAGTCTGTTAATATGAAACATGTTTTGACTAGTATCTGTGGCAATAGGTAAGCAGCGAGCTGTGAAAGCTGCTCTAGCCAAAGAAGAATTTTAGCGTGTTTCGTCTGTTAATATGAAACATGTTTTGACGAGGTTTTTTATTTTCTTATGTATTCCATGCATTTACAGTAGTTTTATTTAACCAATAAAATGTTGCTTTTGTCCACTTTAGCTATATTCCTAATTTCTATGTGAACGTTGCCTGACACAAATCACATATATGTAAATAAAATTTAAGAACACTATGCTCACTATATTCTAACATAAAAACATGAAAAGAAGGCTAGTGAATATGTATTTGCTAACCATACAATTGCTTAAATGAATTTCTGATGATACAGAATACAATCTTAACAAAAGGAATGACAGTTTTAAGAACTGGTCAGATTGTTCCAGGTGTGTATATCACTCATCTCATGGATTTAATGGACCTATCTGGTTACCAACCATTAAAAAGCTGCACCTCTCTCTGGGAGCAAGGAACCTGGTCCTCGTCAAGGGCTGGGCAGAAGGGAGCACCTTGGCCTGCCTGCACATTGACACAGCTTGGCCATGCTTCCTGTGCCCCGAACCACAGCGTAGTACCCAACCCTCTGCATTTTCACTCCACATCACTCCAAGTGGTGGTAACAACTTTATGCTGCACAGTCTCCTCCAACCTCCCAAAGCCTTCAAAGCAGGATCTGACCTGTTCTCTCTTATTAAATTGCTGCCCAAACTCAACAGCCTCAGTGAGAGCTGGTGCTTGCTTCACAGCAAGGCACTTAACTTTCACGAGGCCAGTACTCTGTCTGCCACACTTTACAAACTACCAAAACCTCAGACATATACATACAAATTCCTTACGCAAAACCCTCAAACTCAGCATCCCCAGATGGAGACGACTGTCCTCCCCTTCTGCACTCCCATATGGTGCAGCACTCTCTTCAAACCACATGAATAGCACCTCCACCATGTTTTACATCCCTACTCTCCTTTGCTCTGCTTTTGCTTCTCGCATGCCCATGGGCACTGCCACCGGTGCTGAGGTCTGATCTGCAAGGCCGTTACCTAAATACACACACTTCCACAAACCGCAATTATTGCCTTCAATTGTTACAATGCCATATTCCGTGCTTGCAGAAAAAGACTGAGAATAGGTCAGCCGAGAATTTATTTGGTCTTTGCTTCCCAGTGTTTTCATTCAGACAGTTTTGTTCTTTATTGTACTCCCAATCCTGTGTCATTGTGTTCATTATAAGATTTGATCAAGTCCACCTTTTCTCCAGCATTTTACTACAGCCGTAGAATAATTTTCCCAACAGCCTCATTTTTCCCACCAGTTCATTATTCTGTCTTTTTGCTAGTTCCTTATTCCAGTTCTTTTGCCCACTCAGCCTCTGTTCTTTCCATTCTCAAGATGACATGGTCTTAATTCCACTGTCTCCTGATCCCTCCTCATTTGCTTCTTTGTCTTTTTAGTTTCAGCCTACCCTTCTGTCACTCCCAGGCTCTCCCTTTTTTCCAGCTTCCTTGTCAATTCATTCTTTGAATTCTTTTCTACTTCCTTTTCCTTGCCTTCAGTACAGTTTTGGGACCTCCACTTTCAAAATAGGAAGCTTTGTTTTTCATGATAACAAATGTTTACCGAATGGGTTATTACCAGCACAGAGGAGACGAAAGCTGCACTTCCAATTACAGTGCTCAATTCCAGCTCAGCCTACAGATGCTGCGAGCAGGCAAGGCAGGACAGGCGCTGCGCTGAAGCACCCTCTCTAATTTGTTTTGAGGCTGTGTTACAAGTCTACGATCTGGGCAGTTCAGGGAGCAGTGGGGACATCAGCACGGCAATGATGAGCTTCAGATACTTCACTCTTGCAAATTCCACGAGCTTGCATGAACTGCAGCTCTCCAAAGATTCAAAACTTGGATTAACTGAGTGCACTTTCACAAAGGAGGACAGTCTCTAGTACTTGGATCATGTTATTCCAAAGTTCAAGTTTCTCTTCCAAAGTCTATAGGGGCTAGAGTATTTCAAGTAAAAAGTCTGAAACATTTCACATAGAAATTTTTTTTTAAATCTTTTTTTCTTTGCTGCTCTGCAAAATGATTACACATTTTGACCAACACAAGAGGGTCTGCCCGAGATGAACACTGAACATGGAAAATATCAATCCCAAGTCTAATGCTTAGTAAGATGTTATACACAATAGCTTTATGAATGCTGAGGAGTTGTAATAACAGAGCACAGTACCATCCCTACCTATAGAGAAATTTTTATCTGATTTCTCCAAGTGCAAGATTTAATGAACAACATCATATCAATAATTGAGATTTAGTTTTAGTTTTGCTTGTATTTAATTCTATCACTTCATCTAAATTGAACTGTAAACCCTGGCCTCATGGTATCTCACTACAGGATCCTAGTTCATGATAAAATGTTTTTTCTAAGCAAGTAAAAACTAAACTAAAACAATAAGGATAAATGCCAGCTGCATTCAAATTTCTTTTTGGGTATGGATTACAAGTGAAATGTGTTATTTGGAGCATCTCTCTTCAGGTTCAAAATACTTACTGTTAATTACACTCAGGGCCTGATACCAGGCTCATTTATTTTCCCATTATACGGGCCAAAAAGAATACTATGGGAGACTAGATAGCCGAGATCTTTGCTATCTTTCAGCTACTAGATTTTCCTTTTTAAAAAAAAAAAAGCTTAACTGAATAGTCTTTTAATGACTCGTGAAGAATGCACGTGAAGTGTAACACAGAGCAGCTCTCTTGCATCTTTTACTGGTGGAGTACAGATCACATGCAGGGTGCACATGAATTCACCTGACTTCATATTCATAGTGTCCATTTTATAAATGATTCTCAACCTGTTTTGAGACTTAGAATCATGTAAGAGACCAACATTTGGGGGAGGGTGGGGAAAAAAAAAATCACACAGTATGGTTAATGCCCAAATGCACATGAACTTCCTTTAAGGTAAAACAACTGCAAAGCCGTGGTTCAGCATTTCCCATTTTGACATCAGATCAGAGAGGAGAAAAAGCAAGTCTACACAAGTTCTCCAATAAGTGGCATAGGCAAAAGGCGCGTGCTCTAGTCTGATGTATTCTCTACTGACTATTTGTCAAGCAACACTTACAAGTAAAGGGGAGACATTTTTGTATAACTGGTCTTTCAGTTTTAAGCTATTCTTATGAAATATACACTTACAATCATACTTCCTTTTAAATATTAAATATTTCTGTGTTTTATTTGAATTAGTGTCTTCCTGAAGAGAGCAGAATTGATGATAACAATAAATTCTGGGCTGTTTGGCATCCACTTGAGAGAAAATAATGCAAATATGGCATGGAAAAGGTATCATTAGTTAAGCAGCAAGCTTGTCCTTTATGTTATTGTAAATGGATGTTTCATTTTACAGCTCTGAAGCTCGATTCACATTTAAGCAGCAGAAACATTGCTATGAACTTTAACTTGTCCTGGAAAAATTAAACATATCATAACACAAATCAGAAACAGATTAGTTGTATGCTGAATATATTTCTGCAACTGAAAGGTCTTCTGAAATTACTAGGTTCCACCCACCTCCAGTTTCTAGCTAAGCGATGCATCCTGCAGACAGCACTTCTATAAGCTGATCTTAATTACCATATGTACTGATTACAATGTCATTCCGAAAGAGACTACACTCCATCTTCCTATCATATTTAATAGGGTGCTAGAAAATAGCCTGAAAGTACAGCTTCTAACAGGTGATGAATTACACTGATGCCCTACACTGCCTTTCCAGTTAAGGTGCCATCATATTTCCATTATAAAATAGCTTCACTTCCTACCTACATCAGGCATAAACGTTTAGATGCGCAAATTGTCAATGTTAGCTTTCACATAATACACATGCACTTCCTACCTGTACAGTAGTTAGCACACCACGTGATTTACTACGAAGTACTATCAATATCAGAAGGATGCATTTTAAAATTCCCCAGAGTAACCAGCCTTTGGCACCACTACTTCCTGATCTAATCATTAAGTTGTCAGGCACACTTTTGTCCAGGAACATATATTCAAGAACTATTCAAGAACTATCACCATCTATAATGCTGGCATTCTTCAGGTTCACCAGCCATCTATCTTTTTGCATAACTGTTTTTCTCCTCTATTTTTTTTTTTAAAGGTAGGGAGATGGACAAATGCAAATGCAGGATGGAAGCTGAACAGTACTGGGTCCTACGCTAAAGGGGAAAATCAGTGGGCATTGCCTTGGTAACATCGTTAGGCAGGTGGCCATTTTTGCTCAGCATCGCTCAAGCTTTTCAACGTTATGGGGCTCAGACATCTCTTGAAATTACCAGGGCCCTGCAGATCTACCTCAGCTGTAAACATACACAAGGGAAAGAAAATGAAAATTTATAAAAGATTCTGATAATTTGATTACACAGTATTTCTGGAGAGAAAGGCACAAAAGGGAGAAAAACAAAATGAAATAACTCAAACAGAAGGCCTACTGCTACAACTTACTGGCAGAAACTTAATCTTATCACAATTTAGACCTCATCTTGAATTCTGAACTTTACATGGAATTTAATGAATTCAGCTGTCTGTATCTAAAATTCAACAAAATAAAAACTCAAGCACAGCTCTTGCTAACTAGATTGCATATAAAGTAGTTACAAACATATGAAAATTCTGCATCTTCATTAAAACCAGAGTTAATTCTGCACAGGACAAAATGTTGCAAAAACATACTAGGATATTAAAAAACAAAACCCCCACCCCCACACACAAGTAATATGTCTACTTAAGTTTCAGTGTACTCATACCAGACTTCTGTCACTGAAATAGTCCCAATCAAGACAAAGACATGATAAACAGTGGTCAATTCATTTTAAATATTCAGTCAGCTAACTTAAAGATCATATAATTAATTTCTAGCTTTTCATGAGGCAGTAAACATATACATAGGGTTTAAACCAGGATACAAAGAGTTATAACTTTTCCTCCCCAGAACCACCCTCCCTTCCTCCTCCATCCTAGAAACATAATCAACCGTGGATCCAGAACAAATTGACTTTAGTATGGAATCAGAACAAATTAACACGAAGAATACCGTAACCCACTACGCCATTATGCCAGAAGTACAAACCAATTCCTTCTCAAGCAGTTTTGCAAATGCCAGCTTTCTTTTCAACCACATGGACAATTTTAAATCAAAAGTGTCAAAAAGGAAATGACTAAAAAATAAGCCATTGCACCCCAGTTTCATGTGAAACTAGGTCTATCCATGTGGAAGTGGTCTATCACAAATTCTTGTGACAGAATAAAGATGACTGATAAACTTCAGTGACCAAAGTAATTGAAAAAAGATGCCTCGGTCTTGTGATCCGATTTCTGGTTTTTGAAAAATTCTACACACCTTCGTAGCTGATATATAGGAAAGTTTAGGGCTGATGAGCCCTTTACTCTTGGAATCAGACTGTTATGGCATGTCGCCATATGTTTCAAGAGAAAACTAAAAACCCAGTATGAGGGGTTCAGATGGTGCAGCTATTCTGGGATTACCTTGGAGAGCGTTCTGACTTCCCTGCTGAAGTCCCATCATTCTAGGAAGCACTTCAATTTGGCCTCTTGAGCTTTTTCCACTTTTATATTGCATAGTAATGAAGCAAAGAGCCGTACTTAACGTGTTATTTTTATCTACGTGATACCAGCTCTTTCAGGTTAAGAGACAATATATTGATACTTCATACTGTTTCTTCACTTCCAAGTAGTAGACTGTTAGCAAGGTTCAAGTGAAAAGTTACTTTTATAGTTTTTATAGTATTATTGGGGGGAAAAAAACACAAAAACAAAAAACACACCCTGCTACAGAATCACCCAAACAAAATGAACTGCTATTTTCAGAATAATAAAGTACATACAGACAACTGCAGCAATGGCCTTTCCAATACATATAAAGCTAGTGATAGAGGTTGGTCAAACATACACATCATAATGTAAAATTACTAGAAGCAGCCTGCAAAATTCCCCATAAAGCAGGAATAGACAGGATGCTTCCTGCAAAGTCTGTGAACTTTCCTAAAAATGCATGCCAGAACATCCCAGTGCAGTTAACTGACAGATCTCTGCAAACTCTTCTGATAGCGTGCAGCAATAGTATCAGGGAAAAGCAGAAAGCCCAGAGCGAGCCATAGGATAGACAGTGCTATGCAGCTCAGCGCAATGAAAGATGTGGGCAGTTATTTAGGCTTGTCTTGGGAGTGCTGAAGTAAAGAGAGGTACTCCCCAAAATACATGGCACTTCTAAGAAAATCTGTGCTTTGGCTATTAATCCCACAAGTCAACTGAATTTGATGTCTGTAAATCCTTCACCTGGCCTAACACAGCAGGTACCCAAATTTACTCAATACAGCTTCGAAATAGAGTAGTTTTTCCTTCATTCAAAAGTTGCAAGAGATCTACACACATTTTAAACATGGATTATACTTATTAACCAAACCCTATAGATCTTGAAGAAGTCCCCCTTAACCACTCGTTTCCAGCTCTAGGCTGGACGAAGCAATCCCTCCCACACTCCTCCTCTTCTGTGAATGCTTATCAGAGCACTGAGCAGCCTTTTTTCCACTTGCTTTTCTGCTACACAAATTCTGGCAATTGATGCTGCCTTTCACTCTCTCAAGTCCTGGCCAAACAGGGGTATAACTTTGCCAGTGCTGAGCAAATAGGTTCTGTGCAGCTGCCCTGTGTATGGTATTTGGTTGTTGGTTTGCTGCTCATCTAAGTTGTCCTGCTTCTTTGTCTAGTTCTTCTAACAACTCTCTTCATCTTAGCACGTGAATTTTTATTCTACAAAACATAACTACATGTTTTGCAAAAGATATTATCTTGACAGTTTTTGCAAAGTTGTATTCCAGTTATGATTACCACAGTGAACTTTCTAAATATAAAATGCAAATATTTGTAGAGTTTCATAAGATCTGCATTGAAAATTGTATCACTTGCTCAAAACACCCCCTCCACTTCAAAAGAATAACCGATCAACTGCCATATTTCAAAAACATCACTCACCAAAACAAATATCACAACACAGATCTGTCAACTCCTGAATTCAATACCTCTTCTTCCAAGCACGTGCATTTATGTTCTGAAAGTTTGTCACTAACTCTTCCAGCTCCCTCGTACCTCAAAATATTCAGACATGCAGGTCAACGGCCCTAGTAGACAAACCATGTTCTTCTGCCCTCTGAGCTTAAAAGTAAACATTCCTACTACCCTCCCAATGTCTTTTAATAATAATAATAAAGAAAATCATAAACTAAAAAAAAAAAAAAAAAAAAAAAAAAAAAAAAAAAAAAAAAAAAAAAAAAAAAAAAGCCACTGGTAGACAAAGCTTCTGGAGCCAAATATGTAACTGGTTCAAATCCATTTCTTATTTTCCTATTAAACAAACAAGATGACAAATTAAGGAGCACCACCCATGACTAGTGATACTCATATTCTTTGCAAGTACAAGTATTGTAACCAGATTAAAGATAAAGTTTAACTGTTAAGCCATCTCTATTCACAGCAGCCTGTACTTCAACATTTTCCTGAACAGAGATGCTCTCTTGACTTGAGATTGAAGTAAGCAGAAGTAGGACTGTTGATACTGGTTTATGAAAACATTACATGAAGACGTCTAGTTTTATTAATTTTTTCAACTACTAAAAAAGCATCAAAACAACTTTTCTCCAATGTCAGAAAAATTGCTACCTCAGTATAGATCCTTTATTTGTAAGAAAAATGTTTCCTACAGAACGAGAAATTTGTCTTTTTTCTTGTTAGCTCAAACTCTTTTCTAGTTGTCTAAACAGTAAGGCAGAAATTCATTGAAGAATCACTCCATATTTGGAAACCTGCTCCATTCGTAGAAGTACCTCGTCACAATTACCAGACTGATTATTTGGTCAAATCATCATCCCATTTTTCAATTTAATACATCTATATTCCCTAAAGACTACAAGACTGCTGACCAGTTACTTTACAAATCCATTTTAAAGCTTTGTTTAAGGGGTTTACACTTTGCCCCAGCACATACCATAACAGCTGTTTGTAAAATAAAAAAGTCATCATCAACAGCAAGATAAATCCCCCCCCCCCCCCATTGTTTTTCATCTCAAATGCCTTTTCAGGCATTTTCTTGAAATCAGGGGAAAGAAAGGGCTTTACAAAAAGGTTTAATACTAGAATAACTTTTCTTTTGCATCTTCTCTTGTAGTTTCCAAATAGCTATATAAAACTTCTCTATGCAAGTTAAAGAGAATGATCTTTAGTGTTGCCAAATACAGCATTAAAAAAAATCCTAAAAAAGTTTCCAACCTATAGCAAGCTTCACTCATCATATGTTCTAGGGCCAAGAGATGATATTAAACCATCCCCTTACATATTAAGTGGCTCAGAGTGCTGCCTTCCAGGTGGTCCTTGATACAGTATTGCTCCAAAAAGTGCTGAATAGCTCCAAAATCCTTCTGGTTTGCCTGCCTAGGAGAGCCACAGCAAAACAATCTAGGGTGCAAGTTTAGTAGTTATACTCTATGCCTCACTAATTGCCTGCGTAGACAATTATCCAGCATCTCAAAGCACATATAATCAGTCTTTTCCCACACATAGTCAACATAAAGCATTTATAACTCCTTCAATAGGATGTGGAAAATACCAGCAGTAAGAGGACATACACTTTATTACGCCAGTTAGAAGTTATTTATATAACCCCAATCCTCAAATTTCCAATTTCTTTTTTTTTTTCTATAAGAAAAAAGGATAAAAGGGAAAGCAGTAGTAGTCAATTTTTGGAGTCTTTCCCGTACATTACTGGATTAGAAAGACAAGGCAATTCAGAAGCAGAGAAGTACTTTTTTTCTTTCAGTCCTGTCATACACTCCTTCTTTCCTCTTTTCTTCCAGCCTCCCACTCCCCCACCTCCTTCAAATCCTTCTCATTTTTCCAAAACTTCTCTCTCAATCTCTGACTATATTCCCCCTATGACGCTTGATTGTGCTCTGTCTCTGGCCTGCTATTTACTCCCAGTAGAAAGAATAAATTGCACCTTATTCTTCACTAACTCCTTGAGCGGGTCATCTGCATCTCAAAATACACGTCGTTTGTCTTTTCCCACCAGAAGGGGTAAGAGAACAACCTAGGAAACGGAACGGACCACGTGAAAAGAGCACAAGCGCCCCGGAGTAGCGAGTGAACTGGACTGAACGACCTAACACGCACCCAGAGCACGGGGAAAGGCGCAGAGGCAGAGCGAGATGTTCTACTTGGCACAGACAACCGCGAAATCATGGCAGGCGGGCTTGGATTTCTACACCAAGGTACGAGGACTTTACAAGCGTGCTGCCACTGCGTAGAGAAGATGGGAAGACCTGACAAAGAAAAATTTGCAGGTTTTTCCAATCCTCACCACTTAACGAATCCTTACCTTTCAAGGGTGGAAGCCACAGGAGCTTATTTCATCACTGATTTTGTTACAATTCTGCAGGAAGCTAAAAAGTTACAAAAAGAGGAGTCCTAGCCTGACTATTAATGCAGATCTTTGCGGAAAATACCAGACATCAGTTTTCAAGACAATACAGAAACATTTATGAAGGATGGATGATTGCTGTTGTGCCTGTATAGTATGGCTGGCATTTGGAACTATGAAAATAATATTTTTCAGGTACAAAATAGCAGGGTCTTTCTCTTGCCATGAAAACTGTCTGCTTCTTTGTATCACACCTTCTAATGATTATTTTGCTGGCTGAGAGGGATTTGATAAGCTCCAAATAATTCTAGTTGTCTATGATATCCAAAAGCAAAACTTCAGGAAGCCAATTTCTACAAAGCAGAGAAATAAATCCCTCTCTCCTCTGCTTGCATTTTCCAATCCTATCCCAGCGACTTTTCTCTGACTAATGCATTTGCAAAGCTTCTTACATTAGGCTGTGTCCATTTTTCTTTCTGAAGTGGCGACTCTGCAGGTCGTCTTATCTAATTTAGAGTCTAAAGTAGACATGTATTTTGTGCATAATTTTCTCTGTTTGTTTGCTGCCAGACAGTTTGAGGCTTACGCTGTGCCTACAGGACAGAAGAAACGTCTCCTGGACCCTGATAGCCATAAAATCATTTCCCATTTTTTTGGTATTCTCCCCCCCTCAAAATAGAGTTTTCCCTAATATTTCACATCTTCCCGTACTAAATCTTCCTTTGTTCATGAATCAAACTGGAAGGAAGCTTTTAGTTCTCTATTTAAACTATTAGAGTAACAGATCAGTTTGTGAGCTTTCTCACTCACATCGCTTTCCTACCCAGTTTTTATTTTCAATCTTCATTTTTCCTTTAAAATGTCACCCTGAGTACTTACGCTTTGTAAAAGCAATCCATACTTCCATAATTACACAAAATAGCTGCTAGTATATTATGTAGCCTTACCACAAATGTAATTATTTTTCCCACCTAACTTAGTTTTATGTAATTTTAACCTATCCTTTCTTCAATAAGGACAATGAATTGGTGCCAAAGATTCTAGACAGAGTAACAAATATTTTATCAATCAATATCGCTCTCTTGGTGCTCAGATGTTACTTGGATAGACAGCAGTGTTTTAAAATATCTGTTAGCTAATTCTACTTTTTGACCGACAGATAGCTTTAGAAATATCTACATCAATACACACAAGATGCTCACAAAATAGATTTCAAATACCAGATGATACAAACAGTATTGCTGAAAAATCTGCCTAAAAGCTGCATGGCCAAGAGTTTGTGCAACACTTGTGAATCCTGTTTCTGGTTTTGATCAGATTTTTCATTTTCTAAACAGGAAATCCACATATAAATATTTAAGGTGGAACTGTATACCTTTTATTCCATTGGTGTTTGCAGACAGAAAGAAACCCCTGTCTCAGATGCATTCTGACCACATTGCCACTACAATGTGAAACTATTTGTTTTGCTAGTTCACAGACAGCAAGCTATAAGATAGAAAACAGGCACCTCGAAAAAGCAAATGTCAGTATGAAATATTGAAAGCAGGAATTAGAGCATGGAGCTGGAAACCTAAGCTTCTCATCCCAAGTAAGTTCATTTTGAATAGGATTCACGTGGTTCAAGCACAAATTAAAACCGACGGCCACAGTGCCTATTTCAGGAACAAGTAATTTAAATCCACAAAACCTGAGGAAAATTCCTGCAAATATTCAGAAGAAAATACCAAATTGGAGGAACCGTAACCTGAAAAAAGATAAGTAGCAGCAGCAGCTCTCACTCTATAAACTACATATTTACTATACAAAGATCTATGGTAAAGCTGATGTTTGTAAAGGTACCGTGCACTGAGAGCAGAGATGGACATCTGTTAACTTTCAGTTTGAGAATGTAAGAGTACAAATGAGAGAGCAGAAGTTTTTCACATCTAGCTACCCAGCGTTACCTGTTAAAATACTGGGCTGGCCTAAAATGGAAGAGCAGCTGTGGAGTTTATGAACATAAATGGCTGACAAGAATGAAAAACTAAGAAAAGCATCTGACTTTCTATAAGGTTCTGACTCCTATATCTTACCACTGACACAAGGCAATTTTCTTCTTCTGTCAGTACTTGCATCAAATGCTTTTAAATAATCTGTTTTTTTAAATATTCAAAATATTTTTCTCCTTTATGAAAAGAGTACTTTGCTATTATACAAAGCTTTAGAAACAAAATGCATACTGGCTGTACAATGCATCAGCCAGCCCCAGAAATATATATCCCATAAGACATATAACCTTAAGTACAGCTTTTGGATAGATGATGCATAATTGCCACTGTTGCAAATTTACAGTATTTTCTAGTCCTCAAATTTCATCTAGAAAAGACAGACTTCAATCAGAATAAGGACCAGGCTGATTGAAGTATTCAAATGGGGGGGGGGGGGTACTAAAAATACCCCCTAGAATACTTATGCTCAAGATTTCTGGCAGCAGAATCCTTCCCATTCCCCAATTACTTTCCTTAAGGGTTTCACTTCAGTGCCCCCCAGGTCACTGCTGTGGCACCAAATCCCCAGCCCCGCTCTCCCCCCAGCTATTCCGGCAGGCACCCGCCCCGGCTGCCCAGTGTGACTCTGCTCGGCGGCTGCCCGAGCCTGGTGCCTCGCCTGGCCCGTCAGAGCAAACCCTTGCCAGGGCTCAGCGATGGGAGACGTTGAAAATACCTATGCTGCACTCATGAAAACATCAGTAAAGGGGAAGAGAACACGTCTAGGAAAGCGAGGACTTGAGAGTCGCACAGACACAGCTACTGTGACTCAGGGTCAGCAATATATACCCAAAACTTGCAATGGCCAATGTTAATACTTTTATTTTTTTTTCTTCCAAACAATCCTGGATCATAACAAAGGTGGCTGGTGTCTCCAAAACAGATCAATGCTGCCTCAAGACCATCAGACTTCAAAGTTACCATAATCTCTTTGGATTCAATGTGGGAGAACTTGAAAATACTTCACACAATCAATTCAAACTTTGAAAGACAGAGATAATCTTTTCTAAGTTCCAGAAAAGCTCCAGGTTCCAGCTAACAGCTTAAATCCAACAGTTTTCCCTCCTAAACATCGGCTGCACATCTTGTTATTTCCTATGACTGACTGGTTTTATTTTCAGTTCTTTTACTCCTATTCCAGTACTTCTAAAGCTGCTTTTATTTCCTGTGTGATACCATCAGATGTTCGAGATTTAAAGTCTATGTCAGGGAAAAGAAAAGAAAAAAAAAAAGAAAAAAAAAAGAAAGAAAGAAAGAAAAAGAAAAAAAAAAACAACCAGGTTTTCCATCTTTCTCAAACCTGATACGCACCAACTCGCGGTCAACAAAAGACCCGTCAGGAGCTCCATTCTCAAACACAGTGATAAGCTTAGCCTTCTGCGTGGGCTTCTAAGCCACTTCCCACAGGGCCCCCACAAATGCTTCTTTATTAAATCTGGATTTGAGATCATGGTCTTTTTATCCGCAGGCTGCAACATACTTCAGAATCTCTAATGCTGGCATCTTCGGTTATCAGCTGAGTGACGATATACAAAATTGCAAATATGCTGATTACGGAACTGTGAGCATTTTATATAAGGAGCATAGATGGGCAGATAGAAATTTCACCCACTTACAGAAAGTTATGAGTACCTGTGCTAGAAAGATTTAGGGGGTTTCAGCATTTTATTTAAAATAATGAAACTTTGCTCCTGAACCCTATGATTAGTTAAATCTCCATGAACTCAGGAAGTGTTTACTTGCGTGATGGCTTGTGTCAAGTCTGCAAGTTTCAGAATTATTTATTTTACATACTACAGCCCAATTAGATACTTCACTGATATTCATGCACGTCATAGATCTGGAGCATATTTTTGTGCCTCACGTTTCATATATTTTTCTAAATAGCTTGCAATTTGAGTATTGTTACTTTTTTTTTTTTTTTGGCGCTAGCAGCAGTATTTACAATTGCATCGGGAGAAGAAATATAAAAGGGTGCATCTAATCTATACAGTCCATTTCCCTTCCATTAGAGGCCATCCTCCTCCTAAAATCAAATTAAATGGCATTATGCATTAGCAGCAAGTAATCAAATTGTATTTTATTTTACCAGAAAGACTACTTTGTTGGCCTTTTTATTTTGGTTAAAAAACAACAACAGGGATGTACATAAAGAAATTCACCAGTCATGTACTTTATTTATAAAAAGTTCAATTGCATTATAAATAAGTCAAATATATCAGAATTAAATTTAAACTGCTATTTAATTTTCTTCCTTTTCCCTTAAAGACATCCTTGTAAGATGTGTACTGTTTTCTACTCTTACAGCCATTTTTCAATTATTATGTAAGAAATACAAACAATTCTTTTATCGAAGTTATTTTTGTGTGCCTGTTTGTACAGGCACGTGCACACACATGGCTGCTGGCAAAACCCTTTACATAAGATCACAAAGTGACTTTGTATAGCTATGAAGTCCTTGAATCTTCTAGCCTCTTGTACAAAACCCATGCAAAACCTCACCAACCATAAATCATAAGCTGATAAAATATGAATTACAGGAGGAAGAGACCTCTGAAAGGGTTTCCTTTAGTTTGCAATCCCTGTTAGTTCCAGGGCCTGCTTATCTATTTATTGATTAAAGGACAAGATAGATTTCTTTTTCCTTCCTCTTTTTCTTACTAATAACATTTGATCAGAGTCCTCATTTAACTTTCCTTCTTTAATTACCTGACAAGGACACAGCATGGCAAAGAAAGCAAATTCTGTTTACATAAAAATTGATGAAATATGTCTAAAAAATAAAGAGTTGATTTGCCTCTAAGCTACCTAAAAGGAACAAAAGATATCACTTAAATAGCCAAAGAGAAATCAGTGGTTTTATAATTTATTTCAGTGACAGAGACAGCATCATTTTACAGGCGTACGGGCCAGAGTTTAAAAACAGATACTTCTGTCCAAAATTTTGATCTAGTAATCCAAACTAGGGTGCTAGGTTAGTAGCTATTGAAAGGAACTTCCTAAGAACCTCTCTGATGACTAAAAATTTGCTATAAACCTGTTTTTCTGTTTTCTCAGCGTACGCAAGAACTGCCTGGATCGAAACAGTTCCGCGGGGATCGAGAGCCCCAGAGCCCCCAGCAGAGCTCACAGAGGTGCTCCAAGGGCTCCTCACCGCACCACGGCCACCAAACGCAACACAGCAACACACAGCAGACGCTCTCCTGCTCCTGTATAAACGCAAGTTAGCCAAAACGCGGAAATCGAAGAAGAGGCAATGCAGCACTACAGAGGTTGTTCTGTTCCTAGTTCTTCCAGGAAGAGCGAACTGATAGCGAGGGTTACACTCCACTGCCGCTTTCCACTTCGTGGGTCAGAGGAGGTACAAATCCGTACTTCTAGGGAAATACCAGGGTTTCAACTGCACGGCCAGACGGGTACAGGAGAATATTTTAAATACATTACACTTGGGATTATTGCATCAGGTCAGCAACCAACTGCAGTAAGCTAATTATACCACGCAACCTTTCACAGAAAGTACCCGTAAGTACTGGGATCTCCTCAGCCAGGAAGCTGGTCGTCCGTTTTCTACGACAGCGACACTAGCAGCAGAGCTTAGAGGGCACGGACCTCTACCCTGTACTGCTGCTCAGACGTAGGGAGCTTTCTGTTTTGTTTCTAAGGTAGACACAAAACCAAGAATTTGTAGTTTACTATCGTGAAAATATAGCAAGAGTTAAGAGGCTTTAAAAATTTTGGTTGTACATAAAAATTATTTTTGCCTCTCTTCTCCATTTAAAAGTAATGTCAAGACCTTGGCAGAACACAGTAAGATGCAAGTTTATAAAAGACAGCTTAGCTCTACAGCATATAGTATATATTCTATTAAAAAAGTAATAGAATCATAAATCTGGACTATAAGTAAATAATATCAATACCTTCAAATTACCGAAAAGTTTTAGAAGTCTGCAATACAGAATCATTATCTCTAACAAATACTGTTCAGACTGATTTTTTCCCCCCTTTTTTCAAGTCTCTAAACAGGCTAACACCATGGAAGATATTTATCAGTTACAAAACAGCTATAAAAATGAGTAGAAGCATCCAAAACGTGCATTTAAAAAAAACCCATCTATATTTTTTTCATAGTTAATCAAGAATTTCTTTTTTGTAGAATCTAATTTCTTTGACAGTTTCTCTTTGTTGTACTGACAACCCTGCAGCTACAAATTTATGGACACTTTTTTATTAAACTCGTATTAAACATGTTGTAATCAGAAGTAGCATCGTTGGTTCAGTATGTATAGTTAACAAATAAGCAAGTATATGGCACCAAACGAGTGAGAACTGCAAATCAAGAAATCCTGTCAAAGTTTTTCTGAAAGATCCTTGACATTTTAAAAAGGTAAAATGATCCCACTTGACTTATTAAAAAAAATGAAAATACATAAATTAAAAGCTACTCAGAAACTAATTTTTTAATAGAAAACTCTTCAAGACTGACCAAACTGAGTCCTTGATGTCAGTTTTTGAATTTCTGAATATACAAAAATTACTTACCTTTTAGCTTCAAAAAGAATGGAGGAAGAGGGAAAATCTCCATCCTCTACAGCAGTAATAAAACTGTTTCTGGTCTCTCGTACATTGTGGTGCAGGCAGAGGTCTTTGGTTTATAAAAGACAACAGTAACTTTTCTGTTTACATCATTACAGAGGGAAAAAACAAAACACTTCTGTCGTATCTGAGCTGTCCCAGAATCACCACAATAAAAGGAACACAGAGCTGAAGTTCCACTCATCCCACTTCATTAGCCAACATAAAATTTTGATTCCTCCTATGTTCTCAGACAAGTTGATAAAAAGCTGTATTATTAGATTTTTTTTTCTTCCTCTTCTTGCTGTTGACTGATAATTTCACGTTTCAAACTGTAGTACAAATTTAAGAGAGACATAGTCCCCACTAGTTGATATTTTAATATTGGGTCACAGATAGATACGCAGTTCTTGAAGATCTGTTCATATGCCCACTTACTGAGGTCTAAGTATTATATTAAAAGGCAGATACACTAGGGTCAGGATTCGTTTTCATGTTCTCCTTTCTATTCATAAAATCATTTGACCATTGAACCATTTTCACTAACCATGTTTGTTTTCTATTAAAAAAAACATAGGGTTCCAATACATTTAATGCTTGTGATATGAGGCTATTTCTATTCTAATATAGTATATCAACAGTATAATCATTTTTCCATAAAAGTATTTTCCATTAAATAATAAATAATAGTTCCTATGTATTTAGCCTCTTAATGAAGTCCTTGAGACTACAAAAGTGATTAAATGAATAAAAGCATTTCTTTCTTACACTTGGGCAAAGTAATTGTACTACTTATTTTATAAAATATTTCACATGGTTTTAAAAAGGCGCAGATAGACCGAGTACGGTCAAAAATCATCCTTCATTTACTGTAACCTGAATACTGTTGGACTTCAACAGCAGTCTGACCAACACAAAAATAACACTTTAAAATTTAACTTTTGTTTCAGAATAATTATTCTGAAACAAGTATATTGTTTGTTAAGAAGTTTAAACACAAGTTCTGTTATTTAAACATTCTAATTTTTAGGCAATATTGAAGCAACAAACTCATTTTAAAAGTGTAATTTGTTAAAAAAAAATATTTGATAGTGCATTAAACAGAAGGGGATCAAAAAAATAAAATGAAGCTGCAATCCACCACTACCAGTTTAAAATAGTATGTAACACATTACTTGTATGATTATCAGGCAGTTTAATATTATAAATGATAAAATGTAACAAGACCTAGTAAAAATCAGATTTTTCCTTCTTTTAAAAAATTTTTTCCATGTGCTTAAGACAAATACAAATGCTGTTTCTAACTTCAGAACTATGAGAAGGATCCTTAAATAACCCCCACTGAGATGAGTATTAGGTTTTATAGACATTATTATTAAAATAGAAAAATGTATGGATTTTTTTTTTTAAAGTATTTTGGTAATTGCTACTCAGCAAATCAAGTGGATTAGAGGCAAATCCTAAATTAGTTCAAAAGTTCAAAGAAATATAAAACAGGATTATAACACCACTGTGTTAATGTAAGTGATTATTGGTGTACATAGGAAAATACTAAATATATTTAAACAAAATTATACTCTCACTAAGCTAAAGATGAGAATCATATTAAATACAAGTCTTTAGTCCAGATCCAGTCTTTTATTAAGGAAACCTACCACTGACTGCAAATTAAACGTGCCAGCATTTCAGAAACGTCAATTTTCCATTTGCAATAAGAAAATAACAGATACCGTTTGAAATAAATCTATTACTGTTTTATATTTTGGCCTATCTTTTGTTTGCTGGGTTTTGGTTTTATCAAAACGTAGAAACAAACTGTAATGATCTTGATGTGCCCATCTGGTCTACATTTAATTATTTATTTGCACTTCATATCAGTTTAGAGCTTCAAACAAAAAACTAGAAGTTATAATTTCAATAACGTTTTTGCAGCGGGGTGGCTCGCTAAAGTGGTGCCCAGTGCATCGTTTTTAGCACGTGGGTCGCGCACACCGAAGGAATAGAGCTTTATGTTATTTTTTTAAAAGATCGTATACAAGAGCAAGCGTGTCCAAGCGTCACAGGAGAACGGAATCCAGATCTTGGGTCACGCAAGAGCTTAGCTCTGAAACGCGGCTCCCCAACAGAGTAAATACATCGAGCGGACAAGCAAGAGCCCGAAACCATACTTTGGACACCACAAACAGGAAGAGGCTGCGGCCATTTAAGTTCTTGTTACACCACGGATGTATTTTGTCCGAGCGCACCTCGTTTCTGAGCCCTGGGAGCAAGGTGCCACTGGGGGCACGGCCCCCTGCGTTTCTTCCAGGGATGAACCGCGGCACCTCTCCAGCTCTGGGAGGGGGCACGTTACAGCTGACGAACTCCTGCCTGAAGCTCATCGTCATCATAAAAAAAAAAAAAAAAAAAAAACCACACACACCGTTAAAGTGCCCCTCAGAAGAAATTAAGTGAAAGCAGCAGTAACCGCAGATGCCCATCTGCAACGAGGCAAACCCGGAGCACAGCCCGTCTCTCGCTTCCGCATTTAGCGCGGCCACCTGAGAAGAAGCTGTGTGCAAATCACAGCCTTCCGCTCCCTGCGGCTTGATGCTTCACAAGCACACCTACATCGAGCTACCTCCAGCCAGCTATTAGACTACATTAGTTTTAAGGAACAGGTTAAGGGGGACAGTCCACTATCTAGCAGGAGCAAAAAACATCGTTGGAAAATTTGACTTATCTCATTGCTCAAAGAGAAAATCCTTTATTATGTACTGCAGGATAAAGGATTTGCAAGTATCTGTTATTTGAGAAATAAGCTATTGCTGCAATTTATCTCACTGTATGGGGCTTGAAAGATGCACAGTGGTACTCCACGCTAACTTTTAAAGAAAACTGCATGGAATTTTCATGACATTGGGAGTATTCTTTAAACTTACGCAGAGAAGATTGATTTTTTATATAGTTATGAATTACATATGGTGCTGCAAAATTGTTCAAAAGGCTCTTCTTTGCTTCAGTGGTTATGATTACTTCTAACAAAATTCTAATTTGACTTCTTAATCACAATGATTTATAATGATTACTCCAGACGGAAGACTAAAATATCTATTTAGTCCTTGAACACTGTTACCTGAGCTAAAGGAGCTTTCCTTTGTTAGGCACCCAGTCCCAAAATATACTTGTGTATACACATACAGCTCTCCCTACTTCAACAGTCCTATTGGTTTCTATGTCAACAGGATTCCTCATGCAAATAGTATGATGCATGAATAGGTGCAATAAGTAGTCTAAAACAAAACTTAATTTACAAGGGCATAAAAAACCCCCCAGGAACATATTAAAAAGTTGAAAAAATGTCCTTATGAAAGCTCTATGATCTATAATTTATTGTCCTAGTCAGATGGAAAGGTGCAGAGCTTCTGAAACTCACAGAAGACTCTAGATCTTCACTGCACACTCCGACATAAACTCTAAAGCTATTTAAATAGCAGACGGGATAATAAGGTGCACTCTGTACTGCTCCTTTGTTAGGCCACATAAAACTCTAATTGACCCCCGCCGCCAGAATAAGCTTTTCGACGATCCTTATAATTACTTGAATTTCTATAAAAGTAAGAAATATTTAACCCGCTTCAGAATTCTCAAAGAATGAATACTTCAATATTAAACCCAAAGGAAAACATTTAACTAACTGCCAGAGATTTTGCCAAAGGAAGGAAGTATTGTTAATACAAACAACAGGGTATAGATCCCTTATCCCTTACCGCCTACTCATCAGGTAATTAGTACTTACAGTCTACTGGAGTGAAATTTGCAGCTCATCCATAGAAAAAGAAATCCAAAACTAAACAAAGCACCCTAAAACTCTGCACTAAACATCAGCAATGCTGCTGATCTATTTCCTTAAGAGCAGGGTCATGAATGCTTAAAAATTAGAACATAAAATACGTTAGAAAATACTTCTGTGGAAGGAAAAAAAAAAAACAAATTTAGAAGAAAGCAATCTTTACCTTTTATACGTATATATTACACACACATACACACAAACACACCGAGGACAAAAACATGCCTTCAGGCCCCCATCTTGAAAAAGATGATCTGTATGCCTAACTATCAGCCTGAACAAGGTTCTCAGTGTGACTACTGTTTGCATTAACTGGGCCATTAAAAGTGAGCGAAATAGAAGAAAATGTGCACGGAATAGGAAAATGCAATATGGAAAACCCAGTTCCGAGAAGAAGTCAAATACAGGACGCTTGGAAGTCAGCTAATACCGGAGCAATTTAGAGTTATTTTGAAGGATACAAAGAAAGTTATTAACCTAAATGGTTATCAAGGAAGGAAGAAATTGTGTAACAAGTTATGCACATAGAGAACATCTTTCTGACTTGAAAAATATATTTACCACTCATTCCATTCTCTCTATCTGTACGTAGCAGGTTTATCCTACAAACAATGTGTTTCCTTTCCCAGCAACACTGGGCAAAATAGATGGCATTTTAAAAGTAATATCAGATTAAGAAAACTCCCGAAGACTAAAATTAACAAGCATGCAGTTTTAGCAAGTTCATCGAGTATTAGTGAGAATTGCTACTGCAAGTGAGAAGCCAAAAGAAAACATTGTTTTGTGAGGAAATGCACAGAATGTGTTTGCTCTTTATGATTTACATGACAAATGCTAGATTTTGTAGAGAAAACTCAAGAGATTCATGGGATTTACCTGTATCATTCAGTAAGAAGAACCAGTCTCCTGATAATCAAAATATTCTATTTTAAGATATAAAGCATAGGTAGTATGTACTATGAAAACAGAGTTAACCAGTATTTTGGAAAACTATTTTAACCTGGCTAGTGAATCCCAAAAATACAAAAGCCCCCAACCAAGGCACAGTTATGTTTTGTCTTCCAATAGTGGACCTTGATTCAATATAAACACTATCTTATGCCTTCAGACATCTATTTTTAAAGCTATTATTCTATAAAGTTTTTAAATAAAACTGTACTATTGAATTATAGTTTGCTAAAACTCATTTTTGGTTCAGCAAAACCTCTCAGAGAAGAAAAGCCTCTCAAAAAAATTGTGTCCTCCGAGACACTAAATATATCAATAAACGATGAAAAGAGGCAAGGTCAAGAAAGTAAGGAAGCACAGAATACCCACAATTTTGGAAAATAAAAAGGCTAACTATCTAGAGATTTCTTGTTCAGTATTCAGAATCTTAAAGGTATCAGTAAAATACTACAGTTTATATCAGGCCCTCGTGCCAAGTATTTTGTCTGAAAAGCTTTGTGCAATAAAATTATCTGTTTTTTACCTATTTAATTAATGTTTGGGAAAAATCCAGAAGCATCAGGCAAAGTTATACAAGACAGCTACCAAGACACCTGCCACCTTCCACAGGTTACAATGCAGGGGTCACTATAAGATACACACAGCCCAAACTACACTTCTAATAATTCACATACTACATTAAGTGAGTTCTTAGAGCAAAGTTATAGAAGATCCTGGTTTAGACACTTCCTTTCAAACATTTCTGAAAGTGCTTTTTTCACCCCCCTCTTAGTGGAAGCCTATGATTTAAATCTTAACTTGAAATTATTTTCTCTGTTGGCAGGCAAGAACCACTGGACTCACTTTTTTTTTTTTTTTTTTTTTTAAAGCTGTTAAGAGAGCCAGAGGTTTTTTTAAAATTCTTTGTAAGCTTATGTGTAAAACTGTGGCAGGATCAGACCTCAAAAACATCTACTCCTATTTCATAGGCTATTTTCATCAAATCTTTTCATCTTTGAGCACAAAGCCTCCCTTTTGTGCTTCAGGGTACCCAAGACTATGCACCATTACCAACTTTATAGGTAATATTTTTACTTGTAAAAGTATTTCTTAAAACAAATTCCCAACACTCAGGAAATCAATAAAACCCAGAATTAGAGCATAAAATTGAAGAGACAGTTACACAATCCTGTGCGAGATTGCTGCCCTAGCTCACTGCTATACATCTTCACATCAGCCTAATTCATTTGACACACAGTCTCCCCGCAGCTGAGAAAGTCTGGCTTTCTTACCAGTTCTTAGTAAAAGATTAAATACAAAACCCCCTATGTTTAAGTAATGTTAAGGTTGTGACACAAATCAACAAAAGGCAGGAAATTCAAAGATAACACTGACACTCCATGCTTAATTCATGATTGTTTAACAAAAGCGCAAAGCGATGCGAGGAGCTCCCAGCAGCTTCGACTTCAGCCCGTCGGTGCTCCGGAGCAAACAGGTGCTTCCCGCGGAGATGGTACCGAGTCAGGCTCTCCCACCCATCTACATAAATGCTAGTCATTACTTCGCTGTTAGCAAAATAGTAGGTTTAAAGAAGCTTTCGTATTTAACATCCTAATGCGCTACGATTTTCATGAGAGTCATTACTAGATAGACGGGCTTTCTATAAAGTGACCCTTGATAATCACAAATATATCACTATCCTATAAACTTTTCAGAAGTAAACAAAATATTTGAACCATTATTCAGCATTAGACATAAAAATTAGACCAAATAAAAAAGCTGTTCTACAATGCAACATAAAACTTTAGTGTTAAGCCAAAGTATTTGAAGGATTTTTCAGTTATACGCATATACACACATTCACCTATTTTACCCCGAAATAAATGGCTTTGATTTACATGTCTGAATACATGTCATATACAGCATACTCATACACCTGTATCAGTGGACATCAACATATACCAACAAAACTTTAACCTAAGACAAAATCTTAACCTGAGAAGTTTTTAACTTAGAAGAGACTTCAAGAGTGGACTTACTCCAAAAGGTTTATACTGGATATCTTACAACAGCCTTAACTGTGCAAAACAGAGCACTATATTTATTGTTTTCTTCGCAAGTTAGCAACTTTTAACCCATGCATACTTCTTCTTTGAACCCCTCTTTTTTCTCTCTCTCTCCTTTTTTTTTTTTTTTTTTTTTTTTTTTTTTTTTTTTTAATACAAAGAAAAATTTTTCATGGCGGCAAAACAACAGAGAAAATAATGCTACCTGCTACCTACTACAGTATCACAAGCATAACGGACTATGCTGATCTTTAGTATTTTAAAAGCATCCTAAAATTCTGATTCTTATTTTGAAACCTTAATTACATAAACATTCCTATCTGATATTTTTCTTACCATTATGAAAAAAACAAATACAACAAAAGGAATAAAACAACAAACTTCACTTTTCATAGCCTTCTTTAGGGTACACACAATTGTCTCACATATATATCCCTATAGTATTAATTGTGAGACAGCAATTACAGCTTTGTCAGCAGTAATGTTTCCATTACTGTCTGGTATCTCAAATTAGTTCACATTGTTCTAGTAATTTAATGCTTTTTCCAGTCGAATTCCTAAACACTCATGGTCTTGTCCTCACCAACCGAATTCCATCTGGGTAACTGCTATAGCATCAAAACACACTGCAGAACATTTTTGGAGAAGGCTTTTGAAATCATACATCTGTTAGCCCCTCAAGCTGTAAGGATCTGGTTACCAGGCCTAGGTATGTTTGTAAAAACCCCAGTGAAAACGTATACAGTAACAATTGAAAGTTGCATGTTTGCATTTAGTCTCCAAAGCAAGCATGATTATGTGTTTAATATATCCGTGTACACAAAATACACGTATTCACATGCTCAAGAGGATCGAGCAGCTCAAACAAAGAACCAGCACTACATATAGCTGCACACTCCCCTCCACCCCATCACCACCTCCCGCAGTTTTGGGCACTATAACACCGCGCAAACAGTCCAACTAACACATTGATACAGCTACCCACTTCGTGAGACCGACGCAAATAATAACAGAGCATGTTTCTACTGATAAAGTCTTACCTGTTTTCTGGTAAAGCCCAAAGAACTCCACAAGACTTTGTAAGGCAATAGGAAACCACTTCAATTATCTCCCAAGAAATCAGGCTTATGGCTCTCAGCTGATTTCCTCTACTTGCCACAAGCACAAAGGTGCAGAGGACACCTCTGATCGCTCCTTTCCCTCCCTTCCCAAATTGCTCCCCGCAGCTGTAACTCTGAAGAGTACTGATAAATCTCCTTCTCCTATAAAGCTATACAGAGCTTTGAAGAAGTGAGGTATCTTCTTTTATAGAAGACATTCAGCAAACAAACTGAACTCACAGCACTATAAGGGGCTCACTTCCGCCTAGATATCAGGAAATAAATGAGAGAAGGATAAAGAAAACGGAGAACAGGGTGAAGTCTGGCTCCACCTTGTAACACTTGTGTTAACCTAATTAATAGTCACTTACTAGCACATCTTTAACTACCTAAGGCAGAGTTTTGACTTCCTTACAAATCCAGAGAATTCCCCTCTTTGAACTTCCATTAACTGCTTTACCAGTTCACTAGTCCACCAAATTCACAAATTGTGTGAAGACTCTTATCTTTGCTGGGGGTTAGTGAGACAAGAAAACCTACATTTTCAGCTTTGGGAGCATCTATTCTGTACACGCAATTACAAACAACTGCAGAATAGAGAACACTGGGCCCATCCTTCCTCTTCTCTGCCAGGTCCTAGAGCTCCTGCAAGTTTTAAAGGCTTTTTATCCAAAAAGCACGGGCATGATGCAAGCTGATCTCTGCAGAGCAAATACACCCTGAATGCACCCATGCAAACCCCAGGGAAGTGCAAAATCTGAAGAGGAAAACATATGAACAAGTTTGTGACCATTGGAAAGGTAGTTTATCACATAGTATCTAGAAATGCACATACATTCTTGGATTTGCTCTCAAATGGTCTCCAGGATGATTTGAAAGGCACTCTACCTAGTCAGCCCAGTAACAGTCAATTCTAAATGGCAGTACATATACATATTGGCTTTCATATTTCCAAGCAGAAATATTTTTAAGCATGCGAAACACCTTTTACTTTTACTATTTTTATGAAAATCTTTATCTGTATATTCCCAATAGCTTTCTAAGAATCCCTATACAAAGCTAGCAAAGATCAATCTTGACAAAAAGAAACAGGTATATTACATACCATAGTCAGTGATCTTACAGGATACTAAATACAGCTCCTTCAGGTTCTGGCCTTCTTTAGCGATCACCTCCACACATCTGGAATACACATACAGTAAAACTTTAAGTTAAAGGAAAATAGATAACCCTTAATTAGTAAAAGCTCAGTCACAAGTGTAATGTACTGTATATCAATTTCCTCATTTTGTAAATTATTCTATAGAATTCATTGAAAATACATATGGCTACAGGTACACACATTAATGACTAAGCTAGAGGAATGTCTAACTTTAAATTGAATACTTTTATATCAATATTCCTCTAATACACAATTCTTTGAATATTAGTTACTTGATATATAGACAGACAAGTCCTTCGAAAATAATACAAATGCTAATTTGTATTTCTGTATTACTGTATAACTTTGGAAGATTTCTCTTGAAAGATTTAAGCTGTGAGATATTTTTTTGGATAAGAAAAACAAACACATTGTAATGTGGACAGAAGATAAGAAAATGCAATTTTAAATTCATGTTTCTGTTTCCTCAGTGGTTACTGCAGAAGTCAGCATTCATCAAGTCGTGACATGCTACATGCCATTTGTGTTCCAATTTGTCGCTATAGAAGCTTATACAGATGAGAATACAGCTCATACGGCTTCCTTGTCACAATTATGATGAATTTGCAATTAATCATATGTTTTATCTGTGAATCCCTGCGTCTGATTTCTTGTAAGTATGAAAGTTAATATGAAAACAAAAACTGTCTTGTAAAATAGGTGTTTTAATACATTTGTGACCAAGTCTAAATTAATGTGTTGTTTACAATTGTTATATATTTACAACTGCATTATTTAAACAGTATCACTCATAAAAATATATTTTTTGAAGTGTACTTTTTGTTCCAACTATGTAAAATGAATCACTTGGTCATTAGATCAGCTAATGTGACTATTTTGCAAGTCTGTACAGAGAGACATTTTAAAAAGTGGATTTTAATAGAATAAATCATAGCAATTTTTCTTTTGATCTAATACACTTCTCTTTAATTTTCAGATCACTTACCCTATCATCTACTCTGGCTCTTAAATCAATTCTTCTGCATTACACAAAATTAAATTATTTGCTAATTTTGAATAAAAATTAGGTACTGCTGAATTGTTGTAACTTGGAAAATACACCTACTCCCTCAGGAACCCTTTTCCTCTACTTACCACCGCCAATAGATTATCCTCAGTCTGATACAATTGTTGATGCTGACAATTTTGGTTTTTAACCTAATTTTTGAAGTACAATAGTATAGTATGAAGTATAAAAGCATAGTACAATAACTGAATCATAACCTTATTCTAAAATCCAGAACCAAAAATTGCTACTAATAATAAAATACAATGATGCTAAAAGAACACTTTCATCTCGGTTTCTTTATCATTGTTACAACAACATCAATTTTCAACAGATCTTTGAAAATTGTGTGAACCTCAGATTTAGAGTATTTTTGCAATGCTTGTCCTCCAGAAGGAGGCCTTCTTAATTTATGCATTAAAGAGAAATGTTTTAACACTGTAAAGCTGAAAGAAAAACACTCAGAGGAGGCTAAACCTCCTGCTTCATACTTGTTTCAGCGCTCAGCTTCTCTGCTAAGACAATCAGCAAGCATGACAAATATTTTTCCTCTAAAAGTTACACCAAGACTATAGTATTTAATATAAACTACTGAAAAAGCTATTCAGTTTCATCAGGTTATTTTCATACAAATCAGATAAGATTTAGAGCATTAAACACGCTCTACAAAGGGCACACAAAGTCTCGGTGATCCTGTAAGATGTCATTTCAAAAGAGGTACTTGTCTTTGTGAACTGGCTTATAACGATCAACTGGGCTTTGAGAAAGACTTTGTATTACTTATTCCAGAACAATAGTTCTTCATACTGAGATTTTATTATTAATGTTAGTAACATGAATAAAAGGGAAATTATTATCCTATATTTTATTAGACATTACATTTATTAGGTTCTGATGCAAATAAGATATAATCAAAAAGTGAACGGACACTGCAATTATGAGAACATTTTATACGCTATTTATTAATACTTATGGCATATATAATTTAGCAGAGAACAAGATTCTAAAACACTTTTTATTTTGGTTAAAGCTTCTGAGCCTAGAAAAATGTTCAGATGTTTGTATCTAATGACTGCACTTTGTAAGGTTGCGAATTATTTCAAATCATTTTTTGTTTACTGAGAGACAACTAACTCATCAAAAATACAATACAGCAATCAGTCTCACACAACACTACTGCAAGATAGTCAGGACTACGTAAAAGCCTACCTAACCTTCCTTACAATTTCAGTTATATAAAATTTTAATTACATATTGGTCACGGTCAGATTAGTACTCTCCGCGCACAGTCATATCTGCCTGTGCATCCTTCAGGATCTGCGGAGGCCTAAATCTCAGGATCTGCCTCTTTCCCTGGCTTCACACAAGAAGGGAGGAAGGAAGTGGCAGCTCTTGCCCACCATGACATGGTGCCCGGACCTGGCTTCACCAGCCCTGCCAAAGCTACAGGGTGGCAGCGGTGGCGACGGTCCGTTCGCTCGCCCAGCAAGCTCGGTGCTCGGCTGGCGCCCTCTCCTCCTCTCCTGCTGCTGAAGGGCAATGTCACTGTTGTAGTAAAGTCGACTTAGGTTCTACAAACTCAGACAAATACCGCTACATTTTTTTTTAACTGCTATATATTTAAAGGCTTGCCTTGAAAAGTAAGAGTCTGAAAAAATCCTTCACCCGAAAAGAACTTTAGCTGCTTTCGTTACACAGGAAAAAAGGCAAAAACTTAGCTTCAGTTGTCTCATTTCTTTGTTTTTGGAAAATATTTAAATCAGCAGCCTCTAAAAGAATGAGGTATTGGCATATTTACTTGAGGGAGAACAAACCTTTAACATAGCTGGAATATTAAATTTATGAATTTCTTTTTCAACCTTCAATAACCTGCAAGAGTCAATCTAATTTCAGTTTTAATTTCTATTATTCCTTTCATAGATCATGCACATGTAAATCAACTTAGAGAGACATATGCAACACTACATGGTCTCACTAGCTTGTGCTGTGTAGAGGGTCATACACAACACACAATTTTTGTTACAAATGATTTCTTTCCAACAAAGGGAAAAATAAGAATAGTTGTGCACTTATTACTTTTACCTTTTAATCTTTGTTAAATATGACAGTAAAGGAAAAGGGTAAAAGAACAAAATGACATTAACCTTTTCTAAAAAGTAAGGATCAAGCCATGTTAATTCTGTTGTCACAATCCATCAAAATTATATCAGATTATTGCCATATATATCTTCTGAAGTCTTTATATTTACAATCTGGCTGTATTGCACAAATCTTGAGTGGTGCATGTGTGCACATCTGTGCGCTTTTCAATAGTATTTATTCTTCTAAGTTTTAAGAATGTTGTAACATTCATTTTAAGATCCTAACCAAAATTTCAGAGTGAAGGAAAAGCCAGGTTTTAAGCATGTCGACATAATATTGCTAAATAAGAGAAGCAAAATTATATTTAAAACAGTATCAAATGACAGAAGTAAAGCGAAGAAAACAGAAAACGGTGCCCTAAAAAACTTGGGGATGAAACCCTATCTGCTGGTCAGTTGATGCTCCTTGGCCAGGATAACAAGAGCTGTGTGCCCTGGCCGAGAGAAGACCAAGACCTTCTATAGTCTCCTTACACCAAGTGACTGAATGGTCTTTTGCCATCTCATCCCGCTAAAGAAAGATGAGCAACATCTAGATGAAGTAGAGAAAGTTACAGGGACACAGATATCTGTCGTTTTTCCTCCAGATGTATGCAAAATGTGCCGCTTCTTCCAGGAAAAAGGATATTTTTTACACTTAAAATAACTAAATACCAAAAATGAACAAAGGGCTAAAGAAATAAAACTAAAATTAGACCTTGGATAATAGTAAACAAGTCTGTATCAAAACTGGCCCAAACTATTACTTATATATATATAATTTTTTAAATGAGCATCATTGTAGACCCATGTAAGACATGAAAAATACCAAAATAGAGAAAAATAATTATGTATTTTAGGAAGGAAATACTTATTCATGCAACTTGGAAATATTAACTAACAAATTCTTATGCCATCTTGCCAAGTTTTCTCTAGATCCACTCAATATTTTATTAAGGCTGTTCTCTGATAGACTCACGTGCAATTCAGTTTTACTCTCGATTCTAAAAGTAAGAAATTAATAACACACACAAGCAAATTTACAGTGCAATTGGGAGCAAGAAAACGTGAAAGAGCATAAATTGCTTTCACAGGAACAGGCCAATCAGACAATATTTCAGAGAACAGGAATATAAGAACACACCTTCCCAATGTTTATATGAACAGAGTTGTAACACTGCAAGTGTTTGTAGACAACTAGACCTTGCTCATCACTGTGATGTTACACATATCAACATCCCAGCATCCCAGAGTTCAGTCATGTTCAGACTCTAACAAACCCCAAATTGCCTATTATAATAATTTCTAAAAACATCTTCCCATTTGAAAAGTTAACAATTTCTCAAAGAAAAAGGTATAACCACAATATTGATAAAATTCCAGCAACTTCTGTCAGGCAATGACTCTCTATATTAAAGAAACCATGGAAATTTGTCTACTACTGTGTATTGCATGTAGTGATCTACCCCACTCGGTCTGTATAAAATGTCCAGAAAGATCAAAGTGCATGCAAAATTACCAGTATAAAGCTTCTCTGCAAAGAAGTCTTCAGAAGTAACATAACTGCATGATGGAAACATATGATATATGTCTACTGGTATCTTCAAATTTAGGCCCATAATCTTGATGGTTCACCTATATAAAACTGTGCAATGAATTCACAAAGACAGAGTTTCTGACTTTCCATATTTTCAATGCAAATTGGAAGAGGTTAAAAATAATCAAAAAAATCACTAATTAGAAAATGAATCATTCAACATGTCAACTGCTTTTTCCTTTCTTAGTCAACTGATTCCTAAATTCTTTGACTTAGTGGAGGTTTAAGGTTAATGAATTAAAGTGTGTAAGCTTCCAGCTATCAAAAAAAAAAAAAAAAATCAAAAGGACTTGAATTATGGAAAATAAATTGTCTTTCCTATATACATATACCATTTTTATGCTTTTGGTCTAACTCTAAAAGCATTGGAACATGGTATTAGTGACAACTGAAAGGAACTAATGAGAAAATATGACTACAGTACTTGCAGGAAAAGTGGTCCTAGGAGACCTTGTTACTGTTTGAGATGCTCTTCAGCCCTGAGTGAAGCTAATTGGGGTTGCCATACACTGGTTAAGAGATCACATTTTAAAGGAATGAGTCTCAATCACCTTTGAGGTGTGAAAGGAAATGGTACCATTAGAGACACATTAATACACTCACCGGTAAGATTCAAAGCGACCATCAAACTGTGTACAGCAAGGCTTTTTTTTGCATTTGACTGTCGTACATTTCTCTCTAAGCAGAAAAGTGAACATTTTACTATCCTTCAAAACATAACAAAGACCACCACTGGGAAGCAAAGGGAAATTAGGAAAGAATAAAACTAAAATATAAAGTAGGAAAACAGAAGCCTTTCAAAACGGAATATATGGAGAGCATCAAAAATTATTATTTTGCTGGTTAAATTCAGATAGACAGGAGTGGCTGCAGGTAAAACAACAAATATTCAGAGTCATTGGTTTTGATGACTTAAACAGTTCCTACAGAAGGCAATAATGCAATATAATAACCAAGTCTCCCATAACAAAACAAAACCTCTTACCACTGAAAGCATATACAGAGTCTTAAGGAATAGACATAATCTTAGCTCTTCTGTACTCAGGATCACAGGAACAGGGGGAAGGTAAAAACAGTGAAAGACCTACCATATTATTGAGATATCTATAAAATCTTCCAAAACCTCATAAAGATAAATGATGAACGATGCTGATGGATACACATACTTTGCTGAGGATACTCTTTTACTAATCATTTGATTATAGAACGAATAACAGGTTTCTTCCAGTATTTTTTAATCCTTTATACTAACAAGAAGTATGATTTTTACTCATCTTTCAAATATCCTAGCACACAATTATTACTGCCTTTTTAACATTCAAAATATGTACTTTTCAGTTGTTTTTAATTTGAACATCTACAGCTGCATCTACAAGAAACAACATTAATCACAGCGACAACACAAAAGTTAAGACTTTCAATCAAAAGCACAAACCGAATGTGAAAAGCACTTTTTGTCTGGAGCCAATAAGCAAAGTGTCACTAGTTATACAAGTTAGCAGCAATTATCTTAGGGCAGTCATTAAGTTCTGATTAGCAGGGAGGTATTCCTTAGAAAATCAATGTAATTTAAAATTAGATTTACCAAGCAGTTTTGCTACTCACAGCAGAGGGAAATAGATAAGCTTTTTGTCACACTGGCACTCGCAAACTACAGGGGTAAGGGCAGAGCAGTCCCACGGCGGCTGCCTGTGCTCTCGGCTAGCGAGATGCAAGCATGCTCCAACCAGAAAGCCGCACGGAAAAATTAATCAGCGCTGCGCTCAAGCTATTATGCCCTGTCTTTCAGCAATAAATATCTATTTTCAAATATTTATTAGTAGTCTTATCTAAAATTAAATGCCTTTATAATTCCTCTTACCCTGACCGCATGCAAATCCAGCAAGCAATTAAGCCAAGAAAGGAGAGATTTAGCAAACTGTCTAATTCTACTAGCTGACATTTACGTGCGGTGTATTCCAGGTGGCCTTTGGTTCATTTGATTCCTTTCTGGCTTAGAGGAACTAGCTACCACAATGGGCTTAAAAGAAATAAACAACTACGGAAAATATTTTTTTTTTCTGTCATAACTCTGATTTTACGCAGCTAATCATATCGAAGTCTGCCAGGCAATTAAAGGGTACCTTTTACTCTTGAAGGACTTTTATTTGAGATGAAGACTCCTTTGACACAATACAAAAACCAGGAACTGTCAGCTACAAGCAAGCTGATGCACATTTCTTAGCAAGCATTACGCTTTGCATTATACAAAAAAAAATGAGGACTTCCCTTTTCAGCTGTTTCATTTTGTGTCTTTCTGCTGAGAAACTAGTAAACTACTTTTATTCCAGATATGAAACACCTTGGTTCCTCTGCTATATTTGTGGGGCTGGGGTAGTAAATTCATTGCTTACGTACAAACTGCTTCTTTGAGCAACTAATGTCATGATGGCTTTTCCTATAATAAGCATAAGGGTATCTATCATCAAGTTATCTACTTGAAAATGCAAACATATAAAGATTTGGATAATAACCACTGCACAGTGGTTACAGAGAGCACCAGGAGTTGGCAAACTGTAGATTCAATTTCTGTGCATGTAAGCAAATCTGTGTGAATTCAAACAAGATACTTGATCTTCCACTGTCTTGTTTTGATTTACGTAAACTGTAGTGCAGTATAAAGAGAGAATGTGATGAGATTTAAATGCTGAATAAGTGTTCTCACTGAATTCTTAATCAAAGGTATTACTATTTCATGCTGCATATAGAAAGAAGCTCAGAGACAGGCCACCACACACGCTGCGGCCTCAGAGGAGTGCAAAGGATAAGAGACACTCAAGAGCCAGGAAAACCACGACTCTCTCTCCCAGCAAAAATCGTGCAAGCGAAAGGCATCACTTCTTGCGTGGAAGGGCTGGGCTTTCGGCAGGCAGAGTCTCACTTCTTCCTGACCTTCCTCAGATTATATTTGCTTACCTCAGGGCCAAGGATGGTCCTGGAGTTTCAGCGGCCTCCGTGTTGATGAACAAATTCTAAAGCAGCCTTGTGCTAGCTCATCAAGGTGATAGCACATAGGTTGACATACACCTTACTAAGCTTTGCAAATAGGCAGCTAAATGAATCTGCTGAGATTTACCCGTTCAAACCCTTTTGCATCACGTGTTTTTTCCCGACCCAGACAGAACCCTAGCCTCTACCAGCTATTTGTTCATGCATATCTTTACGGATTATCTTTTCTTGCGATGACAGTGCAGAGCACGGTCAATGGGTGACACGGACTGAGAACAGACCTGAATCCAGGGTTTTATCAATAATTAAGGACAACAGTTATCAATAATTAACCTCTGCCTCAGTTTCTCCTTTTCCAAAATGGGAACAGATTCCATAAATCGAATTTATTATTGTATTGTAAATACAGGTGATTCAGTATTGGTAATAGCTCAGTACTATAAAAGCATAAAATCCCTGTAAGGGTTAGATAAATATTTTCAATTCTGTTCCTGGGAGCAGTAGCATTATTAGTGTTATCACTTCACATGAGATTGACAAGGTTTACTGGGAGAGGTAATCTCTTCATTAGATAGTAATAAAAGTAAAATCTTTTACTGGAGCAAAGCAAGCTTTCTGGAAAGTAGTCCCATCATCAGATCTCATCTTTCTCCTCTACTCCTGAAGCACATTAAAGTTTGAACAGAATTTCTGCTTACATAAAATGATGATGGAGCAGAAGAGCCAAGATAATCAAATAAGAAAAAAAAACAGTAATCATCATAATCCATGTATCTTTAAAGTGATTTTGGGTCCAGCTCTTTAAAAATTAGAGCTGTCAGAACTGTTACATTAACTTAATGTTGCTGATGTTAATAAAACTGGTGAAAGAAAAAACTCAAGCTCAATGTATTTTATGACAAATGCTGTAAGAGAGATTCGAGAACCTGAATACTGACTGAATTCTAAAGTACTCAAGCAAAGTCAATACGCTATCATTAAGGTTCCACTCAATGGGCAGCATCTCAGCAAAGTTTGTGTGTGAAATCTGGTATATTTCTTGTGCCATATACTACCAGAAATTTTTCAGATTACAGATCTTAGCTGAGATGCAGAACTCCATGCTGAAAATAAATGGATCTTTTAAAATTAATGTAAAATTTGGAGGTCTTGATTTGCCCTGAAGTATTAACTAAACCTTGATAAGAGCGCCGAGGTTCTTAGAAATTTCGCTTTAGCCTAGAAAGAATGCAATCAGATTGCAATGACTTTTACAGAAAATGCTTAAAGGCAAATTTCAGAACCTCTTCATGAAACGATTACGAATTCCTTTCCCACAGAGCTGGCTGGCTGGCATTTCTATTATTGGCACATTGCTGGGAGACAGTGACACACAAGAAAAAAAAAAAGAAAAAAGAAAAGAAAAAAAAAAGAAAAAAGAAAAGAAAACCAACACCTTGATGGCACCTGCCTCTGCTTCATAGGAAATAAAATTGCCTCCTTTACCCAGACTAGATGCCAGTAATAATATTTATTCAAAACAGCAGTATTTCTTTTCATGTGTCATAATTTTAGTAGCTTGCTAATTATATTCTGTAGATACAGATTTTAAATACCACCTGATACTATATGAACTCCACCTAATACCTACTCATTCCTTAAAGTACTTAACTGAATAACTTTACACTGAAGTTTCCTGGAAAATAATCCGAATAGACAGAATACTAGGGTACTCTTTTGCTTTCTTTTCAAGCCATACTGAGAAAGCACGCCAATAGTTGGAAACATCATAACTGAGCAACTACAAATACAGTGAAATAAGAGAAACAGTAGTTTGTATGCCTGAACTCAAATATCACCCTTATATATCTAAAAATCAATCAGAAAATTAGTCTACATTGTCGATGTAGATAAAAATAAAACAGTTTCAGTTGGTAAATGTAACTCATGGTTAAACTCTGTAAACCAAAATTAAACCCTTTAAATAAATTCTGTTTCTTAAGAGAAAAAGATTATATCTAAATCAAGGATTTGCAATTTTTTCATGCCAGGATGTCATTTGTAAAAATTAGCTTTATTAACAGAGCCTGAAGGCTGATCCCTGTGACCAATTCTGAATCTCACAGAAAGGGACATAATTTCCCATGCAGTAGCAGAAACAATTTTTGGCATCTTGAGGATCTCTGCACCAACAGAATTTGCAAATCCAAAAGGACAAGAAGATTATAAATTAACTTTACATAATCTGATGACAGATGCTCTGCACAGCAAGAGATAAGTGAAGAAAATGTTTTCAGTTCTTCCTGTCCTAGGGTCATCTCAGTCTTTCTGAGATGGTTCTGATTTTGGCAGGGCACTGAGGATGCTGCTAACTGGTAATGTGTTGTACCACGGCCTTGATTGTATTTGTTATAAAAGAAACATTCATCCAGTGCTACCTGCCTGCTCCTGCATGTGCACATTGTGTTGTCTTGTTGGCTACTTCAAAAGCGATTGAAAAAATTGAAGAAAATGGTCATTAAAGAGATTTCAAAATTTAATGAACTGGCACTCACAAGAATTAAAAATAACTTAAGAAGAAGTAGAAGGATTTTGATGGAAATTCTAAGGAATTAGATAAAATTTGCTTCTTAATCTATCAGGAGAGTTTTAAGAAACCATCATGCTCAACAGTTCGTATCATCTAGCTGAGTATCTCTGTAGGCTGATGTAAATAGTCTGAAACATTGTCAGTCTAAGTTGCAGTATGTTTCAAGGAAACCTCAGCTAACTTTGCACTAAACAGAGCAGGAATAGTCATCTAATTCCTTATGGCATCTCAACTAAGACAGTGATTATTATATTCTGCTGCAAGACAGTCCAAAACCACTTCAGATGATGATTTCTTAAATTGATCCTGCTGGATCCATAAGGGTGCAACTGTCTAAATCACTAGAAAGTATGTAGTCAATTAAAATCTATATATCAGAAAAGGCCAAGCAAATTTATGCATTGTATTTCTTGCTCTCTGCAGAATTCAGGCAAGAATTCTGTGAGGCATTCATAAATTACTGTATATAAATATCATTGCACAGATTTTTTAATAAACTATTATTAATAAAATATAAACAAAAATCCATGAAATCACTCAACTGCAAAACTATCTTTCCTTACTTTCCTGTAGTACCACACTTAAAATACATTAGAGCAGGCGACGCTTTACTTCATTAACAACTTTTAAGATCTACCTTTTCATTCTAAATATATCACACCTAAGTAATAGATGTTGCAGTTGGCTGAAGCTTTCCCAGGAAAAGACTGTTTTATTATATATTAGCCTTAGCTCTAAAATTTGGCAGTCACTTCAACCAGATCAGCCTTAGTTGGAATTGCCTGTCTTTCGGTACAAGAAGTCTTTCCCTATAGAAAAATCATGTAGGCACATTTCTTCAGTCACCAGTGTAGATGGGGGAAAATTAAGTAGCTAGTGTGTACACTTGATACAAATGGGGGGTGGGGAGAGAGGGAGCATTACGTATTTTCCATATGCAAAACACCGGGAAATCACAGAAGAAATAGTTCTAAGCAAACATAATCTCGCTTTCGACTTTTATTTCCAAACAGTTAAGCAATCCTGTGAGTAAAAGCATGCTGATGGTCAGCTGCAGCAAGCAATATGTCCACCACTCAACAAAATGCATCAAGATATTAAGAAATTAATTCAGAGCAGCTACTGTCAAGTTATTAAGAAATTAATTCAAAGCAGCTACTGTTTGCCAAAGTTGTTTTCCAACATATACTGTGTTAGGAATTTCTGTGGCTGCCACAGCAATTGCTTTACCATATTATTAGAAAAACTGTAAGAAGAAACCTCTGAAATAACATAAGCAAATTCTGTACGTTAAGAATAAACAGTGTGTTAGAGGACACACTGTTTTCAGAAGCATCCAATATGTGCTAAGATATTCATAGGATATTCTAACAAAGCTATTTGGAAAAGATTACATTCTCACTCTCTAACTACTGATTAAATTACTAGTTTATAAGGTTCACATGGAAACCCCAAATAAATCACAGATTACTGGCAGAACACATAAAAGAACCTGTTACTCACGGCCACATGTAGTAGAGTATCATATTATAAATTCAAATTAGCATGTGGACAAAAGCCTACTTTGTATTCTGACTAACCTGCCTGTCCTATCCTATGATAGACACCTGCAATTTTTTCTTCTTGAGCTTCTATTTGTCTTAAGATTCCAAAATTTACAGGGGGGCCGAAAGCTTATTTTTTAAGTGCTGGACAGTATTATGATGAAGCGCAAGACATTTGAAACAAATGATGTTTGTCTCTTCATTTTTTCTTGGTCATTAATGGAAGGATTGGAATTCCATTCGGAAGGGAATGGACAGCCGAGGTAATTCCCAGAGCACAGGTGATGTGTTTACAGTGTTTTGATATGAGTTAATACATTGCTCCGATTTCATTTTTCATTTGATACTTGTTACTTTCAGCATCACGTGCACAAAATGAGTTTAGTTAGAGAGAATGATTCTCTCCTGAAAAGAAAAATGACATTTCGTGATAACAAAGAAATACAAATTTCTTTGCTGTGGCAAATAGATTTCAGTCTTGATCTCCAGGTATAGTGATGTGGCCAACAAAAGATTTAGGTCTTGAGACTGCTTTAATGACCATTTTCTTCAAATTTTTTCAAATTCAATCTTTCAAAATTGCAAATAGTAGAAGAGGTGAATGTCTTCTAATGGGATTTTCCTAATGGAGGACTCTTCCTACTTCCTGACTATGGTTTGCATTTTTTTCCTAAAAATTTCCAATAGATAAGTCTCGGCCGACAATGATTCCCTCCCATTGTATGATACAGTCGTAATCACAGAATATGTTGAGGTTAAGTACACTGTGGCTCAGTATGGTACTAAAAGGCAGAGACCTTTCAATCTGGTATTCATATTTCACTTTCAACAGCCTCCACATCAGGCTTAAGGTTAATTTGTTTTGCTAAAAATTCAGATGTTTCCAATAACATTAAAGAGCAAGCTACTGTCACTGCAGCACGCTGAATTGTACATTTTTAAAAAGTATCATACGTTTGAATAAGTAAATAACAAGCAGGCATCAATTTAAATAGATGTGCTTGTGACCTTCATCAATGTTAAGGTTTTCAGGTAAAGTTTTTTGTATGTAATACAAACATTTCATGGTAGAAACCTCAGGTCTTTGAAGATGTACTTTAACTATTTTTAATCCATCAATATTTCTAATTTTTCTAACACACAAAAGTATACCAGATATTCTATACCTGCATATTTTTCTTAAGATAGGAATTCCTCAATTTTTTAACATAAGAATATTAAAAAATATTAATCATACTATAATAGCACATTGCATGCAGGAACACTGGAGATGCAAAGAGTTTTCAAGGGATTTAATTCCACCTCTATTTCCCCCTAAACACAGCACTGCCACCTTGTGTATATGAGGTAGGCATATACAATCGGATCCATAAAACAACGACAGTTTTCTTCTAAGGGGAAAATCTGCTAGTGTGAATACAAACTTTTTCACGTGGATAAAACTGTAGTCACATTCCTACTATTACATAAATTTTAAGAGCTGCAACTAATATACAAGTTGACAAGAAATGCTTCTTGGAGCACGCCTCTTAGCATCCATCAGAAACGATTCATTTCAAAAGTATACGGCTTCTGGAAACTCCAACTCAGACATTCCCCAGGATTTTATACTTATTGGAGATCGAGTGAGGCTCCTCTCCATAGGTTTCCTTGATTCGAAATCCGGGCAATTAGCTAATATCGATTAATCAACAGCACACACTTAGAAAACGATAGTCCCTCTTTTAAAATGAGTTCTAATTACTCTTATTTTGGCTACACAACTGGCTAAACAGCTGATACTAATGGAAAATTTAGAAGAGTGTTCCTGTGAAAAGGATGCAACATCAAAAGGCATCCCCAAATAATCTATAAGCCTTCCTTACTGTCATATGCTGCTAGGACATGCTTTACATCCTGAGGTAAGAAACCCAAATCTCTCTGAGTACGTGCAAGTGTGTGTGAGAGTCTGAGAGCCATCCAACTGGAATCCAGCTCTCTCTTCAGCTGAAACTGGGCTTGAAGACTTGTCTGTTTCTAATAACTTCATTAGCGGAGGAACAAAAGAACAGCCGTAATTCTTGCCCATCGTCTGGCATCAGCTATCGTAACTGCCATCAACTACCAATTCATTATTCTGAATCATTTGCACTCTCATTCAGAATGAGGAATTATTAAGCTATGGGCTGTCTTTGCACAAAATACCATCGCAGTGATAACAACCCCAAATCTTCGTTTCTTCTGCCTCTCTATTGTCGGTAGCTGGAAGTTACCTTTCACCAGTGGTAACTCGGTGATTTTCAAAATCTCTCTTCTTCTCAGTACTTTAAATAATGGTGTTTGTGGCTGGTATTTGTGAAAAATGCTCAGACAAAGCTGTATAACTTTGCCTTCACTGCCACCCTCTGGGCACCCTACTTCAAATATAACAGACGACGAGCTGTGGCATAGGCATTTCAGGATGCCCTGACATGTACCAGCCTTCACGTGCTGATTAGCAATACAAGTGCCTGTTTACATTGCACCTTTCTCCTCTGAAAATACCTCTGCTAAAACTGTTTTACAGATCTATTGGCTGGAATGCAGCACAAATTTATAGGCAACGGCACTTCAAATTATTTTAATCCTAGAAATGAAGACAAACGCACGCTATCATCCAAACTAGTTTTAAAGGCTGATTTGTAAGTACGGACAGGTACTACTGCTAAAAGGTTATCACACATTCCAATTCCAGATTAAAGTATCAAGAATTCACCAATGAGTGAAAGAACTTGGCATCCACTTTTATTTTATCTAGTTACCTAGTACTCCTACCAATATACATTCCCCTAGTAAATAAAATATCCCTTCGTACCTACGACACAGGTTGTCAAAATATCCTGGAAACTTAACTGGTCTGATTTTCCATGTAAAAACAAAAAAGCAATGGCAAAAGGAGCCCCCACACACTTTGGGCTGAAAGAGAGAAACAGTCCTCGATAAGGAACTCCTCATTCACATCCACTGCCAGCGCTGTCCTAGTTAGTCACCGCATTTTGTGGATCCTCCTTGACAATGATGAAGACTATGATATCACGATGCACAGAAGACTAAAATCATGAAAGGGTTTGGATGGTTGGCAGCCGCTCTGAGGAGTCAGGATATAAGACTCTTTTCACTCTCTTAATCATATATTGTCCCTGCAGCATATACTTTAACATTTGCAGACTTACATTCAAAATGATTTACCTCTGTACTTATCCAAACTAACTTTCCTTGAGGTATGAGATGGCAGGTGAACAGCTCTAGGGTCACCTGGGCTGCCAGCAGTGCTGACTGTCAACGACGAGGCAAGAGGATTTTCAGGTTACTCTGTGCAATGCAGGATTTGGTTTCCTGTTCAGTTTGTAAAACTTTCTTAACCTGGCAGGTCTATTGGAAAAGAAGAGTGATCAAAGGGGAATTTATGCCTGCAATCACTTAAAGTAAAACAGGTAAAGTTCATTGTATTTGTTCTTACTGCAACAAATTCAAAGAATTAAAGCTGCTTCTAAAGAATTCTTAAAGTACTGAAGTCACACAAAAAAAAAAAAAAAAAGAAGAAGAAGAAATGCTTTCTAAACATCCAAGAACTTTAAAATCTTTTTTTCCTCTTATCATAACTAAACACAGGAAAAAAAGATCAAAGGAAAAGAATATACTCCCTAGATTAATATATAGCTCTGTTCTAAATTTTGTTTACGCCACACATAAAATGATTCACCTATGATCTCAAAGATTTGTGTAAAACGGCAAAATCTCAGTCGCTGAAATAATTCTTTGTAGGCCTCTATACCCAACAAGATCAAGAAAGACAGAAGAGGCCACAAATCTTTAAAAGCACTCAGCTGGGGGTCAAAGGCATAGAAAGGTTGTTGCTAAGTTGTTTTAAGAACAGAACTTCCCAAATACTACAGCAGTCTTCTTTGAAGGCAGCCACAATAATGTAATTATCACAGTGATGTAATTAACAGCTTATTAGCGGGCTCTGCAATCCCCTATAAACTCACCCTCAAAGACTCCTTTTTAAAAGAAGGAAAAAAAGGGGGGAGGGGGTGAAAAAGGGGGTTTGTTTTTGCTTTTTCCTAGAACAGGGAAAGGGAGTAGGAGGAAGATGTAATCCATGACAGGCTTGTAAATCTGCAGAGCAAGGTATTACATACTGCATATTAAAACGTATTGCAATACATTTGTCAAGTGATGAGAAAAAGCAAATAAGACTAAATTAAGACATAAGGAAAAACACATTTCCTAAAATAAAAATCAATAAGCTTGAAAATATTTTATGTAGGAAAGGCCATTCTCTAGATTCAAAAAGCACTTTTAAAATCATTTTAAAAAAGCTTCTGTAAATAGTAATATTTAAAAATAAAACATAAAATTAGACTATTTTAATGTGGGTGTTGAATTTACTAGCTAACAACCTAGACATTTACACTTTTTATCTGCCACAGAAGATGCAAAGGCATGAAGGTATGGAGAATGTAGATTTTCCCTCCAATTACTTACTAGTACTGTATCCACATGCTTCTTACATACTGTATTTCCCAAATGTATTGTGTGAGCTACTTAAAGTTTTCAGGGTTCTTTTTAAGAACCTACACAGGGGCAAAGATAGCTGCTGACAATTCTGTTCAAGCTCCATATACTGACAACATATACATATTAAAAAACAAGTAACAACGTAAAGCACCCAAATAAATAGTATAACTAACTCCAAGAAAAAAAAATCTCATAAGGAATTACAGAAAATGGATTTACAATCTGACAAAGAAAATGTCACAAGTTAGATACCTTGAAAATTCAAAACAATAAACACATTTGTTTCATGTTGAATGAAGTTCAGAACAGTTGTTTCAATTTTATATGTAATATAGTACATCGTACTATGTAATAGTACAAAGGCCTTAAAGTCCATGGTTACCTGAGCTGAATATTAACTTTCGTCTCCATATTTGTACACGTGATTATAGCTACAGATAGAAGTCCAGCTTCCCAAGAAACCCTACAAATAAATACGTACGGCAATACGTGTCAATAAAACACTGACTTCTGCTTCTGAAAATGTAAGTTATTATACAATGGTGCGGGAACAGTTGTCAATTGTGACAAGCAGCCAACAAAAAGGAACATGCGCACACGGGAGATGCAAAACTACATTTGTCTGAAAAATTTTACATGAACTTGCCTCCCTTTGACAAGTATCTACAAGCCAGAGGCAGGCAGGCGGCGATGTCCACTTTATATGCAAGTCTGAAACTTAGAAAATTGGAGAAAAACTGAAGCATAACAGTACCCTGAGTGCGTTTTTGTTGTGATTCAGTTCAAAAGTGACGGCGACTTCCCCCCCTTCCTCCAGAAAGATGTCTCAACACTTCCTCAGCTGTTTCAAGCTGACACAGATATCTCAAAAAACTGGCAGCAATCAGTAGTTGTGAAAGCAGCTGAAATTCTGAATCTTAAAACGTCTAGCAGGAATGCAGGAGACAGGGAAATCAGTCCAGCTTTCCAAAGTAAGGGGGAAGTTCAATATAAAGGACAGAGGCTGTGCCCTGTACAGATCAAAGGGCTTCCTGCCATGAATTAGAGGTTGCTTGCTCCATACTGCTAACCCTGATTTGGGAGCACGAGCGCCCTTTACATTCTCAGTAAAAATCAAAATTCCCATTGCTCTTTAAATAAACTTCTACACATTGTATATCATGCATTTAGACATGTGTCAGAGCTAATACTGGTTTGCTGTAGGAATAAATACAGCAAATACGATTTCACTTCTAGATATGCCTTTTTAAAAAAATCACAGTTTCTTAACATCAGTTCAATTATTCCACATATGAAAAATATATATTCTTTGCTCTTTCTGCAACAAAAACAGCAATGCAATTCCTTCTGGTGTACTGAAAACAGATGCTTTAGCTGTCTGTTTTTTATAACTAAGATAAAATATGCTACCTTATGTATAAAAATATTTGTAACACTATGGTTACTTGCCAGCTTAACTAAGTAGAAAGTCTCTTGACAACAGCAATTCATGGCAACAAAATTAAGCAGTTAATTTAACATATACTGCCAAATAGAAAAAAATATTTCTGACCACTTTTCAAGAATTCTTGAAACCTTTATAATATTCTTACATTTACTAGCAGTTTATATTTACTTCCATGAGTATTGTAATAAACCAGGAAGGTTCTTTTGCATTGAAAAGAAAAAGTTGAATAGGTGCAAACTGTCTCAAACTATATTTGAGAGTAGGACTGACAGCTGACTTGCATTAGAGGAGGCCATATAACAAATCTGGGGAGTGTTGAAGAGATCCATCCTCCCGAAGAGATGCATTTTGCCTGAAGCTAGGGACTGAGAACATCCTGTTTCCTGTGTTTCTTTGTACACTACACAAACAGCAAATGTTGCAAGCAGCTCAGGATATGTGGGGAAGTATTTTCTGAAGAAAGTGGGGTTTCCACCTACAAATTAGTCCTCTTATGCAGCTTTATATTAGCACTGTTGAAGAGCTACAATTCTGCTGAGCTTTGTGTTTGAAACTAGGTAACCAGACATTCCCATTTAGTCAGAATAGTTTCAGAAAACAAAAAGCTACTCCCAATATCTTCTCAGAAATACTTACAGTAATATTTCATCATACATTTTCCAAAAGTAAGAATTTTCCCTGCATCCTTCCACTACATATGCATCATGGCTCTAGTTTGTTTTCAACATCATGAAAAGAACTAGATTTGAATCTCAGGTTGACGCCCACACTCTTGTGTTGCACTGCATACTGTGATACAAAAATCCTTTGACATATGATCCAGCACAGGGTGTATGTCTTATATATTCCTTTTATTTTGTTTAAGTGATTCTCTTAGTCTGATTCCCAACATTTCTGACTTTTGATTACTAGACAGGGCAAAGCATTTCTCCAGAAAACTGCAGTCAGTTCAGAAAATGTAAGGAGAGCAGCTATCAATCTCAAAATCCACACACAGAGTTCAAAAGAGGATAAAATACGTATCAGTACGGTCAACACTCGTACCAGGCAAAAGAATGACAGCTGCACAAAAATATGGGACAAACACAAGACTGTCACTGTAATTAACCACTGCAATATACATTCAAGCATAATCAGTATTCACAGTACAAACAAAGCATCCTTGACTTCACCCAGAGACTGCCGTTTGTTTTAAGAACTGTACTAGAAAAAGAAGGAGGTCCTGGATTAACGCTTCTTTTCCTCAAAGTGAGAGGTATCCAAACCTGTAACAAAGTTTCTTAGCTCAGTTGGTTAGAGCAGGCTGCTGCTAATGCTCAGGTCGTGGGTTCAGTCCCTGTATGGGCAATGCTGAGGGTTGGACGAGATGATCTCCAGAGGTCCCTTCCAACCTTTCCATTCTATGATTCATGTATAATGCTGCCTTTTCACTTGCTCAGCTGTGTTTGACCACATCAGCAAGTTCAGCTCACCCCTAAACCAGTAGTTCTTTCCAACTTTTGATCAACCTACCACCTAGCCTGCTGTGTTCTTCTTACTTCTCAGCTCACCACCTGGCACTTTGCCTTTCCTAAACAAGTTCTGGAAGAAAGGGGATATAAAGTGGGTTGAGCAGAAACATGGGGGAAGATAACTGCTGACAAGGCCTCCTTCCAGGCAAATAAAAATGATGCCGCAATTTGACCTCCAGGGCTTTAGGGATTTAATTTGCTGTTGGTTCAGACTCATGATGAAAGATAAAGAAGTTTCCGCTCTTCCAATGAAAATAGATACACAGTGCATCTGGCTTAAGACCAGTATGGGCAAGCTGTTTATCTGCACTGTAGCAAGTTGGAACCCAAGGAACAAGTGATTCTTCCCACACAGGAATGTGGGGCAGACAACCTAGCCCTAGGCTGCCAAAGCAACCCTGAATACTTTAGACAAGTGCTATCCAACGCCCAGACATGGTTTCTTTTTGAGAAAAACTATTTCTTCTTTCATGAATGTTAGACAACCCACAGAAAATCCTCAGCAACTCAGACAAAAACACCGTCTACTTTGCCTTGAAAGGTTGAAGAACAAAGCTGCAAGTGTCCAAACCAAACCAAAAAAAAATCCCTAATTGCGAGCCATCAAAAACTATACTATCCACTTTCCACAAAACTACAAGAATAAAAATGTATTAAAAGAAGACATCCACAGTCTGGATGTAACTAATTCTTTCTGAAAGAATCACCTTCAAAAGGGAAGTGAAACAACTCATCCACAGGCTCTTACTACCAGACAATCCCTCTAGATGCCTGCTATATAAACAAAAAACAGCTCCACTTTTTGTACCCCATCTCCTTGTGCCCCTTGAAGACTATAGGTGCAACTCTAAAGGTGTTCTCTAGGAAAAAAAAAAAAGAAAAAAAGAAAAGAAAAAACATACATAATACAAGATTATTGAGCCCTACCATGTGAAACACTTTGAAAAGGGCATTAAAGCATAAGCAGCAAAGGCAGAGATTCACATGGTTTCGAACACTGAGGTATGGCTAGCTTACCCCCCTCCTCAAAACTTTTTTTTCTCCTTAAAATCGACACTGCAGACTGTAACTTACCAAAATGGAGAGGAATTTCACAACGATGAGTCACACTTTACTATACATTTTATACTTTTGCAAAATAAATTGGCTACTTTTTGTACACTATTACAATTTAAAAGAAATCCCAAAGCCCTCACTGCCAGCTACAGCTGATTGACAGAACAGCAATTTTCTCTACAAACAGATAATTCAACACGCCATGGCAAAAATATCACAGAAAAAAATCCCACCCTGCCAGCAGTGCCTTCATTCAGTGAGTTATCCAAACCTAGCAATGCTCCTCTGGTATTTCCAGATGGCACAGAAAGCCTTACCAGGTGAGGTTCAGATGCCCACCAGTATTTTAAGGTGCCAGAACATGGCACCCTGATTGATTTAATGGGCCCTCTAAAGCGCCTCCTGAATAAAGAGGGTATTTAGTTGCCCCCTGGTGTTCACCACAAGTCCATCCATAGGCAAGCTTTTCCTCTGCCAACACAGTCCTCAAAAGAAGCCCCCTCCTCTGAAGTGGTGGCTACGACATAACTAAAACAGCCATTCGGACAAGCCAGCGTCTGCAGCAGGCGACCATCTGCACCGTGGCTCCAGTGCAAGTGGATTTGTACCCCCAAAGTGAGTATGCATTACAAGTCCTTCCTTGTTCCAACACACGGAGGCTACGAGCTGCTGAAACCCCCAGTTACAAAGCCTTGGCTATTTGGCTGAACCTGTAGCGGTTTTAGTGCTGGGGTTCGCTGGTTCAGCTCCCTCTGTATTAGCCGAGAGAGCAGTTAATCCCAAATGCATTTGTTAAACCAGTGCATCTATGGAAGCTGCTGCAGCTCATTTAGCAGTGTGTAAATTTAACCCCTCAAAACACACATTGTGTAATGTATCTGCTTCACAGTCAAAACAGAGATAATTTCCATTAAGACATATTAAGAACGATCTCATTTAAAATAAACCTCAAACATACAAGTGTTTTTATTATATATAATTATATTAACATTTCTTTGTGATTTCAGAAATGGCAATATTTCTCATTTATACTTCAGTATGCTTTATCGTAATCTTCATCAAATAGCTCCACAGTAAAACAGAAAATAAAAAGCTGAAATAAAATAGCAGCTGTGTTCATTTTTCTTGTCTATTGAAAATATTATTACAAAAAGCACAAACAGCAAGAGCAACCAGGGTTAAATGTCAGACATCCTCACTTCTGGTCAAGGGACAACATGATTATTTGCTGTCCCTGATGCAGGGTAGATTACAAAGGGACAATCTTGCCAAACAGAAACATCGGTTAATACAGAGCTTGACACATTCATCATAAGAAAAACAATCTTTTAATTTACATAAGATCCTTGTTCTTGAGGTGATACCCAAAGAATCAAAAAATAGCTATTAATGATTCATAGCTATGAGTCATTATAAAACAAATATTCAAAGAAAATAATACTGAAATGTCACCAAACTAGAGAAATCTAAGAAGGAATATATAGAACATACAAAATAGTATATAGAATATAAAATATAGTATACAGAATTTTGTAATCTGATAATCAGAGAGTATATAAAAATGAACAGCACAACTGGAGGTTCAAGTACATATGTTAATATACATTGAGATCTTATGCTGCTACAATAGATATTAGAATGAAAATTTGATAAATAGTTCAGTTCTCCATTCTCAGAAAACAAAAATGTATTTAGACCCCTGCCTTGCAAGACATCATTACAAATTTCAGGCACAGTAGTAGAAAATCTGCAATCCCCACACTTCAGATACCTTTTTTTACACTGCTGGGCTAGCAACGGCACTCAGAAATTGTCCCTTTGCATATTGGTGAGAATTACTGGGGGAAAAGCCATAAAAATAGTTAGAGATCATGTGGGGAAGAAAATTAGATACAGTAAAAGAAAGCAATTTCCAGAGACTAGTGTTTGTCAATATGCATAAGATTCTGTCCCACATCAGCAGATGACACAACTGTAATCGTAAAACACTCCTAATAATTTACAGAAAATGCAATGCCAATAAAAGAAACAAAAAAGGAAGAACTGAATATAAAATTCAACAAAAACAGGGTACATGAGTCTCAGCTCCTGGTCATAGGTATATGACTCTCACCTGAGAGACACTGTCTGCTCATCAGTGCAAAGGTGTTAAAAATATAAAAAAAATCACTGTATCTTGAATGTCTCTTCTTGCTGAAGAAAATAACTGCTGCTTTTAAAACAATATATAAATAAAGGACATCTTTACTTTGAGATAAAGGACTAAGTTAGCTCATTTTGTTGAACTTCCTGGATTGCCAGAAAAATTGAACGTGTAATTTCATATATCCATCCTAATTTTCTCTATTTGATTTGTTTCAGTGACAAAAATGATAATAATTACTTGATTATAAAGCAATTAGTTAACATAAAAATGCATTGCTTTTAATAAAATAATTAAGTACAACAAACTAAATGGCTGAATCAAAGTGTTCACATTTAGAAAGGCCAGTAATTTTGTTTACAGGGCTAATTAAAGTTTTTAATTGGAGGAGGGGGCATAAAAGTAAAGCACAAAGGATGAATAAATAAATACTTGCTGCATCCTCCCTTATATTATTACATTTTAACTGTACTTTGATAGAAGGACAGGGTTTAAATGCTGACAGAGATAAATATTATTATATAATTATATAAAAAATCCATGAATTTAGAAAGAATCCGAAATTATATTAATGAGACCCAGCAAAGGATTTCCCAGAAACAGTAAAAATAAAATTAAAAAATGTGACTGAATATTTTTAACAGTAGGCATAAAGTTGTTTTCTATTAGATTGCCATCCTAACTTAATCTCATTAAATAATGGTTGGAAGTTCCAGGATAATACTCTTTGAGGTATCTAATAACAGAAACCAGAAACAGTCATTGCTACATAGGAATTAGCAGGAGGTAATGTGCTAGATTTTTTTTGGTTGGTTGGTTTGATTCAGTGTTTTGGGTTTTTTTGGTAATAATAAAGTTACTAGACAAGACTTAGACAATACAGTTGATCAGCTGAATTGTTTTATTATCATTACTTTCTGATAATCTTTTTAATATAATTTATATGATTTTTATCCCCATCATTTTGTTCTTGTGTCAATAATTGTTAAAAAAAAATAAATTGAAGGAAAAAGAATAAAATAAACCATACGGTGGCACTGCTTCTGGCACTCCAAGCAATGAACCAAACAAAAATGAAAAAGCTGTTCTATTTTCAAAGCTTACAGTTTTGTAAATACTATGTAAATACGATTTGTAAATAAAATATTCAATCATATTTGAATAGCTATTATACACTACAGTAGTGGATAGGGGAAAGATTTCAGTCTTTACAGTTGCCAGTTAGGTACTTATTGATCTCATAAGTAAATTAGTTTGAACTGATTAGCGATGGCAGACATATACCTCAAAGGAAAGTATTTAAGTCTTTGCTTTACCTTCTCTTGAAGTTCAATGTCAGATAATTCTCATTTGTGCTTACATTTCACCCAGCCCACCATAAAACAAATCTGATGGGTCAAATTAAATGAAGATGTAACATTCTGCACACCACTGTACCAAAACCACTACAGTCCATATTTCTTTTTTTACTCACTAAAAAGCTTAATATTGCAAAACGTGCGACAAGATAGAACAGTACACATAAGAACCTCTTTAGGGACCATGAACATTTTCCCATTAATCTCCAAAATGAGACTTAAAGAATTAGAGACACTTTGAAGTAGCTCCCTGTCCTTCCCCAGATGTGATCTGCAGATGAATCAACACTTTGTTATGAACAGTACTGAAAGAAAACAGACATTCCTGGGAATCTCAGCAATACACCTGATCACTAGCTAGCCTAGAAAGGATCACCTCCAAAAGAAGAATTCTCTCCTCCATACCTGTTTCAGTGTCTAGATTGATAAATATCAAACCTGTTTAAGGGCAACAGTGCACAGGGAGAATTGTCTCACTAGAGCCCTTACAATACTCCAGAGCAGAAACACGGAAACAGGGCACAAGGCAATAACCTGCCAGGGTGTCGAGAGCAAGTGACAGCGTTAAGCAGCAACAATAATAAGACACTTCTTTAAGACAAGAAGCAAATATGACCTGTCTCAAGAAGACACTGACATTTCTCAAGAAAGGATTTGGTACTTCTTCACGTGATCTTTTCCAGCCAGGAACCACATAGGTCCTCACGACTAAAGATCATAATTTAATTAAATACCTAACTTTGTAAATGCCATCATTAAAACGTTGACCATAAACTACCTCAGGTCTCACTTCTCTTCATAAGACACTTTTTGTCTCTTGTGTGCACTTCTTCTATGTACTGTAGACATTCCCAAGCAATACAATATTTTAGTGTTACAAATAATGCAAGGGCCAATTGCTGAAATTTTGCATGTCTAACGGGAAGTTTTGTCCTACCCCTATTTGCAGAAAAAACCTTTTCTAAAAAACCTAAATAACTCTAAGTTCATAGTTAATGGTTCTGTCCACGGGAAACCCATCTTAACGACTCATGCAACTAGAAATTACATGAGTTTTCTTAAGTATATAACTTTCACAACTCCGAATGACAGGCACCTCACTGTATTAACAAGCGTATTGCCTTTTATGAGCCAAAGTTCAGGATGAACAGTTTTATACATTATATTTTCAGCCTGGGGAAGAGAAGGACATTTTATTTAAACCTTCATATGTGTGTATACACACAAAGACACAGAAATATATATACAACCACACATTACAAATTATTTTGTCTGATTCATTAAAAATGTCATTATATCTATCCTCTCATTAAAAATAATCCTACTTAAAATTAAATACGAATATCTGATGTAAATCAGGAGTCATTTATTATAAACTATTAATCACAAGTAATTGGCAAGTGATGCCATATTTACTATAAACTATTAATTACATTTAAAACAATCAGCAAATGATGTTTTATGCATTTCAACTGAATTGCAGGTTTATCCAAACCTAGCTTCCCACACACTACCACTAAAGAAAAAAACACTTCATGTCTTAACCTAATCATTTTCTAATACAATGTAAACAATAAGAATCCAAGTAAATGTACATTAAGTTCTGTAAATACTTAAGTATGTATAGATCCAAATGTATCTTCTTAACTCATAAAGAAAAACGCATGAAATTTAGGTGCCATCTACATAGCACAGTGCTGTACAGAGGCAGATAATGCCTCCCAGCAGGGCAAATCAGCCACGGCAGAGCGCTGCATTAATGTAGGACGTGAGCTAGCTCACTTGGAGCACTGCACTGTGTCCTGTGAGTACAGACTTCTCTACCATTTAGCTACAAATTGTCATCCTTTGATGACTAGCACCAAAAAAGAAACTTCAGGTGTATAACTGAAAGCGTAAGTACAACTAACAGTGTTTGCCTTCTGGCTTCCTGCTTGCTACTTTGATTTTAATCAGCCAGATCTGGTGCTATCTGATGCCGGCTACCTTGCCGACAGTTCTGCAGATGCTCTCCGGCACTATGACTGCCCGGATAAGCTCTCTCGTCTCGACAGAGCTGAGGAGCAGAGCTGTTTCTTCAGCTTTCCCAGCTTAACACAGCTTCCACCTCAACCTTTTCATTATATTTGAATGCAGTACTTTAAAAACCGTTGCATTTTCTCACTTGATTTTTTTCCTGGTAACTTATTTCTAAGGAGAACTATTTGCTTTTCACAGTGCCAAATATTAAAAGACCACCGCTTGCTCACAACCAAAGGTCTGAAAGTTGCAGCTGTACTGCTGAGCATGTAGAAAGAAGGAAAAAGAGAGAGAAAGCGGGAAAAGAGAAGAGAGAGGCAGAGGGCTGATGAGAGAGAGAGAGAGAGAGACAGGCTGCACAGCAGGAACATAGCAAGAAGGAGGGGAAGGTTAACACTTGCAATAGCAATATATATTTAATACATTGCAATAGCAAAATATATTTAACATAGTATCAAGAACTATATGACCTTGTGAGTGATATTTGACACACTGGTCGAGTCAAGAGCACGGGTGCAGACAAATGTCACTCAGCATTGTACTAAGGGGTCATCAAGCAGGGGGTGACTTCTACTGCTGCGGTCTCAGCTGGCCTTCGGTTTCCAGTTCTGGACAGCCCATTTCTGGTATGGTCAAAAGCAGCTATCGATTTTTAGCAATAATTAAATGAAAAGTTGAAGGTATTGAGTTTAGGTAGTCTAATACAAAGACCAAGAAGGAGACTTATAAAAATAATCTTCTAATATGTCAAGTATTGTTGTAAGAAAGACATTGATATACTCTTCTACACATTCTTTGCAAGGAAAAGAAATTGTTTATAGTAAAGAATATTTTGATTATGTACTCCCCACCTCTCTAACTATCAGAATAGTTAAGTACTAAAATCAGTCTCTTAGGAAGTAATGTGGCATAAGAGGTTAGACATACTTTCGTGATGAATGTTCTTGGTACAGTTGATATTGCCTCAGAGCAGAGAATGAATTTAGAATAAATGATTAGTCTTCCAGATCTACATTTTTATGATCCTATAATTTTTATGAAGACTTCTAATTTAATCTCTCAAAACAGGTAACTGCTTTCTACTTTCCTCTCCTTATTATGCAAAATGGCACTTGGAAGCAAAAGTGGTTTTGTGAACTTCTATGAAGGTGCAGCATATTCACACCCAGATAAACAACAGGTAGCACAATACATAGCACCTAGTCTTCTATTAGTTATCATGCTGATCATCAAAACAAAGCTAGAGTGATCATTACTATTTTCTCTGGGTTTTTCCCCACACAGTTTTCCAAAGGCTACCTCCTGTACACAACAGTGCAAATTTGTATCAAGTAACTAGCATGATATAACCTTTGAGGTACAAGATTATATTTAAGTTTTTGATATTCTTGTGGATCTCTACTGGATAATTGCAATAAATTAAGCTTTTCAGTATATATTTTTAGAAGTGATCATTCTTTACATCTGTGGTTTCAGGAAAATTTTTTTTTTCTTTTTTGTAGGTATGAAAAAACTTACATTATTTTAATTCATGAAAGATAGTTCAAATCTACAGATAATGTTCTTTCTTCCAAATCAAATGAGTGCTAAAAAAAATGTAATCATTTTTACAGAAGATACCTCAGTAAACATATTCCGACATTAAAATATCTGAAAATGTGTAATAAACCAAAACAGAAATCCATTGGTGCTAACAAGTTAAAGCTTTCTGCTTTTAAATATCTGAAAAATCAGATAAGGGTCAAAACCAGAAGTAACTATGCACTGAACTGCAAATATTTTATTGATTTAGTTAGGTGAAATCCTTTATTCTGCAAATGCCAGATACCCATTAAACCATATATATAGATCCTATATACCATTGAAGTGGAGTCACAAGTCAGGCCTATGCTATTAAAATATAATCAATCCTTAATTAAAAGAACTAAAGAACTAACAGGATGATTTGAGTTCATCATAACTTCTAATGAACACAGGTTGGAGAAGCAACGTTCAGTAACTAATACACACGCATCTGCCTCTCTCTTTCTGCTACTGCTTCTCATTGGGATTACTTCCAACCCAATTTAGCACGCTTTGTTTCCAACTTTGTTCAGACGAAGTGCTCTCGGTTTCCTATTTCCCTGTCCTGGAAAATCCTTGAGGCCACTTTGTTCTCAGTCATATTTTCTCTAGCAGTTTTGATCACTCTCTAACATTGGGATTTCAGTGATCTTATCTTTCTATGCCATCTCTCTCCTCTATTTGGTTTTCTTTCTCTGCTGGTGGTTCCCATTTCTAATTCTGTGTCATTTTATACTCTCTTCCTGTGTTATTCATATGCTGATGGTTCTTAAACTTCCTCATTCTTTCCTTTTCTTCCCTGCCAGTTTGTTTTGCAAAACACAAGTCTGAATGCACAGAAATACCATTCCAGAGAGTCACTAATACTCTATCTGCACCAATTCTCATCATTTAAGTCCACAGGTTTCAATTCGGCATCCTCTCCTCCCTGTCTTCTCTATCCAAGCAAGCTGCTAAAACGTCTAGATGCTTACTTAGTATTGTTCCCCCTTAATTCTTTAGAAACACAATTGCTACAATGAGCCACCTTCTGTCAAATCACGTTGTCTTTCCAAGTAAGTCTCGCAATTTTGGTTCACTTGGTCTTTAAAAATCTTATTAGGATCTAATTTAGCCTACATGATGAACAGCTCTTAAAAATAATACCCTTTATTTCAACAGCACAGCATCAGGTATCACGCCTTTCTTCAGCTCTCACCCATCTCTCCCACACTTCTGTGTACGAAATGACAACTCCACATCAGTGTGCCGGGCAGCTCAGCTTTTCCATTTGCAAACACATCCCCCAACGTACCAGCGTATATGCAGCATACTAAAGGTATCAACTGTTAAACTAAAACAAATGCCCTGTATTACTCTTGTAGCGAGGGGAGTCTGGAGGGCTCTGCATTACCCAGCCCCCAACCAATTCTGCTGCACATCAGCTCACCCCCACGCGCCCGAGACCCCCAGGACCGCTGCATGCGCGAGCTGCCTCAGCAGTGCCCTTCCCCATCTCCTCCAGCAAGGCGTCATGGGGGAAATGAGAAAAGCAGAAGGGCCGTCCCTTCCTTCGATTACTGAAAATGTGATGAGGCACGCGGTGGGCTTCTTTCGCTCCCGCTCTAACAGAAAGCATCTGCCTCGTGCAGCACCTTGTTCTGCTCCTGCAAGGCAGATAAATGAGGAGAGGAGCGAGGCAGAGAAGAGGGTCTCCCCGGGTAACACGAGAAGGTGCTCTCCTCGGCAGCCAGGCCAGCTTTCCAGAAACGTTTGGCCACGGTCACTTGGTGTGCTTTACGTGTTGGTTTGATTGAGACAAAGTTTGCGAAGGTTGAAATTATATTTATTTGTGTCTTGTACAGCTTTGAGCAAATCTCCAGCACTTAAATAATTAATAACAATAATAATAACAACAAACAATGATAAGTGCACTCTATGGATACTGAATCTCTTTGCAGAGTCCCCTAGAAGTCATTAGGTACCCTCCTCCATAAATATTTAATAAAGATTTGATTTCCAGGCACTCCCAGTGTCTAAAATGTTCTCTTGAAAAGCCTGTGAAAGCATAGAACTGTTAAACGAAGAGCAAAGAGGGATATTACTTCTGCACTTTACAAAGTTTGAGCACTTTATGTCAAATGATACGTGCTGTTATTATAGCTCTATCTTGAGTAATGGTTTTAATTTCATATTTTGTCAAAGGAGACAAAATTGTGTCTTGCATTATATTGCTAGTATAGGGTTAGAAATGACTTATCTGGTTAATATTTTAGACAAGAGTGACCATATTGCAATTTAGACATTAAAAGTCTAAGTTGGCAGACCCAGATGTACAATTAAAAGAAGACAGCATGAGGTAGCCTTTAACCAATATTATTTTTAACATTAGCCCTAGAGATGGAAAGTCAATCTCATGGAAGCCAGAGGCAAAGTCAATATTTTACTGTTCTGCAAAAATACATTCAACACAAAGTGTCTCCATTTTTTCCTAAGACACAAAATGTTTTAGATATGTGGCATATCTAAGAAATGTGTACAGCTTCTCAGGTGGATCCTCTGACTGAATGCAGGTAACACTGCATTCAACTGGAAATAATGGGATTACTCTATTTTTCCTTTTTTTTTTTAATCACTACATATCAGTACCATATACTTACAGGTGGTATTGTTGGAAGCTCCAAAGATACCTGAAGCATTATAACTTTAATATCTACATGACTTGGGGTTTTTTGTTCTAACCTCAGTGTGTATTAAAAATTCAAAGGTTTGAAAGCAATGTCTGCGAAGGGCTTCTTGAATACAAAATATGCTATACAAAATAACTAAAATGACATAGTTAATATTATATGAAGACTTCCACAATCATATTCTGCTTATTGGTATGTGCTTATGGTACTTGATAACAGTAGACACAATAATAGTCGAACACATAAAGTTCTCCCTTATACGCTCAAAACAATTTCTCACAGCCTAGTTCAGATACATTTTGCTTAACTCCCTGTGCTGTTTCTCCTCCTCACAAGTACATACACGCAGTTATGCTGGAATTATGCAGAAGCTATTTGAATCATCATGACATGCAGGTAAACAAAAATTCTGCTGGTGCTCTGCTATCCTTCCCGCACCTTCATCCTAACTTCTCAGTCAGATTCACCGCTCAGATTTTAAGCTCTCTGCAGCAGATACCTGACCTCTGGATGATCTTTAAAGCTAATAATAAACTTACAAGCTGTATAAAATAACAGCATAAAAACACTGCACTTGCTTTGAAAATAAGCTAAGAATGTTTCTGGGAAGCAGGAGAGAGCCATGATACATTTACACTGCCGCATAAAACTCCCCGTCCTTGTTAACCGGAGCCCGGACAGCTGAACGAGCTCACGCGCTGCACTTGCCTTGCCTGCTCTCCGCCGGCGCTGCTGCGGCCGAAGCCCCGGGCCAGGGGGGTCCGGCTCCGGACCCGCCGCGGCCCGGGGGGCTGGCACCCTCCCGTCTCCCCACGGCTGCCAGGGCTGTGGCGGGGCAGGCGGCGGCGGCTGCCCGTCTCCTTGGAGAGACGCTGGCGGCAGGAGACCAAAGGTTTCCTCCGGCAAGCAAGCGGCGGCAGGAGCTTCGGCCGCTGGCTGTGCACTGGCACCGTTTGGAATTTCTGCGGTTGTGCACACACGCGCGGACACACTGTGTTTGGGTGCACAGTCATTTTTATGGTCTTCTGTAGTGTTTTTATGCCGGAAAACAGTCCAAATGTTACATTATATGAGTTTTTGTAAAGTCCAGTCACTGGACTCTCTAACTCCTAATTTCAATGTAACTTGCATTTTTTTTTAATAACAGCACAGAAGAATATTACGCTATAACTGAGTTACTATTGGAAACATATGTGTAACTTAGTTAAAAAACACTTACAGTACCAATGTTCAGCCATATTGGCTGGTTCGTTGGACAGATCACTTTTACTGTGCAACTAAGGCATATATAATGGTTTTATTTATTTTATAATTTAATTCCATGCTTTGTAATACATAAAACATCCTGAAGATACCCTCTTCATAAAATAAAGAGCCTTTAAATTCAAGCAGAATGAGACCCACTTATTTCAATCCTCTGTTCTATAAAGGTAGAGCCCTCTCAGTAACTAAGAATTTCCATTTAAGAACTGCTTTCTAGCTGAGGATACACGATAAAAATATTCTTGTAAATAAGGATATAAAAATAAAGATTTATTATAAGATTCAGATGGAATATTTTTCTACCTACACATTTTAAATTTAAAATCCAGATTGCACTTTTTTTCCAGAACATTGTTACAAAGACCTGACAAAGTGTCTTTTCAAAGTGATTAATTACAGATTAAGTATTTCAAGAACTTAAGTTTTGCCACTATAACAGAATCCTGGCAATAAGGCTGCGCTACGTTAGGCTAAGAAATATCAGTAGCAGTTTTACTACAAAATCTTCTGTGGAAAAAAAAATCATCTACAATCTCTCAACAAACAAAAAGATTTTGGATAGAATTATTATACTTACTCCTACGTGATAAAGAAAATGCATTAGCACATAAGCTCCGTTGAAGATGAGTAGAGCCTTTAAGAAATGTAAACATCACACTTCGCTAAGGCTGTACATGTACACATGGATCAAAATGAGCTTCTTAGCTGCATATTCTGTTTTCACAAAATTAGGGCCAACTTGCCCTAGCATTTAATTAGCATTAATTAAATTATTAGCATGGACTCCATTAGCAAGACCAGCCCCATCAACGACTCCCACGAGCTTAAGTAAGACACCACAATCCCTGTTACTTAAGGATAAGTTCGATATTAAGATGGACTGACGGATCACTTCTTTCACTGGTTATAAACAGCATAAAGAGAGCAACACTAAAATAAAAAAGGTGCACCTAGTGCACTATGGTGTCATCTTGTGTTCTATCTCAAGTGGGTGATAAAAGCATATAAAAAGTTATAGCAATAACCGTGGGCATGACTACTTTTTTTCCTGTATAGTGTTTGGGTATGTAAGTAATTTACAAATCATAAAAATACTTAAAGTTACTGAAAAAATAAAAGTAACTGGCTATAAAAAGGATTACTCAGCTGAAACCTTCCGAAGTACAGAATCAAACTGGACAAGGACTGGGCTCTTTCATAGAAAGAATTTACTAGAGAGCAACATCACAAATAAAGCTTTTTATGTAAAGGATGATCTGAATTAAGAGACCTGGGACATTATGCAACTGTGCAAGAGAATAGATAATTCAGAAATGTTTGAGAATGTGTTAGCAGCTATCTTGGGAAGAGGAAGCAACCAGCACTGGGACTCCCCTACAGCTAATTTTAACTAGCAGACTGAGAACACGACGTTGAGGGCAATGTAATGAAACTGATTATGAAGAAAAGAGGCCAAATGTTTAGGACACCAACAGGAACAAACTGAAACAAAACAAAACAAAAGTGGACCTCAAGAAAGCCGACTCTGAGAACTGGTTATACTCCACGTGAATCTCAAGTCGTGAGCTAACTAGTTTTCTTTCTCTGTTTCTGATCATTAGAGAAAAAAATACTGGACAAATGAGCACAATTTATCTGACTTGAGGAAGAACAGCAAGAAGAAGCCATTCTAGGTAGATCACAACACTTAAACTCAGAGGCAACTCCATAGGAACGGACACTTCGTCAAACGAGTCAGTGTAAGTATAAAGTGTGACCACATAGGGACAAAATCAGAAAGGACCGGGCACAAACTGAAACAACATTAGCAAGGGACAAAGAACAACCAAAAATATGCTCTAAGCGTGCTCAGTAATTACAGGAAGACATCGGAAGGTACTGATTGATCATTCAATGGCAAAGGAAATCTGTCAACACGTAATTCTGAAAAGACCGTGACTAGATGCCCTTTTTGCTTCAACCTCCCCTAGAAGGATCCCCTGTGACCAGGTGGCTAACACAAGTACAACAATAACAAAGCCTCCGCCTGACGTGAACAACGGGCTACCATGTGTGCTCATTAAATCAAAATGCAGATTGGAGGGCTGAATTAGAATTCAGAATAAAATCGAGCAATTGTAGAAATGATTAGAAAATACGATGAAATTCAATGAGGACAAGTGAAAAGTTCTACATTTAGGAATAATCAAATCAACAGAGCTCCCGTAATTACTCTTAAAGCCACTTAAGAATAATCAACTGAACAAATACAGAACAGGGAACAACTGAAGAAAAACATCTAGGAACTGTAATTTATAATAAACTGAAGATGGATGAGTATTAGCATGCTGTTAAAAAATAGGGAATCATCATGTAAGAGTGTATTACCTGACCACCTACAGCTTGTCAGATGTGAAGTAACGCTTTCTCTTTATTCAGTGCTGTTGAGAGTATCAGAGTCAATTCTGAACCCTTCACTTCAAGGAAGCTGTGAACTAACTGACCCAGTGGCCAGAGGAAACAAGAATACTCAAAGTCTGGAAAACATGATCTACAAGGACTGCAAGGACTGGAATCAGAGTTTTTGTGAAGAGGTGACTTAACCCCACTCATCCACCCAAAACCCAGCAGACGGGCACAGCTTAAGCTCTGTACTTTTGATCTATGAGGTGAGGTGGCCTTAAGCTTTAGTAAAAAATATTTGGTTTAAATACTAGAACAAGTTTGCCTCTGCTAAGTATAATAAGGTACTAGAATAGATTGTCCAGGAAAAAGGTCAAATCTCCAAGAAGAGAAATTTTAAAGAACAGGACAGATCCAGATATGTTAAGACACTTCCAGCTAGAGATTAACTGCAAGCCCTGTTTTCCACGGTTCTGTGCCATGTGTATAGCTCTGAAAGCCTCTTAACAGCGATCACCATTACAGCCTGAAAGATGTCATTTGGGTACAGAACATTATGCTGCTTCTGAAGAGGTATAAGTGCTTTGGCCTCAGTCACTTCACTTTTGCAAAACAATTCCACAACTACTCTATTGTGCTGGAAAAATTATAAAACACCTAGAATCAGCCAAACCTCACCCAGTGTTTTCTTATATTTAAATTACTCCATTTACTGCAGTACAAGGTTTAGAAATGAAATGAGGAAGGATGAGAGAATTCAACACAAAAATGTGAGGTAGACAAGAGGCAAGCAATGTAGCAAGGTGTAAAATGGCAGAGAAAACATCTTAAGCAGGTTTTCCTTTTTCTTAAAACACCAATTCAAGCTGCACTAAATCTTTTCAGTTATGTAGCAGAGGAGAACATAATGAATGAACATCTGGATTAGGATTAATTTTAGCATTGTATTAAGTTAAAAATGACAGCTAGGCAAGGTTTTCATGCCACATCAACAAACCATCAGCCACCAGAACACCTAACTGCAGCTAAGACAGAGACACAGCGGTGCAGAGCTCACCCCAGTGACCTCCATACTTGTACCAGCTGGCCTCTTTAGCACAGATCTCAGCATAGGAAAACTGTCAAAGCTTTAAGCTGAGCTCCCCAATCCCTCCCACCCCTTTCTCCGATTTTGCCTTTACTATAAGCCCCAAAGTCAGGCCAGAGCCCAACAACCAGGCTCACCCAGTAGTTACTACTCCCAAGCCTTATCTTGCCTCCCCTTCCCTGGGCCTTCCTGCCCTCCCTACCCAATGCGAAATACCCCGTACTTGTTGCTTTAACTTGGCACCTTTAGTTCTGCTTGCTCAGACACTGTTGCTGCAGACCCCTGGACGCCAGCGCCTACTGGCCTCCCCTGCTGTGGATTACTGAAATGCGGGAATTTTGCGCTGCAGCCTGCCCCTGAGCCTTGTTCTCTCTTCAGAAAAACAAGCAGGCTAAACTTAAAAAAAAAAAAGAAAAAAAAAAAAAAAAAAGAAGAAGAAGAAGAAGAAGAAGAAGAAGAAGAAGAAAGCTCTGGCAGGGCTCTAAGCTGACTAATCCTTGTAAGAGAGCAATTATCTCTTTCCTTTTTTTGGAACTATCCACTATTTGCTCACAGTTCCTGCTAAGGAATGAACTCATACATCCTTGCATTCTTCTTTTTCTTCTAATATATCTACAGAAAGCATTTATTCTCATGCCCTCACTAGCTATAACTCATTTTGTACTTTAGCCTTTCTTCAACAATATATATATGCAAGCTAAAAACAGCTGCCGGGAGAAAACACACAGCATATTTCTATAATGCTGAAATATAAAAAATTAGCTGAAAATCTGTGTTAATGAACCACTTCATTATATAAAATCTTGTAAGATCACCATAAGAAGACAGTATGAACTGACCAACTTTAAAAAGGATATTCAAAACTTCCAGAAAATTCAGAGGTGTGGACTAGAGAATTTATTTGGAGATTACAAAGTCAGAAAAAGCTTCCAGAGTAGAATATACTTTCCATTCACAGCAGCAGCATGAAGTGGACTTGAGTAATGAGGCCTTATTTTGCTATGTTGTGAAAAATTTGTTTATAATAATTGTGTTAATATATGGGGTTGTAGTTCACAGATCTGATAAAAGCAGCTTCTCAGCAAGGGACCTCAGAACACAGAAAACATGGAGAGCGGTGTTTCGAAGCTGTAAGAGAAAACCACACTATACCCAGTATTAAGCCTTTAGCTCAAGGGCTTCTACACATGATAGTTACTTACAGAAAAGCCTACAGAATGAAGCAAAGTCTTCATTAATAGACTTTTGTTAAAGTCTAGTGCAGTAAAGAAATTAGAAGAAAAATACTGGTAAATTGTGAAAAACACTGCTTTGTAACAAGCAATTTTCTGAAAAAAAAAAAGAAATCATACATCTTTAAAAAGCAACATTAATTTATTCTAAGCACAAAGCTCATTTATTTATGAGCTACTGTTGATATTCCACTTGAGAATACAATGTAAAAGCATATGGTTTCTAACATCAAAAAGCTACAGAACGAAACTCTTCGAGTAAGTTATAGCACAGTGGTTGTATTAATACTGTTTTTCTTCCATCTCTAAAATTTATTTTTCTTTTACAAAATAAACTTAAAACCCCCAAAAGATGTATTATGTTGTTTCAGTTGGTAAAGAAATATTTATGAAGATTAACATAAGGGAGAAATAAATGAATTTTCCCTCTAAAACTGTAACTTACAAACTAAAAATGCTCCATAGTGTTTGACAAAGGAACAAGAGCAGTAGATTGTGGTTAAATTCAGCTCTACCATTTATTAACTTAACGGTAACCTATTCACTGTGCATGATAAAAGCTTAGATGCCAGAAATGCAAAACATTAGCCTTTTTTTCTGGAAAAACACACAGAATTAGAATTTCACCAGTAAAAATTACACACTTAAAATACACTGGGTTTTGTTGCTGCTTCTAAATACAGAACTACTTCCCCTTTTCAGAGAAAAGCTGTCTTTCCATTATGTCTAGCCACATTCAAACTGTGTTTGAATAATCTGAAGTGTAAAAATAACAGTTAAGTCCTATATTTTTCAGAATTGGTTGGTACTCTTGGCTGCCTTGTAAACTCAGTGTGAAGCGATGTAAAAATTAGTTTTTCAACTAGGGGGTAGGGGGGAGGGAGGGAGGAGGTGAGGATTCAATGCTGCTTGAAAGCTAGGAATGGCTCGGTAAATTCTCTGAAGAGCTGATGTTCAAAGTTCAGAGCAGTGATTTCTCTTAGATGTGCTGCTAACGACTGAAGGATGACAACGCAGAGTATGATTGAACTTGTCATTGCTGGCATAAAGGACTAAAGGACTAAGCTAACACATAAGCTCCAATTCTTTGCTGCAATTTTAATCAGAAGCAAATGAAATATTCAGATAGCCTGCTTCCCCTAGAATGCACTTCAGCTAACTGCAAGAGTACATTTTATTTTTAAATTTTATTTCTACTTTAGGATTTGGGGCTGGGGGAGGGGAAGGGAAGGGGAAATACGAGTATAAGCTCATAGCTGCCTCTCCCTCGCTCTCTATTTCTTCCAGCCTTTCACTGGGAAGGGCCTAAGACAACACTGACAGCAATCACACACTGGAACAGGCTGCCCAGAGCAGAGGTAAAATCTCCCTCCCTGGAAATATTCAAGAGTTGGCTGCACAGGGGCCAGGATAATCTAATCTAAGGCCTTGCTTTCAGCAGAAGGTTGGCGCAGGGGATCTCCAGAAGCCTCTGCCAGAAGTGGCTGTCTTGCTTATCAAATATATTACACTGAACAGGCCTGCAGAAAATTTAAAAATATGTAAAAGTAGAAAATGCTACAGGTGTTGCTTCTATTTTTTAAAGTGCAAAATACGGAACCAAATGCTGAGTTTTTCTTCTCTGCTGCTTGGGCTTTTCAGACTGCTACAGCTTATTCCATGTCATGTATTTGTTATGTTAGGTAAATAAGGTCACTAGGTAAGCAAGTGGGTGTCTAAAAGCGTGCTCATGCACTCACCTATGCAATAGTGGCTAGAGCAGCAAATGCAAAGAATTCTGAATTTGTCAGTGGAGCATCAAGAAGGGATTTGTAAGAAAAGAACTGCTCATCATGCAAGGATGGACCAGCAATCTTACTAGAGGTTTCCTCATCAGCTGGGTACTTTCATGGGTAATTTTGGTGGTCACTTTCCATTCTGGTACACAGTTCACAGGTAAGCACAGTTGAGTTGAGCGAGATGATCATTCCTCCACTTTCAAGTTGGGGAATGACATGGAAGATAAATGAATTCTGTATAGTACAAAACTGATAACTATCCAGTTTCCAAAAGATTTCATAAGTCTCTTATTCCTCCACTAGGACTGCATATATTTATTTGGGGGATGAAGGGGAGGAAGCAAAATATTTTTATATAATTTTGACATTCTAGATTGATAAAAATTAAAAAAATTTTAAGATGCCCATATTGTTTTAGAGTGTACTCAACATGTACTCAACTTCTTACTGGAGGCAGAAAACTAGTATCATAAACATTTACTGACTTAAATGTATCATCTAATTAAATTATTGAGGCTACATAACAAACTTGTCCTGCTATTCATTTGTTTAAATTCCAAGATTTTATCACATTAGGGACCGAGAATTATCAAGTGCATGATGCACCCTATGTTGCACAGTAACAGACAGTCCCTTGTTTACCACACAGCTATAGCAAGGGCCCAATTTACACAACAATTACTCAGAAGTAACTTAAGAAAACCAGAGAGAGATTAATTAACTTCAGTCAAGAAATACAATGTTGTTTCTACAATGTTGTTCACTTCAGCTTCATGTCCCAAGAGTAAATATCCAATTAAAATTTAAGTCAAGATACTGATATTCAGCACAGTATTCTACAGTACTTTTCTTTTAATATGTATCTAAATATATATGCCTCACTGTAAGCAAACACTTCATGTCTGCTGCACCATCGATATGATGCAAGGAACTGTACTGATTCTGAAAACACATCAAATCGCATTTCAAAAAAACTGAAAGGATGAACTAATTATCCTGCAAGTCAAGACCCATGCCCACTTAATTAGCAAGATCATTAGCACACAAAGGAAGCTTCAAAATTATTTTTGACACACTTATCCCCCTTTGTGGTATGTTGTTAACATACAAGAGACCGTTTCAAACCAATGATACATGGTTCAAGGAAATATTAAATACAACAGCCAATCCCTGATCTGGTTATTAAACAGAGTAGTTAATCTGAACAAAAACCATTCCTTGTTCTAAAAGAAGAAGCCCGAAGAAAAAAAACGGCATTCTGCAGCTTTTGCACAAGGGCTGAATTCGCTTCCCATCTGAAAGCAAGGATTCAATTTCTATTATAAGCACAAATTTTACCTTGCCTTCCACAAAATTACAAGTTACCCCAAATGAGTATAAAATCAATTTTATTCATCTTGAAATACGCATATAAAGGTGTTTCGTTAAAAAATATATTGCAAACATGGTCCTGCAAGAAAACGAGCACAGAGAGGGATATTCCCAAAGCCAAACCTTAGTTTAGCGAGGCCAGACTCCCTGAACTCCCTTTATAAGGGAGTAAGAGGTGAGAGAGAGAGAGAGACTGACTACACAAGGTTGGTTCATGCTTCGAGTTTCCCTCTGGAGGGCCTTCTCAGCAGTGACTAAGGACATAGGCAGGTCCTGAGATACCACCCCCTCTTGCACAGTTAGCCTTTACGAATGCCATTCAACCAGGTTTCTTGGGCTAAAGAAGTACTAACAGAGCAACACGCAGCATTCACAGTTCCCATACAGGAAAACGTAGAAATGTGGTTCAGACCCACTGAACCCTTCAAGATGAGCAGCTCAAGCACATTTGATCATCAGAGAACGGCAGGAGTTGTCCTCTCAAAGTTGTCCTGACACGTGCTGCTGCTTCCAGCCCCGGGCTTCCTCCCACCAAGCTGCCGACCGCCTCCTCCGGCAGCACTCCTCTCAGCGCCCTGGCAACAGCTCCCAAAGCATATTCCCACTGCAAGAGCTCTTGAAATATGGTTCAAAAATGATAACTATGTCTTGCTTTCAGTTAATTTCACCGTGTGTCTACACCTGCATATTTGACCGCAGAAAAGACCAGAGTATAGAATTAGCTGCTATGTTTACATTTTCACTGCTTTGGCAATTCAAAAGACTGCTAAAAATCTAGCCTGCCTGCGCACGGTGCTCCTTCTGTGCAACGTGCCAGACAGCATCAGTCAATCTGAGTCTGTGGGCAAAAATGAAAATATCTGTAACGATTTGAAGAGGTGTAGCATCAAAATTATATCCCATAAGAACTCCTCAGTTTCCTTATTCAGTGTTGATTAAAACAATGAACTAAGTATTTAAAAAAAAAAGATTCCTAACAAGAATCTACTTTAAGAGTATTTTAAATTTTGAAAAATAATTAACGTTTTAGGCTAAGCCGTATCTCAGGAGTGCTTTGATTACTTTAAAAAAATTGCATTTGCAAGAAAAAGAAATTCTCAGGATTACTGTTACCCTCAATATAAAGCCTAAGAAGCTGAAGTTAAAAATGAATACTCAGGACAACCAAAAATCTTATGCTTGCCTGTAGTAACGCCATGAAAAAAAGACAACTGAACGTCTTCTTCACCCAGTTAAGTGTAATCTGAGACACCACGCACACAACTTCTCTCCAGTACTCTGATGGGGAACACTGGCGAAAGACAGCTACAGGAGAGGTCAGCAACTTCGCTCTGCAGCCAGTTCTGGTCCCCGCGAGGCTACGGCCTCCCCCGCGAAGGGTGCTCTGCCTGGAGGGAGCACTGCGGTTTCTCAACAACGGCACCATACAAGCAGTTCCTCCGCAACTTTCTGAGAGTTAAGATCTTCTGTACCAAGTATCTGAGGACATTCACCGAACAGTTACCAGGTTGGTTATCTAAAATAACTTCATCTTGTTTTCTTTTGCTCATTTATTTCGAGAATATATACTTATTCTATATTTATACAGATGCGAGGCACTGGATATTTTAATTCTACTACAAAATGTTCTGCTTTCTTAATGGATTAAGCCTTCCCACGTTAAATAAGTTTTATAGGTTTTATTTTAAAATCTGAGTTGAAGATACCTAACTATTCATTGTAAATCACGATGCTGCATAGAAGGGAAAACAAAGAATTTCAGCAATATTCAGGATTCCTAAACAAAATTGGTACTAAGAGGGATACTCCATTTTTGGGGGCTACACAACTTTACTATTAAACGGAGAAAAGAAAGGAAAAAAAAAATCTGTAAGTGAGCTCCTGAAGTTCTGACCTTTAATTTCAGCCTATATGCTAATGCTTCCTAGTTACGAATCAGTTCTCCACATCATCAATATGGAGCACTTCAAGCACAAGCCCGCACTGAGAGTTGCAGAAGCAACTTTGTACACACAACAGTTCCCAAATTGATTTTCATTAGAAATGGTTTGAAAACTCATTGTTTTTAAGAACTGCAGTTTGCTGTAGAATTTATCTTGTATATTCCTATGCAGTTGCTTTCTTCTATGTTATCAATAAAACTAACACTGACCTTCCTCCTCGAAGGTTAAACTCCCAGCTTCTGTTTGAGACGCTAGAGTGCCTTTTCTCAGAAGAAATGCTACACATACGTGCCGCCAGCAATGAGAAAGAATACACTATTGCTCCGACCCTTCATTAGTCAGAGGATCTTGGCAACAGCAATACCGCTTGTATACGGTCTCTGCATGAAAAACTGTTTTCAAACGTAACCTTGCCAAGGGCTATGTTCTGTCTTGGCAAAAGGAAGCAAACTTTACTTTTTACCAATGAGTTCACGCTGCATGAGAAACAGGTGTTATGATAGGAAATGGGACTTGGAGCAGGAACAAAACAAAATTCTCTAAAAATAAGTTTGGTTTGAAAAAAAACTGGAGATAACAAGCCTGCGGGGCTTAAATGTTTTTGTAAAATGTAAATCATGAAAACTGGTTAAGGGATTAAATGCTCTTTTTCAAAAATGACCACGGAGATTATAATCATTAATTAAAATCATGTAAATAATGTTCTGAAAGAACTCTCCCTTTTTATCTCATAGGTTTCAAACAGCCTAATGGTAGAAAGGTTTAGTCTCAGAAGAGCTACTCTAATTAAAACTAAAACTTCAGTATAATTAATAAGTGTGAGTAAGCTCGCATTCTCATCCACTTGCAATGACAATTTTTTAACAGAGAAATCAAAGTATATATTTAAATATCATTATAATAGGTTACACTGGACTACATTCTTACATGTCCACTCATATATTTTTAATCAATTCATTAAGCAGCACTATTATGAGTCTTGACTTGTACTCACTTAATACCACTACTCCTTAAAGTACCTTTACTCCTTAATACCCTTCCTTTTGCCCAGGTTATAATACCTTTTAACATTCATCTGTAGTGATGTATATAGGAAACACACAACATGGAAATATATGGTAAAAATAATTACAAAATAAAATGCATCCATACAGAATGGTTATTATCTGTATGTTCTGTACTTTCTCCACAGGATTCTAATGTACAAAGAAAAGTTTTAAACTCAGATAGAAAACTTTTTAATGTTGGGCATTCATTTAAAAGTTCTCATTTATTCCAGACTAGCAAGGTAGGTATATCACTGAAATTTTATTACTTATTACAATAATAACATAAAACGATAGTCTAATGACGATAAAATAAATTGGTACACCCCCCAAAAAAAAAAAAAAAAAGGAGCAATACAAGTGCTGACATCTAGCATTTTCAGAACCAGAATAGTCACACTTCCTGTTGTCGTCTTCTAATTGGCTCAAAGTAAAATCCAGTGATTTATGCACTTGATCTGAGAAAAGGAAAAAGAACACAGTTTGTGCTCAAGTATGCCCTAAAATATAAATAACAAATTCTTACTGCTTTGCGTGAATACGGGAATACAAAGAGAAAGTGAATCTGTAATGCTATGACAGGCTATTTGACCTTTTTATTCACCTTCTTTCTCTGAACTCCAAATTATCCTGGCAAGTGAGAGAGAACAGGAGTGTGTGCACGTGCGAGCGCTCTGTGTACCACACGTATTGAGGCTCAGTCAAAATATATTGTCTTTTCATGTAAACGAGGGAATTCACTCTGCAGTTATTCCTTTTCAAACTCAAAGGCTGTTTTTAGGATTCCTTAGCTATGTTTGCTGTATCCAGACAGCTGGATGCTTTAACGTTTTTGGAGGAGATCCACAGACTAAGAGATACCATGATATCAACGTATAGTATATCATGGTATTCTTACCATGAAGGTAAGAGATGTCATAATATAACATAAACTGCATTCTTATTCAAAGAAAAAATAAAATGTTTCTAAAATGAAAGAACGAAAAATTTGAAATCTGTTAAAATGCTATTTGCCATTTTTGAAGTATATTGCTAAACTGAATCTTTGAAAATCTGATGAAGATATTTTTAGAAATTTCAGTAGAGTACTCTTTATTTTGAGGCATTTCACTGGAATAAAAATGGTAACACTATGTATTATTGATGGACTGAAATATATTTAAAACGTGTTTTAAAAGAAAAAATAAATACATGCAGCTAACAATCACCTTTGACTTCAACTAAAACCATGAACATTTTAAACAGGACTAAGATATTTTCAATCTGTTTTTCAAACCAACCTGCTTCCATCAAGTCATTTGTTATGGTTATGCTTTAAACAAATACAATTCAAATAATGCAACTACAAGAGGTTTGTGCTGTTTCTTAGAATTTCTGCCCTGTTCTGTAACAAACAAAAAAATCAGGACAGTTCTTTCTTTTGTGAGTATCTGATGCAGCATGAAAAAATATAAATTGCAAGAAAAAAAAAAGAGAAATGCAAATAGAACACACTGATAGAAAGCAAGGTACAGATCATAAAAAAAAATACTTGCTTGGAATTTGAATATGAAACCCATCTTGCAACATATCTAAAAGCTGCAAAGGCAATTTGCACTTATACATATTCTCAGTCAGCAAATATTCTCTCTACATAGAGTGTTGACATCCCTTTACAAATCCTCCCCCCCAAGAATAAATAAGAAAGAATAAATCTAACAGCTTTTAACTTCTTAAAGGGTCACTAGAAAACACATGAGAAGATATACAAAGCTCTAGCCTTATTTCCTAAAGTAAGTGTTTAAATTTCCATTTGGGCTCAATAACAGACACAGATCATTACAGTATAGATAATTAAATAAATTGGAATCCAAAAATAACTGAATATGTTAATATTGTTCTACTAACACCTAAGTAAGCTCCATGTTAAAATCACGTAAACAACACATTCTACTTGCTTGCAGTAAAGGTGAATAAATTAGAAAAAAATAATCTGTAGTTTTGTAAGGAATTTAAGAAACTGTACTGTCAGTCTGGAACCATTCAACCTTAGATATTCATAAAAATTCTCCTGAATCACATAATTGAAGCACAGGTCTGATAAACTAATTTCAAACAAGCTTTCTTTCGCCCATTATGCTATACAATTTTTCCATATCATGAGACTAGTTAGAGAGACTCAAATCACAAGGGGACCCCATTCCTGCACAAACAAGTTTAAAATGTACTTTTTAATGTGATTTTACAAATTGAATTATAAACTGATTGTTTGAAATTTCTATGAAGTCTGTAAAATTATGAGGAGCGTGTGTGTGTGTAAATATTTAGGGAAAACATGAGTAAAGCCCAGTAATTTGTGTATTGCTTGGAAAACGGTTTTATAATAAGAAAATCTATCCAAACAGATTGTTCTTTATTCGCCGGTGAAAATGTCAGGCACCCATTTTCCCATTATGCATGATGCCAAAAACTAAGGCATCATTTTTCTGTTTTACTGAAGCCAACATTCTTTTTCAAATTTCACAATATTTTAAGTATCAGTTTAATTCGTATAAATATCACTTCTAAATTTATCACACACAATTTTATGACAAAAAAGACTGTAAAATTCACAGGTTTTCAATTCACTTTTACAGAAACAAACTTTGTTGCTGAAATGGAAAGAAATTCACTGCGGGACTGCACCCTGATCACATTTTTGATGCACAAATAAGTATATAACTTAATATAAAGTTGAAAGCCTGTAAAGAATGTCACTTTGTATGACCAGAAAAAAATGTCATCAACTAAAATTCTTCATCCTCTGAGTAGCATTCACTGCACTGATCCAACATTGCTAACTCTGCTGGACTACAACTAAATAAATAATACGGTAGAAGAACATTCGGCAGATGTAGACTCTCAGACGATCGCAGTGCTCTCCTAGCAAGCAGGTCAGATGTTATTAAACGTGGGCACCATAACTGGGTCAAGCAACGCAGCGTAAAGCAGGATCACAGAATTACATGACACGTTCTTTTCTTCTCTCTTTGGTACGTAACTTGTGAAAATGACCTCGCTGTCTGCCTCCCGGTCCCTGAGCCGCAAAGAGCTGGAGGCAGCTCTGCTGGGGAAGCATCGCTACACGCTTGCCCTGTTCCTACAGGCTCCTCCAGGCACCGGAGGCTGGCAACAGGCAGAGACACGAGACGGAGCTGAGCAGACCTCAGGTCTGACCTGGCGCATGGCTCGACCACTAGCCAAAGTACAAATCCAGAAATCATCGGTAACTTCACAACTACCACCAAAAAGGCTAACACTTTATGGGCCACAAAAAAATGATAGAGATCCCAGACTTGCTGATCAGCTTTTTTAATCCTTTAATTTTCCTTAAGTATTCTCAATTTTTTTCAAATACACTTCTACCAATTATTTTCATGCTAAGTTACACTTTAAAAATACGGATAATGGTGTTCATTTATTAATTCTGCAGTACCTCTAAACAGTTTAGAATTATATTTAGATATAAATAAAAGACTTGCACAACGGGACTTTACAGAAGTAGAAGGGGGCTAAACCACTCAGATTCTCAATGCTAGAATTTCCTGAAGCAGTCAAACTAAAGTCTGGCCATAACCAACTCATGTTGCTTTGGAGAAGGCTACTACTTTACCTGGAATACTGAATAAAATAAGCCCAGGAGACAGAATACCTGGAGAAACATGGTATTTTAAAATGCGTAGAGGAAGAGGAAAGCGGGAGTTCAGTGTCACTAGAATTTCAACTCAAATACAAAGCATTTTAATGTGATGTTGAAACTATCTAAAGCATATGATAAGTTCTTTTTCTCATGTTTTCATATCCTTTAGATATTACAAGCTTATCCACTGTAATTACAACAAATTCATGGCAAAAATCTATAAAATTTGAAATTAATTTATTTCTTTGTCTGCAAGATGCACCATGCCACCATTTAAAAAATGTTCTAGAGATGTTAAATTCACGAAAGATCGCTAAAATTATTTTTTTTCCAACATGCAAAAGAAATCAGTATGAACAGCATAATTAGTATATGTATATTGCTCAACTGTAAAAATATACACAGTAGACACTATAAAGCAAATATACTTCTATTCCAAGCAACACTATAAAGCAAATATACTTCTATTCCAAGCAAAGTCCAGCAGCATTTCCTAAGTATCTGAAAAATACTCGAGGCATACCACACTATTAAACGTCCCCATAAGACTTATATTATGTAGAGAGTTGGCCCATTTTGGAAATGTGTATTTATTTCATGAAGAAGTAAAACTGTTTCGGACAAGAACAGGTGCTAAACATTTCAATCTCTCCCCATCGCAAAGTCGGCTCAAAGCTCAAAACTTACAGATAGTAACAATTTCTGTTTATCTAAACAATTTGGGTATCTCCTCCGTGCTCCAGGCCGCTTTGTCCGATCTGGAGAAGTCGGAGAGCTCCCACAGTCGTGTGGCTGAGAACCACGGGGCCCAAGAGAGGCTCATCTTTGCGACAGACTGCGTAATGCCTCTATGCACGAAGCTGCCTGTTCTCTTCGACCATCTCTGCGAGTGCTAAGTTACTAAAGTTGGGGGATAGGAGGAACAGAGTAGATGTTCAAGAAGGGGAATTTTAGACATCAGTTGCCCAACGAGTTTTTGCGGCTTGCTGTTAATACATTAAACAGTAACTTCACTTTTGTATTTTTCTGCACCCGGGCAGCAGACTTCTGTCAAAAAACACTCTTTGTATTCCTCCCGAGGCGCATTTGGAAGTGCAACTGCAAACCTGGGAGGTATTCTGGAAATAAATGCGCTGGACATCACATTCTGAATTGCAAATTATCTTACTACAGAATTCGTAAGTACTGTAATATGAACAGTGGCAAAAATCCCTATACTAGTTTCCAGCGGCAAACGTAGATAGCACAGTAAGTTTGCTCCTAAAGCCTTTGAGGCAAACTGCAGAAGACTCCCATATAAAGAGAGAAGACTATGTCATCCTTACATCAGCAGCTTGTTTGAGGGCACATCTGAAGGAGGAAGCTTTCAAGAACCTCTTTAGAACTGGGCTTTAAACACTGAATCATGAATGAAATTCCACAGTACAAAGACGAAGAGATTCAATGTGTGTACGCAGACCCGACGGTCGCTGGCCAAGACTGCATTTCCAAAAAGACCCAGGGGCCCCTCAGCGAACAATACGGACGTTCAGCTCCTCGGACGGAGACGCTGGTGGGGCCAGCGCGCTCGGGGCCTTTCGCCGTTGCGCTGCTCAGTGCGGCGCCTATCGGCACGCTCCGGCTGCTGCCAAGGCGCAGACAGAGCTCCTTCAGGGCGCCCTGGAAGCCGGGCCGGTCGCAGGGGGCTGGGGACAACATCAACGAGGGCTTTGTACAGCCAGCTCAGCCGCTGGCCGCGCGCCCAAGGATGGCACTGGTCCGAGTTCCTGCCGCTGGCTTGCACGCGGCCTTCTGAACTAAAGCAAGATACCTCTCTCTCGAACTTCAGGATCGGCCATGGTGGCTGGGGAAATGCTGCAATTACTGAATTAGGAAATGAAAGTTTAATTTTAAAAAATTAACTTCAATTCCACAGCACGGGGCAGTCTGTGACCATGGAAAACCAGGATGTTAGGAGGACACATTGAAAAATTAAGATTTTTATAAATTATCTCAAAGATATAAATCAACATATATTTAACTTATATAATAACACAATCTTGAATTATCCTACTGTATATATTATAAAAATGCAAACTTAACACAATCTAAGGATAAATATATACCTACAATGTACATTAATCAACACAGTCCAGGCACAGAGCCCAGCAGCGAGCATTTACAGGCAGAAATGGTCAGTAATATTATCATTATAGACAGGCTTCAAAACAAGGTTTCATTTGAAAAAGGACAAACTGCTCTGTGACAGATGAAGAAACTCTTCATGTGTGCGAGCACATGTGTGCAGTGACCAGCACGCTGGCTTTCATTTAAGTTAGGTCTTAACTCCAAATTGTTTCGATTTAGAGGGTTACCTTCTTGGGGAGAACCCTACCATCTTCCTAAAGCTGTATTTAATTACTGGCAAACACAAAATTGTTTCCAGCTTAATGCATCTTTTAAGTGCCAATAGAGAAAACCAGCATATCTTAGGATGTATAAACATGCAACTCTCATGCAGCATTTCACATCTGATTTGCTTCTGAATCAGACAAACACACTAAGGTATGAATATTAAATTCCTGCAAAGTAAAGGTAAGCAGAAGTGTTAGAGCAAGTCAAGGAAGGAGCTGTCACTCAAAAATGATACATCTGATAGTAAAACATATCCGGGCAAAAAATGTGTACTGCTGAAGTAGATGACAAGTGCTTAGTCTGTATTATAAACTCTCTAAATTACAACGGTTAAAGGAACCGCTTGAAAATGAAGTAAACTACATCTTGTGACAGAGTTGTAAGCAACTCTGCCTAGAAAACAGAGATCAAATGTCTGCTTACAGCTCAGTTCCAAATCACACTCTGTCCTACCTACTTACTTGTAATGTTCATCAACAGTTATTTTTCTGTGAAAATTTTCCATTTCAGTCTAAGCCTATGAAATATATTTTAATAAATCAAAAAAAATATAATTCAAATGCAGTTTTTGAGTTTTTTGACAGACTCATCTAATCAAATCATTCAGAGCTGTCTCAGTTGATGTGTGTCATTAAGACTTGAAAAATAAAACCAAACTAAGGCAAATATGAGGAAGCTGAGTAGGTTTAAAGGTCTGGGATGTCTAAATTTGTCAACTCGAAACCCTCGTGTTTCAACTCAGTTCAAAGCCAAAGCTGTTTAGCATCCAGGTAGGTTTCTGAAAAGCTTCAGATTTATACTGAGCTCAAATATAGCTTCAGGTAATCTAGCCTATGGTTTTAAACTGCTGGAGCAGCTAAGTCCAATTAATGTAAACCTTGTAACAAAAGATGATTGGGTTTTGGAAGTCTTCTACATCAGAAATGGCTGAGAAAGAGGACAGCATGCTTGAACTTCTAGATCCGAGTACTCTGTGTACAGGACCTGCTGATGACACAGTTGAATTCACCTCCTTCATTCCCTTCTAAAAAGCCACAACAGCAAAACAAAGATGAAAGAACATAATCAATGTTATGTTTGAAAGCACAAAGACTGTTCACCTCCAATTTCAGAAGGGGAAAGTCTGACTAAGTTTGTGCCACATACCTTTTTATTTATTTATATTTACATTATATGTAGCATTATAAGTTATACTACCTAAGGTAAATATTTGTTTTACTCATGCACTGTTAACGGCAGCAGTCATATGACTAAGGTGTGTAGAATTAGGACAACACTAATTTCATAAAGTTCATTTATTAAATGATAAGCATAAGTGAGCAGATTAAGGTAGAACTTTATCCTTGATATTTTGGGGTTTTTGACTGTTAAGTATTTGCTTTCCAGGTCTTAAATACTGGAATGCTTTTTGTATTTAACAAATGTATCTGATTTGTGATGGATAAAAAAATCAGTAATTACAGCAAAGAATAAAATCCAGCTTCTCTATGGAAAAGAACGTATCAATAGTCTGTTAGCTTGCTCTTCATTATGATTTTATTTAATTTTAGTAGCCTTTCATGGATACTACTTGAGAAAGAGGGGGTTAGATTATTCTTCTGTATTACATTAGGAGCTACTAGAGGAATGTCTAAATCTATTGTTTGCAAGTAAGCAACATATCTGGAAAAGGAATGATATTTGTCATTACTGAGAACCTGAAAGCAAATTTACATAGCCCAAATGAGACTTCAAATTAGTAGAAATGAATCTCTTTATATCTAACTGAAAATGGAAAGAGGAACAGAACATTATAAATGTTATTTAATATCTGAATGCGTGTATTGCGGCTACTAATGTGCTTCTTGGATGTGCCTTCACGTCCTAGGAGGTCTAAGCAGCGTTTAATTAATTTGCTGATGAAGGAATGCTTACACCACAATTTATACCTTGCTTTTTGATTTATAGACAATTGCTTTTTCTCTCTAAGACCAGCTTCTGAATTTGAAATTAGATGTCAAAAGATTTTAAATTCCTCAAATTCTTGCCTCGCAATCCCTGACCCGCTTTCAGCCTTCTCTGCTAGGTCGCGCGAGGCTACAGTCTTTTGCATGCAGCACTGGCTTACTGGCTGTGTGCATGGCATATGACAACATTTTAAGTCTCTAGTTAAAGCACAGCAAGACTGAATTAATCCATGTGCACAAAAGAACATGGAGGAAGAGGCACACCAAAGTTTACATGGATAAAGTAATAAGCACAGATTAAACCAGCAAGCGCTTCAAGAGGAGCCACAACGCTGATGACATGAAGGAAGGCAGAAGCAGGACTACGATAAAAGGTTTGCTCGCATACAAAACCCAGGCTCAATTCTTTAAAAAGTGCTGCAAACTATGCTTTGGTCAAAATTTATGAGAAAACATGAAAACTGGAAGGTCAAAAACTGGTATCTATTTTTGTTTAGAGATCTGACAATCAAACTGAAAAATTCAAATGTTGGATGAGATTTTAGTGCTTCTAAAAAGTGATTCTAGCCAAACATTTTGGTTACAATAGCGTATTTTCTCATGGTGACAATACGTTCCATGGTACATATACATACAGTCAGGAGACAATTCATATCAGCATTAGGTTTCTAGCTGTGACAATGATGCAAGATCTAGAAATAAGTGCTAATCTGAGCTCTTTTCATTATCAACAGATTCAATTGAGCAGAAAAGACTGCTTGAAATTCAGCAATCACATTTCTCACTGTTCCAGAATGACCTGTTTCATACTAGCAGGAAGCAGTGAATTCATACATACAAACAACTATCTGCAGGCACTGATTTTCAGAACACAGCCAGAAACAAGTCAAAAAGGGTTCAGGGACCAACACTAATAAAGAACAACTTAGTTTTCAGCTGTCTGAAGTGAAAAATAGGAGTCTTGACATACTTCATTATTGATTTCATCTTAGACTATTTCTAGAATAAGTTCAGTTACCTGTCTTAGGCAATTAATATACATCAGCAAAAATGCAAAATGAGAATTTGAGCTGATGCAAGAGTAGTAGTACCTTCCACAGCAAATTACAGTATGAATTTAAATCAAATAACATTATTCATGTAATATGCCTTTCTTAGAATGCTATAATTAAAGTGTTGTAATACATGTATTTCTTGAACACAAAAAAAAGAGGCGGGAGACTGTATTTGTTCACAAATTGGATTAAAAAGTATGTAAATTTGTTTTGGTTATGTTAATATATTTATTCTTAAAATAAAAACTGCTGACATCTCAATTTTTTAATTTATTTCCTTATTTTTTAAACAGAGGCCTTTTCTAGGAATGGGAAAACTTACCTGCAGACTTTTTAAATCTGCACAGGTATTACAAGCTTAAACTTTTTCTTCTTAATACACATTATATACTTTTTCCGTTTTACTTCCCAACCGTCAGCTTCAGATAAACAAGACAAACCCAGCTCATTTTGAAAAGATACATATTCTGATTACGTGAAGAGTCAAAACACCCAAAATACAAACTTGATTCCACGGGCACAAAGCCAGATAACCCTAGATTTGAGTCACTATGTTACAGAAATATCTGATTTGTATTTCCTCCACAATTCAGCACTACCTGTTATGGTAGAATGTCTTTAGTCACCCATGAACACTGGTTAATATTGTTTCACTCAAATTCTCCCCATTAGTTACATTCCACTTTTCCTGTAGAATATGTATTGAACAGCAGACAAGTCTCAGAAAGTAATGCCAAGTGAGAAGACCAATATATTGATTTTCTGATTGTTTCTACTATAATAAATACTTAAGGATATATCTAATAGAAGAGTTGGCACTTCATGATGTAGTAAGGATATATCTAATAGAATAGTTGGCACTTCATGATGTAGTTACGAATTTATTAATACTTGCTTACTCCACCTCCAAGAAACTGCACAAATGCCTATTGATTTACTGTGCCCTTTAAAATTTGGTTGTATTGTAACCTTTTAAATTTGCTTACTCTTAAAGCACTTTTGATTCGTTAGTAACTTAGTCAATTCATTTGATCAAGTTCCTATTAGGTTAGGGTCTACAGTTTTAAAATTATTACAAATTCAGTATGGCATTAAATATAAATCATCATTTATCATAATTGAGTTTCATTGTTATTGAAGGACAATTACATACACATCACTAAATGTTTGATTGAAACAAATTAGGCAAGAAAATAATTTTAGTCTATAATGGGAAATAAAGCTGTTATATATTCAGAGCACCTCTATTCTTAACTTATGCTTAAGTAAGATAGAATCACTTTAAAATTATTCTTACATATACACTTGCTTTGTAGAAGACAGAAATTTAGAAAGGCATCCAATCTGCAATATTAACAGGAAGCCAGTACACACCTATAACAGAATTTTGTAGATCTGTACAAACACTGCAGCTTGGACCTGCTGCAAATTTGACTGGACTCATCGAGTCTGAAAGTTTACTACTGATAAATTGCCAAACTACAGGCACAGATAGCAAAGACAAGCACATGGGCTCCAGGAAGAGTGTAAGGAGCTATAATACGTATATTTGTGCCTGGAACACAGAACTTCCCTTTCACAATGTCTGGTATCAGGAGTGTGGCAGTGCGGGGTACTCCTTTACCACATAATTTAATGTGAAATACCGCAACTGCCTTCCAGGGACATCGCACAGTAGTAATATCATACTGTCATCTCTGTTCATGTATTCTCCTTCCTTCCTTCCTAAATTCTCAGTGATACACAGGCCTCATGATCTGTAATGGAGTTCAGGGCTTGAAGTTAATATCCCATATTTAACACTGTTTACAATTTGTGATACAGGAGAAAGATAATATTGTTTGTTCATACACTTGGATATACTGCTTAGCTTTTGGAGGTTTTTTTTTTTTTTTTTTTTTTTTTTTTTTTTTTTTGCTCGGGGCTGCAGATGATGTGAAGATACTGCACAAAGGAGATAATGGTAAATCAGAGACTCCACCATTTTATGAAATTTCCTCATAATATAGAGACTCTAATCTGATTACAAGTAATGGCATTATGGCTTTCAATCATTCTTTCTCAATAGTTTTCAACATCAAGTTTGGTCACTTTGAAAATAAAGACTGCAAATGCATCCTCTTATATGAAAATCAAGCTGTTATCATTCTGTTTTATGCTGTAGCATCAAAGATAAAGAATTTGAGCCTAAAATTAGCTCTAACAGTCTTAACAAACTCCTTGATAGCAGGAAGTAATATTTCCCACTCTTTCAGAAGGCAGTAAAAATTGGAAAGTTTATGAAAACTCAAGACTTGGTTGTTTTGGCTTTCTGCCTTTGGGAGATGCTCAGAAAAAGAAGATTCTTCTTATCATACACTTTTTATGTGACTACTCGTAATCAACTGATAGAGCCTTAAACCAAAAAATGGAAGAAGAAAATTGGGAGAGGCACCTGCCAAAACTGTGTACAAAGACAAAGATGAGAATAAGATTGAAAAAGATCAGAAGAGCTGGGCTAGGAAATGGGATAACATCACAAAAATGCAAAAAAGAAATTTATATGTTAACTGATGAGACCTGGCCCAAAGACTGAAGAGAGTAAAACTAGTAGTGCAGAGCACTATGGTAAAACAAAACTGCAGCACATTACTGTTCTAATCGGGAAACAGATATTGAAGGAGTTTAACTATCTAAAAAACACAGAGAGAAAGAAAGAAAGAAGCATGACAGCAATACCTGGGAGACCTGCATTAGAAGTACCTGGGGATACTAAGGAAGGAGAGTACCACAGACCTCACACACCAGGCTAGCCCATAACATTCAAGTCTCTCCTTGTTCAGCAAAGGACTTAATGAAGTACTTAGCTCTTAGCTATTACATTTACATTGATGCTTACAAGCTTTGCTAAACAAAAATACTTCTCTGTATTGAGAACTATCCAAACTGGTTTAAAGTCCTTGGATATGATATGGTGGTGCATTACTAGAGAGAAGAGACCTCAACATCTGTCTTAAGTATTCTACTAAGGCAATTTTCCCTGTAATGCACTTGCATAACACTCATTTCCAGTATTGGGAAAAGTAGACTTAGGAACCTGTATCTAGTGCAGAAAAACAGAGATAATTTTAATACCTATAAATCGAAAATCTATACTCAACTTCATCAAAAACTAAATACAAATGAAAAGCCAGAAGAGAACAAAATCTTTTTGGTGACACTTTTTTATTTTATTTTTATTATTATTATTTTTTTAATTAAGGTGGATAACACTGAAAATTCCGTGCTGGAAAGCACAGTGGGATGCCTCCATCTATGAGCCAAGTCTTAAAGCGCTTTCTACATGATTATAATGATTTTACCCCACCTAACTACAGTGTGCTAAAGCTGTCATTGTGACCTAAAACCTACCTATTATTCCATTAGGCTGCTTTATCCCTGAAAATTTTCTATATAAAACAGTCAGTGTAAAATAATATCTCAGTTCAGTGTATTCTACCATTCTGTCTTATAATTCTTTCATCTATTTCTGTTAGCTCCATTTACTTCAGTTTTGTTCCACCTAATTCCTTAAATGATGCATGGGTATGGGCTCAATTTTGAAAATAAATACTTATCAAACCCAAGACTCAAAGTAGGAGTAATCTCAAGTACAATACACCCCACCACTTCACTTCGGGGGGAACGTTCAGAGGAGGAGAGGCAAAACCTACGGTGAATCACGGAGTGATGAGTCACAGAGTGCTGCCTGACCTCACGAAGGCTGCTTACTTCTCCTCCCCTGCAAAGCCAGCCTCGCTTTCTGTTTTCACATACGACGTGACTTACCGAGTTTATTTTGTTTCCTCCTCATTTGTATGAAAGTACCTTACCTATAGCAACACTGTCTCTCAGCTCAACAAGAGACAAATATTTGAAGTAACTGGGCAAAGGTATGAATGCCAATCTGCCTGTTTGCGCAAAGGTACTCTGGTTCACTTTTAATATTGTGGTTTCTAGGCATACCTTTAAGTCCTCGCTACCTTTTACTATTTTTTGTCAGTTCCCCTGGACTGTACCAATATACTCTTACTATATCTACATCACGCCCTAGATATTCTAACCCTGCAAAGGAGTCATATTGATCCTCTTTGCAATAGGGCACACAGATAACAAGACATAAAAACACCAATCCTAAGACCCAGTTCTCCCTGCCTCCCAGCACAGAACTTGCTTAAACTTGCCTTGGGATTCTCAATCCTTGGGTTCTTTTGGATAGGAGCATTTCGAGAAGGGTTTATTGCTCTGACCTTAAAGAAAGGACACTGAACTTTTTTTTTCTCATGGAAGCTCCTATGCAATTCAGTTATTATGATATCATTAAGGGAGTGAAAAAGCTATGTACGTATAAATGTGCAAACACATGTTCACATATACGCAATGCATTCAAGTTTCTAGGGAAATTTTCCAAAGGTTCAGCAAGCCTCGCACAAGCTAAGGAATCTGTTAATTGGCAACAGCTCTGCTTTCTCCTTTCACCACCTGACAGCGCTCCGAAGGGCTGCTGACAACAGCGTACGAGAGTGGCTTTTGTGAGGATGCTCACACGCCTTCAGAGGAGGAGGTGTCATCTGCTCCCTACACAGACGTGCTGCATTTCTATTCCCTTAAGCAGATCAGCTCCTAGGAACAACTGTACGGCAATATAAGGGTTTATGGTTTGTTAGCAGAAAATGAGGTCCTTGTGGTAAACGCTAACGCCCTCAGTAGGCAAGGAATGATTGCACAGTGCCTCCTGTCCCAAGACACCTTTTATGATTTTATGAATAAAATAGCATACATAAATCTGATTTATGTTAAAATCGTATTAACAAAACAACTGTAAAGGTCTTTTCTGTCCTAAAATATTATTCCATAACAACAGTTTGGCTACATAGTCAGCACTGTAAGAAAATACACTGCAAAAATGGTTTAGGAAGTGCAAACGTGCAGGCAATAATTTGTATCATTCTCGGAGGAAAATATTTTTCCCATGTTTACTCTTCTATTCCACGTAACTCTGGCAATTTAAAGAATATAAAAATCTAAATCTTTTCTTGTGTCTCAATTACAACTTACGTAGGTCTCTGAGCAGTATTTAAAAGACAAAAAACAGAAAACAATATTCACTTGCTGACAGAACAAAAATCTAGCTAATACAGTGTAAGAACGTTCATCGTTTTTAAAATCTGTAAATACTTCTTTCTCCACAGATGTGTGGCTGGTTCAGAAAACTGTCCCTGCTCAGTGCTTTTCTGGAAGTGGTTTTAACGTGTTCTCTTCCACGCAACGCATATTCCAAACCAGCAAACTGAGTATTATGTTAATCCATATCTTGAGAAAAAAATAAGAAATAAAACATAGGACTTAATAGTCCGAGATAGTGTTCACTTGTAAGCCATTGTGTTCACAACATTTTATTCTTACAGTCTTTTCCCACTCCTGGGAAAAGTAGACTTAGGAACCTGTATCTAGTGCAGAAAAACAGAGATAATGTGTTTTTTCTCCTATGGCTGAACACATTCTTTTTTGGCTTTATATGTGTATTTCAGTGTGGCTGACTTCAAATACTGCCAGTTGGGCTCACATTATCGGGTAAGCAGTAATAAGAGGACTATTTTGCCAAACATGGCATCTGTTTAAAATGCTTCTGCTATGCTGAAAACATAGTTGAAAGCACACATGGACTTCCAGCTGACCTCTCCCTAATGTCTAGATTAGAGGTATTCCAAAGAGCCATCCAGTTCATTTAGACACTACTGAAATGCAGATGGACTTACCTTAGTGTTTTGTAGCGCCTCGCACAAGAGAAGCATGATTAGTCTTTGGCAGAAATTACTGTTTTTCTCAACTCTTTATTTATAGAAACACGTAACACACAAAACTTCCAGGAAGGTTTCATCTTGTGCAGCTAACACCACTATTTAATAAAGTCCCATCAAAGGTCAATCACGGTGACCACAAAGAAATAATCTCCATGCTTCCCTTCTAGTACTTATGCCTGCATGCTTCTGAGATACAGCTAGACATACATCATTACATAAGTTCAGGAGCCCTTGAAAGCTAATAGAATATGAAAATCCTTGGTGTGGTGTACCACTGTCCTCAGTCCTCACAATTCATTATAGCAAACACACAATCTTATATTCAAAAAGACAAGACTACAAAACCGCCTCTAACACAAGCAGGCTTGGGATTGATCTTTGATGGTTCACCAAAAACCCACTTTGCAGAATAATTTGAAGAATCTCTGCAATTGTTTGGCACTTCAGCATCCAGATAGGTAAACTTCTCTTTGTCTGATGCTTGCAACACAGAGACCTTGCCAACAGCTCCTTGAGAGTTCAAAGATAAATATAATGGAGAGACAGTAGTTCTCAGATACCACAGACCAAGATATCACATACTACAAATCCAGTCAGGTTCATGTTCTTTTGGAAAAGAAAACCTGACATAGACTATAAGAAAATGAGAAAAGCAGCAGAAAAAGGTGGCTACGGGCCATATAGTTTGGAAATGTATGATATAAGCTCAGTCTCAAATCAAATGTATATACTACCTGTTATACTTTGACTTCAGAGCACATGCTGGCTTAATTTTGTCAGAGAAAAAAATCCTGAGCCTCATGCATTCAAAATTGAACCATCATTATGTGAAGGACATTGAATATTTTTAGGAAGTTTTCTTTTGAATCAAAAACTAACTATGGAGAAGCTACAGAAAAGTTACTGAGTTTTTAAAAAAATCTTATCATGCAGATACTACATTTAAAAATCCTGACATTCTAAAGCAGAAGCCTAATAATCCTGTTAAAGAAGCAAACAATCCTTTAGATGATTCCAAAGTGCATGTCAGTCACAGATTTAGTTAGTGTTAGAACTCTGATGTATGACTGATGACAGAAGAGTTTCACATGGTAATACAGGCTACACTTTCTAGAGAAAACCTCTAGATGTAAATAGTAGGAATCTTTAAGTGAATAGAGTTTGGTCACTGTTTTTCTATTTTATCAAAACAGTAGAGCTGTAAAATAAATGAGAAGTGAAAGGGTTAACATCACACTGACTACAGTTTGCCACCTTATTATAACTTGCCCTGAAGCAGCTAGTATTCCAAGATTAAAAAAATAAAATCTTCTGATGACTGTCACCTCACTCGTAAAATTTCAAATGCAATAAAAGTCTACAAAGCACAGCTGAAAATTATGTGAAGTTCTGTAGCACAATTTTATCCCTGTGCATTTTTAAAATTTAATGAGATGTTGATCTCTCTTATCACTTGTTAAAAGAAGCAACAGGGAGACACTTCAGTATGCAGCTGATGATGAACCCAACAATGAGGTTCAGAATATGAAGTCATACGTTCAGAAAAACACTTCTTCAATTATACATGATTTAAGGGACAGAACATATCAAGATTATTTTAACAAAATGCATAATCAAATAATGCCAGAGTTATCACAAGGCTAATTACTGCATCCATGTTTAATTACTATAATTTAAAAGATACATTTTACAAACTGGTATTTAAGAAGATATGATCAGTTCATCTCGAGAGTTCTCCTGAATGAATCACATCTCTGTATTACTGTAAAACTAAAAGCTATTCCTACAAAATCCACTTACTGATACAATGAAATATGAATGCAGGACTTACTTTTTCATTATAAGACATTAATCACGTATCTCCGTGGTGAACCGGATTCCTAACGAGCTGGGACTGGCTTAGGGGCTGCCCCCTGGAATACGCACACAGCTCGGCTGCTTCTCCTGCTGCCACCTGCCCGGGCACAACCGTGGTGCTTCAAGAGCCAATAGCTAAATCTACCTTTATAAGATTGCCTGTCCATCACAGGCACGGAGCCTTCTGCTTTTGAATATATGCAATCTGAGGCTCAGCCCAGCAGCCATTTTTGACCAAGAGTAGCAAGTCGTAGAAAAAATTAGATTGGGACCTGGTCATAGAGGCTGATATTCTTCGGAAAAACTTTGGGGATCATTAGATTGTAGAATAAAAAACGGAACTGGTGTATCTGATTTCCCTAGGGATAACACTTTGCATTTTCAGTTACCTGAACCAAAAGAAACACTGTATTGATTGAGTTGCTGGTATTTTTTTATTTAATGATTCTCCCTCAGTTTTGACAGGTGTACTGAGTTTCACTGCTAAGAAAGACAGTGCCTTGCATCTTGCACTGTAACGTAGAATATAATCAAAAAGATTCCTGCAACAGAAGCTTTAATAACAATTAAGTCAGTCTGCAGTTGCATAGTTCTAATTTTTAATAACTCTTTAGACTTTCAAATACCATCATCCCTCTCTTCTCCTTCAAGATTACACAAGCCTAGAGATTAGTAAAGCATTATGTATTTCTTTGAAAACTAGCAATAATGCTATCTGACAGGAAGAAATTGGAATTTAGACCTGAAAAGCACCCCTTAAGTGTGTCTCTGTATCATATAGAGACTTCAGTCACTCTGAAAGCAAGATATAAAAGAATGGGTCTAAAATGTGATACTGGCAATGAGGACAAGTACCACCTACATATACCTATCTCTTCCTTCTTTTTGGGGTGACTGATTTTAGTGTATTATTTTCCTTAAACATGAAATATTTTATTAGTGCTGCTTTTACAAAGAATAATGAAGAATTTACACATCAGTCTTCCTTTTTACTGGAGTTCAGTTAAGCATCACTAATTCTTCTAAACATACAAACTCATGACTTGGCCAGTCTGCATGGACCACAGCAAAGGTACTGTAGTAGTAACAATATTTTACTTTCAGATATACTGTTACAAAATTAGCCACCACTGACATAGAGAGAGAAACAGAGACAGACAGACAGAGAGAGAAAAAAAAAACTACTTTCAACTAGTTCTAGTTCCTGTAAAATTCATCTCAGAGAGCAAAATAAAAATCTAAAAATGTTTCATTTATTTGACATCCTGTCTAGCCCTGTTAAGGTGAATATAAGATGAATATAACAACCAAAATATCCCATGAATTACACATTGCAGGCAAAACAAAACCCTGCTTCATGAGTATTCAAGCTATATGCATGTGTTGACAAAGACATATATACCTTCTAATTACTTCCAGTAGCTCCCTCTCCTTCCCTTCAGTCTTCTGCCTCTATAATCCTTCCCTGAACTTCTTCAGTCTGCTGTATATTGTCCCACTGTCTTTTTTCTGATCCCTTCCTTGCCCTGTCTACTCTTTCTTCCTCATCAGCCTTTCTGATTTTTGTATATCATCAGAGGACTCACTTTCAAAAAAGAGTACTTTTAAGGAAGCTTGTTGCACATATCCAGTGATTTAATTCAACAGAAATACTTTGTTGTGCATATTTTCCTTTGATAAATCAACACTAGAACCCCTTGAAACAGAATTTCAAAAGGAAATATAATGAGATCAGCCAGAAGAATAGTTAGCATACTTCTAAATGTATTTAATGAAGATGAGCTGTTGCCCAGAGTATGCAATTCTTTAATTTTGCTCATCAAAAATGTATTAAATATGCATACTTAAAATCTAAACTATAGTTTTATTCAGTACATTTATAAAAATACACATTATTACAGAATCATTGTAAATACAGTATTAAACATAAGGTATCATCCTTGTGCTCCTCTGGATTCCATCTGTCTATAAAATAGCTTTTGAAATGTGTAAACAAAAATCCACACGAAATTTCTTAATTAAAAATTTTTAATTGTGTGAGATGCTACACAATCATATTTACATGAAAGTTGTTCTACTGCATCCTGTTATAAAAAACTTAAATGCTCATAAATGTGTATGTTACGTATCGGAAACAAGAAACTAGCTCATTTAGCTTTCCCTGAGAAAGAAAACAAAAAAATAGAGTCAGCCCTCACATTAACCATTTCTGAAATAGAATTCAGTACTTGTTAGACACATCTAAAGCCAGCTGCAAATCTTTACCCATCCTTGCTCTTCGTCAAGCCAAATAAAATAAAATAAAACAAAACAATTGGGGGGTTGTAAAGAAAGCTTGCTTACTATACAGTGCTTCTAAAGCACTGAGTGCAAGCTTCCGAAATGGTATTCTGAATGAGATGTAAAGGAGAAGTGTTATCTTCATTCTTAACTCCACTTTCTCCATCCTTTCACATTAGTGTTATCTTTTCTCTCTTTTCTCTTCTTCTATCTGTTGGCATCTCTTAGAGGAATGTATATACAGAGATAGAGTTTGTATCAAAATCTTGGCTCCACCATCTAAGGGTTTAAAAATAGGCAAACGGAGAAAGCATAAAATGATACTTTTATAAACTGCAAAATACTAATGCTTGTTAAGAACATCTCAACCACTTTAGATTTTATTTTCCAATAGGAAAGAAAACTAGAATAAATGGTGAAAATGTATGAATTCTGGAAAAACATAGTAATAGGGATATAGCAAAAATGGTTAAGCATTAACTAAATTCTCTGTAACGCTGCTTTCACAGTTAACTAGAAAACTTGCTCTGGTCACTTACAGCACAAATACATGAGGGGAAGCCTCTGTTTCCACCTTTCCACTTGGGGCACTGGCTACTCGTATGTTCCTACCTACTACATAACATTTTTTTCCTCCAAAGGGTAGAGGGAAGTTGCAGTCCTGTAGGGCAGATAAAAACGTGGGAGCTTCAAGTCCCACTACCCTCTATCCTTGCGCTGCCTGGGCACTACACAGTTTGCAACTAGACTGAAAGACTTTGGTTCCCCTTAATTTGCTAGTGCCCTTTCACAAAATGTTACAAGCAGTTTGTATTTCTGTTGTTCTACAGCTATAAACACCATTACAAATTCTGGAAGTTTATGTCAGGACTCCTACAGCAAGAAACTGTACACTTTTTAAAAAAAAATGGTACCGTGCCCGTCTAAGGAATTTTTTAAGGAAAACTAAAATACTGGGGTTTTTTTGTTTGTTTGTTTGTTTTGGGGGGGGTGTTTTCTTTTCACATACAATTTTTCCACAGGATCAAAGTTACCAGGTCAAATCTACAGAGGTTTTAAGATAGCAAGTATTAAATCTCTCAAATGATCCACTATTCTCAAAAGCAGTGAAATGCCTGGCATACAAAGATGTTCTGCTTGCTTAAATAGGTTGATTTGTGAAAGAGAGTGAAAGAAATCAGGCTGGGATCCCTGTTGCACATGGATGATTACTTTTTCACACAACATAGTGCTTCAGTCTCATCACAATTCATCCTCTAAGTTGCAAGCAAATGGACCACTCCGGACAAATAAATATATCCTAAAACACTGACTGGGGCTACCTAAGGAGATTAATATGAGTTTGGGTTGTGCAGCCACTGAAAATCAGTGCTTCTAACTCTTATTTCACAAATCCTTTTTTCCAAATGTCTCAGCTGAGGCTTGCAGAAGAGAGGCTGGTGAAACCCACAACCACACTAATGCAGTGTAAACAGGCAACCTGACACAATCTGGAGCTCACTATGCAACTGTTCGCACCACTGAGATAAGCTATCACCAGTTACAAGATTTGCAATGTCAAGATACTCTGATGCGTCAGTGTTTGGATAAGGAGGCAACACAAAATCTAGGAGGATATAGGTGACCTGTAGGAACAATAGCAATAGGTTCAGCAGAGTAGAAAACAGCAGTATTTTTTTTTTAACTGTAAAATTTACAGCAGGTAGTTTGAAGTAAAGAAAATAGTCCTATTGGGAAGGATAAAGAGGATATTAGACAAGCCAAGAAATCGGAATGTGAAAAAATATGTATGTCAAAGTGAACAGGAAGAAGATGGAAAATTATTAAAGCATAAACCTGATTTCAGTATGTGAATGCTACTAAGATCTAGGGAAGCTTATTTAAGTTACTACTAGGGGGAAAAAAATCAACAAAAAGAAAAAATCCAGCTCAAACTAGCAGCCAAACGTTCTGGCATACAGGAAGATCAGTAAGTTGTGGGGGGTGGAAGCAACAGCATTTTCAGACTTCACAGGACTTTATAGGCCAGTTTTATGCAACAAACTTAGAGAAGGGAAAATGGGAAGAAAACAAAATTGAATAAAGAGACAGAGAGAAAACCGGTATAAGCAGCAACAGAACAAGCTTAAGAGGAGCAAGCACGGCACCAGAGACCTACATTCAGTGAGAAGGGCAGGAAGGACCCCAGGACAGCTCATAGCCTGCAGCTAACCCAGTGGCAACAGGAGTCAAGGTCATGATTGCAGGAAGGTACAGGCATCTTACAAGTGCCCAAGCAAGTCTAACAAAAATACCTGATGCAACTGCAGTATATAATGACATAGAAATCTCTCTCTACCTCTTATTTTCAGAAAATCAGTAAGTAATGGCACCTCAACAGATAAGGTATTGTTTTCCTGTTGGCTGTACACATACACAGGCAGAAAGAAGGCATTGAGGACAAGCATTATATATAATGATGAAGCATATAATAGTTCTATGAAACTCTTAGAAGAGCCCTGAGAAACTTAGGAACCAGTTGATTTAGCTCTTTAAGAAGCATCAGTCTTAGCCTGGTATCAAAGCAGCTGCATCATCCATATACAGTGAAGATTTAACAACATCATCTTGTGATAATAAGGTAATAGAAAGAATAATTAGAATCCTTATTACCACAAATATTTCCATTTATTTGTATACTTCAGAATTACACCTCATGCAAGTCTTACTGCGTGTTTATGGAAAAAAGTCAGGCCACATTTTCTTTGTAATTATTTTGCACCCATTGTTCTTCTTCTTATATAATCTTTTTAAAAGAGTAACTTTTCAGAGACTGTTATGGGAATTTTTTTTCCACCTTACTCCCAGCAGCAGGTGAGTCTTTAAAGGTGTTTAATGAGATAGATCTGTGATCATATCCAGAATGATAAGGTAAAAATATAAGTAATTTGTGTTGGAAACTTCCAGATGCTCCTTACAGTTTTGCAAATTTGCTCAAAGCAGCTCAAGAGACAACCACAGTTCACAACATATTGGACAACTATATATGTGTGTGTGTGTGTATACTTTTTTCAATTTGTTACAATATGTTAAGTGTTTATGTCTCTATAACCTACATACCTAAAACTAATTACTGCTTTTAAAAAATACACTCTAAGTTTGAAAACCGAAAAAAGAACAAAGCAGAACTTGATATGAGGAGCTTCTTGTTTGTTTGTTGTGGTTTAAAGAATCAAACATGCTAAGAGCCATGGCTAAACGAAAGGTATATATACAGTCTACATTACCACACAGTGTTCTGTAGACAAAACATAATACAAATCCAAACATGGAAACTCGATTTCATAAAGCTCCCACTTCCATTAAGAGCTTAGCCAGAAACACATGCTCCGTTACCGGGAAACCTGCCTCGCACAGTGGCTGCCACCATCCACCCTCGGAGCCGGTCACTGCCACCACTGCTTTCCAGCCTTCCAAAAACACCCACAGTCCAGCTGCTTTATGCTTCCGTGAAGCAGGTGTTGAAGACGACAAGAAATAAAGCACAGAAGACACAGGAGTACACAGACAAACATCAGCGTGGCTTAGCAGAGTTTGCCTCCGTGGAAGCTAAGCATCCATCCTTCTCTAAGCTGTGACTTTATTGTGGATATACACACTTCAAGACGACCACTGGCACATTCTACTAGCTTTAGCCATTTTTCAACTAGTAATATAAAGAAAAAAAGATCTAGGTATCTGGAACCTCTACAATTATAATATAACTAAGACAGGGTTTTTTGGGCTAAAATAAAGAACAAATATCTTTTTCTTTCTTTTTTTTTTTTTTTTTTTTTAAAAAAGAACATTTTGGGGAAGTAACACAGACAAAGGTGGTACTTGGGAAAATATTTCTTTTCTCCCGTTGCCATTTGGCACTAATTGGTGCAGATACACTGAACAGACAAACCAGAATTTGTGGTAGTGTTTTTTCTAGGGTAGACAAAGCAGGCCAGGAGGGAACTAGGGCAAACAGAACTAACACAGTGTGGATCTGTAAGAGTTAGGAAGCTTTGTGAACTTCAGACTCAGGTCCTGAAGGAATGTGTATCTCCAGATCTTGCAGAACCAGCAAACAGCCTGATTCCTCCAAATTAGTTACATGGGGAGAAACATAAAAAAAATCGAAGTACTAAACTAGATTTTAATAAGTTCCAAGTAATAAAAACTTAAGTATTATAAGTGCTAATACAGACATTCCACAACTATTTGCTTGTTGCCATAGCCAAGCACATCCACCCTGGAAAAAAAAAGCTTTGTGAAATGCGCGAGCTAAAATTTGCAATCATCTTAACTAAAACAGTTCACTGATGAAGTAAAAGTTGACGTCATCCAAACAAATTCCTTACAATAGCAGATTCCTTCAAATGTAATTTTTCAAACATGGAGTACTGTAGAACAAGATTATAACTCCTTCCTCTCTTCTCTAAATTTAAGAGTCAATTCAGCAGTCTTTCCTCATATGCTTAATCATTAAATAAATCCAAATTAGATTAGCAACATTTTTGCACAGTAAAAAACATGCATAGAATTATTCCTGTGCTTATTTCTAAGTTAAATTGTGAACTGGAGCGTTGTACAAACAAGCAGAAAACCCAGCAGATTATTAATCACTTTGGATGAGGCAGCTCTAAGCTCCATCAGGCGTAGTACTGCTTGCTGTTGCGATCCCTTCACAGAGAACGTACAGCCCTGTTGCAATAGTCTTCTGGCCCCCATAAAGCTCTTGGCTCATCACATTTAGATGAAATAAATGGCCTCTGTGCTCTCACTTTTACACACTCCATAAAATAATTATCCGCTATGTGACCTAGCGAGAGTATAAAGGTATCTAAGGCAAAGTCTTTGGAAAGCAACAACAAGCAGGAATACAGGAGTAACTTGCTAAAGCTGTCATGAAGCAGCAATGCTTTGGAAAGTGGATTTATAGTAACAGAGACCAATCTATTCGGGTGGCATTCCCTCAACCCCCTCGACACAACCCCGCTTTGGTATTCTTTTCTGTGGAAGAGCAAACACTCCCCGGCAATCCGCGGCACCGTTCTTTTGAGTTAGCCCATAGCAGGAGGCAGCTTCTTGCCGCCGCCTCCGAAGGACTAACCGAGGAGTATTTTTTCTCTCTCCTTTCAGTCAAGCACTGCTTCTTTCAGGGCTCAGGCCAAATCTCACTTCTCAGCTTTTGCATTTAAAAAACTTTTTCATCTGGGCTATGCCCAGGACAGGAACAGCCCGTTGCTGTCAGCGCGCTGTACTAAGTTACCACTCTTGCCTAGCAGGGGAGCATGTCACCGTGTTGCCAGCTGTCTGCCACACAAAATAGGACAAATTTGCCCAACGCTCTGCTGAGCTCTGCAGCAGTGAAGCTTCTTCACTTGAGACCGCTATGGAATATCAGTACCAACACGGCCAGCTAGCAGATTTCAGTGATTAACAGATTACATGGTTGCTACGGAAGGATAAACAACTGCGACAAGGGAGCAACTTACTAAATATTTTGGTTTTTTCTAGTGACTTTAACAAACTCTTTCTACCAATCTGATACTACGTTTGGTCATTGCAATACATGACACTACACGAGAGGGTATAATATATTCACAGAATGATAACAGAGTATAAATGTGCAGTTCTCCATATATACGATTTATAGTTATTATGCAACTGCAATTACATTTAAAGACCAAATCCACTTTACTGGAAACCAGAACCAAATAAACTCAAACAACTGCTGTCCGAAACAATTTCTAGGTGTATTAATTTCAAAATATGAAGGAGATGGAAATTAAATACAATAAAAAGACTGGGGGAGAGTAAGGAAACATCAGACTTCCTATATTGATAGTACCTATAAATTAGCATGTACTAAAATACTATTAGTTAGTTTTAATACTGAGAAAGCAAATAAATGATCTTGAAAGCTTCTTCCAGGAAGAGTTTTCATCACATCACTGGCAGCAAGAGAGGAAAGTGCAGAGGTATTTCTTTACTGTATTAATCATATTAATTTCCACTAACAGAGCAAACAGAGTACAGGAAAGAGTACATGAAAGGTTCTAATGAAACCTGTATAAATTACATCTATCATCATGACTTCCTCAGTATTCTTGGTAATTCCTTAAAAAATAAATAAATAAAAAGCTACAGATAATAAAATTAAGTGCTTAAGTTCCAGGTTTTCACACACCAAAAATGTAGTCTACTGGTATATTACCAGCTTCTCCCTTCAAAAACACTAATAAACTGCAACTTTACTCATCACCAAAAAAAAACCAAAAAATACACACTTAATTGCAAACTAAAAATGACAGTTTTTCTTCCAGAAATACATTCATTTCACTTAGTTTCTTGTCTGCCTTACAGATTTGCCAAAGTTTTAAGTATTCCAGTAAAACCATACGTATTTCTTGTTTTTACTCTGGGAAAGATACAGATTCATGAACCCTGCTACAAGCATTTCTATCTTGTCAGTTTGATGTCGAGAACCTCCTCTTCAAATATACTTGCATAAATTACTTATTTGACTTCTCTCCTGAATTCTTTTTCCAAAGACAAAACTTGAATTTGGGTAAGTTCAATATAAGGTTCAAATAAAAAGAGTAAATAAGACAATGGCTTGTATGAAACATTAAACAAAACCATGTATACCATATCATATATAAAAAAGCACAACCTCACATTTAAGTTTGTTACAGCCATGGGACAGTACGAACAATTTCAAAAATTCATTTAATAAAATGTGAAGGGCTTATGCCATCTTGCTTGGCTCAACTTGCAACCCTCTAAAAACTCTTCAGGTTAATTATATCCGAATATTCCCTTCCCCCACGCCCACCCCCAACATTACAAAAGCATTATACAATATGTAAAGAAGAAAATATGCCCTGTTTAATGGCCTGCTAATATCCTAAGGCTTTTACAATAATTACACAGATGTACTGTGAACCAGAATTTATGAGGCTAATCATTGCCTCAAGCATACATTTTATATGAGACTTTCTTTTTATGTTACTTTAGGTCATATTACACCCAGTATACCCATGCTTTCAACTCAAAGGGGAATAAAATTGATATTGTAGCAAGAGAAATATAAGAATTCACAGGTATTGTCCTATTTTGGCAGGCATGTAGTCCTAAGGCAGTAGTAGGAATCTACTATTCTTGGGCACTACGGTACATAAGAAAAGCTAGGAAAGGGCAGAAACTAATCTAGATTTACCAATCAAAACCAGAGAATATTTTTGTACAATATTTTTATTTACTAAATACTGTCACAAATGCAAAGAATATTCACGCAGTAGCTGGGAGGGGAAGGAATATTTTACAGGAATAGTATTAAAATGAAATCTGCCATTCTACACATCCAAACAATTCAGTATTCATTGTACAGTCCCCGAGTTCTCTGGCACAGCACCAGCAGTGAATCCATCAGCATTCTCTTCCTCCCAAAAGAAAGTATTATGTGTTCCCAAACTAGCTGCTACTACTTGGAGTAATATTCAATAAGCTCATCTTAGTGGAGGTTTGCCATCATAAATTAATGCAGTTTCCGAAATTTTGATAAAAATGGCAAGTAATCCTGAAGTGTCTACTTCATACAAAGATCCCACAAAAACATTCTTGATCTTGAGGGTTTTCAAACATCAGGCCAACTTATAACAGCTAAACACTCAAGAGTAAAATGACTTGAATTTTATCAACTATCTTCATCTGCCATCATCTGTACATCACAGTGATTCTAATATGAAATCATTTTTCTTTCAAGTCAGAAAACACAGAATATTACTCACTTCCTCAGTGAAAAATCTAGGATTTGAAGTTCCTTCACATCAAATAAACCACAAAAATAAGTATGCATGACAGTAATAGAGTTGCACCAAAAATAATCTTTTTGTTCTCCCATGAAGAGTTTGGTTAAAAGCAAACAAACTTATTTAAATAGCAACTGAAAGACTACTTTAGCAAAACTTGCAACTTACTTAGCTGTCAGAATCAAGGTTAGAGGACTGTTAGTAAGCAAGTATAACCTGAACTTAATCTTGGTATCTAGATATTCCAAGTACCACCACTCACTCAAGAATGAGACAGCAATAGCCTAGATTCAGAAAAGATGAGACATAATTTGCCCAGGAATATCTTAATTGTTATGCACAGTAGGTTTGCCTGTAATCAGAAATTGTTTCCATAAAGGTTCTGTTGGTCCTCTCTTCTGTTTCTCAAATTCAGAATTAGCAGTTGCACAGTGTCTGCCCTTGGAGGTTTACAAGACCCAACCAGATAAATCTTGAGTGACCTGGTCTGCTCTCAAAGCTGACCCTGCTTTGAGCAAGAGGTTGGAATAGAGCCTGAATTATCCTATGATCCTATCCTAATTACACTGCATTCTAGTAAGTCAGTAGTTTATGGAAAATTTAAGACCTGTCGCTATCTGAAAACGCCAGCAAATGCAGAACTCATCACTTGCCTTTGTAATTCATTCTAAGGGTTAATTAAGCTGTTCTTCATTTCAGACTTCACCGTCTAATTTCTACTTCCAACCACAAGTGTTTTCATTCCTATTTATAGACTTAAAACTTTCACCAACTGATATTTTATCTTAAAACAACACTTCTAGATCAGTTTTGCAAATAAATCACCTCTGAATCTTCTTTCTGAAATGTAAGACCACCAAATTCCTTTATTTTAAAAAATACTAGTAGCAGAACAGTTTGACTCATTGTAATGGTATATGAAGAGATGAAATAAGCTTTTTCCCACTAGCTATTTTCAACAAATGCTGTTCCGTCACAACATTCAGCTAGTAGCTTGAATTCATTTTATCCTTCACAAGCCCTAAATCCTTTCTAGAATTACTGCTCTCAAAGGCATAACTTCTTCCCACTCTGTAGATATATTCTGCTTTTTTTTTTTTTTTGTATATGGATATACTGAAATGCATTTTTGTCAGCATGAGTTCAGTTCACCAAATAACCTAGGTGGCCGGCATCACCACAGTCTGTCATTAGTATTATTTATACTTTCCCAATACTTGTATCATCTACAGATTTTACTAGCTGTAATTTTGTATGTATCTAGAAGATGTACATGAAAACATTGAATGATTGTGCATCTATTACCAATCTCTCTCAATATGTGACACAGGCCTACATTCAAATTAAGGAGGCAAAATACAAAGGAAAAAAGTATGAGCAAGATTCTAAAATAAAAGGAACACTATATCAGTTTAATTCTTAAAGATATGCAAATTGGATTTATAAACTTGGTTTGACTAGCCCTCAAGTTTATGAATAGATAAATATTTGATAATCCCTTCCCTGTTGCCTGAGAAAGAAATAAATGTGATAAAACTGCTTAAAAAGAAGAACAAGCTTCCAAGGGAATGAAGTATTATGTCCCTTGCAAGAGAGTACCACAATCACAAATCTCAACTTTTGCCAAGTATTAGAGCATTCCCACTACCGCAGGAGCAAGTGATGCATTCTGATCTTGTTCTGTAAGTATTTATTACATTCCTTTTTTGGAAGCTCCAACACAAATGAAATATAAACACACTAATCTAACTTACAAAATGCTGCTTTTATAAATAAATTATAGTATGCCCTGTTTCATTTAATCTTTTTTCAATATATGAAAAGAATCCCCTAGAGCTACAGATACTACAAATTTGATAAAATAACATCAGAACCTTGAACCTTAAGACAGATGCTCAAATTATTAGATATTGAAATACAGTAGTTTCTGCTTTTCCTAAATTCAGTTCCCAATCTGTAGAATAAAAATAATGCTACCTTTTCACTTCAGCTTTGCTTTGTAGATTAAAATAATAAATATTTGTGATCTTTTAATCAGTAGTTCTTAAAATGATCATTCCCCCATCCATTTTGCAAAGGAAGAAATGGAAGCATTGAGAGTTTAAATGATTTAACTTTAAAACACAGTAAAAGTAAAGCCTAAAACAGCATTCAACTCTTATTCTGTATACACAGGACCACACAATTCCCAGAGTTTCTCAGCATTTCTTCTACAGCATTTTTTTAGCCAACTGATCACCCAATGACAATGTTTTCTTCTTTTTCTTAAGTACACTTCATTCTGCTTATAACTTGGGATGAAATTAAAACTCTCCTTGCAGTTTAGTGTCAGATTAATTTAAAAGTTTTATACTAAGATTAACCAGTCTCACATAACTTATGGCAATACATTATTGTTACAATATTACTATTATTACTACCAAATGTTATATCTAACTTAATTTCAGTTTGTTAATATGAGTGTCTCAGCCCACTGATCCCTCCTCCAGAAGTCTGGTACCCTGCTCTATGTACCATGATCTCAACACAAGCACTACAGTCCAGACTCTACTTTTTTTGTAGATCCTCAGAAACACACACACAAGAAACAGAAGATTACTTAACACGGGCTATCAAATCCCCAAACCAACAAATACCCTATGTACTCTAACCTTTCAAAGGTTATGAGAGAATAATCAGATTCAGAGCCCCTGCCTTGCCTTGTCCCTTCCACACAACAGAGAGGTGCAAAGAGCATGGTATCTCCAAACCGTGACACAGTCCTCTGCCTACAAGCTGTTGTCCTATAACTTCCTGCCAAAAGAACCAACATTCATCTGCCTGAATATTTAGCTCTGCAACCAGATGACAACACAAACATAGCACAAATTAGGTAAACAGCAGCTGCAAGTCATCTATAAATAAACATCTGGACATAATATCTATTAATAATATCTAGCCCCAATCATAATCTCAGCTTATTCCTTCTTTTGGAAAACAAGGAGAAGACCACTGTCTGACCAGATCCTCACTCCCACTTCCCAGCCACAAAACCTGCAATTTACTGAGGCATACTTCCTAAGTTCCTAGTAATACCAGCTGCATCATATGCTGCCAATTAGACAGGTGCCAATGAGTATTAAAAAGAAAAAAAGGAAAAGAAAAAGAAAACCTAGAAAAGATGATATACAAAGGAACATAGAGTATGGGATGTCTACATCAGTTCAGTTTAGCCCTTCAAGAGAATCTCCCCATAAGCCCTGAAAAGAAAGTGATTAGAAATGTTTCATGGCACAAATGCTGGCTCGAAACACAGCAAATGATGGAAAGCTAGAATGACTCCAAATATCTCCTCTAACCAGATATATCAACGTTAATGTTGTCTAGACGCCTAAGGAGAAGGTGGTAAGACTAGCAGTCAGCTGGGTGATACATGGGCAAAAACTTCACCAGTAGTAGTAGCTGCACTACCATTCTGCTGTATATGCATTCTTTTGAATCATGCCAATTTACACATTAAGTTAAAAAAAAAAAAAAAATGCAGCTGATACCCTGTTCCTGTTCTTCCAGGCCCATTTCTAAGTAGCTGTCTATCCTGCTGCCTTTTGTTACTCTTGCAGGTCTTCCTTCTAAACATAGCCCTCTGGCATTATTCCCTGCTTTGCCTTCTAGAAATCCTAGATATCTCCACTGCCCTGAACACCTCTTTGAACATCTCCATCATGTTGTTAGAGCCTGTAGCAATCCATCTTTCAGCAGCACATTTCCTACCACATGTTAGCAAAAATGCCTCTAATGTTAAAGGCCAAATTGAGAGGTTAAGTCAAAGTCAGATTTCTAACTAGATTGCTCCTGACTCTGCATGAATACAGACAGCTAATGATTAGGTTTGCTGTAAACTATAGTAGTTTTTTATTAATTTTGATTCAAAGTACAAAATTTGACATATAAAGCTCATCTGTTAGGTTTTGGCAACATAACAGAACAACCTGTGCTCTGACACACTGAGAATCTTTCTTTTTAAGGTATGATGAAAGATTCAGCTTTTCTCTTAGGATAATTTCAGGCATGTGGATAGGTAATTGGCTTATTTGCAGAAAAAGTCAAGGGTTTTTCATTTTGATTGAAAAGTGTTCACCCAGTCTTCACACTTTTATACCTTGAGTGATTTCCATTGAAAGCAATAAAAAATTAATGAGCAAGAAATCAGGACTTCAAATACCTAATCATAGATTGTTATAGCATTCTATGTTTCTCTAGTGAACACTTTACAAAGAAAGCCAATATCAACTTCAATACCAACTTTAAACTTGACTTTAACTGTCAGTCTTTATAATGCATTTGTTCTGCTTTCATTAAACTGGTTCTCACTTTCTCTGTCAGCTTGCCCCTCAACAACCTATCCATTTTGGTGAAACTATTTAGAAATTACTTCAAATTTTATTAACCTTTTAGTATCCTTCCACCTCCTGTACACTTTGCTTAAAATTAATATTTTCCTTGCTCATTATTTGAGTAAGAGCAGAACTTTCAAGTACGGGAGACCAGTACATTAAAATTTTTCGTATGAGAAACGGTGTCAACAGCTTCTGAGCAAAAAGCACATTTTCAGGCCAATGTATAGAAACGCTAATCATAGTAGCAGCCCACAAACCCATAGTTTTGGATTTTAACACAGCTGCCAAGAGTGCACGTATATTGAATTAACCTGGTAACTCATCTCTGTTTTATGTATGTATGGGATGACGAAGAGTGAAAGAATAAGAGTAGGGAGAGAAAAGAAAGTAGAAAAACTACAGTATCATAGCTAAGACACTGCTCTCTTTCTTGCTATGTACTTCCTTGTCTAGCCTCAATATCTGCTTGTAAATATTTTTGGAATATATGGTAATTCTATCTTTTGCCATTTCGGATTATTTAACTCCAATATAAACATTTGTAAGACTAGTTTTCTAACTCATCAATATTATAGAAGTATAATCTCATCGATTTTTAAGTAGTTGTTACTGATGTTTACCAACATAGAGAATGTGGGTCTCCAGCACACACAGGCTCTAGCACAGCACAGAAAAAGGCCTTGAGTAAACAGATTTATAACAATAATAACAACAAAATCAATGAATTAGTTAATTCTTGTTTATTCTTGCAGGTTCAGGTGTTATGATTGACGATTTTTGTTATGTTAGTGTTTCATAAAGAATGTAAGAAATATTCTAAGATCTTCATAAAGATATTTAAAATAGCAATGACAGTAAAATTTTAATTAATGTGTAAACAAATCCAAAATTTTTTTGTAACAAACATTAGTATCATTCTGTTAAATAAAAAACTAATAAAAAGTGAAACTGGCTTTCAAAATAAACCATCCAACTGAGTTTGAAATAAGATGGTAAAGCCATCTCGAAAGAGAAGAGTGAGCTATACTTATTTCTGACCCTTCTAGTTTTATTAGAGATGCACTAAAAAGTTCAAGTGACTGCATGTGTGTGTGTCTGTGTATGTGTGTATATACATATATGTGTGTGTGCATATTATGTACATATATGTAAATACATAAACACAAGATTTCAAGTTGTCTTAGCACTGTAAAAAAGTAAAATTTAAAATAAAGTACTTGCTATCAAAACTCATTATAATTGCAAAGGAACTCAAAATCCAATCATTTCTCATTCCCATAATCAATGTTAACAAAAAAAAGAAGCCAGAAAATTCAGGAAAAATGGCTACTTACCAGCATTCTTAAACAAACTATCACTATTACTCCAACACATTCTAAATAGAAAAAGATAATGACCTTTAAGCTTAGGAACCTTTTATTTCAGTGTAAAAAAAAATTCAATCTTCTCAGACAGCATGTTAGCACAAGACTCTTTCCAGCAAGTATATCTGACATTTTTAAATAATTTCACTGACCATAAAACATGGAAAAATCATAATTAAAAAAAGGCTGCTGTTCTGTGCTCAAGCCATTACAGTCACATAATGTATTATTACTAATACAGAAAAAACGGACATATTCATGTGTTCTCAATAAGGCACATTCCTTTAGAAATGTGCATTGCATTCTGCACTAATTTATACTCCTAAGTTCCATTAACTTCAGATGATACTGAATCAGAAAGTCACATAACAAACGTGTCAGACCCCTCCTCATAGCTATAGATAAAACGAATGAGCCTAGATGAAATGGAGACGTTTTGGTGGCTAAAGAGCAACTGAACAGAATCTCTATCAGAAAAGGAGCAGACTGGTTCACAAGAAACTTTGGCGAGTTCATTAAGATTACTAGCAAAGCAAAAGTATATTGAAAGCAATGGTATGAAAACCAGTTGAGAGAGCTCACATTAGCATAGGTATTTGATAAACTTCTTCTGATAGTTATTTACCAAAGAGTAAATAATTAGTTTTAACTTCAAAGTTGGACCTGCTTTGAAGGCCAGGAGATTAAATCACATGATCTCACCTAAATTATTCTATGATTATATAGAAAATTCAGAGATAACACATATGGCTCTACTAAACCTTCCATTGCCTTTAACCAGTAAGAATATGTTTATCAAATTCTCTTGCATATTTTAATATCTAGGAAAAATACAGTTTTCATGGTCCTTATTGTTCCCACTGTCTCCTACATCCTCAATACAAGTGTGTCATGAGAAGTTTGTTATTGCAACTACCAACAAGAACCTGTGCTGTTCTTCACTTTTGTTGCCTCCAGCTGCCAAAGTCTTCCTAAGAGTCTGCATAAGAAAAATACAACAGCCAGATGTATTTTTGCACTGCTGGAGAAGACTCAAGTGGTTTCTGAAGGTCCCAGTTTTTAATGACAGATTTTGCTTTAAAGGACTTGAACTCCTCACACTATTTCCCTTTATTCCTATTGCTATGCAAAGATCCTCCATACTCAAAAATATTAGTCTGCACTCTTACAGTGAGAAGACAGATTGCAAGGGCTGATCTAAGCACAATCTACACAGTAACGAGTGACAAAAAAAATCTTAACTGCTTCCTAAAAAGCTGCAGAGCAGAAAAAACTCTGTTTATATTGAAAAAAAAGGAGCATTTGTCAAGCATCCATAGAGCTAAATTCATTAGGTCAGAGATGGCTCAAGTATTCAACCAGACTCATATGGGGATGGTACTGTCACTAGAGATGACAAGCAAAATTACAGACATAGAACTGGTAAAGGTGGCAAACAGCAGAAAGGGAAAGACACGAAAAAAAGGCACGTTTGCTCATTAACCTATCTCTTCCCATGAACAAACTGGGAAAGTGAAAAAGAGAAGGAAGACATCAAAAGGATTCTCACTAGGTGATCACACCAGAAGACAGTCAATTAAGACAAAAAGACTACTGGCCAAACACAAAGGTTCGAATTTCACCCAATATTTGTATGAATACACGGCTGATTTGCTGTTCTCATGTTTTCTCACCAGCTTGTCTCCCACCACTTAGAGTAACCACAGCATACAGAGCCCTTACAACGAAGCAGTAATAGCCATACAGTGGTACCCACAAGGGATATTAAACTTTCCCAAAGCTCAGGGAGGATACCTAAAGCACCGCATTTGTATTTTTAAGAAGTCACCCCCAGACATTTGTTGATGTTGCTGCCAACAGAATCTGGCAGAAAAACTACAAGCTACAAATTTTATAATGCCACTCATCAGATGTTAAATGTGTAAAAATAAAAGGGTCAAATTGCAGTCTGGTTAATCCATTTCTATTTGTTACAATACCCAGGTTTCACTTTACACTAGTCTTCAAAAACATGAGACAGTGAAAGAATGTGCAATTAACAGATGATGCTTAGGGTTATCTCTACAGCACCGAATGCTTGTAATGGAGTGAGTTTGCTGTAATACCAAGGTAAGATTTATATATCCTAGAAAACATGTTATATGCTGATGAACAGCATAAAACTGACATAATGGTTCTTCAGGGCTATAAACGTGTTTTTTTCCTAGTTTAATTGGCAATGACTAGATTGACCTTTTCTTTATAATTGTAACTACAGTAGAGCAATTAGACAAATCATCACCTCTATCATTTCCCACACACATTAAATAAAAAGCAAAGGATTCTCAATCACCTCTTCACATTGATGCTAAAGCAGAACAGTATTTTACACTTTAACTCATAAGTGAAAGCTGGAATTAAAGAACTTACTATAAATCATATACTATAAAGAAAAGTGACATACACTAGAAACACTCTACCTCATATAGTCCCTCAAATAACCCTTTACCATGTCATAAGGGAACACTGGGGTCCTTTGATGTTACCATGATCAAGAGCTTTTTCTTGACAATTCACACTTTCACACACCTTTTGGCTCACGAAACTTAGAGCTCTGGTTTTATAAGTAGTAAAATAAGTATCTGCCTTCATATAGGCCCTGCCTAAATAACCTGCGCAGGTTAAGAAGATTTAGAGATTCCTAATAATTAGATTTTACATTGGATAATTCTATATTAGAACTATCTGCTCATTTTTCATTAAACCTTCCTCTCCTCTGCAGGTTCTTACTGTGTGATGCCAAAAAGTGAGATGACAAAACTACAATATATGCTGATCTCACTGCTACCCTTCTAATCAAAATATGGTCGTTACGGCTAATGGGACGTTACAGAGATTAGAGTATTTTAAGAAGAGACTACTTCACAAGGTAGACAAGCACAGCTGCTTGCAAACTACAGGTGGAAAACCATTACCTGGTTTTCCACCTCTGGAACGTGTAAGTGTAATTAGGATTTTAATCCAATTTTAAAGAGTGATGTTTCTATGAGATTTATATCAAGTTTCTGAGCCTGAGAATAAGTTCATAAAGCAGATTAAAACTCATAGTATCATATCATTTTATCTAATATTTCTCAAATACTATTTATTTTTTGAAGCATGACTTTAAAAGTCTTGCCACTGCACATTTATCAGTAAAACTTCTCCACATTCACAACATACTGTCTTTATAGGAAATTCTCTTTAAAAAATTCACTTTGAAGTTCCAGAACAAGTTACATATACTATGCATATGTTTCGTATTTCAGTGCAAAAATTGGTCTCCTGAAGCACTAAAATATTACATTATAAGATGAAATCTTTATGACAGAAAGATAATCTCTATTTATACAGTTAAAATAATGGTTTAAAACACCTGTAAGTCTCACATTCTGGAGATATCTTGTGATAATAATATTGCATATATTTTTTGAAATAATTTCTGTTTCAAAAATTTGAGGGGACTTTGTGCCACTCTTGTCTCAAGAAATTTACAAATATATTGCTATTCAAGCGTTACCTTTTAACTGAAAACATGGCTGCACCTAAACTAGATGAGAAATAGGTTTTAAGATAGTGTAATTTGAGAGCCGATTCTCCTCCAACGTACCTAAAGAATTACCTATTTATATTTCCTGAAGCAAGAGCTCTAAGTATTTGGTATAATGAAAGTTACTTTGAGGCAAGTATCTATTTAATGCCACTATTTTCCAGACATTTGCTGAGACTAGTTGTGACAGGCAATCGGCAGTATGCAAACGCGAGAGAGTGATTATATGGCCTTCTCTCCTGATACAGTGACTAGCACAATTTGCAGTCTCAGGAGGGGGAATTTTATTTTGCTCTGCTCTTTATTTTACCCTCGTAAGTAATACTCAAAGTAGCTACGTAAAAAGAAGGTATAAAGTGTGATAAAATCATTTCCTGAATAGAAATTAAAGATCTAGTGATACATTTTAGGTGTAATCTCATTTTTGGGGTCCTTGTCTTATGACTCAGGGCTACAAAAACTGGGCTTGCCTAGGGAAGTTACTATATGAAAATCATCACCTCAATTACAAAAGAACTGTACCACAAGACCAGTTTGGCTCATCTACTGTCCTATAGTAGCGTGCAGGGTCTACAATCAGAGCTTCTCACCGTACAACAAATTTACTAATAGCTAAAGGCATAGAAAAAAGCCCACTCCCCCACCCCTCACAGAGCTAGGGCATACTGCTGGAGCCACCGCTTCCCAACAGCGGTTGGAAAGACAGGGCTGAACACCATGTGAAACGACATACAGGCATAGGCTTAGCTCAGAATGGCAGCAATAGAGAATATAAAAAAGATAAATAAAGGGCAGAAGACCTGGCACGCAAGCAAATTAGAAAAGATGGTCGTCGGCGAGTGAACGGATTTTTTAAAGGACAGTTAAGTGAACCTGCAGGGAGCTGTGGTACCGTGAAGACAGACGGCCTGAGAAAGCCAAGTACCAGTGAGTCAAAATTGCCCAGAGCCGAAACTGAGCGAGCAGCCTCAGATGACGTCACGGCTCTCCACACCGCGCAGAGGGGTTGAGGGCAGCCGAGGAGCCTTCAGGCCACCCCGACTCTTTGCCAACCGATCACACAGTCAAGGTGCAGCTCTAGTCCTTACAGCCGCTTCCAGCTGCAGGAGCACTGCTCTTTTCTTCTGGCCCAACCAAGCAGCCACAGCTACGCGCTGACCTGGCGATCACAGAATGCATTTGTAGCAACATGAAATTATCTCGAATGCAGCACGGTTTAACTCCAGCCGTAATTCTTGCTTAAGGCATGGTTACTTGTTTGAGAAGTCCTAATTTACCAGGAAAAAAAAGCTAAACTACAATTTAAATGACATTTTATAGTCACATAAACGATCTTTCTTCCAAAAGACATATATAGGCTAAAAAAGACTCTTTCCTCCACAGCATGATATTTATGCCTAAACAAATGGAAATCTCTCTCAGACACGCAGGGCAAAGTTAGAGGCTACGTTCTGACAGATGCATCAACAATCGAATTTGGATTGAAGGTGATAAAAAACAAATAAGCAATCATTAATATTTTAAAAAACCTCTAGAGACTAGAGTACAATCTAGAAAAGAAAGAAAAAAATCTGTGCCTCTTATTATTTCTATCTTGGCTGTTTGCCTTTTGGCATCATATTAAAAAAAAAAGAAAGCAAATGCTTTCAGGAGTTTTTGACAAAGGTTATCCTTCACTTAGTGCCATTTGTAATGCAAAGTTATGGAAGAGATTATAAAATAGAAGGTGTTACATAAAAGCAAAAATGAAAAACAACGTGAAAATTACAAAAAAAAAATTACAAAAAAGGTTAGGCATTTTATATTCTTATGCATTACAATACAGTTTTGTACTTATTGGACTGATATGTTAGGAACAGTAGTTGGAGATCAAGTTGTCCATAAAATCCATTGATTTAGAAATAAATAATTATCTTATTAGATTAGATGATCTATGTTATTAGATCAGTATTTTCATAAAAAATTGCACATAACAGCAAAAATTCAAACTCCAACTCTTGTGCCAATTTTAAAAATAATCATAGTTTGACATTGCTTCATAAAATTCATTAAATTCATTAAATATGTAGATCCATAGATGTATTTATATTTCATCAGTTTGGTCAGAGTGTATCAGGACACACGTTTGCAATCTTTATTCAGCCAGTAATTGACAATTTTGACTGTGAAGATCTCAGAGATATATGCGTACTGCATAGGAAAGCAATGAGTCAAAACATCATGCTATAAACAAAACTACAACTGTGTGTGCTATTGACAATCCTTTAAAAATGCTTATTTTAAAACTTGGCATCAAAAATTTTAAAAACTTAAGCAAATCTACACTAATGATCAATGACCTTCAATACTCCGATAAAACTTCTTTCAAAACAAGACAGTATTTTACTTTGAAACAGAAATTTATGAAACAGAGCAATGAAGTACTTGTTGTTATGTAGTAACAGGATAGCCAACCACATTTTTAGAGACAGAATGACACAAAATCTATTCATACTAGTATCTTTTACTATTTCAGAGCACATGCTTAAAACAAAACAATAGTTGTATCTGAACAGGCCTGAAAGTAAGTGCTTGTCCTTAGAGGTGAGGAGATCAGAGAATATAGAAGAGGTTATTCTAATGAACTGAATTAAGAATATTTTTATATTATACTCACTCTTTCAAATGTAATTTATGCAGACTGTGTAATTCATTGAGCTGCAGAGTAGAAATACGATTTGTGAAAATGATTGATACTACAAGAAGTACCTCTATCTAAATGCAAGACAAGAAAAATAGCCCTAGCCTGTAAAAAGTACTCAAAAAAAAAGCTTTCATTCGTATTTTTATTTCACTTCTGCTCTTTTGAATTGTGAATCTTACATTTTTAAAACAACTTTTTATCCTAGAAGTTTAGAAAGTGCTATTATAAAATGGATTTTCTTTGTTCAACTATGAACTGAGGGTTGACGGTAACTTGTAATTTCTGAGCTACTACTTTTACTATGCGAAAACAGGAATGCCACAGTCAGCCACAACCTCTGACAAATATCAGCAATTCTGCTGCTGCTGCCAAGAAAAAGACCAAAAATAGGCAGGAAAACAGTCCGAATGCAAAGCACTGAGAACAACAATGTTGCATAGAATATATTTTATTTGTTGTTTGGCTGCCCCAAGGGAGCTTAATATCATTCTGAATTCCTGCAACAGTCACCCAGACCAGAAGACAACTAGTGGATGAAAGCTTGTGTACACACTTCTTATTTTTCCCCTGCTGAAATGGTAAATGACGACACAAACCTTCCAAACCAAATGAAGCTGGCCAATATTTAATTAATATATCTGAAAGTAGAAATGTGACTACATTTTGCTATACAGATTAGGGAAACACTTTCTTGAAATTCTAAATTCTCAATTATATTACTTTATTATTAGCTAAAAGCACAACTTAAATCATTTTATACAACATCTAGAACACAGAAACCAAATTCACCTGGATGTTTATATGAAAAGACTAAACAACTACAGATTTACACTACTCTATTTAAATTATTTTTTAGTGAATTTAGTCACCTACTAGTAAAGAGAACAAGAACAGGTATAATACACCATTCATACTCCAAATTTTTAACCAGTTTCATATCTTTATGGTTTTTAAAAAGCTATATTTTTTTTAACTTCATCTTCAGCCAAAATAAAATTCTAAAAAAAAAAAAAAAAATATCCCCACTCTCTCAATAGAGCCTATAAATCTCAATTTAGAGGCTCTCTAAAGAAAAAGTCAAAGCACTGTATACAAATTTGTAGTAAACAGATACAACTGAAAACTATCAAGTGAAATATATATGTAGAGGATAAACAATAGACCTATCAAATTCAGAAGGCAAAACCTTCTGCTTTAAGTACTTTATTCACAGTAGGAAACTACTTTAAATATCTAAAAAGACCACAGGAATATTTGAGTGCCATCTGACAGGCCTGCCTTAGTGATATTTAATTCACTGTTCAATCTCACAAGTTATTGTTTTGCCTCGTTGATACATAGTTGCCAAGGTCAGTATGGAAAAGCAACTTCTAGGACAGAATGACACCTAGGCTTTGTGAGTAAAATTTTTCTTAAAAGATTCTGGTAAGTGAGTACTTGAAGGGTGCCTTTTACTCTGAATAATGTAAACAGACACATTCTCAGACATGGTAATCAAGCAGTCAGGATCAAAACAAACAAACAAACAAGGCTGCCTTTTTCTTGCCTTTCCTGCATCCAGCTTTGGCACTCAGGATGCATCTAGCACGCCTGATCCCTTGGTCAATATTAATCTGAAAGCATGGCTTCAACAAAATGGTATTATTGACTGATACATTACATTACTCCTGAAACAAACAAAAATTTTAGTCTCTCAGATTTAGAAGGTAACTTGCATATAACTCTCTTCTAAATATAAGCAAGAGATTTAGTCTTAAATTCTGCTTTTGGGAAACATACCTCCACATGACCAATTTTTGCCTCATTTTACACTGAGGCAATCTTGGAAAATGCATCCATTAGAACAGGTCCAGACCAACAAAACTCCTGGAAGAAAAATCTGATTTCATTTTGTAATAGGGATCTTGCTAGAAATATTTTCTTTTACATTCTACTTAGTAGCTACTTCTAAACTCCCAAATTAGGAAGCATTTATTCATTTAACAGCTTTAGCAAGCCTACACAAGTGCAAAAATCTGTTATTACCTAGCCAGAGAGCACAGCACACAATGTTCAGAGTTTTCTCTCTTATGCACACACCATATTATGTATGTACATATACATAGGTACACATACAGTAAAAATATGAAATGAAAGAAAATAAAGAAACAAAAAACAGAACTTTAATATATCTCGTGAAAGAAAAATAAGTGAAAATAAACTAGGAAAAATATCAAAATATAATATGCCAAAAAACATATCAGAACTTTTAATTTTATTGCCCTCAAATGCCAAATGGAAGGCATGTTTCACAAGCATGAAATTTTGCCTCTGCTGTAAGATGCACCATGGATGGCTTGCTGTTCTGATGATTTTTATAGAATGTTCATTTAAAAGTACATTGCTTGATTTGATAGGACTAGAATTAAAGCATTTATGGTTTAATGACTTGACACTTCTATTGTGAACTACCTTGTCCCAAAGTGGAATAGAATCTGTTTATTTTCCTTTTGCTACGTATTCAATCTTAACTAGCCACACAATTTAAATAGCTTTCCAAGTAGGTTAGTAGTACATTGGTAGCTTGATTTCCTTCTGACCTGTGGAAACTTGAGAAGGAAACTAGGAAAATACTATGGGCAGTATGTAATTCCTCCAGAAGATGCTTCTCCCTTTATTATTATATTTCAAGCTCACTGAAATACAGATGAAAACCTGAAATATAAGCTAGTATGATTTGTATTTTAATTATGCCCCATTAGAAACAGGGCAATTTTATAAAGAAAATGGTATTTCACCAGTCTTTTAGGATACTAAATACTATAGCAGCTATCCTCTTTTAGTACAAAACAGAAGTAGTTAAGATCAGACACCGATGCTGATAAGAGTCTAATCCTATTTCTTTAAAGGAAAAGAAAGAAAACCATGGAGGGGAGGAGTTGCTTGTAACCAGAGTACAGAACAGCATGCATCATCTGGGACCCAGCAAACCTGTCCCTGTGCATGACTTTTGGAACTGCTCTTAACCGTCCTGCTGTCACAGGCTCACAGCAGTTCTATGAAATGATGTTGCCTAGAAAATTAGACTCTTACTAGATAAAAGTTAAGAGCAAGGGAAAGTAAAGACAAGAAATAAGGCAGATTAAGAGGAGGTAGTATTGGAGGGGAGAGGGGAAGAGCAAGTGCAGACACCAAATTTTCTTATTCTTCACGGTAGGCAATACCAACACCAACAAAGACATCAGTGTATCCTTTACTCCATCAGGATCTTCTTCAAGTCCTGCTTGGCCAGTACGTTTTCCAGAATTAGTAGCATGGCAAATCTTGAAAAATCAGCAGTCAGCAAGCAAGATGATTACCATGGTAAAGCTCCCTTATTCAACCTTCAGTGTTTTTAGCTGAGCAATCAACTCCAACAGCAAATGTTAGTACAAGAATGTTCTTCAGATTATAAAAATGGTTACCAGTGAAAAATTCAGACCACATTTGATGAGTGCATGGGGTGTTTCTAGTCTTCTCTGCGTAAATCAAATCTGCAAGGTCTGGAAATCCTCTACACCTCCCAAAACTAGGCATACATGCTGGCTGAGTCTCAGCTCCCTCCTGGCACAGGACGTGGGTATATACTAGTTTCTCTCTCCCTCCGTGGGAGAGAAAACTAGATGGACGGACTGAAGGAAGTCTCAAAACACTCCTGCGTGGCTCTGATGTAGAAAATCAAATCACAGGCTACGCAGAGAAGCAAATCAGACTCAAGTCAGTCATAATCCACCATTTTGCCTTCTTTTACTCTTCCTAGTTACATTCATTCGATGCTCATTGCCTACATCGCTTAGGCATCAGTCCACATCACCGCTCTCTGGTTATGTTACTGTTTGTATTCCTTGTTTCCTTATTACTGCCAATTGCAAAACAATTGCTTGGTTTCATTATGCTTCTTTCCCTTGGGCTCAACTAAACTCCTTCAGACATGCATTCATTTCTCATCTCCTTTACCCCAAATCCTTCGCAATTCGCTACTCGTTGGTTAATCCTGAATTCTAAACACAAAAAAATACCATCACTTATAACTAGTCATTATCAGTTCAATTAAAACCACAGAAAACTCAGCATAAAAATCCTTATTTAGTTTTAACAAAAAATAAAAGAAAAAAGTAAGCAGGGGAATCAGAGTTAAATTAATTGAAAGATTGAAGAGAATTAGAATATGTATCATACACATTTCTTGCTTCAGTTATGGCATGTCCCACCAATAACATGGACTGTATGTTCACTTATAAAAAAAAATAAAATTGCACAATATTTAACTTTGACTTTATAATCCATGCAGCAATGAACCGCCCAAAAGGAATTTAGAAGATGAATTATGCACCCTTCAAAACAGAATTTATGATAGGTATACTGACAGACTCCAAACAATGCAGTCAGTGCAGTAAACCATTAAGACACCCACCACTTTCTCTCTTCCACCCCCCCCCAAAAATATCTATTCTGACTGCATGGGAAATTATACGTGTAGCCTCAGAACACAACCACAATTGCAGTAAGGACTGCATTTTATTTTCGAGCACCAGTAAGTTGAGGGTTTTTTAATTCTTCTGCACTACTTCAAGTTATACTATCGCAAATATTTTATTTGTAGAGAAATTATATGTATAAAACCTTTCAGTTTTCATGATGCACTAAGGACTCAAATTTATAACATGCTGTAATTTCCATGCCTTCAGGGAACATTGCCCTTTCTTAATTTCGGTAAGGACTGTCATATAGAAAATACCAAGCCACATTTGTGTCAAGTCTGCCATTTTTAATTATTACTAATCAAGTCCAAGCAATTTCTCCTTTCGTTTAACAAGTATATACCTATTTTCTAAAAATTTTTTTCATGCCACAATTCATAAAATTGTTTAGGCTGATGCTAAGTCTCTTCCACTAAATTAATAACTAATCACAGAGGATATTTATCATCTCAAGTTTCTTACATGAGAATTGTCAGACTTAATCACCTTCCTCATATTTTCACTATTTACAGAGCTTCATTTATCATACATTTCAGCTGTTTGACAACAGTGGACTGTTTTCCCCGCTTCTAAAGTAAGTAAAGAAAGATAAAATGGTGGCAAACCATAATATCTTGGAAATCTTACTGTTTCTGATAACATCCATTCCCACCTGCAAATGATTCTAAAGAAGTCATTTATTTTAATACTAGTGATAGGCAGAAGTAGAATTAACAGGCTACAAACTTATTAAATAGACAGTTTAGCTTAACCATAGGAAATGAACTCTGATTTTTATCTTTAGTTAACCTTTGCAGACAGTATGAGAATCATCTGTTTCAATCAAACGTTTGGATAAAAATTATTTGATAGCAATGCCAAAGGAATTGTTCTCAGAAGCATTTTTTAAAATGTGCTCAGGGCTTATTACTAGAAGCCGAAAGGAGCGGTAATTCTCATGAGCATTGTGATTTCTGAGACAGTTGTGATGCAAACCATGCCCCCGCACTTTTTCAAACCACTTGGAGACTGGACTGAAAAGTAATGCACCATTTAAAGCAAAGAGACGCAGAACAGCACGCTAATATGGTCACTGCAAGTTTCTGCAGGAATTTCGTTTTGTATTACTGAGCACAGTAAGATGGCATTCTTGCACAGTATTGCACAATGTAGGCCAAAACTAAAGCATGATATTAATTTGCTGAAATAATGAATGAGCGACAATTTGCAAGTCTACCAAATGGAAATACTTTGGCATAAACGTCACCTTAGAGTTGAAATGAAATACTACAGAATGCCTACTTGGATAATAACAGTCAGGAGAATCATGCAACTTCACATTTTAATTGATTAGGAAAAGAAGTGACCCCATATAACCTGTAAATAGTTGTGAAATGAATAGTACAAAACTGCATTTATTTATGGCAGAATATAAATAGTAGAGATAGCTGATCAGATGCCACACTGTTGCTTTTTAGTTCTTCATAAATTTGGGTCAAAGAAATTTCCATAAACATATTTATTAGTAGAGTTGTATCAGGTTTTATCAGTATTGAAAAACTCCTAGAAGTCAACCCTTTTGGGTATAATTCAAGTGAATGTCGTTATAAAACAACTGAACTGAGGTGATAAAAGAAGACAGGGATTATAAGAAAACAAATTCTTCATTGCCATCTGTCAAAAGCATCTCAAACAACTAGCAGAAAAGCAGTAATACAAATGAAAGACAACTTTTACCTAGATATGTATATGTATTCCTGGTGAATATTTTCACGGTTCAGAGTCTTCTGATTTCACTAAATCATGCTGTTACTCAGTACTATAATAAATTCACTTTACTTAACCACTATATTAAAGAATAATACTTAGCATAAAATTAGAGCACTACTATATGTATTTTAAAATATAAACTACAGTCACTGTTAAGAAAAAAATGTGTTCCAAAACTATTCGGATTACTTGTGACTCTTTCCTATTTTATCAGATTATACACATTAGGAAAATGAAAAATGCTAGACAGTCAATATTTCTTCTCTTATGACACCTAACAGAACAAAGTATTAAAGTGTATTTTAAAGACAGTAACTAGTAATGCATTTCAATGTCTTTACTGACTTAATATTCAAAAAACATTTCTCTTCCAAATGCATTTTTCAATTGTGGCAATATTCTCCCCTTCATCTGTTCAGATTAAATGTTCAGTAACTATAAAAGCAATAATACTAAGTTCCACAGAACCTTCTCTGCTTTCTTGGGCTATGGCTTCCATAAAGATGTAGCAGGGCATCAGCGTCAAGAAAAGGGTAGAAGAGGTTTCCTCAGTACCCTACTGTCTTGCCAAGCTGAGATTAAAACGAAAAATCTAGTGGCCTCTATAACGCTACTCTAAACCAGCAAGAATATCTTAACTTGCATTTCCAGAATGTTGCTTCCAATTGGTTCCAGAACAGTCGAATTGGTAGAGATTTGATTATTAGTCAAATAAGATTATTAGCCTAATTAAATTATTAATTAGCATTATCTTTATTATACATACAGTATAAGTAGAATGCAATAGTGAAAAACTACAGATATTTGATTTTAATGGCACATTTTTGTATCTTCCTTCTGATCTTAACTTTAGATTGAAAATTTAGTATTTATTTTGAAAGTTTTCAGGTGTTATTTCAAAAATATAAACTTTTTAATACACAATTTCCACGTTTCTGAGCAAGGACTTCTTGAAAAGTCCTTCTTGCCTGCGTGACTTCACATCCCAGAGTAAAACTGACAACCTATTACTAATTTTTAAACCCAGGTCTTAAAAAAAATTGAATTACAGTAATAATAAAAGAATCAAATTTATGCCCTTTGATATCAATGGTAAGGCTCATACTGATTCTCCTTTAAGATAAGGCTCTCTTCTATCTGCTTATTTACTTCTGCAAAAAATTAAATAAATTTCTAGACTAATCACAAAGGATTTTTTTTCCATATACATTTTTTCATAATATTTAGAACAAATAGCCCCATAAACATATGCTAACTATCCTTCTTTGTCCAACTTCAATGCTGTACTTCAAATTTGAAGCATCCGAGAGTCAACCTCCAACTCATTTCACACACACACAAAAAAAAGAAAAACTATGTAAGGTAAAGCAGATTTTCTTACAAATATAATTAAATATGACATTCAAAAGAAAATTTTAACAACAATATTCACTGGTGGTACATTACGTAACTTTTTTTATGGAGTTTAACTTTCTGATGCAGCTGGCTGTAAAAGTGCAATTAATATGCAGATATAAAAATGCAAGAGGACTCAGAGGAGATGATCTTTCAAACAACACTGGAAGTAGGAAATGAAATCAAAATTAAGAAATGCTAGTATTCTCCTACAGTAATTCATGACAAGTATCATATTATGCAAGTACAGTTGTTCTTCTGGAGGGCTTTATTATACCCCAAATCCAAGTTATTCAAAGTGACAGGAATAAGTGTCAGTGATCCTGAAGCACATTTCCATTTCAGTTAGATTAAAGGTGATGAATACCAACATGCAGCATTAGCACCTACAGTCACCACAGATAAAGTACAATTTTTTTTCTCATATAAAAATGCAGATAAGTTGATACAAACATTATGTTTGTATTTTAAAGTATTTTTATTAATACAATTTCCACATCAGTATGTAAAGACTTATACTTTCAAACAGGCTCCAGAAGATTCACCTTAATGTGCTATTTTCCTTAATTGAAAATATTTCAGGCATTCACTAATCCTGTGGTTTATTAAAATTATAACTGTAAGAACTGGGCTACTGTTTTGGTGCCCTCTTCTGATACCAAAACACTGGGGGATCCACATACACCTCCACAGCGCAAGCTAATCACTTGCTGAGACCATCATTAGCATTGTACGCTCTACCCACAGCAAATCCAGATCAGGCCAGATGCTCCCAAAGTTGTTTGTACGGGTTCACATCATCAACTGGCAAAAAAAATTTAAATGTTTCCCTAGCATATGGAAGGCTATATTAAGAATTTACTCTTCTATGTAATAGTGTGGAAATCCCCATATTTTCTATGCCAACAAGTATGATACTCAATCCTGTGAAAATTATTCTGTGTTAGAGACTGAGCAAAGGAAAAGCAGAGGGAGACTCGAAAAAGAAAACGCTCCTTTCTCCTGACTACTCAGCAGCACAAACATGTTAGTTTTTAGGATTATGGCCTGGCTTCCAACCATTTACTATTTTCCATCTGAACTTCTTCCATGTTTTAAATTCTTGACTACTAATCTTGTCCGAAAGTCTCTATTTCCCAGTTCCTCCACCTTGGACTACAGCCAGAAAGCTCACAGATAAGTCCTAACCATTATAGCATGCATAGACTGTCCCCTTACACCATTTACTCTGTTTTATCTACAGTGACATTTGATGAAAGCAGCAAGGGAGGGCAGTAGTTTTCTCAGAGATGGTAAAACTAGTCCAAATTCAGGTTTCCCACCTGTACTTACGGATGCATCTGTAAGACGCCAAGATGCTCATCTTCCACCACATCACTACAATGTCTGATGGCAGTAATTAATAGGACAACTTCCTCAATCAGAGTTACTTGCTATTTTACTATGCATGGTACTGTCTATCCACCCTGTAGACACTGTGAATCTGCCTCCAAACTACAACCACAGCTTACTCTTAATAACCTCCAGATTCACGGCAAATCTCAGCACCTGCTAACAAGTCACCTACAACAAAGGCAGGACAAATGACCATCTACATAGCTTTCTTGAGATATTATGGCAATAATACTTGGCACCATCCACAGAGGAAGGACCAGACAATGTTCCTGAATGGCTAAGAACTATTGTATTGTGACTGGAAAAATCTGCAACTAATTTTGTTATGCAAGCAGATCCTTACACTGGATAATTTGCAGTGCTACAGGCACCAAAATGCCTCACTATAGCTCAGGATAAAATTCCTTACCTTAACGGTTAACAAAATGTGCACTGTTCTCTGCTCCATGATGTTTATTACAAGAAAAAGAAATACATCAGAGGCTGACAAACATTCAGTACAAATGCTACTAAGGATGTGTTTTATCAAGAAACATGACTTAAGTAGGCAGAAATACTCTTAAAGATTTTGCAGTCTGTCTCTACGTGCATTAGTAAATGGAAGTAGACATGAATTGTAACTCCAAGGCCACAGTGGTAAGATTCACGACAGAATGGTAGATTAACTGCTGCTTGCTTCTTGACCACGTATGGACACATTACAGAGCAGATGTTCCCCAAAATTTTCTTAGAAAAATCGCACAGAAAACTCTTGCTAGTATGTGCTGCTGCACTTTCCTGAATCCAACAGGAGCTTTATTTCTAGGTGTCACCATTTTTATTGCATCAATTGAAATTTGATAGAACAAATGCAACAGTCATTATGACAACATTAAGGCAGTAAGGATATTTAAATCAAATCGCAGTGTGTATTACTCACACCACCATGTACAGAGATTCAACATTTATTCCTGTCCAAATGCGAAGACCTGAGGTAATCTATGACGCATACTAACAAAATTTTAAAATAGAAGTTTTATTTTCTTCATATTTGAAACAAGTAGTAGGAATTTGTATTAAACCAACATAATAAATACTAGGTGAAGCTTCTGAGTGAGCTGTAATACTTACAGAGGAAATCATAAAATTAATTATTCTAATAGGTCCTTTTAAGATCTTCTTTAACTCCAACTTTTAAAAGGTTGTTTTACAAGTCACTATAAAAGACATTTTTTGTATGTTTAAACAAATTTCAAGACTATCTCAAGTAAACATAATTTTGCCTTAAGTAAAATGAAATTAATTTTTACTGTTCTATGTATGCCTTTCAGACATATACTTTTTAAAATAGCTTTAATCAAAACAGGAAAAATAATAGTTCTTGCATGTGCGAAGGAGTCACAGCACTACAATCTTAGTAAGGATTCGCCACACAGAGGTCTTGCACTCTGAAAGCTGCAGCTCCTTTCAGTTATTTAGCAAGAAATGTAATGGTCACAGCATTTGATATAACACTAAGTCAAGAGCAAGAGAGCACTGCAAACGTTCTGAGGCCACAGACTTGCTTGTGGAAAGAATTTTTATGAATTTCTGGAAACAATAAAGAAATCTAAAGTACAGTTTTAAAAAACCGTGATTTACTTCTATCATAAAACCTACCAATACTCTACTACCCATAACAGATAATTCATAGATACAACTTTAAACTGCACAGAATTTTTTAAGAAATGAAACAGTTGCTAGTTTTCCTTCAGTCTGTATTCTGCAGGAAAGGGATGGAGGAAAAAACAGTTTTCCAAGGCTTTAAAGGCAAAAGAAATGAAACATTCTAGAAAGCAAAGCGACTCATTAGTTTTGTAGAATTCTGGGGTACAATCCACATCTAAATGGATCTCATAAGTAAGCAGACTTGACAAAAGATGGGATAAAAAAAGGGGGACACTAACCTAATTTTATTTTTTATTCCCTTGAGTCAGGTAAATCTTAAACTGGTTCTATCTTGCATGTGGTAGAAACTACGATGAACAAAAGGTTCACTCAGAGGCAATGGGATGCAGAAAAGCATCTCCTCTAAGAGCCATTGCTTGGCATCAAACAAAAACCAAACAGATAAAGTTCATCCTGCCTTAAATCATTAATGAACCATTTAGTCATCAATTTACTAAGGCCATTGAATTTCCTTATTAAACACCTGAGTAGCCCTGTGAATTTCCAAAGGATCGCTCCTACCCAAAAGTGAGTATGATCGTAACACTAAGCTGAATTGGTGCCAATCTTATTGAAGTCCGGTAGTTGCATTTGATTAGCAGAAATCCACATTCCTGTTGTTTGGTTTTCAGCCTTTTAAATTTTGCTTTTTAAATGTCAGAGGTGGAGGAGAGGCATATTTCTGTTAAGGCTAACATTTGGAACTTCATCTCACTTGTGAAACAGGAAAAATACTCGAGTTGCCAAAATACAATGTCTACGCATAAGATTTAAACAGGGTAATAATTATTTTCCAAATTCCTTTTCTGTTTCTTTGTTTGGTTTTAGCCAGAAGCTAATTTAAATAGTCCTCTGTAAGCAAGTTTAGGTATTAGTCACACATTGATGAAGTACAGACAGGTATGATAAGAAACAGAAAAAAAAAATAGAGGAGGAGGAGGGAGAGAGGCAAAAAAAATCAATTGTCTGCAAAGTTTGAACACAATAGCAGGTTTTCTGTCACTGCTGGTAAAGGTTTCCTTCTCTTGTTAATCTCCAAATTGTAATTAGACTTGATATGAAGTATTATAGCTATATGCATACAATTAAAAACACATATTTCTCATTCTAATTAAATAGTAATTTCAAGAACAGTTTGCCAAGGATAAATTTGGATGACACTAAGTAGAATGTCCTACTCAAAATGCTCATGCAGAAAAGTATACTATTTTTAATTACTTTAATTAAAATCTGAAAAGCTCCTGTCTTTTAAAATTTACAGTTTTTCCTTAGCATTTTTTCTGAATCATTCTAAAATTTTCCATTACAGCAGCCTTATTCTGCTTATGCAAATAAGCCTCCATAGACAGAAAAAACTAATGCAATTAAATGCTTTCAAAACCACTGAAGTTATATTATGGGTCTGACCTAAATCCACAAAAACAAAAGACAGTCTTAAAGATTAAAAATGGATATAGTAAAAGTTCGATGGTACTTCCTTTCCATTCAATATATTTATATTTCAGTATTTTTACAACATTATACTTTTACTAAAATCTAAGCTCATTTATACTTTAGTACATTTTTAAAGATTTTCTAAAAACTTGTAATAGAGTATGCTAGAAATAATCTGTAGACAAGGGGAATAAACACGATTTCTAAAACCTATCTTTCCGACTAGTATGAAACATTATTTAGAATATCTGAAGTGAGAAGTAATATGTTGGTTTTATTTAAAATACTCGTTATAGTTTTTAACACTGCTGTGTTAGAAGTCGTTCAGAAAGTTCTTTCCAGTTCATTTTAAGGCAGTGGCTTTGATCAATTTTCTCAATAATTTAAAAGGAAACTCCCACTTTTGAAATTCTATGCATTTTTTTATTATTTTTCATCCTATCTACAACGTAACTATGTATCCTTCATGTTTATTTACTTAATCTTAAAATAAATTAGCTGATCAAAGGAGGGAATACATCAGGAGTAGAAGAGTATTGCTCAGAAGGAAAAGCTTAAGTTAATACCTCAGTTATTCCTTAAGTCTCACTTTACCTTTGTTGCCCTAAGACGAAGGACATCTTGCTTTCTAAACAAACATGAAATCTACTACTTAACCCACAAGCAGATTATTTTCTTATGCAGTCAAATGTCTCATTATTTGTATCATGTAAGTGTGTTTAAATGCTTCCACCTACTGAAGAATTCTGAATAGCAACTGTACATTTCAATCACAAGTATTAAAGAGTACATTCGCATTTAGTCTATAGCAAAACATCGTATTAGTGCTATCATTCCATTTATAAGTGAATCTCTCTCTACTACAGAAACATATAGAAAAATTTGTTTAGATGATTTACCCAAAGCAAGCAAGAACCTCAGAAAACAGGTGCTTGCTTTTACTGATCTCCTCCAACCTCCCCCCCCCAGACACGAGAAATTATCCTCAAATAATACAATGGGTTAAATTTGCTTTTTACCAGTTTTAGAGGCTATAATGAAGTTACCTGTCATTAATGATCCAGTTCAGACAGAGATTGAGGGAATTAAGGTTTTTGCATCTCTTTACTATTTCCATCACGGTTTCATTATCCAGTTCTGTGATATGACGTAGATCCAAGCTGGAAAGATTTCTTAGCTATTGAGACAAATATGATAGAAAGAAATAATCTGAAACTTATCCATATACATAACTGTTATAAAAATTCTTAATTTTTCTGGAAAGCTAGACAGAAAGATAAAGTTACTATATTTTCTGCAAAACAGGAAAAATACCAGAGATAATCACACAATCTGACTTCTAGTATCTAAAAGCTATACTTAAATTTGGATTCAGGCAGGCTCTCAGTTAGTCCAAGAACTCAGATCTCTCTCCCTCCTGGGTCCATGTCACCTTTAATAGGGGTGTAGGCCTTCCTCTTTTTACTACATAGAGTGTAAGATAACCATTTGTGTACTTAGATAGGAATACCTTCTCATTTCATTTAAAAAAGGAAAGGGAGAGGAGCAAGGAGGGGAGACAGAAAGTGTATTTTCCTTCTGATTCAAATACGTATCATTAAAATTTCCAGAAATCTGAGACTTTACAAACTGAGTAAATATCACATCATTTCCAGAAATTGCAGTATTTATACTGTATTCTTACCTGCATAGCCATCAAAAATTCAGAGTAACAAAATTTGGAGTAGAACAGTATGATTTATGATCTATGCATTGGGTAACTAACATTAATCTGATTTATTACCATTGTTAATAATTACAATGGTCTTCAAAAGCAAACAAAACTCCCTTACTACTTTTATGAGTCATGAATTCACAGAAGGAGACAGATTTGAGGCCAACATTTACAATTTTCTGCAGCATCCTCAAACAATGGATCAGTTTAGCCACAGTAACTTCCAAGTGTTGTTTGCCTTTTAAGATGTCTAAAATAATCTCTTATGCTGTGGAACAAATAATTGCATTAGGTAATACCGACACTTTAATTAAATTTACCTTCCTTGTACGAGAGAATAATAATCCCTTTCAGTGATTTAAGTCACTAGGGATTTGATTAAGTAAAGACACACAAGTGAGAACATATAATTGGTCCACTTCAGCAGTTAAAAATATTAAGTCAAGGTATTTAAGAAAAAAAATGACGACTTCAAATGGAATTAGTCTTTAGAAAAGGTGCTCTGGCGTTTTGTTCCAGAAGTTTTTAGCATTCTTCAGTCTAAAACTCTGCTGAACAAGCATAAATTTAAAGAGCGTGACTTCTGAGAAACAAGTGCAGAATATTTCTATAGGAAGCAAGGAAAAAGTATTCCTGCCATTAAAATGCTATGCCAGCTGTACTGTTGAACTGCTTGTTGTGACCCCACTGTACTTCTGATACTCTTTTTGTTTGCTTATTAGAGAGAGGAGCACGTGATGATTGATGGTGTGTTGGTAATGAACAGATCTTGCAAGCTCTGTCTCTCTGTATTTCATGCATACTGCTCTAAGAAGTGGAGCAGGTAGAGAATTTATTTTCTATGCACCTCAAAAAAGGTCACATTGAATACCTCAGTTTTCTGCAAGAATGGCAAAGAGGAGGGAAAGCTTAAAGTAGCTTGGATTTTCCTTACCTTCATACAGCTATTCACATTAGATAATTTAGCACCTCATTGGCCTTTGTACTGTAATGGCAGTAACATGGCCAGTTCCTGTGATATACACTGAGGTCCTATGTGGAGTTCTAATAATGCAAAATAATGAGTACTTTCTCAAATGTGCTTCCTGTGCATATAGAATTTACTCTATTGCTGTTTTGTAAATAAACTGCTGGCACAAACTTTGACAAATTATTCTGATTGTGTTTCATGTATCTAGCTGCACAAACAAAAACCCAGCAGCAATATGTAAAAGACTTCTCCACTTAACAAGAGATCTATAAATAATAACATATTGTTAAACTGGAACACTTTGTTTCTGCTTTCTTAGTATGTTTTCACACAGTATGTGAGGGCTGACTAACCTGACTCCCAGAAAGCCATGGGCTCTAAAGAAAAATGTAATATATATACTTCCTGCAGCAGGACAATTTTGTCAAATTTTCATTTAGCAGATTACCACAGTGATTAAATTCTTCATGTGCTCCCATGATATTCATTTCTATACTAACCATACTCGAGTTGGTATAGCCCCTTATTCCCTATTTATGAAATAGGGAATGAGGCACAAATAAATTCACCATGATCACACACGGAGCTTGTGATGATAATGGAAATTAAAGTCAGATTTCTTGAACCCATCAAAGTACTAAATCATCTTATATAGGGCAACAAATTCTACAGCATAAGAAACAAATCTATTGGACAAATCAACAACATGCTCTGCCACAGTAATCAAATGTTACCAGAAGACCTCAAAGACAAGCAGAGAACATTATGTCAAAAAGGTAAGTCCTAGCTAAAACACACCCTCTTGTAGACAACATTCTTCATTACGAGCAGGTAATAAAACTGCTCTGTTCATTCTCTGTCACTGTTGTTACTAAAAGGGTAAATAATATGAGCTTTTATTAAAGATAAAAGAATGCATGAAGGTCCACGTTCCTTGAAAATGATCTCTAATTCACCAAACTTCAGATTAGGTGACAGTAGTTGAGGCAAAGATGAATGCAGTCCCAGTAAAAGAGACTGTTGTACAGGTAGACTCAAAAACTACACTGAAATCCTATTAGAAGTCAGTGACAAAATTAATGATATTTGGAGTAACTTTATCCTTGCTGTCACAGGAGAATGATCACTCCCACGTTGCTTCTCACTTTCACATAATGGTCTATCACTATATTCAATATACACAAAAGTCAACCATCTCTTGCCCTTTTTACTGACACATTCCTTCATTTCAAACAGCCTACCTCAAACCTGACCTACCTGCTGAGTTAAATCTCTTTTATCAGACATAAGGTACTTGATCCAGCAAACCCTACCACCTCAGAGGTTTGAAGAGGCTGCTTCTAGGTGGTGATGGCACACTAGATAGAAACTCTTCAAGTATAATGGGATCTATACAGCCTCAGTCTTGCCACTGCAGAAGAGTAAATGACTTTCAAGGTCTGGAGGACAGGAAACACACCCCCTTAAACACTGGACTCCTCACATGATTTTGACTGATCTGAAAACAGCAAGTAAAAAGAGTACTTCTGTACCTACTTAAATCACAGGGACCAGTATGCATTACCAGTCAGGAAATTGTTTTAAACATGTGTGAAACAATTTTTAATTAAAAAAAAAAAAGAAAAAGAAAAAAAGAAAGAAAGAAAGAAAAAGGTTGATTCTCTAATTCCAAATGCCATGCTTTTTTTTTTTTTTTTTATCTGAGGCACTTGTAAGGCATTAAATGTTACAACGATACATTCTGTATTAATCACTAGTATTATAAATGAATAGTAAGAACAATTACATCAATTTTGGTATACCACCTCTAACCCTCATATCTAAAATTAGTTTGGTATAGAATGACATAAATCTCTCTAAAGTGGACATTTCTTTATCATACATGGAGAAATGTAAGCATTAAAGTTATAACATGTGACATGCTGATACCTAGAAATTAAGTCAGTATAAAGGCCGATAACAGGAACACTGCAACACAGCTGGTTTAAGACATTACCATCTTCATGCTGCAGTCCTTTACCTGTCACTTGTATCAACAAAGGTTTTTGTGGAGGTTTCTGAATAATCCAAGCTTAAAAAACAAATTAAAGAAAAATGTATGAGCATTTTTCTGCCCTTGTGGCCAAGAAAGCCAATGGTCTTCTGGGGTGCATTGGGAGGAGTGTTGCCAGCAGGTGGAGGGAGGTGATCCTGCCCCTCTCCTCAGCCCTGGGGAGGCCTCATCTCGAGTACTGTGTCCAGTTGTGGGCTCCCCAGTACAAGAGAGACCTGGAGCTACTGGAGAGAGTCCAGCGTAGGGCTACGAGGATGATCAGAGGGCTGGAGCACCTGCCCTGTGAGGAACGGCTGCGAGAGCTGGGCCTCTTCAGCCTGGGGAAGAGCAGACTGAGGGGGGATCTTATCAGTGTGTACAAGTACCTGAAGGGAGGGTGTCAAGGGGACGGGGGCAAACTCTTTTCAGTTGTCCCGTGTGACCGGACAAGAGGCAATGGGCAGAAACTGAAGCACAGGCAGTCCCGCCTGAGCGTGAGGGGGAATTTCTTCCCTGTGAGAGTGACGGAGCCCTGGACCAGGTTGCCAGAGAGGTTGTGGAGTCTCCTTCTCTGGAGATCTTCAAGGCCCACCTGGATGCAACCCTGTCTACCATGCTCTAGGTGACCCTGCTGAGCAGGGAGGTTGGACTAGATGATCTCCAGAGGTCCCTTCCAACCTCAGCCATTCTGTGATTCTATGATTTAGAGTCTTTTTTTTTTTTTTTTTTTTCTTTTAAGCATGCCAGATCATTTCACTGGAAAGTTTGCAGAACTGCCCCACAAAAGAGTTTCACTGACACAACTGAGAAGCTACTGAGCTGCAATATGACATTAGGAATCTCTTTAAAGGAATTTATCCCTGGTACTCCATGATGTGCTCAAATCAGAAGACTCAGTGCATAAAAGTGCAAAAGCTATGTTGAATTCTCACACACTGGGTTCTACCTTGTTCAATATTTTAAGTTTCAACTATGAACTTTGAGAACTCCAAAGCTTGGGGGGCAAAAAAAGGGATCTCAGGAACTCCTTTTCCTAGCGTAAGTGGACCATATGATATCAATTTAAGAAATAAAGTATCTGATTCAATATATTTATATTTCTATGCAAAATTTTAGAAAGAAGAAAAAACATTGCCGTGTAAAGACTCAGAAAATCCTCTTTAAAATTCAAAATAATGTAGAAGCATACCTTTAATCAGCATTTTTCTACAGAAAAAGGATATTCTGTTACTTAAACACTCACTCTCAGGGCACCAGAATAATTAAAGTTTTCCCTTATGTCTTTTTTTATTATTATTAAAATTTTCTTGATGCAGCAATATCTTTTTAATGAGCAATTTTAGGGCCACTCTTCGGCAAATATTCATCTTTTCTCCAACTCTTAATTCTATAGCTCTATGAAGAATGCTGAGCACGAGCAGCCTTTAAGCTTTGCACTCACTTCTGGCAGTAAGACAAAATGTTTAACTGAAAAAGGAATTTTTAAAGAGAGAATCAAAGAGACAATGCAGACAGCATACAGAAGGTTTAAGGATATGAAATGAAACATAAAATTAAAAAATTAAGAGAATGGAAGCATAGTTAAACTAACTTTGTGTGCTATACATAACCGTGTTGAAATTACCGAATATTGATTCAGGAATAACTGTGTTTTAAAATTGCATTAGTATAATAACAGCATTTAATTTTAGAGTCTAGGTAGGTGACCGAGATTAGAAGGGGACAGAATGTTGCTGGAATGCATCTCAGTCCCACTAACTGATAGAGAATCAGCAGTCCAGCACGCAGAGTTTTCCTGAGGGAGTTCATCTGTGAAAATTCACAGAAAGGGAATCGTTAGGCTGTAAATGAACCACTTAGATCACAGAATGGTTTGAAACAAAGGAAGTTTAAAATAATAGACCTTCCTTTTCTTTTCTTTTAAGTCATATTATAATTAACTACTACTATTGCTAGGAAATTATATAGTATTTTGGGAACTAACATACTTCTAAAAATTATTATAAAGGCATTTATATTCAATACTCCTGTTGGTTGATTTAAATGAAATTTCATGGAAATTAAATATTTCAAGATTCAGAGATTATTGTATTATTTTTGTCCTTGAATGCTACGGATTTCACAAGACTATCCTGATTACTCAAGCTAATAACATTAAAAATATTTGAAATAGAAAAGCTAGAACATTTGAAAACTATCAAATTTAAAAAAATACAGAAAAATATGCCTGATTTTGAGACTGTTCAAATTTCAGATAAATTTCATACTTTATATGAAGATTACTTTACTATTTGGATCATAGGTATTTTTTCCAATGTGGATGCCCCAATGGTTTTGAATATTTAGCTGTTATTGTAAAAGAATATTAATATACTGATATAATGAATTTGCAATTCTTTTTTCTTGACTCTTCCAATTTAACTCCTACATGGATACGCTTACTTAGAAATAGAACAATTCACAGAAGAGCAATCCTTTTCAGAACTAAAGCTAAATTATTTCTGAAGGAAAGCACTTATAAGGACCTAATACACTTTAAATTCACACCTTTGGTTAATTAAGCTTAATTTTTTTGACTCTCTTTGTATACATGCTTTCAGGGAATACAGTGCTTTCTGCTTACATTCTCCTAAGGAAATGCATGGTCAGAAGAAGTAAAAACAGCAACAAGAAGAAAAATTATCAGTCATATTCTTTTCATTATTATACCAATAGAATCTCTAAACTATTAAAAGAAGGGCACACAAATTAATTCCGCGTAAGAATGAACTAAGTATCTTAAAATATACTATTAAGATACACAGTTTTCATGAAATTCAAACCATACTTGATTTAAAGAATTGGAAACTGACTGAAAAGCTAAGTAAGAGGCTATATTCCCTCAGTCTGATTTCATGTTCTACACATTCACAACTTTTAATTTGATTCCTGAAAGTTAAATATCACAGAACATTGAGCTTCCATTGATTAAATAAGAAAAGGTTCAGAAATGGTTCAAATTCTGTGTTTTAAGCACAGACAGGGGTTTGAATTTTCATTGCTTACATAAAACAAGTCTTTCTGTTCTGAAGAGTGCATGTATACTGGAAAAAAAAAAAAAAAAGCCTGAAAAGAAACGAACTTGAAGACATGTATTAATTACAGAAATGAATTTATTCAATATATTCCTTTATTTTGTAATGCAATATAGTAAAGCAGAATAGCAAAATGAAAGACATTTATATTCAAATTGCTACTGCTTCCAAACTCACTGATGATATTAATTTGTTTTCTGATTTATTTCAAACATAAACAAGTTAAGCTACTAAAACAAATATACTGACCTCCTTTCTAAAGTGTTTTAAAACCCACGGTAGAAGAGCTAAGAATTATTTGCCTACATACTATGTACAATATAGTATCAGAGTTAAAAGATTTGGAGTTTATAAACTGAAAATAAAAATTGCTGATGAATTGTGTTATTGCTAAAATCACACTTTATTCTTTTTCTATTATTTACCCTCAAGTATATCTAAGATCCATCTTCCTTTTGGAAACTTTCACGCACCACAGAGCGCTGAAACCTTTGCAGTTACGCAATCAAGCTGCCTTGTAATGGCTTTTCTACCTAACGTGCAACCCGTAAAAACTGCAATTGGGTACAACTATCAAAACCTTAAAAAGGTAAAAATAACCTCTTAAGAGGGACAAAGTCAGCTCCACTCAACAAAGTGGTAGGTTTAGTTCAAAAGATGAAAAAAAGATTCTCTTACAGAGTCTATAGCACCACAGCTTTCTAAGTATCAAGTCAAACCTCATAAGGAGTCTCCCAGAATCACTATGTTCAGAAAATTTTAATTAATGACTTTTTCCCATGATGGAGAAAAATAGACTAATGTGTAAAAGGGCAGTTAACACAATTATGTTCAAATAAAACATTAGCCACCTTAAAAAAATATAATTTTTTAGATGAATTGATTAAAAAACAAAAAAATGTTTTCTCTTGACCTAGCCGAAGAGAAATAATCATGTTCTTGTTTAGGAAGCACAATGATCTTAAGGTTGGAAGATATACTAAAATGTTACTATAAAAGGAGTATAAGGCAGAGTACTTTGTGTCAAAATAAATCAGTAACTGAACAAAAGGCAGCATACAGTACCTCAGTTTAGAAAAGACACTTGCAGAATCACTCTAGCTATGTTCAGATTACCACTGTAAATCTGTCAAGCCAACAATCTCCGCACTGAATGAGTCCCAAATACTTGCTATATAAATCTAAATTTTGATTGACTTCACACTGGTCACCAACTCAGACACCAATATGATTGAGAAGATTGGACATGGGCCTCAGGTAACAATAATATGAGACCAAGAAAGAATAAAGATAACGTTATTCCAAAACCAGTTTTCTTAGATAAATTGAGTTCCTGTATTGGGATTGGAAAAACAGATTAGAACTTTTTTCTATCAAGCTATTGTCCAATTAGACTTCATGCTTATTTTAATGAAAATGTGTGAAATAAACTTCACCAAGATGTAGTCTGTAAAAAGGATATAATAAAGAAGTACACATGGAAAGATATTGCTCCAAAGCATTACTCTAGCACAGGTATCAGAACTCAAAGGAAGAAGCTAAAGTAGTAGCTTGGAAACAAAATCATGTCTAGATGTTGAGATTGGCTGATATTAGCTCTTAAAATTCTATTAGAAATGCAACAATTAAAATGCTGAAAGGCATTTACCACAAGAGGAAAAAAAAATGCAGCCTACTTTCGGGGTCAAGCAAAGATACAGGATCAAAAATCATGAAGAAAAAATTAGTTGTCTGGTAGTCCCATTTAAAATGCAATTACCTAAAATTACCTAAACTACAATGACCTCTGCACTTCCAGACTCTCTCCTTCTCTGTATACATATACGCAGCATTTCTCATCTTGCCCAACAACCACTATTTACAGTGCATTTTTTATAGTTTATAATAGCTTCAAAGAAAAAAAGACACTAGAGAACATTTTTGCTCAAGAAGTAATTTTTTTTTTTTTTTTTGAATGTCATAATGTTTAGGAGCAAAAACAATGAAAACACATCAGTGTTTCTTCTTTTCTACCATATGGAATTTTTTCACTGTTACAACCCACAATTGTCTCTTAAAAAAGAGCTGTGATTCAGCAGCACTACAAATCAAAATTCTCAAGTGCTGGTATTTTTAAAGAGCTAAAAATTACTGGAGAGAAAATAAAGCAATAACAAAAGACTCAACTTTTATTTATCTGCCAGTCTCAAAGCATTTTTACAAAGGAGGAGGCCAGTGTTGTTACCTCCAGCTTACAGAGACGAAGCAGAGGGACAGAAGGGAACTGACCTGGATAGGACACAGGACACACTGGCAGGCTATGCAGAGCTAAGAACAGATTGCAGATCTATTAAGAACAGGGATTAATACTAAACACTTATTAAGTACCAGTTGGGAACTGACCATTAGAAGAAATGGATGATATTTAAAACAAAGAATTGATGTCATTAAAGAAATAACATCATTAACAGATAATTATTGAAAAGACTGATGGAGTTGTTTAAGAAAGTTACTGCTCCCCTGATATTTGTTATCACCCTCCGTTGGAGGTTATTCTACAATTCTTCTTTAGAAGAATTGTAGAAATGGAATATGTCTCTGGGACGGACACTTCAGCGCATTTCCGAGTTTTAGCGGAATTGCCTGCTCTGTGAGGGAAGTAACACCTGGCAGAGGAGCAGTGCAACTACTAAAGTTACTGCAGCAAGATTAACCGGGAATCACTTGCCAATAGCCTCAGAATAAAGAAACCAGAATTGCAATACTGCCTTTGCTACTCTCCTGCTGTACCACCAGGCAATTTTCTTTCCTGCTCTTTGTCCCTCAACATATGACATCAGTGTAGTTCCCTATACTAAAGATCTCTGTCGAAAGAAGCAAGAAGAGTAAAGAAACATATTGTTATCATAACACTTAGCAAACCTTACAGAGGTCAAATCAGAGAAGACAGGATATACTCTCCAAGAGAAGTACAGTTAAAAACAATATTGCAAGATATGCAGGGTTTCCTTGAACATGCTTCAACCCTGTAAAAGTTCTAATTTACATTATATCTTCAGGAGAAAGCCAGAAGAAACTCCACTGCCAAGTATATTTACTCAGATACATCAAACACTTCATAATTTCTGTTCTCAATCCAATACAAAATTTGCAGTAGGCAACGACACACTTTTCACCAACAATATTCCACTTAAGGAAAATATTATTTCAAGTGCTTTGCCAATATACTTGGCTATTATTTGATCAACCTAAAGAATTCTAACATATATCAGAAAAAGAAAGCTTCAAGACAACGTAAGACAGCACCATGAGAAGTGAGATAACTGAAGAAAAAATACTTGATACTGAAACTACGTGAAATAATCAGCACCTTCATAGTAAATGCTACAAGTGCTAAAAGAGTTTACTTGTCTAGGATTCAAACACAAATTCCCCAAATATATCTGAGAACTAGATTTTTTTAAAAAAAGTATTCAGTGCTATCACATCACTGTCTTTGCAGTATTCATGACCCATGGTAAGTTTCTATGTCCACGGCGTGAGAGAAAGAAGCAGGAATTCCCAAGTCTCGTGTCCCGGGAAAAAGCACATACAATACTCGCCTATCCCATATGACTTTTTCCCATTTTGGGACACAATCAGCCAGATATATTCCGAAGGGCAATCTACATCTGTGTCAGTCCTAATACAATTCATGATTTCCAGTCATTTATAACTAAACCACATCAAAATCACAACTAAATAAGAAAATAAAGCTCTCGATTTTTCGTAACTCCATCATATCATGTAACTGACTGAAGTCACTTCATAGAAGGATTAGACATAATGATCACATACTAAACACTCAATAACACTAGGTCAGAATAATCCAGTAACCGAAGTACGCAACTGAAAAATGATTACATAACCGCTCCCTGTCAGACCAACTTATTCACCTCCTATATTTATGTTGTACACATAAATACAACTCATACTGAATTTTTTAGGACATTAAAATTATCATATTACTTCTCCCTCCCACAGATATATGTGCCTTTTAAATATCTTCATGTCATTTCAATATCCTTGGAGTTCTTCCCAAACTACATCCTTTGAGGTACTGTAACTACTATGCAAATTGATTTTTTCAGATTTCTTTTTGCACATTTTCTGGAATTTTTTCATTTCACCTATGTTTTCAGCTATGGAGCTGCCTTAAACCATTTTACATATATTAGAGGTATGCTGAATCCACTATCATGACAAGAGGGCTGCACTTCTGCACCAAAAACTACATTTGAATTTTCTTCAGCCATATTACATTTTCATTCAATATGGTCTCCACTTATTTCAAGGTCTCTTTGACCATTTTTTATGTTTACTAGCACTCCTTCATATTCAATACACATTTTTACAGCCATCTTTACCAATTATCATAGGTTCCACTTCCCCCCTCCCTTTTTTTAAAACTTCCTAGGTATAAATACTATATTTACCTATTACAAATATATTTCCCCTGTCCTCCCTGATGCTTGCATGATCTCTCAGTTTTGTTTCAGCTCTGCATTTAATTATGTTGTTTGTCCACCTCATCCAGGGTATTAATTAAAGCATTCAATAAAATCAATTTCTGTAGTCACACAAGGCAGTTCTCCCACAAATCACACCTCTTACGTAAAGAAAACGATAAGGAAATAAAATGTTTCTACAGATATTCGTAAAATACAGAGGTAGATATATACAAAATGTGTATGCATATGGGTTATCCTACTGCAACAAGGTGTCTAAGACTATTGCACTCATAGTTTTGCATTTCATTTCCAATTACTTGGCAGCAACAAATTACAGAACTTTTGCAATTCAATCTCATGTAACTAGGCATTTTACAAACAATTGACATTCACAGTATTACAGTTTCTGAGAATAAACACCATCCATTGAACATGTTTATGATAAAGTTAAAGCATAAAAATCTGAATGTGTCTGTTGAAATGATGCAAATTTTATTTGTCATGGTTCTATCTGTGACAGAGTTATTCATTAAATGTATAAAATTAGCTTTGTTGATATCTATATTTTGGCAATTGTCACAAATACTAACAACGAGCTAAAAGCAGCTATAGTACTTACATTGGTGAGGTGAATGACTCCTTTAGATGTAACAGAGCAGCCCATAAAACCAACATACTGCAGCTCGGGACAATGTTCAGCAAATGCTTTCACTGACTGATCTGTCACCTAACAAAAAAAAATACACAGATAACAGTTGAATAGATGATATGAGTATACACACAATAAAATCCAAGCTGTTTCTCAATAACAATAAAACTATTAATGAATAGTTTGATTGCGTTATCACTGCCACTTACTCTGAGAATTTGAGAGAAAACATAAGGTATGCACGTGCATCTATAGATACATTTGAAAAGAAAGAAAAAATATAGTCTTCGAAAGACAGTAGGACCTTCGCTTTGGAGCAGAAAAAACAGAAGAAGAGGCCAGAATGATGACCACTGAAATTCAAATATTACCATTCTCTTTATCTGCAGACTAAAGCAAAAGTTTCTTTTATTTATCATTCACATAATTATATACAATAATTAAAATATCAACAAGTTTAAGACATTGCCACTCTGCAGAATCATGAGGTACCCATCACTGACTGCACTGAATCTGAACTGTATCATATCTTAAGTTTATATTCCATTTTAAGCCATTTTTATTAAAAACTAAAGCCGTACTACAATCTATTAATGGCTATTAACTTAAACATAGTATTTTGGCCGTTTCCCACATAGAATTAGTATCACACAGTAACGTACCATTCTACGTCTGTTATTCGTTGAATGAAGACGCTACCTTTATTATTGTGATATATCTATTTCTAAAATTGTTTTTGTTTTATAATTAAGTTTGTCTAATAAAATTAAGTAGCTATAGAAACTAAACATTGCATATGTAATGTTTGGTAGGTAGAGTAAATATTGAAAAAGAATAACACTTGTGAACTTTTTTCCTCAAAGTATTAGTTTCCTCTACAAATACTTCTGTGATTTCCTGCAGTTTTATTGCAGGAAATATTTCCTGTTTTCCCAGGAAGTTATATAAAGATTTGTCTTAAATCAAGAAAATTGTATTTTAATTATTTAAAAATTTTATTCAGTTGAGTACTTCCCTAGATGAAGTATTAACAAAAGAAACATTTGTTGTTTTATTTTCCATTACTGAAAACAAATATTTCATTCCACAAATATTTTATTTCATTTGTCATTCTAATCTTTCATCAATTTTTTAAAAACTTGCATCATACAGTAAGAACACAGCACAAAACCCATAAATTCACTTTTTAAAAAATATGAAGCCACTAGCATCAATATTCTTCTGATTAAACAGCACGCACTACTGTCAATTTAGTTCAAAAGACTGACCGAACAGCAGAGGAGAAGGTCTGTACTTCATTTGATCCAGGCTGCACTACTACGGAGTCCCCTAAAGGATGGGGAGAAACAGAAAGCAATTGCCTTCGAGAGTCCTTCCAGAATGCAAGGCAGAGAAGACACGTGAAAGATGCAGCAAGCAGAAGGATGGCAGCAGAGGAGAACGGAACAGCCAGTTTCAAAGATGATGGAAATTAATTTCTCCTGGGCAAACTTTGTAGCAATCAAGGAAAACACTACAAGTTGCTGAAATAAGAGAATGTCTAAAGCGAAAATACTTCAATGTATTTGTTCACTTGGAGTTTCTTCTATTAAGAAGTTGAGTATTAGTTTGCTGTCTAATAAACAACCCACTGTAGCATTTAACCCGCTGCAGTAATTTAAAACTCCTTCGCTGTAGCGGGCGTGAGGAGGAAGCAGCTCCCCCTCTGTCCCGTCACAATCCTGCATGAATACAAAGACCTTCCTATACTTTCCTTAATACAAACATCCTGGAAAGAAAGGAAAACGTAGCTTAGCTACAAATGATAGATTGAAACTATATGGACATGTAGCTAGGTTCTACCCCTTCTAGCACCCTTCTCCAAGTCCAGACATTTAATTCCAATGCAGGGTTACACGGCTCTCACATTATAACCTGATGTACATCTTTCACACACTCCCAGGATCCATCTCACTTTTCAACCTCCTCATTTCTTCCCTTCAACGAGCACCTTCATCTATGAAGGCTTTCTTTCTTATACGTATGTACAAAGATCTAGCACCTCAATCACACATCTCATCTCTAATTTTAATAAAGACTATTTCTCCTCCAGACCACAACTAACAGAGGCAGCAAACAGACACAGCAGCTTGTGCAGCAGTGTCTGGGCTCTGCTTAAAACTTCTGGAAGTTGTGGGCAGTTTTGGGGCTCCCCAGTACAAGAGAAACATGAAACTACTGCAGCAAGCCCAGTATAAGGCTATGAAGATGACTAGAGGACTAGAGCATCTCTCCTGCGAGGAAAGACTGCAAGAGCTGGGCCAGGTTAGCCCGGAGAAGACTGAGCGGGGATCTTACCAATGTCCACAAACATCTGAGGGGAGGGTGCAAAGGGGAGGGGGCCAGGTGCTTTTCAGCAGTGCCCAGCAACAGGACAAGAGGCAATGGGCACAAACTGAAGCACAGGAATTTCTATCTGATATGAGGAAACTCTTCTCCGTATTGCACGCCGATACCTATTTCCTGTTAAATCTAATTGCTTATGCCTTTACATTAGATGCTATACTACAGTCGCCAACACTTCACTGTCAGATTTATTAAAATAAATAAATACAACATCAGATAGTTTTACCGAAGAGCATAGCAGAGGCAAGAGTTGATCCTGCAACATGTTTTCTTTTCCAAAAGAAACTGAAAGTGAACAGCACCCCCTCTGAAGCTCAGCTACTACCCTAAGCGCTTGCATGTGCACGATAAGTAGCCATCAATCCAGATCCTGTTTTTTCTACAGAGGTCCCTCACCGGCAGAATAATAAAGACTCTCCAGAGACAAGTGGAGGACAAAGGGAAGAGAGAAAGCCACATAGATAACTAATAGCTTTTCAAGTTTTTCAGAATTTGGATATGGGCAGGTTTTTGAATTTATTGAGCACCATATTTAGACATAGCTGAATTTCTAAAATTCGAATTCTTGACCTATTTAGTTTTTATTACTAAACACCCAGCAGCTATAAAACTGAAGAGTATAAAATTGTCATGGGCACCCTTAGAACACCTCCACCTCTTCCTTTTAACAAGTTTTTTTCCCCCTCCCCTGAGCAGTATAAATTCCTAGTACAAATGACGGTAAGGCAGAAGTGTCTTGATCTGGGGACAAAACATGTACTTTCCAGCCAAAATGTACAAGTCATCTCTCACTGTGTCTGGAATTGTAAACCCTGAAAGCCTGAGGACATTCTGGGTTTGCAGGGATGTCTTGTTGACTTCACAGAACTCAGAAGCAAAACAAGTTTTGAGATATCTAGTCCACGAGGGAGCCCTAGGTGAATACATATGTATGAACAGTACTGTCGCTATGCTGGCTATCACCTTGATCCCCAGCTCCAACATACCTGACGAGCATGGCACTTTACTGCATGCTGGCAAAATACTTGCAAAACAAATTTTTGAAAGTGAGCTCAGAGACTAGGGATGCAAAGAGGATTATAGGTATACAGATTATACCACGCTTGAGTGCTTTTGGTTTGAGGTTATCGGATGTGGTTACAGGTCAAAAGCAGGTTGATTTAAAGCAACAATTTCTCAATGAGCAAAGATGTTTTAGTTGCATGCCTGCCAATTACAAGCAAAAAGTATGCCTCTGCGGTTTGGGTATTTAGAAACCAATGAAACTGAAAATGAGCCCAAAGGAGGCGGAACAGGCTCAGGTAAACAGGTTCAACCCGCTAAAAAATGGGTAGTGATTGTGTCTTGTTTGTACAGACCCATGTTACAAGTCTACTTACTTAATCAAGCAACCAGCGTATTTTAGTACAAAATATCTTCTTTGATTTTGATCTGACAGATTTTTAGATCTTCATCTCTGCACATTCCTTTCAGCTGAGTCAGTAGCCACATCAGCTATTTGGGAAGATTTTGACTACTAAAGACTTTGACAAATATTATTAGAAATCAAAGAGTGACAGATTTGCCCTATTCATGGCACCAGGGGATAATAAAAATGCCTTCTGAAAACTCAGGGAAGTTTTAAATTTAGGCATAGAAAAACAGAAATTCAATTCTTTCTTTTCAGCCATATTAGCTTCTCTATAGAAAATAAAAGAAATCCTCTGTTCTGCTAATGAGATAAGAGGACCACCCTGTTACAGTTTTGCCCTCCTCTCTTTACAGAGAATTTGAGTATGAATCTTTTCTTTGTTTCGCATAGCTTTGCACTAGCTCGTAAAGAAATGCATTAATAAACAATGAATAGTATAAATGCCTAAGATCACAGATTTAGTACAGAACTTAAAACTTTAAAATACAGATAATTTCTTCCATAGAAGTGACATATTTTGGGTCCAAAAAAAAAAAGCACAAAAAGAGATGTTTGGAAAGTAAATAATAAAATTATTAACTCTCAAAGTGTTTTCTGTTTGTTCATACTGTGGAATTATCTGCATGCTAAACAAAACATGTAAAAAAAATAGTTAAAGTTAACAGTACTTCAACTATCAGCATTAAATAGATTACAGACTGGCAGTGAAAGTTTTCAGTGTTTGTTAGATGTTCAGCATCTATCTGGTCAGGACAAGGTTCTTCATTCCTTCTACATACCATGCAAGTCTCTCAATCTTTCAGGTTCCAAAAAGTATTTACAACCTGTCAAAAGTAGTGTGGTATTACCTGAATATGCTTTACATTTACTGTGGTAGAAATAGCAATTTTAGACAGGCATTTTGCTATTGCAGACAAATGCTCTTAAACCTTGGCTTATAAATAAATAAATAAAACAACACTGCATTGGAACTGTTGATGCCTTTAAGCTCAGTTCAATAATAGCTCTTGTCCTTTGCTGTCAGTCAGTGAAACTCCACTAACTGCAGGAGCTGTTTTGATGTTTTAAAGATAAACATTGTAAAATTTCACCATCAGCACTGTAATCTCACAGTCTGCAATTTTTACTATACCAGTATATAAGAGTATATAATTTTTTTTTCAGGTCCAATGTCATTTATAGCAATTGATATTTTAATATCACAGTGCCCATCCACCCAGCCTGCAACGGAGGTCATACGATATTTTACTTAGTGAGCTACTCAACGCATGACTGCATTCTCCTCTGATTGCGTTAGTGAGGAAAATTATACATATTTTTACACGTATACACACACACCTGCTATTTCACAAGAAGAACAATTACTTTTCATAGAAAGAATATGAGATATGAAGTAGAGAAACACCTGATGAAAACTTTGTTAAACTAAATATCTGGGGAGAGGGTAAAAAATAACAATTTGTAATTTGTCTTTTTGTTCTCATTCTGTTTCACAGGAGTAAGAACATGTAGTATTTTGGACCTTGTTCATATGTATCACATAGCATTATGTAGCTAAGTACATTGACCAGTTAGATTAATTGATAACTGAATCCTATCCACCGCGATTCATATACACTTCCAAAACTATAACCAAACAGCATTTGTGGGTAGAAGTAATATCTTCCATTAGAATTATATGTATAGTGGGAAAAAAGCAGACAAATTTCAGACAGACTTGAAACAGAGCAGAGTCGAATATGAAGCTAAAATTAATTTTTAAGATCGAGAACAACTACTCTACTGCTTAATTAGACATTCTTCTATTTTACCCTGTACAATGCCTAGCTCACAAATATACTGACCTTACTTGCCTGTATCCTTATGCTGTCACACCCAGTATTATAGTGCTACTACAAAATAACGTTGCGTTTTCTTTCTAAATGATGAAATTAAAAACTGTCTAAAAATGCTATTAAAAATCTCTCTCTCTCTCTCTCTCTCTCCCCCATATATATATATACACGCTTGAAATTCTGTATTTAAACTCTTAATACATGCAGGCCAACTCACTATTTCTACGACAAATAGGTCCCAGAAATGGTAATCTCCTTTATTGCACAGAGGTGTTTTATCCTCCCAAGACCTATTCTACAGAATGAATGAAGGATAAGTGCCTGACAACAAAATGCATGGAAAATTAGGAACAGCACATGTACAATGATTATGTAATCTTAACTCTGTTTGTTTGTAATGTAACTCTGTACTGTTTCCTTGAAGGCCTCTTTATCACTCAAGAAGCAGGAGAGTCATATGAAATACGAATTATGACTTTTGGAACCAAACAGATATTTTAAAGCATATGACCAACGAACATTCAGACATACTAAAGAAACAGATGAGATTAGTATAATCTAAAATAGATTACCATAGAAAATATACTACAGTTCTACTAACATGACTCCTGTCAATAACGATACAGAAATTCACAGCTAATTCTTTTATAGATCACAGTAGTGTTCTTTGAGGAATCTTTAATAATTGGATTGTCTCGTCGACCTTCATTGACTTTCATTCATCCTGTCTTGCTTCATGTTAGTCTTGCTTTGAAAAAGTAATGCAGGACAATGAGGAGAGATTTATAAGTTATGCACTACAGCACTGTGAATGGGAAATACATTGGTCTGGAACTAACGGTGCAGATTTTGTTCCTATTAAAAAGATCTATGATAAGTGAGATACGGTTTAATCATTTCCTTTTTATGTATTACAGCTTATTATATATGAATTCCAGTTCTGATTTTTTTACAAGAATTCAATATTTAGGCTATTCCGAATTAGATTCTGTAAGTATTAGTTTATTTTATATTCTATTAAATAATCCAAGTAGCACAAAGGAGCAGTTCTCAAGCAAAGATGATCATTCAACAAGAAAGTCTGAGGTACAACAATACAAGCTACTTAAATTCCAACTAAAAAGCCTAACAGCTTATAAAAAAATCTAGAGAAGCTAAAACAGAAATAAACTGGAAATGAATAAAGTGATAGGAATATAAATACAAGTTAGAATGGAATGGACACCATGTCCTCATTCATACGGGTGCACTGCAATGTAAGTACATCTTAATGTACAATTTTTCAGGCAAAATACATAAACAAGTTTGAAAAACATTTTAAGATCTTCTTCAGAACAAAGACATTATCCAGAAAAACTTTTGACAGAGTAAAATATGCTGTCATCTGAGCAGAAAGCCAGTCTCCCACAAATGCAATAGGTATGCACACACCGCACAGGTCAGTACTAATAGTGGAGTAAAACTCCTTCTCTCTAATTCTCTCACCAACCAGCTCAGCTCACCAGTTTATTATCAAAAGAGGATGGACACCCCCCTACGCCACCCCCTCACCATAAAAACATGAGCTATCTCAAAAACAGAAATATTCTCAAAACATGAGACATATCTAATATCAAGAAAGGCAGGCAAGTCAGCCACCATTGCTCTATCTGCAGAAACGTCCCTAAATCTAACAAAAAAAAAAATGCAATAAAAACATAACTTGAGAGAAGTTGCCTCTGATGCCAGGGGCAATTTTACACAGGTTTCTCCAGCTGAGCTTGTGTTAAACCTCTGTATTAAACTGTAACCACATCATTAGCTTGCTATAATGCAAGGTAAAAAGTTGTTGAATTAATTACGCCTTGTCAAAGGATGAGGATAGAAATAAAGGCTAGTCCTTGCAAGGAATTACGATGAGGACAGATTAAGACAGATGTTCCCTCTTTGCCACATAAGGAAAGATGATGTTTGTCACACCCAGAATTTATTACTCAGATTTCTAACTTAATGAAGACACAAAAAACACTCCCAGTCATAAAAAATTGTGTTGATTACAAAAGCATGAGATATTAACTGAGAAGGAGCTCCAGGAATACATCTGTTTTGTTTTCTCTGATTTTTATAGTAGCATTGGTTTGTTTTGTCTTGTTTTTTTTCTCCCTCCTATCAATTCTCTCTCACTGATCAGGTCCCGTGATATTATGATAATATTAGTACAACAACTCTAATGTGACTTTTTCCCATGAGGATCTCTCAAACCACTAAATAGAATACAGTTTTCAGTTAGCTTTGGAATATCTTAAGTAGATAAAATTTATTGCCTTGTAAGCTTGACCTAGAAAAAAAAAAAAAAAGATTTCATTAACTGTTCTCTCTTTATTTCTGTGTTTTAAATTGCCAAGTGAAGTAAAGCTTTCTCTATCTCCAAGATGCATCACCTCACAAATTGTCTCTTTTGGCTAACACTTTTTAAATGACTTTTTAAACAGAGGTCCAAACTAAGAGACTACAATATTACACTATAAAGACTAGTAAACCTTAGGCTATTAAACTAAAATACATACTTACCAATATTTAAGATTACATATACTTTCCCACTCCTACAAGCAAGCTGTTGCCTTCAAATAAATAAATATATGTATGTATGTATGTATTTTTTTTCCCTCATATGCTATTAGTTTCTTTCAACAGCTAAGACTACTGCTAAAACAGCTCATAGGCTAATGAGGGCAGTTCCTTCAGTGCTTTGGAATGAGCAACAGGTAATCCAGAACCAAAGTGCCTTAAAAAAACAAAAACAAAACAAAAAAAACCTCTTTTCTTTTTCTGTGCTGCTATTATCACCTTCTTCTGTAAGTTCTCTCTAATGGAAGTACCCGAGAAATACCTATGGGAAACAAGTAAACAAAAAGAACAGCAGGATATTAAGGTAAGACTTGACTGATCAATTTTTGATCTCTCTCACTCCTAGCAGGTGAAAATAAAAAATATTAGTATTCTGGTCTGCCTTTAGTGGGCAAATGGAGAAAGAAGAACATACATCAAAAGCAATATATAATGTGCCATAACAGATGAGCTTGAAAAAAGATTCAAAGTAACGTATCCCTAAAAAATGCATTGTTCCGTTTTTAATCTGAATTCTTAAATTGTTCACTATTATTAAACTTGTGCCCACAGTAGGCTGTAATACTCACAAAGCATCCACTTTCAGATATAATCCTGATCTGTGTTCCACCAAACATGCCAAGGCACTCATTAGCATCTATTTCAAACCTTTTCTTATTTAATGAAGAAATTTCTTAGAAACAGATTATACAATTTGTATGAGCATGACTATAAAACTCAGCTTAATTTAAGTAGGGTTATGACGCAAATATATTCTGTGTACACACACAAATATAGGAAGATGGAACTCTTTTGCTGTCCCTCCCCCAAAAAACAAAGGACCAAAATGGTAAAAATAAAAATAAAATTAAACCCTTTATGTTTAGAAGATTTCTCTCAAATTCAAAATGGAAAAGGTTTTTGCTATTGAGAAGCAGTGATACATTGTTTACATTTCATGAGCAGCAGCTTGAATGATAGTGGACATAGAAGTTCTGGCAAAGCAATTATCATCAGTGAAGATGCATATAATTCATGACCCCCTATTGCAATCACAAAACATTGATATAAATAAGGCATAGATAATCTATCATCATGCTCAAGTGCCAAAATTTCATTAGCAAACAGGAGGAAGGCATGGCTCATCTTAATAACTGCCACTGGACATACTATTTATTTCTTCACATTCAACAACATATATGGATAAATTTAACCATTTCCTTGATCAAAATTCAACAATTCTCAATTTTAACTTGAAGTAATAATGAAAGATTAGGTACTCAAAGTTAAGAAATATAAACATTTCTGTTTTCTCATCTCTGAAAGAAACAATCTAACTGTAAAGGAAGTTATCCTTGTTTTTAGTACCTATTCGTGATGCTTACGGTGTATCTTCAATCTTTTCACAATCTGGGCTTATAAACTTTGATTGCTTCCTTTTCATTACAGACACAGTCTTCAAAGTGTAGTCTTTCATAAAATAGAATATTGCTGCTAGCTAAGGACATTAAAACTTGTTTCATTATTAATTGAAAGGGATGATTGTTAACTGATCAAATTAGGTGACTTGTTTGTTTTCTTAAAAAAAGGGAAACATTATTTTGAGGCCAAAAACAAAAAAAATTATTGGACAGTATTTTCAGATGAGTTTACAGACTGTTTTACTTTATTCCAGAAACTGATTCCTTGATATGCGTCTCACCATTAAAGCCGAAATGTAAAACATAAAATACAGAGGCAGAACCTGGAAACTCCTACTCATTGAAGTGAACTTCACAATACGAGCTATTTCATCAAAGTCAACAAATTTAAAATGCTCTAGATTAACACAATAATGAAAGCATGTATGCCTGAAGCAGCATGCTGAAATTCAGAACCGTGACTCTCAAAACTCCTATGTACCTGCCATGCAGTATCTATTAGGCGCTATCTCTGTGGCTGTCCCATTTTGATATTAGAATTTAACGTGTTGCAGCAATTCTGCATCCTGCTGGCTGCCTCAAGATCCATCGGATCACACTGTATGCATGAGGCTCTTTGCAAGAGAATGTTACTTTTTTTTTTCTTTCTTTCTTTTTTTCCTAGAAATATCGAGAGGAGAAGAGAGGAGAGGATAGAGCAACCCTTTTCCTTCACCCTCATCCATTAGCTCAGGAGCATCTCTCCTATGATACGAGAAGAAGGTTTCCACAGTTGTCACTTTATCTGAGAACTAATGGGAGTCGTGGTTGTGCATGTATCTTGTCCAAGCTCCTTTGGGTGACAGCACCTGCTCCTCCTCTGTTGGATGGTCCTACAGGGCACGAAGCATGACACTCCAGTAAGTAAGAAGGAATTTGAGCTTCTAGCTCACACTGTTAAGGTAGGCTGTCTGCAACTTAACAGAAACATATTTACCTATATGAGTCTAAATGGCATCATTATCAGATACATACATGACATGGCATAGCCTTTAAAATAAAGGACCTACTCCTGTTCACCAGGAGGATCACCATAGATGCCTACATCGAGGAGGGACTTCTGGGCTAGGAATCTGGAGTGCTTTTCTGCAGCCATAGATAAGATTTGGAAGCCTTGGAAAGGGGTGGGATTTCAGACACATTCCATCCTCTTCATGCTATTAGGTAGCTCCTCATGGTTTCTGCAGATTCTGTTCTGAAACACCTAACTACCCCCAGGGGCTGTATACACAGTCTGCACACTTTTCTGGAAGCTGAGGTTTCCCCTCACAAGACACTGACACTTTGATTCGCAGCATTTAAGACCCTTTGTGGATGTGGGCTCAAATGTTTCCTCGCATGCTAGTGCAGTTATGCTAAGTTTACTCTTCGGGCAAAGCAATACTAACCTATAATATTTTCCGTATCAGTAATCTAAAATCAGCCTTTTAAAATTTCATCTGGCATTTCATCATCTATATCTCTATTCTACTTTATTTTCTTTTTATGTACAGTCCTTATATGTGACAAAATATCAGCAATCCACAAATATCTTACTACTTCCAGTACCGTTACGTAAGTCTTATAAACTACCATTCATTCATTCATTCGTAAGTAGACAAGTAAGTGCTTTAGGAAAAGGTCAGTTTCATTATGATTTTTGCCATTTTAATTTGATTTAATGTAGTTATAAACAAAATTTGTCCTCAATCTTTCAGAACTTACTGAAAGCCTGTTTAACTCACTGGAAAAAAATGTGACTTGAGTAATTACCATGAAGTGACTACTCACAATACATATTCGTTGATGAAGAGGTTTGACTGGTGAAGAGCTAAGAAAAAGCAGTAACTGCTTCCATGAAACCAAAGGAAAAGAAAACCATCACTAGCTCACTGTGCTGTAAGCTGTTCTTCATGCCCATCTTTATTCCATGATTACCAACAGTGGTATTTACTTCATCCTGGGAATTGCATTTGCAACTGCCATTGTGGTACTGTTGCTTCATAAAAATCAAAAGGCTCAAGAAAAAGAAAAACTGCAAATAATAAAAAATAAGCTTTTGCTGCAGTTTCTGAAATATCATGTACAGGCAAACACGGATTGCTTTTCTGTTTCTATATTCAGCCAGCCCTCTCCCCCCATACTCCTAACGTACATGTTCCTTCCTTCCTTCTTTCCCACACAGCTCTCTTGCATCTCTTCTCTTTCAGGCTCCTGTTGAGGCCGGCAGCTATGGCTTCACCTTCTAGCACAGGTTCAGTTATTCACGTTGCTGCACCCTGGGCTCTAAACGCAGACAGATCCTAACTAGAGATCCCAAGATTACGCGTACGGCAGAGAGCCGGAGTTAGAAAGCCCCACCGTGAGTCAGAGCAGCTCTGGCTCAGAGCTGCACTACTGCGGCTGCGTTATTCCCAGAGGGCAGGCAGAGCTTGCTTGCTTCTGCTCAGTGGGCTCAGGGCAAGTTCACATCTGTCTGCAAAAGCTGGTATGCACATCACCTGAATTGCACTCGAACCTTCTGTAAAACTGCCGATTCCTTGTTTTGGATCTTTCACCATTTTGTTTGAGTCTTCTCGTTGGAAGGAAGGTACCAAGGGCAAGAAGGCAATCTGTTGGGATGGCAGGGAGAGAAACAAGGGAAACTACAGCAACCAGCTTCCGGCACGCAAGCCAGCGAATGGGAGAAAAGAAAAAGGGATTAACGCTGAGATTGTACTGATTGTAGAGTAGCTCTGCGGCACACACGGGTCTCAAGAGAGATTCCCTCCTTCTGGACTGAGACAGCAACGACATTATTGCTAGTTTCTTAAAGGTGACTGTAATGGAAAAGTAAGCTGTCAGAAATTCAAAGTACTCTAAGATTTCTCCTCTGCTCAGTCTGAGGAAGAGAATTGCCGTTGATGTAAGTTATGTATTCAATATGCAGATGAGAAGTTTCCTGTCAAATATCTATGCAAAGGACTGCACAGAGTCTACACCTGTAGAAATAACTCACCAGAGTGCCTTCTACAAACAGCACATGGCAAAACAGGCTCTCCTAATGATCAGGCTTCCAGGACTCTCTTGAAATACAATACTCTGAGCAAACAGCTATTAAAAAAAGGGCACCATTAATGAACAGAGAACCCATAAGTAATTATTTCATAGTTCAAGTACAATAGTAATAAACTTTAAGAAGTGCACAAGTTAATAAAAGCAAGCTCATTCTTCATGTTCATGACTTGTAGCGTTCAACGGTTATTATAGTAACCCACTGCATAGCACATACTACATTTTAGAAAATGCATCCTAGAAGGCAAGTTTTGTTCTAGGAGAAATAAAAGTTACAACTATTAAGAACTGTAAGGTGCTTACACTTTTGCTGTATTTTTAAAAACTGATCTAATATATGGATGAAATAATTTTTACTTTTCCAGGATACTTCAATAAAGACTGAGAATCATTAAGTATTAAAATTTTACGCAGTGCCTTAACCGTTCACAGTATGTCAAGTACAAAGGCCATTTCCAAAAGTTTCACCAGTAAACATTACATGAAGATGATGGACAAAAAATAGCAATAAAGAATTAACAGTTTAAATGACAGAAGAAAAATGAAATAAAGTAGCCATATCTTGCACATTTAATGGGCTTTATAAAAAGAAATATAGATCTTAAAAAATGGAAATAAAATCTTAAAAAATGATGAAAAACAGATTTTGAAAAACCAAATATAAGTATCTTGCATAAAGCAGGGAAATAAATATTGTGCAGGGAAAACTGAGAAATATACTTTAAAAGGGAAGATATAGGCAAGAGAAAGGATTAATGTAGAGAGATGAATGAAATAAAAATTTTGGTATGTTTATTTTTGATTTGTTTAATCCGTATTTACAACTGGCTTCTTCAACTACATTCAAACAACAAGCTATTTTAAAATACTGCATACGTTAAAAAAAAAAAATCAGCGGAATAACAGATTTAAGTGAACCATACTTTTCCAGGTATTCTTTTTGGATTTAATATTTCTTCCTTATTTTTAAGAATATTGAACAACCAGTTACAAATAATAATTTCTGTTTTATCTTGAGGATAGCGCATGCCTATACAAATTTCTTACAACTCATCTAACAAATTTTAGATCCGGAGCTCCAGTTAGCTCAGTTAAGTGGAGCACAGTGTATGGCACAGAGAAACTCTGCTTAGTTTTATTCTGCTACCAAAATAGATGTGTTTCCCTTCCTATTTTGATCTATTATCTCCTGAATTAATTATTACTAAACAAAACAATATATTTGGACCTTATTAAGTTTGAAGCAATAACTATGGACAACTACTATCTTTGGAGTGGTTTAAATGTTTGAGTTAGAAAACAAATTCAATTCTCAATATAAATTATCGATTACACGTTAACTAACTCATAATTTAATAAAGTACAATTTGAATGCCCTTATACTGAATGGGGCTATGAAATGATCCCATTCCCATTTAAAATCTTCTCCTAAAAAAGTTATCTTTTATTTTCACTTTCCCTCTGCAACTTCCTCTTATACACTGCCAGTCAAATGATGGGCCCAGGCACACTTACTTGTCTGATTACTCCATCACAACTTCAGGGCTTCCAAGGTGGTTGGAAAATTATGTTACAGTGTACATTAAAACAACAGCAGTTAAATAGACTCAAAACATGGGTTATGTTGAGAAAGACAGACTGTTCACACACCATCCTTCAACTACACCGGTCATTACACCGCAAAGTTCTTAAATACTGTTAATCTTCTATTTTTTGCTTTATTCCAGGAGGCTTTTCAATTCCGCACAAAGGCACTGTTCCATTTTGTTCAGTATTCTGATGAGTTATGATGAGTTTTTGGTTACTTGGTCAAGTCTCTGACGTATGCATACTCCTGTCACTAAAGTACTTCCACGATTATTACTATAACATAAATTAGCTCTATTGTCAAATCATTGTCATGGGCAAAAACAATACATTGCTCCTTCGATATTATTACTTTGGGTAAAAAGTTGCACTCCCTTAACACAGCAGTAGTTAGTAACTTAAATAACCTCTACTTAAGCTTTTTATTTAGCTTATAGTTGTTCTGTGGAAAGGTGGTATCAGATTATCAGACTACCAACAAAGTATTAAATTCATAAGCAAAAATACTCAAATTATTTCGTTAATGGTTTTCAGTAATCCAAAAGAGACAAAATGTCACTGCATGGTAGTCATCTTCAATTCTTGCATAAGGAATTTCTTCAACTATGAAAGAACACTTGATAAAGCCCAGGGCAGTATAAGGCACGTATACATGTACAAGCACGATTCAGAACATATCAGAATTAACCATCACATTTACTAAAGACCAAACAGTACATCTGCAATGCTACAGGAATCTGCTACTGCTTGGCTGGGATCCATGCCTTTCAGAAGTGGGTGCCAATACTGAAGGAGGGGCTACAAACGTAATTTTTAAGTCTGATATTCTGCTGATAGAGCAAGTCATGATTGAAAATCTTGTCTTCTATTTGCAAAGAATCTTCTAAATCATTTCTAAAGAAAAAAAAAAATGTTTGCCCACCGCAGTGTTCCGTTTTCTAAATGCCAAGTCTCCTTCCTAATACTAGAAATACCTATCAAAATAGACAAATTAGCAAGTGCATGTCAATGTCTGACTTTCAAATTTTTCTCCACATAAGACAAGCACAGTCTCAGCAGCAATTTCTCTCTGTTCTTTTTTAATGGCAATCTCTCCCCAGTGCTCAAATTGCAGTTTGTTGTACTGTCTTTATTCATCTATGCATTCAGCTAGAAGATTTTTCACTATTGTTCAAATTGTACTGGAAGGACTTCTTTAATCCAGTCTGACTACAGACTGTAATCCTACGTAACAAATATTTCTTCATGATAGACAGCTATAAAATTGCGAGTGCCATGGAGAACTGCTCACTATCCTCACACACAAAAACTCTGTTTTTGCACATCAGTTCCATCTAATTACCCAAGGAACTGAAGGTGCTAAATTCATTAAAAAAGAAGGAAAAAAAAGGGGGGGGGGGAAGTGACTGTCACACAATGAGTAGACAACCATGAATGCTAAAAGTTTACATAAATCTAGAAAAATGATTGGATGAATTCACAGGGAAAAAGTACCATCTAAGACTTGAACAGAAAGACATCACTGCAGCTGCCCGCTGTGGAAGTTGGAGAGGATTCTGCAGACATGCTGCCATACATCCTGCTCACGCTCTTTCCTGGAAACTTGCCACAGGCCGCTGGCAGGCAGAAAAAAAAAAAAAAAAAAAAAAAAAAAAAAAAAACACTGACTAGATGAAAGTTTGGTGTCTTATCAGTACAGCTACTCTCATGGAAATGTGTGTTTTTGCAGCTCTTCATTTTCCTGCTAACAGCTTCTCCTTCTCCCTGGTCCTCATGCTGTGACTGCATCATCTGCTACGCTTCAGTTCCTTTCTGTTTGAATGCTAGATACCCTATAACATTCCTTGTAAACCAAATTTCTGTCTTACACAAACTTTGGCATTATCTAAACAATTCAGTTCCCACATTTTAAAATCCTAGTGAAAAGCGTAGTCACATTTCACTTCCTAAGCATATTCATGAAAAAGATTTTAAAGCTTATATAAATGATTACCAGAAGTTTAAAATTTGTTAAAACTATAATCATTATCCATTTAAGATATGGACAGCTGAAATTAATGGGCTATGAAAGTATCTGCCCTGCACTGTATTTTAAATGCATAGCCTTTATAAAGGCTGATCAACGGGAGATCAGAACCTGTCTTTTCCAGTTGCATTTGACAGCAAACACCTAGTGACAGTATCCACCGCAAAGAAACATCTCCAGCAACAAACGATTACCTCCTGGAGGAAGCTGGCGGAGGTGCTAAAAAATACGAACAGAAACTGTCACAATCATCTCCTCAGGTGGACTGTGTTGTTTGTTCCAAGATAAACAGCTTGTGTTGCTGTTTTCCTCCTGTTCTTTTACTCAGTTTCTTTAAATGTTGACAATTAGTCAAAACAGAAAATTAATTATGTTCATTAAAATATGTTTGATGTATTGCTGTTGTGAAATGAAGTACAATTAGCAAAGCTGTTAAGCTGCTGGACATTAACCAAGCAGCAAAGCAGCATGAACATACTATGACTCTCCTCGTACCATTTCTACAGTATACTTCCTGTTGGTATGCTTGAGGGATAAATATTTCCCAAAATCTCCACTGTGTTTAAAAAAAAAAAAAAAAAATCCTTCACAGCAAAACAAAGTGAGAAGCAAGCTGAAGCAAGTCAAAACACTAATAAAAGGAATGGTATGCCTAACCAAAAACCTAAACCCTTTCATGGTATCAAGGCATAAGCATATTCCTAATACATGATGCAATCAGTAACAGGCTTGCAATGCCTACTGGAATTAATATACACTCACAGTGGTAACGCAGGCATTTTAACTGCCAAGGTTAATATGCACTCAAAGACAGTAAATAGCTGGCTTTTACTGTTACCTACAGAATCATTCAGAAATCTTCAGAATAAAAATAGGATATATCCCTTGGTATTGTGTGCTTATTTTAGCATCTAGCAAATATGATTGAAAAAACAATCTTTTAAAAGAATAAAGTAGAAGAATATCTTCTATCACAGAAATTAAACATCACATTTAAGAAAGCTATGAAGTTACACCGTTCTTTGACACGTGTTTCCTTTTCATATCTTTCCTTTGTTTTTCAGAGGGATCACGTAATTTTAATAACAGGGAAGCTGTCGTAGCAATTGGAAACGTGGAATAACATACACACATAGTATATACTATAAAACACTAAAAAGGGCATTACTTGCTTCTGTTTTTCATGGAACTGGCCTTGATTATGAAAATTAAGTCCATTCACACCAGTCATACATAAAATTTCACAGCTGAAATACAATACGGCTTCATGATACTGAGATCATCAGCTATAATAAACAGTTAAGGCTGCCACCACCAAATACCTAAAGATTGCTGCTGTAGAAATCAAAACCAGGCAAAAATACCAAAATCCCTCTGACAGCTTATCTGTTAAGACATTTCCATCCTATGGCATTCCTACACATTATTTACTGAATCACTATCACAGTTTCCTTCAGAAAAGGAAAAGAATCCCCAAATTTTTCCAGTGTAAGTCATCACAGGTGCAGAAGATTTGTCTGCTCAAACCACTGAAATGAATGTCATCAGGGAGCTCTTCAGTTCTGGTCATATGGAGTCTACTTGAAGCATGGTGGGCACCACAAAATGACGGGATTGATACATGCCTTAAAGGGGACAGGTGTTATCATTTCCAAATTTTGCTCTTCAACATGAGGAGCTCCTTAACTAGTAAAAGGTCTTCCATCTCAAAAATGAAACAGAACAAGGAATAAAATGAGAGAATTTTGCATAAATTACAGTAAAGGAGAATTAGTAAAAGTTAACTTGAACACAGAAGAACTCTGATCACAACCGCATAGGTCAAAGAAAATTTTTAATTAAGTATTTTTATACTTTTATACTTTTATACTTTATTTATTTCCATAAGGAGAAAAAGTAGTAGGTATTTTGTTGGAAAATGTTAAATAATTGTGGCATAATGTCTAAAAAAAATAGACTATTACAAACCTTACTATAAAATGCAAATCATTTAATGGACATTAACATTTGCTGGGATACCATAAGAGCATCTTAAAATAGCTACATATCCATTACTCAAATGAATTCAATTCTCCTTCTTAGGTAACACATTTATTATATAGTATACACTATTATAAACTATGAAAGATTGGACTCTGTTTAGAACAAAAAACCCCCACAGAATGTCACCCAAATTCAAACAAGGTTACTGATAAATTATTTGAATGCATCTCTCAGGAAGGACTAAAAAATTTTAAAAAATTTTAACTAGCCTTGAGGATTTCTTTCTGACGATATAAGGTGTAATTAAATGACGTTCCTCTTTCTTCTTTCTAGAAAAGCTTCTCCTAGGGAGAATGCAGGGGGAAAAAAGTCTTGTAATGTAGGCTAATAGCATGATATTACAGCTGCCCTGCTTGCTAACTAGTGAACACCTGATGCCATGTCTGTTATGTTTATTCATCCTGATCAAATTTGAGTACTAAGAGTCTTCAAGGTCCATTAATCAAAATCTATCTAGAATATTCCAGACAATCATAGCCTAAAAAAAAGGGACGGGTAATGCTAGATTCCAAAACCTAACCGGAACAGACTTTAGCATTTGATATTCAGAACAGGTAGGAACTATGAGTTCAGAAGAAGTCAGGAGATGTAGCATGAGGTTACCATTAGCGAAAATGAGATGCACTGCATGGAAACTGAAATATTTTTAGCCTGATTTATAAATTATCTTCATGCAAGAGAACTACTATTAAAAGGAAACCTCTAATAATTAGAAGCAGTCAGAAAAGATTTTTCTCCTCTGTTATTTTTCCTCAGCGAGCTGTATTACACCTAATTAAAAATCATCATTCTATCAGTCTGATCAAGTAGAGCACTAACCAAACACACATTCACTCAATCCGAGGCACAGTTGTCTTTGAATCCTGACAAAGTTTAAACCTTTAAGAGCATTAGACATGAAGCAAAGACTACTAGAGAGCTACGTCAAATCACACCCTTTAAGTCTTGTACTTATATGAAATCCTTTCTGGTCTACCCAGCACCACAAGCAAAGGTTCTACAGCCTGCTCCGCAGAGAAGCTAGCGTAACTGGTTGGACACCATGATTTCCTTAATAACAGCTTTAGAGCACTGTCCCTACACATTTACAAGTTGATATAGCGTCCTCCATGAAATTTTATAGGGAAGAAGTAAATATGCTACACCCTGAGAGAGTATTACATGACTGGCACTGGCCTACACTGAAAAGCTGTAGAAAATATGTCATTAAGATGGTAATCTTCAGCATTCCCTACTGTGATTCACTACTTCATTACAATCACAGTTTGATATCGGAAGTAATAGCAGTAACTGGTAAGAGAGACCTCCAAACACAGCAACAATAAAAATGAAAATTAAAGCAGTAGAATGAGGGGGAGCTTTAATATGCATGCACACAAAGACTTAAGCACAAACACAACACTGCTCAGAAAAAATTAAAATAAAAATTAAAATTAAAAATGTATAGGATATCTATATATATTCTTGAGTACATATTAGTCAAAATTTGATTTTATAGCTTTTACCGAATATTCATTTCTTGCCCAGAAAACTTTTAAGTGAAAGTGCTGTACATTATGTGTTTTATTCCTTATACTTCTGTTCATTGTTTAGCCACAAAGAGTATGGTATTACACCTTATGACAGCAAAATAGAGAAAAAGACCCTTTATTAATATTTGCACTAAAATTATGGGAAGTGTTGCTTTGTCAAAATTACAACAGCAAGGAAAACCAATAACCTCCAAAAAGCATTAAAGAAAAGGTGTTTATAGCTGGCAATAGATAATCTATCAAAATTCTTCATACCTGACATGTTTCTTAGAGCACAATTTTTTAAAAACAGATCTTTGTACCATGTATTTTGACTGAATTTACTGAGCCCATAAGGAGTTCAGATTACTTCATAACTTCATAAAAATAGGGAGGTTCTTTGCTTTAGTTGTTATCATATTGTATAAAGCAGCGTTGATTTTTCTTTTCTGAAAGCTGAGAGAACAAGAGAACAAGTCATCTATGTTATTTTGTAAGAAAATCATATGTATAGTAGTTTACCTGGCTGATATCATTTATAATGCCAGTTTTCATCTAACAGAGTTAAGCCTAAATAGGTTGCGTGGGTGCACACAGGCAAAGAAATAAAAGGAATGTAACAATAAACAGAAATAAAATAAAGTGAAGGTGGCACTTAAGAAACATTAGTCATACCCCTCCTGCCTTTTTGCCAGCTGGATTAACAATTTTACTTTTCCAAGGCCAAAGATTAAAACAGGAAGACTAATAAATGCCCTCACTTGCATAGTAGAAAGGGAAGGAGCGGGAAGCTACAGCTCTATGAGGAGCACACAAACACAGAAACTGCAAGATGTAGATGTTAGCAAATATGGGCAGAACCTTAGGCATGCCCAGAGACTAAGGGCAGAGAAATTAGATATCTCTATCTACCTAAACGATATTAGAAACAAGTAGGCGGTAAGGCAGTACAGATGGCTATGAGCTGAGCTTCATCTTTTATCCGTACATGTTGCATAAAGGTACATGAAAGTAAGGTCCAAGTCACTTCACTGGTTACAGGCATTCAAAAAGAGAGCCTCACCCAGGAGAAATGCAAGTGAGCGTGTTGTATTAGCGATAATCAGAGACAGACTAGAGCCCGAACAGAGCCTACGGCAGTAACAGACCTTCACGCTGAGAGGCGAAGGCAGCCGAAGCAGTCAGTGCACAGAAGCACAGCAGTGGGCTGCCCAGCTTGCGTGAAGCCCTGCGCTGCCGCGTGGTGAGGGTGGCACAGGCACCATGGTGGGTGCTGAAGTTCAGCAATTCACCTTTAAAAGGTCGGGGAAGGGGGGTAAGCAACTCCTGCTTACTGTCTTCCTGGAGTTCATCCCATACCAGAAACAGATCACAGTTGCTGCTAGTCTCTAGGCCATCACAGAGGACAGAAGCTAACACAACAACAAACATTTTTGAGAGTTTTTCACTTGACTTGAGATAACTCACTGTAAGTCAATATTATCACAAATACTCACTCTGGTATACAAAAGTCAAGGCTTTTTTAAAAAAGAAAAAAAAAAAAGCCCTCTAACACATCAACCCACCCCCGAATAAACAAGACTCTCCCCCCCCCCACAAGAAATAACACTTTTTCTGATTTTTCGGTCTCTGTCAATAGAACTCCTTTCGCTTCCTCCCCCTCCTCCTTCCCATTCCTTATTGGTAAATATGACAATTACAAGCAAGAAAATAAATTTTTTATGCCAGAGCTGTAAAAAGAGCTACATAAATCAATAAGGCAAGATGAGCCATTATCTTTCTGAAAAACACACAAACTATTGCCAGCCTCCTAAATCTTTTGATGAATTCCTTCACAAGTCAACTGCAATTTTGTGAAAACAGCAAACTATACAATATCCAATGTTTTGCATAATCGACGCGTCTTCAACTTCTCCAACTTCTGGCAGAGCAATCAATTAGGTCAGCTCTCAAATAACCATCAGTAGTGCCCAAGTACACTGTTTAATGACTTCCAGTTATACTGTGTCAGCAATTTTTCGGGAGGGTAGAGAGAGCATGAATAAAGTCCTCTCTGCCTATAGCTATGGGCAGAAGAACAATTATGTCCTTTAGAGCCCAGCATAATATCTGGAAAGGAGACAAATTTATTTTTCTTATCTCCTTCCATGCCCCGTTCTCTTTCTCATGCTCACACATTCACAGAAGGTGCACAGTGTAAGCGAGGCCTCAGACCTCTTCGGGCTCTTCTCAGCAGCCTCTGTCTTTGGGAAGAGCAGAATGACCAGCTGGACAATCATAAAAGTGATTTCCTGTCTCATTCCTTTTCTCCTTGGCCAGTTAGCCCCATACCTGCCTTAATTTAAATGTCTTCATAAACTCAGTGGCTGGCTCTGTGAACTCATTTATTTTAATTCCTCTTCTTTTGGCCTTATTAGTATAAATTATTCAAACAATTATGAGAATACATTTTTAAGGAAATATAAAGGACACAGAAATAAATGAAAAAATCTAAAACTTATCTACCAAAAGTATGTTACTGACAACTTAGCATCTGTATTTTTACAACTGTTCAGGGGAGTTTTCTTAGATGAAGAAAATGCAGTAGCAACAACTTATTTGAGTAAAGCATTTGACAGAATACCACAAAGTGGCTTATTTAACTGAAGAAGGTAGGAATCAATATAGGGATTAAAAGATGGAAACGAAACTGGCTGGCAGGGTTGAAGAAAGAAAAACTGAGTTGAATGGGATACACAATTACAAGTAAAATTCCTAAAATAATTTTTGTAATACATATTTAATATTTTCATTAACAATATGAACCCCCCCCCAAAAAAAAAAAAAAAAACAGAAGGAAGTGAAATTTACTGACAAAGCTGGGAGTACCATCAATATGGATGAGAATCACATGTCTACATACAAAGAACTAGATGAGTTTGAAGACTGAACTATAGCAAATGGGACAAAAGCCAACAGCATTACCTACAAAGTCACTTCTTTGGTGACTTTCTGGCTGGAAGCACAGAAGAGGAAGAAACACCAGGTCCGCTGCCTAATTACAGGTTAATACTGCAAGCACTGATCAGATGCTGGCATGTAAAAGAAAAAGATAACCCAAATTATATCAGGCAAAGTTTCTCCTGAAGAGAGAGGAACTGTACAAAGCATTCAATGGAATTACTTAAAAGATGTTCTTTGTAACTCTGTTCACTCATATTCTGACAAGACAAATGTAGAAAAGAGGTACCACCATCATGGAATGGAATAGAGAAAAAAAAAAAGAGATGGTTCAGAAGAACAAAGAGTTTATCAAAGAAAGATGAAGCCAGGATAGAAGACCTGATCTCTCCCCAAAATACATCAGCAGGTAAGAATAGGCACGGTAAAATTAAAGGACAATTATAGACACAAGAATTATGTGCAGAGGCTGGCCACAAATAAATGAAGATTTAAAATTCAAATAGTATCAAATTACCAGAGAAATAACATTTTAAAATAGCCTACTGGTAGTACTGGAGTAAAACAATGTAACTACTTTGGGGATTGAAATAGATATATTTCTGAGCAGTTACTTAATGTGATTATCTACAGTAAGAAGCAATGGGATTCTCTGACCCAATAGCATCTCTCCCACATCTCTGTTTCTTTAAAACTCTTACCCTAACAAAATCATCAGCCAACTTGCATTGACTTCTGGAGTAGCACGCCTTAACCTAATGACAAATTCCAAGGAGTCTGGACTACGTGACAGAATTCAATGAATATGGCTACACAGGAACATTTTGGAACAGAGTTGTAATCTAATAGCTATTCTGCTCAAACAGTACAAGTATATAAAAACATATGCTCTGCCACTAGATTTGCATAGTGATTTTTACTCTTCTTTCTTCTTTTTAGAGGCTTTGAAATGCCAAATACTCATCTAACTCATGATGATAAATCCTATTGAAAGGGCATCAACTTTAAAGATATGGGCAGGCTGGGGCTCAGAGTGACTGCAGACATATGTATTAGCAGTGACTGACAGAAAATAACCGTTTCAAAAATAAAATGCATAGTTAAGGCATTAGCACTAAGCTTTAATATTGCCCTAAAGTGTATATGTGACAACGTGAAAACTTTTATTGGGCCAATGTTTTCAAAGGAATGTAATAAGATAAGGCATTGCTTTTTTGAGGAATCTCCTCTCTTCTTACTTTCAGAATCTGCTTGCTGTATCTTAAAAAATCCGCAGTACTAAAATGGCAGTTATCCTCTAGAAGTAAACCTTTTTTGCTTTCTGCTGGGGGTTCTGTTCTCAAGAGACCTTATCCATTCTGTAAAGGGATACACATTTGTCGCTACATGGTACAAAGTCTGGTGCAAGTTCCTTGTGACAAGTAAGTGCTCTATGAAAATACAGTTAACCTGAGGTGCATGAAATGCATTTTACCAGAATAAACTTATTTACCACAGATTGGAAAGACAGGATGAGTTAATACCTGACAGCAACTGGCACTAGAACTGCTTGCTTCTCCGAAAGTTAGAACTGTTAGCCTGAAAATATAGCCTAGACAAATAGAAAAAAGCAACTGCCTCGTTTTGCAGCTGTTTTTATTTCCTGTCTCATTGCTTCACTGCACTGCAAGAACTCCAGGGAACTGGACATGGCAGTTTATTCAAAACACTCATATTGCTGAAAGAATATGAAAACCATACTCCAGCTTCCCTACGAAATGACCTTGATGATCTGTACAGCATTTGTCAGAGAGACTAATAAAATTTCTAAAGATACTTGCTGATGTGATTGATTGTATTCTTCACTGCTCCAGTTACCTCAAACTAAATTGCCTGTCATCATGATGACTTTTTTAAGTGCCGTTTCTTAATTTTTTCCTCAGTCTTTTAGCAGTGATCTTACAATAGATTAAAAGTGTTTATGGATCAATAATACGAAAGAAAAAAAATACTGCATTCTAACAACAAGTATTTTTAATCTTTCTGCTTATGATGTGTTGTGACAGAGCATTACCAGAAAATGTAATTTCTAAGTAAATGGAAAATAATATCAAAACCTATTTTGCACATATCCAGCACCATAAACAGCAGAAGAATCTTACACATTTTGAGTAATATCACGTGCTGGTGAAGCACGGTTGTCCCAGTACCAACATAATGAAAAAAAGAACAGATTATAACTGGCATACATACTCTGTAGATACTCAATCACAGAGCACATACTGCTGAGCCACTCGAGCATGCCTGACCTGTTTTTCCCCAATCTGCCTGAGTTCAGGTGCCCATGGCCCTGATAACCAGAATAGCTTTGCATGGAGCCAGAACTGTTTCACAGTATTTACTCATTTGAGCTCCAGGCATTGTGAAAGTGTCTACATTATATCCAGTCTTTTCATTCATATGGGAACCCAGTTACTCAGGTCACGGTGATAGACAGACAGACAGAGTGGACTCTATTTTCAGGAAACAGAACTCAAGACGCAACTGTATCTCCATAAGAAGAATTGTAAATATTCTTCCTCTAAGTACCACTCAGAAAGGTTTTCATTTACAGATCTGCAGACAAGTGCCTCAGGTTCCAAGCCTCTCCTAAGAGAGGATCTCTCTTTGATCACTCACAAAAACAAAGCTGGGAGAATTGCAAGTAAACAGGAAATTTCTCTGCAAATCAACTACGTTCACTAAGAATTGAAATAAAAAGTCAGCCTCCAACAAGAACTTAATATTTGGACAGGTTCAGGCACCAAATTGAGTATTCAGGTTCAGACCCATGCCTTGAGGGCACAGGTCTTCTTCCTATGAACGACATGGAAAAAAGCCACTTTTTCATGTGCAATCATCCACATATAAAATGGGAATAGTAGCTCTTTACCGCCTAGAGATGCGGAAAGATTGCAAGAAAAATACATTAAAAGACTGTGAGAAATGCCACATTAGATAACAAATAAATAATAACGAAGATAAAAAAATAAAACAAAACCACTCCATTATAGTATTTCTATTTTGACAAAGAACCAGGTTAGCAAGTGCCAGTATAGTAAGCAACTTTTCCAGTATCCCTTGTAAAACTTCCAGCAAGATTGGTCTTACCTTTAGTGGGAAGATCCTAAGGAGGGAACCCATAAAAGCTTCACTTTCCTTTTTCATCAGAACAGATAAACCAGAGAGGGATATAATTCATAGCCTAGGTCATCTTTTCTCTTTCAGCAGTTTTGGTCCTAATCCCTCTTAAGTTTCCACAAATAGGAAAGACTCCTCCACCAAAACCTATTAGTCCTTGGTTTCAGGGCATAAACTCTCACAGACAATAGCAACATATCATCTTCACCTGATCAGGCATATTAAGGGGATTTCAGATCCTCCTCCTCTGGCACCAGCCAACAGCAGATTAAGGATGGTCAGACTATGCTCCGTTACCATGATCAAATACATCTGTTTTCATGCTCTTTAACAGATCCATTAACCATCTTTTGACCTGTTATCCTGTAAATTCTTTCATCATAAAAATCTAGGCAGATGATACCAAGCTGAAGAACTTTGCAGGATGAGTTGCAAGGTTTGAAAACTTAATAACTTCTATGATTAAGATTAATTAGAAGCAGCATGTTATAAAGATCTTTCTCAATTTATTTCACATGCATGCATCTATCTCTAGAAATCCAAATAAAAATAATGCTGTCCACTTTTAGTTAAAAAAAAATCATGAAATTTATAAGATACTCCTCTGCTTCTGCAGTTGTGTGGAAGATGCATATAAATATATAATGCATCTTTTTATTAAAATAAAACACAATAGTGCTGTTAAATAAGATGTCTTTAAGTATGGTTGACTTTCAGTTTTACATAGACTGAATGAAATCCAGTAAAACTAAAAAAAAAAAATGTTTCTTAAAACATGACTCCTGCAACTACAGCATTAATAAAACACAAGATATTGCAAGCTTGGCAGCAGAACAACAGGAATAACTGTGGGAATTAATATATACCTTCCAAAATGCGAATCCAGGTTTTGAATTTTTCTTCTACAAGAGCAAGATCCTTTGCTTTCCTTAAAACTGATCCAGTTGCAAACTACATTTTTATTCAATTAAGGTAATAATGGATTCTAACATGCAAATGCATTTTATAACAAAGTTATATTTACAAGCTAATACAAAAACATTACCTCCCTCTGACAGTAATTTTCATCAGCCAATCTCTGAGGATTTTACTAAAAAGCTCAGTATCATTCCCTTATGCAGACACAGATTCAACTGCCTCGGGACACAGCTGATCAGAAGCAATGTCAGGAAAGACTGCAAATCCCTTAATCCCATTCCTTTGCTTTTACCACTTGAGCAGTGCTTTAGCTTTAAACACCTCTCAGTTCAAATCACGGAATCCTATTCAACAATATTTTAGATTATTAGCTATAACTTCATATACTTAAATTAGAGTACTAGGAAGATTAAAGCAGTATCTTCAGAGGCTAAAGAATGTTACAAGAAGGCTACAGAATAAGAAAATAGAGTTATATACAAAACTGTGAGTATGCCAGTATTGAAGATATACAGTCTTTCAAGACTGTAATAGTTTTTCATTTACTTTTAAATAAATCTTCCTTCTCCACCTACCTTAAGTGCTTTCAAACACAGGAATACGTGAAGCTATATATAGTTTTACAAAGCTACATATAAAGTTATACATGAAATAGCCTAAGAAACACCTTTATGCTACCAAATGTCAACATCTTGACTTATAAAAATACTTACACTTCATTATAAAATACATACGCATTTGCTAATGAATACACACAGTTTCAGACAGATTCTGCTAGCATGCAGTAAGAGAGATATTTGGCTTTGTTTAATTTTCCAAACTCATGTTCCTCAAAGGATCCCACTCTCTGTAGTGGGATGGCAGTGTCGAGGAACCTGCCGGCTCCAAGCCTGCCATACAGAATGGTGCTACAAATAGAATTCTCAGCAGCCTGTAAACCATGGTATAAAGCAAAAACCTCACATAAAGTCTGTGTGTAACTTGGTTAAGCAAAAAACAAGAAAGAATGAAATTACATATCATTCCTGGTTTACACAAAACTTTCAAAGATCAAATAACTCACCTTTAGTGCATTTAGTCCTAATTATGCTGCTCTGTACTTCTGAGTACTTCTTTCTTTCCAGGTTTACAACTTGTGAGCACTTTCAAGGGCTAGCAGACGATTAGTATGGCTAAAAATTTGAACCTCAAAGGCACAAACAGCTAAAGAATTATTAATACTGCACTGACAGTTTCTAAATGCGACCATCTAGTATTGTGCCTACTAAAACTGTAACCAGATGGCTCAGAAAACCAACAGTAATTTTCTGATTCTGGGATTCCACAATGTCAGTGATAATTTTGAAGTTACTTAAAAAACAGAACAAAACCCCTACTCCTCACCTGTAATTAGATATAAGTGGATACCCAAAAACATGCCTTTAACAAGAACATCACAAATCTTGCACTTCAGAAAGACATACTATAGATATTGTAAACAAATCAAACATACTCTGTTTGCCTGCTGATCCAACCCAGAAGAACACAGACCCCTCTTCCTACTTGCAAAACTTACTCCAAAAGAGAAGGCGTAGCCTCAGGGAAGGACTGAAATACTTTAAACTCATCATGAAATGGCAGCCAGGAATTAAAAGTAACATCCCAGCCTTTTTACTGAAGAAAACACTATTTCTTTCCCTTGTTCTTAAAATCAGCTGAAGATTTTATAGGGCAGCCTTACAGAGGCTTTCCTCTAAAGCAACCACTATGAAATAATTTTCTTACGAAAAACAAGGGTGCATAGTCAAGTTTTGAAGAGCTTTTGAATTCAAGAGATTTAACTTACAGCCTCATCAAGAACTAAGTTGTTTCTGGGAAAACAGAATGCTGTATCAAGTTTTGTACCCCTTCACATTTTGGTGAGAGACTAACTTCTCTCATATAAAAAACTACAAACCACATTTTTTGTTTAGTTGGGCTGCTGCCTGCCTCCCCCGTACCCTCATAAAGAAGTGTACAAATATCTGACATGACACTGTTGTCAAATATTTTCTGAAAGTGAGTATACTTCATACTTTACAAATAGCTGGTTATTAACTACTTACGTTTTACAAAAGTAAAAGTTATATTCAAACTTATACAAAATTTGGTAAATTTTAAAAAGAAACTATAAAAGTTAACTGACAATTACTCCCATCCCTCTGTTTCCTCCCTTTTAATCTATTCTTTTAACCATGCAAGAATATTCCTTTTTATCTCAGATGCTTAGTTTCCTTAAAAGCTTCTAATGAAGGGCTGTCAAAAAAACCACATTTTTTAAATCCGAATGGACTACACCAAAACACCCTTTTCCCGCAATTGTTAATCCTTTCTTTAAAAAATCCCTATAAATACTCTTTCCAAGCAGATCTTGTTTATCCAAGTGTCCACTAACTCTATTTCTTAATATTGTTTCAGCTACTTTTTCCAGTGCAGTTGCAAGGCCTACTGCCCTGTAATTCCCTGGACCATCAACAGAAAGCAAAGAAAAAACCTAACGTCACATTTGGCATCCTCCAGCCCTCAGCGGCTGAGTCAGTTCTAAGCAAGAGGTTACACACGATCATTAGTAATTCAGGTATTTTACTGCTGAGTTTCTTCAGAACTCTGCACTGAACGCCAGCTAGGCCTAGCCATTTGTTAACCTTGGTTTTACTGATACGCTCCTCGCTTCTTCTGTAGGCGCTTCGATTTCAAACAGAATCTCTGATGAGTTCTCCAGGAACGAAGGCCCTGGCCTTGCAATCCTGAATCCCCCACAGCAGTGAACAGCAATGCCAGAAATTCATTCAGTCTTCTACAAGCTGGCCCTACAACCTCCCCAACAGCCTTCCTGCTCTTGATGCATTTGAGGAAAGACTTATCAATAGTTTATTTCTTGTTCTAGTTGTTCATATTCTTTTTTGCTTCCTTACTGTGTATTAATCTGCCAGATTTTTTTCATTTTTTGTTCCTTCATTTGGAAATAACGCATTCCTGCATCCAGTGGTTCTCTTATCATGATTTTTAACCTTGCCAGTTTCCTTTTTCCATTTTTGAAATCTTTATTATATGCTTCCTTTTTTTTTCCTTAAGTATCTCCTACTGTCTGGAAGAACTTCATTTTCTTTATTGTACCTTCTCTCTTCTTTTCAATGAGCTTTTTAATTTTACATTTTTCATTCTACATGGCCACAATCAGATTCCTTCATTATTTCTATTGATTTAAGTATGTAACAGTCACTTTTAGAGAGGTTCTTGACAGATCTTCCATCAGATCCTGTGTACTACTCAGTACCACCTCTAGGGTTATGTCTCCTCTAATAGACTAGATAACCAGCTCCTCCATAATCACTGATGCCATCTATAAATCTCACATTAGTAAAATTTGCCCAGAACTGACATCTCCTATGACAATTGTATTTCTTCAGGATCGTTATATTTTTTGCTCTTGTCTCTCACAGTATATCACAGCCAGTGTCACCATCCTTGTCAAGGAGTCAGTAACACAGAAAAAACTATATTCTTCCCATTTAGGCCCTAATTTCCATCCATAAAGATTCTATGTTTCAGGGTGAGTTGATTTTTTTATTATTATTATTGATTCAACCCTCAACTTTGTTTGCTTCACAATCTGTCTTATCTTTGCTACATATTACCTTGCTACATAATTCATGTCCTGGTTCTCGTGTCCTGCTGATCCATTCAGGTTCCAAAATGGTCATTATGTCAATGTCTTCAGTTATGGAACTTCATTAAAAGCAAGGTATACCTAGAATGATTTTTCCTGGTGCACCCTCTCATGACTGTGTACTATTGAACAAAGATGGAACATATTTAAAAGAAAATTAGAGTCCAAAGAATACTACGGAACACATCAAAAACTTTAAGGTTACTACATCTCACTCTTTCTGAACCAAAATCTTTGGTTTACCCATATGTTAATAAAATGGAAGCCTAGAGGACTTTCTGTCTAGGTTTAGAAACAAGGATCTAAAACAGATTGCCTTGGTGTTCTTCATCATGATAAACAGATTTTGAAATCCCTTTGTTTAACATTTTCTACTACCTTTCCAAGGAGAGCCCCCCCCACCCTTTTTTAAATCTATTTTGTGTTCCCCCATTTTCACTTTTTCTGAAAACAATAATATTTTTAAAAATAATCCAAGCATTCAAAAAGTGATTGCTCTCCCAAATTCAGTACGAATTATATGAATTTACAACATTATGTCTTGACATGAAGCTGAGATTCAAAACATCCCACTTTCAAATTCAGTTAGGATGTTTCAAAGAGCTAGATGGTCCTCCCAATGCTTTACACACACACATACTGCCCACTGCTCTTCTTGCTAACAGACTACTGGCTTTTAACCTTACACAAAATTGCTGGACACCAAAGTTAAAGTTAACTTCCTCTGAACTACATATAAATGCAAATTCAGACTCATGAAACAGCTTTATGTCGACAGGAAGCAAAATGCTTCTTCTACAAATTTGTTAAGTCTAAATCAGAAAAAGATGCTAACCTACCTTGTAGAAGCTTAGTTCAAAATATGAAAAATAATTTCTTTCATCGTTTCTTGCTACTCTAGCATTTATATTTGAAAACTCCAAGTAAATATTTCCATCACTAAAATATTTTTATATTAGCATAAAATGCTTTTTTACAGTAACGATTGCAGTATTTCTGTATTTTTATTTTTAGGAAATGACTTTTAACTTTAGAATAGATCGAGAAAGAAAAGTCATTTACATTTTTGGGACAGTCACAGTAATATATACAACAGCAGAAAGCATGCAGTAAGAATTGTGAAAAAAATAAGTCTCATAAATCCTGTCATATTAACAGCACCAAACAAAGTTTTCAAATAAAAACATACGTTATAACATATTATTTACTAGAAATGTTTTGTTGTCTTAATAGGCTGAGATAACAGTATATTACACCATCAAATAAAGTGCAGCCTTAATTATTTGTATATCCAAGCATCTAAAAATACCTTGAAATCTCACCAACATAAAGATTTTAATAAAGAGAAAATCCTCTTCTAGGATAGAAATAGCAGAAGTGTTTGTGTCGGGGCTTTTGGGGGGAGAGAGGGGTTAAGAAGTAGAAGATGAACAGATCAGTTTCGTTTGTCTTTTTAAGCTTCCCTTTTTACCCAAGGTATTTCCCTGATAAAAACATGACTATGCTAAGAATATTTACTATGAAAGAACATACCCCATATGGAAAAAGACTAATACCTCAGCAAAAAGACTAGTTTATTGACTATATATTACTAACGGATAAAGGTTAAGACACTGATACAGAATACTCACTTTTATGTGAGTAGTGGGAAAAAAAAGCTACAGGTCCTTTGTGCTGCACCTTAAAGAACAACATACATTTTTAAACACCACATGCATGTATTTTTGACACAACCAGAGCCAGCTTAGACTTATTCCATGCTACACTATAGCTATGTTGAGACTCTCAAAAGCACCCCAAATACCTATAAACTACAGCACTTGTTATTAACTTCCTTGCTTATATAAAATCCCAATAGCATTAACATTTACAAAAGACAAATGAAAATTTAAAAATAGTTCTGTCCAGCCTGGTAATATCAATGACTATTAATATTAAAGAAGCAAGCTAAGGTAGACTGAACATGAACAGAAAATTTCAGTGTTGTTTTTGCTGCTTCTTTTTCACCTTACCTATCAACAGAAGAAAAATTTAGTCTATTGTATCTCTTACAGACAGTACTCCTAAATACAAATATACATGTAACATTAAAGTCAGTTTGCTAAGCAAAACCACTATCAGCAGGCAATGTGACTGCATTCCTGTAATTGCGCTACTGTTTTCACTCAGAATAATTTCAGAATAATTTCAGAAGATTTTCATCTGGAGTTATTCTACACAAAATCTTAGTAAGGCAGAACAAAGTCTTTAGAGCATTCTACACACATTGGGCAGACACACATTGATTAGGACAAGCAAGCAAAAGATCACAGATACTGAAATAATAGTGAAAAGGAAAGGTTTCCTTTTCCAGTACAAGAACACTTAGGCTCCTTCCCTACAACTTAAGGCTGAGTTGTACTCCTGGTTGAACCAAGATCCATATATCAGGAAGGACCCAGACATGTTTGACTGTACCCCAAAGCAAAAGCACTCCTTTTCTCCCTCCCAAGTCTGCTTAGCAATGTTTTCTTCCTTAAGTGGGTCTCTGGCCTCAGCATAAGGTTCTCTAATCTGATCTCTCGTTAGCTCTTCCTTTAGTTGTTTGACCATGCTAGATCCTGTCGACTGACACAGAGACAACTAATTACCCAAATGTAATGTTTTGTTTGTTTAAAAAAACAAATTTAGAAACAAATGAACAAATTCTAGGTTAGTCCAACCCTGTAAGACTTCTACCTATGAGCATCTGTCCACTTAGAAATCTTACAGATTTGCCAAGAGTAGGAGGACAAGCTGCCCCTGGGGAATAGCCTCATCTTTCCCTCAGGTCTGTCCAGATCCTAGACCTGGACACACAGCATTTGTGAGAGCAGGAGATAAAAAATGGCCTAGCAACCTTTTAGATTCAAAACCCTAAAACTCTAACTTCGGTTTCCAAGTTCAAATTAATCTTACTAATATATGACATGGTATTTAGCACAGATCATTTCTATAAAAAGTATTGCTGTAACACTCTCTTTAGCTCTGAAATAATTTAAGAGCCTTGACATCTATTAGTCTTAATTTACTTAATTTTCCACAATAGTTGCAAGTATTAATTTCAGTGTTATTCCTGACATTTATCTACTCAGTAAAGTTTAAGGTAATAAATTGCACAACTGATCTGGAACCCTTGACAGCTTGCCACTCAGCTGTCACAGTCTTGTGATCTGTGTCAAAATTTGCTTCCTCAGACCCTGACACATGACAAGTTACGTTTTTGGCAAAATGAAGCCTAATACGGAAAATGCACACTTTTGAATCTTTAACATTTGCAAGCATGCGGATAGTAAACATAATGCTTGTTGCAAAAGGTAGCTCAAAGCATGTAGTTCAGAGTACACCGTGTCATTGTGTGTGAAGCATCTGCCACACACTTATCTCACATCAGATGCAACTAACTACACAAAGATAATAAATCCTACATTTCTGGAAGCCAGTATCAAAACTTGAGCATCTGTTCTGAATCACGTCATTCCACCTTTCTTAGGCATACAAGGCTAAGAGATACTACACCAGTTTGAAACGGTAAGTATCAAATCTTGTTTAAAATGAATTCTCACTGTCAATCACTTCAAGGTAACAGTTAAAAAGAAAACAAAAACAACCCCCCCACACACTAACGAAGATATATCTCATGCCCAGGAATGTGTCCTCTGAAATCCACCCACTTTGTGGTATTTCTAAGGAGAAAACAATTCTCCTCTTACTACAGCTATGCTTAGAAAACTTAATGTTTAAATCAATTTTATCCAAAAAAAAGTCACCTATCCAAAATGGTAGAACCCAAGTCCTGGATTACACTTTGACTAGTTTCTGTTTCTAGACAATTAGGATTTTTTTCCACTTAAGAATAAAAATGGGAAGAAGAGAAAATGATACATAACAAATTACTTGTTCCTAAGGATTCTGAAAAAAAAAAGAAAGAAAAAAGAAAATAAATATTCTAAAGAGACATCTTTTTAGTTATTGGTCAAATAGAATCAAATAGGATTTATCTGAATTGCTGATATTCCATTGTTTATTTATAAGAAAGAAACATCTTAAGTAAACACAAAAAAGTAAGGACCATCAACATAACTATCCCCTTGGTCCTCACCTATGCATGTCTTGGCCTAACAAAATCTGCTGTTCTAACTATATGTTAGATTGTATTGCTATTTTAAAATTTCTTTCAGCATTCTGCCAAAACATGCCACAAAAGTGAACTAACATTTAAAGTATTTCCCCTCAAACTAAAGTAGTTTTTCCCCTTTACAACAGCAACCATTATCTCTTCCTGCTTCTTTCCATCTCATACAATACTGCTGGCACAGATACGAAGTACAAAAAGAAATTCTGGATTCTTTCTTGTACCTGTTGATGAACGACAGAGTGCCCAGCCTACAGCATAACAGTACCATTATCTGTTGTTGTCTTAAAACTTTGACAACCGTAAACTTTAGTAATTCTATTGAAACCTATTTCTAATTCTATGAAACCTAGATTATTACAGTTATCCTGAACTATTCACAAGCTGGGACATGTTTATCTCAGAATAAAGACAGAATACTAAATCATAAAATCAGAAAAAAACCTTGCTCAATAGACTAACATAGTTTTGAAAATTCTCTATTTAAAAAACACTCATCCCCTCCTTCAGCACCAGATTACTCAGGCCCTCTTCAGCCAAGGCTGCAGAAGCGAAGCTGAACTTTCCCTGGCGTAACAGCTCCCAAACTGGTCACCATCCACCTTAACTAGTGGAGCCTTCTGACTTACCCCTCTCCTCACTTCCTCTCCACTTCAACAGGAAGCTATCAGAAAGAATTGGTTAATACTTGTGAGGCACTTGCATGTATGAGTGAATAGAAGATAAAAGTCAAGCCACGAGAACAGAACGTGAACAGAGGTGAACAGTAAAATAAGGTGTTTGGCCACAATTTGAGCTTTGACTATATTAGCTACACTCCCACTAGAACAAGCAACATCCATTTTGTGTCCAAATGAAGCAAGATTCTAAGATAAAAACAGATAATATGATCATTTAATTGAAAACTGCATCATAATGCATACGTCAGAAAGGATAAGAAAGGTTGCATGCACAGCCTTAAATCTGCTTTTCCTAGTTTTTGACCACTTGGCCACTAAACATAGAATTCATAAGTATATTTATGACCATATAATGCATCCAACATATGTGGTCATTTTAAGTATTGTTGTAATTCCATACACAATCCTATCTTGTCATTTGTCAGTTTTATATAGAGTCAGTATACTGTAAAGTACTAAAATAACTATCATCACTTTTATCACCCTTACTTCATACGGGAATAATATCTTGGTTTAACAGGCACGTAAATTTTCCCTACACCAATTTTAATGTCTTTTCCTAGTTATGCCTGTCTGATCTTCCTGAGATCATGATAAAGCTAGATGCAAAAGCATTCTTCATATACGCCTATTCACACTGCCAAATAATTGCTAACACATAGCTGAAGTTTTCACCTTCAATGTTAGAAACAAATACATTGTCTTTTTAGAAGCACAAGTCAAACAGTGAAGTGCATATGAAGAGGTAGTTTGAAAAACACTCTTTGTTAAAGAAATTACATTCAAAGTGCCTATACTAATAACTTTTCCACTTCCAGAATTTTTAATATCTGTCTCATATTTATACTTCAGTAGATTGGCAAGTTAATACACTTTCTCTGACCTGTGTGTTGGACACCGCCTTGTTACGTGTGATAGAAATTTAATTAAAAACATGTGTATAGCTTAATGCAAGTTTTACCAACCTGACTTTTGATTTAGAGCAGAAGGAAAATATGAGACAGCTCAACTTCTACAATATAGAATGAATCAAAGACTTTTTATTTTAAGCAAAACAAAAAAGAAAGATTATGCTGACAAAGAAAAAGTTTAAGAATATCGCTAAAACTGCCCTTTCTGAAATATTTCTTTATTCTAAGATTTTCTAGTGTAGATAAATGTTATATTTAGCAGTACTTTTATTTCTCCTTCATTCTTCAAATCTTGCTGAGAATGGCAATAAAAATTGCTATTAAACACACAGTTGATAGAACACTGCAGAAAGCCTTTGAGAAAGCTGGTCTCAAGGACAAAAGAAACACTGACTTACGGAGTTCTCTGGAACCAAATTTGAAGATTTTCTGTAGCTTCATAGAACTGATTCTAAACAGATGTGATTTCAAATTAGTATTGCCTATTCAGTACCTGATGTAAATTCTATGTTGCTTTTTCTGATGTTTTCTAATCTTTATTAAAGTACAGTAAGTTTATCCTCTAAAGATATCTTATAATGTTGGTGCTCTTGAACGTGTGTTTAAAAGGCCTTGAGAAGGTTGGGAGAAGGAGGGGACGGACATATGCTCTATTCGATTATGTATAACCCTGCATCCATGCTACTTTTTTTCCTGTGACAGATTAACTTATTTCCATGTTTCTACATCATACTGCACTTGATGCACTTCCAAAAACAACAAAAAAACATGATGCTTTCATCCATTTTATGGTGCAATGATAGAGTGATATTTCTGAATAGAAAAAAAGACAAAGTAATTCAAGTATGATGTTGACACAAGGTAGGCAAATGCAGAACCATGAAACCCATGGAGGTAGATGTGAAGCGTGTCAAATATGCAGACAAACTACAGTAACTTGGAAACAAAGCAAAGCAATGCTATACTAGCATAGAAAGTTACAAGAAATTTAATCTATGCAGTAGCAGAAAGATTCAAAAGAAGTGACATGATCAAAAACAAATAGCTGTATTTTTCACTGATAGGAAGATACTATGTGATTTGTAAAGGTACCCTAAAGCTAACACTTAGGTCAAAACACAACTTGAAGACCTAATGAAATCAAATTCTGGGATAAAAAGACGTTAGATGTTGAAAACAGTGTGGAAAAAAACATGACAGAGCTAATCTGTGTTTGTCTGGGATTCATGAAGTAAGAGAAAAGGAGGATTGATCTGAAGCACAGAGATAATACTGTCAATTTCATGAACAGAAGATACTTGAGAAATGAGAGCAACCTAATTGTATTTCCAGTCTAATCTTCCTAACTACTGCAGAAGAAACACTGACTGCCCATTTCTTTCTCTAATATGGATTCTGGAGCTATGTAACCCAGATGTTACTACATTTAAGGCTACAAAGAGAATTTTAGAAGACAGGACAGAAAGGTGATTATTGTGTTCTCTCATGCTCTTGAAACCAACTACATACCATGCTACACTCCAACTCTGCAAAGTAACTGAAAACAAGCTTGCGTCTGATTTTAGTTACATTATTTGGCAGTCTCCGTAAGACCCACACGGCATTCAGTATCAGTTAACCATATGAAAAGCATTAGTGTTGTGCTCTTTCTTAATAACCCTGACTTCCAGGTCACCAGAATTTCAAGAGGATAAATGTACCAACTCGACAGCTCTAGAGAACAGATCTCTATATATTAGTGATCTTCTCATAGACCACTTTAAAGGACAAAATCTAATACATGACTTTGATCTGAACCATTGTTTTATTAGGTACTATTTATTTCAAGTCACTGCCATTACTCTCTATTCACAGATGCAACTACAATTATAAGAACAGGAATCACACATGCAGTCTCCTAGCTATAAAAGATACAAGATAGGAGTAGGGTAAATGAATTCTCAGACTATCAATGTATTTACAGGATTTTGAAAACACCACAATAAGGGACACTTAACCATCAAATATAATTATATAATTCAAAAAAAAAAACAACAAAAAAAAAACCAAAAAAAAAACAAACAAACAAACAAAAAAACCTTATCAGAAGGCAAAAGAAGCTTTAATTCTTGTGGGCCTGAGGATCTGAAGTATCTCAGAAAAAGACTGTGTTTGATGAAGCTTTTCATTGTTAGATTGGACAGTTAATTGTTAAATTTTGATACATATCAAGAGGACTATCACATATTTAAAGTGCTTTAGAAATGCAGAGAATCATAAAAGAGCTAGGTATTATTATTCAAAGCATGTTGGCCAATCAATTAAAGAGAGGATTACTAAACCGCAGATACTGAAAGTAGTGGGTTTTTTTTGTTGTTGTTGTTTTTTTTTTTTAAGTTCAAGTGATTTTTTTTTTTAATTACACAAAACACTTCTACCGAATGGTAATACAGAGTACATACTTCATATAAGAAGAAGGCATATAGGGGAAAAAATAACTCCAGATAGGGACTAAGTATAAAAAAATTTTTGCATCATCTAATACATTTGTAAATAGACTGGTTTAAAGGGGCTCAAAAAAACCACAATTGGAATCTACTGATTAATTTTGTAATATACACTCACTTAAGATAAACTCAAAAAAAATGCAGTCTCATACTTACTATAACAAATTCTCTTTAAAGAGAAACTTTGGACTAATCAGATAAGCTAAGTTTTTAAATCAAAACTACTTTTTAGAAACACCTGTAAAGCGTATTTGTTGGATGACACCAGATACGCTTTACTTGACCAAAGCTACTGAGGGTTATTCAGAAAATGACAGTTTTATCTGTATACGAAATAAAAGAACAACGAACAGAGTAACAGTTTTACTGTAAAGTCAGAATATCAGTCATCACAGAGGGGAAGATCAAGTACTCCTTTATCAATCCTGCCAGCATAAAGAAAATAGTCTCCCATTATCATTTTATAATCATGAATATTCTCCACTCAAAGAACTGAGCTTAACAGCTTATTTGAACTGCAGAAGCACCTACTCACATCATTTTCCTTTCATCTTTCTTTTGTCACATATGCAGAACTATAATAAAAGAATTAAATACATACCAATTCTCAATTCTGGTTAGCTGTAATTTAGGGTCATTTTTTACATTAAAAATTATTAAATATTTAGGAACATCCTTAGGGTCCCAACAATTTCCTTTCAGGTCAATGTCTTTATAAAGCAGCTTTGTCCCAGCACCAATCAACTGCGAATACAAAGACAAATTCTCCAGCCCACATCCTTCATAATGTTCAATTATCTTCACTCTTTCCTATATTTCTAATTAAAAATATGAAAGGATGGGTTGGTGTATTTATTAAGATCTTTCTCTAAAAATGAGAGAGAGATCATTTGGTCAAAAACATCACTACCTGTATTAAAAGTATAATCGGTAGATAGATCAACTCCTGCTGCCCAGGTTTCCTGAAAGACTTCCCCAAGACCTACGAGTCCTCCTGGAAGCCTTCACTGTTGCACAGAGTAACACCTCTCACTGCATCTGCAAACTCTGCCTGTGGAAAAGGTTAAATAACTACTTTTGTTTTGTTTTGTTTAATTATCACCTCTACCCAAAGGGTTTGTAGTTCCTTTTCTAGCGCCGAGACGTATACAGAGATAACACAGAGAGAGAACCACTTTTTTTCTTTACCAGAAATGCCATTCCTTCCCCTGTAAAGTCATAGGGCAAGTTAGGAATGTAATAAAAGGAAATTAGGGAAACTATTTATTGCCAACCCTACAATAAAGCTTCATTTACTTAAAAATTACAGTCACTGCCAAACTTGATAGAAGTTTCAGGGTTCCCTATCTCTTCAATTGTTTCTTGCTCTTTACAACATTATTTCTCTAGCAGATAAAATCTTTCAAATAGGGGAATATCAGTGAACTTTTCAATAGATCACTAAGAAAGTTTTAGAAGATCAAGGTCTTTTGCTCACTAGCCTTAACATTCAAGAAATTTCTCATCTATTTACCTTTACAGTACCTCCAAAAACCTGAAGACTGCCAGATGAAAAATTTAGAGAATTCCATGACTACAATACATCATGCTACATGAACTGACAATTACATTTTTCTTACAACTTCCAACTCTTTCTTCCATTCTATTTATTACACTTTTATCATCTTTCATGTTCCTTTATCTAAGTATTTATCAATAGTGAATTTGGATATGTATATATAATATGTATTTTATATATAAAAACATATAAAGGTTAACATTTGAAAATATGTAACAATCTTAGCCCAATTTCTTACTCTCCCCAGTAATACTGTAATCAGAGAGCTGTAGAGCACTCACCGACTCACCGGAAGTCTGCAAAAAAGCAAATGCATTGCTCTTGATCTTCAAGAGGATTTCATATTTGGGGGAAAACAACTTAGTTTTAAAGTACTATAATCCAACCATAAATTCTCCACCTCCAACACTGAAACAAGAAATACTGCTACATCAGACGAATGGCTATTGCAAGCTTTTGTCTAACTGGATTGAGTAACAAGTTGTATTACCAGGAGCGTAACACCACAAGGGTGGTTAGACACTGGAACAAATTCTCCTGAGAGGCTGTGCAAACTCCATGTTTGGAGATGCTCAAAACTCATCTTGGCAAGACCGGAGCAACCTGCTATAACTGGATCTGTTTGGAGCAGGAGATTGGTCTGGATAACCTCTGGAGGTGGGTTTTTATAACATGAAACATGAAAAAATATGATTTTTTATAAAAGATATTTCTAAGGCTTTTATGAGAAGATTCTATTTCTGTATTTTACTTTTATACTTTACTATTATTATTAAACATTTATTTTAATATATAATTTAACATGCCTTCTGTTTCCCAACTAAATTATACTAATTTCAAGAATGAAAACTTGAATGATTGGTACACATATAGCATCTTCCACTAGAAAGAAGTCTCAGTCTTAAAGCAGCTTTAAAATATTGGCTACTGACCATTAACTAACTCCTGAAGTAGCTCTTACCAGCACTGTTGCATCAGTGTGGAAATCAATGCACAAAGGAGCTGGTGATTTATGCAAGATAACAGGGAAAGTCCATCCTATTTGGCAAACTCCAGTGTTACAGTCTCTTAGAAAGCACACTACAAACAGTTAAGGAAAGAACTAACTCTCCCACTGCCTTGACATTTTGCAGGGTTTAACTAGCTCCTGCTGGTTAAAAGGGGGGAAAAAAAAAGTATCACAAACTTCCACGTCAAAAGAGACCCATATTTTGCCCACCTCTCTTTAGTCCTAAAATTGTGTTTTAGGCACAGGACCACCCAATAAAATTGCTAAACGTATTTTAATATGTTAAGCGAGTACCTGAAAATGAAAATAGTATTTTAAAATACTTTTATGACATTGGAGTGATACTAGCCACAGAAAACAATAAGGAAAGGCACATAAAATTAATTATAATCAACTTTCTAATGAATTGTAAGCACAGAATTCAGTGTACAACAACCAGGATGCTTAATTAATGAATGCAAAAAGGTAAAATTAGCTATATTTTTTTCAGTAAAGCGCTGTTGTTCTTTCTATCAAGAGCCATGTGTTTTCACAAATCAAGAGCAAAATAAGCTTGTTTCAAGGACACAATGATGCATGTTTAAATTTTGTTAGTTGCAAATAATATTACTATCAAAAGACGACAAAGTCATGCATCATTATGTACACTCTGACAAGGTTCCCAAATGATCAATTCAGAATGACAGACAGATTAATCACATTCCAGTTTGACAAACTGCATCGAAAAACATGGCTCATGAGTATAAAAATCAAGAGCTGGGCCATATACATCAGATAATAAAGATTCAAAGACCCCTTTTCATCAAAGATGTCATTTGAATAGTTCCTCTTCTAAAAGAGCCCCTTTTTCTGATAATGTGATTAGGTGCTCCCTTTTTTTCAGATTATGATCCATATATGGAAATAAAAATTAAAAACAGTAAGGTAGCAATTTGCTTTGCTCTGTTTGAGCAATAAATAGAGCAAATAGAGCTATTTCCTTTCAGCACTACATGGATCATAAAGCACAATACTAGAAGTACAGAGAAAAATAAAGAGACTTTGTCCAAACAGCAGTGTTTGGAAAAAAAACAAAAAACAAAGCCAAAGAACACACACAAGAAAACCTATTTTGAAATAATCATAAGGATATATTTTATATTGTACAGCCTGACCTTATATATTAATTACTCTTTTTCAGATACATTGCTTCACTTTTACCTAAATAAATGTACACATGCACACTTAATTCTTGAAAACTTTCAAAGTGATACTACTCTAGAGCTCCCAAGAATAGGGGAGACTAAAAGAGCACAAAAAAGTTATTTTATTATTCACAGCATCAAGAAAACAGTGTATCTTATCACATGAACAAAACGATACCTTATTACATACCCAGGAGAAAGCCTAAGTAAGGGTCTTTCATTACTAGTGATCTCTAGACGCACACAACCATCCAAGACAGCACGCTACCATTTCCTTCATTAACATATCTTAATCATGCCTCATAACGCTTATATCGCTAAGAAAATGAGAACATTAAGTGTTTCACAGCCATAATAGTTTCACGTGAGACACTTAAAAACACAGACGACCTGAACACAAGCACCAAAAACCGGTTTGCATGTTGCCCTTCAAGATTATTTCTTTAATTTAGGAACAAAAAAATAAGTCTCATCTTCTTTAAGTACCTGCATAATGTATGTTAATTTTTAAATACTTCCTAAATACTATTTCAATTAATATCATAGAACATACACTATTAAGCAGCAAGTTATATGACAATAGCATATGCAGGTTCCTCAAAACTACCTCTCAAATTTTACAGTAGAGCAATGAGTTAATCTACAAAGCCAAAGCACCACTAAAGTCATTGAAATGAAAACTATTGATCTTCTATTATTATTTATCTATTATTGTAAAAAACAGCTAAATTGGAGTCATTTAAAAAAAAAGGAATAGCATTCTTATCAATAAACTGAATGGAACTATATAAAAAAATGCAGTAAAGAATCAGTAATCAAAAAGCATCTATATTTTTAAAATACACTGCTTACATTAATCTCTGACATATGCCATCTACGGTGATTAAAAAATACTAACATGGAATATCATATATCATGTCTTTTATTTAGAAAGAGACACAAATGTTTGCAACATTTTTTTTCACTTACTAAATAGTACCATTTACTAAACATATCATTTACACTCTACATAAAGATATCACTTTGCATGCATACTAAAACAATTTATTTATAATCCTTCCTTATAAAGTAAATATCAAATCCTTGCAGTTATTTACAAATTCTCTTCCTGTATCTTTCAGAATTTGCCACATGCACAAAGCTTAAACAATACACACCCCAAAACACACATACATATGCACAAACATATATGTTGCCTATACACTGTACATATAGCTGAAGGGAAATCAATAGTGCATTCAGACTACTGCAGAGGTTTTTTTTCTTCTCTTTAAAAAAAAAGATCTTGTAACACTTAAAAAATAACGTAATTTTTGCCTTCAAGTGCAAAATAGTTTCTGTATAAACAAGCATACAGAAGCTTACGCATTTAATTGTACAAAGATAAAACTATTTGCTCCTATGCAAAAACACTGACACATTTAAGCCTGTTTCACAATACCAGGCTTAGATGTCGCAGAATATTTTGAAAAGGGAAGAATTCTTTTACATACTGTACGTTTTATTTAAGATGCACAAATTATTAATTTCAATATTGTTTTATCAAATATTAAATCTATTGTTTTATCAAGACAGTTACTAAAATACCATACCAATATGATATTTTTGAAAAACAGATAATTGCTCCGCTGAATGGTCGCTGTTACCAGTCAATCGTATAGTTCACCAGTGTTAAAAATACATACTTTGCAATTTTCATCATATTCACTTCAAAAAAATAGTTAAAAAAACACATAGACCAAAATTATGCAATCTTTAATAAATTTTGACCTCCAGTAATTCCGAAGAAATTATAAAACAAGATGCTGTCACAAAATCATATTCCAAAATAGGATTGTCATAATCTACAAATTATTTTCTTCCCCCTCATCAGGAAGCTCAGAGTAAATACAGAACCATGAATATCTTCATTATCATGAATGTAACTATTCTAAAAATGAAATAAAAGGGAAAACAAATACTAACAAAAATATTTTATATTTGTGAGTGAATGCACATTCAAATAAAGAACTATTAATTATAACATAACTTGTTCAAATTAGAATAACAAGTATCTCAATAAATTTAATAAAGCTTTTAAAGTCTATCTAGAAAAAAAAGAACAAGTTTTTAGAAAAATATTTTCCTGAAAGATAAATAAAGAGCATTTCCTAGCTAAGGCTGTAAATTAAGATACATGAATACTACTTCTTTCCTAAAAATTCAAAACTAAGATGCTGCACTTCAACTGCTTAAAAAATGCTAAGTTTTAAGCAGATAAATAAAGTCCCAAAAAAGAGCTCAAAAAGCATAAAGCACATTGGCAACTGGGACATAAGACATTTCTATCCATTATTGGTTTTGCTTATGTTGGTTAACTTATTTTTTGCATTCAGCTTCAAATTAACATTTTTGAACCAGTAAAAATGATGATGATACCAGATACCAAGTTTAGTCATTCTTTATTTTGCGCATATTTGTAAGTGTTGAAAGCATAATTGGTAATAAACCAAACAAACACTTCTTCCTTACTCATCTTCATTAGGCTTGTCAGAACTTTGAAGAATCAGTTGGGTCTGTATTAGATAGTGCCTTAAGTGTAGAATATTGTTATACAAGCAAAGAAAGGTACGAAATGCATACAAAGAGTTAATGCAAGAGTGGAGGAAAACAGACAAACAAAAAAGTAACACACACAATTAATATAGCTGATCACAGATTTCTATTAAGTTCACTTTTACTATTACAATTACAAAACAGAACTGAAAGTTAAATTCTACAAAACAAAGCATCCCTGCAAATCAGGCCAAATGAGACTGCACCCATTAAATAGCATCATCTACCACAAAAACCTAAAGGGGCAGGGGGAAGGAAGGAAGGCATACTAACATCAAATGTTTCCTTAGATTTTCATTAAGATAAAGACTTCGTTATGTTCTAGAATACGTTTTGTAAATATGAAACAACATTACACTAATTCAAGACATCATCCCAGTCCTCTCCTACCAAATAATCGATGAGAAGCAAATAACATATTTTTGTCTTAATCTTACTGTATCTTTTAAAAACAGTCTTCTAACAGTACAAACAGTTGTAAAGCTCATTTGTAATAGTAATTAGTTTTATACACGAGCTGATGACCGTGTGCTGTATGACTCATTCTCTACCGCTATACTTTGGTCCTGTGTTTATTAAATTTTCTCAACGAAGAGTAAAAAGAGAAGAGTTGGAAGAGGAAAGAGATATATTAGAGATCACAGAATTTCATGAGAAAGTCATGTGGGCATTAACACTTCACAGATTCACGTGCCCCATCACCCCCCCACACACCTCTTCCTTTTTTTTTTTCCTTCTTCCTCTTTTAGGTACAATAGATTTCAGTTTCAATAGAAATGTTCTCTCTTACACTACTTAACTCTCCTTCAAAGCAAGTTTATTATGATTGATTTCCACATTCCCAATTCTCTCCATGTTACAATTTGGTGTTTTACCCTGCTCAATCAATCCCTCAAATGTTTTTTAGAATTTTTACCCATGTTTATCAACACACTGTAAGACTGACTGGTTATCAAGCTTGAAGAAAAAAAGAATGGCGAATAAAAACAATCTGTATCAGCTACCTTCATTAGATATTTTTAAATTTTGAACCAAAGATTTGTATCTGAGCTTACGAATTCAGATGCTAATGGAAAGCCTCATCTCTGCCAAAACACATTTAGATTGTGTTCAACAGGTATCAAAGTTAAAATTGTAACTAAGTGAGCCAAGTTTTGCAGGGTGTTTTTTTTTTTTTTTTTTTCATGGTCCTATTCCCTTTTACATTTTTGAAGTTTGCATAATCAGTTCTATACACTAAAAATTTTGAACTTTTCCACATTTATTACTGCTTTGTACAATAAATCCAGTTGCAATTAGTATTACATGGCAGTCTTAAATATCCGAGGGAAAAAAAAAAAAGATTTAAAATAGCCAAATTAAAGACCGCACACATATGACATTTTATTTACATTTAGAAATCTGTGTTGTCATGCAAGAGCATATGGGACTTAGAGTGCTTTTGCAATTTAAAAATTCTTTATTAGTTTTTATAATTAATGTTTAAGAAAAATCACAGTGGGTTATTTCCATCCAAAATTTTAAAAGTGAGAATTGGTTAGATGAAACTAATTCTCTCAACCTGCAAATATATGGCAAATTTTTCACTTGATTTATTAGGAGCAGAACTTAATATATTTGCACAGTTCAGACAGACCAAACAGAAATAACAGCGTATTTATTTAAAATGAAGTTTTGCTGTGAAACAACAAAAAACAATTTAAAAACAATCATTTTCTTTCAGAACAGTAACCACAAAGCTAAAGACTTGGAAATGATGCAGAAAAAATTTTTAAAAACCCTATTAGTATTTCAAGTCTAGAAATCCCTTCAATTCATATTCTCAGACCTACAGTCTTTTTATTTACCCCCTCCCCTTTTTTAGCACAAAACTTGCAGAAAAGTTTATTAATATTTATTAGGCAAATTAAAAGGATCTCTAGATTAGAAGACTTTGCCACTAGAAAGATAGAGTCAAATTGTAAGAGACGATCGAAACAAATACTTGAAGAAACTTGCTTCAAACAGAAATTTAACAAGCTAACTTGCAAAATGATTACTAGAGGGTCAACAACCACATGGCCTTACCAGGACCACTGAATACCCCTCACCATCTTCATAACCACAGCACACTATCACTGTATAATAAAGATCATCAAAATAGTTAAAGCACATTTTACTTACATAATACATTTGCTGTATTTCTTGTTCCAACAGAAAGAGTCCGCTAAGTGTGTACCATGCAAATATAACTTGTAAGGACTCATTATTTACCACCTTTTTAATTCCTCAAAAAGCCTCCCTCCCCCTGCAATGTCCGTCTGCTTCCTTATTCCTACCTTCGGGTTTTTTTTGCTTTTCTTCTTCCTCTCCCTTATTATACACTTCTATTTTGTCATCTGTCCTCATTTGCTACTCTTTCAGTTGGCAGCATGGGAACCTGGGGGCGGATGCCCCATTTAGCCGCATCTCTGTACGTCAACACACTGGTTATAAAAGCCAGTCACCATCTGGGAAGGGACTGAAGGGGGCTTTAAGCCCACCAGAAAAGCCTGCCCAATAAAACTCAGACTTGCAGTCAGTAATTACAAGTTCTCATACATATACACTGGGGACTTGGAAACTGTCCAAATTTTCCTCCTTCCCACCCCCTCCCCTCTTGTTTGTTCTCTGCACTCTAGCGAACAGACAGGACACTCAAGTGGGACTCAGTATGTCCACTGCATCCCCAGGGCTATTAAACTTACTGCCTTAAGCGACATATTTGTGCAAACAAAGACCCTGCATTTGAAAACACATGCACACAAAATACTAGCAATCTTTTCAGGATTTCTAAAATTATTTTATTCACTTAAGCACAAGATGGTCTTGTGGGAGCTTTAAGGTCCACTCCTGTTCCAACACCATTTGGACAGTCAGTTTGCAGTCCTTTTTTGCAACTGCAACACATTCTTCATGCTGGAATTACTCTCAGTGGCGTGCTTATGGTTAATCTATGGTTAATGAAACAGTTATTTTCACAGCCTTTCTTCTTCTACATAAATTATTCTAAAACAAAATAATTGTAACAGAGAACCCTTAAAAATTTGGACAGGCTACACACATTGCTAATACTATGATCAAGATACTTTTACTTGTATGTCCACCTCATTGTAGTACACAGTTTAAGTAGTGACACACACACACACACACACACCGCTACATGTTATTCCTAATGTATGTGAAACAGAAGCAACCTAGTTCCATTCAGCACAGGAAAAACTGACAATCCCAAAAGATACACTTGCAGACCACAACAGATCTTCCTTTGAAATGTATCCACAGTGCTAAACTGTAATATTATTTTTGCCACACTTAATATTTCATGGGTGTTTTTGGTAAATACTCTGAAGCGTTACTCAAGCAGCTTTATCCTCTAGTATGAAACCATATCTTGTGTTGATGCATTACAGCTCCACTGAAGAACTAAGCACACTGTGCTAAATTACTGCTTAAAATAAGAAAACAAACAAGTAGGATTCAAAACTGAAATCCGTGGGATACTACTCAGATTGAGTTTGAGCACTTAGTGAATAATTCCTCATATACTCCAAAACACAGGCTGAATCATCATCATTAATTCTGGCTTTGAACCTTAACAAACAGAATAAGGTGTTTGTCAGTGTCTTGTGACATAAATTTATCTTGTCTCATGAAATGAACTGTATCACTATAATAGAATGTTTATCAAAGTAAACACCTAAAGCATCCAACACACAGAAGAGCTACAGTTTCAGAATTAACAATAATTGGCAAGAGATATGCTCCAGTCCTTGCTAAGAGAAAAAAAAAAAAAAAAACCTTAACTGAAATAGGAAGCGTGATCATAACCTTACACATACTGAGAAGTCATATGGAAAATATTTCTTAAGGTAAATCTGGTGGGCACTGTAAAATATTCTCAAGACACATGAATTAATGAATTAACCCAAATTAATTAATATACTTCCTTAAACTGAAATATATTTATCAGAAGAGCTAAAAATACTACATACCATGAGCCTATATGGAAAGCAACATATATAGCTTTCAAAAGACTACAGAGTTAAACATCTGTCAGTATGTAAACTGCTTCTGAATTTAATTAGTACTTAAAATAAATTATGTTTATATTACTGGTGGATGATTCCATACATACCCAATTACAGATCAGGACCACACTTGAAATTCTAATGCCATAATGGCAAGTTTTGAGATGTCTAGAAAAACCCTGAAAACTAGTGCTGAAGTTAAAATAGTCTTTACGCTCTACCAGCTGCTCCTGTTGCTGTACTGCAGCAACACTATTGCTCATTAAGCTGTAGTATAAACAAAGAGCTTGTGGAGAGCCAACCACTGCCTTCAAATAACCTTAACTTTTTCAATATGAATGTTATAGTCATCACCATTAGATGACCCTAAAGAGACTCAGAATTGTAAATTATAAGAATACAGTGAATTTCTACCTTTAAGTTAGTACACATTTCAATAGTTATTTCTTGATTCGTAAGTGAATTTTGTAACACATTAGACTGCTAGAGATATTTTTACTCAGATTGTTTTTAAATCCCATCTTCCTCTCCTATTCCCTTCCCTCCCAAGTTCAAAGAAGTATCTTTAGCTGTATTAGCAGAAGCACCATTAATGTGATTCTTCCTCTAGAATCACAGCATGCAAAGTACCTTGCTGAAAACAGTTTACACATTATATCTTTCACACAACTTTCTTCAGTTCTACATCAGTTCACCATACGCCTTTAAACAGAGTTTCTGGTTTTACAGAATAAACCTCTGAAGCCATGCAAATTTTAAGTATGTTGTGGTTTTATGAGAGAACCAGATTCACACTCACTGAGACACCACTGGGCTTGCAACCAAGAACACTACATCCAAAAACTCCCGAAGAAGCCAAAGGTTTCTCCATCTTCTAAATATTGCTTATTTATATATAATTACAAAGTGGCAGCGTGAAAAAGAAATCATCTTGGGGTGAAGTCAATAGAAAGAAAAGGAATGCATATTTGATACCAGTGGGTACAGAACACTGGTCTGAGACAAAAAAAAAAAAAAAAAAAAATCAAAGTGAAGAAGGTAAGACCTCATACACTGACAAAGGACATGAAACACTGCAATTTGTTCAACTCATTTCTGGCCCTCATTTTCAACTAGACCAATGGACCAATTAATTCCTAAATATTAGATGATTTCAAGTGAAATGATACAACAATTAAACAGTAGATAAGATATAACTTAACAAAGCACCCACTGGAAGCACTTTCTAAAGAACTATTGTGCTGGTTTAATAGCAGGTCTGTTACACATATTTAGGTAAGACAATTTAACATACCTTGATTTTTTTTTAATTCTTTTTTGAAACTAGTATCTGAAACTAAAAATAAGAAATTGTTGCTTTGGAGCTTGGCAGGTTGTGGAGGGCTTTTTGTTTTAAATGAGAGATAACACTCAACTTAGACCTTTCTGTGCAAATATTAGCTAAAAAATGTGGCTGTCTGACTAGGTTTTTCCTTTGAGATCAAACACTTGATTAGCTTGCATTTATGTGATTAAAAACACAGACATTTGTCCTTTATTTAGCCATGTTTTTCAGAGCTTTAGATTTACCGTAAACTCCAGAGTAAACTTCTCAGATGATTTCAGTATTGCTGTTAAGATTCAGGACTTCCATTTTAACACTGTGAACAATTATTTAGCTTTGCAATGGAAGAACATGATACTACAATAAAGAAAACCTAAATAAAGCAAACTATTTGCATATTCAGCACGATAAAGGAGATAACAAAAGTATGCATGGAAGGAATTCTTTGTTTTTTACCTTACCAAACAAGTTAAAACATGTTATGAAGAAGAGAGGCCTCTAAATTTGAAACAAATTTAGAGGGAATCAGCATATAGAAGGAGATGATGAGGTCTGAAGAATTCCGTATCTCCTGAACTAGTCATGCGCTCACCACCACCAATCATTACGATTCAGACAAACTGAATAAGCATATAAGAACAAAATGTAAAATATATGTGGTCAAAAAGTAGATGCACGTGCATACATTACTTTAAAAGGCAGGTCTAAAAAAATTAAAAAATTCTGAAACTCAGTGGGAGAAACAATTCAGAATATAGAACATAATATGGAAGAGACCTCAACTTCTAGATGCATGAAAAATATTTCTCACTCAACACTGTAGAATTCTAGAGGTAACTCATCATGTAAGCATAATTAGCCTACTGCAGAAAGCTGAATTATTTATAATTTTAGGGGAATTTTTTTTCCCTCCACATCAAAACTGGAGCTACAAAACATAGACAATGGATACATCACATTAACTAGCTCTAGTAGATTCTATAAATACAAAAAAAAATTAGGAAGGTATTTTTGATTTGGCTCAGGTTTTACTTTTTGGAACATGAGCTTTCAAAAGATAAACATACTATCTGAAGCTAGATGATGAAAATAATAAATAAATGAAAGGCACTAAAACTGTAGACAAAATACAGTATCATTCTTCTAAAACTTTAGGCCAAAATGATTAATATTAAGACCGATGGCTACATAGCTGAAATTGTATTATACTTTACTGCTCACAAGACCTTTAAAAATGAATGCCACTTTTATTTAATAAAAATAATTTAAAAAAATCAAATGTACATAACATTCATTCCAGTTTCTCCAGATTACTGCAATAAGATGAAAACCATATTCAGCTCTGAATACACAAATGCATTTGGAATGCGTATTTTTTGTGGATTTGTAGTTATTTCGTAGAAGCTCACAGATGAAAGAAGGAGAAAATGCGAACAAAGATTTTCTTTTTTCAAAAGATACAGAAATCATTGCAATCTGTGACTAATCTTGTTATGCTTATGTTTGAAAAATGATGTTCATTTTAAACAATATGGGCACTTGGGACCAAAGTCTCCAACATCAGGTAATGTAACAATAAAAACTGAAAAACTTTAAAAAGCTTAACTATTTTGCAGTCAGGAATATGAGTTCTGTATGCTTTTTGCACAGCTATTTCAGAATGCTTATTTTTTAAAAAAAAAAGAGAAAGAAAAGGCATTGCAATAGCGAAAATGTTACTGTTTCAGTTAATTCTGAAACATCTTTCAAATGTTTTTCAGAGCTGCACAGACATTTCAGTTTTGCTTGGTCAATTCTGAATCAATAAAGCTTTCCCAACTGTAATTAAAAGTGATGGGGTTTATTTAAACTACAAGTTTTTTTTTATTTTAATTTACAAAGGGAGATACTGAAAGAGTCCACTATTATCCAAAACATCTGGCAATATCCAAATAGCCATATTTCCAGATTGGAAAAAAAAATGGCTCCAAATGAACAAGAGTCTTGAAAATTGACAGTATAATTAGCAGTTATAGAGACAATGTTTAAAAGCTACTTAAAGAAAAATTTTGTAATTGACTGAACAGAAATTTTCAATAAGAAACTCCAGATCTATATTGATATTTATTTTCAGTGTAGAAGAAATTTATAGTTGAAACATAATCAGGGTTTTTTGTATTTTTACATAATTATATGTAAAATTGCGCCTGTTAATAAAACAAATATCTTTGTTACTACTTTTGCTGTTATAGTTGCATCTATACAAGAAAAGTATTTCATGATGTTTTAAAATACTTAAAAAAAAAAAGAAAAAAAAGAAAAAAAAAAAGAGTAAAAAGGAGGCAGGACTTTGTGTTTAAGTTCCAGTAAATTTGCTTAATGAAATACAGTAACCCACAGAATTATGTCATGGGACACCACGAAGCACCGGCAAAGGTAGAGAATGATTTCATGTTTAGTGCGCGTCTATGTACGTGGACGGTGGAGCAGGCGTTTCTTCTTGTTCAACAAGCAACCTACTCCTACCAGCTGTGGGGTGTTATCAGCACACTTGAAACTGTAATAGGAAATCACTTAATAGTTCCTTTGCAGCTTCCTATTCCTCATATTCTAAAGCACACAAAGTGTCTTCATGCAAAAAAGAGTATGAAATTTTAAACAGAAAGCAGAAATTCAGATTAGAAAAAGACGACATGACTTGGAGTGTATTAACAAGAGCAGAAGTTCCAAATTTTGTAGTTCTCCACATAAAGTCGCAAGGTATTTCTTTTTCTATGCAGTAAATTCATTAAACTTTTTTTTTTTAAATGAGAAATATAATGGCGTATCATTTTCTTCACAAAACTGAAAATAAAACAGTACCGCATCGTTCTTCTCAGTCATTAAAGTGCAACGCCATTGAAAAGGCGATCAGCGAGACACGGGGGTGAAAACGGGATCCAAAGACACGGCGCTGCATTTCAAACACGGGCCTTTCATGGATTTAGAGCTCCTTTAAAGCCACTGTCAGCATTGCACGGCAAAGCACCTTTAATTGCCCCAAAGAAGCGGGAAATGGAAATCTTCCCTTTCCACTTCAGGCTCCCTCCTTGCTCGCTCGCTGTACATCAAAGGCAGTCAGCTCAACCTGACACGCCGCCGCCGCTCCCCTCAGCCATGAGGCAGGTGTCGAGGGCAGGCAGAAAGCCTGTTTTCCGCAGCCCTTTACCTTGTTTGATCGCCGCTCGCGTTTGATCTGCCGCGGCCCCCGCTCCGGCAGCGGCCTCCCCTCGCCGCAGCCACCTCGCATCTGTCAGCGGGAATAAAGGGCGTCACGCTGCGCCCTGACAGGGCCGCGGCCGGCCGAGGCGCCCGGCCCGCCGCCCCCCCGGCCCGCCGCCGCCGCCCCGGCCCGCCGCCTTTGTGCCGGCGGGGACGGGCGCTCCGTACCGGTGACGGCACGGGGATTAGGGGCCGACGGCGAAGCCGAGCCTTCGCGAATTCATAGCTTTTCATCTCCGCTTCCTCCTCGCCTGAAACGCGGAGAGCTTCGTGGCGGTTACTATGAAATACCATTCAACATTCATGAAATGGAAATTCAACATACTATGAAATAGCATTCAACAAATATTATGGGAAGTTTGTTTAAATCCCCCTCGGAAAAGAAAAGCCAGTCAACGTCCTGTGGTTAAACTCAGGAGCTTTTTTTTTAAAAAAAAAAAAAAAAAAAAAAGTTTTCCAATCGATGTCGCATGAGGTCACTAAATGCCAGATGGCTGACGGCACCGAAACAGCAGAGCTAGTGAGAAGTAAAGCGTATGGGTTTTGTTTTATTAATAATAATGTTGGAGAATTTATAAATTCATTCATTATATCCGTTCTTTTTCTTCAAAACTACAAAGTTTCTATGCTTTAGAAGCAGGTACATTTGAAAAATATCTTAGATCATATTACTTGTAGAATACATCAAAAAATCTACGCAGTTAATACTATAAAAATAGAGACAAAACGGTTCTCATACTATGATTTTAGTTATACATATTTTTACTTGCATTGTTTTTTGGGTTCGAGTATGACAGCAAATATGGAAAGATCCAAAAGCTTTTTAGGTCTGGAAGTCCCATTAAAGAACTGAAATTTACTTTAACAGGCACACTCCCACATTACCACTACTACGTAAACAAAGCTTTCTGACCAGCTCAATGCCTGCTCTTATAGATTACATATTTGATAACATAATAAAAAAGACCTGGCGTCCACAGAGTAGTAGGTAGTTGTATTTTAAAACTAATAAGAAGCGACACTAAAAGTCTTTGGAAATCCCTTATTCGGGTCCCTTAACTTGAGTTTAGGAAGCAAATTTTGTTAACAGCTCAACTTCCAAACCCGAAATCAAATCTTCTAAAGACCTATGGGTCTAACTAACACTTAAATGATTCAGAATCTGTACCTCCAGTTACTATTTAACTTGTCACTAACTTATGCCGAAAATTCATCTTATTTTTCTAGTGCACTGATTATTGCCTCTCAGAAACAATAATCTGGCTCCAGAATCTAAGTGCAAATCACGTCTGAAGAACTGGAAGAGCACCTACCACAGCCTGCTGAATTTTGCACGGTCAGATAATCATGCATACAACCTGCAACCTCCCCACGTGCATCCTAGAATATTTCGGAAAAAAAGCAAAAGAATACAAACAAAATGAGATCACTCATTTTTTAATCATCATTGAATCATTGTCATCGTAATTTACTGAACAGTGAAGTCCATCCTTGCAAGATTTTAATCAGATAAAAAAAACAGGAGAGATAAAGCAACAACAGATGGCTTCAGACTCTGCGTAAGGAGTTAATTTGGAACACTGAAGCACTCATAAGAACATGCGCAAGGAGGCCCGTTGCCTTCATCAAAAATAAGGAACAGATTCTCAGGGGTTTTAATACAACTACAGTTTCTTGGAGAGGGGGAAACAACTCCATAAATATGAAACTGTTCAATATTTTCAAATGAAATAAACACACGTTTGTCTAATAATTCAAGTATCTTTGCCACTGTCTATCCCTACATTATCCTTGTAGCAAGCACCTTTTTCTTTTAGCCTAATTAAAAAAGGAGGGGGCTACTGAACGAATGCAATGGATACAAAACAGGTCTGGAGGACAGAATACAGGAATGGCACCTGTACAAAATTCTGAGAATTAAACTAGAACAGGAGGTAGATGTCTCCAGTTTGAATGAAAATATGAAGTTACAAGCAAATCATCATGGGGACAAGAACATCTGCAAGATCCAAGGAAAGAAGACAAAAGGTATCTGCAATATATCTAGGCTTAAATGATTAAGCATCTTTGCATATGGCAATCTATGTGAAGCCTTAAATGTATTCTAGAACGCAACTACCTCACTATTCTGGAACAACAAAAAAAAAATGGTAAAATGAAAAAAGCAAATATCAAAGTCTAGTAATCTTTAAAAAAATCAATAATCAATCAAAACAATAATTATAAAGATAGGTATTTAGAGACTTAGATGCTTTTCCATGAAAAGTTTGTTCATTGAAATTATTGCTTTCATGGAAACAGGTGAGTTTTGGGGTCAACTCTGTTTGGAAAACATGTGTTTTGGGGTCTGTCCCCAAACTACATAAAGAACAGGGACAGTCTGGACATTAAGATACATTTACAATGACTGAGCACAAGCTTGTACAGAATACAAGTTTTTTTCAGATTGATCTTCACTCCAAGCAAATTGAAGCCATCTGAACAAGGTCAGCACAATGCCAAGCCCAAGGCTGTCTTCACTAGACTTACATGCTCAGTGCTATGCTAATGCCATATACTCCATTACTTTAATGCCCAGAATGAGCTTGTATCTGCTACTACTACATTAGCTAAACACAAAAAAACACACTAAACACACCACCACGAGCCTATACCCTTTGGTTCAAATCCTAGAGAATAACTTTCGTACAAAGCGGAGCAAATCCTACTCTCAACTAGGTGCTCTTAACTCAGGGATTTTGGCTGCTCATTTTTTAATTTCTCTTCCCTCCTCAGCTCCTTAATGACATCACATAGACTTACAGACTGAACTGCAAGCTTCGCGACAGTAACTGAAAACAGAAAATAAATAAAGAAAACAAAACCATACCAGGCAAAGAGAAAAGTGTTCAACACAAGGAATGCTTAAGGAGGGGAAGGAAAAAAAAAATCACTTCAGCCTATATAGAAGGATTTCAAAAATCCAGAATAACAACTATGGGGAAAACTATGCGGTTGCATCATAATCATAATATATTATTTGAATTTGAAAAGCAAGTAAGGTGTGTAAAGGTAGAAGCCCTTTACCTTCTTCAAACAATTTGTGAGATGACATGAAAAAAATCTGAATTTGGAGAGAAGTGAGACAACTTAAAACATTTTGTGTCCAGACACTTGCACTAGATAGAAAAAGTAAGTTAGAGTTACTAAAAGGAAAGGCACGGCATTTGTATAAAGTCCTTCTGATTCAGTGAGAAAGGTACTTAAAATTCTGCAAAGTCAGTCGCACTTACCTGTCAGAGGAGAAACAGTAGGAAAAAAAAAAAAGTGGATTTACAGAATACAGTTACGTAAAGAATACTGAAAGGTTCGGTACTTTGGTCCTTTGATTTAAAAGGAACACGAATTACACACTTTGTATGAAGCAAAACAGACTTCTAAATATTAAGTACAGAAAAAATGAATCAAGTAACCTTTTTTTCATTTTTTAAGAAATCAACTGTCAAAACTTTTTTATTTTAATTTTTTTTAAACTTAGGGTCAGCATTAATGTCAGCATATAGCTACTATTAAGTCAAAATTCTCACAATGAAACAAAAGATTTTAATTTTTCCTGTTCTATCTGCAACTTTGGAGCATTGTTTTTGCTGGCCTAGCTACGGAGGGGAAAGAGTTTTGAAAAAGAGGAGAATCTCAAACCACTCCACAGTCCAGCTTTGATTACAAAACAAATAGTTCCCTTGAAATGTGCTACAACTGGAAGGACATTTCTCCTTTTTCTCCCACTGAGCAATCTGAGAGTCCTTCACCCTATGCTAGTACATACAATTTACTTCAACTGGTTTTTAACATAGCAAATCTAAGTACATTATAAATCAATATTAAAATTCTTTACATAATGAAGAGTTTGCATTTAGGGGGAAGAAAAAAAGCGATGAATATGAACTGCATGCTAAAATGCCTTCAATTCCAACAATTCAATTCCATGACTGTAAATAGCAACTACTGGAGCAATTCAAAGCTTCACTATCTGTATAATTTGCATACCAAAGGTCTAAGAACTTATTTTGGTACTTCTTGGATCATGAATTCACATAGAAATAGTCTGCAAATTGACTAACCCTAATAAATTTTTAATCTAGTTAATTATGTTAACTACAGTGTTAACATAATAGACTGAACTTCATTAAGTCATCAGATTACATAGAAGCTAAATTAAAAGTTGCAAAAGTTATACATGAGGCACTAAGTTGACACTTGTTTAGTAGCTGGTTCTTGTCCTTTACTTTATATAGTTGTCTAATTATAGCGGATAGCTTTGTTCAGCTGAAATCTGTTGGTAAATGCTCATAAAGTATACCATAAAATGCAAAAGATCTGCATAAAATATATATATATATATACACACAGAGACACACACACACACACCACTTTATATACATATATGCCACCAAATATTGACCACCTATCTTCCGTTCTTCTCCATCAGAGAGAAGCCAGAACAAGCTATAGGACTGGATACATTTAGTGAGCGGAGTAATTTGTCAGAAAAGCAACTTGTTCTCCCATTAGGCCTAGTCTCATTTTTAAGCAGATCCACAGAGAAAAAAAATATAAATAACTAAAAGAATTAAGTTTATAAAGACTGTTCTCAATATCACAAAAAGTGACTTCTGGAAATAAAAATGTAGTTTACTTATCCTGAGGACTTGACTAGCAAGGTTTTTCATAACTTCCCTGATTCTTTTGAAACTCCAAGCTATATTCTCTGACAGTGTATAAAAAACAAACAAAAAACAACAACAAAAAAAAACACCCAAACTTGTATTTTTAATCTTTACTTTTCCAACACAATGTCTAGCATCAACAGTTTTTGTGGGGATGAAGCCTCTGGAAGAGGAGTGCTAATTTTTTTCAAACTATTGCTTCCATTTGCTGATGAAAGATTCAGAACTTCCTGTTTCCTCATTTTTCCATATTCCTTAGATACTGCCATCAAGAAATAAAGCACAGATGACAAAATAAAATAAAATTAAAATTAAATTAAAATAAAATTAAAAAAAAAAAAAACTCATGCTTTCACTGATCCTATAGATGTCAGAGCCTGCTGTAAGTGTAAAGAGCAATTTCAGGTTGGCCTTTTAAATCTTTTCAGATGAAAGACAGAAAATGATCATATCATGCCATGCCATCACACTGCAATTTATACAGTCCTCTGCATAATCCATCTCAGAATGAATTTTCATTAACACAGGTAATACTGAGAGAAGAACATTTTATTTTCAAATGTGGGCCTAAACATAGGCAAACTATATTTTTAAGAGGACAATAAAACAGCAAGAAGTGCATTCCTTCATATTGCGGTGATCTCCTCTGCTAAAATTCAGTTTTCTAAGCCAATCCATTTTTTTTTTAATTTCAAAATGGAAAAACAGTATTTTGCTTGGAAAAGTTCAGATCTAACTCTCAAACCATACTGTCTTTCAGGCTAGAAAGGAAATCTCTGACCAAAGTAATCACAGAGGGAATGTTATAAAGCAAACGAAAACCACTAAGAAGTGGAAATTGTTGTGCTATGTTAATTATATGTAATACAAACTGTACTGACAGCAACAGCAATGAATTGGTAGTTCTTCAATAATATGAATTTTCAAAATCAACAGCTGTTTTTATAAAACTTGCCGATTCTGTGGTGTGTCACAAATCAAACTTTTCTACGTGACAAGTTTAAATCAAGGAAAATCACAATGACATGGCTTCTGAACATAATTGCAGACAGGTTAACCAGTAATAATAGCAGCTAGAGTTAAGTTGAAGTGTCACCTTTTCCTTTAGCCCAAAGAAAATAATTTGTAGTTTTCCATCTCAAAAAAGCTAATGTTTTTCAAATCTGATTTCAACTTCTAGAAATTAGAGCAACCCAGTATTACTTGTAAGATATTTGTCAGAAAGAAATATTTCTGGAGTATCACCAGATTAGCTAGAACAGAACTGCACTCCAGTGTGATGAACAGTAAGTATTGCAGGAGTCAATTGCTCTAGTAAATGCAGTCAGAGCATACTAATGACTCTAGAATGGTGGATTTGATACATAAAGAATGACATCATTAAAACAGCTACCAGATAAAAAGAACACATTTATTTTGGGCACAAAGTCTTGAGAAAAGGTATCTAAACCTTTAATCCACCTTTTGCCTCTTACTTATGCATCTAAATTTATCTTCTTTCAAAGCAGTTTCCAAAAAATACTGTGGAGAGATGTGGAGAGATAAAAACATGTTTAATTCAAGAAGAAGCTATTAAAATTTCTTTTTGAACTACTAGCCAAAAATGAAATACTCCATTTTTGCTTGCAAATTTTGCTTAAAAATATAGAACCAATAATATTGTAGAATGAAAAATCTGAATTCTTGTTCTTCAAATAATGTCCTAAGAATCATATTTATATATAGCTATACTGCAATGAATCTACATAGCTAATATTCTCTGCTGAATGAAAGCCACCTGAAATCAGTCACTTTTCAGATCAGAAATGCTATCACTACAAATACAAATCTTTATTCTTCTTAATATTCTCTAATATGCTTTATCACTTCAATTACCCTATTCATCTTTAAACTTGCAGTCAGTACTGAATAATAAGTGAAAATTGTTCTACACGCATAAAAATGTAGACATTTTATGAAACTTGAAATTAGCATTACTGGTACGTAGACTGGCAGTGACAAATATAGTCAGTAATACCTGGATTTTATTATTTCTTGTTATAACACTTCTTTCTTAAAAATATACTTGCAGTTTTTGCAAAATAACTGAAGTTTGAAATCACTACCAGGCTACTTCCATGACAAAGCAGCAAGTGAAAAGATACTGAAAGAGGAACTAGAGCAACAGTCAACACATAAAGCTCGGTCTTTTTATACTTAAATGTTTAAACAGGCGATTTAAAGGGAAACAACTAACTGAGTGTACATTGCTCAGTCCTTTACCGAGTACACACTGTAACACAGCTAACCTGCCACCTGCATGAAAGCAGGAAGCAAGCTTTTATTTGAAATACCATGCCTGCACGGAAGTACTAGTGTTACCTTCAGAGCCAGAGAAGGTTTCAACTTCCAGACAGCTCCACCCAACCAGAGATGAGGAATATGCAAAGGAAAAAACTTCTCAGGATGAAACAGACAGCCCTATGAGATATTATCGTAAGACTCGTTACTTTGTGACAAAAAGAAAAACAGAATTCCTCTCAAGCACAATCATGTTCCCTGCTTTCAGTTTGCTTCACAGTGTAAGCATCAAAGTAACATTATACAAGTTTAAAATCCTCTGCCCAAATTCATTCTTTTTTTCTTTCAGTGAGAAAGATCAACCACTGTTTCTATAAGCAAGTACCACGTTACCCACATATGGGTGAAGACAGTATCACGAGTGAAAAAAATAAAAACAACTTTTCTATAATAGATTATCTGCAACACCTTTCCCAAGGAAGGGAAAAACAAAACAAACAAAACAAAAAAAAAAAACAAAAAAAAAAAAGGAAAGAATATCTACAAATAACCCCAATATTAAAAGCTCATTCATCTTAACTTACTAGAAGTACAAGTCAGGCCTACATCTGCCCATGGGTTCAGAGAGTCAAATCTATATCCTAGTATTTGTATCCAGCACAGCTTTTATTTAAAACACAGAAAGGAGTACATAATTTCAGATTTCTAACACCAAATAGTCTTTCTATTTCAAAGCATACTTTTTCGATCTCATTCAATACATGGCAATACTCACTTGGTATTGCAAGTTTGTTGCAAATACTTTAAAATCCAAAGAAAATATCACCTGCATGCAACAGGAACAGCACAATACTTTTCTGTTCTACAGCTCTAAGAGATGTAAAAAACAGGGACATTAACCCAAGAATATCTTCTAGGTGAAAAAAGATTTAAGAATTTCTCACATGCAATGGACAGTACTAAAAACAGATGAAAATGATATTACATGCAAGCTGCTCTGAAATTAAAATACACTTTTTAAAGTACATGCCATTAAGATTTTCCTAGAAATGCCTAACAATACAGAAATTCTCAAACAGCACTTCATTCCAGAAATTCCCATTTTTATGAAGAATTACATTGCCATTTTAAACACAGAATTTTAAGCAGTATGTGTTAAAAAGCATCCAATATGAAAAACATAACAACAAATCTCTTGCTTATCAGATACATATTTTCAATATACTTAAGTAGTCGTTAGTATTTTCAATAGGCTGCACAACACTAACAGCTATCAAAAGTAACGCTACGGAGCGTTCCCCCTCACACAAACAATTTAGACAATTTCAATACACTCCCAAATTTTAGTTTTCTTTTCACACATTTTAAAGAACAGTTACTCATCTGAAGCATTAAGAAATACTGCACAACTTAAAAGAACATTATAAAAACAAAGGTGCTTTAAGAGTAGTTTCAGAACATCTAACTCTCTCCCTGGTGCAAAAGAACGGAGTAAGGAGCATCAAAAGCATAAGCAGCAGCTCTGATGATGTTAATAAGGGAGAAAGTACAGACAAATAGAGCCAGCACTACCCCTTCAACAGCAGCAAGCAAACTGGTTGCCTGTGTAGTCCGCACTGTAAAAATGCTATTACAGTTGCTGGCAGCCGTCAGACGAAGCCTGCTGGAAATGCAGATCTGTCATTGCCTCCTCACTCAGATCAAAATAGTCCTATTTGCTTACATTTAACAAAAATAACTAAAACTTGGTGGGGAGGAGAGGAAGGAAGCTACTTTGTGAGAAACATTATTTTTCAGTAACGGGGAAGTTCTCAGAATTCACAGCACTGTTTAAGGAAACAGTATTTTATATCTATCTTAACAGCTCAGTTGCACATACCTGCTTCCCTTTACACATGCTCCTGCCCTTGTTCGACAGACCTGTTAGCTTCTTAAGCTCACTGCACAGTGAGCTTAGCTTACCAACACAACAAAAAACTACTCATTTTTAACTTTGTTTCCCACCCTCGTCTTCAGGTTTAGAACATAGAGCTCAGAAAACTACTGCAGATGGTGCATGGGAAGAAGTGGCAACATACAGTGTGACTGATTCCCTGTGACAGCTGCAAACTGCCAGACAGACAAACGCTATTTTGCAGAACTTTGCCCATAAATTACGGTTGTTTTTTCCATAGGTAGCTAGGGAGGCAATAGATATTTTTCCACTCTACACAGCATACAGTCCAAGAGATGAAAGAATTAGGAGTTGTACAAGCTGACTAACATTTTGTTTAGCAGTAATGCAAATTCATTTTAGAGCATTTACTTGTATGTATTTGTTTCATTCTCAACCACTCTGAAGTCTGAAAGAAACCTATTTTTATTTCTTGCATAATTTAACCATCCAAATATCAGCAGTCTTATGAAATTCAACTATTAGCTTGATAAGAATATTAACAGTAGCAACCATTCTCTGTATTTACCAAAATGTCATTGCTTTGTTGCCCATTTTAGTTTATATACAGCTCTCTGACATGTTCCCTATGTCTAAGCAGGAAAAAAACAAACCTAACAGAAACACTTCCCGTTTACATTTGATCTTTTTTCCCTAAAAAAACATATGTATAATCATAGCTTATGCAGAAAACACTCTCATTTGATTCTTATGTATTTACCAAACAAGTAGGTGATAGAACAGCAGCACAAGCTTTCCCACAGCACTATTGTTACAGTCAATTTAGTTAGCATTTACAAGTTAATGTTCCAGACAAACATATATCTACTACCCCAGTCCTTAAAATGACTATGTAAAATGACAAAGTTTAAAATAACTTTGTATTTTCACAGAACAGTAATTTCTGCATTATTTCAGAGGAAGGCAGGAAGGAACCTTATATAGACATAAAATCTTTGGATGAAGTGGAGCAAGGAGACCAGAAGACAGGTTCAAGTTGCTGTTTAAAAACTTCATCAGCAAGGCAGCCTTTAGGAAAGTTTAAGGAAGAACAGGCAAGATGGAATTCAGACTGACAGTACAGGGCAGGGGGCTTGCCAGTGAGATGAGATAAAAAACAGAAGAGAGGGACACCTTAAGCTAAAAATCTAGGCAAAAATATTAGGACAAAGCTGTGCACAGCTCTGAAAGCCAGAACAGGCAGTCTGAGATCAGATACAAGTAAAAAAGTAGCTGTAACTCAAGCCCCGAAGTACAATTTATTAAGTATTAGCATTCTGAATAGAAAGAATAATGAAAGTTGAAAGACTACAGCAAATACAACAGTAACAAAGGCAGGAGTTTCTAGGATGAGGAAAGCATATATGGTAAGTTTAAAATGAAATGGAGAAAGAGCCGTCAGTGAAATACAAATCCAAGAACATACGCAGCTGGACCACTGATGTTGTAATTAAAAAAAAATTAAGTGAGCCAATTTAATCTTGACTTCAAAAATAATGATATTTAGGATAGCTAGAGCAGTTCACTCTCCACGCCCACTCAATTTACCCTGTAGCCTGTGTATCAATATTTTTGGTGAACAGTTACCCTGAATAGCATCTCAAGAAGTGGGCACAAACGTATTTTGTCCACAGATACTACTCTAAAGGTCACCGTAGCATCATGAAGGGGTGGGGGGTGGGAGGAGCACAATTTTGCAGAACTTCCTTCCATTATAGCTAACTGCATTGCAGTTTTGATCTCTTGTACTTTGAGCTGTGTATAGTTTCAAGTTCTTCTTTGTAAAAGCAAAGTGTTTGCATCAAGCTTCAGAAGTTAGACAAGTTCATTTATCTAGCTTCACAAAAAGTTCAGCTGGAATTTGCTGGAACAGGACAAAAACAGAAAGATTCTTGTCTGTCATTATTTTTACATAATCTTGTCTTTGTCCCATACAAATAAAAATAGATACAAATATACTTTTATCTTTGATGGATGTAAATTACCACCATTTTAGAATAATGACACTGACAGCTTTAAAGATTTGGTTCACAGCACCACACTCTTATAGTAAGAAGCATCACAGCTCACTGGGAGCAATATTATCAGTTTTGGCTTATTGCTTATCCTTAACTGAATGGCTGAAGGTTTTTACCAAGTACAACATAGGTCAAGATGATGACTTAACCAATGAAGAACTTCAAGTGATTCATCTGGAGTTTACCAGTATTCTCTTCTACCACAAGATATGGTTAGATTAAAAAAACCAAAACAACAAAAAAAGCTCCCCCAAAAAAATAAAGGAGGAAGTTTTTTGTTACAATTCAATTTAGATGATTTTAAACTAATATATCTATGAGCATGCCTTCTATTAAAACACATTTCAGGTTTTGTGAAAAATCTTTTTCATTCTATGATCAGAGAACTGTGTAATGATACTTGGTTACCACTGACCCAAGCGATAATTAAATACAGGTATTTCAAGCAATTAAAAAGGCTCCATATCCTGCTACCAATCCCTGGTCACCAAGCTTTTAATCAGATTAAAAGCTTAAGTAATTCAACAAAAATATAAGTGCCTACACTCTAGTTTAACTCAAGATTTATTATGCTTATTACATGATACATAAATCTACCCTACATAGACAAAATTAAATTTTTTGGTTAGTTCAATAACATCTAATCATTTTAGTAAGCAGATTGAGGCATAAATTTGTGTAAAATTTATTATTTACAGGAACCCAGGAAAAAATAATTTGACTGCATACATCCTTTTCAATAAAGCAGTTACATGTTATAACAAAGGTTTTATAGCTTCAGTAAAGTCCTTTTTGAAGTCAATGTGTTATTGCAACTTTCTATTAATTTGATTCTACTTGCATTCATTCTTTATACACAAAATGCTAACAAGTCAAATTAAACCAAATACCACAACAGCAAAGAAATTGTACAGTTGTCTGAGTTGAGCATTAATTACATTTTAACTTTGCATTTGCAGTTCAACAGAGTGCTTAATAAAGAAAACATTGCATGATCTAGAAATACCCTGTAAACAAGACTTGTTTCTGTAGTGCCATTGCTTTTCGTATATATTTAAGTTATATTACACAATGGCCCTTGATATCTATACAGAGAGCAAAACACACAACTTGCATTTAAAATTTGCACTTTGCTGTAATTTGCCTTCCTCCACCACCCCCACATTATCTCCATCCATTACATTTGGATTTTTAGTACCTCAAACGTAAGCATTGGACTCTCAATTACAGTACATTGTAAATTTGATATACAAGTTTACTAACATGCCTGTCATCCATGTGCAGGCATTAGCAGATATCTAAAATAAATAAATGCATTTGACTTTCTCTAAAACCATATGCAAAATCTATTATCTGTAATTTTCAAATGAATAATCATCTCTTATCATACTTAACTGTTGACCAAAATGTAGAAACAAGTTTCAGATCAGCCTTTTCTTAATTCCTATTTTATTTCATACCTCAATTTATTTTGTGATTACATTAATTTACAAGGTATATATTGAACATTTTTATGCGTATATGAAATATTGGTTGCAAACGGTACCATTAAATAACCTAAGAAATTAGCATTGATACAATTGCCTAATTTTATATAAAATCAAAAGGTTTTTAACTGTAAATTAGGTAGAACAATTAATCTACCACATATTACCTAACAAACAAAGTCCGAAAACATAATTAATGCAACAATACATATTACAACTCCTATTCTCAGTTGATTAATGAAAAAGTACATGATAAAAGACAGCTCACAGTAGCCAATAGTTGTTTAAAGACCTCAATAAATGCAGTATCTGCTAAAAAAAGTACAAAGCAGTTAACCATATAGCTGACCTTATTATTAAGCCATAGTACTTACATGTACAGTCAAGCATTTGAAAGTGGTATATACAACTAACTTGACAAGAAAATTGCAGTCTGCACACACACTTTGTTTCTGCATAGCATAAAGAAGCTACGCTAGTATGTATAAAAAGACTGAACTCAGGGATTGGCAATGGGACATGGAGCCATTCACTTCTACCAGGGGCCCAGGTCTGCGGTAACTGAAGTTACATCATTTGACAGATGCTCAGTAGTTTTTAAGTGAAATGAGTTGATGCTTTCAGTCCAGTTCCTGGTGCTTTTGTAATGTGGATATCTATCCGCTATCAAAAACGGTACTCCTGCTGGTAGCCACAGTAACGAATGAGTGAGCATGGAGACTGAACAAGCCTCTTAACCCTTGCTAGAGGTCCCTCTCTAGGTCAGGGTTTGCAGCACTTTGGTGGGGAAGTGTGGTGAAGCTTGTACTGCTGCTACTCACGCTGTACCTGTTTAGTGGACAAAAAGAGGACTTCAGTTTCCAGTGCTGTCAGTCTGAAGAGTTCACAAACACTGAATTCATCTTAAAATAAAAAATGTCTTTCACCTGTTTAAATACAAAGGTTGCTTATTAGAGACTTCAGATTTGGGAGGAGAAAGAGGAGAGAGAAATCAATGAATCAAATGAATCAAAGCATTGAAGAACATTAAGAAACTATCCTCCCCTCCACGCACACACACACACACACCAACAAAAACACAGTAATTCTTGAGTAAAAGCTTTTTAGTGGTCCAACAGAAATTAAACCTTCCTCCTGCAGAGATAAGGTGTCTTTTGAACACAACATAACATGGAAAAATACTTTTAATACTACTTAAGAGGAGATACTGCTTTTAAATCCAGAAATGAGTGTTAAGCATTAGGCAATAGTGTTACCTTTTAACAGGCTGCTAATTCACCTAACAGCAAGGGCTTAAACAGAATTAGTTTACGTCTCTGACACATGCCCCTAAAAAATAACTGGAACACTTGAGACAAAGTTATAATATTAAGAAACATACAACAGCAGTACGTAAAAATCCACACTATCAGATAACAGTGCATATAATTAGTTTGCTTCAGAAGTCTTAATTTTCAAAAGTAAAATTAAGGTTCTAATTTTCTAAAAATACTCTTGTCAGTACTTGGCCAGAAGTTTCCTAGGTTACATTCCTAAATGCACACCCTCAGAAAATGCATTCTCAGCCTTTAAGGAACCACAAGTTCAAAACTGCATTGTCATTGCCAAAAGATGATCTTATCTGGGAATAGGTAAGAAGCAAATGAAGCAATAATAATTGATTTCCTCCAAGATTTTCCTCAGAATCCTAGGTAGTGGTTAATTTCAACTCATTTACTTTATACCCAGTATATGTAGTACAGATATTCATTTCTATTAAATATGTTAAGCTATATGTAATATATACGCTAAGCTGTATTCCATTTTAAAAGAATAGAAAACTCTCTCAGTTGTCTTCTTCCTCTGTACTTACATTAATGAACCACACAAGAAAGCCTCTTCAAATACCTCAATAAGAGCACACATAACTACACTCTAAGAATCAAACACTATTTAGTTGAATGAGCTTTATTATACACTAGTTGCTAATATTCTGAAGGCATTTTAAAAAGTACTTAGATAGTGATCCTGGCAGTTGAATGGAAGACAAAACAGGGTACACAGCACCAGTATAATATGCAGGAGTTATCTGCTGTGCACTAGCGATTCATTATACCAAGGACCCAAAGACCTGTTACCACTAAACACAAAGTCAATACTGCCACCTAAAGGTGAATATGAAGTAATGTATTTCTTACTAAATTCTTCACAGAAACCTTTTAGTGAAAATAAGTCTGATACCTATAGAGAGGCATAAGCAAAATATTTATTTCAAAAAATAGATATTCATGCATAAGCATATATCTTGACTTTTTTTTTAAACTCAGCAAGAATGTTCTACCTTAAGAACAATATTACAAAAGAGAAACTGCTGAGCTTATTAAAAATGCAAGAACGGCTGTCAGCAAAAACAAGTTCAAATTTTTAGAAAGAAGGCAGTATTAGTTCAGTTTCCTGAAGGAATACTCAAATAACTTTATTGTGCTCCAGAAGTGAACAAACTGAGCATTTCAGAAGAGAAGCTTCCTGAAAGACTAACTTTCCAAGAGACTGCTTTTAATACTGAACAGATATCTCAGATTTCCCATGAAAGCGTATTTTTCCACATCTTAGTTAAGTTTTAGTACAGTAACTCAATACAGTTCCATTTTTAAAGCACTGAACATTATTTCTACAGTACATTAGTAGGTTTTTTAGTACTTAAGTACCATGCTTGCCAAATTAAAATACATGAGGGACTTTTTCATTATTTCTGAAGTCTACTAACCAATGTTATCTGCAAAGCATTTCCAAGTCAATTCTGTGAAACAGAAAGCTCCAATATAGTCCCCAACAGAAGATGAAGTATAATAGTCCAAAGAGATGATACTCAGCAGAGAGATCAATTGCAGAGTTGTTGTCATCCTCAGGATGTTTGCGTATGTTTTAACAAGTAAACGTGTCTTCTGTGTCTACAAAGAAAAACCAACACCACTCTTCTGGAAAACACAGGTTTTCAATAAACAAAATAACTGAAGGGAAAAAACTGGAACAACTACAGTTCTTTGCTACCTCAAAACAATTTAATAAACAAGTTATAAAGCATTTTGAAAAAGTATTTACAATGAAGGACAGAAAAAGCCTTTCTTGCTTTAAGAATCTTCTACTCAGAGAAATTTCAGAAGTTATATGAAAAAACTGTAATAATACATGGAATGGGAGGGAAGGAGAAGAGCACACGCTGCAGGAATACTTTTCCCAAAGCCTTTCTCATTTGCTTGCTGTCAACAGGAAACTTAGTTTAGTCTATATACTCTAAACTTCAGAAGTTTGCAACATCAAATGATGTACAGTTTATATGGCTTAGAATACTGACTTTTCCCCCCTCAAACAGTTTGCTTGGGTTAAACTCAGATTCTCTCTCCTCTCTACATGTATGCCCTGTTAAGATGTACAAAAGCCTCTGGGCAAACTGTTGAAGGATGTAGTTTATACCTGATGTGCAAGGAGGAGACAGAGAGAGGAACCCTGCTTTCCAAGCTCAGAAAGAAAAGGAAAAATGTCTCAGAGATGCACATAAGGCTGAGTGAGTGAGTCAGATTACACTGCACTGGGGTAGTTCAGAAAACTTGAAAAGTATGTCAATTTTGTCCTGTAGATTTTTACACTATGTTGATTCCAACCAATGCTTTAAACAGGTGAGTTTCTCCTTTGACATGAAATAAACTAAAACAAGAATTTTGGTCTTAACTCTTTTGTATTGAAAGTAGAAAAATACATCATTTTTCAAATATCTTGTACTATGGTTTAATTCAAACATTAATCTAAAACTCTACTCTGTATTAACCACTACAAACTGCAAAGTGAATACAATATAGAAGTTCTTATACATCAAGTAAAAAAAAAAAAAAAAGGAAAAAAAAAAAAAAGACAACCAAGTCAAAACTGTAGACATCTTGAAATGCAAAATGTTCTCTGCTCACAGTAGACTATTCCTGGGCAAAGTCAGGAGACAAACAAGGAAGAAGAAATGGGGTTAAGTTGCACCATAACTGCCTATATATTAAAAAAAAATAAAATAAAAAAAGTGTGTGTGGGTGATCAGAGGTAGGAATGCTGTCATCCTGTTACAACATTTAAAACCTCAATTCCATTTCCCTTCATCTTTAGGAGATTCCTTCTTCCTAATTCACACGCATTGCAGCATAAAAAAAACCCCAGACATTAGGGAGGTGGAAGCCTGCTACTTTTCAACAAAAAATGTTTTACAATTTTGGCTGTTATGGCACTAGGTTAAGGAAAAATTATTTTGAGGTGGGCTGCAAGGAGTAAGGAAGATCTGAAGTGTTCCCAGTCCTAGAACAAAGCCCCCAAAACCAGATCTACTCTAATCACAGTAACAGAAAATGGAGAGTTTACATACAACTTGTACAAAACTGCTTTTGTGGGCAAACCTTCCCTTTGGGAGCACTGCAGTCACTACTTCATCTCCATTCCCCTACAAAGGGGTCACAAAACCTTTAACACCTTTTAGAGCTCCATTCTTGTGGGGAAGCCTGCAATGTCAAGCAAAAGAAATGCTCTTGCAATTCAGGTAAAGTGCCTTTCCATTTCTCAGTTTAAATATTGCATATTCACATGCAGCAGTTCCTTGAGTTTTCTACCGAAATTAGGCACTGTTTCTTTGAGTTGGAGAAGTAAAAGACATTTGTGGAAGATGAAAAAAAAAGTTAACAACGGTATTAGTCAATTCATCTTCCACTAACTTCACATATTAATCATTCATAAGGGAAATGTGAAATTTGGCCTCAGAGAATTCAATTCCAGCCAATCCAATACAAACATGAGAAGTCCAACTAAACTCAAGCAAGAAGCTAGGAAGTTTCCTGTTTTCATCTGGACAGTTCCATAGTCTTACTTCATTTACACTGAATACCTGTGAGATGGTTAAAATATATCAGATTGCTTGGGAGCAGATACAGAAGGACACCTCAATGAGTTGGCACATCTCCAAACACCTGTAAAATTATTTTTGCTAGGTTCTCAACTTGGACAGGATGCTAGAGAAAGGATATAATTACTCACCTGTTCAAAAGACAGAAAAAGAGGTAAACATTTAAAGGGATTTAAATAAAGTATAAACGGTTATGCATACAACTATCTTGTGTTGTTAAATTAGACTTAGTGTTAGTTATACTTGTTCTCATATATCCTTTCCACCTCTATTTGTTACTTTCACTTATTACTATTAAATAATCAGCATTTCAAAGTAAGGGAAAAATAGATCCTTTCCTATTAAAGGCTTAGCATATTAAACCATCAAAACAAATTCTTCCTTCTCTCCTCCTGCTGCTCAGAAGGCTAATAATGGAGTTACCTAGCAACAGAAGAAGCAACTGAATTGTATTCACTGGCCCACGTTTTACTATAAAATAATACTCACAAAGGCATTATTTAGCTGCTGATCACCTCTATTAATATATTTTTGATGCATAAAAAAAAAACATTAGTCTGAGACAAGCCTACATGTAAACCCAGCCATCATGTACCACTTATAATGCACTACAGTTTGAAGCTAGTAGAAATTGCCTGTAAGATTCACGTATTCTGGAGCACCTCTGAAAAAATGGGACGAGGAGGAAAAAAAAGACAAACCCTGCAGACTTCATCTACAATATTTACAAGGAAAATACAGAAGATACTTAAAAGAGTGGTTGAAGGAGAGGAAACCCAACTTCTTCCTAGAGCAGACTGACAATCCACGAACTTCAACTACACAAACTACACACTAAAGAAATGAATGTCAAGTGCATTTTTATTGCCAAAGAATATTTTGATTTCAGAGAATGATTACTTGAAAACACACACATTTCCTCAACCCCCCTTCTCCACCAATACATTAGGAAATAAGAAGTGACAGAGCAAATACTAACAGTGGTTTTATTGCACAAGGCAGTCTTAAAAACAAAAATAACTCACGAAACTTGACACAGCAAACAATTGATCAGCATTTGTCACCAATCACTACTCCCCTTTAAGCTAATTCCATGCCATTAACCATTTCCGATCATTTATTTTAGAAGGTGAAAACTCTTATTTTACAACTGCCTGAAAACTTATAGTAAGTTGACTTGGTTGATACAAGATTATGCTTCCACTGTAGCAAGGTTTGAAAGTCCCCCATCCCTAAGAAAGAGAAAGGTTAGCAATTTTGTCATCTACCATAATCATCAGCAAGTACTACTTGCTTCTATATATTCACCATTGTAGAGTGCTTAAGAGCTTTATAATTTATTTCACATTTACATTTCTAGACTAAGATTCAAGAATTGTATTTGGATTTTATAAAGTCAAACCAATTTTTTTGCCATAAGTTTATTTTTCCTGATCATTAAGGTAGGGCAGAAAAATTAAATGAAAAAATAAAATTAAAAAAAATGAAAAGCTCATTCACAGAAAATTATGGAAAGGGTTAATTTTGATAACTTACTTGACAAAATTTCAAAAGTGATGAAAAAGTTTCCTGTTTGAGAGTACCTAGTTTTTTTCTAGTTCCACTTGAAAATTCAGTATTACATCTCCAACGATGGAAGTGACTAAAAAAAGCATTCCAGTGAAGAATACATTTCCTAGGCTATCTTAAAACCAAAGAAAGCATTTGCTATGTCTCATTTCAATTGTTAAGTTAAATTGCTTTTCAAACAGTAAAGCCACAGGATTTCTGAACGTTAGTAACTGGGATGTCAACTAGTTACGTTAAGATTTCATGTTATAAAGAGAGATTACAAACTTCATTAACAGCAACAATTGCAAGACATATATAATAAGGAAGGTCAAATTATAACCTTGCCCACATATTTTACAACAATCATGCACTTATGTAGTCATTTTTATATATATATATATATATACACACACAAGTATGTATTTATATGTATATATATACACACATACACACAGTCTTCATGCACAATTGCACAGCCTTTCATGTACAATTATGCAGACCTTGACACGCGAACAATTTTTTCTCTTATTACAAGATAATTAACCCTGTAGATTTCCCTATCTTTTTCCAGTTAATTTTTTCAGTATTATTTTTTCTTGCAGGCTTCTAAGAATGTTCAGTTCTCTTTTTTATTTAAGGGATTTTAAGGCATAAAGATAGATATTACAAGAATTTATTTTCACATTACTCAAGATTCCATTTTGCTACTATGAAAACAAAACAAAACAAAACAAAAAAAAAAAAAAAGAACAGCTACAGTCTTTTGTCTTTGAACTACTTCGAGATCTCCACTTTGGTCATCATCTCCTGTTTCTTAAATTCTTACCATTCTGATTAAAGCCAAAAGGGGGAGGGAGGTAAGCTAAATGAACTCTTCTGCATTAATATCTATTTCTCTATTTGAAGCTAAATATCAAACGGCTCAGAGTACAAAGTATGTTGTTTTCTTACAAACACAATTTATTTGTGCCAGGTCAGCAGTTTTTAAAGCATAGGTCACAACCCTGACATAAACTCAAAGATAAGAATTAAACCGCAAGCAAACTTTTGTACTTACAAAAATAAAAAGAAAATTTAACACACTATTCTAGTATACTATTTAGTAGATACTGGCTTTGAACATTAGAACCTGTCACTTCTGAGACTGCATATAATAATTAGGACACAAGAGACTTCTATTACTATTGAAAAAACCTCTCTCTTCTATCAGCATTAGCATTCTGCTATACTACTACATCCAGATGAGAAAGCAGCATATTTCAAGAAAAGAGTATCAGAACATTTTTTTTTTTGTAGTCAAGAACTTCACCTCCGAAAATATTTAACTTAAATAAATACTTTGTGCTGTAGAAAAACATATTGGTATAAACAAAAAATATATACACATTGTGCATGGACTTAGTCTTCTCCTACATAGACCAGACACCTCCGAAGCAATTACTTCTAAAATATTGTGTCAAAAAGCAAAAGTTAACATGCATCTGGAGTAGCATTAGTTTTACATATGCCGAGTTCTGAGCTACATCTGTAGAACCTAAATTCTTATACCTAGAAAATGTTAAGCCATTTGCCATCAAAGCAGCAGCTGTTCAGAAGAAAGTTTTAAGCAAACAAAGAACAAGAGAAAATTTTGACAATGAAAATGTTGTTGGGCTTGATGTGGCGGGGGGAAGAGAAGACATGTACTTACCAATTTGTTTTCTTGCATGTATATTCTTTGTAACTTCAGACAGCCTTTAGCTATAATGATCATTCCTTCATCTGAGATCTTGTAACATTGCCCAAAATGAATATCTTTCAATTCTCTGCACTTTGAACCCAGCTGCAATCAATGCAATCAAAGGAGATTAAGCAGATTACATTTTTAAAAAAAAACAAAATAGTAAACACATGCACACCACACACACACACACACAACAGGATTTGAGTGAACCATAAATTTCAGGAGTTAAGATTTGGGCATTTTCTTCTTCTTTAAAAAGCATCTTTGCTTGCAGGTTTTATCAGTACTATATATAAGCAAGAAAAACTATGATTATGGACATGGCAAAATGAAGTTTCTAACTACAGTCACCAAAAGAGGCTAAGAGCAGCACTTCAACAATCAATTTGTTTTATAGGGCATATCTAGTATGCACACCTGCATTCTAGACTGTGACAGCATATTTGATTTAACATAATTACTTCATAGTTTTGCCCTAGATGTTCTTTCAAGATAACAGAGATACCACTGATGAAACTTTCTCGCATGTCTAACAAATAACACAATCACTTTCTGCTTTCATGATGCAAGTAAGAGTTATTTTACCATAGGTTCCAAATAGAAACTAAGCACAAGAAAACTTGACAAACAGACAGAGGTGAATTGCAGCATGTCAAACTGGAAATTTTGTTATAAAAGAGATCATTTAATTCCTAGTTTAAAAAAAAAGGGGGGGAAAGAAAAGTATATACAATCTCTGCATGATAGTATTTATTGCACCAAGAAAATACATGGCCATAAACTTGGTTTTCGAAGTAGAAGAGATCATTTGATTTTAATTATATCCTAGAAAATGACATATGTTCTTCCACATCCCTCTTAGTAGTTGGTAAAAAAGTTGGAAAATATTAAATTTACAAAATAAATTTGTTGAATGGATAGTTACCTGCTTTAGGCCTTCATCAGTGAGTCTGTCTTGATTCCCTACATGTACTTTCTGAAGAAGAGGACACTGAGAGGCAACTGCAATAAGAGAGGTGTCAGAAAGCTGCTTACACCTGTAGGCAGTATACCTTAGGAGTCCAGGACATTTAAATGCTAATATGCATACTCCCGTATCCGATACATTGCGACAATCAGAAATATTGATTTCAGTAATATTCTGGCTTCTTGATGCTATCTTTTCCAGTAGTTCATCAGTAACCTGCAAACAAAATTCAAATACTGACATTTATTTTTTTTTCATAAACATCTGTGTTTCATTCACACAGAAACTACTATTTGCATGACATGTTTGCATAAACCAAGAGAATAAGAATTTACCCAACTAAGGTAACATTTACAGAGAAGTAAGAGGTTTGTCTTTCTCTGAAATGCAATGAATTTTTACTTAGGTTTTGCAATCATCCAAAACCAGGTGCAAACAATACACAGACAAATATTACAGTAAGGCAGGTAGCAACAGGCTTCTTAAAACCTGAAAGGGGGGCAGAGAGGGTGGAAGAGTAACCCAACATGTCATTGAACAGAAAAGAAGGGAAAGAAAAGGAGAAAAACATCACAAAAAGGGGGCGAGAGGAAAGGCGTAATTAAAAAAACAGAAGTTTCTTCCAGTTACTTGCTGCGTTAAAAATAGAATACTTGAATACTTTAAGCGTTAGCCTATGAAAGGCCATTAAATCAAAGATATATGCACTATTGCACACAGAACTCCTTTGAAGGATAAAATATCCCATCCACTTTTTAAACGATGCACACAGTAATTAACTAACATATCAACAATTTTAGAAGATGACAATCTTTTTTTTTTTTTATGAGTTAAAACAAAATAAAAAAACAAAATAAAAACAAATAGAATCCAGAGGTGACAAAACACAACACATATCCTTTCAATTGAGGAAGTTTTATTGCCTGCATAAAGTTTAGTTTCAAAAATCTAGAGGTGCTTTATGCTGAAATTTTTCCAACAAAACTACACAAGAACACTTATCTCCCACTTAGCATAGGTGAGATCTTACTTTAACCCTGAAGAAGGCAAGACAGAACAACATAAATCCCTCTGTTTTGATTTCTTACACAGTCCAGAAATAAACATTTTCTGTGTTGCACTCTGTTTTCCATTAATAGCAAGTCTAATCTCTTTTCTTGTTATTTCATCAGCCCAGCTGTTAGCTATAAAAACACAGAAACAGTAGAAATAGAAGTAGAAATAAAGCTAGGACTCAAGGCATCCTAGAAGAAAGACTGACTTGACACACAGCACTTGCACATTTTCAGTCTAGAGGTCTGTCAAGAAGACAAGATACCTCTTCTAGGTGTTATTTGGAGTCACTTCAGAAAAATCAGGTAGTCTGTCATGTTACTTTTCCAGAGTGGTTCAGAAACATGTTAAATAGTAACTCTATCAGGGAAGTAATTAAGTATGGTTTCCCATGAATTAGTGAACTGAAAATAGCATCTTACATGCATCCTTATGTCCAACATAGACCCTCAGAGAGTCCCATTTGAAGAAGCCACAATATGAATTAATCTTTCTCCTCTACACGCTATTTCCACGAAACGCTCAAGTAGCAAGTTAATAAGAAACCTAAAAGTAGTGGACAGTTTAGGTAACTTTTTCTAAAAAATTTTCCACGGGGGAAAGTTACACTAGCCTGAGATTGCTCAGGGTATCTCATTAAATACAATCCATGAATCTTAGAAAAATTTAGTTCTAGGATGAGCTACAGAACTCAGAAGACAGAACCTATCTAGCTGATGAATCCTACTAGGAAGAAGGAAAATAAAAGCTTGTCAAAGCAAACTGAGCAAAGACCAATTGGATGACTATTCTTCAAATTACAGCAGCCTTTAAAAAAAAAAAAAGTTCAAGTAGGTCTCTCAATGTAATAGATTTGATAGTTCTGATAAATGGAATCTCCACTATCTGATGAAGACCTGACACACACAATCTACAATCCATTTCAAACAGCACTTGTCCTCTCCCCATTTAACAAAGGCCATCAGTTCAAGTGCTAGACCAACTGTCACAGTTAACAACAGACATCATCTATATTCAAAAGAGTTAAACTAAGAGGTCAGATGTTTTCAGCCTCTAGTAGAAAAAAAAATTCTAAAAGCACTGAGGTCCTTGTAAGCTCCTTTTATTTGTCTTCCATCAAGAGTACAAATTCTGAGTCATCCAAACAGTTTTTCACAGTGAAGCCTTCATACCTGTTGACGACTACTGAGATCCAGCTGCTTCCAAAACTGAAAATCTAAACACAGGTCACGCCAATATTTACAGACTAAAGATGCTGAAAGGCAACGCTCATTCAAGGATAAATTGGAAAATATCTGTAAAGAAATGAAAAAGATAAATACATTTGTCAGATGAAGTAATCTTATTTGGAAGAGAATTACTTATTATTCAGTCTTGTATAAAGCAAAAAGATGTTAATATGCACTGTAACACACATTTCTAGAATTCGCCCCCATCGTGATTAGCCAAGGACAGTAACAAAAACCCACACTTCACAGCAGCTGACAAGTTAATAACAGTCACATCAGCAACAACAACAAAAAGAAACAGAATGTATCCTATGTAAATACTCATTTCTGACAGAATTTTACATGTGCTTCTGAGATAGTATACTTAAACTATTACAAATACAAGAATAATGGAAGCCCGTACCTGTCATTTACGAGCAGTAAAAAGCTATTTTCATTCCTAATCTGATGTACATAGAAAGACCTTTAAGATCTTTCACTTATTTTCAACTCAATTAAAAAAAAAAAAAAAAAAAAAAAAAAAAAAAAAAACGTTAAGGACACTAAAACACCGGTCTTGAGGGAAGTACGGCACAAAGGCACAAAGATCCGAAGATCAAATAAGTGTAATACAAGAAAATGAAGTGCAGCCTTAGCATTTTAGACCCTAAAGTTTTGAGTACTATAAGGCTACAGAAACCAGCAATCTGTGAAGAGCAAATAAACTGTAACTTTACAGCAGGCTCATATAAATTCTTGTTGCATGTGTTACATTCAGTCTTTCCTCAGAAGTACTATTATAAATTGATAAGAAAAGGTCTATCAAGAGCAAAATATGAAAGTACCTTGTAACCACAAAGGAACTTGAATTTACAGGTCAGACTAAAATGAAAAAGGCAAATACAGTATTAGGATGTCTACACTGAAGCACAGCTGCAAAATATGAGTTTCCCACTCAGCTGATGCCTTTGAAGTACTATGTAGAAGTACTACAGCCACTTGTGCTTCAAGAAAATAGGAATATATAGGAAAGGGTCTGTAGGAAAGCACTGAGGTCCAGAAAACATGAAAACATTCCAAGAAAAGATCTGGACCACAGGCCATCTGGCCTATGAAAAGGGATGGCAAAGGAGAAACAAAACAGAGAACACTGTTTTCACCATCTTCGTGGTGGATAGGACAGTCAGCCCCGAAAACTGTTAGGCTTCTAAACAAAGAATAATGAAGCATTAGACTATATCTAATAACTTACAGAATTCCCATCACTGGAAATGATGGAAATTTCCATCAGACAACCAACTGTCAGGAACAAGACAACCATAATTGCTCCTGTGTTCTAGGGGCTAGTTTAAATTAGCAGTTTTAAATCTGTATACTCCTATTGAAAAAAACTCTTGTAGGGAAAGGGAGTTGACTGACTGCTAAGAGAACTGCAAGAGATTACTGGGGGTGGGGGAGGGAACCTCCTTCAAATATATGTGAGATTCACTGTTTCCACCTTTTTTTCTGTCTCCAAAAGTATCACGTCCTATGTAAGAGTCCTCAGAGTGCTGAAGGATTCTGCCTGAAGGATTCCCTTTTCTCCTGCAAGCCCCTGACTGACCATTACCAGAGCCAGCTGAGGCTTTTTGTTAGGGAATCAGCTCAGCTTGGGCAGGCTGAAATGCTAGTGGAAACAGTCAACATCCATTTCCTCCCTGCAGTTCTTTGCATTGGTGACTCCACTTCCAAGGGCAGAGCAAGGAGATGGCTGTGAATGGCATCCAAAAAAATTCCATCTCCTTGAAGGAAAAAGCACTAAATAAGTGATGACTTGGCAAGAGATCTGACATTCCTACTACACCCGTGTAGTTTAAGCCATTAGACACTAAATGTTGTTAAATATATTTTTATATATGTGTGTGTGTGTGTGTGTGTGTGTATGTGTGTATCACTGTTGGAGACAAGACTTCAGTATCTTTTTGACTACTCTCAGCAATACTAAGCTATTAAAACAACAGGAAACTTTGGAGTTCCTACCACTGGTACAAAACAAAACCGATCTTTTGTTACAAAAATCTCAGAAGAGAACAAGGCTATCTGACGCATGTTATGTTCAGATGGATATCAGACTTGCCTGAGATTACTAGAGATGCTGAGGCTGGCATTACAGAACAACTGATACTAGCCAATCTTTGTTATGAATGGGAAATAAATATTCTCATTTCTGGAAATAACAAACTCACATCAAAAAATGAGAGTGTGCAGTTCTTAAACAAGAACACAGAAAGTATAAAAAAGGCAAAATAGTTGTTAATCTAACTGCAACTGTACATACAAAAGCTCAAAATCATATTTTTCTTTAAATTACCAGGTTACCAAAGCTGAAAATTCTCACAAATGACAGAAGACTTGTTGCTAACTCCAGCAAGAGATGTAGCAATAGCATTGCTGAATGAAAAGAAGCCAGTTTGACTCAATACATGACACAGACTATATTTCTGCAAAATTCTGTTGAAATAAATGATCGAAAGCATTCAAGGTCGCATTTTAGTCCTTGCTGTACATAACTTCAGCAGTAAGGAGTCCAGAGCTGTTAGCAATTGACTTTTATTAGAGAAAGTGGGATGAGGAAGAACAGTTGTCGATATAGGTGTTAAACTTGAAGTTCCAGCACAGGTACATAAGAAGTGGCACAAATGGTACACATCCAGTAACAAAGCCTTGCTGTTCTGTTTGTCAAAGTTACTACCAAAAAAAGTATTTTGAATACTGCTGTGAAAAATAGTTTCTCTTCAGATCTCGTAGTTGTTAAAAAAAACATTGCTGAACTATAGTAAATAGAATTTATTAGAAAAAACTGTATGCATTCTAGCTGCTGGCATACTGTGTCACCAACAAATCTTGTGCGTGCTCAGAATCTTCCTTTAAAGGGACTACCTTGGTTGCTAGTTAAAATACCACATTACTGCATGAAGTGCTACAACTCATGTTCATGACTAGCACCATTTAATTCAGTTTCAGTTTTCATTCTGCAAGTGTAAACCGACAATGTGGCAGCTTACTTCCTCTATTTACAAGCTGTTTTCTAATACCTAAATCTGTACAAATAAGGAAGAAAAACAAAAGCATTCCTACCTCAAGTCTTTTCACTAAACTCCCACCTGTGAAAGGTAACTTTCTTTTCTTCTTTTTTTTTGGGGGGGGGGGGGGGGGGAGAAGGGGGGAAAGGTAGAAAGTTCTCCAGTTAAAATAATTCCTCAAATTTACCCACGTATGCTTGTATGCCCAAAACTCACATTCTTCCCCCCTCACTCATACTCCTAACCCTACATCACCCCCAGCTCAGAGATTGGCATATCCTTCAGCTAATCAGAAAGAGAATACAAGTTAAGTAAAGTAATTTCTAGATGCATTTCTAGAGAAAGCACCCTCTGCACTGAATTTCAGTGCAAACAGACAGGCTATTCAGTAAAACTGGAACACTCAACCAGCCTTTAACCATCTCTAAGGGTAAATCAACAGAAAGCCCAAAATGCTTATAACCTGACTTAATTCAAGGACTGTATGTATCTCCTAATCTCTGACTTAATTGTCAGCTCTCAAAAATTAGTATTGAAGAATCTTTTCAAAAATACAGAAATGTATTTTACCACAGAAAAATTTATTTCTCATAACTTTACCCTGGAAACAGCCAAGGTATTCTGATGAGTATTTTCAAAATATTTAAACTAGGGCGGGGAGTGGGGAGTGGAGAACCCCCCACGCACACACACGCACAACCCCCTCTTAGCCACTTTCAGCGTAAGTTCCTAATATAGATGACAGTGCCTCCTGCTTCACTTCTCCAAGCAATAGTTAAAATGAGTGGGTTTTCCTTCACCTTCAGTAGATGAAAAGGATTTTCCAGAGCCCCAAGCCACACCCTATTTAGTCCTAATTCACCCACTAAGGTTCATCACTGACACTCTTATTAGAGCTGCAAGATAGAGTCAGTTCACTAAGAGTCAAGTTCTTCAAAATAACTTTTCACAGCTTCATTAATGACTATAATGGAAAGAAAAAAAAAATCTAAAAACAATGTCTGGAACAATAAAAGTCTACCTGCAGACATATCTAATAGTTACAGTTACATGGCACTCAGTTTCCTCAATTCAACAGTTCAGTTTTATTTCCTTGACACATACAACCATACAACCTCCTCCCACAAAGGAAATTCACAAGTTATCAAACCTTTAAGCAACAAAATGCAGCTAACTCCAAAATATCATCTCCGGTGTATTCATGCACATCTGCAACAATCCACAATTTTGGACCAGATGATGGCTCAATTGATTTTAAACCAGCGAAGTCCTTGCATAACATACTTCAGACTGTCAAAATCCAGTGTCTGACCAAAGTTTTGGTGTTTTTTCTCCTCCATTCTTTTTTAAATAAATATTTTGTAAGAAAACAGATGGGGAAGGAAGGAAGAAACAACTCAAGAATATTACTGAAGGGTCCAACTAGAAACGTTAGAAATAAAAACTCTTATGTGCAACTGTCACCTTTACCACGGAGTTCCTATATGAAACACTCAGGGTACTAGAACCTTAACACTTCCTCACTGTTTCTCCACAGATACCTTTAAAAGTATGTTAGATATTTCAAGGCTGAGCATCCAAAATGCCCTACTGAGTACAAATGAGAATGAGAATGTTTAGCATTTTAAAAGGAACAAGAATAAAAGAGGAGAAACTATAAATATCCCTTCTGAAACACTAAGGATAGAATTTAAATATCACATTTACATGCATTAAGCTTGACTAACATATCCATAATATCCACAACTCAATAATTTTGGCCTTAATTCATGCTTCCCAAAGAAGTTCAGTCAAGTGGAAGATACCTAAATGCACTTCTTAACAAAGCAAATCATGACAAGTCACAAGAACCAGGAAGATTAGTAGGAAAAAAGTATAATGCTACAAATCCCTCATATGCTTGATGACACAATACTCTCAGCACCAAGATTTCCAAAAATAAAAACTTCACACTGCAAAAATATGAATTAAACAGAATTCAAGTAAGAATTTAAGTTATCAGAAGACAATCATGCTTTTACAATAAATGATTCTTAACACAAAACAAGAAGTTAGAATTATTGTGCCCATGGAATAGAGAGGCTTGTGCTTTGAGAACAGGAGCAAGAAAATTTAGTGGAGTACTAATATCATTATTTAAAGATGTTAACTGTAAGAGTAAGCTACCAACTTTAAGACAGACAAGACATTACAGACCATAGGTCCTAATGCAGAAACAGATTTTAAAAGGCCACCCATCAGCAATTCCTCTCCACTATTGTTCCATCTAAACAGAAAAGTAAATATATTTGTAAATACAGCATTCTTTTCTCACTAGAAATCTTTTCTATCTGAGAAAAATAAGTAGCTATGTAATTATTTCCATTATGTTGTATCAATTACATCTGTTTTGAAGACAGAAAGATCATGCTATTAACAACAATATATATAGAGAATATTAAAACATAAACTGAAAACATGGAGGCAAACATTTCATGATATTCTTCATCTTGGTGTCTAATTAATGTGCTATAGTAAGTCTTGGAAAGTTGCCCATTGTTTCACCTACTGGGTAAAAGTTGTTTAAGCAACTAATTTAAGTTTCATTATCAAAAATAATTCTTAAGAATCACTCAATTAAAGGAACATACTTAGTATGAGATTTTACTGTGAACTGCATTTGTGAACTGCACAGACATACATGTTTATACTCCGTCTTATGCTTATGAAGCAGTTTGCTCCATTACATTTCAGAAAGCAAAAGAATAACATCTCACCAAGAGACTCATTCAGGAAAAAGGAATATTTATTTTCCTTTAATACCCATACATAAAATCAACGGAATACGGAGGAAAAAAAAGAACGACTCACGAAAATCTGAATAAATCAAAGTGATAAGCACTCAAGGAACACACTTCAGAGAGGATTTTTTGCCCCCCCCCCCCTTTTTTTTTAATTTATCTCCATATACCCATAAAATGGATCAAGTTTAAAAGGCTAACAAAGGGACCAACAAAAGTGTGAGCCTGGAAAAGCAATGATGTGATTTCACAACACACCTCAGCTGTTCTTAGGGCAGCAGGAGCAGTTCTACCCTTTCCCCACTCCTGGCTCCCCTCACACTGGATTTAGTGACTGTGCTCAGAAAAGTCATTTCAGGCAGCTGATCCTGAAGAAGCCTTGCAGTGCTAGGTTTGCACCAGATCAGCCAGCTGAACCAACCTGCTCTGCAACTGCGTGATCACTACACAGAGACAAAGGAAGCAGCAGGAACATGCAGCCAGAGGTTACAAAAGGCGGAGAGACACTGCCCTTAGCAGCTACTTGCTAACAGATTGGCTTAGTTGTAATGCAAAAACCAACTTTAATTTCCATCTCTAAGACATGAATAGGAGATGCTGATACACGGCTTCAAGCCTTTCCTGTTACTGGAGAGAAAGTGTTCTGACTAACATGCAGAGACATCTCAGCTTGAAGGAGCTGATGAAGCTCAGCTACCCAGATTCCCAGCCTCTGACACTGTCCTCACTAAAAGCCATCTGAGCTGCTCGTGAATCACCGCAGCAGTTTACAATTGGAGCACAGTAAGTCATACCAAAATCTAGGAAGGACCAAATAAGTCAAGCACCCTGAACAAAAGGTGAATAAATAGGAAATGGGAACAAACGTTAAATTAATTTACTCTGCATTTGAATACCCTAAGACTTCTAATCTATTAACTTTTTTCCATTAAATAATAGATAGTACACAGGGAGTAAAGGAGAAGTGGTAGACACCTGGCTTCAGGAAAAGCAGAAATTTCAAACCAAGACTTCTGTCTCTTCCATCCATACATAACTCCATAACACGGAAACCTACATGTTTACATGAAAGCCACCTTATTTTATTTCTATTTTTTAAACACATACCTGCAGAAAGCAAAATACCTTTTTTTTTTTTTTTTTTTAATAATTCTGCAACAAATCACAAAACGTATCAGGACATCTTTTAGAACTTTACCATTGACAGTAACGTTCATAATACTATCTTTGCTTTTGTTACCAGTATACGGGCACCTCTCCTCCATAACAATCTCAACAATTCACACAGTACTAGCAGTGAAAAGTTAAAGCTGGTTCATTTCCCTATTGTAATAACAGGGTAACAGTGAACTTCAAGAGAACAAATCAGTCTTACTCATACATTTAACTCTCTGTAACAGCCTCAAAGCAGGGAAAATCTTTTTAATTCTTCCTAGTGCTATAACTAAAAATACAGTCTGAAACAATTCCAGACCAGGGAACCTGAGTGCAACTGAAATACGTATTTCTGGTCTTTTCAGGTATAAGCTTAGTACAAATAGATGCCAGTGTCCAGGAGTCAACTGACCAGCTACATCTAAGAGCTTTGGTTTTAAATCAAACCCTCTCAATATTGCTCTGATAACTTTAAATTCAGTGCTAGTAATTTAGCATCAACATTAACAAAACAAACATGTAAAAGCAGTTATTACAGCAAGGAAAGCATGAGAAAAGTGGTAAAAAAGGATTCACAGTGTGGGAGAGGAAGGAATCAAGAAGAGGAATCAGTAATGCCCCAAATAACAACAATATATTTATGAAAACCAAAATAACCAAAAATATACTTTTTCATTCATTGTACATAAGCTCTAAGTTGAAAATGACAGTGTATCTGCTTCAGAGAGAATAACATGCATTCATAGTTTATAAAAATAGAAGTAGCAAAATGACAGACAACCTCAGAAAGGTCATCTAGTCTAGAGCTTTTTTCTGCTCTGAAGCAAGTTCAAGCACACCTAAAACAATTCTGATAACCAATAAGGACATCCCACTTTTTTTCCTCCTTTTTTTTTTTTTTTTTTTTTTTTTTAAGACCCAAACACCCACATACTCATATAACCTAAGAGACAGGAAGTAATCTTTGCCAAAGACTGAAATGTTCTTGCACAGTGTTACTTCCCACAAACCTCATTTAAATCTCCTACATCAAGTTAAGCTTTTTCTTTCTTGTTGTATCACAAAGGACAGGAAACACAGATAAACCTTTTATCAGTTTTCTCATACCAGAGGTGTGCACCTGATCTCAGTTTTCTTTCTCTAGATGAAACAAAGCTGTCAAAGTATTGTCATAGGTCATATTTTCACATCCTCTAGCTCTCCTTCAATTCCTCTCCAATTTGCCTGTGGGATTTTTAAGGAGAGTCCAGTGCACACAACCTCACACAGTACTGCAAGCAAAGGCTTGGCAAGTATCAAGCAGATCAAAACTTCCTTTCTGCATCCTATATACCCAGCTCCTTTTCCTACAGATCAAAAAGGAAGACTTATGTGTTTGAACTGGTATTGCTAAACTCAATCAGCCTGGTGGACCACTTTACACGAGTACCTTCTTTGCAATGCTGCTGTTTAATCAATAGAGTTAAGAGATACAAAAAGGCATTTCTACTTGGCAATTACATCTTAAAATCAACACTGTGAAAGTCAATATAGACAGCTCTAAACCTATTTATCATATTTTGAGTTCTAATCATATCCTCTAATATGTCTGCATCCCTTCAGTTTGGCACCTTCCCCAAGTTTCAGAATACTCTTCATTAAAGATGTCCTCCATTTCCTCAGCCAAGTCATAGATAAAATACAAACAGTTGGGATCATAGCAGTTTTTCTGGATGTATTATAACCCCCTTGACAGATTCTCCTGGTCTGAGAGACAAATATTAACAACTCCTCTGTATTTTCCCCTTCCACATACTTTTATTTTGGTTTCATCTCAATTATGCTTCCTAAATTAAGTACAGAAATAACACAAAGAAACATGACAAAGACTCTACTAACGAGAAGCTATGCCACGCAGTCTTCTGATACACAAAAAGGCAGTTACTTTTCTGAGTATCAAACCAACAAGGTTTTATTAGGTATTTGTTTTCATCACTTGCAGTTGTTTCTCATCATCCTATTATCCTCTAGGTCAAAGGTTCTCAAGCTGAGAAACCCAGACCTACTCCCAACCAGAATTTAGTGCTGAATGAACATCAAAGTATCTCATTAGAACAAAGTGGTAAACCAGGATCTGCAGCCAGTGAAATGGTAAATGGCAAGGAATAGCAATATATGGCAAAAAGTGCTGTGAATTTGTCTTACGTGCTTACATATGGATCTTTGTAATTGCTTGCTCCCGTATCTGTCTAGGCTACAGTCAGGATGACTAATCTATAAATTCCTTAGTTCCTCCCAGCTTTTAAAGAGAATGGACTGAAATTACCCACTTCAGATCTGTGACACCTCACCCTTATCTACAAAGCTTAAAGATGAAATTTCGCTCTCTCTGTAATATTTTTGATGCATCTTTTAGTAACCAAATGAAAAGCAAAACAGTTTATAAACATTTAATGGAACAGCTGAACAAGATGAGATTAACTAGCATATTGCACGCTACAAACTTCCTGAGGTCAGCAGTGTCCAACTGATGATCCACAGGTCAAGCTCAGTCTGACAACAACTGTCGGAACAAAACACAGCTCAAGCAGTCACTGGCCACTTATGATTTAGGAGTTCCTACAAAGTTTCATTCAAGAGACAGAAAATAGCAGGTTTGTCTCCTGCTAACACACAGACAATGCTAGCAAAACCACAGTTGCTGCTGTGCTAGAGCCATCGCAGCAGGAGGTCACAGAGGCAGAGGTCGAAGTCAAGGAAGGAAACGTGGCTATCAAACCTGGATCTAACCCCTGAAACTACTGAGGTTAGACTATCTTGGCCTAATAGTTTATCAAAAATTCAGGATGTGTGTCCCATCTTTCAATAGAAAAATGGCACCTTTGGAGAAAGGACTATGTTTGAAACATTACATCTGTGCTAAAGGCCAATGTATTAAAGCCTTTAAGCACTTGTATGAAGAAAATTGTTCAGAAACCTGAAGTTAAAGGCCCTGTAACAGAGTAGGGTAAGAAAGCAGACTAAAAAAAACCCACACATTTCTAGTTAATGATTGAAAGAAAGATTAAAAAAAAAGTTTGATTAGGCTGGTTCTAACTTCTGGAGTTAAAGATGAGCTTATGACTCCAGCAGTCACAAGTTAATTAACATTAGGGGGTGCAGGGAAAAAAAGTTAAAAATATCTTGGAAGTAGAAATACAAATACAATCTATTATGTCAATATCGAGTAGAAAATTATTTGGAAAAACATTTAAAGAAGTCCAAAAGCGAGATGGCATGACATATCTTGCCTATTAGAAGAACTGCTTTACACCTGAGTTATGAGACTGCTCTTTTTAGAAAAGTGAAACTGAGAAAGTACCAAAATAAACAGATCAAATTAATCACACCTATGACCAAAAGAAAGAAAAAAAAAATACAAGTCATACCTTGTAAGAAATAAGGTTTAATAATCAAGTTACTCTGGTTTCAAATCCTAATCAAACAGATTATCAAGAATAATGTGATCTTAAATTAACATCGGCAAAATGATGAATCTCTTTTTCACGTAGCAAAGTTTCAATCTTGCAATTTCAGAATAGACTAGTAAGATTAGCGAATGCTTAAACACATGAACAAACAGGAACCTCAAAACTGCATCAATTACATCTGATGAACCCAAGGCCCATAAAATGGGAGGCGAGTTAAGCAGATCACTGCTAACGAAAAGAGTAGAGGACCTCCATTGGATGCTGGGGCTGTACAACTAGCAGGTCACCAGGAACAGGTTTGGATGGACAGACACACACCCGCACACTCCTCCATTAGCACACCAAGCTCTGAGATTAGCCGTCTGACCCTAGAGTAAAACTGTCATAATATGCCATACCCTATTTCCCAAAATAAAACAAAAATGCAACTAACTACAAAAAGGGATTCAGTTCCATGCACTCACTCTTTCAGCTGAAGCTCAGATGAAGAGAGCCAGTATACTAACTAGACTGACAATTCAGCTTAAAATGAAAGCTCACTTTCAAAAGTACAAGAGAACAAATTTAAAAAAAAAAAAAAAGAAAAAAAGAAGATAGCAATAGAGATAGGAAACAAAGTGCGAGCGTACTTTGAAGATACAAAATCAGAGATTAAGAATTCAGTTCTGGCTGACATAGGCTATGAGATCAGTAAAACCAAAGTTGATTTATGGTAGAGACTAATATAGAAAAGCTTTTAATGCCGGTTAAAAATAGTTTAGTTTATAATCTACAGTTCTGGTCTACACAGGCGCACCCACTGCAATGGTTATCTACCTCTCCCCTCTCTTAAACAGCTAACCTAGTACTTCGTCATCGACGCTGAACAAGTAGGTACAGCCATGCAGTACAGCACACAGTGCAGCTGAAGGAGATGTCACGCAGTTCAGACACGAGCTGGAACATTTCCGCGGCGCGCTCCAGAGCGGAAGGCCGCGCCTGCCCTCAGCTCGGGTTAGGGCCCCCGCTGCCGTCGTCCCCGCCACCCAGCCCGCTCTCCAGGCGCGGCGCGCAGCGGCCCCTCGCCTCACCGCCGCCCTCTCGGTGCTGCCGGCCGCGGCGGGCCCCGCGGCGCCCGCCCCCCCCGGGCTCGCCGGAAGGCGCCTCCGAGCCCCGCAGCCCGCCCGGGGGCGGCGACCCTCGCGCGGGGCCACCCCGCGGCCGCGCCGCCCCCCCGGCCGCGGCCCCTGCGCCCGCCCCACCCACCTTGAGGAGGATGGAGGGCGGCAGCTGGTTGATGTCGGGGGCCGGCGGCGGCAGCGGCTCCCGGCAGCAGTCCCCGGGCTGCTCCAGCGGCTCCTCGCAGCCCGCCTCGCTGCTCCTCTCCTTCTCGCCCTCGTCCGGCGCCGGCGGCGAGGCGGGCTGCCCGCCGCTGCCGCTCTCGCCGGCGGGGCCCCGGGCCGGCGCGCCCCCGCCGCCAGCCGCGCAGTCGGCGGCGGAGGGCAGGGCGCAGGGCTGCGGCTCCGCCGGGCACTGGCAGGCGGCGGCCTCGGGCTCCGCGGCGGCCCCGCAGCGCGGCTGCTTGCAAGGGGGGCAGGCGGGCAGGCCGGTCCCCTTGCGCTTGCACACCATCTCGGAGGCGACCTCGCCGGGCGGCCTGGCCGGCCCCAGGAGGCTCCGCACCGGCGAGGGCAGCAGGCCCGAGAGCAGCAGGCGCTGGCAGCGGCCCCGCGGCTCCCAGGCGGCGGGCGGGAGGCGGAGCAGGCGGCGGGCGGCGCGCTGCTCCGCGGCGCCGAGGGCCGCGTAGGGCGGCGGCGGCAGCAGGGGGTCCCTGCCGGGCAGCGGCTGCTCGGGGGCGGGCGGGCTGGCGCTGTGCACGATGAAGCAGAGCATGCAGGGCCCGCGCAGGAAGCAGCTCCGGCTCCGCGGCGGCACCTTCCTCCGCCGGCAGCGGCGGCCCCTCTCCCGGCTTAGGCTGGCTGCCTCCTTGGAAAGCAGGTGGCCCATATAGGAGACGAGGGGGCAGGGGAGCGCCTGGCTGCGGCCGCGGCCGCCGCCGCCCTGGCGGGAGGGCCCGCGGGGGTGTCACCTGCGGGCGGCGGCGGGGACGGGTGCTGTCATGCTGCCGGCGCGGACGGCCCGGCAGGTGGCGGCGACCGTGGGGCGGCGGCGCGGCTGGTTCCGGGACATGGAGCCGGGAGAAGCTTCCGCTACCGCCGCCCTGACCTCTCCCGAGGGACGGGAGGAGGCGGCGCCCGGCGGTGCTGCCGCCAGCGGCGGGCTGTGGAGCCGGCGGCCGGGAGGATGCGCGGGCGCGCACCCTGCGCGCTCCGCAGCGCCCTGAGGCCGCGCCACCAGCCGCGGCCCCGGGCGCCCCCGGCGGGGGGCGGAGCACGGCCGAGCCGCCTTGCGCCGGCGCGGGCCGCTAACGGCCGAGCCCTTTCGCGAGGGGGCCGCTAACGGCCGCCCGCCTCGCGGGGGGGCCGCTAACGGCCGAGCCCTTTCGCGAGGGCGCCGCTAACGGCCGCCCGCCTCGCGGGGGGGGGCCGCTAACGGCCGAGCCCTTTCGCGAGGGCGCCGCTAACGGCCGCCCGCCTCGCGGGGGGGGGCCGCTAACGGCCGAGCCCTTTCGCGAGGGCGCCGCTAACGGCCGCCCGCCTCGCGGGGGGGCCGCTAACGGCCGAGCCCTTTCGCGAGGGCGCCGCTAACGGCCGCCCGCCTCGCGGGGGGGCCGCTAACGGCCGAGCCCTTTCGCGAGGGCGCCGCTAACGGCCGCCCGCCTCGCGGGGGGGCCGCTAACGGCCGAGCCCTTTCGCGAGGGGGCCGCTAACGGCCGCCCGCCTCGCGGGGGGGCCGCTAACGGCCGAGCCCTTTCGCGAGGGCGCCGCTAACGGCCGAGCCCTTTCGCGGGGGGGCCGCTAACGGCCGAGCCCTTTCTCGAGGGCGCCGCTAACGGCCGCCCGCCTCGCGGGGGGGCCGCTAACGGCCGCCGCACGTCACCCCCCTGCCCGGCTCCGTGCGTCTAACCGCAGGTTGTGTGCGCGTGCACCTCTGTGTAAATACACCGTGCCGGGTATGTAAATACACGTCAATAGGAACGAATGTATACTGCCACACGAATATCGGCGTGCTTCTGCCCCATGGTGCCTGCTGTACCTAGTATCACACTTGGTGGAGGCGTTACTGTAACAAAATACACTTAGAGGTGTATAGGTACTCGTGCAATACTGGTTGTTGAGCCTCCATGCAATAGTATGTTAGCTACCCCCAATTTTTTTTACTTTTTTATTTATTCTTTTTTAGTGCTTAAAGAGTTTGGGGGAGAAATTTGTAATGCCAGCAGGGAAAGGCAATGGGCCTCCTGCCTACAGGAGTCAGCCTAAATGTGCCTGTGCAAGACTGCAGATGGGCTTTTGCAGTGGCACGTTAACACGTGCTCCAAGTTTTTGTCTTCAGAAAAGATGGCTTCTACTTCAGCCCCTCCCTCCCTCCCAGCTAATTCATTTTTTCACTGCTTTAAATCATCGTCTGATGAGAACCAAGGCCTAGACGTGGCCTCCGTCCGTGTACGCTCTGCTCACGTCTGGCTCAACTGTATGTCTGTCTCTCATTGCTCAGTAGTGCATAAATCTTTGCAAATATAGGTCACAATGCTTTGCAAATTTGATTTACACAGTTTAACATTAAATTCTAAATTAGTGCTGTAAATTGATTTCTATGAAATTTATAGGCTTAAATATAAATGGAATTTTGCCTTTAGTAAAAGTAGGAGACAAATTACAGTTAAGATGTACATGGTGCAGTACTGTTATTAAAAAAAAGGGTGGCAGCAGCAGCAATGCATGGTGTTATATACCGGATGAACCAGATCTTTTGCTGTTTTGCTCAGGAATAAGTTATGCTAGGATTGAAACACCTGAGACACTATTACTGTTATCTCTAGCGTTGGTCTTCAACAGGACAATAAAGACATGTTCACTATGAAGAAAATACTGTTGCACCATTGGGTGAAAAGTAGAGTAGTAGAACATTTTTGTCTGAACTTAAAACTCATTGAAGTCCATTCTTATAACCTGTGGTTAATTCTGCAAAAAGACAATAGTTTTTTCCTGTTTTCAAGCATGTATTTCAGAAAGACCAAACAAAAACAATATTAAAAGAACATGAAAGTCTATGTCAAGCATTCAAACTAAATGGCATTCAGAATAAAAGGCATAATTAAAGTTGGCGCTGCAACTTCTGAATAGTCATTGTGATATGTCTTTACTTACATGATCACTTACTAGTACTTCCTGCAGAAATCTGGGCATGGGTCTCTTTATATCTGATAAATGTTGTCCCATTATGTTGAGATGCATAGCTAGATATAGATAGATTAGGTAGATGGATGGATAGATGTACAGGACACAGAGAAGGATGATTTTTCTTCTATGAATTTATATTATACAATATTGATGAATAATCAAGGTTACACTTTCTAACATGCCTTCATTAACAATTAAGTTGATATATGATTACACTGTAAATAGCCTAGTTCTTTTATCATCTCTTCTAGTCTTGCCTCTTCTAGGTAATTTCACCTTCAGAACATTTTCCTACCTTATTTTTGTCATTTTTCTCTTGATTACTAAAGCTCAGTCTTTGATCTTTGACCTGAAGATCCTGAAGACTTGTTGCTATAAAGTTTGTAGTATAAAATATAGAAAACTGAGACAATAAATGATCAGTTTTCATAAATAACTCATTTATTCCTATTCACTTAGTAACAGTGCTTTGGCCCTAAAAATGAGAGTAGAACTGTTCCACTGGCAGTTTTATTGACAGATATTAGAACCACGAAAATCTGCAGAACAACTTCTGCTGATCCGTTGTAGTACAGGTAATTTGTTTGCTCCAGCATGAGATACAAGAAATGAGTTTGACTCTCCACTCAGAATGAGTTAGAAACTGAGGAAATAAAGTTTTGAGGTAATTGAGGTAAATAAACAATCTTAATTTAAGGTTTTATTTTGTGTTATCTCAGCTGTGAATGCTAGTTAAGACTTGAGACTGTTCATACACAGCTTCTGTAAATTTTGTTTTGACAAAATCAGGATATATGGAGAGATGAAACCACTGAGCTTACTACTGATTAGAGTCAGGCATTTATGATTACGATTTGTGTCATCAAAATCCTTTCTGAGCAGCAATCTACTATATTGTTGCATACTGGGATTTTTATCAGTACATATTTTATATTATGGTCCCATCAGAGCTTTCATCCCATAGGATCCTACAAAAAAAAAATCTGATCAAATTATCTTTTTCATTTTCTGTGACCTAATCTGTCCTTTCTATTTAGGCTTAGCCCATGTAGTTCTATATGCCTTTAACTCTGATAAAATTGCTCGGGAGAATTCTCAGTGTTTGCAACCTTCATAGCTCATAGTTTTAGAAAACAATGTATTTTAACAAACATAATTCATCTTACAGATCACCAGAGGTTTCACTGTAGAAGACAAGTGATGCAAAAGCTTCATGCATATTACACTTACAGGTAATTCTCATGTTTTAAATTTTCATATTGATACTTCTTTTGCTACACATAAGCAATGCAGAGTGAACTTGATGAGATGAAGAAGCTGTCCTTTGTCCAGCTCCCTTTCATGAAGCTATATACCCAAATAATTTAAAAATGAATTTAACAAACTTGATGATAATAGTTGATGGTAAAGTTGGTGATAATAAACATTGCAAACTTGTAGTTATCTGTGGAAGTTATTGCATAGTTACGGCTTATTTGTATTAGAGCTATACTAGCAAATTCTTTCTGCTACTATGGTTATACCTGTGTTGGTTATAGAAGTAAGGGAAGAAATGTAAGTGTTCTTTCCCATGCCTACAGCTGACATAGCCATGCTGCTTAAGTGTAGATCAAATATAGAAAATAAGAAAATTTTATTATGAGTGCATAAAAGAATATTTGCATGCTGATTTTTTGGGTTCTCTAAAAAAGTACAGCACAATATATGTCAGGTAAAATGCATGAAAAATACGTGACTATTTAAACCCTATAATTGAATAGGCAAAGTAAATACAGTATTTTCATATGAGTTGATGAAGTACTCATGAGGCTATTAATCACCAAGAAGATTTTTTTTTAACTCACCAGACTTCTGAGAGCTTCGAATGGGAACAGTTGGGAGAAGGAGGGTTTTTTGTTTTGTTACAACCTGCTACTTTCTGCAGCCCCTCTGCCCAAAGGAAAACATGGAGAACTTGTAGAAGATTGAAAGAATATTGCTGTTACGGCAGTATTCAAAAAAAGGGACAGGTCATCCCATCAGGGATAACTATTCTTCAGTTAATCTGATACCAGTTCTGTCAGGGTTAGATGCATTAGACTTGAGCTTTTCTAAAGTATTTCACCATTAAAAAATAAAATGTGATTTCAAAAGTACTGCATAAAATGTGTATTACATTGATTAAGAATAAGTTCTCAACTCATATATCACAAACTACATAGAGAGTACTTCCTGTATAGTTGGCATTATATGTGAGTCCATTTAGTTTAATTAATTTAGAAAGCAAACATAAATTCACATAAAAGTACAGGTAATAAAAAGATTTGTGAAATAATAAATAATGATAGCAGAACAGTCACACAAAATTATCATTAAAATTATAAATTAATTCCTTTTACAGAACAGGATTAAATACATATTTGTAGTTAATATTTCTATTCTGTATCTTTAAGACAAATATATTGTCTTTACCTATGGCTAGGCCTATTCTTATTTTTAATGTATTTCAATTTTCTTGATCTGTAAAAAATCTCTATTAGAGAAATCTCTTTGAAAATGTTAACTCCTATAAATTGTATGTGTCAGTAACTTTTTGCTCTAAAAGATGACAGAATGAAGACCACTAGCAATTCTACTGGTGAGATGAGTTTTGATTATGACATTACCACACTGTTTTCATCTTACTCTTCTAAGCCTTGCAAGCCAGGGGTTTCCCCTGATGGCTGCATCATCCCTCACCAGATTTTTAAAGTAATAAATAGCTTCTAATTTCTACTTACATTCTACATACATTTTTCTGCCTCCTCTGCCCGACTGTGATAGTGATGTTGTAATTTACTGAAATGTTACTGAATCTAATTTATTGACCACTCTGTCAAGATCAGGACTGAGCCAGTTCCATCCTTGATTTATGGAATCATGGGTTTTGGTCACCTGATAAACAGTTTTTGAAAGAAGAACTGGCTGCAGTCACTAGGACAGGCATCCGATCACAGGGACAGGGAGGGATATCAGTGCCCTCAGGGCCCGGACAGAGATGCAACCTTTATCCACATAAACATTGTCCACGCTTGTGTTCCATTACATTCCATTTCCTATTACTTAAACATACATATTTCTGTCTGGTCATCCGGATCTTTCCAGTAAATAAGGCTTCAAAGTTTCTCAAGGATTTGCAATATTTATAGACAGCTGGAGACTGCCAGATTCTTTTAATTGCTGACACCCTTTAATCTGAAATTCAAATGTAGTCCTTGCAAAACTCCATCCTGAATTTTTCTGAATTTTAAAACAAATCCAATCTGATCAAGCCCTGTCCATTCAAAAGGTGAATGGTATAAGTACCATAAATATGCTTCTGCTTGTTATACTTCAGCATTTTAAAATTCTAGGCAGGACATTTTTAATACATACTTATATTTAGCAGGGAACACTTTAGAACATTTTTTTCAAGATAGTAGACTGTTCTTTTTCTGGTAGCAAGACTGCGCTGATTTTAAACAATGATATTGAAGAGCAAATGAGAAACAAAGAGGTGCAGGTGCTTGCAGTTAATGCAGTGGTTTTAACACTGGGAGTCACTATTGCTTCATGCACGGAAAGCACAGTAAGCTCTTGCTATAGCAGCAGAATGAAATATGGCATGATCAAACATCCATATCAGCTGTGCAATCTTCATTGCATTAAACAGGAGATATAAATAATAGTGCATTTCTTTATTATTATTGCTTATATTTCATGAAATTAAAAGTCATAAAACCAGTACTGTTGGAAACCTAGAAACTGCTCCAAAAATCGTGATGCAGACATTAAGCAGTAAGATTCCTTCAATTTATGATATTAAAGGTTTATTACATATATAGCAATATATTTGGCATTTTTTAAAGTTATCTCTTCATGTATTTGAAAAGGGCATACATACTGATGACCCCAAACTAGTATTGTACTTAGTTTCTGAGCTGCAAAAGAACATAAGAAATAATGAAAAAGAAATAGTTATGAGATTGTAGCTGGTCCTGATACCCATATGTGTATGTTCAACAGGATTTCGAGATTGGCCTGTAGGAATCCAGATCTATAAAAGATGTTTGGCCGTTTTGCCAGAGTTTGTTGCTAGCTGATTGCATAAATGGTTCTTAAAATTACTTCTTCATGAGAACAGGTTCTCAAAGGATAGATTACTCTTTGTGTGGTGTGTTAGGAATACCATTAAGAAAAAGATGGGAAGGGGCAGCAGAATTTCCACTTTGGTTTTAGAAACAGCATAAAAATATACTCAAAAACAGACTGAAAGTTTATTCTTGGTATTGGTATAAAAATATACTAAAAATATAAACATTATTGTTTTTATCTTTTGTCTTCATTGGTATTTTTTCCACAATCTGTTGTAACTTTGTCATCAAAATATGCATCAAAGTATGACAATTATAGCATGGATAACTTACCACATTTTTATCAAGTCAATATAGTTCTGGTATCTGCTGGAACTGCGCACATAGAAAACTCAAGAGAGATGTGAGGCTCATTTTCCCAAGTACTTTGTGGGCAGTTCTGGCTCTGAAGAGCTTGAAATCTATTGTATGATATAGTGAAAAGTTTGTGATGTGAAAGTTGAAACTCATCAGATGAGCAGCTTCCCACCTCAAAGCAGCAAGATGTAATCTCTGGTAATGTCTATGTAAAAGGCTTAATGGCTTATTGTTGATATTCTAGGACATCCAATGTTAAGCTGACAGATAAAAGACTAGGTCCTGTTTTATGATCACATGCATATAGTTAACCAAATTTTTCTCTTTTCAGAATCTATATAAAAAGATAGGATTGGAAGAGACCTCTAGAATCAATCTACCTTCTGCCATCATGGGTAGTTATATTGCACGATCCTGTTAACTACATTTATCAAGCTGCATTTTAAAGACCGTTATGTTTCTTGGTCTTGCTACACCCCTGGAAAAGCTATACAAGCATCTCATGTCTTTCGTGATTGGAAACCTCCTACTTGCTTTCAGATTAAATTTATACAGGATCAGTTAAAATCCCAATTTCATTCTTTTACAGTTAGTTTACATCAGATCTGCAACTTAGTTTGCAAAGTTCTGGGGCTGATATAATCTTATTTCTTTGGCTTCAATGTTTTAACTGCTTTGCATTTGCTTTTATCTCCGTGCAGGCTAAAACAACACTTAAAAACACCCTGAAAAACAGGAAGTCTAATTATTGTAGTTATGCAATCGGTGTGCTGGAGCGCTTGCATGTATGACGGATAAGCAGTTAGATAACACACTAAACAAGCAGGATGTGCATAGTCAAAGCATTAATGAGGTTTACACACTACATGTGTGGTATTGGTACAATGAGAAAATACTGTCAAAATAAAGCATTTAAGCTATACAGCATGAAAAGATCGCATGGAAACGTAAAGAAATGAAGCCTGAATGTCTGCTTCACATACAGAGAGAATACTAATTAGTTAAACAGATGATAGAAAATTGTATCTAATAGAGAGATGAAAGATACTGATAAATTGTATATAAAGGGTAGCTGCAAACTTGCTTTGGGCTGCTGGATGCCACTGCACGCTCTTTGGTCACCTACAGACAGTATTGTTACTACTTGTCATATTACCTAAAAAAATACTTGGTTTGGGACAGATTCTTTGGTTGACTGTTATGTAAAATCCTTGTTTGGTGAGCGAACTTTGGTACCTTTGTCAACCAGAGTATGGAGAGAGGTCCCCTGCCCTCCATCTCCATAGACCTACAATTTATATCAAGTTGCAGAGGTTACCAATACCAGTCCAGTAAGGGATTGCTAGTGGAAAGCAGACTTCCTTAGTTAGAAGACTAGACTAGGAAGACAAAATCAAAAAAAGGGCAATGGCAAAAGAGACAGAATAGGGAAAAGTACAAAGATATTGAGGGAATCAAAAAATTATAAGCCTTTTAAGATAGTGACCTGAGTTGGAGAATTCTGAGAAGGATCTGCCTGCATTTTTTTCTCCTAAAACATCAAAAGCATTTTCCAACTCTATAGCTCTATTTTACTAGAACTTACACTAGAAAAACAGACTTTTTAGGTAGAGGAAGTTCAGGCCTGCTGGATGGTGCCTAAAAAGTTAAACAAACAAGTGTCCTTCCTGCACGTTGTGTCCTTGCAGAGTTACTCTCTACAGCAACTTTTAGTAACTTTCTGGATTACAGCTCCACCAAGACAGAGACCTGGGGGAGATGGGGAAAGTCTGTCTTTCTAAAGCTCTGTACATGCCTTCCTTTTCATAAAAGATTCGTGTGCTTCTCTTCCAGCAGCTTGCAGCCCGTATCTGCCTTATCCCCTCCCTTGGGCTAAGCCAGTTCCCAGACCATGCTCACATCTGCGCAGGGCTGGGTAGGTTTCAAGAGATGGGGAAAGCAACCTTCCTCTCTGCTGTCTTTTCCACAGAGAAGGACATGTATTAGCTGTAAGAGTTTACAAGGCAGTAAAAGCGACATGGTTCATTGCACTGAATGCAAGAGCGTTGGTATGGAACTCAGGGGTAGGAAGGAGGGGAAAAGAGAGTAAAAAGAAAATGGATGAGAGTGGATATCCTCCTTAGGCCTCTAGCTTCAAATTAGACATCTGCAATGGTTTTCTCATTTCATCGAGTTTTGCTGGCCCTGGAGTAAAAACTGAGGTGAGCCTGTTTCTTGGGAGGGTGAAGGGGCTGCAGGGTGACAGTCATCGCTCTCCATTCCAGGCTGTAACTGTGAACCCGGTAGAGTAGCTCTCAAAAGAAGAACAAATAAGAACGAGGAGCCTCTTTTTCATTAATTTCCTACAGAAAAGATATGGGAGGAGGCATACTTTATCCTACTAAATAACAGAGCTAAATTCTTATTTTTAAGTTTAAAATAACTGCAAAGAAGCTTTTCCAGATTTATGCAAGGAGAGAAGGATCCGACTCCAATGTAAAGCTACAGATATCCTGTACAGTGTTTTGCAGCATACGTGCATGAAGCTGGTAGCAACAAAGACCTATCTGTAAATTACCTGGGAAGCTAGCACCTATGTAAGTGCATGAAATTACTGTGATTGTACCTGGAAATCACTAGTTGTACAATCTCTCATTTTATCTGCAATTATGGATGCATTTGGGCATGCAAACTTTATCTATACTTTTACACAATGAAAGTGTGGTTACTTGAGCTACATTTTAAGAGTAGGTTAGTTATGTTCAGATTTTCACCCAATCCTGTAGCTGGAAGAAAGGAGAATGGATGACTTTCAATTCTCTTCATTTCAGTAACTTACTGAAACATTATGTTTTCTAAGACCATTTGAGAAAATAGTAGTGTGGATGTTTCACAAGCAGTATTTTGGCAAAATAATTTCCCTTTCTTGTGTATGATTTTTCTAATGCTGAAAGGTTGGTGATTAAGAAAGGTTATTTAGGCCTGTGGTGATTATGTTAGATCATAACTACAGGTAATCACTCTTTAGATCACTCTAATACTTTATCATAGAAAATAGAAGAGAAGGGAACAGAATACATTTTTAAATGAAAGTCCACAGAAACCTTTAAACTCCTTGGCCTTTTATACAGCATACACACAAATACTTTACTCCTGCTCTCCGCTGCCTATTCCATCAGTTTCACTACCTCAGTTTTTGTGATATTACAAATTCACATTTAATTTCTTACTCGCTTTGCTTTACAACAATTTAAACTGGCAATTTTTCATATTTCAAAGAGCTAAATGTTAATTACTAAGGATCAGAAGTATGTTCCTCCTTTCTGTGGGAGAAGTAGACTTAGCAACACCTTGAGTTCTTGCTCCTTAAAGACCAGGAGGCAATTCTTCTGGGCTGTGGAAACTCTAACTGATAATTCAACAATATTGATGTGCCATATTACGTATCTTATAGTAATGCAAGGAGATGCCCAAGAGGGCTAATCAGAAGGATTATTGAACACCTGCAAGCTCTAGTTGTCTATAATGTAAGGAAATTAGAAAAAGGAGTCTAGGAGAGACTGAAAGAAGTCTTGGGTCTTTTTCTGACGTGAAATGCTTACACAGAAATACCAAAAGAACATTTGGAAAAATGGTAGGACAGGACCAGCTCTTAGAGTAAGCCCAGAGAAGAAACAGCATTTGAGGGACTAATCCCTCATGGCCGTTATTCTGAAAACTTGGTGAAGATTCACATCTTAGTCTGTGCAGAGTGGCGGGAGGATTGATATTTCACTGTCTTTCAGGATTAGCTGGAGAAGTTGGGGAGAAGAAAAAAAGACAGCATAAAAGCATAAAATCTGTTTGGACATCAGCTGGAATTTTTCTTTTTCAAACATAGGATATCAAGTAATATGAAAAGCCTACCTCATTTTAATTGAATTGTATACTTGTTTGAAAAAAAGCGATCAGAATCCAGCTGCTCTTGATTTGTTTTTTGCTGGCTGGAATTCTGATTTGTTTATACTGAATACAATATGTATGTACTATCGTATGGTATCCTACTGGCACAGTAAGATAACACCAATAGTTTACACAACAAAAAAGCATTTTGAGGAAAATACAGATATCAGATTTTATACTTAAGAATAACTAGGAAATTAAGAATCCTCTTAGTGTTAAATGAAAGACTTAATTTACATGAACCTGGACAGAGGCCTGCCTGAAGAAAGATCTAATCTTCATTTCAACTGTTGTACTAGTTCATTGTGTGATCTTTATGGTTGGATACGGTAGGTCAGCACAGCTTCAGGGCACTGTAAGAGGAAAAGGAAAGTTAATGTTGCTGCTCTGCTGAATACTTGAGTAGTCTACACAGTATAATCTATCTGTTTGCTGAAGTAAATTACATTTTCTAATTAGTTCTAAATATAATCATATGAAATTCTAATACCATCTGAAATTTCTACTTTTGTTGGAAGAGAAGAAAAAGTGTATAAATACGACACTCGCATAATCTGCACCCACTCAGTTTTAATAGTTTAAACTCTCATCTGACAATGATCTGCATTTGTGTTTGACAACATACAGTATGTATTTTTGGAAATGTTTACAGGTTAGGGTCTCAGGTATGGATATAGTCTTCATTGCTGATCTTACATTGCAACAAGGAAAATAGTTGGATGTTTTCCTTAAATATTTAGTTGAGTATGTTTAGAAAGTGTTAACTCTGCTTCAAGGTAGGAGGTGACCTTTCCATCTTATGCTAAGTATTAATCCTTTGGTTGGTAGTCCATAGAAGCACGTTTTTTTTGTTTGTTCAAGATGATGATGTACTCAGCAACTGAAAACCTCAGACTGGTAAACATGAAACATTGTGTGCCTCAAGATGGCAGTATTTCTTTTGGAAGAAAAACCTCCCGTATACCTACAGTTTGGATGCTGTTTTATTATTCATTGTACCATAGGACCTAAGTGACAGGCTGTCAATAATTAAAGGGACGGTAGGAGAAGAGAGGGCACATGTTTCACAATCTTCTGACCTTCCATAATTTTTTCCATCTCTCTCAGCATGATAATTCTCTAGTGAGGGTGCAATAATAATCTATCTACAGGCATTACAACACCTGCATTCCAGTCTCCAGCAATGCTTCTACTAGGAAATCCTTCATTTCAAAGATTTTTGGTTTTAAGTCATTTGCCAATAGAGATTTATTCTATAATGAAATGTTGGTGCTAAAAATGTCAGCACTGTACAGCTTCCCTTTGACAATTTTCTTTTTGGTTGAGTGTTGGAGAATACCTTGAATTTACAGTACTAAAAACAATTTTGCATTCAGATATGTAAAGAGCAGCTAGGAAGTTCCACACTTAAGATAAAATTATATGCAGCTTTGAAGTAGTTAGTGCCTTAGTTGAGAGATTCCTTTCTGATGATATGTCAACATTTTATTATTAATGACAGTTACTTCCAAACTACAGCTGTGATTTCCAAACTGGGTATGACAATTGCAAGATAAAAGAAAGGGTAACTCTGAAATTGGAACTTGAAATCCACCGTGGCTTCATAAATCCTCTCTTCATTGTATTACCAGAGATAAACCCTTCTACCCATAAACACAGGTCTCAACCTATGAGATCACTCATGCATCTTTTATGGCAGCTTTTGGTAACTTGACAGATGTACTGCTACTCCTTTAAGGAGGGGAAGGGTCTGCATATGTGAGCTTTCACTTCTTCTGAAACAGGTAACATCTTCTGCTCCTCACTTAGGATCTATGCAGGAGGTTTGATTTCTATCCTGAGCTCTGTATGTTTAAGATCGCAGACCATTTGCATCCATTTGGTGTTGAGTATCTCCCAGTTGCTACACTCAAATACTGTGTGTCATGCAAGGGGCAGTGGCTTCCAGGACTCTCATAGCTGAAAGTGGACATACAGACACATAGGCAAATTTGCCTATCAGTCAAGTTTAGGTCATGTTAAAAAAATTTGCTTTGAAACATGCTTACGAGCATTTTGTCAGACTGGATTTACCAGGGAAGGATTTTGGCAAGCCTAGAGTAATGTTTAAATTTGCTCCTGAATATGTGGCAAGATACCAGAACTGTGACCTGGTAGTCCAGAAATGGTTTTTTTTGTGCAAGGTCTTCTGTTTGGTTTTTTATGTCTGTTTTTTTGGCTAAGGCCAGTGTAGTCATTTCATGGAAACAAACAAAAGGAAGTGAAGAGCTGTGGAAAGTTCCTTAATGTATAGACATATGACATTTTAAATAGCACCTGATTTTAGCTGGGGTCATTGTTTCTAATCAAGCCTTGTCAACAGATTTCACTTCGCTTAATCTGTGTTGGAGAGTGATCTTGGAAAGGATTTGTAATAAAACCAATCACATTAATTTAAAAACATTACAGGAGATGGAAGGGGCTTCAGGGGATGGCTCCCAAATGGGATTCATACATGTATGTTCAGGTACAAACAAACTACAGCCCACACATGTTCTTTCTCCCCTTACACATCAGAGGAGGATGAGTACAAAAATTGGATTGCAGGCATACACAGGCAGAAAACATTCACCGGCACGTCTAGGTATAGGAATAGATACTAAATCCTTCTGAGAACGATACATGCTAAGATGAGATTTGGTGATTTTTTTTTCTTATAAAAGTGAAACAAGCTGAAAAGCATTTTGTCTTGACAGATGTAAAGGTAGTATGTTTTTCCACAGCAACTTTCCTTAAAGAGAAATGCTGGAAGAAGCACTTCCAAAAAAATTTGCAAGAAATATATATGATTATAAATTCATAAACTAGCAACATCACTCACATCATATTCTATTTCTTCTCTATTTGGAATCTTCTTCATCCTCTCCCCCCCCCCCCCCCCCAAAAAAAAAAAAAAAAAAAATCTGTTTAAAGTGGCTGAACAGCAGAATGGCTGAAAACAGATGAATACTGCTGCCCTATTAGTCTGCCCTGTTAGCATCCATCCATTAGACTGGTGGTTAAACTGCCTTGGCAGACATATACAAAAAATTACTATAAAGCATGGCTAAAAGATTTTTGGAAAACGCATTTTATTGGTTTGTAGCCACTTAGGCAGTGCAAACTTCCTGCAGTCTCTGTCTTTGAAAAGAATTTGGGGTCTTTGCCAGAATTCATGTTCACTACTGCTGGCAAAAACCTACAGGCAAACTGGCCCTTTATCTGGAAGCAGCAGCTGCAGCACCACATTTCAGAGAAACTCTCTCAGTAACCCCTCAAAATTTCATTGCCTTGCTCCCATAAGAGCAGCTATATTAAACATTTGCACTCTTGCTAACGGCATGTCCCTAAAATTGAAGAAATTCCTAACAGGCAAATATAAAAAATCTGGGTAAAAATGAGAGTCACCTTGATGGCTTATATGAATGCTGAACACTGTGCATTAGGATAGTTTGTTCCTGTGTTGTGCACATTTTAGCAAGGTAGGACATGTTCTTAAAGGGTGGCTACATATTGCGTGGAGTACACATATTGTCCAACTGTCACCACAGCAAGAAAATACATGTAAGTCTTACTAGACCAGCTAACTCAGAAAAAGAAACACCTTTCTGAGTTCACAACCCCCTTTGGGTTCTGCTTTGTTTTTGAGGGATGGAAAGGAGAAAAACTGATAAATAAGAAAACACATAAAATAAGCTTTGCACATTTGATGTGCACATTTTAACTTTTTCTACAAGTACTTTCTTAAAGAGATGTAGAGTTCATTTCAAGCCATGAAACTATTCCAGTAGCTGTAATATAGCACTTACATTGTTGAATGCTGAATAGTTGGGCTTGACTGTCGAGTATACCCATGTGCAAAGTCCACCATCATACCTATGTGGCAATTAAGGCTGTAGGATCAAGTCCTTAATTATGTGCTCTAGCAATCCTACTGCATTAGAGAATTAAAGGAAAGGTACTGCTGCAGAAGCATGACAGGTATGCCGGAACTGCCAGAGATGGCCATGGAGAGCCACCAAGCCTCCTGCATTCAATGTCAGACTTAAGAAATTGGCTGCTGCTTCACTTTCCCTATGCATTTGTAGAGCAGTATCTGGCACGTGGGAATAGAGTGAACCAGCTGGCCTGGGTGGTGTCTAATAAATGGGATCCCTGGCTTGGAATGAGCCCAAAATACTGCTCCCAAGGGCACAAGCAGAGGCAGGGACCTCTCTATGTCCAAAGGTGCTGCAAAGGAAGTGCTTTTTGGTACTTGAGCTGGACTTGGGCATGAGTCAAAGACCTCAGTGCAGGTGAGTATGCAAGCAGCATACTCATGATGAAATACATGAGGGGGCTACAATACTGCGAGGGGGGGTGGAGGGAGGGAAAGAGAGACTTCCTTAAACCTGAAAATGACTGTGAGACAGAAATAAGGGACTGTTGAAAGAGTGTTCTTTAAGTAATAAAATAGGAAAAGATTTGCTTGCTTAATTCAGATTTCTTCAAGAGGAGAAAAAAGAAAGTCTGTAAACATTATGTAATACTTCCTCTAACTGCTCGTGGTGTTGCACTGACCTTAAGATGGTTGCAGTTCTTTAGGTATTAGGCTCTTGAAAAGCTGGCTCCACTTGTAGATCTCGATCACTTGGGGAAAAAAAATGAGCCTTGAATATCTAACTCAAGCTTTGAAAATAAGTCTTAAAAGTATGTAAAGAAAAGGAAAAACTTAAAGCTGTTTTTTCATTGTGTAAACATATTCAGTGTTTTCACCCATAAAATAAAGCACACACTGCCCATTTGAACTCTGGTGGGTGGTGTCAGCTTATTTGGTAAAGTCTACATCTCGTAATACTTCTGATTGCAGTCAATGAAGTACTGTATATTCCTCTTCTACCTGTGCATGCAGCATATGTATGGTCTAGTCTGCGTGTGATAAAATTCAGAGGGTTCAAAGAGAGATGGTCCATTTTGAAGTACAGGTACAGGACATTGTGGCATGGTCAGGGAAGTTGCAGAAAGCTCGTTATCGCTGTAGAAAGTTAGCAGTGGAAAAACTACACATCAGTGGTTGTAAAAACTAGAGCATATGCTACCTAATTTTATAGTGACATGAGTTTATTTCTTAAGTTTAATATTTACTCAGCTTCCTTTCAGAAACCTGCAAACTGTCTTGTTATGAAATGGGATTATTTAGAAGTAATCGCACAAAGTGCTTGTCACATACAGTATATTCTTTTACTGCCTGAGGAATGCTCTCAGCTGTAGTTAATTTGAGCAGTAGTACCTAATATTTGTTAATTAAAGATCGATATTCCCTGTGGATTAGCTTATGTCCAATTCTTGCTTTATACACTGAGGTAAATTTGAATTTGTTATGGTTATGTTTTCTACTAACTATTTTGACAGATCTTTACTCAGACAAATGCTTTAGACATAATCTTGCTGTTCACAGTAAACTAAAGCAACTTTTAAGCACCATAAACACAGAGTAGAAGTTGCCCTGTGGTGCCTTATGGTCTGCTCTTCTAGGGTGTTTTGTGCAGTGACAAGTCTTTGAAAACCAGAAAACATTACTTTAACAGGTGGCCTCAGATGTATGGTGCCACAGCCAGGGGCAGGCACAGTTCAGGGGCAGGCAATTATCTGTATGAAATCATGCTGTATTATTACATGAAGTGTAACTGTACTGAATTGTACTGAATGATGGAGGGATCAATAATAACTGCTTGGTGAAGACATCTGGAGCAGTTATGATCAAAGGAAAGACGTGCATAGCCTGCCTTGTTATAACCTGCATATTCTAGATTGTCTCAGAGACACTTAGTATCTGTTGATACAGGATTGTCAGGACTAAGGTAGAGTAGCTTGTGGATTCCATAGCACATACCATACATGTATGCATATGAGCTGGAATTCTTGTTCTGGGGATGACAGGCAAGGAATCCACTGCTGCCTAGCCCTTCTCCCATGGTAACCTGTGCTGCTGAAAGGAAAACACAATTAGTTCTGCTTACAGCTCTTGAGGTCCTCAAATACAGTGACTAGGCATGTACAACGTAATCTTGCCTTAAGGCAAGCGAAATTACCATGCAAAGCATTTTTTCTAAAATAGATACAGTGTTTCAAGATACAAAAAAGTGTTTTCTCTGAAGTTATTGTTAATATAATTGAAATTGAAGGCTGTATATCGAAGTTTTAATCTGAATGTGAGAGAACAGCGTAACAGAACTATTTCAGTTTGCTACTACTGATTTAAACTGGCATACCACTTACAGGCACACCACTCTGGGAAGCCAAGAAACTTAGATCCCTTATCAGCAAAGGCATTTTAATGTTTCCATATCTTATCAGTTGTTTTCTGATCATTTGATTTGCCTAAGATAACACACTTTTCATATTTCATTCTTAATAATTTTCATACACATCAGTGATGCACTTTTGAGAATAGCACAGATGAACTGGAAAATGGCTTGCTCAGTAATGGTTACCTAATACTAATCTTTTTGGAAGTTAATTGAAAAGATAAGGCTTCTCTTTCTTCTAGCCTACAGTTCTCAAACATATTTTCTTAATGAAGAGTCCTAACACTGGTATTGACAGTCACAGCCACAAGGAAGACAGAAGCACAGAGAGGTTTTCTGTTGTCTTTGAATGGAAGTCTTAGCAGAAATCGAAATAGCACTGGTTTCAAAAGCACAGGAAAGAAAGAGAATAAGATGAGCCTTTTCCCTGTTTACTGAGGGAGCTGTATGCAGCAAGCGTGTCTTTTATAGGAGAGAGTGACTTATAAAGATTAATGAATTCAGATTCATGTTACCATGAAGAGAGAAAACACCGTTATCTATGTGCACAGAAGGGGAATATGAGGCATAGGCAGGATAAGATAGCCTACAGTCACATAGGAAAGCTGTGACAGAATTAGAAATAGAATACAAAACTTGCCAGCCATTTCCTATGATCTCCTTCCTTACCTCATCTCCCCCCTTGAATGGGGCTAGGAATTCAGTGCCACATCTTAGTATTATAACCTCAATGGGGAAAAGGAGGGCAGAGTCTTCAGGACTGTTTTACTTCCTTGAGTAGCAGTATCTCTGAGACAGATCCTAGAATTCTGAAGTGTCTTAAAATGTCTAAAAATGATTCAATTTCATTAGGATTAAATATTCTGAAGATATTCTGAGGACTTCATGATGCAAAGTGTGTGAAACAATTTTCAGCTTCAAAGATGAAAAGGGAATAGCTTCCAGTCTGAAGAGATTGGAGTCTTTAGTCTTATATAATTTCTTGACATACAACTTGTGATCTACCAGCGTGAAAGGCTCCAAAACGGAAGAAAATTGAGTCTTAATTAGTATACAGATGGAAAATTATAAACCCATCTTCCAGCCTCATCTGTACCATATTTAATTAGACAGCATTTTTAAATTATTAGAACTTGTTACTCTTAATTTTTACAGTATTATACTAGTGTTTCACACCCTTTGGTTCACAAGCAACACACTGCTTGCAAAATCCAAAAATAGCACTTGTGGCCATCAGAACCATCAGTCCATGCAGCCCACAGACAGAAGTGCAATTAAAACACTTCCTCTATCACGTGATTTGCTCCACAGTTTCCTAACAAGCAATGCTCGGAGGTCATTTTGAGGGGCAAAACTGTATTTAAAACAAAACATTGGCCCTAGAATGGATGTGGGAAGATTAATAGAGTACTTGATAGAGAACCCACATGTATTTAGATTTGCTGTTTGCTTTTTGAAGTTAGATGCATTTTGTGGAAACTGTACATGAATACTCACCTACATAGTGAAGGTGAAATAGATTCCCTTTTAGAAATACTTCACATTTATTTATTACTCAAACAGTTTAAGCCAGAAGAGGCAATCTGCAAGTTAAACAAGCTATAGTTGAATATAGCACCATTTCACAGTCCTCACAGTCACTGGCTTTGGTGACAAGCAAGCTTTTCTTTAAAGCAGTTGCATGGCTGTAGAACCATTTATTCATTCAGTCTGCTGTATAAATGCTTTATAGTTTGGCGTATTAGACGGAGCGGCTGGACAGCAAAGACTAACATGGTCTCATTGCACTGTCCTGGGCCATTCTTCGGCTGGAGAGCAGAGAATTGCTCCTCCCTGAAGGGAGCCACGCAGGGCAGAGGGACACAAGGACAACAGATTTCTGCAGCACAGTGTGGGACAGGAGGAAAAGGCCTGCACTGGCTGGACCGAGAGCAATGAGGAAAAGACATGTTACCCTCCAGCTTCTCATTGGAGCTCAGAGAATCTACAGTCCCTAGAATCTGTGGCAACTCAGGAAGTCAATCAGGCTTTGGCCTGAAAACGAACCTAAAGGGAAGGACTGTCTTGCCAGGACAGCAGACATGGCAAGGAAGGATTTGTGTATAAATCCTTTTATTTCAGTCTGTCTCACTCATTTTGTCCATATCTTTTTAAGAACGTTGTTCTGCTATAGTTTACACTCAAATAAAAGACAAACTTAGACATCCAAAGCCACTCTGTGGTACAGATGGAACCACTCCAAAATTCTCATTAAACTGGGGTCCCATTATGATTTGTAATTACTTCTATAAATGATATATTAGCTATTTCTCTCATCTCACAGTCCTTCCAGAAAAATCACGAGTATTCTTTAATATCAGTATATTTTTTGTAGTCCATTTCCTGGGTATTTTGTGCAGCATTTTAAAGGGATTCATTACTAGGGATCTGGATATCATTACTGGCTATACCAGCTAAAAATAACTGAATAGAATGATCTCATTTTATTTATAGCTTCACAAATGATAGGTGTTAACACTGTAAGCCAGGGACTAATGTAAAATTATTTTCTGCTACACTCGGTAAGTTCTAGTGAACTATAGTAGGGGAGTCCGTACACTTGGAAAAACAAACAATCTTTCCCCTCCATCCCCAAACTGTCACATTAAAATCATCTTGTATTACAAGTTTTAACAAAGCTCCATCTCTCTGCTGGATAATGAGAAAGAAAGGCAAAAGGGGAGCCAAAACAACTCAAAACTTCATTAAGGCCCAGTGAGAGCTGCAGCCCACACAGGCTGTAAGGACTCAGCCCTTCTGTTCCTATAAACCTGCTCACACAGCACAGCATTTTTAATCTTCTGAGATGGCACTGGTGCTAGCTGTGGTCTTTACAGTACTTTCGTCCTTACTGATGTCTACCAGCTTTGGTAGTTGGGCCAGCTACACTTTTTTCACTTTTTTCCCCCCACTCTTACTCTGTAGAGTATTTTCTTGATGGAGGGCCACAGTGGCTCTTGTAGTATAGCACAAGAAAAACAAGCCAAAATGGGGGGCTAAGCTTGCTCCAGACCCTCACAATACGGTTTCCTAGGCAAGACGTGCTTGCATGGGCCTCCCCAGCAAGCTTTGCCTCTAGCTGTGAAAGGAAGGTTAAAAAAAAGTGCATTTTTTTTTGTATCAGATTGGAAATACTTATTAAATCTGAACCACAGATCTGGGAATTGGTTTCCTCTGAGTTTATGATTTTGATGCAACCAGAAGTCTAAATGCATCATGTTGAACGCAGACATTTAGCCAGGGAAGCGATTTCAACTGAACAAGTTTAGAGTCATCAAGTTTAGGGTCTCCCACTGTGTTATCCTCAAATTTTACCAGCAGAGATTTGACTTCCATTGAGTTACTGAGGTAAAAAAACTGAAATCCTAGGCCAATGGTCTATTTCCTGAGAAATCTGTGCATCCTATTCAGTGACCTCAAATCCTTAAAATCATTTAAAAGTCTGTCAGTAAGAATTTTTAATCCAAATGATTATCTTTGTAGCTTGCATTACATATGAGTAGTACACATTTAAAAAGAATTACAAAATATCATTGATAGATGCAATATTGTGCTGAGCTTCTAGAGAGTAATATGGTACTGAATAAAGTGTCTGCAGATATCCAAGTGTATTACAATCACACTGTCCCTCATCAACCTGTTAGAAAAATATTTTTGACACAACTGAGAGTTTCATACTAAAATGAAATTCCAGCAAACTTTAGTTAAATTTAGCCTCTTCTACAATAATACTATCTTACCTCTTCAAGATAGCAGGCCTTAGACCAGGCATATCGCAGAATATCTGTATTTATAGTCTCTTCCCTTTTTAAAGGGAATGTTATTGCTGCGATTATGCCCCAGCTGTTAATGCTTTTCCAGCTTTCAGAAAATTGTTAGAATTTGTGGCTTAAAGAACTCCACAGGTTTTATTCCTTCTTAGTCCGTTTTAATAAGTAACACTGACTTGTTTGTTTAGAAATGTTTAATTTTAATGGTTAACAGAAAAAGGATATGGAATTGATCCATCTGTCCACAATACCATTCATTACAGCCACAACCTTCCATATTGTTCCAAGTACAGAACAGAAAACTAACTTCTGCTTTTTCTGCGTCTTATTGTCCAAGACCTGGTATCAAAGGGATGCTCACATTGCCTCAGCTTGGCTTTTCTGGGCACCTGAAACGCATTGAACAACAAATTGCCCAGAGCTGTTTTGGATGGGCCCTTACATTGCACTGAACAACTCAGAGTTAAGCCAATAAAATATTACAATGACACATTAGAGGGTAATATTAGCTGTTTGGCATTAGCTTTAGAGGCTGTGGATGTCATATCTTGTGCTATCTACAAAAGCAAAGAAAGTGAATTGGCACAGCCAGTGCAAAAGAGCAAAGTCATGTGTGTGCTCAGCAGTGTCAAAGATGCCAGGTACCGGCTACAGAAGCCACATTTGTTCCACATGTGGCAAGCGGCGTTCTGCAAGTTACACTCATGTTTCCACCAGTTAAGCTATAAAGGTCAAACCCACATACAATGAATTGACAAATGTGTCTACCCCCGTCTTAGGGAGGCCGAGAATTTTTCATCTCTGAACTGTTAAAACCAGCACTCGTTTGACTATAATGGCCATTTACATCTATTTAATTTCCCTCATCAAGAACCTGTGTTTAAAATTAAGTTTTAAATGGTAATGAAACAAAAACTACTTTAATTTTCCTCAGTTGTACTCTATTCAAAAGCACATTCACAACTGAAAAAATGCTTTATCACCACACATCTCTTAAATGACTTCTTGTCCAACATAAGTTATGTTTGTTGAATTATAGGTTTTAGTATCCAGTAAGGTATCTTTCAAAAGAATATCTAGTTTTCATTATTACTTTTCATCTTTTCAAGAGAGTTTTAAATCATTCTAATACTTAATACCCAATTACCTTTTTAGAAGATTGAAAGATGTGTATTATACCCCGGCACTATATTCTATACATATAGAATAAAGATAATTAAATGATGACCATTAATACTACACAGAGCCATTAATTTTTAGTTTTAACTCTGCTTTTCTGGAAAAATCCAGTACCATATTGTTACTGTCTGCATAAGAATACTTAGGAAACACCCCAAAGTTGAAGAGCAGCTATAAAAGCAATCAAATTTATCTTGAACGAATGCTGCTTAGCATTTTATAAAAATGACAATTTATACCATAAGCTATATCCATAAATACAGATTCTGTAGTCACTTAAAATTCAATGACAGCAAGTGCTTTGGATACAGTGAGCTCAAGGTTAAACTCCTAGTCTATAGTATGAGACATTTAGATGAAGCATTGGCAATTTAAAAATGTAAGAGAACATAAAAGTCCCAGGATATAACAATATTGAGCCCAGTTCTGAGCAACTAACCATACTAAAGGTCATAGTCCTCTACAGATTGGAGGGAGTTTGCATATTGAGTAAGATCATCTTTAATTGATGATGGGTTAGGAAAAAAATACCAATAGAAAAGTTCAGTTATTTTTGAGTAAACAAAAACACTTTTAGGGTCTCTGGGAAATCCTACATTAGGTTTCTTTCTATGTATTCTTAAAGTAATCAAATCTAGCAACAATATTTTTTCCAGAAGCTTACAAAAGAGCTAATTACTACAGCACTTACAATGAATTCCTGCAAAATAACTAACAAGGAATTTGGAAAAAAAAAAAACAAAAAAAACCCAATTCTTTCTCCTCAGTATACTGTAAATGTATTACAAGCTCAAGATATCTTATCTGAGTCAATTCCTTGTAATCACTTGTCACTTAGAGCACTACATATAGCAATATATAACCCAGCAAGCTTTTGAAGACTGAGCCATAGGAGCATTGATCTATAGGGGTGGAGAAATTCCTTTTTCTTCCTTCCACAAAGGTGCAAAAAGGAAAGATTTATAGGAAGAGAACTTTAGATTAACATGAAAGGAACCTTTTCTGTTCATACAGTTACCATTCTGAAAGCATAACAGTTCCATTCAAGAAATATTATTTTCCACTCCAGTTAAATTGGAAAATTTTAATGGGAAAGTGCAGTAGCTACTGCTGTCACAATCAGCATTATATAGTTGTGAAATAACTTATTCCAGAAGAGTAAGGAACTTCAGCTGGTATCCAATGGTTCAAGTTAAATTAGTGACTCTTGCTAAGATTAATGAAAGTAGAAATGTCTCATCTATTCCTGACTTTGTAACCAGTACTGCCTGGCAAAGGAGAATCAGAGCAGTGTGGCAGGAGTACACTGTTGGGAAAAAAAAATAAAAAAAGAAAAGGAAAGAAAGAAAGAAAGAAAAAGAAAAATACCAGTATGGTGGTTCTTTTGTACTAGTCTGCCTTCAGGACATCAATAGCTGCACACCCAAAGTAACCCCACAAGCTGTTTGACCAGCTAGGCTCAACCACAATTAGAAGAAATAAATCAGTCTTCAGAAATTTCTGCTGGGAGCTTACCTTGTGTTTTACCTATCCTGTAATGATGTAAAAAAGGAACAAGAGGTATCCACTACTTTACATTTATCTGCATTATTTTTAAGAATTTAACAAATAGTCCTTTTAATTATAACCAAGGATTCAAGCTAATGTATATATTTTTGATATTGGGTGGGCTTACTTTGGTTTCTGACAACATAAATGTGCATATTTCATTGCAGAGAGGTCACTTGAGAGAAAACTGTATGAATAAATGAACATATGTACTCAAGGAGATAAGGACACCTCCTTTGCAGGGGTGAATCTTCCATTTTTAAGATAAGTACAAACAGAAAGGGAAAAACTATACTGGAAAATCTCTTCCAATTCAGGCTATACCTAGCTGAACCACAGTGATATCATTAAAGTTACTTAGTATTGACACTGGAGCAAGAGATAAGGGTCTTTTCTGCAACGATATAGCAAGAACGTTGTGCCTCCACAGCTCTTTTGGAGAGTGCCTGCACACTGACATCCTGAAGTTTAAGGGCAGCTCAGTGATGGTAGGAGCAAGTAGAGCCCAGCAAGAAGCACCAGCAGCAGCAGATACTGCTGTTGGTCTACCAATGAAACCCTCTCCCAAAATGCACAGCAATCAAGGAATTACAATTTCTCCACACACCTCCTATGTGTAGGTAGCATTTGCATTTTGCTAAGACTGTAATATGTTATACATTTATCATGGATGGCTACCATATTATACTGCTAATATAACAGTACTGCCATTATTAACTTGGACAGTGATTAACATGGTAACTATACAATTAGACTCAGTATACAAACCCTTCTGCCCTGATTAGTACCTTAAGAAATAGTTTAAAAATTCCATGTTATGACATAAATTGTCATGCTTCTTAAAAAAAAAAGAAAAAAAACTACAGTGTATGTGCCTCCCCCTTGATGAGGGGTCCCTTTCTCCATCAGTCAGCCAGCAGAACACACTTGCTGGTCTTTTAGATTCCAACTCTTTGTTTACAGATAGAGTCTAAACCTAGATAGGGGCCTTCTCAAATCAGGAATTATGTTCTTGAAGTATTCAAGGGACCATCACATGGAAGTACATCAAATAGTAGCCAAGGAAAAGTACAGGATGGTATGAGAAGGGCATGAAAAGAAAAAGAATGTTAAATTTAAAAGATGAGGGTTTTATAAATAGCATAAATCAAGAGAAAAAAAAATAACAAGCAAGACCAGTAAGTCTCTGTCTCTATCAGTTCAATAGCATCCCAGGAAGCAGATGCAGATATCTTAAAATATGAAGATGATGCGATGCTTTTGCAGAGTCCTGACAAACTGAATCTGTTTATCACGAAACTAGTAGTGTAGTTTACTTGCTCTACAGAGGTCCCTGGCACAGTGCATTTGCATCTTGAATCAACTATAGTTGGACCAACTCAAGGTCCAACTATATGTTAATAAATACAATTATTACCTCATCTTTGAGTTGTCTCTATTTAAGAGCAGATATTAAAAACAGGTAAAGACTGAAGTATTCCTAATTTCAAGATGGGTATCTCAAAACAGAAAATTCAGCAGATAACAGGCATTGAAAGGACAAGGCTAATTTGAGGTGAGTACACAAAAAAAATTAACGTACTCATGTTTGTAATGGGCATTTTGAAGACAACAAAGCTAGAATAGCATCCAGAGTTTAAAGGAGAAAGAATACAGATCTTAATATGTTACAATTCAAAAGAATTGTAATAAGATGTCATTTGTAATATTCACAGAAACCACTTCCTGCAATAATGGCCTAAAAGGGTAACTGCAGCAGACTAGATTTACAAAACAATCTAAAGATTTAAGTAAAGTGTTTTTTCAAAGGGCAATGGTAACCTAGAATGAAGTGTCTTAGTTATCCTGTTTATTGAACACAGATGACTAGGAATCTGTAGAATGGGATTCACAGAAAGCAGCGTGCTCTGAATATACTTAACACTGGGCCTCAAATGAGGAAAGGCAGGGGAGCATCTGGTATCCAAAGCCTGCTGGAATGTGTGATGGAGTACCAAGAAGCTGAGTGTTGCTACGATTCAGCTTCTGCTCGTGCCTAAACATCAGAAGTTCTTGCACTGGGGGACTGAACTTGTGAAAATTCAGTATGACAAGATTAGGCAACAAGTGAGTAGGTATATGCCAAATAACTGTTTGAAATTTGGCTCCAGAAGTATCAGTGCATTCTAATCCAGGATACAAGTGACAGTAGGATCCAAGTAGATATAAAGGAGGAAGTATACTTTCAAGTGATTTAATTCGAAGTGGGGAAAAAAAATAAGTTTAGCAGTCTAATATTTTCCTATGTGTCTGACTTTCACATTTATTACAAATCCAGTACTTAATACCGGTTTGTTATGTTTTTCAGGAAATGAAAATTCCTGAAGAATATCTTGTCCTATTTGGTCCATCCTGCATTTTGTAAACAGCAGGCTCTATACTGACCTCTGTTCCTCCCCATCAATATTGCTAATGAATAATGTCTCCAAATGGAAAAACTGCTGGGCCACAGCAAGCTATTTGGCACTTTTGGCTGCATGCCTACTTGTCAGCTTCAGTGCTCCTTCCCCTTAGACCGAAGCATCAAGTAATAAAGTATTCACAGTCCGCTCTTTTCTGTCCTCTAAAGGGTATTTTTGTGAAGGGGGAAAAATTGATTTTTCTGTCCAGTAATTTTCATCTTATACTAGCACAACTTAAATACCATTCTGAACTTAAGTTGCCATTGAGACAAGAACCATAGATAATGGATGAACTTCTTTTAATATGCAGATTTGACAAGTTTATTTTCATATCATACCCCAGTAATTGGACTTAAAGCGAGAAAGTATAAAATTTAATTTAAAGGACAATTTGGAAAACATTTGAATTCAGCTAGGTGAAGTCCCTGAATTTCTCATTAACCTATGACATGCTCTAGTAAGAACTACTTTGAAAAAGTATGTATTTTTTATTGCAGGAATGTTTTCTAAGCTGAATGGGGTTAGGTTAGACATCCACATAGAGCTAAAGGGAGAAGAAAAATGGATAACAGCTGCAGTCCCTTTCTAGCAAGGCTTTTTTTTTATTTCTTGGAACTGACAGGAACTGGAAGCATCTTCATCAACCAAGGAGGCTCTAGCCTACATTTTTATTATATGAAATCATTTCAGTGATAAATCTTAGCTCAGAATCTTTTAACAAGATTTTACACCCTCGTTGTTCTAAGTGTAAGGTCACAAAGACTGCTTATGTAGATTCCAGAAAGATTGTTCAAATACATTTGATTCAGTTCCCCCTTTTAACACAAGGCAGCTGGCAGCAAAAGCTATCCAATATTCTACCGAGATGTTTTCTGAACAGTGTGACATAAAGATACATACTTTTTTTAAATATATATATATATACAGCTGAAATGGAGTATTTTCCCATTACAGTGCTCTACTTTGAATTTCAGTTTACTCTTTTTTCCAAGCATTGCCCTTAAGCTGCATGTAACTGGCCCAAACAGAAAGATGGAAACCTCCCTCCAGTTTTTTTCTCCTCAGTTTTCTTTTGAGAAGTTAAACATTCAACAAAAAAAAACTGAACAAAAACTAGGTCCAATTCCCTACCAAATGGACTTTGTCCACAACATCCTTGATAAATGCTCATACTTTCAAGAAGATAAAAAGATAAATACTAGGGAAGCATTCATACTTGTGAGAGAGTGGGACATACCTTGATTTGAGTTACATGAATTACAAGTCAGAAAAACAGAAAGTGACTCTAAAATATTTTAATCCTGGACTATTGAATCATAAGACACTCATAAAATTTCTCCTACTCAGCCTTTTCTGTGGCATCAGACATCTAGTTTAGCTTATATTGATTTTTCTGAAGATAAATAGACAACAAGGAAAAATAGTTATAAAAAAGCTTTGATATATTTAACCTTTATCTAGCACATAGATCAGAACAAAATGGGAAAGAGATGCGTACCTTTGTCTTTTTCTCATTACCAAATCTAATTATTATTGAATTAACATCTGCCTCTCGGTCATTACCGAGTACATGAATTATGCTTGTTTTCATGGTCATTGTATCAGTGCAGTCATTGCTATGCATTTGCTAAATATGAAAAAAGTTATTCTGTTATTCTGTACTGCTAACTAGGCAGTATTTTCTTACCATTTCCATGAATTTTCTGTGCAGCATTGCGAGTATTGTTCAGGTACACTGCATTCCTTTCATCCAGCTTGACTGTGTGTCAGAAAAGATGTATAAACTTAGTTTGGCATTCTCTGCTTGATAAACCTCTTAGCTTTTTTCCTTTGATACTTTCTTAGTTCCTATCCATAGAAGAGAAAAGCTAGCAACAGACAAGTTCTTTAGTGTTGAATTTTCTGCATTGGCAGTTCTGCCAGATTTCAGCTTTAGAGACTTTTTGTTCAGTTGATTTCAATCACATTCAGTCCTCATCCATTTTAGGCAATGACACTGTACACTTCCATGAGGAAGCCAAAGTCCTTGCTATTCCTGCTGAAAAATTGTTTTACAACGCCACTTTCAATAGTCAGTTTCCAACCTTCATATATTTATGACCATTTTATAACTATTTTATTTTCTGTCAGCATTACCCATAGCTTTTTTCTGCTATGTCACTGATGTGCTTAAAAGGAAGAATTTACCCTCTTTTCTTGTTGCTAGACCAAACAAGCCAATCTCTTCTAGACACCTAAAACAGAGCCTTCATTCTCTTCATTCTAGCAGGCTTCTTCTGCATCTGTTCCACTAGCTCTCTTAAATTCATTGTATGTACTATTCTGATATTAAATTTTCAGGCTTGATTTTAGCATTTATCTAAGTATGCTATTTTGAAATTAAAAGATAGGCAATATTATCATTTTAGTGTATTTAAGAAGGAAAACTTAGATTCCAGTGTGAAAAAAAATAGTACTATAGTTCATTGACTAAAGAAAAAAGATACTATTCTGAACAGTGAGAATCTGGGATTTTTTAAACAATTGTGGTAAGCAAGAATATTCTGCAGAGAAAACCTGTACTAACCCAAAAGACAGAATTAAGAAGGGGGATTGGATGGGAGAAAGGGGACAAAAAAAGAACAGTTTTTCAGCCTTAGTTCTTCTCCGTCAGTTTTTGCAACACAATTATTTTCTTCACTTACAATTCCCATAACAGGATTTTCTTCATGTAAATATTTGTTACTCCTAAATTTCTTGAAACTTGAAACAGAACGTACAACTGTGCAAGCCAACAGGCTCTAAAACCACGTAGGAGCCAAAGTAACAGCATTGTAGTGATTAGTGTGGAAAGATGCACATTTTCATTTTAACTAGAGAAATACTAGTGTGATCATGCAAATCGAAGTCCCAGAAGCACTCAGACCACAGAAAACGCATAGCTGAAAGGAATCCCATCATTATAGGTCAGTAACTATACAAACTCCTCACAGTCTGATTGGCTGAGCTAATTCCAACTTAATTCCTAAATAACTTCATTAATGCTGGACATAATCATGTAATTTGGAATTATTACATCCACTCTTTATAAGGCCTCTATAAATCTGTCCTGGAATTTCAGCTTTTGATGTAAAGTTAGAAGGGAGTAATTTCTTGTAAAAGATCACTTTCCAACTTAGTATGAATGCTAATATGTTTTGAGATTACAGAGACTGGTCTAACAGCTTCAGCAGCAAAATAAGCAGTTGGAAGAATTTGAATTTATTTCATCATGTATAAAAGAGATACTAGTTAGTATCTCAGCACTGTTCAACTGTAATTATAAATAGGTCTTTAAACATCACTGTAGTTTGTTCCATTTTCCCAACATTCTGGCCAGCAGTGTTTTTTGTTTGTTGAGCGCTTCTTTTGGTTTTGGTTTTAACTGATTTGGGGATTTGGCTGTTTATAAAGTACACACATAGGCATTATTAGTCAAGTACTTTTCAAGGTCTGAAAAACAAGTACTTAATGCATATATCAAGACAGAAAAAGTAACTTGGCATTTTAAACAAAATGGAAAAATAGTGGGATGATTTTCAGAGCTATGAATGTCACTTCAGCAGAAACTGTTGTGGACTATTATTACCAAAAATTGATAAGCCAAACAGTATTTAAAATAAAAATGTGTCCCAAGAAGGTCATATATCCATTTTCACTACAGTTCACATAAGCAGAATATACAAACAAAACAAAAATAAGACCCGTCAAATCAGTTGAGAAGTAACAAGCCAAAGCTTGCATGTATGACCCTGGAGATTCTCTGGTACACACATAAGGTCTTTGAATGTGATGCCACCTACAGTTGTGTTAGTGTCCCTTCAGCATATTAAATATGATGAAATCAGAATGCTGTATTCAGTAATACTAATCTTGAAAAACAGGACTGACAGATGCACTGATTTTTTTTTTTTTAGCCTGGCTTTCTTTTAAGCAAAAAGAGAAAATTAAAAACAAAATACAAGATCCGTGTAAAAATCTGGCAGTCAGACAGACTTACAGTTCTTACAAAAATCTGCTGGCTGGACTCCTTTATCTAAGGCACTCTGTCATATGCAAACAATGACAAATGAACTTAAGCCATGAGAGTAGTTTCTACAGGAGTATTTTCCTCACTTGAGAGCCTCAATTTTCATTTTGTCTGGCTTTTCAGTAGCCAAGGTAAGAAGAAAGGTAGCTGTATGGAGGATGGCTGTAGGTGCAGGGAATCCAAGAACTACTGCAGCTAATCTCGTGCAGATGTAAGCTCTGTTGAAATTATAAAGTAGATTTCCTACTCTTATTTCAAAGGCCTACTGGATGTTTCAGGTAGTCTCAGTGGGCTCCCTACCCAGCCAAGTATAGCTTCAGCATACTGCAGAATTTAACTTCCTTCTTACTTGTATAGACTGTTTTATATGTTTAAAAAAAAAGTTCACATAAGCTAAAGCAAAAAAAAAAAAAAAAAAAAAAAAAAAAACTCTGCCTCCACACACACTTTTCATCTTATTTATCTCTTCATACCAGACACTTGTAAATACCCTCTGAAGGGGAAGCAGTGAAGCAGTAAGTGGCAGAAAGATAGCATAACTGACTGAGCACTGTTTATCCCTTGCCTCCACAAAGGCAGGCATGCAGTTTCTATGCCCTTAAGTCTGACCTAACCATTAGTAGCTGCTCTGGAGTAGATCCCTTTCTCACTTATTCTACTTATGACCTAAGGGGTTTGTTTCAAATTCACTTCTGATGTGAAATATGTTAGAGGACAGGGGTATTTACATAAGATTTAAGCTAAAATTTAAAAGGAAGAATGCAAACACCTGGCAAAAAGACAGAAAGCTAGCTCCACAAATCTGCCAAATTTAAGAAATATATTGTCAAGCAGGTGGTAATTAAGGCATCTTAAATATAAATCTCATTTATGTCATTGGGAATCATAATTGTAAGCTTGGGAAAGCCATGTGGCCCGTAAGAGCTTTTTTTTTTTTTTTCTTTTGCCAATTCAATTACATGGGAAGCAGAATAGATACCTACCCAACACTAAAAGACAAAATAAAAAGGAATTAGATTCTTACTATCTCAAGGTTATTTTAGAAGTGATATTTCCGTTTATCTCATTATGTCAGGAAGCTATTGTCTCTGAGACAGGGAGCAATAGTCAGGTATCCATTATCTTTGACTGTTTTAAGTTATCTGTGAGCAATAAATGCTGTTCACCTATATTTTGATGTTATTATAGCTTCTTGAGTGGCAGGGGGAACCACCAGCTAAAGAACTAATAATAATAGCGTGAATATAATATAATACATAGTTACATCTCTTTAAAATTTGATAGTCCATATAAGGCAAAAGGAAGTACTGGAAATAAAAATGAAGAGATGAAATTAAAATTAAAAAGCTGTTTAAATATCAACAAGATATTTCCAAACTGAGCAGTCAAGGTATTTGTAAGGCATACTTTGATCTGTAAAAATCAGGAGCTTGTTGCATTTATCCAATCCATGAAATGAAGAGAATGCTTTAAATAGCATAGGATAAATTCTAAGTTGACACAGCAGAGTGGTTAAGCTTGATGTCTGTCCTTTTTAGTAGAAAAGCTTGTAGACATAATATTGTGTGTTAAAATTAAGGAATATAGATGCAGATTTTTTTTGCCATAAGAGGTGACAGTTCCAAAGTTTCCAAGCAAACACATTATTTCCACATTAATTTGTGCCATCAGCTAATGTGCAGTCCCCTTTCCTTTGTCTTGCAGGAATCACCACAGAAGTATCCAGCAATTAACTGAAGAGCATCCAGAAAAGCCTCTGAACGAACAGGATGCAAGAATCCAAATGTAAGGTCAGATGTGCTGAATGGGTGAAGAAACTCCGCTGCCTTATCTGAGTGATTAAGCGTATTGTTGACTAATACATAACAGAAAAGTATCCAATAAGCAGACTATGGCTAAAATGGAGTATACTACATTTATAAACTGTCCTTTAAATCATTTCCCTCATCCTGTGTAGTCATCCGGTACCTCTTACTGAATTGTGTCACTCATTAAGATTATTGATCTCACCGACATACCTCAACATACTTCCTCTTCCTGTACACATCCCACTCATTTTTAATTTCTTGAAGTTTGGAACCTAGTATGAAGTGCCTAGGGCCACTTAATGCAACTTTTGCAATTATCTTTAGGATTTAATATAATAGTACAATTTTTAAAGACATAGCAATTCTTTTTCCTATAGCAATTTACAAAAATTAAGTTACTGCTATTATAAGGTTCTAGATACTGGCTAGCTCTAGGACCACAGAATAAGCAGGACAGCCAAGTGCCCACTGAATTGTCACTGCAACAGTTTAAATATCAGACCTAGGACTAAAACCTAAGACTTAGGTTATTAAAATTTCTATTTTGCTTCTGACTCCCTCCAGGAATATTTACAATTAACAGAACCCAAGTTTTCTCCACTAAAGTTGCATAGATCTCAGATCTTCTTGTGGTCAAATTAAGGAGCAGTCTAAGGGAGATTTCAGACATCCAATTTCAAAACTGAGATTTATATGAAATCTTCTTAAAGGCCATCAATCTTCGGGACTTTAAGACTCCTCAGGCACCAACAGTTCTTGCTATTACATGTTTTCAAAACTGTCTTTGCTTAGATCTAAAATGTCTTTGAACACAGAAGCTGGGGGCTGAGGGAATAACACTTAAATCATGAATGGATTGGATTTGGCAGAGGTATTTGAAACAGAACAGGTCACACAAGAGTTATGTTTAACACAGCTGCAACACTACTTTTACCAAGAAGAAACCTCCACAACACTGGAGATAAAAAGTGGGTAACCTTTATCTATCTCCCTCACATTAAAGCACTCAAGAATAAGATTTATGAACTCCGTTTCCACCTCAGCTTAAATCTATGTATCACATCTCTCAAGAGCATGTTCTCACACTAGGTTGTGGGTAAAGGTCAGAATGTAAAGATGCAGTACTTGATTCAGCCTACTAAAGTTCCTCCACTGCACTGTAAGGAATGCAGGATTCATAGCTGCAGGAGTAAAATTACAAAGCACAACTCCATATTTATGACAGCAGGTCCTCTGTTAAGAAACAGGGTTCTCCAGACTGGATGTACAGTCCCTTTCCCTTTGTCTTGGGGGAATCACCACAGAAGTATCCAGCAATTAACTGAAGAACATCCAGAAAAGCCTCTGAACAAACAAGATGCAAGAATCCAAGAGCACCAAAACAGCATGTCTGTCTCTTCTGGCACCTCAGTTACCTTATTAAAGGCTAACCTGAGAGCCTAGGCACTTAGTTTGACATTGAGAATCCCACAGCATCAAGATCTTGAACACCTTTTCTGGATCTAGCTTCCAACAGCGCAAGTCCTTTGGGCAATGACAGAACTGTAGTTTGCAGTGCAGAATTTTCCCCAAGGATGATTTACTTACCCCTTACTCCAAAAGATTTGTGCAAGATCCTCTGTGTTGCCTAAGCCCTAATAAGCAACTTAAGTGTTTTAAAAAAGACAAGTGTTTTCAGTCCAGGATGAATTTCATCCAGTTCTCACCAGCTTCCAAGTTTTATTTTAAAACACTAAAAATATAAAGTCTAGCTCCCCTAAGCAGACACTGACTTGCATTCCATTTGTATAATTAAATATTCCCTAAGCAAACAGTGAGGCTGACACTTGGGTTTTTTGCATATTCTATACCTGTTTTACTAATTTAAACATCAGAAGCATTGTAGGGAGTTTCCATCAGTGGTTAGAAGCCAAGTTGCTGTTCAGAAGCATTTCTGTTCTGAAGTTTGGTAAAATGAGTAAAGTCCACTGCACTTTAAATCCTTGTCCTCTACCTACCTAAACTTAATAATTCAAATGAACATTAAGCATATTTTTAATGAACAAAATAATTGCACTAAAGACAGATTTAGCCAGCTATATCAGAGCATAACTTAAAACACTTATCTCAATTTAGCAGTACAGAATAATCAAAATCCAGAAAAAGAACAATGAGGTTTCATTTTTCATTCTGCTAGTAAATTTATTGACAGACACCAAAAAAGGTAGGTGCCTTAAATATTACATCTGCTTTAAGGTGGAAAATAAGACTGACTAGCTTACTACTTCAAACTTACTGCAAATGCAATAAAATGTGACGCTAACAAAGAAAAAGCAAAAACAATAGTTCGAACAGGTTTTCCCTTTCAGGATCCCATGTTCTCTGCTATCTTTATGATCACATGCCATGCTTTTTTCCAGAAGAAAACGTTAAAGTAAGGAAATTATTTGTATAGCTGTACCCCTGCTTTGGGGATAAAAGTAGTTATCTGTGAAATAGTCTTGCTCAACTTTATTTCCAGAACTCATCTTGAAAATCTGAGTATAGGTCAAGTTTGACTTTTCCCCTTCTTTTAGGAATCTAGTCCTAACTAAAAGAAACCTCTTTTTCTTATGATAAACATTGAAGTTCTAAAGCACGCTGGAAATTTTACCTCATAAGGTTTTGCTGTATCAGTTAACCTGTTCTAGAGCCTGTCTTTGGGAAGACTTTATTAGCTTTTCTGAGACTTTCTTATCTTTATTAAAATCCTCACCAAGAAGCCCATTATTTAGTCATTTTTATGTTAGTAGTAAGAGCACCTGTTTTCAGCACCTGTTAGAGGAAAAATAACATAAATTTGGTGTCATCTGTATATCTCTGGCTTCAGGTAGAAATGTGGTACTTACCAGTTTTTCTTGGTGAATCTCCTAGACAATGTCATCAAGCAGCAAGATCTAGATGCTCCCTAAGAGACAGGGGTCAGGAGCTGAGGGCAACCCCTGCAGTACCCTCACTGACAAGGCACAATCTCACTAAGTCTGAGCATGGGGGCAGAGCTGGTTGCTGGTAACGGCTCATCAATACCTCTGAAACAGCAGGGCAATGAACTGAGACCAGTGTCTCACCAGGGAGCCCATGGAAGAGAGCAAGAGGAGATAAGGCCAAAAATAAGGCTGGAGCCAAGGTTACAACATGGTTTGAAGCCATACAGAAAACAAGACCTAAGACAGGGCTAAAAACCAACACACCTATAACAGAGCTCCAACCAGGACTCAAACCCTGCCCTTGCAGTACTGAGCTTAAATGGAGTTCCCCTGGGCAGGGGTGGGATTCCCAGGTGGGGCCAGTCAGGGTCATTGAAGTCTATTAGTGCCCTCAGGCCTCTGAGTGCTGATTTATGCTAATTGCTGTAGATATGTAAGGATTCTTATATCATTGACCTAGAGTTTGTTCTTGTTGAACCCAGCCCAGGCAGATGGCCTCTTAAGTTCCTCTGTTGTTTTCTGTGCAAGAGTGCTTTGCTACAGCTGCATGTCTGCCACACAGGAATTCTTTATGCAGTCTTCTAAAAGTTCACTTCTGTAGCCTTTCAAGTTCAACATATACAAACCTCCTGTGAGCCTGCAGAGGAATTTGTGTGATAGAGATCTGTGGCTATTTTCACACTTGATCATACATATGTCTACTTCTAGTGCCTGCCTGCTTGGACTAGGCTAAAAGAGTGGGTTTAAAATTCATTCTAGATGCATGTAATTCTACGAAAGCGAGTGTTTTTTCTGGAGGGCTTAGAAGAGGGAATTTTATACAGTTCGTGTCTCTTGTAACTGAATGAATGTGCCAGTGCTCTTATTCAAGAAGTCTGCAAGTTGAAAAAACTGTTACATTCTTATGTGTAACAGTTTGTAACAAATCCGCTTCCACAATTGTAGCTGATTTGGCTGGCCAGAGGCTTTGCTCCTGACCTTCTCAAAAAGCATGTGCTGAACACCTTTTAGTGCACCTTTAGGGCTATTGTATGCCCTTGGGATTCTGTCTTATCTTTATTTACACTTGATGGTGGTACAGAAGCTGCTACTGTTTCAGAAATAAGGGACCAATTCATTTAACAAACTTTACAAAGCTGTAATACAGAATTTTGCATCTGATCCATCCATCTAAATTGCCTAATGGAGGGAAATAGGAGCTTTTAAGACATGGTTGATCTTATCCTAGAGAGACAGAATGTATAGAATTGGAAGGGACCTCTGGAGGTCATCTAGTCCAGCCCTCAGGGTAGCCCATACAGGGATTGAACCCATGACCTTGGCATTAGCAGCACCATGCTCTAACCAACTGAGCTAATATAGTCACTAAAATGTCTGCTGAATTGCTTCTTACAGTGCCTAGTCCCCTGAGTATGAAAGACATGTAGAGTGATGAGGTTAGTAGTGGATAAATACATTGCAAACAACTAAGCTTATATGTGAAGCTCAGAGCTGTCTGATTTTTACATGATGGCAGTCAGCAGGAAGCTATTATTCATGCATGTCTCCCAGACTAATTACATAATCTGCCTAATATTTCTGTGACTCAAATTCAAACAAAACACTTTAAAGCACACATTCAAGTCATATAGAAGTCAAGCATGTACTTATTTCACTGAACTATCACAGCCTTGGTTTGTTATACTGTCTATGTTACAAAGATCAGTTTTTAGCTAAATAGAATTGTTTAGTATTGACATGCCAAATGTACTTCAAAGTTACTATTTCAATGAAATTTGACGGTATTTGAAATAGAACTATGACTTCTTATAATACAAAGTAGAGAAAATGGAATTGGCAGTATTTTTATGAGGTAACTGTAGTTTGTTCAAAGCAATTTTTACATATTAAAAAAAAAAAAGTGATTAACCAGCTTCATACATTTAGTGACAGACTACTGTCATGCAGCTTTTGGATCTTTTAACTTACCTCATCAGGCTAAGCAACAGAAAATAATCATATATTCTGCTGAGAGTTTTACTCTTTAATTTGCGTCATCTGTATCCAATAAGATTCTAAGAGGGAATTTCCTAAGGGAGAAACTCAGTAAACTTCAAGTTTAAAGACTGAAGAGTAATTCAGATTTCAAAACAAGAAGCTATTTCTATCCTTCATGGACAATGAGGCACGGCGAGATTAGCTGGAAATAAAATAGCTGAATAAATTATTCTGTATAAACTTTGGCAAAGAATTGCTAATTTTATCAAGGGTTTAAACACTTTCTAAGCTCTTTCTGAAGAAAGAATACTCTTTCTGTTCCCCTGCCCATCTCTTTCTTCATATCTGACTGGCCCAGCCAGCTAGCTGCCTTCCCTGACTTTTACAACATACTTGAGAATTTAGAAAGCCATTGTATGATACTTCAAAAATTCCCATGTAACATCTCTCAGCCCTTACTCAGTTAATAGAAATTAACCCAGCAAGTGCTGTACCTGATGTACATATGCACTACCATTCATTGTACTGGATTGTTGTGCCACATTCACTTTTGATGAACAAGCAGCAAACCTTTCCTCTGTGACCCTCACTTCCAGTACAATAACTGATATCATGTGAATGTCCTATTACCAATGTCAATGATGAACAAACGAAGAGATCTGAGGTTTGGGGACGTTCAAATTGGAAAGCTACCAAATGAAAGGCTACCCCCTCACAACGATCATATTCGAGAAAGAAATGGAAATTAGAGCCCAATGAAGTGAGCAGAGACAGGAGAATTAAAAAATAGAAGTGACAATTAAAGTTAAACTCATTGAAACTGCCAACTTCAGATAAATTTGAATACTGAGTTGAGACTTTATGAGGTACAATTATCCCAGGCAATCATTGTGTAGGGATAACCAACTCCATGGGGGAGAAGGGAAAGAAGGGAGAGCAAATACAAATTCCATATATAACATTTTCCTCTGAGTCCTGATATTCATCCCCATTTTATCCTTCTCCAATCCACAGGAGCTGAGAAAGACAGATTAATTTTGTAATATATGCATCCCATTTAAAATTTTGAACACATTGATCTGTTTCAGAAAAAGTCCTCAGAGGGAAAGAAATTTGAAGATACTATGTTTGATACTAAGCTCTCCTGAGTTTCCTAAAAATAGGCATTTGGGTGGAGAAGGGAGATGCTACTAACATTGACTTTGAGAGAAAGCATGCAACAGGAGTTCACACCATAAAATACACATTAAAGGGAGATGATGAATACTGCAGCTGTGGAAAGGACTTGAACACTGGAGAATCCAAGGCACAGATCCCTATTAAACTACACATAATTTGCTATGCTACTGGTGGAACTCCTTGTTTATGTTCAAAGTTTTCTGTTTCCTCTGTATTTTATACTAATCATCCCATAAAAATCATATGGTATAACTTTTTATAATGCCACATACTGTTTTTCTTCTGGAATTAATGAGAACTACTTTTTCATTTGAGCAGATGATGTTAAGGAACCAATCTTTTGTGAGTTTTCCCATCCAGCTTAGCAGCCTACTTTCACTCCTTTCCTAACTGCTTCTAAGGAGTTGGTGGGTTAGAACGTCATCCTAATTTCCTCACGGCAGGAAAATGTATACTATCAATTTGGTACATTGTTTCACTTTCCAGTTTGAAACAATAGCAAAATATCCTTAACCAGCTGATTTTTTAATGAGGTGACTGAGATAACTTAATTTTTATGACAAACTTCTCATTTATTTTAATTCATTTGAATCTATTTTGTATCAAGAGCCAGTGGAGGTAACAAAAAAGTAGCAAAGCACCCAATAACTGCTGCTTCTGAATCATTTTTGTCTTTTACATAGAAAAAAAAACACAGTTTGTTTTTAATACGGTGATGAAGATTAAAATGAGAAGGAGAGAAAACCAAATAAGAAAACCAAATGCATTTCACTAGTAGGTTTGGGACTCCATTCCTCTATGCTTTGTATAAGTTTTTAGTGGAGATAACCCCCTCACTGACAAGCTTAGATCATAATTCAGTCAGGCAGACCTCTTCCTCCTCCAGTCCCAAGAGTAAGCATATTCCTTTGAACTTTCCTATCAGTAATATAAAAACAAAGCAAAATGTATATACTTAAAAGTTTCTATAAACACAGGACATTCCATTGCACATACTTCACTCCTGGGGGAAAAGATGGGAATCTTGATTGTATCTTTTTTTTGTATGGCTGGAACACACTCTCCTGTTACAGTGAGATACATCATATAATCAACTCATGATTTTATCGGGTGACAGAGAGGCAACATATGACATGATATACTCCTGCTGGCCTCAAGGTTCAAGTATGCCTTTCAGTACCATAGTGCAGACTACAGGGCCTTCTTGGTTACTAATATCCACTTGAAAATTATTACTAGTTCCTGGAGAAATATCTCCATGTCCTCCAGTGGTACCAGTTCTCGTCTTCGCATGTGCAGCTAAAGTGGGGGCCCACTCTGCTAAGCTCTGGATACAGTGAAGGAAGTTCTGAGGAGTCACAGTTCTTCTTAGGGTGCTCCAGTCTTAATTTACAAATCCTCTACATAATTTTAATGAGAATATTTTTTATCTCATTACCTTAAAATAACAAGCCAGGTTAAGATAAAATATAAATAAGAATGTTTATTCATTGTCTCTGGAAACAGTTAAAATTTTATAGAAAAATTGAAGAAGTCATTAAAGTAAAACCACTTTTATACTACCTACACTTAGGCAGGTGTCTCTCTTCTTAGCTGTATTACTGTCATCTGTCATGATGGCAATTGGCTTTCAGTCTTCATACATACTTCGTGAGAGAGGTTGTACCCATTTGAGATCCTCCATCAAGAACATACCCACTGTTCCCTAGTGCCTGTGGACACTCTATCAGAGAAGTCCCAACAGCGGGCACCTTCAGGGACATCCTTCTGAACATGCCTTCCCACAGTTCTGAGCTTATTAGCAGTCTACTTTTTGAAGTCTTCTGTAAAGTCCAATTAGATTTAGTTTTTCCACACTAAAGCTCATTCAGTCTTTTCAAAAGTAAGTAAGTATTGTTTCACTTCTTGGGGTATACAAACATCTCTTTATAGACAAGATAGCCTTTCCTCTATTGACTAGTAAATTAACAGCTATGGGACACAACACAGGACAAAATTCTCCCTGACACCCTTGTGACATATATTTCAGTGTAAAATATCTCTTACATTACCCTTCTATTTTATATCAATCTGTATCTAACAAACAGACATGATATATAACACATCTAACAGGGTAAATGTAGAAAGTTCATTATTAGCTCTTCATTGACACCAGACTCATTCAGACTTACATAACTACTTTTTCAAATAGCTTATTCTTAACACTTTCGCTGTTAACTATAATAGCTCGATGCTGTTGCCAGACCAAAGTTTGATTACCATCAGAGTTATGTCAGATGCCACTACACTAACTCTGGGAGATCTTGTTAACATGGATACATGACTGAAGGCATAATCAGTCCAAAACTAATAAGCCCTCTCAGAACCAAAAATGGACAGATACCTCTCAAGTAGTATTTTTTTCCTTCACCTTCTAGTGCTAAGCCTAAGCGCATAAACCCTGCCAGACAACACCGGCACCATGCAGAGCTAACTTTGGTGTTCACCAATGGCACTAAATAAACCACTAACCTATAGTATTGTCCTTAAATCTATATGAAGAAAAATTATGCCCAGAATAGTGAATTAATCTTTTAGGAATCAGAGATGGAAAGATTCCCTGTTTCTTCCATTTAAATCTAGGACCTCATCTGTTAGGCTTGAAAGTAGTGATAAGTGGGTTGATGAATCTCTGCACATATCCTACAGGACTCCAAAGAGCTATGTACTTTTTCTAAAGGTTCATTACACTTGACCACCTGGTGATTTATTTCCAGAGTAGGTAGCTTTGGGAAGTTACGGAAACTACTGCGTATGCTAGAATGCTTTGAAAAGAAGGAAACTGAAGTTTTCTACTGGCAAAATGTACTTAGATGTTACTATATTTCTTGCCAAATTTCTTAAATCTCAATTTAAGAAGAACAGAGAAACCTATCCTCAGAAGTTGATTTTGTGTTAAACTTGAGCCTCCTGTGACAAATTTGTTTGGACATGATCAGGATAATTCATAAACAACATATGACAAAGCTGGGAACAATATATACTCCTTTCTATTTAATAGAGTTCTTGGACTACAGTCAAAAAAATCCTATGAAAAGACCAATTTTCTAACATATGGCAATGCAAATTTGACCATAAGTAATTAAAATACTGAAATTCATATTCTTTGTTTTCTGATGCATATGTGCAAGATTAATATGTGACAACTAATATTTGCCCAACTAGACAGGAATTCATGGAGGGCACTTTCATTTCAAAGCACTTTTTCCTCTGATTCAGTTTTAATAACCTATATAGAAAAATGTTAATTAACATTTCTGCATGATATCCAGATATAATTTTTGAGGCTCAAGAATTAAATCAGATAAACAAAATGTTCAAATTAAAATTACTGCACCTGATCTTTACCACATCTACGTGAATTAAAACTGTTCTACACAGAACAGCAGAACAAAGTACCTCAGTAGAAAAAAGTGGCTGCTTACAAACAAACCTCACTTTAAAAAACCTATAGCAGAACAGTAATTTCACATACTAGATACTGCCTAACCTGTTAAGTTGAAAATAGAGATGATCTTAGAAATCTCTTTTGGCAAAATCCTGGCTATAAAATGTAAACTACGTATCCATTACTATCCTGTCAATTTTCACTTCAATCAACTTTTATTCTAGAAATACTAGTACGATCTATATCTACCAAGTTAGAAAGCCTTTCAGGTTTAGCAATATTCCTTCCTGACATTTCAGGTTTAGCAGGAGGTTAATTAGACACAGTTTCATCTGTGTTGCTTTAGGGCATAGCACAACAGGCCAGTTTTTAGCTGCGTTTGAACTTAGAAGCCCTAGGAGATACCAGCTTGAGACTTATGGCAGGTTTAAACAGTTTTTTGTTTTTTCCTGCATAATTAGAAAGTGTACTGAAATTTTGTTCCACAGCACAAACTAATTGAAAAAACTTTGTCAGTGATGAGCTGTTTAAGGCCAAAATGGAAACATAGTCTTCACCTCTTTTATGTGATGGCTTTTAGGCACAGTGCAAACAATAACATCCAGATGTCCATATTCATCAGGGCTTAGAGAGTTTCACACTGATGAGGGTCATCTCATTACAAACCTACCACTGCTTTTATACGTGGACACACATAAAATGGAGAATAAGAATGAATCTATAATCTATTTTGCTGTAGTAATTTCCTATAAAGCACTGAAGATTAGAATTATATCAAAAAAGGATGAACGAGATTACATAAAAAAAGGAAATCATTAATTTGTCCATGAAATAATAACCATGTGTGTCATTAATAGAAAGCAGTGAGACTGAGGTGAAGTTTATGTGTGTATACTGCCTCTTTTAGACAGTAAAATCCTAAATTTTCTTCTGACACTGTAACAATTCTTTTTTCAGGCAGTAGAGATACAAAAGAATGTTTGTCATAACTACTAGTCATAACTATTTTTGAAGTCTAGGGGAAGTAGGGGTACTACAAATAAGACAGTTGTGGAAAAAGTGATCTATGTGATATTTCTCTGTCAAGCCAGTGGGAATAGACTCTGAAATTAAATCTGATCAGACCTTTTCACCTATTAAAGTTCTATTCACTCAGATTTTATCAGATCAGAAGCCTTACAGATATTACTTAAGGTACAGATAGAGGGGTGTAAGACTTCAGATGACATCGTGGGACAGAGAGTTCTGAACAGCTGTACAAAAAGGTTAGCTTTCTTTTTAATAAGCTTTTCTTTGAAAGTCTCCTACCTAAGTATTCACATGGTCCAATCTTGTTTAATTAAAGAAAACTAAGTTTGGTGTGAGACAGAATGGCGCTTAAATAATTCTTTTGCTTTTTTTTTTCACTCAGCCTACGATATCAGCATCACATAACATCTCTTTTTTGTCAGACCATTTGCATGGCAGTAATTATATTGAAAAAACAGGCCAAATCACATGAATTTGAGAAAACACATCTTACAGGCCATAACTGAGATTACTGGGATACAAAACTCAGTTCACTAGAACTACAGTGGCCAAGCACCATAGACCATCAGGTAAGGAGCAATATCCACTCCTCCAGCTGCCTTGAACACATTGAAAAAAAGTGTTTCCTTCCTTGTTCATCCTCTTATTACAAGACCAAAGCTTTCTGGTTCCTGTGACAGCGCACTGACCAGGTAGGAATGATACATGATACCAGTAGCACAGAAGTCTCGATTTGGGCGTTGCAATTTCATGAATGCGAAAATTTGCCAGGACTCAGATGACGGCTGTTACAGATAAGATGACAAGGCCAGCAAGACTACAAGGCAGGTTAAGCTCTCTCCTTATTGAATCTCTTTCACAGAACAGCTATTAAGAGTTTTAAAAGCAAGGTTTTGGCACAGCTTGAAATACAGGAGTCCCAGGATGAAGGCATTTCATCCTAAGGGCCTTGTTTAATCAATCAGTGCTCCTAACGCTTCCCGCAGCTCTCAGGGTTCCCCAAGAGGCAAAGAAACTGCTCTGTGCCAATGACAGTATTTTTGGAGAGGATACGGAGGACTTCCTGCAGAAGCAATGAAGCTTTGCCTTCTCTCAGGTACTTGCTTTCCTTTTTAAAAGGAAACTCCTCCTCCAGACTGTTCTTACTCTTCATCTTCTGTTCTCTAACACGCTTGCATGTATTCTTGCATGTATTTTAAAATATGTATTATTTAAAATATTACAATAAAGTAAAACAAATAAGCTATTTCACTGAGTCCTTATTAAATAGTATATGTTTGTTCAAGCTGAAATGTTTATTATTTCTGTTTCGTTCAAAGATACAGAATCAGCCTATACTTTCAAAAACATTTTTACAGATTTTTAAAGAGATGCATAATTTTAAATTCACAGGAGAAAACTTAACCATTTCTGAATATGTTAAATTGCTTGATTATTTTTCAGTTACAATTCTGAAAATAGAAATGCATAAAAAATATATACTTAACAAAATAATGTTTGCAAAATAATCAGGTGATAAACCCTATGCCTACATGTTTATTAAATAATTTGCCTCTTCAAATTTTTATAAGCTCAGTAACTGGAAATCTCATTTGATTTTTTTTCTATAAACAAGAAATACTGTTATGAATAATATTACCTGTTTTTCAATAAATAAATGATTTGGGGCATAGCTGAAGTTGTTCACCACCAGTATCACAGGGACAGCTTTCCACTTCTGCTCCTGAATCAAACTGTTCCAAACATAAGAAATACTTTTTAGAGCCTTTGCTTCAGCAGGAATACTACAGCATGAACCTGAATTTTCAAAATTATTTTGAATGTTGTTAAGAACATGAACTTGATTGATCTTCTCTATGTTCCAAAATTTTGTTTTAAAGTAGATTAATTCAAAAAGATCTGGGGTTCCTTCTCCATCCTTTCTACTGTTTACATAATTAACTTTGAAAAAAATACTGATTTTTAAATCCTATAATGTATGGATTAGATTATTTAAGCTTAAACAAGAGTATGAGGTTCCTTTTTCTGCACCCCATCATTTTTTTTCATATCTTTCTGCCCCTTTGCTTTTATTTTCTTTGATTTTTTGTCTCATTTTGAGTTCTGTTTCCTCTTTCTTTCCCAAGTTTTAAATTTTCATCAGTTTCACTAAATAAAATGACTGTAAAGTATTTATGACTTGGACTAAGAAACATAGCTGAAATACCTACACCATTACCATTTCCTTAAATCAATATCTGCTAACTTTTTAATGTTTAAATTAATTATTGTCATTTATTAATCATCTATTTATTATGGATTATATTAAGCAAAAATAAACAATAGCTAGAATTATTTACAAATTAAATCCACATGATTTAGTCTTGGTTACTCCAGTGTCCTGTATCCGTAACAAATCTGTCAGTGTTTACTGTGAATATGTATAGTGAATTGGTAGGTTAATTGAAAAAGAAGTTAAATGAAAAACCTTAGCTTTATTTTGTGTAGCAGACATCACTCTTTTGGTGGATTGACAGAGAATGAAGGCATGTGCAGGCTACCTAAAGCTGTGAAAAAATATAATCTATAGATTTTCCATGTTAAAAACCATAGAAGGGAAGTTTATCTCCAAGGTGACCTAAGTACAGTGATTCCCCATGTTGTTTTATACAGTTTAAACCTGATTCCCCCAAATTAACAGAGATCTTGTTTTCTTATACAAGTTTTCCAGAGGTGTGGCTCTTCTTCTTTAGTTATGTTCCATGTCTTTTTTTTCTCTACATATGCACTGGTTTTCCCTGTAAACTGCAAGCAGACAGGACAAAAAGCGTAACTCATCCAAGGTGATGTGATGGATCATATTGCCTCAAATGTTCATTAATGCCATTCCACCATCTTAAATGTTAACTTTCTCTCATTCATGTACAATGTGGGGACAACTCTATCTAGTACTGATGTGCAGCAATTTACTTTTTGAGGCCTCTGAACGTCTTTTACAGTTTAATCTTGGCTGACTTAAATGCCAAGAGAGAACTTGCAATTGTCTTTTGAATACAATCCTGCAATTCTGAATTGTTATAATTTGTCCTTTGTTAAAATAAGTGGTAGTTTATTTTAAATTAAGATATATAACAGGGTTTAGATTTAGAATAATCTTGAAAAATCTCCTCTCCTTAAGGATCTAGCAGCTTTTAGGAATGATATTGTACACTTGGTTATTTTCACTAAGTATCCTGTATATAAAAGTGGAATCATGTGCAATTTTCATCCATTTAGCTGTTTGCTTCTCTATGACTTGGGACTTAAAAAATGTTTATTACCAAACAAGATACAGACCTGTGAAATCCCATCTTTGTTCAGAAGTAATTTTAATTTTATCTGTAGCACTTGTTTGGTTTTTATAAAGGGCTTTGCCTATTTGAACAGCTAATTAATATTTTCCTTTTTCCCTCAGGTTCTGATTTATAGTTGCCTATACTCCCAGAAATAGAATTCAAGAGCTGTCTGCTCTTGAATTATAGTTGACAGCTTCCTGGGAACTGATTTCACCATCTCTTCTTCTGAAGAAACTTATTAGAAAAAAATTCATTTTTAAGATGAGTGATCCAAAATTACCTCTGTTGCAGAACTTCCTTCACTGCAGTGTTTTGGATACACCAGGATAGTGCAGCGAATCTGAGCATCACTGGTGCTCAGGGATCCTTGACCCATCTGCATTCTCTGATTACAGTGGCAGAGAAGAGCAGAGAAGACATCTACGCTGTTTCCTCTCTGGCAATAGATTTTCCCATCATATCAGCCTCAGGTTAGAGAAAAAAAAATATACACCAAAAATATCCTGAGCGGGCTACAGAGAAAATTCTATCATATAATTAAGTATTTCAAAACTCCATTTCAATTTATCAGCGTCAACACATACTATAATATGCTTATACTTCTAATTCATTATGGCATATCCTTGTTCCTTCCTCAGCATATTATGCAGAAATCTGTGCTGCCAGTAACAGGTCAAATGCTCTTTATTGTCCTTCGGAAACCATATCACAGCAAAGAGAAGAGGTCTATAGGTACAAATCTTCAAAGCCAGCACTGCTCTTGTTGCAAATATGATAGTCCACACAGCCAGAAGTGATTACTCAAAGATGAGAGTAAAGAAGATGGAGCTGTAATCACCATTCATTGGTTTAGAAATGTCACGCTAGCCACATTTCAGACGTTGTCTGATATTAATACTAATCAGCATATATTAGCAGCCAGTCATGTTCACAACTGTTCTAACAGCTGAGTGCCTCTAAGCTAAATTGATTTCAACCCTTAAACACCCATTAACACCTCTCTCTCCCATTTAGATAATGGAACACAGTTGTTCAGGGGTGTTTATGAAATGACATTCATTTGATTGATAAGTGACCTTGACTGAATTAGAATATATGCTTGTTGGAACTTAAAAGATCACCTCCCTTTTCAATAACCAAGTCAAAAGTTGCACACCTCCAAATCCTTAGAGAATTCAGAGGTCCACAATCTGTAAATATCAATATATATTTTTTTCCATGAGAAGTGCATTTGAGAGGGTTAATTTTTAGATAATGTCTTACATATACATAGTAGTATTCTAAATGTAGAGTGTTGAAGAAATCTGAGAATGAGGTCCGATTTGAAAATAAATCAGTATTTAATTATTTGGTTTTGTAGCTTAATCTATTTTGAAAAACTCACTTAATCTGGCTCCAGTGGAACATTCTTATTAAGATCAAATGAAATATTGAAGCTTCATATATTGTTAATTTTATAGGGCATATAACCCAGTCATAATTAATTAAAGATATTGGAAACTTCTGATACAATGACAGAAAAAAAATGCAGTTTAGTATAAGAAGGCTTTCTAGAGCTGCATTACAGGAGTTTTTCAATAATAGATTAAACAGACTAAATAATTAAAATGTCATTTGATTGCAATCAGACCATTTTCCTAGTATTTCAGCATTTCATCCTGTAATAGGCAAGACTATATTTTCAGCTCCAAATATTAGGGCAACCGTTACTATTCATTTCTGTTCTTTACTTCATAAAAAACATGAGACGGAATTTAAAAGCAAACGACAAATGCTGACTTAAATATTTATTTAAGAGTTTAAATAAAAAGGTATAGTTGGGGTACTATATATATCAAGTTCAAGGATATAGTTCAAGGATTCTTGAGTATGTTTATACAGAGATTATTTGGGGGAGACTACTGAAACTCACCTGGCTTTGCTCTGGAGAAGGTACTTGGGATGCGAAGATGCTCCCAATGCTACTCTTGACCACTCCCAATCATGTATACTTGATGGCTGGAGCCCTGTTCCTTCTCCTTGTGCCACTGTGGCTGCTTCTGCTTCTGGCAGGGCAGAGGGACACCTGAGAAGCAGCACCAAGCGTTTGCTCCTCTCTGCAGAGTTTGTCTCAACTGCAGCAATTTCTGACGTTTCTGTGGCAGGACAGATAGGTGGGCGGATGCTCAGCTTCCCTGGATATGAAGCCGGATATAAGTGTCTGTGGGCCAGATGTGGTTTGCAGATCACTAGTTGGACCACGCTGATCAGTGGCTCTGGTGTGATTGACTATTTTGCAGTCCTTTCTGCTAAAGCTCTTTAAGTATTTTTGTCAAATACTTAAATATAGGTAAGCACACACTGAAATAGAAATTCTGCTATTGCAAGAGCTTCCTAGTACTTGTGTTTCATGTGTAACTGGATAGCATCTGCAGGTGAGACTGCAGCAAGTCCACAAACCTCGTGGCAGTGATCTTGGCTGGAAGAGGCTAAAATGAGATCAAATACACTAATTGGTTGATTCTAAACAGACTTTTGAATGGAAGTCTTCCCTTTTGCAAGACAGCACTCCCACCACTAAAACATTTGTTTCTCCTTTAAAATTCTTAAATATAAAGCCCAATTTAGAAAAACATTTTTGGCCAAAATCTGCTGGCAACGGTTACAAGCTATTTCCACTGTATAAAACAGCTGTTGATACTCACTCTCATTTAAGTGAGACACAAATGGAGACAAAGACATTCCAAAGTAGGTTCATAGTTATTTACCTAAGTTAATTTCCCATTTTTAGAGGTATGTTTTCGCTGTTTCACCACTACAGCTTTTTCTATATTATACCAATATAGCTTTTTCTGTATTATTCCTTTTTCTCTTTACTGCTAAAAGTGAAAAGATCCATCAGGCATGATCCTCACAATATGAGGCTCACCTAACTGTGTCCTTGTTGAAGATACTCTTTACATGAATCCATGGTCCCATATGGTTTACAGCTCAGCAAACACAGTATATAATACACTGTTAATCCCCTCCTAGTGAACAATGCTCTATAACCTAAGTCTGCGAAGGTAAGCTACTGCCACAGAGGCCTTCGTAGCTTGGCATCTTGAGCTTGGGTCCCATCACAATGTCACGGAGGGGTGGCACTGTGAAGGTTGCATACCCTGTGTTTGGGGAAAGATACCTTAGCACCACACTACAAAAAGGGGAGATGCCAGCGTAGTTAGCAGGGACTGGGATTCAGAAACCACATGCATCTTATCTTGATAGTATCAAACTTGATGAGCCTGAGATAAAGCTGAACACTTCTATGAAGACTAATTTTTAACCCTGAAAACAGTTAAGGGAGTGAGTTTTTGAACTAGGGATGGTTGACACAACATAGGATAATAAACAAGCAACTGCTCTTGGTCAGTTCTTCCAATGTTCAGGAAAATAGGAATTAGTATGCACAAGAAAAATGGAAGGCTGCTTCAAAATACAATAGAGTTGTTAAAAGGCATCAGCACTTCTTGGCATAATTAGAAGAATTGGCAATAGTCCAGGCTTTTGTCTAGCTGCTTGGGTCAAAAGTGTAAAAATGATTTGAATGTAGTATCAAATAAATATCAGAGTGGATATTACGCTGACTATAATAATATTTTTACATGTAATTCATCATTATCTCTCACATTAATTTTAAACCGTTATGGTACAGGAACCACAGGGCCTTGTCACTGAGTCTAAACTTAGCCTTCTGTTGAGTTCACACAATTTTTCACTAAATCTTTAATAACTGATTCTTGCATTGTGGTCTTTATGCTTTCACCATTTTTGATACAGGAATGGACTTTTTTAAAGAACTGGCAGAAAAGAGAGAAGGAAAATCTAAATTATAGCTCAATATATAGGAATGTAATAAATGTAAAATAGTTTGTTCACATGTATTTTTTGTAGGTATTATTCTCTCTAATCATAAAGACTTCAGGCTTTTTCTTAGTTGCAGAGGCATACTCACATTTCACTTACATGGCTGAAAGGTTAAAAAAGGATGAAAGTGAAATGTTTAACTTGTAATTATCAGATGTTTTAAGTTACTAAATGATAACTGGGTAGCTATTAAATCACAATGATTGCCATCCATGATATGAACATTCAGGATACCCTGCTTAGATTTGCTCAGACCAATTTAGATTGGTTGCCCAGCTAAGTGAATTGACATCTGTATCTAATCCAACAACACACGACATCCTTCTATATTTTAGCCAGCACTGATGTTATATCATATTACAACAGAACTATGAGGAAAGCATCTAAATCAAAGTATTCTGAGAGAAGAGTGCTGATGCCCTAATAAATTAGTCATTTTTTGTCCTGAATGATGTTTGAGATGAGGAAGAAAAAAAGTCAACCAAGCCTGCAAGTTCAATTTGACCATGTGAGTCTCTGGTATGGTTGCCATTCCATGGCCTACAAGAATTTCACAGTAAAGTGTCCTTTCTGAAAATAAAGTTCTACACTCAGCAGTGATAAGATTCCACACTTGACTTAGTTATTCCCACTTTCCTGATTCATTCCTACTTCTGCACTGTAGAATCTCTCTCTGTCCCCTCCCTTCATGTTGCCAGCAAAACTGTTTGTGGGGTTGTCCTACGGAGAAAATCACGTAATGAATCCAGCTGAAAAATCACTTGGCAAAACAGGAGTTTAAGAGTTATATGCTGCCCTCCTCTCCTGGGAAGTTGTGTTTACACAACAGATGGCACCACACAGGGTGGAGAGAAAACGGTGGGTGGGAATAAGCAGCATGGAATCACATAGCATACACAGAGACAGGCATTTTTAATCCTCCATTGATCAATAAACCAAATTTTAACTTACACTTAGGTTTCTGTAGTGCTGGCAACTTCCCAGAAAATATTGCCAGCACTACAGGCAGTTCCGCCTGACCGTGAGGGGGAATTTCTTCCCTGTGAGAGTAACAGAGAACTGGAATAGGTTGCCCAGAGAGGTTGTGGAGTCTCTTTCTCTGGAGATCTTCAAGGCCCACCTGGATGTCCTCATATGCAGAATTAGGAAAAAGAACGAAGTTCTTGAGCTTCAGTTTCTCCATAGCCGAAGTTGTAATGGAAAGTTTGGCTGAGTGGGTCTATAGTATGTCCTGACCTGTGAATAGCTGACCACGAATTGTGTTGACTCTGCCACATATGAGTGACTTTTACCACAGAGTTGGTGACAAGCAAATACCAGTTGCTAATGTCTTAGATACAATAGCTGCTTGATGATGTGGTTCAGAATTTTGCATCTCTTTCCTGTGTGAGGGATGCTTAATTTCCTATATGTAAAGTAAATGTCTTTTCAGTGCATTTCCCACAATCTAAGCAAAAACTTCTTAACAATGAAATTACACACAACTGATGCATCAGCTGATCATTTCAATTGAAGGGTGAATAAGTTTAGTACCTGAGCTTCTCTTCTGTCCAAGATAGAGTTGAAATACAGACAGCCTGGTTAATTACTTGTTTTTTAATTACAACAGGAAAAATTATTTTTCAATCATTTTTATTCTGTGAAAAAAGGCATATCAGCAAAATACCAGGATTGTAGTTTAGGAGGTATGTGCTAATCTATCCAGAGAGCCTTTAATTACCTCTTCTATGCAAAATCCAGCACATTAAAGAAGAATTGAAACAGTTACTCAAGGAACGTTCCCTTCTAATCTCAGGTTTTAAGAGCTGATGAAGATGCTGAAGAATTTTGATATGAGGCTTATGAATACATCTATTAATCTGAATAACACCAGGTCGCAAACTGAGTTAACAGGAAAAATGAACAGTACTCGTTTGTCTCTTTATGCCAAATATATCCAGTTATAAAACATAATATAGGGGGATAAAGCAATTCCTAAAAACAGCTGAGAGAGCAGAGCTGGAAAGCATTACGGGGTATTCTCTGGCTGACTCTCCACTGTCTCTCAGAAAACAGAGAGCTAAAGGAAAAGGACTCTGGATACCTGAAAAAACTTGGACTAAAGATTACTTGTATCTAGGAACTCAAACCCTAACATTAGAAGTTTCCTTAGTTTCATTATGGGACTAAGCCCCTCCCATTGCTGGTGCAGATGAGAAGCCCATCACAAGAGAGGTCTCTTTGGAGCATGGCCCTTCCTTTGGCAGACCCATCAAAGTCCCACTGCAACATCACCTCTCAGCTTTCTCTTTCTCTCAACCCTAACCTTACCCCAATCCTAGGTTATTTTTCCTCCCCCTGGTGAGACTAAGGCCCTCATTGCTGGTGCAGAAGAGAAGCTGCTCACAGGCCAGGTCTCCTGGCAGCACAGCCCTTCCTTTGGCAGCCTGTTCACAGTCCCACTGCAACGGGGCCATTTGGCTTTCTCTTTCTCCCAACCCTAAGCCTAAGCCTAAGCCTAAGCCTAACCCTCGGATTTATTTCCAGCTATGCCCCCCATTGCTGGCACAGGACAGTTCTCTTGGCAGCACAGCCCTTCGTTTGGCTGCCATTTCACAGACTCATTGCAATGGTGCCTTTAGGCTTTCTCTTTCGCCCAAACCAAACCAAACCCTAAGCCTAACCTTTTAGCAGCCCCTTTGCAAACCCATGCAATGGCACCTGTAGGCTTTCTTCCATAGTAGGACTAAACGTCCCACTTCTGGCCCCGATGATATGCTCCACCTTAGTGTGTTTTTCATCTGAACAAAGGAATAGAAGGAAGGGGCTAGGTACATTTTGGCTCTTACATTATCTCCTGCTGTTGTGGTAAACCTAGAAAGTTTAAGACTTCTCAGAGAGCAACATTTTCTTCTCTAAGAATCAGAAATTGAGCATTCCATGTGCAATTCATTTTTTTTGGTCTTCCCATGCACAATATATCCCCATCCTCAGGAAGGATTCACTGGCAACTCATTTTATAATGGGTTCTTCAAGAGAAACATAGAAATCCATTATACCAGAGAGAGAGTTTTAGTTATTATCTATCACTCTGATGAGTGTGTATGGTGTGACTATTGAGACCTTACAGACCATGGAAGCTGTCTGAAGTAAAAATCGTCACAAATACAATGGTCTATGTTGGATTCATTAGTTTAAGCACTGCTCTGCCTGGTTCTAACCAGTCTTCCCTATCTGCTCAATAATCTGATGCTTTCTGGGTTTGGAAAGGCTTTGAGATTGCAGTATTTGTAAATAACAGTATTTTTGGCCCATTTTAATTTCCAGATGCTGTTATTATAACAGTGAGATGATCCAGTTTTTGTCTAGAGGGTCCTTCAATGTGATTGGCCATAGAACACATTTTTCCTCATTTGTAATTATATGGTCTCTACTGACAAACATTTACAAAGTTGTGCAGTGCTGACACTGAGGTAGTATATATAACTGATAGTATTGTTATTTTATTAGGAACAGGGATAGGCACATCATTTTAATAATAATGTGACCTCTTAGTCACATGTCCTGTGCAGCAAGTGCAGTACTTAAAGTTTTCTTCTCTTCTTCTGTTTTTCATTATTCCTTAAGAGCCTTTCTGAACTCAAGTATTTATGCCTTTCTAGGATGGCCTGTTATCACACGCAATGGAAGAGCCTTTGAAGTTCCAATATGGAGTTAATTCATCTCAGTTTAGTCATGCCATCCTTTCTGCCAAACCACCACATCAGGCAAGACTATCTTGAGTAGGGTAGCATTAACCACTCTCCCTGCATTATTTATTCCCCTTTCTGGCACACTTTTTCATGTAAGCTATGAGTCTTAGCTAGTTTTCACTGTGGTGTGTCATCAAACTAACAACCCAAGCCCTCTTGTCTTCATCCTTCAGCAGCACTAGTTCCTCAGTCTCAGTCAGGACAGTCAAACAGTCCTCCATTACACTTTACAAGCCATGTAAGGTTTCTACCAGGTACCAACTCACTCTTCCTGCTTCTTTTTTTTATCATCCTCCTATGGTAAATTAGCCTGCAATTGAAAGGAAATCTGAAGGTTCTGACTACCTTCATAGTAAGATCTAGATCAACTGTTCTGTTGGAAAGTGTATCTTTTCATTTTCTCTCTGCTACTGAGGAAGAAACACTTTAGAATAGAGTTTACCTTTTTTGCCTTAATGAGTGTGGGAAAATAAAGCTAACACTGTTTTTCAAGAGCTTTTAAATAAATTATTATATCTTTAGACTCTTCACTAGCATCTACATTTGGCTATTATTGCAGACAGAGTATTGAGCTAGAGGACCTTTATTCTGAATGAGCAGACCTTTGGTACTGGTCACGCTTTTATATTTACACAGAAAATACGAAAATAAATAAATTGTGAAACAACACGTGAGAGAGTAAAGCCTCAAATAAACTGACATAAGCTCTCCTTTTATTACTTTTTCTTTGAAAATTTGGAGCAGGTGAAGAATCTAACATAAGAATAAATTCTGGTGCAAATGACCTCAGGAAAATATTTGCACTTTTTGTCCCTACAAGATCACAGAATCATAGAATCAGTGAGGTTGGAAGGGACCTCTGGAGATCATCTACTCCAGCCTCCCTGCTCAGCAGGGTCATCTAGAACATGTTGGACAGGGTTGCATCCAGGTGGGCCTTGAAGATCTCCAGAGAAGGAGACTCCACAACCTCTCTGGGCAGCCTGTTCCAGTTCTCTGTTACTCTCACAGGAAAGAAAATCCTCCTCAGATTCAGGTGGAACTTCCTGTGTTTCAGTTTGTGCCCATTGTCTCTTGTCCTGTCACTTGGCACCACCAGAGTTCATCCCCATCCTCTTGACACCCTCCCTCAAGGTATTTGTGTACATTAATAAGATCGTCTCTCAGTCTTCTCTCCTCCAGGCTAAACAGGCCCAGCTCTTGCAGCCGATCCTCACAGGGCAGGTGCTCCAGTCCCCTGATCATCTTTGTAGCCCTATACTGGACTCTCTCCAGTAGCTCCATGTCTCTATTGTACTGGGGAGCCCACAACTGGACACAGTACTCGAGATGAGGCCTCACCAGGGCTGAGTAGAGGGGCAGGATCACCTCCCTCCACCTGCTGGCAACACTCCTCCTAATGCACCCCAGGATACCATTGGCCTTCTTGGCTACAAGGGCACAGTGCTGGCTTATGGTCAAATTGTTGTCCATCAAAACTCCCAGGTCCTTCTCTGCAGAGCTGCTTTCCAGCAGGTCAGCCCCCAGCCTGTACTGGTATATGGAGTTATTCCTTCCTAGGTGCAGGACTCTGCACTTGCCCTTGTTGAACCTCAGGAGGTTCCTCTCCGCCCAGCTCTCCAGCCTCTCCAGGTCTCTCTGAATGGCAGCACAGCCCTCAGGTGTCTCAGCCACTCCTCCCAGCCTGGTATCATCAGCAAACTTGCTGAGGAGACCCTCTGTCCCTTCATTCAGGTCACTGATGAAGAAGTTGAACAAGACTGGCCCCAGTACTCTCCCTGGGGAACTCCACTAGCTACAGGCCTCTGGCTAGACTCCTAGACTAGACTAGACTCCTGATGACTGCCACTGATGACAACCCTTATATTATATTAGATTAGATTACATTATACTATAGTATATAGATATAAATATTATATATAATACATGTATATAAAATAGAGATATATATTATATATATAATCAAATAATCTTACACAATAATAACACACATAGACCACTGCAATAATGTTTACCAGTGCTCATCTGTCAAAGATCTTGCAGGATGCAAACAATCTTTGCATGAAGATCTCTAACAGTTATTAACTTTCCATTTGAGAAAGACTTTTCCCCCTCTTTACTCCTATGATGAAGTAATCCTTGAATTAAGTTTCCTGGGCCACTAGCAATCTGCATTTAGATATTGATATAGTTTGGAGTCTTCCATGGAAACTTCTTATAAAACTAGAAAGAACAGTTCTCATGAGCAGCATAATTTTCTCTCTCTCTCTCTCTCTTAACTTTAAGGTTTAGCATGCCATACAAAAAAAGGCTCCAATAAGTCTTTAAAGGTGAGTTGCAAAGGAATAATTCATTTTTATTTATTCATTTTGTTAAAATGTTTATCATGGATCTAAATGAGTAAGAGGTGAATACAAAACATGGAAATATATCCTAGTTTCCTCATTGGGAGTGTTTCTCTTTCTCTCTGAAAGCCCACTTAGAACTCCTTGGACTTTGAAAGACAAAACATCCAAGATAATATAGGACCTCATCATGAAGCATCAGGAGTGCAGTTACAGTTGAGGTACAAAATTCTTTGATCCTTACTCAAACAAAAACTCCTACTGGACAAATGGGAACAGCACTTGACTAAGGACAACAGCATCCAATCCTGTAATCATGAGTCATAATTATTTTGGATAACTTCTATAAGCAAAGAATATCACAGCAATTTTACAATTTTTTTTTTAATCTGGAAATTAAAATTAAATTCTATGCTCAATATCTCCCATATCTAATTTGTTGGAATAGTCAACATAAAACACAAATCTGTATCTTTTCATCTCTCTGTTTATAGTTCGTTTTCAGAGTATATTAATTGTAGCTCATTTGAACTGGAAATTATCCTTTAAAAGTCAATGAGACATTTTAGGGCCTCACTGTAGTCTGTTTTCCAGAAGACAAACAAACCCCTTCAAAAACAGTAGATATGTATGCAGCTAGTGTGTGCATGCACACAAGGTGTATACAGTTAATAAACATGGATGCCTTGACAGGTTGTGCCTTTAAAGCCTCACCGTATTATATTTGTCTAATAAACCACAATCCCTCCATCCTTCACCTGTTTGAAAAATAAATTATAAACTGTGTTTAACAGTATGGTCTCTAAACAAAAGTTCAGAAAATGCTAGGGACTTAGATGTCTTCTCCAGTATTAGAAGAAAGTGCTTCCTTTTTCTTTCCAAGGAAGAGATCAAACTACTTCTAAAACCTGTTTCTAAAACTTGTTTGGAAATTGCTTCCTTGAAGCAGAATGAAAGCACTGCTTACTTCTACATAGTAGCTCCCCAGACAGGCTGTGGGAGCATCTCTTCTGCCCGTGGGAGATTCAGGTACACATGTCCCTCACAAGCATCTCTTCACTACCAAAGCATGCCACAAACTTTAGGAAATTTTAGCAGCTTTGGCTGCCCTTTCTGTTCCACTTCAATTTTGAATCTCTTTAGGCTGAAGATAGAATTGAACCACTGAAGGGGAGGTAAAAATCATGTTTTAACTCTATGTACTAGACCTTAGTCCTGTGTTTATATATGACTGGATCAAACATGGTACTTGTATAGGAGAGAACTGTCTGGGTCATGGATGCTGAGAGCGCTCTGGCAGTGGGCAGGCAGTGAGCTATTTAGCATTGAGAAAGCTGAGTTATGCCTGGGGAGTACCCAAAAGTTAGGCATCTGGTGCATGCCAGTGTCAGGGACCGAGACCCTTATCAACTGGGATATCCCCAGGGATAAACTCCAGTTTACCCGGAGTCTGGAAGGCTACTGTTTTGGCCTTAAGTGTCTTAGCGTGGGAGCTACAAGGACTTACAAATCCAAATCCATTTATGAAGTCTCAAGAATACGTTACTGGACTGAGTGAATTCTGTTTTCCGTTTTACAGACGGGTGATCAAATTATAATAAGCAATCATTAACTTTAAGTTCTAAACTCATAGTTTATCACAAGTAAATGTATCACATGTCAAAATAATGCCTGTTGTAGGACCATTACACCATCTTGGATGAAGATCAATACATTATTCTTCATGATTTTTAAAATTCTCAGTTATATTGTAGTTCTGGCAGAAAAGGCCTTTGCCATATGTCATTTAGATTGACATTCCCCATGATAACTTATTTTTTCTCATCCTACATATTATATATTGTTGCGCAATAAGTGCTCACCCAGTTCTTTAGTGATGTTTAGTGATACACAGCTTTTATATGATGTATAAAAGACACTGACATGTGTTTTACCTAGAAAGTAAGCCATATGCATTCAAGATAGTTTGCTTCCCAGTTGTGACTCAAAGCATTGAGTTTTGACATAGAGTATGACTTTCTATTCCTTTCTGAACTGCTAACATTTTCCAAATAGATTATGACAACAATTTTCATCTTCAAGTTGTATGAATCGCCTCAACAGATTTGGTTAATAGATGGTAGGTTATCAGTTTAGGTACATACTCTACATAGATACTTTTTAAAGTAGGATTTGGTGCCTATGTCATTACATACTTAGGCAGAGAATCAATAGAATATTTAGGCTCCTAATACCTACTTAAGGAAATTGATAGGAAGTTGAAACCCTAAACACATGTTAGTAGCTTAACTATTCTTTTGAATTTGGGCTACACACAGTTTTGGCGACCTGGTTTCAGCATGAGATCATTTTTTGAAAAGAGATTCAGGCTCCCACATTATGAGATTTTGAAAATTCCATTCAACAGCAAATAAGCACTGATATATTCACAGGCAGTAACTTCCATCCTCTTTTGTTTGTAATGAAGATTATCAGAAGAGTGAGAAACTTGAGCATGACTGTCTTTGAGAGTCAATGATGCGCTCAATAATATCTGTCTTTTCAAGTCTATCTTGCTTGGCTTCAATACCAGAGCCAAAGGAAGTGAGAGGGAGCCAGATGGCCAGAACACAGAATCTTAAAAGAAAAAAGTCAATGTGAGACTATATAATAGAACAAAGTATTCCTTCTTCAGTCAGAAGATTTTTTTAAAGGATGGAAAAATGCCAGACTGGCTGACTTGCATTACAAATGTTACTGTTTGCAGTAAATGAGAAGTGCAGCCAGTTTTAACAGGTCAATATTAAACCATCAGCCATTCCAGAATCATCTTCGGTAAACTCTACAGTAAGCAATATTAAAGGAAAGTATATTGACCTGCAAACCTGCACACACACACCCTTTTTTTTTTTTGTATTGAACTGTTCTGGCATCCCCTCTCTAACTTTTTCTAAGAGTGATCCTTCCTTAAGCTTTATCACATATCACAGCAATCTCTGCTCACACCTAGCTGAACACTTTCATATTATCTAATTAAACATAGCAATCCCACCCACCTACTGCAAGTCCAGCTATCAGTCATAAGGGAAGTTCAAGAGTTGAAAGATGGTGCTGCTGACTTACCTTTCTCTAAACTGACTGTCTTTTATGTTCATTTTTAGAACTGCAAAGTAATTTAAAACATCTAATAACATGCACTAGTCTCTGCTCTAAGAAATATACTAGAAAAATGTGTCTAGTCAGGGTAAGGAAAGATTTTAGGAGCACAGTAACAATGGAATATAAAATAAATATATGCTATAAAAAGTAATCAGAAATTTCAATGTAATCTATTCTTTAAAGGCCAATCACTTAAAGACTGAGATACTTGCTTCCAAGGATGGGAGAGAAAGTGTATAAACTCATTTATCAGCATTTTGTGTGCTACTGATATAGTGAGAATTCCTTCTTCCTTTCCAGGGCAATAAGTTTGACATGGAAACGTATTAATTCTTTTAAAAGAGGGAGTTTAATGTTTATAATATTTTCAAGGACATTTTACCCCTGTGTTTTTGTTTTGACTAGTTGTTTAAAAACTTTATCATTAACTTATACAAATTAGATTAAAAAAAAATCTGACAGAAAATTTTAAAATGTTTCTATCTGGCTCCGTGGAAAAATATAGATTAGAAGTGAATGTCACTAAGACTACAGTTCTACAGTTCTTTTAGACTCACAAGTCCATGTCATCACTAGTTTCTGACCTTTTCTTCATACTTGTGCCAGCATTCCTGCAGCTATATGGGGAACAAGAACAAGGAATAGATGTAACTGCAAATTCATCCAGGAAAAAAAATATATTTTTAGCCAGATTTATCCTTTAACTGTTCACTGTATAGCCACACATATTACTAATGCTTGGGTAAGGAATGAGATGGGAACATCACAACTCCAGAACCAAAAGCAGCTGATTACTAAATGCTCAAAAGTTTAAACATATTGCAATATACTCTCAGATTGCTTCCCCTCGCCTATCCTCATCAGCATAGAATTGATACCCATTCTGAACCTTCATCAATATGCTCTCAAGAATGCTACAATAACTACCTGGTCATACAGAAGACCTTCTCAAGAGTCTGTTGTTCCCCACTCCCCACCCAAAAAAGACTAGTGCAGATGAGGGAGAAACTTGAAAGTTCTCACTGAATTATCTAATCAAGTAGCTCCACAGAAAATACTGTTATGACAACCCCTTTGTTTATAATAAAATCAAACCCAATAAATTCATAATACCTTCCATTTAAAGATTTTAAAGTTGTTTAAGAGTACCACAATAAGTAACATTATTCCCATTTTATGGGTTGGTAAATAAATTATAGAGTCTGTAGGTGATCTGTCTACAGGTCATGTGTCTGGAATATGTCTCAATCTCCCTACTTCTTGTTAAGCTAGAGAAACTGGTTGGTTAAAATTGAATATTAATTGCAATTAACCATTACGTAACCTCTCAGATCCCCTGCTATTTTAGCTCTAGAGCTCTACAGCCTTAGCTCAAATGAGCACACCATCCCCTAATCAGATCTAGCAGAAAATGAGCACAACTTGAAGTAAGTGTTCACAATAAGATGCTGTGCTCTACAAATAGGCAGCTTAATTCTGCATCAATTTTTACAGATCCAAGTAGTAGTGTTCATTGGAGTATTTTGACCTGCTCCAAGTTTAAAAATAGATAAATTGATACCCAGATCCTTACAGCTACATGATGATTGAAATGCAGTAGGAAATCTAGTAAGATGAGCTCTAATTAGGAAGTCAGCTGAAGTCAGAACTGATGGATGCATATCCTCAATCAAAGGGCTGATGCAATCTCTTCCGTATCGTCTGGTTGCTTCCCCTGGTCTCATCATCTTAGTATTAATATCCAGACTGAACTTTAATCAGTTTGCTCTCAGCCATGCCATGGACTCAAGCAAGCTCTTACTGAGATGCTCGATCACACTGCCTGTGCAAAACAAGCTGCAGATACAAGATGAGTGCATACTCTCTTTGCGAAAATGTTTCTATCTGTACTTTCTCACAGACTCCCTTAACCGCAGTTGCCTGATACTTAAAGTGAGCAGGACTATGTCACAGAATCCCATAAAATATCCTTCAGGGAAGAACAACTACAAATCATTTAATGATTATTCATTTATTTAGTAACAGAAATCTGTGCAGAAATCCCAAGATCTGTATAAAGCAGATTTTTAAAGGATATTTTGATGTCTCAAAATGTATTTAATTTAGTTTGGGCTCTTTTCTGCTTTGAAGGATTCTTGTATCCTATTTCATTATTGTAATAGAATTATTGAGTTTACCTGCTTATGTTGGAAGATAAACTACATTCATACTGTCAGTGATGATAAGATAAAATTGCTGTAGCCTGAGGGGTTTCTTAGAAGCATCTTCCACATCTTGTTTCTTACTATGTGTGGGTTAGTGTAATCACTCCCATCCTCCAGCCAAAATGAAATCAACAACAGACCCCCATAAGCAGTGAAAAAGAAACATTCCTGTGTGCTGCTTTTCACCATATTCTTTAATTCCATGCCAGATCTTCCTATGCTGCTCCTCTTCTAAATGATTTACAGTTTTTTACCATGCTGTTGCTGTTGTTGATATGCCCACTGCCACCAAAACCATTCACTTTTTGAAACTGAAACACACTAGTACTACAATGGTGACAGTATCAGTAATAACATATCAGTAATGAATATCTGCAAGACACGGTGACAAGATATGCAAAAATACCTATCCTAACTCTTAAATTACTTTCACTAAATTTCTTCTTCAGTGTAGAACTGAAAGTCTTTTTTATATAGTTTCAGGGGAGTAGTTTCCTCTTTATCTCCCGTTTGTTTTTTCTTCTCCACATTACTCCTAAACTTCTTGCTTCCTTTGAACAAACTTTTAATTTTCATGTTCTCTGAGAGTCACATTTTTCCATGAGTTCTGCTGCTTACATAGTACTGTGACATAGTCAGAATGAGTATCAGATTTGTCCTTCTTCTAAAATAAACACAATAAATTCTTAAAACAGACTTACCTCATGACCTACTTATCAAACAGGCTTTCCTACCTAGGACACTGCATATTGTCCTATGCAGGAAGGAAAGGCAATTCTGCTATAGTTATTCTTTTGCATAGCATCATGTATGTTTAATGTGCTATATAAGTATTACTGCCATCCTGCTGTTATTTACTGGAATTATAATAACATTTAAAGCCTCATCTGAGATCAGCATGCCATTACACAAGTACTACAAAGGGGCAAAAAAGCCATACAACTTCAGTGTCTGGCCCTGTGCTAATCATTGGAATTAAGCACATTAATAAAGTTAAGCGTGTAAATGTTAGACACGGACAAGGAAAATGGTAGGTAAAAGAATGGAAATATTGCTATCCCTGTTTTGTCTATGGGGTAGAAAGTTGCAGAAAACCTATGTGATTTGCCCAGGCCACACAAGGAATTCATGGCACAGACAAATTCCCTTTTATTCAGCATCTTATGCATGTTCCTGTTTTGTAATTTATCTATAAAAACAATCAGGTTTACACAAAGACAGCATAGAAACAATAGTATTTTGAATTAGAATTGGTTAATCAGGAATATAACAAAGGGATTTGTGAACATACAGGAATGATTTAAAAGGCAACACTATGATAATATTGCACTACAGCATACCTTGCAAGCCATTCTTTATAATGAAGTTTTCTTGTAAAGCCTGAGACTGATTAGGAAGCCTAGAGGGGAGAACAAATTGAATAAAATATCTAGAACTGTGATGAATAAGGAGAAAGGCACCTAGAGGAACTGAAGACTACATTAAGGTATCAGAAAGGGAAAAAAAGCAACAAAATTGGATCTGGCATAGAGTGGAGGGAAAGTATCAGAAAAAGTCAAATATGCCAAAAGGGCAGAAGCCCATAGTAGTACAATCTTCTTTAGATATTAGATTAAAACTCAGAATTCTCAAATCTCATAATTCCTGGGCTATCAGCAAATCCCTTTCAGATCCTCTTCATTGTCAGTCAATATAAAGAGCCTCCTCTCCCCAGCTCAAGTGACAGATTTGAGCTGTCTAAAGGTTCTGCATGAACAAGCTGACTATCTGTACAGTGACATACAATTCATTGCTTTGGTTTGCTTTTCAAAGCCAGGAGATCACACGCAAAAATACAGTCTAAAGCATTACTGAGCTTTTCTATACTAACTCAGTACATCCCTCTTGTGTCTTTACATTGTAATTTTTTTATACATAGAATTTTTTTACACTTTTCTCATTCAGTGCCTTCCGGATAGTCTTGCTCTGAGAATAAATTAGAATCATACCGAGTAAGAGGCTGTATAATTCTTAAATTATTATTGAAGAAGTTGGAAGATGTGCAGCACTGGATGAGGCAGAAATTATGTGAAAACAAAGGATGGTCTAAACATTCAGAGGAACTGAGTGGTGCCCTTAATAAGTAGATTATATCCATCTCTCTGCCACAGATTGCCTGTGTGAGGCTCAACAAATCATTTAAAACAGAACTGTTCACAAGTGGTCTACCTGTATGTTCCTCATTCTTGTACCTTCAGGCCCTTGAAAATTTTAAGTACTTGCATTTGCAGTATAGTCATAAGGAACTGAGCACTGAACGTGCACTATACTATATAATACAAAGCAATCTGAAAAATCGGCTTCTGAACATCTCAAACTGTCAAAAATAGTAGATATTTTCTAATTTATTCTGTCTCAGTTCTCTCTCTGTTAAACTAAAATAATAATTCCTCTTCAGAACACAGAAATTCTGCAAAGATAAATTCATTAAGATTTGTAAAGCACTCAGACACTGTAGTGTTGAACACCATAGAAAAGCCCATGAGGAAATTAAAGATTCTGTGTTCAGAGCAGAACTTAAAAATGTGGCATTGGACCATACACTGAAAAATAACAAAGAAACAAAATGATGAATAGTTACTCATTCTGTGAGCATTATCTATATATTGTGCACAGGAGGAGACAAGAGTCCTGGGGGGAAAGAACAGTATGTGATCAGTTAATTAAAATCAGAATCATAATGCATACCAGAGAATGGTGGGGAAAGAAGGTTATGTGGGCAACCCAAATTCTGGCAATTCCAACATTTCAGTACTTGGCTTTAAATACATTGCATTTTTTTCAATGTACTTTTTATGTTTGTATGGAGAAAGCTTAAAGAGCTCTGTCTACCTCAGCTATTTGCACCGAGATATGACAGCAGCTATAGTTTCCTCTAATGTTACAGCTGATCTCCTGATTCAAAAGATTTGCTCTGATCTCTTTCCCACCTCTCTCAAATCAGTTTGTGTAGGGTTCTTGCAGAGACAAGATTTTGTTATTGTGATTTATAAAATCAGCTGCTGTTAAGAGAATCTCATGAAAAGTTAATTGTGTCAATGATGTAATCCATGTTATATGAATGAAATCTAAACTCTGCTGGCTGAATTATGTGAAGTACATAAATCCTACCAGAGATTGAGCTATGCCAAACTACATGAGTGTCTTATTCCATTAAAAACCTCTTAATTAAACAAATAAAAGACTGTCTACAACATTTATAAGTATAAAAGTACAGATAAAAAATTCACATTGATAGTTTGATTTTGCCTTGAAAAAGGTACCTTTCTAATTCTGTTTGTATTGCTCTGATTTTCTTAAATCTGAGTTGCTGCCTCATCCCTCAGTAAGTCAGTCATCAAATTCTCCAGGTTTTTATTGGTCCTCTAAATAATACCCTCTTGCCTCACAGAAAGTTTTTAATAAAAAATGGACTGATGACCCTTCTCAGACATACGGACTATGTTTTACTAGAAGTATATTTCCATTTTCTTACTATCAAAAAAACCTCTAGAAAGGGGAAGAGCTATTCCCAAGAATTCTGAAAAACAAATAGATACAGAGAAGTATTTTAACGATTTTTTCTACATCTTTTTATTTATCCTCAGTTTTGCAGATTTTTTTTATACAAAAATATAAACTTGAGGTTCAATTTTCCACATACAGTATTTAACAACTTTAATATTCTTTAACTTCTTATGCTTCTAAAACAAAAAGCATAGTCAAATGATATTAAAATGCTGGTGGTTCAGATACAAGTGCTTTTATAGTAGTGTTACAATTTTGTACATAACTTCATATAACAATGCAGGTGGATGAGGTATTAAGCAGATAAAGCTTATCAGTAGTAAGATACATAGTAATCCATGTATTTAAGTCTTCTAGGCTTTCTTTTTACTCAGGGATGAGTTTGAAGGTTAAAAGTTAGAAATATTTAAAATACAGTTATTGGGAAAAGGAATTTAATTCATCAGCATGAAAACTCTTCAGGATTCATGAATATTAAGCTATTAATTATAATGAACTAACACTTTTGCAGTTGGCATCTAGTGGTTGCTGGGTTTATTGCTTTTTCATCTGTATGCTTTTCCCATGTTGACAGGACTCAAGTGAACAAAAAACGTGACTGTAACCTCAGAAGAACAAAATTATATATATATATATATATATATATATATATATAAACTGTAACACATGTTGTAAGATAAGGGTAAAGCTAAGTAAGTCTGCCTTACTTTATCAAAGAAACATTCAGGTTTTGAAAGATACTAAGAAGAATAATACTCCTAATTTAGGAGACTTTTGTTGTATCACTGGATATCTTTCCATAAGGGAGGTTAGAATCAGACAGAATGACATCATCAGTAAACGTAAGATCAGTAGTATTTGTAAAGCTTGAGAGAAGTGTTTTGAATGGAACCAAATTATCAATTGTCTGAATGCATCATCCAGGATGAGTACAAACAGGAAGGTCCAAGAAGACACCATGCACGTCCTTCAGTTTTCAAGGCACAATTTACCACAATAGAGTTGGGAGTTCTTCTAAGTTATCTTTTTTGCCTGACAATGGGTTTTAGATTTCCAAAGAATTTTAAAAGTCCTCTGCTTTAGATAAATGTAAATGCTTTAGAGAAATAGATAAAAATTTCAGTCTTTGGCAGATGTTTGCCAAGAAGCTTCAAGAAGTTGTCATGCACAGTGTGGATGAAATTTAGCGTGCCTGAATACTTCAGAAATCCCTCTTGGTCAGTTAAGCGTAACGAAAGGCTTAATCCTTTTTAACATATTTCTGTGGCAGCTATTCAAATCTGATCATTGTCAACAAAGTTTTTTCATCTTGGGCGAAGGGGAATAGGAGGTTTAAGAGACCTCAGTAGAGACTCTAATCCTTAGTATAATTGCAATTTCTGTGATGTTTAGGCCACAAATTTCACTACTAAGACCTGCTGCATTTACTGTAATTGTTCTATATATTCTAGTATCTAGGAAGCAAAGAATAGGGTGTCTAAAAAAATATCCTGTCAATATCTCTGATCTCTTTTTTACCTAGACCTCACTCTCCCGCTAGTAGAAATTATCTACCTTTCAAAAAATGATGACCAAGCTCATCAGCCATATGAAAAAGCCCTGATGATGAGATTAAAATGTAGGAAGATGGGCTTCAAGACAAAGGGATGGAATTTGTGAATTAAATTTCTCATCTCAAGCACTCTAATGCAGCATTCACAACTTTCCTTCACAGCATCCTTTATGGCTTTATATTGTTGAAACACTATCTTCCTTCTAAAGTGGACAATTCATCATATTCCAGACGAGTCTCAGAAAGAGATAACCAACCATGTATGAATCTAGTTATTAATTTTGTTACATTTTTAATCAAAAGTCAAATTCTTATTACAAGTAAATTTTGTATTTCAAATATTCAAATGCTGCCTAAGTTTATTGGGCTTTGGTGAACTCTTCAGTATCTTAGCCTGGTTTAGAACCAGTAAGGAACTACCACAAAAGGAAGCAGCCTACGTTTGTCTTCTAGAATCTACATCACTCAATAAATAGACAAAGCAGCTTAGCTGGCCTCAGCAGAGGGAGCAAGCACCAAACAGGCAGAAAAACAGGACAGTCTTCTCATCCCAGAAGATCTTAATCATAGGTCAAAGGAAACAGAGTGGGGCTCAGAGTGTGTAGAGTATGTGTAGAGTATGTCTACCAGTTATTCAATAAATGTTTAAAAATCAATGATGTAAAAATGCAGCATTCGTGTTCTTTTACTCCTTCCTACCAGCTCCACCTCTGTGTTTTCACTTTCTCTGCTGTGCATCTTTACTTGCACACCACCGCAGAACTTTCTCTGTATTTCACATTGAGAATGTTTCCCACAGTTTCTTACTGGATGTCATTAAATATTTTCAGATGTTTATATAAATCTCCTTCTAAAAGTTTTCATATATATTTTGTGATTTCAAAGTCTACTATAAGACAGTGAAAATTCTGTCTTAAGCCACTAAAAGAATGTATCACAAACATGAATGTAGTATTACACTAGTTGGTTGGTCAACGTGTCTGACTTTAACATCTAGGCTATTTTTCCTGAGATTAAATATTACTTTCATTCATTCAGTCCCTAGCCTCTTCATCAGCCAGAAAAAAACATCCCCTGTCATGTAGACCTCTGTATAGGGCATCAGAATGTGACCAAAAAATTCATTTAAAATTTGAGCCACTAAAAGTTATCTAGAGGTGAACAGGAAAGCTAGAAGTTTTTAGGACCCTATTATCAATGTCCTGAAATCCCTACCCCACATTACAGTAAAATAAATCTTACTTTACTTTAATAAAATTATATAAAGTTTCTCATATAAACAAGCTACTATTAAGATGCCACACTCCATTATTTAGGTTGAGTCTACATTTTGTACATAAAATAAGATCTGGTCTTTTATCGTGCATGTAGCTAAAGCATGCCATTGCCAACCTCATAGCACTTGTTCTTTGAAACCAGAAAAAAGTGTACTGAGATAGTACAAATAAATCAATGTATTAGATTTATTTTAACTAAATTAAAGGTTGATCAATTAAGTAATTTATCTGTATCAAATCTTTCTTTGTTCCATTACTTAATAAAGTCCAAATATTTATCAAGCTTTCTTAGTGATATTTTTCTTCATTTAATTGTTCTCTTGTTTTTAAAAATTAGCCATGGACTACTTTGGGTTCCTTGGGATCCCTTAAAAGGGGGTCTCCATGGCATTACTGAGGGTCTTTATGAACTAGGGTTCAAGGACGGATTCTTCCTTCATAAGCTTACTAAAAGCCAGAGAAACAAATGAAACAAAGGCCAGATTTTCTAGCATGCCCTGGGCACTGATATAAAGTATATTGGCTATTTTCAAATAATCCAATAGTACACTGATTTCAAAAATGGTTATGCATTGCCAGTTCATTCTAACATATCCTATGTTGTAGCTTGTTTGTGCGAAACTTAGAGCTACTACACCATTCTGACGTGGATAGAAAATTGCTCGATCAGAATTCCTGTATGTGAAGTTCCTGTACAGCAGGTTACAAGCCTTTTAGCATTGTACTACCAGTGAAGCAGAACATACATAACATGTTTCATAGCAGAATTTCTTATTGATATTTCTAATGCTTACAGAAAGTATCATAAGATACTGCATTTCATTCATATGATGATTCTGTGGAACAGCATCCAGATTATATATTTATTCCAGCAGGATGCATCCTTTCCTAGAGATAACATCTATCTAAATCTGTCAGATTACAGCCGGTATCCAAGGAAGAATTTTCTAACTTGTTTTCTGAAATGTAACATGAGGTACACTGTCCTGAAAGTGTCAATCATAGAAATACAAATTTTGCAAATGCACCCACCTCTACAAAGAACAATACAAATTGTGATAACAATGCATGAGAGGTACTTTTCTTTTAAAAAATCCAGGTATGGCAGAAAATCTAAAAATATTTAAGCAACTATACTATACAACACTATTAATTACAGTGAGACAGTAAACCAACAATATCACAAGAGCTCAAACAAAATCAGTAGGAATTTAGTACAAATATCAGGTTTGGAAGAAGTAAAGCAAAAGGTAAATAAAATCTGAAAAAAGTAGCAAATTAATCAGAAAAAAGATTTTCATAAGAGCATCCAAACAATGAATGGAATGATATATTCATAATATGTTCCCAGCTAGAAATTTATACCAGCAAAGCCAACAGAAATAGCTCTGTGGTATGTTACACTGTCAGTCTGCACAGAAAAACAGAAAATGAATTACAGCAGAAAAATATTCATTCATTATTGACTATAAGTAATTCTCTAGTTTTCAAGATTTCACTTTAGAGATTTTTCTTTTGTATCAGAATGTGATATCCTTCTGGAATTGGCTGTATGAGAAATAAAAAAGGTTCTTCATATCTTCTGGGAATAAAATGAACATGAAATGAAATGGTATCAGAGATTTTGTAAGCAATATTTTGTATCTGACATATTACTGGTCATTTAAAAAATAGCTGTATGCAAGAACAGATTAAATAATTTCTTATTATAGACCTCAGTTCTTCAGGTAAAACTTCTAGAAACAGATCCCACTCAGTGTTACGATGCCCTTGGCTAACCTGGCAGGATAAAGAAACCTCCAATTTGCTTTAATCAGGTGTTTCGAGTGCTATGACATCCTTCTTAACAGTCCTGGTAGATGGCCATGGAAAAGGGACTTGAAAAGTTTATGTACTTCAGCCACTGGCTGCTGGCACAGTTCTTTGGATCTGTGACCCAAAGACTCATTAGCAGATAGCAGATAGAGGAGAAATCCTGCTGACTCAGCTATGTCTAGGCAAAGCAGCTTAGGATCATTTCTGTCATCTCTAGTAATATCATGTGCCCTCAGTAGAAAACTTGTAACACACCAGAGATCCTGAGCATGATTCAATTAGTGTATAACTAATATTTTACACAATATTTAATATAAGGTTATACCGTCAGCAACAGACAAGACAATTTCTGCTGTCTGAATCATGCTGACATGCTTATGTTCTTCAGCAACTGTAGCAACAGCACATAATAATACAGTGGAATGTAGATAAGTCTTAAGGGACCCACAGTCTGGGGCATATTTAGGGAATTAGTAGTTGGGAAGTGCTTTTTGCTAGTCTGCACTGATCACTGTGACAAGGACTAAGTTTCAGATCTCTTCAATATGCACAAATCAGTCCCCCGTTTACGAGAAACAGGAATGAGAAGAAATTCACCCTTTTTCCTTCCCTACAGATCTGAATGTACCCTGAAACACTGCGGGGGGCTATTGCACCTGATGCTAAATATAGTTGGAGGCTTCATCTATACCAGTAAATTAAATGTGCCAGGGAAATGCTCCTGATAATTGAGGACAACTGGCCCAGAATGACTGCAGCTATTCTAGATGTCTCTAGGTCTCCAAAAGAGGAAGTGCAAACAAACTATCTGATAGAAGAGGGAAAGGTCCCCAAACATTATAATTTGCAGCTCATGACCAAGAACAGTTTTGAGCAATATTAGGCATGTGCCAAAAATATGGGGAGAGAGATCATTTTAGCAGTTTAACAACATACAGTCACATTCCAGTCTGAGAATGTTCCTTGGGAATTGTTTAATTTACTAGTACAGGTATAGCCTAAGAGTTTAGTAGCTTTACAAATAAGGAGCTATAAAAGTAACCTTTGAGGTGATTACAAGTGAGTTGACCCACAGATCTGGACTGCATTACTATTAGTGTGAGTCTAGAATAGAGGACTGAGTGCACAATTTTTACAGCATTTTTGTTTCTGGGGGATGATCAGTGCTATATATAAATTTAAGAGATTTTATTACTAGGCATTCCAATCTTAAAAGTATTCTAGAAAGCACTTCATGATTTATGCAGTCTTAATCACAGATTTATGCCAGAAGTCATGGCTATTACCCAGGAGCTTGTAAAGAAAGGTAGAAAATTTAACACACAGCTGGAATATGGGACATTTATCCTACTAAAATAAAAGGTGGATTCTATGCTAAATTTCATCTAAGCTAACTTTCATCTTCTGTCTCTTTTTTCAATAAAACTGTAGATGGTTTTATGTGAAAATTAAAAGAATAACTACCAATTAAATCAAAAGAAGCGATTTAGGAGGTGAGCAGTCGGACTTTGATAGAAGTCTAGGCTGGTGACTGTTTTAAAATTTTATGATCTTATTGCTCATTAAATTTATACTCACACTCAATTTGTTAGGTTACAGTTAGGAAAAAACACTTATGAGTCTGAATATTTTTAGTCCAGCTCACCAGATAATAATTTTTAGTTATAGTTGTCTACCAGTCCAGAAATAGTAGGAGATAGAAAGAAACAAAAATGAAATGAATATTCTGCAAAACTTTGCAGGTCTTCTGGAAAAATGTTAGACTCCCAACAGAAAATGTTTTCAGCATGTTCAGTCATTGTTTCAACTTTTCAGCTTGCTCATCGATGAGATTCAACAGCCATTATCTATGGAAGCTAATTAGTGCCTAGTAATGTGATGTGATTCAAGATAAAAGCAAGAAAGGATTTATTTCCAGATCTGATAATAACTACTTCTCTTATAAACTATCAAGTTAATTTAGATTTAGGGATGGACATTGCTCTGTAGCATGCACCAAAGTTATACTGGATTCCCTGTAGTGCCATCTTGCGACAGCTGGCCATATGCAAATTTGAAAGTGGACTATTAAACATTTATATAGTATTTCCAGATGAATGTGAGAAATATTTTTAGATAGCACTATTGCTTTAAAAAGTTGAAACGTAAAAAAACAGAAAAGACTCAAATATTACTGCTTATATTTCAAGTTGTACAGATGATTTCTACACTGTAGGAAAAACAGAATTACAGAGAAGAGAAGAATTTAGTACAGATCTTGTTTAATTGCATACAAAGACCTATCTTAAAATAAAGTCATTAAGGTTGCAACACTAAGTACTCCACAATAATGAAATATCAAGTTCATGATTCTCAAAATCGGTTCTAAAGTACTTTGTCTAACACTACATGAGGTCTCCACAACAAAGGCAGGGACAGAATCCAACTCCCTTGACCAACATTCATGTCTTAATCTTTAAACTTTTGAACTACCTTTTTTCCTCTGCAGTTTTCAGCTTCATTCACTGGATATATTTCAACTGTTGCAACAGGTGAATTATGAATTATACAAAGCAAAAATTATATAACAATATAACACTGACATTACTGTTGTGATAATACAGTATAGCACTGATTCTCCTCCAGTGAAGGTCTATCATATACGGTAAATAAGTCTCAAATCCAATAAAGAATTGCATCTCTTAACACAATATGGGTTCTAAATCCATGCTTAATCCTTAGAAACCTGAAAGTCTCTGTGGATGCAGGTTTTCAACAGTTCCACTCCCAGTATAGCTTAGATACTGAATGTATTGCTTTAACAGGTGCCTTAAAATAATGCCTTTCAGTAGGCTTGAGCGACTGAATGGAAATTCAGATAATATGCATTTCCTCTGCCTAATTATTCTGAGTTTTCATTTAATAAGAATATTTGCAGCTTACGGCAGGACTAAGAGAAAATCATGCCCAACCAACCTGATTGCCTTATATGATAAAATGACTGCATTTGTGGATGAGGGGAGAGCAGCAGATGTCATTTACCTCAGCTTTACAGGAGTTTGAACACCTGCCCCTGTAATATTCTTATATCCAGGTTAGAATGCTTTGTTAGACAATCAGTTGGGTAAAAAACTGGTTGACCAGTCAGGTTCAGAGGGTAATGGTTAATGGGTCATATTCTACCTGGAAGCCGATGACAAGTGGAGTACCACAAGAACCTATCCTAAGAGGGAGGAAGGAGGGAAGGAGAGATGGGAGAAGAGGAGAGGGTTGGGCTTCAGGGAGAGCTAATAGCAACCTCCAGTATCTAAAAGGAGATTGTGGATAAGGTGGAAGCAGGCCCTTCACAGCAGTGTATGGCAGGAGGACAACAGACAATGGGCATAAGTTGAAACACAAGAGATTCAGACTGCACACGAGGAAAAATTTTTCCTCTTAGTCAAGCAGAAGAACAGGTCACCCAAAAAGGCTGAGGTTTTCAAGACCTGGTTGGACAAAGCCCCAGGCAATCTGCTCTTAATTCAGTGCTGACCCTGCTGTGAGCAGGGGATTGCACTAGCAACCTCCTGAAGTCTCATTCAACCTGAATTATTCAGTTATTCTATGACATATATTTGCATTAAAAATAATCTCATCTTTAGTTAGAAAAGATATAATCAATATTAGCCCCAACTTCTTTCTGTAGTAGTATCCAAATGCTTATTACATAACAGAGTAACGGGTTAAATTACTTCATGGGAGACCTGGATCAGTTCCCCTGTCATTTTTCACTTCCTAAAACAGTCACCTGATCAAGGTACAGTGGGCATTTTTTATGTCTCAAGGGCACTTTCCATCCCTCCTTTGCTGCTAGAAAATAAAGAAAACTACTTTATTGGCCCTGAGAGCGAAGGAGGTACTAGAGGAAGTATAGTTTCATGTTAAAGACTGTTAGCAAATGGAGCATGTTGCTGTCTCCATAATGGACAGGACAGGCAGTAAACTGTAAGGCTGATGAATCCTTTTAGCTACAATTAGCAACCTAAACCTCTGAGGGGTGGATTTTAAACTGACTCTTCTGTTTAGCATTTCTTCATTTCTGGTATTTTTTCCATTTTCCCCATCTTTTTTCTCAATTTCCCTTATATATTCTTTCTTGGTAACCTTGTGTCCAGGCCCTGAGAGCATCAGCTGACCTCCTGGTCCCTGCCCACACGCCTAGGCCTTCCCCTCCTGCCCAGCCCCAGGCCCGCATTTCAGTCCAGCCCAGAGCCATCAGTCCCTGCCCTGTGATGCTGCAGTAGCACTGGGATCCAGCCCCAGCATGGCCCTGCCCCTGCCCAGCCACAGTCCCCCAACCCCAAACCCAATCCCAACCGGCGGGTGACTTCCCAGCCTAGCTTCAACCTGGCTGCATCCCGGCAGCGGTGCCCAATGACTGGGGCTGTGCCCACCTCTGGCCGCTCTGCTCCCTTGCAGGGCGCCAGGATGGGCCAGGGCAGCCAGGCTCTGCCCTGTTGCCGTCAGGGCGCCTGCCAATACCACTCCCTGGGGAGGTGCTGGCCTCATGGTACCTTGACGCCTGGCTATTACAGTTTGAGGGGACTAGCTCTCCATGCTCATTTACTAAAATGATTAAATATAGGGGCCTAACTTGGTACTCTGGTTTCTGTCTGAAAACCAGGCATCTAGAATTTATACATGGTGACAAATACCTGTGTGGTTTTTAGTTCTCCTAATTATTACAGCCAAAGTCCAGGATAATAATGCTGTCCTGTCTTGTACTAAGACTGAATAATAATGTGAGGCATTGACACCCACAAATGTTTATCTGGTTGATCTATACACAAAATGACAATAGAAATCTTGGATTATATATCTATCTTATTCAAAGTCGCACTTACATTCTTCAGCAATAAGTAACTTCTCCATAATATAGCAAGACCAATCATAATAAAGTATTTAAAGGTGCAGAAAAAATCCTTTTTAGCTAAGTACAAACACTGTTCCAGATAGTTAATATAAACTAGCCAAGCAATTTCTGTAATTTCATATTTAACAATAGGTAAAGAATGCTGATAAAGCACAGACACTTTATTCTGTGCACATACATTAACAATTTTAGTGCAGTTTCTATTAAAGTTGTATCAACATAATCCTGCAATATCAGAACAGAAAAAAATTTACATTTTACAAGAAACATTGTTTACAATTATATACAATAGGGATAGAAATAGAGATGAGGTTAATATTTATGAAACAAAGCAAATAATATTTTTGGTAAACATTTCCTTCGAAATATCTTTTGCTGATTTTCTTATTTAAATAAAGAAGTAGGTGTAGGACAGAAGCTTGTCTTATCCTGCTTTGGATTCTAAAGGGCACAACTGATATAGTATAGCTGATTAGACAAGGGGGAAAAAGCAAAAGCTACTGTCAGTTTGTTACAGCTACTATCAGTTTGTTACAGCTTCACCTGCAAGTGTTCAAAGCTGGAGGATAGATATTTGCCTGTTTTTCATTTGGTGCCTATTATTGCTAGCTGTGGAATTCATAGTGTTTGCTGTTGGACATGATCCCACTCCACTGATGTCAAGATATGATTTCAGTCTACAGGGATCTGGACCCTATAGGAAGAGCTTCCCTCTGTGTGGAATTGTGGTCAATGTTGCATCAGACTCTTGTTCGTAGATGGTACTGTCAGTTTCAGTGCAATTCACTGACCAAAGGGCGTAAAGGACTCATGAAAAAAGTGTTGTGTGTACTCACTCATCCTTAAAAGATTGTGCAGACCTGTCAGGAGCTATTGAAACTGCGAAAAAGTCGTACTGCCTGTTGAATAATCATCGGATGTCCTGTGACACCAACATGCTAGGTATACCAGGGAGCAGCAGCTTCATTTCCAGGACCATAAGCTAATCAGCTTGTTATAATTTCCCTAATAACATGTAGTAGTAACAAAGTTTGTATTAGAATCTGAGAAACCTATTGATTCCCTCTCTCTTTTTTTTTTTCTTAATTCACTTTCTGAAGGAATTGATTTGTTAATGTACATACATATTTATTTATGGAACTCTTGACTAGCTGGCATTTCCATGTAAGGATTTGTGAGCTGCTGTAGAGTTGGAAGATCTTTTGGGAAAGACTCTGAGAGCAAAGACGCTGTGTCTGACAAGTAGCTCTTTGTACCTAGTTATTATTGCAGTGCTGCATAACACTTAAAAGATAATCTCAGTTGTGAAATACACACCATACTTTAGGAAGAATAACAATGTGTAAAATAATCTCATGGGATTGAGACCCAAAAATCAAAAGAAGTTTCTGCTATGAAGGAATTCCATTTTACAGACATTCTAAAGAAAGCTCCTGTGGTTCTCTGTAAATCTTCTAAGTAAACAAAGATAAAATTGACATTTTTGCCTTGGGAGCTCCACAATTTTGTCTCCTCCTAAGTTTTCCAGTTCTGTGGTTTGCAAAGACATGGTGACCCTCCAGAGTCTCTGACTAATACGTACTGAAAGATACTGCCAGACAAGACAGTTCCAAGAAAAGCACAGGATTTTAATAGGATGTTTCTGGCCTCAATAATACTTTGACTCTTTCTTTGATCTGTATTGAGATAGGAAAACCAAAACTTTGAAGTATGGGTCATTTCATAACCCATCCAGAAAAAATCTCTGAAGTATGGAAATGCAAAACTGAAGAAAAGATTTATACTCGCTACACTGAAATTATTCTTGACATCAGAAGTTAAAATAAAAGTAAAGAAGTATTTTACTTCCACAATACAGATATGTGCAACTTGATTGTTAAGTCTAGGGAGAGATTTAGAGAAATAAAGATTTACATCTATTGCTGTGTTAGCTCCAGGAAACACCTGCCTGCAACTTTCACCTATAATGATATGAAGTCACTTATCCAGACATTGCACTGTAGATACTAATTTATACAAAGTCTTCATCTTCTAGGCCTTTGCCTAAAGGAAGAAGATCTAAGAAATGTATAATCTTTATAAACACTCCCTTCTGTTTCCTGTCTTCTTTCTCATGGATTTTTTTAAGGTAATCAAGATATAGATCTTTATCTTTTCCTGAAAAATTATCTCCTGTTACTGCCTACAGTTTGGAAAGACTAAGGCCCATCACAATAGTAGGTGCAACCATAACCTGTCCAGATAGACTAAATAATTAACTTGCTCTGAGAGTAATGCTGCTGTCTCATGGAAAAGGCTCAGCTTCTAGATCATGGATTAATAAGTGCTATCCTAAAGATTTTGTTTGTTTATAGGTTTTTATTTACACTTATCAGTTTTGTTCATAATGTAATCCTGCAAGTTGTGTCAGCCCAGCCTGGGGCATCAGCATATTGCAGCCTAAGGAAAAGAGTGTGCACTGTGGGAGAGAGGCATGAATACCTTAAACTGATTCTTTAGGTCAAGGTAGTGTATTATTAAATGATGGGTTTTGTCTGTAGGTTCTCTATACACTAACAACTATGCTTTATACAAATGTATTTACAGTGACGGCTATGCTTTATTTAAGCATACAAACTAGTTTAGTATGTGCGTTACACTACTAGCTCCACATCAGAGTAGGTAAGGCCAGCACCAAACACACTGAAAAAGAGGAGGATTTGCTATCCTAGGGTTGGAAAGCTACTATGACTCCACCAAAGAGGTAATCTGTGGTTGCTTTTCAGGAACTAAGCTTTGGTGGCAGTAGTAGCTTAAGGTATTGCCACGCTCATCCTTTTTACATGGCTGTTCATTCTTAGCCTTATCTTGCTGAGTTGTACGGCTGTGATGTTAACCAAATAGAGAAAAAACATCTCATCTAAAAAAGCCCTAGCAAGATATATATAAAAATTTATATATATGTAGAGTATATTTAAAATTAACAATAGCAGGACTCTTTTTCTTAAGATAGATGATTTCCTTTATGTACTTTACAGAACAGCTGTGTAAACACTTGTCCTGGCAAAAGTGAGGGAACAGCATGCTTAAGATGAATACGTGGTACTGGAAGTGGTGGTAGAGGCAGCAATACTGACTTAAGGTATCATCAGTAAAGACTTCATATCGTGATGTGCCAGTCTGAGAGAAAATATCAACAGACACTGTGGTGTGTTTTTACTTAGATAGATGAACATATGATCATCACACATCCTTGTAGATAGAAAATTAATTTGCCTTAACACTGCTGAACTGTTTTAAGGTGGTTTCTTTACTGTGTGAATCATATACTCTTGCTCTGGTCCCGTTAACTTAACAGTAGGATAGAAACCTCTTGATTTTCAAGGAAAGACTAATAGCGGAGATTCTTATTCCTAACGCTTAAGAGTAATAGCTAGCTCTTAAATCAGCAGCTAAGGGGGAACTTTAAATACATTTTCACAGTAGATTGCTCAACTTTTTACTAGTTAGGATCAAAATATTAGAAATTAGAAATCTTGCTTCAAAGAGCTAGAAGTAGGAAGCGCAAAACGAAATTTGTCAACCTGGAACACAATCTGATGCACGGGATAAAACTGAGGCTTGTCATGTTAGGAATGGGAGCCTAGTGTTTGTAATAATGTTGCATAAGCTTTGTAATTGATTTTAATTTGGTCTAAGTGCTCAGGAACATATCTGTGGGGCTTCTGGGAGTTTTTGTTCCCTTCATGATCACTAGTTGATGCAGCGCATCATTTAGATCCCACATTTAGATTACAGTTGTGTCTGTTTGTGGAATTGAGCAACATATCCATGATTACCTTGTAGGATGCAGCCTATGACTCTACCTAATGACATGAGCAGTAAGTTTATCAGGAATTTAAATAGACTTAGGAAGTCAGAGATTTTAATGCTTGTGCTTACAGTTATTACTGGTTCCTCCATTATGTATTTATTTTTTGTTCAGGCATTAGCAAGAATCACTAGCTCCTTTTAAGAATAAAACTATGCTTTTAATTCTCTCAAGTCTTTGGTAAGCTTTCTGTTTGCTCTACTCTGTACTCACATGTTCTTTGTTTTATTGCTTTAACATGCCTGCATTTTATGATGTTATTCTCTAGATATATAATAGAAGAATCAGCGTAATTTTCATATATATTAATAATAGTAATAATGGTATTCTGTGTCAGGCACAAAAGCTCCGGTGCAAGGAGCTTTTGGTTTGTGTAGTTATTTAAGCCTTTTTACAGTATTTCTTTATCTGCTGAGTTTTTCTTTATGACTTTGTGAAATTAAAGAAAACTTACTGGCTCTTTTTCTTTTTCTGGTATTGATGTGGCTAACTCTCCAAGTGTGGATTCTCTCCAAAAAGTTCTGTGATGGATTCCAGTTTCGTATATGACTGAGAAATAAATTGCACGTATGTGTATGCACGTGTGCCAACATATGTGTATGTGTGTATACATATGTAAATATATATATATGTATATACATATGGAAGAACTGACTAATATATTTCCCACTGCTACCCACACCACCTTCTGTCTAGCCACCATGCCTCAGAGAGGAATTATTCAAAGTGATGTACGTAAGAAGAGATAGTCAGCAGTAGGTATGAGGATTTAGGAATGCACACCTGCACCACAGCTTTGGTAGGGAAAACCCTGTCAGGATATTCTGAGGAAATCTCCAGGCACCTTAAACACAAAATGTATAGTTTTAAATAGCACAGCATAGAATTCAAAAGGGTCTGAAGGGAGCACCAGTCAGATCGTGGTGTTGTCATAGCAACAGACATTGAAATTCAAAATACGAAGTACAAAATGGGGATGGGAGAAAAAGGATAGAAAACAGAAAAATATCAAGTAATCATGAAAATCTGTAAAAAGAATATGAAAATAAGACTTTCAGGACCAATGATAGAAATAATTAAACTAAGCTTGTTCTGTATGTTTTTTGCATTTGTTTAGTTTTTTACATACAACAATTTGAAAATGCTTTATAAATATTAATAATCTGTTCTTTCTGACACCCATCAAGAAAAGTATTAGTGTTGCCTTTTATAGATAGCGATACAGAGGCAGGAAGAGCTTTGTTTAATTCCAGTGGGATGTCTGTGGCAGAGGTGAAATGAAAAAGTTCAGCTGTTTGCTCTACTCTGTACTCACGTGTTCTTTGTTTTATTGCTTTAACATGCCTGCATTTTATGATGTTATTCTCTAGATATATAATAGAAGAATCAGTGTAATTTTCATATATATTAATAATAGTAATAACGGTATTCTGTGTCAGGCACAAAAGCTCCGGTGCAAGGAGCTTTTGGTTTGTGTAGTTATTTAAGCCTTTTTACAGTATTTCTTTATAATAGTAGCATAGTTAGCAAATAGAAGATATGATAGAGAGGGAAAGAATGAATAAAACAGCAAATTACATTTTTTTTAAGATGTGTAATAGTTTAGAAATGGATACTCATTCATGCCAGCTCATCAAGGACCTGCAGTAAATTTAATTTAATAAAAAGGAACTGATATGTCATTATTGGTGATCCAGAAATCTCGCTGTTGGTCAAAAGCTTGAGATTATTTGGGAGATTATTGTTAACTTATTTTTCTCTCTCACAGATCTCTCTCCTTGCAATCTTTTATTCTGAGTATACCTCTCTAATATCTTCCCCATATTACTGGCTGGTGTATAATAGAATTCTTCAGTATATCTAAGAGATTTTTTGATGCTGGACTTTGCAATGACTTACATTTTACTTCAGCATTTTGAAGGAGTGATAATAAAGTACTCCCTCTCTTACATTTGTATTTCACTTCCCGGCATGCAATCTCATTTAAAGTTGTTATCATTCTTCAGGTAATATAATGCTAGAATGCCTGTCCCCTAAGAAGAGCTTTAAGGTTTTTCAACTTGAGTATTTACAGTCTAAAGCAGACACTTGCACGTTGCATTTAAGAATCTAAGACAATGAGCCATAAACAAAAAAGAAATTAGATAAAGATAGAAAAGCATTCAAAGTTATGAAAATGATCTGACCGAATTATAGACTGGTAGTATACCAGAAAGTTGCAGCAGACAGAAGAACAAAAAGGAAAGGATTCTTGAATCCTAGAGCTTAACTAAATATGACAAGACTCTTGCTATTCAAGGAGCAAATCCCTTGGGATTTCAAGGGCCATAATGGCGGGAGAATAGAATATGATAGAAAGGCTGTAGTTTCTTTGGTAAGTCAGAAGTTTGCAAAAACTAAAATACAAAAGTTCACCAAAGATGACAGTCATTTGAACGGAGAGGACAGAACAGGATAATAAACTGAATTCTTCAGGTATTCCTACTAGACAGTTACTACTGTCTCAACCAGTTCAGCCACAAAGCACTCCGCCTGGTAGGCCCTGTAGACTTGCACCACAGAACTCAGCATGTCCAGGTGCTTGCTGAGTTTCTCAGGGAGATTCTGTATTTTGTAATGAGGTCTGTAGCAAAGCTTGACTGCTACAGTTGTCCAGACTAGCTAGTTGAAAGTACTGATGTTAATTAGCTTAGAGTTTAACAACAACAACAAAAAAAGGTTTAAAATATGCAGGAGCAAAGTGGAAGAGGTAGGAAGAAACTATGTTCAGGGATTGAGAGAATGTGGTGAAGTAGAAACTCTCTCCATTTCCTTGATTGTTTTTTTTACACTGGAAGGCCAGGTAGTAATGGGGCACAAGAAATTATATGTGGGGCCGAGTGGGAAAGGAATGTATGCAGGGCAAGAATAATGGGGCGGGGAAGAAAGGAGAGGAATGCAGCTGCAACTGAGCAGAAATAAAATTATTTTAGGCTTTTAATTGCAAAATACACCCTTAATGCTTTTCTAGATCAATTATGGGTTGCAATTTCCAAATAAAATTAACAATCCAAATTTTAAACAAGCTTGCATATGCCTACATAATACGTTGCTGACTACAGTATTCTTTTTCTCTTTCATTTAATAAATATACAAAGTTCGAAAAAACTAATTACAAAATGGAATGAAAAATCCTTTCTTCCTTGAAAATCAATTGGGTTGTTCATTAAATTGGTTTAAACTCTAATCAGAAAACTAAAGCAAAGCTATTCTTCTAACCTCACAGCAGCCTCTAGCAGTTTTCATCAGGTTCACTGCTACTGAAGCCAGCTAAACTGCTAAATTGTAAGCATATAATCACAAAAGACCTTTTTTATTTCTGTGTATGGCATGATTGATGAGTTATCTGTCCAACCCAATAGTATATATATATTTGAATACAGCTGAAACATGACTGAATGAGAGGGTCTCTCTGCATCTACATTCGCATAAAACCCTTACATTAATGATTTCTTTCACTAAATTCAGTATCTGCATCTAAATTAAGATTTTTATCCCAAATACAACATTATTGAAAAGTAACTAATGGTAAGTTACATCTTAGAAAACACTTTCTACTGCAAATTAAAGAATAGCTTTTAGTTATTTTCCTCTATTGTATATTTACTGTTTTGCAAACTTGCTTCTGATCCTAGATTCCCATTTTACAGTGAGGTCCACATCATAAAATATGATAAAAAGGATGGAGCTTCCTTGGTAAGTAGGCAGCTTGGTATAGGAGGAGGTACAAAAAGAATGTATTTTTTCACCTGATAAACCATAAATAAAAGAAATAATTTCCATAAGATATTGTGGAAGGAAAAAACATAAATGCCTTAAACTGACCAGACAAGTACTCACAGGATAGTTTCACTAGTGTTTTTTAAATATGATGGTCTAAAGACAAATTCCAGCTGAAGAGGCCCTGTATTGGAATATGTTTGCTCTGCCCATATCTCGTTTCCTAGACTCCTTCCTAAATACCGTCTACTGTCCAGCACTCAAGACAACTTGTATGTTCCTCTAGCCTGTTTTAGTGGTTCTTACGTTCTGCTGGTATGAAATGCATTGCAATAACAGACAGAAGTTACTACTTCTCAGTTACTTCTCAATTAAATTGAATTCATTTCCTTAAAATGGAATATGTTAAAAAGAGAATATCTAACATTTTAATATTCAAGCAATGTGTCCCCAACCTCTTAAGTTAGTGTCATGATAACAACCCAGCTTTTTTGTTCCTTCTTGTTAGCTGCTCCTGATACTAAGTTTGCTAGGTAACACAACATCAGACTTTTTTCCTATCTGCGCATAAGCTGCAATGTCCATGAGTTATTTTCTCAGGCTTTGCCATTTTTTCATCTCTTATATTTCTTTTACATTCCCACCCACGTTTCCATGGTCAAATACTAAATAGCAGAAAAGTTACACAAACATATTAAACCTCGCAAACAATGTATCTCAAGTGTGGCAATTATGTCCGTGTTCCTTACCAGTTATTAAAGTTTGAATCAAATCTTCTGTTTCCATTCTCCGGTCAATTCTGAAGGTGGTTACATCTGCTTGTAAATTGTACTAAAAACAAGATACAAAATATTTCTGAAAATTTTTGGAAATGTCAGAAGTGATTAAAGAAATTGACAAGATAGTTAAAAATTATCTTTAGCAAAAAAAAATCTGGTGCATTAATTTTCAGCAGTGGTAGACTCTACGAGTGCTTCTCAATGCACAGATAACTTTTTTATTTATATTCAGCACTAATTATCACACATTGCTTTTAATTTCTGGTAAGTTTTAGGAATGTTTGTCTGTATGAATCTGACCAGTGATTGCAGTAAGCATGGCAGCCTTTCGACTTTTCATCTCATGTGGCTTTTAAGCACTTGAAGGGTTACATCTACACTTGAGCTATGCAGAGAAGAATCAGCCTCTGATGTTACGGCATTTGCTAGAAATTTTGCATTTCTGCCTATGGAAAGAAGAAAATCAGCAGTGGCTGCTGAGGTTGACAGGCAGCTACAGATCCATTCCCATCCCTTGACACAGTGCTGGGAGCTACTGTCATCTCTAGTCCTCTGAACTGCTTTTGGAGTTTCCTTTACTTGCAACTGTCTGAGACATGTCATGTGTGTTTTGTGGCCCTTGTGAAGATTTTCTTAGGTGGCTTATACAGTCAGGAAAGATGCTCCCTCAGGATAAAGAACATAATCCAATTTTATTATACTGGAAAATGAGGTTTTCCATTCAGAATCTTCATGTGATTTTAGTCACTGCACCAGTGCACTATGTGCACCACTTATGCTACCTAGTCTACTTAGTCAAAAGATAATTTAAATATAAATCTTTCCAAAGTTCCTATGCTACAGCCAGACTCCCATCAGCACCAGCTGCTGAACCTAAAGGTAGAAGAAAAGCAGCTGTGATTGCCTAGTAGAGAAAATATATAGTACAAGGGATGAAAGACTCATATGCTTCTATTAAAACTCTAAGAAATTGTTAAGCATAGCTTTTAAGCTGAAAAGGGTTGGGAAAATTCAGCAGCAGGAAACTAACCTACCCGGGCTTTATTACAAGTTTTGAAAAGAAGGCCTTTGGGGGGGCACTATTTCCTTCTCATTGGGCAGATGTGCACCTCTGAGAGCAGGGGGTGCGCAGGCGGCCTTCCCGGTGCTGCCGGGGGACATCAGTAGCACCAGCAGGCTCCACTTCCAGCGCTCCACCTCTCCTCAGGTCGCGGCACGGGGTATATAACACGAGCAATTCCGACACCCGCTCTCTGCCAGAGCTCTCACTGCCCTGAAAGCAGCCCGCGGCCGGCTCCGCGCGGCGGGGCGCTCCGCCTCGCGCGGCCGCCTCACAACTAACGGCTGCACCAACGGCCACCGCCCCCGCGAGCGCCCGCCGCGGGCCGCGCGCGGGAAGGCGCCGCGCCTGCAGCCCGCCCCGCCCCCGGCCCCGGCCCCGGCCGCGGGGCCACGGCGCCCGCCGCCTCGCGACTCCCCGCCCCGCCCTTGCCAATCGCGTCGCTCCCTCCGAGCCGGGGGGCGGGAGCAGCACCGCCTGCCCCCTCGCTGACTGGCTGTCAGCCACAGACCGTCACCAGGGGGCGGTGAGCCCACGGATTGGTTGGCCGGGAGAAGGGAGGCCGGCGCCGATTGGCCGGTGCGGCGCACGTGACGCTGGTGGGGCCGTGACGCCTGCCGTGGCGGAGGGGCTCGGCTTGTCAGGTAGGTAGGTGCCGCGCGCGGCGGGGCGGCGGCGGCGGCGGCGCGGCCGGGGGCGGCCCCCGCGGCGCCCCCCCCGCGCGGCGGCGGCCCGCGGCGCGCCCGGGGCGGCTAGGCCCCGCGCGCAGCTGTACCTGCCGCCGGGCCGGGGCGGGCGGCGGCGCCGCCGCTGGCGCTGCTCGCCGAGGGAGCGGCGGCGGCCGCCGGGGGCGGCGGGGCGCGGGCGGGGCGGGGCGCAGGGCTCGCCCGGCGGCGGCGGCGGCGGCGGCTCCGCCCCGGCGGGGCAGGCAGTGCGGGCGGGAGCGGGCCCCCGCCCCCGGGGCTGCCGTCGGGCCCGGCCGGGGGGCGCGGCCCGCGGGTTGGGGCGGGCTGGGCCGGGGCGAAGCGAGGGAAGGGGCCGAGTCGGTGCGGTTCCCGCTGCGCCCGCCCCCGGCGGCGCCCGGCCCCGGCGGCCCCCGCGGAGCCTGGCCTGGGCTGCGCGGCCGGGCGCGCCGGCCGGGCTGGAGCCGCCGCGGGCGCGGGGAGAAGCCCCGGTGACCCCCTTGAGCCCTCGTGCTCCGGGGCAACGGCGACTAAAGCCCCGTTTTTCCTGTGGGAACGCTGTACGGTTTAGCGACTTTCAGAACTCTGTATGTGTTGGATCCGGGGGCTGCACAGAGAAGGACTTTGTGGTGTTGCTCTACTGGCTTTCTTCTCAGGTGCCCTTTTTTCTGTATCTAGAATACATAAATATGCTGTTTCTGTACACTAGTTTGGTATCTAAGGATACTGATTACATGTATATTTGTTATGTGAGGGCAAAAGATATATGGAGGCATTAAAGTTCCCTTTCTGTATTGGACTATGTTTCCGTTTTGTTTATATGTACGTGAACATGCGCACCTTGAAGTAACACATCCCATGTGAGCATCTGGGACTTGATTATTTGGTTAAATAAGCAAACTTGTTTTTCTTTTTTCTAAATAAGACTAAAAATAATCAGTATTTCCCAGATACTTGGCATACCTTTTCTCCACTTGGTAGCATACCTGCACAAAGTGACTTGGATGTTCTAGTACGTATCTTGATGCAGCTTCTTTTAGTAACTGCCAATATAAGAAAAACTTTGGCAACATCTGGAATTTTATAATTTAAGTCCAAAATAATTTACTGAATTTTATTTTTATTATTGTGCATACTGAACTGCGTATAATAAAGGTGTAGTCTCCAGAAAACATGACTGATATACTTTGCTGCATGATGTACTAGCTTTGGGAAGACTCAAGAAAATGGAAAGTTCATATTTCTGAGCAGCTTACAATCAAAACAAATTGCAATTAATAGATATCATAGGTTGATTTGCCATAATGATTTTTAGTAAGACAAATATACAACACATTTCTCCTCATGTGAATTCCTTTTTAACGTGTTCTAGCAGTTTGTCTGTATTATTATGCGTTCAGGGTAGACATTTGTGGGATGTTAACACCAAACGAGTTGTGTTTTGAGGATGCTTTTTTGAAGCAAAGGATCAAGTCTTTTACATACAAGGTGACTTTTTGACTGAGCAAAAGCTGCGTTAGTTATCACCAAGACCTTTACTTGCTTTTCTACACCTGTAACTTCGTGTCACAATTAAATCATTCAAAGGAAGGTGGTTCTTCTGTTGATATTTGAATTCTCAATCTGTAAAATGATCACAAAAAGCACTTTAATGAGGGGCTTGAAAGTAACGAAAGGATGAAGAAGGGATAGGAGGATTTAAAAGTGGGATGATATAAAGGAAGATTAGAGTGGCTCTTCTGTAAGAGAGAGAAGGTAACACTTGCTTCACTGGGATAGGGAACTTTAATGTGGGTAGGAAGTATAAGCTGCTGAGTTGCACTTAATATAGGATTTACTGTTTCTGTGCTTGAAAATGTGCTAAATTCAGTTTAGGACTTTATAGAATACAGAGGAGAAGTGTTTTGCTAACATGAAGTAGATTTATCCTAGACTGTTGCCTGGGGTAGGCTTATAGTGGTCTGTGTTTTATCCATGTTGAGAACCTCTCTTCCTGTCCTTGTTGCCTTATCCACTTGCTGCCACTTCTGGATGTTCTGGGAACTGGGAAGCAGCTGGGTGAAGGAAGGTATGTTGCCTTGTCAGCCTGAAGGCAGAGAAAGCTGGCAGCCAGCCCGGAGTTGCTCCATACAAGGAGATGGGCTAGCTGCATGAGGTCACCACTTCACAGGGAGGAGTTCTTCAGTGTGTGGGAAGTGGGTCTAGGAAAAGGAAAGGGGATTCTTTTGGTTTGGGGAGGGGCAGAGGAAGGAGGAGCAGCAAGAGAAAAGAGGAGAGGTTAAGTTCATTCCAGCAGAAAGTAAACTGCATATGTGCTTTTATCTTAAGATAAAAAGGACTTTCCACTTAATACTGTCATAATTACAGTGTTGATGTATTTGCATTATAAAAAATGGATTTAGAAAACTTAGGCTCGGAAGATTATTATGCAGGAAAAGGGGGACTTGGGAATTGTTGTGATCACTACTTTATTAAGGAGTAAATGGATTTAACATATTATGTATGTAAATATGCTGCAGGTTTCTCCTGTGTAACATTTACATTAAGCCACTGCAGCATTTCTGCAGAAAGATTTGTTTTGGAAACTTGTTAGTAAGCTAAGGAATGCTTAGCTTTGTTTCCATGGTTTGAGAGAAGATGGTTTTGTTTTAAAAGCTACATGTGTATGGTGATGCACCGTGTATAGAAAGTTTTGGAAGTAGTTCTTAGAAAGCAGCGAGGGTGCTTCTAAAATGGCTTTTTGGTTTGGCTTTTTTTTTTTTTTTTTTTTTTTTTTTTGAGGTGGTTCTCATATTGTGGAATCATATTTGAGGGGCTGACTTCAAAACATTTTTAATTCTTTGTAAAGCTTTAAATGCAAAGTTCAGGTTGGTTGAAAATGCAGAGAATCTACAGCAGCAAGGATTTTTTCAGTCTTTTGTTTCCCTGATGATTATAAAATATATTCCTGGTAAATTAAGATTTAATATTGTTACTAGTCTGAGTGCTCAGATTGGGCTTTATAAGGTGGTGGTTCTACTTTGGAGCTTGAGTGACCACATGGTCTACAGTCACCAGTTTCCTCTGCAGTGGAAAGTGCCAAACTATTTAACTGCAAACAATTTCTAACTCACTTTCTCACATCTGAACTTGTTACTAACCAGCTTACTACACGTGTACCAGTGATACAGCGGTATCTTTCACATAGAATTCATACAGTCAGTATGAAAAACATAGTCTTTCACATACAGTATCTGACAGTTCTTTCACAAACTCTTATGTTACTTTAATCATTCAATCTTAATGCTTCCCAACTTTTTTTCCCTTATGTTATTGATTTGGAAGCTATTTGTATATGAGGAGCCTAAAACATTGAGAAATTATATATCAAAATAAAGGACTTTAAAGTTCAAATGAAAAATCAACTGCCCTTTAAGAAGGGATAAACTGTGAAAAGTTTATGATTTATTTGATATTATGGAAGAACTCTTTGGCATAAGCAGAAATAGATTCCAGAATAATATTGAACTGCATTAATCATGAAGCCTTTGTTCCATGAAATTGCCTGTTTAGAAATTGGAAGACATACAGTTATGGCAGTGAATGCAGTGAGCTCTGAAGATGAGCCCCTCTGACAGAATGCTGAATCAACCCAGAGCACTCCATCCTCTAATAAATGAGTCAGGCATTTATAGAAAAAAGTAATATGGAAGTAATTACATGATCACATAATGCATATTCCACAGAGAGCAGAATTTAGGGGTTTGTCCTCAATTCGTGAATCTGTTAATTTCACTACTTGATTTGCCAACCTTCTTGTTTTTTTTTTTTTTCCAGCTTTCTGTATGGCAAGCCTTTTCGTTAGAAAAATTGGAAAGTCTTATTCCATACGTTGACAGTATGGTTGTGTTTATAGTGTTTGCTATTTCAACCAAGAATGACAACAAGAAGTTTTTTTTCTGTATGAAACAGACCTGAGGGATGGGGCATAGATTATTACAGATACTTTAATACAGCTAGGACTAAGTTTGTTGGTTATTTGTCACTATAGTGCTCATGCAAATAATATGTTAATAATAGCTCAATTGGTGGAGATCATCCTAGCAAACCACAGACTTCACCCTGGGAGATCATATCAGCAAATAAGAATCCATTCTGAAGATAAACCTTGGTAAAATTTCAATAACTAAAACTTGTCATATATGTTATTAAATTATACAAGTTTCCTAAACTATGGTAGGCAGGGCATACTGCCAGTTTGTCTGTTAAAATACAGCTTTCGTGCTATACCTAAAAGCTGTTTTTTCTTTTTTTTTAATGTTTCTGTTTTCCTTCAGATAGCATTTGACTTTGCAATAATGGTTTCTGCATTGAAAAGTATATGAATGTATAATAGTATCCTGCAGTTTTAGTATCCCAGAGAAGTTTCAAGAGTTCCAGATACGGGGTGTGGTGAAATGAGGTGGCCAAGCTTTTAAATGTGGCAGCTTGAATAATGATGTTTAAAAATATTTGTGCTGTCCCTTCAGCAAGATGTTGTGAGAAATGCTTTTGTAGCCAATTTTAAGGAAAATCATTCAGCTTTGTGCATTGTTTTGAAATTTTACTGATTAAAAGATGCAAAGCATGGAAGCAGAGAAACAAACATACACTTGGTTATTGCTGGTATGTTGTTCATATGTTGAAACTATGAATGGCATGTTTGGTCCAAGACGATTTTTTCATCATTTCTGTAATACATTTGCTTACCAGGTCAGAAGATACGGTAACTTCAGTTCACCAAATAAATAGAAATGCCTGTATTTTGCCAAATACAAATATAAAAACAAAACAAAACAAAAAAAGGCAAAGTGCACAGTTGCAAAAGCAAAGAACTATGAAGAATTAAAGATCTATAACAAGGATACAGAAGGACCTTTCTGATATCCTATTCTACCTTTTTGGAATGAGTAAATGTTGATATTTGAACAGGAAGGCTCTAACCTGTGGATGTAATAAATAAATCTAAAGCTGTTAGGTTAACTGTACTTAACTGTCATCTAATTTAAGTAATTTTCCAAATGATTCTGTATTTTTTTTGTTTTGGGATGTAATTATACACATCCTTATTGAGGTGAAGATCTCAGTTGGATACAGTCTTCTCCAAGAAGACTTGTAGTCTTCCTCCAAGGCTTGACCTTTTGGTTGTCCTTGCTGGCTGTGTCCTTACTTTGCTCTTAGGTTGCTTTCTGGAGCCAGCCTTCTGGAAGGAAACGTACCCAAAGCTGGCAGGATTGTTTGTTCCAGCTGCAGTATGGAGGCCTACTGCCACAGATCTATATCCTATGCAGGACGATCTTCAAACAGGAGCCCTGTATGCCTTGTGGAGCCGTAAGGTTTCGTGTTTCCACGTGGCTTGTAGTGCATACTATATGCATCATGTTGCTAAAACATTATTCTGATGGGTTGTGACAAGATGATCTCTTGTGTTCTAGTAATTTGAGCTTGAAATGTCACCAAAGTCCCCTCGATCAGTTATGGAGAGCCTAGAGGAGATCTAATGATTTGCAACATGGATGTGGTTAGTTTGCTTTCAGAGGGTGGGAGCTGTGAACAGTCTAAAGTAAGAACATCTCCATTAGATGATCTGGATTGTTTCTGCAGTGTTGTCCACAAACACATTAGATCTAGCCATTTCGAAAGCAGAGATTAAGCAGATGACTTTTAATATGTGATTTTTAAAACTGGAAGGCTTGTGTCCCCCTACATTATTTTTCTCAAATTAAGTGGTGATTTCAGGGTCAATAGTCAAATTCTGTTCAAGTGTCTCAGAGTACAGTAAAGCAAGAATTCCCAGAGGAACTTAAATAACTCTTGCCTACAATGCAAACATTCTTATCATTCAAAAACATTTTTTTCCCAAGAATATCTATGAATAGTGTTATGTCCTAAAGAACATTGGTCTCATAAATGAAAAGTTAAGCTGCTTGCATCATTTCTGGTAAGAATGCCTTTGATATCATGCTGAATGAAAGTCTGGGGGCTTAAAAAACAATAAAACAATGACAAAAAAAGCTAGTATTGCCTTTTGTGATCAAGTTAAATTAAACTGAAGCTTATGTGTGTAAATAAATTCCCATATGACGAGTCACTTTACTTCTGGCTGCATGTCCTAAAAACTGCTAATACGTAAGTACAGGTTTTCTCTCATTTGCACTTCAGTACCATTTCTAGAGAGCTGAGAAGTAAAAACATTGACAACTTCTAAATACCTGCTAGAATGTACATTAATTAGAGCTTGTTCCATTTGTGTCTTTGCAAATGAAAATAATACCTTTTAGAAAAAGTATTGTTTAACTAGAAAGGCTGATGATATCCAAACAGAACTGACTGGATCTAAAAGGAGGGGTAGGTTTTTCATATTTTTTTAACAAGTTCTCTCTCATAACACTGATGTATTAAAGTATGTTGTGCACCTGATTTTGCATTCCAGTAAAAGTTTTAGAAGGTGCACATCCTAGTTCTGTCTTACTAGTGCTTCTGGCTTTATAGTGGGAATAACTTTATCCTATTTGAAAGAAAGTTATCAAAACTAATACATCTTTCAGGATGAGCATGCTGGGGACAAGTCATTCAGCTCAGGAAAGACACACAAGCTTCAGGCAACACTGAACCACATTATATCTTATATTTTCTGCAATGCAAAAATTGGGAACATCAACTAGTAGGGAGGGGTCAGGACTTTGTCCCTTAGGAGGAAACAGTTGCTAGTTTTCTGGGTAGACCTACAACGTGTAGAATTACATTAAATATGACATAATGATGTCAAGGAAGTAAGTGACCTCAAGAAGACTGAATGAACAATGAGTTAACTGAGCAGAGAGTTTAATGAACCTGAAGGATGTAATTAGTTTAATGAAGGAGGAAAGAAAAAGCAACAACTTGATTGCTCTTTGAGGGTCTTTTCAGAGTGATAAATAATTGGAACTAAACTATTATTTTTCTGCTGAAGAGACCAATATGATCCTGTTTGACACAGTAATGGCTGTTTTTTAATCTAATTGGAGAGAAATTGTGTCAGGTGCTGGGCCATTACAAAAAATTAAAATGCTTCTAGTCCTTTAAAACTATTTCACATAGTCTGTGGATTGCTGGTACTCCCTAGCTGTTTTTAAATCTCAAAATTTAATACGGTTATTCTGGAAGAAGCTTCTTGTAGTATTTTGGTTTTCTAAGTTGAAACATGAAGACAACCGTTAGATGAGTTTCGCAGCCTGAAGTCTCACTAAGGAAGAGTCTTTCATTGTACTGTGTCATGATGAAAGACCCTTAAAGCAGCATCAATATTGTTCTCTCTTCCATCTTACCCTGAAGAGATACTTCCTTCAACAGGCCTCAGGACTGAGAGTTTAGGTTTGGATTTATGTTGTTGGTAGTGATGTGTTTCTTTTTTTTTTCTTTTTTTTTTTTTGTGTGTGTGTGCGTGTGTGTGCTGGTTGAATGCTTATACGGCATTCGTTCTCTTTTGAAATGGTTTTTATCTCAAACAAATGGAAATCAAGAGATGAAACATTACTTTGAGATTTATTTTTATTTTTTTTCAAATAAGGAAGACTACATTTACAGAGCTCGGGAAGTCAACATCTATTTGAATTAAAGAAATGTGAAGGAGTAAGTTAACTATGCATGGGCTGAATCAAAGAAATAAGTGAAGGAGTAAGTTAATTCTGCATGGGCTGAGTCATCAGTGGTCAAGAGTACTACAGTTTTTAATTTCAACTCTGACTCCTGTCACAACTTTTTCTAGAAATTTCTGTTTTTTGAAAGCACAATCCTTTAGTTGTTTTCTGTTGTTATTCTTTGGTCAGAAGTTTCTTTGAAATGCACTAAAATGAGCTTAAGTCACAGATATAAATGTTTAGGTTTTTTTTCATTTTGTGACCAACTCTTTGCTAATTTTAGCATTGTAGGTTCCTTTGTAATTTTAGGAGAACAACCACGTCCTTTGGAAGGTAGATGTATTGTAAGCTTAGACTAGTGAAGGCTACTCATACCCTTCAGAAACTCCGTAAGAGATATGAGAACTTACTAATAAAATTAAAAATCAGGGGACTGAAATAGTTATTTTTAACCTAATATTTCTCTGTAATTTGCCAGAGTACATAGGGCAGTATTCTTCCTGGCATTAATATATTCATTAGAAAAGAAGAGAAAATTGGCTTTGTCCAGGCTGTGTGAGATTCCTGCTATCAGATCATGGTTTTGAATGTGCCTTTGTCTTTGTATGCAACTTATATATCCATATAGAAAAAGTTGAGAGTGCTGGATCCTTAGTTTGACTAACTCTGCTCTTCCTAATCTGTTGTTGTCTTCACTTTCTTCTCTCTTCTGCCCGGTTAGATTCAATCTTGAGCCTTGCTATTTACCTGTGTCTGTGAGGTAGAAACTGCTACAGGATAGGATGCAAAACTAGTTCAGTAACAACACTCAAAGAAGACATACGACCTGCTTCACTACCAAAATGCAAGGGGGTTGACTACATGTTTTGCTGTTGCATACTTTTCACAAGAGGCCCAAGATGACAGAGTAAAGACCATGCTGAGGACATTTGCAGGTGACATGAATCTGGGAACAACTGCAAGCATGGTAGGGAATGAGACTGAAATTGGAAAAAATCTTGACAAATTCGAGATATCATTTAGAATAAAGCTGGATGTAATTCAGTAAGCACAAGTACAGCATACTACCTGCAGGCAGGACTTGTATGGATATAAGATGAGGAAATAACAGGCTAGGGAGCAGTACTGTAGAAAAGAACCTGGGATTTATGGATCACAAAGAAAGACAAACTTAATATCATGCTTTTGTGGAAAAGGTAAATGCACTTAGACAAGCACTTAGAAGACGTGTGTAGTCTCTCTCTGCTTTTCTCATAGTTTGTAGTTCTTCACTATACCACTGCTCGAGCCTCTGGATTCCAGGTGAGCTGGAGGACAACTGGGGGGAGTTCAGAGGACAGCAGCTGCCTAGAAAATAATGATCTTAAATGAGAGAGTAAAAGAATTAGGATTACTTCAGCAAAAAATGTTTCAAAGTTGCAAAGAAGTGGATAGTCTCTTCTCACTGTTCCTCAGTAAAGAGTTTTACTTGGAGCAGGGGAGATGGGAGAGAGAGCATCAGGGAATGTTTTCTGATCCTGAGGGCAGTAGAATACTAGATCAGATTATCTGAGAAGATTGAGACATAAATCTTCTTGCCCCAGGCAGGTATATGGGATTCTTTAGTCATAGGAGAAGGAATTAGGTGATGTCTTTAGGTCATGTGCAGCCTTATACTTGTAAATCTTCTAATAAATTACTTTTATCACAGCTATTACTTCTATTTGCACATGTGAAAAAAAATTCCAACAGGTGGTACTCCCTTCCTTCCCCCGCCCCCTCCCCCAAAAAGCCGCAGGTGTGGAATGATAGTTCTGACACTGCTTTCCTGCTTTTGCAGTTTAGAGACGTCCTGAGATGGAAGTTGCACTGTGTTTGAAAAACCTTTTTTTCATGAATTTGTATAATAATTTTGAACCTGCTTATTGGCCCTGAAAATGCCTTGAGGCATTGAGTTCTCTCCTGTAATTATGTATTAAGTGAAGAAGTACTTAAGAGCAACTTTAAAAAAATACATTTGGTATTCCCGTGTTCTGGGAAACACTTCAAACGTGACATATCATGTCACTTTGTGCTATCACAATTTTTTTTGTACTTTAATCTGACACTCTCCCATCAGTTGTTTGTTTTGCAAGCTAAAAAAATTCTTTCTTTGTGCAGAAGCTGCTCCATACTCTGATTAGTATTGTCCATATTTTTCTGATGCTTTGTGTTTTTCTTGCATTAGGATAAATAGAAGATACAGGAGCACTGTGAATTTTTCAGCAGTATACAAATGTGTTATGTTCTTAATTGCTTTCATAAAGTTCTTATATTCTGGCTGGTTACTGCCCTGACCACTGCTAAACGTTGAACAAATGTTTTCAAAGAGGTGTATTCAGAGAATACCAGAGTTTTTTCCAGATAATATTAAACAACCTTGCGCAGAGCACTGCGTATGTGGCTAGAATTCTCTCTCCCAGTGTGTTACATTGGATTTAATGACATGAAATTTCACCTGCTGTTTTATATGCCTATTGCTCAGTACTCTTCTGCAACTCTCTGTAACCAAGTGTCAGTTCTGATTGCTCAGAGTAATTGTGTATCATTTGCAAGCTTAAGCACCGATGATATGTGAAATGATAAATATTAAGGTGGCTGTTTTGAACAGCAGCACAGGTCTTAGCACAGATAATGATGAGGCTTGTGACCCCTTCCTTGTGAATCCTTGCTAAATCTGAGACCTTGTGATCTTCATTTCTGTAAGAGCTCTCCGTAAGACACTAGAAAGAAACGTTTTACAGGTCTTTTGTTCACTACCACTTGTAACATCTTTGCCCATCTGCTTCTTGACTCCTTCAGAGAAAGGTGATGAAGCATGACTTTCCTGTACAAAAGCTGAGTTGTTCCCCCCACCTCAACACCATTACTGTGGTCTAAAAATTCTTATGTTTTTAACCACTTTGTCTATGTGGAAGTTGGACTGTGTTGTACTTTTTCCTGATTGCCTTGTCAAGCTCTGAAAAAAACTTGATGTATTTGCCATTCTCCATTTATCATTACTTAGGTCACCTTAGCTGTAAGTTTGTGCAGAATTAGTAGATCGGCAGTTTCAGCTTTGGTCTTTTAACACTTCTGTTGAGTAGTATCTGGTTCTGGTGAATCCTCATAATTAAACTGATATTTTTACATGCTTTTCTGGTGCTTTTCAGCTTGAAAGAATGCTGTATATATCCCCCATATAAAGAGGATCAGGTGTGGGATTGGCTTTTACTGCCTCAGCAATGATTTCAGAAGACAAGAATTCATCTGACTTTTCTGCTGTAGCCTTTTTCTTTTTCTTTTTCTTTGATAATGAAGATACAAGAAAAAGAAAAAGAGTTTGTTGTTCATTCGACCATGGTTACATTGAGGTATCAAGTTGTCTGTAACTATTAGCTTCTACTATGTTCAAGCCCAGAAATAGTATCAGGAATTTTGTTTTATAACATTTTATTGCTCTCTTACAGTTGCTGTATAGATCACCAACAAAAATTTGTTATACTTTCCTGTTTTAGCTAGTATACCCCATCAATTACTCCAATGCGTGAAAGAGTTTGTATTACCAATTTTAATTTGGAGTTTTAAATCCTACTGATGACTTGTATGCAGATGGAAATATGCACATGTAGATACAAAGCCAGCTGAATGGAGTGACTATAAATGGATGTTGGCATTGTATTTTGTTTTAAAATGACAGATAAAAACTATATTTTCTTAGGTGTGTGATAGGATAGATAATGAAGAATGTTATGATTTTCTTCTGTGTCCAGAGAGCAGAAGATACAGTTTGTCTGGGCTTTTTGAGTGGCTCCAGTCAGTAGTTTTTAGAAAGGGGCATTTAACCACATGAAATTCTTTGACACCTGCTTAAAATCTTCAGGTGTTGGTAGTAATATGCCTTTCACTTTCATGAGGCCCATTTGAACCAGGAAAGGGGGAGAAAAAAAGTGTTGCTGTCTAGTGGTGGTCTGCTGTTTCGAACTGGTTTGTATTTGTGATGGGAGGGCTAGAACCAAAATTACCATCATGTTTTGCTCATGGTTGTAATTTTTTGATGGTCTTGCATACTTGAATCTTGGTTTTTGGAATTTATCACAAGAATTTGTGTATCTGCTATTAAAAATGTGGTGAGTTTTGTAATTGTTGTAGCCTGATGCATTTTTTTTTATCTCTTCTTGTATCTGCTTGCGTAGCTGCTGTTTCCTTGCAGTAACTGAGTGTAAGCATCACTTCTATTTCTCCATGACCAAAAATAGGAAAGACTAAGTTTTGTATTTGTATTCGGCAGCACTTAGTTCCTAGAATGTCACTAAGTAACCAGAACGGAATACTAAATAGTATCTGTTGAACATAAACTAAAACTGATCCTTAGTGCTTTGTTTTAAATAATGGAAATCTGCAAAATAGTTCTCTATTCTTCCACTCAGAGGACTGAGTCTACCTTTCTTTTCAGTTTTGTTTAATGTGCTAAATTGCTTAAAAGGTATGACTAAAAAGTATAAAATGCCTCCTCTAAAGATTTAATTTTAAACTGGTATAAGATTGTATGTGAACACTTAATTGGTCCAGATGTAGCTGCCAGTTAATCTGTATAAGCTACAAGCAGTATGCAAAACTTGTATATAAAAATATAAAAACCAGTAAAACCTCAAATTCATTTCAGCTTCATTTCTCATTTTGCTTCACGTAATTTGTATTCCAGAGTTGCAGCCTGAATTTGAATGCTGCAGTCTTTTTAACTCTCTGACCTCTTACTATTCAAGATATTGGAGTAATTGGAGAATTTGTAAAGAAATTTCAGTGTCTGGGGCACTTTCTCAGCTTGCCACTTTGTTTCCTTACTGTCTTTTGAAAATACTGCTATTAAGTTTGTCTTTGCCTTATAATCTTTTGGTCTCTCATGCGTTTCCTTTCCTTATTAACTGGCTTCCTCTTCATTTTGCCAAGGACAAAGTTCATACCTTCAAAAATAAATGAATTTATCTAGTTTTCCAGGTATAATACACTCCATCATAAGAAAAGAAATTCCAAGAACTTTAAGAAAAATAACCACCTAGAACTCCACATCACATAGAGGTTTTGTATAGACAAAATTATTTCTTGCCTCTAAACTGTGTATGAAGTGATAGTATAATATGGCTTGTAATCATCTGAGGAATATTTGCTCTTCCTATTTCCTTCCAGCTGTTTTTTTTTTTTTTTTTTTTTTTTTTTAATATATCTTCTGGTAATAATCTGAAAATGCAATGCAACATACCAAAATTTAATTCTTGCAACATATTGTAAAGTAAATGCTGGAACAAAGTAATAATTATATTTGATTTGTTTTTCTTTCACAGAGTTTCTGGAAAACAAAAGGTGTTTTTTGGAAAGTGAAAGTCAGAAGAAGCAGCTGGTGGCGTAAAGAGAAGTATACTAAGGATCATTTCTTGGAGAAAAATTTTTAAGGTATGTGAGCTGTGTTTTGCAGGAAAGCTTTCCTGAAAATAAGCTGCTTATTTAGCTTTAGATAAACTAATATTTAAGACCATTTTTGAGGTGATCAGGCCATTCCATATCCCTCCTTGAGGGTCCAGATGTGCTTTGCTACCCTGTTCTGAATTTAACTGGGGGCCAGGCTTACTTCTGGTTTGTGGTTTATCAGTTGCCTACCTTGGCCTGGAAAGCTTTAAAGAAGTGGGCTGTCATTCACATTATTAACTCCCAAGTTCCAGTGATGCACATAGATGCATCGTTATTTTAAGATTAACATTCACATTCCTGGGTATGTTTCATAGCGATGTGTAATAGAATCCATATACTGCAAGTTGTTATAAGGGTAGAGGAGTATTCTGGGTAAGTATTGTTTTATGTGTGCTCTGTTCTTCACTACTCATTTGCTTTTGGTTGTTGGCAGAGATACAGGACAGAAGGCTAGATGGGCTAGTCCTCTGACCCAGTGTGGGTCATTCTCTTGTGTCAGGGATGGGTTGCAATCTTTAAATTAGGTGTATATGTGAAAAATACTTTCTTCAGAGTCGTTGCTGGAGTTGTTGCCAGATTCCAGGAAGACTGCTAATGCTGGAGTATTGGCTCTGGTTGTTTCTGTATTAAAGAATTATGTAGCTGTCACTGAAGCCTTTCAGTGTATTTCAGAGTATTTTAAGTACAGACTGCATTGAACATGTCTATTAGTCTGATTGGTAATTCTTACAGTTTTGGCTTGGAGTAACGGTGTGATCTGTGCAGGTTTCAGTTGGCTTCTATATCGAATTAAAGCTAGCTTATAAGTGGTTAAGTGGTTTAGATCTTGGATACTTGTTTATCACTTCTTTTCCTTTGCAATATTGGAGCATTTGAGAAAAGCTCAATTTTTTGCTTGGACATTTTACTGTTTTGCAAGCAAGGTGTATTGAGGCTGGCTTGCCCAGTTTAGAATGGTCAGCTGTGAAACTTTGTCCTTGTTAGTCTTAAAGAATCAGAACTTGATCAGTTTTGCAAAAAAATTTTTTACTATACTTCTGTACTGGTGAATGGAATGATTTAAAACCAAAATCAGAGTCCATATACAATTTTTGTCCACATACACCAGCATCTCATAATGTAATTTGAAAAAAAAATAGCTCTTATTTACTGAGGGGAGACTTAGCAAGCTGGAAAGAGGTGTTATTGGGTCTTCTGTTCTATTGATTTTTGTGATACTATGACTCCATAGTCAGTAGAAACTGACTGAAATATCATGTACTAAGAATATTTCCTCCCTCCCTTGCCCTCTTGCATTCCAGTAAAAGATAGAGATCGGAGTAAAAGAAAAGAAAATCGCACACTACTAGCAGTACAGTACTTCAGTCTGAGATTCAGCTCCCTTCTGAATTTGGAATCTAAGAAAATAAAGATACTACCTTTTCTTGCAAGTCTTACGTGTGGTAGAAGAAAAATTAGCTTGGTCAGAAAAGTAGATACAGATCTGAAGAGTGTCAAAAATCAAAAATGAAGCACCAGTCAAGTTAAAAAATAGATGCTTTAAGATTTTTTATTTCATTCATCTTGCTAAAATATTAGTGTTTTTGCAAGACTATTCCTAAACTTTAACTGTAAAAATACTATCATTAATACAACTAAAAATGACTAAGACCATCCTTTATAAATAAAGCCTATATAAATCATTTAGTGTTGCTTTTTATGACAGAGCTCTTAACCATCAGTGAGATTTCTGACTAAAATGTGATCATTTTGAACATAAGAGCAAATGAAAGCTTGTAACAGAATGTGTTGGAATTAAGGTTGCTCGTATAACCTTGATTTGCCTGTATTGTGTATGTGCATAACAGCACAATGCTGTTTTTACTGGCTTTGTGGAATTTTTGGTTCTTTTGGTACGTAGCATGGCTTGTGTTCTGAGTGTGTACTGGATGCAACTTATTTCTGTAAGTTTTTGGAAGAGCTGACTGTGGCAGAGAGCTGCAGGAAGAGAAAGGATGGTTTGCGGAGTGAGGCTACTCTGGAGATAGAGTTGTTCTGCTGTTATTACCATGGCATTACATGGCATATGGACCAATCGTATACAGGAAAGTTAGACTATGTGATGACAGTTCTTCATTTTCTGATAATCAGCTTTGCAGTTGTAGATTCTGATTTGCAGAAATTTTGTTTGGTAACTGAAGCCAATTACATCTTTTTTCTAGAGGTTTAATATGCTAAAAATGCTAGGCACTCTGAAAAGTCTGTCTTTAAGCCTTGCAAATTAGACATCCAGTATTAGCTGGTACAATGTTGACATTAATTTCTACGTCTTAGTTCTCTGTGTAAAATAAGAGCATTAGTCTTGCTTCACCCCATGGGCTGTTAGGAAGATAAATCTATTAATGTTTGCAACGCACTCGAGCATTTAGCTGGCGCTTAAATTAGCTATGAAGTTAGTCCTTGTGTGTTCAACAGAGCTAAGGCTTGACTGGAGCGTAGGAATTGGTGAAAGAGCAATGCACAGGGTATGTCTGTGCTGTAGTCTGGCGGGGTAATTGTAGTTTGTGTAAGTTTGTCACCTAATTTGAAGCTGATTAGTATAGGAACAGGTTTTTGATGAGCGCACAGAATAGGTGCTCAGCTCACAGTGCAAAACCTATGCAAGTCTGTGGAAATTACTCGTGTGTGGGCTCAGCTGTTTCATGATGTGCTTGCAGGCTTATTGGTAGAAGAGGCAGGTGTTTTAAGGCAAGTTCAAGCATATGTCTTTGAACTGAGGTTGTGCTATAGTATTTTGTAAGAATAGGGTTCAGTATTTATTCAGTATTGTTATCTGGTTATCAAACATCAATTTTGTCCAATGAGACTGGGCTGCCTTGGAGGAAAACAGTATGAAATTAAGAACTCTGTCATGATCTGAGGGGGAGTAACGTAAGGTTACATGGGGGAATGTAATTTGAGTTATTTTCTCATAGTTGATATATTTTGAGTAGTTAGGGACAAACTAGCTGGTCGTATTCTGGCTATCGATTTCCCAGACAGAGATGCAGTGGTTCAGACCCGATGACTTCTTTAGACTTCTCTGTGCTGTCAGGACGGTATAGATGGGAATCAAATATTTGGGGTCACTAGGAGCAGAGTGGTACAGTTAGGGGTTCTTGTCTGGAGATACTGTTACCTGTATTTATTGATTTGATTAATTATATGGATTGATCTCTCATATTTGTCTTAGGGGCTTCCATTTGTTCCCTCATAAACTCCCCTTTGAGTTGGGGAGATACTAGTATCTGCTACATCACAGATGGGAAACTGAGGGACACAAGCTGAGATTAAGCTCTCAGTCCAAAGCTACATGTAGGACCTGAGATCTCAAGTCCTAGACTACTGTTCTAACCAGTGTACTGACCTTCCTTCCAGCTTAGGTCCAGGTGGTGTATACCAGACGGTACAGTTGTGCTCAGTCTTATGGTTATGTTACTTAAGAGTTTAGATGTTAATAGGTGCTCTTTGTAACACACCAAGTTTTTCTTTCTGTGTATTTCTCATTAATCTCGTTGTGCTTTCAGATGTGGTAAAGAGGATATCTTGTCACCTGTACGGTATATAGTGCCTTAAAAAATGGGGTTTGGAAGTGACCTGAAGTATTCTCATGAAGCTTTATTAAAACTGCAAGATTGGGAACTACGACTGCTCGAAACAGTGAAGAAATTTATGGTCATGCGAGTAAAAAGTGATAAAGAGTATGCCTCCACTTTACAAAATCTGTGTAATCAAGTAGATAAAGAGAGCACTTGTCAACTGGATTATATCAGCAATGTGTCCAAGGTAAGAAGAAAGTGTTTTGAATTTGGAATATCCTTAGAAATCAGTAGTATTTGGAATGTTTTTTGATTCGTTTGGATTTCTTGCCCATTCTTTGTAAGCAGCAAAGTACAGTTGCTTTTTTATTTTAATGAGCTACTGAAGTGTGTCACAATAAAATATTTCTCTCCTGAATGCTTTGCCAAGTGATTATGTCTTGTATTCTGTCTGCTTTATTTAAAGGAAACTGGAATGGTAACTGTCCCAGCTAAAAATAGTGTGTCTGTTGGATTCCTATTGATTCAGCTTCTTGAGACTTACTGTTGTAAGTAAGTGTTTAAAATGAGCTCCTTTTAGTCCCTCAGGGAATATGCAGAAGTCGAGCTCCGTTCCTGCTTAAAGAGCAATAAAATAACCAGAATTCTGAACTTCAGTGTTCTAGGTTCCAGGGTTAAGCCAACTTTTTCTTTCTTTTTCTTTTTTTCTTTCTTTTTTTTTTTTTTTGTTTTCTCTTCAGTATTTGGAAAACAGAGTAGGCTATAGTAAGCTTTTCTTTTGAAACAGTTAAATAGGAACTATTGTTTATGTTATATAGAATTTGTGACAGAAATAGAAAAATGCCAGGAAACAAGACAGAGCCTAGCATTCCAACTGTTATTCACACCATAGTATGTATTGTAAAAACAAAACATTAATTCAGGATGTTTCTCATAATTGTGAGTTGTTTAAGCATAGTTTTATATCCAGTGTAGAATAACTATCTTGACTTTTTATGAAGGTGAGGCTGCCCTTCCCCAGAATGATTAATCATTGGATTTAGAGTAAGTACAACAAAGGTGATGAGGCAAGCTTCCCTATTTAACCTGTTGGGTTAGCTTCATTCTTGTCTTGCATTCCCTCCTGAGTAAAGAAAACAATTCTATTTTAATGCCTTATTCAATTCTTGGCCCTTTTGCTGTAGCAGTGGTTACAGGTCACTTCAGTCTGACATAAATCCTGGTCTCTTCAGGACAACACCCTTTTTCGCTTAGGTTAAGTTTTAGACAAAGCTTTTTTTTTTTTTTTTTTTTTTTTTTTCTTTTTTTCCCTGAACTTACTGGGCTCACAGAGTTGCTCCTTGAATGCTAGCCATGGCATAAGAGTGGGAACACGACTGTCCTTTAGCAGCTGTCTAGATTAATACTGGGCTAATGTGTATGAATTGAAAGCTTCGGTGGTATAGCTCGCCTGTTCCATGTGCCCCAGAAGCAGCACTGCCTAGTGATCAGCTATACCAAATTCTGCCCTTGCCTTCCCCCCAGTAATTCTTGCCTTTTAAATGGATGCACTGCGTTTTTTTCATTTGTGTATTTTGATGGTGTATTTGGAATGCTTGTCAGCCAGTCAGGTTTCTCATACGGAGTTTCTTACAGGTTTTGTTAGCTAAGTTGTTATGATTTTGGTAAACTAAGATTCAAATGTTTTCATTAGCTTAAGAATGGCAAGAGTCAAAATATTTTTAAAGCTTTCTACCCTGTATTTTATACTGTTGGATCCCCAAATTTTGAATAGATTTATTGATGATGTGATTAATAATTCTTGCCATTGCTGCCCCAGTAGAATTGCTCTTATGTGCTAGTAAAGTTGTCCTGCATTCTTTTAGGCAATGAGACTGAGTACAGTTTAAGGCTAGGACAGCAGAGGAGAACAGGCATGAGTGTATTTAGCATTATAGCCCTTAACTTTTAGGTGGTCAACTAGGTCTCACACAGTTTGTGTCAGTGCTGTGGGCATTTATTTTGTGTAAGCAGATAAAAGCTGAGGATGAGGATGTGTCTTCAGCCGTTTTCTTCTTGGGCTGCAGAGAAGCATCCATGTCACATCTTAAAACGTTGTTTTGGACATTGTTTTATTCTGGATAACGTTGTTCTTTCAGGAGTCACTTTGCTCCTTTTTTCTTTCTTTTTTTCTTTTCTTTTCTTTTCTTTTTCTTTCTTTCTTTCTTTTTTTTCCTTTTTTTTTAAGAAGCTGCCATTTTTCTTTCAAACTCCATCCCTGATCTGTGTACATCTTTACATAACAGTAAAAGTATTCAGATGCTGCTGGCCGGTCACCATCATTTTGCATGGGCTTGTCCTAAAATTTCATCGTTAAGGTTGTGTAGCAATATATTACTGTCCCATTGGTTTTAGCGGTTAACTTGTCTGAATTGTTTGATTACTTTGCTCGTGTCATTCTAATTTACTTTGCTATTTCATGATACCTTTTCTCTTGTTCTGGCATAGCATTTTGCAGAAACAAATTTGTCCAGGTATTTTGGCCATAAATCTTACATCTCTTATTTAAAGCACTGTGCATGTATATTTGCTTTTTTTTCCCCCCTTTTTTGGCGTTATGTGACATAAGGAAATAAATACAAGAGAATATCTCTGATCTTTTATGCTTTTATTTTCTTAAGTATACTGCAAGAGTGAACACTGAGAGAGATGATGTTTGGGGAAATGTGTCCTATTTTTTTAATGAATAGGCAGTAAACTTGCTGGAAGGCACAGGGCAGCAACCAGTAATGTCAGGAAAGCAGAATTTTAAGTGCTTCCCATAAGCATTTTTTGTGTTTGTCTAAAAAAAAAATGTGAAAACAAATAATATTTTATTCTGTTGCTGTTGATACACTGTGTTAGTTTTTTCTGTGGAAGGAAGTGCTTTGCCTTTTCTGCTATCTGTCTTCATCCTGCTGCTTTTCTATATCCCAGATAAAGCTCAGTTTTTAAAGACTTTCCCTGATTATAGCTTTTCACTTTTGATATTTTAAAATATTATCATATAAAACATTGAAATCCTGTTTAACCAATCTTTTTTTTGGTGTGGAAAGAGATGCTAGGAATGGTGAAAGTACAAAATTTTTTTAATGGAAAGATAATTTTCTGCAAGTTATATGACTTATTTGGGTTCATTTAGTGAACTGTGAACTAAGTGCTTCTTTAGAATATCTGTTCTGTCAAAGAATGCCTTTGCTGTGCTTTTCAGGGTAGATCGAAACAATATTTATCTTATCAATAACAAATCAGCCTAAAATCAAGTGCACAACTCTTAGAGTTTCACCTCTGAGAGCTCTCTCATGAACTCATCTGTAACCACAAGAGCTACTCCTGTAACAGAGGTGTTGAACATTGTTTTTCTCATGTACAACTTTGTAGCATGTCTGCTGATGTGATCTGGAAAGTGCTCTGTAATGGAGAGATTAAATGCTCTTCAGAAATAGCCAGGAAGATTTAGGCCATGACCTTTCAGAATAGCACTTTTCAAGCAATCTAAGATAGCTCTGTGCCAGTCCATGGAACATCTGTGAGCTAAAAGGAGTGTTAAAGATGTTTTCATGCATGTATGAGAATTAACTGTCTTTCACTTCATTCTGTAAGATCCAGTCTGACTTTTACCATAGTCATGTAGTGATGGAAATATGTATGTATCTTTAAAATGAGATATAAGAAAACCCCAAACCTATGAAACAAATGAGATTTCCCAGGTTGGATGATATAAGGTAGATTTCTATCTTTAGTAAGAGCAAGGTTATGAAAACCAGTGTACTAGCTGCTTTCCTTAACTGACAAATTGTATTGCAAATAGCCTTTCTGAATTTTCAAGTGTAGTATAGCAGTCTGTGTTAGTAGATTATCTCTAAGGAATCCAATAACGTTCCCATCAACAAAGTGTGACAGGGTTTTTTTTTGAGTATCAGATACTTTGATCTGATTTGAACTTTAATTTCAGGTCCGTATCTGTTGTACATTGGAAATCTCTCTGTCCACATTGCAGTTCTTTCTTTAGGCAAGATTCAAAGCCAGAATATATTTTGCTGTCTTGAAAACTGACTGACAGAATGGCCAGGGAAGTTTAATAAAATTAGGTTCTATTTTAATAAAATAGAAAGATGTTCAGTTACTGTGACCGCAGAGTTGCTGCTTTTATCTCTTAGCCTGTTGGTGCCTTATGCTTTGCCCCAGGCGGCCTGGAGACTTAGGCTGCCAGTTGATGTGGAGCAGCTGACCAATGGTTTCCCCGAAACAATGGAAGCTCAAATATATATTCTTACGAGATATTTAAATAAAGGGAGAAGGGTCATCTTGAACAGAGGACCTATGATTAGAAAAAGGAACAAAGAACACAGGGACATCATCCTCAAAGGTATTGAGAATGTAATCTAAAACAGGCTGTACAGCTTTCAAGGGTGTTCAGGAGTACATGAACAGTGCTGAAACGTCACCATGCAATATTATAATTTTGTGTCTGATTTTTTTTGTGAATAAGTTCAAGGGGTGGTTTTGCTGTAGCAGGTAGAATTTTATTTTAGATGATCTCAAGTGCATTCAGGTAAAAATATTTTATTAAGTTGTTTTAAAAAAAAGATGAACAGGAACTATGGGAAAAATGCATCACTTTTTTTTTTTTTTTTTTTTTTTTTTTTTTTTTTTTCGGTATTTGATTATCTGGTTGTAAGCCAGAATAAGTAACTACTTTTCTGTCCCCCTCTTTTTTTTTCTTTTTTCTTTTTCTTTCCAGTCTTGGTTGCTCATGGTACAGCAGACAGAACAGTTGAGCAAAATAATGAAGACACATGCAGAGGATCTTAATTCTGGTCCTTTGCATAGGCTTACAATGATGATCAAAGATAAGCAGCAAGTGAAGAAGAGTTATGTAGGTGTTCATCAACAAATTGAAGCAGAGATGTACAAGGTACTTATTCAACTATACTTTATACATTTATTATAGTTTTGTATATTTACAAAGTAATACACTGAAGTGGCATTTTTTAGTTCTCTGTTTATTTGTGCTATGTACAGGTGGTGATTTGTGCTTTGTAGATTTTGTCTAATTCTGATTTTAGTCATTTCCTCCACATTTTCTCTCCCCTGCTACCTGACAAGGCGGAGATGTAAAACTTACTTCAGTATGAATTTGTTTGGACAGACAGCATTGAAAATGCTCTTATTCCAGTAGAGGATGATTCCATGTGACACTTCTGTATTCCATCTCTCCTCTTTTTTTCATCCACCCCTCTAGGCATCCTTGGGGCCACAGCTTTGAAAACTTTTCTTAATGAGAGCTCTTGACAGTCCAGACTGTTTTGGATGGGAGTGGGATGCTGGCCTCTATTCTAAAATATAAATCAAGTGTAAACCAAATATTAAGTCTGCAGATGGATTCTTAAGGGCCTTTTCTGTTACTTCTAGTGCTAGTGGAACGGAAGATGATGTTAGTTGTCCTGCTGACACTGAGAGTGCTGTGTCTAGGCAGTGAAGCTGACAGGCATCACAGTTTCGTTTAGATGCTCTGGAAGAAGGTTAGTTGCAGCTGTCAAAAATTGGATTGGTAGTCTGAAAGCTCTTCTGAGAGAAAAGGAAAGCAGTGTTTTTTCTTTATTTGAGCAATGTGGTTGGTGTTGAGGGGGGAAATTTGGAGTAATGTAATTCAAATGTAACATTTGAGTAATATAGTACGAATAGCAGGGACTGATGACTGATTTTGGGGCAGGCTGGGGGAGAACATTAAACTAGTAGTAAACATACTAAGTTAAACATATTGTCTGTTATAGCACTGCCTCCATAATCTGCTGGGATCTTGGCCTCTTCCCCAGGTTTTGACTGTGGGGAGTGCATCCTTTTTGGTACACGGTCAGTAGGCTGCCTTGTCTGATAAAACTTCCAAGCCAAATAATCACTTACAGCTGCTTACAGTGGTGCATCTAGATGTAGTCAGGGCAGGAGAAGGGGAGAAAGTGATGGTGTAAGTTAGAAATAGTAAATCTATAGAGAGCTGGAGAGAAAGAAAGCAAGCAAGAAAGGAATAGCAAGGATAGCAGAAACAAGACTAATGAGAACTGAGTCATGTTTTTGAAAGAAACTGTATAATGCATGTTTTCTTCTACTAATCAGTTAGTTCTAATAAATTGTTAGTCTTTTTAACAAGACCTTTCCAATAAAATATAATACATATTAAACATTCCCCAAATGTCTCATTAAAGCCATATTGATTTTAATCAATTGTGGCCATATGGCCATGCAAATATGTTGCACCCCCTCTAATAAATCTGTGTGATTTTTGTTTTTTGTTTTTTTTTCCCTTTCCTGGTTTTTCTAAGAAGCATTTGAATAGCATTTTGATTAGTGCTGTTGTGTTCCCTTATTGTTAGCTGGCTCTATTCATTCAAAGGTTTTGTGTCACTGAGATGCTTACAGAATGGTCACAGAAATACGCAATTCTTTTCATGTTATATGGTTTTATTTCTGCTTTTGTTAGATGCAGTAGCAAAATACTGCTTTCCAGGACATTATCTAAAACTTGTAAAGATGAGTGTCTGTGTGGTTCATAATCTTTCGGATGCTCTGGCAAACCCTATATTTTCCTTTCAGCAAAATGCACGTACATCGTCCTTTTATATTGCAGAGATCTCTTGGATGATGAACCTTCTGATACAACTCTAAGGACAATAAACTACTGTGCTTTTGACACAAAGCTGAAGTAAAACCTGTATCTTCAGGTTTATTTCAGTTTCCATTCAGATTTTGGGTATTCTTCTTTGTGAATCTGGGCCTTACTTCATTAAAAAAAGGTTAATTGTGAACAAGAGTCTTCTGCATGCCAAGTTTGATTTCTTTTATAACACAGAAGGATTGTCCAACGAGCACTTTTTCGGTGGAATTTCTGCAGAATTTTCTGCATGCTCAGTGAGCTGAGTACTTCTGTTTAATTAAGCTCCTCTTTCTACGATTTTCCACTGTGAATATGTAATACTTTTTTTGCTAAAGGTTTTAAGTTTCTTTACTATAGATTCCAGTTCTCAGGCATTGTAGAGACTGGGGATGTTATGAGAGTTTTTAAGAAATTTCATGATCTGCGAGTCTTGATTTCTGCACAGTGCACTAGTTTTGTCGCATTGTGGATGGAAGTTGGGGGTGGAAGAGGTAACATTATTGCAATTTCTTGACCAAAGATGTCAAGTTTAGTGCAACTTCTTTCATTGGAAAGACATCCTTCAGTGCGGTGTTCCACAGTGCTTGTTCTTTTTTTAAAAGATTTTAATTATCATGACAAGTAGATTGGCCCATACACAGTTGCTATTTCTAGACCATTTGTATGAAGTTTGAATCTAAAAATTCTTATTTCTTGCCTTTTATTTTAGATTCTAAAATGCTTCCTACTAGCATACAGGAATTTTTCATCTGCTGTGGTTTAATAAGGATTTTCGGTACTTTTTTTTTTTTTGATTGAAATATGGTAGTATTTATGATAAACTGAAATTTCCTAAACATATTTGTTGTTATACTGTATTGCACTAATACAAATGGGATCTGTGTTTCAGTCCTTTATTTCATGTCATACATTTTTTGTTTTTGTTATGTAAGAGCTTATTAAGATAATTTCAAGCTGGCAAAAAAAGATAATATCCTTATTTTGGAAAATAAATCCTGTAATTCTTTCACTAATGCTGAGATATTTTCAGTGTTGTGGATAGCTATTTTAATACATTTTATGTTTCTGCCTTCTTAAAGGTCACAAAGACAGAACTGGAGAAACTAAAATCTAGCTATAGACAACTAATAAAAGAAGTAAATTCTGCCAAAGAGAAGTATAAAGAAGCTGTGGCTAAAGGTATGACTGACTTGTATTAATCTTATCAATTTAGTAATGCATGTTCTAAAACTCAGTGACACAGGATAATGATTTTATTTTGAGCAACCTAATTGATTACATCATAAAAAGATTATAAAGCATCTTAAGTAAGATGGGCTAATTGTCATCATGTATACTTGGTGGTACTGTTTCATAAAATAAATAATAGCTCTTCTTTTGAGACAAATGAGTGCCTTTCTTTTAAGCTTTCTGTGATTCCTTCGGTGGATGTATTTGGAATGTAAAATTACTCAAATCAACTATAAAAACAGTAAGCAGGTTAGAATATAGATGAGATGGAGATGCAGCTGCAGCCAATTTGCGACCTGTGATCTTTTGTAGTTGCTGCTGTGCCATTCCTTCAGACACCACAGGGGCATCAACATCAGTTCTCAACACTTAGTAGAATGTATCCAAATTTTCTAACCTTAAGCAAAAGGGAGGAAGAATTCATTTGTCTGTTTTTAAAGCTGTGAAGCGTTCCCATTGCATAGCTTTCGATTCACATTGAATTGTACTAGGTAAATGAAAGCCCTTGCTCTATCAACTTTTGAAATATCGTATTAATATTTGGTGTTCTCACACGTTTAAGATTTTTATTTTACTTTAAAGAAAATTTAATTGAGTGATAGTATATAAATAAAATTCCAAGATCCATCTTTACTTTTTGTGTGACTACCTAAAATGATACTTACTGTCTTTGGTTCTGTTGTACTATAATTCACAGTGCAGTAAAATAACTATCAACACTAAGAGAAAGATTATTTTCTTTCCAAATTTGTCTACTGGCAAGTGAATGTGAAGAAAAAACAGTGTGGAATAAGGGAAATTATACTCTAGTACAGTTTAGCTTTAGGTTTTGACTTGTGTTCATGTTGACTTAAGAATATAAACACACATCAGTTGTTAATTTCATGTAGTTTCCTAGCTATTTTTTACCTATGACTTTAATTTAGATATTTATTCCCAACTAGCTACCTAACATGGGAACGTAGGGTAGCTAACATGGAAAATATAACAGGGTGTTGTGATCTCAGCTGTTCTTTTCATCCCTTCTTCCTGTTTTAGCTCTGATCCTTGTTCTGTGTTCCTTAGGCACCAAACTTTCCCATTGAAACCTAAGAACATTTTGACTATTGAGCAACTGTAATGTTTTTATGTGGTTCAGATAGTTGGATTAATATTTTTTTTAGATAGACAACAAACAAAAGCTTTTCCTATGGTTTTCCTTAACTTTCTCTCTCTTTTCTGTTTACATTTCTATCTCATTATTATAGTTTATACTTAATTTTACTTTCCCTAACCTTCTACTGTAAATCTTTGTTAACAAACTCTGACACTCTGCAGGTTTTTCTCCCAAGAAATGCAGAATTAAAAGTCCTGTGTTTCTGCCCCCCCCCCCAGGCTATATTGTTGTGTACAAATGTTAATGTAGTTGTAATGGTGTAAAGGAACACACTGCAGTTGTACATTAACTGATCAACTGCAGTTGAGCTGCTGTAACTTTTTTTTTTTTAAGTTGTGATATTTTCACAGGGTTTCTGAACCCTTTAATTGTCAAGCTGGTTTGAGAGGTGTGCATACTGTGGAAGTCTTAAAATTGTAATACTTCCTTATTCCAGACATTAGTTGAATAACTAGTGCTTACTCAAATTCTGTGCTGTTAAGAGATGCGCTTTTTCTTAATGTGCAAACTTGTTCAGCTTTTCAGGATTTCAAGAATTGTTGATAACAAGGAAGGAACAATGCCTACCAGCACAGTAGGAGGACATAACCAAGTTTTGAAAATAAGCTGAAAAACATTTTGTTAAGAAAAAAAAGAAAAAAAAAAAAAAAAAAAAAAGAAAAGGTAAAAGATGATGGAGACATTTTTGGACATTAACTCTTAAAAGAAATATGTTAAAAGAACACAAAAAGGACTCTCTTATTAGAATAAACAGTCCTAATTTTTTGTTACAGATAAGAAAGAATTTAAAATAGGATAAGTCTTTGTTGCTAAAGAGATGTCTGAAGAATGACTTAAGTGATGTTTTTACTACTAATGCCCAGGGCTAGAATATAGTATTTGGGAACATCTTCCAGGCCCCGTGTCGTATCAGAGCTATAGTAGGGGCAATATCTTGGCATCTTTTGTTACTGGAGAACGTGGTGTCAGCTGCTTTTCAGTAGCCTAATATTTCTTGCTTTTTTTATTGCAAATGGTGTATTTTTTAGAAAACTGAGTTTGGATTTGAAACACCTTTTTTATTTGTGTTTTTTTCTGATATTCGGTAAGATATTTTAATCCTGTCTGTTCCTATCTATTCAAGATAAATTCACAGACTCGTACCTTTGAAGAGCAGTGCTGGGGTAAATATTTAATATTCTGTGGTATTTGGTAGACTTCTATGTTTTGTGATCTGGTCTGATTTTTCCCTTCTATAATACTGGATGGTGTGCTGCCAGCAAATGAGTCTCTCGATCACTTACGTGTTTGGATGATAAAGATCATATTTATGTATTTTTATGTGTACATTTATGTAACATGTCATTAGACAGCACAAGTAATATCCCTGGATTTGGGTAGCTGATACTGAACCTTTTAAAGATCATCTTAAGTTCAAAGCACAACTTACGTTGGCTTACTATTAACTGGGAGCATCTAGTACTTTTGCATATCAGACTCAAAGTACCAAATGACTTCTCAGAAATGAGACATGTTATGAAAGAAATGGATATTTTATAACAGCTTGGTTTGAATGACTTGCCTGAGTTCTAAAGCTATTAATGGGGATTGGGGCAGGATTCAGTTCTCCGAAGTATTGTTTGGCTTGAGACTGCCAGTTTTCCTTTGATTTCCTTTCCCATTTAGGTCTAGTTTCTTGTCTAGCCAGTTTAGTTCTATTTTTTAAAAAATACTACTCTTGACAGACTCCTTTCTTTCTGGCAAACTGAGTATCTATGACAGTGTCTGGCTCCACCTGTCTGGAGCAGAAGGGGACAACCACTGCATAGAAAATCTTACTTGTTTTTGTGCCCTTGGGCTAGATAGTGTGCTTAATTATTTAGTGGTAGATTTGCACAGTGTCTCTACAAGCTGGTCAACATGAAATGCTGTGCAAGTGACAAAAAGGAACAATTCTGATATTTTGCTATTTTGCAAGTGTAATGATTTGTAATGATTATGAAATTTGGCAATTTTTTTTTCTTTTTTTGTGTGTGGAACAGTAAAGCCATCTTCTACTGAGAGATTGAATTTACTAGAGCTGCTCACCAAAGAGGTACAAGCATTTATTTAATTTGGAAATATAACTGTTTTCCTGTTTCTAAATGGCTGAGTTGTTAAAACTGAAATTATATTCTGAGCTAAACACCTGCTTTAGAGGATATTGACTGAAAAGGGTAAAGATTGGCAAAGTTAGAAACAGTTGAAAAAGTTCCTCTCCAGTAGTAGTTTGTTCTTGCAATATTTTCCTGTAACCACAATGTATCATCAGGAAAGCTTTAATTACCATCTGCTGCACTTTCCACCAGGTATCAGGACAGTCACTCAGCATTGTCATGTTGGTGCCTTAGCACAGAGTTACTCCTAAATTGTTGCTGAAAACACTAAAAGGACCTGTGAAGGAAGTACGAAGATTAAGCAGTGAATAATAATACCAGATAATTCCAATTCTTGCTTGGTTTGGGGCTGCCATTGCCAGCAGGGGAGCTGCTTCAATGAGGAAAAGGGAACCGCTTTATGAAGGGCAGAGGCACAGGCTTTTTTGTCGGGTGTTATGTGTAGGTAGTTAGGGAAAGATAAGGAAAAAAGGAGGTGGATATTGCTGATACATAGTGGACTTGGAAGGAGATGGGATGATGCTTGGGGTGTGGTGAGTGAAACATTGGTTTGTCATGGCTGTGGGGAGGTAATAGCTGTTGTGAGTGAAGAGGAGCCCTCCCAGAGTTAGGCTGCAGGAGCTTCATTGTGGAAGGGTTTGCGCTCTTCAGGTCTTGAGGAAGACAAAAACGATGGAGATGGTGGCTCTGGAGCAGTTGAGGGAAAACTTCCACCAGCACTGCTTCTGCTTGGACTCTGTCGGGGAAGCAGTGAGACAGCTGAGCTGCAGAGAATAAGTCTTGGCTGCCATTCGTTCATTAGGCCAGACTGCGCTGTGCTGTTGGGGCCGCTGCTCTCTGCATGCTGCCTCAGTGGGAAATGACTAGTCTCATTCGCTCTACGCCTTGTGCCGTTGAGCAGTGCCTTGCTGTTCCTCTCTGCGCCAGTGACTGCCAGGGAATAACGGAGGCAGCCTGGCTGGCTGTGCTGTGAGCGTGGAGCCCACAAGTGTCTTGCGGTCTGGTTAGTGTCATTCAGTCGAATGATAGGCAGTTCTTTGCCTTTTTCGGTCTTAATAAAAGAGAAGAGGAAGGGAGAGAAAAAAATAGAATTATGTGCGGTTACAGAAAGCAAGCTGGGAGAGGGTGAAGTCAGCAAGCTGATCTAGTCCAGTGCCTCTCTGATGAGGAATGCTTCAGCAATTGGGAATCTGAACAGATTAATAGTCTGTTCTGGTTTTAAACCATATGAGTTGGAAGACTTTGGAAAAGAAAAAAAAAAAGAGCAGTAGTGCATGCTGGGTTTGTTTTGAGCAATATATAAGATAAAAACTAATTTTTAGTTTGTCTTTGCATAATAAAATGGACAGCCCTCTGAAATCCTTTGGATGTGTGATATTGAGGGAAAAAATGTGTAAACCTCTTATAGATCAAGCCAAAATGGCAGTCTCTAAGCCTGCGGTGCTGTGCAGAGATGACCAGGCAAATAGGATGTGACATGGTGACTTAAGCTGCTGTAGGAAAACACAACCCTTTGACTCCGCGGAGGGATTTGTGACCAGCATGGACATACTGTTTCCACTCAGTGCTGACCTGCAGCCATGGGTTTACTCTCAGTCCGCACAGACTCGTATTTCTGAGGGAATTTACTAGCAGTGTTTAGCTGCTGTGGTATGCTTGAATGAGTAAGATCTAATTTTTATTTTTGTTACTTTTATACTTTATCTTAACTGTCGATACCCATTAACCAGATAACTTTACTAAACTAACTCTTAACTCAGAAGTTTAGGTCTTCAGTATTCTGTAAACCTGAAGTCTGTAAGTATATACAAACAACTTTTTCCCATCAGAAAACTGTTAGTCACTTGCAGTCGTGAATCTGTTAGATGAGGTCTGAGGAAAAACTCCTTATCCTTGTCGTAGAAGCTCACTGAATGGAGAAAGGAGTGGGTGACTTTCTTTTTTTGGAAGAAGCACATTCATGCTAGCCTCTTGCAAGAAATAAAGGTGAAAAAAGACCTTGGAGAGTAAAATCCAACACACCCTTTTTATTCTGTCCATTTTTGTGAATTTAGAGTATCACAGAATCACAGAACGGTTGAGGTTGGAAGGGACCTCTGGAGATCATCTAGTCCAGCCCCTCTGCTCAAGCAGGGTCACCTAGCGCACGTTAGACAGGATCGTGTCCGGGCGGGTTAGGCAGGTTTTGAATATCTCCAGAGAAGGAGACTGCACTTGTGTCTCTTTATTTGGTAATTCAGGCTGGTCAGTAAATGCTAGTGTTTGCTTCCTGAGACAGAAATTAAAAAAAAGAAAAGAAAAGAAAGCTTAAAAAGTGCTTTTCAGATCAGTATAAATGACTTTTACAGTCTCTTCTGGTCTTACTCATCTCATTCACATATAGAAGGAAAGTTTTCAGTAGAATATTGCAAGCAAATAGTATAAAAGAATATTATTTTTCAGACACAATGAAATAATCATCTGAGAAAATGTGTTTCTCCAGAATTCAAATAAGGAAGTGACTGTATGGGAGGTTTGTTATCCATAAACAAATGTAGAGACAGCAAAAAATTCAGGAGCTACCTTTGTTAGGAGAAATGTTGAAAAAAAAGTATCTGAAAAGATAGATGCAATTCTGGAAAATAATTTGAAAAACTGCTTTTGTAAACACTGGCAAACTTGTCATACATGTCTGTACGCTTTGACACAGCTCTACAGTTCAGTACTGACACTTAAAAAAATAAAAGATTCTAAAGAAAACCACATGAAAAATAACTGTTTGAAACATCATCTCAGGATTCCTCATTTATCAAAGGAAGATTGTTGCTCCATTTATTAAAAAAAAAAAAAAAAAAAGCCCTGATAGTCTCCCTAATACTATTTTCAATTTTAAACTTTTTTGAAATCAAATGCTGTGATGCCCTAGCAAGGTGTTAATAGAGAAAATTGCTAAAAATCTAAAACCAGACTCATTGCCCTTTCTTGTGAAAGGCAGGATATCTTAATTTCTACTAAGAACCTTGGGGAGTAATTTAAAGTAAAAATATTGATTGCATATCTGAGATAATGATAAGATGATAATGGATTAGAGGGGCTAAGAAAAGGCACTAAAACTTCCCAAAGGAAAGTAATGTGTTTTGTGGTCTGAAATAGAAAAGGAAAAGAGAGAAAAGTGCTGCAAGGGGTCTGGACTGATGAGTTGGTTTGGGTTAGCAGCTGCTCAAAGGCGGCTGCTCTCAGCGGTTATCAGGAACCCCAAGCCGCAGGTGGAAGGTCTTACTTTAGGGCTCAGGTAAGGCTCCTTCACACGGGCACCTGCGTTGTGCATTTGCTGGGCATGACTCAGCTGTGGTTTGGTGGGGGTACCACGTAGGTCTGCCTGTCTATACTGCCGTTAGCAAGCAGCTGCTGTAGTGCAAACTTGGTCTGGTCGTGTAATATGAACGCTTCTAACGTAACTAGCTGCTTGCTGTGTTTCTTGTTTCAGCTTTTTATAACCTATCTAACTGTTAAAATATTGTTGGGTTAATTGTTACTGAATTTCTGTTTTAAGCAAAAAAGCATAAATTCCTTCAGCCTTCTTTGTCATGCAGTAGTTATTTTAATTCATTATGAATCTCATGTTCTTCAACTATTACTTCTAATGTCTTCATAGAGCTCTGTTTTTCCAACTTTGTGTCTTCTAGTAGTTGTAGGTCTTTTGTACCCTAACCTCTCTGATTCTAAGCCTTTCTTTTTTTAATATATGTAAATATAGTCAGATCTAGAAGTGACTCTCAGTTTCCAATTTCTGTTCAATATCTTTTGTTATTTTTCTAGTCATTAAAAAATTCAGGAAGTAGTAATATTCACCTTGTTCTGCCTGTTGTTCCTCCTTCTCAGGACTGCTAAATAGTGTGTGGTCAACTTGGGGTGCTAACCGCTGCTTCTTTCCCCCCCCCATCCCCAACCCTCTCCGTATTTACCCTAACCCAGAAATTTTGTTTGACTTTGCTTCTGGCATTTCTTGGACTACAGAGGGAGTTACATGATTTTCTGACGTAATGTCCATGTCTGCTAGCTTTCCATGAGATTTAGTCACAGTTTTCTTTATGTATAAAGATTCCCCCCCCCCCCTTACAAATATATGGGCCTTCAAGATCTTGAGATTGCCCTTCTGGTTTTCATTTTAGGTATGCCTCTGCCTTTTTTTGAGCCTAACTTAAAGTCATCATCAAAAGTTGTGTCATAGAAGGATTTTCCCTTTTGTCAGATGGACATTATCTTCATTAGTGTTTCTTCACGGGACAGCATTCTCTTGTGACAGTGCCAGCAGCTATAAATCCTGAAAGCGAAATGATCTGTTGTGAGCTCAGCCTTTGCAATGGTCTCTGTTGCTTCTTCTATGAACATTTTATCATCACTTTTGAATGGCGGAAGGTCATACCTGTCAGTATTGTTAATGCTCCCATGGGTGCCAGGCAAGGGGCAGTCCTTGTTGAAATACCGTAACGTTGGACTTCAAACAGATGTTTTCCAGGATTTATGAAAACTGTGGGAGAACTTACTATGGACATTTCTCTCTAATTATAGATGTTGTAAAATCCGACTAGCTTTGTCAGATTTCTGCAGTTTTGGCAAACTGTTCAGTATTTTAATTATCCTTCCTCGAAAAACAGTTATGATATTTATCGTTTTTAAGAGCATAGTCTGCATTTAAAGATACAAAAATCTGCGAGAGCATATCAAATATGATGACATGCTTAGATGTTGACGCTTTGGCTGTCTGGGTCTTACCAGCTTTTTATTGTTTGAAATCTCTCTCCTTTTTTTGTCTCTCTCCTTCCCCCCTCCCAAGCAAAAACAACCAATTAAAACCAAAGCTAATTTAAGGACAAATTGCTTAATAACTGATACTTCCAGGAGCTACTCTTGGGCAGTTTTTTATACCATCATTGCAAAGCAATACTGAGGGTAAAAATTACAATCTTTCTGCGGAGTGGGATATCTTTGCTAGAGTGGTTTGTGTGAACTGAAAGACTTATTTTGTTATATTTTCAACAAAACAAAAGTTCAGGGCCTCTGTAGTGTGTGTCCACTGAACTACAGTGTTGTACTGTTTTCGTAGCAGCTTGTCTACAATACAGACATAAAGAAACATTTATTAATGCATTAAGTCTGGAATTTTCCTGATGTCTTTCTCTGTTTGAGCTACCGAAAATATTTATTTGAGCTTTTAATTTTGAGGGAGGTGCTTTGTATTTCTGGTTGATCAAAACAAAGAAATTTGCTATATGTTCATTATCTTCAAAAAGATTAAATTTTTAATGAAATTGTTCTCTTTTGGGGACCCATGTACCATTGCAGGATATTACATAACCTTTAGCTGAAGATCCGTAACTGAAAGCAGATTAATTGAAGTTTCCTATTGCAGCAACAGCAACAGATATGAGCCTCTGTTGTTAGTTTGACCTATCTTACAGTGAAGCTGAATTAGAAATTTGACCAGCTTAGCCTGTGCCATGTCTTCATTTGTTTCTTAAAGTTTATGCTACAGCCACCCGCACTGGTAGGTGATCCTTGTCCCACACGAATTAGTGTGAGCTTTATGGTGAATTCAGCAGTGTCAGAATTTCACTGTTTGAATGAATCATCGTCATCTATAACGCACATTTGAACTGATCACAATCATTGTTAAATTTTATTGGAATCGGTAATAGCTAAAGGTGATAAACATCTAAAGGGAGTTAACATTTTTGATCAAGCATAAAAAGTTGGGGGAAAAACATGGAAGTTGGGGAAAACCTGAGCTCTGCAATATAATTATTTCTGTTGACCTAAAATGTATATGAAAAATTTCTAGTTTTGCAATACTTATTTTATGAAAGTTGGTTTCTTTGAGGTGCTTGCACTGTAGATTAATGCTTATTAAAAAAAAATCAAGAGAACATTATTAGCTGAAGTTGTTCTCAGTTTCAAAGAAATGTCCAGTTTCTGTTGTTCCATTCCAGGTAAATATTAGGCTAGAGGAGACTAACAGAACTTCAGAATAGCCAATCTGCCATTTTAATACTTAAAAACAACCTACTGGATGGCTCTGTTGTACTATATGTAGTAAAAACTTCAAAGAGTTTTTATTAAAAATTGAAATACTTGACTTCCTAGAATGGTTTAACAAGTATGCCAGCTTTTTCTTTGCAAATGTCAAACTTGCATAATTGAATTTTGCAAGCTTCATAATAGTGTTTATGGTGTGACACATTGTATACACAGTCTGTTTCTATAAACATTAAATAGATTTGTCAACAACTGATGGCGGTAGAATTATAATTAGATCTATTTATGAAATTCATTATACAGATAAAGAAAACTGGATGTTTTCCTCTATGTTAATTGACATGTAGAACAACTGTGTATGCTGCCTCACTGCATTCTGCTGCTTACAATATGGAAATAGTACTGTAACTATGTTTCTTGTATTAATTACAGGTCTAGAGGCTGTGTTTAGAAGTTGAGTGTGTATGATACTTTGATTTATTCCAAAATTAGTTGAGTTGTTCTACTTAGGAGATGGCAAAGGAATTTAATCTTCAAGGCAGATAGGAAAATGGTATAGATGAGCCATTACTGAGGTTTCTGAAAGAAGTATAGTATTGATAGTCGGTAGTAATGTGGTTGTGATGATTTTTAGTGTAAATATTCAGCTTAGCTTAACTGTTAAAAGCTATTTGTTATGGTTTGTAGGTCAGAAACCTGTATTGATGGTGTGCTGTACAATTTGGTGATATGTGTTGATTTGTTGTAAACTGAGAATGAATGTAATTTAAGTAGGTTTTAAGCCTTTAAACTGATTGTGACATTCAGACGTAATTTCAAGTAGTATAATCAAGACCATACTGGCCAAATACTTTGAGTAGAGGTGGCCAAATACATAATAAAAATAAAAAGACAGTCCAGCATTTCTCTGTCTGCTGCCACGTTGTTGTCCTTTCTCTGTTTCCAAAGAAGTGCTCCATCCTGCGCATCTCCCAAAGGATTGGGCCAGGGCCAGGCCGTATAAAACACATTTTTCCTTCCTTCTGCTCTGTGTTCCGGCTTCCTTGTCCTCTCCTGTTTCATCCAGTCCCTATACTATAACTACTACTTGAGCTCTTCCTCCGCAGATTCCCTTCAGTCATCTTCCATTATCTCCCCGTGTTTGCATGCCTTTTATTCTCCAGGATGACTGTGTAGTGTATGTGTGCTAGTTTGCAGATGAAACATCGTAGCCCTATGTTTCTCCTGGTAGGTGGATGTCAGACATGCCCATGTTCAGTGGTTTGTAAGTTCTGGTATGTTAGTCTGGGGAAATTAGTCTCTGCATGAAACATGAATTTTAGTTGTTTGTGTTTACAAAAGATAAAACTATCAATGTTATCATTGGGAAAAATTTTAGAGAGAGTTGAGATGGTTGTCTCTGCAAAATAGCAGTTTTAAAGAAGTTTTAAAGTGAACTACTTTATCTGAGGATATGTATTTTTTTTTTTTCTTCTAAGAGCTTAAATGCCTAGATAAAAAATACTTCTCCAATCGTAGCTCTGGAGATGTATGTGTTTTCTGCTTGTTTTGCAAGGTAAATTTGTTCATGTAGTTATATTACAATACAAGAAATCTGTTCCACATACAAAATTAGGCCAGTAATTAGAATGTTTTCAATTAAAAACAAAATACTCTTTAAAAATAATTTTCTTACTGTGTGGTAAGAACATAACTGATAGTGGCCGGTAGCAAATGTCTAGGGAGCATATGAGAATGGACAAGTAGATACAGACAGTTGTCTCAACTTCATATACATTTGTTTTGTAGGGAATTCCTGAATCAGAGGTGCTGTCTTGTTTTTAACAGCCCTCCAGAGTTATTTTTTTTCTTACGTGCATTATGTGCATTAGTTAAGCTACAGAAGCTTTTCATGTTAAAAATAACCTTGGACAAAGGATTTGCAGTTTAGTTGCATGTTAGGTGGAGCAATATGTCCTTTTATTTGTTTTGAACAAAATACCTACTATTTTCTTATGATACCTTCTAGCTGTTGTATTGAAAGAGGTCAGGTACATCTGTTCACTGGCCATCCCTTCTCATGTATTGCTGCTCAGTCTTCTTTCCTCCAGCTTCAAGAGTCCTCATCTTAGTCACTCTGTGTGCAGACTGCATTTCCTGCCATTCCGATGCTCAATGCACTTTCTCTAAACCTTTTTTATTTCAAACGTATCCCTCTTGAGGTGAAGAATTGCATACCATGCTACGTCGGTTTACTTAGTGATGAAATAATGCTGTCTCGTCCTTTCCTGATGACACATTTTTTGATAGCTACTGAGCACTGAGATAGCATTTCCATCAAACTAGCTATGCTAACCCCAAAATCTCATTCCTGAGTCCACTGAGGAAGCTTAAAACTAATTATTAATTGTATAGTTCAATAGGCAGTAATTGAATAGTTCTTCCCTGTATGCATCTCTTTACATATATTTGTGCTTACTTTTGTTTACTGTTTCATCATTTAATTGCTGTGTTTCAGTGTCCTTTCCAGTTCTTTGTACTGGACTCTCCTTTTCACTTTCTTCAGTCAGCACGTTCATCAGCGTCTTTATCAACTCATTTTTTTCTCATACCTCTTCTAAATCACTTATGAATATGTTAAGAAACACAGGCCCCAACTGATATTCCTGAGTCATTCCATTAAATGTCTGCCTGCTCCTGTAAAACCCAACCGTAATATTGGTATAACATTCTTAAGTTCCTTTAAAATTCTTAGGCTGTGTACCATGCTGGCCTGATGATTTCTTCTGGCTTCATTGTTCCACAAACTCTTCTTCTGACATTTCTGAGGAGAGAAATACTTTGCCTCCTTCATTTCAGCGTGAGAAAGAGACATTTCAGCATGGAAATCTCCCAAGCTCTTTCATAGGAAACATACAAGCAAAAAAGTTGGTTTTTTCTTTTTTTTTTTCTCTGTCACCTCCTTTTAAGTCCTGATTGTCAATGGATCATTTAGATTCTCTAAGAAGCTTCTTGATTCCAGTGTATTTTTGGAAAATGATTTATTATCAATTTTGTCCCTATTTTACAAGTTGTTCCCTCAACTCTTTTTTGACCTGCCTTAGTGTGTTTTTAGGTTTTCATTTATCAGAGTTCATAATCCTTTGTGTATTTCTTGCTCAACATGATTTCAGCTTTTTAAGGTATACTTTCAAGCCTCTGTGCTGCTGATTAACTTTGTGTGCATGCTTTTTTTTTCCTCAACTCTTTTGTGGTATGTAGTAGACAGACACATTTAAATGTAATTTTATTACTTGAAGTAAATGATTTTAGGATTTTAAGAAATATATCTGTCTGAATGAGATTAGTTTATGTCTACCTGTGCAAGTAATTGTGTGTCTGCATTTGATAACTGTAGATACAGGATTTATTTTAAAATGCCATCACTGCATCAAAAAACTAAATGGGGTGTAAAATCTTCTAATATATAAAAGAAGAATTGGAGAGGATTGTAGAATCTATTCTTTGTGTTCATAGGTGGAAAAAATTAAGGGTTTAAATTAAAGCAGGAAAGATTTATGTTGGAGAGTGGGGAAAATGTTTTCGGGAAGGATAGCATAGTGCTGGACCTGAATTGCACAGGTAAGTTGCAAAGTAGCTGTCACTGGAGGTCTTAGGAAGATCATAAGACTGTCTGCCCCATACATGTGGAGTTAAGTCTTCAGGCAAAGAATCAAATAGGTGACCTCCTGAAGTACCTTTTAGCTCTCTGGTTCAGCACTGAAGCGGTCTCATCAGTGTGGACACAAGATTTCTAGACTATAATACTGTAGCAGTTGATTTGTAATGCTGACCCTCTGATCAAGATGCTGACAGTGATGAGGAAATGTTAAATTGTATTAAAGAAGCTGCAAGTTTTGGATAGGAGCAACTGAGAGAGCACAGCCACTGTCCATAGACTGAATCACTGCTTCATCAGGATAATACGTAGCAATAGAATTTTTGCTTGGAAGAAATGATAATTTCCGAGAACAGTTAGCCTTAAAACACATAGGAGAAGTCATGTGTACTCAAGATGATGAAGAGGTATTTGTGGGATAGCTGGTATCTGCTAGTGGCCACTGTACAATTAGTTTCAACATTGTAATGAGAGTGGACAAACCAAATCCATTGTACAGAAACTCAGTTTCAAGAAAGGGAAGGTTGAGCTCCTTTTTTAAGGGTTGGAGGGAGGCAGAAAATTGAAACAAACACCCAAATGAAAAAATGTAAAAGGAATAATTCATAAACAGGTTTATAAAAGTCAGGTGGCCTTCATCTAGGGCTTCTGAAGGAGCTCAAATACCAAATTGCTGAACTGCTGGCAGAGACATACAGCCCACCACTGTGCCAGGTGCCTACTGGCTTGCCAAGGGGCTAGAGTTGATCATGGGAGCAACCAGCAGGTGGTTCTAATTTCTGCCCTTGATAAGATTGTAAGGTCTACAATAAATAAGATTGCTGAGGGCCAGAGTAAGCATGGTCTGTTAGGAAAAAGTTAACATGGCTTTTGTAAAGACAATAAGCATGTGAATAAAAGATTTCCAGTAAACAAAATATATTTTGTTTTCAAAAAGCCTTTACCAAAGGCTGTTAAAGCAAAAACTTGCCATGGGATGGGAGGAAAGGCTCTAGAAAGATTTTTAAAGTTAGGAAGCAAAGGGTAAGGCTTAGTAGTCATTTTTCATAATAGAGCAGACTGAGTAACCAACAGAATTAGTACTGCATCTGGCTTTTATTCAATGCTTTCATCAGTGGCCTAGCGAGGGAGTTAATGACCTGATAAGTGCAGAACTATTATTTACCAAATCTTGCAGTACTAGGACTAGGTGGCCCTACTTGAAACCAGCAGGAGAGTGTTTCAACAGATAGAAGTGCTATACGTAGCAGGCAGTGAACTACGGAAACTTGCTGCCAGAGCAAGTTGTGCGGGCAGACAAGTATGAACAGGATCGAAAATGGATTCAACATATTCATGGAAAATTGGTTCAGGGAATAAACAGGGATATATCTGCTAGCAGCCCTTATCCGGTGACAACGGATTGGGATCCTGTTGGGATTTCCAACAGGAAGTGGGCCACATGTGGTCTTTTGCCTGCTTTCCCTAAAAGCGACTCCTGCTATCTTTATTGGAGACAGAGTACAGGTCTAGAAATACTATGATTCTGACCTAGTACGATGCTTAATTTCTTCACTAAAAAAAATTTCTTTATTTGCTTTGAGGCAAAGAAAAGATTAGCATTTGTAGTAACTGAGTTTTGTTTGTTTGTTTGTTTTACTCTTCATAGTTATATTACTTTTATACCTATAGATGTTGGTTTTCACATGCATTTCAATAAAAGAAGTCTCACACTTCTCAGTTTTTTCTTTCTTAGTCTTGAGTAAGAACACTAGGATATTTGGTCTTACAAATGAGTTGAGAATTGTCAAATTTTACCTTTTTCAGAGAAATAGCTTGAAAAAAACTACTGAGGAAAAGGTGAAAACTTACCATACATCTATTAGATTTATATAATCTACAAATATTGGTGTTTCTATACTTCTAAATCAACACACATATTTTTCTTCCTTTTCTCTCAGGAAAGGAGACTGAAAAAGCCAAAGATCGGTGTGATAAAGCCACTATGAAGCTTCATATGTTGCATAACCAGTATGTGTTGGCACTGAAAGGAGCACAGTTACATCAGCACCAATATTATGACACTACACTTCCTCTGTTACTTGATTCCCTACAGAAGATGCAAGAAGAAATGATTAAAGCCCTGTACGTGGTATTTTCTCTCATTTTTCTAATTTGTACAATTTTATGTATATCCTAATTAATTTACTATTGTTAGAAAATAATAAACTGTGATTAATTGCTTATATATAAAGGAGTAATTAAAAAAGCTGTTTTCGTCTTTCCATTAATAACAATTGTGCATAACGAAGTCTATTCAGGTAAACACAGATGTTAGTATTAAGGGATCATGAAATCATTGTAGTGAGAGGCTGTCTTTTCATGAAACTTTTAAAATCTTAAAGATTGTCTGAAGTGTTTATAGTTGAGCTCATGCTTTGTCCTTTTCTTCATCTGGGATACCGTGGCAAGTTTGCTGTACAGTAGTCTTAATTTTTTGAAATTCTGCCGATAGAAAATTTGGTTTTAACTGGCAAACAGTCTTGAAAGTTATCTGAGAAGAAGGTCAGACAGATGCATGGTTACTTGCATGTGCGTGCAAGTAACAGGATCCTATCAATCTAATTTCAGTGTAAGACATCCAGTCTTAAAAATACAATTACCTTTTTCTGAAAGATCATTCTCCACATCATTGATGAAGATGTGCAAACTGATGATGTCAGAGAACTGTAAAGGAAGACTTTGTGCTCTCTCTTCTGATTCCTAACCACCATGCTGCCGCCTCCTCTTTCTTGAAGAAAGAGAGCTGATTTAGGAGACTGCTTTGTAGGTCTTTCTCTAGGGCATTCTGAGGACAGCAAGTGGAAAATATTGCTTCTAAGTCACTTATTTTTAAAGAAAAGCCGTTAACCTCTTTGTGCAAGTATTGTTCGTATAAAGGTGAGGCACTCATCTTTTCTGTAACTCATTTTATGAATCTACATCCATCTTGACTTCAACGCGTAGGAAGTGAGGGAGAGCTGGAGGTTTCATGCTCTTATCTGCTTAGGTGACGACATTAACCGTCTCACAGTTAAAAGTATCATATTACTCCCTTTGATTTTGGTAAAGGTATCTAAATGAAATAGACTCTGAGTAATCTTTTTATCTTAGCTTCATATGGAAAATCACAGCAAGAGACTGTAGTTAAATTTTTATGCTGTGTTAAAATTGTGAATTCTGATAATTCATTGAAGAACTTTATCACTGAACAGGAACCTATTGAACTCACTTGTCTTTGTCATCTCTGTAGTAAAAACCTGTGAAAATATTTTTGTCGCTAAATACATTTTTGGAGGGATCTAAATTTATTGGATAATTAGTACTGTCTGATATGTTTGAGCTTAAAGACCACAAAAAGAGGTGGTGATTTCACAAATGTGATGATGTGGCCATCCATGGGAAATACATATGTTTTAATTTTGCAGTTAAAATAGTTCAATAAAAATAGTTCAATAAACTTGAAGTGTAGATTAAAATTACTAATATCAGTTTTGGTTTGGTGGTAATTGGCAGATATTCTTGCTTTTAGATCTGGCATTGCCATAGTTGATATTGGCTTGTCTCTCTCATCACTCTATTGAACTGTTTTTCTTTTCTTTTCTTTTTTTTTTTTTTTTTGGAGCTTTTGCAAATTTGTTGTTCACAGTCAAGTCAAGATGTAATGACTTTTCTTGTCCCTTTTCTCCTCAGAAAAGGTATTGGAGAAATCTAATGAAGTGTTTTTTATGTGCAATGAATGTAACTTGATCTTATTCAGGAAAAAAGCTGTACTTTTTTCTGTGTAACTTCCTCTGAGTCAGTCATAATTCATCAGTATTTTAAAAAAAGTTCACCATGCTTCAGAACTTAACAAGTCAGCAAATTTGTCACAAAGAAAAATGAAATAGGAAATGATTATAAGAGGTCATTTATGGAAGGCTGAAAGTTAGAATAGGATGGTATTTTGGGAAGTGTCACTGGATACCAGTAAAGTTAGTAGTAGAATATCACTTATTTTTCTTGTACTATTCCCTAATCTCTTAAATCACTTCCCACTGTTGGGGGCAGGTCATAAGGCTAGATGGCTCCTATTTTCTCACATGAACTTCTTACTTGATTTTATTGCTTCTTGTAAATGCATGCAAACTTGTGACTTACACGTGTTCTTGTCCTAAGGACTAAATCATAAAAATTAAGATATGGAAGAGCGTAGTTAAAACAACAGAGAAAAACAGAGCTTAAAGGATCTACATACTAATTATTGAATGGAACTATGGAAATGCATACTAACTATTCTCTGACTCATTTTACCATATATCAGAGTGTATTTATTTTATCAGTCTGGGGAACATGAAACACTAGTGTAAGTGATGGCTAGCAAGGTAAGTCTTCTAGTTGGGGAAAAAAGGGGTGTAATCAGTAAGTTGTATGCATTCCTTTTCTCCACAGCTTTAATTCAGCTATGTTATATGTGGATGCTCTGAAAGTAGAAGGAACGCAGTCGTAAGATTTCTCTACTCATAGCCAATCTGTAAAGAAGAGGCCACAATTGATCTGTTATTTCCTCAATGAATATATGATCTTATTTCTTACATCTTTTTAAACAGTTGAAACATGAGTTTGTAGAAACAGCACTGGTTGAAAGTTTGAAGCATCATCAGTGCTATCTATGCCTCCAGTGTCATGTTGTATTCTATTGATTTTTTTTTCTCTTCAGAAAAGGGATCTTGGATGAATATAGCCAGATCACTAGTCTCGTAACAGAAGAGATTGTGAATGTCCATAAGGAGATCCAGACCTCTGTTGAACAGATAGACCCTAACTCTGAATATAATGACTTTATAGAAACTCACAGGTATGCATTTTCATTTGGATGTGCATGTTCATATTTCCTCTTAAGAAATACTTGTGTTAAAATGCAGCACTGCTGAAGTGGTTAAAGTTGAATTTTGCTAAAGTGAAATGGTTTGCTAAAGTTGAAATGGTTCCTTTTAAATCATTATTTGTAAAGATTTATCCTAATTTGAAAAGCTGTTCCACTTGCTTTTACAGAAAGTTGACTGAAAGTTTTTAACCTGACCATCTCTTTGGCTGTATCTTGATAAACAGAATTCCAATTATGTTATTGCATGAAGAACTGTAACTTTGGTACTGGCAGCATACTATGCATGACAACCATGTGTTGTCCACATGATTCAGTGTGAGCTAATTTACTGTGATTCTGAATGCATTTTGCATCATGGGCTAAACTGAATTTTTCTGCTGTATTTCTCTCCTTGCCCAAATTCTGGATAGTTTAAAGTGAGCACTGGAACAGATTGCCCAGAGAGGTTGTGAAGTCTTCTCTGGAGATATTCAAGGCCCACCTGGATGCGACACTGTCTCACATACTCTAGGTGACCCTGCTTGAGCAGGGGGGTTTGGACTAGATGATCTCCAGAGGTCCCTTCCAACCTTAGTGATGCTATGATTCTATGAACTCTAGGTGCCCCTGTATTAACTACAGTTATTGTAGAGTAAGCAGTGCTTAAAGCAGAAGGACAGAATATGCAGGTAATACAAGAAAGTTTTTTATTTTAAAAATAAACTGTATTTGCTGTTTATTGAACTGATAACGCATATTGGTACTAAGTGAATAGTCTAAGACTTCTTGCATTATCTGTTACTGTTAATACACAAATTGATAATTGCCATAAGCGGATATACAGATGGCTCAGCAAAGAGTGGATCCATGCCATAGATTCCCTATTCCCTATTCTAGATAATAGATGCTAATTTTGCAAATGTAACTTTTATTTACTAAATTAGGTCATCAGAAGTTATTGAACAAGAAATAGAGTTTGATACATCTTTACTAGAAGAAAATGAAAACCTTCAAGCGAATGAGATCATGTGGAATAATCTAACAGCAGAAAGTTTGCAAGTCACGTAAGTTTTTCTTCACAAATCTTTCATCCTTTAGAAATGCTGTCATACATTATGACACATATTATGAGGCTCTCTCAGCTCATCCCGTACTGGAGTCTTTAGTTAACCTATTGCAAAGGTCCAGTTTCTGAAATAATGTTTTCAGGCTGTAGACTGAAAACACTGCTGTTTCTGTTGTTCCTTTGCATAAAATACTTCTTCCCCACTGCAACAGACTGTTTGCCTGAACTTTCAATCTAGTCTCCCCTCCTTCTCAGTTAATTCCTACAGTGACCCAAATACATTGTGAATTCTCTTTGAGAACTTACTAATCTTCTCAAAAGGTTTTCCATACTCACTGATCTAGGAAAAAATACAGAATGCTATTGATGAAGCCACCAAGTACAGTGATGCAGTCAGTGATTTAAATTGCTAACCAGAAAATGTTCATAAATACACTTGTTTTACTTATTTGGCAGGTTTTTGCTTTTGGTTTCAAAAAAAAAAAAAATCCTTACTCATTGTTATAACCTTTAAAGTGTAGTAATTTACTAACACAGAGATAGCTTTTATTACATTTCATGGTACTTTTGACTATTCAAGATGATAAACTCTCTCTCTACGCATTTTGTTAATCTATTCTGTAGTTTTCTTTTTACTAATTTCCCCAACTACACCTTTACTCAGTTGTTATTGGGGAGTAAACCTTCTGATGAGGTTTGGTATCTTTATATTATAATATTCTTTTTATCTTGTCAGCCTCACCTTTTGCCGTAAAATGGTCTGATACAGTCTGGTGAGACTTCAACTATTAATTGTACATTTTTTATATTGATTATAAAATCTATAATGTCTATAATGTATTTCAACCCATATTTGAATTATTTGTACATTTTTTTGGTAGAAAGCATAACTAATCCAAGTAAAAAAGATCAGTGTATTTTTTGATTTTTTATGTCATCCTAATCAAACTGTGACTTTTGCTTCGTTAATTTTTTTTTTTTTAATCAAAATCAATGTGGAGCATTATTCAAGTGAGGCATTTCAAATGTAAATACGCCACAGTGTGTCTTCTGTAAATTATTGTAATCTCTGTTTCCTCAACACTGTTGAGATTCTCTGGATTTTGTTCATTCCTTTTTGTTAGCTGTCCTCTCTTCCTCCCCTTTAAACATGCTTCTGTTTATAATATATTCTGTATCACTGCTAAATTGTACTTAGTTCCTGTATAAGCTATGTGTAGGTTGTACATCTAGATACATCTAGATATATTTCAGAACAGTTACAGGAAAAAAAATATACCCAATCTCCCTTTTAAAATGTCTTACAGTTCTTTTTTGTATAAATTCTACCTTTCATAGCTCAAAAAGATAAATAACTTCTTGTTTGGCTTGTCTTCCATGTCCTAGTATTTAGAAATAAACCATTAACATGTCTAGGCAAAACAGCTGAACCACTGCTTTTTTTAGTAAAGGGTTTTGATGAAATGAGTGCTTGTTTTTGTAAATATTTATCTACATAACTGTACAAATACACATTTTTAATACAACTTTCAGTGTATCCTGTTATAAAGCTTATATTCATGCAATTTAAATTCTTTCATACATTTTTGGAATAGGAATCAGATAGCTCTTTTAAGTATTGCTGACTTCAAGATGTCCATTTGCTGGTATAAATCATATTAAGACCTCTGAGCAAAGAAGTTTGGCTGTATTAGGTCAGACTAAAGGTTGACCTAGCCAACTTTATCCTCTCTGACATTAACCTATGAGGAAAGTCGAAGGAAGAGAACAAGAACAGAATGTGCATGCAATGCTATTTCCTCAGAATATGCTCTCAGCTTGTATAATTTACAGCTCAAATTTTTGAATCAAATGTAATGTTTGTTTCTAATAGCTTTAGATATATTTTTCCTGTGTGAGTTTTTCCAATAGTTTTCAATATGTGTAAGTATTTATCATCTACAATATCATAGGTAAAGGAATTCCTAAGATTAACTTTGCATTATATGGACTACACTTCCTAGATTCGCTTTATGACTTAAAGCTCATTTGGGATGAGAATAGGAACAATATACTCCTTTTCACCCAACTCGTGATGCTGTAAACGTCTACCGTACTCCTACTTGGTTATCATTTTTCCATACCAAACAGTCTATAACTTTTAGTCCTTCCTTTCACACATTATCAAGCTTGTCATCTTTCTTTTGAGTGTTTTCAAGGTCACTGTATTGTTTTTTGAAATCAGTGACAGAATTGCACAGAAGATGGATTAGAGAGAGCCATAAAAAGGTTTTCTATGTTCTATATTGTTCTGCTTCATTTTTAACAGACTCTGGAGAATCATTCTGTTTGATTTTTTTCTGAGCACTGCTGAGTATTGAGGCAGTGTTTTCTTTGAATCATCTGTTGTAACCTCAAGATCTCATGTCTGAGTGGTAGCTACCAACTTAGAGCCACTCATTGTATAAAATTTTGGATTATTTTTTCCCCTCTATGTATTTGTCTATTTTAATACACATGGAAATTAATCTTCTAAATATGGTCCATCTTCTACATGATGGGTATCATAATGTCCAGGAAAATCCTTCTTCATTCTTTATGTTCAGGCTGTTCTTTTACTACCTCAGATAACAGTGTACTGTTGGCATTCTTTGTCACCTTGATTATTTTCCTTTTATCTGGATTATTATGAACCTATTAAGCAGTGCAGATTCTTGCAGAGCCTCACTAGTAATTTTCTGGTTCTGTGAAAACTGATTTCATCCTTTTCCATTTTTGTTCTTTTTTTCAATACAAATGAGAACCCTTCCTCTTTTACTGGTTTAATTTTCTTTAACTGCTTTTGCTGATACGACTTGTCAGCTACTTTTTAGATAGCCTTTGCTAAATTACACTTGTTTTAAAACTACTAGAAAAGTAAAACAGACATTTGCATCGCTTACAATGCATCAACTAGAAATTCTCAAGTAAGGTCAGTGTATTACATACATTAGTGATAGATGATGACTTTTGAAAGTATCCTATCTGTAAGTGCTGAAAGAATAGGAATTTGCCTGTTGATTTTTAGAGTTGAGATCATGTCCTTGGATCTTCAAAATACTGCAAAGTTATGTTTTTGTAGGGGAAAATTGCATACAGGACCTAGCAAATATAGTAGTTCCAGTAAGTGTACATGTTTATTTCCCAGACTTTGAATAGATTAGATGTTAACCTAGAATCAGTACTTCTTGGTCAAATCCATGATTTTTTTTTTAAATGTATATGAGGAAAAAAGATAGCTTTACATTCAATACTGATTGAAAATCTTAATAAAAATATTTTAAGAATAAATGATGATGAAAACTGCCTCAGTTTTACATTTGCAAGTGAGTTTATGTTTATCAATGAAGAAGCTTTGCAGAGAGAGGTAGTTAACAGTGTTTACTAGAGAACTTTTCTAAGTAATAATAATATCTAATGCAAGACCTATTGGTTCTGGTTTTATTATTTCCAGAGAGAATACATCACAACTACTGATTGTACGTATTTAATTAATGTGTATTGCTGTATTGGGAAAGTATTTATTTTTCATTCAGCTTCTGGTGAATTAGCAATATATTAGGAAGATATTAATCTACATAACGTAATACATAACATGCAGTCTAGAAGTTTTCTTGACAGAGGAGTGTGCAGGCAGTAGATCATGTGTGTATATGCAATCAAGTATGCGTACTGTAATAAAGGTTAATAACATAATATAAAGCAATAGCTACAAAAAAGGCTATCAAGCAGCAAGTAGTATAATCTAAAGACTAATTCTCTTTTTCATCTTTAGAAAAAGAACACAGTGTTCCCAAATATGTACAACTGATGTGTACCATTGATTTCTGAAATGTATGTATCACAGGTTAAAAACAGTAATAGAAGAACTCATGCAGACACAACAGACTCTTTTGAGCAAAGAAGAACTTGTGCTGGAACTAGAGAAGAAAATAGAAGAATCTTCTAAAACTTGTGAAAAGAAGTCAGAGTAAGTATAACGAATACCAAAATAAAATAATTTGAGAGGAAATTGTCTGTAATGCAGTTCCTAAGACTTAAATATGAAATAACCTCCACTAAACTTGTTTTGCTTTAGAGAATTATTTTCAATACCAAAAAAAAAAAAAAAAAAAAAAAAAAAATTAGCTTTCCATCTCTTACATAACCCTCCCTGCTCCAGATCCTGAATAGTTAGAGAGCGAACTAGCGCCTTTAATTTAATTTAATTGTCATACTGTTGGGGTGGCTCAAGAACCAGACCTTTGATTAGCACTGTAACTTAAGTTTGGCAGAACGAAACACAGTGTCTCTTCACATGGCTCTCCAGTTTCTTGCACAAAGGTGGAACTCGTGGTAATTTCAGTTTAAGGGCCAAGAGCAGTGTTTTATGTGGGGGTGTGTTGTGAGACTGCTTGCGTGGTTCTCTCCTCTTCCCCCATCCCCCAGATCTCTAAAAAGTAAAGCACTCTCTAGTATGCCTGAAGCATCTAGAGCTGATAGTAGGATATGCTACAGCTGTTGTTTGGGAAAGGAAAATCTCAAGTCTTCTACAAGATTTTATTTATAAACAGTTTGAAGTCTCTTGAAGTGGAAATGAAATCTCCCTCACAAAAAGGCAAATAATAAATAGACTAAAAGCTGGTTACTGGACATGAAACGACTGTAAATAAAGTTTCTTACTCTGAATTACTGATATTTTTTGTTTTATTATTATTTGAAATTAGTGCTGTAAAGAAAAGTGACTAAAATGTTGAGATGAGATACTAGTAAACTAAGACTGCATTCTATATGGTGGTTGGCTAATTGTGTTATAACAGATTCAAAAGTAAACTTATACAAATGAAAAGGAGAGCTTACAGTAGTTGAAGGTGGCTGTTGCTGTGGCTTTGGAAGAATGTTGGAGGTAATAAAGGAGAAGTGAAAATGTTATCATGATCTCTGAATCTATAAAATGGTGAAATGTTATATTGGAAGACTGTTGTATAGGTGAGACTGCCATTCAAATATGGTTTCAAGTTCTGATAGACGATGAAAAACAGGAGATGGTTCAGAGAAAAGCCATAAAAATGTAGAAAAAAAGAAAAAATTTCTTTTAGCCCCTCGTGTAGTTGAATTTGTTGAGCTTAATAAAGAGAATGTTGAAGAGTATCTTGACTGCAGTCCAGAAATACTTGCATAGTAGAAGACCTTTTAGTCGAGAAGGTAGAGACAACAGATATATCTGATCTGAAGCCAGACAAATTTATACGATGAATTCAATAGTGAAGATAATTATCATTATAACAGCTACATGGGTTGCATTCCTCATCACTGAAAATAGTAATCTAAATGTGTATTTCTTTATTTCTTATTACTCAAATGTGAATTAGTTTAGGGAACTTTAGTGGTTGTAAGTTCAGTCAAACTGGTTGAAAATAATAGTTCCTTCTGAATTTATTACAATATGATTTTTGCAATACATTGGAAAAGAAAGGGAATGACTAGCTGTTTGCTTTGATTATCTTACAGCTTTGAGAATTTTCTAATTTTTATCTCATGCATGTATACTTTTGAAGTAATAACTCAAACTTTTCACATTTTCTTACAGACATTTAATAAAATTTCTGTCATTAACTGGACGGATAAAGTGAAAATAGACAAGTTCAATATTGAGTATGCTTTCTTTTGTGTAGCTTTCATGAAACAAAGTATGTATTTAAATCATGTGTGTTTCTAAGTTAGTTTGTTAATTTTCTCTGCAGTATTGTACTTTTGCTGAGCCAAAAGCAAGCACTGGAAGAACTCAAGCAAACAGTTCAGCAATTAAGATGCTCTGAGGCAAAATTTGCAGCACAGAAAGAACTACTGGAGCAAAAGGTTCAAGAGAATGATGGGAAAGAGCCACCACCTGTAGTGAATTATGAAGAAGATGCCAGATCAGTCACTTCTATGGTAAGCTTGATATTTGTTTTACTAGATCATGCAATCTGCAGTCTTGCTATTGTACTTTAGTCCTGGGGTCAAAGGCCTAAAACATTCACTTGCATGATGACTGAAGTGAATGCATCTCACTTGACATTTGTAGGGGTTCACTTAATGGGATAAAACTGTTAAATCACTTGTTATTTTTCAAGTTGCAGAAATTTGATCACTTATAACTCTCTCTGTACATTGGTAGACTTTGTTTGGCCTGCTGCACCCTTGATATTTAGACTCTCACTAGATGATTTTATAATCAAAAGTATAAATTCTTAAGTAGATTGAATAAGCATATGAACTCTGAGTAGCTATTGATAATGACATTGCCAGAGTCGAAGTAGTACATTCACAGTTGTAGATAGAAAACTAGCAGTAAAACTTGTTGGAATCACAGCGTACATGTAATTGAGAAATGAATTTAACATATTGTAATCACTGTTCATCAAATATTTGCAAACACTGATTTCTGTGCTATTTATTTTTAAAATATTTACATGCTCTTGACAGTCAAAATGAACTTTTTGTATTATTTTATGGGACACTGTAATTTGAATAAGTGCTTTACTATGCTAATATTGTGTGTGACTTTCTTTTCCCAACTGTATACAGCTATGTGTAAGGCAGAGATAGTAGGCCATATAAAAAACAACAAACAATATGTGTTTACTAAAGGGATTGGCAGTAGTGTTTGCTTTTATGGATTAGGTTTCAATACATGAGATGTTTGTGACTTGTTTTCTTTTGATATTTCACATGCTGTTACTTTTGGTCCACAAAGTAAATGACAATGAAATGGTTGCATGTGAGAGAAATGCTTTTTTTCAATATCTGTTTGTGGAACCAAGTTTGTTTTTTCTTCCACATCTCTTTTACAGTTATACTTATTTGTCAATATTCTCTTTCTTCTGTTACTATTGTTTAACATTTACAAGGTGCTGACAAGGATGGTTGCCATTTTCATTGGTACAGAACATGATTTTTATGAAGCTTATATGTTTTTCATAGTCTAGGAGGAGATAATGAAACACAAAAAGATGAGGTCAGAGAACAGGAAGGATGAGGATAACTGTAGTGAAAGAACAGGAGATTTGGGAGTTGTGGGTTTTTGTTTGTTTGTCTGTTTGTTTTTCTTTTCCTCAGATAGGCTATCTTGGTAGTTGTTTCATGTACTACCCTGTAGTAGTGTTAGTGATTATTCTCAGTAAGGGTCAGTTGAAAGGACCAGTGTAAAATTTCAGTAGAATGGTGTTCTTCCGCCTCAGTTCAACGTTACTAAAGTCTGTCTTCTGGTGTCCAAATCTCTATTTGAATATGTAGGAGAAAATACTGTTGCATTTAGGTACAATATGAAGTGAAGAACTTCTTTCTTACTTTTTACATTCTTTCTTCTGAACTTTATTGAATAAAAGGTACTTGTTTTATCTTTTTTGCTGAAAGTAGTATATACTGAAACCTCTAGAATGACACAAGTTTGATTAATTCCTTTTCAGAAACAGAAGCAAAGAAATGTTTGCATACCTTCAATGTGCTGAGAAAATTAAAATTTTACTATTTTGTTTTGGCTTCAGAGGATTATAGATTATAATTTATTTGTAGGCATCATTAAAAATAAAGGGGTAAGATTAAATGCTGGATGTTTTCATTTGAGTGAATTACTTAAAAAGGGTAAATTGATCGTAAGTTTTACCTAACTTATAAGTTGATATCCTGGGCTAATAAAATTGGCTAAATACTTTTAGAAACAATGGCAGTCTAAATTAAACCTTTTCCAAATTACTCTGCACTGAGAGAGTCTGTACTCCCAGTCTTGTGCTGTGTCAAAATAAGAAAAATAATAGACAGGTGGACTATTTATATAAACATCACTTCAATTGATATAACAACATTTTTTGGGAGTGGGGAGTAAAGCTCTTCAAAGTTGTGTAGATGCTCAGTGATCAGTAATGGAATATTCCTGATGCTGCTGTTCATCCTGGCATTATCTCTTAAGTTAATCATTCAGGAATATCATTATTTCTTCAGCTATAATTCCATTTAGGTCTCTATCTAAAACTAGGTCATCTAAATGACTTGAATGTAGCTATTTATTCTTCTTCAAAAATTCATTGTAAACAGTTGTTTTACATTTTTTTTCTTAAGAGTGACAAAACTAGCATTAGCTTGTGTTGTGAGTGTGCATATTTATTTGCCTGTGAAGTAGCCTTTGCATTCTGTAACAAATTGAAGTTCATTTTGTTACTAAGAATATGATATACAAAACAGCTTTATGAAGTTGCATGTCTCTATTTGAAGTATTTATATGGCATCATATAAATACAGCCAATTTCTTAGGGAAATAATTTGCAAATTGTTTTATTTTCCATCTGTTACACTAGATAACTGCGCCATAGGTTACTAACAAGGAATGCAGTTGTGAAGTGCTGCTTGAGGTGTTTTTATAGACAGATTGTTACCTTAGCGTCTCTAATAACTGTAGGAACATTTATATTTTATTAGTGCGTCTTCAACATGATGTTGGTTCAATATATTTTATTGTTTACAGAATGCTAGGTGTGTATTGATGTTCATATAAACATTTTAAGGAGAAAGGAAATTGCTGGAAGGTTCTGTTTTATTCATCATGATGGCATAGTAAGGAATAGAAATATTCTGCTTTGGCTAGTCCTGAACTGCAGTTGCATTTAAGAATTTTATACGTTGAAAAGTAAAAGCAATTTCTTATTTCTAGCATTTATGCCATTATAACTAAGCAAGATAAAGACAATTTTAATGCTAAATGTGCCACAAGCTTAAAATGATCCCTTTGTACCCTTAGCATAATTATGCAATTATCGTATTGTGCACTATGCAAGCAGGAAAATCAAGCTTTCATTCTGCTGCACTTACGTCAAAGTTAGGAGATAGTTCTTAAGAAATAGTTGATAAATTCTAGTAAAAAGATATCCTTTTGCCAAAACTATGTAGTATCTAGATTGTTATGTATCATGTCACTTAACAAAAATTAACTAGCAAGTTTTAGTTAGGTGTTTAGTATCTAGATGTTTAATCAGTGAATGTATGGCCTGTCATTTGTCTTAAGATTCGTGTATATGACTTTTGCTATTAATGTGATTAATGGAGCATGTCAGCAGCCCACCACAGTTAAAACAAACGAACAACTAAAACTCCTTTAGGTCTAGTGATCTGACTGAAAACATCAGGAATATTGCAGTGCCAGCGTAACAGTTATTTAATTAAGTACATGAGACTTTAGATGATGATGGTTTGCATTTCATAGTAAGACTTCAGAATTACAAAATCTGTATTGCCTTGGGGTACTGTTAGAGAACAGGAGCTGAGAAAGCCTGGCAGTAGATTTATTTAATATAAAATAATAATTTATTTTGTTTAGCAATAATACAATCTGTATTCCACTTCGCTATGTCATCTCCTTTTTCCTTGTTTGATAAAAAAAAGGTGCAAAAGAGGAGGGACAAAAAAAAAGTTATAAAGCTACAAACAAGATCTTTAAGAATACGTATTTACTTTTTCCGAAAACTATTTAACAATCTTCTAAATAGAATAAAACACTTTAGGACATACGAGTGGTATGATGGCAGTATTTTAGGTCCTCTTGGAAAGATTATCTCCCCATAGGCATGGTTCGTATAGATTCATTTTGCGTATTGCAGCATTATTCTGGAAGCACTGAGTATTTGTATGGAGGCTGTGTAATACTGGAAAAAATTGTCAGCAGGTGGAGCTCAGTGCCAGAGGACCAGTTATGGCTGAATAATGAAAAGTTGTTGTTACTGCATATGTTCAAATAAGGCTCACGAGACACAGAAATGTGGAGAGAAAAATATATAATTTTTCTAACGTCTAAGTCGTCTGAAGTGTTTTGCCTCCCCACTTCCCCATGGTAAAATACAGGAAGACAGAACGCGCATAAGCCAGCCGCAAGAGCTGGATAAGCTATACTGTCTACGGGGCAAGTGCTGCAAAGGCTCTGTTTTTTTCTCCATACCAAAGGACTTTTAGTCCGACCTGGGTGTCAGGATGGCAGATACAGATCAGTCAGTCCATAATGTCTCTAGTGCCATGAACTGTGCTATAAAAAGTAAATATGTCAGCAGGAAGCTGTAACACCACGGCATTGCGATTAAACCCAGTGGAATAGATTTGACTGTTAAGGTTTCATTCCAGGAGAATGCCACTCTTAAAAATGTACGCAGTGGGATAACAGAAAATAAGTGTTAGGAGATTTTACACTTCTGAACTCCTGTTTTGCCTGCTGTAGCTGAAGTAACCAAAATGTTGTAGTACAGATTTATAGATGTGTTTGCAAGCCAGTTGCTTTTTATGCATATATATACATATATATATATATATATATATGTATATATATATGTAAGAAATTTGGTAAAAGTTCACTGCACTTATTGCTTTTAATATTTGTCATTCCTTTTTAAAAGGCTTCAGAGATCATAGTTTGAGTATAAAACATAGTTGCTCTAAAAAGGGTCAGATAAGTCAGCTTTTAGTGAAGGTTGTTTGTGGTAAATATACAAAAGGAAGTTCACTGGTTGTGGAAGAAGAATATTAAATGTATAAAATAGTGCTAAAGTGATAGTTTCATTATGTATAAATTAATCTAAAATGATTTTGATTTTCTTATTGTTATTGCTCTGTATTCCCAATTCTGCTTTCTAGAATCCATGAATCAGTGCTCCTTTAATAGTGTGACTAACAAGACAGTACTCATAGTCATTTTTCTCTTAGCTGCTTCTACAGGTTTGATTTTTAAGGCAAATGTTTTTAGAATTATTACTGAAATCATAATTAACACATTTAACCAAACTGCGGATTTTTCAACTTTTTCAGGTCACACATATATTAAAAAGCATTTACAGGAGTGGATTATTTGACTAAAGATGCTTTGTTAAATGTATTTTAGATAACGCATCGTTAAACATATCCCATGGAGAGATGCACCCACGCTTTAAGGGGTCTCATTTTCCCACATGCCTCTGGCTATGTGGAACCTTCGTGTTCAAAGAGACACGGGGAGATGGTCGGCTTCAGGGGCAGTGCACTGCAGCAGTAACAGAAAGCTTGATGGTAGAGATTGGGAATTTTTTTTTCTCCTTGCTGACGCAGAAAAATTGAGACTTTCCTGCACTTTGTAATGCATTGCCGAACAACTCAATTGTTTATCGGTGGTTGTAAGTAATTCACTACTAATTTGTGGCTCTATTGAGAGAGCCACACATTGGCTTGAAGAACACATAATAGAAGAAGATAGGGGAACCCTTACAGTTATTTAATTTTTATTTATAAATCTTGTAAAACTCACTTGTGTTAATCCAAGATTGTAACTTTTCTTGTCAATAGAAAGAGGGCCAAAGTAAGTACATGGTCTGTGCAGCTTTAGTATCCTTACCCTTTCCCTTATTTTTGTGTCAGCGGAAGAAACACTGCCAGTACAGTCATGTTGTAGAACTTGTACCTATTAATTCACAAAAGACTTGGAAATAAACAGTTGCATTTGTTGGATTCCTGGACAGCTGAGGTTCAACTAAGTGATCTTTGCTTTAGGCTGCTTTCCAAGCTTGCTGGCTGGAATCTTTGTTTCTGGTTCACTGCCAGAACTTAACATCGAGCAAAAATGCTCTGAATGTCAGCGGCTTGTAGCAAGTGTAAAGAATGAACTCTGTCCCTCTCCCTCAAAGAGGGAGTATGTTCTAGCTTCTGTTTCTTCTCTTCCTAAATCCTACTTGCCTGCTGGAGGTATATCAGAGGAAGAGCAATCCACACAGAGATACTGAAGTAAGAGACAGATAAACTCAATCATCAAACTTTGCCCCAAGGGGATATTACCGGCTGGTCCGGAATGTGCGAGAGACTAGATCAGTGGAGCCTTCGAGTTTCTTCCCGGTGAACATGCCCGGCAGCTTCTGAAGTAAGATTATTCTGACAGTAGGCTTCTGGCAGACTAAGGCTCAGATTTTGTGCGTTTCTTAATGTCAAGGTATTATCAGAGAAAATGTTGAGCGGGGCGCTAGTCTGCCTTGGGGAAAGGGCAGATTAGGAGTGTGAGCAAGCTTTGACAGTTCAGGAAGGTGATGGTTCAGAGTAAACAAAGTTTGCAGAATATTTTGAGTGCAGAATTAGTATACCCTTTCTGTGAGAAGGGGAGTATGTGTTCTTGAGACAACAAGGATTTCTGACTTGAACTGCCAAAAATATTTCAAGAGCTTTCAAGATTCCTTAAGGAAGAAGCCTTTGTCATGCTAATGTTGCAGCATTTTATACTCAGTGGAGAATTGTTATTCTGGTCAAAGTCTTCTCTGGAAATTAGGAAAGCTTCACTCGCAAGTTTTCCTTTGAACAGAAATCACATTGATCTCCAGCATATGTTTCTGTGTGTGTTGAGAGCAGAGTAGTAATTCCTAAAGCCAGAACTATCATCTTGTTCTTCTTACACTTTTTCACAGTAATGGGACCAAATTAATAGGATTATTAACTTTTTATAGTCTTTAAGTAATGCACAGAAATAATGTGATGGAAGTGCCTGTTATATGTCCTCTTTCTCCGTTTTTATTTTTGAGCTGACTAGTTGAAAATGCTTTCTTTCCTATAGGCAGTGATTATGTTTCTGAAAGTTTTAAAATCTGCTACATAATATTTCTTTGAATTAGAATTTATGGTTTTAATCTATTGCTGCAGGCAACTTAATGACAGATTTGAAGCATATTACTTATGGTTTCTTTTGTGGCTCTTACTCTTTCTTACCATGTGGGTAAGCTCTCACAAAGTCAGAAGCCAGAATGATGATCTAATCCACGTTTCAAAGCACACTGTTAAAATGCAAGCCAGATTGTTTTGTTTTCATTTTTATTTTTTAATATTAGTGACCTTTAACGATGGGGTAAATGAAATAGCATGTTTCAGATATCACTGTGGTTTTTTTTTTTTTTTTGCTTTGTGTCACTGTGAAATACAAAAAAATGTGAAGTGTTTCTGGTCAGGATGGGATCCAGTTGTTTCAACATAAACATTAGCATCATTTTTAGATTGCCTGAGGTATCCTGGCAAATCTTAAGCTGTGACTCACGTCTGCCAGCCCCATGTAGATGTCTTGGATATCCTATACCATGCAAAATGCTGGATACTGATGTTCAGACAAATGAATCCTGTTCTCCTACAGAAACTTATTTTCAGGTTATTGGCTGAAAAAATCTTTGACAATGGGGAAAGTGAACTGCCACATGAGATGTGGTAGTCATTTTAATCCAGTTAAAAATTTGGGGGATTAGTTATTTCAGTTCCTTCTAGGAAAATCCAGAAACAGGCCACAAGGAAGCATATATTTATTTGACTGTTGTCATGGGCTAGTTTAAGGAAGGTGTGGTGAAGAAAGGCATAATGACGTTTGCATTAAGATAATAGTAGGTCTCCAGGAGTTTCTGAAACTAAGATGCTCGTCCAAAAAAGGAAAAAAGCCTGGTGCATCACAATTAAGATGCATGGGGAAATGTCGTTCTTGAAGAGTGAATAAAGCTTGCTAATTTTGGAGCACCTCTGGAACGCTGTTTTTAGCCAAATGATATTTCCTAATTCTGAGATTGTGGGGGCCAAGAACAGGGTTGGGGAGAAGCCACAAAGTGCACTTGGGGTGTTCACGTGAGTGTGGGGGGGGCGCACACGGGCGCACCCGCGGTGTGCCTGGGGCCGGGGTTGGGTGCCCAGGCCTGAGCCCAAGTGGAGTGGCCGGGCCCGTGGGCAGAGCAGGACTGGGGATCCCGGGGGGAGCCGCTGGGGCCCCCGGGGCCTGGTCGTGCCCTCGGCGGCTGACGCTAATACGCTGATAGAGCCGCGGTCGCCAAGTGAAACCATCGCTTTCATTTTTTGCCCTGTAGGTTAGTTGAAAGACGGGACAAGAAAATGGAATTAACTTGGTAATTTCAAGAGGCAAGTGCTGTTTTACAGGTTGTCAGTGTTAGCAGATTTCCTAGGGAGAGAATATTTCCTTGAGACTGTGGTTTTGCCTTCTTCAATATACGTTGCCACAGTGATTTATCAGGTGCTAAATCAAAATATTAGTAGGATATTAAAGAAAAGTACAGGGCACATGGTATTGACTGAGAATTTAAAGAATTACGGGCTGTATTTGCAAATGCCTGGTTCTGATATGCCTCAGAATTACATGGGTTTATTTCTAATTTTTGGCTTCAGGTACTAAGATAAAATAAAGTCAGCCCAATATTTGGATTTAAATGTAATGTAATGTAAAATTTTCTCATGCCCTTTTTAAATTGTATCTACTAACTTTGGCAGACTGCTAGAATGCAAACCTTTGCAGTGTCTAAGCTAACTGAAATTATTTCTGGAAGCAAGTGTTTAGTGTTTACTTAGTGTCTGTGATTGGTAAAAATGAAAACAAAGAACTGTAGGTAGGAGAGAATAAAATAGAAATTTAAGTATTTTGGGGAAGCAGGAGCCAAAAAGATAGATGCTTTGCAGTCTTGACAATTTCTGCATCATAGTGTCGTGCAATTCTCACCTTCCTTTTATGCTAACAGCTAAAATAGTTGAATTTGTTAATTATTATGCTGAATAAATTCTGGGTGAGCAAAGAATGTCACAATATAAGAGAAGCTGATTTAAAGTTTGTATGACTGAGCAGGTGTTACATTGAGCTGACTGACAACATTAAATTATAACAGGTCATGATTTCTGTATTTTTAAGTGATGCAAGATTTGCTCAGAGAGATCAGGCTTATATAGTAAAAAGCAAAAGGCAAGCTTTTAGGTACATAAGCTCTTCGTTAACAGAAACAGGCACGGCAATCCTCAAGGAAATCAAAAGTTCAGAACTGCTGGTGCAAGTTTAATTGGCTTGTGCTAAATGGTTCAATGTAAAATTAAGTGATATTGTAACATAAAGAGAAGTTGTTAACTCTATGGGGGGGAAAAAGGCTAATTTTTAGTCTCATGGAACCTGCGGGTAGAAGTTGTGAACATCTCCTACCTCGTAGGGTCTTCTTGCAGTGTGGTTGTAATTGTTCAGTAGTTGTTAGCGCTAGTGCTGGTCTATGGTAATACGACAACAGAATACGTATTATCAATGGAGGTATGATTTGTGTTCAAGTAATTTTTGTATGTGGTAATCAAGTGAGTTTCTCAGAAATAGTTTTCCTCTTAAGGGTGTTTCTCTTGGAGGAAAAATCCTTCTCTTAGATCACTGACGCGTGCGAGTGTTAGACTTCTGTCCAGAGCCCATGTGGTAGTATATGAAGCTGCAGCTTGTGTCAGAGGTTTTTCAGTGCGTTTCAGGTGCTTGCTGCTTTTGTTTGCTTGAGCTATTTAGTCTATGGGATTGCTATGTATTGCTTGCAATTTCACTTTTTTTTTTTTTTTTTTTTTTTTTAAACATGGATGACAATGTCTAGAAGCAGATCTTGATTTTGAAGCATCTCAGGAATAGGGATGATCTCTTTTCAATATTTGGTGAAAATTAACAAGGAAATAAGGATTTCCAAGATGGTTAAGGTATCATCCTGGGGATACTGTAGGCTTTGGGATGCATACGTTCCCTGCAACATGATCATTGATAGAGATTGATACACTGAGTCATACATAGCTGCAGCTTTGTGTACCCATCATGTGGAGAAAATGTTGGTGCTTTGAGGGGATAAGGAGCTGAGGGAATCTCTTCTGTCACAGAGAAGACTGGTTTCGATTTGACAAGAAGCTTGAGGATGTTTTATAGGAATTAGTTGTGAATTTTCAGAAGGGGGTGTCTTGGCTGGATATTGTGGGTCTTCTGTTTTTAATGAATAATGACTGAAATAAGTGAAATATTTCTTTTTTTGAATACTGAGAAAAACAAGCTAAACTCTTTTTTTGGAATTCTACAGAAGAAATGTTACCTGATTTATTCTGGCTCATTGTGCTAGCTAGGATTCCACTTTGGCTAGGATTGAAATCTATTACACTGTTGTACCATTACTAAGACTTACATGAGAAGTCTTTTCACCTTGATGTCTGTATTTGGAGAAGAGTCTTGGTTTTGTTTATGATTTATGAAGCTGTAATCTGAGGTACAAAGTGAGTTCAGCTGTGAGTAGCAACTTTAGGTTTTTCTCTGAGTAGATTTGAAACACTGCCTAAATAGATAGTGGGGTAACACTGGTAACATTTTTGTTCTTTTGTTGTTTATATTGGCAGATATTTGCAAAGATGTTTACTTAATGTGCAGAAATATCTAAAGCTATGTTGTTTAATTCTTCCTTATTTGAAAAAATAGTGGGTATTTCTGTATTATATTTGTGTGTTGTGAGCAAAAATACAGTAATATATTTCCAGTAGGTATGTTAGTATATGTTAGTTATACAAATAGAAAATTTAAAATTAAGTTGTCATCCTGCAAAGATTCTGTGTTTAAGTCTAGCTCAAATGATCTGCTACAACTATGTGTTGCAGCTTTCATGAAGTTATTGTATCATCTTATCTATTAATATGCAAGCTGCTTTTACTAATAAAGTGGTGCATGGACCTGTGAAAGCCAAAATCAAACATCATATTCTAACTGTACTGGCTGTCAAACAGAAATAACTGAGCAAATTTTAATGTAGTCATACTGCAAAATTTTTTTCTTTATCTCATTACGGAAGTGTCAGTTTTATTTAATATAACTAATGTAAATGCTGATCTGGCTAAGAACATATTTTGTTTTCTCTCACTAAAGATGTTCATGGTTAATTCCATGAAGCTCAGTTTTAGTGCGATAAAACAAACGTATTCTCTCTCAGTATGTGTTTCTAAACAAGATACAGTTGCCAGGTCATATAACGTGCATAATACTCTTTCAAATAGCTTGAAGCTATAGAGTTTGCCGGAGTGGCTTGTTATAGTTGATAATGTTGTGAGAGATGAGATGCTCGTTGGTAAGTGCCAGTTTAGGATGGAGTAGGGGAATCCTTAAACCAGGCAAAACAATAAGTTGAATAAACTTGCAGACAAAATCCTTGTGTGAGCTCACATAGGTGGTGGCTGAGGAGACTGGATTCTTCCCAGTCTTGTAGGAACTTCTCTTGAGAGTAGGGGGAAGCTGTGGGTGTGTGTACACACACACACACACACACACACACACACACACACACACAGACACACACACACACACGCTGGAGTGCTTACTTCTGAACCTGGGTTTGACTTCTGCTAAAGCTGGATTATAGGTACCCGTCCAGAGTCTGGGAGCCTCAAAATCTTGCAATGATTAAATTTGAGTTTCTATTTCTTGGTGTCCTGAGCTCTGGAGGGACGTTTGGCCACTTGTGAATTTCAAGGTCATGCAATATAGAGAGGATGCTTGTGGTCTCTGTTCTTTACATGTTGAGTGCTGGCTCCTCTTCCACTAGCAGCCCTTGATACTTCAAGGTATATTTGCTTCAAAAACTGTAATCCTTTTCCAGGTACCAGACTTACTTGGGCTTAAATTTCTACTGCTAGATTTAAATTCTTTACTGCTAGATTTATCAGGAACGTTTTTGTAGTGGCCATTGCTCGGTGTATTTATGACTAAAGAACAACCAAATCCAAACTACAGCTCTTTTAATAAAATTTAATGAGATCCGGAAAGACTATGTCATTCATTCTTTTACTGATTAATGCATTCTAATTAAAGTGATTGACCTGTATACTAAGCATAGTCATTAACAGCACTTTGTATTCAGTTCATGCTGTGTTTCTAAATACTGTGTTTGGATATCTTCTGGGCTACATAACCCTCTGTTGGTACAGTGCTCTGCCTTTGTGGCTGAAGCTCAGACTACGTATTCCTAATGCTTGAGATCTCACTTTATGCAGTTGATAAAACATCATGTTCAGTTGCTTCAGCTGTCTATCCATGCCTTCTCTTTGAATGCAAAATGCGGAAGTTCAGAGATGCAGGCCTCTTTAAAGAATATGCTTTAGGAGGAAACCTTTGCCTGAATTGAGGATAGATGAAACTGTTTTAAAAAATGTCTAGGAAGAAAGAGCCAAACTCATTTTCATTGTCCCTGTTGTCCCTGGGATATCTTACGATTAACCTCTATGGCAGCAATAACTTACCTGCTTGTGGCTATCTGATATAGTTTTTCTCTTTGCTGCTTTCTTAACCCTTCTCTCCAAATTGCCCCACAGATTCTCTGCGTAAGATCATGCTTTGTGGCTCTTCTAGCTAGTGGGATGAAAGAAATTGCTGCTGCATGTCAGGAATAAAGGACTGAAAACAGTCAATTTTTTTGTGCCTTAGTAAAATGTACCTTGGCATCCTATCTTGAGCTTTGGAGTTTAAACACAACCGTAACTCATTCTTTTTGCAAATAGAGGATAAAAGAATCATTTGTGTCTCTCTGAAGGACGTATTTACGTGAAGGTAGATTTCTGACAAGTCTTTCTTGTTATTTTAAGTTTGTAGTGAATGAAGATCACAAGGTGCCATTTTTTTGGCATGAACGCTGTTTGCCAGGGGTTCACCAAAGCCCTTTTGGTAGCTATAGACCATCTTCATTGTTATTTTCTTACGTCAGCGAATGTCTATTAGGAATTGAGGTTGTTAGGCCATTTTGTGCAACACTTTGTCTTCAACAACCCTCATCTTCACATAAAAATGCCAGGAACTTGTATTTATACCTGCTTAACCTGCAGAGTTTGTTGTGAGGTGCGTTGTATGCGTGGTCTTGGTCCTTCAGCCACCAGCACAATAGAACCGTAGGGTCTCGTGCCTCATGCCAAATTTAGGCCAAAGGTTCTTCACCTGTGGCAGCTTATTGCTACACTGTATAGCAGTTTGTTTTTCAGCAAATCTTTCTTCTATTAAAGTTGCCCTATTTTGATGGCTTTCTTGAACATACTTCAGCAGGGATGACTCTGCCTGTATAAGTTCACTGTTTGTAATGAAGGGATTATTAATCCCTAAGTAACACTTATCCATTTGAACAGTTGGAATTTGACTTTTTTAAAAGTTAAGCTGGTCATATAAATTTTACCATTCAGCTGAGCAACTGCTAATTGAGCAACTGCAAGTTACAGAATATTGTCCTTTTATAGATAGGTGCCAAAGCCACTATCTGCCTTCTTTTTTAGATTTATCAGGAACGTTTTTGTAGTGGCCATTGCTCGGTGTATTTATGACTAAAGAACAACCAAATCCAAACTACAGCTCTTTTAATAAAATTTAATGAGATCCGGAAAGACTATGTCATTCATTCTTTTACTGATTAATGCATTCTAATTAAAGTGATTGACCTGTATACTAAGCATAGTCATTAACAGCACTTTGTTTAGGATGAGTTTGGCTCTTTCTTCCTAGACATTTTTTAAAACAGTTTCATCTATCCTCAATTCAGGCAAAGGTTTCCTCCTAAACATTAACTTTTTCTTATGAAAAACGGTGTATACGAAAACTTCAGGACATGCAACTACTTTTCTACAGTAACATCTGTCTTGGGCAGAGGAGAATTATCATCTGATATTTTTATCAGAATTTGGTCAAATAGAGATAAAATTTTCCAAATATCACTAATGCAACATATCATCTGTATGTATTTAACAGAAATCTATTTCTTCCATTACTGTATCAGGATTTCATTACTATTTTTTTTTCTTAACTTGACGGGGAAGTGGCAAGATCAAATGTATATAATTCTACTGATTCTAAAATGTATTTCAAATTGAAGACTTCATCTCTTCAACTGATAGCTATGCTGTTGATCTTGATTACAATTCTAAGTCAGAAATCTTAGTGTTACTGTATCTCTTTCTTCTCCTATATTGTTTGGGTCATACATTTTGGAAAATATTTCAGCTGCATTTATACAGTAATAAAGTACAAAGGAAAACTAACATCTTTGCATCAAAAGATCATAAAAACTGTAAAGTTTTAAATGATATGTAGGTGCACATGTGCTTGCAGCTAGTAAAGCGTGTGCTTTCATAGCTGTCTGACAAACTATAATGTTCAGGATGATGAAAGCGTAAAACTTCCTCACAGTTGGTTTATTTTGCATGTTTTATCATCTCTTAACATTTTCCCTCCAATATATTTTGAGTTTTATGATGGTTTTAAGTTTATGGTTAAAAGCTTGAAATTTCAAGTCACATTCATGAAATCTCACTGATTGCTCATTCTGATATTATTAGCATGCAAGTTAAATGGAGGATTTATATTTAACTGCCAATCCATAAAATTCTTCTGGTTTCTAGGCCAAAAATTATATCTGGCTCAGGAATTCCAGGAGCCAATTTGAAAATATTTGGAGAATATGTGCAGAAGTATAATTTTTGCTCCATTTACATTACTCTTAGCTAGTATCCCCTCTTGACTGTGATTCAGATTGCTTCGGTCACTTCTTGCCTGGAAGAGTGGCAGCAGTTCCTTCACTGCTTTTGGCTTGAGATTCTTGGTTTTCTAAAGCAGCAGCATAGCCTGGATATCGAGCAAGACACTGCCCCTGGCAGATGGTGACTTTGTCCAGTAGCTAGTTCGTCATCTTGTTGTCCTGGATGGTGAGCTGTAGCAGGTGTGGGAGGATGTAGGTTTCCTTGGTTTTGTGATCATCAAATACTGCAACGCAACTAGGAGCGTGAAGCAGATGTCGCATGTGGTGTACTAGAAGCTGCAGTCCAATGCAAGAGAAATCGAGCTCTGCCTTGGTACAAGCCTTGCCTCCATGCTTTCCACAGCTGAGCATGGTGATCTCTCTCAGCTATAGGTCGTGCTGCTTGGAAAAAAATGGAAGAGCTATTTCAGCTATTCCTGGAGACAAGATATTGGGCTAGATGGACCTTTGGTCTGTCTAACCCATGTCTGTTTGTATGCTGTCCTGTTATAACATGATGCACTGACACAGGAGCATAAAAGAGAGGCTTTGCATCTGTATTCCAGGATTCCTTATTGTGACAGGGTAATAGTAAGCAAAGAGGAGAAGGATCATGTTATAACCAGATACTTCTCTTTTTGCTGTAGCAAGTTCTGTATAGACCCAAAATTGATCATTTTTGATGACTTAAATCTAGTAAATGATAGCATAATTTGTACATTGGATTAATAATAGTACTGTTGATTACTAACAGTGTTGTTGAAATCAGTGGGACAGTTCATACCCGTACATTTACATACCTGCTTATGTTTTTGGAGGAATAGGTTTTAATTTGCTCTGTTTTTCTTCCTGTAACAGTTTCATGAGGATATGGCATTTAGACATAATTTCTTTGAAATATATATTCATTCTAAACTTACATCTAAGCTTGCAGAAGTCTGGATTGGTTTGTTAAATTGTCCCTATTGAAATCAATTCACTTTTATTTGGTTTCATTATGCTATCAAGTGTTTGACACGGGTAGAGGATTAGTGGCACAGAGATGCCTGCATTAAGCAAAGCTGGAGTTCCTTGGTTCAAGGAGGGGCTCTAGCCGTCGCCCAGAATTTTTTGTCCGACTCCTTTCCCTTTCTACAAAAATAGTTTTGTACTGCAGGGGACAGGATTACAGTGCCTCAGCTTAGGTAATGTGCACTGAATCTCCTTCTTCCCTAGAGCACAGCTGACATTCTTGATAATAAATGGGTGAAATCTAAATCTCATCTTTAAAATGTCTGTTTAATATATAAGTAGTAAAATGTGCCCTGTCTCTGAAAACATTTTTACCTTCCGCCATTAAGAGGTACTCTTTACTTCCTTAAAGACCACTAATACGCATTTTTGTGTTTGGAATGAGGTACTAATCACTTCAAAGATGAAGGTGACATTTTGCTGGCATTTCATACATAGCTTGAAAAATTGGTCCATTGATACTGTAATTAAAAACAGAAGATATACTGCAGTCTCTCTACACCTTCACTTTACTTTCTATTCTGGGGATAGTCATTCAAAAAGAAGGTTAAAAGTCAGGTCCTAGTATTTATGCTGCTTTTTGTAAACTTCCATTTATTTAGGCAGAATGTTTGCTAAATCTGAGAGTTTGCTGAGTAAAACCTGCTTAAGGTGTTCAGAGTTTCTTCTCCAAATGGCATGCCAATCTCTTGTTTAATGCTTTTTTTTTAGATTTTATTTTATTACTGCTTCTCTGGACCACAGATAAACACTTATGAGCCACTGTTGTACCCACAAGATTCTCACTTTTTTCTTGCTTTCACACTAGTCACATTACCAGGAAACTTTATTTGGGAGTAAAATAACGAATTTCTTCATCTTACTGTAAAAAAAGAATACTTGACTTACTCTGAATTATATATTTTACTAATAGTCTTTTTCTTGTATTTCATTGTAGCAATAGTGCTCAGGTTTGTACATGGTGTGGGAAAATACCAATTTTATATATGTACTGTAATAAGCTTTGAATTACCACTCAAGAATGAGATCTCAGTGTTCCTAAAAATGTCAGGTCACTTAATTACTGATCAAAACAAAACAAAAAAATTGTCAGAAATTATCAAGAAAGGGCAGAGAATAGACAAGAAAGCATTATGCCATTGTGTAAATCCACATGTAGCTGCTTCCCAAATATTGTAGGCTTGCAAAATAATTTAAATCAGAAGCACTTTTGGAAGCCATCTGGTCCAAGTCCTTGTTCAAAGCAAGGCCAACTTTGATGTTAGATCCAGTTTCACAGGGTGTTGTTGCAGTCGAGTTTTGAGCACCTTCAAGATCGTTAAACCTGTTACACTGTTTGATCCACCCTCATCATGAATTTTTTTTCCTAGTATTTAACAGAAATTTTCTGCAACGCAATTGTCTGTTGCCACTTGCCCTTTTGCAGTGTGCCATCTAGAAGAGTCTAGCTCCATGTAGTCACATATATTTCCAGCTCACTTAATTCTAAATAGATAAAGGAGCATTGAGAAAGCCAAAAGAATGTGCAGATACATGGAGGAGCTTCTCTAATGACTAAATAGATTGGGCTTTTCAGACTTTAAAAAGCTGATTGAAGGGGGATGTAACAAAGGTCTGTACAATATGGGGTGATATATAGAAAATGAATAGGGAGTAATGATTGTTCACTGTCTCTTCTGAAGCATGAAGTAGGGGCTATCAGATGACCATAGTAGGCAGCTGGTTCAAAACAAGAAAACAAATGTGCTCTTCAAAGACATATAATTAAGTTGTGCAACTGCTTGCTGCAGCACTGAATGATAATAATTTATTTGGATTCAGAAAGCAGCTGAATGAATTTATGGAAAGAAGATCCATCCAAGGCTATTACATGTAAAAACATCACATCTGGTATAGGAAGTCCTTACGCTACAAATCCTCAGAGGCCAAGGGAGCGGCTCTGGAAAATTATCACTGTCGTTTTCTTAGAAGCCGTTAGGACATTGCATAGATTTTTTTGGTCTGAGCCAATATATCCGTTGTTAAGTTTCATGCTAGCAAGTCCTGTTTTTCAAGCTTCCCCCATGCAGATCCACCTTCTAGATGGAGCATTAATTTACATTCAGTACAGGATATTTGTACATCAATTACACATCATTTCTGTGCCTTCAAAAGGGGTTTCTTGTTTTTAAAACAAGAAAACGAAAGCTTATCCAGAAATGTATGTTCACTGTGTATTCGAGATACTTTTAATTAGCTTTGTAATAGTTTTTAATAACTTCATGTTACAACTTCATGGCTCTGCAGATTGCTGCCCTGATTCTGCATGTTTACAATTACAAAGCAGAAAATACATACCATTATTCCTTGGAAGCTGCTCCTGAGATAGATGATTGCTCAACTCAGATGAATGGCTCATATTCAGCCAGTATCTGTGGATGCCATATTAATTTAAAATGCCATGTTTTGCTTGCTAAATGTTGCATAATTCCTCATATGTTTCTTGTATATGTACATTTGAGATAAATCTTCTGAAATCGAAGAGTAGAATTCAGGAACATCAGGCATGTTTTGCTGTGTGTGTTCAGTTCTTAATGGACTTCAGCTTTTGACCTCTCATTTAGTTCAGTTACTAAGCATTAGTATGTGCTAATACCTTTAAGAGACATGTGACTAGGATTTTATGGTTGGTAGGTCTATTCATCAGTAAGCAGGCCAGTATTACTGTCATATTCCAAGTTCATTATAGGCTTTTGGGACCTCTCCCAAATAACTTTCATGTCCACTGCTGAAGTGACTAACGCAGAGGATCATTTTTAGAAAATTACTTTCTCTCTCTCTCTCCCCCCCTGCCCCCCCCCCCCAAAGCTTTGAGGAATTCTTGCTGGATAGATCACAGAACTCCACTGTCATTCTAGATGTCTTTAAACCTTCTAAGAGCAAAAATCTTCCTTATTCTATACATTATTTGAATTTGAAGGCTTATAGTGGACGTTATTTTGACACCTTTTTTATCAGAGAAATCGTATCTTTAAACCAGAAGTGATGCTAGCGTTCACTTTACATAAAGGACAGAGTCTTGGATATTAATTGCTTTGGCAGATACTGTCTAATCTCTCTTTGATCTTTAAGTTCACTGAACATATCACTTGCAATAACTGCCAAGAATTCCTCCCTTCTAGTTTTTTCATGGAGCTTTTGCAGCTGGGCTTGCAACTCTTGCACTTTATTGAAATCATTTTCATCAAAATCTCTGCTGACCAGTTTCCTAGCTGGATCTCAGAACTGGTACTGTCACACTCACCTTTTAGATATCGCTGATCATAGTCTTCTGATGGAAGATTTTTTCCTTTTACTTCTGAGAGTGTGCTCCTCATTCTGTTGGAGGACCCTCCTCACGTTTACTTCTAAACTTCCTGTGGAAGTTCTCTAACCTCACTTGCAAGTCCACATTCAACTACAGTACTCATGTTGATGGTTCATAGCTGAACCATCAAGACAGGTCTTTGAACAGAATAATATTAAAGTATCGGCCTATCTATGTGTGCATGCCTGGGTGAGTGGTAGTGGGTTGGGGGGGGGGGAGGGTGTTGTTTTTTAGCAGAATTGCTAAAATGCTGCATTGTCAGTTGTCTCGCTTGCTGCTAATCTTCTAGCATTTTGATTACTACAGAAAATCCTGCAGTTTACCTAACCCTCAAAAGCATTAAATCTGTTTTGTCTTTGTCTTGGATCTTTTTCCAGCTTCTTACTTCCCTGCTTTTCTAAAGACCATAGGGAGGTTTTTTTATGATTGTTTGTTTTCATATACAGCCTTTCCTCTGGATTCATATAGCTAAAGAGCTACATCACGTAGTTCAATTTGAGCAAAATCTTTTGCATTGTTGCTTTGTCTTTTTCAAGTTCATTCCAAATACCATTGCAAATATGATTCTTATGGTCTGTCATTTTGATTGTGTCACACTTCTGAGTGTACGGTATTTTTTTCGTGCACTCTAAGATCTGGAGAACTGTGTTTTTGCCCAGCAAAGGGAGATTTTTATCCACAGGACCTGAGCAATTATAGTGGAAAGTCTATGGTGGAAGTCTATCAAAATGGAGATGATGATCTGTTCGTGTTGCACAAAACTCCCTAAAGGTGACCAGATAAAATATAGAAGCTCCACTTTCTGTATGTCATATATTCAGCAAAATTAATAGCTAATCCTCAAGCAAAATAGGGCATGCTTGCATTTTTCAGATGTCCAGAGTCTTGGACTTCTTTGTGATTTATCATGCTTCATTTTTTCTCTTATCTATTTAGAAGAGAAAAAAGGAAAGTAAGAGTACTGAAGTGATTGGCTTATAGTGGGTCATCTATTTAAAATTAGTGATGTAATTCTTCAGAGCATCTAGGAAGAAAAAAGAAAACCAAAATGAAAAGCATAACTGAGATATACACAACTGGGAATAGGATTTCAGAATTTCTTGCTTCTCAATGGTAGAATGATAACACTCTTGCTTGCATAATTGATTGCTTTGGAAACTATGACAGCACTCTGATCTGATGGTTATAGTAGTTGCTGTCAAACAGTTCCTCAAGAAATTAGTAATTTATGTTAATAAACTCCTTCTCTAGTGTTTGGAAATAAAAGCAACAATGCCTTGCATTTTGCCATGTGTGTTTATCCAGTGGACAGAAAAATTGTCACCTAATCTAAATGATAGTCCCAGATCTCGCGGAGGCTCATTTTAATTCTCATTTAAATTCTTCTAGAGGGTGATTAGAAATACGGCTAGTCCTAAAACTGAAATATCAACCAATCTATTTTTCATAGTTCCTCGCATGACTTGCCCTCCTGTCACGGGTACTTTTTAAACACAGTCAATGAAATAGTTTTAAAATGGTCTCTAATGATAGTGTATATTTCCCTTGTATCTAACTTCTTAATGGTAAGTTATAATTTATTCTCTAGTAACTCAAACTTTGCATAAAATATTACAGACTTAGGATTAGTTTTCGTTTTAATGAAATTGGTGTGGTGTAAAATAAAGTAAATGACAAATCATGCTACCATCTTGCTAACACCTCTGCAAGTAATTCATTTAAACTAGAATGAAACTAAATCAGTTAATATATGTTAGAAGCTGCATCTTTTATTCTAGGAAGAAAAACTGCATTGCCATTCGTAATGAAAGTTGCTTCACGAGCGCTGGAATTAATGAACCCTGGTTTCCTACAGATTTTTATCCTCTGTCAACCCTGCAGTCTGTTCTGCATGCCCGATGCAGAACTCCCAGCCCTTTTGCAGTTTCCTTCGCGGGTTTGTTGATCTAGCAGTAGCACGTGTTAAGCTTCGGAGGCGAGCGTATGTGCCGAGCGCCTAGCCAGCGGGGCTGTGCCGCGCGCTCGGGCGCCTCGTGCTTGTTGGCAGGGGCGCCGTGTGCGATTGTAACGACTGGAATCGTTTCTTTCTGGGGAGGCACGGTCTCCGCTGTCGGCTTCCTTCAGAAATCTTAACCTAATCTTCCTGCCACGACCTCTGCTTAATTTTGACGGACTTGGCTGAGAGAGAACTGACAGACAGCACTAGTGCGTATTTGATTTTTCTTCGGAAAGCAGACTAAAAAACACAGTCTGACTTAACTAATATGACAGTGCACGTGAAACGTGGATGGGCTGTTCTGGGTTGTGTTCTTATGTTAGTTTAGGGGGTAATTTATACCTAATGTGTGTAGAAAAATCTCATAGTCCTGATGCATGTGCTATTTAGTGCCTCAGTGAAAACTGATTTCCTACAGGATCTAATGGCTTTTCCTAAGGTGATCTGCAGCTGGGCAATAACCATAAAATTTAGGAAGAGATCACTGGTGCTGCTCTTCAAGTCTGTTCGGGTTGCCTTAAAAATACTTAACATGCGTAAAGAAACTCAGTACAGGCTACGGTTGTATTTGTCATATGTTTGATAATGCTTACTGTGAAAATAAATTGTTAGTCTTCATTCCTGTAAGATGCAGAGTATTTGGAATATTTTGGAGGGAATGTGCTCTGAAAATACTGACAAGTGTTTATGAATGTATTACGTACTGAGCAGAGCCAAAGCTTATGGTTTAAATCTGTATTTCAATGCTCCTTCTATCTAGTGAGACAGCAGGACTGTCGTTCCGTGATCCTTAGCAAAGACCTGCGGCGTGAGGTCCGGTTCATGCGTCCTAGTGGTAGTCAGACGAGCTGTACGTTACCCGGCGTTCCTCCACCTGCTTGCTCTGTTGCTTTGAAACACTGTCTTTGTTATCCTTCCAAAATGAAATCAGATCTCTGTTGGAAACCTTGTTAAAAAGATTTTCAGATAAGGACAAATCAATGGCTGTAAAACCTTTCTTGTGATTTGTTGTCATTAGATAAGCGTGCTGTTTGTTAGTATAACATAACATTAAAACTTCTAAGGTTGTTTAGGGAAAGCCCAATGAAATTCATGCATGTTTTGGTGACCTTTCCCCCCCCCCCCCATCATGTGAGTGGTAGACATTTGGTCTTAGCTAAATCCTGTGCCTCACTTGTGAAGAGATGTATGAAATGAATTGTTTGTTCCAAGTGCAACAAGCATGCAACCACAATTTGGCAAAATGTCACCGTGTGGGTTTTTGGGGTTTTTTTGTTGTTGTTTTTTTAAGTAGTCAATTTAATCCATAAATATTTAAAAAAAATCAAAATCAACTTGTCAGTGAACTAAGGGCAGAGTGTTTTTATTATCAGAAAATGAACTGGCAAGCAATGCTACTTGACTCTGAGTAAAAATTTTCTTATGGGTAAGGGGGTGCCTGCTGAGCAGGTGATAATTTCAGTGCCCAATTACCTGCCTATTTGCCATTTGACTATTTCAGGGTGAATGTTCTTTTTCTTTCTCTCTTCTCATAGCACATAATCACGGAATATTGTAGAATTTGGTGCTAGATAAGTAAATTTAATTACATAATATTTAGCCTGTGTACTGCAAATGATTTTCAGGAGACATTTTCAATCAGTGCTGTATTCTGTATACAGACATAATAGATTTTGTTACTCATTCAGAATTCTTGGAATAAACCGAAAGAGCATTTATTACACAATCAAATTCTCAGTTTCTTTAATCAAGAGAGAACATTCAAAACTTGAAAGCAATCTTTTTTTCTTTTCTTTTTTCCTTCTCTTGAAAATCCTACCAAATGGATGTATTCTGGCTCCATTTTTGGTTTCTTAGTTTAGTTAACCTATAGTTAATTAGAATGAGATTATTAATGTGTCATATTTCCACTTCAGGTTTAAGTATTTTGAAAGTATTCATCAGAATACTTTGGCTGTTTCCAAGGCGAAGTTATGAGAAATAACTAAGTTTTTCAATGTTAAAAAAATACATTTCTGTGTTTGAAAAGATTCTTTGATACTTCATTTTGCGAGCTGGCAACAAGTCAGAGACCAGGAAAGATATACAGTCCTTAGACAAAGTCAATTTATAAGCACATTGGACTTTCAGTTGACTTATGCTTAATTAGAGATGGTTGAAGGCGGTTTCAATGTTCTAGTTTTAATGAATAGCCCTGTTCTTACAGAATTTCAGCACAGAATGGTATCAGCCCCTATGGCTTATTGTACTATCAGAAAACAAGCAGATCCTATCAGTTGCGTTGATTGATATTGATATTTACAAATAGGATATTAGTAGAGAAGAATAAATTAATAAAAGAAGAAAACAGATATAAAAGATAATGCAAGTATGCACTGACGGGCTTTATTATGTATTTTTGTTATATGATTTCAAATCAATAACCTTTTTCAAAAGCATGTTACGGGTTAGTTGAGAAATAGGTCTTCTGCTTTTAGGCAACAAAAGCATTGCAGTTCTCTTTTAATGTTAACAATAGTAATATTGAAAATAATTGCAAAAATTTTTGAAGAATTACAGAGTTTTTCAGCCTTTGAGTTAGTATGTGTTAACATAATCCCACTGATGTTAACACAAGCTTGCTTGTTTGTATCAGTAGAGAATCAATCCCTATCTTCTATTTAAACAAAATCCATCTATGTTCCATACCCTCCAAGAATTCAATTATCAGTGCTCAGATGTAAATCTTTATTGGTGTGTATTACTTGGTTTTACTGGAAATAGTCTTTTTCTCCTAGGATAAGAAGGACAAAGTCTCAAGGTTTGACACTATTCGTCACTCTATAGCTGGAATTATAAGATCTCCAAAATCTATGCTGGGCTCATCGTCGGTGAGTAGTATCAACAATGTCATGGTGTAGTATATTCTCTTATTTATACAGCTTAAGTAGATTTTTTTTTCTGAAAATTTTTTCAGAAATACCAGACTTCTCAGTTTACGTAGAAAAAGTTAGATTAAAGTGATGTTATAAAAACTCCTATTCTGATTTTCAGTTGGCATAATATTGTGGCATAACGGTATGTCAGAACAACTTTAATTTATTATTTAGAAAAGAATTTGTATAGTCTCTGCAGCTCCCAAATTGCTGCCAGATACTGTTTCCTGTGAAGTAGATTTACTAGTAATGCTGTGTATTTTTTTTGTCTGTAGTAGGTCAGATGGTCAAACATGTTTTACTCATCATTGCAATAATTATATTCCTCTATGTTTACTATAGAGGCACCAGCATAAGAACATTTTTTATTATTACTTTTACTGCCACAAGAACTTGTGTTATTGAAGTTGTTACACATCTAGCTTCTATCCCAGATGTAGTCCTTGAGTATCTTTTACTTCTAGCTGGCTCTCGTTCAGGTGGATGTAGAAGTTGTTACCCAAGTATTAAACAAAATGACAAAAGGAGGAAAACCTGTTTTGTGTGACTCCTAGTTACTCATTTGTTTTCAAATACAGACTTGAAAGATTAGTTGAAATACTGGCTTACATACTAAGAGATTGCACCGTATTTTATTTATATGTCTTCCCGCTGTTTTCCTGAAGTAGAAAAGGTGACTGTCCCACTTCTACCAGAAAAGATATCACAGGTTGAAGAGATTTTTTTAAAAAAAATGTCTTCTGATTTGTGATCTTGTAACCTGAAATATTGGCTCAAAATAGCATTTTTGAGAAAATTTTACAATGAATAGGACTTCTGCTGCACCGGTCACTGTTAGATTATGGCCAATGTATTCTAGCTAAACAATATCTAAGATGCCTGGGAGAGATTACTGTTGCACATGTGCACACACATACACACTGTATTACATTTGTATATGTGTGTGTGTGTATATATATGTATATATGTATATATATGTATACACACACATGTATATATATACATATATATACACACACACACATATAAAAAAATGAAGAGATATATATATATATATATATAGGGTAAAGGAGGACATAATAAATATGATAATTTTGACAGGAGTACTTTTCTTATGAGAATTGTGAAAGTTGCCTGAAGTACTGAAAACGCCCTGCTAAATGTTAAAACATCCCTACAGAGAAATTAAACCTACAATTTATCATTATCTTTGTATTATAAAACTTTTAATTGGTGCAAAATGCTGCATTTTTCATAATGAAAGCCTTTTAGAATGTAGTTCCTATGACCTCTGTTCTTCATGTCGGTCAGACATAGCCTTCAACTTTGTCTGTTTGGATGCATCATACAATTTGCTATTGTTTTTTTTAAAATGTCTAAAATTTAAAATTACTCAGATGAACACATAAGGGAGAGAACAAAATTTAAACAATAGATTCAAGATAAAAAATATTAGGGTGAAATTTGGGAAAAGCTGCATCAGTATTGTTATTATCTTTAAACTATCATTTTAACTAAAGAATTTGCTGCATTCTAATTTTTGTACAAGTATTGTACAAAATAGTAGGTTGAAGTTTGTGTAAACTTGGGTATAAATACATGGTGAGTGAGATCAGAGAATCTTTGGAGTATGTTTGGGAGAAGTGAAATATGAATTGGGTCTTCTGAGGCAGAAAGTCAAATGTAAGTAACAAATGTATTTTAGATTACCTGCATTATTTCAATGAGTTTCAAAGTCATAATATGTACCAGTCTTATGTGTGTGTTGTGATTTAGCAATTTCTTGTGCATTAGAAAAGCCTGCCATGCCTGTGTGGATAAAATTTGTTTCATGAATTAATGTTTTGCTTTAAAAGTGGTTAGGTGCTCAGCTTTTTCCTGCTGGCAATTACATGACCATGCGGACTGCTAACTTTGTAAGTTGGTACTTCAAACCTATTATTCATCAACAAAGTATACTGCCTGATTATGGAAGGAGCATTATATAATAATAATAGTAATACATATAAAACAATTTGTTAATTCTTTTAAACAGAGCAATGCAAAATAGAATCTAGAAGACGGGTGGAAAAGGACCAGTACTAATTCTTTTATGCAATATAGTCTACATAAAAACATAATGTTGGGCTACCTGGTTTCATACTACGCATTTTAAACATATTGAAGCTTTTAATGTGAAACCATATCTTGGGTTAAATGTAGTGTTATTGTAAAAACAGTGTACCATAATGAATTGGTGACAGAATTTTAATTAATATTATATGTAATTAGAGAAGACAAGGTTTTTAGTGTCACTGGAAAAACGTAGTAGAGAAACCCTATACTTCCTCAAGCAACCAAGAGTTTGACAAAGATCAAGTTACTCGTTATTTATGTGTTATCATTTAAATGATTTATCATTTCTCAGAGATAGAAATTAGAAGGTAACATAAGAAAAAAAGTACAGTTGTGAATGAAATACAGAGAGGTAAGGGATTTAGGAGCAGAGAGTGGGAGTGTAATCCAGCAAAGATGATGGATTTTGTCAGACAACATACAAACAAGCTGTCTGGTATAGCAAGAGACGTAAGTTTAATCAGCTGAGAAAAGAAGAAAAAAACAAGCACAGTGTTTATGTACCTCTGATACTGTGCTGTTCATGAGCTGAATGAAAAGTCTGAATGAATTGCATCTTGAATGCCGAGTTTTGTGCTTCAGATAAAATCAGTTTGTTTTTGCTAGTGAGGGATTTCAGCTTGTCGCAGACATCTGCTACTGTTTTGGGATAACTGCACTCATCATTTCTTTAATCTTAAATAATTTATTTTTTTTTACCTTAAATAAGGATGATTTTAGTACATAGTGATGTTCTTTCTAAATATGAGAGGATTTTTTTTCAGTACATTTGCTTTTATGTTATAATTTTCAAGTGCATTTTTAGTTTTCTAGGTCTGTTTTCAAATAGAATACTCATGATTTTTAGTAATAATTTTTCTTTGAAGATAGTTTTGGTTTAATATGTTCTATTAGCATGCGAGAATAGATTTATCAGGTTTCGGTAAGGCTAATGGCAGGGCTGAGAGATATTCTACAAGGAAATGTCTCAAAATATCAATAAATGTATTGCTCTCCTTTCTAATCCATATCTGTGACTCTATTACTTGGAGAAGAAAAATTTTCAAAATGTTTTGTTCTTGGTTATTTATTTAGCCTTGTTCTTGGCAAAATGTTTTGTTCATGTAAAGATGTGAAATAAAAAAAGTATACAAACCCTGAGCTCAGAATATATGTAAAAATACAATATTAAGTAAGCTATTAGTTAGTAACATAAAATTCCCATGAATATTCTCTTCTCGCTCTCTTTTAGAAGAGAATAAGAAGTTAGAAGTAATAATACACCACTGCTCTATTTTTCACTTGACTAAGGGCAGCAGCTTCATTTACTGTTGCTGGAGAAAAAATTCAGTTTCAGTAGATTGAGGGAGGGATGGAGATTCAGAATAAGTAAAGTAATGTATATATGAAGAGCAAGAGGAGGAATGTAAGGGTATGAAGGATTTGAGGACATTTCACTCTCCTCAGAAAGAGAAATATGCCATGAGCATAGTTTGGGAACAAGTGGAAAATTCTGAAGAAAAAAAAAAGAGAAGGAAAAAAATCTGAATATTTCCAGTGTGAATAAATTTCCTTTTCCTTCTTTATGATTTTTGTTAGCCATTAATTTAACTAGAAGCTCAATATAAACAACAAAAACCTTTTTTCCATTTTCCAATTTTTTCCATGTAAGCTTTTTAATCACTTATTTGAAAGTGCTCCTATCAGTGTATGCATAAAAATGCTTGAGAAATATTCTCATCCCAAAAATGAAATTATAAAATATTGAGGCCTAGAAAGTAAATTTGTTCTTTCAGTATTTTATTGATATTATTACATAGCTTACTGTTCTTTAAACCTGCTAAGAAAACAGATGGGAATAGTAAACTAAATTTTGTGCTAATGGCTTTTTTTCTTTTACTTTCTTTAAAGACTAACTTTTCTTGTATTGAAATCATTTAAATCTCACTACACAATGCAGTAGAAATGTTGGTGTGAAATGGTAAATTGAGTTGAAGTCGATAGCAAAATGATTATGGTCTAGCATTTATACTGTTCTTTCTGGGCTTATAGCCATGTTTTCTGTAATAGCCAGTCAGGGTGATTATACAGAAAATATGTAGGCGTAGGAAAGTGTGTTCATAAAAAGAAAAAAAAAACCCTACAATTTCAATAACTTACAAAAGAATAATCAATTACTGATTGTTTCATTAGAGCAAAATAAAGGGATTTCTACCTCACTTATGATTAACCCATAGTATATGATAAAAAAAAAGAAAAAAGGTAATAGCAGGTATGAGACAATTGGCAGAAATGTCAATTTTATTATTCTTCTAAAGAAATAAATATTTGTTTAAGCAAATTTGAAAGAAGGAGGAAGATTGATTGTTAGTGTCATAAAAACCACCGTGGTTAGAAATGTCTAAAATGCTCCCGTTTTTCCCTAAGCTCTTTCTGTGTCATAGAGACTTTCAAGATATTTTATTCTGGGATGTGATCACGATAATCTAAACAGTGATTCAGACTTGACCCAGTTTGAACATAAGCAGGTGCTATTGTCTGATGGCTGCCTTTTTTGTCAGCTATAAAATGAGTTACATGTTTATATATATATATATATATGTGTGTGTGTGTATAAAATATATATATTATATATATATATATATATTCCTTCCTGTGTGGAGTCTATGCACTAGTTTTGTGACACTGATCTGTCATCTTGTCCTTAGAAGTGTTTCCTTTGGAATAGAAACGTGTTTGTGTGAAAGGTTTTGCTCTCTGAAGTCCCCCAAATTTCTTGTCTGTGTAGAACTGGGTCTGCATTTTCTGATCAGTCAAATTCTTTGAACAAGAAATGTTAAAATAAATAACTCTTTATAATATTCTGAAAGCTTAGTTTCGTTCTGGAGGGTGGATAAAAACCCCACTGTGTCAATTAGCAGTGGCAGACAAGTCCAATGTGGGAAGCAGATAACTTTAGGAAATTGAAAACAGACCAGACAATATCCTGAGCCATCTACTAGTACTGCCCTAGTGCTGGTGCTTCGCTGTGCTGTAAATGCATTACCCTGGCGTACATCCTGTGCTCCTGAAGTCTCGGGCTGTGCGCTTTTTGTGCAAGCCGTTAGTGTGCTTGCAGAGTCCCGCTTAGCTCCGAATCTGCCTGGAGCGTACTGTTTGCAGCGATGGCTCAGCTGCTTGCGGCGCTCGTCTCGGGTCTCGTGCCTGAAGGCGTCTCTGCCACACGAGAGGTGCCCAGGGCTGTAGATGCCGGTGTCGATGCTGGAGGCTGGGACGCTCTGTCAGACGCTTAAATACATTCTCTAGACCTCCGCCAGGATCCGACACTAAATTAGCCCTTCTGAGATATAACTTAGAAAGAAATCCAGGAACCCACACCTTTGCAAAGGTGACCTTTACATCCAGAAGTTTACCCTGGAAGTGCTCAAGAATTACAGGTATTTGGGAAGTCAGGAAAGTCCTGCGCAGGCTCCTTATCTTGGCTCTGCTCCTATTTCTGCCTTCGTTCTCTCACCTACGCCTGCGGCCCGTCCTGGCACACGGGTGTGTGTCCAATTTGTGCTAGAAAATGCTTATTTTGTTTGCACATTTGCCACTCTGGCAGAGATCTGTGTGAGCACTGAGGTTAATGATTTTTGAGTGACATGTGGCTGGGATAAGGGCTTCTTAGTGTGGCCGTACAGATAAATCTGAAATGGTCCTTGAACAAAATACAGTATTTTTCCCGAAGTGTTGTGTTAAACAATGTAGGGTTGTTAAAACTAATATGTGAAATTACACCTTAAGACTTGCTATCCTCCATTTATAACAATGAAACAGTATCTAAGTTGATAAGCGCAGTACCACCCAGTGGCCTGTCCTCTGCTATGGTGTAAATGCTAGGAGAAAAAAAATGGCTCCTAGGATTGTTAATTGGTTTGGAATGGGATTTTTAAATTCTATGAAAATAATTTAGCCAATGCAGGCATTTTTGAAAACTCCATTTCTTATGTCTCATAAATTTCTCTACAGAAAAATAAATCCTTTTTTTGAATTGTTCTTAATGACATGCCAGGATATGTGAGAAGGGGTGATAATTTGGTCAGTTTGACTTATAAGAAAAAGAGGGCAAAATAAAAATTCTTATATGGTTTTATAAATATTTCCATTAACTTCTGATAGATACATACATATATATGCAAACTTAATTTCTTAAATGGTAGAAAAAAAGATGATTAGTATTGTTTTAGTGTAAGTAGTTTTAATTTTGTTTGTTAGTAGAAATACACACAATTATTGTTTTTATTATGCTTTTTATATAAAGATAAGCTCTAAAGATGTACTGTTATGGTAACATTTTTATTCAATATTTTTTCCAAGTTCTTTGATGTAATATCAACCACTGAGAAACCGTTGGCAGAGCAAGACTGGTATCATGGTGCAATTCCAAGAATAGAAGCCCAGGAGCTGTTAAAACAGCAAGGAGACTTCTTGGTGCGAGAGAGCCACGGGAAACCTGGTGAATATGTCCTTTCTGTGTTTTCAGATGGACAACGGAGGCACTTTATCATACAATATGCTGATGTACGTCTCTGATATAGTACTAAATATTCAATTCAATGTTAGGATGCTTATTATTTCAGCTAAACAATTTAGGATCTACATAATTTACTTTGACATTTGGCTTTAGTCTTTATATGAAATATGAAAGCTGTTGGGATATACTTTAATCGGTGCTGAAATCAGGGGAAAAGGTCATTTTAGGAATAAAAGATAAACATGAAGTGTGAGGTTATTTTACATCTTTTTTGAAAACCAGAGCTCATTAATGCTAATTCATGCATGTACATTTTTTTTTTTAAACCGGGTGTTTTCTACGTTGTTGGAAATTGAGCAATTGAGCATTGTTGGAAATTAACCCTAGTGCTGTTGAGGTGCATGTATTCTTTTTTAGCCTTGTGGATGTTGTTTTGTTCAGCAGAACATAAATACTTGTGAATATTTTTATTCTTACGTATTTTTCTTTATACCTTTCAGAATTTCAAATTCTTTCAAAATAAGACAGTGCTCATAACATTACTAGAAATGTCTCTAGCTCTTGTCTCTGGGAATAGAGGTACAATACACTAGCAAATCATTCTCCATTTTGATTCAGTAAGGTTGAAATGCTGACAAAACATACTTCAGCATGTTGCAATAAAATCTTCCAAACTTCAGTCAAACTATACAAACAAATGCACAAATTTGCTACCTTAACTATGTTTACACTGAGGGAATTTTCCCAGTCTAAATTTCCGGCTGATGCATCCTACCATATTGCTGATGTGCAGCTGTATTACATTTTAATGAGGGGCAGTGATATTGTTCCAACTTCTGTGAAGTTGGGAGGTTTCCGTAGGGTCATTGATTATGGACACTTGTCCAGATGAGTTTTTTTGTTAATTTTCACCTGGAGTTTTATTGTATCTTGATTTTTATGACCGTAGGGTATTTTGGCGTTTCAGTGTGCAGAATGAGAAATAAAAGTATCCGTAACTAGATTCACACATTCTTGTAAGATGCTTGGTGCTTTAATCCTGACCCAACAGAATTAAATGTGTTATGTGCTTTGTATGACTGAAATCTTGTGTAAATCATCGTAGGTGTCACGCTCCTGAAAAATTTTTGAAACTATCTTTATTCCTGTAATTTCAGTACTTTTTCATAGGAGTTTTATTTGAAATGTAAGACTCGTATTGTTTAATATTGCATAGCTTGGACAGTCCAAACATCAACAGGTCACTAGATCTGTCCGCTCATACATTTAAGAAAGAAAAAATCTTATTAACCCTGAGTAGCAGTTAATAAGTGGTGGGACTTTTGTGGTCCTGTGGCAAGATGGACTACATTCATCAACTGTTTGGTGGGAAAGTTGGCTGAGAGTGAAGTGTAAGAGCTTGTTTTTCACACAGTGATTTCATACAATGTGGAATCAGCCCTCCGTGACCAGTCAATTTACTCTCTTCCATCACTGACAAGTTTTGTCTCCCTCTACCCAAGTTTTCTTTGGAATCAAAGACTGCAGAGTAGAAGTATGACATATACGTGTTTTAACAGTGGTCCTTTAATTGCCGAAGTATTTAATTGGATAAGTTTCATGAGTATTTCTAAGTGCTAATCTCAACAAAAGTACTTGTATGGTAAATTATTTCATACTTCAGCTTGAAGCATCAAATTTTGCTGCAATCATTAAAGGCTAATCTATTTTTTTCACTGCTGCCATTGGAGGCTATGCTATTTTCAAACTGTTGTTTGTTAAGTGATCTTAATCGTGGTCAGGATCCTGTATAAGTGCACGGAATAAAAGCATGTTGTCTGCCCCAAAAGTCTTGCAGAAATGGCAGCAGCTGGATGTGGGATGGGGTCTGGTATGAGGAAATGATAAGCAGGAGCGGTGGTTGTGCTAGGAAGTCTCTCAGGACGTCAGCACCCTCGCCATGTCGAGGGTTTTCTGGATCGTCAGAACGGAGATTTGAAGGAAGTTGTTTGAGAAGATTGTGGGCTGGTATCACTGGCCAGGCAAGGCTGAGCCAGTGTTTAATTAGTGAATGACCTTAGGAGGGAGATAAAGCGCAAAAAGCGTTTAGACTGAAAAGGCACTTTTACAATAGAGAACTAATAAGAAGGTGAAAATAGGTGACATGACCAAGCTTCCTTTACTGAAAGTGGTAACACATTACAGGAAGTTGATGAGGAGAAATCTTGTATTAAAAAACAGAATGCCTGTGGGTGTTAGAAAGAAAAAATCTGCATGCCAGCGATGATTTTCCTTGTCCAGTTGAGTAAATGAACCTGAGTCTCCGTTTACGCTCCCCCCGGCACAGTCTTTATCCCGGCTGTTAATTCTGCTGGGTGGCTTAGGGCAGCTCCTCTGCTGCGCGAAGAGTCCTCTCATCGTACGTGTGGAGAACTTGTACGTACCGTACGTGTGGGCACCGTAGCTTATCCGGTGTCCCAATCACTAGGTTGCGGTGTGGAATTTAAGAGATTCAGGAGGAAGAAATAAACACTTACTTACCATTTCCCTCCCTAAGTGTAAGGGCAGGGATGAAGCCCCCCCCCTTAGTACCTGAAATCACATTTTTTTTTTTAATAGGAAAATGTTAAATGCTTCTAAGGAAAATATTAAGAGATTCCACTGTTCTATTACTGTGGTGTTAAATTAGATATCTAAAATGAAATAGAAGTATAGAAGGGGAAAAAAAGGCATTTTATCTTTTCAGCTTCTCTAAACTATATGTATGACCTGCCCTTATTTTTAGCCTCTGTAACACCATAGACTTTTCTGGCATACTCTTCTTATGAAGGCAAATCATGGGTCTTGTGTCTATGCCAGGGATTTGTTAATTTTTTCAAGTGTTCTAAGTGTGGTAAGATCTGACTAAGACAGCGTTACTTATTTCTTGTTTATTAGAATATCAGTTGTTTATTTTTTTGGTTGTTTTATGTAATTTTAGTCTCGTACTTTGGAAGTTAATGTTGATTTTTCTATTTCACTTTGTTAATTTAAGTATCGCAAACTTTCTAACCCCTTGAATTACAAGAGCTTTCTTTTTTTTCCTTGTCTTTACGAGTTTTATGTCATATTGCCTTAAATGTGAGATGCAATAATGTTTCAAAATAGTATCTTCCAGATTCACAATTCTGTTTAATTCAATAAAAGTTATTAATTAAAGACAGTGATTTAGTTCTGTAAAAGTAAACTTTTTTTTTGTTTGGTTATTAGTGATGAAAGCTTGGTAATGCTCGTTTGCAGTTTCTCCTTTGAAATTTTACGTGTACAGAAACAATTGTTTCATTTTACCTCCGTACAGAATCAGTATCGTTTTGAAGGAACTGGATTTCCAACCATTCCTCAGCTCATAGACCATCATTATACAACAAAGCAAGTTATTACAAAGAAATCTGGTGTTGTTCTGCTGAATCCTGTTGTTAAGGTAAGGCATGCATTCCTAGTACTCTATTAAGCTGGAAGTATTCTCAAGTCTCTATTATTATTTAAAATGTGTTCCTTGTGATGACAAATGGAAATTCTAAGTATGTTGTAGACTATGTGTATATGCTATTAGGTCAATAATTGGAATACTGGAACTGTCTTTGTTACTAGCTTCTGGACAGAAGAGAATGCAGTTTTTTAGTGTTTTTTCTAGCATGCAAATTCTTGGAAGTTTTTTTTTATTATTATTCATTGTTCTGTGATTCTCTGTTCTTTTTCTGAACATTTTTAGCCTGCTGTTCTTGGCTCAGGTTATTCCTTCAAAATAACACTCCATCCTAATTTTTATAATAAATAATTGCTGTCCTAAAATGAATGGTATTCAGAGTCTCCTAAAACGTCCTTCTACTTTTTCTTTTCTCTGCTTTTTGTATTTCTCATTTGGACTCCACTGTTGACTAAGTAACTGAAACTTAGTTCAATGTCCATAAAGTTGTAATGAAGATGTTTTCTGAAAAAAAAAAAAATCTTTACGTGGTAAAATTCTCATAAAGTTTGGGTGAGTTACCACCACTCACAGTTTCATCCCTATTTTAGGCCTTGTATATAAGGTGATGATATAGATGTGGAAACAGGTACAGTCCCATCAGCATCATTGCAAATTTGGAATAAAAGTTTACTTTTTAATCACTAGACCATTTCACATTGGCTTTCAGAACAGAAACAAAATGGGATTGAAATGTTAAAATATATTAGATATTAGAGAGATTATCAGTCTCCTCTTGTTCTTCCAGTATTTTTGTGATTATTATCTATTCAGTTCATATTTCATTCATAAACCAGCTCTTTGTAACTTAATCTTTCCATTTTAACTATGAGCTAGCCATGTATGCTTAATAAAAAGGATTGACTAGTTTCAAGCATATGTAAGGCACAGTCTACATTCTACAGAGTTTTAGCATAACAGCATATAAATCAGTTAGTTTCATATACCAAACTCCTAGATCTTGTTCTGTAATAATACTAAGAAATTAAAGTTCTGTTCTTCTCAAAATTGATGTGTTTTGTTTATGCTTACCTCTCCTTACTTTAATTAAAAAAAAAAAAAAGAGTTTTTAAGGTGAAAGATTTATTTTTCTTCACTGCCTTTAACACCTCATGCCTATTTTCTGTAAGGAATACATATTCAATGCATATTTTTATGGACTTTCCCTAACTTTAGGTAAAAGTTGGAGATAACTCTGATCACATCAAAAGTGAAAGTTATTTCTTCTAGGTAACTTCTAAAATTGTGAATGACCTTCCCTTTTAGTCTGCTTTGGTTATAAAGATATTGAAAATGTGTTACTTCAATATCTTTCAATAAAGATATTGAAAATGTGGTATGTTGTGTTCTAGCTGTGAAGTGCATTTATTTTGCTTATTTTCTAGGGAATTCCAAACATTTAAGTTCATGTATGGGGGGGGGGGGTTGGTTCTTTATTGATAAGTGTCTACTATATTCTATATAAATTTTAAATAATGAGGATTTGTAAGTGTGCATTTTAGGTTAATGTCATACTAATTACAAAATTTAGATTTTAATTATTAAACATAAAGCATTGCTTTAAATTCATTATTGAATATATGGGAAATCTCAAGATAGTATGGCTACTACATGCCAAACAGGGTTTATTCTTGGTTATTCTCTGTTTGTTAAGATAGAACAAGCCCGGAAAACTTTATTTCTTTATTCTGTTGTTTACTTTGAATGAAGGGAGTTTTTATATTCTTGACATTTTTGTTTCATTTTGATAACTTTAAAAAGAGAAATTAGGTTTTCATTTATGCGTAGTTTTATGTAACCATACATAATTAAATAATTTTTCTGGTACAGTGCCAAATAACTTTACTCATCCTTTCTCCATTACTGTACTTCATTTCATGTCCTTTTAGGTATAAATGCACATATAGGTTGTCTAGGATCCCTTGGTGATAATCAGCAGAACCATATGCAGATGTATGATTTTGTGTGGGGGATCTTTTCAGGTCTTGAATCAATGCTGCTGTTAATGCACTAAAGCATATCATAATCAGCTTATGAAAGGACTGAGAGCCATTTTTAAAACAAATTTTTTGCTCTACTGCTGTCACCAGTAGGAGAGCAGTGTTCTATTTTTCTGGTTTCAGGGAAGTATAAAATAGGCCCACTCTCCTCTAGATTTGTCAATTTTAGTTAATTTTAGTGCTAACTAAAACTAAAGCAAGTTTTAGTACTATAGATGGTGTTAGTCTTTTTTTTTTTTTTTTTTTTTTTTTTTTTTATATAACCTATTGGTAATTGCTTGCAATTGTCATAATGAAGTACTTTGTTTCCTGAATGCTGCAAATAGTTGCCATCCATCCATAAAATTGCATCATACCAGCCCTGTATTTGGTGATACGACTTCCTTTGTGCTGATGTGCTTCAGTCTTAATATTCAAGAGCAATTCCTTTGGGGTTCATGAATTTTTTAGCTTTCATCCTGATAGAATGCATGAAATGATGGAAAGGTTGTTCACACTGGTATTGGCAAAAGAGTGCTAAAAAGAGTACCTTTTAGCAAGTACCTTTATATGTTGTTTTATATTTGCATATGATATATGCAAAAAAAAAAAAAAAAAAAAAAAAAAGAAAGAAAGAAAAATGAAAAGTAATGTATAATGCACTTTAAGGGCTTCAAGGCCGACATTTTGAACCTCATAAGACAGTATTGAAAAGTATGTTAAAAAATTTCAGTTGTTTTAAAACAAGTATTTTAGAATCGCTTTAACTGTTTCAGAGCTTTGCAACAATTACTTTTCTGCACTATGATTTTGTGGTATTTGTTCTCAAAATCCATTATTGAAAAAAGTACTTTAAAATTAAGAAAATGAATAGTTTGAGCTTTTCCTTTTTAATTTTCATGGCTTTTCATGGCTTTCATAGAGCAAAGTGGAGACATTTTAAGCATACTTATTTTTAGTAAGGACACATGTACTCTGACACCAAAGGTTGGGGGTATTTTCTGCATTGTGCTCTATCAGTGTGTCTTTGATAGTTTCCTTAAATTCTTTTGACATCTGTAAAGGCTGCTTTTTCTATCTTCCTGATGTAGCTGCAAAGCAGCCTTTGACGTTTCATGCAATCTTTAATCTTTTTATGCAAATTGCTGTTGCTGTAATAACTTATTTAGAAAGTGAAAGTTAAGTATGACAAAGAACATCAGAGAAAAAATATGCAATGTAGTTTGCTTCTGCTTTTCTTTCTGCAATCATTTTTTCTCCTTTACTATATTAGCAAAATTAGTGTTCACCTTCTGTGATGTTGTCCTTGAAAGGAACACTCTTAATTGTGCCACAAAAGGCCTGTCCCACATCCCGTTTCGTGTAGACCAAATCTGCCTGCTTGGAATTTTAATGATATAGAAATAATAGAATTTAAATTAGAAAAGCCAAGGGCATTAAAGAGATATCTGCAAGAGGTTTTTTTTTTAAATGAAAAAGCTTCTCATTTATATTTATTTATTATCTTTTAGAAAAAATGCACTTTATGTTCTTCAAGTTATTATTGATGGAATGACTAGTATGTAAAAGGCCTCAGAGTAACCTCACTGCATCCCCAAGGTCTTTATTTATGGAAAAATTATGCTAAACATACTAAATATATTTTAACTTTCTAAAATGTTTGACCTCGTGATGTAGAGTTTTTTAAATTTCCTGAAATATGTTTCATACAATTAATAATAAGAAATCTATATTAAGTTTTGGAGATATTTCAGTTTTGCTCCTAGAAAATAAAATCATCAAGGAAATCAAAACCAACATTTTTATTTGGATGTGTTTGCATGCATTAACATTTAGGTCAGATCAGAAATAAGCTTTTGAAGCAAATCTTTGGACCATCACCACTTAGGATGCTATGTTTCCCTCACTGAGCAGTCTCAAAGAATGCAAAACTTGGCTGTTTTCAGCTGAAACAGAACAGGAAGCTGCACAAGTGGGAGTACAGTCATCAGAACCAGAGGAGACTTGATCTGAGATACCACCCTGCTCCCCAAAATGTATCAGTTCCTCAGCAGCAACTGCTTCGCTCTGCCGATCTGCTATTACCTGATCAGTTGCTAATGCTGATACAGCCTTTGCTTCCTCTGCAGCAAATTTAAAATTCTGGTTATGAATATCTGAGGCTATGTGTTTGTTGCTAGTAGCTTTCATTTACAACTTTTGAATCTTATTTTCTGTCACAAAGAAGCCTATGGAATGACTTAAGACATTTCCTGCACATGGGGAAATGATAGAAATTTAAATAATGTTGATTAACCTGAACAGAAGGGTTGAAAGGAGGTAAACCTGCATGGTTTGGTAGCAGTATGCAAATATCACGGATTACCGCTGCAAGGAAGAAGCAGTCCATAACAGTGAACAACTTGATTGTCAGAATTTTATGTAGGTTAGGTTTGTAGCATCTGAAGCAGTATGGTACCCACTCATCGAGATGGCCTCACAAATGCTGAGGAGGACCTGTTGCTCACAGTCAGTATGGGTTGTTTCTTGACCCCCACCTGCAATTCTTATGACCACGATAAAAGTCTGATATATACGCTTTTGAATGTTAAAATACATCTTTCATTTCCTTTAAGGAAATTAAATACACAATGAAAGGTGATAAATTATATTACATAAAAGATAAACCAATAGAAAATAATCATACTCATTGCATAAACGTGGTTTGGATGCAACTATCTTTTGCCACTCATTTACTGTTCTGTATCATTATGGTCATGCAGAAGACCTATTATTCTTACATCAGGGAAATCAGCATTATTTTTTAATAGGATAGCAGGATTTAAGCAGATTTTTGACATTCATATGAACAAGGAGAGCCACATCACTGTGTGGGCTGCAAAGTGAACACGAGTCATCCTGAACACTGCTGAAAATAACAAATAACATTAGATATGTTTTGATAATTTTTTCAAAAACAATTGAAAAGTGGAAAAAATAAGCTAAGTTCATGAAACAAGAGATCGAAGATGTATTTTCTTCCTTAAAAATAAAATAAAATATGTGATTAAGAGAGAAAAGTATTAAATAGAAAATTTTGGAGTAATAGGATTTTTTGGGGAGAAAGCTATTATCTGGGGGAATAAGCTACTTCAATTAAAGCATCCTTCGGCAAGTAGCTGTTTGAATTTACTAGACCGTATACGTAACCTTCTGTATATACACGTGAAGATCACAGGCCTGTCTGCATTCTGGAGTTCTGCAGTTTTGTGGGTACAAGTCAGACCTTTGCAGAATACCTGTAAAAAGTGGGTCTTTGGACTGGAGGAGTTGTAGTATCTTCATCACAAGCTGCATAACCAGAGCCTTTAATATAGCACAGTAGTAAAATTTGATGAGGATAGGGTATGATTACAACAGTGAAATGCCTTTTCTGCTGAAGTAACATCCTGATTTTATTATGAATTCTTGCTCCTTCCCAAGAGTTGGGATTCTGATATTCTGTAATATTCTGTAATCTGTAATAATTATTTTTCTGATATTCTGTAATAGTTATTTTTTATCAAATTGTAGTTGCAAACTTCATTTCTTATGTAGGCATTTAACTATGGTCTTAGTTTTTGTTTTTACTAGTGCAGTCAGTGTGACTTATATAATACAAATAATACTTTCATAGACTGACTGACAGATATAAAAAAATTACTCAAATGCAGACCATTAGGCTCAAGAAATGCAACATAGATTAAAAGTAAGAATTTGAGCCCATGCTTTTAAATATCTTTGTAGAGTTGCAGTTCCACAGTATGAGTTATTTTGAAGTAGCTTTTGATATGTGTTCTGTTGTCCCTGAAAAATTTTAGCTCTGCTAGTTGAAGTGGAATAAGACATTAAAAAAGGAGTGATGCAAAGAACCAGGGGGAGTGGACCTCTCTTGGCTGTCAATGACCTAGAATTCAAAACCACTGTAGATTTTAAAGCAATCATGAGATTGATGGTCACTTTTTTTTCAAGAATAATACTGAAGCAGAATTCTATAAAGCTATAAGTTCTATAAAGCTTTTTTCCTCTTCTCTACAGAAGTTATCTTTATTCATGTTTAAGCACAGGTGAATTGAAGCATATGGTCTACCAAAACCATATTGTGCAAAATAATTATTTGGGGATAAAGAAGGGAAGTTATTCATTACGAATTCCAAAATAAGATTTTATTAGAGGCTCAGAGGGATGGCCAGGAAATGTTTTGCATTCTGATCGTGAAGATATGATTAATTTGGATAGACTTCTTTCTACGGATCAGCTGAAGAAATGCAACCTAGACTTTTTGCTTTTGTTTTCGTGTTACAGTGTGATCAGAAGATACTAGGGAAAATTTGATCTGACACGGGGTTGTTGGCAAAGGCTGTAGTAAAAACTGAAATAAAGTTTTTTGATTCCACCAAAATTGCTTAGCAAACTAAGCATTTGCTTTCCTGAAATATTGATGGCTTCATCTTTGTATTTGACATTGCATAAGTACTTAAAATTTCCTCTTTTAATGAGTTTAATTTAGCTACAGTTTTTGAATGCAGGTTTATAGTTTGGAGTTTTTTGATTTTTGTTGTTGTGGTTCATAATCAGCAATGTCATTTAATACAAGTTTTATCAATAAGTAAATATTTATGCTGAGATAACTTACCATATGTCTAATATGAAAATGTGCCAGATGCTTTAGCAATGTGTCATTATCATCTTTCTATTTGGGCAGAGGACAGTGCTGAGCAGTTGTTTTCTCTATCATTAGAGCTATTAAAATTTGGGGGAGGAGGGTTATATTAAATTACAGCTTAGACTGACATTGTTAAAAATTGGACAAGTTCTTCAAATGGATGGGCAGAGGACTTGTTTGTCCTAGCCTTCTGTGTGCAGTGGGTGTGCTTCTGGCTCTCCTTGTGTTCTTTGCTCAGGGCGTAGTGGGCACATATATTTCCTCTCTTCAGTGCTGTCTGTTGGACAAGGATGGGACAGTCACAAAAATTCTACGGGTAAATGTGGTTATTTGTACAGTGCTTATTTGTTTACTCATTGTACTCTGAGTGATTTCAGAGTGAGCAGTTCTGTGGGAAATAGCTCTTGACTTCCTTAGTAAATAGCCACTGTTAATGACACAAAACAAGCTTTTCCGTAAGTATCTGCATTGGTATAGTGCTTGTTACGGATGCGTGTGGATCTCCAGAGCTATCTTGGAATTGCCAAAAATGTGATTACTCTATAAGGATTACTTGCACTCTAACACACTTAAATTTCTTGGCAATTCGTCTCAGATGATATACTACAAGATCAATGCACATCAGAATTAAGTCCACTGTCTTCTGACATTTCAGTTGTGAAGGAGTAAAGGATACACTCAGAAGATGATACTCACTGACAAGAGCAGGGCTATTCTTGAATCAAATATATTTCAAGTGAATGTAGTAGTGCGTGAATTCTCAAGAAGCTGGATCTGTATGAGAGAAGTATTTAAGTGTTAATTAAGGTGGAATTCAGTGACCGGGTTAGGTAGAACTTCAGGATAACCTTGCAAGAAGGGCATATATAATGAAATAAAATATGTGCGTAGATCTCAGCCTCAGTTCTTTATGAAATAACCACTATTAAGAGTGCTATCCTTTCAGACAGCTGATCTTCTAAAAGATTGTCATGTAACGTGTCTGTGGTGAGTATTAAGTTCAAGTCACGTTGAAGGACTGATCTTTGTCAGGTGCTTGTGGAATTTGAAGCACTGTTGTAGAAGAAAAGACTAGTTGCTCCTGCATGGAATGATGGTGAAAAGACATAGCAGTAAGCATACCATGAAAGAGCTGGTGTGCCAAAATGCTGCACTTCTGACTAGTCTACTACTTGGAAGCTAATAACTTAATAACTTGGCTTTAGTAGTTAGAATGGAAGCCTCATAAATAGAAAGCTTATTCTTTATGGTACCAGACTGAAAACATATTCCACTCAGATGGGAAGGTTTGTCTAGTTTAATATTTCCTGCTACTGACAAAAATGTCTTTTACAGGAAAATGTGTGCATAAACAGGAAGGAAAAAGGAATTGCACAATATTCACAAAAGGAAACACAATACTCAGTGAAGTTAGTGGGAGCCACATGATAAGCATTTTTTTATGATGACTGGAAGTGTCCGATTTTGACTAGCATTCAGCAATTTCCTAAAAATTAGAAGTATTTCACTATAAAGCATTCTTGCAAGAAAATTGCTCATGCATCTTGGAGATATTCAGAGTGAGGAAAGGATACATATTAAGCACAGTGACATTTGTTTGACAAGGAACAGAATAGCCAAATTAAAAGGAGAAGAAAAGTAATAGCTTTGATTTGACTGTGTTATTAAGAAACCGAGAGGTCAGTCTAGCACAGTGTCTTGTATGCAGGTTGCTAAAAGTGAATGCCTAGCGAAGAATATAATTATGGGAAATGGATATACATCATAACTTCCTTGGCCATGGGAGTTTCCATCCATCTAAGGTTCAGGGCTTTTCTGAGCTGGAGAGAATTCTCTATGTTTAGAAACTTTCTACAGATTTCTTTTCTGCAAATAAACAAAGTGAAAAGAGATTATTACTTTTAAGCTGGAATGTTTTATGGAATGACCAACAGGATAATACGCATACTTACAATGCCTTTAAAGTAACAAAAGTAATGTCAATAGGATAAATGGCAAAGAGAGATGTTTCACCGTTATCTCACTGAGTTCATATTTTAAATTAAAAAGTATGAATAATAAATGCATTTGCTTAATTCTGGGCCCGTTTATTCAAAAGGAGTTCAGAAACATTGAGGTAGACCAGCATAATTATTTCTTAGACTTTCCTGTTTTAGAAAAAGACAAAAAAAGTACAGTAAGATTCAACAAACAATAGATTGCCATAGACCATATGGGAAAATTTTGTCAAGCTAAGTTCAGGTATATAAGAGAAAGGAATACACATTTGCTGAATAGAGCATTCAGAAGAATGTGCGAGCGTATCGTAATAGAAGCTGCTAATATTTAACAGGGCCACTTGGTGGGTCTGTACCACTTCTCTTTGTGTGTCCTTCGTTAGCTGGCTTTTTCTTTAATCAGAGGTTTCCCAGCCCCTTTCTTATCTGGAATAAGAAGTTAATGATAGAAGCTAGAAATATCTTGTTAAAGAATGATGTGGAAGGGTGTATCTGATATAATAATAATAATAATAATGCAGTGCTTCATTTAAATTGTTGATATTTCTGTAATGTTCCATGACTTGTGGTTCAGAGCCATCATCCATCTAGCTTGGAATGCAGGCAGTTTACTGATATTCACAGCAAAAAAAGAATATAAATTAAGGCTAAAGCTGCATGTTGCAGCTGAGTCAAATGAACAGCCTGCTGCTGCCAAAAAGGTGTTTGGGGGTGCTTACTCTCCCCCCCCCCCCCCTTTTTTTTTTCCCTGTGTGGCTTTGGCTTTCTCCTGTTCTTTTCCAGTCACATATTAAGCTAGCTCAACTGTTTGGAGTTATGCCAGGTTTATTCTTTTCTATTTTAGTAATTTTAATGTGTGATCTGAAGATTATGAAAGCCAGTGCAAGATGAATACATGTGACTGAGAAGAGGTAGGATGCTGTATCTTACCCTTCTGAGATCAAAGAATTAATTTGTCACAAGTTGTAATGTGAAATTGCAGCTCTTTGGCAGGTATTGCCTACTAACCACTACAACTTTGGAATGAGTTTTGGAAGAACTATTCATTATATAAGATATACTCCCTGCAAATCCACTCCCTTATTACATGCATTTTGCAAAAGCAGTGAGTTAAACGTTTTATCCCAAGGAAAAGAAGCGATCTAAGAGGAAAAGGACAGATAGTTTGAAGCTAAGTCAAGATGGGACCAAATATGTGGCTACCTATGACAGTGTGCTCCCTTCCCTCTTTCCCCCCCCTGCCCCGATGTGCTCTTTTCCCTGCTTTCCCATTGTATCTTAGGTAATTCAAAGAGACTCTCTTGGTCATTTTTGTATAAATCTGTTGTCTCCTAAGCCCAGCTGTATATGCCTGCTCAAGTACCTTCCACAGATTGAGGATGGGCAAAAGGCAGAAGTGTATGTGTTTATATGAAAATATTTTAGGCTATTTTAACAATTTGAATGCTTTTTTTTTGCTTGTATTAGTAATGTTACTGAGCTTTCACTTTCCTCTCTCTTTAAATCATACTAACTGTTTAAATATAAATCTGTGCCTATTCACAAAGTTTTGTTTTGCTTGGAGCCTACAGAGTACTGGAGCTCTTTTGAATGGCCTATCTAATAAAGGACAGATTATGTGAATCACACATTAACCAAAAATATGCAGAAGTACTTAAGTTTAGAAGCTGAAGTTACTATATTCAATAGAAAGAAGTGAGTGAGAAAATATACAATGAGTGTTCAGAGGACCCTTGTTAGATATTATAAATTTCCTCTATGTGTCTGAAATAGGATGATCTCAACTCCAACTTTATCTTCCTTTTCCTGTATTTAAGGATTTTGCACTCCATATCTATTTCTTAGGTGGAGAACCACCATTAGTATGGTGATACAGTGTTTCTTCTCCAACTTTTTTTCTTGCTACATTGTCTTATTTTAGTCCAATGACTAGAAATATCCTGAAAAGGACAATATACGCTTACAGAGATACTGCATGTCCTTCCAAAAATGTGAAGAATTTGTAGTGAAGGTTTTGTATATTGACTTTTGCAGTCATTTTGTCTATTGATCGTAGAGAATGAACGTTCACGGAAGAGCTGTTCTGTTAATCTCAGGTCACTTCTGCAGTGTATATACTGCATCGTAGCTTTTTCAAATCTCAGCTGTATCCTCTAAGGGGCTTATGATCGTGTACCATGCAATTTGTTATAGGAAAAAGGCTGAAGTTCTGAGTTTTCTGTGGAACAAAAGGCAAGTCAGGCAAACTAGGTTTACCTACTTGGAAAATGTACTGTCTGCACTATTATACTGTTTTATGCCTCACATCGAGTTTCATCAGTGAATTATAAGACGGCTTAATTCAGTGCTGATAATAATGCAGAACGGCTTCTACAACAATTTTTACAGCTCATGAATTCTGAAACAGTTTTAAAGAAATTGTCAGTGGGGTTTATTAAAAAACCATCTCATAAAGCACACTTGTTATGAAAAATCATTTCACTAGCTACCTTTATTTCTGTACTTAATCTGAAAGACTTGAAATACATAGGTTATGATTCATGAAATCTGTATGCACATTAGATCTACTGGCCTAGATGGTGTCAAAAAACATTTCTCATTTCCACAAAGATAGACCAGTATCAACAGGTTCACAACCATTATTTGGCTTCATTATTTTACTCTGCTTCAGCAAGTTTTGAAAAATGGTATTTGGATACCCACTTCTGTTGAAAAATGATCTGCAATGGTGATTCTCTTAGCCATAAAAAGGAATTTCACTCTGATTATCTTTAATACCCAAAATGAAAGATTGACTTTCCTTTCTTGTCATTGTGCAAAAATAGGTCTTGGCTGCAGTAATTCATACAATTGATATTTTCTATTTCAGAGGGAGAAAGGAGAGCAAATACTACTTCTCAAATTATTTTTCTGAACACATTTTTTTTCCCTCTTACAGCATGAAGAAACATATGAGTACAGTATGTGAACATTTACTATACCTGAGGTGCTGCCAGGAGGACTTATGCCTCTGTTTCATGGGTTTTTTAGAATAATGTTAATGAAAAGGCAATTTTAGGGGGGAGAGATTTAGGCTTTTGGTAAAAGCTCGATGCTGAGTTAGGACAGATTCTTAGGTTGGCAAGTCTCATCTTTTCAATTCTCTTAAGGCAATTTGCTTTACTTTCATTGAATCATTGTGGTGTTTTGAAAAATTCATTCTAGTTGCTGCTTTATTTTTCATAAGTCCACTGAAGTTTCCCCAGTTTTAGATGCTTTTAGCCTTTTGTGTTTTAAGTCCACTCATAAGATGAAAAGCAGTGACAGAATTTCCTATGGATCCTGTCTTCATCAGTGTGAGAGTGTTTTGCACTATGGCTTTTATGTAAACTAGCTCAGAAACATAATTTTACAGAGGATGTGAGCTAAGTAAATAGCAATGACAAAATAGAAGTATTCTAATTTACTCGTGTTATAGTAGAACCTGATCATGATTTGCTCCTTTTTTCGGTAGAGCTTTTACAAATTGTGCTTTAGTCTGTTAGATAAGACTCTTGTTTGTGTTTGATGGTACTCTGAAAGAGTACAAGCACATGTGACACTCTATCTCTCCCTTTCTCCTACTAAAAAAAAAAATGCTAAGATGTTAAAAACTCAATGCTTAAGTTTAGGCTCATAAATTCATATTTAATTCCCAAAATATCTGTTTTTAAAATGCTTAGTACTTAGTTGTCTCACTGCTGGCTGTTAATTTGAAAAAGTACCATGTTAGACTTATTTATGATTGAAATTGTTATTGAAAATTAAAGCAAAATAATGCTAGGGAAATCTGAGCACTAAGTATTCATTCTGGGTTATGTTTTCCATTTTACTGAGAGCTATTATAATTTACTGCAACTAATTTGTAAACCTTCTTCCTGGCATAATAATATCCCGTATCTTTGATGAGTGTTCTGCTAATGGAGGGAGATAGGCAGCAGGAAAGCTGCACCTCAGACTTCAGCTTACATGTTTGGAAGAAATTCAGAGTAAGAGGGATAAAATTTCGGTCTTTCAGAGAGAGAGAGAGAGAGAGGAGAAAAGAAAAAGTCTCTCCATCTTTTCAGAGACTATCTGCTGTTCTTACTGTAGACTTGCACACAATTCTAATAGCTGCATTTTTTCCACCAAAGAAATGAACAATGTGTGATTCTCTTCTGCTCATTCAAGACCAGGATACTGACCATGATCTCTGTCCAGAGTCTTTTCAAAGTCAAGATAATATTTTCTTTTAAAAATAAAAAGAGAATGTTCTGGTTGGTTTCGAAGTATTCTTTTTCACAGTTGAAGATTTTGGTTTGTTAAAATTATCAGGAGATATTCTCCAAGTTGCAGTTAACTCTTGAAATAACTGTTCTCACTGAAAATACTTACCTTTGTTGAAATTAAAACAAGCTTCCTGGATAACCTCAAGAAGTCTGGGAATATACTTGCTTGTAAAAATGTTGGTTGTGTAAACCTTCAGGATAATATGGAGAGAGACTGTCAGCTGATACATGTGGGAACACGTGGGAAAGGTAACAGTATCAAGGCTGACCATAGTTCTCCACTCTGCAAATTGCCTAGTTGACAACCTGTTTCTCAGATTTTGGCCGTCTGTTGATCTATCAGTATGTTCAAAGGTTAAATACAGTAAGACTGCAAACACAGTCGTATACACAACGGTTGAGGTTGGAAGAGACCTCTGAAAGAGACCATCAGGCAGGGACACCTGCAGCACAATGCTCAGGACCCCCAGTCTAAACAGTTTTTGAGTATCTCCAAAGAAGGAGGCTCTACAACCTCTCTCAGCAGCCTCTTCTGGTGCTCTATTACTCTCACAGTAATGATTTTTTCACTTATGTTCAGACAGAACTTCCTGTACTTCTGTTGGTGCCCATGGCCTCTCGTGCTGTTACTGGGCACCGCTGAAAAGCATCTGGCCCCATCCTCTTGACACCCTCCCTTCAAATAATTATACACATTGAGAAGTTCCCCCTCTTGGTCTTTTCTTCTCCGGGCTGAAGAGTCCCACCTTTCTCAGCATTTCCTCATAGGAGAGATACTCCAGTCCCTTCATCATCCTAGTAGCACTCTGATGGGCTCTCCTCAGTAGCTCTATGTCTCTCTCATACTGGGGAGCCCAGAGCTGGATACACTACCTGAGATGTGGCCTCGCCAGGGCTGAGTAGAGGGGCAGGATCACCTCCCTCCACCTGCTGGCACTGCTCTTCCTGATGCAGTCCAGGATACCACTGGCCTTCTTGGCCACAAGGCTGGCTCATGGTCAGCTTGTCCACCAGGATTCTCAGGTCCTTCTTCGCAGAGCTGCTTTCCAGCAGGTCAGCCCCCAGCCTGTACTGGTGCCTGGGGTTATTCCTCCCTAGGTGCAGGACTCTGCACTTGCCCTTGTTGAGCATCATGAGGTTCCTCTCCGCCCAACTCTCCAGCCTGTCTGTGTCTCCCTGAATGGCAGCACAGCCCTCGGGTGTACCAGCTACTTCCCCATGTTTGGTATCAGCAGCAGACTTGCTGAGGAGGCACTCTGTCCCCTCATCCAGGTCACTGATGGATGATACTATGCTATGTCACTAGTAAATAGTCACCTCAGTGGCAGGGCCCTGCGCGCACCCCGCTGGGGGCAGTGTGGCGGCTGAGGCCCCGGGCAGGGCCGGTGCGGCTGGGGCTGCCCCCTGCCCGCTGGCGACCTGGGAGCGAGGCTCCCGGCAGCGCCGCGGGGAGGCCGAGCCAGGGCCGCCCCGTCCCGCGGGAGCTGCTCCCCGCCGCGGCGCTGGGGCTCGGCCCCCGCCTGAGCTCCAGAGAGAAGGTGCGGAGGAGCGTGACGGAATAGCTGATTCAGAATAGTTTAAGGGAGGGAAATTAGATATAAGAGAGAAGTCCTGGTTACAACTTCTGTGCTGTTGATTATGTTACCCTAAGTACCTTCTGCTAATCTCTTGTGGGTGGTCTGTCGAATTTTCCTGGTGTCAGAATCAATTATGAATACACAGAAGTTAGAGAGTAAACGAGTGATGAAAAGTGCAATCAGAACGAGCGTGAGATGCTAACGGTTGCACCATTTTTTTTCAGCTATCTGCTTTAGAGGTTCATGCAGATGGTGCCTGATGAGTAGTTTTGAAGATATTCCAGCTAGAAGCAGAAAGGATCATTTGAGTGTCTCCCAGAGCGGCAGCTGCCTTCTCTTCATTCTGCTGGTTCAGCCAGCTAGCTGCTGAAGTGATGTACGTGATGAGGCGCTGCAACCCAAGACGTAGTTTGTATACCTACAAAAGTAATTAGGTATTTCTATTCATAGAGCAAATCACCCATAGACAGGCAACTGTTATTTATGTACCATTTAAATTAATATTCACTTATTGATATCTCATGAAACTGATTATAGCAAGTTGGCACAATTGGCATATACTTAACTGATAAGAGTTTTGTCTTAAGCCAACAAGAGCTTAAGTAGCAAAACTGACCAAACTTGGAATAATCCTTTGATTGTCAAAAATCTGGCTAAAGCAAGATACTGAATCAAATCAATAGGTTACACCAGTATAATGAATGACTCAAAGTTTTCATAAAAAGAAGGATACAGGTAATTATTAATGTACTGATACAGTGATAACAAATCCTTTGATAGTTCAGTTGATTGCAGTTTATAGTGCCATTTTGTGTAATTATTCCTCTGAAGGTTTATGTATCAGATGTGTTCTTCATAAAACAAGCCTTTGAAATGTCACGTTTTAAATATTTTTGAAAAGTCATTCACTGAAGTATTGAATCTTGGGAATTAGGAGGTAAAAAAAAATCCATTATTTTTTTTTTAAATTCTGAAATTATTTTTTCTTTTTCAGAATTTATTTCAGTGTAAAAAAATACTAGTAATACTTCGAAGTTGTCATTTTTAATTTTTTTTCCTTAAAATCTTTCTTTACAAATCATTTAAGCTTAAGAATTACTGGTAGAGGAAAGAGTGCCTTCAGTTTGCCAGTGCTTCTATCTGTTTATAGCATGCCTCTGAATATGAGGTATGCTATGAACAATCAACAAAAAGTACCTAGAAAATATTACAGGCTTTAAACAGTTCTAAATTGGAGCAAAATCAAAATTGGAGCAAAATCAAAAGCAGGAGGTGAAGGAAATATGGTGCTTCTGGTCAATGAACCAGCAGTTTCGATCAAGAATCTTGTCTATAGGTGAAATATCAATTAGCCACGCTTGAGACTTTCCTGGGAAGCCCTCCACAGGGAAGGGGGAATGGCTGCGCGGGAATCCCATCGCATAGGCATGGTGGTTTGGTGCAAGAATTCATGTGATGCAGGCTGACCGAGTGGCAAGCAGGGAGCTTGGGAGAATAACTAGAGGCACTCAGAGGGTCTCCACAACGTGCACTAAGCGTGGCTTATAGAAGCAATCCTTCTATTGCTTGTGTGATACTGTGGCCTTGAGCGTAAGAAAAAAGTCCTAGAAATCTCAGCAGAAATTACTTTTCCCCTTCTGTCCTCACACTCCCCCTGCCCTGCTTAATTCATCTAAATCTAACGATGTGAAAGAAGCTAATGAGTAGCCACTTTCCTAGCAAGGTGCATTGTGCAGTGTGTTTCTTCTCTACACCTTTTTCTTTCTTTCTTTCTAAGAGTTTTCTCCTTTCAAAAAGAAGAATTGAGTCAGTATAAGCCTCTACTTTCCTTATGAGTTGACAGCAGAAGTCACTGGGAGTGTAGCCCAGAGGAAATATGCAGTACTGTGAATCAGAGCGCTGTGGATGATATTCTGTCAAAGATTGGATCTCTGTCAGCTGAAGGAGTAGAAGAGCTTTCAGAGTTTTTTTTTAAAAATCGTCTTCTAGCTTCTTCTAAGATGGTTTCAAGCTTTGTGTTTTGAAAAGCGCTTTGATCAGGTCTGTAGTCAGGTTGTACTTGGGACTATGTACCAGTTACCTAGGGTTCAGGGCAGGGTTTCATTTCTTTTTAAAGTTTGCTTTCCTAGGGAATCAACGTATCACTTGTTGCTTATCTGTATCGCTAATAACTAAATTCTTTTTATGCATTCTGCACCATTTGCTTTTGAATTTAAAAATTGATGAGTTAGAGGCAGTGATCATAGTTGTCATGCCTTCTGCTAGGATTCAGTCTTTTAGAAGAAAATATTTTATATTATATCTGGTTCCAGGCAGATAATATGGCTTGACCTAGCATGTTAGTTATGGACAGGTTGTCTATAACAAGGAGATAATGCCCTGCATTAAGGTCTAATTACATACCAAAGGGTTTTCTCTATCTTTGAGTAGTAGAGACAAAAGGATTTTTTCAATTATTAGTTTGATAATTACAGAGAGAGAGAGACTGTCTTTAGAATGAAATTGAAATAATGTAGGAATAAGGAGTTCTGATGTAGATTAGTCAGATGTATAATTGGTCAGCACAAAATATATTTCAATAAGACTGTAGTTAAATTGAAAAGTGAAATTTCTCCTCTCTTGTAAAGGTCTTATTTTTGTAGACATACTGCTGAAACCTTGTGTTGTACATTAAAATTACTTAATGCATTGAGTTTTAGCTGAGTACAAGACCTTTTCCAGTATGTCTTCATGTGCAACAAAATGATTTTGAGTATAGTTTGAACTTGTGTTAATTTTTTTTGTATATTAGGGCACAGCCCTATTTGAAAATTGGACTTTTTGAGACTGTGCGTTTCTCCAAAACATAAGTAAATAAATTTCATCTGAGCCTTTGCAGAAGATCTCATTGCCAGTCTTTGGGGTGAAAGACCACCATAATTCCACCATTAGTTTCAGTGATTTACAGAGTGAGCATCATACAGCTGTATTACTTATGCACAGTTCTTGGAACAGAGCACGGTTCTTTCAATGCAGTGAACGAGTGTTGTCACACGAGTAAAAGCTCATACTAACATTTTGCTTTCAAGACTTACAAGGGACTAGTTTGAAGGCAATAGCAGCAAAATAATACTAAATGAGTGTGAAGTTGTCAAATCCAAAGTAATACTAAAATCTGAGATCATTATTTTCTAGTCAGGTGCATTTTTCAAAGTTCTGAGACAGTGTTTTCTTTTTTTCCTTTTTTTCTTTTTTAAGAGATGATTTGAAATGTGAAATCTGTAGACTGCTCTAATATTACCTAATAAGTAATAATTATTTCCTGATTTTGTTGTTTAAATTTTGATCTTCTCAGTAGAACTTTATCATTGCAAAGGATCACAAAAACTTTGATTAAAAAAAAAAGTCTAGTTAAAAATACAGGAAGAAGTGACATGAATGTTTGTATGAATTTCTTAAAAATCATTGCAAACTGGGTAATACCCTATTCATTATAAGAAATGTGGCAAGATTGATAATATGTGTTATATCTCTGCAGAACTTTAAAGTGACTTGGTCTGGTTTATAGCGGAAAGGCTTACCAACAGTGAATTCATATACACGTGATGGAGAATGATGTAGGCAGTAAGAAAGTTTGTTTGAGCATAGGAATTTGTCCCTAGGCTGGTGATTTCCAGTGAATGATTTAAGTCCAGGTTTCAAATGAGCTGTTTTGGAGTAAAGCAGAGTAAATTGTATCGCATTTTTTCCTACTCTGTTATAGCTTTGTAAATGCATAACAAGCACAAATGAATCTCTGCTCCGCTTAGGAACAGAGAAACACGGAATTCCTCACTCTATTAGATACGCAGGTTATTAGCTATTGTATCTGAGACAGCTAAAACAGAAGTGAATTTTGAAAGCTCCACAGCTAAAGCTGCTTTCGAATTTAGACCAAAGTTGCTCTGTTCCGTGCTTGAATGGTCTTTTGCGTTCAAACTTGGCATAACTGTGTGTTGAAAGAACCGCTTCTTTTTGTTCCTATTCGTCTCTGTACGGTTGCAACATTTGGATTGCTTGCTTGTTCACCCCAACTGCTTTTTGGTGTTTTTAGTGGTTGTCATCATGAACCTTAGCTGGTTAGGTACCAGGACTAGGCGTAGACGCAAGCTGTCCGAGCAGCCACCTGTATGAAGCTCAAACTTTGTACTCCACGCGCTGCATCAGCTCGTTTGAAGGAGCAGGCTTAAGCCCATCGGTTAGCATGTGCCTGCTGATCTGCAACGTCTGACTGCCCTGGCGTGTGCTGTCTGCTCTGCTGCGTGCGGGTGCCAGCGCTCGGTGGCACCCAACTCACTGTCAGCATAGAGGAAAGACAGACTTGGAAGGTAAATATCATAACTTAGTGTGGGAAACGTGTGATGAGAGAGTTCAAAGCGTGAGCAATGTGGATTTTGAAGGCTGGCTTGACATGGACAGGATGTGGAAGAGCTTTTAAAGAAAAATACAGGGCGTGTTCTGAAGGCTGTTTGAGAATGTGCGTTATGGAGGACCGAGTCTGTAAGCTTTCTCCTCTTGTTTAACAAGTACATTTTTTTGTGTTATTTTAGTATACATAGTACCCGATCATTCTTATTAATTGTGGTCTGTTGCAGACTTTTCACAAGGGCTTGTGGCTTGATAATGCTCTAGGAGCATGTAACATAAAATTTCAAGGACATAAAAGATCTTGTTTAAATTTTTTTTTTCTTGCAGCCAGACCCATCTTTATCACTTAAATGCTATGTAAGAAGATTTGTTTAGTTCATCTGTCATAAGAATTGCCTGATATCAAATTAGCAAGCAATATCAAGAATAGTAACTTTATTTATGCTCTATCTTTAGCCTTTGCTTTAATGATTTTAAGTAAACTGACGTGCATATTTAGAAATTTTTTTCGTTTACCTTTATAGATAAATGAGGCTTTATAAAATTCTAGACTAATATGAGGGTGACAGTGTGATAGGAAGTATTTTTCCTGCTCAATACTTCAGTTATTACTAAGTTCTCTCTTGTACTTAACCAGGATCTAGCAGGTGTGTGTGCTGGTTTGTTAAACACAGAAGATCCTGGAAGCCTGAGAAGCTAGGATAATTTGTCATTCCTGAATTAACTTGCTTTCTGGGGCACCAAGATAAAAATCAGAGGGTTAAAACGTAGGCGCGCGTTTTTCTGTAGTGGTAGCGCTCTTCAGAGCTGCAGCCGCAGCAGTCCTTGGGTTTCGTTCACACTGTGAAGCTCTTAGCAGTAGTGAGTGAAATTCTGACCTATGACAAAATGCACGTATGTGTCACGCGTTGTCGTCTGAGGTGGTGATTTTCCATGAGAGCCCACTTGCGCTCTGGGGTTCACTTGGAAAGCGGGCACCAATTACCGCATTACAAGGCTGTGCGTGACCTTAGCAGTACAGCACATAGCTGTTAGTGTTAATAGTGAAGCAGAGCAGTTTGCTAAATAGACTAGCAAAAATGGGAATATCTAAATCAGAATGAAACAAACTTTTTTCAGCATAATCTTAAATGTACTTAACATTGTAAAGCAAACCAGGAAAAAAAGCACTTGATAAATTATAACCTATGCTAAGAAAATTCATGAACGTAATACCTTAACTGACCTTTTCCAGTTTTTCAGTTGCAAAATTAATGTTAAGAACTTTTTATCTGGTAAATAAAATGGTGGCAATAATTCTCTCACTATTGTTTTTTTTATCCTGAAAGCAAATAGGATAATGCGATCCAAAAAATAAACACCACTTTGGAAAATGCTTATTCCCTAAGCTAAAATGTTCCAGTCTCCTCTTAACATTTGCTAAAAGTGAAATCTCCTGTGCTTTTCCGTGATGCTGATACAAGAATGTTTAATAGCACATGCTTTTAATCTAATATTTATGGCCGCATAAAGACGTTGGGTCTTTTTTTTAACTCCCTGAATGGAAATATATGGGCTTTGTGTTTAGAAACTTGTTTATAAGGCACATTCAGTTATAACAGTGTCCCCTCATTTAATGCGTAGTCGACAGGAGATGACCATAATATATTTCAGAACTTAATTGAAGGTAAAAGTGTATAGGAAGAAAATAACTTTGTCATCATAATTCTAATAAATTCCAAAAAACTTTTTGTTAATTTTCTTTAACTTCTGTTAGTTAATCGAAACTGTGTGCTGCAGACCAGACAGCCACACATAGGAAGATTACGGGGCGAAGGCTCCGTGCGCGTCGCAAAGCGCAGCACGCCTTCCGGAGCGCCGTGCCGGCGTCAGGACGGTCTCGTCACAGAATTCTGGTATCTGTTCTCATCGTACAAGTCCTAAAGACTTCGAGACTCTGAAGCCTTGAAATTAATGCTCTGTGTTGTAATTTGATTTTGTGTAGGTGCTGAAGTTGATGCATTCTCAGTAGAAATGGGGCCAAGTTCTCCGTGGTCCAGTAAAACTGGTGTTCTAATGTCAGGGATACTGCAAAGCCAACATGTTTAGTTTGGTTTCCTATGAGCTTTGAGGTAAAGTGATTTACTGAATTGGCAGTACAATAGGATTTTTTTTTTTGTTCTTTTGTTTTTGTTTTTTAATCTGCTTCAGTAGTAATAGAGAATGCTTGAAATCTAATCAGGATCTTGCCAGTAACATGATTTGGTAGTAGTGTTTGTGAGTTAGTTAGCAGTTCAAGTGTTAGCAAGACTGTTAAAAATGAGAAATAGTAAATAGCTGTTTCATTGTATGGTTTAGACTTAAAATATCCAACTATAGCATTTTAACCAAGTATTTTTTAAATATGTCTGTGTAGCAATAAGCTTAGAATTGTTTTTGATGCATCTGTGGGAGAATATTTGCAGTGTTAGTCATCAGTGCTGAATTCATGTTTGTTGTGTTACCTTTTTCATAGTTTCCTATAATATATTAAACTACCACAAAAGATTTGAGAAATGCAAACACATGTGAAGTTCATGTTCAGAAAAATTGATTCTTTATTCAGTACACCTAGAAATGTTTTTTTGAGCTAGCAATATATTATTTTGTGTTCTAAACCAGAAGTGTTTGTGTCTGATTTTGACCTAAGTCATTTTTGGCAGGAGCTTTTGAGAGCTTTTGTGAAAAGTACATACTGCGTTCTTTCTACATGCATACTCTCATGTTGCAGGCTTAATTTCTAGGTCCTTTTCCACTGGCTGGAACATATCTTAAAGGATGTAAATACTGGCACAGACTGAAAATTATTCTTTTGTTTCCTTTCCGTAGGATAAGAAATGGGTTCTCAACCATGAAGATGTCACGCTGGGGGAATTACTTGGCAAAGTAAGTAATCAAATGAGCTAAATAATATTTAAATAAGTATATATTAGTCATGAAATATACATTTTCTATTTTCCTTATCTTTTAAATTACTCTAGCATGCAATTTTTATACCAGTTCTTTTACTACAACACAATCATAGCATTGTGCTTTAAGTAAATGTGAATCACATTTACAGGTAAATGATACAATGTGTTTTTTTTACTGCTGAAAGTGTTTAACTATGGTGTGCTTATTTCTCTGGTTCAGAAGTCCTGAAACCTAACCTGAAAGCTAGCTGGATTTCTATGAAGCGTTATGTGGCTATTTCACTTCGGTCTTACCAAAGAAAAATATTGTAGTAGAATAGGAAGTTTTAAATAAAGAAAGAATTTGATATAATAAAATGATTTAACCAACACTTCTCAAAACAAATGCTCATTGCTTTTGTATGACTTACTTCGAATAATAGGTAACTTCACAATAGTTGCATATGTTAATTTAGTTCTTATGTGCTATAGTTCACATCACGAATTCTGCTTAGTAGCTATAAATTTTAAAAATACTTCTCTCAGGTATTTGTTGCCTTATTACCCCACTTAAAATTTTAGCAGTTTTGTACCTACCAGCAATGTTAGGGCAAATGCTACTTTGGACACCATGTCCAAAAGATGTCCTTAAACTTGTAAAATAGGCTTAAATGAGAAGCCAAATGAAAGCAATGGTTGCCTCAGGATTAAGAGAGACACTAAAAGAATTAATTAAACTATTCAAGAAGTGAGAGAATTAAATACTGTCTGAAAAAACTGTTTCCGGGGATATAATCTCTTTGACAGTTTAAGATGACAAGGAGATTAACTATCTTTAGACAGAGTGTGTCCACATAAATTGCTATACAGGTGCAGCGCCAGATTCACATTCTTAACAGAAACTTCTCAAGAGAAGAAAAATAAAGATGATTCAAGCGTAAAAAAAAGATGCAGACAGCAAAAAGGCTTCTTCCCCCAAAAATACGAATTAGGCTGGATGTTACTCATCAAGGTAGTTAAAATGATTTTATGAATGTATTCATATTTTTTGTGTAAAACATTTTTTGCCCTTAATAAAGACAAATAGATGCTTCAAAGCAATTATAAACACAAATCTAGTTAATAATTATTTTAAAAATAATGAACTGAATAACAAGTTTCTTGGTTCATGATATAAAACTGTTATGCGTCCATCTCTAAAAACTATAGTCAAACTAGAAAAGATAAGAATAACAGGATGATCAAAGATGTGGGATAGTTTCCATATGAGAAAAGGTTGAATGAACTGCTGCCATTCACTCTAGAAATGAGAAATATGAAGGATGATAAAATCTTGAGTGACCTGCAAAAGGTGAATAGGAAAGTCATAAAAGTTTGATGTAGAAGCAGAGGCAAACTTTCATAAGGGGAAAGTTTCTCTTTCTTCTGTGAGGGATTTTTTTGTTTTCAGTCTTCCTTCCTTTGGCACTGCGGTATTCAAGTGCATGATATAAAGAACCTTGTTGAACTTGCGTGTAGCTCCAGAGACTGACACATGGGAGAGGAACTCGTGGAGATAAACCTTTAAAATGGGGTTGTATTGGTTCTTTGAGAAATACAAAGCTTAACTAAAAGAATGAGATCTTCAGTTTTTGGTTTTGTTTTCTTATGAGTGTTTGTCTGACCCCAGTGTTTTGTTATATGTCTCATAATATACTTGTTCCTTCAGTATCTGTCTCAATTCCTTTTCATTCTGTTCTTACCCAAGTAGCAAATACATATGATGAAGACTCTTCTGCTAATTATTTCAGTCACCTCCTATGAAAACTGAAGAAATAGATAACTTACACTGGTGACAAAAAATCTAAGAAATATGATTATAAAAATGAGCTGCTTTCTAAATTCATGTCCAAATGTGAGGGCCTGCATACTTGGCTTTATAGAATAGTGTTGATCAGCTTAGCTTATAAAGATATATTGTGGGACACTTAACTTCTTTAGCAGAAAAGCACATTTTTTCAGTGCTTTTAATTTACAATTAGAATTAAGGTTGAATATTGCTTCTTATTTTTCTTTGTTTTTTTTTTTTCTTTCCTTAAATGTGTAAGAATGTTTATGGGATTTTCAGACGTTTTGTACTAGTTTCACAGCTCATGTTTACATATCTTACCGACAGAAGTTGGGAACCATTGTTAAAATACAACAGTTTGAAAATGAAAGGAGGAGGGAGTAACAATAAGAAAGAAAATACTATTTTCAGTATCTATTGACTTTAGAAGTTCCTAAGATGTTTTATAAGAAAATCATAATTACGCAATTCATGCGTTTTCTTCTCTCTTTCTAGCAAAGTCAATTTAGAATTCATGTGTAATTCATATAACAGATATATGATATCTTTGTGAACTGAATTGTGTAAAGGGCGAAGATACTGGAAGAAAACTTCATGTGACTTCATAAAAGCATTGTAAAATGATGCATTACCTCTTCAGATACTTTGAAACATGAGATGTCTGCAGTATTTTCCTGGATATTTATGAAGGCTTTGTTTAATTGGAATTATTTTTTTCTCCTGATTTCAGGGTAATTTTGGTGAGGTATATAAAGGAACATTAAAGGATAAGACTCCCGTTGCTGTAAAAACTTGTAAAGAAGATCTTCCTCAGGAACTGAAAATAAAATTTCTATCAGAAGCCAGGTAAGTTCTCTAAATTTAGTTAAAATATGTATTTATTCCATATATTCCATATATTTATATATGGATTTATAAAAACTGACCTTTACAAAAATTCAAAGAAGCAATTCTTAAACTTTTTCCTTTTTCTCTTCCTCAGTACATTGTACAACTGTTTCCCCAGGAGCTAAAAATAGATATTTTTAACATGTAAATACAGCAGCATCTATCTGACTTCTTAAACCATTTCTCAGTAAAGGAGACTGTGCCTATAAAAATGTATTTCTGTTACTGTAATTGCCTCCATTGAGAACTTCATCTGAGATGTGCCATAAGGGATAAAGAGATGTTGTTACTTCAGATGTGATTATATCAGTCATAAATCCCACCTTCTCAAATGCTTGACTATCAGCTCTTCAGATTTGGCCAGGTTATAGTGTACATCCCATTTACTAATTTTCTATTTGGAAGAAGAATCCACTTCAGAAGAGCAATTCTTTGCTGTTTCAGACAGCATGTGATTGCATACCCAGTTTTTCAAATGGCAATTATATCACGATAAGCTAAGTATTTTAATATAGGCTGACTGTATGGGTATGGAAATAAATTCATTCTAAATCCTCAATGCAGAGGGAGTGTATCAAGATAATTTTTAAAATATTTTTAAAGTCTTTAAAATTGTTTAAATTATTTTGCTCTCTTCTTCTAATGGAACATGATATATTTTCATTTTTGCCATAAAATAGTATGGTCAAAATGGAAAAGTAGAAGACATTATATAAATCAGCTATTATAGCTTTTGAATATTTTTAAATGACTGATAATTCAATCATTTAAAGTTGGCTCAGATATTTCATTTGCTAAGCAACTTACCACTGAGGAAAAAAAATGAAATGCATTATTTCTCACTAAGTATTTATGTACCAAGTAGGCTACTATTTTATTCCTTTTCACAAGAAAAAGAGAGAAAGAAGAGGCAGTTTAAGTTAGCAAATAATAGGAAAAAAAAATTAAAAGTAAACATTTAAATGTTATAATGTCTCTCTAGAATTCTTCCTAGCTCTTCATTTCACTTATAAATTGTAGCATGCTGCTTTAGGCTGCAAATGTTCTTATTAAAGTATTGTGTAAGAAGTTGTAAATGTTTTTGTTTAGTTCTCCCAAATTAAAATTGCTGTCTCCATATTGTTTTAAAACTTGCTGTACTAATTAATTTTGTTCATTAAAATTGGAATGAGCATGATTTGAACAGCACGTGCTTTTTTGACGTAATTCTGCTACTAGTTTGCTAGTGAAATGCTGCTTAATTACAAGGGTTCTTGAAAAATGCCAAACCTATCAAGCGTTTTTTCGGTTCCTTTTCTATATATAGACAAATGGTAGGATTACAGTCAAAATGATGTGTTCAATCTTGATTTGTGAGTGAGTTGATGTGCCCTCAATTTCACACAGAATGACGATTCATCTCTTCCATTGTTTTTGTTTTGTTTTTTAACGATAGCATTAATGGCATGTTCCATTAAAATAACATTAAGAGTTTAAGATGTTTTCATATGGTACTTAATTGGTTTACACAATAAAGTTTATTAATATAATAAACCTAATGTGTGTTTTGCAGAATACTCAAACAATATGATCATCCTAATATTGTAAAACTTATAGGAGTTTGCACACAACGGCAACCTATTTATATTGTTATGGAACTTGTTCCAGGTAATTTTTTTTTTTTCTTTTTTCACAGCATATGTTAATATGTAGTGTTTCTGTAGCAAAAAAAGATACTGCTTTCTCTTTGCTTTTGTTTCCATTCTAATTGCTGATCTCAAAATTTACCTATGTTGCAATTCTTTGTAGAGCTTTGCTTCTACCGGTTTAAGAGTGGAGTGAGTTTTTCTGTAGCCGTTCAAAACAACACAATTTGCTACAAGGTATCTCTGCCATAGCTTCATGTTTTTCCTGAAAACAAACTGCATAATACTTTATTTTTTAAATAGAGTTATGTTGTGAATGCCATAATGCTTGTATTTCAAGAAACTACATGATTGGGAAATGTTTAAGTTTTAGTAATTCAAATTTGGATTATCTTTGGTAATATAAATAATAATTGATAGGTTGTTGTTTCTATAAATAGTTTTTTCTTTATGAGACTATGTTATTCAGCAAAATTATTCTGTTCATCAGTTATTCTTGATTTATTTTTGGAATTTGAGGTTCATTTTATTCACCAGCAGTTGCAGAGTTTCAAATTGTTGAGATGATACCAGCTTTTGGGTGGTTTTATTCCTCTGTTGATTCTCTCAGCAGCTGGAAAATATATGTTTTTGGTAGCCTCTATTATTGCTTAATATGCACCAGCATATTTGTTTTATTTATCACTAGTTTTGTCTTTGACGTTGTACTGCGAGCTGTATCACAAACCATTTCGTTCATGAAGACTTAGTAAATATTTATAATTTTTGAGTACTGGCTTTAGTACAAGTTCACTGATGAAATCCTTTACCTGCCTTCATTCAGTTAGATGAGATTATTGTATTTGCACATGTGACTAACTTTATGAAAATGGAGACTCACCGCATTGTCCTGAGACGGGCATAGTCGGTAAGCAGCTTCTCCAGACATCTCTGCCGATAAATATAAATCCTGATCTTCTAACACCTTTATTGTTCCTCTTCAGGGTTTTCAGAGGCTAGGGAAAGCTGTAGGAAAGTATTAATACAATTACACAAGGAATTAGTGAAAGTCTTTCACCAGTTCCCGTGCCAAATCTATCCAAAAATTCTTCTCTCTCCTGGCATCGAGTTTACAAGAACCTTCTTAATTCTAATCCTGTTTTGCGGGGCTGCAAAGTGCTCTGGCTAGCACCCATGCCCGCGTGCTCTCGGTAGCTTTGTACTAGGTTCAGGCCGTGACCATTCTTTGTGTTCTTCTGCGAGTTAAAACTTGGCCGCGCACCACCAGCCTGACAAACCAGCCAGAAGAGATAAGGATGTCAACTCTGAAGAAGCTGACAGAGGGACAAAAGCAAAACACTAACTTAGTTCTGTTCAGAAAAACAGTGACTCGGATTTTACTGGTTTTCTGTTCTGTAATAGCAAGTTGAATGAGATTATCTAAAATAATTATCATTGGTGCTTTGACTTGGTACTTAATGCTGCCCTTTGAAGCAAAAAATACTGGGAGGTGTACTGGCTTGCAAACATCACTGTGCTTTCTCAGCAAGTGTTTTGCTTGTGTTTTGTCTTACAGATGCTTATGCTTGAAGGTGTTTAAGCAGTTTAATTCTGATGTTCTTTTTAATAATTAAAAATAGAATGTTATAGGTTAGTGTTGTATTCTGTAAATGTGCAGCTGTGAACATATATGATGCATAAGTCTGCAGGACAGTTTTTTCTCCAAAAAAAAAAAGATTAGAAACAGCTCCATATAATGTGGAATCCCCCTGTGATAAGTTTTTTGTGTTCTATTTAATGTTTGTGATTTTCCTTCTGTGTTGGGTTTTTTTTTCTGAATGCATGTATACTGTATATATGGTGCTTATTGGGTCTTTTAAGATTTCTTTGATGCGAGTTTCAGTGTTTCAGCAGCGGCTAAATTGGCTTTTCATTTCAGATTCAGATTTCAGTTCAAATTCTTACTTTGTTCAGCTGTTAAAAATTACTTGGGAAACTTAGCACTTCTTGTAGAGAGGCAATTTGGTCATTAACGCTCTTGGCAGAGCAAGCTCTCTTTGCTTGTTTGTTTTCCCTTTTCCCAAACATAAATGGGACTGAGGCCTGTGCATCTGGATAAAGTCGTCATAGAAAGCAGTGCAGAGCCTGGCAAAGGTGTGCTTAAGCATCTTGCACCTCCATCGTTAGACAGAAAAACATTCCAGATGTTGTAAATGAGATAGGGAAAAGAAAGCAATTGTCAAAGAGAACCATCTGTTGTAGGTGGGTCCTTTCAGTTTGGTGTGTGTTTAGTTTGGTGATGTGCTTCCTAAAGGAAGGATCACATCGATAAAGAAAATTCAAGAAAGTCAGTGCAGCAGTGAGTAACCGAGAAAAATAAATAAGGTAGAAGAGCATGCTGCAGATACATAACCAAAGTGAAAAGTAGATCAGAAATTATTTATGTTAATGGAAAAAAAAACACATCATTTGCTTATATTTCAGTTTCTTCTAAGATTGCTGATGGCAATTTTGAATGAACCTCACACAGCCACCCAAGATCAGTTCACAGTAGATTGATAGAGAAAGGCTGTGTTACCTTTTTCCCTGCCCATCGTCTGTCAAAAAATGAAAGAAATATCTTAATCGTGTTTGTGTGTGTGTTATTATAACTTCTCTTTAAGGAACGCATGTGTGGAAAAAGGCATTCCGCCTCTCCTCCCGTGGCCGGGCAGTTGGAGGCAGGGCTCATCTCCTCTCCTCTCTGCCTTGTCCCGCGGGAACCGCTGCAAGGCGGAAGGAGAGGAACATCCTGCAGCCAGGCTGCAGCATCTTTTCCTAGAGCGTGGCGGTAGGATGTCTCCCCAGTCCTTCTAGCCTCTCAGACAATATTTAATGAAAACAACAGTCCCATAAATTGACTGAAAAAGGAGAAGGCCTGAAAATTCAGAATTTGCTTTTCTTTGTTACTCTAAGCATATGTTTATGATGGTACTTGAGAAATTTTATCCACCAAATTGAAAACATAGGAATAAGATGCCTAAATTTTTAAAAAATTAAGCTTCAGCTTATTATTGTAACAAATTCACGGAGTCCGGTAAACTGATTAAAGAGAATTTCTTCTGAAGACTCATAGATCATAACAAATGCTTTAACAAAGAGATATTTTATTATTGTCTAATAAAATATGCCCATTGACAGACTTGAGATAAACATATTTCTTACGCTTTAAAGAAACCAATATCCAGCAACACATGAGACCAAGCAATTTTCATATAGAAAGAACAACTGGAAGTTTTAAAGAGTTAGTTGTATTATTCTGTTTTCTAGGTAAGCAACTGGCACCACTTTCCAAGTTAAGAGGACAAATAATTTTAAATTTGAATACAGAATATTCTGTCAGCTGTTTCTTATTATTTCTGGTGACACACATACCAGGAATAAGTATTTCCATAGGTGGTAGCAGTTACCTACTAACAAGAAATCCTTAATCAGTTTTCTAAAGAGTATTATCTGGGAGATACATCCTTCTTGTTTAGGAAGTTATTTATTCATTATATCATTTGAACTGCATTTTAACAGCTTTTTCTCTAATAGATAGAAATCTTAAACTCAATGAAATACTACTTATCATGTATAAACAGAACCCAAGACATACTTAGCACCAACACTGTCCTTCATATAGACATTGAGAGTTACGTGTACAGAAGAGACGTGACAGAAAATTGTTGTGCAGGAGTTTAAGAGGAGAATTTAAAAAAAATCATAAAGGAGCTTTGAAAACAAGTTTTTCTTCCTCTCTTCTCCCAGCCCCCCCAAAATTGCCAGAGTAACCACTGAAATTCTTTGTTCTTAGTTCTTTATCACATTAACATTTTATATATGTCTAAGTTAACATGGATCTATAGAAAAGTCTTATTTGCAGGATTGAGTTATTCTACATAACTGCCATGAAAAGAAGTTTAGCAAGGAAGATGGTTTGAAAACATTGATTCGTGGTTGTGTAATGGTTAAATTCGCAACAGCCTTTAAAGCACTGTTACAAATAATTAATTTTATTCTGTCTTATCTAAATAACTTTGGAATATTATCTAGAAAGAACTACTGCCTAGATCCTTTCAGAGTCCCAACACTGAAATTGCTGTGTGGATTTCAATATGTTTCTTGACTATCCTGTCATAAAAATTTACTTAAATTTTACAGTAAGGTAGACTTTGTCTGTGAATTTTTATTTGACTAAGAATTAATAAAACAACTCCATTGGGAAATGTTTGCATTGCAACATTTGGGTGAGGATCTTCTCATAGCCTTTTCTTCTTCCTGTCTGGTAGTTACGGCTCTTTCGTTGTTGACAGCTTTAGTTACCAGTTTGAAAATATTAAGACTGTTACAAAGAGAGAAAACTGGAGGAGAGCAACACCTGTGCATTTTGTGTGCCCGTTGTTTCACATCCACTGTGTGTCTCTAGTGCAAGTTTGACTGCTGTTGCTGTGTGCTTACCTCTGCTCACATTTCCGTTTTCATGTTGCTAGCTTCAGCCCGTAGCGTGCCATTAGGTTTCTTTTAATTCAGGATGGGCCTGGACGGTGTATACGATCACGCGGCAGATCTTCCGTGTGCGCATGCAGTAAGTCAGACGTGCTGAATCCTGGATTGCACATGGGCACATCGGTGAATCTCAGCTGCCTGGGCACGTGCCGGGGGGCCTGGAGCGAGGAGCCCCTGCTGTGGGACGCGGGCTCGGGACGTGGTTTTGTGCGGAGTTCTCTGCACAGAAAGTCGCGGCAGCCTCAGCTGTTGCGCATCGCTGGGGATCGGCGTGGCGTACGCACACGAAGTGCGATGCATCCAGTGGAGAACTGTGTTTGAACTGCAGGCTGCTATTCAAATAGCGAGCCCGGGAACTTGGCTTTGTGACCCCCAAACTTTAACTCGCAGCAGTGCCCGGAGAGAATACAGCATGGATAGTCTGTGCCTGCTGACGCTGATCCCAGTGAGACTGCTGGACAGAGGGGGGGAAATAAAGTCCTCTGATTGCCAGTTTCTTCCCTTAAGTCTCCACTGACCATGAGCAGATTTCAAATACCGTGTTAAAACAGAGCTAATGAGAACCCCATGGCAAACGAGGCATATTGTGTATATTGTATGGAACAAATCTTGATGTAATTGCAGGATCATGCAGTGAATTTTAAATCCTGCGTTGAAGGAGTAGAAATAATACAGATCAGCTCCAGTAAAAGTAGAGTGCAACTTGCAACTTTGTATACTGACCAAAATTTTCATACTTTTCAAAAATTCTAGTTAGACAGGACTAGACTATTGGAACCTGTCTGTATTGTGAAGAAATCTGGTAATGATATAGGTTGCTCTAAGTTTTTCTTCTCTGCAATAGTCTTTTTTTTTTTTTCTTACTACTTTATAAAGGAACGTCAGATAAGCAGGTCTGATATGGTTTGTTGCAAAGATGATAGTTGGGAGATTTTTCTGGTATTTTCTAATCTAAAAAATACAAATTCTGTATGATTACATAATTTAATACAGTAACTCTTAGTAATCTGTTGTAATGCATTTTACATACACGGTTTATCCTAAAAAGACAGCAAGAAGTTAAAGTGAAATAAGAGTTACTAATGATTTGGGGGGGGGAGAGAAATCCCAGGTGTGTTTACAGAGAATCTGTATGTTGAAGTTTGTCAAACGCTTGAAGTTAGAATAGGCCCTTGAGTTTGTGGAGTTGTCTTGTGAACTTGATTAAAGGCTTAATCTGACTGAAAATTAACCTGTTAAAGGTGAGATATTAGTCTTAAAATTGTTCAGTGAGCTTATTGTTCAGCTGCATATTTGACACCGTGTGAATGCAGTCTGTAGCTTTTAGAGCAGGAGTTTCCTTACATAAATCAGGATTTGTCAAGGATAGTTTTCAAATGTGAGGACTGTTTTTAAGATATGATTTACACTACTTTTTAAGGAAGCACATAACCTCTCTCAGTTGAAAAAAATGGGCATTTTATTCCCATTTGCCAGGTCAGTGTATTCATTCTTCTTTTCTCTCTTTTTTGCTTTCTGTTTTCCTAATGAGTTTTTTGTGCTTTATTCCACACTATTATTCTTAAAACTACAGTAAGGAAAAGAAAAAATAAGCTAGGATGCCCTTCTGTCACACTGTATCGTAATAGAACTTGCATTTTGAGAAACTAGGCATTCAAAAATAGACAGTTCAGTATTCTGGCTTGTCAGATGAGTCTTAATTTAACTTCCTCCAGCATATATATTATGAAACAACCTTTAATAACTAGGTTTTTGTTCCTTACCAGATCCTTACTTTGTGCAATGCTTGAATCGTTTTTCAGTACTTGTTTCTCTTCTCCAAATCTGTTCAATGGTATAAGCCTTATTTAATGTATTCCATCAGTTATCTGCTCTGAGTGTGATCATTTCTTTTTCTTTCCCTTTTTCCTTTTTTTTTTTTGTTTTTGTTTTTGTTTTTGTTTTTCCCCCGATGGACATTTCTGGGGTTTTCTCTCTAATATTAAGTGCATTGCCAACTTTACTCTGGAATACTAGCATGCGTCTCTGATACAGCTCTAGAATTCCTATTTGGTAACAGATGCATGCTTTCAAAAAAGCAACCTCTCCTACCTTCCCACTCAACAGGATGCTGAGTTCTTATTCCTTGTTTTATTTAGGCTAATGCTGGCATACACGGGAACAGATTTGCTGAACACCTGCAGCTGCAAGCAGGTCGAGCTATGCTTGTACACATAAAGGGCTCCGAAAACATCCAGTAAGCTGATAGTACAAGAAGGTTGTCTGACTTTATCACTGAATTCAGGTTTCATCTAAGCGTATCCCACTTTCAAGGTGGGATTCAGCAAGGTCATCACGTCCATCTTTGCAGCTGGATAACGTAACCTCTTGTGATTTGGACTGAATCATTTGGGATGCAAATTGTCTGTGCCACTGATGCAGAAACAATTCAGAGGTGACAAGTTTTATTAGCTCATGTACAGCACTGCATGAATGCAGCTATGCTGACGCCCAGGCAGGTTCAGAAACAGCATAGCCGTCCTTACAACGCCTGTAACAGGATCTAATAACCCGTTCCTCAACCCTGTCGTTCGTTTTGGTCCAGCTTGGCTTGCTCACTCCAGCTCTTACTCCATTTTAATTTGTTTCTACCCCTCTGCAACCTGCCAAGCTTCTGCCTCTGCCCCTTCTTCCTGATGAGCATGTCACCCCCGACTATGAATCAGGCAGCTCACCAAGACCAAGTCCCACTTCACCCCTCCTCCCCAACCATTTTGAAACCTCCCCCACATCCCAACTCTTCTTCCTCCCTTCTCCTTATATATTTCCTTAGTATTATATTATTATCATTCATGTGTGGCTCTGCCTTCCTCCTGTCTGCTGCATGGTTTGCACCTGTGAAGACATAAGGAGAAGAAGGGGGAACAGTCAGATTCCTCTTCTGGGCAATAGATGATGATGATTAAAAACTCCTTTCAGCTCAGAGCTTCTCTCTGATGGAACAAAACTGACACCTGCAATAGTGTCCTTTTTGTTGCACTATTTGAGATTAGAATTTGATTTTTACCTTTTCAAATATTTTAGGCTTTGATGATGCTGTGTTTTATAATAAGACTGTACAAAAGTAAATGCATATTTAACTGGGCAGTCTGTTCTAAGTCTGAATGAAAGCAACCAAACATAAGAATTTAGCAGAAGTGTTTTGACGGCTGCAAGCACTTCTGTGTGCAGTGTTGTTTCTTTAGTTTTGTTTGTAGATATTTCTTCATCTTACTACTTTTTGCTTTGCCTAAATTAGCTTCTAAGTATCTATTATTTTAATGTGTCTGCATTTCGAGAGAAATTTTCATTTTTTTTTCAATTAAAAAGATGTTCTACACGTGGGTCCTGTTTCATATGGATCATCATTACTTTCTTGCCCAAAATCTCTTTTGAGGATATTGATTCTTTCTTTCTTTTTTTTTTTTTTTTTACATAGTCCAATTTGTAGGAATTAATGTAACAAATCTCAGTGGAAGGCCTCACAGACTGGGAAGGTGATTTTCATTTTAGTTAATTTCTTAGGTGAGTTGCATCTGCCCACTCATCCTGCCGCGTCCTCGTTGCCACAATACCAAGATGTAGCGTTGCTGTTGTCTCGGCAGGATTAGTTTGTGCAGCCTGGAGGAGAAAAGGTGCCAGCTGTTGATTTCTCACTGTGATTTCTGGGTTCCTCTTGGTGACAACACACTGGTTTTTGGAGAGGCCTTTATACCTTTGGGAATCGGTGGTTATTGTGGCCTGATCATTGGCGTCAGAATCTGGCTTACTTGGTCTGCCTTAACTCTGAGACAAGGTTGCTGATCCTGGCCAGTTTTTTTCTCCTTTTGAGTATCTTATGGCAACAGTGTGTTCTTCCCGTCAGAGTAACAGGATGAGAAACGGCGCGTGTGATGTGCTGTGACTGTTGTTGTCATTTGATTGGAGCGCAGAGCTTGTGCTGATGCGTGATCTGTGCTGTGGGCTCCTCAGAGCTCTGGTCTGCTGCTGCTGCGTCGCCTGCACCATGATCTCGGTGCAAGCAACATCTTCTCCAAGTCACAGAACGGCTGAGGTTGGAAGGGACCTCTGGAGACCATCTAGTCCAACCCCCCTGCTCGGCAGGGTCACCTAGAGCGTGTTAGACAGGGTTGCGTCCACGCGGGCCTTGAAGATCTCCAGAGAAGGAGACTCCACAGCCTCTCTGGAGATCCTGGCTTTACTGCTGCTAGTCATGCTCTTGGCTGTCATTCTTTTGATCTCTTCTTTCATCTTTGCTTTCACACACATGCTTTTCCATTCCTGCTTCATTTATGCAGGTGTTAATATTACTATTGCAAAACCTTATGTAATTACAGCAATTTTTATGTGGTTTAACAGAAGAAATTAAGTTTTAACTGGATTTTGTAGCAGTAACACAATTACTTATCTCCTTTAGTAGTTGAAAAACCTGGAGTTTATTTACAGTTTCCATTACCACCTATGTAAAACAAAATAATTGGTGAAAGTACTGCATTATAACAGATGTTTCATTACTTGAAAAGTGAAATTCTATTTTATGTGAAAAAAAGTAAAGCTCTATTTTGAGGAAAGTGAGAATTCAGCATTTCTAAACACTTAAATTTTTAATAGCATTTACAAAATACTTGCTTATTTGTTTTTAAAGAACTACTGCAGATGCATTTTTAATATTTAAAATCAATGGTTTTAAGTAGCTATGTTGGATTTATTCTGTTGATAATGCATATGAGATTATAGTACCAGGCAACAAAGAAAATGGAATTTTGACAGTCAAAAGACTGAATCCTCAAATTTATAAATACTTCCAAGAGCAGGTAAAAATTATTTTATTATTATCATCATAGCTTATAAAACATGTATGAAAACTGAATCTTGGAGCCTCGAACAAGTAGATAGGTACCATTTTAAGCACCAGGAGAGAACATTGAAGTACATGTTTCTAGTTGATGCTATATACCATCAGTCAGATATTAACATAGTGAAATATTTTGTAAACTGATACAGCATATTACATTGCAGTTTCATGTTGTTTTGGCTCTTCTCGTAGGTCATAGATGTGATTTCTCTCCTGGAAAACAGTAGCTTCTTTTTGTTTGTCACACTAATGTTATATTCCCATAAATATTACATAAAATATAGCAGGAAATCTGCAGTACACGGTGTAGTATACTTTATAGTAAAATATATGGCCACTGCTCTATTTTTAGTCTCTTAAAATTTCTGTATGTAATGAGAAATATTTCACCTGAAAGGCTGTTTGTGGATGAATCCAGCTCTAAACGGAGCTTCCTGCTTGGGTACTACACGTGGTCGTCTACTTAATAAAACAGTTCTGTTGTATTTGGCAAACAGACCAGTCCTGTTATTTATCCTTTTGTAAATTCAAAACTAGTCATTGACTTCTGCTTCTATGGTCTTAATTATTTGTGTAGCATTTACAGCTTTGGGGGCAGAACTCATTTTCTGGTAGCGTTGCGTGCCATTGACTGAAATAGCAGGTAGCTCCATACAATACAATGGAAATTCCATGCGTAAGAAAGTCTTGCTTTATATTATGAAGCCATCCTGCTTTGTTGCAGTTGTTTCATAGTCTATCTAATTGGTCTGTTTATTTCATTTTTATCAACAGCTATTATATTGGAGATTACGTTCTGACGCTATGTGCTGCAAATAGCAAATTACTCCCTTTTATATTAAAACTAGTTTTAAGAAGCACATAAAGATATCACGTAGCTGGAGTGGCATACTGAAGGGTTTGTAGTGAAATCCTCTTAACTCAGCTTTGATGCTATTCATGCGGACAGTTTCTTGTGAAGATGAATAGCTCAAATATTGGCCACAGTAGATTTTAAAAATCAGAAATTACTAGCAATGTAATTTTTGTTAGTTGAAAGACAGATAGCTAAGCCTATATTTGTGTCATAATGATGAGGATGATCAGATTTAACCTAAAGTGACATAATACACCTTGTACAGAATATAAAAAATATAAATCATTTTACTTCTTGTTTTTTGCTGTCTGCAACTAAGTGCTTTCCCATCAAGGTTGAAAAGAGTATTTAAAAACATTTTCATGACCTTTATTCAATGACAGATACCAGAAGACAGAACTACTAACAAAAATGTGCCCTTTGAGACTTTCTTCCATATTGTGACTCTGAGACGGATTAGGGTTATTTTACTAAAAATATATTCAGATGATAGGTAGGCATAAAATACACTGTATATAGATTTAGGCATTTAGGCATCTGTGCTGTTTTTGCTCAAAATTTTAGAAATTTTATAGTGCACGCCAAGAACTGAAGACAAATTAGCAGGTCTAAATCACCTCCTGAAGTTATGTTTGTACTGGGAAGTTGCAGGCTCACACACTACCAGTTTGATGCATCCTAATATTTGAAACTCCGCAGCTTTCAAGCAAGCTGTTCAAAAATTAGCTGATAAAAATTAGGATTTTAATCTGATTACCTGAGCATATCAGAAAGGAATGTGTAAGATAATTTAAATTTTTCAATATGAAGTCACCAATTTTTAATTCTTATTTGCAAGAATGCACAAAACCATTAACTTGAGCTTTTTGCACTAAACCTTCCAACACACTATTGATGGAATATCAAAAATAAAATTCCTGGAGGTGTGAATTATATTTTATCAAAAGTATACAGACGTTAAGAGAAAAAGTATTTTGTTGCACAATCTCAGCTGTATGACAGTTAGTTTGTATATCCCTGGACTTCTTGGATCAACAAGTGGGTTATGGGGACTTGGTGTATTTGTAGATCATGGAGGCTCATATAATCTGATAAAACAGAAGGGAATAAGCAATTTATAACAAAATCTTGTTATAGTGATTCTTTGTTATGGTGTAAGAGAAATAGTGATTTGTAAATCACAAAGACTAGAAATTAACAGTTGCATTATATTCACAGTATACTTTTAACAAAGCAGACTTCCTGATTAAAAAAAAAATACTGTAAATTTAATCTGCCTCATAGCTGCTTCCATCCTGCTTAGATGGGAATAGGCTAACAAGCACAGTTTTGTTTTTGATTGCTATATGGAGCGTTTGTTACATGTAAAATAGTATTTTCTTAAATGTCAATTGACAACTGTTTTTACTGTAACTTGTTTAATTTTTCTTTTAGAACAGGTTGGTTTACTATCATAATTTCTTTTTCTGAGATTGTCATTGTAACATCTAGTTACTACTAAATGTTATTGCTGTATTCTCTGTTACAAGAGATTAGCTCTTACATACTCTTAGTTGCTTTTTTGGCAAAGAGACATCTAACGGTTCCTTTACATGTAACTCAGTTTTGGATTTGATGAACTGTATGTTTGTTGAATTATGTAGTAGCTGGCAGTGGGTGGCTTGGTCAGGTGGCATAGTGACTGAGGGTGGCCAACAGGAGACCATCTGCTGTACCTATAAGCATAAAATCATGGGAAAGAGCTAATTAAATGTTATCACCAAAAAATAGATAGTATTATTAGATCTCATAAATTAGATACCTGACAATAAAGTGCTCGCTTAATGTTTATTTTTGGGACAGTTCAATGCCAAAGCATGTATAATTTTAGGTCCATCATCTTATTTGGAAAAATGTAATAGAATGTTGATTTATTATTTCTAGATTTTTGAATAGTTAAGTATCTTGTTGTTTACCTTGATGCCTCATTGTCTTTACTAGCTGGTTTCCTGAGAACAGTTTTACTATGATTTGTGAACAGCAGTAACTCATTCCTACAAGGTAACTTACATGCATTTTGAGGCACAGTGATCTTCTGAAGAGTTATTTTTCTCTGTTTATCTCTAGTTCAGAAACGTATTTCAGTATGCTTATAATTGAGAAAATACTTCTGATTATGTTTTGATCGTGGTTTTGCCACTGACCCCCCCCCCCCCCATCCTGCTCTGGCGTGTTCATTTGTAGCTTGGTGAAGTTCAGGTTACCTGTCACTGCACACAGAGTCCTGAGTTCTGCGTGCAGGGAGGGTTCAGCAAACAAAGCAGCTGAGTCTTCACAACAGGAATCAGTAAGGAGAAGAAGAAGGGATAGTAAAAATCATTATTGATGAAGTAATTACTAATATTAAAAGTAATGCCTGTGACTGGAATCTTTCCAGTTGCCTTTCACTACAGATTTATTCATCTTTCCCGTGAAATGCTTTGTCGTCCTTGTGCAGCTAATGTGCATACATATTTTCAGCTCCAGTTTGGAGAGTTTTGTTGTGTATGACGTTGGGCATGATTTTAAAATGCCTGTGGCTGGATGATTTGTTGTTGTTCAGCTGATTACAAGTTGTATTAATTTGGAGGTTTCTGGAAGAGTCCATATTTTCCTGTATCTTTGTTCTCTTTCATAAACCATGTATGTTGAAACTCCAGCTGATATTTCTATCTGTAAATTTCCAAGTGTAAAGAAATTTTCAAGAGTGAAAATTTATAAATTGGAAATTTGTAAAATTGGAAATTCTCCAAATCATGATGATGTATCCCAGCACATATAGTCTTATATCTTACTGGGTTCCATCTCCATTTTTTTAAGCCTGTTAGAATTAAGTGATAGCTAAATGTTTTGGTTTTCACTAGTATTTAACAGTGTTAAAATTTATTTTCAAGAAAGAGAATGTATCTGTAACAGTTTTTGCTTCAAAACAAGCAGTCTACTCTTGCAATAAAGGTGTTAACCTCACTCCTACTAGTACCTGCAACTAATGTCTAAACTCACACTGATGTTGTTATAACACTTTGTATAAATAGACCTTTCTTATTTTGAATTCATTCCTTCCTTTTTAATATATCTGTGTCAGAAGGCTTCTTTCTTTTGGGTATATCAAACTGAGCTCATCTATTTTTTCCGTACTTTCTGCAGTAAGTTGTTGGGAATTCTGAGCCTTCAGTATTGGCAAATATTGGTTGATTCTTGGTAGCTTTTTAGATTCTTGGCAGGTTTTTTCTAAGTTGTCTCGATTTTGTGTTCCTGCACAAGCAATGCTACAATTTGTCAACACTGGAAGTAGTTAATATTTCTACATTAATATAGACATAATCATACTTGCTCAAAGATGATTCCTGTGTACAGAGTGGTGAGTGCTCAATATATAAACAAAATAACTCCAGTCAGATTTGGATGTAAATATTGTTTATTTGGCGGGCTGTGTGTACATGTGTGAACTGCTTAAAAATTATTTTTAGCTCTCTGCTATAACCAGAATAATTCCGTTTACATGTGGAAGAAATGGCACCTACTTCAGTGGTGCCGTCTGCTTCCTGCCAGTTGCCAGGCCTGGTCGATAACCCCTCAGGCCGAAGGAAGGGTGCTTGTTGCGGGTTCCAGTTTGCAATAGTAGCTGGTCTTTTAGGTTTTCATTAGAACTTAAAATTCAGTGTCCCACGACTGATCCCGCCAGACTTTGGAAATGTCACGTACGTGACTATCTCTTGTAAAACAGTCGTTTCAAATCGGCGTTAGCGTCGCAGGCAGCCCAGCAGCTCGGTTTTCCATCGGTGGGTTATGCAGCCCGCCGTGCCGGCGCGCGCCGGCGCCCGAGCGCTGCTGCCCGCCCCGGCGCACGCGCTTGCTCAGCTGCCGGGGAACAAGGTCACGGTCAGCCTCGCACTTGCATCCTGTGCTCTGTGGTCTACTCTTAGATACTTCAGACTCTCCAGTTCTGGCTCATGCGGTTTATAAGCAACGCTTTGTTACTCCCGAGAACTGAAAATTGACTGTGTGCACTTTAAATAGACCGTGCTTAGCTGGTATGTTAAGACTTGCCAGAAATTTGTCACTAAAGAAAGCATGTCTTAGATAAGCTTATTCATCTGTTCTAGTCCCATCTGCTTGAACAAGTTAATTGGAAGTCAGAGTAATAAGAAAATATAGTGGTTTCCAATTTTTCTTTAGTATTTCTGGGCTTACAAAAAAGGCAAGGAGCAAAATGGAAACTGGTTTTTTTTTATCTGAAGGCTAATCAGGTGTTTATTTTCTTTGAGTTGTCATGAAGGAACAACCTGTTAAGCTTTCATCTGCAGATACCTGACACTAAGAACAACCTTGATCCTAGGCAAAATAACTGAATAAAAGAGTGCAGCAGTTGGCAATTAAGATGCTAATTCCTCTTACATTTACTCCAACTTAATATTTGAAGGGCCTCAGAAGCTGGCCCTTATAATAGCAGGCTTATTTTTTCCTTTAGTAACCTCTTATTTTAGTTCTTAAGATACGAAATATAAATAGATACGGCCTCCTAAGAAAATCCTAACTAAAAGTTTTAATATATAATGTCTTTTTACTGTGCTAAGAAAGATAGTAAATGAAATTGTGTCACGATGCATTCTGAAAGACTAGCTATAGTCAGTTCAGTGCAGAGTGGAAAGAAAGAAAGACTGGAGCAATGATAAATTGGAAAGCAATATTGTGACTTGAAAAGCTACAGAGCGATCTTTTGACATTGCCTACAACAATTAAATTTATTTTAGAAATGACCCTTATTAAAATAATATCAATCAGAACATGATATTGCAATGTTTATATAACATTATCTGCGTTTATCTTTTTCCTAAATCAGGTTTTCTGAATGTTTTTTTTTTTGCAAACACAGATTCCCTTTTGGGAGTCCTTCATGCTGCTGCCTTCCTCTCCTAAGACAAGACGCAGCACCTAGTTCCTCCAAGACAGAAGACTATGAAATGACAGTAATTGTTTACAAAGATTTATACAAGTTGGGGAATAGGTAGCTGCCTTTAATTGCAGCATCAAATAGGCAGCTAACATTGCTTGGGAAGTGAAACACTAACCTTTCGGAAGGCTGCAGCCTTGAGAAGTATCGCTGCAATGATCAATTACAAATCAATTCAACGTACCTGAACCTGCAAGTAGAAACTAATCAATTCATTCATGATTTTAATAGACCCTTGCACCACTCTGTGATTAAAGGATACACGTATCACAAAGTTTTAAAATTGATTGTTTTGCCATCAATTTTCGTATAATGTACATTTAATGTACATTGTGAGGACTGACTGATGTAACAAGAACACAGATTTGTTTAATCTCCGTCACAGTTTGTGCCATTTTCACTCTTACGCAGCTCGTTCTGAAGGGCGCCCAGGGGAGGCGCAGCCTGGTGGCAGCGCTTCCGATCCTTTTTCTCAGGCTAACCTCGGACTGACGGGTTGAGGCCAGCAGCTGATCGCATAACACATTTTCTTCGGTCTCACGTCCTTAATGAGAGCTACATGTGAGCATTGTATCTGTCGTGTCTCACTGTCCATCTGTCTGTTTCTCCAGGAGGTGATTTCCTGTCCTTTTTAAGAAAGAAGAAGGATGAGCTAAAAACCAAACAGTTAGTGAAATTTTCATTAGATGCTGCTTCTGGTATGGCGTATCTTGAATCTAAAAACTGTATACACAGGTAAGTAATGTATTTATTTTCAGTATTGTAATTTTGATCACTTGAAAAGCCAGCAGGTTAAATTTATAGTGATGTTTAACATCAGTGGGAATCATCCCTACTATTTAAAAACAGGCTACTTCCCCCCACCCTTTTTCTTTTACCTAGGAGATCATCACTAAGTTCTAAGCTACTCTATTCATTTGTGTAAAAGAATGTACTACATTATTTGGGTTGTATAGTTTATTGCTATTAATATAAGTTAATAATGATTTATTTCACCACAATAATTTGCATTATAAGGAACGTAAATCATACAGCGACACTGAATCATGGTAAAAAGCAATCTTGGCAGGTTAAGACTCTGAAATTGAGAGATATACATGTATAGCCAATACAGAAGTCCAGGTATGTTTGCAATGTGTTCAGGGAAATCCACTGATACGTCAAATCATAAAGGAAGGGAGTGTTTATACAGGAGAGCGTGTACTCCAGTAGATCTATGGAGTTCTAAAACATTATTAGTTGTCTTGACTGCTTGTTTTATTTTCATGAACACATGAGATCAGAACGGGCACTTCTGGTCTAACATTGATCCAATAACTAGACTACAACATTTATGAGGATAGTGAAAATCTATTTTCAAACTAATTTTTGCCACTTAAACTGAACTCTTAAGACTCATTTACATTATCTCTCACTGCATCAAGTATTCTCTTCCAAATAACTTCATTGTATCCATGGTGGTTTGTGAATGAATTGTATTGTGATTGACAGCTTATGATAATGGTTGATGTCTTTTTTTCAGTTGCTTTTTTTTTCCCTAAATTATATTTTGGTGAGGTTTTGTTATTGTTGCTTGTTTCTTAAGAATACATTTCAGAGCAAATGTCTTGTGTAGCGATGCCTTATCGTATGAGGGTTTTGTTGCGATGAGTTTAGAAAGCTGAATACAAATACGTCATGTAGGACCGAAGCCAGGAAAAAGGTCTGTATTCTAATCTCTTATTTTGTTACTGCCAACAATCTGTCAGTGCATACAGCCTGGACTGCACGTACAGGGAGGCTCATGAAAAAAAAACCTTACAAAATCCTCACAAAAATGTTTATTATTATCACAGGTTATCATAAAAGGTATTACAGAGAGCTACCCCTTTCCTTAAAGGCAGAAATAAAAATTTCAGTAAACTTACTCTGAAGAAAACTGTAGTATCCAAATGCAACCAAGTAGTCAAATAACAACTTAAGGAGCACTGCTTGCTTTCAGGAAACACAGAAGCTAATACATTGAAATAGGCATTTCTCTGTTATTTCAACAATCTTATTTTCTGAGAAACTAAAGATATTTTAGGTCTTATATATCTATTATGGCATAATGCATGTTTATTGTATCAACAACAATTTTGAATCAGGATGGTAAACAGTCAAATTTAGTGATTGCAGTAGTAATGATATGGTCACTATATAATTACTAATTTTTTTCTTTTTTAAGTTACTAACAGAGGTTAGTTGCCAAATGCTCACTTTGTCGAATTTTAAAATGTGTTTCTCCAAATGCTAAATTGCATTATATTAGGATTCTCATACACAGAAGTCTTCTAGGTTTGTTCTCTGTTTGAAATGATGTTTGTGGAACAGCTGGAGATAGCGGTAGTATGGAAATGCTGGATACGTCTGCCACAGAAGCACAGAACCTGTATTTATTGTTGGGTACTTTGAACCTGTTGCACACTAGTAGACACAACATTCTGGTACTATGCTGCAAATATATTAAGAATGACAGATAACCCCGAACTGTCTGGTGCTTCGTAAGCAAGCTCTTAGTTGTTTAATACTCATAGCTCCATTGGCGTTTCAGCCCCTCTCCTCACCTGAGCACTGTAGGGGCACCTGCGTGATGGTAGAGTCTGTACAAGGAATATAGGAGCTCTTGTTCCCCACTTTGTGGTCAGTAAGACGAAGATGCAATCTAGTCTTGGATAAATTTAACGTAAGAGGAAGAATTACACTTGTGAAAAAGGAGTGCAGATTTTGAAAGAACAAGAAATTTTTGGGTTTTTTAAATCAGAAAATTCATCAACTAAAAATGTTTCTTTTAGGTTGAAAAGAATTAAGAAAATGGATTAAGACTATTCTTTATTTTAATTAAAATTCAAAAGGCTTTGATTACTACTTTGAGTTAAAAGGGGATGTTAAATAATATATATTTAGAAATGGTTTCTGCTAGAGAAGCAACTGGGCAGACAGACCCTGTGCCTTGTGGGAACACTCAGAAGAAGCAGCAAGTGATTGCTGTGGGTGACTCCCTGCTGCAGGGAGGCACCTGTCTGCTGGCCTGACCTCTTGTCTGGAGAGGTTTGCTGCTGCCAGGGGCTCAAATACAAAATGTAATGGAAAGCCTGCCAAGGCTTGTCCATGCATCACACTGTTACCCTCTACTGCTCTTTTAGGTGGGTGCTAATGATACCAAGGGCAAACTGGAAACCATCAAACAGGATTTCGGAGCTCTGGGGATGGTGGTTAAGAGTCTGGGAGCCCAGGTCATTTTCTCCTCAAGAAATTTTCTCTCTTCAAGCTCAAGAGCAGTGCATCCCTATGAATAAGAAGTGAAGCAAAGAGGGCAGGAGACCTGCCTGGATGAGCAAGGAGCTCCTGGCAAAACTCAAACAGAAGAAGGAAGTATCCAGAATGTGGAAAAAGGGACAGGCCTAGGGGAAGATAGGAACATTGTCAGAGTATGTAGGGATGCGATGAAGAAGGTTAAGGCCCATTTGGAATTGGTCTGGCAAGGGATGTCAAGGACAACAAGAAGGGTTTCTTCAAATACAAGTGGAAGTAAGTGGGAGACTAGGGAAAATGGGGGCCTACTGCTGAATGGGATGGGTGCCCTGGTGATGAAGGATGCAGAGAAGGCAGAATTACTGAATGCCACCTTTGATTCAGTCTTCACTGCTAAGGGCAGCCCTCAGGAATCCCAGCCTTGTCTTGGAGACAAGAGAGGGTCTGGAGAAAGGAAGAGTTTCCCTTGGTCAAAGAGGATTGGGTTAGAGATCATTTAGGCAAACCTGACACCCACAGATCCATGGGCCTTGATGGGATGCACCCATGAATGCTGAGAAAGCTGGTGGATGTTGTTGCTAGGCTCCATCATCTTTGAAAGGTCATGGAAAGCAGGAGAGGGGCCTGAGGACTGGAAGAAAGCCAGTGTCACTCCAGTCTTCAAAAAGGGGCAAGAAGGAGGACCCAGGCAACTACAGGCCGGTCAGCCTCACCTCCATCCCTGGAAAGGTGATGGAACAGCTCATCCTGAATGTCATCTCCAGACATACGGAGGAAAAGAAGGTGATCAGGAGTAGCCAGCATGGATTCACCAAGGGGAAATCCTGCTTGACCAATCTGATAGCCTTCTATGATGGAATGACTGGCTGGGTAGATGAGGGGAGAGCAGTGGACGTTGTGTACCTTGACTTCAGCAAGGCTTTTGGCACTGTGTCCCATAGGTAAGCTCAGTAAGCGTGGGTTAGATGAGTGGACAGTGAGGTGGATTGAGAACTGGCTGAAAAGCAGAGCTCAGAAGGTTGTCATCAGCTGCACAGTCTTGTTGGAGGCCTGTAGCTAGTGGTGTCCCCTCGGGCTCAATACTGGGGCCAGTCTTGTTCAACTTCTTCATCAGTGACCTGGATGAGGGGACAGAGTGCCTCCTCAGCAAGTTTGCTGATGATACCAAGCTGGGAGGAGTGGCTGAGACACCAGAGGGCTGTGCTGCCTTTCAGAGAGACCTGGCCAGGCTGGAGAGCTGGGTGGAGAGGAACCTCCTGAGGTTCAACAAAGGCAAGTGCAGAGTCCTGCACCTGGGGAGGAATAACCCCATGCACGAGGACAGGCTGGGGGCTGACCTGCTGGAAAGCAGCTCTGCAGGAAAAGACGTGGGAGTGCTGACGGACAAGTTGACCCTGAGCCAACAATGTGACCTTACGGCCAGGAAGGCCAGTGGTATCCTGGGGCGCATTGGGAAGTGCTGCCAGCAGGTCGAGGGAGGTGATCCTGCCCCTCTCCTCAGCCCTGGTGAGGCAGTTTATTGAGGGCTGTGTCTCTCCTATGGGGAAAAGGTGCAGGAGCTGGGGAAGCTCTGGAGAAGAGAAGACTGAGAGGGGATCTTGTCAAGTTATCAAGTTCTATAAATACCTTAAGGGAGAGTGCCAAGGGGATGGGGCTGGACTCCTTTCAGTGGCCCAGCGACAGGACAAGAGGCAACAGGCACAAACTGAAACACAGGAAGTTCTGTCTGAACAGAAGGAAAAACAACTTTCCTGTGAGGGTAACGGAGCACTGGCAGAGGCTGCCCAGAGAGGTTGTGGAGTCTCCTTCTCTGGAGATATTCAGAACCCGCCTGGATGTGAATCTGTGCAATGCGCTGTAGGTGACCCTGCTTGAGCAGGGGGGTTGGACTAGATGATCTCCAGAGGTCCCTTCCAACCTTACCTATGTGATTCTGTAATTGTGTGGGTTGCAATAAAAAGGAAATTATTCTGCTTCCATGCTATGCTTTTTTTTTTTTTTTTTTTTTTTTTTTTGGCAGTACTGCTTTTTTGTTGTTTTAAAGATCTCTTCAGATCCCTTATGTGTTTTTTTTTAGTCATTTAGGTAACTTATGTAGTGGAATGTGCGTTTGACTACTTGCTCTTAAAGTGAACCTTAAGACTACTCAGCAGCTTATTAAAATGATTTTTAACGCCACTGTTTAGTTGTAGCTGTGCTAGCTATACTTAACCTTTATATTTTAAAGTTATTTTTAAATCCATGTGGGCTTTTTAAAATTGCTAACTGAATCACCCTTTTGCTTAGTCTTTCAGCAATTGGGCCAGTGCACCAACTAATCTGCTCTTTATTTTGTCTTTATTCATGTGTGCTGTGGTGTTTCAGTAGGTTCAGGTACAAAGTTTGAATTTATCAGGCTTAGAACGCTTGATGCGCGTGAGTGATTGTTTCGTCTGCATTTCCATCTCTGCCGGGTTCCAGGGATCTGGAGAGCTTTCTGCTCTCTCTTTGTTCTGGTTAAAGAGCAGAAATGAGTGGGCTGAAATAAAAAAGTTGCATAAATAGATGTTATTAAAAGAAATAAAAAGAGTAGCTAAACAAATACAGAAGTATGCAATTATTTCATCTCTCTTTAATTAAACTGAGGTTGAAGAATTGTTTCTTGCATTTCATTTTTACCACATGCTATTGTTTCATTGGTCTTTTTTCCATTTTTCCATTAATTAGAAACACAAGATTAGCATAGAGATGTGATAATCTCAATTGGTTTGATAAGCATTTATAACTGATCTTCTTTTCCAATATTTGATTGCATGTGTTGAATTCATTTGTACGTAATTTGTTTTTAGTTTCCAAACTAATCTGGTGGTGGTACAGGAGAAAAGCTGCAGCTACATGATTCAGATAATTTGAATAGATACTTTTTTTTTCACCTTTCCTTACACAGCATATTCTCATAATGAAAATAATTCAAATTATGATAAAACTTAATTGAAAAAAAAATCAGTATTGGTAGAAGCAATTAGCTTTTGAATTCTCTTTTTTTTTGACATTTGATAGTACGACCCCTTAAACCAAGGGACAGGTTTTGAAAATATTATTTTTGTGTGCAGATTTTGCTCTAGCTATATCTGCACGTCACACATATATGATTCTAACTGTAAGTAACAGAAATTTTTTTCAGTTATTTAATTTGCTTATTCATAATATTTTGTACTCAATTTCACTCTTACTTGAGAAACAGATCAATTTTTCCCTTGTTGAAAGGCTTTTTTACAAACAAATTAAGAGTGTATTTTTAGAAACAATTTAAACAAAATTCAAGATGCACTATAAAGAGTGTGCTATAATAAAGCTGGAATCTTAAAAGTAATCAATTGATAAACATTCCCAATGACAGTTCTGCACTGACATTAGCAGCAATAGCCTTCAACTATTCATGTGCTAAATGTAGCATAAATGTAGTATTGGATTTAAATCACTTATTTTCTGTCTATGCACCGTATGCTTGAGATGTGAACAAACAGGAATCAAGATGTATTCCTTACTCAGGTTTTTGTTTCTTTCAGTAAAGTTAATGTTCTGGAAGTCTCCCATATCCTGAATTAAAGAGGATGCGTTCAGTGGTGGGATCATCATGTTCTGTAGTCCACTTCTTCCATGTTTCATTCATATCACTACTGCTTGGTTTTGTCTTTGTGCAAATAAAGTATGTTTTAGCCTATTTTCTAGTCATTACAAACGCCATATAAAAGGCGGCTGGTTTAGCTTCACACTGTGAAATTCTGGCTCTGTGGATGTCAGTTCAGAATTTTTATTGCTTTCATTAGATATATGCACCATTTATATTCATTATGTATAAATTACTATGAAAGCATGTTCCTTGTTACTGCGTAGTTTACGTGATCTGCTTGGCTCCCAGAACTCTTTTTTTCTCTTTAATCTGGTAACTGCTAATGTAAAGAATTTTGGAAAGAGGGATTCAGAACTTTTTCCTAACCAGGAATGCCCTCAGCCCTGGCGTAGGTAGGTAAGTTATTCTTTCCTTACTCTGGGTCTATGAACGTTTTATTTCTGCCTGGGACAATGGTTCCGCTGCAGCAGAAAGAATGGAAAGCGATTCTGCACAGCTCAGTGTATTGGGAGGGATCTGACCCTCTCGGGGAGCAGGTGGTGATGATTTGAAGCCCAAAGCTGAGCAGGCCTCCATCCTACGGGGAGAGAGCAACCCACTGGCTGCATTTCTGTGCCCAGTCCAGCGGCAGATAGCAGCGAGATGCATGGATGTGCCTGCACCTCTTTTTGATGGGTCCCAGCAGGTCAGTGCTGCCCAGAACAGTTGTTTTGGTTCTGTTCTGAAATACCTGATTCTCCTGAGGCAGAAGGAGTCTCACTGACTATCCCTCCTGGGACACACAGTGCTTAAAAGTTGGTGTTGCAATACCTAAGATCTTTATTGTAGTTTCTGTGATTTTCTGTGGTGGTAGCGACTATGGAGAAAGACTGTATTTCTGCAGAATGAGTTTGCCTTTCTATCAACTGGATAGTTTCATTAAGGTTTATTGTGCAGGCAGTAATTTCTTATAAAATGGTATCCACTCTTATCATTCATAAAATTCCCTGAGGAAGTATTGAGGACTTTATAAAAGAAAGCATTAATGGAAGAAATACTAAATTTATGACCTTATTTGTACTTCTTTTGAGAGGTATTATGCAAACTTAAGTTTTAAGATTTATTAATCTTAAGATTTATTAGTCTTTTCTGTCCATATACTTCTGTATACAGTCATTGTCGTTAGTAGCTTTTTACGATTCATTCAGAACTGCATGTGTAACATGAAATGACAGTGCAAAATTCCATTTCTATACCTTTTTTCCAGAGATAGAAAATGTTTAATTATTACTGAATCAAAATTCTGTACCGTTGGTGGTTAATAATAATAGTTGATCATGCTTCAGCAAGTAAATCTTTTAAAGAATTATTGTCAGTGGTATGGTTGAAATGGCAGATAAATGTAATGAATAATCATAACTTATTCATAAGCCTTTCTTATAGGATGATGTCTCTTTCATATAAAAGTGTTTCAAAGCATAATGGTTTTTACAGTGTGAACACTAAAGATCATTTCTATTCTATTTAAAGCTAAAACCACAAATGTGAACTTTGGAGGAAGAACTGCTATTTTGTATTGGTCACTCACTCAATACAGGCATGTTGTTTAAAATGGGGAGGGTGGAAGTGTCCTAAGAAACTTATTCACTATCATCATATCTATAAAATAAATTTTAATCAAATTTTGAATTCGATGCTACATTACAGTACCCTGTATTGAGCTTTTATTTCTTACTATGTATATCATTTATGAAAATTTGTGTTGCCTGTTATCTAATATCTTTTCACTAAAACAGGATTTCCACTGACTTTTTTAGATGATATTGTACATTGCAGATTTTACACAGGTTATTATCTTTTATCTATAATTTTATCTATTAATCATACATATTAATGAAAAATATTACAAATACATAGTATTTTTGTGAGGAAATGACCTAGACTTGCAGCAAGTATGCAGGAAGGCTGTATAAGCCCTCCTTCTCTTTGTAGCTGTGCTGGCTATGGTAGCTGAGGAGTAGTGGGGATTAGCACTTTCTGAACAAAATAGATCTGGAGAGCAGCTCCTGGGACTCCTAGGAGTTGCTAAGCAAATTAAGGTGGTGGTGACTGTTGAGGGTGCAGTGGCCCTACTCCACTCTCCAGGAGGCTTGGCAATCTGTTCCCGGTGTGGGGGTGGCACAGCACCCTTCCAAAGGCTACACCACATCATCTTCTCTGCTGATGCTCTCCCAAGGCGTTTGGTGTCTTCAGCCTGTCTCCATGCCCCAACAGTGCAGTGCCATTGATGTAGTCTTATCTGCGCAAGCCCCTTAATTTATTAGTAGCTAAGAAAACTACATTCCAGACCCTAACATTTATTTTAAACAAGAGTTAAATAATGCAACTGTAAGTGCTTTGCAGTGCTCCAGGAAGTTATTTTTAATAGTTTTCTGACTACAGTGTGTGCTTTGAAGTGTGATACTTCCAACCGTGGAATGACTAACATGGTAGTCATAGATAGTTGTCATTTAGGAGGAAAGAGAGGCAGGTGAACATGGTTCCCTTTCATTGCTTGCAGTACGCCAGTGATTGGAGTACCATATAGCAGGTTTCCACTTTTAAAAACAGATGTACTTATAATTCTTACCAGGAACTATTAATTTTAAGCACTTGATTTGAAATGATGCTGTCAATAGACTGTCCTGCTTAGGGAACAGCTCAGCAAAGCCACATTTCATTTTGTTTCTCTTCCCTTTATGAGCTCTCCTTGTAGCGGCTGTGTCTCTAATTGAAAAGATTGTTCTTCTGTTAATACAGTTCCAGTTTGGTTACTTCCTCACCATTTGAGCTACTGAGTTAGATAATTCCTACTTTTTCATTAATCATTTTAATCCTCTGGTGGAAAATTTTTCACCTTCTCACTCAACTTACTTCCTTTAATATTTCTTGTACAAATAACATGAAGAGCCAAACAATTTCGTATGTGCTATCTGAAGCATTTTAACTTGTGGCTGCACTGCAATCTGTATGTAAACCAAAGCATGCATGCTAAGTTAACATCTTAGTTTAAAGTTCATACACTACGTAGCAACATGAATCTCTTGAAACAGATTATGTGATGCACATCTAGTGAATATAAAATTCAAGAAAATTTCTCTAAATATTTTCATGTTTTAGCCTTAAATTTCACTTTCATAATTGATTGTATTTAACTAAGTTCAATAGCTTAAATGCAGGAAGATAATCATCGTCTAAAACCACTTTTTATGTAATATGCTTGCTTTCTATGTAAGGCAGTCTGTACTACTCACAATACCCCATCCTTTTTCAGGGCTTCCTCCCACTGAAGGCTATTTCAGCAGAAAAATCAGTCATTACTTATAGGACCATGAAGTCAGTCTCCCCACACTTTAGAGGAAAAAGACTTTGAAGTATATTCTAGGTGGAGGCTTAAGACCTTCTATTTAAGAAATTATAATGGCTTTATTAAAAGTTTAAATTAGTGCCTCTGAGATTCTTCAGTTGTAGTGGAAGATTGGTTCATGCTTCTCAACCTGCAAAAAACCTTTCTCTACAGATAAATCTGATCTTCTCAGCAAAAGCGTCTTGGTTTCACCGCAGGGCACTATCTTTATCAGGGTTGCCCTTTAGTCTTTTAATGGCTTTGAGGGCCTTTTTAAAGATGCTGTTGCTAATTCTAAGTTCTCTAAATCTGAACTTTACCTGATTCCTACTAATGCAACTGGAAAATTAATAGATGTCCCCATAAGGATGCTAGCATTCCTTTCTCCGGATTATTTCCATGACAGTCAAAGCTCATTATGCATGCAAAAGAGTTTTGGTCCCAAACTAGGTTTGGTTCAAAAAACAAAATCCCCAATAATCTGCCATCTGGAAGCATACAGCTATATGACTTCCTATGGCAAAGTTTTGGATGATACGGCTTCAGATTCTGTGCCCTTGATCTAACGGTTGAAAGTCTGCTACATAATGCTCATGCAGGTTTCTGCCCTTCTGCCCTGTATCTGTACACTGGTGAATAATTCTGCGTAACATTTGCCTTGGAATGTCCTTTCATTTTCACAACCCTGTCCAGAGTGGTAATATTAGTCAGATGCTCTTTTAGCTCAGAGCGGTGAGTCACCTAACAACAAGCAGAAGTTACAGGAGCTTGGTTCTGACAGCTCAGAGTTGCCAGACATGCTTGTCATTTCTTCCTTCTGCTCATCTTCAGGCAGCATGTTCAGATAGTCACAGATGGCATTATCCACACTTTTTTCATTGGAAGCAAGGAAGTGCTAGTTTGGGAAAATGTTGTAATCTCAGTCTTTCAGAATTGTGGCTTCCCAGACAATAATCTTTTTTTCCTCAGAGATGAGCTTAAGTGTCTAAAATTCTTCTCCGATGGAGGCCAACTCCTGGACCAGTAACAAATGCATTCTTGATTCCAGTCAGAAGCAAGAATGCACACCTTCTGCACAGCTCCCTTCATTGGTAAGACAAGACCAAGGATCAAGTAGCTTTTCCAGATCTATTCTGACCCACATGGTTTTCTTTTCAGCACCTTCAGAGTCTCCAATTTTAGTTTATTTCTATCAGTTAGATACTACGAATACTCATTACCAGACTGCCTAAATGCAGCAAGGCTTTCAGAGCAGGAATGAAGTTACTCCTCCATGTGAGAAACGTGCTAAAAATAGCAGAAAATAATTCAGTGGGTCGGCTTACCTGTTTAGATTTCTTGACTGTTGGTCAGGAAGACTGCATTCACAGAAGGGTTGACATTCAAAGAGATCTCCGGAGGAGATCATCTAGTCCACCTGCCCTGCTCAGGCAGGGACACCTACCGCACATTGCTCAGGACTCTGTCCAGACAGCTTTTGAATATCTCCAAGGAAAGAGATTCTACAACCTCTCTCAGCAGCCTCTTCCGGTGCTCTGTTACTTTCACAGTAAAGACGTTTTCCCTTAAGTTCAGACTTCTTGCACTTCTGTTTGTGCCTGTTGCCTCTCATCCTATCCCGGGGCACCACTGAAAAGAGTCCGGCCCCCTCCTCTTGACACCCTCCCTTCAGATATTTGTAGACATTGATAAGTTAAACTGATCTCAGTTTAACAATGAACAGCTGTAAATAAATGAAATATCTTCAAGGCTTTTTTTTCTGCAACTTACATTTCTTGTCTATCACATTGGTAAGTGAGGATTGATCTTAGATTAATCTATTAACAATTAAAGCTGAATCAGTTCTGAATTGTTAATTCCGCTTGTCTGAAAACTTATTTTAGCAACACAATTATTTTTTCTTCAATGAGCTTGTAGAATTCTGATCTGAAAGCATTAAGGAGAAAAAAGTAGGAAATGTAAGCTGAACCCATTGAATTAAATATTACAAGTGTAGTATACTCAAAAGTCAGGATACTAAATTAGAGCAATTATTGAATTCTAAGTATACTGTAATGTAAGTGGATGTGGTTTATGATGGAGAACTGCTTCTGAATACAAAGTCAGCTTCCTGAAAATGTGTTATCAGTTTCACTAAATTATTGATGACTTCCAAATTTGTGCATGACTGAATAACAAAAGATTTAAAAGAGAGAATAATATATTTTTTTTCAATGCAGGCTATGTATTTGTTGTTAGGGTTGGTACTGCTAACTCCAGTCTCCATTAAATTCACCCCTGAATCTCCACTAAATTCACCCCGATCTCCATTAAAAGCAAACTAGTTATGTCCCATGTCTCAGTGAGCTTGGCCACTGCTGCAGAAATAGTTCTAAAAGCTTGTGATTAGAGTAATGGATGCAGGAGTTTACATGACCAAAGTATGATATAAGAAATGTCTGAATACATTTTCATTTACTGTAAATCTCTCTCTCTATGCACGTTCATGTTATTTTACATATATTTGTCTGAATTATGCTCAGTGCTGCAGTCTTGTTACCAGAGATGTCAGTAATTGCAGTGTAGGAAATACATATTTTTAATTGTGACTTTTTACTGTTATATCAATAATCAGTAGACTATATATCTCATTACATTAATATATGCAGTATGTAGGAAATATATTTTTAATTACAGCTTTTTGTTGTTGCATAAATAATAGAATGATTATATTAAATATGGTTATATGGAATATAGTTATATTAATATTTCTCACATTAATGATAGACCTTGAAGTTCTGTTATCTTCTTTTAGAGTACCACATTTCTTTCTTCATCTACTGCTTGAATTTGTGATAAATAAGACAGATTTTATTTGCCACTGGGAATTTCCAGCACCAGTTATCTTTGCCACTGGTTACTCTTACTGTTAAATATTAAATTATCTATCATCTATTAATAAAACTGCAAAGCAAAGTTGTTTAACTATGGTCATTTTGAGACTGACATTAATAATGAATAGTTCCCATAGGTCAGTTTAGTATAAAACATTAGATTTTGCTGTTTTTCAGTTTGGAATGACAAACTAAAGCTTCTACATATAAAACAAATATGAAGAAAAAAAGGTTTCTCTTTCTGTGATTGACTTTTCTTTCTAAAAGGCAATTACAATGTTTCATCTTATTTAACTGAAATTTCCATTAGGTTTCACGTTATATCTAGTTAATATACAGGTGACAAATTGTCTGAATGGCATTAGACATAATCCATTTGATCAGCCAAAGATAGCCCTTTATACTAATGTTTTAAAGTGTCTATTAAATGAAGGGTTTTAATGAGGTTGATATTTTCACTTTACAATAAACTTTCCCTACTGCTGATTTTGTCTGAATGTCATTCTTTGTGTTCCCAATAAAATGGGGAAAACATCCCAATTATTTGCGACCGCTGAGATTTCAGTATGTCACTTTTCCTAGAATTATTACCATGAAGTGATAAATTGTTTAGATGTACTATTGCAGAATTATTCTGTAGACTTATTTTTAAAAAAATCCAGGTCCATATTGACAATAAGGTATTGTAATAAGAATCTGTGGTGGTAGAATACACCAATAACTGGGTAATGTAAGGGATGCTGAAAAGCATGCTAGCACGCACGCACTTTGAGTTCATACCCTTCATTCTTCAGTTAGCTACTAGAAGGTGGATTTACCATTAGAAGGTAACTAACTTCTTGATTCTAATCAAGTGTGACTCTTTGTTTTGTATTTTTAAAGAAGTATAAGTATTTCATGTATTCATATAAAACTTATATGTGACTTGAAATGTTAACTGAACTCTATGGATTTGGTGCTTGTGCAGGAAACAAATACAGCACAACAAATACAAAATCCCTTGTCTGTGGGTGACAGCAGAGCAAGGTTTCCATTCAGACTGCTCCTATCAGCCAACCCCAACGGTTATCTGGTAGGGATTTCCTTATATTTAAGACGCTGTCACAACCATTAGTGTTTCTTGGCCTCTGTGCTGTGTCTGTTAATCAATGAAAGCATAATATATTGTTTGTAATGGGGGAAGTGGAAACAACACTTACTAAAATTATACTGAATGGAGGTAATAATCCCTTAGCTGGGAACACTTTTTTGTCTGTTTTTTAAAGGTCTGCATAGAAATGAATGACCTTCCAGAGGTAATCTCTGCAGGTGGAGGTAGCTACATTTTTACACTAACAAGAAAAATGCTTGCTTTCTTGTGAAAGCTCATGGTACTAACCCTGCTTTTGATCTTTTTGGAGGCATTCGCAGCTTGGGTTTTCTGTTAGTTCATGGGCAAACTGCCAAACCAAAGTTTATCTAATGTAATACACTATGATTAATACTTCATTTTTTGTGTTAAAGATAACTCTCCTTAATCAAAATGAAAATAATAAAATTGAATGAATAACACAAGTGTTAACATAATGTCCAAGTTCACTTGTAAATTAATACTAATTTTAAAAGAATTATATCTGTGTAATCCATGTCCTTTTACTAACTGAATGGAGAGAATTTCTCATTCAAGGAGTTCAATACCCAAATGATATAATATGACTCAGAATCATTAAGACATAACCCAGCAGAGGGAGCTATAAGAGTTTTTCAGATGGGAAGTGCTCTCCAGGTTATCTGCCCACTCATTTGTGGGAACAAGCTAAGCTGAGCATGGAGCTGGGTTCCTGGGCAGACTGAATGGACAGATGATTTATTGTGGCTTTTGATGGGATGTCCAAGAGGCAGGATATGAGAAATCGATGCTAATGAGCATACATTGTATACAAATAAAGCAAAATTTAATGAACTACAACTTCACCTCACGCTGGTGATTAATACATCTGCTTGCTGTTCTGCCCAAATCAAGTCAATGGCCAAGTGCAGTTCTACTTGGTGGGAGAGACAGGATCTTCAGATGATTCTTATTTCTCTCTTCTTCAAGAAGAGAGAATGCTGCTGTCTTCTGTAGCTTTAAGACTATATATTACCTGTGCATGTATCGTCATTAGCTTCTGTGTGTATGTGACCAATGTGTGACAGGTCTTATTGAAATATAAAGATTTGACAAGACAATACAGTTGCCATAGTTTCAGGTTACCCTGTCCTGATTTCACAGCAAAGCTTACTGGGCCAACAAATGTTTCATTTCAGTAAGCTAGTAATAACTCCTTTAAAATCCTACAGAATAGCAGACAAGTTGCCTGTAGGTGCACCTATAAGCAAAAAGCAAGACTTAGGAGTTTTGGTTGGAGTGGTGAGGAAGTCTGTTCTGGCCTATGCTAAAGCCTGTGTTAGCCCAAGAAGGCCTATGGGAAGGCTTTAGGAGTCTTATAGCTAGTTTCAGTGGTGTTCATAACCACAGTATCAGAACTAAAATAATTGGGTTTTCAGGTTTGCAAGTCTCATGCTATGGAATTCACAGATTTGAAAATACAACTTGTTATACTACCAGGTTGGTAACACAATGCCTGATGCGATGTTCAAAATAATAGGAAATTTTAGAAGAAAATGAACCATTTTAGGAGAAAAATTTTACAAGAAAATAAACGTAAAAACCTTGCAAGTTCTGCTACCTTCTGATAGTTCAGAACTTCTCTTTCTGACATTTCTTACCTATACATTCCATTTTCCCTACAATTTCAGATTTTACTACATAATTGGCTAACACATGAACAAGAAAATGCAATTTGCAAAACTGTATCAGGAAGTATGATATTATTTGTTCTTGCTACAGCATAGCTAGAACAAATATTTCAGTAGCAAGCTGGTATTTCTGGTCTTACATATTTGAGCGCTTAGCAGTTCTTGGAAATCTCAGAGAATAGTCTCGTCTTTCTGCCATGCTGAGCTTGTGTTAGGATGCCGAGGTTCAGCAGAGGGTCCAAAAGAATGACACGTAGTGTATGTTCAAAAAAACTGTATGATACTGTAGTACAACTGCCTATGATGCATGTATGTGTGATCTGCTCTTCTAGAAGAGTTTTTCATTTTATAGTAGCACAATGGCTAATCTTAATGCGTGCAAGAATGAATCAAATATAAGTCCTTGCATTAGAAAACCTAATGTTCTATGGATTTAACACAGTGGCGAGGAGTAGAGTTAAGTATCAACATTTGTTACAGGAAGGGTAAGAATTATAGTAAGAGATAAGAAGAAATTATATTGCCAACAATTCATGAAAAAATTCAGAGGAGATTTAATTTTTTTTCTTGTTTTAAGATAAGTTTATTATGCCTTTTTTTTTTTGTTTTGCCTTTGCAGAGTTGAGTCAGTATATCTTTTTCTCATGAGATCTTCCTGATACAGAAGATTCACTCTAAAAAAATGAGTAAGCTTTGCTAAAAATAAGGTAAAAGGGATTGAAAGAAGTATCACCAAGTTTTCATAGGCTTCTTCATTCTGTTTAACACTTGTAGCATTGTGCGTGTTTGATATGATACTGTGTTAGGGTTCATCTTGTTAAATGATGTTAAATGATACCACTTCCTTCTTTATAAATATTAGGAATTAAAAAGTACTGTTCAGGCAATTTCATCAGAGTAGCACCTTTTAGAGTAATAAATCCATTCACTGCATGAGAGCAGGAGGCTCTCCTTAATTAAAAAAAGAAAAAGAAAAAAATGAGAGTACTGGCCATTGAAACTAATATAAAAATAACATGCAACTAATGTTTGAGAAAGCTGTTGTGGTGATCAGTAAAATCATAAAGCTTTCCTACATGGTATAAATAATACTCTTTACTTTCATGGCCCTATTACAGTGGAGAGTAGTGGAATAAATGTAATTATTTTTTATGGTGTATGTCAAAAGTTTAGTGACATCTACTATTTAGATAAATAACAAACCTGAAGTTCACAGAATGTGAATTTCAGTTGTGTTCAACAAGAACAATAAAAACATGTACTCTGCAATTATTGTCATAGGACACAAGTATACTTTATCCAAAGGCTACAGAAGAGAAAATGTTGAATTTCTCACATGTGTAAAACACATTAAGTATGCCAGTCTCATCTGGAGTATTTAGGTATTTCTACCTCAGATCTTCATCTTAATTCCACAGGATTTAATTTTAGCAGTTCCTTGTACTCTTAGCTCTCATCACTTTCAACAGGATTTTTAGCTTCTCTGTGTTTACATTTATTTATTTTTTTTTTAAGAGGTAGAACATGAAGTTACATTATGTTATTAGAACTGTTCTTCTAGATTTTGCTAGTTTGCATAGACTGGTTTATTTGAGTAAGAAAAGACAAAAATTAAAATTATTATGAAATTCCCTAATTTCTCCTAGAGAGAAAAATGTACCCTAATACTGAACAATTTAAACATACACATACTCTTTCAGGAATATCTCCTTTATCCACTTTCTCATCTAAGGCACTCCTATTTCTTAAACAGTACTTTTGAACAGATGTAAAAGTCTGGAGAACACTGTAGCTTTAATAACAATAATTGGAAGGAAATGGCAAGCTGTGAATCTAAAATCATTAAAAAGGGAAACCATTATTCAACCGAGGGTCCTAACCTCCCACTGAAACTGAATACTAAGTGAAAAGCTTAGACTTCTTTTTACAGCCAGATGAACTTCCATTCCATGAAAGAGAAGTGAATTAATTTGCTTCTAACAAACACTGGTTATCTGATTGTATTTAAAATAAAATAGCAGTTTGCTTGTCATCTTTGTAGCAAGAATTTTACTATTAAATTGTACTGAAAAAAATGAACTGATTCTGTATACTAAAGTCTAATTGCAGGACACAGCGAAGTTGGTGTTGCGTGTGTCCATAAGTGCATTAAATGCAACTTGCCATGCAGAAATCACCAAAAATTCAGTTGTCACTGAAGTCAACTGGAAAAGAAATAGGGCTTTAGATTGTAAGAATTGCTTTTGCTGTACATCAGATACATGTTATTACAAGTTGTTATAGTCATTGCCATGAAGTAACAGTGATAGTTCTTATTTTTACTTGTTTACTGTATTTTGGAGTTCAAAGTTTCAAATTAAATCCGTTGGGGAAAGTGGAGAGGCTCTCACGTATATACTGTCAGATACCAATGCTTCACAGGCAGGAATGTAAGAATATACCATTCTGACTGATGATACCACTGGTGGGTTTTTCACAGCTTTTAAACCTTGTCTTTGATCACAATAGGAAAAAGAACGATGGACTGCCGGGTTTTCATTTTTACAGTGGGTAATAGAGACATTCATGTCGAAGACCAATGGCCAATTACATCATAGGACAGGACAAAAACATAGGTAGTTGGACTGGTAGAGGGGAAGGAGAAGGAGGACATTCAACACTTACTTACCAGGTAGGTCACCTTAGAAATGACACATCCAGAATTATCTGAGCATAGAACATTGGCCAAAAGCTAAGTATAAACATCAGTATTTTTGAAGCAAAACCAAAGCATGCTGTAACTTGGATGTAAAATCTTTCCAGCCTTTTTCTCACAATAGAAAATTCTAGTCAATGTTGCTAGAAAAGGAAATACATATTGCAGTGAAATATAATGTAGTTTAGTATTTTAATGGCTTCCTGATAGTCATTCTTGACCATCCATAGAGGAGTATGCTCTAGTTGTTTCAGACAGGAAACTACCTCAATTTTAGTTGAAAATTCTTAGGCTGTGTGTTGGTGCAAAGGAATAATAAACTTCCATTTTGCTTTTTTGAGGAAAATAAGTATATTTCCTTCTTCTAATTTTACATGTGTGCACACACATGCATGCATACACACACGTATTTTTATATGCATACTAGAGTTTAGCTGTTTTGTGGATTTGACAAAAATTTCTCCACTATTTTTTAGAGAATACCAATGACTGTATACCTTACTGTAGTGTAGATGTTCCTTGTGCTAGTGGTGGTGTTTCAGAAGTACCTCATAGCTTTGCATTGCTGTAGTTTTATCACTGATGTGTTCATTTGGTTTAAGTGTGTGGCTGTGTGAAAAATAGGAAGAGAAAGGAAGAATGTAAAAAGGGTTTTAGTCTGCCTTCGTGAAAAGTTTGAATTCATTCAGCTGAAAAACATTAGGAATTACTGTTTTAAAGCGTGTATTATTTCTGGATAATCATAGATGGTATATAGTTCTACATATCAAATAACTAAGGAAATAATACATTTTTTCAACTTACTGTTCATCTTAGAGCATCAAGACATTTTTCTCATAAAGCAGACAGAAACTTAGGTAAGGTTATGTACATTTAGCTCAGTTCAAAGGTAGATGCCGATCCAACAGATATTGTTCACAAGAATATTCTGACCAAATCTGACCAAATGCATCCATCAGAAATTAAATTCAGTTGGATCATACATCCTAAAGGAGTCATAGTTCTTTGATATAATAAAATAAAACAAAACAAACAATAAGCTCAGGACTTTTTTTTTTTTTTCACTTTTCTCATTTCATTGTAGTTTTCAGCCTCCTTCTGTCTTCTCTGGCAGAATTACAGTGTGAGGACATATTTATGAAACATTTTTATATCACTGTGAGTAATGATTGAAAGAAAGACTTGCTCTTTGTCAAAAGATATTTCAAAATCCTCTATGCAAGGCTTCAGCCAGTGAACAAAACCTTACTGGCCTGTTAACTGACTTGGAAGATGATTGAGAGAGATCATGAAGGTACACGAAGCTGCAAGATTTACTGAATCAATGTTACAGGATTTTACTGTTCACAGATTCAAGCTGAGTCATTCATGCCTGACAGAGCAGGATCAGAAACCTTTATATGACAAAGCAGAATGTAAGATACTTCATCAAATTGCATGGGTTCTGGGAAGTACAAATAAGCCAGTGGAATAAGGACTGAGCCTCAGTTTTGAGAAACTACTATGTAGAGATTAAGATGGCAGATTAAGTAAAGCTACTTGATTAGAAAGGCTTACTGCTTTTGGAGTAACTTCTGGACGCGATCTTGGAGATCGGTATGCTGAGTAAACTTATAAATCCTTAAACTGGGAGTTTTTAAACTTTCCTGCTATGACTGTCACTTCTTAATATTTGAGTTAGTGGGCTACAAACATCTCCATTCCCGTTTAGTAATGAGTGAAATGACTGTCCTTCCTATCTTAGCTATCCCAGAGCTTCATGACTCCTCTTTCCCTGGCAGGAAGCCCACCCTTCCTTGCCACTGCTGCTTGTGCAGCTCGCCCTCTCCCACACCAGCCTGCTTCTCCTTGAGAGGGCCTGGATGGAACCAGCAACGCCGACTCCCTCCTCATTTTCTCTTTCTGGGACCACCTCTGCTCCCATTTGTATTTCCAGTAATCTTTATAGTGGCTAAAGTAACTGCTTACATGAAAAACTAGTAGCAGCTAAGGGTTTCATATCTTCCTAGCTTGAAAAAATCAGGGATTATGCTGTGCCTAAACAGAAATTCTCAGTTTTACAAACAAAGATGGCAAAACTGACATGACAGGATCTCTCATGCTGCTATTTTCTGATTTTGACTGAATTTGAGTGTGAAATAGTATTACCGCAATTACAGACATACTTTTATTGGTTATTTATTAATGTATTTTAATTTTCTACTGTTTAACTTCTCAGTGTTTATATTTCTTTAAAACAGCTGGACTTGCAGTAAATTGAAATTAACCATTTGTATGTTTGTAAGTAAAAAACTGTTTTTCCTACCACAAGACAGCACTGTAAGCTTCAAAGGGAGTCAGACGGAGAGCTCTCAGAAAAAATTAAAAGTGATAGAAGTTTCTTCTATGTAAAATATAAGGACATACTTTTTGTCATTAAATATATGATTGTTCTTTTTTTAACCAGGAATTAGTCATTGTCTTAAAGTGCTTCAGCTTGCTTTTGGGGAGTCTTTAATAGCAACTGATTTAGTGCCAGGTAATTTTTTAGATTTGACAATGAGCCAGCATTTTTCTAAGATTAAAGATTTAATCCAGTCTTTAAATCCATATAGTTCACCTCTACTGGTGCTATGACCCCTTGCAGAAGATGTTGTCTAAACTTGGAACTGGAAGGTGGGGCAGTTGCGGGGCACAATGATGTAACTCAGAAATGAGGAGGCGCAGAAATGATGATGGCAGGGCACTGATGTCCTGCCGCTGTCTGCGTGGCACAGGGGCAAGGATGAAATGATGCTTGCTAGAGAAGCCTGCACTGAAGGAAGCCTAAGTTTGTATCATAGCTGTGCTTCAACAAATTCAGGACCATGTCTGGCACAGGAGACCAGACTATATCTAAGCATAAGTAAAGCCCTCTTACTGCATATAGTGGAAATCTGAGGAGCCTTAGCACCAGCTACTTCAGTCTGTTTATCTGTTTCTCATGCACTGAATTATTTGCTATAGAGACATAACATATTGGAAACATATTGGAAAACAGATTCAATTCAGCTGTTACTAGTTGCAGCTACTGATATATATTTTTTTTCTAAAAAAAAAAAAAAAGAAGAAGAATATATGCAAATACTGTTCGATTATTTCCTCTAAGAGTCTGGGTTACATATACAGAACTTTCATTTCACTGATCAATTGTATACTTCCTTTATATTCCCATTCACGTATTCATGACAAAATCATTTCATATCTAACATACTGTACTATTCATATCCTCTTTTACAAAGACAGCATAAAGAGTTGCAGTTGGTATTCATGCTCTAGAAATAAACAGATGAAAGAAAAATTTTATCAGTCTGCAAGGTAGCACTGACATGCTGAGCAGAATACTACATGCAGCTCTAGATACTGATGTTAAAGTGGGAAATAAACTGGTAATTCAGAAAAAAGCAAAAATGTAGGCAAAATTCATATTCATAGAAAGCTGAATGATAAAAATGCAAAGGAGAAAATGTACTTGTTTTCAGTGATCCAATAAATGTGACAAACTGCATTGTGATTAAGAAAGGAAAAATTGTCTGATTATTGGGCAAGCTAATAGAAAAATTTTGAAAATGAATATCCTTTGTTTGTATTTGTATATATATTTGTATCTATATAAATGTCTGTGTGTATAAAGCTTACTTGAGCCAAATTATATAACACTGGCATTTAGATTTGAAGAGTCTCTTTCTCATGATACTAGTTGCTATGGTTGCTTCCCACAAATACTAACTATGTGCTATCAAAAGAATTTTGTATTTTTATTCTTTATTGGAAAAGGGGAATTTAGTTTGTCCTGTCACCAGGTAATTGCTGTGTTTTTGTAAATCCTCAAGCCTCACTTTTCTGTTTAGGGCTCCCCTGTGTTATATCAATTCATTTCCAGTACAGGTTTGCAGAATGCTTTCCTCTGAAGAAATAATATCTGTTTTTAGTAAACCTTAGTTAAGTTGTAAGACGGTATAGTTAAATAATTGAACAAATTGAGTTTTAAAATAGTGGTTGAAATCCTGATTCCATTTAGTTAGTTAACTTTAGTAGAGCAAGGATTTCAGGTTGTGGGTCATTCAGTAAACAGCTAGTTAAGCTACAACTATTGACTTTTAAACTGTATACAACGTACTTTTTCCTTTGTTATTAATATAGGAATATCTACCTCACACCTCCAACTTCATTAGCCATTTCATTATGTTCCAACCTCACCACTTTCATATTCTTGTTTTTAATGAGTTGGACACTATTTTCTACTTTGGGATTTGCTTTCATGATTTATATCCAGCAACTACGTGTAAGCAGTCAGACTTAAATTTGATCTGCATTTCCAAGTGACACTTACAGAACTTTAGTCCCACAAAATCTATGTCTGAATTGCAATGATCAATTCCATGCATTTTACATGACAGCAGCCACAACTGCTGTTCACCCTTTTTCCCCCTTAATATTCCATATACTCAAGCTTAACCTTTTTTCAGAGAAAGGAGGTCCAGGACAGCAGGCAGACCTATTCACCAATAACATGTTTTAAAAAATGCAAACAAGCCTAGAGGGTAAAATTCAAAAGTAGAAACAAACAAAAGAAACTCATCTCCAAATCTCTTGAGACTGCATGGTTGCTGCATTTAGGAAAGGGTTCTGACATCAGTAGTACGTGGAAGCGATCTCCAGCCTTCCAGCTGAGGGGGGGAAAAAAAAAAAAAAAAAAAAAAAAAAAAAAAAAAAAAAAGGAATTATAGTTTTTAAATACCAGGGAAGGAAAGATAATTAAAATATTACAAGAAGTACCATGGGAATGAGATCTTAGTCTTCCAAAAGTTGCCTGGGGGTGGGGGAAGGAGGGCTTGTCAGTTTGACAAATGCTTGGTTTCTGTAGTGAGATACATCTGTAAGAAAATGCAAGTACCTCCTGTAGGGTCAACTGAACTCTCTAATCAATTCATTACAAAGTAAAAGACTGATTTTATATGGAGAAAAAATAAATAAATAAAAGTGAGTATACCGTCATTTTCTACCTTGTTACATGCAATAGTTCTGGTTCCTACTAAACTGTTTAAAAAACTGAATTTAATGGTTCTTTTTACTGTGGTGAGATTCCATAAATAGCATGCATTTAATGGCAGCAAAGCTGCCAACATCAGCTCAGTGTTTTGAATGGAGAAAATGTATTTTGGGTAGAGATGCAGTGGATACAGACTTCGGTGCAAATAATACAGGCAGTGTTGCAGTAATAAAAAAATTCTGACTTTGTAGGTGCCTGCTTATACTCACTGGCAACATCTGTAAGTACTTTTTTGTATACATGAGCACTTTGTTTCACCAGTTGCCTCCGACGTTGTGTTATTTTTGCCTGTTGTTAAGCTTATTGTAAAGATTTGCAAGAACTGTAACTCTCTAGTTGTCATTTAATTAGCAGTTAGCAGTTATCTGATATAATTTTACAGTGCAATACCAAAATGTCATCTTAAATTTGCCTATGCCAATTTCTATACACTCTAAGCTGAAATAAATGTATAGTGAAAATAAATCTATAGGATTATTTTGCTGTATGTTGCTGGCAGCTTATATTCTAAGTGGTAAAATTTACACTTCAGATTTCTATGAGATGCGGAGTGTGCATGCATGTGACTAGTTGAAAAGTCAGCTTTTCATACAGACTAAAATGAACAAATATGCTGATTTCAAAACAACATGGTTCTAAGGATTATTCCTACTTTTTTTGTTATTTAATAACAAATAGTAATAGTACAATTACAATAAGTAATTTTTTTGTTATTACTGTGTTCATATAGTCAAGGGTGCAGGATCATTAAAATGCTCATTTTTAATTCATAAAACATTGTATTAGCTTATTCAGTCCTTCTCTTTGAAACTGAGCATTGTTCTTTATACCTATTTAACTGGTTTTATGTTTTTTAAGTAAGTAGATTAAGAAAACAGAATTACTCTATTTCCCTAGGCAGCTTTCTCCCAATCTAGTAGATAATCAGCTTTTATTTTCCTATGCTCAATTTCATTCCATTACTTCTATTTATACACAGTCTCATCAGGTCCATAATTATTTTGTTCCTCTTTTGGATTCCTTTTCTTTCAACACAATTACTGTGAAGTATTTGCATTTTACTGAATATCTGTATTTTGGTTTAATTTTTCACAACTTATTCATTTCTGTTTTACAGTTTAAATCTAATTTTGTTATTTCCAACAGACATTTCTCTCTTCATTTTTCATTCATTTTTTCATTATTTTTATTTAATTTTTGCCCTTATTGGTGTTTGCAGCAGTTCCTAATTTCATATCATCTGGAGATTTAATTAAAATTGCTGTTTAACATTTCCTCCAGACCATTAGTAAAGCTGCTAAATGAAAACAGGCACCTTACACTTCAGTACATTATCATTTATTAAAATGCTTACTCTGGTCTTTCAGGCAATTTTCAAAATATATGACAGTCCAAATAATGATGCTCTTTCTTTATGCAGGAAGATTTTAGGAGTTTAGCAAATACTTAGCTAAACCTTGGGTTATCTGTTGCATTATCTTTGCCCACAGCAAGTGCTGATAGATGTAAACTTTAAAATATCAGTGAGGATCCTGTGTATCTATAGTGCAGTTTTGGAACATTATTTGTGTGGAAATACTTAATGTTAGCCAGGTACAGTAAATCCATAGCTTTATAATAGGTGTCTGATAGTTGATGTTATGTATAGTTCTGTGTAATTTACTAGCCTCATGAAAATTCTTAAATATTCCCGATCAGCTAACTGCATATCTTCCTTAATTATCCAGGACAATTAGCAGACTATTTCTCATTTTCATTTCTACTCAGCTTTATTTCAGATTCTTTTATGACAGTTGCAAAACATGAACTGTTACTGGAATAAAAAGTATTTTAACATGATAGTAATCACGTGTTGACAATCTATCTTTGACATGTAGGAGAGAGATGTTGCTAGGTACAAATTACAAAGTGGTTTTTGCTCTGATTAGCAAATTATGAATCAAATTTATATTATTGTGTATCATCTCTGCCAGCCCGATGTCCATAGTTAGCATATGTTACCTGTGCTATCCATTTAAATTCTTCCCTTACTAAAAAAAGAAAGACCAACATTGTAATAATTGCTTTAAACCATAGTTCATTCTTCTCTATTAGTGTCCTTTATATCTGTCTCTTAAAAATTCAGGAGACATTTCCTTTTATTCCAGCTGCAAAGCTTACTTACAATATTAACCCTTTTGTCTAGTGCTATTTAATTCTACTGTTTCTCTGCCTTTTCCTTTCCTAAGTTCTAATCAACCTAATTTATTTGGTTTCTTTCTTATTCCTTGTGTATTAGTTTCACAAACATGTAGTCTGTTGTACCTTAATTACGCTGGATTCTTCATGTCTTTGTACCCTGATGATTAGCTATTGTTTTTCTAACTGCATTAAACCGTATATTGGAATCTAATGCCTTTATAATACTATATCATCTCTTAGTATATGGACATTAGTCTAGATTCATCTGTTACTCGTGAAATCTTAATACATACCTCTCTACTGGTAGGAGCATAAATAGATTCAACTCTTATAAAGGTGTTCAGAGTTCAATGTTCACCAACATTATTGGTGTTAGCTGTTGAAAGAACAGCACTGGCTAAACTTGTTTGCTGTCTGAGCTGATCTGAATAGCTCTGGTAGGCTCTAGCTGTACATAATTCTAACGTGGAAAGAGAGTCAAAGTTTTAAATATTTCCTTTTTCACTGAAACCTGTGTTCTATGTTTTAAATTTTAGTTTACTATCATGAAAAGAGAAGAGAAGACAAAATAATAGTAATGGTATTATAATAATGCTCTTGAATTAGTTGGTTGCTTGGGCACTTGCAGTGTTTTTTTGTCTGTTTCTCATGCTCCGCTTTCATAATTAGCGTTAAACTGATTTTTTTAAACTATTAATGCATAATAATATGTACATTGGAATATGGCTTTGTTTAACAAAAATGAAAAATTCATTCTCTAGAAAACTTAATCCTCACAAGGTCAGTGCTAAAAATTCATCCGCTTTAGACATTTTCTTTAAATTCAGCACGCAAAGCTTTTCTATTGCTGATGTATAATGACCAAGTAAATATCTTTTTATTATCATCTTTGAGGTGGTCTGCCTTTTCAGATTTCATCAAGCTTGCAAACAATTTAAAACCAGTATTTAATGCTCCTGCACAGAGACATCAGTGATATTCTGACAGTATGCTACAGAACAGAATAAGCAAACGATTTGGAAATTAATTAGAGATTACATTTATCTGTGAAACTGAGAAGCTTTCCTTGTATAAAAGGGCAAGGACTGTAGCAAGTTCCAGGTCATCACACAGACTGAATAACGCCCTGATGTGTTAGTACAAACAAACTAGTGCTCTAATATTATTTTTCTTGTTAGTTGCTTCTGTAAATAATAAAGCACACGTGGCATCTTTTCCATGAAAATGGAATTTGCCTTACCATCAGTAAGGCAACCTTACCTGTATTACTGATTTTGGAAATCAAAAACTAGGGATTTCTGTGATTGATTGTGAATTATGTTTGCTTTTCTTGAGCACAAAATATCAGCTTATGTTTTGATCAAATTCCATCTTGGGTAATCACTTTTTGAATATTTAATTTCCCATATAATTTTGATTTCTAGTGAATATTTTAAAAACATGGTTAGCGTATATTTATCCATTTTCATGCCTGTTATGTCCTGTAGTGTTTCTGTCAAGCAGTGCAAGAGTATAGGAATGGCTGCATTTCATTTTGATAATGTTTATCTATAGATGGTTTGATATAGGAAGTATTGAAATCCAAGCAGGGAATCCAGCATTGGTATTATTCCTGTATGTGCTATGCTTTGGGGGATCTCTGGGAGATGCTTTCTACTTTCTAGTTGTCCTAATATTGTTGGATTGCTACAATGTTACTTACACAGGACTATTCAGACCCACAACTTTCCCAAGGTCCACCATCCTCCTCCTCATTAGTAATGATCAGGATGTGGTCAAAGTAAATTGTAATTTTCACTAAGACTGTGACTAAATTTTTTTTTCTAATGTTTTTGCTAGAGTTGGACTCTATGGTATAAACTGTTATTTTATCAGGACTGAGGAAACTGGATAGTTTATTGTACAGTTGAATGAACTTAATTTGTAAAGTGATTTTTCATGGATATAAAATGTCAATTATATGGTTTGAATGAAGTCACAAATAAGTTGTGGAACTTATCTACTGGCTAGAGTAGATAAGTATTTATTACTTATTTTACAGTTGAGAAAAACAAACAGCATCAAAAAATATGGACAGCAAGAGATCATCAAGAAATTGCTACTGCAGCTAGCTTGAGTTGTCTCTGCTGTCCTAGCACTAGTCATCTGTGAAAATGAAGATGGATGAGTTGTTATATGAGAAACTTAGAAAAATGATTAGCATTATAGTTAATATTTTTCCATTAGTATTCATTATGTCATAAGTAAGTACAATAATAAGAAGAAATAAAGTGAGGAAGAGAAGGCCAATGTAGAGCATTTGGAATTATGTGCTTCTGATTCTCTAGTTTTCAGATCTGTTACTAGATACTATCATCTGATATAGTCTTCACACAGAGGAAAAAGTAGTAGCATGTGCATAGCAAGGAACTTTTGAAATACATCTATTTTGGTTTAATTAGCCAGCCAGCACTGGAAGTTACCTGAAGTGGTTGAAAGAATGGGCGTATCTGTAGACCACAAAAAACAAGAGTTTCACATGTAGACTTATCACCCTTTCTTCTTTAATCAGCTAATGGAGAGTTTTGAATTAAATGTGCAAAGAAGGTATACTGATCTTGTTCACTAATTACTTGTTTTTATCAGCTGAGGATGTTTTAACTACCTGGTCCAGGGAAGAGGCTAATTTCTTCAGTGAGGCAGTTGTCTGTCCTGTGGGTTTTGTAATGTGGGGTTGTTTCTTTTTTTTTTGTTTGTTTGTTTTAATAAGTGGAATACCATTGAAATGCTGGGTATTTGTTGCTGTTCAGTTCTTTCCAGGGTGTTTAAGTCCTCACTGATGCACATGAATCTGGATGATAGCAATTCCTGCACACAGAAATTGCCTCCACTTCCACTTTAAATTGCTTTGGATTTTTAGCAAAAGTCATTAGAGCTATCTGCTGTAGTTTCAGCAGTCCAGCCTGTATTAGCAATATACAGTCTATGAGGTGTTTGTGCTTGACAGAAACTTTAGAATAGGGCTTAAAAGTGATATTTCTGCTTTACGTATTAGTTTTTTCCACTTTGGTAGTTGGAGTAAGGGGCTTTTTCCTTTGTTTTTAATGTCCCTAGGAGATTTTATAACAGGTGCTGAGTGTAATTTGTGCCCACTCTGTATAGCTTTCATAATGTGATATAGTGAGTATTTCTGTTCTTGTTTAATAATGGTAATACTGATTTTATGGAATTACTGCAGTAAGCAGTAAATGCTGTATGAAAAGAAAAACAATGCCCTATACAGAGAGAGGCACCTAATTCCATGCAACTGTATCAGTGCTTATTTAGGATGTTTACTTTGGGGGAAGTTAAAGAGAAGGAAAACAAACTGAACGTATTTGTTTTAAAAGATCATCTAGAAAGTGTGATGAGTTATTACAAATATTTAGTAGGATAGTTATCATCTGTAATATTGACTCTTCAAAGTGGTTTTCTAATCATTAACCCTATATATTTACAGTTTCTTTTGTTTTTACTCACTGATGCAGAAAGATAAGATGTAAAGGTTTTTCTATAAGCCCCTTAATAGCATTATGCCAACATCACTTCTAGCCTTTCTGCTGCTTGACTATGCTGCACTGTAATAAAATATGCTTCTGCCTGAAGCCCATTTCAAGAGAGAGGAGAAGAGAGTAAGAAAGGACTATTTCTTCCCTTCGTGGAAAAGGGAAGAATATTTTTGTTTCTCAATGCATGCAATGGAACGGCCTCCACACCAAACCTGGCTGACAGGACAGATTTAGAAGAGAGAGCAACTAAACGTCGTGAAATAGGCTGGTCATGCCAAAGGGATGAGATAGTGAATAGAATGGTATACAGATTTCAGGGAGTATACAGGGATACTCTGCTGCAAAATACCCTACCTCCTTTTATCAGCAGCAAGCAGAACATTATATAAATTAAAGATATTTTAAAATTAATTAGAATCCTGGAAACTGGAAGAAAATTAATGCTGTTATTTATGTAAAGCAATAGAGCTAATATTTTTGAGACCCTTTTGTCAGATGATAACTACAAGTTCTCTAACGAATCAGTCGCCAAAACGTATCTTCCACCATTTTTTCTTGTATCTAGACTTTAAAAGTATCAAGATCCTTTTAAAGAAAACATATCAATAGCATCAGCCTAATTTTACATCAGAAAACATGTCAGAGATGAGGAGAAATAGTGAAGAAACTGTTTGGCATATATAGAAAAATCTAAGCAACATGCTCAAAGTGAAAAAGAAGAGCATGAGGAAGACAAATACCAGTCTAACAGTATTTTTTTAAATGGTTTGAAGTATATAAATACAAATAGGGAAATCTGGACAATTCAACAAGAAATGCTAAAAATAAGAAACAGAGTTCAACACACAGTACAGTCTGGCACAACATCCAGACTGTATTGAGCAAAGTGATGAAAATGTTACTGACTTAATACAGTTGGAGCATTTGTCCTGAATTCCTGAAACTCCTTGGTAACACATTTTACAGACATGAGTATAAGCAATAACAATTTGATTTTGCATTGCAGCTCTCACTTTTGCCAGACAATACAACATGTTAATGTCAAACTATGCACTTTAGTGTGCATTTAAACCATTTTACACATTTGTCTATTTCTTCAGCTGGAAACTGATTTCAGACTTATTTTTAAATGGTGCATCTTCACTACCTGTGAGAACAACTGCATTGATATTAATGCAGCATCAGGCCAAAGAGGCATAGATGTTCTCACTGCCTGACAAGTTCTTTGAGATTCCTATACTTACAAATTTAAAATCGTTATAATAATTACCTGGAAAAAGAGGTTCTGTGTATATATGAAACAAGGTAGTGCAATATCAGTATGGATCAGTAGATCAAAGCAATTGTAGTTGAAGGGGCTTTAACATCACTATATATGGCTCAGGATTTTTTCTTTGAACTAAATCAAGTTCAATCTCCTGGTCTGAACGTCCCCATCATGCATGGAGTTTGAAGCTGCTTGAAGGACCAGTCACTGGTTCAGACCTTTCTTTCTGCATTAGGTGTAGACACAAATTTGGTGCATGCCTTAGGCAGAGTTCTAGGTTAGTCTCCTCCCAAATGAAATCTGGTTTGCTTGCACCTAAACTGCTCTTCAAAACCAATGAATGTGCAGTAAATGGGAATGCTTAAGGCATTCACTTCAAAACCATATTACAGCTCCCATTCAAAACATTAAAGCTAATGCAGGTATTGTGGAATATTCACATACAGCAACTGATTTTTGCTATTTAAATTATCAATTTAGTTAAAAAAAATACTTTGCCCATGAATTGCAACTGATGCTACTGATTTAATTCTGTTATCTAACACTTTTCTCTCCAAAAACCCTATTTTATTATTATTCAAAACTTACTTACGCTGTAGAGCAGCTGCATTGGTCCTTTTATCACGTATTAGTATAGGTTGTCTCCTCATCTGAAAAGCATCTTTGAGGTGGAGGAAGCGGAAGGAAGGTTGTTGATTTTTCTGGGCTTCTCATCCATCACTAAGCCAAATATGTTTTCGTGCAATACTGAGTAGCTTTTTATTTTTGATGGAACCTATAGTGCTGGTAGTGATAAGATGGATCCAGATCTCTGGCTTCTCAGTGTCTTTCACAATTAGGGGAACCATGGTTCAAGCTGCTTCTTGGAATTGTCTCATTTGCATCAAATCTGATTTCTTAGTCTGCAGATTCATTTCTGTGACCTCAATGGGCAATGTAGCCACAGCAGATTCTTGCATCTACTTATTTCAGCATTGAAATGTGTATGTATTTGGTCTCTAGAAACCTTACCTATACTGTGACATACTCGCTTTTACTGGTAAATTCAGCTATGATAGAAAAGATGGAGGGACCTACTTCAAATTTGCCTTCACATTTTAAATAACTTTTAGTAATTTTCAATCTGTAAAAATGTGCGTGTTTACTTCTTGTTTTAACTTAGAGACCTGGCTGCAAGGAACTGCTTAGTAGGTGAAAGCAACATTTTGAAAATAAGTGATTTTGGAATGTCTCGTCAAGAAGATGATGGAGTATACTCATCTTCAGGCTTAAAGCAGATTCCTATCAAGTGGACTGCTCCAGAAGCTCTGAACTACGGTAAGATTAGCATTTATCTTCTTGCCATAAAAACATACTGCATAAAATGTAGGAGAATTACACCATTGACAATATTTGAGCATATATTCTTCCTCCCTGTGCCCAACTCAGAACAACAAATGTTCAAAGTAGTTTAATATTTCAGCTTCATTTAAGTTATGTATAAAATACTATTTTTTCTTGAAACAGAACAAAGCAGCAACATCAAACCTGCTACTGACTTACTTAACAATAAAATAATACTTTAGTAATGCTGCTAGGTGAGAACCGAGACCTCTGTTGACCCATGGCTGACCTGTGTTCTTTAACATTAACATCAACATTAACAAAATACATGTCAAGTTCTGCATATTTATGGCAGTGATTATTCCAGCATTTTTTTTGAAAATAGAAAATTTGAAAATTCTAGAACACTCAATTAGATAAACCATTGCATGAGAGAAAAATAGAATTACTTAAAAAAAAAAAAAAAAAAAAAAAAAAAAGCAGCTTAACCTGCATTTTTGTAAGGTGCTATGCTAGTATCGGGGGGGAAAATCCGTTATTTCAGATTGAGGGAAGTGGTCCATACTATGTAGGTAGCAACTTCAGAACAAAAATAGAAGATGCCAGATTTTGCTTTTTAGTTGATGGGTGAAACTAGAGAAATAAGTTCTACTGAGTAAAGTAGGCTGTGAAGCAGCAGCATATTAAATGAATGTCATGTTTTGAATGCAGTTCTCTTCAAATTCTCAAATTCCATACCCATTTTAGTGACTTTCTGAAGTGTTTGGAAAATAATCTATCTCAAACATTTGTTAAAGTGTTCAGCAGTCTAATATTTAGCTTTAACTATGTTTTGCAAGTTTTCTGGGTTATTTTTGATGGAATATTTTTTCATTCCCACGAAAAGTGCAAGTAAAAATAACTAGTTTGTGTTTTACCATTCTAATTATGTGTTCATAAGTACTATGGTAATTTGGGTAACGTTCAGAGTAGTCAGGGATACAAGAATGAGACAGAACTAAACTTGCAGTGTCTCAAAACTAGATGACAACCACTGAGCATGTCAGTTCTTAACAGCAAAAACTTATGGGTTGAAGGAAAATGAGAAACAGGGTCATTTGGCTATTACACGAATGATACAGTGCTTAAAGCAAAGTTCTTTTTTTAATCTCTTCTAGATTTACTTTATATGACAAATTAATAGCAGTCACAAAAAAAAAAAAAATGATGACAAAACACATGTTGGGAATTCTAGAAACCAGATTAAGACAAATGGTTATGGAGCAGTGCCTGAAGTTACGAATAAAATCCTGATGCTACTTGAGCTTATGGAAGACTTAAGCTTTAGTTCACTAAGTAGTGTTCATTGCCATTCTAGCTCATTATTTTTATTTGGAGCTATATGATTTCCATCACTTCCTGCAAGTGAAGAAATTGCTTTAAAAGTACCTAGTAAAATTACATACTTAGGCCAAGATATGGGTAGTTTTGCTTCCTATTCTCTCAAAAATAAAATACACATATTTAATGCATATGTTTTTCCAGTAAAATTTTTTGGTTCTTTGTAACATTAATAAATTATTGTATTTATTTGTTTATGAAAGAGCATGCCCTTTGTTGCCCAGAGATTATCATACTGGGAAAGATTATTGACTGCAGAATTTGTACTTTCTTTTAAACAAAACTAATCACTTTATCTTGTATCTACTGAATGACTTTAATGAAAAATGTTAAATTACTGGATGCCAAACTCTGAAAAGAGTTGATATGTAGACAAGAAAATTAATCTTACTACAAACAGCATAGTGAATGTCCATAATTACTGTCTGCTAATGTAGCACAGCTGGAGATGGTATTTAGTTTAAGAGCAAACTGAACTTTTTGATGCCAGAACAGTTGTCATAGCACCAACTGTCACTAATTTACATATATCTTCCTTTTCTCCAGTCTAAGTGAAGAATATTGGGCTTTCAGGGATTAGCTGAAAATCTGACACAACAAGAAGGTTATAGGGCCATTCTGGAAATGTAGCAGCAGGATGGGGAAGAAACAGAAGTAGGGTAGTCTGGTTAGTTAATGCTCAGCATTAATGAACAGACAATGCATTGGGAAGAACAGCTATGTTTTGAAGAATAAGGACACTTACAGAATAAAATAGAATGTAACAAAGAAATACAGCCATGAAAAGTGCTAAAAGAAATGTGGTAAATGGATCTTTAAGATAATATTTTCATAGTCTCTAATGCAAAGGACTAGGAGCTGTCACTTCCAGATGCAGCGTCCTTCTTAATGTGAATCTAGTCAGGAATAACAGAAGTATCTCCCCCAACAGCTGTCCTTCTACCCTCATGGAAGGCTTTCATTCTGCAGTGAGGTTTGGAATTTAGTTATCTATCTTAATTCTGCCATCTATCTGAAGCATATTTGAAGATAACAGAACCAGTAGGCCAGATTTTGTTTAGCTGATTGATCACATCATTCTTCAAGGTACAAGTTAAACAACAGTTGAAACAGCTTTACAGTACTTTTATTTTCAGAGAGTAGCTTCTCAGAGTAAGGCATCCAGGCTCTCTTTGCAATTAAGAACTCCATTGATTTTGGCTCCTCAACTTACTGCCCTGCTATGTTAAGTAACTGGAAAAGGTATTTGAAAAGCATCTTCAGAATTGAAAGTGGTTGTAGTCTAAGGAAAAAAAGTTGACATTTTCCTGTCTTTTTATATTAGGAGAAAAAATATTTTTGCACAGCAAGAGTCAAAGAAAATCTTAACTTACATGGAAAATAACCAACCTGGTGAGATATTCTCCAGCATGTGCTGCTTTTATGTACCAAATCTGTCTGTAAAATCATGGAACTTTTAAGTTAGCTTATTTTATTCGTAGGTATTAAGATAATTTATGTTTGTCATTTGAAAAACAGCAGAGGAAATACAGGAGTAACTGAAGAACGTTCATTAGACGCTACAGCTTTATTCTCTTTAAAGTCCGACAAAATAATACCTCTACAGAAAATCTGTGTCTATAATTATCTAAAATGGGAATTATTAGTAGAAATATTCTGTAAGTTAAGTCACTGTTTTTCTCTCCTTTCCTTAGGGAGATACACATCTGAGAGTGATGTATGGAGCTTTGGAATCCTGTTGTGGGAGACCTTCAGTTTAGGAGTGTGCCCCTACCCTGGAATGACCAACCAACAAGCACGAGAACAAGTGGAAAAAGGTAGTTATTTGCACAAAAGAGATGCTGTACAGATTCATAGAGCTGTTCATACATACAGTAAAAAAATACTAAAGAAATGACATATGAGTCATCTAGGAACGTCAGCAAAAATGTTATTAGACTATTTAATTATTAGGTCTAGTTTTTTGGAAGGAGTAATGTGATCTGTAGGCTTCTTGCAAGAAGGAAGGTACTGACCAGTGACTTAAAAGAGAAAAGACTTACAGCATGTGTTGGCTTTCACCATTACAGACCTCAAAGGTGAGATGAAAAAGAGGGATTGGTTGCTGTGTAAAGCAAAAGCTTGAACAGAATGAATTATGCTAATTACGCTAAAAATGCTAATGCAGCTGTAAATGTTCCCCGACTGCTAGGGAAAAAAATGGCATCGTTCTTTTTTTTTTTTTTTTTTTTAAGCATTTCAGACAAAATTTTAACAATTACAGTGGAGATAGGCAAGCTGGTTCAGCAGTGACTGTCACAATTCTCTCTTAAAAAACGGTCAAAAGGCTTTAAATAAAGTAGTAAATAACTATGAGCAGGATTTCAGGTCTTTGATTCCTTTTCATTATCTTTACTGGCATTTCAAAGCTGTTCCTCTTCTACATAATAATACTGTGTAATTCATAAACAGGTTCTAAGCTAGTAAAACCGCTAATGATAAAAAAAGCTAGTTTGTTGATTTATATAAAATGCTATTGTTAATTATAATTACTGCACACAAGCACTGAAGTTTGAAGGCCAAAGCAAAAATCTGATGTTTTCCAGAGCAGAGGAGTGTTTATAAAAGCAAGTCATACCACCTATGTACTGATTATGTATAAATCCACTGAGAAGAATAATCTCTTGAAATTGATACAGTTTCAAAAATTTGGAAGTCCTCAAGGTATGGACAACAGTTACTTACCTGTGGCTTCTGAATGATCAGCTGATAACTTAATTCAGTGATTGTTCATTCGCCTGCCCTCCACTAAGTCAGAGACTTCTTTCAGCTGATCGCAGCACCGAGCTATGGCAAGCCACTGCCTGTATGAGCAAACCATAAGAGCAGCAGTGTTAAGGTGATATGGAAAAATATAAAAGTACATTAAGAGAACAGAGTGGGAGGAAAGGGGCGATGGAGAAAGTACAAATGGGAGAGGGAACTTCTACAGAGAGCAAAAAATGGGAGAAGCATGAGAACAGAAGTAGATGCAAAAGAGAGCAAAGAAATTTACTCCCATCATAATGTTCATTATTGATTTCCTCAGTAGGGAAAAAGAGGGGGACAGAACCAAAACTTTAATAGGTAGCTACATCCTCAGATTCAGGAAACAAATGTAAGCACGTTGTAACTTAGTGATGACAGAAGCATATGGGGAATTTACCACAGCCAACTTAGATATTACTGGTAGCTGAGCTTAGATGAGTTGGCTAATTAGCCAAGTCAAATGGGTAATATATTGAAGACTTTGTTCGTATTACAAGTTGAGTGAAATTTACCATCAAGGTTTTTGTATGCAATCATCTTGAACTTACGTCATTTTTTTCAGATTTGTCAATATGTATCATTTTTCAACACTAAATATTTTTCCCTTTACCAGGATACAGAATGTCAGCACCACAAAAGTGTCCAGAAGAAATATATAAAATAATGCAGAGGTGCTGGGACTACAAACCTGAAAATCGGCCAAAATTCAGTGAGATTCAGAAAGAGTTGTCTTCCATCAAAAAGAAAGTGACATAGTGATAAACTAGTGCCAAACTCAATCTGCGGGACTTTATTTTCCAGTGAAATAATATTTTCCCCTCAAACACTATGCGTTTATACAGCATTGTTTGCAATATTCTTCTAGGGTTACTTTAAAATTAACTGTTTTTATATGCTAGTGTACCACCTTGAATGATGTCTACACCTGCATTAAAGACATATTCTGCCAAATGCTATATATCCAGTCACAGTAATATTGTCAATTAGGATACATGTAAATAGAAAAGCACATAATATAGAATTAAGAGACTGTGGCTTCTATCTATTTTACAGCAAGTAACTGCTAGTGACATTTTTCAGAGGTTTTCTACTTTATACTGTGTTCTCTTTCTGTTATCCCTGTCCCAGCTATCAACATCAATGGCGCTCTGATGTGGTGACTGTGTCATACACGATAGCCTTAAAACTGAAAGCAGGTTTTAACAAGTATTTCAACGAGAAATTTTTGTATTTTTTAAATTCTTTCTGCAACTGAACAATATTTTCAAACGATGCTTTGCTTTAAGGATGAAGGTTGATTAAGATTCTGGATACAAATGTATTAACTAAACCGCGAATTTTCTTTTGTAGAAATTAAGAGTTACATCTGCATTTCTTACCACATTATAGTAAATACTTCTGACTTTGGATATGATTTACTTAAACTACTGCTTTTTTCCTATGAAGTCACCAGATTTTGGTAATATATCTCCTTTGCAATGACCTATGTTTATTTAAGAAATGAAAAGGCCAATATCAAGTCCTGACTATACATACATGGTTAGGAAATACTGCAAATCACCTGCCCTCCAAAGAATAAGTGAAAGCTGTTGATGCAAACATGTAGAAAAGGCCAGCAACAAGGTTTGCTAACAATTGCAGCATGCAATTGATGATAACCAATATAGATATGGTTATATCTAATATGATAGATGATAACCAATTATACTGATTTGAGAGAGGTAAAGAATGCGAATGGCTAAATTTGCTTTTGATCTTGAATGTTTTTCCTTAAATTTATAACGATTTTCCGTATGCAACTGGAGTCTGCAAAAGCATATGCAAAACAAAATACATTCCATGCATAGTGTCCGAAGAAAAAAGGCTACTTCTCTATGGCATACGGAAATTGTTCACAAAAGCAAAATAAGGACCTATGATGTTCTAAGACTCTGGCAGGCTGAACAAGAAGGCAGAATAGACACATTAACCTTCTTTTAACTTTCTTAAATCATTACAATCAGATTTCAGAACACTGGGGAGAGGGAGCTGTAAATGCCGTCAGAAAGGAAAAAGCTTGTCTAAAAGTAACATTCTTCCAGACAGAATAAAGGCTCAGCAATCAGAGGAGGAAAGGCACAGTTTATTAGTATGGCTCTTGGCCTTGTTTGCAACTGGGATTATTTTCCAGGGCCCTGCAGAGAGATAGGAAGAAGTTACAGCATCCTGTTCCAGATTAAGGTGCTTAAACTTTCTCCAGGAGTTAGCTAAGAATTACCAGATCAAGGGTTGTCAGCTGCTGCTAGTGCAAGTAAGAAATGGGACTGGAAGTAAAACAGCATCTGGAATGTCTATTAGCCCTATTTCACTGGGAAAGGGGAACTGAGATGTAGCAAAGTCTGTGGCTAGATTGCATTCTTCTTTCTGTTAAGGTGACTTTCCTATTGTCCACAGCAGTTTTTGCTCTTTAAAGTGTATTTGTGGTAGTAGTGAGTGTTAACGTTTAAGGGCTATGTGTGACCAAAATACACGTAGTCTAGAAGAGTTTGTCTGTTACATTGAAGTTGGTGTCCAAACGAAACAGTGAATAAGCATGCTGGAGCACATCACCTTCGTTTGAGGTGGAACCGCTAGCAGCTAAGTAGAGGGAACAATGAATGCTTCTTGTCTTTTTGACCATATCTGTTTTTTTCTTGGAGCTAAGGGAGCACATACATAGACATGAAGGTCTAGCACTTGAAAATTTTAGTGGCATAAATTTAGATATTCTTATAAGCATACTGGACATATTTACTTTCTACTGTACTTACAAGTAGCCCAAAGACATGTTTCAGAAAGCAACTGAAAACTTTTTTGTCAGCTTGTATGCTTTTAAATATTACACAAAGCTTGTGCCTTAATTTGCCAGTATGCTAACATGAGTACAAGTGTACTAAGATTCAAGGAATGTGCAACAACATTTGTAAAAATCCAAGTTCCAAATCCAAGAATCATCCAACTGCAGGTCCTTATCTATGCACCACTAACATCTGTAAGTAAGGACAACAGTGTCTTCTCTTGTCAACATTCATGGCTTCTTTGGAGAGTTAACATTCTTTTCCTATAATAGGGATTACTTACGTCTTTGATACATACCTTCCTGACAGCAAAAAATACTGTTTGTCTTAAATTAACTGAACACCATCCTGACTTTCACATAGAGATAAAAATTGTATTCATATTTTACTCTGAAATAGTTAATGTTTGTAATTCATATCATACAGCTGTTTAAAATGAAAGGCTTTTTAAAACATGGGATATCTACAGCAACAAAAAAATATTATCATTCCTGAAGTAGGCAACAGTTCAGTTCAAAAATAGCAGCTCCCTGGGAGATGACCAGAATGAGTTCATAGGCATTGAATAAATTTAAACACAGATATGTGTCTCAGATCATTTGAAGTGTTTTCTTATCATTGATTTGGCAGGGTTTGTGGCATAATTTGTCATGCCTCAATAGTAATTACTGTAATTATACACTTTAGGAAGTGGAATCCATGCCAAGTATACCTATAGATAGAATACTGTTTTTAAGTTTTTGTAAACTTACTGCAGGGGAGTTCACAAACAAAACTGCCATATGATGAAATTTGAAAGCTAGACATGGTATTCATGAACCAAAGCTGTCATATCAGCTTTCTGTGGACTTTTAATGACTTAAGAAGTCTTGCATTGTTCATACCTTAAGACCAGATACTGGTTATTTATTTGGCTTGTTTACCCAATACTTTGTATATTCTAAGGCAGTTACAAAGAAGGGAAACCAGGTCACCTTTGCAAGTACAGTGTTTCAAGTAGATTCTTGCATCTGCGCTGTCCCAGCCAGGGGCAATCCAAGGGGCTTCTAAGTTGTTTAGGCTGTTAAATGGGAGAGACTCTGAGTATTGTCTGGGTCAGTTAGAAATACAAAGTCTGGTACATGAGATGGACTTCTACAGCTTATCTGTAACTTTCATCTTTTTCCAAAGAATTACAGTCATAGTTTCTAAAAAGATTGTTTTGAAGGCCAGTAATGCATCCTTAATTTAATTTTTTTTTCAGTAGAAATTGAGCATTTGTAGTAGCATCAGAGTTCAGTCATCAGTGAAATCATTAGGATTCCTATGCATATGTATTTCAATGTTATAGAAAGTAAAAAAAATGAAAAGCATCATGTCTGAAAACAGAGTTTGCTTCAATCAAGGCATGGTCTTGCAGAGTCAACATTTCACCAATACATTCTCTTTTAAAGTGTACATTTTCATTAGTTTCCTTTAGCAACTAGTTTCTTTGCATTTTTGCTTGCTAACTTTAACAAAAACCTGCCTTTTCACAGTGTTAAACACTTTAAAGTTTTTTTGGAAAGTACGTAACCAGAAAGCTTCCAGTAAAAAGTGCTGTTTCAAAAATAAGCCTCATCTTTGAACAGAAAACTGTTTAAGGAAATGTTAGTTTATTCATACATAAGATTTTCTTTTTTCCTCCATGTCTTTCTTTGTCTTTTATGCTTGATCAAATGCTACAAGCACATCCCTAAAACTTACTATGAAGTTACGATTTCATTATCCCCTCTTTATTGTGAAGTTAATAATAATAATAATAATAATAATAATAAATCTTCCTTAGGTTAAATAGAGCAGTGAAAGCCCAGAGGCATTTGAAACTGTTTCCCCCATCCAAGAGAATTTTCTCAGACACGTTGCTGCATAGGCAGTAACAACAGTGATTAATTACTAGGCTTGCTTCCAGTATTCTTATTGTCACATCCTCTAAATGCCAGTGCCATTGACCACTTGCAACTGCAAAATATTTGGAGACAAGTTAGTGTCTAAATAGTGTCATCAAACATGATCCTCAAGAGCAGTAGTCAGTTAGGAAAACAGTTGGTTGTGATAAGTACTGATAACTTGTTACAAAAATGGAATAAAAAGAAAGAGACTAATTCAGAGAATCCAAAAATGTTTCTTATGCACTTGTATTTGTAACATAAATTGTAACATAAATGTTACATTTGTAACATGTAACTAAGCATAAAGTAATTGGCTGTTAAACTAAGAGCTCACTAATTAATTATTTTTCCTGAAACACCAGAGGATACATGATAGTGCTGGAAGCAGTCCAGCTAGGAAAGTCAAGATAATGTGGAGGGAAGAATACCTCTACTACCAACCAAGGTACTCTTTAAATAATTTTATTCATGCAGTCCTTCACTTTCAAGAACATAGGATTTTAATTTGCAATTAAAAGGCAGAGGTGGAAGTCCACTATTCCTTAACTTCCAAATGACCATCACTTTTTAAGAGTGATCTAGTAAATGTCAAACATAGGCTCTATTAAAAGTTTTTCTTCTACTTTTCTTCTGCAGAATTGCTGTAATAAATATGGGGTCCTTAAGCCCTCATCAGTAAAAACTGTACAAGAAAAATGCATCAGCCTCAGAAACCTATCCAGTTTCTATAAAAGTAACTCCAATAAAAGAATATTATTTCTAATCTGGAGGTCACTTTCTTGTACTAGAATTGACCCATGATAGTTTTTCTTCCTAAAAGCTAAGAAAAAGTTTTAAAAGATAAAAATTGCAAGTTGAAAACATAAAAATCCTTTCTCGTATCACATTTTGAACACTGTCATTCAAGTATTGCCACTCTTTCTTTTCTGAAGCTGGTAAAGAGATTTTGCTTTCCAGCTCTACATACTTTTCAATGTTGCATATTAGTGCATTATTAACACCCAACTTCAGTTTCAGACCAAGGAAGGTAATAGTCTTTCAACTGAAAGATATAGCAAGTTCTGACTAATAACTCTCATGATTCTTTAAAATCTCAAGTTCAGTAAGCGCATTCATTATGTTTATGATACAAAGCACCATACAGAACAGTTAATTATTGGCCTTTTGAGAACAGTACAGGTTAGTACTAAGTTTTAGTTGATTCTCAGTCACTGCACAACACCAAACATATTAATCCTCCAGAAAGCATTGCCTTCTCTGGAAAATAAAGTATTCCCTGTTTTTGTTAGCACTTATCAGTACAATGCCTCTTCTGCTTTACTGTTTTTTAAATCTTATATTTAGCCTATCCTGTTGCTGTGCGATTCCCTGATCAGATTTTATTCTTTTTTGCTTGGAAGTTACTCAAGAATTTGGTGTGAAACTCCACATGGTATTTGCTTTTCTCTTGTTATCAAGAGCAGAAAAGAACACAAGTCAGCCATGGGTCAACAGAGTTCTCGATCCTCACCTAACAGCTACTTTGCCTCTTTGCAGGGGATATCTGAAATGGTTCATAAACTAAACAGTCTGTATTATAAAAGACACCTCTTGCCCCTCCTAGAACCAGTAGTTTCTAAGAGTGAGAAAAAAGAAAATGGGTTAAGGGGCACAGAAAATAAGTAACAGATGCAGACGGGGCAAATAAAAAGATTTTGTACAAAAAGATACCACAGTGCAAGCGTGGATGGGCTCTGTGCTTCCTCCCTCACTGGCATTTTACCCCCTTCTAAGGCTAGACTGTGCAACTTGAGAATAATAAGATTTTATTATCATTTTCAAGAATGAGAAGAACACGAACTGTATTTTCCCTGCTCTTACTATTCCATGACTTTAATGCATACGTCAAAGAAAGATAAATTTTTAAACTAACATGCTTTTGCAGAAAATTCGCATTCTTTTTATTTGTATAAGAGAATCAACAGTTCTCCAAGTTTCATTCATCTCTAGTCTCACATTCAGACTGTTTTATCTATGAAGTCAGAGTCATACTAAGGAGTTTTGCCAAGCTTCAGGAAATTATTAGTATTGTAAGGTGTTTCTCTGCAGAAATACACTGAGTAGATCGGGGGTGGAGGGGGAAGTTAGCATAGGAGTTAGAAGCTACATGTTGTATCTTCAAGTGAACAGCTAATTCAAAAAAAAAAAAAAAAACCTTTGATTCTAGAAACCAAGTTGTTTTTTATTCTTTGTCTATAAATAAGTTAAATAAGCAAGAGTGATTTCTGTATTTCAGCCTTACTATTAATTTGATAAAATGAGAGTGCTCCAAGAAATATATTTACTGTTCTAAGGGAATGCTGTCTCCACCAATATGCAAAAGCTACTCTAATGTCCCTATAACGCTCTTGTACATAGAATTCTAAATAACTGGAATATATGTCCAAGTGTAGCATTTATTAATTCTGAGTTCTTTCATTTTCAGGAAGTTGTGTTTTAGAACATCAGCTATTCTAGAACACCATTTTTACAGACATCATTTAGGAGGACTTAAATTTGATTTTTTTAGTTTTTTTTTTTATTTTTTTTATTTTTTTTTTTTATGGGGGCAGGAGGTGAAGCACTAATCAGATTGCAAGCTAGACCCATTGTTATTTTGGAGCTGTCTCAGATTATAGCTATAAGAGAGTATTTCATTTGTAGATCTCAGATTATATATGCCTTCTCTAAATTAGAAACCATTGGCTATATTTAAAAAAAAATAGTAAATAAAAATACACTTGACTGAGATTGTAAGAGTGAAAACTTGAAAAATCTGTGAACTAGCAACAGCTTGCTTTGTGTTCATACATATGAATCGACATACATCTGTGTCCATACAGTAACTAAGGACACTTAGTATTACAGGCAAAGGTGGCTTGAAAAAAAGTGTTCCTAAATTGCCACTATTTGGAACTGTCATTTAATTTTAGAACTAAAAAAGGTGGCAGATTACCCCATTCACAGAACTTCAGCTACATAGCTAATAACACACACAGCATGCGTTCTTCCACTGAAACCCTTCATCAAGTTAAGGCAATTATGCTTTTTAAAAGAAAAATCAGATCAATCAGTGGTCATTCCTAGATTACATGCACTGAGGCTATCAGCAAGTGGTTTCCACCACTAAAAAGTAAGAAAGAGATCTACACTGTTGTGTTATACAGCCAGCTCAGTCATTTTAGTCTTTCTCAACATGTAAGAAAATCCATAAATATTAAATGCAGTAGCAACACAAAATCCTTGTATTACTGTTACGTAAACTAGTTCTCCATGATCTTGTGCCTCAGTTAGTTAGAAACGAATCTTTGTGCCCTTTAAGGAGGGGTGCTGTAGGCTAACACCAAGTCTAGCCGGGCTGTACACCAGAAGCCTCTGGCCCTTTGCATCTCTCAGGCATTACTGTACACTGATGGTTCCTCATACTACATATACTCCCCATTCACTTACTTCAAGAAAGTTACTCTTGTAAAACAAAAGTTCTTATCCATCCCTGGTTATCTCTGACTCAAAAATATCATACTGGTGTTTAGCTTTATACAGGTGGCAATGTGTTTGTATGAAAAACCAAAGCAATTGCAAAGCCAAGGTGAGGCACATAGTTGAGTTACGAACCCAGAACACATCATGACTTGATCACACTGTAAAAGACAACGGATGCCATTCCCCAGTGCAGAGTTTTAACCCTACACGCACACCACATGCACCCCCATTCTGAGACTTGCAAATTCAAACAAGATGCATTGCTAAGTCAGTAAAGTCTGCAGAGCACCTAATCTTTCAGTGGGCAACTAAGTTGATATGGCTTAATAAATTTTAAAATATCAGTGTTTCAATTAACCTTTCATATATTTTGAACCGCAGTATTCTGAATTATACAGAAAGGTAGAACTGTACCTTCATTCCACTCCAGGTTATCAGTGAAACTACTCAGTTAAAGTAGCCAGTTCAGGTACTTTCAGCCACTCTGACATGTAGCATAGATGCAGCAAGGATGCCACAGAGAATGTCTTGCACTCTGTATGCAATCTTTTTGTAACATGCTTATGCTTGCTACAAATCACCAATAAATCCACTGGAAATTGGAAGTTTGCTGTATCCCCAGAGTGGTCAGTTCCTTACAACACCTTAAGCTGTAGTGCTAAAGGAGAGATAGTGACAACATTTTTTGTTTGTCACTATGCAGGCATAAATGAAAAGAGATATACAATGGGGACTCTGCATTATCTTCCTTCCTTCCATCTTCTCTTGGTCATGCCACAGATTCAGACCCTTCAGTATACCAACCAGCTAGGACATGCTTGTTCCCACTGTTAATTTTTAGTCATTACCTGTAACTGGCACAACTTATTTTTTTCCACTGAGCTTCCCACCTAGATTTTACTAAAATACTAAAAACATGAAATAGGAAAAACTCAGGGTTTAGGCTCATCACACAGGAGACAGATTTCTACAAAGAAAGCTTGAGGACTGAAAGCCAAAACCAAACATATAGCCTTCCCTCCTGTTAAAAGATTGTAAGTAAGTTACATGCATGTTTGCAAGACATCTAAAGATGAAGACTGCTGTTTTTCCAACTACATAATTTTCCTTCATACAATCATGGGCAACTGGAGAAGGAGGAGGGGTGTTGACGCAGGAAGAAAGGTTGGTTCATTGACCCACTAGCATACACAGAGCTTTTGACTCATGTAACCTTGAGCTAGGCACGGATACCATTTGCAAACGTGTTTAGATTTTTTTTTCCAGTTTGTGCCAAAGTGTGCACCAGCAAGTTTAATATCAGGTAAAGCACCTTTTATACTCTTTGTTCTTTTTTAATAATATATTTGTGAAACAGATCGATAATACATAACACTGGAAATGGGTGCTTCTTCCCAAAACTACACATGAAAAAAAAAAAGAAAAAAAAAAGACGTTTGTGAGTTTATCTGGCTTTTAAGCAAGTCTGAAATGATAACTATATAATACAGTTGTCAGTGTTCTCTCCTTTATAATTTTAAATAGATCTTCATTTTAACTTTTATTTATTTGCCAATTTTTTTATATACTTTAAAGTTACACGTTTGAACTTAAGCTAACTTTTTATTTTCCTAGGCTGTTACAAAACAGAATTTCACTATTCTTGTAAACTGCAGACCATTTTTGAATAGCCCCTTGTCTTTTCTGCTGGACCAGTTACCACTAATGAGTCTGCAGTCCCCTTTTTACTGTACTCTTCCAATAAATGTAAAATATTTCTATCAAGCTGTCTCAAACTTTATTTGATATTTACAGGACATATTTATTCACTCACTTTTGTAGTCAGACGGAAGATCACCTCTAACAACACTACTCTTGGAAATACTACAGAATATTCTGCATTTCACAAAGAAAAAAAAAACTGTTGTTGATTTCTGAAATTAGCACCCTATGTGGTCCCTGCTTATTGCCTTGCGTCGCTTGTGGCTACCCTTCGCAGTTTGCAGGAGACTGAAAGAAAGAAAACCGCAGAAGGCATGTCAAAACAGGTGCAGAAATTGGAGGCTAGACCCTTGCAAATTTGAGGATGCAACACTACATATGTCTTTTCTTCAATCTACAGCAGTGCTCAGAAGCCAAACACTGAGAAAGAAACACACATTCTGGCTCTTCGACAGCAGATTAAAATCCTCCCCATTTTTACAGTCATTTCCAGGTAAGGTGAAAGCAGTAATCTAAAGATATATCCAATCTTTATTCTTTTACACATGACATCATAGTGCTGTTTACTTTATATTTTTTAAAAAAGTTTAATTAGGAATGAGGGGAAGGGGGAAAAAAAAAAAGCAGAGGAGCCTTGAAAACAATCAGGGCCTTTGTGCAATCCTATACTTTTGTACTGCTTACAAGGAGATTGAAAGGACTTGCAGTTTAAAAGATCAAGCTCCTAAAGCTTCTGAAAAGATCCCAAAGGATGTTAGGCATCTTAAGTACTACTTTAAATGGCCAATCTCAATTTTCAATAATTCTGATATAGCCAATATAACCACATCTTCCTCTTACACACCAAAGAGCGTGCAATGGCAAAGCAATAACATGCAGGAGCACCTAGGCTGCAATACCAACATCTCAGTAAAACCTCATATGGCATTTCAGTTCAATTAAATTTTTGACCTTGGACTTTTCCAGCCTATCTGGTTTGCGAATACTAACCCAAGCACATACTGGACACTCAACAAAATTCCATGCATAAGACCCTTTGGTACAATATGGTTTACAGTTAGGCATAAGGTTGGGAGAAAGCAAAAGCCTAGTGGTGCCGTTGCAGTGGCTCTAGAAAGGGGCTTCAAAGGGAAGGGCTGTGCTGCCAGGAGACCTGGCCTGTGAGAAGCTTCTTGTCTGCAACAGCAAGAGGGGGCTTAGTCCCACCAAGAACCCCAAAATAGTCTAGGGTTAGAGTTTAACGTTAGGAGAAGGAAGAAGTCAAAAGGCACCATTGCAGTGGGTCTGTGAAGGGGCTACCAAAAGAACGGCTGTGCTGCCAAGAGACCTGGCCTGTGAGCAGCTTCTTGTCTGCACCAGCAGTAGGGGGCTTGGTCCCACCAAGGGCCAGAAAACCTTTCCAGGCTTATAGTTAGGATTAGGGTTAAGGTCAGGGTGCCAGAAAGAGAAAGGGTCGGGGTACAGGAGGACTGGTTATTTTAAGAGGTAGTTTTTTCCTCTCCAGCAAATTCATTTCACTAGCTGATTTAGTGGCTCACTCAGATTGCCGACTTACATGAACTTTGTTTCTAGGTCCCTAACTCTTTGCTACTTCCATGCTCGTGGCACTCAGAAGTTTAAGGACCAAGGACCACAGGGTGCTCAATAGTTCAATGTTACCTATTTATAGGCCTAACCACTTTCTCAGAATGGAAACAGAGGATCACGAATATTGAGTGTGACATTTGTATAGTGAAAGATTATGAGGTTCTAATGTAAAAAAAAAGTCTGTGTGGATGTGTAGTCCCCATTACACACACCCACTGAGGCTACTCTGTAGACAGATTTCAGATCTCCTTTTCATCATGTTCTAGTCATAAGAAATGTAAAAATATATCACTGATACAGTCTGAATTATAACTGCACATTTTTCAGCTCGAAGGCCATAATACAGATAAGCAAAGAGAAAATGCAAGTCAGTGTCATGTGCAGACTGCACACGTGAGACCTACAGCTCTCTAATATAGATTAATTGTAGCCATTCTTCTTCCAACCCTCTCAATTCTTTGCAAAGTCTGTCATGTTAAAAGCAGCGCTGCTGCTAAAGAATCTTCAGAAAGGCATCTGAACTAAAGAAACAGCACCATATTGAGAATGCAGAATAATCAGAAAGATTGCAAGCTGCAGGAGCTAGGTTATTAGAAAAATAGAGCAAAATGTCCTAATACTCAGCAAACAGAAGCAAGAGAAATATATATATAAAATATACATATATAAAACCAGGATCCTGCCCTACATCTCCTTCAGTCAACACTCCCTCAGACTTGGCAGTTCCCTCAAGCTGAGGATTTTACTATTGTTTTATAAATCACAAATAATGTTCAAGAAGGAAAACTACAAAGAAAGGATACTGCTATAAGAAGCCATTGGCAGCTTAGAAGAGTTGTCAGCAATAGCTACTTTTTCTTATAGTAGTCAAAACTTGAGATACAAGAGATACTTTTAAAATTCTTGAACAAACAGTTTGCACTGTTATTTATACATGCTAGGACAGAAAATAAATTCCACTGAACTGTCTGTGCACCTGTCTTCTGATCCCGTCAGATTCACTTTTCATACAGGCATTTATACAGTACTCTTGGGACAACAAATGCTTTTTTCTGACAAGTATTCCACAAAGGAAGGTAACCATTTATGAGGTTTCCTGATTAGCTTCATGGTGGAATTATACACAGATACCCCTGAACTTCCAGGCTTCCATCCCCACCGATTACAGTACCATGCAAAGAGCTAAATATGGAAAAAACAACCTCCTCCTTATAACTGTTCAACAGATCCAATTAAAAGAAAACTCCAGAACAGGAAACCTTTGAAACTGTTCAATCTAAAATATGTGAGGCTAATCCACACAGAAATAAAGAAGGGGTTTTTTTTGTTTGTCTGAAAGTTGATTCCTCCAAAAGGGAGGATACATCGGCCTCAGGTTCCCGAGCTTTTAATATGGTGCATGCGAAGAAATACAGTGCAGTGCACATGAATGCTGTTATGAATTCTGTTCTTAAGCACATCACGCTTTCACACCACTCTGATCACATGAATCCAAAATTTCTCTGCATTGTGAAAGAGCTGCAGGCACACTATTTCAAAGAGCAAGACAGGCATGAGTATTCCACAGACACACACAAAGGGAAAAGGACAGCACAAGAAACCAAGATTGCTCTTCCAGCCTAGAGATGCTGTAGTCATTTACACTAAACAGTAACACGAGAAAAACACCCAAATCCTGAACATCCTTGGGGCACTCACTAAGTCTCAAGATTAACCAGTCTTCCCGCAAACACCCTGACACCTCTTTGGAGTCCCAGCACATATGTGCCCTTCCTTTGGCCCATGAATCATTTCTTTTCAAAACCTTGGGGAGGAGGGCAGGGTGAATAAGTTCCTGTCCGACAGTCACAACCCCAGCTTCCTCAATCTCTAAGGTTGCAATGGAAGCATTCTGAGCTAAATAAGCAGCCGACCTTGAGATCCCTGCAGGCCTGATTCCAGGAGTGGCTAACTGAATCAGGGAGGGCATCAGGCCCCATTTGGGGATCCTACCTAAGCTATTGCCCAAAGTGTGTGCTGAGATACCTGACTGCCAACACAGAGGCAACATCGGACCTTCCTGCAGTAGGCTTGGATATGCTACAGCTACTTCACGTGCTGATGTCTCCACCAGTCAACAGAGTTTGAGAGTCACAGACTTGAGCTTTGGTGCCTGGAGGCCAGTGAAGACTCACCTCAAAATCCACATGCTTTCACAGCTCTGTTCTGCTCTTGGTTCTGAGCTCAAAGATACCACTTGAAAGCAATACCTGAAACCCCCCGCAAGCCAGAGACTATAGCTCATCTATATGAGCTTGGAAAGTGTAACAACACAATCTGTCTCTCAGAAATTATTAGGTTTATCGCTAGAGCTCCTCTAATTACAAGACCATTGTGAAAAAAACAAGATTTAAGTGAATATAAAAGCAGAAAATGGGAAAATTAAATATATAATTTCTCAGCAGTTTTTCTTCATGATCCATTTGCAAGTAGTATCTGCTTTGCAGTCTGATGCTCATCTACATTGGTTTATAAGAATTTTTTGAGGAGGCATGACTCAGAGTAAGGTCACTACATGAGTCTCAGAATAAAACTTGCGCTGTACAATTGCAGAAAAACTAAAGTTCAGGTGGTTTTACACCTAGCTTTTTGATATTATAGAGGGGAACACAGATTACTGCGTATTATCTATTGCAGAATAATCACCACCAGTTTGTAAGGCATTATAACCTTTCCTGCACTGGAAGTAGTGGGGAGAAAGTATGAATGAAAAAAAGATACTGCACAGTCCTCAGTTCTGATGTAACTGACTGCTAAGACTGTCTTTCCTCAGGCCATTCAGCACCCAGAGCACTGTCCAAAGGATACAAAAGGCATGGTGGAATACACAGTCAAATTTCCTCATTTAGAAATTTGTATTTTCATCATATAATTCAGACAACTGTATGAGATCCACAGCAAAAGCCTGCTAAAAAATTAAGGTCTCATTTATTTCCATGTTTTAAACTAAGCCCTAGGAACAAGTGACTGTAACACATCACTCCCCAGCAGCCAGGTATGCTGCCACATAGTGTCATTCCCAAACCCTGCTGGGACAGAGGGCCTTTTTGACAAAAAAAAACATTGCCTAAAGTCAGAAAGTTTGAGGCCTGCCTGGAAAACATCTAGTTAAGAAGAGACCTTCCACAGCAAAGTCCCATCTAAGTCCTGATCCTTATCTGCAAACTCACCATCTGTTCTCAGAAGTCCAGTTTTAATGCTTAATCCTAACACTGACAGGAACAGGGGCTGCAAGCCTGGTCTGCCAGCAGAGGTGCTACTGAAACACTCTAAGTGACAGTGACAGCAGGAGCCTTTCTTACCTCTCTCATCTTCCAGCCTCAGTTTCTCAGAGAGCTGACACGCACATCACAGAATCACTGAATGGTTGAGGTTGGAAGGGACCTCTGAAAATCATTCAGTCCAACCCCCTGCTCAAGCAGGGTCACCTAGAGAGTGTTTCCCATGATAATGTCTAGATGGCTTTTAAATATCTCCAAGGATGAAGACTGCACATGCAGCTCAATGCACAAATGAATGGGGAGGAAGACTCCCCCGCAGTAAGTATGAGCCACTAACATCCCCAACATTGGCAGCTTCACTGTTCAGAGGAAGTGGCTTACACAGATCCAGGTGAACATGCACTGGCCTCTATCTCCATTTTCCACTTTGATGCAGTCTGACTGATGCAACAGAATCTAAGAACCAATATTTTGTTACTTAAAATACGCAGCTGATTTTAACCGGAAAATTTATGTATTTTAAAGTAGCTTAATTACCTATACTCTTTCATAATAAAGCTAGCCTTCACTCTCCAAGATATCTTGGATTGCTCTTGCTGGGGGTGGGGGTGTTAACATAGTTTACATGCTGGAAACGCATCTCCCTAAAACTTCCGGAGCCACCAAAATTTGTCAAACATCAAGAATCAGAACACAGGCTGTCTTTCTTTTACTCTTGGTTATTATTAATATTCTTCAACCATAGGGATATCAACGTTTCTGATGGCGATGGATGCAATTTAGATGCTCCCTAGAGATGGTTTTAGAGCATGTGTAATCAATTTTATAAATGAGCAGCTGGCCTGCACAGCAAGATGCACTCTGCAATTCACCAAAATGAATAATGAATTGCATATACTCCGCATTAAGATTGGCATTCATTTTAAAAACTGGTCGAATAAGTCTCACTACTTTTACACATTAAAGAGAGACTAGGGCCTGGCTGCTACTTAACATACTGAACTCCCAAGCAGAGGTTTTGTCAGTGTAGTACCCAGACTCCAAACATGAACATTGGCAGTCCTCGGATACTAGCCATGGCCAGGCACCAGAGTCAGAAGCAGCTCGTGAACTTGAGTCTGTCCAAATCAGCTTTCAGTGGTGACATTTGTGAGTCAGAGGCTGAAGTTTTGTCTTTTACTGGTCCAACAAATTGATATTCTCAGAAAGACAACGTGTATTTATTTTTATATTGAACAAAAATATACAGGAACAGAAAAACAAATTCCAATGCCACTTCTATTGCTCTTAAAATTAGTGATCTCTGTGATCCAGGACAAAAGTTTGTTCAGGCCCAAGGGCATTTTGTTGACTTTCCACTGGCCTTTCAGTCTATAATGCAATTTCTTAGGTCGCTGCATGGAAATGATTTGTGATTCTCACATTCCCTTTGAGAATAACCCATCCATTATATTCCCTCCAAAGAAACCTGCTCTGTGACAGGTCTTTTGAGGTCAGAAAGGCTACTGTAATGCGTCAAACAGGCAGGCATGTCATACCTACATTTCTTGTGGTTCCTCGCAAACGAAAGCAAGCAAGCAGAGAGGAAACAGGGAAACTAAGAAACAAAGTATTCTTTTTGAACACACATATTCACACTCGGAAGCAGATTTTCTTCTGACAATGTAGCATCTGAATAAATCTCACTTCAGCTGCCCTCCTCCTTCCCTCACCAAATGTTATTAAGCATTTCTCACCTGAGGTTCCTAGGTGTGTCTGATCACATTTTACTGACATTTACATCTAGATCTTCTACACCAGACATACTTAGAAAAGAGTAGGAAGGGAATAAGAGCAGCATCATTGCTTAGTAATGGCAAAGTGTGTGGTTTTTAGTTTTTATGATAACATTGCTTTCATTTATGAGACAGTTTTGGCAATAGTGACATAGGCCATGTTAGCTATATTCAGCAACATAAGCTAGGAGAAAAAGTGTACCTGTGGGAGCACATAGAAATACCACTAGGCTTCAAGCTTGTGTGCTGCAGGAATTCAGCACACAGCCCCAAACCTCATGACATTGCTGTAGGCCAGCTGTGCCCCTTCACTTTTTAATGAGTTCAGCAAAACACAGATAATCTTCTCTGCACAGGATTTAGCTCACAACCACATCCTGGCACCTCAATTGCCTAATATTAGAGAGACGTAAAATCAAAGGCAGCACCCAACAGTCCTATTGGATTAGTATTATGGCTTCTCTCCTTTTGCTACATGTAAAGTAATAGAGACATTGGGAATGTCACATCTGTACATAAACCAGAGAAATCCATACAGAGATCTTGGCACCTAGCTCTGTTTCCAGAACCCAGGACACAGACTGCAATATTGTGTGGAGTAAGATTGCTTTTCTAGGTTTCTCCAGCAGTTCAGCAGCCATATAGCAAGGTAGTTAAGGATTACAGTCTTTGCCAAAAGCTGGAAAGACCCTGTTGGGAAATGGAGCTTTATACTACTGACATACCTACTGCAGTAACATCAAGCAAGCATGGCAGGTGTTGTAGTTGTAGTTCGCAAACCAGTAATTACAGCTGAAATTCTACCCGCCAGCTGGCAGCCATCCCAGATGACATGGTCAAATACAGATAAAAGCTCCTGCATTTTTAGCTCTAAGAATCCCTTCTCTTCCTCTTGCTGCCCTAGATGCAAAGCCAAGAAACACAGTAGCTTAATATGGAGTTTAGCAATTGCTCTTTTCAGAGGACAGTTCAACTCCATACGTTCAAGATAATGCTTAGCTTTTACTGCCTCAATGTACTGAAAGTACCAAAACAAAAAAGCACCAGGAAGCCCTTTTGCTCTGGCAAAGGCTGCCTTTGTATTATTCCAAACTTAGCTTCTCACAGTTAGGCACCAACTGAAATGCCCTAACCTGAGCTTTTTCTTACTGCTTTTGCTTTTCCAGAGTATTTGCTTTGTATGGCTTGCTCTGGCTTAAGTAAACAGTAACCTCTTCATTATTCACCCTGGTAGCCTTGTGCTCTTAGATAACTTATAGTTTTGGGGTTTTTTTTTTTTAATATCTAGTGTTCAAAAAAACATGAAGTACTTTTTTTCTGAATTTCTAAACAAGCTCATTCCATGCCTTCAAGTAATCAGCCTTAAAGGAATTTTAGACAAGAATCTATCTGTTATTAAAGTGTAAATATTTTTCTTCCTTTTACAAGCTTTCTTTCCCTTAAAATCATACCACTATTTCTCTATGAATGAGACTGTTCTTGCGTGTTTTCTGCTGAACCTCTGAAGAGATGCTACATAATCAAAGACTGAGGAGAGCATTATGGTATTTATGGAAGAGTGACATTCCATATGCAATGAGCAAAGTTATCTGCATCCTTCCTTTTGAAAGCAAAACTATTTTCCCAAGGCAGACCAATCCGTATTTCAGAAAACACACCTCCAAGTCTTATTCTTTTGCTGTTGTTTCTGATATCAGACAATGTATTTTAGCACGTCAAGTAGAAAAATTACACAAGTCTGATATGATGTGTTATCCAGATCAGATCCATGTAACAGTGGCTTAGTTATGGCAACACTGCCAAAGGGAAAGGCTCACTAGCAAAGCCAGGGCTTTGCCAAGCTGAAGAGAGGAAACCTAGTCCTCAAAAGAACAGAATAATTCATGGACTAATGGCACACAGGAACAAAAGTGGTCTCTGAGCTTCTTTTTTTATTCCTCTCCTTAATAATGAGGCTGAATGGCCAGCAATAATCCTTAGTAACTATTTAGGGAGCAAAATAGTGCAAACTAGTGAAAAGCATTGTGCAGGGCATGAAATGTGAAAATACCAGCTCTTTCATTATTTCCTTTCACAGTAGTCAGGGTCATGAAAAAACAGTTTGTGGCCTTCCCATATTCTTCCTTGAATGTGCAAATACAGTTAAAAAAAAAAAAAAAAAAAAAGCTTAATATTTCCAGACATTTGAGATATTTTTCCAATTTTACTCAAAATATTTTATTTTGTAGAAGATCCATCACATGCCTACAATAGTTTACTTGTCCATCTATGCAAATTCTGGGGGAGCAAAAACAGCCACCAACCTTTAGCAGTTTGGACAGTTTTAAAATACCTTTGATTTTTATAAGCAATTAAGACAGCTTATAGACAGGCAGCTCAGGCACAAATACAGCTTTGAAGAAAAAGAACTAGCAGGGGCAATAATCTACAGTACACAGGCAAGTTGAGCCCCATACAGGAGTGCAGGACTGTCGGCCACAGGATACTTTATCAGAGCTGTTGCTAAAACCAAATTTCTACCCACACAGTTAGCCTCTGTTGTAGGAGCAGCAGGACAAAGAGAAGGGAAGCGTACATATGGCATACACGTATGGCACAAAATAGTCCAGCAATATGAGAGAACAGAGCATTGCAATAACAACCCCACTCCCTATACCTTCAAGATAGATAGCAAAAGCTGATGTTTTTGTTAATTTTTAGATCTTCTCCTCAAAACTCTACCCATATCCACAAGCAAATCTCTTCCTCACTAATTAGCATGAGGTCTAACCTAACACTGTACAGCAGAGCTTTCTGGTGCATTCCCTCCCTCCCCCCCCTCCCCCGACACTTTTTTATTTTTATTTTTTAATAATCCAATCACCAACTTACACCATAATGGCACAAAACAAAGAGGTAAAATGCAAGTAAAGCACTGTAATGCACTTCAGAGTCTTTTCTAACATTTTTTTCTAAATATAAATCTTCTGTAAAAATAAGTCCAATTGTCAAATTAAGTTAGCATGTATTAATTATGTTTTACCAAGGATTATTCCACTATTCAATGCAATTCTCAAAGCTAGTCTTCAAACAGAGGGCAAATACAAGAAAATATTATTTTTCTAGATAAAAAAACGAGACAGCATACTTCTTGTTAGAACTATAATCATGAATGATGCATTTGACAACTGCATCCTAACCATGCTGCCCAAGGGATTTACAGTTGGTTTCTGTGCAAATGTTATTCAATCAGGCATTTTTCTTTTATGGGCATCCTATAGGCAAATAGAGCCAGTACAGGCAGAATCAAGTGATGTTACAGCTATCACCTCTGCGTTACACAGTCACGTCCTGTTCCTAACAGCACTTTTTACAGCCTATGTTAATCCACATCCCTGAAAATAATAGGTCAGTGCATTTTTGTTTTCATTTTACAGAGACAATAAATATTTACACAGCAAAACTCAAAGTCATGATAGTTAGTTGACTGCCCACAGTCACCCAGCAAGCCTGGCAATACAGAAAAGTAACTCCTCTTTCCTGACCATTATTCCCCTGCTTCGAGAGCTCAACAGATTTCCTAAATTAGTCCTTTTCTGATCTTAGAACTATTTTGGAAGTGCTAGTCACACTGACATTCATTTCTGCTTCCATAAATTCCTCCAGTCTCTTGTTTTAACTGGTTACCCTGCCTCCTTGTTTGTCTTAAGGTTACATAAAATACATGATTACTCAGCAGGAAGTATTATCCAGATCTTCAAATATAACACTGTCTACTCTTCTCCCAAATGCTGACATCACTTCTCACAGAGAGATTTCACTTCAGTCTCCAATGTTGTTTACTTCATACAATTTTTTCCCTCGAAGCTCCTTTTTCAATCTCTGCTACAGTGCTCAATATCTGTGGCAGCTTATTATTTGTTTGAGAGAAATCCCACTCACACAGCTGTAATCTTGCTCATATCCAGTTTTAAAAACAGCATAAAGTAAATTATTAATAAGGGTGAACAAAAGGAGATAGACCTTCTCTATTACCCTCCTGTCCAAATTCTAACATTTTCAATCAAACTCAGATGACTGGAACATGCTCCAGTGACACTGAACATGACTGGGGAAAAATGGGCACCAAGAAGAAACTAAAAAACATTATCTACCTTATAGACTCCTACCTCCTGCCTTAAATGTTACATATGAACACTGCTTTTACTAAGGGTATCTAACTAAACTGCAATGAAATTGGAACAACAGTGCACACCAAATCCATGCAATAGATGGCAGAGCCTTAACTTCATTTTGCATTTGGGCAATCTGGTTCAGAAACCTCTCAAGCCTCCTGCTAAGTAAAATCCTGGCCCACTATCAGAAAGTCCCAAGGAAGCTCAGAGATGCCTCATGGGTTGACAAGGACCTTCAGCAAGCTGGCCAAGGACGTGGAGAGGGAATGCCAGCTTGCAAAGCAGGTGGACTTATGTGGCAGCTAGCTCTTACAGAGCTATAATGAGTGCATGTTAAAGCAAGGCCACGCTGGATCAGAGAATGAGTCTGCAACCTGCTCTCCAGAAGGCTTCCCTACTGCATTCATCATTCTCCATCTCACATCCCTCACCCATTAGTAAACTTTGCAGACACAGATTTTACAGATGTCCACCCTTAGCTACAGTAAAACGGTGCTGCCAAGAGTAGTGAAACATTAACACACAAGAAACTTTAAACAGGAAAAAGTTTTACAGAAAGCATTCTCTGTGTCTTTTTTGTTTGCTTAATTTCTTGTTCACAAAGAACAAAGTTTAACCTGAGAATTGAGGAAGGCTCTTTATTTGAATCTTATTCAATTCAGAGATGCATTTAAAAAAAGAGAGAGGTGACATAGCCACAAGTCTGCTGCAGCTTTTGCATCACCATTAAATCAGCATGAACTAGTTTGAATGTGTAGTGGTTTCACCTCTGAAAGAACATTTGTTCTAAAGTATTACAAGTTCAAGAAGGATCTCTTCCACAAAAGTGCTGTTAAAGTTGAATTGTTTTTGAATTTAGGATAGGGTAATTTTTATACTATCTGCAAAAAAGGTAACATCAAGGAATTAAAAAGATTGAGGATAGCTCTACGCAGCATGTTCTAACCAAGCCAACTTAGGTAAAATAAATGCCATTAGTACAGAGTGCTAACCAGACTGTTTCTCATCTAACATATCAGAAGCTGAGGTGTCTTACCTAAAACACTCTGCATTGTGTATCATTAGTGCCACTGAGGCAGCCATACTCAGCAATTATTTAGGGCTCATTTACACTTGAAATCTGTTTCAAATCAGGCAGAACTGGTCTGCATCCATTACACACAGAACAAAAATCACTGATGTAGCCTCTCTCAAGCAAGCTGCTAAAATCACATCTAGAATGAGTTTTATCCTGTAGGATAAATCTAATTGCAACAGAATAAATGTGTGAGCACAACCTTTTGAAGAAGCTGTTGCCTGTTTGCTGAAGTCTTCTGCTCATGTTACACACTGTTTTCCAGTGCTCCTGCTGCTACTCTAGAACAAATATTCATCCCCCTGTTTAAATGCTGCTACAAGTCAAGTTCATGGAGGACCCAGTGTATCTGGGTCTCAACACTGTTTGTTTTGCATAAGACATTATACCTCACTGTGGCCCTTTCAGAGGGCTGAAGGTCTTCCTTGAGAGAGTCCTTGGTGAGGAACGTGCCATGGTATGGCACTCACTCCCAGCCTGAATCACAAGGAAGGATGGATGAGGTACGCCCATCCAGCAGTGAGGTGCTGCTGTTCCTACAACAGGATAACATTTTCATGACTGAAGTATGTTTAAGTACAAGGACACCTCCAGCAAACCTTGCAAGATCAGCTACTAGGAGAAATAGGATTTCATTTTGCTTAAGTTGTGGGATTTCTAAAATTGCATTTAGTGGATTCAATGGCAGGAATCCTCCAGTCATGATTATTGGCCTTAAAAACCCTAAAGCAGATGGTCATGGAAACCCAGGACTCCCTCTCAAACCACAGCTGTAAGACATTCAAATACTATATATCTTGCATGCAAAAGTAAAACAACACAGTGATCTTCTCCCAGTCTCTTGGATTGTCCCTTACTGTTGCCGGGATCAGCTTTGCTATGGGAAAGAGCTCAGGCGCCATTAGGCACTTCCCCACATGCACAGGGACACATGCTCAGCAGAAATTCACCAGGCCTCTTCCCCTCTCAGAGTAATGCTGATACAAGAAGTTGCTTTCATTGTGCCAACATGTATAGGAGAGAAAAAGTACCACCAATGTATTTTACGGGCTTGAATCACCAGCAACATGAGCACTGAAATAACTTGCACAATTCCTGTCAGGTGCTTTTAAAAAGACTTTCAGAAATTCCCCATCCCTTTTCCTTGCCTCCTCTAACTTCAGCTAGGTGACTACAGAGATCTATTTATTTAGCCAGCTACATAACACTGATCTGCATGCCTTAAAACAAGAATTTAAAGAAAAGCACACTTTGGCACAGACCCTTTGTGGCAGTACAGTTCATTTGTCACCACCCCGCAAAGCATCCTCTCTGTATGCACTACCAACGGTATCACAATCCATTCCCCTCTTAAACAGGAATCTTCCTTCCCATTGCTGTCCTATGCTTAGACAGGTTCCCAAAAGACAAAACTTTCCATCTCAATCAAAAAAAAAAAAAAAAAAGAAAGAAAGAAAACAAAAAGTTACCATACCATATCCAAGTAGCACCTTGCACAAAAATATCTTGCCTCAGCACTATCCAAAAGCCCTTAGATCCCACACAGCCACAAAGCGGTTTTACATTTCCAAGACTAAAGAGGATCTATTGAGAAAACAGCATTAAAACACAAAACGTCACCCAAAACATAATAACTGTGTTCTCTTTCACCCCTCCTCTTATGATATTGCTGCTATGGATTAGGTATTAAGACTCTCTTTGTGTATTTTTTTAAATAATGCTTACAGTGTTTAGTGTATTCATTATGAAAATTGTGATGTCCTTATATTCATGATTGCAAGTCCTGCACAATTAAGACACGTCCATCAATATCATCAAACACATGCCAACCCTACAATCAAATCCGAATATATACTGTAACAATCCCCTTCAGCAATACATTATTATATGCACAGTTTTGCTATTTTAAAAGGGTATACCACTCCTGAAACCTTGCCACCAAAAACACACAAAGAATAAAATTCAAAAGGCCTGACTCTGAATTTTATTTCCCATTATAATATGCACAAAACATTAGCTTGGTTCATAAGCTGATCAAGATCTGGCTTAAAAAATAATTACTTTTGAGCACCTCAATTTTCACCTTGGAAATTTGTTTCTGAACCTGTTGCTCTGATTAGGAGAAATTTCCTAGCTATTTTCTGATTTATCCTCATTTATTCCTGTGCTAGTTTTGTCTTTCAGCTGAAAAACCAATCCATCTCTTGGCCCGTTTACTTCAACGGGATTTGATCCAGTGTAATTAAAAAGTCAATCATGAACAGCAAGCTTCCAGAGAACAGCAGTTACATACTAGATAAAGCTCTTACATAGGTAATACATTTCTGCAATACACATATTGCCCAGACTGTAGAAATACATGGCTTTGGTATCTTTAACAGCTGCTCACTGTAAGTTATGTGTCAGGTCTACAACATCAAAATTAAAGTGCCAAGCAGGACAGAGGTCTGGCCCTCACCTACTTCTCCTTCATAATAAAACTGATTATCTGTTCCTGCATGCCAAGCTGAACTCCAGCCCACCCAATTCCCCTTCCACAGTTTACCAAAACACAGATGAAGAGGCAGCTGAAAGCACTCGCTCTGCTGTCTTTTGCATTGCAGTAACTAGCCTTTTCCCTACTATACCATATACTTTTTGAAAACAAAATATTGTACACAATACACTTCACATGACAACAGATTAAAGACAGATCTTACACATATTAAGAAGTTCATTTTTCAGAACCACTAAAACAGAATTCCTGAAGCTGCAGGGCAAGAAAGCTTCCTAACAGCAATTGTTGCCCAGTAAGAGAATAGGAGCAGTAACTTCCAAATAAAAAGGTCCCTCTCTCCTGCCACGTTTATTTCCTATCAAACTCTCTTCTTCCTCCTGCTTATGCCTCTTAACATGAACATGTTATAAAAAGGGGCTAGGCCTTCACTATCTTTCACCTTTCTGATCTTTAGACCAGTGCCAAGACACTGCTGTTCCAGTTTGGTAGCATTTTACACACAGGTGTATACTTACACAAAAAGTAAAGCAAGAACAACAAAAAACACACAGACCCATCAACCTCTCCTTATTACATATGAATTACAGCAAGATGCTGTATTTCAAGGTGCTGGATTACTACAATACATCTAGTTGGTAACATCCACTATCTAGTTTTTGAAAGAATACCAATTTTTGAAAAAACTATGAAATACACAAAAGACTGGAAAAAGTTTGCTATAAATACACGCAGCATTTCAAAGGTGCTGCCGCAAATGAAACCTCCTCTGATCTCCAGCATACTGCAAGTTCTTTACTAGCTACACCTAAACGTCTTTCTGAAACATCACAACCTTCTGACTGCCAAAAGCCTGGCTACAGAAACAGTGCACTGGTTTTCATTGGACTTTTGCTGTAATGTACAAGAGGCAACATGAGCACAGAAAGCAAAAGAAGGGAAGAAATTCTAGTTTCTTGCATTGTAAAATACAAGTAAGTTCTCGTATTGTATTATAGGATGCTCTTCAGCCAGCCTCTACTCAGTTTGTATTTATAGCCACAACTGACAAGCAACTTAGAAAAAGGCAAAAACATTCAAGTGTTCTGGCATATAATGCCACCTTTCAATGTCCAAAGTATCATAAGTCACTGTTGGTTTATGTTAAATATCAATATGTAAAATTGTAGAAATACATGCATTCTAGAAAAAATACATTATCAGTTTCTCCAGAATTCAAAACAACAACAATAATTTTGCACTGTATCTAATCCAATTCCTGCCAGGTTAGTTTTGTCCCAGATAGCAACTCCCACTAATTCAAGAGAACAACTGGATTCACACCTGTTAATTACTTTTTCTATTTGGAAATAATAGTGATAGCATTGATACTAGGATGGAAACAGGAGCAAGGACTGAATAAGAGCGTACCCTATGAGATTTGTCATATAGGTCTCCAATTTAAGCCACACTGTTCTTATAGTCTTGCTTGGGGCATCAGTGGAGAAAATGCCCTCATACAACTTGGGAAGCCACAGAAGACAAATCTCCGTATCAACCACCATAAGCCAACGCAGAAGAGGGGCAACCACAGCTCTGGATTTGCTAACCGCTATTGGAAATAACAGAGTATTGTATGTGCAGAACAGCAAATGCAAAACGATGCACTGCACATTTTCTACAATACTAAATCCCCTTGTCTCCTTTTTTAGGGAAGAAAAGGGAACACAATCCTAAGTAAACAAGTCTAGTCCAGGAGAAAATAAAGGGGAAGCTCAGAACAGGAAAATAAATAAGTATAGTGGAAGCAGAAGAAAATCAAAAGTTCAAAACAGGAAAAAGAAAAAGAGAAACAACTGCAAAAATTCAGGAGGGGAAAAAGGCATAAAAAGCAGTTTGCACTGCAGTACACTGCACTATGCAGGTATAACTAAGCTATTACCATTATCCTAGCTACTTGATACAAGTAAAACTTGCAGTTCAACTGCAACAGTGGACCCCTTGGCATAGTTCGCAAAGTCCTATCTCTCCTACCTCTGTAAAGAAGGCTTGTGCCTAGGCACTATGCTACTGAAACAAAACTGCTAGATAGGTTTGCATAAGGGGTAGCCACATCAAGTGAGCATCATGCAAGCATATAACAAATGAATAAAACAAAGGGAAAAGAAATAAAATTTGAACTTCCAGTAGCTGCCATTTTTGCCTTCAAGTATATGCTAAAAGTGTTATCATCGGAGTGAATACTACCACTGAAGCTTAAATACGTGTGTGAGTGTACATGCACACATGTAGATACATTTGTTTTAGTACGTCAAGGCACTGAACTCTCTAAAGTCAGAATTTCAGGTACTAACGTAGAAAACTAAGCTTACAGAATGGCACAGGGCATATAATTGCATATTTGCCCATAAAACATGCTGTGTGTCATTAGTCATTGCTGAACTGAGCACCCCCGCTGAAAGTCAAAGTTACAAGGAAGGCATTCAGTTCACAATACAGAGGCCCACAAACTCCAGAAGGAACACTGGAATTAAAACAGCTTTACTACAACAGGTCCTTAAGAAAGATCTGAGTAACTCAGGAAAGAGACCAAAAAAACCCTGCGGATTGGAAGCTGAAATTCAGAAGAAAACCAAAAGTATCAACTGAAGTCTACTTAGTTTTTAGAAGTGAAATAAGAGAACCCTCAGGTATTCTCCAATCCCTGGTGAACTGCAATGATGCACTTAGAAGTGAACAGTAATCATACTCCTGTTATAGAAAAGAACTTGCAACTTGCTGCTAACAACTGGGGATATTGGGGAGGTTCCACATTACCTTGTCCCATTTTAGCATTCTGCCTGGGACCCTCGAGAGTTTGTTTTATCCATCTCATTTAGAAGGCTATGTCTACACATAGCCATGCAATATCCAGAATAATGGGACATCAGCCCTAGGTATTTTAATAGGAAGAAAACAATATTCCATACCTTAGAAGAAGCAAGGACAAGTACATACAAAAATTGTCAAATGCATACTACAAGTAGGTTGAAACTAATTTTGCCCAATTCTTGTTTAGTTCTTTGGGATGATCCTTGTAGGAGCATAAGAAGATACTTCCAGGAAGAAGTACAGGCCTTAAATTCATGATGTTACAGTAACTACATCTTAATTGATCTATCAAAAATCTATTTTATGTGACGCAGGAATAAAGCTGTTGTGAGGTTACCCACAAAAACATCCCTTGCTACTGTTAAAAAGACCTCCAGCTTTTCTCCTTAGCCTTCTATGCGTGTATTTTAGAACACAGTTCATCCCTCCCTGCTCTTGCAGCATCCTCAAGAGAACGTAATTCGGGCTGCCTGCAACGCTTCAGTTCTCTCCTCCTCATTTCTTCAAATTCACTATGCAAATATTTTACTCAGCAAGTTATTTGTATTCTGGTTGACAGAGCTACTTGCCGGGTTCCCTCCACATTCTCTTTTCTAGCTGAGCGTTACCAAATTCATACCTTCTAACAGGGACAGAATAGACAAGAAATGCTGCTTTTCTCTTCCTAAGCAAAACGTTGATTGAAAAATAAAACAAATCAACAAGAGGCACGATCCCTTGCTATCAATACAATGTTCCAAAACCAACCTTCCCTTTTCAGGAAGGGATTTTCCTGACAGCTAACGCATCCCTTATTCTGGGCAGAGCTCAACACTGCAACAACCCTTTTCCAGAAATATACAGGAGCTCAATGGCCAAATCCATCACCTGTCTTCCAAGTGACAAAGGTGACATGTCCACCCAACCGCAGCACCAATTTCTGATTAATAACAAATTTCTCTGCTGAATGTTTCCTGTGTAAATAGAGGCATTCTATTCCAAATACACTTACAGCTAGCTTAAATTTTAACTCTGCAACTCAGTGAGCAATCCTATCAAGGACTTAGGAACAAAATTTTGAAGTGCAAAATAAAGAAGGCAGGCAGGAAAGCAGTCTGTCCTGCTAGCCCAACTAAGAAAAAAAGTTCTTGCTTTGGGTATGGCAAAGCACTAAGAGTAGTCAGAGAAAGTAGCAGTAGCCTAGAAGAGGAAAAGCATGTGTCCAAAACCACAGCAAGTCTTCAACTATGTCTAGTTGCACTATGTCTATGCAGCTTCTTGATTTTATACAGTATTATGCATGCATAATACTGTGATACTAGCTTTCCAATGGCTCAAACATCACTTTGAAGTAAAGCAAGGATAAAAATTTTGGAATCAGGACTTAAACTTTAGTTTTAGGAAGGGGAGGGGGGCTGAGGGGAGAAGAAGAGGTTAGACAAAATAGCACTGTTTCTATGAATCTTACTGTTCTGCCTCTACCCACATCACTGCTACTACTATTACTGCAGGAGAAAAGCATCAGGAACAGCATCATTCACTTACATTAGAGGTCAATGTCTTATTTTAAAAGTTGCACATTCAAGAGGTATAGCTAAGATTGGAAATACATAAACATTCATTTGTCTTAGGGCAAGACCTGCAGTCTCACAGAATACAGATGTTCTTCAAGGCTGTCTCTCTGCACTATTGTTTGAGCCAAACACATTACAGCTGCATTGTACAGGATGTTTACAGAAATCACTCCTGCACACTTTTTTCTGCTCCTAATAAAGTTTTGCCTGTTTCTCTGACTATGATGGATGTCCTCTCCTTTTGTTTTCCACTGATCTTGGATGGTAAAGGAATAGTAAAACAGCCCCTTTGCTGCATTTACATCAGCCAATGACATGCATTTTAAGTGCTGAATTAGGATTTCAGGTACTATTTGTAGTCTAGGGTTTGCCACATCAGTTCAGGAAATTGCTGCATCAAATAATTCAATTGCTCTTGGGTTTTTGCATCTTAAAAATTGCCTTTGTCAAGTTATCCTCACACCTTATTACCGCACTCTGAGGACACACAGGTATTCCAAATGTTAAAACAAACAAACAAACAAACAAAATCCCTCCAAGGCAGCCTGGAATGACTGAGAGTATCAGAGGTGCTAGGGTGCAGTTTAATTTCAATCAATGAATTTATAAGCTATGATGCTGAATGGAACACTAGGGAAAACAACAATTCTCCAGTAGGAGGAGATTACTGGAGCTTTGCTCTGGAAAAAAAGACATTTTTATGCATATTCCAGGACTTGTATCTAATTAGTAAACATGCCTGTAAATAAGTGAAAAGAACAGCCTCTAGCATCACATGAGTTGTACCTAACAAAGGACAAAAAGTTTGGAACCAAGACTTAAACTTTTAGTTTTAGTAAGGGGAGGAGGGGCTGGCAGGAGGAGAAGAGGTTAGACAAAATAGCAAGGTTGTTCATTGAAAGAAAAGGTTTGGTAGAACTTGTTGCATATTCAAGAACCAACTTGCATTTCCATACTTCATACAAAAAAATTGCTTAAATAAAAATGCATTGTATTTCTTCAGTAAGTAGCAGCACCAATATTGATTTGATTACTCAAAACAAAAGGTGCTGTCAGTGTGGCAGGCACAGGCCTTAAACTGGAGGTTGCTCAAAGTAAGGATACTACAGGTCTTAGAAGACAGGGTCCATACTGTAATCTACGCCTCCAAACCACACTAAAAAACAAAATGAAATTAAGACAAATGTTTTAAGTGTTTCACTTCTGATAAGGCAAGCCATACTTCCTGAGGCAGTATCTTATTCTTAGACCTAAAGACAGCTTCTTTTAAAAAACATTAGAAAAATTCACAGCCTTGCAACTTTTCCACATACTCTATCTCATTTCAAAGCTACTTCTAGCAAGTTACCTAACAGCCTAGGTAGAAGTTGCCAATTAAAGCCATCAGTTCACAGATGTATGAAGTCTTGTTAATCAAGTCCAGCAACTTTATCATAGAATCATAGAATCAGTAAGGTTGGAAGGGACCTCTGGAGATCATCTAGTCCAACCTCCCCACTCAGCAGGGTCACCTAGAGCATGTTAGACAGGGTTGCATCCAGGCAGGCCTTGAACATCTCCAGAGAAGGAGACTCCACAGCCTCTCTGGGCAACCTGTGCCAGTGCTCCGTCACTCTCACAGGGAAGAAATTCCCCCTCACGCTCAGGCAGAACTGCCTGTGCTTCAGTTTCTGCCCATTGCCTCTTGTCCTGTCACACGGGACAACTGAGAAGAGTTTGGCCCCCTCCCCTTGACACCTTCCCTTCAGGTACTTGTACACATTGATAAGATCCCCCCTCAGTCTGCTCTTCCCCAGGCTGAAGAGGCCCAGCTCTCGCAGCCGTTCCTCACAGGGCAGGTGCTCCAGCCCTCGGATCATCCTTGTAGCCCTACGCTGGACTCTCTCCAGTAGCTCCAGGTCTCTCTTGTACTGGGGAGCTCACAACTGCACACAGTACTCCAGGTGAGGCCTCTCCAGGGCTGAGGAGAGGGGCAGGATCACCTCCCTCCACCTGCTGGCAACACTCTTCCTAATGCACCCCAGGAGACCACTGGCTTTCCTGGCCACAAGGGCACAGTGCTGGCTCAGGGTCAACTTGTCATCCACCAGCACTCCCAGGTCCTTCTCTGCAGAGCTGCTCTCCAGCAGGTCAGCCCCCAGCTTGTGCTGGTGCCAAGGGTTATTTCTCCCTAGGTGCAGGACTCTGAACTCGCCCTTGTTGAACCTCAGGAGGTTCCTCTCCGCCCAGCTCTCCAGCCTGTCCAGGTCTCTCTGAACGGCAGCACAGCCCTCGGGTGTCTCAGCCACTCCTCCCAGCTTGGTATCATCAGCAAACTTGCTGAGGAGGCACTCTGTCCCCTCATCCAGGTCACTGATGAAGACGTTGAACAGGATGGGAGCCAGTACTGAGCCCTGGGGGACGCCACTAGCCACAGGCCTCCAACCGGACTCCACGCCACTGATGACGACCCTCTGAGCTCTGCCTTTCAGCCAGTACACAATGTCCACTGCTCTCCCCGCATCCACCCAGCGAGTCATTCCATCATCTAAAGCAGCAGCCAATAAGATGTGCATTAAGTCACTGGATTGGTACCCTAAGTCATGCAAACACACTTCATTGATTCAAACTATACTTCGGTTGGACCTTTAACAAACTCTAGTTTTAGTGTTTCGTAGGACACACATTTCAAGCACTTGATCAAAATGTCTTCCAGTAAATATCATCACATACAGTTTTAGTTTTTATTTGCATGATCACAGTCGCATAGTAGAGGAAGATGTATCATTTGAGACTAACATATTAATAGAACAAGCTATACTGAGGCTTATCAGTCATGAAAGTTTCAAACACAAAACATGCTACTCTAGTTCTTATTATTTCAATGTTGCTTTGTTCTGCAGTTAAAAATACCTAGGTAACACACTTACAGGAATGTGGGTTTATTCCACACTAATTACAACTGCCATAAGCAGAGAACATTAGAGAGGATGGAGTGTGACTTGTAAGCAGCGTAAAAGCCAGCATTTTGACTTGCAACCTTTTCAATACCTGCTCACCGATCAAATGAAGCCTAGTCTCAGAAAAGTCACAGACTATCCTTCAAGACTATCCTATCCTATCACTCAATTTTTGCTTTTGGGTCTCTTACCAAAAAAACAAAACAAAAAAACCCAAATAATAATAATAATAATAATAATAATAATAAAAGACCCACAAAAAACCACAAAGCAGGCTAGGACCTTTTCAATAAGAGCAATTCTGTAAAATAAAATGTAGAAAGAACACGATCTAGTAAGATTTCTTTCCAGGGCATAGTCTGGGTAGGATGAAATGTAGATCTATTTAAGTTAAATGTCTTACTTCAGGCTGTCAAGTGTTTTGTTTTTTCTGTCAGTCAAGACATGCCATTGTTACTAGTGCGTTCAACTGCAGTCCAAAACGTAGAGGGAGTTGTTCAAGAAGGGTCTTTGATTGTGGTAAACTCAGCTCTGGAAAAAGTAATGAATGAATTGATTCAGGTCGGAAAACAAGGGGACTCAGATGAAGAGGAGGTAATAAGTGAAAGGACAAACTGCAGTTACACACCTTTGAGACAAAGAAATCCATAACAACGTGAAACACGAAGACGAGAAAATTTACGGTATTATGGAAAGAAGGCGCAGATGAAAGGTCCTAGCAACATCTGAAAGGATAAAGGCCAAGATATTTTAATTTTGATACTGTAACCAACTCCGTATACAGATTTCAGGTTTCTCCTGTGTTTCAGTTCTCTTTTACCTAAAACTGAAATAACAGTATCTCAGAAGTGTGCTTTGCTAATGGATTACACATCCCCCTGGCCTTTCCAGTAGTAACATGCTAACTTCTGATAAAACTGAAGAGTAAGAGCTTTCACACAGACTAAGCGCCTATAATTCGCAAGATCACAATAAGAAATACAATGCTTCCCAAGATGCACTGTACACACAGCACAGATTTTCGCTTGCCCTCTCACACACAGAGGATGCCTTCCTGGAATTTGTAAGGGTTGAGTGGACTACTGGGGGCTGCCAGGCACCCAGGGATCAGGTGAGGTACTGACAGGAGCAATAAGGAAGGCAGACAAGAGAAAAGCTGAGATGTTATGCTCTGGATTCATTACTGCAATGACAGAGACACTGTCTGGGTTAGAGTACCGCTTTGTCTGACAGTTCATGTCACTGCACTGAGCAAATTTGGATTAGAAGACTCTCATGGTGGGAATAAAGTATTGCAGTAGCTGCTAAGGAGTCTGATTTATGAGGCAAAAGAGCTGTCATTCCTGAGCTTTCCTCAGAGACCTGTGTGGAGATACTTCTGTGATGTTTACTACTAACTCGTTTCTGAAAAGTAAGGCTTGGCTACCTTTTGCAAGTAAGCAATGTGAAAAGAGAAAGAAAAAGAAGGCGGAAAGAAGATAACAAGAGAGAAGACCTAGTGTCCTCTGCGACTAGATTAAAAAAGGTAAGGATTCCCAGCTGGTAATAACATAAGGTTAAAAGAAAGAAAATACCATAAAGCTTTCTCTTCTTTAATTCTTTCTTCCCTTTCTTATATTACAAAATCTATGAGGTACAAACCGAAAACAACAAAAAGAGGAAACAGAGTCAAGTTCTCAACAAAGCTTTTTAAAAAGAAAAACTTGGGTTTTTTTTTTTTAAGTTATTCACATAATTTTCTAGTGATTTTCATTAAATAAATGCAATGCTTAACATAGAACACTTGAAGTAATTTCTAGCACAACAGCTACAGCAACTTTTTAATTAAAATAGAAGTGGACTTTTCTTTAAATAGCAATTACTTATTCTGTCCTTGGAGATTAATTGAACAGGTTAAAGACTTAATTATACTAGAAAAGGGCTTTTTAAAGCTACATTAACGATAGACAATAGCATTAAGTAGTAACTTCAACCTCGTAAGAGGAGAATTCGTTTTCAAGGACCTGTTACAAAACCACAACTGGAAAAAAATACCAAGGCTTCTGGGCTTGTTTTGCTATTTAAAAATATAGCATTTTATAATTATGTAACAACATGGAACTACTTGAACTCAGCAAGTCACTGGAATTGCATCTCCATTTAAAGAAGAAAAAAAAATGTTATTTCAGTATAAAATTTGCTAATACTAATGTATGTTTGTGTGCGTGCACATATGTGCTGGGGAAACAAACAACATCCAGAATTTAATTGCAATCTACTGATATTTTTTAAAGTCTTCATTAGGTTTTTAAAGGTTTTATCCTATAATTTGCCCTAAATGATCTTCTCCACTAATAGTTTTCTATTAAGAAATTAGTGAAATGCAACAGGAAAATTGAGAATAATAGACTACTGACCACAAAAGGGACCAGTTTTTCCATTTCAGTGTTATTCAAGAGGGCAGGCCCTAAGATCTGCTGCAATTTTCAGGTATGATTTTTTGTTACTGACATATTCTACCACTAATTACCAGGAGCTTAAATCGCTTCCCAGAAGATTCCCGGGGCTTGTTGGCCTTGGATGCCCAGGCACAAGAGGCTACTCAGCAAAGGGTTTTGTTTTTGTGTGCTAGGCCTTGAAGCTTGGGAGGGTGGGGAGAAAACCTGCAATGAACAATATTTAGATTTATTCCTACCCCTCTGAAAATATCTGTTATCTTAATTTAAAACTCATCATCTCAAAGAGAGGAGGGGAAAAAAACACTGTAGTTTCAACACTTTATTTCACTTTTTTCACCTGTAGAATACTCAACAGAGCTTCCCTCATCCAGTCTACTAGTACAAGACAGAAATAAGTCATACAGCAGAAGCAAAGAACCTAACATTTCTTACACAAGATTTTGTATTTCTAAAAACCAAACTGTATTTGGTTTTCCCCATGTCACATTACACCTCCTCAATTAATTACCGTTGGTACACACACTCAAAAGTATCTTTAAAGAAAACATACGTCTCTCCAGTACCTCTTTCCTCCCCCTTCAAAATACCTTTATTTAAAGGTATTCTTTATTACCAGTCCTTATTGTACAAACAACTTACAAACAGGGAAATCACTGCTTTACCAGGTACTAGGTTACATTCACTTTTACAAGAACTAAGAAGCACCACCAAACAACACTGAAGCACAGACAACTTGAGAAAAAAAACTCCTCCCTCCCCCCAGCTTGAGAAGAGATATCTCCCGATAAGAGTCAAAAGACTGAAGAACTTTTACCAAAACCGAACAGAAACAAAACGCAAACACTTGCCAAGAACGCCGACCGAGCGCCGCTGTCCGCCGCGGGAGTGACGTCACCCGCCCCAACGGCCGCACCTGGCGCGGCGCGCGGCGCCGCCGCTAACGCCCGTCCCGCGAGGGAGACGAGCGAGGGGCGGGGCGCCGGCGCGGGGGGCTCGCCGCTGTCTGCGGAATGAGTGAATCCGGCTTCAAGGGATCACAAAAATGAAGTCACAACGCTGTCTAGGCTTTTTTTTTTTTTTTTTAATCTAAGATTTTCCTTTTTATCATTTATTTTCTTTGATATAAGGCAAATTGTTCAGGCTCGTTTTGCAGCCAGCAGTGCTTGTGATGGCCTCCATCTTAGAATCAAAAAAAGCGCTTTGGTGGCTACGTGTTAGGCACGGTAACACCTGACTTTCAAATGCCTGGTGTGCAGTGATAGGCAGTGGGGTCCACTCTTTTCTGCTGGGGCTAATTAGGTATTTCAGAGTCAAATTAAGCAAACCCAGAGACTAAGCAAGGACCCAGCTAGAGCTAATCAGCGGGATACACTAAGCTGAGCCAAAATCTCCCTTCTCCTCCATTTCCAACCTGTCTCAGGTTCCCCTGGGTAGCCTTGGCTGTTTAACAGCAGCATCTACAGTTATCCTTGGGCAGAAATAGGCAAACAGCTCTTCTCTTTTAAAATGGTGGTGCTGGTGGCAGTATCTGTGTGCGTTAGCTTAGCGGGATGCTGGACCGTGAAGGCCCATCCCTACCACCTCCAGGAAGAAACCATCAGCAAGCGGCTGATGGTGCCCCTGGGCGTCCACGGGAAAAGCACAGACAGACCAAGCCTACGTGACTCTGCTTCCTAATACTCTGTTCAAACATTTGCAGTTCAGGGCAGCTCTCCCTCATGGGGTTGGTGTGTGCTGTAACCACCAATGGATCTCTCTTACCAGCCCTTGTTCAGGCTGCTCCTGAACGCCACATAAACCTTATGCAGGCACAGTGTCCTCCGACAAGGATTACTCTCCTTTTGTTTGCCTTAAAGTGGCTTTTAGGCAAAAGGCAGGGCTGCACCCTATGCTTACTAGCTCTTGTGGTGGGAGAAGCGACTGCTGGCTCCCTCATATCCCTTTCCCCCTGCAGCCCTTTTCTAAAGAGGTCCGGCCTATCCCGGCTGGGATTTTTAATGGAAAGAGCAATTTTAACTGTGTTCCTTGTAAAGAACCTGCTGACTAAAATACAGCTACTGCTCAGAGGACTGAGCACTTTGATTTGACATTTTAACATATGGCTCAGCTGAAACACTGCTGTTACAACATCAGTTCCTCAGTGCAAACTCTAGCATAAGGTTTTGCGGAAAGTCTGAGGCAGCACCTGTCCCACCAACCCCAGATCTCAAGTCCATTTCCAGAAACATAGCTAGGCCTGCAGCCACCACTGTCCGGGTGGAAAAACCAGCACCAGGGCTCAGCTCTGCCAGCACTGGGGCACGCAGGGTTTTTTGGGCCCCTTTGCTCCCCACCTCCCCCAGGGCATTGTACTCGGGACAGCGCTGCTGGTAGCCTGGAGAAGAGAACTGCGGCATGGGAGGGAAGGTGGTTTGGGAAAGAGGAAGAGCTCGGAGAACAGCAGAGAAAAGCTGAGAAAACAGGCCAAAAACTCTCATACCTCGACACTACCTATGAAGAGTGGAGGGAGAAATCAGTACGTTCTAAGAAAAGGTTCCAAAATAACATAGGTAAAAGTGCTTTCCTCTTGGCCTTCATAGCAGTGCTGGTCCAATGACAGTCCACTCATCCAGAGCTGTGGATGAATTGTATTTTGCCCCCGAAGCATCAACTCAGCTGCTTTATTATTTCTTAAAAATATATACTCTATCCACCCCAAACTTGTAAGACCTACTGTTTCACTCCTGAATGCTTTTCACAGAATTAAGTAAATGAAACACTGACAACAGATGGACTGTAGAGTATAGTGGAAAGATGGTTAGGGAAGGTAAATTGGAAGATCAGAGGTCAGTGAAAAGCAAATAATGTATTAAGATAGTCATCACTATCTTAAATTTTCCATTTGTCCTGAGCAATCAGTCCTGCTTTCAAAAATATTCTCACTGTATTTGTGTCTGAGTGCTCAGAAACATTATGATAGCCAAAGGGTTAATAAAAAGCATTTACCTTTTTGCTACTTTTACAACAGACATATCTTTTCTATGAAATACAGATGTGGCACAGTTAATCTTTTATTCTCAGTGCTTGCAGCAAAAACATTTTACAAGCTTTATCACGATGATTTCTTCCTTTTCTTGACTGAGCTCTTTATAGAACTGTTTCAGATAAGGACAGTATGATATCTCTTCTAGACCTGCAGAGACTTATTTGTCAAGTACGTAAATACACAGTGAATTACCAACCTGGACACAATATGCCAAAATAAACTAAGGATGAACAGACTGAAATCAATAAAGTTAATGCATGGCTGAACTTGGTTCATTTTTTTTTTTTTTGTTTCATTACAAATAAGAATTTATCTAACTTCTTTTTTAAAAAGCAACCACACTAATGACAAAGACCTCTAAAATACAATTAAAATTTCATATTGATATACACTCTATTAAAAAAAAACATTATTTCATTTTTAGCAGGAAAGCACTTCCACACATAACCAGAAAAAAAATGAGCACAGGTATAACGAACAGGACATTCACAGTCATATACAAACAAGAAAGTGAGAAATTAGTATGTGTTTGTTAAAGATTACAGTTACATTTGATATATATCATTGTGATTCATTATATACACATACATCTCTCACTGGATCCTACATTCAGAGACACAAACCAGCATGTGGGATGCCCTTGTATTCACTCATGTGAGTGTGCATTCACTGCATTGTACTAGGGAGAAATTGTATTGCTGTTCATTCAAAGATTTTTTTTTTCCTAACCTTCTTGATATTTCCTCATAGCAACCACTGTCACAGCCTTTTACTTTCCTCTGGGATGGTAGGAGGTGGTGAATGGTTGAGGTAAAAATCTATGGACTGCAGAGAGAAAAACTGACTTCTAAGCTAGCGATTGAATTTTTATATTGAGCAGTAGATAAAAAAGGAAGTTCATGAACATGGACTTCAGCACCTTTCAACTATGATCAGCTCTGGGCAAGATAAAGCCTCATATAACATTTTTAATCTCAAATTTCCTTTTGCAAGAGGCAGAAAAATAGGCTTAAAACAAGAAAAGCCTCCAAACAGAAGATTTTTCTGATTGTTTTAAACTATTTTACGTGCTTCTATTTTAAATGTTACAACCATGTTCTTCAGCCTGTTTTTGTTCTGGCTAACGTTACATTAATCTTATGTATAAAGCAAACTGGCACCAGCAGTACCACTTACTAAAAGTAATCTATTAAAAACATGCAAAACATGACCATTCACAATGCTGTGTTCCTCGTAGCCGGGAGAGATGCACAGCTAGAGTAGAAGAAGCCTTTGCCACCCAGTGCGCTACGTAAATAGTCTCATCCTCTGGAGAGCAGCAGAGAGGAGTGCACTCCTTAAATTAGGCACCAAATACTGATGACTAAATGATGACTAAGCAGCTTCTCTCTGTAAGCTACCTAGGGAAACAACAGAGAGAAAGGGGTTGCACTCAAAAGTGCTTCAGAGCAGCTTATCTCTCTCCATTGGACATACAGGGAGTCCTGGGAGCCCACCTGTCTTAGTTTGGGCAGTTTTAAGCCAGTAAACAGCAAGAGATCTGATTCTTTATGACTTCTGTTCATCATTCCAAAAAAAGGAAAAAAAAAGTCTGAGGATTTCCTCTTGCTAATACATAAATTAATACCACAAAGTTGAGTTAGAAGTTCTCTTTGCCTCTTGAGATAAAGAATTAAACTGTCTAAGAATCAGAAAATGTTAGAAAGAACTTCCCCAATCTTTCCTCCCCCACTCCCCTGTTCCTTTTCCCAGACTGGTGGTTCTCTTTCAGATGAGGTTTATAGGCATTTCTGCAGAGCTTTAAATGCACTGGAGAATTAATTTATGCATCTGTACATGTATGCCTCTGAAATGATCTTGTTCTTAAAGTAATTAGGAGGAAAACATATAAGGCATCTGCTGAAGAAGACAGTCTTCCAGAAATAATGAAAAACAAACTGGAATAATGTTAACTTGAAAATGGCTTTCAGAAACAAGGAGCATGATTCGTCATAACGTTAGTCACAGATCTCGGAAGTCATTAACAGAATGTCATAAATCTGTTATGGCAAAGGAAGACATTTTTTTCATCTGTGTGAAACTTTAGATGAAGATGACCTGTCACTTCTTGTAGAAGTGTTGGCATGTTCTGTGAGCAATTATTATAATTCATGTAGGACCAACACTATGTTTATCCATTAAAGTAAATCTCAATAATCTTATTTTGTGGACATGAAAGCAGACAAAGATTATGGGATTTAGCCTGGAAATCACAACTGAAAATAATCTTGAGCTAAAGAGGTTACAAGGACTTCAGTTTGCCTGACTGTGCAGCAGTGATGGATCCAAGGCAGTTGCAGCATTCCTGCTCTTCACAGTACTAGCCTGTCAGTAGCTGGAAGTGATGAATATGATTTTCAACAATACAAATGGAAGAGGAAGAAGAAATTGTAGTTTCTTCTCTTCTGGCACTCAAGACATTGACATTTATATTATATTTACATAAATTCAGAGCCAATCAATCAGTTCATACCTGAATGATACAAATGAGAATGAAACACAATGATACTGTATTACATAGTGATATTCAGTTCAAGACAGGGAGAACAGGAAGGGGTTCTGTGCTCTCCCGGGTCCATGGGATGAAGAAAAGAGCTTACATAGAAGAGTTTGTTTCAGACATCTGACTTAACAAAGCAGTGGACATTTAAGGGTATGTGAACTTGTAAGGTAATTCCTATACAGTTTGAAAAATTTCTGAAGTTAAAATTCCTTAAAACATTTCTATTCAGCAACAACTAAAATGGTTAGGAAAACTAGCAAGTAATTATTGCTTATGCACTGACAACTGAAAACAGGTTGTTTACAATGCTTCTTTGTTGTGGCCCACACATCATACACTTGTACATTAATCTGACTTTGCCAATTGTGCCAAACCCCTCCCCCAAAAAAAGAAAAAAAATATCATGCAAATGAAATTACAGCATCAATTTTGATCTCCCTCTTCCCACTTGGAATAGAATCAAACTGTCAGACAGTAATAGGCCACTAGCTCTCGAACTGCAGAAAGTCAGCTTGAATTACCACAGTATGAAATCAGATCAAGCTGCTTAACTGGAGGGAAAAAAAAAAAGAAGAATCAGTGTCCTTGCAGATCCAATTTACAAACACTGGCTTAAAGTTAACCCTGTTGTAAATCCTGTAAATTCAAAGCTAACACAAGACGAATTTAATCCAGACTGAATTATGAAAGAATTGTAATACACTAGAGCAGAGACAGAAATCCCATCATTAGGAAAGGCTAAAGAGAAGTAGTGCATGTGAATTCTTCCAAGCAAGAATGATCCCGCCAGTGGAAAAGAGCCTCGCTAGGTCCAATGGGAACGCATGCAGAGGCATAAACTGCAACGTGAACACTGGAGAGCTGGGAGACTTCGCTATGTACAGTCCCCAGCAGACTATGTTTCTGCAAGTATCTAGTTAGCAAAGTCAGCAAGAGAAAAGAAAAGAAAAAAAGTATTGCTCAGTACTGTGCAGCAATCCTAGTTACCAAGCAAAGCTTTTATATTTCCATTTTTAATACCATAATCAACATGCCAGAACTGCACAGAACAAGTTAGAGCTGTTAGATCATTTCTAAGATTTCCTTCATTCAAATACAATTATATTCCTGTTTTGAGCAAATTATAAATTCATGCTTTATCATATATCTGATATGAACTACATTATTCTCAATCTGCTTATGCAAGAAGTTACAATATACCAGTACCAAAGTAAGAGTAAGGAACTTTGTGGGTTCACAGTAGTAAGTTATTCTGTTCTCTTCATAGCAAAACAGATAATAGGAATTTCCTTTCAAAATCTGGTGCACAGGAGAAGACAACTGCCCCAAAGTGTTTTCATGTTCTGTCATCCTGTCTCAAATGCTATTTTTCATACGTGAAACAATTTGAGGAAGTTTTCTTCTGTTTCTGATGATGCTGTGCTTTCACAAATGTTTATGAGTTGCGATGTGGCCTGCAGCCATTGTGTTTTCCAGACTGGGATTCAGCACTAATTTCTGGTGTCTATTATTAATTCAGTTGAGGGGTGGCTTTTGTTAGCTGGCTTTGCAGTCAATCTACAGAAATCTCTACACCAAATCTCCAGCAGACTGTAAGAGCAGCTTGTCAGAAGGTATGTTGTACATATGCTTGAGGTTTTGAACCCTTTTAAAAATGAAGTTTCATGTGTGTTATCCGTGCATACAGTTATATATTTGCTGTTAGGTGGTTACCGTTTGCTGACAGACTGCAAATCACAGATGGTTATTTTTTCAGAGATTCATGAGAACTGGAAAATGATTTTGCTACTTAATTTATATGATTTAATAGAACCATATCAATGAAAATATTTTAAATGTTATGGGCCAAACCATTTCCTTTAGAGGAAAAAATAAATTCTCTGTGATTAATCCAGTCTTTGAGACACATCTAGCAGGCAATAATCTTTACTTCAGAGACAAGGGTGACCAGGCAAAACCAAGTTTGATATTTAGAGAGATGACTTGCCTATTATTAGTTTTGATATAAAAAAAAAAAGAAAAAAGAAAAAAGTTATCAAGCAAATAGGGAACTCAAGAGAATACTTGATTTTGCCCTCTGTCCTCCATGAGCTTCAGTTTCAGGATCCTGCTGCTATTCATAAATGAATGGAGCCCCAGGTGTCAAGTGGAAGTGACAATGTGGTGGAATAAGCACATGTAAAGAATATTTCAGAAATACAGCAAGGTGAACATATCCCATATATATTCTAATTGTCAGTTAAGTATTTGCGTATACAAGTTACGAGCACATTCACGTAGACTGAGACTTAGTACAAATTTTAGCCATAAAAGTTTAAACAAGCATAAAAGACTATTATATCCTGGGATTGCAGTACAACTGTCCTAAATAAAATAGCTGCTATCTGAAATTGTATTGTACTGATTTTTCATTTTAAAAATAAAATTTACTATACACAATGCTGAGAAAAAAGTTAAGACTAATCAATAAAGATGGCAGCAAATTTTAAGGACTATTATATGCATACACACATATAATTAAACATGAAAGTGTACCAAGAATATTTATTCTACTGGAGTGACAAGAGTACACATTTAAGTGAATGAGCCTTCTGTTCCCAGTGCTTTCTCATCTTAATGTTGGCATTTGATTGATCTCTCGTACGCACATATATACACGGATGCACACTGTAACGAACAGTGCAAGCAGATACTGTGACTTACTTGCACTTGCAAAAATTAATAGATTGTATTTAGTTATTTTGAAATAATATTGTCTATACAACCATCACAGAATTGCACCAGTTCATAAATACACAAATCTAAACACAGATCCATCTATTTAGTGACCTCTGAAACAATAGTTTACAAATCTCTTCCAGAGATTACAACACAGTGCTGAGACAAAAACAACTTCTGGGGGCTTTTAATACCTTCACAAGAGTATGAATGCTTTGGCCAGGAGAATCACAAAACTGCCCGTCAGCTCAAATCCTTTCTCTGAGCACCAGGAAGCAAACCCAGCTCTTATCATTTAACTATAAGGCAAAGCACTATCGGTCCACATGAGCCCTCTCTGACCGAACTCGCAGGGTGCTATCGCACAGGCATCACTTGGCAGAGGAACGGCAGTGCAGAAGGGTCACAAAGACCTCAGTGCGTATCCTCCCCGTAAAATGACATCGGGAAGTCACAGCAGGGCTGCACCTGCAGTCAGATGGTCTCCCACACTGTAGCCCATAAATCCCTTCCTGTCTCCTCAGATAAATGCTAGTTCAGTGATTCTCAAATGCTTTGGGGCCACGGTTTGGACAGTATAAAAACAGTATGTTTTGATGATCTGCTAGAGCATGTTATCCCATAGTGAGACACGTCAAGTTCCTGGTACCTACAGGCAGCCATAAAGGCCACATCTGAGGCTCTTTGCCCAAGTGTGCAAGCCATCTGCTTCCAGGGGATACCAGAGAAAAGATGTGTGCTCCAGGACTAAACCAGAAGTCCCAACTCAGGCAGTCTTTCTACTGACTTAAAACAGTGTAACATTCAAAATTGAGAGAAGTTTTTTACAAGATAAATCACAACAGCAAATATGCGTAAAGCACAGTGCCAGAGAGACTTCTGTCTCAAGCACCAGGATGACCTCTCATACAATCATGCCTCTGTAAAACTACCTGTCAAACTCCATAAAGCCTCTGCCTTGTCCTCTTACAAATGCTTCCCGAAAACTCTGCCAAAATGACTCTGGTACTCTGTTATCTGATAACGATGAGACAGCTGGCAAGCAAAGATGACCCATTTTTATGCAAAACATGTTTATTTTACAAGCATTTCAGTCTCCCATAGCCCATCTATCCTTCCTACACAGTTCTGCTGCCTAACGTGTTTTGTATAATCCTACACTAGATTATACAAGCACTTAGGACAAGAAATGTTTTTCTTTCTGAAAGTACTTCTCACAATGATTCCTAATTCTTTATTAAGTCTTCTAGAATTCACCACATCAAAGTTTTAAGAGCCACAAGCTACAATAGTTAATTTTATGAATCATTTAAGAAAATAAATGTGAAATGCCTTGGGTTAGTGGTAAATAGATGCTTTCAAATGAACAGATATATTTCTTCATTAAATAATGCTGATTTGAAGAAAATTTTAAATATATTAAATAAGATTTTAGTTCACTGACTTCCATGTTCAAGCAGAAGTGTACAAGAATTAAAAATTCCTGTTGTTATGCAATCATTTGATGCAAAAATTTCTCAGTAAAACTACATGACAAATTTTTTCAAACTGCACAATATTAGTACCTCAAATGCAATACTGATTGTGAAAACCAAAAAGCTGACAACTGTTGCTGTTGACACTAAGCCTGGCAGACAGTAATCTGCAAGTACCTTTACTTTCTGCAAAAAATGCCAGTTGACTACAGACAGTGGAAACGTGGATTCCTCATCTGAGACTTAAATCCACTCTGTAGTCTTCACATTTCATTAGTGAGAGAAAGCCTTTAATTTCCTCCTACTTCCCCAATCTGAACTATAAATCACTCTCCAAAGTACGTTAGATAAATTTTCACAGAAAAATTAACAACTTCCAATCAATATTATATCAATCAATTTTTAAAAAAATATCGTCATAGTAACTGACATCATTTCAGTAGTTTTGCCTTTAGAAATGTAAGTCATCTAATGACAGAATACTACCTTATTGTACTTAACATTATTCATTGATATATCTTGTGAAGTAGCCAAAAGACTCGAGTATGACGGAAGAAAGCACCCTGTCCAAGAGACAGCAGAACAAATGCATTAACAGAAGTCTGATGATGCTTCATGCTCTACCACAATCGGAGAGAGGTTCTCTCATGAATCGGAAGTTTCCTAAAAGCAGTTAAAACAATCAAATAAAAAGGGCGATCAAAACAGAAGTTACTTACTCTCCCGTTGCTTACAGGATATCCCTATATTTCCACTGCACACTCTTTTACTTTGGGAAACATCTGGCCAGACCGCGTCATCATCGGGCACTGCTGGGAGCAGGTTATCTGACTGGCCATGGGAATGGGACAGTAGGTAGGCTCGGTAACACCACATTGATTTCTACGCTACATACGTATTCCTGAAAAGACACTCAAAAGATATAAATGTACACATGAAAACTATCAATTTGGAAAAAGGCTACCTAACTCCTGCAGAGGATGAGGCACTTAAAAGGTGATACTATATCAATAAAGCAATTTCTTTCACTGTTGGACATAAGATACACAAAACTAACAGAAAATCACATCTGAAAGGCTAAAATAACCCATTTGCAAATACTAAAATTGCCAACAGATTAGTTTTTTTTTTTTTTTTTTTTTTTAATGTGCTCAGGACAACAAATTCAATTCTGCATAAGAAATAGTGTTTACTGTGGAAAGAACTGGGGAATGTTTTCACAGCTTCAGTAAAGAATTTAAAGCAAAACTGACATTTTCTAGAAAAAGCTTGCATTGACATTTTAGTTCCTAATTTATTAACATAATTTCTCAAAATATGTGTATACATGTGTGAAAGACAATTGCATTTAATAATTCTGATATGTAATGTTCATAAGAAATTGAATAGCCACCAATTTCTTAAATGATATCTCTACCGTGACTATGGTGGTTTGATTTTTATTTTTTTAGTACACAAAGTAAATAATCTGAGACACGTAAACACTGGTCACATTTAAAAAAATCTTAGTAACTCACAGTCAAGACATTCTAAGGCTGGATTGCAAACCTCGAGCATGTAACACTCTCCACCCCTCATTTGGTTTTCTTGGTAGCACAGAAAAAATGCAAATACTTGCGAGCAGATAAGCCTCTTTGCAATGAATATGTATTTTAGGATTTAAAACTGAACTTTCATAACATCTTTCAGCAACTTCTGCAATTCTACATCCTCTTATGATATTCCACAAAATTAGTCATTACCTCATATATCAATGGGGCATACATAGGAAGAACAAGAGATTTACTGTTGCTTGCAAGAAATACAGACAAAGGCTCAGCAACTTTTTTGCTCTTTCACTGCTCCATCTCAAAAAAAAAAAAAAAAAAGTAATTATCTGGATGAGGATCTATGTTACTTAACAGCAATGGTCTTCTGCGGTTAGGGATTGCAAATATATACTTGCATTTTATGCATGGAACAAGTGGCAAGGATTTTGAAGAATTAGATCTTCAAAACTTAGTTTGTGTCAAGCTAAAAGAGCTTTTGATAAAAATCATCAATGATAGCTCAAAGTTGCATGAGATTATTTCTAATTGCAAGGCAATATAAATGCATTTTTAAGAGATCTTTTTGTCAACCTAATGTAATATCAGCTCATAGTTTTTCAAAAACTTCTGCAATATTTGAGGTATTTTCACTTAGATAACACAGATGCTGAAAGGTTTTACAATTCCTCTTCTGATGAGCCAGAAATTTGCTGTCTGTTGTACATAATTGTAATTCTAATTTTAAAGGCAGGTTACTACTGGAAACAACTTTATTCAGATATTGTAATTTAATCTGGACCTGTGGTATTATCGTATCACTTAGTAGTCAGACTATTATGTGATGAGTGTTAAAATTATGCATCACAAACTATGGAAACCTGTTAATAAGCATCGTATTGAAGGAATATATATCCTTCTATATTCCTATATATCCTTTTTTTTTCTTTTAGAAAAAGTGTCCAAAATTCTTCTGATGAATTGCCACCATGCACTATAGTATCCTCCCTTAAGTTGCCATCTTCTGTTGCTCTAGAAGAGTTGGGATTAGCTAGCATCATCTAATATGTTCCAGAATGCAGTGTCACAAGGCAAGTAGTATGTTATTAATACACATTAGCAGATCACACTAATTTTCTGATAGCTTCAAAATACAGGTGGTGAGTGGGAAGAAATATAGCCATCTGCCTCAGAAGTGTAATGTCATGCATAACAAAGGATAGAAGGCTAGAAAAATAGCTAGAAAAACCCCCAGAAAAACAAAAAACCACCACTGCATAGCAAGTATAAGCCCCAAAAGGATGAAAAAAGAATTTATAACTGTTTAGAAATTTAATTGATATTTAAAGCAGCCTGAAGGAGCTGTGATATCTCCAGACAGAAACCCTTTGAGATGACGTGCCTCCTATGCACTGTATTAGATTGCCTTCAGCATCTCGCAGGGCACATACGCATCCTTCTCTTTCCTTCCTCCCCAAATGATTATTCCTCTCAAGCAGAAGAAGTCTCTGACGAGTCAAGTAAGATTTAGACCCAAAGAGTTTGGAACGTGTCACGGTGATAGTGTGCCACATTTCCCAGAGAGCTCAGAGCGCTGTGGTGCAGCTAGCGGCGTCCACGGAGCTCGAGCCGGGACAGGACTGGAAAAAGCACCACCGTGTAGCCTGCTCCTCTTTTGGCTCCCTTCCCCCCTCTCACTCGCAATTCCAGTTGGTCTTCACTGAAGGTAGGTTGCTTAGATTCATTGAAAAGGCTACGTTTCCTCTGCTCCCACTTCTCCTCTTCCACTGCCCCCTTTCAGAAGAAAACTGCACGAAGTGAAAGGACATGAAGGGCATTTCTTCATCGAAAGTTAAAAAAGCAGGAAATTCAAAACTTGAAAAGCTGAAAGCAGAAAACTTGCTGGGTTTTGTCTCACAGGGAGAAACAGCACTGAAAATGGACTGGGGCTCCCATGCCAGAAACAAGTACTGACAAAGATGATCTGGTTTTTTTGCATCACTTTCCTGTTTAAATGATACTATTCATTCTTATCCCAAATGCTCACAGTTCACTAACAAGCTCTTTATGTAGCTCTTGTTTTTATGTGTGATTTTATATTTGCTTTGAGTTGGTCTGATCTTTCATATTGCCAGAAAAAAAAAGGTGCTATGTTAAAAGATGCAATGAATTTGAAAAAGTAATTACAATGTTATATTGCTTAGTGCATAAAGTTGAAGAAATGCCTGGAGATACTCAGTTGCACAATATAATGTCTATAAATATAGGAAGTGCACTGAGGTGAGTCTCCTGTTTTGAACTCATACGTGTTTATTTTGAATTTCTCCTCATGCGTATCTAGTTTGCACTACCCTTGTGCAGAGTCTAGAAAGATAGGAAGAAAAATAAAAATTTAAGAGAACAGAAAAAGATAAATGGAGTCAGACAGATATTATGGAAAAGGAACCTGACAGAAACCCTCCTTTTTCTAGAAGTATCTCAAGAAACAAATGTAATGTACATAACATTACCTAAATAAAGACAGATTTATGTGCTTCACTGCAGATGAAAGAATGCTATAAAACCAGATCTTAGACTGAAAAATCAAAATTAAAATGACAATAAAAACAGAGGAAAGGGAAGGTCATTAATGTTAGTTTTGACACCAAATGCTGTCAGTTTATGTTTTCTTTCCCCAGATTTACCTCACTCTGATTTCTTTTTTTCTATTTAAATCCTTATTAACAGGCAGATAGAACAACGTATCTCACTATAAGCAGAGCAAAACCTACATATGAACAGTACCAAGTTTGTTATCTGGAACTAGCTTTCTTACCAGTACTGATTTTTATCTCTCCTTATTGCTCTCAGGCAAATAAGATGCATGGCATTATAAAATATGACTCTGAATTTATGAGCACTTACCTATAAGCTTATACTTTGTGTGTTGTTGAGTCAGTGTATTGCAGAGTATTCTCCTCTGCGAATGTTTTCAAGATTTAGACTTAGACTTAAGCATAACACAGGGAAAGTAATAACAACGCAGAAGCAAGGACTGATAAGATTATGATATTGCTTTGGTGAATCACACCAAACCTTGGAGATTCACATTTTTGAAACTACTTTGATTTATGAATTTCTATCGTTGCTAGAGGTCACAAGAGCAGATTCAAAAAAAGTAAAGTTGTGCTAGCCAAAAATGAATTTCCTTTCTTTGACACGATTCTTCTGTTTCCATCCACGCTGTTTTTTTTTTTTGTTTTTTTTTTTTCCCTACATAACTTCACTTTCTCACAAAGCTTTCTAGGGGGGAAAAAAAAGCTACATTTCTAGCTACTTAGCACTCAAACAATTAAAAATTCAGCATTTGGAATCCAGAGTCTCCAGGGTCAAAATAACTGATATAATTAATCAGGATGAAACCACTTTGTTAAATCTAATCTTTAAAGCAAAATTTTCTTCTTTCTCATGTTAACTTGTGATTCGAAGGCCTGTAAAGCAGATGAGGACAGACATACCTAAAGAACTGGTTCTATACAGGGTACAATGCATCTCACAACAACAGCTTAGGAGGACCCCATTTACTGCTAACAAGAACATCTTCCTTAACTAGCAAGTCAAAAAAAAGCACTTTAAAACAACATCCACCTACTAGCAAACTAACTAGCATATGCAAACAGTATTTTCAAATCTGTGTCAATGTTTCTGCAGCTAGTATCTTCCTACTGTAAAATTAAAGCAACATTAGAAAAGCATTTTGTGTATTTCTATTTTTAGGAAGAGGAAGGAATTTCACTTGCAGTCAGTGAAGCTTCTCTAACTACGGACAGATATCATTTTCCATGTTAGCAGGGCACAGTTACTCAAATTACAATGTAGTACTTTGTTTTAATTTTTTTTAATTCAGTAGTTTTCCTATCTCAGAGCTATCCACTACCAGCTGCTGCCTATTATTAATCAGTGTTGTCATTGTTTTCAATTTAAAAAACCTGACACAAAATACCCAACCTTAAAACTTAGAAAGTTTAGTCCTTCGCACCATATTAAGTATAACTGACTTCCTTGAGGCCTTTTTTAATGCTTCTGTTTAGCAAGCTGAAGGCAATTTTGTTTCACGCCTAAAAAATGAGCTTACTTTTATCTTGGTATAAAGATTGTTAAAGAAACATTGGACTGGAATCTTTTTATATTATCATGCCTTTATGTTATCTATTAATTCTTTACATCCACTTGAAAGCCTTTCCTGATGCCTCTAGAGGGCAAAAGGACTTTGATAAAAATGAAAGTCTTTATATTTTATCCTTCGCATTTCAGCCTAAGATGCCATTAAACCCTCATACTTATTTATTAGTAACTATCATTAGTTGTTTTGTCTGTCATTATATCATAATATTTCATAATGATAGACATATCACAATACATGCCTCACAGCTAGAGAGGAAACAAAACCCAATTATGAAGAATTTTAGGACATACCAAATCTGTAAGTATAGATTTTGTTTATCAGCATATGAAGAATAAAAGCATATTCTCCACAAAGAGATACTTCTTCTCTTGCCAAAATAATCATGCACCTTAGCTGTCTGCATGCGCCATATCAACAGTACTCAAGGACCACACAGCCAATGCATTTTCCTTTCTCTTTACCACTGAGAATGCCCTAAAGCATACATGAACACAAAACACGGGATAGAGTGCAGATTTCAAAAACAAGCAGATAGAATAGATTTTCAAGAACTCCAATTACTGTTTTTTCTTCCACCTTGGACAGCATCCAGGATAGAATACCTATAACAACAACGCTCAAATCACAGTATCAATTCAGCTGTGCGCTCACAAAGTTACTCTGTCACCACTGGGAGAGTGCCCTGCTAAAAAGAGAGCGTGAAACGGATTGCTAGTTGCATACATTTTTTTGAAATCATAAATGTAGCCCTGCTGCTGCTGCTTTAAAATGCGTCATTTATGGCAACAGTCTTAAATTAATTCACTGAAACACAATGGGCCTTTTCAGGATTGATGTCTTTGCAAGTTCAAAGCAAAAGATAATGCATCTGGAAATACACTTTGGGAGAGTATATGGAAATTACATCCATAAAGAATACATCATTCTCTCAGCAAAATATCCTCCTCTCCCTCCCCCTAAAATCATCTGACAGATTTTACTTTCAAAGCCAGAAAATTTTTTTAACATAATTCATATGCAACTTCAGAAAGAATATGGGTGAATGAGTTGATTTTTGCACAGAAATTTCAGGTGAACTTTTCTATTTGAAATACAGTGCATACGAGGAATCTGACATGACCTCATATTGCAGCCTTAACCTCCCTTGGTTCTGAGAAGCACCAAATTTAATTTTGAATAGTTTGGACAGGATTTAAATGGCAAGGTAGCACAATTTCCAGCAACAGACAGTGCCTCTTCAGGATTCCTGAACACGGATTTAATCTTCAGGATTAGTTCATATCTGTTAAGGCTACAGGAAGATGATCATCGCCTAGTTTTACCTCCTGTGTAACACTGGGCAATGAGCCTTATCCACTAGTATCTGCCAGCTGATCTCAAATTCCCTAGGAAAAAGACAACCACAATCATGCCTCAGTTTAAAGTAGGCTCTCGGTTTTCAATAAAACATCATTAAATTTGCTTCTACAAGAAGAGAAGCACAAAATTAGTACTTTCAAGGTAAAAGAACAGTCATGCAATGAAAGACACTATCTGGGGTGGGTGATCCTCTTCCTGGCTTTCTGAACAAGAATAAACTTACCAAAATAATATCATACCCCCATAAGTGACTACAGTTGCATCTTGTTAGTGGGTGAGAGCTTAAATAAATCTTCTCCATCTTTAACAACTAAAAAACTACAAACTGTAATTACATCCATAAGCTCTACAAATGTTTCCAATGATTAATATCAATTTTCACCTTTGAATTCCCTTCCTATTAAAATGGTGATGTACATGTTTCCACAAAATCTGAGTCTGCCATTAAGCCAGCCAGCCATTCCTGTCACACATCACTGAAAGGCTTGAGCAAACTCTTTGTTTAGCAGAGCTGTTTTCATGATTACCTAAATACTGGACTACAATCAACCCAAACGTAAGCAACAGAGACAGCTTGCTTGCTCTACTCACGTCGAGGAAAGAGCCCAGTTAGAAACCCCCTCGGTTTCTCCCTACAGCATAATATGGCTGCAACATATGAAAAGGTAATTCCCTTCTCTCAAGGCAGTCACTACACTCTTAACTGTAGCAATGAAGGGCAGCTATTTTCTTCTGGGACTTTTCTCTGGTGTCCTCGTCTATTCTCCCACCACCAGCTTTCAGGTTTGTAAATGCAGCTCAAGGCCTTTGCCACTTTTTTGCCTTTTCCTAGCAGCTGACAAGCCACATGAAGTGGCCAGTTTTCCCCGCTGCAGGGAAAACAGAAAAAGCTACATTTGGTGGGATGATGTTATAGTGAGGAAGGAGTGGGCATCTGCTGGTCCTGGAGCACAGCTGGAAGCTGGCTGAAGAGATCTGCAGAAAGGGGTAGGAGAAAGAGAGACCTATAAAAGAAATTCCTGTTCCCTTCAGTTTGCAGCTCCCTAGAATTCCACTGTTCTGCTTCTGGGAAGTCTGGAAAGCTTTCTCTGAACACGGATGCACTGGAACTGTATTTTGAGAGAGAATGACATAGCAATATCACGCACATGGAAAGCAAGCGACAGATTTACTTTAGGCGGAGAGTATGAAAATTGAAGGGAAGCGTTAGTGTCCCAGCAGCAGCACACGCTGAGGCTGTGATGCTATCAAACAAGCATCAGAGCTAATATCGCACTAAGTGCCAAACGAGATGTGAAATCAGTGGCCCGCAGTTCTGAAACAGCCCTGACTGATGAACTCATCAAGCAGACAAAAAATTGCCTGCGCCAAAAGAATTTCAGCTCAACACTTGCACTGCAAACCAAGGACAGAAAACTGGTGTCAGCTAGCAGGAAAAGAACGTGAAGAAATAAGCTGAGGAAATAAACTTCTTCAGACCCAACTCCCTGCTGTTTGTCTTGGCAGAGCCAGCGGAGAGCCAAATCCAACATTTCAAAGTCAAAGCAGAAGGAACACCACATTGAGTGATGTTGGCTTACCAGCACCTCAAAAGGCTACCGGACTTGTGAAGTCCCCTTTATCTCAGGCAAGAAACTAGAAGTCCAGACTGGAATCCAGCTAGCACTGATTTCTTTCCAGAAAACCACTTCCAGTTGCTCTGTTGCATGGACTTACCTTATATCTGCTTCCTGAGCATTCATTTAAACATCTGCTACAAGGGACAGGGAATGCAGAATTCAACTTATTGCATGACACTTCTGAAAGACAGTATAAAGTTTTCAAAAGTTTAAGCATCCTGTTAAAAATATTCTTGGTATAAACAGCTTATATGGCTTATAAGTAGTTATTTTTGTAGAAATAAACTGCATTTTACAGCTATTGTACATCAATGAAAAAGCAAATTTTTTTTTCTAGGTGTTCAATCAAGCATAAAATAAGGAAACACGGGGGAAAAATGCAGCTTTCTGTATTATATAGCAACGATGGAGTTGTTAGAGTTCTGAGTGTTAACAAACAGCTTTCTGAATCTTAACAGAAATCCTAAGACATATATGGTCCTGAGAACTTACTGAACTACCCTTCTGACCTAAGGGGAGGTTCCTTTCCTGTTAGATTACCTGCTTTCTGTATGGCTAAGAAAGAAAATTTGCTGCCTGTGTGTTAAATAGCTAAAGCAAATAATTTACCCTTTTATCCTTTTAGGCTGTCTTTCAAAATGTGCCAGAATCTCTAAACACACCTCAGTTGAATATAGGGGTAAGGAGGAAACAAAAATTAAAAACACTATGTTTTTTCTCACGAAAAAAGAAATGGCATTTTAGCTCTGGAATGAAAATGTTTTATTGAAATGTTAAAATGCATTCAGCTTACATCTTGCAGTTAGTTAAAAAAAAAATACTTTTTGCACAATGAATTTTATATTACTGAACTACCATTCAAAATAGGTTACTCTTCCATCCAATTTTTTGATTTTTTTTATTAGACTACTAAGTTAGAAGTCTCCAATATACTGATGCATGCAGAGATAACACAAACCTCTAAAAGAAACAAGCCTTTTTTACTCCCCATTTTTATTTCTTTTTTTCTGTTGAATGTTTTCTTTTTACCTAATGTTTGTTCTCTTTGAACATAGAAGAAAATTAACTTGTATTGTTCAAGAAGAAAACAATATTTTGCAGGGCCTTTTCGAGAACCAGGCACATTTTAATCAAACAATTTTAGATTAAAAGCAGGAACCACAGAATCTGCATGGCAATCTGGTATGACATAATTTACCAAAAAAATTAAATAAATCACAACAAACATGGACAGTGGATTCTCATTTGACTCGCCCTATTTTGTGCCATACACTTTGACTTAAAATCTTCTGGGTATGGTCCAGCACATGCTTTTTCAGATCGCTTGTTAGAGAGATCTTTCATTTGTTGAGAAGCCATGGAAGAAGATCTGCCAACAAGACCTTTATATCCAAGTTAAAAAAAAAAAAAAAAAAAAAAAAAAAAAAAAAAAAAAGCCCAAACACTCTTCTTTGAGACAACCATCTACCAGCTTTTTAGAAACAGAAAGCAGCAAGAGCTGAGGCCAGCAACACATAGCAAAGGAAGCAAAAGCCCAACAAAAGCTGCTTCAGCTCTTGAAGTTACCAGTTAAGTATGGAATCAAAAATTTAAAAAACTAGCAAGAGTGTTTCCAAATCTTGCCACAGAGGTTAAAGTAATTCTCTTTATAAAATACTGTTAGGAGATTAATGAAGGCAATCATTGTACTGTTCCAGAGAGAAACTGTATAGTAACGGCTGGCTAAAGTATCTGCGACAGCATTTGCTGCAGATGGGACCTACTGAAGAACAGAACTGCCCTACTAGCAAGCTTAATACTACCAAGCAATGTAGTCCAACCTTCTGCTATTTTTTCCTGCAAGGGATACGAATATCTTAATTCCTGCCTTCTCTTAAATCTACATATATCCCAGGATTCCACATAGACCTTGGATCAACTTTAAATTTTGACTGCATTCCTATTTTATTGTCTTGAGCAGCTGGTAGCCACAGATCAAGTACTTTATGACTCCACAGCAGTGGATGGTAGCAAAGATGTGGAAAAATACTGTTTTAGCATCAACTTCACCAATGAGTAACATATGCCCAGGAGCGTATGTTGCTTGTCACATTTCCCAAAGTCCTTCTGAGGCCTATTTCAGGGAAATGTGATGCAATGTTTTCCCACAGAAGAATAACCTATAAGGAGCTGTGCTAACCACATCTGCCACTTCTCACCAGTATCCTACTGTTTTGGTTTCCTTAGACACCAAAGTGTGGAATTACCTAATTGAAAACCCTCAGGAGTAGACTCATGTCAACTACCATCAATTCTTTGTTCTGCTCCAGTCCACAAGTTACACTGCAAAACAAGTCATGCAATTCAATATGCTCCTCCAAAATGAGTACTGTTTATCTTCTACTGCTGTTCAAAAGAACACAGGAATATTTGTAAAGGAATGAGATACTATGGTAGCAGCCATAATCATAATTGAGTAGCTGAAGAATCGCTACAAGAAGACAATTTAATTAATCACTTTTCCTTTTCAAGAGCTTAATTCAACTCTTAGTTACTGGAAAAACTGGAAAAAAAATGTTTTAGTAGGGTTTAGATTTGACCCTACATACACTGTTCTCATACAGCAACACTGTAGGAATCGCTTATCTATCCAGTGACCACAGAAAAGCTTTTGAGCAGCCATTAGTACACATATACACATCCGAATCTAAAATTCCTGTCCTGTAAGATTAACTTCAGTATGTGCAAAAACTTTAAGAGACATGAAATTATTTATAGAAACACATTTTAGAAACTACAGTCTTTTTTACTCTAAAATATTAAATGTAGCACAGCCCATTACAACCAGTGGAAATACTAAAAATATTCATTTTTATATTTCTGAAGTAAGTTTATCCTAATAACCAGTTTATTCCACCGCCATTTTCCTCTGCTGGCCTTGAGGAATCTTGTGACAACGTATTTCTCAATTAAGTGCACAAAGTTCTTACTACAGTTTTCAGACTTAAGACTCCAAAAGCCTAAAAATATTTTAACTATATCTGCATTAGGAAAACATCTCCACCTCAATATAAAAAAAAGAAAAAAACAAGAAAAGAATGTTAGAGTTGATCAGCAGAATGGAATTTCAACAAAAACTGAAGGAACCAGGTGTTCAGCTTTTATGGATTCAACTTCCTCGACAGGATATATGCTTAAAAATGATGCTAGCAATTATGAAAAGCCCAAACTGTCATGTCACCAGCAGTTTAACAGCACTTCTGACATCTGGAAAAAGTTTATTATGGAATAAATTCATAAGAAATATTGTTCCTTTATGCAATTTATTTCCAGTGAAACCAAATTCTGCTACTGCTGTGATCACAGAACATCTTCACATTTGATGCAAATATGAGAGATCAATTACAAAGTCACTCAGTGGCACTAACTTTGACAAAAACAAACAGTTTGGTTATACAATGTAAAACAGGTTATAAGCATAACTTTAATAATGCTCCAACTGCACTGCAGTTGCAAGAACTTGAACACATAAAGTGCCACATTAATTATCTTTTTGGACAAATTTATCATAATACAAGCTTTAGATATTATGGTTAACAGCAACATTCTACTGCAAAAAAAGGGTGCACATTTTTCCAACTTTCAGTTTGAAAATTTCAGTTATTGTTGTAAACCTAAATAGTTTAGAAAGTCTTACATCTTCTTTCTAAACTAAAATATATACTATATATATATATATATATATATAATATTTTACAGATAATATTTTATATTTAACTGTTTTCACATTGTAATTAAACAGGAGAAATTTACATTTTTATTTTGGTGGCCAAGACTTCGTTTCAGACCCTAGTTTGGAGTTCCTGTCGCACTGTGAACAGACGATGAGGAATCATGATCAGACAGAAAGGAGGCAGTGGCAGCTGCTGCTTCAGAAAGCATGGGTGCAAGCACATGACGACAAACAGGACATGTTCCCGACTGCAGAAAAAGAAAAAACAGGTAACTTTCACAGTTTGCACACAATTCCAAGTAAAAAAGATAAAGGTTTTGATTTACAAAGTATACCACATCTTAACAACAGCGCTACCTCAAGGTTAGATTTTGCTGAAGGAGCTTACTTGAATAGAGCTAAGAAACTTAATGTCATCACAAATGAAAGCAGCATTTTGCTTTTACATCACCCTCATCCTTAGTTACACAAAAGAAACATCATGCCCTTTACAAAGAGATAGGCTCTCTTCAAAAAAATAGTTTTTACAAGTGGGAGCTTTTTTTGAAGCAAGGAATAAATATAAACTAGGTACAGCCCAAAAGTAATATGAAATATTTTTCCTAGTAATTACGAAGCTTTGTCCTAGTTTTCAGCAAGAACAGTTACTACTATGACAGTAGAAAAATGCAAGACACACAACGCAAATAATACAAAGATAGAAATAACGCTATGAACGTAAAAAATGTTAAAACTCCCACCAACAACCATGCTGCAGGAGATCTAATCTTACTCCCCTGATCTGAATGAATAATCTTTCTCCTGTACCTCTGGAAGAAATGGCACATGAAACCTTAGTACTCTTCTAAAAGCTATTTAACAGCTATCAAATCTAGACTCATACTATATGTAAAGCTGAGTGCAAGAAGGAATTAAAAATACTAGTTAATCAATCCAGGTCTGTTACTCTAGCTTCAGTTCAAGCCTTTCTAACACATTTTGAAAAAAAAAACAGTAACTACAGGTGATAAAAATGAAGCCTAATTCAGTGTAGATTTCACAGAGGTAAGCTTTCTAAACTCCTCTGCCAGCACTCTAGCAGGTGTTTCTGTTCTCCTGCCTGTTCTCCACCATAAACAGACCTGGCAACTGGCACACGTTCTGGCAAAACACATTCTCGGTTTCTCTCAGAGAAAAATCAAGTCATCGTCTTTACTTCAGATATGAGTAAAGAAAACTTCTCTTTTTAACGAATTACAATTCATTATTACTGAACGCAGACCATGGAGTTTTCCCAAAAATGTTCTCCACCTCATTCAAGGAGAATGAAAAAAGCCTAAACCCTAAAACCAGGGTTCTCCTTACACAAATGAAAAGCATTCAGTTATTCAGTTTATTTATACCTACATATAATAAGCATACCTAACAACCAGGTTATTCCCTTTCAGGTTAGTACAGATAAAAATTACTTTCCTGACTTCAAATAGATTTTGGTTCCACAAACCATAAACATAATTTAACCTGTTTTTTAATAATATTTCAACCACATTTTTAAAAAGTTATAAACTGTCACTACCAGAAAAAAAAATGCTCAGAAAAAAAAAAAAAAAAAAAAAACTCGTAGTACTTACCTTCTGTAACCAAAGAGTTACACAAGGCTTGTGAAAGAAATGATGACAGGGTAGCTCTGTTATGATTTCATCTTTTACATATTCACTGCAACAAATAGCACAGCACTGGTCTTGGCCAACAGCTACGAAGAAGAAAAAGCTTTTTTATTATTATTTATATCTAAGATGAACTGAAATCAAATCAATGTATACTAACAATATCACAGAATCATAGAATATCAATAATGAATCATAGAATATCAATAATGATAAAATACAAATGACACCTACTCCATTAAAAATTAGTCTTCCAAACTGACTTAAACTTATACTCACAGACTGATTCAAGATGCAAAGGCTTACGAACATACCTCTTAGAACAGCATTGTCAGCTGCACAATAAGTGTACTTAAATACTTATCTATGCTGTTACAGAAAGTTAAAGTTGTTCTTTTAAACTTTGCAGAAATTAACTGTTTTTTCCATACCATTGTGGTCATCTGTGACAATAATCTGTGGCAGGCAGTCTATACTTTCTTTACTTGCTGGTGGATGAGCCTGTTCAACATCAACAGCCAGAGACTCCAAATGTGCCAGAGCAGTCTGAAAGGAGAGACCAAGTTCTTTTACTCACAAATGAACATTTCACATAAAAACAAACAAACAAACAAAAAACAAACAAACAAAAAAAGGAAACCAGGTCCAATCATATTACTTTCTCAAACAGAAGACTGAAGTGAGTTACATCCATCAGACTAGCCATTATATCATTTTTATCTTTGTGAGGAATGAGCTGAAACTCAAAGTCAAAACATTAACTGTTTGTTTTCTAATCTTTCTTAAAAAAAAAAAAAAAATCAGGTCAAAGTTGCAATTTATTCTCTAATGAACAGTTGCTCATACTATAAAGTGACAGGATAAAGTGGTCTGAAAAAAATACATTTAGAGAAGGCAGCAAGTCACAATCTAATGAAGCTTGTAAATACCAAAACTGTCATTACATTTCACTTTCTGAACATGAAAGCTTCATTGATGTTTTTTCTGGCTTCAGCTACAACATCACCTAGATGCTTAACTTTTCATTAAGTACCTGAGCTACACTGTCAATATAAATTTTCAGGGGAAAAAAAAAAAAAAAAAAAAAAAAAAAGTTTGGTCCACATAGGTCATTATACAGATAAGAAACATCTAAGGCATAGGGCTCTGTGAGAAGCTGTCACCTGCTTGAAACTTAAACTTAAGATCTTGATCATACAGAATGATTAAGAATCCAATGCCACAGCAAGCAGAATTGATGCCTAGATTATACGTTTGATCATACGAGAGGACCTAAAAGTAAAAAAAACCTTCAGTAAAAAATCACAACGCAGCAAATGTAACCAATCTGAACTCTAAGAAATGTAGGAGATGCACCTGGCTGTGTACTAGAAACACAAATTGAAACTGAAGAGCCAAAAAAACAGAAGCATTGAGTTCATATCCTGAATGAACTATATTCATACTCCTCATGAACTACTTCCTGTTCTAACCAATGTGCACTTTATTTATTCTAATGGCCAAAAAAAGCTTCTGTTGAGAAGTTTCAGATAACATGTTATTTTTGTAATCTTTGGGGAAAATATAAAGGACATTCCACCATCTAGTAACTAAAAAACCCCTACATATATACATATATATATATATATATATATATACACACACACATATATATATATACACTAGAGAAACATTTGATTACACATAAACCCCTTCAGTATTTTTCCCCATGATTTTTGGAGAAAGTTGTTTGAACGCTAGCCTGAGAATACGTCTGCACCCCTGGTGCGGTGGTACGGCAGCTCAGGCCGCCTTCCCACGACGGTTGTAACCCAGCAGCTCTACACCTGCGGTCCAGGATTTTGTGGCAGCGCAGAGATCAGCATGAGCTAGCAGACAAATATTTACAGGTTCTGCTAAGCTCACTTCTAGCACGAGTATTCTCATCTGTAAATCAGATGGTTTAAAAGTAACCATGTTACTTTTAACCATTTAAAGTAACTTTTAACCATTACAAAAGTTATCCATGGTGCAACATAGAAGTCTACTTGCAAGATAAATGCATTTCTCAAATTTAACAGCTTAAACTCAGTTAAGTCTTCTACAATAGACAATATTGCCCTAGTGACATTTAGCATTTACAATAGTATTCCTACCGCTGTGACGGACTGAGAGTAATTTGTAGGTTAAAAAAAAAAGACTGTTTAATTAGATCAGTTGCTTCAGCTGGTACTAGATAAGCTCTTGGGCACACAAAAGGTTACAAGATTACCTACAAACCCACAAAATATTATTCTACAAACCTCTGTGTCTATTTGCAGTATTAGTACTCTAAGACAGAAAATAGCAATATTTACAAAAGCATTGTGCTGTTTGCTTTTGAAAACAACATAAAAGAAACATCAGAGAAAAGAAGCCTCACAATGACTCCAGAGCTTGAAACCACATCTCTAAATCCAAAGCAGACCGAAGAAATGTCCATTCCACAACTCTGGCGTCAAGGTTTTTGAGATACCTTTACTATCATCCTCCTAATTACATGCGGTGACTGCTTATTGTTCCACGTACCACAAACTCAGTGCTGGATACAACTAAAACCAGGTTTTAAGTTCCTTAAATCTGTGAATCAGCACAGGGAATATCTATAAACAAACTCACTAACACTGCAAAGGCACCTGAGCTATTTTAGACTCCTACTGAGGTAACCAAACATTCCCAGTAAGTAATATCCTTAAAACAAATTGAAGTAGACAAAAGTCTCACACAGATGTTATTACATTTTCAGAACAGAAGCTACTTTAATAGGATCCCAGTGTCTTACAGAAAATAGCCGCTTCTTGTCCCCTCCAAATATCACAGTTAACTGTGACAAATTTGTCGTCTGTCTCTCACAGAGAGAAGATGCACCTGAATTTTGGAAGCACTATGTCACATCCCTTTCAAGAGTTGCACAGCTATAGCAAATTGGTTTTACTGGATAGAGAAATTTTTTGAAAGATCTCTGAGCTATAACAAATTGAATAAAATCATAGTCATTAGACAGGCTTTTAAGGATACTGTAGTTAAACTCAACCCAATCTGTTCCTCAAATCAAAATAATACTTACTAAAGCTAGTCAAAGTCTAGATTTCTATGTTACTAAACCTCTGGTGCAGAAGTACTTCTCATTGCCAGGAAGCAAACCGGTTACTTTTTAAACCTGAAGCCAAAGGAGAGGCCTGTCATACCCATAAAGCAGAACCAGACCAAGCAAGGTTTAATACCTTCTTGCCTTAAACCCAAACCTAAATACTAAAGTAGTGTAACTGGCAACTGCATTTTGTAACACTGTAACACCCGTGATAACATAACAAGCAACAACTATTCTCTAACAGAGGCAAGCATAAACATATAAATAATACAAAATCATAAAGGAGCAAAGAGGCTGGTGGTAGGGTTGTTCAAATAGGGTAAAGGGAAATGTGAAATCTGTAAGGCAAGTGCAAAAGATGTAGAACAAGCAGGAGAGGTGGCTAGTGAAACCAAATAGTCCTGCAGAATAAGCAACAAAAAGCCCTGAGAAAACCAGAACAAGCCCTGGTCCCCAAAATAAGATGAACTTTGTCAATGGCAGATGAAATTACTCTTTTTTTTTTCTTTCTTTCTTTTTTTTTTGGGGGGGGGGGGGTGGTGGTGTAGGGAGATGAGTATAAAACTCAATAATGCACTCAAAACTCAAAACTGCAATAATGAAGGGGAAGAGAAAAGACAGCTCACTTCAGTTCCAGCTTCCCCCAAAGTGCTCTCAAGCCTGATCACCTTGACCTTACTCCCTGGGATACTCTCCCTGCAATCTATACCTCCCTATTGAAACATGGACACATTTGGCTGCAACGAACCACAGCACAAAAATTTCCATCCTACAAACATTTTCTACGCTCCCTATAAATAGATGATCAGGATCTGCATTTTTCTAGTAGACAGAGAAGGTATTTTCAGGAATTTGTCTCTTATCTGAACTTAAAAAGACTCAAGTTTAGTTTGCTCTTGGCATCCTAAAATAAAACATTTTCTTAAAAATTTTATTTTTTCCTGAAAATGCTGTATTCCACATATCTGAGCAAGCATAGTGACCACAGTAGCAAAGATGAGGAAAGGCTTTGTAACATTATGACATATTTAAGTCATTTACTGTTCCTCTGAAAGATATTAGACTTTCAGGTTTGTAGAAAAGACTTTTACATCTTCATTCACAATTGGACAAACAGGGAAATTTTTAGTTAAAAGTTCGTCTGAAAGCAGTTCCAAGAACACAAGTTTCTAGTCCATGTTAAACCAGCGCGTAACAGGGCCACAGCATAAGTTATTAAAGCAGTGTTGTCGTATATATGGCATTAGCCATTCGTAATTCCTATTTTCAAGTAGGAAATATATTCTAATCCTGTCTACATCTTGCTGTGGTTGCTAAAAACATGTTCTCAGGGAAAAAAAGAATCAAGACGAATCCTAGACAGATGTCACCAGGCCTATTTTGGCCAGTTTTTCTCAACTTCCAGGAACACTTACAAGACTGCCTAAAAGAAATGCTGGATAATCCTTGCTCTTATTTTCTGAGCAATTGTAGCAGTTGCCTTCAACCTGATGATGGGTGCTCTATCTGTTCTGTTTGGGATGTGGGATGGGAACAAACATTTACAATCCTTACTCAAAACTTGTGCTGTTCATTTAGTCACATGTGTCCCTTTTATTACAGTTACTCTTTCTGCCATTTCTAAAAGGCAAGAATTACTAGGAAAACAATATTCCTAACAGCTTTCCAAGAGCATGCAGGCAGATACGGACATCAGTATACCTAAAAGGTAAAGCATAGAAACCTGAAATATCCAACAAGCACCAGAAAATAACTTTTTCTTGATGCATTCTGTAAGCAAACATAATAAAAGCCAATCTTTTAAACAGCAAGACAGTAGGTAATAACCCTCAATAGAAAGGATTTTAATTCACCTTAATCAGATTGGCGAAGTACAAAGAGCATAGCACTGATAAATACAAATTAAAATGATACCTTATATTGCTGTGTTCTAGAGGAGCAGATATATGAATCAGCTATCATATCTGACATCTAGCTGTTACATGCACCACTGATGTTTTGAAATTTCTTTCTGGGTATTTATTTACTGTCAACAACACAGAAATTAACAGACAGACAGCATCAATGCTCTTTCAGAAAGAGAGGTGGGAATGAAGTACCTCTGGACCAAACTGCAGCACTCAGGAAGGATCTACGGAAGCACGGCATCGATGGATCTCCCCATAACAACTCAGGTCTTGACACTGCTTATAAAGTAGCTCTTTACTGCTGACTAATTCCAGTTATGCCAGACTTCCTTGTCCATCATAAGTTTCAGACATCCAAGTGTGAATTTCAAACACTAATACTGGTTAGAAGAATTGGCTTTCCCTCTTGTACAATATCTATAGTAACTGGATGTAACCTGTACCATACTTGAAGAATAACTAACACCTTTGTGGCTATCTATCTGCTTGCTAAGTGGTTCAATAACACTCAGTTCCTGGTGACATTAATGTAATTACAGTGGCTTCTCTGTCAGCCATGCATATAATCACCTAGGATTGCTTTTACAGGTCAGCCTGACAAGAGTCTGCACATTTCATCTGGCAGAATAACTAGAGGCTTTTGTTACACAGCAGTGAGGAAAAAAAAAAAAAAAAAAAAAAAAACAAAAAAAAACCACAGAGCCTTAACACCCTTAGTCTCCTATTCATGTGTTAACATACAGATTCAAAAAAGAAAAAATGGGATTAGATTCCTCTCTCTACCCAGAACCTCTTGCTCTGGTGCAAAGGAGAAGGTGAACTGCTTCTGTAGTTCTGTCCCTTCTGTTGGGGTGAGCGAAACTGTAGCTATGAAAAGGGCATGGAATTTTTCCTATACAATTTCAAAATACTGGTTTTGTAATAAAGGTACCAATAGACCTCTTACACATTAAGAAGCAGTTTTGAAGTGTTTTCAGATGAGCAATGATCAGATCTTACATAGTTGGAGAAGACCCTTGGGACTTGCTCTTAAATAATGCTGACCTCCTATACCCCTTGGGGGAAGTAGGAGGGCTAGAAAACGAATCTTTGAATTTGATTCCTTTTCCCCTTAGAAAATGCTCATAAAGTTTATTTACAATTTTCCATCAAATCATTAACCTCCCAGATAGCCATGAGAAAAACAAAAAAAGATCTATGATTGTTCTACTGACAGTCAGCTTTAGAAAAAAATTTAAGAAGTCCTTGGTACCACGCCTGTGAGCACACTAGGACGTATAGTCTGCTCTGATCATCCCTTTAAGAGCTAATAATCAAGCAGCGGTGCCCTTCAAGTTATGTCATTTATGTATGAAACACTCAAGATAACTGTTGCAACACCGTATTATATACCTACACACCAGTTAACTCGTATTTTGGTAAATATCCTGCAGGAGAGGTTTCTGGCAATGCAAGAATTGTCAAGTCTCATCAAACTGAGTTCCACCTAGCTCCATACTCAGTGTGAGAGTGGCCAGTACCAGGCAATCCATGAAAAAGAAAAAAAAATATGAAAAACTATAGTAGTTCTTAATAACAAAAGCTGATTTATCTGAAGTTAGACAGATGAAATGAGATTTATCAAAGCCACGTTAAGTAAGAAGAAATGCTTTAAAAAAGTGAGAGAGAGAGAGAGAGAGAGAGAGAGAGTCAAGACAATCAAATCCAAACCAGTCTTGTATCAAGGAATAAAAAGATGAAACTTCTGTTCTATTTATATTTTTACAAAAACAAGTTGGGATAATCTCGGGACACAGATCCAGGTGCAAGCGAACATTATTTTGTTATGTAGGGAGTTAAGGATTAAATTCTTTAGAATAACTTAAATGGCACATGTTTATACTGGTAGAAATGAATATCTCTTTTCTAAGAGAAAATAAATATCGTATTCTAAAAACATTTGTGCTGATCAACGACATCTTGCACTATATCATTTAAAAGAATTTTAACATTTATTTTCAAGCTCACAAACCTGAAAGTTCAAGCTGAAATGAATGGGAAAGTCATTTTTTTCTGATTCTTGGTCAACTCCTGAATAAGGATTCAGTAATGAAAGCCTATGTCACAACATCACTGACACAATACCACTGAGAATATGTAGACTATTCTTATGTACTGCTGTAAAGCTGACTGGAATAAGACGTAAGCTCTTTTGTATTTAATGTTAACATATAAAAGATTTATTTTAATAATTAAATTAAAAAGGAGTCTATCTGAAATTCACAATGACTTGAATATTTGGCTATTAAAAAAAATCAACAAAATCTTAGTGTGCTTTGGTCTTATTTTACACAGAAGTCAATCATTATATTTTAATACCTCCATAGCTTGTGCTAAGCGTTCCTCTAACGCCATATATGTGAGAAATTGAGGGTCCACATATGAAATGGCTTGAGCAACTCCTAGGCCATCCCCAAATTCATCGAGTAGTCTGAAAAATATAAATTAGGTAATACAGTCTTCATTTCAGAGTTACTATTAACAACAGAAGGGCTGGATACATTAATTATTGTGTGTAATCTAACATCACCAGTAACATGTGTACTCTTAGAGGTGACATTCACAGCAAGTTTTTACTGTTAACTGCTTCAGAATAAAGGTCCGTGCAGTTACAGGAGTTTAGCCAATAAATTTCACATACATGTTATTAAGCTACTTTTAAAATTAGCATTAAGATTTTAGTTATGGTTTACAGCTCTTAGCTTAGCAGAAGCTGTAAATTCTGTTTTCAACATTCAGAGATCAAATTTCAAAATAGGCACAAGCAAAATCATGTACATATCTGTATATGCTGAGCAGACAAAACTTAACAGCCTGTTAGAGAAGTTTCTTCCTTCCCATTCTGATCACTTAAGAAAGTTTGCTGAGCCTAGCCTCCAGAACCAAAAACTGCCATTTGTCCATACCCTACTAAGAACCCTCCAATTTCCTTCGTAGCTTGTTGCAATAGTTAATTGCGTTGCACTGCAAGAATATGTACCCTTCTTTCAGCTTAAGCTTCCATGCATTACTCCTTGTTATGCTCTTTGTAAATATACCAAAGAGACTGGCATATTCTCCTTACTAAGGTACTTCTACACTGTAATTTAATTATTTTTAATAAGCATAAGCTTTAAGTCTCTCACTGGAAAGCATTCTCTCCAGCTCACATTAACATTCACTTTAAAATAAACACACTTTACTATTCTAGGATCAAGCTGTGCAAGTGGCTCTGCAATCCTCCTGCTGCTTGGAGGAATTTTCTAATAATTATCTTACAATATTCTTCAATAATCTAATAAAAGAAAATCAAGTGAAATATTCAAAATTATGGCAATATTAGGTTTCCACTTGGCATTACAAACACAGATAAAAGGGGTTTTATAAAGTCTAACTTACACCAATGGCAATGGAGGAAAAGTTACAAAATACCACCGACTTAAATGCTGATTACATTCATATTGCTATACTTTTATTATACTTCCACCATATTTAGCAGCCTGAAAATGAATTGAAAAATACACCTAATATCTCTGAAGTAACCATTCAGTATACCAGAATCTCCACCAATCACAGGCTGATTTAGTGAATTTATGTCCTTTTTCTCTTGTTAGAAGAAACACAGCACTTTAGCTTAAAACCTTATAATGTAGGATTACCAGTCCCTGAAGCAAGTGATACTGATGAACATCCACATCCCAATGTGTAACATAAAAATCAAACCAAAAAATAACTAAAAACCCCTCTGAAATCAAACCAGGAAACTATCACAGGCATACCTCCACTCCACATCCAGGTCTTCACTCATGCTGGAGTCATCCTCAAGGTTGTTGTTCCCATCCAACATAAAGAAGCCAGGATGCACAAAATGACTAACTGGATCATCTTCCTCATCACTGCTACTTTCTATTTCTTCATGGTACTGTAACCAAGGAATCTCTCCTTCCTCCAAAGGAGTCTGTTCCCTTCAAATAAATAAATAGATGAATGAAAAGCTAAAACTAGAAATTTGGAAGAATTTGCAGCTTCATAAAAGAACAGAAGCTAAACATATTACAACAAGAGCTGCAGCTGTATGTTTCTCAGACTACAAAGCCCTGGATTCTCAACTCAGCATTTGTTGTAAAAAACAAGAAATAGCTAGTTGTGTCAGCAGACCCATCCAGACCCAGAATCTTGTGACCCCATGGTTCTGTGGCAAAAGTGTTTGTCTAATGTTCAAGACCAGTGGTACAGTGAACAGCTTTCTTTGTGTTTCCCTTAGCATGTCTGTCAGGGCTAGCAACTTTGGTACTAAAGATTATCTTATTCCTGAAATTGTTAAAAAGAAAGGCTCTCCTGACAGTCTGAAAAGGCTTTCCAAAGGGAAGGGAAGCTCGGCTTCAAAGCAAAGAGATATGATTAGTGGAAAAAAAAGCTATATACATGAGAAAAAAAAAGAAAGATTCTTTTCCTTCCTGGATTTTCTAGAACAGCACAAGTCACCTGGATGTTTCTTACCACAGGTCTGCAAGACCCACTTTTCATAATGGAGGGCAAATAAACAGGAACCACATCAGAAATAGGTATACTTGCAGCTTGTTCAAATTAAAGAATGCTGAAGAGCAGACAGCTCTCCTACTGTTGTTCTGAAGCAGATGGATTTTTATAATGTTTTCATAAAGCCATGCTAATTCTTCAAAACTCAAGGAGACAATGATACAGACAAGGTAATGACACAGATTTGGACTGCTTGGTGTTAGCTAACTGTCTGCCTTAGTGTGAAAGAAGCAGACAGAAAGAAGCAGCATGACTTACTGCTAAATAAAGCCCCCAATTAAGAACACAAGTTTGATAATAGATGCTTAGAAAAAAAATCCCTTTACCTTATCCTTAGTTACTTCTATATACAAAGCTTGCCTTCCAACCAAGGCAGAAGTAATTAAAACAATGAACATCTGGAAAAATGAAATGAAAATAAAAAAATAAAAGAATGAAAAACTGAGACGAAAGCTTTCAGCAAGGAATTCCTTCTTCAAGTTTACTATAATCAATGATAGAGCTGCAGAAATACCTAAACAAAAGAGCGGCAGTCCCATTCACTAAAATATGAGAATCAAGGAAGCAAACAGAAAAAAAAAGCTTTGCACAGCGTACAAAGTAGTATCAGAAGATGAGTAGTGTATGTCTGTGGCTTAAAAAAGGACCGCTATTTACAATTCACCTGTATGTAAACAATATTGTAGCTAGTCTTGCTTTTAAGAGTAAACCCAGCCTACTAACCTACTGCTTTTTCTTATTATTAGAATGCCAACACTCTGAGTAGCTCTACTTCTTTCATAAAATAGTCAGCATTGTTGGCATGACATAACATTTTTCCCTATTCTAAATATTGGAAACTAGTGCGATTGTTCTGATGTAGGCAAATGATTATTGCTACTATAATAATTATTTTTAGAAGGGGTATTACCTCTCTATAGCGTTTTGCTGACACCATGCTACTGCTGATGTTACTATTTAATAGGAAGTAATTTAATGAAATACAGCCATACCCTCCTTGGAAACAGAAGTCTGTGTTCTCTTCTTCTAGGCCACTGCTGTTGCTCTGCACTTCAGGCTCATGTTCCTCCCTGCCTGGGAGAGTCTCCCAGCTCTCATCGCTGGAGGACTGGTCTTTATCGGTAGCAGCCAAATACGCAGGCAGAGACGCAGACCATTCTCCATCACTGCACTCCGAGCTGCAATTTAAACAAGGCAATGCAGTGTCAATTTGATCTGCTACTTTTCTGTGAACATAGCTCTCAACATGACTACGATAGATTCATTTTTTACTATTCTTTTTTTTTTTTTTTTTTTTTTTTTTTAACAGGGTAAGTATATAATTCAAAATTCACTCTTAAAAAAGAATCACGCCCATTCTACTTAGCAAAAAGGTTTTGCTCTCTTCCCTTCACATTTGCAGAGTACATGAAATACCTCAGGAATATAAGCCAAGACCAACTATACCATCACTCTGCAAAAAGAAAATAATACCAGTGACCCAAGAAGTGCCTGACAAACATAGCAAATATTGGTCTTCTCTCTTGGACAAACAAAACTTTGTAAGCAAGAGCCCTTATAACTTCTCAGCTATATACAGTGCTAATTTTTTAAAAATCAGACAAAGATACAACTGATGAATTACTGAAAAATTACTCAATTCACTAGCCCAAAAGGATGAATAGCAGAGGGGTTTTCAGAAGGAATTCATTTTTTCAGTTCCACCACAAGGTAGAAAAGAGCAGTAAATAATAAACTATGGGCAGCTTTAAAACAACAGTGATGCTAGCAGAATCTCCAGAAGAAACACAAACTTACCCATTGCTACCTTTGCTAATACACTTAGAAGACTCATTCAATACTAGCAGTGACAGAAGACACCTAGCAAAATAGAGCAGAGTCAACCAGCTATGTCCCTTCAAAAAGTTACAGGAAAAAATGGGTAAGTGAATGGAAAACACGCTTGATAGAGCACATCTTACTAATAACACAGCAATCCAGCACACCTGCAGCTCAGAATTTTTAATCTGGTAAAACCAATAAATCAGTGTGTATCAATGTTCTCACCTCTCCACCTTCAAACCCATTTTAAAGAAAAATCTCTCCTCCTGTGTAATGTTACAAACACATGCCAATAGAACTTGCTGTTTAATGATTTACCAGTACTTTTGAGAAATTGCATATTGTACACTTCAAGTTTTATAAGAATAAGGAAGATAAAGGTCAAAGATCTTTTGGAAATATTTTAATTTGAAACAGGAATATTTTTTTTCTTACAATTTTGAGGACTAGGGAAGGTGAAGGAAATGAGAATATACATGTCCTTGGGTCATTTCAAAGGAATTTCTTTTTTCTGTTAAAAAAGAAATCCTGATATTTTAATAGGTGAGACAGTCAGTACTGTCTAGTATATATGCTGTTCAATCCATCCTGTACATCACCAACTAAAGTTGAATCACTACCTTTTTAAAAAAACAAAAAAACAAAAAAACAAAAAGCCACTTTTTTTAAAGGCTATTCAAATATGCTATAAGATTAGCTCAGAGATTCACATTTCTTCATTTTACTTTTCCCTATCTTATAGCCCACTTATGATTTCCAATGCAGATTTTAATACAAACAACACTCCTATGTTGATAGTTAAATTTTCTCTAATATTCTGCCTTTAAAGTTCTGGCAATAAAGTTTATATAGATACAATGATTTGAAACAGTAAAGAGAATATATCTTAAGCCATTAATCCTGTACAAAGCAAGAACACTGAAAATACATATTTCAAAATGTACAATTTAATGGGGTCTAATTCTGCAGAGATACAGAACTTCATGTAATGGTTAGCGAGTTACAGACTTCCCACTTGCCAAAAGCACATGGTATTTCCTTAGCATCTGCACAAGGATTTTCCGGGAACAGTCCCTCCCCAGCTGAACTGGCCTGTACTTAGCTCCTTCAATTTAGTATCAAAGTAGATGAGGCAGTAATGGACGTGTTCCTCATCCATCACCCCAATCTGGGGAGCAACCACAACCCCTCGACCTCAGAGCAAATGTAGTTCTAACAACCACGTAAGACTCCTCACAGAGCTTTTTATTACATGCCAGCATCATAAGAGCTGGGCATTTCCTCACAGCAAAAAATGTGTAGTGGAGGCCCATGCTTCAGCAACCAGTAAAGTCAATTTTTCTCTGGGTTGGAAACAGGAGCAAGTAGAGTCACAGGATGCAGCATATGACAATTCTATTCTTCATGCAGCAATAGATATATATTTTTTTAAATGTGCAAATAATGACTAAACATTCAAACATATAACTTCATCTTTTGAGAACAGAAAAGCTTGTATTAGCCCTTTTTAGAGAGTAAACATTGACATGTACTTCATAAGGGTGTATCTTTTGAAGATTTAGAATATGAATTATATTTTTAAAGCTAAATCTGCAGGTGACAAAAACTTAATGCTTCCTGTTTAGTGGTTCTTTTATTTCTACCACAAAGAGCATAATCATTTTCAGATACATAAGCTATATTTCTCTTTTTTATCATTTGTCAGCAATCCATTACTTTGCATCATGGGAGCCAATGCTCTGGTTGCCTCCATTGCCTTTTAAATTTCCAGTGCAGCATTTCATCAGAAAAAAAATAAGTTAAACAGTAATAAAAACTTTTTAAAAGCAAACACTATGAGGAAGAAAAGGATTCTTCTAAAGTCCACCTACAGCTTTAATAAGGAAAAAAAAAAAAATCTACTAACCCATTTTACAAGGCCTTGAAGATTTTGCTTTCTCGTAATTGGGACTCTGCAATATTTTAATATCAAGATTTTATGAGGATTAATTTTCACACTGTACACTCCACAAAAGCAGTGGAAATAATGTAATAAGCAGGTTAAACTGTAAAGCATAATAGCAAAAAAAAAAAAAAAAAAAAAAAAAAAAAAGGCACATCAACATCCAGCTCAAGTTGGTCAAAATGCAGTGGAAACACAATCAACAAGGACAATGAAAGGCAAAGAGAAGAAAAAAATGCAGAAATTTAAACTAAACAACCACAAAAACTACTGCAATTGCCATGAATTAACATAAAGTTCATACAATCATACAAATTAGTTCATCTTTTGGATAGAGAGCCCAAAAGGGGACAAGCCTGATGCTGCCCCAGGGATCCACACTATAGCCAAGTAGATCTGAAACTGTGTTCATTCAGAGTTATTTTGGAAACATCTGCTATTCCAAAGAACTTCCATTAAAAACAGGATTATAGATGATCCAATCAAATTATTCTTCAGAGACGATGAAGAATAATTTCTTTTACAAAGTGTGAACGCAAGAATATAGGTAGGCTGACATGCATAATATTGAGATCTGAAAGCAAATAAGAAATTCTGAAAATAACAGTTCTTGAGGAGAATCTGTAATTTGCCAAAAAATCAAGCTGAGCAAGTTTTCCCTCTCTTCTGCATCCTCTCATTAAAAATATTAGTATTAGTTTGCATTACTAGATAATACACATAGATAAATACTAGAGTATTAGTGTGCTCTAACCCTAAACAAAATGAATTTTTTTTTTTTTTTTTTTTAGCAATTAGATAGCAGGCTCCCTGTGTATCAGGTTTTCACTGTATTTTTAAAAAGCTGCTTTGGCATCCCCAGCTCAGAAGCACTACAGACCACGAGTATTCTACTAATATAACATTTGAAAATAAAATAATGAAAAAAAAATGGTGACAAATGGCAATTTAAAAATCCTTACTTTTTTCCCCTCTCAGGTATTACGCCTACATTTTTGTTTAGCTTCAGATAACACTTCTATGGACTCCTACATTTTTTAATGCTCATTAAAATGTCTGAAGCAGTAAAATGGACATAAATATTTCCATATAACTATATTTTAAAGTTTCACTCATAGTCTAAGATATTTCTCTATAATGAACTTTCTTGAAAACAAGATGCTGTATATAACTACCAGGTTGTTGTATCATATAAAACAGACTTCAGAGTGAAAGTTGAAGTTCCAGATGACAAGAAGGTATGCTCGCACAACTACATCTGTACACAGTAATACTACAAGACAGTAACATTACATCTATATGGAAGTACTAGCAATCAGCATTCCAGTAACAACCTAATCCTTCCCTTCTCCAATTCCTATGAACCAAATTTCAGTGGTTTTGTTCAGAGAAGACAGACATAAAAATCATGACAGTGGATCAGAAAAATGTAAAGTACAATTTATTTTGATTGACTTGGGGAGGGATGAAGGAGAAGAGGAGAGAGGAAAAGTTAGCATTTTGTTATATAATCATATTCTGAAATTGCTTAATTTTTTTTTACTATGTCCCATACCATTTGCCAGCAAATTTTTTGGATTAGCATTTTATTTTACACATAAAATATGTAATACAGACAAAAGTGTCAAATCTTACCTGTCTTCATCTTTGTGGGACATTGAGAAGTGTCTGCTGCAGTCTTCAAACTCATCCCAGAAAGTGTTATCATCTAACACAGTTTTCCTTTCCTGAGCAGTCACATTTTTCCGTAGGTCTATTTTTGCATTTTTCTGTGCATCTTCATAGTCTCTTGGGTCAAAGAACATACTGGAACTCATTTTTTCTTTGCTGTTCTTCAAGGCACACTCTGCATGGCCATGATGGACTTCAGCAATTTCACTTCGCCTCCTAGAACTGCTCTTCTCTTCATCATCATTAGCGAGAAGCTTCTTCCTATCCAACTGATTTGTAGGATTTTGTTTTCTAATTTTGGGTCTCACTACCAGTTCAGGTGAATTCTCTTGATCAGTCTTTCCATCACTGACATTTAATTCATTACAAATAGGGGTCCTGATTCCAACATCCACTATATCTTTTGTCTGTTGTGTTTCACAACTGGCAATACTCAGGTTATTTTTCAGTATAGTCTGATCTTCAGCAGAAGATATTTTAAATGTCCGGTTGTTTTGATGGGCCAAATCTGAATCTCTGTTAGAACATTTCATTAAAGGCACTGGTCCCACTTCTTCACAACATTCCCTAGAAACACTGTGGTTAAGACTGGATAACCGGGACTGTAAGTCAGAAAAAGACCCTACACCTTTTTCTAACTCAGAAAGCATGTTATCTAGTGTTTCCTGAAATACACCTGCTTCTTCTTTTGCCAAGGAAAGATTACCTTGGCCATCATCATCCTCTCCATCACTGCTATCTGGCTCATAAGAGTCAATGTTTACAAAAGCAATTCCATTCTGGCTATTCAAATCACTACACTCTCCAGAAGCATATTCTGCAAGGTCCTCAGAAATTTTATCAGGATTCATAATGTTCCCTGAGATTTGGTTGCCTTCCAGACTGTAAGAGACTAGAGAAAATGAAGTGTTCGTCTCAAAAGTTTGGCTCGATACAGTTCGACAAACCGGTGCTCCAGTTCCAACATTTTCTAACAAAGGCTCATCCGATAAACCAGAACAAACTTGAACCAATGGACTGGAACCTTTATAGAAAGTTGTAAGAAAGAATACATTGGAACAATCAAACACAATAGCAATGTTCTCATTTCCAACATCTGCTCACGAAAAAAAGAAAAGTAATTTATTGGGCAATTTGATAGAGACATTTGGCAGAGATGCACTGATTCTTTGCTAATATATTACGTTATCATTTTTATAAACTAAGCCCATATAAACAGATTAAATGATTTAGCTCAGCCTGTGATAGCAGCAGCAAGAAATATTAAGGAAGGAACATGTTCAAGAGCAGTATCTCTAAGTAGTTTATATGAAAAGGAGTCTAAGATGAGAAAAGAAAACTTGAAAAAATGCTAAAAGATTAAAAAAGCTGCACCATTTCTTTCCATAACATAAAAATCAGACTACCCATTCAATAACTGGCTGAACTGTACCCTCCTGCCACAGTCCGATAAAGCCATTTATTGATACTGTAAATTACATACTAATAGCACTATATTTTGTACCTGTCGCTATGAATGCGACTCCTTATAAGGAGAAAATAATAACAGAAACGAATGTAGAATTTACAGTTGGCAGTTACTATCACTGCAAACTCAGTTTGCTTATTTTACAGTGGAATCTCTTGCATAAAGGGACAATAAATATCAAATCCAGCAAGAAGAGTTAAAAACGTACAGATTGCACAAAATTAATGCTTAGTGCAAGTCACCTGTTTACTCCTAATCCAAATTGTTTCCAAAAACACAATAGCTTGCTGAACTTGATGTAACTACTTATAAATTGGAGGCTGATATTAAGATATTTGAGAAATTTTTAATCACAAGAGAACAAAAGTTCTGAGCAGAAAAAAATTGAGATATGCAGGATAAATGAAGGCATTCCATAACACATATTTTAAAGAACAGCCAGAGGTAGGGAACCATATAAAATGAGTGTTCCATGTTTAAAAATAGCACCACAACCACAATAAAGCAAACAGTTTGCTAAGTGAACATCCCAAACAAATTCTTCAAATACACCTGGAAAACAGTGGTTGCATGGAGGATGTGTACATCATGACTGAAAACGGCTACACAGATAACTACTGCAGACCAAACCTTTGCTTCAAATTCAGCTTTTACTCTCATCTAAATGGTTAATCCATGTCTAGGTTGGTAAATTGATGGCACCGAACTTCGTAAACAAAAAACACGAGCTGTGCCTTTCAGCACTAGAAGTCTGGTTTGTAGAAGACAATATTGTGACATTACAAACACTTTATCTGATAAAAGTTGAGATAAGTTTTTTCTACCCATGTTCTGTGATTGTTTACACATATAAAAGATGTCACGTCAATTAGGAAGGAAATACGCAGAACATTTTGGTCAGTACCCACTCAGCAGAAAATAAGAATCAACTTGGAGGAAAAAATAATAATACAGCTGAGGAAGGAGGAATAATCAATCCAAAAACATTTCTCTCAAAATCTGGAAAGCTGTGATTAAAAAACACCCTCATACAAAGAGACTGGACTGTTTATAATCCAACAGGCCATTTTGTGTCCCTGTACAAAATTATTCTTTGAAAGCTAGAGTTCTAAAAAGACAGTTGAAATTAAAATTTAATGTTCAACATTCACAAAAAAAAAAAAAAAAAAAAAAGGAAGAAAGAAAGAAAAAAGGGAAATGGTAGATATAAACCAAAAAGAGATAATCTTTAAGAGGTTATATAGGATTCCTGCTCTAGCTTAACTAAGGTTGACAAAAGTACCTCAGAGAAAAACGTAGTGCACGATACGTAAAATATTTAGCAGCCTAGTTCTATTAGAACGTTAGAATAGGCATTTTCTTCCAAATGGGAATATGAAAGATTCATTTGATTTGAAGACAAAATAAAAAGAATTCTACAATGTTATAATTATTTAGCTGGTTAGGACATACTAAGTCTTTCAGGCATCTACTTCTTCAAGCAAAATTAAACAGCCTAAGATATTTCCTACTTTAATTTGCCTTCATGTGGCATTTCATTTTATGAAACTATCTGAAATGAAGTTTGCACGTATTAACTTACGTGACTATTCTCTTTTCCCTTCTACACCATTTTCTACACATCTCCCGCTCCCAAGCATCTCAGTCTGCAATTATATGGCACATAACACAAAGATATGCACGTACACAAAGACTTCTCTTTCTGAACATCGTCCAGCTCTAATCCTTCGCATTCTCCACCGAGTTGGTGTCCATTCCTGTCTTGGCTGGTCAAAGATGGTCTAAAACTGACATAAGCATGTCTTCTTCCATATCTTCTACCCGTAATAGTCTGATAGCCTCCTGCCGGTTTGGGCCAGGCAGGTTTGCCAGCTTCTTGACCCATTGCTACATGAGATGATAAAAAACAAACAAACAAAAAAGACAAAAAAAGTGTATTAGACAACAGTATCTCTTTAAAATTCACCTCCCCCCAACAATTCGATACAATTTTTAAAGCAAGGAATTTCCCAATTCTCTTCAGTAATGCTTTCAGATTCACTGACTTACAATTACTAAGAATCTGAAGTGCTCTGGGCTTAAATGGTATGAAAGTACATAATAATTGAAACTTTCCTCTGTAATAATCAGCCACTAACCACTGATTTCGTCTTCATCCTAACATGTTTGTAATAAGTAACAATAAAATAAAATATTGATTTAAAATAATGTTATTATTTTAAAACAATATTGAAAATAATCTTAAAATAACCTTGTTATTTTAAAATAATTATCTTAAAATATTTTTAAGATAAATTTTGGATGACACACAATCATTCTTTGAATGCGACACTCTTCATGGTGTGGGTCTGACATGCTACATATGGCAGCTTGCAATAAACTTTTGAAATAGTATAATGGGAAAAAGCCTCAGGATAATGCAGTGCAAGTCAGCTGGCCCTAGCTAGCTTATTTCTGTGACGGTAAAAGTACAATTAATCAAAGGTATGTTGCCAAACAAAAAATTCCAAGTGCCAAGGACCAATGTTTTATTCTTTACCTTTAGGAATATCCTCAGGCATGTCCATACAAGGTAATAACCCATGTATTGCTCCTATTACTGTAACAACATCCCATATTAACGGATCTTAATGCTTTTACCAAGAAAACACCAGGCAAAAATCACAAGAAAATTTGAAAAAGAGTGGGGGAGAGCTGCCAATACTGTAATGAAGAAAGATTATATTCCAGTGTTAATATCTGCTATAAATAAGCCAATACAAGAGTTCATGTCCAAAAGTTGTTGCTTGTGCAAATGCAATTAGAAGTTCAGTTTTTCAGATGTTCAGTGGCTTTTCTGTGTTCCTCTATGTCACTTTTAAACTTTACTAGATAGAGAATTAATATAGTAGTTTTATTACTTTTGAAAGTCACTGAACTGTGAAAAGTACAACCTAAAGCCAAGGAAAGTAAAGTTTGCAACTATGAACCCACAGCTTTCTGAAATTCAGGAAAATGAAAGGGAAGCTTTATTTTGCCTGGCTGTTAAACTGATCCTTTCACTACTTTTTAAGAGTGAATATTTATATACAAAAATGCCACTGATCAGCAGTTTCTTTACGCACCTTTGAACAGCATATCCACAATAACATGCGGACTGTCAAGAAAGGCACAACTGAATATGTACCAACTCTCTAAGAGTTTTTAATTTCTTTTTTGAAAACTAGCATCTCTGCTGAAGTTGGCATTTTGCATTTGACTGACATACAGGAAACCAACTTTGTTGTTTCCTGTTTAACACAAACCATTAAAAAATAGAAGGAAAAAATAAATGAAGTTTTTTTCTCAGGGCTGTGCTCAACAGAAATTGCATGATCTCTTAAAGTTTTAACTAAAAAAGCAAATAAAAAAACACTTATTGTACATTACAGCTTCTATTACAAGATACAATCTTAACAGCTTCAGGCACAAAAAACCTCCTACAAGAAAGCTTACAGAACCTGGCACAGCAATTTTGAAAATGTTTGCTAGAAATCTGCAGAGTGGACGTTCTAGAGGGAAAGTCTCAATACCTTCTGCCTGATCTTCCCTATATAAAAAATTGTTTATGTAAGCAAATCTCAAATCCTAAACTGAGCATAGGGTGCTCAAAATGGGGTGAGAAGAAACAGATATACTGCCTCTCTTCCCAATACTGTAACATGACATAAAGAAGCATGAACAGTGGAATGAGAAACAGTGGAAAGTGTAGGGCCAAAGAAAGAATACAGGCATCCAGGGAAAGCATTAAAAAAAACCCCAAAACTTGTTTTTTTGGCCTGATATAGGAAAAAAAATGCAGTAAATCAAACAAATTCATGTGTAAAATAAAATAACTGCAAAAGAGTCTAAAACATTACTGTTTCATTCCCACGTAAACTGACAGCAGCAATGAAGACATTTGCTATGTTTAAAAGTAAAAATCTCTCAAACATTTACAATTCAATTACTTAAAACTGTTATGTTTAAGTAAAGTAGAACACGAGTAGTGTTTTATCTAACATTGCCAAATTCACTTCTGTGATCATTAGCCAAATTATAATAAACTGTTACACATATTTTCTCTTATATCTCATCATGTTATATGTATTGCTCTAAATCTACCCTAAAACGTGCAATTCCAGTCATCTCTCATTTCCACTGCTCTTCGCACACCGGGAAGCTCTGCAAGCACAGCCCCCTTCCATGAACCCTGCAGGAGTCCAAATGTGTCCTTCACTACCTGCAGTTTGGTTATACTGTCTATTTGCACAGACCTGGGGTTCAACTCAATAGAACCTTTGCAGAAAAAAATAAACTAAAAATAGGTATCAGGGGCTTCTTCTCTCATGCAGTTTCAGATCATTTACATATAACCTTCATTTAGTATCTTGCCACATATTTGTCCATACTTGTCCAGCCCACATTAAACTACAGAAGCTAAAATTGGCAATTCACATTTAACTATACTATTCTTGCAATATTTTTCAAGTGCTGCTCCTTAAAAATATGAAGACTCTGCATCATCTTTGCCAAGAAACGGTCCTGCAATTAATGAAAAAAAAAAGTGTGTGTGTGTGTGTGTGCGCACGCGGAGGGGGGGAACAGAGTGGAGAAATTTTGACAATCAATTTTTTAAGTTACCCGGTGCATATTCTTACTAAATCAACCAATAAGTCATGTTTTTTCAAGCAAGCTCAGTCAATTCTTATCACACGGCTAGTTAGCAGACTGCCAGAGGCAGTTGACAAATAAAGTTGTCAATAAAGCAACAACATCCAAACAACTCTCAGAGCAGAATCTGACAGTTCAAACAAGTAAATCAGGACAGCAATAGAAATATTTGTCCTCAAAGATGCTGATACAACCAGTTGAAACAAAAAAAGGTAAAAATACAATTGCTTATACAATCCTTAATTTTAGTTTGTTCTCCAAACATGAGTATTGTTCACAAACAAATATAATAGATGTTCACTCAAGAGAGTCCAACTCACTAAATCTGAAAGTGTTATTTTTCAAATTGAGGTTTTCAGCATGCAAAGACTTTAAGGCAGGTGTGCAATGCACTACAGCTTTTTGTTCCAAATAAATCTTTCACATATAGACTACCTCATCTTGTAGTCAATTGCTTTAAAAAGATATTATGCAGCTATGTGCACTAAAAAAAAGCTCTGAATTTTTCTGCCGAGGAGGATTTATTAGATCTTTTTTTTTTTTTTTTTTTAAGAAAAAAAAGGTTCAACTTCTAGCAAAAGTTTAAATAGCACATTTGGATTAATAGAGACTTGAATTTTTATCCAGATACAAATCTCAAAATAAGAGAAGGAGCCACAAATCTGTTTGCCTACGTGCCTTAAGTGAGCAAAGTTTTGCCTCCTAAATCCAGAGGCCAGGCTACACGCAGTCGTTCAGGCAACCGTGTTCCCGCCGCATGTGAGACCCTCTCTCAGTTCTTTCTCCCTGGCTAACGCGTGCTGAGGAGCGGGCATTGCTCTACATGACAAGCAGTTCAGCAGGCCTGTCCAAACCACGCTCAACACCCGCTGGGAGGTAGAGAGCAGCTCCTAGAAGGCACAAAGCATAAGGCATAGGTTAAGCAGAGCCAGGCCTGGCCCCGGCCTTTCTGAGGCAACGCCATAATCACTGATGCACAGCACCATACTTCCTCTTTATCTCTACATATATTGCACTGTGGTTTCAGCTCCCTAGAGCCAGTAGCCTATAGGCTATAATGTCTAAAGCTTGGGAATTTAGGCTCAAATCCATTTGACTTGTATAACCAACTTGTCCCCTCGCTGGCCAAAAGAAAACATTTTTCTAGAAGTAGCCACATTAATATTAAAGGTTAACTGTAAATGTACATATACAAATGTTCACAGTTCACTGCTATAGCACAGATATTCATAGCTGATTCATTAACTTGATCACAATCCTATATATAAATCTCAAGTCTTTTTAATTTATAGATCCAGATTTAGGACCACTACATTCTCCTGTGCAGCAGTTGGTTAGTCCTCTGTCTTACCTCCAGTCCTCAAACAACGTCCACCTAAATCCTGACACCTGCACTTACTCTTCTCCTCATGATCTTTGATTCTCCTCTGTTCTCTTAATTCCTTCACATTCTAGAAACTAGAAAGAAGAAAAATAGTTTTCCAGGATCAAGAAATGTACACTTTATGTCTATGATACTTCTCAAATGATTAACCACCACCTGCACCAAAATAAGGTATCATTACAACCTCCACCTAACTTTTGAACGGGGCAGCTTGACTGCATCATACTTGGATAGCATCACTTCATCTGAGCAGCACAGAGTCTAGCCCATAGAAGCAATGGTGAAAATAACATTAGAAGAGCCCGATCTGGGAATAGAGACATCAAAAGGTCTAACTACTGGCTTTCCTCTATTGATATATATCCTGGCCACAGAATCCCTTAGTAACTTATGGACCTACCAAACTTTAATTAAGAAAATGAATGTACACTAACTACACAGAGAGCCTGTTATACACACTGTTCTCTCTGCAATTACAAAACATAATTGTGGATAATAGAGAAGACTTGCGAGGGTGGAGGCAGGACAACTCACAGGTTCAAGTCTGCAAATAATTAGTATTCAAATTAAAGACTAGATTTTGAAAAGACTCAAGGGTTCCATTTAGATACCTAATTAATGGTCAAGAGACTGCAAAGATCTCTTTGTAACACTTTTGGCTAGATGTAATCTTAAAGACTGGGCACTTGCTTTTTCTGATTAAAAAAAATCCCTTTTTAAAAAAAGTCTAATTTTTAAATGTCCAATTTAATTTCTTGTTATCATTCACAAATACAGTCACCTCCTAGGGCTATTATATGTGGACTATATTACATAATGGGAGGGCAGGTGGGTGTAGAGAGGGAGGGAGAGTGGAGAAGTGCCAAGCCTATATAAGGGAAAGGGAAGAAGCAGTGTAAAGTGTTGTCCATCCAAATTCACAGCTCCCTTGAAAGTGCAACTGCCCTGCAACACCAGCCCCTCCTTTACCCAGTCTCTTCATTTCCCACCTCAGGGGCTTTTCTCTATTTGAACTTTGAGGGTTTAACCAGAGGAAGAGCAGAACACACTTGTCTAGCATCTTATTTGATCCAAATCAACTGTCCACATGCATAACCTTGGCTCATAGCACCTGTGAATATGTTACGAATTAGATTAACACTCATTTATTGAAGCCCACAATGGTCAGAATTTTCTTTCCTGTAAGTGTTTCAAGGTTAATCAAGTCATCCCATATCTTCTTGCTGAAGAGCCCTTTCAGTGAGGATTAAATGGAAAAAGTAACTAAGAATCCAGACATGCTAAATTCAAGCCTGTACTCTATAATCACTAAACTATGTGGCTTCACCAATTTCTCCTGCTACATGTAACCCATTGCCTCGCCTCCACCAACTCAACAGTTTATTTCCATTAATCTTTGTTTGCTGAAGTGTCCAACTTTTCAAGGCATGTAACAGCACTGAGCAAAAGAATCTAAACTTTTTCTTACTTTTTTTTTTTTTTTTTTTTTTTGCTTAGCCTATAGTATGTCATACATGCAGTAAGGAAAATAAAAAATACAAATCCTTACTAGAATTGGTTCAATGTACTTAGCTTCACTCTTACAATGGGCTGATAAAAATAAAATCTATGTTTAAACAAATCATGTTTGAATTGCTACCTATTTCTACTTCAGAGGTGTAACTTCCTTCCCACTGGCCTTTAACATTTACCTTCCCATTACCGTCATCATTGAGCAACAGTACAAAAACGTGCATCTTTTACTCATAAAAAGCTGCAGATGCAGAACAGTTAAAGATATTAGAGCCTATTTTCAGCTCAGAATTGTGGATTGGTTGATGTCAGCTGCATGTTCAGACGACAAAACACACTTGCAAAATTCTACGGTTGGTTCATTTTTAGGGGAAAATTTTGGCTCCATTAATACTTTGAAAGACATGGAGAGATTCTCCAAAAGCATTTCATAAGAAAAAGAAATAAAGAAGAGTTTTTTTGACTAAGTGAGCCGGGGAGTAAACTACAGCATAAAAGAACCATAGCTGGTTTTCCTATTTAAAGAAAAAAAAAATAACGCCCTGCTACACTGACAGTTTTATCATACTAAAAGCAGGCAGAGAAGAAATCATTGTCACTTTTCACTGGCTTTTCCCTGTTCCCAGTCTTCTCGCTTCATGTCAAAATTCCCCAAGCACTTGTTACTGTGACAGCTCCCAGGGGTGACCATTATGATTGATCAAGACAAAATACACCACATTGCCTCCAAGAGCAGAAAGCCAAACATATATACCATGAAAAGGGGTGATTACATGATTTTTCACTGATTTGCAGCACTTTGTAATTAAAGAAACTACTGAAGTATCTAACCTAAACATCATCCACTCTTTACATCCCAATTCAACTATGTTATCTCTAAATTAAGCATAGTAATTGAGATTTAACAAAGAAAAACTATCTTGTGTTTTTGTCTTACTAAAATTGCAAAACCAAAACCCAGTATTAGCTAGCTGTAACTTGAGGACATGTAAAGATGGAGTAACTGCCACATTTCCTCAATAATTTTTTTGACAGTTAATCACTTTGTTAAAACAAAAAGAAAACCAAATCAAACCAAACAAAAAAGTCCTAAATCCAGGCTTAATTTTACATTCAAATTTGCCTGTTCTCAGATTCCAGCTATTCAGTGTACTAGAAAATGGAATAACAAAATCAAGAACATTTTAATGGCCACTATTTGCTGCTACAAAATGTATTTAATGTTTTTTTTAGAAAAGCAGTGACCTTCAAATGTGTCTGTATGAAAATATTTTCTTCAGTTCTTTAATAATTCATATTTTTGCCATACTTTCTCAATTTTTTCCAACATCCTTAAAAAAAAAAAAACAAACACATACATATTCAGGTCTCAATCTTACCAACACTTGTAGTAAAGAAGTAAAAACAATCTCCCCATTCCTACCGAGTGCTCTTTTTCCTGTCACATCTATTAACTACAGAAGCCATTTGCTGCCACAATGTAAGAACAGGAACTCATGCTCAAGATTTTAAAAGGAAACCCACGTAATACTGACACAGTTACTGTTTTCCACCTTACAGTCTTAAAAGGTTTACTTATGTTCTGAGAAGTATAACTATGTATTTATACTAGAAAGTATTTTGTTCAAATTGATGAAACTTAAAAACAGTTCAGGTTCTTGATACCCTCTCCTTCACCCAGCTAGTTCTGAGCCACCATTAAAGCATACTCCAAACAGTCCAGACAGAATCAGGTAAAAGAATCTTTACATTATCTCTGAAACTACACCAACCAATACCCTGCATCTGTACCCAATATTCCAGAACTCCTTCTTTCCTGGAGGTATTTTTGGAAGTCTCCAAGAGCAAATGAATTAAAAAGAAATTCGAATTAGCATAGAGAACTTCCAGTTTTGTAAGCATCAGTGCTCAGGAAGGTGGAGAGACTGCCAGTCTCCTTTGACAGGAGAAAGGCATGAAATAAGAGAAGTATTTCAATAATTTATAACAGCATATCTTTGCCATCATTTCCCTCCTCCCCCCACTATAGGCAGATTAACATCAAAATTCTTGGTATGTTTTATTATATTCACAAACTTCAAACTACATGTCCTGGCAGATTTGCACTAAGAACAATGACTCTTCAGTTAGAAGTTACCTTCATTGACCGAGATTTACCTAAGCCTTGGGGAACAATACTATAAGTAAATTAAATATTTTTCTAAGAAATATGATTTACTGATTTGAAAGTTCCTTCTCAAAAGCCTTTGGTCGAGCAGTGACTTTAGATCGCTCACTGGGTTATTTGAGAACCAAATATTGGTTCTTTCCATAAGTAGTATCAGCTCAGATGTATATTAACAAATGGCGTAGGCTTCATGGATTTATTTTTCAGACTTTACTTACTGCCTTTTTGTAAACCTTCCAGGTTATTCTGTAGTCTCCTTTAAGCATATGAATGCTTAAGGTCAATGCTTTTACTATAGCTCCTTACCTTTGCTTCAGGCTGAAAATAGCTTCTAGTCCAAGCTTAATAAGCTGGCAGGCTGGCCTTCCACTGAATTCATTTTAAATGAAAATAACCCCCCCTCTGGTGGTTTTTTTTTTTTTTTTTTTTTTTTTTTTTTTTTTCTGGTTTATCTCCCTGATTACAGAAACTACTTCATTATGACTGAAACAGCAGCTGGTTGCATCTTAGAGCAGAGTGCCTGATCTAGGTCTCTGGAACCTAAAAAGCTCTAAGCAGCCTTTCAGCAAACACAAACCATGTATTCTCCATCGAGGGCCTAGCTTCAGAAGCACAGCACAGACATTTTGAGATATCTGAATGTCTTTGTGGAGAAACAAGATGCTTGTTATCGCCTTGCCCACTTGAACTACAAAGATAATTCTGTGTTTAACATTATCTAGAGACCTAATAAAACTACTAATCACATAAAATTTGTACTTTATGAACTTGAAAATCATTGCTAGGCTCTTCACATTTAGAAGGGTGTTATTAAAGGGCAGGCTAACATGGATGACACTGTTGTGGGTGTTCACTACAGGCCCCCTGATGAGGGAGAGGAAGTGGAAGAGGCCTTCTACAGACCACTGGAAGCAGCCTCACAATCACAGGGCCTGGTTCTCATGGGGGACTCCAGCCACCCTGATATCTGTGAGAAAGACAACACAGCTGGGCACAAGCAGTACAGGAGACTCCTGCAGAGCATCGATGATAACTTTTTGAAATAGGTGGTGGAGGAGCCAAGAAGGAAAGGTGTATGGCTGGACCTTGTATTAACAAACAAGGAAGGACTGGTTGGAGATGTGAAAGCTGAGGACAGCTGTGGCTGCAGGGACCATGAGACAGTGGAGTTCAAGATCCTGCAAGGAAAAAGCAGGGCAATAAGTAAGATCACAACCCTGGACTTTAGCAGAGCAAATTCAGCCTCCTCAGGGACTTGGAGGAATCCCATGGGTTAGGGCCCTAGAAGGAAGGTGGATTCCAAGAGAGCTGGTTAATATTCAAGCATCACTTCCTCCGAGCTCAAGAGCAGTACATCCCTATGAGTAAGAAGTCAAGCAAAGGGGGTAGGAGACCTGCCTGGATGAGCAAGGAGCTCCTGGCAAAACTCAAACAGAAAAACGAAGTATCCAGAACGTGAGAAAAGGGACAGGGCACTTAGGGGAAGATAGAAACATTGTCAGAGTATATACGGATGCGATGAATAAGATTAAGGTCCGTTTGGAATTAAGGGATGTCAAGGACAAGAAGGGCTTGAAATACATCAGTAGCAAGAGGAAGACTAGGGAAACGTGGACCCGCTGCTGAATGGGATGGGTGCCCTGGTGATGAAGGATACAGAGAAGGCAGAGTTACTGAATGCCTTCTCTGCTTCAGTCTTTACTGCTGAGGCCAGCCCTAAGGAATCCCAGGTCCTTGAGACAAGAGAGAAAGTCTCTTGACTCTTGAAACAAGAGAGAAGACCTTCTCTTGGTCAAGAAGGATTGGGTTAGAGACCACTATACATACACATTTAGTATCAGCACATTTATACTTACCACATGCTACTGGCCCACTCCTATCTATTTTGAAATAACCAGAGTCAATGCTAGTGACAACAAAGTAACCATACCAGGTGGTCCTATGCCCTTGCACACACCCCCATTCCCATGCCCTTCCAGCCCTGTTCCCTAGAGCAAGGGCACACTATCTACACTATCTGCCTTTCAGCTCCAGCAGGAAGGCAAAGAAGTTAGAATCAGACTGTGCTTCTCCCTCTCCCTCCAGCCAGGCTGGAAATCACAGTTGCAGCACACACTAGAAACCAGGGAAAAGAAGGTGGTTGTGTATTTCTGGGGCTGAGGAGGTGGTGAGGGATTTGGTTCCAGTGCACCCTCCTACTGCAATTTTAATCATGGGCTAAAGTCCCAATCTCCAAAGAATATCAAACCCTAGATTAGTAGTAAGAGATTGTTCTTTGAAGAAGAGAGAAGGAGGTGAAAGCAATATGAGATCTCCAAACAGATCCCATCTCCCCCAAATTAAACAGCGTTTTAATGCTTAACTATAGTGTTTGAAGCCATACTGATTTATTTACTCACTAGTTGTGCCTTAAAATGAGTAATTATTCAGCAGTCAACACTTCAAAAGATAGAAATTCTGACATGCTGCTTCAAGGAAAAAAAAAAGTTTCCTATTCCATCAGAAGAAGTCTGAAGGATAAATTTGAAATAGGTTTGTTGTTTCTGTTTCTTCTTACTCATGAATACAATTTGTCTTACGTAGCTCAAGGCCATAAACATACTGAAGTGCCAGACTCCATTAACTTAGCTGACACTTCTGGTCTGCCTGAAAAGGTAATAAACAAATATAAAAACAGTTACTAATAACAAACAAATAAAAAGGTTCTCCACTTCCACTCATGTATATTTTAACATGCAACTCCCTCATTCTCAAAACCAAAATCTCTACAAAATATTCTGATAAGAAACTGAATCTCTTTCCAAATACCCGAAAAAAAGGAACAAACATCGATAGGTATTTAAACCAGCTTCCTTTCAGTTCAATACTAAACACAACTTCCATTTTTAATTTATGTAGGTATTTCTCCCACAGTTTTGTAGTTATGTTTACAGCACAAAATGCACATAGAAAACTTAAGTTCTAGGAACTAGGGAAAAAAAAAGAACTGACATATTTCCATCTAATAAGGCACAAATATAAAAAGCTAAATTTTCACATTTATTAGTGCATTAGTCAATATGCAAGTTAGAAAGACGACTATCAATATTCCGGGCATTGTTTGCATATCCCAATCTCAATTAATGACCTACTATAATCAGCAAATATAGTCACAACTCTATCCAAATCATGAGAGATTTTACCAAAGACTTCAAAGCGAACAGGTGCTGGCACCACATAAATGATTATCAGTTCAAATATATGCAGGAAAGAACTTAAACATTTTCCTTGAATGAAATATGTTAAAACAAATCAGAGCAATTAATATTTAGTAACATCCCTAAGAAAAGAAGAAAAAGATTTCCTTCGAGCCCAAAACTTCTTGTAAGTTGAGCCCAGGCAGCATCTCTCATGTAGAGGTATCTGATCAAGCGAGCTGGACAAACCAACATCTTGACACAGCCCCTCTCTATCTGTGAACGTCCCTCTACAGTTCAAGATCACACACGGTTCCTTGCTCTTCATCAAGCCTCCTATCCCTAACACGGGTTCGCAGAAAACACCTACACCGCGGTCTGCCACCTGTCCAACTCAGCCAAAGAGCCACGGTTGGGAGGACTTGCTCTGACGCAGCTTCAGCAGTGGATGCAACAGCCAGCAGTCAAGCTGTAAACTAGACTGAGTGAACTTACTCAGCTTTACCAAATCCGCTTCTTTGAGGGGCTAGTCCTATTTTTGTTTTCTAAAGCTAGATCAGCTCACTGGATAGCTGCATTAGCACAACCAAGGCAGTGGAACAGAGCCAAAAGCAAGCAGCCAGAGGCAGGATTCACTATGCAAACTCTGCTGACAGCCCCTGCATCCCTGAACCACAGACTCGTTCTTCACTCAGCACTGATCTGTCATTATTCTGGTGCTGATTTTTCGCTATCCTCCTATCACTTAGCAGCTCTAACCTCATATTAAGCTTCCGCATTATTTCTGCACTGACTTAATCTGATTTTAGTCTCTTCTTCCTAACTCTCTTTACTTTCTTGCACAAAACTGAAAATTGTTTAAATGCATCATTCTCCTCTACCTTGACCTTGACTCTACCTTGACTTAGGTAGGACAGGAAAATCTGTCCTATGAACTGTCAGCTCTGGCTTACCATAATAATTGCTCTTCCAGTTTTTATTCTGAGGAATATCTATGGCAGAAATTCTACAACAAGTCTCAGTTCAACAGAGAGGGAAGGTTAAATAACTGAAGTACTAAAAGCCTTTAATGTACTGTGTGTATGCAATATGTATTGACCAATTAAGAACAAGACCCATCTTCCCTCACTTTCCCTCAGAAAACAAGCCTTACAACTTTAAAAATAAAAAGGCTAACATAATTTTGCCAATGACCCTTATATGATGTGTTCTGTTAATACAGAAAACTACTAAAGATTGACCATCCTCCACCAAAACTTCCTATCTTTCTCCTTTCCCAATAACAAAATCTTTCTGTCTAAACATTTGTACTAAATTAAGGGCATGGAAGTAGTAATTTTTAACCAACTTCCTTTTAAAAGACATTCAGAAATTTCATCCTTATTTTCAGTAAAAGGTATACTTGTAGACTATCTACCTCCTTTCTTCCTCCCACTCTGATTACTACTCTACCAAAGAAACAAAAATAAAACCCCCCCAAATCTTTGTTTGCTCTTTTCCCTTTGCCTATTTTATTCATATTCTGGTTTTCATTTTCAATTTGAATTACTTTCTAGAGAATGACACATTTTCTTAAAGCCTAAGATGGCAAATAGAATTGAGTACTATAGAAAAGTTCAGTCATTTTATTTAGTTCAGTATGCAAGGTTCCATTCTATTTCTGCCAGTGCAAATGACCTAAACCTACTTCAAGATGTTAGAACAGTCACTTCCTTACCCTTGATAAATTCAGCAAATACTAGATGATAACATAATTTCAAAGTGGAAGTTCAGGTACTTTTAAGTACTCTTGCATGATAAAGAGATACAACGAAGCAAAAGATCACATCCAAGGACTTTGTAATTCATTATTCTCTCTCTCATCTTAAAATGTTAACCCAAAACATGTAATTAACTCTCAACCCCAACCAAAGAGTATGTTTTTTAAGATTTTTTTTCCTGAATAACAGTGAAAACTCACTGCTTTAAACACCTTTGTAAATATTATTTTTATATTGAATACAACAATAACAAAAGCCCCACCTCTGATCAGAGTGACAGACCAGAGGGCATCTATGACATTTAAGGACTGGGCCTCCAAGAATTTTAAAGCTTAGGAACAGGAAATAAAGTGATTTTAACATACCTGGGAGGAAAATGAGACAATTCCCAAAAGAGACATGCAAGATATTATTATGGGTAAAAATAAAGAACTGAGCAAATTACCAAAGGGGGAATAATCGGCTATGGTTGCTCTGCAGAAGGGCAGCTTAGGATTATACTGGACCATAAACCAAACACAAGAAATACTTCCACTCCCTTGTGTCAAAAGGCAACAGAGTGAGTTGCATTACAGTGAAGCCTACAAGACATGCAAGGAAACCCTTTTACTCCATTTGAGATTGTTGAAATTGGATCTAGAATAGCGCATACAGTTCCGAGTACCTTACTTTAGAAAAGAACAGTCTTAAATTGCAGCAAGGAAGATTTCCTCGGCATTTGGAAATTACACTGCAGAGATGTTTCTATCTGTAAGAATACCGTATCATTTAAACAGATTGCCTGGAAAGGCTGAAGAATCTCAGTCAGTGAAGCAGCCCACAGAATGGGATCCTAACAAACATGCAGCAGGAGAGTCATTGCAACTCGAGGTTGGTAGAAGGAAAAAGCTGGGTAACTTTAGGAGGACCCTCTCAGCTCTATTTTTGATGATTTAATTGTTCCCTAAACTAGCCCAATAGAATTTAATGATTTAAATGCTATAAGAAATCACATCAATTTTACTAGATGCAGCACAAACACTTGAATTTTTATCATCTCCTTTTAAAAACAACAATCTTTAGTTTTAAACCTCTTATTCCAATCTTGGAAACGCCATACAGGTCTATTACCTAGCAATTTAAATTACTCTTGTAGATCTCTGACTCAAAGAACTACTTAGTGTGTTTAGCTATTTTAACATATTTTGAAGGAAAAAGTGCTTTGATTTGCATTGCATATGTTTATCTACCATTTCAAATGGACAATGAAGTGTTTTCACTTCAACATTTTAGCAACAGACCCTAGCAAAGTCAGTGCTACAGCTAGCTGAACACACTAAGAAACCTAATTTATTTCTGTTTTCTGTGGTATTTTCTTACTGCAAATCAATATAAGACAATTTTTAAACCAAATACCTTTATACATTTTTTAAAAAAAATTACAGTATCACTTCTAAAATCAATTGCCCAACTTTTTTTGAAGCTATATTACCTAGCTACAAATACCTTATTTACCAAATACGTGATACAGATTCACCTATTATAAAGCCACTAACAAAGCAGGCCCATTTGGGGTTTTAACAATTTTTTAAAAATCATTTGAGTTATGGAAACTTATCCCTTGATTTTGTTAGAAATTTCACCTCTGATACCTGGCTGACAGGGAAGACTATTTTGGTGTAACTGATTATCAAGTAATCTCCTGAGCAAAATTCAAGACTACCGTCTACCACCAGGATCAGTACCCTTTCGCTGTATTCTTATTTTTCCAGAGTATCAACCAGCTGTCCCATTCCATACCAAATACAGTTATCATTGTATTATTCTTTTCCGCACAATATCTAGCACAGATAGATTGTAGATGTTAGAGCAAAACTCATGGGAGGTTTTTAGCATCTAGAAAACTTTTGGTACATGCTCTAATAATTGCACACAAATATGAAAAGAATATACACATATATGCAAACTGGAATTCTTTTAGCTTCATAGTCACACATTTAATTAGCTTAAACACTGCATAAGGGGCTAGTATCAAAACACCATACTTGAAGTTTATCAAATTTGAAAAGCTACTATAAAACTACTTAGAATGATCAACACCATAGGCAGCAGGGCCACTAAATATTTCCCTCCACTATGACACAAGCATTTAGCCACATGCTCCATCATCTTTGCAGTGCATTCAACTCATTACTAAAAGCTTGTTAGCAATTACCTCAATTTCCAATATAAGCAAGTAACAACGTGTTTCACAAATGCCACAAAAATAACCAAGCAGATGTGGCCTTTAAGGGAAGAAAGGTTCTTGCAAGAGCTACTGCATTTCACACTTCAGCAGCTCAAGTAAGTGCCCATGCCCATATATTAAATGGGTAAGCCATTACTCCAAACACTTCAGGACATTCCTGTGATAAACAGCATAAAGTTGTTTCATTCAAGTTAAGGCTATCAAAGACCACAGAAGTCAAAGTTTCAGACTTCAGACTTTCTGGTTGTGCTCAGGTTAATGTGTCAGGTCAGGATATTCAAAACACCATGTGCCTGCTGACACTATGAGCAGACCGCCAGGCCTAGCTAGCTTTCCCTTCCCACTACATTTTGGGCTTACCTATTTTTATCACTCATTAACATATCAGTGAAAACACAAATTAGAACAAATTTATTCCTGATACTTTTGGTTTGTTCAAAATATTACTTAGAAATACTATGATAAACCTTTATTGAAATATAAATCTTGTGCTCACAACTTCAATTACATTTGCAGCTCCAATTATCTCAGATGTCAAATAAACACTACTTACACTGCAAACTATCAGCCAGAGACTGTCTTTCTTAAAAATGTATTGTGCTGAGTACAATGAGTCTGTGGCCTCTACTGCTGTAGAACACAGTAATAATTTTTGTTTCATTCAAGCCTACAAAGGCATAAGAGACAAAGAACCAAACCAAACACAAGCCAGCAAGTACTACAGATTACATATGAGAGAAAGTACTTTCTAAAAATGGTAACAATGTCAGCTTAACTTTCCATTGCTAATATCCATCACAGTACTTACTGAATTAATCTAGTACATCATATCAATATTTTTCAATTGCTACGCTAAATTGCTTTTTACAGAAGTAAATATTTTCATGGGAGCAGCTAACCAACCAGGGCAATAATTCATAAACCTGTCCTATTTTGATGAAGATTTGATCTAGCAAGAACTTCTGCATGCTACTTTCATTGACTTGTAATTCACTGAATTAGCAATGAAAAAGAAAAAATAGACAAAAAAAATCACAAAAAGTGAAGCAAGTCTATTCTTACAGAAAGTTAAGTTTGATATGTAAGGCTTCCAAGATAAAGTTTCCTGATCTTATGTTTCAATGCCATTTCAAACGCATGATTTTCTAAACAATTTTTCCAGACACTTTCTTTAGTAGATGAGCGAGAGTGGGAAATCAATTCTGTGCAAGTCTGACACAGCTACAAATAAATACTCATCGCATACATATGCTTCAGGATGCCAGATACAGATGTAAATATGCACGTCTCTTAAATGAAAGTCACCTCCATAAAGTATGTATTCTTCATGACTTGTGTATTAGCAGAGAACAGTAACAGAATCTGAAAGCTCTTTATTGCTGTAGGATATCATTTATTTTTCCTAGACACAGTGTAGCATAATGTTTTCAAGAACTGTTCCCTTAAATCATGTAAGGATGCATACACATATGAGTGCAAATCAAGAACCACACCGAAACAAGTGTCAGAATATACTTAGAGTATAGACAAAGGCCCTAAACACACAAGTCCCTAAGTGTCCAAGGTGTCGATAAAGTACTCAGTATCGCAGTTATGATACCAGCTAGGCTTTTTATATCTTTCTGCACTATGAATATTCACACATTATGTAACAGCTATCTTCATAACAAAATGTTAATTCACTTTCAGCATCTAGCCAAGCGTCTTGAACACATCCGCAGTGCACAATACCTCCAAAGATCTTAGTTACACTGCAGTCAGCTCAACTGGACTGTGCCTATCCAAAGACAAGTCAGTTCAAGGGAACACACAAAAGGTGCAGTGTTAAAGTGCACGAACCAAACACCCGCAGGGCTAGTCTCATCCATGCACAAAACCCCTTCTGAGGGGTATAACTATAGGCTAGTACGTTTTCACTTCAGTATCTAAATTACACGTTTTTGGTGACATGTCTTAACAAAGCTCTGGAGGAGAGAGCAGATTCCTGTGGCCAAAGGGAGATTCAGATTCACCCCGTCCCCGAGAACGGCGGCGAGCCTGCTCCCGGCTCCTCTGGGCCGCCTCTGCCCCGGCCAAGGGGTGCCGTGGGGGCCCCCCAGGGGGCTCAGGCCAGGTGGGCCGCCACGCCCACCGCTCTGCTGCCAGGGCTGCTCCCGCCGGGCAGCCCAGCGCCGCGCGGCCCCCACCAGCCACCTCCACCCGCGCCGCGGGCAGCTCCCCCTCCGCCCCGGCAACCCGAGCCGCCTCCCCGCGGCTGCGGCAGAGGAAGGACCGCCGGGCCCCGGCTCACGCCGAGCGCCGCTCCGTGCCTGCGCGCCCACCTACCGCCTCGCCCCGCGCCGCCCCCCGCCACCGTCTGCGCCGGGCCGCGACCGCCACCCCCGGCCCGCAGGGGCCCGGCCCGGCCCGCGCCGCCAGCCCGCCCCGCAGGGCAGACCCAACCCGGCGGCTCGCGCGAGCCCCGGGCCCGCCCGCAGTCGGGGGCCGTGGCGAGGCCCGGCCCGGCCCGGCCCCAGCTGCTGCCCCCTCCCCGGGGCCGGGGCCGGGGCCGGGGCCGGGGCCGGGCCGGGCCCCCCGCGCGGGGCCCGCACTCACCCCTCCCGAGCCCGTCTCGCCCGCCTCCCCGCGGCGCGGCCCGGCTCCCCGCAACCGCCCCGCGGACGCCGGCCGAGCCAATCCTGTCTCGCTACGACACCGGCCGGCAGCCAATGCTCGGCCACGGTGAAGGCGGAGCGGCCAATCCCGGCCGGCCGGGGGCGGGAACGAGGCCAGGGCCGCGCCCTCCCGCCGGCGGGCGCTGAGGCGGTGCCGCCGCGGCGCGGCTGCCCCTCGCCCGGCGGGGCCTCCCCGCGGCCCACTGGCCCTGCGGCCTTGCTGGGCGCAGCGCGGCCGCGCCGCCGCCTGCGGAGCCGCGGAGAGCGGGCGCGGGCAGGGCCTGGGCCCGGGCGCGGGCCGAGCCGCGCAGGGCGGGCTGCGCCGCGCCGTGCCGCGCCGCGCCCGAGGTGCCCGCCGGGCTGCACGGCTCGGGGAGGTAGTTCCTCTGCACGTGTCACCGCACCGCGTTTTACCTCCGCGACAGTAAAGGCTGGGCCGTGGTGGTGCTTCGCCGGGCTCAGAAAGGCTGATGCGCGGACGCGGTGGTTTGAAGGGCAGAAGTACAGTTAGCCGCACGTACTCCCCGCGCCAGGCACGTGCAAGGGAACCCGAGGAGAGACACCTCCTCGGCGGCAGGTTGTATCCGTCTCTGAGATGCCCAGGGACACATCTTTTAGTTCGCCAATGCTTGTTACCACCATAAACCACTGCTGAGCTGAGCCGACCTGTTTGCTCACCTGCAGTGACATTTGTGGATTTCAGTTTTCTGGTGTTTGTTGTTGTTGTTGCTGAATAAGTTACTGTTAGCCTTTTAATCATTTAATCATGTGAGTTCATCCCTGGGCTGGTAATTTTTATCTCGGTTTAAAAGGCAATTTTACCATTCAGAGACAGGCAGAGAGCAGTTTTACATTTTGCAGTGGAAAAATGGGGAAGAGTGACATACAGGACAAAGATTTACACACAACACGGTGATATACATTGTACCAAAGAGGGAGATAAGCAAAAAGACATATCCTGTACAGAGCAAACAAAGACAGAGATAGAGCAAGGCAGAGGGAATGTTCTATGTGTACAGAAAGCAGGAAGACAAAGCCATAGTAATTTGGATACAGATGTGGCAAAGACTACACCAAGGCCAGGGAAAACGTGCTGCAGTCTGCCTAAAGCGGTGAAGCTTAGTTCAACTATTATGTTTATAAACCTTGAATATTTTTTTTTTATCAATTTGATTATTTCATTCCTCAGACAAATGTCTCATCAACTTTGTTTAGAATATTTTAACTAGCACACAATTATATTATTCAACACTTGTGTCAGCATAAGCATCCTTGCACACTGTTCCAATAACAAACAGAATAAGTACAAAAAGAACTGAAATAAAAAGTATTCCATATACTGGCATATCAGATATCCTGGATATACAGATATCCTGGCATGTTTGTAACTACAACCAAACTATTTTACTCATCCACTATTTTTCACTGTTTTGTACATGCAATACGGGCAAAACATAGTTAGAAATGAATCATTTACAAACAATGACATCTACTAGTTGAAACATAAACCCTAAGACTGAGAACAAACTTCAGCCCCAAGGAAGAAAAATAAGTTAATCTGTGAACACTGAACCTGACAAAATTTGGTTTCTATGAACGTATCCCACACTACTACTACTACTACTACCTAACAGCAATAATCCCTGGTCACCCATGTTCTTGCGGCCCTTTCCCTCCTGTCTTACAGTATCAGTTCAGTTCTTGCTCCTTGACTCCTCTGTCCTTCCTGTAAAATTTCCTGTAATTCTTTTCCATGTCTCTCCCTTCGTTTCAAGTGAAATGAGAGACAAAATACATTGTATAGAGCTTTATATGTGCTAATAGTTTAGCGAGTATGTGCATGCCAACTGCTAGCCAGGAAACCACATAAAACAGTTAACTGTAGAGTTCATGCTCAAAAGTGCTAATTTTGCTCCTTCCTCTGCATAACTGCCAATTTTCACAAAAATTAGAGCGATCTAATTAGCACTGAGTTCCCTCCTCCTGTCATTTTTTTGTTAAAAATACCTAAAGGTTCAAAGGTATTAGGAAGGAATGCTGCTAGCTATTTAGGCAGACAGACTGATTTGGACAGACAGTCCAAATTCAGGTATTTTGAGAGAACATGAGTTGTTCACGAAGACCAAGATAGGTTTGCAGATTGCCTCTACATGTGGTAGAGCCTGCATATCTCAGCAGAGGATACAGCTCTTCAAGTTAGGCTCATGTTGCAAATTACCCTGTATGGAGCCTTCCCCAACGCACCCACACATTAACATAAAAGGAAACAGGAGAAATCAGCTACCCGAAGGTAAAATTAATCTCTGAATATTTTTGGTGTAGCAACCCAGTGCTCCATGAAAATGTAAGAGTTTTGTCATATACTGCCATTGTGCAAACATCAGAGTTTGTAGCCTCTGTTGCCGAACAAGAGCAAATTCTTCCTGAAACTTTACTTTATTGATTGCTGCTTATATTTCACTAAAGACATAATCCAAAAATCTATCAAGCCTAACAGTTTATTTCTAATGAGTTTAAAGTGGTAAAATACGGCACCTCCACATCAAAGCATAGACTCTATCATTATTACTGCATTCAAAAAACTAAATAATATGGCAGATATAAAAATAAAAATATTTTTCATGTGAACAATATATAGTATATTTAAGGGAGAGGCATTTACAATACACATTCTGTTTTGCAATCTACTTTGTAGTATTTTTAATACGGGTAATATTCAGATCAAACTTTTCTCAGGAACCAAACTAGCTGGATGTATTGAAGCCCTATAAGAATATATCAAGGAGTATGACCTCTTTTCCTGGTTTTAAATTATTAGATTTTATAACGAGAGGAGTATTACAATCATCAGGTCCATTCTCTTTTATGGAAAAATTCAGTTAAAAGTACAAAAGAGTACTGAAAGGCTGTGATGGAAAAAAAAAATACAATAACTGATGTTTCTAAAACAACATTCTATTGAAAACCAGTAATAAGCTATCATACTTGTGTACACCCTTAGTCTATAAGTTTTGTCCAACAGTTCTCAAGGATTTTCTCTTTTTCCAGATGTTTAGTATTCTGGCAGCATGCATGAGTGATAGATTCAATTGAAACTACTGATGTATGTTAGGAAATATCACATATGTCCACATTTGCAATATGTTTGGTGACTTCTGTCTATTTCTGAGCAGATGGGATCTTATGTGTACTTCATAGCAGAGCTAATGTTTCTGAGAAGCATCAGAACTATTGTACACGTACTCTACAAGTGATTTGTTCTAGCACAGTAAGTCAGATGCATCGCCAAAACTCTAGATTTACAACAAAACAAGCTGCAATAACACAAGTAACAACATGAACTGCAGAATCTAAAAAAATATTTCAGATGGTTATAAATAAAGTATGGTGAGCTCTAATTAAAAACATAGAAGTTAATATAATTCCCATCATACTAAAATTCACCTGCCACTCAAGAAACCATTCAGTTTAAAAAAAAATGAAGGCAGAAAATGTTACATCAGTTAAAATTTTTTTATGACAGAGTATAAACTTACCCTAGGGAACTCATTGCTACAAGGTAGCATTATTACTAAGTATTACTATTTATAAGTACTGTTAGGAACAAGAGTTCAGCTGAATGCTGAGATGTTTATATAGACTGTTAATATTTAGGATTATAGTGGCAGAAGTAACAGATGCAGCCCAACACTTATGGAAAGAAGGATTATGAATCTGTGCTTTGAATTTGAGCAGGTAAAATAATTTTTAATCAATTACGATGATTTCTTAAGAAATCTAAAGTTTCCTTTCTCAAGATGAGTCAGGAGAACATCCTTTGTCAGGAAAGCACTTAAACAGATGCTTCAATGTCTGCATGCAAACAAGGCAATGGCTGCTAGCTCCCTAGATTCTTGTATTTCTTACACTTACGGTCAGCTTTGGAAATTGCTCCCTATACCTCCTTTCTAAATGACAGTATGTTTAAACAGAAGCAGCCAACTATTTCTGACATAAAAGTAAAACTGTTTAAAGACAATTAATTGCCTTCACACCTACTCTTCACCTTTAGCAGTTACAGCTGTACCTTTGAACTTGCTACATCCTAGGCATGCCATATGTTTTTAAAAATGTGTATGAAAGATGCTATATAAAGAGAGGTAAAAGCTTGTAACCAAGCAAAGCCAATTCCTCATCCCCCCTTCCCCCTGCCTCCAACTATTATAACTGAATTATAACATGATAAAATGCTGACTATGCATCCTGTAAGCACAGCAAAAATGGGCCATGCTGACCCCAGCCACCACCTCTGGCCCTGATCCTGACTTGCTGCTCCACATCCTGGCTCACCTTCTGTTGCAGTCTTGGTACATTGTTTTGGCAAAAATAAGCATTTTTAAAGTTTAAGACCAGCAATTTTTCATTTCTTTCAAAAGTTCAGAGACAAATAAATAAGTTGAATCTGTCAGGAGCCTAAAAAGTTAAGATGCCTGCTGTGTTAGCATTCTAAGTATCATGGTAATGATTAAATTAAAAAATAAATCTTGGACTAGTCAAGAAGAAAGTGGTATAACTTTGAAAAGCTCTATATCTCCTCAAAAGCTCAGCAGAAGTGTCTTCTGAATTTGCATGGTGTAAGAAATTTTGCTGCTCTGAGAAGATTACCATTCCCCAACAGAGATAATGGAAAAGGTGGCCATGTCTCAGAAACTCTGCCCACTCGGCATTTAGTTTAAACCATCAGAAAAGGGAGCTTGCCTTAGCCTCTTAGTGATCTGTCAGATGTATTTATAAATATTGACCCAAATACTGGTCTCAGTTGCAGAGATGCAGGTTCAAGAATAGACAATGTTGATACTTATTTATTTCTGACAATTATTTTAGCAAATACAATATGATCTTGGCTGTTATATTTGTGTAACTAAGAGCAAACTCTGGACTACTGTATTTTTCCAAGTTCCAAATGATTCTTTCAGCCTTTAATATTAACACTCTTGAACACACAACTGCTCAAGGTACTTCGTTCCCTTTTTCAAAATAATAAAAAAAATCTGACTTCAGAGAAGGCAGGTCTTTAAAACACTCCTTCAGTTACTAGATGCTATGGGAAAAGATTGAGTTCTAAACTGGAAATCATATGAATGAATCATATAGTTGCTGCGACCTTGTCTTTCAAACCCTTATGTGTAATAACAGTTCAAAAATTACTAGAAAAAATATCACTTTGAAATAAATACCACCCTTTGTGATATCACCCTTAGTGGGGACTTACATATGTGTGTCAACAGAGGGTTTTTTTTCCCTGAATAGGGTGAACTGAACTTTTTTTAGTTCATACTCCTTCGTTATGTTAAAAAATCCCTAGCTACAATGACACGGCTTTGTAGGGTTTTGATTCTACTTCTCATTACTTCAGCATGTTTTTCTTACTAATTTAGACACCATAAACAATTTTTTTAAATATGTCATCAATCACATGTACTAGATCCTGTCCTGACAAAGAGTGATAAACCCATATTAGATGATAACTACATCTATGGTAATCTCACACGTAAATGTTGTGCTAAACATTTTCAGACAAGCTAAAGTTACTGGTGTCTGTCCCTTTACCACCAGAATATCTACTTCTAACAGATTTTGGGCCTTCCTAACTTAGTCTGATTTTAAGAAAAACTGCACAGCCAATCTGCATCCTTACCCAGCAGTCTTCATACGAACACCTAAATAGGAATTTAGATGTCTCCTAATATACGGTCATTTGTAGAGTGGCTTGTGCCACCACATAGAAATTACAACAGCTGTCTAACACTGCTGTCATTGCTGCACAGAAAGGGTCACAGGGTCCTTCTTACTTAACACTTACTTAACACAGAGTGAACATATACTGGATACTCTGGACTAAGTTTTGGACAAAGTTTACAATCCTGGAGTGCTGGAAACAAAAATGAAGTAGATGGTTTTCCTTTGGTATTTTTTTTATCCCTTTATATCAAAGTAAGTGTAAGTATTAAAGAATACTGGACTGAAGCTGTCTAGAGTTAATCACTTAGCATTAGTAGCTAAATTTACTGAAGCCTGAGAGTACCACCAAGGCTGCAGCCAAGGTCACAGCCAAGGCCAGCTGGTACCTGCTTTTACAGAACAAAGAAATATTTTAACCATCACGTGTAACTGTCCCAGAGATAACCAAGACAAGCCCCTCCCAGCAACAGAGAGCACCAATGGACCATAGGGAAAATGAGTAAAGGAAATTGCAGATTGGTTAACAGGAGTCAGACTACGGGGAACGGGGTTTTGTGAGCGGGTTGTAACAGGTTAGGTAGAGCTAAGAATCAGTGGGGTAAGCCCCTCTTCAGAGGCATCCAGTCCAAGCTGCAATTACTGCACATGTACCATTAAAACTTATTTCACTCTGATTTGGATTCAAATTTCTGTCTCAGTGGAAACCTAGGGTTGGACCCTGTTGCGGTAGCCACCGAGCCTAATTTTCCGTAACAGTTAGGAAGATAAATATTGTTGTAACGAAAACTAATTCATGAAAAGGGTAACATCTGACAGTTGTCAGACACAGCTTTATTAAAAAGTGAACCGATTCAAAAACTGATACTGCCTACCTAGTATGATTTAAAATATCCAAGTCAGTGCTCAAATATATCATATCTGTATCTGATTTCCTAATGAATCAGACTACGTGTCTGAGTGCCTCACAGGTTTTAAGATTCTACAGGTTTCATAGGCAGTAAGCAGGACAGAGACCGCACTGAGAAAAGCCCATCCCAAGTCAGAGAAAACTCACATTACTTCAGTATCAGTTCCCTAATCCACAGGAGGCCAGACCTATAACTCTTCTCTTAATGGAACAACTGATTTTAAAATGGTGCAAACAATATAATTAACAAAGAATCTGAAAATTCAGACTGTAAACCTTTTGAATTAAGAAGAATGACATAATCCATTTGCTAGAGATTGATTTTTTCACCACTGAAAATGTGTATAGAAGTTGTTACAGGAATTATCTTGCTATTTATCTTAATTTTGTCTCACAAGCAGCACCTGTAATATTTTAATCAATGTAACCAGCAAACTAGCTGCAAATTTGCCTAATCTTGGGAAAAAAAAAGAGTAATTGATTTTTATATAGTCATTTTATATGTCACCTTGAAAATACTAAACTGCATATACATATTGACCTATATCCAATCAAGCCATCTTGTTATGTTCACTGATAATCAACTACACTATTGATTCGCTAGATACATCCATATACTCCAGAAACTGACTGCGGTAATATCTTTTATGTATAAAACTTAAGGAGATCATTGAATAAATTTGAAAGTTCTGCGTAACTTCTACCACCCTTTCAGAACATACTGGGAAAGCCAAGATTTTTTTAAACTCCATTACACATTTCAAACTAATTTGCTTCTTAGCAAAGAAAGTAGAATACATACGCAGTCTGAATTTTTCATATTTAGTGAGCTCATAATCCTCCTTGGTCAGTCAGATTGCTTATTCAAACTAAGTGAGTTAACAAGGAAAAAAACCACAATTATCTCAAAGCAATTGCTCTATTATGCAAAATTGCGGTCAACATTCTCTGTCCCTTTTTACTACTTCCCCACACTTTCAAATAAAATGTGTATATTTTCTCAATAACAATATTTTAATATATCATCTAGAAACTGAACAGTGAAAGAATGTCTTAATTGTAGTAACATCTTACCTAATTTCAAATAGGGAGGAAAAAAAAAGTCTACCAACAACCCTTCTACCCTTATAAGCATATAAGCTAAGAAAATTTCCCCTTACCAAATATACAGGAATGCTAGAATTAGCGGTCAGCTCTGATTAAGAAGTCGCACCAAAGGACAGATTTGAAGAGACGGCAGTCAGTCCTGTATGCCCTAGAGATAACACTAAGGAATGAAATCCAATACAATTGTCCATCAGAATAGAAAATAGATACGGTAGTACAAGTCTGGCTACCTGTCCTCAAAAGGAAGGCTTTAGAGGCAAACTAACCAACAATCCCACTGAAGACTGGCTTGCAGAATTGCCCACATCTTACTGTTTTTATTAAAATAAGTCATACAAAATATTGCAACCTACAATCTTACTATCTGTAAATACTCTACAAATTTCAGAAGGTCACTAATCCATGCATACCTAGAAAAATGAAGTCCATTTTTACAAAAAGAATTATAATAAAATTATGCATCTCAGAATATTTTCAAATCTTCCTAATTAAACTTGGAGTATCATTCCAGAAGGAAACCCTGGGGATCTACCTTGCCTGTAGAAACTCTAAGTCCTATCAGCAATTCCTTACACAGCTAAAAAAAGGAACTGGCATTCTGAATGGCTTGCAAATCAATGTGTGAGGTTTTTTTTCCCCTAACTTTTAGGGGTTTTATTGTACAAAATGTTAAAAAATGATACTGTATGTTTTTGAAAAAGAAAAAAGTTGAACATTGCTTTCCAAAATGATTGAAATTTAACATTTTCATTTTATGAAACCAATACCTTACATACTAATTTCTAAGTTGATCTTTCCTGAATGGAGAAATTTCTTGTGGAGGTTTTCACTTTGAAAAACTAGTATCTTTTCAATAGAGATCACTTTCAAGCATCTCTGATTGGCAAACATACACAAACCAGGAACTTCTTTGAGCTGTAAGAATCTGAAAATGTGACAGCACCAATGCAAATATTCATTATCTATTAATATCTATTATGTGGTTACTATTTTTCAGACAAAACAAAACAAAAGTTTGTCCCTATCCTGATGGGTTCACAGTCTAAACATATTGAGTCATGTAAAGAGAAAGCTTGCAGTATAAAAGAAGAATGTCAGCTCTTGACTGGTCACAAATGCTCAACAAAAAGTTACAGAAATACAGATATTTTTCAAGGAATTCGTTATGTAATGTATTCCTACAACTTGCCACTAATGGTCAGGTAGCTTCCTGCAGATATTAGTTCAAACTGCAGCCAATCATAATGCCAGAATATTCCCTCCTTTGCTCCTACTACAGATCTGTACAGAATTGAGAACCGAATTGCACCACTCTTTAATGGGCCTGTTAGCCAGCTATGTCAAGGGTCCCAGCAGAGTCTTTACATGCACGTTACCACTGCCACTTCCAAGAAGGAATGCTAATACTAAACAAAGGATAAAGCTAATTATCTCATGCAGCCTATGGATTATCATGATGTTCAGCTATTAAATGAGACAAACCTGAGAGTTTCCTGTCAAACGTGAAAACCCTTAGTAGCAGATACAGTTCTTAGGACTTAAGTTGTAAAGATGCAGAAACAATTTCAGCCGGCTACCTCCTAAATTGATTCTCTAAAGAGGCAACTTTAGTCAGTGTAAAACTACAGACATCTTTGCCTCAAGAGAAGAATAACCACATCTGGACACCTTAATATAGCTCAAGTTCAGAAAAGCTGACCTGTGGGTAAAGCTACACTGCAATCCCAGGACAAGGCGAATTAACCCTTGTGGAGCTCCCAGCTGCCATGGTTAGACCACAACCACCTGAACCAGCTAATTTAAAACTAGCTGAGGTATCTCCAAATCGCACTGTGGCTGTTTTCATGGCTTCTGCTGTACAACTCCTACTGCAGTGTGAAAGTAAGGTATGATGGTTAATCTCTAAATTGGGCTTCTGACTATTTAATACTTGAATTATACTTAAATCTTGAAAAACCCAACCCCACAAAGCCATCTAAGCACATAAAGAAAAGGCAACATTTTTACAATTTAAATGGCAAAGCTCAGACAAGGTGCAAGTCTCAGCCAAGACAAGGAAAATTGCTTTACATAGCAAGGGTCATTTAGTCAGAAAATGAAAAAAAACCAATGGCTGGGAACTTAAAGAACATTAAATTTGTCATTAATGAACATGATCGCGCCAGTGTAATGCAGGTCTCCGGCCTGGCCTCAGCCCTTCCTGGAGAGGCCGAAGTGGAAGCGGCCCGACCGCATGCCCGAAGCTCACCGCGAAGACTGTGCCGGGGCCGGCCGGCTCGGCGAAGCGACATGCGTGCTGCCACTCCCGACGGCGCTTGGCGGCTGCGGCGGGGCTAGGCGCCCCCATCTCCAGGAGGGCTGAGCGCGGCTGCCGCCGCCGGCGGAGGCGCTGATGCTCGCGGCCGAGGCCGCCGCCCGCCGCCCGCCGCCCGCGCGGGGTGCCGAGAGCGGGCGCGCCGCGCTGAGCGCCCCTGCGCCGCGCTGAGCGGCCCCCGCTCGGCAGCAGTCCCGCGCACAGCCCGCCCGCCCGCCAGGCGGCGCCGCTGCCGGGCGCCGGCGGCCGTTGGGCGGCGGCCGTTGGACAGGCGGCGCCGCCCCCCGCGAGGGGAAGCGGGCGGGTGGGGGCGGCTGCTGCCGCGGCCGTTACCGCGGTATAGTGATGTCCTCCCTCAAGGGGGCGAAGCGGGGGAGAGAAACTCATGGTGACCTCTAGAAGAACGGGGCGCGCGGGCATAACGGGGCGTCCCAAGAGGATATCGCCTCCGTGCCTTCGCGCTTGTCCCTCGGGGCGGTGGGGCGCCAGGAGCCCCCGGTCAGCCCCTGTGCGCGGTGCCGGCGCTGCTCGGGAGGGGGCCGGCGGGGGCGCGGAGGGCGGCGCCATGTTGGCAGCGCGGCGGCAGGGCGAAGCGTCCGCGCCGGCGTCCGTCAGCACCGCGCTGCGCGTCCTCGTCGGCGCTTACTGAGAGGAGCTTTCCAAAAGATAGAGAACAACTGCTAACAGTAGTTTTGTAGAAAAAGAAGAAAGCAAGAAAAGAGCGAAGGATAGAGGAAAAAGAAGAACTCTTTCGAGTGTTTAGGTATTTACGTAAAAAAGACAGCGCCCCCCCCCCCAAGGAGCTGATCATTTGTAAGCTGTATCCTTTTCTTCTTGTGGTGGTGAAATTTTTCTTTTTCTGTATTGTGATTTTAGGGGTACTGGCTGATACAATGCCAGGAAAAATGCTGCTAATGAAGAAATTTCTGTTCTGGAGCTTCACCTTCAAAGGGCATCATGTTTCTACAATTTCTTCAAGGGCAGGATTTGGAAAATGTAATTTATTCCAATAAATTTTTTTGGGAGCCAGAGAGTGGCCAAAGTATTATGATACAAACAGTTTAGTATGCAGTAGTTTCATGACACTACAGTGATTTAGCTGCCTTTTTTTGCTCTGAGAGCTGGGAATACTGTATCAGTCAACCAACTCATACGCTACGTCACAATTTAAAGAGGATTTCACATACAGATTACAGCTGTTTGTGTACCACATAAATATCTAACATAAGCAGTTTATATCAGAATTAGAACTGCTATTGAAGAACTAGGTGTTTGGATAATTCTGTGACTATCAAGTAGGTCAAGTTTACAATAGCTGGAACACATCATGGAGAGGAAATCCATGACGTGTTTGACTGCATGGATGTTTGTACTGCTGAGCTAGCAAAGGCAGTAACAATAGTGCGTGATGTCAGTTGTTATCTCTAAGGCTCCTGCAGTAATCCAATACTGTAATTGCTGTGGGATTGGGACATATGGTTAAAACCCATAAAGGCAACACTCCATAAGGTCAGCAGACACATGGCTAAAAGGCCAAAAAGTCAGTATGCTGGGAAGTCTGTAAACCTGGAAGCTGAAAATAAAATAAGTATCTGGTGTTTCCAAGAAGAGAGAACAGCCCTTTCTATAAGAGCAATTAGAAGCATCTTATTTCAAAAACTTTTTTGGTTTTTTGTTTTTTAATGTAGAACAAAGTTTTCGTATAATTCTTGAGCGGTAAATGTCGTTAAAGAAACAAAACAAAACACCAATCTTCTGAAGAGTGAGAGCTAGAAAGTAATTGCTTAGCTGTAGGACATACCTTAAGCCATTGCGTATTTATGCTGTTTCCAGGTTTCTTACTTCTGGATACTCCAAAGTACTTGACTTTGTGGGATGCACACAGTGAAAACATCTTTATTCAGAAGTATTGGGACTACTGTGTAAAATAGGAATGTACATAATATCCCAAAGTGATACTTTATATATAAATTTCTGCAATATATACCATATACTATGTATCATTACTGTATTCAGTGTGGAATGTTTTCTCCTTGGACTGGGAGAAAGACAAAGCATTTTAATCACAAGCAGTGCTTTGAGATGGAGGAACTTTTTGCTGAAGTGGCTGGCAGATGGCTCTGCACAGTACTCTGCTCATTTCACAGCTATCAAACCTGTCCATACCATCCACATTCTCCAAAAGTTGACTATTTTTTTACTGGGAGCACAGGTCAGGTAACAGCTGTGGTTCTCAGTGCTGCCACTATTCTGGAAGTCATAAATTACAGTCTGTAAATTACTGCTATCTGTAATGGACAAATGGATAGGAGTTAGAATGAATCAAGAAAGCAACAAAGTGCTGTCCTAAGATTCAGTGATTCAGTCCCTAATTGCCCTATGGATGTTTAATCTACAGGCATTCTCTTGACCATTTGGTTCCCACTGGGATTGCGTCTGTTCAGGACACACACGGGAGTGTATATGGCAAGTTTTTCCACAGAGAACCTCCAAGGGTAAGTTATTTTTTGAGTATTTTAGCCAGGAACAAAATGAAAGAGAATCACCTTCTTGGAGCAATTTTCTGTTTTACAGGACTACGGTTAAAGTAAAATTGCACTGTAAGTTAATCTCCAGTAGTTTGGTGATGTTTTGTATTATACCAGTGTTAGATGCAGTGCTATCTTCGAAAGAAAACACACCAGTAGCAATTCTTGTACTCATACTTTGCTACAGACATGGTCTAACAAATTCTCAGTTCCTAATACATTAAAAAGTCTTTTCTAACTTCTGTACTCATTTCATCATGGAAATATCCTCCTACTGGTATAGTTAGATTAATTCCCTCTAAATAATACTGCTCTGTTTAGGAATAGGAATAGTGGCAATTGCAAGCTAATAAGCTATTCATATTCTCAACTCCACAAATACATGAGGAATGATAGATTTTTAAAACTGTTGCTGCTGGCATCAGTTCTGCAGAATGAACACTATCTTTAATATTGGGGGAGTTAGTAGGACTTGCTTCAGGACTCTATATTTGATTTTGTAAATAAGATTTGCTTCCATTTTAGGTGAACATTAAGGAAAGGTAAGTGATGAAAGAGAAAACAGCATTATCTACTATTTGCTGCTGAAAAGGGGCATTTCATTTTCAGTCCTTGCAATAGGGATGTCCTTATGACTCAGCACCATTATGCTGGAAATAACTATAAAATTTTAAGCAGTGTGTGTGAAACACTGTTATGTTTATCAGAAATAGGCTTAACAAAATTATTGTCCTACAACAAATACAAAATTTAGCTTGTCCTTAATCTACTATAAACCTAACTTTTAAAGGAGGGCTATAAAAAAAATCAAAACAACCTGGGTTGTTTTGATATACTTCTGCTTGAAGAAAGAGTTGTGACCTGCGTTCTGTAGGAAGTGCACATATAACTGCAAAATTCTTTGCAGAAATAAACCCAATTATATAAAGATTAATATTTCACCTTTGTAATAACAGAAATTTTTTTGAGAAAGGTTTAGTTTAATCAGATAAAGGAGTTGAGTGATATCATACTTCAAAATATAAGGATTGTTAGCTTTTCAAAAAAGTTTTTAAAGTAATCTTAAGTAATTCCATTCCATTTCTCAGTATGTGTTAGCGAAACAGTTGCAAAGGGCTTATTTCCCCATGGATTTCCTGAAAATTATGCAATTTTTAAAGATATAGAACCTCCTCAAAAGAATATAAAAAACACAGGGTATACCATCATCATTTAGGCAGTCTGACAATTTGCAGCGCATTTGCTTATTTCTTTTCAACTAAGCTACAAGGTTACATTTAGACAAGAAAGAAATGTGTACAAGTAGGCTTGTGCCACTTATGGCTTCAGAAGATACAGAACAACATGTAAAAGTTACATTGGAAACTTAGAAGGCCTTTGACTAACTTCGCACATAGCCAAAGAAGATCAGGTTGTGCCGTAAGCTAGGAAGTTTCTTTGTTCATTTCATTTATTATTGATATTTTATTTATATGTGTATCACCTGTTGTACCAGTGTCTCTTCTAATTAGTGTACTCTAAAAATCTGCAGGAATGAAGCTTGGAGAGCAATTTTTTTCTCCCTCAAATGGTATTTCCTTTGTTAAGCCACCTAATTAAGCCCATCAGCTTGTAGGTAGTTTGTGAAATACATTTATCAAACGTTTATGAAATATAACCAACCTGAATGTGTTAAGAAAATTAAGGTCCTACACACTAAACCTATATATGTTCAAAAAACTGACTTTATAGTTTTGAAATATTTGAAAAACTATATGGAATTTGAAAAAAAATTGAGGTATACTTACACTATTATGTGTTATAGAGATGCCTAAATGAGCTTTATATGAGCCAACTTGGATATCTGAGGCAAGGCAGCTGAAGCCAAGCTTCAGATGGCCAATTTCCCTTTAAGAAATCTATTTAAAATGGACTCTGATAACTACACTTTTTCTTAGTTGAAAGATTTTTTTCAATTATGCCATTTTTTTTCAAATACTTGCTGCAGGAGTTTTTTTTTCTTTTTTTTTTCTTTTTTTTTTTTTCTTTTGAAGCAATTGATATTAACTTCTGTCAGAGCATGGCAGTTCCAGTGGAAAAGAACCACTTCTAATTTTTGTGTGTATCGAGGGCATTTGAGGTTATTATAATGCAACCTTAGAGAAAAAATAAACATTTTTCTGGTCCAGACAGAAGATGAGCTGAAATCGTTCACTGAGGTCAGATGTCATATAAGAGCTCTGACAAAACAAAATAGTATTTCATATGGTTCCTCACATTTTGCTTCTTATTTTTTTCTGTCATTATAAAAAAAGCACTGTACTTGGTCACTTGGTCTTTTTTTTTTTTAATAATCCTTCAGACAAGAAACACAATTATTCCATCTGGTGTATTGCAAGCACTTTAGAAAAAGTGATGCAAATTGTGATGTATCTCAAAAAAAAAAAAAAAAAAAAAAAAACTATGTAAATTACATAAGCACATGCACACATGCAAATCCTAGTTCATATCCCAAACAAGCTTATTCAGCACTCCAGCTGTCAGTGTGACAGTAGTTAAAACTCACATTAAACAAGAAACTTTATTTTAAAAGATGATGTCCTCTCTCCTCTATGAACCATTCTGTCCTTTCTCCATGCTTTCCTGCAGGACTTCTCTTTAGAGTTTTCCTGTCCTTTTCCTTATAGTTTCTTGGCACAGATATAAAAAGTACATAAATCTTCACCTACACTTGCTCCCTCAAAGGTGAATTGTAGGAATAGGAGTGACCTTCCAAAAGCAATGTGAGGGTCAACTCTCTCCATTAGTATTATTACATCCAAAGGTAGCATGAAAAAGAACACAAGGTAAACTTATTCAAAGTATTGTGTTTTGCCACCTGGCCCAGGAAGCCCACCAGACATTGGTGCTGTCTCTTGAAGGAGTGCATGTGCTGGATCACCTGAAGTAAAGATGTCATACAGCGCTCTGTACTAGCTGGGCAGATAGTATAATTGCTGTGTGCTCGGATATGAGGCAGTAGCTGAATGTGGAGTCCCTGGCTGCATTTCTTATTTTTTGCTGAGCAGGTCAGACGTTCATTTGATGATGCTGTAGTCTGCATTTCCAGTACTATGGGCACAGAAGAAAGATAATCATGTATTTCAAGGTTGGCAACAGAAGAGGAAAATATCAGAAACAATGCTGGATTTCTACTAGTTAGATGGTATGTAACAGACATTCACAAACATTCACATCCAAGTGACTTTAGCATTTCTTCTCACCTTTGGCTTTCCTCAGTTGTTGCAAGGGATCTCTTCTGGAATTTCCATTATCCACTAATCCTCTACACTTGGATTGCCTGTCAGCTGCTGCTGCCTCCTTAATACATTTAAGAGAGAAGTTTGACATTTGAACTAGTAGCTATGGTTGCAGGCAATCTGCTTTGTTCTTGGTCTAAAGGAGCCACAAATTAAGACAGCTTTGCAGCATCTGGATAAGCATTGTCTTTCCCTTATATGGAACATTCATCTTTACTGTGACCACATTTACTGGCTGCTGAACACATTGCGAATTTGCATGGATCAGGTGAAAATCTTTTGCCTTATTTATCTGTTCAAGGGATATTGTCTCACCCTTTGCACCCATATCTTATCCCTACTGTAATACTGGCTTGTGATGAGCATACAGACCCTTTACTTTTACACAAGTATGTACACAAAATGATCTTTTGAAATCATTCAGGCAATGGATATGTATCATGAATACTAGGTCTGAGTGTTTCTAACTACTTAAGATTTCTCTAAATTTGAGTGCAGAGTGTGCATCACTGAAAAAAACTAAAAGAGCAGTAAAATATTATATAATACTGGTTTTAACTCCTTTCTTATTAGTACCAATTTAGGTACCTCGTTTTGATCTTTCATTGAAATAAGCATGGACACCATATGGTTTAGTGAGCAAATAGTTTTGTTCCTTAACTGAACATAGGACCTTAAAGATTTTATAGAGCTAAAAGCAAAAGAAGAAAGGATATTTCATACAGTATCATAAGTTAAGAGAATGAAACACTGGTTTAAGTGACAGGAAACAGAAAAGGGGAGCAAGCATCTTTTAAGCATGCTTAGATATTAAGGTGATGTGAACTGTGCAAAAATTTCAAAAAGTGTTCCTTCTGTCCACACACTTACCCTTGAATTCCCATGCCTAATGCATGGCTACTTTTAAAATCTTGCTCCTCCTCTCCAGTCTTTGCTGAAATCTTTCCAGTATTAATTTCTGCAAATGTCCTGTCCTCATCTGAAATATAATCACACCCACCACATAAACAGGAATTATAGCCAGTTGAAACCTCAGAAGTCATGCTGTTATGAGAGATAGGTAACTTGGAAATAAGAAACAAGTCACAAATCACTGCTCTTTTTTTATGCCAACATCTTTCCATGGATCTTGAATAATTACACAACTGATGGAATTCATTCTGCCTTTCTGCCTGGACAGGCAAATTCTGCACCTAGCAGACTCCAAAGGTGTTTTTGTGCATTCAAACTCTAGAGTCTGTGCAGTCCTCGGGGGAGAATTTGAATGCTAACAGACATACATTAATGAATTAGGTTGTAGCCATCAGACTTCCATTTCACTTTAAAAGCCTAATTCTGTGTTTGTTTTTCCACTGACTGCTATGGAATTTTTGAGAGCAATGAGATGTATTTCAATTCCGTTTTTTTTCTTCTTGGCTTCATGGTGACACCTTTTTAATTCATGCTATTTTTCTACATATCTACATCAATATCATCAAATACATAATTTGGTCTTTTGTGTTGGTCTGTGTTGGTATGTTCATTTCTGTCTTGGATACCAAGTCAGGAGTTAGGTAATCTGATTTTTCGAGGATCCTGTTCCTGTAAGCAATGTGTATAATATTCTCTGGCACATTTTGACAAGGAATGCAAAGTACAACAAGGAATTTCTAATAAAATAACTTACTGCTTAATATTAAAATTTACTCTGTATGAGATTTACAGAACTCCTAGGTATACTCAAATTTTCTTGAATAAATCGTTGATAAAATAAGTAATCTCTTATATGAAAAAATGCCTGAATGTCGAGTGGGGAAACAGAAGCCTTATTTCACTAGGGTGTATCCAGATTGGTCTATATCTTACACTTAAGTTTATTAAGAATTATTCACAGAGTTACTGTTGTATTTAATGCTGATAACAAGCTTAATCCAGAATGAATTGAGAAAATGCACTTATAATTTCCATACCTACCTTATTGTCCTTAATTTGAATTGCAACCATTAGTTACGTCATATACAGTTTAAGAATTGAAATGATACCACCAAATCTTGTGGAAGAATATACATCAAAATATGCCATGAATATAATTCATTAGATTTTACAGGACAGCAAGGGGTATGTGTGAGTGTGTGTGCACAATCTGCCAAAGCTAAAAAAACAACTGCTTGATGAGTTTTTCTTCCTTTGTACCAGCCTACCCACTGAGCTGGTAATTATTCTTGCTTTTTATCTAATCATTAAAAGATAGAAAACAATCTTTTTTCAGCTCTTCTCCCTCACAAATCACAGATAGGCCATTAGAAAATCTCTGTATTCTGAATCCATTTTTAATTTTTCCCTATCCTTCACAATTTAAAATATTTTAGACAAATAATTACTGCTACTGAAGAAATAACACTATTTTCATGAGATAGATGGACTGATCTGCTCTTTCATGCTCTTAGACACAAGTCTGAATCAAAATCCATGGAAGTTAATAGAAGAATCTTGTGTTTTGAATCAAAGTGTGTCAGGAAGGTATTAATGAATAAGTGGCTAATCACTCAATTCCCTCAAATGGAACAAGTTCATTATACAAATAACATTGAAAGGGGTAATGACAACTCATTTTAGATTCATAACTGTGACATTTAATAAAATATGATTTTACAAATCACAAAGCTTGAATTTCAAAAGAGCCTACCTGAGTTGGAAGACTAAATCCCATTGAATTTCCATTTAAAAATATATTTCTAGAGTGCTTTGGTATGGACATTCTTTATTTATAAATCATCTTGAGTATATAAAATTTGTGTAAATATATACTGGAACATGTATACTTGAATGGAATGAATGTATTATAAGCTCTTCAAAACAAAGACTGTTTCTTTTCTGTATAGTTGTACAGGGCTCAATATTATCAGGACCCTCAAGCTCATTACACAAAAATAGTAACAGTAGTACAGGAATAATAATACTGTATTCTAAGACAAAATATTATATTTCTTCAAAATTTTATATTTTATATTTTACTAAATAAAATGTAAAGAATGTATCGATTGTATAAGACATATATCTTATTAATATATGTTCCAACAATTATTTTAGAATTAAATGCAATTCATTATTATTCCATTTAAATTGAAAAATGCCTGTGTGGCAGAAAACAACACAGGTATTTTTTGGCGATTTAAGAACTAATTCAGAAGAAAAATGATGTTGTGCATAGTTCAAAGTACTAAGAATCTGAGTGCCCCTGCTCCCAAAACACTGATTCAAGATGGTATTTTAGATGTGCATGCTTGCAGAATGTACTTATTTTTGGTTTCTCCTTGCAATATGAATGGAAATGGGAAAAAAAAGTGCTGTGGAATATTAAGAGAGTTTTATAACAACACAGATAAATGAAATGAAATAAAAAGAAATGTTTAGGAGAGAAAGGGGAAAAAAAAGAGGAAGGGGGAAGAGCAAAAGAGAGAAAGGTAGAAGGAGAGATGTACAGAAAAGGAAGAAAGCAAAACCGACTTAGTCCTTAGGATAAAGATTACTGTCTGAAGATTCTTCCAGACTATATCAGTCGGTAATGTATTATCCTTCTTATTTGACCTTTATCTCATGCAGCTATTGAAATCTTGCAGATTGTTACTGCCAGAATTTTTAAACACCTCTTGGGTTTGTCACAGACGTGTCTGTCTTACAGTAACCAATCATCATTCCTCCCATAGAAAATCAGTATTTTTCTTTAGTTGCCTACAAATCTTACAGTAATCAAATTTGATTTATCCTATTTAGATTGTTTGTATTTGGAAGATACTGAAAAAGCATTTCCAAAGTCTGTTAACAACACTGTCACAGTAACATCCTCTCTCCATTAAATCAGGATTGAATTGGTATTGCTAACATTCAAAGTTTCCTTAGAACATCTTGATTAAAAATAAATCGATTAATATCTTAATGACCAGTCATCACTTTTGAAGTAGAATTACGAACATTTTGCAATATTATACATCTAAAATAATGCCAAACCTGAACAACAGAATTAAAAGCCAGAATGAAATGAGTCATGAAGAAATGCTGAGAAAGAACAAAGCAAGCAACGTCCAGAAAGGAATCCAAGGAAACCACATGATTTGAAACAAAAGGAAAACTAACTGGGTAATGGAAGGCATGCTGTGCAGAACAAGCAAATACAAACAGCATAGAATAATGTACAGAAATGACTGAAGTAGGGTATAAAATACAAGAAAAGGGTTAATGAGGCAGACAGAAAAATGGGGTCCTGAAGTGCCTAATAATAATAATGAAAGGGGAGAAAGAAATGGAAGAATGGTATGGCTAAAGCAAATGTGTTGCACAAAACCCATAGTTTCACTGTTTTTACTTTGACATTTCTTTAAAATAATGGGAGTTTTGTCTAGGAGTCTAAACTTAGGCTGAGGTACAAATAAGGTTGAAAAAAAAGATCTCTTGCATCCTGTTACCCTTATGTAAAAGGAATCCAAAAGGAATATTGAGCTCTATCAATCTGAGAGCACCCACATTGCAGAAGTGTAGAATTATACAAGCATTTTTTTAACTGCTTTCTGTTGACAGTGTAGCATCAAGGCATCTGTTTGACATGAGAGAAGGATAAGGAGGAGGATGTAGAATAGTAAAAAAAAAAGGCATATTAAAGAGCTGTTCGGAGAAGCAGAATGCTACCAGGCTATTTTGAACAGCAGTTGCATTTTTCCAAACTGACTTCTAGAAAAATGGTGTCAAGCATATTTCTCACCAGCCCAGATTGCAAGAAAAATCAGCAGGCTCCAGCAGAATGATGGCTATAAAAGGTGTAAGGAAGTGGCCAAATAGACCCTGGAAGTTTATAAATTGCTGGCATGAAAATAATGAATGATTAATTGCAGAAGCTTTAACACAGATTTAGAAGACATAGGACAAGAATTTTGGGGGAAAATTAAAATCTTCAATCAATGATAAACAGGTCACTGAATCCAGTAGAAATTTTATACTTTAGTCCCCATTTTTGTTGTCCATGAATTTTTAGCAAATTCAAACTTTGAGTTACTCTATGGGCCAGTGCTTTTAAAGTAATAGGTTAGAACCTGCAGCAGTACAGATCTGCTAGGCCTAAGGCTATTAACATATTCACATAGACTGATGTAGATGTCAGCACTTCGTGATTTATCTCTTCTTAGAGAAGGGTCTAGAATGACCAGCTAGGCAGAAAATGAAGAAGCAAGTATTGGTAAGAGTCATGTTAACATCCTGATGACAGTGAAGAAATAAAAGAGCAAGTCTTTGTTTTATTTCTTTATTGCTAATGATAGAGGTTACTCTGAAGGAAAAGTGAGACATATGTCCCTGGGACGTGGTCTGGACTGGCAAGGTGCATGGCCAAGCATGCAGAGCTCAGGCAGAAAATGAGGGCCTGAGCTTGAAATTATGCTAACATGAATGTTTTGAAAGGCTAAAAAGGTATCCGAAATAAAGAAGTAAAGGGCCAAGAAGAAGGCACCTGCTGCAAAGATAAAGGCAGCTGTTCGGGCATGGTCTGAGATATCTGAGGAAGGTCAACAGCATTTTCATAGCTGGATAGTGTGGAGATCCCTTGAGAGACCACCTGTGAATGAAAGAAATGGAATCCCTGTCATACGTCATCAGCTTTTAGGTAAATGCATGGGGCATTGCTTTTCTTACCCTCTAGTTGTGTCTTAGCATGGCCAGAATTTTACATTGTCACATCCTCAGTATTTGAGTCATGATCTGTGATCCAAAATGATTCCTCTCAATAATGGAGGAAATAGTTCTACCGTTTCATTTTTTAAAAAAACTATGACTATACAGAATCCACAGTGGGAATAGTATGTTTTATTGTAGGACTAATCTGCAAGTATCCCTTCAGAACTGCACATCCAAATGGATCATTACATCTATCCATTATCACATGCAAGTACTAAATGTGCCATTAACACAGCTGTAGCAAACCTAAGTTTCATAAGAATGAAGCCGAGAATAAGCAGCCAGAGTCTATGTTGCCACTAGCAAAGCCAATGAAAACAAAAAATGGTAGACTGGAAAAGCTGTTCTTTTCTGAAAGTCTTAGTGGAACTGATTTCATGTTTAAATTTCCCTCTCTTCATTTTAATTCTATTGTTTTTCATTAATGGAGATTATTTATAATATTTGTAACAAACTTTGAGGATCTTTTCATTCAAATTAACTAAATCTATCACTTACAGTCACGATCGTTCTTTGTGGAAGTGCAACATTTTTTGTTAATATCAAACACTCCAAATGCTTTGTAACTTCAAGTAGGCAGTATGTATCACTTGGCTGTTCAGTTTATAATGCAGGCTCATTACCATACTTATTATTGTGAATTACAGAAGTTGCTTGGCTGGCCTTCATTAACCATCTGGCAGTTAAACACTGATTTGTGTTTATAAAGTTAATTTTACAGAAGCACCTGAACATCCACTGGAAAGGTGGCTGTAATCTGCTTCTCAGTATTTCTGCTAAACCTCAATGACTGTTCCAAATGCATATTTTGCTTTACCTTTATTATTTTATTCATATACATGGATAACATCATGCAATTGCATGCATACAATAACAGAAAGAATATATTTTCCTTCTTCTGCTATCTATTCAGCAAAATGATTGTTTTCTCTGTCTGAGTCAGAGGCTGATTTTCTGAGGCCTTGACCAGTATTAGCTTTTCAGAATATGCTTTTCACAAGCCAGTAGTTTGGTCCCAAAACTTTACAGCTTGGCTTTACTGCTTCAGATAAGTTTGCAATTTTCTTTTTTAAGTAGCTTCTGAAACATTTGGGAAAATACATTTCAAAAAGTACAATATTTCAGTAATTCCATTCTAGTGCTCATAAGGCACTAGAATCTAGTCCTAAAGGATCTAAAGAAGAATTAATGCAGACTGGAAATAACTTCTTTTTCCCTTTGACTTCTGTAAGATTGCTTTTCCTTCTATGAATTGATCATTCACAATCTTAAGTGGAAATAAAATCATTTATAATTACTCCATTATCATTATCAAATATGTTAAATCATCAAGGTTTCCAAACAGCCATTTTTAAATATTACGAAGATATATTATAAATATTGTATTATGTTAAAAGCTCAAAAACCTCTGTAATGTCAGAATCACTCTCTAAAACTCTTGGGAAATCTATTAACCTCAAATTACAATGTCTGCATCTTCAACAGTCTTTATCATTTTCAGTTGTATATTTCTTCACATTATTTGCCTGAGCCTAGAGACTAATATTTTTTCATCAGCTTTTCCAGCTGAATGGTTGCTTTACCTAACTCATGGCCTTGTGCTTCTGTGCCATTAACAAAATTCAACCTAGCAAAGACAATGTATATAGTTCCCTCTGGACAGCAAAGCGCCATATGATGAAACTCAGATGAATCATTCGTTCCTGAAGGTTTCCACAAAAGAGGACCCTGAACAGGCTCTATGTGACCAAGAAAAGTCATAGATCCATTTAGCCACTTTTCAGCACAAGTTAATGAACTGAGATACCAGAGCCCCATGGAATTGGGACAGACAATTCAGGGAACAAGCTGGGCCTTGAGGCAGGCTAGATTCAAGGAAAGTTTTATATGCCTAAGGTGAGACTTAAAGTGGGGGGAAGTTAAGTGCCTAAATCTAAAATTAGGGTAATGAAAAGTGATCCTGAACTGCTGCCTAATCCTGGATGAACCTAATGGCAAGAAGCTGCTTACCTTCGGACTGTGACACAGATGCTTCAAACAGTGCCTCTGACATACCTGTGGCTGCCCTTTACAGACCAATCCAGGACAAATTCTCAGAGCCGTTTCAGAGCACTCACACTATTCTGAAATGATCCATGGTGTTCTGTTTTCATATTAAGTTCTGCTCACAGCCTCAAAAGATGTAAACACACGTTATGTCTTTCTTAAGAGTTTGCCATGTATAGGTTGCTGCGATTAGACAAGAAGACAGTAGGGAAAACTGCTGAAGTTGTGCCACTGTGCAGCAGAAAGTGAGACAGACATGTACCATTACATAAAATAGAAGTTGGAGAACTCATATGGGAACATAGCTTCAGGTCTTTTCTCACAAGATGTCTCGCTGAGGCTATCCTATAAAAGGCTCACAGCCAAACCCTCTCAGCACACGCACACAACAAACACACACACTTCCTAAGTTTGTGTTTAGAAAAGAAAAGATAGAGCCCTCCTAAGAGCTTTTAAAGAAGGACCACTGGCATCCTTCAGGAGCTGATCCTAGCCAAAGGTGGTGCCTCTGCAGGTCAGGATATCATTTTCATCAATGACCTCAGCATATCCCGTTGATCAGCTCTGTGTAGCTCCCTGATCAGTGCATTGTCTATTTTTGAATCCAAGTCTCCCCTCAAGCTGAACATAGACTTGCATGCGTGACAATGGATTCTGGATTTCATTCCCAGGGTCAGACAGCTAACCTAGCTTCTACTTCGCCGAGTTACTAACAGTAAGAATGGTTTCTTTTTCCATAGTGCAAACACTTTCTCCATTCATTTCCCCTTCCCCTTCCCCTTCCCCTTCCCCTTCCCCTTCCCCTTCCCCTTCCCCTTCCCCTTCCCTTCCCTTCCCTTCCCTTCCCTTCCCTTCCCTTCCCTTCCCTTCCCTTCCCTTCCCCCTTCCCTTCCCCCTTCCCTTCCCTTCCCTTCCCTTCCCTTCCCTTCCCTTCCCTTCCCTTCCCTTCCCTTCCCTTCCCTTCCCTTCCCTTCCCTTCCCTTCCCTTCCCTTCCCTTCCCTTCCCTTCCCTTCCCTTCTTCCATTTCCGTCTCCTAAATAGCACACGGGGATACATTTGAGGCATGTATTTCTAGAGCAGAATGCTGTCCAAAGGAACAAAAGGAGAGTGTGAAGCTATCAGCATAAAAGGCTTATTGTAATGGTGTATCAGAGAGCAGTGGTTCAATAGTAAATCATATACTTGGTATATATGAGAAGTAGGTAAATTCTATATTGACCATGTTTAAAGAAGATAAACTTCACTTGTCTGTATTTTCCCTTAACTACACTATCAAGTAAATGTAACCATTTTTCCACTGGGAACATGCAATTTATCTAGGAAGTTACTGATTGATTACTTTGGCCTGAACCTACAAGGTAAATGAAATAGATATTCAAACATTAGGCTGCTATAGTCAGACTATCAGTACTGTCGGGAAGGCTGACAGTAAAGTAATCATAATATAATTAAATAGTGTACTGCAGACACCCTACAAAAGCTTCTTTTTAAATTACATTACCATTGAGATGCTATATTAGTGATCTCAGTAGATTTACTCTATTAACTAGGATTAGGACCACTGCTAGAATCGTTATGTAAGAGTAAATGATAAGACTAGTATGTTAGTTGAGAACCTGTAAACAAACCCTGGGTTTTCTGACACTTAGTAAGTTGTCTAGGACTCTGAGCTCCTCATCAAGGAATACTATTCACCATCCTCACCAAAGGTGACTAGGAATTTGTTCCTAATGAGTACAGAAAGGTCTACAAAATCTGTGTGAACTTATTTTAATTTTTAGAAAATAGCTATAAGTGTTCTGTAGACATTTGACTGATAAAATCAAGCTCTAATGTTTAATCTTATCTTTACACTGACACCTCCCCACAAATATTGTTCACTAAAAATAATTATTCTGTGCAGATGCTGCCTGCCTCTTAGGCATTTTTTATAGTATTTTAATTCTCATGCTCTGTTCTAAGAAATCCGCTAGAGGCTATTGACTATAAAGATGCTACTGGCAGGGAGCAGCAGGAGCAAGCTGCTCTGCAAGGGCAGGGCCCATCCCACAGCCCAGTGGGGCGAGCAGGCAGGCCTGGCGCTGGTAGTGGGATCAGCCGGGAATGCAGATCGCCAGAGAGGCTGCAGTAATTGGGGAGGGGCGGGCAAATCCGGCCGGTGGCTCAGGGTCCAGATCAGCAAGGTCTGTGGCTGGGCACGGCACTGCTGCCGCCCAGCTCAGGCGGAAGGCAAGGGCTCAGCTTCAATGTGTCCTGAGACTGAAGCGAGAGGCCCCACTTCTCACAGCTCTTTCTTGTGCTGCTCTGTCTCGGCAGTGACAGCCAGCCCGCACCATAGCGCAGCACCGCTGGCCTTGAGCACGGGCAGCCCCAGCCCTGCGCCGGGGACGTGCAGGGTCCCGCAGCTGCCCCTGGCTCAGAAGTCTCCAAAGCCAAAACTGTTGGAGGCCTAGAGAGCCTTTAGGGCAAATGTCAGTATATGGCTCTGATTGTATACCCTTCTCCAGGTGTCTGCTTTTGGCCTCCATTAGAGGTCAGATAATGGTCCAGATGAGCCCTGAGAGATCCATTATGGCTGGTTTTTATGTCCTTGTGCGTCAGTGCTTTCTGCATACAGAAGGGAACTGTGCTTATTTCTTACTTAAATAACATAATTTTAACTAAAGCTTTCATTATCTACTTTCTGATTTTAAGTTCCCTCTTGTTAGATTCTACTGACAGCAGGAATAATACAAAGAGCATACTTCCTGGATTCACTGTTTGTCAAAATTATCTTATTTAAAATAAGGCTAAATATAATCAGTTCATTGCAATAGACAGAATAGATTTCCTTTCACAATAACATATAATGATTTTTTTGTGCAAGCTTCATTATTTTTTAGCCCTTGTTCTGCCTTGAGATTCTCAGAAGTCAATGTTTCAAATAAAAGATTCCAGCTATTTGCTGAACTAATACAATTAAACTTAGAGGTTAATAGGTCTTCAAATTGTGATGGAATCAATTAGCTATGCTATTCCTTTGGGTAAATTGTCAGTATGATAGAAGCACACTGATAGAAAATAGAGAATTGTTTGCTTAAATGAAAATATGCTTCTCCATCTTGTATTATTATTAGTAGTGCTAGTCATAGCTGTGGAGTAGTAGTAGTAATTATTGTAGGAGTAGGTGTATTTATTTAACAACAATTGAAAAATCAGCTTACATGTAGTCAGTGGTGACATACGATTTCAGACCAGCAAACAGCTAACCTATAATGAGGATTGCCATAACATTCTGTCTAAATTACTCTGTTTCTCTTAATACAATATTCATTATTTCTTAAGTCTTCTTAAATATAATACAAATTTTCATATAATCAGCACTGAACAATTATTAATTTAAGCACCTTTGAAACATGAATTGCCATTTGGAATAACTATAGCATTTTCCAAAGAATTAAGCCCCTAATGTAGGAATACACAGAACTTTCAATTACATTTTATAGTGCCTATTGCAAACCATTTTGTTCTACTAGAAAATCACATTCATTTCTGAACTGTACTGGCTCTTTTATTGATCTTTATTGCTTTAGTCACTGCTACCATACCCCTCCCCACCTTGTTTAACAGCCAATATCAGCATAGCCCTCTCCTTTGAAAGAAGCCATTGTATTTTATCAGAGGTTAAGGCTGTTTTTGTATAAACAGTTGTTACTACTTCTGTAAAACTTGCTTGTTTGGAGCCTGACCAGTCGTGCACATATTTGATCTGAAGCATGCATACATTTTCCATGAAACATTGTTATTGCATGGATAAACTTCAAATTAATTTAACTATTACGCTGTGCAGCTGCATATTGTGAGTAGCTGATATAAGCCAGTAATCACTGGCTCAGCGCTACTCAGTGTATTTTGGAATATCTTTTTTTGACAATATTTGTGAGTCATTAGAGCAAATATCTGTGGAGAGATACTTTTGACTAGGTGCCTTAGTCTTTGCCTCAACTGTTGATTTATACAATGCTTTTCATGCTGTCTTGGCTGCAAGTTCTTGGAGAATGGCTATTTATTTATATCTTTTATGTAAGCAGTAGCGGAGGAGCAATCCCCGGAGAACAGTATTATCACTGCTGAGTGAGATTTGCCTTTGCATAATTACCTATGTGTTCTTCTTTTTGGATACACTCGTTCTGTTTAATTTTGCATTGCTGGCCAACAGCAGTTAAAAGACTAGTGGTGTGTTGTGTAGTCACTGTGCTGGCTGTGCACAGAATTCCCACTGAGTCACAAAAGCTGTCGCTCAGCGTTTTAAAATCTTATCTTGGTCTTGCCATGGCACCACTAGCTTTGTGTGCACTTCATTTGCTCATATTCCAAATGAACTTCATGCTGTTGAAAGTCAGGAGGTTAACTTCCACCTCCAATATGTGAGCATATCTCAGAATGAATCACTCAGAAGTGCACTGGATTGCAGAATAGAGACCGTACAGCAAAAGTTTGAACCAGGTCATCTGTAGGAAAGAGTTTCATTTGTTTGAGTTATAGATAACTAGTGACTATGGCAGGAGTATAGATCACAAGTTGCACTGCTTTTTCTAGCTTTTTTTAAAATCTATTTAGCAAAATATATATATGTATGTGGTAATCCAATTTTAATCTAGCATTCCTTTCAGTTATCTGAATGTAATATGATTATAGTGGGCATTGTTATCTTCAGACAAATTATTCCATCTTTTTTGGATGTTTTGCAAATTACATACATATACTTAATGTACTTCATCATTATGTTATACAACCTTTGATCAAATATAGAGCCAGCTGAAACTAAATTGCATCAGAAAACTTTCCATAATTACACAAGACAGTATACTTAGATATCTCATGCATTATAAAATGAGTGACTCTTTTGCAGCTCAGTAGATTGGACTGGCCTTTAGGTTTCATTTACAATAATGATGCAGAATGCAGTAATTAACTTGCAGAGCCTGTCCTGAATATACAGTTGGAAGTATCTGCGCTATTTTGAGGAAAGCAGATTTAAAGGGAAGAGAGCATGGAAAAGGGCACATTCATTTTTCTGTCATGTTTTGATAGCCCAAAATATCCAGTGAGATTGCTTTTGTATATGGACAAATACATTTACACTTAAGAAAGTCTGCCATATGGATGCTGAATAGTTGGGAAAGGACATCTGTCGATACACTATTTCAACAGATTAATAACTACTTTTTCTTACCAGTGCTATTTCATAGTAGTGGTATGAGAAGCTAATTTTCAAAGTTTTCTATAAACTTCTTAAGTTCAGCTTTCACTTTCAAAGCTGTATTTCTTGAGTTTTTCATTTTTTTTATCTGGGAAAAGGTTTTATGAGTGCCAAGATCCAGTATTTTAATACCTCTCCCCCTCCCCCCAGCAGATCTGTCTTGAAGCTTGATTTTGCAAGGTACAGAGGAATATGGTGGCCCTGAACCAACAAAATTCTTAAACACATGCTAAACTGTCACTAAACCAATGGGATATTAATTTGTTTAAGTGCTCTGCCAAAAAGAGACCTTTTGTGGAAACAGAATTTGAATGCAGCATTATTGGTAACAATTTAATTCCATCTTCTTTTACTTATACAAAAAGTTTTATTTACTCACCATATTGTCTATCCTCCTGCAAAAAAGTCATTAAAAGCTTGTTTTTACAGATTGTTTAAGTAATGATATGAGTAATGAGACAATAAAAAACAAGAGCTACACATATCACCATCCACTCTTGAGAGCATAAGAGATAATTAGAAAACCTTGAAACTTTGAAAATGGTGAAAACTGAACTAAAAGACAGAAACTGCCACCGAAATAAGGCATTTTTTTGTGTGGATAGCTGTCAGAGACAGTGAACTCAACATGTACTAACAATGGATGGTGATTATGATGATAGTATATTTCTTTAAGTGTCATCCGCAGTCATGAGAGCACAGATAAGCACTCCAAGAGTCATTTAACTGAGGAAAAAACTATTTAAAGTCTTCAGTCCTCTTATTCACTGTTTTGCTGAATATGGGGTAGATCAGATTCCAGTGATGGCCCTGGGACAAAACCAATCGGGTTGTTTGTTGAAAATTTTCCATTTGAACTAGGACAATGGGTACAAAGAAAAGAAAGAGGCAGGTGTGGGAAAAGCTCTGGTTACCTGTGACCTAAGGAAAACAGCTCACTTGCTGTGGTTATGGATTGATAATCTACTTTGGTGAGGAGAAGTTAAAAGGTAATCTATTTCTCACAAATTTAAAATAAAATAGTGCTAGAATTTGCTTCTATCCTGGGACACTCAAATATAACAATGTGCTGAACCCAATAGGTTGATGTAGCTTAGAAAATAAAATATTCTGATTTTATTGAATTGAAAATTACTAACTCAGTAGAACCACTGTTTTTGTGCTGCATTAGAATTTTTCCTGCAAGCCATCACCAGCCAATTACTCACCCTCACCTGGCCCTGATACCAAAGACTTATCTCTCCTTTCCTCCAAGTACTAATGACCATCACATCTTTCCTTTTGCTAATAAGCTAAAAAGTTCCTTTGCTTCTTTATGTCAGCAAGTGCCTCTCTTTTTCCAGTAGTCTAACTGACTAAAGGAACTAGTTTAAATTCATAGCAGTTGTCCCCTGCCTGAAGAGAAACCTGTTGTTTCTCTTTTAGACTTGAAGAATGGATATATGCCTGGTAGCCTGTTTTCTGCAACAGTGTCAGTAAAATACAGGATATAACCTCTCCCAGCTAGTCCACAGGGACTTTAAAACTCTTTCCAGTACACTTGCTGAATTATGAGCGTTGTGCCTGTAAGACACAGATGGACACTTGCATTGTTTGTTTTTAGAATTATTGCTGTGTCTAATGGCAGTCAGTCACTGGGCAGACACTGTCTGCACTGACAGATAGATGAGAAAGCTTAAAAAATTGTATAGACATTAATATTGTTATGGGTAGCAAGAACCTGTCAACTCACTGTATTTGGAGACATGTTGCTAAAAAAATGGCCAGCATGAGAATCATAAAGCCATTTGGCCATGTAAACCAGGAGATAAACCGTCGCAAACAGATTTTTATGTTTAGCAGTCACACATCCATTATAAAATATGGAGGTCTCATTTGTGGTTGGTCAACAGCATTAGTTGTACAGAGCTTATGTTTTTAAGATTCCTGTACAAGGCAAAGACTATTAATCTAATTATTTTTTTAAAACGAAATATTACAAAGCCTTCAATTGATGTAAAACATATTCTTCAAAAAAGGCAACAATAAGCATCTTGATTTACTGTTCGAAAGGAACTGAAGGCTAAAAAAAGGAAAAACACATTAAAAAGTAGCCTCCATGTTGTAGCCAAATGCATTCTGTAACACTTTGTGGCTCTTGCTTTTCATAGCCAACAAACTAGGTATGTAAACCATTCACTATAAAAATAGCTTATCATATGAGTGATTGGACCAATTACAAACATTAGAAAGTCATGGCCACAGTTTTTTTTCCTGCTTTTTACTGGGAAATCCTGTTCTACCAGTCTATCGTTAAGAAGATTTATTATGCTACATTTTAATTCCAAAAGTAATTAAAAGGAAAGCAGAGCTCTTGTGTCATGCCCTTCACTTCTTTTAGTTCTTATATGAGGGTAAGGGCTACTACTTTTTTTTTTTTTTTTTTTTAATTTTCTTCTGCTAATCATAACCCAAATAGCAGTACACTTAAAGCCGTACTTTGAAACCTAGTTGGCTAAGAATTCCAAATCTGCACTGTATTTTTATAACAGTCTGTATGTACAGACTGTATAACAGTCTTTTCCATGAATGTGCTTAGAACTCAAATATTTGCACATGCAAATCTAGTAAATCTAGTAACTGCCTGAGCAAATATGAGCACAGTAATGAAACTTCCCATGAGCTTTCTTAAGAAAATTTGACATAAGAAACTTATCCAAGTCTAACTTTAGGTTACAAAATACTTAAAATCCATAAAGACCAAAATCAACACTGTGTTACACTTATTCAGAGGCTTTATTGATAGGTATTGGTATTCACTATTGTATTATTTATCATATATTTAATTGTTATACATTCGAGTGAATAGTATATTATTGTCTCACTAGTGCCCAGTCACATTCTCCTTATTATTCCATACAGACCAGTCCTTTTCCAGTCTTCTCAGATCTTTCCCTTCCTCTTCTCCAGCTACCCTTGAGCCTTGCCCTGTACTCTTAGCCTATTTCCACCTCATCTGTGAAAAGCTTTTGATTCTGCTGCTAGCAGAAGGAAAGAGGAAATTCAGCAGATCAGGCATGCACCTCTCAGCCTCTTTAAAAATACTGACAGCCTTCCCTTTCTCCTTCCCTTTCCTTTCTCCTGGGGGTGGCAGGCAACTATTAACCAGTTCATATTTTTGTCTCCTTCAAGTGTGTGGGCCCTTTCACTAAAGAACCTGCATACTTCCAGGAGTTTTGGAAATACAGGAGAAGAGAAGGTAGTAACTTTGCATGACTGACTCTCTACTGATCAATAAGCATCATGTGTTTAGCAAGCTTTAGGCTTGTAGCCAGAACTGCTAATAGTCCTTTTGGTATTCCACAAATACCAGAACTTCTGAAACATCATGTTGAAAGATGCCATATTCTGAAACAGTATGGCCCAGAAGACTGGTGAGCTATTGCTTGTATGTCCCAAACTGATAAACAGCACAGATTCTAGGTGATAAATGTGACATGATATTTTATGTACTGCAAACTGACAATATTGCTGTAATGAGGAATGACATATTTTTAACATCCTACAATTCCTCAGGGCTAACTCCCTAACAGTGATATTCGCAACATGTGACATAACCAATATTCCTTCTGGTAGACAGAAAACCTTGCTGTTACAAGTCAGGAATTCCTGGCAATTGGATGATTAGCACTTAAGCTGATGTGCTAGCACTGATGTCCACAGAATGAGTTCCTTGTTTGGATTAGGGTGGGGAATACAGAGGGGGGAGGAAAATAACCCATGTGTGTGTGTGTGTGTGTGCGCGTGTGCGCACGCGCACGAGTGTGTGCACATATGACTGTGTCTAGAGGGATTCATTCAGTCACAAAAAATTCTCATATGTTCAAGTTATTTAAAACATGTATTTTCTTAATAGTCTACAGAAAGTACAGTAGCCAACACTACAAGAATCCTGCATGGTAATCAGCCATGGAAGTTTTTGATTTCTTATTTTTGAACAAGTCATTTAATCATTAAGGTGTTTTGTTTGAATAAAAATGATTTTTGCAAGCATAATCAGAAAAGGCTATAGGGTACTTAATTACTATTATTACTATTATTTCCTGCTATTGTATTTATATATAGTAATACTAGAAATATGTAGAAATAAGGATGAAGACTCTCTTATGTTAGACAGCTCTATATTAGTCATTAGGTCCTTTATTTACACTATGCTTGGACTAGTCCTACTAGCATTTACAACATAACAGTGTCTGTTAGATGTTACAGATTCACAACAGGATTTTGAATTGATATGGTTAAGACTCTGAAGAAAATTAATCTCTTTTATTGCAAAGACATTTATGCTTGCTTGTAATAATTCTTGAATCTGACTGGAAAGAAGACTAACAAGGGCATCTGAAGTTAAAAAAATTGTTATGATGTGGTTTCATTTTTCCTCCTTAGCTTCTGATATACTGATAGAAAAGTAACTTGCCTTAAGAAAAGATCACAGACTATGCAAATAAAGTTATGAAACATCCAGCCCTGCATGTATTTATAGTTTTATATTCTGCAAAGCATATTTCTAGAGAGCTCCTAAAAAGCAAGGGAAATATCAGTGAGTACACCACTTGATACTACCACATCTTGGGTAGTAATCAGCCAGGGCTTTTTGTCATTTCTTATTTTGTGAACAGGCTACTTAATGATAGAAGTATTTTAAACAAAAGTTTTAACAAAGATGTTGACAGACACTTCCCATATTAATATATGTATGCATACAGATGTATAGCTACACATATTTATAGATGTACAGGTATGTGTATGCGTATGTTTTTGAATATAAAGAGGAGACTACACAAACACAAATGTTTGCATCCTATATATGGGTCTGTAGCGTTCGTTCATAGTCATGTATGAACTCTTGATTTGGGTGTTTTCCTAATCAAAATGTTTGTTTTTAATTTACAGAGAAGGCACTAAAAATAATTTCAGAAATAATCTTACAAACTTTTTATAACTTGAATAATTTTATAATCATACTTTAGACCATGACCCTGAAAAACTTTTACATCTGTGAAGTCTACTGAAGAACTGAATGATAAATATACTGCACATTGGAGACAGAAGAGCTACGAACTCTTCAAATGCTTTGACTGTAAAGTGATTTGTCAGAAACAATAAAAGACTTAAATATGTCATCCAACATGAAGCCGTTGCTCTCTGGGTGAACTTTTCTAAAAATCACACTTAGATTGTGCTAAATTAATCCATGGGATTTCAAGAAAATAACACTAGAGGTGAATATGACCTGGTGTATCTAAAGCTGTGATTTACCCAAGCCCCTAAACATACAGTCTTGAGACTCATACTGTCAATTTTCAAAATCAAAAAATTTTTAACACTGTTTCTGATAGTTAACTGAAGTTAAATATGTTATGAAAGAGAAAATACAGATAACCAAAAGCTTTTCTTGGTAAGTGCAAGGATGTAATGCTTTATTTTTTACGTTATTTTAGATAATGTAATAATCATTTATGTTCCTTTATTCACAAAAATAACTTTATATATATATGTATGTATGTATAATTTTATATGATAAAAAGTTAGTTCAACAGTTCTGTTTAATTATGTTAGATTTGGACACATTTCCTCTTATTTCCTAAACTTCAAGTGCTCAAATCTACACAAAGAAAACTTCTCTTTCCCTGGAAGTTTCTGGCTTCCTGACTTGCAAAGCATCAGAGGCAGGGACCATATGCTTGGGAATTATCACTGTGTAGTTGTCCTGTTCTTCTATGTTTCTCTAGACATCTGCTATAAGCCACTGCCTCAGACAGGATACTGGGTTAAATGGGCAGGATACTTTGGTCTGATTCATTATGACTGTTCTAATTTTATGTTATCATAGTCCATTTGAACTCACCTGAGCCCACATAGAGTATAGCTCTTCAGGGAGACAGTTGCAGTTAATTACTCCATTTCATGCAGATCTGGGGGAAATTAGACTTGCCGAAGTGAGTTTTAACTTGAACCACTGCAAGAAAAGGCAGTAACAGAATCTATTACTCATTGCATTGTCACACTCCAGTATTCTTCCTCAATATCAGAGGATTCATAGAGGCCATGTCCTTTTGACAAGCTTAATGAGAACTGTGTGAGCAAAAAGACGGTGATTTCTCTTCAGTTTATGTCTGTCTAGTTCAGAAGGTTGGACTTAATAAGTCAAAGTTCCATAGTATATCCTTAACAGCTGAAAAATATATTCCTTACTCTTCTAAAATATACCCATATTTCCTTACTTTATACTTGTAGATATGTGATTATATTTCTGAAAACATTTTCCTAACATTCTATCAGCAATAAGTGATTACTTTTATTTTTTTTTATAAATGCTTTCAGAAGCCCCAGTCATGACTTCATTACTATGGGCATAGTACACATCCTAGATATTTTGCCTTTGCTACACCGAACCTACTTTTGATGGGAAGTCCCTCTAAAGCTAATGGGGCTTCTTGTGGGTTAAGGCACTGTTCACTGTGAAGAGAAGCACTGATCTGAGAATACTATGGATAGAAATAGGAATGCAAGCAAATGAAAAAAAAATTTGAAGATTATACAAAGTGATTATTAAAATTAGATAAAGTTTGTGGATCTGCCATCATAAATTGACTGACATTGTACAAACTTTGCAGGAATTGTAAACCTAAATGAAAACCTATACATTTAGCTTTGCATAGGAGTAAGAAGTTTGGGGGGAATTTGTATTCATATTCTTGCACAAATAATAGAAAGTAACCATCATCATTATCAGGTAGGAGTATGGTTGAAAAGAGTGGTCAATCTTGAAGTCTGTCAACAAAAGACATGTATGAAAGTACATGAACAATAGTTCTTGCAAAATAAGTAACTGAAGATGTCGCACACTAGGTAGGCATTTGTGTTCAAATGCTAGTTAGGTAGGTATTGATTTGTGTGTTCAAAGCTGTAATTCTTATCCAATTTTGACATATGTATCCTGATGTCTACCTGCTAAAAATTGATTCTTAAAGATTATTTCAGAAAAACCATCAAACAGTGTCTTGGTCCATAGAATCATATGGCTAGAACATGCTGAACTCTCCATTTTATACTTATCTTTTCTGTGGGAATTTCTCATGAGTGCAGGATACAGTACAATAGTTCTTTAAAAATAACCTTGTAGTTCTGCCAAAAGAGAAGGAAGAATAAATGCTGTGAGAGACAGAGGAACTAGCTATAGAAGCAGGGTTATATCTGCCCAGTATATTCTACTGGTAAGCCTAAAGACTATCCAGTCCTATGTCCAGAAGGCATAAGGGCTGTCATCTCCATCTCCAGACAGACATATGGATGGCAGCACTCTGAAGAATATGGTTAAATCCTTTTTCCTTTTATAAACCTTGCAGTAATCCTACTTGAACTCAAAGAAATAATGTCAAAGCACACTTCGCTAAAAGACCCGTTTTGTAAAACAGATTTTTACAAACTCTCAAAGAAGGAAAAATGTTTCCTTGTCATTTTTGCTTTCTTTCATTTCTTACTAGGGTTAGGACTGATTCTTGCAAACATGACCCTTTGCAATGTTCACATCCTAGCTAATACAACTCTGTACTGGCATACAAAAATGTGATGGAACTATTTGTTAATAATAGTTACTAGAAAATAACTATCAGCTTAGTGGCTATAACCACCTTCATTATTTAGATTAAAAAAAAATACAGAATACATTCAGGAAGGATAAACAACATGCACTTTGAATTTTTACTTTTATTCCAGTTTTACAATCTGAAGTACTTCTGTTATCACACGAACTACCAGGCTCCAAGAGAACATGAAATACATGACAACCAATTTTATAGAAAAAAGGAAGACGAAAAACAAAGAAACTCAATGTTCTATTCCTATGTAAGTCTGAGAATTCCAAAATCTCAGAAGTTATGCATTCCTACACTTGAACTGGAGCTGGTGAGCCAAGAGTCTTTGATTAACCAGTGAAGAGAAAGCAGGCTCGCACAAAATACTTAAACGTTCAGGCCCTGAGATTGCATCTCTCCAGCTACCTCTGGTTTGCTCTTGCTGGAATAGAAAATTCTATTCTCTTCTATGAAAGCTAAAGGTACATATTTTCTAGAGAAAAGAGAGCCATCTGCATTACATTTTTGCATGGAATTAGTTGCAATTTATTGTAGAATAACAGCTTTTAAGGTACTTTTTAATAAACTGACATACAGGAACTATGCTAAGATTAGGCACAAGTCTTATCATTATTTATATAAAACAGCTGGCGCACACAAACTGCTGTAAGTCCCATGTTTGGGATATTTGTGATCCTAAAAGAGCAAATCTCTTTCAACATGTTTACTTAGAAGAACTGATCATGAACCCAAGTTGCTTAGGACAAAAGGCCCAGTGAAATTAAAGGGAAAGCACAGCAGTTAGATTCTATTTACATTTCAAACCGAAAAGGAATCCACAAAGGATTATCAAAGCATTATGCCATGTAGGTGGAAATATTTTATGCATGCAGATGGTCTATGGTACTTGGCTTGTTATTACAGAGAAAACAGGTAGTTACATAATGATATCTTATATAAACATGTTGTTGTTTAATCATTTACAGTTGTTCTGCTTTCTTCTGTCACTATAATGCATCAGTTAAAAAATACATTTAAGCAACAGGTCAATTCAGTCATTGAGTAAATTCTGTCCTACTATCTGAAGTATTCAGTACTTAGGAAATATTTTCTGAAGCTGTTAAAAAATGAAAACGTTATTACATTCTCCAAGGGAGATATTACAATTTCCTAAACAGGTATGTTGCATAGAGCCTGAACTCAAAATAAGATGTGGATCTTTCTAAAAATAGTACGGTTAGGACGTAGTGAGGTACATATACAAACTCCTTCCTGTAGCAGTCACCTATACTCCATATCTGATAAAGAGTATATTACCCAGATATTTCCGTTACCCACTAACTGATGATGATAAATATCTCATTCTGAAATGCTAACTATTAACCTGTTGGTATAATAATGATTTGGGGATAATGTTGGCATTCGCTTCCCTTCAATTCTAAGCAGTCTTGGGAATATTTTTTCACTATAAAGCTGTGTTTATAATTCCTTCTCATTGACTAATTGTAGTCTGCGCACTGAAAGAATAATATGTGTATGGTCTTCTCTTACTTGTTTTGATGCAACAACAGGGGAAGACTTAGGGGAAAAAGGAAGAGTGTGAATGTTGTAACTTTGCAAACTCTCCATCTTATAGGCCAGTCTTGTGATTTCTGCAGTTCTAGTGCTTGTAGGAAAGAAGTCTTTCTGCTTTGCCCTACACTATTGAGTATATTAAAGACCTAGAAGCTCTTACCCAGCTAGAGTTTCTAACATTGTTGGTGGGGAGGCAGAGAGGAGGGGTGGTCTAGCCATTAAAGAGAAATGTTGTAAGAACAACACAACACAAATACAGTCTGATTCTTATCACAAATACTGAATTAATCATTCTAAGCCACTTGGCACTAATATGCAAGAAGACTACATTCAGCTTTAGTGAGAAAAAGGGAAAGCTGAGGGGAAAGAATGGTGAAATAATATTTTATAATTACCCTTCCCAAAGAAAGAGACAATAATGAAAGAAGGTAATTAGGTCACTAATTCCACTCGCATCAAACCTACAGTTATTTATTTTTTATAAATTATTTCAAATATTCTGTCATCTACCATACACATTCCTCTTCGCTCCATATAAAATATATGGAGCTCCATATAAAGTACATGGATTCAGCTCCATATAAAGATTATGAAACCACATAGCATGTGATATAGAGAGCTCCTCAAAGCAGATGGAGAAGGACCATGGAGAATCTCCCATATGTAAAGGAAATACTCATGTAAAATTCACTATAGAGGGCAGGGTGATTTATGAGGAGACTGAAGCTTTTCTATTGACACATCCCCTGCTGAGCAGGGAGGTTGGACTAGATGATCTCCAGAGGTCCCTTCCAACCTTACTGATTCTATGATTCTATGATCCCATGATCCTATGAGGCACATGCTCTGCATCACCTGATGTGAAGGTGACTGCACCAGATTTCATCCCTTCTATCAGCATTCTGGCTTTGTCGCCACTTAGTTTGTTCTCTCATCTCTGGAGAGAAGTGTGTTAACTAGAATGTCTTTCCGAGGTGGTATTTTTTGTTCTTTCTGTTTCTTGTATTTTTAAAAGTTGACATAACAGAATTCCCCATTTTCAAACAAATCTTTCTCAAACTGATAATTTGCAAGTATTATTATTATTGCTTATACATATACCATTTCTGCATTCTCCTCTGATTTCATGTGTGTGGTAGTCTTGATCTTTTCATGCCACAGCTCTAAAGTTATATCTTCCCTGTTATCTGACTGAACATCTATTTATCTTTAGACATCTAAATTTGCCTATAATCTTCTTTTGTTTTACTCTGTGTAAGTTGCTGTGTGGTACATATCCTTTAGTTATCTTAATACTAGTGCAAGAGAGACATGAACATGCCCATTTGTATAATGCTACTGTATATTTGTATATTTGTATAATATCATGGAGCTAAGTGGTTTCTGCAGTAACTGTTAGAAAATAAGATTTGTTTGACTCATTTTTATCATCTCTATTCTATGAAGTTACTGTAATAATAATAATTTCCACAGATTTGGATTATTTCTAAATTATTTTCTATTATTTCTATTTACTGTGTTACTTTATATACATATACAATTCCTTTAGCTATGTTTCTGAGTTCATCTACTATAGGCAATGCTTAAAATCTATCATTAAAAAAACTTAAAATCCTAATCCCATAAAGACTTTGAAATTCAGATATATTTTTTCCACAAAGCACTCAGGCATGAATGACAAAATGTAACAATTCAATTTATTTTTGTATAATGACATTCATACAAAATTTCATAAAATGCTTCTGAGAGACAAGTGTAATAGCAAGATAAGACCTTGCAGAACTGACAACAGTGACTTTGGTGCAGGCAGAAAGTGACAATGAAGTGCTGCGATAGATTAGAGAGAAATGAAAGTTAAAATATAAAAGAGAGAAGTGAGCATTTTGTAGTTGAGTGAATGGAGTAATTATTATCAGGAGGAAATAAACAACTGGAGAAGGCGAGTGTGGTCCATGTTACCTGTGGCTGATATGAACAGACAGTTAAGGGGGATATAAAAAAAGGAAAGTGGCAAAAGGGCCACAAAGAAAGTGCAGTCCCATGCAGTCACAGGAGGACCAAGAAGAAACCAAGACAAGGGAACTAGATGGCTATTGATTGCCAAGACTGATATGGAGGAAATTGGTAGGGAATTTTGTATTAAGAAGGGAAAATGTGTATTTGTTGTGAAGACAGGAAATTCCCTGTGATATGCCACTCTTCGAAAGAAGAGTGATGTAGCTTCAATAGTATGAACTCTTTAAATTTAGGGATTAATTTAGGATAAATTAAGATAGAAACTACTGAAATACTGAAATATACTACTGACAGAAATACAAACCTAGCCCTGTGATGAGAGAGGATTGTTGTTCTCAAAATAATTATGTTCAAGGATTTAGGACAGAGGAGGAAGAAAGGGGGAGCAGAAAGGGGATGCAATCACGGCTGTAATCTGCATGAGGAAGTCTCAGAAATTCTTGACTGGAATTTGCTGGCTGAGGTTTATAAGTGGCACAGGCAGGTATGAAATTGCATGAATTATAGCACTGCAATAATATAAGAAGGGCAAAAAAAGCCAGAGTTGATAGGCAGAGAAAGTGCTCTTAGAAGCATGAATGAAAACAATGGAAAAGGACCTCTGGAAGAGCTCAGGAAGGAAGAAAATATCAAGAAGAGTTTTTAAAGCTTATGATAGTCAGTAATGAAAAAAAAAGTGTAACTCTTGGAGAAAAGTGTGTTAGAAGTGATGGAAAAAAAGAGAAGAAAAAAAGAACTTCTGGAACTGAAGGAACAGAAAGTGAGTTGTCCAGGCCCTCTGGAGATACAGTGATGAAGGAGGTGCAGAGATGGCTGACTGCTTAACAGTGGAGTTTCATGAGGAACAGAAGCAAGAGGTGGAAATGAAAGATATGCACATTATTTTGTGTATCAACCATTCTGGAGAAAAGTGATTACCACTAGTATATACTTTATTTAATCTTTGTATCTAGAATATGTTTCACAGATTTTTATATATGTCTGCTTTTTGGTATATGGATTTACTTCTTGAAACAGAGCGGATTTCCCCCACTGTGGTGAAGTGGGGTGTTTGGATACACATGCAATGCATATTTATGTGTTCACTTATCTGAAAATATTGTAGCTTGTTTTGCAAGATAATGTACTGAAATCCAGCATATCCATTTCAAAAGATGGAATTTGTCAAATTAGAATTATATAAATGCACACTAGACAAAAACAAACATTCTGTATCAAAATGATCTCAAAATATAATGGAATAGATGATTACAGTTTAGCTTTCATTACTTCTTAATATTTGTAGCATACCCTTAAAATTTGTGTGCAATATTTTGCAAATATAATACCATTCCAGAACTAGATTGTAATCTCTTTAATTACATGAATACTTCCATTGATTTATATGAGATAGTTCATATAAATAACCATTAAGAAATGCTTGTCTATTCCCCATGCTCACATTCTAGCTTCTAGTTTTATAAGGTTATGGTAGTATAAAGTGTTTGATATTAAATCTTCACTGACAAATGAGGAGAAGGTTTATTTTATTGACCAAATTTCAATGTGTGCAGATTAATAAAGTATGACTTAGTGGGTTCCATGTCATGTGTGCATGGGAGCAGGGAGAATTTATGTAATTGTGTAAGGGGGATGCTGTGCTCTGAACAAGTTTATGAGTCCTCATCAAGTGGAAATGCATAAGTTATGAGCTTCTCTTTAAAATACTGCTATTTGCAGTTGTAAAAATGGCCAACTTCCCTGACTGTATGAGTTTCATACCCTATATTCTGGAGAGCTGAGACAGATAAGGGTCCAGAGCTGCTATTGAGGGGGACCTACACAGGCTGGAAGAATGGGCTAACAGGAACCTTATGAGACATTCATCATGGCTGACTCTGCTGTGGGCAGGATGTTGGCCTAGACATCTCCTGAGGTCTGTTCCAGACTGAATGTTTTGTGATTCTGTGATTCTTGATGGCTCCCAAGTGGCCACTGCTCCACTAAGAAGGGAGGTTGGTCAGGATGTGTACCTGCATCCTAGGGAATCTACATGAAAGATATCAGCAGCTCTTTATTGCTCATTTTTTGCCATAAAGAAGGATGTGGATTACCTAACAGCCTCACATCACGATTCATCCTATGCAATAGCCCTGGTGTGACTGACACCACTGCATTGATTAAGAGCCACAGCCTTGCTATCTCCGTGCTACAGCTTATCATACAAATGAAAGAAAATATGTAGTAGTTGAGATGGAAAGACTTGTGCATCTTCTATAGTGCAAAAAGAGGGAGGGGAATACAGTTTTTCAAAAACTACTTAATGATGTGAGAAGCATGGAGGCTGAACATTGTCCCTCAGTCAGAGAAACATAAAGCTGGATAACTGGTATGGCGGGAGAAAAGATCACAAGCCTGGGACCAATGTGTATTCTGGGCCCAAGCCTGTAAAACTTCTATTAGCAATATGACAAGGCTTTATGTCACCATTTCCTAGGGGAAATGTCCTAGTTATACTCACCAACAGACAAGACGGTGCAGTAAATTAGTTACTGTTCTGCCTTCGGCTTTGTTAATTTTACTTTGCCTTTTTGAACTAGGATCCAAAGGTGGCACTAAAAAGTAGGGGGGAATTTATTATCGCTTAAAAACAACAATAATACACCACAAGTGTTAACAAGCTTTGCAATTCAAAGGAAGCAGTACCATTATGTTTCTCTTCTATTGACTCTTTCACGGCTCTTTTTTATTTTGCTCCCATCAACCTTGTACAGTGCACAGGGAGGTGGGAAAAGGAGTAAAGAAAAGAAACCACTGAAGATGATTAAAAATTTAGACACAGGTATGATGACAGCAAAGTGAAAATATTATTGAAGAGGTGATAGGAAAACTTAGCAAAACCAGCAAAGGAATTAGAAAGTGATTTAAGAGGTAAAATAAAGAATCATTAAGTTTACAACAGCTGTGCATTCTCAAAAGATGATCTTGGAATATATATAGCCTAGACACTAGAGTTCAGATTCTTTTATCAACACTGCATATATCATTATCGTTTCTGTGCTTTTTATCAGTTGACATGAGGGGTATGGCAACTCCCTCATTCTTTGTCATAAAAAATCCGAATTCTAGGTGATCTGTAGAAGTACAAGAAAGGTCATAGTATATAGCTGCATAGAACATAGCCTGAGAAAACACAAGTATTTAATGCTAGCAATTGATGCTTCTTCTTGGTGCTTGTCTATATTACTAAACTCTTGTCTATTCAAAAACAATGTTTAGAATTTGTAAGGTAGGTGGCTATATAAATACCTGAACTTGTATTTAAGCACTTAATCCCCCTTGATTTTCTGCTTTCTAGATAAGAGGAGAATGCTCCTGAGGATCTTTGTTGGAAGAAGTGATTTGGGGAAGAAAATAGAGAGGAATGTTGTTTGACTAACTGGAAGACAAAGGTTACAACTGGAAAAACTTTGGATGAGATTTCAACCATCAAATTGTACTTATGAAATAAGTATGTGGAAGCCATGCCCAGAAAGACTCCTTACATTTCTCATACTTTTTTGGTACATGCTATTACCATGTTTTAAGAGATACCTGTTTTAAGGAATAACTGAAAAATAAAGCATAGCTATTAATCTTACCAATATTAAATTAAGATTCCTGTCTCCTTGGACAGGAATATGCTTCAAGTACTCTTTTCCAAACTAGCTGATGTGAAAATAATGTGAATCTATGAATGAGATAGTTTGATGTTGTTGCCTGGTGGTTTCATAAGAAGCAGTGACAGTGCAAAATAAAATACAGCTCAGAATAAAAAGTAGGTAAAAGTTTTGCCTGGCAACTAGTGATGTTGTCTGGCCCAGATCACATTTTTTTAATCTATTAAGAGAGGATATAAGGATTCTGTAAATCATGGCAGAGCCTCATGTGGAAAATACCTGTTCAAGGGCTGCACACATTTCTTTATAAAAAATGGATGTTCCTCCTTTCTGGTTGATGTAAAACATAATTGGGATACTATTGACCGCCATGAGCTGAGGGCAGTCCTCTTATTATTGCAAAGGGTTAATCAAGTTCCTAAGTCTCTATTAGCTGTAGGAATCAAAAGCATAGGTTAACTTTTAAGTTCCCTGTGCTAAAATGAAGGTATCCGTGACCAGTGGATAGTAATGGTAGAGAAGCAGAAGCTCCTCTGCAGCGTGCTAGCAGATCCTTATACCAAGTGAATGCCAGGAATTCTGGAGAGATGGCAGCCTTATGATTTATGGATGTTCGCTGAGCAGATACACAAATTTCAGAACTGTTTCATACTCTGTACAGTTATTTTAACTAACACTGTATGTTTGATGAACTATTTATACCTTGTGATTGATACTGAAATCAGATCCTGTGCCAGATCTCAGGCACAGGTGACCTTCCCCTTTTATGCCCTGTGAGGGAAGGCCCAAGGGCATCTAGAGCTCAACATTTTCTTCACAGACTATAGCTGGCCAAATAGGTACAAGCATGAATGCCTGGGGCACCTGGGCACCAAGAATATAGACTATACATGGACAAGCCCCTTCATAGCCACCAGAGTGGCTCTTACGAGCAAGCAATAAAACAGCTTAAAACATCGTTGCAATATTCATGCAACCAAGAGCTAACAAACCAAAGAAATAATGGAAACATACATTAAGATAAGCCTATGGCAAACCTCAGCTGCACTGTTAAAGAGCTCTTATTCAATTCAGTCCCAACTGCTACTCTAGTGGGCTTGCGTGAAATAGTACTTACTCTCTGCTTGCTATATGGTGTACTACCAACATTCCAATTTCCAAATATATAACATTGAAAATAGCATCAGTATTAACAAAAAATGCTGCTCTATGCATCATTCAAAATTGGTAAAACATGATGGGATATAAATAAAATATGCTCTCCAGCATATTTAGTAGACTGAAGAACAGTCTCAGAGCATACCAGCAGGCACAGTAAAAAACCTATTAATAAGTTCTGATCAATTTTGCCCTCTCAAGTAAAATGTGATTCTTGCTCCAGTGGAGCATTTCCTGGAAAGAAGTTAATACAACACTCTTTGCCAGAAAAAGTTACACTGTAATGAATAGAAAATGTTTCAACAGTAATCCAGTTACTCAATGATTTTTAGTTAAAAATTGGAATAATCAATTCAAGGAAAATCTCTGCCCATTTTCTTTTATTATAGTTAATGGTTAAGCTAGAGCTGTTATTTAGTCATTCTAAATAATATGTCTGAAGACCACTACATGAATAAAATTATACAAAAAGAACTGATTAATTGTGTACCTCTTCCTGCTTTCATAATCTTTGTCAAGTGAATGGAATAATTTGTGCCATTTGTATTTCTTATTAAAGTATTTGTCATTAGAATGAGGTGTCAGGAAGCATTAAGACTGTCTCAAATTTTATGAATTAAAATAATGTGCCAAATTGTTGTGACCTTTTTAATATTCTGTATTTTCCTCTTTTCTGTGGTGTTCCTCTCTTTCTCTGCCTGTCTTCTCCATTCTGTTATGGAAAAGATGAACTTAGAGGCAAAGTATGAAGAAACGAGAGGAACAAAACAGTATTTCTCATGAAAATAATTCAAAAATGAGAATGGCCATCTAGCGTGATGTGATATTGCAAGGTGTAGACCTTGCATCAAAATGAGGTTACAGATACGTCAACAGCACTGATAGATCGATATTGCGCAGCACAGTGCTGTAAGAATAGACTGTAATTAGGAGGTAGAACTAGTTGCCATAGGATGTGAAGGGTACACAGAAATATTGCACATTTATATACCTATCAAGTCTATAGTACAGTTATAAAAATGATTGCTAGCAAATTTTAGAAAGGTTAAAAAATCTCTTTCTTTGAGGTTTAAACTAGTGTCTGTTTCTCTATGAGAAATTAGGATGAGATCTTTGGGGAGGTAATTTATCTCACACTGGCTCAGTAAAAGATTCTTTTGCATTGAAGTACCTGGTACATGCCAGTCTGGGAGACAATATTAGATATCTGAACTCTAGTTTTAATTCCCACATGCAGCTAACAGGAAAGTAGAGCGTCTATCACTGCAGCTGAGTCAAACTGCATACATACAGATCGCAGCCCATCCATGACACTATTAAGAGTAAAAAGATCTGAACAAGTGGCATAGTAGATTATGTAACTGCTAACAGTATTTCTTTAATTTATATATAATTTAAAATACAGCCTGAAAACTGACAATATGCTTGTCTCACCTGTCCTTTCCTTCACAGATGGATGACGATGGAACGAGATCATAAGTATGCTTAATACAATTTAAAGCTTCTTGATTAAAAAATACATTAGCTGACTGACAGCAAGATGCTCTAGCAAATTCCAAATATTTCCATCTACTCTTTAGACATCAGAATGGGCTTTTCCTACAATATGGATAGTACAAGAGATACAAACCTACTATTTCAAAGGAAATACAAAGAACTCCTATACTTTAGCTAATATCATCAAGGTATTTATTAGAACAAAATATTAACTATGGCTCCATTCTAGTGGTCCAGACTGGATGACTGAGCTGAAATCATTTTAAGCTTGTGTTTTGAATCAGTCTCACAATGAGAGCTGAATGAGCTGAACACCATTTTTTCATATTCAGCATGAGAAAACTTGCAATTGATACCATAAGCCCACTTCATCATGTTCTTCTTGATGGCCACCATAACAGGTTACTTAAATGGTCACAATTAGCATTTATCATGTGTTATCATGAATCTGTATCACAAGTCTCCCACAGTAGGAGAAAGATGATACATACAAGACTAAGAGTAGCTAGACGACTGATGCCTAGTCCTGAAGTATACAAACAACTTGAAATAAGATAAAACAGTCTAATGGGAACAGTAAAACTGCAAAGTATAGGGTATCACCATGCTGAGAAAAGCAAGATTTGAAGTGTTCTCTCTGCCCTGACAGCAGAGCAAGGCAAAGGGCAGGAGTATGATTAATGGTGTATAAATGGAGTCGACTGATGGATAAGGGAAGAAGAGGTGCATGAGATTCTCTGTTTCATAGGAGAGAAAATGAAAGCAAGTGTTGGGAAGCCTTTGAGTACACTGTTATTGTGCCTTTCTCCCTTGCAGATTAGATATATAACAGTTTTTGTTACTCTTCAAAGCAAAATTTTTACATAGCTCTATTAATTCTCCTTCCCCGTCTGCTGAATCTCCTTTAATTTTACAATATGCTGTTTGAATCGTACATACTAAATACACTAAAAGCAGACTAAATAACTACCAATATGTTTATCTAAATTAAATGGAAATATTTAAAAAAGAAAAGAATTAAAAATTAAATGCAAAAATATTTCCATCTATGTTAAGGCCTAAAACTACTAGAACCTGGACAATCTCTTTTAATAGATTATATTATATGGTACATCTATGACCTTCCCTAAATATGAAAGTTAAAGGCTGCATAACTATATAAATTACTGCATTAACTATTTACTTAATTATTATTTATTTATATTACTGCATTAAATATTGCATTAACTCAAACTTATGAATGTATCCCAGCATAATATATTTCCTGAGAATCTATATTGTTTTCAATATTTCCAGTGCAGCAAATATTGGCATTTGTTTCTCATCAAAACCTAATCTTTTTGGATCCTCATGTGTAGAAAATGTTCTGCCAGTACTTTTGCTCTAGTTAACCCAACATCTTCATGTTAGCATTTTCAGAATTCTTGTTTTCTACTTCTAGACTACGAAATGAAGAGCTATGCTCTTGCCACAAGGGCACAGCACTGACTCCTGTTCCATGTGCCCACCAGGACCTACAGATCCTTCTCTGCAGAGCTGCTCCCTACCCAGTCAGTCCCCAATCCCTGTTGCGTTGGGTTATTCCACGATACATGTAAAACTTAGTATTTTTCTTTATTGAACTTTACAGATTTCTTTTTGGTCCTCCATTCCTGCAGTTTGGCTAACAGAATACTCTAGGAGACTGTACAAAAAGCCTTGCTTAAATAAAGATAATGGCATCCACTTTTCTCCGCTTGTACACAGAGCCAGACATTTCAGACTAGGAGGCGATCAGCTTGGTCAAGCACAAATTCCACTTTGCAAATCCATACTGACTGTTCCCAACCACTTTTTTGTCCTTTTTTTGTCCTTCTTGTGCTTGAAAATGGATTCCAGGACAACTTGCTCCATAATACTTCCATGAACTAAGGTGAGAGGACTTGTTCTGTTGTCTCCCAGATCCTCCTGCTTGCCTTTTTCCAGTTATTGGCTCTTTTTCAATCTTTTTTTTATTAGTTTAGTTTTTAAAAGGCAGCTTTCTTTTTAAAATGTATTCATTTCCAGTGGCTTTTTTAGACTAACATAAACAAAATACTTTTGGTTAATTTAAATTAAATTCCAATTTCAATCCAAATGTAACTTGACCCAGTGTCCGAATATTATAAAAAAAATAATAAGGACATGATAAAGAATATGAGAACGTAATAAATATAGGTGAATTGCTGATCATTTTCTAGACAATGAAAAAATGAAAATTGTGAATAAATATCTACAAAGCTAATCATTTAATTAAATAATTATAGATATAAGTTGTCCTAATTTTTTAGCAAAGAAAGACACTGATTGATTGTAAAGGTTAAGTTTCCTTGCAAAACTGTATGTTTTAATGTTTGTATGAGTCAATGAGAACAAAGAGCTATTTAGGACAATTAGTAAAGTACAAGTGCAGAACTTGATTGTACAAAAGTTTCTTGTTTGTTGTTATAAATGAATGTTACAATGAATGATTTCAATTTTTTGCTTAATCAGCAGCACACCAAGTAAGCATCTGCTTCAATTTGTTTAGCAGAAGATAGTTTCTCTGCATTCTTTATCACATCTCATATTTGCATCTATTTCCTTCTCTGTTTACAGCTTCTCATTGTAGGGATGTCCAGAGTAATGCCCATATCCTTGTGAGTTAATGCAGTTAATTTAGACTTAATACATATAAGTAGTTTATTTTTTCCCCTTCTGTGTACATTATTGTTGCATTTATCATCACTGAACTGCCTCTGTCCTTTTTATTTCCAGTCCACTTTATAGTCCCCATGAAATATCTTACGGTCTTCTCTGACTTAACTAAATAATTTTGTTACCTCACTATCTCTATACTGAACAAAATCAGGATTTAATATAGATCTGCTTTTATGTTTCTGTTATAAAGAAGAGTTGCCTTTTATTTTTTACTGTCTTATCTCTTTCCTACCTAGCTTTTGTTCAAGATAGTAATTTGTATTTCTTCTCCTGACTACTTAGTTTCTTTACTATTCATTTGTGAGAGATCTTGTTAATTTACTTCTAAAAATGTAAGTTAATTATGTTAACTGTGCTTTTATTCAATTTTGACACATTTAAATTGTTTCAATAGGTTAGTGAAAAGTATCTGGAAATACTGGATTAGTTACTTCTTATATCATAATTGCCCAGTCATTCTGATGATAGTCTATTTTAAAGTTACTTCAGTCTGTTTCCCTAGAACCTATGTCCTATGTACCTATGCACAAGCATAAGTTTCTGTATCTTGAGCAAACGATTAACTCTGTTACTACTGTTCTTCATCATTATGCATATAACAGAGACAAAAATGATTCATCACTATTTTTTTTCCAGAGACTCTTATTTATGATCACAATCATATTTTAGCATATTTTAGCACCAGTGGTTTATGTAGATGTGGCTGTGGAAGGGATAGGTTGGCCTATTCCTATGTTCCCAACATTGGTAGAGACACAGAAGTAATTATAAACAAACTTGGCATGGACATTGATCTTTTTATAACCTACTTTCAGATTTGCTGAAATTTTAGATTTACAATATTCTAGATTCATTATAAAATGTAGACCATCATAGCTACAATATTTGTACAGAGAATGTTGTGATAATATATGTAGTCAGAATTTGTCATAGCCATGTTGCAAGTAATGAAAACCATAGAATCATAGAATCTGTAAGGTTGGAAGGGACCTATGGAGATCATCTAGTCCAACCTCCCTGCTCAAGCAGGGTCACCTAGAGCATGGTAGACAGGATCGCATCCAGGCAGGCCTTGAAGATCTCCAGAGAAGGAGACTCCACAGCCTCTCTGGGCAACCTGTGCCAGTGCTCCATCACTCTCACAGGGAAGAAATTCCCCCTCACGCTCAGGCAGAACTGCCTGTGCTTCAGTTTCTGCCCATTGCCTCTTGTCCTGTCACATGGGACAACTGAAAAGAGTTTGTCCCCGTCCCCCTGACACCCTCCCTTCAGGTACTTGTACACATTGATAAGATCCCCCCTCAGTCTGCTCTTCCCCAGGCTGAAGAGGCCCAGCTCTCGCCCTGTTCCTCACAGGGCAGGTGCTCCAGCCCTCTGATCATCCTCGTAGCCCTACGCTGGACTCTCTCCAGTAGCTCCAGGTCTCTCTCGTACTGGGGAGCCCACAACTGGACACAGTACTCGAGGTGAGGCCTCACCAGGGCTGAGAAAAGGGTCGGGATCACCTCCCTCGACTTGCAGGCAACACTCTTCCCAATGCACCCCAGGATAACATTGGCTTTCTTGGCCACAAGGGCACAGTGCTGGCTCAGGGTCAACTTGTCATCCACCAGCACTCCAGATTCCTTCTCTGCAGAGCTGCTCTCCAGCAGGTCAGCCCCCAGCTTGTACTGGTGCCAAGGGTTATTTCTCCCTAGGTGCAGGACTCTGAACTCGCCCTTGTTGAACCTCAGGAGGTTCCTCTCCGCCCAGCTCTCCAGCCCAGACAAGTCTCTCTGAAAGGTAGTACAGCCCTCTGGTGTGTCAGCCACTCCTCCCAGCTTGGTATCATCAGCAAACTTGCTGAGGAGGCACTCTGTCCCCTCATCCAGGTCATTGATGAAGAGGTTGAACAGGATGGGACCCAGTACTGAGCCCGGGAGGACGCCAGTAGCCACAAGCCTCCAACTAGACTCCACGCCACTGATGACGACCCTCTGAGCTCTGCCTTTCAGCCAGTTCTCAATCCACCTCTCAATCCTGTCTAACCCACACTTCCTGAGCTTCTCTAGGAGGATGTTATGGGAGACAGTGTCAAAAGCCTTGCTGAAGTCAAGGTACACAACATCCACTGCTCTCCCCTCATGTACCCAGCCAGTCATTCCATCAGAGAAGGCTATCGGATTGGTCAAGCAGCATTTCCCCTTGGTGAATCCATGCTGGCTACTCATGATCACCTTCTTTTCCTCCATGTGTCTGGAGATGACATCCAGAATGAGCTGTTCCATCACCTTTCCAGAGATGGAGGTGAGGCTGACAAGCCTATAGCTGCCTGGGTCCTCCTTCTTGCCCTTCTTGAAGACTGGAGTGACACTGGCTTTCTTCCAGTCCTCAGGCACCTCTCCAGTTCTCCAGGACCTTTCAGAGATGGTGGAGAGCGGCCTGGCAACAACATCCGCCAGCTCCCTCACTACCCGTGGGGGCATCCCATCCGGGCCCATGGATTTGTGGATGTCTAGCTTGCCCAGAAGGTCTCTAATCCTATCCTCCTCAACCAAAAGAAAGTCTTCCCTTCTCCAGACCTTCTCCCTCACATCCAGGCTGCAGGATTCATGGGGGCTGCCCTTAGCAGTGAAGACTGAAGCACAGAAGGCATTCAGTAATTCTGCCTTCTCTGCATCCCTTGTCCCCCAGGGCCCCCGCCCCAGTCAGTAGCGCGCCCACATTTTCCCTAGTCCTCCTCTTGCTGCTGATGTATTTGAAGAAGCCCTTCCTGTTGTCCTTGACATTCCTTGCCAGACTCAGTTCCAACTGGGCCTTAGCCTTCCTCCCCGCATCTCCACATACTCTGACTGTATTCCTATAATTCTCCAAAACTTGACTGAATTATCATTCTAAATGAATGCAGATCATAACTTTAGATCACATTTAAACTGTCAGATTTATGTATGTTTGCAAGTGTGTACATATACAGGTAAAATTTTTATTTAAAATTTCAATAATTTTAAATAACATTAACAACCAATACATTTATAATTATTTTTGCATACTTTCATGTAGCCAAAATTAGCTACATGTAAAAAATGACAGAACTTAGACAGAGCCAAGTATTCATTTTTAAGATACTATTTTAATATATGAAAATAAAATACTACAATCTTATTTCTGCTATATTTAGGAAACAGTTTCCTAGTTGTTGTCATTACTATACTAAGATCAATGTTAACATCATATCTATTTTTAGAATACTGGCTACTAATTAATCATATTAAAAAAAAACTAAATTGGGAAAAGTAAATATTAAGAACTGATAGGCAGATCTTGAAAGTGGGCTTAAGACATCTTATGTGCATGCAATTTGCATGTTTCTTTCTTTCAAGGAAAAATGTGTGTCAATGAAACATATAAACTCTTGTGGAGAATCTGAGACCTACCATGATGAAACTCACTAACTAGTATTTTAAACATCTACTTTATTCACTCTTATTGATTTCTTTAGCATTTGTCTTTCAGTATGTCTATTTTGCTTGATTCCCTTTCAAATGTTGCCCTAGGGGAAACTGACTATGCAAATCTGCTGTTTCTTTGATGTTGTTATCTTTTTGTTTATGTGGAATGTACCTAATGTATCCTTTCCCTAAATACAGTAGAAACAAACAGCAACAGAAGAAAAAGTCCATATTAATAATATTTCTTTCCTTGTTGTCAATAGCCTTAAATAGGGATCTTTATAGTGATAATGTAATGACATCTAGAATAATAACAGGACATCATGTGAAACTGAATTGTATACAGCTTCAACTCCCTTGCAACAGCTGAGTCTTCACCTAGGAAACTACAGCCTGAATCCCTTTGGTTGTAGTTCTCCCCAAATAAACATTTGAATCATCAGGTTCCCCATGTGACCTAATGGTTATTACTACATAAAAAAGTATTTATTTTTGCTCATTCCCCTCAAATTTAATCTACCTATAAGCTATGTCCAGCTCTGTGACTCATGGCTGCAATTAACATTTTCCAGTATAAAAGTAGCATGCAACATATTACATGATTTTATGCTTTTATGCTTGAAAGAAAAATCCAATTACTGAAAATATCATCAGAGGAATGTATCTTTTCATTTTCTTTTTTTTTTTTAGATTTACTGAATGATTAACACTTATATATGAATGCTAGTGATCCTAAAGCTGTATTTTTATCACTTACTAGTCCTGTTTTAGAACATACACCAGTGAGATGGGCCAAATTAGGAACCACTTCAGTTAGGTGTAGCCACACCTTTGTGAAACAGTCACTGAGGAAGGAAATACTTTGGATTTTTAACTGAGAAGATTAAACAACAAAGAGTAGAAACTCTGAAAGTGGACTTGAAAGTCTCTGACACTCATTAGTAAGCTTTTAAAATAATCCAATATTTTCTGTGCCATTTGTCTGCAGAGAATGATTTCCCAATTTCTCATTATGTATGAATGCCAGTGCACTGTGCAGCTCCAATGCACAGTTGATTAATAAGGTCTGAATTAGAAACTGAGAGCTTTCCTTTTCTTAGCATCTACTGCAATTTTCCCTAAACAAGATATTCTTTGCACATTTTCTATGAACTAGAAAATAGAAGCTACTGGAATAGAACCTATGAATTTTATCATGTGAAGCCCTGATCACTGGCCTTCAACAGCTTTTTACAAATATTATGCATTAGATTTTTAATAGTTCATATTAGATTCTACTAAACAGTATAAAATATTTTAGAAAATTATATTCATTTTCTAGAGAGACTTTTTTCAGCAGATACTGAATAACTGTATATTCAGAAAAGCATTTTGGTTTCAGAAAGATAAATCTTGGCTTTATCTGAATTATGAAAAAAGCAACTCAGTATCTTTCCAGTGTCACAATGTCATCAATCCAGTGGGACTGAATTTTTTTTCACACAGTGATTAAAGCTGTGAATTTCAAACTAATTAAGAAATTATTTTTGCTGGTTACAAATTACACAATCATCTTCTTTCCACCATTGCAGCCGTGCTTTTGCATGTGTACTTAAATCTTTATCCAAATATATTTTTATGAGCATATTTCCATAAGCATATTCTGGGATATTCATTAACTCTCCCATATAAAAGCTTGTGTCAAGGTTTACAATATATATTTTTCAGATTCCTCCTTTTTTACTAGTTGTAGCAGCTGATCTTATGATAGTACCTAGTCTGGTACTTCCAGCTGTTTCATCTTTAAGCACATAAAATTTTTGATTCAATCAACTTCACAAAAAGCAAGCTTAAAACTGTAACAGCCCAACCAGGCCAGCACATAAAATAAAGTGGAAGTAAATGAACAGGGTATTATCCATCCATGTCATCAAATGAACCTATAGGGAAAGAAGAATTTGGGGGATCACAGACTCACAGAAAAGTTTGTTGGAAGAACCTATAGAGATCACTAAGTCTCCTTCCCTGCTAGAAGCAAGATTATTGTGAACAAAGAATCAGGTCAGCTGTGATTTGTCTGGTTGACTTTGGAAAATTTAAGGATGCAGGTTTCTCAGTCTCTCTAGATACCCCATTCCAGTGCTGCATTGCTCTCTCAGTGAAGAAATTTATCCTAATGTCACACAGAACTTCCAAGTTGCAAATAGTGACTGTTGCTCCTTGTTTTTCTGTCTGCCACTGTAGGGAAAATTTTGGTTCTCTCATCTTTAAAGCATCTTTTCAGGTAGCTGCAGGCAGCTATTAGCTTGCCTCTTAACCTTTGCCAATTTAAACAAGCCCAGCTCTCTCAATTGTTCCTCCTTGGTCATATACTATAGGCCAATTTGGAAGCTCTCCAGTGGACTCCCTTGAGTCCTTTTTTCAAGAGAGATGCTGAGAAACTTCTCAACAAGGGGCCCAAATCGCTCACAGTATGCTAGCTGCAGCCTCACCTGAGCAAAGTAGAAGAGAACTTCCATTGATCTGCTGGACCAGGCTCTTCCAGGATGTGGTGACATTTTTTGTATTTGCAAAGACAGTACACTGCTTGTTCATATTCAACTCGGTATCTGTTGTAACTGCCAGGAACCTTTTCACCTGGACTACAACTCAACGAGCTCGTTCGCAGTCTTCACTGATGAAAGAGGTTATTCTGTCCTGGGTACAGATTGTTGCCCTTCTACTTGTTTAACCAATCAATTTTTGGCCCAATCCTTAAGTTTCTCAAGGTGCATCTGGAATGAAGCTCTACTGTTTGTTTTGTTAGCCATTTCCCCTAATGTAGTATCATCCACAAATTTGTTGATGATGCATCCTACCTCTTATCCAGGGCTCTGATGAAGTTTTTAACAATATGGACCTCAGTACAGACTGCTGGCTGAGCAGGTATTCCAGCCAGATACCAACCTACTGATTATTTCCCTTTGAGCCTGGTTGTCCAGCCAATTTCCAATCTATCTAACACTCTGTTTGTCCCGTCTATCCTAACTCAGTTTCCAGATGAGAATGCTGTGGAAGATAGTGTCAAAAGCATTACTAAATTCAAGATGTATTACATCCACTACTCTTCCTTCATCCACCTAGCCAGTCCTTGCAATGAAAAATTACTGTATTAGATCAGCTGTTCCCACAGATAAGAGAGTTACTGCAATAGTTTGGAAACTGGCAAAGAAGACTGACTACTGAACTTTGCAACTGATCTTTGGACCATATGAGGATACAATACATTAATGATGTAGCCAAGTAAGTGCTAATCAGTGTGGTTAAATAAAAACCCTTAAATAACAAGGAGTTTGGAATCAGCTGCAGAGATGCTTCACCAAAGACATATCTTCCAAAAATACTGCAGTACAACTTGGGATCTGGGCAACTGGTTAACTACTTGAATCATTTTCTTTGTGTCTTCATTTATTATGACTGTAAGATGTGTAATTCATTTTAATGCACCTTTCTGTATGCTATTCCCACAGCTATATATTCCCTGGTTGTCTCTAACATTAACTGCTTAAACCAGGTGGTCCACAGTTGTTATTAAACTAAAATATATGGGAACAAAAAATCATTTTAAAGTATTACTACCTTGCAGGCTTTCAGGTAGATACACGATATTAGAGCAAAAAGGGGAAGATGCACAACACATTTTGATGTGTAATCTAACATTCCTGATGGCTTAACAGCCATCATTTTCTGTAATACCACTAAGAATAGGGAAAACAGACCTCTCTGTTGTTGAATAATCCAGGTTTCTGATATACTTAAATCTGTTTGTTGGATTTACCATAGACTGAGTTAACAGAAAAGGCTGAGTATGTTAAGTCTGAAAGTTATTTCTAAAATTAGATAAAAAATCAAATCAGCTACAAGGTAAAAAAATATCCTTTCTACTCTACCTAAATATATGGGCCCAGACTTTTCTGGGTATCAATATCTTCTCCTCAAGATGCTGAGGAAATACTTTTCCCATATTAATTTGTTCATCTAGTTCAAACTAAAGACAGTTCTTTCACAATTGCAACAGCAACTGGGAATTTAAATGACAAACAAACTTTTTTCCTTTCCCAACACATATGATGAAGGTGCAAAGATTTGTTAGTTTTAAAATCTTTTGGGGAATACGGACTGTTTCTGTTCAATAACTATAGGTAATAATTTGTTTTCATTGTATCAGTCTAATATACAACCTGTTAGGATATTAGATGTCTATGTTATATAGATTACTTGTAAAGGCATCTTCATCATTAATGTAAGTAAAAATGTTGCTTTATGCACATTTAAAATTCCACCTCATTTTCTACATTTCCATATTTTATCCAAAAAAAGCGCGTCTTAAACAAAGACAAGTAACCTACCGTTCATTAGGAAAGTAGAAGGGAAAAATTTTCTAATTAATAAAACAAGAAAGTTTAAATGTAGATAAAATTTATGTTAAATTGTATAGTTGCTTAGACAAATTTTACAGATTGCTGTTGATAATAAAAAGTATCATATATAGTATAAAGCCTATACAAGCTGTAAACAAGCTGCACAAGAGGTTTAACAATTAATGAGAATCAGTCTTTTTTTGTGAAAGTAACTATGAAGCACACGTGAAAAACAAGATAATAAGGTTCATTAAAGCAAGATTTCCTGTTTACTGATTTAAACTACTATTAAAATGATTCAAATTGCTCCACCTTGCTTCTTTCCTTACCAGGTTCTGCTATTACCATTGCAAATATGGGGAGCAATAAGTGCTCAATATATATTTCTTAAACTCCTGTGAGATTTCCTGGAGGCTATTTGAAAGTCCTACTACATTTCAAACTTAAAATAACTAATTATTGCTGTAACCAAGGAAAAATACAGCTAGAAAAAATGATTTGTCTCATGGACCAGGAACACATGGAAAGAATAAGCTTTTGGCCTTTGATTGGGAACTCTTAAGCAGAGCAAGAAAGAAGTCGCAACTGTGGAGTATCACAGATGTGTTACCAACTCCTACCCCTGCTCTGTCTATGTCACTTTGACAAACAGTCAAAAAGACATTGTACAATACTGGAATTTGGCAACTTCTCACTCCTTTTTTCTTTTTTGCTTCCGTTGTTCATTTCAGTTGAATTCCTTGCTATTTATTAAGATGAGTACATTCTAGCTGACAGCTCAATCCAGCTCTTCAAAGGAAGGCTAGGTTCTCTATTGATACTGCAGATGTTCACAAAATATTTCACCTTATTCTAAAGAAAATTCAAAGGTTATTTTTCTTTACTGTTGTGAGCAATCTACTGAACCTCCCATCTTGCAAGGTGATCATATCCCCTCAAAGCAGCTTATGATTGCACTTGCCAGAATTAAACTCACCTTGGATATGACTTTCATTCCAGGTGGTAAGCTAGGTCTTAGCTTTCCCTCAGGGTAAACATATTGTCCTGACTTTTATTTAGCAAAGAGGTAATAGATTAAATTCTTCAGCTTGCAGTGTTTACTTATTTACAGAAGAGCGTGAATGGAGCAAAGCAAAGTGTAGAATTTTTAACAAGGGTGGCTTATACAGACACTCAGCATTGTGGCCACTGACCTCTCAAAGCATTAGCAGCATGCCAGGCACATAATTGCTTAGAGGTAAGTGCTACATGCATTTTAGGTACCTGTAATTACTCAGATGTGTGACTGAAGAGAAATGGACTTTTTCCAAGGGATAACAGAAAGGGAAGGGATGCAAATACCACAGGCTTTCTGTAAGTGGAGACATTTGAAGACATAGTGATTCCCAGAAGAACTAAAGGCTCTTCATGCCTCGAGCCTAGCACACCCTCTCCAGCTCAGCTCTAGTGGCTGTGCTGATATAAGCATTTCTGTTTGTCTCAGGTGTGCACTTTTGAAGTGTATGTTCCAATTGTCCCACTTAACCATGCTCTGGTTCACACTGCAGAGTGCACACACTGGATCCGTTTCTGATGAAGCTAAAGCAGAGGTGCAGTCCAGGACAGCAGCTTGCGTAGTGCAACAGCTAACAGGTACTCAGACCACCACTAATCTGAAGTAAAACCCTCTCAAATGCATATAGAGTAAAGTGAAGATAGGAAAATACATTTAAATTTTCTTAAACAATCAAGATCATGATGCAAATCCTGTATCACTGATATGCTTGTATATTTTCATATTTACTTTATTCCCTTGAGTCAAAGGTTACAATTTACTCAGGAAAAAAAATACCAATTCAATCTTTAAACCCCTGTTGCATTAAAAATACCAAATCTCCCCAAATTATTACCAGATCCTACATGTAGCCATTCAGATTTCATTGCTTTGGCTATGAAATACATCAAAGGAACACTCATTTTTATTTGTTCTTTTTATTTAGTGCACAGAGGACTAGCTGGGATTTTCATTACATGCTTAATACTCCATTGTGTCATGTTCCTTTGGTAGCTGATTAGTCAGGATGTTTTAACTGTGCATTCCTTTTAGCTGTGAATGTTCATTATCAGTATGTTAAATATTTGATTGTGTTGGTATTACATATGCAGTAGACCCTTAATACAACACAAAAAGCAGTTATAAAGCACATTATTCTAGGCAAGTTTGACAGAGACAGAGGAATAGGCAGTCCTTAAATCATATTGACATAAGTCCAGTTATCTATAACAGAAACTTAAATTAGTGTTTAAATACAAAACACATATTCAGGTGGACAAGTTGATGAACAAGTGCTTTAATTTTATTAAATATATAAGTTTAATTGAGAAATATAGCCACGGGATTGCAGTCTCAAGGACAAAATAATGGTTTATATGATTTTAGTTTTCACAGAATTTTGCTGAAATTATAAAATTACTGTAACCAATATGCAGTATGATGTAAAACATAAGAAAACCACACTGATTTCACAGGGTTACTTCATTATTTTTTGTTATAAATATCAGTGTTATCATATACTAAAGATCAAAAGTCAAAAGCATATGGTTGATTTATATTGCAGTGTAGCACCTTTTACATGATCAGAAACAAATACAACAAATACGTTCTCCCTGTAAAGAAAGTAGAAAAAGTATGTCCACAAATAGTGTGGTTTTCATCTGTTAGTCTTTTGTTTGATCTGATTTCAGATTTCCAGTTTTCTGGAGCAATTTTCTGGATTGAAGGTAACCCCAAGAGTCATTTTAGATTTTGCATATAGGAAATATGATGTGGCAATTTTGCCTCTTAAGTTTTGTGTAGAAATTTATTTTTATGTTACAATTTACCTTACAGATTTTTACTTTTTATAGCAAAAAATTGTGCACTCAAATGCTTTGTTTTTAACTTACAAAATTGAAATGATCGGAACACTTCAGCATAATATCCATATAAACAATGCTTAAAAAGAAGCAAAAATCAATTCTATACATTAATATTCTTTGTGTATATTAATTCAAAATTAAATAATTCAACATTGTTCATTAAAATCAAAATTTCAAGTGTCTAGTTAAAAATCAGAGCTATAAAGTATATACTTGATCAAATAAAATTTAAAAAATTCTTGAAAGAATCACAGAGTGGCACAGGTTTGTTTCCCAAACAGAAAAAAAGTACTGTCCTATGTTCAGCTACTGAAATAAAAAACACTGGTAAGTTTCTTGACCAATTTATCATGCTCAGGGAAAGATTTTAAGTGTAAATATGAGCACACTTTTGTGCATGGATTGCCGAAGGCTCTGATATTTAACTAATAATATAATCAGTAATTGATAACGTATTAGTCAATTATTAAAAATAATATTATAATATTTTACTCTTGAGCATATCTATATCTATCTATCAGGCAACATGAGCTCTTTATTTGATGGAGAGCAGTATTATTAATCAGTGCTTTTCACAGTCGGAAACATAGCAGGCATTGGTAAGAAGACTAGATTGTCATTCTAATTCCTGTGTAGCATAGCTGAATTTCAGTGAAAAAAATCAAATTAAAAATTAATAGAGTAATAGAAAATATTTCATGCTTATTTTACACTAATCATTAAGTATATTTATTTTATTTTCAGACTTAATTTTCTACAATAAATCACAGCTTTAGATAGGTATATGTAGAGAGCAAAATGCCAAGTAGAGTTTACAAGCATTAGCAAAAATCTATTAGATTTTAATTCAAACAATACCATGATACATATGGTCCATATGAAATAAGCAATGTAGCCTGACTTTTTATAGATATAATCTAGTAACTTTTTATAAAAGACGTATCACATAATAGGTTGGATACATTCTTACTCTGTGGGTCATAATCCAAAAGATATTAAGTTGATTAATTTACGGAGTGTTCTAGTTCTTTAATTCCAGAAGTTAACAAAGGTCTTTTCCGAAATGGGCCGCTTTGACAATCCCACTGTGAAATAAAGCTTGGTTTGAACCAACCGTACGTCAGCTGTGGATGTACATGTTCTCTGCAGGATGTGTTGCTCACACTACTGAAACTGTGTCTTCATGAGGCCCTTAAGGATTTTTAAATATGGTGATTTATCAAACAGGGCAACAAAAATTTGCATGCATGCACACAGTTATGAAGTAGTCACATGAAAGAACTAAAACAAAATCAACAGTGAAGTGGGAGAGTTTCCAGACAATATTGTGCTTTACTTTAGAGTAGAGTACATGATCAATTGAAATACCACAAAGACAGTGCCCAGCAGCTACCTGACAGCCTGACCAGAACCGTTACTTCTGCTCCAGACTGTATACCCTCTCCTTATCAGGTCCTTGTCCTCTCAAAGGAGCATTTCTTTTGCTTAAATTTAACAGATAGGAATGAGCGGCACTGTGAAAAAATGTTCTGACAGTCCCTATTAAGCTGTGCCTAGGCTATCAACTCCACAGTCCACAACCTGGCATCAATCCATCTCACAGATCTTGATAAACCAGGCCAAAGTAGAGTGGAAATAAGGCCACGACAATAAGCTTGAGAGGTGATTGACATCATGAGTGACAGCAAAGAGGCTGGGAGGGCAGGAAACACAATAGTAATGGGAGACTTAAATTACTCCCCTGTAGTTTGAATAGATGTCCTATCAGGCCATGAAGCTGAGAGCAAATCCTTAGGTACCATCAGTGACAGTTTTGTGGAACAGTTAGACAGGAAATCTCAATAGGAGAAGTAACATCTGAGCTTGTCCAGAGCAGTATGCAAGACCTTGTTCATAACGCTACTATAAAATGCTACAGTGAACACAGGGTACTCACACTCAATATCCTTCGCAGAATCTACTAAATGAAAAAATTCTATGCTTAATTTCAAAGAGAAGAAATTACATAAAAATGAGATTTATTAAAAAAGGATACATTAAAAATCTTTTCAAGTGACATACAATTTAAAAACAACATAATGGAGGCTCAGACCAAATGCTTACTACTTATCAGAAAAAGACTTTAGAAAGACCATAAGAAGGCCTGCATGGCTGAACAACAGAGGTAGTTACGTATTCATACACGAAAAGCAGAAAGGATTTTAAGTTCTTGTAAGTTCAAGGTAAGAACATAAGATAGGTCATGAAAGAACTTAAGAAATAACTTGCAAAACTAATAATAGGCAGAGGATTAGTAGATGAGGTTACAGAACATATGAGCAAAATGGACCAAAAAGGACAATAACAGATTGCCAGGACCAGATGGTATTCACTCATCAGGTTCCACAAGGACAAAAGGAACTGCCAGCCACACAAAGCAACCTCTTGCTTAACACTGCCTCTACTGGAAGGACTGGAAGGCAGAACAAAAAGATATGTACATGGATATATCTAACATTGGGGAAGACTCAACACAGCTTTGTAAAGAGAATTCATGCTTCACAAAACTACTGAAGTTCTCTGAAGGTACTAAGGGTCAAAAGGAGATGGAAGTTCTAGCATCACAGGCACTTAAAGGAAGCAAGCTGTCATAAAAGAAAAAGGAGGACTTGCACACAGTTAGAAGGTAGGAAACTAAAGGTTAGAATAAATGCTTAGTTTTCACAGATGCAAAATGGAAATCCTTCTTCATACATCATTCACTTAAGCTTGCAGAACTTACTGCACCAGAATATTGCACATAATAAAAATCTCCTTGAGTTCAAAAAGCTATTAGAAAAATCTGTAATACTTAGATATACTTGCAGTTTGGGCAAAATCTCTCTTGTTTTAGAAATGCAAATAAAAAAACCTGTTTCAAAAATCAGACTTCACATGGATAGAGCTTCTGAGTTTCCATATCCATAAAATGGGACTACGAGGCTGAGGGAAGTGAAGGATATGAAGATTAATTATTTACTGTTTACACAGTACTTAGAAGATTTTAAGTGCTCGATTTGAAACAGACCAACAACAACAACAAAAAGAATTTTATAATGATGTTTTTCTTAATAAGTTTATGAATTCTTTATGGGCTTCAATCAGTGCTCATCTTTGCCTAGCAATCAAATTCAGATGCAATTAGTGACAAATCTTATCTTCCTAGAGCCATCAAAAACTCTAATGGGATTTTTGTATGTCTACGAAGTCAAGAACAATACCTCATTTTTTTGAAAGATCATAGATTTTTCTTGAGATTTCATATTCATATGTAACTACCTTTCAAGATCAGATATTCCATGCTCTTCAAAAGAAGTAAGACTTCATGAAAGAAGGAAAAATTAAAAGGTCTAGATGACCAGCAAGAAGCAGCAAAGCAAAATCAGTACTGATCAGACAATGCACTCTTGCTTTCTCACTTTACATGCTGAAGCATATAGGAGCCAGGGCTCGGGCTCATTGAACTGAGGAGAAGGCATTCACCAAGAAAGTTCCAAACTGTTGGTCAGATTACACTTTAAAAGGGTTGCCATCTAGGCTACGGTCTTTTTGGAGAAGATGATTTCAGCAGCACAGGCTGCTCCGTCAGCGTAACGCCTGTACATGTGCATGGTGAGGTGGTCAGAACACCAGGTACTTTCATCACAGTCTCTAAATGTGAGGAGATGGCTGGAAATACCTTTCTTCTTATGAGTAAGTGCAGTCAGCACTGATAGACTGAAGCTATCCACAGGGGGAATCCACAAATCTGGTCCTTGCAGCTCTTATGACTGCACTAGACTGCAAAGGATGCTCCTTCTGTCTTCACAGAGCTTTGCAAGGGGCAGGAACATCCAATCAAATGAGAAAATTGTAGAATTTCTAGGGAATAGTAAATAGCCTGAAATTTGAGGTATAACGCAATAGATTCTATATAAGGATTAAAATCTTCTCTCCCTTCTTTTTGTAATCCATCAAGATGAAAGATTAACAGTACTCAACTGTACAACTAAAAGGATTCAAAAAATGTCTATTTTACTATTTTTCCAATGAGAAAATAGTAATTTTCTAAATTTCTCATTGAGAAATTGTTTTTTCCGTATGCAAAAACAACAGAAGTGTGACAATACTATATGCTGAGAACAATTAGCTTCACACTTTCTTACTTGTTTAAGGTGGCTGAATCAATATTTGAAATGAAAGAAAGAATTCTAAGTCCTAAATAGGTCATCACCTAAATACCAGGTCTTGTAACTAAGGAGCTGAGGGAAAAATCATGTTTAGAATGATAAATATTGAAAAATGTGTAAAGATGCTCAATTGTTTGCACAGAGTCAATATCACTGAGGCAAAGTGCACATAGAAGATTTATGGGACTGTAGTAGGAAGTTAAACCTAAATTGATTCAACAAATTACTGCACATAAGGACAAGTTGAATAATTTAAAAGATCAGTATGAATAATTTGAGTAATTGAAGGGTACAGAAGAAAAGTGTTGCATACGTTAACGTTTATTGTGTATCTATTTAGTGAATATCTTGAAGCAAGAACTGTTGAATTAAAGTATGAATATCAGATATATTTAGGTATATAAGATGGGGAAGGACAAAAAGCAGGGGCAATAGTTTCCATCTTGCTATCTGAAAATTGTGCTGCACATTTCTAATATTCAGTCTAAACATTTGAAGAAGAATCCGGTTAATACAATTACAGTAGGGTTAAGTCCCTTACTATTTTTCATGTTACTTCCGTGCAATGAAAGAAACTTGGTAAATATAAACAAATAAATGCGCTGGGATGAAAGCTTATCTGAATTTAAAAACTGTTGTACTCAAACCAGGTACTAGTATAATTTTAGTAGCAAAGATGTACAAAAATCTATTCTAACAATGAATACACTATTTTTTGTAAAAATGGAAATTACTCATGTGTATTTTAGGATTCAACTGCAGAATGGGAAAAAGAAAAGGAACAAAATGAGACCCATTAAAAAAATATTCCTTTTTTCCTCAGGAACTGAAAAGACATCTATAACGCTTAGGAAAACATTCATTTTGATTATTATGGATTTTAGAAAATATTTAAAAACTATGGTTTACTGTTATAAAGTGGTACTTAGTTAGGTCCAAACTTTATATTAGCAATGATTGCTTCTTTTTTCTAATGTTATTTCTTCAGGATTAGCTAAAGGCCATGTAGGATGGACTGCTGTAGCATAGGCACACTCAGATTGACTTAAATCATTGATGTATGTGGGTTTTGCACTCAAACAAACAGCTAATTCAGGGTTTGTTGTATATCCTTATCATAATTTAAGGGCTAAAATCATCACTTCTGTCAAAATGGTCAGAAGGAAGAAAATGTTGTGGTCATGAAATAAGGGAAAAATCAAGTCAAATTGTCATTCCCAATTCCTACTACACTCTGGAGATAACTCTACATGGAATTTGTATGTGCTGCAATCTTAGTTTTAGGAAAGGGCAAATAATTAGGAAGTTTTATGACAATAGAAAATCCCCAAATGCAGGCTGATGTACAGTGAAAATGGTCCATTACAAAGAGCTGTAGGTGGGCTACAGCAGTTACTCTGTTTAATCAAAATAATGAAAACCAAGCAAACTACAAGCCTGTGGACTTGACTACATTATTTGGAAGATAATAGAAACAATGAAAAAGTTAAAAAAATGTATACAAAAAGCTTCAGTCCTCAATAGGAATATACTAATGCAGATTTTGAATGGAATCTTGTTCTTTGCAGATGTAATAGTCCACACAGGCACATCTGTTCATGTACCACTACGCTCTAATTTATTAATGAACATTTATTACAAATTCCTGAAGGGGAAGAAAAGATGTCTCACTGTTGCGCTTGAATTCTTTAATTATCTTGCTGATTTAGTGAAAAATGTCTATCTATAATTCATTAAAGCATTTGATTCCATACTTAAGAACAGAATCATATTCAACAAATACCAGAATACAACACAGAAAGGTAGAACAAATTGAATTAAAATACAAATAATTGAAATGACATACAGTAAAAGATATGTCTACAGTATCTTTAGAGGGCAACTTGAAGGTTGTCTACCAGACTAGAGTCACAGTTCATGCAGACAGCAAAGCTGTGATAATTATCCTGAATATATCCAAAAAGCACCTTTGAGAGCAAGCTCGACTCTGAATATACTGAGCATACTACACAGGTTAACGAACTTCCAGGCATGTTCATACAGTCTGTCCAAAGGCTAGACTTCCAAGCAGCTGTGTGTATAGGTGGCAAATGACAGGCAGAACACATACAGACACCCATAGTGTGTCAATAAAATGCAATAAACAATTCAGGATTGGGAGAAACAATAAGCTTGAATTATTTGCTATAATTTGTTCTTTCTGATAATTAATAATATCTTAATCTTATAAAACTCATTAGTCAACCTCAGAGCACTTTAGAGTAGAGGCCGGTATCTATATGGTGACATGAGAAGAAACTGAAGCTGAAGAGAAGCGAACTGAGTTGCTGCAGGCACTGGGCAGGCTGGCAGCAAAGCTCTGCAGAGTCCCTTTTCCCAGATTGGCCTCCTGTTCTGCAGCCACGAGGAAGGCAACAAAGTACAGATGTAGCCTGAGAGGCCTCTGGACTAGGCTCCACACACTCACTGACAGAAAACAGTAGGAATGTAGTGATAAAAATAATTCTTCACAGAAATAATTTGGCAAGCCATGTGCTAGCCCAGAAGGAATTCTTTTACAAATCCATTTTCACTAGTACAGCAAAAAAGAGAAAAAATAGAGTTAAAAAACACAGTTAAATTCATGTTTTTTTATGACATCTGTTTTAGAAAAGACTGAGAAAGCCAACTTTTAAAAGATGTTTGGGGTAAATTTTATTTTCCACGAACAGTATTTCTACATGAAAATGCTTTGTTTCTAAAGAAGTTACACAGAGTAAGAATTCTACAGTCTAAATAGGGCAGTCAGGACTCAGCACTTCAGGGTGAAATGTTAGTTATTTCTTTGGACATCTGTCCCCTGCTTGCAAAGCTTCTTTTTCCACAAAAACATGTCTCTATTGGGAATCCATTATTCAAGATGCTCCCTGGACATGGTGGCATGTCTACATGGAGTAGACAACGATATCCATCTTTAATAACATTTATCTCCCTGAATGTCCTTTCAGTTTGACCTCTCCTCCCTGCTGTTTGGCCAATCTCCACTCCTTTTGCCTTTCTGGCCTACCATGCAGGGAAAAAGAAAATAACTGCGTTGAGGAGGTGGAGATAGTAATTTCTCTGAAAATTGAACCTCTTTGATGTCATTATACAAAAGCTATATAACTGGCTCTCCCAATGATCTTCTGTCATGAAAAGATAGCTTTCCAAATGTGCTCTTGCTTTAAAATAAGCCATGTAAGGACATTAATATATTATTGCTTTACTAAAGATAGGTTAAAGGTTGTGAGAGAAAGCAATAAAAAGAAAGAAAATCACAAACAAGACTGAAACATACCAGATGCCTTTTTAAATTAAGCAGAACAAAATGCCACCTGAGCAGCTTTTTAATGTATTGTTTTGTACTTTGGTATTGTAGGACATGCAAGGTACATTTCAACTGTAAGTGAATTTCATTAGTTTTATTATATCTCATTAATATTCTTTTTGCAGGTTTCTTTGTGGACATAAATAACCTCAAAGTGCATATGTAATTTCAAATGTACCCAGATTCACTGATAACGCTATGTTGAGCTTAACCACTAAATAAAGAAGAGAACCAAGCTTCTGAAAATTATACAAGGCTTAAAAGCTGATAAAATAGCTCATGCAGCCCAGTGTAGAGAAGTGTAAGATAACGAGACAAGGTGTTAGAAACAATCACATCTTACACACTAAAATGATGTATGGTTCAGAACTTGAAACGAAGAGACTATTTAAGAGATTCTGATGGTAATTAAGACTGTATTTTTACAATTTTACATGTTTACTTCCAGCTCTTTTTAGTTTTTTTGAAAACACATGAAGAACATGGGCCAAGATCACATTCCATAAATAAGATCAAAGACTAGGTATGAAAACATTGGATCTAAGTGCTCGATTATTCATTTAGTTTTCTTTCACTGGATGAAACAATTTCCAGATTCATTTGAAACTGCACAGTCTGCTCCAGCAGCAACAAGACATGAATTTGCCCTCAAAAAAGTGTAACGGACTTGATCCTTCAAAAGTCATTAAATCTGACCTAGTAAAAGGAGGGAATATTTCTAGTGTGCTTGTCATAATTTCAAAGTAACTTTTGATTCTACAGCTGTACAATTGGTATTGTGGTAAAAATATCCACTATGCTCAGCTATTGTTACTATTTATATTGTCCCTCTTAGGAGTCCTAGTCATGAACCAGACTCAGTTTGTCATGCACTAGATAAACACCCGTGTAAACTGCAAATGTTCTATTAGAGTACATTTAATTTAACTGTGTACTTTTCAATGATGAGGAAGGCCTGAAGATAACTCATTTTTTTATCAAATAAGAAATGCTGCTGCAATACTGCCAGTGCTCTTTGCCTCAGAGTGAAGTTATACAAGACAGATGAAATGATTTAACATTCTGAGGGGAAGAAGTCCTGTTACCTCTCCCTCCTGCCTCTACTTCCTATGCCCAAGCTCTTGGCCAGAGGCTCTTCCGGGGGGTAGTCACTTGATGATTAGAACTGTTTTTTGTTGTTTTGGGAAACTGAACTGGCATAGCACAGGGTGGAGAAGTGCCAGAGGTGGCACAAGGTGGGTGCAAGGGAAGGAAGGATGCAGCCAGAATCAGGGTGGGGAACAGCTGAGTGTGGAAAATTGTTCCATTGCCTCAGGCCATACTGGATAACTGCACTCAAAGTCTATTTTCCAGTTTTTGTGTGCAAGAGTTTGTATGTACCAAAGAAATGTGATGCTGCACAATATCAGAGAATACATGGCAATATTATACCTCCTGATAAAAAATAAAGTTTCTTAATAAAAGGGTCTCAAGTATTAGTGCTTCTGCTAGAGCAGGCTGCCCTGTTCCCTTGGGGGCGCTGGGATGGGCCTGGGCTGCCAGGCCCATGGGGCTGCCCCATGGGGAGCTCCCATGGATACTGGTCCCCTAGAGCAGCCAACCTCACAGCATCCTGACAGACAGCTCCCCGAGCCTGCCTGTCTTTGCTGCTTCTTTCTCCTTCTCACATATGCTGCATGGTTCCTGGCTTGTCCCACGCCCTGCAGCCTGAGGCGTTTCCAGCCTGAACACCTACTTAACTTTCAGTAAGGGATCTCCGCATATCCACAGTTCCGTACTGGCTCTGTGCGCACTCTCAGTGCAGCCTGTTCCCTCTGGCACAATGGAAACGTGGTATGATTTATGTGGCTGCTGGAGATGGAAGAATTTTCAGCACTGACAGACATGGAGAGAAAGAAACAGGAAAGGAGAGGCAAAAGGATGATTTTTTACAGGGTTTCCCATGTCTCCCACACTCAGAATACATTTCAGCTTGATAAACTTTACCATGCACTTTGGTATTTATTAGATGAGAACAGGAATAAGATTAGAATTCATATTTGTTGTGGCAGGTGTTTAAAGTCATGTAAATCCAGGTGAATTCTCCTTTTATAATTTAATACAAGATTATGCCTGAATGCACAGCTTACATTGAATCACCCAGACTTGTTGCATGGTGACCTATCACAGTTTTGAATATCTGGGAGGGGACCTGACAAACTGCCTGAGAGTACAAGAAAAATAAGCAAACGGGTATAGAATGGATCTGCAAGTGGGTTCACTGCAGAATGCATCAAGACATTGACTACTCAACTTAAAAATATTGGCAGCTTTATATTTTGAAGAAAATGTGAAGAAAGATCAAAAGAATATACTTTCATAGATTTATTAGACATGTTAAAAAAGGGGGCAGATTGAAGATCAACTTTGAAATACAGACAAATAACTTTTAAAACAAGACAAGTACATACTTCTTCAAAGGCTATTAAAAAGTTTTGAATATAATTTGAGGAATTCAAACTGAACATAGTTAGTAGCATTTTCCCATAAAATAATGATAAAACAGTGTTAAATAAAAACAATCAGCAGTTTTCCTTTTCCAATTTGTAAAACGATAACATACTTGGCTAGTGAAATAGAAAGTTCAGTTCCAATGGATTCTCATTTTGAGAGTACTGTTACTCATTTTAATTTTAATATTTTCTTTACAAATGTTTTATCATAAAATTTAAACAACTTTCATTTCATAAACAAATGTTCATACAAAATATGTGTAAATTACAACAAAAATAGAAGAAAATAAAATACAAATAATAAAAAAGTCAAATTATAAACAATAAAGTGAAGAGTGAACAATTTTTCTCAATAGCAAAGAATGAGCAATTTTGGATTGCAGTTTTGAAGCAAGATTAGGCCCATGAACCCCGCACACTAAGCCTACCCTTGCTATGCTTGCAGTCTGTGATGACAAAAGTCTAGCTGCATCCCAACCCTCAGAAAACTGCAGTGGCAAAGTACTGAGTCCTTCTGCCCTTACTCTAATAAGGTCAGTGAAAGGGTGGGATGGCTCAAGAAGATCTGAATGTATCCCAGCATAGAAAGTATGCTGTGCCTTGCCTGTTGAGATATGCCTCTCGTTTACAGGCAAGGAAGAATGCTATACAGGCGTGGGCAAAGGGAATGGGGAAGGGAGGACTAGAGCTATGAGAGACTCCCTATATTTCTGAGCCTGATCTGTGTGGATAGTGGCTTGAACATCTGGAAAGTGGAGTACATTTTTCAGAGGAGTCTTGGTATGCTTGGTTATTAGCTGTGTTTCACATCATTTAGCCTGCCTGAAGCTAACACCCAGCACATGGTTGCTGTTCAGCATCACCCAGATTCATAGAGGGTAATGAGCACTTGCCATGCTGCTGCCCCTCCAGATCCAGAGGGGATATGGCAGAGGGTGCTAACCCAGCTCTGGCTGGGGTGCTTCAGTTACTGTTGGTGGCCCCTGTTGTTACATTACCAGAAAGAGTGCAGGAATCTATCAGCATCCCTCACTAAAGGTGATGGACACCTGCGGAGGTGGGGGGCATCATAAACACTAGAAAACTAGGAGCCAGGGAAACCTTAATTACATAGTGGAGTTATGCGCACCTATTTCTTCTCATGCATCTCAAGCCTGCCCTATCTGAGGAGCTATACAGTGCCCACACTGCTCTACAATAATTGATCAGACATTGACTATCCCTTACTGGCATGGTAGGCAGCTATAGGCCTCATCAGGCATGGACACGGCTGTCTGTGAAGTGGGGTGGATATTGGGGCTGTAGAAGTGCCAGGTAGAGGTGAGGAGAGGAAGCTGCTGGCTTTGTATGTAGTAGCCCTGAGCTTGCATTAAGAAAAATGGTTGGAACAGTAGAAAAGAGTCACAGCAAAGGAAAACTGGTACATCTCCAAGGGTCAGGTAAATCAGATACATTCTTTTTTTGTCAGCTGTGTGTGTTGCTTTCAGGGATGCATAGAAATAACTTGTGCTATGGATGGAGTATCCCATGCCATTTTTACGAGCCCTATCATGTCCTTTGCTCTGAAGAGGCAGAGGAAAGAGGGACTGGATCATTTAGTATGTGTGCACATTAATGGACATATGAAAATGCTTGCCAGGTTCAGGCTTGCTTGGGAGGCAAGTAGGCTTAGTTGTGTTTACTCAAATTGCACTGGCCAAGATCTGGTGGCAGGGTCCTCAGTGATTTAACTGGCAGCTAAGGAGAGATACCTCTCAGCAGCTGGTGCTTGTCTGCTACTGTTGCTGTGGGAGGCTACCAGTAGAAGAGCTCTAAGATTTTATTTCCCTCCTCCCACAAGGCACATTCCCACATGTCCCATGGGGGCTCTGTGCATATAACCTGTCATAGGAGGATGCCATCCTTACTCCTTCCACTCCTGCTCCTGAAGACTCGATGTTCATTCATCAGAGGATGAGGATTCCTGGACAGAAATACACTGGACCTGATGGCACTAGCAATGATGGCAGCAACAGATACAGTTGTTCCTCTCCTGAGTTCCTTCATCCATTGCTAAGGTGCGCTTGCTACAAGCTAACACCTCGGAGTATAAGACAGGCATCCTAAAGTGCAGTCCTTTGACTCTCAGGCCTTGATCATCATTTGGGAGGCTTTACAGTGCCTCCTTCTGAAGATCAGTTCAGCATAACTTAGTGCAGGTAACTATGCTGACCTGTGTTGTATCTATAGTTCTGACACTTAACCTCAACAAAGGCCATCTTTAATTTCTTTAATATATCTAAGCATGCTCTGAAATGCTGACACTTTCACTCATCTGAAGATCTTAAAATAACAGAGAGGGGGAGCTAGCTAATACCCTAGCTGAATGCTTTTGATCCTGGCCTAGCTCCTCAAGGGAGACAGTGGTCTACAGTTCATGACATATCTTTCTTTGTGAAAGGGACTGCTTTGCAGTAGACTATAGCACAATGCTGAAGCATAGCCTGCATGGTTGTGAAATAGTAGAAGGACTGTATAAGAGAAACTGGCAGATCAAAAATGCCCAAATGGTATAGGCTCATCCAGAACAGTGCAAGCAAATATTCCCTTGAAGTTGTTAAATTATGCGAGGGAATTATTTAGAAAGTGTACTACCAGAAATAGGCCAAATCTGTGCCAGAAAAAATAATAAAAGTTTATTATCACAGATTACTGCATCCAGTTGCTGGGAAAAGTTCCCCAAAATACTAAATTTGGAGGGAAGAAGGAAGATAAAACCAACTTGATTCTGAACCACTCTGAATAAACTGAAGGATAATAACACAGGAGTCTTGGACTAACACATTATTTCAGCATCGTTTCTATTGCTATTACATTTATGAAAATATAGAATGGATTAACTAAGGCTATTGTTAAATAATCTGAAATCTACAGGTTTAGAATGAGATCTGCACATAAGTGGTGAAAAAATAAACACAAAGCATAAATAAAACAAGGGCTAAATCTGAGCCCAGGACTCTGGATAAAAAGGCACTCAGCCTCCAGCAAGAGGAAGAAAGACACATTTTGCCTCCTTAAGGAGCCTTCTTTCCTGCCACCGTCCTTTTTCCTCAACTGAATAGGAGGCCTGCTACTCCTGAGAGCTGGTAACCCAACTAAACCCTTCTAAAAAGAAGGAAGGAGCTGTGGGCACCTTCTGACCATAGACCTCATTCTGAGTACCCCCGAATCCTGACCTGGTATTGCTGTATTCTTCCTTTTCCAAACCTTAACTGTAGCACAACTGGGGTGAAAGGACATTGTTAGTCCTTTTTATTATTCAGTGCCTGTGTCTTGATAGTTCACCTGGCTCCTGAAGAATGATCAGCATGTGTAATGTTCTAAGTTTTTTCTTGTGATGATTTTCCCTTATTTTGTGCTATATCATATGACAAAAATGGATCTAGTGGAAATTGCTTGCCATAGCTTCTACTCTATGTAGTCTCCATTTCGTCACACATATCACTAAACATTTATGAATATGCTGGCCTCCACTACTGATCCTTTTGCTCAGTCTGAATGGGAGCCTCATTTATTTTTAATTACTTGAAGAACATATTGGCATTTTGGTAAGGTTAGGATTTAAGAAAGGCTTAAGTGTATTTTGCTGCCTTCTTGTAACACTTGTAACACTTAAAATAGCTGTAGAATCACAGAATCATAGAATTGGTAAGGTTAGAAGGGACCTCTGGAGATCATCTAGTCCAGCCCCAAATGAGTGGGATCAAACCCGTGACCTTGGCATTAAAAAAATTTAATAACTATCACTTTCATTATACCGCTCAAAAACTGGATTAAGCCACCTGTAGAAAAAAAAAGTGTTAAGCATCAATGCTCATGCAGTCCTAACTAGGTCAATTCTAATTGTGTGAGTCTCTTACTGTTCAATAACCACTGCTCCATCATTCTTCTACCAGCTTTACATGGTATCATAGAATGGAAAGGTTGGAAGGGACCTCTGGAGATCATCTAGTCCAACCCTCAGCAGAGCCCATACGGGGATTGAATCCATGACTGTGGCATTAGCAGCACCATGCTCTAACCAACTGAGCTACACCTGCCCCCATACTTCTCTTTCCTATTAGGAAAGAGTATTCCTAACCCTGACTGAAACTCTTACTATGTACGTGATAGATGTCTGAGTTGGTCTTTGTACGTCAGAGTTCGTTTATTGTTAAAGTAGAGTAAAGCTATAGAGAGAAGAGAATCAGCACCAAATGGAATGAAGGTCTGAATTAACTTCCTCTGAAAAATTCCCATTCTCTTTGGATTTGGAATCAAATTCTAAAAAAAGGAAGTATTCACTCAGGTATGTTTGACAGAACTTACCTCTAATGGGGAAAAAATTAAGAACATATTCTTTCATGCTCTATTATACTAATTTCTGTGAAAGATCTGCATGAGCAAGTTGCTGATGACATTCTCTAAGGACTTGTGTGCAAATGTACCCTAAGAATGGTCTGAATTACACAAACTGGCTGAATTACTACAGTCAGTGTCATTCTGATTACCAGTACATATAAGATGCTCACTCTGGTAAAATTAAAGAAATTCATATCTTTTAGTATCCAGCTTAACATTTTTGATGCTTTCTAAATAATGAGTGTTTAGATTTAATATGCCATGCAACACTCATCAGAACATGAAAGAATTTGTTCTATAATTGCATGAGTCATATTAGACAAATTGATGATAACACCATTCATAAAAACAAGAATAAATTTTTCGTCTTATGTTTAGATCCATATCATCGATATTATGTTACCAATAATAAATGCGGTGTAAAGAAAATAAATTCAGCATGAGCAATAACAATAGCACTGCTAGTAAAAATGTACTTACAAGAAAAAATGGCTAACGCCTTTCTGGTTTTCATTTTGTTTTCCAGAGGACAAGAGCAAAATGGGATGAAAGACAGAAGTTGTTTTCTATATTTGGAGGAAGAGGGACCCAAGACCCCTGTATTTTTTAGTTCAGATCTATGAAACCTGATGGAAGGTTAGACCTCTTTTTTCACATTTCCATCTGTGGAAGCCCAGCTTATTTACAAAGTACTGAATGGGCCTTTCTTTATTATCTACTTTCTTAGTAAATAGTTCTTGATAACTGGACAAAAAGGAAAACAAACGGGCAAGAAAACTGCAATTCATTAAGCAAGATCTAGAAAATACACGAAAGTAACTCAGGTCAATGCAGTATGTTAAGATATTATTTATCATGTTATAAAGTCAGTGTATCTGGATAATATCCAAAAGTCTAAATTGGAAAACACAGCCATTTCTGTCTACCTTTTAAAATACACTGTAGTTTTTAGAAGTTAATTCAAATGTATAAAAGCTTAATATCATAGTGAATTATGCTGCTGCAGCAGAGGCACAAACACATTGGATTGTGATTAGTCTCTAAACGCAAACATGATATAGTCCTCTGATAATTTTCCTTCCACAGCCTCAGTTACAAACCTTAAATACCAGTAGAGTCTTTCTTCCTATATCACTTCTCTCAAAGACACTCTTCCTGATTCAAAACCTCAGCCTTTCAGAAAGATAAATATGCTAATTCATACCTTCTTAGAAACTTGCTTTAGGTATTAAGTAACTAGGTGATTAAATTTGCTTTTAACAGGATTTTTATTAAGGCAAACCCACAACTTGTTTAGGTTCATCAGATAGTATGATTTCATTGGCATGCTTTCAGAACAAGCATCACAAAACCAATGAAGAAATGAAGGAAATTTAGCAATAGCCTAATAGTTCCAACTTTTTACTTCTGTCAACTGATTTTCGCCACTGGTGACAAGTGGAAAGAATCTCAAAGATTCATATTCTTTCTCCCAGAGAGGTTCATTTTCCAATGCTGCCTGCATAATATACATCAGTCTAAGAAAAGCTTGTCTATTTTCTAGGAGGTTTGACTAGCAGATACAGTTAAGCCAATACAGTTCTTCTGGTGGAGTGTAATCAGAGCTGGCTGCCTTTCTCAGATTCATCAGGCAGCCCTGATAGGAAAAGACTATGGCAAAAGGGATATGACTTTGGACTAGGGTCTCTTTATGTGTCGCAGGACAGCATGTGATACAATATCCTATGGCTTTTCTTTCCTTTGTATTTTAGGGTTGGTATAATGTATAGCATAGCACCACCAAATCTGTCAGAGTACTTCAGCAAAATTCAAAAGAAATCCTTCTGTTTCCATTCTTTTAAGTGCCACTTTTCTTTCTTAACATGTCTTGCTGCCAGTAACATGAATGCTGTATTGATCAGTGGAACTATCTCATATATACTGAGAGAGCGAGAGATACTTTTTTATTTGCAGAATGACAGCATCAGGAAAGACAATAAGCATTTTCATAATGAAATTTAACTATCACCTGATTCAGGTGATAGTTACACATCATAGGTTACACATACTGCAGGTTCTAGTATGTGTCTTTGGAAAACAGAAGAATGGCTAGAGAAGGCTTATAGGACAGTTATTATTACAGAAAATATCCCCAAAGCTATTACTGCATGATTGTGTTTTGTAACATTTGTGAGGCCCGGGGGACACTCTACTGCCAAAGCTGATGGTAAGATGTTCAATTTGCCTGCTGACTTCGTGTAATCTGAAATATGCCAATATACTGCTATGGGGCCAACAAAAGCTTAGAAAGGATAGTTTGACAGAATGCAATAGCCTTACAGTGCGAAAAAGGACAATTGTTTTGGAAAACTTTGAGATCTGCATGTGTCATAGGGACAAATAAACTACATTAGAATTTCTTGAGTTATAATTTTCTGGAAAATAGCATTAAAATAGACGAAGTATTAACATGCAACATTTTCAGAGTATGCAGGAAATGATAAAAGATCAAGACCAAGGCACAGGCTGTCACATCAACTGGTCTGACTGCACTGAAATTAGGACTGGAGGTAAGGGCAGTAGTCACAAAAGCCTAAGGTCAAGAATCAAAAGTCAAATGAAAGGCAAGGCAGGAGCATGCTCTCCACCCAGATTAACTGCCAGTAATCCTGGAAGTTTAATATCCTAAGGCAGGCCCTGAGATAGCTTGAAAGACAGCGATGAAAAAGCTAGAGACAGATCAGTGCAGGAGACATGACCAACCAACTGAGAGGCCACCAGGAGCCCCAGCAAAGGGACTGCTGCATTTATGTTCCAGGAGCAAAGCAGCACACTGAGTAATAGAGTAACAGTGGAACTGCCTCAGATACCTAAATTGTGTCGGATTAATAGCCAGCCTTCAGTTCCTGTACAGTTTGGTCAGGTTATCAAGATGTAGGAGACTGACTTCTGCAAGATTGCTGTCTGTTGTTTGATAGTCCAAGCTGAGCATAATTACAACCGACAGTAACTTTATTCATAGCGCTTCTTATTACTGTCTGCCAGAGGTAGATGATAGGTATACCTCTTCCAGGAAGACTGAAAACCCTGATGAAGGGTTTTATATAACCCTGGACAGAAGTAATTTTTGTCTGTATTGTCAACTGGCTACTGTGTTGTAAGCCTGCTGGAATTTTGATCAATAGCACACTCCTGACATTTAAGTCTGTTGCTCTGAAAGATGCTGGATCTCTTTGGGTACCTTAGATCTATCTTTCCTACCCAGTTTTAGAGTATAATATAAAAGAGCTACTTAGCAAACACCTCTGCAAAACATAGCTCATTTTTAACTACTATCAGGTATCATGTTATAATGAAAAAAAAATGTCCAAATTCAAACAAGAAAGCACATACCACTATCATTTTGAGAAGACGGTGGAAAAAGGATTTTGGAGAAAATAAGCTGTCTATATTCATGAAGCAGCCACTTCTGCATCACATCTACACAAATTCCTTTTATTGTATCCAGAGGCATTTCCAAATATTTAACTCTTGCTCTTAACATCATTTGCATTTACTGCTTTATCACTGCCTTCCATGGGCCCTATCGTAAGGACATGTTTCAGTTCAGATCAGGTAACTGTCCATTATTACTCACAGGAAAGAACCAGGCTTCCAATGTAACATATCAAAGACGAATACAATAAAAAAGCATATCTTGGTATGCTTTTTATATCAGACTTATCTTTTTCTTTCTTACTCTTGGTAAATCTTTTGAATTTCCTTTCTCTTTCACAGGCATTGACTCAATTCTGCTGTACCTTTGGCCTTCTTCCCTTCCATTCCTGCAAAAATTCCACATTATTGCTGGTCCAATTTTCTCCTATATATATTAAAGAAATAGAAGATTTTCCCTAAAGTATGTAACAGTATAAAAGTGAGGTGGAGCAGGCATTGTTCCCGGAAAGCTCTGCTGGGAGTTGGCAGCCAGGCGTTCAACCACGCTGTGTCCCAGGAAGCAGAATTAAAACGTTGGACCAAAGAAGTTACTGCTGCAGGAATGGCTGTACTGCCAGCTTGTTGGTGGAGAACTGTTTACACAATGATACCATTCTTCGTCCACTTAGGCATTGCGTAAGTGAAAGTATATTAACAAAACTCTTGTTTGAGGAACAGGTTTATTTTCACTGGTAAATGTATGAGTATTACTTGGAGGACTGAATGCATATATACAGACTGTGTTAAAAGAACCAAGTTTCATTGATCAGCCATTGTAGTAATGACCAGGTTGATGGCAACACTTTGATGGGAAACATTATTTGGATTCTATAATCTTTAATTCTGCTGAAGTTTGGAGCAAGCATGTCAATTGTGATGGGTAAATAGATTTTTTTTCTCTTTCTTTTTTTACCGTAGACAAACTGTAAGACTACAGTTTTAAATAATTCACTGTAGAAATGTAACATAGCTGTGACATTTAGTTTTAGCGAGCAAAGAGGGATTCAGACTAACAGCTGAGATGTGGAAAAGAACTAGAATAATAATAATAGGATAGCAATAATCACTTTATCTATTCAGATTTCATTTTTCAACCTGTTGATACTCCCTAAAAGATCTCCATTCTGCTTCACTCTATTATCAACAAAAAAAATTGTAATTGTAAAGCTATCCTGTACTGTATTTTAAACATAAAAATTCCTAATTCCCACAAAGTTGGGAATGCAGTATACACCCTTTTGCTGACCATATCTTTGCTAACATTTACAAATATATTTTTAAATATTTCTAGATGCATGCAATGTTATTTCCATAACTGAAGAATAATTTAATTTTACAAGGCATTGTATTTCACAAAACATCCTAAACTGTTCATAAAATGTGAAGTAATGTTTTAGTTAAAAAACAGTATATGCATAATGTGAGTGATGGGTATCAAGACCTTTGCTTTATTTGTCTAGATTTTGAATCATATCAAAGTTCTCCAGATCATTTCCATTAAAAAAGAGAAATCAAGAATAGAATGGGATAGAATCTAGTTTCTTTATTTATTTACAAGGAATGCACAAAGTCATTTTGCAGAACTTGGGAGGAATCCAACAATTGAAAATTGCTTTGGTCACAGCTCTGTTCCATCTGTAGGAAAATCTGGCTCAAAAGTTTTTTCTCTCTTTTATTTTTCCTTTGAGTTAAAAGACTAATATTTTTGTGGCTGTTTATTCACTTGAATGCTAGAAAGAGCCTAGGCAAAGCAGCATGCCCAGGCAAGAACAGTAAAGCAGTCCTGTGTGTGCTATTTAAGACTGTGTTTTGGGTGGTACTTATTGTTCAGCTATTTTTTCATAGAAAGAACTTAATAGCTTCTTTCATTCACCAAATTAAAGGTGACTGCTCCATGCACAAAATTCCATTAAGATTTAATCTAGGTCATGACAACAGGTAGTAGTAATCCAATTTCAAAATTTTGCTCTTTTATTGACACATCACTGAAAACAGTGTCAGAAGAATAATGTTCCTAAGATTTGTCAGATTTGTCGCTTTTTATTAGAAGTTGAATAGTTTCAGAACAAATATTGTACATACCTTTTCAGACACCTGGGCTACACACAAGGTCAGGAAGTAGCCTTTCAACTTCTAGGTGAAAAGAGAAATAATCTGCTCCTACTACTTCTAACAGCATTTTCTCTTCTTGAAAATGTATTTTGATTAATTCTTTCAATTTCAAAATTCAAGTTGTATGAAGACAAGTTCTCCAGTTTCACTGAGTTTCACTAAGTCCTGTATTTGTTTGGTAGTTGGGCAGAAGATTTTTACATACATAAATTCTGTGAGAGCAGAACAATCCTGTTATCCAATGTGATATTCAGTTTCCTTCAACTTATTTTGGAAGCCTTACAGTGTATTGTCTCCCTTTGAAAGAAATAATATAACTCCAGAAATATCTTGCTACAGTCAGCCATTACAGCACTTTGAAATAATATTCACATTGTTTCTTTCATTGGGCCTGCAGAAGTTGGTCCCAGAAGTGCCTACAGAGTATCTCAGCTTTGGAGAGGTAGGCTTTTAGCTGGCCATCCTCTTATTTAATAACCCAGCAAATCCAGAAACTAGTAATAATACTGTCTTGCTTGTTTGATTTTTACACACAATTCAGAAACACCCAAAATTCAGATCACTGTCTCCCTGGGTTAAAACTATAAATAAATTTATCTTTGCTTTCTAATTAAGGTGCTCTGCAATTAAAGGTGCTGTTTAATATCCAGTTTAAACAAATATAAATGTGTTGCATTCCTGTAATCTCCCTTATGCCAGCAGAAGCATGTCTGCAATCAAAAAGACAGTCAGATTCAGGAACTTATCTGGAGGGATTTTTTTTTTAACCTTAGATCTCTCTTTGCTGCCTTGATCAGTTGCCTTATTGTTTGACCATGCACCGTTATAACCTGTAGTGCTGCAGAATAAGGCAGGTAACAGAAATGCAGGAATGAAACAAGCAGTAAGACTGATTCTGTTAGCCCCAGTGCAGACTTAAGTAACCCTAAATAGCACCCTTAAAGACCTGACTTCCCACTCTGTATTAGCTATATTTCAGTAAACCTTAATTAAGTTTCATCCTGTTGAAATTCTGTAAAGACATTCACAGAGGTGAATAGTCCTTAAATATCAGTTAAGATATTGGTTATCATTAACACTAGTAGAAATAAAATACGCAAAAAGAAAGCAGGAAGTATCCTAAAAAAACAGGAAAAGAGAATTGCTCTGTCAAGAAACACATCTAGCCAAAGATATGCTGCCTCAGCTTAACTGTGAAAGCAGTTCTGTAATAAGGCTATGCTTTCTCATCTAAGAAACTGTTTTAGAGACAGTATCACTAACAATTCATCTGTAATGACAGTAAAAAAGAGAGGTCCTTCCTTCTAAGTGAGAAAAACTTCAAAAACACTAGTTCGTTACCATATAAGATTAATCAGTATCCTTTGTCAAAAATTTATGAAAAGATTTAGCAAATGTCAAAAAAAAAACCCTGGAAGTTTATTACTATATCATTTAGTAAAGGATAGTGGCAGATTGTTTATGGTTTCTAAAAATGGAAACAAATGCAACTTGATTTTTACTACAGAAGAATATTCAAATATTTCCTTTCTAGCTTAGTGTTGATGTAACTGAAATAACACTTTAAATCTACTTCAAATCCTAAAAAAGATCTTGATTTAAAGCTACAAAGTGAAATTCCAAACTTACCTCCACATGCTGTGTACCACAAAGAACTCAGATTACTAAACTAATAATCTGCTGTAAAATGTATACCTAACAAAACATACTAAGAAAAGAACAAATATGTTAATGATACTTTGTCATTATGATTTACTAAATTATATGTTACACAGTTTCATCAAGTTAGTGTCCATGTGTCCATTGTCTCAGTGTCAACAAATTTCAACAACAGCAAAGAGGAGTCTTTAATTTGTAAGACACACATAAGCTGCATATTAAATAAAAAGAAATAGTCACAGTATAACACGAAACATCAAAATACTCCATGGGCCACCATAACTCAGCCCAACAGTTTAAACACCTAAGTGTGCATATTCTTTTAATGCTTATCTGTAATTCCATCACAAAACTTCCATTCCAAAGTATTCTCAGAAAAGCTCTTAAGTGTTGTGACACTTGTTGAAGGTACATTCTCTGACTGTTCTTCACTTTTTTGGCACATATTTAAAATCTTTCTTATTCAGTAGACACATATCAAGATAAAACTTCATCCAAAGGGCAGCAAGGGTTTTCTAGGCTTCCTGAAAATACAGCAAGCATGAGCTGCTAAAACCATTGCGCCAAACAAAATTTTCTAAAATCTATCTGATCCGAAGTCTTCTTTGCTAGTCTTCACTGAGCAATGTTTTTAAGACTATTATTGGTTTTCCCATACGAACAGATTGGCATTAATATGCTGGGCAAGGTCCTCATAAAAAATTCGTAATTTATTTCACAGCATGGAAAAGATCTGGGCTTGTGCCTGATCATCCCAAATTTTATATCATTAAGAGGTCTCAATTTTTGTAGAGATCTTACATCTGATCTGTATATGCATGCTAACATGCTCCTATTCAGTTGCTATAATACTTTATCAAGCCATTCCATTTCCATTTTCTCTGTTTGTTAAGTAAGCTCTGCAATTTCTGCCATTGCTTTCTAGCAGTAAAATGAATAAAATTATGAAACACAAAATTAAATAACAACTCCTCAAAAATGATTTCCCTTCTGAAAATGCGATCTTGGTCCTAATAATTATGGTGATGAAGTTCATACCTTCAGCATGTGGCCTCTATGAAATGACTTTTGGAGACTTGAACTGTTTCCATCTGTGATGATAAGCATGAACAGGCACATCAACTCTAGGTCTTACAAATGCAAGAATAAAATGATGGAAATTTCAGTACACAAACCTAACACCTGTATTACTGTCATCATCACAGAGAGTGGCAACTGAGTCTTGTAAGTATCTTGCTGACATTAGCAATGTGGTCATGGAGTCGACATAGTCATGTTGACAGGCATGTGATGCAGTTAGCATGCCATAAGGAAAAAGCTATAGAAGCCAATCCTCTCCCTGTTGCCTCCAACAGAGAGGAGAGTGAGAGATAAGTTCCTCCTCATCATTCACACACTTTTCCTCACAGGAGGAAGAAAGAGATGAAATAGCTAAGGGGCTAATTAATCACTGACTAAAGAAATGCAACATCAACAACAGAAAATCCAAGGTACAGTGTCAGGATGTTATCATAACTACCTACTGATTCCTATTTAATGCCATTTGAGAAAGCCTAAAGCCACTGTCTAAAGCCACTGAAGTTGAGGAGAGTTGCAGTACTTGATAGTATACATTTTTATTAGGAGTTATTCCTAGTTTTCTATGCTGAGGTGGTAGAATACATTACATTTATTATTAAATTTTTATATCACAGAGTGATATTTTTTCAAAAAATCTCAGTACAGTTCTTTATATAGCCTGATTCTTTTAAAAAATAAAAGACTGTAATCAGAGAGTTCGTGTGTGTCATATCATTCTGTTCCATAGTTCTTAAATATACTGGCAAACATCAATCAAATCTGACAGAGAAACAAAAATAACAAAGATATAATGGCCCTACAAAATTAATGAAAATGAGCAGCCAGATAGAAGACAGACACCTGACCAATTCCCTTCTGATAGAGAAGTTCCAGGCTGAGCTTAACTCCTATTTAAAGATCTAAGATAGGCTAATAAATGCCAAAGCCAGGAGAAAATGCTGCTTACCCTTTACTAAATCACAGGAAATCAAAGAAGAAGGAGTAAACTGATAAGAAATTAAGTCTTACTTGTTCTGCTCCCAGTAGAACAGCCCCTCTTTCTCTGCATCCTCCTAGCTTTCACTTCCTGCTTTCAAACTAAAATTCAAACTATTAGTACTTACATTATGCTGCAAAATCCTTGCTTTCTGTGTCTCCCACAGGAACTGTGGGGCCCTCCTCATTAGAACTTCATAAATCATACTGAAACCTTTCTTTTTCTTTCTGAATAGTGACATGATGTGGTGGAATAATGCAATGGAGTACTGTGCCTTTCTACAATGTGGGTAACTACAAGAATCACACAAACCTGTTACAACATGTAGCACGTGTCCACATAGTGTTTTTTTTTTTTTTTTTTAAACTAACACTTTAACAGGTTACAGAGTTCTTGTGCAGGGGTGTTCCTGCACAGTGGCCTTTAGTAGGACAGGTATTTCCCTGCTGACAAGGAGATGTGGCAACTGAAGCAAAACATGAAAAGGGGCCAGCAGGAGGAAGCTGTAAAGTTCTTTACAGGGAAATGTCTATTTTTTCTATTTTCTGACATATAACAACTTAATATTCTCATCCTGTTAGTATTATTTTAACAATCCATACCGTTTTGTAAGTTATGGTTCTAAGTGTACACTGCATTATGCTGCACACATGAATACACACACATTCATAACAAAAGCTTCTGTTGAAATTTCAGTCAGCTAAGAAGCATTATGGCTGCCACTGCCGCCTTCAACACCAAACAGCGTACAGCATTAGCCAGTGACTGCAGAAAGCACTCCTTTTCTGTAGGGGGTACAGGGACATGTGGAGACATGCTTTCCATCCTTTCAGTTAGTCTAATATTTTGTTTGGTTTGTTCACTTAGAATCAATCATTAGTACATTTGTGAGATGGGCAGGATAAAAAGTAGGTATTCTAGGGTTTTTTAGGTAGATTTTGGAAAGCAAAAAGGATTAGCTTGGTTTGAAAAATTGTACTCAGTGAAATCTGTACTTCTGAGATGTTTGTTAGTTTTCATCAAGTTTTGTTTGTCTTCTCCTTTTAGAGTTGTATGGGCTTTTTAAGGCAGATCTACCCATACAATTTGTTTTGTACAGAGCCTCACACATTAATGACAAATTTTCACAACCTTCCTGCCTATAGACTGTTTACAGTGAAAAGCAGTAACCAAGAGAAAAAGGTATTTCTCACAAAGAGAAGTTGATTTGCAATATTCTTTTCACAATGTATATTTCAAGTGAACTGAAAAGAGATCAAAAGAAAAAGTAAGAATGAGAATATCATCTGAAAGTATTCCGTACTACAGTCCTACAGTTTGAAGCTTTGTTTTCAATAGGCAATAAGCAACAATAGACATAAAATATACAAATTTTGTTCCATATTGTCAACATTATTCCAAGAAAAGTAAATTTGTAGATATATGCAGTGATTTAACTAGTTTGTTAAAAATATCTGACATGTTCTTAGGGATGTTTGCATTTAAAGTTACAGTGAATTATCTCTTTCTCTAAATACAGACTTGGACTTTCTGCAGACATGAACAGTTATTTTCTGCCAAAGTGGGCCAAGAAATAACATATTCTTATATACCCACAAGGCATTGCTCCAAAGCATAGCAAAATACTCAGTCCCAAATATACTTCCAACCCATCCTGGCTACTGAACCTATTACTGCATAATGTGAGAGGGAGTTGTGGATATGTTCAACTTCTCTTTTATAACACATAGTATAAACTCTGTGGATTCAAAATATTCATAAGAGCTTATGTTCCAAATAAATGTTCAGAAAGCCTCTAGAAAGCACACTCCACAATCTACTAAGGGAGTCAAACTCCTTAAAATCACTTTATAGTAGCAATACACATATCCAGTACATTTAACCTTTACATGAACATAGATGACTGTGATATTTGACCCATTTTTGTACACTAGGGACTAAGTCAGATGGTCAAGATTGTACTGTTAGTATTTCATGGACAAACATAAGCTAAGCTTGGTTCATCGCACTTGCATCTGTTATTAGACTTACAACGATAACACAGACTTACTGAAGTAGATAGTACAAATTTCACACTTGTAGCTGTCATTTTTAACAAGTACATCATTTGCTGCTCTGATAAACATTTTTGTAACTACTTGCTTTTTAATATTCATTAAATATGAGTTAATTAAAAATCCAAAATGATATTTCTATGTGATTTCTTATAATATGCCTGAGACATTGCTCTTTACTTTGATGTTGCTAATACAGAATATTATCTCCACCTATTAGTTGTTGCTTTATTCCCTTTAAACTATGCTTGCACTTAAAGATTTGCAATTCCCATAATGGTTTCCTAGTTGCAGATAATTCTGAGAATTCTTCCTTCTTCAACACAGTAGAAATTAATACTTTGTATCTAGTGTTTTTTTTTTCTCGCTATTTCAACATCTGATCAAAAGTTAATAATGTAAACTTCATCTTTCATTAAATATTGCCTTTCTGTTGTGCTGTCTAGAGATGATGCTTATTACCTGCATTTAGAGCTGTAGGTGACAGATTATTTCTATTTTGGAGATGTAACCCTAGCTCTGATTATTATTTTTCCTGAGAACTCAATGACACCAGAAAAGCTCCCCACTTTCACTTTGTAAAAATAAATGCATGTATTGTATAACAGTTAGAGCCATCATTAATGAACTGGCTTGTCTAACAACAAATATTTTGTCATTTAAAATTTTATGTTGAGTGTTCCCTGCAATAGAATGACATACCATTACTCTATAAAAACCTTAATATGCTTTCATGTGGTTCACATACATTCAGCCAGACTTACGGACATATGGCTTGTCCTGGCTTACTTTCAGATATTTGAATGTACTTTTCTGATTTTTGTCATGCTGTGCTCTTTAAATTACCACTTGTTGCAAAGCTATCTGCCCTCAAAAGTCTAGCTGTTTTGACTCAGTCCAAGGAAGATTAAGGAGGACTTTTCAGTTCAAGGCTCAATGGTAAGAAAAGCCCTTATTACAGTTAGTGGACAGACTGTCCATATACTAGTAAAAGAGAAATTCAACACTAATGGCAAACATCTTTTACACAGGTTAAGATATATGGTTCATGAAAAAGCTTAGAAAAAGCTGTCAGGCAAGACAACTGGTGAAAATAATCCTATATAGTTCTAATTTGATCTATAAGAATGGTCTGCATAGCTATTTTGAGATGTCAGACTAGATAAACACTTAGCAAAGGTTTATTCCATGTCTTTGCAGTTCAGGCTGATCTATAATAGATTAATATAATGATTGAGTTACTTAGCCTATCACGATAACAGAACAGAAGTAACTGATTGTCAGCCTCCGCGTTAACCTTGTGCTTAGATACAGTTTCAAAATCCTAATATTAATGAAAAGTTCCACAGTACTTTTTTCCTCTCCAAATAAAATATTGTTAAATAAAGAAGGAAATTCTAAACATGTAATTTAAATCCCGCTCTCTAAAAGCAGCTGAAAAACAACCAGAGACACCTAAACACTTCATAAAAATTAAATTTCTGTAGCAATTCACTTCAGACTTGTTAACAAGTGTGTGCCAACAGATTATACAAAGCTTCTTCAAAGAAATGTAGTTTTTGCAAATAGATTTCAAAAAAAAAATTTTGTATTACAAAAATTTAAAGAACAAAATAGACCATGTACCTATATTTCTCATTTGTGTTTACAAAAATCTGCAGAATTTTTAAAAAATGAATATTTATATGTCTCCTACTAGAACTCTTCTGAAAGCATAATTTTCTAATTCTCACCTGCTCACTGCTAATTCTCCTGTTCTCACCTCTAGTATATAGTGTTTCAAGATCTCTGCTAGACCAATTCAGACCAATTCTAAAGCCATCAAAATTTAAAATATATATATGTGTACTAATGATGTGCTTAAAATCACTAAGATTCTAGCCTTAGATTCAATCAAGTGATCAAATACAGTGTTCAAAAGTTATATAGCACAATAAGCAAAGAAATTTGATGGGACTGAAAGCAAAGCCTCATTTTCCTTCACTAATTACTAATATTTTAGAGAAAAATGACCTGCCTATTTGGAAGGGTGATTGATTTTTGCAGTTTGAAGCCTTACACTTTCAATAAATGCAAGGAATGGCAAGTACTTCTACATGATACTAATAGTAGGTAATGAGGCACCGCTAAACTGTTTCCTGGTTGATTTTTCATTTAGGTTTAAATAAAAGTGATTGATCTGACATTCAGAAAACATCAAATGAAAATAAAATAGGCAGGCAGGAATGTTAGCGTTTGCTCATGTAAAAAAGGGAAGGGGAAGGGAAAGGCAGAGGGAAGCTTGCAATAATTCTAACCACATCTAGTTACTCTATGAACAACTAAGGGAGCATGGCTTTTTACAGATTTGTGTCCTAAATCCTAAACATCTCCTTCCACAATAATCTCATCTTGTTTCCCCTTCATGTCCCCTCTGTTTTTCATACTTTTATTTCCTAAAATATTTCCAGTTCACTCCTCCTCTACATATGTTTTTTTAGTTACCTTTCTTCCTACTGTGTCTCCACTTCTGCTCCATGGCTTCCTTTTGGGCAAAGACAGTATAAGCTGTACATGCTCCGTGCAACGCATGTTCTTGGACAGGTCACTAGGTATGCACCTTTGCCACCTACTGTATCCCAGCCACCACTTCTCGTTACATGTCTGGGAAAATTAGGTTTTTTTAAGACTCTATCCTGTAAAATGTAATTTACTTCACTCACAGGTTGAAAAGTTACTAGCGTGGGGATGGGAAGAGGGAATGCCTGTTCAGGAAAGCTAAGTTTCTGAAGAAAATGAAACTAAGAACTGTCCCTCCCTCTGTCCATTTCCACCAAATCTACATTATAAGAATAGATATTTTTAACACTGGTAGAAAAAAGCAAAGAAGTGTCAGAAGGATCTCAAATCTTGCGGACAGCTTACAATAAAGGTGAATTTTTCTCACTTAAGCACTTTGTTTCTATGTATGATATATCAAAATATACTCTCTGTAACTATTACACATTTTAGGTTCCTCCAATATTCCTATGTTTTTATAAACCACTCACGAAAAGATAAGTTAGTGTAAAAGAGAGCTTTAGAAATGATTTCTGAACACCTACAACAGTTTAAGAATGTATAATATCAATAATGAGTTACATCTCCAATAAGAAAAACCTTTGGCAAACTAAAAATGTTCTAGTCCTCTTTCCCGTGCTCAGGAATAAAAGTATCCCTCAAACACAATATGCTGTGGTTTTAAGCAACTGTCTCTTCTCTTATTTTGCAACAGTTGCTAACAAGGATGTACATTAATGCATAAACATTTAGTTTAAGAAACAGTGAAAAATGTTAATTACTTGAAGGTGAACTGTAAAGGTTGCCAAATTTCTATGTTCCATACAAAATACCTGAGTAGTTAGTGTTTTCAAACAAGTGACTATTGATTACTTATTGTCCAAACCAACAATAATGAATTTTTATCATGATGATACACTCATATTACCCCAACTGAAATATTTTGTCTCTACAAACTGAAGAAAAAGAGGCTATATATATCTTAAAATAGAAATATTGTCTCTAATTTCATGACTTAATACTTGTTAACTTGGTGTGGAAACAAACTTTTGTCAGTAAACACTTTCATAGAAGCTTTTCACAATACTATTAGCTACAAAATATACAGCTTTATAAACTCTTATGAGTTAGCATACAGTTAAGAGAGTTATAAAAGTTATACCTGTATAACATTTTTGCTGTTTTCTTCCTTGTTTGGATGGCAGATCCTTTCAGGTACAGCGTTTACTTGATTGCACAGTTTCTTAATAGCCAGAGATAAAGTTTCCATAGTCTGTAGTGAAAAATGTAATTTAGATATTATCAGCCTGGTCAGTACAAAAGTAATACTGAAAAATTAGTTTCCTCTGTTTGCTGTTAGAGGCTAGATCCAGAAAACAAATTTGGCATCTAAAGAAAGGCTTAGACAGACTTTAGGTGCCCAAATCCAAAACTGAGATCTAAAAAATCAAAATCACTCAGCAGCTGCCTACAGCTTAAGACACATCTGTATTTAAGATGAAACTTCCTTATATGACTTTATATGGCTGCAGTTCCGGTCCTGCACTACTTTGGTTTAACCCTGCCTCAGTACCCAGGTTCCCATCTAACCCTAAATGGGTAGAAAAAACACATGCATAACTCTCAGGCTATACCAAGAAGACTGCATCCCTCGCAAAATGCAGTTAATTAAAAAAAAAGTACTTAATTAAAAAAGGGGATGTTAGAAACACTATTGTGTTCATCTTTTATATTGTAGCCTAGCGCATAGGTTACTGGCATGGCAAATGGAAGACTAAGGTTCAAAGAGTGTATTCTGACAAGTACCTAAGTATTTTGATATATAAAATGTGTGTGTATACACCTGTATATAATATTGACGTATTTGTCGCATATGTACACACACAAATATATAAGAATATTCATATATGTGTTTTTATTTATAGCTACATTTACACACAGATATGGACATACAGCCATAAGTAAACATGGCTAGGTCATAAAAGCGGTCAGTACCACCAATTCTTCCATTATCCACACTTTAAAAGTGGAAACATCAATTATTCCCTTGAAAAATAAACTGTGAACATCTATACTCAAGAGAAGATTCAAACTTACAGAGCCTGAGTAGATGAAAATACACATTTCCAGTCCCTGATTAACATGCCTAAAGTCTGGGAAAGGGCTAGGTTTTAGACACAGGAGTGTCTTCAGTGTTTCCTATTGATTGTCATAGATAGCTCTTCGAACAGCTTTTGAGTTATATACCCGAAGCAAATATTTCACCTCATCCCCTACAAAACACAATTCAGGCATTTAACAAAGGAATCTGAACTCTACTTGAGGAAATTTTTTCTGCATCTGGCACTATATCTCCACGTGAATCTGAACTCTATATTGATTTTAATACTGCATTGCACTGATATTCTTTTTCCATTCAGTGTGGAAAAACAAAGCAGATTCTACTGATACTAGATTATATTGATGCTAGATTAAACATTTTAGTATTAGACCACTTTAGTAGAGTTCCTCATTCCACCAAAAATATACTCGTATTTATCAGCTATTAATCATTAGACTACTACAGTGTATCTAATGTAAATATAACATCTAACAATATCTAATATTAAGTGTAATCTCACAAAAATCTCACACCACAAGAATAGGAAAGGTTGCAAAATGAAACACTCGGAAAATGTCAAGATGTTGCCCAGAAAACCTCCTTTTGCCCCCCCCCCCCACATATATGTTAGGAGACAGCTCTAAAGTATGAGATCACATACTACTTTCCACATGATCCCTGATTCTTTAAGGGCACTCAGCAGACTGCAGTTACTGAAGTGATTACTTTCAGTACATAGTTTTAGGTCTCATCCTAAATTGTGACCTCTCATATTACTTGATATACATCATTCAAACAATGAACTTAAAATAGGATCATTAATTTCCTTTGTTTTTAAGGGTGTTTTACAAAATCTTAGTTTATTATAAGTATTATTGATTTTATCTGCACAAAATCCTTGTGAGGAAAGTCTGAAGTCATTGCTTTCATTGGCCTCAGTTGCAAATGTATTCTGCAAATTTCTGCAGTTTATATCACACATGTCTCAGAACAGGAACCTGGAAAACACAGAATCCCTACCAGCTTTCTGAGGATATTTTGGTTTGTGTGACTTGATATCACGCTTTAATAGAGATCAGAACAGAATGTGATTGTCTAAGGCAACATTTGTTGTCTCAGCCATCTGACCATTGCTGTCTGCAGGACTCTTGTCTCATTCATCAAGCAGCTTCTGATTTTTTTAACAACAGAAACAGCTGCTTTGTTAACAATCCTGCTTTTTTTCTTCTAGGAACCACATTCTCTGTTCAATGAATGAGCCAAATATTCCACACAGAAAGAGCAAAAATAATACGACCGATCATACAACTAATATTTACTATAAGCAAAAACATAAAAAGATGAATAGAGGCTTCATAGACAACTGTAAGAATATCAGATAGTAAATCCTAATGCCATTTTAGTAAACTTAGTGTTATTTTGTTGGAAATACAATTTCCTTCTTAAGGAAAAGGAATTTAGAAATGACATCTTACACAGATTACTGCAAAGTTGGATTTTTGGATTCAAAAGTATCTAAATGTCCACTAACAAAATAATAAATGGGAAAAGCAGCTTTTTATTTCCTATGTAGATCTGCCGCTAGAGGGGGAATAGAACAAGTGTGAAAAGGTAACATCAGTGTGTTTACAGCTCTTTGCTAAACCTCACACCAATGTTACCTTTCAGAGCTCCTGTGTTTTGTTGCAGATTCTGTAGGCAGCCCTTCTGCATCTTCCCTCTCTTGCCTGTCATCCACCATTGTGCCTTCCCTTCCAGTGTCATTCATTCCCCTAATCTACTTCATCTCTCCTTCCTGTGTTCCTGTTTTCTATCCCTTTCTGTTCTTATGCTAACCCCTACCTTTTTGTCCTTCCCCAAGTTGTTCCCTGTACTGTCCTCACTGCTCAGTTTCCTCTTCTCCTTAGCCTCTGCTTCCTACTCCTCTGCGTTAAGAATCCTGAACTTAAATGCAATCAATATGGGGAGCACAATGCACTACAGAAGCAGTTTTTCTGCTCTCAGCATTTCACACTATAGTGGCTCATAACATCTAAACCCAGCAACTGCAAAGAGTCCCCTTTGAAATCCCAGAATTAAACACTTAACTTTTCTGGGGGGTGCAAGGAAGGGAGAAGATATTAGTAATCAAGCCCTCAATCAGGTGTAAGATTCTGGAACAGACTCCTAACATGGAAATCTTAGCAAAGACATAAGCTTCCTGGCTTCCACAGAATTTGACAGAATTTCACTGGCCAAATCTTTTTTGAGTACTACAGTTTAAACACCACTGGGGGAATTTTCATGCAACAAGAGAAAAAAAAGCAGTGACTCTAACACATACATCCCTGCTTCACTGGAATGCCAGAGCTTCCCAATAAAAGTTATTAGAGAAGAATCATACACACACTGGTAGAATATACCTTCTTTATTTCTACAATTCTCAGTAACAACTAATGCTTCCTAACTATTTCCCCAAAATATCAGTCAGAAGCAGACACCAGGCATGAAAAATTTCAGACCTGAGCAGATGATGTCTGTGAAAATTAAGAGCCAAGTATCACAACGGAGGAGTGGACAACCTGAATGACCAGTTGCTGGCTGGCCTGTCTGCAACGGCTGCGACCCCTTGCTATGCGCACCTGAGGTGCCTTTCGAGAATACCGCTTGTCCAGGCGTGAAAAAGACTAACCCAAACTGGAGGCTGACGGCAGCCCACAAATACGTTCAGCATCCTTACAGGGCTGTGGAAGGCGAGACCCGCGAGTGGACAGGTCTCGGCCAGCCGCCCCGGCTGGGCCCGGGGGCGCCTCCTCCCCTCCACCTCGCCCGCACTCGCGGCCAGGCGAGGGGCAGCGGGGGCCCGGTGCAGCGCTCTTACTTCCCTTTACAGCCTCCTCGCCCCGCGCGGCGCCGGCTGCCTCGCGCCGCCTGCCTCGGCGCGTCCCCGGCGCGCGGGCGACCGTTGCGGGCGACCGTTAGCGGCACCCCGGAGGCCGCGAGACCCCGCCCCGCCCCGCCCCGCCCCGCCACCAACGGCCGGGGGCGCCGCGGCGGGGCGGGGCGTGGGCGGCTCCGGGCGCGTGTCACGGGCGCGGCCCCGCCCCGCCGCCCCGGCGCGCGCGGGGGGCGGAGCGCGCGGCGCTCCGGCGGCGGCAGCGCTCTCGGCGGGGGGCGGAGGAGGAGGTGCCAGACTCCTGCGCCGCTTGCCGGCAGCGAGGAGGAGCGGAGCGGCTGGCGAGGCGGCCGGAGGAGGACGGGAAGGGAAGGGAAAGGGGGGAGCGGCGGCGGCGCTGGGTTGGCCCCGCGACGCTGACGCTGCCACTTCCCCGCTCGGTGCTCGCCAGCCGGGGAACCTGATCCGCTCCCGGAAACTCTCGGCTCGTCTCTCGCGGCGGCGGCGCGGGCGGCAACTTCTCGCACTTCTCCGGAGGAGAGTTGGGGCTGCCCCGCGCCGGGGGCCGCCGGCGGAGGACCGCGGGCGGCGCCGGCTGCCGCCGCCCGGCCCGCGAGGAGAACTTCCCGAGCGCGGAGCGCGGGGCGGTGAGCGGGGCCGGGGCCGGGGCCGGGGCCGGGCGGTGCGCGGCGGCGGCGGCCGCCGAGATGAAGCTGAGCCGGCAGTTCACGGTGTTCGGCAGCGCGATCTTCTGCGTGGTGATCTTCTCCCTCTACCTGATGCTGGACCGGGGCCACTTCGACCACCCGAAGAGCCCGCGGCGGGAGGGCACCTTCCCCAAGGTGAGCGCGGCGCGGGGGAGGGCGCCTCGCGGCCCCGAGGTGGCGGGGGCGAGCTCCCGCCGCCGCTCCCCGCGGGGCAGCGGGCGCCGCTTCCCGCTCGGCTCCCCGCCGCGGGGGCAGGGGCGGCGGCGGGGAGCCGACGGCCTCCCCGCGGGGGCAGCGGCTCGCCGCGCTCCGCGCTCCTGGCCCGGCGGCCGTTGGTGCCGGCGCGGGCGGCCGTTAGGGCAGGGACCGAGGCGCCGCCGCCTCCGGGCGGCGCTGCTGCCGGCCCGGTTCGGCCCGGCCCGGCCGGGCCCGGCGCGGGCGGCGGGCGCAGCCCCGCGGGAGGGGGCGCTGGCGGCGGCGCTCCGCTAGCGCCGTGCGGGCGGCTGCCGGGGGGCAGCGCGGGGCTGGCGCTGCGCTTGGGAAACGCTGCTGAGTACAAACGGGAGCTGCAGCTGAGGGTAACCCTCAGCAAGGGCATCAACAGGTAGGTGTGGAGAAACGCCGAGTTTGTTGGTGCTTTCGTTTTCGCTAAGCGTTACTTTGGAGCTGTTGGTGGCTTATATTGGCTGTACTGCAGGGTTAAACGAGGCATTTATGTTCCCTTGTGGTCGGGGGTGCGGGGAGAAATGTTAAAAGCTGTTTATCATGGTACAGTTGATATGCGGAATATTTATCTACGACCCGAAAAAACATTTTGGAGAGCGCATACTATGCTATCGTGGAATACTGGTTAATAGTGTCAATACTTCTGTTTTCTTAAAATAGTAGATCAAAATAAGTTACAGAAAATCAAGTAGTAAAGATGTAATTTAGTTATGCTTGCACCATGTTTACTGTCTTGGGGAAGTAAAACAAATGAAAGTGCCTATTAGTGCAGCTGTGAGGCTTCAAGGGAGTATAAGAACTCAAAAGGCTTATTTAAAAAGTAAATCTTATTTCTGTGATAGTATGTCACTAATTCTTTGCTCAATGCAAAAGTAATAGTTATTGATACCATTTTATTTCTGTTTAATCTTAAAAACATTGGCTTAAGTGTAAAGAGAGAGCACAGACCTATTCTGCCTTTCTTGCTTCAAGTTAGAGTTCAGAAGTTGTCTAGCAGTTTTCAGAGAAACTAAGAGAATAGGAAAAAAAGATCAGAAGAAGAAAGCAAGCCCAGACAACTGCAGCTGTCTGTTCAGTATATAGCTTCAGTAGAAGAGTAGTACTGCGTGTCATACTTTATTTCTTTTTTTAAGAGGGGGGTGCAGAGGAAGGTGTAAATACTTGTTTGGTGATATGGTTAGTATCTGACATTGGTAAATCATGTCTTTATTCCATAAGCTGAACTGAATCCAGCCAAAGAATAGCACAGGAAAACTTGTACATGGATGTTCTCTTCTCTTCTGTTAAGTGCCAGGAGTTGGTTGAAAACCCTTAAGGGAATATAGAAGATCCATTATAAAATTTTGTTTTCCACTGTGAACATGTTGTCACTGAAAGTTCTACCAGTGTCCTGTACTGCAACATCAGTCTCTTCATCTATTACCGGCCTTTGGCTCTGTACCTTAATCTGATATAACATCTCTTCCTTCTACGCAGTGAACCCCACCAAAGACAGATGTGTCGCCTTCTCCCCCACTCCCTCCTCTTTATCTTCTAGAACATTCTGTCAACTGCACAGAGAGATGGGGATTTTTTCTTCCTTCTTCCCCTCCCCACTTTCCATATCTGAATTTCTTTGAGGCTGCCCCTCCTTACTGGAGAATCTGCTGCTTGTCGTTCATTTTGAGTTGGGGTGAATAGTTGCACTTTTCCTTCATATTATTTTATCTTTTCAGGAAGTTACAGATGAAATAAATTTTGTCGTTTCCTTTTGCTGCCCATAGTGTTCTGAATAGAAATTTTTTACTTTGTTACAACTGCAAAACCTCTGGAACTTAGCAAACACCTTGAGCTCTGTAACATATTCTCTTTCTTATGAAAGATAAGAAGTAGAAGTCATCACTAATATTTGAAAACAACAGCTTTAATTCTACCTCAGCTGATGAAAAACTTTTTGTCAGTGCAGTGTTGCCAGATCTCAGTGTAGTGTAAGCGAAACTAGCCACAAATGTAACAGTTTCAAGCTGTTGCTTATAAAAAGCTGTGGTAGCAGTAGATTGTCCATATCTGTAGATGTAAGAAGGCAGTATTGCTTTGTAGATTCTTATTTTCACGAGGGTCAGAATTTTTTTCTTAAAAAAAAATAAATGCTTACAAGTTAATGGATCGATTCACTTCATTACTTTTTCTGTTCTAACAATGTGCTAATCTTTCAACTTCGCTATTCCTGTGTCCTTAACAACATACTTCACGTTTCATGTCCTGGAAGTTGATTAGTCTTCTCCTTCCAATCTATGTGGCATACACTGAGTTATGGAAAGAGCTTGTAAGTGCTTGTCTGTCTAGGCTTTGCTATAAATGAAATCAAGATCAGAGCTGGGATTTCTTAGCTCTCAGTGTCCGGCTGGTCTACATTCACCTAAAGAATAATTGTACCTCACACAGCAGTACAATAAAAGGTTAGAATTGGCACTACACTTCCTTTCCAGAATGTTTGGTTTCATACCAGGGGGAAGAAGCTGAATCTTTGTTTTTCTAGGATTATTCTTTTTTGATGTTGTAGTTGTTAATCTGTACTTGTATAAAATAGCTAAGTCTTGGAACTTTTCCACAGTTTCTTCCAGCCAACTTCTTTTTTCTTGCTCTCAGGCTTGAGAATTCATCTTCTCCCAGGTTTGTTTGCCAGTGTGGTCAAGAATTACCCTTCTTGAGCTTCTATCCAGTTTGAGAGTTCAGGTAGTTGTATAAGGATGTCAACAGAAATGTCCTGAGGAAGTAATTTTTGGAGAAAATACCTCAAGATGAGTAAATATCTGTAGACAGACGCCTTCACTTACTTTCCAACCAAATGTGTTAAATGCTTTTCACTGCTGTGTTAAAGAGAATCCGTTGTCTGGCTTGGGAGGCAGCGATAATATTGTCAAGTATATAACCTGTGTCTTTTCAGGTCTCTTTGCAGAAGCTAGCATCAGTTTTCGCTCTTAAAGTGAATGTTGTCCACACTATCCATAGTAAGATAGTGTCTGTAATAGAACTTGAGCTAATGAAGCGATTTTTAGTGTTGTCGTCATTAGTGTTGATAATTGTTTAAAATACATGATGTCAGAAGACCTGTAGGTTGCCATAGAGCTGGAGTTGCCGTTAATTTTCAAAAATCAGGTACTACAATACATGAAGATTAAGATTTATTACCCTCTGTCCTGTAATAGTTATTCTTACATCAAAATCTATACTTTATAGATCCTGCCTGGCTGTCAGATATGTTATCCTTAAGGTTTCTGGCATATCAGAAGCTCTGTCTTTCTCCCAGAGCTTGTTTCTAGCCATTGTAGGATCTCTTCCTCCTAGAGTATATCATGGACTCTGATACTATTCCATGGAGCCTCTTCCATGTCCCTCCCCCTCCCCCCCGAATCCTTCACTGTTTTTCCGTGTTCTTTCAGCATGGCTCTGAGGTGGATCTCTGAAGCTCTTGCAGAGAGTGTGTCTCAGGACAAGAACGCTCAGAAAGAGCCTTTGAAGCAGTGAGCACAGAATCTCCTCAGAGGAGTCACCAACCTTTAGGGAGGACCTGCTCAAGGACTTGTAGGCCTTGACATCTACTTCATTTTGCCATTCTCAGCTTAGGCAGTGTTGCTAGAATGGTTATGTTTCTAAACTGAATGATACTGAATATGAGGATGATACCACTGGATCAGACTAAAGGTCCATTTAGCTTGGTATCCTGTCTCGGGACGGGATGCAATGCGTGCAGTGACAGGATCAAGGTATAGGAATAGCCTTAGATCCTTGAGTAATTATTGTGCCAGTTGTCATATGGATTGTTATTTAAGAGTCCTCTGAGAAATCTTAATACTATACAGTGGGGAGAGACTTGATGTGGTGGTTAGTCCTGCATTGCCTTGTGTGCCCTGAGTTTGAGGCACAAATAATTCATGGACTAAACTGATCTTGATAAATGAAAACTTAATTCCAAACAAGTCTAAAGTAGAATGTCCATAGGTAGCTTATCTTGAAGAACTTGTGTTACTGTATACAGACAAATACTAAATACTGATAAGCACAGATGAATCTATTCTGTATTTTGGACCCAAATAGGAAAAATCATTAACCTAACTTGCCTTGTTTTCTCAACTAACTTTACTTTGAATTAGAACAGACTCATAAAAGCTATTCATTTACAGAAGTTGGTAAAATATTCTCTTTGAGTTGCATATTCTAATATTTTGTATTTCTTTTGAATTCTATTTTTTCTTGATTTAACCTAAATATGCATGGGATACTCTTAGGACCAAGAAAGAGATTATAAATCCAAGTTTTCATAATTAAAGAGGAGGATTTCTTTGTAGTATTTTTTGGAATATCTTGCTTAAGAAATATATGGCCTTTATGTAGCCTTCATATCAAAATTCATGCTCAGTGAAATTTCTGCCTGAGGAAGGCAACACAGCAACACATCATCATCTGTCACTGCCTGATAGGTGGTGCTTTGGAACTCAGCTTTTTCTTCTAAACACTTTCACACAGCTTGTTTTGGCTTTTATGGGAAATATCCTTACACTGTACAAAGCTATTTCTGCACATACATTTTTAAAACTAATCTCTACTATGATTCCTGTTGATAAAGAGAACAGGACCAAGTGATTGCTCTTTTCCATTTTTAGTCTTTCCTTTGCCCCTCAAAGCACAAACCTCTCCATGTTAGCAGCACAGTTTTGGTTTTACATGTAACAATATCCATACTTAGTGATTTGATTTTTTTTAAAAACACATTTTATTTGACACTCTCAGCCTCTAAAGCCTTTGACCACCATTACTGAAACCTTGCTCTGATCTTCTGATGTATGGTAAATATTGCATTGCATTAAAGAGATGCTCAAGTATGATTCCTTTAAAAGCAGCTGGCTTGTTTGTTTGTTTCCTCTCCTTGTCCTTCCAGCAAAGCATTAAGGGCTGGCTGTTGATGCTACTGCTAAAGCTTTTTTTCTGGCTTCTGGTTTTCAATAAATCTACATGATAAGTCAAATACTTCTGCGTAAGTGGCACCAGCAGTAATTGTTGCAGTATAGAGTATTACTTCATCTGAGCTTGCCAATAATTTCAAACTAGGACCAGCTGGCCAAAAAGAGATGACTCATGGTAGGGTGGAGCAATAGTAATATGAAATTAGGACTAAATATATGTCAGTGCTGAGTCTGTGTATTAAACAATGTGATCTTGTCAGCTTTGTACTCTGGAGTACAGCTGAGGTAGTACTTCCATTACTGTAAGGAAGCCCTGCATTTGGTTTGTGCTCCCTCAGTGAGGCAGCTGTAGCTACAATGTATCAGCTTATGCTTAGTAGTTGTTAAGCCTCAATTCCATGCAGCACAGCGCACAGGTCTGCTCTGTTCAGCGTCAGTGAGTCTGTAAACTTCCTGTTTTCTAAGTCACTTCTTGTATACTATAAATACCTTCTCCCACTATACTTTTGCTAGGTGCATAGCCATAGTGAGGTAGCTGAAATCAGTGGCTAACATCCATTAGTAAATATTTGCTTTTTGTTGTTGCATATTCTTAGTAATTGGTATATTTTTAGGATCTCATCTGTGAGCTTCCCTAACCTTTGCATGTAAAAAAAAAAAAAAATACAGCACTTCTGCATAACAAAATATAGGAAGTTATATGATCAGGTATTTGGAAAATGTTTTTTATTACTCCAAAATTTGAATAGTTGGAATTAAGATTGTACTTAACTTTGAAGTTGTTGTTTTTTGACTTCTGAACACTGAAAAAGTGCAAGCATAGTGACTTTTGGTAGTGTTTTTATAGCTTTTTTGTCAGAATATTGAACATTAATTGAAGAAATCCAGTAAAGGAATCATCACTTACCTGAATTTGAAACAAGACTTGTTTTAAAACGAAAACTTACTATAACTACACTGAAGTCCACAATCTGAAAGACTTTAAGTATCACGAGAATATTCTTGTGATACAAGATAAGGAGAACTTAAGATTTCTTCTGTTGAACCTTTAGTCCATTGTAAAGGAAGAGGCTCAAACATACTTACAGGACAGCAAGAATTCCTCATACTTCCTAGTATTCATAGAGTGCATTTGTCTCTGTTGCTTGTGTACTTTATTAAAACTTTAGTTTTGGGTAAGCAGTAATATTAGCCAAACAGAGGCTAATAGCCTTCTTCAATTGCAGTCTTAAATTTGGTGCAAAATGTGTTCTTTTGGAAGGGTAGCAACAAGCCTTATAAGAGAAAACAACTACCTCTGCTACTTAAGATCAATGCCTAACCTAAACTCTGTAAATTAAATGGAAAGAGAAAGGTTCCTAGTTTTCTTTTTCTTTTTTCTTTTCTTTTTTTTTTTCCTGGCAATGCTTTGATTTTTTATTTGATCAAGTCAGAACTTTTAAAAAAAATTACTAAAATGCCCATACTGTTAATGCCATTTTTGCCATTTTTGTACAGCTAGTCATTTAAATAAAGACTGAAAATAGGATAGAGAGGGGAATCAAAATAGGAAGTGAACCTGAAAAATACCAGCCTGAGTAAGTACAGAACAGAGAATATTTTTAGGTCTGTCTCCATTCCCCTCTTCTTTCTCCCTGCCCCCAAATCAGGTGAAGCTAAGTATCTAATTAGTCACTAACAGCATGTCATATTTCACTCTCTGTAAATCACATGAAACTTAAATCTAGAATAATAGTATATTGAATACTTTCTGTTATCTCTAACTCTGGTAAAGCAGAACGTAGAAGTTCATCAGCTTCTTAGAATCTTTGTCAGATTGCTTCATCTTTAGAACAGAATGTTTTCACTGCAAGAGAGAAGGCCTTTGTTTTGTAGTTCGGTTAATACTGGTGAATCCCAGTGTCTCCCCAAAGGGGGGCTGCTTTTGAATGGTGCTTTAAAGGTAGGGTTTCACTATGGAGTTTTTAACAGGGTTGTTTGTGTAGGTTTCACTACCACAAAGGCACATAAGCCTTCTGCCTAGATTAATACAGGCTTTAAACCTTGACTTGTCCTCTGGACTGATGTATTGGATGCTTGGTTTTTTATTCTGACTCTATCCTACTTTGCAGTATGAATACCTGATGAAATTTAGAGAATTAAATAAGAAGTTTCTTGCTCTATCAGGCTGTTCTTTTAGCTTTTACAAGCTTGCTTTTTCTGTACGGGAGATGCCTATTTAAATTCTACATTTAGTATGTTCTGTTTATTGCACAGTGCTTTAACAGTGAGCAGAGAATGTTTTCTGGTCTTGTCATCCTAATATGCTGCCATCTGTTCAGAGGCTTGTTGCAAGATTTTAGTTAACTTCTAGTGAGAGCATCGTATATGATTTGTGGAGATGTACCTGGAAATAGTTATTGACAAGAGACTAGTGGAAAAGGTGATTAGGATGGCTGCAATTCAGTGCAGCCAGAAAGTAAGACTTCTTGAGTCCTGTTTCCTCAATACTTACTGCTGTAAATCTATATAGGTGACAACCTTGGCTTGATGTCCATGTCGCCTTGAGAACTCTATTCAGTGCAATACTCTTTTCTTCACTACAGCTCCTCTGTGCTCCGGAGCCTCTCAAGCAGGACACTGCCTGTCCGCTGCAGTCTCCGGCTCATTTTTCTGGGCAAGAAGAACGGATGCTGCCTGCTTTTGAATTAAGCACTAGGTGATTGCCGGCTGACTCAAGATACATAATAACCAAGTTCTAGCTGACAGAAGTCTCTAATGCCTGCTTATTCTCATGAGATTTTCTGATTTGTTGGCCTCTCATATTCCCAGTTTAATTATTTAGGCTAGATGCCTTTTTCCTGATGGACTGATCGTTAAATGCAGTTGCTTTCAACAGGCTTATAAAGAAGCAAATGTTCACTGAGAAAGTGAAAGTTGCGGCTGAAGCCTTCTCTGCAATGTAGAATGCTTAAGTGGGAGAAAGCATCCCTTCCCACCTTCCTGGAATGGAGTAGCCTGATCTTTCGTTGTGTTACTGAATTTTCCTCCCTGTGCTGGGCTGCTCTGCCCTCCTCCTGGTGAGAGTCCTAGACTTGCGACAGATCAGACCGGTTTCAGAAGCAAATGGAGAAGGAGAAGTACAGGACAGTGGCAAAAAGCTATTATGGAATATTTGGGGCATGAAAACTGCTGAAGGGTTAAGACTGAAGCAGAAGGAACTGTTTATGTAGCTGATTCATGTGGTGGTAGCAGCCGGTTGCCCAGTGCAGCTAGCCTGTATGGACTGTCTTTGTTCCAAACGGATGGAGAATGAGCTGATCTGTGCTGTTCTCAAATGAAAAGGTACATGGAAAGATTCAGTCTAACTCTGTGTAACCATGGGAATTGCAAACAGATAGGCTGCTCGCATGATGCCATTCTTTTACTTGGGAAGCTATACCTATTTTCACTACTGGATTGGTTGGTCCTTTGTGCCGCTTTATATAGTAGTATTTGTTATCTCTGTGGAGTAACAGCAAGGTTGCCATTCTTATGTTTTGAATAAAACCTTTCATTTGTGTAACCCATTAATATATAAGGGCAGAGAGATATGGAAGAAAAAAGTTTAAACCCAAGTGATAAAAACAAATTAACTGATTGTATAGGTCAGGTGATTCACATAATTTTACATTGTATTTCCTTATGTAAAACAAGTATGTAGATTCACAGATCATCCTTTAATGATTTCCACTTGAATTCAGCCCTGCTTGCCCAAAAAGCTCCCTTCCGGTTTTCTGTGCTGTTAGGTAGGACTTGCAATCTTAGGTCAGAATTGCTTCTTTTCTGGGAAGAATCAATGCTGTAAACTCGGGGAAGTCTGAAGACAGTTATAAATTACGTAGTTAACCAAATCTTGCTCTCCAGTATCTACAATGCCATGTAGATTACAAGAGTTTGGGTGGAATTTGTTAAGGTAAAATTGATGCATCTCTGGTGTAGATTTAAAAAGCAAATGCAAAAAAACCTGATGTGTGGAAAATTTTCAAACTTTAATTTCAAACAAAATTAGCTAGAGTATCGTTTTATTCATGAATAGGGCTCCTAATTTTTGTTTCTTTTATTCTACATTTATGTTTTAATTAGGACCAATTTGGGTCTCCCGTAAAATGTTTCTAATAGAATTTACTAGTAAAATCTATGTACATTACTAGCACATAATGAATCAGTAAAAACTTCACTGTTGTGTACTATTTGCCCTTGATAATTTGTGTGAGATGGTGCAGTTCAGTCACCTGCCTTTAAAAAGGGTGGCATTGAATTTGTTTTGTTTCACTGTGTTAATTTCATTGTCTTGAAGACTTGGAATATTTTTCATGTTTTAAGGAGCTTTAATGTTGAATGCTTCTTTCTAAGCATTATCTACTACCTATTTAAAATGAGTAAAGAGAAAAACTGAGTGTGGAATGTAAAAAGCAGGTAGATCTTTGCATACTCTGGATCTACCTGAAATTTTAAAATTTCATATGGAAGTAATTAAAAAATCTAAAATAGAGCTGTTTGTTGGTTTTAACTTGGGTGCTATATGAGGCCATAAGTTTGCTCTTAACTGTAGCTTTTCAATTGTTTTGCATTCAGGCTGAGTTGGTAGATGGCATGTTTAAATGCTTTGTAAAAGGGGTGCCAGGCATCTCTGCCTTCAGAGAGGATAGGAGAATAGCTCTAATCGGTGTCCTTGGTTAATTTCAGAATGAGAAGACTTTGTAAGGATTTCCACCCCAAATAACAGTATCCACCTTCAAGGTTAAAATCAGTTCTGCATTTAGCATTCTTTTAAGAATTGCTGCTCTTCAGAATCCTAAGTAGACATTCCATCTTAGAAAATAAATTACTGATGGAAGGATATGGTAGTCTAAAATGATTACTGCTTGAAGATGAGCAGGGGACAAATTAATATTTCTAATAACACAAGAAGCATGGAACTCAGTTACATGGCTTAAAGTTAAAAAGAAAAAAATCTCACATAATACACAATAAAATGGTAGGACATATTATCCTAGCATATTTGGGGTTTTAAAGTGTGATAAATTCAAGGAAGGATCTACCTAGAGACATTTAATATGATGTGACCTCCAATTTTGAAAATCCTGGAAGTTGGAAGCGTGTGTAAAAGGAACAATTTAAGTGTGTCTGTTTTTACTGTGTTGTTTTTCTCTGCATTTGTTGCTGGCTGCTGTTGGGGAGAGAATACTTGGCTAGATAACATGGGGCACCTCAGTAGTCAAATATATGACTAGGTAGATAATAGTGTGTCACTGAACAGTGTGTAATTGTTATCTTGTAGGAAGATGTAGAATATTTCAAGGAATGTGAACGGGAATATAAATTTTAACAGTTGTCTGATTTTTATGGTTGTGAAGGCAAGGTGTAGAGTTGTGGATAGGTGTGAACAGCATTTTAGTTGTTTATGTATTTGGTAACTTTGAACCATAACCATATGTAGCGAAGCAGGTAATAACTTGTGTAGATGCAGCTATATTTTAGCTTCTTAGGAAATTAAAAGATCAAAGGTTATGCTGGGCAGCCTGTAAAGAAGCCTCAACTGGTATTTTATTTATTTATATACATATACATATACATATATATATATATATATATGTGTGTGTGTGTGTGTGTGTGTATATATGAACATATATATTCATAAAAGTGGCAAAACTGGCTATTAATTGTCTGAGTGGAAGGAATCTTTCATTTTTTAGATTTCATAGACACTGAAAGGGAAAATACTAATTTTAGAAATACATATAGGGCCTTAAATGTAATAGTTGAAAATTTTTCATCTCAGTTGCTTCTTATGTGCCACCAGGGGGCATGGGACTACAGTTATTTTTGTTTCTTTCCAGTACCCAATCATCTGCATATTGATTTCCTGTTTCTTTACTATTCATATGTTTGAAAGACTTTTAGTATTTGTCTTTAAACTGTTTAGACTCTAAGATACTGACACTACATATCAATTAGTTTAATCTGAGTCTATTGCCAAAATGTATTTTTGTCTTTTGGGAGACAGTAATTGTTTAATTGTTACCTGAGTGGAGACTTGTTATTGCTTTCAGGATTTATTAAACAAGGCAAAAAAAAAAAAAAAAAAAAAAAAAAAAAAAAAAAAAAAAAAGTCAGCACTTTCCACTGTCCAGAAAATAGAGACAAATTTTCAAACTCTGAAGCTTCAAAAATAATAAAACATATCTTTTATAGAACTGCAGAGGCCTGCTGTGGAGATGGAATTGTAGGAATGTTTTTTTTTATAAGGGATGTTTTTTGTTCTTGCAGACTTCTCAAAGTGAACATAATTCAAAAGAAAGTACAAATTTTGTTTAAATCACAATTTAAACAGAAGGCTTAATCCTTTGCAAACTGAACTACAAAAGTTGAAACTAATTTGACTTTTGAGGAAAACAGCTTGTACCTTTAAAAAAGTGCAAAAACTTGTCTCAAGGGAACTGTTGTAACAGGGAAAAACTCATTTACTGAGGCTGTTGCTAATACTACTCTATAATACGAATATATGCTAATATAATAAGGCAGTGGTGCAAGAAAAAGTTTAACTGGTCATTAAAAAGCATAGATCATGGAACTGCCTTCTACTGAACCAGTGTTGCGTATGCTTATTTAATAGATAAAGTGTAAATGTCTGAATCTGCAGAAGGTTTTGTTGCCGTAACACTTTTTTTTTTGACAAAATGTAGTGGTATGTTGCATACTTTGGGATCTGTTCACAATTTTAATAACATTAAGTAACTGGGTTTCTGTTCTCTTCTTCCTTTCCTCAGACTGATATCAATCTGACAATAAGAGAAAAAGGTAATTACTCTTGAGCCAAAATAACCTTAGAAACCCAGTAAGTGGTCTGGCCTCCTGTGATTCTATAAACTCTAATACATTTGTGTCTGAAAAGTTTCACCTCCTCAGTTAAAAGAGCTGGTTCAAATACATGAGAGCTAGGGCAGTAGCACATTCGGATACTTTGTTCTTCTCCTGTGCTGATTCTGTGTTCTCCTGAATCCAAGAGTTGGGTAATTAGATGCTGTCAAGTTTCTCTGTGTTGTCTGTGTCTTCTCCCTCCCAAGCTGGGAATGGATTGATTTCTTTCACTTCGTACTGATGTTATTCTCTATCCTTCCTCTTCTGGTGTATGCTAGAACAAACCACAAAATCTCTGTTCAGTATGGAATGACCTTCTGATTGACAGAGCTGTAAGTTTAAGCTGTCTTTTACAGGATTATTTTAATGCTTGTAAATGTCCATTTACCCAGATTACTGGTATGGTTAGGCAGTTAAGGGACGTTTTTTCTTCGTTAAATGCTTTTATTAACTCTTCTCTCTTTCATCAAATATAAGAAACTCAGTATTCTACATAGATATGTTTAAAATCTGTGGAGTTTCATAATGAAATATAATTTTATGTACAGGAAAACATTAAAAAGTGTATGTCTTATTAATCTTATTTCATGAGATGCAGCTGCTTTGTAAAAAAAAAAAAAAGTGGCTTTCCCTGATATGATAAATGAATAGACTAGATTTTTGCAAATCTTTCAACATAAAAAAAAGTTGAAGTTGGAGTAATTGGTACTTGAAACTGTGTGACCTTTTAAGAACATCTCTGTATCACTGATTAGATCTTGCGCTATAAATTCAAATTCATAATGGAAAATGTCCTTTGTTGCTTTCTCTTGTTCTGAAAGTAGAAGGTTTCATGTGTTGATTCAATTTCTTGTATAGCTTGTCTTTGTGCAAAAAACAGAAAAAAGAATTTTTGTGGGGGGTGTGGGGATACACTACAGTGGAACTGAAATTAAAAAACTGTGTGAAGAATGGACCTTACAGCTTTTTTTGTATTTTTGTTTTACAGGGCCAGCTTTCAATATTACAAGAAAAAATAGACCATTTAGAACGCTTGTTGGCAGAAAATAATGAGATTATTTCAAACATACGGGATTCTGTGATTAATCTGAGTGAATCGGTAAAGGATGGTCAAAGAAATCCTGAGGCTATAAACTTCAGTCAAGGATCTCTCTCTGAGCTCCTTCCTTCTGCTTCAGTTTCACTTGCAGTTGATTCTGAGGATTGTTTATTTGCTTCGAAAAGTAGAAATCAAGTTTCAGGAGTACAGGTAAGCAATACATCTTATTATCCTCACTGGAGCCCTAGCTGTCATTACCTTATGTAATGCTGAAAACATCTAGCTAGTAGTAAAACTTGCTCATAAGCACCATTGCTGCAATATAAGACCTAACAGAATTATTCCGGTGTCTGTTGTGCATAACTGAAAATTCTGTGAAACTCTTCCTTCTTATTTTTACTAAACTGAATAGAAATTGAATTTGTGATTATGATGACTTGACGTTTCAGCATGCTTCTCCTCAGTTTTTAAAGAAATGATTAAAATGAGATTATTGACCAGTACTATCAGAAGCTCTTTGGAAAGAATTTCTTTATTTGACAGTCTCTGTCAGCCTCCCAAAATTCTTCTAAAACTGATCTCAAATAAGCTAGAAATAGAAAAAAGTCTTTAGGGATGTATGTGTATGTGTGTCTTGAGGGACTGACAAAGCATGCTTAAGAAATAACCATAACAAAATATCAAGTACTGTGTCCCCTTTTGAATATTGCTTCTGTATATTGGTATCCTAGTATAGGCACTTTGATTTGACTTAATCATCAGGAATAAAGAATGTTTACCACTTACTGTGTTGGCTTGTTGGCATAAACTGGGGTGATTTTTAAAGTCAAATACTTCAAGTTGAATTTATTTTGCTTTTTGAGGCTTGTGAGTTCATTGACTCTTACATATTCAATTTTAATGGAGTGTTTCAGTTAGTGAGCTGTACTGTTTTGGGGAGTCTTGTGGGAGTGTTATGAATATGCATAGTACTCTAATGCAAAGATTAAATTTTGAAGTCCAGCTTTCTCAATTTAGAAGTTGATATATTTTTACTGTAGGAGAAAGTGCACTCAAGACAAATAAATATTGATATTACAGCAATTGTAAGGTCTGATATATTTTTTATAATACTTTTAAGGTGTTCAGGGATAGGCGGGTATAGTTCTCACTGTATTAATATGTCATTTACTAGAACAACTAGGAGAAACTAGTTATTTAAAGGCAGTAATATCTGACTGTTTGTAATATACATTAGAAGTTCTGTGCAGAAAAGTTAGTGTCAACATATGATTGCAGATGTTGAAGTTACTGTATTTTAACATATTATCCCCTCACAAAGTCTGTTACCACTTCAGCTAATGTAGCTTTTTAGGTATACTAGAAATAAATTAGGAGTAAATGTGAACTGTTGTGAATTTAGAAGTGAATTTTTTTGGCTTAAATTGCTGGACATGTTGTAAGCCTATTATGAATGTGAAGTAAAACATGTTTCTTTAAACTGCCCTTATGGTTTGCTTCACATTTACAGCACTTCATAAATTTGATTGTCTCATTTTAGTTAGGCTGGCAGTTAGTGACTCGTTAGATTGTAATGTCTAAGCTGCCGACCATTTCTTGTATTTCTAAGGTTATATGTTAATAACAAGTATAGCAGGGAATATTCTTAATGTTTTTCTGCTCACACTTGATGTTTTCTTGCTTTGCACAAGAAAGGAAGGTTCTAACGTTCTTCATGTTATTGGATTGGTATCTTGTGCTCATCAGGTTATCCACCATGATCATTCAGTTACTTCAGTACTGCTTCCTTGTACAGTTTCTCATCCTGCAATCTAATTCTTCCTGGAATCTAAGCCCACGACTTCAGTAGAATTCCTCTAACAGCAACTTAACTAACTGATCTAAATTACTGTGTTTGAATATAGCTTGACTGTTCAACACTTCATCAAGGCTGATGTCTTATGCAAGCTCAGTTAACTTATTTTTTTAGATCTTCTATAAAGACAGAGAAGTTCTGAGTAGATTGTCTGAAGGATATTAAAAAAAAAAAAAAGTCACATGCTGGTTCCAAATTTACAAATAGTTAAACAGCTAACAAGTGTTAATTACCTGCTATTCACAAACATCAACTTACAACTACAAATTTTGACCTTCCTTTTTCCCTGTTTCTTTAGAGTGGGTGTATGAGAATGAAGTGAGAAACTAGAAAGAAATAAGGGAGAACATAAGTGAGACAGAATGTGTTTGGATAAAAAATCACTTTGGAGAATGAAGGTAAAAGGCTTTACTGAATAAATTCTGGGAATCTATTATTACGTTTTCTCCACAGTGTAGAGACTATTGCAAGAATGGATTCAAATATCCATTAAAAAACATTGGTAGTTTTTCAGTGAGAAATATTGCCAGGAGTTGTTACTTAGAAACATTTTCTAACTGATAGATTCTTTTTCTTTTCCATGAACAAACTGTAAAACGAGAAATGATACTATGTTACATGTGACATTTGTTAGTAGGAAGGATATTATGTTGAATTGAGAACTGATATTGTTCAAATTAAATAGAAGTGTAATGTGTACCATTTTCAAAAGATGAAAATGTCATACTCAAAGGAAACTGGGTAGTAAAATCAAAAAAAATGAAGAACTGGCTCTAATACGGACGTGACCTGACATTTCTTTAGGTCAATAGTCTGAACAGTATCTGGAGTTTGTGTTTAAAGAAGATAGGACTCAATAGCCATCACACGGAGCTCTAGGATTTCTTAAGTCAATGGGATATGTGCCACATATCTTCTTTTCTACCTCAGTTACTAAAGCATCAAACAATGTGCCTACTCATATTGCCATGTTTAAAAATAGAGAGCATAAATCACATGGCCAGAAGAGGTGTGAACAGTACTTTCTTCTGTGTATCCCAGTGTTCACTGGGCAAGTTTTGTGGCACTAGCCCAAGACATAACCTTAAGCTTACCTCAACTATTTAAGCCCCTAAGTACAGAGAAAGAATAAGCCAATGTAGAAGAGAGACAGTTTATGCTCAGTTTTCAGATGTTTTAATTGAAAAACTTGTAATAATTTGACTGCCTTTTAAGCAGCTGTAAGGGAGGTAGGCAGCATCCCTTTGGAACTTATATTTGTTGTCTGTTTTTACAGTCTCCTTGCATACTATACCAATATTTTATAATTAGAAATGAAATTTAAATAGCTCAAGGAAGTATTTATCTTTAACCTCTTTTACTTTTCACTGACACAGAACCTTACAATCTTTCAGTCATGTAACCTGATCAAATGATATAATTTGTAATTAATGTATTGAGCAATTCCTATAGGGGATGGTATTATACAAGAAATGAAAATGGTTTAACATCTCTTTTGGATGTCTTGGCATAACTGTGGTGATTTCAAGTTGATCTGGCCTGTGTTGATTGCAGTGGATTTCTGGAGTCCTAATTTTTTCTTGGCTTTTTTTTTTCCTTTTTCTTTCTTTTCTTTTTCTTTTTCTTTTTTTTTTTTTTTAAACTCTCAGTGATGATTCCAAGATCTTTCCTGAGTAGTAACTCCTGGCTCTTGAGCTCAAAATCATATAAGCATGGTTTTAGATTACTTTTCCCTAGCATATGTTAACTTATACTTACCTCTACTGTGGACTGTTAAAATCAAGATCTTGAAGTCTGCAAAAACCAGTATGTGAAAGCCTTGAATGTGAAATTCAGACCCCATCCATGAGTCAAATTCATAGGAATGTGTGCAGTCTTATGAACCATTGCTTTTAAACAAGTGTATTTTCATTCTTGAAATAACAAGATAGAGTTGGAAGGGACCTCTGGAGATCATCAGGTCCAGTTTTCCACTGAAATACTGCTTTTGAGAGAGAGTTAGATAATTCGTGAGTGCTGCTCTTTTACGTTGTTTTTAATAGAATTAAGTTTAAGTTGAAATATCAGGGGAATGTACTATTGCTAACATGATCAGCTCAAGAAATCAGAAGAGCTGGTGTATTAAAATTTCCTGCCTTTTTGTGATTTCTCAAATGCTTAAAGTTACAGCAAAGCTAGTTTTCCCTTTTTTTTCATTGTCTGCAACATCTGAGCTCTGCTGTCATTAGCAGCTTATCCTTCTTTCTTTATCCATTTAAAATTTTTTTTTTAGAAGGGGGTAGCACATGAAAAACAGCTCCCACTATGTTTGTGCCCTCAGTTGTTGGTATCTGATACTGTAATAGCTTTCGGAGTGACAAGAGCTGCATGTCACTTCTACACATAACCTTCATAGTTTATTTCCTTCTTCCACTTGATGTGTACTTGATTTGGCTTCGTCTCTAACACTTGTTAGATTGTTTATAAGCTGATTTAGTTTACTAACTCAGTAGAATTTTTTTTATCATTACTTTTTTTTGTGAATTAGTGATGTGAACCAACTTGGATGTCTTGGGGTGGAGGACACAAGCTGGCACCAAGTAAGAGGTGGAATTGGGAGTGAAACAGTACCTTCCTCCGTTTCCTTGAAGTGATGAGTTACTGCAGTTGTCTCATGCTATATCATTGAGCCTCATCATTATTCTTCAGTGAAGCCAGCCTATATATAGAATAGTCTTTCACAGAATCACAGAAGGGTTGAGATTGGAAGGGACCTCTGGAGATCATCTAGTCCACCCCCCTGCTCAGGCAGGGTTACCTAAAGCATGTTGCACAGGATCACATCCAGGCAGGTTGTGAATATCTCCAGGAAAGGAGACTCTCCAACCTCTCTGAGCAACCTGTTCCAGTGCTCTGTCACTCTCACAGTAAAGAAGTTTTTTCCCTCATATTCAGGTGAAACTTCCTATGTTTCAGTTTTTGCCCATTGGCTCTTGTCTGGTCACTGGGCTCCACTGAAAAGTCTTCTCCAGGCTGAACAGGCCCTGCTCTCTCGGACTTTCCTCCTGTGAGAGATGCTCCACTCCCATAATTGTCTTCATAGCCCTACACTGGACTCTCTCCAGTAGCTCCAGGTCTCTCTTGTACTGGGGAGCTCACAACTGGATGCAGTACTCCAGGTGAGGCCTCACCAGGGCTGAGGAGAGGGGCAGGATCACCTCCCTCCACCTGCTGGCAACACTCTTCCCAATGCATCTCAGGATACCATTGGCATTCTTGGCCACAAGGGCATGTTTCTAGTTGTCCACCAGAGCTCCCAGGTCCTTCTCTGCAGAGCTGCTCTCCAGCAGGTCAACCCCCAGCCTGTCCTGGTGCCTAGGGTTATCTCTCCCCACGTGCAGGACTCTGCCCTTGCCCTTGCTGAACCTCATAAGGTTCCTCTCTGCCCAGCTCTCCAGCCTGTCCAGGTCTCTCTGAACGGCAGCACAGCCCTCGGGTGTGTCAGCCACTCCTCCCAGCTTGGTATCATCAGCAAACTTGCTGAGGAGGCACTCTGTCCCCTCATCCAGGTCATTGATGAAGAAGTTGAACAAGACTGGATGCAGTACTGAGCCCGGGGGGACGCTACTAGCTACAGGCCACCAATGAGACTGTGCTGCTGATGACAACCCTCTGAGCTCTTCCTTTCAGTCAGTTCTCAATCCACCCCACTGTTCTCATCTAACCTGAGCTTCCTGAGCTTCTCTAGGAGGATGTTATGGGAGACAGTGTCAAAAGCCTTGCTGAAGTCAAGGTACACAATGTCCACTGCTCTCCCCTCATCTACCCAGCCAGTCATGCTATCATAGAAGGCTTTCAGATTAGTTAAGTATGATTTCCCCTTGGTGAGTCCCTGCTGTCTGCTCCTGATCACCTGATGTCCAGAATGAGTTGTTTCATCACTTTTTCAGAGGTGGAGGAGAGACTTGTAGTTTCCTGGGTCTTCCTCCTTGCCCTTTTTGAAGACAGGAGTGGCATTGGCTTTCTCCCAGTCCTCAGGCCCCTCTCTAGTTTTCCATGACTTTTCAAAGATGATGGAGAGTGGTCTGGCAATAACATCTGCCAGCAACCTCAGCACGCGTTGGTGCTTCCCATCAAGGCCCATGGATCTATGGGTGTCAGATTTGCCTAAATGGTCTCTAACCCAATCCTTTTCGACCAAGAGAATGTCTTCCTTTCTCCAGACTTTTTTGTCTCCAGGGTCTGGTATTCCTGAGGGCTGCCCTTAGCAGTGAAGACTGAAGCAGAGAAGGCAGTCAGTAACTCTGCCTTCTCTGTGTCATTCATCACCAGGGCACATACCCCACTCAGCAGTGGGCCCACATTTTCCCTAGTCTTCTTTTTACTAGAGATGTTTCAGGCTTTTGTAGAGTGGTCTGAGGTTTTTCTCTTGTGAAAGTCTTGTAGGGGAATTTATTGAGAGTGTTGCTCAGAAGAGGGAATTTTTTTGATCTCAGTAGATGTGCCTGCCTTGCCCTTTAAATATGAGGATGTAGGAATTTACAGTGAAAGCACATGCTTGTTGCACAATTCCTTGTTCCAGTTTCAGGAGCAATGTGACTTATGTCTTTAGTGTTTTTCTACTGATTATACAATAAAACAAGCTTTTAAAGATATTTGCACAGCTGGGTTAATACAGAAGTTATGTACCTCCAAGTGAGTAGATCAGTTTAGAGATTTTGAGATGAAGGGATAACGGGGAATAGGTCTGCTTTTTACCTGAAATGGAGTGCGGGAGATCCAAGGCTATCTTGAGACAGTGGGGGAGGAGAGCTTAAGATATTTCTAAAGGGGACCTTCACGTACAATCAGTGTGCATGTTCATTGAGAAGTACATAACATTGTGTGCTTATTTCTTGTGCTACTGCCTCTCCTATACTACCACTTCAGATTGCCTTTTCTCCATAAATTATTCTGCTTTCTTCTCTCCCACTTGCAATTATTTCCACATACAATCTTCTTTTAGTGAACAGTGTGCTTTAAATATTTAAATTACGTTTCTCCCAAGTAGATGCCTCTTTATTGTTCAGATTTTCTCCCAAGATGGAGGTCAAATTCAATGGTTAACTGAGTTGCTTTTTCAAACATGTGAAAACCAGCTATTCCAAAAGCTTGCCTAATAATTTTTTTTCCTCACTCATTCATGAAAAATGCTGTAATTTTAGAATTTGGGTTATAGGATCAGTTTTAGGAGTCTACTGAAAGAGTAAGACTTTCCTAACTGCTGTGTTTTATTTTGTTCTACTTTTGGGAGCATCCAGTAAATGTCATTACCACTGTTTTGAGCAGTTAAATCTATGGTTTGATAGTTTGCTTTTTTAATAGTTTTTTTTTTTTTTTTTTTTTTTTTTTGGACCTGAGGTGACTTGAGTATATCAGAAGACAGCTTTTGAAACTGATGTTCTTGCCAGCAATGCTGAATTGAAGTGATTAGGGGAAAAGTTGGGATCATCTATGCACCCCTGTGCAAATAAAATAGATGAGGAATACATGCATCTGATCTGTACTTTGAAAATACTGAATAAAAAGACTTCTAAAAATCCCATGATCTGAAAGCCCAAAGCACAACAAGAGAAAATATAGAAAACACTTCACAGCTTGAAAAAAGTTAAAGGTCCATTTTTCCTGTTTAAAGGAACTGGCTGATGGTCGTCTCAGGGTAACTAATCACTGCTTTCAACACTAGCATGTGGAAGAAACTAGTTAATAACAGAGCGGGAATGTTAAATGTTTTGACCTTTTTACAGTTACTACTGTATGACAACATGATCCTATGAAAATATATGCAATATAAATGATATATCTCTTTGATTTTTTTTATATGCCCCTTGTACTTATGGCACAAAAACACAATAGCCAAAGCTTTTAGAAACTGAAAATTCTTTGTCCTAAGAATTATGCTTGGCCATACTGTCCTCCTTGCTGACATGCATGTTTATGGATGAGACATGCTGTAAATACACAGTTGTTCTTGGTTTCTTAGTGAGGGGAAGGAATGTGCTGATGTAATTTTTGCAAACTTTGTTTCCTTTACTTTTTAAACTTAGTTTCTAAAGTAGTCACTGAATGCTCTGATATATTGACTTCTTCAGCTAAGAGCTCTCTCTTGTCTTTTCCAGTACCTTAAGTGACAGCTGCAGGGCTGTGGAAGGCAATAAAATAGACTGCAACTTCAGGAACAAAGGATCCTTTCTCCTATTCACCCACTGCATATTTTACTTTGAAATAAACTTTAGTTTCAGCAGATCCTATTCAAGACATCCCTAACTTTTTTTCTTTAAGTTTTTTTTTCAAGCTTTGCACGGCAAATGGGAAATTTTGTACCTGATGACTACAGTAAGCAGTATTATTGATGCATGATTAAGCAATCTGTTTACATTGACAGTCTCTTAACGCTGTGTTTTAGAAAATATCAGCTTTCAATAAAGGACCTGAAATGAGCGTACACAGATCCTTTTTATCCTTTTGGGTCAGTGGCACTGAAAAACACCAAAATAAGTATTTAATTTTGTGGGAATTTTAAAATGTTCTCTCTAGTCTCTTGGGTAAATTTAACTTACTCTTGCTGGAGCTGTTTTTTAGCAATATTATCTTCAACTTGGCATTGCAAGTGTCTGATACTGTTACTTTCTTCAATAGCTTTTGTTGGATCTCACCATTTCCAGAGCTTGCATCTCTTCTATGAAATGTAGTCTTTGATTAATTACTAGCTGAAATTCTTTGCTGCTTTGAGGATTCATGAGTAACTTCCATCTTTAAGGCTATTTGTTAGCCCCAAAGAAGAAAACTGTTTTTGCTCCTTTCTTTATATGTTCCACTTGCTTTCTGTCCACATTCTGTTGGATGTGGTGCTCTTCCACTTGTTCCTTCCCCTTCCTCGGAGAAGTCTCCTCTGCCTGGAGGAAACTTCGGTGTGTTTTCTGTATTTATAATAACATTTTATGTATGCATCAGGGCCTGATATGAACGTGCCCTGTGTTGGGCAAAAAGTCTTATTTCTCATGTTTTGTGGAAACACCTTCAAGCACTAGGGACTATATAGGAGATCATGTGCTGGAAGAGTTGCAGTGATCTTCCTTTCTACACCTTTATTGTGAGGTAAAAGTTGATTCTAAAATTGGAAAATACAGTTGTGGTTCATTTCCCCTCTTTTCCTTTTCTGGATTATAAAAATCACCAAATTTGTGTGTGTGTGTGTGGGGGGGGGGAAATTGTTTTTCAATTGTAGTGAAATTGGACTGAAATTATCAGATCATTTCATCTTCTGAACATATCTTTTAGGCTTTTAATCATCACATGCTTAGGTCTGGAAGGAAATTCTAGGTTCCTTTATTATTACAGATGACCATATTGTAAAACTGCTTTGAAGATGATGAATGTTTAAGGCTAGTTACTTCAGTGATTTTTTTTTTTTTTTTTTTAGCTTTGCTCATTTTGGAAAGTTGTTTCCAGAATTTCACTGTTGTTTTAGAAATAGTTGTTTTCTGTAGACTCATGCATTGTGCATTTATAGCTGCTACTTCTGTTTAGGTTTTAAATTACCTTTCTAATTTGTTCTTTTCTGGTAGTTTTAATTTCAGGAAAATGTGTGTAAAGTGAAATTGCTCTTTGTAAATGTGCTCACATAATTCAAAAAAATAGTAAATTTTAAAAATGTGCAAGAGGACTATGTTTTCAAAATTGGCTAGAAAGTGAAAAGCTTGCCCAGTTCATAATTTTTGTTCAGGAAATTCAGTGTATTTTTAGGAAACAAGGCAAAACCTTACCAAAAAAGAAAGTTGGATATGGTAACTTTATTCTAAATTTACATTAGAAAAATCTCTTTGAAGCTGTCTGTTGGTATATAAGCTTCACAAGCACTTGTTAGTTATTTTATTTGCCTGTAAGCTTATCTGCATACACAAATATGTCTGTCTTTGAATAAATGATATACTGGGCAGTGGTAGCTATAAAAGGAGCTTTATCATAGCAGTTGATTATAGTTCTGAACTTTTTTCTTTGACAGTTTCTTTCAGTTCCTTTCTGTCAGTTTGACTTTTGACTTAATCTGTCTTATGTTGTCCTCTTTTATTATTGATTGTTCAATTTGTGCTCTTCCTTTTCTACATTCTCCTATGTAGTATATTCTCCTATTTTTGTATAATGTTCTCCCTGGGTAAGCTCCAGTCCCCCAATGCCGTTATGAGCTATCATCCTTTTGGTTGCTTCTTTCAGATCTCTTTCTGACTCTGTATCTTATCAGTTTAGTTATAGTTTTCTCAGAATGAAGCCTGTCAAATGCTTTTCTTTACTTGCTAGTGCTTTGGTTGCCCTAGTGGGACTTGAAACTTTTTTGTGAACTTTCTGCTCATTTGACAATTAATCTCTCCTTGTGTCATGAACAAGCAAATCCATTATTATTACTGGATTTTGATGAAAACTTTGGTTTTAATGCCAGATTTTTTTTTTTTTTTGTGCGTGTGTGTGTGAATTTATGTTGTATATTCCTTTCACCTTTTTTAGATGTTGGATGTCTATGACATTCTTCCTTTCGATAATCCAGATGGTGGTGTTTGGAAACAAGGATTTGATATCACATACAATGAAAATGAATGGGACAGTGAACCGCTTCAAGTTTTTGTTGTACCTCACTCTCATAATGACCCAGGTAATATTTTAACCATGTTGATTTGGGTATCTAGAGGCTTGAATTATATAATGCCATCTCTGTTAAGATTTGGGTTTTTCTGAAATCTGCTACTTAGTGTATTAGGCTTAAGTCTAGCAAAACAGTTAAGCAGATACATTGTCTTCAAGGGACAACTGTTACAATAAAAGCTATACATGCCTGTATTTATTAGAATATAACTTAAGTACTGGTATAATTTGTTTATGTATCCTGCTGTTACGCCCAGGTAGTTTGTTCATTGTTTCATTAAATATAGTCTGTTCTTCTTTGGACTTTTTAGATTTAGATATTTATCTCTCCTAGGGTCTTAGGGTGCACTTTTTAAAAGAGGTAAATTGGCAAATCTGAGATTCTGACTCCAACACTGGTTTTCTTTTTACCCCTTTTCTGTTTGCCTTCCCCCTCACAATTTTCCAAAAGAAAAAATCTACAGTGGGATAACATAAAGTCTGAATTTAAATGGAAGTCTAAATATACTTGCATAATTCCACTTCATCCTCCCAAAGGGATTTTTACTGTGTAATATATTAAGTGGGAAAGTGTCACTTCATTTAAAAATGATTGTTTAATGTTTTAACATGACTGAGATCACCACAAAGCAGTGAATTATGCTGCTGTAGCATAGTGCTGCCAAGCTGTGTGTAGACAGGCCATGAGAAGTTGGTGAAGCTGCACGTTACTGTGCAAAGCCACAATTTCAGTGATTTCAAACTTTCCGTGTAGTGTACTGTAACAATTTAAATTGTACTGTGCAGTACCTATTGCAGGCTGAGACTGCTCAAAGGCAATGTGAAGCTATAGTGTAACTCCTGTATAGGAAATATGTTTACCAATTAATGGAGCTGGTAAAGATGCAACTTCCTTAGCTCTAAAAACCTGAAGTGGTCATTTTATTTTATTTTTTTGTTTTCCTATTTGAGACTAATTTTTCACTTAACTAGTTATGCTAGTGAATATTTGGAGCTCAAAGGTAAAAAAAACTGCCTTGAAACAGAATCTGTGAGGAAAGGGAGAAGGTGGTCTTATGTTCCAAGCTGTATTCCTGGGGGTGACATGCACCCTGGAGGTCTTACTGTTACTAAATTCTACTAAATCCAAGTTAACTGGCTTTATTTAAATTCTTTCAGGATTTATGAATTTGGGGTCTCTGTATTCTTTCCTTTAGTGGCTATGTATTGGAAAAACAGGTATGAGAATGATCTCTCTCAAATTTTTGATTGGTGGCAACCATAATTGTCTCTCTCAGTTTCTGGCAATTAATGAGGATTAGATCTTCTCATTATCGTCTCTGATTTGAGCCTGGGGGATGACTCAGTGCAAATTAATCTCAAGTCATGGATAGATGTTCACTTTACAAATGACTGTGCAGGTTGAGGTTATTGCCACCATAGATGATGGCATTCCTTCCTGAAGCAGATTAAGGAATGATCATATAACCTGCTGTGCTGGCAAAGTCCTTGTCTCCTCTCGTGTGCTTCAACAGCTGTTTCGTGTGACTTTGCCTGAGGTGCATTAGGCAGCTGAACTCCTGAAGACAGAACTCTGCTTAGGGACAGTGATACTGTCAACCAGCACAACTGGATTTGAAAGATGATACTCATCTATGACCATAGGAGCCAAAAGACTTCAAAGATTACTGTCCAGCCCCCCTGGCATTTATTGCTCCTAGCTGGCAATGGTGATCTTGGTAATGATTTTTCATTTGATTGTTTATTTAAGAATTTTGATTTGTGGATGTGTGTCTGTACTAGGTCAGATTATATTGTTGGATGTGATTATTACAGATGTAGTACAAGAAGCTCTTAAGTGCAATTGAAAGAGACTAAAATAGACTCCCCCCAGCTCAGAAATTTCTGTCCAAGTGAAAATGTACCTATATGCATGGCAGGTCTAAATATTACTTTTAAAAACTTAATAAATTATCTATAACTTGGGTAACATTACAATGCTAACACTTACATTAGCCCTTTTTTATTACTTAAAGCCATCTCCATTTTTCAGGTGGAAATCTTTTTAGCCTTAGAAGTTAATTGTGGTGTTGAGATAAAAGAAAAATTAAGCACAGAAGTTTGATACTGTTAATATGCTGTGCAGTTTCAAGTTTGTTTTCTATTGGCCAGATCTAGGTATGTTTTTCAAATGATTTCTTAGGTTTCTTCACATGTTTGGTTCAGTGGACCACTAAATTTATACTGTTGTCCTGACCCACTATAAAAATTACTATCCATAAGAATAGGGTAGTATAAAGCCAGAACAAAAATGAAGAATGTTAGTTGAATTCAATCAGAGCTTTTCCTTTAAATGATTTCAGATTATGGGCCATGAAATCAGAAGTTCACTGATTAGTATAGTCATGTTCCATTTAGTAGGAAGATTAAAACACAGTTGCTGTATCTGTGCCAAGAATTTGTTTTCCTCCTTAAAAATGACAAGAACATATTGTTTTTTCCCTAGAAACAAAACTATATGTATGTAAGATATATATTCAGTGTATACATTGAATGATGAGCAGTTAATTTTTCCACTGCATAGGAAAAAGAGCTTTAGGAATAGAATAAGAAGATGGCCAGCTCAAACTCTTCTTGTCATGAATTCTAGAAATCTGAGTTGTATTTCTGGCTCATTTATCAATATTTCTGTGGTTGCAGGTGAAGTAGTAGGTAACTCCTAGGGAGATATTTCTTTTCAGACAAAGCAAAGAAAGAAAGAAAGAAAGAAAGAAACAAACAAGATTCAAGCAGTTCTGAAACTGTTGCAGAGAGTACACTCTTAAATTCTTGATCAGTACAAACTTTCTTCCCATCTTAGTTATGAGAATAACTGGCTTCATTTGTGCAAAGCAGAAGTTGATCTTGCACTATGTAAGCCTAACGTGTAAGAAGTCTCATGAGAATTTTTGAAGCATTTCTTTTATTACAGATTTTGGTTTGTTTAAGTGTGCATTCAAGTGGTTAGATATGCTTAGGAAATTATGTTGTAGTGGATACATTATGGAATGATTCTCCTAGTCTTTTGAATAGAGATCTTTTACCAGTTAAAGTATGTCTTTGGAAAAGTAAACATACTGTCCTACATTTTTAGTAGCTCTTCCCAGCTAAATTACATTATTTGGGAGAATCTGGGGGGAGTAAGGGGTCGTGTTTTGTTTATCTTCTGTTGTATCAGAATGAATGCTGCAGGACAGTCATGTTCCAGGTGGATTTCTCTCTTAGTCTGATTTATTTTATGTCGAATAGAAAAATGGAAAGTAACTATCTTGGGAGACTGCTTTTAATTTTAATTCTGAGGTAACCTTATCTCAGAGACAGCGTGTTTCTAGAGGCTTTCTTTTCATGTTCTTGGCCAATGAGCCCATTAACCACTGGATAATTTATCTTTACTTTTTTTTTTGTGAAGTTAGTTTTGAGGTTTTATGTCAGAAACAATTCTAAAATAGCTACTAGTTAATTTGCATACGTTAGTTTTGACATGAGATGATATCATGGGATTTCTAAATTAAGAATTGTTATATAGATTCTGTGTATTAAGGGAATTTTTTTTATTCCTGAATCTACAAAGGACCTAATTAAAAAATCTGCCCACGTCTAGTTGTTCTTATTAAAATGTAAATTAAACCTTGAGCTTTGGATTTTATTTATTTCTAGTATTTGCATTAATGTGGATTAATGTCATTACTATATGCCTGTATGTGGTCAGACACACATACCACACTGAAATTCTCTGAAACACAGATAAAAACTCAGGGCTTATGTATCTGTTAATCTATTATTATTGGAATTTTTACTGTTGAGGCTGCACATGTTACTTAGAGCATGAGTGTAATTATTAAAGACTAAGACATCCTCTTTCAGTTTATGATACTATTTGGCTTTCTTGGCTATCAAGACAATGTATTTAATGGCTGTCTTCTAGGAATGAGTTGCACTGAGTAGTGCTTTCCTCTTGTATCGTTTTAGACATAATTTTATGAAAAAAATATATACAGTTTTACTAATTCATTTGTACACTTAATTTTAAAATTTAAAATTTGAAGTGCCACCTCTTGTTGAAGAGTTGTTGTAGTTTTCTGGAAAGTTTTATAATGCTTGCTGAAATGACATTGCTTTACTTCCATAAAACAAAATCATGAATAAATTGAGCTCCTTTCATTGCAGGAAGCAGGACTGATCTGTGAATTCTGGAGCCAGTGAAACTGATTTTGAGCTACTATAAATTAATGCATTCCTTTTGTGGGCAGTCTACATCTTTCTTTAGTGTAATAAGTAACAGTGTTCTAGCTATTTTTGAGGTCTGCGTCCTTGTTGACCATGGAACATGGTCTGAAGATCAACAGCTATTGGGGAGAGATGGGATTCACCTCACGAAGCGGGGCACATTTGCCTTTGCAAACAGGTTAGCCAGCCTAGTAATGAGGGCTTTAAACTAGGTAGGAAGAGGGGAGAGGGGGGTGTCATACAGACAGGGTAGAGAACAAAACACAAGTTGGGTTGGGGGGCCTCCAATGGGTGCATGCAGCTGGGGATACGCGTTTGGAACATGGCTACGGATGACCCCCTGTACACCCTTCCTGGGAAACCTGCAGGCATGAAATGCCTGTACACCAATGCACACAGCATGGGGAACAAACAGGAGGAGCTGGAGATCTGTGTGAGATCACAGGGCCAAGATCTCATTGCAATCATGGAGACATGGTGGGATAGCTCACATGACTGGAATGCTGCCATGGATGGCTATGTACTTTTTAGGAAAGACAGGCCAGGAAGGCGAGGTGATGGAGTTGCTCTTTATGTGAGAGAGCAACTGGAATGCATCGAACTCTGCCTAGGGGTGCAGGAGGAGGAGGCAGTTGAGAGCTTATGGGTAAAGATCAAAGGGCAGCCTAGCATGGGGGACACTGTTGTGGGTATCTGCTACAGGCTACCTGACCAGGAAGAGAAAGTCGATGAGGACTATCATGCTTCCAGCTATGGACAGCTGGAAGTAACCTCAAGATCACAGACCCTGGTTGTCATGGGGGACTTCAACCACCCTGACGTCTGCTGGAGGGACTACACAGCAAGGCACAAACAGTCCAGGAGGCTCCTGCAGTGCATTGATGATAACTTCTTGTCACAAATGGTGGAGGAGCCTATGAGGAAGGGTGTCCTGCTGGACCTTGTCCTTACCAACAGAGAGGGACTGGTTAGATATGTGAAGGTTGGGGGTAGCCTTGGCTGCAGTGACCATGAGATGGTAGAGTTCAGGATCCTGCAGGAAAGAAGTATGGAAACAAGCAGGATTGCAACCCTGGACTTCAGGAGAGCAGACTTTGGGCTCTTCAGAGACCTAATTGGTGGAGTCTCATGGGTTAAAGCCCTAGAAGGAAGCGGGATCCAGGAGTGCTGGCTAGTATTCGAACATCACTTCCTCCAAGCTCAAAAGCGGTACATCCCTATTATGAAGAAGTGCAGCAAAAGGGGCAGGAGACCTGCATGGGTGAGCTGGGAGCTCTTGGCCAAATTCAGACAGAAGAAGAAAATACACAGAATGGAAGAAGGGTCAGGCTACTTGAGAGAATTACAGGAATGCAGTCAGAGTCTGTAGAGATGCTGTGAGGAAGGCTAAGGCCCAGTTGGAATTGAGTCTGGCAAGGGATGTCAAGGACAACAGGAAGGGCTTCTTCAAATACATCAGCAGCAAGAGGAGGACTAGGGAAAATGTGGACGCGCTACTGACTGGGGCGGGGGCCCTGGGGGACAAGGGATGCAGAGAAGGCAGAATTACTGAATGCCTTCTTTGATTCCGCCTTCACTGCTACGGGCAGCCCCCATGAATCCAGCAGCCTGGATGTGAGGGAGAAAGTCCAGAGAAGGGAAGACTTTCCTTTGGTTGAGGAGGATAGGATTAGAGACCTTCTGGGCAAGCTAGACATCCACAAATCCATGGGCCCGGATGGGATGCCCCCACGGGTAGTGAGGGAGCTGGCGGATGTTGTTGCCAGGCCGCTCTCCACCATCTCTGAAAGGTCCTGGAGAACTGGAGAGGTGCCTGAGGACTGGAAGAAAGCCAGTGTCACTCCAGTCTTCAAGAAGGGCAAGGAGGAGGACCCAGGCAGCTATAGGCTTGTCAGCCTCACCTCCATCCCTGGAAAGGTGATGGAACAGCTCATTCTGGATGTCATCTCCAGACACATGGAGGAAAAGAAGGTGATCATGAGTAGCCAGCATGGATTCACCAAGGGGAAATGCTGCTTGACCAATCCGATAGCCTTCTCTGATGGAATGACTGGCTGGGTAGATGAGGGGAGAGCAGTGGACATTGTGTACCTTGACTTCAGCAAGGCTTTTGACACTGTCTCCCATAACATCCTCCTAGAGAAGCTCAGGAAGTGTGGGTTGGACGAGTGGACAGCGAGGTGGATTGAGAACTGACTGAAAGGCAGAGCTCAGAGGGTTGTCATCCGTGGCGTGGAGTCTAGTTGGAGGCCTGTGGCTACTGGCGTCCCCCCGGGCTCAGTGCTGGCTCCCATCCTGTTCAACCTCTTCATCAATGACCTGGATGAGGGGACAGAGTGCCTCCTCAGCAAGTTTGCTGATGATACCAAGCTGGGAGGAGTGGCTGACACACCAGAGGGCTGTGCTGCCGTTCAGAGAGACCTGGACAGGCTGGAGAGCTGGGTGCAGAGGAACCTCTTCAGGTTCAACAAGCACAGGTGCAGAGTCCTGCACCTAGGGAAAAATAACCCTAGGCACCAGGACAGGCTGGGGGCTGGCCTTCTGGAGAGCAGCTCTGCAGAGAAGGACCTGGGAGTGCTGGTGGATGACAAGTTGACCCTGAGCCAGCACTGTGCCCTTGTGGCCAAGAAAGCCAATGGTCTCCTGGGGTGCATTAGGAAGAGTGTTGCCCGCAAGTCGAGGGAGGTGATCCTGCCCCTCTCCTCAGCCCTGGAGAGGCCTCACCTGGAGTACTGTGTGCAGTTGTGAGCTCCCCAGTACAAGAGAGACCTGGAGCTACTGGAGAGAGTCCAGCGTAGGGCTATGAGGATGATCAGAGGGCTGGAGCACCTGCCCTGTGAGGAACGGCTGCGAGAGCTGGGCCTCTTCAGCCTGGGGAAGAGCAGACTGAGGGGGGGTCTTATCAGTGTGTACAAGTACCTGAAGGGAAGGTGTCAAGGGGACGGGGACAAACTCTTTTCAGTTGTCCCGTGTGACAGGACAAGAGGCAATGGGCAGAAACTGAAGCACAGGCAGTTCTGCCTGAGCGTGAGGGGGGAATTTCTTCCCTGTGAGAGTGACGGAGCACTGGCACAGGTTGCCCAGAGAGGCTGTGGAGTCTCCTTCTCTGGAGATGTTCAAGGCCCGTCTGGATGCAACCCTGTCTAACATGTTCTAGGTGACCCTGCTGAGCAGGGAGGTTGGACTAGATGATCTCCATAGGTCCCTTCCAACCTTATTGATTCTATGATTGAACCAAGTTTTGTTAGGAGCTAGAAATCTTCTCAAGGACACATTTACTCTTAAGCGTTGGAGTGTGGCTTACAGTAGTAGCCAATTCAAAAGCGTATATGTTTGTTTATGGTCAACATACTACTCTTGTCTTTTGATTTAAAATTAACCACTGATACAGAAGTTATGTATGTGTCTGCATGACTTTGTATGCACTGCTCAAATGGCATTGGTAATAGTGGTTCCATGTTTTTGGAGTTGATGTATGATTCTTGTTGTGATGAGATTGTAAAGTGCTTTTACTTAGGTAAAAGCACTTTTTTTTTTTTTTTTTTAATTTCTTGACTCCTGTTCTGCTTTTGACCTGAAATTTTGCCTGTAGCTCAGTCTCTGTGTCTTAACTATATTAAGAAGGACGCAAAAATGCCTTTCTCTTTTGTGAAGAGATGGTACAGCTTGAAGAAGGAAATTGGACTGGAAATTTTAGACAGGCCTAATGGTGAATCTGTTAATGAGATGCTTTAGGGATTTTTGCACAGCAGTGGATTGTACTGACATTTTGACATGATCCTTGAAGTCTACAGTCTATCAGGAAATTTACTTTAACATTAAAAAAAGGAAAAAAAAAAGCAGGGATGGGATGGGGAAAGATGCACAGAAAACTGCCTTATGATAACCTCTGTGTGTGTGTGTGTGGGGGGGGGGGGTGTGGAATAAGTTTCCACAGTTTTTTCCACATTCTGCATAATGGTACTAAGGAGTGAGTAATTGTTCTTTCCTTATTTATATTTTTTTTATATTGGCAAGAGTTCTAGTGTAGGCTTAAACTGGCAAGTGTTCTTTTGCTGATAGGGTATATTTTGTTTTGGTAACTACTGCTTTAAACTATTGTACTTTTTGCACGTGTGGACTGTACTTGGATTCAGAGTTTCCTGGTCTAAATACACTGGTGAAACTTTTATTTCATCCTGGAATAAGTTTGTAGTTTATGGATAAGAATAAGAATGAACTTCAGCTGTACAAAACTTACATAATATTAGGAATGAAGATGGTTCCTAGTGTAAATGGTAAATGTAAGGTGGTAGTCTTATGGATAGTAACTGTAAATGAATTTATTCATTGTTAATTTGTGAGTAACTTGTTAAGAACTATTGAGTAGAACTATATAGATTAAGTGCGATATACCAGAAGCATGGTAATTAAATTTTAGAGGACTTTTTCAGGTAACTTACAACTGATTCTGTGAACATTTATAAATATTTCTGGGAATTTCTTATTTGGTGTATTATCCATATTATACCCTTCTTATGTAGATCAATAAACTGAGTTTAGAAAAAGACTCTAACTATACCACTGCTTTTCCTTCATCACAATGTATTTTTATACTGTTTTGTTATTTTTCTCTGTGATTCTTTTTTGAAAAACTTGATTAATAACCTAATGCAAACAATGTTTAAAAAATTAATTCAGTGTAAATTCTTTTATTGCTACAGCACAGTAGGATAACAAAAGCACATGCTTAAATGATTTTATTATGGTACATTTCTGTAGAAGAAAAAATAGGATGCAGTTTCAGTTCATTCTTCATTCTCAGACAAAGCTATAAATTTGCAGCCTGCTACTTGTGCATCTTCTTACATAAATATCTGTGAAATAGTTCTTTCATTTGTTAAAAGTTAACTGAGTATTGAAAAAGATGAATTCATCCTATGATCCCAGTTCTTTCAATGAAAGCTTCTGTAACAAAGCACTCATCGAAATACAGAGATCAAAACAAGTTTTGATAAAAACAGCATAAAAGGAAAATAAATTCAGCATGTTCACTGCCTCTTCCCTCTTCAACCTTCCTGAAACTATTGAGAAATAGTAATATTTTGTCAACATTTGTATTACTATTTCCAGGCCTCTAAAGACAGTGTGATTTACATCTAGATCTTATGCCCTTTTTATTAACCTTCTTCAGGAAAATACAACTTCGAGATATTAAATTAGATCTTAACTGTTTTAGCTGTACAACAGCTTGTATGAAGTATGATGGATATGAGTATGAAGGATACTGAGCTAGCACTTTTCCTCAGAAGTGTTAAAATTTTTGATTTTCTTATTTGGACAGTGGTGTTTCTTGTTCCTTTTTGAATACTTTGGGAAGGCCAAATTTAACTTGGCTCATACTCTCTAGTGACTGTTGCTAACTACACGATTCTGTATCCAAAATGTGGTTGATGTTTTGATATGCAAGTTGGAGAAGAATAGGCATGTTGTCAAGTTACATTGGCTTTGCAACTTCAGCTATGGTTAACTCCATCTATCCATCCATCCATTCATCTCTTTCTCTCTCTTTTTTTCTCTCTCTCTAATGCTCAAGTAGAGATGAGAGTCTGAATATTGTCTCAGGATATACTCAGTAATATAACTTTTTTCTTTTGTTAGACTAAAAATGAATTGTTTTATACTAAGATCTTTTGTATTCTTCTACTTACCTTGAAGCAATAATAATTTATTCCAAAGCAGACTAGCAATGTTGTCTTAAAAGTTCACTTAAAGTTGACTTTAGTTGACTAAAGTTGTCTTAAAAGCAGATTAGCATTGGGTGAGAGTGGCAGTGCCTCCATAGGATGGAACTGAGCACACTGGTAACTCAGACTGGAATCGCTAGAGGAAGATTTGTCTAGAGAACAGTCCTCATACTATATGGAAGCTTTCACAAAATCTTAAAATGTGGATGCTACAGGAATGATTTGTATCATCACTTGTTTGTTTCAGTAGACTATTCTGCTGTATCTGATACTTTCTTAAACTCAACTGCTGAGTCCCTGTTTGCAGCACTCAGTAACACTTGTGTATGATGAGCTAGTAGAAAGAATATGAATATGCTGCTGGTGTGTTAAGTAGACAGACTTATCTGCTTCCTTTTCCCAATTACATCTACAGAAGGAGCACAACCCCTCCAGGCTCAGGGAAGGAAGATGCGTGTGCTTTCTTGCACAAGATTTTGGGGAGAGGTTAAAGAGTTTTTGTGGAAGGCTCTGCACTGTGAAGTCCGAGTATGTGCTTAAACTTGCAGCCTCCCATTTTCTTTCACTCTGCGTCTCCGAGCTGATACCTTTTCTAATGAGGCATTGCAAGCACAACATGACCTTTTTCCTGTCATTGCTGACAAGTATTCAGTAGTGATGTTGATTACATGCTGCTCGTTTTTCCTCCGTTTTTATATATTTAGTCTCTAGGTCTGTGGGATTACTATTACTGGCTCTTTGTTGTCTTCTCAAGATGTGAATGAAAAGTGCTGTTAGTGGTGATCTTAGTTTAGTTACTTTACATAGACTGGAGTGGTGGGATGCTTTATGACTTAAAAGGAAAGATAAAGAAGAAATGTCCTGTTAATAGATGTTGCAGTCCTTATATTGTGAGAGCTGAGGAAACCTAATGGAAGTTGTCAAGAAAGATCAATTTGCAGATATTTACTACCACTTCTTCAACTATTTAATTTCTGGTTAAATCAATTTTTCCTCTCCAGTTTTAAACAGTGTTTTCCCCACAGTGTTATCTTAGCTGATCAAATTAGAATGCTTAGTACTCCATACATCTGTATTTTTAGGAAATACAATGTCTAAATTTTATAAAAACAAACTCTCACAGAATTCAGCATTGTGATCCATCCACAGCATGTAAAATTTGGCTTTTTAAATAGATGTGTAACTTAACTTTTTTTGCAGGGGGCAGGAGGGATGTGGGTCTGTAAAGACTATAGAGAACAGCTTAAGTTTCACATGTTCTTATTTCTTTACTTAGGTTGGCTGAAGACTTTTGAGGACTACTTCAGAGATCAGACACAGCATATCTTAAATAACATGGTTATAAAACTACAAGAAGACAACCGAAGAAAATTTTTGTGGTCTGAGATTTCTTACTTTTCAAAATGGTGGGATGGAATAGATAGCCAAAAAAAGGATGCTGTTAAAAGGTTTGAACATCTATACAATTTGTATTGTACTTTTTGCAGAATATTCTGAATCTTTGTGTATTTGACTACACTGTCAACTTGATTTCAATTGCAATGTGGTAAAATGAGAATAATCACACTATTAAAGTTCTAGCTTTGAGTATTTGGTTATCTTTTTTAAATTAAAAACCAAAACTCTATTTAGAGAAATGGAGCCAAGTTACTGAGTTGCTGGGAAAAAAAAATGGCTGAAAGTATCCTTGCCCAACCATTAAGATGTTTTTTTAAATTGTGCGTGCTGTGATTAAAAATTGAACTACTATGTTTGAAGTGGCATAAAAGTTTTGGCAGTGAGATGAAGATAATCGTTCATATTAGCTATTTTTTTAAGGTAATTTTTTCCTCAGTTATGATAGTTATAAAATGAGATGTTTTAATGAGATGTTTAAACTGTTTAATAAATATGCGGCTATGTAAATGTTCAATAAGTGCATACTCTTCACACTTTCAGTTCTTTTTTTAATTACAGATAATGAAGTAATACAAAAATAAAATTTAACTAGATATTGAGACAGGAAACATACCGCTTGGGTAACTGCTAAGTAAGAATCTAGTTTTGAGATGCTACCCTTGTTAAAAAAAAAAAAACTGCTATATATGCTATATATATATATAGTATACTACTTGTATTTAGTGCTTATATATTTTGTGTATTTAAACTAAGATGCCTCAAGACAGAATCCAACAGTTGGATGAGGGGCATCCCTTCAAGGTACACTGGGTGCAGCTAAAGCTGCAACATACATTAAAGTTATGAGAGCCTCAAAGCTGCAAAGCTTTGATATCCCTGGAAATCTTGGGAGTAACATAGGAAACTCTCTGTTTAAACAGTTATGCACACTCTGTAGAGCACATAGAGCACATTAGAGCACATTGTAGCATTTCAAGATGATAAAATCTCTTGGAACACAAAAAGCAGTAAACAATATTCACTAGGGAACTGTGTACTTCTTGCTTCAGGTAAATTGGATATTGGTTAAACTGCTCTTTAGTTATAGAAGAGTTACAGAGCATACACAGGAGGTTATTTTACTGTATGTTCTCATTAGTTCTATGAGCATTATTTATGGTATGAGTAAATGCTGGTATGCTTATTGTATTTCTTTACTGTATATCTGATTAATGAATTCAAGAATGTACAATGTAAGTGCTGAAATTACTTTGTTTGATTATAAGGATCATCGTATACTGGAAGCATGATTGTTAGGTCTGTGGGCATCTTAAAAGGGAGCCTGGATCATTCTGTGGTCTGTTTCAATGAGATGGTTTAAAGTCTTATATATATAAAACTTAGAAACTCCATCAGCTTTCTAAAATAATAAAAAGAATGTTAGATCAAGGGTGGAAAATATTAGTAGTGCTTGGAGTGCAGAATATCTGGGCATCTCACTCAGTTGTCCTTCTGTACTGTCGCACGTGCACTGTTTTATTTTTATAGTCTTTACAGGAAATAGCCATCTTCCTGAATTAAAAAAAAAAAAAAAACAAATATTCTATGGCACGTGCAGAAGAGCAGATAGTCGTGCTTGCACAGAGTTACGAAGAATTTCACTGTTCATGTATTCATTTTTTCCTCTTTTCAGTTAAAAAAAATGTAGTCCGGTATTGGAACTAGGATAATCAATTTAGATTTTGGCATTGCTTCCCCAGTAAATCTCTTGTGTGTTCAGAAGTTGATTTTTAACAGTATATTTTTACAATGAGTTTCTGAACACAATTTCCATGTTTTTCTTCCAGGTTAATAAAAGATGGTCAATTTGAAATAGTAACAGGAGGATGGGTTATGCCTGATGAAGCCTCTTCTCACTACTTTGCTTTAATTGACCAACTGATAGAAGGACATCAGTGGCTAGAAAGGAATCTAGGTATGTAGCTTGATTTAAAATTTTGCTATGTTAGTACAGGAAGTCAATTAACAATTCTTCTTTGTATTTCTCAGGTACTTAGAAGGCTTTTTTTACTCTGCTTTCCCAAAACATTAAATCAAACCACTTACTGAAAACTGCAGGATCGAGCCTAGTATTTGCAATTTTTATTTACAGATGAAGGTTCTTGGAGAAAGTGTATTTAATCAAAGTGTTTGGACAGGGAAAAAGTTTAATGGAAGATGTGCATAATATATGAACATGATAAAACACAAGACTAAATCATGCTAAACTGTAGTTCACATGCTGCTGGTATCACAAACAGTTTTCAGGATTACTATTTCTGTCTTGGAAATCATGAATAAGGCCTTAAAATCGTTTGATTAAAAAATTTAAATGCCTTCCATATGTTTGAGTTTATTCTGAAGGCTGGGTATTAGATTCTTTTGGGTAAGCTTTTCAAAAAGCAAATATGAAACTTACTAGTAATGGTAAGACCTAACCCCTCTGTAATCTGTTAGAATCATTTACATTAAATTAAAAAGAGTTCATATTTGCTTTTGAAACTTTGAAGAAAGACAAACAACTCCAGAATCAGTGGATTTACTAAGTGCCTGCAATAAGGCTGACTAAATTATTTTGGTGGCTTTGGGAGATTTTCTGGTTTAGTTCCTTAATTAGAGATAATATTTTTTTTTTAATTAACTCTTTCCTTGTGTGTAAAATATTTGTACAGAGATCTAATAACAGCATTATTTCATTTAATTGAAATTATTTTGTAAAGCTATTTCATTATATTTTTCTTGGATTGCAATTCTCATAAATACTGTTTGACATAATTATGATTTAGAAAAAAAGCCTAGTAAGGGTAATGGATTGTCTACCTTTTTGGGGGAGGAGGAGAGGAAAAGGAAAAAATTGAGATATTTATTGAATCAGATAAACCAAAGTTAGATATGGCTTTTTAATTTGCTGATATGGAAATCAGTGGAAAGACAATAGTAATGAACTGGATTTTAATGACTGCTAGCCAAGTAAATCAATTAGTTTTTGAAAAAAAAGTTAATCCTAATGCCAGCAGAGGTTAAAATTATTTATATTACAGTGAAAATTCACTGACTTATAGCATCTTGCCATCTGCATCTGTTCATTTTCTTTCAATTTTTCTTTTCTAATTGTGACATCTGGAAAAATTCTGAAATGAAAGAGGGGATGTATATCATTATGATTCCATATAAGGTTAAATATTTGAGACAAAAGTTGAAACAGTGTAACAGTATAGTGCCCTAATCCCAGGGGGTTTTATGTAATTAGCCTGACTGCCCTGCTTCTAAGACATTTGATTCTACAGAATCAAATCTATTTAATTCTAGAATGTTAATTGCAAAGTGTGTTCTTAGGGAGACTTAATTGCCTATATTTTTCATTTACCTTCTTGAAAACTTTGTCCTTAGAGATCTGATTTAAATTATATTGGTAATGTTTGCTTTATTGGGTGAAAAGTAAAAACATTTTTTTTCCTCCTTCTACTCTTCCTTTTATCAACAGGAGTAAAACCAAAGTCTGGCTGGGCCATTGATCCCTTTGGGCATTCCCCGACAATGGCTTACCTTTTGAAACGCACAGGATTTTCCAACATGCTTATACAGAGAGTTCACTACTCAGTTAAAAAACACTTTGCAACTCAGAAGACACTAGAATTTTTTTGGAGACAGAACTGGGGTATGTTTTTTTTCCTTTGTCTCAATTTACTTTATTTGTTGCTTTATTATTTAAAAAATAAAGAAAGCTTGAATAAATACTATGAAAATCTCTACAGGAGCAGCTTAGCTTATTTGTAGAAGTTAGTCAAGTCTTCAGAATTTTAAACTATTTTTTTTTTGGTAAAAAACCTTTCATTTTGTTTAAAAATTTCTAGGAATTTTTTTTAATAACAAAAAAAAGTAAGTATATATGTTGAGGAAGGGGTTAAATATAAAAACTGTAGCGTTGTCATTGTTCCTCTGATCTTTTTACTTCATTTTCAGTTCTATTTTAACTTTTTCTCATTTCTCTTCTCTAACCCTCCTTAGAAAATATTTATAGGAGAACCAGGAAAAGCAGAGGTTACAGACTTTAGTTCACTTTTCTATTTCCCATTTAAAACTGTAAACACAGGATTCATCTTCCTTTCAAACATATGTTTGAAATGTCTCTTCAGAGAGACCTGGACAGGCTGGAGAGCTGGGCAGACAGGAACCTCGTGAGATTCAACAAGGTCAAGTGCAGAGTCCTGCACCTAAGGAGAAATAACTCTTGGCACCAGCACAAGCTGGGGGCTGACCTGCTGGAGAGCAGCTCTGCAGAGAAGGACCTGGGAGTGCTGGTGGATGACAAGTTGACCCTGAGCCAGCACTGTGCCCTTGTGGCCAAGAAAGCCAATGGTCTCCTGGGGTGCATTGGGAAGAGTGTTGCCCGCAAGTCGAGGGAGGTGATCCTGCCCCTCTCCTCAGCCCTGGGGAGGCCTCACCTGGAGTACTGTGTACAGTTGTGAGCTCCCCAGTACAAGAGAGACCTGGAGCTACTGGAGAGAGTCCAGCGTAGGGCTACGAAGATGATCAGAGGGCTGGAGCACCTGCCCTGTGAGGAACGGCTGCGAGAGCTGGGCCTCTTCAGCCTGGGGAAGAGCAGACTGAGGGGGGGTCTTATCAGTGTGTACCTGTACCTGAAGGGAGGGTGTCAAGGGGACGGGGACAAACTCTTTTCAGTTGTCCCATGTGACAGGACAAGAGGCAATGGGCAGAAACTGAAGCACAGGCAGTTCTGCCTGAGCGTGAGGGGGGAATTTCTTCCCTGTGAGAGTGACGGAGCACTGGCACAGGTTGCCCAGAGAGGCTGTGGAGTCTCCTTCTCTGGAGATCTTCAAGGCCTGCCTGGATGCAACCCTGTCTACCATGCTGTAGGTGACCCTGCTGAGCAGGGAGGTTGGACTAGATGATCTCCATAGGTCCCTTCCAACCTCACAGACTCTATGATTCTATGATGTTTTTTAAAAAAGTAAACAGAGATATTCTTTTTTCTTTTTCTCATGTCTTTCTTTTCCTCCTACTCCCATTATCTTCTGATTAGAGATCATATTTAGTGAGGAGAGGAAATAAAGTGTAGGTGGGAAGGAACATTTTCCTTAAATGATAACCAAAGTGTGAATATTGGTTGAAGATAAAGGGTCTTGTTTCCATTCTTACTATGAGAAAAACTTTGAGGCAACCAGTGGATGGTTGGATGATGTGACAAATTAGTCTCATAAGTTTCAGCAGCTTTCTGTAGACTTGAAATATGTAGGTTATCTTTCATCAGAAAAATTGATTATTAATGTTTCTCCATTTCAATTTGCAATGAAATTCTCAACCTTTTTAGAATAAGGATAAGTGCTTTCTTGATATTATTTATACATTATAGAGAATGAAAGAGCAGTTAAATAATGTAGCAATTTTATCTCAGCAGACTAGTAAGTGTCTGAAAATGCCTTTACTTTCTTATATGAATATTGAGTTTTGCTTTGCACTGTACCAGCATTCCAATAAGTATAACAAATATGTGCAAATGTATTTTGGACTTGCAATTTTAAAAAATAAGCTGATATGTCACTGCTTTATCAATAGAGGGTCAAATAAATCCATTTTATAATTAGCGATGAAAGGTAGTGATGATTATAAAGTTTTTCAGCTCCTATACCTTTTTCACAGGATGCTAAGGGGGAGGAGGAAATTCAAAAAATGCCGTCTGCTGCACAAGCAAATTTTACTGTAGGAAAAACATAGCACTATTCAAGGTGATGTCTATTACTGATGTTTTAGAGTTTTTTTTTTTTTTTTTTTAATGTTAGCATATGCCCCTCAGTGTACATCAAGTAAGTATGTATACTTGATGTGACTTTTTCTAAATGGTTACAAGGCTAAACTCTTACATGGTCTAATGTTTGAGCTTCCAAACAGAGTAGCATGGCCTTTGGAATCAGTTTTGAACTCAGATGCTTTCACAGATGTTTCACCTACAGTTTAACCTTGTAGTCTTAATTTAAAGCAATGAAAGTTCATTATTATTTTTAACTGAAAAACAAAACATAATTGTGATCTGTTGTTTTATTACAGTTCTTTTAGGATGAAATTCTTTTGAGATCACAGTTTGTTTGGACAGCTGGTTGGCCTCTCTTCTCTTGCTAGTCTTTGCTTCAATCCTATTTGTTATTTTTCCTTGAGCAAAATCTCCACTATAGCAGTCTGTATCTCTCCCCATCCCCTTTGTTCATGATGTGGTTCGTGATTAGGAGACTAGAAGCTGTAAAATTAGGTGGTGTACATAGAGTAAATTCTGATGTTGGTTGAAATAGCTGCTTTAAAAAAAGCCTATTCTTGCAATGTGATATCATTAACAATTTGCCTTGATTTTTACTGATTTTTTTTGGGGGGGAGGAAATGCATGGTTAAAAGGAAATCTCTCTATTATTATTATAATTTTCCTTCTCGCAGTACAACAACCTTAAAACCTTGCTTCTGAAAACTTCTGATTCTGGAATGGCAGTTGTGTAACTTGCGTTCATTAAGCTGTCTTGAAACCATTTTCACTATGATTCACATTTCACAATGTTCTAGAAACAATATACTTTGATGTATGTTATAGGAAGCAAAATTTTCTAGGACTTTTTATTTAGAAATTGTGAATATACTGGGAAACACTGTATAAGCATTGGAGTAAAAAAGTGTGACAGCCTCCAAGATTGTACTATCAAAGATAAGAGCACATTCATCTAGCATAATATGCAAAGCTCGTTCCAGATAAGAGAGTTCCCACAGTTGAAAGGTAAATGCATGTATTTATGGATTATTAACTGTTAAGTAATAAGATAAGAGTTCCTTTAGAAAAGATGTAGAGTGGTGCTGTGAGGACTCATCTTCTTATGGCCTTTGAAGAACATTCTCATATGTATTGTTGGCATACTTTTTTTGGGAGCCAGGTGCTGTGGCACGTCGAGCATGTTTGTTTCTTATTTCCTTATAAAATTTTTTTGTGTACGTAGTGCTGGAAATAAATAGTTGACATTCATGGTGTGTTAAAAGATGAGTAAAATTAAGGCTTCCTTTAAAGTGAAGTTTTGAAAGACCTTTCTAAAGGCTTTGTCGTCGTCTTTTTTTTTTTTTTTTTTTTTTTTTTTTAATAAATGTAGATCTATTTGAACTAAAAATTCAGCTCTAGCTCCTGGAGAGAAAGCACATACTTCAGGGAATGGTCTGACTAGATGGAAAAGTTAGGATTACAAAGGTGGTCTGAAAACTCTGATAAGTGCATAAAATCATGTTGTTAATGTATTGAAGTTATTAGTATTTATGAAATTACAATATTGTTTATACTAATTCAGATATACTAATGAAGTAATGACAACACTTTTTATTCCACTGAAAATGTAAAACATGGCTTTCTTCATCTCTAAAATTCTAGAAATAATGAGATTTATGTGGGTAAGAAAGACCTAGTATTTTGTTCTTATCTCTCCAAATCAGGAGGTACTTGGTAAAGACATCTCAATCTGTGTTAGCTCTATTTTTGATGTGCTTTATATAAGGCAGATAAGAAGAAAAATTTATCTCATCTACATAGACTCCAGGTATGGATCTTCAGAGCATGAATGGTCTTGGTCTGATGTTTTTAATAAGGTTCTTGGATTAAGACCATGAAACTGATTTAGCTTTAGCAAACTTGAGAAGGTTTATTTTAAAGGTGTGCTCTATGTATTTAATTACAGATTTGGGATCCAGTACAGATATCCTTTGTCATATGATGCCTTTCTATAGCTATGATGTTCCTCATACTTGTGGTCCAGATCCAAAAATCTGTTGCCAATTTGATTTTAAACGTCTTCCTGGAGGAAGAGTAAGTTGTCCATGGAGAATTCCGCCAGAGGCCATTCATGCTGGGAATGTTCAACACAGGTACATTTTTGTATATTTTGGAAGTGAATAACTTAATGTTTTCCTTCTAGATTGTCTAGCTATGCTAGGCGAGTTTTTATATAGCTCTTGAAACTGGCTGCAGGAAAATAATACCTATAACTTGCCTTACATTTGCACTTAAGTTTAGAAAGCAATAGTGAAATTTATAAATAGGTTATGACTGAGAAAGATGCATTTAATTTTTTTTTCCATTCATGATGCATAAGTGTCTCAAATATCCTGGGTGAATACCACACTGTACATAGTCATTCATTTGGTTACAGTCTTGTCAAATTCCTTTTACTTTCTCATGCAGTTGAACCTTGCTGAGCATTTACTGTAGCACATCCACTAAAAGTGTTTTTTTTTTTTTTTTTTTTTTTTTTTAATATCAGCAGGAGGAAAAAACAAGCATTCTCCAGAAATCTGTTGTGGAATATTGCTTAGACTCATCTGACTGTTTCTAATGCTTTATCTTTTTATTTTTTTCTTCCTCTGATTTTGCCTGCTTACCCACCTCAAGAATCCAAACAGTTTTTTTTTCCCCCAAAGTATTTTTAGCATATGTGTATTTCATTTGAAAATTGTCTTGAAAGAATTCTTTATTGGTTTAGAGTTTTTTTTCATTACATTTTACATGTTACAATTTTTACATTTACTTTTCTGGCTTTTTTTAGGGGGGGGGCGGGGAGGGGGTAAGGGGGGTACTGATCAGAGAGTTCTTACCTAACTTGACATAGCTAAAGGATCTATGTTTGATCAAGTCAGTACTGTTAGTATCATTAAGCATCTAACTGCTCTAAAATACAAATATAATGCAAGTTGAAATATATAAGTGGCTGTCAGTGCAGGTGGCTTATTTTACAGCTACAGCATTAGAATAGTTTGAAGTTCTTGCAGCTAAGCTCTAGAAGTTCTTTGAAGCTTTCTGAAGTACGTACACAAAGCAGAAGAAACAACATGCATGGAGTTAGTAACTTGCATCTTTACCAGATGCCTTTACTGTTCTCTATTATAGTTGTTCTCACAACTTTGGCATGGCTTGGGTCCACAATTTAAGTGCTTTTTACAGTATTTAAGTTAATATAGTAAATACAAAAAAATTATTCTGTCACTTATTTTAGGAAGTTTTCTTAAGGGAGATTGTCCATAAGTCTCCAGTTGCAAACTTTGGTTACATCTGTACTGAGTAAAAGGTGAAAGCAGTATGGAATTGAAAAAAAAAAATCCCTCATTTCTGTCATTATATGTAACATTATAATTGAGTGGTACTATCCTCTCCACAGCTGTGTGCTTGATTTTGATTAATCCACTGAAAACAAGCTTCAAATAAATTCAAAATACAGTTGTTACATATCTAACTGATAGATTACTGTAATTTTTTGAGAGTTCTATGCATAGCCAGTGATCTGTTTCCTGTCAGTGGTCAGTTGAAGACTTCCAGAACATAGTTTAACAGTGTAGTTATACTATGCACTAATCGCAATATAGTCGGATGCTTACTATGGTATATCCTCACAGCTTCTGATAATCTCTAGCCTATCTTCCTGAAGTGGACGCTTTAACTGAGTCTGTGTCCTATGTCTTCAGATTCACTTCTCTTCGTTTTTTTCAAGTAAAAATGCCAACTTGTTATGCCACTGGTAAGGATCAAGTTTTACAATTTTACAAAACTACCTTATAATTTTGAAAAAAAATTCTTGAAAGATTAAACTATTAAAGCTTTTTTTCCACCCTCCCCGCCCCGAAGGAGGTTCATTCTAAGGCCTTGATGTTGAGATTTTAAAGTGAACAGTTGTTGTCAAAATGTGATTTGATGCAGTATCAGATTCATATGATGCACATACCAAGTCTTCGTACCCATTTTTTCTGAGTAGACTAATATGAATTTTGTCAAGAATTTTGAAAATTTGCTTTTGTCAATAAAATTTAATTACAAGACTATTGAAGATAAAAGCAAAATGCATCACAATTGTCTTATTTTAGATTGAACTTGGAATACTGATGGGAAAAAATGTCATTTTCTTTAAAAATAAACAAAAATTGAAGGTGACAGCAGTAGAGCTAATAGCAGAATCATTTTGGCACAGCTGGGTCCTTATCAAAGGAAAAGGACCTTTGTAAAGAAAAAGCTGATGTTTCTTTCGGTCAGACTTATTTTTTAAAAAAAAAATCTTGAATTTGCATCATGATTATTTGAGGCAAATAAATAGAAGAGCAACAATTCTAGTTAGCCCTGAGGAATATGTAGAGAACCTGCTGGAACGCTTTTTAAGATTTTTAAATTTTTTAATCAGATCTTAATTTATCCCTGCACTTCCAAGATACAGCTTTTGCATAACAATTTAAATTAGACTTTGTAGAAGAAGTGAAAAAAATTCTAAATGATTCTTTAATCATGTGAAATAAAACCAAGAAAAGAAAATGGGCCAAGTATGCAGTGAAGGTATGGTCAATTTTAAGGATGATATGTTTCCCAAAGCTGAATCAATCCTTCACATCAGTTTTCAGTAGCTATAGCATCTAACGGGGAGTGTAACAGCAAGGTGGTAGATAATACTTAGGGAGAAAGTAAAACTAACACATTGTCTTTTAATTCAGAGAGCTGGATCATTTACAACCAGAACATGAAAAGAGTATACACATTTCCTCTTTGATAGTGTAGTTTCAAATAAATCCATTAAAACATAGGAAGTGCTGTGTTGCTGAAGAATACGAAAACCATTACTTGTATTTTAAGCAAAAGTGGGAATACTGTATACAACCAAAACCTTTTCTGGTCTGACTTGTGTAACAAAACAACTTACACAACTCTTATGAAGAGGAGATTAGAGAGAGACAGAAGTAATTGGAAAATATATCATTATATCACAAGTTTACAGATTTAAAGATTTGTCTCTGCTCTCTAATTGCCTTATTTTTTAAGACTGGAAAAATATATGGTATCTATACTGTGTGGATCTGAATAAAGCATTTGATACACATTTCATCAATTCAGTGGCAAGATTTAAATTGCTGACCTTTCCTCAATGATAAAGTTGCACTGAAATTAAAACAAAACAATAACAACAAAAAAAACCCACATAGGTCTGTTTAGCTGGGATTATGGTTTTTCATTCTAGTACTCTTATGATCATAGCAATATAAGGAAGAAATATAAAGCTGAAAAATCAAGACTAATAGCTGCTGGATTTATAATTGCCCTGCAACTTTAATTGTGATTTGATAGGCATGAATGAAACACCAGTCTTATTAAAAGCTTATACTTGTTTAATAATGAACTTAGTTACACTCTATAACAGTTTAAGTTATAAAGATTGTTATTGCATGTGTCCAGTCCTCCAGCTGCGTCCTTACGACATCCTCAGGTTTATATGCTGAAGTTCTAGATTTTCAGGAAAATCTGTTTAATACTTGAATTATGAGATTAGTCACATTAGCAAGAAACAACAGCTGTTTAATGATTATGAGTTGCTTTTCTAATGGAAGCATAACTTTTGGTGTATGTCTTTTCCCATGCATGAAAATGGGAGAAGATTCTGTACTGCAGGTTATATACTACAGAGAAGAGCTCCCCCTCCCTCCCCAATATTGTGGAAGCACCCAATTTGATCCTGCTTTCTTTTCATCTCTTGTTTTGTTCACAGAGCTTTCAGCTTCTTTTCCTATATGTTTGGTCATACTGTACAACATGCAGCTGGCATGCAGGTTACATGGCTGATGTGGTGCTAGTGATTCTAGTTTGCAGTTGGCCTTGAACCCTTGTGTGGTTCACTCTTATGAAGTACTATCTTGTGTGTGTACACCAAATCACCTGAATAGCAAACTGCAAATCAACTGACCGATATTCTTTCCTAATTATGGAGCAAGGAGCTAGCCCTTAGTGCTTCATGTGCTGCACAGCAGAGACTATGAAGCCATGACCACCATCAGACCTGTCGCATAAGATTTGCTACAGGCTGCCACAGCCTGTGATTCTCACAGACTCCGAGTAGCCACTATTCCTCCTCCTTTTACAATGTAAGGAGTGAACATAGCCCTGTATTAATTGATGCCTTTTAGCCAAACTTTTGAAATTTTTGAGTTATGAAAAGACACAATATGAAAGTGTTTTTCCTCATCTGTCAAAGGTCTTTGTTAATCTGAAAGCTTCTCAAAGAGTTTTTTTTTTAAAAAAAGTCTTCAAGTAAAGTTGTTACATACTTGATATATTAATACTATTTTCATATAAGTCCAGTGTTGCTAAGAGTGTAGTTAGGATTATTCTGTATATTGAGAACTACATAATACATCCTTATACAATTCTGAGAACTTTTGATTGGATAAAAACAAAATGTTTATATAAAAAAAGCCATTAAAATTGTAATTGCTGCTGGTAATATAGATCCATAATTATAGGGCTGGAAAAGTTTAAACACTGTATTATTAAACTTTTTAGTTTTCCAATTTTTATTTAGGTAGACGAGATAAATATCAAAACACACCTAATACTGTGTTTACTGGGGAGTCAGAGGAAAACGTTTTTGACCATCAGTGGAATCTCAAGCCTTTTCTGCAGAAGTATTTTGCATCTCCAGCAAATCCTATCTGAGGGCTTTTGCTCATTCTTTTTTTCTCTCCTCTCTCAAACAGTATTTTAAAAAGCTCTTTGAGAGCAACTTCAATCTTTTCAAGTAACAGGTTTTTTTTTGCAGAGTGTATACATAGTTTTGAGACATCTTACTTGCTTTGGTGTTTTGTAATTGAAAATGATTTGCAGTGGAAGGAAGATACTGCTACCTCATTACAAGCACCTAAGAATTCTGTAGTAAAAGGTGATTTGGGGACAGGGAGAGCAGCAACATTGAATTTTGCAGTAGATTCATAAAGAAACTTTGAGGAGAGATGCCACAGACAAGTATCCTATTAGCAGTAACCTTTCCTGAAGTCCTGTATTTCTCAAAAGGCTCTAAAATATTTTTCTAACCATAGACTGCATATGGGAAATTTGAGTTAGTCTGACTTTTTAAAAGGGAGAATTACCAAGTCTTCTGTTGTGCCAATTGTAGTAGTTCTATAGAGAGAAAAACTTTGTTAAAGTCAGGATGCCATTGGAAGTCACGGAAAAAAATTTCAGGCATACGTATGTAGTAATTTGAACCACAAGTTCAATTATAGACAAAGGTGAAGGGGGGAAGCTGCTAGATTAGTCTAAATGCTAGTCTCAGCAGAGCTATGTAGATCCTTAACTAAAGATCCGTGCCACCGCCTACCCCAGTATATTCAGATCTTGTGTTTACTCAACTCTATTTAAAGCAGTTAAAAAGCAAACATCCTGACTTGTTGATTGGACTGGAAATCCATATTTCTTTATGAAACTTGTTTAAATTCTCACAGAAATGTTTGTGCAAGTATTAAAAATCTTCAAGAGTATGAAGTAAAAGTAGATGGTGGAGGTAAGCCGCATTTGTAGAAACAAAAAGCCCACTGGAATCTGGGATTTGCAGTTGTTTTCTTTTTAAACCTTTCTTGTTTACAAATACATCACTGCAGTTTATATTCCCTGCTAAAATTATTTTCACAGCTTTAGAGAGGATCACTACCTGAAATCTTCAATACTGATTGAGGGCTTTGAGGAGGGTAAGGGAAGAAACGGGCATTTTCATTAATCCAGATATCAGACCTGTAACTTTAATTGTATTGCTGCTTAATGAGAGGACTTGCCAAAGCTTAAGAAGACTGTAAGAAGCTGGCTGAAGGGAGAGCAATGATTGTAGGCCTTGCAAAAGATTTCTGGTGAAGATTATTACTGGAGTTCCTCAAAGATTAATTTATGGGCATTTTTTGTGTCAAGGACATGAAGCTATAAAGCTAAGTGTCAAAGGGAATTACCAGAGGGGACAAGGAGAGCTAGCTTGCTTGTTTTTGTAAATAAAGGCTGGGGGGGATTAGGATTGTTATCTAAATCTAAAGCAGGTAAACGTAATTTAAATGAGAGGTTAGTTTTGGCAAAGGATCAAATTGATGCAGGCTGACCTGCTGTTCAAGATGGACCTTGATAAGTTTATGGGAGGATTTAATTGACACGGTGTCTGCAACAGTGGTAGGTTGGATGTGATGTCTCAGTGGAGAATTGCATCCAGATTTTTGTCACTAAAAGGAATTGAGAAAAATACTGTGCGTCTTATTTAAAGTCAACCCATTACACAGTTTAGTATCTAAAAATTTTATCAAGTACTGACCTTTATTCTGCTGTTTTATAAATTGTGGGGTTTTTTTTTGTTTTTTTTGTTTTTTTCCTCCTAAGGGCTTGGATGATTTTGGATCAATACAGAAAGAAGTCGAAGCTTTTCCGTACTAAAGTTCTATTGGCTCCTCTAGGGGATGATTTCCGCTATACTGAGAGCTCAGAATGGGATCAACAGTACCAGAATTATCAGAAGCTGTTTGATTATATGAACTCTCATCCTGAGTTTCATGTTAAGGTAAATACAACATTTTCTTTTCTAGTTTACGGACAAAACTGCTTTTCTAGGTACACTGAGACTCCATTGGGGGTGTGTGTGTAATTTTGACAGGTGTGGAGCTTTACTCTGCAAATTATTTTACAGCAAATTGGTTAGGCTGATTTTTAAAAAACAAAACAATCTATCTTTTCCACCTATTTTCCTTCCAAAGCAAAATGAAAACTTTGCTCTAAATATCATCTGGTTGAAAAGTATAAATAATACCCAAATGAGATTACTTTAAGAAAAACTTAAACCCAAAAGTTATTTACTAGTACTGCTGTTTTCACAGACTTCAGGGTTGTGGGGTTTCTTTGTTTTTAAATTCATACATTTTGCTTCCAGCTCCTACACAGTAAAATTTTTTGGTGCACTTAGTCATCATCCTTTTATTTTGAAGTATTTATTAAGAAGTTATACTAGAAGAGCATGCAGATACAATCAGCTTACATTTTTTACACTTTCTGATGTTAATTTGAATTCTTTGTTATTTCTCACATACCTAACGGTTTGTCACTTTAAAAGTGATTATATAAATTTCTTTATTAGAACTTTGGGAATTGTATTACTTTCCTTGGATCCTTTTGGTTTTATTTATTTTAAGAGGAACAAAACAAAATATCAAGAGATGCCATTGCTGGCATGGGTTATCAAAGAGGATAAAATCCAACAAAGTGACTTGGCTATGAAAGGACTGAATATACTAGCGCAAGGATACTGAGGATAGGATTAGAGACCTTCTGGGCAGGCTAGACATCCACAAGTCCATGGACCCAGATGGGATGCCCCCATGGGTAGTGAGGGAGCTGGCGGATGTTGTTGCCAGGCCGCTCTCCACCGTCTTTGAAAGGTCCTGGAGAACTGGAGAGGTGCCTGAGGACTGGAAGAAAGCCAATGTCACTCCAGTCTTCAGAAAGGGCAAGGAGGAGGACCCAGGCAACTGTAGGCCAGTCAGCCTCACCTCCATCTCTGGAAAGGTGATGGAACAGCTCATTCTGGATGTCATCTCCAGACACATGGAGGAAAAGAAGGTGATCATGAGTAGCCAGCATGGATTCACCAAGGGGAAATGCTGCTTGACCAATCTGATAGCCTTCTCTGATGGAATGACTGGCTGGGTAGATGAGGGGAGAGCAGTGGACATTGTGTACCTTGACTTCAGCAAGGCTTTTGACACTGTCTCCCATAACATCCTCCTAGAGAAGCTCAGGAAGTGTGGGTTAGACAGGATTGAGAGGTGGATTGAGAACTGGCTGAAAGGCAGAGCTCAGAGGGTCGTCATCAGTGGCGTGGAGTCTAGTTGGAGGCCTGTGGCTACTGGCGTCCCCCCGGGCTCAGTGCTGGCTCCCATCCTGTTCAACCTCTTCATCAATGACCTGGATGAGGGGACAGAGTGCCTCCTCAGCAAGTTTGCTGATGATACCAAGTTGGGAGGAGTGGCTGATATACCAGAGGGCTGTGCTGCCATTCAGAGAGACCTGTCTGGGCTGGAGAGCTGGGCAGAGAGGAACCTCATGAGGTTTGACAAGGGCGAGTGCAGAGTCCTGCACCTGGGGAGAGATAACCCTGGGCACCAGTACAGGCTGGGGGCTGACCTGCTGGAGAGCAGCTCTGCAGAGAAGGACCTGGGAGTGCTGGTGGATGACAAGTTGACCCTGAGCCAGCACTGTGCCCTTGTGGCCAAGAAAGCCAATGGTCTCCTGGAGTGCATTAGGAGGAGTGTTGCCAGCAGGTGGAGGGAGGTGATCCTGCCTCTCTCCTCAGCCCTGGAGAGGCCTCACCTCGAGTACTGTGTACAGTTGTGAGCTCCCCAGTACAAGAGAGACCTGGAGCTACTGGAGAGAGTCCAGCGTAGGGCTATGAGGATGATCAGAGGGCTGGAGCACCTGCCCTGTGAGGAACGGCTGCGAGAGCTGGGCCTCTTCAGCCTGGGGAAGAGCAGACTGAGGGGGGGTCTTATCAGTGTGTACAAGTACCTGAAGGGAAGGTGTCAAGGAGAGGGGGCCAAACTCTTTTCAGTTGTCCCATGTGACAGGTCAAGAGGCAATGGGCAGAAACTGAAGCACAGGCAGTTCTGCCTGAGCGAGAGGGGGAATTTCTTCCCTGTGAGAGTGACGGAGCCCTGGCACAGGTTGCCCAGAGAGGCTGTGGAGTCTCCTTCTCTGGAGATCTTCAAGGCCTGCCTGGATGCGATCCTGTCTACCATGCTGTAGGTGACCCTGCTGAGCAGGGAGGTTGGAGTAGATGATCTCCATAGGTCCCTTCCAACCTTACTGATTCTATGATTCTAATTCTCCAATGAGATAACGTTTTAAACTAGTAATTACGTTTGAGTGTCAGTATGCACTTTCATATGTTCTAATGCATCAATTGAGAACTTCAGAGACTTGTACAATAGATAATATTTGTGCTCAGACACATTTTCGTCATCTTTCAGTATGAGAATAAGAGATAATGGGCCACAACCTTGTTTGTTCTCTAGTATTGGGTGAGAGGGAACACTACTGGGAATTTCATTTTCTGGCTTTTTAAATCTAGTCTGCATTTTTCTTATTTTTTCATACTTTTTTCAGTTTTTGTGCACAAGCCTTTCCCCCCAGCTTTTCTAGGAATTCCCCCATTCCTTGCTCTGCAGATTTAGTTAGCTTCTGTAGTGCTCTTTCTGCTGACTCCTGGCCTTTTGTTCTGCAGAAGAAAGATCTCTTGATAATTTTCAGCTTCTCTGAGCTGGATTTTACCTCAATGTCCTATGGGATATGGATGACATATGATATACCTGAGTGCCTGTTATGTCTTAGTTGGAGGGAGAGAGAGAGATCTGAAGAGTACTCTTTGCAAATATTTTAAATCTAAAGCATGTTGTGATCACTAGCTTCATTTTCCAAAATAATGTATATGGTGTGCAGTTAGTTAATCTTTGGACGGTTACAGTAGTACACTCTCCACAGTATCCATTTCTGCTAGCCTGCACTGGTTGATTTCTGGGGTAAAATCTGAAGGCTCTAGCTCTGATGTGGTTCTTCAAGAGCATCTGTTATGCTTAGATGTCAGAAGGATTCTCATCTAAAGGGTTATGCATAGTCATTGTCAAGGTGTCCAGGAGTCTACTTCATCAGCCTTGGCTTTCCCCACCTGAATTAAAGCCTAGTAATCAAAGCAGCCTTTGGGGCTCTCTTAAAAACATCCAGACCTTTTCTAGTTCTTAATACCAGGACATGATATAATATGGAATCCTCTAATTCAGCCTCTTCATGTCTAGATTGCTTTGTTTTGTTGGCAAACTAAACTATTTGCCTGGCAGACTAAAACTGTTGGCACTGTTTTAGTGTTTTGGGTTTTTTTTTGTTTGTTTTTTCTTTTCACCAGTGTCGTTCATCCTTGGAAATAAGAGCTTAGCAGTAGAGCTTTCTGCCTGTGCTGCGCTTCCCCTGTAGATTCTAATTCCTCAGGCGAGAGGTCAGGCTTAGCTTCCTGAAAACCTAGATTAAATAAGGGACGAGTTCACATTTCTGCCTTAGGAAATGCTGTAATGGCTAGGATATTACTACTTACACAAGGGGCTGCTTACTCTGAGCTTCTGATCTTATCAGAGGTTTACCCTTCCAGAGACAAATTTGAGACTAGGCTGTTTATTCAGTGGATACCTCTGTTGTCTTTGGGACTCTCTTGCCATTAGCTTTCCTAGGATCCTAAAACTATCTGTTAGATTGTTATGAAGAATATCTATTCTGCACTTTAGAGAGGGTATAACATCCCTTTTGGAGATCTTTACACTTATTCTGGAAAAATTAAGCTGAGACTTTTTATATGCTGGTAGTCTCTTCTACCAGCCTTTTTTTCACTATTTTTCCACCAAATGAAGTTTATTGGGTTTTCTTCAGTTTTGCCTGGGTGCTATGGTGAGTTTCCTTCCTCTGGTGTTATGCAGCACACAGAAGAGAGGTCTTAAATACCTGATTTTTCTTGGTCCGTTGATATTTGTTTTCCTCCTTCTGAATTATCTATTATAGGCAGCTATGATCATGAGGGAAAGGCCAACTGTCCTAGAAGAACCTGCTAAGGCAAGATTCACTAATATTGGGATTTCTGTGGCAGTATGCTTATTTCTCTGCTTTGCTGCAGTTCAAACTGGCATGTTAAGAGACTTCCTTCATCTGACAAGTCCTTGGATCTTCTGAATGATTTTAAGTGACTTTTTTTTTTTTTTTTTTTTTTTTTTTTTTTAAACATCTTTCAGCTGGAGTTTGGTCTCACTTAAAGAATTGGTATGTCTGTTCATTGTGCACCACATGGCAATCTGTGCTTGCATAGCCCAATGACAGGGTTCACCTCTCAGAGCTTCAAATGTTATGCTCTATCTGATTTCCCAGTCTCTGCCCTTTCACTAAGAGGGAGACTGATCTAGATGGTGTCTCCATCCCACAAGGGAACAGGAACTCTGTTTCACCACCAGCATGATGTTCTAATCTTATTTGTCAAATTCAGAACAGTCATAAAAGATATTTCCTTGTTTTAGAGGGGTGCACCAGGACATTAAATTTCATGGTCAGAGAAGGAGAGGGTGGTCTTACATCAGCTCAGCTCAAAGAACCATTATCAAGAGTAACATCGAAATTTTCATTCTGAACAAGCAGAGGTAGTTCATATCTTTCACTTTCATCAAGAAGTGGCAGGGTTGGAATCGGAAGTGACATACTGGGCAGTCAGTAAATTCACTTGGACTGCTGAACATCTTGATGACCAGTTCTAGCTGTTTCAGACTGTCAGAGCATGACTGCAAATCCATTGTCCTGCTTGTCATTTTAAAAACTGGGTGCGTATGGTCTAAGATAGTTCTCTCTGCTGCTGACTCTTAAAAGAAAATGCCTGGTATTCTTTCATTAAACATAAAGGTATTGCATTCTTTTTTTTCTTTTTTGCTGTAGCTGTGTCTGGTTTGAGTGATTGTGATGTATTAAGAAAGTATAAATGTGTATGAACAATTTACCTTGAAGAATTCCAGCTACCAGTACATAATTTCATTTTTAGTAATACATTGAATTCCCTATATCTCTGACCTCTGAACCTTGTAAATCATGTTGTAGTTCTAATTTGTTATATATGTATGTATATATGTGTGCCTGAATTTTATATACTCATATATATTTTATATTTGTAAAAGCATAAATGACATGTAAAGGAGAAGAAATTGTAACCCACATAGGAAATTGTTAAAATCATGAGGGTTGAATTGATAATAGAAGTATGTTCTACCCTTCGGAAATTATATCTTTATTTTTGTTTTGAATTTACTGAAGGACAACAGAAGATATCATTATAAATTTTAAATATTAAGAATAGTAAAGATAACATTAAAATTCTTTCATTTTGTGATTTTTTTAAAAAAAATACTGAAATAGGGCATCCTTAGTGTCAGAATAATACACCTTATTACAAGTCACTTAAAATTTTTTAATTAACATCTTTTTTTCTCCTGTTTTAAATTATAAAATATTGTATGTTTAATATTATAACTAAAAAGGGATTGTGACTTAATTGTATAATGATTATTCTTCAAATTAAAATTCACAGCTTATTATAGGGTTAATAGTCTTCTGAGCTCTCTCCATTAATTATTTTCCCGTCTTGTTCAGTTTCTCAATATTGACAACACTGACAATATTTCTCCCTTCTATTCCATTTTTTTTTTTCAGTTTTTGTATCTCAAACCTGGGGGTACCATATTTTGACTTACTTTGTAAAGGGCTAAAGTTCTTGTGTTTCTTTTTTCCTTAGTATGTTTTTGAAATCACCACAAGACAATTAATTTTGTTTGTTTTTCTTTTCTGTGCAGTATTACATCTGAATAAACACAATTTAATTGTATATAATAACTATAGAGAAAGCTTTGGAGAGCAAACACTAGTTTATTTGATCAGCAGTCATTTTAGGTGAAAAATATGTAGGAGATTCTGGAGTATAATGGTGTTAATACTGAACAAACTTTTTTGCTGCATTATGTTAAGTTTCTTTATCTTTAATTTTTTATCTTTATTAGCCCAGACATCTACCTAAGCTGGATTGCTAGACTTCATTGGTCATGGGGAAGAAAAAGAATTTAGGGTGTTTTCCTCACTACTGAAATATTAGTTTGCTCAGATATTAGAAACTTTCTCATAAGAAGAAAAGCTTACTTTCTGTTCAGCTGTTGAAATTGCAGCTTTTATTTTAGATACAGATTTATTCTTGGAGGCAAAACTATTTCATATCACATGAACTAGAAGTGATTTTGGAAGAGCTAGTAATTTTGCCTGAAAAGTGAGCAGGGAGATTTTAAAGCTCTTTAAACAATAGGATTTCTGCTATAACTCAGCAGATAGGCATATTTCTAAAATGTGTATGAAAGCAAGCATGTTCCTTCTCAAAATCAAGAAAGTGAACTGTGTTATAGTCACTTGAATTTTCTTCCAGGCTCAGTTTGGAACGTTATCAGACTACTTTGAAGCTTTGCGCAAAGAAAGCAATTTGGGTGAAAAGAATAGCAATTCATTTTTCCCTGTTTTAAGTGGAGACTTTTTCACATATGCAGACAGAGATCATCATTACTGGAGTGGATACTTTACATCACGACCATTCTATAAGCGACTAGATAGGGTTCTGGAATCTTATCTGAGGTAAGTACAGCCATCCTGTAAATGGATAACATGTCTGAAGTGTATTAAATGCGCTTGACAGATGGAAAAGTAATTTCAAAATGCACGTTTTAAACTTACGTCAGCTATTACACTAAGGCTGACCTAAATGATGTCTAAATGTAGATTTTTGTTACAATGATTAATATGTGTGTGTGTTATTTTAATAGACGGACAGTAATATTGATGTTTTTTTTCCATCCAATTAAATAACAGTTGTTTTAAAATACTATTCAAGTCACCAGTGATTCCTGATTTCATGAAAAATAGCAGGTATATTTTATATTGAGAGAAATAGCTTCAGCTATGTTTCATCTTTGGAAAATGATCAATGCATCTGTACACATACTGAAAGCTTCTGAAATTGATGCTCTGATGTTTCGTGTTTTTTTTTTTTTCCTAGAAGTTGTTTAGTATTGATGTGAAGTGTTTTCAATGTTGGTTTAATGTTTTCTTCTTACTGTCTGTGATCATCTAGCATGGCCTGCCTGCTCGCCAGTTGATTTGACTCTTGCCCTCTTTAATGTGAGCCTTTCGTTCTGTCTGTGCTGCTTTTCTGAACATCTTGTACACATTCTTTTTTTTTTTTAAATCTCATTGGAAATGCACCATTTTATCTGCCTACAGACTCACAGTTTTTCAAACTTTGCAAGACTGTGGATGTTGCTAAAATTTAAGGAGCAATATTTGTACTTGGGTGCAAAAATGTTTTTCATAGCATATGGATTGCTTGTAAGGAGTGTGCACTATGAAATTAGATTTATTTTTATTCTTTATGTACCTAGAGTTTTTTAAATATTTGTACAAGTGACATCAAGTGTGCTTGCAGTCTTAATTATGTTGTCAGGAAATAATAACATTTAAAAACAAATCTTTTTGAGGAAAGGGAATATCAGTCTGAGTGACCTGACTGATAGATGCTTTTTAGCAGAAGAGGATGGTTACTTATAGGTTTCAGATCAGAGCTTAAAAATTTAATAAAACAAAAAGACCCCACTTCTTCCTTTCTTCTCATTATAGATTTTTTTTCTTAATGATATTTTAGTATATTGAAAAAAGTTTGTATCCAGTTCTGAAAAATGAAATGTCAGCAGTGTAGCAAAATGTTAAATTGATACAAATTTGGAATGGTACAACAGTGAACTTTATTTTCTGCAAAAATATTTCTAAATGGCATTCCTGGGATAATTAAAAATATTTTTATATGTTACCAAATGTATTTAGCCAAATAATAGCAAATAACAAAAGACGTTATCAACAAAATTTAGCAAGCTTTTTGGAAGCAGCTGTGAATCAGACTAGATCTACTCCATTCACAGCAATTACTAGTGCCTAAAGTAGATAAACATTCCATTTGCTTTGTCCATGTTCTTATGTTTTACTCAATCCTAATACAAACCAAAAAACTTTGGCTGTTTGGGTGGCAAGTCTTCGAGAGAAAAAGTTGCTATGTGAGTCTTTGGCCTTCTGTGAAACATGCTTAAAAATACTCTTCGAATTAGGTACATGGGTTGGCACAGGTTTCAATAATTACTTCTTCCTCTTACGAAAAGCAGTTTCAATGTCTCTAAGATGCTTAGTATTTTATTGTTTTGTCAGGGATAGCAGGTTTTAAAAGACTGAGGATAGGAGGGAGGTCAGAAGTCCCCATTTGCGCTTGTCAGATAGCTCTTTTTAGATTTTGCAGAATACTTACAAATTACAGATCTAGTCTTTGTTATGCCCAGTGATTTTGTTAAAAATATGCTGCTAATGCTGCTCAGTATTTCTTAGCAGTCTGTAGCATGCCACATGATCAACCCTCTGCAAAAAAAAATGCAGAAAAAAAGATGTCTGTTTATTGGCATGTGGTCTATTAATGCTTTTGCTCTAATCTCTGAAAGCTGGAGTTTTTTTTTTTAAAAAAAGCTAAATTTTGTTACAACTTAAATTTTAAAATTAGGTATGTCATGCATATGCGGAGTGTAAAATGTGTTGAGCCTAGTCATAATTACAAAAACCTTTAGTAGGTGTTATTCCATAGTAACATACTGTGTTTATTGAAAGCTTAGGGAGCTTAAGTACAAAATTGTTAGTCACCTTTTTATATCTAGATGGCACAGTGCAGGTGATACCTGGCTATATGAATTTATTTTTATATATATATCAGAATATTTAAAACATCTATGAAAAGAATTTTGAAAATCAGCTTTAGCAGAGGGAATAAATCTTAGAGCAGTTTCGCTATGTAGCTCCACTAAAATAGCTGTTTGGATTTGAAAAATACATGTGGTTATAACTTAACAAGATAACACTGGGAATAATAATACACTGTATTATTTAAATGTTTTATAGCTTTAAATGTTTCATAAGAAAATATGTTGAGCACTGAGGGTGAGTTGTGCAAAAAAACACCCCATTAAAACCATTTAAAACTTTTAATCATAACTTTGGAATTTTAGAACTGTTATGCTGAAGTTTTGTACAAGAATGTTGGAAAACTACAAAGTCAAGGAAAACTATTGATTTTGAGGTTTTTTAGTATATTTAAGAGGGCATACTTATGGTTAATACTAGTTTGAAAGTTTGACAACTATTCAGAAAGAGTATCAGACTTCACTGGAAACGATTTTCTCAGAGCCTTTTTATTTTTTAATTATTGATGTTATAAGTGCAAATTAGTTCAGTTCTCATTAGCTTTTTTATCATGAGAGCCTTTGTTTAATTTTCAGTAAAAACAGCTGTGTTTAATACCACTATTGGAAAAGAAAGATATGTGGAAAACTGCATTGATGATGTTCCTATACAGTGAATTTCCTGATTTTTTTTTCTAAATTCTTTTCTTTTTGTTAGTGAAATCAGGGATTTCATTTTCTTTTCATTTTACCCTAGTTTTATATTCTCAAGCTTTTTAAGTGTTTTTTATTTATTGTTATCTTTGCTTTTCCTAGTTATATTTCACGACATGTTTTATGAATTGATTTCAAGTTTGTTTTTACTATTTGCTACTTTTAACTTTTCACTATTAATATAGTCCTTCATTTGGAATAAATGCAGTTAACAACATCTTGAGTAGCTGTTAAACCTACCAGTAAAGAGTATCTGAAAAAAAACTAAATTTCTGATTTATTTTTCTGATTATTTAAACCAAGGCATGTTTATTAATAATGTACTTTGGAGGAGAGAAAAAAAAAAAAAAAGGAAAAGAAAAAATCAAAACCAAAAAACCCCACTGTTCTCTGTTAACCTCTATGAATAATGTGTAAAGAACAACATGGATAAATGTCAGTTTAATGTAGCTTTGCTATCAGAGACCTGGAGAAGCTTCAAGGATAACCTAATAGCTGTGAGCTTTGAAAACAGCAGAATTTGAAATTTTCTATTCTTTTTCTTTAAAATTAAAGAAAATATATTCTGACCTTGTTTAATTAATAAAGCCCTCTGCTTAATTAAATTTTCCCTAGTTCTTTCTGAGCTCACTTATATGTATGTCCTGTTCTTGGTTTATGCCCCTTCTTTTCATCAGGATTAACACTGCTACTTAATAGCCAGGAAACTGCAGTGCAGTGTTGTACCTCAAGTCCTGCCAAGAAGAATGCCTATTTAAGCAAGAAAAATGTTGTTTTTTGTGTATTTGTATTTTGTTTTGCCTGTTGTTTTTAAGTTTCGGCTTTGTGCGTTGTGAAAGTTTATCAGTTTTACAGTGGAGATTGAATAACTGCTGATTTGAGACAGAATTAACTTCTTAATACGATTTGAGAGGAGATGGATGGGTTGAAATAGCTGGTGAAGGTCCATGAAGTCAGTGATCTGAAGTTTGTTTAATGTGATAATGGAAGGATGCAAAGAAAATCAGCATTTTTGGAGGCAACTTAGGAAAACAGCCTGCAATTTCATTCTTAGTAGGTGTAATCAGGGCAAAATTGCTAAGACTGCAAAAAAAGGTTGTTGAAATAATTCAGATGCAGAATTAGATTCTTGGCAATAGTTTTAGCTGCATAAGTAGATAGAAAAGGCCACACCTTGGAATTCAGAAATATTTGATAAACTTAGACTGCTTATGAAGTGGACATAAAGATAACACAGTGTAGGCTTTGAGCAATCAGTGAAGCAGTTTTTGATCCATTTTTTCAGGTTGAGATACAGGGACAAATTACAACAATGTGGATAATCTGTGGTAACTGCTTTATGCACCTTCTAATCTATAATAGTTTGAAACAGGAGTGATAAATAGCAAGGGTTTTTGCAGCTTTTTTTGGTGATATATTAGAGGGAGATAATGGCTTGCTTTTAATTTGAAGTGTTCTGTAGCAGAGTGTTTCACTTCTGGATGTCTTTGACCATTGAACCACTGCAATGTTTAGAATAATATTGAGACTTGAAAGAAAAATTCTACATCAAAGAGACTGAGGTATTAGTTAGATCTGTAAAATGGAATCAGTTTATTTTTATGAAATGCGAAAGTGTGTATTCTTCTAAAGAAAATAGCTTTACCATGAAGTTGCAGAAGCAATATGGACTGAAAATGTAGACCTATTAAATGGCCATTGCGAGATTTCTGGATACCAAGAGACCAAGTGGCAGATTAGGTGGAGTGACCCTGGTGGAACAAAGTGTGGGTTTTTTATGGCAAAGCTAGTTTTGATAGGAGGTGGAGGTAAAACAGCAGCAGAAGTCATCGTCTATTCTGAATTGTCACTGGGGCACAAAAATCAACTCTTTGAGAATGTGGCAAAGAAATTTGATTCATACACACAGGATTTCCTCATTCTGTTGCTCAAATACTGACAATATAAAAATGAATTGGATTATTATATGTGCAACGTACCTTTCAGTTTAGTTTGACACAGGTCCGTCATGGATATTTGAGATAAATGACCTTTTTCAGTATTGCTTTAAATATGACTTGCCACATGCTACTGAATCCAAAGGCATTTAAACATCTTAACAATTAATATCCATGCACAGTCTAAAAACCCAAGTTGAGATGAATTTTAAATTCTTTTGAGACCTAATTTAAATTTTAACATGTACTCACTGACTACATGGGCAACTGTGAAAGTTAAGGTATTTTCCATTTTTGTTGCATGTTTAGAAGCTAGTTGTACATTTGCTTCAAGGACATATGTTGTTTTTGCTTTCTTTGCTTTTTATAACCTTAATCTATTTTCTTGTTTTTTCTCAAACTTCTGGAAAAAATCATTAAGCTAAAATAAAGTTTGAAAAGAACCTGACACTATCTTAATTTGTAAAAACAAAAATGTAACATTTTAGGAAGAAGAGCTAGAAAAAAGTTGACAGATGGTTTTCTAAGAATTTCTACAGGCATCTTTTTGTTAGTTAGGTATGATTGGCAATTAACGTTTTTGAAAAATAAACCTAGATTCTCATAAAACCTGTGAAAACATAATGTTTTAATGCTAGAACCATTTGCATTTCTTAATGGGAGAGGAGGACTCTGTTATATTCAGTCTAAGGGGTTTTGAATCTTATATTTCCATGTTTCAGCCAAATGTTTTAGTAGGCAGGTGAATGAACTGCCTATGTCTTTTAGAGAATTTATTCTGCTTGAAGTACAAAAGATAAACTAGACAGTCTGTAGATTTCATAGACTAATATATTTACCTTTAAGATAATGTTGCTGGTTTAGTAAGGGCTTTTTTTTGTTTTTTTTTTTTTGTTTTTTTTGTTTTTTTTTTTTTTGAAATGTGAATTGTACATCTCTAAGTTTATCCTTAGCGCATCATTCTAAAGTCTGATCTGTATACCTCACATTTGTGAAAGTGGTATGTTATTTTTGTATTGACATTTTTAGTTTATGGCTGTATTTCCCATCACTGAAGTCTTTCAGGAAACTAATGAGGTTATTTATGATGATAAGGTGCCACAGGGATTTTAATTGTTTAAAGCTAACAGTAGGCTAAAAATTATAAGATTGATGTTTAGAGAACTCATGGAACTAGGTACAAGGAAAATTGTGCCAACTTCAGGTTTTTTCTTTAGGTAAAATATATATTGCTTTTTGCTTTCTAAGAAAATAGATTTTTTTTTCCTCTGCAATTCCAGGGCAGCTGAGATCCTCTACTCCTTGGCTTTGGTACAGTCCAATAAATTTGACAAGATGAGCCTGTTTCCTTCAGTGGATCACTATAAATTGCTGACAGAGGCTAGGAGGAACCTTGGACTCTTTCAGCATCATGATGCCATTACAGGGACGTCTAAAGATTGGGTAGTTGTGGATTATGGCACAAGGTAATTTATCATAAATATATAAATGTAAATTCTATTTTTCATTTTTGTTAAAGTATTTACTTCAAACACATACGTATTTGCTACATCTAGCAGCATACTCTGTACACTAGCAAGTGCATTATCACTTACTGTAGTTACTGTAGTGCATTTCATGTGATTATCTCATGGTATTTTTAGAAGAACAGTGGATTTGATTCACTGTGCTCCTATGAGTCGGGACATATTTTCCTACTCCATAGAGTAAGAGTTTGAAGTCCAAACAAAATTTCTCTAGGGTTTCAAAAGAAGTTGTTCTTTAATTATAAGGGTGTTATTTTGGGTACTAACTGTTGTATAGACCATTGTATATTTGCATAGGCAGATATACAATGATCAAATATTGCTTGAGAAATCCTACGCCCTGTAACCTTCCCACCTTCAGCCTCGGAAAGCTTTCTCATAACATCAGTCTTCTACTTCCTTTATATGCTTTTCCTCATTCATATTATATTGTTGAGGTGGGTTGCTTTCTCAGTATTGAGTATTGCCAAAATATTCCACTAACTATGTAGTGAAATTATTTTTGAAAAGATATGTAAATTATATATGGCTGTCAGTGTAGCTATATACTTTTAAGGTAATCATGCTTTTGTTTAGGGAATTTTTACATATTGGATCTTAAGTACTGCTAGACTTGATGAAGTGGTGTCATAATGGTAGAGAATATCCATTAAATAAGTCATTATCTAAAATATCTTTAGCATACTGTGTTTTTCTGTTCTAAGCCGCTGTATTTGTGGCGAGTATTTTTAAATTCCATAAATGTGTTATGTTTTTTTATATCTATTAAAGCATATAGTCAAGGTAATGTGCAGTGCACTTATCTGTCTAGGGGAGAACAAAATAATGTTTTTTCATTTTATGAAATAATATGCAGCTGTATATTCTTGCGAATTCAAAAACCTCGTATCAGTTGAATCAATGGAAATGCCGATTATCACTTAAATGTATTATTTCTGTGTTTGTGGTGGCTTCTCTGATCCTAATAATAAGCAATCTTGACTCTGATCAAATTTTCAGGCCTGTTGTCTCCAGTATGGAAATTGGAAATCAAACATAAAACACAAACATTCTGAAGGTTAACATTTTGAAAAAATACTTGGTATCCTGGGGGGCATATGTTTCATAGCATAGCAGCGGGGTGGAGATGCATCTCATTTTCAGGATTCAAGGAAGGAATATAATGAAAGTTCAGTGTATTTCCACATTTTGCAATCTGGGCAGCAATTATAAATAGCTGTTCTTAAGCTGATGCTTCATTAGTATGGAAAATTACATTTTTCTTTCTGTAACTTGTATTTTTATATTTCTGTATCTTTTTGAAGGTTTGTTGTCACTCTGAATAAACAACTTCCAAAAACTAATGATACTTTAAAAATTTTAACAGGCTTTTCCATTCTTTAATGAACTTGAAGAATGTGATAATTGACTGTGTTCATATTCTTATCCTAAAGGATAAAGATACTTATAATTACGATGCATCAACTCCGTTCCTTAAGATGGTGAGTTATCTTTCTTTTTTTTTCTTTCCAAAAATAAAATTTAATAACTGTCTTTTCAAATACAATTTGAATGGACTGGGATTTTCAGTCAGACTGAAATTTACCAATAGTATGTGCTCAAAAATGTGGTACTTATCACTGTTAGTGTCATTTGAAGATGATGGAAATCTTAATTGAAACCTATTTTTGTAAGGAGCTGAGGAAACCACACAGCTAAAGGAAATGGTCTCCTCCTGTTCCAGTTTGTGCCTCACATAGTAAAGCCAGGTGTTTTAATCTTCATGCATGTGTAAATTTGTTGGTGATTTCGGCAACATGCACGATGAATATGTGACTGTGTCACTGTATACAGCCCTGCAATTTTACTTTGCTTGTTGCTTAAGAAATACCGGAGGAAGAAAATTTTCTCCTTGATTGAATATGAGCCCACGATTTTCAAGACCGATATAGATGGGACCTTGACTTTTTTTCTTTAACTGAGATTATTTGAAATGGGAATCTACAGAGAACAAAATCAGTGACAGATCCCCATATGTCATTTTGAGATCTGTTTTACAGAGGAGAGCACATTAAAGAAGCACACTTACTAATATTGTTACCTATCAAAATTCCTCATTTTTTCCACTTTACAATCAAAAGCAGCCTACTGTGATAGCTAGGTAATCTTATAAAGACCTACACCTAGAATAGATAGGAAATGAGATCCTTTAATGCTTTTGTGCTTAAATATAGCAAGATTAAGACAGTCATTGGTATACGATTGTGTGGCGCTTTAATTAAAGGTAGTATGCTAATGTATATTCTGCTGACCAAGATATGTCTGTGTGATATGTTAAGTTAGTCTTTCAGTCATATATACTGAAAAAAAACAGTCAAAGTAGTCCTTTATGCAGTCTTTGACTTCAATACGATACTTATTTTTTCATCCTGATTTATATTTTTTTTATCTTGATTGGAAAAAAGCTAACAAAATGAATATGAAGTTTCGTAAAACAAAATATTTTGAGGCCATTCATGGAAAAAAGTAAAGCTTTCAGTTTAAATATCTACTCTGAATTATGTTGGGGGGGTTTTGTGATGTTGCATTTTATTGAACTTTCTTTATTGCTGTGCTGTATGAGTCTGTAGATTACTACTGGGTTATGGAGTAGTAAATTCATGTTTAAATTGTGTAACCACTTAGGAGCGTACTAATAGTCGAGAACACCATTTAACTACCATTGTGAAAGCACCGATCAGAAAGATGGTGCTTATTTCAATGAATTTATAATCTCTGTATAAGATGGAAAAAAACCAACTGATTATCTGTTTGTACAGTAACTGCAAAATACCAGAAGCCTAATACTTTCACAGTTTTGTAGATATCATGACAAAAAGATTTTTAGGGGATGATCAAAGAATATTAGTGGGGGAACTTTCAGGATAGTTATAAAAAGCTATTTAAGCACCTTGAGCAAGTAGAAAGTCCAAAGATGCTTGTTTCAAAATATTGGTCAAAGCAGCTGAAAGAAGCTGATACCATGGACTGACCAGAGATGGGCATTGAGAATGAATGCAAAGGAAGAAACAAGGATGACAAATGAATGGCTTTAAGGTTAGAAGCAGGTATTGCCTGTGACAGGAGAAGAAGGCAAAGAGATGTGAAGGAACAGAGCAGTAGACTGTAGCAGCATTCCAGTAGATATACCCAGGGAGAAATGGCATTTCTTGATGAGAGAGGAAAAGAGATTGCAAACAATACACAATAGAAGGATCCTAGAAGAGCATGGTCTGCCCTGTTTTCATCTGTTCTTAATTGTTAGTTACATATGAAAGCATTATGGCTTTCTCAGCTAATATTTAGTGCCTAGCAGAATGCTAGGTACATTATACAGTTTTTACGGATTTAAATTAGTAAACAAATGCGACCTATATTACTTAGAAGAGGATATCCTGAAAAAGAAAGTATCACTTAAGAGATCCGAGATCCAACTATTACATGTAATGGTGCCACCAATTGCACTAGTTTGATGTATTCTATTGTTTTGAGTGGCACTAAGAAAACTTTAAAGTGAGTGGACGATGGTTGGATTAAAAAGAGGGCTTTGAGGATGTTTTGAGGAACTGGGAGCGTTGCGCTCTGCTTGCCATGTCTACAGTTATCACTGTTATATGAACCCATAGGAATACAACAGTGCACTGACAACTGAACTTTCTTTTAAACTTGTTTGTGTTGTAGGTTCAATTTTATTTCAAGATAGAGATTTGAAAGTAGGACTATGCTCAGAGTTTTAGATTGCATAATTAATTATTGCTAGTAAACTCGGTATGGGCCTGGGACAAACATGTTGTTAAGCTAAGCATTAATGTACTCACTATGCCCAGTGCCTGTACCAAATCTGTGTTAGCCAGGCAGGTTGGGCAACATTGGCTTTTATTGCTCCGTGGAGAGGATTGAATCTCAGTTTTGCTGAGGTGCTGTTTTCTTGCTCTTCACAGCCTTTCCTAAGACTTTTCTATCTTTTGATGTTGGTGTTTCTTTTCTATAATCTCTTATCTTACTTTGCTTTAAACTTTAATAATGATTGTCGATTTAGGAATCTCACCTCTGTATTCCCATGTTTCTGCTTTATCATCCATAGTTTAGTAGTCTACATGTTCTCTTGCTTAGAGACTAAGGTAACAGTGACAGCAATGGTGCATTGTAATCTCAGCAGAACTGAGCTCTGGTCACAGTGTGCTTAAGAGTACTAAATAATAAATATTTTTCAGTGCTGTAACACAATTCTTAAATTAGTTTATACCACGTTAAAAAAACATACAAGCCCTGCAAATTGTTTTAAAAAATGTTATGTACAGTAGAAGGCAATAATGAGATCTGATAAAGACTAAACTGTAGGACCTCGTGATAAAAATATAGGAGTGTAGGATTTCAGTGAATAAATTTATAGCGAAACTAGAAGCATTATGAGCTGTTTGCAAGAGAAAGCAAGCTGCTTGTAAAATGTAAAGGAAGTTTATAATTATGATGTCTAGTATACCGCAATGAAAATGCGGGCTGACAGTTTGATAATGGTGCATAATATTAAATGATATTAATGAAAGCAAACAATTCCCAATGAACTAGTAAAAATAAGATTTTTTGCTTGTTTCAATCTGAAATCCTTGGTTTAAGTCTTTGTGGATTTTTGTATAACATACAAAAACGAAAGAAAATTTTCTGAATAAGGTGAGATCGACATCCTATGTAAAATGGTAATGTAGACTTTTGTTTATGATGTGACTAGCATGGTTTTGTATTTCCTAAAGCTCATGTGTATTTAATATACATTAATCATTGTATTCAAAAGCAAATTCAAAGATGTTCTGTTGCAGGATGATATTCAGTCCTCACAAGAGTCTCTGCCACTCAAGATGGTTATAAAGCTCACTTCACAACCGAGGTAAATGAGTACATATTACTGAGCATCTGAGATTGTGTTCTGTTCATTACTTGATACTTGCTATACCATCTTGCTGTTTTCTAACTTTTCACTCAAAATAATGATAACATGTAATTTAGCATAATATACTGAATTACAGCGTGTCTATTTTGAAATAGGGCACTGAACTTTCAAAATACAAAGTTTCTCACTTACTGCTAATTCAGTTGCAGCAAGTATAGGAATCTTACTGTGTGCTTTTGCAATATCATAGTACTTGATAAATAGAAGACTTTAACTGAACATAATTACAGCTGACTGAATTAATGTTGTGAGGGAAACCTTGTTTTTTGTAAGTCCTAAAGTTACAATGTAGATTTTGTATTATCTTTTAAATTCAAGTAGAAAATCAATTAGGGAGATATTTTCTGGTAACTTTCTGTTGTATTAAGAGCACTTATTAATATGTAGTTCTAGAGCTTTCAGTCACTTGTGGATGAAATGTTCCCTAGAAACATTTGCTATCCAGCCTGTAGTAACTTAAACATTCATTAAAAACCACCTCAGCAAGTTGCTGGTGACATCCAAATGAAGTAAATAAGATGTATGGATATGAGAGCTGTTGTGTGTATGTAAATTAAGTAATACAAGGGCTTTTTGTTCTTTTACAGGAAAAAAAATAAGATTTATTTTTAAAAATAAGCATTATTTTTGCTGAGGTTTATATTTAATTTCTATATTTCTAGCAAGTTGCAAGGTAATAAACCCTACTGGCTGAACTCATGAAGCTTGCCATCTATTAGAAACCTGTTACTTTTCAACAGTATTAATCAAATTCTTTAAAGAAAAAGAGCAGAGCTTGGGGTGTGTGTGTGGGTGAGTGTATAAAATAAAAGTGTATAAGCTTGTCTCTAGGAAAATCATGTAAACATACATGCTGATTTCCTTTTTTAAAAGGAATTTTATTTTTTTATTTGAGTGAATTCAAATACTTTCAGATTATTTTGCCGGTTGTCCAAGATAGTCTTGGATAATGTGATGATTTGACTAAAACTTTTTAACTTTTTCAAAACATTCCTCCTGCGAGCTTCACTAGGAGAGAATTGTATAAACTGCTGATAACTGGAAACAAATTACAATGTAGAATCTTTTTCTTCGATTTTAGGGTAGTTCCAGTGCTTCTGCTGTCCCTGTCTAACTTTGACTGTTGAAAGGGTTTTGTCCCTGCCAACCCCTAATGTGTCTTTCATTTGCATCCACTGTGCCCATTATCTCTCTGCATAGTATATTAAGTAAGCTTTTTCCTTACTGGTATTTATGCATTTCAAGCATTTGCTTGTTTTACCTCATAGTTGTACATTAAGCAGAGGTACATATTCTGCGTTTTAATCTTAAAGTTCATATTATCCTGGGAGCCTTTTTTGCATTGTTCTCTGAACTTTTCTTAACTTACTAAGAAGATAACATTGGTAAATAATTGCTAACTAGTTTTTCTCGCATTCTGAAAATACCATGCAGTCTCATAATATGTAGTTCCTGTGTCAAAGTGTATAATCAGAATTCCAGGAGATAAAATGATGAGGAAGAAGCTTTGGGGGTGAAGGAGAAATGTAGGAAGAGAATCTTTTTATAAAGCTGTCTAAAAGCCTGCTTTTTGTAATAACTTTTCATTTTTTTTTTTTAAAAAAAAAAGAGAAAAAAAACGCTTTTAAAGCAACGTTTAAGTGTACACTACTGCATGTGTCCTTTGTTGTTAGGATTTTCATTTGAATACCTGTATGTTGAACTATTTGTTTCCATTTAAAGATGAACCTAGTTTTTGTAGGTCTCTGAATGTCTCTCTGGTTGTTTGTATCCTGAATCTCAGCTAACATTATCACCCGTGGAAAAGGTGATGCATAAGCTGAGACTGCAATTTTATGAGCATGCATCTGATTTTTCTAAGTAGCAGAAAAAGATGTGAAATTTAATTTCAGTAGAATATTGAACACAACTTGATAAATTGTCATTAATAATTACTATGTTTAACCTTGAGTTAAACAAGTTTCTAAGACAGGAATTGATTTTTTCAAATAGAAGATTGAAGCATCAGCAGGTTTAAAATACTGCCTGATTCTCTTCAAAAGTTTTATCTTTTGGTTATAATTTATTGTTCATGCCCATAGTGTGAAATTTCTAGATTTCTTTCTGTTAATATATTCTAATATATTATTATGAGGGATAGAAGCTAGACCAACGCAATTGTGACAAGATTAGTTTTCTTTAATTGATTGAATATTTAGTATTTTGTAGTTTGGCATCTTTGTGTGAAGATTTAAAAAAAAGAAAAAGAGTTAAATTGATTGTTTCTATAAAATACTGATCCATATTATCCAGAAGTTTAGAATTACAAGCCACTGATGTGAAGCTCATAAGAGTATTTTCTTTTGAATCTGATTAATAACTTAATCATTTTCCTTTTTTTGAAAGTTGACTAAATTAATTAACTTCTCAACAGATGAGTAATTTGCAGTATTCTTCTGTCTGTGGTTGAACTGTGATATTCTTTTCTTAGTTTTTTAGTGAAGTGTTCATTTTGCTGCTTGTGAAAGTTGCAGTCAATAGTGAAAGCTGATTGAACTGTACAGAGTAGCTAATGCAATTTGATTATATGGAAAATAAGGAGAAAGAGACGGTTTATTTCTCAGTTATCGTTCTTCCAGTACATAGTATCTCCAAGACTGTTGTGTAGTTGAGAAGTGCAGATAGGTATCACTTAAAATATTTGGTATAATTTTTCCCCACCTATGCATCTCATCTGTCTGTAGTGCTCTGTTGCAATCTTTTGCTGAAGCTACAATTTTTTAAAAAAGGTAGTATGTTCATTTTAATAGAATTAATATGTGGAGTGTTGAAAGTCATATTGTGATTCTGCCACCTTATAACTAAACAGTCTTACCAGGCTTTGAGTGCTGAAGTTTTGGCCTATTTAATTACATTAAAACCCTTTTAACTCCTTAATGAAGTGGAATCCCCCACTGCCAACAAACCTTAAAACACTCTTTAAATACAAGGTATTAATAAGACCTCATTTTAACAATATCTCTTTATTACCTTTAGCCATATAATTCTTTGTATAATTAAGCCTACCAGACTAGTGGTCTGTGAAGAATGTTACTTGGAGGAGAATTAAGTTGAAAAGGGCTGAAACTCCTGGCTGTTGCTGTTAATCCAGTACTGTTGCTTCTAAACAAAGGAATCTTGAGGAGGAGAAATCATGAGGAATTCATAGAGTGACTTGTGGCTTATGTTGTTCCTTTCCCCCTCTTTTTTTGAGGGACCAGGTACCATGATGAGAGAACTGGCAGAGACTCAGGAATTCAAGGGAAGGCAGTTAAGTTGTGACACTTAGTTTCCCAGAACGTACAGAGACCAGTTTCATAAAGGAAATTCTATTGTTTTTCATCCTTCAAGGAATCCTTCAGCTTTGTGAATGTTATTTTTAATAAGCAGCTGGAACTGAAGTACGGTAATACTTTGCTAGGTGTTGGAGACTTGCTGTGGTTTAATGCATGAAAGGAAAGAATTTTTGTGCGTGTGTGTGTATATATATATATTGATCACGTTCAGCTTAAAAAAAAAACTAAGCTTTCACAAGTCATTATTCAGCTAGCTGAGGAACTACTTTTGCACTGTTCTGAAATAGTTCTGGAATTAACAAGGTCTGGTAGCAAGAGTATGTACAAGTGTTACCTTTTATTACAGTGTATCTCGGAAACAGAAGCTATGTGTTGGGCTAATGAAGTTGGATACTCCATCATAATTGTGTGAGAGCACTCTGTCCCTTGATATAATCCTTGCTTCTTGGGGATAGTATGCCAGAGGTCGTGCTTCTCAGGTGGCAAGAGACCTGCACTCCCTGGACTTGGAGGGAGTTTGAACCTCTCACCATTCAGTTTAACCTGACAGCTTATGGACAGTGCCAGTGGCAAGATTGCCCAGCTATTTGTCAGCAACGTTTGCTGGAGACAGCACTGGAGAAGAGTGAGGTACATGACCAAATACCTGACCTAGCTGCCTGTACACCAACTTGGATTTTGTAGTAGTATTGTTTGACACAACATGGTGAACCCAGCACCGAATAAGACTTAGTATCCGGCATCAGACATGGATTTTTTTTTGCCTCTGAACTCTCCTGTAGCTCTCTGAGGGGTTTCATGTGCTCCATTGTACAGTGCAAACGTAGTGTAAGGCATCTTATTTGATCTGAAGTCAACTGTGGTGTTCAAAGAGAAGTAGAGAATATTTCTAAAAATTGTTGATTTAGGATTTTTAGTGTCAAACTAACAGTAATTAAATTTCACCCACAAGTCAGTTCTCTGCAAATCATAGAGGAATGGTATGATATCCTTTTTTTCTCAGGCTAGTTTAGTAGCTTAGCAGGCACCTTTTGCCTTAGCTGAAATATTCAGGTTGCTTAGGGGATTAATTCTGAACAGAATACACAGTAATCAATGGCTTCTTTAAAAATCTGTCAAAGCAATGAGTGGTTTAATGACGTTCATCTCATGAGAAAAAAGTTCATTTTTCCAATTTTAGGAGGGGACAAGATAACCTGTATTATCCTTACTTCATTATCTATGAGCAGCTGCAAGGCTTTGGCATAAATTGTCTTTAGCTTGTTAGGGCCAAAATCTGCAATTCTTTTAGAGGTAAAATTATATTTTTCTTATGAGATTTTACAAGGGCAAGTTGGTTACCCTTCCAAGAAATCACTTGACAAGTGGTGCTTACTGCTTCTTTTTGAACACAGCGTAATAATCCGTAATTAAAACTATGTTGTTATGTGGAATATATGATAAAGAGTACATGTACAAAGACTGAAAATTCTTAGCAGAGCCTTGTGTATGTAATTGTATTTAGCTGGAAGATGACAGGAAAGATGGGTAGACTGAGAAGGAAACTTGGTATGAGATGTTGAAAAGGAAGGCTGTCCTGATCAGGTGAAGCGATTGATAAAAGATTTAGACAAGAAGAATAGTATCTTGCAGAGCTAAAATGAATACAGTGGATCAGGGTAATGTTAATATTATCATTTGGCAACTTTAACTTTTTTTAGTATGTGTTGCACATATTGGTGGAAAATCAATTTAAACAACTGTTCATGTAGTAGTAACATGAGTTCTGAGGTAAATGATACTTTTGTATATAATTATGCACTAAAGCAGCAAAAAGACAGTTGAAGCAAGGCTGTTTTGAACTTTCAATGAATTTCTTTTAATTTAAAAAGAAGAAAAGGATGACACACTAGCATTTAAAATGAGGCCAGACATATTTGTGGCAGTTCATACATTTACTTCCCAGAAGAAAGTACCCTTTTAGCTTTAAACATGTTTAATTAGATGAAACAGCATATGCAAAAGTTTTGTTTTCCTTGAGGAGAAAACTCTATATTATCAAATTTGAAGGAGACAGACAAGATGAATGGCCATTCAATCAAACATTAAGACTTTTCTTCTATTAAAAAGCAGAACCCTTAATCAAACACTTCTGTTCTCGGCACAGTAGGCCAGGTAGTTTAGAAATTAGGAAAAACCTGTCACATTGCATACAAGTAACTGTATCTTTGGTTTCCAACGTCCTGGCAGCTTGGGCTGAATAAACTTTTTAAATTAATTTTTTTAATTTTAACTCAGTGTTTAGCTGCCTGATTTACTGTGTTTCAGATGACCCGTGGTAACTGCCATGAACATGTGCTGTCCGTAGTGAATTCAAGGTTATTTTGACTGAATTAGATGTGTAGTTAAAAATTACTTTCCCTCTTGATTTTCGTGAAGGAAGAACTGTTGCAAAGACAAGCTTGGCTAGCAAGTGTTAGCTCGGGCATCTTGACTCCTGAAACATCGATTGATATGAACAGGAAATAAACGTTTAAGTAAAAATCATTCTGCCAAAATGGTGACTTGAAAATAAGCAAAATCCAAATCCCTCTGCTTGTAGGTGGTCGATGGCTGTGGAACTAACTTTGTGACCAAATGAGCAAATTCTACATTAGCAGGTTTTAATGGGAGACGGGGTGGGGGTGTAGGAGAGTTAACAGCGAATTAATATCTTATTCCTCTTCTTTTTTTGTGAACTTAAAGCTATTTTTCAGAGAAGTTTCTGCTTTATGAGTATGAATTTTGTTAATTCTTGCATTAGTAATGCTTAGTCTTGTCTCAAAACTGGCTCCCTGTTAACTGCAAGAACAGTTGGCATTTCATTGAAAGTTTATTTGGGAAATCTGAAAATAAAGCAACAAATAATCTGAGGGATAAACATCTGTTTAGATATAAAGGATAACTCTTAAACTGAAGACTCGTTTGTTTTTGAGTGACATTTATCATTTATCAAGAAGAAAATAGCTTTGATTTGCAGTTAATTGCACTCTAAAGCTTTCTGTGAACTTAACCTGTTTCTCAAAACTCAGTTTTGACTATCCTTCTAATTTCAAATACTTCTAAAAATTGTGGCTTTTTAGACTTGTAATTAAAAGTGCTTAAAAATTCTTTAAGTTACGGGTCGGTCTTGTTGATAAACTAGTGATAGTCTATGCTAAGTATTTTTATATTTATGGGATTCTTAATAGACTTTCTTTTGAAGCTGTGATTGAAAAATTACACAAATTAGTTAAAACAATTTTAAAATATTTTCTTTGCAGTTTCTCAAAATTGCACAAATTCAGGATTTTCAGTTCAGTGTGCAGTATTTTTACAGGTTTTGGGGATTGCAGAAACAGTGCATACATATTGGGAAGCCATCCTTATCAGATGCTTGTATTCGGTGCTTCTGTTGCAATAAAAATTTCTAACTCTAAAATGAAGAAACTTGCAATGAGGCATCAATTAAAAGAAATGTCTGCATTCCTGTGGAAAAATTGATGTTTGTAATAGAAGTGTTATAAGAAATGCAAAAGAATATGTAAAAAATTGTTTTGCTTTCAAAAAACAACGTTCATTTTGAAGGAAAATACTAGAAAAAAATGAGTACAGCTGAAAACTGAGTTGTACTCATGTACTTGTTGAAGCAATTCTGGAAGAAGATGCATCTTTTCAGTATATTGGTATACTTGTATATTATTTCTTTTTTTTTCTTTCTTTTTTTTCTTTTTTTTTCCAGGCACTGGCTATCCCTTTCAGCCTTTTTATTGGAGTTGCTTTGAGGCAATACTGTAGTTAGTCCAAGGCTGTCAAGGCACAAACTGAAGTGATATGGCATACTTAAAGTTTTTCTGTTCTTCTGAACCAGATTTTTTTTCCCTTCTAAATGCAGATTAATAAAGCCTGCACTACAAGAGGAACAAGGAAAGGATTTTAGTGAAGGCACTTCCCGATCCTGAAAAAGTCAGGGGGCTTCAAGCCCATCTTGGACTTCAGAACACCTCACAACTTTGTGGTAAAAGAAAAATTTAAAATAGTGCCTTTGGACTTGATCCTTTTATCCTTAATTGGAGAGTAGTTTTGTGCTCCAGAATAGGATATATGTGCCACTAGAAATCCATAGAAGTCATAGGAAGTATGTGTATCTGGAATATGTAGTAGGTACATAATATTTTTAAAAAAGTCTTGTCTTAGGTTGATGTTGGTTTTCTGTGTTATCAGAATTTATAGTTCTTGCTGTGGTGTTGTCTGTGTTTTGTGAATGCTGTTTTCTTGAGGGTTTTACGTGGTTTATTTCTGAGGAAGCCACACAAAGATCCTATTTCCTGTGAGAGTGGAGGGATGAATTACATGTGTATACCCTACCTAATTTTCTATCTCTTCCTTTTGAATGAGCTATGGTTATAATAAAGATGTATCTGGACAGTTGGAGGAGAGAACTGATAGGCATTTATGAGTTCTTTTATTACAGATATGAAGAGTTTTGACTGTAGGTCGGTCATTAGGAAGGGCGTTGCTGGAGTGATACAGAATTCTTAGAATGTCAACCAAGGATAATCGACTATTTTCTTAATTGTGCAATCATTGTTTTTAATTGCTTATGTTAATCAGAATTATCAGTCATTACTGCTTTTAGAAAGAATTAATAATTTTAAGATTATAGATCTATTTCTAAATCAAGTATTTAGCCTCTTTTTTAAGTACTATTGTGATTGCAGCATAATTTCATCTTGTGTTGGTCGAACCCCCACAATAAGTACAATAAACTTATACTACGAGTTTATTGTTTCTATTTTCAATTTCTTGATGCTACAAATTTGATTTTTATAATGAAGAAACTGATTTGTCTAACAGCTTCTATTTCCACCTCTATGAAAGCAACACAATTATCAATTTTTATTTATAGTTTCAAATTGATATTAAATTTCTACTAATTCTTCTGCAAGACATTGTTCATAAACTGGAAAAGCTGCCTTGTTTAGGAAGAGGTTTAAAAAAAAGAAAAAGCTAATCTGTGTTCATAATATTCTGCTATATAAGAAACAATTTAATTAACTTGTAAGAATTGTTACCAAGATGTAAACTCCTTTTTTCTTACAACTGTGACAGCATTGATAGCTGGTCTCAGTTCTGATTCTTAAATCTACAGCGAATTTAGCCATATGGAGAGGACCATATTTGCATCATTTAGCTTACCAGTTAAGTAAGCTAAATAGTCTCCTTAGATTTCATACAGTCAGAGACCATTGAGAAGGTATCATAATTTCCTTTTGGGAAAAACTTACTTTTTATCCGGCTACGTAGAGGAAGACTGTTTGCTTATCTTGAATTTTTATCAAACCATCCGTATGCCCACTGCCTTAAATTATGTTTACATCTGAAAATATATCTAAGACTGTAGCTCTTTGAATGTAAGATATTTCTCACAAAGGACCTTCCCATTTAATTAAATGTCTAGAATTGAATAGATGTGAATGCTAGTAGTTTCAGCACCTACTAGTATCTCAGAGGAGATGATTAAATCTCTAGCAATTATTGCAACTAAATATTATAATTAGATATGTAGATCCAGTTGAAAGCACACTTTCAATATAATTTATCATTTGGTGTTTTGAGCTTAAATTGATACAGCATTTTGTCAAACTTCATTTTCTTAATATGCCTGTTAAAATTATTTAAAATTTTTTTTAAACAGTCACATAAGCAAATAAAATTAAATTAGGCTAATAAATTGTCTTACTGATTTTTTTTAAAATGTTGAACATTCAATATAGGTCCTATCAAATATAGGAGGACAGCATAGCTTTTTTTTAGCTAGCGTAATCCTAACATAACAAGGCATTATCAAACTTAATAGATCTCAATATTGCTTTGTTCCTTCTCTAGCCCAACATAGACATCTGTTAGACATTATGCTTGTTGCATTTAACGATTGAGAATTAAAGTTTCTTAGTATATAAACACATGATACTGAACATAAAAATGTAAATGCATGTGTTCTTTTGGTGAATTACTTAACATGAGGTTGCTTCAGCTGTTTATCAAGTATTCAATATGGTCTTTCCTCAAAATCTTGGAAGCATTAGCCAGATGCTGTCGCCCCAAATGTGCGTTTCAGTTTTACTACCCCTTCTCCTCCTCTGCACCCCTCTGGAAAAGACCGTCCCGTCACTAAGCCCAACAGGAATATTAAAGGAGATCTGTTCCTCTTTAATGAAAATAGGAAAGCAGAAAGAAAGATTTCTGCTTTACAGCATGTAAAGTAGAAGCATTCCAGAATTTTATTCAATTTCAGGTCAGTGAAACTAGTGTTTGCCAGTGTTAACCTGACTCAGGCAATTGACAGACTTCCTTGTTAACTAGCAATTACTTAAATGTTCACTGCTGAATGTTGGATAGTGCCTATTATTCAACTTGTATTCTTTGTTATCAATCTGAGGAGGGCAGAGGTTTGTGTATGTACAAAGTGAAGCCAAAGCAAGCAAGGAATTTTTTTGACCAGATCATTGCTTTCTGTTGTAGCAATCATTTGCTAATGGAATATAATGCAAATAAAATATATAGAATAAATAGAATATAAAATTTGAAGTCATACTGGGAACAGTCTACAGTAGAGGATTAGAATTAAGCTATCTGAATAACCTGGAGCTAGTATTTCCTTGTCAAATAAATGAAATGCAACAAGCAAATGGAAGAATTACAGTCCTATGGAAAAATAATGTGGGGACTCACCAACCGGATACTATGAATCAGGAAAAGACAACATTACAGAAGATCACAAATTCAGAGAGTCACACTTGTGTGGTGCCACAGAGGCAAATTTATTTTGGATTAATTAAACAGAAAAATATTCTATGTAAAAAGGCAGGTAGTGTATGCTACTTAATCTGAAGCGATAAAGGCCTCAGCAAAAATACGGGATCTAGTTTTGGAAAATAAGCTTCAGGAAAGATGAAGAAATGGAAAGGCTTAAGAGGAAACTAGCCTCAAAGAAGAGATGTTGAAAGATTAGCATCTCAGAGGACTAGTCAACATAAGTCTTCAAATTCATACAATTTTGTTATGAAGAGAATTGGGTGTTTTAGTTGCAGTGGAAAAAAGTGAAAGAAGTAATAGGAAGAAATGTTTTTGTTGTTAAATAACAAAAATTGTACACTAGCAAAAAATGGGTGCTTGAGCTGCAATTTTGGAAGTTTTCAAGAACAGTGAATGCAGCACTTCTTAAATGTGTCCCCATTGAACTGTAATTCTGGTTATGGAGTTGAGCTAGAGCAACTTTTCTGTCCATTACTTCTATGCTATCTGATTTCTGAATTTGGCTTTTGTATCTTTAAGATGGTCTTGAGGGTCATAATAAATCAATATATTCTGGTGCAGCCATAATGGCCTGAGGTTATAGGCCAGTGTGTTTTGTACATAGTGTGTTCTATTAGAGCAACTGGCAAACTGCAAAAAGTAGGTTGTTTCGAGGCATGTGAGATCTTCCAATGATCTGAAAACGTTTACCTGATTTCTTTATGTAATGACTAGCTGCCCTAATAAAAGAACAATTTTACCTGCATCAGCAAAAGCATCAGAAAAATGATTTCTTCTAGTTTTTTGTACAGAAAAAGGAATTTTTTGTTCAGTATAAATATTTTTTTTTCCTTTGACAAATTTTATTTTGGACTTTGCAGATGTTTCCTCTGTTAAAGGGTGAGTGTTTCTATATCATTTTATATGAAAAAACTGCATGGATGCTACCTAGATGTTGTAACTTGTTTGATGTTTTTAATGTGTTAAATGTTTGCAGTGTAATGCATTAAAAAATTTACAGTATGGGTAGGTTTCTGATCATGTGTGAACAATTGAGTAGAGCAAGAATTTACTGAGATTAGTGCTAGTGTATCAGTTCTCTCTACGAATGTACAAGTCAAGATATTTCTTAAAATTAGAAAAATTGGAGTCGTATGTATGTATGTGTGTTTGTTTATACATATATATTTATGTACATACAAAATATCCTGAGTCTTGAAAATCAGGTATCTCCAAAGTGACTGGTACAGTTTGACATGGATTTTTTTTTTCCTTGAGGGTGCTCTGATGCTGATGTGCTCTATCTATGAATTTTACCTGGTTTGCTTCCTTTCTGAATATGATTTAGGAAGAAAATTATTTTTAAATTTGTAATGAAACATTATTGGACCAAGCATAGGTCTGCGCAAATAATCTGCATATTATTTTTTTCTTTTTCTCAAAGAATCTCTTGCCAAATGGCATTTAAGATAGAGCAGAAACTTAGACTTCATAATATCTTGAATAGTATTCTATTCTGTATGTATTAGAAGAAAAGTGCAATTTGAATGGAATCAGAACGGCTTTTTTTCCAAAAATAATCACTCATATGGAGGAAGGAGGATTGCATTAAATATCCTCAAAGTCAAATTTTCTATGAAACAAAGCATGAATCAGGTTTGAATAACTTAAGAAACAGGATTGAATGTATGATTTTTCATGTATGAAACTTCGATTTCCTCCAAAACTTTTCTTTTTCTAACTTTCTCATTAAATCAATTTTGAGTAGGACTGAAAGGGTATCTTGAAATTTCAAGAAACTTTTTTTGTTAAAGCGCATGTTAGTAACTGATAAAAGAATTGTAGAAAAAAATACTAAACCTCTTTAGAAGAACATCATGATCATGAGCTTTCACAGTTTACTGTTCATTAATTTCAGTCCTAAAGGAATATTAAGAGCAGACTTCTTGGATTAAGGTGTTATGAAATGTATAATTTTTGAATAACCACAGGAGTGATGTGACTGGATGATTTCAGATGATAATCTGAATTTCCCTCCCCTTTTTATGCCATTTATTTTCAGAACAATTTTTCCTAGACTATCTGGCTTTAGAAATACATAGCAGTAATGTGTGCAAACTTGGCCAGGTATGGAGAAAAAGGGCTGAGGGAATCACTTCAGCTATGCTTTTGGCTAAGGAGGTTGTAACCCTAACATGAGGGACCATGAGAGCTTTGAACAGAACCCCTACTATTAAAATAGTGGTACCCAGTGGCAGGGCAAGAGGCAATGGGCACAAAATGAAACACAGGAAGTTGTCCAGGGAAGTTGTGGCATCTCCATCCTTGCAGATACTCAAAACCCAACTTGCCACAGTCCTGAGCAACTTGCACTGTTGACTCTGCTTGAAAAGAGGAATTGAACTAGATGACCTCCAGAGGTCTAAGACCAGGAGAAAGGTGTTTTTTTGTTTTTTGTTTTTGTTTTTAATGATTTTTGCAATCCAGTTGTTTTTGTTTTATTCTATATTAAAAATTCAGAAAAATAAGTATCTATTATATGCTTTCATGGGCTTCTGGGAGAGATTTCTCAAAATGCCTTCTTCAGGGGAAATAATGTTTGCAATGTAGAAATAAACACCTGTTTCAAGAAGATGGTCTTTGTTCTGTTTGTTCCCTTCATGACCATCCCAAAACGTGGACAATTCCAGGCCTGAATAATGTCAATTCATGGATATTTTTTTTCTTTTTAAGAATTCTAAGCTTCCAAGATATTACACAAATCACATAATTTATTTTTTATGGTGTTTTGGCAGCTACCGTGGCAAATGGCACAGTATGCTGTTTAAATGTTAATTCCTAATTTCTTTCCTTTTGTGCACTTTAGTGTTTACTAACCAGGTGATGTTACTTCTTACATCTTTTAATTTTTTTCTTGTGCTTTTTCAGATAAGGACCAGTTCTGATTCTTTCTTAGTCCCTCTTTTGATATCTATTATTGCTTTATCATTCCATTGAGATAAGTTTTGTTTAGGCAGCTTCAGTTTTGTTTCAAATTCTTATGCCTCAAATGCCATTTTATTCCCGAAACCTATGAATACCTTTCCTGTTGTAGTCTGGTTTCTACCCACTAGTTCTTCTGATGCATTTTTTGAGTTTAAACATATATAGAGATACTTCATTTCCTTTCCTTGAGGGCTCTGAGCATTTTAATGTGTGATTGCAATCTTCCTTTGCTTTCACTTTCTTCTCCTTTTTGACATTTAAGTAAAGCTTACATGCTGCTGTTTGTTACTTCTTAGTCTTCAGTATGAGACTGCTGATGTAGTATATTGTTTGGTTTCTTGGCTTGTGATTTTGCAATGAAAGTAGGTGTCCTAAGCTATTTTGTGTCCATGTGTATTGAAGAGGTGGTATTCTGGATAATCCTATGTCACTGATAATCCTTCGACATTTATTTGTAGTGAGCACTGATTTCTCACATCACTTGACGCCATCACTTAAAGTCAGCATTGAATGAACTTTAAAAGGAGAAGATACTGCCAGATGCTATTGGTGAATTTGTGTGTGTGTGTGTGTGTGTATTTATATCTATATGTGAATATATGTATGTGTGTTAGGGAAACAAAAGAAAAATAGTCTGCAATACTGTAACTCTTCATAGTTTAAGAAACAGCTTGCAATACTGTTCTGTAATTCTAATATCAAGGCCATTGGAGGTCTGAATCAACTCTTTTTTTTAACTTTTTGCTTGTGAATGTAGCTAAACTCGTATATGTTTTATTGATAATTTGTTAAAGAAGTTATTTGAAATAAGAACAAGAGATGGTAATTTTTTTTAGCTCTGCTGAAAAAAGTTAGACGAGTGAAATTTTTACTATGTGATAAACTAGCCAAAATACTCTATCTTCGACGCTTGAATCTACGTGCTTAGTTGAAGAGTTTATTAATGCCATATGCTAGGTTATTTAAGAAAGATTATAAAGTTTATATGAATAAAAATAGTCATTCTGGTTTTCAGATATTTAAATGAGTATGGTGTCAAAAACATTGAGGTGTATCTTTCTAAAAGTATCTGAAAGGCAGGTGGTAGGATTTGCTCTTCTGAAATTGCAACTGTTAGTGCATCCAAGTTACATCCCATTTAGTAATGAGAGCTCAGATCTACACCTGTTTCTCATTTATTTCTGTCAAATAGATGAAATGATGGCTTAGGCTCAGCCAAACTGGTGCTTCTAAAGTAAAAATATGTTGAGTAAAATTTTTGGGGGGAATCTTACAGGTGGGCATCAACATTTTTCTCTTCCCTTCCCTTCCCCTGAGTTTTGATTGTTTTCTTTTTGCTGTTGCCAAAGACCAGTGGTTTAAATAGTGATAGAAAAATAACTACTTGCTGCTTCTGAAAGAGTATTATTTTTACCTTGCGTTCTAGAATAAAAATTCCTCTAAATATTGTCAAATTGCTTCTCTGTAATGTAACCACAGTATATTAAGCAGCTGTACTCCACATTTGTGGATGACATTCTTTGTAATTTTATAGCTTAAATGAAGTGTAGTCCTTTTGTTTCATGATGAATTTAAAGTATTTTTTTTAATTATAATGGGGTGTTATTTAAGGGTAGGAGTTGAATGGTACTTCAGGAGTAACATGATTTAATTGCGTTAGTCAGTGCTTTTGTGTATACATAATTATATCTTACTGAGTATAAGTACTTCAGTTCTACTGAAGTAAAATCTGGAAACAAAATATTGACATTTAGACAAAGTTCTAAAGTCTTTACTGTCAGAAATCTGGCCCATCATTACCTTCATCTGACTACCATATTACTAGCACATGCATAATACACTTATAATACGTTGATTCAAGAACGTATTAAGGATATGTACCTTGACACAACTAGAGCTTTGCTTTAGGCTAATATCAAAGAGAAATACTCTGGTCATGTATATTGATAATATGAAGTCTGGGATTTTTGTTATGGCTAGGTTTGTCACACCACTAATTAAATTTGTGAAGCACGTTTGTATCAATGGGAAGATGAATAAAGTTCCTGGAAGATGAACAAGTATTCCTGGGAATATGTTCAGCTGAATATGTTCCTTGGCAGATAATTAAAATTTAATGAAGGCATATATCATTATTAAAAATGAACTGAATCCATAAGCCTTGTATTTCACACAGAGGTATAAGAATTGACGATTTTTACTGCATAGAGTAAACAAAACATATTTTTGTAATGTTATATCCATGAATGAAGAGATGATTTTGATTTATTCTTACCTTTTGTATTGGATCGTCTCATAGGACAATATCGAATCTGACACAACCCTCTTTTTTTTCAAAGTATAGGAGTAGTTCTTAAATATATTTCACTACTGTTATTTTTTAATCTTGCTACTTCCTAAAGGTCTGGACTAAGAGCAGTATTCTAGTTTGATTTTGATTCTACAACAATGATAAAAATGTTAACACCTAAATTAACATTTTATTTGAAGAAGGAGGAAAAGCTTACAGTAAAATAGAAGAGTAAATATGACTAACACAATCTCGGGAGGCTCTCACAAACTCTTAAAAATTTGTTAAAGACTTTGAAAGCTAGAATACTGTTAACTATTTATATTGCCTAGTAGTCTAGGAGTCCTCAGTGTAAAAGTGGATAAAAAGAGAGCCTCCCAAAGTGCTCTTAATTGTGCTAGTAAATAATTGATAACAGTTGGATGTGCACAGATATACAAGGAAAATAGTTGTTATTTATAACAGTCATGACAATAGTTCAGCCCTGAAAGTTTTAAAGAAGGGATTTAAAGGGAGAAAATAATTTTTATGGAAAGCTCATTCAAGCTGTAAAAGATGGTTTGAAGATTTAGTAGAAAACTCTGATAGCGCCTATGATCTTAGTTTATTCAACTATTGAGAAGTTGGAGTTGACCTTTCCTACTGATTGTGAGGTGATAAGGTGGCTGTGAAGGACTATGAAGTGGAAGATGAACATCAAGTTTGATGCAGAAGAGCAGAAGGAGCTGGTGAAAGGATAATGAGAAAATAGTGTCCTGGTCAGTGTTGATAAGGATTCTGGGTGTCAATAGAGCAAAACTGCATTTGTTAAAACTGGAGAAATGTTTCACCAAAAAAAAGTGCGGGATGAAAGAGTAGTAACTGAGACTTTTCAGCTGAATGGAGAGAAAGAAAAGATGTTATCCTTGGTGTTTGTATTGCATTCATAGTTGACTAGTGCATTAAGTTATCAGTTTGACTTTACACTGAAATTGTGTTGAAGTTGTATCTCTCAGAAAAAGAAGTTTAATTTGCTCTTCCTTATTAACTATGAGCATTCTGCTACTACCCCTCAGCCCTGAAACTTTCATTATGTCCAAAGCAAAATCACAGCACCTCTTTCTCTACTGCTGACCAGACTTCATCTTAAAAGTAGATCAGAGGTGCCAGAGGAGCTCATTCTCCTCTGGCATTTGCTTGGAGAAAGACCTCCTGTCTGCATTTAGAGCTAACAGAAGAAAAGAGAAAATAATAGGTCAAAGGGTTTAACTACACAGGTGATTTATTAGCTGGGCCATAACATCGTACCCAGGTGCCAGGCTAACTAATGATGAATCTGGAAGACTTACAGTCAGGATGTGAGATTTTTGGAAAGAGGTTCAAATTACAGGTGACATTCAAGATAGAGACCTCAGAGACAGAGAGAGATTTCTAGTTTGGATAGCAAGAGACAATTCTAGATCAAGTAGTTTGATCTGTGAAGGTGGTAATTGAATTTGAAGGTTAAAGTGTGGAAGGAAGAGAAAGAAAACCACTAATAAACACCTGAGGCATCTTCTGCCCAGAAGAATTGGGCAGAGAATGAAGAGAATCTGCTGGAAGAAATGCTGAAGGAGTGATATGATAAGTAGTAGGTGGATGTTATGGGAACTGATGATGATGAAAGACAGGATTTCATGAAGAGGTAAACTGTGCCCTACAATGGGAAGAGTCAAGAGGTTGAAGGTAGAATATTGGTTCAGCTGGCAAAGGCATTTTTCATTGTGAAAGACACGTAATCGTTTGTTTATTTATTTTAAAGGAGTAAATGGCAAAGTTCAGAGACTAGTTGTACATAGTGCATTCTTTGACCTTGGAAATGAAAAGGAGCAAGGAAATAGAATAGTAGTCCCAGAGATGCATGAGGCACGAATGTTTTGATATCATTTTCTTTTTCTATACCTAACAGCAAACAGAATTATAAGACATAGATAGGCTAACAAAGCTACTTTTTTGTGTTTCAAGACCAATTCCTTTGGCTAGTGATCTAATTGTGCTGAAATGAAAGAATAGGTATAAGTTAATATAAAAATTACTATTCCATATGCGTCCAGTTAAATAGACTTGGCTTTGTATGTGATAGTTGTGACAGGGAATTTTGATAAGATTTTGTATTTAAACAATTATGGACTTTCCCTTATAGCAGAGAGAAACTAGTTGCTTCAAAGAATGTGCATCCGATATATATGTATGTACACAAAGTTTTGTTCACTACTTCATTGTTTCTAAATTATGTTTCAAATGAAGAGAAAACAATTGTGGATAACAATTTAATAATTAATCCTGAAAAACCCATTTAGATTAATCTGAATACCTGATTTGTGCTTGTAATTATACATGGCAATTCTTGAGTAGTTAAAATGTGAAAATGTTGTATTTTTATTGTATGGTATTTTCAAAATTCCTTTTGTTTGAAGCATTTGAAAAATAACAGCATAAGAAAAGACCTGCCAAGAATTGATGTTAAATATCCATTGTTTTCTGATTGTTTTGCATACCTATTTGTTGTGGTATGTACCTGTTGTTTTAACATTGTTTTAACACTTTGTTTGTATAATTTCTGTGAAACAATATTAAACCTGAAGTAGTTTGTTTCACAAAGATAATTTGGCAAATGTATTCTGGCAGGTACCTTCTCATATATAATCCTGTGGAACAAGAGCGATTTTCAGTGGTTTCAGTCAATGTGAATTCACCCAGAGTTACGTTGTTATCTCCTTTGGGAAAACCTGTTACTGTCCAGATTAGTGGTGTTTGGGATGGATCAACTACAGTATCACATGAAGCGTATCAGGTATGCTATTTTAAGTAAAAGGCAATAAATTATTTATTTGAGAGGTACTGTAGCTTCACATTAGAACAAAATGACACACTGATGAAAAGTACAGGTCGAATACTGACACTTCTGTAGATGCTGTCACTAATTCAGTCATTTTAAGGATAAAAGAAGCATATATATTTAACATAAATTTATAAAGTTTCTTAAAGTGATTAGTTATTGAATTTTCATAATATGGTGCATTATGGTGAAAGGGTCAATTATAGCTGCATGAAAATAAAATGTTTAATGTGTTTTTTCTTCATAAAACTGCAGTTCTAAAACTACTTTTTCCTTCAAGTAGTTATCCATATGCACAATCACACACTTTGTATGTGCTCAAGCACTCTGACTGAAAGACTTCTTAAGGCTTAAGCTGTTAGGTTCTGAATTTTTGTCTTCCAGAAAGGGAAGCTGGATTGTGATCTCTGTTCCTTTGTACTCAAGCTCAACATATGGCTTTGATTCCACCTCTTATTTCTGATTCTAAACAATGTTGCTGAAAATTTTTGAATTACAGCTCATTGTAGAAGATTGTCCCCAATTATCATGCATCAGAAACTTTTTTTTTTTTTCCTTATAGTTACAAAAATACTGCATTAGATCTCTGTTCTTACTCTTCTAGCCCTATACTCTTAGTCGTGTTCTTTTTGACTTGGGAGCTAGGTTGAGTTTGCTTCAGGATCATATGTTTGTGAAGGTTATTCAATCAGTGTTCCTCAGGCTTTCTCCAAAGGGGTAATTATTGATAATTAACATTGTGTGGGAGTTGAAGGAGGAGAAGGAATATTACATACCTGTAACTCCAATTCCAAGCAGGAGTTTTCCTCTTGGAAATCTGCCTTCTATATTACTCTTCTGTGCAGATTGTTTTATACCTCCTAAATAAGCAGAAACTAAAAGTGGGACAACTTCCTTATATATTCCTATTTTAAATTTGTGGATTTTTTAAAGGTGATCTATAAGGTTCCCCATACGCTACATACATCTTTAATGCTTAGTAAATATGCTTACAGTTGCAAACTGCAGATGACATTCCTTTTTAAGGAGATTGAAAACTGTTTCTGTATTAATGTAACATGATCATGATTCTGATCAAGTTAGTAGCAAGCATTTATTTGCTAATTTTTATTCATGTGCTTCAGCTATTAATTTTGGAATGTTTATGATTTTGTATTTATTGGTGGAAAATGGGAAAAATTTAACTGTTCTATAATCATGGAAGCAAAAGGAGTCACACTGAGCATGAATCTAGTGCAACAAGTTGATTTTCCATTTTATAATAAAAACCTGCTTCTATACTCCCGACAGATCTCTTTCTTGGCACATCTACCACCTTTGGGGCTTGCAGTTTACCAGCTTCTGGAGGTTCAGAGTTCAGAAACAGATTTAACTGGTTATACTATATATACAAGTGGAAGGAATAATATGCAGGTGAAGCCAGACAGGATTTTCAAGATAAAAGAGATGCAGAATTCTGTGGATAATATAATTTTAGAGAACTCCTATATGAAACTGTGGTTCTCTGGAATGTCTGGACTACTGGAGGTATGTTGCCTTATGTTTTGAAACACTTCCATTTTACTTTCTCAGGAACTTTTGCTCTTGTTCATGGAAATCTAAGTGTAGTGAGCCATTTCAAATGTGATTCTCTGTCCTTAGAAAATAAATACAAAAGAAGACGGTAAAAACCATCAAATGAAGGTGGAGTTTGCATGGTATGGAACTACAAGTAACCGGGATAAGAGCGGCGCTTATCTCTTCTTGCCTGATGGAGATGCCAAGGTACGTCTTCTGTTTGCATAGGGTTTCTAATCTTGAAATATCGTAAAGCACTCTGCAAATACAGCTTGGAAGAACTAGTTTTCCCCAACACTGCGATATAGCTGTGTGACTGAAAATAATGATGTTAGTTATTGAAATGATTGGCAGAACTTCATATTTTTTTAACCCTAGATATGGATAAAAATACAGTATTAATTTGAAAGTGCGAGTGGGTAAAGAATATTAATGGTTCACCAAAGATTTTAAGATGCTAACCTTGCAAGAAATACATGGAGATGGGACTTTTTGCTATTGTTAAAACAAGTCCACTCCAACTTCTTATGGAGCTCTTTATTTTGAACAAAGTGTTTCAAGTTCTAGCTGGGTTTACCATATGCTGTTTAATACAGTAGTTAAGATCCCAGTTGGGTCCCAGTTGATGAATGTGCGCACAGAGTACTAAGCAATTGTTTCTGATTTAGTTTTCTAGTGTGGTCAGTATTTTTAGCAGAGTAATAGGAGTATGCTGTTTCTCCCCAATAATTAGTTTTCAGATTGGAAATTCAGAAATAGTACAGTTCTTATGTTTTATTACCAACAAGAATCTGTTCAACCATTTTGGAACCAAAAAGCTAGTATTTCAGAAAGGGGATGATGTAATAATAAACAGTTTAAAGAAGTCAGCTAGTACGTAGTGTATTTTTTCTGCCCATTTTCTCCTGGGAGAACTTAAGTTGCATATATATATATATATACGGCAAACAGTGTTCTTTATGATTACTCCGGAAAAGAGGTAAGTGCCACCATTCTACTTTTTGTTACTTAGTTACATGTGCAAATAAGTCTAGAAGTGAACAGAAGCATTTCCTTTCCTTTTAGAAGTCTCTCCTAGAAGCATGCTTTTCGAGATCTGTCTGTTGGAAAATTTAAATTGTTTTAAACTGTTTTGAACTATAGCTCATAATTAATATTTTTGCATCAGTTATGTTCACCAGGGCTCACTTATTCTTAATTTTTAAATGTCAAGATTGTATTTGATCTGTGAATACCTGGACAATGTCTTTCCCGCTCCTCTTCCTCACCCCCAGCACCTTTCCTCAGCTACATGTTCAAGCTTTATTGGTTTTATTTTAGATGATACTATGTCTTCTACTTAGAAAAGCAAAATCAGTAAATCTAATGGTTTTCACTACACTGAATTACTTGTTTTATAAAAATAACCTGGAGAATTTTCTATATACAGAAATGTTTTTTGTTTAAACAAAAAACGTATCACATAAGTACAAACATAGTTAAAAGAAAGATGTATGTTGAGCTTTTAAGAATGAACACAATATGGTGAAATTACAGGTATATTTTTTGCCTTAATATTAAACATTTAAGGGTGGTATGTTCAAATTTTTTAACTTTATTCAGTACAAATGAAATCAGAATACTTTTAAATTTCTGCCTCATTAATTTACCGTAGGGCTCATTTGGCTTGCATTTTAATAGCATGAATTAGTGTCCCACTGGGAATAACAATGTAATTCTAGTAGTAGTTTTAAAAAACACTTTCAACTAATGATTTCAAGGGGAGGGGAGGGGAGGGGAGGAGGAGGAAAGGAGCCATCTGTTTCTTTTCAGTATTCTCAGGGTGAGCTGGGTTGACTATACTTTCTAAATCCTTACAGGAAATGGCAGTAGGATAGAGTGCAGGTAGGGGGTTTCCCCTTTTCCCTCTTTTGTTTTTTTTCCTCCTTTTTTTTCCCCCCTTGTCCTCCATTGCCCTTCATATCTGTGCCAGACTTGCAAAGAATTGTGTTAGGCCATATTCCTCTGGTGTCAATAAGGTTGTATGTTTCTTTGCCTTTGTTACCCAGTTATTTTATCACCTGATAAAGTCTTTGGATTCTTTTTAGTTCGATAGTACTCAGGAATCATTATTCTTCATCTAATATAACAATCTGTTTTCCTATAGTACTTATGTAGCCTTTCTGCTTGTAGAGTCTTCTACCAGTTTTTGGAAATTTCATGCTATAACTTGTTAGCTTTGCAGACCACCACTTAAAACTATATGATTATAGAAAATTCAGAAAATTTGATATATACAGTGCAGCTTGGTCATCACTAGACTGTTATGGATGTCAGGTGTTATGAGTATAGCCAGTAATACTTTTTGTCACTGCTACAGAAGGAAAACTTTGGTCAATCAAGGCGGAATAGAATATGTATTTGCTCTAAGAATTCGTTGTGTTATCAGAAGAATGGTCCTATTCTTTAGTGACCCTAGTAGAATAGAGCCTTGCAAAGAAAACTAAAGTCTCTTTCAGTGTCTCCTTTGTATTATTTGAAGCTTTGAAACTTTCATTCGATGTTACTGTTTCCAGCTTACAAATCTACTTACGAAAGCCGGAGCCCCAAAGGAGCTGGAAAAAACACCTCTTTCCTAAGTAAGAGTAGTCTAAGGTGTTGTCTACTGCCTTAGACTAAACAAGCACTTTGAGATTTTCAGTTTATATCCTAGTGATATTTTTTTTTCCTCAAATGCATGTTTATATACTATTTACTTGGTATTTTGGCCTAACTTTCCTTGCTTGTCTGCTTTAGGAAATCCACAATGGCTGCTTTCAAATACTTGGTGATGCATCAGTAAATGCAGGATCTCAGTCACTCAGTGCTTATACCTGTAGCATCTTACAACAGCTTCTCTTCATAGTGTCAGCTTTGGAAAAGGAATTCCGTCATGCCTGTTTATTATTGCCAAAGAAATATAGAGGCAGATACAGTCACATAAACATGGTTCAACAGGGCTTTTCCATGGCACCCAGTGGGTACATCTGGCCTTTTTGTGGCTCCATCAAGTAATGTATTGCATTGCTGTCAGTCTTCCTTAAAGCAACGTCACCTCTGAGTAAGCCATCAACTTGGAGAACAGGCACAGCAATAAGGAAAGTGGCTGATAGATCTCGAGTGAATGTTCCTAGGGAACCAACCCCATCTGGTGGTATCAGGTACACTTAGGGCTCTACAGCAGTGTGGCCAGCATTGTTATGCAGCTAGACAATCCCATTGAGGACAGGGCTGCTGTTCTGGGAGCTGGGGCATGCAATTCAGACCCTGTCCGTGCTATCTCTGTGAGGTATGGAAGTTGTTCAGTGTCAACTTCAGAACAGGAATGTCACTGCAAAATTCAGGATGGTGACACAGAGCAGAGGCTCTGTGCTGCAGGTCTGGAGAGATGACTGTGCTTCTCCCATGTCTTTGCATTTTCTACTTCTGGAATAGAAGGAAAGCACAAGGTTAACTTGGCCAGTATTTTAGTTTGGAAACTGTAAGTGCTACTTAACTGACTAGATGATGTGGAACTTCTTATCATACCTCACAACAAATATAAATTATTGCATCCTGACTATGATGGAAAACCTGTTTGGATCGCCTGTGCTTTTCTGAAAGAGGGCCAACTCTGTAAATCTGTTAGATCTGGGGAAGGACTTCAGTAGTCCATAAGCAGGTTAGATTTCAAAACAGTTCAATGTTTGTGTTTTCTTCTATCTATTTAAGACAATTCAGATATCAGTAGGGGGTAGGAAAAAGCAGATATTTCCGAAGAGTCGGGTGCTACTTGTCTATGGGATCAGTGTACTGGTTCATTCTCTTGCTTTACAAAACAATGTTTCAGAATCTAAATTAACTTTTTTCATTAAACCCACACTGAGAAATTGCGGTTCCCTTTCAGGTGGCAATGTCTAAGCATGCATGTATGTACTAATTACTGTGGGTACTTATTTATTAGTAGTATTAACAGAGATTTCTTATCTTGTGCTAGTGATTTTCTCTAGGCCCTTGTTTATGCTTGGTCTCCATGGTTGGACTTCCTTTACTGAATATGATCTTGTTGACCTGCGTAGCTGCAGCTGCTGCTCCTAGCTTTAAGAAATATTTTTCACGACAGACCCTGTTTTTTAAATCTAACAGACATACCTATTGTCTCTCCTGGATGGGAGAAGGACATGTATCTAAGTTATCTGACTGCTTGGCCTTTAAGCCGCCACAAAAAAGAAAAAAATGTATCTTTCTCCATTTTTATTGGCAAGATTGGGATGTTCTGTTGTCCAGAATGATTGCGACTACACATTTAGGGCATTGCACTGTATCAGTCTTCAAATTTTTTGCTTCAGAAAGTCAGAAGACATTCTTCAGGCATAAGTTCCTTTCTTTTGGTGGTTCCTCTAGCTTTGCATTCCTGATAAAAGGAAAAGACAAGCATGCAGATGCTATTACTGGAGGGTGTTCACAATACTCAGGAATCTGCTGTCTTTGAAGTGGCTCTTATTTCCTTGGTGCTTTCTATTTCCTTCAGGCATCACATCTACCATCTAAAGATCTGCCTCGTGTTTGTTTCTGAAGATAAATGTATTAGAGTGACTACTGTCTCTCCTCTGCCACGTAGTTCTCAAAACACAGCTCTCTGGAGACCATGGCGTTTGATCTTTTCCAAACCCTAGCCTAATCTCAAACTCTGCTATTGAGAGGCAAGTTATCTTGAAGAGGGTCTTGAGTTTTTTTTAAATCACAAATATCTTGAGAGCAATTCAGTCTGTTGGAATACTCTCCTTTGGACATAGGGGTTTTTGTTTGGCTTCCACACCAACGATGTATTGCACTGCCAAAAATTTCTAGGCCGTGCTAAGATGGTTAGTAGTGCTTCAGCTGACTGCAAGGGGAAAGGCTGCTTATTGGACATACTTTGTGCCCTCAGCCTGCAATATGCTATGCCAGCTTCTATGCAAGCCTGTAAACCTTTAAGTGTAGGCAACTCTCCAATCATCTCTGCCTCTTGGCACCTCGGCATCCCAATTTGTGCAAAGTTATGTGTTTCAAGATACCCCAGGGAGCTATGGAATACTATTTTGCTCCCAAAAATCTCCCTTAACGTTTCTAGCTTGACTTTTTTTCCCCTCACTTCTAAGACAGATGGTCTTATTTTTCTTAAATGTGAGTGACTACTGAAAAACAGATTCTGAAGCCTATGACCCATAGTTCTATTATCCAGTTTCTTAAAATACTGCTTTCTAGTCTTGCTAGAAACCTGTTATGAAAGGCTACTGAATTGAAAGTACAATAAAACCAATTCTGGTGGAGCTGAGGGGGGCAACTATTCATTTTAATTATTTAAGAAATTGAGCCTTGAGACTACCACTGGGTACGAGATCCAAATATTTTTATTCTGAATTCAAGAGCTGAGTAATCATAGATTCCTTCACACTGGAGAAGATCCACTGTCTTGAGGAACCTCCTACTCAAAGCAATGTCCACACTACATTCAGACCAAGGCTTCATCTAGTCAGTCTTGGAAATAGCTCTGTCATTGTTCCTCCTTTTTAGAAGGGAAAGTGTGTTTTTTTCTGAGCAGCAAGAAACCCATTTCTGCATTTTGGTCAGACTTTTGCATGAGAAATACTTTTAGTTTGTGAGAGGCTGCGACCAGAGGCAGTGAACCAGAGTTCAGAGGCCTTTCTGTCCATCTCACCAAGGATCTTTTACAGTGGTAATAGACTAATTGCCTGTTTAATGCATAGAGATGTTCTTCTGCTTAAAAGCGTGGTTTGTATTTTCAGTGTGGCAAACCTGGTCATTATCACTTTACAAGTTCTGAATTCAGTATGTTTCTAAAGACTATCAAGAAATCACTTTTATGAATTTTAGGCACTATATATGAGTTAAGAAAATTGCCTGTACTCTCAGTACCAAAATTACTTTGTTTCTCTTGTTTCTCCAGCAATCAGGATGCAATGGGCATCCCTGAGGACACTTGGCATACATCAGATCTTTACTCTTTGTATCACAAAACTTATCTAACCATGAAAACCAAAACCAGCATGTGGTTTTGTAACTCTCCTTATTTGTACTCTTTTCTTCCTCCCACAGTGTCTGAATGAGAAACTTGCAAGCTTGGTTTTGATCCGTTTCTCTCAATGCATGTGCTAGTGGAATCTAATTATTGTAAAAAAATTTCTTTAGTTCTGCAAAATGACGCTTCATTCCCCTCTTTTCCTCTCCCTTTCTCTTTCCCCATAGTTCAGAATGGTAAGTACAGATGTCTTCGTCTTGAGTTGGGAGAACTGATTTGCGTACGTGCATGGCTTGAGAAATGGTGGAGTGCAAGCACATTTTATGTAGCAATATCCTGGAATTTGAGAGCTGCTAAATATGTCTGTTTTGGCTTTCTACTTGTATTGGGATGACGTATTTTGATAGTTGTTGTCAATATCACTATCATGCTTTATAGTAACAAGTGAGGAGACACAGCGTTCATCCAGCAGTTTCTAAGTTTTTGTTTTTTAAAAAACGTATTCTAAGTAATTTTGGTTTTTGTAATTAGATGCACAGGCTTTTGCATTCATCTCACTCATCAAACATCTCTCCATTTCACTGCTTTGGTCCTGGCTAGCTCTCAGAGCTAGAATGGACAAGTTCTTTGCTAGTGAGGAAGAAGCTCCTTCTTATGACTGTGCTGTATACAGAAAAAGGGCAGCCACCTTCTAAGAACTTTGTCCTTGGATCCCTATAAATCAAGTATTTTTGTTCGTATTTGTTTTTTCTTTAATGAAGTTTTAATTTAATACTGTTGCCTTACAGTAGATTTGCATGGGTTTTTTGTTTTCTGGTGGGTTTTTGTTTTGCTTTGTATATCCTTAATATTAAACCCATTTTCATATTTGTATTCATCCATACCCTTCTACATAGTGCGTACAGTTCAGTTTGGGATTGACTGTTTTAAAAAATCAAAATTTGCTTAGCTGAGACTCAACTACATGTATGCCTATGAAAACCATTTTCTTCATCTCTTAGGTTTGACTGTAGATAAGCTTTTTTGCTTTAGACAGGCCTTTGAGAGGCACTGGTAAGCAGCCGATCCCCTCCTTGTGGTTTACCTGTTCCCTGCTTTACCCTGCATTCTAGATGGCTCTCTAACGGAAGCTACTTTTGCTGAGGAAAACTTACCCTTTCTTTTGCTTTCCAAAGGGTATGCAAACTGATCCACAAGATAGTATAGAGGCAGCTTTCCTCATACAGTATATACCGCTGATAAAGTAAACTGTTAACAAACAAAGCAGACTGTTAAACCATCTGTCACTCATTATGAAACTACAGTATTTGATTACCTATTAGCAAGTATAATTTTGCTCACAGAAGCTGACTTCAGATGTTTGCAATAATAATGCATTACAGTATGTGTCTGTAGGTCTTATCTCAAGTATTTCATGAGGATTAATGGAGATATGTAATGATGGTTATGCTAATTTTAGCTAAAGAAAAGGTGAGGTTTTTAAGAAAACTTGTTGAATTTCAGATTAGGAGTAACAATTCTTGAATTCCTATTTTTATGCTAGGTTTAGTTATAGTAGAATAGATACAGTGTTACATAGGTATAAAAAATTAAAAATGCCTATTTAACATTTATTAAAATACTTTCATTTATTGAGATTATTATTAAGCAGAATTTTAAAATACTTGTTCTGACTTTCTGGGTTTTTTTGTAGCCTTATATTTTTACAGATCCACCTACCGTAAGAGTTGCTCATGGAAGGATTTTCTCAGAAGTTGTATGTTTTTTTCCTCATGTGACTCATACCATGCGACTCTATAAAGTCCAGGGTAAGAACTGTGAAACCTGACAGTAGATTCTCGCTGTTAATTTTCCATCACTACAGTCGTGGACCTTACCAGTACTTTCAATGTTTAAATGCACTTCTAAACTGGTAGAACAACTTCAGGCTGAACTCTTTACAGGGTTTAAAGACAATGTGATTCTGTTCTGAGCCTCACTTAGCCAATCAGTAAGCTAAGAGCAAATATAAATTTAACGTATGTTGGAGTAATCTCTCAGCACTGGGAAATATTTACAGTATAAATTATACGCAGGGAGTTCCCCAAACTTTACTGGGTTTTTAGGGTTTTGGCAAAACACTACTTTTCTTGCTCTCGGCTTCAGACTTCTTGCTTGGTTGGCCTATTGGAGCAGGGAGTCCTGTGGCTTGATGATTCTTTTAAGTAATTGACCACTGAGTGAAATTTAACTTTTTCTGTGCTTTTATCAACATCTGTTGTTGACAGTAGCATAATTTTTTTTAAAAAAATCTTTATCAGAGGCAATGTTTCATTAAAATCAATAACTTCATTTTTGTGTTAACTCAAATTATGCAGTAGAGAAGAGCTGAGAGTAATCAATGCCTTAGCCATTTTAAGATTGTAAAGATTGAATCCTTGCTCAATATACTCATGCGTTTTAATTGTCCTTCTTTAAAATAAGTGGAAAATATGTAACTAAGAACATAGTGGAGCCTAGAGATCCACTTTTTACAGATTGGATCTGGAGAAGATGATATCTTCTGATACTGAATAAGTTGCCTTTAGATATAACGGTCATATATTAATGATACAATAGTCACTGGTAAATGTTAACATTGTAACATGCTAGTAATGCTGCAAGTGGAGTTCATATTTTTAAAAGGCAAGGAAACAAATACAAAGCTTGACATCCTTTTCATTCAAGATTTCAGGTGGTAAAATCACAAACCTGTCTGCATTTTGCATAGCAAAAGCAGCATGAAAACTGAAGCAGTAGACAAACGCTTTTAGCATTCCCTTGTTCAAAGATCCAGAGTGGTTTAGAATTCAGAAAGTAAAGGTGGTCTTAAAGCTATTGCAACATACTGTCAAAATGAATGGCTAACTAAATTTGAAAATAGTGTGTATGTGTCTGTATATGTATGTATATATGTGTGTATATGTACACACCCATGTGTGTTTATACGTGTGTGTGTATATATATTTGTACACACATCTATAACATTTATATGAAAAAATACTATCAAATACTTAAAAATTTGACTGCTGTAAAGATTTAGGTGTTAAAGTAATCTATCACGAAAATGAGTATATTAAAAAATAGAGAATTGGCTCAACATCAGAAATAAAGGTAGTAAAGCATAATTTGTTGATGTAGTGAATTTTTAATACCTCTATTAACCTCAGGTATATTAACTACCAAAGTTTAAGCTGGACAGTGTCAGCTGGATGCAGAGAATAAACAGAAGTAAAACATGTTTTTTCACAATTTACAAATTTTTGCATACGTTTCAGATCATTGTAATGAAAATAGCTGCATTAATATATTGTTTTATAATACCTAATATACCACCTATTTTGTATGTTAGTGAGGGCATGCATGGTGTGGGAGTTCATGGGTTGTATTAGACACTTGTAGAGTACAGGTGCAGTTTGGAAATGTGATTTTCAGGAGTTTATATTAATAACATTTTTAATCAGGAGGAAAGTGTGACTGTTCTCATGATAGCGTCATGAGTTAGAATTACATTAAAGGTAAATACTACAGAACTGATATGTTTTTGACCAAAAATCTTGTAGAAATTAAACATTCAGCCTTATTCCATTCTCTCTGCTAGCTTTTTAAAAGCAATTATTTAAAGAGGTAATTTAATATAGGGGAAGAAAAAAATGGATTAGTAACAATCCTAGAAAACCAAACAAACTTCTGTGGCTTGAGGAAAGAAGGACAAACAACAAGTTGTCTGTCTGTGTGTTCAGGTATCTCAGAATTTTATATGAAGATCTTCTGTCTATGTGGGTAAGATTCCAGTGTTTAGAAACCTGAATTGTGATGAGCATGTCTTTAGGTCTTGTGTGATAAGACATATTGAGCTGTTGGTAAAAGTTTTAAAACTATCTTTAAATTTTAAATGACTAAGACAGTTGATAAGTCCCTCTCAGTCACTCAACTTCTACCATCCAATGTTTACAGTCTATCAGGCAAACATAGTATAATTTCATTACTACAAAGAGAAATTTCACTTCTTTGTTCTATTTGGCATGTTTTTTGACAATTGTTAGTCCCATTAGACTACAGAAAGAGGTGATAATAGTGAACGGCAGTTTAATTCCATTTCAAGCTATGTATCAGTATATATGAAAGGGCCACATTATTAAAGATACTCAGTTTTCAACAGGAAGCACTATTGAAAAATCTCAAGGAACCATCTGTCTTCATCTTCAGACCCTTAATTTTTATTTTATGAAAATGGGCATCTGTTCTCTGTTAACAAAGACTTATTTCCTGGTTGTGCTCATATGAGTGTGTAGTTTCTTAATTCATTGTCCTTAAGGCGGGTTCTCTCTGTTTCAGTTAAAACAGCTCACCAGTCTGCTGCTTAGTAAGAACAGTTGCTGTGTCAGAGGCCGGTAACTTTACTGTTGCCTGTGAACAGCAGCATAAGGTGAGCAGTGAATACCAGAGCCTGTTCCAGAGTATGAGCTGTTGCTAAAGACAGCAGTTAAAAGTGATATAGTGTTTTCTACTGATTTATAGGAACCCACATTGTTTCTTGTCATGAATATTTTGAATTGTAATTCTGTTTCTGGTCTACTTCAGTGAAGGTTTCAGAATGACTGGCCAATGAGTACTGAATTAGAAGCACTGCTATATTATATAGTACCTAACTGCACCAGCTTCAAATATCTGAGTAGACAGAAAAAGGGAAAATTAGATCACTGTATGCTGGGAATGCCATTGTTCTAGTATATGTGATGATGGTTTTTGAAAATGAGAGATTTTCTTAAATGCTTCTTTTTCTATAGGTTTGGAAGGCCAGTCTCTCGAGGTTTCCAATATTGTGGATATTAGAGGAGAATATAATCGTGAGCTTGCAATGAGAATTTCATCTGACATAAACAGCCAAAATAGATTCTATACTGATCTTAATGGATATCAGGTACTTACTAATTATCAGGTCTATTAATCATAATAGCCTAGGATCTCAGTTTTCAAATGCCTTAATACATCTAATTGTAAGGAATTTGTATTTTTTCTTCTTCATCTTACAAGAGATCTGCAAAGTTTGTTATACATTCCTCTCTATTCCTTTTACCACAAGAATTGCAGTACAGCAAGCTATCACAAGCCATCATGCAGTTGCTTGTATACCTGCATGCCTTTTTTCCCCTTGTCTTGTCTGTTTGGTTTGAGCCCTTTGAGTTATCTAACTCCAGTCATTTATAATATTGAACAACTAACAACTTAGACATTTACTTGCTGCTCTGATAGAAGTAAGAAAATGAGTTAATTTTTTGGAGTGTAATAAATTACTCTATTTAATGCATATGATGAAATAGAGTTACAACTATTTTTCTTAACTTTGTTGGATCTACAGCATGGATGAAAGTAAAAATAAATTTTTTCCTTACTGTTGCTACAAATGATACTGCAAATACTCAACAGGTATTGTTTTAAATGTAAGAGATTACATTTTTGCTATTTTTCTTTGCGTAGTACTTTGTTTTGCTAAGGACAACAAAGCAAGTATTTAAACATGAAAATAATTTTAATACTATTATTCATTTGTCATGTATTGTTCAAGAATTCCACCAGCATGTTAATTTAAAGTTCCCATTATAAACTAAGGAATTCGTTTCCTGCTACCTTGAATATATTCACAGCTTGCTCTCTGGAGGAGAAAAAATTCTCTCATTCTACAACTGTAATTATTCTTTTTTTTGCAGGTTCCCTTGATGAATCTTTCAGTTTTTTAAAAATGTTCTTTGATCTAGAAGCACATTGAAGTTATTTCCAAAGTGGTAGTTTTAGCCACAAATCTCCAAAAAGCTAAATAATACAGCTGAGTGAATGCTTTGGTGCCAGTTGTCAATCATTGCTTCTAAAGCACATGGGATAAATGTCTGAAAAGGTCTTTGAAATTTAAATGCATAAAAAGAATGTATTTTATTGAAGTTCATGTTCATAATGTAGATTCAGCCCAGACTGACGATGAGCAAATTGCCCCTTCAAGCAAATATCTATCCTATGACTACGATGGCTTATATCCAAGATGCTGGCTTTCGTTTAACACTTCATTCAGCTCAGTCTCTAGGTGTTGCAAGCTTGAAAAATGGTAAGTATAACATGATAAATATTTTAAAGTTCTGTCCTTCATGATGATCTGAAATATTTAATTCATCCAGATTGCTATACTAATTGATATTTAAAGAAAAGAAATGTGTTCTCCACCTCTGACAAGTTTTAGAATAGGGAGGAGGTTGCATTTGTTCATACACAAGATCCCTTAATCTTCATTGAGAGATTTGTCTCAAATCACCAAATTGCTTGGGAAGAGGTTCTGAAGAAGACAAAGCAAATAATAACCAGGTAGTATGCAGCCAAGAATTCTGATGGAACTGGAAGATGAAACAGCAGAACTGAATGACTTATCTTTGGTACCGCTTTGGTAGCGGACGGCTGAATATGGATAACGTAATGCTGATTGTGTATGTTTTTTAAATTTATTATCTTTATTTTTTATTTGTTTTATTATTAAGATAGAGAGTGGACTTAACTACCAGAGTACATAGCTTACTATCCCTATCAAGCAAACTAGTAGCAGCTATTTTAAAGAGCAGAATTAATGGATTAGAGGATAAATATGACCCTAGGTAAGAGACTGAACTGGAATCATACCTCACAAAATCAACGGAGTTCTTTGAAAGAGTTGACGAATATGTTGACAAGAAAAATCTAGTTGATAGCAAGAATGCCAAAAGGGACTCAGCTCAGTCCCTTGTAGCAGAGAAGGATATTTCTCAGAATGGCTTAGAGAGAGTGAACTAGAGGTCAGTTGTTCACTGTCTGTTCCACTACCAGAGCAAGGAGACATCAAATGATGTTAGCAAGTGACAGACAAAATAAAGCATGTAATGCATAATTTAAGTTGTGTGAGTCCTTGTTGTAAGAAGTCGTGAATTTAAAATTATATTGGTTTGAAAAGCAGCTAATTAAGAGGAAGGAATTAAGACAGTTGGAAAACTGCCCCTGAATTTCAGAATGCTAAATTTTTATTCAAAAATTTAAATTCTCTGTAGTAATTCTGCCTCTTCAGGGAGGGAAGGAAGCTTCATACCTGTTTCCCCTGTGAAATTCCGCATTTCACATCAGAAGCCCATCTGTTTTCCTGTGACGCATGACCATTTCTTGTTCTGAGACCTACTGTTTGACCTTAGCATGATACTGATGATCCTCATAAAGACCTTGGCCTTTATCAATGAGAAAGTAGTAGTAGTTTGCCTGCTCGAATCATTGAAGGAGAAGGGAAATATACCATGTAAATGCTTTGAGTGCTCTGAGATGTATTCTGAGCTGTCTTGATTGTCTGAAGCTCAAAATAATGTAATATAAATCCCATAATCAATTCATAAGAACTCATGATAGCAGTCTTGGACTTTCTTGTAGTACCTGACAACTTTTCAGGTGTTGGTAGAGCTCCTGAGACAATTTAATTTGTATCTAACAACTCAAGTGAGAATAAGCTTCACCATTCTTCAACACATCGTTGACCCCAGATGTGGTAGCTACACCTGCACTACATACAAATGTTATTCTCTTTACTTACCAAACTGCTACCTGATAGCCCTGAGAAAAGCAGATTTTTAGCTACTAATGTCTTAAAACTTCCATCACTGTGACTTGTGCCAGCCAAGTAAGAGAACTTCAGGAGTATTTGCATGATCAAGCAAAGGGACTGTACTGTTGTTCTTGCATATTATTTAAAAAATAGGATTTTATGATCATAAAAATATAAATTTCATGAGCCAAAGCCTAACCTATGCTAAAGTATTCTGATATAAGAAAATGCCATTTTTTTCCCATGCAGAAAATGAAACCTAAAAGCTTCAGTAACTTAAAATAGTATTATAGTTGGGAATTACTTGTTTATCCATCCATCATCAAATTCTGTCCTATAACAACCCTGTCTTTTTGAGAGGATCAACTTTGAGTTGTTCCAAGGATTTCAATACAGCTCTTTACAGGGAGGAAGGGGTGTGTGTGTCGGGGGAAGACCTTGAACAGTGTTTATTTGTATCATACACTGCCATTTCTGTTGAGCTATAGACCTGCCTTGGAAAGCTGTTCTATGCTTGGATGGGTTAATCTGCCTGTGTACTAAAAGGAGTGTACCTTTTAGGTATCTATATCCTTTTTGTCATGGAGCAGCAATGATATCTCTGAATATCCCCAGGATATGTATTTTTTAGACTGACTTGACGTATTTTGTCATAGAGTGCATATCGTATAGCTCTTATGACCCTTTGTCAAAGGGCTGTGAGCAGCAATAAAGGGAATGCAGAATACCGGCATTCACTGCATCCTGTAACCTGATAACTACACTGAGTTATGAAGTAATTGATTTGCCACACCAGCCTATTCTTTATTTCGGTCAGTGTATGTACACTGCCATGTGTGTTTCAGGAAAGAGCTCTCTGTCAATCATACTAGAGATAAATACATCCACACGTAGTTACTCAGTGTGGCTTTCTTGCATCTTCACTGCTGCTGTAGAAGGTAGAGGCATATTAAGTTGCAGACTCAATTAACTCTAGCATATAAACTTATGCTTTACTGGAAAATAGCTACCTTTTGTTCTAAGATGACCCAATAATAATACTTAAAACACACATTCTCCTGTTTACTGTTACAGGAAATCAAACTCCCTTTGGTCTGATCTTGTTAATGAACTTGATGGGCCTGACTTTTACAGATTCTAGTTAACTAGGTAGTGGAGATTGATTAAGGTGCAGAGGCTCAGTTACCTTGTAATAGTATCTGTGTGTGCTCTTTAAAAATTCCAGTCCCTGCATTGCAGAATGACATAACAGCTAAGTCCACAGAGAGGCTACTTTCTGAGTCAGGGAAGTATGGCTGATGTTGTCAGAAATATTGCAGTTAACTGTTGTGGAGAAACTGACTTTCTGTGAGCACTGTTTCAGTCCGGACAGGGGCATTAGATGTTTTTTAGAAACATTTAGATGTTTTTTTCCCTACCCCAGTTACATCACAGATAATAAGATGTATACTATATCTCTTAATGGCATTATTATTACTTTTATTATTTTTTTTTTTTACTATGTCGCTCTTTGGAAATGCTGTTGTGCCACTCGAGGCTCAGGAGGTAGTTGACAACATTAATACCTTCTCCCCTCTTTTTCTTACTGGGTGCAGAATAAATGTTTAATCTGACTCATTATCTTTAGGTAACATCTTATGAAATGTTGAGTTTGCCACACTTGTCTTGAGGACACATTGAACTGCTTAATAAAGAACCAAAATGAAGCTGAAATTTCTGAGGCTGTTGGAAACTACACTCTTCTCAACCCTCCTAGTGATGATCCTTCAGTATCTCATAAGAATCCTGGTAGAAAAGTCAAAAGCATCACAGCTTAGGCAGGTGCCTTTGGTAGCAGATTGATCTGTGTTTCAAGGCATAACTGACTATCTAAGGTTTATCAGGACAGGTGATTATTTCTTACCTGTCATTCTTGACTTGAGATAGGTTCTCCCTATCAGTAGCTGGTTAGCCTTCATGCTGTCAGGTAATCTCAGCAGTATGGGGAAGGATTTCTCACTGTATGTCATTAGAATCTTCAATATCAGCCTCTAAGATACTTGATCAAGAACTGTAAAACATGTATGCAACAGCTTTATTCCTTCTTTCCTGTCCCTCTCCCCATTTGCAGAATTTGATGTATAATTGTTTTTTAATGCTAGATGCTGGACTTCTCCATCTTAAAATTTCCAACTGATTCTGTACTAGCTCACTTCATAGTGGTTTATTCTCCATGCTGCAATATATTCTGAACTAAGAACTTCTTACTCAATAGTTCGTGCAAAGTTCTTTTCTCCCACAAAAGAAGATACCCTCACAGGAGGAGTGATTGTTAGTATTTATTCTTCATACTGCCTATTTACTATTCCTTCTTGTGTCAGCTTAAAATTACGTGGAAAAGAATGTTTTGAAGGCGCACTTACATGTAGCGTAGGATAAAGACAGTTCCTTACGGAAAGTCTCTTCAGTACAGATGCAGCTATTCAGGGTGCTTCTCAACTTTAAAGACTGAGTATCACTGTTATAAATAATAGTTATCATCAGTAATAACTTTTAATGCTAAATTTGAATTTCTAGATTCTTATCTTAAAATTTTGCAAGTACAAAATTTGATGAAGGATATGTAAAAATTTTGGGAGGTTATAAACAACCAAAATGCAAAGGCTTTAACTATTTTCTTAATCTGACCTAACAATACAGATTCATTATTACTCTTTTGTCTGTAAGAGAACAATTTGCATCCTTTACAATCACTATTTTAGGAGAAGACATTGTTTGATATTTAATAAAGCTTAGCATTTTCCTATTATCAGTATAATCCTTGTATTGCTTTATTGCTTTTTCAGGTCAGTTGGAAGTAATCATGGATCGTCGACTTATGCAGGATGACAACCGTGGCCTTGGACAAGGTGTTCAAGATAACAAGATTACAGCTAATGTCTTCCGACTTCTTCTGGAAAGAAGACACGGAACAGATTTGGTAAGAATGATTGTCTAGACTTTTATGGATAATTAATTATATGATGTTTTTCTTTTGCAGCAGCAGTGAACTTGGTAAAGAAGGTATTCCATGAGCAGTAGCTTCCCATGGAGTTTTGTCAGATCTCTTGCATTATCTCACCGTAACAACTTCCTCTTCCCCTGTATCTCACGCAAATACCTACAGTCTCTCCTTTCTTCACCTTGTCTCCTTCACATATTTATCACCTGGTGGTGTGCGTTATGTATGTTTTGAAGATAATGTGTATGCTCCCTGCATCACTAGCAGGTCAAACAAAACAAGTAACTTAAACTCGCATTGCATCACATTACTGGAGTACTATTTTGGAAGTCTCTTTAACTTTTTTTTTCTTGTAACTTTTAAGAAATTGATGACTAGTGAGAAATAATCTTGTCAATCAAAGTTGACTGAAACTGGGCAAAGGTTGAAAAATTATTTAAGATGAATAGAGAGAACATGAAAACAACATGATCCTATAAGATTTTTTCCTTAGGAAATAAGATATCACTGGAAGTATTTAGATACCAAACATATAAACATTTTCATTTCATTATCAGGGAAGATTGAGATTATTTTACTGTAAGGAGGATTTTTGCACAGTTTATCTTGATTCTTTTTATTTTTTATCTTTTGAATAACTCTCCATCTTCCCTCTATTCTTTGCATTTTTCCTCTTTACTGCTATCTTTGTTGAGAAGGGCAAAAGGAGGAGTTCATCTTCATACAGAGGCAGTAGAGTCATGATGACAGTAGTGAATAGATTTTAAAATCATCACACAGCTAAAGATAAGAGGTTGTATACTAAGCTACTAATGAATATGCAGATAAATGGGAATTAATTCTGTTTTGTAATGAATATCATTAACCACTGGTGAGAGGATGATATCAAGCTTAAAGCTAATTTCCACTATTTAATGATTGACAGTTTTTTTTTAAAGTTGTACATGTCATCATGATTTTCTTGTTTCTCATCTCGCATAGCATCAGCAATATGTTAACTGCAGTTGTCAGCATGGTGTGGAAATATCTGAACCAACTTGAAACAAGCTAGCTTTAATCCTGGAAGCAGTGTAGCTATGACAGCTGTGACCATTGCACAGGTTAATCTACCCTGGCAAGAACAGACCTGCAGAGAGATCTGTGTTGCCATGACAAACTCTTTTTAGTACTAAGGATCATTTGTGTTGTATTAAATTAGCGTACTGAGCTGCCAAATTAAACTATTGGCTATGGAAGACTGTGTTTGCATTAGAAAGTAATTTGGAGCAACAGGAGCAGATCAAACCAGTTAGCACTATGGTGCTTGCATCTACACTGTGTGCTGTGTGGATGTTTTCCAGCAAATCAAGAAAATTTAGACTGGAAGGGACCACTTGAGGTCCTATTCCTCCTAGTCCAATCTCTGCTCAAAGCAGGTCTGTTTTTATGTCAGAATCTACTTAAAACTCTCCAAAGGATCAATGTTGATTGATACCCTAATGGAGACACGAAAGTTTAGAACATAATTGGTGTGTACCTGCAGGGGAGCTTCTGGTTAATTTCTTCCAAAAGAAAACTTGTCCATACACACGTGCAATTGCTCTGCAAACTGAAACAGTGCTTAGTAAGCGGGGCTGACAAAAAGTTTCGTTTAGAAAACCAAAGCAGTGATGTGGAAAGTAATTTGAGGCTACCTCTATATTAGAACAAAGGCAGACTTAGCAGCTGCTTTGGGGATTTTCTGGTTAGTAGAATGTTTTTCATATATATTTATCAGATTGTTTGGAGATCTCATTCAGACATCACTGTAGCTGCCTTTTCTTATTTAAAAGCTGCTTCTCCTGCATTTTTTAATTTGTGGAGTATTTTGGTTATTTTTGTGGGAGTTTTTATGTTTTGATTGTCTGTCATAGGTCTTTGAGGTTTTTTGGGATACCTATGTTCCAGCATCTACTCTCCTGCGCCCAACCCTTCCTGCTGAGCTTGTAAGGGTTTTAAATGCCTGCAGAGTCACCCAGTAAGGGCAATGAGTACTTGTACACTCTTGCAGGGACTAGAAAAGAAGGTGGATAAGTGATGAGGAGGAGTAGATGCAAAAAGGTTAGCCCAACTGCTTTGCTCTCTAGCATAGTGTGCACATCGCGCAAGGGTGAAGCACTTCAGGTGTGTTGAGTAAAGATATGTTATCTTTCTGGTACTACATTGGGAATTCCACTTTGCTAAATTCTCAGACTGTTCCAGCACTCTGTTTTTCAAAATATGTCTGTCTGAATATCAGTAACATTTCCTGATCCGTGTAATTATTTGAGATGTATTAAAATAAGGAAGCGTAGTACTTGCTTATTCTGTTTGTTAAATTTAAATATATATATATATATATATTATTGCATTGTTACTCAGAATGTAGTTGTTATAATAGTTTTATAATATCCCTGTCAGAAGAACTGTGAAGAAATTATATGCAGTTTATTCTATAATGGGCTGCAGAGTGTGATTCATACAGTGACCTTAATTTTATTGTAAAGACCTATTTTATAATTGACTTAAGGAGCCACAGAAATAACAGGAGAGGCTTTTGATTGCTTTGGCTGCATCTTTGCCAGCACAAGCTTTTTCTGCAGTGCCTCTCAAAATATTTTATTCTGTCTCTTCTCAAACTTTTCTGGAGAACAGGATTTTTGTGCTCCTTTGGAAAGTTTCTCATAAAAGATGAGACTGTGAAGTCTAGGATGTTCAATTCTTTAAGGATGAATTAAAATAAGCATGCATCACTTTGGAGTAATTCCTGTGGGTTTTTTGGTTATGGCAATATCGATCAAAATTTTCTTACGTCTCTGCAATGCCTTTTTTTCTTTTCCCTTCTCCCCACCTCTGCCCTGAATAGTACATTTCAATGACAGAGTTAAGCAACATGCGTGTGTTTAGGCATATGATTGACCCATCCAGTGTGAAGGCAGACTTTGTAATAATCACTAGCATATTCAGGTAACCTACGTTCTACTAAGTCCTTAATCCTCATGTTTCCTGTTTAGCTTTTCAATTTTAGCAGCAGCTGGCCAATAATAAGAATTCACGCTGATTTCACCTCTGTGCTTACCACTTCAGATTGATTTACTTTGTGGATTTTTTGTCCCTGAAACTGTGAATACTACAAAAGGTGAATTCACTGATAGTATTGTTCCTTAATATATATATTTTTTAAAATGAGCTATATATAATAAGAGCTGAGCAAATCTTATTTCATGTTAGATTTTGCTAATCTGATTCCTTATCATTCATATTCCTCAGACTTCTGTTGATATTTTTACTATGTTTAGATACTATTTCTGTCTACATCTTTTTCTCCTACTATTAGATGCAAGTAATTGTGATTATATGTTCATCTTTGTCCTTGCAAGCATTGATTTGCTCTGCATATCCTTTTGATTTCTCTCCTAGTATCCATTCCTTTTTTTTCCTCAAGTTGGTGAGCAAAAACTCTATTGTTTTTTCCTTTTTTAGTCAAAGGGATTATTGTTCAGCTGAAAATGAAACTGAGTGCAATTATCAGTGCTTGCTTGTCAGAATAGTGAGCATGCCTATATTTTTGAAAATATGGAATCTTTAATAAGGTTTATGATAAACCTTGTTAAAGATGAGCAGTGATGCATTTTTTTACTTCCTGGACCTTGAAATGTGGTGTATTAGTGTTGCAACAATAATGATCTAAGAGTATGAATAACATAGGATTTGTAAGAAGTGGTAATGTGTTTTTCACCAATGATAAAGCTGGAGAAAATGATGCAATTCCACACACCCACTCTCTTCCTCAGGTTTCTATTTCATACTTTGTCTTGACTTGCTTAATTCATATAACAGAATTTATGGGTCAGTCTCAAGCAAAGAACCGGTAGTCACTAGCTTCTGTGCTTTGGGGGAGGATGTTTAGAGAAAAGATGATACAGGCAGATAAAATCACAAACATGTGACAATACAACTAATACAGCTAATACAACTTTTCTTTCACTGCATTAAGAGTATTCTTTTTTTCTTACTAAATATGTCAGTAACCATTTTCTCTGAAACTACATGCTTGATGAAATAGCCATTTCTGTCTGATGATTGAATTGCGTTTGCCACCTGTGGTGTGCATTTTTATAATGTATATGTATGTTCCAGGTAGTAGTAATGTATGCTTGCTAAGGTAGAGTAACAATCAACTGCTAATTAACCTGATGTCTCAAAGAAGCAGAAACCTGTCACTCTCTTAACCACTTCCAGTGAGAAGCATTTTCAGGTCCGTGTGTGACAGCCTCCAGTATAATGGTCAGATTTTAGTTACGACTACCATAGCAAAATCTTCACATGTATACAAAATCTTGAACTTTAAAATTTTGACAGTTGTTTTTTGCTGACTACAGAATAAGAAATTCATATCCTTCCTCCCCTGCCCCCAGACAAAATGCATCATCTATAGGGCCTTGCCACATAAATTTAGGAAGAAACATACACCTATTGTTTGTATTTCATTGGAAGAGAGATTCAGGTTTGTGACAGTTCTTTGCAACTTTTCTTAAAAACTATAGCTACATTATTATTATCACCGCTACATGGATGATATCGTATTTCTTATGTTGGAAGTTTGTCTGGTGCTTGAGAACTCCTTCACACTGCGATCATCTCATTTATCTGCAAATGCTACCTGTTTTCAGGCCAACACCTTCCTCATTTTTATGCCAGTGAACCTTACATCTTAACTTTTTCAAAGTGTTTTTCTCTGACACTATGGTAAAGATGTGTTGCAGAGAGGTTCTAATTAAAGACAAATTTATTTCTAAGCTGCAGTTATGTGATATTGGTCAAAGCCATAAGAAGCAAATATTCTTATTTTGTAACAGGACTGCAGCCACTCAATATAGATGGCTCATAGTGAAATAGATAGTAAAGAGGACTGCATTACTCTGATTTCTGTCCTTGTAGTTGTGTCTCAGTTTTTTTGTACATCTCTCCAGTGGATTACCTTTTTCCTTTGTTGGCTTTTATTTGTCTTCATATTGTGTGCACTTGTCTGCCAGTTCTGTTTATATGGAAAATAATTTACTTCACCTAGTATGCTTAGTATTCAAGCTTGGTCTCATCTACTTTTAGCCTGCATAATTGACTAAAATGGGAAAGTATGCTTCTCTTAGGTCTTTCAATAACTTAACTGAGTTTGTGCAGTTTGAGACCTTGATTCTAAACTGTACTGTGTCATCACTTCATCTTGAAGGCCTCATCATTCCTCCTGCAAGCTCTAGCAGTAGAATGGAGTCCTTGAAGGATGGGTAAGGACCCCAAGCAGGTTTTTTCTCCTTGTATTCTGCAGTGAAGTAACTCCTAAAGGGATAATCTCCTTGAATATGGAAAAAACAATTTCCCTCTGAAGCAAGGGACTTTTGATGCAGATAGCCTCTCTGGGCTCATCTGTAGCAGAAAAAAATTGGAGATACTGTGTAGCCTCTGTCTTTATCATTATTTCTTTGAGCTACTTCCTGATCTAAGCAGTGCTCCAGAAAATTTCTGATGCCTGAGTTCTGTGATGATTCAGGGCAGCTTAAGTTCTTCCTAGTCAACAAGGTTTATATGTCAGGGAAGGAGAAACAGGAAGCCTAGCATCTGTCCCTTCCCCAATGCTTATAGCATTGGTTTTTTATTTGGACATCAAGTCTCTCCTCCTTTTTCCTGCACCATTATTAACAATGTAAACACTGTAAGAAGAAACAGAGGAGAAAAAAATGATAGAGGCTAGATCTAAAATAAAATACTTTTATCACAGAGAAAAATGTACTGATGTTCACCTACTTTTGATCCTTTTCATCCAGCTGTACTGATGGCTGCATATTTATCAAGCTCAATAAGTACAGGAGTATGTTAATGGTCATGATGGCCAGTTACTTTCATTGCTATTTATACTCTTCTGTAGAACAACAAATCTCCATACAGTTGATTTATAGAACATCACCTTTATGGAATCTGGCTAAATGTTAATTAAATTTGACACAAGAACATGACAGTGATAAAAGGAATAATGGGTCCCTCCATCTGTCAAGTAAGCTAACCAGGGAGGAATGGAACCAACTGAGTTGGCTATGCCTGAGACCATCAAAGGAGAAAAATTAGATTGTCCTTGGTGTTCAGCCCAACAGGATGTCTCAAAAGAAAAGACTTTATGTAGACTGGGGGGGGGGGGAAGGGTTTATTGCCTAAAGCGGCCTAAAGTCTCCTCATGACTTGCTATGAGGAGAGAATTTTGTTATGAGATGTTCAGGGGAAGGGACACAGGGAAGGATCAAGGTATATCAAGGAGCAACAAGTATAGGAAAACAAAGAGGAAAGGAGAAAATAGGTCTGGTCACATGTAAGAAGCCTGCTGGTAGGCATAATTTTCTGACTGAGTCCTGTGCTTGATTACCAGAGTTTATCCTATATTTTTGTTAAATTCTATTTCTGTGCAAGTGCTCTGCCTTTTCTGAGCTAGCACAAGCCATTTAGCCAACATACATCAGACTAGCAAGCACGCAGAATGATAGCTCTGGATGTCAACTACTGGAAAAAGAGACCATCTGAGGGACCTGTGGGACTGGATACTCTTTGTTGGAGGCACCACTCTGTGCCCGCAGAGGCACGAATGTGTGTGTTAACCGCAAGCAAACTTCAGTTTGACAAGTAGGAGGCCAGCACCTGGAAGGACCCAAAGTCTGAACTGGTGACTGGTTAAGGGGCCGAAGGTCCAGGCCTGGATATCAGATGAATTTAAAGTCTACACTAATATCTGAGGGATCAGTGAATGTTGAGCGCTCTGTGTGTGGATGTGGGAAGGGTGCTAGTAAAAGCATTGCTCTCTGTGTGTATGTGCGGGTGCATGTGCGCCTCTTGGGAATACGTGCTGAGCCTTGTGGACATGGGAACACAGAACTGCAGCAGCCTCTCATCTGTGAGAGTGGGATGAGAGGAATCTCCAGGTCTTAGAGACCCCCAAACTCGGTTTGTGTGTACTAAGAAGGAAAACTCCCCTGTGTCCGAAGTCCACTGGATTTGACCATCTCTAACAGTTGCAGGTTGCTTCACTTGCAGTCTCAGTGCCAGCCAAGAATCTACAGACAGTACAGAAACCTCAAAGCGACTGCAGAGTTACTCTGAACTAACTCAACTTTGTGGATATTTTACAATGCCTAAGAGATTTTATTTCGTATGTAATGAACCCTTTCACTTAGCATGTCAGAAGCATCTCTTGTGTAACAGCCTCCAAATGAATTGATAGAAAATACCGCATTCCCAGAGGAGATCAATTTTTTGTCTTCTCATCTGAGTCTTCCTTTGCTGGTCACTTCAGCAACTATCAAAAAAGCTGAGCAATCCAGATCATGATTTTCAAAAAAGAACTTGAAACGTATTGCTGAAACACTTCATGCTTTGATATGCAAAACTGTAAAATAAGTGATGAATATTTCAATCTTGACAAAATATATACACGACCTGTTCAGGCAGATCTAAACAAATTTTTTGTTTTTCCAGGTTTTTTGCCCCAGGATTTCGGGAAAGACTTTGATGCTTTGCTATAACAGAAAATAACTTGGCATCAGTATTTGTGTTTATAGCCTTAAGATTTTAGGATAGCTGCCTGTTCAGTCACATTTGTGGCTGATATTTCTTGCTGCACTTTTGCCAGGCTTCCCTGAGTCAGATTCATTGTAGAGGACTTGCTCTCTTAAAAAGGGTTCTTCAGACTTTCATAAAGAAGATAATTCCGCTGAAAATTCTTGTGCAGTTTCGGGGTTTTAAGTGCTCTGAATTGCACTGCTCATAGACGGCTTGCCCATCACCGTATTTCATTTCTGTTCAATCTTAGTGTTCCCCGACAACCACTAGCCAGTATGAAAGCTACTTGGAGAGACGGGACAGTGTTTTCTTTGACACTTGGTTATGTCAGTATTGCAGTCTTGAGAGAATTAGTCACTTCAGAAGAAAAAAAGCTGTTACTATTAATGCTTCCTGTTTATGTAAAAGGCTGGAAATTTGTAGATTTATTAGAGATTGAAGGAGCTCTAAATCCTTTTTCAAAAAAAATTAAATTCCTAACTGTGACTTTAGTGTGAATAATTCCATTGCTTCTGAAGGAGGATTGGTTTAAATGCTTTCAAACCTGTAAGAGCCTTTCTTCCAGTCTGTCTCAGTATATAACTGGTATTTGTTTCATTATGGGTGTAAATCCCCACTGTCTAGTATCCATTTGCCTTCTCAAAAATGTCAAAGTTTCTGGCTCCAGAGACTGACATCAGCTGAAAGGGATTAATAGTGTATCCTTACCTGGAGGATCTTCTAGTGAAGGAGTCATAATCTCAGAAACTTTGAGACTTGATCATGGTTTTTGTATTAGAACATATAATTAGCCAAATTTGATGTCATACAAATGATGTATAACTCAGGCAGTCTTGCATGTAAAGATTGCAACAGAGTTGAAACAGTCTACTACTTGATGTCTGTGCAATTGTACATTGTACAATTATTGTACAATTTTCTTACTGTCTGCCTATCTACGGACATCAGCTTTCCCAAGAGGAGAATTCTCTACATGGTTAAGGATTCAACAGTTGCTCTTTGGGAGGAATATATATGTATTTTAAAGCTAAGGCTCCCTTACATGTCATGTGTTTTTGTCTTGTGTTGTAGGACAGCATATTCACATAGTTGTTGTGAGCCATTATGTTTCTCACCTATAAGTAGGCTAGCGCGGTGTCGTATTAGCAACATCTCCTTGAATATACAGACACGTTGTCAATCTTTGGATCTTAGGAAGAGAACTGAATTTACCTTTCTAGATCTGTTTTTTTGGAAGCTTTAAGTTCCTTGACTGACAATCTCACTTGCTGTCAGTTGCTAGATTATGACTGGGAGAGGTTTAATAATGTTGCCGCTCTGTGCTTTGGGACTGGAGATGCTCTGAAGAGTTGGAGCTTACTCCAGAGATTAGAATTTTTAGTCCAGAAGTGCTCTTCCTCTGAAAGTGGTGCCAGCTGGTTTTCTGAACCTATGATTGATAAAATTTACAAACATGTTTCTTTTGAGTCTTTTGTCACACAGCATAAGAGGAAGTGAAAAACTGTCTTCCTTCAGGACTAGTTCAGATGATTTAGTATCAGAATCTCTTGATCTACGTCCCTTGATATAGCAGGCCCAGAAATGCATCGTTTTCCAGATTTTGTTTGAATGTCCTGAGATCCAAAGTAATCATCCACGTTATAGCATGTTTGATCAGATAGCTTTTGAATGGTGGTGGGCTTTTGGAGTAATAATTAAATTTCTTTTCTGACTGGGGCTGTTTTGCTTCATAGCAGAAAATTATCTAGAGAAGGGCTAAACTGTCAAGATATGTTATCTAATGTTCATATCTGCCCCAATTTCCTATCCTTACTTCTGTATTGGAAACTTCAGACTACTTGTATATGTTGAAAAGCTAATTGTTTCTCTATTAGCTCGATTAAAGTCCAGTTATCAGCTGTTTCACCTTTACTTTCTTCTCTACAATGTTTTCCGTTTCTTTCTCCCATTCTGCTACCAAATGATTTCTGAAGAGTCTAATTAGTGTTTTTTCCTCTAATTAAGGAATCCTGGTTCTCAATTTAGATTCTTACCAAAAAAACCCGTTCAGTGTTTTTTTCAGTGTGTTCTATCTTCTATTTATCAATAAAATAGCTCTTCTGCTACAAGGGCAAAGGAAATTCAAGCCCATATGCCATATTCTTCTAGGGCATTCTTTGTATTTGTTTTTGGGATCCCCCCCAAGACTGAAAGTTCAGAGTTACTCACTTTTGATAATAAGGAAAGCTTCTATATGAAGATATGTTTACATCTATTGCACAGGGGGTTGCATTTCAACACGGAGCATTTCCAGTTGGATAACTAACTATATGAGTGTGCTATAAGATAGTTTAAAAAGGAACTGTGTGCTTTGATTAGAGCTCATTATGCTAACACTCAGCTATATCACTGGCATCTGTCAGAATCTTGCCAATATGTAGTGTTTGTAAGGCTGCCAGTAGAGCTCCATTCACGCTTTTAGTGCTAAACACTCACTGAAATTGAGGAAATGATTCTTCTTTGAGAGAGCAGTACTTTGATTAGATGGAGACTGTGGGACTCTGTCTTCTCTCTTAGCAACAGCAAGGTACTGCTGAAAGCCGCCCACATAGTGAATGTACATACAGTCTTAACTGTTCTATCAAATGTGTTGTCTATACATTCAGAACCTTTCCTTCTATTTCTCCCCAGAGTCCCGTTTAAATTCTGGATCCCGTGACTATGGGGGGAAAGGCAGTGCTTGCCAGTCCTTTTTATGGCTGTGATGTATGTAGGAGGAGAGTGGGATTTGAAACGTTCCTTCTGAATCTTCTGTATTAGCGTTGTCTTTGCAATATTTGCAAAAACTAGCTTTCCCATTTTGAGTTTCTGGCAGCTTTTGGCACATACTTGAGTCTGTTGAGGTGCCTGCTATTATTACAGATGTAGATTCTCTGAATTACCTCCCCTGGGAAGAGATGACTGCATTTTTTCTGTTGGCGCAGACATCCAAAAGTTGACTCTAATTCTGGGCCTGAGAATACTAGATTCAAGATAAAATCTCCACCTAAGTCTTAGTGCACCTTTTCAAAGTCTCAATTTTGGATAACACTCAAGAAGAATAATTATACCTGTAATAAAGTTGCACATCTAAACACAGCAGGAACAAAGATGTGTCTGAGCAGAGTTGAATCAGTTCTGATTCTGGCATTTGCAAAAGTCCTTCATGACTCCATTTCCCTACAATCCTTAACTACTTTCAGAATTGAAGAACTGAGGAGCCATTTTTTATAGTTCTACTGTGGGTTATCTGAGAGTTTCATCCCTTTGCTGGTCAACTGAAAATGATTTTCTCCCATCCAAACTTCTGCTTTGAGATTTCCAGTTTTTTTCCTTAAGTCTTGGTTATGGTTTCTCTGTTGCAACATACATTACTGCATCTCTCTATAAAAAGTACCTTTTTACTCAAATTACTTCTGCTAGCCTAGAAAAAGCTTTGAAAGATGCAGTCCTAGAAGACTGTCCTGCCCTGTGTTATCTTTCTCCTAGAGAAGCATGAGGACTCATATTTTTATTACTTTCTTGTGGGCCAAGATACAAACATGTTTGCATTTTTTTTTTTACTGTGCTTTTGGTCTCTGCAGAGTTTAAGTAGGTTTTGCATCTAGGATATTATGCTTGTACTAGGTATAGTGTATTTTTTTGTAAATGGAACACAACTTTCAGAAAAACTTCACTTCTGTTCATCTCATGCAACCTTCATGGTATCTTCTGAGGAATACCTGTTTTTGAAATTTTGTGGGTATCTAAACAAGTTCTGTTTGTTTTCTAGTGCTGTAGTTCCAGCCATAAAGCTGCACTTGGTAGAAGTGACTACTAAATTTTTGAGATATTTACAGTGCCATCCACAGTGATAATTAGCATGTAGATAAAAACCTGTCAAAGGAAAAAAGGAGTTGTTTCTGTGAATGCTCACCGTTCTTCCTCTTTCCATCTCCTTGGAGCCCCTTAATTTTGAGAACTGTGGAGTCAAGGCGTACAGTGATGGATGTGGAGCTCTTACTTGCACGTGTTTTTGGAGTGTGTGTGTTTAGGGATGACTGAAGAGGGAGAGGAAATATATTAACTCAGATAGTATTTAGACAGAGTCTCTGATCTTAAATGCTTTGGGAGTATGTGTGCCCACAGTGTAAAAGTGCATATGAAGAACTGATCTCAAATAATTATAGTTGCTGGACAGTAATTTTATTTTCTCCTGCTTCTTAGGTCACACTCTGAGAATTAGGAACCAGCTGCAAGGGGTTTTGATAAATCTTTCATTTTGAATCTTATAACAGAATGAATATATTCTTTGACTGACTCACAGTATAATTTGTAACGTTCTAGGAGAGCATTTTAAGTTGTTAGATGCAAGCAATCAGCTTGTTTTACGGAAAAATGATTAAAAAATATAAAGGAAACCACATATGTTCTGACTTTAGAGCACTTATGGCAACAGTGTAAACACTCGCTGTTTCTTTTGGGGTGAAATGGTGAATTCTTTGAAGGAACATATATGTATGTTCCTGCTGTGGTCAGGCATGCCTACAGTCATTTGAACTGAAACCTTGCTGGTACTTTACCTGGAAAACTGGAAAATAGTGACAAGAAATGCTGAATTATGCAGATAGTAAACATTGAGGCTAACTAAAGCGTTGCAGGAGGACTTAAGACTGAGTGAGCATGCAGTAAAATGGCAGATGGAATTCATTGTAGCTAAACGTAGTGCTGCACATGGGGAGCAATCCTATACTTTGCAACTATTATCATCATTTTGGAAAGTAATTTTGGAATCATAATAGATCTATGAAAATATTAGCCTCAGTGCTTAGTAGCTGCCAAAGAAGCAAACACTGTCAGTCACTACTAAGAAAGGAACTGAGAACAAAACAGAAATTACCATCTTGCATCAGTTCAGTTCTGGCATATTTTCGATTGCTAGACATTCAAATGTGTTTCATGTTATTGTAGAATTATAAATACACACACGCACGCATATCCCAAACCACAAATTTTAGTAACTTTATTATGATTGATTGTTATGAACTGATAAATAATCCTCTCCTTTGCTTTTATATATCTCCCATTTATTTTTTAACACCATATTTTTAGCCTATCATAAAATGCAAGCTTAATTTTGGCAAAGCTTAAGATATTATGTTTTCAGTAATTTAACCCTGCCAAGTTTTCATTAGAAACCACTTATTTAACTATAAATAAGTCAGATTTTATTTGATTAAGTACGCAAAGAAAAATGAGAACAAAAATAAGTTTCCACACACTTCTATCTTATCTTTTTAGTGACATTTTAAAACTATTTATTCCGTTATAAAATTAATCTGTTTTCTGACTTCTGTGGTTCTTTAATGAGTTATTACTAGTTAAAGTCAGTAATACTTGTACTTAGTAATTTCAGATTTGTGACATAACTTCTGCAGCCGAATAAAAGCACAATTCTGCAAAAGATGGAGAAAGTCTCTTGAGTTCCTGCTGCCATGATGTTGAAATACAGCTGCTAAAGCAATCTTTATGCAGTTGAGAGTGACAAAGATGCTAGTTGCGTTATACTACTTCCACAAAGCAATTTTAAGAAATTAAATTTAAAGGGAAGGTGAGGGAGGGGAAGAGGATACATGTCAGATGAATCTGAAAAAAGTAGGAAATACAGGATAGATTTATGTAGAAGAAGCAGCCTGCAAAGGACTATGGCTGGCTATCAGTGTTTAGGTAGATAGTGAACAGACAGGAGCAATTTTTTTCTTTTCTGACTTGAGTGTTTAATGTTAATTTCCTTAGAAGCCTATACAAATCTACGATATGTAGATTTTAGCAAAGGGAAACCTACAAGTGGGAAGAGGATGGAGTCATAAAGCTGCTTGATCAAGAATTTTCTCAACCTTAAATAGATGGAGGTTTCCAATGTTGTGAAAGATCTTCAGGCTAATATATGAAAGAGAATTTGCAGTAGTGTTATTCAACTTTAAAATATTCTTTTAAATAATTTTATTATATCAAAAGCCCTATATTTTGTGCATTCTTCAATCAATGTTCAAGATTTTCAAATAAATATTTCACAGGATAAGTTTAACTTTCAAATAAATTGTTCATCACACTTAGCCTCTGATCTACAAATTCATGGATTTATTGACACATAGCAGATATTTATTGCCCTTTTTATTGTTAATTCCTTATGAATTTTCTAATTCAACTAATGTGACAGGTAGATGAAATAAACAGTTAAACTACAAAAGCCTGAAACATTCACCTGTTTATTATTCTATGTGTGGTGAACAATTTTTTTGAAAATTAAACCTGTGAAATATTTGAAAATCTTGAGTTGCTTCCTCTTACGTTGTGATTTTGATGAGAGAACTCTATGCAGAGGTCAGTTTAGATTTTTTTTATATTATATTCTAATTTTGAGTGACAATTTTTCTAAACAGGTTTAGGTCTAGGTAACAGAACTGTTATGCAGGAATTCTGCTTGTGAGAAAAGAGATAAAATGGTGATATCTGCCCACAGAGCTGTACTATATGATGCTGAATTTCAGGTTGCAGCTGAGCAGAACGCTCTTTTGAAAGCAGCAGTCACAGGAATTTTTGTTTTGGTCTCAGAATGTACCGATCACTTCTGCCGGCTCTGTTCAAATCATGCTGGTAGGCACAACCAGGGCTGAGATGCCTCAACATGCACAAGCACTGTTTTGAGGTTATAGTAGTGAAGCTTACTATTGTCTGATGAGGGTAGCGTTGTTGCCGAAAGTCATTTTCCCTTAAGCTACCAAATGTACTGAAAACGATAGCTTAGTTTTCCATATGGAAACCAAAAGCATTATTAAATTGTTTTCTATTTCATATTACTATTTTGTTCAGAGCATTTTCAGTGATAGAAGCTGGTAGAATATACGCAGGATTTCAGAATACCCACAACGAGAGGCTCTTTATGCTCTGAAGCTGTTTAGAAAAGATGACGTTCTTGACAAGCACACTGCTAACATCAAGAGTGAATCTGATAATTTTTTTTCACTGAGCAGCTAGATGAGGCTTTAAGTCTCCAGCTCAGTGACAGTTATTCTACCCCTCTGAACAGAAGCTCAAGAATTGCAGGGCCAGTGAAGAGGGAATTTCTGATTCTTTTCTTAAAGTTTGTCAAATATACTAGATTTCAAGCAAGATACTTCAGCAGCACCACCACTACCACCCCGCTTCAACCTTCCCTAAAGTCAGCCTTCCGTTTTCAAACAGTAGATCCCACTGGCAAATTTCCAGCCTCATTGAAGACAAATAGTTTGACAGCACAAAGCAAGAGGGGAGTGAGGAGTAGGGGCTAACAATAAATGTTGATAAGTAACCCGTTACAGATAGCTTTTGATTAGGAGGCTGGAGGGCAAGGATGTTTTCTAGGTTACATATTTGAGGTATAACACTGAAAACTGAGCAATGTTATAAATGGAGGTATGTTCTCAGGATCATTTTGAAAGATGTAGTAATGATTTGTAAAAACAATAGATACTTGTAGTACTGGAAAAGACAATTAATGGATGATCAGAGGTTTCCAGAAGTAATTAAACAATCAGTCTATAAATTATTGTGTTACGTTAATAAAATTATATGTAAAGTAAATGGATTTAGAAATTTAGACATGTTGATGTATTTGATTTTACAAATATTTTCTCTTGTATTTCACAGAATGAAGAGAAGTCCTCAGTCAGTTTTCCATCACTCCTTAGCCATCTAACTTCTGCTTTCATAAATCATCCTGTAATTCCAATGACAATTTATGCGGATTCAGGTGTCCCTGAGATGTTAAATACTTTTTCTCCACTCATGTCATCTATGCCTTGTGACATGCATATAGTAAATCTGAGGACAATCCAATCAAAGGTAAGTCACATTATTAACAAGCTGTACCATATGCTTGCTAATTAAAATAATATAGTCCAGTAAAATATTTTACTCGTATGCAAAATTTAAAAATTACCTTCCTAAACTACAGTGTAATGACTAGCTTTTGTAATTCTGCAAGCAGTGAAAATTTGCACCTCCATGCTGGTCATTGTCTGAGTGTCACGACAACTGTTGAGTTTGCAATACTAGTTTGTGCACTTCAAAGGGAAAATTACTAGTAGTTGTACACCAGGAGAGCTATCGCTATAGTCAAAAACAGTTCTTTTCCACAGCAGAAATGGTGACATGCCCTGTAGTGAATTTCTTTCATGCCAAAATGACCACCTTAGTGTTCTCCTTAATTCCTGCTTCCTTTATTCATCTCCCAAGAGTGAGTGGCAAATATCATAATTTTTATTAATTGATACATTTTTTCAGAGAAAAGTAAAATTCTACACTGCTTTAGCTGTTGGAACTGATATTTTTAAGAAATTATATAACTAAAATTTCATAGAAAAAGGATATCAAAGAATATTAAATTTAAAGTCAGGAATCAGAATTGCAGAATAGGTAAGGTTGGAAGGGACCTCTGGAGACCATCTAGTCCAACCCCCCTGCTCAGCAGGGTCACCTAGAGCATGTTAGACAGGGTTGCATCCAGGCAGGCCTTGAAGATCTCCAGAGAAGGAGACTCCACAGCCTCTCTGGGCAACCTGGTCCAGTGCTCTGTCACTCTCACAGGGAAGAAATTCCCCCTCACAGTCAGGCGGAACTTCCTGTGCTTCGATTTCTGCCCATTGACTCTTGTCCTGTCACACGGGACAACTGAGAAGAGTTTGTCCCCGTCCCCTTGACACCCTCCCTTCAGGTACTTGTACACACTGATAAGACCCCCCCTCAGTCTGCTCTTCCCCAGGCTGAAGAGGCCCAGCTCTCGCAGCCGTTCCTCACAGGGCAGGTGCTCCAGCCCTCTGGTCATCTTCGTAGCCCTACGCTGGACTCTCTGCAGTAGCTCCAATGCGTGAGAGTACATTAAAGCATAAATGAGGGAAAAATATAAGGGAATTCCGTGTTTCCATTTAAATTGTTCCCCTCAGAGAGGAGAAAATTACTACTATTTTTAAATAAGTGATCCTGTCATGGAAGAGTGCAGTACCTTGGGAAGATGAAAAATAAAGATGTTTTTAACAAAACCCTAATTTTTAAGTTGACTGACACAAATTTTACCTACCATAAATATACTAGGCTTCAACGTTTAAAAATTGACTTCATTTGTTCTTTTATACTATGTTTAAATGGTTTTGTCATCAAAACCTTAGCAATGTTGCCCTGAGATGCTGCTTATGAGACAGCCTAGCAAAAATTTTTTTTTCATCTAGGAGCCCGATGTGAGGACAGTATTAAACTTTTCAGAGATCAAAATCAAATCAAGCTTTGGCAGCTGTTCTGAGAAAGGCAGTCAGAGATTTGATTGTACAGTAGTTCGGGAATTTTTGTCATATGATATTGCTGTGAAGTTTTACAGGATTAAGGATATTGACGTTTGTTGAAAATTGAGAAAAGTGATATAGGTTTTCATATGGTTATAGCCAAGTTTAGAAGGTATACGTGACCTAAATTAGGTTCATACTTACTTAGACATTCCCTTAGGCCTGCATGAGCTTAATCTAATTTACCTAGAGATGGTATAAAAAGAGGTAAGTTAAAGCAGATACAGAGGCTATGGTAACTTGTTATTTCGTACATCTCCTTTTAGAGTAAGTTAAAACAGCATAATTCTTTACATGTGGGTTTTATGTGCATGATAAAGTCCTGGGAAATCTAAATGGTTGAGTGCTATATCACAGGTGGTTATACTTAGCAAAGCTCTATTCCTAAACATTTTGTTAATTATTTAATAACTTCCTATTTTAAACATTCTGAATCTTAATTGGGATAATATTTAATTTTGAAAAACTTAACAGTTGAAGTAGTCATGCTGTCATTTGAAATGCATTTATTATGCAGATGACTACAAGATAATTCCACTGGATGTAGAGAAAGTGTTGATATCCATGACTGGCTTGTCATTTCTAGCATCGCTTTACCCCTGTAGGAAGTCAGGCTTTTGCAGTATGAATTTTGATACTTCACTAATCTGATGTTGTAGGCAGACAGTATTATTTTGTGTGCATAAAAACATCTATTTTTAAGTGCAGTTCTTTATTTCAACTATATGTCACATCAATGACAATTAAAACTAAGCCTGATATTTCATAGTTGAAAACCGAAGCTAATTTTGTTACATTATCATAATTACATTATTCATTAGTGCTACTGTTCCAATAAACAATATAGCAAATTTTTAACCTTCAAGGATATAAAGTGGTATAAACCAGTAGCTATGCTGATGATGGACTCAAGTCACTAATGAAGAACTTGATTATGAGGTTATTTTAACCATTTTGTTTGAAAAAACCTTCTCAAACCAAACTGAGAATCATTCATGCCTTGCAAACTTTGCAAAGTTTTCAGCAGCCAATGATTTAAATATCTCATGTCAAGCCTAAATACAATTGAGCACATTTTTGTTATTTTTGAAATGATGAACTTAATAAAACAGAAATGTTAAGTTTATCAGCATGATATTTACTATTATCTCAATGAGTGATTAATACTGTGAATTTGTAGTACAGTGAAACTGTGTCATACTGGTTTTGGTTCCACAGCCTCCTTTATTAGGAGGAGATGAGACTGGACATGAAGCGTATTTGATTAAGACATCTCTCATTTAACTTCCAAGAATTAAAGCATAATAAAAAGCTTAATGCTTATTAACATAGTTTGCATTGGAAAACTGACAGTTTTCTCCCAGGTGTGATGTGAAATTATTTTTTTTTTTCCTTAAGCACTGGCTACTGTTTATGGAAAGGATTACATATTTGCAATGGAAACATACGCAACGAGAAGAACAACTTCTTTTCTGCTACTTTACCTGTACACTTGATTTCTTATCCCTTTTTGTCTCTTTGTATAAACAAACAATTTTTATAAAAATTAAACAGCTTCCTAGCCAGTTCCAGGATCTGACTTTTTCTGAAGTACGCATCAAAACAAGATGCCGTTGTTAATATGATAGCATATCCTGTGACCATTTAGGCCTAGGTGATTTTAGTGTTTTGGTCCGAACTACGAAGTTGAGATTGTGGATTACTGTATGATGCTAATTGAGGCTCCAGGGCAACATACATTTTATCCATAAACATAAGTTTGTTTAATATTTGTATATTAACTGTAGACCTTCAGTTGAGTAAGATTTTAAAGAATAGATAAGCAAATTGAAAATTTGATAGAAGATAGTCACTATGAATAGTTAAAGCTTGCTATTGCAATTACCATACACTTTCTACTTTGTTCTGTTCTTACCTTGTAATTTATCTAGGAAACCAATTAATACAACTACACTAAACAACTTAAGCTACACTTAAATTATGTCTGTGTTTATGTATACATCTATCAGACTTTGAATTCCCTAGTCAACAATTTTAAGTTTATATTCTGTAGTAATTTGTATCTCTCAAGTAGCTTTACTGTTCAGTTTTTTTTTATGTTCAGCCTTATAACATTAGAAGAAGTATGACTATTCAATCTGGGCTGAATATTATTTAAGGCATAAGCAGCTCTATCAATGTAAGCTTATAATTAGCTTATGATGTTCGAAAATGTCTTGCTTGCTATGCTACTTTATGAGTAACTTTTGTTTCTTTTGTTTATTTGCAGGCAGATTTTGAGCCATCTGATGAAGCTGCTCTGATCCTTCACAGGAAGGGATTTGATTGTAGATTTTCAAACAGAGATGTGGGTCTATTCTGTTCTACTACTCAGGGAAAGGTATAGTGACATTTTATGGATATTTTTGAAGAGACATTGATATTAAAGTCAAATTGTTGTTGAAATCTTAGTAGCTATTTCTCAAGAGTGATAATTTCTGGCTATTAGTTATGTTTCTCTCAAAAGCAGAATATAGTTCTTTCCTTTGATAAAGGAAACTTGTGTGTAAATTATCACATAATATCAGCAAGCAAATGTCTAGATTGGAGTTCTAATCTTGTTTTCTGTAAATATTTTTTTCGAGTAACTGATAAGTATTTCTCAATTTTCAAATAGTGGAATGTAAACAAGTTTATCAAAGAGTTGAACTACAAATTCTTAAATGTGTTGTCTGAGTAGTGTTACTTAACATATTCACAAGTTATGTGACTGCTATTTTGAAAACTGTTACCTCTTACAGCATATTTTTGTCTACTCCTACTCACTTGTATGACCTACATCACTGCAAATATCTGAGCATGTTGTGTATGCCATTAAATTATTATATGTAACTGCTGTAACTATACTGCTTGTTTCTAAAGGTTACAGATCTTGGACTGGATAGTTGTGCATCTGTAGGATTTTCATAATCAAATCTTGAAGTAGACTTGGGATTTTTGTTAACAGAAGACTGTTGTTGTGATTAGAAACAGGAAGAGTTTTAATCCAAATATTTCCAACAATTCTTTTGTATATTAATTTAAGCTTAACTTAGTTGCTTTGAAATGTGACAAGTGAACACTGCCTAAAATGGCTTTTTCTAGTATATAATATTTGATACATGGTATGTAGAAATATTTGGTGTCTGCAAGAAATGTATGATTTGAATCATTGCTAAAGATTAGGGTAAAGTCAATTTTAAAGTATGTATTTTATTTTCTAAATATATGTATTTTTTCCAGATAAAGGTGCATAAACTCTTTAACAAATTCAGCGTGGAAAGTCTTACACCCACATCTTTATCTTTGATGCATTCACCTCCAGATGCCAGAAATATAAGTGAAATAAATATGAGTTCTATGGAGATAAATACGTTCCGGATTCGGCTAAGATGAAATCAGCTGAATACTCAGCTATAGAAGAGGAATCTGCAATTTTATCTCCTCCAAGTTTCACGTGCAATAAGAAGCACATTATTATTATTCCAGCTTCTGGATACTGTGAGAAAAAACATACATTCTATAGTTTTTTGACCAACACAATGAAAAGCCATGTTGCAAGCAACATTTTTTTTTTCATGAAATACCAACATCAGTATAAGTTAATGCAACAAGTGAAGAAATTTCAAAGGATGTTAACCTCTCAACAGATCTCAGGTTAAATGCTAACTAATAGTGTATCTAGTGTTCTTATTTTAGCTTTCATAGGGAAGGAGGTGGATTTTAAACAGTCTGTTTTGCTGATCCTTCATGAATTTATGTACAAATAATTCTGTGTAGAAATCCCTGATGCAGCTTGGAATTAAAAAGGAATAAAATGTTCTTGGGTAGTAGCTAATGTCCAAATATTTGCAATCATTTGTATAAATGACAATAATTTCATTTTATTCCACAATTAATTTCAATTTATTCAATAGAAAAAAGGTTTTTAAATTGTGGTAGAATGAAAGTTAGCGGTCTTTGTGATAAGTGATGGTAGATTTTAATGCTTCTACCATTTGCTTGAGCTATGTAATTAGGAAAACATGAATCTGCAAAACAATTTTGCATTGAAAATCTTTAATAAAACTCCCATTTTGTTACTTGACATTCTGGGATATGTGCAATTATTCCATTATCATATATGATGAGAAATGTCAGTAATTGTCATGAATACAAGATATTTTACAAAACTCATTTGGATATTGATGCTCTCTGAAATGAGTTTTCTATTTCAAGATTACCATATCAAGATAAATGTGCCTTATTTTTTGATACGTCTTGTTACAATTTTGGTGTCTACGTTAATGTTTTTGGGGAAGGGTAGTTTATATAACGCTTAAACTGTGTATCTCCTATTTGACAATGCTGGCCACACTCTGATCTACGTCCTCCTGCACCAAGTTTGTGCTATCTTACTCTGAACATTTTGACTATTTGAATGTATTAAAATGATGTCATATCACAAAATAAAACAAATCAAGAATTACTGTAAAATCTAAATTCAGCTGCTTTCAAGGAAATTGCAACTTGATGCAGAGATTTGATAGTAAGACATAGTTTGCAATCCCATCATGAGTTGTGCTTGCGTGTCACAGATTGTAGTGACCTGTGCATTCAGAATCATGTGCCTATATTTTAAACATCATTTCTCAAACTTGCAACCTCACTTAACATCACCAGTGTTCACATTACTGAAGAGTAGATTCTTATTCTTTTTGCTTTGTTTTCATGTATTAACTAACTCATGTTTAGTGCCGAAGCCATTTGTGTGGAAAATATTTCCCTACATAGAACTGCTGTTTACAGTTAAAACGTATAAACATGCATTTGAACGTGATCCGCTTTACTGAGCTTTCTTTGTCTTCATACCTCTTATTTCTATCTCTTGCTAAAAGGAAAGATTTTTCCATATGTCACTTTTTCTTTAATAATAATGCATGAAAAGTCAATTGGTAAAAAGATGTGCTATTTTCTAACTCTTCATACTGTCCACTGTACTTGATTTGATCAATATCATTCCATGGTGTATCAAATTATATCTTGTAGCTACAGGCAATCTTAAAATGAAAGTAAAATTTTAATTTCATGCATTGGCATGGCTGGATCTCTGTCAGGATTGCATAGATTTCCCTACTTAATCTACTGTATGTTTTGTAATTAATGGAATATTTAGCAGGATCTGGTGCAAGTTATCTCAAGAACATGAGAACCACTAACCACTAAATGGAAGAATCAGATGGATCCAATAAATGGATGTTTTCATGCAATAAACATGTACTGTAAGTTTTCTTAGTTATAGTATTTGAAAATATAATTCTTTGTTGGAACTTACAGCTTGGTAGACTTGCCAGCAGAAGGTTCTAATAACATTTATTTTGTTGCATCTTAAGAATTCAGAGACTTGTGTTCTGTGCAAGAGAGCTTTCAGAATTCTATTTTAAGTTTTGTTAAATGGAGAAGTAAAATTTTGATGCAATAAAGTTTTAAAGTATTTTGCCTGTTGGATTTGCTTCCAAAAGACGTTTCATAGCATTGTATCTTTTTGGTTTATCATCAGCTGTACAATCGCGATGCCTGAATCTTCCTTAACCAGCACATTTAGTCTTTGTTTCTGTTTTTTCTTGAGGGGAAGGGGAATTTTTTGTTGTTGTTGTTTCTTTTTTTGTTAATGCAACAACAGAACAACCTTCAATTTGAGGTCCTTTCCTAAAACCTTCAACTAAGTTAAAACTCCAAAGTCTGATAGGAGATTTTACCATAATTGGTTCAGGATGTGGCCGTTGATGCTTTTCAACAGCTCTTATGAATTCTTTCTCTGTACTTACATTAGAGATTTCAAGTTCTTGTTTTTCTGTGCATTTGTCATCTAATTTCATCATATTTACTTTTTTTTCTATTTTTATAGCTGCTGTTTTTTTAACTACTGGTTAAGAGAACCAAGCATCCTTACTTTCAACCAATATTGTTTTAAAGACAATGCTGTATAAGAAAAAGTTTAAAACCTTGTAATTACTCTTCATATCAGAGTTGTACCTGTATTGAGATTTTTTTACATCCCTTAATCTGAAATGTCTTTGTTTTTACTTCCTCATATTGTCTCTGAAAAAAAAAAATGATTTAAATTGAAGGGTTTTGATATTTTCTCTTGGAAGGTTTTATATCTTTGGGGGAAATGTAATATAAGATCTCTAATAAAAGATAATCTTATTGTGAGATGTGTTCAGTGTCATCAATGCTAATTTAAAAAAATAGCGAACGTGTGATTTCTTTAAAAAGGCTGATATATCTAGTAATATTTAGGAATAAGGATTTGCTGTAGTGAAATACGCTGCTGATGAAAGATGCCATCTTACTTCACAGGTGCTAAACAGATGAAGATAGATACTGAGTGCAGAGACCTTAACATATGGGAATACAAGACATGAAGGGAATGGGTACCTCTTCTTTTGCAAAAGAAATCTGATGCTAAAATAATAGAAAATTGTGGTGTTTTACACCCTCTGTTATAGTTTTTTTTACTGTCTTGAATTATTCTTTTTGTGTGTATTTTAGAGTAATAAAATGGAAGCTATTCTTGTAACTTCGCTAGGCAAATTAACAAATAGGCTATTAGAAAACAGGCAAAACAACAGTACAGCCATAAATGGACTGAATGCTTTTAAGTACATAATACTAATATACCATGATGTAATTACATGTGACAAGTTGAACAGTCAGATACTTCACAGATTTGTTTCTCAAAGTGCTGATAGAACTTCATAATGAGTACCAATGACAATTAGTATAAATTTCGGTCTGGGACTAGTTGATGATGGACCAAATAGTTGTAGCTAGAAGATATGTAAATACATACATTGCTTAAAGTCCCATAATCTTAAAGCTGAAATTTAAAGGAAAAGAATGAAAGTAAATAACGTGCATCTGAAGCAGGCAGTAATAGATATGGATCCATTTTGATGAACACCTTTCTAAGGTCATCCTTCTCCAGAATTCATTAATGGTGACAGTAAGTGTGACAATCTGGACAGTTACCATTTCACTAATTATAGCTACTGGTAAAATAATTTTTCTTTTTTGAAATGTAATTAGCTGTATTTGATCTATATCTGGGTACCTCATGTTTTAAAGTGACAGCTACCACATCTTTCTATGCATATCTTTATTATTAATTTCTATAATAAGTACTACCTGATACATTTTGCAATATGTCTACTGGAGGTAATATTCAAAGAGATGATGGTTCTTAAATGACTACTTTGACTTGTATTTTTGCACACTAAAAAATGATGTAGAGTAAAGGATCTAGCAAATTATCTGACTTGTGATAAGTAGGTTTATATGGGACAGTTCAGAATTATATAAAAAGATAGAGATTCAATTTTTCTTATTCATTTTAGAGTAACTGCTCTGCTCTTGTAATATTTGATTATATTTTAAGAATTATATTTAAGAATTTGCAACAACAAATTTTAGCAAAAGGTATTTTCTTTTTTAAAAGAGAAAATATACAAAAAGACTTAATACAGGATCTAGAATAAACTTAATTCTTTGGAAAAAATACTGGAATTTTCAGACAGGCAAACTATAAATTACAGTCCTAAATTGTGGATCTGTCTGTCTTTTAATATACAGGTTTTATGAATTAATAAGTACCTATGATATATGTTTTATCACTAGCTTTTGTCTACTAGAATTTATATGTAGTGGCAATAATGTATTATTTAGATTACTCTTTTATATGAATTATTTACACTGTGGATAATGAGAAAATGAAATAATTTTCTTTATTGAAGGTAAACTTGGTGCTATTTGAACTATAAAGATGAGGGGTATTTTGTAATTCGTTTCAGAGCTTTAGATTCATAATGTAAGAGACACTATATAGTAGGAAGAATGTGTTAAAGGGATGCACTTTGATTAATAGTGTATAAACTCATTTGTGTTCCGAGTATAACTAAACTAGAGAATTTTTAAGCACTAATGGTATCTACCCTGCTTATTTCTGCCACCTCCTGTGCATCACACACTGCCAGGGTATGGGAAGGAATGTACTTCGGTTCTTTGCAAATCATGACCCAATAAGTACCTTGTGGTCTTCGCAGATGTCTAGTCTATTTTTATTTCTATTTCTAACTTGGCCATTCCTTGTGTACTGATTTCTTCTTTCTTTGCATGCCAACTAAATGCCTTTTTTTTTTCTTTTTTCCCCTCTCTTTAGTGATTTAATTGCTAGCAAAAGTTCTGCCCTGACTTTTGCCTATGGAACAAGAGGATCATGTCCGTAAATGGTTGTGCGTGTTGCTATTACTGCTTGGAAGAGAGCACATCCCTACCAAGGACAGGACTGTTGTTTTGGACCATCTCCCAGCTTCTCTTTTGAATTTGAGGTCCATCAGCTTGAAGCTTTTTTCAGCTGAGCTCCAAAACTCTTATCATAGAATCAGTAAGGTTGGAAGGGACCTCTAGAGATCTAGTCCAAACCCCTTGCTCAGCAGGGTCACCTAGAGCATGTTAGACAGGGTTGCATCCAGGTGGGCCTTGAATATCTCCAGAGAAGGAGACTCCACAACCTCTCTGGGCATGCCTCAGCTTTCTTTCAGTAAGGAATAGCATAGACTTAAAGAAACCTCCAGTTTAAGTAACCTATCAGTACAATTTTCTGCAGTATGAATGATAATACAGTCCAACTAATTTTGAAGTTAATTGTTGTACCTTTTTAGAACTTAAATCTCTTTAAACCATATGCTTTGAACCCAAAGAACTTCAAGAAAGCAATGAAACAAAAATAATTTACAAAGTCTTAATTTTTTAGTAAATATGAGCTTCCAGTCAAATTCAAAGATTTCTATATGTAGCAATTGTCCTATAGCATTGCGAAAAGCAAGCAGTATCTCTAGACCAGTCTTTTGAACCAAATGCTATAGTATGTACTATATATGTATTATTGTAGGCAAAATACGGTCTGTAACTGCTAGATTTGAATATCTCTGCCATCTTTTAAGACCATACAAATAGCTAAGCTCTTAATGAAACAAGAAAGAGAGCTGGACGATTTCCAGGAAAAATAGAAAAATGGCTTGCAAGCACAGATAAAGTCTTTGTTGGAAGAAATGATTTAGGCATATTGAAAAACTTGGCCATAAAATGACCAGTCAAGTTGCATTAAAGAGACTATCAGCAATTTGATCTTGCTGGATCAGAAAGTTCCATATAAAATAGAAGATATTAAAGTGTTGGCCGACTTGGAATTTAATAACAGAAAAGAGTTTCAAAGACTTAAGGAGTAAAGCAGCCTCATGATGGAAATTGAGCACTTCCAGATGACAGTGAAGGCTGACTTCTTAATGATTAAATGTCGTTAGTAATACTGTACCTTTGCAGCAGTTCTTCTGAAGGCCCATAAGGACAAGGAGGAAAAAGCAGATTGTTCTGATGCAACTCATACAGAAGTCTTGTGTCTTTGAGAAAATGCCTTGGGGACATATTTGGCTTAGTTCAGTGTCGTGGCCCAAAGGAATAGCTGGGAAAATGAGCAAGGAAGTCAAGACAGGACTGGTAGCCATGTGGCATGTTCCTTTCTGCTGGTGCTGCAGGGCCTGCTGCTTTGAGGGGGAAGGAAGACTTTGTTAGATGCCCACACCTTGTACAAGATCCAGATGTGTTTGAAGATGTGAGGCCAAAGACTATTCAGCTAATGCTGAATATTGACAGAAAGAACCACCTTTATCTGAAATGTTCTTCCTGAGGTACTGTGCAGCACTGAATGTTTCCAGAGAAAACTGGAGGCAGGCACATTTCTAAATGAATTTGGACTTGAAGTTTAAATTGTCTAATGGAGACAGAATACACCTTAAGTAAGCTATACTATATGGATCACTTGACACAGTGAACCGAGAGAAGCAGCTTTTTAACAGAAAGGTGTGACTTGTCAGTGTGATCTTTGTTCCCATAGCTCTTTGTTTAATATCTGTGATAATAAAGAGGAATATAATTTTTGTTCAATGTATTTTGAACTATTTCAGTTTGTCATTCATTGCCATTTTAGAAAAACAATACGAGTCTAATGGAAGTGATTTAGACCGACAAGTATTGCAGCAAAAGATTGAGAACAGTTGTTATAAATGTGTAAATTCCAAAAGCAAGAAGCTAGTAGAAGTTCTTCAGATAAAGAAATAAAGTCTGCACACCAGAAGGAAATGGTCCATTTTGACTGCAAAAATCAGTCTCATTCCTTTTGTTTATTCACTCATTCCTTTTGCTTATTATCAGTAATCACTAACAGAAACTTGGCTATTGGGTGTGGGATAGGATCTGTGAAATCTCTGGAAAGACACTGGCTCAAATATAAGTCTAAGGCAGGCATATTTAAATGGTTTTGGCATAGAGGATCCACAACCTATCCACGTAATTAGTCTCAAAATAGGGCAAATGAATTGTGAATTTTCATTCATCAAAATTGGTCCTCTGGAACGTAAGCCAAGATGCTGATAATTGGGTTGAATTAGGTTTTATTATGGCTAATAAATGTATAATTGCTGCTAGAAGAGGTGCCTTACAAATTGCATTTGTGGAGGTTCCTTTTTAAAGATATGGTTTTTGTGAAACTCCATGATTTGTGGGCAATTGGTAGCTTTCCAGTACGGAATATGTGAGGAGTAGCTGAAACACAGAACCTCCAACTTGGGTGATTTTTAGCTGACAAAGCTCTGCAGATCTGGATCAGAAATGGTTTCTTGTTTATTTTGTGAATGTTTTTGACAAGTAGTAACCAGTCTTGGGTGGGAGGGAAGGATATTTTTAGTGTATAAAATACAAAGCAGTGAACCAAGTGAATGCTAGCCTAGAAGAAAAGGCAGCTGTAGATTCATTCTTCAGTGGCAATATACATTTAAGTAGGGAAGACCAGAAAGTTGTTCCCACCTAGGAACTAAGAGTTTGCTTTTAAAACCAAGAAAAAGATTAGTTCTGGCTCAGTGGTCTAGCATGAGAATGATATCGGGGGTAAATGTTAAATTGCCATCACCTCAATGTCTATGAGTAGTAAAGAAAGAGGCACTGAGACTGCCCTCCTCAGGGCTTTATGGAAATCCGTAAGGAGTCTTCCGTCAGTCCTTGTCTTCCCCACGTTTTGATTAAAAACACAAAACAAAATACACAGGCATTCACACACCCTGACGCAACATGCACAGATTCTGTGTGGTCTCCAGAAAATTTATAGTGTCTGTGTCACAGTTTCTAAAATTTTAGAAGGTAAGCTCTATAAAAGTCCAGTTCACCTTTGCATTGCAAACTGCGGTCAAAGTATGAATTTCACTAGGCTGCCTGGGTTCCTTCTCAAGACTGTCCTGAAAAACACGAGCTGAAATAAGAACTCAAGAGTGTAAGCTGGTGCTTCAGGTATGCTAATCAGATGGGCATGAGGAGCTACAGCCTGCTGGTTGTCTTGGTAAACCTCTCTCTCACCAGGTTTTTTCTGAATGTTTGTAGACGCATCTCCTTTCATTTTGGCACTGCTGAAGGCCTAAGTCCCCCAGTGCGTTGTGGCTGCTAACCAGGTTTAGAAAGATACTGGCTGGGGTGTAATGGAAGCGGTAATGCATGCGGTGAGGGGGGAGCTTGCAGTTACTACAAAAGTGAGAGTCATCACCAGTGCAACACTACTTTAGGTTTGGATCAAGCTGGTAACTGAACTTCAAAGAATTTTTACTGACTGGCATTAATACACAATAACTTGGTGCCTATATTAGGTTTAATTTTATATGTTACATTTGGCTTTAAAAGTAGGTATTGACAAGTGGAAGCTAATCCAAAGGGCAAAGGAACAATGTTTCCATGGTCCTACTGGACCTGTGGTAATAAAAAGTGATGGTTCTTGTCCTGCATAGTGCCTCAAACCATGTTTGGAGGCTAATGCTTGTTTGCTGAAAGTTGGTATCTTGCTAAATAATACAGTCTTTGAACCAGAACCAATATATTTACAACTGGCCTGTGAAAACAGAAGATCGTCAGTCTGAAATTGACCCTGAGGAAATGTGAATCCTTTCAAAAAGGAGTAATATATCACAGCTATGCAATCCGCAAAGGGATATTTCCATGGGCAGAAAGAAAGCTGAGATTGCTCAGAACTGGCTAACTTCCCGGACAGCCATAGATGGACAGAATTTTGTTGGACTCTGCTCTTAATTTTTATCATTTGCTTGTGGATTTGCCAGTGTTTCAGAACTACTGCATGGATTAGGTATGAAACAGTAAATTGCAACTCTAGTGGTCAAAGCTGGAAAAGTTGGGGTGCCTGTTCCTATGCTGATCAACCTATGCTGCCTTTCATACACGTAGGACGCAGGTTTAGGGACACAAAAGTTTTGAAAGGCTGGTGTCCATACTAGAACAAAACCTGAAGTCCCCTTTAAGAACTTGCTGGGAGAATTAAGTATATAGATACTTTCCCTACTGTTTGTATCACTCTTAGTGTGGAAGTCTGCAAGTCTGCAGTTACTGTAGAGATATCTGGTCTAATGCAAAGAACAAACTTCTATGTGATTGGAAAATCTGAAATTAATCTGCGATTATATTAATCCAGTGTTCATGCTTTGTTGAATCATTGCTCTTTGGGAAAACAGCAATATATTTGTTGTTGATAAGCTCCGCTATGCCCTTGAAGATATTTACATCTACGTTCTAATAATTAATGGGAGTACAAATATTCCTGCTTCCACTACTGAGAAATGGGTAGCAGACCAGCACTCAAGAGCAACCTGTCTTTAAAGTAAAAATTTGGATGTATAAATATAATGAGCTGCAAAATCAACAGGCAAATACAGAATCCTAAGAATATCATTCACCTTCAAGTCTGCAGTAAATCGTTCACTGGTCACGGAGGGAACACTTGGTTTTCAAAGGTTAAGTGCTCTGTGAGAGAAGAAAGCCAGCAGATGATCAGTATTTATATTTCTCCACTCTTCATGCCAAGAAGAGGAAGGTTTTGAGATTATGTAATTATTTTAAAATGTTTGGATGTTCTGTAGTTCTAAAAACTTTAGTCAAGGTAAGAGAGAATTTATGTGGGTAAAAATTTGGCAGTGGAAAACTGGTGCAGAAAATGGGACTGAGAGCGCTTCTAGCCAGGACTCTCTCCCAGGGACACTAATGAAGTATATTGCTGTTTATGTATTTAGGACTTGGCCTGGTGACTATGAATTATGAAACTTAGCAGTTAGAAGCAAAAGTTTCTGTTGAATGCACATTTGTTTGCATCTGTGACAGACCTACAGCGTTTTGGCAAGCTGAGATTTTTGATATCCAAAGATTCTTATTTTCTCCAGAAACATGCGGTCTGATGAGATGGTGGCAGACTTCTATAGGTTTTGGAGGGCACGATGGGAACTGGTATGGCTACTTTTGTGGGTGTCGCTAGGAAGGTGAGCGCAACGTACTGCGTCTGCGGGCACAACAGCAGTCAATGTCAGCCTGACTGGAGCGCTGCAGTATTTCTTGTAGCTAGGCATCAGCAAACAACCCTACAAAATTATGTTTGGAGGTCTTGGAAAGAACAAATGGATTTCTATCATTTTGACACTGTACATATCTTGAAAACTCAAACTGCTAATCGTTTTAGCTTGAGTAGAGAAAAAGTGAGGGTAACTTCTGACAAGTCAATAAAGCCAAATGGAGAAGCCCCCCCCCCCCCCTTTTTTTTTTTTTAAAAAAAAAAAAAAAAAGTAGTGGATGTTTGGCTTGATCCTGCACTCTGAGAAGAATGAACAGTGTAAGCCCCTGTCTGAAAAAGGGACAGATTCTACAACTGTACTGACCCAGAAAACAGGAGGACGTGTGAAAATTGCATTTAGGTCCTGAGGGTACACCTAAGTTCCTTCATTAAAGTCTGCCTAAGGAGTTTTCTATGATAAGGGCAATGCTACTGAAATTGTCAATTTTGAGATTACAGTTGTGGAAATACTCTTTAAAATATAGTAAAAATACTGTAATGTAGACACAAACACCCAGCATTCTTCAGGTTTATTTTGAAAGACAGCTTTCTTTAGTGGCTGAAGACAAAAAGAGCAGAGAAAATTTTACAAACAGCAGTTATTGTGAATGTAAGTAACTATCTCATCTTACTTCTGCACACAGGAAAAGAGCAAGTGCAGCAAGATTTTTTGATGGACTAGAACTTTTTTTAGATGTAGTAGGCCAGATTGCAAGAAGCATCTTACATTTGAAATCTGAGGTTTCTGAGAGTCTTTATTTCACGCACAAATTTATCGTTCAGTCTTGTTCTAATCTCCATAGGTGTTTAAACATTTAATCATGACTGAAAGTCTAAGTTTCTTACTACTGTCATGTTCCCATGGAAATAGTTTATTTAGACATTTGTTCTATTCCAGGTCAAGGATTTTGAGAACAGAAATCTCGAACGTGCGTCCCTATCTTAGAAGGGACCAGAGCGTATAACAGAGCCTGTGCTCTGATGAGCTTGCGGTGCAGGACTTTGGTGTGAAGCACGGGTACCAAAAGCGTTTGTCAGTCTTGTATAGCACGCGCTGGGGCAGAGCAGAGAGGAAAGGCAAAATTTGCCACCTCTTGTGCGATGCCATCTTCGATCAACAGGTCAAACAGGAAGGTATATTGGTCTTCTAGCAAAAAGAATATGGCAAAAGCAAGTTTCTGTACATACTGCAATATGGTAATTTAGCGTCAGTGCAGATTGTGGGACGAGTGGTAAAATGCAGGCCATGTTGACTGTGACAGTGTATACGTAACTCCTGGCACAGGAGGCTGGCTGTGCCTGAAAAGTCCCGGCTCAGGTGACTTTCTTTGTCCATTAACACTGCCTCCCTCTTGTAGCTGGACTGAATCACAGTTTTTCATCCAGCAGCCGCTTTAAACAAAGCATGGGAATATTTTGGTGATTATCACCCATGATAATCGGTGAGAAGGGTGACTATCACCTGCCTAATGCTAGCTATATTGAATCACCAGATGCTCCATAGGCCGTATGCTGGCTCACACTGCGGGAGAAACACTCTTGTAACATTCGGTGGCCAACAGGACCCCATGACGGGGATTCACGTAACTACTTGGCAAGTTTCTTTCTCCAGGAGAAAAAAAATCCAGCCTTGGCTTAGATACCTGCTGCCTTCTCAGGAAAACACAGATGTAGAGACTGGCCTGGCTGACAAAGACAAACGCTAGGGAGACGGCCGAGCGGATGCCGGCACTCTCGCGCTTGGGCCACCGCGGCGGCGGTGACGGGAGGACGTGAGGGCGCTGCTCAGGCTCTGGAAAGCAGATCGCTGGATCGGGCAGATGGTGTTGCGTGCGACTTGCTGAGGAACAAAAGATTTGATACTAGCCAAAAGTTAGCTAGCACTGGCATGTTTGAGATGGAAGGCTAACAAAATTGTGTCACGTTAGAAATGGGAGAAAAGATGCTTTCCCTTAGACATAGTGTGGTACTGTTAGTAACTCCTATCAGCAAAGACACAGCTGACAGAGTATCCCAGCTTTTGCCTGAATGCTTCTTCAGACCTTCTAATACTTCCTGAGTATTTAATGTGTTAAATACTTGGCATATAATGTTTGAATGTATTTAATGTATTCTGCAAATATAGGAGGATTATACTGCAGTATCAGTGGATCTGTGCTCTTTGAAGGCCATTTCAAACGTGTGCAATTTTTTTAACATAAAAATGAAAACTCACTTAAGAATGATGCACTTTCTAGATTGCTTATTGAAGTGATTGCAATGACTTCATTTCAATGTATTTTTTATGCTCTCATGTGCAGATTATATATTGTATTTTGAATGTTAGGAAATAATTTCATTTCTTTTGGAGCTACTATTTGGAAAATTGAAACTTTCTCTCAATATAAAATGCTAAGAGACAAATGTTGGGAATGGACATATTCTCTGAAGAACTTATTTTCTATACAATAGCTATATGGTATTCCACATTCTAGAAAGTGATGTATTTAACTTAATCTATATACAAACCTGTTTTTCTGAATCTTTTTCTTTGCAACTTATATGAACCAGGCTGTAATTTGGTGATGCAGTGTTTAACCAGAAATACTGCACCTCCAATTTAGAAGTAGGGTTTTGGCTTTTTTTTCTAACCTATCTACTAGAATATAGGCAACAGCAGCATTCTCATCTGATTCTTGTTGCCATGACAATGGCTTTGGTCTCTCTTTTCTGCTTCGAGGAGCTTTCCTTCCTTCCCCAAGCCTGGTGCTAAGCTTGCTCTTCCTGCTCCAAATTCCTCACATGAAGAAAAGATAAGATAAGGTTAATAGAAGACTAACAACAAACAAGATAAGAATACATGTTTGATTGTAAGTATGTCTTCAAATACAAAAGAGGCAATGTTGTGAATGCAGAATACCTTAAAATCTAGGTCTACGCATGGCCAAGCCTGTCTTAATGTACATCTCTGCTTTTATGAAAAGTGTGGAATAGTTTAGTGGAGGATAGGGGAGTTCTGATGTGCTTCTCGCCGTAATTTAGGATGTGATGAGGTCTGTGTCTGAACCCAGTGGGCCAGATTAAAGCCTCATTTACATTCCTGAAACTCTGCTAAAGCTGGTGTCCTAGTAATGACTCTTCAAACAGCAAAGACAGCTTTGCCATTGCAGCTCACCTTTTCCACCCTACATTATTTAAACACTTCTGTTCAACAGAATGAGAAATTAGCTACAGCAGTGCTATCTTCACCTTTATCTAAACAACAGCGACTCCAATTCTTCCCCTGCTAGTCACTCCAAGCCTCTAAACACAACTGTGAATTTAGCACAGAAAGTGTGTTACCATTTCTGCCTCACTGACAGACTGACTTAAGAATTTTTACTACTGTGTAATTTACCTCTTAGTGTACTAGTTCAATGGCAAAAAATCCCACTCTCCTGCAGAGCACCATTCGGTACGTGCATCGTTGTTGCAAGCCTTTCTGTGGTGAATAACAGCAATTTCTGTAAATGCAGACCATACGCACAGCTTGTTCTCCAGCAGTTACTTCACTAATATTTATATACCTGGTAAGTCCAACATTTTATCAGCACTTGACAAAACTTTCTTGAGAATGTTGCACAGAGTAAACCACCTACCTCAAAAATTCTCTCCTAATTTTCATGTAAAATACCCAAGTCTAAGAATAATAATCAGCACTTGTGGCTATCACAACGTGATGCAAGTCGTGGGATCCACAGGGATGTAGAGGGGATACATAGTCCAGAGGCAACACTACTAACACTATTCTGTTCGCATCCAGTAACACTGGCATTTGCAGAAGAATCTTGCTTCCAAATCACTTTAATATTGTTGTATCTGACTTCTTAGCTGTACAGATATCGCTAAAGGCCATAGTTTGCAATAACAAAGCCAGAGTGGCTGTATGTGTATGGGATCATAGCCACTTCCATTGTAACAAGTCAGCCTGATTCGAAGAAAGCTGGGAACGTTGCTGCATCCATTCAGTACATTGCAAACATCTCTGTTATTTTGGACAAATGGTACGTTGAGATGGCTACCTTGAGCTTTTCTTTCCAAAATTAAGTTTGCTCTAAGAGGTTACAAGCTCAGTGGAATGGGAACGTGCTGTCCCTCAAAGAAATTAGATACTGATCTTATTTCTATCAGCATGAGAAGACTCTTGGCCACTGCTGAATTTAGACCAAGTTAGTTAAGTCTCACAGGTGCCCTTCTCCAAGGACAACGTAACCCCCTGTTGCTAGCTTTGCTACATGCGTTTTAAAACTGCCTGTGCACTGACTTGGGCAGCTGTGCTGGAGATTGCACTGCATGTTAGTTAGGTCATTACGCAAGCAGCCCAGAGAGAATAGGTTTGCTTGCTTCCTCTTATCCTAAAGAGCGTCTACTGTATGTTTTCTCTGAGAAGCCTCAGGACACTTTCCAGGGAGCTCTGTCAGTTTGCTATTCACATCAGACGGTAATGAGCATAAATCATAAATGTTCAGCTATTTCAATGCCTCTTTTTTGAGGTTAGGATTCTGCAACTGCAGACTGACAGTGTGGTCTGACCTGGTCTTGAAACAGTCTTGAGCTTCTGCTCCAAACACCTCCAGGGATTTCTAGGGATTCAGAACTTGGATGTGCCACTGTTAAGTTCAAGGGATATGGGGGTAAGAAAACCTTTATCTCCAGAAATTTAGTTAATCCCTCCCATAAACTTCATCCTCTTTAGCAGTTCAACTTTCCTAAAATGTCCTCTTCAGTGACTCCGATTCTGCTAATCTCCCTTATGAACACTGAGGGAAATGACACTGGAAGAGTGGTCTAGGGCTTTTCTAAAGGAATACCAACAGAATCTTTCCAGCAGAAAAAGACCATTTTTCTAGAAAATCACAGCATTATGTATTATATTCAGAATATGTGCAGTCAACAGTAGTTACCTGGTTAACATTCTTGGGTGTTAATATATTTTAAGATACACCAGATGGGAGCAATGTGACGTGTGCTGGTAATGATTCCCAGGAAGCCTGTTTCCAGTCAGCCAGTGCTATTAGGAGAAAGGATGTCAGACTGTGCATTTTAAGAGACGTTCCTGCCTTATATGTGCCAGAAACCACACTGTGCCTATTCCAGTACACAACAGTATGCAAAGCTCCTCCAGCTCTGTCACCCTTCTCTACTGCAAAAGTCCAACTCTACCAAACTTCATGTCTTCTGGAGACTCAATTTACTCTTGCACTATTTTACAGATTTGCCATACTTTCTAAAAGCAAAACAACTAATGACTCTTCAGAACCCGAAGTATATGGGTACCTATGGGGACCCTTGGCCTTTTTTCTCATTACCTCTGTATATAATGTCCATTTATAACAAGCTGTTAGACGGTGGAGCTTTAATTTTTTATCAGTGCAAGTATGTTGCCTATTGTACACCGTAAACCACATCTGTTTCTTAGCTGGGTATGCATAGCTTTGCGCTAGAGTTGTTTGTGGAGGAAATAGGATAATATTGTGAACAACTATATATATGTGTCAGAAATATTGGAGCCATTTTGGCCTAAGTGGCTAAGTCAGAAATTCAAATTTGCAAATTTTGTTTCATCCAGATGAATATTCAAAGAAGATACTTGTCTCAAGAATGTTTCCCCAGGATCAAAGTTTAAAACTATATACAAATACTTGTCTTCAAGCCCTGCCCTGACTTCATTTTAATATTTTCCTGTGGCATTTGAAAATGATCAATTGCGAAAAGTGATACAGAAATAGCACTCTGCCGTATGACACTCGGAAAGGCTTTTATTCAATATTAAGATAGCATTAAAAACTCTGTTACATGATAATTTGTGCTGACCTAACAGGATGAGCATGGAGGAGCATGGGAAATAGTTCATATGTTAGAAAATGGACATATGCTAACGTGTGTGTTATCACTGTAGGTAGGTGTGTGCTACGGTGTGAACCGTAAGCTGAAGAACTTTACCAGTATTCAATGATGTGCTGCCTCTCCCTCCAGCACAGTTCATGTTTTAATAAAAAGGGTGCAGTTCTCCCCCTCTGTGTTACCTGCAGTTACTTGGAAACTGGAAAATCTCAAGCTCCTTGAAGAGTTTCTGTCCCTTTACTGAGATTTACAGTGATACAGTGAACCACTGGTGCCTGCGATATGGTGATAGCCATATAAAATATATGCCCTGGTACTGGAGGAACCAGACAGAATTGCTGGCCTCTGAATAGAGGCTGTTTTCATGATTCGCCCTCTCTCTTGGCATCCTAAGCGTTTGTCTGAATTTAAGGGTTATTCGTACTGTAGGTGCGTTGTTTACCAAAGGTACCATTCCCATTTTGTGTCTTCAGTTCCCAAATGCAGGTATCTGGGATGATGACAGAAACTCAAGATGGGATATTAAGATATATAATGGGTAATTCTTAGCTACCTAGAAATTATTTTCTATGAGACTGATTATTCCAGTTTCTCCCATAGAAAGGTAAAAATTGCAGAATATGACTAGTCTGTGACTATTAAGGGGTTTCATCCTAGAAAGGCTTACGGCTCATGACTTACCCATGCTGTCTGATTTGATAGCATGCTTGAACTTTGCCGAAAAAGATCATGCTCTAATTCACTAAAACATGGGTTACCCCCTTCAAGTGACATCTCTGATGCTGCTAGCGAGTGCATTTTATCCTGATGTGTCAGGGGCACGACCATCACCCGGAAGAGGACTGACAGGTATCAGCCAGGTATCGGCCACCTTGACTGCTGATCTGCTTTGTTCTATAGTTTGCAAAATTTGAAGGTGCCCGCATGCACGGTGGCATTCCTCAGTTCCCCTCAGCTGCTTGGCTGAAACGCTCTCTGCTACCAGTATGAAAGCTGACTGCTTGCTTGCTTCGTTTTCTTCAGGTTTTTCTATCTTTTAAATGTAATTTCTTGGGGTTTCTTGGTTTATTTTTTGTTTTTTTTTTTTTTTTCTATGAGGTTGGATTGAGTTTTATGCTTGACCTTGGCCTTTTATATTGGATAATCTCATCACTGTGACCAAGCTTTTGAAGACATGCTGGATATCATGAACGTTTGTCTACTTTTCAACTCTGAGAGCCAGCACAGCCCTCTCTGCATAACGCTTTCTTGGAGGCAATCCAGGACTCCCAACAAACGAGTTTTCAAAGCCATAGGTGGTGGCCAGTCCCCGCAGAAGTCTTTTGGGAACTTTCCCCCGTGTGAATATTTCCAGGGTCGATCGCTAAAAGGGAAAAAGTGGGTTTCTTACCAAAAACTGTTCTTTCTCTAGAAATGTTTCCAGCCTGTACATTCGTAACGGACCTTCCCGTCTCTCTCACTCGCAGCCCTTCAGGCTGCAGAGTTTTGGACTGAAAGGAAGCAGCCGGGAGAGCCCAGTTATTACTACAGTTCTTACTGTTACTGTTATTATTAAAAGCCCTCTTATTATCATACAAATTGAAGGTGAGAGCAGGATGCTTGGGCTGCTCCACTGTGGATAATAACAGTGTAAAAATCTTTGCCTAACAGGGTCAATACATTTGTACTCATGACACGAATTTATATAAATGGATACAAATACAATACCTGGCTTATCTTAACAGTAAGAACAAAGCACAAAGACTTAAAAAGAGAGACTGTTCTATATACCTCTACCCTGCTGTTCCCTGGGGAGGCACATAGCATCTTCAGATGTTCCTAATGGGTGTTTGTGCACTTACCTAGTCTGTTTGAAAAGCTCCCAGAACAGCTAACCCCTTCTCCTGAAACTATGGCCTTTAGAGAACAGAAAAGAATTGCAAAAGTCTTTCTGATCTGTTATTTCATCAGCCTTTTCCTTTCATAGAATTGTTCCTTAACTCCTTATTGCTAATGGGTTGCAAAGAAGTTATTTTGAGTTATTTTTTTCTTTCTTTTCCCTGCCTTTTTCCCTTCCTGTGTTCCTCTCCTACTCACCATTAGACTAAACCTATATATTCAAAAAGAAAACACACTAGTACCAGATTAATCCTATTCATAAATTATTAGAGAGCAGTTCTATTTCTGTTAAATTCATGACTGGTTGTTTCCAAATTCATCATTTTTAGCTCATAAATAAGCAATAATACTTGTCCATTAGTGATCTATAACCTAGCAAAATTTATCTACTAATTTTATTTTGGAGGCATGTAGACAGTAATGAGTGCTGGAAAAAAAATTGAAGGAAAAGAGAAGGCGATACCTTATTTACCGTATGAAATATTAATTTTTCCAAAAGCTTACTACATAATTCATGTCAGTATTTGTGTCTCATGACCAACACAGAGTATACAAAGTTATTTGTTCCTAGTATGTTATGCTTGCTCTTTGGTATGGAAAGTAATGGTTCGATTTTAATTGATCTCTTGTGATTCTAATCTATTTGAAAAATTTTTAATGTTCATTTAAACTAGCTTATGTGATCTAAGGTAGTGCTCTAAACCCTCTTAAATATCTTACCTCTAAGGAATATTTTTTTTGTCAAGAATAAATTATTATTCCAGGCCTTCCAAATCTCTTCACCTATCCGTAGTGAGACGAATGTGATGCAATGGGCATGTGCTCTCTCGTACGGAGAGAAAAATGTCGCCTCACAGCACTTCTTGTTCTAGGTACTGTGTTTCCTGGGACGGAAAAATTATCAGAAGAAACATATGGAGCGAAGAGTAGTGGAAAACATCCTTTCCTCATTTTTCTGGTTTGGTGATATTTCTTCGGTATCAATTATCTTTGGCTTCACTGTTCTCTGTCTTCGGTAGTTTCAGGACTGCATAAAGAATAAATTCCTGTTAATATTTTCAAGTCTCTGGATGTCTTTGTGACCAGAATTTTTTCTGTGAAATAATTCTAGCATTTAATATAACACTTCATTCAGAACACAAAAATATTTCCATGGGTCAATACATCAGAATCTTCAGTAGGAAGAAAATAAAATACCTGAAAAATGCAGAGATACAAGATTTCTTGTCACTCTTCAGCGCCTAAAAGCAATTGTTTGTCTTCCTGTAGAATTGTGTTGGAAAAGAGAGAGGAGATCACCTTCTTCCACCAGTTTTTAGACTATTCATAATTTTAAACTTGTAAACCTGAAAACAGTATTCTGAAAAACTAGCTAATATGTTATTCTTGGGTCCTCAAAGATCATCGACGTTTGAAATCCTACGAGTTTAGAAACAGAAAGAAGAGGAAAGTTACATTTGCCGTAAGGCTGGAATACTTCAAAAGCACACAAAAGGTGCTTAGCCTTAAAACACATTATTGAAGACAGACCTGCACGGTGTTCTTGTTCTTTTTCGGACTCGTGTAACAAGGAGAAACCCTTATCGAACTATGCAGATAGACCACTGCGTGACTCAAAAGAAAAGCTGCTCCAAGAGAGATTGCAATTGTATACTGTATATTCCCTTTATGTTGAAGAAAGGCCATCGAAAAGTTCTACGGATTCAAGGGTATTAGTCATTCACAAAGAATATTCCTCGGCAGGATATCTGGGTTATTCACACTTTGCTTCCCCCAAAGCCTTTTTAGTTATCTGGGCTGAAGAAGAGATCCATATGGCCTTCCTTGTATCGTAACGGGAATCTAGCAATCTAGCCATGACCTGATAAAATGGGGATACATGGCACTGGTAGGTTGTATTAGCATGCTCTACCCTGTTTGCCAAGGTCAGAGATGAAAATATTTAAATACCATCTATCCTAAAACCAATACTTGAAGAACTCCCTCACTGCCCTCCTCCAGCCCAGCAGCTCCTCCTTCGTCGCAGCTCCGTGCCGTGTCCCTTTCAGGCAGTTCCTCAACCACTTTCTAAATTCTTATATTAATTCTCAGTGCTTGCTAGTATTGTATACTTTCAGGCTGTTTAATTTCATCAATTATACATGTTTAGCTACCTGTATTTATTTCTTTATATCTCCAAATGATGATAAAAGCTTTCTTGTGTCATGCCAAGTCACAAGACTCTCATGATGCTTGAGCCCTTGCATCAGGAGATTTGGCTCAAATTAATATGACCCTTAGTAATGGCTGAGAAAAAAAAACACAGCTAGTGAAATAAACAGCAGAAAAGTAAAAATTCGATACCATTATTCAGGTGAAAGGAAATTCACGTGGCGTAGTAAACCACAGGTGATGAAATGACCTGCTTGCTGCAACATAGCCAAGATTAGGGACGGGGAATTCAAATCCCGAGGCTCGAGCCATCCGAATGACTTTGTGGGCAAGGTCGAGCGAACGGGATCGAATCCCTTCCGCCCGCGTGCTGGCGCGCAGCACTCCGCTGTATCGGGGCGGATTTCCACCTCCGCCTCAGCCCGTGGCATCTGCGCGTGCAAGAAACAGTGCGAACGTGAGCTTGAGCTGCTCCGGGGTGCCTGAAGGGCTTTGGGTAGCGCGCACCCGGGAGAAGACGCTTCCCTACGGGATGAGCGCCGCAGGTCAGGATTTCTGCTGCTCCTCGCGTGCTGGTTCAGCAGCTACGTCACCGCTCTGTGAGCGGCCGGCGCTCTGCGTCCGTGTTGCGGGGGAGGATTCACAGCCTCGCTGCAGCTGCTCTCGTAATCAGGATTTGATACTGTGCATGTTGTTGCTTTTATTCGTTCATTTTGCTTTACAGCTCCCGGAGCCTTAATCTGAGCTGTGCGCTGCACAAGCCTTTCACAAAAGATTTGTTGAAAGTCGCTGAAGGTGAACGCGAAGCCTGCAATTTTATTCCGATTGAGGAGTACTGACCGTGTGGGTGTTTCACCAGTGCTGTACGAAACCAAATTGCCTTGGAAAACCAGAAAACTTGAAACAGGGCCCTAACGCCGGCTGGATTTGGTCAGGTACTCCCAGAAGGCTCAGAGGTGAAGTTCAGATTCATTTCGAGTAACTGCACGACACATGTATTGTTTTGCTTGGTCAAAATATATTTGCTGCGTATATAAAACATCCGTGAAATATATATATGAACAAACATATTACAGAGCTCCCTATCTGTTCTTTCTGTGTGCTTACCATGGAGAAATAATCCTTTGCTGTTGGTTTTCTGTCCCTCTTTGCCAGCAGGTCAGACCTGCCAACCTAGAGCAATAATGTGTTTCAACATATTACAGCACAGCACGTGGTAACAACATTCCTACCACAGTGAGGGAGAAATTCTGTATTTATGGAGAACGCTGTTATTTTTTTCTTTGTACCAAATGGAGGAGAGGTCTTCATGTTTATAAATGCAGTTGAAATCAAAGTACTACTGAGCAGAAGCAGAACAGCTATGGATTTGGAAAATATCACCATTTCATAAAAGTGCAACAGAAGCACCATGTCATCAAAAAAATTAACTTTAATTCTCCCACCAGCAAGAGAAGAACAAGTTCAAGATTAGTTATTCATTAAACAATCAATTCATGGGGACTAATTGAGGAAGGAAGACCTTGAAATGGAAGTCATGCAAAAAAGGAAACGGATCAGTCTTTGCATTAAGGTTTCTGCTCAGTAGCATTCACATTTTTGTCGTTCGTCTAATGCAGAACTGGAAGTCCCAAGCTGAAATTCAAGGAGTCATGAATGGCTTTCTGCTAGAAATTACGTGGTGAAAATACCTCTGCGTACGTACGTATGTATGTAGGACTACGTAGAGCTGTGGCTGTAAGCGACGCTATGCCAAAACCACCTCCGCTTTGCTGCTGGTTGTGCAGTTTGGGCCAAAAACAGTGCTTTGAAGGGCAGAGATTCTTCCGTTTTAGTAAAGCATTTTAGAGAGGCCTTCAAATCAGAGCGCAATCAGAAGGAATGCGTGGGAGGGATTTAGGGCTATACGGATGGTGTCTGAGTTCACACGAAGCAAGATCAGTGCTGACTACGGATCAGCCAAATTGTTCATCATTCGGAGGCGAGTAAAAGCTAATACTAGATGCTTTGATGATTATTTCAGTCATTCAGGTAAAAAATACTTTGTTTTTTTCTCTGAGATTTATAAGCCTTATTTGTACATATTCAGAAATCTTTTCTCAGGTTTCAAAAGCAAAAGCAGTTTAAGTTCTGCTCCATTTCATGCCTTAAGGAGTTCTCTTTTAGCAGAGAAACTTCACTGGCCTTTTAACTCCCCCAAATATACGTGACTTAAAAAAATATTGCGGTGTCCTCAGTCAAATTGCACTGATTTTTGGTTGGCATTTAAAAATGATTTGGAAGTAGCTGCTATGCTTGTTTTGTAACTGGAAAAGAAGAAAATCTTTGGATCTCTCTTAGTCTATAAATGCAATGACTCATTCTAGAGGAGAAATATTAGCAATCTTCTTATTTCCACAGGCATTTAGTGATGAGACAGAAGTACAGTTAATAGCCTTTGTGAGGTAGGATATTTCTTTACCCAGATTCAGTCATCTGGATAAAAACATAATTCTTTTCCTATCAGCTTCCAGTTTGGAATGAAATAGATAGATATAGTTTGTTTTTATTTTCATATAATCACGTAGCCATGTATCTCCAGAAGTGGTTTGCTTCCATTAAGTGTTCAGACCCGAAGAGGCGGTGACCCTGCTCTGCAGAGAAAGCTGTTGGAAGACACGAGGAGATGCAAGACGATTTCCTGGTACAGATGATGAAACACAAGCCTGCTGCAATCCAGCACCTCAAAGTGATCAAATATTCTTTCTGCGAAGTCTTCCTGACAGCGGAGAAGGAGATTAGCTCCTCCGGCCTCCTATTTGCATTGCTTTGGGGAAGGGAATTAGCCAGCTGGAAAGTCTGCATCAGCCGAGCCCTGGGGAGCTGCCCGGGGCATTGGCTGCTTCCCCTGGGGGCAAGCTTAGAAGTGGAGTTGCCCCAGGGGAGGACTTGCAGGCCGCAGGTGGCTTGCTCAGCAGTGCTGGCGGCTCAGCGGACGTTAACGTAGTAATTCGTATTGCTGGTCAGAGGGGAAGGGGAGACAGCCACGAGGAGGTACCCATGCAGAGAGGGAGAGGAATTGGCAGCTGGACGAGCTGGGAGTAACGCACCAGAGCTGGGACCGCCACGGTCCTCCCCTGCTCTATTTTCCCTGTGCAAATGGGCTTACGTGGGGTGCTGATATCCCACGCAAGACGCTGCTGTGCTGCCCCAGCACAGGAGCAGCCAGGGGAATTTGTGATGCTTGCAGGGCACAGCAGAGAGCGAGCCGTAGTGCTGGTGGGAATCAAGGTGGCACGGTGTCCTTCTCCACCCGTTGGAAAGTTAAAGGGCTCCTGCTACGGCACAGGGGCTTTTTTCCACGTTGAGGGCAAACTTGCTGGCAGAGCTTTTCGGACTCGCTTCAAACTTGGAGCTTAGCCAGTGTGGGATGAGGCACTGTGAGCGCTGAGCAGCTGCTGGCTCCCACACGGCGACGAAGGAGAGAGGAGCTGCGAAAACTGCCTGAACGGGAGGATGAAGTGGTCAATGGCCAACAGCTCTGAAGCTACAAAAATGTATGTATGGAGGGGGAAGTGTTCAACTGGGTGGCACTCTGCATCCGCAAGGAACAAAAGATAAATAGAAAAAAAAGTCAGATTTCTACTGTGTGGCTAGTTCTGACACACTTCATGTGCACAGCAGTTAAATCTAACAGGAAGCTAGCTGAAACCACTGAAAAAATTTGAGAAGTATTTTCGTATTTCATATAAAAATAAGATCTGTGGAGGAATAGCATAAAATGAATGTAGAACTGCAAAAGAAGAAGTGATTTAATTTTAAAAAAAAGAAATTATCAGGGACGAATCCCTAGAAGGAGGATCAGACCTTGATCAGGTCTGGAATAACAAGAGAATTGGGGAGGAGAAAGGGAGCGAGAGCGCGACAGCTGAGAACCTCAGCCTGACTCTGGACAAAGCAATCTGGCAAAGATCAGAAATAATCCAGACCAGAATGAAGTTTGTGAAATGTGGGCACCAAACCAAAGCAGCAAGAGTAGTGAATAAAAAAGAAAGAAAGAAAAAATATCTAATGCAAATAGACCTAATTTAGAAATACAGAGCTTAGACCTGGAGAGCATTAACAACGGCTCCTGAGGGCACTGGAGCCGAAGCAATGCTCAGCACCTGCGCAAATGCTGCAAGAAACATGATTTTATCATCTCACTAGTGTTTGTAAGAGCCTGCAGGAGATGCACAAAATTGGCAAAGGTGATAATAAAGCCACAGTCAAATTTTCTACAAAAGCTGAAAGTAAATGGGTTATTAAATGATTTTAAGCTGGACGCTGATGCACAAAACGGTACGGCGCTGGAAAGGGTAATTATTAGTATTAATAGAGAAAAGAGGCAAGGGCATGGGTGTTACACAGGTAGTTCTATAAAAAAGCATACCTGAGACAAAAATGACTCCAAAGAGAAAGAAAGCATATAAGTAGCATAGAGCAAGGCTGCCGCCACGAATAACATTTTTGTCTCAGCGAAGCTGCCTTGGCGCGACGAGCTTCGTAAGCGGCGTGCCTGATCCGGCCGCCCAGCCCGTAATCTGAGCGTGCCGCTACCCGCCGCTGTCCCTGGCGGGCTGGCGTCCGTGCCCCGCGCCGCCCCTTCCCTCCCAAGAAACCAGGGACCGTTTTCTTCCAGCTACGCAGGCTGACGCGGGTATTTAAATTCGATGCGTAAAGCATCCTTTGCAGAAGCGGTTCCTAACTTCCCCATTCAGAGACCACTTTTAATTTTCAAAATTCTCCCCGGTCCACCGTATGTCACTATCGTAAACGTTTTAGTTGAAAACATGAAAAAGTCAGCACGGCTCTTGGGACATGCCTTATGGCACTTAACAGAAATATAGCGGAGAAAAATCCAAACACGATAGTGGTTAACTTGTTTAGCGAAACCAAAACAAAACCGAAAGCATGAATTACAGTCTCCTAAGGTACTGCTTTGGCTGAGACCGCAAAGAAAACATTATAACTTTGAGCATAAGCAGCTGGGAAAGCATGTTCCCAAGCTATGTTGCCAGCTGGCGAGGAGGAGGAGGAGTGCTTTCATTTTAAAGTGTAACTTGGTTTAATACCAGGATGGTGATTCATAAAGTGTAATGGAAGAGTGAGTTAAAAAGGATAAATGAAGGTCATCTGAGATGGGAAAATCTGCGAAGGGCTAAGAATGTTTTATTCTAGCCTTGGATGAAGAACGCTGCGTATTTTCAACTTTGCCACAACTGAACAGGCCAGGTTAGATGAAAAAGCCCATATTAGCTCCCCAGGATAAAATGATCCTCTACAGCAAAGCCGACATCGCTTTATTTGCATTGTCTGAAAAAATATATGTAATATCTAGAGCATTATTTTTACTTCTGTGAAAAAAGATCCGCGTGGCCACGATCACACCGGAGACTGGGAGAAGGTGAGGCACAGCCCCTGTCCGTGGGGCTCCCCAGAGCAGCAAGCCAGCTCCTCTCCTCGGCAGGAGCCGGGTTCCCAGCTAGGTCTCGCTCTTGCACCAGCTGATAAATGCTTTGAAACTGCTGAGCGATAAATAATATCTGATTTCCATCTGCGAATAGAAAAAAGCCTATTTCATCGGTTCCTGCGTACGCCGTGGGGCCCTTTCGGGGGGCGCCCGTGGGAACCGAAGGAAACGTTGGCTGGTGAAACGGTGCTCTGTGGTCGCGTGGAAGCAGGGCACGGGCGGCAATCCGTCTCGGGGGGAGAAACACGGCTGTCCCGCCGAGATAAGCCCCGCAGGGCTCTGGGGCAGAGAGGCAGGACGCGCGGGTCTGCCCCGGCAGCGTTAGGGCGAGCGGCCCAGCCGGGGAGGCGTGCGCGGGCCGGCTGCACGCCGGGCGGCCGCACGCCGGGCGGCCAAGTCCCGGGATTCGGCGCGCGGGCCGGGCCGTGGGTCCCGGCCGGCGTCGGGGGCTCGAACCGCTGGCAGGCCTGCCCGAAGGCTGCGGTCGCGTAACGCGGCCGGGCAGCCTAGCGCTCGCGCGGGCATGCCTCCACGCGCTGCCATCACGGCCGCAACGTCGGCGCGGGCGCGGGATGGCGTTGCATGAAAGCACCGAGTCGGAGACCAAGGAGGTGGCAAGAAAAGCCTGAACAGACAAAAGCAGTGGGGCGACCGCGCGGCGGGATTAGGGTCTGGATTAGGGCAGGATCACAAAGGCTGGTGATTTAAAAGGAAGGGGAAGGCAGAACAAAATGTTTTGAAGGAAGAAAGCTACTGCAAGCTTCAAAAAGTCATGGTCAGATCAGGCTTTTGCTGTGGGAGAGTTTTTTTTTTTTTTAATGTGGAATTGAAGGAAACAAGTGTAGATAACCACACGAGCCCTTAGTAACAAGAACTGTGACCAAGCTGTGTGGTGAGAAAAACCGACTGTGAACTTTCTTCGGACACAATCTCTTCATTTAAAATCCTTTGTCTAAAAGCCTGCAGGTTTCCTCAAAATGAGAAGATTTCTGGGATAAAAATTTTTGCCTTTTCACATTACAAGAATTTCTTCCTTTATCTTAGCCCAAAAGACAAGATATATTCTGGAGCTTTATTGATGTGTAATAATGAATAAAAGAATAAAGTGCCCATCTCAGGTTTTTGCAATACTGTTAAGATGAAGAATTCATAGAGGAATACTGTCAAATGGAGCAAGGTCAAACGCATAAAGCTTTCAGTAATCTCCAAAGAACCCAAAATTACATGCTGCCCCCTCTTTCCCCGGCTGCTTGACATTTTGGCGGTAAAGAAGCTGTATCAAGTTGCCAGGTGTATATATTCTAGAGGGAAAAACCTGACATGCCAGTTTGATCAGAGCAGTCATAAAGCTGAATAGCACAGCGTCTCGGTGAATGTGCACAGCGTTGTATGGAAAAGCCTAACGAAATAAGAAGAAGCAATTGTGTGTATCAATAGGAAAAGTGAGTCGGGGGATTTCTGTAATAACTACAGATATCAGTACAGGACGCGACATATTGAGGTGAAGCTTTCTGGAGGGGTCATAAGCTTATTTTAAGTTTTCTTTTAAAAGCGTATGTAGGTATAAATTCAATGTATTTCTCTGCCCACGTGAGTAGATGTTAATCAAAAAAGCTTTGAAAAACAAAATTTCTATGAGTAGCTCAAATTCATCCATACTCATTAGATGCTCAATTAGGTGAAACAAACTTTTCATCATATGCCAGAAGCTTAATTTAATTTGTCCAGGATAAGCAGTTACCCATGTCTGTAAAGCCCTGAATTTTTTAGAAATTACTTCAGGGTAGTGAAGCAAAAACTATTAAATGTTGAAAAGCTACAGGCAGACTAAAATTCAACATTGTTTATCCTAGATGTAAGGATATTTACTTGAGATGTTTGCGGAAAGAAAAACATTAAATTCCATACTAGGCAGTGGCTCACTTGCCTTTCTCTTCATATACCTGAAGTGCCTTGCCAAAGACAAGCTATAGAAGTAAAGTGACATCAATATTAGTGTAAATTAATCTTCCTTTTGCATGGCAGCCGTGTAATATGGCATTTCAGGAAGAATGTTAACTTATAGTTGCTCGGTCTACAGAGGACTTTTTCCAGGAATTTACACTCAGAGATTAGCAAATAATTTATTTTCAAAGAGGTAGATAGTCCTTCCCCAACTCCTTTTCCCTGGAGGCAAGGGAGAGCTTTATTTTTAGAGTTGCTATTTTTTTTTAATAACATCAATTAGAGGTCTATGCATTACAAAGATTGATGAATTATAACCAAACTTTATGAAGAGATGAAGTCTAGCTAAACTGAAGAAGGCAACTTTCCTACTTTCGGATTTGTTCAGTCTCTCTGAGGACTGAAATCAAGTTAGAAAACACAAATCAAGTAACTGCCTCTGTAATCAGCATACAGTTCCTACCAGCTTAAAAGCCATTAAAATACAACTAGTTTTCATGTGAACATAGAGCAATCCTCATTAGATCCTATTTTTATAATGAGTTGGAAAGTTTGCCTCCTTTAATTTATGTCCTTATATGAAATTATTGTATTTAGGTGAGTCAACAATAATAACTACACCAGCCAAAAGGTTTTAGAACAAGAAAGGACAAATAGTTTCAAATACTGGGTCACTGGAAAACTACTCTTTTGATGCCAATGAATCATGGCCTCTCTCCAGGATCAAGTGGCTCTAGACTGGCTTCTGTCTCTGCCAGAGCACCTAACTGGGGCCATGCCACACGTTTTCATTCATCTACAAAAGACTCCTGCAGTTAATCAATATCCAGGTTTAACTAATTTTAAAGATTTTTGACAAACCGTTTTTCACCCATATAACATATGCGACTCAGAAGCAGCATGGTATTTACACAGCAGAAGATATTCCTAGGAAATGGGGTCTGTCCCTGCAACAGGCCTCTGCTGTGCACTTGCTCTCTTACAAGCACTCTCCCTGATGAGTACTTACCCAGAGCGTGACTGCAATCATATTAATTTGCTCGCCTTAACCACTGAACTACTTGATGCAGTGTAGACAGCCAGAAAGTTTCTTCTCTTGCTGTTTCATTTCCCTATCACAATTCTCCACCGTTATTCTGAAGCTGTGTCTTGAACTGGGCTCTACAAAAGAAAAAGGCTAAGAAATATCTTGTTTGAGAATTTGAGCAGGCTTAGTTTTGGTTTGCCACTGGTGCCATGATCTTCAAGTATGTACAAGTTTTGGTGGCCGCTACATATGAAGAGCCTGGATATCACACAGGAGCCTGTATGTTGGACTTAAAAAGGCCAAGTGATATGCAGGTTCTTCAGATATGGTCCAGATACTCACATGACCTAGCTGTTACCACATATCCATTTTTTTTCCTGCTCATCACTTATAAACTTGGTCTAAAGTAAGATTTAAATAAAAAGCAGCACTCGGAAGGGTCTTCTCTCCTTATGAGGCATTAACATCAGTGTGGATATGAGCAGTGTGCAATTGATCTTTGCTTACCACTAAGTTAGACATTGATATATTTACAGTGATAAAGGTGTTTTATGTTCCCTAATTCAAGAAGAAAGATGCACTTGCTGATATCAAATGGCAGTAGATTTTGAACAAAATGCTTTATGCTACATACACTGCAGTCAGCCTGGGGAGATCACTGACTCACAACATTACTATTTTTTTTTAAAGGCCGGATAACATTAAGACCGTTAATTACATTTGTAGACATAGCTAACATAATTACGTTGGGGTAATCAAGCTTCTTGCTTCAGGGTGTAAACTAATTACCACAAGGGACATCTGCATCTCCTGGGCAGCATTGCAAACTTGGAAAGTGCATTATGAGGCTATTCCTTTCAGAAACAGTTAAGGTTGACCACTAATTGGACAAGTAACTGACCTCTCTTGTATACAAAAGCTTTACTGCATTTAACTTACATGGATCTATGCTGCTGCTGAATAAATGAAATGGGACCATTATCTATGGGGCTTGGATCTTTTATGCCAATTCAGGGAAGAAATGAAGCCCATAAGCAGAACCAATTTAATGATGAAGTGCTTTGTAAACCTGTTACCCCAATGTAGTTGATGCCTTGTCAACTTTACATCTCATATAAATGTAGAAGTTAGCAGTTTTCCACAGTAAACTGGAAGAGATTTTGTTCAAGTGGGGTAACTCTTTTCCACATAAGAGACTGAATCTGAGCATCTGACAGTCATAAAGCCGCAGTTATACACTTTTACAGACATCTGGTGTAAAAAGCCTGAACTGGCAGATCATATTTTGGCTGGGGAAGCGACCATTTCAGAGTGAAAAGAGAACTGTGAGAATTATTGTATTCTTCTGTGAAGAGGCTCGCTTCTGCACAGGAATATGAGAATACGAAAGAGTGGCTTATCTCTCCAGAATGATGATGATGGTGATGACGACCTTTCAGTTGTCTCAGGAAGCTTTCCAGTATCTTGTTTTTTCTTTATGTTCTTCTTTGTTCCTTGAATTATCATTTTTTAAGGGACTGACTTCCTTGGAATTGTGCAGTATTAGAACAAAATACCCAAGTGTATCTTGTTTTCTGTTAATAACTCAAAAGGATGAAAATTAAAATGTCAGAAAAGAAATGAATGGAATCTGAAATCACTCAGTCATCACAATTGGGGAGGGGAGTTGGAAATTGTTAAGGAGTAAAGAACAGGATTGAGAACTGAAGATTTGAATTTCTGCAAATCCTTAGAGAAGTCACTAAACTTCTCTTTATAGCACTGTCCTCCACTGTGAAAGAAAAAAAATTAAATTTATTAAGTTTTATGAGTCTTAACTGATCGGTGTTTGTAAGTGCTTTGAGATACTCCGATAGGAATGTTCTATGTGCAGAAAAATGAATTATTATTATAAAAGGTCTTTGGAAGATATTTTCAAATGCCTGTTACATTTATAATAAAATATAAAATCATGTACCCCTCTGAGAAGAGTGAAGGGCTCAGCTTCCAGGCAAGGTAATGGAAATTAATAAACAGACTGCTGCAAGGTACCCGGCAGGCTGTATTGTTGAAATCACCATTCCCAAACAAGGCCCTCAATCAGATTCAGCGTTCTTCCTGTTTGAAAAGGAATTGCTAAGTTTCTTGCTGTCAAAAGTCATTATACGGTGCCAAAAACTTAAATGCCTTTGTAGTTTTTAATTGAGCTTTAGCTCTAATTATCTTGGCAAGCGTTTTAAAGCAGTCCT